>NW_025963779.1:49919328-59919328 GCF_023055435.1 Haliotis rufescens | reverse complement strand
TGGTGCACAGGATATCCAAGATGCAAACACCAGGGATACAGGGATGTTATACTCCAGCAAATATGACGCAAATAGCTATATTTGTATACCAAATTAAATGCCAGGCTGGTTCGGCCCATGACAAGAAATTGGATACATACTGAATTTGGCAGGTCAACATCCCCAGATTGGCCCATGAGCCACCGCCTTCTGGCATGAGACTCTAGGCAAATTATTACATTAATAGTGTGAAAAATCAAGCATGATATACACGTCCAATTCTAAATAATACATTTATAAAAGTCACGTGAGTGCATACCCAATTTTATGTACAGGGCTTGGCGTGACCAGCCGATTCATAGAATCGGGCCCATTCTACCACCCGTCTAGGTGAAGTTAGGGTCAAAGTGGTGTGTTGGGCACAGGAACACCGGTTCCTGGCTCCAGTGCCCTCAACCAACAGACTCTCTTCCTCCACCGACACAGGGGCGCAACCCCCGGCAAACAGGTTGCCTTTTACGATAAGCAATGGGGTGCTGTGAACACATTCTACCCCGAGTCCACACAGGGGAAGAGCTATTAGCGTTTCCCAGCACTCACCACGGGAAGGTTGCTCATCTCGAGTCCCGCATGTCCTTAAAGCGTGTAGTAAAGTGATTGCATGTAGAATTGTAAACGTGCATGTCCTTCTAGCGTGTAGTAAAGTGATTGTATGTAGAATTGTAAACGCGCATGAAATTAAAGCGTGTAGTAAAGGGATTGTAGAATTGTAAACGCGCATGTCCTTATAGAGTGTAGTAAAGTGATTGTATGTAGAATTGTAAACGCGCATGTCCTTGTGGCGTGTAGTAAAGTGATTGTATGTAGTATTGTAAACGCGCATATCGTTATAGCATGTAGTTTAAGAGTTTAATTATTCACCCATGGCGCCATCGAATACTCTGGTTATGCTTCCATAGAATTTACTGAGACATTGTATTTCAGGAATCCGCGTCCTGTTTCAAGGCAAGGCAGAGGTGGAATTCTGCGAAGGTTCGATGACGGGGTATTTAGAGAAGGGGAAATACTTTAAAGATGATACTTGATGGGAGAGGTAAGGATGTATGCAACACATCTACCTGTATCTACCTCCATAGTTCTGTTGCACATAGTGTAACCAGTAATGTCATATACACCGCCATTATTTGATATTTCACCAATTGCCAAAATAAAGGATTTGACTTGATACACATGGCATAAGACTTTACAGAATATGCAGTACTTAAAACCGCCTCTCATTTCAGGTCATCAAAGTGAACAAAATACATTGTCATCAGCATGTGAGATCATGAGCAGAAATTGATGTGAAACATTGGCATATTTAAACCAAGATTACATATATGTAGAGTCAGGGGATCAATTATTCATAGTCTTACATGGACATGCACGCACATATATAAATGCCGTGACGTTGGACACATCAAGTGAAACCCACTACAATGCTCTGAGATGTAACATGAAGAGAGTGTATAGTATACTTGTACCGAATAAAAATATATATATTGCCTTTCCATGCTATATTTTGCTGTAGGTGCCACCCATGTATAGTGGGGTAGGCCTCAAATGACATGATTTACCATAACTATAAAGAATTGCTTAAGCTGACTCCTTGGAACACATTCACCTAATAGTCTAATTAAACTTACTTTGTAGTATTTATTACTATTTAAGTTGGTTAACTACATACAAGTATGGTGAAAAAAGGACCAAAAATAGAAACAATCGAGGGAAAACAGCAACATATTCAATGTGGTTCGGGTATCAAAGGAGAAAGAACTCATGTAAATAGTTAAATATTTAGAAGATCAAAACCCACTACAGAGTCACCATGTTCCCGCATAACGTACAATATCCACCAAGCAACATCATTTTTTTTGTAATCTGTAGGTCTCCACGCAAAATATTGAGTATTTGCATGCCCAAAGAAGGCTAGGGATGTCAATCCTGCTACCTGAAAAGGGAGATAAATTCTCTATCTAGATATAATCAATCACATATTATGCTTGTCATTGAGTATTGTTTAGATATAACATAATAGGCAGGTTTAATGTTCTTCAATGCTTTCTGTGTATCCATTAATAGCAATTAATTAATCATAAATAGCTATGCTTCTCGTACCAAAAACAGAAAGATAGAATATTTTAGAAATTCAGGGAGGAGAATAAAATGTGCAAAGTCAATAAAATAATGTGTAGTAACTCACTGAAACTGGAAATTCAGAGATGCATTGGAACAGTTATTTTTTATTACTTATCGGCTCATGTTTTGGAAAGATAGCAAAGGTACATGTTGCAGGTTTCCACAATCATAAGCGGACATGTAGTTGCTTACCACCAATTACCATCCGATGTTTTCCAACACCAGAACTGTCATGGATTCATACTTGAGCAGATTATGAAAACTTCACAGAGGATTGACAAATCAATTTGTACTTGAAAAAACATGTCATTTTATTGCTTGAAGTAATCAACTTTTCGTTGGGAAAAGATATACATTTTAGCATTCAAACATCAGTGAGTGAGTGAGTGAGAATGGTTTTGAGAATGGTTTTAAGCCGCTTTTAGCAATGTTCCAGCAATATCACGGCGGGTGACACCAGAAATGGGCTTCACACATTGTACCCATGTGGGGAATCGAACCCAGGTCTTCGGCGTGACGAGTAAACACTTTAACCACTAGGCTACCCGACCGTCCCCATTCAAATATCATGTTAACATACATGTCCTGATGAATGTATGCTTCAACACTTGTTAAAAACACAACAATAATTGTAACAAATGCAAGTTTCACAATGTTTACAATGTGATAACAAGAGTCATCAGGATCCATGGTAGACATTTTGCGGAAGTAGAAGACAGGGCAAAGCTCCTTCCCAGCGCGTGACACCTTCGTTACACTCCCGGTAACATCGCTGCCACCGGTGTGGGCGCGGCCATTACAAGAATCTTGAAATTTGCCCTCTAACCCCATATGTAGTAACGTTTAAACTTTTGTTTATGTCTTTGGGAATGCCATCATATTTCATTTTGAAAAGGTTTACGACTGACATGTTTTCCAGATGAATTTACTTTGTTGTTTTAATAATCAGATTGGTTCGAGTTTGCAGACTAACAGAAAATCAACCAACTTCTCCCTTACATTCTTACTATATCAATTAAAGATGATACTTTTAATGAAATAGAAATTCAAATTGACGGTCAGCGGTCAGTGTTTTCGACGTCACGACAGTCGTCACTTGTTTGTAAACACAACGGTCATTCGATTTGCGAGTTCAACTCCAAGCATGGTTGGGGCCACTTATCACAGTGGGGAGTTTTGACTGGTAGCAGCGATAGTATACACAGCCCCGCGAACGGACTATCGCTGCGAGCAGCTTGAGACAGGGCGCGTCAAGGGAGGTAATTCGTCACGGTAAACTTCGTGCAACGGCGTTAACTGAGGTGCGCACGAACCATTGTATCCAACGTCTTATCTACACTTACTTGCGTTACAACATATCAGGGCGATGGCCGCCTCAAATAGCGATGAAGGCTTCGATAGCATATTATTGGCCTTGAAATGGAGAGGGGTATATCAGATTTATCAACTAATTCCACTGGTCCTAAATATGTTACCTGCTGGCTTCGCAGTTTCCTGTATCATATTCACAGGTGAGTCAGTAAATAATACCTGTACATGAGAATACACACACCCTTGTCCAAACAAAGTGTCATGGTTCTCGAGTATATGTTGTTCACTCAGATCATACTAGAGACAAATATGCTTCACCCGGCCATTAACCACTGGGAAACGCCAGCCATCCGGTTTTCTTGAGTAACTAAAGTTATGTATTTACTAAATTGTATTTACTAATGAGGTAACTTATAAACTTCGAATGGTGACTTGTCATAATAAATAAGGTTTGTATTGTCTTTCTTTTCAAATGCAAAGCATGTAGTATTGCAATGTTTTAGTGAACTTCGTGTGAGTAGAATGCACTGTGCTTATATATAGCCTGCAACCTCGGGTATCGCGGTACTTGTCATGTACGCGGAACAAAATGCACTCACTAACCTTTATGATTATTCGTGTTCTCTATATCAGATGTCATTTGTTTTATCTAACAATGCATATTTCACTGATAAAAGTTCTTTATTCTTCCCCGGCCTGAAGGCGGGGAAGTATACGGGAAACGTTAATTTTGTAGCATGAATGTCGACATGTTGGTTTATTTGAAATTTCAAGCCACGCATTTACGGAAACAAAACATACAAATGATGTGTGTGAAATGTTGATGATATCCTTCTCCAGCAATAAGAGATACTTCAAAATCGTCTTTATGTAGTTAATTGATGCATCTGACCGTTTCTGGTCATTATTATTAAACCATTCATGTATAATCCAATGTCCTTTTTTCCTCAAGGACTAATTTTCTGATTTTCTCGGTGCATACAAAAGAAGAACTGTACTCCGGAGATCGTAAATAACAGCATAATATAAAATATGTTCTGAATATGCTTATTCATGAACAACGATGACATCTCAATTTAAATGTAATATGGCTGAATTCCACATTCTACATACCACACTTTTGATTGCTTGGATGCTCATGTTCACTGGAAATATTTGGAATAGTTATATTCCG
Organism: Haliotis rufescens; assembly: GCF_023055435.1. Lineage (NCBI taxonomy): Eukaryota > Metazoa > Mollusca > Gastropoda > Lepetellida > Haliotidae > Haliotis > Haliotis rufescens. Next base: position 59,914,686 of record NW_025963779.1, on the reverse strand, counting down.
TATTTTGAATTAACCCAGTCCCCGTGTTTTTTTAATAAGTGCACCGCACATAGCCACATGTGAAACGTTTGGTAGCTAAGTCAAAGCAAAATCGGAATAGCGTGTCGGCGAATTTGCATCAAGGCTGTAGTATTTTTCAACCGTTTAATGGAATTCAATGTACAGCCGTAGCTCTGGTCGCTATCATATATTTTGTGTCCCATGGCTCAAATCTATTTGCGTCTGTACCGTGTTCCACTGACCTCGATAATCTGTTGGATGAAGGCACCGCTCTCTACAGTCACATGGTTAACACCGAAGGCTACGAGGGGTATTTAGGTCATAATCAGTTTTAGAGCCCCGTCACAGGTGCTCCAAATATTGAAGCAGGGAAAACAAATTTCATAGAATCATTCCAACAAGCAATATTGATATCCCAGTCACTTTTGGTAACTATTAATGATGTCTCTATTGCAATTTTAACGGATTTTGATTCGTATGCATTATTTGACTCTCATCAGCGGAATGGTTTAGGTCCGCCTGATCCGAATGGACAAGCAGTTTTACTTCTGTTTAGTAGTATGGATGAATTGTTATGTTACATCTTAACAGTATATCAGGCGACTATGCTTGTCGTAAGAGGCGACAAACGGGATCAGGTGGACAAACCAATCAATCATCATCATATGAACTCAAACCAGTAATTGCTACAAGTAAACCACATTCCACAACAATTACTGACACTGGATAAAAAACAGTACATAGAAAAAGACCAAGTAACTCAACCCATCATGATCACAATTACTATTCTTTGAAAGAAAGAAATACACACACAAAAATGACCAAAAAACGTAAAACAAGAGGCGGGGAATCTCCGTTATTGATTAGTCCTAGTATTGAAATGTTCTCCAACTACGTGATAATATTTTGAGTATGTGCATCTGTGGTTGTGACAAAAAGACCTTATCTAGTATGACTTTTTTGCCATTTGGAGCCCTAAGTATTTTCATTTACATTATTATAACCAAATGCCAAGTGCAAAAAGAATGTGATCTAAACTGGCGTCCAAAAGAAACTTTACCAGAATTTGAAATCACTCTTGCTCAAAAACAACAAAACATACATGCATGAAGTAAAGTGTATTGAGAAGATCACTATATCAACATAATCAACACTGAAAATGACAATCATACCGCGACCGAGAATGACGTCAGAGCCCCCCAAAGTTGGGTGTGGTACAAAACTCGAGCTTTCAGAATCATGGACAATAGGCAGAATACATAAACAATCGCTCACGTTTAATAACAAGTCATTAGTAGCGTGTGTGACCACCAAATGCCTCAATACACGCAAAAACTCTTCGACGCACAGAAAAAGTCAGTCGTCTGATGAGGTCACGTGGGATTTGACGCCAATCATCTTGGAGGGCCGAGATCAGTTCTTGCCGGTTGGCTGGAGAGTGTGGTCGTTGTCGAACACGACGATCCATCAAGTCCCAGAGGTGTTCTATGGGGGACATGTTGGGTGGGCGTGCAGGCCACGGCAGGACGTTGACGGAGTTGGCTGCGAGGAAGTTAGTGACAGTTCTGGCTGTATGATCTCTAGCGTTGTAATGCTGATAAATGACACCACGTGGCTGCTGTTGGAGAAATGGTAGGACAACTGGACGAAGAATTTTATCCATGTACCGCTGAGCTGTCAAGTTTCCGTCAACGGTGTCCTCTCCTGCCCACAGATCCCTCCCCACACCATGACACTCCCTCCACCATATGGTACGACCTCCTGCACGCAACACGCCGCCGTTCGTTCACCCCTTCGGCGGTAAACACGTTGTCTTCCATCAGCCCTAAACATACAGAATCGACTTTCGTCAGTGAAGACAACCCTCTGCCAGTCACGTCGTTGCCAACGTCGTACAGTTCGAGCCCATCTCAATCGCAGACGACGATGTTGCTGTCCTCTGTATGGTCTAAAAGCCCTGATTCCATGAGCCCTGAGTCTCCTGGCCACTGTCTGTCGACTAACCCTGTGACCTTAGGCATTTGTCCCCGATGACGTCACTGTAAGGAAGCGATTTCGGAGGTGCAAGGTACGCAAGTACCGGTCATCATGGGGCGTGGTCACCCTGGGTCTGCCTGTTCTTGGCCTGTCAGCGGTCCGCCCTGTCTGTCTGTAACGTTGCATCAAGTTGGCAACGGCAACACGGGAGCAACCGAAGGTTCGTGCAATATGAGCGTGGGTGGCTCCCATCTGTACCATACCCAAGGCTCGTTCACGTTGTTCGACTGTGAGTCGTGGCATTTCTTATGTGTAATTTTTTTATCACTGTGGATGTCTGACTTGCCGTTGCAATCGTTTTATACCCTTACCCGCACGTGCATTTGCAGTTGTCCGTGGTGCACGTGTTTTTCACTTTTTCGCGTGTTATCTCGCAAACATGTAACAGATGATTAACATTTTCTGCATACACTATTGTTGTATTTAGGTTGTGTGTTTTAGATAGACTTCATCGGAAAAAAAATTATACTTTGTCTGAAATTTATTTTTCAGTTGGTAAAGTTTCTTTTGGACGTCAGTTTATTATTTGAGTATGTACATCTGCCAATATTGTTGGCAGTTTTGATACGATTTCAACATGTTTACATTTGTGCCCGAAATTGCTTCCATTTCCTTCGATCTACTTTTTAAATAAACCCATGCTTGCCGTAAGAGGCAACGAACAGGATTGGGTAGTCAGGCTCGCCGATTTGGTCGATGCATAACATCATATTCCAATTGCGTAGTTCGATGCTCTTGGTATCAATCACTGGATTATCTGGTCCAGACTCACGCCGTCATATTGCTAGAATACTGCTGAGTGCGGCGTTAAACAAGAAACTATTTTTAAATAGACCTACTTATGCACATGTATCAACTGTATTGCCCAATACTCAAAATAAATAATATTGTGTTATTTGTGGTTAATATAATTATGCTCCTTCATGCCTTTCAGTAACATCATAATTATGCGTTTGTGAGGCATCACATATGGCGGGGAACTTTGATGCTCAGCATCAATGTTTTCTTGTTTACTTTAGTAGCTCCGAGTAAAAGCCGGGCCTCGCGCTCAGTTTGACAAGGGAGAGAATTCCATGGTATCGCGGTACAGACCGAATTGGACAAAAAGAGGACATACTTCTACCAACCACTTAGTATGATCATGCCAGACATCAGTGATTTGTCCAGACATGTGCAAAGACAGCACAAGTAAAATTCTAAATGTGTTATCAGTAATAGGTATTTAATGCATATTTACCGAAAAGTAAGAGAAAAATATTTTAAAAATCAACAACAAAATATCAGAAATGATACTCTAAGATTGTTTTTGTTTTTTTAAATGGATGACAATAATTTGTCACAAAATGGAAAAATGTTAACAGTCAACAATAAATATATAAAGCACTCCTAGTATGCCCAAAGTATGTATTTATCTTTCGGCTTCTAGTGAAGAACGTGTTTCTAAGTTTGGCATTATGGCCCTTATGATCTCCCAATAGATTCTGGGCACAGAGCGGGAAAAAATGTGCGGACTACGTAACTTCCGTTACCTTATTAGTCGCCATGAATATGCAGATGATCTAGTTCAGGTCGACAGAGAAAGTTTACTTGGGGAACTGCGGGTTATATCGTTGACCATTGATAGATGGAGGTAAGGCAATATTAAAAAAAGATGTCAGAAGTAAGTATCAACACATTAATAACTCCTTACTAACAGCAGACGGAACATTCCGAGGAAATTGAAATTGTTTACGAAGCGAGCACTTCCTGGTAACTGATTTGCATTAAAAGACAGCCGCTAAGAGGTCTGTCCCGCGTGAACTACCGGAAATCACAAATGCCGCGATACGATGAATGCCGCGATACCGCGAGGTCCGAGTATACAAACATTACTTAACAACATACTCTATATAATTCGTGATTTTGCATTATATGTAATGATACCTAAGGAAATGGGGAATGTTGTCAGTTTTGAGTCACTGTAATCACAATATAGTTGACATTAGAATCACAATGCATGGTTGCAATTGAAACAAGAAAACAACGCTATCACTATCCCCACCTTGGGGCACATTAGAATTTTGTTAGAAAAACTATAAAAAAGAGTCCTATAAAGCCTTAAGAAGAGATAAGCAATAGGTTCGCATTATGTCATCAGAATAAAATATTAAATGTGAAACTGATACACACAAAAGGCATCTTTTCTGGAAAGAAATAATGTACGGCACCAATTCTCGAACTCAGTCTTGATAAGTATCACGGTAGCGCAGTTGTCAGGATACAGTGACGCGGCTGACATGTCCTGTGGCGGCTGACGCTGATGACGCCAGTCATGGTAGCACAGTCGTCAGGATACAGTGAAGCGGCTGGCAACATGTCCTATGGCAGTTGACGCTGATGACGTCAGTCATTGTAGCGCTGTCGTCAGGATACAGTGAAGCGGCTGGCAGCTGATGCTGATGACGTCAGTCATGATAGCGAAGTCGTCAGGATACAGTGAAGCTGCTGACAACATGTCCTATGGCAACTGATGCTGATGACGTCAGTCATGGTAGCACAGTCGTCAGGATACAGTGAATGCATAGAGAATCCAGCAATCAACGGTAACATGCCACAATTATAGTATGATTGTTTGGTGTTTAACGCCGCACTCCGCTATATGATGGTGGTCTGTAAATAAGTCTGGACCAGACAATCCAGTGATTGACATCATGAGCATCGATACACGCAATTGGGATACGATGACATGCATCAACCAAGTCAGGGAGCCTGACCACCCGACCCCGTTAGTCGCCTCTTACGACAAGCATAGTCGCTTTTTACGACAAGCATGGATTGCTGAATACCTATTCTAACCCGGATGTTCATGGTTCAATTGCGCCATGGGTGAAATGTCAACGTAATTGCACATCTGGTGAACATGTCATGTCTATGGCGCCACGGATCTTCAAATGATGCAATACTTTTAACACAAAATGGGTGAGTCAGCGAAGACATACAAATCTTGTATCATTTTGCTATTAGCTTCAGTTTTGTTGAAAATGGGATAAGAACTTAAACATTCAAATAAGTCAGCATTTTTTTAATAATATCATAAAACATGAATACATTTCATGAAAACTACAAAATATAGTTAAATGTGTATTTCCTCTTTAAACCTAACGTTACATTCTTCATACTGTTATGAAGGTGTAAACTCGCTTACAGAACCTCATCCTGACACCCGGAAGAATGTGGTACAAAACGATTACAATTCTCCAAATCCAGCATCCATGAATATTTACAATTCGAAAAAGAGAAAGCACATTATGCAACACGAAAAGCTACCCGGCACTCACTCTCAGTCTCTCACATCCTACAGCTGCGAGTTGTAAGGAGCGGGAACTTTATGGCGCAGAGTTCCCTTGCTGACAAAGATTATATTTAGGCATCAACTGTTTCTTGGCTATACCGTATATGTTAAAGATGTTTAAGTTACAGATATAAAGGTCCCACAAACCTTCTCACCTTTGAGAAAATGTTCCCGAGAAACATCCTTTATGCAGCCAAAATGATTTTAACGTGTTTTTTATACCTTCCGTATGCAGGATCGTATGTCCCATTCCGGTGTAAAGAGCTTAACCGTACATCAGTTGAAGAAGGTCTTCCAGTAGGGTTAGATGACGCGGGGTTAAACATCACATACCATGAATGTGGCATCACCATCACAACCAACATGTCGGACCATTTGGAAAGCAAGAGACTGGACTGCATTGAGGGCTATGAATATGAAGCGGCAAGAGAATTGTCCCTTGTATCCGAGGTAAAAGCATAAAAGAAGAAAGTTTCATTTTCTGTTTTCGGATACATTTGTCTTTTAATGGATTAATTATTTGCGAAAAATGGAAATTGAGGACAAATATGTCCTATACTCTACGCAAAACAGGAGGGGGTGTTCGAAAATAAATAACAGATGATTACAGAACTACCAAGAGGTATCGGGTGATGGTAGTGGATAAAGACAAAGGAAGTACCAGATGCAACATGACAATCAACAGAACAAAGGTGTGTTGTGCAAACAACCAAGAAAGACGGCAACGGTGTGTGAAAAGGAATGTTTGAGATGACTTGATCCAAGGCTTGCCTCGGGAAGATGCAATGGGTCATGTCCCCACGATTCATCAAACATTCGTTTGTACGGCGTGGCATGGTCCGATTTTATCTCCCAGTGACAATTTGAGGGAGTCTCGTCCATTCCTCTTGCCGCACCTTGGTCCAGTTCGGCTAATGTAGTTGGTGGCCTTTGACGTTGACGTCTCCCGATGATGTCCCAGACGTGCTTTATGGGGGAAAGGTCAGGACTCGTGGCTGGCCATTACATTCTGGTCATGTTTTGCTGCTGGATGAAGTCAGTTACGATACCTGCGTAGTTTAACACGACTTATTTATTGCCTTGAAAGACAAAACATAGAGCAGCATGGCGAACAAGAGGCACAACCAGGTATGTTGTGCTGTCTAGTGGCCCTTCCTTGGACAAGATGCAGTGGCGTGCTGGCAGTCATGGTGATCCGCCCCATATCATTACAGACCCAAACCCAAATTTGTCATGTTGCCTTACGTTGACGTTCGTAGGACGTTCGTTTGAACGCCTCCAGACACGATCTGAAAATATAACACTTGGCCATCGGCGATTCCCCCTCTTTCTACGCTCTAAATAACGTTGGCTTCCGGTTAGAATATGTCGATTTGTTAACGCTGGCAAAACACGAGGTCACCGAGCATGCAAATTAGCTGCAATCAGGCGATTTCTTATTTCTGACCGTTCCTAACATTTATATGTCATGATCCCCAGCTGTTCTGTGAGAGTATCTTTCAGAGAGGGTTTAGGTAATGAAAATATGAAATGCAATAAGTTTTAGATTCCAACTAAATACAAACTGGATTTAATGCATGAATTTTAATATTAGTTGGTGCAGTTGAAATACTGGCACATTAAACTGCATGGTACATTACTGAATAATCGTATAACTATAAAAGAATATTGAGCAACAAAATGCAAGGGCAAAGGTGTTCAGTCTGTCAACATTCTAATTAATTCTAAAACCACCAAACCCATATATGTTTACTCGCATCACATTTCTCATATTGTGCTTTGTAATGGTCATCATTATAGTAAATATAGCATCGTGATATTATCATTGGCGTTGTCTATTCCACAGTGGGACCTTGTTTGTGAAAAGGAAGGTCTTGGTGATCTACTCGAAACCTTTTATATGATTGGTCTGGGTATAGGATCAGTCGTTTTCCCAGTCATAGCTGATACGTATGGGCGCAAGTACTCCATGGTTATGGCTGGGATCCTATCCATCGTAGTTGGCACTGTCATGCCATTTGTTCCACAATACGCTGCTTTCGCTGTCCTGGAGGTTCTACAGGGAGCAGCGCTGATGGTAATATTTATGTAGGCACCAAGCATGACAGCTACCATCTATCGATCATGCCCTATAAGACCACAAACCAATCGCATTTAGTCCCCCAATATTCATCACTTTCTCAAGACACCCTCAGTCCTTTTCTCGTCCAACCAAAACCCAGGTGTCATCCGCCTGAAATAGCCCCATTCCTCACCAGCCCCATGAATCATCTTTCAAGAGAAAACCTAACACACTCAGCGGCCTCACTCGCCCATGAGGCTGACATCCCCCATTGACTAATTCATACACATCTTCACTCGCCCAACTTACCCAGAGTCCTTTCTCGGCGCACCTGACACATTCACAGGGTTCTCTCGCCTGACACAATTTCATTCCATACACAACTATAACATCCATAACCGTCCGGTCGCCTAAAACACCCCCATTCTCACTCGCCCAATACTCACAACCCCTAACTCGCCCAAAACACCCACATTCTCACTCGCCCAAAACACACAACCCCGAACTCGCCCAAAAATCTACATGTTTAATCTTCCAATACATCCACATTCTCACTCGCCCTATACAGACACTTCTTAATTCGCCCAAAATATCAACATAATCAATCTCCTAATACACCCGCATTCTCACTCGCCCAATACACCCACATCCTCGCTCGCCCAATACAGACACTTCTTAATTCGCCCAAAATATCACCATATTCAATCTCCTAATACACCCACATTCTCACTCGCCCAATACATTAAAATCTTAACTCGCCCATTAGACCTACATCCTCATTCGCTCAATACAACCACATCCTAACTTGCCCAGCTCCATAACCTGTCACCACACTCAAATTATACCCAATATGGTGCCATACCAATATATACATATCGCACATACGCTCTTAATTATTAAGGTGGGCAAAACTTTAAGACCTCGCCATATGACAAAAACAAGCTGCTAATCATAGTATGAATATGTTTGCCCCTGACGGGTATAACATGCACATATATATCTGTGTCCTTTGTATGTTTGTTTGTTGTTTAACGCCGCGCTCAGCAATATTCCAGCTATATGACGCCGGCCTGTAAATAATCGAGTGATTTATATCATGTGCATCGATCCACGCAATTGGGATACGATGACATGCATCAACCAAGTCAGCGAGCCTGACCACCCGATCCCGTTAATCGCATCTTAAGACGGGCATAGTCGCTTTTTACGACAAGCATGGGTTGCTGAAGATCTAGAAAAAACGAAATTGTAAGATGCAAATTAATTCGCACGCGCTTTATTGCAGGGTTGTGAAATAGCCGCGTCATCTCTCTGTCTGGAGCTTGTCCCAACAAAAATGAGATCGACCATCTCTCTTATGTTCCATATGGCCTGGTCAGTTTCAATAGTGATCTATGCTGCATTTGCCTACCTCGCGAGGAACATGAGCTGGAGGATGCATCAGTTAGTTGTGGGCCTCACATCGTCTTACTTTATATTTTTACCCTGGTGAGTATATCTTACCGTGATCTATTCATCTTCCCGAGAGACCGCCTCCGTGGTCTAGTGGTAGAGCGTCCGCCCGGAGAGTTGAAGGTCCGGAGTTCGATCCCCGGCCGCGCCATACCAAAAGATGTTAAAAGATGGTACTGGTTGCTACCATAACTGGCGCTTGGCATTGATGGCCTAAAACAAGAGCTGGTCAGCTCGGAGTTAGAATACTGTGTCTGAGTGGAGTATTCATGTTAAACTGCGGCATGGCATCTCAGTGGGCTGGCACTATAACATCGGCATTAGTCCAGACTAGTACAAGCAGCCACACAAATGTGCATGCAAGTCGCTATATAAATGCAATAATCCTGGACGCGACGTTAAGCCCCATGTCACCTCACATCACCATACCTCATCTTCCTGAGGCAAGGGTTTCCGCCTATGCCGCACTAGAATCGAACTGCAAATCCTGCAATCGAACGAATTAGCCACGGCGGTTGCCATGCTGCTTATGAACCGAATGTCGATTTCGTTACGGGATTTTAAAACACTATGCATAGACTCGTTAGTCCAGCCAAAATCTAACTCCATAATTCCATCTTTGTTCGGCAAGAGTGGAAACTGGACTTTTTAAGTCAGTTAACTCCCTTGCTTCGGGAAGATGTATTTTGTAGCATTTGTGTTTCTATTCTATTTCATAATTAACCAACAAGAAGCACATTTGCAAAACATACGGTTAGGGTAATTAGCTTGTTTCCGGAAGGAAAGTTGAATACATATTGATGGATTTTTATATCAAGTTTTGTGGTGAGTGGGGTGGATTTAACGCCGCTTTGAACAGTATTCAAGTAATATCACGGCGTGTCAGCTTAATTTGGGAAGAGGGCCCGAAGTAATGCAAGTCTCAGACGTTAACCATTCTGATGAAACCCACGGGTATGGTGCTGACAAACCAAGAAACATAATCGGAGTGAACCGATCAGAAATAAAATCCAAATAGACTGTAATAAGATGCTGAGGCCTAGATCTGGGGAAATCTAGATTTGCCAAGTTATTCTGGACTTGAGTTGGATTCATTTCTTAATTTATTCTTTGGGATCGGGCTTTCCTCTCATATTAAGTAAATACGTTGTGAAATCACTGCAATTCAAAGCGGCGTTAAGCCCAACTCACTCACTCATTACTCTATATTTTTGCTGCAGGATATTGGATGAAAGCTACAGGTGGCTTGCAGCAAACAAGAAATACCACATCATAGAGCGCAACTTGAAGAAGGCTTGTCGTGTGAACCATGTTGATGAAAATGTTATCATGGCTCTCTTCAGAGAGAAGGTGATGTCGCCAAATGAGGAACATCACTCTCTCCTTGATACACACTCCAACCGTGGCCTTGACAAGGGTGAAAACAACAGAAACGTTCATGGTGAAGGAACAGAGGAGAAGCCAATTCTGCAGATCTTCAAGGATAGACAGATACTCAAGCTGTCCGCAGTCACGTGGTTTATGTGGTAGGTTATTGACCAGGCTTTTCATCATCCGGGGTGAAGCTGATCTAGCGAGACCTATATTTATTTGTCTGGCAAATGAAAGCGACAAAAAACATTAAAATCATAGGAAATCTCTGCTAAAAGCTGAGAACATCATACGATTCCGACTCTACTATGTGTTCATGAAGTGTTAAGCGTATCCTTACCCACCGGCACATCCGTACAAACACATTCCTAACACCAACGCCTGGAGATGAAACGGTCTTTTTTGGATGCATATGACATTTGAAAATATTCTATTCAATTTAATTAGTGTACATTGTTGTAGTATACGTGAGGGAGCCTTTAATATGTGTAAAGAGCAATCGGGTACCAGTGTCCATTAATTGTGTGTTCTAATCCATCACACCATGTGGATTTCATCAAAGAGATGACGTCTACGACTGGTTTCCCTTCGCATTAAAGGCTGGTCCATCGTGACATAACAGAAATACTGTTAAAAAATTAATGCGGAAGGAAAGCCATAAGTGATGCAGGTATCAGACATTTAACACTTCGGTAAAAACCCTTGAACATTGATATGGTGCTGGCGAACCTAGAAAAATTATCGGAGCGAACCGGGATTCGAACCACAATCATAGGTTTCTGGCGTGTCCAAGGGACGCAACTCCTCACAGCGAATGGCGGCGCTGCGAGTCGTCAATGGATCGGATGGTTAGGCTGGGTGACTTGGTTGAATGCAGGTCACCGTACCCTAACTGCGTGGATCATTGATAAGAATCACTGGATTTGTCGTCCCATATGCTATTATATACAGACGGACTACGTGTATTTGGAATGATGTTGAGTGCGGCGTTATACAACAAACAAACAAACAAACAAAATAGCCGGATTGCATGTGTTTCCGTGCATATCATTGTTTTGTTTTGTGTTTAGGTTAACCAACAGCCTCACCTACTATGGACTGTATCTCAACTCAACAGAGTTCCACAGTGACAAATACATCGGCTTTGGTTTGAACTGTATCACGGATGTTTTGAGCGTTATCACATTTTGGCTCACAGTTGACCGGTAATGATATACGTGATCTCAATTAGATAGAATACAACGGATATATGACCATAAAACTCTCATTGGGGGCATACACTCTTCACACAAAAAAGAGACGCACAGGTAGTTTTTTAGTAAATATATTGTACCTAATGAAGTCGATATATTTAATTTAATATCATAGATACAAATATGAAATATTGGAGCTCGATAGTCACATGTTGTCGTTGTACAAAGGCACTGACAACTGTTCATTGTGATGTCACATAAGGCCATAATGTGGCGCTGAACTCAGTATCTCGTGTGACCGCCCCGGGCAGCAATCACGGCTCTGTATCTCCTCGGCACTGACTGGACAAGCGTACGAATTCTGTCCTGCGGAATTCTGCTCCATTCTGCTTGTAACGCGTTGGCCAGTTGTGGGGGTGTCTGCGGCGTGTTCTGACGTTGACGTCCACGTCGATCGAGTTCATCACAGAGGTGTTCGATTGGGTTGAGATCTGGAGATGTCGACGGCGAGGGCAAGGCATTGATGTTGGCATTGTGAAGGTTGTCTACCGTGACACGAGCTGTGTGCGGTGGAGCGTTGTGCTGGAGCTCCCTCTGGCGGTCAATGACTGGAAGAAGGTGATGTTGAAGAATTTGATTCATGTAGCGATTTGCTGTCAAATTTCCCTGAACCACAACCACAATCGTGGTTTAGAATATGGTTTCCACACAATGACACTACAGCCACCGAATTTGTCGAATTCACATACACAATGTGGGGTAAAACGCTCTTTTCGACGGCGATGAGCACGTTGTCTTCCGGTGAAGAATAAATCGTGATTCATTGCTAAACCACACTCGTCTCCAGTTTCTCAAATTCCAAGGCTGTAAGGAATGGCACCAACGCAAGCGTCGCTGTCAATGGATCTGTTGCAAAACAGGGACGATAACTGGTCTTCTAGGTCGGATTACAGCCTCGCGAAGATGGTTCCTGACAGTCTGGTCCGATATCCTCCTCAAACCAGGGATGCGTCCTGCAGTCTCCGTAGCTGTGGCATTGCGATGACGTAGGGGAACAGTCGAATGGAGCAATCCTGTGCAGGGGTGGTAAATCTTGGTCGACCGGTTCTCGGACGGTCTGTAGTGGAATTGAACTGTGTGTATCGGTTCCAAAGGCGGCAAATGGTGCTGCGGTGGACGTTGAAGTGGTGTGCAACAGGAGACTGCGATTCCCCTCTTTGGTTACGTCCTAAGGAGATGTTTCGATCGGCAGCGCAGAGTCTTGGCATTTTCGAACTTGTTTTCGAAAATGTTGACAATTGAAAGACAAATTATTGGCTTTTGCTTGCATTTTTATAGCCACTACCACGAGTTACGAATGGGCTAGCTTGCACGTGCATTTTGCTTTACTGCTTTCCTCCATGATATTTTTGAACAAGTGTGAAAACAATGCCGTTTAAGACATGGCAAATCGACAATGGCTGCGTTTTGACGCACCTTTTGTCGAATATCAGGCCACCAACATTTTCAAATAACATATATCAAATTTATATACCGGATATTTTGTATAGTCAGATTCAATGAACTACATACTACCTGTGCGTTTCTTTTTTTTTTGAAGAGTGTATATCTGTGTACGGTGATTTTATGGGCTTTTGCTCCACAGATTTGGAAGAAAACGTACCTGCCAGGTCTTTCATCTGATAGCAGGCGTATCACTAATAGCATCGGTGCTATTTGACAACTTCAAAGGTAACTCATTACAATTTTGCATTTCATGCTTTCTGTCACTGGTTGGTCTCTTCCAGACTCGATCATTTACTGCCGCTCTAATATAGTTGGAAAATTGCTGACTGTGGGTACGAAAGCCTAATGGTGTCACTTTGGTTCCATAATAAAAAGAATTAAATCGAAATTTTCTCTTTGTTTCAAATTATTTTCTCGAAATTTCGAATTTTGTTTCTCGTTAACATCGAAAACGAATTTCTCGTTATTTCGAGGTTATTCTCGTTCCTTCGATTATTTTCTCGCTACTTCGATTATTTTCTCGTTATTTTTTTCGGGTTTTTTCTTGTTATTTAAATTACTTTCCCGAAATATCGTGGCTTTTTAAAACAATCGAAGTAACGAGAAAATAATTGAAATAACGAGTTTTTTTATATAACGAGAAAATAATCGAATTAACGAGAAAATAATCGAATTAACGAGAAAATAATAATTACACTTTCCCCTCACTCTTCTACCGCATCCGTCACTCTACTTCTCCTTCCCCTCACTCTACTACCGCCTCCGTCACTCTACTACTCCTTCCCCTCACTCTTCTACTTCCTGCCTTCACACCACTCACACCACTCTCACTCTATTGCCGCTTCTTTCATTTAACTACCACCCCCCCTCACAGTACCACCGCCTCCCTCGCTCTACTACCGCCCCTCTCACTCTACTACCGCCCTATCTCATTCTGCTACCGCATCTCTCACTCTACTACCGCCCTCTCTCACTCTACTACCGCCGCTCTCACTCTACTACCCCCTCTCTCACTATACTACCGCCCCTCTCACTCTACTACCGCCCTCTCTCACTCTACTACCGCATCTCTCACTCTACTACCGTCCTCTCTTACTCTACTACCGCCTCTCTCACTCTACTACCGTCCTCTCTCACTCTACTACCGCCTCCCCTCACTCTACTACCGCCTCCCTCACTCTACTACCGCATCTCTCACTCTACTACCGCCTCTCTCACGCTACTACCGCCTCCCTCACTCTACTACCGCCTCCCCTCACTCCACTACCGCCTCTCTCACTCTACTACCGCCTCCCCTCACTCCACTACCGCCTCTCTCACTCTACTACCGCCTCCCCTCACTGCACTACCGCCTCCGTCACTCTACTACCACCCCTCTCACTCCACTACCGCCTCCCCTCACTCTACTACCGCCTCCCCTCAATCTACTACCGCCTCCCCTCACTGCACTACCGCCTCCGTCAATCTACTACCACCCCTCTCACTCCACTACCGCCTCCCCTCACTCTACTACCGCCTCCCCTCACTCCACTACCGCCTCCCCTCACTGCACTACCACCCCTCTCACTCTACTACCGCCTCCCCTCACTGCAATACCGCCTCCGTCACTCTACTACCACCCCTCTCACTCTACTACCGCCTCCCCTCACTCTACTACCGCATCTCTCACTCTACTACCGCCCCTCTCACTCTACTACCGTCCTCTCTCACTCTACTACCGTCCTCTCTCACTCTACTACCGCCCTCTCTCACTCAACTACCGCCTCTCTCACTCTACTACCGCCTCCCCTCACTCTACTCCCGCTTCTTTCACTCAATTTCTGCCTCCCCTCTCTCTACTACCTCCTGCCCTCATTCTACTACCCCCCTCCCCTCACAGTACCACCGCCTCTCTCACGCCACTACCGCCTCCCCTCTCTCTACTACTCCCTCCCCTCTGTGAAGATGGTTCCTCTCAGTCCATATTATTTGTATGCAGAGCGGCGGTATAGCGAGTGAACATTATAGTACAATGATTGAAGGCTGTAAATATGTTTTTACCGTAGTATATAGGAATTTGTGGCATCTCACACCCACTCACTCTATACATATTTCATATATCGTCTTTTTCAGACACAGTTCCTTCCTTCAGTGCAGCGGTTACAGCGTTTGTCTTCATAGGAAAATATGCAATATCGACGTCATTTTCAGTTGTGTGGCTGTATACCCCTGAAATATTTCCAACAAACATCCGGTAAGACATTACGACTTTTTAATCCATGATATGGGCATAATGAATTTGATGATAGTGTTATAGTTTCTAAATACGTACGACCACTGTATGACATGAGTGACATGTGTCAATGTGGAAACAAATATTACATTAAGAGTGATTGGTATAGTTTTTCTCTTGTCATCTATTTGAAATTTTGTTGGCTGGCATCATAAGTGTCCAAAGAAAATCATGATGTTGTCGCATGAAACGGCTTCAAGAGCTGCTACAGGAAATTACAGGAACTTTATTGTTACAATTTTATTCAAACTATTACCCAAATGAAGTCAGTTGACTACAATAGATTTCGAGACAATTCACCTGCAGTAACGTCCATTAACTAGTACCCTACTCCGGGAAATAAACATTTACTTACTTTCTCTATTTAATGTGAACCCCGTGGACATCCTGGTCGACTAAGGGGATTGGGTGGTCAGGCTGGGGTACTAAGGGGATCCGGTGGTCAGGCTGGGGTACTTTCCTGATTGCATGTCATCCTCCTCAAATCGCGTGGATCGATCTTCGTGATATCAATCACTTCATCGTCGGGCCCAGACTCGATTACAGACCACAGTAACATGGCTGTAAGATTGACAAACTGAACCGGACATAAAATGTTCACACAAAATCCACATGCACGTTGTTTCCAAACTTCAAACTACAGTATTTCCCGGGAGTTTTCACATTCTCTTGTCTTTAATCTTAATTCACGTCTGGAACTTTTTACGTCAATAATTTTGATATTACAAGGAGGTAGTGGTGTTGATGTGAATCTACAAATATAACTGAAACGGTGACGAGTACTAGTCAATAGTCTAAATGCTTAAAGAAACCGAACCATTGCAACGAGACAAAGGTGGTTACATTTAAGTTAACTTAGGTACCTTCGTCTTAAAAGAGCATACATATGGTTGCACTTATATAGATGTAAGTAATAAATCAGGCACTACACACAATACTTGTCATATTAATTCACGATTTCAGATGTTTATTGCATTTGAGGCCATACGACCCGAAAGCTGGAATACTCATGATAGCTATAAAGCAAAAGTATCATTTGTTTTTATATCTTCATGTTAATGGCGCTATGTTTTCAGAAATGTTGGGATTGGCCTGGCATCAATGGCCGCTAAACTTGGTGGACTCTTTGCTCCATTTTCACGAACGTTGGTAAGTTGACTCTACGTGAGTGAGTGAATATTACTTTACGTCACTAGATTGCAGGTGGCCCGGTGACTTCATGTAACTTCAACAGCATAAATAATATTAGAATATACTATTTGTATATAGCAATTTAATGGTAGCATTGTGGTATTTTCCTTTGTATCTGCGTGTTGCGTTTGTCTGTTTGTTTGCTTGTTGTTTGGGGCTGACTCAGGCAATATTCCAGCTAAATGACGGTATCCTGTAAATACATGAGTGTGAACCCGACAAACCAGTGATTCTTATTGTGAGCAGCGTCCCACGCCGCCGAGTTCAGTCAGACCTGACCACTTGATCCAACTAGTGGCCTAATACGAAAAGCATAGGCTGCTGTGGGCCCATTCTAACCCAAATCCCCTGGGAAGGGGTGGGGGGGAGATGGGGTGGGGGTATGGGGGGGTTAATTCCAAACGTCGCACTACCACATCCTCAATCCTCAGTTTTATACACAGTTAAACCTATGCGGTCCCGTAACACTTCACCTGTTATCTGCGCATGTTTTTATCATCGGTAATCCGGACCATACTCAGTAAAATAGTCTACGTTTAAGACTCATAGATGCGAAACAATATCCCTTTGTCTTTATCTAATCACGAATTTTCCCATATCAGGGGTTTCCAAATTCTAATGATGATTCTTATATGACAGTACCGCTACCAGCCGTGGGCACCTGGCACTGTGTTCGGCACATTGTGTATCGTGGTGGCTCTCATCGTTCGCTTCCTACCGGAGACCAACAACCAGGAGCTGCCGCAGACCATCCATGAGATGAAGAAGTGGATCAGGCAACAAAGTGAAACTCCACGGGAAAACACCATACCCGAAGAGTAAAGCACAAATCTGTATTTTCAGACACGAAAGAAAGAAAAAGTGAAATAAATATCAGGAACTGAATATTTACCTTTCTGATGTTTTGTTTCAGTCTATAACATCCACATACAGCGACACGAACACATCCCTAAAGTTTGACTTTGTTCACCCCTGCCACCTGGACAGTGGGAGGTCGGAGATTTTAATTACATCTACTACGTGCAAGTGCAAAGATACTTCTGCTTACAATTAAATATGTTCGTTTTGCAACACAGTGGGGAAGGGTATGAAGGCGGTTTCATGTCTCGGCCCAAACACCAACAGCATTATTGATAAATATTACTGAACATTATTGATAAACAAATGTAAACACGCATGTCGCTATAGCGTGTAGTAAACAGGATTGTATGTAGAATTGTAAACGCGTATGTCCTTATAGCGTGAAGTAAACAGGATTGTATGTAGAATTGTAAACGCGTATGTCCTGATGGCGTGTAGTAAACAGGATTGTACGTAGAATTGTAAACGCGATTGTCCTTATAGCGTGTAGTAAACAGGATTGTATGTAGAATTGTAAACGTGCATGTCCTTATGGCGTGTAGTAAACAGGATTGTATGTAGACTTGTAAACGCGTATGTCCTTATGGCGTGTAGTAAACAGTATTGTATGTAGAATTGTAAACGCGTATGTCCTGATGGCGTGTAGTAAACAGGATTGTATGTAGAATTGTAAACGCGTATGTCCTTATGGCGTCTAGTAAACAGTATTGTATGTAGACTTGTAAACGTGCATGTCCTTATGGCGTGTAGTAAACAGGATTGTATGTAGAATTGTAAACGTGCATGTCCTTATGGCGTGTAGTAAACAGGATTGTATGTAGAATTGTAAACGTGCATGTCCTTATGGCGTGTAGTAAACAGGATTGTATGTAGAATTGTAAACGTGCATGTCCTTATGGCGTGTAGTAAACAGTATTGTATGTAGAATTGTAAACGCGTATGTCCTTATGGCGTGTAGTAAAAAGGATTGTATGTAGAATTGTAAACGTGCATGTCCTTATGGCGTGTAGTAAACAGGATTGTATGTAGAATTGTAAACGTGCATGTCCTTATGGCGTGTAGTAAACAGGATTGTATGTAGACTTGTAAACGCGTATGTCCTGATGGCGTGTAGTAAACAGTATTTTATGTAGAATTGTAAACGCGTATGTCCTTATGGCGTGTAGTAAACAGTATTGTATGTAGAATTGTAAACGCGTATGTCCCGATGGCGTGTAGAAAAGTGATTGTATGTGGAATTGTAAACGCGTATGTCCTTATGGCGTGTAGTAAAAAGGATTGTATGTAGAATTGTAAACGTGCATGTCCTTATGGCGTGTAGTAAACAGTATTGTATGTAGAATTGTAAACGCGTATGTCCTTATGGCGTGTAGTAAACAGGATTGTATGTAGAATTGTAAACGTGCATGTCCTTATGGCGTGTAGTAAACAGTATTGTATGTAGAATTGTAAACGCGTATGTCCTTATGGCGTGTAGTAAAAAGGATTGTATGTAGAATTGTAAACGTGCATGTCCTTATGGCGTGTAGTAAACAGGATTGTATGTAGAATTGTAAACGTGCATGTCCTTATGGCGTGTAGTAAACAGGATTGTATGTAGACTTGTAAACGCGTATGTCCTGATGGCATGTAGTAAACAGGATTGTATGTAGAATTGTAAACGCGTATGTCCTTATAGCGTGTAGTAAACAGGATTGTATGTAGAATTGTAAACGCGTATGTCCTTATGGCGTGTAGTAAACAGGATTGTATGTAGAATTGTAAACGCGTATGTCCTTGTGGCGTCTAGTAAACAGGATTGTATGTAGAACTGTAAACGCGTATGTCCTTATAGCGTGTAGTAAACAGGATTGTATGTAGAATTGTAAACGTGCATGTCCTTATGGCGTGTTGTAAAGTGATTGTATGTAGAATTGTAAACGCGTATGTCCTTATGGCGTGTAGTAAACAGGATTGTATGTAGAATTGTAAATGCGTATGTCCTTATGGCGTGTAGTAAAAAGGATTGTATGTAGAATTGTAAACGCGTATGTCCTTATGGCGTGTAGTAAACAGGATTGTATGTAGAATTGTAAACGCGTATGTCCTTATGGCGTGTAGTAAACAGGATTGTATTAGAATTGTTAACGCGTATATCCTTATAGCGTGTAGTAAACAGGATTGTATGTAGAATTGTAAACGCGTATGTCCTTATGGCGTGTAGTAAACAGTATTGTATGTAGAATTGTAAACGCGATTGTCCTGATAGCGTGTAGTAAACAGGATTGTATGTAGAATTGTAAACGTGCATGTCCTTATAGCGTGTAGTAAACAGGATTTTATGTAGAATTGTGAACGCGTATGTCCTTATGGCGTGTAGTAAACAGGATTGTATGTAGAATTGTAAACGCGTTTGTCCTCATGGCATGTAGTAAAGTGATTGTATGTAGAATTGTAAACGTGCATGTCCTTATGGCGTGTAGTAAACAGGATTGAATGTAGAATTGTAAACGCGTATGTCCTTATAGCGTGTAGTAAAGTGATTGTTGAATTGTAAATGCGTATGTCCTTATGGCGTGTAGTAAAGTGATTGTAGAATTGTAAATGCGTATGTCCTTATGGCGTGTAGTAAAGTGATTGTAGAATTGTAAACGCGTATGTCATTATGGCGTGTAGTAAAGTGATTGTAGAATTGTAAATGCGTATGTCCTTATGGCGTGTAGTGAAGTGATTGTAGAATTGTAAATGCGTATGTCCTTATGGCGTGTAGTGAAGTGATTGTATGTAGAATTGTCAACGCGTATGTCATTACGGCGTGTAGTAAAGTGATAACAAGTAGTGGTGAACACGTGTAGGTCCGAAGTTTGTAACGCAGTGATAGCATGTACAATTGTACACGTGTATGTCCTTATGGCGTGTAGTTAAGTGACTGCATGAAAAGCAGAATATATGTCTGGCGTCAAACGTTATCAAACTATTGTTAGGGGAATTAGGACTAAATCAAACATGTCTACGAGACACCACAAATATTCAGACATTTCTCTGAAGAATAGTTCCAACGTTATTCTGTTGTATAATATGCAGCCAGACAGGTTTTTATCGGGCACTTCACAAGGCAGCACCGCACAATAAGCGTTAAGGAACCTCAAGATGGTGAAATACCTTTGAGAGAATTGTGTTTGCTATGCGCCATGCCTCAGAGTTCTCTTCCTTGCTGTCGATTCGTGAACTGCACCGCCACTATTTTGGAAGATATGGTTATAAGTGTGTCCATCCATCAATCCATCTGTCATTTTATCTGTTTACATCTTTCCATTCGACCCGTGAAGATCCGTGGAAGAATAGGTCTTCAGCAACCCATGCTTGCCGTAAAAGGCGACAATTTTTGTCGTAAGAGGTGACTAACGGGATCGGGTGCTGACTTGGTTGATGCATGTCATCGATCCCAATTGTGTTGATCGATGCTCATGATATTAATCTCTGGATTTTCTGGTCCAGACTCGATTATTTACATACCGCCGTCATATAGCTGGAATATTGCTGAGTGCGGCGTTAAACAACAAACAAACAAAGTCAAAATGCACCCGTCATCTATCACAGGATAGATGGAGATGCTTTTTCTTGACGGGAACATGCGTCATAAAACTCTTCTGAATTCAGGTTCAGTATACATAAAGATCAACATTCAAAATCACGGCCTCGTACGAATGAGTGCTCAATATATGTGATCAAATATTGTGTTTTTATGTGTATTAAAGGGAGCGAAGTCCGTGTGCTACATGAAGTTTCCATTTGTATGAGAAACGTTATGCATCATGGCGAGTCGAATACTGCTGATATCTCAACTTGTTTCAATCATGAATCAACATTGTAATTTAACTGGACGGTTATTTGTAGCGTCGTGTCACCGGACTCAAAAGGAAGCCATGGTATTTATCGTAATATAGTGGAGCTATAACTCACTGGATAAGCGAGGATGTTCACCAATCAATATTCGACGAAGTCAACCTATATACCTCTATATAAACCCGGAGTGAGGTAGGAGCGGGGTTCGATCCCCGGCCGCGTCATAGCAAAAGACGTTAAAAGATGGTACTTGTTGTTA
Source organism: Haliotis rufescens (assembly GCF_023055435.1). Classification (NCBI taxonomy): domain Eukaryota; kingdom Metazoa; phylum Mollusca; class Gastropoda; order Lepetellida; family Haliotidae; genus Haliotis; species Haliotis rufescens. The sequence continues at coordinate 59,893,326 of NW_025963779.1, read as the reverse complement.
TCCTGTCTGGCGCTCGGCTTGAATGGGCTCAGTCAGTATACTGTGTCTGAGTGGAGTATTCATGGTAAACTGCGGCAAGGTATCTCAGTGGCCTAGCACTATAAAGCACTAGCACTATACTTCGCTATATAAGTGCAATAATCTTGAACGCACGCTAAACCCCATTTCACCTCACCTCACCTCTCCTCACCTCACCTTCATGAGACACTAGTAATTTAGAATTTTAGAGATTTACAGTTTTGTGCATTTGATTAGTATACATATAATGAATGACATGAAATGCCTGCCGACGTGAGGAAGTGCTCTGTTGCTTCATTTTGCCAGCATGTGACTTGTCATCATGGGTATCCTTGCCCTTTCCATTCAGTCACTCGGGACAGGTAATCCTTAATGTCTCGTAGCTCGTGATTATTCTCTAATTACCACCACCTCAACGATAAAAATAGGATATATCACTACATAATAAATGGTATTTGATTGACGGTTGTCATTTTATCATTGTTGTTTGATGTGTTTTATTCGTGTTTATATAACAAATCTGTCGGTTCTCTTCCGTATTTTACTAATAAAAAGGAATATTACAAATGTTCGTTTGTTATTTGTCTGTGTTTGTATTTACCTGTATATCTCAGAAGGCGGTGAGTTAGCTTAGTGGTTAAACCGTTTGCTCGTCACGACAATTATCTGGGTTCGATTCCCCAGTTGTTCGCTTTGTGTGAAGCCCTTTCTTGGCGCCCCCGTCATACATGGTTTGGGCGTCGCTAAAAACAGTGTAAACCCACACGTACCAAATAAACACTCTCCTACCCAGCTTCCCTTGCGGCCAACCTAGTACCTCTGCCTCAAGCCAGTACCTCTTACTCAGCCATTGTTCTTCTGTTCCCTATTTGAAAAGTCTACATTTAGATAAACATATGTCATGAACTAAGGATATATCATAAAACGTGGAAACCTGTGTCCAGTTTGCCTACTTATCCTTTGTTAACAGTGGTTGTGTGGCTCCATATGCTGATACCTAATCCCGGCGGATAGTAGCGATACGGTCAGTTTGATGTGTATAGAAATATTGCCATACTCCTCACTGTCGCTGTTGCAGTGGTATATCTTAGTAATTACGCCCCGTGAAGATGTGGGATGGAATTGGTCTTCAGGAACCTATGCTTGTCGTCATAACACGTGAAACATTATTATTTGCATCAGCGTATTTATCCTTTGTTTGCAGTCGCTGTACGATTATTCCATGGTCATACACTGACGGGGTCGGGTGGTCAGGGTCGCTGACTTGGTTGATGCATGTCATCGTATCCCAATTGCGTGGATCGATGCTCATGATGGCAATCACTGGATTGTCTGGTTCAGACAAACGCAGTAATTATGCAAAACCATCTGTACATTTCACTAAAAGGCTTCTACTAGGCCGGACTGCTCAGATTTAGAATAAACGCATTTGTTTATAATCAGGAGTCAGGTCACGCAATATGAAAAATAGATTGATCGCAATCACTAATTGAGTCCCTATGGTCTATCTGCGGTCCACGTTTTGTCCGTAGGTACTGGCAACACAGGAATTAGGAGCGACAGAAACCTTTATATTCCTAACAGCAATCACCTGCGAAAGAATTGCACACGCACACATGCACACGCGCACGCACATATTTTTGTATGTACATATATAATGGTTAAACACTTAATTGTTCATTTGCAAAAGCATAGTAAGGAAGTAAGGTAAAGTAAGTTTAGAAACGCGCAGAAAATATGTCTGGCGCAAAACGTGATCAAACTATTTACAGATAAATTGGGATTAAATCAAACATTTCTACGAGACACCACAAATATTCAGAACGTTCCACTGCAGAATAGTTCTGTCTGTCAACCTTTATTCTGTTGTATAATTTGCTGTCAGTCAGGTTCTCGTCAGGCCCTTCACAAGGCAGCACCGCACAGTAAGGGTTAAGGAAGGATCAATAATGACTCCGACAACGCGGTGCTAAAATGCCTTTGAGAGAACTATGCACTAAACATGGCATTGCGCCCTCTGGTGGCAGATTGCCTCCCTTGTAGCTGGCAGTAGAGGTCCGTGTTTTGTTGGCATAATGTCGAAATTGATCAAGTTTGAGGTTGTGTTCAGCCAAACACAGGCTATATACTACCCAGGCCAGACTATACAGGGACATCTCACTGTGGAACTAAACGACACAATGAAAATGAGAGGTAAGCAGCTCTATTACCAGCAGTACGGAGTCCGATCGCCGCATGACTTTAACCCTCACAGTATCATGAAATCATGAGTCTTCAGAAAATGCTTGATTTCACCTTTGATGTAAAATGGTTGTACAAAATCCCTGAGTTGAGATGTGTGCTTTCATGACTATTGTTTTATGTTAGGCTGGCGCGACGCTAGCTGCGAAATCGTAGCTTGGTACCTCTCCGTTTTCAGTATCACAATCTCGGGGTTCAGTGAATCTAGCTGATATTCAGCGTGTCACCGGAAGTGTACAGAGAATTCATGGGAGGACACGTTTCTGTCAAACACAGTGAGGACCAGTTTAACCAAGACTTAGTACCTGTTGACCAGGCTCGTAAATGGCTGAATCGTTCTTGCAAGGTGGCTGGAGGCTTGACAGTAATAACAAGGAAGGAATCTGCATACCATAAATGGTGCCTTCCTGGGCTTAAGATGAAGGCCGTACCGGCGTATTTTCGATGGTGATAATACGCACGTTACGGTAGTGGATAATTTAGAAAACGTATCAGATACGCATCACAGCATACATGTACGTTCTAACATTCATTTACAGACGTATTTCCCCCGAAATGTATTGTGATTTCAAGCAGCGTATTTTCTTGAGCATAGTGTGCAATTTTAAAAAAAACACGGCTGTGTGAAGGGGCTGCGCATTATACACGCCACAATGAGTTTTGATGTTTTATTCCCCAACGCAGACACTACCGTATGCATGAAAACCGGAAATACCATGTCAACAAATCCGCACTGTAGTACGCAAATTAATCTTGTAATTACACAGGTTACAAAAAGTGTTCATTGTATATCTGGACTTATGTTTGTAACCTATTTTAATTATTTATTGAATTATATTGTTTACATTAATTTCGGAGAAATCGTGTGTGAAGTGGTCGGCTTGCCCCAAAATACTGAAAACCCTTTAATGGGGGTGCGCATCATACAATAGACATACATGTACAACGAACGAAGTTTACACGAGAGTAGCAATGCTGTGGTGCATATCTAAAATGAAATACAAGATTAATCAATTAAATTCCATTCAGTATTCTAAGAGTACTCTTTAGTTTTACCAGTACTCCTATACTGAAATGATAAGGATGGCGTACTCCTGATGCTGAAAAAATATCTGGAGCCTTGAAGAAATATGCTGAAGGATTTCCATGCGCTCCAGGACCATATAAGGCGTGTTCACGATTAAGTGATTATATGTAACCAAGCAACTGTCAGAGTACAAATTGTTACTGATCCAGTTGCTTCTGGGGGCTGGAGAAAAGACGAAAGCCTGGGTTACCTTGTCCCCGTTCTAGTGTCAAGGGAGCCTATTCCAGCAAGTTGTCTGGAATGGACATCGCGTGGTTGCAGAAAAAAACGTTCTTCTTGATGTTACAAAAACAAACTGATTTGTACAGGTGCACGGAGCTGTTCAGTTAAAGGATTCAATAATCCAACTATGTAGAGTACTTTTAAATGAGCTGGTCGACTATGAAGCTGTCGTAGAATGTGGTATATTCAATGACGTGGAGAAATGTTATATATTCAAGGGTTGAAATGTTTAATGTGATTAATTCACCATATGTGTTTAAATTGATGTCTATTGTTTTTTTTATTCTTTATTCTTATTTTCATTTGTATACAAACTGACTGAAAATGGAAATTTAAAAAAGTGGTTAAAAAGGCGGCAGCTTTTAGATGATCCTTACATCTCCAGATATAACAAAACACTGCCAGTGTATGGAAATATATGTCTTATGAGCAATAGCAGTGATAATTTTGAATTCACAATAAAAAGTGTTTTAAAACACTTAAATGGAAAATACTTTTTATACGGCCCCTCAAATGCAGAACAATGCAAGGATGGCATCCATAGTGTTCAGTGACGTCTTAGCAACATTTCTAGCATGGATGCCATATTGTAAAAAAAAAATGCCATCGGGCGTTTCATTTGCAATTTTCACCTCCCCACTACAGTGCACGTTATAAAATATCGTGGACATTTGTATTCCCCCTAGTACCCAAACTATTCCTCTTTAAGTACACCGACTATCTGAACATTCATTTAGTCCAAACAGACCTGGGCCCACTTGCACAAAGCGATCTTAGCGCTAAGATGATCGTAACTTCCATACTTTAACATAGGCTTACAATAGTCGTAGCGCTAAGATCGCTTTGTGCAAGTGGGCCTTGCACAGGACTCAAGCTTCCTTACTGTTCTCAAAATAGTAACATCGACCGAGACCATTGTTTATATCTGTTTCGCGGCTAACGAACAGCAAGAAATAGATGATTTTGTTTGTTTGTTGTTTAACACCGCACTCAGCAATATTCTAGCTATATGACGGCGGTCTGTAAATAATCGAGTCTGGACCAGACAATCCGGTGATTGACATCATGAGCATCGATCAACGCAATTGGGATACGATGACATTCATCAACAAAGTCAGCGAGCCTGACCATCCGATTCCATTAGTCGCCTCTTACAACAAGCATAGTCGCCACTTACGGCAAGCAAGGGTTGCTGAAGTCCCCGGATCTTCGCGGAAATATATGAGGCTAGTGTATATGGAATTATAGTCTCCAGGTTAGCGCAATAGAGGATGTTTGTATTTTCTTCCTATGTTTATCTCATTGAGTGAGTTTCACTTTTTCACTCGTTGTGCGGTACATTTGCATGACAGACATATTCACTCGTGGCGCAATCAAGATGACATTTGCACTCGTGGCCCAAACGACATTTTCCAACGTGGGGCTATCAAGTGAAGAGGTAGAGTTGACATTTCCACCAATAGAAATATCAACTTTGTCATGTCATTAATGGGATTGACATCTCCGTGATCTTTGCCTGAAAACATGGTGTCAGGGATGATGCCCTCATCGACATGGCTTTCTGGCCATCAACCAAGCAATATTGTATCAACAAACTGCGGACATCATTGAATTTTGTTACTCATCCGTCGCAGGAAATCTTATCTTGTTCTCTAATTTAAGCATTTTTTGTTTTTATAATAACTTCCAATAATTTCGTGAATTGGGGTACACTTTACTTTCATGTTATTATATTTAAATCACTTATACTGAAACAAGGGGTCACGGGTGGCCCAGACGTCTAAGGCGCCGCGATTCGCTGTGCAGAGTTGCGTCGCTTGGGCACGCTAGCAACCTATAATTGTGGGTTCGAATCCCGGTTCGCCTCCATTATGTTTCTAGGTTTGTCAGCACCATACCCGTGCTCGTGGGTTTTTACCGAAGTGAGACCTGCGTGACTTCGGGCTTTACTCCCACATTAAGCTGACACGCCGTGATTTAACTGGAATACTGTTAAAAGCGGCGTAAAACCCAACACTCTCACTCAGTCACTGAAACAAATCTGAATTGATGGGAATGTTGAAATAAACCGGTGTTTATTTTGAGCCACATCATGTTTTATGTCTCCGGGGTCTGACAATTCTTTAATTAAGGTGAAATTCTGTATCCGGGGTACTCTGGTTATGCTTCCACAGAATTAACTGAGGTAGCGTATTTCAGGAATCCGCCTCCGGTTTCAAGGCAAGGCAGAGGTGGAATGGACAGAGGGTTCGGGCGATAATGAGGAGGAGTATTCAGAGAAGGAGCAATACTTTAAAGATGATATCTTACTTGATGGGAGAGGTAAGGATATATGCAACACACCTACCTTTATCTACCTGTATAGTTCTGCATAAAATAGTGTAACCAGTTATATCACATTGACGGCACGTATTTGATATTTCACTAATTGCCCCAAATAAAGGATCTCTCAAATTTTACTTGACACCCATGGCATATGACTTTAGAAAATATGCAGAACTTATAACCGCCTTTCATTTCCCATTGCCTGAGTCTTAGATGCCAGTCTTCCATTGCAATGAGAGATTGTCTATTTCAAGGGGAATCTTCTAGAAACTTACAAGATAGATAACGACTGGGGAGCAGGACGTGCTTACCCTTTTCATTACAGTGACCCGTTCAATATAATTCTCATCACTGTATTTACACCCAGTGGAATCTCTTTGGGCAGATCATCGAGATAGATAATCCTCTGACGTTGACCCTTTGAATTGTTATGAGTAATTCTGTATTCTTTAAGATTATAATAAAATGGGAGATGAATAGCATTAATGCTTAATCTATTTTGTGTTCTCAAAGGACCAGACAGGATGACCTTTTCTTTTGGTCCACATCATTTGCAAACTTTAAGAAAGTATGAAACACTTTAAGCTGTCAAATATGTTCACATGAATGTAAGGTAGACATTGTTCATTATAACAACACTAAATGTACGGGTAAGGATAAACTGTTTTAACAAGGATGAATTTCAGAAAACACTTTTTTAATATTTGAACATGGTCAAGTCTTTGATACAAGTTTATCTTCGGGGATGTAGTCAAAAACATATGGAAACAAAATTCTTCTTGGATCACATACTTGCTCATAGTTATGTTTTCCTTTGATGTCCTAAAAATCAGCCTTTTTACACAGTTTATTCATTCTTATATATATAATCAGGCCAGAAGTCCAAAATTTACAAGTTTAAGAAAGACAAAATGGTAGTTTTGTTTAGTGAACCATTTGAAAATGTCAAACCAATATTTCAATGTTTTTCTGTATTGTTTGGGATGTCCCTTATCCTACATCGCCCTTATGGTATTTAAATTTGTAATGGTGCAAATATCCTTCGTGCCTGGTGAATAATATAAGCTTTTGGATTTAGGTGACATGTCTAGAATAAAATATTCACATTTTGTCATGTGGATTCTAGGCAGTGATGCGTCGGGGGCCAAGCTCCATCTCACCGCAGGCCGACACACCTATCCCTTCACGTACCCACTCCCACAGGATATTCCTTCTTCATTTGAGGGAAAATATGGTTATGTGCGATATTTTGCAAAAGGCATCATTGATAAACCCTGGAAGTTTGACCACGAAACCATGAAATGTTTCACAGTAATCTGTCCGCTGGATCTAAATCAAGAAACTCGTGCTACGGTAAGTGATGAGGTCATTGTGGTCGGCGTACCATTCATTAATCATTTATTATAGGCTGTTGAAGATATATCATTAGTGTGAACTGTCGACAGATATGCAAATGAGTTCTGACACAAATCCTGTAATATTTGTAAAACTTTTATACCTACCTCTACCTCAACCATTTGCCACAACATATATATACTTAAACCGAAAGGGAACTGAATGCATTCATTTACAAGATAACTAGGGGGCGTTGGGGTAGCCTAGTGGTTAAAGCGTCACGCCAAAGACCCGGGTTCGATTCCCAACATGGGTACAATATGTGAAGAACTTTTCTGATGTCAACTTCGTTGATATTGTTTGAATATTGCTAAAAACGAAGGAAAACCATACTCAGTCACTCACTCGAAACAAGATAACTATTCCCATGAGGAAGTCTTAATTGCAAAATGAATTGGCAAACGTGAGTATTTTTGTGTCTTCCTCCATCAATCAATCCGTCTATCTTTATAGCTGTTTACATCTTTGTTTCCTTTCATTCGTTTCATATTCAATGAAACTTATATCTTTGCCTGATATTTGGACAGTGACTTTGATTTCCGGATCAGACTTAAATGATCATCAAACATACAGCATGATGAGATATATTGCTGTTTAATTTGCTTACATTTCTATTTTGATTTGGACGTTTCGATTGTTGTTGCTCTTGTTGAAACTGGATATGTATTTCAGTTTCTGGAGATCTCAAAGAAACGTCTTGAAAGTCTTTTCCTGCAAAGACATCTTTTCTGAAAGGTGTTCTCTTAATCTGCATGATCAAGTAAGAATGATATACACTTCCAAAGCGTCCTTTAGTTTGGGGTAATATACAACCAGATGTTTATCTCACTTCCTGCTGTTCCATTTCCATTTCTAAACACACCAACCACAGGTCTGCGCTGTGGCACGTACTTGAAATAATATGTGGACCCTTCAGTATCAGTGGTGGAATACGTAATGCAGGACCGTGTTTTGAACACCATAGTCATTTTGAATCCAACTAAGTAACATCCGATCCTAGCTGCCAGGCTATTCAATGCACGCTCCTTGTAGCAGAGCCTCGAGAACAGAATGAATTCTTGTAGATGCCTGAAAAAGATAGCAAATCGAAGACCATCTGCTGTCTGTGCTGTCAATCTGGACCAATCACTGCCACCTTCACCATCGACCGACAGGGGTATGTCCCAGGAGAAGTCATTATTCTGAAAGCTGAAATAGAGAATATGTCAGATGGCCCAATAGATTCTTCATCAGTGACTCTCACTATGGTGAGTTGAAATCTATGAATACTGTGTTGTTAACAAGAGGGTCACTATGTCATGGACGTTTTTTCACAAATGTTCGAAGTCTTAAGGTGCTTCTCCAAACATGCATCAACATAAACAAAACTTTTTGAGGAAGTAACGCCTAATTGTCACGTTACAGACACAAGCAAGATAGTTTTAAGCAGCATCTGTCTATGACCCCTGTTTAGATCATTTTACTTATCAGCATCCATTCAGACATGTATACCAGAAATACGTGTGGAAATGTTTATGTTGGCTGTTTGTCCCTCGTGATTGTGTGTAAATCTTATCACATGTTCAACATCTCTGGTACAACTTGGTGAACGTTTTTGTTTGAACCAATTTCCAATTACAATTTGTTTCAAGATACGAAAGAGTCAAGGCCCTTAAGAAGCTGATACAGTTTGTGAATGATTATAATCGTCATTAGTTAAGGATCTATTCAACAAATTCGACGGTTGTAGCCAAAAATTCTCAATACGTTGAGTTCACATTGAAGTTCTTTTCTTTATTTACATTATCCAATCCCGTATGCATTTGGGTCAGAACAGGTCCCCAAGAACTCTAGATTATCATAAGGGCCAACGAAAGTCGAGATCAGGCACTCTGACTTAAGCGTGTCATCTTGATCTTGTGGCTTGGATGTCTCACTCGTCTGCCACTAGTTCATCTAGTCAAGACTATTTACAGTCCGCCCTCACATAGCTTGGCTATTGCTAAGTGAAGCATTAAAACGTATTCACTTAGTTCTGATATACTTATGCCCATACATACAAACAGTTGTAGTGAGTTTTGCATGTGATTCATAAATATGCTGATGAATTGAATTCTATGAAAAAACAAGTGAGCTGGCACTTTTTACTCTTCTTTTTAGGAGACAACTTTTCTAGCAGAAGGGGAGTCAAAAACTACTTTTGAAAAGGTGGCCAAGCTGCAACATGAGCCAATCCTAATGGGAGACCATGACTACTGGAATGGAGACCAGCTAGCTATTCCACCTCTTCCGCCAACTTATCTTAAAAGTTGCACGATCATTGATATACAATACACTCTCACGGTGAGCTGTTTATTTGGGGTTGATTGAGTCATTTTCACTATGAGATATTTAAGTAGGGTTGAATGGTTCACTCGTAGGGTGATATATTTAAGAAGGGTTGAATGGTTCACTCGTTGGGTGAGATATTTAAGAAGGGTTGAATGGTTCACTCGTGGGGTGAGATATTTAAGTAGGGTTGAATGGTTCACTCGTGGGGTGAGATATTTAAGTAGGGTTGAATGGTTCACTCGTGGGGTGAGATATTTAACTAGGGTTGAATGGTTCACTCGTGGGGTGAGATATTTAAGTAAGGTTGAATGGTTCACTCGTGGGGTGAGATATTTAAGTAAGGTTGAATGGTTTACTCGTGGGTGAGATATTTAAGTAGGGTTGAATGGTTCACTCGTGGGGTGAGATATTTAAGTAGGGTTGAATGATTCACTCATGGGGTGAGATATTTAAGTAAGGTTGAATGGTTCACTCGTGGGGTGAGATATTTAAGTAAGGTTGAATGGTTCACTCGTGGGGTTAGATATTTAAGTAAGGTTGAATACTTCACTTGTGGGGTGAGATATTTAAGTAAGGTTGAATGGTTTACTCGTGGGGTGAGATATTTAAGTAGGGTTGAATGGTTCACTCGTAGGGTGATATATTTAAGTTGGGTTGAATGGTTCACTCGTGGGTTGAGATATTTACGTAGGGTGAATGATTCACTAGCGGGCAAGATATTTAAGTAGGGTTGAATGATTCACTTGTGGGGTGAAATATTAAAGTAGGATTGGATAATTCACTCGTGGGGTGAGATATTTAAGTAGGGTTAAATTATTTACTCGTGGGTTGAGATACTGATGGGGATTGAATGGTTCCAGTGTCTTGAGTGTAAAACGTGCAGCTAAACAACTTCACTGACAGAGAAATTAGTCTCGAAATCATTGGAATGCTATTTTATTGTAGGGATATCTCCTAGGACAAATCGCTTGATCTCACCACAGCGATATCTCCTATGGAAGTTAGTTTTGGCTGATAAAATCCTAACATTCCACCTGAAAAATCCTGATATTGGCATTTTGTATGAACGTACATAACATAATCGAAGGTGAAGTGAATGGGGTTTACCGTTCAAGATTATTTGACTATCATAGCGTCGTGCATGCACGCTTGTATGTGTCTCTTTTGTACTGGTCCGGACTTATACTGGTATTATAGTGCTGAGCCCACCTCAGTTTAACGTGAGTACCCCACTCAAACATATACAGATTCCGAGCCGACCAGTCTTTGTTTTATGTCCTTCTTCCCGACCGCACGGCAAGATAACAACAAGGACATGTGCCGTATTTTATCGTATTTTGGTATAACGCGACCAGGCGATCACAAATTGGAAATTATGATATGACATCATTAGTTTTGTTCCAGCTTAAAGTTAGTCCACCAGGGCTCAGCATTGATCTCGACATCGATCTTCCAGTCATAATTGGCACCATCCCCCTGCAAAGTGTCCCCGATAGGCATCCTCCCATCACGCATCCGGGTCCAGCAGTTTACACCGAGACCACATTTTCATACCCAACACCACCAGCCTATCCCCCAGGAGAATCGCTACCCCCGGGAAGAGATAAATTTGCCCAAGGGGCAGGATATGCCCCACCACCATATCCTCCAGAGAGTCCAACAGCTTCGCCTAACTTGCGTAAGTAGACATCGTGATGTTATGCATTAAACTCTTACAGGGAACATCGGGTAATGGTTTCGTATAATGCACTTACAACGTTCAATTCTTTTCCTTCTTGTGTCATGTTTTAGCCACAACGCTGGCCGAAAGAAGCCGATTTCTCGCAGCTGCGCAGACGTTACCCTTTCCTCTGTAAATTGTTGTCCACTTAGTGGAGATGACGCATTTTATTCAAATACAACAGTTTTGCGCTCAAGTTACGTGTTTGGACCTAATTTCGGCGCTGTTTCCGATATCTAATTCGCTCTCCATGCAAGAATTCATTGTAGTTCCCCAGTAACCTTCGACTGCCTTCCTTGGTGAGATTCAGCGACAGAATAGTGGTCAGCGGTCAGGCTATGTAACTGGTTGTATGTCACCGCATCCCGACGTGAGACTTAAGACTGCAACATGTCCTCCATTTCAACTTTTGGATGTACTGGCTAAATATACATGCTCTGGTTTGTGAGTGTACTACTGCGAACGTCTAGAATATGAAGCCTTCGGTAAGGGCTGGAAGAACATGTAGACATGAAATCTTTATGGATGACCACTTTATTATTTGTAACGACCCTACATAGGTACTTCTTGCCAATTCATCAGTAGGAAGCTTGTTTGGCTCGTTAACTCATGCGCGTGACTAATTACATGACAAGGCATTTTGCTACCTCAGGAAGAAGGGGTAAAGTGTAGCTCTGGAACGTCCAACAAACAAAAAAGTTCATAAATGTTTCATTTCTCCACCTCTAGAATATGGTAGACTGGTTGTAATAATAAGACATTACGTCACATAGAAGTTGTACATATTTATGAAGCCATGACAAATATTGACAAAACACTTAATGCAGAGTTTAGATTGTAATATACTGGTTCATGTTTCAGCTCCTCCTTCATATGAAGAGTGTGTGTTTGGCAGGGTCAACATCACTGAGAAAGAAGATAGTGAACATTTGCACGGAGACAAATACTTCGCTCCCGTCTACACGTACTACGACTGGGGCCACAAGGCGACTGCTCCTCCTGAGTAGTCAACATGGCAGACATCTGTTGTTGAAGGCATACACTGGTTACACCATCTGTCTACACATACTTCGACTGGGGCCACAAACTGTCTGCTTCATCTATAGAGTCAATACTGCAGACATCTGTTGTTGAAGGCATTCACTGGTTACAACATCTGTCTACACGTACTACGACTGGGGCCACAAACTGTCTGCTTCATCTATGGAGTCAATACTGCAGACATCTGTTGTTGAAGGCATTCACTGGTTACAACATCTGTCTACACGTACTACGACTGGGGCCACAAACCGTCTGATTCATCTATGGAGTCAGTACTGCAGACATCTGTTGTTGAAGGCATACACTGGTTACACCATCTGTCTACACGTACTACGACTGGGGCCACAAACTGTCTGATTCATCTATGGCGTCAATACTGCAGACATCTGTTGTTGAAGGCATACACTGGTTACGCCATCTGCCCACACGTACTACGACTTGGGCCACAAACCGTCTGCTTCATCTATGGAGTCAATACTGCAGACATCTGTTGTAGAAGGCACACACTGGTTACGCCATCTGTCTACACGTACTACGACTTGGGCCACAAACTGTCTGCTTCATCTATGGAGTCAATACTGCAGACATCTGTTGTAGAAGGCATTCACTGGTTACGCCATCTGTCTACTCGTACTACGGCTGGGGCCACAAACTGTCTGCTTCATCTATGGAGTCAATACTGCAGACATCTGTTGTAGAAGGCATTCACTGGTTACGCCATCTGTCTACACGTACTACGACTGTGGCCACAAACTGTCTGCTTCAACTATGTAGTCAGTACTGCAGACATCTGTTGTTGAAGGCATACACTGGTTACACCATCTGTCTACACGTACTTCGACTTGGGCCACAAACCGTCTACTTCATCTATGGAGTCAGAACTGCAGACATCTGTTGTTGAAGGCATACACTGGTTACAACATCTGTCTACTCGTACTACGACTGGGGCCACAAACTGTCTGCTTCATCCATTTAGTCAACATGCTGGATATCTGATTGATAAGATGTACACCATGGTACGATGGTTCATGGACGTCGTTGAGTCGTTGAGTCGACAGTGATGGTGGTGAGAAGAAGGGTCTCCATATTAAGACAACTGTGGAATTCGTACAGCTTATTGACGTTCGCTAGGTGATAGATATCCCTATCTCGAATGTGACGCAGCTATTGGATGTAAAGATGAACCTGTTGACTATCTTTTAGAATGGGTAAATAAAGCGACAAAACCCTTTCCATATCCAATAGAGTCGATTGTACGATTCCGACTATATCATGGGCATGTTATTATGAATCAATATCAAATAGTGATGACACCAGGTGTTCGCGAAAAGGTGACACATACACGTCATACACATACAACATTTGGTACAAGTCAAAATAGGGAATTGCATCGGACATCAATTTTGTCACCGATGCGTCAAATTAGGAAATGTCTTCCACATGCCTACCATAACACTACACAAGAAAGTTGTCTTTAGCTTTAATAACTTATATGAATATGCACTTAATATCTTGCTCATTTCATTTCACTATTTGTGACCTATCTCTTGTTTCTTATGATCAGACTTGCTACATGGAATGTGCGTGGCGTTATGCATACTGCTACTGAACTTGCTGGTAAACTTGAAAGTTGTGATATAATGTTCATTTCTGAACACTGGCTAAACAGACAAAACGAATCCTACTTAAATCGGATCCATGATGAATTTGATGTGTATTCCAAATGTGACAAATCAGAACTACTAAGACCTAGAGGCTCAGGAGGCGTCGCAATATTTGTTCGTAATTGGGACTGTTGTGTCTCGTCTGTGATAAACACTCCAGATGATGATCGAACGATCAGTATCAAAGTGACTTTGAACAATGATCCTGTTTTTATTATAGGAACATATCTTCCATCTTGTAATTGCTGGACAGTGTTTATTGTGAAGCGCTTGACTATGTCATGCAATTATATGATGTGTATTCACAACATGGACAGACTATCATACTTGGTGACTTTAACACAGACTTACGCACTCCTGATAAAATTAAACTGCGTTCATAGTACTTAAGCAGAGTATTGAATGAGAGATCTCTGTACTCTGTTATCCCCATTGATGACGTCACTAGATATACATATTTCACCAAAAGTGGAAATATTAAGACTATGTTAGATTACATTTTTGTAAATGTTGATTTTACACCTAATGTTGTCGGATTTGTCATTGATACAAATGTATCTTACTCTGTATCAGATCATTTGCCTATTATTGCCTGTCTAACTATAACAACACCTATTAGCCAATATGGAGGTGATAAACTTAACTGGCGCAAAGCAACTGAGACGGATCTAATTCTTTATCGTTATGAAACTAAAAACTGGCGTCGTGATACGGTTTTTGCAATTTCAGACTACCAGACGCCAGTAGACTTTATTCAATATTACAATGAATACATCACCTCAGCCCTTCAAAATGCAGCAATAATGTACATTCCTTCATCAAAATTCCAACCTAGGCTGAAACCGTACGGGAAAAAGGATAATCTTAAATCATTACACAATAGTATGCGCAAGTGTCGTAAAGAATGGAAGGAAAATGGTAAAACTCGTGATAAAAGTAACATCTTTTTTGCTAGATACAAAGAAGCCAAACGGTTATTTAGAAAACAGCATCGGATCTCAAAACAAAAGCTGATAGATGATAGATACAAAGAAGTTTATGAAGCTGCTGAGGTTGATGTTCATGAATACTTCAGGGTAGCTAAACGTTATCGTAAAAACAAAGGTCATACTCAAAAACTTGTCTATTCAGATAAATCATCTAATGACCCGAAAGATATATATGATATGTTTGGTGAATATTACAGAAATCTAGCTGCCCCGGATACTGATCTGAAACATGATGTTCTATTTTCCTCTTACGTCAAACAACGTGTTAATGACCTTGAAAATGAGGTATTAGATAGCACTGATTCTTATGACAATAATGGTGTAGCTATGGCATCTCCCCTTTCAAAACCCTTCACTGCTGAAGAATTGATGTATACTGTCAAATCTCTTAAAACAGGTAAATCACCAGGGCATGACGGAATCTCAAACGAGCATATTAAAAAAGCAGGTAGATCTATTTATAACCATCTCATGGTTTTATTCAATGCAATTGTGCACTATGAATATATACCTTGTGAGTACAACATAGGTCAAATCCTCCCAATTCATAAAGGTCATGGTAAAAGCAAGTCGGATCCTGCTAATTACAGGGGAATAACTATGACATCTGCTTTTGGTAAACTTTTGGAAAGGCTCATACTCAACAGAATCGAATCCTGGGTAACTAAAAACTGTAATTTCCCACAACTTCTCCAATTTGGCTTTCGCAAGAATGCAGGTGCAGACACAGCGGCAATCACACTATTAGAAGCAATAGCATATTGCAATGAAAGAAGTTCTCCAGTCTACTGTGCATTTCTAGATAATGAAAAAGCCTTCGACAGGGTATGGCTAGATGGACTTTTTCTAAAACTTTATGACCTTGGTATCACGGGTAAAACATGGCGAATACTACGTAGCTCTTATATGTCTATGTACTCCTATGTCAGCTTTGCAGGCTATAGATCAGACTTCTTTCATGTACGCCAAGGAGTTGGTCAAGGCAGAGTTATATCTGCTTGGCTCTTTACATTATATATAAATGATCTGTTATGCGAGCTGGAACGCTCTAAGCAAGGGCTAAATCTGCCGTGGACACATACTCCAGGCCAGCTCTTGGCAGATGATACAACACTGTTTAGTAGCTCACCAACAGGCCTTCAAGATCTTCTCAATGTTGTAAATCAGTATGCATATATAAATGGCAGCTTAAGTACAATGTCACGAAAAGCACTGTTCTAATATTTGATGTGCAGCGTAAATTTACCTGCTCTCAATCACTGTACTTGGGCAGTATGTGTGTTCCACTTCAGCAATCTAAAATATATATGGAGGTGTCAGGATTTGCTCTGATAAGTCTTTCTTAGAACGAACACAGTTAGCTTGTGAAAAGTTAAAAATGTTAATCAATAGTAATAATGATACTGGACTAAAGTTTGGAGGCATGAATCCAATCCCAGCAAAAAGGATCTGGGAACGAGTGATACTTTCATGCGGGCTCTATGGATGTAATGTCTGGGGACTATTAACCCTCAAAGAATACGATATGCTGGAAGTTATTCAACGTTATTTCAGTAGAAAAATACAGGGCCTTCCAAAATGTAAATCAGGTACTGTTGCTGTGGACAACATGGGCTTGATATCTCTCCAATCCTTTATTGACAAACAGTCACTTTAACTACTTGGAAAACTATGCCGGTCCAGTTACAGCTATGTTTTTAAAAAGGAATTATTACTCGCCTTGGGCAGTTTAGATACGAAATAGCGTTGGATAACTTCAGAAAACGATGTGCTTTGTCACCTGTATATAACATGCTCACACTTGTCAAAAAATACAATCTCTATGCAGAAATAGAA
Source organism: Haliotis rufescens (assembly GCF_023055435.1). Taxonomy (NCBI): domain Eukaryota; kingdom Metazoa; phylum Mollusca; class Gastropoda; order Lepetellida; family Haliotidae; genus Haliotis; species Haliotis rufescens. Next base: position 59,876,478 of record NW_025963779.1, on the reverse strand, counting down.
GATTATCTAATTAAATGTAGCTTCCCAAGTAAAAAGGCATGGTCTGATATTGTTAGGAAAGGATTATTTTTGTAGACCAGGAAGCTGTATGCTCTAAGCTGCTATCTAGACTTAACTTAAATAGATATGTTTCGCTACGTAATGATAAAGAACAACACAGACTCTGGCTGCTTGCACTTGAACGTCCTGAACAGTTCCCAAACCTGTCTCATCTTGTACGGCTGGGATGCCTAAATATAGAATCTAGGGAATGTCGATGTAGAATTGTAGCTCATGATATTATTAAGCATGTCTTTTTGTATTGTACATTGAATAAGAATGACAGAAATGAACTATTTGAAATCATTTGTGAAGGGATAGATGTCTCTACATTTGCAAGACTATGTAGTGAGGACGATGGTATAATCCTGTCTGTACAACTTGGCGGTATGCCTGAGTGTGTTAGCTCTTTATCTCAAAGTCTATGGGGTGACCTTATGGTTATTGTGTAAAGATACTGTAGGAAATGGCTGTATCTGTTACAAAACATTTATAAGAATGCTTGATTGTCATGCATTTTGAAGTTATCATTTCTCATAATATTGTTAAATTGTACTACTGTACAGCTCTGTAATTATACATAATATCATATATGATATGCATCTTCAATATCTGGAGGAAATAAAGAATATCTATCTATCTATCTGTCTACACGTACTACGACTGGGGCCACAAACCGTCTGCTTCATCTATGTAGTCAGTACTGCAGACATCTGTTGTAGAAGGCATACACTGGTTACACCATCTGTCTACACGTACTACGACTGGGGCCACAAACTGTCTGCTTCATCTATGTAGTCAGTACTGCAGACATCTGTTGTAGAAGGCATACACTGGTTACAACATCTGTCTACACGTACTACGACTTGGGCCACAAACTGTCTGCTTGAACTATGTAGTCAGTACTGCAGACATCTGTTGTAGAAGGCATACACTGGTTACAACATCTGTCTACACGTACTACGACTGTGGCCACAAACTGTCTGCTTCATCTATGTAGTCAATACTGCAGACATCTGTTGTAGAAGGCATACACTGGTTACAACGTCTGTCTACACGTACTACGACTGGGGCCACAAACTGTCTGATTCATCTATTATATCTTAATGAAACCGTGTAAAGAATACAGACGTTATTATTATATTTTTGTGTCTTCAAGTCTTTCCAGATTTCAGACTTCAAAAGCACTGATTAAAACTGAAGAGTATATTGCACGATTCCGAATATATCATATATCAATATATAATGTGTTTATGCATCACCACCAAAAAGTGATTGTACCAGGTCGTCGTAAAAAGGTTTGGTACCCATCACAATCACAGGCAAAAGAAGTCAATTATTCACCTCAATAACCCTAAAAAAAACATTTAAAAAACAAATAACACACGTGAACATATTGTACAGGTCAAAATAGAGAATGGCATCAGACATCATTTTTGTCACTGATGAGTCAAATGTAGAAATGTCATCCACGTGTCTGCCATAAGGCTTTTTGAAAGCTTTACTGAGGCCATGGGTGTTGTAACCTTGAAATATAAACACCAAAGGCTGGAGCTGCTGGAATATTGCTCAACATGAAGGGAAAGTTGAAGTCATCCCTCTTGCCATACACTCTTGCGGAGAGTGTTTTGTCACTCTGAATCTTCAAGCATAAATATGAAACAGATGAGGCGGTCTTGTTGGTATCCTTTATTTCTAGTTCAGGTGGGTAAATCAGCGGAAGGGAATTGGCTATTTGATTGTTATTGAATGGTATCAGATCATTGATATACCTGAAGCTTAAGTCAAACTTCTTGGCCAAATTACCTTGTTTTGACTTTGCCAATCCGCACAGATATTCCGATTCATATGCACAAAGAAACAGATCCGCAAGAAAGGGATCACAATTGGTGGCCATATGGATGCCTACTTCTTGCATAAATGTCTTATCAGTGCCTGGCGTTGTCATTGGTAGAATTACAAACTGTAAAAGAGGAGGCAGAAATGGAATAAACGCATTCTGTCCCAGTTAACTTTCATCCAAAGTTTGGCTGCACATATATGAAATGTTTGTAGTGGGGCCCACTGACAAGGCCTCGAATAACATAACCATAACAGGTCAGCAACGCAACCATAGATATATTAACATCGCTATCTTCAAGGGTACAATTTGTCGAAAAGGAAAGATAATGTCATCTGAAAACAGCACATCATGGTAATATGTCATGTTATATGCACGGACACTTTGTCATTTTACATACAATGTACATATATATGTTCTATAGGTACTGTGTTATTTTACATACATTTTACATATGCCCGGTGAAGATTGTGTGTCACTTTATGCGCTGTGTATGCCCAGATGTTATAACACTATCAGTTACATGTGAGTCAGCTGTGACAGGACAAGCAAATGACGTCAAGATATTATTACCGGACCAACTTGCACAAAGCGACCTTAGCGCTTAGATGATCGTAACTCCAATACTTTTACTTAGGCTTACGATATTCTTAGCGCTTAGCGCTTTGTGCAATTGGGCCCAGGTGGACCAGCCGACTTGTTTGGGTTTTACAAGACGACGTCCAGGCAATTAGATAGCTACATCCTTTAACGAGTAACTATGGTGTATTTCAAATGCAATGTGTAACTTATTTTAATGGTACCAATACATTTGTACAATGTATGTCTAATTCTATAGGCTGGAAGGCAACAACCAATCAAAATGTCTCTTCGGAATGCGTCACCACGTACGAATAGGTACTCCATATATTTAAGCGAAGCTGGATACTGTAAATTATGCTGGAAATAGAGTGTTTTATGTGTATTAAAGGGAGCTTTAAGTCCGTGTGCTACATGAAGTTTCCATTTGTATAAGATACATATATACATGTGTCTTTATTTTCCCTTTTTCTTGACGATTTAGAACCCTGACTGAAGAACCATTTTGGTGAAAGTGTCAACGTGTCTTATTCTGATGAAACATTCACAATATGTATCCAGTTTTGGGTACTTTTATACGCGGACGATATTGTTCTACTAAGCAAGAACCCAATATCCCTACAAAAGTCTTTACACTCATTGTAAATTGATTGCGAAAAGTGATTGCTTAATGTCAACATTTATTATCTTTGGCAGCGAAAAGCCGAAAACAAACAAATACAATTTTACCTAAGGTAATAGTTAGCTGGAAATTGTTGATTACTATAATAACTTAGGTGTAAAATTCATAAAAATAGAAAAAAAAATATTTGCCGTGAAGTCCCTCATGGAGAATGCCACCAAGTGCATGTATCTGTATCAACCCGCTTCGTCTAAGTTTTTGAAACAGGTAAACAGTGGCTATCTAGACAACCCAGGTACAGTCAGGGCTGGGTGACTTTGCTGGTTAGATAGAGTAGGCAAGTGGATCAATCCATTTTACTGTGAACAGGGATGCAGGAAATTAAAACAAAAAGACAAATTCGCTTGCATCAGTCATTTATCTATCTTGGCACTTAAAAAGAGCCACACGTATAATGTTGTCAACAAATATTCGACACAGGCACCTCACAGTTTACAAGAAGCATAGGATTCAACAATTATTCCACACAGACAGATGACCGTTCACGACAAGCATAAGTTTCAACAAGTATTCCACAGAGACACTTCACTGTTTACGACAAGCATGAGATTCGGTAATTATTCAACACATACACTTCACTGTTTACGACAAGCATAAGATTCAACAATAATTCCACACAGACACTTCACCCTTCAGTTCACGACAAACATAAAATTCAATAATTATTCCACGTGGACATTTCACCGTTCACGACAAGCATAAGATTCAACAAGTATTCCACACAGACACTTCACTGTTTACGACAAGCATGAGATTCAATAATTATTCCACGTGGACACTCCACTGTTCACAACAAGCATAAGATTCAACAGTGGTTTGAAGTATTTTAGTTACAATGAGTTCTAACGACATTTTTTCTATTATCTTCTATTAATCTCTATATATCTGCTATTAATCTCTATATTGTCAAACTATGTTATTTAACTTAACTTTATTGATTGAAAATGACCTTGAATTAGTCGCATTCCATTACTGAGAATTTGAATAAATACACTGCTTTATTAATCTCCATTTCAACTTGTCCCCTCTTCTATTTTGTCTCTATCAATGATCTGGAAACATTTCTTATGAAAGACGGATGCCCGAGTGTGAAACTTGGCGATGTGAACGACTTACATGTACATGAGCATTTCCTAACCCTTCTGTATGCTGACGACACTGTCCCCTTTGCTGATTATGCAACTGAACTCCAAAATACATTAGATTCTTTTAAACGTTATTGCAATATCTGGAATTTAGACTTAACCTGGAAAAAAACTAAAGTTTTGATTGTTGGAAGCGGGCCGTCCAAAAACAGTAGGTTATCTTTTTATTTGGAGAATACGGAAATTGATATCGTAGACAATTATACGTACTTAGGTGTTATGTTTAGTAGAAACAGAAATTTCAAGCCAGCAATTAAATGTTTAGCGGAGAGTGCGTCCGTCTTAAGCCATGTTCTGTCTTTTAAAAAAATCAAGAAATTATAACATTCCTCTGGATTGTCTACTTAAGGCTTTTGGTGTAACGATAGTACCAATTTTATTATATGGCTGTGAAATTTCGGCATACGAAAATAGGAACGTAATTGAAAGGACCCATCTAAAATTCCTTAAACTGCAATGTGGTCTTAGAAATGCTACTCCGCATTTCATGGTCTATGGAGAACTAGGTAGAATACCTTTATCGATTTATGCAGCTAAACGGGTATTTGACTTTTGGCATAAACTTTGTAAACCCAGACCTGCACCGAAACTATCGCAAATTATTTATAAGTTTGCTCATTTATATTTTCTATCTAATAATGAACAAACTGCCTGGATAAGAAATGTGAGGCAAATACTTAATAAGTGTGGTCTGCCCTATGTATTTTATGACCCACAAAGCGTTTCCGGCCATTTGCTAACTGCGCAGATAAAAACAAAAATAAAAAGATCAGTTTTATCAAAATTGGAGATCTGACGTCGAGAGAAGTTCAAAAGGGTATTATTGCAAATATTTAAAAGATATCCCGTCATTTGAACACTTTCTTCTCCTATCTAAACAAATTTATTATCCTATTCTAAAACATAGAACCTGTAACCATGATCTACCTGTCGAAGTTGGCCGTTGGCTAGGCACAGATAGAGAATTTAGGACATGTAAACTGTGTATGTCGCCAGCTATAGCCGATGAATTCCATTACATGTTTAAATGTAAAGCGTTCCGTGAATCTAGATCTCAACTTATCTCGAATAAATATACGCAATTTCCGAAAGTAATAAAATACAAAACAATGTTAAGTACCAGAAGGGTAAAAGAAATCAAGAACCTTGCAAAATTCATATGCATAATAGATAAGTACCTTTGAGCGTAACTGTGTGTAGTTTCTTTTGGTGTGCGACCTTTCAAATATAAAAACCTAATCACTGCTCGGTATTCTACTGGCTCCATTGTCACACCCTACTCGATCATAACACCTGTGAAAGTGGTAAGATTAATAGTTCGGTGCTGCAAATTCAGACATAACCCATAGATACATGTATCATTACACATGTGAAATTTCAACCAAATATGATAACCCTAAGTGGTTTAGGGGAAATCTTTAATGAACACCCCTCGTATGTGTGTTTGCTTATGTAAGTGTTTCTGTTTAAATGTTCGTACAAATGTTCAAGTAAAATGTTTATCTCCAAATATGTGTACAGTATAACCGACATCTTCTCACATATTTATTGTCATGTTAAGAAACTTTTTTCTCTCTTTTTTTAGAAATAAATGATGTGAAATGAAATGACAACATGGATTATTCTGATCCAATGAGAAACAATTCATGCATGGTAAGACAACCCAGGCACACTGAAGCTCTAAAAATTAGACGACCCGGGTTGAAATCCATGTATCGTCTTCGGAGAAAACCACGGAATATTAACCTTCCACTTGACGGTATTGTAAAAGCATTTGATGTTATGATTTTACCTCTTGTGTTGTTTGGCTCTGAAGTATGGGGAACTGAAACCATTAATCTGATTGAAAAGGTACAACTCAAATGTTTTAAAATAACTGCCGGTTTGACAATGTCTACATGCACGTACTTTCATGGTATACGGCTAACTAGGAAGAGTACCCCTCAGTATACGAATAGCCAAGAGAGTTACAGGTTTCTCTAATGTGTGGGGGTGCTGTGGGTTGTGATGGGTGGCTGGCCCGTGGGGTTGTGTGCTGTGTGCTTGTTTCATGTTGTCGGGTTTGTGTGTGTGTGTGTGTGTGTGTGTGTGTGTGTGTGTGTGTGTGTGTGTGTGTGTGTGTGTGTGTGTGTGTGTGTGTGTGCGTGCGTGCGTGTGTGTTGTTTGGTTGGGAGTGTGTGTATGCGGCGGTGGATTGTTGCTATGTTGGTGTCTTGGGCATGTTTAAGAAATAGGGTGTGCGTGAGGATAATGTGTGACGGTGTGGGTGAGGGTTCGGGCGAGGGTTCGGATGTGATTGAACGGATGTCAGTGAGGGTTTGGATGTGTCTGAATGAGCGGGTGTGTTTGCGTGGTTTGCGTAAGCTGCCGTGAGTGAAGGCCTGGATGTGGGAATGGATGTGGTTGTGTGTATATAGGATGTTTGTATGGGGGATACTATTATGAATGTTAATTTCATAATTACTATTAAATGTGGTGTGTACACATATAAAATATTGTTTCTATGAGCCTTTTAGTGTCTCGTAGGCCATTTGGGCCGGCCGCTGAATTTATACATTCTTGCCTTGTCATTTTATATGTACAGCGGGTGACACTATAATAAAATATTCTTCTCCTCTCTTCTTTTTCTTCTTCTTCTCTCTAACGAATACTGATACCACACGCTATGGTATCACACAATGTGTAGTACAGCTGTGTGTTTATTAAACAGGTGATATCTTCACGGGAGAGTAATAAATGTTGGTTTGTTATTTGTCTGTGCTTGTAGTTACCTGTATATCTCAAAAGGGGTGAGTTAGCTTAGTGGTTAAACCGTTGGCTCGTCACGACGAGGATCTGGGGTCAAATACCACATTGTTTGAAGCCCTTTTTGGCGCCCCCTTCTTGATATGGTTTGGGCGTCGCTAAAAAAACGGTGTAAATCAAACACAATAAAACCCACACTCGCTAAAATACACACTTCCTTACCGAGAGTTAGTTGCGGCCAAACTACGAAGTACCTCTGCCACAGGCCAGAGTGATGTGAGGATTCGTCACATCTTACTCAGTCCATTTAAAAAATATATTATGATATGCCTTTCTTCTGTTTTCAATTTTTTTAAAGTCTACCCATTTAGATACAAATATGTCATGAAATGGTCAACTTTCATTGAGAAAATATCATAACACGTGAAACATTATTATTTGCATCAGCGTATTTATCCTTTGTTTAAAGTCGCTGTACGGTTATTCCACGGTCACACACTAACGGGATCGGGTGGTCACGGTCGCTCACTTGGTTGATGCATGTCATCGTATCCCAATTGGGGTCACGGGTGGCCCAGTCGTCTAAGGCGCCGCGATTCGCACGCCAGAAATCACGATTGTGGGTTCGAATCCCGGTTCGCCCCGATTATGTTTCTAGGTTTGTCAGCACCATACCCGTGATCGTGGGTTTCACCGAAGTGGTAAACGTCTGAGACCTGCATCACTTCGAGCTTTCCTCCCACATTAAGCTGACACGCCGCGATGTAACTGGAATACTGTTAAAAGCGGCGTTTAACCCAACTCACTCACTCACTCGTATCCCAATTGCGTGGATCGATGCTCATAATGGCAATCACTAGAGGGTCTGATCCAGATTCGATTATTTACTTCGGACTGTTCAGACTTTAGAATAAGCGTGTTTGTTTACAAACAAGAGAAAAGTCAGGTCACGTGATATGCAAACTAGTTTGTGGCAGTGGCGTAATGCTAAGTTATCAGTGCGCCGGAATGTTCGAATGGAATATTGATGATGGCAGTACTAAACAGCATTCACACATCCAAAGAACAATTTATACCAATCACTAACGGGTATTATTCCATGGCCTGTGGTCTATCTGCGGTCCACGTTTTGTCCTTATGAACTTGCAACACATGTATAAAGAACAGCAGGAGCCTTCATATTCATAACAGCAATCACCTTCGAGAAAAGGTGAAGGCTGACGTTGTACCAACGTTTAGATTAATATTTATCCAAACGAAGAAATAAATACAGACGTTCCCCAACCCCAGTCACATACGTCTGATGCGCACGTAAAATCATCCAGCTGCCTATAATGTGTTTGTTTGTCTGTTGTTTAACGCCGCACTCACCAATATTCCAGCTATATGACGACGGCGAGTCTGGACCAGACAATCCAGTGATTGACATCATGAGCATCGATCCACGCAGTTGTGATACAATGACATGCATCAACCCAGTCAGCGAGCCTGACCACCCGACCCCGTTAGTCGCTTCTTACGACAAGCATAGTCGCCTTTTACGGCAAGCATGGGTTGCTCAAGTCCTATTCTACCCCGGATCTTCACGGGTCAGCTGCCTTTAAAGTCAAATACTTCGACTGACTTGTTGACTGTGACATGACACTGCTGACACTGTGCGTCCATTAAGTGGCTTCTTCGACCAGTACAGGTTACCATGGTTACAGGCGATCTATTCAAACCCGGAATCCTTGCGGGTTTGCTTTAAAAGACAATAAAAAATGCATATATTATTTTTCAATCTCCAAATATTCTTTTTACTTTTGGTTCTAACACAATACAAAGATTCACAAGAATTTCCGAATATTCTTTCAGTGATCTGTATTGGGAGTTTCTGGCATATATATTAACTTTATGCAATTTAGTTAATGCAACTTATGCAATTTATGCATAAAATTAACTTGAACAAAACGTGTGCGTGTGTGTGTGTGGTTTTTTTTTTTTGGGGGGGGGGGTACATGTGTTGGTGTTAAAGTGAGATTTCACTTTCGTACGTTTTGGGGCACTCCATAACGTTTAAAATCTGCAGAGATCGATGCTCTTGATGTCAGTCATCGGATTACCTGGTCCAGCTGCGATTATTTACAGACCCCCGTCATATAACTGGAATATTGCTGACTGTGGAGTTAAACATCAAATAAACAAACACACAATTAATTGTTTATTTGCAAGGGCTTGAAACTGATATACTATAGACACTTTTTTCTATTTCTCTTCTACGCTGGTCATGTATGAATTACTATAACATCAAGTCATCGCACGTGAGGTTTTCACTTGTTCATATTTAACTCACTCGATTTTCTCCTACGCCCAGTTCAAAGCGGTCACCTTAGAGTGTACCTATTTGTCACATCTTACACAGTCCATTTACCTTTTTTGATAATCTACTCATTTAGAAAAAAATATTTTAAGTACATGAAAAAAATATTTCCATTTGCGATTTTATCCTTCGTATACATAGGTCGTATGGCTCCACGTGCAATATGTAAAGCGCACTGTAAGGCTTACATTGGGGCAGCCTGTCGTGATTTCAGAATAAGCATGTCCGGTCAAGTAATATGCAAATTCGCTTAATGTGGCAGTGGTGCATGTCATCAGTGTGTCAGAGTTTGCATAACTATAAGCCTAGTCAAATTAGCCTGGTCTCATACCTTTTATATTTTGTTTCAAGCGATATATGAAGACATCTAGACATGCATAGGCATGAAAGTATGTTAAAAATGTGAGAGTAATTCGACTCGTCCCGGACATTCGTGACCAACTCGTGTCATTTCGGGACACATTGGTGGTTACCATTCGTCACCACTCGCCCCTTTCCGTAACCTGCAAGAAGACTCGTCCCCCTATCGATGAATGTTATGTGCGAAAATACGACAAACCTATCAGAATGCGCGTATGATTTCAAGTTCTTCGTCAAAGAATCCCTCAGAAATAATTTTTGATTTTACATATGTCTTGCATCTAAAAATATACCCAAGACACAGTTAAATGTGTTCAGTCATACTGTATAATTCTGCATGTCCTGATGTGCTTTAAATTGCATCTGAAATATATATAATATATTGGGAAATAAACCTGAACCATTACACAACGAGTTGACAATTGTTTTAGGTATGCCCGTTTGCGCTAAGACGGAACCCGGTCACAAAAATGGCCACGAGAAGGGCACGAGTCGCTATTCGGCTTGTCCCGGAATAACACGAGTTGGTCACGAATGTGGTGGTTACGAAAAGGGACGAGTGGTGACGAATGCGTCCCGGAATGACGTTTACCTCTTTATATCTATAGTGTTCTCCAAAGTTCGTTGAGCTTTTTATAATATTGTGATGTTACCGGGAGAGTAACGAAGGTGTCACGCATTTGGTTCGGCTTTTCCCGTCAAGACTGGAAAAATTACTGGTTCTGTGGTTATGCCAGCGTCCTCTGGTGGTAGATTGCGCGGGTTCTCCGGCATTCGTGACCAACTCGTGTTATTCCGGGAAAAACCGAATAGCATTCGTCACCACTCGCCATTTTCCGTAACATGCAAGAAGATTCTGCATGTCCCGATGTGCTTTAAATTGCGTCTGAAATATATTTAATATATGGGGAAATATATGTGAACCATTACGTAACGAGATGACAATTTATGTATGCCCGTTTGCGCTAAGACGGAACCCGGTCAAAAGAATGGCCATGAGAGTCGCTATTCAGCTTGTCCCGGAATAACACGGGTTGGTCACGAATGACCGAATAGCGAGTGTGGGTTACGGAAAGGGGCGAGTGGTGACGAATGACAAATGTTGACGTTTCGCATTGAGGGCCAAGAACCAGCTTAAACGCGCCCTCTGTAGTAAACTGGTTCCACTATGGGTACGCGACGCATACTTAGCGGTAGACAGGAACCCAGTATGCGCCCGCACACTCACATTCGGATTTCATCGGCTCTCAACGACATTGCGAATGTGTTACTGTGAGCAAGAGTTGAGTTACAGGAAGTTCATTAAGGTTCTTTCGATTGTACCACACGCTTGCAGCGCCATTTTGGAAATCGGCTTGGCTTCAGTAAAAGAAATTACAAACTCAACAAATACAAAGAAACCTTCAAATTTTCATCATGCAGAGAGACGAACCTGGGTAAGATACAATTCATGCATCGTTTCGCCAGTGTTACGCTGTGTTGTTTGCTGTGTTGTCGACAAATTAGTCTCTTTATTGTAATTAGTTCATAGCCTACATTTTCACCATGCTACAGTATCGGTTGTTGCCGGTAACGATGTATTGACCGTGGTTTGGATAGTCTGCATGTCCTTGTAATGGTGTAGATTGTACGATCACTTCTCTAATGCGTTTTACTAGTGTTTTGAACAAGACCTCTCGTTCCTATAAAGTAGATATGGGGCCTATTTAGCAAAATCAAGGAAACCAATATAGGCTAAACAAGTGCCTTTTTTCGTGTTCTTAACATAGACTTCAGGAATTAGGTGATTTCATCAACACGTGACCACCATGAAAATAACATTTCTTTCAATAAGAAAGAAGTCCTCGCCGTTTTTCGTCAAGCATTTACTGTGACCTCTGAACTAGGTCAGTTTCTATGCTATCACCATGATCAATAGCACCATGGCTATGCATGTCTAGATAATAAAACAGTATGTCAGTTATTTTATTGATTAAGATAATCCTCTTTTCCAGTATATAATGTCCTGTTGAGTTGAATACAAGGAGAATGACGTCTTTTTCAGCAGCATCATGTACAAATATTAAGCCTAATGGTAATACTATTAAAAAAAAGAAGATTTTCCACTCCCCAAAGGTGACTTTACATTGTTCAGAGTACAGCCATGGATTGCATTTCATTGTACTCTGGTTGCATCATGGGGTGTTGCTCATAAATATCAACAGGTTGACTCTTTTCAGACTAGCCTAGTGGTCTATGTAAATAAACTAGATGTTTAGTATCAGCTAGTTCCCCTATATATTTTCTCTAGGGCTGGGGTGATACACCGACTGTGCAATCAAACTGTGCTTGTGCTCTTATTTGTGGTGTTAGGCCATCTTTTTTGTAGACAGAATGGCCAAATACCTGGCACACTGACAATTTACTGTTGGCATCATCAAGTATAGCGCAATAGATGAAAATATTTGTTTTGATTTAATAATTTTAACTACAAATTAGTGTTTGATGTAACAAGGCAAACATTTAAGGCAAGGATTGATGTTTTTAACTTGTACGGCTGTGATCGATACAAGTATGAAAGTAATAAATTGAAGCGTATCGTCCCACTACTAAGTTTCACTTGTCTAAGACAGTGGTCTATTCTTGTCTACTATTGTTTTTGTCTGTTATTTCTCTACAAGTACCAACTGCCTCCGTGGTCTAGTGGTAGAGGGTCCGCCCGGAGAGCAGAAGGTCCTGGGTTCGATCCCCGGCCACATCACACCAAAAGATGGTACTTGTTGTTACCCTGTCTGGCGCTCGGCATTAAGGGGCTAAAACAAGGATTGGTCGGCATCAGTCCATGTCAACAGTCATTAATCCTAAAGGCATCAAATTCTTTGTAGTAAAACATGTTTTTGTTCTTTGCAGTAAAATTTTCATTGGCGGCTTGAGCTGGAACACCGATGCAGGTACAGAATATTTGATCAATGGCCATATAGTTTCACTTCAAGAGAATGTTTAAAACCATAAATGTGTACGAATACTCTTTTTGGGGTACATGTCATAGAGTTAATTCGGTATATAGTCTGGAAGGTAATTTAAGGTACCAACGTTTACTACAATATCTGAAAAACTATCGGACCTACACCAGTCAAAGTTGGTATGAGATTGTAAACAGTCATACATAACTGGATATTACATTTAAAGACAATCGGTGCATGAATAAAAAATCTGTCTATTTAGCTATCACTATGTTTCATCAACAACCAGACCTGTTCGTCAGAATCGTCACGGGTTGAACAAGCATTCATTGAAACAGCCATCTGCATAATGCTACCCCTGCGTCACAGGGCCATATGACACAGTTGAACCAATCAACTCAACTCGAAAGGGTGCACAGGAATCACACACATTTGACGCCCAACGCTAACACCATATTCGTGCGTGCGTGATTCCGGTGCACCCTGTTGAGTTGATTGATTGATTTTTCTAAGAGTTGTAATATGCACATCCATTATATTTCAATAGCATTTTGATACTTTTTGTTGCATATTTGATATGCTAGGGATTCAATTTGTCTGCATCATGCAGATTTCAGTTTATTTGGTACATATTTCAGGCAAATATGCAGCTTATCTATAGCTCTGCAATAACGAGAAAGTGAATTGATCAGCTTCTCTTCATTATTCCAAACGTTGTATACATTTATTGTGTTAAGTTTAGTGTGTTTTCCTTGTCTTTCTAGATGCCTTGAAAACATACTTCTGCTCTTATGGAGAAGTGGTTGATTGTGTAGTAATGAAGAACCCACAGACTGGCAAGTCTCGTGGGTTTGGTTTTGTCACATTCAAAGACCCAAGTGTTCTTGAGGTTGTATTGCCAGAAAAACACAAGATTGATAACAGAATGGTAAGAGCTTGTAGACTTACTGTTTTTTTGTTAGTAAATGATATTACAATTTGATAAATTATGCTTGTTTTTTTTTGTTTACAATGATCAGTTTTTTTTCCATTTGTCCATGATTATTGAAAAGTGGATCATTTCATCTCACGAATAACCATCTGTTGTTTGAAGAAATGGTTTGGTGAAATGGCTGCTGAATCTTTTAATCCTTAATCATGTTACTTATATAAATGACTTTTTACTCGGGAAATTAATTTCCTTTCACAAATGAGTTTAACTTTAAGGAAGTAGGTCTCTTCTGACAGTACTCAAATGAGAATGCTCTTTTTCAGGTTGATGCCAAACCATGTAATGCCAAGCAGGGCGGAGGGGGTGGAGGTGGAGGAGGAGGAGGACGTGTATGTAAATTTATTTATTTATTTTGAAGTTACCTTTTGTCATATTTGTTAGTCCGTGAAACAGTAACAAAGCTTCTCTGTAGATAATTTGGACTATAAAAGTACCTTTTTAGTCTACAATTGTTCACAGAATTCAGAGTTTTATTCTTATCTCTGAAATGGTAATTAGTTCACTGATAAAGAGTCCTTAAAATGTCTTTACCCTAAATAACTCCAAATTTAAGAAAATAAGAACTTCCCAATAAGCATGATAGGAAAAACTGCAAATTTGGACAAAATAACATTTGTTATCCAAATTGCCTGCCTTTGACACTTGCCTTAGTTTGGAATCGAAGATAGTACCTGTTTTGTCATATAAGGCGACTCAGTGGATTGGGAAGTCCAGCCTTGTGGCTTGGTTAATTGTTTATCATCACAAACCAACCGCTTTTCACACAAAATCTAACCACTGGTTAGTCTGAATCGATAGTTTTCAGACCAGCATCATACATCTGGAATATTGCTGATTATGACTGATTACAGACTCCATGTTAACTTTATCACCAACATGAACTGAACCCAAGTTTTAGATTTATGATGCATCTGAGTAGTTGTGTCTTTGATTTGAGTGTTGATGTTGATGTTGATGTCAGGGAGGAGGACCAGGAGGATCATACGGTGGTCGCGGTGGTGGCGGTGGCGGCCGTGGAGGGTATGGGGGTCATGGACATGGTGGAGGTGATAGTCGCGGTGGAATGCAAGGAAAAACAAACAAGATCTTTCTTGGTGGCATTCCAAATGAAGCTAATGAAGACAGTCTCAGAAACTACTTCAGTCAGTTTGGAAGTGTAAGTATTAAATAATTGAGCAGGTGTCAAAGTTTAATTTTTCAACTAGTAACCATATGGCTACAAGTACTTTTTTCCAGGTAGCCACTGGTAAAATCCACAAGACCAGCAAAAATTTTAGGTAGCCAAAAACATTTCAAATTATCTTTTATGAAACAACTATTATTATATGTACATGTCATAGCACTAGGCTTGAAATTGTATATTAGTGGAAACTGTACTTGATTTTTGTTATTTGTGGCTCGAATAATGATGCAATTTATTTTACTAAATGACATAGGTATCATGGGTATATCCTTGCTTATCCAATGAGCATTGTCAACTAAAATAAAATAGTAATTACATTATAATTATGTATTTCTGTTCAGTGTTGACTTAAGGAAGAATTATTCGCGAGTACAATTATTACTAGCAGATGTGTTTTTGTTGATTTATCATGCATTTGAGTAGCTGTTTCATCAGCATGATCAGCTTATACTGGTTTGTGAAGATGAGAATATACTGAAAATAATACATGGTCAGACTAGTAGTCTCAAAAGTTTTTGCCAGAAACTGCAGTAACATTCTAATTTTGTCCCGTTTTTACACATATCTTAGACAATATGCAAGTTATCACTTTAATTTTTGTTGTTACGCTCATCCAAAGGCAGGTTATTTTATTTTTGCTCAACCACTATCACTGATGTAGATTTGTGAAATGCATCAAATGATAGGGATTGCTCAACAATTACTCTTTTCTCTGTTATAGGTGACAGATGTGACGATAATGTATGATCAAGAAAAAGGCCGTTCTCGAGGTAAGATGACTGCACTATTAGAGAAGACTTAACTCTACCCTATTACTTTGTTTTTATATGCACAAATTAAATAAGGCATCTCTGAAAATATTATGTGAAACTTGAGGATGTCCCAGTATTCAAATAAATATTATGGAATAAGTAATATTAGTTAGTATATGAAGGTTGAGTTCACAAAGATGTGGTTTTGTATGTACCAAGACCTGGTGTACACCATGGTATGTTTGGTTTCTGAAACATGCAACCTAATATTAAATACTCCTCCAATAAGGGGAGACACGTGAAATGTGACTTAGGTAACATAAAGGTGTGGAATACGTTCTGAAACATGAAATAACTTTGGTCATGAAATGTATGGTACTTGAAATTATATGTCAAGTTTACATATTGAACAGCTGGAAGCATTAGTCCTTGCTGTTACAGTGGTAACTTGAACTCTTAATGTTGTATTTGACCATTGATATCTACAATAATTAGTTTTACATAGTATTTAGCCTTGAAAAATCTTGTCATATTACCTAACTGAAGTCTTATTTGTTTGTGCGGTACACTTTCGTTAAAGTAGTATGGGCATATATACTGATCTGATGGTGAAGTTAGCAGTTTTGTTCTGTTGATGTGTACGTGTCATGTCCTGTTTGACATACTGACCATAAGTGCCATGAAAACATCATGCAGAGTGCAGTAACCATTATGACTGAACTGATGCATTTGCTAAGTCAGTACCTGATTTCGTGTATTGGGCATTATTGATGCAATATAATCTTGTGAAGAATTTTATCTATTAGTTATGGAATTAG
Source organism: Haliotis rufescens (assembly GCF_023055435.1). Taxonomy (NCBI): domain Eukaryota; kingdom Metazoa; phylum Mollusca; class Gastropoda; order Lepetellida; family Haliotidae; genus Haliotis; species Haliotis rufescens. Next base: position 59,860,043 of record NW_025963779.1, on the reverse strand, counting down.
TCCACAGTGCAGTTGATTTAATTTAAGTCTATATTAATCTTGCACTATAGAAGTTCAGTATGGGTGCTGTTTATTTAACTTTAGTATGGCGTTGATCATGTTCATGATAATAATTTATTAGATAAAAATAAATGATAATCTTTTCTTAGAATGTTTATCCATAATGTTATATTAAAACTGAATTTATCATGTACTTCAATCCTGTATTTAGACATTTCAGCTGTCTTGTGGTATTTGACCTGAAGAACGAAGATTTGTCAGGCTTACATAATGTCATACAAAGTATCAGGAAGTTTGCTCCAAATTCCATAATGTGTCATGATGAAATCGAGGAATTGTTAGAATTAATTATTCATAGAATTTAGTAAAACTCATATGGATATTTAACTGTGTGACAATTGTTTTTGTACATTTTTAAGAAAAGTGACTGATTATTTGTCTCATTATGTGAGCCTGAAAGTGACGTTTAAATGAGTCAACTAAGGTTGGTTCTTGGATCTTGTTCCTGGCAGCCCCAAAAAACATTCTTGGGGGGGATTGAGAGGAGAGAGAGCCTTACATTATTTCCATTAGGGTCACCATCTTCATAATTTCAAAGGACACTTTTCGTACATAGTATATGATTAGTACAATGCAGAAAAAAGTATTGTCTGTCCTTATATTTCTGCCACGGCACTTGATCCAAGATTGACCATGGCTTGAGTTTCATGATACCTGGTTCTCAATCCTGTCACTGCATGTTGCAATGACACAGACAACGTATCAGTTAGTTGTGCACTAGAAAACCCTTTCACAGTGAAGCAATTGGGGTTTACATAGGTAAAACAATTGTAAGTCATAAGTCTCTTACTCATGAAAACACAGCTCTGACTTGTAAAAAGATCTACATCACTCAATGACTTGTAAGGTCTAAATTGTGCTTTTGACCATTTGGACAGTTTCTTTATGATTATTGATTCACATAATACCAAATAAAGTGCATGCAGTTGGTTCCATAAGCACAAAGACCACTTTTCAAATATCTCTGTGTTAAAAATCGCTGTTCAATGTGTTCATGTCACACACATACAATTAAACACCTTTATTAGTAAAGATTATTATGCTACAAAATCTCATTTGCAAACAAATTGTGACAGACATTTTGAATTGCTACAAGTTCTTGAGTCACTGACTTTCAGCATGTTCATTGGTTAAAACAAATTTTTTAACTCCCAGTGACTGAAGTGTGCCTTACATACGTCATGCAATGATAGTACTAATGTTAAAGTTCTTTACAGTTTAATCAAGGGGAATATCACCAGTTCATTTGTGAAATATTGCCGACATTTTCACAGCTGATAGGGCTACTATGTCTTTAAGAATAAGATGGGAGAAAAATATTCATTGTTATATTCTCTAACATAGCATGGTTATTTCTATTTACTGAAAGTGGCTTTATTTCTTATTGTACAAGTCGATGGTGAGCATTTTGCTAGAATTATCTCGGCCACAGTGACCAAGTTAGCACAGTGGGGCAGTTCCAAGCCACTAAGAAAGTTAACTTGCAGTCCACGGTGGTCATGACACACTTTTATTCCGTGTAAATCATTTGTTTTGACCATTTTGCATGAAAAATGTAACAAACATGCACACAAATTAGTTATATTTTGTACTTTATATGATCAGGAGAAACCTGGGTTCACATTTAGGTAATATAAACTAATATAAGAATACCAAACCTGCTGCTATGGATCCAGGAGCAATGCCCTGTCAAAGATTTCAATAAAATGGATTGTTTCGCAAGTGTGTTTGTTTTTTATATGAAAGATTTATTATGTGAATGTGTACAAGTGTTTATTCTGAAAGTTCTAGTAAGTGTTACAATTAATTGTTAATAATAGTCTCTTTGAGTATAAAACACATAATTGGTTGCAACTGCAATCTGATGTGAAATATTTTGGCAGACAACAGAAACATGTTGTTTTACAAACATTGTACACATGCACAAGACAAACTTTTGTTGGCACTATTCCATCAGAAAACCCCATCACCAATCCGTTCATTTTTGTGTCTCTTAGACTTTAATTTGTTTGTCCTTAAGTAGAATAGTTGCTTGAACCTATTGAAATATTTTCTAAAAAAAGAAAAATCTGAAGTGAAAATGTTTCCAATGTAAAGGTGGAAACTATGATTCTGATCTGAAACCTCATATTGGCATGCTATATTTATGGTTTGATTCCATGTGATGGGTTGTTTCTTGAACTGATGTACTGCACATATTTTCGCTGTCATTGATATTGCCGAGTCACTTCAAGAGTTTGTCACATGAAAGTCATTTTTGATAATATTGTTAATTTGTTATAACCATTACTTCCCCCTTCCTTTTAGGTGAAGATGCTCTTCAAGTTTGTGAATGTTTATATGCATATGATGAACCTGCTTATTATTGTCTTGCTGTTACTATTAACTAGGCTTTGGGTTTTTGACATTCGAGAGAGAAGACAGCGTTGAATTGGTGTGTGGAGATCAATTTCATATTGTGGACGGGAAGAAGGTTATTTCTTATTTACACAACACTATAAAATTGAATTATTGATTATTAATTTAATGAACACATTTAAGGATATTATCCATGTTTGATATTGTTTTAATAGTTCCTTGTGAATATTTTCCTGTTTCTTTAGTGAATGTGCATTATAAATATTAGATGTTTAAACACCGGAAACAAGATTATTGTTATATCCCCTTAAATATTTGACATTTTAACCAAATGGGGATTCGAGACAATTCAGCTTTGGAAGAGATGTACTGCTTAGTTTAGTTTAGACTTTAGTTTATTTACCTGACCTAAAATATGGTATACATGTGTGTCATGATAGACAGGTGCATGTTGATTCAATCAAGATGAGCGATTTTGATTGTTCACTAAATTACTTAGCATGATTACTATAGTGTATTTATTGCGACTGAGATGTGAATAGATTATCAACATTTTAGATAAGGTTTAGATAGTAAATTGGGTTAACGTTTAACAGTGGTTATTAAGTACAGACAATTTATGTTAAATGTTGTGATATTGTAGAAGGCATTTATATTTATTTACATATATAACAAACTGCACTCCTACTAAGCTATAAATGGGTCATACTTTCACCAAGAACTTAGCGTTGGTGTATGGTGATTACAACTGCATGTTAACACATATCTCTAAAGTATCACCAACCTATGATATCCAGCTGATCAAGTCCTTGCTTCTGATACTTAAGTCTTTGCTGGTAGTTAGGTTTGGAGTGCAGGTTGCCCAGTGGTCAAATGTGGCACAATTTGTTGTGCAGAGTTACGTCCCTCAGCTGGTCGTGGGTTCAAATTCACACATTCACCCTGATTAGGATCTTTAGTTTCTTACCACCATTCCAATGTTCAGTGGTACACGTCTGTGAACTGAGTCTACAATTGAAATATTAAACTGTGGGGCCTAGCTAAGTGGCTCTATCTTTCAGATTCAAATAAGGAAACACAGTGAACAGATTGTTGTGAGTTTGTGTAGCAGTGATTCGTTCTCACAAACTGAGTATTTCAAGCCATTAATAAGTATGGTTGAGTGTGAATTTAGTTGTGCATGACAAAGGGGACAGTGTGAAACTATAAGAGGGACTGAGGAAAAGCACTCCGCATTCTTTAAGTATACCAAGTCAACGACGTACATATTTGATATTTATGATTAAATGTCAAGTTTTGTACAGTGGACCATTGCTTATGAATTTGTGTGTCGATATTTGAGAAACGCTTAAGTTGGTACTTATCTCATGAAGGTTATCAAGATTTCTTCTCAGTAGTATGACATTGTGAAATAAGTAAAATATGCATTTTCATAAAGTTTGCTTAGATATGAAAATATTAAATAGAAGTATGGTCAGGATCCAGGTTACAGCAAGTGCATCTCTTCCGTATGAATAAATAAACATTAGATATGTGTTCTCTACAGTTAACAAAAGTTGTTTGTTATGCTAACATGTTTTGCTTATGAAGTTATTTGATCCATTTTTGATAGTGCCTGTTTGCTGTGCTATGTTATATGTTGTGCAAATATCTGACATTGGGGCTATTTGACAAATACAATTAGAAAATGCAGCATTTTAATTACATCTTTAGGGTATTATTTTTAGCTTGAAAAGCTACCAACCCTTTCACATTGCATTGAGAACTACTTGATTACAAATCTGACTTAGTATAGTGAGTGTTTGTACCTGTACCTTTCCATTCTGATGGTGGCTAGAGAGACTGATTTAGTGTTGGAATGTCCACTCATGGGTGTAGGATGCCAGACATGCTATTCTTCACTGCATGTGAAGAAACAGATGGAAGGCACTGTGGTGCTTTGTGCAGATAGCAAATTTAAGGGGTGTTTAGCATTTCAGTACTTAACTTTTCCAACTGGCATGTACATCTCTGAATGTTTTCTGATCTGTATTCACAGATTGTAAAAGTAGTAATAATGGATACTGTAGGAAGTTCTCACTTGATTAGTTTACTTATTCCTGCTATCATGGTTTCTATACCTTTCTAACACCAGAAATTCTATGTTATACACACAATATTAAGATGTTATTTTGCAAAGACTAGTAGTATTGTGTCCATGATACACATGTATGTTTCCTATAATTCAGTATCTGTCCCTTGACTCCCTTATAATGTTTAATGGTGGAAGCTTCCCCACTGAATGTGTGTGTTGTGTCCCAGGTGCAGTAATGTTGTTGGTTATGGTGGGCAGGGATGAGAATTCTCTATTGATGGTACTTTCTGAAATAATGCATTTATTTATTTCATTTAAGATCTTCTCTTACCACATCTTTAGTTTGTATCAATTATTTCCCATGAGGATACTATTATTAAAAGGCCAAAATTGACCCATTCTCATCCCTGGGTGTTTGTGTTGATGTTTTAGTGTTGGCAGAGATGCATTTTGATAGTTGTCAGAAGTCATGGAGTCTTGGGGAGTTGAACAAACATGATTAAGTGAGCATAGTAAAAGTAGGCTTTTATATACCGAAGGGGTTGGGAGTTTTTTGTAGCCCTTTTGTCAAGATATTTAGTTCACAGTTAGCAATTAGTTCATAAAAAGTGCATATATTAGGTAGTTTAAGGAACAGATTTTGATACACTTAAAGATTATCACCATGCCATTCACAGTCATTTGGTAATTTCAACTGGTACTCTGTACCTCATCTTAAATAAGTCTTTGTTGTTCTATTAGTTAGATTAAAGATTGATATTACATTACATTTATGTTAGTTGTAGCTGTATTAACACTGTTCCTTTTTTTCCCCCATAGATTGAATGTAAACGTGCAGAGCCCCGCCAGGGTCGTGATGGTGGTGGCGGTGGTGGAGGAAGGGGGCGTGGACGTGGTCCACCTGGACATATGATGGGGGGAGGTCCTCCTCAGTTTGCCCCTCCCCAGGGACCTGATAGTTGGGGTCAGGGAGGAAACAACTTCCCACCTCAAGGAGGTCCTCCCGGGGGCCCACCTGGCTACGGATCCAATGGGCAAGGTTATGGAGGTGGCTATCAAGGCTACCAGCAGCAAGGTGGAGGATATCAAGGACAGCAAGGTATGTTTCATTACACACAGACAGAGCTTTTTCAGGTGACGCTTGGCAAACACTCTTTTTGACAGTGTTTCATCAATGCTTACAAAACATTAATTAGATTGTTCTTTGATCAGTTAAGTTCAGATAAGATATGTTCACAGAGCTCAAGATATGTATGTTTGTACACATTTGAAGGTACAGGTAATATTTTTATGAAACAGTTTAGAGCCTTCATAACAATTTGCAAAGTTGTCAATTTCAAACAGATTGAAATTTTTCATTTGTCCTTTTGAAGTTACTTGGTTGTTTAAGTGTAAGTTAAAGCATTAATTCAAAATGAGAAAAGAAATTGAGGGGACAAAGAAGTTCAAACAAAAAAAGCTTATCTTGAACCCTGAGATTCCTTAAGTGGCGATGATATTTTTAGTAGTTTCTCACATGCTGTATTGCTGTGCTTACCACATTCCGTTACAACTTGAGTTGATTTTTGTCAAGTTTTGCTTTGTATTAGTTAATGTGAACCTGGTTCTTGATGATTTCAGTGGCATGGCCTATGACTGGTATGTTTTGTAGTAACCATTAGTTATTGCACAAGGAAATCCCAATGTTGCCTCTTGTGACACATTTCCAGAAATAATTATACATCTATAAAGATTTCTGAAAAGATATCCAAAATCTATTTCCAAATGCCACCATCTGATGTGGATGTTGTCACTGTAGTTAATAGAAGCATCATTGAGAACCAGATATTGCTTAGTTACTCTTAGGTATTCAAGTGTAGGGTTGTCATGGCTCACGCCTCAGGGTAAGATATATGCCTGTACTCGCTGTCCTAAAATTAATATTGAAAGAAAGGCTTGTCCGAATCATTAATTGAATTACCATTTTGCTCTCATTTGTGCTGTCAGACCTATATATTGTGTATGCTGTCCGTGAAGTTTCATCACAGAGCTTATTCACAATTCATGAGACACAGTTGTTTCCTGGGCACAAGTACTACTTTGTATCAATAGCGCATGACAACCCTACCAGGGTTAGAAATTAACACTAGCCCGCTAGCCTGGGGCTAGTACAAATTTCCAAATACCTCCCATTGTTTCAGCATAACAGGGGCATATTATCCCTCTCAGGCTAGTGAAGCTTTTAAGTTTAGTTCAAACCCTGCCAACTGTGTTAGATTGAACATTCACTAACCATGGTAGCAACTTCATTCACAGGACGGTTTTAGCGAAGTTCATGTATAGGGGACAAACCACCCTTCGAGACCTTCGGCGAAAAAGTCCCTATCTTTCATTCATATATTTATTCAGTGATTTCATCTCATCTCGCTAATGGCAAAGGGACTTGGGTTATGCAATAACAGTGTTTTAAATTCGTGGGGTTCAATCCAAAATCCTAAAGTTAAGAATGAACATGATCAGGGGGCTTTAGATTTAAAGCATTTATTATGATATTGTAACCATAATACTGATGGCCCCCATTGAATTTTGAACACTGCTTTTAAAATAATCACCTATTTATTTATAGTTACATTTGTTGAATGAATTATTTGTGCATTTTGTTGAAGCCACTCATGTCGAGATGTGTACAATTATCATAAATACACACCTTTAGATAAACCTTTTGCTTTATTCAGTCACTTACATCAATAATTCACACTTACTGTGAACAATTTCTTTACAGTTTTCAAGCACCTTGCTTTGAGAGTAAATTCAATATAATGCTTTACCAAATCTTCAAGAAGTCCCGGAAATGATGTACCATGTATTGAAGAGGATTGTTTTTCTCTTGATGGCATGTGTGATTTTTCCATCCTTCTCTGCTGTTTGGTGGTACAAGAAAATGGGCCTTTGAGACCTCATCTTCTCAACACCCTATTAACTGTTGTATACAAACTGTGGATTATCACTGATATGAACATTGGTGCACAATTGTCTGGGGGAAAAAGAATTTTTCAAAAAATTTAACATGGCAGGGATGGATGATGATGATGGAAGAACACATTAAATAAAATGCACAACTTCAACAAAGCTGCTTAAAATGTACCTGTTTAAACAGCTTTGTAGCTAAAAGTATTTTAGTGGTTGTTCTACTTTGTTTTTGAGCATGAAGTTGCTTGTAGATCGTGTTTAGGGGTTTAACAATACAAGAGTTTCAGTACAATGCATTTATCAATTCATTTGTTCCGTATATTGTCCTTAAATGGTATGCTGTGAATTTCAAGAAATATTTTGCCAAATGGGGAACACAGTTCCACTTCATTATGATGAAAATATGTTGTCATGGCAATACCCTTTGATTGTTCTGGCATCACTTGTGCCACACCATGTTATGTGTTTGGGTTTTGACCATTGTTACTCCCCTAATCATGCTACATTGTTTTGTGTATAGTAAGTAACAGTGTTAGAAATCAAGTGTTTTACATTAGATGGAACAGTTCAATATGTTTTATGTTTAAGTTGGTTGTTCATTAATACTGACTTAGTAAGAAATTATGCTTTAGCAAGCATCCACCAGAAGTAGACCAATATCTATATTTAACCACATTTACTTGAGTTTATCATAAAAGTCCAATATTATGCTCTGAAGGTAATGAGTCATTTGATAGATACACAGCAAGTTTGCAGTGCATTTGTTTCCCTTCTATCTGTAAATATGTTGAGCTGGTTTCATTTTAGTGCATGAAATATGAATCACATGTTTCTTGGATATTTGTATAAGAGGATTTAAAGATCATCATGGAAAAAAATTGTTGATTGGGTGTCCTAAAAGTTGACTTGCTTTACCTTGGGCTTGGATGAAACAAAGTTTTTGGATTGAATAGAAACCATATAGTCATGCATGTATTAATATCAAGGACAGGAGTGGTTGTGGTTGTCACATGTGTAGATTACAGGGCTAAGTTTGATTTCTATTGTTATTTTTTTCAAGTTACCCAAAACTATTGGCTTTATTAGTTTTTGTTATTATAGGGGACCCATATTGTTTCTGGGGTTAGTGATTTGGGCCACCATACTATCACTCATTTGTCATGTAATACAGTTTACAGTTATGCAACATAACTGTTTGATCTTCTCTGAATACATCTGGGTCAAAATTGAGCTAATATGTTGAAGTGCCCAATTTCATGTTTACAGTACCTGTTAATTGTTTCCAATTAAGATATTGCAAGTTTTTGGGGTTTTTTTCAAATTTATATGTTAGCTGGTATTGGAATTATGACAATACTTCAAAACTGGTTCAAAGGTCATACCTAAAATTCTTGGATTTGTTTTTATTGATTTTGATGTGTCAATAGTTAACTAAATTACACTTTTCATCATAAACTGCATTGGAGTGATTTCCCCTAGAGGGTTTACAGGCAACCTTTTCTTTAATCAAGGTCCGTGTTTTTTTCACTTCCTAAAGTACTATTTATATTTGTTTCAAATGAGTTAAGGCCAGTTGAGCACATTTATTGTCTTGACTCTTACCGAGTCTCATCTTTTTCACATGTTTTGGATGAAGTCAGTGCATGCTTGACAAGTTAATAAGATATTCACCACTTTTCACAAGCTATTACCATGATCGTTATGAAGAACTAGTACTATTTTTTTATTTGTTGTACATTCTTTGCTGTTTAGATGAGTGTTCATTGTCAGTTGTGTGAATTTATTTTTAGTCTGGTGAGAGAATTAGCATGGAAAGTGTCGTCTACATCAGTCCTATGTGTATGCAAAGGTCTGTATTTGTAGCCTAATCTGTTTTCCAGGTGGTTATGGAGCCACACCGCCAGCTCCAGGCCAGGGTGCTCCTGGGGCCACCCAGTCCCCTACCCCTGGGGCGGCACCAGCTGCACCTCCACCTTACAATCAGTGGGCTTCCCCTCCCCCGGGGCAGCAGCCCCCTCCACAACAGCCACCACCGCAGGCACCACCACCACAGCAGCAGCAACAGCAACCCCAGCCCCCTACCCCGGCCCCAGGCTATGCAGGTTACCCACCTCAGGCTCCTGGGGGGCCAAGTTATGGGGGTGTACCCACCAGTCCCTCTCAAGCCCCACCCCCCAGACAGCCTGGGGCACCACCAGCTCAGCAGACATATGCCGACTTCAGTGAGTGGTAGTTAACATATGGTAAATTAAGGAGAAATAAACTCAATGTTTTGGATTGCAAGATAAACCTGGCATAGCATGATGTCAGTATTTTCCATTCAGATATAAGAATTGAGTGTCTTTCAATTTTTAGCCCTACCACTTACTCAAATTTGTTCACTCAACTGATCAGTTGACCAGTTGAGTTTATCGGTGATCATGCATATCGTCTTCAAGTTATACATCGACTCAAATACTAAAGATGCTCACAATTTGCTGAACCATCTTGGTGCTAAGATGATGGTAACTCCAATACTTTAACAGAGACTTATGAAAGATGTTGCTTTAAGAACATTTTGTGGAACGTGGTCCAGGACTCCATTCCCAAAACAGGCCTACCTCTGAAAACCAGCAGTGAGCAACCAAAGTATTTGTAACAGTATACACTTAAATAAGTTTAAATAGAAGTACTGCTCTTCTTACAATATGCCTATGTTTTCTATGGCAAATACTACCTGTTTCATTATTTTTTTTATTAAGTTTGAATTGATAATGCACCTTGTTTTATGAAACTCTGAATGAAAAACCCCCAAACCCCCAAACCCCCAAACCCCATGGCTCCCCAAGCAAAAAAATGCTTTGTCTCATACAGCAATGTAGTTCTGTTATTCTGTGTTGCTGCTTGTGTTTGGGTAAGAAAAATGACAAGACCCCATTACTAGCCAACTGGTAAATTGTTAGATTTTGGTAATCAAGGGTTTGCTGTAGAGGAGGTGAGGTTCCTCTGGAAGACACGGTTTTGAAAGCAAGTGTATTTTACCAATATGCTGCTGGTCACACAGACATATACTTATTGTTAAACTTATCAGGATTCACAAACAAATCCATTATTACTGAAATGTAGTAACACTTCATGCACTTAGTCTCAATTTCTTGCACTTACTAATTTAGCCTTATTAGTATTTCAAAGTATAAAAATGCCACTTGAGCACAGTCTCATTGCATTGGTATTTCTATTGTTTAGTTTCTTGATTGATTAGTTTAGTGGTTGATTTAGTTACATGATAGTGAGGTGCCAGACTGTCATAGTAGGTATGTCAGGTGCTTTCAAGGGTTTTAGATAGTTAAAACAGTACTGAATATTTAGTTCATCATTTGATTACATTTCTCAAGGTCTGCATTGATATGACAGATTAAAATTCACGGACATGTCATTGTAAAAACAGTTTGGTGCTTTGTTCAGTGTAATAAATTAAATTGAGAAGGAAAATTTGAATGCAAAATAATGTATGTCAGACTTTTCCATGTATCTTAATAGTCAGACCTTGAGAATTATGATCAATTTCTGTGATTCAGGGTACTTCTACATATCATGTTAATAGTACCTATATTTAACAATGTTGAAACATTTAGTCGCTTTAGTGTTTGTATCATTAATAATGGTAAATACTCATAATTGATCATACAAATACTTAAAAAATTAAATATATATGGATTACTAACCTTGGTTATGTGATGTCTATTGTTAGTGGCTTTAGCATGGCCAATGTTTAGTAATTAGTTATCAGTACATTTAGATTACGACTATCATTATTAGTTCAAATGATAGGAGTCTGTTAGCTTAACCTGTGACACATAGCCCAATATGTTATCTTTTTTTTTGTATTTCTTAAATATGTTACTTTTGAAATAAGTGATCAGGTAGAGCTATTGTTTCACACAGCAGAATTCAGTAAAATTGTTGATCTGAGTATGCCTTAGTGTAGAACAACACTGCTGCCCCACAGCTAAATCTTGTTTGAACATATTGCTATTGAAGTTCATAACAGATTTATGTTCAGATCCCACCAGGGTTTTTTAATTATCATTTTTGTAATTCCCAATTGTATTCATACATGTATACAAATACCACTACATATTTAGATTTTTCTCTGATGCCAATATGTTGATTTGGTTCTTCAGTCATCAAGTCTTCTGGCTTCTGAAAATGACAAACTAACCAAATCTTTCAATAAATACTGTCAGTCAGTGGCAGATGTGTTCTGCCCTTCTGGCCATCACGCTTTATCTCAACAGAATTAAGAAACTGTTTGAAACATGTTTAGAGGTTAAATTTACTTGTACGCTATAGTGAGTTATGTTCACCTGACCCTTTGAAAACTCTCAAGTAATCACTATATTTTTCTTATATGCATAAACCAAGGTCTGAAGTAGTGTCCCTTGTGTTTTAGAAGTTTCAGTATAAGTTACATCTTTTCTTTTTGTTTCCATGGTAACAATGTGAAGTGATGGGTCTTATGTCTGCCCACACATTCTTTTGATACTAATGGAATGTTTTTATGTTAAGGTTAGATTATTTAATTCAGTTATTAGAATATATAAGATTTCTTATGAAGCCATTAGTTATTAGTTAAGAGCTTTGACCAAATTGAAGTGATCACATCAATTTTTCATTTCATTGCCTTTGCTTTCTTCAAGTAGAAGCATTTCTTGCCTGCAAGCTTTTAAAATTTTCTGTTCACATGAAATGTTTTGAAAAATTGATCTGATCCAAACCTAACTGTAATTTCCCAACATTTTGTTTTTGCTAATGAATTTTCTTTTCCCAACTAATCTTATCTTGAGAAAATTGTCTGATGAATTTAATTTTCCTGCTTACAGACCAAGCTGCTCCAGTGCCAGCTGTAGCACAAAGTTACCAAGGTTACGGTGGTGCCTATAGCAATGGTCAAGCTCAAGCTGCCCCTGTAGTAGATCCATATGCTCAACAGACTCAGCAGTCACCAGGTACATTTTCACATGTCTTTCATACATGGTTTTGGTTAGATATTATCATAACTATGTAGTGATTTGATGGTGCATCATACTTCTGGGTCATAACCGTGTAATGTACATGAAATGTTTGTTACAGCTATGGGACAGTATGCTCAGGATGCCAGCAACTATGGCCCCAGTCGGACATATGGACAGACAGCAACAGCAGGTGCCCCTGCAGGTGGAGCATACAGTCAGCTAGCCTCATATGCCCAGCCCACAAGTCAAGGTAGAGACTTGTCTCAATATGGTTTCAATAGTAGGAACTAGCACTAAGTAAAAAAAAAGACCTGTGAATATCCGGGGTAGAAAAGGTCTTCAGCAACCCATGCTTACCGTAAGAGGCAACTAACAGGATCGGGTGGTCAGGATCGCTGACTTGATTGATGCATGTCATCATGTCCTGATAGTGTGGATTGATGCATGTCATCATGTCCTGATAGTGTGGATTGATGCTCATGAAGTCAATATATGGATTCTCTGGTACAGACCGCCTCATATGGCTGGAACATTGCAGAGTGTGGCGTTAAACAACAAACAAACAAATAACTAGTCGAAAAGTTCCAATCTAAATGCATAATAGTTAAGACTTGTAGAGGGTACTAGCACTAGTTCATAGTCCCAACCAAATTGTGAAAGTGTAATTCTCAGACATTACTATTACATTTTCAGCCGCAGTGTACAGTGACCCAAGTGGCTATGGAGCTGCTGGAGCGGCCGCCACACAGCAGGTAGCATATGGCAGCCCACCAGACCCTCAGCAGGCGAGCTATGCTGGCTATGGTGCTCAAAGGCAGTCAGGAGGCAGTCAGCAGGCATACCACCCCTACCGGCGATAAACATTAAGACTGCCTTATCAATCATTGTGTGTGGGAGAGCGTGAGGACTGACAACAAGCAATTTTATTATTTGTCACATCAGTAGCATTCATTCATTGTTGTATTCATGATTGTTTTAATTGATACTATCTTGAAGTTGTCCAAATTGAGTTGTAAATTATTTGTGAATTTAATGTAAGAACTTCAATCATGTTTATAGTTGAGGTATGTTCCAGGTTAAGACAAGATTAAGTACAATAGACTGTGCCAAACCATTCATTTCATCTCACAAATTTATCATCTTTACTGAATAGAATTAGACTAATTATTCAATTAGGACTTATTTTTGGCAAATGTGTGAGATTATTAATTTGTACCTTCTCCTTGAGTAAAATGTATTGCATTTGTGGGTATCTCAACTATTTACACATGTCAAGAGGTTAAGCCACAGAACATTTTCATCTAGGATCGGTCTCCCAGTTTTTGATGTTCAGAATCTCTGTCAGTCTTGTTGAGATAATTGATAAGGTTTACCATGTAATTATTTCACAAATTTTATCATAAATGATTGAGCAGAAAATGTTGAGCGTATCCATTTATGACAATTTCAGTTCTTGTTTTTTGTACATAGTCATGCCATTGCTCATCATTCTGCTAAATAAACATTTTATTGTCATGGATCTGTTTAGTTTGTTCTTTCTTGTGAAGAAAATGTTTGTTTTTATGACAACTACCATATTTGCCATAACAAGTGTCCAACGCTAATCTTGACGCATAAATGAGTTACCTTAGTTGAAAATCGATGGAACTGAAACTTTTTCAATATATGTTACCTGCAAATGATTATTCTCCTTCGCTGCTGTCTGTAATGTGCACATGAAAATATAGACTGTTATGTTAACTTTTGGTCTTAAGTGGTAGCAGTTATGATGATTACTTGCAGATTTGTTTAGATGTTGGTCAGGTAGTATCAATTCAAGCATACCTGTGAAGATCAGGATAGAATGTCTTCAGCAACCCATGTTTGCCCTGAAAGGCGACTATGCTTGTCGTTATAGGCGACTTACGTGATCGGATGGACAGGCTCGCTGACTTGGTTGATGCATGTGATCAATCCCAATTGCGTGGATCGATGCTCATGATGTCAATCACTGGATTGTCTGGCCCAGACCTGATTATTTACAGACCGCCGTCATAAAGCTGCAATATTGCTGAGTGTGGTGTTAGACAACAAACAATTCAAGCGTCTTGCTTAATCTGGCAAATCTGGTATTTGTTATGCGAGTCAATTTCATTAAGAGTGATTTTCAAAGGAAAATTACATTTTTGCAAACTTGCAGATGGACATGAATTTTATTTTGTGAAATTTAATCTAAAAACAGTGAACCAGACAAAGAGATGGGTATGTTGTGCAACCAACTACTGCTATCACACACCTCAGATCCACCAGTGACATATTGAAGTTAACAAAATTATATTGTTGGCTTCAGTTCCTGTACACTGCATTTCAAACGAAATGTTAGCCTCTAAAATAGCATGCATCCATTAAGGAGATATTTCTCTTTCCCAAAACATTTCATATCTTAAGAACTGCTATTGCTACATAAATAATTATTTAATGTATTTCAAGTCTGAAAATGGGACTTTGCAGAAATTGAGATCGATGCCAAGTTTCTCTTGTGCATTGTATTCCTATAGTTTTAAAATATAATGAGACGACAAAATGTTATTTTTACCCTTAAGGTCCCTTATTTAATGGTTGGTCAGAGATATTTATATATTAAAGGCGAAGCTTATTCATTTTGAAACCATCATCAAAGCAGTTTATGGGACTTGCTGAATCAATGGTTTGATTTACAGGCCGTCTGTGTGTAACGAACGTTGCTGAGCGAGACCTTAAAAAGTAGGTAGCATGACCTCTCAGGTGACCCTGTGTGACTGAGTATGTAAAAAAGACTGAAAGGGTCATTATGTTATAGGGTTACACTTTCAACACACATAAACCTACCCTGGTCAAAGTCAGAATACAGAAAAGTTTTGTTTGTTGTTTAACGCCGCACTCGGCAATATTACGGCTATATGACGGTTGTCTGTAAACAATCAAATATGGACCAGACATTCCAGTGATTGACATGAACATCGATCTACGCAAATGGGATATGATGACATGCATCAACCAAGTAAGCGATCCTGACTACCCGATCCCGTTAGTCGCCTCAGACAAGCAAAGTTGCCCTTCACAGCAGGCATGGGTTGCTAACACCTATTCTACCCCAGATCTTCATGGGTCTACAGAAATGAAGTCTTAGTTGGTCACCGCATAGTCGATTCAATATTTATATATGGACTCCAGACCAATTTCAAACAACTATCTATTCCTGCAGCATGCAAGACTTGAGGTTACAAATGAAACTAACTGGTTTAGCACGTGATAAACTTGCCCAAACTGCTTCAGTGAAGTAATCAGCTGGGGAACATTTCAGAATCATAATTTCTACCTGAATACTGAACTGTATGTTCAGTGGTAAGTCACTGACTTCCCAAGATATTTTGTTGAATCTTATGACATTTTAAGCTTTTTCACAACATGGACGCTTAAAATGTTTCCGTATTTGCAGTATGAAGCTACCCTTACCAACAAAATTGTACACCAATCTAGGAGTAATGTAGTAAGTCCTAGTAAACTGTGTTGGAAGAGATATATTATTGCCAGACTTAATGACAAAGTTTTAGTTTCTACAACGTTTGTACTTCTGAAGTTTAATCCCTACTGCTTGATCTCTGCCATCGTTTTAGGACAACAAAGGAAGTTGCCAAAACTCAGATCAAGTCTTTCGAAATACTTCTACCTATTTTGCAATTTAACTAGCCGATCCTCTACGCAGATGACACTTCAAGATACTTCACACACAGGTTTTACATATCAGAGTAAAATATCAGCGATTAATGAGATTCACCTACACCATACCTCATGCTAGTGAGAATTTAAGGGACAACCATAGTGCCGATCAGGTATGTGTGTTTGTTGTAACGTTCGACGGTGGTCTGTTAATAATCAAGTCTAACCACCCGAACCATCTATACAACTGATGGCAAGCAAAAGTTGGTTAGGACCACAGGTTTCATGAAGTAAGATTGTGACTTGGCTGTATGCCATCAAGCCTCCTAGCATGGATAGTTGGTCATACTTTAAATCACTGGGTTGCCTTGGATACTAACAGACTGACATGATGTACCTGGACTATTGCTGACTGCGGCACAGAACATTCACTCACATGGTGACAACTGCATGTATTAGAAAACCAACATTGTTACTAATCTACAACATTGCTAGAATATTACTGTCATGGAACAACATCCATTCATTACCAGCAACAAATCTTGTGCCCAGTAGAAAGAAGTGAGAAGGAATTAATTCCACAATTCGATTCGGCTCCTAAGTCAGATGAACTGTTGCCTAAATCCAAGTTGGTAGAAACCTCAAGTTCTAATACAGAGTTCTCAGTTGTTCAGCAGGAAGAAAATCATAATGCAAAAATATGAATAATTTATTGTCAACCATCTGCTTATTTAAGATACAAAAAAAACTAACTGCGAATGTTAAATCTCTACACCAGTAGATATTCTGTCTAATGCTATCTATACTTTGTATACTCTATATACCAATCTGAAGAACACCTGGGCTCACTTGCACAAAGCGATCTTAGTGTTACGACTATTGTAAGCCTATGTTAAAGTATGGGAGTTACGATCATCTTAGCGCTAAGATCGCTTTGTGCAAGCGGGCCCTGGTTCTTTCCTAGTACTATGTCATGTCAGATTAACTGTAGTAATATGAGTCATGTGACAAACCTGTGCAATGATTTGGTGCCAAATTGGCAGAGTAATACTTGGCTTGCATGGATTGCGAGCAAGATGTGGTGATCGTCTGAAAATTTTGTTCCGTTTTCACATTATTATGTTATTAGAAAGACATGGGACGACAAATATTAGTGTTCATCTATCTCATTGTGGTAACACATTTGAAATGCTTGATGATGATGGGCTATCCTATTGTGTTATATATATATATATATATATATATATATATATATATAAGGTACTAGGGCTGGGACGGGTAACTCGGGCACCTGGGTCGGGTGGGTACTGAGTAGGACCTGGGTACCCACAGGACTACCCGCACCTGTGGTTAGTCACGGGATATATTGTTAATTGACAAAAAAAATCTAAAACTCTATGGTTACACTGCAAGTCACTATTGTTCGCATTTCTTTCTGACTATGCACCCATTCCTTCTGACCTTTATAGGTTTGAAAAAAGATAAAACTTCAGTCAACTTCAGTGCATGCATGACCAGATCGTTTTATACGTGTATCTAAATACATTTTACCAGGGCTACAGTCAAACTATTCCCAATCGGACTTTTACACCCAAGTCTTGAGACATAGAGCAGGTATCCAAGTAGCGTCGGGTAATAGCGTGGTGGGTACCCGGGTAGTAAATTTGGACTCGTCCCAGCCCTATAAGGTACACTGATAGGTGATCATAGCTTATTTTTCATATCTGGTCTTTTTATGTGTATTCCATCTCTCTTAGTAACTGTAACAACTACACCATTCTTATCAGGGAGGTCCAGAAGTTGTTCAAAGGCATCAACCACCTCTTTCACTCTGAAACAAAAACATGAAATGTGAACACAATATAAGCGATATTATAACGACTTGTGCAACTGCTGTTGACTCCTGTAACAAACCTCCATTACAAGCTCACAAGTCAATTAATTGTGTGTGTAACTCTTGGGAGTCCACACGGCAATACACAGTACAAGAAACTTTAAAGAAAAGAAGCCAAAGGCCACACTTTTTATTTATCGTTGCTTGGTGAAATGGAAAACAGAAATTTTGATTTTGCTCTTTTTTTTATAACATGCTGATAAGCTGATAGTATATTGCACCCACAAAATAGTTTTTACAACATGACCCACTATCAATAATTATGCATCAATGTTTCAAAAACAAACAAGACACTGCAGACAATAACACCCCATTGCTTGAAGCAACAGCTGTGTTGAATGCTCTCCTCATGCATTAAACCATTTTTATATTTTTTATACCAGCTGACCTGCAACTGTAATGAAGAAGCAAGCTAAAACAAGATTAAATTGCTTTTTTCCCAACCTACCATTACCTGTAGAAAATCTTTGCTAGTTACACCAAAGACCCGGGTTCGATTCCCAACATGGGATCCCGTTAGCCGCCTCTGACGACAAGCATAGTCGCCTTTTACGGCAAGCATGGTTTGCAGAGGACCTATTCTACCCTGGAACTTCCAGCTGCTCAGATTCTGTATGTATCGGATTCTGTGGGTGTGGGTGTGGGTGGGTGGGTGGATCAGGCAGGAGTCCCCACCAACCACTGCTGGTCATAAGAGGCAGCCAGATCAGGCAGGAGTCCCCACGAACCACTGATGGTTGTAAGAGGCAGCCAGATCAGGCAGGAGTCCCCACCAACCACTGATGGTTGTAAGAGGCAGCCAGATCAGGCAGGAGTCCCCACCAACCACTGCAGGTTGTAAGAGGCAGCTAGATCAGGCAGGAGTCCCCACCAACCACTGCTGGTCGTAAGAGGTAGCCAGATCAGGCAGGAGTCCCCACCAACCACTGCAGGTTGTAAGAGGCAGCTAGATCAGGCAGGAGTCCCCACCAACCACTGCTGGTCGTAAGAGGTAGCCAGATCAGGCAGGAGTCCCCACCAACCACTGAAAGTCGTAAGAGGCAGCCAGATCAGGCAGGAGTCCCCACCAACCACTGCTGGTTGTAAGAGGCAGCCAGATCAGGCAGGAGTCCCCACCAACCACTGATGGTCATAAGAGGCAGCCAGATCAGGCAGGAGTCCCCACCAACCACTGCTGGTCGTAAGAGGCAGCCAGATCAGGCAGGAGTCCCCACCAACCACTGATGGTTGTAAGAGGCAGCTAGATCAGGCAGGAGTCCCCATCAACCACTGATGGTTGTAAGAGGCAGCCAGATCAGGCAGGAGTCCCCACCAACCACTGCAGGGTGTAAGAGGCAGCCAGATCAGGCAGTAGTTCCCACCAACCACTGCTGGTCGTAAGAGGCAGCCAGATCAGGCAGGAGTCCCCACCAACCACTGATGGTTGTAAGAGGCAGCCAGATCAGGCAGGAGTCCCCACCAACCACTGCTGGTCGTAAGAGGCAGCCAGATCAGGCAGGAGTCCCCACCAACCACTGATGGTTGTAAGAGGCAGCCAGATCAGGCAGGAGTCCCCACCAACCACTGCTGGTCGTAAGAGGCAGCCAGATCAGGCAGGAGTCCCCACCAACCACTGCTGGTCGTAAGAGGCAGCTAGATCAGGCAGGAGTCCCCACCAACCACTGCTGGTCATAAGAGGCAGCCAGATCAGGCAGGAGTCCCCACGAACCACTGATGGTTGTAAGAGGCAGCCAGATCAGGCAGGAGTCCCCACCAACCACTGATGGTTGTAAGAGGCAGCCAGATCAGGCAGGAGTCCCCACCAACCACTGCAGGTTGTAAGAGGCAGCTAGATCAGGCAGGAGTCCCCACCAACCACTGCTGGTCGTAAGAGGTAGCCAGATCAGGCAGGAGTCCCCACCAACCACTGCAGGTTGTAAGAGGCAGCTAGATCAGGCAGGAGTCCCCACCAACCACTGCTGGTCGTAAGAGGTAGCCAGATCAGGCAGGAGTCCCCACCAACCACTGAAAGTCGTAAGAGGCAGCCAGATCAGGCAGGAGTCCCCACCAACCACTGCTGGTTGTAAGAGGCAGCCAGATCAGGCAGGAGTCCCCACCAACCACTGCTGGTCATAAGAGGCAGCCAGATCAGGCAGGAGTCCCCACCAACCACTGCTGGTCGTAAGAGGCAGCCAGATCAGGCAGGAGTCCCCACCAACCACTGATGGTTGTAAGAGGCAGCTAGATCAGGCAGGAGTCCCCATCAACCACTGATGGTTGTAAGAGGCAGCCAGATCAGGCAGGAGTCCCCACCAACCACTGATTGTTGTAAGAGGCAGCCAGATCAGGCAGTAGTTCCCACCAACCACTGCTGGTCGTAAGAGGCAGCCAGATCAGGCAGGAGTCCCCACCAACCACTGATGGTTGTAAGAGGCAGCCAGATCAGGCAGGAGTCCCCACCAACCACTGATGGTTGTAAGAGGCAGCCAGATCAGGCAGGAGTCCCCACCAACCACTGCTGGTCGTAAGAGGCAGCCAGATCAGGCAGGAGTCCCCACCAACCACTGATGGTTGTAAGAGGCAGCCAGATCAGGCAGGAGTCCCCACCAACCACTGCTGGTCGTAAGAGGCAGCCAGATCAGGCAGGAGTCCCCACCAACCACTGCTGGTCGTAAGAGGCAGCCAGATCAGGCAGGAGTCCCCACCAACCACTGATGGTTGTAAGAGGCAGCCAGATCAGGCAGGAGTCCCCACCAACCACTGATGGTTGTAAGAGGCAGCCAGATCAGGCAGGAGTCCCCACCAACCACTGCTGGTCGTAAGAGGCAGCTAGATCAGGCAGGAGTCCCCACCAACCACTGCTGGTCGTAAGAGGCAGCCAGATCAGGCAGGAGTCCCCACCAACCACTGCTGGTCGTAAGAGGCAGCCAGATCAGGCAGGAGTCCCCACCAACCACTGATGGTTGTAAGAGGCAGCCAGATCAGGCAGGAGTCCCCACCAACCACTGCTGGTCGTAAGAGGCAGCCAGATCAGACAGGAGTCCCCACCAACCACTGCTGGTCGTAAGAGGCAGCCAGATCAGGCAGGAGTCCCCACCAACCACTGATGGTTGTAAGAGGCAGCCAGATCAGGCAGGAGTCCCCACCAACCACTGCTGGTCGTAAGAGGCAGCCAGATCAGGCAGCAGTCCCCACCAACCACTGATGGTTGTAAGAGGCAGCTAGATCAGGCAGGAGTCCCCACGAACCACTGATGGTTGTAAGAGGCAGCTAGATCAGGCAGGAGTCCCCACCAACCACTGATGGTTGTAAGAGGCAGCCAGATCAGGCAGGAGTCCCCACCAACCACTGCTGGTCGTAAGAGGCAGCTAGATCAGGCAGGAGTCCCCACCAACCACTGCTGGTCGTAAGAGGCAGCCAGATCAGGCAGGAGTCCCCACCAACCACTGATGGTTGTAAGAGGCAGCTAGATCAGGCAGGAGTCCCCACCAACCACTGATGGTTGTAAGAGGCAGCTAGATCAGGCATGAGTCCCCACCAACCACTGATGGTTGTAAGAGGCAGCTAGATCAGGCAGGAGTCCCCACCAACCACTGATGGTTGTAAGAGGCAGCCAGATCAGGCAGGAGTCCCCACCAACCACTGATGGTTGTAAGAGGCAGCCAGATCAGGCAGGAGTCCCCACCAACCACTGCTGGTCGTAAGAGGCAGCTAGATCAGGCAGGAGTCCCCACCAACCACTGCTGGTCGTAAGAGGCAGCCAGATCAGGCAGGAGTCCCCACCAACCACTGCTGGTCGTAAGAGGCAGCTAGATCAGGCAGGAGTCCCCACCAACCACTGCTGGTCGTAAGAGGCAGCCAGATCAGGCAGGAGTCCCCACCAACCACTGCTGGTCGTAAGAGGCAGCCAGATCAGGCAGGAGTCCCCACCAACCACTGATGGTTGTAAGAGGCAGCCAGATCAGGCAGGAGTCCCCACCAACCACTGCTGGTCGTAAGAGGCAGCCAGATCAGGCAGGAGTCCCCACCAACCACTGCTGGTCGTAAGAGGCAGCTAGATCAGGCAGGAGTCCCCACCAACCACTGCTGGTCGTAAGAGGCAGCTAGATCAGGCAGGAGTCCCCACCAACCACTGCTGGTCGTAAGAGGCAGCCAGATCAGGCAGGAGTCCCCACCAACCACTGCTGGTCGTAAGAGGCAGCCAGATAAGGCAGGAGTCCCCACCAACCACTGATGGTTGTAAGAGGCAGCCAGATCAGGCAGGAGTCCCCACCAACCAATGCAGGTTGTAAGAGGCAGCTGGATCAGGCAGGTCAGGCTCTGTCAACACAGTTGATTGTGTGTCAATGTTCCCAATGACTTGGGACATTGCACATACTTTCATCACTGGTTTGTTCTGTTATTTACATTTCATCATATAGCTGGAATATCGATGATACAATCTTTTCTCAAACACATTTTAAATAGTATAAGCCTTGTCCTAACCACAAAGTGAAAAGTCAGCATTTAGTATACACTATTTGATATTCAGCTTGCTTCATACACCCTTCTGAATTGTCCAGGCTGTCATTTAGAAGTTTCCAAAATACAAACCATGATGTTGCATCACCAGGACATATTCCTATTGTGTTAATATAATACTGATACTCACGACATTATGCCCAGCATCTTCACCAGCTCTTGTGCATCATCAGCATACAGAGACTTGCTGCCATCGTCAATTCCTTTCATTATGTCAGTCTCCGCAAACGTTGGACACATGCAGCAGAAGCTTAGACCCATTGATCCCAAATGAGGATTGGCCTTAAAATGTAAAAACAGTTGGAGTAATAACTTCTTTTCTAGATTCACCCTGATGATGTATTTGGACTTGTCAGCACCATACCCATGGGTTTCACGATAGATGTCAAAGGTCTGCATCACTGCAGTCTGCCCTCCTACATTAAGTGGACACACTGTGATATAACTGAAATACTTTTCGAAGTGATAGTGAACCGAACAACCTGTATTCATGCAGCACATTTAACACAGGTTTAGAGTTTCACTTTAGTTTGTTGATCTGATGTTTAGAGGTGTGATGATAGGGTGGGGTTTAGAGTTTCACTGTAGTTTGTTGATCTGATGTTTAGAAGTGTGATGATACGGTGGGGTTTAGAGTTTCACTGTAGTTTGTTGATCTGATGTTTAGAGGTGTGATGATAGGGTGGGGTTTAGAGTTTCACTTTAGTTTGTTGATCTGATGTTTAGAAGTGTGATGATACGGTGGGGTTTAGAGATTCACTGTAGCTTGTTGATCTGATGTGTACAGGTGTGATGATAGGCTGGGGTTTAGAGAATCACTTTAGTTTGTTGATCTGATGTTTACAGGTGTGATGATAGGCTGGGGTTTAGAGTTTCGCTTCAGTTTGTTGATCTGATGTTTAGAAGTGTGATGATACGGTGGGGTTTAGAGATTCACTGTAGCTTGTTGATCTGATGTGTACAGGTGTGATGATACGGTGGGGTTTAGAGATTCACTGTAGCTTGTTGATCTGATGTGTACAGGTGTGATGATAGGCTGGGGTTTAGAGAATCACTTTAGTTTGTTGATCTGATGTTTACAGGTGTGATGATAGGCTTGGGTTTAGAGTTTCGCTTCAGTTTGTTGATCTGATGTTTAGAAGCGTGATGATACGGTGGGGTCTAGAGATTCACTGTAGCTTGTTGATCTGATGTGTACAGGTGTGATGATAGGCTAGGGTTTAGAGATTCACTTTAGTTTGTTCATCTGATGTTTAGAGGTGTGATGATAGGGTGGGGTTTAGAGTTTCGCTTCAGTTTGTTGATCTGATGTTTAGAAGTGTGATGATACGGTGGGGTTTAGAGATTCACTGTAGTTTGTTGATCTGATGTGTACAGGTGTGATGATAGGCTGGGGTTTAGAGATTCACTTTAGTTTGTTGATCTGATGTTTAGAGGTGTGATGATAGGGTGGGGTTTAGAGTTTCACTTTAGTTTGTTGATCTGATATTTAGAGGTGTGATGATATAGTGGGGTTTAGAGTTTCACTTTAGTTTGTTGATCTGATGTTTAGAGGTGTGATGATAGGGTGGGGTTTAGAGTTTCACTGTAGTTTGTTGATCTGATGTTTAGAGGTGTGATGATAGGGTGGGGTTTAGATTTTCACTGTAGTTTGTTGATCTGATGTTTAGAGGTGTGATGATAGGGTGGGGTTTAGAGTTTCACTGTAGTTTGTTGATCTGATGTTTAGAGGTGTGATGATAGGTGGGGTTTAGAGTTTCACTGTAGTTTGTTGATCTGATGTTTAGAGGTGTGATGATAGGGTGGGGTTTAGAGTTTCACTGTAGTTTGTTGATCTGATGTTTAGAGGTGTGATGATAGGGTGGGGTTTAGAGTTTCACTGTAGTTTGTTGATCTGATGTTTAGAGGTGTGATGATAGGTGGGGTTTAGAGTTTCACTGTAGTTTGTTGATCTGATGTTTAGAGGTGTGATGATAGGGTGGGGTTTAGAGTTTCACTGTAGTTTGTTGATCTGATGTTTAGAGGTGTGATGATAGGTTGGGTT
Source organism: Haliotis rufescens (assembly GCF_023055435.1). NCBI lineage: Eukaryota > Metazoa > Mollusca > Gastropoda > Lepetellida > Haliotidae > Haliotis > Haliotis rufescens. The sequence goes on along the minus strand of NW_025963779.1, from coordinate 59,835,492 downwards.
TAGAGATTCACTGTAGTTTGTTGATCTGATGTTTAGAGGTGTGATGATAGGTTGGGTTTAGAGTTTCACTGTAGTTTGTTGATCTGATGTTTAGAGGTGTCATGATAGGGTGGGGTTTAGAGTTTCGCTTTAGTTTGTTGATCTGATGTTTAGAGGTGTGATGATAGGTTGGGTTTAGAGATTCACTGTAGTTTGTTGATCTGATGTTTAGAGGTGTGATGATAGGTTGGGTTTAGAGATTCACTGTAGTTTGTTGATCTGATGTTTAGAGGTGTGATGATAGGTGGGGTTTAGAGTTTCACTGTAGTTTGTTGATCTGATGTTTAGAGGTGTGATGATAGGTGGGGTTTAGAGTTTCACTGTAGTTTGTTGATCTGATGTTAAGAGGTGTGATGATAGGGTGGGGTTTAGAGTTTCACTGTAGTTTGTTGATCTGATGTTAAGAGGTGTGATGATAGGGTGGGGTTTAGAGTTTCACTGTAGTTTGTTGATCTGATGTTTAGAGGTGTGATGATAGGCTGGGGTTGCGATATGATATGTATAGATCTGGATACTATGGATGCGATATGACTGTATCCTGATACAGTTCTCTTATTTCATAAGTTGATGGGGTATTTTCAGGTGAATCACAGCCACAATTCATTTAAAAGAAAATTGTTTTCAAATTTCAGACATCAAAGATGGGACATAGTAGGGCAGATACATATAGGCTAGAGGGCACTGGGAATGTTATGCTAATTAAAGTCAACTGGGAAATAACGAGAGAATCAGCGTAAGCTGGTTGTTGAACAGTTTCGTTTAGCATTTTCAATCTGTTATCATTCACATGTTTTTACATCAACATAATGTATAACGTAATGTATCGTATGTAATGCGATACAGGGGTTGTAAATCAGTGTATTGTACTGTTGGCCTTGTATTAGGATACAATACTGTATCGCTGTATCATTATACCACTACTAATGTTTGGAATTAAAACACTTCCAGACTGCTTTACTTCGGGCTTTCCTCCCACATTAAGCTGACACGCTGTGATATAACTGGAATACTGTTAAAAGTGGCGTTAAACCCAACTCACTCACACTCACTGCCAGACTGACCACCATGGAGAAACCTCATTTACTCACTCGGTCCTGAGCAGTAACCTTAACTAACACTCACCGCCCAGCTTCGTGTGTAACCAACAACTCCGAATTTGGAAGCCGCATAAACTGGTGTGACATACACAGGCGAGAGACCTGCGAAGAGATGTATCACTACTTGTTACAGAAACTAAAGTACTCATGGAAATGAAAAAAACCTGATTTGCTGGATTTAATAATCGACACAAAGCATTACGTAGATGTAAATACGAAATAACAAAACAACTGGAAAAGTACTAGTCTGGATTTGCTAGTTTTATCTCAGTTCTCAATACAAAATGTGCTTTACAGGAGGTTATTTTTGTAGGCACTTTCAACATTCAAAAATAAAACTAAGTCCAAATTGACATGGCAGAAACAGGCTATAGGTATTATGCAAATTAGCCTGGAAAAAAGTTATCAAAAAAACAATAAAAATAACAGCTATGTTTATGTACATAATAATAATGACATGTAAGTGGTTGTTTGAGAAGGGAATATGTAACTTTTACGTTCTGATTTTTGACGATGTTACACTATCCCACAATGCCACTCACAAATCAGTAACCACTGACAAATCACATGCACGTGGGTTTCAAGCACCTGTTTTCACCTGTCGTCAAGGTGTCATAGATCAAGGACATTCACCTTGGTCTACTAACACCTGGTTATGCTCAGTTTCACAATAGTCTGTTTTGTTCATATTTTTACACACTTTTACGTGTAAAAAGACATAAAAACCTTTGATACGCTGTATTTGTGCCAAGGGCCAATTAGTACTAATTGAGTTGTTTGCATATTTATATATTTTGTATATTAACTGCATTTATTTAAAATCTGAGATCGAAAAAACAGGGTTTTTTTCATTTCCGTGAGTACTTTAGCTCTCTGATTGCCTGGTCTATACATGTCAGCTGGTTGGCCTTTACAGTCATGATGACGTCCTAGTCACTTGACAGTCACATCATAAGTGACCCTTTTGTATACCTTGGCTTGTAAGGTGAGGTGAGGTGAAATTGGGTTTAACGTCGCGTCCAAGATTATTGCACTTATATAGCGACGTGCATGCACGTGTGTGTGTGTGGTTGCTTGTACTAGTCCGGACTGATGCCGATTTATAGTGCTAGCACACTGAGATACAATGCCGCAGTTTAACATGAATACCTCACTCAGACACAGTATACTGACTCCGAGGCCGACCAGTCCTTGTTTTAGCCCCTTAATGCCGAGCGCCAGACAGGGTAACAACATGTACCATTTCTTAACGTTTTTTGGTATGACATGGCCGGGGATCGAACCCCAGACCTTCCGCTCTCCGGGCGGACGCTCTACCTCTAGACCACGGAGGCGGTTACCTTGGCTTGTAATAATCTGACTAGACAATCCTGTGAACAATCCTTGGCGTCTGGGTACAATGACATATAATTAACCAAGTCACCTAGCCTGATCACCCAATCCATCTGGTCGCCTCTTACGACATGCAAAGTTTCGAAAATCTTAACTTCAAAAGAACATCAAACTTGAAGCAAATCCAAGACCCTAGCTGAATATTTTAAACAGATGTTTTCATCGCATTTGCATTGTTTATTAAAAATCATCTTGGGAAAAAGGCTTTGAAAAGATTTAAAAACTGCTCCCTAAAAACCACTATAATCAACAGTAATGACATATAGCAAATATATCTGGGAGGTTGGTTCAAATGGTAATTGCCTTGTTTCAGAAATGTGAAGAGAAGGGACCCATGTTATCAGATAGGGGTCATATGTGTTTTTGAGGCATCTATGATCTGTGGCCTTCTGTATGCTGTGGTACTTACAGTGACACCTCATTAATCCACAACCTTGTAATCTGGACGCCCTATTCTGTGGGAACATCTATATACTACTAATTTAAAGGGACATTCCTATGTACCCATGATTTTGTTATCTCAGAAATTTGTTAATCAGGACAATTTGTTAATCAGGACAGTTTTTTAATTCGGAAACTTTGTTAACCAAGATACTTAGATAATCTGGACAATATATTAATCAAAACATTTCTCAATCAGGCAGTTTTGTTAATATGGACAATTTGTTAATCTAGACAATTTGTTAATCAGGAGACTATGTTAATCTGGACAATTTGTTAATCAGGAGACTATGTTAATCTGGACAATTTGTTAATCAGGAGACTATGTTAATCTAGACAATTTGATAATCAGGAGACTATATGTTAATCTGGACAATTTGTTAATCAAGAGACTATGTTAATCTAGACAAATTGATAATCAGGAGACTATATGTTAATCTGGACAATTTGTTAATCAGGAAATTATGTTAATCTGGACAATTTGTTAATCAGCAGACTATGTTAATCTAGACAATTTGTTAATCAGGAGACTATGTTAATCTGGACAATTTGTTAATCAGGAGACTATGTTAATCTAGACAATTTGATAATCAGGAGACTATGTTAATCTGAACAATTTGCTGGAAACTGTTCGGAATAGGGGGTTTCACTGCACATAATTATAACAACTGATAGTGTAGATACCTGCAGCAGATGAGACGTTTATGATGAGGCCTCCATTTCCTCCCTTGTCACGTCTCAGAGCTTCCACTGCATACTGGGACCCCATGACAACACCCTTCTGCTCAACACGAACAAGCATGGTGTCAGTTCTAGTGCTATGCTAATACTGGTTAGAACTAAGTTCAGAGTAATCACCAAGATGGGGGCGTGGGATGGGGGGGTGAGATGGGGGCGTGAGATGGGGGCGTGGGATGGAGGCGTGGGATGGGGTGAGGGATGGGGGCGTGGGATGGGGGCATGGGATGGGGGCATGTGTTTTCACTGCAGTGAGTATATGTTGTCAGAGCATGCTGATTAATTCTGTGATATTAGCCCTGAACCCAATGTACCAACTGACAGGTTTGAGTGGAGTCTACAGAGACAGAGCAAGGATTTTCATAACAATAATTTAATTGTACAAAAGTCATGACGGCTGAGATGGCAGTTGACCCCTGGGTCCCACTGTGGGTCTGCCAGTGAGTACACTTAGTAATCAAACGTGGTATGAGTGACATCTTATTTACCAAGGAGCATAGGACATGTTCCACTAACCAGATTGATATCAATCATTTTATTCCATGCGCCTTCATCAGCTATGCCAGCATTGTTTACCACCATGTCTAGCTGCCCATACTGTTTCTTCACTGCATCAAATGTGGCTGAAAGTTGCAAATAACTTCAGTAACACACAATATTGCACAATATCTGTTCTAGCTGAGAGCCGCGATGGGGTCTTACAGTCACGTGATGTAGGGGCATGTCTTGACTGTAGAACCCCATCGCGGCTCTCAGCTATATGTGTTCATGACCTTCCTCTTTCTTTTTTTTTCATCTATATGTATACCGTATTCAACGTAATAAGCGCCCAGGGCGCTCTCAAAATTAGAAATAGGGGGCTCTTATTATTATATAATTTTGGTGGAAAAAAAACAACAGAGTTGAAAGATTGTAAATTTCGTGGTTTATGCTGACAGACTGTAATGATACAAAAGAAAAGTCTGTGTGTATTATACACAACAGACAGAATTTACCCCGTAATTAAGGGTGCATTTTACACACGGGTGCGTATAATACACAAATAAATAAGTCTTGTGTATATTGGTCGGAAGGGGTGCTAATTGGGATTGTTCACTAGCCAATACATTAGCAAATATCATGGTGGACGCTTATTAGAGAGGGGCGCTTATTACGTCAAATTCGGTACAAGTCTCAATGTTGTTGAGGTTACACACAAGGAGCCAAATAATGTGCTTAGGATTCAATTATACGTTACGAATATGTACTATAACGTATTCCAGTAATTAATGCTTTCAAGAAATATATTTCATAATGAGGATTCGAACCTTTGATGTCATTCTCGCGCGTCACGTCACACTTAAAGAAGAAAGCCCTGTCTCTGCTGTACTGTTGTTGGAAAGACGACACAGTTGCCTCCCCTGTTTGGACTTTGATATCGGCCACACAAACCTGTGGTAAACAGGAAATCAGTTAATCATTTATGTTAGCATGAATTTGGACGATTCCTCTAAAGAAATATCCTTTAAAGCTCACTAAACTATAGATACACTGTACAAAATCATTATGAACGGCCACTCGGAGACTCCAAATATCCTCTGAGCTTACGTTCGCTCCTCGCTTCAACAGGACTTCCGAGAAAGCTTTTCCTAAACCTTGCGCTGCTCCAGTAATCAGTGCAACTTTTCCCGATAATGACATGCTGATTTAAGGGTAATTTGGAACACGCAAAACCTAAAGAGCTGCACTTCAAAACAACCCTTTTGAACGTGAGTTTTCCAAGGTCCTTTGGTGTATAAAGGCTATTTCACTTGACGGCATGCATCCGCATTCGTCTCATCCAGACTGTTGTATCAGATGTGCGTTAACTGGATAAACGAGGGTCACAATGTCGTCGGCGTCATGTCACAGCGTTCGTTCTCCGAATGTGAACACTGTTAAATTTACATTCTCGTTTGAAATGTTTTGTAATAAAATGTACGAAAAACCACGGACCTATATAACCGGTTATACAAGTCCGTGGGAAAACTAAGAATGTAGATCTATATTTAATTGCGCAAAGTAAGCGAGTTAACATATATCCGTGTAATTATTCTAAAATATATAAAAAATACAAATACAAAAAATAAGGCAACTGGTGAAGTTATAGTGAACTTGAAGGCGTAATGACGATTATATCTTTAAAATTTATTAGATCAATATCTGGTATATCCACCATGTTGAGGGATACATGTACGTTGATCTCATTGCAGCCCAACCGTTTGACGGTACTTGTCCCACTGTCGAGAATTTACATTTTTTATTTGCCATTCGGGCAACTTGGGATATTGACGCCCCCCAAACAAAAACAGCAATTTAATGTTATAGAAGCACATGCGGCTCCCGTTGTGATAATAATATAGTCTTTATACAACATCTAATCAACAAAATAACAAGTCATTTTAGGTGTGCATCTTAGAAAATAACAAAATGACGCTGCATTTGTTAGGACAACACTGCTCCTATGATGAAATGAACTACTGCCGTGTACGTAATACAAACACCGTTGTTGACGTAATGAACTACCGTTTTGGACGTAATACAAACACCGTTGTTGACGTAATGAACTACCGCTGTGTACGTAATACAAACACCGTTGTTGACGTAATGAACTACCGCTGTGTACGTAATACAAACACCGTTGTTGACGTAATGAACTACCGCTGTGTACGTAATACAAACACCGTTGTTGACGTAATGATCTACTGCCGTGGACGTAATACAAACACCGTTGTTGACGTAATGATCTACTGCCGTGGACGTAATACAAACACCGTTGTTGACGTAATGAACTACTGCCGTGTACGTAATACAAACACCGTTGTTGACGTAATGATGTACTGCCGTGTACGTAATACAAACACCGTTGTTGACGTAATGAACTACTGCCGTGGACGTAACTAATGATTACTGATGTCACTCAGTGTAATGACGCAATAGTGCATCATTCTTGCCACGAATCACGTACGTTGACCCGGTACGCCTGTAACACGGGTTTAGGGATACTACTACTTCACAATATGTACGACTGATTGTTATTGGCAATGAGTGAGTGAGTGAGTGAGTGAGTGAGTTGGATTTAACGCCGCTTTTAACATTATTCCAGTTATATCACGGCGTGTCAGCTTAATGTGGGAGGAAAGCCCGAAGTGACGCAGGTCTAAGACGTTTACCACTTCGGTGAAACCCACGAGCACGGGTATGGTGCTGACAAACCTAGAAACATAATTGGGGCAAACCGGGATTCGATCCCACAATCATAGGTTTCTGGCGTGCCCAAGGGACGCAACTCTGCACAGCGAATCGCGGTGCCTTAGACGACTGGGCCACCCGTGCCCCTAATTGGCAATGAAATGATCATTAGCTCGGTACGTTTACCCATGAATGTTTTTCGTGTAAAACAAATTTCTTACTCTTGCTTATATATATGGTGGTGTATTGAGCGAGGTCGCTTTGAAAGTATTTCTGTTACATCAGGTACTTGATACTTAGTGAGTGAATGTTGATAAAGGATGCAGTCATCAATATGGATGCATGATCTGTATTTTTTTTTCGTAATCGAATCTGGACCAGACAAACCAGTGGTTGATATTATGAGCAATGTTTCAATGCCAACCTTGTTGTGTGATGCCAGGACCTCTGTGATGAAAGGGTCACTGAGCCCGACACCCTCATTCCGACCTAGTTCATAAGCATAGGGAACGACTGATCAACTGATAACAGATCCTCGCGACTACCGGACAGCATTTGCTTGGTGTGTTTTTTCTCTCATTTATTTTGAGTCGAATGTTACCATCAATCAGCCTATATGGTCAATCAGCCAATACTTAAGTCTCTTCATTGGCTCCCAATACGTGCTCGAGATGATTACAATAGTTCTCCCTGACACATCAGTTCATCAATAGAACAGCTCAACTACCACAGTGACTCTTTCGTTCCAACTCTAAGAATCAACTACAACCCCAAAGATGGGAACTTTAAAACGTTTGGATACTGTTCTTTCAAAACATCTGCTGTCGTTTAATGGGATTATACAACTGGATAAAACACCCAACAGTAAACAGTTTCCAGACCAGCCTAAAAACACACGCCTGTTTCAAACATTCTACTGTCATATAGGGACTGACAGATCGCTCACTGCATGCAAGAAGTCATGTTCTGTGTTGAGAGTCGTTTTTCATCCGCCTCATGCTGATGGACGTGTCCACATTTGGCGACTACCCAATGAGTGTCATCAGCTGGTTATGCAGACAACTGTGTGATGATGGAACAGATTCAGAGGTGGCAGTGCTAGCCATGCACACAATCGCCTTCACATCTTCAGACTGAATATTAACACCCGGGTGTGCAGGGATGACGTCTTGCAAGAACTAGTTCTTCCACGGTTCCAGGAGCATCCTCAGTTGCTGGTTTCTCAACCCTCATAGGGGGGATGAACTTGATGCCAGATCCATTCTGGCAGGATACCCAGTACGCTGAGAATACGTGCGAAAAGTGGATTCAAAAGGAGCTGCCGGCAAAATCGCAAGAGGTGGACACAAGCAGTACTAATGGTCACCTAGAGCAGACGTGTGCTTCTTTCAGCTTTCTTGTAGTACCGCCATGGAGAGTCATTTCACCAACTTTCTTTTTTCACCGATCCTCACCATATTCAACGAATGAATTCACAAAACTTTTGATGTCTAATGGTAATGAAATAGATTTACTGTGTCCTAAACAGTGTCAAAAGTATCACTTCTACATTTAGGTGACTTCCGTTTGCCTTTTTACCTGCTGGTTTACAAGACTTGCAAGAAAAAAACCAAGAAAACATGTTTCATCTATTATGGAAATTTATTGATCCATTTTTATGGAGAGGGGATTATACATTGGAATCATGGCACACAAAATAACTGTAAGATCTAAATTAAAAAAAATGTACTTGTCATACTTCATGCATTCAAACTAACGCACAAACAAAAATATTATCGTATGGTATGATATTGCCCCATGAATAACCCCAATTGAATTACAGGTACCCTGACTGATGTGGTAATTCCATTTCACGCTGGGGCATTTATTGCATATTTAGTATTTATTTACTATGTCACATCTGAGATAAATGCTATAAAGCACTGGACAATATTGGTGCAACAGTGGATAAATCTATAACAGACTCCAGTCTAATAGTAACATATCATCATTGTATTGCATTGTATCTTATTGTTTTGATAGGTTATTACACTCAGAAAGAGTATATTATCACATTTATTGCATTTCATTCACAAAGTAACAACTACTAAATATTCAATACACATATTCAACTTTGTAAGAGGCAACTGTAACCATGGTAAGGGTCTTCTATCTCAAACTAGTGACCAGATTCGAAGCAGGCAACTTGACATAAGCAGTACAATGGAGGAGTGAATTGGGCTTAACACAGCCTTCAGTTCAAACAGTGTTAGAGTTACAGTCTTCCAGTAACATTATGAAATGACATGACTGCTTCATATAGGTTGAAAGTCTGAAGGGTGGTAACTTTGACCACTTTGGTGACACCAATAAGCATCGATATTGTGTCCACCTACTCAGCATTCAAATCCAGGACAAGAATATCCTGGCACCTGAGAGGTTGAGACCCAAAAGGACACTGGGCCAAATACTGTATATCCTTGAATGGGTGCCTGGGGATCTTACACCCAGCATCTTTTGAAGGCAGGCATCTATTTTTTTCAGTATTGCAAACATTAAATTTCAATGAAGGGTGTTAAATTTGACCAGAACGAGTGAGATTTGCATTTTGTATGATGACAGCTTTTGTTTCTTACTATCACTTCAATGAGTACATAAAGGAATATCTATGTGTAGAGATAAAAGTTTCCCTGTCCATTTGCATTGATCTGGTAACAATTCACAGGCATTTATTTAATTTGTGAGCCTATCAGTCGTGTCTATTCAAGCCAGGCATCTATTCACCTATTCACATAAGTTCAATCACATCAATTGAAAATGTATCCAAACTGTGTGCCTTCCAACACAAAATTGTATACCCAACCATCACATACTCTTGTATGATGGCAATATTAAAACATGACTGCAGTATTGTAATATTGCCTTGCAATATCCACCCTGCGATATCTTGAGAGCCCTTCTTGTGATACATTCGAGAACTACTAATAATGCATGTACATGAAATATAATCTGTCACTACATAACATCTAGACCAACAGATAAAGGATTACCCTTAAAGTACTGTACATGTCCCAGATCCTTTGAACTAAGGATTGTCATACTATACCATGGATACATTATTAAAGATTTACAGAATGTACTAACAACCACTTCAAACCAAACTGCTTAAACATAATTCCTTTGAAAGCTGTACATTAATGCAATGTTATTAAAATCCTATCTTTTACACCGACATGATACATATCTGCGTTAAGATCTGAGGTCACCTCCATGGAAGTTTGCATGATGTCAACCAGGAGTGCACTTCAATCGCCCTGTCTAAATGAAGGCTGTTCTAGAGCCATTCAAATGTCAGCTTTTTAAAATGATTTGACTATTAAGCACCTTAATTCATTTGTTTGTTTCTTGTTTAATGCTGCACCCAGCAATATTCCAGCTACATGACATCTGTCTATAAATAATCAAATCTGGACCAGACAATCCAATGATTGACATCATGAGCATCGATCAATGCAAATAGGATACGATGGCATGCATCAACCAAGTCACCAAGCCTGACACCCATTCTCGTTAGTCGCCTCTTACAACAAGCGTGGGTTGCTGAAGATCATATTTCTTTGATGGTACTCGCTATTGTGTGTACATGCCATGGCGCTTGGAGCGAGAGAATGTACCAATCGTCCACAACAATGATGATGCCCTCATACTTTCTACTTTAGGGACTTTTTTGTTTTCGAGATACAGAAATCAGATATGCTGGTTTGAATTCTTCAATCATTTGTACTGTTTGTTATTTGTTTTTTGGACGTAAGTTTTCTTTGTTGTACCATGCAGCACTCCGCAATATTCCAGCTATACGACGGCGGTCTGTAAACAATCCAGTCTCTATCAGACAATCCAGTAATTGACATCATGATCATCAATCCACGCAATTGGGATACGATGACATGCATCAACCAAGTCAGCGAGTCTGACCACCCGATCCAGTTAGTCGCCTCTAACGATTGTACTGAGAATTTAGAGACCTTGATGCTGATTGGCTGATTAGAAAGTTCCCCTGATCTCCTATGAAGTGTCCTCAGATCTTCACACCGAAGAGTATCAGATGGAAGAAAAGATCTCATTATATTGAGAATGTACGTACATCAATGTATCATTTCCTGACTCTTTCCTCATCTTCAAAAATAATATTTGATGTGATGCATAAAATATAGAGCTCATTACCAGAAGTATTCTTCAAACAACCTTTACTGTATAGATGTTGGAGTGACTCTGCATGAAGCTGTTCATTATGTGCAAACAGACTGCATAGCAAGCCGTAATGCCATACAATATTGGAGTTTCAAAGAATGCTCCTCTCTCTTTTTCTATGATAATTGACTTTGTCATAACTATCATACAAATCAGTAACATCATACACATGATGAAACTCAATATTCTACCAACATTGTGATACAGATATACATATATACACAATAGCTAGGCTATAATGTCTATTAAACTTACAATTAAATCAATTGTCTCTAGTACCCTGAATACCATATTTTCTGATGTCTAGTAATTGTTTCTTGCAACATTTATACATTGACATTATGGCCTACTTTGAAATCTCCTGACTGCGCCAACATATACTTCATCTGACCCAATACAATGTAGTTTTGGATGGCACACTGTACACGGGTTAGCTTTTTAAAAAGACACCCCTGAACCCATGAAGGAGCGGGGAGCTGATTATACACAAGTGTGTACAGTGTTATACACACAAATATACAATACGAGGTCTCCAATACTGGACATGGCCTCTGCATAGCTATGAGTAACTTAACAATATGCATGCATACAAAGCTCCTTCAAAAGAATAAGTCTGCCTGATTCCCTACCTGTGAAAATGATGAGTAAGGTTATGGAGATTCATGCCTACTGCTCTAAAATTAATGTGCTTTATCTATTCAGGGGTCAGTTCCCATGCCCACCTGAAACATTGAGCTGAGGTACTTATCCTTCTTTCTCGTTGAAAATTGAGTTCGGACTAATGTGGGTTTTCATAAATGTGAATAAGTTTCAGAAGTCGTTCGATCTTTATCATATTTATACAATCATATATAACTTGACCATTCGTCCAGGTCATAGGACAGACTTACTGCTTACAATACAGTAAGCAAAACAATGTCTTCTTACCTTACAGAAAATGTCTTTTGATTTTAAGAAGTTAAATATATCACAATTTTAATAATTAGACTTAGTCCCAGCCAAACAATGGATCATCTATGTGTCTATCATTCAACATGTAAAATACCAAGACGTACAGTCAGTTGTCTAAACATTTACATAATGTGTCTTCATGTGAGAATCTAATGTGGTGCTCCACAAGTATTCCTCACCACAGATGAAACACTTGAATGGCTTCGCACCATCATGACGTCTCATGTGCATGTCCAATGTCACCCGCTTCGTGAACTTTTTACCACACTTCTTACAGTCAAAGAACTCCCTGGTTGAGTGGAAGTTGGTGTGGTGTTCCAGCAGGCTTTTGGTGGAGAAGGAGAGGTCACAGTGCTGACATTTGTAAGGTTTCTCAATGAAATGGGACTGGATGTGAGTGTCCAGGTCCTCCTTGTTGGTGTACTCCTCCCCACAGATGCCACACTTGAACTCATTGCCTTCCTGGTGACCCACGGCATGTTCCATCAATCCCCGCCGTCCCCCGAACTGCTTGCCACACAGGGTACAGCGGTAGGGATTCATGACGTCATGCTTCTGCATGTGTCTGCGGTATGCGCTGTTTTCTTCATAGTTCATACCACAGACAGTGCACCTGTATGGGTTCTCGTCTGTATGCTTACGGTGATGTCGCTTCAGACGGACCTCTGTAGGGAACTTCTTACTACACACTGTGCACACAAATGTTTTCTCAGTATGACTCTCCATGTGCTTGGTGTATTGGCTTCTTCGTGCAAACTTTTTGTCACAGACTTCACAAGAATATGGAGTTTCTCCCGTGTGATGACGTACATGCATGTTGAGAGCTGAACTTTGTCGGAAACACTTGCCACACATTTCACACTGGTACGGTTTTTCCCCAGTGTGGACCCTCATGTGGATCCGCAGTGGGGGCAGGGTCCGGAATGTTTTCCCACACACATTACACAGGTGGGGCTTGATGTTTGTGTGGATCTTCTGATGCTCAAGGACACCTCTTCGTGAAGAAAACTGCTTCTCACAAATCGGGCACTTGAGGTCCTGAGTAGTTCTTTTAACATAGAACTGTTTTGATAAAGTATATGGACTATAGTTTGTTTGGTCAAAGTGTTTACCACAGTTGAAACAATCAACCATCTCTGTCGAGCTGTAGATCTTGATTTTACTCTCACACTGATCACACTGAAAGAGACGATAGTAGCGATGATTCTGACGACGATGTTTCTGCAGCTCATTTTTAGAACCAAACAGCTTCTTACACGTGCTACACTTCCATTTATAGGGATTTTCATCAACCTGAGTTCCGATTGTCTTCACTACTTTCGGTTCGTCTGATGTAGATTCATCGGGTCTGGCTTCAGTAACATCTCCACCTTCAATGACAGGTTCATCTACTTTAGCTGCACCACCTTCTACTTCATTCAACTTCTTTAATTTCTTTAACTTCTTTTTCTTCTTGTCCTTCAATTTCTTTTTCTTCTTTTCTTCAACTGGCTTTGGCTTGAAAGAGCACTCTTTACAAGCATTTAAGTAGGTTACTTTTCCATCTTCAATTTTAGCAATGACAGACGTTATTTTCTCCACATGTTTCGAGCATACCTGACATATGTTTTCTGGAGTTTTAACCTTAGGTACAACAATAGGAGGAGCAGGAATTTCTGGAACTGGAACATGTTGTATTGGCTCTGGTTGAACTTCACCCCTTCCTGCAGCAATCTGTGAGTTCTCCCGAGCTAAACAAGCATTACATGTATCAAAGAACACGCTTTTACCATCCTCTCCAATCTTAAACAACACAGACTTGTCTGGTTCCACAAGCTCCTTTGCACAGAAATGACATGCCTTGACCTTCGGTTTTCTGCCACTACCTTTCTTTCGTATCTTCGGCATCTGAAGAGTTACATTGTCCAACATCACCTGGTTCACCTTCCCATCATCTTCCTTCCCTGTTCGTAAAACTGCCATCTTCTTTCTCTTTTTAGGAGATTTATCTTCCTCCAGTTCTTTCTGGAATGGGTCTGTGTTGTAGTCAGTGTGAAACTGGGCCCTCAGTTCCGTTAGCTGACAGTTGTCAATGGTCTGGGTGACCACCGCAGGCTGAGGAAGGGTGTTCAGTGCATTCACAGAGTTTAGAGTGTTAATAGTCGCACTAAAAGAGTTCACTGGATTGTTTACTTGTGGAAGAATGTTGGTATTGGTTGCATTGATATTGAGATTAACATTACTGAGTTGGACTGTCTGGTATGTTGTCATGCTGTCCTGCATGTTATCGGGTGTCATTATCATCAGGGCAGCTTTGTAAGCTTCAGACGACTGATAGTTCACATTATCCCTTTGGGGTTGCATCATGTTCCTGGAATACCCATGATCCTTTGCTTGAGTCACCATGGTATTCCCAGGATGTTGCTGCATTGACCCTCCATTCATGGACATTTGGGCGTAGCTGCAACTCTGACCTGGAAGTGTCTGTTGCATAACTGTTCGTGGAATTCCCATAGTCCGCGGTACTCCCATATTTTCCTGCTGTGTCTGCATGCAGATGTTGCCCAGCATCTGCAGCCCGTCGCCCATGTCCATCCCTGTGGGTACCATGTGTACTGGCCTCATGCCCCCAATATTTCCCATTGCGGGAGGGGCATGGATGTTTTGAGGGGCTAGATGCTGGGCTTGGCTGGACTGGGGCATGGGAATGTGACCTCCCATGTTCATACTGTTATGATGAGAGACTGGGGTATGCTGAACTTGCCGCACCTGAGCCTGATTCAAGTTGGGTATGTAGTACTGGAAGTCCTCAGTGACCACCAGTACATTCTCATTGGTGTCAGTCATTGGCAGGTCCATGGTGGGGATCTTCAGTGATCAAAATGCAAAACTTCAAACTGAAAAATAAAAAAACAAATACTTGAGGATTTCGCCAACAGTATTTGAATCTAAGGGCTCCCTACATTTATCAATCTTAACATAAGTCATCCGACACTGAACCCTTGATTTCCCCTTCTAAGTTCCAACACCAAATATGGTTTACAGTAAATAGATATATAATGAAATATCTGTGGTTAATTTCAAGATTTATCCTATACTAAACATTCATCAATTATTTTAGTTATACGAGTTAAGTTCATCTCTGTGACCACTGTCACATAGGACCATAGGTACTAGCATCTATAGACCAACAGTAACATAATCGGTTAAGATTGGATTATGATTGGAGTTGGATTCAGACCGACTTCGTTCCCTTACTGACTTCATGAATACCATTACTGAGTAAAGGAAGGCAAACATCCATTTAGAATTTCTGTTACACCATCATCTTTGAATGTGGAATATAATTTTCTTGAGGCTGTTTCATTTCCTCATCAACAAAATTAGTGTCAATCAAATATAATGAACCAGAAGTGTCTTTGTCATTCTTTGAAAGTCAATCAATATTGAAAAAAAACAATCACATAATACTAGAATGCCTCAAGCTATAATGTTCTTTATTACACGGATGATATGAGTTGCCGTTACTCGACAGTTTATTTATCATCCCACCACGAGTTATCTGCCCATGTTGACAATTGCGAGACTATATAAACTGATTTCGTAAGGAACAAATGCCATCTACAAACAACTTAACCACGATGTTGTAATTAGAGTGTAGTACAGAATAATAAAATTCACATGCACTCAATCAAACACGTCAGAAAGGATGTACATCTGAGCATTGTAAGAAAGAACTGTACTAATATGTTTGATTTGTACCCAAAAGAATTCTTTTAAATCAGTTTCTAGCGTCCATTAATCACTTACTCAAGTGTCAATGTCTTGTGTGATGTAGTTTGATAGCCGTGGTGTGTCACTACCTGTGGGTATGTACATTAGAATGCAATACATCCGGATAATTGACAAGAAAACCTTTGATTCTGACAAGCACCTGTCTGGACAGCATTATACAGGTGGCGCAGTTTCAGGAGGAGATAACTCACACGTTTAGAACGTCGGTGATTGAGAGTGACGGTTGAGCGCATGCCTCGGTCATAACTGAACCCTGGATGTGCTCTGTCCATCACGAGTAGAATAAGTTGATTATACAAATGAAGCACATGTATGGTCATACTGATGTTTAAGGAAAACAATGCAATGTTGTTTCTCGTTTAGTTTACATCTCAAAATCACACAACATGCAAAATACCCAAACCACGTTAAAGACGTTGGATACAATAGTGGGGATATCGAGAACTTTCATGTCCTCTTGTATTATTAATTTGGCACATTGTATTCCCCTCCCTGACTTATTTTGTTATTATTAATTTTTTTTGCAACGAGAATAGGGATTTATTTAATTGAGCATTGCTATCAATGAATAATTAATTAACAGAGAGGATTGTAAAACATCACACCTGCATATGTATTTCATCTCTAAATAATGTTCAATGACAAGCACACTTTGTGATTAATTATATCTACATAATGAGCTATCTCCCTTTTCAGCTATCACACTTGACACCCCTAGTTTGGGGGGTATGCAAATACTATTTTGCGTGGCGACCTACAAATATTTTTCAAAATTTAGGTTGCTTGGTGAATAGTGTATATTACACGTGAGAAAAGGTTACCCTGTAGTGGGTTTTGAGCTTCTAAATTACTTTTTACACGGGTACTTGCTCCTTTGATACTCGTTCTACATTACATATACAAAGTATTCATGTCATAACCCTTATAGTTGTAACACTAGCTATATCCGACTTAGCCGTATGTGATACAAGCAAATAAGACGTGCAGCGTATCTTGAGAAGGAAGGACAGGGCTGCTGCTCGCCCGATCCATTGCTGTGGAGTCTTCCAAGGTCTTGTACCTTCCTCCTTATATCTCCTTTTTGTCTGTCATACAGACCCAGAAACAAATATATCCAATATAGCCCATGCAAGTCTATATATTTTTGGCAAGTCTAGAATACTACAGTATCTGAAAATTAAGGTCTCTTGGCCCTTTTTCATATATTTTATAACTATAATTTAACAACTCTTTTTCTGTAAAATATATTTTTTCAAAGACTAGATGTTTGTCTAAGCCGCCTTGTATAGAGGAACACAGGCTCTTTCGGAGAAGACAGTAATTGTGCATAACTGACCGGGGGGATTAAAGGGAAGCGAGTACCGGATTCACCAATTTAATGTACATTGTATTTAAAACTTATTGAAACCACATGGAGATGTATGGATAATTGGGGGGATATGGGTGTCGACCTTATTTTCCCGGATAAAAAATCCAGTCCGGATTTCAAGACACGAATACCAGTCGTGTATAAAGAGTAATACGTTTTCTTCTCAACTATTACGTACCATCCTGGCAACTGTATATGATTCAAATCTTATCAACCAGAAATATAAATCATATCGAGGGTCAAGCCTACCAGTAAGATTTTAATATGGTTAAAATCAAATCTTGCACTCCGATTCAATACACCCATGTTAAAGTTGTGTGTTCTATCAGACAGATGATGAAGTCATTTCATTCGAGGAGTGCTTCATTAACATAGACACTAAAACAGTTATTACTATATGACTCCTCACTTGAATTCAAGTGTCAAACCTATTCGTGGTGTCCCCTGCCATGAAAGGTCTTGAATGATGCTCAAAGCGAGGTAAAACTCAACTCAGTCAATCACGGAAGAATTCACAAGGTCATGTCTGGGGGGTACGCGTATGGTCTAGGAAGCGGCTGTAAAATATCCCATTACTGCCTTTGAACTGTGCGGCCAAGGAAAGACCAATCAGGTGATACACAGTGTGGTTCATCTTTATTAAATATATTATTATAACATATCACATTTTCAAAGACAAAGTCTTGTTTGTTTCGTATATCTTAAACAATCAGTTAATTTTGAACTGATTTAGTGTGCGTAATATTTGATGCAGGCAGTAAAAAGGTATTTTTATAGATCCACTTTATTTTTGGTATATATTTATGTTCATTAGTAACGAGCAATATTTACCTACTGCTTTTTTTATGCAGTCCTTGAACAAATTGCCGTAAATCTATCGTACAGTATGTAAAAGCTGTGAGCGAGATGACTAAAAGTGAATATTTAATTAGTATAAAACTAAGAAACCAGTCTTTGTTTTCAATCTGACATTTCACATCGGGAGTCTAAGTCTATGCTATATAGAGGCACACCCGACTGTTAATCCCAGAAGAACTACTACACCTACTGCTGCTGCGTGTTTGTTTGTTTGTTTGTTTGTTTGTATAAGACCGCAATAACAAATATTCCAGCTTTATGACCGCGGTCTGTATATAATCGAGTTTGGACCAGACAATCAAGTGATTGACATCATGAGCATCCATCTACGCATGTTGGGATACGATGACATGCATCAACCAAGTCAGCGAGCCTGGCCACCTGATCCCGTTAGTCGCCTCTTACCATAAGCGTGGGTTGCTGAAGACCTATATGATGAGGACAACAACCATCACCACAACCACCAACAACAACAATAACAACAAGAATAATAATTAAAAACCTATATATCTAATCTATTGCATCCCATTAGTTTATGAGAGATCTACAGATCTGAGAGAGCATAACGACATTTGAAGGTAATAATTTAAATGATGTCATTGAAACAAAATATATTAAACAAAGTACACATTATCCTCAATACATAGAGACGAGTCTGCATTTCAGTCTATTTTCTGATCTTTTAAATCTTTAAGAACAAAATTGAAAGAATGTGCATTTGTCAACAATTAGGCCTAATTTATTTTTAAATCAATAGAAAATACTACACTCATTCTCGTTAGATACCTTTGTTTTCAATCTGACATCTGATACCTGTATTTTCACAACGTGGTAAGTAGAGGTAAATATCTTGTATTTTTCAAGTTCAAATCAATAAAAGTGAGATAATGCAAGGGTTGATTTGAACCACTGTTGCATGCAATATCGTATAATAAAAAGTGAAAATTACAGTTATCTCCCTTTAACCATCTGGAACTCTACTCAACACAACAGGTGTGTCCAAGTTTATACGACTTGCAAGAAGTAGATCAAAGATCTACATCTATAAGGAAAGTCTAAGTAACGACAGTAAGTGCGTTTTATTGGGTTTGCGCAAATTATCTGTTTAGTTTTTTTTAGACATTTTAACGATCCGAAGTTAACTCAAGCACGAACGATAAGATGACATTTGACACCCAATGGTGTTTTATTTGAAACGGGCTCAGTTCTGATCCAGTGCTACTCGACAGCACAATGGCTACGTGGAATCAAAATGCCACCCGCACGATCCATTTTTGTAGGGCCACTGTGGGTCCCCTTTTTTTAGACAACTTGCATTTTAACTAGGTAGTATCTATATGCTTCCCCTCTTTCGAACTGTTGAAAATCCTGCATCCGCCTCAGATCGAACGATCCCACCAGCATTCGGTGTAAGTCTGAAAAAGTAGCCCGTGATTTTTTATCCAGGGGGACAAACCATGACAGTTCGTTGACAGTATCGTCGGACAATAATTTTTGTTTAACCACACCTTCTTTTTTCCAGCTTATTTAAGGAATTAATATTTAATTATGAAGATTAATTTTCATGATATTAACAATTTAGGTCTTATTACATAAGAATAAATGCTTTGGTTACATTTGTACGTTATTG
Source organism: Haliotis rufescens (assembly GCF_023055435.1). Classification (NCBI taxonomy): domain Eukaryota; kingdom Metazoa; phylum Mollusca; class Gastropoda; order Lepetellida; family Haliotidae; genus Haliotis; species Haliotis rufescens. Next base: position 59,815,763 of record NW_025963779.1, on the reverse strand, counting down.
TGGCTAGCAAGGGGAAATAAATTATGTGTTTGTTTGTTGTTTAACGCAGCACTCAGCAATATTCCAGCTATATGACCACGGTCTGTACATAATCGAGTCTAGACCAGACAATCAAGTGCATTATGAGCATCGATCTACGCATGTTGGGATACGATGACATGCATCAACCAAAAGGACTATGTAGGTAATAATAATAATAATAATAATAATAATAATAATAATAAACAAACTTGCAAAAAAACTCGGCCTTCGGCCTCGTCTGCACATTTGTTGGTTATTATTATTAGTTACGTGGTCCTGTAATCAACCAGATCAGAGAGCTTGACCACCTGATCCCTTTAGGATTTTTCACTTTTACGACAAGCATGAGTTGCTGAAGACGAATTCTAATCCGGATCTTCATGTGCCAAGTACTTTATTACATTATCAATCAATGTGTAGTAGGTGAAAGTTGAGGTGAAATAGGGTTTAAACATCACGTTCAAGATTATTGTACTTACAAACAGCGAAGTGCATGCATTAATGTGTGTGTGTGTGTGTGTGTGTGCCTCCTCATACTAGTCCGGACTAATGCTGATTTTATAGTAGTGTAGTTGTAGGTTTATATGTTGACAAAACTGAATTTTTCATTGGAGTCTGGGTTAGTGTAGGAAATATATTTAGCCAAACGATATGTAGGAACTAAATGTTATTTATTATCCAAAGCTGGCTCCACAGTAGATATCACCTGGGTGAGATGAAGCACTTGGATACGTGTCTGTACACACAAAAACATTTTGGCTTGCAGGATACTTGGGTCAATAAATTAGTTACTTTTTGTGTGCACAGTTACATATTTCTGTTGATCAAGCAGTAGATATCACTACTATTGCATCACAATGGTTTTCAGACATCCAGCTGTTACCATGACGTTATAATCAAATGACACAGAAGCTGGAGAGCTGATATGTTTACACACCAGACACTATTTATTACTGAAAATCTTGAAAGAATGATTTTGGATGATAAATAGAATCTCACACTCGTGTCTTTGGATATCAAGTGTATCAAGCCTCAGATACCGACTTGTGTTTATATATTTGATATCAATAAACACTTGGGTGAGATTCTCTTCGTGTAGGCTACATACATAACACACCCTTTATTCTATATACCGTATTCGACGTAATAAGCGCCCAGGGCGCTCTCAAATTAGAAATAGGGGCTCTTATTAAAATATTATTTTGGTGGAAAAAAACAGAGTTGAAAGGTAAATTTCGAGGTTTATGCTGACGGCCTGAACTGTTTATATATGACAGATATATTTTTCCAGAATTTAATTGCCCATAATTAAGGAGGCATATAACACACGAGTGTGTATTATACACGAATAAATAAGTCTTGTGTACTTTGATCAATCGGAAGGGGTGCTAATTGGGATTGTTCACTTGCCAATATATTAGCAAATATCGCAGTGGGCGCTTATTAGAGCGGGGCGCTTATTACGTCGAATACGGTACTCAGGTCAAGGTCAAATTAGTATTTTATTTTTTCTGTACCGCCACAGGTTGCTGTAGTGTATAGGCCTAAGTATTTCTTCAGTAACTAGTACGTAATGATAACGAGATGCCTTCTAGTTAATGCCTGTTTACTTGGGAGCCCACGATGTCAATACAAGCAGGACGTCACCAGTGACGTCACTTGGACATGTGACGTCACATCCGAATTGGCAGTGCGCGAAGGTGCACGTGCAGCATGCAAACAACAAAACACTTCACTCCTACCTGTTTAGAATATACAATACAACCGCGAACAAGTTTAAGCAACACTAGGAGGAGGAAATGCGAAAGAGTCACAATGCGAGAATGCGAAAAAGTCACAATGCGAGAAAGTCACAAATCAAGTCTTTTAGGAGGTAGGCGAAGTCGTTGTGAACGTCGCATCATCATGGATGGCACCGGTGTGGTGTTGGGGAAAGACATCTCACTTGATGGTGCATCGTCGTTTGGAGTCTCAGTGGTGGATGGTGGTGTTGCAGGCTGCTGAGGCATGGTCTGTGATGTCTCAGGAAAAGTAGACTTTGTAGTCTGCAAAGTTGTTGGTAACAGTATTTCTCTTCTGTGAAGGATGTCTGCACTACCTGAATCATTGTTAGGAGCCACAATGATGTGATCAATAAGCACATGACTGGGGTGATTGTCAATGTCCACAATGTAAGCAAGGGGGCCGATTCTCTGCAAAATGGAACCATAGACCTACTTGTTTGGACCTCTAAATCTTCTGATGGCTACTCTTTTTCCAGGTTCAAACTGTCTCAAGGTAGGGTTTCCACCATCATGTGTTATCTTCTGGCCTATTTGTTTCTTTGTAACATGTTGTCTTAGATTTTGCTGGAGCAAGTCAAGTCTTGTTCTGATTTTTCTCTTCTCTAGCAGTTCTGACAGAGTTTTTCCAGTGACTGTGTGAGGAGTAGTTCTGTACACAATCAACATATTTGCTAACTGTCTCAGGGGATCAGATTTTTCTGAAGTTTTGAGGTGCATCTTCAATACCTGAACAAATGTCTCCGCTGCACCGTTGGTTGCTGGGTGATACAGAGCACTGCGCAGGTGATTAATTCCGTTCATCTTCATAAAAGTGTTGAATTCTTCTTAGGTGAATTGTGGGCCGTTGTCAGATACTAACTGTTCTGGTGTGCCATGTGTAGCAAAGATATGTCGCAGAGTTTCAACTGTCTTGCTTGTGGTTGTTGAATTCATCAGGTACACTTCTGGCCATTTGGAATAGTCATCGATTAGAATGAAGTAATTTCGTCCTTTGTATTCGGCAAAATCAATGTGAACTCTTTCCCACGGTTGTGATGGCCATGGCCATTCATGCAGTGGTGTGGATTAGGTCATGTTTCTCACAGATGTACAATTTTCACAGGATTTAACAGTCTTCTCAATGTCTGAATCAAGTGACGGCCATCAAACATAACTTCTTGATACTCCTTTCATCCTGACAATGCCAATGTGCTTTGAATGAAGTTCTTCGAGTACTCTCAGCTGAAGTGAGGATGGTATGATCACGCAGAGTCCCCATTGTACAACACCTTGTTCTACTGATAGTTCATTTCTTCTTGCAAAGAATGGCAGTAGGTCTGGATTGGTCACACTTGCAGGCCATCCATTCAGTGTGAAAGCATAGACTCGCAATAGAGTTGGGTCCTTTCTGGTTGCGCTTTCAATGATTTTGGCTGTGACTGGTAGGGTATCAAGGTGGGAAAAGTTGAATATGTCTTCTTCATCTTGAATGTTTTCTTCTTGTAGTGGTAATCGAGAAAGCATATCTGCTTTGAAATGTTGATCAGTGGATCTAAATTCAATGTCGTATTGGTAAGCTGCTAGGATTAATGCCCATCTCTGCATACGAGCTGCTGCCAGAGTTGGTACACCTTTCTTGGGTCCCAGAATTGAGAGAAGAGGCTTGTGATCTGTCACTAAGGTAAATGAGCGGCCATAGAGATATTCGTGGAATTTCTTCAATCCATATATCAGGGAAAGTGCTTCCTTCTCAATCTGGGCATAATTTCTTTCGCTGGTCGACAGTGTTCTTGATGCGAATGCAATTGGTTGTTCAGTTCCATCGTCAATAATGTGTGAGATAACCGGACCTAGTCCATAATTGGATGCGTCACATGCCAACTTGATTTTCTTCTTGGGGTCATAATGTGTCAACACTTCAGCTGAAGACAAGGCTTGTTTTGCTCGGTTAAAAGCTTCCTGACATTGTGGTGTCCAGATCCACTTAGTGTTTACCTTTAGTAGATTGTTGAGAGGATGAATCATCGTCGATAGGTTTGAGATAAAATGTGCGTAGTATTGCAGCATTCTGAGGAACGATCTGAGCTGGGTTCTGTTTGTAGGTTCCGTACCTCGGGTGATAGCTTCAACCTTCTCTTGAACTGTATGCAATCCATTTCGATCGATCACATGACCCAAATACTCAATTTTGGGTTGTGCAAACTGGCATTTTCTTCATTTTCTGAAAGGTGACAGTTCTAGGTATACCTTGCAGGATCTGTTCCATGATTTGTTGAAATATTGCTGGACAACTAGCGATGCCAAAGGGCAGTCGATTGTAACAGTAAAGTCCTTTGTGGGTTTTGATTACAAGCAACTTCTTGGTTTCTTCACTTACCAGGACTTGGTGATACGCTTTTGTCAGATCAATTTTCGAGAAGATTTTACTGCCTGCTAGAGTTGCAAACAAATCTGCTGCTTTCGGGAGGGAGTACTTTTCCACTTCAATCCACTGGTTAAAGGTAACTTCATAGTCCCCATAGATTCTCACATCGTTTGATTTCTTAGGAACGACAACAATGGGTGTTGCCCAATCACTTGAGTTGACTTTTGAAATCACTCCATCTTACTCCAACTTGTCTAGCTATTTCTCCACTGTCTCTCTCAGGGCATATGACACTGGTCTTGCTGTCATGAATATAGGCCTGGCATTGGGTTTCAGTGTGATTTTAGCTTCTTCTTTAACACTTCTGATTCTGTGACTGTGACCTTACACTTGTGTCATTCTGAGGTGAAGGACACGATCCTTGCTTCCTATTGGTTGACCTTTGCTGTGTGACCTTATTGATTTGAATTCCACCGATCTGTTCTTGAACAGTTTTCAAGTCATGTGCATTTTTGTCGGCAACTAGTAACAGGCTTATAAAGATTTAGGTGTGGAATTCATGACATTGGTATACAGTGAACAGATGTAAACTATAATCATGAATAGATTCATTATTAAGTTCAAACATTTCTTATTTTTTAACAACTGTTTGTATTTGCCCGTGTTTGTGATATATGTTTCTTGTTTGCAGACAGTACCATGACCAACTACAGTCAGGAATTATTCAAGCTGCTGGTGTTCAGAGCAATAGTCCTCCTTACCATATGTACTAGCCTGTGTAAAGCAGCATGGCCGGCCTCCAACATTTCCCCCGTGCGAGGACACTATCCCCCAGTGTTCTGCAAGATGTCGCATGTCCTTCTAGACGCCAGAGACAGAGTGTTTAGGTACAAGCAGGATCTCACTTCGAGGAACACTTTTGACAGTTCTTGTGGAGCAGGAGCAGGAATATGGTCTGTTCGGCCTGATGAACAATCCGATTCAATGACCTGTGATGAGACGTACGATGAAGGCTACGTGTTCACCATGTACTTCTACTACGGTAGCAACTACTTCCACCTCCACTATGACATGATGATTCCACTGTTTTCTGAGCTGCGCAAAGAGGACAAGGGGAAGAAGATTGTGCTCATGCCCTCTGTCGAGTCAGTTCGCTTACAGGTATGTCTTGGGATTAATTTAGTATCAGGTGAGGTGACAAGGGTTGAGCCTCGCAAACAAGATTATGCTCTTATAGTGAAATGAGGGGGCACGTGCGTGTGTATGTTTGACTGCTTGTACCAGTCTGGACTAATGTTGTTTGTACTGCTAGCCCACTGAGATACCATGTTGCAGTTTAACATGGATACCCCACTCCGACACTGTATACTGACTCCAAGCCGACAGGTCCTCGTTTTATCTGCCTTGTGCCAGACAGGGTAACAACAAGTATCTATGTTTAATGCCATTTGGTATGATGCGGCCAGGGATCAAATCACCAGCCTTCTGCTCTTCGGGCAGATGCTATATCCACTTGAACAGGGATGAGGTCGACAGCATTATTGTACTGATACTGATTCAGTGTTTCAATTTTATCACAGGATAATTTCTCAGGAAAAACAGTTAAAATTCTTTAAAAAATACATGTACATGTATATCACTTAAACTGACCAATTGACATAAACTATCTAATATATCTAAACCTGGAATAAACATAGCCTTCAAACTTGCCAAGGCAATATGCCATTCTTTGTATGAATAATAAATAAAAGCTTACGGTAACAGCTGTTCCCTTAATCAGAAACCCAGGTAGACATGTCTATACTATTGGTGTTGGACTGCAATAGTTGATGTGTTGTAAATATTGTTTTTAATATTCAGTCTCTTTTTTTCAGCTGGTGTAAAGATTAAGATAATTATCTCTTCCACAAAGAAAGATTGGTGGGGGTAAAAGAAATAGGCTCTATCCATCTGTTGTATTCATTTCTTGAGCATCACTCATAAACTGCTTCTTCATAAAACTTTGTACATATTAGTCATATGTTGATAATAGTAACATTGGTCAAAATATAAATTGGTGAGGTTTGTAGGCTCTGGTTTGTAAAGACAATGATGGGTTAGAGCTGTGCCTTTGAGTTCATTCATTACTATTCCACTACCCATGAAGATCTGGGTTAGAACTGTTCTTCCGCAACTCATGTTTGTTGTAAGAAGCGACTAACAACCAAGGCTTGCTGACTTGGTTGATACATGTTATCATATCCCACTTTCATAGACTGATGCTCAGTTGTTTATGATGTCAATTGCGGGACTGTCTGGTCCAGACTTGATTATTTACAGACAGCCGTTTTATAGCTGGAATATTGCTGAGTGCGGCATTAAATACCAAATAATGAAAACACTATTTCACAATCAGCAATCAGTTCAAGGACAGAAGGAATCCTTTTGTGTGGAGTTAGCATGGGGAGATGATTCAATCTCATTAAAATCAGATCTTAGTTTCGCTACCGCTAAACAAAGATCTGAGGACATCCTATTATGGGTCACGTCAAAAGGACCTATCGCAAACTTTGACTGACCAATGATATGACTGACAAGAAATCGACATTAGCCAATCAGAAGGCAGCTTTCTCGAGCTTTACGACACTAATTTCAAACTGGCGACTACGCTTTGAAACACATTTTGACGTATTCTCGAATGCAAAAATTAAAACTGATCAAAGAACATTCTGAAATGACTTATAGATGTCCTAGATTGTATGGATATAATTCCTAAAACCTGTTTCTGTCGTTTGGAATACCCTTGGATAAATATTTTGAGGTTGCATGATTAGAAAACACATTCCGACTGTCATTTTCATGATCTGGTAAGCGACGCTCTGATTGGTTGGATGAAAGGTCGTTCTGACGTGACCCGTAATGGGATGTCCGCAGATCTATGTTCAGCGGTAGCGAGAACTAAGATCTGAATTTAATGAGATTGGAGATGATTCTGCCAGGGTCCCCCAAAGTGTCACTTGTACTCACAAGCTTCAGGACTAACCACAGTTTGGGTATAACTTGATATGAGAAAACTACATGATTGTATATTTTACTTTGTGATTTAGAAACAGATTCAAAAGTGTGAAGCATATTAGATCTTCCCATCTCCTGTGTTTTAGGCCATGTACTGGGAGACAAAAGCATTCCACGACACATCCAAGTACTGGTACCAGATGCTGAAGGTGAGAGGAAGCTGGTCTCTACAAGGATTCCAAAGTGAGCATCGTCAATACTTCATGGGTGTGCATACACTAAGTTCCTCCATCACCATGAATACACTGAATGGGTATGCTGTGCAGCGGTAGAAACGAACAGTTTTTTAGTCCACTGGTCCTTATGATGATAACATTGCTTTGTAGTGGAGATGTATGTCTACTGTCAGTCAGCTAATCAAAAGAATCCATGAATAATGCATGGAAGTCATGTGAACCTTACTCTGTAGAGGAACTTTGTGCAAACCCTACCATTGCCTGACTGTATCTATAAAAGTCAATTCATGTCAGTTCATTTCTCTTTATTCTGTAGCTGAGGAAATGTGAGATAAAGATTGACTGCAACAATGTTAAATATGCAAAATTACTCTACTGCAGTAATGGCCGACAGCATGACACGGCATGCAAATACAAGTTGAACATTAAATATAAATATTTGAGCTTTTTTACATATAATGAAGCTTATTGTTTTAATGCTTAAAGTTTTTTTAACATGCCACTTGATATGACTACATGACTCTACATTCTCCTTAGACAGCCCATCTACATTCAAATCTCAGCCATGCTGCTTCTAGGTCACAAACAATTAGAGTAATCTCCCCTTTTTAACAGACAAAATTAATGCCTCGTAAAATCTTTAATGGCAAAACATTTATACACAGGGTGTATTTGGGCGGCTACACTGACATTGAAGATGTGTAGAGCAAATACCACAAGGCTGTAGCATGTGATGTCAAGCAAAACACATTGCTGTTTGTGCAGTGTAATCTGAGGGCTCATTGGTGTAATACTCCCATATTCCCTTTCGCTGGAGTCAGGCCGTGGCTTGATTCGTTGCTTGAACATAGCAGATTTTAAAAATAGTGCAAAACAGCCATATGTATTCACAGGGGATGGATGAACGTGGCGTATACAACGCTGTGAAGTATTGACGATGTCTGAACCAGTGTCACAGGAATGTCACAGGAAGTGCATGTTTTCATAAACACTTGTAATATCGCAAATTATCCGGCAATTTCTGCACTTAATCCTGCACAGGATTTTCATGCTGTGTTTGCTATAAAATTATTTTTGTTAACCCCATGTGGGGATTCTGAGACAGTGTAGGTCCTTAGTACTCCAAGATTGTTGTAAGAACCAGAAACTAAGGATCAGGTGGTTACAATGGAGGTCGCTGAACCCTGATGATGTGAGTAGTTATATACTGGAATATGTTGCTGACAATAACATAAGTTTGTGAAACCTATTGTTCCTTCATGCCAGCCATATTGAAAATGTCTTTTTTTCCCAGATTGTGATTTGCAGTCAATTTGGGCCCACTTCGCAGCCAGTTATTAATGTCTATCGATGTGCTGTTTAATCTCCTTGTTGTGTGTTGAGGTGAGGTGGGGTGAAATTGGGATTAACATCGCGTCCAAGATTATTGCACTTATATAGCAACGCGCATGCACGTGTGTGTCTGCTTGTACTAGTCCAGACTAATGCCAATTTACAGTGCTAGCTCAGTGAGATACCATGCCGCAGTTTAACATGAATACCCTACTCAGACACAGTATACTGACTCCGAGCCGACCAGTCCTTGTTTTAGCCCCTTTATACCGAGTTCCAGACAGGGTAACAACAAGTACCATCTTTTAACGTCAATTGGTATGACACGGCCGGGGATCAAACGCTCTACCACTAGACCATGGAGACGGTCTGTTGTGTGTTGAAGTATAATGGGCTTTAATGTTGTGTTCAAGATTATTACACTTATAAAGCTTCATGGTAAGGTGAGGTGAAATGGGGTTTAACATCGCGTCCAAGATTATTGTACTTATACAGCAATTTGCATGCACGTGTATGTGTATGTGTTTGTGGCTGCTTGTACTAGTCCGGACTGATGCCGATTTATAGTGCTAGCTCACTGAGATACCATGCCACAGTTTAACATGAATACCCCACTCAGACACAGAATACTGACTCCGAGCCGACCAGTCCTTGTAATAGCCCCTTTATACTAAGTGCCAGACAGGGTAACAACAAGTACCATCTTTCAATGTCTTTTGGTATGACACGGCCGGGGATCAAACCCTGGACCTTCCGCTCTCCGGGCGGACGCTCTACCATTAGACCACGGAGGCAGTCTTATGGCGTCATTCATGCACATTTGTGTATGTGGCTGCTTGTATTAGTACAGACTTATACCAGTTATGTGGTGCTTTTTGACTGCGATATCATGTTGATCGTGTTGAGGCTTGATCGTAGCGCCACCAGTGGCTATTATGTGCTATGTCCCTTCTACGCTCCTCCTATTGACCAATTAGATTCCACCACTCATATCACTTGCATTTGCTTCAAAGAAAATGGCGGCACCCAGTCAAGACAATCTGATCGATGATCAAGATCTAGATTGTAATAAAACAGGTCTTGCCTCGCAAAGTGCATCAAATCATGTGAGCACCTGGATTAAAACATGAAACGATTTGAAAAATATCTGTCGACACCAAGTCAAAGGTACACATCCTTTGCAAATCCTGCAATCAACCAAAATCTGCGTGTTGAAATGCATTTTGTTTACAAACCGGATGTCGATTTCATTTCGCAATTTTGATTTGACTTTGCATAGAATCGTTAGTCCAGCCATAATATAACTCGATAAATCCAGCATAGTTTGGCAAGGGTGGAAACTGGACTTTTATAGTCAGTTAACCTCTTGCCTTGGGAAGATGCCTAGATACTGCACTCAGACACAGTATATGGAATCTAATCCTACCAGTCCTTGTATTATTCCCTTAATGCCAAGGGCCAGGCAGGCTAACAACAAGTATACCATCTTTTAACATCTTTTGCTGTGATATGGCCAGGTGATTGAACCAAAGACCGTCCACTCTCTGGGCAGATGCTTTATCTGCCTCACCATAGAGGCAGTGAGGCTATTGTGTAGAATCCTCTGTTGTGTAGAAGCCTATAGACATTTTCTTGTCTACCAATGAAGAGGTGCAACAATTTGCTGTGCCAGAAACCTGAAATCATGTATTAGAATCCCAGACCTCCTGGATTATGTTTCTAGGTTTGTAAGCGCCATACCAGCTAGTGCTCATGGGTTTTACCAAAGTGCTAAAGGTCTAAGACGAGCATTACTTAAGGATTTTCTGCATCTGTCAGACAGTTCGATTGGGAGATAAACTTACTCACACAAGTAGAATTCTACAGAGATGTATGGCTCTACTTTTCACAGATATGATGGTAATAATGACCTGTGTGACCAGTGTGATGCTGATGTTGCAGGTGCTGGCCTCCTCACACACTCTCCTACCTCTGGATGACAGGATACAAAAGAGCCAAGGAAACATATGTTTCAAGACCATAAACTTTGGGGTTCGTATGACAATGAGTACCATATCAGTGTTTCTCCGCCAGTACAACCAGATTTTGAATAGTAAAATATGGTTTGACCTGTAAATTCAAGGACTGTTGGCTCCTGTGTCCGGAAGAAGTATGATATACCTTTTAAGTTGTAAGCACTTTCTGCCCTGTACAGTATACATTCTATCAGTTAGCCTTGATTCAACATCTGTCAGACAGTTCAATTGGGAGATTTGATACCTCTAAATAACCAATCAGAATCGAGTATAATTTCATGCTAGAACTATCATCATTGGTCAAGTTGCTTTCATTAGAGTAGTTTTACCGATCTTTGTTACCTCATCACATTGCCCAACATTATGACTAGGCATTTTGTGAGAGCATGATGACCATAAACATTATGTGTTTGGTTAAAATCAAAGATGTATATAAATAGTATTGTATTTGATAAGGACAGGAAAGGATGAAATGAAACTTGTCTGGCAAAAGTTAGTTGTGTGGTATTTGCTTGTGCTCCAATAACCAACAGAAATACAGTGATCCCTCACTATTGTGCTCTTCGATAAAGCGCTACCTCGGTTACTACGCGCGGTAACGCATGGCTCCCAAAATTTATGTACACTTTTAATACTGAGAGTTTTACACAGACATAATTGTATTGTTGTTCGTTGTTCATTTGCACATAACGCTTCTCATTGCATAATCAACCGTTTATCGCTGAATGGGGTTCTAATAATCTGTTTGAAAATATCCGCGGCAAGTCCCGGAAATACGATTGTTCAACTAGTTAACTTTTCACACTATACATCCTTTGATCTTAGAAGCGCATGCATGCAATAAAAGAGAACCACTAGTGAAGTTTATATTCTTAATTAGTAGGCAATCCAATTTGAGGCGACACTGTAACATACATGTAGTTGCTGTCACAACACGGCGGTCATTCATTTCGTAATCGCGCTTTCGTAGCGAGGGACCACTGTATAACACTCCAGAAACAATGCCAATGCACCACAGAGCATATGAAAGCTTCATACAACTAACTGTTCTACTCCATTTTATCTATGTTAAGTTTCTGAGTCCTTCATTACACTACAGAAATAAAGGAAATCTGTGAAGGGGTTATTTTGATGAAGGACTTTTGAAAGTTTGTCTAAATTATTAATGTGTTTAATAAAGAAATTTAAGTGTTTTACTGGTAAGTCACTGATTTCTTAATGTTTTCATGCCATCGACCGATTAGTAGGCAATGATAAAGAAGAAGGCCCTATTAAGAACTGATAAAATGTTGAATGAATTGAAATATTCTACTACCTATCACTGAACTGTTAAAGCTGATGGTAATAAACTGAAACAGTTTTGATAAAATTGTTTGAAAAAGACTTGCATGAATATTGTGTTTCAGACCCCCATGTATTCCAGTGCGGACAAAGACCTCATTATACCCTACGTTCAGTTCATCAAAGAAGAGCTTGGTGTAAGACATCATCAAATCTCAAAGGATAAAGTTGGTATTATCAAGAGGTAATCCGTCACTCTTTACTAGGATTGAAGCTATCCATTCACGTCTTATCTCACCTTACATTAAAATACTAGCTTCTGATTGGTTAAGGAGCTGGCAATTATTTTCCATGTAGCCCACTCATGTAGCCCGCTGAGAAATCAATCAGAATAAACCATAGGTTACTTGTTTATCTTGCATAAGTATCGTTCAGCTGTTATTTATCTGAATGCAATGGATAAAGGGAATTAACTCGGTTCGTTTTCGTCGTCGGCTAGATATCAGCATGGCTGAATCAAAGCTTTTTACCAGGAGAAACTTCGGACATATATTACGGGTCTGTAGGAATGAATGTTGGTGAGATATATTCGTTGTGGACCGATCCCTCAGGGCATATGGTGTGATGTACCCTGTGTGAAAGTCTATGGGCCTCTATGACGGCTTGGGGTATATAGGCTCACACACTGGATACATCACATCATGTACCCCGAGGGATCGGTTGACAGCTTATAATGTACATGCTTGTACCAGTATATGTTTCATATGTACAGTAGAACATGGATATAACGAACTACAAGGGACCAGAGAAATCAGTTCGTTATATCCGTTTTTCGTTATATACATCAACAGCATTTATAATTCTCAATTTCGTATCTAAACTGACAGCTTTCCTCTTTCTATTGCTCGCCATGATAGCACATGCAAGTGATCTGACACTTTATACTAAAATAATGAAAATATAAGACTGACAGGGGGGCACGGGTGGCCCAGTCGTCTAAGGCGCCGCGATTCGCTGTGCAGAGTTGCGTCCCTTGGACACTCCAGAAACCTATGATTGTGGGTTCGATCCCGGTTCGCCCTGATTATGTTTCTAGGTTTGTCAGCACCATACCCGTGCTCGTGGGTTTCACCGAAGTGGTAAACGTCTGAGACCTGCATCACTTCGGGCTTTCCTCCCACATTAAGCTGACACGCCGCGATATGACTGGAATTCTGTTAAAAGCGGCGTTAAACCCAACTCACTTACTCACTCACTCAGACTGACAGACAACGCATCATATGAGCTGACATATCGTCATAACCATTTCAGAACCAACCGTCGCAGAATCCTCAATGAAGGAGAGCTGGTTGAGGCAGTGTCCAACATCGCTGATGTGGAACTGGTAGACTTCTCAAGACTCAGCTTTAAGCAACAGGTTTTGACAGTTTAATTCTCTTTGTACATGTGTATTAATCTGTTTTGTAAGGAAAGATATTCCTTGTCCTTATGACTTCTACTAAATGGCTCCTCTCTCCATGTTTGTGGTAAGTGGTGACTATCAAATATCTGTGCTGTAGATGAATAGACCAGTTGTCAGCACAACAAGTTCTTGAACATATGTAATTTTTGTGAAAACTGCACCTCCAGAATACACTAGCCTCATTCTCCTGTCAGGCAGACCCAACAAGAATAAACCTTTTTTGAGTGTGGTACATGAGCCTATCCCTAGTGCTGAGATATTCATATCTCTTGTGGGCTCCAAATGTGACATCAGGCTAAGCAAAGAAATCCAGAAAGCAGACAAAAACATTGACTGATTGATTTTCCTTCTGTCCATCTGTCAGTCTGTCCGTCCCACAGAGGGTACTAAGCTTGTGAAATCAATTTCCTCCTCCAGCTTTTAGAAGATGTCGACATGTTGATGACACACATATAGCAGTCCCGTTTCATTTCGACAAATTCTGACAGAGTTACTCAACTCAGTCTCGGTAAGGTGGTCAGGACCACCACTCCGTCTTGGTAGGGTGGTCAGGACCACCACTCCGTCTTGGTAGGGTGATCAGGACCACCACTCCGTCTTGGTAGGGTGATCAGGAGATCAGGCAAGACTGCACATCAACAGCCTACAGTTTCTTAGCTGTGATAGTGACAACAGATCACAACATCCCAGGCAATACAAATGTCGTCTGCTGACATCCTGTCATGATCTGTGCACTGCAAGATACAACCACTGGCTTACAGTATTTGTGTCTCCAATCCAAGATCCACTGGGCGGGAATCATGACACTCTGACCGTTTCCTGGGAAAATCTCCACACCTTTGCCTTCCTGCTGTCAACAGTATAGTGGCACGTGGTCCTGTGCACAGGTTACAGCGTTAAACCATGTTGGTTGCAGAGAGTCTTTGAATGGGTGACCGTGTGTTGGCAGCTTGCCTCCTCAGTGTTTCTTGGGCTTTGGTCTTGCCCCAGACTGAAGCACTTGTAACACATGTGGTGTGTCCTTGGGCAAATGACTTTGTTCGAAATGTGCGTCCAACCAGTGAAAGGGAACCTGTAGGTTGAGATGGCAATGTAGTTGTTAACCTTCTAATGCCTCACTGGCAGCTATGGTTGTATACTCCCCAGGGAGCTGGGAATGACTGTTCAGTGCACAATGATCCATTCACCAGGGTATTAATGTCTAAGCACCTGGAGCATGCTTATGCATGGCATACAGCACCATATAAATGTTGTAGTAGTAGTAGTAGTAGTAGTAGTAGTCAGAGCACTGCAGAAGTTGAGAAGGGAGATGAAGGACAAATGCATTGTGATGGCCTAATCGATTTATTGTCAAAGTGAGATTCCAGTTTCAAGTTCTTCCATTCAGAATATCATTCACCATGATTTTACAAGGCTGATTCTAGTGTAATGTGTAATGTCATGATAGCTTCAAGGTGGTGTTTGTTGTTTCCTGGCATGTGCTAAGGGAGGTAACTACTAACAAGAGAATAAGGCTATTGTATGTTAGGGGGAAGTTCACAGTTACCCCCAATAGTTATATCTTAATTTTTTTAATATGGATAATGACAAAAACTTACATAAAACAGATGTGTTTTGTTTTGTTTTAAATTCTTTTTTCATAAAATTTATATCATGTATATTGAATACATCTGTGATTCAAGACCATATATTGATATTGACGTATTGGAATTTGACAACCCCCCCAAAAAAACAATATCAACAAACACTGATTGAGGATTAAACTGTGATTCCAAGGATGACTCGGATATGTCTCTTTTCGGCAGATTGAGAAGGTGCAGGAGTACTCCGTGCTTGTTGGCATGAATGGCGCCGGGCTTATGAATGGCCTCTTTCTGTCCCCGGGTGCCGTCACTGTCCAGCTGGTGCCGTTCAGGGCTGATCTCAACTTCAAAGAATTCGGTCAACTTCTGAAGAACCGTGGTCCTTACCTTGAGTGGCACAACGAGCACGCCAACCTGTCCCAAGAACTCCCAAACGATCCCTATCATGGACAGTCAGACACTACAGTTCAAGTAGGAGAGTTTGTTGAACTCATCAAGAAAGCTTTGCAGCTTGTAAACAGTGATGACTACAGTGATAAAACTGAGCTGTGATTTTATAGTATATGCAAGAATAAATGTATATCATTTTGATATTTATTTGGTTTTAATCTCATAACTGAGTTTATATATTTTTCACCATTTTAGTGATGATAAGCATAATATGCTTTGCCAAAGGCACCTTATTTATAATGTGAATGTAAAGACTATTTAAATACATGTATATTTTAATGAGATTTCCGGTCACAAATGTCCAACTGTCTCACTGAAAATATTTCCAAGAGAAATTTTACCTTTTTTAACTTGAAAATCGTATTATTCTAAATCATATCTTAGGCATATCCATTATTGTGTGACGTGAGAGTTATACATCTAACAGTCAACATGGATATGATGCATGTTTCAGATTGGATATTTAATTATGCAAACTAAATTTGAATTGTACAATGTACAAGTTATTACAGAAACCATTAGCCTTAATCAATTAATTTGAAGGGTGCCATGAAGTTAAGGCAGCTGTTTCTTTTGACAGTTTCGTGCAGTTATGACTTTTGAAACCATCCCTGACAGTCACTTACATTAAGGACCTGTACAGAACTGTATCAAACATCTAAGATAAAGAGAAATCTGTAAAACACCAAGATCAAATTAACCTCATACCTGGTTTCCCTGCCAAGGTGTAGCAATGCAGAAAAATAATGTCCAATGGAAAAACTAGCTGATATTTCAGTCTTGAAAAAATCTCATTTGTTAATGTCATGGGAATTTTTTCTCAGACAGAATAATTTCATACCTATGTTTTGTACCTCGAACCCTGGACCTTCCGCTCTCCGGGCAGACGCTCTACCACTAGACCACGGAGGCGGTAAATATAGGGTGAGCTATAGCCTTGTGGCCCATGTGTTTCAAGCATAATCAAATGCAATGTTTGGCATATAATATCATGATTGTTTTTATTGTTATAATTCTTTGACCAAAGGAATCAAATGTTTTGTTTTAAGGATAAAACTTCATACACATCCTGGTCCTTGTTATCTGTCAGGGTGTTTGTTTTTTGTTTTTCTTGGCAACTAGTATCAGCCATTGTACCATGTACCTTGCTGTACCATGAACATTGTTTGTGGAGATGAAGGGCTGTTGTTGCAGCATTGCATCCCTTGCCCATGCCAGGAGCTTCTGACTAGGTTCAAATTGCCCCAATAACAATATAGTCGGTTGGCATGAATGTCATAGCTTGCCTATCAATGAATATCTGTGTCTGTCATTTCTATGCATGTCATTGAGTTTGTTGTACTAGGATTTTATGTAAGAGAGTAAAAAACTAGTAGGTAAACTTGTAACATTTGAGTGTTATCTTTGCTGATGTCCAAGAATGTTTTGGATGGTGTGAATGTTCTTTATAACTTTTCATCACAAATTCTATTTTAATATATTTCTTTCACAAAAACGTATTGTGAGTTTAGTGTGCTGAACCTATTTATCCGCATGCAGATAGCTGTAAATCTTGTTGCTTGGAAGATCTACACCTGATCAGTGCTTTAAAAGTATTGTGTAGAATAAATGATATCACTGTAATATCTCATTGTACATGAAGTCTATTTTTTTAAAGAATAAATGATTTCATAATATGAATGGTTTGGTCTTATGTGGAATAGATGTTTGACTGCAAATCTCATAGTGCATGATAGGTCATTTTATGATAGGGAATACAAGAAAACAGCATGATATTTATCTCCTATTGCTCCTTTACACCCGTGAAGATCCGGGGTAGAATAGGTCTTCAGCAACCCATGCTTGCCGTAAAAGGTGACTATGCTTGTCGTGAAAGGCGACTAACAGGAATGGGTGGTCAGGCTTGCTGACTTGGTTGATGCACGGTCATCGATCCCAAATGCGTGGATCGATGCTCATGATATCAATCACTGGATTTTCTGGTCCAGAGTTGATTATTTACAGACTGCCGTCATATAGCTGGAATGTAGCTGAGTGCGGCGTTAAACAAGAAACCAACCGACCAACCAACCTATAGCATTTACATATACTACTGAAAAGATGTAAAAAAACACCCGATTTTTCATATTACTTTAGTTAATCTGTCATCTCATATACTAAAGTCATATGAAAAAAATCAAGTGTTCTAAAATTCGTTTTAAGTAGTATATACAAGTAAATGACAAATAAAGGCATCCCATCTGAAAATTTATTTCAGGTTTTTTCATACAGATAGAAATACCATTCATTTATATTAACCAATACAACAAGGCTCTCATTACCCTTCAAGGTTCTTCACATCATAAGGCCAACCTTATTACTGAGATCATTGAAAGATTTGGGTGAAGAATATGAATTGATCATTGGTTTTGTTTCAGCTGAATATATAGGCAGTAAACTTTGTTTAACCAAGGTGCCAGAGCTGGCACACTTTGCTGGTTTGGTGTCCGTATCGTCTTCTTTTTTATCCCATCTGAATAATTCCATGATCCAAGTAACAATATGAATGGCCTCATGAATTCATCTTGAAGTATTCTCAATACCGTGATGAATCATTCAATGAATTCTCACCATGAAATATCAAGGTGATGTATTTGGCACATAGCTGACATGCAACTCTGTAGCATGAACAGTGGAATATATACAGCTCCACTCTTGATAGGGATATTTTTTATCTTTCTATGATACACAAAACCGTTTCTTATAACATGCTAAGTGCATATTTAAATGGAATGACATATCGGTGTATCCCTATCAAAAGTTGAGTAGTATATCAACATTCATATCTTCCCGAGGCGAGGGCGTTAACTGACTACGAAAGTCCAGTTTCCACAAGACTGTGTGTCTAGACAGTGTGAGACCATTTTGTTTCAAGCAAATGAAAGTGATATGAGAGGTGGAATCTGATTGGTCAATAGGAGGGACATAGAAGGGACATAACTCATAATAGCCATTGGTGGCGCTACGTTTGAGTCCAGAAATTCCAGTCAATTTTGGCAAGGGTGGAAACTGAACTTTTACAGTCAGCGAACCTCCTTGTCACAGGAAGATGGTCAGTTGTGGGGACATAGAAGGGACATAACTTGTAAAAGCCACTGGTGGCGCTACCATCGAGGCCCAGAAATTCCAGCCTACTTCGGTAGGAAACAACTTGTACAGTTAGTTAACTCCATTGGTACGGGAAGATGATCAACATGCTCCTCACAGGGTATCGGTCCATTTATGCATGTTAATGTTTCTGGTATGAATCAAAGCCCCATACCTGGACTTTACATACATCATGCTACACAACTTCTACTTGTGCTAAATACACAGTTCCTACCACATAGGACTCTTTACACTGTTAAAATTGAACACAATTGCTTCATAAGCCATTCAGCACTGGAAAAACATACCGGTACACATGAAATTAATTAATACCACTTAATACTATATATCGTAGATATGTATCGAAATATAAAATCAATGTCACATGTAGTTTATATTTCCAAAAGATAAACACAAGTTTGGTGTAGTGTTTTTACCAGGTGTATACAATATGGATTAGCCCTAATGAATGCCAGTAAGCCATTACTTTATTTTTTGTTTACTGAAAGCTGGTACAGTGGGTTTTCTGATCCAATCTCATTAAAATCAGATCTTAGTTCTCGCTACCTCTAAACAAAGATCTGAGGACATCCCATTACGGGTCACGTCAGACCGACCTTGAGCGAACTCTGACCGACCAATGGAATGACCAATGAGAAGGCAGCTATCTCGTGCTTTAAGGCACAAATTTCAAATTAGCGACTACGCTTCGAAACATATTTTGACAAATTCTCGATTACAAATTTTAAATCTGAACAAAAGAACATTCTGGAATGGTTAATAGATGGTCTAAATTGTATGGATTCAGTCGTTAAACCCGTAACTATCGTTCGGAGGTTGCATGATTAGAAATCACATTCCGACTTTCACTTTCATAATCTGGTAAGTGATGCTCTGATTGGTCGGATGAAAGGTCGTTCTGACGTGACCCTTAATGGGATGTCCTCAGATCTTTGTTTAGCGGTAGCGAGAACGAAGATCTGATTTTAATGAGATTGTTTCGGATCTAGCCTATCCCATCTACTCATTCAGTGAATACAAAAACTAACTATACCACTGCATGGAATAAATCCGGAAAATCAATTCTGAAAGTTAGTTTTGTGTTTTTCTGCATTTAACTAGCCCTGCGAAAATTATAGCAGCCAAAGGCTAGCAGGGTTGTGTTACCAGTGAGTTCTAACACTGCTGTTCTGCTTGGAAAGCAGAATTATTTACTGTATGAGACTGCACGTAATATTCCCCCCTGCTTTGAATTTTAACATCTTTATTTGAGAAGCAACAACAAAGTTAAATTCTGTAAATCCTTTATTGTTAGTACTGCAATGTAGGCCAAGTGCCTAGAGAATGTCTCCACAGTGATGTCTGTCTGGTCAGCAACATGTTGAAATAGTGTACAAAGATAAGATGACCTGTACAAAACACATCACAGTAAATATGTACACTTTACAGCAGGGGAGAATAAATAAATGACTGCTTCTTAAGCAAAACAAATAACCACATGAAAAAAATAGTACATCGGAAAATAGCACTTTGAAATGACCACAATATGTTTTTAACATGTCAAACAGTGGTTTCAACTTATTTCAGCAAATGAAAGTAACAAGAAATAGCATACTGCCGTTGACTCTTACATTGAGAAGCAAAAGTCCACTGTAAACCAGATGTTCAGACAACCTCTGAGTTTACACCAGTGAATAGTCTGTGGATGCTCCAATACTTCACAGGTTGTGTGCACTACATTCCTCTGTCCACCGTAAATACATACAACCACAAAATGGTGCAGTCGCTATTTTAGCTAATGAATCAAGCCTTGGTCCTGTCCAAGCCAAGGGGGAAAACCAGCCAGTTTTCAGAACAATAAGTATAAAAATTACCCTGGCGATATTTCTTTTCCAACATGGCATCTACTCTACACATTGCTTCAATGTCAGACAACGCTACTGTTGGCACATGCATGGAATAAGGCTCATTTGACTTCCTTGAGTTCCTTGAAGATGTCGACATGTTGATGACACACATATCGCAGTCCCGTTTCATTTTGACAAATTCTGACAGAGTTACTCCACTCAGTCTCGGTAAGGTGGTCAGGACCTCCACTCAGTCTTGGTAAGGTGGTCAGGACCTCCACTCAGTCTTGGTAAGGTGGTCAGGACCTCCACTCAGTCTTGGTAAGGTGGTCAGGACCTCCACTCAGTCTTGGTAAGGTGGTCAGGACCTCCACTCTGTCTCGGTAAGGTGGTCAGGACCTCCACTCCGTCTTGGTAGGGTGATCAGGAGATCAGGCAAGACTGCACAACAACAGCCTACAGTTTCTTAGCTGTGATAGTGACAACAGATCACCACATCCCAGGCAATACAAATGTCGTCTGCTGACATCCTGTCATGATCTGTGCAGTGCAAGATACAACCACTGGCTTACAGTATTTGTGTCTCCAATCCAAGATCCACTGGGCGGGAATCATGACACTCTGACCGTTTCCTGGGAAAATCTCCACGCCTATGCCTTCCTGCTGTCAACAGTACAGTGGCACGTGGTCCTGTGCACAGGTTACAGCGTTAAACCATGTTGGTTGTAGAGAGTCCTTGAATGGGTGACCGTGTGTTGGCAGCTTGCCTCCTCAGTGTTTCTTGGGCTTTGGTCTTGCCCCAGACTGAAGCACTTGTAACACATGTGGTGTGTCCTTGGGCAAATGACTTTGTTCGAAATGTGCGTCCAACCAGTGAAAGGGAACCTGTAGGTTGAGATGGCAATGTGGTTGTTAACCTTCTAATGCCTCACTGGCAGCTATGGTTGTATACTCCCCAGGGAGCTGAGAATGACTGTTCAGTGCACAATGATCCATTCACCAGGGTATTAATGTCTAAGCACCTGGAGCATGCTTATGCATGGCATACAGCACCATATAAATGTAGTAGTAGTAGTAGTAGTAGTCAGAGCACTGCAGAAGTTGAGAAGGGAGATGGAGGACAAATGCATTGTGATGGCCTAATCTATTTATTGTCCAAGTGAGATTCCAGTTTCAAGTTCTTCCATTCAGAATATCATTCACCATGATTACAAGGCTGATTCTAGTGTAATGTGTAATGTCATGATAGCTTCAAGGTGGTGTTTGTTGTTTCCTGGCATGTGCTAAGGGCGGTAACTACTAACAGGAGAATAAGGCTATTGTATGTTAGGGGGAAGTTCACAGTTACCCCCAATAGTTATATCTTAATTTTTTTAATATGGATAATGACAAAAACTTACATAAAACAGATGTGTTTTATTTTATTTAAATTCCTCTTTCGTAAAATTTATATCATGTATATTGAATACATCTGTGATTCAAGGCCATATATGGATTTTGACGTATTGGAATTTGCAAACCCCCTCCAAAAACAATATCAACAAACACTGACTGAGGATAAAACTGTGATTCCAAGGATGACTCGGAAATGTCTCTTTTCGGCAGATTGAGAAGGTGCAGGAGTACTCCGTGCTTGTTGGCATGAATGGCGCCGGGCTTATGAATGGCCTCTTTCTGTCCCCGGGTGCCGTCACTGTCCAGCTGGTGCCGTTCAGGGCTGATCTCAACTTCAAAGAATTCGGTCAACTTCTGAAGAACCGTGGTCCTTACCTTGAGTGGCACAACGAGCACGCCAACCTGTCCCAAGAACTCCCAAACGATCCCTATCATGGACAGTCAGACACTACAGTTCAAGTAGGAGAGTTTGTTGAACTCATCAAGAAAGCTTTGCAGCTTGTAAACAGTGATGACTACAGTGATAAAACTGAGCTGTGATTTTATATTATATGCAAGAATGAATGTTTATCATTTTGATATTTATTTGGTTTTAATCTCATAACTGAGTTTATGTATTTTTCACCATTTTAGTGATGATTAGCATAATATGCTTTGCCAAAGGCACCTTATTTATAATGTGAATGTAAAGACTATGTATACATGTATATTTTAATGAGATTTCCGGTCACAAATGTCCAACTGTCTCACTGAAAATATTTTCCAAGAGAAATGTTACCTTTTTTAACTTGAAAATCGTATTATTCTAAATCATATCTTAGGCATATCCATTATTGTGTGGCGTGAGAGTTATGCATCTAACAGTCAACATAGATATGATGCATGTTTCAGATTGGATATTTAATTATGCAAACTACATTTGAATTGTACAATGTACAAGTTATTACAGAAACCATTAGCCTTAATCAATTAATTTGAAGGGTGCCATGAAGTTAAGGCAGCTGTTTCTTTTGACAGTTTTGTGCAGTTATGACTTTTGAAACCATCCCTGACAGTCACTTACATTAAGGACCTGTACAGAACTGTATCAAACATCTAAGATAAAGAGAAATCTGTAAAACACCAAGATCAAATTACCCTCCGACCTGGTTTCCCTGCCAAGGTGTAGCAATGCAGAAAAATAATGTCCAATGGAAAAGCTAGCTGATATTTCAGTCTTGAAAAAATCTCATTTGTTAATGTCATGGGAATTTTTTCTCAGACAGAATAATTTCATACCTATGTTTTGTACCTCGAACCCTGGACCTTCCGCTCTCTGGGCGGACGCTCTACCACTAGACCACGGAGGCGGTAAATATAGGGTGAGCTATAGCCTTGTGGCCCATGTGTTTCCAGCATAATCAAACGCAATGTTTGGCATATAATATCATGATTGTTTTTATTGTTATAATTCTTTGACCAAAGGAATCAAATGTTTTGTTTTAAGGATAAAACTTCATACACATCCTGGTCCTTGTTATCTGTCAGGGTGTTTGTTTTTTGTTTTTCTTGGCAACTAGTGTCAGCCATTGTACCATGTACCTTGCTGTACCATGAACATTGTTTGTGGAGATGAAGGGCTGTTGTTGCAGCATTGCATCCCTTGCCCATGCCAGGAGCTTCTGACTAGGTTCAAATTGCCCCAATAACAATATAGTCGGTTGGCATGAATGTCATAGCTTGCCTATCAATGAATATCTGTGTCTGTCATTTCTATGCATGTCATTGAGTTTGTTGTACTAGGATTTTATGTAAGAGAGTAAAAAACTAGTAGGTAAACTTGTAACATTTGAGTGTTATCTTTGCTGATGTCTAAGAATGTTTTGGATGGTGTGAATGTTCTTTATAACTTTTCATCACAAATTCTATTTTAATATATTTCTTTCACAAAAACGTATTGTGAGTTTAGTGTGCTGAACCTATTTATCCGCATGCAGATAGCTGTAAATCTTGTTGCTTGGAAGATCTACACCTGATCAGTGCTTTAAAAGTATTGTGTAGAATAAATGATATCACTGTAATATCTCATTGTACATGAAGTCTATTTTTTTAAAGAATAAATGATTTCATAATATGAATGGTTTGGTCTTATGTGGAATAGATGTTTGACTGCAAATCTGATAGTGCATGATAGGTCTTTTTATGATGTGGAATACAAGAAAACGGCATGATATTTATCTCCTATTGCTCCTATAGCATTTACATATACTACTGAAAAGATGTAAAACAACACCCTATTTGTCATATTACTTTAGTTAATCTGTCATCTCATATACTAAAGTCATATGAAAAAAATCAAGTGTTCTAAAATTCTTTTTGAGTAGTATATACAAGTAAATGACAAATAAAGGCATCCCATCTGAAAATTTATTTCAGGTTTTTCATACAGATAGAAATACCATTCATTTATATTAACCAATACAACAAGGCTCTCATTACCCTTCAAGGTTCTTCACATCATAAGGCCAACCTTATTACTGAGATCATTGAAAGATTTAGGTGAAGAATATGAATTGATCATTGATTTTGTTTCTGCTGAATATATAGGCAGTAAACTTTGTTTAACCAAGGTGCCAGAGCAGTGGCACACTTTGCTGGTTTGGTGTCCGTATCGTCTTCTTTTTCATCCCATCTGAATAATTCCATGATCCAAGTAACAAATATGAATGGCCTCATGAATTCATCTTGAAGTATTCTCAATACCGTGATGAATCATTCAATGAATTCTCACCATGAAATATCAAGGTGATGTATTTGGCACATAGCTCACATGCAACTCTGTAGCATGAACAGTGGAATATATACAGCTCCACTCTTGATAGGGATATTTTTTATCTTTCTATGATACACAAAACCGTTTCTTATAACATGCCAAGTGCATATTTAAATGGAATGACATATCGGAGTATCCCTATCAAAAGTTAGGTAGTATATCAACATTCATATCTTCCCGAGGCAAGGGCGTTAACTGACTACGAAAGTCCAGTTTCCACACGACTGTGTGTCTAGACAGTATGAGACCATTTTGTTTCAAGCAAATGAAAGTGATATGAGAGGTGGAATCTGATTGGTCAATAGGAGGGACATAGAAGGGACATAACTCATAATAGCCATTGGTGGCGCTACGTTTGAGTCCAGAAATTCCAGTCAATTTTGGCAAGGGTGGAAACTGAACTTTTACAGTCAGCGAACCTCCTTGTCACAGGAAGATGGTCAGTTGTGGGGACATAGAAGGGACATAACTTGTAAAAGCCACTGGTGGCGCTACCATCGAGGCCCAGAAATTCCAACTTGTATAGTCGGTTAACTCCATTGTCACGGGAAGATGATCAACATGCTCCTCACAGGGTATCGGTCCATTTATGCATGTTAATGTTTCTGGTATGAATCAAAGCCCCATACCTGGACTTTACATACATCATGCTACACAACTTCTACTTGTGCTAAATACACAGTTCCTACCACATAGGACTCTTTACACTGTTAAAATTGAACACAATTGCTTCATAAGCCATTCAGCACTGGAAAAACATACACATGAAATTAATTAATACCACTTAATACTATTGTCGTAGATATGTATCGAAATATAAAATCAATGTCACATGTAGTTTATATTTCCAAAAGATAAACACAAGTTTGGTGTAGTGTTCTTACCAGGTGTATACAATATGGATTAGCCCTAATGAATGCCAGTAAGCCATTACTTTATTTTTTGTTTACTGAAAGCTGGTACAGTGGGTTTTCTGATCCAATCTCATTAAAATCAGATCTTAGTTCTCGCTACCTCTAAACAAAGATCTGAGGACATCCCATTACGGGTCACGTCAGACCGACCTTGAGCAAACTCTGACCGACCAATGGAATGACCAATCAGAAGGCAGCTATCTCGTGCTTTACGGCACTAATTTCAAATTAGCGACTACGCTTCGAAACATATTTTGACAAATTCTCGATTACAAATTTTAAATCTGAACAAAAGAACATTCTGGAATGGTTAATAGATGGTCTAAATTGTATGGATTCAGTCGTTAAACCCGTAACTATCGTTCGGAGGTTGCATGATTAGAAATCACATTCCGACTTTCACTTTCATAATCTGGTAAGTGATGCTCTGATTGGTCGGATGAAAGGTCGTTCTGACGTGATCCCTAATGGGATGTCCTCAGATCTTTGTTTAGCGGTAGCGAGAACGAAGATCTGATTTTAATGAGATTGTTTCTGATCTAGCCTATCCCATCTACTCATTCAGTGAATACAAAAACGAACTATATCACTGCATGGAATAAATCCGGAAAATCAATTCTGAAAGTTAGTTTTGTGTTTTTCTGCATTTAACTAGCCCTGCGAAAATTATAGCAGCCAAAGGCTAGCAGGGTTGTGTTACCAGTGAGTTTTAACACTGCTGTTCTGCTTGGAAAGCAGAATTATTTACTGTATGAGACTGCACGTAATATTCCCCCCTGCTTTGAATTTTAACATCTTTATTTGAGAAGCAACAACAAAGTTAAATTCTGTAAATCCTTTATTGTTAGTACTGCAATGTAGGCCAAGTGCCTAGAGAATGTCTCCACAGTGATGTCTGTCTGGTCAGCAACATGTTGAAAAAGTGTACAAAGATAAGATGACCTGTACAAAACACATCACAGGTAATATGTACACTTTACAGCAGGGGAGAATAAATAAATGACTGCTTCTTAAGCAAAACAAATAACCACATGAAAAAAATAGTACATCGGAAAATAGCACTTTGAAATGACCACAATATGTTTTTAACATGTCAAACAGTGGTTTCAACTTATTTCAGCAAATGAAAGTAACAAGAAATAGCATACTGCCGTTGACTCTTACATTGAGAAGCAAAAGTCCACTGTAAACCAGATGTTCAGACAACCTCTGTGAGTTTACACCAGTGAATAGTCTGTGGATGCTCCAATACTTCACAGGTTGTGTGCACTACATTCCTCTGTCCACCGTAAATACATACAACCACAAAATGGTTCAGTTGCTATTTTAGCTAATGAATCAAGCCTTGGTCCTGTCCAAGCCAAGGGGGAAAACCAGCCAGTTTTCAGAACAATAAGTATAAAAATTACCCTGGCGATATTTCTTTTCCAACATGGCATCTACTCTACACATTGCTTCAACGTCAGACAACGCTACTGTTGGCACATGCATGGAATAAGGCTCATTTGACTTCCTTGAGTTATGCAAAGCCTGACTGAAGAAAGACACCTCACTAAAGCGATGGTATGTATTCGTGGGTAATGGAGAAATCTGCGAAGTACTGACGATGGTTTACATTATAGGTACATAGGTCCTTGAGAAGTGTTTTAGAAGTTAATTGTTATTTCGTAGAAATGAATGTAAACAAGGCATTTGTACCTAGGTATGGGCACATAATGCAACAGGTCAGATTTCAGTACACTCACAAGGTCATTTTACACACACACAATAGATCTAATAAAGCAAACATCATCATACAAAGTGTTCATAGTGAGGCACTGGAGAAGATTGAGACTTTTCAAGCAGGAACTAAAGACCAAGCTGTGTATACCAAAACTTAATAAAGTATCAATCTGTTCTTATAATAAACCTGTATTTGGTGTTAACCATCTTCCTGTGACAAGGAGGTTAGCTGACTGTAAAAGTTCAGTTTCCACCCTTGCCAAAATTGACTGGAATTTCTGGGCTCAATCATAGCGCCACCACTGGCTATTATGAGTTATGTCCCTTCTATGTCCCTCCTATTGACCAATCAGAATCCACCTCTCATATCATTGCATTTGCTTGAAACAAAATGGCAGCACCCAGTGAAGACGATCTGATTGATAATCAAGATCTTTATTGTAATAAAACAGGTCTTACATCGCGAAGTGCATCAAATCACGTGAGCAGCTTGATTAAAAACATGAAAAGATATGGAATATATATATATATATATGTTGACGTTAAATTGACGGGCCACACGTTTTGCAAATCCTGCTATCGACCGAAATCTGCATGGCAGATTACCAACCAGATTCCAATTTCGTAACACAATTATGAATGGACTATGCATGAACTCATTAGCGCAGCCAAGATATAACTCCAGAATTCCAGCCTAGTTCGGCAAGCATGGAACTGGACCTTTATAGTCAGTTAACTCCCTTGCCTCGGGAAGATGGGTGTTTATGGTCAATGTTCAATAACTAACATAAAAAAACATTCAGTGCAAAGAAGCCATAAAATAGGCAGTTTTCACAGCAATCAATTGAATTTAAGCATTTTCATATTTGTGTGCAGCTGGTATAGACAATTGTGTGGTTGGTAACATGACACTGTATGCGTTTGTCACTGTAGGCATTAGTAGATTACACAGAATGGTCAGGTTGTGTGTGTGGTATGTGCTTGGGTGCTTGGGGTAGCACTATGCTTGAATACTTATCGACAATATTTAGTTCTAAAGCATGACTCTTGTCGTCATGACAACAATGAGGATATACTGTTCAAAACAAATACATTCCAGGTCGATTCTCCACACTGTCCCTGTGTCTAGCAGTACTGGGTACCTGTTTCAGTTGGAGGGCCTGTTCATTCTGTCACCTGTATAATAATAAGATTTCACTGGGGATTAACAATGGAAGGTTACACACTTGCCCTTTTCAAACAGTTCATTTTGAATTATATGCAATTGACCTTTGATTGAGAGGGTTTTCAGGTGATTTTAGCCATTCTTTCTTCAACATCTGTTTTAACTGCGATAATCGGAGATTGGGATTTTCTTGTTTGAGACGTGGAAGATTTTCAGCTTCAAAGTCAGTGTATGCTGCCTTGACACGCTTTTCTGGATGTCTGTCAAGTCTTTCTGATTTCACACTGAAAGAAATGAAAGAAAAAAAATATCTTGAAACTTGCAGACATTATCCTTCTACAGTTTGTTTGTTGTTTAACACAGCACTCAGCAATATTCAAGCTATATGACAGCAGACTGTATATAATCAAATCTGGGCCAGACAATCCAGTGATTCATATTGTGTGCAACAGTCCACAATGTTGAGGTATGATGACATGCACTCAATCAAGTCACAGAGCCTGACCACCTGATCCATTTGGCGAGTGAGTGAGTTGGGTTCAACGCCGCTTTTAACAGTATTCCAGTTATATCATGGCGTGTCAGCTTAATGTGGGAGGAAAACCTGAAGTGATGCAGGTCTCAGACGTTTACCACTTCGGTGAAATCCACACGAGCACAGGTATGGTGCTGACAAACCTAGAAACATAATCTGGGCGAACCGGGATTCGAACCCACAATCATAGGTTTCTGGTGTGCCCAAGGGACACAACTCTGCACAGCAAATCGTGGCGCCTTAGACGACTCGGCCACCCGTGGTCATTTTCAACAGAGTGGTCATCAATGTTAAATAATTACATATAAGGTTAAAAAATGATTAATGAAACGTTGCAGGTAGGAACCTTCAATTATTAATCCTTTCATTCTCCTCCCCAAAAATTCAGATATTGAACCAAGAAAATTGAAAACAAATATATTGTCCTGTCCTTTCCTCCTGAACCAACCCTACACTTTGGGACGAAAAACTGCAACCAAATCTAACTCTGACTTATACAACCTGCACAAAGTCAACCAGTTAATTTTACAACTTAAGGAAGTGCTCGCACCTGAGAAGGGAAATGGCCTCCTCTACAGTTCTTGCTTCCTGGCCCTCCATTTCCAGACGGTTGATGTTTTCTTCAAGGGGTTTCTCATCATGCGACACTTCCTTGTCATGCTTCTCAGCTGTGGAAAAAGATTTGGAACAGGTTCATACCAAACATCTGGTCCAGGGAGACACCCCCCAAAATGGTCATCCATACACAGCTGACAACTGAGAATATCCATCACATAAGTAGTATGATCATCATGAAAACATGAAATGAAGCATGACCTGTTGGCAAATGTGATGCAGAGAGTAAGTGAGTTGGGTTTAACCTTGCTTTTGAACAGTATTTTAGTTATGCAGTTAGGATTCGAACCCACAATTACCGGTATGTATTTGGCAAAGGTAAGCAACAGTGAACCGTGGCGCTTAGAGTAATGGGCCACCAGTTCTCGGTGCTAAGCATGATACAATCTTTGCTAGATGACAGTCATTACCACCATGTGATATGCAACAAAGGGTAGACCCCGCCATGTGATATGCAACAAAGGGTAGACCCCACCATGTGATATGCAACAAAGGGAAGACCCCACCATGTGATATCCAACAAAGGGTAGACCCCGCCATGTGATATGCAACAAAGGGAAGACACCACCATGTGATATCCAACAAAGGGTAGACCCCACCATGTGATATGCAACAAAGGGTAGACCCAGCCATGTGATATGCAACAAAGGGGTAGACCCCACCATGTGATATGCAACAAAGGGAAGACCCCACCATGTGATATCCAACAAAGGGTAGACCCCACCATGTGATATGCAACAAAGGGTAGACCCCGCCATGTGATATGCAACAAAGGGAAGACACCACCATGTGATATCCAACAAAGGGAAGACCCCACCATGTGATATCCAACAAAGGGTAGACCCCACCATGTGATATGCAACAGGGGTAGACCCCACCATGTGATATGCAACAAAGGGTAGACCCCACCATTGGTTTATGCAACAAAGGGAAGACCCCACCATGTGATATCCAACAAAGGGAAGACCCCACCATGTGATATCCAACAAAGGGTAGACCCCACCATGTGATATGCAACAGGGGTAGACCCCACCATGTGATATGCAACAGGGGTAGACACCACCATGTGATATCCAACAGGGGTAGACCCCACCATGTGATATTTAACAGGGGTAGACACCACCATGTGATATCCAACAGGGGTAGACCCCACCATGTGATATCCTACAGGGGAAGACACCACCATGTGATATTTAACAGGGGTAGACACCACCATGTGATATCCAACAGGGGTAGACCCCACCATGTGATATCCTATAGGGAAAGACATCACCATGTGATATTTAACAGGGGTAGACACCACCATGTGATATCCAACAGGGGAAGACACCACCATGTAATATCCAATAGGGGTAGACCCCACCATGTGATATGCAACAGGGGAAGACCCCACCATGTGATATCCTACAGGGAAAGACACCAACATGTGATATCCAACAAAGGGTAGACCCCACCATTGGTTTATGCAACAAAGGGAAGACCCCACCATGTGATATGCAACAAAGGGAAGACCCCACCATGTGATATCCAACAAAGGGTAGACCCCACCATGTGATATGCAACAGGGGTAGACCCCACCATGTGATATGCAACAGGGGTAGACACCACCATGTGATATCCAACAGGGGTAGACCCCACCATGTGATATTTAACAGGGGTAGACACCACCATGTGATATCCAACAGGGGTAGACCCCACCATGTGATATCCTACAGGGGAAGACACCACCATGTGATATTTAACAGGGGTAGACACCACCATGTGATATCCAACAGGGGTAGACCCCACTATGTGATATCCTATAGGGGAAGACATCACCATGTGATATTTAACAGGGGTAGACACCACCATGTGATATCCAACAGGGGAAGACACCACCATGTAATATCCAATAGGGGTAGACCCCACCATGTGATATGCAACAGGGGAAGACCCCACCATGTGATATCCTACAGGGAAAGACACCACCATGTGATATCCAACAAAGGGTAGACCCCACCATGTGATATCCAACAAAGGGTAGACCCCACCATGTGATATGCAACAAAGGGTAGACCCCACCATGTGATATGCAACAAAGGGTAGACCCCACCATGTGATATGCAACAAAGGGTAGACACCACCATGTGATATCCTACAGGGGAAGACACCACCATGTGATATCCAACAGGGGTAGACACCACCATGTGATATCCAACAGGGGTAGACCCCACCATGTGATATCCTACAGGGGAAGACACCACCATGTGATATTTAACAGGGGTAGACACCACCATGTGATAACCAACAGGGGAAGACACCACCATGTGATTTCCAACAGGGGTAGACCCCACCATGTGATATCCAACAGGGGTAGACCCCACCATGTGATATCCAACAGGGGTAGACCCCACCATATGATATCCAACAGGGGTAGACACCACCATGTGATATCCTACAAGGGAAGACACCACCATGTGATTTCCAACTGATCCACCATACACTTAGCCTTTATGGCAGCCCATAAATAACAGGACCAAGGCCAGGCAAACCAGTGGTTGACTGAGTGTGTAACAATCAAAGGCAAAGCCATCAGAGCTTAACATGCTTAATAAATGAATGACAAAGATATAAGCACCCAGATCTCTAAAGTTGTCCTCCTGACATGAGGTTACATGTGGTGTCTCAGTAGACTTTACCTGCTGCTGCTGCAGCCTCGAGTCTCTCCTGCTGTGCTGCAATATCTGCACGAGTCAACTTGGCAGCGGCGACAGGCTTGGCACTCTTCAGCTTGCTCATCTCCTCATCATGAAGCTGCTGCAGCTCCTTCTTCTTCTCCACCTGATCCAAGCGCCTCTTCTCCTTGTCCTCCTGAACAAACAGTGAGTGAGTTGGCTCATAAGTCACATTAAGAGATCAACCAGCTAAATCATGGTGGTGACGCCAGGAAGTATCTTCACACACTGTGACAATATCACATAAGTCATCTATGTGATGTGTGAATGCTTTACCCACAACACTACCACACCACCAAACACATGTCCATGATAGAATGTAGCCTATGCATAATAAATATGTATTCTACCATGAAAATACTTGATTTTGATTGGACAATCAGAGGTTTCAAATCACAATAAACCCCCTCTGATTGAAACAGCCAATCTGACAGCCACATCACCGGGGAAACTAATATTTTTAGAATAGTACTTCTTTTACAATCATTGTTGGTAGAAATATTTAAATAATTATATGTATGACTATAGGCTACAAAATGCAAAGTTGCTGTTACTACAAAATTCAAAGGATGTGTGACAATACATATCATGCAGAAAACATAATATAAAAGAATATATTTCAAGTTTTGAAGACAACAGAGAGCTTGCTATTTGGTGCTTTCTATATACGAGTGTAACGTCATATCTTTTGCGTCACAATGAATTATATGATGGCATAATAGTGACGTGCGGTGTGGAACGAAACATTTGCTTAGTTTTCTTTAGGGGTGCCCACCTCACGCTAGCTTACGAAATTGGCGTGCTACATGCTGTCAGTGCCTGCCATAAGTTTGAATGAAGTAATTACCCTGTTAAGAAACAGCTTGAGCATATGCCACTTCACTCAATATATTTGCTAACACCAAAGAGTTCGCTTATTATTTAGTCATTGTAGAATGGAGAGAAACATACTGTGTTTTCAATGTCGCGGTAGGTTACCTGTACATTTAACTATGCTAAATTTATCTTTTGAAACCTCAAGCTGTGCGTTCAGGTCCAAATTCATTTGATTAATTTCTACCATGACAAGATTAAAAAAACAACGACTGATGTAGCACTGGCTGAGAATTGATGTTTTGTAGACAGTGACTGAAGACTGATAGTAATAGGAGTTCCAAAGCCACCAGTTATCACCCAGAAGGGAACCCTTTCACTAGATATATATTGAAACTATGGATATTCATTGGTATAGTTTGTGGAGCATGAGTACAGTTCCCTTAAGACGAAAGATGGCTTCATCTCCATAATCTGGTGGCTGTGTTAATGCTCTCTACACAAAATTCTTTTATCTTAAAACTGCCTAGAGAACATGATATGCATTATGTGAAGGGGTCTCATGCTTCTATTTCATCAGATTAAACATGTTAACAAGGTAGATT
Organism: Haliotis rufescens; assembly: GCF_023055435.1. NCBI lineage: Eukaryota > Metazoa > Mollusca > Gastropoda > Lepetellida > Haliotidae > Haliotis > Haliotis rufescens. The sequence continues at coordinate 59,781,998 of NW_025963779.1, read as the reverse complement.
ATCAGATCTGAGTTTGCAGGAGACCAAAGTATATCGACAATCAAACTGTAACTGGTGGAATGGAGACTGTATTTTCAGTAAATGTTTACTGTTGTATATAGCTTACATGTTTCAAGTTTATAAGGATGTTCAACTTGTTCTTACTTTCCGTTGCTGCTTCCTCGTAGCATGCTTGTCATCATCTCTCCAAAGCTCATCTTCAGCTTCTTTTTGTTTCTTTTCTTGTTCAGCATATTTCTGGGCATCTCTTCGTACCCTTGCTTCCACTGCTTTAGAGTTTTCTCCTTTGAATTTCTTAGGCATTTTTCAAAAATCACTGTGTCCAGTACTTTGATATATCTGCAGAATACACAAAATACAAGACCAGTGAAGATCGGGATCAAATAGGTCTTCAGCAAACCCATGCTTGTCGTTAAAATCTGACTTGCTTGATGCATATCAGTCTAGCCATGGAATGATGAGTTTTGCTTTTTGTGTATGGTTTGTTTCTCCTCATAACAAGTGTATAGATTGATGCTCATGATGTCAATCACTGGATTGTCTGGTCAAGACTGTCATCATATTGCTGGAATATTGCTAAGTGCAGCGTTAAACAACAAATAAACAAATAAAACCAAAATACAAAGGTAAACAAATGGAAAGGAGAATGACACAACTTGGGTCAAATACCAGATCTGTGGGTATTCTGGGATAGAGTGAGTGAGTGAGTGAGATGGGTTTAACGATGCTGTGAACAGTATTCAAGGAACGGAACGCCAAAAGTGATGTAGGTCCCAGACATTTTACCACTTTGGTGAAACCCATAAGCAATGGTATGGTGCTGACAAACCTGGAAACATACTCGGGGCAAACCAGGATTTGATCCACAATCATAGGTTTCTGGTGTGCCCTATAGGGACACAACTCTGTACAGTGAATTGAAGCGTCTAGACAACTGGGCCACCCATGCCCTCACTTGTCACAAGATATGTAAGAGTCAACTCAGCAATGATCAGGTGGTTAGACATGGTGAATATCAATCCTTGGTTTGTCTGGTCCAGACTTAATTTCACCATGTTTATGCCTTTTGTGGTACATTGTAGAAGATCAGCATCAGGGATTTATGCAATGCACGAATGTGCCTCCAGTATACTCGGACCCCATGGTACCGCGGCATTTGTGATTTCCGATAGTTCACGAGGGACACGCCTCTTAGCGGCTGTCTATTAATGCAAATCAGTAACCAGGAAGTGCTCACTTCGTAAACAATTTCAATTTCCTCGGAATGTTCCGTCTGCTGTAAGTAAGAAGTTATTAATCCGTTGATACATATTTCTGGCATCTGTTGTAATATTGCCTTACCCCCATCTATCAATGGCCAACGATATAACCCGCAGTTCCCCACGTAAACTTTCTCTATCGACCTGAACTAGATCATCTGCATATTCATGGCGACTAATGAGGTAACGGAAGTTACGTAGTCCGCACATTTTTTCCCGCTCTGTGCCCAGAATCTATTGGGAGATCATAAGGGCCATAATGCCAAACTTAGAAATACGTTCTTCACTAGTAATTAACCAAAAGATAAATACATACTTTGGGCATACTAGGAGTGCTTTTTATATATTTATTGTTGACTTTTAACATTTTTCCAATTTGTGACAAATTATTGTCATCCAATATTTTTTAAACAATCTTAAAATATCATTTCTGATATTTTGATGTTGACTTATAAAAATATTTTTCTCTTACTTTTCGGTAAATATGCATTGAATACCTATTGCTGATAACACATTTAGAATTTTACTTGTGCTGTCTTTGCACTTGTCTGGACAAATCACTGATGTCCTGCATGATCATACCAAGTGGTTGGTAGAATTATGTCCACTTTTTGTCCAATTCGGACCTCCATACACAACTTTTCTCTGTACCGCGATACGATGGAGTTCTCTCCCTTGTCAAACTGAGCGGGAGGCCCGGCTTTTACTCGGAGCTACTAATGTAAATAATGAATTTTTATCAGTAAAATATGCATTGTTAGATCAAATAAATGACATCTGATAGAGAGAACACAAATAATCATAATGGTTAGTGAGTGCATTTTGTTCCGTTTAGCGTACATGACAAGTACCGCGATACCCCGAGGTTGCAGGCTACACACAAATGTTGATAATGGACGCAGAAAAGAACATACTGCATCCTGAAGGATACACAATAATATTCATTTTACTTAAAGCGCATCAAGAGCAGTTATGGACATCTTTCATTTCATCCATCAGTCATGACCACTGTCCATATGATCATTTAATCATTCCAGGCTCTAAAGTAATTATTAAACCATAGATTACACTACACCATTTCATTACTTTAAAGGACCCTCATATTTCCTGCAGTGACCCTTAAATTATTTGAGTTCCCCATGATGCCACGTTTGTAAGTCAAGATAAAACCCTGAGCATAATAATTACGACAACGGTCATAAACACGGCCTAGTCAAAACTTAATTATTTACAAGCCGTCCATCATAAATGATGCAGAGTTCAGCAAAACAACAAACAATTCCAAACCTCGAACAGCTGCTAAAAAGCACAGAAATATAGGCTTAGAAGTAGGGCACTGACGAGGGCACTGGTGACTTTAGTAAGTCAAGAAGTCTGATTTTAAACTTTCTAAAACAAGCAGTTTAAATATCTAACATAATTATTGGTAGTATTTATACATACTATAGTCTGCGTCAAAATTCTCATAGCAAGTTTACACCACTCTCATCTGCTGCTGGTTAAACAACATGTCTGTTGCACACATTACCTGTAAACTTTACCTTTGAACTAACAAAATGGTTAAACAGATAGGTTATGACCATCTGTTGAGTCTTACACGCAGAAAAAGAGGTCGACTTCAATATTTCTTACAACTTTGCAATATTTACATGTGAAAAGGAAGTGTCACCACATCAATGTGCAAATTCTGAAATACGATCCCAAACTTCAAACGTGTCTGGACGCGAGTGGATGTAGATGGTGTAATTGCTTTTGTCAAACAAATGAATTTATTTAGCCCCATGAGCAGCACGATTTCGCTAATTAATATTTGATAACACCTAATTTTTGTTCTTTGAGTGAAAAAATATATTGGGTTTTCGGCTCCGAGTTTACAATGTACGATACCAATTTTAAAACAACCCAGTTGGTAGCTCCTTGCAGCGTATTTGAGTAATGCGGGCAGCATTCATTTACAAAACTTGTGGTCTGTCTATATGTTTACATACAGCGTAGATTGTGCATCGCATCAGATACAAAGTACTTGTTTACACGACATGGCTGACAAAGTTTCCTCACATGGGGATAACACAGATGAAAGTGAATTGTTAAGTGTCCAAAAGAAAATAAGTGAAACCCATCTTCAGGCAGACGCATCTGCCAACCAGGACGAAAAGGACGAACGCAAAATAACTCAAACAGATCACTTGAACAAGAAATTGCTGGGTGCATTTCTGTCTCGTCTGAACACCGGCGATAACTCTGTTGCATTTGGTGCCAATAAACCGGAGGGAGGCGAAAATAAGGAAGACCATTTTGACGAGTCTAACTAATCACTATGGCAAGAAACTATTTTCTAATTGGCATATCGGGGTAAGCTGAAGTAAATAAGTAATTAGATTATTCAAAGTCACGATCACTTGAGGTCGGTGGTACAGGCCACAGGCCCTGAAGCAGGATAGTAATATTACTGGAACACTGTACCCATATATATATATATACTATATATAAATAGACAAGGTACATCACTCGCCATCTTGGCCGATGTAGAAATCAGCTGTATCGTTTAAATTAAATGGAAATGTATGCATGTCGTGTTCACAAAACTTCCCCACCTCTCTCAACATACTCACTGAATGCCTCATTTTTTTTCAAATTTATTACCTATATCGGGTGGTTTCATCAAAATATTGGCTCAGTCGTGGCTGTCGGTCACGAAAGTAAACAAAAAATCTCTGCGCTCAATTTTGTCGAGTGCTGTGATTGGTCTAGGCTCCAACCAAAACAAACCCACACGGTGATATTTACCAATCAGAGTGCTCAACCACGATACCATGTGGGATAGGGCATTGATGTTCTGAAGCATTGTTTGTAAACAATAGCTGATAACCCCCCAGCATAGCTCTTCTCACCTCAGTCCACGAGAATTTCTGCTCCAGTGACCACACCGCGGGTGTAGGCTTATCACGTGACTGGACTTTTCTGAAACAATAATGCAAGCCTTTCACTATGCTTTACATATCGTTTACATATAATTAAGACATACTACTAGAAATGCAACATTGAGGTGCTTGACCATATAGCTTTACACATCAAAGTGACCGTATTACTAGCTCTCCGTAGGGCTTTGATGACATCACATGGAGTATGAGTACGGATATTTTCTCAATGTAAGTTAAGACGGGTTCTGCTTCTTTTGTCACGCTGCATAGTTTCAACAATCAAGCCCCTGCCCAGCCAGCCCACTTCTGCCTCAGGTTTTTTATTATATTACAGGCCTTTTCTGTCTGATCATCTGTTTGATTTAAGTGTCCACAACTGATCCCAAGAATTAGTAACAACATAGAATATGTCATCAGTTGTCTCCTCAGGGGAATCCCTGAATGTTTGTGATGTAATCTCAAATGTCAGAGGGCAGCAAGTGGTTTATGGTACCCAATAAGTTCAGAAGGGATTTCAGACTGGCAAGACACTGGACTAAATGCAAAGTATACAAAGAGAGCCAGTTTCTTAGTCACTCAGATTTGAGTAAATTGGATCTTGATATTTTCAGTACAACAAACAGTGGAAAAACGACTGCTGTGAAGAAACTATGTGCGACTTTTCCTGGTGCTACAGCGATGGGTCAAGACTTCTACTTCCTGGTGGGTTCATATTGAAGACAGACCACAACATCTGTAAAATTAAAGACTGTTTAGGCTGCATAAAAAAAGTTTCTTAGGTCACATTTGTCTCAAAAGTAGGTAGGATGTATTGGTTTTTTTACTATTGATAACAAAAGTGATGAGGGAGGAACATTTTATATTTTTCCCCAGTAAGAATACTAGCAAACACAACTAGGCACACACTGAACTCATCTCTTTAGAATGATGATATTTCAAGCATGGATAACAGTCTTCTTCATATGACATATGAAATTTGAAAAAATATTTTGTAATTGTCATTAAAAATGATGGATTTGCAGAATTTAGTGTGATGCACCAATGCCTGAGAGTTGTTGCCTGTGAACTTATGCAATGATCCCAGAGTACACTTATGTCCTGGGACTATCTCTGTGATCTAGTTGTAGAGTGTCCGCCTGGAAAGCGGCCGTGTCATACCAAAAGACGTTAAAAGATGGTACTTATTGTTACCATGCCTAGCGCTTGGCATAAATGGGCTAAAACAATTACTGGTCGGTTTGGAGTCTCTACACTGTGTCTGAGTGTTAAACTGTGGCATGGTATCTCAGTGGATTAGCACTATAAAATCGGCATTAGTCCAGACTAGTACATGCACGCACACATACACGCATGCATGTTGCTATATAAGTGCAATAATCTTGGACGCGACGTTCATCCCCATTTCACCTCACCTCCCTTTATCCTGTTAAACCTACTGTTGACAGTATTCTTGAAATGTGTGTGATGAATTATTTACACAAATGGTATTTTGGCTTTATGTGGTAGATAACTTGTGACAATTTGAGAAAATGTCTGGAATCACCTTGCACTGCATGCCGTCTTTTTGGTGGCAATGCTTTTAAATCCTGACAATGTACTGTCGTGCATCCTCTGTCTAAGTTACGCTAACACTTTGTTGTGAATGTTTTCTAGGATCCCTGTGATGAAAGGCTGGAGATGGTACCACAACGAGATCATGCCAACTGGGAAAGTAAGTTCATCATGTTGTCAATTTTTGTACAAGTTGTAGTTCTCGGTTCCCCAGTTTGTTACACTGTAGTATGTTCCATATTGTCTTGTGTATGCATGTTAAACGCTTTTTAAGAAGAAAACGCAGCTATGCAGACATGACAGAGAGGGATGCATAGTATACACATAGGGCTTAAAAAAATGATAGAATTGAATCTCAGGCAATGGCTTTTGAAATTATCGCATGGGCGGGCAGTGGTTTGTTGGCTTTTTTTATTCATGCTAGTATGTAACCAAAGTTTGTTTACAATAAATTTCGTGGAAATCATGTTGTTGTTAAGTATTGTAGCATTTTACTGACAGGGTCGTGTGTTTAAAGACTTTTATTTTTTAAAAATGGAAATAAAAACGAAACACGTTGCAGACCTTATGATGATGCGGGCAGTGCCTGAGAACCAAGACTGTTTTGTTTTTTTAGACTAGACAAATGAATTCAATGTTAGATTTTTTCCAAAGCAAATCCTTTCCTATGACTGTCCTAAGACCAATCCAAACACTCAAAAATGTTGATGATAACTCCAGGAATGTTTGCTGCAATTGAGTGAAATTTGATACGCAACAAACATTGGGTGGCGGATTAAAGTGGAAAGGTTTTGAGTGAATGTCAAGGTCACACAGAAATTGTCACTGAATAGAAAGCCTTCTTGGTGACCTGAACGCCCTGTGTGTATGACATGTTAGTTTGCCAAACTATAAATCATGTCATTAGACTGGAAATGATGTCAGTAAAGCAAAATTGCATTTAAGGTTCTTGATTAGGTTAGCTGAAGGCGACCTGGTTACAGTTGGTCTTCAGCCATCCATGTTAGTCATAAGAGGCAACTAACAGGTTTCGGTGGTCAGGTTCACTGACTTTGTTCATGCATGTCATCATATCCCAGTTGTGTAGATCGATGCTCATATATAGGTGGATGCTATATAAATGCTCATATAGATGTCAAATAGCTAGAATATTTCAGAGGATGGCATTAAACAACAAATAAACAAAGTTATCTAAGCAACACATCTGGTTTGACGCTGCAGTAGGCATGTATTTCACCAAACTGATATGGAATAATTTCTGGGTCTTCTAGAAATGGTAACGGGCTTCTTCTGTTTTTCTGTTTGTTTTACTAGTGATAAATTTATGATGCGGCATGGTGGCTGGTATATGAAAGACTGACCCATAACAACATCAACAAGACATCATGTCATTCATATACATGTACCTTACACCTAACTGATTGATAAACACACTGTTACAGAGCTATCAGCGTTGGACATGAAGTCAATGGTGAATCATGTTCACAAGTGGATACAGAACCAACAGACCAAGGGAAGCAACTCAACAAGTTTTCTCTTCATTGAGGGGATCCTTATTTTCAACTACGGGTAGGTTGGGGAGCCAATATCTGTGACACATTTTGGTGGGGATGGAAAAGATACCTATTACCCTGAGTAAGATTTTGTGATGTTGGATGCTTGGTCTTCAGGTACCCCTGCTTGTTGTAAGAGGTGACTAACGGGATAGAGTCGTCAGACTTAGTTGACACATGGTATCGTATCATAATAGCGTAGATCGATGCTCTTGATGTCATTGATTGTCTGACCAAGACTCGATTATTTACAGACTGCCATCATATAGCTGAAATATTGCTGAGTGCAGAGTTAACCAACCAACAAACAAATAAAAAGAAAGAGGTGTTGAACTATACTCTCAATGTGTGTTCAGCAATTATTCAGGGTCTTATGTTTAGCTTATTGAAAATGAGCAATACTTTGCTGCCAATTTGTTTTTCACTGAAATATTCAAGATTTTATTCAACCCACCCACCCACTCACTCACTCACTCACTCACTGATATCTAGTTGACTATTTTGTTACAGTCCACTGGCAAGGTTATTCGACAAGAAGTATTTCATCACCATTGACAAGCAGACGTGTAAAGATCGACGGAGGTGATACTTTGTTTCTACTTTTCATTTCGTCCACTAATGCCTGGTGTCAATCAACAACGTTTCAATGGTAGACTTTGTATGTACATCATATATCAATTCAGGAACTGTATCACTATTTATAATTACCATTCACGAGGTGGGAGGAAGAATTGTGAGTCGTTTTGTCTATGAATCATTCTGTCCACCACATTTTATTTCCAGAGTATAGTTGAAGGACTGTTCAATATGTCTTGATCAAACTGTATACAGATATATGTACATATCAGTCTAGCCATATCTGATGAGTTTTGCTTTTTGTGTACAATTTGTTTTTCCTCATCAAGTGGTCACTCAGCAGAACATGTCAGAACAGAATTTTTTGGCAGGGGATACGAGTAAATGCTTGTTTGGGGGGTTGTGGAAATATAATTTAGAGTTTAAAAAATAGGTAACATTACTGTCAGACACTTCTAAGTGAGTCCTGTGAAGATCTGGGTTTGAATTAGTCTTCAGAAACCCATGAATGTCATAAGACACAACCAGTGGAATTGGGTGGTCAGGATTGCTGACTTGGTTCATGCATGTCATCTATCTCAATTGTATAGATCCATTCTAATGTCAACCACTGGATTGTTTGGCCCAGATTAGATTATTTATAGACTGCCATCATAAAGCTGGAATATTGCTTAGTGCGGCATTAAACAACAAACAGATGAAATAAAAGTGGTGTTGAATTATGCTCTCAAACAACTTCCCAAGGCAAGAACGTCCACTAGCCCTTTTATCAAAGTCTTGTTTCCACCCTTGCCACATCAAGTCCACTTTCCTGTGCTAAGTATGATTGGACTATCGCACATATCGATAGTCCAATCAGAGAACGTTTCACAAAATCTTCGTACTGGTTCACACCTTCGTATGAAAGTGATTTACTGCTGCCTGTCTCTGTTGACACGGATTTTTTATCATCTTTTAAAAAAACCCAATGATTGCCTATGTTTTATGTCAGGGATGAATCTGATTGGATGTCGCGTTTTCATTACAAGGGGCACAACTCGTGATCATCATGAGGTGGCACGAGGTCAAGCCAAGAAAAGCGGCCTTGATGTGTCAAGGGTAGAAACTAGGCTTTGATATAGGCTCGTGTACACACTTGCCTTGGGAAGATGGCTCTCAACATGCTTAATGTGTGTTGATCATATATTCAGGGTCTCATTTTTACCAAAAAATTATTCAAGATTTTATTCAATTTCATCTTTAAATACAGTTGAAATACATGGGTACAATGTGTGAAGCTCATATAGCTGGAATTTTGCTGAGTGCAGCATTAAACAACAGACTTTGAAATGAAAAGTTCTGTTTTGAACTGGTACTATTCCTAAATTCACTTGAATGGAAGTAATGACGGCATTTAAAAAACAGAAGGAATCTTATGGTGTTGACTTATCATGGAGAAATAAATCTGCAGGGTGCACCATAATATCCCATGTGCTCACAAGCTTCAGGACTAGTTTTGTTTAGTATGATCAGATATACAACATATGTATTTACAAATAATTTATATTGTTATTTTATTAACATCTCCATTAGGCGGAGGTATATCGATGACACTGTTTTCTTGTTGCCTTGTTTTCATGATACTAATATGTTGATGTGTTGTTCCCCAGTGAGAGAGTCTACATACCTGCAGATCCCCCGTGGTATTTTGAGGAGGTGGTGTGGCCAATGTATAACCTGAACCTACAGGAACTGAGAGAACAGAACGACATATGTAGGTTTCTCCTCTGAAGTCTGAATTATGTCGACACTTACATTATCAAAGGAAGAACATGGTGTATACTTGACCTGTACAAGTGTAACGCTTGTCAGCATTTGATAGTTTATAGATCAGAAACTTCTTTTAAGTGGCAATATCATTCATTAATGATCAGTAAAAGGTCAGGGATTTTTAGAATATTTAATTTGTTAATTATTAATTAGTGACCATTTTTGTGGCAGTCTTTACGAAGATCTTTGAGACTTTTTTCTGATTTTTTTATGTTGCCATGCTTTTATATAAAAGGTTTTGGGTTATATTCTATTGTTTATATTGTAAGTTGAACAGTTGAGGAAAAAGGTGTTGCAATAGATATGGTTACCTAATGTTTTTTTGTTTAATGGGCGTTCTAGTGTTCCATGTAACAGGGTCCTTGCGTCTTAGATTTATATTTTTGTCTCTCTGAAAACTTTCGGCTGAGGATGGCATTAGGCCATAATATAATTGTTATAAGGGTTTCGTCCCCAACCGCCTCACGTCATTTTATTGTTCCCAAGTACATTCAGACAAAGAAAACCACCACTTGTGTTGCCTTCTTTCTTGACTTGAAACAGATAAGATACATCGTCCTACCAAGTATTCATGTCAATCACATCTGTTGACAGTTAATTTATGCAGATGACTTGACAGGAAAATTTGAGGAAAAAACACATTTCAAATATATTTAGATGAAAATCTAATAATTAATTGATTAATTAATTGATAACGGGAGGGCCACATTTCAGAAATGGCTATTGCCGGTAGAGCCACATTTTCAGCTGAGTGCATTTCACCTATTCTAGCGGGTAATTAATTAATCTGATTACCGATACCTTTATATGAGTGTCCCACATTTAAATTACTAAGCGTGGTGTTCTTTAGAGATACCTTTAAATGAGTGTCCCACATTTAAATTACTAAGTGTGGTGTTCTTTAGAGATCAAAGGCAGTCTTAATTGACATTGAGTTCATCCTGCTATTCATAACATATTTAAGTGACGTCGTGTTCACTCCATATCAGAACCATGGCAAACGCACAAGTTCAAATAAAGTTCATTGAAAGTGTCAGAGGAGGCGTACATTTGTACTATGATGGCTTTAAGTTTTGGTCTAAGAGCAGTCTGAGTTGCTCCACGCCATTGAGATCATGGGTCACTCCCACGACCCACTACCATTCGAGTTTGAGGTTGATGCCTTTAAGGCTAGACTGATGGAGAGAGCGAGGACAGAAGCGACACCTATACCCACTATCTACGGAGAGGAGATATCCAGACTACGCCAACATCACGACATCATCTCAGATGACCTCCTGAAGCAGATACCAGCCCTGAAGTCTCTCACCCCTATCCTCTACCGCCAGAGACACAAGACCTTGCCCCGCCTTCCTGACAGCAGACCCCAGATCCAGCTGGAGGAGAAGTACTCCCAGACTGAGGGAGGCGACCAGTTCCTACACCGTGTTAGTGACGACATCCTCATCTTCACTACAGACAAGAACATTGTATCATGTATCTGGAGGAGGGGGCAGAAAGAAGGTCTAGTGATGGACTATAAGGAAGATGGGGAGGTGAAGAAACTGGCGAGAAGAGCTGCTGCCCTCCCTCTAGTACCTCGTGACAAAGTGGATGATGTGTGACTTGATGCCATTGCTGACTCACCCACCTCACCTAAAGTGACTGCCTTCATGGACTACGTGACAACCAGTTGGGTTCAAGGATGTTCCTTCATGCCAGAGATTTGGAACCATTTCGAACACCAAGGCCACCATACCAACAATCACCTGGAAGGGTGGCACAACAAGATAAAGAAACTTGCCAAGAAGTGCCACCCGAACATCTACGAGGTAGTGAAGCTATTTCAGCGAGAGCAGTCACTCAAAGAGGTTGCAGTCCTGAGACTCTCTCACCAGTGGTCAGAACCTTCATGAAGAAAGAAGTACAAGGCAATCGATGCACGTATTGCGTCCCTCAAGATCCAGCTCCTGAACCAACACCTGAGTGAGATGGAATATGCTGACCACGTGGGCGACCTCCTTCATCTGCAGTAATGACATTAAATCCATTATGATATTCATATGCTATTCATATACATCAATGTAAAGTTTTGATGAATATGTTATCCTTGTTGAATAAAAAATGAGAAAACAAGACTTGTTTTGTTATATACGGTAACCTGTTAGAATCACAAAGCATGTTTTGACAGCATAGCCGCGAGAGCCACATTATACAATCACGCAACCATAACCATTGCCGCGAGAGCCACATCAATTTGGGCTATCTATTTTCGAAATGTGGCTTTGCCGGCCTGTAACCGTTCTTTTGGTCCCGGTCCTTTGCTGTATATTTTATCATGTAAAGTTGATGGGTATAACGCTCATAACAAAATAACGGACATAGTGAACTCACCTTGTGGTCCCGGGTGTATACTCTGTCAATGATAATGTTGAAGTGTATAAGGAACTGTTAATCCCTGAGCTGAACTCCTCATGTGTCACCAGTCTACCTATCAAAACAACCGCGGCCAAGCACTGCTTTTCAAAGCGTCAATAAACAATTGAAGGCAATTGATTTACTCTTAAAGTACTGACACCTTGCCCTCAAATTACACCCTCAATTAACAATAGTAACACAGTGATTGAAGTGGATATATTCTGTACATGTACACTGCACACTTTTGTTATACCCCCGACAAAATGTTGGGGGTATATAGTTATACCAATGTTCCATCCGTCCGTATTCGAAAACTTTATCCGCGCGATTTGTCTTAAACTATTCAGTGGATTCATCTCAAACTTAGTACATATAATCTGTGGCATATGAAGGGGTGCAGTCAAACGAAAAAATTTTTTTTAATAATTTTCCATTTTTTTAATGAATTTTTCAAACCCTAACGTCTGTCCGAAAACTTTGTCCGCGTGATTTCTCTTAAACTATTCAGTGGATTCCTCTCAAACTTAGTACATATAATCTGTGTCATATGGAGGGGTGCAGTCAAAAGAAAAAATTTGTTTTGATTAATTTTCCATTTTTTTAATGAATTTTTCAAACCCTAACCCTATCCTTGCTATTTAATTTGAAACTACTGACACTCTAGGCGGGTCGGGGGTATTAGTGAGCCACGCTCACATTTTTTCTTGTTATTTATCGAGTAACAGGATGCCACTGACTTGATAAAAGATGTCTGACGGTCGAATAGCGCATAACGAAAGATGGATATAACAAATTAAACTTAGTGGTCCCTTTGAGTTTGTTTTAACCATAGTTTACTGTACATCATAATGAATATTTGTTTCACGTCAGATACCCTTAAGTTTTTAGGTTTTGATAATTTCACATAGCATCAAAGTTTTAAAGATTTGTTTTTCTTTTTGCAGGTTTTTTGAACGGAGCACAGGACCATGAAAAACTTGTAAACACAATACAGGAAGATATCAACGTGTTCCTAAACAAATCCCAAAGCTGATGTAGACAGCTATGTGATAAGCTTAGGGTCTTGGAAGAAGACTATAACATCTTTGTGTATTTTATGCAAGACAGAGAAGAAGAATTGTATTTACATGGATTTTAGTTTCAGAGGAATATAACCATGTCTCAGGTATTTGTTCTACATTGAGTATATTTGTCAGTAGGCTTGACTTCTGTATCTACCATTCCACTGATAACAAACTTTGCTGACTAATCCGGAAAGAGGGGAAAAAATTCCTTTAACCTCCAAGAAGAACAAGATGCAATGTGATATTAATTATAGGTGTGGTTAAGTCTCATGTAAATGCAATAGACATGTTAGAAGCAACTGTATCTTTATTCATACTTGTCTAGGACTCGGAAATTCGCTAAGCGTTGTTGGTATAAAAAGTACCTCACTTGCTAACTCTATTCCTATTTTATGCTCGTTCTATAGACCCAACTTGGTAAGTGGCAGATGTCAAGTCATCCTGATTCATAGATGTATTATCAAAAGATAAGACGTTGGGTATATCAAGATTGGTTCCTGAACCCATCTATGTTTTAGTGGGAAATTTGACCAATATCGGCGTTGGTTTATATTTTTTAAACATTTACTCATTTATCACAAAAGTTTTCAGTATGTTGACTATATGCCACTAATTCAGGTGTCAGTATGTAACTATTCTATCAATTGTAACATGTATTTTTTGGTTGAAAAATGTGTTGCACCTTTTAGAGGGATGAAATATGTGTAAGCGTAAATTCCTGTTCACACAACACTGCTGCACTGGACATGTACTAAGCGTAATATGTTTATGATTCACGGTCATGATATGTACAAACATGTGATTTTCAAGTTTTCCTGTTGAAATTCAAAATCTCTTCCAACCTTGTCCAATACATTTTCCAGGGTTAAGGGAGTTACCTGTCCTGGAAGGTGTGTGCGATAATGCTTTTTACTGATATTCATGTCATGATATTAGTGAAACCAAGACCAACTGTATGTTATATTTCAAATTCATATCACCATCGTCATTTGACGGGGGAAAGGGAGAGAGGGTAGTAATGTTTCTGTTGTTCGAGGGACTATGCTCTGTCGTGTTGGGCCTACTTATAGGCTGTATTCTGTAATTAGGTTTTAATTACTAATGTATTTGTGGCTTGTTACTTTGTTACACAACAACATTAACTGAGGACACATATTATAGTATGTGGGTTTGCAATATTAACAGAACAAAATGTATCTGTACAAACAACCTACATTCCTAACACATGGTTCTTAGACCTATGAAGATCCGGGGTAGAATAGGTCTTCAGCAACCCATGCTTGCCGTAAGAGGCGACTATGCTTGCTATAAGAGGCGACTATGCTTGCTATAAGAGGCGACTACGCTTGTCGTAAGAGGCAACTAACGGGATCGGGTGGTCAGGCTCGCTGACTTGGTTGATGCATGTCATCGTATCTCATTTGTGTGGATCGATGCTCATGATGTAAATCACTGGATTGTTTGGGCCAGACTTGATTATTTACAGACCGCCGTCATATAGCTGGAATATTGCTGAGGCCGGCGTAAAACAACACACAAACTCTTTCAGTGTCAACAAAAACATTCTCCAGTCTTCATTAGGAATAAATTAGAAGTATCTAATATGTACATTTGATGATTATCCTTTTGATATAAATATATTAAAGAGAGAGGTGTAAACAGGGAATTCATTGTGTTAGAGCTTGAAAAGATGAGTTTTAAGAGCCAAGGTTATATCAATATGTTTGTTTGTTGTTTATGCCACACTCAGCAATTTGCCAGTTATAGGACGGCAGGCAGTCTGTAAATAATTGAGTCTGGATCAGACAATCTATTAATTGACATCATGAGCATCAATCCACGCAATTGGGATACAATATTAATCATCAACCAAGTCAGCGAGCCTGACCACCCGATCCTGTTAGTCGCCTCTTACGACAAGCATGTATTGTTGAAGAACTATTCTACCCCAGATCTTCAAGGGTCTGTATCAATATGTATCCTCTTAGACAAAATATATTGCAATGAACCAGTGTTCCTCTTGCAGGTACCCATCAGAATGGCTGTGTGTGTCACTGCGTGCATCAATGATTACATATCAGTTTATACTTGTCCTATTAATACACTTTGTGATACCACTGCATATTTGAATGTCGATTCTCAATAAAACCATACCATCATCCTACATTGTTGTTGATCATAATGTGTCCTGATGCATGCTGATGGCTTGCGGGGTGAGAGTATTATTAGTTGTAGCGGGTTCACAGGGGGTACATGGGGTTTTATGTGCCCCGCGTTAGGTTTTATACAGAGTCTGTGAGTAATGTTCAAAATGGTTGTCAGCATGAGCAATGAAGCACCCGGGTTGGGTTTGACGACCCCATCAGCTAGGCCTCCTGTAACAATCTGATCTTATTGGTCAGCCCATAGCAGGAGGTCTGGGAGTCCCCACAGGGAGGTTTTCAGGGTCTGTTCTGGTTGGGATGAGCATTTCCCCGATACTTTGACTGAGGTATTATAATTTGTTGTTACAAGATGAGTGGTCATGTCTTGTAAGTTTGAAATCGGATGGTTGAAATCATGACAGATGGATACTGAGATATGATTCCAGATAAGACATGTCTCACTACTGTCAACAGCATTTGAAATGTTGTGAAATAACACTCTGGTTTACAAGATATCCACAAAATAACAACATGAATCAGGATTGTTAAAAAAAGTTTATACAACAGCAAACATTTACAAATCTATCAAACGTACAAAACAATTACTTGCATTAAATAGTGCCTGAGAGAATCTCATTAAAATACGATTTTAGTTCTCACTGGCGGTAGCGAGAACAAAGATATGATTTAATGAGATTGTGACTGCAATGAAGTACACCCTAACTCAATCAACATTAAACTTACTCCTTCAATGTGCTCCTGCCTCATGTACTTCATGATACGCAAGTACCAACACATTGTTGCAGCAATAATCCAGGAGGCACAAATAAAGGGTTAAATTAAAAATTGTTTTCTGAAATGGACACCACGTGTTTGTACAACTCATAAAAAGGGTTACAATGAAACTTATCAGTTGAATTCTGAAAATGCAAAAATGAATATGAAATGTAAGTCCTTTATGGAGGCTTTTCATGAAAGTAATATACAGGGTACATTTTCCGCCACTCAACAAAAGTCAATTCATGCCAGAAGGAATATGAATATGATATAAGTAAATGTGTCATTTTCTGTTGTGATTATGGTCTAAGACAATCGTAAGAAACTCACACTGGCTGCCCAAACAGCTCGATGACTGATGATAGCATTGAGTTTTCTGGAGAAATGTACATTCTCAGCAAAATAAGAAATCATGTATTTTTAAAAAATATCCAATAAATCCTGTTCACAGACTTTTTCTTATCACTAAAATACCCTAACAACTACAGTAGTACCCTGAAATAATGCTTTTTACACGGATATTGGTGGGAATGTTAAATAGAGCTATGGGCAGTAACCATGGCAACTCAGGAACTGAATCTTTTGATCCGCTAAAAGAATGAATGAATAAATACTGCTTTACACCGCATCAGCAATATTACGGCTATTCACGGCCCTCCTACTGACAAGGTACATCAAGTCCATGAGTAGGAATAATAAATGTCAATTGTGATTCAGCTTTCAAAAGTGCTTCCAGCGTTTGAGTGGACAGAGGCCAGTAACCAATCCTGTCTCCCCTCCCGCTCAATGTCACACACATCAACATGCTGATAGGTCATAAAGGAACCGATTTCAGCCAATTGATTTTTAATTTACTTGGTTTTCAAATTCTTCCTTTAATAGTGGTATGGTCAGTGAACAAAACAAAAAGAAAATCTAAAAATAATCCGAGAAACAACTTTTTGTAAACAAACTTATTAAAACATTTCTGAGGGTATAACATTATTAGAAAACAAAAAATATCTTACTTTCTTATATTGACCTACCTAATGTACTCTAAACAGTACTTTCATCATTGTTTATCTTTTTCATCATAAAAAAACAAACACCCAAAGCAGCATTCAATATTTTTGTAGAAAGCTTTTTCAATCTCACAGAAAGATTTAACTTAACCTCTAGTGTGACCTTACCTCAATATTGAGTTGTGATTTTCACCAACCATATCTAATATTTTTTTCAACAAAAACCTCACCTCTTTCCACTGAACAATACATGGTAAGGGACAACTCAACAAGTTATTTATAGTTTCGGAATACTAGCTGGTGTAGGTCTTAAAGTTTCCTTCTTCATGCTAATGCAACATGGAGAATCAGTGAGCAGGTTGGGTTAAATGCTGCTGTGAACAGTATTTTACCTCCATCATAGCTTAATGTGGGAAGATAGCCCAAGGTGACACTGGTCTTCGATGTTTACCACTCTGGTGAAACGCCCAAACAGGTTCATGGTGCTGACAACCCAAGGACCATAACCTGGGAAAATCTGGAATTCCAACCCATGGTCAGCAGATCCTGGCACATGTAAGGGGTACGATTCTGCACATTAAAATCTGGTACCTTAGGCCACTGGGCACCCATGCCCTTGGGAGCATCAGAGCAATTTATTCACTCCAGAATCACATCAGGTACCAGACTGTTTTTGTTCTGTAGGTTTCCTGATTAACAATGAGCAAAAGTGTCATCACGGAAACAGCTGTTTCCCTGGAACTGTTCAACTATGAAAGACAGGCCATTATAGCATCCACATCAAAACGAAAGTTGAGCCATGTTTTTGAGTAAAGTTCTCCTTTTCCGAGGTCACGCTTCTTCTGTAGTTTCTCCGACTGAGTGGAACGTCCTGAAATGTTTGATGCATTGTCATTCCCAAGACCCAGAGATATGCTAAACCCTGTGGACGAGGATAGCTGCATGTACACAGATAAAGTCTTCCAATATACAGTATGAGACCCAGAGATATGCTAAACCCTATGGACGAGGATAGCTGCATGTACACAGATAAAGTCTTCCAATATACAGTATGAGGCCATCTTATTTCAGGGATAAATCTTTTATTTCAAATGAAAATATGTTGAGTTCTCTCATGCAGGGCTCGACGTAAGGAACTTGATCTAATCTTCACAAGGACAAATAACCTGCATCATAGCCATTGCTATTCCAATATACAGCATAAGGACATAAATATAAATATGTGGCTTAAAAAAAAGGAATGAGTTCTCAGGCGATGGTTTTTGAAAATATTGTGGTGGGCAGTGTTTTTTTTCTGTTTTTTTTTCTGGTTGTTCAAACTATTGTGTAACCAAATAAACAGCTGTGTACAATCAACCTGGGAAAGGGCCTCCATACATAAATGTATTCCTTGATGAGTAAAATACTATACAGTACTTTGTATTGTAACATTACACTGCCGAGGTTGTGTGTTCAAAACACAGAATATTTAAAGTATTTTTTTTTAAACGGAAACAAAAACAAAACATGCGGCTGACTTAATGATGATGTGGGCGGTGCCTGAGAACCAAGACTATTATATTTTTAGCCTAAATATAAGGGGATAAATCTTTTATTCCAAATGAAAATATGTTTAGAGTTATCTCATGTAATTTTTGTTGGCTTACTTTGGGTAATATGAAATGAGTCCCACCCAGACTAAGACAGTACTCGGCATGTTGAGTGTGCTTACCTTGTTGTTTGTCAAACTGAGTGGCAAGATTCCTCCTTGTCTGCCCCGTCACAGCACCATCACGAGCCTGGCAAACAGAACAGCACATTCTAGTCATAGACATTTGACACAGATGCTGAGGTATAAAATATAGTTAAAAAAACTCACACAACTTACAAAAATGTGCACTAATGATTATTTAAACTTAAAATCCAACAAGAAATAGTATTTGTAAGACAACACCTCAAAGCAGTCGATAACATGGAGCTTGGACACTCGGCAGCTAGCTACTGCTTGAAGCTCTGCACGCTAACGTCGAACCCATGCACTTCCCGTGCATCTGATGTCAAACCAATTCGACAGGCGAATAGCATAACAACACCCCAAAATAAAACTCGCCATATCTATTTACCAAGAAGGCTAAATGAGCTTGCTCAATATTAAAACTTTCAGTGGTTTATTTACTTCAAAAAGAAAATATCACAAGTTAAAAAAGTTTCGGCCAAACTTCTCGGCACACAACTACCAGAAACGGCCATTGTTGACTTTTGGCACTTCACGTTAAGCGTCATGCAGTCCGACATTTTCTTTACAATTTTATCATTTTTCTAAAAATTAGCAACTTTCGGTGTAACTAATTGTAAACAAAAACACTCTGAATCATAACATCATCAATTGTATGGAACTTGCACGATCATGGCAACGGCGGTAAACAAACAACTCCATATGCATCGTGATCCCGTAGTACTATTATAACCATTCAGTTACATTCAGAAACTTAAGTTTCTATAATTAGTAACATGGATGTATATATCTTTGTACAAAAAATCTCATTTTTATCGAGTTTGCAAATTATTTCGTTTGATAAACTTTCTGACATTGACCTGTTGTTGACATGCCGACCAACGTAAGAAATATGTTTTGGGCGTGGCCTAACTCGCGATTTGTGGTGGGTGGTGGTGAGGGAATGCGGAGCGGAGGGGATCAGACAGTGTTGGAGTATAGATACTTTCTCATCATAGAGCCTCACCAGAATCTGGTACTGCTGTTTGTTCTGTTGGTGTGGAGACTGCATCACCTGCTGACGCTGCTGGCTTCCTGTCGCCTTGACAACATTGCCACGCCCTTTCCCCGGGGACTCTGCTCGATGCTTATTTTCCTTCACAGCCTGCTTGGCAGACTCCTTCAGCTGGATGTACTCCTGGTAGTCACTCTGAAGCTGCTGACCAAATACCAACGTCTGCCGCTGCTTCTGCCGCGTCCCAGACTGTCTCCCCTCACTGGCTTCACGATTCTTGGATGCCTTTTGCTGGTTGGTTGTATTCTTGAACTCTCCATCCGACTGAGACTGAGTTTGAGACTCTGAATTGAAGCCTAACCATTTGCGTAGCTGTCTGAAGTGAAAATAAACTACATAGAGAAGCAGACCTTTCACAGAGGGTTTCAAACTTGTGTGAGGATGTGCTGGTTGGTTGGTTTCTCTTAAAGATATCATCTTATATTATCCAGTGTATTATATCTCCATGCTGTTTTGATAAATGCCCTGGGGCCCGTTCCACAAAGCGATCTTAGCGCTAAGATGATCATAACTCCCATACTTTAACACAGGCTCACAGCAGCCATAGCACTAAGATCGCTTTGTGGAACAGGCCCCTGGACCCATTCAGCGTTGTGCCATTTGAATGGGAGATTTGGAAGAGAACATGTCCAGGGTGTTTAACATAATAGAAGGGAGTTAGATATTACAATACACTGGATAATCGAGGTTGATATTTCTGTGTGCTCAGATTGCGACTCCAAAAGTTCTACATCTTGAATGCTTTAATGTTTATTTGTTGTTTAACACTGCACTCAGCAATATTCCAGCTATATGACTGCAGTCTGTAAATAATAGAATCTGGACCAGACAATCCAGTGATTGACATCATGAGCATCAATCTACACGATTGGGATACGATGACATGCATCAAGCAATTCAGCAAGCCTAACCACCTGATCCCGTTAGTCGCCTCTTACAACAAGCATGAGCTGCTGAAGACCAATTCTAACCCGGATCTTCAATGATTGTAATGTCAACTTAGTTGCAGAAACACAGACACACTCACTTCACAAAGGGGATAACCATGAAGAAATTATTTGGGTTCATCCCCAGCTTCGTCTTGCACCCGATGT
This sequence comes from Haliotis rufescens, assembly GCF_023055435.1. Taxonomy (NCBI): domain Eukaryota; kingdom Metazoa; phylum Mollusca; class Gastropoda; order Lepetellida; family Haliotidae; genus Haliotis; species Haliotis rufescens. Next base: position 59,761,084 of record NW_025963779.1, on the reverse strand, counting down.
CCTTCTTGTGACACGGGAGGGAGTCAATGGGAAACCACTGCAGGCTCTGAAACAAACATCTGCATACATGTAATACTATTACCATGATTACAGGTTCTATTCTGGCCAGACCCATGTCTACAAAACCACAGATTTATCTAGAATTCCAAACTAAGTGCAATTGGCAGGCAAATCACTATTTTGTTTAAAGTTGTGATTTTTTCAAAGTTCTTATTTGCCTAAATTGAGAGGTTTTCACATTGCATTCAATGCAATATAGAGGAAGAGGCATCAATGCTCATTTTAACACTAGTGAAACTAAAGATTTAAGCTTCTTCCTCTGTATTGGTTCTGTTATTAGTGAAAACAAGTCCCTTCTCCAAAGTCATAACATTTAATAGCGTTAACTGTAACAGCATGAACTAGGAAATGTTTCATTCCAATTAATCAAATTTTGCTGACATTTGCTCCAGACTTGGAGCTGAATTTGGCCTCTGAGCAGGTCTAGATAAATCCCCTTGATGTTGAACACTACACTCAGCAAAATTCCAACAAGTCTGGGCCAGACAATCCAGTGATGACATTTTAAGCATCGATCTAAACAATTGGGATATGATGAAATGTATCACCCGAGTCAGCCAGACTTACGACCTGATCCTGTTAGTTGTCTCTTACGACAAACATGGGTTGCTGAGGACCAATTCTAACCTGGATCTTCATTTTGTAAACTTTCTTGCGACAGAGATAGCTAAAATGCTTAATCTATGACAAAGCAGTTGAGTTCCTGGGTTTCATACTTAATCACAGCTGACAATAACATGGTTAATACAGACTCAGTACTAGACACTAACACTGATCCACTGTTCCTAGTTAGTAGATTTTCTTAAGGACAAGTACAATTAATGACACGCTGGTCCGGTGATCGAGTGTTATTTTGTAATTTAAAGTTGTACGAGTTTTGAAATCAGTGATAGATCAGGTCTAAACTCTGTTGTTTTCATATGCCCAAGGAATAACACTTCATGATAATTACCAAAGGACAACAGAATAGTAAGACACCAAACCTTTATCTCCTTGCGTGTCTTGGGCTGAAAATGTGTATTGAGTGGCACCCCTGGGACGATGTACAGACGGGTCAGCTGATCGTTCATCTGGTTCTCCAAGTAGTCTGTTTTTCGGATAAGTGCTGATATGTCCAATCCTGTCTCCTCCATCACCTGACAACAGATCAAAATGTAAATTTGTACTTTATCAATAGGTGAGGTGAAGTGAAGTGAAATGTTTAACGTCGCGTCCAAGATTACTGCACTTATATAGCGACTGCATGTACGTGTGTGTGTGTGTGTCTGCTTGTACTAGTCCGGACTGATGCCCTTTTATAGTGCTAGCTCACTGAGATACTATGCCGCAGTTTAACATGAATACCCCACTCAGACACAGTATACTGACTCCGAGCCGACCAGTCCTTGTTTTAGCCCCTTAATGCCAGCGCCAGACAGGGTAACAACAAGTACCATCTTTTAACGTCTTTTGGTATGACACGTCCGAGGATCGAACACAGGACCTTCCCCTCTCCGGTCAGACGCTCTACCACTAGACCATGGAGGCGGTCTCTTTATCAATAAACATATAAAGGTCACTCTCACTGTACAATACACATCATTAAAGTTGTCATGATAGCAAATCAAAGTAAACAAATTAAAGAAACACTTGCCATCATTAATTTTAAAGGGGGAACTATCCTCAGGCCAATTTACAATCCCTGCAAGTTTCATTTTGTTCACAAACTTATTTGTCCGTCTGCTTACTCAAATTTCATGATGTATACTACTAAAAAGATTGAAAGAACACCCAATTTTTTTTAATGACTTTAGTTACTCTGTTATGGCAATCAAACAGTTGGTCATTAATTACCTTGTTAAATAGAGACATAATCTCTGTTGACACAAGACACTCTCTACAATGTCAAGACCATTACCGAAAATGGCTACGATACATCATGTAAAAAATGGACCTAGGACACAAGTATCGCATAATGGCACAAAGTATCATATTGTACTAGCACTATGTTGAATCATCACAGTCCTTTTTTAAGAAGGACTTTACTATTCCGCCTATTGTTCATTTTCCGTATAGGTTTCGACAATGAAATTACTAATAAGTGCATCATGTGAAACTGAGGCTATGTTTATTTGATTGGGGTAATTGTTATCATTAGCATTGATATACATAATAAATCTGAGTTGGCAGATGTGGAATGTTGTGTTTGAAAGACATGAATCAAACTAACTACACTCCCAAATTTTAAAGTTCCACCCTTTCTCATATTGTGGTTTGATCCGAATCAGAATTAGAGAATAACCAGCGAGCTAAGAGGAATGTATTATCTATCCCAAGAGAGTGAATGGCTTCAAACCCAAGCCTTTGGCAAGGGACTTACAGCATTCATTCACGAGGGACTGATAATCCGTGATTCCAAGTTTCAAGTAGTTATTCTATATATTACTCATTGAAAATTTGAGAGAGAAAATCAAGAAAAAACATAAGAAATGTCAACCTGCATAGAAATTTCAAAGATGGTAGAATATTTTTCAGATGACGTAATGTAATCAATGTGTGACGTCATGAATGGTGGATGACGTCATATCACATTTTTCTCAACAATGAAGCACTGTGACATCCTGTGGATTCAATTGACCAATCAGCAACGAGCATGTTGAGAATCACTAAAATTCACGTACAAATATCACAAAGCTATTTCACATGATCCTTCTACCCTATGGGTTATACTACATGGATATCTACTTTTGAAATCATGCTACATGAATACAAGTGAGTGAGTGAATATTGCTTAACGCCGCATCAGCAATTTTGCAGCTATTCGCGGCGTCATGAGTACAAGAATGGTACAGCTTGCTACTTCAGGTTCTCTTGTCATAAAAGCATGTGTAGCCAAGTAAGGATTAGAATTTATGGATGAACAACTTCTTTATTACAATTAAGAGCGACGTTTCGGTGTAGGTTCTAACACTGTTATTAAGCAAGTGATATACAGAGTGTGGTTGGCAAGTATGCCTATGAAAGAAGTAATGTGTAGCAAATCTTATTGCTGGACTTACCTCTCTGACAGCACAGTTGAGGGCACTCTCCTCTGCGTTGACCTTGCCCTTAGGGAACCCCCAGCTTGACTTGGTCCAAAACCCCTGCACCAGGAGACACTGCAAGCGGCCACATACATTTTCTACATCGCCTTATCTTCCTCATAGTTACATTACTTATTACAAATAAATTGTTATGAACTATGCAAGATGTGAAAATGTCACTTAAAATATAGAAACAGTAGAAGTAATTATTTTTTTAATCCCTGGAAGTTCATTCAGCATGTTGATCGCAAGTGATTGTGAGTGAGTGATTTTAACACCGCTTTGAAAATAGTTAGGCATATATCACTGCATGTCAGCTTAATGTGGGAAGAAAGCCTGAAGTGATGTGGGTCTTGTACGTTTTCCACTTTGGTGAAACCCACGAACATGAGTTTCGTGTTGACAAACCTAGAAACATAATCAGAGCAAATCTAGGATTCAAATCATAGCTTCCTGACATGCCTAAGGGATGTTACTCTCTACAGCAAATTCTGGCTCCTCAGATGACTTGGCCCATATTTTTGTACAGGGTCACATAGACATGATAGACTTAACTAACAAAGTACCCAAGTTGATGAGATGTAACTCATCATATGTGACCAGCACACACTAACATCACGAATGCTAATTGAACATACATATTTTTTGTCAGGATCAAGGATGATAGCTCCATAGGTTGGGACGCTCATTTTGTAGGCTCTCCATTCTTCGAGCCGCTTGTCCACATGCTCTGCATGGATGGACAAAAATGGACAGTGGCGGAAAACTGATATGGTTAAGAAAATATAATTAATTTACTATCACGATTAGGCAGTGAAAAGAAACATTTCTCATCAAAAACTCATTTTCAAAAATTAACCAGTTCACTAGGCTTTTAACCTTACCAGAAAAAAAAACTAATTTAGCATGTTGGCACAGTTTAAGAAAGGAATAATAACCCTTACATTAGACGTTGGGCAATATTGACATGCATGAACTAACATTACCATTTTGCCAGACAAAACCAAACAATGTCATGAATACTGATTTCTCATCAAAAACATTTGTCACATATACATTTTCAAACTTCCTGTATAATGATTTCAAACCCTTTTTTAACTTTTCATGGCCTTACAGAAATAAGTTTAGATGTTTATGTACCATCAAAATAAGATCTTTACAATGCTATAAGGTACATGTTACAGCAAGGATACTGTGGGAAGAGAATTCCTTGATTCCACATGTCTTCAGTTCTGGGTTTTCAGCACAGTAGAAGTCAAGATAGAACCAATGTGCTAGCTCTACTTGGAAGAAGATGCGGATCAAGTCCTGACGCTCCTCCTCAGGGATATTGATGATGAATCGACTAAAAAATAACATGAAACTACATTGAGTGGTCTATAGGCCATGATAGGTGTCTGTTTATGTGAACCAACCAATCAGATTCAAGTAGTCCAAATTTGGTTCGGGCGACAGATCAGAAAGTCAAACCCATCAATAATATTTATGTGGAATTCATAAACATCCTGTAACTGGTATTATTATGAAGTTATCTCTTGTTACCATGGTTACTTATATGTTTGTTGAATGGTACATACATAGTGAGTGAGTTCGATTTAAAGGGGCACTGATCTAACGCAATTCCCCGGACTGGTTGTTGCCTTTGTTATTGTTTTTTCCCCCGTGAGTACCCGGATGATACCCAACGCAACTCAGCGTGACCAGAGACTGGGCTACCGTCTGCAAGGACAGCTAAATAAACTTGGAGGCTGGAGGCAATATTTGTTTTACGCATTTTTGCATAAACACTGATTGGTTAACTGTGATCTGTAAAGATTTCGACAAAGGGCGCATGTTAATTAATTTCTTCAGCCTAAACAAGCAGACAAAAAGAACAGCGGAGCTCATCGGATGTCGTCATTTGGAAATACCCCAGATGGTTATAGTTTTATACTAAAAAAAGGATCCATGCAGTGAAAGCATTTTCGGATTTCGGCTTGCGTCGATAATACGATTACTACTCCCTTGTTGTCATCCACGTTTTCTCGTATAACCCTTCACTTGTGTATTTGTCGTCATTCACTTGATGCTCAGTTAATGAATTTATTACAGGTACAATTAGTGGTAGCACCACTTAGATTACCTGACAAAGGTTCCCATTTGGCATTTATTGTGTCTGGGGTAATTATTCAATCTAAATCCAGGGTTGAAGTGAGGTGAAATGTGTGTTATGTAATATGCACGTGGCAGCCCAGCAAGAGATGAATGATAAGTTGATTTATTTTTTTGTAAATCAACGGAACGTTCCTAGTCATCAAAGGATTAACAGAAAATACGTTGATTGATTAATCACTGTTATCTTGCACAGTGGATATGTCAAGAGTGAGTGTTTACATGTCTAGGTTTACTAAAACAAAGGGGATACACTCATACCATGGCGTGAAGTGCCGATGTCAAAACAACATACTTTGTTCAAAGGGTTAACTTATAATACGTTGATTGATTGATCATTGTTATCTATCACTCAATGGATTTTTTAGGAACCGTGAACGTTATGAAAATAGTTGTCACGTGGGCTTTCTCAGCCGACCATTGAGACTTGACACCTATGTAAAACACCTGAAACAATCCAAGTGATCAGTTGAGAAATGAACACGGGTTATAATATCCCGAAACGATATATATCTTTTAAAAGATTTGATTGTTACTGAGACACGTGACATCGAATAAGTTTCTTTGTACAGCTGCAGACGAGTGGGATATTGTTCCTTTGTGTGGATATTCACGGATACATTCCTCGAACAAGGAAGCTGCCTAAAATTTATACACATAAATTTGGTAGGTTGTAATTATGATATTTGCATTTTGTTTTCCTTCATTTGAACCGATTCGTTCTTGTTTCTCTACGTCTTGGTTGGGATATTCTTCAATGCGCGATAGACTTTTCTTTTCCTTTGTAAGCGTGTATATATTACCGTCAATTTGTAAAATGTGATTCTCTCAGGCAATTTATAAAATGTGTAAATATTTCAGTCATTTTGACTAAAAAATCTGTCCAGATTGATTAAGACGATCAAAAGGGCCTACAAACATCACAACAGATTATTATGTAGGATTAGGATTAGAAGCCAAACAACATAGAAATGTACATTTCTCAACGTAACATTTTCAGGCTCTTGGTGATGACATTAAACATCAAAATGTTTGGAATTCGTTATCATAATAATACAGATGGAAATGTTTTCAGTCGCTTTGTAAAATAACTGAATATTTAGACGTTTAATAAATTTGTAACACATTTGACAGTAAAAAAAATACACACTATAAAAAAAGCAATGCTCAGGTGAAACATTTACTTTGTGTTGCAAGTCAAAATAGTGTAAAAGAAAATCGCAAAATTACCAAGCAAGTGACTTATCAAAACTTCGTCACCATTACCGATGCTACCCACAAAGATACCTACATTTCCTTATTATCTCGAAAACTGTATTTCATTTTGTTGATCAATGTGACCATACGCCCTTATTACTACCCATAAAAGCGACTAATGCGCTTACGAATGGCGCAGCAGAGGTCGCGAACTAGTCTAGATTTCTGCTATACATCCGGGTACTCACTGGAAAAAAACAATAACAAAGGCAACAACCAGTCCCGGGGAATTGCGTTAGATCAGTGCCCCTTTAAAGTCACGTCGGCAGTATTTCAGCCATAATGGGATGGCACATACATCATTGTACATAATTGTTATGCTAAGCTGTAAGTTGCTTCCAGCATTTCTTTCCTAATTTAGGAACATCTATTCGGGTTATAGCGAAAACGGCACCTCAGCAAAACGTCACCGGGCGAAAACGGCACCGATTGGTGAAAACGGCACCTCGACTCGAGCGAAAACGGCACCTTATTTTTTTGTTTTACCTTGGTCAAATAAATGATATTAAACTTACATTGTAACTTGCAAGTACCAATAATTGTGAGATGTTAAAACAAGTTTACATTAGAAATTTGCCTCTACTCAAACTATAATCCAACTTAGCTTATACGCAACTCAACTTATTGAGAAAACATAACATGCTTTGAAGAAAAATATTAGAAATTAAACTCACATCGTCTCTTACAAACACAACTAATTGTGAAATAACACAAATAAGAAATTAGCCCCCTACTCCAATTTACTCACCGACTCCGATTGGGAGGCGTAGTTAACTTATTGTGAAATCACTATACGCATTGAAGTTTTAAGTACCTTTACTCAATTTAAGCTGAAACTGTATTTAAGAGGCCAAACATGATGCTGTCAGATCACAATTATTTATATGGCCTTTCGATGTGTAGCATGCGAGAAGAATGTCAGAAGAAATCAACATGCTGTATCATGTGATAACTGTGACAGTGGACCCAGTGGACCCTATATATTACTACAAAATCGTTCGTATCGTTATTAAAAATAGAGGTGCCGTTTTCGCCCGACACATAGTTGCCGTTTTCGCCAAATGCGGTGCCGTTTTCGCCAGAGAAATCGGTGACGTTTTGCTGAGGTGCCGTTTTAGCCTGCACCCCATCTATTCCACTATGCACACTCACACCACCCCGCTGGCCATAATCAAAACCGTTGATGACCAGTTGAACTTGGCTGCAATGGCAATTAATGTGTGTTTGTCAGTTTAGCATGTTTAGAGTTGTTTGTTGGTTTATCACATCCCTGTGCAGCAATTCAGTGTAAACTTAATTAGATGTAGAGTTCATATATATGTGCTGCTTAAAATAAAACATTTTTTTTATCATTTTAATGGCTGTGAGCATTTTGCAGGAGTTATCAGGTCCAAACACAACACTAGATTCCAAGTTGTACGCAAATTTCAATACTGCAATCTGATTCCTGGGTGTTTGAGGTGTTTTTGACATTGGTGAAAAGAACAGTAACTCTTCCTTAAGGAGACGAAAGTCTTAGGCCTACCTTTAGAATTCAGCAACACAAAGTTTACAAACAAAACGGTATGGCGTTATTTGTGACATAATGTTGCCCTATACACCAGTGAAACAATGCCCTGTGACGTCAGCCTTGCAACAGGTTCCCTCCCACTCTTTTCTGTCACAAAAATCACCCAATGAATATAAAAATACTGATATTCTTGTGAATTCAACATCTGTTGCCTGTAGCTGTTTTCAGTTTGTGCCATAACGGATTATTCCTAACCACTCTGTTTCTTGTAGGTAATAGAACCTGATGAGTGTGCAAAATGGCATCGGGATCAATCGTCAGTGTCTGTCACAAGACACCATGCCTACCCATAATCTTCGGTAAGTGTCCATCATCTATTCAACCATTTCCGTAACATCTCAAGCATGACTAGGTAAAATCAGTTTAACCGTGTGGATGTAGCTCAGTCAGTTAGCTGTCAGACTAACAATCCGCATGTCATGAGTTTCTTACAAAAAAAGTTTGCTTGTCTTAGTGACACGCAGACCACAACAAAACGCTGCATCATTTACTGTGTCAGGGTCCATTGAAAATATGCCAGGTTGTTATCATTATGATGCAAATTTAATAGGTATTACGTCTTTGTTTGTAATTTGTGTGGCAGATTAGCTAATTAGTGCTGCATTAGTTACACTCATCTTCTCTTGAACTTTAAATGTACGACAACCGGGGTTATAGCGAAAACGTCACCTCAGCAAAACGTCATCGGGCGAAAACGGCACCGATTGGCGAAAACGGCACCTCGACTCAAGCGAAAACGGCACCTCGACTCGAGCGAAAACGGCACCTTATTTTTTTTTTTACCTTGGTCAAATAAATGATATTAAACTTACATTGTAACTTGCAAAGGCCAATAATTGTGAGATTCACTATACGCTTTGAAGTTTTAAGTACCTTTACTCAATTTAAGCTGAAACTGATTTAAGAGACCTTCACATTACGGCTTCAGATGTACTCAATACATCAAATACCATGTAAATAAACCATACATATTACTACAAAAATCGTTGTTATCGTTATTAAAAATAGAGGTGCCGTTTTCGCCCGACACATAGTAGCCGTTTTCGCCAAATGCGGTGCCGTTTTCGCCAGAGAAATCGGTGACGTTTTGCTGAGGTCCCGTTTTAGCCTGCACCCCGACAACCGTCCTGGTTCACTTGTGAGGTAATGTTTTGATTGGGTTATCTGGATCCGCTGATCATGCTGATGCCACATCGCAATGAAATGTAAACTAAACTTGCTGTAAACTGAACTTATGTTGTAGATATACAAGGTGTTTGTTACATGATGATTATATTCCAAGCCTATGAAAATCGTTATGACACAAGAGATTAGTGGTCAATATGATCGGTATTGATAATCACATTTCAACATGAACTTTTTAATTCGAGCTTTTAATTCAAGAAAATGACATGGACTGGTGACATGCAATTTCGTATTCAGATAGACTTCTACAACAGCTGCATTTCGCGGAAAAAGAGTGTCCGGTGCTAAGACAAAGCAAGATCACCAGCCTTGACGATTCAATAATTCTTTAACAAACCTGCACAGGTCGTCCAACACGTATCCAGGGATTGGGAATGCTAGGGTTGAAGATTGGTTAGTTGAAGTGGGCGGTGCTTGAGTTTCCATTTTTCATACGAAATCAGAAAGCTATGTAGGAAAACAATTTGGTAATTTCATACGAAAGAAAATCTCCGCCATTGGTTACCGGAAGCGGAAACGGAGTAAGACTAACTAGTATTTTCCGACAGAGAACAATAATACGTTTATGTACCCTAGGCGAACAGTCATACATCGTTTTCGTACGTTTGAACTTGAGAAAGGAAAATAAAATACATATTCCACATAGAAAGCAAACACTATTTCATTGATGTTTTCAGCTTACTCTGTGTATAATCCGATGATGGTCTAACTATATTTACATGTCATGTCTAAAATGTTAGTATTTTATTAAGCGTTTCCCAAACTATTCAGTCATGTTAATCAGGAGACAGACATACTATGTTTTCAATGTAAAGCTAGGTTACCTGTAGATTCCATCGCGCTAAATTGAATTTAGAACCGTACGCGCCAAAATACATTTTCGAGGTTGTTTTTTGGTTTGTTTTTTTCTTTTTCTTTTTTTTGTTTCTTTGGGGGGTGGGGTGGTGGTGGGATATTTTCCAAATTCAGGGCAGAATGTACACTTATCAAAGTGACTTCCACAGGAGATATCGCTTGAGTGACATCAGGGCAAAACTATACTTTATCACACAACACATGGGGGTAGAGCAGACATTTCTAAGATGCCCAAGTTAAGACGGTGTCCTCCCATTAGTTAGACGTCCCAATAGTTAGACAGCTTATAACAACACTTTAAACGGTTGAGTGCACACTAATCCTTATGCTTGTTACCTCAGACTTTAAAATGGAATAGTCCAGATAAGATATGACAAACAAAGCAAAGCAGCTAAATAGATACTTTAATATTATACTTAACATTTAATGACACTTTACATTTGGTAAATTTTATACAGTTTTTAACAACACTTTGTGACAGTTTTTGGTAATGTACACTTTACATTTAATAACTTTTACAGTTTATTTATCCCAGACGAAGCAAGTGTGCTAGGTGACAGAGGTCTGTTGAGTCGCTCTTGAACTTCTGTCTTCAGTTGTCGAAAAAGCCGGCCATAGGTTGTTGCTTGGCGATCTGGCAAAAGGGCGAACACTAGAGGGAAGGTGATGGGACAAACTCTGGCATGAATGATGTATACTTGATCCCATAAACCTGGACATGCTGTGAAGGTACCATCCATGTAAAGGGTGTCAGCTTCATGGAGGGCTTGTATCTGTTCTGCAGTGGAGAAAGCCAGGATCTTGTCATCGTCACCGTCGCTGAACAGTAGAAAGGGACGTCCATCTGTTGTCTCTGACCATTTGTCTTCAATGTCTACTGCTGACCGCGACCTGGGTAACGCTGGAATGTAACGCCTGAACAAGAGCAAAGGAACAGTTACACATGTGTTACATGAAATATTGATAATGATTTCATTAACTTGACATGTTTAAGAGCGAAACAAGTTATGTGGGACCTAAAAAAAAGAAGTAAATTCTAACCAAGTCAAAAATACGGGATGATATTTACCTGTAAAGTGCACTTTTCACGCTCTGAAATGATGGCATCGCTGGCATGTTGGCTTCATCTACTTGAGTGACTTGCTCCTCGTACAATGCCTGCATCTGTGTGGTTTCTTCTCGAGCTCTTTTACGAAGATTGCTGACAAAGTTCACTCTGGTTTCATCTTCAGGCGGATGGTTATGTTCCGACTGATTGCAAAGAAAGTCACCGACAGTCGTACATTTCCCATTGCACGTCTTGACGACACATCTCCAATGTGTGCAGGTTTGCCTCTCGCGGTTTCTGTTGTAAATATATCCATCTAATATCAACTGCTCACTTCCACGCCGAGAGGTGAGGTACTCTACTTTCCTTAAACCAGCCATATCGATACTGATAATGATACGTACCCCAAGATCATTTTTATTTGTTTGATGAGTAGATAATCTAAACTCAAATCCTTCAACTGATCATACAGTAAGACAATTAAGCTACTCCATAGTTTACATAGTTAATCTCATGCCTATTGAACCTGTGCTGAGAGTAAGGTAATTTAGGTTAATTAAACGAAATTATAACATATATACTCCCTAAACTGTGAGTCCCCTTTCCCTACCCAGTACTTTAATCTAATTGGGACTGATCCATTACACCTGTAGGTAGATTCCCTCTTTGCCTAAATAAACATGTCTAACAATTGGGACGTCTAACTAATGGGATGTCTAACTAATGGGATATAACCGTTAAGACTAATCTTGCGTTAAATAGAGCTGACACAAAAGGCTAAACCAACACTGTAATGACCTGTGACATAAATTGAAAATCCTCGAACCGGGCAAATTGACGGGCTCTTTCCCCTAATTGCCTGCACCCTTACGTTGAGAGACATGTTTACGTTTCAAACATATTAATACAACATCACTTAAATGGGTACTTTATTTTTTAAATAGGTCATATATTTCATTATCCTTTCAGCGTGTTGTTATCCATATAATTCTCATTTTTCTGTCGTACATGTTGCAACTTTCCACCACTGACGTTAGCATACTGCAGCAGCCGCAAGCCATAACATTGTGTGTTTACCGATCTGGTTGCTTTGTTTGTTTGTTTGTTTAATTGTTGTTTAACACCGCATCCGGCACTATTCCAGCTTTATTGCGGCGGTCTGTATTTAATCGAGTCTGTACAAGACAATCCTGTGATTGACATCATGAGCATCTATCCACGCAATTGGAATACGGTGACATGCATCAACAAAATCACCGAGTCTGGACTAGACAATCCAGTGACTTACATCATGAGCATCGATCCACGCAACTGGGATACTATGACATGCATCAACCAAGGCAGCGAGACTGACCACCCGATCCGGTTAGTCGCCTCTTACGACACGCATAATCGCCTTTTACGGCAAGCATGGGTTGCTGAAGACCTATTCCACCCCGAATCCTCACGGGTCGATATAATAACAATCAACATTGTCTCTATGCAAATTATCAGTTATATAAATAAACACCTTCATGGTTAACTTTAAAGGTTTTTTAATCATGTCTTCAGGCCGTTTAAAGTTATGTGGAGTTACATCCCTTTACTCGTGGCACAAATATATGCATAGGTCAGTATCCACTGGGGAGGACGCTCAGTTGGGGTAAGCTATTAAGCTGGTGCATCCGGTCATTTATGAGAACACCAAGACAGAGGTTGGCAAAAAGCGGCACATTTCATGGGATAACGAGGGGTCATGATATATACAAAGTAAATCGTATTCCAAGAAGTTTATTCACCGCATTATTTAAACAATGATAAATCATTATCACAGGTCATTGCAGCGTACACAACACATTTTAGTCCGGACAAGCTCTTCACAAATCTTTAAACTTTATAACAAATGTTGGGTAGATATTCATCAGTTATGATAATACATTTGTCAGCTTCCCGGCGGGCAGATTAAACATGCATTGCTGAACTGATCAGGTCAATCAGTTTTTCCCTTGAGGACATTTTGTCTTCTCTGACTGAGTGCTGTTTGAGGTGGCGTTTCAGCGAGCGCCACAACAGTCTCGCTCATCTGTCTAGCATTTACAACTTCATTCTCTAACAACCGTAATTTGTACAACTTCTTTACATATGCCTGCTTTTTCACACCAGTAAGCCTTTTGAATTTTGACTTCACTTTTGAAATTGTTACGCGTATGCGTTTTTCTACCCTAACAGATTGCTGTAATTGTATTACAAGTAAATTGGCATTTAGAATGTCCACGAAAGTAAAATCCGGATGTGTTGTTGAGTAACTGTCTAGTTCTCTCAAACATTTATGAGATATTTCTAAAAAGAGATAATTTTCGGCTGATCGTGGAGTTGGTGATGCACTGAAAAATGATATGTTTATTCTACCGCTTAAAGAGCTGTTTGCCATGGCTAAATACGTGTACCTTATCATGCACGCATCCAGAATCCCGAAAATGACCCAAGTTATACCAGAGACCATATAATAGATATGGTCTCTGGTTATACTAAGAGTTTATTACCGAGAGTCCAGTGTCCCCAAACTGCCGATTTACTGGTGACAAACATAACAATCTACTCCACCGGTACATTCCGCAATGTCAAAACTCCTCCAGTCGCCGTCCACGTCTTATTCATAAAAAGCTTTGGTGAGACTCTCACAGGAAAGTTAAAAATCTGAAGACATTCGCCATGTTGGTAAGATTATACCACCAGTATTCTTAAGAAGGATCTCATAGCGGGTCAGGTGACCAACTGTGTGTCTGTATGTGTACTGATAGTTGACCACCTGGCGACTTGACAGCTGTCTTTAGTGACCTCTCGACAGGACCTGAAGCGAGCCCCAGGCGCTCCCCGGACCCGGGAGGGCAGTTGTAGTCCTCCAGGGGATGGGCAGGGATGTGGCAGGAAGACTCCCAAGGTTGCGTCTTCAAGGGGGTAGTCCGTCCACTCCACTAGATAAATAGACCCTGCAATAAGTAATTAAAAATATAATTTCGGTTCATATCACCTCCCTCGGGAATAAGCTAAGTATTGGTACACTCTACACATGCACGTGATAAAATGAATGGAGTGAGAAGACATCGCATGTCATTAGTTTGATATTCCATACGTCGGATGTTTTCCGCTGATAGAGCAGGAGGATATAAATGAAGTCAGTTGCCATTAAATATAATCAGATAAATGAAGTTCATTTATATAATATTATATATAATTATACTAGCTCTATGGGCTTGTTGGGTTGTTTTTAGTTGATTTCCATCTGGTTATTATTTTATGTGTGATACCTATTCATCTTGTAAAATCATATATAATAAATAATGTTGGAAAATGAGTGAGTGAGTTGGGTTTAACGCCGCTTTGAAAGTATTTTAGTTACATCACGGTGTGTCAGCTTAATGTGGGAGGAAAGCCCGAAGTGATGCAGGTGAGAATCGGAGAGAACCGGAATACGAACCCACAATCATATGTTTCTGATGTGCCCAAGTGTCGGCACAGCTAATTGCGGCGACTTAGACGACTGGGACACCCCTGTCCCCACAATGTTACGAAAACAGGTAATTGAAACATAACGTTTTGAAAACATTTTACGTAATATGTATAATAATCGTTAATATTAATTAAAACCGATCATACATGAACAAATAATGCAGTATATATAAATATAGCTATGAATATTTATTTTCTTCGTCAGCATATTTCCATCTTCCCGAAGCAAGAGAGTTGACTGACTTTAAAAGTCAAACTGGACTTTTATAGTCAGTTAACTCACTTGCCTCGGGAAGATGGCATATTTCTGATATTAACATATCTATGGGAATTATCAAGATGATTTTGAAAACGCAAGTAAATTTCGGACAGAAATCTTGACAGATTTTGGTTAATATTATAAAAAATAAAACTTCAATGAGTTCTGCTTACTTTCTTGCAAATATATCTTTATTCTAGTTTCATAGACTTATTGAGCAATAATAGGAGCTTTTCGTAAATATCGCAAACGTTTCGAGCTGTTATAATGTATAAAATAACAGTCTTTTCTCAGATCATATGATACATAATCAATTGTTAAGTCCTTCATTGCGGATTGTCATTTTCCTATTTGGAATAGTAACATGTAACATGTTTTGTCAACCAGTCAACTTAAATTATTAGTCGAAAGTATGCGAGATAAAGTACATTTTGCAAATCACTATAATGTATTTTATATTATATGTTGTCTTATTGTTGCCATCAATTAATTTATCAACATACCTGAGGACACTTGCGCTTCCAAATGAGACTCTTCGGAATAGATTCCAACTGTAACACGAGTGCTGACAGATTCGTTGAAAGAAACAGTTTAGCTTATGCTTCATGGAGCTCTCTGTAGTTTGTGTCTATTCGAGGGCGAAGTTCCATGTTTTAACATTTGCCGAACTGATGACTCACACCAATGAGATTCCGCACGCTTTTAGAGCTTATTCTTTCAAACCAATTAAAACACAACATAAACAACATTCCAGTGCTTTCATTGTCCCGTATGTCATAACAAGGATAGCAGTACAAGTAATGTTGTCCTAGAAATTAGAGACGGGCAGGTGTAACTCTAATGGACCAAGTCATATTTTCATATCAGTTAAGGATAGTATAGGTCCACTTAATCGGGTATAGACAAATTCGAAGATTATCAACATTTCCTGGCTCAATTAACTTTGTTTGCAATGTTAACAACGACACCTGTGGATATTAATGGTTATGATACTTTGTATGAAGGTCCAAAAGAATGGTTTTAGAATGTCTCAGATTACGCAATAAATACAATCGTTGCTGTGACTTTTGAAATGTAATCTGTACTCATCTTCCATGCTAGTTTGTGATCAGGCTTATTTCCTTTAGCTTATAATCGTTTCTTTTGTTTACCTACATTCAAAAGCAAGTAGGATTCTTGACACCAGTTTGTAAATTTTGTACATTAATTCAGAAATTCCTTTATCAGTTCAGCGAGCGCGGCGACAACTAAAAACATTACTGTGAGGCAAATTTTAACAAAACTGCGACGGTAAGAGGCAGCGATTAATAGAAAAATATTCATTCCAGCTAATGCTATATAATGATAAACAACAATGTGAGTAGGCATATTGATGATCTAACTTAGTATAGTAATGCAGCCTGGTATTATCAATAATATAGCAAGAGTAGAGTCATTAATTGTTAGTTTTATTTCCACCACCAAAACAATGTTTTCAATACTAAAGCTGACCACAAGCTCCCGTGGTGAGTCACACTGCAGGGGGCTGGTCATGGGCTCTTGATCCTAAGCCAAACCACATGTGCTGTTCTCTATATTGATAGGGCATTACAGTAATCAGGGGGTAGAACCGCGAGTCTTATGACAAGACGAGTATATGCCCTTGTTTGCACGGTTGGTTACACATGTGTGCGTATGAATCGAAAAGTGAGCCATGGCACAAATAATTGGAAACGGCATTAATTTTACAACGGACTGCGACTTCCATGCACAGGAAAGTATCTCTCAAATTCCCAACTCAACACTGCCACAAACACTCTCATACATCGTGACAACTGCCTTCTAGATGAAGCGAAAAGTCACAAGCATAGACCAACATATTTTCTGACAGCACCAACGAAATCACACCTGATACCTACTCCTGCGAATTGTTGATTTCCTTGTCAAAGTAAAGGAAATATTAATAACTGTGTATTTCACACACCTTGGTATAAGTTATAGTGGAGGACAATAGAATAGTTTAATTTTCCAACTGACTTCGACTTTGATGCACACGATCTGGACAAACCCCGCCAACTAAACAAGTGGAACTGTTTTGCTTTTCAACAACACAATGTCATCAAGGAACAAACATTCAAGTCATATGTGACGGCAATCAACAGTCACTTCACAAATACTCGCGTTCAGCGCCCGACACTGAATTCTGCAGCTTTCACACAAAGGTCTACACATTTGTAATTCAATCATTTTAAATGTAAATCACATTTAAGTTTTGTAACAATCCCGTTATCGTAATGCCGACGTTGCCATCAACAGTTACCTCCTGAACATCGGCTTTCTCAATTCAAACTCAATAACAAGACAGAGCAGGATACAATCACCAAATCCACAGTCGTCCGCACTGTACATACATATTCCAGTCAATAACGCGTATTTCGTTTTTAAATACTTATCCAAACTGGTTTCACATCAAAGAATAAAGCCACTGACTTACCTGTGCCTATCCCCGTCTCTGTTGCACCCAAAACCGCTTTTGCAGTACACCCAGAGAGCAAGACGTCCGTCAGCCACGTTCGCACCCCATACAATGATTGTCAATCACGTCAGCTGATTGTTGACGTATTTTGTCTATGACGACATCACTTATGGGGACACAATAAAAAATGACGTGGCTCCATTGTTGACGTCACTTATTTCTGCTTGGCTACATCACAACTTTGTTCCAGGCCGTTTGTGGAACCCTGTATTTATTTGGTAAGGGTCACTCCTTATTGTTCGGGCCTGTGCGACAGATGGGGCCCCTTTATCAACCCATCATGACGTCCTCAATCATGGATATAGCACAGATTGCAAACAAAATACGGGACAACTACAGTAAACAACGCAGATCAATTCCAAGCAACGGAAGCTAAGCTCCGTAAGACCACTGGCGTTTTAGGGGAAATATGCGCATCATAAGTTGAATGAGGCGTCTTAGCAGAGGGCTCTCATACTCCCAACTAAATATTGCCAAAAACACTCTCAAACATCGGGACAACTGCCTTGTAGATGAAGCGAAAAGTCACAAGCATAGACCAACTAACTTCCTTCAAACACATATTTTCTGACAGCACCAACGAAATCACACCTGATACCTACTTCTGCGAATTGTTGATTTCCTTGTCAAAGCAAAGGAAATATGAAAAACTGTGTATTTCACACACCATGATATTAGTTATAGTGGAGGACAATAGAATAGTTTAATTTTCCAACTGACTTCGACTTTGATGCACACGACCTGGACAAACCCCGCCAACTAAACAAATAGAACTGTTTTGGTCTCAACAACACAATGTCATCAAGGAACAAACATTCAAGTCATATGTGACGGCAATCAACAGTCACTACACAAATACTCGCGTTCAGCGCCCGACACTTAACTCTGCAGCTTTCACACAAAGGTCTACACATTTGTAATTCAATCATTTTAAATGTAAAATCACATTTAAGTTTTGTAACAATCCCGTTATCATAATGCCGATGTTGCCATCAACAGTTACCTCCTGAACATCGGCTTTCTCAATTCAAACTCAATAACAAGACAGAGCAGGATACAATCACCAAATCCACAGTCGTCCGCACTGTACATACATATTCCAGTCAATAATGCGTATTTCGTTTTTAAATACTTATCCAAACTAGTTTCACATCAAAGAATAAAGCCACTGACTTACCTGTGCCTATCCCCGTCTCTGTTGCACCCAAAACCGCTTTTGCAGTACACCCAGAGAGCAAGACGTCCGTCAGCCACGTTCGCACCCCATACAATGATTGTCAATCACGTCAGCTGATTGTTGACGTATTTTGTCTATGACGACATCACTTATGGGGACACAATAAAAAATGACGTGGCTCCATTGTTGACGTCACTTATTTCTGCTTGGCTACATCACCACTTTGTTCCAGACCGTTTGTGGAACCCTGTATTTATTTGGTAAGGGTCACTCCTTATTGTCCGGGCCTGTGCGACAGATGGGGCCCCTTTATCAACCCATCATGACGTCCTTAATCATGGATATAGCACAGATTGCAAACAAAATACGGGACAACTACAGTAAACAACGCAGATCAATTCCAAGCAACGGAAGCTAAGCTCCGTAAGACCACTGGCGTTTTAGGGGAAATATGCGCATCATAAGTTGAATGAGGCGTCTTAGCAGAGGGCTCTCATACTCCCAACTAAATATTGCCAAAAACACTCTCAAACATCGGGACAACTGCCTTGTAGATGAAGCGAAAAGTCACAAGCATAGACCAACTAACTTCCTTCAAACACATATTTTCTGACAGCACCAACGAAATCACATCTCATACCTACTTCTGCGAATTGCTGATTTCCTTGTCAAAGCAAAGGAAATATGAAAAACTGTGTATTTCACACACCATGATATTAGTTATAGTGGAGGACAATAGAATAGTTTAATTTTCCAACTGACTTCGACTTTGATGCACACGATCTGGACAAACCCCGCCAACTAAACAAGTGGAACTGTTTTGGTTTTCAACAACACAATGTCGTCCAGGAACAAACATTCAAGTCATATGTGACGGCAATCAACAGTCACTACACAAATACTCGCGTTCAGCGCCCGACACTTAACTCTGCAGCTTTCACACAAAGGTCTA
The DNA here is from genome assembly GCF_023055435.1 of Haliotis rufescens. NCBI lineage: Eukaryota > Metazoa > Mollusca > Gastropoda > Lepetellida > Haliotidae > Haliotis > Haliotis rufescens. The sequence goes on along the minus strand of NW_025963779.1, from coordinate 59,741,504 downwards.
CACATTTGTAATTCAATCATTTTAAATGTAAATCACATTTAAGTTTTGTAACAATCCCGTTATCATAATGCCGACGTTGCCATCAACAGTTACCTGCTGAACATCGGCTTTCTCAATTCAAACTCAATAACAAGACAGAGCAGGATACAATCACCAAATCCACAGTCGTCCGCACTGTACATACATATTCCAGTCAATAACGCGTATTTCGTTTTTAAATACTTATCCAAACTGGTTTCACATCAAAGAATAAAGCCACTGACTTACCTGTGCCTATCCCCGTCTCTGTTGCACCCAAAACCGCTTTTGCAGTACACCCAGAGAGCAAGACGTCCGTCAGCCACGTTCGCACCCCATACAATGATTGTCAATCACGTCAGCTGATTGTTGACGTATTTTGTCTATGACGACATCACTTATGGGGACACAATAAATAATGACGTGGCTCCATTGTTGACGTCACAGATTTCTGCTTGGCTACATCACCACTTTGTTCCAGACCGTTTGTGGAACCCTGTATTTATTTGGTAAGGGTCGCTCCTTATTGTCCGGGCCTGTGCGACAGATGGGGCCCCTTTATCAACCCATCATGACGTCCTCAATCATGGATATAGCACAGATTGCAAACAAAATACGGGACAACTACAGTCAACAACGCAGATCAATTCCAAGCAACGGAAGCTAAGCTCCGTAAGACCACTGGCGTTTTAGGGGAAATATGCGCATCATAAGTTGAATGAGGCGTCTTAGCAGAGGGCTCTCATACTCCCAACTAAATATTGCCAAAAACACTCTCAAACATCGGGACAACTGCCTTGTAGATGAAGCGAAAAGTCACAAGCATAGACCAACTAACTTCCTTCAAACACATATTTTCTGACAGCACCAACGAAATCACACCTGATACCTAATTCTGCGAATTGTTGATTTCCTTGTCAAAGCAAAGGAAATATGAAAAACTGTGTATTTCACACACCATGATATTAGTTATAGTGGAGGACAATAGAATAGTTTAATTTTCCAACTGACTTCGACTTTGATGCACACGATCTGGACAAACCCCGCCAACTAAACAAGTGGAACTGTTTTGGTTTTCAACAAAACAATGTCATCCAGGAACAAACATTCAAGTCATATGTGACGGCAATCAACAGTCACTACACAAATACTCGCGTTCAGCGCCCGACACTTAACTCTGCAGCTTTCACACAAAGGTCTACACATTTGTAATTCAATCATTTTAAATGTAAAATCACATTTAAGTTTTGTAACAATCCCGTTATCATAATGCCGATGTTGCCATCAACAGTTACCTCCTGAACATCGGCTTTCTCAATTCAAACTCAATAACAAGACAGAGCAGGATACAATCACCAAATCCACAGTCGTCCGCACTGTACATACATATTCCAGTCAATAATGCGTATTTCGTTTTTAAATACTTATCCAAACTAGTTTCACATCAAAGAATAAAGCCACTGACTTACCTGTGCCTATCCCCGTCTCTGTTGCACCCAAAACCGCTTTTGCAGTACACCCAGAGAGCAAGACGTCCGTCAGCCACGTTCGCACCCCATACAATGATTGTCAATCACGTCAGCTGATTGTTGACGTATTTTGTCTATGACGACATCACTTATGGGGACACAATAAAAAATGACGTGGCTCCATTGTTGACGTCACTTATTTCTGCTTGGCTACATCACCACTTTGTTCCAGACCGTTTGTGGAACCCTGTATTTATTTGGTAAGGGTCACTCCTTATTGTCCGGGCCTGTGCGACAGATGGGGCCCCTTTATCAACCCATCATGACGTCCTTAATCATGGATATAGCACAGATTGCAAACAAAATACGGGACAACTACAGTAAACAACGCAGATCAATTCCAAGCAACGGAAGCTAAGCTCCGTAAGACCACTGGCGTTTTAGGGGAAATATGCGCATCATAAGTTGAATGAGGCGTCTTAGCAGAGGGCTCTCATACTCCCAACTAAATATTGCCAAAAACACTCTCAAACATCGGGACAACTGCCTTGTAGATGAAGCGAAAAGTCACAAGCAAAGACCAACTAACTTCCTTCAAACACATATTTTCTGACAGCACCAACGAAATCACATCTGATACCTAATTCTGCGAATTTTTCCTTTACTTGTCAAAGCAAAGAAAATATTAATAACTGTGTATTCAACACACCATGATATTAGTTATAGTGGAGGACAATAGAATAGTTTAATTTTCCAACTGACTGCGACTTTGATGCACACGATCTGGACAAACCCCGCCAACTAAACAAGTGGAACTGTTTTGGTTTTCAACAACACAATGTCATCAAGGAACAAACATTCAAGTCATATGTGACGGCAATCAACAGTCACTACACAAATACTCGCGTTCAGCGCCCGACACTTAACTCTGCAGCTTTCACACAAAGGTCTACACATTTGTAATTCAATCATTTTAAATGTAAATCACATTTAAGTTTTGTAACAATCCCGTTATCATAATGCCGACGTTGCCATCAACAGTTACCTCCTGAACATCGGCTTTCTCAATTCAAACTCAATAACAAGACAGAGCCGGATACAATCACCAAATCCACAGTCGTCCGCACTGTACATACATATTCCAGTCAATAATGCGTATTTCGTTTTTAAATACTAATCCAAACTGGTTTCACATCAAAGAATAAAGCCACTGACTTACCTGTGCCTATCCCCGTCTCTGTTGCACCCAAAACCGCTTTTGCAGTACACCCAGAGAGCAAGACATCCGTCAGCCACGTTCGCACCCCATACAATGATTGTCAATCACGTCAGCTGATTGTTGACGTATGTTGTCTATGACGACATCACTTATGGGGACACAATAAACAATGACGTGGTTCCATTGCTGACGTCACAGATTTCTGCTTGGCTACATCACCACTTTGTTCCAGACCGTTTGTGGAACCCTGTATTTATTTGGTAAGGGTCACTCCTTATTGTCCGGGCCTGTGCGACAGATGGGGCCCCTTTATCAACCCATCATGACGTCCTCAATCATGGATATAGCACAGATTGCAAACAAAATACGGGACAACTACAGTAAACAACGCAGATCAATTCCAAGCAACGGAAGCTAAGCTCCGTAAGACCACTGGCGTTTTAGGGGAAATATGCGCATCATAAGTTGAATGAGGCGTCTTAGCAGAGGGCTCTCATACTCCCAACTAAATATTGCCAAAAACACTCTCAAACATCGGGACAACTGCCTTGTAGATGAAGCGAAAAGTCACAAGCATAGACCAACTAACTTCCTTCAAACACATATTTTCTGACAGCACCAACGAAATCACATCTCATACCTACTTCTGCGAATTGTTGATTTCCTTGTCAAAGCAAAGGAAATATGAAAAACTGTGTATTTCACACACCATGATAAAAGTTATAGTGGAGGACAATAGAATAGTTTAATTTTCCAACTGACTGCGACTTTGATGCACACGATCTGGACAAACCCCGCCAACTAAACAAGTGGAACTGTTTTGGTTTTCAACAAAACAATGTCGTCCAGGAACAAACATTCAAGTCATATGTGACGGCAATCAACAGTCACTACACAAATACTCGCGTTCAGCGCCCGACACTTAACTCTGCAGCTTTCACACAAAGGTCTACACATTTGTAATTCAATCATTTTAAATGTAAATCACATTTAAGTTTTGTAACAATCCCGTTATCGTAATGCCGACGTTGCCATCAACAGTTACCTGCTGAACATCGGCTTTCTCAATTCAAACTCAATAACAAGACAGAGCAGGATACAATCACCAAATCCACAGTCGTCCGCACTGTACATACATATTCCAGTCAATAATGCGTATTTCGTTTTTAAATACTAATCCAAACTGGTTTCACATCAAAGAATAAAGCCACTGACTTACCTGTGCCTATCCCCGTCTCTGTTGCACCCAAAACCGCTTTTGCAGTACACCCAGAGAGCAAAACATCCGTCAGCCACGTTCGCACCCCATACAATGATTGTCAATCACGTCAGCTGATTGTTGACGTATTTTGTCTATGACGACATCACTTATGGGGACACAATAAATAATGACGTGGCTCCATTGTTGACGTCACAGATTTCTGCTTGGCTACATCACCACTTTGTTCCAGACCGTTTGTGGAACCCTGTATTTATTTGGTAAGGGTCGCTCCTTATTGTCCGGGCCTGTGCGACAGATGGGGCCCCTTTATCAACCCATCATGACGTCCTCAATCATGGATATAGCACAGATTGCAAACAAAATACGGGACAACTACAGTAAACAACGCAGATCAATTCCAAGCAACGGAAGCTAAGCTCCGTAAGACCACTGGCGTTTTAGGGGAAATATGCGCATCATAAGTTGAATGAGGCGTCTTAGCAGAGGGCTCTCATACTCCCAACTAAATATTGCCAAAAACACTCTCAAACATCGGGACAACTGCCTTGTAGATGAAGCGAAAAGTCACAAGCATAGACCAACTAACTTCCTTCAAACACATATTTTCTGACAGCACCAACGAAATCACATCTGATACCTACTTCTGCGAATTTTTCCTTTACTTGTCAAAGCAAAGAAAATATTAATAACTGTGTATTCCACACACCATGATATTAGTTATAGTGGAGGACAATAGAATAGTTTAATTTTCCAACTGACTGCGACTTTGATGCACACGATCTGGACAAACCCCGCCAACTAAACAAGTGGAACTGTTTTGGTTTTCAACAACACAATGTCATCAAGGAACAAACATTCAAGTCATATGTGACGGCAATCAACAGTCACTACACAAATACTCGCGTTCAGCGCCCGACACTTAACTCTGCAGCTTTCACACAAAGGTCTACACATTTGTAATTCAATCATTTTAAATGTAAATCACATTTAAGTTTTGTAACAATCCCGTTATCATAATGCCGACGTTGCCATCAACAGTTACCTGCTGAACATCGGCTTTCTCAATTCAAACTCAATAATAAGACAGAGCCGGATACAATCACCAAATCCACAGTCGTCCGCACTGTACATACATATTCCAGTCAATAATGCGTATTTCGTTTTTAAATACTAATCCAAACTGGTTTCACATCAAAGAATAAAGCCACTGACTTACCTGTGCCTATCCCCGTCTCTGTTGCACCCAAAACCGCTTTTGCAGTACACCCAGAGAGCAAGACATCCGTCAGCCACGTTCGCACCCCATACAATGATTGTCAATCACGTCAGCTGATTGTTGACGTATTTTGTCTATGACGACATCACTTATGGGGACACAATAAACAATGACGTGGTTCCATTGCTGACGTCACAGATTTCTGCTTGGCTACATCACCACTTTGTTCCAGACCGTTTGTGGAACCCTGTATTTATTTGGTAAGGGTCACTCCTTATTGTCCGGGCCTGTGCGACAGATGGGGCCCCTTTATCAACCCATCATGACGTCCTCAATCATGGATATAGCACAGATTGCAAACAAAATACGGGACAACTACAGTAAACAACGCAGATCAATTCCAAGCAACGGAAGCTAAGCTCCGTAAGACCACTGGCGTTTTAGGGGAAATATGCGCATCATAAGTTGAATGAGGCGTCTTAGCAGAGGGCTCTCATACTCCCAACTAAATATTGCCAAAAACACTCTCAAACATCGGGACAAATGCCTTGTAGATGAAGCGAAAAGTCACAAGCATAGACCAACTAACTTCCTTCAAACACATATTTTCTGACAGCACCAACGAAATCACATCTGATACCTACTTCTGCGAATTGTTGATTTCCTTGTCAAAGCAAAGGAAATATGAAAAACTGTGTATTTCACACACCATGATAATAGTTATAGTGGAGGACAATAGAATAGTTTAATTTTCCAACTGACTGCGACTTTGATGCACACGATCTGGACAAACCCCGCCAACTAAACAAGTGGAACTATTTTGGTTTTCAACAAAACAATGTCGTCCAGGAACAAACATTCAAGTCATATGTGACGGCAATCAACAGTCACTACACAAATACTCGCGTTCAGCGCCCGACACTTAACTCTGCAGCTTTCACACAAAGGTCTACACATTTGTAATTCAATCATTTTAAATGTAAATCACATTTAAGTTTTGTAACAATCCCGTTATCGTAATGCCGACGTTGCCATCAACAGTTACCTCCTGAACATCGGCTTTCTCAATTCAAACTCAATAACAAGACAGAGCAGGATACAATCACCAAATCCACAGTCGTCCGCACTGTACAAACATATTACAGTCAATAATGCGTATTTCGTTTTTAAATACTTATCCAAACTGGTTTCACATCAAAGAATAAAGCCACTGACTTACCTGTGCCTATCCCCGTCTCTGTTGCACCCAAAACCGCTTTTGCAGTACACCCAGAGAGCAAGACGTCCGTCAGCCACGTTCGCACCCCATACAATGATTGTCAATCACGTCAGCTGATTGTTGACGTATTTTGTCTATGACGACATCACTTATGGGGACACAATAAATAATGACGTGGCTCCATTGTTGACGTCACAGATTTCTGCTTGGCTACATCACCACTTTGTTCCAGACCGTTTGTGGAACCCTGTATTTATTTGGTAAGGGTCACTCCTTATTGTCCGGGCCTGTGCGACAGATAGGGCCCCTTTATCAACCCATCATGACGTCCTCAATCATGGATATAGCACAGATTGCAAACAAAATACGGGACAACTACAGTAAACAACGCAGATCAATTCCAAGCAACGGAAGCTAAGCTCCGTAAGACCACTGGCGTTTTAGGGGAAATATGCGCATCATAAGTTGAATGAGGCGTCTTAGCAGAGGGCTCTCATACTCCCAACTAAATATTGCCAAAAACACTCTCAAACATCGGGACAAATGCCTTGTAGATGAAGCGAAAAGTCACAAGCATAGACCAACTAACTTCCTTCAAACACATATTTTCTGACAGCACCAACGAAATCACACCTGATACCTACTTCTGCGAATTGTTGATTTCCTTGTCAAAGCAAAGGAAATATGAAAAACTGTGTATTTCACACACCATGATAATAGTTATAGTGGAGGACAATAGAATAGTTTAATTTTCCAACTGACTGCGACTTTGATGCACACGATCTGGACAAACCCCGCCAACTAAACAAGTGGAACTGTTTTGGTTTTCAACAAAACAATGTCGTCCAGGAACAAACATTCAAGTCATATGTGACGGCAATCAACAGTCACTACACAAATACTCGCGTTCAGCGCCCGACACTTAACTCTGCAGCTTTCACACAAAGGTCTACACATTTGTAATTCAATCATTTTAAATGTAAATCACATTTAAGTTTTGTAACAATCCCGTTATCGTAATGCCGACGTTGCCATCAACAGTTACCTCCTGAACATCGGCTTTCTCAATTCAAACTCAATAACAAGACAGAGCAGGATACAATCACCAAATCCACAGTCGTCCGCACTGTACATACATATTCCAGTCAATAATGCGTATTTCGTTTTTAAATACTTATCCAAACTGGTTTCACATCAAAGAATAAAGCCACTGACTTACCTGTGCCTATCCCCGTCTCTGTTGCACCCAAAACCGCTTTTGCAGTACACCCAGAGAGCAAGACGTCCGTCAGCCACGTTCGCACCCCATACAATGATTGTCAATCACGTCAGCTGATTGTTGACGTATTTTGTCTATGACGACATCACTTATGGTGACACAATAAATAATGACGTGGCTCCATTGTTGACGTCACAGATTTCTGCTTGGCTACATCACCACTTTGTTCCAGACCGTTTGTGGAACCCTGTATTTATTTGGTAAGGGTCACTCCTTATTGTCCGGGCCTGTGCGACAGATAGGGCCCCTTTATCAACCCATCATGACGTCCTCAATCATGGATATAGCACAGATTGCAAACAAAATACGGGACAACTACAGTAAACAACGCAGATCAATTCCAAGCAACGGAAGCTAAGCTCCGTAAGACCACTGGCGTTTTAGGGGAAATATGCGCATCATAAGTTGAATGAGGCGTCTTAGCAGAGGGCTCTCATACTCCCAACTAAATATTGCCAAAAACACTCTCAAACATCGGGACAAATGCCTTGTAGATGAAGCGAAAAGTCACAAGCATAGACCAACTAACTTCCTTCAAACACATATTTTCTGACAGCACCAACGAAATCACACCTGATACCTACTTCTGCGAATTGTTGATTTCCTTGTCAAAGCAAAGGAAATATGAAAAACTGTGTATTTCACACACCATGATAATAGTTATAGTGGAGGACAATAGAATAGTTTAATTTTCCAACTGACTGCGACTTTGATGCACACGATCTGGACAAACCCCGCCAACTAAACAAGTGGAACTGTTTTGGTTTTCAACAAAACAATGTCGTCCAGGAACAAACATTCAAGTCATATGTGACGGCAATCAACAGTCACTACACAAATACTCGCGTTCAGCGCCCGACACTTAACTCTGCAGCTTTCACACAAAGGTCTACACATTTGTAATTCAATCATTTTAAATGTAAATCACATTTAAGTTTTGTAACAATCCCGTTATCGTAATGCCGACGTTGCCATCAACAGTTACCTCCTGAACATCGGCTTTCTCAATTCAAACTCAATAACAAGACAGAGCAGGATACAATCACCAAATCCACAGTCGTCCGCACTGTACATACATATTCCAGTCAATAATGCGTATTTCGTTTTTAAATACTTATCCAAACTGGTTTCACATCAAAGAATAAAGCCACTGACTTACCTGTGCCTATCCCCGTCTCTGTTGCACCCAAAACCGCTTTTGCAGTACACCCAGAGAGCAAGACGTCCGTCAGCCACGTTCGCACCCCATACAATGATTGTCAATCACGTCAGCTGATTGTTGACGTATTTTGTCTATGACGACATCACTTATGGTGACACAATAAATAATGACGTGGCTCCATTGTTGACGTCACAGATTTCTGCTTGGCTACATCACCACTTTGTTCCAGACCGTTTGTGGAACCCTGTATTTATTTGGTAAGGGTCACTCCTTATTGTCCGGGCCTGTGCGACAGATAGGGCCCCTTTATCAACCCATCATGACGTCCTCAATCATGGATATAGCACAGATTGCAAACAAAATACGGGACAACTACAGTAAACAACGCAGATCAATTCCAAGCAACGGAAGCTAAGCTCCGTAAGACCACTGGCGTTTTAGGGGAAATATGCGCATCATAAGTTGAATGAGGCGTCTTAGCAGAGGGCTCTCATACTCCCAACTAAATATTGCCAAAAACACTCTCAAACATCGGGACAACTGCCTTGTAGATGAAGCGAAAAGTCACAAGCATAGACCAACTAACTTCCTTCAAACACATATTTTCTGACAGCACCAACGAAATCACACCTGATACCTACTTCTGCGAATTGTTGATTTCCTTGTCAAAGCAAAGGAAATATGAAAAACTGTGTATTTCACACACCATGATAATAGTTATAGTGGAGGACAATAGAATAGTTTAATTTTCCAACTGACTGCGACTTTGATGCACACGATCTGGACAAACCCCGCCAACTAAACAAGTGGAACTGTTTTGGTTTTCAACAAAACAATGTCGTCCAGGAACAAACATTCAAGTCATATGTGACGGCAATCAACAGTCACTACACAAATACTCGCGTTCAGCGCCCGACACTTAACTCTGCAGCTTTCACACAAAGGTCTACACATTTGTAATTCAATCATTTTAAATGTAAATCACATTTAAGTTTTGTAACAATCCCGTTATCGTAATACCGACGTTGCCATCAACAGTTACCTCCTGAACATCGGCTTTCTCAATTCAAACTCAATAACAAGACAGAGCAGGATACAATCACCAAATCCACAGTCGTCCGCACTGTACATACATATTACAGTCAATAATGCGTATTTCGTTTTTAAATACTTATCCAAACTGGTTTCACATCAAAGAATAAAGCCACTGACTTACCTGTGCCTATCCCCGTCTCTGTTGCACCCAAAACCGCTTTTGCAGTACACCCAGAGAGCAAGACGTCCGTCAGCCACGTTCGCACCCCATACAATGATTGTCAATCACGTCAGCTGATTGTTGACGTATTTTGTCTATGACGACATCACTTATGGTGACACAATAAATAATGACGTGGCTCCATTGTTGACGTCACAGATTTCTGCTTGGCTACATCACCACTTTGTTCCAGACCGTTTGTGGAACCCTGTATTTATTTGGTAAGGGTCACTCCTTATTGTCCGGGCCTGTGCGACAGATAGGGCCCCTTTATCAACCCATCATGACGTCCTCAATCATGGATATAGCACAGATTGCAAACAAAATACGGGACAACTACAGTAAACAACGCAGATCAATTCCAAGCAACGGAAGCTAAGCTCCGTAAGACCACTGGCGTTTTAGGGGAAATATGCGCATCATAAGTTGAATGAGGCGTCTTAGCAGAGGGCTCTCATACTCCCAACTAAATATTGCCAAAAACACTCTCAAACATCGGGACAAATGCCTTGTAGATGAAGCGAAAAGTCACAAGCATAGACCAACTAACTTCCTTCAAACACATATTTTCTGACAGCACCAACGAAATCACACCTGATACCTACTTCTGCGAATTGTTGATTTCCTTGTCAAAGCAAAGGAAATATGAAAAACTGTGTATTTCACACACCATGATAATAGTTATAGTGGAGGACAATAGAATAGTTTAATTTTCCAACTGACTGCGACTTTGATGCACACGATCTGGACAAACCCCGCCAACTAAACAAGTGGAACTGTTTTGGTTTTCAACAAAACAATGTCGTCCAGGAACAAACATTCAAGTCATATGTGACGGCAATCAACAGTCACTACACAAATACTCGCGTTCAGCGCCCGACACTTAACTCTGCAGCTTTCACACAAAGGTCTACACATTTGTAATTCAATCATTTTAAATGTAAATCACATTTAAGTTTTGTAACAATCCCGTTATCGTAATGCCGACGTTGCCATCAACAGTTACCTCCTGAACATCGGCTTTCTCAATTCAAACTCAATAACAAGACAGAGCAGGATACAATCACCAAATCCACAGTCGTCCGCACTGTACATACATATTACAGTCAATAATGTGTATTTCGTTTTTAAATACTTATCCAAACTGGTTTCACATCAAAGAATAAAGCCACTGACTTACCTGTGCCTATCCCCGTCTCTGTTGCACCCAAAACCGCTTTTGCAGTACACCCAGAGAGCAAGACGTCCGTCAGCCACGTTCGCACCCCATACAATGATTGTCAATCACGTCAGCTGATTGTTGACGTATTTTGTCTATGACGACATCACTTATGGTGACACAATAAATAATGACGTGGCTCCATTGTTGACGTCACAGATTTCTGCTTGGCTACATCACCACTTTGTTCCAGACCGTTTGTGGAACCCTGTATTTATTTGGTAAGGGTCACTCCTTATTGTCCGGGCCTGTGCGACAGATAGGGCCCCTTTATCAACCCATCATGACGTCCTCAATCATGGATATAGCACAGATTGCAAACAAAATACGGGACAACTACAGTAAACAACGCAGATCAATTCCAAGCAACGGAAGCTAAGCTCCGTAAGACCACTGGCGTTTTAGGGGAAATATGCGCATCATAAGTTGAATGAGGCGTCTTAGCAGAGGGCTCTCATACTCCCAACTAAATATTGCCAAAAACACTCTCAAACATCGGGACAACTGCCTTGTAGATGAAGCGAAAAGTCACAAGCATAGACCAACTAACTTCCTTCAAACACATATTTTCTGACAGCACCAACGAAATCACACCTGATACCTACTTCTGCGAATTGTTGATTTCCTTGTCAAAGCAAAGGAAATATGAAAAACTGTGTATTTCACACACCATGATAAAAGTTATAGTGGAGGACAATAGAATAGTTTAATTTTCCAACTGACTGCGACTTTGATGCACACGATCTGGACAAACCCCGCCAACTAAACAAGTGGAACTGTTTTGGTTTTCAACAAAACAATGTCGTCAAGGAACAAACATTCAAGTCATATGTGACGGCAATCAACAGTCACTACACAAATACTCGCGTTCAGCGCCCGACACTTAACTCTGCAGCTTTCACACAAAGGTCTACACATTTGTAATTCAATCATTTTAAATGTAAATCACATTTAAGTTTTGTAACAATCCCGTTATCGTAATGCCGACGTTGCCATCAACAGTTACCTGCTGAACATCGGCTTTCTCAATTCAAACTCAATAACAAGACAGAGCAGGATACAATCACCAAATCCACAGTCGTCCGCACTGTACATACATATTCCAGTCAATAATGCGTATTTCGTTTTTAAATACTAATCCAAACTGGTTTCACATCAAAGAATAAAGCCACTGACTTACCTGTGCCTATCCCCGTCTCTGTTGCACCCAAAACCGCTTTTGCAGTACACCCAGAGAGCAAAACATCCGTCAGCCACGTTCGCACCCCATACAATGATTGTCAATCACGTCAGCTGATTGTTGACGTATTTTGTCTATGACGACATCACTTATGGGGACACAATAAATAATGACGTGGCTCCATTGTTGACGTCACAGATTTCTGCTTGGCTACATCACCACTTTGTTCCAGACCGTTTGTGGAACCCTGTATTTATTTGGTAAGGGTCGCTCCTTATTGTCCGGGCCTGTGCGACAGATGGGGCCCCTTTATCAACCCATCATGACGTCCTCAATCATGGATATAGCACAGATTGCAAACAAAATACGGGACAACTACAGTAAACAACGCAGATCAATTCCAAGCAACGGAAGCTAAGCTCCGTAAGACCACTGGCGTTTTAGGGGAAATATGCGCATCATAAGTTGAATGAGGCGTCTTAGCAGAGGGCTCTCATACTCCCAACTAAATATTGCCAAAAACACTCTCAAACATCGGGACAACTGCCTTGTAGATGAAGCGAAAAGTCACAAGCATAGACCAACTAACTTCCTTCAAACACATATTTTCTGACAGCACCAACGAAATCACATCTGATACCTACTTCTGCGAATTTTTCCTTTACTTGTCAAAGCAAAGAAAATATTAATAACTGTGTATTCCACACACCATGATATTAGTTATAGTGGAGGACAATAGAATAGTTTAATTTTCCAACTGACTGCGACTTTGATGCACACGATCTGGACAAACCCCGCCAACTAAACAAGTGGAACTGTTTTGGTTTTCAACAACACAATGTCATCAAGGAACAAACATTCAAGTCATATGTGACGGCAATCAACAGTCACTACACAAATACTCGCGTTCAGCGCCCGACACTTAACTCTGCAGCTTTCACACAAAGGTCTACACATTTGTAATTCAATCATTTTAAATGTAAATCACATTTAAGTTTTGTAACAATCCCGTTATCATAATGCCGACGTTGCCATCAACAGTTACCTCCTGAACATCGGCTTTCTCAATTCAAACTCAATAACAAGACAGAGCCGGATACAATCACCAAATCCACAGTCGTCCGCACTGTACATACATATTCCAGTCAATAATGCGTATTTCGTTTTTAAATACTAATCCAAACTGGTTTCACATCAAAGAATAAAGCCACTGACTTACCTGTGCCTATCCCCGTCTCTGTTGCACCCAAAACCGCTTTTGCAGTACACCCAGAGAGCAAGACATCCGTCAGCCACGTTCGCACCCCATACAATGATTGTCAATCACGTCAGCTGATTGTTGACGTATGTTGTCTATGACGACATCACTTATGGGGACACAATAAACAATGACGTGGTTCCATTGCTGACGTCACAGATTTCTGCTTGGCTACATCACCACTTTGTTCCAGACCGTTTGTGGAACCCTGTATTTATTTGGTAAGGGTCACTCCTTATTGTCCGGGCCTGTGCGACAGATGGGGCCCCTTTATCAACCCATCATGACGTCCTCAATCATGGATATAGCACAGATTGCAAACAAAATACGGGACAACTACAGTAAACAACGCAGATCAATTCCAAGCAACGGAAGCTAAGCTCCGTAAGACCACTGGCGTTTTAGGGGAAATATGCGCATCATAAGTTGAATGAGGCGTCTTAGCAGAGGGCTCTCATACTCCCAACTAAATATTGCCAAAAACACTCTCAAACATCGGGACAAATGCCTTGTAGATGAAGCGAAAAGTCACAAGCATAGACCAACTAACTTCCTTCAAACACATATTTTCTGACAGCACCAACGAAATCACATCTGATACCTACTTCTGCGAATTGTTGATTTCCTTGTCAAAGCAAAGGAAATATGAAAAACTGTGTATTTCACACACCATGATAATAGTTATAGTGGAGGACAATAGAATAGTTTAATTTTCCAACTGACTGCGACTTTGATGCACACGATCTGGACAAACCCCGCCAACTAAACAAGTGGAACTATTTTGGTTTTCAACAAAACAATGTCGTCCAGGAACAAACATTCAAGTCATATGTGACGGCAATCAACAGTCACTACACAAATACTCGCGTTCAGCGCCCGACACTTAACTCTGCAGCTTTCACACAAAGGTCTACACATTTGTAATTCAATCATTTTAAATGTAAATCACATTTAAGTTTTGTAACAATCCCGTTATCGTAATGCCGACGTTGCCATCAACAGTTACCTCCTGAACATCGGCTTTCTCAATTCAAACTCAATAACAAGACAGAGCAGGATACAATCACCAAATCCACAGTCGTCCGCACTGTACAAACATATTACAGTCAATAATGCGTATTTCGTTTTTAAATACTTATCCAAACTGGTTTCACATCAAAGAATAAAGCCACTGACTTACCTGTGCCTATCCCCGTCTCTGTTGCACCCAAAACCGCTTTTGCAGTACACCCAGAGAGCAAGACGTCCGTCAGCCACGTTCGCACCCCATACAATGATTGTCAATCACGTCAGCTGATTGTTGACGTATTTTGTCTATGACGACATCACTTATGGGGACACAATAAATAATGACGTGGCTCCATTGTTGACGTCACAGATTTCTGCTTGGCTACATCACCACTTTGTTCCAGACCGTTTGTGGAACCCTGTATTTATTTGGTAAGGGTCACTCCTTATTGTCCGGGCCTGTGCGACAGATAGGGCCCCTTTATCAACCCATCATGACGTCCTCAATCATGGATATAGCACAGATTGCAAACAAAATACGGGACAACTACAGTAAACAACGCAGATCAATTCCAAGCAACGGAAGCTAAGCTCCGTAAGACCACTGGCGTTTTAGGGGAAATATGCGCATCATAAGTTGAATGAGGCGTCTTAGCAGAGGGCTCTCATACTCCCAACTAAATATTGCCAAAAACACTCTCAAACATCGGGACAAATGCCTTGTAGATGAAGCGAAAAGTCACAAGCATAGACCAACTAACTTCCTTCAAACACATATTTTCTGACAGCACCAACGAAATCACACCTGATACCTACTTCTGCGAATTGTTGATTTCCTTGTCAAAGCAAAGGAAATATGAAAAACTGTGTATTTCACACACCATGATAATAGTTATAGTGGAGGACAATAGAATAGTTTAATTTTCCAACTGACTGCGACTTTGATGCACACGATCTGGACAAACCCCGCCAACTAAACAAGTGGAACTGTTTTGGTTTTCAACAAAACAATGTCGTCCAGGAACAAACATTCAAGTCATATGTGACGGCAATCAACAGTCACTACACAAATACTCGCGTTCAGCGCCCGACACTTAACTCTGCAGCTTTCACACAAAGGTCTACACATTTGTAATTCAATCATTTTAAATGTAAATCACATTTAAGTTTTGTAACAATCCCGTTATCGTAATGCCGACGTTGCCATCAACAGTTACCTCCTGAACATCGGCTTTCTCAATTCAAACTCAATAACAAGACAGAGCAGGATACAATCACCAAATCCACAGTCGTCCGCACTGTACATACATATTCCAGTCAATAATGCGTATTTCGTTTTTAAATACTTATCCAAACTGGTTTCACATCAAAGAATAAAGCCACTGACTTACCTGTGCCTATCCCCGTCTCTGTTGCACCCAAAACCGCTTTTGCAGTACACCCAGAGAGCAAGACGTCCGTCAGCCACGTTCGCACCCCATACAATGATTGTCAATCACGTCAGCTGATTGTTGACGTATTTTGTCTATGACGACATCACTTATGGTGACACAATAAATAATGACGTGGCTCCATTGTTGACGTCACAGATTTCTGCTTGGCTACATCACCACTTTGTTCCAGACCGTTTGTGGAACCCTGTATTTATTTGGTAAGGGTCACTCCTTATTGTCCGGGCCTGTGCGACAGATAGGGCCCCTTTATCAACCCATCATGACGTCCTCAATCATGGATATAGCACAGATTGCAAACAAAATACGGGACAACTACAGTAAACAACGCAGATCAATTCCAAGCAACGGAAGCTAAGCTCCGTAAGACCACTGGCGTTTTAGGGGAAATATGCGCATCATAAGTTGAATGAGGCGTCTTAGCAGAGGGCTCTCATACTCCCAACTAAATATTGCCAAAAACACTCTCAAACATCGGGACAACTGCCTTGTAGATGAAGCGAAAAGTCACAAGCATAGACCAACTAACTTCCTTCAAACACATATTTTCTGACAGCACCAACGAAATCACACCTGATACCTACTTCTGCGAATTGTTGATTTCCTTGTCAAAGCAAAGGAAATATGAAAAACTGTGTATTTCACACACCATGATAATAGTTATAGTGGAGAACAATAGAATAGTTTAATTTTCCAACTGACTGCGACTTTGATGCACACGATCTGGACAAACCCCGCCAACTAAACAAGTGGAACTGTTTTGGTTTTCAACAAAACAATGTCGTCCAGGAACAAACATTCAAGTCATATGTGACGGCAATCAACAGTCACTACACAAATACTCGCGTTCAGCGCCCGACACTTAACTCTGCAGCTTTCACACAAAGGTCTACACATTTGTAATTCAATCATTTTAAATGTAAATCACATTTAAGTTTTGTAACAATCCCGTTATCGTAATACCGACGTTGCCATCAACAGTTACCTCCTGAACATCGGCTTTCTCAATTCAAACTCAATAACAAGACAGAGCAGGATACAATCACCAAATCCACAGTCGTCCGCACTGTACATACATATTCCAGTCAATAATGCGTATTTCGTTTTTAAATACTTATCCAAACTGGTTTCACATCAAAGAATAAAGCCACTGACTTACCTGTGCCTATCCCCGTCTCTGTTGCACCCAAAACCGCTTTTGCAGTACACCCAGAGAGCAAGACGTCCGTCAGCCACGTTCGCACCCCATACAATGATTGTCAATCACGTCAGCTGATTGTTGACGTATTTTGTCTATGACGACATCACTTATGGGGACACAATAAATAATGACGTGGCTCCATTGTTGACGTCACTTATTTCTGCTTGGCTACATCACCACTTTGTTCCAGACCGTTTGTGGAACCCTGTATTTATTTGGTAAGGGTCACTCCTTATTGTCCGGGCCTGTGCGACAGATGGGGCCCCTTTATCAACCCATCATGACGTCCTCAATCATGGATATAGCACAGATTGCAAACAAAATACGGGACAACTACAGTAAACAACGCAGATCAATTCCAAGCAACGGAAGCTAAGCTCCGTAAGACCACTGGCGTTTTAGGGGAAATATGCGCATCATAAGTTGAATGAGGCGTCTTAGCAGAGGGCTCTCATACTCCCAACTAAATATTGCCAAAAACACTCTCAAACATCGGGACAACTGCCTTGTAGATGAAGCGAAAAGTCACAAGCATAGACCAACTAACTTCCTTCAAACACATATTTTCTGACAGCACCAACGAAATCACATCTGATACCTACTTCTGCGAATTGTTGATTTCCTTGTCAAAGCAAAGGAAATATGAAAAACTGTGTATTTCACACACCATGATAATAGTTATAGTGGAGGACAATAGAATAGTTTAATTTTCCAACTGACTGCGACTTTGATGCACACGATCTGGACAAACCCCGCCAACTAAACAAGTGGAACTGTTTTGGTTTTCAACAAAACAATGTCATCCAGGAACAAACATTCAAGTCATATGTGACGGCAATCAACAGTCACTACACAAATACTCGCGTTCAGCGCCCGACACTTAACTCTGCAGCTTTCACACAAAGGTCTACACATTTGTAATTCAATCATTTTAAATGTAAAATCACATTTAAGTTTTGTAACAATCCCGTTATCATAATGCCGATGTTGCCATCAACAGTTACCTCCTGAACATCGGCTTTCTCAATTCAAACTCAATAACAAGACAGAGCAGGATACAATCACCAAATCCACAGTCGTCCGCACTGTACATACATATTCCAGTCAATAATGCGTATTTCGTTTTTAAATACTAATCCAAACTGGTTTCACATCAAAGAATAAAGCCACTGACTTACCTGTGCCTATCCCCGTCTCTGTTGCACCCAAAACCGCTTTTGCAGTACACCCAGAGAGCAAGACATCCGTCAGCCACGTTCGCACCCCATACAATGATTGTCAATCACGTCAGCTGATTGTTGACGTATGTTGTCTATGACGACATCACTTATGGGGACACAATAAACAATGACGTGGTTCCATTGCTGACGTCACAGATTTCTGCTTGGCTACATCACCACTTTGTTCCAGACCGTTTGTGGAACCCTGTATTTATTTGGTAAGGGTCACTCCTTATTGTCCGGGCCTGTGCGACAGATGGGGCCCCTTTATCAACCCATCATGACGTCCTCAATCATGGATATAGCACAGATTGCAAACAAAATACGGGACAACTACAGTAAACAACGCAGATCAATTCCAAGCAACGGAAGCTAAGCTCCGTAAGACCACTGGCGTTTTAGGGGAAATATGCGCATCATAAGTTGAATGAGGCGTCTTAGCAGAGGGCTCTCATACTCCCAACTAAATATTGCCAAAAACACTCTCAAACATCGGGACAACTGCCTTGTAGATGAAGCGAAAAGTCACAAGCATAGACCAACTAACTTCCTTCAAACACATATTTTCTGACAGCACCAACGAAATCACATCTGATACCTACTTCTGCGAATTGTTGATTTCCTTGTCAAAGCAAAGGAAATATGAAAAACTGTGTATTTCACACACCATGATAATAGTTATAGTGGAGGACAATAGAATAGTTTAATTTTCCAACTGACTGCGACTTTGATGCACACGATTTGGACAAACCCCGCCAACTAAACAAGTGGAACTATTTTGGTTTTCAACAAAACAATGTCGTCCAGGAACAAACATTCAAGTCATATGTGACGGCAATCAACAGTCACTACACAAATACTCGCGTTCAGCGCCCGACACTTAACTCTGCAGCTTTCACACAAAGGTCTACACATTTGTAATTCAATCATTTTAAATGTAAATCACATTTAAGTTTTGTAACAATCCCGTTATCGTAATGCCGACGTTGCCATCAACAGTTACCTCCTGAACATCGGCTTTCTCAATTCAAACTCAATAACAAGACAGAGCAGGATACAATCACCAAATCCACAGTCGTCCGCACTGTACAAACATATTACAGTCAATAATGCGTATTTCGTTTTTAAATACTTATCCAAACTGGTTTCACATCAAAGAATAAAGCCACTGACTTACCTGTGCCTATCCCCGTCTCTGTTGCACCCAAAACCGCTTTTGCAGTACACCCAGAGAGCAAGACGTCCGTCAGCCACGTTCGCACCCCATACAATGATTGTCAATCACGTCAGCTGATTGTTGACGTATTTTGTCTATGACGACATCACTTATGGGGACACAATAAATAATGACGTGGCTCCATTGTTGACGTCACAGATTTCTGCTTGGCTACATCACCACTTTGTTCCAGACCGTTTGTGGAACCCTGTATTTATTTGGTAAGGGTCACTCCTTATTGTCCGGGCCTGTGCGACAGATAGGGCCCCTTTATCAACCCATCATGACGTCCTCAATCATGGATATAGCACAGATTGCAAACAAAATACGGGACAACTACAGTAAACAACGCAGATCAATTCCAAGCAACGGAAGCTAAGCTCCGTAAGACCACTGGCGTTTTAGGGGAAATATGCGCATCATAAGTTGAATGAGGCGTCTTAGCAGAGGGCTCTCATACTCCCAACTAAATATTGCCAAAAACACTCTCAAACATCGGGACAAATGCCTTGTAGATGAAGCGAAAAGTCACAAGCATAGACCAACTAACTTCCTTCAAACACATATTTTCTGACAGCACCAACGAAATCACACCTGATACCTACTTCTGCGAATTGTTGATTTCCTTGTCAAAGCAAAGGAAATATGAAAAACTGTGTATTTCACACACCATGATAATAGTTATAGTGGAGGACAATAGAATAGTTTAATTTTCCAACTGACTGCGACTTTGATGCACACGATCTGGACAAACCCCGCCAACTAAACAAGTGGAACTGTTTTGGTTTTCAACAAAACAATGTCGTCCAGGAACAAACATTCAAGTCATATGTGACGGCAATCAACAGTCACTACACAAATACTCGCGTTCAGCGCCCGACACTTAACTCTGCAGCTTTCACACAAAGGTCTACACATTTGTAATTCAATCATTTTAAATGTAAATCACATTTAAGTTTTGTAACAATCCCGTTATCGTAATGCCGACGTTGCCATCAACAGTTACCTCCTGAACATCGGCTTTCTCAATTCAAACTCAATAACAAGACAGAGCAGGATACAATCACCAAATCCACAGTCGTCCGCACTGTACATACATATTCCAGTCAATAATGCGTATTTCGTTTTTAAATACTTATCCAAACTGGTTTCACATCAAAGAATAAAGCCACTGACTTACCTGTGCCTATCCCCGTCTCTGTTGCACCCAAAACCGCTTTTGCAGTACACCCAGAGAGCAAGACGTCCGTCAGCCACGTTCGCACCCCATACAATGATTGTCAATCACGTCAGCTGATTGTTGACGTATTTTGTCTATGACGACATCACTTATGGTGACACAATAAATAATGACGTGGCTCCATTGTTGACGTCACAGATTTCTGCTTGGCTACATCACCACTTTGTTCCAGACCGTTTGTGGAACCCTGTATTTATTTGGTAAGGGTCACTCCTTATTGTCCGGGCCTGTGCGACAGATAGGGCCCCTTTATCAACCCATCATGACGTCCTCAATCATGGATATAGCACAGATTGCAAACAAAATACGGGACAACTACAGTAAACAACGCAGATCAATTCCAAGCAACGGAAGCTAAGCTCCGTAAGACCACTGGCGTTTTAGGGGAAATATGCGCATCATAAGTTGAATGAGGCGTCTTAGCAGAGGGCTCTCATACTCCCAACTAAATATTGCCAAAAACACTCTCAAACATCGGGACAACTGCCTTGTAGATGAAGCGAAAAGTCACAAGCATAGACCAACTAACTTCCTTCAAACACATATTTTCTGACAGCACCAACGAAATCACACCTGATACCTACTTCTGCGAATTGTTGATTTCCTTGTCAAAGCAAAGGAAATATGAAAAACTGTGTATTTCACACACCATGATAATAGTTATAGTGGAGGACAATAGAATAGTTTAATTTTCCAACTGACTGCGACTTTGATGCACACGATCTGGACAAACCCCGCCAACTAAACAAGTGGAACTGTTTTGGTTTTCAACAAAACAATGTCGTCCAGGAACAAACATTCAAGTCATATGTGACGGCAATCAACAGTCACTACACAAATACTCGCGTTCAGCGCCCGACACTTAACTCTGCAGCTTTCACACAAAGGTCTACACATTTGTAATTCAATCATTTTAAATGTAAATCACATTTAAGTTTTGTAACAATCCCGTTATCGTAATACCGACGTTGCCATCAACAGTTACCTCCTGAACATCGGCTTTCTCAATTCAAACTCAATAACAAGACAGAGCAGGATACAATCACCAAATCCACAGTCGTCCGCACTGTACATACATATTCCAGTCAATAATGCGTATTTCGTTTTTAAATACTTATCCAAACTGGTTTCACATCAAAGAATAAAGCCACTGACTTACCTGTGCCTATCCCCGTCTCTGTTGCACCCAAAACCGCTTTTGCAGTACACCCAGAGAGCAAGACGTCCGTCAGCCACGTTCGCACCCCATACAATGATTGTCAATCACGTCAGCTGATTGTTGACGTATTTTGTCTATGACGACATCACTTATGGGGACACAATAAATAATGACGTGGCTCCATTGTTGACGTCACTTATTTCTGCTTGGCTACATCACCACTTTGTTCCAGACCGTTTGTGGAACCCTGTATTTATTTGGTAAGGGTCACTCCTTATTGTCCGGGCCTGTGCGACAGATGGGGCCCCTTTATCAACCCATCATGACGTCCTCAATCATGGATATAGCACAGATTGCAAACAAAATACGGGACAACTACAGTAAACAACGCAGATCAATTCCAAGCAACGGAAGCTAAGCTCCGTAAGACCACTGGCGTTTTAGGGGAAATATGCGCATCATAAGTTGAATGAGGCGTCTTAGCAGAGGGCTCTCATACTCCCAACTAAATATTGCCAAAAACACTCTCAAACATCGGGACAACTGCCTTGTAGATGAAGCGAAAAGTCACAAGCATAGACCAACTAACTTCCTTCAAACACATATTTTCTGACAGCACCAACGAAATCACATCTGATACCTACTTCTGCGAATTGTTGATTTCCTTGTCAAAGCAAAGGAAATATGAAAAACTGTGTATTTCACACACCATGATAATAGTTATAGTGGAGGACAATAGAATAGTTTAATTTTCCAACTGACTGCGACTTTGATGCACACGATCTGGACAAACCCCGCCAACTAAACAAGTGGAACTGTTTTGGTTTTCAACAAAACAATGTCATCCAGGAACAAACATTCAAGTCATATGTGACGGCAATCAACAGTCACTACACAAATACTCGCGTTCAGCGCCCGACACTTAACTCTGCAGCTTTCACACAAAGGTCTACACATTTGTAATTCAATCATTTTAAATGTAAAATCACATTTAAGTTTTGTAACAATCCCGTTATCATAATGCCGATGTTGCCATCAACAGTTACCTCCTGAACATCGGCTTTCTCAATTCAAACTCAATAACAAGACAGAGCAGGATACAATCACCAAATCCACAGTCGTCCGCACTGTACATACATATTCCAGTCAATAACGTGTATTTCGTTTTTAAATACTTATCCAAACTGGTTTCACATCAAAGAATAAAGCCACTGACTTACCTGTGCCTATCCCCGTCTCTGTTGCACCCAAAACCGCTTTTGCAGTACACCCAGAGAGCAAGACGTCCGTCAGCCACGTTCGCACCCCATACAATGATTGTCACTCACGTCAGCTGATTGTTGACGTATTTTGCCTATGACGACATCACTTATGGGGACGAAATAAAAAATGACGTGGCTCCATTGTTGACGTCACAGATTTCTGCTTGGCTACATCACCACTTTGTTCCAGACCGTTTGTGGAACCCTGTATTTATTTGGTAAGGGTCACTCCTTATTGTCCGGGCCTGTGCGACAGATGGGGCCCCTTTATGTTCTGTGGCTTTAATGTTTGGCGATTTGGACAGCCATGTGAAAGTGGTAATGTAATGTATTCATAGGCAAGAGTGGAACGTGCACTCCGGCATTATCTCCTCTGAACATTTCTCTCTTATGGTCAATAATAAGAATCATGTGTAAAACGTGATCCCTGTGACGAAAAGCTATTATAATTGTCCCGTTTACACAAGATAGGATATCCACAATTATTCTTTTGTACGTGAAGTGATGTGTGGTATATTATGTTGAATTTTGTTTAACGACACAGTCAGCAAAAACTGACAAGCTAGCGAGGGAAATTATATTTTATATTATTGTGTAGCAAGCAGAGGCATAGGCAGATCCATGGTGTCTGGTGTCACCACCCATCAATTACCCGTAGACGCATGTTTCCCGAACTGACCAACAAGCAGCAAATAGTTAAACTACTTTATTCTGCAATTTTAACATTTTACGTCCGGAATAATGCTGAGCTCTCTCATTCACCCGAGTGACTCAGAATTGGTGATATGTAGTCCCAGGAACTGGCTACTTTTTATGTTTCACTTTTTGTTTCCTTATATTTCTTACTTCCTCTTTTTTCAACTGATGTTTTTGTAACGTTAAATAGTCGAAAACAGTGGCTGTTGATGCGTCTTTTGTCCTTAAAAGCATAAGTCACTTCGCTAAAATATTCTGATCTGTCCATGTTGTGGTGTTCGCTCATTTAGAACGCTGAGTTTTGCTGTACGCGTCAGTGGAAACATTTTCAAAAAAACGAAGCTGCAGGAACTACTTTCTTTGTGTTTCAATGAGTTTCCATAGAAGAGAACATATGCCATTTCTTGCCAAATATTGAATGAATGGAGCACGTTTGATCATTTATGTCAGGTCAGTTGATGAGAAAACATTATTTGAACAGAAACACCCTGATACATCCCTTCTCAGGCGGTGCGTCACACGTTTCACGTGAATATTTCACCCTGGTTACAAATTAATCGTGGTGTGAAGATATGTGTGATCATTTTTGTTAGAAAATCAAAATTAAATTGCATTGCGAGAGTTGTTTTTAAACAAATGCATTGTCAACTGACAGCGAGAGCACTGTATTTTTTTCAGCCTAATTTTCGAATTTGCTAGGTTTTATATTTTATCATTTTACTGACATTTGGGTTCTCCTACGTTCTGTACCGCTTCAGACGTTTCCTCCGCATGAACCTACATGTAACACACTGGGATATAACTTACATGAAGGAGAGGCGATACAACTTTGGAATGGTCAGCAGTCCGAACATGACCATAAAGGGATCGAGCCTACTGGAACACACAGGAACATTGGAAAGTTTATGTTCCTCAAATGAGCTCAAATGCATTTCTGAAGAAAATTCTGACTGATTTGTTTTGTACTGCAGAAATTTCTGGAAGAATTTTTTTTATACCTCCAGAAATTTCTGCCAGACATTTATTATTTACCACTTTGTATTATGTACTTCAAAATATCGCTCAGCAGTCATTTTTGTAGTAAACAACACGTTGGTGTTGAAACATTAGGCTCTGTAGTCAATCAATATATTTTGCAGTAAGAGAAAATCATTTGGCCTGATAGACTAGGGAATCATATCAAGATTTTCAACAAATCATTTCATACTCTCATGGCTTCAAATGCCCGATTAGCTACAATGAAAACCAAATGGTGGATTTTTCATAATTTTATTATACATGGTTTGATACAGAAAAATGGCGTGAGACTATAGTTCATGAAAGTCAGCTTCACAAGTATGATATTGAAACCACCTAGTCCCACAGTAGTTGTAAGTGTGGCATCACGTTCGAGTGATTAGAGGACGGTGCACAATCATTCGGGGCACAACTGCGAGTTTTCCAGGTGGTACCCGGTGCAAGTAATGCCCATCACAGTGGCCTTTGTCAGGTACCAACTACTTGTCCTCCACAGCTCGTTCAAGTCTTGGTGGATCAAGTGATTCATACTGAATGAAAAAGAAAGACAACGTTACAAGTAAGCACTTACAAATTGGTGACATGTAGAATTAGTTTTGTCGTAACATTGATTTTCAGCCATCAGCGCGTATTGTTTCTCATAATTAATGCTATCTGACTCTGCTAATCAATTTGAATGGAACTGACAGCATCGAAGCAATGCATTTCATACTTCATCTCGCCATGGATTTGTTTAAACAACCGCGACCATAATTTTAAAGGTTTAAATTGTTACAATATTCCCAGGTGTATGGGATCCATTTCTACCTTATGGCACTAAGCTTACATATTTACAACAGTAATGCTATTCTACAACTACCTACAGATGCAAGGACAAACATGTAAAACATATATGAATAAATATATTAAATTACATGCAACACAGAACTAGTCCCTACATAATATTTCTTGAATAGCGAAAACTTTACCACAACATACGTGTATCATGACCCATTTTAACGTCCATCTACTCAAGTGACAGATGATCTCATCAATACATGTTTTAGATTCATCACGGATACCTCATGTTGCCAAATGCAGTAGAAATTAGTCCTGTGCCTCAAGCACTCTT
Source organism: Haliotis rufescens (assembly GCF_023055435.1). Lineage (NCBI taxonomy): Eukaryota > Metazoa > Mollusca > Gastropoda > Lepetellida > Haliotidae > Haliotis > Haliotis rufescens. Next base: position 59,715,207 of record NW_025963779.1, on the reverse strand, counting down.
GGTTTGATAACTTCACCTCTGTAATGGGAAAACAGACAAACTGACTTAATTGTAGTAAAGGCCAACCATAACATAAGCTCAATGCATCACAACCTAAAAACAGTTCTGCACCAACATTACTAAGAAAGTTTTTGGCACTTCCAGTTAAATGACATCATTTCCCGTTTGGAAAGAAGACAACTTCAAAACAGAAAGTGTTATTCCACAAGCTACCATAACGTGACAGTAAAGTGCCACTTAAAATATTCTCAGCAATCAATGTCTCGAGATGTCCTCTTTGAACTCTTGTGACTAAAGGGTGTCATCGTGACAGAAAAAAGGTCAAGGAATGTATGCTTGGCAATCAATACCTCGAAATTTCCTTTTAGAACTTTTCTCCCTCAATGACGACTTTGTGATTTTTAAGTGTCACTGAATGCATTCATAGTAATCAATGCCTCGAAATGTCCTCATGGAATTCTTCTACCTCCAGGGTGTCTTCCTGAAAATGAAGTACCACGGAACGTTTCCTTAGCGATCAATAAATAGAAATATCCTCTTCAAACTCTTCTGTCTCAAGGGTGTCTTCGTAACAGTGAAGTGCCACTCAATATAATCTTTGTAATCAATGCGTCGAGATGTCAAGGAACTCTTCTGCATTCAAGGTGTCTTCGTGAGAGTGAAGTGTAACTGAATGTTTTCTTAGCAATCCATGCCTCGTAATATCCACTTTAATCTCATGTCTCAAGGGTGTCTTCGTGACAATGATGTGCCACTCAATATAATCTTGGACATTAATGCCTCTAGATGTCATAGAATTCTTCTACATCCAAGGTGACTTCGTGACAGTGAAGTGTCACTGAATGTATTCATAACAATGAAAAAATCGAACTATCGTCTTCAAACTCTTCTGTCTCAAGGGTGTCTTCATAACAATGAAGTGCCACTCAATATAATCTTGACCATTCATGCCTCGAGATGTCATAGAATTCTTCTGCATCCAAGGTGTCTTCGTGACAGTGAAGTGTCACTGAATGTATTCTTTGCAATCAATGAATCAAAATGTCTTGTTGGAATTCTTCTGCCTCCAGGGTGTTTTCCTGACAGCGAAGTGTCACCGAACGTATCTTCAGCAATGAATGAATAGAAATATCCTCTTCAAACTCTTCTGTCTCAAATGTGTCTTCGTGGCAATGAAATGCCATTCAATATAATCTTCACCATAAATGCCTCGAGATGTCAGAGAATTCTTCTAAATCCAAGGTGTCTTTGTGACAGTGAAGTGTCACTGAATGTTTTCATAGCAATCAATGTCTCGAAATGTTCTCATGGAATTCTTCTGCCTCCAGGGTGTCTTTGTGACAGTGAAGTGTCACTGAACGTATCCTCAGCAATCAATGAATAGAAATATCCTCTTCAAACTCTTCTGTCTCAAGGGTGTCGTCGTGACAATCAAGTGCCACTCAATATAATCTTCACCATAAATGCCTCGAGATGTCATAGAATTCTTCTGCATCCAAGGTGTCTTCGTGACAGTGAAGTGTCACTGAATGTGTTTAATCAATGAATCGAAATATCCTCTTCAAACCCTTCTCTCTCAAGGGTGTCTTCGTGACAGTGAAGTGCCACTCAATATTATCTTGGCTATCAAAGCCTCGAGATGTCATAGAATTCTTCAGCATTCAATGTGTCTTCGTGACAGTGAAGTGTGAAGGAATGTATTCATAGCAATCAATGAATCGAAATGTCCTCAGGTATTTCTTCTGCCTCCAGGTTGTCTTTATGACAGTGAAGTGTTACTGAATATATTTTTAGCAATACATGCATCGAAAGATCCTCTTCAAACTCTTCTGTCTCAAGGGTGTCTTTGTGACAATGAAGTGCCACTCAATACATTCTTGGCAATCAATGCCTGGAAATATCATGGAACTCTTCTGCGTCCAAGGTGTCTTCGTGACAGTGAAGTGTCACTGAATGTATTCTTTGCAATCAATGAATCAAAATGTCTTGATGGAATTCTTCTGCCTCCAGGGTGTTTTCCTGACAGCGAAGTGTCACTGAACGTATCCTCAGCAATGAATGAATGGAAATATCCTCTTCAAACTCTTCTGTCTCAAGGGTGTCTTCGTGGCAATGAAGTGCCATTCAATATAAAGTTGGCAATCAATGCCTCGAGATGTCATAGAACTCTTCTTTATCCAAGGTGACTTCGTGACAGTGAAGTGTCACTGAATGTATTCATAGCAATGAATGAATCGAAATATCTTCTTCAAACTCTTCTCTCTCAAGGGTATCTTCGTGGCAATGAAGTGTCATTCAATGTAATCTTGACCATTCCTGCCTCGAGATGTCAGAGAAATCTTCTGCATCCAAGGTGTCTTTGTGACAGTGAAGTGTCACTGAATGTATTCTTAGCAATCAATGCCTCGAAATGTCCCCACGGAATTCTTCTTCCTCCAGGGTGTCTTTGTGATAGTGAAATGTCACTGAACGTATCCTCAGCAATGAATGCATAGAAATATCCTCTTCAAACTCTTCTGTCTCAAGGGTATCTTCGTGGCAATGAAGTGTCATTCAATGTAATCTTGACAATTAATGCCTCGAGATGTCATAGAATTCTTCTACATCCAAGGTGTCTTTGTGACAGTGAAGTGTCACTGAATGTATTCATAGCAATGAATGAATCGAAATATCCTCTTCAAACTCTTTTATCTCGAATGTGTCTTCGTGACAGTGAAGTGCCACTCAGTATAATCTTGCAATCAATGCCTCGAGATGTCAGAGAATTCTTCTGCATCCAAGGTGTCTACGTGACAATGAAGTGTCAAGGAATGTATTCTCAGCAATCAATGCCTCGAAACGTCCTCATAGAATTCTTCTGCCTCAAGGGTGTTTTCCTGACAGTGAAGTGTCACCGAACGTATCTTCAGCAATGAATGAATAGAAATATCCTCTTCAAACTCTTCTGTCTCAAATGTGTCTTCGTGGCAATGAAATGCCATTCAATTTAATCTTCACCATAAATGCCTCGAGATGTCAGAGAATTCTTCTAAATCCAAGGTGTCTTCGTGACAATGAAGTGCCACTGAATGTATTCATAACAATCAATGTCTCGAAATGTTCTCATTGAATTCTTCTGCCTCCAGGGTGTCTTTGTGACAGTGAAGTGTCACTGAACGTATCCTCAGCAATGAATGAATAGAAATATCCTCTTCAAACTCTTCTGTCTCAAGGGTGTCTTCGTGACAGTGAAGTATCACTGAATGTATTCTGTGCAATCAATGATTCGAAATATCATTCTCAAACTTCTGTCTCAAGGGTGTCTTCGTGACAATGAAGTGACACTCAATAAAATCTTGGTAATCAATGCCTTCGAGTTGTCATGAAACTCTTCTGCATTCAAGGTGTTTTCGTGACAGTGAAGTGTCACTGAATGTATTCATCGCAATCAATGCCTCAAAATGTTCTTATGGACCTCTTCTGCCTCCAGGGTGTCTTTCTGAAAGTGAACCGTCACTGAACGTATCCTCAACAATGAATGAATAGAAATATCCTCTTCAAATTCTTCTGTCTCAAGTGTGTCTTCGTGACAATGAAGTGCCACGGAATACAATTTTGGCAATCGATGCCTTGAGATGTCACGGAACTCTTCTGCCTCCAGGATGTCTTTGTGACAGTGAAGTGTCACTGAACGTATCCTCAACAATGAACGAATAGAAATATCCCCTTCAAACTCTTGTGTCTCAAGGGTCTCTTACTGACAGTGAAGTGCCACTGAATATAATGTGTGTAATCAATGAGTCCAGTTGTCATGAAACTCATTTGCAATCACGGTGTCTTCATGGCAGTGAAGTGTCACTGAATGTATTCTTAGCAATCAATGAGTCGAAATATCCTCTTCAAACTCTTCTGTCTCAAGGGTGTCTTCGTGACAATGAAGTGCCACTCAATATAATCTTGGTAATCAATGCGTCGAGTTGTCATGAAACTCTTCGGCATCCAAGGAGTCTTCGTGACAGTGAAGTGTCACCGAATGTATTCACAGCAATCAATGCCTCGAAATGTCCTCTTCAAACTCTTTTGTCTCAATGGTGTCTTCCTGACAATGAAGTGCCACTCAATACAATTTTGGCAATTACATTCCAAATTTCCAATGTCCACGTATTGTCTTCAGATAACACCCATTTTTTTGCAGGTGAATCGATCAAAATCATGTGCACAGCACTATAGTGACAAAAGTGGTTTTTCACCTGCAACTGGTCACGTGGCCACAATACCGCACGTATTTTCAGTCATACTTGTTAGCAGTCATTAATAAAAAAAGAAAAACACAAGAAAACAAAAGTCTTTACGGCCATTTGTCATTCCACGCCTTTCAAATGTGAAACGTGAACGTGCCATCGGCATGTTGCAGACGAGAACGTCCGTAGCTGAAGACGCAAGGACGATGGGTTGTAGTCGACGGACTGCTTATGATTTACAGACGCGTCTACAGCAAACGGGTACCATCGCTGATCACCCTCGGCCAGGCCGACCACGTGTGACGTCACATGCAGAGGATCGTCAGATTGTCTTACATCACCTCCGTAACCGATTTTTGACGGCTACATCAACCAGAAATGAACTGTTTAGGGGTAGACTGAGTGCGCAAACTGTTCGAAACCGTCTGAGAACTGTTCACCTTCAAGCACGACGGTCATACAGCGGGCTGATTCTGACTCAATTACACAGACGTCAACGTCAATTGTGGGCACAGCGACACTTACGATGGACTCAGAGGAATAGGAATCATATCGTCTTCAGTGATGAATCCCGATTTAATCTTCGATTTGCTGATGGTAGAACGAGGGTGTGGAGGCGCCGTCATGAACGTTACGCCCAGTGTTGTGCACAGGAAGTTGACAGATTTCGAGGCGGAAGTGTCATGGTGTGGGGTGCTTTCTGTGGCAATGCACGTTCCAGGCTTCTTGTCATCCGTGGCAACCTCAACGCTGCTGCTTACCGCGACCAGGTACTGGCACCAGAACTTCTGTCTGTTTTGCAGCACATGCACCCGGTTTGATCTTCCAACACAACAAAGCCAGACCCCATACAGCAATTTTGACAAGGAATTTCCTTCCGAATGCGGGAGTCAACGTCATGGACTGGCCGTCAAGGTCTCCCGACCTCAATCCCATCGAACACGTCTGGGATGCTCTTGGCAGAAGTCTGCGCACTCTCGAGAACCAACCACAGAATTAGCAAGATCTTGGCACCATTTTGCAGCAACAATGGCGTCGTTTTTCCAATCATGTGTTCACAAGCATCAAAAGGTCTATGCGGAGGCGTTGTGTGGCAGTTGTCAACACACATGGTGGCCACATACGCTACCGAACTTGTGTGCCAGCAGATTCTCGTGCTTGGGACTTATGATTTAAACTGTTGATGTTATTACGGAATACCGTAGGTGCTTGGAACAAATTATGGTTATATCATATATGGGATTACTTTTAAATATGTGAAGTTTTTAATTTGACTCAGTATATTCTTGGCAATCAATGCCTCTAAATGTCCTCATCGAATTCCTCTGCTTCTAGGGTGTCTTCGTGACAGTGAAATGTCACTGAATATATTCTTAGCAATCAATGCCTCGAAATATCCTGTTCAAATTCTTCTGTCTCAAGGGTTTCTTCCTGACAGTGAAGTGCCACTCAATATAATCTTTGCAATCCATGCCTCGAGAGAATTCTTCTGCATCCATGGTGTCTTCTTGACAGTGAGGTGTCACTGAACGTATTCTTAGCAATCAATGCCTCGAAATATCCTCTTCAAATTCTTCTGTCACAAGGGTGTCTTCCTGACAGTGAAGTGCCACTCAATATAATCTTGGTAATTAATGCGTCGAGTTGTCATGGAACTCTTCTGCAACCAAGGTGTCTTCGTGACAGTGAAGTGTCACTGAATGTATTCATAGCAATCAATGCCTCGAAATGTCATCATGGAATTTTTCTGCCCCTCGGGTATCTTTGTGACAGTGAAGTGTCACTGAATGTATTCACAGCAATCAATGCCTCCAAATGTCCTCATGGATATATTTTGCCTCCTGGGTGTCTTCCTGACAGTGAAGTGTCACTGAACGTATCCTCAGCAATGCATGAATAGAAATATCCTCTTCAAACTCCTTTGTCTCAAGGGTGTCTTCGTGACAATGAAGTGCCACTCAATATAATCTTGGCAATAAATGCCTCGAGATGTCATAGAACTCTTCTACATCCAGGGCGTCTTCGTGACAGTGAAGTGTCATTGACTGTATACTGAACCAAATTAAAAACTTCACAATGCTAACATTTTAACATTTTGACAAGTTATCATTGTTGGCCCTTATTGTGTATTTAAAGAGTAATGGCCACGATATTGCGGGCTGATTCTGACTCAATTACACAGACGTCAACGTCAATTGTGGGCACAGCGACACTAACGATGGACTCAGAGGAATTGAAATCATATCGTCTTCAGTGATGAATCCCGATTTAATCTTCGATTTGCTGATGGTAGGGCGAGGGTGTGGAGGCGCCGTCATGAACGTTACGCCTAGTGTTGTGTACAGGTAGTTGACAGATTTCGAGGCGGAAGTGTCATGGTGTGGGGTGCTTTCTGTGGCAATGTACGTTCCAGGCTTCTTGTCATCCATGGCAACCTCAACGCTGCTGCTAACCGCGACCAGATACTGGCACCAGAACTTCTGCCTTTTATGGCAGCACATGCACATGCGGTTGGATCTTCCAACACGACAAAGCCAGACCCCATACAGCAATTTTGACAAGGAATTTCCTTCCGAATGCGGGAGTCAACGTCATGGACTGGCCGCCAAGGTCTCCCGACCTCAATCCCATCGAACACGTCTGGGATGCTCTTGGCAGATATCTGCGCACTCTCCAGAACCAACCACAGAATTAGCAAGATTTTGGCACCATTTTGCAGCAACAATGGCGTCGTCTTTCCAATCATGTGTTCACAAGCATCAAATGGTCTATGCGGAGGCGTTGTGTGGCAGTTGTCAACACACATGGTGGCCATAGACGCTACCGAACTTGTGTGCAAGCAGATTCTCGTGCTTGGGACTTATGATTTAAACTGTTGATGTTATTACGGAATACCGTAGGTGCTTGGAACAAATTATGGTTACCACCGTTAATTAAAATCCTTCTTTGGACATTAATGATTAAAAACTACCTTCTCTGATACATTTGTCCGGTATATATCATATATGGGATTACTTTTAAATATGTGAAGTTTTTAATTTGACTCAGTATATTCTTGGCAATCAATGCCTCTAAATGTCCTCATCGAATTCCTCTGCTTCTAGGGTGTCTTCGTGACAGTGAAATGTCACTGAATATATTCTTAGCAATCAATGCCTCTAAATGTCCTCATCGAATTCCTCTGCTTCTAGGGTGTCTTCCTGACAGTGGATTGCCACTCAATATAATCTTTGCAATCAATGCCTCGAGAGAATTCTTCTGCATCCATGGTGTCTTCTTGACAGTGAGGTGTCACTGAACGTATTCTTAGCAATCAATGCCTCGAAATATCCTCTTCAAATTCTTCTGTCTCAAAGGTGTCTCCGTATCATTGAAGTGTCTTTAAATGTATTTTTAGCAAGCAATGAATTGAAATGTCCTTTGAGAAACCTTATGCATCGAAGCTGTCTTTGTGAACAGTGAAGTGCCACTTAATCCACTTTTTCCATTTAATGCCTCGAGATGTCCTTATGGAATTCTTCTGTTTAATGAGTGTCTTCGTAAAATTGAAATGTCAAACAATACATTCTTGGCAATCAATGCCTCGAGATTTCCTTTCAGAACTCTTCTGCATCAAGGGTGTCTTCGTGACAGTGAAATATCACTGAATATATTCTTAGCAATCAATTCCTCAAAATATCCTCTTAGAACTCTTCAGACTGAAGGTTTCTTTGTGACAGTAAAGTGTCACTGAATGTATCCTCAGCAATCAATGTCTCGAAATGTCCTCATCGAATTCTTCTGTCTCAAGGGTGTCTCCGTAACAGTGAAGTGTCTTTGAATGTATTTTTAGCAATCAATGAATTGAAATGTCCTTTAAGAAACCTTATACATCCATGCTGTCTTTATGATAGTGAAGTGCCACTAAATTTAATCTTGGCAATCAATGCCTCGAGATGTCTTCAAGGAATTCGTCTGCCTCCAGGGTGTCTTCGTGCCTGTGATGTGTCACTGAATATCTTCTTGGCATTCATTGCTTCAAGGTGCTTCATGTCACTGTTTTCCCTCCAGGGTGTGTTCGTGCCAGAGAAGTGCCACTTAATAATTCTTGGCAATCAATGCCTCGAAATGTGCACTTTGATCTCTTCTGCCTCCATAGCGCCATTGTGACAGTCAATTTCCACTGAATATCTTATTAGCAGCATCACTGCATTCATAAGTCTTCTTGACCCCCTTTTGCCTCCAGTGTGTGACCGTCGTTATCCAATGGTCGGGCATGCTTCAGGCGGATACAAAGAGGCTGACACTGCCTCTGACAACCAAACAATCCCCGATTTGGAACTTAAATCTAAATAATTTGGAAGTGTCTTTCTATAAAGTGATGCGCCTACGTGCAGGTTGTTAGTGCGGGTTAGTAAAGGTTAGTGGAGTGTTAAGTCTCTGAACCTAACGTGCCTCAGAAGCATACCCGACCCTTAGATCGAGGTCTCCAGAGGTCTTATTTGGTACCAGTGACCATTGGAGGTGGGAAACCTGGTCCTGGAGAGTCTCCTGGTGATGCCTTTTGCCTAAAGGATGTCTTATGGCAGACATATTCCTAAAGGGGTCTTCTTGGTCATTTTCTGCCCCCAGAAGTCTTGTTGGCACTCTAATGCTTCCTGTGTTTCTTTGTGACAGTCGATTGCCACTGAACAGCTTCTTGGCAAACCTTGCTTCCAGAAGTATCCTTGCAACTCGTCTATGTCTCTTCTGTGATTTGTTACAGACTATCCTCTTGGACCTCAATGTTTCCAGAAGAAATCAAGGCACCTTTAGGCCTCAATGGTTTCGTCGTAGGGTGCCACTGAATATCTTCTTGACAATCATTGGTTCAAGAGTTCTTGGATGTCTTCTTTACAGTGAATTGTCACCGAATATCTTCAAGGAAATAATTGCTTCATGAACTGCAGGACGTCGTCGTGAAAGTACATTTTCACTGAAAATCCTTTTTGGCAATCATAACTCATAGATTACTTATTGGCCCTGTCCTGCCTCCAGGGTGTCTTCGTGACAGTGAAGTGTCACTGAATATCTATTCAGCAATCAATGCATCGACTTGTCCTCTTGAAACGTTTCTACTTCCAGGGTGACTTCGTGACAGTGAAGTGTCAATGAATTTATTCTTAGCAATCAATGCCTCGAAATGTCCTCTTAAAACTCTTCTGCATCCAAGGAGTCTTCGTGACAGAGAAGTGCCACTTGAATTTATTCTTAGCCTTCAATGCCCCGAAATGGCTTATAAGATCTCTTCTTTGGTGTCTTCATGACAGAGAAGTCACTTGGTATATTCTTGGCAATCAATGCCTCGAAATGTCTTTTTGGATCTCTTGTGCCTCCAGAGCGTCTACGTGTCAGTGAAATGTCACTGACTATCTTCTTAGCAATCAATGCCTCCACATGTCCTCCACTGCCTGTAAAGTGTCTTCGTGACAGTGAGGTGTCATTGAATATATTCTTAACAATCATTGCCTCGAAATGTCCTATTAGATCTCTTCTGCTGTCTCTTCATGACAGGGAAGTGTCACTTGGTACATTCTTGGCAATCAATGACTCGAAATATGCACTTTGATCTCTTCTGCCCCCAGGGTGTCTTCGTGATAGTGAAGTGTCATTGAATATATTCTTAGCAATCATTGCCTCGAAATTTCCTATTAGATCTCTTCTGCTGTCTCTTCATGACAGGGAAGTGTCACTTGGTACATTCTTGGCAATTAATGACTCGAAATATGCACTTTGATCTCTTCTGCCTCCAGGGTGTCTTCGTGACAGTAAAGTGTCACTGAATATCTTCTTAGCAATCAATGCCTCGAAATGTCCTCTTAGAAATCTTCTTCCTCCAGGATGTCTTCGTGACCGTCCTAATGGACTGTCTTTGTGACAGTGGTTGGTTGGTTTGTTGTTTAACGCCGCACTCAGCAATATTCCATATGACTATATGACGGCTGTCTGTAAATAATCGAGTCTGGACCAGACAATCCAGTGATTAATATCATGAGCATCGATACACGCAATTGGGATCGATGACATGCATCAACCAAGTCAGCGAGCCTGACCACCCGATCCCGTTAGTCGCCTTTTACGACAAGCAGAGTCACATTTAACGGTAAGCATGGGTTGCTGAAGACCTATTCTACCCCGGAATCTTCACGGGTCTGTTGTGACAGTGAAGTATCATTGAATATATTCTTAGCAATCATTGCCTCGAAATGTCCTATTAGATCTCTTCTACAGTGTCTTCGTGACAGAGAAGTGTTACTTGGTATATTCATGGCAATCAATGACTCGAAATATGCACTTTGATCTCTTCTGCCCCCAGAGTGTCTTCGTGGCAGTGAAATATCACTGACTATCTTCTTGGCAATCAATGCCTCGAAATGTCTTCTCAGAAACCTACTGCCTGTAGGGTGGCTTCGTGACAGTGAAATATCATTGAATATATTCTTAGTAATCATTGCCTCGAAATGTCCTCTTAGAAATCTTATGCTCCCAGGGTGTATTCGTGTCAGAAAAGTGCCACTTGATACATTCTTAGCAATCAATGCCTCGAGATGTGCAGTTTCATCTCTTCTGCCTCTAGTGTGTCTTCGTGACATTGAAGAGTCATTGAATATCCTTTTAGCAATCAATGCATCGACCTGTCCTCTTGGAAGCTTTCTGCCTCTAAAGTGTCTTCGTGACAGTGAAGTGTCAATAAATATCTTTTTAGCAATCAATGCCTCGAAATGTCCAATCAGAAAACTTCTGCCTACAGGGCGCCTTCGTGACAGTGACGAGTCACTGAATATCTTTTTAGCAATCAATGCCTCAAAATGTCCTCTTAGATCTCTTCTGGGGTGTATTCGTGCCGGTGAGGTGCCACGTGTCACAGTCTTCGTGACAGTCCTATTGCATCTCTTCAACCCCCAGGGTGTCTTCGTGACAGAGAAGTGCCACTTAATACATTCTTTGCAATCATTGCTTCGAAATGTCCTCTTAGATCTCTTCTGGGCATTCTTCCTCCCAGTGAGGTGTCACTGAATATCTTCTCAGCAGTCAATGCCTCGAAATGTTCTCTTAGAAATCTGCCTTCAGGATGTCTTCCTTACAGTCCTGATGGAACTCTTCTGTCTCCAGGTTGTCTTCGTGACAGTGAAATGTCATTGAATATATTCTTAGCAATCATTGCAATCGAAATGTCCTCTCAAAAATCTTCTGCCTCCAGGGCGTCTTCGTGGCAGAGAAGTGTCACTTGGTATACTCTTAGCAATCAATGCTTCAAAATGTGCACTTAGAATTCTTCAGTCTCCAGGTTGTCTTCGTGACTGTGAAGTGCCACTCAAAATATTTTTGACAAATGAAAAACTTCACATTTTTAAAAGTAATCCCATATATGATATACAACGGACAAATGTATCAGAGAAGGTAATTTTTAATCATTAATGTCCAAAGAAGGATTTGAATTAACGGTGGTAACCATAATTTGTTCCAAGCACTTACAGTATTCCGTAATAACATCAACAGTTCAAATCATAATTTCCAAGCACGAGAATCTGCTGGCACACAAGTTCCGTAGCGTGCATGGCCACCATCTGCGTTGACAACTGCCACACAACGCCTCCGCATGGACCATTTGATGCTTGTGAACACACGATCGGGAAGACGACGCCATTGTTGCTGCAAAATGGTGCCAAAATCTTGCTAATTCTGTGGTTGGTTCTGGAGAGTGCGCAGACTTCTGCCAAGAGCATCCCAGACGTGTTCGATGGGATTGAGGTCGGGAGACCTTGGCGGCCAGTCCATGACGTTGACTCCCGCATTCGGAAGGAAATTCCTTGTCAAAATTGCTGTATGGGGTCTGGCATTGTCGTGTTGGAAGATCAAACCGGGTCCATGTGCTGCCATAAAAGGCAGAAGTTCTGGTGCCAGTATCTGGTCGCGGTAAGCAGCAGCGTTGAGGTTGGCACGGATGACAAGAAGCCTGGAACGTGCATTGCCACAGAAAGCACCCCACACCATGACACTTCCGCCTCGAAATCTGTCAACTACCTGTACACAACACTGGGCGTAACGTTCATGACGGCGCCTCCACACCCTCGCCCTACCATCAGCAAATCGAAGATTAAATCGAGATTCATCACTGAAGACGACTTGATTCCAATTCCTCTGAGTCCATCGTAAGTGTCGCTATCCCACAATTGACGTTGACGTCTGTGTAATTGAGTCAGAATCGGCCCGCTGTATGGCCGTCGTGCTTGAAGGTGAACAGTTCTCAGACGGTTTCGAACAGTTTGCGCACTCAGTCTACCCCTAAACAGTTCATTTCTGGTTGATGTAGCCGTCAAAAATCGGTTACGGAGGTGATGTAAGACAATCTGACGATCCTCTGCATGTGACGTCACACGTGGTCGGCCTGGCCGAGGGCGATCAGAGGTGGTACCCGTTTGCTGTAGACGCGTCTGTAAATCATAAACAGTCCGTCGACTACAACCCATCGTCCTTGCGACTTCAGCTACGGACGTTCCCGTCTGCACATTTTGAAAGGCGTGGCATGACAAATGGCCGTAAAGACTTTTGTTTTCTTGTGTTTTTCTTTTTTGTTTGTTAATGACTGCTAACAAGTATGGCTGAAAACACGTGCGGTATTATGGCCACGTGACCAGTTGCAGGTGAAAAACCACTTTTGCCACTATAGTGCTATGCACATGATTTTGATCGATTCACCTGCACAAAATGGGTGTTATCTAAAGACAATACGTGGACATTACTGTTATAAATACACATTAAGGGCCCACAATGATAACTTGTCAAAAAGTTAAAGTTTAAGGATTGTGAAGTTGTTAATTTGGTTCAATATATTTACGTATTTCTTTGAAACTAATGCTTACTTATTCTGGGTATGCAATCAACAAAACCTATGGGTACAAAATCACTACATTTCAACCTGATTTCATGGGAGTGATGGGATAGTAAAAAGGAGATATATCGCCTGTAGGTTTCCTTTTCACATTTTAAAAAAAGAATCGGGTTTTTTCCATGTTTGTGCTACCTTTTACTTGAGAGCTGCAACATGGATTCTTTCCAAATGTAAGAAACACATTCTATTCTAATAAAAAAGGTGCAGTCCAAATGTTGATTTTGATATGTGTATTTTATGAAACAATATTATTTTCTTACAAGTTGTGAATGTGTTTTTTTAAATTCAACATTGTGCGACCTTTAAAGTGAGAACTGCCACATGGGTTCTCTTCACATTTAAGGAACACTTTTTTATATTCATTGGAGAGATGCAGTGCGAAGGTTGATTTTGATATGTTGATTTTATGAAACAATATGAAATTCTTGAAAATGTTTTGAACATAGAATGTTTTTCTTTAATTATTCTATGTTTGTGCTACCTTTTACTTGAGAACTCCCACATGGATTCTTTCCAAATGTAAGAAACTCTTTCTATACTAATAGAAGAGGTGCAGTGCAAATGTTGATTTTCATATATATATTTTATGAAACAGTATGATTTTTTGCATATTTTGAACCTAGAATGTTGTTTTTAATTCTATGTTTGTGCTAGCTTTTACTTGAGAACTGCTGCATGGATTCTTTCCAAATGTGAGAAACACTTTCTATACAAATATGAGAGGTGCAGTACAAATGTGGATTTTGATATGTGTATTTTCGGAACAAATATTGTTTGAATGAGTTGAGGTTACCCTTGTTCATTTTAGTGTTAAAAGCTTTTCTGCCAATGTATGATCCAAGAGCATCATGGTATTACTGTCCATGTCACCTTCCCAGTTTTAGCAGTTTTGAACAGATTGATGATTTGGACGGGTGGAGGTAGCACTGCTGAGATCTTTTTCAGACATCAAATTATTATTTGGGGGAAGGCAACTTTTTAATGTCAAAATATGTCCCTTTCCTTGTAATTTTATAATATTTGTGTCATTGTTTTATTCAGTTACCAAGGCAAAAGCAGTGACCATGGATAAGGTTGAAGATCATCCCTGTGATAAGTTCGTCTGATTCCTCATTTGAGGACCGAAAAGGCTCCTCAACCACTTGGCCCAAGTTCTGACTTGTCATTTAACAAATAAATAAAGGTCACCTAAACCAGAACTCTACTGTCATTTTGTTGCTGTCATCATATTTTTTAATGGATCAAGGCAATCAATCATAGGACATCCGATGCATGGACTATTTTGCCTGTCTCAGTGTTGCTCTCAATACTGAATGTATTAGGTAAGGCCAAGGAAAATTAAATGTTTCAATTTGTGCCGGGCTTATTGTCTGATGGTTTTTAATTTGCAAACTCGTGGGGAAATAATATATCTTTTAATAGTGTTGAAACATTTGTGAACAATTTGCGCATAGTCTTGAAAGTTGTTTTGGAAAGTAAATATTATATCACGAAATTATGCATGTAATTATAACCATTTTGAATTTTGTCTTGGCCGTATTTGAAACTATGTATACCGAGGTACCCTGCCAGAAGACAGCACATTTAATTGACATACTCTTTCATGGATAGAGTTCAGAGTGAATTCAGCTTGCAGAATTTACTGCTTGATACCTAATATTGTAATCAGATTAGTACAAACATTTCAAGCTGCCTGGGAGGTATTGAGTAATAAAACAGGCGTAATCTAACGTTGGACCAACGATGTCTATCAACATTGGGCCAACGTTGTTTTGACGGACGGCACAACGTCTGACTTCTTTCTGGGATGTGTCATGTACCCTGTGATCTGTGCCGTGTAATATTTTTTTGTGATATCTGATGTGATTAATTGCATATTTGTGATGTGTGATGTACCATGTACCATGTGTGTTATGTATCCAGTGATCTGTGTCATGTAATGTTTATGTTTGTGATATGCGATGTTATTGATTTTAAATGTGCCATGTACCATATGTGTCATGTATCCAGTGATATGTGTCATGTAACGTATTTTCGTGATATGTGATTCATTGTACATTTATGATGTGCCATGTGCCATGTGCCATATGTATCATGTACCCTTTGATCTGTGTCATGTAATTTTTTTTATGCCATATGTGATGTGATTAAGTGTTAATGTATGATGTTCCCTGCATTAATATATACAAACATCTTTTATAATAAACATGTAGATGTTTCCTTTTTTAATGATATCCCAAATCTAAAAGGGCGGGTTGATAAAGCCATACCAAGGATATACATCTGTCCGTCCTTCCAAAGACATTTTGTGTGTGAGTGCAGTGGAAAGGTTCATTTTGATATGTGTATTTTATGAAACAATATGATTTTTTACTTGTTTTGAACTTAGAATGTTGTTTTTTTAATTCAATATTGTGCGACCTTTAACTTGAGATATTAATTGGAGAGATGCAGTGCAAAGGTTGATTTTGATGTGTTTATTTTATGAAAGAATATGATTTTGTATATGTTTTGAACTTAGAATGTTTTTTTAAATTCAAAATTGTGCTACCTTTAACCGGAGAACCTTTTACATGGATTTTTTCCAAATTTGAGGAACACTTTCTATACAAATAGGAGAGGTGAAGAGCAAAGCTTGATTTTCATAAGTGTATTTTTTATGAAACAATATGATTTTGTACATGTTTTGAACTTACAATGTTTTATTTTAATTCATCATTGTGCGACCTGTAGTTGAGATATTAATTGGAGAGATGTCGTGCAAAGGTTGATTTTGTTTATTTTATGAAACGATATGAAATTTTCACATGTTTTGAACACAGAATGTTGTTTTAAATTCTATCTTTGTGCTACCTTTTACTTGAGAGCTCCTGTATGGATTCTTTCCAATTCAAGGAACACTTTCCATACAAATGGGAGTGGTGCATTGCAAATGTTGATTTTGATATGTATATTTTATGAAACAATATGATTTTTTACATGTTTTTGACTGAGAATGGTTTTTTTAATTCAACATTGTGCGACCTTTGACTTGAGATATCAGTTGGAGAGATGTATTGCAAAAGTTGATTTTGATATGTTGATTTTATGAAACAATATGAAATTCTTGAAAAAAATTTGAACATAGAATGTTTTTCTTTAATTATTCTATGTTTGTGCTAGCTTTTACTTGAGAACTGCTGCATGGATTCTTTCCAAATGTGAGAAACACTTTCTATACAAATATGAGAGGTGCAGTACAAATGTGGATTTTGATATGTGTATTTTCGGAACAAATATTGTTTGAATGAGTTGAGGTTACCCTTGTTCATTTTAGTGTTAAAAGCTTTTCTGCCATTGTATGATCCAAGAGCATCATGGTATTACTGTCCATGTCACCTTCCCAGTTTTAGCAGTTTTGAACAGATTAATGACTTGGACGGGTGGAGGTAGCACTGCTGAGATTTTTTTCAGACATCAAATTATTATTTGGGGGAAGGCAACTTTTTAATGTCAAAATATGTCCCTTTCCTTGTAATTTTATAACAGTTGTGTCATTGTTTTATTCAGTTACCAAGGCAAAAGCAGTGACCATGGATAAGGTTGAAGATCATCCCTGTGATAAGTTCGTCTGATTCCTCATTTGAGGACTGAAAAGGCTCCCCAAACACTTGGCCAAAGTTCTGACTTGTCATTTAACAAATAAATAAAGGTCACCTAAACCAGAATTCGACTGTCATTTTGTCGCTGTCATAATATTTTTAATGGATCAAGGCAATCAATCATAGGACATCCGATGCATGGACTATTTTGCCTGTCTCAATGTTGCTCTCAATGCTGAATGTATTAGGTAAGGCCAAGAAAAATTAAATGTTTCAATTTGTGCCGGGCTTATTGTCTGATGGTTTTTAATTTGCAAACTCGTGGGGAAATAATATATCTTTTAATAGTGTTGAAACATTTGTGAACAATTTGCGCATAGTCTTGAAAGTTGTTTTGGAAAGTAAATATTATATCACGAAATTATGCATGTAATTATAACCATTTTGAATTTTGTCTTGGCCTTATTTGAAACTATGTATACCGAGGTACCCTGCCAGGAGACAGCACATTTAATTGACATACTCTTTCATGGATAGAGTTCAGAGTGAATTCAGCTTGCAGAATTTACTGCTTGATACCTAATATTGTTATCAGATTGGTACAAACATTTCAAGCTGCCTGGGAGGTATTGAGTATAATAAAACAGGCGTGATCTAACGTTGGACCAACGATGTCTATCAACATTGGGCCAACGTTGTTTTGACGGACGGCACAACGTCTGACTTCTTTCTGGGATGTGTCATGTACCCTGTGATCTGTGCCGTGTAATATTTTTTTGTGATATCTGATGTGATTAATTGCATATTTGTGATGTACCATGTACCATGTGTGTTATGTATCCAGTGATCTGTGTCATGTAATGTTTATGTTTGTGATATGCGATGTTATTGATTTTAAATGTGCCATGTACCATATGTGTCATGTATCCAGTGATATGTGTCATGTAACGTATTTTCGTGATATGTGATTCATTGTACATTTATGATGTGCCATGTGCCATATGTATCATGTACCCTTTGATCTGTGTCATGTAAATTTTTTTATGCCATATGTGATGTGATTAAGTGTTAATGTATGATGTTCCCTGCAATAATATGTATATACAAACATCTTTTATAATAAAAATTTAGATGTTTCCATTTTTAATGATATCCCAAATCTAAAAGGGCGGGTTGATAAAGCCATACCAAGGATATACGTCTGTCCGTCCTTCAAAAGACATTTTGTGTGGGAGTGCAGTGAAAAGGTTCATTTTGATATGTGTATTTTATGAAACAATATGATTATTTACTTGTTTTGAACTGAGAAAGTTTTTTTTTAATTCAATATTGTGCGACCTTTAACTTGAGATATTAATTGGAGAGATGCAGTGCAAAGGTTGATTTTGATGTGTTTATTTTATGAAAGAATATGATTTTGTACATGTTTTGAACTTAGAATGTGTTTTTTAATTCAAAATTGTGCTACCTTTAACCGGAGAACTGCTACATGGATTCTTTCCAAATTTGAGGAACACTTTCTATACAAATAGGAGAGGTGAAGAGCAAAGCTTGATTTTCATAAGTGTATTTTTTATGAAACAATATAATTTTGTACATGTTTTGAACTTAGAATGTGTTTTTCTATTCAACATTGTTCGACCTTTAACTTGAGATATTTATTGGAGAGATGTCGTGCAAAGGTTGATTTTGTTTATTTCTATGAAACGATATGAAATTTTCACATGTTTTGAATACAGAATGTTGTTTTAAATTCTATGTTTGTGCTACCTTTTACTTGAGGGCTCCTGTATGGATTCTTTCCAATTCGAGGAACACTTTCTATACAAATGGGAGTGGTGCATTGCAAATGTTGATTTTGATATGTATATTTTATGAAACAATATGATTTTTTACATGTTTTTGACTGAGAATGGGTTTTTTAATTCAACATTGTGCGACCTTTGACTTGAGATATCAGTTGGAGAGATGTATTGCAAAAGTTGATTTTGATATGTTGATTTTATGAAACAATATGAAATTCTTGAAAAAAATTTGAACATAGAATGTTTTTCTTTAATTATTCTATGTTTGTGCTACCTTTTACTTGAGAGCTCCCACATGGATTCTTTCCAAATGTAAGAAACTCTTTCTATACTAATAGAAGAGGTGCAGTGCAAATGTTGATTTTAATATATGTATTTATTAAACAGTATGATGTTTTGCATATTTTGAACCTAGAATGTTGTTTATAATTCTATGTTTGTGCTAGCTTTTTTTCCAAATGTGAGAAACACTTTCTATACAAATATGAGAGGTGCAGTACAAATGTGGATTTTGATATGTGTATTTTCGGAACAAATATTGTTTGAATGAGTTGAGGTTACCCTTGTTCATTTAAGTGTTAAAAGCTTTTCTGCCAATGTATGATCCAAGAGCATCATGGTATTACTGTCCACGTCACCTTCCCAGTTTTAGCAGTTTTGAACAGTTTAATGACTTGGACGGGTGGAGGTAGCACTGCTGAGATTTTTTTCAGACATCAAATTATTATTTGGGGAAGGCAACTTTTTAATGTCAAAATATGTCCCTTTCCTTGTAATTTTATAATATTTGTGTCATTGTTTTATTCAGTTACCAAGGCAAAAGCAGTGACCATGGATAAGGTTGAAGATCATCCCTGTGATAAGTTCGTCTGATTCCTCATTTGAGGACTGAAAAGGCCCCTCAACCACTCAGCCCAAGTTCTGACTTGTCATTTAACAAATAAATAAAGGTCACCTAAACCAGAATTCGACTGTCATTTTGTTGCTGTCATCATATTTTTTAATGGATCAAGGCAATCAATCATAGGACATCCGATGCATGGACTATTTTGCCTGTCTCAGTGTTGCTCTCAATGCTGAATGTATGGGGTAAGGCCAAGGAAAATTAAATGTTTCAATTTGTGCCGGGCTTATTGTCTGATGGTTTTTAATTTGCAAACTCGTGGGGAAATAATATATCTTTTAATAGTGTTGAAACAATTGTAAACAATTTGCGCATAGTCTTGAAAGTTGTTTTGGAAAGTAAATATTATATGACGAAATTATGCATGTAATTATAACCATTTTGAATTTTGTCTTGGCCGTATTTGAAACTATGTATACCGAGGTACCCTGCCAGAAGACAGCACATTTAATTGACATACTCTTTCATGGATAGAGTTCAGAGTGAATTCAGCTTGCAGAATTTACTGCTTGATACCTAATATTGTTATCAGATTGGTACAAACATTTCAAGCTGCCTGGGAGGTATTGAGTAATAAAACAGGCGTAATCTAACGTTGGACCAACGATGTCTATCAACATTGGGCCAACGTTGTTTTGACGGACGGCACAACGTCTGACTTCTTTCTGGGATGTGTCATGTACCCTGTGATCCGTGCCGTGTAATATTTTTTGTGATATCTGATGGATGTGATTAATTGCATATTTGTGATGTGTGATGTACCATGTACCATGTGTGTTATGTATCCTGTGATCTGTGTCATGTAATGTTTATGTTTGTGATATGCGATGTGATTGAGTTTAAATGTGCCATGTACCATATGTGTCATGTATCCAGTGATATGTGTCATGTAACGTATTTTCGTGATATGTGATTCATTGTACATTTATGATGTGCCATGTGCCATATGTATCATGTACCCTTTGATCTGTGTCATGTAATTTTTTTTATGCCATATGTGATGTGATTAAGTGTTAATGTATGATGTTCCCTGCAATAATATATACAAACATCTTTTATAATAAAAATTTAGATATTTCCTTTTTTAATGATATCCCAGATCTAAAAGGGCGGGTTGATAAAGCCATACCAAGGATATACGTCTGTCCGTCCTTCAAAAGACATTTTGTGTGGGAGTGCAGTGAAAAGGTTCATTTTGATATGTGTATTTTATGAAACAATATGATTATTTACTTGTTTTGAACTTAGAATGTTGTTTATTTAATTCAATATTGTGCGACCTTTAACTTGAGATATTAATTGGAGAGATGCAGTGCAAAGGTTGATTTTGATGTGTTTATTTTATGAAAGAATATGATTTTGTATATGTTTTGAACTTAGAATGTGTTTTTTAATTCAAAATTGTGCTACCTTTAACCGGAGAACTGCTACATGGATTCTTTCCAAATTTGAGGAACACTTTCTATACAAATAGGAGAGGTGAGGAGCAAAGCTTGATTTTCATAAGTGTATTTTTTATGAAACAATATAATTTTGTACATGTTTTGAACTTAGAATGTTTTATTTTAATTCATCATTGTGCGACCTTTAACTTGAGATATTAATTGGAGAGATGTCGTGCAAAGGTTGATTTTGGTGTGTTTATTTTATGAAACAATATGATTTTGTAGATGTTTTGAACTTAGAATGTGTTTTTCTATTGAACATTGTTCGACCTTTAAGTTGAGATATTAATTGGAGAGATGTCGTGCAAAGGTTGATTTTGATATGTTTATTATATGAAACGATATGAAATTTTCACATGTTTTGAATACAGAATGTTGTTTTAAATTCTATGTTTGTGCTACCTGTTACTTGAGAGCTCCTGGTATTTCCAATTCGAGGAACACTTTCTATACAAATGGGAGTGGTGCATTGCAAATGTTGATTTTGATATGTATATCTTATGAAACAATATGAATTTTTACATGTTTGGAACTGAGAATGGTTTTTTAATTGAACATTCTGGTACCTTTAACCGGAGAACTACTACATGGATTCTTTCAATATTTGAGGAATACTGTCTATATAAATAGGAGAGGTGCAGAGCAAAGGTTGATTTTCATATGTGTATTTTATGAAACAATATGATTTTGTACATGTTTTGAACTTTGAAAAATGAATGAGTCGAGGTTACCCTTGTTCAGTTTAGTGTTAATATCTTTTCTGCCAATGTATGATCCAAGAGCATCATGGTATTACTGTCCATGTCACCTTCCCAGTTTTAGCAGTTTTGAACAGTTTAATGACTTGGACGGGTGGAGGTAGCACTGCTGAGACTTTTTTCAGACATCAAATTATTATTTGGGGGAAGGCAACATTTTTAATGTCAAAATATGTCATTCAAAAGTATGCTACCTTTAACCGGAGAACTGCTACATGGATTCTTTCCAAATTTGAGGAACACTTTCTGTACAAATAGGAGAGGTGCAGTGCAAAGGTTGATTTTGATGTGTTGATTTTATGAAACAATATGAAACTCTTGCATGGTTTGAACATGCATGTTTTGAATGTTTTTTTAATTATTCTATGTTTGTGTTACCTTTTACTTGAGAGCTTCTACATAGATTCTTTCCAAATGTAAGAAACACTTTCTATACAAATAGGAGAGGTGAAGAGCGAAGCTTGATTTTCATAAGTGTATTTTTTATGAAACAATATGATTTTGTACATGTTTTGAACTTAGAATGTTTTATTTTAATTCATCATTGTGCGACCTGTAGTTGAGATATTAATTGGAGAGATGTCGTGCAAAGGTTGATTTTGTTTATTTTATGAAACGATATGAAATTTTCACATGTTTTGAATACAGAATGTTGTTTTAAATTCTATCTTTGTGCTACCTTTTACTTGAGAGCTCCTGTATGGATTCTTTCCAATTCGAGGAACACTTTCCATACAAATGGGAGTGGTGCATTGCAAATGTTGATTTTGATATGTATATTTTATGAAACAATATGATTTTTTACATGTTTTTAACTGAGAATGGGTTTTTTAATTCAACATTGTGCGACCTTTGACTTGAGATATCAGTTGGAGAGATGTATTGCAAAAGTTGATTTTGATATGTTGATTTTATGAAACAATATGAAATTCTTGAAAAAAATTTGAACATAGAATGTTTTTCTTTAATTATTCTATGTTTGTGCTACCTTTTACTTGAGAGCTCCCACATGTATTCTTTCCAAATGTAAGAAACTCTTTCTATACTAATAGAAGAGGTGCAGTGCAAATGTTGATTTTCATATATGTATTTTATGAAACAGTATGATGTTTTGCATATTTTGAACCTAGAAGGTTTTTAATTCTATGTTTATGCTAGCTTTTACTTGAGAACTGCTGCATGGATTCTTTCCAAATGTGAGAAACACTTTCTATACAAATATGAGAGGTGCAGTACAAATGTGGATTTTGATATGTGTATTTTCGGAACAAATATTGTTTGAATGAGTTGAGGTTACCCTTGTTCATTTTAGTGTTAAAAGCTTTTCTGCCATTGTATGATCCAAGAGCATCATGGTATTACTGTCCATGTCACCTTCCCAGTTTTAGCAGTTTTGAACAGATTAATGACTTGGACGGGTGGAGGTAGCACTGCTGAGATTTTTTTCAGACATCAAATTATTATTTGGGGGAAGGCAACTTTTTAATGTCAAAATATGTCCCTTTCCTTGTAATTTTATAACAGTTGTGTCATTGTTTTATTCAGTTACCAAGGCAAAAGCAGTGACCATGGATAAGGTTGAAGATCATCCCTGTGATAAGTTCGTCTGATTCCTCATTTGAGGACTGAAAAGGCTCCCCAAACACTTGGCCAAAGTTCTGACTTGTCATTTAACAAATAAATAAAGGTCACCTAAACCAGAATTTGACTGTTATTTTGTCGCTGTCATAATATTTTTAATGGATCAAGGCAATCAATCATAGGACATCCGATGCATGGACTATTTTGCCTGTCTCAATGTTGCTCTCAATGCTGAATGTATTAGGTAAGGCCAAGAAAAATTAAATGTTTCAATTTGTGCCGGGCTTATTGTCTGATGGTTTTTAATTTGCAAACTCGTGGGGAAATAATATATCTTTTAATAGTGTTGAAACATTTGTGAACAATTTGCGCATAGTCTTGAAAGTTGTTTTGGAAAGTAAATATTATATCACGAAATTATGCATGTAATTATAACCATTTTGAATTTTGTCTTGGCCGTATTTGAAACTATGTATACCGAGGTACCCTGCCAGGAGACAGCACATTTAATTGACATACTCTTTCATGGATAGAGTTCAGAGTGAATTCAGCTTGCAGAATTTACTGCTTGATACCTAATATTGTAATCAGATTGGTACAAACATTTCAAGCTGCCTGGGAGGTATTGAGTATAATAAAACAGGCGTGATCTAACGTTGGACCAACGATGTCTATCAACATTGGGCCAACGTTGTTTTGACGGACGGCACAACGTCTGACTTCTTTCTGGGATGTGTCATGTACCCTGTGATCTGTGCCGTGTAATCTTTTTTGTGATATCTGATGTGATTAATTGCATATTTGCGATGTGTGATGTACCATGTACCATGTGTGTTATGTATCCTGTGATCTGTGTCATGTAATGTTTATGTTTGTGATATGCGATGTTATTGATTTTAAATGTGCCATGTACCATATGTGTCATGTATCCAGTGATATGTGTCATGTAACGTATTTTCGTGATATGTGATTCATTGTACATTTATGATGTGCCATGTGCCATATGTATCATGTACCCTTTGATCTGTGTCATGTAATTTTTTTTATGCCATATGTGATGTGATTAAGTGTTAATGTATGATGTTCCCTGCAATAATATGTATATACAAACATCTTTTATAATAAAAATTTAGATATTTCCTTTTTTAATGATATCCCAAATCTAAAAGGGCGGGTTGATAAAGCCATACCAAGGATATACGTCTGTCCGTCCTTCAAAAGACATTTTGTGTGTGAGTGCAGTGAAAAGGTTCATTTTGATATGTGTATTTTATGAAACAATATGATTATTTACTTGTTTTGAACTTAGAATGTTGTTTATTTAATTCAATATTGTGCGACCTTTAACTTGAGATATTAATTGGAGAGATGCAGTGCAAAGGTTGATTTTGATGTGTTTATTTTATGAAAGAATATGATTTTGTACATGTTTTGAACTTAGAATGTGTTTTTTAATTCAAAATTGTGCTACCTTTAACCGGAGAACTGCTACATGGATTCTTTCCAAATTTGAGGAACACTTTCTATACAAATAGGAGAGGTGAGGAGCAAAGCTTGATTTTCATAAGTGTATTTTTTATGAAACAATATGATTTTGTACATGTTTTGAACTTAGAATGTTTTATTTTAATTCATCATTGTGCGACCTTTAACTTGAGATATTAATTGGAGAGATGTCGTGCAAAGGTTGATTTTGGTGTGTTTATTTTATGAAACAATATGATTTTGTAGATGTTTTGAACTTAGAATGTGTTTTTCTATTGAACATTGTTCGACCTTTAAGTTGAGATATTAATTGGAGAGATGTCGTGCAAAGGTTGATTTTGATATGTTTATTATATGAAACGATATGAAATTTTCACATGTTTTGAATACAGAATGTTGTTTTAAATTCTATGTTTGTGCTACCTGTTACTTGAGAGCTCCTGGTATTTCCAATTCGAGGAACACTTTCTATACAAATGGGAGTGGTGCATTGCAAATGTTGATTTTGATATGTATATCTTATGAAACAATATGAATTTTTACATGTTTGGAACTGAGAATGGTTTTTTAATTGAACATTCTGGTACCTTTAACCGGAGAACTACTACATGGATTCTTTCAATATTTGAGGAATACTGTCTATATAAATAGGAGAGGTGCAGAGCAAAGGTTGATTTTCATATGTGTATTTTATGAAACAATATGATTTTGTACATGTTTTGAACTTTGAAAAATGAATGAGTCGAGGTTACCCTTGTTCAGTTTAGTGTTAATATCTTTTCTGCCAATGTATGATCCAAGAGCATCATGGTATTACTGTCCATGTCACCTTCCCAGTTTTAGCAGTTTTTAACAGTTTAATGACTTGGACGGGTGGAGGTAGCACTGCTGAGACTTTTTTCAGACATCAAATTATTATTTGGGGGAAGGCAACATTTTTAATGTCAAAATAAGTCATTCAAAAGTATGCTACCTTTAACCGGAGAACTGCTACATGGATTCTTTCCAAATTTGAGGAACACTTTCTGTACAAATAGGAGAGGTGCAGTGCAAAGGTTGATTTTGATGTGTTGATTTTATGAAACAATATGAAACTCTTGCATGGTTTGAACATGCATGTTTTGAATGTTTTTTTAATTATTCTATGTTTGTGTTACCTTTTACTTGAGAGCTTCTACATAGATTCTTTCCAAATGTAAGAAACTCTTTCTATACTAATCGAAATATCCTCTTGGATCTTTCTGCCTCCAGGGTGTCTTCGTGACAGTGACGTGTCACTAAATATCTTATTGGCATTCATTGCCTCAAGATGCGTTATGTCACCGTTTCTCTCCAGAATGTCTTCGTGACAGTGAGGTGTTGCTGAATATCTTCTCAGCAATCAATGCTTCGAAATTACCTCCTAGAAATCTTCTGCCTCCAGGTTGTCTTCGTGAAGGAGAAGTTCGACTTAATACATTCTTGGAAATCTTTTCTTCCTCCAGAACGTCTTCGTGACAGCAAATGTCACTTGATATATTCTTGGCAGCAATCAATGCCTCCAGGATATCTTCATGACAGTGAAGTGTCATTGAATATATTCTTAGCAATCAATGCCTCGAAATGCCCTCTTGAAATGTTTCTGCTTCCAGGGTGTCTTCATGACAGTGAGTGCCACTCAATATATTCTTGGCAATCATTGCCTCGGGATGTCCTCATGGAATTCGTCTGCCTCCAGGGTGTCTTCGTGACTGTGATGTGTCACTGAATATCTTCTTGGCATTCATTGCCTCAAGATTCGTAATGTCACTGTTTTCCCTCCAGGATGTCTTCGTGCCAGAGAAGTGCCACTTAATAATTCTTGGCAAACAATGCCTCGAAATGTGCACGTTGATCTCTTCTGCCTCCAAAGTGCCTTCGTAACAGTCAGTTTCCACTGAATATCTTATTAGCAGCATCACTGCATTCATAAGTCTTCTTGACCCCCTTTTGCCTCCAGTGTGTGACCGTCGTTATCCAGTGGTCAGGCATGCTTCAGGCGGATACAAAGAGGCTGACACTGCCTCTGACAACCAAACAATCCCCGATTTTGAACCTAAATCTAAATAATTTGGAAGTGTCTTTCTATAAAGTGATGCGCCTACGTGCAGGTTGTTAGTGCGGGTTAGTAAAGGTTAGTACAGTGTTAAGTCTCTGAACCTAACGTGCCTCAGAAGCATACCCGACCCTTAGATCGAGGTCTCCAGAGGTCTTATTTGGGTACCAGTGATCATGGGAGGTGGGAAACCTGGTCCTGGAGAGTCTCCTGGTGATGCCTTTTGCCTCAATGATGTCTTATTGGTCATTTTCCGCCCCCAGAAGTCTTGTTGGCACTCTAATGCTTCCTGTGTTTCTTCGTGACAGTCAATTGCCACTGAACAGCTTCTTGGCAAACATTGCCTCCAGACGTCTCCTTGCAACTCGTCTGTGTCTCTTCTGTGATTTGTTAAAGACTATCCTCTTGGACATCAATGTTTCCAGAATAAAATTAAGGCACCTTTCAGCCTCAATGGTGTCGTCGTGACATTGAAGTGCCACTGAATATCTTCTTGGCAATCATTGGTTCAAGAATTCTAGGATGTCTTCTTGACAGTGAATTGTCACCGAATATCTTCTAGGAACCATTTGCTTCATGAGCTGCAGGACGCCGTCGTGAAAGTGAATTTTCACTGAAAATCTTTTTGGCAATCATAACTCATAGATGGCTTATTGGCCCTGTCCTGCCTCCGGGGTGTCTTCGTGACAGTGAAGTGTCACTGAATATCTTTCCAGCAATCAATGCCTCGAAATGTCCTCTTAGCACACTTCTGCCTTCAGTTTGTCTTCGTGAAAGTGAATTACCACTGAATTTCTTCTTAGCAATCAATGCATCGACATGTCCTCTTGAAACGTTACTACTTCCAGGGTGTCTTCGTGACAGTGAAGTGTCACTGAATATCTGTTCAGCAATAAATTACCACTGAATATTTTCTTAGCAATCAATGCCTGGAGATGTCCTCATTGAATTATGTATCCAGGGCGTCTTCGTGACAGTATTAATGGTATTAAGTGTCACTGAATATCTTTTCAGCAATCAATGTCTCTTAGCACACTTCTGCCTTCAGGGTATATTTTTGGCAATCAATGCCTCGAAATATGCACTTTGATCTCTTCTGCCTCCAGGGTGTCTTCGTGACAGTGAAGTGTCATTGAATATATTCTTAGCAACCAATGCCTCGAAATGTCCTATTAGATCTCTTCTGCTTCCAGGGTGTATTCGTGTCAGAAAAGTGCCACTTGATACATTCTTAGCAATCAATGCCTCTAGATGTGCAGTTTCAAACCTTCTGCCTCTCGTGACAGTGACGAGTCACTAAATATCTTTTTAGCAATCAATGCCTCGAAATGTCCAATCAGAAAACTTCTGCCTCCAGGATGTCATCGTGACCGTGAAGTGTCACTGAATAGCTTCTTAACAATAAATGCTTCGAAAGGTCCTCTTAGAAATCTTATGCCTCAAGGGTGCCTTCGTGACAGTGACGAGTCACTGAATATCTTTTTAGCAGCCAATGCCTCAAAATGTCCTCTTAGCTCTCTTCTGGGGTGTATTCGTGCAAGTGAGGTGCCACGTGTCACTGAATACCATCTCAGCAGTCAATGCCTCGAAATGTTATCTGAGAAATCGTCTGCATTCAGGGTGTCTTCGTGACAGTCCTATTGGATCTCTTCAACCCCCAGGGTGTCCCCAGAGAAGTGCCACTTATTACATTCTTTGCAATCATTGCTTCGAAATATCCTCTTGAAACTTTTCTGCCTCAAGCTTTCTAAGCATCAAAACTTTAATAAGTTTATTTATAATCTGAACTTATTTACATAGTAACAAAACGATTTATTTGCAGCATAATGCAGATTATGTAAAATAATCAAACTATTTGTAATTTTATGACTCCTTGCTGAAATCGGAAGCACATACAGCATCGTACATATCGAAGTCTAAGTTTTGAAGCCGAAATCGGAAATAGTCATGGATTCTACGCTCGATGATTTTCGAATTGTTTTTTTAAACAGGGCGGCGAGGATAGATATATAACATATTGATGTGATATAATTGTACCCAAATAATGGTGTTATTGGTCTATCATTGCAAGAAGGACAATTTAGAAAGTCTTTACAAACTTATCTGAGAATCTCCCGTTCTCAGAACGGATGGGTGGGTGAGTGAGTATGGTTTTACGCCGCTTTTTTCAAATATTCAAGAAATATCACGGTGGAGAACACCAGAAATTGGCTTCACACATTGTACCCATGTCGGGAATCTACCCCGGGTCTTCGGCGTGACGAGCGAACGCTTTAACCATTATGCTATCTGACAGCCCCTCTCAGAACGGATGAAACAAGATACACGTGATGTTTGTGATGTACCATAAAAATATTTTCTACCCAAAATGCTAAGTGATTTTGTACCAATGAATATATAACAATCGATCTATATAATTATATTTCTTTTTACATGTATATTGCAAACTAATATTTACGTATATTTTGAAACTAATGCAAACTTATTCTGGGTATTCAATCAACAGAAATTATGGTTACAAAATCACTACATTTCAACCGGATTTCGTGGTGTGATGGGATAGTAAAAAGGAGATATATCGCCTGTTTCCTTTTCACGTTTTAAAACAAGAATGTTTTTTTTATTCCATGTTTGTGCTACCTTTTACTGGAGAGCTACAACATGGATTCTTTCCAAATGTAAGAAACACATTCTATTCTAATATAAAAGGTGCAGTCCAAATGTTGATTTTGATGTGTGTATTTTATGAAACATTATTATTTTTTTACAAGTTTTGAATGTTTTTTTAAATTCAACATTGTGCGACCTTTAACGTGAGAACTGCTACACGGGTGCTTCCTTTTACTTGAGAGTGATAAGTTCGTCTGATGCTTCATTTGAGGACTGAAAAGGCTCCTCAACCATTCGGCCCAATTTCTAACTTGTCATTTAACAAATAGATAGAGGTCACCTAAACCAGAATTCTATTGTCAATTTGTTGCTGTCATATTTTTTAATGGATCAAGACAATGAATTATAGGAGATCCGATGCATGGACTATTTTGCCTGTCTCAGTGTTGCTCTCAATACTGAATGTATGGGGTAAGGCCAAGGAAAATTATATGTTTCATTTTGTGCCAGGCTGATGATTTTTAATTTACAAACTCGTGGGAAAATCATATTTCTTTAAATATTGTTGAAACATTTGTGAACAATTTGCACATTGTCTTGAAAGTTGTTTTGGAAAGTAATTATTATATCACAAAATTGTGCACGTAACTAAAAACATTTTGAATTTTGTCTTGGTCGTATTTGAAACTATGTATGCCGAGGTACCCTGCCAGAAGACAGCGCATTTCATTAACATGCTCTTCCTCGGATAGAGTTCATTCAGAGTGAATTAAGCTAGCAGAACTTACTGCTTGTTACCTGATATTTTAACCAGGTTGGAACAAACATTTCAAGCTGCCTGGGAGGTATTTAGGAATAAAATAGGCGTAATCTAACGTTGGACCAACGATATCTGTGTCGTGTAATATTTTTTTGTGATATCTGATGTGATTAATTGCATATTTGTGATGTGTGATGTGCCATGTACCATATGTGTCATGTATCCTGTGATCTGTGTCATGTAACGTTTTCGTTTGTGATATGTGATATGATTATTTGTATATACGGGATTTGCCATGTGCCATATGTGTCATGTATCCTGTCATATGTCTCATGGAATGTTTTGGGTTTTCTTTATATGCAATGCGATTAATTTTATATTGTGCGACCTTTAACTTGAGATATTAATTGGAGAGATGCAGTGCAAAGGTTGATTTTGATGTGTTTATTTTATGAAAGAATATGATTTTGTATATGTTTTGAACTTAGAATGTGTTTTTTAATTCAAAATTGTGCTACCTTTAACCGGAGAACTGCTACATGGATTCTTTCCAAATTTGAGGAACACTTTCTATACAAATAGGAGAGGTGAAAAGCAAAGCTTGATTTTCATAAGTGTATTTTTTATGAAACAATATGCTTTGTTTTTTTTTTATATGCAATGCGATTAATTTTATATGTGTGATGTGTGATGTGCCATGTACCATGTGTGTTATGTATCCAGTGATCTGTGTCATGTAATGTTTATGTTTGTGATATGCGATGTGATTGATTTTAAATGTGCCATGTACCATATGTGTCATGTATCCAGTGATATGTGTCATGTAACGTATTTTCGTGATATGTGATTCATTGTACATTTATGATGTGCCATGTGCCATATGTATCATGTACCCTTTGATCTGTGTCATGTAAATTTTTGTATGCCATATGTGATGTGATTAAATGTTAATGTATGATGTTCCCTGCAATAATATATACAAACATCTTTTATAATAAAAATTTAGATGTTTCCTTTTTTAATGATATCCCAAATCTAAAAGGGCGGTTGATAAAGTCATACCAAGGATATACGTCTGTCCGTCCTTCCAAAGACATTTTGTGTGGGAGTGCAGTGGAAAGGTTCATTTTGATATGTGTATTTTATGAAACAATATGATTTTTTACTTGTTTTGAACTTAGAATGTGTTTTTTTAATTCAACATTGTGCGACCTTTAACTTGAGATATTAATTGGAGAGATGCAGTGCAAAGGTTGATTTTGATGTGTTTATTTTATGAAAGAATATGATTTTGTACATGTTTTGAACTTAGAATGTGTTTTTTTATTCAAAATTGTGCTACCTTTAACCGGAGAACCTTTTACATGGATTCTTTCCAAATTTGAGGAACACTCTCTATACAAATAGGAGAGGTGAGGAGCAAAGCTTGATTTTCATAAGTGTATTTTTTATGAAACAATATGATTTTGTACATGTTTTGAACTTAGAATGTTTTATTTTAATTCATCATTGTGCGACCTTTAAGTTGAGATATTAATTGGAGAGATGTCGTGCAAAGGTTGATTTTGGTGTGTTTATTTTATGAAACAATATGATTTTGTAGATGTTTTGAATTTAGAATGTGTTTTGCTATTCAACATTGTTCGACTTTTAACTTGATATATTAATTGGAGAGATGGCGTGCAAAGGTTGATTTTGATATGTTTATTATATGAAACGATATGAAATTTTCACATGTTTTGAATACAGAATGTTGTTTTAAATTCTATGTTTGTGCTACCTTTTACTTGAGAGCTCCTGTATGGATTCTTTCCAATTCGAGGAACACTTTCCATACAAATGGGTGTGGTGCATTGCAAATGTTGATTTTGATATGTATATTTTATGAAACAATATGATTTTTTACATGTTTTTAACTGAGAATGGTTTTTTTAATTCAACATTGTGCGACCTTTGACTTGAGATATCAGTTGGAGAGATGTATTGCAAAAGTTGATTTTGATATGTTGATTTTATGAAACAATATGAAATTCTTGAAAAAAAATTGAACATAGAATGTTTTTCTTTAATTATTCTATGTTTGTGCTACCTTTTACTTGAGAGCTCCCACATGTATTCTTTCCAAATGTAAGAAACTCTTTCTATACTAATAGAAGAGGTGCAGTGCAAATGTTGATTTTCATATATGTATTTTATTAAACAGTATGATGTTTTGCATATTTTGAACCTAGAATGTTGTTTTTAATTCTATGTTTATGCTAGCTTTTACTTGAGAACTGCTACATGGATTGTTTCTAAATGTGAGAAACACTTTATATACAAATATGAGAGGTGCAGTACAAATGTGGATTTTGATATGTGTATTTTCGGAACAAATATTGTTTGAATGAGGTGAGGTTACCCTTGTTCATTTTAGTGTTAAAAGCTTTTCTGCCAATGTATGATCCAAGAGCATCATGGTATTACTGTCCATGTCACCTTCCCAGTTTTAGCAGTTTTGAACAGTTTAATGACTTGGACGGGTGGAGGTAGCACTGCTGAGATTTTTTTCAGACAACAAATTATTATTTGGGGGAAGGCAACTTTTTAATGTCAAAATATGTCCCTTTCCTTGTAATTTTATAATATTTGTGTCATTGTTTTATTCAGTTACCAAGGCAAAAGCAGTGACCATGGATGAGGTTGAAGATCATCCCTGTGATAAGTTCGTCTGATTCCTCATTTGAGGACTGAAAAGGCTCCCCAAACACTTGGCCGAAGTTCTGACTTGTCATTTAACAAATAAATAAAGGTCACCTAAACCAGAATTTGACTGTTATTTTGTCGCTGTCATAATATTTTTTAATGGATCAAGGCAATCAATCATAGGACATCCGATGCATGGACTATTTTGCCTGTCTCAGTGTTGCTCTCAATGCTGAATGTATTAGGTAAGGCCAAGGAAAATTAAATGTTTCAATTTGTGCCCGCCTTATTGTCTGATGGTTTTTAATTTGCAAACTCGTGGGGAAATAATATATCTTTTAATAGTGTTGAAACATTTGTGAACAATTTGCGCATAGTCTTGAAAGTTGTTTTGGAAAGTAAATATTATATCACGAAATAATGCATGCAGTAACAACCATTTTGAATTTTGTCTTGGCCGTATTTGAAACTATGTATACCGAGGTACCCTGCCAGAAGACAGCACATTTAATTGACATACTCTTTCATGGATAGAGTTCAGAGTGAATTCAGCTTGCAGAATTTAATGCTTGATACCTGATATTTTAATCAGATTGGTACAAACATTTCAAGCTGCCTGGGATGTATTGAGTAATAAAACAGGCGTAATCTAACGTTGGACCAACGATGTCTATCAACATTGGGCCAACGTTGTTTTGACGGACGGCACAACGTCTGACTTCTTTCTGGGATGTGTCATGTACCCTGTGATCTGTGTCGTGTAATATTTTTTTGTGATATCTGATGTGATTAATTGCATATTTGTGATGTGTGATGTGCCATGTACCATATGTGTCATGTATGTTGTGATCTGTGTCATGTAATGTTTATGTTTGTGATATGTGATATGATTATTTGTATATAAGTGATATGTGCCATGTGGCATGTGTCATGTATCCTGTCATATGTCTCATGGAATGCTTTGGGTTTTTTTTATATACAATTCGAAGAATTTTATATGTGTGATGTATGATGTACCATGTACCATGTGTGTTATGTATCCAGTGATCTGTGTCATGTAATGTTTATGTTTGTGATATGCGATGTGATTGATTTTAAATGTGCCATGTACCATATGTGTCATGTATCCAGTGATAAGGGTCATGTAACGTATTTTCGTGACATGTGATTCATTGTACATTTATCATGTGCCATGTGCCATATGTATCATGTACCCTTTGATCTGTGTCATGTAATTTTTTTTATGCCATATGTGATGTGATTAAATGTTAATGTATGATGTTCCCTGCAATAATATATACAAACATCTTTTATAATAAAAATTTAGATGTTTCCTTTTTTAATGATATCCCAAATCTAAAAGGGCGGGTTGATAAAGCCATACCAAGGATATACGTCTGTCCGTCCTTCCAAAGACATTTTGTGTGGGAGTGCAGTGAAAAGGTTCATTTTGATATGTGTATTTTATGAAACAATATGATTATTTACTTGTTTTGAACTTAGAATGTTGTTTATTTAATTCAATATTGTGCGACCTTTAACTTGAGATATTAATTGGAGAGATGCAGTGCAAAGGTTGATTTTGATGTGTTTATTTTATGAAAGAATATGATTTTGTACATGTTTTGAACTTAGAATGTGTTTTTAATTCAAAATTGTGCTACCTTTAACCGGAGAACCTTTTACATGGATTCTTTCCAAATTTGAGGAACACTTTCTATACAAATAGGAGAGGTGAGGAGCAAAGCTTGATTTTCATAAGTGTATTTTTTATGAAACAATATGATTTTGTACATGTTTTGAACTTAGAATGTTTTATTTTAATTCATCATTGTGCGACCTTTAAGTTGAGATATTAATTGGAGAGATGTCGTGCAAAGGTTGATTTTGGTGTGTTTATTTTATGAAACAATATGATTTTGTAGATGTTTTGAATTTAGAATGTGTTTTGCTATTCAACATTGTTCGACTTTTAACTTGATATATTAATTGGAGAGATGGCGTGCAAAGGTTGATTTTGATATGTTTATTTTATGAAACGATATGAAATTTTCACATGTTTTGAATACAGAATGTTGTTTTAAATTCTATGTTTGTGCTACCTTTTACTTGAGAGCTCCTGTATGGATTCTTTCCAATTCGAGGAACACTTTCCATACAAATGGGAGTGGTGCATTGCAAATGTTGATTTTGATATGTATATTTTATGAAACAATATGATTTTTTACATGTTTTTAACTGAGAATGTTTTTTTTAATTCAACATTGTGCGACCTTTGACTTGAGATATCAGTTGGAGAGATGTATTGCAAAAGTTGATTTTGATATGTTGATTTTAAGAAACAATATGAAATTCTTGAAAAAAAATTGAACATAGAATGTTTTTCTTTAATTATTCTATGTTTGTGCTACCTTTTACTTGAGAGCTCCCACATGTATTCTTTCCAAATGTAAGAAACTCTTTCTATACTAATAGAAGAGGTGCAGTGCAAATGTTGATTTTCATATATGTATTTTATTAAACAGTATGATGTTTTGCATATTTTGAACCTAGAATGTTGTTTTTAATTCTATGTTTGTGCTAGCTTTTACTTGAGAACTGCTACATGGATTGTTTCTAAATGTGAGAAACACTTTATATACAAATATGAGAGGTGCAGTACAAATGTGGATTTTGATATGTGTATTTTTGGAACAAATATTGTTTGAATGAGTTGAGGTTACCCTTGTTCATTTTAGTGTTAAAAGCTTTTCTGCCAATGTATGATCCAAGAGCATCATGGTATTACTGTCCATGTCACCTTCCCAGTTTTAGCAGTTTTGAACAGTTTAATGACTTGGATGGGTGGGGGTAGCACTGCTGAGATTTTTTTCAGACAACAAATTATTATTTGGGGGAAGGCAACTTTTTAATGTCAAAATATGTCCCTTTCCTTGTAATTTTATAATATTTGTGTCATTGTTTTATTCAGTTACCAAGGCAAAAGCAGTGACCATGGATAAGGTTGAAGATCATCCCTGTGATAAGTTCGTCTGATTCCTCATTTGAGGACTGAAAAGGCTCCCCAAACACTTGGCCGAAGTTCTGACTTGTCATTTAACAAATAAATAAAGGTCACCTAAACCAGAATTTGACTGTTATTTTGTCGCTGTCATAATATTTTTTAATGGATCAAGGCAATCAATCATAGGACATCCGATGCATGGACTATTTTGCCTGTCTCAGTGTTTCTCTCAATGCTGAATGTATTGGGTAAGGCCAAGGAAAATTAAATGTTTCAATTTGTGCCGGGCTTATTGTCTGATGGTTTTTAATTTGCAAACTCGTGGGGAAATAATATATCTTTTAATAGTGTTGAAGCATTTGTGAACAATTTGCGCATAGTCTTGAAAGTTGTTTTGGAAAGTAAATATTTTATGACGAAATTATGCATGTAATTATAACCATTTTGAATTTTGTCTTGGCCTTATTTGAAACTATGTATACCGAGGTACCCTGCCAGAAGACAGCACATTTAATTGACACACTCTTTCATGGATAGAGTTCAGAGTGAATTCAGCTTGCAGAATTTACTGCTTAATACCTAATATTTTAATCAGATTGGTACAAACATTTCAAGCTGCCTGGGAGGTATTGAGTAATAAAACAGGCGTAATCTAACGTTGGACCAACGATGTCTATCAACATTGGGCCAACGTTGTTTTGACGGACGGCACAACGTCTGACTTCTTTCTGGGATGTGTCATGTACCGTGTGATCTGTGCCGTGTAATATTTTTTGTGATATCTGATGTGATTAATTGCATATTTGTGATGTTTGATGTGTGATGTACCATGTGTGTTATGTATCCAGTGATCTGTGTCATGTAATGTTTATGTTTGTGATATGCGATGTGATTGATTTTAAATGTGCCATGTACCATATGTGTCATGTATCCAGTGATATGTGTCATGTAACGTATTTTCGTGATATGTGATTCATTGTACATTTATGATGTGCCATGTGCCATATGTATCATGTACCCTTTGATCTGTGTCATGTAATTTTTTTTATGCCATATGTGATGTGATTAAGTGTTAATGTATGATGTTCCCTGCAATAATATATACAAACATCTTTTATAATAAGAATTTAGATATTTCTTTTTTAATGATATCCCAAATCTAAAAGGGCGGGTTGATAAAGCCATACCAAGGATATACGTCTGTCCGTCCTTCCAAAGACATTTTGTGTGTGAGTGCAGTGAAAAGGTTCATTTTGATATGTGTATTTTATGAAACAATATGATTATTTACTTGTTTTGAACTTAGAATGTTTTTTTAATTCAACATTGTGCGACCTTTAACTTGAGATAATAATTGGAGAGATGCAGTGCAAAGGTTGATTTTGATGTATTTATTTTATGAAAGAATATGATTTTGTACATGTTTTGAACTTAGAATGTTTTTTTTAAATTCGAAATTGTGCTACCTTTAACCGGAGAACTGCTACATGAATTCTTTCCAAATTTGAGGAACACTTTCTATACAAATAGGAGAGGTGAAGAGCAAAGCTTGATTTTCATAAGTGTATTTTTTATGAAACAATATGATTTTGTACATGTTTTGAATTTAGAAAGTTTTATTTTAATTCATCATTGTGCGACCTTTAAGTTGAGACATTAATCTGAGAGATGTCGTGCAAAGGTTGATTTTGATATGTTTATTTTATGAAATGATATGAAATTTTCACATGTTTTGAATACAGAATGTTGTTTTAAATTCTATGTTTGTGCTACCTTTTACTTGAGATATCAGTTGGAGAGATGTATTGCAAAAGTTGATTTTGATATGTTGATTTTATGAAACAATATGAAATTCTTGAAAAAAAATTGAACATAGAATGTTTTTCTTTAATTATTCTATGTTTGTGCTACCTTTTACTTGAGAGCTCCCACATGGATTCTTTCCAAATGTAAGAAACTCTTTCTATACTAATAGAAGAGGTGCAGTGCAAATGTTGATTTTAATATATGTATTTATTAAACAGTATGATGTTTTGCATATTTTGAACCTAGAATGTTGTTTTTAATTCTATGTTTGTGCTAGCTTTTACTTGAGAACTGTTGCATGGATTCTATCCAAATGTGAGAAACACTTCCTATACAAATATGAGAGGTGCAGTACAAATGTGGATTTTGATATGTGTATTTTCGGAACAAATATTGTTTGAATGAGTTGAGGTTACCCTTGTTCACTTTGGTGTTAAAAGCTTTTCTGCCAATGTATGATCCAAGAGCATCATGGTATTACTGTCCATGTCACCTTCCCAGTTTTAGCAGTTTTGAACAGATTAATGACTTGGACGGGTGGAGGTAGCACTGCTGAGATCTTTTTCAGACATCAAATTATTATTTGGGGGAAGGCAACTTTTTAATGTCAAAATATGTCCCTTTCCTTGTAATTTTATAATATTTGTGTCATTGTTTTATTCAGTTACCAAGGCAAAAGCAGTGACCATGGATAAGGTTGAAGATCATCCCTGTGATAAGTTCGTCTGATTCCTCATTTGAGGACTGAAAAGGCTCCTCAACCAGTCAGCCCAAGTTCTGACTTGTCATTTAACAAATAAATAAAGGTCACCTAAACCAGAATTCGACTGTCATTTTGTTGCTGTCATCATATTTTTTAATGGATCAAGGCAATCAATCAAAGGACATCCGATGCATGGACTATTTTGCCTGTCTCAGTGTTGCTCTCAATACTAAATGTATGGGGTAAGGCCAAGGAAAATTAAATGTTTCAATTTGTGCCGGGCTTATTGTCTGATGGTTTTTAATTTGCAAACTCGTGGGGAAATAATTTATCTTTTAATAGTGTTGAAACATTTGTGAACAATTTGCGCATAGTCTTGAAAGTTGTTTTGGAAAGTAAATATTATATCACGAAATTATGCATGTAATTATAACCATTTTGAATTTTGTCTTGGCCTTATTTGAAACTATGTATACCGAGGTACCCTGCCAGGAGACAGCACATTTAATTGACATACTCTTTCATGGATAGAGTTCAGAGTGAATTCAGCTTGCAGAATTTACTTCTTGATACCTAATATTGTAATCAGATTGGTACAAACATTTCAAGCTGCCTGGGAGGTATTGAGTAATAAAACAGGCGTAATCTAACGTTGGACCAACGATGTCTATCAACGTTGGGCCAACGTTGTTTTGACGGACGGCACAACGTCTGACTTCTTTCTGGGATGTGTCATGTACCGTGTGATCTGTGCCGTGTAATATTTTTTGTGATATCTGATGTGATTAATTGCATATTTGTGATGTGTGATGTATGATGTACCATGTGTGTTATGTATCCAGTGATCTGTGTCATGTAATGTTTATGTTTGTGATATGCGATGTGATTGATTTTAAATGTGCCATGTACCATATGTGTCATGTATCCAGTGATATGTGTCATGTAACGTATTTTCGTGTTATGTGATTCATTGTACATTTATGATGTGCCATGTGCCATATGTATCATGTACCCTTTGATCTGTGTCATGTAATTTTTTTTATGCCATATGTGATGTGATTAAGTGTTAATGTATGATGTTCCCTGCAATAATATATACAAACATCTTTTATAATAAAAATTTAGATATTTCCTTTTTTAATGATATCCCAAATCTAAAAGGGCGGGTTGATAAAGCCATACCAAGGACATACGTCTGTCCGTCCTTCAAAAGACATTTTGTGTGGAGGTGCAGTGAAAAGGTTCATTTTGATATGTGTATTTTATGAAACAATATGATTATTTACTTGTTTTGAACTTAGAATGTTTTTTTAATTCAACATTGTGCGACCTTTAACTTGAGATAATAATTGGAGAGATGCAGTGCAAAGGTTGATTTTGATGTACTTATTTTATGAAAGAATATGATTTTGTACATGTTTTGAACTAAGAATGTTTTTTTTAAATTCGAAATTGTGCTACCTTTAACCGGAGAACTGCTACATGGATTCTTTCCAAATTTGAGGAACACTTTCTATACAAATAGGAGAGGTGAAGAGCAAAGCTTGATTTTCATAAGTGTATTTTTTATGAAACAATATGATTTTGTACATGTTTTGAACTTAGAAAGTTTTATTTTAATTCATCATTGTGCGACCTTTAAGTTGAGACATTAATTGGAGAGATGTGTTGATTTTTTGAAAAACAATATGAAACTCTTGCATGGTTTGAACATGCATGTTTTGAATGTTTTTTTAATTATTCTATGTTTGTGTTACCTTTTACTTGAGAGCTTCTACATAGATTCTTTCCAAATGTAAGAAACTCTTTCTATAATAATCGAAATATCCTCTTGGATCTTTCTGCCTCCAGGGTGTCTTCGTGACAGTGACGTGTCACTAAATATCTTATTGGCATTCATTGCCTCAAGATGCGTTATGTCACCGTTTCTCTCCAGAATGTCTTCGTGACAGTGAGGTGTTGCTGAATATCTTCTCAGCAATCAATGCTTCGAAATTACCTCCTAGAAATCTTCTGCCTCCAGGTTGTCTTCGTGAAGGAGAAGTTCGACTTTATACATTCTTGGAAATCTTTTCTTCCTCCAGAACGTCTTCGTGACAGCAAAGTGTCACTTGATATATTCTTGGCAGAAATCAATGCCTCCAGGATATCTTCATGACAGTGAAGTGTCATTGAATATTTTCTTAGCAATCAATGCTTCAAAATGCCCTCTTGAAACGTTTCTGCTTCCAGAGTGTCTTCATGACAGTGAGTGCCACTCAATATATTCTTGGCAATCATTGTATCGGGATGTCCTCATGGAATTCTTCTGCCTCCAGGGTGTCTTCGTGACTGTGATGTGTCACTGAATATCTTCTTGGCATTCATTGCCTCAAGATTCGTAATGTCACTGTTTTCCCTCCAGGGTGTCTTCGTGCCAGAGAAGTGCCACTTAATAATTCTTGGCAATCAATGCCTCGAAATGTGCACTTTGATCTCTTCTGCCTCCAAAGTGCCTTCGTGACAGTCAGTTTCCACTGAATATATTATTAGCAGCATCACTGCATTCATAAGCCTTCTTGACCCCCTTTTGCCTCCAGTGTGTGACCGTCGTTATCCAGTGGTCAGGTATGCTTCAGGCGGATACAAAGAGGCTGACACTGCCTCTGACAACCAAACAATCCCCGATTTTGAACCTAAATCTAAATAATTTGGAAGTGTCTTTCTATAAAGTGATGCGCCTACGTGCAGGTTGTTAGTGCGGGTTAGTAAAGGTTAGTACAGTGTTAAGTCTCTGAACCTAACGTGCCTCAGAAGCATACCCGACCCTTAGATCGAGGTCTCCAGAGGTCTTATTTGGGTACCAGTGATCATGGGAGGTGGGAAACCTGGTCCTGGAGAGTCTCCTGGTGATGCCTTTTGCCTCAATGATGTCTTCTTGGTCATTTTCCGCCCCCAGAAGTCTTGTTGGCACTCTAATGCTTCCTGTGTTTCTTCGTGACAGTCAATTGCCACTGAACAGCTTCTTGGCAAACATTGCCTCCAGACGTCTCCTTGCAACTCGTCTGTGTCTCTTCTGTGATTTGTTAAAGACTATCCTCTTGGACATCAATGTTTCCAGAAGAAATTAAGGCACCTTTTAGCCTCAATGGTGTCGTCGTGACAGTGAAGTGCCACTAAATATCTTCTTGGCAATCATTGGTTCAAGAATTCTAGGATGTCTTCTTGACAGTGAATTGTCACCGAATATCTTCTAGGAACCATTTGCTTCATGAGCTGCAGGACGCCGTCGTGAAAGTGAATTTTCACTGACAATCTTTTTGGCAATCATAACTCATAGATGACTTATTGGCCCTGTCCTGCCTCCAGGGTGTCTTCGTGACAGTGAAGTGTCGCTGGATATCTTTTCAGCAATCAATGCCTCGAAATGTCCTCTTAGCACACTTCTGCCTTCAGTTTGTCTTCGTGAAAGTGAATTACCACTGAATTTCTTCTTAGCAATCAATGCATCGACATGTCCTCTTGAAACGTTACTACTTCCAGGGTGTCTTCGTGACAGTGAAGTGTCACTGAATATCTGTTCAGCAATAAATTACCACTGAATATTTTCTTAGCAATCAATGCCTGGAGATGTCCTCATTGAATTCTGTATCCAGGGCGTCTTCGTGACAGTATTAATGGTATTAAGTGTCACTGAATATCTTTTCAGCAATCAATGTCTCTTAGCACACTTCTGCCTTCAGGGTATATTTTTGGCAATCAATGCCTCGAAATATGCACTTTGATCTCTTCTGCCTCCAGGGTGTCTTCGTGACAGTGAAGTGTCATTGAATATATTCTTAGCACGTGTCACTGAATACCATCTCAGCAGTCAATGCCTCGAAATGTTATCTGAGAAATCGTCTGCATTCAGGGTGTCTTCGTGACAGTCCTATTGGATCTCTTCAACCCCCAGGGTGTCCCCAGAGAAGTGCCACTTATTACATTCTTTGCAATCATTGCTTCGAAATATCCTCTTGAAACTTTTCTGCCTCAAGCTTTCTAAGCATCAAAACTTTATTAAGTTTA
Source organism: Haliotis rufescens (assembly GCF_023055435.1). Taxonomy (NCBI): domain Eukaryota; kingdom Metazoa; phylum Mollusca; class Gastropoda; order Lepetellida; family Haliotidae; genus Haliotis; species Haliotis rufescens. Next base: position 59,672,828 of record NW_025963779.1, on the reverse strand, counting down.
TTTATAATCTGAACTTATTTACATAGTAACAAAACGATTTATTTGCAGCATAATGCAGATTATGTAAAATAATCAAACTATTTGTAATTTTATGACTCCTTGCTGAAATCGGAAGCACATACAGCATCGTACATATCGAAGTCTAAGTTTTGAAGCCGAAATCGGAAATAGTCATGGATTCTACGCTCAATGATTTTCGAATTGTTTTTTTAAACAGGGCGGCGGGGATAGATATATAACATATTGATGTGATATAATTGTACCCAAATAATGGTGTTATTGGTCTATCATTGCAAGAAGGACAATTTAGAAAGTCTTTACAAACTTTTTCTGAGAATCTCCCGTTCTCAGAACGGATGGGTGGGTGAGTGAGTATGGTTTTACGCCGCTTTTTTCAATATTCAAGAAATATCACGGTGGAGAACACCAGAAATTGGCTTCACACATTGTACCCATGTCGGGAATCTACCCCGGGTCTTCGGCGTGACGAGCGAACGCTTTAACCATTATGCTATCTGACAGCCCCTCTCAGAACGGATGAAACAAGATACACGTGATGTTTGTGATGTACCATAAAAATATTTTCTACCCAAAATGCTACGTGATTTTGTACCAATGAATATATAACAATCGATCTATATAATTATATTTCTTTTTACATGTATATTGCAAACTAATATTTACGTATATTTTGAAACTAATGCAAACTTATTCTGGGTATTCAATCAACAGAAATTATGGTTACAAAATCACTACATTTCAACCGGATTTCGTGGTGTGATGGGATAGTAAAAAGGAGATATATCGCCTGTTTCCTTTTCACATTTTAAAACAAGAATGTTTTTTTTATTTCATGTTTGTGCTACCTTTTACTGGAGAGCTACAACATGGATTCTTTCCAAATGTAAGAAACACATTCTATTCTAATATAAAAGGTGCAGTCCAAATGTTGATTTTGATGTGTGTATTTTATGAAACATTATTATTTTTTTACAAGTTTTGAATGTTTTTTTAAATTCAACATTGTGCGACCTTTAACGTGAGAACTGCTACACGGGTGCTTCCTTTTACTTGAGAGTGATAAGTTCGTCTGATGCTTCATTTGAGGACTGAAAAGGCTCCTCAACCATTCGGCCCAATTTCTAATTTGTCATTTAACAAATAGATAGAGGTCACCTAAACCAGAATTCTATTGTCAATTTGTTGCTGTCATATTTTTTAATGGATCAAGACAATGAATTATAGGAGATCCGATGCATGGACTATTTTGCCTGTCTCAGTGTTGCTCTCAATACTGAATGTATGGGGTAAAGCCAAGGAAAATTATATGTTTCATTTTGTGCCAGGCTGATGATTTTTAATTTACAAACTTGTGGGAAAATCATATTTCTTTAAATATTGTTGAAACATTTGTGAACAATTTGCACATTGTCTTGAAAGTTGTTTTGGAAAGTAATTATTATATCACAAAATTGTGCACGTAACTAAAACATTTTGAATTTTGTCTTGGTTGTATTTTCATTTGTACTATGTATGCCGAGGTACCCTGCCAGAAGACAGCGCATTTCATTAACATGCTCTTCCTCGGATAGAGTTCATTCAGAGTGAATTAAGCTAGCAGAACTTACTGCTTGTTACCTGATATTTTAACCAGGTTGGAACAAACATTTCAAGCTGCCTGGGAGGTATTGAGGAATAAAACAGGCGTAATCTAACGTTGGACCAACGCTGTCTATCAACGTTGGGCCAACGTTGTTTTGACAGACGGCACAACGTCTGACTTCTTTCTGGGATGTGTCATGTACCCTGTGATCTGTGTCATGTAATATTTTTTGTGATAACTGATGTGATTAATTGCATATTTGTAATGTGTGATGTGCCATGTACCATATGTATCATGTATCCTGTGATCCGTGTCATGTTATGTTTTTTTGTGTGATATGTCATGTGATTATTTGTAGATGCGTGATTTGCCATCTGACATATGTGTCATGTATGCTGTGATATGTGTCATTGAATTTTTTTTAAAAAATCATATACAATGTGATCAATTTTATATGTGTGATGTTTGATGTGCCTGTACCATATGTGTAATGTACCCAGTGATCTGCATCATGTAATGTTTTTGTTTGTGATATGTGATGTGATTGATTTTATATATGTGATGTACTATGTACCATATGTGTCATGTATCCAGTGATCTGTGTCATGTAACGTATTTTCGTGATATGTGGTTCATTGTACATTTATGATGTGCCATGTGCCGTATGTGTCATGTATCCTGTGATCTGTGTCATGTACTGTTTTTGTTTGAGATATGTGATGTGATTATTTGTATTTGCGTTATGTGCCATGTACCATATGTGTCATGTATCCAGTGATCTGTGTCATGTATTTTTTTGTGATATGTGATGTGATTAATTGTATATTTGTGATTTGCCATCTGACATATATGTCATGTATCCTGTGATATGTGTTATTGAATTTTTTATATTTTTTTTTATATGCAATGTGATTAATTTTATATGTGTGATGTGTGATGTGCCATGTACCATATGTGTCATGTATCCTGTGATCTGTATCATGTAATGTTTTTGTTTGTGATATGTGATGTGATTGATTTTATATGTGTGATGTGCCATGTACCATATGTGTCATGTATCCAGTGATCTGTGTCATGTAACGTATTTTCGAGATATGTGATTCATTGTACATTTATGATGTGCCATGTGCCGCATGTGTCATGTACCCTGTGATCTGTGTCATATATGTTTTTGTTATATGTGATTTATTGTATATTTGTGATGTGCCATGTGCCATATGTGTCATGTACCCTTTGATAGGTGTCATGTCATGTTTTTTGTGCGATATGTGATGTGATTAAGTGTTAATGTGTGGTGTGCCCTACAAAATATATACAAACATCATTGATAATAAAAATTTAGATGTTTCTTATTTAATGATACCCCCAACTGAAAGGGCGGGTTTGTAAAGCCATACCAAGGATATCTCTCTGTCCTTTCAAAGACATTTTTTTGGTGGAGGTGCAGTGGAAAAGTTGATTTTGATATGTATATTTGAATGAAACAATATGATTTTTTTCTTGTTTTGAACTTAGAATGTTTTCTTTTTAATTCAACATTGTGCGACCTTCAACTTGAGATATTAATTGGAGAGATGCAGTGGAAAGGTTGATTTTGATATGTGTATTTTATGAAACAATAGGATTTAGTACATGTTTTGAACATAGGTTTTTTTGTTTATTTTTATTCAACATTGTGCGACCTTTAAGTTAAGAACTACTACATGAATCCTTTCCAAATTTGAGGAACACTTTTCATACAAATAGGAGAGGTGCAGTGCAAATGTTGATTTTGATATGTGTTTTTTAGGAAACAATATGATTTTGTACATGTTTTGAATGTTGTTGTTTTCATTTAACATTGAGCTACCTTTAATTTGAGACATTTATTGGAGAGAAGTAGTGCAAAGGTTGATATTGATATGTTTATTTTATGAAACAATATGAAATTTTTACATGTTTTGAACATAGAATGTTTTATTATTCTATGTTTGTGCTACCTTTTACTTGAGAGCTGCCACATGGATTCTTTCCAAATGTGAGAAACACTTTCTATACAAATATTAGAGGAGCCGTGCAGATGTTGATCTTGATATGCGTATTTTCGGAACAAATATTATTTGTTTCATGTTTTGAACTTTGAAAAATGAATGAGTCGAGGTTTCCCTTGTTCATTTTAGTGTTAAAAGCTTTTCTGTCAATGTATGATCCAAGAGCATCATGGTATTACTGTCCATGTCACCTTCCCAGTTTTAGCAGTTTTGAACAGTTTAATGACTTGGACGGGTGGAGGTAGCACTGCTGAGATTTTTTTCAGACATCAAATTATTATTTGGGGGAAGGCAACTTTTTAATGTCAAAATATGTCCCTTTCCTTGTAATTTTATAATATTTGTGTCATTGTTTTATTCAGTTACCAAGGCAAAAGCAGTGACCATGGATAAGGTTGAAGATCATCCCTGTGATAAGTTCGTCTGATTCCTCATTTGAGGACTGAAAAGGCTCCTCAACCACTTGGTTCTGACTTGTCATTTAACAAATAAATAAAGGTCACCTAAACCAGAACTCTATTGTCATTTTGTTGCTGTTATCATATTTTTTAATGGATCAAGGCAATCAATCAAAGGACATCCGATGCATGGACTATTTTGCCTGTCTCAGTGTTGCTCTCAATACTGAATGTATGGGGTAAGGCCAAGGAAAATTAAATGTTTCAATTTGTGCCGGGCTTATTGTCTGATGGTTTTTAATTGCAAACTCGTGGGGAAATAATATATCTTTTAATAGTGTTGAAGCATTTGTGAACAATTTGCGCATAGTCTTGAAAGTTGTTTTGGAAAGTAAATATTATATGACGAAATTATGCATGTAATTATAACCATTTTTAATTTTGTCTTGGCCGTACTTGAAACTATGTATACCGAGGTACCCTGCCAGAAGACAGCGCATTTCATTAACATGCTCTTCCTCAGATAGAGTTCAGAGTGAAATCAGCCCGCAGAACTAACTGCTTGTTACCTGATATTTTAACCAGGTTGGTACAAACATTTCAAGCTGCCTGGGATGTATTGAGGAATAAAACAGGCGTAATCTAACGTTGGGCCAACGTTGTTTTGACAGACGTATGTGTCATGTACCCTTTGATCTGTGTCATGTAATGTTTTTTGTGCGATATGTGATGTGATTAAGTGTTAATGTGTGATGTGTGATGATCTTTAATAATAAAAATTTAGATGTTTCTTATTTAATGATATTCCCAATCTAAAAGGGCGGGTTGATAAAGCCTTACCAAGGATATCCGTTTGTCCGTCCTTCTAAAGATATAAAAAAAATTTGTCTGAGTGCAGTGCAAAGGTTGATTTTAATATGTATATTTTATGAAACAATAGGATTTTTTACATGTTTTGAACTAAGAATGTGTTTCGTAATTCAAAATTGTGCTACGTTTAACTTGAGAGCTACTACACGGATTTTTCCATATTTGAGGAATATTGTCTATATAAATAGGAGAGATACAGTGTAAAGGTTGATTTTGATGTGTTTATTTTATGAAACGATATGATTTTGTACATGTTTTGAACTAAGAATGTGTTTCGTAATTCAAAATTGTGCTACGTTTAACTTGAGCACTACTACACGGATTTTTTTCCATATTTGAGGAATATTGACTATATAAATAGGAGAGATGCAGTGTAAAGGTTGATTTTGATGTGTTTATTTTATGAAACGATATGATTTTGCACATGTTTTGAACTAAGAATGTGTTTCGTAATTCAAAATTGTGCTACCTTTAACCGGAGAACTGCTACATGGATTCTTTTCAAATTAGAGAAACACTTTCCTTACAAATAGGAGAGGTGCAGTGCAAAGGTTGATTTTGATGTATTGATTTTATGAAACAATATGAAATTCTTGCATGTTTTGAACATGCATGTTTTTAATGTTTTTTAATTATTCTATGTTTGTGTTACCTTTTACTTGAGAGCTTCTACATAGATTCTTTCCAAATGTAAGAAACACTTTCTATACTAATCGAAATGTCCTATTGGAAGCTTTGTGCCCCCCAGGATGTCTTCGTGACAGTGAAGTGTCATTGAACATATTCTTGGCAATCATTGTCTCATGTCTCGAAATGTCCTCTTGGATCTTTCTGCCTCCAAGTTGTCTTCGTGACAGTGACGTGTCACTAAATATCTTATTGGCATTCTTTGCCTCAAGATGCGTTATGTCACCGTTTCTCTCCAGGATGTCTTCGTGACAGTGTGGTGTTACTGAATATCTTCTAAGCAATCAATGCTTCGAAATGACCTCTTAGAAATCTTCTGCCTCCAGGGTGTCTTAGTGAAGGAGAAGTACGACTGAATACATTCTTTGCAATCAATTCCTCGAAATGTGCACTTTGCCCTTTTCTTCCACCTATTCTTGGCAGCAATCAATGCCTTGGGATGTCTTCTCCGATATCCTTTGCCTCAAGGATGTCTTCGTGACAGTGAAGTGTCATTGAATATATTCTTAGTAATCAATGCCTCGAAACGTCCTCTTGAAACTTTTCTGCTTCCAGGGTGTCTTCGTGACAGTGAAGTGTCACTGAATATCTTCTTAGCAATCAACGCCACGACATGTCCTCTAAGAAATCGTCTGCCTTCAGGATGTCTTTGTAACAATCCTAATGGAACTTTTCTGCCTCTAGGGTGTCTTTGTGACAGTGAAGTGTCATTGAATATATTCTTAGCAATCAATGCCTCGAAATGTCCTCTTGGAACTCTTTTGCCTGCAGGGAGTCTTCATTACAGAGAAGTGTCACTCAATATATTCTTGGCAATCATTGCCTCGGGATGTCCTCATGGAAGTCTTCTGTCTCCAGGGTGTCTTCGTGACTGTGATGTGTCACTGAATATCTTCTTGGCCTTCATTGCATCAAGATGCGTCATGTCACTGTTTTCCCTCCAGGGTGTCTTCGTGCCAGAGAAGTGCCACTTAATAATTCTTGGCAATCAATGCCTCGAAATGTGCACTTTGATCTCTTCTGCCTCCATAGTGACAGTCATTTTCCACTGAATATATTATTAGCAGCATAACTGCATTCATAAGTCTTCTTGACCCCCTTTTGCCTCCAGTGTGTGACCGTCGTTATCCAGTGGTCAGGCATGCTTCAGGCGGATACAAAGAGGCTGACACTGCCTCTGACAACCAAACAATCCCCAATTTTGAACCTAAATCTAAATAATTTGGACGTTTCTTTCTATAAAGTGATGCGCCTACGTGCAGGTCGTTAGTGCGGGTTAGTGCAGGTTAGTACAGTGTTAAGTCTCTGAACCTAACGTGCCTCAGAAGCATACCCGACCCTTAGATCGAGGTCTCCAGAGGTCTTATTTTGGTACCAGTGATCATGGGAGGTGGGAAACCTGGTCCTGGAGAGTCTCCTGGTGATTCCTTTGCCTCAATGATGTCTTATTGGCAGACATATTCCAATAGATGTCTTCTCGGCCATTTTCTGCCCCCAAGAGTCTTGTTGGCACTCTAATGCTTCCAGTGTTTCTTCGTGACAGTCAGTTGCCTGTGACTGAACATCTTCTTGGCAAACATTGCCTCCAGACGTGTCCTTGCAACTCGTCTGTGTCTCTTCTGTGATTTGTTACAGACTATCCTCTTTGACATCAATACTTCCAGAAGAAATCAAGGCACCTTTCAGCCTCAATGGTGTCTTCGTGACAGTGAAGTGTCACTGAATATCTTCTTGGCAATCATTGGTTCAAGAATTCTAGGATGTCTTCTTAACAGTGAATTGTCACCGAATATCTTCCAGGAGACAAATGCTTCATGAGCTGCAGGACGCCGTCGTGAAAGTGAATTTTCACTGACAATCTTCTTGGCAATCATAACTCATAGATGACTTTTTGGCCCTGCCTGCCTCCAGGGTGTCTTCGTGACAGTAAAGTGTCACTGAGTATCTTTTCAGCAATCAATGCCTCGAAATGTCCTCTTAGCACACTTCTGCCTTCTGCCTTTCTTCGTGAAAGTGAATTACCACTGACTTTCTTCTTAGCAATCAAGGCCTCGACATGTCCTCTTGAAACGTTTCTGCTTCCAGGGTGTCTTTGTGATAGTGAAGTGCCATTGAATATATTCTTAGCAATCAATGCCTCGAAATGTCCTCTTAGAAATCGTATGCTTCCAGGGTGTATTCGTGTCAGAAAAGTGCCACTTGATACATTCTTAGCAATCAATGCCTCGAGATGTGCAGTTTCATCTGCTTTGCCTCTCGTGTGTCTTCGTGACATTGAAGTGTCATTGAATAGCTTTTTAGGAATCAATGCATCGACATGTCCCCTTGGAAGCTTTCTGCCTCTAAAGTATCTTCGTTACAGTTAAGTGTCAATGACTATCTTTTCAGCAATCAATGCCTCGAAATGTCCAATCAGAAAACTGTTGCATCCAGGATGCCGTCGTGACAGTGACGAGTCACTGAATATCTATTTAGCAACCAATGCCTCAAAATGTCCTTCCTCTTAGATCTCTTCTGGGCTGTATTCGTGCCAGTGAGGTGCCATGTGTCACTGAATATCATCTCAGCAGTCAATGCCTCGAAATGTTATCTGAGAAATCGTCTGCCTTCAGGGTGTCTTCGTGACAGTCCTATTGGATCTCTTCAACCCCCAGGGTGTCTTCGTGACAGAGAAGTGCCACTTAATACATTCTTTGCAATCATTGCTTCGAAATGTCCTCTTTGATCTCTTCTGGGCATTCTTCCTCCCAGTGAGGTGTCACTAAATATCTTCTCAGCAGTCAATGCCTCGAAATGTTCTCTTAGAAATCTGCCTTCAGGATGTCTTCGTTACAGTCCTGATGGAACTCTTCTGTCTCCAGGTTGTCTTCGTGACAGTGAAATGTCATTGAATATATTCTTAACAATCATTGCCTCGAAATGCCTCTTGTACGGTGTCTTCGTGGCAGAGAAGTGTCACTTGGTATACTCTTGGCAATCAATGCTTCAAAATGTCCTCTTAGAATTCTTCAGTCTCCAGGTTGTCTTCGTGACTGTGAAGTGCCACTCAAAATATTTTTGAGAATCAATGCCTCGAGATGTCCTCATAGAACTCTTCTGCCTCTAGGGTGTCTTCGTGCCAGAGAAGTGCCACTAAATATATTCTTGGCAATCAATGCCTCGAGTTGTCCTCTTGAAACTTTTCTGCCTCAAGCTTTCTAAGCATCAAAACTTTAATAAGTTTATTTATAATCTGAACTTATTTACATAGTAACAAAACGATTTAATAGCAGCATAATGCAGATTATGTAAAATAATCAAACTATTTGTAATTTTATGACTCCTTGCTGAAATCGGAAGCACATATAGCATCGTACATATCGAAGTCTACGTTTTGAAGCCGAAATTGGAAAATGGTGTTATTGATCTATCATTGCATGAAGGACAATTTAGAATGTCTTTGCAAACTTTTTCTGAGAATATCCCGTTCTCAGAACGGATGGGTGGGTGGCCGCTTTATTCAATATTCAAGCAATATCACGGTGGAGAACACCAGAAATTGGCTTCACACATTGTACCCATGTCGGGAATCTACCCCGGGTCTTCGGCGTGACGAGCGAAAGCTTTTACCACTATGTTATCCTCTCAGAACGGATGAAACAAGACACACGTGATGTTTGTTATGAACCATAAAAATATTTTCTACCCAAAATGTTTATTGATTTTGTACCCATGAATATATATAGCAATCTTACTTACTTACTTACTTATACTTGGAGATTTTATGTGCGCTTTCCGACTGAAGCGTATTTAGCACACGGATATAGCAATCGATCTATATAATTATATTTCTTTTTACATGTATATTGCAAACAATAGTAAATGAGCAGAACATGTAAATAAACCATATGATCAATTTTATGATATGACTCATGAATATGAATGACTGTGACTGAGTGAGGGCAATCCAATTGGCAAAACTCAATCTGATTGTTTGGTTCTGATAGGACAGTGAAATTGATTAAACCTTAGTTGATTGTAATGTTTTGATAGGAAAATTATTGTAAATTAAAAAGTATAAAACTAATATTTACGTATATCTTGCATAACTAATGCAAACTTATTCTGGGTATTCAATCAACAGAAATTATGTTTTCGTGGTGTAAGGGATAGTAAAAAGGAGATATATCGCCTGTAGGTTTCCTTTTCACATTTTAAAACAAGAATTATTATTTTTATTCCATGTTTGTGCTACCTTTTACTGGAGAGCTGCCACATGGATTCTTTCCAAATGTAAGAAACACATTCTATTCTAATAAAAAAGGTGCAGTCCAAATGTTGATTTTGATGTGTGTATTTTATGAAACAATATTTATTTTTTTTACAAGTTTTGAATGGTTTTTTTTAATTCAACATTGTGCGACCTTTAACGTGAGAACTGCCACATGGGTTCCCTTCAAATTTAAGGAACACTTTTTTATATTATTGGAGACATGCATTACAAAGCTTGATTTTGATATATGTATTTTATGAAACAATATGAAATTTTGCATGTTTTGAACTTAGAATGTTTTTTTATTTTATGTTTGTGCTACCTTTTACTTGAGAGTGGTTAGTTCGTCTGATGCTTCATTTGAGGACTGAAAAGGCTCCTCAACCACTCAGCCCAAGTTCTGACTTGTCATTTAACAAAAATTAATAAAGGTCACCTAAACCAGAACTCTATTGTCATTTTGTTGCTGTTATCATATTTTTTAATGTATCAAGGCAACGGATCATAGGACATCCGATGCATGGACTATTTTGCTTGTCTAAGTGTAGCTCTCAATGCTGAATGTATTGGGTAAGGCCAAGGAAAATTAAATGTTTCAATTTGTGCCGATGATTTTTAATTTGCAAACTCGTGGGAAAATCATATATCTTTTATTAGGGTTGAAACATTTGTGAACAATTTGCATATAGTCTTGAAAAATGTTTTTGAAAGTAGATATTATATCACAAAATTGTGCATGTAATTAAAAACATTTTGAATTTTGTCTTGGCCGTATTTGAAACTATGTATGCCGAGGCACCCTGCCAGAAGACAGCGCATTTCATTGACATGCTCTTTCATGGATAGAGTTCAGAGTAAATTCAGCTTGCAGAATGTAGTGCTTGTTACCTGATATTTATCCAGATTGGAACAAACATTTCAAGCAGCCTGGGAGATATTGAGGAATAAAACAGGCGTAATCTAACGTTGGGCCAACGCTGTCTATCAACGTAGGACCAACGTTGTTTTGACGGACGGCACAACGACTGACTTCTTTCTGGGATGTGTCATGTACCCTGTGATCTGCGTCGTGTCATATTTTTTGTGATATATGATGTGATTAATTGCATATTTGTGATGTGTGATGTGCCATGTGCCATGTACCATATGTGTCATGTATTCTGTGATTTGTGTCATGTAATGTTTTCTTTTGGTGATATGTGATGTGATTATTTGTATATGCGTGATGCGCCATGTGACATATGTGTCATGTATGCTGTGATATGTGTCAAGGAATGGTTTTTTTTAAATTTTTCATATGCAATGTGATTAATTTTATATGTGTGATGAGTGATGTGCCATGTACCATATGTGTCATGTATCCTGTGATCTGTGTCATGTGATGTTTTTATTTGGTGATATGTGATGTGATTATTCGTATATCCGTGATGTGCCATGTGACATATGTGTCGTGTATCCTGTGATATGTGTCATGGAATTGTTTGGGTGTTTTTAATATGCAATGTGATTAACTTTATATGTGTGATGTGTGATGTGTGATGTGCCATGTACCATGTGTGTCATGTATCCAGTGATCTGTGTCATGTAATGTTTTTGTTTGTGATATGCGATGTGATTGATTTTATATGTGTGATGTGCCATGTACCATATGTGTCATGTATCCAGTGATCTGTGTCATGTAATGTATTTTCTTGATATGTGATTAATTGTACATTTATGATGTGCCATGTGCCGTTTGTGTCATGTATCCTGTGATCTGTGCCATCTTTTTTTTTGTGGGACATGTGATTAATTGTAAATTTGTGATGTGCCATGTGCCATATGTGTCATGTACCCTTTGATCTGTGTCATGTAATGTTTTTTTATGTGATGTGATGTGATGAAAAGGCTCCTCAACCACTCAACCCAAGTTCTGACTTGTCATTTAACAAATAAATAATGGTCACCTAAACCAGAACTCGATTGTCATTTTGTTGCTGTCATCATATTTTTTAATGGATCGAGGCAATCAATCATAGGAGATCCGATGCATGGACTATTTTGGCTGTCTCAGTATTGCTCTCAATGCTGAATGTATTGGATAAGGCCAAGGAAAATTAAATGTTTCAATTTGTGCCGGGCTTATTGTCTGATGGTTTTTAATTTGCAAACTCGTGGGAAAATCATATATCTTTTAATAGTGTTGAAACATTTGTGAAGAATTTGCACATAGTCTTGAAAATTGTTTTGGAAAGTAAATATTATATCACGAAATTGTTCACGTAATTAAAAACATTTTGAATTTTGTCTTGGCCGTATTTGAAACTATGTATACCGAGGTACCCTGCCAGAAGACAGCGCATTTCATTGACATGCTCTTTCATGGATAGAGTTCAAAGTGAATTCAGCTTGCAGAATGTAGTGCTTGTTACATCATGTCTTATATAGATTGCTACAAACATATACGGCTGACTTGGCGGTATTGAGAAATAAAACAGGCGTAATCTAACGTTGGGGCAACGTTGGCTATCAACGTTGGGTCAACGTTGTTTTGATCGGCAGTCCTACGTTGGGCCAACGTTGGCGCAAAGTTTGATTATGATGTGTTTATTTTCGGAAAAAATATAATCCTTTACATTTTTTTAACTTCGAATATTTCTTTATATTTCAACTCTTTCATCGTCAGAGTTCAAAGTGAATTCAACTTACAGAATGTAGTGGTTGTTACCTGATGTCTCATCTAGGTTGGTACAAACATTTCAGGCTGACTGGACGGTATTGAAGAATAAAACAGGCGTAATCTAACGTTTGGCCAACGTTGGCTTTCAACGTTGGGCCAACCTTATTTGGATCGGCGGTCCTACGTAGGGCCAACGTTGGTGCAATGTTTGATTTTGATATGTATATTTTCGGAAACAAATGTGATTCTTTACATGTTTTTAACTTCGAATATTTCTTTTTATTTCAACTCTTTTATGGTCAGAGTTCAAAGTGAATTCAGCTTGCAGAATATAGTGCTTGTTACATCATGTCTCAAATAGATTGGTACAACCATTTCAGGCTGACTTGGCGGTATATAGGAATAAAACAGGCGCAATCTAACAACGTTGGCTATCAACGTCGGGCCAACGTTATTTTGATCGGCGGTCCTACGTTGGGCCAACGTTGGTGCAAAGTTTGATTATGATGTGTATATTTTTGGAAAAAATATTATTCTTTACATTTTTGTAACTTCGAGTATTTATTTTTATTTCAACTTTTTTATGGTCAGAGTTCAAAGTGAATTCAACTTGCAGAATGTAGTGGTTGTTACCTGATGTCTTAACTTGATTGGTACAAACATTTCAGGCTGACTGGGCGGTATTGAGGAATAAAACAGGCGTAATCTAACGTTGGGCCAACGTTGGCTTTCAACGTTGGGCCAACGTTATTTTGATCGGCGGTCCTACGTTGGGCCAACGTTCGTGCAATGTTTGATTTTGATGTGTATATTTTCGGAAACAAATATGATTCTTTACATGTTTTTAACTTCGAATATTTCTTTTTATTTCAACTCTTTCGCAGATATATACTGAGTCAAATTAAAAACTTCACATTTTTAAAAGTAATCCCATATAAGACATACAACGGACAAATGTATCAGAGAAGGTAATTGTTAATCATTTATGTCCAAAGAAGGATTTTAATTAACGGTGGTAACCATAATTTGTTCCAAGCACCTACGGTATTCGGTAATAACATCAACAGTTTAAATCATAAGTCCCAAGCACGAGAATCTGATGGCACACAAGTTCAGTAGCGTGTATGGCCACCATGTACGTTGACAACTGCCACACAACGCCTCCGCATGGACCTTTTGATGCTTGTGAACACATGATTGGGAAGACGACGCCATTGTTACTGCAAAATGATGCCAAGATCTAGCAAATTCTGTGGTTGGTTCTGGAGAGTGCGCAGACTTCTGCCAAGAGCATCCCAGACGTGTTCGATGGGATTAAGGTCGGGAGACCTTGACGGCCAGTCCATGACGTTGACTCCCGCCTTCCGAAGGAAATTCCTTGTCAAAATTGCTGTGTGGGGTCTGGCATAGTCGTGTTGGAAGATCAAACCGGGTGCATGTGCTGCCATAAAAAGCAGCAGTTCTGGTGCCAGTACCTGGTCGCGGTAAGCAGCAGCGTTGAGGTTGCCACGGATGACAAGATGCCTGGAGCGTGCATTGCCACAGAAATCTCCACACACCATGACACTTCCGCCTCGAAATCTGTCAACTTCCTCTACACATCACTGGGCGTAACGTTCATGACGGCGCCTCCACACCCTCGCCCTACTATCAGCAAATCGAAGATTAAATCGGGATTCATCACTGAAGACGACTTGATTCCAATTCCTCTGAGTCCATCGTAAGTGTCGCTGTGCCCACAATTGACGTTGACGTCTGTGTAATTGATTCAGAATCGGCCCGCAGTATGGCCGTCGTGCTTGAAGGTGAGCAATTCTCAGACGGTTTCGAACAGTTTGCGCACTCAGTCTACCCCTAAACAGTTCATTTCTGGTTGATGTAGCCGTCAAAAATCGGTTACGCAGGTGACGCAAGACAATCTGACGATCCTCTGCATGTGACGTCACACGTGGTCGACCTGGCCGAGGGCTATCAGCGGTGGTACCCGTTTGCTGTAGACGCGTCTGTAAATCATAAACATGCCGATAGCACGTTCACGTTGCACATTTGAAACTCGTGGCATGACAATGCCGTACAGACTTTTGTTTTCTTGTGTATTTTTGTTAATGACTGCTAACAAGTATGGCTGAAACACGTGCGGTATTATGGCCACGTGACCAGTTGCACGTGAAAAACCACTTTTGCCACTATAGTGCTGTGCACATGATTTTGATCGATTCACCTGCACAAAAACGGGTGTTATCTGAAGACAATACGTGGCCATTACTGTTTAAATACACAATAAGGGCCCCACAATGATAACTGGTCAAAATGTTAAAATTTTAGGATTGTGAAGTTTTTGATTTGGTTCAGTATAGTTCATAGTGAATTCTGCTTGCAGAATGTAGTGCTTGTTACATCATGTCTCAAATAGATTGGTACACACATTTCAGGCTGACTGGGCGGTATTGAGGAATAAAACAGGCGTTATCTAACGTTGGGCAAACGTTTGCTATCAACGTTGGGCCAACGTTTTTTTGATCGGCGGTCTTATGTTGGGCCAACGTTCGTGCAATGTTTGATTTTGATATGTATATTTTCGGAAAGAAATGTTTTTAATTTCGAATATTTCTTTTTATTTCAACTCTTTCATGGTCAGAGTTCAAAGTGAATTCAGCTTGCAGAATGAAGTGCTTTTTACCTGATGTCTTAACTAGATTGGTACAAACATTTCAGGCTGACTGGGCGGTATTGAGGGATAAAACAGGCGTTATCTAACGTTGGGCCAACATTGGCTATCAACATTGGGCCAACGTTATTTTGATCGGCGGTCCTACATTGGGCCAAAGTTGGTGCAAAGTTTAATTATGATGTGTATATTTTCGGAAAAATGTGATTCTTAACATGTTTTTAACTTCGAGTATTTATTTTTATTTCAACTCTTTCATAGTTAGAGTTCAAAGTGAATTCAGCTTGCAGAATGATTTGCTTGTTACCTGATGTCTTAACTAGATTGGTACAAACATTTCAGGGTGCCTGGGAGGTATTGAGGAATAAAACAGGCGTAATCTAACGTTGGGCCAACGTTAGCTATCAACATTGGGCCAACGTTATTTTGATCGGCGGTCCTACGTTAGGCCAATGTTGGTGCAAAGTTTGATTTTGATATCAATTTTTCTGAAAAAAGATATGATTCTTTACATGTTTTTAACTTTGAATATTTCTTTTTATTTCAATTTTTTCACGGCTAGAGTTCAAAGTGAATTCAGCTTGCAAAAAGTATGACTTGTTACCTGATATTTTAAGCAGATTGGTTCAAACATTTCTGGCTGCCAGGGAGGTATTGAGGAATAAAACAGGCGTAATCTAACGTTGGGCCCAGTGATCTGTGTCATGGAATGTTGTTTGTGATATATGATAGGAGTAATTGTATATGTGTGATATGCCATATGCGCCATGTATCCCGTGAAATATGTCATGTAATGTGTGTAACTGTATATATGTGATGTGTTTTATATGTCATGCATCATGTGATCTGTCATACAATGTTTTTGTTGTAATATGTGATGTGATCAATTGATATTTGTGATGTGCCATATATGTCATGTATGCGTGCCATATGCGTCATATCATAGTCATTGTATATGTGTGATGTGGCATGTGCCATATCTGTCATGTATCCTGTGATATGTGTCATGTATTTTTTGTGTTATGTGAGTAATTGTATAAGTGTGATGTGCCATGTGCAATATGTGTCATGTATCCTGTGATCTGTAGCATGCAATGTTTTTTGTTGTTATATGTGATGTGATCAATTGATATTTGTGATGTGCCATATATGTTATGTATGCGTGCCATATGCGTCATATCATATGTGGTATATTTCATTTCATATATCATTTGTCATTTTATATGTGAGGTGAGATATGTGTAATGCGATGTTATATGCAATGTGTCCTGCGATTTATATCAGGAGATATGTTCCATGTGACGTTTGTCATGAGTTCGTTTATATGTGTCCTGTATCGTGCGTCATGTATTAAGTAATGTGCCATATATATCATGTATCCTGTGATATGTGTTCTGTAATGTATTATGTGATATGTGATTAACCTTTTATGCGTGATGTGTCTTGTTTCATGTGATATTCGATATGTTTATGATATGAATCATTTTACCTGTAATATGTGTCATGTATTCTGTGGTATGAGCCCCGAAAGGTTTTTCGTAATATGGGGCGTCCGGTATTTGTCATGTGGCATATGATGTGTGTAGTGTCCTGTTTTGTCATGTGTCATGTCCTAGGTGATATATACGTCTCATATGTCGTGTGTCGTATCATGTGAAATGTGATTTGTGTGATGTATCATGTGTTGTGTCACGCGAAATATGTCATGGCATACATTGACTGTTATGTAATATGTTATAGTGAGTGAGTGGGTGAGTATAGTTTTACGCATCTTTTAGCATTATTCCAGCAATATCACGGCGGGGGACACCAGAAATGGGCTTCACACATTGTGTCCATGTGGGGAATCGAACCCGGGTCTGAAGCGTGTCAAGCTAACGCTTTAACCACAAGGCTACTCCATCGGCCCTTATGTTATATGTTTCATGTGATATTTGATATTTGTCATTCCTTGTGGATACATGTGAAATGCGTTATGTGTCATGTCATGTGTGTCATGCGATAGATGACGGGTAGCATGTATGAAATGTAATATATGATGCGTGATGTGTGATGTGTGATAAACAATGTTACTCAATAATCTTACTCAGTATTCGCATGATAGAGTAACCCTGAAACATCGCTACAAACATTAAAGTTGCTATCCATAACCGTTTTATGTCCCCATGTTCCTACAACTTCTAAATGGCTAACAAAGAGTATTTTACAATTAAATGAGCATTAGACCGGTGTATACAAAGTAGTATCTTGCTGTTTAAAAGAGGAATACTGGCTTGACAGTCAACTCATCTCTCATCAATGTTATGCAACAGACACCGAGTTATGTTCGGGGTAGTGAGTGAAATGTGTCGACCATATCCGACACTACTCGTGAGAACACCAGAGATTATGTCATAGAGTTCACAGAGTAATAGTTCATTACTTTCTGTTCACGAGGTCACGGCAAGACCTTTTTGTCTCCCGCATTAAGACTTTAAATTACGTATAAATTACTCTGGCATTTAAACTTTAATTACGTACATACTTTGTTAATAAAGATTTTCAATAGGCGCTCATGACCATCTGTTTCGCTATGTTATTGTGTAAGCGTTGTATGCCAATCGGTAAACACACGGATGTAACAGCTGTAAATACGTAAACTATGCCATTTCATTTCAAAATAATGTTTAATGCAATTTAATTAGGTTTACACGTTTGAAGTAGTCGAACTTGAGAATGTAAAGCTTTTCGAAGCACGTGAGTAAAGATGAATATCGTCAAAGAAACATCTATGTGATATACTAGTTGCACACCAAGCTGTCACTAACAGGTGAGGTGACCCTCCATACATAAGTACCCCACCCCTACCCTCATTGTTTTTACCAATCACCCGTCTGACTGATCATAAATATCCAACGGTAGGTGTTGACAAGGGCGCAGGTTTTATCACACGGTTGTTTTACAACATGGATTTTTTTGTGAAATCACAGTGTCTATTAAATTATATTTAATAAAAGCATAACCTACGTTTGGTGATATTTGTATTTACACGGTTGTGTTTCTTCAAAACAAAGAAATGATTTTTGAATGAAGGAACACGCGCTGGTTCATGGGACAAATGTTTACATGACGCTAAACATTGAATTATATTAGACATCGGTTGAGTTATATGTCTTGACTGCCAAAAATATCAGACTTGTGCAAAGGAAAATTGGTCACCACGTGGTTTTTCGACAACATATTGCTGCGCTTTTCACACCTTAGGATGTCTCCGCGGAAACAACACGATCAACTGTGTAAAACCGGCCACAATGCTTAGAGTTTCTGGACAACAGATTTTTAAAGAATGAAAATTGGACGTGGTATGGATAAGGGTAGAAAAATCTTTACCTCGTTGTTTGTCCATTGAACTGTCTCCATGTGGGTCGGGCGGGGTTCGGGCTTGCAATTGCTGCGTGCTTGTTTTTTTCCAGTGTGTGGGAGGGGGTTGTGTTTGTAAAAAAGTCATATAGGCAATATACACCAGACGCACATTTCTCAATCACCGACTTCTTGGAATGCTCTCTGTGAACACGTTTTGGTGGACGTCCATTTTGGGGAATCACGTCGACTATTCATGTCTACTCTTCCTCTCCTCGTTCCGTTTTCTTTATCATCAGTGTATGTTTCAAACAGTTCATTTTCAAAATAAATTCCATCACGTTGTCCAAGCCGTCTGTGTATTGCTTTGAAAATGTCAATGCGTGTATCCTCCACACTTTGGATATCGTAGGCCGTCTTCCTTGCTGTGAGAACTGGTCAGTGCTTCAATAACCCTGCACGGGCTGCCCATTGTTTGTTGATTGCCTGGACGCCGGGTCAGTCAGCAGTGACAATACTTGTGTAAATTCGCCTTCACATTTGTTTACATTTTGGACACTTGATTTTAAGCAAAACGCTCAATAATGCATATGATTCACTCACATATACCCATTCCGGGTTGCTTCAAGGTCAAATTACATTATTTTTGCACAACATCATCTCATAATTAACGCGATTGTGACGGAGCATTCTTTTCAGCGACATGCTATTCAGGCGCATGCGCATCCTGCTATGGTCTACACTAACACCCAATGTGAATACGTACCAATATACATGTTGCACTCAATGTGTTAAATCTGATTCATTTAGGCAATTTCTAAAATGTCTAAATATTTTAGTCATTTTACAAATTAAGTGACAAATCTGTTCATTGTCCATTGACACGCTGACTGATTATACACATTGTCTGAAACATAATGTTCTGTGTTGACAACCGGGCTGTGCACATGTAGCACTTTAAAAAGCTACGATGCATACTGGCATCCAGGGTGTACATGTGCCACTATATATAGCTACGTTGTATACTGACATCCTAGGTGTACATGTGTCACTATATATAGCTACGTTGTATACTGACATCCTGGGTGTACATGTGTCACTATATATAGCTACGTTGTATACTGACATCCTGGGTGTACACCTTTCACTACATATAGCTACATTATATACTTAGTCTATCATTCGGGGTGTACATGTACCACTATATATAATCCTAGGTGTACATGTGTCACTATATATAGCTACGTTGTATACTGACATCCTAGGTGTACATGTGTCACTATATATAGCTACGTTGTATACTGACATCCTGGGTGTACATGTGTCACTATATATAGCTACTTTGCAAACTGACATCCTGGGTGTACATGTGTCACTATGTATAGCTACGTTGTATACTGACATCCTAGGTGTACAGATGTCACTATGTATAGATACGTTGTATACTAACAACCTGGGTGTGCATGTGTCACCATAGATAGCTACGCTGTATACTAACATCCCGGGTGTACATGTGTCACTATAAACAGCTACATTATATACTAACATCCTGGTTGTGCAGGTGTCACCAGGTAAACCTATTTCATATACTGACACACTTGGCGTGCACGTGTCACTTTATATACCTACGTTGTATAATGCCACCCTGGGTCTACATGTGTCACTATACATACCTACGTTGTATACTGACACCCTGTGTGTACATGCGTCACTTTATATAGCTACGTTGTATACTGACATCCTGGGTGTACATGTGTCACTATATATAGCTACGTTGTATACTGACATCCTGCGTGTACATGTGTCACTATATATAGCTACGTTGTAAAATAACATCCTGGGTGTGCATGCGTCACTATATATAGCTACGTTGTATACTGACCTCCTGGGTGTACATGTGTCACTATATATAGCTACGTTGCATACTGACATCCTGTGTGTACATGTGTCACTATATATAGCTACGTTGTATACTGACATCCTGCGTGTACATGTGTCACTATATATAGCTACGTTGTATACTGACATCCTGGGTGTACGTGTGTCACTATATATAGCTTCTTTGCAAACTGACATCCTGGGTGTTCATGTACCACTATATATAGCTACGTTGTATACTGACACCCAGGGTGTACACCTTTCACTACATATAGCTACATTATATACTTAGTCTATCATTCGGGGTGTACATGTACCACTATATATAATCCTAGGTGTACATGTGTCACTATATATAGCTACGTTGTATACTGACATCCTAGGTGTACATGTGTCACTATATATAGCTACGTTGTATACTGACATCCTGGGTGTACATGTGTCACTATATATAGCTACTTTGCAAACTGACATCCTGGGTGTACATGTGTCACTATGTATAGCTACGTTGTATACTGACATCCTAGGTGTACAGATGTCACTATGTATAGATACGTTGTATACTAACAACCTGGGTGTGCATGTGTCACCATAGATAGCTACGCTGTATACTAACATCCCGGGTGTACATGTGTCACTATAAACAGCTACATTATGTACTAACATCCTGGTTGTGCAGGTGTCACCAGGTAAACCTATTTCATATACTGACACACTTGGCGTGCACGTGTCACTTTATATACCTACGTTGTATAATGCCACCCTGGGTCTACATGTGTCACTATATATACCTACGTTGTATACTGACACCCTGTGTGTACATGCGTCACTTTATATAGCTACGTTGTATACTGACATCCTGGGTGTACATGTGTCACTATATACAGCTACGTTGTATACTGACATCCTGCGTGTACATGTGTCACTATATATAGCTACGTTGTAAAATAACATCCTGGGTGTGCATGTGTCACTATATATAGCTACGTTGTATACTGACCTCCTGGGTGTACATGTGTCACTATATATAGCTACGTTGCATACTGACATCCTGTGTGTACATGTGTCACTGTATATAGCTACGTTGTATACTGACATCCTGTGTGTACATGTGTCACTATATATAGCTACGTTGTATACTGACATCCTGGGTGTACGTGTGTCACTATATATAGCTTCTTTGCAAACTGACATCCTGGGTGTTCATGTACCACTATATATAGCTACGTTGTATACTGACACCCAGGGTGTACACCTTTCACTACATATAGCTACATTATATACTTAGTCTATCATTCGGGGTGTACATGTACCACTATATATAATCCTAGGTGTACATGTGTCACTATATATAGCTACGTTGAAAACTGACATCTTGGGTGTGCATGTGTCACTATATATAGCTACGTTGAAAACTGACATCTTGAGTGTGCATGTGTCACTATATATAGCTACTTTGCAAACTGACATCCTGGGTGTACATGTGTCACTATGTATAGCTACGTTGAAAACTGACATCCTGGGTGTACATGTGTCACTATATATAGCTACGTTGTGTACTCCCATCCTGAGAGTGCATGTGTCACTATATATAGCTACGTTGTATACTGACCTCCTGGGTGTACATGTGTCACTATATATAGCTACGTTGTATACTGACATCCTGTGTGTACATGTGTCACTTTATATAGCTACGTTGTATACTGACATCCTGCGTGTACATGTGTCACTATGTATAACTCTGTTGTATACTGACATCCTGTGTATACATATGTACATCTACTACTACATATAGCTACGCTCTATACTGAATTTCCTTGTATATTTGTACCACTATATACAGCTAAGTATAATGACATCCTGGGTGTACATGTGTTACTATATATAGCTATGTTGTATACTGACATCCTGGGTGTACATATACCACTACATACAGCTACGTTCTTACTGACATCGTAGGTGTACATGTGTCACTATGTATAGCTACGTTGCATACTGACATCCTGGGTGTATATGTGTCACTATATATAGCTCCGTTGTATACTGACATCCTGGGTGTACATGTGTCACTATATATAGCTACGTTGTATACTAACAACCTGGCTGTGCATGTGTCACCATAGATAGCTACGCTGTATACTAACATCCCGGGTGTACCTGTGTCACTATATATAGCTACGTTCTATACTAACATCTTCGGTCTACATGTATCACTATATATAGCTACGTTGTATACTGACATCTTAGGTGTGCATATGTCACTATTTATAGCTACGTTGAGTACTGACATTCTTGGTGTGCATGTATTACTATATATAACTGCATTGTAAACTGACTTCCTGGATGTGCATGTATCACTATGTATAGCTACACTACTGCCTTGAAGTTCATTCCCCTTACACGCATGGGAAACGCGTTACGCAACCCGTGTGCACTCCGTTGGTCACTCGAACCCGTCCGCGACGTGTGTGATACCCGTGTGCAACGCGTGACACACTCATTAGAGGGAGAACAAACTTTTGTCCAAAGTAGGATCCATGTCTAGCTGAACCTGGACGTTCTCTAGAGTTTATTTCCTCCAAGTTTCAGGCCATAGGCCCATAGAACATACATGATATCAATAAAGTGTATGCATAAATACATGAAATTAATATAATACATAAATAATATATCAGTGAATTGTGAGTGACTCGCGTAATCTAAAAGCGTGGTAGATATATTTAGCAAGTTGTGTAATAGTGTATTTACATTTAGAAGACATAAGATTTACAATTTTTTCATATGATGGATTAGTGTGAAAATATGTATCAATAAAATGTAAACGTAATGTTGAATATGAAGTACAAATATGGAGGAAATGATATTCATTTTCAATGTAGTTGAAGTCCAATTTTTGACATTGTGGGCAAAATCTTTTGTTTTCTTCTATATTGGTATGACATCCAGTTTCGATCATAAGTTTATGGCAGCTGCATCGGAATCTTGTTAGGGTTTCTTTATAGATCTTCTTGTTTACTCCCTGAAGGTACATTTCTATTGTTAATACCGATTTGAAAGTTAAATATGTTTTAAGTTTTGATTTTTGAGATAGGTTTTATAGTCCAACGTTGTTGACCACAGTCCACGATACGTTGTTTGAATTGTGAAATGAATATTTGCGGATCTCCAACATCTTGAATTATCCAGGCGTAGCCAAATCCATACTTGAAAAGAATGTTTTTTTATATATGTTTCCCATGATATACGGCCAGCTTCATCTAATTTGTACATCATTAAATACGTTTGCTTCAGTAGACGATCAGTGTTCATAGAGATTAATTTTGTCCAATATTTAATACATTTACTAATATAATACACATATAATCGTTGTCTTCCAGTTTCACCAAGAACAGCGTCATTGCTTGCATTATTTGGTAGGTAAAGAATCCGTTTGTAATATTTAGCCTGTACCATCTCTATAGTTTCGTAGTATTGGAAACCCCAAACTTCAGAGCCATATGTTAATATTAGTAAAAACCATGGATTCGAACATCTTGATTGCAGTAATGATTGGTAATCCTCCACATAGTTATTTTATAGATATAATGACATACTTTTTCTGCTTGTTGTGAAAGTGTTGCCGTTGCTTTTGTCCATAGCAATTTAGCAGTGACAAATAGTCCCAAATATTTATAAGATGAAACAGTCTCTATCTTTTCTTCTCTGTAAGTCCAATTTTCATAGTTCCTTAAACGTCCACCATTTCTAAAAACGATTATCTTTGATTTGTTCATATTTAGAGACAGTCCCCATTTTTTACCAAATTCACTTATACATTTGATCTGTTGTAATCTTCCAGTGGTATCGGCAGTGTTGGCAACATCATCGGCGTATAATAAAGAACAAATATTTGGTGCTTCTTCTGAGATGAATATTCCACGAGAGTCAGATTGATTTAGTTCGTTGACCAATTCATTTATAAACAGGCAAAAGAGTGTCGGGCTGATCATGCATCCTTGTCGTGTTCCAATAAAACAGTTAAAATATTCAGTTAAACCATTATCAGTTCTCACACAAGCTTTTAGTTTCGAATACATATCTCGTAGAATTTTTAGAACGTTTCCATGGATACCATATTTCATAAGCCGATGCCAAAGCAAGTTATGGTGAACAGTCAAACGCTTTACTGAAGTCAATGAAGAGACAATAAAATCTTCCACCGGTTGATTTTGATAGGTATTTCTGTATCATTCCATACAATGTGAAAATACTGTCGACTGTTTAGCGTCCTTTTCTAAAACCAAACTGGTTTTCATATAATATATAATTGTCATCACACCATAGCTGCAGGCGTTCGTTGATCATTTTTGTGAATATTTTCCCCAAAACGGGTAATAATGAAATGCCTCTATATATAATTATTCACACTGTTCGTATCTCCATCTTTATACATCGGACATATAACTGCTCTGCACCATGATTCCGGATAAACACCTGATTTCATTATCTCGTTAAACAGATGCACACATATAGGAACAATAATATCCAAAGAATTCAGAAATAGTTCAGAAGAGATCCCATCACATCCTGGTGCTTTATTTGATTTCATGTTGATAATGGCTGTCTTCACTTCATCACTTGATATCTCTCTGTTTACGTCTTCAGGCGATCCACGTTCACAAGCCTCACATACATCATTGTCATGCTGTGATATGTCTGATTTTACTAAATCTTCAATAGATGACTTCGAACGGGGAGAATTTAATAGATTCTGGAAATATGAAAACCATCCCCAAGAACTGATACTGTTTGTTTTCCTGCAACATTTTATTTTCTTGATTTCCTTCCACAGTTTGTTGTTATCACTTTTTATCTCATTAAATCTATCTCTGAGTGAACGCTGAAATTCATCTTGTTTCTGTTTGCATAATTCTTTAAAGGTTCGTCTGTGCTGTTTTTATACTTGGTAATCTTCATCTCTATCCGTGTCTCTGAATCTATCCAGTTCAAAATACTTCTCCGACTTCAGTCTATCACACTCTGCGTCCCACCATGCAGGCTGAACCTAGACGTGGTAACAAGGCGATAACGTTTTGATTTCCTGACGAAAAATGTTAACACACATTTTATTTTATGTACTTGCTGATGTCTCATTTTTAGATGTGATTTTGTTGGAAAATATGAGGAGTACCTTTGTGGCTTCTACATGATGTTTTCCGATGGTGTTAAGAGAATACATGATCCTGTTAAATGTTATTGCTATTCAAATGGGTTTTTTTGTGATTTGACATTAAAAGTCTGCTGTACGACTTTCAGTGATCATGTTTATGAGGTTTGGTGGAGCATTGTTTTCATTGGACCCTAATTATTTTATGATGGTTGGGTCTCTTTGTCTCAGCTCCATAGCCGTGACGCTGGGAAAGGGCAGCATTTAATTAATGAGAGTAGGTTATATCATGGAGGATACACTTGAGGGAGAGGGTTCTACTAATTACCGTACCACAGGAAGAGACCTGTAGACGTGAGCGCGGGGTTGTGTGTAACATGGTCATTGCATAATGGCCGCCAGGAGTGCTAAACATTGAGCTAAAGCAGTGTTGTTTTCACGGGCCTGTTGAATAAATTCCGGCGCTGCTGTCCATATATCTTCTACTTGATCCTGGATACATCATTTTGGCATTTTCAACGTACATTAATGGTTTACTAGTTATATCTTTTAGAGTATTTGTTAATTGTGTCGAACGTACAAGCAATAATTGTAATTTGTGGTGACATATAAATATAAAACGTCTCATTTAAAACATGAAGTAAGTACGATAGTAAATAATAATATTCAAATCGCATTAAAATACAATGATAACAAGATTCATATGTAACCCTAAAGCCTGTGTTCCACATTCATAGCCAGGAGGACAGCTGCTGACTAAACAAAGGGAAGAAGCTTGCCTTTACATATACTGAACCAAATTAAAAACTTCACAATCCTAAAATTTAAACATTTCGACCAGTTATCATTGTGGGCCCTTATTGTGTATTTAAACAGTAATGGCCACGTATTTTCTTCAGATAACACC
Source organism: Haliotis rufescens (assembly GCF_023055435.1). NCBI lineage: Eukaryota > Metazoa > Mollusca > Gastropoda > Lepetellida > Haliotidae > Haliotis > Haliotis rufescens. The sequence continues at coordinate 59,646,391 of NW_025963779.1, read as the reverse complement.
CGTTTTTGTGCAGGTGAATCGATCAAAATCATGTGCACAGCACTATAGTGGCAAAAGTGTTTTTTCACGTGCAACTGGTCATGTGGCCATAATACCGCACGTGTTTTCAGCCATACTTGTTAGCAGTCATTAATAAAAAAAAGAAAAACACACAAAAACAAAAGTCTTTACGGCCATTTGTCATGCCACGTCTTTCAAATGTGCAACGTGAACGTGCCATCGGCATGTTGAAGACGGGAACGTCCGTAGCTGAAGTCGCAAGGACGATGGGTTGTAGTCGACGGACTGTTTGTGATTTACAGACGCGTCTACAGCAAACGGGTACCACCGGTGATCGCCCTCGGCCAGGTCGACCACGTGTGACGTCACATGCAGAGGATCGATAGATTGTCTTTACGTCACCTCCGTAGCCGATTTTTGACGGCTACATCAACCAGAAATGAACTGTTTAGGGGTAGACTGAGTGCGCAAACTGTTCGAAACCGTCTGAGAACTGATCACCTTCAAGCACGACGGCCATACTGCGGGCTGATTCTGACTCAATTACACAGACGTCAACGTCAATTGTGGGCACAGCGACACTTACGATTGACTCAGAGGAATTGGAATCAAGTCGTCTTCAGTGGAGAATCCCGATTTAATCTTCGATTTGCTGTTGGTAGGGCGAGGGTGTGGAGGCGATGTCATGAACGTTACGCCCAGTGTTGTGTGCAGGAAGTTGACAGATTTCGAGACGGAAGTGTCATGGTGTGGGGTGCTTTCTGTGGCAATGCACGTTCCAGGCTTCTTGTCATCCGTGGCAACATCAACGCTGCTGCTTACCGGGACCATGTACTGGCACCAAAACTTCTGCCTTTTATGGCAAACCCTTGAATATTCCGGGGTAGAATAGGTCTTCAGCAACCCATGTTTGCCGTAAAAGGCGACTTACGGGATCGGGTGGTCAGAATCGCTGAATTGGTTGATGCATGTCATCGATCCCAATTGCGTGGATCGATGCTCATGACATTAATCACTGGATTGTCAGGTCCAGACTCGATTATTTACAGACCGCCGTCATATAGCTGGAATATTGCTGATTGCGGCGTTAAACAACAAACCAACCAACCTTTTATGACAGCACATGTACATGGACCCGGTTTGATCTTCCAACACGACAATGCCAGACCCCAGACAGCAATTTTGACAAGGAATTTCCTTCAGAATGCGGGAGTCAACGTCATGGACTGGCCGTCAAGGTCTCCCGACCTCAATCCCATCGAACACGTCTGGGATGCTCTTGGCAGAAGTCTGCGCACTCTCCAGAACCAACCACAGAATTTGCTAGATCTTGGCACCATTTTGCAGCAACAATGGCGTCGTCTTCCCAATCATGTGTTCACAAGCATCACAAGGTCCATGCGGAGGCGTTGTGTGGCAGTTTTCAACGCACATGGTGGGCATACACGCTACTGAACTTGTGTGCCATCAGATTCTCGTGCTTGGGACTTATGATTTAAACTGTTGATGTTATTACGGAATACTGTAGGTGCTTGGAACAAATTATGGTTACCACCGTTAATTAAAATCCTTCTTTGGACATTAATGATTAAACATTACCTTCTCTGATACATTTGTCCGTTGTATATCATGTATGGGATTACTTTTAAAAATGTGAAGTTTTTAATTTGACTCAGTAATATGTAGGGACATCATCTGAATATGACTATATATGCAAATGTTACGATACTGTATCTATCTTCACGAAGTATTTAAAAAATGGGCATAAAGCTCACGGAGACGAAGGCTATAGATACAATACCACATTTGATTTTTTAGATGATAAAGTACATTTGATAATAAATTCAGTTATTGATATCTAAAAACCGATTTGCCATATTGATAAACATTTCATGATAAAACAAAATCAAATGTGTGATATAAATTCATTCTTTAGTATCCATATATAGTATAACGAATAAATAGTAAAAAGGCGCCCTATATATTTTTCTTTGTGGACTGTATTAAGTAACGCATTTGCATCACGGCTAAGTGTTAATTGCTAGTCTGTTTTTCTGCACCATCATTTCTTTCATCTTATGAAAAACTGTTTAAAAAATGGCAACTTATAATTAACCAAGGTAATAATACTTACCCGACCTGCGTTTATTTATCTCTCAGTCATTATTATCGTTAACATGTGTCTACTTTTAAGTGTATATACTTATGCCATACATCGTACTGGTTAAGGAATGACACATCATCGTGAGATATATGTTCCCCATACACATGAGCACAACGGTACTTTGATTCTATACCACAGAAATTGTTTCCCCGAGTTACTGTGTAAAGGTTCACCCCTTGTTTTCAGGCGTCTCATTCAGACAAATAAGTCATGATCAGGTGTGACAGTTATCACAATAAAAAGATTTTATACCTGGCGACTGACACTCTTGATGGGTCAGTGATTAAGACAACAGATCAATACCCACGCTTCCTATTCAGCATGTACGTATGATTACATGGCTGTGTGTACGCATGGTATGTATGGCTGTATGTATGATTAAATGTATGTAAATTATGTATGAATGTAAATGTATGTAAGCCTAGATTACAAAATAAATGCTTTGGTCGCTTGAAGCCAGAAGGCAGAGGTATTCCCGGGAAAGAAGCCAACTCTCGGAGTTGGTCACTAGGGCTGAAACTTCTCTCAATCTTTTTGAATAAGGCGAATGGACCAGAGTAAGCTTAGGGATTATCGGCTGTTGTGTGAAAACAATACTTCAGAAAGAACGACGTCCTGTCCCAATGAACAAACCTACAGATTACGGATTGAACGTCAAAAGTGTCTGTCAGGTTTCTTAATGCTTAATTACTTTTCCTGGAGAATAAGTTTCTTGTACAAGCGCTATCAAACATGTTAACATACAAACATATCAATGTTGAAGCTAGGCTTCACTTCAGTTTTCCTTTATTTAGCAGGCCCCTCATACAGCCTAGCTGTTTATATTACTATATCCTGCTGTGCTTTACACCTATCAAAGCTATACATTACTAATATATATGGGCTTAATTTTATCTATATTGCCAACTCTTATACATCATTTATAATTAATAGTCAACATATATACCTATAAATCTTTACTATACTCAATAATGTAACGTAATGTAATAAATTTAACCCCCCTTTCTTTCTCTGTGTGTAATTCTGATGGAAAGAAGTCACTCAACCAGTTCATGCATTCCATGGTAAAAAAAGATCAGACTTGGTTAGAATCCGTGTTTATCTCCGACAACTTCCCACTGGTGACATTGTAGTGAACTTGGGAAGTGGTGATGACTTTTTATATGTATATTATTATAATCTGCCAAACTGTACATAAATGTGTGTGTGTTAAATCATAAAATTCAAAGGGACTGTTCCCTACACCCATCAATATCATAATGAATGAACATTAGTTTATTGTATGGATTATAGAAAGCTCTCACTAAGTATATGTTTTACATGCATGAAAGATGGGATTAAGGGAGAAAGGAAATATTTTCCTGAACGTTTCCAATAACTAGTGGAGGAAATTGGAAATGGCTGAACCTGTAGATAGCGTCAAATCCGATAAGGATTTGGCAGATCTCACAGGGTAACATTCAACAGGCTCATTACCTTCGGATCGTGTTAACATTTTTTCTTAACAGTTTAGCAAAAGAGAAGAAATTTGAATTGAACTACATTGGAAAATGAGAGAAGAAATTTATTGTCAATGTTTTTATCATAAAAACTCTCTGTTCAGTAAAGAACAATTGTTATTTTAGTACTTTCAAGAGGAATCCCAAACCTTCTCTTACTGTTATGAATGTCTAAGTGAAAGCAAAAAAACATTAAAGTGCAACAAAGCATTTTCCATGGACTTGTTTATTTGCTATTTTGATATACATGTGTTCAGACTGATTGAAAAATATACAATATCAACTATAAATTTCTTCCGTGAGTGAATGCGTGTAATACTTGCATATTGGCTCCCCAGTTCTCATAATGCTTCATATGAAAGCAAAATTGTGTGTTATATTAACATTATCTCTTATGTCAGTGACTGATTTCAAACCACCATGATATTAGTTATAGTGGAGGACAATAGAATAGTTTAATTTTCCAACTGACTGCGACTTTGATGCACACGATCTGGACAAACCCCGCCAACTAAACAAGTGGAACTGTTTTGGTTTTCAACAAAACAATGTCGTCCAGGAACAAACATTCAAGTCATATGTGACGGCAATCAACAGTCACTACACAAATACTCGCGTTCAGCGCCCGACACTTAACTCTGCAGCCTTCACACAAAGGTCTACACATTTGTAATTCAATCATTTTAAATGTAAAATCACATTTAAGTTTTGTAACAATCCCGTTATCATAATGCCGACGTTGCCATCAACAGTTACCTCCTGAACATCGGCTTTCTCAATTCAAACTCAATAACAAGACAGAGCAGGATACAATCACCAAATCCACAGTCGTCCGCACTGTACATACATATTTCAGTCAATAACGCGTATTTCATTTTTAAATACTAATCCAAACTGGTTTCACATCAAAGAATAAAGCCACTGACTTACCTGTGCACATCCCCGTCTCTGTTGCACCCAAAACCGCTTTTGCAGTACACCCAGAGAGCAAGACGTCCGTCAGCCACGTTCGCAGCCCATACAATGAATTGTCCATGACATCAGCTGATTGTTGACGTATTTTGTCTATGACGACATAACTTATGGGGACACAATAAACAATGACGTGGCTCCATTGTTGACGTCACAGATTTCTGCTTGGCTACATCACCACTTTGTTCCAGACCGTTTGTGGAACCCTGTATTTATTTGGTAAGGGTCGCTCCTTATTGTCCGGGCCTGTGCGACAGATGGGACCCCTTTATCAACCCATCATGACGTCCTCAATCATGGATATAGCACAGATTGCAAACAAAATACGGGACAACTACAGTAAACAACGCAGATCAATTCCAAGCAACGGGGGGCGGTCGGGTAGCCTAGTGGTTAAAGCGTTCGCTCGTCACGCCGAAGACCCGGGTTCGATTCCCGACATGGGTACAGTGTGTGAAGCCCATTTCTGGTGTCACCCGCTGTGATATTGCTGGAATATTGCTAAAAGCGGCGTAAAACCAAACTCACTCACTCACTCCAAGCAACGGAAGCTAAGCTCCGTAAGACACTGGCGTTTTAAGGGAAATATGCTCATCATTAGTTGAATGAGGCGTCTTAGCAGAGGGCTCTCATACTCCCAACCCAATACTGCAAAAAACACTCTCAAACATCGTGGCAACTGCCTTGTAGATGAAGCGAAAAGTCACAAGCATAGACCAACTAACTTCCTTCAAACAAATATTTTCTGGAAGCACCAACGCAATCACATCTGATACCTACTTATGTGAATTGTTGATTCCTTGTCAAAGCAACGGATATATTATTAATAATAACTATGTATTTCACACACCATGATATTAGTTATATTGGAAGACAATGGAATGCTTTGATTTTCTAAGTGACTGCGACGTCGATGCACAGGATCTCGACAAACCTAGCCAACTTTACAATAACTCGTTTTGGTTTTCAACAACACAATCCGGACAAACCCAGCCAACTATACTTCATGCCCCATTTTACGTTGACACAATACTTGAGTTTTTTCGTCTTTGTTTATCCGTTCTGACATGAGGCCGTTCCCACCTGCTCCCATTTGACCAAACAACAGTAACAGCAACAGTAACCTTGTGTCAGTGAACATTGTCAACATGATCCACTTGTGGTCTTGAATATGTGTAGATTGTCCTGTTGTTACTGGAATAAAAGACATTGAAATATCTATTTTTGTTTAACTTTGTGTCGTACGTGGAAAAGCTGGTACTTTGGTACAGTCCATTTCCGTGTATGGAAAGAGATGTTGAAGCATATCCCAGCGCAGCCATACACGTTGTAGGCACAATGAATTGTACGTATAAGGATACTGAACCGTTATAATATATACATGGTATATAGTTTTTTCACCAGGTAACTTTGTCGTCGTTTTAGCCTGATTCTGGGGCACCATCAATTTCTTGTTCGAATAACGTTTATGAACTTCAAATAATAGTCTGACAAAACATACTATTTAACTTCCGGTCAAAATTCAACATGGTGGTAATATCATTTTCACGTGTGTTTGAATTTTGTTAATCGACAGGAAGAATGTTTAAAAGTGTAATTCATCAGTTTGTTCGTCCCTTAGCACTGTGCTCGTCATCAACACAGGTTCCATTGCGAGGATATGCGCGACGGGGACACATTCCATTCTACAAACCGTCAGAGTTTGTTCAGTTGAACGAATATGATGTTGCAGACGAATCAGAAATAATTTCAGACTTGGATCAAATTGAAGACCAGCTCCTCCGGTCTAAGGCAGATAAGACACGGTTTGTAACCATACCAGCTTCCGATTTTCATATTACTGGCACTAATCATTGTCTGCCTCGACTGTCACCACGGGCATGGATGAATTTTTCATTTGTTTGGATTGATAAAAGCCTAATGCGAATATTAAAGCTGTCGTTTCTACAAATGTAGATGATGATTTAGGTTTTATGCTGTTAATAGATCCGCTCGACCCCCCCCCCCCCCCCAAAAAAAAAAAAATAAATAAATAAATAAAAATAAATAAATACAATAATAATATAGATAATTGGATTATATATAATTTATAAAAGGAGGATTGAGCGGCAATGCATGCACACAATAACAGTTTGTGTGTGTTGGGGGTGGGGGGGGGGGGCGGGAAGAGGGAATGAAACGGTTCATGAACATGTATCTGTATCATGATATCAGCTGCAGTTGCCATATCCAAGCAATGCTCCGGTTTCCCTTTACTGTCTGACATACAACCTCATAGACTGGTTGTTAATCATACATACTTGGATATGGCCCACTAATGAACCTGTTATCATGGTTATTGAATCCAAAGTAGCGTTTGATTAGCATTTTTCATTGCCATTTTAAGACCACTTTTGTTTCTGATTGAAATGTTTACATGTAATCATTCATCTATGATTCATGTCGACATACAAAAGTCAAGAGGATGTAATTACTGTCCTTTTTAACATGTTTATGATTTGTTTATGTAGTATAAGAAAAGGTGGACAGTTGTTTTTTATACTAGGGTTACAATACACAGAATTTAGGAATATCTTCAATATGGTACAGAAGCTGGTTTAGTTTGGTCACAATTTTGTCATTAAAACAAGACTGATTTTGTTCCAGAGAAGAAAAGAAAGAAAGATTGTTGCTGAAAAAGAAGATCGTGCAAAGGAAATACTTCAAGAAAGCATCTGAACTGAATCTCCTCTCATGGAATGCAAAAGAACAAATTCGATATCTTAACTCTGAATACCCTCACGAGTGGACTGTGACCAGATTAGCAAAGAGCTTTCCTGTATCGGAGACAGGCATCATCGCAATTCTCAAATCAAGTTATGTGCCAAAACAACAGTGGGAAATAGAAAGACATGATAATCGTGTCCGTAAGAATTGGCTTGCCGTGAGATCTTACTTGAAGAAAAATGATAATGCGTTGGAAGACATTGAAGGTGGACCAGTAGAAGAATCAGTGAGGCATCTTACATCATCAGATAAATTTGCCTTGGTAATAAATGCAGGTGGCATTGACGGTGTTGTTGTTCCAGATAGGCTTACTTCACAGACACACCAGAGGAAAGTTGGACTTTTTGAGTCCATAGTTACAGATTTTAAAGCAACCAGAGAACCAAAACATCAGTATGCTAAACATTTTTCTGATGATAAGTCTTTGCTTGCAGAAATTTCCAGTATGGATAATTTGAAGTCAGATAGAGAAAACGAGCTGCTTGTTTCTGATCATGTAACAGATGCAACAAAGAGAGAGGATGCAACAGAAGCGGGAGCTCCTTCCCGCCGCCAGAAAAGATTAGCACAGACCCTTGGTATGGGAAAAGTAGAGTTAACATCACTCAGCGATTCACAACTAGAACACTTGAGTATGTTTGAAACTGGGCCAATTAACAGTGTCCGCCAGACAAAACGCAATTCTATGTGGTCAGAGGTAGAGTCTGAATGGAATGCTGATCAGCTACATGTGGAAGATACAAAGAGAGAGCTTCAAATAAGAGATAACTTGACAATTTCTGAACTTAAACAGGATAACATGGATAGGTTTCATGAAAAATCAGAGAAGTACCCTTCCATGTTAATGAACAGGAAATCCTCAAGCAAAAGGGAAGATGTGTATGAAAAGGACAGTTGTGTATATGATGAAGATGGAGAGTTTCTGTATAAAAAACCATGACATTTTCATACCATTTCATGTTACTAGCCTGTAGGGTTGTTTTGACAATAAAGTTTACATGTGAAAGTTTCAAAAGGAAAGTGTACCCTTAACTAGAAAGAGAGCTTTCATTTATACTGTTGTATTCACAGTAAGCATGGTAAGGCCAGTGTACATGGTATAACGAATCACTAGATTATCATCATGGTCATCCCCTCCCATCTTCGTCTTAAACTTCATGTCATACCGCTTTTAACATGTTAAATATTTGATTAAGCTTTGTCAGGTTGTTGAATAGATATGTTCCAAAAATGACTGAATTGATCTTTATAAGGATCAATTCAGTCCTTTTTGGCACATATCTATTCATCAAGGGAAAAAAACCATGATAATCTAACAATTAATTTATAAAAAGCTAATGCTTAGAAACTGGTAAGGTTGAACCAAGTGTACAGCTCATATTGTTTGTATGTCCATCTTGTATGAGTGAATAAAACCTGCCTCAGTGAGAGCCACAATCATGTGGGGTGTTACCATGGAGACCAGGACGCAAGTTATCAATGATGGCTAGGCAAAATAACTCCCTACAATCCAATATGCAGACAATTTAGCTCATGCAATAGGATGAACCCTTGTTGGTTTCATAATCACTCGCTATTATTTCAACAACACTGAAGCAAATATCAGTGACTGTAACCATGGTAACTGTGTCTTTAATCGCAGAACACAATACATACAAATATTTACAAAACAATAAGATTTATTGACTTTTCCTGAATAATGGTGATATATGTATACAAAATGTAACAAACAATGATGGCACAAAAAAGAATGTATATCAGGGTACAGTGATATCCTATATCTGCATCAACTGTACAAATGGAAGTAGCAGAAAATTTGATTGTTTAATCAATTAATGTCAAAAATTGCAACGTTCCAGCAATATGATTGCGGCCTTTAGATAATCAAGTCTGGACAAGACAAAGAGTGATTAATATTATGTGTAATGTCCCATGCCACTGCACACCATGTCACCAAGTGTGACCACAGGATCCATGTAGTCGCCTCTCATGACAAGCTCAGGCTGCTGGGCATCTATTCCATTGCTGAGTGCGGCGTTAAACAACAAACCATCCAACCAACCCAGAAGCCCTGCTGGAAAAGGTTGATGAAACTGAAGTGAAGCTAAATGAAACACCCTAGTCCACAGCACAGAAAACAGGCACCCATAAACCAGCCTGGAGCAGACAGACCACTGGTGTGAGATTCAACCCACGCACAGTGGCGCAACAACACCGGTAACAATGTTCATTCAGAAGAGGCATTCTGATTGGTTGTTGAAGTAAGCGCAGGAGAGAAATTCTGTTCTTTGTTGGTGAAAAGATGGACCTGGTGACATCAATTCACATATGAGGCTATGGTCGCGACGTAGTCCAGGGTATATATCATAACATAAATGAATGGTGATATAGTAGGCTGGATTATCGAGGGTGTGTTGCTCCAAGCACTAAGAGAAACTATTCCTACATTTGTCACAATCTTTTTTCTCTAACACTAATTTCTCCAATGCAGTAATATCCTCCCTCAACCCCAGATTCTGTTTAAACAATACAATACTGCTATTTGTCTCATGTACATCATCTTCCCGAGGCAAGTGAGTTAACTGACTATAAAAGTCCAGTTTCCACCCTTGCCGAACTAGACTGGTATTATGGAGTTACATTTTGGCTGGACTAACGAGTCTATGCGTAGTCCAATCAAAATCGAAATCCGGTTCGTAAATTGTCGTGCAGAATTGGGTCGATTGCAGTATTTGCAAAGCATGTGCACCTCGAACTCGTCAGCAGATATTTTCCAAATCTTTTCTATTTTTAATCAAGGTGCTCACATGATTTGATGCATTTCGCGATGTAAGACCCGTTTTATCACAATATAGATCTTGATTATCGATCAGATCATCCTGACTTGGCCCCACCATTTTGGGTGAAGCAAATGCAAGTGATACGAGAGGTGGAATCTCATTGGTCCATAGGAGAGGCTTAGAGGGGACATCACTGGTAATAGCCACTGGTGGCGCTACGATCAAGTCCAGTAATTCATGCCTAATTCGGCAAGGGTGGAAACTGGACTTTTAAAGTCGGTTACCTCTTGCTTCGGGAAGATGCATGTACATTGTCCATCTAGTTCTCCTTGTTCAATCCCTCCGCGAATGTGTTCACTGCCCTGTCAACTATTACAAGAAACAGGTACACAAGCAATACAGCAGTGAAGGTCACAAACATGGCCGCTCCCTCAAAAACAAAACGAGGAGCAAATATTTTCCACACCATGAGGTGGCGCCGATGTAAACCTGCAGCCGCCATAGCACCAAGCACCTGCAACAGACGAGGGATTTAATTATTGGTGAGTGAGTATCTAACAGTATCTGTCTAATAGTATTTGTCTTATCACGGCATGTCAGTTCAATATGTGAAACCGCCCAGACTGATGCAAGCCTTACTGGCTTCTACCTTGTTTACCATTTGATTGAAACCAAGGGTAGGTGCTGACAAACCAAGAAACATAATCAGGGCAAATGCAAGATTGGAACCCAGTCATGTATTTCTGGAATACATAAGGATGCAACACCACATGCAAATTTTGGCAATATTGACAACAGTGCCATCTGTATTCTACAACATATGACAATAACACTGATTCATCTTCTTTGACCACATCTCTTGCAACAACTAGCGCTTTGAACATTAAACAGGTTCATTACTAACGGTATTCAAGGTTAGAACTAAACTCGAATCTTTTCTAGCCCAAGTAAAAATCAAAAGCCTTTGTGGTGTTAAAGTAGCTGAGAGTTTGTACTAGCCCTCAGGAATCTGTACTAGCCCCAGGTACCCAAGATGTTACTGGATTTCAATAACGCACACTCTTTTATGAGTGAGCGAGTGAGTGAGGTTTTACGCTGCTTTTAGCAATATTCCAGCAATATCACGGTTGGGGACCCCAGAAATGTGCTTCACACATTGTACCCATGTCGGGAATCGAATCCGGGTTTTCTGCAGGACGAGCGAATGCTAGAACCATTTGGCTACCTGACCGCCCCTCAAGGTAAGGAGGTTTCACTGTATGTATTGCCAATCGTAAATCATCAAACAAAACACATATCATTAGCCTAAATACGTCTTATCATTAATTTTCACTATGAAGACTGGCTCCGAGGTTTAGTGGACAGAGCGACTGGCCAGAGAGCGGAAGATCGATGGTTCGAATCCCTGCCGCGTCATAAATGACATAAATAGAGATCAATTTCAGCCTACTGGTACCTTCATAAGAGTGAAATATGCTATATATATATATATATATACATAATCAAATTATCATGAAGTTTAAAATTAAGACTGACTGCCAGTAAAATACAGGGCACAAAAAGAAAGTAACAAGCAATTCCAAGATGTCATGATTTATTAGCCTTACCTTAAATGCTGAAAACAGTAATAAACCAAACACAAGTCTCATGATGTTTTTCCTGAATGAAGTTCTGTCATCGTATGCTACAAAGTCCCCTCGCCACACACGGTCCTTCTTTGACACATGCCGCATTAGCTGGGACACAACGCCTTCTAGATGGGGCCAGAACAACAATAAAGGGGAGATAACTATGAAGAACACTTGTGAGGCAAACGTGTTGAGTGCGATGAGGACTGCGGGGATGACGTTGTATGTGAAATCGCCATGGAAACCAGTGAATGCCGACTCAAATCTGATGGCAGGAACAGTTGTTTGATGTCCAGTTGCAAAGAAGAATGTCGACATGAGGAGACCAAGTGTGACAATGGCTGACAATGGAACAAGATGATGTCTGTCTGAAATGATAACCATGTTTCAAATGTTAAGTAAAAATAATGAAACAAGAGTCATCAGTTGATGACAAACTCCCCGGCCCCCACAAATTCAAAAGAACAAATCATGTGACTGTTACTTTAAGTCCAACAGTTTAAGAGAATTTCTATCTAATCTGTCTGTCCGTATACAAGAGTAGTTATTGAGCTATCAAACCAATACTATGGAATTGGGATTTCAGAACTTTGAATTTCTAAGTCAAAGTCAAACTTGTTGCCATGGAAATGAAAAACATAATAATTATAAAAATCCCTAAGTATCAAAAGGCAGTATTTGACAACCTGGTCTTTGTGTGTGCAAAGTGTCATGTAAGAATACCTTTTAGTTTCAGAGATATGGTCTGGACAGACACACTACTATGTACACAGTTAAAGTCAAACTTGTTGCTAGGGATATGGGAGAAAAAATAATTGTTTTCAATTTCCTAAATAGGAAAAGGAACCACTTCAGCCCCTGATTAATACCTGTACCAAGTTTGGGTGAAAATCGTTGCCTAGTTTTCTTAGTTCTGCTTCGGAAACAACACCTACCTCTGTTTCAGCAAAGTCTAAATTGTTTCCATGGAAACAGGGAAAAATCAAATTTTGAAAAATTCCTAAAAAGCAAAAGGTACCACTTCAGCCCTTGGTTAATACATGTACCAGGTTTGGTAAAAAGGACTTCATGGTTTTCAAGTTGTGCTCCAGAAACGAAATCCTTCAGCCCCTTTTGAGACTAAGTCCAAATTATTTCCATGGAAATCAAGAACAATAAAAATGTAAAAAATCTACAAATAGCAAAAGGCACCACTTCAGGATCTGTTTGATATATCTCCCAAATTTTGTTGCAACATATTGAACGATTTTTTAGTTGGGCTATGGAAACGAACTCCATACCTCTATGAGACAGAGTCCAAATTGTTTCCATTGAAATTGAGAAAAGTAAAAATGCCCAAAATCAGTAAATAGCAAAAGGCACCACTTCAGTTTTTCATTTTTCCATGACACCCCCTCCCCCTCCCCCTTCACTATCATAAATGACCAGTCCCTAAACAATGAACAAATCGTTTGTGACCGCCTCGGTGAGCATCCGCCCGGAGAGCAGAAGGTCCGGGGCTCGATCCCCCGGCCGTGTCATACCACAAGATGTTAAAAAGTGGTACTTCTTGTTACTGTGCCTGGAACTCAGTATTAAGGGGCTAAAACAACTACTGGTCGGCTTGGAGTCGGTACACTGTGTCTGATGTTTAAACTGTGGCATGGTATATCAGTGGGCTGGTGTAATATATTCTAAATTAATCAGGACTAATACAAGTGCACCCCTCAACACACACACTGCCATATATGTGCAATGATCTTGGACAAGTGTTAAACCCGTCCTTACCTCAAATCGTTTGTAACTTCTTTATTTGAAAAAATAGAACTGTGTTGTTTTGATGTCAGGCAACAATTTGCATCTGGTAGTTGTACTTTTGTTGAAACATGTCACCAATAAGGTACATTCTGTGACATGTTATCCTGTTACAGTTACATGTATAGTAAGCTTCAGGAAAGAGAGGGTGGTGGAGATAGTCATATGTACATTCTTATTACCTGTTGTTTCAATATGATGAAAGACGCTTGCTCCATAAATCTCATAAAAGACATACACAGTCAGGAGAGCAAGAAGAAGACTTGGTGCTAATCCATCACCTAGCAACAGGGACAACAACAGCCCTGTCACCATAACAACCTGTAAAAGGCTGGCACTATAGACAGTGCCCAGTCCATACACAACTGGCGGTTTTGCATCTGTATCTGCCTCTGCTCTCAAGCGATCTCGGAGATGTTTGTACACAGTGGGGATGATCTGAGGCCCGTCTAAACCTCCATAGGGAATTGCGATTGAAGGATCCCTAGCAGAGGGTCGCTTGTACACACACAGTGGCTTGAAGACCAGGATGAGGATGGAGAGTAGGAGCGACACGTAGACAAGCTGGGCCAGAAGCACCTGCTGCCACCAAGGGAGATAATCCAGGACCTGCACTGGGAGTCCTTGCAGAGCCCAGTGTAGACAACAGCAAACTCCCGCAAATGGATATGCGAATCTCATGCACATCACAGTTGGTGAGTATCCATTGAGGTTGCCATAACACTTCAGCCACTGGCGGATGGAAATGATGAAAGCTGATAAAGCAGCGATACTGAAGAAATATCTGACGTTTCGATAACCGACAGCATCAACTGCCAAGTTTGCAAGAGGTTTCATGAATATAGTGTTGTTGCAGAACCACTGTTCTTCTCTACATGCACGGAATGGAACCGACAGACGAAGACACACACTGCAGGTCAAGGTGAAGACAAGGGTCAAGGTCACTGGGTGAGACACAAGGCTCAGGATGTTGATGGTCAGTTTGGACTTACTGCGTCTTGCTGCTATTTCTTTATGACTCTTCTGTGATAAGTAGATTGACATGTTGTACTTAATATTTTTTAAGCCAAACATCCAGATCATGGTTTGTGAGAAGAACATTGTTACACTATCTTCCAGTACCACGAAACTATTTGAGAAGTAAACAAGAAAATACAGAACACAAATTGAGATTCCAAAAATATCATCAAAGCTTAACGAATGTTGGATATTTTGTGACTTCTGGCTTCCTTCAACCTTGGTTGCTCCATAAAAGGAATTTTTGATCAAAATCCACAGAACTAGAAGCAGCATGCCCCCTAACACAAACAACATCATTGGATTCACAAAATCCGACAGAAAAACAGTTTGCACAATGGCATACACCAGATACACCCATGCTGCAGTAGTCGCCACATACACAGGGGTCCAAGAATCGCTTCCATCTCTCGTCAAACAACGCAGTATCAGTATGTTAATACTTAAACCTACAGCCATAGTTAATATCCCAATCAAAATGGACATTACATCAAATTTAGCCCATATTCCCTGGCATATTTCCCGAACATCTGTCATAAATTGAGCATAATGATCTTCTAATTTCTGGAATCTTTTCAAAATATCGGCAGTTTCTCCTTCTTGTACCATAGAGGTCAGAAGACTCTGGAGGTCAGTCTCTGAATGTTGAAGCAGTTCCTGCAGTCTGCTCCACTTGTCCTGGGGGAAATCAGATGAAACTTTTGAGTAGGTCTTTAGGTAATTGCTGATCTGGTGTGCATTGAGACGGAGTGCCTTGACGGAATGATACACCTGCTTGATGTCGCTGGTGCTCGTCTTCCACCAGGAACAGTGTGTGAAGAGGTCCTTGATCACCATGCCCAGGTTGGAGAAGGGGATGGGTACACCCAGCAGGAGAGCCAGGGTGGGGACGAGATCAGTCTGGGCCACAGAGTTCACAACGTCCTGAAACCACAGAATCAGTAGATGTTACTTAGTTCATTAGTTACTCATTCGACTTCAATCCTTATAGTAAACTTGACTTTGCAAAATCTGTATTCATAGGATATAATTGATTTAGCTTTTTAGGCCACATACTTTCTCTGAAGATTGTTACAGTTGTTATTTAACTAAAATATTTTTTGCCTTGAATATACATTTCTGAAAAAGGACTATTTTTTGCCTTGACAAACATTGAGCTCTCATTTGGTCAGGAAGACCTACCAAAAAACTCCACAACGTCAACACGTTTACGTAGGGTTAATGTAAACTCATAACAGACAACATGTTTGGAAAATAAGCAATCAGCAGGCAAAGGCCACAAAATAGTATTTTCTGACTGATATAGATGCACTACCCCATGCAGAGACAACTAACGCACTGGTTTATAGTCTGTAGCTGCCAGCTGAGATGGACTGTAGACAAACAGCCCTGCTTCCAACTCATCGTCGCTGTCTCCACCATGATCACCAGTCTTCGTCATTCCGTGGTCCCCCAGCACAAACAGCACAGTATCATCCTTCATCTCCCGTGTCACATTGCTGAATACAAAATTGAAAACATGTACCTTTACTCAGCAACATCTGACACAAATGGTTTTTTTCTTAAAACCATATTGGTTTGCCAATAACTTACCTGAATGTTAGGACTTAGTAGATTTTGCATTCAAAATTATTTCACTCATATAGCAACGTGCATGCATGTGTGTGTGTGGCTGCTTGTACTAGTCTGGTTTTACAGGGCTTCCCCACTGAGATACTATGCAACAGTTTTACATGGATATCCCACTCAGACACATCACAGGGAATCTGAGCCAGCCAGTCATTGTTTATTTCCTTTATGTCAAGTGTCGGGCAGGATAGTACCATCTTTCAATATGATGTGGACATGGTATCAAACCACTGACCTGCTTCCCCACACTCCCACATGATAAACAGGTATTTGAATGCTGGGATCAAAAGGGACATAACGCCACAATGTTAAATCATTTACTAATAATGGAATGTAACTCCTTGGCATGTCAAGTGTTCATCTGTCATGATATAAATCATCATCTCTACTTCACTTCACGGGTTTGTACGTACTCCATTCCTCCATCACCAATTCTCAGTCTTAAGAGATGCTGGCCAATTATTATTTACCTGAGCATCTGATCCATTTGTGAAAGTTTTTCTGCCATTGCTGGATGATTAGGTCCAAATCTATGACCACAATGATCAACTCCGAGAAAATGTGCTATCATGATATCCCAGTTTCGTTTGCGAATTTCTGGCATGAGATGCCGAAGTATGCCATTGTCAACTGTATGGAGATCTTTAACGTTGAAAGATGGAAACGGGAATGCTTTAGAAAAACGGTTAGGAAATAGTCCGATCCACGTATCATCCCCAAGAAATTTTATCTTTTTATCTTGTGTAATTAACTGATCAATGATGTTATCTTCGGTTATTTCAGCACTAGCAAAGTTTGCCCCAGCATCTACAAAAGTAGGCAAACTACCAGTTGTAAGTCCCTTTATGCGTTGTAACGTGGTTGTTGGGGGGTCTGCTATAAACCTATATAATCTGGAATGTTTTGGTTTGCGATTCAAAACATTATTCAAGAAAGGAAGTTTGTTCAAGAAAAATGATTTTGATTTCAGCTTCGGGTCATACTTCATAAATTCGTATTTCAAAGCGTCGATAACAATAATTATTGCTCTTTTGAATCTGGAATGTTGCCAACACCCGTCGTCTCCATGATCATCCTTCTGCACCGAAAAATCAGCATGACAGGTGCTGTTTTCATTGACAACCGATCGTTTCAGTAGAAAGCCTCTGGTAAAAATTAGACACCCTGTCGTATAAATCACAATCAGACTGATCACAAGTACACAGACTTTAACGCCCTGCTGCATTATTGAAGCAAGTGTCAGTGCTGTTGAAGAAATACAGTAAAACAGTTACTACACAACAATTTCTTTCTTATTCATGCCTGAGGCATGGACGCAGACATCTTGCAGGTACGCGCTCATTATTTCCCGATAGTTGATTGGTTCAATCTTTCAGGCGCAAATGTCAGATACTATTTGTCAAAGACACATTTCAAGATGTCTATTCCATCAATGAAAAGTCCTTATTTGTATGATTGTTCAGTACAAGACAATATTTGGATTTTTCAGTCGATACTTGATTGGTACTCGATACAACCGACTGAGTTACAATTCAAGTTCATTGTTTACATATTTAACTTCATTGTAATTGCAAAGTAGGCAATATAGTTAGTGTGTAGGAATATCGTACCTATTTTGTTTGACGTCAAAATCGCCATTTTCCGAGGAAAGAGAGCCAGACTGTTGTCAAGCGAAGTTTCCCTTGAAAATGTCTGACGTTGAAGAATCTAACCAGGTAGTGACGGGGAATTTATGTGCTTAAATTTACATTTATCGACAGCAGATACAATGTTGTTTGGGAAACCTATTTTTAACTTTATTACGACACACATGGGGATTATTAAAGTGTTCGTGTTTACCTTTCGAAAAGTGTTCAAGTTCACGCAGCAATAAATGTCCGCTGTGAACCAATTCAACATATGTGTTTGTCTCAGTGGATGGAATGAAATTATTTGGAAACTGAGTATATGTTTATTTTTTTCACGAATCAGACCCGGTTTTGCTGTGGCTATTTGCAACAGTCAACTAAATAATGTTTGTATTCTGACATTATGCTCACACACCCTCTTGTGCACTTGTGCAGTGTGCACTAGTGTAGTGTTCACTAATAGATAGCATGAGTTGATGATTAGAGACGTAAGTTCAGAACATGTACTTTCACAACAGCAAGAGCATGTTCTAAACTATGTCAAGGCAACTTCACCGGAAGGGGAATAAATCGTGAATTCAAGAAGGTCGTTTGAATTTGACTGTGTCGAATTTCCGCGATGAATTATGTGGTGTACTAAAGTTTCATATTTTGTTGAATTCTCCTGCTTCAAACATGGCAAATAGCCAGTAGGGGCTGATGACATTCCTCATTGTCATGTTAACTGTCTGTCAGGTGTCATTGTTTTGTTGGCCTTGAACCCTGTTGAAGCTATTATGACAAGCTCAGCTGAAGTGTAGAATCCTGGGGATCCGGCAGTTCAGATGTGTTGCTAGACTGGAAGCAGTCCCTGTTTCTTTTATGAGTTTCAAAGAAGACTGGTATATCTTTTCACAATCTCTCTTCCAAAGGCATGACACCTCCATTTTGCAGCATTTTTTAAACAATGTTTCAAATTTATTTATTTGTTGTATTTTGTATTTTGTTTGTTAGCTTGTTGAGGATTTTTTGATGCATTATTCTCATGATGTTATAATATAATAGAGATTGCTCATGTCTAATATGTTACTTGCGTTGTAACATTCAGCAGAGAATTTTTGTTTGTTGTTTAATGCCACACTCTGCAATATTCAAGCTATGTGACAGCGGTCTGTAAATAATCGAACCTGGACCAGAAAATCCAGTGATTGTCACCAAGAGCACCAATCCTTGCAACTGTAATACAATGACATGCATAAACCACATCAGCAGGCCTGACTGCCCGATCTCATTTGTCGCCTCATACGACAAGCATGGGTTGCTGTAGATCAATTCTAACCCGATCTTCACGGGTATGCCTCCAGCAACTTACGCTTGTTGAAATCATGTTATTGGATCAGATGGCTATACTCAGTGACTTGGTAGATAGCATGTTAAAGGGCCCTGACATCATATATTAATCCCTGGTAGTGGTTTGTCTCACTTGATTATTTATAGACTGTCTCATATTGCTGGAATATTCCCTAGTGGGGTGTTGTACAACTCACAAATAATAGTAAATAACAAGAACTATATCTGTACATGGTGATGACAATTTCAGCCCCAGCCACAGCCCCAACCACAGCCCCAACCACAGCCTGACAAGAAGGCTTTGGAGCAGAGGGAGGCTGACAAACTCAAGGCCAAGTACCCATCTTTAAGCAACTCTGGCGGCTCAGCACTACTCCACAAGAGACTGGCAAAAGGAGTAAGTAGCGCTTATCATATCGTGTTATTCTACATACAGGTGACAGGGGTAGATTTAACAACAAATTTGTATGTAGCCAGCAAGGCTTCCTCCTTTTAAAAGTTACTGGCCCTTCTCCAAACTAACTGGCCCACGACTAAATGATGAGGCCGCAAAGTGTCCGAACCTGAGGTCGCATAGCCTCCTAGCGTGGCTCTGATTTTTTTATAATTTCTCACCCTTATAACGCCTTTTCCTGTGCTCTGAGGTTAAATCTAAGCTTCTATTTGCCTCATTTTGTGGTGATTTATGAGCAAATGAAAATGTTGTACGCATTACAAAATGGCGGCCGGTTGTCATTCTACCGAGATGACGTCATGTATCTTTCTTTTAGCTACCCCATTCATACAAACATGATTAGAAAAATTGTGAAAATGCCACAAGTTGTCAGATAAACTATCACATTTCTTATTTTAACATCAAAATATCAGATGAGCTTTTCAATTAATGTTGTATTTTTCAAGTTTACAAAATATCAAGGTCTGAAGATGATTGTGTAAATTGTCACACAGCTGAGTAAAAGTAGTTATTTTGTTTGTTTGTTGTTTAACTTGGAACCATAAAGCTTTTATTATGGTGGTCTAAATGTAATGCAGTGATTGTCATCATGAGCAACGATCTACATAATTGGGATATGATGTCATGCAAGTCAACAAGCATGGGTTACTGAAGACCTGTTCTAACCCAGATCTTCAGAGTGTAAAAACAATTAGGAGAGCTATGTCATGTAGCCCTGAAAGCAAAAGAAAACTACATGTTATGAAACATACAATTCATTTCATGTTTCAAGTTAGAAAAATGGTAGCGCTGTGACATACTATTTTAAGAGTCAACTTTTTCAACAGGAAGTTAATGAATAAAGTAGGTCTGATATTTTGATTTTCTGCAGTTTATGGGATACTTTTGTTATTATACAGAATTAGTTTCCATGTACAGATTCTAAATTCTGATAAGGATGTTTGCTATGTGCGACTGTCAAATATTTTGTTTTCATTCTTCATAGTTTTAATAGGTTCAAACAAATAGGACGTGTATCTGTAATATGTTCTATGTGCATGCATATACGGACACATACTAGTGAGTGAAAGTATGTATGATAGGCTTCTGTCTATTTTTAGCTCACATGACTGAACATCAAGTGAGCTATATCATGGCCTGAATTGTACATCACAAACACCTTCTCAGAAACCACTGGACCAGTGAAGCGTAATTTTATATGCTTGTTCACACCAATGATTACACCTAAATGTGTTCAAGAGATTCAAATCCAACTTTCAATAGGGTCATTAGCTATTTTTGTACAAAATGTAGTGACATTTGGTATTTTTGTAATAAGATGTGGGATTCAACATATTTATTCCATTTTTTCAATATATTTTTTACTGCAAAATAATACAGATGAAGTGCAAAATAAATTTATACTCAAAGCAATGATTTATGATTGTTGCAAGTCAAAGGGGGTGCATTGACAAAGTTGAGACTGGAATTAGCGCTTCATGTTGTAAAATAGATGGATTAGATCATGTAGTTGTCAGTCAAATTATTTCATTAGACATTGACAATGAAAATATTTCAGAATATAAATTTTGAGACTATCCCTGTGTTCACGATGCCCTTCAGTTGTTATGTTTATTGCACTGACCCCCTTGTAACAACTGACATTAAAACACCAACTATTACATGATAGTTTGTAAACAACTTTTTCTCTACTTCATGACAATGTCAGAAATTATGGTGACAAGTTGTTAAGGACAAATAAGTATTAACTTTCATGCTCTTTAAGACAAATTGTTGTTTTCGCATCCAATGTGAAGACTTCAAGATGGGGGAGATAATTAGTGTTTGGTGAAACAGTTATTAAAACAAACATATAAAGTATGTATCGATATTTTTAAGTTAGAGTGCCACTATGATCCAAACTTGTATTGAGAGGGAATTGATCCCAATACACCAATGCATCGGTGAATCGTCTCACCACTACTGTACAATTCTTTTCCCTTTGAAATTACACGACAAGGAACTGGACTTGAGCAAGTATGTTTCTACTTGTGAAGACAGCATATTTTGTTCAGTTCATTGAATATTTCTTGAAGCATCCTCAGTATTTATGCAGGAAATATTACAAAATCAATGCTGACAGCCACTTTTGTTCGGTGACTTTTTTAAGACTGTTGACAATATGTCAGGGTGAGCTGCAGTGTCATGGCATGATTTACTTGATTTTATTGCAGTCCCATGTAACTATATTCAATATTTACTCGCATGCTACATTTATGCTGTGTCCATATTTCTCTTCTGGTATTTAGTAGGGCTGCAACGAATACACTATGAGGCGAATATGATTCGTATAATGAATATAGGGTAACGAATACGAATATTTATTCACAAATACAATAACAAGTCAGCAGTTGATATATTATTTATGATATTCAGTGAAACAATATCAAAATAAATTATTTGACATGGCTTGAAAATTATTAATTTATTATACATTAATATACTTCACTTATCAAGGTACTAGTGTCTGCTCAAATGCAACAATGACCAGTGACTAAAATACTGTCACTCATAAAATCTATGCATATAATATGTTCTTAGTTATGGATATTTTAAGGGTCAGAGTATGTAAATGCACATGACTGCATATTCATGAATATTCGATTCTAGTGACCACAAATAACAAATTCAATTCATGAATGGATATGGTTCGATTCACCGAATACGCGAGAGAATCGTATCAGCCCTAGTATTTAGTATTATTTAGGCCTGTCGCAAGGCCTGTCCTAAGGCCTGTTTCAGATACAGTAGTCTACGACTTCTCATTTGCATCTGTTCATGTGCTGCTCCAAGTATGCCAAGTGTGTCAAATATTGCTTCAGCTCGCGACAGTGATAGTTATACTTGACTTCATACTATGATAAGGGTGATGCCTGAATTCAATCAGTACATAATAACATGTGTGGAAAAAGAGATAAGCAAGCTGAAGAGACTACATTGGGTAATTGAACACATTGTTGCTTTTGGTTTTTTTATTTTTGTTCATGGAAAGCTAGCAACTCAAAATAAATTAGATAATACATATTTTTGTGTGCATTTGTTATACAGATGAGCTTATCTTGAGCTTTTTAAGTGTAGTACTTGTCTGCAGCATTGTGCAAAGCAATTGTTTTATGAATGTCTTGAAGAAGGGAAAATTTAAATCTATGTGACTGATTTGATTGAACTATAACTTTTCAATGTTTACTTTCAGCAAAAATATTTTGACTCTGGTGACTACAATATGGCCAAGGCAAAGATGAACAACCCGAAGAGACCTCTTGCACCCAATGAAAAACTTTTCTTGCAAGAATCAATTGGAGAAACTATTCCAACCCCAGAAACCCTTCCACCTCGCAAACCTTCAATAGTGACAAGCAAACTTGCGTCAGGAGCACTCTCTTGATTGGCCAATGGCAAAGTTCGTAAGAGACAATTTGGCTAAGGGGAGATAACTCTAAAGGAAGGCCAATGACTGAAACAGTATCTTGGTTGACATTGTTATGATGGTTACTGTAAGCTTGAACTGACCTGGATGGATGTGTATATAGGGGCGTGTTCTCACACAATCACACTCACAGGGATCTACATGAGTATTCCTTCGTTTTAGTTTATCAGACATACATCGTTATTCATGTGTAATTAGTAATCATGGTAGTGGAATGAAGACCTTTAGTGTTTGGTTTCCTCTTGCTTGTGCCTCTTTGTTGCAGAGCTTTTGTCAAGAGTTAGTGTGCATGTCACCTGCAGAAATACCCTTGTAACTAGATATCATAGTGGTGCTTTTTGATTTCATACCTTTGAAAGTGGTGTTCCCATATCACAGTAGTCCCTATCAAGCATATCAAGCTAGAAGATGAATTCCCAGTAGAATGAATGGCTTTTATGATGAATATCTCTTGAGCACATCAATATCATTCAATATTCTTGTTAATTAGTGACCTGGTTTCATCTCTTCATGCTTTAACTCTCCCACAGCTATCTGATGCATGGTATGCTTAGCCCTGGTAGAAAGCATAATATCAGCTGAATGAGACACTTCAGCCATAAGTGGGTAACAAAAGCTCACAGGTGTTGAAATTAACAGAATAATTTATCAGATTGGCGTTTGCCCACAAGCCAAGATGTCGAGGTTCCCTGAGGGCTAGTAGAATTTCAGGCTTTATCAGGGTGTCCTTGTATGTTGACACTAGTTAAGTTGCGTCCTGTTTGATTTACTTTATTTTGGACATGGTTAAATACAAATATATGAGAGAAAACTCTGGACCTTACATTTGTAATGTATATAATCAAAATTGAAATTAACATGTGTTCTAATCACTCCATTTGTCTTTTCTTCATTGTTGTTGAAAAATGTACAGGCTCTTTATCCTTACTTTTCTTGAAGGCCTCTCTTGTATATAGCTGCCTTGTTTCTGTTCATTGGGCAGATAATGAAGACAAAGAAATCACTTCAGGGCTGGAACTGGTAGCAAGTAGTGAAATAGCACCTGTGAGTCATACGGTATTTTGCTACCTGAGAAATATGTATGGTAGTAAATGACAGACATGTAAGAGGACTTGTCACCTGTTTTTCTGGTTTGCATCTGCACAGTTACTACCCAGGAAACTCTTCCCACTGCTTATATACACACTGTTAATCAAATGATAATGGAGAAAAATAAAATGGTGATAAAATCATTTGTGTTATTTCATTAAAACGTTGGGATTTGCTACAATAGAAGTACCTCAGTGTCAAGTATTTTCTCCACTGCTAGTGGAGGCACGGACATGATGAACTTGTGTTTTGGCATCATTATGTGTAGACTTCAGTTTGAAAGTATTGGCATCTATTATTACGGAAATGCATTATCCTGACTGAGACATTGGAGGCGAAACTTTGTTTCTTTGCAGAAAAAAAAGAAGTAAATTTCTAGCCCTCCCCTTTCTCTATATAATCAATGAAAGCTTCATGCATGGATCCCTAGTCCTTATTTCTTGTTTTGTAGATGTCTTTTAAAAGCTTATCCTAAATTTGTCCGAAGCTTTCATATTTACTACTTCCTACAATGGAGAAATATTATCCATGATGGCTCGTATTACAGGTGCGGCCAGTATGTTAAAGATTGTTGGAATATATTGTGAAAAGTTTGAATGCAAGCGAACTGTGTGCATCACATGTGTATTCAGAATATGTATATATGTAGGTCTTGTTTGTCATTTATTGTTGTATTTGTGGCCATATCTCTCTCATTTAAAATGAGGAACACATTTTCAAAAGCCTGGTGTACATAATCGTACAATGTTCAGAAAAATTTGATGACTAAATGTATGGGATATGGCATCAGAATGGTACACTGAACACATCTGTTATGTATTTAACCTGGTTAAAGTAATCCTTTTATTCAGCTGCAAATTTGCCAGAAAACTTTTTCCTCAACTTAGAAATACATTCAATGTTTCAAGGACCTTGTGTATGTGATCCAGATGAATTAATGTTACAGGATTACATCAGTATGTTTTCCTTCTGTTAAATATTTTTCCAGCATTAATTGTGCTATGTGTTTGTGTCAGTTATAATAGAGTATTGTTTCAGTTATATAGTTGCACCTGAGATTCAGAAAGTTGTAAGTTACAACAAATATCACAGTAATGATTCTTATTTAGTGACTATATCTTGGTTTCATAACTAAGCAACATTTTGAAGTCCATTTCTTTCATAGCAATCTGTACAAAGTATAAAAAGCTTTCAAGTTGAAGCTAATCTCTTTGTCAAAATCATGCAATGATACAAATATTCAACTGTTGGAAATAATTATGTATTAATTTTATGTGTTCAGACATTTAGTGCATGCTTTGTATGAGTAGGAAGTGAAATATATGGACACAGGGTTACAGTTGGAAGATGTTATGATGAAAGCAGCCTGACTAAAAGTTGATGAAAACTAGAAACGTCTTCGTCTGTTCTGTTGTGGTGAATCTATGTCTTGTGAAAGAAGAACAATAGATGCGTCAATATCAAATGTACACTGTTGTTTTAAATAGAACCATCAAGCTTTATAAACTACGCAGGAATTTTATCTGAAATAAAGTTTGATGTTCAGTTTCTAGAAATCTTAGTTATTTTTCCCACTAAACCTGTATTGTTACATGATTGGTTGGTTGGTTTGTTGTTTAACGCCGAACTCAGCAATATTCCAGCTATATGACGGCGGTCTGTAAATAATCGATTCTGGACTAGACAATCCAGTGAATGATATCATGAGCATCGATCCACGCAATTGGGATCGATGACATGCATCAACCAAGTCAGCAAGCCTGACCACCTGATCCTGTAAGTCGCCTCTTACGACAAGCATAGTCACCTTTTACGGCAAGCATGGGTTGCTGAAGACCTATTCTACCCCGAAATCTTCACGGGTCTTGTTACATGAAGACAAACAGTGTAGATAATATCAGAACAGAAGACCCACACATCTTGACAGGGTTTGAATAGTTTTCAAGATCCAAACTTGACCTTCCTTTGGATATTTAAGTTTGAATTCATGCTTCCAGACAAGATTTAGATGGTCGTCAGGTGGCCCCGATGGCCTAATGTGTATGGACAGGGGTATACCCCACTGGTAAAGTTCAACTGTTCACAGCTCATTTCAGACTAGTTTCTGTACAATATACTACTACGACAGTTGCAAATGACCATAAATGTCATCTTTAGTCAAAGGTGTGGTCCTTAGTAAGTGTTGAGTAGCATAGTTATATCTTGGGAGAAGTCAACTGGTCCCTCTAGATTTTCACTTGTCTTGGACTAACAGACTTGTGTACCTAGAGGATTATCCTGTGATGGGGAAGTGAAGTTTCTCTCCTGAGGATTAGCAGATCATGAAATATAATGAAGGGGGTATTACCCATTCCTGTCTGTCTACATAAAGCATGTTGAGGCAATGCCCAAATGATGTTCGTTGCTTACGCAACACTTCGCAATATTCAAACTGTATGACTGCAATCTGTTAATAATTAAGTCTGGTGCATTGATTTAAGCAGTTTGCATACGATGACATGCATTAGCAAGTTAGTCTCCTCTTATGGCAGGCATGGTTTGCTGATGATCAGTTGTAACCCGGACCTTCAAAGATGTTCCAGTGATCTACAACATATTCATGACATGCTTGCAGCTTCAGTGTGCGTTTGTATTGCGTTAAACCAATATATCAAAAAAGGTTTCTGATGTGTCTAAAAATCTCTGCAAGTTTTCTTCTCATCCTGGGAACCTTTTTGTTTGTCAAGAAATCTGTTCAGCAATCTTCCATGACCACTCAACCAGAGCTTGGCTAAAAATGTCCTGCTCTGATATTCATTGCATTATACAATGGAGGTAATCATGATAATGCACATGATAGAAACACTGATAAGTTATTTTGTCGCATGTTTATTGACTTGACAGCTGTGGCCTGATTGAATTTTAAATGGCTTTAATGCCTATTAAAACTTCAAAAACAAAGAAACTTTGTAGGTGATTTACTATTTTAATATCCAGTGCCTGTACAGGCATGTCAATTGAATTCGGGAACATTTGGGCTGCTTTTCAACATTGAAAACCTTATTTTGACAATGACTAATTGACCAAAAAAAGGGCCTTTCGTTGGCCATCATTCCACAAATTCAATCTCACTGTTGACTTTTGCAATGTTTTTATTTAGAGAATTTTCAGAACACAATATAACCTAGAAAGTTATGGCTAAGTGGCCCTTCTCAGCATCCTGTGAAGGTGACCTGAGGGTGTTTCTTTGACATGCTATAAAGGTGATAACCTCTCACATGACACATGCAAACTATTTATTTGGAATATGTTAGTGTACAATATTCTAAAATTTTAACCCACTTGGTTGGCATAGAATAAATGAACCAGATGTAAACCATCTTCCTGAGGCAAGGGAGTTAACTGACTATAAAAGTCCAGTTTCCACCCTTGTCGAACTAGGCTGAAATTTCCAGGCTTGATCGTAGCGCTTGTGGCTATTATGAGTTATGTCCCTTCTATGTCCCTCCTATTGACCAATCAGATTACACCTCTCATATCATTTGCAACTGCTTCAAACAAAATGTCAGCTCCCAGTCAATATGATCTGATGGATAATCAAGATCTATAGTAATAAAACGGGCCTTGCCTCGTGAAGTGCATCAAACCACTAGAGCACCTTGATTAAAAACATGAAATGATTTGCAAAATACATGTCGACGCCCAGCTGACGGTACACATGCTTTGCAAATCCTTCAGTCGACTGAAATCTGCGCAATGAAATCCATGTTGTTTATGAACCGGATGTCTAGTTCATTACACGATTTTGATTGGACTGTGCATAGACTCATTAGTCCAACCATAATGTAACTCCTGAATTACAGCTTAGTTTGGCAAGGGTGGAAACTGGACTTTTATAGTCCGTTATTGCCCTCGTCTCAGGAAGATGGATGTAACCAATACTAAACATGAACATTACAGCTGAATTCTGTATGTGAATTCACACATGACATACAAACATACTATTATAACTTCAAGGATTCAGAAATCTATTTGGTCCCATGTAGGCCAAATATGCATGTAATTTTTGTAATCCAAAAATATTCTATGAATGCCAAAGGGTTTTAGTTTACAGCGTGGTCAATAATGTTTCATTTATTTGTTTCAGAAACATATCTGACAATACCAACAATTGCATCATTTTTTTCAAAACAATTACAAGAATTCATCTCGGTGTTTAATAAAGATAAAGTTATTTCCTGAATGCTACCATTTCTTGTCATCATGATAATGTCTATGTTATAATTGCAATAACATATTTAACCTGTGTTGTACTGGTAGAACTATAATGGAATACAGTAAACTATGTTTATAACGAACATGCTTATAACAAACTGACGGATGTAACAAACTCTGTTTTTTGGTCCCAGACTTTGCTGAATATATGCTGTATGTATGCTTATAATGAACAACAGTTATAACAAACTAAAATTAGTGGTCCCTTTGAGTTTGTTATAACCATAGTTTACTGTATATATGTCAATGTAATAACAATAGTATCTATTTACAAACAGCATTGTTCAACACACATACAATAAGTTATAATACTGATAGTACATAAAAAACTGTTCTTAATACGGGGATCTACATATGTATTTGGTGAGAACATATTTACATATCTATCACAAATAAAATCTTATTGAAATCAGATATTTGAATTCCCCTCTCCACACCCAACCATCTATATTCTCCATTCAGAACTGCCCATTTGTGTTAATTTTGGCTTACAGATATCTGATATGCTGCTCCGTGTTCTCTCACCATGCTCACCTGTACCAAGAGCTTAGATGCCTCCTTGTTGACTAACTGATGAGAAGGTTTACTAGACATGAGAGACATTTACAGAAAGAGGTATCAAATTGTAGTACAGGATCTGATATTAATTATTAATAATATGAACACTTAGGGGACTGACCATTTCAGGGGTCTGATATTTTATCCCAAATTTTTTTTAATTATGTTTGAGACTGTTGAGAAAACATTCCACAAAATTACATTGATGCAAGGTTTTGTTTTTTTTCACGAAAATCAGGCTCGTAGTTTTAAATAAAATAACATCTGGTTTTATAGATGAAGCTGAAAAAATATCTGAACTCGATATAAAATCGGAGGCCCCAGAATATCAAACTGTCCGTCCCTTATCGGAAGGACCACAGAGAGAAAGACATACTTCAGTTGCAATTACTATACAGGCAAAAGGAATAAACAGAGTCGGCTCAGTACTGAGAGGGACAAAAGCAACTGTGGAATTCCTGATTCAGAGAACCATATATTTCTAAAACAATTATACAGTTAATTTCATATTGCTTTGCTATAACAATATTGGGAATGAAAGAATGACATGGGCAATAGTATGGATGCATGCGATCCATGAAGAAAACTCAATTTCAATCATTCATGTGAAGTTCATGTTAAAATGTGACAAAAAACAACGATTTTTTTAGGCAAACACATGACTAACCTACAACATGTTTAAGAATAAGGAAATGTTTTATCTTTTTCATCATTGTTGTAGATGCAGGAAATATTTTACATATTATCATGGAGTGATGAATGAGACCAAAGACACAGGGGCTTGTACAACAACTTTCAGCTACAAGATATATGGTCACACCCAGTGTCAGTATACTATATCAAATGATCCTTTTATCCTTTTATAAAGTATACTGACACTGGGTGTGACAATATATCTTGTAGCTGCTATTTTTGTGTCACAAGCCCCTGTGACCAAAGGCATACTTTGTTTTCAGGTAAAAGGGAGTTGGTGTTGAGCAATGCTTTCACAATTTCATACACTGTCAGCCTTATTTGGCAGAACAGCCCAGGGTGACATACTGACACTCACCTTACACATCTAAGGGAGGCAACTCTTATATAGAAGTATATCTTCTCAGTATTACATTTGACTGTAGTTCATAAAACAAACTGAACATATGATTTAGACTTAAATCAGAATCTAACACAACATTTATCGCAAAAACAATAAAAAAAGAGTCCTATGAATAGCATATTATAAATTCAATTCAATGCTTCTGAAATCTGCAGGTCTGTTAATGGGTTAGAAGGGTTTTAACACTGCCCAACGTCTAAAAGATATTTGCGAGTAGTAAAACACCCATCCTGAGACATTTCAGAGTGCCTTTTACACAAAAGTTAAGATGTACTATTTTGAAATCTGATGCCGGGTTTATTGCCTATCTTGCAGCCTAGCTTCTTATATCAAATATAGTTGGGCACATAGGAAAAGATCAGTGTTATCACATCAGATATAAAAGCTTGTTTTAATGCATATCTACAACACTGATAAGCAGCACACAGTGAAGTGTGGCATCTGAAATGCTTCTGGTCTGTTAATGGGTTAAAAGGGTTTTAACACTGCCCAACGTCTAAAAGAAATTTGCGAGTAGTAAAACACCCATCCTGAGACATTTCAGAGTGCCTTTTACACAAAATTTAAGATGAACTATTTTGAAATCTGATGCCGGATTTGTTGCCTATCTTGCAGCCTAGCTTCTTATATCAAATATAGTTGGGCACATAGGAAAAGATCAGTGTTATCACATCAGATATAAAAGCTTGTTTTAATGCATATCTACAACACTGATAAGCAGCACACAGTGAAGTGTGGCATCTGAAATGCTTCTGGTCTGTTAATGGGTTAAAAGGGTTTTAACACTGCCCAACGTCTAAAAGATATTTGCGAGTAGTAAAACACCCATCCTGAGACATTTCAGAGTGCCTTTTACACAAAATTTAAGATGAACTATTTTGAAATCTGATGCCGGATTTGTTGCCTATCTTGCAGCCTAGCTTCTTATATCAAATATAGTTGGGCACATAGGAAAAGATCAGTGTTATCACATCAGAAATAAAAGCTTGTTTTAATGCACATCTACAACACTGATTAGCAGCACACAGTGAAGATGTGAAGTGGGGCATCCGTATAGATGATGCTTTGCAATGTCACAGTGATATCTAGTTCACAACAACAGGTATTATTTTTCTATCACAGATGTGCAAGTCCTGTTGGTAAGTTCAACTGAAGGAGAACCGGTCATCCCAGATTGGCTTTTCTTTGGCGCTTTTACTTGTTGAACTGGGATGTCTAGGTTTCTTTGATGAATCACCTCTCCTCTGAAAAAATAAACCAGATACGCTGTTATGTTTTTTCACAGGCTGCCATCATACAGTTTCAATATTGCTCTGGGTGATGTAAAACAAAATAAACACAAAGAGGGCCATCCAGTTACTTTAAGAAATGTAACAGCCAATGGCTCTTACTTTTAGTTCACTTACTGTTGGTTATACTATTAAATAAGATGTATGTTGAAGAAAACAATGTACACAATACTAATTTATACATCAGTCCATGGAGGAAACATCAAATATAGTTTTGGTTGGTTGGTTTGTTGTTTAACGCCGCACTCAGCAGTATTCCAGCTATATGACGGCAGTCTGTAAATAATCAAGTCTAGACCAGACAATATAGTGATTTATATCATGAACATAGATCCACGCAATTGGGATCAATGACATGCATCAACCAAGTCAGCGAGCCTGACCACCCGATCCTGTTAGTCGCCTCTTACGACAAGCATAGTCGCCTTTTACAGCAAGCATGGTTTGCTGAAGACCAATTCTACCCCAGATCTTTACGGGTCAAATATAGTTTTGACACAAACAAAACATAAAGGAACAACATTACAAGCTGAAATGTAAAATATTTTAAGTTGTCAGCTTGTGTCAGTGTCACTGTGTGACTTTGCCCTTGGCATCAAATTTAGAAGCATGGTTGCAGTCATTGCGGGAGGTATTCTTGTTCACTACTGACATCATTGAGACAGAAGTGGGAGTTAATGTGACTTCCAGAAATATTAGCAACTGTATCACTTTGGAAATTGTCAGAAACATCAGTTTGCATTGATTAAGTAGAATGGTGTGGAGACTTTTAACACCACCAGGAGGAAGCCTTCTACACCAGTTGGATCAAGGCACTTCAGGCAGGTGAACTTTCTAATCAGCCAATAAGCATCGAGTCGGAGGTATAAATGAGCAAAACATTCAGAGAAGAGAATCTGATTTCTGTATCTTGGACATGAAGTTAATCGGCCTGTTCCTATCATAAATGAGAAAAACATTGCACCATTGCATGTATATTGTGGATACTTAACACACCATGTCAATTCTGTACATTATCATCCACACCAAAAAGGGTGCAGTATTGAAGAATATTTGTGTTCTGTGCAGGTTTTCTTTTGTTAAAAGTGAATCGAGGTGGTGAAGAAATGAAGCTGAATTGATTGAAAGCTGACGTCTCATTGGCTCAAAAGCACACATATCCTTTATGGTGCTTGGGTGGTCAAAGATAGCTCCGAGGGCACCTGACATGGATGCAGGCGAAAACGTCACCTCAGCAAAACGTCACCGATTTCTCTGGCGAAAACGGCACCTCATTTCTAATAACGATAAGAATGATTTATGTGGTAGAATATCTGATTTATGTTATTTGTTACATATTATTTGATGTATTTACATATTATTTCCTGTTTCCAGATGTTCACAGATAACTACATACATTCACATATACAGTTCTTCACAGTTTTGATCTTCATCACAGTTTACAATATTGGCTCATGTACCACCGAGCACTGTGATAGTAGCTGACTCAGGGGGCTAATTTCTAATGTAAACTTGTTTTAACTTGTCACAATTATTGGTGTTTGTAAGAGACAATGTGGGTTTAATTTCATTTATTTTACTTCAAAGCATATAATGTTTTCATAATAAGTTAGTTGCACCTCCCAATCAGAGTCGGCGAGTAAATTTGGAGTAGGGGGCTAATTTCTACTGTAAACTTGTTTTAACATTTCACTATTATAAAATTAAGTAGTGTTTATAAGAGACAATGTGAGTTTAATTTAATTTATTTAACTTCAAGGCATGTTATGTTTTCACAAAATGTTGAGTTGCATATAGCCAGAGACCATATAATATTATACCATACCTATTATATGGTCTCTGGTATAGGCTAAGTTGGAATATAGTTGGAGTAGAGGCTAATTTCTAATGTAAACTAGTTTTAACATTTCACAAAGATTGGTGTTTGCAAGCGACCATGTGAGTTTAATTTCATTTATTTTACCAAGGTAAAAAAAATAGGGTGCCATTTTCGCCATGCAACAATAGCCGTTTTCGCTTGAGGGGAGGTGACGTTTTGCTGAGGTGCCATTTTAGCTATAACCCTCTGACATGACCTTATATGGAGGTGTCCTCAGAAATTAATTAACATGCGCCCTTTGTCGAAATCTTTATAGATCATGGTTAACCAATCAGTGTTCAAAAATGGGTAAAACAAATATTGTCCCAAGTTTATTTTGCTGTCCTTGCAGACGGTAGCCCAGTCTCTTGTCACGCTCAGTTGCGTTGCAGTATCCTCCGGGTACTCACCGGGAAAAACAATAACAAAGGCAACAACCAGTCCCGGGGAATTGCTTTAGATCAGTGTAAATTCGCAGAAGTTGTCCAGCAAAATGCATGTTTAGTTATATACTTTTTTTCCATAACAATTTATTCTTGGATACAACCTATATTGTTTATCATGGCCAGGGCCAAGCAATTCTAACAGCTACCAAAACCAGTCTTACCTTCCTTCTTAAGTGAACTGGGTATTTTAAACTCACTACGTGTCTAGCAGCATACCTTAGAATCACTTGCTGAGCTTTTCTTGGTAATAGGTGGGAGGACAGAAGGTCCTGGATGTTTTCTTGAGTTCGATGCAGTACTGTATGCAGATTTTGCGCTTGAAAGTCTGTCACGACGTTTTGCTTCTTGCCTACGAAGCATCTCTTTCAATTTCATGTTTACTTTGTAAGCTTCGTGTAATAGTTCCTCGGTATCTTCCTCGGTCAGTTCAACACTTTCTAACTGTTCCAGCAAGGCTTCAGGGTCAGTCAAACTAAATGTAGCTTCTTTTTTCTCGTCGTCTGTTGTGGCATCTGTTTTTGCTGGCTTCTTTTCCCTTTCATGAACTCGTTGATTTGTGTTTCTGTCGTGTTCTTCAGATTCTGAACTATTCTCACTGTCTCTGTCCTCATTCCCTCCATTTTCACCGTATTTTGAAGTTCCAGATGCCATGACTATTGCTCGGTATTCATACCAAGTCTCATCAGCAAACAAACATGTTTCGTTTCGGAGATTAATATCGGAATGTTTCTCGTTGAGCGTCGTTCGAAACGGAAGTGTTACCTTCAAGAACTGTAACTCTGTATGTATTTCCGGTAGACCGTTAAGTCTATATAGCTTCCGGTTCATTCCACCCTCCTACCCAGAGTTCCATGCGGCCGGCAGCCAGCTAGCATAGTGTATGCTGAGGCACCACTGCGACGGAGTGTGGGTTCATTCGTGATCATTCGTTTCTTTCCGGGAAAAGGAGAAGGGCCTGCATCATGAACTTTTATTTTGGAAATGGGAAATACACATGTATATGCATTGTCAATTTGTTCACAGTGTGTTTTATATATTTCTTGATGAAAGGATTCTTTTCATGAAAAATATAACTGTTTTTGCGAGAAGATACATAGGCTTCAGCGACCATGAAAGAAATAAAGGGTAGTTCTCATTCCGGAAATGTTGTACAGACATATCTTTAGAAGTAGACATTGCTTTTGGGGTTTTGTATGTCTCCTATTTATTTTAGTTCAACCTGAGTTTATTCAAATTATGCGGTAGATTAAAACAGACAGAGTTCGCTTTGGGGACTTTGGTAAAACCTTGTATAAACAACAATAAACTGCAAGTCGGACTCATAAGGACACCAACCTTAGGTTAACCCCGTAGTATTGTTCATTAGGGGCAACTAATGCCCTTTGGTATGAATTTTAAAAAAAAACTGTTACGGCTTAGGTTTCCAAGGCAGCACGTACGTTGGACATACTCGTATCTTCAAATGAGAGTATGGTTCATTTCCGGAGCTCTCTGTTGAAAGGTTTTGCCACTTCTTAAATGATATAAACTGCCGGGGAAAAGAAAGTATCAACACATGTTTGATGCTGTCTAAAAATGATACATAAAAGAAATGGTTATTAGATGTTGATGTATTTGATACCGGTATGACAGTTGTGTTTCGGATCTTACGTTTGCAGTGTTTCGGTGACTGTTTTCAGCCCAGTACCGTTTTGATAAAGTTAATAATTCTTTGGTCGAATCAAATGTTTCAAGTGTACATTTTCTTTTTGCCGGGCAGTTTATATCCTGTGGGCCAAAAAGGACCCATATCATACCTTTTCGTTTTGTGTTTTTTTCCGAGACAAATATTCATATATCGCTACTTACGTGGTTATAACTATGTATGTTCTATTGTTTGATAGGCATTACTTAGAAGCAAGACAGTCTTGCTTGACAACGGTATAAGGATCCATACCGAAACGTCGCCTTCACAGTATTAAAGAAGTTGTTATCCATAAATTGTGTCTACTTTGTCATGTATGTTCTAGTAGCAAATACATACACTACTGAATATTATATTTCTCATGTATTCGTATTACAGGAGTTACTCCCCCTAAAAGATCTGGGTTCGAATTGGTCTTCAGCAGTTAAAGGGGGCTACTATACCCCGTTGACACGCCAGCGTTTATACTTATGTGAATACACAGATAAGTAAATGTACTCACCATTAGACAGTGGGTTGTGAACGCAACATGTATGCGACATGACATCGGGAGTATATTTAGATGAACAAAGTACACAATTTACCCACGCAAGTACTTTTGCTCCCGTTTAACTATACATGCGTGTGTATACGTAAATTTACTATGCGTTCACATATAATTAACTTATATAATACCCCGTGTACATCGCGCCTCTATACATCTGTGTGTATATGTGCATACGTATGTAGAAATACATACATGAGTATACTTTTCATACGAACGCGTTTACTCATGTGTATATTTACACCAGGAGCAAATTTGCATCATGTCTGGAACAGGTGCAAATGTAAATGTAAATTTGCACTGTGTGTATATGTTGCAATGTGAACGTTTATTTTAGCGTAAGAGGATGATCTGATTAAGATCTGTTCTTTTGCCAACACCAAAATTGTCAATAGTTGCCAACTTTTATGCGTATATACAGAGTTGAGCGGACGGTGTTTTCTATTGGTTTCAAGGAGTCAAAATTTTGTGTACAAATTAAATCAAATACATGTTGCTTCACGTGAACATTTTTCTATAGTTACACATGTGTAAAATTACTCACGTTAGTAAACGCTGTGCATGTGAACGGGGTATTAGTCTTGCAAAAGTATTTCTGTACATTAGTATATTTACATGCCATGTATTCTGTACCATGCTAACGGCCCAACTGGCTCACTTATGTATGTTAACAATGGGTATGTTAAAATAATTAGCATTTAATAAATTGTAATTGAGCATACTCGCGGTCAGTGTATTCGCAGCACGTAATATTCAGTTTTGAACAAGTTGCTCCCCCAAACCTCCTTTCATTTTGATACATTTTATTTGAATGTTTTAGTATTTGCTCGCAATTGACAAGATGTCATTTCACTGACAGACATTTTCATTGTTTCCATCCATAAAAAGATAAATCGGTTTGTCTAGTTTTATGCTTTGTATTTCAACATTTTGAAACACCTCTTTCTTAATCAAGTCATAAGGTTATGATGATCCTTTGTAAAACAGTTTCCTGAACATTCAGAATCATGTCATGTCAGAAAACGTAAACCGTATGTTCCACGTGTTATTTATGTATGTATTATGTACAAAGTATGAAGCCAGGTCGTTGCGCAGAGACCGTGTAGTCTGAAGCAAAATGGGGACAATATGGCCGGGCTGTCCGTAACATCTAACAACCTGGGTTTAATCGAACATGCATCATCATCTGCCGCTGCTGTGACAGGCACCGTGAATTCCTAGTCTGGTGTAGTTATCTTCTTTTGCTACTCTGGCAACAGGTCATTATCTTCACTTTGTGGAACAGCTCGGAGTTCCCTAAAACTTGAGCATCATGTACTCGTCCCGGCCATCCAACGTTTACATCAGTAAAGAGATACTTGTGGTCGCAAAGAGCTTGAAGCAATATTGAATACCAGTCTTTCCTGTTCAGAGCGTCAGCCTGGGCATGGGCCATTGATTGAGATGCGAGTCCACATTCCACAACTGTGTCGATGGCACCAACACTGTTGTGGAATCCCCAGATTTATCGTTACCATCAATGCCAGCTTTTACGTCTTTTTAGGGGAAATCTGACATAAGTGGGACTCACTCAACAGCATGCACACGTCTGGCAAATACTTCCACACTGTAGATTGTCCTGCACCAAAACAGTTTCCAACAGTTCTGAACTTAGGAGACGAACAGCCATTAGACTGCCATAGGAACCTTACATTCACATGTCCTCTGACTGGTGTACATTCTGTAGGTAGGGTAATTTCAACATGTAACACGCTTCTTTAGTCAGTTTTAATTTCAGACCAGTATACAGAAAATATGAGAAATTTCTTCTTTTCTTACCAGGTATAGAGTTTTAATGCTACTCTTGTGTAAGTAAAACTAACTTGTTTTGCACACGTCACACAGTTTGCATGTGAACGCATAGTAGATCATAGTATAAATACTTGTACTTACATATTCAAATTTACTCCACGTGCAATATTACTCGTGTATTTTCTGCCAACTGAACAGGTCATACAAACAGGTTCGCTGACTTGTTTGATGCTCGTCATCGTATCCCCATTGCGTTGATGTCAATCACTCGATTGTCTGGTCCAGACTCGACTATTCACAGGCCGCTGCCGTATAGCTTGAAGATTGCGGCGTTAAACAACAAACATGACCTTCTATGGACTACTTCACTTATAGACACCTGTATGTACCTCTATGTATTCTGAACCTGTAGCCATAACCGAATCTCTTTTGTTTTTGTTCAGTGTACAGTAACCGTACATTCCTAACATTATCATTTCTTTCCCAAAGATAAATAAAAGTAAGTGAGTGAGTGAGTTGCTTGATCAGCCATCTAGTGGCCACAGTGGGCAACCTGTATATCCCATGTATCCAAGCATCGCGAGAACAAAGAGCCAAAGAAGATACTTTCTGGTAATCGTAAACTTTTTTATTTATACACGAGATTCCCAATAAACGATGCCTGCACTGTTCAATTGGAATGAAACAAGCTCTCGAAAATATCAATTTTATTTAATGACTATGGTTTTCCTTCATTGAATGTTTGATTTTCTAATGAATAATAAAAAAATATATTTGGTGATATTGTGACTTTTCATTTTAAAACTGATTAGAATGCATGTCCAGGCAGTTCTCCAGATCATAAACAATGGTGGAGACAAGGTATCCAGATAACTACCAAGAGACTTCCCAACTGCGTAGATCGATGCTCATGATGTCAATCATTAGATTGTTTGGCCCAGACTCGATTATAATACAGACCGCCGTCATTTCGCTGGAAGATAGCTGAGTGCGGTGTTAAACAACAAACAAACAAACAAACAAGAAGTCGACATCAGCCAAGCTTTTTCGAGCTTTACGGCGGCACTCGTCTTAACCTGGCGATTTTCATTTCAGACTACACTTGAAAAATATATTGACACAGTTCTCGATTAAAATTTTGAAAACTGAACAAACGAACATTCCGGGATGTCTAATATATGGTTGAGATTGTGTGGCAGTGCTTCCCACGTACTGTGCATCGCCTCCTCCGTTCAAATGTTTATCCCACGGAAGCAAGAGATAGACGACAACTTTGACGGAATCAGTCGTACTGGCTTTAACTGTCATTCGGAATACCCAGTGTTAACACTTTCGAGGTTGCATGATTAGAAAAAAACATTCCGACTGTCACTTTCATGATCTAGTAAGCGACGCTTTGATTGGTCGGATGAAAGGTCGTTCTGACGTGATCCGTAATGGGATGTCATCAGATCTTCGTTCAGAGATAGCGAAAACTAAGATCTGATTTTAATGAGACTAGGGGAATCGAATCTGGGCCTTTTGGCGTGCTGAGCAAACGTTTAAACCACAAGGCTTCCCCACCTCCCCGGTTGATATATGAAGTTGAAGTATATGGCATATATCACACGTTTGTCCTAATACCGCCCCAACTGTGTTTGTATATCGCACACAATGTTCCCAGTGCATCGGGCATGTTTTGAAGGATTTGGTGAGCGAGTGACTAGGGTTTAAGCGTCTCTTTGAACAGTATTTCAGCTTTGAGGACGTGCCAACTTAATGTTATCGAAGTCACAAAGTAACCCACGTCATATAGACGACTGCTACTTTGGTAAACCCAGAAGCACGCGATGGTACCTGACAGACACCGAAGCACGTGATGGTGCTGACAGACCAAGGTCCATAATTGACGCGAATATGAGATTTGAATCAACCACCAGGTATCGTATAGTCAACCCATGCTATCGTATAGCCAACCCATGCTTGTCGTAAAAGGCGACTATACTTGTCGTAAGAGGCGACTAACGGGAACGGGTGGGCAGACTCGCTGACTTGGTTGGTGCATGTCATCGCATCCCAGTTGAGTAGAACGATGCTCAGGATGTCAATCACTCGATTATTTACAGACCGCCGTCATATACCTGATGATTGCTGAGAGCAGCGTGAAACAACAAAGAAACAAACAAATACACTATCGCATAGTGGCACAACGGCCGCAACTCTTTACAGGGACGGCAATGGTCGAAGACAAGATACATTAGAAAGGTTGTCCAGCATACTTGAACACAATCAGAACTTAATGTAACCACACGTTTCTATAGCAGTTAATGAAGATCCGGGGTAGAATAGGCCTTCAGCAACCCATGCTTGTCGTAAAGGCGACTATGCTTGTCGTAAGCGGCGACTAACGGGATCGGGTGGTCAGGCTCGCTGACTTAGTTGATGCATGTCATCAATCCCAATTGTGAGGATCCATGCTCACGATGTCAATCACTGGATTGTCTTGTCCAGACTCGATTATTTACAGACCGCCGTCATATAGCTGGAATATTGCTGAGTGCGGCGTTAAACAAAAATAAACAAACAAACAAATAATGCCAACCAGTCATTTTGCATGCTATGGGCACTACCAACTATGAAAAGGCGTTATAGATGTCACTGTATTTCAAACTATCCATTGAAATGTCATCACATGCATGTGTCGATGAATAGCCCGTGAGGGACTGGAACTGTTTTTACACGACAACCCGCCTGCAGTGGGTCACACACCCGTCTGGTCCGCC
Organism: Haliotis rufescens; assembly: GCF_023055435.1. Classification (NCBI taxonomy): domain Eukaryota; kingdom Metazoa; phylum Mollusca; class Gastropoda; order Lepetellida; family Haliotidae; genus Haliotis; species Haliotis rufescens. The sequence goes on along the minus strand of NW_025963779.1, from coordinate 59,605,894 downwards.
ATGAGCACTTTGGAAACACCCTCCCTCCGTGTTACAGTCGTTTCGGCATGTAGTTGAATGGAGGAGGAACACTCACGAGCGGAGCCTGAAAATACGACACATGTGATTACAATATATACTTGAGCAGCGTATTGACCAAGCTTATAGACAAAGAACCCTCAAACATTACATTTTGGGTATTTGCAAATTCATAGAAGATAACAAGTTTATGTAGTATATTTACAAGCACAACAAAGCCATGTTGTAAGATTTGTGAATGTCTGTGGAATTAATGCAAACGTAGAAATGGGATGACACGGATACAAGCAAGGCCGGGCCCATGACACAGAGGTATCCTATCGGAGATATAATGCTTTCATCTATTTTCAACGCCATTTGGCAAAATTGATTTGTCTCATGTTCGTCCAAGGATACAATACTTCAACACTAGAAAGTAGCTTATGCTCAGGCATCTTCCCGAGGCAAGGGAGATAACTGACTTTCGAAGTTCAGTTTCCACCCCTGCCGAAATAAGCAGGAAATTCTGGCTTCGGTTGCAGCGCCACCAGTGACTATTACGAGTTTTGTCCCTTCTATGTCCCCCCAACTGACAAATCAGATTGCACCTCTCAAGACGATTTCATCGATAATAAAGATCTTTATTGTAATAAAACGGGTTTTACTTTGAGAAGTCTGAGAAGCTTGGTCAATACGCTGCTCACCAAATCACTGATTAAAACATGAAAAGATTTGGAAAATATCTGTCGATTGCCAGTGGACGGTACACATGTTCTGCAAATCCTGCATTGGAACGAATTCGGCGCGGCGGTTGCCATGTTGTTTATTAACCGGATGTCGATTTCGTGACGGTATTTTGACTTGACTATGCATAGACTCGTTAGTCCTACCAAACTCCATAATTCCAGCTTAGTTCGGCAAAGGTGGAAACTAGATGTTTAAAGTCAGTTAACTCCATTGCCTCGGGAATATGATCTTGTACATCTGTTCAACATGAATTAAGCCACTCACAAGTCCACCATTCATCATATCAGTGATAGCTCGCTCCACTCTGCTGCACTGCTTGTCAATTGCACGTTGTTTGAGTGACGTCACCGAATGACTGCATTCCATCATGGCACACATGGGGTCATTTGGGTTGCAATGTTTGAACTGAAAGGGAAACATCTCCTTTATTGCACGTCACAATTCGAATTTATACTCACCTTCTTAAACAATTACCCGATTATCTAGTTTAAACTATTACCATTTGTGTTTCAACAACATTGTAAGCGTGAAAGATCTGCGTGACATTTTATTTTCCCACCGCATTACACGGACCCGTGAAGATCTGGGTTAAATCCATCTTCAGCAACCCATGCTTGTCGTAAAAGGCGACTAAAGGAATCGGGTGCTCAGGCTCGCTAACTCGTTGTTTTACGCCGCAATCAGCAATATTCCAGCTATATGACTGCGGTCTGTAAATAATCGAGTCTGGACCAGACAATCCAGTGATTGACATCATGTGCATCGATCCACGCTATTGGGATCGATGACATGCATCAACCAAGTCAGCGAGCCTGACCACCCGATCCCGTTAGTCGCCTTTTACGACAAGCATAGTCACCTTTTACGGCAAGCATGGGTTGCTGAAGACCTATGCTAACCCGGATCTTCACAGGTCTGCTATAATTGAGTCCAATAGCAATTAAGAGACCAACAAACAAGTATTGTATCTCATTGTCCTCGTGTGTATTCCAGGGACTGGAAGCCACAAGCCTTCACCCGATGATGTCATTGCCGGGATTCCCTAATAGGTCCCCAGTATCACATGCTTTTCGTAAGTGACGATTAATAAGGAATCGGTGGTTCGGATTCGGACAATGTGGGGCCCGTCTGATTGTGTGTCGTCATGCCAGGACGTCATGCATACTGCTCATACCATCGACCACTGTTTTATCTGGCTTCGTAAGATAAGATTCTCTCACTCGCTTACCTGTTTGTATATATCACACTGGAAACCATTCCTCAACAGGAACATTGCAATGTCCTCCCGTCTCTGGTCCACACAGTCAAACAACACCGAGTTGAACCGCTTCACCTCGCCATGTTCCTTCAGACCGGACACCAGCCTCGTTACCATATCGAGGTCAGCTCTCTATATCAACAGAGTCAACGCTAGTCACACATTTTATGAGAGGCGTTTTAATGAACGCGAAAAAATATATTCATATTTGTGAATATAATTTGTTTTTTCATTTCGTACACTCGAAAAGGATGGTACATCATCTGTGTACCGGGGCGGTCGGGTAGCCTAGTGGTTAAAGCGTTCGCTCGTCACGCCGAAGACCCGGGTTTGATTCCCGACATGGGTACAATGTGTGAAGCCCATTTCTGGTGTCCCCCGCCGTGATATTGCTGGAATATTGCTAAAAGCGGCGTAAAACTATACTCACTCACTCACTCACTCATCTGTGTACCTGCATTTCATAAATACATATTAATTATGTCCTTGGTGAATAATGTAAATATACTCACTTTAATAGCACCTTTTAGAGCTTCCTCAAAGTTCGTTTCGTATATGAAGACCTCCATGTCGAAATCCTGGACTTCCTTCTGCAGGTTCAAGAATTCCTGATTGCTGCACATCTTCCGACTGTAGGCCACTGGACGCCGTCCTCGCTACGGGGAGCAAGATGTGGTTACATTACTGTCAGCAATCGCGGATACAGCTTTTTGAAAATGGGGCAGGGTGCACAAACATGCTAACACATACTTCGGGAAACAATTAGCGTTTGTTAGCCATAAAGGGAGAAAGACTGCAGCATCCGAAAGGGTGCTTTCTTGATCTGCGGGTTCAGTTTCCAGGCCCTTTATCAGCTGTCGCTATAAGGCGAAAACATTGCCGAAGAAACCTTTACTATTTACTAACTCCTGGCCAGACCGGAAATGAACGCTACGTACTAGGTCACATTGATCCGGGTCAGCACCTTGTCGCTCAAGGACGTCGATCACTTCTGGGTCATCCATGAAGAGATGGACGTAATGGAGAGGGTATCGCCCAAGCTGAAATTACAGACGGGAAAGTCATCAGCAAAATAGGGTTTGCTTGTCGAATACATCATGCATAAGGTAACATTTGCAAGGCGAAAAGGTCGCCAACACGAAAAGGTTTACATGCAGCATATGTCTAATATATGATAGGATTTGCACGCCGAATTGATCATAGGATCCTGGAGTGCTCAAGGGAAGCAACTCCGCACAGTGAATTGTGGCGCCTTAAGCGACCTTGCCATCTGTGCCTTCTTATCAAATATTTGCCCAAGCCGCACTCTCTCATTCTTTAGCATTATGGTTATAGTACTATCTTGCGTGTCTACGGGCAAGCTGTTATAGTTACATTATCAGGTGTGTTGACGATGAAGGAGCAGTCCCGGGCAAGCATCAACGTGGCGTCTCTCTGGCGGAGGAGTATGGCTTTGAGTAATGACGTCCTCCCACACTTATCCCTCGCGTTAGCATACTTCTGACACGACAGCAATTTCTTCAGGTCGTCGATCGCATCGTCCTCTACTGCAGTGAACACGCGCCTCACATACGTCTGAATACAAGAAATTGTCACACAGTGAATTATTTCGTAAAAGGGAGAAGTAGAAGTAGTTAAACTCTGGTCCAGTCGACGATACTATCTTGAAATTTCATGACACTAACTTGAAATTTCAAGATAATAAGTTGAAATTTCAAGATACTTAGTTAAAATTTCAAGTAATCATCTTGAAATTTCAAGATGATTATCTTGAAATTTCAACTTAGTGCGAGGGGCGTTCAATATGTTTTGCAACTTGAATTGGGCATTTGTGTTTACACAAACAATGTCAACTTGTGGCAGGTGTGACACTAGTCATATAATCAGGTTGACACGTGCCATAACAAGTTCCAGACACAACAATAAGTTAGATGTGGTGGCTTCTTTCACCTAAGGGTGGTCACAATCATGGATTCTCTCAAAGATGAACAACGCGCTGTAATAAAGTTCCTTACATGCTCCGGTTCACAAGTCGAGAATTGCACAGGCCGCCATATGTGAATGTGAATTCGAACAGTTAAATCACCCAGACTACAGCCCAGACTTAGCCCCCAGTGACTATTTCTTGTTTCGGCAAATGAAATCTGTCCTACGTGGAAGACGCTTCCAGGATGACGAGGACATAAAGGCTGCCACAGAGGCCTGGTTAGAGGGCCAATCTGCGGATTTCTATAAAAGTGGTATTAAAAGCTTGACGGACAAATGGAATAAGTGTATTGAGGTGAATGGAGATTATATTGAAAAATATAAGTGCAAAAGATATTCAGCGACTTGGTCTTACATTGAAGTTGCAAAACTTATTGAACGCCCCTTATATGTATCTTCAAATTTCAAATTATTATATAAAAAAAAAAAATGGCCATGAAAGGCTTCCGCACAGACCTCCCCCGACGAGTTTATTATTTACCAAATTTTCCGAAATAGAAAAAAACCCCTCAAAATCCATATCGGAAGGGAAGTAACTCTTTAACTTGCCATTCATAGAAATAACCTAAGCAGTTATTACTTCAATTATGTGTCACTGTACCGATCACACTTTCAACTACAAATTCAAAGGGATAATTGTTACGTTAAACTATGTCAAGTGGGAACTATAACATATCCCGGGGAATTTTATTAGGCGATCTCAGATGCCAATATTCGGCCTCATGCCAAAACCAAATCTGAGCCAAACATTCACATATTAAGTTAATGTAAGAATTCCTCAGTTTTGAAAAGGTTATTTGTGTATATTTTATCTTACACAGGCTCGATAAATACATGTTTAAGTATTATGCCAATTGCATCCAATGTTAAACGGACTCTGAATGATATGAAATATCGGATTAAAACAAATTCCAATTTTAGACAAAATAATATTGTTTTTAATTTCCTGCCAGAGAAAGTAAAAATCTTAGATAAATCCCCGATCAACAGCTGTTTCTCTCTGCTTATATTAGCTCCAGCTGCTTCCCTACACTTAGTCTACCTGTATTGCATCCACAAGCTTGACGACTTCAAACACCTGTCGCGAGGAATGCTTTTTGGCATACTCTGCCGCTGACTTGCCAGAACTGTCCTTGATGCCAGTAAATGAGTAGTTTTCAAGAATCAGCTTCTCCACGGCATCAAACTGCTTGTTCTTGATGAGTCTCAGCACCTGCTCATCAATCAGTTTCATATACACAGGTAAGTTCAGCGCTTGGGCATAGTCACGTGCTGTTCTCCCAAACCTGTCCCTGGCAGAGATGCTCACACCTGCTGCAAGTACACTTCTACCAATGTTCTCTGTCTCTTTATATTTGATGATTTCAAACAGGACGGTCTGGCCGTCCATATTACGGGCGTCGAGGTCTGACCCCTGGAACAATCTCTCTATGACCTTGTCATCGCGCGGACGGAACTGACTCGTTAACACCTGTAATTTGAAATAGAGGTATAAAGTACACGTTATTTCGCGCCTACGTTGACTACAGTACTTACGTCCATTGTTCATTGTACAGACACAGGTTGCCCAATAACCTGAGGCACCGCAATTCACTTTGCAGAGTTGCGTCCCTTAGACGTGCTGCCTAAATTTGGGAATTCGAATCCCGGTTCACCATGTTCATGTTTCTAGGTTTGTCAGCACCATACCCATGCTCGTGTGTTTCGTCAAAGTGGTAAACCCATAAGACGTGCACCGCTTCATGCTTTCCACAGACACCAAGATGACTGAAATACGGTTCAAAACGGCGTGAAACCAAAGTCACTCAGTAACGGTACACTGTCTGTTCATGGACAAAAAACTCATTGTAAATACTATCGGACGTTTGTTCTGGAAGTACAAGTTTTTACAGTGACCGCAAACTGACACTTTATCTCCATGTCCTTGTTGTCCTCGTGGGTGTTGTTTTTTTTGCTGCTAGTATATTATATAACTCTGTATATTTGTTGTCATTTTACTTATTTCGTGATTAGGAGCAGTACATTTGGAATATCTTCTTGTCTGATATATATTTATACAAAAAGTATGGGAACGCCCTACATTTGAAACAGACTACGTTCAGACAGTTGTATTCAATGACAAATGTGCCGTCGGTCTCTTTTCAACGATTGAAAATTTGAATGTTTGTTAAATGGATCATGAAACTGTTGCATGTGTGTGTCACTTGCCTGCTCGCAAAGAGGTAAAAACTTGTTTCACGGTTCCCTACATTTCCTCATCACATAACACAAGACGACTGACCATTTTGTCCTTTACAACACAACCTTCTGCTATGCAAATCACTACTTGATCAATAAAAGTCTAAAAGAAGTTTCCTTTTGTGCGAATAAACTTACATGAAAGAAAAGAGGTTTAGCTTGGGAAGAATCGGAATACTCGTTGTAAAGGACACTTGTGTTTGGTTTTAAGTCCATGATCATTTCCATGGCGTCCAGGCTGTTAGTTTCCCACGTCACCGCCAGGAGGGGCTGTGGGACTTCCGGGCATTCTGGGTAGTGTCTCTGGTAGGCGTGATCCCTTGTGTTGACGTCGTGATTGGTCAAAATACCTGCACGATTACAAAGTTAACATTTGAAAACACAAAAATGGTTTTACAGACTGAGTATATATATTGTAACATGTTTAATCGTTAGGTAGAAAGGGGGTAGCTTCAGACAGTGAAATTAACTGTATTTGCATCTTTGAAAGTGCTGCAAGATATACGCAGATATATAAGATGTATATGCATTCTATTCATTAGATGTAATATTTTTCTTCACGATGTCATACAATTGACCAAGCACAGTCGGGATGTACATGTGTTCCAATTTTCATGCAAACAGTTAAACAAATAGGTAACGACAGAGTTGACTTGTTGATTTCCACTTTTGTATTCTTCCCACATTCTGAAATCCGTTAGTCATTCCTTTCTTCATTTAGACTACAGCTTCTAAAATTCCACTTAAAGATAATGCACATAGATTTCGCTAACGCAATTACATCACTGAATATGTATCACATATGGTTTTGATGGTACAAAGGCACAGAATTTCATTATCTAAATCAGAACCATATCCTATTCAGGAACAGAGAGTCTCACCTTGTTTGTGCCACATCCGCACAATGAATCCTAGACCGCCAACAAATGCCAGAGCAAGCTCAATAGAGTTCTCATATTTCTCAATCAATTGTAAAAGGTCTGTTTTCCTAACATCATCCTGAATCAATGTCTTCATATTCACAATCTTCCCGTTCTTGACTGTTGTCAGACGAGACCACATGAGGAGCAGACGTTCAACTTGCTTCCGGTCTGGCTGGGGCTCCTGCAATAATACCCACAGACCTGCGGAAAATCAAAAGATGTGCAATACAATCGGTGTTGTATCTCAAACATCGCACTTGTAAAATGTTGGGATATATGCTTGATAATTACAGAAGCAAGAAAGTCAAATGACGTACTCTATACCACTGAAGGCCTCGTTTATGCATGTGCAAAACAATTCAATCTTGTCATTAATGTGTCGACGAAGTGATATAGCATTTCATGAGCATGGCGTTGACAAACCAAGGACCCAATAATCAGTGCCCCGTTCCACGAAGCGAGCTTACCAGATGATCGTAACTCCCATACTTAATATAGGCTTACGACTGTCGTAGAACTAAGGTCGCTTTATGGAACGAGACCCTGGGTCGATCTGGGATTCAAACACCCGATCATCAGATTAAAGGGCGATGGTGTAGCCTGGCGGTTAAAGCGTTTCGCGGTTTCGGGTTCATTGATACCATGTGTGAAGCCAATTTCTCGTGTATCCCCCGCCGTGATATTGCTGGAATATTACTAGAAGCTAAAAACCATCTTCACTCACTCACTCGGATTACGACACGAAGAAGGGATAGCGAATTACGGCCCCGTGGGCGACTACAGGAACACCTGCCAGTATATCCATGCGTTATATTTCTAAACTGACTCAGTATCGTGTACGATCCGGGGTAGAATAGGTCTTCAGCAACCAATGCTTGCCGTAAAAGGCGACTATGCTTGTCGTAAGAGGCGACTTGCGGGTGGTCAGGCTCGCTGACTCGGTTGATGCATGTCATCGTATCCTAATTGCGTGGATCGATGCTCATGATGTCAATCACTGGATTGTCTGGTCGAGACTTGATTACAGTATTTACAGACCGCCGTAGCTGGAATATTGCTGAGTGCGGTGTTAAACAACAAACTAACAGTATCGTGTTCGCCGCTGTACCATGCACCCCACACTGACATGTCTCTCTGTCATGAGATGTACCTGGGTGATATTTCTTGTACCAGTGAAGCGTCTCCTGCCAACCGTCAGGCTTTTCGTCCATCAGGATGTTCAACGCCGTCTGACTCTTGTCGTTTGTTATCTGTGTATCGCACCCACACCTGGAAGCCCAGAAGTAATATAGAATGTGAAAAAGGGCGTCACTTTATAGACATACATTACAAAAGCTGGAAGAACTTGAAGACATAAAACTGTTTATATGTCACAACTTCATGTCATAACGCAACTTAATTGTTTGCAACGACGTCCCAAGGCCTTCACTCCACGGAGATGCATCAAGTTGCCATGTAACGTGTACAACCAATAAAGAAATTGTTATCCACGAAAAGTCTTTACACATTACAAAAGATATATCCTTGAAACTCTACACCAAATACTTAGATAATAACTAACGAACCACGAGGCATTACGGATTAACTGTCAGGAGTGAATGGGTGGCGTTAATCCCGAGCCTTTAGCGAGAAACGTACAATATTTGGTCACAAGGGGCAGATAACTCTAGTCTCAAGTCGGCTCTTCTATATATTACCTTAACATTTTAAGAGAGAAAATGAATATAAAACATGAATTGTCAACCCAACAGAGAAGCATCACTGAAAGCAGCCTAGTGTATTCGTGACAAATCTCACAGGGATGTCACTATTTGGGACAAATCATACTATGTACCCATATAGGGCGGTCACTATTTGGGACAAATCATACGATGTGCCCATAGGGCTGTCACTATTTGGCAACCAATGCTTGCCGTAAAAGGCGACTAACGGGATCGGGTGGTCAGGCTCGCTGACTTTGTTGATACATGTCATCGTATCCCAATTACATAGATCGATGCTCATGACGTAAATCACTGGATTGTCTGGTCCAGACTCGATTATTTTCAGACCGCCGTCATATAGCTGCAATATTGCTGAGTGCGGCGTAAAACAACAAACCAAAAGCAAAAGAAAGTATACACTTGGAAAATGAATTTGACAAAAACATTACAAACATTATCAAAACGTTACTAGGCTGACCTGTTGTGGGATACTCATTGTTTGGTACAGGTATCAAACACATCACCATCGAATAACCATTTCTTGTTTGTTATATTTTTTGCCACCCTCAAACATGGGTTTTGCCCGACAGTTTATCATATAGTTTATCTTATATGCTGAATAAATGGCACCAGTGTCAGTTTATCTTGAAATGTCCACCATTCCTAAATAATTTCAAAATTCTCGTCCTCGCCCTTTAATCAAACGAACTTTGATTCTGACGCGTTTTTATTCGTTAAGACGTGAAATGATTCATCACGAGGACGGACATGTGATATTATCTCGTGCTGCACAAGATGCAAGTCATGCAGCACAAGGAGCCCGTTCCCAAGATCCTTTGTACTCACTCTTTCATCAAATCTGATTTGTCATTCCTTATACGTTTATTGCCTTTGTACATTCAGGTCCACTGGGCTTATTCCGTTACCAACACAATACCCGGGTATCAATGAATTTTTTTTACGTTGAATATGTCTTGTAAACCACACACCGAGCGATCCCTCCCCATACAGTTCCACAACGTGACATCCGACATAAAGTTTAATAAGCCATTTAATACCAAGCAAAAGGTATATGAGGGCCACGACTGCCGCCAGTTTGTGTTATGTAATGTGATAGTCACGTGAATTAGTGAAACTAGTGAAACAGTTCCAATATGGATTCCTTCTAATGCTTGGCGAGATAACATGTGAGGTTCAGATTAGCCAAGTGTTGCTTGTCCTGTCTCAATAAACTTCACAGCGACTCATTGCAATGTTCTATTTTTTAATCAAAAACGTTTCTTCTGTGTAATTCCAGAATTTAAAATTGCATCTGGAATGTTTCCAAGAAAACCCGAACCCTAAAGTATGTACATAAGCGGTTTTATGGGTGAATATTTTGGTTTACTTCACACGGCTTCCGTTCTGATACTAATGAATGTTATAGTTTAGACTTCTTGGTGGCCTGCCCCATGCCTACATGGAGTATTATTTGCCTGTGTAACTTAATAAACAAATAAGCATGAAATACTCATATCCCCCGCCAATATGACATGTCCGATTGTGTGCAATGCTTTAGCTCCTGTGAACTATGTTCACTGGGCCTTTTTGTAAATGGCCTAATTGCAGCACTCAAAAAAGTTATTAATGGTGTTGTTTTGCCATCTGCAGTTAATGATAGAATATGTAACTGTATTTGTAATGAGTAGGGATGAGACATATGGACGAACAACTTCTTTATTACAATTAGGAGCGATGGTTCCGGTGTAGGTTCAAACACCGTTATCAAGCAAGTGAAGTACAGAGTATGGTTGACAAGAATATATACAGGATAGGAGGCAGTGTTTATACAGTTGAGTAGGTTTAAGATCAGTTACACTGTTGATTTGTAATGAGTTGTGTTTCTGCATGAATTTAGTCAGTGAATGCAACAACCGTGTCCATGACACTTTTGGAGGAACATACACACACGCAATGCAGAACTTGCCAACAAGAAAGGAAATGTATTCAGTACTGCGAGATGACATTATGTGCCAAGTTTGGTGAAGAAAATATGGTACGGTTTTCAAGATCTGCCCCGGAAACGAGGACTACCGCCATTTTCAGTCTAAGTCAAAGTCGTTGCCATGGAAACTCGAAAATCATATATGTTTTAAATCCCAACTATCAAAAGGCACCAGTTCACTACAAGACCTATCTATGTGCCAAGTTTGGTGAAATATGTTACGGTTTTCAAGATCTGCCCCGGAAACGAAATGTGACGGACGGATGGCCGGAAGGACGGACGGACGGCACCCATTCCTATATCCCCCTTCCACTTCGTGGCGGAGGATAATAATCGTAACCAAGTAAAACATTGCAGGTGGAATTTCATGCAAAATCGTTATTGTTTCAGACTTAAAAAGTAATGTCACATATAATTAAAGATGTATTGAATTTCCCTGACAGGATTCAGTGTAAGAATAGAGTCCAAGAGAAATAATGACTTCGGCGTAAAACAACAATCATTCACTCACTAATGTCCAAAATAGTTTAGAATCCATGTACTTTAGTTGCATGTTATGAATCAGTGAGTTGGGCTAACATCGATGTTAGAAGTAGCTATGTAATAGCTCGTTGTGTCCATCTTCCCGAGGCAAGGGAGTTACTGACTATTAAAGTCCAGTTTCGACTGGATTTTTAAAGTCAGTTAGTTCCCTTGCCTCGCGAAGATGGTTGTGTCAGGATAGATTCGGAATAAGACACAGCCCCTGCGTCAGCTCCGGGTTAACATAGGATCCAAGAAACCTATGCTGGTTCTAAGAGGCGACCAAATGGATCGAGTGGTCAGGCTCGCTGACTTGATGGATTGTGTGTCTTAGTACACCGATGGCACACAATATCGATCACTGGATTGTCTGGCCAAGACTCGATTATTAACAGACCGCTGAAGTACTGATCGATGTGGCGTTAAACAAGAAACACACTCACACAGAAAACACAAAGGGAAGCAGATCTCAGATGTATATACCTTTGGTAACACCCACGGCCACGGATGTCGTTCTGACAAACCAAGGATATCATAATCAAGGTGAATCTTGGCACCTGGTAACTAAGGGAGGCAACTGGTTCCTGCTAAAACAAACTTGAACATCGCGTTTTGGGAAAGCGGGCGTTCCAAATACAACGGAAGAATCCATTGTCATTTAAAGGGGACTGCTGTGGAGAGTACTTGCTGGACAATGAAGTGAATACAAAATCGACTGGCCCATGAACAAGACCTTCCACCCGATTATGCAGACACGCAGGTTCGATTGTCCGGTTGTGTGGTTTTTTTCACAAAGTTTGTTTAGCAAAGTTTGAGTGAATATGGCTTTACGCCGCTTTCATCTATATTCCAGTAATACCACGGAGGGGACACCAGAAACGGGCTTCAACCTCTGTACCCATGTAGGGAATGAAACCTGGTCTTAACCACTCTGCTACCCACCGCACCTTTTTTTTGACAAAGATCTACACGTATTATAAGACAAAAAGGCTTTTAAAAAAAAGGTCAGTCAAAAAGTAACCACAGCGAAACAGGGACCTTTATTCCCACTACGAACATAAATGTCGGACATATGTGTCCCTGCTTCTGAAATCGCTTCTGTGATTTCAATCCGCCGATTAGGTGAAATTGAAGACGGCTCGACGGTAACCGCGCATTTGAGATCAAAGGTGCTGGTTGCCTGACTGGATAAGAACAGGATCCCTTGAAAGGAGATTTGCAGTAATTGGCAATATGTAACAATACACATTGTTAGAGGGTGAACTTCACCTATTTCCCGTACTCTAAAACGACTCGGTGAACCTATTCATTAGAGTATGTAACGAGGTCAGGTTCTCCACACACGATAGGTCTACCCCGGCGTATATATTGGAGGTTACATTGACATTAGCATCGTTAGGCCACAACAACGATTACTGGTTTGAGATGCTGGAGAGGCTCATGACGGCGCTACAATCTTACTCTGGCCAAACAGTCAACTTCCTCTCTCCCTGGGGAGAACACAATCCAAGCTGCATGCTAGCCGCGGGACGGTTTGGCATTCCACATTAAGAAATGTGAAATGTACCATGCTTTTAAAGGATAACAAAAACCTTTGTTGGGATATAGAAAGCGGGGATGCAGGTGAAGGTTGTAAATAATCACTATCTGATTAATCCTCTATATCTCCAGGGCTCGCATTTCAGTAAACCTATACTTACCCCTGGATCCATTCCCAGGGTTCCCGGGGTTCCCGTGGTTCTCGCGAACTGAGGAGAGTTTCAAAACAGCCTCAATGTTGGGTTAGCGATATCAACAACATGGCGGCCAATCCCATTGACTATGACAGAATTTGCCTTACTTGGACTTTTATTAAAACATAAGAAGAAAACAGCGTTCTCACTATCCCCCGCCATGTTTGTTCATGTAGTAGTAAATAGAAATTATAAAAAGAGTCCTATAAGCCTTAAGAAGAGATAGGCACGATGGTCGCTTATGTCATCGGGGAAAAAATGATTCAGTGTGAAATTAATACGCACAAAAGGGCCCTTCTCTGGCAAAAATAACTCAGTCTTGATAAGTAGCTCTTAGATAAGCTAAAATTAAGTAGTTTTTGAGAAAACTTGCCCCCATTGAGGACACTGTGCACTAAGTAAAATAACATAGACCAAGGGCCGTAACTCTGTAAAAAAATCACTTACAGGGCCAATTTTTCGAACTCAGTCTTGACAAGTATCTCTTAGGTAAGCATGCAAACCTTCATTCATGTAACTTCAGTAGTTTCTGAGAAAACGTGTCCCTGTTTCACGCAGTATGCACTAAGTTGAAAATGCGGGACAAGCCAGGGCCATAACATTTCCTATTTCGGACTTAAATAGTTTGTCCCCTTTGAGAAGCGGAAGTGGCGGGGGATAATAATCAGCTCATGCTTGACGATGAAACTAAATAGAGGATAAATGGGGACCAGGTGGTGAGGTTTTGTGTATTGTATGTCAACTTACCCCCCGAAGGCGTGAGGACGTTATTCGCGTGTCAAGTCTTCAGTTCGCCATTATTTACAAGCAGTCGTGATATAGATGGCTACGGCGTCAAACAACAGTCACTCATTTATTAAAATAACAATAACCATGATTACAGTTTGCAGTTTAACATGTTTTCCGTACAACTTGCACATGAAACAAACTAGTTGTATAGGATGATGAATATGTTAAGAAATTACTTATATTTCTTTTTTTATATCCTTCAATACAATTTTTATAGTAGTGATCTCACCATGAACTGCACGATAAATGTAGATTGTATGTATTAATACTTTGTCACATTGGATGTTAAAAAGCATGTGGTGTATAATGGCTAAGATTCACCAGAACGAAATACCATATAATATGTGATATATAAACAATTTGTATTAGTTTTTTGGATAATAGCGTGTGCTAAGAGAAAAATTCTGAATATTTTTCGGGTTCAAAACAATAAATGTTGTTTTAAAAACAAATTGCCCGGAAAAAAGGTCCAAAATAACAAACTAATATTTTTGTTTCGGCCTTCCGTATATTTGGTTAATTACGCAGTGAATGGAATATTACTGAAAATACAGGTTACCGTGTTGTCATTGATATGTCATTAAGTTATAAACGCAATCGCAGTGTATATATAGAGAATCTCACCCGAGTGTCTTTTGATATCAAATATATCTACACAAGTGGATAAAAGTGGAAAAATTCCGAGGCTTGCCGATATTTTATTTATCATCCAACATCATTCTTCCAACTTTTTCAATTTGTAGACAATAATTAGCAGTGTCTTCAGTGTAAAAAGTACTGCTAACAGCTTCAGTAGCAGAGCCATTAGTGATGTCATTTGATTGTGACGTCATGGTAACCAGTGAAGTCCGAATGGTTTGCAAAGCATTGTGATGTAATTTCATTTCAGCGATATCTACAGTGTAGATATCGCTTGATCTCATCCAAGCGATATCTCCTGTGGAAGCCAGTTTTGGATAAATAAAGAATACTAAACGAGCTCCCGTTTAATACCAATTTTATGAAACGAGTGAATAGTTCTTGTATCTGACGAGCGAAAGCGAGTCAGATACCACAACTATTCACGAATTTCATAAAATTGGTTTTACACGGGGACGAGTTTAGTATTTTATTTATTACTTGTCACTTATAACATTTTTAGAATTATACTGTTGAGTGTGAATAGGCTGACACCTACACGATCCACGGCATAATCTAATTGAGTTTAACAGAATAATACTTCAAACACGTCAAAAGTTGAAACGTATGAATCTACTACCATACAACGACCCACCTTTAGAATTCAGGCTTCCGTTCCACAAAATTGTCGTAGGGCTAAGGCTATCACAACTCACATAATGTTAACTCAGACTAACGACTGTCGTTGCGCTAGAGTACGATCGCCTTGTGGAACGGGGCCTTGCACCGCAAAGTTTACAATCACGTCACAATACCCGATGACGAAACAATGCCATGTGACGTCAGCCTAGCAACAAGGTTGCTGGGGTCATCGAGTGTGCATAAACTCCTCTCAGTGATCTATCAACTCCACACACAATGTCGTTGAATAAGCCAAGGGATGTTCAGAGCTTTCAATATTTGTTCGTTAAACGTGTTCCGGGAGTACATAAGCACGCGTTTTGGTATTACACAATGTGTAATACAGCTGTATGTTTATTAAACGGGTGATCTCTTCACGGGCAAGTAATAAACATCATTATCAAGTGTTCACCCGAGTTACTTAGCCTTTCGCATGTGTTACCAAAGTAACGAACTTCGTAACTACTGACGTAAATTCGTCATATCTGTATTGTCTATTAACGGGGTCGCTGTATAATCCAGGACACATTCATTAATCTCCCGCTAAGACATGGCGCACCTTTGTCACGTGACCCATGCGATGATGTCAGTTCAACAATAGTCTTTTTCAGTTGTTTGTGAATAACTGCATTTCCTTTACTTATAGAAGGAAACATATCAATCAATTTCTGTACGGTGGTGCGGCTTTAATACCGTATTTCCACTATTATATGTCGGATCTCCAATACTCTTCGGCCTCTAATATTGACCCTTGGACATACGCAAAAACGAAAATAGAAGTCAGGTATCTTTATTTCGCCGGGTCCATCATTTATTAAATTAAAAATGATACCTATCACATTAACTTAGTCATGCAATGATTACCCCGTTTCACTTTATTTATCTCCACGTGTCTCTGGAAACGGAATGCCGACGGTACACAATTTTGGGGGATTCGGTAAGGTGGTAAGTTGCCACTGTGTCAGCACTAAACAGACTAGGCGCCGTGTTAACGGCTTCGACGAAATATGTATATACCAGGGGGTCTAATAGAGGAAATACGGTTCCTTGTGGTGCTGATCCTGTATTACACTTGCATCGCTGAAGTGAGTGAGTTGGGTTAATGTGATGTCGTTTTGAATAGTAAAACTGTCTCCAGGTTGAAAGTCAAATGTCATGATTATTTTTAATGTCATAAAAGAACATTTAAGTCCCTCCAATGAGTACCACATCAGTTATGCTATTCATTTGCAAAATTACCAGACAATATTTTTAAAAATAAAATCAGACTTATTCTTGCCGTGACAGGGCGCGACAGGGCGCGCATGGTTGTCACACACCACCGTAGTGCAGAGTTACCTCCCTTACATGCAGGCTCGGTGGACGTGGGTTCGAATCTTGTATTCGATGATGATTTGTGCTCTTTCAGCAGCAAACCGTTGTCGTGGGTTTCACCAAAGTGGTAAGGTCTACGGGTATCCTTTGTCACTCGAGTCTTCCCTCCCACATCAAGCTTACACGCACAGGATATCACCTTACGACGGAGTGAGTGAGTGAGTATGGTTTTACGCCGCTTTTAGCAATATTCCAGCAATATCACGGCGGGGTACACCAGAAATGGGCTTCACACATTGTACCCATGTCGGGAATCGAACCCGGGTCTTCGGCGTGACGATCGAACGCTTTAACCACTAGGCTACTAGGCTACCATTAGGCTACCCGACGGAACGCATATGTAATGTTCTGTTGAAGATGAGCAACATTTTGTCATTAACTGAGCTTTCGGTCACTATCATCATCAGCATTTATAATTTTATCATTTCAAGATTAAATAAAATATATTATATTACGAAAACCTTTGCAATGTATTAAACTATTTTTTTATATTTTAACTGTTATGTCATATGACGTGTAAAAGAGAAGATATAACCCCAAAATATTTTCAATATTTCATTTTCTATATTCTCTTTTTGTATATATCGTGATGCGTTATCTATTAATTGTGATCGTGGTTTATTCTCCCTGTAGTGTTTTATTGTACGATAAACAACCTCCATACGTCGTTTATTTCCTAACTATCTGTATCTGAACAGATCTATTTTACTGGAGATAAACACCATGTGGAGACGACGGTTGACGTGACTGGGTATGGAATATACAGAGGGCAACGATATACCAAGGCCTTATTTTGCCAGCAACCTTCACCTTGGACAATGCAAACATAACAACAAAACAAAACACGATGTCCGAGTATTGATAGGATCACGCATCCAGGGGAGGCTACTCTTGCAACCTTGACAATGCAGTGACCTGTGACGTGATGAGTATCTCTTACCGCGTCAGAGGGCATCATATAACGCATAAGGTTAAGTCGTTTTGTTCTATCCATGGGTGTTTAGTGGCAGCATCGCGTTATCTCACTGTAGCAATGCTGATGTGTAGTATGTTCAATGGCCCAGGCAAAGAACAGCTCTAATTTTCATTGGAAACTATGTTGTGTTAAGGGACAGGAGTTGTTTTGGGTCCCCATCATGCATTAAAAATGACTGCTTTTAGCTTATACCTTTGCAGTCTGTGTTCTCATACGTTTTATCGGATACGCGTACGTTATGTGTCCTGGGTGGAGGAAGGTGACGGAGTAACGTTTCCTGAAACAAAAACACTCTTTGCTGTGTCAAATAACGTGGAACGTATCTCCACATTGTGTGCATGAGTGAGTGAGTTCAACGGGTTAAACGCAGCTTTTAACAGTATTCCAATTACATCAAGGCTTGTCAGCTTAATATGGGAGGAAAGCCCGAAGTGATGCAGGTCTCAGACGTTTACCACTTCGGCGAAACCCACGAGGACGCTTATGGTGCTGACAAACCTAGAAACATAATCGGGGCGAACCGGGAATCGACCCCACAATCATAGGTTTCTGGCGTGCCCAAGGGACGCAACTCTGCACAGCGAATCGCGGCGCCCTAGACGCCTGGGTCACCCGTGCCTCCTTGTGTGCATGAACCGTGTACTTATGTGGAAGTGGTTTTTATTGTGATCATAAAAACAACTTTATTCCATGTATTATTACCATTTAATAATTCACTGATCTAGACTTTTTACAGATTTCTTTGCGTTCATTTGAACATCTCAGTTGTTACTTCTCAAAGGTACCATTTCAACTTATTGGTATGTTTTTTAACACAACTTTCTTTCCAAAAAGATGTGTACCATCCACAAAAAATTTAATAATAGTTCATTAAAAAAAATGTGTGTTCTGAACAGGGGACGATTCTCCTGCGATACAGTCCCGTCCGGTGGGCCCAAGTCGTTGGAACTCCACTCTGTCTCTCTGCAAATAAAAGCGACAGGCCCGTTTCCATAATCGTAAGAAATCTCCCCTCAAAGCAGAGTCCACTGTACGATTCTGACTGTATCATAAGCATGTGTTTATGAATCACTATGAAACTGTGATGACACCAGGTGTTCGCGAAAATGTGAGCGTATCCTTGTGGCACACCAAGGCAAGTCAATTGTTCACCTGAACAAAACACGGGAACATTTGGTACAAGTAAAAATAGGGAATTGCATCACTTGATTTGGAAACTACCTTACAACTTACAAAAGTAAAAAGCTGTACTAACGCCATGATTGATGTAACCGTGATCAAACAACTTTTTGAGCAAGAGTCGTACGACGTTCTTGGACATCTTCGTAGAAAGAGCATGTACGACTGTACGTCAAACTCATTCCTATATAGTTCACCAGATAAAGATCACATTGACTTGGTAAGATGTGTCAGGACCCGTGAAGATCCGGGGTAGAATATTCGGTCACAAGGGGTAGATAACTCTAGTCTCAAGTCGGCTGTTCTATATATTACCTTAACATTTTAAGAGAGAAAATGAATATAAAACATGAATTGACAACCCAACAGAGAAGCATCACTGAAAGCAGCCTAGCGTATTCGTGACAAATCTCACAGGGCTGTCACTATTTGGGACAAATCATACTATGTACCCATATAGGGATGTTACTATTTGGGACAAATCATACGATGTGCCCATAGGGCTGTCGCTATTTGGCAACCCATGCTTGCCGTAAAAGGCGACTATGCTTGTCGTAAAAGGCGACTAACGGGATATGGTGGTCAGGCTCGCTGACTTGGTTGATACATGTCATCGATCCCAATTACGTGGAGCGATGCTCATCATGTCAATCACTGGATTGTCTGGTCCAGACTCGATTATTTTACAGACCGCCGTCATATAGCTGGAATATTGCTGAGTGCGGCGTTAAACAACAACAACAAAAAAGATGTGTCAGGTTCGCATGTAGCAGTACATACATCAATATCTTAATACCAGATCCTGGTGTACACAAAAACCTGGTTGGATGAATCATGAAAATACGTCAGGCAATTGTACAATGTTTCCTCTAGATTCAGGTCAACAGGATACACGAAGCACACACATGAAAAACTGTCCCACCTTCCCTACACTTGATGTAATTGATGGTCTTCCGGTATTTTTGTACTTTCAGGAGACAGGTTAGGAACGTGTTTTCATGCCAAGAATCTACAACCAGGATCCCCGCGCTTATTGCATATACATATATTAGATAATCATCCTCTATTAACTCGTGTTCTGTATCCACATTCTATTTTGAATAAATACCCTGAACGATTCAAATATCACGCGGCTAAAAATAGTTGTTAAATCAAATTAATCTTACTAGCGAAAGAAATTCTGTGCGAGATAGATGCGATGAAGGCGGCGTCGTCACTTTCGGAACAATGCTTTGGTGGCGTATTTATCATAATAGTATGCGCATCTAATACACTGGATACTCGCAGATGACGCTTGCCTTGAATAAACGTCAAGGAATATACTCGCAGATGACGCTTGCCTTGAATAAACGTAAAGGAACATACTCGCAGATGACGCTTGTCTTGAAAAAATGTAAAGGAATATACGCAAGCATTGAATAAAGGCATATTCAAAAGTAAACTTATTTTCGAAACAAAATTGAAAAAATAATAATACAAACACCTACTCTTGAAGCTAAAAATGCATGCCTCGTATGAACGCCGTCTGTGAGGACCTCCGAAGTCCACAAATGTCCATCGATTATTAAAGGTTTTTCTGTATAGTGGCTGGATGGCCAGCACGTGTTTCACCTATCATCATATACTATATGATATATATAGACACAAATCATTACAAAATACATGAACAAATTAAATAAATTTCTAATTTGACATAACAATGCGGCCATTGCTTAATTTTAGGACCGGTAGTCAAGCAAAGCCTCTCCTAGTTCGTGACTTGCAACCTGTTCATTTCATCAGTTGACCACGTGATTGTCTCTTCACTGATTTCCTTATAATAATAGAAACTCTACCAAGCTATCATTTTCAAATATAGGTTGCTTGTTACGACAATGCAACATTGCCATCAACCACGTGATGACATGCAGGTGATACCCGTTGCTAATGTGAAGATGATTTTATTATTAAAAGAATAGAAACTACAATCATTGTGGGTGTTATCAATGAGGACATGCAAAATGATACAATTTTAACCGTAAATCTAATGCTAGCTTTGAAGAGTTTTATGACAATTGAAACATTTTCGCCATTGTGTTGCTAAGCCTCCTCTTTTAGACTGATACCCGGGCTATATACATTAGTATGCGAGAAATTTTGGAGATAACTACGTAATGAATCACACGAACGTTATCCTTGTGTCTGCTTATATATGGTCATAATATGACGTCTTTACGCAGCCATGTATTGATTTTCAGTTGGACTGACGGAGGAAAGTGTCCCGAACAACCACGAGTGTCTAAGCTCATTCACGCAACCACTTGAGACAAGTGACTGAAGCTGTTTTGAACTATGTGAAGATATCTGCATGAATTTGTCCATAAGACTATACAAGCGAATCACAGCGACTGCACAGCGAATCGCGGCGCCTTAGACGACTGGCTCACCCGTGCCCCCCTATTAGTCTATATAAAGTACGTGATTATGAAAATCATAGCGCTACGGAGGCTTAGTGAAATATGAACACGGGTACATACTTCTGTCTGGTCCGGACTGTACATAGGCTAAAGGGGTTACAAGGCTCCCATAGCATAACCTTATGACACGCGGTGATTGGAACTGGTGCCCCAGTTGTCTAAGGCACCCAAATTCGCTGTGCAGTTGCCTCCCTTAGTATTGCCAGTATCCGCTTTTCAAGGGTTCGAAGTCGGGATACGCCTTGATTATTATCCTTGGTTTATCAGCGATATACCCGTGGGTTTCACCAAGTGTTTGTCTAAGACCTTGTCTAAGACCTGCATCAATTTGGGCTTTGCCCCCATGCCGTGATATAACTGAAATACTTCAAACTCACTCACTCACTCTATCACGTTCATGTAATGACGCCTATCCCTCCGGGGACGCACTCTAATACCTAATAGTCTTACACAATCACCAAGTCGCCAAGAAAAGAATGTTTTAAATACACTTATTGTGAAAATGCTTCTGTAAAAAATCTGAATGTAAAATTCCGGCTTCACATGAAGTAGTTGACGATCCAGGTTAATCCGTCAACGTCTAGTGTGAAAAGAGCCGTCGTGCTTCCCAAGTATGAATGGTCCGGGTCCAACCGGGGTTGACATGCAGCGTAACAACAAGGGAGTGTATTGGCATAACACAGACATACACGATAACAAATAAAGCAGGGAACCTAAAACAGCGAGTTAAATGTCTTGTAAAACGTTTTTGTCCTGGGGCAGGCCGTGCCTATCTAGGGTCATCTTCCCATTGTCCCAGGGTGGGCTGTGTCTTGCAGTAACAGGAAATACTACCACGCACCAAGACACACATGAATAGAGACAGTGTTAACATCGGACGCAAGACTTGACCCAGGTGACGCACAGTTGACGTAAGGGAATAATATATCTTATAAATTTATATCAAACAGCGGATGAATATTGTTAAACTCTCACATAACACCATATAAATGTGTATTGTTAAAATGAATCATTGTTTGAAGCGGAAGTCATTCATATTCCGTAGGTTGTATTGATGTTCAAGGTGCGCCTTTTGCTATACTTAACTCATACAACCTTGCGTTATCACATGAAAGCGGTCATTGTTTTAACAATGGTGACAAACTGTTTTGATAGAATCGAGCATTTTGATACATGCTGTGAAAGCCCTGATTAAGTACAACCATGCCAGTCTTCTGTAGTTATCAAAAGGTATCTTATAATCTGCATCACTTCTGTCTATTCATTAACTTCCTTGTGGGGATCCCGGGCTAGCTAGACTCCTAGTACCCCATGTTTGACATGCTCGGTAATTTAAGGGAAAGACTTGTTTTTTGAATGGTTTGAATCACATTAGCCAGGACTGTCAGCTGACGAGCCTAATCTGAGTCTGTAAGGTTTGGGAATAAGCGCTGGGTCAGCTACTGCTAGCGGCTTCTTCACTTTTATACAGATGGATAGCATGAGCCGTAATTCCCGTCCCTTCTCGTCTAAGATATGAGTGAGTATGGTTTTACGCCACTTTTAGCAAAATTCCAGCAATATCACGGCGGGGGTCACCGGGAATGGGCTTCACACATTGTATACATGTCTGGAATCGAACCCGGGTCTTCGGCGTGACGAGCGAACGCTTAAACCACAAGGCTACCCGACCACCCGTCAAAGATATGAAAGGAATAACGGCCGGGCATCTAGTAAGGGCCTGCTTCTAATATTGAAAAATGGGCTGAAGTAACATTGACCTGGCCTCTAATATGTATAGGGTATGAAAGAAGGTGAAGTTAAAAGGACCGCGCCCCTAATATGCATAGGGTATGACAGAATCTGAAGTTAAAAGGACTGTGCCCCTAATATGTATAGGGTATGACAGAATCTGAAGTAAAAAGGACTGTGCCCCTAATATGTATAGGGTATGAAAGTGACCTGGTCAAAAGGTCTGTGCCAACTAATATGTATAGGGTATGACAGAATCTGAAGTTAAAAGGACTGTGCCCCTAATATGTATAGGGTAGGAAAGAAGCTGGAGTTAAAAGGGCGGGACCTCTAAAATGCATAGGGTATGGAAGTGATCTGAAGTTAAAAAGAGCCGTTCTTAATAAATAAAATGCCTCATTTTTCACCTTGCCGTGTTGAAACCAGTACGAATCATACTCACTAAACTGAGTTACAGAGCCAGTGAGGACATTTTATTTAATTTTTTACATTTGCAGTAAATCGAATATAAACACAATTCCTCCTTATATACAAATCTTGTTCCCAGTGTGCACTTACAAATACGGACCATGAACAGTTAGCTTACCAAACAACCTCTTCAATTCATCATCATCCATCATATTTTGAGGCTTGCTTGTCAATATGCATGTGCTCCGCTTAACAAAGACGCTTTATCTCCACATTTGATGAACGATCATATCTTGCTCTGTATGTCTGCCTCGCTGCAGGCGGGTGGGGTCGCCGAGAGGTATTTTAGTCTTTTCTGACAAAGGCTGTTTGTTCCGACGAGTAACACCGCCCCTACACAAGCGACGCTTTGTCCTCGATATACTCCAACCGGGTTCATAACTAACACAATCCAATCGGGTAACATTAAAACACAGCGCTGGAGCCATGTGTTGTGTATTGGTCATATATTGTATGTTGCATCCACCCCTAAAGCCATAACTCGAACCCATAGCGACGAATAATGTTGTTCTTTGCACGACCCTCAAGAATATAATGTCTACATGCATAATAATAAGGAGTATTTCAACTGTTCTGAAAATGCGAAGTCTGCATTTTTACGACCCTCAAGAATATAATGTCTACATGCATAATAATAAGGAGTATTTCAACTGTTCTGTAAATGCGAAGTCTGCATTTTTAAAAATAAACACGCATGGTCGCTCGCCTATTTCATTCTCCCCCGCTGCTCAAGTATTCAAAGCCGATGAAGCATAAGTGTTTTTAAAAAAAGTAACAATGGTCGTATATTTAACGTCTTTGACATAATTGTCCGCTGACGTGTCAACAGTCGTTAAGTGTTCATCACCTGTAGCGATGCTGCTTGTATAGTGCTGGAGTCTAATGAGTTCGCCCATAGTGAAGAGTATCTACTGTGTACGTTACAGACACAAGGTGTTAGACGACGTCGCCATGTCTGTTTCGAAATAACAGTTTACACACGTTCAACATTTGCTTCAGGTGTGTTTACTTATTTCAATAAGATCGTGGTGAAAATGTTTTCACTTCAAGAAAATGCAAAATCGAAGGGTATCATAATGAGAGGCGATGCGTTCTCGCAAACAGTTCAAGATGTGATTTGTACAAATAGTGTAAAAACGTATTACAACCTGAAAAAATATATTAACATACACATACACAGACACATACATGTATTCCAAATTGAAATATGAAAATTCCATGTAAAAATCAACAAGAATATGCTTATTAAAAGCGACAACACCCTTTCCATAATCATAAGAAATATCTGCTCAACAATGAATTTGAGGTTATGTTTTACTGCAGTTTTACTGCAGTGACTTGACCAAATCGTTGTTGATATTCTGTGGGTTAACGATTGTTCGTGTATTTTTTTTTAATTAAGGTGAGGTGAAATGGGGTTTAACGTCGCGTCCAAGATTATTGCACTTATATAGCGACGTGCATGCACGTGTATGTATGTGTGTGTGGCTGCTTGTACTAGTCCGGACTGATGCCGATTTATAGTGCTAGCTCACTGAGATACCATGCCGCAGTTTAACATGAATACCCCACTCAGACACAGTATACTGACTCCGAGCCGACCAGTCCTTGTTTTAGCCCCTTAATGCCGAGCGCCAGACAGGGTAACAACAAGTACCATCTTTTAACGTCTTTTGGTATGACGCGGTCGGTGATCGAACCCCGGACCTTCCGCTCTCCGGGCGGACGCTCTACCACTAGACCACGGAGGCGGTCCTCTTAATTAAGTGAGGAAAATATGGTAACGTAGAAATATATAAATAAAGGCGACAAACCCTTTCCAGAATCATAAGAAACCCATTGTGTGATTCCGACCGTATCACAAGCATGCGATTACGAGTCACTATCATAGAGTTATGACACTGGGTGTTCACGAAAAGGGGAGCATCTAATTACCCACCGGTGGCACCCTGTGATAGGAAAATATAAATGACATGGACCCAGTATCCTGAGCGGTCTTAGCACTACGATTATCGTACGCCAACACTAAAGAATAGGAGTTAATACCGCCTTAACGCTAAATTCGCTTTGTGGAACTGGGCCCCATAGGTAAATTGTTCTACAACACAATGCTTGACTTGACACTTTGAAACTGATATTTACATAGCATTAACGCTTGTAGAGAATGTGCAGTCAACTTGAAGTTCGTTATTCGCATAAATAATATTTTGATTAAAATTGGGTTCAGAGTAACTGACTATTCGTTAAATACATCTTTGTCATGTCCGAATTGGGTGTTTGTAATAATTTGCATAGGCCCAAGGGAGTAAAACAAACGTCTTTCATACGTGTTTTAAGGAATAGAACTCACTGTTGACCGAACATTCAACGTTGACGATGCACCCAGCACTGAATTATTACAAACATTGTACACAACTAATGAAAGGGCCGAAATGTCATTTGTAGCATTTCAGTGATGTCAGTTCACTTTGGTGCACTATATATCAACACCAAATGAAATAGAGACTTTTATGCTTTTGTTTACATGCGTGCATTGTTTGTCTGGTTCCGTTAACTGTCTTTAAACCGCGGCTTATGGTTAAAACCTCTGAATTGAAGAAATGGTGTTTGAATTACAGAAGAATTGAAGGAATGACGTTAAATGACAAGAATTGAAGGAATGGTGTTACATGACAGAAGAATTGAAGGAATGGATGTAACAGGTGACTTAACAGGTGGTCAGGTTCATTGAAAGTGCTTAAATACCCAGATTACAGGGATCGTAGTTCATGATATCAATCACTGGATTGTCTGGTCTAGAGTATGTTTTGAGGTAACTTTCCCGAAATTTGATATTTCTCTTTAGTATCAATTCCCATGTTGTCTTTTTGCCGCTGCCTATACCTAGGTAATATAGACTCTGTCTCTCTCATGTTGTATTATGCCCCGGCGGAGGATGAAATGTGTGGACTCATATTAGAATCTACCTGTAGTAGGCAATTATACACAGTTGCCAGAATAAATAGAGCGAATCTGTGTCTGGAGACTGAATATGTTATGCCGAAGAATGAATAATGTATTTAGTGGCATACATTTAGGATGTGCATCACGCACAACGATCAACACACTGAATTTGATACAGCACGTCCATCACGGTTTTTAATTTCAAATACTTATTTAAGTTCATCAGTCCGCGGAATCGGATTACGATGCATGTAAGTGTTTGGGTTATGATAAAACCAGAATCTACTTGTGTCTAAAGTAGATGCAGGCTCGTTGATGCATGTCATTCATCCCAGTTGCGTGGATCGATGCTTATGATATTAATCACTGGATTGTCTGGTCCAGACTCGATTATTTACAGACCGCCGTCATATACTAGTAGCTGGAATATTGCTGAGTGAAGCGTTAAACAACAAACCAACAAACTAAAGTAGATGACAGAGGGATGCTAAGTGAGTGATTGAGAGTGTCGGCTGTTTTCATCACATCACGTCTTCATCTTCATCTTCATCTAGGTACACAAAGATTGTTCATTATACCCACGAAGGAAATCGAACCTCATTTTGTGAATTATAAGAAGCAAATAATCCGCTCTAGATGTTTTTCTTTGAAAATCTTAAATATAGTGCGGTATAGGTGGGCTAGAAATGGACCCATACATGCTTTGTAATGGTTTCGAATTTTTGAAAAATTAAATGTAAAACCAATTTAAAACATAATTCCAATTCTGCCTAGCAATGTGTGTGCTCTTTACACAAATCATGGCGAAATATCTCGTTATTTCTCCAAAGACATATTCACCAGTTTCAGAGAGTCAGACAATTTGATGTGCGACTCTTTCTTAATCCCCATATCAATCAATCGGCTTCATGTTTCCCTTGTTGTGACAAGCGGTTTTCTTGTGTACGCAGTTAGAATTGTATCTGTCCGTAAATCCACATAATCCATGTCATAATAATTATTCTTAATGTTCAGTTGTGAATATCTTGACGGGATCACAGTTCCTTTTGTTTGTGGATTTTTGCTTTTGCTAATAGTTCGTTGTTACATAACCCCGTGAGGTATCCGTGTTAGAATTGGCCCCGATCAACCCATGCTGTTCGTAACAGGCGACGAAATCGATGGTAATTAGACTCGGTGATTTGGCTGATTGAATGTCTTCGCTTCCCAATTGCATAGATCGATGGCAGTAACCGGATTGTCTGATCCAGACTCGATATTTACAGACTGCTGTCATCAAGATGCACATAAAAAACTAAAAAAAGATAATATAATTAATACAAATTAGTTTTTAGCGCTACACTAAACCTCGGCTGGTATTTGAAAGATTCTCTTGTTGAATAAGTTGAAACCTATTTAGTCTAAAAACTTTGTCAATAAATCTACCTGCTTCGTGCATAAATCGATTTCCCTAAATTGTTGATCAGAACTGCTGAAATACTTATGTTCGTTACTATGGCAACGTACTTCCTTGATATCCTCGTGAGGCCCCGAGGATGTCACGTGTTACATGTTTTTTATCGAGGGTGAGACTTACCCCAAGGGTTTACGATCCATGGACGACATATTTTGGTGGTGACGCATTTCAATACTGTGTCACGCGCTCTGAATATTCGAGTATCAAAGTTAAAGTTACATATGCTTGACAATAAAGCAAAACGCTTGACAAGTCAATTTGAATACCATCAAAGTCTTGCGTATATGTGTTGTTTATCGATACTTTGTTATATTATATTCAAAATATAACCTTTAATTGTAAGACTTTGTGACGGATCCGTTTCACCTCACCTGTAAGGCTCTGTGCCTTATATTGACAGTCAAAGGCCACAGGTGTGTAAACTTCATCCGATGAATAAATGCAAGTCTGCAGGTCTGAGTAAATCTCCCTTTTTGAGTACAAGCAGAGATGGGTCCTAGCCAATTACGTAGTGAACACGAATACACTTTTTTCACGTCCTCAACAATATAGACATCTCAAAAAGGTTTTCCAGATGACTTACCTCAGCAGCATCTGCATAATCCTGAACGCTCCTTTTTTTCTAACGACTTTATGCAGGGCAGTTTCCCCAGCATTGTCCTGGAGATCCACATCAACATCCTTGCATGCCAGCATATACAAGACAACACACACGTCTGGGTCTGTGAAACGTTCCGCATGACTAACAATATGGTGAAGTAGGCCCCCACCCGTCTCGCTGTCCCGAGTGTTGGGAGACTTGCCGCTCTTCAGGTAGTCGTACATCCCCTTAATAACTGCATCCTTGTTTCCAGTCGCTATCAGTTTATATACCTTGGTCTTCTTCAAGTTCATTATGATCAACGTGAAATAGCGTGTGTTGTTTTCTTGTTGCGTCGTCTGTTGTGGAGCAGCGGTCCTGACAGCTGCCTGTTATACTACCTGCAGAGCTTTCCAGTTATTGACCTGGGGACACCATGACCTAACTTCAACTCAAACCTGTCACTCTTCGGTCGCCTTCGGCACTTTCCGGAAATATGTTCAACGGTGACACTTCCACGGTAAAATCCCAGCCAAGGCTTGTAATGTGTTTTGTTGACTCTCCTGATCTTACCTATAGCATCCGGTACGAACGTAGAACATAAGATGAACGCGCCAGTGCGTGATCACAATACATCATACCAAATTAGCTGCTTTAGAATTTTTTCCGTAATCGTCATCGTGTGTAATTATGTAGTATCAGCGGCGAGATCTCGCACCACGCTATATATAAACCACCGGACAAAAGAGCGCGTACACCCATATTTGAAGGTGGCTTAAATGAATTTTATTTTAAAATGGTTATACGATGGGGATGTATGTGATACGGGTATCATAGATGATATTACATGCATCATATCAATGAAGATTTCACAACAGGTGACGTTCACATGACGTCTCACGGAGATTGGGATCACAATTTCACAGTATGCAGTACTGAGCAGAGTGAAGTGTGAATTTCCAAGTGTACTGTATACTTTCTGCTACCCGGCAGTTGTGGAATTTTTTATTTTACATTTTAGGGGGTTAAAAATAATTGTCTGCATGTTGAATGTCCCCAGAAATGTGTTGTGAAATATATGCCCCACTTCTCCTTTCGGAGAAATTAACTAAAATATATTGAACCAGTGAACGAAATATTATTCTGCGATCGTGTGCACGTTCGACCCGGGCCTTTCTTCTTCCTGTAAAATGTTTACAATCCGAATAGACATGAGTGTAGTGCTTTACTGTTATCTGCGCGTGCTAGCTTCAGTTGGGAAACCACTTATAGGCTATAAAAGGCACTTACATCCATAAATACTATATGGATCAAAGAGCCGAGTTTAACATGTGTCAAGTTGCTTCTTGATATACTTGTGAAAAAAAGCGTTCCTTCCTCGACCTCTTTTTTTTTTTTATATAATAAAAAAAATTCCTTTAGCTACTTCTCACCCGAGAAACCTTGTTTATGCAGCCGTTATCGTCGCTTTGAGAGTCGAGGTCTGGGCTTTGAAATCTCGTGCTGGGTCAGGGAAGCAGTAAAAACACAAACTTGTATTTTCTTTTGTTGGAGATCCTATTACCACTTGACATTGTCGTGATGGTGATTTGTGTCTGGTAAACACTCTCATCATCTATCTTAAGATAATAAACGTGTTCTTGTCAACTGAGGAACACAAGAAACCGTACCACTCAGTTGATAATAACATATGTTTGATTTTCAATTAAAAATATCTTATGTGAGCGATATCATATCCAAAGAATGAACTATACTGTCGCTTAGTCAGCACCAAAACATGTCTATATGGTTTTATTTTCAAAAATATAATTTGATTTAAAAGGGTTGTGTGTTTTTTTAAAATCGCATAAAACGCAACTGCTGATTGGTATCTAATACATCTTGACCTTTAAAAAGATTTGCCTTTTTTTCGGCACAAATGTACAACATTTCAAACATGGTAGGGGGCATGTGGTTACACATTTCATTGAACATATATATTTTTTTACAAAGAATTACCCAGCCACAGATTACTTCTTACTG
Source organism: Haliotis rufescens (assembly GCF_023055435.1). Classification (NCBI taxonomy): domain Eukaryota; kingdom Metazoa; phylum Mollusca; class Gastropoda; order Lepetellida; family Haliotidae; genus Haliotis; species Haliotis rufescens. The sequence goes on along the minus strand of NW_025963779.1, from coordinate 59,575,530 downwards.
TTGCAGGAGAGAGAGATGGTTAAAAGACATAATCAATTGTAACAACAGTTCTTTCAATTTTCAATAACATACCAAAACTCTCTATTCTTTCTTTTGCCCCTCAGTTTATAATATAATGATGAAATATTTTATTTATGTGAAAATATGAAATCACTGTATCACCTGTACTATATATCATGTTATTTCTCTCGATTATAAAAAGACTCTCTGTCGGAACAACTTTAAGTCTACCTCAATGACATTGTGGTTTCATTAGGAACATACTTTAACATTCTCGCCAAATAGCACCCCCCAAAAGCACACCCCCAGCCCAACAACGGCCAACCACCTTAATCATAACATATGAGGTCTTCTTTTAAACGTTCGCTCGTCACGCCGAAGACCCGGGTTCGATTACCGACATGGGTACAATGTGTGAAGCCCATTTCTGGTGTCCCCCGCCGTGATATTGCTGTAATATTGCTAAAAGCTGCGTAAAACCATACTCACTCACTCACTCACTTCTTTTACAACGAGTGACTAATATGCAAATATATGCGTAAATGTGTTGTGTACAATGTGTATTTTAGTCAACCTGGATATAAGAAAAATCTACTGGTAATTCCTGGGCATGTATTTACAACGTTCCTCAAGCGTGGCTTAATATTGTAACCGTGGATTATTAACATGGATTAAAATGGATATCGCGAGTTAACATGGCCGTCTTGGATAACATGGACATTGTGGATTAATATGGATTTCGTGGGTTAAAATGGACATTGTGGATTAATATGGATTTCGTGGGTTAACATTGACATAGTGGATTAAAAGGAATACCGTAGATTAATATGGATATCGTGGATTAGCATTGACATAGTGGATCAAAAGGAACAACGTAGATTAATATGGATATCGTGGATTAACATAGACATAGTGGATTAAAAAGAACATCGTAGATTAATATGGATATCGTGGATTAACATTGACAAAGTGGATTAAAAGGAACATCGTAGATTAATATGGATATCGTGGATTAACATTGACATAGTTGATTAAAAAGAACATCGTAGATTAATATGGAAAGCGTGGATTAACATTGACATAGCGGATTAAAAGGAACATCGTAGATTAATATGGATATCGTGGATTCACATAGACATAGTGGATTAAAAAGAACATCGTAGATTAATATTGATGTCGTGGATTAACATTGACAAAGTGGATTAAAAGGAACATCGTAGATTAATATGGATATCGTGGATTAACATTGACATAGTTCATTAAAAAGAACATCGTAGATTAATATGGATATCGTGGATTAACATTGAGAGAGTGGATTAAAAGCAACACTGCAGATTAATATGGAAAGCGTGGATTAACATTGACATAGTGGATTAAAAGGAACATCGTAGATTCATATGGATATCGTGGATTCACATTGACATAGTGGATTAAAAAGAACATCGTAGATTAATATGGATGTCGTGGATTAACATTGACATAGTGGATTAAAAAGAACATCGTAGATTAAAATGGATGTCGTGGATTAACATTGACATAGTGGATTAAAAGGAACATCGTAGATTAATATGGAAAGCGTAGATTAACATTGACATAGTGGATTTAAAGGAACATCGTAGATTAATATGGAAAGCGTGGATTAACACTGACATAGTGGATTAAAAGGAGCATCGTAGATTGATATGGATATCGTGGATTAACCTGGATATCCCGGAGAAAGGTAGTGGGTATAAAGCCGGCCAAGTATTGCGGTGGGTGACTAGATGATGAGGGAGACAATTCCCTCATACATCAATAATAAGGATCTGGATCGGAGGCAACATGTATGAATACGCCGCGTTGATCGTAAATCTGTTCCAAAGAAAATATTTCGAAATAAACTGGCGGACAAACGAAAGTATACACCAATGTTTGATGGTTGCTAAAAATATAACAAACACGAAATTGTTATTTGATGGTGAAGAATTTGATAGTAACCGGTATCATTGTGTTTTGTGTTTTCAGTCTTTTGATAACGTTTGAATTTATTTGGTCAAATCCGGTTTTTAGGTCATTTCTTTCTTTCGCCCAGCAGTTTTAAAGCTTTAGAGCTTAGTTAATTTACAAAAACGAAAACTGTTCTACAGATAATCAGAGACATTCGTTATCTGTCCCAGGGATCCGTTATGTATTGAATGTGTTTTATACTTGATATTCAGTTTTATACTGGATATGCTATACACTACTTTCTACAGATAATCAGAGACATTCGTTATCTGTCCTAGGGATGTGTTATGTATTGAATGTGTTTTATACTTGATATTCAGTTTTATACTGGATATGCTATGCACTACTTTCTACAGATAATCAGAGACAGCCGTTATCTGTCCCAGGGATCCGTTATGTATTGAATGTGTTTTATACTTGATATTCAGTTTTATACTGGATATGCTTTTCACTACTTTCTACAGATAATCAGAGACAGCCGTTATCTGTCCCAGGGATCCGTTATGTATTGAATGTGTTTTATACTTGATATTCAGTTTTATACTGGATATGCTATGCACTACTTTCTACAGATAATCAGAGACAGCCGTTATCTGTCCCAGGGATCCGTTATGTATTGAATGTGTTTTATACTTGATATTCAGTTTTATACTGGATATGCTATACACTACTTTCTACAGATAATCAGAGACAGCCGTTATCTGTCCCAGGGATCCGTTATGTATTGAATGTGTTTTATACTTGATATTCAGTTTTATACTGGATATGCTATACACTACTTTCTACAGATAATCAGAGACAGCCGTTATCTGTCCCAGGGATCCGTTATGTATTGAATGTGTTTTATACTTGATATTCAGTTTTATACTGGATATGCTATACACTACTTTCTACAGATAATCAGAGACAGCCGTTATCTGTCCCAGGGATCCGTTATGTATTGAATGTGTTTTATACTTCATATTCAGTTTTATACTGGATATGCTACACACTACTTTCTACAGATAATCAGAGACAGCCGTTATCTGTCCCAGGGATCCGTTATGTGATGAATGTATTTTATACTAGATATTCAGTTTTATACTGGATATGCTCTACACTACATGTGCTATACACTGAATACGGGTTTCACTACATATGATATTTACCGAATCTGTTATACACTGGATATGCCGCACACCCGATGAGATATGTTTTTAATTACTTGACTTCGGATATATTTTACATTTTTAATACTTAGAACTTTCAGTTCCCTCCAACCATTGCCTTCATTTATCTACCTTTCCGCGAGTTGCATTTCTTTGGCGTACCAGCATCCCTTGGTCGGGGTTCGAATCCTGCATCACTTCTAGCTTTCCTCCCACATCGAGCTGACATGATGTTATATAACTGAAATACTGTTTGTTTATTTGTTGTTTAACGCCACACTCAGCAATATTCCAGCTATATGACGGCGGTCTGTAAATAATCGAGTCTGGACTAGACAATCTAGTGATTGACATCATGAGCATCAATCCACGCAATTGGGATACGATGACATGCATCAAACAAGTCAGTGAGCCTGACCACCCGATTCCGTTAGTCACCTCTTACAAGCATAGTCGCCTTTTACCGCAAGCATGGGTTGTTGAAGACCTATTCTACTCAACCGAAATACTGTTGAAAGCGACCTGAACCAAAGTCACTCATATGGCGATGAAAAAATGGGACTAAGACACGCAAAGAAGAAATGTTAAAAAATTAGGTAAATAAATATGTTCGGTAAATCTCCGGTTAGAGGTCGTGTCCAGTGGTTAGATCTGATTCTTCAAAGAGAATATTACAGGCAAGCGTCTGTATTCCAGAATCTAAGACACACATGACTGATATTTGGTCACCTAAACGACAAGCCCATAAAAGAAGGCAAAATGTTCGGTTATCATATAATGTTTGTGTTCAACACTTACATTGTATACAATAAATACTAAATTACTAACACAATAGCATAAGTAGCCTTGCTGTCAAGCTGTCAATACATCAATGTGTGACACTGGCGTGTGACAAGCGAGTGCTTGTGTCCTGCCACCTCTGTGAAGACAATGCACGAGGAGTGACGTCATATCTACAACCCGGAAGTGAGGTAATATGTATTTTTGTGTCACCTGTTGACTGGCGTCTTACTGCCGTACGGAGAGAACCACCCGAGGCTCGGTCGTACAGCTCATGTGGTGATCCATCTATGTGGCAGATTCAATATTAGTCACTTTTCCAATACTTAAGGAGTAGTTCAAAAGTATCATATCGAATAGAAAATGTTATTTTTGTTGCTGGTGTGTGCGTGCGTGCGTGCGTGTGTGTGTGTGTGTGTGTGTGTGTGTGTGTGTGAACTTGTCTGCAAGATTTCCATCCGATATTATCTTTTTTCGGGGTTTCTACAGTTAAAAATAGATAACTAGCACTTGGCATAGTTCTATTTTGACTCTGAAAGGGAACAGCATCACGAGTGTCGAGAAAACGAAAAGGACGATTGAGACAGTTAAAAAACAACAATATTTGATGTGTTTGTGTTGTTCTACAACTGCTAACGAAAAATACGCATTATACGCATTGGTCCGGTAATCTCTTTTCAAGGATGTCAGGATTTTAATAATTAAGATATTGAGCGGGTGTAGCAATATGTCACAAAACTTAAGGAATTAAGTTTTTTATCCGACATCCAAACTGATGAATTGCTCCCTAAGCGGTTACCCGAAGATCACGTGACGTTTTAATGGCAGGCCTACAGATGTCTGGGATCTGATTTCATCGCAGAAATCGGAAGTCTAAAGAGTGGGTTGAGGTATGATAGCCGACCTCCTGTATAGTCTACCTCTATACCATTGCATGCATTTGAAAGAAAATGAAGCACCACCCCTACTGTATTTTCATTTATCATAATTTACCTTTGCAACATATCTACTCGTGACATTGATCTCATTTTGATAAGTGACCACCACTGATACCTGATGAAATGTTGGTACAATAAAACTGTATGTTTCTGCATGGTATTATGTCATATCATTTGATACATACATATATGCATAGATAACTATTGCAACAGAACAGCTGAAAACGATTTCAGTTGCTGTGTATCAATATGAGTATTCAGCGTTGTAAATGGAAACAAATGTACAATCATGTATTTCTTATGAAAATGAAAAGAGATTCTTAAAAACGGTCATTTAGGTGGTATAAGACAGTAACATTCGTCCCCACTCGCCCCTTTCCGTAACCTGCAAATAGAAATAACACGAGTTGGTCACGAATGAGACAGTAAGTGCATTCGTGACCAAATCGTGTCATTCCGGGATGCTTCTTGTAGGTCACGGAAAGGGCCGAGTGATGATGAATGGCTGAAAGTGGTGCTTCCATGTTCTAGGTGCATGTAAACACATGGAATGAAATACCTTCGTAGTTGTGGGATCCTTGTCTCTCATACTACGTGAATAACATATACGCTGCAGTGTTTTTCATATAGTTTTTGTCTGAACAGAAGGAGTAAATATGTTGTATTTGCTTGTGAGTGAGTGAGTGTGTGAGTGAGTATGGTTTTACGCCGCTTTTAGCAATATTCCAGCAATATCACGGCGGGGGACACCAGAAATTGGCTTCACACATTGTACCCATGTCGGGAATCGAACCCGGGTTTTCGGCGTGACGAGCGAACGCTTTAACCACTAGGCTACCCGACCGCCCCCTATTTGCTTGTGTGTCTGAAGATCAAGACGGCAACGTGACCTCGTTTGTGTTCATCGTCTCTCCAAGGGAACCGTGGGATTTTTCCCATGTGGATGTACTATTACGTCTTATCCTGAACAGATTAAGACATTCCTATCATGTAAAACACAAAAAAGGATTATATGTGTATATAAAATAGGGCGTTATCCGTTAATTTCGAATATATTTGGAAACATGATTCTTTAAAATCTGTTCCTTGGACCACACCAAAAGTGGGGGCAAGGGTGGCCCGTTCGCCTAATTCGCTGTGCGGAGTTGCGTCCCTTGGGCACGCCAGAAACCTATGATCGCGGATTCGAATCCCGGTTTGCCCCGATTATGTTTCTAAGTTGGTCAGCCCCATACCCGTGCTCGTGGGTTTCACCAAAGTGGTAACCGTCTACGACCTGCATCACTTCGGGCTTTCGTCCCACATTACGCAGACACGCCGCGATATAACTGGAATACTCTTCAAAACGACGTCTAACACAACGCTTACCCAAAGTACAACGAAGCAGCGGTAAAATATGTAGTGTGTGACATAGAAGGGAGACTACTCGTGTTGCATTCATTTGCATTCTTTCGTGCGATGAGCCAATGTGTAGTCGTTCTGGAGACACTTCTCCCACCTCAGGGTTATAACATATCCAATATTATACTCTACGTTAATTAAAGCATAAGAAATGTTTTGGCTCTCTGGAAATGCCAAATTTTAAAGTTCAATATGTAAATTCTGAAATATAGGTGTGAAAATTATCGTCAGACATGTTCATAATCAAATGACGAACAACTAGCCAGTATTCGTGTTTATATTTGTAGGTTTATAACTTCAAACAATTTCCGGTGATTAAATGTGGTTTGATTGGCACATTTCATGTGGTGCAGTTAAAAAAAATGGATGTAGTTGACCCTAGTCGATGTCCACGGTTGAGGCACACGCATTGCGGGGCGCGGGTGGCCCAGTCCTCTTAACCACCGTAAATTAGAGTTGCCAGAAACCTTTGAAAGTGAGTTCGAATCCCGGTTCTTGCCGATTATGTTTCTATGTTTGTCAGCACCATACCCGTGCTTGTGTGTTTCATCATTTTCAAAGGAAAGACGCCGCAACCATGATACTTACTATATATAGAACGTTGGACACAGAATTCCATCTAAGAGTTATCGAAATTTCTGAATACTCAATGTTGAAATTTTCAAGCACTTTGCCTCTTCTGATTTTTATATATCGCTCCTTTCGTCATGTTTTCGTTTATCGCATTTTCGCCCTACAGGAGAGATAATCTATAAATATTATGCCTCCTGCCTCACAATAAAACATGAATCGGATGAAAATCAGAGAATTAAGTTATTATGGCCTTTCGGCCTCACAAGAGACAGTTTTAGCATGTGCACACAAAGAATGGTTTTCACTTAAAGAGGGATTATACTCCACGGTCATGCGCCCAAGCCAGTGCCAGCCCAGGCCAAGACGTAAATAGTGCCACGTGTGCAACTAAAACAGTGTCCGTGTTTGCTAGGGAAATTGTATCAAAGGCAGTCAGGGAACGCTAATTCCAAGAGTGAGTGAGTGAGTGAGTTGGGTTTAACGCCGCTTTTAACATTATTCCAGTTATATCACGGCGTTTCAGCTTAATGTGGGAGGAAAGCCAGAAGTGATGCAGGTCTTAGACGTTTACCACTTCGGTGAAACCCACGAGCACGGGTATGGTGCTGACAAACCTAGAAACATAAACGGGGTGAACCGGGATTCGAACCCACAATCATAGGTTTCTGGCGTGTCCAGGGGAAGCAACTCTGCACAGCGAATCGCGCCGCCTTAGACGACTGGGCCACCCGTGCCCCCTAATTCCAAGAACCCCTCTTGCTGTTTAAATACATTATCGTGTTTTAGCGTGTTTTTCTACAAATACGTTTAAATTGGTAGTTTTTCAGGGTGTGTACAAATGAAAATCCAATATGACGTATTTTTGTCACGAGTAATTTAAGGTCTTCCAGCCTTTGTGTAGCACTCAATGGCTTCCTTTGGTTGTTTGATTTATATGCATGTACATCATAAATATCCGTTAGCAGGAAACCCAAATTGTTTTCGAATGGTTCAAATCAAACTGATTGGAACTGACTATTTTCTACGAGGACGTTTAGATTGGTAGTTTTTCACCGGTGTGCGCAGAAAGGGAAATCCATGGAGACGTGTTTATGTCACCTGTTATTTAAGGTCTTATTAGGACTGACATTTGGCCCGAGCCAAGTCGCACTTTCAGAATACCATAAAATGACAGGAATGTAAATAAACAACTGTGTGTTATTTGTAGAATCTATTATCAATCCATTATTTCTTAACAAACAGAAGTCAACGAAATCACATGCGCAGATCGGTGCGCAAAGGCATAGCGATTTGAACATCGAAGTTGGCCGTCTTATGCAAGATGCTACCCAGTGCCGTAGCCAGCCGGGGGGAGCAGAATCATGAAAATACAAGTTGGGGACAAGTGATACTTGTACAAATATTTGCCCCCCTGTCCAAAAAAGTTAACTACGGCCTTGTTACCCGTCCTGCTTTATATTCAGTTTTCCAAGTTTGGGAGTCCACAGTGGAGGTTACACCTTTGGGGTGCGAACACCCATTTCCATATTTACTAATAGGCACAGCGCCTTACGCTTCACTGGCTTTTAGGGAATTGAGTTAACTTAACGAAGCAAAACCCAATGGTTTCAGAAATCTCGATTTTGACCCTTGTGATCTATAACTTAGTACATGCTATGTTAACACACCAAGCTACAGTGTAGTGAATAATTGGTTCTCGTCTTCAAAAGAAAGATTCATGTCGATGTCTTTGGACACACTTCTTTTCTGACTTCCACGCAAAAAGTCCATTATAACATAAAGTATTGCTGATATGGTATAACAGGCCCAGACAGATCATGTAACCGTTATTGATTTGTATATAGCATGTGTTTTTTAATCACGGCGATATATCTAAACATGGCTTATATATATGCAATACATGACCTGTCTGGAACAACGACCTTAGTTTAACAACATGAAGTCTGTGATTGTTCATGTTGGTATTATTTATTTTTACATGTTTTTTTCGGTTTGTCTGGTACTAGAACGGGCTGCTACCAGGCGAAAGCTACGTAAGCATATAACTACTGGTGAGATATATCACAGAAAGCATAAGATATATCACTAACTATCAGGGTCGATACGTTCCCACAGCATCTAGATGTTTTAGGACATACAGTGTACCGTGGTGGCACACCAGGACATATGTTAACACATAAGAAAGAAGTGAGTCATTTTTTAAGATACAATAATATGTGTTAAGACATACCACAGTGTTCTACATAGCTAAGACCCTAGACATGTGAAAACAAATAAAAAACCACGTGAAAGACGAGAAATAAAAATAAGGTTAAAAGTTTTAAACTTTATCACAATATACTGAGCGTTTTACTACGTAAAAAAGGATTGTGTAAGGTCTTCAAATGGAATAGGTAGTTCAAGGTTGGTTGGTTTATTGTTTAACGCCGCACACAGCAATATTCCAGCTATATGACGGTGGTCTGTAAATAATCGAGTCTGGACCAGATAATCCAATGATTGACATCATGAGCATCGATCCACGCAATTGGGATCGATGACATGTATCAACCAAGTCAGCGAGCCTGACCACCCGATCCCGTTAGTCGCCTCTTACGACAAGCATAGTCGCCTTTTACAGCAAGTATGGGTTGCTGAAGACCAACCCCGGAATCCTCACGGGTCAGGTAGTTCAAGGTGGTTTGCTAATGCCAATTATGCACTAAGTAGTATATTCTATTTCCCATCTGGGTAATGAGTGGCCCAGTCGTCTAAGGCACTTCAGTTCGCTGTGCAGAGTGGTGTCCCTTAGGCATACCAGGCACCTGTGATAGTGGGTTCGAATCCCAGTTCCCTTTGTTTATGCTTCTAAGTTTACTTGTTGGTTTCACCAGTGTGGGAAACGTCAAAAACATGGATCACTTCGGTCTTATCCTTCATATTAGAAATATGTTAAGAAGTATATGTCAAAAGCAATAATTATTATCGTAGAATCTTGTGATTCCAAATGTTTTCTCAGTTATAAACGTCTAAGACCTGCATCACATCGGGCTTTCCTCCCACGTTAATCTGACATGAAATGATGCAACGGAAATATTGCCAACTGTCACTTACTCACTCACTAATGTTTACATATCTGCTTATATTTATATTCTTGCAAATTTACATTCGTGTTCGCAAATTCAATCCAAAACCAAAAAATCTCGGTTAAGAATAAAAAATCGTAGGGTCCTGGCGCACCCATAGGACGCAACTCTGCAAAGCGAATTACTGCGACTTAGACGACTGTTCACAGTTGCGTCCCTTGAGCGTGCCAGAAACATATGATCGTGGGTTCGAGTCCCGGTTTGCCCAGATTGTGTTTCCAGGTTTGTCAGCACCAAACCCGTTCCCATGGGTCACCAAAGTGGTAAACGTCATCAAAGACCTGCATCACTTTCCCCTCTCAGCTGTGATCTAAATGAAATACTGTTTCAAGTCTCAATTCCAGCATTCAATTCATTACTGTATAAACATGATAAATGGGTACATGTATTGTGTGGCGACGGTAACTGGGCACAGACCCTGTGAACATCCGGGTTAGAATTGACCTCCCGGAACCCATCTTTGGCGCAAGAGGTGCCGAACAGGATCGGGCGGTCAATGCTCGCTGACTTGGTTGATGCATGTCGTATCCAAATTGGGTAGATCGATGTCCATAATGTCAATCACTGGACTGTCATGTCCAGACTCGATTATTTACACAATGCCGTCATACAGTTGGAGTATTACTGAATGCGGCGTTAAAAAAACCCCAAAAAACAAACTCTTGGGTACATTGGTCATTTACGTGAATATTGTCATCGAATCGTTAAGGGTTGGAGATGGATAGCGAACACGATTTCACCAGCCTGACCAAAAAATGGGTTTAGTACAATCAGCACATGAAATGTCCCACATATCGTATTCAACATGGAACAGACATTCCGAAATAATGCGCGTGCAGTGGAGCCATAATTAAGTAAAAAGGTGCGTCAACAGTGTGATTGTTGTATGTCTCTCTATATTTTAAGATTCTACTCTTTTCTCCACAACATTAAAATGTCTGTCTGACATTCGTGTGAGACGCCGGTCGCAGATTATTTCTCGTGTGAACAGATTAATAAATGAACAGATTAAGTCTTTACTTTAAAACTCAGATTAACACATACCAATGTTTATTCTAAATTAAATAACTGTTGTTAACGCTTTATCATGTAAATGAGTAAAGTACATTTCGATTTAAAGGAGGTCATCGAGCGGTCCTTAAAGGTTGGAAGACCTTAAGTAACAGATGACTGAAATACGAAAGAATCGAATTTCTTTTCTGCACAGGACACCAGTGTTATAACTGGTGCGGACTTATGTGTATCATATTATATGTTACCACGTGCATCTCTTGAATCACGAGCGCAGCTCATAGGTTCTCTCGATTGTGAGTTTAATTTCGTTGGAAGGCCCTTTCGAATACGTTTCATGCAGTGCTGTGCAATCACGCGACACGTTTGTGATGAAAACATTTAAGTCAGTATAGAGGAGTACGTATGATTACGTGTTGTAAGGGACTTACCATTTGATATTCTTGGCAGTGGGGGCTTGGATTTCGTGCATTGAGACCGGACATTTGTTCAGCTGCAGCTGCAAAACCAGATATTTTCTTAATTAATTTTAAAAGCCTTATTATTACTTCACAAACATCATCTTGTAACATTGTATTTTTGTGTGACAGACAATTGTTTTTTTTCCAACAATCTAAGATATATTTGTTTTCAAACAGTTTCGGCGACAAATTATATATAACAAAACGAATGCTCAATTATTTTGATTTAGATAAACCTCAAACGAATGATATCATTGTAATATTATCACGTATGTATTTTATACTTCGTCACCTTTACCTGCCCATCTATGTGATAAGTACAAAGGGGAGTAACCCGACCAGAATAAATACCTTGTCTACACAGGAATTGAAAACGATGATTTAAACAATATTTAATCCATTTTCATAAGGAGGATCGATGAACAGGTCCGCGTTCTACAAAGCGGCCGTAACGCAAAGTCGAGGTTAAACAATTGGAGTTGCGATCGTCTTAGTGCAACGATCTCTTTGTGGAACCGGTCCCGACAACGAGTTGTCTATATGAATATCTCTAACTTAAACCTTCTATACAGCAAAAAAAAACACCGCTTTAACCACTAGGCTACCCACCGGCCCTTGATATTGAATGAGGTGAGGTGAAATTGGGTTTAACGTCGCGTCCAAGATTATTGCACTTATATAGCGACGTGCATGCATGTATGTGTGTGTGTTGCTGCTTGTACTAGTCCGGACTGATGCCGATTTATAGTGCTAGCTCACTGAGATACCATGCCGCAGTTTAACATGGATACCCCGCTCAGACACAGTATACTGACTCCGAGCCGACCAGTCCTTGTTTTAGCCCCTTAATACCGAGTGCCAGACAGGATAACAACAAGTACAATCTTTGAACGTCTTTTTCTATGACGCGGTCGGGGATCGAACCCCGGACCTTCCGCTCTCCGGGCGCACGCTCTACCACAAGACCACGGAGGCGGTCTGATATTGAATGAACGTTGATAGAATGGTATATGAAGATGCGACAAATGTGACGGTGAGTGAAATTACATGTGTTTCATCGTTACATTATCTGACGATAAATGATTATGGCCATATTGGAAAACGTGTTTTTTTAGATGAAGCGATTCTTGGTTGCTTCGAGTGTGACCTTGTTAGAATTATACAATGTAATATTTATGTTGTGGTAAGACATATGGAAATATGAGGCAGTATGAACGACTATGTATTGTCATGAATGTGGACATTCATCTTTATATGGGAGCATGAGGTTTCGGAAGAGAGCTGAAAAAAGACGAGCTCTGAACAACTGAATTTTGGACATAATTCAAATAATTTGAAAAAGTTGCTTGGGATACCAACTATTGATGAACATCCAAGAGAAGGCGTGAATATTCATACACCTGTCATCTATTGGTGAAAAAATGTCGTACTGATGTGTGGCGTCAGGTAAGAAACAAACACTTTGTTATGCAAATTGTGTGAGTTACCGGTAGGGCAGGACACGCTTACCCTTTCCAAAGACACCTGGTGTAATCACTCTTTTTCAACTATCCTTTCATACAATTTTCACTGCTATTTCGCCTTGTACGCCCAATGGCATCTGTTTTGGTTGATAATCGAGACTGGCTATTCTCTCGCGTTGACGTGTTATATTTACATATGCACTGACAAGCAGTTGTTAATGGCGAGCTGAACTTTCAAGGAGGTATTTTCGTTTTTTGTACACAAATCATGCATCTTTATTAAACACAATAACGTTTCACAGACTAACCTGTGTTAGTCCTCCATACAGTGTGACATGCCTTACGCAAAGTCTCCCGGTATAATTTGGTAAAGTCATGTGTTTTACGTATAGCAACGGTAGAGTCGACGCATTCACTTATGCACCCTCGCAACAATTGGATTAAAATGTTCTAAATCGAGGCTCCTTCTTTCTCGGACGAATATTATCAGTGGATATCAAATGTGTTTTACTCACAAAAAAAACCCATTCTGTCACTTATTTTGGAAATGGTTGCTTTTTGTTCATGTCTAATTTGATTCTGGAATAGTTTGGTTCTTACCGCCAATGGCGCCAAAGCCAGTCCATGCCTCTTGTACAAGATCTTTCCCAACACATCTGACGCCTGGCGTCATATTCAATTTTGCAATTTTACCCCTTCGGGCGTTCTGGTCGGCCGCTGTGAAGGTAACACCCCTCACACCAGCCGAGGGTGCGAACACCCATTTCCATATTTACTAATCGGCGCAGCGCAATACGCTCCACTGGCTTCAGGGAATTGAGTTAACTAAACTAGGCACAACCCACTGGTTTCGGAAATATTGTGTTTGTTTCAGTGTTCTGCAATACCTTAGTACATGCCCTGTTAAATCACCAAGATACAGTGTAGTGAATAATTGATGATCCACAATAGACACGAGAAGAAGTGATTCATGTCGATGTGTTTGGAGATAGTTCTTTTCAGTCTGTCTCGCAAACCCATCATATACACTAAGTATTACTGATATGGTCTGAACGGGTCCAAATAGATGTACGGTTATTGATTTGTAAATAATATGTATTTTGTAATCACGGCGATATATCTAAACATAGCTTTCATCTTTGCAATACATGACCTGTCTGGATATTGTCCCTCGTCTATCAAAATCAATATAGCCATCATAAGCTGCCATGTCTTATTTGGTTTACTCCAGAACACGTACACCTAGGTGAAGGTTCTGCAAGTATGATTCGATTACGGAAAGGAGAAGATAGAACATTGACTATCAAGAGTTGGCACTTTCCAGCAGAACACGACCAACAGGCAGTTAGTAGTACAATTAACTCAATGCATCAGATCTCGTTGCCGTAACAAGACGTATCTTGTATGGGCGCTTCAATCGATTTCATGGCCAACAACGCGAAAGTTCATACAAACTTTGTGGTACTGGTGTTTAGAGTTAATATCAGTTAAAGGCGAGGTGAGGTGAAATGGGGTTTAACGTCGCGTCCAAGATTATTGCACTTATATAGCGACGTGCATGTACGTGTGTGTGTTTGTGTGGCTGCTTGTACCAGTCCGGACTGATGCCGATTTATAGTGCTAGCTCACTGAGATACCATGCCGCAGTTTAACATGAATACCCCACTCAGACACAGTAAACTGACTCCGAGCCGACCAGTCCTTGTTTTAGCCCCTCAATGCCGAGCGCCAGACAGGGTACCAACAAGTACCATCTTTTAACGTCTTTTGGTATGACGCGGTCGGGGATCGAACCCCGGTCCTTCCGCTCTCCGGGCGGACGCTCTACCACTAGACCACGGAGGCGGTCATCAGTTAAAGAGTTCTATTGAGGAAGAAGGTGTTGTTCTCTCCTATCTATGGACCTCCAATATCATAGTGCTGGGGACAAATCTTTGTGTAAAACTAAGAAATTAAGTAACTAAAAACTTTATTATCGTATCCTCCTTCTCAAGAAAAAAATATATTTACAAGTCGTTTCTTTGCTAGTTTATGTCTGTCTGTCTGTCTGTATGTATGTATGTATGTCGTGGCGACGGGATAGTCTTGTGGTTAAAGCGTTCGCTCGTCACGCCGGAGACTCGGGTTCAATTCCCTACATAGGTACAATGTGTGAAGCCCAGTTGTGGTGTCCCCCGCCGTGATATTGCTGGAAAAATTGCTAAAAGCGGCGTAAAACCATACTCACTGTAGAGGACATGTGTCATGTTGGGCTCGGTGAATCGTACGTTGTGGGTTTTTTTCCAACAGAAGAGTATTTCGTACATAAGTCATGCGTCTCTATCACCAATGTATGGATTCAATATCCTGACACAGTTGGTATCAGGCACCTCCAACGTGTGACGCCGGTTGGGCTCACTCACGGAGTAACGTGATGGCGTGTATGGTAACTAAGACTAGGTCTAGCTAGTTGATATGTGACAACTTATTAAAGCGACAAAACCCTTTCCGTAATCATACGAAATCTTAATTGTCCATCGTACAATTCCGACTACCGTATTCTACGTAATAAGCGCCCCGCTCTAATAAGCGCCCACGGCGATATTTGCTAAGGTATTGGCAAGTGAACAATCCCAATTAGCACCCCTTCCGATTGATCAATGTACACAAGACTTATTTATTCGCGTATAATACGCACTCGTATGTTATATGCACCCTTAATTATGGGCATTTAATTCTGGAAAAATATATCTGTCGTACATAAACATTTCAGGCTGTCAGCATAAACCACGAAATGTATCTTTCAACCCTGCTTTTTTCACCAAAATAACATTCTAATAAGAGCCCCCTATTTCTAATTTTGAGAGCGCCCAAGGCGCTTATTACTTCGAATATTGCATATCATAACTGCGTGTTTATGAATCACTATCAAATATTGATGATAACAGGTGTTCTCGAAAAGGCGAGCAAAAATAGGGAATTGCGATGGACACCATTTTGGTCACTGATGCGCCACATTTAGAAATGTTCGCTACCAGAAAACGTTTTGAAAGCCTTACCCAAAAGACCTTCGATGTTGTTTGTAACCCTGATCAAACAGCGATTGAGCAAGAGTCGTATGGCGCTCTTTGAAATCTTCGTAGAAAGTGCATGCTTGATTGTATCTCAAAAGTTGTGAAATGTAGACACCAAAGGCTGGAGCTGCTGAATTGTTGCTTGATATAAATGGTTATAAATTGATTACTGGGATGTTGAAGTCACCCTCTGTCCACAATCTTGTGGGTAGGTTTTTGGTCACTCTGAATCTTTGCATAGATTTAAATATGAAACAAACGAGACGGTTTCACTAGTGTCCATTATTTCTATTTCAAGTGGGTAAATCAGTGGAAGGGAATTGGCTATTTCACCGTTATTGAAAGATATCGGATAATCGATATACCAAAGGCCCGTGTTTTGATTTTGCCAAGCCGAGCAGACATTCCGATTCATATACATCAAGAAACAGATCAGCAAGGATGGGAACCCCTCCACCTCCTGCATTACGTGTCCTATCCCCACATTTCAATGAGGAAATACAGCATTTTTCTCAGTAAACATCAGATGGCATTTGTTTTCATTTTTGACAAATTGTAGAACCCTTCCTGAATTCGTATACGAGAGGGCTAATACAACGTCTCACCGGACGTCACTCCGAAGTCCGGGTTCGAATCCACACCTGTAAAGTAAAGTAAAGGTTATAAGTAATAAACAAGAACATAAGGAAAAAACAAGGACATAATGAATAAACAAAGACATAAGGAAACAAAAAGGACAAAAAGAAGAAACAAGAAAAATAAGTAATAAACAAGGACCTAAGGAATAAACAAGGACTTAGAAAACACCAAGGACATGAGGAATAAGCATGGACAAAAAATAAACAAGGACACAAGGAATGAAAAAGGACATATGGAAACAACAAGGACATAAAGAATAAGCAAGGACATAAATAATAAACAAGGACAAAAGGAATAAGCAAGGACCTGAGGAATAACAAGGGCATAAGGTAGCAAAACGGACATCAGGAATAAAGGATATTAATAATAAAGAAGGATTTTATAAACAAGGGCATAACGAAACAAAACGGACATAAGGAATAAAGGATATTAATAATAAAGAAGGATTTAATAAACAAGGGCATAACGAAACAAAAAAGAACATCAGGAATAAAGGATATTAATAATTAAGAAGGATGTTATAAACAAGGACATAAGGAATTAAGAAGGACATAAGGAAAAAACAAGGACTTAGAAAACACCAAGGACATGAGGGATAAGCAAGGACAAAAAATAAACAAGGACACAAGGAATAAACAAGGACATATGGAAACAACAAGGACATAAAGAATACGCAAGGACATAAATGATAAACAAGGACATAAGAAATATGCAAGGACATAAGGAAACAATAAAGGACAAAAATAATAAACAAGGACATAAGGAATAAGCAAGGACCTGAGGAATAACAAGGGCATAAGGTATCAAAACGGACATAAGGAATAAAGGATATTGATAATATAGAAGGATTTAATAAACAAGGGCATAATGAAACAAAAAGGACATCAGGAATTAGGAAGGGCATAAGGAATAAGCAAGAACCTAAGGAATAAAAAGGACATATGGAATAAACAAGGAGGTAAGTAATAAACAAGGACATAAGGAAACTACAAGGACAAAAATAGTAAACAATGACATTAGTAATAAACAAGGACATAAGGAATAAACAAGGACATAAGGAATAAACAAGGACATTAGTAATAAACAAGGAGATAAGGGATAAGTAAGGACATAAGGAATAACCAAGACGATAGGTAATAAACAAGGACATAAGGAAACAACAAGGACAAAAATAGTAAACAATGACATTAGTAATAAACAAGGACATAACGGATAAACAAGGACATAAGGGATAAGCAAGGACATAAGGAATAAACAAGGACATTAGGAATAAACAAGGAGATAAGGGATAAGCAAGGACATAAGGAATAACCAAGACGATACGTAATAAACAAGGACATAAGGAAACAACAAGGACAAAGATAGTAAACAATGTCATTAATTATAAACAAGGACATAACGGATAAACAAGGACACAAGGGATAAGCAAGGACATAAGGAATAAACAAGGACATAAGGAATAAACAAGGACATTAGTAATAAACAAGGAGATAAGGGATAAGCAAGGACAAAAGGAATAAACAAGGAGATAAGGGATAAGCAAGGACAAAAGGAATAAACAAGCACACAACGAATAAACAAGGACACAAGGAAACAAAAATGACATAAGGAATAAGAAGGATATAAATAATAAAGGACATTGATAATAAACAAGGGTATCAGGAATAAAAAGGACATAGGCAATAAACAAGGACATTCAGTATTGAAGGAAATAAGGAACATACAGGAACATAAGGAAACAACAAGGACTTAAAGAATAAACAGGAACATAAGGAAACAAAAAGGACATAGGAAATAAACAATAACTTAAGGAATATACAGTAACATAAGGAAACAACAAGTACTTAAGGAATAAACAGGAACATAAGGAAACAACAAGTTCTTAAGGAATAAACAGGAACATAAGGAAACAACAAGTACTTGAGGAATAAACAGGAACATAAGGAAACAACAAGAACTTAAGGAATAAACAGGAACATAAGGAAACAACAAGTACTTAAGGAATAAACAGGAACATAAGGAAACAACAAGTACTTGAGGAATAAACAGGAACATAAGGAAACAACAAGAACTTAAGGAATAAAGAACATAAGGAAACAACTAGAACTTAAGGAATAAACAGGAACATAAGGAAACAACAAGTACTTAAGGAATAAACAGGAACATAAGGAAACAATAAGTACTTGAGGAATAAACAGGAACATAAGGAAACAACAAGAACTTAAGGAATAAAGAACATAAGGAAACAACAAGAACTTAAGGAATAAACAGGAACTTAAGGAAACAACAAGTACTTAAGGAATAAACAGGAATATAAGGAAACAACAAGTACTTGAGGAATAAACAAGAACATAAGGAAACAACAAGAACTTAAGGAATAAACAGGAACATAAGGAAACAACAAGTACTTAAGGAATAAACAGGAACATAAGGAAACAACAAGTACTTGAGGAATAAACAGGAACATAAGGAAACAACAAGAACTTAAGGAATAAAGAACATAAGGAAACAACAAGTACTTAAGGAATAAACAGGAACATAATGAAACAGCAAGTACTTAAGGAATAAACAGGAACATAAGGAAACAACAAGTACTTGAGGAATGAACAGGAACATAAGGAAACAACAAGAACTTAAGGAATAAAGAACATAAGGAAACAACAAGAACTTAAGGAATAAACAGGAACATAAGGAAACAACAAGTACTTAAGGAATAACAGGAACATAAGGAAACAACAAGTACTTGAGGAATAAAGAACATAAGGAAACAACAACAACTTAAGGAATAAACAGGAACATAAGGAAACAACAAGTACTTAAGGAATAAACAGGAACATAAGGAAACAACAAGAACTTAAGGAATAAAGAACATAAGGAAACAACAAGAACTTAAGGAATAAACAGGAACATGAGGAAACAACAAGTACTTAAGGAATAACTGGAACATAAGGAAACAACAAGTACTTGAGGAATAAACAGGAACATAAGGAAACAACAAGAACTTAAGGAATGAAGAACATAAGGAAACAACAAGAACTTAAGGAATAAACAGGAACATAAGGAAACAACAAGTACTTAAGGAATAAACAGGATCATAAGGAAACAACAAGTACTTGAGGAATAAACAGGAACATAAGGAAACAACAAGTACTTAAGGAATAAACAGGATCATAAGGGAACAACAAGTACTTGAGGAATAAACAGGAACTTAAGGAAACAACAAGTACTTAAGGAATAAACAGGATCATAAGGAAACAACAAGTACTTAAGGAATAAACAGGAACATAAGGAAACAACAAGTACTTAAGGAATAAACAGGATCATAAGGAAACAACAAGTACTTAAGGAATAAACAGGAACATAAGGAAACAACAAGAACTTAAGGAATGAAGAACATAAGGAAACAACAAGAACTTAAGGAATAAACAGGAACATAAGGAAACAACAAGTACTTAAGGAATAAACAGGATCATAAGGAAACAACAAGTACTTGAGGAATAAACAGGAACATAAGGAAACAACAAGTACTTAAAGAATAAACAGGATCATAAGGGAACAACAAGTACTTGAGGAATAAACAGGAACATAAGGAAACAACAAGTACTTAAGGAATAAACAGGATCATAAGGAAACAACAAGTACTTAAGGAATAAACAGGAACATAAGGAAACAACAAGTACTTAAGGAACATACAGGAACATAAGGAAACAACAAGTACTTAAGGAATAAACAGGAACATAAGGAAACAAAAAGGACATAGGAAATAAACAATAACTTAAGGAATAAACAGGAACATAAGGAAACAACAAGTACTTAAGGAATAAACAGGATCATAAGGAAACAATAAGTACTTGAGGAATAAACAGGAACATAAGGAAACAACAAGTACTTAAGGAATAAACAGGATCATAAGGAAACAACAAGTACTTAAGGAATAAACAGGAACATAAGGAAACAACAAGTACTTAAGGAATAAACAGGAACATAAGGAAACAACAAGAACTTAAGGAATAAACAGTAACATAAGGAAACAAAAAGGACATAAGGAATAAACAAGGGCATAGTAAAGGAAATTAACGTATCAAATGACCATGTCCATTCCATCAGTATGTTCCCCGGTGTATGTGAAGGAGTTATTCTGTTACAGTTATCCCGACACGGCAAAACACCGTATAGTATAGTACTCAGTTCTCTCCAGCTACCCTTGCGCTCCATCACTGCAACTACTTAAATAATGTAGATAAAGTCTGGGATATAGATGTTAAACAATGGCGGGATGACGATACTTTATTAAAGACATATGTGTCACAACCAATAATACAGTAGCGTATGATTTCCGACATGAAAACTTAACAAAATCTGTAGATTTATAGCCATTTGGCGGGAGTCAGTACGCCTAATTAGCGCTGTAAATTGCTAATGCATATCACACAATATGCGGGCTCAACCTGCAGTTACGCATGTAAATATCACAGTCATTTCTTAGGCTGCTTGTTAATCAGCTTCCTTGGATGGGGACTCAAATTATCCAAAATCAATGTCCCGAGTTTCATAACTGGTACTCTGCGCATGCGCTGTGATCCCCGCTGACCCCAAGGGCAGCTTATCCTTCACATATCTCATAAAACCTAAATCAGCGAACTATAGAGCGATTAAGAAGCTTTTATGTTTCATAGTTTTAATTTTACCCACTCGTCATAAAATCATTGATTTCGCTGCAACACGTTAGACTAGCGCACCGAACACAATCTCACCCAGAAACACTTGTGTTAGTCACGTGACCTCCTGTTTGACATGCGCGATGGGAAAGAACAGAGAGGAGTCTTGGTTAGCGATCATTAACTTTCTGATTCTGTAATAACATCAGTAAACACGCGGCCATGCGGGGAATGGCAAATAAGGCAGCCTCCAACATTTGGCACCATTTTCGTGTGGACTTGAAAGGACTTTCCTCGATAGAACCGCTTTAGTAGCTTGATAGGCTTGAATGATGAATCTAAGTACACTTCTATCGCCGCCATCTTGGATCCCAGGCATTCGCAAGACACGGGGTCGCCGTAACAGATACGGAGCGATCCAGTTGACAAAAAAACTGATGCTTATAAGTATTAAGTTCAATATGACTGTTCTCTGAGTCACGGGGATCCTCCAATACCGTGGTTCAAAACTCTCTAGCCTAATGTACGGTAGGCAAAATTTACTCTGTCATCAACTCTTGGCTAAAGAGCCACTAGACTTCTCCTCACTCAATGGCAAATGGAAAACAAACCGGTGCATGAGGGTGTTGCTGCTTCCTGTCCAATATTGAGGGTCAATGATCAATTAACATTTGTGAATACTGGACACTCTCTAAACCGGACACTTCCCCATTCCTCCTTTGTCGTGGCGTCTGTGAACATGTGTGAAGGTTTCTGTATCGTTCTGTCAACATAACATCGATATGTTAATTATTCTCTAGAGGAAACATGTCGTTTTGATGTCCTCGGTGTTGCAGAAATTCTGCGGTCACTCGAGCACAGAGACGGTGTTTGGGGAGAGGGAACGCACAGAGACGGTGTTGGGGAGGGGGAACGCACAGAGACGGTGTTGGCGGAGGGGGAACGCACGGAGACGGTGTTTGGGGAGGTGGAACGCACAGAGACGGTGTTGGGGGAGGGGGAACGCACAGAGAAGGTGTTGGGGGGGCGCACAGAGACGGTGTTGGGGGAGGGGGAACGCACAGAGACGGTGTTGGGGGAGGGGGAACGCACGGAGACGGTGTTTGGGGAGGTGGAACGCACAGAGACGGTGTTGGGGGAGGGGGAACGCACAGAGAAGGTGTTGGGGGGGCGCACAGAGACGGTGTTGGGGGAGGGGGAACGCACAGAGACGGTGTTGGGGGGGCGCACAGAGACGGTGTTGGGGGAGGGGGAACGCACAGAGACGGTGTTGGGGGAGGGGGAACGCACGGAGACGGTGTTTGGGGAGGTGGAACGCACAGAGACGGTGTTGGGGGAGGGGGAACGCACAGAGAAGGTGTTGGGGGGGCGCACAGAGACGGTGTTGGGGGAGGGGGAACGCACAGAGACGGTGTTGGGGGAGGTGGAACGCACAGAGACGGTGTTGGGGGAGGGGGAACGCACAGAGAAGGTGTTGGGGGGGCGCACAGAGACGGTGTTGGGGGAGGGGGAACGCACAGAGACGGTGTTGGGGGAGGTGGAACGCACAGAGACGGTGTTGGGGGAGGGGGAACGCACAGAGAAGGTGTTGGGGGGGCGCACAGAGACGGTGTTGGGGGAGGGGGAACGCACAGAGACGGTGTTGGGGGGGCGCACAGAGACGGTGTTGGGGGAGGGGGAACGCACAGAGAAGGTGTTGGGGGGGCGCACAGAGACGGTGTTGGGGGAGGGGGAACGCACAGAGACGGTGTTGGGGGAGGTGGAACGCACAGAGACGGTGTTGGGGGAGGGGGAACGCACAGAGAAGGTGTTGGGGGGGCGCACAGAGACGGTGTTGGGGGAGGGGGAACGCACAGAGACGGTGTTGGGGGAGGTGGAACGCACAGAGACGGTGTTGGGGGAGGGGGAACGCACAGAGAAGGTGTTGGGGGGGCGCACAGAGACGGTGTTGGGGGAGGTGGAACGCACAGAGAAGGTGTTGGGGGGGCGCACAGAGACGGTGTTGGGGGAGGGGGAACGCACGGAGACGGTGTTTGGGGAGGTGGAACGCACAGAGACGGTGTTGGGGGAGGGGGAACGCACAGAGAAGGTGTTGGGGGGGCGCACAGAGACGGTGTTGGGGGAGGGGGAACGCACAGAGAAGGTGTTGGGGGGGCGCACAGAGACGGTGTTGGGGGAGGGGGAACGCACAGAGAAGGTGTTGGGGGGGCGCACAGAGACGGTGTTGGGGGGGCGCACAGAGACGGTGTTGGGGGAGGTGGAACGCACAGAGACGGTGTTGGGGGAGGGGGAACGCACAGAGACGGTGTTGGGGGAGGTGGAACGCACAGAGAAGGTGTTGGGGGGGCGCACAGAGACGGTGTTGGGGGAGGTGGAACGCACAGAGAAGGTGTTGGGGGGGCGCACAGAGACGGTGTTGGGGGGGCGCACAGAGACGGTGTTGGGGGAGGTGGAACGCACAGAGACGGTGTTGGGGGAGGGGGAACGCACAGAGAAGGTGTTGGGGGGGCGCACAGAGACGGTGTTGGGGGAGGGGGAACGCACAGAGAAGGTGTTGGGGGGGCGCACAGAGACGGTGTTGGGGGAGGGGGAACGCACGGAGACGGTGTTTGGGGAGGTGGAACGCACAGAGACGGTGTTGGGGGAGGGGGAACGCACAGAGAAGGTGTTGGGGGGGCGCACAGAGACGGTGTTGGGGGAGGGGGAACGCACAGAGAAGGTGTTGGGGGGGCGCACAGAGACGGTGTTGGGGGAGGGGGAACGCACAGAGAAGGTGTTGGGGGGGCGCACAGAGACGGTGTTGGGGGGGCGCACAGAGACGGTGTTGGGGGAGGTGGAACGCACAGAGACGGTGTTGGGGGAGGGGGAACGCACAGAGAAGGTGTTGGGGGGGCGCACAGAGAAGGTGTTGGGGGAGGGGGAACGCACAGAGAAGGTGTTGGGGGGGCGCACAGAGACGGTGTTGGGGGAGGGGGAACGCACAGAGAAGGTGTTGGGGGGGCGCACAGAGACGGTGTTGGGGGAGGGGGAACGCACAGAGAAGGTGTTGGGGGGGCGCACAGAGACGGTGTTGGGGGAGGGGGAACGCACGGAGACGGTGTTTGGGGAGGTGGAACGCACAGAGACGGTGTTGGGGGAGGGGGAACGCACAGAGAAGGTGTTGGGGGGGCGCACAGAGACGGTGTTGGGGGAGGGGGAACGCACAGAGAAGGTGTTGGGGGGGCGCACAGAGACGGTGTTGGGGGAGGGGGAACGCACAGAGAAGGTGTTGGGGGGGCGCACAGAGACGGTGTTGGGGGGGCGCACAGAGACGGTGTTGGGGGAGGTGGAACGCACAGAGACGGTGTTGGGGGAGGGGGAACGCACAGAGACGGTGTTGGGGGAGGGGGAACGCACAGAGAAGGTGTTGGGGGGGCGCACAGAGACGGTGTTGGGGGAGGGGGAACGCACGGAGACGGTGTTTGGGGAGGTGGAACGCACAGAGACGGTGTTGGGGGAGGGGGAACGCACAGAGAAGGTGTTGGGGGGGCGCACAGAGACGGTGTTGGGGGGGCGCACAGAGACGGTGTTGGGGGAGGTGGAACGCACAGAGACGGTGTTGGGGGAGGGGGAACGCACAGAGACGGTGTTGGGGGAGGGGGAACGCACAGAGAAGGTGTTGGGGGGGCGCACAGAGACGGTGTTGGGGGAGGGGGAACGCACGGAGACGGTGTTTGGGGAGGTGGAACGCACAGAGACGGTGTTGGGGGAGGGGGAACGCACAGAGAAGGTGTTGGGGGGGCGCACAGAGACGGTGTTGGGGGAGGGGGAACGCACAGAGAAGGTGTTGGGGGGGCGCACAGAGACGGTGTTGGGGGAGGGGGAACGCACAGAGAAGGTGTTGGGGGGGCGCACAGAGAAGGTGTTGGGGGAGGGGGAACGCACAGAGACGGTGTTGGGGGGGCGCACAGAGACGGTGTTGGGGGAGGGGGAACGCACAGAGACGGTGTTGGGGGGGCGCACAGAGAAGGTGTTGGGGGAGGGGGAACGCACAGAGACGGTGTTGGGGGGGCGCACAGAGACGGTGTTGGGGGGGCGCACAGAGAAGGTGTTGGGGGGGCGCACAGAGACGGTGTTGGGGGGGCGCACAGAGACGGTGTTGGGGGAGGGGGAACGCACAGAGACGGTGTTGGGGGAGGGGGAACGCACAGAGACGGTGTTGGGGGGGCGCACAGAGAAGGTGTTGGGGGGGCGCACAGAGAAGGTGTTGGGGGGGCGCACAGAGACGGTGTTGGGGGGGCGCACAGAGACGGTGTTGGGGGAGGGGGAACGCACAGAGACGGTGTTGGGGGAGGGGGAACGCACAGAGACGGTGTTTGGGGGGGGGGCGCACAGACGGCGCGCACAGACGGTGTTGGGGGAGGGGGAACGCACAGAGACGGTGTTGGGACACACATGAACATACGTTAGGATATGTTAATATAAAGGTATGGAGAGGTTGCTGGGATTTGTAACTATAACCATATGGAGAGGGAGTAACTATAGAAATATAAGAGGTGTTGGGATATTTAACTGTAAACGTATGGAGAGGGAGTTGGGATATGTAACTCTAAACGTATGAAGAGGGAGTTGGGACATATAGCTATAGAAATATAAGAGGTGTTGGGATATGTAACTCAAAACGTATGAAGAGGGAGTTGGGACATATAGCTATAGAAATATAAGAGGTGTTGGGATATGTAACTCTAAACGTATGAAGAAGGAGTTGGGACATATAGCTATAGAAATATAAGAGGTGTTGGGATATGTAACTCTAAACGTATGGAGAGGGACATACTGAACTTAGCTATAGAAGTATGAGGAGGTTTTATTGACATATTATTAAACTTATGCAGAGGGTGTTGGGACACCACACTACAGAGGTATGAAAAGAAATGTTAATATAAAGGTATGGAGAGGTTGCTGGGATATGTAACTATAACCATATGGAGAGGGAGTAACTATAGAAATATAAGAGGTGTTGGGATATTTAACTGTAAACGTATGGAGAGGGAGTTGGGATATGTAACTCTAAACGTATGAAGAGGGAGTTGGGACATATAGCTATAGAAATATAAGAGGTGTTGGGATATGTAACTCAAAACGTATGAAGAGGGAGTTGGGACATATAGCTATAGAAATATAAGAGGTGTTGGGATATGTAACTCTAAACGTATGAAGAAGGAGTTGGGACATATAGCTATAGAAATATAAGAGGTGTTGGGATATGTAACTCTAAACGTATGGAGAGGGACATACTGAACTTAGCTATAGAGGTATGAGGAGGTTTTATTGACATATTATTAAACTTATGCAGAGGGAGTTGGGACACCACACTACAGAGGTATGAAAAGAAATGTTAATATAAAGGTATGGAGAGGTTGCTGGGATATGTAACTATAACCATATGGAGAGGGAGTAACTATAGAAATATAAGAGGTGTTGGGATATTTAACTGTAAACGTATGGAGAGGGAGTTGGGATATGTAACTCTAAACGTATGAAGAGGGAGTTGGGACATATAGCTATAGAAATATAAGAGGTGTTGGGATATGTAACTCAAAACGTATGAAGAGGGAGTTGGGACATATAGCTATAGAAATATAAGAGGTGTTGGGATATGTAACTCTAAACGTATGAAGAGGGAGTTGGGACATATAGCTATAGAAATATAAGAGGTGTTGGGATATTTAACTCAAAACGTATGAAGAGGGAGTTGGGACATATAGCTATAGAAATATAAGAGGTGTTGGGATATGTAACTCTAAACGTATGAAGAGGGAGTTGGGACATATAGCTATAGAAATATAAGAGGTGTTGGGATATGTAACTCTAAACGTATGGAGAGGGACATACTGAACTTAGCTATAGAAGTATGAGGAGGTTTTATTGACATATTATTAAACTTATGCAGAGGGTGTTGGGACACCACACTACAGAGGTATGAAAAGAAATGTTAATATAAAGGTATGGAGAGGTTGCTGGGATATGTAACTATAACCATATGGAGAGGGAGTAACTATAGAAATATAAGAGGTGTTGGGATATTTAACTGTAAACGTATGGAGAGGGAGTTGGGATATGTAACTCTAAACGTATGAAGAGGGAGTTGGGACATATAGCTATAGAAATATAAGAGGTGTTGGGATATGTAACTCTAAACGTATGAAGAGGGAGTTGGGACATATAGCTATAGAAATATAAGAGGTGTTGGGATATTTAACTCAAAACGTATGAAGAGGGAGTTGGGACATATAGCTATAGAAATATAAGAGGTGTTGGGATATGTAACTCTAAACGTATGAAGAGGGAGTTGGGACATATAGCTATAGAAATATAAGAGGTGTTGGGATATGTAACTCTAAACGTATGGAGAGGGACATACTGAACTTATCTATAGAAGTATGAGGAGGTTTTATTGACACATTATTAAACTTATGCAGAGGGTGTTGGGACACCACACTACAGAGGTATGAAAAGAAATGTTAATATAAAGGTATGGAGAGGTTGCTGGGATATGTAACTATAACCATATGGAGAGGGAGTAACTATAGAAATATAAGAGGTGTTGGGATATTTAACTGTAAACGTATGGAGAGGGAGTTGGGATATGTAACTCTAAACGTATGAAGAGGGAGTTGGGACATATAGCTATAGAAATATAAGAGGTGTTGGGATATGTAACTCAAAACGTATGAAGAGGGAGTTGGGACATATAGCTATAGAAATATAAGAGGTGTTGGGATATGTAACTCTAAACGTATGAAGAGGGAGTTGGGACATATAGCTATAGAAATATAAGAGGTGTTGGGATATTTAACTCAAAACGTATGAAGAGGGAGTTGGGACATATA
Organism: Haliotis rufescens; assembly: GCF_023055435.1. Classification (NCBI taxonomy): domain Eukaryota; kingdom Metazoa; phylum Mollusca; class Gastropoda; order Lepetellida; family Haliotidae; genus Haliotis; species Haliotis rufescens. The sequence continues at coordinate 59,547,422 of NW_025963779.1, read as the reverse complement.
GCTATAGAAATATAAGAGGTGTTGGGATATGTAACTCTAAACGTATGAAGAGGGAGTTGGGACATATAGCTATAGAAATATAAGAGGTGTTGGGATATGTAACTCAAAACGTATGAAGAGGGAGTTGGGACATATAGCTATAGAAATATAAGAGGTGTTGGGATATGTAACTCTAAACGTATGAAGAGGGAGTTGGGACATATAGCTATAGAAATATAAGAGGTGTTGGGATATTTAACTCAAAACGTATGAAGAGGGAGTTGGGACATATAGCTATAGAAATATAAGAGGTGTTGGGATATGTAACTCTGAACGTATGAAGAGGGAGTTGGGACATATAGCTATAGAAATATAAGAGGTGTTGGGATATGTAACTCTAAACGTATGGAGAGGGACATACTGAACTTAGCTATAGAAGTATGAGGAGGTTTTATTGACATATTATTAAACTTATGCAGAGGGTGTTGGGACACCACACTACAGAGGTATGAAAAGACTTTTGGGAAGTATGGAGAGGGTGTTGGGACATATGGCTATTAAAGTACGATGAGGTGATTGGACATCAGTAAAGTATTATGAGGGTGTGACAATTAACTATAGAAGTACGGAGAGGGTGGTGTGACAAATAACTATAGAAGTACGGAGAGGGTGGTGGGACAAATAACTATAGAAGTACGGAGAGGGTGGTGTGATTAATAACCTCAGAAGTACGGAGAGGGTGGTGGGACAAATAACTATAGAAGTATGGAGAGGGTGGTGGTACAAATAACTATAAAAGTATGGAGAGGGTGGTGGTACAAATAACTATAAAAGTATGGAGAGGGTGGTGGGACAAATAACTATAAAAGTATGGAGAGGGTGGTGGGACAAATAACTATAAAAGTACGGAGAGGGTGGTGGGACAAATAACTATAGAAGTACGGAGAGGGTGGTGTGACAAATAACTATAGAAGTACGGAGAGGGTGGTGGGACAAATAACTATAGAAGTACGGAGAGGGTGGTGGGACAAATAACTATAGAAGTATGGAGAGGGTGGTGGGACAAATAACTATAGAAGTTCGGAGAGGGTGGTGGGACAAATAACTATAGAAGTACGGAGAGGGTGGTGTGACAAATAACAATAGAAGTACGGAGAGGGTGGTGTGATTAATAACCTCAGAAGTACGGAGAGGGTGGTGTGACAAATGACTATAGAAGTACGGAGAGGGTAGTGTGACAAATGACTATAGAAGTACGAAAAGGGTGGTGGGACAAATAACTATAGAAGTTCGGAGAGGGTGGTGGGACAAATAACTATAGAAGTACGGAGAGGGTGGTGGGACAAATAACAATAGAAGTACGGAGAGGGTGGTGTGATTAATAACCACAGAAGTACGGAGAGGGTGGTGTGATTAATAACCTCAGAAGTACGGAGAGGGTGGTGTGACAAATGACTATAGAAGTACGGAGAGGGTAGTGTGACAAATGACTATAGAAGTACGGAGAGGGTGGTGTGACAAATAACTATAGAAGTTCGGAGAGGGTGGTGGGACAAATAACTATAGAAGTACGGAGAGGGTGGTGTGACAAATAACAATAGAAGTACGGAGAGGGTGGTGTGATTAATAACCTCAGAAGTACGGAGAGGGTGGTGTGACAAATGACTATAGAAGTACGGAGAGGGTAGTGTGACAAATGACTATAGAAGTACGAAAAGGGTGGTGGGACAAATAACTATAGAAGTTCGGAGAGGGTGGTGGGACAAATAACTATAGAAGTACGGAGAGGGTGGTGGGACAAATAACAATAGAAGTACGGAGAGGGTGGTGTGATTAATAACCACAGAAGTACGGAGAGGGTGGTGTGATTAATAACCTCAGAAGTACGGAGAGGGTGGTGTGACAAATGACTATAGAAGTACGGAGAGGGTAGTGTGACAAATGACTATAGAAGTACGGAGAGGGTGGTGTGACAAATAACTATAGAAGTACGGAAAGGGTGGTGGGACAAATAACTATAAAAGTACGGAGAGGGTGGTGTGACAAATAACTATAGAAGTACGGAAAGGGTGGTGGGACAAATAACAATAGAAGTACGGAGAGGGTGGTGTGACAAATAACTATAGAAGTACGGAAAGGGTGGTGGGACAAATAACTATAAAAGTACGGAGAGGGTGGTGTGACAAATAACTATAGAAGTACGGAAAGGGTGGTGTGACAAATAACTATAGAAGTACGGAGAGGGTGGTGTGACAAATAACTATAGAAGTACGGAGAGGGTGGTGGGACAAATAACTATAGAAGTACGGAGAGGGTGGTGTGACAAATAACTATAGAAGTACGGAGAGGGTGGTGGGACAAATAACTATAGAAGTACGGAGAGGGTGGTGTGACAAATAACTATAGAAGTACGGAAAGGGTGGTGGGACAAATAACTATAGAAGTACGGAGAGGGTGGTGTGACAAATAACTATAGAAGTACGGAGAGGGTGGTGGGACAAATAACTATAGAAGTACGGAGAGGGTGGTGTGACAAATAACTATAGAAGTATGGAGAGGGTGGTGGGACAAATAACTATAGAAGTATGGAGAGGGTGGTGGGACAAATAACTATAGAAGTACGGAGAGGGTGGTGGGACAAATAACTATAAAAGTATGGAGAGGGTGGTGGGACAAATAACTATAGAAGTACGGAGAGGGTGGTGGGACATTTACAAAGAATGTCGGGAGGAATGTCGGGAGAAGAAATCTACCGCTTGTGGTTGCCCATACCACGGGTATGGTACATGGAAAACAAGGTTCGCATCGGCATAGGGAGCCAACATCGGCATAGGGATCCCACATCGGCATAGGGATCCCACATCGGCATAGGGATCCCACATCGGCATAGGGAGCCCACATCGGCATAGGGATCCCACATCGGCATAGGGATCCCACATCGGCATAGGGATCCCACATCGGCATAGGGATCCCACACGGGCATAGGGATCCTACATCGGCATAGGGAGCCCACACGGGCATAGGGATTCTACATCGGCATAGGGATCCCACATCGGCATAGGGATTCTACATCGGCATAGGGATCCCACATCGGCATAGGGATTCTACATCGGCATAGGGAGCCCACATCGGCATAGGGATTCTACATCGGCATAGGGATCCCACATCGGCATAGGGATTCTACATCGGCATAGGGATCCCACATCGGCATAGGGATTCTACATCGGCATAGGGAGCCCACATCGGCATAGGGAGCCCACATCGGCATAGGGATCCCACATCGGCATAGGGGTCCCACGACGGCATAGGGATCCCACATCGGCATAGGGATCCCACATCGGCATAGGGATCCCACATCGGCATAGGGATCCCACATCGGCATAGGGAGACCACATCGGCATAGGGAGCCCACATCGGCATAGGGATCCCACATCGGCATAGGGATTCTACATCGGCATAGGGATTCTACATCGGCATAGGGATTCTACATCGGCATAGGGAGCCAACATCGGCATAGGGAGCCCACATCGGCATAGGGATCCCACATCGGCATAGGGATCCCACATCGGCATAGGGATTCTACATCGGCATAGGGAGCCCACATCGGCATAGGGAGCCCACATCGGCATAGGGATTCTACATCGGCATAGGGAGCCCACATCGGCATAGGGAGCCCACATCGGCATAGGGAGCCCACATCGGCATAGGGAGACCACATCGGCATAGGGAGCCCACATCGGCATAGGGAGCCCACATCGGCATAGGGATTCTACATCGGCATAGGGAGCCCACATCGGCATAGGGAGCCCACATCGGCATAGGGAGCCCACATCGGCATAGGGAGACCACATCGGCATAGGGAGCCCACATCGGCATAGGGATTCTACATCGGCATAGGGAGCCAACATCGGCATAGGGAGCCCACATCGGCATAGGGATTCTACATCGGCATAGGGAGCCCACATCGGCATAGGGATCCCACATCGGCATAGGGATTCTACATCGGCATAGGGAGCCCACATCGGCATAGGGATCCCACACCGGCATAGGGAGACCACATCGGCATAGGGATCCCACATCGGCATAGGGATCCCACATCGGCATAGGGATTCTACATCGGCATAGGGATTCTACATCGGCATAGGGAGCCCACATCGGCATAGGGAGCCCACATCGGCATAGGGATTCCACATCGGCATAGGGAGCCCACATCGGCATAGGGAGCCCACATCGGCATAGGGATTCTACATCGGCATAGGGAGCCCACATCGGCATAGGGATCCTACATCGGCATAGGGAGCCCACATCGGCATAGGGATTCTACATCGGCATAGGGAGCCCACATCGGCATACGGATCCTACATCGGCATAGGGATCCTACATCGGCATAGGGATTCTACATCGGCATAGGGAGCCCACATCGGCATAGGGATTCTACATCGGCATAGGGAGCCCACATCGGCATAGGGATCCCACATCGGCATAGGGATCCCACATCGGCATAGGGATTCTACATCGGCATAGGGAGCCCACATCGGCATAGGGATCCTACATCGGCATAGGGAGCCCACATCGGCATAGGGATTCTACATCGGCATAGGGAGCCCACATCGGCATAGGGATCCTACATCGGCATAGGGATCCTACATCGGCATAGGGAGCCCACATCGGCATAGGGATCCCACACGGGCGCTTTTGGCAACAGTAAAGGTAACTATTTCATAAAGAGAAATGGAATTATTTGTACATGTCACAGTTTGCATACATATCAACGAGGAGGCACAAACAAGGCCATCAATTCAAAACTGGAATTATTCCAAGCAATTTGTATCATCAAAGAGAGGGAAAAGTTCGTAAGGAATACATTAATTTTTATTTTCTGGAGTTTTCTTTTAGAAAAAAATACATTTGACGTCGTATCTCTACGAACGAAAGAGGAATAATTCATGTGGGCAAATGACACACCTCGCCCCACAGCGTCTACAACATTTAGAAGAGAAACACGATAGTGAGTAAATACAAGACAGTAACAATATATTTAAATATGATTTATATTTCAAAGGACGAGGAAATATAACGGCCCGTTTTGTCCCTCTGGTAATGGAAAAAAGATTAAAGTTACTGAAATGTTTGAAATCTTGTCGTGAAGGATTTCTGATATCTTCATATGACGGACCTCAAACCTTTGTTTTACGAAACTGCGGGGCAAAAGAAAATCCGCCCATGATCTGTGTGAACATACCCCATCTCGTTCAGAGTGAAGCTTGCCAAACAATTGTTTTCTCTCCATTTCTTCAAATGAATGATTCAACTCCTCTATTACTTGAGTATAAAACTATTAATTGGAGTTCTGAAGCTTATCTCCTTTTACATTATACATTCCTAAACGCTTAAACGACCCAGTCAATCTCTTCTTGAAGATGATCCCATCCCCCATCCTTGACTGATGCACCTCCGCAGCATCATCACCCTGAAGTGATAATGGCATAAATGGCTACTTGTATTATCTACTTAAAGAAACGAAGCGCGGGGTGTTGATTTATTTCACATCTTTAGTTTAAAAATGATAATATCGTGTGATATATCAAAACATTTGCTTGACTAGACACCCAAATTGTCATATAAATTTGACCATTAATCCCGCCCGGGCCTTGTGCGGATGCGCCAACGTGCTGGAGTTGTGATATTTGCAGAACAAGAAGCACTGAGAAGCCTGACTAGTTCCCTGGAGGGGTTTAATCAGTTGGAACCGGTACTAAGTCTTTCTTAGTGTCACGACACATGAATAAAGGAAGCATTTAATAGTCAGGGAAATGGCTTAACTATTTCTCCACACATACATTCTCTATTTTCACGTCTATTTATGGCCATTTGTAGATTTTATTGTCTTTAGTCTAAGAAGTGACTTTACAAGGTTCCCCATGTCATTAAACTGGAAGCAAACGTGTTGCAGTCCCAAAGTTTCCTTCTTCTCTTGGTAAGTAAGTCCGACATGACAGTATTCCCAACCCTAGCGTCATGGAAACGCGAAAAAGTAATCAGAAATCTTGGATCTCTTCAGTTCAGTTGAACCCAGCGTTCAGAGCACATATTGGAGGCAGGCGCTGGAATTGTAAATCACATGCAGCCAATCAAATGTCCCTTGTTTTAGCCACATGTGACGTCAACAGTTCCGGCCTTTCTACCACTCTGACCAAATTACAGAAATTTCCTCGGCGAATTTTCATGTGGCACCCAAGTCAAATCAAACTTGGGCTGATTTATAATTGATGGATCAAAAATGTCAGAAAGGACTCCATGGGTTAGAAAGGATTCATTTCAGACCGCTGCATTTCATCAAATCTACGCGTGCTGGGAGCTAAGTCCTTCAAAGCGATATATGATACGAGAGGGCCCTCCGCCCGGTATTTTACCAGCCTTGTAATATTCGACGTCTTTGGACTTCTCGGCAAAATGTTTGTACGAACAGATTTACTGATACTCAACCAGAGGCATAACCAAATGTATGAGATTTATGAGAAATTAATTTGACGTCGAAGTTCTTCCTCGCTCTGAAATTTGTTTATCCAGCATCTTTTTTTTTAATTGGCAGCTGATGCGGTCCGTTTTGGTAATTATGTATCATATTGACGGATGTTTATCGATCCATCACGTTTAAATTTCAGAAACTTATACCATGTGTGTAGCTACAGATCAACTTTCAAACTGTTTATCTAATCATCATCGTGTGACTCATGAACTAAGCGAGAAGAACTAAGGCAATTATTCAGTCTCGTCTCCAACAAGAGCGTTTCAACACGTCTATGTCTTCATTCCTACATACAGGACAAGCAACGCGAATTTAAAGTGTATCAGGCTTCGGTTTAACTATTTAAATAATATACCAGGAGATCAACGCATGATTTATCGTATGTTTTATATCACATAGAATGGTTTAACATGTACTTTGGTTCGTGTGCAGTGAAACCCCGTTAATGCGGACTCTACTGCTCATTCTGAAATCGTCCGGATTAACAAGTGTCCGGATTAACAAATCACCTGAAGGGGTAATGTCCAGGGCCCCGTTCCACAAAGCGATCTTAGAGCTAAGGCGATAGTAACGTCCGTACTTTAACATAGGCTTACGACAAAACCTCTTGATACAAAACCTATGGTTGTATTACGGTTTACATACCATAAAAGGGAACGGCTGAAGACTCGAGTTCCCTTCAACATAGGTACAATCAGTGAAACCTGTTCGTGTGCCCCGCCCTGATAGCTGCAATGTAGCTGAAGGCATGTAGCTAAACGCTTGGGATCAAAGGAAAAGTGAGTTTATATGGGGTTCAAGATTACTCAAATTATACAGCGACGTGCATGCACGTGTGTGTTCTGTTTTCTTGTTGGTTTTATGGCACTTTGAGATACCACGATACAGTTTAACATGGTCACACCGCTCTGACACAGTATTCTGAGTCCGAGCCGACCACTGCTTGTTTGCGCCCCTTGATGCTGAATGCCAGGCAGGGTAACAATAAGTACCATATCTTAACGTCTAGAAGGGGCGGTCGGGTAGCCTAGTGGTTAAAGCGTTCGCTCGTCACGCCGAAGACCCGGGTTCGATTCCCGACATGGGTACAATGTGTGAAGCCCATTTCTGGTGTCCCCCGCCGTGATATTGCTGGAATATTGATAAAAGCGGCGTAAAACCATACTCACTCTTAACGTCTATGATATGACGGAACCAGGGGATCGAAACACCGACATGCCACTCACCGGGAAGGCGCTTTATTTACTAAAGTAGGCGAGATAAAGATAAGATCATACGCCGACGCATGACGAGAAAATCGACACTTGTTCTGGTGGAGACAGTGAACTTCATAACAACAAGATAACACGCGTCTACCTGTACACGTTCTGTATGATTAGAAAATCCATAACGTAGCCGTTATGATTAGAACGATTTTGTTTCATATCAATTTACCAATATCATACGAAATGTCATATGCCTAAAGGAGCACGTGACCACATGTCACAGTGGAAATCAGTTGTTGCAGGTGACGTCAGCCCCCTTAGCTACCACGACATCGTTCAGCGTATCACGTACAAGGGCGCATGAGTAGAAACCACACCCATCCCGACCCCCATGACGCTAACAATTGCAAATACATTAAATCTCGTTTTGAAATTAAGTAGCGTCTTAAATGGGCGCTCAGCGGCTACCTTTAAATAAAGATCAACTATCGGAGGCATAATACCAGTTGCATCAGTTTATACTATCGATGGTCTACTATCAAATAATAATGCGCTGAAACTCGCCGCACAGAATTGTCACTTAAATGCCACGATCGTATTTTCGAATCAAAAGTCACATATATTATTCTGGTGTGGATCCGTGAAGATCCGGGGTAGATTAGGTCTTCATCAATCCATGCTTGCCGTAAGAAGCGACTATGTTTGTCGTAAGAGGCGATTAACGGGATCGGGTGGACTGGCTCGCTGACTTGGGTGGTGCATGTCATCGTACACCAATTGCGTGGATCGATGCTCATCATGTCAATAATAACTGGCGTTAAACAACTATCAAATAAACAAATATTATTGGTGTGTCAGCAAAGAGGTAAATATCTACACTCGTCAAAAAAAGAAACGCACTGGATGATTTTTAGTAGATTTATTGTACCTAATAAAGTCGATATATCTAATTTAATATCATAGATACAATATGAAAATTAGGAGTTCGATATATACAAGTTGTCGTTGTACAAAGGCATTGAAAACTGTTCATTGTGATAAGACTGGATAAGTGTACGAATTCTGTTCTGCGGAATTCTGCGCCATTCTGCTCTTAACGCGTTGGCCAGTTGTGGGAATGTCTGCGGCGCCCTGTCGTCCCAAGGATGTTCGATTGGGTTGAGATCCGAAGATCTCGACGGCCAGGGCAAATCGTTGATATTGGCATTATGAAGGTAGCCTATCGTGACACGAGCTGTTTGCAGTGGACCGTTGTCCTGTAGAAACAACTCCCTCTGGCGGTCAGTGATTTGAAGAAGGTGAGGTTGAAGAATTTGATTCATGTTGCCATTTGCTGTCAAATTTCCCTGAACCACAACCAAGTCAGATGCCCCCACACCATGACACCCCCGCGTACACATAATTCACGTACACAATGTGGGGCAAAACGGTCATTTCGACGACGATAAACACGTTGTCTTCCATCTCGTCGGTGAAGAAGAAATCGTGATTCATCGGTAAACCACACTCGTCTCCAGTTTCTCAAATTCCAAGGCTGTAAGGTATGGCACCATCGGAAGCGTCGTTGTTGATGGATCTGTTGCAAAACAGGGGAAATTATTGGTCTTCTGGATCGGATTCCAGCCTCGCGAAGATGGTTTCTGACAGTCTGGTCCGATATCTTCCTCAAACCAGGGATACGTCCTGCAGTTTCCGTAGCTGTGGCATTGCGATGACGTAGGTGGAACAGTCGAATGTATCGATCCTGTGCAGGGGTGGTAACTCATGGTCGGCCGGTTCTCGGACGGTCTGCAGTGGAATTTAACTCTGTGTGTCGATCCCAAAGGTGGCAAATGGTGTTGTGGTGGACGTTGAAGTGGCGTGCAACAGAAGACTGCGATTCCCCTCGTTGGATACGTCCTATGGCGATGTTCCGATCGGCAGCGCTGAGTCTCGGCATTTTCGGACTTGAAAATGTTGACAATTTAATGTCTAATTATTGGTTTATGCTTGCCTTTTATAGCCACTACCACGACTTACGAATGCCAAAACGTGCATGTGCATTTTGCTTTAATGTTTTCCTCCATGACATTTTTGAACAAGTGTGAAAACAATGTCGTTTACGAAATTGCAAATCGACAATGGCTGCGTTTTGACGCACCGTTTGTCGAATATTAGGCCACCAACATTTTCCAATAACATTTATCCAATTTATATACCGGATTTTTTGTGTAATCAGGTTCAATGTACTACACACTAGCTGTGCGTTTCTTTTTTTGAAGAGTGTACGTAGGTTTAGGCTGAGCCGTGGTCGCAGTAAATACTGTCTGAAGCGGCGTCACATCCATCTCACTCACTCACTCAGTACACATTAAATCATGCTGTCGAACATTAAAACAGCCTGAGGTGAACTGAAGTTAATATCGCGTCCAACATTATCGCGTTGCACTTTTGTAGTGACGTGCATGCACGTGTGTGTGTGCGTGTGTGCGTGTGTGCGTAAAATACCTGTACTCGTCAGGAGGTGATTATTTATTTGTGGGTGCTTGTACTAAGATACCATGCCGCTGATTAACATGGATACCCCACTCAGTATACAAAGCCGACCAGTCCTTGTTGTATCGCCATAAAACCGAACACCAGGCTGGAAAACAACAAGTACCTTCTTTTAACGTCTGACAAGCCTGGGGTCCGAACCACCGACTTTCAGCTATCCAGGCAGACGTTCTATCCACTGGGCCAAGACGGTCCCGAACAGGTACATGTAGTTACTTAGATTCAGCACTGACATCAATGAACACTGATACTCCATACGACCTGGTTAATGTAATGACTCGGACACTATCAACCACCGGTTTGTCTGCTCCGCAGACCCGATCACTTTACAGGCGGACGTGATCCAACGATATAGCGTCGCTGATGACTTAATAAAAATCGTTGGCTTTAAATGCAAAACAGCATAAAAAATCGTTTAAAAATCTTTAAATGGGTTTAAGTACATATCCTCTCCAGACCGCTATCTCCCCTAATAGGGACATGGTCAGTGCACGGGATTTCTGTGAAGGGACCCATTTCTCAGCCCTCCAACCCCATATCATGTTAACTCATCGCCCTGCAAGGGACGGCTTCGGTGCGCCTTGTTGCAACATCAAATGCAAATATTTACCTAGCTTAATGCCAACAATTAAGACGGAGTATATTATATGGCGTAAGGCTACCCTTGGGCCCAATGTCGAGTCTGCGGGGACGACTGGTTGGCATCAAACGCTAGGAAATAAGATTAAATTTAGATTTCTGGGCTGGTGTTTATGTGATGTGAGCAATTGGGAGTCGGGACGACAAGGACTGCATGTTGATGAGCACGTTGCCAAGGGCGGCCATATATCAGAGAGCCTTCAGCAGGACCAGTGCCCGAGCAGACGCACCAGAATGTTGAAGGATTTTCTTTATGTATCTCCACAATTATTAAGACAAATTAAAGTCTTTGATGCCGTGCTGGAATTACTCTTGATTATTTGGCTGAACTGATATGTAACGTGTCATGAATGTTTGTGTCGTATGACTGAAAACATTTATAATGTGGACGCGAGTTACAATGGTCTGAAACAACTGAGGGGGCGGTCGGGTAGCCTAGTGGTTAAAGCGTTCGCTCGTCACGCCGAAGACCCGGGTTCGATTCCCGACATGGGTACAATGTGTGAAGCCCATTTCTGGTGTCCCCCGCCGTGATATTGCTGGAATATTGCTAAAAGCGGCGTAAAACCATACTCACTCACTCACTCACTGAAACAACTGAACGCGTTGTACACATATGTGTTCCGTAGCGAGTCCTTGGTTTGTTTGTTCTGTTTGTTTGTTGTTTAACGCCATTGTCATCAATATTCCAGCTATATGACGGCGGTCTGTAAATAGTCGAGTCTGGACCAGACAATCAAGTTAATGACATCATGAGCATCGATCCACGCAATTGGAATACGATGACATGCATCAACCTGGTCATCGAGCTTGACCACCCGATCCCGTTAGTCGCCAATTACGGCAAGCATGGGTTGCTGAATACCTATTTTACCCCGGATCTTCACGGGTCGCGAGTCCTTGGTCGTGGGTTCGAATCCAGCATTCGACAAAATATGATCCTTGATTCGTTTGCAACATATCCCAGCCTGCGTCAGTTTGGATATATCTGTTACATTAATGGGATACGCCATGAGGTAACAGATGCACTGTTCAAAACAGCGTTAACCAAACTCCTAAACTCTCATGTACAGTAGCCGCTTGATACTTGAAATCCAAAACTTGATGTTCATAATATATACTTTTAATTTAAAAAATGTATGCTTTTGACACTTATCAACTGTTATATATATATATATTCTTTTCTCGGAGAGTACAAATATTTTACCCGATAGAAATTTATCATCGAAACGATATCCTTCTATTATAATGAATTTTGTACCAAAAATGAAACAACTAATAATAATTTTGTCGAGTATTGATAAGTTGTGAAACATAAGAGTTGTTTAAACAGGTATAGAAATACAAGCCCTACCTCCGATAGTCTACGAGACCACGCGTGATCACGGTTGAGCATGGACGGGAACTCTACCGACGTACTGGTCCTGCTGCATACTGCGCAGTTCGATATCGCTCAAAGCGGTGGCGGTGAATGGTGGACTGTGAGAAAGTCTTAGATTCACTTTAACGCACATTCTCCAATGCGTAAATAGACTTGGGCGTTTTTGCAAAATTTAATTGGCTATTCATGTAACAGTTATCCATCTCCGACTCCATGCGGCTCAATATGCGATTCCCACAAAACTATACTTTTTCTTTGTTTTCCGATCTTGCACAGGTCGTTTACTTGGTAAACAACTATTTATTTTATTAGACAGCGATGTGTGTAGATATTCAGAGTACTCAACCTGGTTCGTCATAGGAGCAACGTCCCTCTCCGTGTACTATATATATAACAATTCCTTGTATTCAGAGAGCAGCGTCCGTCCGTAACGTCGTTAGGTTGAAGTTGCCGCCGGGGACGTTGAAGGGGCGTGTGGGGAGACTAGTTCACCCCGGCGTCAGATCAATCGGAACCAGCAAGGATGTTATCGGTTTAAACTAATGCCATTATCACACATACTGATAACCCGAAATACAGTGCTATGTATATGCATTGGCTCTTTAACTTGGTGAATATTTTTATGTGACAGAAATATGACAAAGAAATTATGGTAATGTGACAAAGTTCGTACCTATGTCGTTAACAGTGTACCCATGCATCACGAACGTTGGATGAAACAATGGTGTTCTATGTACGCCCATCACCTTGCTGTAGATAACGAGGCCTTGCCACCATATCTACTTACATATTTTATCATTGACAGTAGTCTGATCTGGTGCCGGAGTCCTATGGAGTTTTATACACAGAAGCGCAAGAAAATCTCCAGGACTGCTTCATAGTGCAGAAACAACTGAGGTACTGTCGCCCTCACCCTCACCCATCCCAACCACACCCACACCCTCATCCACACCCCACACCCTCACCCTCACCCCCACCCTCGCCTACACCCACACCCATCCCCCCACCCGACACACACCCTCACCCTCACCCACACCCACACCCCAACCCTCACCCTCATCCACACACACACCACACACCCTAACCCTCACCCTCACTCACACCCACTCCACACACCCTCACCCCACACCCACCCCAATCAAAACCAATACCAACCCCGTTGCTGGAATATTGTATTGTTTTTGGATACCCCCTTTTTGTGTTTGACTCGATCACGCTGGATTCACGGATTGTATTGAGTGATATATTCAGTTGACACTTCTTGCAATCCCACTTTTGACCCCTATTTGTTGCAAGCCATATGTTAAAAGAAAGCTTTAATCATAACCACACAGAAATATCCGTTAAAAGTATGGTCACGCTCGTATGAATATAATATTTCGACAATAATTACTGTTTAAACGTATTTCGAGATTTGATATCGAGTTCTGTCCCTGAGTCATAAACCTACAAATGTTGAATATTTATAATTCCGTAGAATGAAGGGTATTCTCGATATGAAAATCTTCTAGTGAAGAGATCCAATGTCAAAAAGCACTTTGAGCAGTAATTCCATGCTCACTAATTAAGGTCACGTGGGACCGCCTCATGAATATTCATGGCCCTCATCACAGGCAGCGAGTGTTACAGAACAGAGGAACTCACTTGTCTGTCGGACGCTCACACCCAATACCCATTAACGCCCAATTTGTTTAGTAGGGATTCATTGCATGTACCGGTAGCAACGGGGCTAACTGGAACTGTGTGCTGGCTCGACCTTATCTCTGGTGAGGAAACCTGCCCGTGGACGAACACAACGTGCGTCAGATGTTGATACAGTCGATGTGGAATATGGCCAGGTCCCCCATCCGCTAAGGAGTAACAGCTGCATTGATGGCCACTGGTATCTGGCTTTCATATTCTTCAAAATCTCGCCAGGAATATTTAGCGTCCCCATTAAAATTTTGTATTGCGCTTGCCTTCGATTTGAGACATATTCATAGAAATTATTTTATGCACATGTGCCAGAGGAAAGATAGGGGATGGTTCTAATTCCAGCATGTGAAAAATGAGCTTGACCATGCGACCCCCCCCCCCCCCCCCCCCCCCCCCCCCCCCTTCACACCCACCCACACACACCTCCTCATCCCCAACCCCCACCCCACCCAGATCTGTCCATGGCATGCTCGGCACATCTTTATAGGAAACACATCATATGTGAAGTCATCGCATAAGCGTATAAACATTTCAACCGCTCCTCTAACACTTTGTAAATATTCAGCACGTTTATTTTTCAGGAATATTAATACATTTTATGTGAAGTTATCGCCTAAGGGTGTAAATATTTCAACCGTTACTTAAATATCCCCGATCCACTAAACCCGATTTGTGTTCAGAATGCTTGTAGGAATACATCTTGTGCGATGTTATCCAGGTTGGTTGTTATAAAAATGTGTGAAAACTGCTGCCGTTACTGAAAACATTCCCGGTCTACCAAAAACTGAGTGTATTAGAAACATGCCGCCCTACACAGCGAGGGACATCGGCGCTACAGCGGGCGTACAGAACCACAGTGTACCCGTTAGACCCATCCCGTTACATTGATGATGTGATTACTTGTAATTAGGTTCGATCTGGTCTCATTTTACATCAGATAGTGCATACTTGGAGAAGGAAAAGTGTCGGTACAGGCGTGCTGTCTGTCACGAACGGTTGTTGATAATCAAGAGACATAACCTTTCCCACTACAGCTGTCACAGTGCAAACGTCATGCGGATCATTACTCCACGCCAGTCAGTGTACAATTTGCCCTCGACCAGCTCATATGCGTCTTTACCCCAAACCTGTTATCGTGTTGGCGTGTGTCTTTTTTTCACTGACGTTGACATGCTGCTATATGTGGGTTGTTGTTTTTTCAGCTCTTGACAAGAGGGTGTATTTCTTCACAGCTGTTATATCGCTGGTGCGTGTTTTCCATACCCGTTTTAAATGGGGTTTTTCAATAGCTGTTAACACAGTGACATTTGTATTTTTTAACAGTTGTTAACCTGTTGGTGTGAGTACTTTTCAACAGTTGTTAACCTGTTGGTATGTGTATTTTTCAACAGTTGTTAACCTGTTGGTGTGCGTATTTTTCAACTGGTGTTAACCTGTTGGTGTGTATTTTTCAACTGGCTTTAACCTGTTGGTGTGTATTTTTCAACTGGTGTTAACCTGTTAGTGTATGTATTTTTCAACAGTTGTTAAACTGTTGGTATGTGTATTTTTCAACAGTTGTTAACCTGTTGGTATGTTTATTTTTCAACTGGTGTTAACCTGTTGGTATGTGTATTTTTCAACTGGCTTTAACCTGTTGGTGTGTATTTTTCAACTGGTGTTAACCTGTTAGTGTATGTATTTTTCAACAGTTGTTAAACTGTTGGTATGTGTATTTTTCAACAGTTGTTAACCTGTTGGTATGTTTATTTTTCAACTGGTGTTAACCTGTTGGTATGTGTATTTTTCAACTGGTGTTAACCTGTTGGTGTGTATTTTTCAACTGGTGTTAACCTGTTAGTGTATGTATTTTTCAACAGTTGTTAAACTGTTGGTATGTGTATTTTTCAACAGTTGTTAACCTGTTGGTGTGTGTATTTTTCAACAGTTGTTAACCTGTAGGTATGTGTATTTTTCAACAGTTGTTAACCTGTAGTTATGTGTATTTTTCAACTGGTGTTAACCTGTTGGTGTGTGTATTTTTTAACTGGTGTTAACCTGTTGGTGTATGTATGTTTCAACTGGTGTTAACCTGTTGGTGTGTGTATGTTTCAACTGTTGTTAACCTGTTGGTATGTGTATTTATCCCCAGTTGTTAACCTGTAGTTATGTGTATTTTTCAACTGGTGTTAACCTGTTGGTGTGTGTATTTTTCAACTGGTGTTAACCTGTTGGTGTGTGTATTTTTCAACAGTTGTTAACCTGTAGGTGTGTGTATTTTTCAACTGGTGTTAACCTGTTGGTGTGTGTATTTTTCAACTGGTGTTAACCTGTTGGTGTGTGCTTTTTCCAAAGCTGTAAACATGATGGTTTATGTGTTTTCAAAAGCTGTTTACACTTACCGTCATTTTTCAGAGCTGTTAAAATGCCAGTGAAAGTCTTTTTTCAGTTGTTTTAAATTTAGAAGATGGGTGGTTTCATTGACGTTAACATGCTGCTATATTTGAGTTGGTTTTTTCAACTGTTAACAAGAGGTTGTATTTCTACATAGCTCTCTGTCGCTGGTGCATGTTTTCCATACCCGTTTTAAATATTTTTTTCAATAACTGTTTTCACAGTGACATTTGTATTTTTCACAGTTTTTAACCTGTAGTCGAGTGTAATTTTCAACTGTTGTTAACCTGTAGGTATGTGTATTTTTCAACTGTTGTTAATCTGTAGGTATGTGTATTTTTCAACTGTTGTTAACCTGTAGGTATGTGTATTTATCCCCTGTTCTTAACCTGTGGGTATATGTATTTCACAACTGTTGGTGTGTGCTTTTTTCAAAAGTGTAAACATGATGGTTTATGTGTTGTCGAAAGCTGTTTATTTTTCACAGCTGTTAAAATGCCATTGAAGGTCTTTTTCTTAAGTTGTTTTTAATTTAGGAGATGGTTGACAGAATCGCGAAAGGTCAAGGAAAAGCATCACAGAGTCGGGGGGATTGATAAAATAGTATGCAATTTAGTGGAGTGTCGTGAGAAATATGGAATTTTGTTTATGGTTAAATATTGATAACATCGATGTGAAGTTCTTGACACATCACTACCATGGCATTGTTGGGATCCATGACCACAGTGACCACACATGTGAGGGGAGACATTCGAGGGATGGTCATAGATGAGTCAGTTAACTTCCTGTGGTTAACGTATACATGCAAGTAATCTGGAGAAAGCTGATGATGATCTTATGACGCCTTGAGTGATTTCCCAGAACTCATCCATAGTTTTAAGAGTATTTGTTTTTTAATAAGTGCACCTTGTAGAATACAAGGCTATGCATGACGTGTGGTAATTGGATGTGCTTTTTAAGAGTCCATTACTTTTGTACATAAAGTTTTGGAATAAGGAATACTAAGATTAACTATTTCTCAGCCGTTGTGCCTTCGTTATTTGTTGATTGATTGGTTGACCGATTGATTGATTGACCGATTGATTGATTGATTGATTGATTGACCAACACAAACATCCAAATCCACACACCCCATCTCAGCCTACTACCACTCACTCCCAAAACCTACCCCACCAACACCACTCCATACCCACAAACCACCCCTGACACACATTCACCTCCTACCATACAGTGCCACAAACATTTATCCACACACCCTTATCCACCCACACACACCCGTAACTGATAATAAAATTGTATGTGCATGTTGGTACTTTTGAACTCCCCCCCCCCCCCCCCTTAAAGGCATCTGTGGAGCAGCCTCTTCACCATTTTCCACCATATTATATTAATGAGCTAAAGCACTCCCTCCCTCTTATTTTCAACGAACACTATTCATTAAGATCACTCAGGGATAGAGCACACTTTTTGACATCCGGTGACAATCTCTTTTAAAGCTCACAATTTCATATCAACTTAAGCATAACTCATAAGAGCCAGGGAATTATAGAACTTAGGAGTGTAATTTGATAAGTTGTGTCGTACTGAGCTCATCAAACATACAATTTCTCCATACGGCACTTGGCAACGATACCCATCTTGACGATGAGATTGGCTGAAACGTTTAAAGATATTCCCCATCTCCTCTTTGTAAGAATAGGAAAAGACATGATAAGATTAGAAACCAGACCATGAATCGTCACATCAGTGCAAAAAACTGTTACGGAGCTCTTTCCTTTCCTCTCTAATGGCGACATACAAGTGGTACATGGCACCAGCCTCATTCGGCAGTCACCACATATTCGGTATGCGAATACTAAACCCTCATCAACTTGTTTCTTTTCCTTCCCAAGACACCAAGTCGCGTGCAACTGAGTCCCTACTGTGTCGTAACCATAATTTACAACACTCGGAATTAATTTACGGCAATGGCTTTACGAGTCGGTTTCCGGCAATTTCTGCTTGTAACTGATATTATCTGGTCAATAATTAGTTATTAACCGAGTCAGTAAAACGTGGTTTTTCATTTGCATTAATTAACTTCTTCTCGGGATCGATATATCGGTTTGATGTACAGGGTATCTGAGACAGGACGTGACACCAGCAATCGTTAACTATATTTTGCATGCCGTTACTAACGTATAGACATTTTCATGACTTACTAACTGTTGACGAACAGTCATTTTACGGGGCATTGCATGGTCATGAAACTGTGAAGAGTTTATGATCAACATTAACTGTGCTTTAAAGAAATGAAACTGTCTGGACCGATGGTGGTCAAAAACTGTAACAATATGTTACTAATTACTGCAAGTCTATCTATCTATCTATCTATCTATCTATCTATCTATCTATCTATCTATCTATCTATCTATCTATCTATCTATCTATCTATCTATCTATCCCTGTACCCTTCCCTCTATCCATCAACCCCTAATTATTTTATCCATCAATCATCTAAAAGTTTAATACCAAACATAGATTGACCTATGTGTCCATCTACAGTGTATAAAGCAGAACCCCCGTTGGGAGTCGGTGAAGAATGTGTCCCCGGCACCCCATGTTTGATCGCAAGAGGTGACCAAACAAGACAGACCCGTGAAGATCCGGGTTAGAATTGTTCTTCAGCAACCCATGCATGTTGTAAAACAGGACTAACGGGATCAGGTGGTCAACCTCGCTGCCTTGGTTGATGAATGTCATCGTATCCAAATTGCGTAGATCGATGTGCATGATGTCAATCACAGGATTGTCTGGTCCAGACTCGATTATTTAGAGATCTGCCGTCATATAGCTGGAATATTGCTAAGTGCGTCGTTAAACAACAGAAAACAAGTCACACAGAAGCACATTTATGTAACGTATCTATTAACATTCTCCGTATATAGCTTCTTACTTTAGTCGTTGTTGACGATAATGAAATCTACAGCAATGAAGACGTTGCAATAGTGAAGTCTCGTATTCCAATTCCAGATGTACATACAATACATTTATACTTCCTCATTAAGGTTATATATATTCACTGGTGTCTATGGCAGTTAGATTAACCCATTGTATCTCTATGTTATGAAGCTTGAGTGCGTTGTTTTCAAGTGATAACGTGTGAATCACAATAATAACGTGGTGGTAAAACAAATGTTAGATATACTATGAATAAATTATTTATAGTATATTTAACATTTTGTACCACCCATCAATCTTGATTCAAACCATTGTTGTATGAATTACAATAATTAAAGAAAGGTAAGCTTCAGTACCCGTCCGACTTTATGTGGTTGACTTTGATATAGTCATTCCATTCCCTCAGTGTCTCCTGATGTAAACGCTAGGTACAGATTGACAATTACACTTTAAGCAATCAAAGTAGAATCTTGCTTCTCCGCCGTACATCCAGAGCTATTAGTCGACCCTTGTTCCACCGGCTCGTGAATCACAACTCGATCAAAGAGACCGTGCCGGTGAGACCGATTATGATCTAATGCTTGACTTTTTGATATGCGACTTATAGAAGATAGGAATAAAGGCAAGAGTGATAAAATGTTGAACCAGATCAATTACCACGCTGTCACTAATTTGGTCATTGTGAAGCCACTGAAATTACATCTGATTTGAATTGCTTCAGTAGCCACTGATGAATTCGGAGAACGCTAGCCAGTCCAGGTCGGTGCTGATACATCAGAATATACAGTCTACTGACAAAAACAAGATCGCCACCAACAGGAAACATGCGCGCCCATAACATGTGTATGACGTCATTGGTTTTTGTGAAGATTGTCGCCATGATAGTTAACGTCTCAGTTATGGCCATTGTGTCCGCAATTGGCCGTGCGTGTTCTTTTGGAACCGATCATCCATCTAGAGATCTATTTCCAATCTACATTGAACACTAAACGTAATTAAACCATCCAAACGAAAAAACGCTAAAACCCCTCAAAATTACGTTTTATCAAGATCTTTGATCAGTAATTTATTTACTTCAAGGACGAAGTACAGTTTAAACAGGAATCTGAAGAGTCCTGGAGATAATATGTTCACTAAACGTCATATATCAATGTATTCTACTCAAAAGAATTTAAAGAACACTCCGATTCTTTCATATTAATATAGTTAATATGTCCGTCAATCTGTCATGCCACGACAGATTAAATATAATTTTGTGAAAGAATCGGGTGATCTTTAACTTCTTTTAAGTAGTATATGTTTTATACGGAATTAGTCAAACGGCATCCATCTTCCATTCTAATGTTACATTGTTATACTAATTCTAATATTTTTGCCTTCGAGGATTAAAGTGATAGGTATGCTTTAAATACAGGAAGACCCCGTGGCGATTCCGGGTTAGATTAGGCGACGAGATGGATCAGATAATTTACCTTACCACAGGTACAAACAAAACCCACTTTTGGATGAAGAACCCCACACACACATACACACACACGCACACACACCACACGCACACATGCGCTCGCGCGCAAACACACACACACACACACACACACACCACACGCACACATGCGCACAGACACACACACACACACACCACACGCACACATGCGCACAGACACAGACACATACACACACACCACACGCACACACGCACACATGCGCACAGACATACACACACACGCACACATGCGCACAGACACACACACACACACACACACACCACACGCACACATGCGCACACATGCGCACACACACACACACGCACGCACACCACACGCACACATGCGCACAGACACACACACACACACGCACACACACCATATGCGCACAGACACACACACACACACCACATGCGCACGCACACACGCACACACACCACACGCACACATGCGCACAGACACACACAGAGACACACACACACACCACGCACACATGCGCACACACACACACCACACGCACACATGCGCACAGACACGCACACACACCACACGCACACATGCGCACAGACACACACACACACCACACGCACACATGCGCACGCACACACACACACGCACACACACCACACGCACACATGCGCACAGACACACACACACAAACACACACACACCTAATTGCTGTATATGAAAAATATATGATTGAAAGATTTTGATAGGCATTGCTGCTGACAACGACATTACAGCAAATACTTATCTTCGCTGTCATCAGAGGGTCGGAATGTTCATATAATTAAATTTCCATAATCCTAATCCGACTTTATGAATGTGTTCATGAATCACTATCAAATAACGATGATACCAGGTGTTCATCGAGCGTGAGAAAATGTGAGCTTGTCCTGCCCCACTGGTGTTACCCGTCACAAACACATGCAAAGACAAGTCAACTTCTCAGCTGAAAAAACACGGGAACATATGGTACAAGTACAAAATAGGGAATTGCATCGGACATCGTTTTGGTCACTGATGTGTCAAATTTGTAATTGTCCTCCACACTTTTTGAAAGTTTTACTGAGGCAAATTGTTTGATAGGCATTACTTAGAAGTTGACGGATGACAAGATAGACCGCGAATATTGTGACAATGATCAGTCAAATCCCCGAGACACACTTGTCCTTGTGGATAACAATCCACCAAGTCTAAACTCTTCTGTTTTACTGTGTGGAAGGAGAAGTTTGGTTAATAAACATTTAACCCATTCCACGCTCAACCGCTTAGCCTTTGTTATTTCACACTAGTATTTAGTGTTGAAAGTCTACCTGTCTGCAATAAAACATTTTTCATGTTCATGATTTCAGCTACTCAGATAATCGGATAGATTGTAAATATGTCTTCTGTCATGACCGTATTCCTGAACTTTAACCTTTGAGTGTTTCAAAATGTGTATTTCCAGATCTTGCAGTTCAATCGTAAAACAGAGACACTTGAAGGTGGTCCTTTTACGCAGGGTTAGAAAATCGACGTATTAATATTTTTAGGGTAAAATATTCTGATACTTCTGCGTTTATCGACGCGTTTGCTCTTATTAAAAAGAAGTGATAAAAAAACATTATTTGCGCATATAATTCTAATCTATGCATCTATGCCACAGCGAAAGATTATAATTAATGACAGGTATGACGTGACCTTAGCGTTGTGCCATATTACAATCTTATGTATGGTGATTTGTTCCTTCTGCTTGAGTAGTCAATGTTTATGACGAGTTTACCATGTTGTATTGGATTACAGAAACTGTTTGTGTATTTTTCACTTTAGCTTTTCCAGTAATAATTCCAGGGATATGAGTGAAATGCCGTGGTAATAGCTTCTTTATAGTTGACAAGATAGTATTTTATTCGGAACAGCCAATCGTTTTTTAAGTCGTAAAAGATTCGGTAGTATTTTTAATAGTCGTAACAAATCTAATTTCAATATTTAATACCATAACATGTAATAATGGTGTTTTTCCTCGTCATAACACATAGCATGGCATTTGTATTGTCGTAACAGGTAATAAAGAATTTTTATAGTAATTCTTCTTCTTCTTCTTCACGTGCTCTTTAATTTATATAAAGCCCATCACCATAGATACAGTTTACGCGATGTACACAGTATGTAATCATAACTCACCAGGCCTTGTAAATAGCTCTTCCACCTTACAAGGCCCCCTGTTATTTGTCCGACAGAGATAGAGGGAAATACCAAGAGGGCTCTACACTTATTTTAATCCACTTTTTAGAGTCTGAATTTACTGATCTGTTTTCATGTAATGCCATTGATTGTAATAACTGTTATCTGTGAGTTTGTCCAATTTGTCTCTTCCACTGCTTGGAGACAGGATCTCGACAGCTCATTCCCCTCACATCACGTGTGGTTCCTCGTGTGTGTTCATCTGAAGGCTAGTTGCCCACCACAGACCCCAAAATGCACCTCGGCAATCCCGAGGGTAGAGGCTGTGTCACCTGCCTGGCCTTGTTAATGTAATTGGAACTATGAATGATTTCGCCGGCCATTATTGATGATTTGATGGTCGACTCTCAAATTGAATAATCGCCTTCAAATGGGAATTTGTGCGTCTTCGAATGTGACACTTTTATTTGATTTAATTTCATTTGGAGGGATTTGAAAGATTGGCCCAATTGCTATGGAGGAATTTTAATGAACCAAGGCCCTATTATTTGAAATCGGTCGTAGTAAAACTTAACATTTATTGATCTATCTTTAACTGGAGTCTATAACGCTATAAAAGTTGTTATGTCGAACCGTAGAATATGGAGAGGCTGAGATGTTGCTTGAAGTTCCGCGTTAAAGATGGCACTTACCCATTGGTATTCTCGTTTGTGTTCATTTGCCTTGAACAATTCTCAAGTGTCAGCGGTAACTTGATCGTGATTAATTTAGAGGATTGTATTTTGATGCATTTAAATGATTACTGTTGAAAAAAAGAACGGACTAAGTAGCCCCAGTACACAAGTGACATGACAGTACATTGCACTGATTGCTTCCCAGTTTGAGATTTCCTATCTTAGTTGATAAATTAATCACACATTTCCTCGTCTGTTCCCTTCACGAACGGGAGCATAATGCGGCCGGTACATCTTACGCGACAGTCCCGCTAAGATTCCGGGTTAGAATTGGTCTTCAGCAACCCATGCTTGTCGTAAGAGGCGACTAACGGGATCAGGTGGTCAGGTTCACTGACTTTGTTGATGCTCATGATGTCAATCACTGCATCGTCTGATACAGGGGGGCGACGGGGTAGCCTAGTGGTTAAGACCCGGGTTCGATTTCCCACATGGGTACAATGTGTGAAGCCCATTTCAGGTGCACCCTGCCTTGATATTGCTGCAAAATTGCTGAAACATATATAAACATATAAAACAATACTCATTCACTCTATCTGGTCCAGACTCGATTATTTACAGACCGCCGTCATATAGCTGGAATATTGCTGAGTGCGGAGTTAACAAAAAACAAAAAACGTCACGTAACAGTGATTGAACACGTTGCTTTAAACAACGTTAACGCGTTCACAACATAGCGCGAGCACGGATAAGGTGACACGCCAAGGATTATAATCCTGAAACAATCTTTGATTTGAAATTAAGAAAAAGCTTCGTTAAATCCAATGTACTGACGAACGCTCCAAGCATCCTGTGCCGGTCGTAAAAAGCCACTGAATAGATCGGGTGATCGCTTTCACAGATCGAGTGCCATCGTACCCAGACGGCGGCGTTCATGCTATCAATCGCTTGTTTGTCAAACAGCTGGAATATTGTAAAAAAGAAGAAGCATAGTGTGTTTGTTTGTTGTTTAACGCCGCAGTCAGCAATATTCCAGCTATATTACGGCGGTCTGTAAATAATCGAGTCTGAACCAGACAATACAGTGATTGACATCATGATCTCGGCAAATGGAATAAGATGACATGTATCAACCATGTCAGCGAGCCTGACAACCATATAGATAATCTTACCCGCGTGTCTTCTGATATCAAATATGTCAACGACTGTTGATATATTTTATTTGATATCAAAAGACACGAGGGTGAGATTATATTTATCATCCAACATCATTCTTCCAACTTTTGTAACAACTTCAACAGTTTGTAGACAGTAATAAGTGTCTTAAGTGTAAAAAGTTCTGCTAACAGCTTCAGCAACAGAGCCTTTAGAGGTGTCATTTGATTATGACGTCATATAATATATATAATGTAGATATATAATATATAATGTAGATATTGCTTGATCTCACCCAAGCGATATCTTCTGTGGGAGCCAGCTTGGGATGATAAATTCCTTTAGTCGCCTCTTACGACAAGCATGGGTTGCAAAAGATCAAAGCTAACCGGAATCTTCACGGACTGAAACACAGTAAGGAACCAAGGCTTTAACCACAAGGCTACCCTTCAGCCCCCTGCGTTCTGCCCGATGTCTTATTCACACGTAATATACCATTGAATGAATGTTGTTTCACGCAGAAGTCTGGAGTGTCCAGTTACATCGCGGTGGCCTGAAAGATTCGAATTTGTGTTCGGTAATCCGTGGTTGATGTAATGAGCAACTGTCCACGTCGTCAAGGTACCTCAATCAACCATACCTCCTTTTCGTCGGCCCTTACAACAAGTACTGGGACTGTCCCAACGACACAAACATTGCAGGAGTTGTATCGTATCTTTTCCGCAGAAAATTTAGGGAGTTGAAGCCAAGTCTTCGGCGTGACGAGCCAATGATTTAGCCACGAGGCTACCAAACCGCACCTATTGCATCAGCTGCTGCACTTACAGTAAGGACCATAGAAAAGAAATGGTCTCAGACAAATTCTTATGACACGGGATACCAGCAGGGCGATAGCATTTTGAGTCGAGATTTTCACATTACGACTTAGTCGCCCAAGGTGGAACTCCCATCACAGACTGTCACAATATCTGTCAAGTCTGTTGTGGGGGATCAACATTCTGCCAGAACCACAATGTACACCTTCACAGAAGATGTATCGCGATATCAGTGTTCGAAGTAAGGAGTGAGTGAGTAAGTATAGTTTTACGCCGCATTTAGCAATATTCCAGCAATATCACGGCGGGGGACACCAGAGGCTTCACATATTGTACCCATGTCGGGAAACGAACCCGGGTCTTCGGCGTGACGAGCGAACGCTTTAACCACAAGGCTACCAGACCGCCTCTCGAGGTAAGGAGGTTTCACTATATGTATTGCCAATCGTAAATCATCAAACAAAACACATATCATTAGCCTGAATATGTCTTATCAGTAATTTTCACTATGAAGACCGCCTCCGAGGTTTAGTGGACAGAGAGACTGGCTAGAGAGCGGAAGATCGATGGTTCGAATCCCTGCCGCGTCATGGCAACAGGCGTAAAATGATGGTTCTTGTTGTTACCCTACCTGGCGCTTTGTTAATGAGATGAAACGAGAACTGGATGACTCGGAGTCAAAATACTGTGGCTGAGTCAGGTATCCATGTTAACCACACACACGCATGACCGCCTCCGTGGTAGAGCGGAAGGTCCGGGGTTCGATCACCGACCGCGTCATACCAAAAGACGTTAAAAGATGGTACTTGTTGTTACCCTGTCTGGCGCTCGGCATTAAGGGGCTAAAACAAGGTCTGGTCGGCTCGGAGTCAGTATACTGTGTCTGAGTGGGGTATTCATGTTAAACTGCGGCATGGTATCTCACTGAGCTAGCACTATAAATCGGCATCAGTCCGGACTGATACATACACGTGCATGCACGTCGCTATATAAGTGCAATAATCTTGGACGCGACGTTAAACCCCATTTCACCTCACCTCACACACACGCACGCACATGCGCACACACGCGCGCGATCGCATGCACGTTCCTGTATAGGAGCAATAATCTTGAACGCCATTTCACCTTACCTCAACTTCACTCTGAAATGATGACGATGATTATCATTATCATGATCATGTTGTTCTGATCAATGATCACAGATAATACATTTGTTAAGACAGGCACTGCTATTATTGTCTCTTATCTTTCTATCTGAAATAATTTATTATTTATTGTAAACCACCCATTATTTGAAGATTACCACCACCTGTTTCTCATGTTGCCATGTAAATGGCAAACATAATACAGAAACGTATCTTTGGCCAGTCGTAAGTCGCGTCAGTTATTGTCGGTGCTTGATCATCTTGTAGTTGGTAATATCTGTGATACAGATTTCAGTATTTCATCAGCGGGTCGCGTCCCCAGAGCAGTGTAGTGTCGCCCATACAAGTTTGATTGAGTAAAAGACATCATGGAATAGGATTTGCCTTGAGACGTCTGGCCAAGAGAAGGTCATACCAGTTCGATATTGTCATAGCCTCCTGCTGACGTTTATTAATATCCCTGCGGGAGATAACTACCGGTGGAGAGAATAATTAGCAGACGGTGATGTCGCGGGTTTGACAATATCTCATGAAGGAGAATGGATCTTTGTCGCTATTTTTGATATTGTTTAACAATAGAGAGGAATGTTGCGAGGCTTCATCAGTACTCCAGTTTTCTTTGTAACCGGACGTTTGATTGGCATACAACTAATCAGCGACTAGTCTTTGAGTCCGCGAACCTGTTTCGGTGGGAGTGCGGACGTCGGAGAAAACACCTTTAGAGACATTGACCAATAAGCTCGGGCTGCGGGGAATTTGATAGCAAAATGAGCATTGGCTCTTGGGAATGGAACCTAAACACTAGGCGTAATATTCCGGCATGTGCCGTAGCAACGAGTTCTTAACTTATCAAATTCTTCTAACAACAGTAACAATATATTCGTGTCACTCAAAAGAATTGTATTAAAGTGCACTCAAAACAGACTTGACGCCGTGAACTGTTGTTCCCATGGCAATCAGCAAAGATAAAGGCTTGCCAGAGGCTTACTCATTCCACACCTTATTTGTGATTCACCCGATCGTTTCGCTCCCAAAAACAACGTTGAGTGACGCTTTCCAATATCAGGATGTCAGGAACTCTTAACTCACAAATCAAAATATGAAATATTAATTATCCATTAGCGATATCACAAAATATAATAAATATTCTCATTCTGAGGAAATTAGATGAAATCGACCTTTGCAGCGGACACACCAAACTGACCAGCTGACAGCTCGGGGTTTAAGCCCAAACCTACTAAACTAAACGCCCTGTGACTGACCGCCATTGAACTCACCAGAGACCTGGCACACCGGTTTGATGGTAGGCCTCGGCCCAAGGCATGCGGTAATATTAATCTTCTGCACGGACGCATGTCATCCAAAATCATAACTGAATATTGATGATGGGGTATAGCCCTGATCTTCGTTCTGTATATTCTTGTTTTAGTGAAACATGTATGTAGTATACACGGAAAGTATTTCCCCTTGTGTTAGCATATTGTGTGTATGGCATTACGTTAGTTCCGTCACCATCCATGTGATGGTGCCTAGTTGTGTCATCATCAGAGGGTCCCCACCTCCGTCATCAGTATTTGCTCTCTAGTTCCGTCACCACCTGACAGTGTCTAGATCTGTCATCACACGACGGTGTCTAGTTACGACATCACATCTTGGTGTCTACTTTTGTAATTACCTGATGGTGTCCAGTTTCGTCATCATCTGATAGTGTTTATTTCCGTCATCACCTGAGGGTTTCTACTTCCGTTAGCATCTGATGGTGTCTAGTCTCGTCATTATCTCATGGTGTCTGAATCCACAATCATCTGCTGATGTCTAGTTCCGTAATCATCTGATGGTGTCTAGTTCTGTGTCATCTACTGATGCCTCGTCCCATCATCATCTGATAGTGTTTATTTCCGTCATCACCTGAGGGTTTCTACTTCCGTTAGCATCTGATGGTGTCTAGTTTCGTCATTATCTCATGGTGTCTGAATCCACAATCATCTGCTGATGTCTAGTTCCGTCATCATCTGATGGTGTCTAGTTCTGTGTCATCTACTGATGCCTCGTCCCATCATCATCTGATAGTGTTTATTTCCGTCATCACCTGAGGGTTTCTACTTCCGTTAGCATCTGATGGTGTCTAGTTTCGTCATTATCTCATGGTGTCTGAATCCACAATCATCTGACGGTGTCTAGTTCCGTAATCATCTGATGGTGTCTAGTTCTGTGTCATCTACTGATGCCTCGTCCCATCATCATCTGATAGTGTTTATTTCCGTCATCACCTGAGGGTTTCTACTTCCGTTAGCATCTGATGGTGTCTAGTTTCGTCATTATCTCATGGTGTCTGAATCCACAATCATCTGACGGTGTCTAGGGCCGTCATCATCTGACGGTGTCTAGTGTCGTCATTATCTGCTGTTGTCTAGTTCCGTCATCATATGTTGGTGTCTAGTTTCGTCACCACCTGCTGATGTCTAGTTCTGTCATCATCTGATGTCGTCTAGTTCCGTCATCATCTGATTGTGTCTAATTTCGTCATCGTGTATTGGAATCTAGTTCCGTCTGTATTTGATATTTTCTAGTTAGCTGATCATGTCTTTTTTCGACGTTACCTATGGCTATATCTGACATTACATGATGGTGTTTTGCTTCGGCATTATCTGATGGTGTCTATTTCTGACATTACGTGATGGTGTCTAGTTGGAACGTTACCTTAAGCATTAGCTGATTGTTTATAGTTTCGACATTACCTAAGGTGGCGTTAGTTCTGCAATTGCTTGATGATATCTTGATACGACAATGTACGATAGTGTTTTGTACCAAACATATTTGATGGTGTCTAGTTCAATGTTCCAACCTTTGGTGCTGCATTCTGGACAGGATATGTCATATGTAAGACGGTAGTGCTATTTAACATATTTTAAAAGAACTTCTCCGCTTAAAGAAACAATATACCTAAATTTTCGAGCTCTCTGAAGAGAGCTGGGGTGGAGCAGGGCGGTCATCTCTGTGCTCCACTATTCACTCACTTCCCCGCATATTATGACAACGCCGAACGTAATGGCCTGTGTACTCACTAACGTCGCCGCGGTTTATTCGATTTTAAAATATCGCTTTACTATACACACTTGAACGGAAAGTGTATGCAGGTTGGGCTGCATTAAACTCTCGTCTCGTCTCAGCCAGCATGGCGGCAAATAACATCAAACTTCCATTTTGAAGAACACACTTTGACTCGCGCGATACTCCAGTACCACCATCGAGGGGCCAGAATACTGATTTCAATTAATAGATTTTAAATCCGTCAACCAACACGCTTGCTACCATAATAGAATTGGCAGTTTTTATTACTGACGTGGTATCGTGTAACTTGCATTTGTATGGCGTGTAAATATCACAGAAAGATTGATCACCATTTATAATGAAATAAAGTGTCAGATCTCGCAGATGTATTATACATATACTTTTATATTTATAAGTTTGAGGCGCATAGTCCTTCCCTGAGTGTCCGTGCCATACCTCGTTTCTATGCAACCATCATTAATTACGCAAACAGAAGGAACACCTGACAATCGGCTGTCCACTTCAAATATGAAAACACAGGTACTGCTTCATCGCGTCTATTGTGTAAACAATGTTACTTGAAGTCCAAAAATTACCGCGAAACCCCGGACGACACCGTCGCCATTGTTCATCTTCCCGAGGCAAGGGAGTTAACTGAGTTTAACTGACTCCAGTTTCCATCCTTGCCGATCCAGGTTGGAATTATGGAGTACACTGTTATATTTTGGCCGGACTAACGAGGCTGTGCAGTCCAATCAAAATCGCGTAACGACATCGACATCTGGTTCGTAAAATGCCGTGCAGTTTTCGGTCGATTGCAGGATTCGCAAAACATGTGTACCGATAATTTAGCGTCAACAGATATTTTCCGAATCTTTTCATGTTTTTAATCCAGGTGCTCACGTGATTTGATGCACTTCGCGAAATAAGACGCGTTTTATTATAATATAGATCTTGATTATCGATCAAATCATATTCACTGGGCGAGGCCATTTTATTTGAAGCAAATGCAAGCGATGTGAGAGGTGGAATCTGATTGGTCAATAGGTTGGCCATGGAAGGGACATAACTCATAACCGCCACTGGTGGCGCTACGATCGAGCCCAGAAATTCCAGCCTGGTTCGTCAAGGGTGGAAACTGGTCTTTTACAGTTAGTTAACTCCATTGCCTCGAGAAGATGAAATTGTTGGGATTGCGATTTACCGGAATGGGAACATGCATGTCGTATTATCCATTTGATCGTATAAACTCCCGGGCAAAAGACAGTATACACTTCTGAATCCTTTTATTCCGGAAACATACAAAGAGGTCACCCACACACACACCCACACACCAACACACCCTTCCGATAGTTGGTCATTACATCAATCACTAGGTTGGTTGGTCCAGGCTCCATTATTTATGAGAATTGTCTTCACCAACCAATGCTTGCCGTAAGAGGCGACTAACGGGATCGGGTGGTCAGGCTCGCTGACTTGGCATATGGATGTCATCGTGTCCCAATTGCGTGGATCGATGCTCATGATGTCAATAAATGGATTCTCTGGTCCAGACTCGATTATTTACAGACCGCCGTCATATAGTTGGAATATTGCAGAGTGCGGCATTAAACCACAAACAAACAAGCTAAGAGGTGAGGTGAGGTGAAATTGGGTTTAATGTGGCGTTCAAGGCTATTGCACTTCTATAGCGACGTGCGTGTGTGTGTGTGTGTGTGTGTGTGTGTGTGTGTGTGTGTGTGTGTGTGTGTGCGTGCGTGTGCGTGTGTGTGTGTGTGTGTGTGTGTGTGTGTGTGTGCCGAGCGCCAGGTAGGGTAACAACAAGTACCATCATGTAACGTATTTTGGTATGACGCAGCCGGGGATCAAAACACCGTCCGATTTCACATGCAATGCAACTATCCGGATTAAAAAGTCCCATTGTATGTGTAGCATAATCATATACATAGAAACATAGTTACTACGGACTTTGTTAGAACGGACACCCTGTAATAAGAACGACTTCTGTTGGGGAATGTTTCATAACAACGTGCGAGTGAGTGAGTGAGTGAGTGATTGAGTGAGTTAGTGAGTGAGTGAGAACATGAACATTATGGGATTTCAGATTTGACCTGGAGGCATTCCCAAGGCATCAAATATTCAATATCAGCCGCTCGACTCTGTACAATTCAGTTGAACTCACTTTCGTTGTGTATTCAAGATTATGTTTGTACAGCGCACGGGGAATCAACTGAAGGGAAGGGTTGTTCACAAATTGAGTAGATTATGAATACAATATTCATGTCAGTCTGGCGAATAGCCCGTTTTTCGCATTTCTCGACTAAGAAAAAAGGGTGTTTAGCAAGAAAAATATTCATATTCCGTGATTAGTCTGGACAATTTCTGGAATTCCAATCCAAGTTTTTCAACTCTAAAGATTTCGGTTGTCATTTTACCTTTAATCCATACAGCTATTCGCTCCGTGTAACATGTTCCTATTATATCTCTGACACGTATGAAGAACTGTATGTTTATGGCTGTCTCCATGCATATATGTGGGGGCACGGGTGGCCCAGCCGTCTAAGGCGCCGCGATTCGTTGTGCAGAGTTGCGTCCCTTGGGCACGCCAGAAACCTATGATTGTGGGTTCGAATCCCGGTTCGAATCCCGGTTCGCCCCGATTATGTTTCTAGGTTTGTCAGCACCATACCCGTGCTCCTGGGTTTCACCGAAGTGGTAAACGTCTGGGACCTGCATTACTGCGGGCTTTCCTCCCACATTAAGCTGACACGCCGCGATATAACTGGAATACTGTTAAAGGCGGCGTTAGACCGAACTCACTCACTCATGCATATATAATTCGAGAATGATGTGAAATAGGCTGCGTCAGACAAAGGCATAGCAACTTTGGAACAGCACGTGCAGCTGTCAACTGCCGCAATGTGTCGATTGCAAGCCAGGCGTGGGACATGCGTGACATCTTTACTTGTACAATCAACAATTCGTCTCCACTCGCCCCTTTCCGAAACCTGTGGTAAGGGACGCCATTCGCCTTCATTCGTTCCATTCCGAGACAAGCCGAATGTAGATTACGGGACAAAACGAGTGATGGCGAATGCATTCGGCTTGTCACGGATTGGCACGAGTTGGTCCCGAATGATGAATAATGTATCCCTTGGCTTTCTCACTGTTGTTGATTTCATTTCTTCTCGCAGGATCTTGTGACTGCGCAAGCAGGTGATTTGTCAAAAAATTTAAATTCCGAAATACCATCATGCATTCACAGGATGGTAGGGAGAAGACTCAAGGCCTTCCGTGACGAGGTATAAACTTCAGTTTCGGTTTCGTCGCAGATTGGCGAGTAGCGCCGTGATGTCTTTATTGATGCCACTTTGGGTATGATTTCTGTCACATTTCAAATTTACTGATCTGTTTAGAAGTTTTATTCTCTACCTACAAAACACAGGCGGGATAGATTCCACACTTCCATGTATACACACGGCGCACCGTCAGGGATGCTGAACGCTGACGAACATGGAGAACTTTGAGAACTTCCTGAGATTGAGTGAGTGAGTATGGTTTTACGCCGCTTTTAGCAATATTCCAGCAATATCAGGGCGGGGGACACCAGAAATGGCCTTCACACATTGCACCCATGTCGGGAATCGAACCCGAGTCTTCGGCGTGACGAGGGAACGCTTTAACCACTAGGCTACCCGACAACTCAAAGATGATCCATACAACACAAAACACCGTTTGCATATCCGTTGATGTCATATTCACCTGGCTGTACAAGAGTATTCGGGGTATCAGTTGTAAAATGTTAGGAGTTACGTCCCTTAGCTACCAGGATCCGTGGTTGTTGGGATGAATACTCATTTCGCCCCGACTATGATCCTTGGTCGTTTCCTTGCCTTTCATGATCCCGAAAATGCACACGTGTACAAACTGACACCTTCCTCCCACTTTACATCTGTGGTGTAACTGAAATGTTGTTTAAAGTTAAACCCAAACTCACTCAGTGAAACCATACGCCACTATTTATCCCATCGGAGCGTGGGAGATCCAATGATGAAGAAAGAAGCTCTGCATTTCCCTATTTCAAATTAGAATTTCCAAGTCATAATTTCTTGCCAGGTTTAATAAAAAATTGTACGGACCTAACTGCTCTTATTTTGTAGTAATAACCCGAAGAGACTTAGCGACCCCAATGTTGCAGTTCAGGGGTGAAATCCCTCCAGCTCTCTGTCTATGTCAGATCCGGAACATATCGCTCTCTCCGAGATTCGTTTTAAATGTAAACTGACTTAAAATAATTTCAACGCCCTTCCTATACAATTGACAGCCTTGAAAGACGCGTTTTGTCATTGAAATGCATAGTGAGCGCTGGGTCCAATTTACATTGTACATTTAAATTTACGGCCATTTTTGCAATCGACAACCACGACACTCAATTAACAAAAGAAAATACTAGTAGATAAATGTGCTCAATAAAACTAAGATGTTTATGTTCAAATCTCAGTTTTGTTTTGCATATCGGCCCGGTTGAGAGTAGGTTTTACCAAATACACGTACTATGGAATTATCAGGACTTTCTTCCCTCTAGGAAACGAATGAATGCTCATTGTATCGTGTTATTTCTTTTATAAATAATTACCAAAATAATTTCCAAAAATATACAATGAATAAAATATTCTATTATTTCTTCTAGTTTTACATGTGTAATTAGGTTGAAAAGGGGAAAAGTCAAATCAACAGGAAACATGAAGTTTATTTTCGCATGCTTCAACCGGAGTTCGACGAAGGCAACGCGAAACAAATACCATATATAAAAATAGAAACTGACAATGTGTACAATCTCTCTTCTGTCGTGATAGTGTTTGCTTGAGATAATTAGCTACATGATCAATGTTGTGTGTCGCGGGGGGTCGTCAGGCGCTCGCTGAGGGGACAAGCAAACTCTGACATTGGACATACTCACATCAAAATATTGATTAAATTAGCACAAAGAGGTGGGAAAGCCTTGTCGACATCGGAATTGTTTTAAGAGCCCTAACAAACGGCGGAGTTGGCATGGAAAAGATTAATGGAAAAAGTCATTCGGTTGTTGAGCGTTTTCCTAAACGATGGCAGCGTCGTCACGAGCCGGAACATCACCAGCCACGACAAGCTTTCAGCTGCATTGCGTACAACTCCGAGATACTGTGGCTGTGATAAATGAGTTTTCGCAATATTTGCACCAGGAAACATATTTATTACGACTGCCAAGCAGTTAGTTGAGTGCAAATATTATCCACTAGAAATAAGAAGAAGTCTTTGAAGATAAGATGTGAAATGATGCTAGTTTAGATACGATTCACACAGTTTGTGCTCCAACACGTCACGCGGAGTCAAATATATGATTTTTCCATTTGCAGTGATTAATTGTGATTTATTTCTTGTGGCATGCATTTCCGTTTGTATTTGACAGAAAACCAGAGGAAGTAATGGTAGGAGCATTAGAAGATAACAACTGTTGTTGTTATTGTAGTAACAGTGAGTGAGTGAGTGAGTTGGGTTTAACGCCGTTTTGAACAGTATTCCTGTTATATCACGGCATGTCAGGTCACGTGATGCAGGTCTCAGACGTTTACCACTTCGGTGAAACCCACGAACACGGGTATGGTGCTGACAAACCTAGGAACATAATCGGGGCGAACCGGGATTCGAACCGGGATTCGAACCCACAATCATAGGTTTCTGGCGTGCCCAAGGGACGCAACTCTGCACAGCGAATCACGGCGCCTTAGACGGCTGGGCCACCCGTGCCCCCACATACATGCATGGAGACAGCCATAAACATACAGTTCTTCCACGTGTCAGAGATATAATAAGAACATGTAACACGGAGCGAATAGCTGTATGGATTAAAGGTAAAATGACAACCGAAATCTTTAGAGTTGAAAAACTTGGAACGAACAGGGGTTTGATCCCATAGGGTTCTTCGTTCTCAAGCGAATCAACTCTGCAATTGGAATTGAGGCGCCCTAGTTGATTGGGTCCCCCGGTCCCCAGGAGCAACAGCAGCAGCAGTAGTAGTAGTAGTAGTAGTAGTAGTAGTAGTAGTAGTAGTAGTAGTCGTAGTAGCAACAGCAGCCCGCATTAGTAGTAGTAGAAGTTAATTTGTTTATTAGTTGTTTGTCACACCCAGAAATATTCTAGCTATATGACGGCGGTGTATAAATTATCGAGTCTGGACCAGACAATCCAGTGATTGATATCATGAGCATCGATTTACGCAATTGAGATACGATAACATGCATCAACCAAGTCAGCGAGCCTGACCACCCGTTAGTCGCCTCTTACGACAAGCACGGGTTGCTGAAGACCTATTATAACCCTGAACTCACGGGTCTCAGCAGTAGTAGTACTTGTTGTAGTAATGGTTTGTAGTTGTGGCGGTAGTATAACATCACCACCGACGCTGATGATGATGTGAAAAGATGAGGCGGAAAGCTGGTATTTTCCTTGCGACAGACGCCACTGTCTAGTCTACATTCTATCCATATATAGTCTACATTCAATCCATATTTAGGTACGTTCTATTAATATTTATTCTACGTTCTATCCATATCTATTCTATATTTGGTCTATCCACGTCTAGTGTACGTACTATCTATATCTAGTCTATGTTCTAATCATATCTACTCTAGGTTATATCCACCCATGTCAAGTCTACGTTCTAATCATGTCTAGTTTCCGTTAAGTCTAGTCTCTGATTTATCCATACCTAGTCTATCCATACGACCGAAGGAAATGCGTCATTGTGAAATCTTGTACGGACATTACATGATGCCGAAGAGGTATATTTACAGCAACTTGCGTCAACTAAGCAGATTGTAAGTCAGTAAAATGCGACCTTTGGAACGTGGACAGACTTGAGGAACTTGCAGTGATCAGGTACCTGCAGAATAAGGACTTGACACCAAGAGCCATCCATGAAGGTTTGAGGACAACACTGAGGATACGCCCCCTTCTTACCCCACCGTAAAGAGGTGGACAGCAGAGTTATGCTTGGCAGTGAGAGTCGTGAAGACGACCCGCGTTCTGGAAGGCCTGAAGCGTCAGGACGCCAGAAATGATGAGGAGAATCCAAGATATGGTGCTGATTACATTCCAGTATCACAGAAACTTTGATGATCTAGCTCAGTTTGACTCTGATCCAGAAAGGTTCTTGCAATAATTTGTGACTATTGCCAAACAACAATAGAAACAGTGGAAGTGTTTGACATCTCTACCACAAATGTAGGCAAAGACTGTCCCATCAGCTGGAAAAGGCATCCTTGTAGGAGAATATGCCACTGCACAAATCAGTTGTTGCCATGGCTACAATCCATGAGTGTGGCTTTGAACTCTTTCAGCACCCGCCTTTTTCTCCTGATCTGGCTCCGTCAGATTTCCATCTGTTCACGAACATGAAAAACGCTCTAGCCAGAACCCAGTTTGACCCGAAAAAGGACGTCATAGCAACTGTGGAGAACTTTTTGAACAGCCGAGAGAAACTGGGATAAAATCCCTCCAACAACCTTGACAAAACTGTAACAATCATTTCAATGTCTTCATGTCAAGTCAGTCTACGAGGAGCTCATAACACCAAGCACCCCTCGTACCGTCTCCACGACATTAACGTTTGGAGTCACAACACGAGCACAGAGCCAAACTACCACCCAAACCCCCCACCCCACCCCCTCCCTCGGCTTTAGGAAAGAGCAACTTGTGTTCTTTGTATCTAAGTAGAAAGGAACGCCTTGCCAGACTGTAACCCAGTTTACCAAGTATACGCAGTAATTGTAAAGACTAGTCAAGACGTGTTAGCAGTTGGCAACGACTTCAGAAACAGGTTATTTTGACGGCCCGAGGCTGTAGAGCATCACTTGCTTGACTAACACCCTCATCTGTAACACAAGACACTACTTTGAGTAGCGCACGACGTCGTGATGGATGGTGCATTATGACGTTACTTGTGGTGGGCGACGTCAGGAAGTTGTCGGGAAGTATGGAGTGAAAGAGGCCAACTTTCACCGTCTGGCTAACGGCTGGACTCTAATTGTCGTACACTGGCAGTACATTAAAGCAAATAGGGGCAGTGCCCGACCCCCCTCACGCCTCACCACCGGTGTCTTGGACTCAGACTGCACGGGATCAATAAGCCAATCACAGATCAGATCACTTTTCCGTTCGATCTGTCTGAACCAGAAGTGACAACGGAAAAGCCTGCACCCGATCTGGGAGATTTGCTGATTGAATTTCTAGTGGGTGATTAAGCGTGAAGTCGAGCCGATAATATCCCGAATACCAGCGTGGCGAAGGTGAGAGGGTTATTTAACTCCGCATCGTATCAGAAAGATGTGATTGTCACTGCTACCTGAGGGTTGGAGATTTGTGCGACTGCGTTACGTAGGGACGGCGAAGTCGTTGGGAGGGGGTCGTTCATGCTGCGCTCTCACTGGCGTCATAAACCCCGACTGTAAATGTTAGCGGTCCATACTTGACTGAATTACAAGTTATTAATGGATTATAAAGTGACAGAGTAATGATTTGTCATCGCGACTAGTGGAAATTAACTCGTCTGGTGAGTTTGGTCTGAGGAGTATATCAACAATAAGAGTAAATTTATCGGAACACTGTCATATAGTTGATAGCAGTTAGCATTGCTACATCCGACTGTTTCGAGGCATGTTCCATGTTGTGGTCGGTGTGTTTACCCAAGCATGGTGTGATAGAAAATATATTGAGAAGGAATTAATTGAACATATCCATCCTGTCCATAAAACACTGTACGGGGTCCGCGGATAAAACAAGATGGCCTGTGTAAGGCATGCTGGGAACAGACGGGCGTAGCCTACAAACACATCTGTAATGACTGCTGAACATGACGTTTTTCAAACAATCCATTACATATGAAGCCAAATTACTTAGATTCTATAACTATTCAAATACATGCATATTGACGTGGGACGTATGCCATATTTGGTGCGTATTAAGCGTCCAGAATCGGGTTTGGCTGGACATGATGGTTCATGGGTGTGACCACCTGTTTGACCGCCTCTCATTTATGAACTTGCTGTATAGACGACCCATGATGTCCCGAAACGGTGTTCACACTATCAACCACTGGTTTGTCCGTGCAAAACCCAATTTGTTCTGCATCCACAAGGACATTGCTATACAAATGCAATAACATACAAACTTTATTCCCCAAATGTTTGTTTGTTTGTTGTTTAACGCAGCAATAGTCCGGCTATATGACGGCGGTCTGTAAATAATCGAGTCTGGACCAGACAATCCAGTGATTGACATCATGAGCATCGATCCACGCAACTGGGATACGATGACATGCATTAACCAAGTCAGCGAGCCTGATTCCGTTAGTCGCCTCTTGCGACAGGTAGACCTATTCTACCCCGGATCTTCACGGGTCTCCCCAAATGTAAGATTAGCGGCCCTCTTTAAGAGAAAAGGTGTGAGACGAGACGTAAACTGAATAAATATCTTGTCCAACAAAAGCTGGTGCCACCTCCTCCTCACACACACACACACACACACACACACACACACACACACACAACTCTCTCTCTCTCTCTCTCTCTCTCTCTCTCTCTCTCTCCCTCTCTCTCTCTCCCTCTCTCACAAACACACACACGGTTACGCATTGGTTGGTCTCTTACGTCTCGCCATAAGGCGGCAGCTCTAATAATCCAGCCTTAGACAGAGAAACCAGTGGTTGATAGCATGAGCAATGATCCAGGCCGTACGATAACACACAGTTACATAGTGTGACACCCAATCCTCATCCGAGTCGACATTTGAGAAACTAAGGACAACCTCTGACCCGGAAATGTCATTATACACAATGGCTGTCTACTCTTGCAGTAGAAGTGCAAGTCTAGCTTAAAGAAAATCTCCACAAATTTCAAATCCTTGACGAATAAATGTATCAAGCTGCATCATTAAACTCAGTCTGTTAATTGACAGACTTCTCCCTTATCAACAGGGTCCGAGATATGCAAGCGACCCCTGCTCTTTGAAAGAGTTATCTTAATCGTACGTCACCGTCTCTTTCCGGCAGTTCTCGTAGCGCGTGGCATCTCCCGCCCAATCTCTCTCACTCTTATCCACGTCAAGAGGTTATTATCAGCTGGATATTTGCATGGAAATGGGAAAACTATGAAGGAAGCGATACAGTCTTTATCACACGATCACTCGATTACGTGGTAGTTCCACAGTGCTCCTGTTGCGATATCGTTCAATAAGAACTGATAGGATATTCAATCTGGAGTGAAATTGCCGCAATGAATAGCATCCAGCCTCCGAGACAATCGCCGACTCAAACAACGAGTTTAGCACGAGTGATAAACCATTGTCAATCAGTACAAATTCTTTATACTGGAGTATGGCCTGTTATACCACAGGGAACCGCGCACCCCATCTTTAACATTCTGCCCATGCTCTCCGGTGCCCCATGTTGGGAGGTCTGATAGTCTCGGGCTAGGCAAAGGTTGCGCAGACATTCACAGGCGGAATGCCAATGATCGTTTATTGAGATAACAAGTGACTTCGTTAAAAAGTTAAAATGTAAGACCGACAAGTTTGTAATACAGGGAGAGAAAACTACTTGCGACTAAGAATTGGACTGTTAATCACCAATCTACGATGTACTGTTTTATGGTTTATTTATTAAATTTCTATTTACAGTGTGTTTATTTGTTGGTCGTTGTTGTGAGCAGCTCGTTTACAACATCAGTGAATAAGGAAGAGTAATTGTCATGTTTTTAAAAAAATATCCACTCCGAATAAGCGTTTAAAACAATATTGATCGCCGAAACATTTTATTGATTAAAATAAATAGATTATTCGCACAAGATATATGTGTCATCGCTTTTTCGCAAAGATTCCGCTACAGTGTAATTCACATATACACTTCACGCGTTTATGGGAGGATTTATATGGTAGGCTATTCAGCTGAATCATTTGCTTGTCAGTGAAGTAATGCTAACTCTGAATGGTGTCTTTGTTCAGGTTTCTTTTTAGGTGACGCGGTTGTAATACCAAGTGATGCTTGTCTCAAACATTTGCTGATAAACAAATTGTGAACCTTGAAGTCTATGAGTTCAATGCGGTGCGCAGTGTAACATCGACATGAATGAGTGAGTGAGCAAGGTTTTATGCCGTTTTGAATAGGACCTTAGTTATTTTAGTTTAATCACGGACTTGTATAAGTCCGTGGTTATTGCAGTATACAACTCTGAATTTACTCTTTGAAACCAAAAATAAGGTGTTTGGCGATTTCATATAACACTCACCTACACACCCACACAACCTTCCGATCGTTGCTCATAAAATCAATCACTAGGTTTTCTGGTCCAGCCTCCATTATGTATTAGAATTGTCTTCACCAACCAATGCTTGTTGTAAGAGGCGACTAACCTGATCGGGTGGTCAGGCTCGCTGACTTGGTTTATGCATGACATCGTATTCCAACTACGTAGATGGATGCTCATGGTTTCGTGTGTGCGTGTCTCTACTATAATCCCGACTTAAATATAAATTTCATAGTGTTAGCCCACCGAGATACCATGCCGCAGTTAAACATGTATACCCCACTCAGACACTTTCAAATGAACCCGAGCCGACCAGTCCTTGTTTGATCAAGTTAAGCCGAGCGCCAGCAAGTACCATATTTTAACGTTGAGGACAGACACTACACTGCCGAATATTCAGGTGAATAACCAGATGTTACACAATTGTTACACGTGTATGTGCATGCATTGTCGCCTCTTTAGGATTGTTAAATTAACATTCTTGTTTCTTATATAGATATATACTTTAAAATTTATAGATTTGTTACCCACCCAAAATTTTAAAATTGCATAATCCTTCCTCCCTGTTCCGAGAACTTTGAAAATAATTAGGACAAACAAGAGTATTTTGCGAACTATCAGCGTTTTCCGTATCACGGAGCTTTATACAACATCGAATGAATGAGTTGGGTTTAACGCCGCTTTTAACAGTATTCCAGTTATATCGCGGCGTGTCAGGTTAATGTGGGAGGAAAGCCCGAAGTGATGCAGGACTAAGACGTTTACCACTTCGGTGAAACCCACGAGCACGGGTATGGTGCTGACAAACCTAGAAACACAACCGGGGCGAACCGGGATCCGAACCCAAAATCATAGGTTTCTGGCGTGCCTAAAGGACGCAATTCTGTACAGCGAATCGCGGCGCTTTAGACGACTGGGCCACCCGTGACCCCCTTGATACAACAAATGGACTAAGTCTTGAAAAGCGATTAATGAGGATCGAACCAATCTGCATGAGAAACAGGTGCGTTAGCAATGGAACTATCCAACCGTTACGTGTTGAGATCAAAACATCGCGCTAAAAATATGAGAACCCTGACAGATCAGCACTCACTCAATCACTCACTCACTCACTCACTCACTCCATTTGGTAGAGATCAAAACGTCACAAGTTATTCACACTCATGCCTCTATCCCATAACGTCTCCCCCAGTGAAGATCCGGGTTCTTCAGTTACCCAAGCTTGTCGTAAGACGCAACTAACGGGATTGGATGGTCAGGCTCGCGTAAAAGATTGTCAATCACTGGATTGTCTGATCCAGATTATTTGCAGACCGCCGTCAGATAACTGGAAAATTGGAGTGCGGCGTTAAACAACAAACCAAAGACGTATATACGTCCGTGAACAAACCAACAAACAAATAAAGCGTGTCGGTAAAATATGACAACTCCGACTGATCAGTTTCAATGGTGAGTAGCGACAGGTTCACAGCACTGGAGGCAACAGTCGTCTTCTCGTTGTCTGACACAGGCAGTAACACTCTACTTTACAATAAGAGCAATTCACCTGTAATTCTCTGATATTATCCGTCAGAGATTGCTCGCGTCACAGAGAGGACTTTATTACCCTGTTGCAGTAATTGATAAAATCCAAGGCAACTATATGAGAGTTCTTCCTAATCCAAGGTCACGGGGAGAAGGAACCCTCTTGAACTGACCGCTTTCAATTTCAACTGCTTCTAATTCCTCCATAATCCAACGATTACGACGCTCGTAAATCTTAATATGCTGTGTGATTCCTGAGGTGGCGTTTGGGACGCGGCTGTGGGAGGTGACTCTCCGCAAGGGAGGGTAATTTAATGGAAATAGGATCTAACACTCAATCGATCTCAATTTAGTTTTTGCCCAAAACTGCCTCCATGCCCATTGGAATTTTAAACGCTTAAATCCCTATACGGCGTCCAACAAACTGAAGTACGTGACCTAACTGCAGAATGCGTGTCATAGTGCACTCAGAGTCACTGCCAAGAGAGAAATAGATATCAGGTACATTTCATGTGTGTGTTTTTTTTCATTTATGTATTAATTTTCTTTTTAAATTAAATTTCTTAATTTTATGTCCCTCAAAACCTTGGTTGCTTGGTGTTAACGTTCCCATCTCCTAAATATGTGACGGCAAATAACCTTGGGGTTCGGGTTTATAGCTGTAAACTCAAGTGAAATGTTCCTAAAAAAGAAAGTGATGAAGTTTGCTCAGTTTGATTTGACATCTTATTTTCAAATGGCCCCGTCGTCTAATACGCCGTAATTCTTATAGCAGTATTTTACAGTTATACACAGTTGCGTCCCCTCATCGTACCAGAAAGCTATGCTTGCGGGTTCGAATCCCGGTTAGTCCCAATGATGTTTCTAAGTTTGTCAGCACCACACCGATCCTGATAGGTTTTACCAAAGTGGTAAACATCTAAGACCTGCATCACTTCGGACTTTCCTTACCTATCATGCCCACTGTTCACGCATACCACAGCAACACAACACGGCTGAAATACTACACCCGACACCTGACGCCACTATAGGTTTTATATGTTTTAAGAACAAATCTGTCGGAAACCAATTAAACGTTTAATCACAAAAAAATCGTTTATTAATGACATTCTCAAGCCCGAATCACCTTAACCTTTCATGTTGATGGCCATCAACTTGATTTCTTTAAAGTAACGCGTGTCAGGAAACAACCACTAGAAACAGATATGTATGTCGACATACGTACTTTTAATTTCTTCATAACTTTATTCCTTTTAATTTCCGGTCTGATTATGATTGTTGCCAACATCAATAATATATCCTATATTGATATCATAAGAATGCTGGGTACAATGTGTGAAGCCCATTTCTGGTGTCCCCCGCCGTGATATTGCTGGAATATTGCTAAAAGCGGCGTAAAACCATACTCACTCACTCACTCATAAGAATGCTTGTTTTTAAACTGCGAACAGACTCCACAACCTTTAGCAGTATTCGCATTGAAGGGCGAAACTGTCGACAAGCCAATGAGCATTCCGTGTTCTACAAGACATCACAAAGTTTAAACGTCAATGGTGTTTATGCCGTCAGAGCCAAGGGACTCAGATTGCTATGATATGGTAGATTATTGATGGCTTTAGTCTACGTATAACTGATCTGGGAAACACTTAACTCAGTTGTCT
The DNA here is from genome assembly GCF_023055435.1 of Haliotis rufescens. Lineage (NCBI taxonomy): Eukaryota > Metazoa > Mollusca > Gastropoda > Lepetellida > Haliotidae > Haliotis > Haliotis rufescens. The sequence goes on along the minus strand of NW_025963779.1, from coordinate 59,503,132 downwards.
TGTCTGAGACCTAAACATGTCGATAGATCATAGGAATACAAATATTAGAAATAAGTACCAACGGACAACAACAGGAATATGTATCATTATATTAAACAAACTTAATAAGGCCAAAATGAATTAATTATCAAATTTTCATCCTCTCTCAGCCAGCCTCACGTTATCCATTTGTGGAATTTCGTTTAGCTGTGTTGTGCACGGTGAGCCAAGTTGCGGGTATTTTTGTTTGTTGTCCAACACCCCACTTGGTAATATCCCAGCTGTATGACGGCGGTCTGTAAATAATCCAGTCTGGAACAGACAGTAAAGTGATTGATATAATGAGCATCGATTTACCCAATTGGGATACGATAACATGCATCCACCCAGACCTGACCACACGTTAGTCACCCGTCAGGCGCCTCTAACGACGAGCATGGGTTGCTGAAGACCAATTCTAACCCGGATCTTCTCGGTTGAGTTGCGGGCGATGACGCTTCACAGGACTTAGTGTTAAAGCCTCGCGATGTCACAAATTCATGCCGTTTGTAACTGGAATTAACGTGTGCGTGAGTCAGCTGGGTTTAACACCACGTTGATCAGTATTCAGCGGAATGTCAGCTTTAAGTGTGAGGAAAGCCTATCGAGAGACGTTTTCTGCCGTGAAACCCGTGAGCAGGGTAGAGTACTGTCAAACCCTTGATTTTACTCACTCGGGTCCCCGTGGTGATTCCGACACAGAAGAGGTCCCCAGCACGCTATGCCCGTCGTAAGGTGACCAGGCTCGGTGACAATGGATGATTGCCTGTAAACATACGCCGACGGCTTGAAACGTTGCTCACAATATCAACCATTGGTTTATCTGGTCCATACTCGATTATGTACAGGTTGTCCTCATACAGCTATAATATTATTGATGCAACGTTAAACAACAAGAGCGCCATCCTTTCGGTTCGAACCTGAGACTGACTCCACTTTTAGAGGATCCTGGAACTGAATTGGAAATGACATCTGCCATACCATCATGCCTTCAATGAGACACATAAAAGCTCAAACAGCGTCTATTTTATTCAACATGTGATTATTGGACACAAAGAAATTTATTTTTAAAAGTTAAATTTTCTTTTCGACCACTACAATTTTCTTTCCCGAGTGACGGAAAGAAGAATGATAAAAACGGACGATCCCTAAGATGACCTTCAAAATCACGACATCGCTTTCCGATATTGCCATTCTACCCCAAATTGTATTGATTACTCTTACAATCCGGATATTTTGACCTCCTTCAATGAATAGTGACAAATGAATCTATCGCACTATTTCTTCATGAAGCAGACGACATTGTGAGCGCCATGTTGAAACCAATCACGCGACAGTCGCATCTGTCACTGCTTCAAGCTTTGACACTGGAGCAAAAATTGGTGGCAAAATAAATACCCCCTCGGACCTTATATCGAGAAACAGATGTGTAGAACGATGTTCTTCATCCATTGAACATGCCATGTGGGTAACTCGTGCTAATTTGTAATTGCTCACGATGTGTAATTTCTTTTTGATAGCGAGGGAGCGATAGGGAGAGACTCGAGCCATTGGTTCTAACTCACTGACGGGATGCAGCCTATGCTATTTATTACCACTAAATGAATTTGTCTCCTCATCGGGGAATTCTTCCAAACCTCTGTCTTTCACTGCGATAGAATATGGCCTGTCTGGCCATTGAGACAATCGCGAGGCAGACAGACAAAAACACACGGTGAAGCTGCGTACAATGTTACAGCAACTTGTAAAAAAAAATTGAATTTGCTTTTTTTCGGCGAAACACGTCGAAATAGGAGCAGGATCAATTGCATCAATTTATGCCGTCTTTAGTCTAACGAAATTATTGTTGTTTTTCGTATTTCTGAAAATGTTGTTTGGACATGGTCGTAGCGGGGTCAGTTTTCAACGTGAACGTGATTAGACCTGTGCTTCTTACGCCAGGAATGTCGCACTAATGAGGGAGGTAAGGTTACTTTCCCACCCTATGAATCCTCAATGCGCTGCGCGTTAAAAGATCAAATTCTCTTACTTTTTTGTACGAGAAAATATCGCGTTAAAGAGCATTTGTGATCCAATGAGCTAAACTCCGTAGGGCAAAAGAAATTAATGATGTTTTGTTCATTTTTTTACAAGTGTGTTCCTGTAATTTCATTATATATAACTCTTTAAGCCGCTGACATCAGTTATGACGCATTTGTATGTTCTATTGACTGTTTTAGAGCTGAAGATAATGTAATTTGATTCAAATGCTGAGATTTTATCTTCATGAGATGGTTCTTTACATATAGGGGCTTTACAAAAGACAAATGAGGTTATGTGTATGACCGTTGTATACTTCTCAATGCTTCGTAAATATATTGTCTGTAGAGAAACGGGGAAAGTAAGAACATTGTCATTAAGTGGTTTTGCACACCATTTGAATTATTGAAGATGAAGCGAATGGGTGTCATTTAACAATTCACTCAGTAAGATTCCAGCGGCCTGTAAATAATCAAGTCCGGACCAGACAAACCAGTGACTTTGAGCCCAAGCAACTAGCATTCTCACAGTGGGTGTCCGCAAGGCAAGACTGACTTTGGGGAATTCTGGGAGGACTTTATGACCCAAGTTGTAGACTCTGATGATAGAGAAGACTCTAATCTATCGAAAGAACAAGATAAGAAGAGATTCTAAGAGCCAGCTCCTTCAGGAAACGTTGAGAAATCTCCTTACATCGGAATCCTAGTAGGTGTGTCAGCGTGAATACAGCGGGGCGTCCGCAACACACTTGTGAGTATGCAATCTATAAAAGACAGCGAAAGTTGGTGTTCCTTCCGCGTGTGTCGGTCGATACTACAGACGAACAACTGAATATGTTATAACGTCCGATCAGTTGTATTCGAGTAGCAGTAGACAAGCTAGCAGGTTGAACAGAGAGTCAATATCCGTATATAAACTGTCGGGGAAAACAAAGTCTACGCTAGAATATTAGATTTGGCCAAAAACTTAACAAACGTTACCAAAACGTTACTGAGCTGAAACATGCTGAAAAACCCAAAGAGACGCATATTGTAAACGTTTTGGTATTGTATGCCAATGAACACGATTGCTGACAAATGATAATCCAAGATTCGAGTATCAGCGAATTCAGTCCCGCATACAGGTTGAAACTTTAGATCATTGGTCCATGTGTGCCTTTACATGAAAAAAACTTTTAGGAAATACGGATAAGAAACCTGCAGCGTCTTGTATACCAGGTAAATAAACATATACTGGGAATAAGTATGGGGAGTATGACCGAACAAGTATGGGTGAGTATGTTTTTTCGCCGCTTTTTCGTCAGAAAGTTCACGACATCCAGAAAAAGGCGGATGTTTTGCGGTGCTTCCCTGCACAACATACAGCCGGCTATCCAATATGGCGACACATTGCGCATCATATATTTGATAGAACACCACTAAAGCGAGATTTTGCGACAGACGGTTTATCCTACGTTATACCCAGCAACCATGTGGGAATCAACCTTTGTCTTCGGCGTGACAGGCGAACATTGTGACTAGTCAGTTAACCCCTCATTCTTCCTGTTTCACAAAGTCTCCTCATTGAGACGCGTTAAGGTACAAGTGACGTCAAAGTTAGTTATATACTCTCTAAAGCTTGGTCTACCAGCATACATTTTCCCAAGGGGGTAACTAACCCCCGGCAGCAAAATGTACAATGAGGAGTAAATTTCGTCATAAAATCATGTTTTTTTAAGATTTACCCCAAGGGGTTAAATACCCAAACTCGACAGGTGGAGCAGATCTCGTACACCTATGCTGTATATTTCCCCCTTGGCAAAGTAGTTCATTAAGACGTTTTTTCATGGGTTATCGACAGGGGAATGTCGCTGACCGGTGTAAAACCAAACTCACTCATTCACTCACTCACTCACTCCATTGCATATGGTATTAAGGAATTACGTGATATTAGGTCATGTCGGCGTTATTTAATGCTATCTGTACAGTACCCATACTCGGAGTAAGAATACTGTGTTAGAAAAGGGTATCCATGTTAAACTGCGGCATGGTATCTCAGTGGTCTTGCACTATTTAACCGGACTAGCAGTTACACAGAAAACACGCACGCACGCACGTGTGCATGCACGTTGCTATATAAGTGCAATAATCTTGAACGCGACGTTAAACCAGATTTCACCTCACCTCACCCTCTGCAATCTGGACTAACTTGGCATATTAACAATGGTGTCATTATAATAACAACGAATAGAAGAATCTGTTTGTGGACACACCAAAGCACGATGTAATATCGATGTAATATAACCTTAACCACTGAGGTTAGAATTAAGGGGCTCTCACACTTTGCCGAGTTGCGTCCCGAGTATGGACCCAAGCTGACTCGGGGGTACTCGTATGGATCTCGTAGCGAGGTCGTACTAAACTCGGGGTAACTCGGGATACCTCCTACTGATCTACGAGAATTTTGGAACTGCTCAAAACAGTCGGGCCGCCAGCCAACTCCTAAGAAACTCCTAACAAACTCGTCCTACTCGTACTATCCTCGTGGCGACCTCGTGGTGCTCGTACAGAACTCGTATGAGGATCGTCGGCAAAATGTATTGCCGAGTTGACCGAGTCTAATACGAGCTGTACGAGTGTGCCACCTCCTACCAAACTCGAACCAAACTCGTACAGCTCGTATTCTAGATTGTTATGCTCGTATGCAACTCATAATTGACTCCTATTGGACACCTTTGGGGCTCGTAACACACTCGTAGCGTACTCGTATGATACTCGTATATATGTAGTCTCTTCCCGAGTCCTAACCGAGTTAGGCACGGGAGAGCTCGGCAACCACCTCGGCAAAGTGTGAGAGCTACCTTAGTCTGAATTTACGTCCGTTTCACAAAGCAACCGTAGCTCGTTCTTTATTCGCTGAGTTAGCCTTAGCGCTGAGGTTTCAATCGTTAGGCTGTGTGACATGGCGTGCTGAAACTATTACTAGATATGCTGTTAAAAACAGTTTAGGATTTCTTTGCCTGTTTCCAACACAATTTCTGAGTGTCGATGTTTCAGACCAATTTACAATCGTCAAATGTAATTTATAAACTTGAACAGTTACGAAACCATCGGTAACTTCCACCCCATTGTAGCCTACCTTTCTCAATAGAATGCCGACGTGCTGTTTGAAGTCCACGTGTAACCGGTGTATTTCATAAATCCTAAGTAACACCATATAGCACAACAAATTCTGGATAAACGAGTTAGAGCAGTTGCCCTCAACTACCAAAGACGATTCCAATCGCGGAAATAATCTCAAGACAGAAAGACTCATTCCTCGACAGTTTATCTGAATGAGCATCGGACGGTTCCTGATGTCAAGTGCAGGGCACATGGTATCCCGCAAAATAGAAACATTAACTCTTAATTTGTTATGTCACACGCTGAGATAAATATGTTATAATCTTTGTGGGGATCGATCCCTAAACACACACACACACACACACACACACACACACACACACACACACACTTGGAAAAAACACGGTATCGTACAGTAGAAGTTTCGCAGAAATCAAATTGGAAATTGCATCGGACATCATTTTTGTTCAGGGGGCACGGGTGGCCCAGTCGTCTAAGGCGCCGCAATTCGCTGTGCAGAGTTGCGTCCCTTGGGCACGCCAGAAACCTATGGTTGTGGGTTCGAATCCCGGTTCACCCCGATTATGTTTCTAGGTTTGTCAGCACCGTACCCGTGCTCGTGGGTTTCACCGAAGTGGTACACGTCTGAGACCTGCATCACTTCGGGCTTTCCTCCCGCATTAAGCTGACACGCCGTGATATAACTGGAATACTGTTAAAAGCGGCGTTAAACCCAACTCACTCACTCACTCACTCACTCATTTTTGTTTAGAAATGTCCTCCAAATGTCCACCATAAAACTTTTTGAAAGCTTTTACATCGTGTTTCTGCAGATTACGAGTGAGTGACGTCAAATAGGCCTTCACTGCAAAACTGCTCGATTTACAGACATTGTTTGGACGTCAATATGAAAGAGAGAAAACTACTGACATTTTAACTTTCTTTCATGGAATGTAAATTCTATCAGCATGTAATCGTGGCGAGTGGGCGGTTCACACAACAATGTAACTCAATGTTGCGTATTAGATGACGGGCGGCTCCTTTGATCTCGCCCCCTGCAATGGTACGCTTCAACATTAGTGATTGGGACTGATAACAAAGTCACTATCCACATATTTAATATTTGACTACCGGCTACAGAGAGAGAGAGGCGATGTTTGTACACAGAGACTTTTCACGATGTAGCCTCATCGAGAAGATAACAAATCTGTATTTTCATGATTGCCGTTTAATGTTGTAGTTTCTTTACATTTTCCCGACCTGTCGATTGAGTGAGTGAGTGAGTTGTGAGAGCCTTTTAACAGCATTCAACTTATAGTGACGGTGTGTCAGCGTAATTGGGCAGGAAGCCCGAAGTGATGGAGACGTTTACCACTTAAGTGAAACCCACGAGCACGAGTATGGTGCTGACAAACCTAGAAACATAATCAGGGCGAACTGGGATTCGAATCTACAGTCATCGGTTTCTCGCATGCCCAAGGGACGCAACTCTGCACTGCGCTGTAGCCGACTGGGCCACCCGTGCCACCTCGATTAGAAGCAAAGGGCATTGTACCTCAGTGGCAATATTATATAAGGACGCCTGAATCATTGTCAGGGAGGCAACGCAGATCAGTTGTCATGGCAACATTATGTATGTCGTCTGTCATGTTCTCACTCTCGGAATCTGTAACACTGCAAAAGGTATTGTTTTATTTGTAAACATATCGATGTAAATGTAATCGTTGACGTACAACACAAACTAATGATAGAAAGTGTTTAAATCGTTGCAGTTGTATAGCTAACACAGTAGCGATGACCAGTTCAATTATATGCTGTGGGGTTTTGGTCAGAAATCACCCAAAGCACAACAACACTTAGCCACAGAAAGACCTTGAATAATTAAATAACGATCAAATAACAAACTCGGGATCTATAAGCAACGCCAAAGCCATTAGGCATCAGTAATGGCCATCTCAGATGTTCCTATAGTTCTACTTCGTATAAATGTCGCATCACATAAACAAAAAACATTGTTACCATTTCATAAAATATACAAAAAGGACAAATTTGTCTCTTCTGAACCTCCATGTGGCATTACCATTTAAAACTATTTGATTGAATGTTCTATTTCAATAAGCAACATTTGAAATTGAAAACAAAACTAAATGAAATGCAAGGGTTCAATAACAGTTTGTTATGTAAATGCGCGGTGTAGAAGGCGAGTTGGTTTACACGTGGATGGACAGGAGCGATAGGTAATTAACGATCTGCATGCGTGAGATATAATTAAATGATTGTAATGAGATTTCTGCGTCAAGTTTACGGCAGTGATAAATCAACGCTGATTACTTTCTCCAGCTGCAGTATCCCTGGCACTGATATTTGATTGAAAAAATTCTCGAACTGTACAAGGCTTATTCTGCACAAAGAAGGGCATCCCACAATATATAAAGATTTACTTCAAACGGAGAGTAAATGTGACGTTAATAGTAGGTAATTTAAACAGATATTCGGGGTTTATTTGCACGTCATTGCCCATGCAAAAACCAAAGTTACGATTAAAAGATATTTTAGTTTCCAAAGAATTCTTACTGACCGATTCTACTTGTGTCGGTGAGACCCTATGCGGGCCAAGTGTTGGCCCGTCACGCGCAAGACCTGGTCCATTGATTTGTAAAGGGTGTAGCCACTTTCTGGTTGCCCAAAGTTGAGGGGAGGGTGTGTCTTTATATACACATAAGAGATAACAGTTTATTACCCAGAAGGAATCTCATCATCAGCAATACCGATAAGGGTCAGAATAAGTAAGAAATGAATGAATTCAGAGAGTCGAAAAAGACACTCTCACAAAAAGTACGTGCATACATATTATCATAATTGAGAACTTAGCAGAATAGGGAATATAATACCAATATAGTAAAAATCTGTGGACACCACTGACATGAACAGTTTTTTTCAGGCGACCCCACCCTATTGTCTGATTATCCGATATGAAGACACACACCAACATACTTACACACACACACACACACACATACACGCACTCACCAACATACATACACACACACACTCACCAACATGCATACACACACACTCAGCAACACATAAGCACACACACAGGCACTCATTACCTAACATACATACACACACACTCACCAACACACAGATACACACACGCGCGCGCACGCATAAGTACACACACACACACACACACTCACTCACTCACACATTCACTCACACATTCACTCACACATTCACTCACACACACACATTCACTCACACACACACACACACACACTGAAGTTCACAATTTACCATCTAAACCCCCTGGCCAGATAAGAAATCATAATGCGCCTGAGTGGAATATCCATATTCAACTGCGGCATGGTATCCAAGTCCGCAATAATTTTGAACGACATTAAACACACGCCTCACCTCACCACCTTTTAGTTAAGATTTAAATCTACCGCCTCAATACAGACCACAGGCGTCTCGCTGCATCCGTCGCTCTTGTGCATTCGACATACCGAGCTTCATCTCATCGAAGGCATTTTTCCTCTCTCTCCATTTTATTAAACTGATACATCACAGAGAGCGGCAATAATACGCTGTCTTAGGAATATATTTACCAATACATATAGACATGCACGTGTGTACTTCACTGCATTAACCTAAAACTCCTTTTTCTTATATCTTATCTATATTCTTTGGACTAAGAGTCTGTCAGTATTAGCTTTGTTTTTATCTAGCAGCGACCCCGCCCTCGTCTACATGGCGGCCCCCAGCTGGGGTAACGTAATAATCTTTACCAAATTGGTCTTTTAAAATAGTCAGCTCATATTAGGTCAGTAAAGAATTTTAATGGCCTGGGAGTCCAGAGATAAGGGTATTTATCATCTTAATCAATAGCTCGTTGTGCTAACAATTGTAGAGAATGGTACACCCCAGAACACGAGTCGATAGAATTACCGACACTGACGGCTCGGAACACAGGAAGGTGTGTTAGTGAGAGTGTTGAGTTTCAGGACGATGTTGGCTATATTTCAACAGTGGGGACACCGGAAATTGGCTTAACACGTAGGGCATCGAACCCGGTGTACCAGGCTAAACCTTCCCCTGGCCAGTTCCTCCCCATTGTACCCATGTATGGAATCGAACCCGGTGTACCAGGCTGAACCTTCCCCTGGCCAGTTCCTCCCCATTGTACCCATGTAGGGAATCGAACCCGGTGTACCAGGCTGAACCTTCCCCTGGCCAGTTCTTCCCCATTGTACCCATGTATGGAATCGAACCCGGTGTACCAGGCTAAACCTTCCCTTGGCCAGTTCCTCCCCATTGTACTAATGAAGGCAATCGAACCCGGTGTACCAGGCTGAACCTTCCCCTGGCCAGTTCTTCCCCATTGTACCCATGTATGGAATCGAACCCGGTGTACCAGGCTGAACCTTCCCCTGGCCAGTTCCTCCCCATTGTACTAATGAAGGCAATCGAACCCGGTGTACCAGGCTGAACCTTCCCCTGGCCAGTTCTTCCCCATTGTACCCATGTATGGAATCGAACCCGGTGTACCAGGCTAAACCTTCCCCTGGCCAGTTCTTCCCCATTGTACCCATGTATGGAATCGAACCCGGTGTACCAGGCTAAACCTTCCCCTGGCCAGTTCTTCCCCATTGTACCCATGTATGGAATCGAACCCGGTGTACCAGGCTGAACCTTCCCCTGGCCAGTTCTTCCCCATTGTACCCATGTATGGAATCGAACCCGGTGTACCAGGCTGAACCTTCCCCTGGCCAGTTCCTCCCCAATTTACCCATGTATGGAATCGAACCCGGTGTACCAGGCTGAACCTTCCCCTGGCCAGTTCTTCCCCATTGTACCCATGTATGGAATCGAACCCGGTGTACCAGGCTAAACCTTCCCCTGGCCAGTTCCTCCCCAATTTACCCATGTATGGAATCGAACCCGGTGTACCAGGCTAAACCTTCCCCTGGCCAGTTCTTCCCCATTGTACCCATGTATGGAATCGAACCCGGTGTACCAGGCTGAACCTTCCCCTGGCCAGATCTTCCCCATTATACCCATGTAGGGAATCGAACCCGGTGTACCAGGCTGATCCTTCCCCTGGCCAGTTCTTCCCCAATTTACCCATGTATGGAATCGAACCCGGTGTACCAGGCTGAACCTTCCCCTGGCCAGTTCTTCCCCATTGTACTAATGAAGGCAATCGAACCCGGTGTACCAGGCTGAACCTTCCCCTGGCCAGTTCTTCCCCATTGTACCCATGTATGGAATCGAACCCGGTGTACCAGGCTGAACCTTCCCCTGGCCAGATCTTCCCCATTATACCCATGTAGGGAATCGAACCCGGTGTACCAGGCTGATCCTTCCCCTGGCCAGTTCTTCCCCAATTTACCCATGTATGGAATCGAACCCGGTGTACCAGGCTGAACCTTCCCCTGGCCAGACCTTTCCCCACCCTCTCAAATTTTACACTTACCTTAGGTAGAGCAGGTACAGCCCAGGCCAGATTCTCAGAGTGTCATGAAGACCGCCGGTAGAGTGAATGTGTTGAAGGTGGGTGAGTGTGTGAAGATAATTCCTAGGGGGAATGTGTTGAGGGTTGGTGAGTGTGATGAAGATCATCCCTAGAGGGAATGTGTTGAGGGTTGGTGAGTGTGATGAAGATCATCCCTAGGGGAAATGTGTTGAGGGAGGGTTAGTATAATGAAGAGCGTCCCTAGAGGGAATGTGTTGAGGGTGGGTGAGTGTGATGAAGATAATCCCCAGGGGGAAATGTGTTGAAGGTGGGTGAGTGTGATGAAGATAATCCCTAGAGAGAATGTGTTGAGGGTGGGTGAGTGTGATGAAGATCATCCCTAGAGGGAATGTGTTGAGGGTGGGTGAGTGTGATGAAGATAATCCCTAGAGAGAATGTGTTGAGGGTGGGTGAGTGTGATGAAGATCATCCCTAGAGGGAATGTGTTGAGGGAGGGTTAGTGTAATGAAGAGCGTCCCTAGAGGGAATGTGTTGAAGGTGGGTGAGTGTGATGAAGATCATCCCTAGAGGGAATGTTGAGGGTGGGTGAGTGTGATGAAGATAATCCCTAGAGAGAATGTGTTGAGGGTGGGTGAGTGTGATGAAGATAATCCCTAGAGAGAATGTGTTGAGGGTGGGTGAGTGTGATGAAGATAATACCTAGAGAGAATGTGTTGAGGGAGGGTTAGTGTAATGAAGAGCGTCCCTAGAGGTAATGTGTTGAAGGTGGGTGAGTGTGATGAAGATCATCAATGGGGGGAATGTGTTGAAGGTGGGTGAGTGTGATGAAGATAATCCCTAGAGGGAATGTGTTGAGGGTGGGTGAGTGTGATGAAGATCATCCCTAGGGGGAATGTGTTGAGGGAGGGTTAGTGTAATGAAGATCATCCCTAGAGGGAATGTGTTGAGGGTGGGTGAGTGTGATGAAGAGCGTCCCTAGAGGGAAAAGGTTGAGGGTGGGTGAGGGTGATGAAGATAATCCCTAGAGGGAATGTGTTGAGGGTGGGTTAGTGTAATGAAGAGCTTCCCTAGAGGGAATGTGTTGAGGGTGGATGAGTGTGATGAAGATCATCAATGGGGGGAATGTGTTGAGGGTGGGTGAGTGTGATGAATAGCGTCCTTAGAGGGAATGTGTTGAGGGTGGGTGAGTGTGATGAATAGCGTCCTTAGAGGGAATGTGTTGAGGGTGGGTGAGTGTAATGAAGAGCGTCCCTAGAGGGAAAAGGTTGAGGGTGGGTGAGTGTGATGAAGATAATCCCTAGAGGGAATGTGTTGAGGGTGGGTTAGTGTAATGAAGAGCTTCCCTAGAGGGAATGTGTTGAGGGTGGATGAGTGTGATGAAGATCATCAATGGGGGGAATGTGTTGAGGGTGGGTGAGTGTGATGAATAGCGTCCTTAGAGGGAATGTGTTGAGGGTGGGTGAGTGTGATGAATAGCGTCCTTAGAGGGAATGTGTTGAGGGTGGGTTAGTGTAATGAAGAGCGTCCTTAGAGGGACAGTTTTGAGGATTGGTGAGTGTGATGAAGAGCGTCCCTAGAGGGAAAAGGTTGAAGGTGGGTGAGTGTGATGAAGATAATCCCTAGAGGGAATGTGTTGAGGGTGGGTTAGTGTGATGAAGATCATCCCTAGAGGGAATGTTTTGAGGGTTGGTGAGTGTGATGAAGATCACCCTTAGAGGGAATGTGTTGAGGGTGGGTGAGTGTGATGAAGATCATCCCTAGGGGAAATGTGTTGAGGGTGCGTGAGTGTGATGAAGATCATCCTTAGAGGGAATGTGTTGAGGGTGGGTGAGTGTAATGAAGAGCGCCCCTAGAGGGAAAGTGTTCAGGGTGGGTGAGTGTGATGAAGATCATCCCTAAAGGGAATGTGTTGAGGGTGGGTGAGTGTGATGAAGATCATCCCTAGAGGGAATGTGTTGAGGGTGGGTGAGTGTGATGAAGATAATCCGTAGAGGGAATGTGTTGAGGGTGGGTGAGTGTGATGAAGATCATCCTTAGAGGGAATGTGTTGAAGGTGGGTGAGTGTGATGAAGATTATCCCTAGGGGGAATGTGTTGAGGGTGGGTGAGTGTGATGAAGATTATCCCTAGAGGGAAATGTGTTGAGGGTGGGTGAGTGTGATGAAGATTATCCTTAGAGGGAATATGTTGAGGGTGGGTGAGTGTAATGAAGAGCGCCCCTAGAGGGAAAGTGTTTAGGGTGGGTGAGTGTGATGAAGATCATCCCTAGAGGGAATGTGTTGAGGGTGGGTGAGTGTGATGAAGATAATCCCTAGAGGGAATGTGTTGAGGGTGGGTGAGTGTGATGAAGATCATCCCTAGGGGGAATGTGTTGAGGGTGGGTGAGTGTGATGAAGATCATCCTTAGAGGGAATGTGTTGAGGGTGGGTGAGTGTAATGAAGAGCGTCCCTAGGGGAAATGTGTTGAGGGTGCGTGAGTGTGATGAAGATCATCCTTAGAGGGAATGTGTTGAGGGTGGGTGAGTGTAATGAAGAGCGCCCCTAGAGGGAAAGTGTTCAGGGTGGGTGAGTGTGATGAAGATCATCCCTAAAGGGAATGTGTTGAGGGTGGGTGAGTGTGATGAAGATCATCCCTAGAGGGAATGTGTTGAGGGTGGGTGAGTGTGATGAAGATAATCCCTAGAGGGAATGTGTTGAGGGTGGGTGAGTGTGATGAAGATCATCCTTAGAGGGAATGTGTTGAAGGTGGGTGAGTGTGATGAAGATTATCCCTAGGGGGAATGTGTTGAGGGTGGGTGAGTGTGATGAAGATTATCCCTAGAGGGAAATGTGTTGAGGGTGGGTGAGTGTGATGAAGATTATCCTTAGAGGGAATATGTTGAGGGTGGGTGAGTGTAATGAAGAGCGCCCCTAGAGGGAAAGTGTTTAGGGTGGGTGAGTGTGATGAAGATCATCCCTAGAGGGAATGTGTTGAGGGTGGGTGAGTGTGATGAAGATAATCCCTAGAGGGAATGTGTTGAGGGTGGGTGAGTGTGATGAAGATCATCCCTAGGGGGAATGTGTTGACGGTGGGTGAGTGTGATGAAGATCATCCTTAGAGGGAATGTGTTGAGGGTGGGTGAGTGTAATGAAGAGCGTCCCTAGAGGGAAAGTGTTGAGGGTGGGTGAGTGTGATGAAGATTATCCCTAGGGGGAATGTGTTGAGGGTGGGTGAGTGTGATGAAGATTATCCCTAGAGGGAAATGTGTTGAGGGTGGTTGAGTGTGATGAAGATCATCCCTAGGGGGAATGTGTTGAGGGTGGGTGAGTGTGATGAAGATCATCCCTAGAGAGAATGTGTTGAGGGTGGGTGAGTGTGATGAAGATCATCCCTAGGGGGAATGTGTTGAGAGTGGGTGAGTATGATGAAGATCATCCCTAGGGGGAATGTGTTGAGGGTGGGTGAGTGTGATGAAGATCATCCCTAGGGGGAATGTGTTGAGGGTGGGTAAGTGTGATGAAGATCATCCCTAGGGGGAATGTGTTGAGGGTGGGTGAGTGTGATGAAGATCATCCCTAGGGGGAATGTGTTGAGGGTGGGTGAGTGTGATGAAGATAATCCCTAGGGGGAATTTGTTGAGGGTGGGTGAGTGTGATGAAGATCATCCCTAGGGGGAATGTGTTGAGGGTGGGTGAGTGTGATGAAGATAATCTCTAGAGGGAATGTGTTGAGGGTGGGTGAGTGTGATGAAGATCATCCCTAGGGGGAATGTGTTGAGGGTGGGTGAGTGTGATGAAGATAATCCCTAGTGGGAAATGTGTTGAGGGTGGGTGAGTGTGATGAAGATTATCCCTAGGGGGAATGTGTTGAGGGTGGGTGAGTGTGATGAAGATTATCCCTAGAGGGAAATGTGTTGAGGGTGGGTGAGTGTGATGAAGATTATCCTTAGAGGGAATATGTTGAGGGTGGGTGAGTGTAATGAAGAGCGCCCCTAGAGGGAAAGTGTTTAGGGTGGGTGAGTGTGATGAAGATAATGCCTAGGGGGAATGTGTTGAGGGTGGGTGAGTGTGATGAAGATCATCCTTAGGGGGAATGTGTTGAGGGTGGGTGAGTGTGATGAAGATTATCCCTAGGGGGAAATGTGTTGAGGGTGGGTGAGTGTGATGAAGATAATCCCTAGGGGGAATGTGTTGAGGGTGGGTGAGTGTGATGAAGATCATCCCTAGGGGGAATGTGTTGAGGGTGGGTGAGTGTGATGAAGATAATCCCTAGAGGGAATGTGTTGAGGGTGGGTGAGTGTGATGAAGATCATCCCTAGGGGGAATGTGTTGAGGGTGGATGAGTGTGATGAAGATAATTCCTAGGGGAAATGTGTTGAGGGTGGGTGAGTGTGATGAAGATAATCCCTAGAGAGAATGTGTTGAGGGTGGGTGAGTGTGATGAAGATCATCCCTAGGGGGAATGTGTTGAGGGTGGGTGAGTGTGATGAAGATCATCCCTAGGGGGAATGTGTTGAGGGAGGGTGAGTGTGATGAAGATCATCCCTAGGGGGAATTTGTTGAGGGTTGGTGAGTGTGATGAAGATCATCCCTAGGGGGAAATGTGTTGAGGGAGGGTTAGTGTAATGAAGATCATCCCTAGGGGGAATGTGTTGAGGGTGGGTGAGTGTGATGAAGATCATCCCTAGAGGAAATGTGTTGAGCTCGGGTGAGTGTGATGAAGATAATCCCTAGGGGGAATGTGTTGAGGGAGGGATTAGTGTAATGAAGAGCTTCCCTAGAGGGAATGTGTTGAGGGTGGGTAAGTGTGATGAAGATCATCCCTAGGGGGAATGTGTTGAAGGTGGGTGAGTGTGATGAAGATCATCCCTAGAGGGAATGTGTTGAGGGAGGTTAAATACAACAAACTAGATGCAATATTAACACGAATGAATAAAACTGGAATGATATTTTACAATCACATCCTATCATCTCTGAGTGACGGTTGTATGCGAATGTTTGGAAAGCTGAAACAAAAATTATACTCACGTGTCAAAAGTGTAATAATAATAAACATGTCTGTATGTTTCTTTTCTTTTCCTTCATGGAGCATAACTTCAATAATTATTAAAAAATATTTCGAGCCTATTGCATAAAACCATTTCATTTTTTGTAACATAATAAAAGACTAGTATTTAACTAGGTCCACCGTACAAGGGACTACCTCGGACGCCCCCGGGTATCTTGTCATCTCTGCACCAGTTCGAGGAGTGTTAAATCCCATCCATAACAGCAATACTATACAAATCTTATCGCTGATCGTGAACATCATAAAGACGTTCTTTATCAGATGCCTGTGTGATGATCTGATCACAACGAAATGGCGGTCTTGGGTGCACTACCGTTTCACAACCGATCCATAACAACCACCAACCTATGACTCTACTCACATCCAAGCAAAATAGAAAAGTTGGTGCGCACAAGTTTCTCAAGTTTTAATTCGGAAGCTTTGTATTCTGGGACGGTGTTGATAAGTTACAAATTTACCTAAAATTCAGTTATTCGGGACGCGTGCTTCACGAGATCGATTCAACAAAGCTGTCTTAAAAGTCTGGCTAGAATCAGATGTACGTGAAGCGTGACCCTAACTCACCCTCAACGTGATGGCGAGATCAAGGTTGTGTGTCATTGCGTGTGGGAGCGTGTGGGTGAGTTGGGTTTAACGCCGCTTTAACAGTATCACGGTGTGTCAGCTTAATGTTAAGGAGACCAAGGTCTTAGGCGTTTACATTTTTGGCGAACCCACGATCATCGGTATGTTGCTGACAAACCAAGAATAATAATCAGGAGTAATCATGGATTTTCGAACCCAAATAAGATTCTGGCACGTCTAAGGGACGCCACTCTGCAGAGCAACTGTACCATATGTGACCCTCACCTTGGAATCGATCCTACTAGCTACCTGAACATTCAACCTGCGGATGATGGTCTAATAATGATCCTTTATGTCGAAATTAATATTTTCACGATGATGTGTAGGTTTATAAGGACGATGAAATAATAACACAAAGATGCCAACACAAAGATAAAGGGAACTTGTGTTAATAACGGATCTAGGGAACAAGATGCTATTGAGAAAACCAGAGACGGGACAGAGCTGACTGATCGATCTATTGATGCATTGGCACTGTCCGATGGCAAAATTTAAAACACGCTGAAATATCAACAGCTGACATCAATACCGCATGCTAGATTCAGTATTTCAGATAGGAAACCATCGATAAGTGACGTGACATGACAAAATAATGATAATCACCACCTCATGGATGTGTGTTTACTATATATCCCAACTCTTTCTTTTGTGACGAGGCGAGTTAGTGTATGTGGTTATTCATTCGGAACAGTAAATAACTAAATCTTCACATCAGACTATATAAACAACGCCTCTTGTAAGTTTATGTACTTTTTATCCTAACTCTTTTTTTGTGACGAGGCATGTTAGTGTATGTGATTATCCATTCCGAACAGTAAATAACTTCATATCTATTATAAACAACACTATTTTTCATTAAATCTGTGACAACCTCTACAGACAAATTATTTTTTCTTCGTTTTTGTCTGATATATTTCTTTGAAACCAAAATTTACAATATTGAACATGAAATGGTTAATAAATTAACAGTCACTGCAATCAATTGCAGTACCACAGCCCCAACACAACCATCCTGTTGTCCGAACGTGCTGTCTAGGAAATGTGTGCTCCATGTGTGAAGAGCGAACATATCTGAAGCACACCATAAGGGTGCTTAAATTACCTGTTTGTTTGTTTATTTGTTTGTTGTTTGTTTGTTTGTTTGTTTAAAGCTGCACTCAGCAATATTCAAGCTAAATGACGGCAATCTTTAAATAAAAGTCTGGAACAGATAATCCAGTGATTGACATCATGAGCATCGATCTACGCAATTGGGATACAATGACATGCATGAGCCAAGTCAGTAGCCTCTTAGTGTCTTACAAACAGTAAGCAGGAGACAGGGGGGACTGGGTATCTGTCCCTACAAACAGTAGCCAGGAGACAGGGGGGAGTGGGTATCTGTTCCTACAAACAGTAGCCAGGAGACAGGGGGGACTGGGTATCTGAGTCTACAAACAGTAACCAGGAGACAGCGGGCAGTCGGTATCTGTCCCTACAAACAGTAGCCAGGAGACAGGGGGGACTGGGTATCTGAGTCTACAAACAGTAACCAGGAGACAGCAGGCAGTGGGTATCTGTCCCTACAAACAGTTACCAGGAGACAGCGGGCAGTGAGTATCTGAGTCTACAAACAGTAGCCAGGAGACAGCGGGCAGTGGGTATCTGAGTCTACAAACAGTAGCCAGGAGGCAGTGGGTATCTGAGTCTACAAACAGTAACCAGGAGACAGCGGGCAGTGGGTATCTGAGTCTACAAACAGTAACCAGGAGACAGCGGGCAGTGGGTCTCTGAGTCTTCAAACAGTTACCAGGAGACAGCGGGCAGTGGGTATCTGAGTCTACAAACAGTAACCAGGAGATAGGGGGCAGTTGGTATCTGAGTTTACAAACAGGAGACAGCGGGCACTGGGTATCTGAGTCTACAAACAGTTACCAGGAGACAGCGGGCAGTGAGTATCTGAGTCTACAAACAGTAACCAGGAGACGGCGGGCAGTGGGTATCTTAGTCTACAAACAGTAACCAGGAGACAGCGGGCAGTGGGTCTCTGAGTCTACAAACAGGAGACAGCGGGGAGTGGGTATCTGAGCCTGGGGGCGTTACAGGGACCAACGTCGAAACTGCAACATCGGCGACTGAGATTGATGCTCCATCAATGGCAACGACGGGATTGGCGATGGGTTCTCTTTTCCGAAAAAAGTCGATTCTGTATATACAAAGTAGAAGGCTGACAACGGGTGTAGCCAACAGAGGACTCTGCCATGGTCTATTGGTAATATTTCTGTTAAAAGTCCGTCGGAACATGGGGGTTTGTAGGTAATTGTATCGGAAATTCATGCATTTCTAATTTTGTCTTCATTTGTGTGGCAATTCAGTTTTGGTATATGGGTTTTACACTCTCCAGTTATGTTGTTAGTTGTTCAGTTTTATTTTCAACGAAGCCCCTAAATTCATAAAATGTGTTGGAAAATGTGTCAAAATGATGAAACCAACACCCTTGACCGTATACCACGCTCATTTCACGGGGTTCCAACGGAGTTTATGAATTCAATAGGGGAGGTAACCGCATATGAGGCAAAACAATAGTGAAACGTATAAAAGTGGAACTAGTGAACTGGTATTATTATTTGCTTGGGAATGTGTCTGTGTTGATACAACATTGTGAATACCTTTTTTTCTATTTGTAATAGTTTTCTATAAGATCCATGGGACTCATGGGTAATAGAAATATGGCCTTATGGGTAATTGAGTAGAAAGTACATGCATTTCTTTTTTTTAAACAATTGTTTATCACACTTAAATCTAGTAGTTCTTAAATTTTTCCATTAGTTGCTCAGTTATATATTGTATTTAAACCCTGAAATGCATGACATTTGTTGGAAAGTGTACTGCATTAATGAGAGTGAGACTGTGCTTTCCATTCGTGACCAACTCGTGTTATTCCGGGACAAGCCGAATAGATTACGGAAAGGGACGAGTGAGTGCCTTCGTGCAGGTTCTTCACAAGCGGAATGCGGCTTGACCTAGTTTCGGTCTGAATAGGCTACTTCGCTCATTTACTGTGGAAAGACATTGTTTATCAAATTCAGTATGTGAGGGAGGTAATCGAATAGTTGTCAAAAAACAAGGTTTAAGATGTAAAACAGGAAATGAATTGAAACTAATATTGTTCATATTGTTTTAAACATGCCTGAGTTGATTAAATATTTTTGGGGGGATTATTATATTGTCAATATAATCTGACGAACAAATATTTGCAGCCGTGTTGATGCATCGCATCAAAGTTTTCTTGTTAGAAATTGAAACTTGAATCCGCAGCGGTACGTAGATCATTGGGCATCGTCCTTACGTCTTTCCTTTTATATAGCAACAAGGGGCGGTCGGGTAGCCTAGTGGTTAAAGCGTTCGCTCGTCACGCGGAAGACCCGGGTTCGATTCCCGACATGGGTACAATGTGTGAAGCCTATTTCTGGTGTCCCCCGCCGTGATATTGCTGGAATATTGCTAAAAGCGGCGTAAAACCATACTCACTCACTAGCTTATATAGCAACAGGTACAAGGTACCCTATTCCAGAATGATACGAGGGGCGGCTGAAAAGTTCTGAGCCTAACTACCATGTATGTATAGCACAGCCTTGACAGTTTGCAGACCCTTGAAGCTCCGGGGTAGAATAGGTCTTCAGCAACGCATGCTTGCCGTAAAAGGCGAATATGCTTGTCGTAAGAGACGACTAACGGGATCGGGTAGTCAGGTTCGATGACCTGGTTGATACATGTCATTGTATCCCAATTGCGTGGATCGATGCTTATGATGTGAAACAAACAAAGCCAGAATAATATTCATGCCTACATAGTGGAGAGGCATTGACTAAATTGTGCATTTTGAGTTAAAAGCATGGAATTTGGTACACATATTCTTCATGCCAGGACAAACATATATGGATGTGGGGGCCATCCAATTGTTTGCAAATATGGCAGCCGAATCCAAGATGGCCGCTAAAACTATATCTATTTTTAGACATTTGTAAACATGAGGCCTTTAGTTGGTGGTATTTCGTCATCATGTTTGGTATTATGGTACTTCTCTTTCATTGGATCCTTTTAAGAGACTGGGTCACCTTAATGAATTTGAACCACAACACACAACCAGGCAGCATATTTCTGCAGGCATCAAATTTACAAGGTATTCTCTGTTGATGAAAAAGTACAAACTTGGACGCCGTGCTGTCATCAAATATATCCAACTGAACTCCAACAGCCATCCAAGCGGACATGGTGTCAACTTTAGGGATGCTGTTAGAAAATATATGATATGATTATGGATGATCGACGACTCACCACACGTCACATTGATTGCTAATACATCAGGTATCTCTCATGACAGAGTTGAGATCATTCTTGGAAATACACTGGGCATGACAAAGGTTTCAGCACGCTGGTTTCCAAGGCTTCTGACTATTAATCAGAAACGCTCCAGGTTCATCATTTTAGGCAGGTTTAAAGCAAATCCAGCGTATTTGGTTTTGTGACCATGGATGTGTCTTTGGTCCAGCACTATCAGCCAGAGACTGAACAATAGTCAAAGCAATGGAAACATCTAATGTGTCCTCCTACAAAGAAGAAGTATGTTCCTTCAGCTTACAAGGTGATGGCTTCGGGTTTCTGGGATTCCAAAAGATTCCTACTGGTGCAGTATCTCCCGAAAGGTCAGACCTTTAATGCCCAGTATTATGCTATACACGTCATTAATTACTAATCCATGATCATGAGGGCAATGTTAGGATTTTCATTACCGCGGGGTTCATGGAACACGTCCACCCAATGCCTTCATCAACGATATAAACAGTTGTATGCCAGTTTTGGGTTTTGTACCGAATGATATCATACCGAATATGTTTAGTGTTCTGCCTGACATATTTGGGGACATCTTGTAGTTGTTTCTGTGATGACATTGAAACCTCTAGTAAAGTTGATCATGGTGGTCTGTTCAGCAAGGAAGTCTGCATTTCTGTGAACTGGTGAGTGAGTGAATATGCTTTTACGCTGTTTTTAGCAATATTCCTGCAATACCCCGGCTTCACAGAAATGGGCTTCACAAGTGGGGAATTGAAACCGGGCATTCGTTGTGACGAGCTGACGCTTTAACCACTCGGTTACGCCACCACCCCTTCTGTGAACTTAAGGTGTGCACCTATCTATTCTATACTATTGCAATACTTTGGATTAGTGTTGCAACTATAGTATAAGTGAGTTTTTGTTTAAACGGTACATCAGTTATATAACGGACTTTCAGCTTGATGAGGGAGGAACACCCGAAGAAATGCAGGTATTTGACATTTACATGTTTGGTGAAACCCACGAACAAAGGTTGGTGCTGCCAAACCTTAAAACATAATCAGAGGGAATCTGGAATTCGATCCCACGATCATACAGGTTTCGCCGAAGGTACGCCACTGTGCACAGCGATTTTCTGCACTTGAGGCGACCTCCTACCCCATCGCTGCACTAGTAGCGCAAAGTGTTTAAACCTATTTCTAACACTAGTATGATGTATCGGTAAACGTATGCATCTTGTTGTTTTTGAAACAATATAACTGCAGCTTGACATTTCGGATATGTTTGGAGGTCAGATATAATTCAATTCACCATCAGCAGTAATAAATGTATAAGTTTACGAATTTGTAAAATAGTTTTCTTGACAAACGAGCTGAAACGGCACCAAAGATAAAATAAAGAAACTGTTATGCATTTATTGCAATTTATTATCTTCACCACTTTTAGCATACAAATCAAAGACCTACTGAAGTATACAACAAAATCGTTGTAAAAACCCGTGTGTGTCTGCTCGTTCTAGTCCACATTAATGCCGGTTTAATGCTCATGCCTAACTTCAACTGGTTCAGCACTTGATATACGCTGCGCCAAAATGGCCGCGTCTGAAACTAGAGTTTGCATAACCAATTGATTCCTACCATATCAGCCGATTACCATCAGGATTTCCACGCCACTGCTTTCAATTTAATGACTGTTGTTAGGTAACTACAACACAACAATTAACTTCGTTTGCGGGCATTTGGTTTATAACAAACATGAACTGCTAATACCCCTTGCCATGAACTACCACGTATACACCTGACTGTATACTATGTACTGTCGATGGACTGTGTCACTTATTATTACATTGTTTAGCAATCTAAAAGAGTAATAGCTGGGGAAAGAATTGATCCAGGCTCGGCTGGGGTAGGAGGTAGGAAAGTTTGCAGATCACATAAATCAGCGAGCTGAACAAGTTACATGTCTGGTCGGGTCTATTCGTGGAAGAGGCTTAGCATGAATCGTATGTCAAACGGCGTGGTTTTCATTTATTTTTTAAACGCATTAGTTTTCATTTCCATGATGTTTTCAGTGTGAGCTAGGGATTTATTTTTTTTATCATATTTGTTTCAACCTTTAAGACTGGAAAGAGCCATTTGAACAGATAAAAACAATAGAAACGAATGTTTTTGCGTTGTATCTAATGTTGTCTTTTTAAATCCGATATCGACTCCTTTCTTTTCCCCATACAATTGAACAGCCGTTGTCGATCACTGTTAATGTGAGACCAAATCTGATAGTGATATTGTAAACCGAGACGACAACTCGTATATAATACCACTTTCAGACTCTTAAAATGTAATCGTTTATCTCTGCTACGGTTATGTGAGGAAGGGTATACTCTAACAGTCTATCTGATAGTCACCCGATCCAAAAAGGATACAGATATCTGTGTCAGACAGGCTACTGTGTCAGATCAGACGTTTCCATACCATTGTTTTGAAAACGAGTGTCGCCATTCACGTTTCACCTTTGTCACATACACCCTTTAGATCCATATGAAACAAAAAGGGGTATGTGTGACGTGACAAAGTGACGAATGTGACATGTCGAGTCTATCGGAAACGAAACACACTAGTAGGGATTGAGGATTAGAATGGGTCCTCAGCAAACTTTGTTTGACGTACGAGTCGACTAATGGATCAGGTGGTCAGGTTCAGTGACTTACCCAGTCGTCTAAGGCGCCGCGATTCGCTGTGCAGAGATGCGCCCCTTGGGCACGCCAGAAACCTATGATTGTTGGCTCGAATCCCGGTTCACCCCGATTATGTTTCTAGGTTTGTCAGCACCATACCCGTGCTCGTGGGTTTCACCGAAGTGGTAGACGTCTGAGACCTGCATCACTTCGGGATTTCCTCCCACATTAAGCTGACACGCCGTGATATAACTGGAATACTGTTAAAAGCGGCGTTAAACCCAACTCACTCACTCACTCACTCAGTGACTTAACTGATTGTCTGTTATTGTACCCCGGTGGCGCTGACATCAATCACTGGTTTGTCTCGTTCAGACTCATTTATTTACTGACCGCCGGAATATTACTTAATGAGGTTTTGAACAACAAACAAACTGAAGGGAAACGATGCAATATATGTTGACAATACAGAGCCTTTTTAAAATATATTTACTAGTCAACTAGACCAGCACGAATAAGGATATGTGAACTCGAACTAGGCGGGAAAGTTTGTGCCTGACGACAAGAGATGCAGCACACTACTGCTACCTTGAAACGAATGGGACAACGGCAATTCTTGGATTATTCTAAAATGTTTAAAACAGTTTGATTTCATGTGAAACTGGCCCTGTTAACTACATAAAAATAATAAGTTGTCAAACCCACTATACAATTGTGGTCTGTTTGTGGTATGCACATATATTCACAAGAGGTGAAGTGAAATGAGATGGGTGCTTGTGCTAGTCGGGACTACTGCCGGGTTTGTAGTGCTGGCCCACTGACATACCATACCGCTGAATACCATGGATACCCAAGTCAGTGTACTCCGAGTCAACCAGTCCTTGCGTTATCCCCTATAAATACACGCGCCACGCAGGGTATCAACAGGTACCATCTGTTAACGTCTTTTGTGTGACCTTTCTGGACTGCTGGAGAGTGAAGGAGGACTGTCTTTTTGGTCATATCTGTTCTTGGACAGTTCTTGACTGGTTTCAGTGTTCTGCCTTGCAGTGTTCTTCGTGACCTTCAGGTTATCCAGAAGTTCCTTTCAGTGCTCAGTCATATCTTTTCGCGTGGATTCCTCTGGTAGGATGTTGGTGTCATAGGGTAAGAGCATTTCTCGCCCGAAGAGAAAAAAATGTGGTGTTTTACCTGTTGACTGACAAGGGCAGCTTCGGCTTCCCATCATGACGAATGGTAAGACCTCATCCCAGTTGTTCTGTTGGAGGTTGGCATAGACCTTCAGGATTCGTGCAATGTCCGTTTTTCTTATTTCGCACATTCCATTGGTCTGTGTAGTGGTGTTTCACCTCATACAACTCACAGATGGCACTGACTAGGTTGGAAGTGAACTGTCTTCCTCTGTCTGTGACCAGACTTCTTGGAGCACTGTACCTTGTAAAGACCTCCTTCACCAATAAGTCTGCATCTTCAGTAGTCTCCAGCGTCTTCAATGGGAAACTCTCCGTCCATTTTGTAAAGAAATCAATGGCCAGAAGAATATACCTGCTACCATTCTTTGTTTTTGGCATTGGTCCAAGGATATCAACATGTAGGCCTTCAAAGGTTCCCTTAATGGGTATTGCTACCACGGGTGCTGTTCTTTTGTGCTGAAGTGGCTTGGATCTCTGGTGGATGTCACAGGTCTTGATATAATCATGCTTGGTCAGTAGTATTTCCGCTGTATTGCTTGTCTTGTAGAGTATCTTCCAAGATGGCATCCTCCTCCCTGTGAGTACACAGCTAGACGTTCTTTCCGGTCCTCGTCTGGAACTGCTAGCTGTGTCACTGAAGATAGTCTGCCAGGTTTAGCGTCTCTGTGCTTGGGGTGATAGATATGGTATAGTGTGTTGTTGACAATGTCATATTCCATTGCACGTCCAACCAATCCTTTAATCTGAGCTTCTGTGTATTTGGGTGGCATTTCCTTCTTCTCCAAGTAGATGAAGACTGGGATGTAATCAGGGCATTCTCGTTGACGTTTGCTTACCTCATGAGGAACTGGATCTTCCTGAATGTGGACCGCTGCTACGAAAGGCATTTTGTCCAGGTAACCAAACGTTACTTCTAAATACTCACCTACTATGGTGGAGCTATCGTCAATAAATGAAGTTTGCTGAGTTGCTGAGGCTAGACATGGAAAGTCATCAGTGTTTGCTTGTTTCTTTTGTTCTGGGTATTGTCTGTAGGAGAGAGTATCAGCATTTTGATTTGACTTACCTGCACGATGAAACAACTTCAAAGGCATATTCCTGGAGGATCAGAGACCAACGTGCAAGACGACCAGTTCCATTGTGCTTGCACGTCTGAATGTGGGCTAAAAGTCCTAATGCCTTCAAGCATAGCAAGACATTCTTGCTCAGTAACTGACCATTTCTTTTCACATGGATGTAACGATCTACCTCCATATGCTATGACTCGTTCTTGACCAGCATCACTAAGCTGACCAAGAATATAACAAAGGGCTTCACTACTGGCATCGGTGGTAAAGACTTGGTAAAGTCAGGGTAGGCAAGTATTTGAGCACTGGTTAAAGCTGAATTTAAATGGCCAAATGCTTTTTCTTTTTGTAAGAGCCATGTGAGTGGAACAGCAATTTTTAAATAATTTGGAACAAATTTCCGATAATAATTTTCTAATCCAAGGAATAGGCCCTAACCACACCTTCAAACTTCAAGATTGTACAACAATGAAAATATGGAAATCAATCGTTAATCATAATCGTCTCAAGATGTATCATCAGAGACAGCCGGCGGATGCAATTATTCCACCCCGCCAACATCAGGAGATTATCCAACATCACCAAAACCAGGATCAAGGTCAAACAGGACATCAACAGTATGCAGACCAACAGGACATACCCGGATTCTCAACAAGCTGAGAACGTGCTGTCTCGCGGTAAGTTTTCCTCGAAAACGAATGAAAGGAATTGAGAATAACTGATGACATCAGAGTTGCTAGCGTTCCAAGATTTATTTATTATTGAAGACATTCTCTTAATTAATTGTCACCATTACTTTCTTTTTTATTTCATGTGTTGTTCCTGGTTGAAACAATATTCCCATAGTTACCTAACTAATGTCAACCTATAGTGGATAAAGGTAATAAAATAAAACAAAGGTTGGCGTTTAGTTGAGCCGGCAGCATCTTAGATTTACCGCCGACTTGTCAAGGGGATTACCGTTATTGGTCAGCGTGTCAATCTGGAATTAACACGCAGCCGGGGACTGTAATGCGAACAGGCATCTATTGTCTAAATCATGTATCGCGGCATGTTTTTACAACCGAAGTGAGTTACTGCTAAATGTCAGATGTCCGTGGTTTGACTGCAAAGATACGTTAGTGTATTCTATAAATTAATTATTAATGAATTATTAAGCAACATTTCCTACTATGACAATATTCACAGAAATATTACGGAATCTATGTGTGGGTAAAAGCGAGAATAAGTAGCAGAGGAGTTCGGAATGGCACGATCGAACTGAAGCAAATATCCCTTTATCGGAATGGGTTGCTCAGTGGTCGAAGGCGTCCCAGAGTTGCGTCCCTTGATCATGTCAGGATCACATTTGGGCAGCGACGAAAGACAAGAAGTGATCATGGACCCTTCCCATGGAAGAACAAACTGAAACCATGTGTCTCTGTAAAATAAATGTATAAAAGCTTTGGAAAGAGTGGTTGTGGGCATTACTTGGCATGGATACTTATATTTGAGCCCACCAAAACAAATTGATAAAAAACATTTACTCGCGAAAATTTTTTTATATATAATGATGGCATTTATTCTATATTTGAAATCAAAGATTCTAAATCCAGAATCAAAAGGTTAAATAATAATATATAAATATTATGTTTTGAACAAAATGCGTACTGCCAATGATCAACTTGGCGACTACTAGCCGACATCTTTTAAATGATCTATATAGGAAATGTTATGCATCAGGTTAGTATCAATGGAACATTTACACTAAATACGATGTTCAGTGTAAAAGTAAATAAATATGTACCTAATTACAGCCTTAACTGTTACACATCAAACTGTGCTCAAAATCAAGGGAGAAAATCAGAAGTTTGACAACTAGTAAGCCGTTATTCTTGAAAAACATATTTCTTAACATCATCCTATTTGATGCGAGATGTAACTTTCTTAGTTCAACAAAATGATATCCATGAAACACAAGGATGCTTGATCATCATCATGGCCCTATATGTTCAATGGAGCAGCTGAAAAGAGTCATGATGAAGTGTTTTTCTCTGCTTAACATTGCTATTGAAACGAGGTTCCTTCGCCTTTGAGACAAGATTTTACAAATATTGCTACTTTCATTATATTCCTGAGAGGCAATATCCCCTAACTTAGTGCAGGAGCAGACCTTATCCGATCATGACAGGGTTTACCTGAAACTTGACAAAGACGCCGAGCTGGCAATTTTGTCAGAGGTGAAATCAAAGAACTTAGCAAGCATTTGCTTAATTAAGACACCTCGAATGTCCTCGCAACAACTTCCGGGCGACTCACACAAGTGATGGATTCTTCTGATGAGCCACATGAACTATCTTCTCGAATGGAAAGGCACATAAGGAATCTGTAATCGTCATTCAGTTCGCAAGGGATTTCGCGGTGGACGAACCAAGCTGATCTGTTCCAAGGTCGAGCCATAACATCACCAAGTAGAAGTCCAGTGATAATACTTGGATTCCTTGAACAATGGTGGAGAGTGATCTCCAAAGCTCAGTGACATTTGACAAAGGGATAGAACAGGTATATGTTCACCTTCGGTCGACAACCAGGCGAGTAGTGGAACAAAGTCACTTACTCTGACCCAGATCACCAAGGAGATGTGATCTTGGTGGACTCATATGTCAATAACCTGGACTGAAGATCAATCATGGATCACAATTACACAGCAATTTGATGTTGAGCAAGGACATTCTCCAATAGATCAAGTTGCTGCGACCTCTGGTATTGAGATTCAAGGCCTTGCATGCAACTATCCAATTCATTAGCTGATCATCAGATGTCATGAGAAGCGAAGATCATATAAGGTTTTCCTCCAATTCATACAGTCATCCTGATAAAGCGATACCTGACATGTGACATGTATTGTATCCATTCTTCTGGCGATGTCGACGGTAAGGCTGCTTCAGCTACTGCTGTTCTCATCGTTAGTTACACCCTTTGGAGGAGGGTACCACAAGGATTTTACAAGAGAGCAGGGGAACTACATCCAACGCCTGGTATATGGAATCGGGACAGCTTATCTCAAAGCTCATAGGGACAGTGCTTTCGCTGATGTGGTGAACAAGAAATTCATCCAGTCCACTCAGCTTGTTTCCTGTCTTATTACCTATAAACACACTTTTGTGATCAGTGCTTGCAACAATGTTAACAGGTTTGCCATTCCCAAAACCGAGAGGTCATGCTTTGGATAGTGGTGTAAAGATTTGTCATCCAGATATGGGTGAACACATTAGGGCTATCTTCAATGAAAGAGTCCGACTCCCAGTTTGAATGTCAATCAGGTTCCTGAGACTATTAATCATGTGGAGACAACTCTGACCAAAATGACTAGTTCTTGACTTGCATACCTGCAATGTTGTTGGTTTTTACTTAAAGCTCGATGATCTTCAAGACGATGCTGTTAGACTTACGATTGTCCTTTGCAGTGTCATGGAGGATAACATTTGGAGGATGGTCCAAAGGACAGCCCGTTTGAGTGGCTGGGTGCATTCCAAATGCTCAAACGTTCTAAAATTTACAAATGAACTCTCACAGGTAATATTAAACAGGTAACTATGACTCGGGTGCAATTTTAAAATATTACATGAACAGATGTATATAACATGAAGTGCTGTGACATTGGTCTACTGTACTTGCATTTGTAATCTGCACTTGCCAAAGAATGGCAAGAAAAGACACACTTTTAAGAAACACCATATAGTAAATACTGATTACACCATGTTTCCGTTTTACTGCCTTCATATACCTATATATATTGCAGGGCAAAGAAAATATAAACTCATGTTTGATACAAACTAGAAATGGTTATTCGATGGTGATGTATTTGAAACGGGTATCATAGTTGGGTTTTAGACCTTAAGTAAGATTGGCATGAATTGACCTCCCCGAGCGACTACTTGTTTTACTTGAGTCTTTAATGAATTGCTGGTCAACTCAACTCGAGATGTATTCGCAGGAAGAGGTGTTGACTTTGGAACCCATTTCTATTAGAAGAGGAATATTTCATGACAATTCTTTTAGTCCTTTTCTTTTCTGTTTGTCACTAAAGCTTTTTGCTAAGCAAAGAGGAAGGTTGTCATCCTGGAACTCCTCAGCACAGATCCCCAACACCCCTTACTCACCTGTTTAACATGGATGACCTTGTACTTATTGCCAAAGGAGAATCCAAACTAAAAACACCAGATTCTCTATTGTCGAGTCATTTTCTAATGACATTGGGATGTCCTTTGTGCTCCACAAATGCAACATTTTTCATCTGAAACCTGGCAAGGTAGAAGAGAGAGATCGGAGGAGTTATTGACCATCTCTCTCGTGGAAGGTAAGGCCTATACGTACTTAGGGATGCAGATTAGAGACAAACTCCAGAATGCCCATATCAAGGAAAAACTTCGGGCAGAGTACAAATGTAGACTTAAGAACGCTCGCAATAAAGTAAAAGCCACAAATAATTATGCTGTACCCGTCCTTTCATATTCTTTTGGTGTTGTTGATTGGACGAAACAAGAAATTCAGGGCATTGACACCCTCACACGAAGAATCATGTCAGACAATAGATCCAACCACCCTCGCTCTTCCCTAAATCGCTTATACTATTTACCAATCATTATGGGAGGCGAGGTTTGATTAACGTTGGGGCTCTTCATGATAGAATTGTTTTGTTCACTTTTGCAAACATTTATTTGTCTGATGATCCTCTTGTGAAGCATGTCAATACTCATGATGAAAACAAGGCATTCCACACTTTTATAAAACGGGCCAAGGATGTGGGACATAATCTCAATGTCGGTGTTGATTTCGTTGATGGCTCTGTACTGCTGGACGGTACAGAAATGAGTGTCAACCAAGCGAAGTGCCATATCAAGTCGGCCCAGACTCAGTTTTTCAAGGAGAGGCTATCTGATCGACCACTACATCGAGTTTATGCGCAGTGTGTTGAGAAGATCAGCAGTCCTGCAGAGTCCTTCACTTGGATGAAGTCGTCTGGCCTGAAAAGTGAAACAGAAGGCTTTTTGTTTGCTGCTCAGGACCAGTCACTTCCCACTCGAAACCGTCAATGTGTGATTTTGCATCAAAATGTGAATATGAAATGTGGATTATGTAATGAATTTAATAAGACTGTCCAACACATTGTCAGTGGATGCCCAGCCTGGCACAAACACAGTATCTTAAAAGCGACATGATGGTGTAGCTCGATCATTTCATTACCATCTTCGCCTTGCATCCCAAGTACCAAGTTGTCCGACTCCCCATTGTTCTCGGTGCATTACGTTTGGTACCTCCCAATCTGTTGACTGACATCGGGAGAGTACCCGGGTTTGCTACCAGGAATACAGCCCTTCTGACAATCTGGGTAATACAGAAGGAGTTGGGGAGTCTTCACATTCTCCGAAAAGTTCTGCTTGGGTTTGACTAGGCAGCGCTTCCTGGAAGAAGTCCCATTCGCTGTCTGGGCTGCGTGTAGAGGAGGCAAGGGACCTGAGCTGATGATGAGCCTAACCAGCCTGACTGCCAGGATCACCCAAACCCTCTTTTTTATTATAATCTGCAAATAATAATAATAATAATAATAATGTGTATTATTTCGTCACAAGATTTAGCCTTAAATATTGTGGAATCAATAAATTGGGATCTTAAATCTCTGGAAAATCTGATTTCACTTTATAAATTCAGTTGTTCATTAAATGTCCTCGTTCATTACAAATCTTATGAAGTCTTATCGACATGTCAGTCATCGAAACTTTTTGATAACGATCAACAGAGAAAAACATCTGTATAACACACTTGCCTCTAAATGAAATTACAACCATCCTTTTTTAGCTGTTTATATATTTCCTGAGCAGTTAATATATTTATTTCTTCGAAAAAAAACCGTTTTGATTTGTTCTGCTAAGGTGAGGAGTTACTCCTTAAATAAGACCCTTTTTTAGTTTTAGCCGCCGAATTATATGATCATGGGTTCGAATCCCATATTCCTCCTGATTATGTCCATTGATATGTTGTTTGTTTGTTTGTTTGTTTTTAACGCCGCAATATTCAGCAATATTCTAGCTATATGGCGGCGGTCTGTAAATAGTCCGCCGCCAGACAATCTAGTGATTGGCATCATGAGCATCGATCCAAGTAAATTGGGATACGATGACTGCATGTACCAAGTCAGCGATCCTGACCACCCGATCCCGTTACTCGCCTCTTACGACACGCAGAGTCGCCTTTTACGGCAAGCATGGGCTGCTGAAGACTTATCCTTCCCCGGATCTATACAGGTCTAAGTCCGTCATTACTTTGGCGTTTCCGCCTACATAAAGCTGAGAAGTCCTAATATGTTTACTATTCCAAGTAAAATGCACTAACACACTCCTCACCAACGAAGCAACGTTTCTAACCACGTTGTTCACGTTAAAGAGATTATAGATCGCTGATACCCCCAACAATGTGACACACGGCGTACACTCAAAAAGCAAGTAAAACTAAGGAAATGTCTATTAGTAATAATCTAGTCGAAATCATAATTGAAATATCCTACCGGGACGCCAGGAAGTATGAGATATGAGCAAAATGGAATCGCGATGGTGACTTTTCTTGTTCATACGAACTTTTGTGTGTTTCTTCGCCAAATACCTTTCGCGCATTATCAACAAAATATGTGTAAAATAACAATCCACCTAGTTAAGTCCTAGTTATTTGAATGCACTAAACTGCCGGGCAGAAGAAAGTATACACCCATGTTTTAGGTCAAATCCAATTTGTGAGTGTAACCTTTCTTTGGCCCGGCAGTTAAGTTAGTTGGATTAATGCCACTTTTAACGTAATTTCGACTCTTTTACGGCGTGTAAACTAAAAGTGATGCCGGTCTTAGACGTTTACCACGTAGGTGAAAACCACCTGCACAGGTATTGGTGCTTACAGACCAAGAATCATAATCAGGGCGAACCTGGGGTTCGAATCCATGAGCACAGTATTCTGGCATACCGAAGGGAGGCAACTCTTTACTTTTTATTTTGAAGAGTGGCGATTATCATTCAAGATCTAAACTTGATTTCAATATCAATTTATGTGATCTAAAACGATACTATATGTATACTTTTAATGTAAACTTCGAAACTAAGTGGTTTTCATGTTGCGTATCACCAGACTATTAATTTTGAATGATCGTCTTGCTATAGGACGTAGATACAGATTTGTTATCAAGGGCAATCACTTTTTGGAAAGATAAAGACTACAAAAGGTCACGATTGTGACACTATTATATTACAGTTTCTCATTCATGATGTCCTGACGTCATTGGCATACAAATCGTTTGTCCTTCAGCTTTAAAACTCATTCCTATAAGACGAAAAAACTCTACTTTAGCTTCTATTGTCAGCGTCTAGACCAAAGATACTTAATGATAAAACCCACCGGGTTATTTATGTTTTTATGTCATCAGTTAACACCTATAGCCATCTCATCAAGAATAACTAGCACTGTCGGGGCTGCAGTGTCACACTCAACCGTCGTTTCATATTCTGAAATATCCTACACCGTCGGTTGGCAAGACAGTTGCGAAACATTTTCTGTTCATCGGTGAAAATAAATATGCCATATACGAAAATGGAATGAAAAGTATATTATTGTATTAATTGTGTTCGTAAATGACGATAACAGTGACATTGAGTGAGTGAGTGAGTGTTCAGAGTGGTTCAAATCTTACCAGTTTAGTGAAACACCACGATTTTATAGTGCAACAAACAAGGATCATAATGAGTTGAATCTGAGACTCGAACCAATGATCATCGGATTCTTCACGGCTTGGGGACGCAACTCTGTACAGCGAATTGCGTGCGGTTTTAAGATGGCATTGCCACCAGTGGCTGTCCAAAATGCTTTCAACAGCCGCTATTACGTCATCATTCGAAATGGTTTCTGGCTAGAACTTACATCATGTTTGGAACAGATAGAAGTCTGTAGACAGAGCCCGTTCAGGAGAA
The DNA here is from genome assembly GCF_023055435.1 of Haliotis rufescens. NCBI lineage: Eukaryota > Metazoa > Mollusca > Gastropoda > Lepetellida > Haliotidae > Haliotis > Haliotis rufescens. The sequence continues at coordinate 59,469,609 of NW_025963779.1, read as the reverse complement.
TAGGATTGGTGCTGGAGGAGTTCAAAGCCACATTAGTGAATTGTAGAGAGTGCAATGACTGATGTGTGCAATGGCGCATTGTTCTGATGGAAAAGTACATCATAAAAAGGCGCCGTTTATTGTCTGGTCCTTTGGAAGGGGCCATAACCTTTCCGGCTGATGGTATAGTCTTTGCCTCCTGTTTTGACCGTTGTTTGGAGTTGGCTGGAAGTTGTGAACTAAGGTTTCATCCATTGTCACAAATCGCTGCATGAACCTTTCTGCATCAGCTTCAAACAGAGATAAATTATCACGAGATATGTTGTGCCTGGTGCCTGATCAGACGTCAGTAGCTTTGGAGCCAATTGAACTTTTTTTGCCAAAGTTCTTGTCATAACAGGAAATGCCTACTGAATGAGCAATATCACGCTCAGTCACTCACGGGCCTTTCTGGACGGAGATCATCTTGAAGGCTCTCCCTGCCATACCCAAACTCTGCTTCCCAAATCTTTAAGGCGGCATAGGGCACGGGTGGCCTAGTCGTGTAAGGCGCCGCAATTCACTGTGCACAGTTGCGTCCCTTGGGCACAGCAGGAACCTGTGATTGTGGGATCGAAACCTGGTGTGTCCCGATTATGTTTCTAGGTTTGTCAGCACCATATCCGTGCTTTAGGGCTTCACCAAACTGGCAAACGTCTAAGACCTACGTCACTTGCGGCTTTCCTCCCACATTCAGCTGACACGGAGTGGTACAAATGGAACACTGTTTAAAGCAGCGTCAATCTACACTCTCTCACTAATGGGACGTAGGAAGGGGCAGCCCTTCCTGTTGCTGTACTCACGTCTTCATGGACGGCGTTTGGTGTTAATCACTTTTCTGCAGTACAGTAAACTACGGTTATAACGAACACGCTTATAACGAACTGACTGATATAACGAACGTATTTTATAGTCACTGCCATTTGTTGTATATATGCTGTATATATGCTTATAACGAACTACGGTGGTCCCTTTGAGTTCGATATAACCGTAGTTTACTTTACTTGATCACCAGCTTATTTTACTGACTGCCATAGTGACACAATTTGCTTCATTGACTCAAGTTTTGGATGTATCTCTATGACATCATGCAATGTCCACAACATAAGATTTCACTATTACGTTATTCCGATGTGAGATTCAGGCTCGATCAACCCTCGCAAATTCACACACAGCCTGATTATTTGTCCCTAACGCAACATGTCGTCTTATGAAGTATCTTGCAATCTTGCCAGATAGAAAGTGAAAGACAACGGATCCCACAATAGAAACTTGAAGAGGAAATAATTGGCAAAACAATTTTTCACATAACATTTGATACCAGGGTTCGTGAAAATGGTTTCCGATATCATAGATACATTAAGGTCAATAAAAAAGGACTGGAAAATTGTAAAATGAATTAGTTTGTGTAGACATGTGGAGTTGTACCCAGGATTCAATAACTTACGGACAATATTTCATGAGATGGTCGTCTAGCAGAATCGCTTCATCGAGTTGTACCGAATGTTCAGTCCCACGGTGTGATTTCGCTCCACGGTCTGGCTGACACTTCCATTCTAGGTCCAGACGTTGCAATTAGTTCCCTGTGAGACACAAACATTGCCCCTATGAAATCACAGTAATACTGAGTTGATAAAGTCTACATATAATACAATTTGAGTCAGCAGACAAAATGTGATTTGAATGACTTGTACCAGGACTGCCCAATGACCGGAGCCTCGTGCCCCTTTTAATTTGCAACAATAACAAGTATTGGGACATATACACTCGATCAAAATTAATAATCAACAACTGAAGTGAAGATTTGCCAAATGCCAAATTTTGATACGGTTGACAAACCCTTAATTCCACTGGAAACCCCACTACCACCTGTCTACAACGCCATGGCCTTTAGAAATTCAAATCAGGCATGGAAGCTCATTTGTTGGTTTTTGCATCAAATCAAAGTGCTTGATCGATGTCTCTACACCTACTATGTTAAAAAAGCCAGGTATTACATTAGCTCTGGCAGGGAGACTTCGTTTATCCCCAGTTTAACGTTGACCAGAGCTCCTAGCGAAGCCAATTATGTGAACAAACATGGTGATATACGAGTAAAACACTTCGCCTCTACCTCGGTGCAGTGCCGCTAACGCCACCAGATCAATCTTGATCCGGGAACATGAGGAAAGCAAAACAATTACAGCCGCGATATCAGTCTTGCTGTGACCCATCCCACCACGGCTTGCCTTGAAGCATTGGCAACAGTCTTTTAGTAATTAGCCACACTTCTTTACTGTCAAACGCCTGTTTTATTACATCCTCGTGAGTTACTCGAGTTACTTCGCTTATGACACTTCTGTTTGTCCTTTGTGTCCATGTCAGTTATCTCCCTGTTTGTTGAGGGAGGTCAAGGTCTCGTTCAACAAAGCGTTTAAACATTGAACTGGGACGATCGGATATACCGTTGAACACGATGTAGCTTTATCGTTAAACTCTATATAATCTCGACGGTCCTAAACATTGCGTTCTATGTATGTTAACGTCACACACACACACACACACACTCTCACACACACTCACACACACTCTCTCTCTCTCTCTCTCTCTCGCTCTCTCTCTCTCTCACACACACACAGATACACATATACATATACATGCACGTAGCTACTAGTATATGTGCTAATTCACCCCGCCTTTAAATGATATATACATTGTAATATGAACTGAGCAATATTTACAAGTACCTGCGATGGTCACGGCACCATGATTGTTTTATGGAGAGAAGCTCAATATATATGACTATTATTTTATGACTAATAGTTTGTAAAATGTACCTAAAGACGTCGGGGTTTTTGTGATAGAAAATAATAAGATCAAAGTCAGATAATTAGTCTGGATTATAACTAGTTTTTCTTTCGCTTCACGTAGATCGCTGTACAGTTGTCTCCCCGTTCCTTTCACAAACAACAAGCCATACTTCGGTGTGTGGTGCACCAACTATTAGTTAGCCCACGATATAACCGTGTAATGATAGTGTGTAGAGCACGTACAGTGTGTACGCAGGTCTGTACAAGTGCGTACCGTGGACTGTTGAGTGGTGAAGAGTGAGTGAGTGAGTGAGTTGGGTTTAACGCCGCTTTTAACAGTATTCCAGTTATATCGCGGCGTGTCATCTTAATGTGGGAGGAAAGCCCGAAGTGATGCAGGTCTCAGACGTTTACCACTTCGGTGAAACCCACGAGTACGGGTATGGTGCTGACAAACCTAGAAACATAATCGAGGCGAACCGGGATTCGAACCCACAATCATAGGTTTTACGTGTATTATGTACTCAGTGCGAAGCTGGTTACGGCGTTTTTGTGAAAGAAATGGCACCGTTTAAAGTAATAATATCCGAAAAAGCCTTGATTAATAACTTTTTCTACTTCACTACATATATCTCGCTGTACAATTGTTTTATATTAGCTATCGGTTTACTGATGACATTAGTATAAAGCCATTATATCTGAGATGAGCATGGCCGATCATATTGTGGGCTTTAACTTGACCAGTAGTGAACCTACCCAATGAGTCTATCGACTTGGTGCCAACCCAGTGAGTGCTTACCAAACCTGGCACCGCCTGCAACAGAAGGGTGATATCATAGATATTTGATGAGGGAAGGTGGCGATGGCACCACGACGTGGTGAATATATTACTGTAACTCGTGTATTGGCAAGTCCCCTGTGTTCTGACTAATAATTCATCTCTGGCATCTAGTGATGAGGAATCCTATGTTGTGTTAATACAATTGTGTGCGTGTGTGTTCTCCTTCCAGATGAATATCTGGATATCATAATGATGCCAACCGACTCCATCAAACCGAACACGTGGGAAGAGCTGGAAACAGTTTAGCTTTATTGGTATTGTCTACTATCAATAACCTGGCTCTTTTCCCGATCACAATTATATGATTAATCACAAGCAAACTGTTCTCTGTTTGAATATCAACTTGAGATCTGCGCTGTTTAAATAGTTACAGCTTGTCTTGCAACAAGCAGGGTAAATGTTGTTAGACGAAAGCAGTGAAAATATACTGAACCGCAAAAGAAACGTCACCATGGATAGATATATGCGAAACCTTATTTTTCCAAACACTGTAAACATACTGTCACAGAGTGACTTAACTGCACTCTGGACATCGCAATGTTAAAGAATTGTAGCTTCTGAACAACACCCCTTTTGTACAGTATTGAGAACATATCGTTTAGGAAATCTGGACTATTTAACATGATGTAATCCATGCCTAACAGCGGTCAGTTTACCATTGTCTAACACAGCATTTCACATTATGACAATTATAGCCCTTATCCATTTTCCCCTGGGCCGTGTCTGTAATCACATCCATGAGCCCCATGTCCAGGGCAACGCCATTGTTTCATTGTCTGTCTATTGTTGTCCAATAGTGTATATATATGTTTACATCTTTACTGGTAAGCAGTCTGGTATTCCGACAGTACATGTATGTACAGCCGCGAGTAGGATACGCCTGCTTGCTGGACTTCACTTGTAGTTGTTGAGTTAGAATCTCCGCTCGACATATTTCTATTAGTAATTGTATTTGTTCGTATTATTGCCGACTAAAGAAGTTTGGACTCAACGTATTCTTCGTCTTCAATCTGAGCTAATTTCCCCGTCAACGTGCCCGTTGAAAATACTTTGAGACATATTAAACAGATGAAACTTGGCAAAACTGATCATCAAGGTTGAAATTAAAGTGTCAAATGTTCTGAAAGTGAAACACAACACGAGTCTCTGAGAAAATGGCATCACAAGTCAGTATATCGTGTGTCCGCCATGTGCTTTGATGACTGTCGTGCAATGTCGACACATGGAATGGATGAGGCGGTTAATGAAGGCCGTAGGCACTTCAGCCCACACTCTGGGGAACGCCTGACGCAGTTCAGCTGCAGTTGTCGGCCTTAGTTGGACGTCATTCATCTGTCTTTGAATCTCGTCCCACAGGGACTCAATTGGATTTAAATCGGGACTGAGTGCAGGCCACTGCATGGTTCTGATGTCATTCTTCTGGAGGAAGTCTCTTGTTGCTCTCGCAGTGTGGGCACGGACATTATCATGCTGAAACTCGTGGTTGCGGCGACGTGCCAAATGAGACATGGCGTGTGGTCTCAAGACTTGATCAATGTACCGAGCTGCTGTGACACTATTGCCTCTCCGTGGACCGATGTTCTGGAAGAGCACAGGGCCGACTCCCTGTGTAAGACCAATTCCACCCCACACCATGATGCTCGGACCACCCCACGAGTATCTCTGAACAACACAAGCATCCGAATAACGTTCCCCACGGCGACGCCAGACTCCCTCTCTGCCATCTGCTGTTGAGATACAGTAACGGCTCTCGTCTGAGAAGAGGACTCTTCTCCACTGCTGGTGGCGCCAATGCTGGTGCTGTGCTGCCCACTAAAGACGATCCCGGCGATGACGTGGTGTCAGAATGGGTGTGACCTGTGACAGTGGAGGTGTCCGCTCATCAATCGTCGACGTACGGTGTCCGCACTAATGTATCGCTGGTGTTTCCCCATGATCTGTCGAGCAGTTTCCGCAGCAGTAACAAAGCGATCTTGAAGATGCTGTCGTCCAATCTGACGATCCTGACGTCGGGTGGTGACCCTTGGTCTTCCACTACGTGGTCGGTCCTCGTAGTGTTTGTGGTCTGGTACGGTTGCTGGAGCCTGTATATGGTCCTTACGTGAACCTGAAATGCATTTGGCTACTTGCCGGGCGGTTTGTCCAGCTTGCAGGTTTTGTCCAAGGGCTTGGTGTCGATGATTTCTTGTCAATCTTGGCATATGGTAGCAATTAAATAACGAATGAATGTTATCCGATCTAGGTGGATTTTTATAGAGAAAGAAATGGGGGAAGGCATGTGCATTTCAATTTTCACGGAACTCACGTGCAGCGGGTTACCATCTGCTTTGTATTTTTATCATCAAATTTCATTTTTCCGGACAAGGTAATGTTAAGTTTTAGAAACTTTGACAAAAATTACCCAGATATTTAAATGACAAGTTTTCATGCAATGTAACTTGGGGTGACGTTTCTTTTGCGGTTCAGTATAGGTTCGTGTGCAGGCTTTGTTTTATTATTTAGAAAATTTGTCTGGGATTATTGTTTGTTTTTCAGTCAGTGCTTCTCTGTTTGTCTCAAAAAAAGAGAAGAAAAAGAAGTGTTTGGAACACTGAATATTACTTATAAGAACAGCCAGCAGTCCGGGTACATGTTGTACCTATCACTGTCATTGAACATATTACTGTCATATCACACTGTCAATGACAATATTACTGTCATATCACACTGCCATTGCACATATTACTGTCATATCACACTGCCATTGTTCATATTACTGTCATATCACACTGCCATTGTACATATTACTGTCATTGAACATATTACTGTCATTGTGCATATTACTGTCATTGAACATATTACTGTCATTGAACATATTACTGTCATTGAACATATTACTGTCATATCACACTGCCATTGCGCATATTACTGTCATATCACACTGCCATTGTTCATATTACTGTCATATCACACTGCCATTGTACATATTACTGTCATATCACACTGTCATTGTGCATATTACTGTCATATCACACAGCCATTGTACATATTACTGTCATATCACACTGTCATTGTACATATTACTGTTATATCACACAGCCATTGTACATATTACTGTCATATCACAAAGCCATTGTACATATTACTGTCATATCACAAAGTCGTTGTACATATTACTGTCATATCACAAAGTCGTTGTACATATTACTGTCATATCACACTGCCATTGTACATGTTACTGTCATATCACACATCCATTGTATATATTACTGTCATATCACACAGCCATTGTACATATTACTGTCATATCACACAGCCATTGTACATATTACAGTCATGTCAAATTGTCATTGAACATATTACTGTCATATCACATTGTCATTGTACATATTACTGTCACATAACACAACCATTGTACATATTACTGTCATATCACACTGTCATTGTACATGTTACTGTCATATCACACATCCATTGTATATATTACTGTTATATCACGCTGTCATTGTACATATTACTGTCAATGTACATATAACTGTCATATCACACTGTCAATTAACATATTACTGTCAATGTACATATTACAGTCATATCACACTGTCAATGAACATATTACTGTCATTGTACATATTACTGTCACATAACACAACCATTGTACATATTACTGTCATATCACACTGTCATTGTACATAATACTTTCATATCACACACCCTATGTTCATATAACTGTCACATCACGCTGTCATTGTACATATTACTGTGATATCACACAGCCATTGTACATATTACTGTGATATCACACAGCCATTGTACTGTCACATCGCGCAGTCGTTGTACATATTATTGCCACATCGCACAGCCTAATCGCGGGCCAGCCAGAAGGCAAGAAGACAATGTAACATAGTGACGGGAAGTTCAATAATATATCGAATGTTAAGATGAATTTAATTACTTGCTTTAAAGTCACTAGTTAGTGATTTGTTAATATAGGAAACTGTAACAGGAAATAATTGTGTCCTTTTTACCTCAACATTTACAGTAACATTGCGCGCAACTCTGCACAGAGAATTGCTGCGCCTTTGACGACTGGGCCACTTGTGCCCCTTCTCCTGTAACCCCTTTACCTGAAGCGAAAAGATAGCATTTTCCCCAAAAACAAATTTACAATGCAGTAATACATTAACATTTATTTGTCATACCTTTAGTTATTTAATTGTTTTCCCTACAGACTGGTATTTGAGGGATAAATATTCATAAAACAAAAAATTAATTCGTCTGGCCTAATATTGAGGCAGGAGTGTCAGCGAAATGATCTCTTCGACGGCCACGATGTATACAGGTTACATCTCATTTGCCTGTGTTTACACCTCAGACAATGACAGACAAACTTTCCCCTCCGGGTGTGATTCAGCAAGAACCCACGTGTCCTATGCCTTCACACGTGACCGATTGACTGGTCCACGAACACCTGGTGCCATAACGGTCATTAGTTCGTGCCCGTGTTATTTAAAATCCCGCCACTCGTGTATTCGCTGATAGTTGTTGACAAATGCACAAATACAAGTCTCGACAGCAAAATTAAAAATTTACAAGCAGTTGAGATTGCTCATATGTATGTCTCACGTCCAGCGTTAATTAGTCGCATGTCTCGAAACCAATGCATCTCAATGATGTATTAAGCCCAACTCGTCAACCAAAAGCTGTCTTGAAACGGGGATGTGATACTATTTTCCTGCCAACAAGTCACGGGATTGTCTTCCCCAACACTTCCTCAGCCGCTCGCGTTGATTGCCTCGTAAGTCCGATGGGATTATGTCCAAAACCTTTGATTAAACACTTCTGATTTCGCTAGATCTCTATTTCAATATTGTGGCGCAGAATCTCTATACAAGAATATCACATCTGGCGAAGGGGGACAGATTCCAGTTTAATGGAAATGGATGAGTGTATTACCAAGTCTGCCAACCGAGTGGGCATTCTCCTCCGTATTATATTAGAATCTGGGAAACCCTTAACACTCTACTGACTTTCTCCGGGATTATATTTGGATCTAACGGGCTATTAAGCGTTTACTGACCACGGCGGGAAATCTACTTGTTCAGATTGCAACTTAATTACTTAATTGATTGCCCAAAATAAATCAATTTACCATTATGAAAGGTGTAATATGCAGTGTTTCTAGAATCTTCATACACGGGTTTTCTTCATTTGCATAAGAGGCAACGTATTCCAACTGAACATGAAGATGAAGATGCAGATGAAGAAACATTCGCCTTAAATATTGTCTTTACATGGATGCCACTAGACAAGCATATACTCCAAGAAATAAAGTTATGTTGCTTTAAAATATATATCTACAAAATATAAGAATGTAAATCATGGATTTTTTATCACATATTGTTTGAAGAAGCAGAACAGCAATAACATATGTATCTCTTTCTCATATTTGTTTCTTGCCAGGATCAGTGTTTGAATAATATTTTGAATGCTTGATGTGTATGTTTTGTTACATTTCTTAAAAATCATCTTGGCACCATTTCCAATACTTGTATTTAATTTTTCCCAAATGTATACATACATTGTCTTCAGAATGTGGGGGTGACCATTGCCCTGGATGGCCATCCTCTTCATGTAACAGGTAAGAGGTGAAATAAAATGTTTAAAACAACAACAAAAAATATAAGAATGTCATATAGCCAAGCGCTGCAGTCTTGATGCCAAATCATTCTAAGCTTGAGCTGGATTCATTTTTCAATTATTCTCTATCGCCTTGGAGACAGATTTAGGTGCCACACGCGACAAATTAAAACCATTAGAAGCGTAGGCATGTTAGGTGTAAGCTCATCAAACAGGATAACTAGTTCGATTCTATATTAGTCAATCACGATTCATCCCCGCAATGATATATGTGTATTTTTTTCCATTAAGGCGTAAGCGATCCCTCAGTCGAAAACAATATTAATGTTGTCGTTAACCCACTGACATATACAGACATTTCCAAGATGGGCAATAGCAGCAAGAACCAGCGTGTGGATGTAATGTGATCTTTCCTGGAATACTGAGGGACCTTTAATCTTTAGCGATAGTATCGCCCTTTATAATGTACAGTGATATCTTGGATTGATTGTAAGATATACTTCTGATGTTTGCATCTGTACAAATGGGGGATTTATGGAAGTGGATTTTTGGTGAAGAAACAACAAGGTTGCTTACAACTTTCAAAATTCCATATCTCAATCAATGCAGCAATATGTCTCTGGTTCCTTTCTCAAATTGCTCATATTTACATCCAACCTGCTCTTTAAATCTCCAAGTGTTGAGAAAAGGGTGAACCGGAATCGAAAGTAGCAAAAAACGTCTCTGATTGGTCCGAAGGCGGTTAACTTAAAAAGTAGGAATCTGTCTTTGAAGAAGCGAAGTGGAACTGATATTGTCAGAAAAACGGAATTGGTATTGATACATTTTGAAACTGATACGTCGAAAACGCCTTCCTGTTGAATGTTGCCGTTCCCTTCCTTATTGATCGTCAACAGGGTAGAGGAGGTTTTCGGCCAGCGCCGTGGAGTTTCTTAAAGGGAATATAGTTCTCGACAAACATCCATTGAATTAGTGTTTTTCGACCACCGCTTTGCCGTTTTTAGTCATAAATTTCCATTGATGTTGTCTGTGGGGTAATTATATTTCTCAAAGTGGCCTGCTTACTGAACAAGCTGTTTCAGGTAATAAAATTGCAACTAAAAAAATTATTTGAATTAAATTGTTTTCTCGATTCGGCACGTGTCTAAGCCTAAAATCCAATTTCATGTAAATCGGAGATAGATTTTACTCAATAGGCATATGCTGGAGAGAAAATATAAAAAGAGGTTCTGATGAATTTTAAGAAAAGGAATTAAAGAGACAGTAATAGCAGCACACTGAATTGCAAATATGCATGTTTCTTCCTAGGCTTCGGGAAAAAATGAAAATAACAATGGACAAGAACAAGTAAAAAAAAACTATTATAAAGCATGTTCGGGGTAACGATGACGTCTGTAGGCGTTGCTGTCTAGACGTGGATGTTGAAACCAAAACAGACACATGACTTCTGTTGAGATGCCTGAATGTACGTTATTTCTGTCTTATGTTCAACAAGTTTGGACATGCCAAAAACTAAATACAGCACCACCTTTTTTAACCTATGATATTCATTATTTATCCATATAATGAAAATCATCAAGTGTATTAAAAATAAAAAAACATAATGACACGTGTTGAAGATCTCTGTTGATATCGTATTGTTTATCAGCGTGCTTTAGAAGTGTCCTACAATAGGGTGTCAATACTGCACGGTCCCTCGTGTTGAAAGAAGCTCTCAGCGCTGTGTCGGCCTTGCCTCGGTACTTTGTTGTTTGACATTTCGTCAGTTAGATGATGCCATCTGTTTAGATCAATGTTAGTTAGAGAGGTTCACAGAAGGAAACGGAGCAGCAATACAAACACATGTCTATTATGTGATGGTTGCAGGTATGAGGGGTAGTCTTGTGGGAAACACTTTCGCTCATAACGCTGAAGACCCTGGTTCCAATTCTCATAGTTCAACTGCTCCTCATCAGCTGGTGTCCAGATGCAGGACGCTGCATGTGATGATAATATACAGAACTATTTATTCATTGGCTGATATTGTCAGATAATAGAGTGAGTATGGTTTTACGCCGCTTTCAGCAATATTTCGTCAATATCACGGGAGCGGGGGGGGGCTAAGCGTGGCTTCGTGTCACTGTAACATATCAGTCCTGATAACATATATAAACAAAGAAAATGAACGCACTAACGAGGGGGGGGGGGGGGGGGGGGGGAGAGAGAGCTGAAAAGATCTGAGCCTAACTATGAAAGTAAAGCACGCCGTTAGGTATTATTTGCAACACTACCCATACCCACTGGCTGCGCTTAAACCGAATACATAACCAGGCAACATACTTCTGTTAGTATTTTCTGTTGGTGAAATGAACAAAATTGGAATCCGAGCTGTCATCAAGTATCTCCAAATGAAAGAACACGTTTTCAACTTGAGCGAATGATGTTCCTTCCCTTGTCACTGTTAGGAGTAGGCAATGGAGTTCAAGAGGGGAAGAGTGAGCCTCGAAGATGACCCAAGATCAGAAAGACCTCCAACTGCCACCACTGAGCAAAATGTTGATCGAGGACTCACCACGCGGCACATAGCCAATACAGTCGGCATCTCTCATGGGAGTTGAGGACATTCTGAGGAAGTAACAAAGGTTTCAGGGGGCTGGGTTCCAAGGCTTCTGGCTCCTGATCAGAAAAGCTCTAGGTTCATCATTCGTGAGAACTATTTGAAGCAGACCCAGCTGATTTTGTTGACCGATTTGTCACCGCGGATAACCCTTAGCCTCACCACTATCAGCCAGAAGACGGAACTAATACTGATGGCGTCACGTTTGCTGTGGATGACGTTTTACGCCTCCATGAGGAAGCCTTCTACACCAGTGGGGTCTCAGACACCCCAGGACCGTTGGCAGAAGAGTGTGGACTACAGATGGATAAGGGAGAATTGAACTTAAAGTTAGACGCACATGAGACTGAACATTCATACAAGTAATTTTGACATTCAACTGAACATTCGCATGAAGATATTATTGATAGTGTACCTATCATGAAGAATTGCAGAAACTAAACGTTAAAGATGCATTAGATGATACTTCTTGCTGAAGACACAGACGTCGTTCAGCGTACACTGAAAACACGAAGATGAAGACACAGACGTCGTTCAGCGTACACTGAAAACACGAAGATGAAGACATAGACGTCGTTCAGCGCACACTGAACACACGAAGATGAAGACACAGACGTCATTCAGCGTATACTGAAAACACGAAGATGAAGACACAGACGTATTTCAGCGCACGCTGAACACACGAAGATGAAGACACAGACGTCTTTCAGCGCACACTGAACACACGAAGATGAAAACACAGACGTCGTTCAGCGCACACTGAACACACGACGATGAAGACACAGACGTATTTCAGCGCACACTGAACACACGAAGATGAAGACACAGACGTCTTTCAGCGTACACTGAACACACGAAGATGAAGACACAGACGTCGTTCAGCGCACACTGAAAACACGAAGATGAAGACACAGACGTATTTCAGCGCACGCTGAACACACGAAAATGAAGACACAGACGTCTTTTGACGCACTCTAACCACACGAAGATGAAGACACAGACGTCTTTCAGCGCACACTGAACACACGAAGATGAAGACACAGACGTCGTTCAGCGCACACTGAACACACGAAAATGAAGACACAGACGTCTTTTGACGCACTCTGAACACACGAAGATGAAGACACAGACGTCGTTCAGCGTACACTGAACACACGAAGATGAAGACACAGACGTCGTTCAGCGCACACTGAACACACGAAAATGAAGACACAGACGTCTTTTGACGCACTCTGAACACACGAAGATGAAGACACAGACGTCGTTCAGCGCACACTGAACACACGAAGATGAAGACACAGACGTATTTTGACGCACACTGAACACACGAAGATGAAGACACAGACGTCTTTCAGCGTACACTGAACACGCGACGATGAAGACACAGACGTCGTTCAGCGCACACTGAACACACGAAGATGAAGACACAGACGTCTTTCAGCGCACACTGAACACACGAAAATGAAGACACAGACGTCTTTCAGCGCACACTGAACACACGAAGATGAAGACACAGGCGTCTTTCGACGCACACTGAACACACGAAGATGAAGACACAGACGTCGTTCAGCGCACACTGAACACACGAAAATGAAGACACAGACGTCTTTTGACGCACTCTGAACACACGAAGATGAAGACACAGACGTCTTTCAGCGCACACTGAACACACGAAGATGAAGACACAGACATCATTTCCTGTTTGTTTCATATTCAGCCACTATAAAACATGGGTGTACACTTTCTTTTGTCTGGTGGTTTAGACAGTATCTTTTAGCGACAGAACTATTTCCATAATCTAAAAGCAGAATTTGGCCATTCTGACCATACCATGATCATGTGTTTCTGAATCACGACCCTACAGTGATGGCACCATACGGTCGCGATATGGTCAGCACTGGCTGTATTAGTCTGTCTTACAGACCCTGATACAAATATATATCAAATACAGCCCATGCAAGTCTATAATGTTTGGCAAGTCTAGATCACTGCAGTATCAGGAAATGAAGAGAGTCACTGGGCTCCTTTTTATTATATTTTTATTAAGATAACTGAACAACTGTTTTTTTTATGTACGATATGTTCATTTCAGAGACTAGATTTTAGTCCATGGCTCTATGTGCAAGTGCTTAACTGGAAGCTACATGAAAACACAGGCAAGTAGAAACACGGTCCATGTACAGTTCATATATTTCTGGGCGGTCGGGTAGCCTAGTGGTTAAAGCGTTCGCTCGTAACACCGAAGACCCTGGTTCGATTCCCGACATGGGTACAATGTGTGAAGCCCATATTGGTGTCCCCCGCCGTGATATTGCTGGAATATTGCTAAAAGCGGCGTAAAACCACACTCACTCACTCACTCACTCATATATTTCTACTATGGTCACTTCATTTTAAAACTTATTCATTGTTAAATTACTGTTGACCTGACCTACAGCGAAAATTGTATAATAACGACGCCACTGTACAATCTCCGACATCGGCGGCAGTTGGCAACAGCACGGCCCCTCTTACACAACGTGTGTGTTAACATTTTAAAGAGAGTTGTCTTTTGGACTTTTGGTATAAAAAATAGAATGATTTAGAGCACTCGTCATGCCATTTTCTAACAGTTCATTTAATATTATGGTAACTGCTTTCAGGAACCACGTTTTTTGGTGCATTTTCAAGCAGAAACTTTCCGTGCGCATTTCGTATAATCTATAAACTGAATAAAGAATTATGAAACACGTTTAAGTAAATAACGTTAAGTTTAACGTTGTAAATAATGTATTTTCTTTGACTCGGAATACTCAATTATGTGAAATATTACATGTTGTGTCAAAAAGGGTTTCTCTTTCAATATATAATATTTGCAAAAATCAGATCCGAGCCCAAGTCTCAGAAACAATCAAAAATACATCAAATAGATTTCAGATGAAGGAAATCTGCGACCCTTTCCTCTTGCCCATATATAACAGGGAGGCGCTGGTAAAGCGGGGGGATTATTGGAATGACCCCGTCGATGAGGAATCCGGGGTTCTCGTAGATAAGAATCAAATTTATTACCCAATGAAATGGGAATGCATTTGCGTTCGGTGTTTGGCCAAAAAATGGCCTTTTTATTTTCTAACCACCGTCATTGGGACGACAGCGGCGCTGGGAAAGGCAATTTCCAACCATGAAGCATGCGATTACAAGCTGGAGGCAGATGAACAACCTCGTAACGCCAGAGTATAGAGGGCGCTGATTCCCGAGCCACGTGCGCGTTCCCGCGCTTCTGCTGTAAACACTCAGTGTGAGAACCACCAGTTCCATCCTCTGGATGAGTGGTTTATTTGTGTATAAACACAGGGAATATGAAATAATTAGTTGTCAGTAAGGTAATAGTATTATCGTGATATCCATAAATGTTTTTGTATTCACTTTATTTGTTGAATGTTGGTTTGTAATCTTTGAAACAAATAAAAGGTACTTGGTGCCTGAAATGCACAAAAAATATTCAATTTGGAAACACAATTCTAAGCAGTTAGTCACTGGCGTATGGGATGTAAAGGTGTGAGGTGGGGTAAAATTGGGTCTAACATCGCGTTCAAGATTACTGCGTTCATAAAGCGATGTGCATGCACGTGTATAGGTGTGTATGTCTGTTTGACTGCTTGTACTAGTCCGGACTAATGCCGGTTTTATAGTTCTAGCCACTGATATTCCATGCCGCAGACTTATCATGAATACCCCACTCAGACACAGTATACTGACTCCAAGCCGACCAGTCCTTGTGTTATCCCCTTAATTCCGAACGCCAGGTAGGGCAACTACAAGTACCATCTTTTCAGTCTCAGAAACAAGTAAAGAGCTTGGTATGACGCAACCTGGGATCGAACCAGGGATCGATCCGCTCTCCAGGCAGACGTTCTTATCTACTAGAAAACGAAGGTGGTTGCAGTAAGGGGGTGACAGGACGACGTGTAGAGATGGAACGTAAAGACGCTGAGTTTGTGAGTGAGTGAGTTTGTGAGTGAGTGAGTGAGTGAGTGAGTGAGTGAGCCTGAATTTTTCCAGTCTCATCACGGCGCAGATATCAAGGGTTGGCTTCACACTTTGCATCCAATAATTTGGGGGGTGGAAACCATGTTCCCGGCGTGACAAGCCAAACCCCAGTTTAGCCTCCAGGTTCCATCACCATCGCCTTTTAGGGATGAAACTGTGCAGTTCTACATCACTTTCATATAATGTCAAGGATTATACAGAAATCAGCTCCATTAACTCTATGATTGGTTTCAGAATGAGTTTTAAAAGTTCAATTGGAAGTATGGAGGGCTCAGTGCTCCCAGGCGCCACAATTCGTTGTGCGTGCAGAGTGCGTCCTTTGGCCGTACCAAGATCCTTTGACAATGGGTTCTAATCCCAGAATCGGCTGGATTATGACCCTTGATATGTCAACTCAATTGTCGTAGACTTCGCCTTTGTGGTCAAAACGTCAACGACACACATTGCCTTGGGCCGGCATGAGATAACACCATTCCAAGCAGCGTCAAACCTAACTCACTCACTCACCCACTTACTCACTCAATATAAACCCAATGTAACAAAGCTGAGGTTTGGAACGCCATGGCAAAATACTCCCGAAAACATAAACATGAACAATGGCATCACTATATTACTGCGGGACTTTTTCATGTGTAGACTATGCGTATAGCTTTGCTTGTTTGTTTGTAACTATTCCAGCTCTATGTCAACGGTTGTAAATAACTGGGTCTACACCACACAAACAAGTGCTTGATATTCTCACCAATGGTTACGCAGTAAGTCACCGACATGGCCACCAGATCCGTCTTTCGATAACCATAGGTTCCTAGGGACCTGTTCTTCCCGGAATCCCCAAGGGATCTGTTGACACAGGGAAACCAAGCCTCACTTGATATTCTTAGCGAAGGCTAGAGGGTTGTTAATTTGCACTGGTATATTTTTTAACATGGTGACCAAAGACGTACTTTTTAACTAGCATTTCGAAAAAGAGATTAAAAACAGCTTTCACGAGAATGTTCCCCGCATCTGTTCATTGACACGCGACAGTATGCAAAAATCTCATCTAGAGTTGTTTCGGTGAAATTCGTAACAATCACAGTTTGAAATTCACAAAAAGATTTTTTTGTCCGGCTTGCTATAGTTTCTGCTTAAGTCTTCGCTCTGCAATAACCCAACGGAACCGAAGGCAACACCGGCACCAGTTTCGATTCGTTGACTTTATTCCATCAGATTCCTCACGCCAAGTTAACCCTAAATGCCAAACGCAACTTTGTTATAACGCTTAAAATGTCCCTCAATCCCGTTATTACACCAATCAATAAGGCGGCACCGAAGCGTTACCCTTAAAATTAACAGACAGAGTCTTCACCGCATCCCGTGGGATCGTCATATTAAACCCAAAACGTCTTCTAATCCGACGTAAGTGATGACGACGTAAGACCAGAATCGGTTCGGCGTTGATCCTCAGTGACCGTGAGGTACGGTCGCGTCTATCAAGTACCGTAATGCCTCGTTAAGAATATATTCATCCATGTGTGCGGTAATTTATCAAAAATACGTCTCTCAGATTCCAGTTAATGAATTGGAGGATTCAATTTTCCTGCAGCCTGAGTATCATGTTGGGCTAAGCTCGTTGCGCGTCATCAAATGGCACTAGGAATGGAGCAGGTATGCTACAGATCAGCTGTTAATTTTGTCAAGTTGAACCTGTTTTCAATACACCAGGGATATATGCCCAAATTATTTAGTGTATATTGGATTATGTTTGTTAAAGCATAGCAAAGAAAATAAGATTGTTATTGATTTAGCTGAGCTACACAATATATTTTAACAGCTTGTATGGCTTTGTGAGATGATGCCATTGTTGCAATGGTAACAAATGCAGCTGATATAATATAGAGACAATAGGGCTTCAAGGGACTCACGAATTTGATGCTTTTAATGTTCTATTTAATTCCTTAATTCTTGAATTCCTTAGTATAAGCTCATGACATACAAGCTTCATAAAAAAAACGCACACTAACTGTTGCCTAAAAACCTTCTAAGCATGTGTGTACGCGAGCTTCAGGCGTTTTAGGATAATTATGTATTTGTACAACATGTGATGCAATTGAAACATCGGGGATAATGTTGGATCTTTTTGTGTATACATATATAATACATGTATTTTATGCAAATGCATGCATTCATTTTGTTCACAACGAATTTGGGCACATGTACTCGGATTACCCTATTAGCGCTGTAGAAAGGATTAAAATTTCTGTTTAAATAATTTTTTCATTTTCGTGAACGTGAAGATTAGTTTATACTTAAGGCCAACGGGACAGGAAGTTTTTAATCAACATTACAAACAACAAACTCGGCAATCCACGTGCCATAAAAATTTTGATTGACGATCCATTGAAATAACGGGACTATTTACACGTTGGAATTTGAAGAGGGAGTGAAAATTAAACAACATGTTGGATTCAAGACAAAAAATAAGCAAAGAGGATGGGGAACTGTGTAATTTGTGCAGGAAGGAGATACAAGGACCCCCTGTGAGGAAGGTCGACGACCATGATGGAGACTGTCGTAACAGTCGTAGGAGGGAGAAGTGGGGCAGAGACGGGGAGGGTGGTCTTGGGGCGATGGGGCTGTCGCTTGTGTTGGACTACTGCCCCCACCCCCACCCCGAAAACTGCCCCATAGAAAACTGCCCCGTACTGAAATATTTTCACAGATATACAGTTATATTTCGTGATACTAAGAATTATTATTTCGTTATAGGCAGAAAATGCAAAGATCTAATTCGTGTTATGCTTTCGGTGGGCAGTTTTCCTGGGGCCAGTTCTCCAAGGTGTGTGGGTGGGGCTCTGTCACGGGGACAAGAGTGAGTGTGTGTGTGTGTGTGTGTGTTGTATTTTGTAAATACGTCATGCACCTGTCATGGGTGGTGTCAGTCTTAACGAGGGCGTGCATCAACAAATAACACGTTTCTCATAAAGTGTACAGGACATTGCCACGGAATGTCAGTTCGTTCCAAGGTAAACAGGTCACGGCCCCTACAAGGATGTTGTAAATATAGCTGATTGCTGTTAGCGCGTTAGATTTTTAACTTGTAAATTAAAAAAAATGTCGTGTTTGTGGTATGCTAAGAAACATCCCATGAGTATTGTGTTACACATTTAGTGATGAAATACTGCCTTTAAAGAACGAAAGGTCGTGAAAATACGTATTAATAAACAGAACATTGTATTTACTTGTCAAATAACGTGAAAAGAAAGTACAGATATCATTTACGGGGTTTTAAATATATTTTTTTTAACATCAATTTGTGATTTACAAGGTAAGAATATTAATTCTTATCATTTTAATACTTAAATAATTGTCTTTAGTAAAAGATCTTTTCTCTTCAATTTGATTATCTTCATCTGTTTCAATTAATTATATATCCTACCTAAAAACCTTAAATTTAAATAAACACATTTCGAGATTTATATTAATAAATAGATACTACTATTGGTAGCCATTACCATCATGTTGAAGGAAGGAATGTTCTAATACTGCTTGTATAGAAGGATATTAAAACAATCGCACTTTTGTATTATTAATTATTGAATATTGACCACTTTTCATATATGTTTCAATATTTCAATACTACAATTTAGATATGAATATTTTGCGGGAAGTGTCTCAATTTCGTTGATGTAGCTTTTAACTCACTCTCGCCAAATGTCTGCAATATTGTCGACATCCTTGACTATCGCATGTATCATATCTCCATTTCAGAATAGCCTGGACACAAATGCTAGCTCGTTTCAAACCCGATTCAAATGGTATGATGCGAAATATATCCGTCCAATCAAAATGCACTCATTGGCGAGAGAAATTCTGTGCTAAGTTTGAGATTTTGATGGTGAGTCACCTTCGAAACGAAGATTTCATGGCGAATGGGTCCAGGGTATTTATCATAATATAATGCAAGTATAGTACCCTGGATAACCGATTCCCGATTCAATGTAAAAAAATTAAATCTTACCCATATTTTATAAAAACAAATAAAATTTAACTAATTATTTGAATATTGGTCAATCTGCAATTGTAAGGTAATGCAGGGATTTGTGGCTTGCAGTTAACATCGCACTAGGATCACCATATTGAACAGCCGGTACACTTGGAGGTGATAAAAACATGATGGTCGGTCTTCAATCGAACTCGAAGCGAACCGTGAAATAATATTAGAGAGTGTCAGGGGGGCCTATCGCGTTCTCTGGTCGGTGATCATGCGCAAACGACGGGGTTTTAATGGCGGCACGAGACTAACTTTATGGCTGGCCTACAGGACCACGACACAGTGTAAATATACATAGATCTATATCTCCACAGATGGACGGGGTAGGCAGTGACTTGAGAGATTGATATTTGGGGTTCACTGTCGGTGTTGAGCTCGTTCGCCTGTTGCTGAAGCGAGGGTTGCTTTGCCCGGCGCCCGTGCTTACCGCGATCAATTCCTTCGCATTAATATCTACTGAGCGCTCACATCTCATTTTGTCATTTTTTCTTTCAGCACATTTTACTCAATTTATGAATCGAAAATATCCAATGATATTCAGTGGGAATTTTTTATATCGTATTTCAGTAAACAGCCAAAGGTTTTATGCTACTGGTGACTAAGATATATTCGGACCAAGATGATATTTCGGTCACATTTCACTGCTACTTGATACTCGACAAATATATATTGATAAATTATTAATCATGAAATCGGAAACGCGTGAAGTCATTCCATTTTCACAATTTTGCATTTAATTATGCCTTAGTCGACTACGTGAGTGAGCATGGTTTTACACCGCTTTCAGCGAAATTCTAGCAATATCCATGCGGAGGACACAAGAAATGGGCTTCAAACATTGTGCCCAGGTGGGGAATCGAACCCAGGTCTTCGGCGTGAAGAGCAAACGCTTTAACCGTCAGGTTAACTTACCACCCTTAAGTGACTGCGTATAGACGATCAAACTGATAGATGTATTTTACAGAATGTTATGTTATGGGTGCAGTTGCACAAGGAACGTAAGTGGGGAATTAATAATGTTTTACCCCGCAGTCGGCAGTATCACAGGTTTATCATGACGGTCGAGTCTGGATCAGGCAAACCATTGACTGAGAACATGGACACCAATTCACACCATCAGGGTACGCGGTGAAACGCGGTGATCACCCGATCCCTTGTATTCGATTGTTACGCCAAACGCCAAACATACGCTACTGGGTTTCATTATTTGCAATCACAGAATTAAGTGCTGCTACAATAGTAAGAGTATACTAAAGCACGAGAGCTGCGATAATTGTATGGCTACGGACACTTTGCGCATGTTGCCTCTCCATGGCCCCGTTCCACAAAGCGATCTTAGCGCTAAGACGATCGTAAGTCAGTGTCGTATAAGTCCGTATGTGAGTAACGATCCTCTTTTCACGCTCAATCTGTCACTTCCAGCTTATGGTGACTGTCAGCTCCAGTTAATCATGTCTTCGAATGCCGTTGTACAAGTCATAAATATATTGATCTGATCTGATCACACAAAGCATTCTTAGCGTTACCACTAACAAAATATCACGGATGATGAAATGTATGCATGTATGTACATAACATAATGTGACATTATGATGATGTTTATAATGTGCTGAAATTGTATGTGACAATCTGAGACATACATGAATGTAAAAAAATATCTGTTGATTGTATACATATTTGTTAGGGAAATAACAACATAAATAAAAAAATAATTAAAAAAAACATCACGGGACTAGGCTTTCGATTTGATAAATTCGATTACGCAGCGCTAAGATTAGTTGTGGGTTCGAATCCCGGTCCGCCCTGTTTCTGTTTCTAGCTTTGTCAACCCCTTCAAGGCCTTCATCACTTGTGCTCTCCTTCCACCTTAAGCTGACACGCCGTGAAATAACTCACTCACTCTAATTTCCTTTCTCCATCCTCCCAGTTTAATCAAACATCTGTTTCGTGTGGTCGCCATATTTATGTGAATGGGAGTATAAAAAACGGTTTCCATTGTATAATCTACGATGACTGTAATTGTTACTGAAAAAATGGTCCTTGTTTCCTCCAATTGTCAGCAACACGCAAGCGTGATTGATATAATCAATGCAGCCTGTTAACCACAGAAATATTTAGTTGTAATCTACTTTAGCCGTAATATTATAACCATGTCAGAGAAAAGACCGCACTATGCGTCAGTACAGAGTGCATGGTACCGGGCGAAATGAGTCGATTTGAAAAATGAAATGCGCCTTGAAGTGAGGATTTTAATGTTAACCTCATTCTGATGTTGTGTTTCAACTGTAAAAGTGAAAATATCTCTGATTGATGGATACATCGGCTTTCTGGTCGGTTTCACTTCATTTTTCGACTTTCAGAGTGACATAACAGGAGCCACATGAAAGGGTAGAATTAGCAACGGAAATGCTTCCGTGGCCAATCAAAGCCTTTTTCTTGACATGTCAAGCTAAGTAGTCGACACTGTAGATGGTGCGTTGGCATGTAACAGATCACGAACAGCCGAGAACGCACAGGGCTCGAAAGCAACCACAGAACGTGCAGATATATCCATTAGAATAAATTGACTAAGGATTTAATCTGTTGCTGTGATGAAATTATCTTATCTTGAAAGACTGTATTCGCTGAAACATTCGATTTTGATTGATTACGTGAGAAAATGCATATTAATTCCCAAAAGATGATATTGATTATTGGTTGAAATTTTAAACACTTTCACCACTCATGTCACCCAAACCCACCCGCGGACATGAAACGGTAATAGACTAAAGTTCAAACACTGGACGGAATCGCAACACCTCCGAACGTTAAGCCATTCACTTATGTCCTCTCAGAAAAACAGGGATTGTAGCTAAATAGTCCTTTTCTGACCATTCCAGAAGCTTAAAGCCACTTCCGTGTGATTAGGTCTGCTGAGATGTGTGTCACTCCGCCAGGTGGCCTGTCGCGGACGCCATGCTCGTGGCCATCACAAATTATCGTCCACGATAGTGACGATGGTCGGAGCTAATGCTGTTAACCTATGGCGGCAACAAAGTCACTCCAGATGAAGACAGCTTCTGGTTCTGAACACAGGCCAATGACAAGCCCCACCTCTATAAGGCACGGTTGTATTTGGCATCACGGTGTTGACTTCCTGTGTGAGTTTTATGACAAAACATAACGTTTATCAATCCTATCGGGAATATAACGTGAAATCTAATTCGATATAGATTTTGAAATGATAATTGTCAGTACTGCATCGCGACAGTACTGACGCAAGTTGGACATATCGGCTGTGTTTGGCTCCCCTGAGATCAGAAGTCTGTTACCCTGTCTGTGAGAACACGACACTTAATACGATTTAATGTCCATGGTGAGAGGCGATTTAACCGAGGAATTGTTTGCGAAGAGAGGTGTGAAGTTACATCCTACTGTGAGTAAGAGTTGAGGTTGTCTGTCTCACAGCCCCCGAACCATAGTCTTGTTCCTTCCGTTCATCCCTTCCTGTAATGCTATAGCCCTATATGAAGCAAGTTCGTTGGTTGGTTGTTTTACGCCGCACAGCATTATTCCAGCTATGTGACGGCGGTCTGTAAATAATCGAGTCTGGACCTGACAATCCCGTGATTGATATCATGAGCATCGATCCATGGGTTCGATGACATGTTTCAACCAAGTCAGCGAGTCTGACCACCAGATCATGTTAGTCGCCTCTTACGACAAGCGTAGTCGCCTTTTTACGGCAAGCATGGCCTTGCTGAAGATCTATTCTATCCTGGATCTTCACGGGTCAAAATGAAGCAAGTACGATCTTCCACAGTTTCAGATGAATCTCCCTTGTCACTGGGGCTCCATTTTTTTAATGCACTTGTTTGTGTCTATCAAAATTGTATTTTATCAGTGGCTAAACGTTAGTCTAGGTTCGACGCCGCTTTTAACAAAATGCCCTTATATCACCATGCACGTCATGTGAGAGGGAAGACAGTAAAGGGAACGCCGTATACGTTTACCACGTTGTGAAACCCACGCAACAGCTAATTTCAAGGATTATAATTTGAATATAATACGAATTTGGGATTCGAACCCACGGGTACGAGACATAATTCCGCATAGCGAGAAGCGTCGCCTAGCTGACACTGCCGGGTCACCCTTGCCCAAACATTCGTACGGGGTGACTGCATCATTGTTGGCAAAAGAAGCTGCACACGCTCCACAAGTGGGTGTCTCAAACTGTGACGTCATCACAGATTGCGCGCTTAAAGGAATGAAAGTGTTTTCAAATCAAAAATACTCAGCCGTCGTAGAAATCTTTAAAAGTTGACAACACCAGACAATTATATTATAGGAAACAGGCGTAGTTAGGGTTAGAAGGTTTAAAGTGAGGGGTGAAAACGCCCTTCGGATAGCTTCGGTTCGAGAGTTACTTTGACACTCCGGGATCATCACGGGAGTCGTATTGTCTGTATGTATCTGTTTACTCTTCCCCTGTCGAAGCCTGGGGCATTTAAATTACTGAAATGATATTAAAACGTCTGCTGGATTAAAAAAGGAATGAGAAGAAATGGTGTCTAGTGTCTTTGTCATCACATCCAGTTCAGACTTTGATCGGCAGTGAAGGACTATATATATATATATGGTTTACTAGGGGGCCTGAGATGTGTATGGAGACTAGATAGTTTCGCTACAGCTGCAAAACCACATTATTTTTTTATCAAAACCACATTATTTCTTTGATCAAAACTATGATCCTCAATATTTGTTTATAAAAAACCCATCTTGCAACAATGTATTTGTTTTGACTGACCAAAAAGTGAGTGAGTGGGTAGATGAGGTTTTACGCCGCATTTAGCAATTTTCAAGCAGTATCGCACGCGGGTCTTCGGCGTGATGAGTAAATGTTCTGACCTCTTGGCTTCCCCATAACTATGAACAGAACAAACACACCCCACACCACACCACACCTCTAAATCATACAAGGAACAAATAATCAGTTTGTGTGGACTTACAATGCTGACAGTTTCGAAAAACTCCTATCTATCACTTGCCTCACTATTAGGTCCTGCCTCCAACCAAACAGACGTAAAAGAATTCATTTATCTAAACAACAGACGTCGTAGCTGTCCCTTTTGATCAACACACGTCATTGCCAAAAACTCTATACATACTGAACCGCAAAAGATAACGTCGCCATGGATAGATATATGAGAAACCTTATTTTTCCAAACACTGTAAACATACTTTGAGACATATTAAACAGATGAAACTTGTCAAAACTGATCAAGGTTGAAAGTAAAGTGTCAAATGTTCTGAAAACGAGTCTCCGAGAAAATGGCATCACAAGTCAGTATCTCGTGTGTCCGCCATGTACATTGATGACTGCCGCGCAACGTCGATACACGGAATGGATGAGGCGGTTGATGAAGGCCATAGGCACTTCAGCCCACACTCTTGGGAACGACTGACGCAGTTCAGCTGCAGTTGTCGGCCTTGGTTGGACGTCATTCATCCGTCTTTGAATCTCGTCCCAAAGGTGCTCAATTGGATTTAAATCGGGACTTGGGGCAGGCCACTGCATGGTTCAGATGCCATTCTTCTGGAGGAAGTCTCTTGTTGCTCTCGCAGTTATCATGCTGAAACTCGTGGTTGCGGCGACGTGCCAAATTAGGTATAGCGTGTGGTCTCAAGACTTGATCAATGTACCGAGCTGCTGTGACACTATTGCCTCTCCCTGGGCCGATGTTCTAGAAGACCACAGGGCCGACCAACTGTGCAAGACAAATTCCACCCCACACCATGATGCTCGGACCACCCCACGAGTGTCTCTGAACAACACAAGCATCCGAATAACGTTCCCCACGGCGTCGCCAGACTCCCTCTCTGTCATCTGCTGTTGAGATACAGTAACGGCTCTCGTCTGAGAAGAGGACTCTTCTCCACTGCTGGTGGCGCCAATGCTGGTGCTGTGCTGCCCACTGAAGACGGTCCCGGCGATGACGTGGTGTCAGAATGGGTCCTCGGTGTGGCCTGTGACAGTGGAGGTGTCTGCTCGTCAATCCTCGACGCACTAATATGTCGATGATGGTCTGTCGAGCAGTTTCCGCAGCAGTAACAATGTGATCTTGGAGATGCGTGTCGAACAATCTGACGATCCTGACGTCGGGTGGTGACCCTTGGTCTCCCACTACGTGGTCGGTCATCTGTAGTGTTGGTGGTCTGGTACCGTTGCTGGAGCCTGTATATGGTCCTTACGTGGACTTGAAATGCATTTGGCTGCTTGCCGGGCGGTTTGTCCAGCTTGCAATCGTCCAAGGGCTTGGTGTCGCTGATTTCTTGTCAATCTTGGCATATGGTAGCAATTCAGTAACGAATGAATGTTATCCGATCTGGGTGGATTTTTATAGGGCAAGAAATGGGGGAACGTATGTGCATTTCAATTTGCACGGAACCCACGTGCATCAGGTTACCTTGGCCGTTGCCGTGATGCGTTTGGGCGATCGGTTTCATTGTCATCTGCTTTGGTTTTTTAATCATCAAATTTCATTTTTCCGGACAAGGTAATGTTAAATTTTAGAAACTTTGACAAAAATTACCCAGATATTTAAATGACATGTTTTCATGCAATGTTATTTGTGGTGACGTTTCTTTTGCGGTTCAGTATATGATCGTCTATAGTTATTGATGTGTGTCTAAAACCGATAATATCAATGCGATCATTTTCAGTTTTTTTCAAGTAGCTGCCTTTTCGCGTAAAGACATTATGTAATTCTTTAACACTTCCCAGTGGAAGGAAGTCATTCTCCTATAACGTTATGGCAGAGACGTAGACTCACAGATACGGGGATTTAGCGCCCTATGTGACAATCGTCTTCTATCAGTTTCAAAGCTTGACATCAGTTTTAAAGCACATGAGAGTAAACACATGATGTATTCCTAATGTGAATAATAAAATTATGTGTTGAGTCAGCCCTGTATGTATATTGATGGTTGGAAACATAAAACTAATGTAAAACATCGCTGGCATCGGCCATAATAGCAGCTTAAAATGCTGCACAGTAAATAACGTCATGTTCAACGCTTGTGTGGTATTTGACATAGAAACTACTGCCTGAACGCATGCACGCATTGCGTGTGTGACCCTTTGTACGCGTGGTCCCCAACAATCAATATGAGGTCCCATGCGTATGTCACTGCATGCCTATGAGATCATATACATGTGATCCGCCTATGTGTACTTATACTTATGTGATCCCAGGTCTATGTTGTACCTTACCAATTGGTTTATATATACACACACAAACCGAACATTCCCTGCCTGCCAAGCCCACAACACCCCCTGCATGTGTGACCCAAGTCCACAACATTTCCTGTCTGTGTGACCCAAGCCCACAACACCCCCTCCCTGTGTAACCTAAGTCCACAACATCCCCTCCCTGTGTGACCCAAATCCACTACACACACACACCCTCCGTGTGACCCAAATCCACTACACACACACCCCTGTGTGACCCAAGCCCACAACACCCCCTCCCTGTGTGACCCAAATCCACTACACACACACACACCCGTGTGACCAAAGCCCACAACATCCCCTCCCTGTGTGACCCAAGTCCACAAAATCGCCTTACTGCGTGGCCCAAGTCCACAACATCGCCTCCCTGTGTGACCCAAGCCCACAACATCGCCTTACTGCGTGACCCAAGTCCACAACATCGCCTCCCTGTGTGACCCAAGTCCACAACATCCTCTCCCTGTGTGACCCAAGTCCACAACATCGCCTCCCTGTGTGACCCAAGTCCACAACATCCCCTCCCTGTGTGACCCAAGTCCACAACATCGCCTCCCTGTGTGACCCAAGTCCACAACATCCTCTCCCTGTGTGACCCAAGTCCACAACATCGCCTCCCTGTGTGACCCAAGTCCACAACATCCCCTCCCTGTGTGACCCAAGCCCACAACTACCCCTCCCTGTGTGACCCAAGTCCACAACATCCCCTCCCTGTGTGACCCAAGTCCACAACATCCCCTCCCTGTGTGACCCAAGTCCACAACATCCCCTCCCTGTGTGACCCAAGCCCACAACTACCCCTCCCTGTGTGACCCAAGTCCACAACATCCCCTCCCTGTGTTACCCAAGCCCACAACATCCCCTCCCTGTGTGACCCAAGTCCACAACATCCTCTCCCTGTGTGACCCAAGTCCACAACATCGCCTCCCTGTGTGACCCAAGTCCACAACATCCCCTCCCTGTGTTACCCAAGCCCACAACATCCCCTCCCTGTGTGACCCAAGTCCACAACATCCTCTCCCTGTGTGACCCAAGTCCACAACATCGCCTCCCTGTGTGACCCAAATCCACAACATCCCCTCCCTGTGTTACCCAAGTCCACAACATCCCCTCCCTGTGTGACCCAAGTCCACAACACCCCCTCCCTGTGTGACCTCAGCCCACAAATCCCCTCCCTGTGTGACCCAAGTCCACAACATCCCCTCCCTGTGTGACCCAAGTCCACAACATCCCCTCCCTGTGTGACCCACGCCCACAACATCCCCTCCCTGTGTGACCCAAGTCCACAACATCCCCTTCCTGTGTGACCCAAGCCCACAACATCCCCTCCCTGTGTGACCCAAGTCCACAACATCCCCTCCCTGTGTGACCCACGCCCACAACATCCCCTCCCTTTGTGACATAAGCCCACAACATCCCCTCCCTGTGTGACCCAAGTCCACAACATCCCCTCCATGTGTGACCCAAGCCTACAACATCCCCTCCCTGTGTGACCCAAGTCCACAAAATCGCCTTACTGCGTGGCCCAAGTCCACAACATCGCCTCCCTGTGTGACCCAAGCCCACAACATCGCCTTACTGCGTGACCCAAGTCCACAACATCGCCTCCCTGTGTGACCCAAGTCCACAACATCCTCTCCCTCTGTGACCCAAGTCCACAACATCGCCTCCCTGTGTGACCCAAGTCCACAACATCCCCTCCCTGTGTGACCCAAGTCCACAACATCGCCTCCCTGTGTGACCCAAGTCCACAACATCCTCTCCCTGTGTGACCCAAGTCCACAACATCGCCTCCCTGTGTGACCCAAGTCCACAACATCCCCTCCCTGTGTGACCCAAGCCCACAACTACCCCTCCCTGTGTGACCCAAGTCCACAACATCCCCTCCCTGTGTGACCCAAGTCCACAACATCCCCTCCCTGTGTGACCCAAGTCCACAACATCCCCTCCCTGTGTGACCCAAGCCCACAACTACCCCTCCCTGTGTGACCCAAGTCCACAACATCCCCTCCCTGTGTTACCCAAGCCCACAACATCCCCTCCCTGTGTGACCCAAGTCCACAACATCCTCTCCCTGTGTGACCCAAGTCCACAACATCGCCTCCCTGTGTGACCCAAGTCCACAACATCCCCTCCCTGTGTTACCCAAGCCCACAACATCCCCTCCCTGTGTGACCCAAGTCCACAACATCCTCTCCCTGTGTGACCCAAGTCCACAACATCGCCTCCCTGTGTGACCCAAATCCACAACATCCCCTCCCTGTGTTACCCAAGTCCACAACATCCCCTCCCTGTGTGACCCAAGTCCACAACACCCCCTCCCTGTGTGACCTCAGCCCACAAATCCCCTCCCTGTGTGACCCAAGTCCACAACATCGCCTCCCTGTGTGACCCAAGCCCACAACATCCCCTCCCTGTGTGACCCAAGTCCACAACATCCCCTCCCTGTGTGACCCAAGTCCACAACATCCCCTCCCTGTGTGACCCACGCCCACAACATCCCCTCCCTGTGTGACCCAAGTCCACAACATCCCCTTCCTGTGTGACCCAAGCCCACAACATCCCCTCCCTGTGTGACCCAAGTCCACAACATCCCCTCCCTGTGTGACCCACGCCCACAACATCCCCTCCCTTTGTGACATAAGCCCACAACATCCCCTCCCTGTGTGACCCAAGTCCACAACATCCCCTCCATGTGTGACCCAAGCCTACAACATCCCCTCCCTGTGTGACCCAAGCCCACAACATCACCTTACTGCGTGGCCCCGTCTCTATGCCAACACCTGTGGTCACATTCTACTCTTCCCTGACTAGAGTAGACAGTGTCAATGTGCTGATCCCCATGTTTCCCCAGCAGTGACAGGACAAGAGTGTATGATGTAAACATGTAATAACCCAGCTAAATACCGACACTAGAATGTCCAAGCAAATTAACTAAGTCATTCATCCCGCACTTATATGCACTTGGTACAGGAGAACATGTGATTCATCACTCCGCACCAGATGTCACGTGTCAAGTGGCATCTTCCTCCAGAAACCGACTCCATGTGGTTTACATAGATGCGAGATAACGAGTTAACTAAACTTGAATTTTTCGCAGTAACACAATATACTTACAATCGAATGAATTGTCCTTAATAGATAACTGAATATGCTGAAACAAGAAATCGTGACGACAGTGGGTTAAGTTCAAATTCAGTAAATTGAACTGCTTTATTCACTCTATGAACATAAACGTGAGATGTAAAGAAAATTACAACCAACAGATATACTGTAAACTACGCTTAAAACGAAGTTGACGGATATAAAGAACTGTTTTGGGTCCCGGCTGAAATGCTTATTACGAACTACGGTTATAACGAACAATAAAGTAATGGTCCCTTTGAGTTCATTTTAACCGTAGTTAACTGTAATTTCAAAAATAGATATTCGAATACATTAAAACAATTAGTCGTGACGACAGTGTGTTAAGTGTTACAAATGGCCGGGACGGGACTGCTAAACTGCCTACATGAAAACGTTTACATATAACATGTTAAACGTACATAAGTGGGTGGTGGTGTATTATTACTTGTCTCTGAGGATCGATAGCGAGCTGGACCCTATCGCCAGTCGTTACCGTTACGATGACGGGGGAGAATCATACAATAATATCAGCCCAGCGAGAGGAAAAAGCCTAACAGATGCAGTAAATTGAACATTCACGCTGGACGCGGGGGCAATATGTTGCCCGTCATCCAAACCGGGAAAATGCTGTTTAACTTAAAAGTGTAGACAGCGTATAATCATTCGTGGGGAAATTACCAAATAATCATGATATATGGTTGACGAGGAACCTTGTACTTTCCATTCTGTTGCATATGTGCATAAGTGTTGATCACAATAATAACAGGCCTTACAGTGTGTTATTACCCGCTCGCCAAACCAGGATATCTCCTAAAGACTGTGTAGATCGATAGCGAATACCGAACTCTCACAGCGGTCAAACGGTGATATGTCGTTTGTCAAATGGGTACCATCAACTCACAGAAATTGCCTTGTTTGAATTACAAAGCACTGACTCTTCCTAACGCGAAATTGCGTCGGATTGGAGTTTTTTTTGTCTTATTACATGTTTTGATTTTGTTTCTGATGATGGAGATTAGGAATATCGCGTTGTTTGCGGCTGGTGACGATCGATTAAAGATTTGTATGGACATGAGTTCAACTGTTAACCTTAAAGAGTCGTCGCTCAGAAGGCTGTCAGCTGGCGCGAAATGGGGACTGAGGTCTTCATTGGAGGCCGACGACATTCAACTCGCCGTCATTGAAAGCGCAGCTGTCCACACAGGAGCTGTCTTATTCCTCTGTCGTGTTATTTTGGGGCTTCTTTTCAGAAAAATATGTTTACTTCAATTTAGTTTTAAGGTCATGTTATTTTCTTTAAAAACGTTTAAGAACAAAATAAATCACCACAACAGAATACGGTCAATTGCCTTTTATTTTTAAAAAACCCAGTGAAGTTCATCTCATGAAACAATAACGTTTCATACATGCATATTACAATTTTTTTAACAATATTTTATTCGTGCATTACAAAATGTCGTTTAACCCTTTTTAAATATAATAGTATCTAATACGAATAGGGAAATATTTATGTGAAATCACATTTTTTTATAATGCGTGTCCCGCACTTAAATGTTTAGACATGGTAATTTGGACTTCATAAATATAAACATAATGTTCACTTAATCTTAAATATCCAAAAGCAGAAAGCACGGAGTACTGTTTGATAGCATGTTACAGACATGAACACTACCATCTCGTGGTCGATGTTCCCAAGTAGCACTTTGTTCCTATGTTTCTGTACTGGATCCAATTCACACAGAAAATGCAAATTGCATGCGCGGCTTCGCCCACTGTAGGAAGAACGCAGGAATCGCACGCAAGCAGGTTCTTCTCGTCTCGAGGCTGAAAAACAGGTGGAATTTGGTTAGACTATCGACTGAGAATAACCATAACCCAATCTGCAGCCTGATGAAGCCTGCTTGATGTCACCCAAACGTCACACCTCGCAATTTACAGTTACGGAATAAATGTCTGCATGACTAATGTTTAGATCCCAAACAACAGAATATTGAATACAGGCTATGCCGAAATGATAAAGTCACATTTTCGTTTGCAGTCTACAGCAAGATAGTTGTTAAATATGTATAATTTTATGTATGTATGTTGTGGATTACTTAAAGGGGGCCAATATGTTGCCGAATGGTGGATATGTCATATTTATTAGTAAGTGATTATGGTTTTACGTAGCTTTTAGCAATATCCCATGTCACGGCAGGGGACACCAGAAATAGGCTTCCAAAAATAACCATGTGGAGAATCGAACCCGGGCCTTATGTGTGACGAGCGAATACTTGAACCACTAGTCTACCCCACTGCCCTCGTATGTATTAAACAAAATACACCTACCCTATCATCCACGTATAAAGATATCTTCTGACAGTGTTTCATGCCGGAAGCTAAAAATACACTAAACTGTAATTTACAAATTTAAAACTGTAAGAATGAATAAGAAACAAATAAAAATGAAAGATTGTGTTAATAAGAGGGTTGGTGATGCGAGTTTTAAGGAAATACATAAAACACAACATTAACACGTCTACTCCATGTGCAAAGAATCTGAACCTACATACTTTGTAGGGAGTAGAGTAGGTATCCAGGCTATCCTAGGGGGTGTGTTGGGGGGTATATGGGGATTGTATGGACACAACAGACATCTGATGATATGTCAAGATCCGACGGTGTAAAGCGTTGGTCATTGAATACATCACTGGAGTGTTGGGTCCAAGTACGATTATCTTAAGGCCGTCGTGACAAAGTGGTAATATTAACTTACTCACTTACAGTATATATAGGGGCGGCGGGGAGGATAAAGCGTTCGCTCGTCTTGCCGAAGGCCCGGGTTCGATTCCCCTTAGTGGTACAATGTGTGAAGCCTATTTATGGTGTCACCCGCCGTGATATTGCTGGAATATTGCTAAAAGCGGCGTAAAACCGAACGCATTCCCTCACTTACAGTATAGAGTGCGAGCAGCACGCCAAGCTGCTACTTACTGCAATAGGTGATACGTACATTAAGGCTGTAGTTCTGGTTCCTGCAGAACGTCAGGGTCGACTAATGAGGATCGGGTGATTAAAATGTATCACGTGGCTGATAGCGTGTTGAATACTGTGAATATTGTTGTGCCATCAACTACTGACACGGATATCAACAGACCGTCGTCATATGGCTGAATGGCGTAAAACAACATTCGCTTACACAGTGTTTCTGTTTAGAGCCAGTCCTGAATCATATTAAAAGGAGACGCTCGACCCCTGTCGCTGTTTATTAAGAGCAATATTTATATCTGCTGATGCGGGTTACCGATAATATGGGCCGACCAGACATTACGGCCGGAGTGATACACGCTGTATATTGCCACGCAAAGGCTGAATATTAAACATCATTAGCGAACAAGCACCGACTTACAGTTTGTACGTTATTATAACGACATGCCTTTTGTGTTTTTTTACTATGAATTTATCTAAACTGATTTTGGAATAACGTCCCTCTGTTTTTTTCCAAGCCCGTTCATCACCGCAGAATCAATAGCACTTCATGCTATACTTCTGGTAGCACGCGATCGCGATAACGAAATTCAACATATCAGAATATCGATGGGGTTCGATTTGTGCGCCAGGTAATACAAGAGTGCACTGTGATATTTCGCCGTGTCTCCTACATGACATTTGGATATCGCATGTTAATAGGTTTCATTAATTCCTTAACCAATATAAGTGTATTTACTTGCCATATTCAATCAGACATATGGTTGACATTCCAGGTCATTCTCAGCTTGGTATTCACAATCTCGACAGCTCCACACACTATAAATGCCACACTTGTCCTACACCATGGCTGTAGAATATGTACTTTTTGTGAAACCAACCTAAATTATACAATAACAAGTTTAACTATCTCTATCCGCATCAGAAACCTGAATTAGAGGAGAGAAATGTCTTGTGTTATAAATAGAGTTCACATAGTTTAAATGTCAGTGCTTAATATGCTTAGTTTTTTTGTTTGTTTGTTGTTTAACGCCGCACTCAGCAACATTCTAGCTACATGACGGCGGTTTGTAAATAATCGAGTCTGGACCAGACTATCCAGTGACTGACGTAATGAGCATCGATTCACGAAATTGGGATACGATGACATGCATCAAGTCAGCGAGCCTATACGTACCAATCACATTAGTCGTCTCTTACAAGCGGGGCGGTCCGGTAGTCTACTGGTTAAAGCGTTCGCTCGTCACGCCGAAGACCCGGGTTCGATTCCCGAAATGGGTACAATGTGTGAAGCCAATTTCTGGTGTCCCCCGCCGTGATATTGCCGGAATATTGCAAAAAGCGGCGTAAAACCATACTCACTCACTCACTCTTACGACAAGCATAGTCGCCTTTTATGACAAGCATGGGTTGCTGAAGACCTGATCTACCCCGGATCTTCACTGGTATGACATTCTTAGTAAGTAACAAATACATATGCGGGCACTACAAACATACTTAATTTACTGACTATGTGAAAGGTGGGGGTTGGGCTGCAGCGAGTGATATAAGAAGTGATTTCTTTCAGAGAAGGGGGGAGGGAGGATAGCTAGGGTGTAAGTCGAGCGTAGATATTTATTAGTGTCTATATGGTTTACACAGTTTTGTATAGTATGTCTGGTCTAATTACGGTGATATGGAGCAACACTTGCATGCTGGAAGCATTAAATCGATGATATGTTTCTATGGTTGAAGAACTGATCTCTGCTTTACTATGGTTTCTGCTCAGAGAGAACCGGTGAAGTGATCAGAGTTCGGCCATTTGATATACTACAAAGTTCGCCAGACAGCATATTATCGCTGGCAGATTCACATGTCTTCATGGGGGGACGGAAAAGAAGGCCAAGGCGTGGGAATTATAAGGATTTGAAAAAGCCTAACAGCGCTTGGCAGGCGTTTTTCCCCTTAAAAAGATTCTAAAAACTAACCATAAATTGACCTGACGCGTCAGTGACCTTCCATCCAGAGACGTCCACCTACTCCGTGGTGTAGTGGTGGGGCTTTTGCCCCTGGAGAGTGGAAGGTCGGTCATACCATATAGACGTTACAAGACGGTACTTGTTTCCCTCACACACACACACACACACACACACACACACACACACACACACGCCTCTTTCAGTCCTCAGCATTTTGCACTATGTCTTGAAGGCAGGCTGCTGTTAACAATTTGTTTGGTTTATATAATTAATAATAAATCGTTCGGGGATGAAGCTGGTGGGTGGGTTTCATGTCCAGTGATATGTAAAACAGGCATATTAATTTAGCGATATTTAAATTTGTATTAGTCAGGTGGGGAATACAGGTGAAAATAGGTGCAATAGGACCACTACTTGCCATAACAGATGTCTAATGATTGGTTGGTTGGTTTGTTGTTTAACGCTGCAAGCAGCAATATTCCAGCTATATGACGGCGGTCTGTAAATAATCGAGTCTGGACCAGAAAATCCAGTGATTGATATCATGACCATCGATCCGAGCAATTGGGATCGATGACATGCATCAACCAAGTCAGCGAGCCTGATCACCTGATCCCGTTAGTCGCCTCTTACGGCAAGCATGGGTTGCTGAAGACCTATTCTACCCCGGATCTTCACGGGTGAGATGACTAATGAGGAGCGTGTGGTCAGGATCTTTTACTTGGATAACTGTGAGTGAGTTTGGCTTGCCGTTTTGAAATATATGTTAGTCATATATCACGGCGTGTCAGCTTTGTGTGTGTGTGTGTGTGTGTGTGTGTGTGTGTGTGTGTGTGTGTGTGTGTGTGTGTGTGTGTGTTGTTCGTTTTGTTTTTGTTTTGTTTTTGTTGTTTTGGGGTTGTTGTTGTTGTTTGTTTGTTGTTGTTTTGTTGTTGTTGTTTTATTTGGGGGGAGGGGTTGCAGGTGTCAGATGCTTCCCACTTTTGGTGAAACCCACGAGCGCTGGTGTGGCACTGACAATCCCGTAGGAAAATATTCACTGCGATATCGGGTTTCGAACCCATGCGGCGGTTTAGACGACTGGGTCAGGCGTGGACCCCTAGCTGTTTGTGTTGTGTTCGTTCGTCGAAGCCATGGTGTATATAGATCGTTTCTTGTGGTTTTCGACCAAGACTCGATTATTTGCTGGTCGTGGTGATATAGCTGGAATAGTACGAGCTACACGGCGTCCAGCATCACTAACTCACTCACTACAGATTTTCAGAGAAGATTCACGCATATATTATTCATATACACCACGAGCTTGTGTATATTTCCAGTCTCATGTAGGTAATTCCAGGAGTGAAACTGAGACACCATCTCTGTTAAATTAGTTTCCTATTAACTTCTAGATTAAAAGATATTATAAAATTTGAGTTGGCAGACAAACAAAGTGGGTTTTAAATTACTTGAACACGCGTTTTGAGTCTGATAATCGTCCCCAGCTTAGAATTTATCGTTAAACGGAACAAACGCGAATGCAGGTTCTCGGAAAATGGGCATTGTGTGTTCACAAGTTAGAATACAAGTGTCTACCCGGTGGGGAGTGCAGCTTGGACTTAGTGCCCAAGGCTACTTAATGAATCGGACCCTTGAAGATCCGGGTTAGGATTGGTCTTCAGCAACCAATGCGTGTCGTAAGAGGCGACTATATGTGTTTCATTTGTTTAAATGTGATCACTTTCTAACAGAAAGACAGTCGTTACTTACTTCATGTTATATAGTAAGACCTAGCACCATAAAACTAAAAGAGTTATTCTCCACCCCAAAAATCGGAATATTACGTAAACTTGCCATATTCTTTTTTATCATTAACAAAACCTTCTCTCGATAATGCTATTTGTAATTCTGCCATGTACAGTATGTATCTATAGGTGTACATATTAGTATATGTTTCGTATGGCGCGTGAGGTTTTATGCTGTTAAATATTCCTCCTGTAAACCTGTTATGCTGCGGATAGCGACCAAGAGCGAACTAAATTCAGTTCTATAACTGGGTTATATAACGGGATCGGGTGGTCAGGTTCGCCGACTTGTGGATGCATGTCATCGTATCCCAATTGCGTGAATCGATGCTCATGATGTCAATTACTGGATTGTCTGGTCCAGACTCGATTTTTTACAGACCGCCGTCATAGAGCTAGAATATTGCTAAGTACGGCGTCAAACAACAAACAAACAAACAATTAAACAAACAAACTTAATTAATCGGGTGGCCAGGATTGGAGACTTGGTTGACTGCGCGTCATCGTACCCCGTATATATATATATATATATATATATATATATATATATATATATATATATATATATAGTTTACCGGCTAGTCTGTCTTACAGACCCTGATACAAATATATATGAAATACAGCCCATGCAAGTCTATAATGTTTGGCAAGTCTAGATTACTGCAGTATCTGAAAATAAAGAGAGTAACTGGGCTCCCTTTTATTATATTTTTATTAAGATAACTGAACAACTTTTTTTTTCTGTACGATATGTTCATTTCAGAGACTAGATGTTAGTCTATTTACCGGCTATCGTCATAAGTTGGAACGCTGCTGGTGAGGCGTCAGTTGAATGGAGAGAGGAGAGAGGGGGGATATTGTGTATGTGCTCTCATTACGTACGCAGTAACTAATACCAGGTGCTTATCGCAACATCTACAAAATATGTAAGAAAGAAGTCTTGACAGAAGACATTATCTCCAAGCTAGCACTTGTAAAACTATAACAAGTGTATTTGCTGCGACGTGTCATGAGTCTTGCAACGAGATGTATACGGACATTCTTTCATTCATCCCTACATTTATGTGGCTGTTAGATTTCGCTAATGAATTCTTCATTACTTAGTGTGAGTCAGTGTGTTTACTTCGGCTATGTGCTTTAATTTGGCGGAACCATTCCATGCTACACTATCCAAATGAGCAACCTTTTACCTTAAAACTCCCCGCCCATTGGTCGACAGGGTAGATTCCGTCATTTTAACCTCTGACCTCCCTCCTGATTGGCCGAGCGTCGATCCTCGCCGAGCGTGTGAGCGTGTTTACATGAGACAACTCGTGCAGGGAGAAGCCAGCTTCAGTACGCGACCAATTCACATTGATTTTCTCAGAAAACTATGTGAGTTAAACAGTCGCCAAGAAGTTGGATACTTTTTTCACAAGCCCCTGTCTACTGTACGAGTTGGGAGATAGTTCAAGCGGCTTGTCAGAGAAATATCCCCTCACACAGCATTTACACAGTGACGCCGATACGCTAGTGCAACTGTCAGTGCCACTTTGGCGAACATCGGACTGTGAGAGTGTGTGAATGTCACCGGATTATAGTTGACCAGCAATGTGGATAGCCTACCAAACATCATGTTGACACACCTAGTGATCCTCTGTTGCTGCGTCATTTATACAGGTAAGTCGACAACTGTGTCGGTCGATAACTTGACTGACAGAGTTGGCCTACTTTTTCTGCATGATTACATACGCAGGTTGTTAGGTCCGTGCGATATGGAATATATGGCACCATATGATAACACACCCGTGTGATAACACGGTTATCCCACCACCCAATTCTGACGTTCCATGGTACTCCCAGTTCGTTAATTTCTTTAATTGTCACAGTACAGTTCGTGACAGATTTTATCACACGGCAATACTACACCTGTATTTAGATAAGGGCTCTGACGATGACTGTCGCAACTTGTTTCGCATTCTAAGTCCTGTTTGCCGTGAGGACATCTTTTCTTAAACGTGTTTCGGTGTTTTAATAAGGAAATGAACTGGTGACTGTAGAACAAGGAATGCCGGATACAGATACAAGTATCAGCCTTGTATTATATAACAGTTCAAGTCACTGAACACATCGATTTGTACTTAATAACATAATATATCATCATGCGTTCAGGGTAAATAAGGTCAGGTGTAAGCCTCGCCCAACAAATTGTGTGTATGTTTTCAGGAAATGACGTCTGATGTTATTGATCAATCTATTTGCCGGATAATTGTGCTAAATTATTTTAAAGTAGTTTTTTTAAATACAAGCAAAAGATTCACAACTTTTGCCTTTTTAGATAATATTTATGAGCAATGCAAACAGGATCTAACAGACATGTAGATACTCACTTTTACTTCAATCCATACTGTTTGAACTACATGTTACAGTGATACAATAAAAGATAACATTATTTTGTGAGATATGTTCTTCAAGTCTGGTTTAATTTAATAAGGGGGTGGGGTGTTGTATTGGTTATTGACATCAAATATGGTCCAGTTGTGTTCTTTAATGTATCAACATTTTTTTCTTAAACCATGATGAAGTATTGAAGGCATATAAATGCAACATTATGTATGTAGTTATTGGGTAGGAGTTGTCATAAGCGTTATTTCAAACATTTTCAGAAAATATATATACAAGCTAAGAATATACTTATGTTGAATGGGAAATATGGTCAGTAACTTTGAGTGGAGATGTAGGTGAGAGGTTAATCAATTCCTTGTCTGCCCGCCAAAAAGTAAGCTGACTCTACAGATAGTATTTGGCTTAGTTAGCAGAGGTTGGCCATGGAGATGTTCAAAGATCCTTCATTGCAACGCGCGCACATTCTTGCGACTTATTTTGGCACACACAGTTACTGGAAATGGGCTCTGATTCCTAGAAACAATGAAGGAGGAGTCTTACTGTGACAATGCTGCTAAGTCACCAATAAAAAGTTGGGAAAGAAAATTTTGGATGTACGGATGACCAGTCGTAATTGAACCAGGAGGACAACCATTTTAAGACCCAAAACTATCGCCAAATTTATAATTTTTGTTAAAAAACAAACAGCATTGTTTCACTTTTGTTTGAACATATAAGGTGGTGATAAGCAAACTTATCCACTATATTGCTGGCTACTCAATCTTCTGTAAATTCCTTCGACTCAGATGTCTGTCAACTGATGCTGAATGGAGTTCTTGCTCCGTGATAATCTGTATAGTTAATGTTTTATGAGTGTGCTTTTCAGTTTCTCTCGTTTGTCAGGATAAGACATTTCAGCCTATAGATGTAGTGTTGATTGCAGTGTATTTGGATAACAAACGCATGTAGGTCTAACATACATTATTCATACTGCATATGATCCATTGATTATAATTGTTGATGTTGTGACAGTGGCTCTATTCCCTTTTAGGTTATTGTTATTGGATCAAAAATGCTATGGTAATGATAAACGTTATTGGATGATTAATGACACTGATTCATCACATATAAATCAGGCTAATGATCATGTAAATAGAATTGTTGAAATTGTTAAAAAGACTTCAGGTTTTTCAGGAAGGTTCAAATAGAAGTTTTCATCAGAACATAAACATGTTTATTGTTCTGTAGTATGTTTTGGGTTTTGCTGTTTAATGCTGCAATCAGCCATAATCCATCTATCAGTACATCACAGCGGCCTGTAAATAATTGTATAGTCATACTAGTGATTGATATTATGAACAATGACCCATGCCATCAGTTTATCATGACACGGGGTCCACCAAGTCACCACGTCAGATTTGTCTGTTGTTTAACGCCACACTCAGCAATATTCCAGCAATATGACAGCGGCTTGTAAATAATCGTGTGTGGCCCAGATAATCCAGGGGTTGACATCATGAGCATCGATCTATGCAATTGGGATACGATGACATGCATGAAACAAGTCAGCGAGCCTGACGACAAGCATAGTCGCCTATTACGGCAAGCATGGGCTGCTGAAGACCTAATCTACCCCGGATCTTCACGAGTCTGCCCACCTGATAACACGAAGCCCTCACCCTGGTGTATGAAAAAGAAAATCAAACCCCTTCAAACTTAAGTTATGAGGTATTCTAAAGTTAATAATTCAACTTATAAATGTCAATACTGTGTTCCTTTTCTTACAGATTTCATGTAGAAGCTTAGTTTTTTTCTTTTTGTAGGAGAGGGTGTGATCAATTTACCCTAGGGCAATATAAACCATTGTAAACACAGAGCTGGAGCGACTGACATCCTTTCGTCAGTGACAGTGTCCCACTTACACACAGCTGGATACGAATCCGACCATAGAGACATCAAGTTGATAAGTAGATCATGATCATGATGAAGACAAGCCCCTGGTATTGCTGTTCATTGTCCTCCCATTGTGTAATGACCTGGTAATGATGTAATCATGTTTAGTAACGAGTGCAATCAGGGGATTATAAACATGCTAGACTTCATCGTTACATCCTCCTATTGTGTAGTGCCATGATCACTGAATACACACAGGTTGTCAGACAGCCAACTGTAGTGTGTGGTAGCACAGTAGCTCCCTAAGCCTGTAGTATACCTCTGTGTGTTCAGAGCATTTGGTGCTTGTGATTGGCAGGATTACTGGCAATACAACCGAACCAATGTCTGTGCTCCTGAAGTGTGATGGATTGGCTATCAATAGGGTGTTAATCATTATAATCACACAGTCTTGGTCTCCCTTAGTGTTCGCGACCACTGCAGTAAACCTTTAAGCCTTTATGTGCACTTGGGTTCTAATATCTGATGTTTGATCAAAAGATCTATGCATGCTTTTTATACATAACAAAAAAAACTTACTACTTGAAAATACTATCTGTCACATATGACTTTTATTTGGATATGCTGCTATAATGAGGACATTTACTTGATACTTGTATAAAATGAGTTGGTCATGTTTTTTAGATGTCATACAGCTGCTGACATACAGAAAGGCTGTGTGATACTGAAGCATACATGAAATTACTGTTAGTCTGTGTTAGAGTAATTGAAAACATCTCATGGAATACCAGCAACTGTTCACAGCAGGCTGTGTACTCAATACTGTAAGTAGGCCAGCTTTAATGGATGTGTAGAATTACGTTGTAAACCATATCACATTTATGTCACTTTCTAGTTTGCTGGTTTCATTCCAAATAACCTTTTCTGGCTAAACGAGGAACCTGCATGATTAGGACATTAATCGTATTGAAAAGTGGTGTATGATACAGTTTCCCAGCAGTCCGCTTGTTTCAACATCAGCTTTGGGAATTTCTGTAGGCTTGACTGTCTGTATAATTATGTGACAAAAAAAATAGGAATTCATCATTTATTTTTGTTGAGTGAGTTTTGAGAACTGAAATATATATTTAGTGGCTTCCATTATGTTCATGCTTGAGTTTTCAAAGAGGACAGTCGCCTGACATTTCACTGATTGACCAATGGTATAAATATCACAGCACTTATCAACACCTCATAAACAGTGGTTTCCTGCACCATGATAATGGTTTGACTTACACAGGAAGAAGGGAATCATATCTGTTGATACATTGTTACATGCCACAGATGAATCTGTCTGAATGCATTGTCTGTGTGCATTGCCTGGTGCTTGATACATTGGTTGTGCTACTGTCATTTGACAGTTTCATCTGTGGGTACTTGATACATAATGTTACATTTGACAGTTTCATCTGTGGGTACTTGATACATGATGTTACATTTGACAGTTTCATCTGTGGGTACTTGATACATAATGTTACATTTGACAGTTTCATCTGTGGGTACTTGAAACATAATGTTACATTTGACAGTTTCATCTGTGGGTACTTGATACATGATGTTACATTTGACAGTTTCATCTTTGGGTACTTGATACATAATGTTACATTTGACAG
The DNA here is from genome assembly GCF_023055435.1 of Haliotis rufescens. Classification (NCBI taxonomy): domain Eukaryota; kingdom Metazoa; phylum Mollusca; class Gastropoda; order Lepetellida; family Haliotidae; genus Haliotis; species Haliotis rufescens. The sequence continues at coordinate 59,426,676 of NW_025963779.1, read as the reverse complement.
TTTCATCTGTGGGTACTTGATACATAATGTTACATTTGACAGTTTCATCTGTGGGTACTTGATACGTAATGTTACATTTGACAGTTTCATCTGTGGGTACTTGATACATAATGTTACATTTGACAGTTTCATCTGTGGGTACGTGATACATAATGTTACATTTGACAGTTTCATCTGTGAGTACTTGATACATGATGTTACATTTTACAGTTTCATCTGTGGGTACTTGATACATAATGTTACATTTGACAGTTTCATCTGTGGGTACTTGATACATAATGTTACATTTGACAGTTTCATCTGTGGGTACGTGATACATGATGTTACATTTGACAGTTTCATCTGTGGGTACTTGATACATAATGTTACATTTGACAGTTTCATCTGTGAGTACTTGATACATGATGTTACATTTGACAGTTTCATCTGTGGGTACTTGATACATGATGTTACATTTGACAGTTTCATCTGTGGGTACTTGATACATAATGTTACATTTGACAGTTTCATCTGTGGGTACTTGAAACATAATGTTACATTTGACAGTTTCATCTGTGGGTACTTGATACATGATGTTACATTTGACAGTTTCATCTTTGGGTACTTGATACATAATGTTACATTTGACAGTTTCATCTGTTGGTACTTGATACATAATGTTACATTTGACAGTTTCATCTGTGGGTACTTGATACATAATGTTACATTTGACAGTTTCATCTGTGGGTACTTGATACATAATGTTACATTTGACAGTTTCATCTGTGGGTACTTGATACATAATGTTACATTTGACAGTTTCATCTGTGGGTACGTGATACATAATGTTACATTTGACAGTTTCATCTGTGAGTACTTGATACATGATGTTACATTTGACAGTTTCATCTGTGGGTACTTGATACATAATGTTACATTTGACAGTTTCATCTGTGGGTACTTGATACATAATGTTACATTTGACAGTTTCATCTGTGGGTACGTGATACATAATGTTACATTTGACAGTTTCATCTGTGAGTACTTGATACATGATGTTACATTTGACAGTTTCATCTGTGGGTACTTGATACATGATGTTACATTTGACAGTTTCATCTGTGGGTACTTGATACATGATGTTACATTTGACAGTTTCATCTTTGGGTACTTGATACATAATGTTACATTTGACAGTTTCATCTGTGAGTACTTGATACATGATGTTACATTTGACAGTTTCATCTGTGGGTACTTGATACATAATGTTACATTTGACAGTTTCATCTGTGGGTACTTGATACATAATGTTACATTTGACAGTTTCATCTGTTGGTACTTGATGCATAATGTTACATTTGACAGTTTCATCTGTGGGTACTTGATCCATTATTTTACATTTGACAGTTTCATCTGTGGGTACTTGATACATAATGTTACATTTGACAGTTTCATCTGTTGGTACTTGATACATAATGTTACATTTGACAGTTTCATCTGTTGGTACTTGATACATAATGTTACATTTGACAGTTTCATCTGTGGGTACTTGATACATGATGTTACATTTGACAGTTTCATCTGTTGGTACTTGATACATAATGTTACATTTGACAGTTTCATCTGTGGGTACGTGATACATAATGTTACATTTGACAGTTTCATCTGTGGGTACTTGATACATAATGTTACATTTGACAGTTTCATCTGTTGGTACTTGATGCATAATGTTACATTTGACAGTTTCATCTGTGGGTACTTGATCCATTATTTTACATTTGACAGTTTCATCTGTGGGTACTTGATACATAATGTTATATTTGACAGTTTGTTTTGTAATGCTCATATCACAGAGATTACGATTTGTGCATGATGCCAGTGATATAAGTGTATCAGACAAATGTAGTTTGATGAATCAATCAACCTTATGTGCTTATCATGCATGTCATGATCATGTAAACCTATGTAGACAACAGAGCTGATGTAGCTGGGATTTACTTCATTAGCTTTGGTGTCTTCACTGAATATAAATTCAATCTGTTTGCATTTGTCTGTATCTGGTATAGGATCAGAAGGGATAGTTCCTGTGGGTCAATAACTGTCTGTTTCTGTGTATACCACACAGGTGAATAACATGGACCACTACTGTAAAACGTGGACCACTAGGGTAAAACTTGGACCCCTACTGTATGACATGGACCACTACTGTATGACATGGACCACTACTGTAAAACTTGGACCACTACTGTATGACATGGACCACTACTGTATGACATGGACCACTAGGGTAAAACTTGGACCACTACTGTATGACATGGACCACTACTGTAAAACTTGGACCACTACTGTATGACATGGACCACTACTGTAAAACTTGGACCCCTACTGTATGACATGGACCACTACTGTATGACATGGACCACTACTGTAAAACTTGGACCACTACTGTATGACATGGACCACTACTGTATGACATGGACCACTAGGGTAAAACTTGGACCACTACTGTATGACATGGACCACTAGGGTAAAACTTGGACCCCTACTGTATGACATGGACCACTACTGTAAAACTTGGACCACTACTGTATGGCATGGACCACTACTGTAAAACTTGGACCCCTACTGTATGACATGGATCACCACTGTAAAACTTGGATCACTACTGTATTACATGGACCACTACTGTAAAACTTGGACCCCTACTGTATGACATGGACCACTACTGTAAAACGTGGACCACTACTGTATGACATGGACCACTAGGGTAAAACTTGGACCCCTACTGTATGACATGGACCACTACTGTAAAACTTGGACCACTACTGTATGACATGGACCACTACTGTATGACATTGACCATTAATGTATGACATGGACCAGTATAACATGGACCACGACTGAATGACATGGACCACTACTGTATGACATGGACCACTAAAGTATGACATGGACTAGTATAACATGGACGCTACTGTATAACATGGACGCTACTGTATGACATGGACCACTAATGTATGACATGGACTAGTATAACATGGACCGCTACTGTATGACATGGATCACTACTGTATGACATGGACCGCTACTGAATGACATGGACGCTACTGTATGACATGGATCACTACTGTATGACATGGACCAATAATGTCTGCCATGGACCACAACTGTATGACATGGACCAGTATAACATGGACCACTACTGTATGACATGGATCACTACTGTATGACATGGACCACTAATGTATGACATGGACCACTAATGTATGACATGGACCATGACTATATGACATCGACCAGTATAACATGGACCACTACTGTATGACATGGACCAGTATAACATGGACCACTACTGTATGACATGGACCAGTATATCATGGACCACTACTGTATGACATAGATCACTACTGTATGACATGGACCATTAATGTATGACATGGACCAGTACTGTATGACATGGACCAATAATGTCTGCCATGGACCACAACTGTATGACATGGACCAGTATAACATGGACCACTACTGTATGACATGGATCACTACTGTATGACATGGACCACTAATGTATGACATGGACCACTAATGTATGACATGGACCATGACTGTATGACATCGACCAGTATAACATGGACCACTACTGTATGACATGGACCAGTATAACATGGACCACTACTGTATGACATGGATTACTACTGTATGACATGGGCCACTAATGTATGACATGGACCACTACTATATGACATGGACCACTACTGTATGACATGGACCAGTACTGTATGACATGGCCTAGTATAACATGGACCACTACTGTATGACATGGACAACTACTGCATGCCATGGACAACTACTGTATGACATGGACCACTACTATATAACATGGACCACTACTGTATGACATGGACCAGTTAAACATGGACCACTACTGTATAACATGGACCACTACTGTATAACATGGACCCCTACTGTATGACATGGACCACTACTGTATGACATGGGCCAGTATAACATGGACCACTACTGTATAACATGGACCACTACTGTATAACGTGGACCACTAGGGTTAAACTTGGACCACTACTGTATGACATGGACCAGTAAAACATGGACCACTACTGTATAACATGGACCACTACTGTATGACATGGACCATTATAACATGGACCACTACTGTATGACATGGGCCAGTATAACATGGACCACTACTGTATAACATGGACCAGTACTGTATAACATGGACCTCTACTGTATGACATGGACCACTACTGTATGACATGGGCCAGTATAACATGGACCACTACTGTATAACATGGACCACTACTGTATGACATGGACCACTACTGTATGACATGGACCACTACTGTATGGCATGGACCACTACTGTATAACATGGACCACTACTGTATAACATGGACCACTACTGTATGACATGGACCAGTAAAACATGGACCACTACTGTATAACATGGACCACTACTGTATGACATGGACCATTATAACATCGACCACTACTGTATGACATGGGCCAGTATAACATGGACCACTACTGTATAACATGGACCACTACTGTATGACATGGACCACTACTGTATGACATGGACCAGTATAACATGGACTGCTACTGTATGACATTGACCACTACTGTATAACATGGACCACTACTGTATGACATGGACCACTACTGTATGACATGGACCACTACTGTATGGCATGGACCACTACTGTATAACATGGACCACTACTGTATGACATGGACCAGTATAACATGGACCACTACTGTATGACATGGACCAGTATAACATGGACCACTACTGTATGACATGGACCACTACTGTATGACATGGACCAGTATAACATGGACCACTACTGTATGACATGGACCACTACTGTATGACATGGACCAGTATAACATGGACCGCTACTGTATGACATGGTCCACTACTGTATGACATGGACCATAACTTAACATAATCTTAGTGGGTTTTTTGTAAATTGATATTCCTTATGAAACCATTCTATTATCTAGGGGACCTGGTATTTTGTTTGGATACCACAACACATTATTTTTCAGGACATATATCATGTCAGGGAACAAATGTTTTTTGTGGCAAAATCCAAGGACACATGTTTTTTTTCCAAGCATTTTTAGGAATAAACTATTTTGTCAATAATATCCCATAAGGTTCCCAAGTTCACTCTTTTACTTACTTGTTGATAACTAAGTAAATATTTTAAGTCGCTAGCCAAAATGAAATGCAAGTATGCACACTACCTAATACATGTAATATTTGCATGTAACTTTACCTGTTATTGTGATGAATAAAAGATTATGCTAATTTGAAACTTATTTCTTATATATTTGTAAATACCATTTCTTCTTTACCAATAAAATATGCAGTATAAAATTTAATCTTTAGTTCAACCACATATTTCTCATCAGTTTTTGTATCTACTGCTTGAAATTGTTGAGTATAATAGCTAATTTAGATATGGAAGTTTTTGTCTGATGCATAAATTGTATTGTAGCTTCTACATTTTCTATGTACGTGAGAATCACTATGCACTTTAGTATACTCTCAGTTAAACTTCTTACTGCCACATACAAAATCATAATTTCAAGCAATAGATCACAAAACATTGTGTCTGATGATTTGTGGTATCACAACCAGTCAGATTCTAGCAACCATGACTACCTTAAATACTCATGATGGAACATTTACAACTTTTGATTTCTTTTCTTGGTAGGTAGATTTATCAGTTTCAGTCATGGTAACTTGAAAATATATATAATTCGTTTTCCTTTGGAATTTCCTTTCAAATTGACAGGAATCGCCATGTTTACGTGTCTGCTACACAAGGGATTATGGGAACCCTTTCATCCATTCTGTGTGAACTACATTGCGAGGCTGGATAAGATGAAACAAACTAGAGTTATTTCTCTTGGAACGATCGATAAAAATTGCTAAACGTTTGACAATAATCATAAGCAACTATGTTTCTAACGGAACTCAAACATAATTACAGACATGGCTTATATAACTGATTGTAGTTTAAATTACGTCTCAAAGTGTATAAGGCAAGTTTTTCGTACCTAGAATTAGGGGGGCTTCAAGGGGGGTCGACCTATACACAGGGTAGAAGAGTTTTTATGTTTTTTCCCCCAGAACACAATGACATTACTGTAAGTACGAATGTTGTAATTACACTGTCTAGTTATAAAATGTGTTCATTGTATATCTGGACTTATGTTTGTAACCTATTTTATTCATTCAATATTGTTTACATTCATTTCGACAATATTGTGTGTTAAGTGACCATTATTTACAGCAACCATGGTCAGATTACTGCTACTGACGCCGTGAAACCAACAGAGAATGGATATATATATCATAAACATGATAAATGCCATACTTTGACTTGTAAAAAGTCATATTTGTCGTTGTTTGACCATTGTATGTCAACATAAAGGTTTCGCAATCGTGAGCATCGAAGGTAATTGGTCAAATTGTTTCAGACAAAAAAAATAGTCAACAATAAGGATAAAAAAAGGGCTATGCTTATTAATTTACTTCAGATATATATAGTAAAGCTGCAGCGAAAATAACATCATATTTGAATATATTATTGCTGATAAAATAATAGTTTCAGATAAAATTCTTCCGATCATGTATCAAAATTATATTATTAATTTTATTTACAATTTTAATTTTATTTTATAGTTATATTATTAGGTCATTTCTTCCTGGATCACTGGTAGATTCCGAGAAACGTGTGTACAGCTGATTGCTGCCTCTGGCTTAGTTTACGAGACAATACATACAGTAATCTTACTCTCTGCATATAAAACAATGCCTAGCAGAACAAGAATCCAATTTAAATGGTAAATTATCACGTCTATTTGTATTGACCAAGTTTAATTATTATCACCGGTACATTTACCCGAATTTGCTGAAGGGATACAATACAGTCTATACAGTCTATCGTTTCTACACTATCCTTCACTCACCATTCTCCACTCAATGCTGTTTGCTTGTATATGCACAGCCTACACTCTACAATGTGTAAACATTCACTATAATCTATGTACGCTGCACTACACATGTACCACTCAAAGTGTATTTAATCAATAAGTATGGAAAAATAGGATGATTTCATGTCGACTATTGACAAACATCAAGATTAAATGATTATATATATGAATGGAAGAAATGGCTGTTGATTCAGTATGCTGTATCTGTATAACCATGACACATTAAGATTCGTGTGAAGTCCTGGATGAATGAGCATCGCAGAAAGATGATCTGTAGGTTATATGCAAGTCCATCAGCTATGACTCATCGATAATGAGGGAAGACGGTTCCATGATGAAGAGACAGTATATGTGACCACTGGACCAGGCATCAATGAATTCATCACTCCAGTTCTGTACTTGATAGCTTAGGTAGCTGATCAATCCGGGCCTTTGTGCCTTGTAGGTAGTGAAGTGATCACACCAGCCAGGGGGGTAGATTTCCTGGCTATTTCAGAATCAAACTGACAACAAATTCATATTTGATGACTATGGTAATGTCAGTGTTGAATGATTTCCTTTCTTTCTTTATTGGAAACGTATGTATGTAGTTATTAAGTGTCATTAGACTGTACTTAAATATACCAACATCAACATGCACTCAGTCATTTACAGCCATTACAGCTAATGATGTCGCCATTCACTGGTACACAAGTGCATCTTCGGCAAACTTTGCACGATACGATACCCGATACACTTAGTTTGGCATCAATTCACATTTATCCCAAAATCGATTGTCCATGTTGATCTCACATGGATATCAATCCATAGGTCTTGTTTGAGGGGCGAGTGAATGTTGTGTTACATCGCCATCATCAATGTACCCAGTAGCTGTAGATCCAGCTTTGTCATGGCTGCCTGTAGTGAGTGTGTGATTTGGTTTGTTTGTTCTTTAATAATTAAATCAGTAATATTCCTGTTATTTAACAGCAGTCTGTAAATAATCAAATCTGCACAAGACAATCCTCTGTGATTGACATCATAAGCATCAATCTACACAATTGGGATACAATGACATACATCAATCAAGTCAGCGGGCCTGACCTCTTGATAGCCGCCTCTTATGACAAGCATGGGTTACTGAAGACCAATTCCAACCCGCATCTTAACAGGTCTGTGAGTTAGTTTGTATCGTCTCAGTCAGAAGACCTGTAAATACGTTTGGGCCTCATAAACCAGTGGTTGACAGCCTGGGCAAAGATTCCTGACCTGAGGGTAATAAGCACTCAATCAGCCAGGGCTGAACCACCTGCATCCTCATTTAAATCAGCTTCTACACAGCAGTGTTCTGAAGGCATCCTTTGGCATAGGACAGTTCTTAAAGTATGCTTCTCAAAAGAAGTTAATGAACACCTAATGTTTTTCATATGACTAAAGGTTAATCTATCATGGCTGGGAAGTGCAACACATATCCCCCACTTGTGGGTGATCTTTAACTTGTTTTGAGTAGTATGTATTATATTACGCATACCAGGTCTGTAAATCATATTTGGATATATATTCTTAAATGTTATTATTCAGCAGTGGTTTATAAGATCAGGGGTTCTTACAGGCACAAATATAGAACCTCATATTTATAATATGATACCAATGTAACCCAACTCTGCTCAGTGAAAAGTATTGTTTGAACTTAATACACTATGCCACTCATGGAATTACTAACTTTTCTATTAATCCATTTGATATTAAACAGACTACTGTCACCAGGGGGGGGGGGGTACTTAAGTTATTCTGGTAAAGTGGTGAGGAAGCAATGAAGAGACAAGATTGATGATGCTTTCTTGTGGTAAAATGGTACATGGTTATTTTGTATATACAGTTGTACATGATTATACAGTTTATGTAAAATGGTACATGGTTATTTTGTATATACAGTTGTACATGATTATACAGTTTATGTAGAATAGTACATGGTTATTTTGTATATACATTATTATACAGTACATAAAATGGTGTATGATTATACATGTATATTCTATGAAAAAGAGAATGGGATGAAAATCAAATAACAAATTTATTATGGCCTCACATAGATTTCATATTTTTCTACATGTCAGATGTCAGTACCTGTACAGATAATGTAGATATATGACACCAGAGCTATGTTAATCACCTGTGTCTAATCACAGGTCTGCGAACATAGATGGCATTTATCACACAGCAGAGTTCTGTTCAGTGTAAATTTCAAGACATGGATATCTATATGCACTTTATGGATGTATGTTAAAGTCGGCGCTCTGATGATACAAACACAAGAGGTGAACAAGGAAAAGAAAACCTGAAAAGAGTATCTGAATACATTAGGGACTGGTCATTTATTATTGGGGTGGGGGCTATATCATATTTTGCTGACACAGCCATTTTCATGTCCCCCCCAACCCCTTCCTCTCCCCTCTTTCTCTCCTCTTCTACAGACCCGTGAAGATCCGGGGTAGAATAGGTCTTCAGCAACCCATGCATGCCGTAAAAGGCGACTATGCTTGTCGTAAAAGGCGACTAACGGGATCGGGTGGTCAGGCTCGCTGACTTGGTTGATACATGTCATCGATCCCAATTGCATGGATCGATGCTCATGATATTAATCACTGGATTGTCTTGTCTATATATCTATATATGAGTGCGGCGTTAAACAACAAACCAACCAAACAACCAACCTCTTCTACGGAATGACCAGTCTCTACATAATGTTTAACTTTATGATGTTAAAGACCTGTCTTTTCTTCATGGCCCTCTCAGTTAAATTGTGAGAGATTTTGGTGACCCCGATTTTTCATAAGCACCCCATTTAATAAATGACCAGTCTCTTAGGAAGATCAGCTTTGGCTGTGGTGCTGTGAGCTAATTTCTGTGCATGTGGTGTGGTCATTAGCTCAACTGGTTCCATGATAACTTGAACAAATATTGATGGATTTTAGCCAAATTCAATGAAGACATCCCAGTTCTCCAGCATTAAGAATGTCAATGGTCAATTGATAATGACTGCCACTGGTCTGGACCCAGCTTCTGAATGATTAAATACTTCAGCAGATATTGATGGATTTCAGCCAATTTCAACTTGTAGGCAAATAGGCAGGCAGTATTGTTTTGAGCAGTAACAGTTCAACTGAAGTACATGTATAAGTGTCTTGTAAAATATTGGTCCACATTGCACAGTAGTGATGTTTTGAACAATCTGTATCTTGAAGTGTCGGTGGATTCCAGGATATCAGGTTACCTCCGAGAAAGGATGTATTGGGATGTACAGGTGTACACTCGTCGATAGGTACTAAGGTGTATCACACTGTTTTCAAGTATTACAAGGCATCCAGTATGAAAAGATACTTGCATATATGAGCCCAACATGTGATATGGTGTAGAAATCTCACACTTGTGTTCATATATGAACTTAAATACGTAGGTTATTTGGCTGGTTCTCAGGCATTCGTGGTAAGGACAAGTCTCTTTCATATGCCAAGTGTTGAGGGTTTCAAGTGTTGTATCTAAAGAAATATTATTGGTATTGAGACATAGTGTATCCTTGCAGACCTAGATCTGTCAAGTTGACAGGATCAATGGTCATTTGAGGATGGCTTCAACACATGTCCTTCAGTAAAAACCAAAACCCAAAGGACTTTTGATGCATGTGTCATAAGTGTCAAAGGATTTGTCTTCAAAGTATTGTCCTTCGCTTGAAAAATTAGTAATTTTCTTTTGATGTTGTAAAAATAGTGTGAATTGAGATAAGGAATGTAGTTCTATTCTTGTATGATATCAGTTGGCCAGAACAGTTTGTTTCTGATAATGTGACTTTATTTGTCACATGGGAACATTTGAAACCTGTAGATTGATTTCTTTAGTCAGAAAAAGACTTTAGTTAATATGTCCCTAAGGTAATAACCACACCATGAGACCTGGGAATACTTTTGTAAAGCATACCTTATCATAATCTTGATATTCCTTTTCCCTACAGTTTCAATCACAGTCGCATTTCCTTGCATTATAACCTAGAAATAACATTTTAAATTAGGCATGTCTGTTACATATTTAGTAGTGTTCTAGGGTTTTACTCTCACAATGTTATTCTATTAAAAAATGAATCGTAAAGACTGATCTATATCTCGAATATTCAGATCCGATGGCTGTGCCACTTATTGTGTAGGTCAGTAGATAGGTAAAGTTTTTTTAAAAGCACAAAATATTTTATTTTGTAAAAAGGAAAAAACATTTGGTTCTGTTAATAGTATATTGTGTCTTGAAATACATGCAGGTGTCATAGAAAATGCCAGGTGACAGGTGAACTGGGTATAGATTTTCTTAGTCCTGCACCATGACTGTAGAATTTATATTTTATAGGTTGTTGGTTTTTTTACTAAAAGCCTAGGCAAGTCTAGATCAAACTAACCAAGTCTAGTTTGCTTGAAAACAGCAGAAAAGGATAGGTTCTTTCAAAGAAAAAAGGAAAATTTTAAAGACATGTTTTCATTGACTAAGTGTTAGTCTAAGATTTTCTTTGCAGAACTAGTAATGGTTTTTAGTTTCATTGTCATGTAAGTTGAAGGGTATGTTGCACTCTCTGAGCCACGAAATCTTTTTATGTATTTTCTGATTTTGGAATTATTTGGGAGGTAAGCAGACTGTGTTAACAGTACAGAGATTTTGCACAAAGATTTTGTGCCAGCAGTTTGAAAAATGTACATGCATTGAATCAAAGTTTGAAGATGATGTTGAGAATACAGCAGGATTATCACCATTTCATTGAGGTGTATGAATAAGGTGGGGTCGCTATACGATATGTATTCCCATACTATGGGAGCCATACGATTCTCATCATAATATAGTACTTTTATTTCATAAGTTGATATTGTTTATTTTTGCAGGAGAATCACAATACTGAATCTTGTGTTTTAAATTTCTGAGATCGAAGATGGGATATTGTAATCCATCTTGAACAGATACCATGTTAGCGTTGTTCAAATGATCCTCCCTGTGCAACGTATAAACTACACACTACTGTTATGTTAAACCACAGACATGATGTCACAGGAGGTGCTAGAATGTAATGACAAATGTAAAGGTGTGTTTTTTTGCTGAAGAAGAATACACTGTCTCAGTTGTTACACATTAGGTTTTCTATGATATATTACCCCACTTGCTATGAATAATCTTGGACCCTCGACATGTTGTTTTCTAATGTTTGTTTTGGACAGTTGACTTGCCTTTGCATGTGTTGTAATGGGTACCATGAGTGGGACAGGATACACTCACCTTTTCATAAACACCTGGTATCATTACTATCTGATAGTGATTCATAAACACATGCTTTAATATCATATGGTCAGGAGCATACAAAGGACTCCACAGTATTTGTGGACTATTCTTGTTTTCTTAACAATTCAATATTTCTGCATGAAACTTTGTATGAAATGGTGTCTTTTGCTGTAGGGAATTTTTGCATTTCCAGAGCAACAAGTTGGACTAAGGTATCGTTTCTAGAGCATAACTCATACAATGTTCAATATTTCTTTGTGAAACATTTTATGCATATCAGTCAAGTGCTGAACTTGTGCATTAATAGTTTTGCGTTTCCAAGACAAGAAGTTGGACTAAGTTCAAATAAAGATATGGTCTTTTCTGTAGCATAACTCATTAACTGTACAATATTTCTTTGTGACACTATGTAAACAGGGTATGCCTATCAGACAAGTGCCTATTGGTATTCAGCAGTTTTGAGTTCTTAGACTTCATGTTTCTAATGCAATAACAAGTTGGTTTTAGATTCAAATTAGTGTAGCATATTTCATAAATCATTCAATATGTTTTCATGAAACTTTGTAAGCATATCAGATATCATACATCATACAACCTGGGGGGTTCCAGGTTAAGATAGGTCCGGAGCAACCTTTGCCTGTTTTGAGAGGCATCTATATGCAATGGTGTTGTGAATTGGGTGAGTTCATACCCTGACAGAGTGAGATCTTGTTCAAATACAGTGTCAGTTAAAGAAGCAAACAAAGCATCATATCAAGCCTTTGAATGGCATTTAGAAGTGATACACATGATGAGGAGAATTTATGGATGTCAACTTCTTTATTATGAGGAACACGTTTCAGAGTATATACTTCTTCATCTTCACCTGATGAAGGAGTAGTTTATACTCCAAAATGTTGTGTTCCTTGATCATAATAAAGAAGTTGACATCCAAAAATTATCTTTCTGAAAGTACCATATGTTAGTTCAGAATCGTATTTTGCTTTTTGCTATTTTGCTATTTGTTATGGAATAATAATTTAGACGTTTTTTAATATTCTATGTAACATTGCTATCAAGTGAAAAGCTAAGTAAGGATAAATTTTTTTATGGATGAACAACTTCTATATTACAATTAAGAGCAACTTTTGATAACGGTGTTAGAACCTACACCGAAACGTCGCTCTTAATTGTAATAAAGAAGTTGTTCATCCATAAACTCTTATCCTTACTTAGTACTCCAACTTCTAAATGCCTGTTAAAGAAAGTGAAAAGCTCTTGCTAATGGAGTACCACTAGTACCACTAGTAATTCACGTCTTTGAAAGGCATAGAAAGTAGTGGAAGTATGGAGGGAATAATTTGGTTTAGTCGTAACTATCCCAATGTCAGTCATACTCAGAGGTTTAAGGATGAGCCTATTTGGGTATAATGAGATATATGATATAAATAAAGACATGTTTATTTTTGTGTGATTTATAATAATATTCGAAATGACGGGGCGAGGGCATAGATAACGTTCTTGTTTTGTTGGTTTTGATATATGGCTTGGTCTTGCTTGACTGTTTGTGTATTTTGGCCTTGCCACTGTAACTATATTTTTCATCTCTGATAGTTGTGTTGGATATCTATCTTGTAGGGGTGCAATGACATAGATGGTTACTTACAATACATATCACGATACGCTGGATGCAATCCAATTTGATACAAATCTCGATACACCAGAGTTTAAACAAAGGCCACGAACTGAAAAGTTTAGTAGTTTTAGAGCAAAAATAAAATCTCTTACATGACAGTCACTTCACCCATCACTGAAGAAGCCATTTGAATCCGTTCTTGAATGTCAAGTTTATAAACAGCACATAGCTTATGTAGCAACATGCCATTATTCTTTTCTTAAGTACGTAAAAGATATATAAATAACTTACTGATACTTGAACATGTGCATTTTAGCAATTCGTAATGCTGATTGGTGAAATGAAGCACAATGCTTCATTGTTGAGCAAAATATGATACGACGCCACAGATTGATTACATTATGTCATCTGAACAGTAGGCTGCCTTCAGTGAAATTTCTCTGTAGGGCTGACAAGCATACATTTTTCTTCATTTTCTCTCTTAAAATGTCAATGAGTAATATTTCAAATAACCTACATGAAACTCGGAATTACGGATTATCTGTCCGTTTAATGAATGCATTTAAGCCCAAAGGCTTGGCACTTACACCATTCATTCACTTGGGACAGATAATCCATAATTTCTCATATCTCGTTGGTCATTCTCTAAGTATTTTGTGTGATCATGTATCACAATACAGGCCGTGTGGGTATTGTGTATCATGGAGCATGGCAGATTCAGTGAATTGTTGCACCCTTAATATCTGGCTTGGTTGGCTGACTAACTGATAAAGAGAAAAAAACAATGAATTGTTTCTTGTTAGAACCATGACAGCCATGTTACAACGGATGGGAGAATCCTGCAGAGGATATTCCCTTCCTATTTCTCGAGATACTCATACATACATAGTTGACACTGAGCTTTCATTGTTCATGATATTAATATCTAAAGGATGTTTGTTGTTTAAGACCACATTCCGTATTATTCCAGCTATATGACCGGGGCAAATGTATATTATATGTATGGAAAGATTGAATAAATGTTTGTTGAAATTTCTTTCTTAAAGAATCAGTAATTTTCCTCCTACGTTACAGCGGCAAATATGAAAAAAATGTATTTAAATGATTAAAAAATGTCTATTGAAATCTTTTTTACCCATGTGATTCATGAGAAATAAATAAGCTGTATATTAAACTTATGGACACTGAGTTATATTTCTATCTGATTAAGATGCCATGTTAATAAGTGTAGAGTATATATGCCGAACAGGCAACTTATGATTTAAAAATGATCTGATTTCCAAGATGTCACGTACATCAACCAGTGCCAAACAGCAATTGCTGCCATTGAATAGGATCAGCTGAGAATGTCATCAGCTGATCCTAAACGGAGTGACATAGAGAGATTGGATATATATATGGTTGACCTGCTTCACCTTGATGACTTTGTACAGAGAATCAAGAATGGATGGATTATCCAATGACATCCGCCCAAATAAGAAAATAATATCTATCGTTGCAAATATTGGATGTTATTTTAGTGCATTGTTTATGTAGTGTACAGAATTTATTTTAGGTCACTCTGAACAGCTCCAGTGGGGAAGTCCAGGAAAAACTGCCTGGGTTTCAGGTCTCAAGGATCCAACTGATATGGGTTGGCAGTTGTTGTTTTTGTTTTGTTTGATATATATTTCATGATGTTTAAGACATATGAGTTGTAGTAGTATTTCAGGAATTTATGGATCAAAATAACTGCAGCAATGATACTGAGATGAAACTTCCAATGTTTTTCCCAGTGTGAAATAGGAGTTTCTTGAAAAATGTTTCAAGCTGTGATAAAACAGATGTCACAAGTAAAACAATGAGTTGTTAAGTTACAGGTTCATTTTTTCTCAGTGTGGCTTATTTTTTCTGCCATCACCTTACAGGAGACTGAAATAGATGTAGTACATGTTTTCCTATCCAGTAATACACAATTTACCCATGAAGTGAGCACCATGGTAATGATGATAAACACATGTACACACCTTCCGCTAGCTTGTCATGGAAGACATTATGCAATATTGATGAGCAAATACTTGCAACAACTTTTTCTTTTCTCTCCTACAAAAGTATCCCAAAATCCCATGCAGGTCAAATCCCATGCAGGTTTGTAATAGTTTAGAAAGTCTAGATTTTTTCAGTTTCTATGAGAGTGAGTGAGTGAGTGAGTGGATATTGTAGTTATGAATCTTCAGTTAACACAGAAAATATTTGAATTACTTATCTTCAGCACCTACCACTGTATCTTTGATGAAGGTGACTGTATAGCCAGGAGAGCGTCAGTGCAGTATCACTTGGAGTTTCTGATGGCTCAGAAAAATCTCCAAAAATCTTTTTTCTCTAAATAACGAATCCTCTAGAGGGGATGCACTTTATGCTTGGGTGCCCACAATAGTTGAAAAAATTTGGTATCCTATAAAGGGATCAATGTAAGAGGCAACTAATAGGATCAGGTGGTCAGGATCACTGACATGTTTGATGCATGTCATCGTATCCCATTTGCGTAGATCAATGCTTATGATGTCAATCACTGGATTGTCTGGTCCAGACTCGATTATTTACAAACCCCCGAAATATAGCTGGAATATGGCTGAGTGCAGCGTTCAGCAACAAACAAAACGAAACAAAACATATGAGAGTTATAGTTTCCTCAAAGAAATTGCACTAATCAATAATAATAATCAGTATATAGTCTCATTATCACATCTACAATTCTTGAAATTTATGTTATAAAAATCACAGATCAATGTTTGACTGACAGTAATTGACATTTAAATGATAAAGAAAATTGGTGTAGGACTATAAAGCAAGAGATATAGTGTATAGCAAGAGATTTAATTATTTTTGTTTTTTACCTTTTAAAATAAAAAAGCCTTTGTTTTTCTTGTTAAGATGACAGAATTTCATATTCATCCTCTTATATACCTGATGAGATTGGTTTATGCAGGTATTAGCATCATGCCAGCCATACTTCATTAGTTTTAAGTCGGAATTGTTAACATACTTGTTGAACAACTTGCAGACAAGGTACATTAAACATGGATATAGAACTAACAGGAATGATAGTGCCCATATCGATCAATTTGACTTATCTCATGAGCAAGACTGGATAAAAATGACATCATATAAGACATTGAAGGTTTGCAATGAAAACTACTTGCTACGAAATTCTCAAGTGAGTATTTGAGAAAGATGATTATATCAATATTGGCAGGGAGTACAGATGTGGTGCAAGAACGGTAAACTGACGAGCGACAGATAAATCAGTTGGAGCTGTAGGGGATTAGACAAGTCAGTCACGTTAAACCACATCTGATAGAATCTTTAAATATTGAAATAGGAAACTGCAGCGATGCAGGCTGTCTCTCTTGATGCGGTCTGTAATGGGATTAACAATGAAAGCAGCATCTGGGAACTGTTTGAAGTTTTGCTCACTTATTGGAAAATTCTGCTTCTGTTCAGTGTAATACTTCCCTCATCGTTAGCAGATTGAGATCGCGGCCTGCTGACCGATCCATCTCTGGTGAACATGCTTACTGTAATAGCCGAGACTTATGCAGCTCTGGTCGGGATAGAAGCGGGAATTTAGTTAATCACGATTCAAGTGCTAGGCAGAACTGACTTTACTCCTGTTTCTCAATCAACAGAACTTAATTAATGACGCTCGTTATCAGACATGAATTTCCATTACAACACGGTGGGAGCGATTGCCTTCTATACTTGACGAGTTGACCGGTGAAATCCTAGGCCTACCCAATTTCCCTCCACCAATTGGGCTTCTTTCATTTTATTGGATCTCGATAAGTGTTTAATGGCCATTTTATCAAATTGATTTCACTGTCAGTATCTGCAGGTTTGCCGCCGAAACTGTCAGATCTTTAACTACTTTTACGTTAACGCTGATCAGGCGTCTCGCCTCAGGCTAAGGCTGGCTTTTATCCTGGGTCTGTAGTGTACATTATTTGTCTATCGGTGCCATGCTAACTGTCTATTTAGTTCATCATAAGTACTCGGTCATGCTTCTGGAAAGCAACATTTGCTAAAGAGGTTGTTGGTTCGCTGCATTGCATCAGGGATTCCGTGAGTGGTGAGTGCTCGTCTTGCTTACTGGGGGACGTTTTGGGTCTACTGCTTCATTGGGGATGTTTTGGTTGCTTGTGGTTCGCTGGTCATCCAAGGAGGCACAGTTGGGAGAGTGAACGGTGGTCAGTGCCACTGTCGCTTGCAGTAAAAGGCAACTGACGAGATCAGGTGGTCACTGACTTGGTTGATGCATGTCATCGTATCTTAAATGTGTGAATTGATGCTCATGATGTCAATCACAGGATTGTCTGGTTGTGATTCGGTTATTTACTGACTGCTGTCATATAGCTGGAATATTGCTGAGTGTGGCTTTAAACAACGAGGAAACAAACAAAATAGTGCCACAGTCAGTGATATTCCAGCTATACCATGCTGTACTGAAAATATTCAAGTCTGGACAAGGCAAACCAGGATGAGCAGTGATCGACTCCCTCGGTCGGCCAAGTCACCAAGGCTGACCACCTGATCCACACCATCCAGGCACGATGACACTGAGTCGGTCAAGTCACCAAGCCTGACCACCTCATCCACACACCCGGGCGTGTAGCCACTCGGTCGGCCAAGTCACCAGACCAGACCACCTGATCCACACCATCCGGGCATGTAGCCACTCGGTCGGCCAAGTCACCACACCAGACCACCTGATCCACACCACCCCGGCATGTAGCCACTCGGTCGGCCAAGTCACCAGACCAGACCACCTGATCCACACCATCCGGGCATGTAGCCACTCGGTCGGCCAAGTCACCACACCAGACCACCTGATCCACACCATCCGGGCATGTAGCCACTGGGTCGGCCAAGTCACCACGCCTGACCACTTGATCCACACACCCGGGCGTGTAGCCACTCACTCGGCTAAGTCACCACACCAGACCACCTGATCCACACCATCCGGGCATGTAGCCACTCGGTCGGCCAAGTCACCACACCAGACCACCTGATCCACACCATCCGGGCATGTAGCCACTGGGTCGGCCAAGTCACCACGCCTGACCACTTGATCCACACACCCGGGCGTGTAGCCACTCACTCGGCTAAGTCACCACACCAGACCACCTGATCCACACCATCCGGACACGATGATGCCAATCAAGCAAGTCACTGAGTCTGACCACCTGATCTATTTTAGTCATCTCTTACAACAGGCATAGGTTATTGCAGACCTGGAATCGCCACAGGCACTGTCGACACAATCAGTACAGTTCTACCAACCTTGAACTGAGAAAGCTGGTTTGAAGTTTGGATTAGACGAAACTCGTTCCTGATAGTATTGAACCCTGGAATCAGATGTTTTTGTAATAAACACTAATGGCTTTCTAAATGGTTCTTTGATAGGCGAGCTATCACAGATGACTCCATTGTTGCAGAGTGGCTGAGAGTTAAATGCACCAGGAGTACATGTTATTTGCAGTGTATTTTGTAGTACCACATGTACATCTGAGTGTGTGAGTTAAAATATAACGCCATATAGTGACATGTACATCACTGCTACCATGCTTGAATTGCTGGACTCAGTGCTAATGTTAATATTCTCAACCTGGAGAAGCGAGTCTAAGTTTTGCTTTCTTTTGTCTTACATCTATCAATATAAAAACAGCTATTTGACTTGGATATCAAAATCATGGTTGGCCAGCAAGGTTAGTAGGCAAATCAAACATTTTAATTACTTGGGTTAAAGATTTGTTCAGACATTGGCCTGTATCTGAAGGACAACATGACAAAACAAACCACCCCAAAACATCATCATCAAACATTACATACACATATGGCAAATCACTATCAAACATTACGTAGTCATAATTGCACATCACTATCAAACATTGCATACACATATGGCAAATCACTATCAAACATTACGTAGTCATATTGCACATCACTATCAAACATTACATACACATATTTCACATCACTATCAAACATTACGTAGTCATATTGCACATCACTATCAAACATTGCATACACATATTTCACATCACTATCAAACATTGCATACACATATTGCACATCACTATCAAACATTACATACACATATGGCAAATCACTATCAAACATTACGTAGACATAATTGCACATCACTATCAAACATTGCATACACATATGGCAAATCACTATCAAACATTACGTAGTCATAATTGCACATCACTATCAAACATTGCATACACATATGGCAAATCACTATCAAACATTACGTAGTCATATTGCACATCACTATCAAACATTACATACACATATTTCACATCACTATCAAACATTACGTAGTCATATTGCACATCACTATATAACATTACAAAGTCATATTGCACATCACTATCAAACATTGCATACACATATTGCACATCACTATCAAACATTACATACACATATTGCACATCACTATCAAACATTACGTAGTCATATTGCACATCACTATCAAACATTGCATACATATTGCACATCACTATCAAACATTGCATACACATATTGCACATCACTATCAAACATTACATACACATATTGCACATCACTATCAAACATTGCATACACATATTGCACATCACTATCAAACATTACATACACAATTGCACATCACTATCAAACATTACACACATATTGCACATCACTATCAAACATTACATACACATATTTCACATCACTATCAAACATTACATACACATATTTCACATCACTATTAAACATTACATACACATATTGCACATCACTATCAAACATTACATACACATTGCACATCACTATCAAACATTACATACACATATTGCACATCACTATCAAAAATTACATACTCACATTGCACATCACTATCAAACATTGCATACACATATTGCACATCACTATCAAACATTGCATACATATTGCACATCACTATCAAACATTACATACACATATTGCACATCACTATCAAACATTACATACACATATTGCACATCACTATCAAACATTACATACACATTGCACATCACTATCAAACATTACATACACATATTTCACATCACTATCAAACATTTCATACACATATTTCACATCACTATTAAACATTACATACACATATTTCACATCACTATCAAACATATGTAGTCATATTGCACATCACTATCAAACATTACATACACATATTTCACATCACTATCAAACATTACATACCGGGTACACATAATTCACATGACTTTCAAACATAACATACACATATTTTATTTTTTATTTGTCAAGTATTGATTATTGGCAACAGAGACCAAAGGTGACAAATGCTGAAAATTTAATTTGTAAAGAAACAGGAAGATCCAAAACATGATTAAATTCTGAATTCTTTCTATAATACAGGCAAAACCTGTATTCCGAGTTATAAAAACGAGGGGGAGACAATATATATCCTGATACTATAGGTGTGATACAATACATATCCAAATAATATGGTGTAAAATGATACAAAGTTGACGTTACTTTTTTTTGCAGGGGAATCACAGCCCGGAATCATTCGTTTTAAAATTTCAGAGTTCGAAGATGGAATATTGTAGGGCAGACACATAATTAGATGGGAGGGCACTGTGAATGTTATTTAGCCAACCAGGAGGTTCTTGAACAGTTTCCGTTATTATTCATGTGATTTCATACCAATATAACTTGAAATCTATTGTTCTGTATGTTAGTCAATGTATTGTATTGTTGGCCTTGTATCATGATAACATACTCTATCGTTGTATTGTTGCACTACTATAAAAGACTCTAAATCTGTTTGTTTATATTCATTAAAGACTCCCCGGCTGAAAGGGAGCATTGGTCTTATCAGACTTGTATAAGACTTAGAATTGCTGGATGTGGCCCGTTTTCCTCCCATGAAATTGCTGGTACCATTGTTTAGAAGCTGAATATAGTCCCACTCATCCCCTGCAGAACTCTATTCTTGTTTGTTGCAATGTGGCTGCGGCATCTTAGTCCCAAATAAGTCCAGTAAAAGGAAAAATGAAGGGACATGGAGTTCCTCTAGTTGCCGGACTGCTTTTACTTCCGGAAGTTAGAGAAACATCGTATTTAGACCTTATTTCAGTTTACAAAATAAAATTGCTGGTACAATTGTTTAGAAGCTGAATATGATCTCACTCATTCCCTCAAGAACTCTATTCTTGTTTTTTGCTGCAGCAAGATTGCTACAGTACATGTGTATGTAAGAACAATGTCATTCATTGGGGCTTGTTGATGGAGTGTTTT
The DNA here is from genome assembly GCF_023055435.1 of Haliotis rufescens. NCBI lineage: Eukaryota > Metazoa > Mollusca > Gastropoda > Lepetellida > Haliotidae > Haliotis > Haliotis rufescens. The sequence goes on along the minus strand of NW_025963779.1, from coordinate 59,404,463 downwards.
TTTCCGGTGTTTTTGTGTGTCATAGTGATGTTCCATCCTAGTACTTTTTCTTCGAGATATTGATTGTAGAATGATGTGGTTTGTGGGCAAAGATGAAGCTGATATTTTGAATGTATCTCATATATCAATAAGCTTCAAACTGCAGTGATCTACTAGATCATGTACATAGATCTGTAGATGGTGGGCCTGCATCTAAGCAGTACTGACTGGTGGGTAAAAAAATCAATAGTTCTTCAGAGATAAGTCACTTCACAGTGTTTTACGAAATGATTCCATGAACTTGTGTTTGCACACTTTGTGTTGCAAATGAAAATATTGTGTGTGGACATGTAATTTTTGTTGTTGTTGATAATTTCTCGTACACAGTGAAACTTTGATGTCAGTTGGAATCCTGTTATCCTAGATACCTTGTCCTGGACAAATTTCCTTTAAATGTCAGGACTTTTTGCATACAGAAGTAGTAAATACAAAGGGCAGAACCTTGTACATTTAATTTGTTAGGTTGTAAATTTGTTGATCCAGATGATATATGTGGGCATGATACTGTGTGGTTTAACAGGGTTGTCTGTATACAGTGACAACCTTAATCTTGTCGTATGCTTTCTGTGTGAAATATGCAACTTAAGACATGTGAAATATTTAATAATTGTTTGTCAGTAATTGAGTTATGAGTTTGCCAGTTAAGTGCTTATTGCATGAAATACCATTGGTCCAGATACAGGGTTACTAAATATACATATTTTCACAATTATTTCTGTTTATGAATATTAAAAAAGTATATCAGTGGTTGAAGGTACTGTGCTTATTAAATCCAGAATGTATAAAACATACAAACACTATTATTCCTGTGAAATGAAGCCATAGGCTATGATTGTCTGGAAAGAAAAACACCCCTTTGTGAAACTGCGCATAGGGAATTCACTTTTTAGAAATATGAATACATGAATAAGAAAGCAGTCTGCAACAGCTTTTACATTTAAAGTAAAGAATAAGTAATGGTAGAATTATAGTATTGAATAGTTTTTGAGTATGGAATAGTAATAGTGTCCCAATTTATATGAGGCAGATCCCATGTGACATATTTGGAAACTGTGGGGTGGTGGAGTAGCCCACCTTCCCGAGGCAAGGGAGTTAACTGACTGTAAGAGACAAACTTGGCCAGAATTTAGGCTCAATCGTAGCGCCACCAGTTATGGCTATTACAAGTTTTGTTCCTTATATGTCCCTCCTATTGACCAATCAGATTCCACCTCTCATTTCAGTTGCATTTGCTTTAAACAAAATGGCGGCGTCCAGTAAACATAATCTGATCGATAAACAAGATCTTTATTGTAATAAAACAACCTATACGAATTATGAGTAAAATCAATTTATGAATTGATTAAAAACATGAAAATGTCTGTCACATGCTTTGCAAATCCTGCAATCAACGGCATTCACAATGTTGTTTATGAACCAGATGTCGATTTCGTTACGCAATTTTGATTGGATTATGCAAAGACTCATCGTCCAGCCAAAATATAACTCCATAATTCCAACCTAGTTTGGCAAGGGTGGAAATTGGACTGTTATAGTCCATTAACTCCTTTGTCTTGAGAAGATAGGAATAGCCTTGTGGTTTAAGAGTTCACTTTTCAAACCAGAGGCCTGGATTGATTCCCTACATGGTTGCAATGTGTGAAGCCCATAATTCCTTTGAATACCTTACCTCTATTACAGCATAGCCATATTCCTGCATCTTTACACTATAAAATCTTCAGATGTCCTCTTCACTGCCAGCTATCCAATAAGTAGTTGCATAGGATACAGTATTAAAACTGTTCTACTGCTTCTTTCCAATGATCCAACATCCTAGATGCAGATGTGCAGACAAGGTGGGAGGGACTTTTGTACACAATGATTACTAATGTTTGATTTCTGTATGTCTTTGATATGGAGGCTGAAAGTGGTGTATAAGCTCACTCACTCACTCACTCACTCACTCACTCACTGTTACAATGCACATCTCCTGAATGTCGTACAAGAACCTCAGTTGTTCCAAACCAAACTAAGCATTAAATAATGTCACTGGCAAAAATGTGGAAATTCATTGGTCAGTTGGATTCCCAGAATAAAACTGTTGCTTTAGGACTCCCAGGGTATCACTGTATACTGTGTCACATTAGAGCAGACTTGCTAGATAAATATTTATAGGTTAAGCCACGCGGATCTGATGTTTAAGCGTTGGAATGGCCATTCAATTGATTAAACATTTGAATCTAAGTGGTCTAACCTATTTAAACCATGGACAACATTCATATCACATAAAGTGCTTAAAAAACATTGTTTTGTTAAAGGTATTTCGAAAGATATTTAGGAGTTCTATACTTAACTGTGAGAACACCCCAGCCTGATGGACGTAAAATATGTTACCCGAGCTTTTCGAACATGTACCTTGCACTTTGCCGGCACAGGTTTATATAATGAAATGCATGTCCAGGGGCAAGTATAGCATTCATTTTGGACCAACTCAACATGCTCAAGCACATTTATCAATCACGTAAATATTACTTGCCCATGCTGATGGACCTGTTTTGAGCAAACATTGCCCTCATCAAGATGTACTACATAAAACACATATTTCGGAGTTCATAAACAGATAAACTATTAGTTCTGATGTAAATAAATATTTAGTTGTTAGTTTCATACAATTTCTTCCTTGTCACCGAGGCAGAAGATTAGACACATTAGCCTTTGGTGCAAACCGCTGGTGACGCAGGTTTTTCATGAAATTGTTCCATCATCAAGGTAAATGATAGGGAAAAAAGAAGTTCCATCATTGCCAAGTGGTGTTAACTGACAGTTCAGTTAGTTAATGCACGGTTTAAATGATAGATGTGTCAGTTTGCTTATAAAACTGAAAAAACAGCAATAAGATATATGAAAAAAGAAAAGAATCCAAGCCTTAGTGACATCAACACTGTGAACGCATGGTGTCTATATCTCCAGGGACACAACAACGTGTCTGGTCAAAATAACAAGTCCTAAGTTGCTAAGCAACCTTTGTTCTCCTATCTTACCACAGCCAGATGAGACATGTCTATGTTTTTATAGGATACAATATTAGGATATAATTATTTATGATGTCTTTAGTTGCCTTAAACTATACTGTGAAAAATATTGGGGCAAGGTGTGATAATTGTGCAGGATACAAAATGATGTCATGTCAGCTATGGAGGCAACCCTTCTTTACATTGTTGTAGGGTTTGGTTTGGTTTGTTTGTTGTTTATTGCCGCACTCAGCAGTATTCCAGCTATATGACGGCGGTCTGTAAATAATGGAGTCTGGACCAGACAATCCAGTGATTGATATCATGAGCATCGATCCACTTAATTGGGATCGATGACATGCATCAACAAAGTCAGTGAGCCTGACCACCCAATCTTGTTAGTCGCCTCTTACGACAAACATAGTCGCCTTTTACGGCAAGCATGGGTTGTTGAAGACCTATTCTACCCCGGATCTTCACAGGCATTGTTGTTGGGAGGATGCATGGGTGGCCCTGTCATCTAGGGTGCTGCAGTTCTGTGCAGAGGTGTGCCAGGATCCTACTATCATGGGTTCAGATCCGAGCTTTGACCTGATTGTGATCATTTGTCACCATCCTACCTGTGCTTGAGACTTTCACCATTGTGGTAAATGTCTAAGACATTAAGGAGTGTGTGTGTCCTTACATATTGTCACTATTTGGGATAGTAAGTTAAACCTTTATCTGGGCAGCAAATTACCGCTATTTTATTGGTACCAAAAGCAACATTTCAAGACCAAATATAATTTCGCAAATTCAAAATGAAGTAAAACATTTGAAATCCAGCCACTCAGGTACAGAGCTGAGTGAAGTAGCCTTATTACAAGGTCACCATCAAAGCATGTTATATTATGGGGGCGTATGTTATCTTAAAGAAACATGCAATTTGTATTATAAATCCAATGAGAAACTTGTCTTTACATTGTATTGGCGACAAATTGGTGACAAATTTTCACTGTATCTACCGATGAAGTCTTGAATCAATCATCAGTGTTCATAACAATATGATCATCACAAACTGCTGTAAGAATGAAGGATATTGTTGCGGACGACGAGTGCAACAATAAATATAGTAGGTACACTTTGTTTCCACCATGTCGGGTCACTCTGCACACTTGAAGAGCTAATGACCTGGTCGTGTGTGCCATGATTAAAAGTCCACACAACACTGTCTGAGGTCAAGTCATTGTTGAAGTACACCCATACCCATCATGTGGCTCCAGCAGCTTTGAAGTGGTCTGCGTAACTGCTAGCTGTCAACATGGCCGCCGATGGCCGCCAACCCAGGAGACGCCCAGGCTCACGTTGAATGCTTCTGTTTGGTGTTCTGTCATCCAATACTTTGGCTTCTGTTGTTCTGAAGATGACTTCATGAGGGGATTAAAATCCCTTAAAATTTATAATCCCTTAAAAGTATAGAGAGCTGTAAAACAGCTGAAGAAGAGTAAGGTGTTTTATTTCTTATCTAATATCATCTATAGCCATAGTCACCTCACAATGACGTTTGTAACAGAACTCCAAGACTCGTGTGTCACGTCAAATCACACACTCTCACCTCCCCACATTTGTGTTTTTTGTGAAGTATAGAATATCCTTTACACAGGTATTCATATTTCAAAAGTTAGATCTCCATGTTGTATGTACCTAACAAGAACTCTTTCTAGAGAATGGAAACTAAAAAGAACATGTTTCGAATCTCAAATAGGTCTGTCCATGAAGTCATATTTCTGCTGTTGAGTGCTTCAGTCAAATTGTTGTTTTCTGTGTGCATTAATCTACCAGCCTCTCAAGCCGTGCACATTGTGATTACATCCATTCATCATCCTTGATCAGCCTTGACACATTTTTTGCATCATTCATCTGCGATGAAATCTGCCATCCATCCTTTCTTGTCCCATCCATCCATTGTTGTCCTTCCCACCCATCCTTTCTTGTCCCTGCCATCCATTGTTGTTTCTTCCATCCATCCTTTCTTGTCCCTGCCATCCATTGTTGTCTCTTCCATCCATCCTTTCTTGTCCCTGCCATCTATTGTTGTGTCTTCCATCCATCCTTTCTTGTCCCTGCCATCCATCCTTTCTTGTCCCTGCCATCCATTGTTTCTTCCATCCATCGTTTCTTGTCCCTGCCATCCATTGTTGTGTCTTCCATCCATCCTTTCTTGTCCCTTCCATCCACTGTTGTCCCTCCCATCCATCCTTTCTTGTCACTGCCATCCATTGTTGCCTCTTCCATCCATATCCATTGTTGCCTCTTCCATCCGTCCTTTCTTGTCACTGCCATCCATTGCTGTCCCTTCCATCCATCCTTTCTTGTCCCTGCCATCCATTGTTGTGTCTTCCATCCATCCTTTCTTGTCCCTGCCATCCATTGTTGTCTCTTCCATCCATCCTTTCTTGTCCCTGCCATCTATTGTTGTGTCTTCCATCCATCCTTTCTTGTCCCTGCCATCCATCCTTTCTTGTCCCTGCCATCCATTGTTGTGTCTTCCATCCATCCTTTCTTGTCCCTGCCATCCATTGCTGTCCCTTCCATCCATCCTTTCTTGTCCCTGCCATCCATTGTTGTGTCTTCCATCCATCCTTTCTTGTCCCTTCCATCCATTGTTGTCCCTTCCATCCATCTTTTCTTGTCACTGCCATCCAATGTTGTCTCTTCCATCCATCATTTCTTGTCCATGCCATCCATTGCTTTCCCTTCCATCCATCCTTTCTTGTCCCTGCCATCCATTGTTGTGTCTTCCATCCATCCTTTCTTGTCCCTTCCATCCATTGTTGTCCCTCCCATCCATCCTTTCTTGTCACTGCCATCCATTGTTGCCTCCTCCATCCATATCCATTGTTGCCTCTTCCATCTGTCCTTTCTTGTCCCTGCCATCCATTGCTGTCCCTTCCATCCATCCTTTCTTGTCCCTGCCATCCATTGTTGTGTCTTCCATCCATCCTTTCTTGTCCCTTCCATCCATTGTTGTCCCTTCCATCCATCTTTTCTTGTCACTGCCATCCATTGTTGTCTCTTCCATCCATCATTTCTTGTCCATGCCATCCATTGTTGCCTCTTCCATCCATCATTTCTTGTCCCTGCCATCCATTGTTGTCTCTTACATCCATCCTTTCTTGTCCCTGCCATCCATTGTTGTGTCTTCCATCCATCCTTTCTTGTCCCTGCCATCCATTGTTGTCTCTTCCATCCATCCTTTCTTGTCCCTGCCATCCATTGTTGTGTCTTCCATCCATCATTTCTTGTGCCTGCCATCCATTGTTGTCTCTTCCATCCATCCTTTCTTGTCCCTGCCATCCATTGTTGTGTCTTCCATCCATCATTTCTTGTGCCTGCCATCCATTGTTGTCTCTTCCATCCATCCTTTCTTGTCCCTTCCATCCATCTTTTCTTGTCACTGCCATCCATTGTTGTCTCTTCCATCCATCATTTCTTGTCCATGCCATCCATTGTTGCCTCTTCCATCCATCCTTTCTTGTCCCTGCCATCCATTGTTGTCTCTTACATCCATCATTTCTTGTCCCTGACATCCATTGTTGTGTCTTCCATCCATCCTTTCTTGTCCCTGCCATCCATTGTTGTCTCTTCCATCCATCCTTTCTTGTCCCTGCCATCCATTGTTGTGTCTTCCATCCATCCTTTCTTGTCCCTTCCATCCATTGTTGTCCCTCCCATCCATCCTTTCTTCTCACTGCCATCCATTGTTGCCTCTTCCATCCATATCCATTGTTGCCTCTTCCATCTGTCCTTTCTTGTCCCTGCCATCCATTGCTGTCCCTTCCATCCATCCTTTCTTGTCCCTGCCATCCATTGTTGTGTCTTCCATCCATCCTTTCTTGTCCCTTCCATCCATTGTTGTCCCTTCCATCCATCTTTTCTTGTCCCTGCCATCCATTGTTGTCTCTTCCATCCATCATTTCTTGTCCATGCCATCCATTGTTGCCTCTTCCATCCATCCTTTCTTGTCCCTGCCATCCATTGTTGTCTCTTACATCCATCATTTCTTGTCCCTGACATCCATTGTTGTGTCTTCCATCCATCCTTTCTTGTCCCTGCCATCCATCTTTTCTTGTCCCTGCCATCCATTGATGTCTCTTCCATTCATCCTTTCTTGTCCCTGCCATCCATTTTTATGTCTTTCATCCATCCTTTCTTGTCCCTGCCATCCATTGTTGCCTCTTCATTGTTGCAGACTTCCTGGCCTCTGAGCAGGTCTAGATAAATCCCTCTTATCACAAAGCAGTCAACCAATTCACCTGTTGTGTTGATCACCTAACCATCTTCTGTACCCAGTGATCATTCAGTTTCCACTCATGTGCACCTGTTAATCCTCCCATCTTATCATTACTCAACCATTCATCAAGTGAGGGAATTCAGGATCCACCCACCCATTCATCCTTAGAGTGGGTCAAGGTCACTGGGAGTGTCATCAATGTAAATTTTTTATACCTTTCTTATTATCCTGACCCCAACTAAAATAAAGTTTTGCAGGGAATATAAAAACAGGCTCCTTATGTCCATCCGTCCATCATGTTTCATTCCCAGAGCATAACTCATAAACCATTCAACAATACTTATGAAACATTGTATGCACATCAGGCATGTATTAAACTGGTGCCTTTTGCTATTCAGGAATATATTTTTAATTTTTATAGTTTGCATTTCCAAGGTAACAAGTTTGGCCTTAGTTTCAAATGAGGGTAGGGATTGTTTCTGGAGCAAAACTGTTTCTTATATGTTTGTGAAACTTTGAAAACATATCAGGCAAGTTTACAGCATTATTCATAAACCGTTCAATATTTCTTTTTTTGAAAATGTCGGACAGGCACTAAACTGGTGCCTTTTGATATTGAATTTTTTTCAGATTTTTTTTAGTTTTGTCACTAGCCACCCAACAATCTACCATCCAGAAGTCAACAATCCACCCATTATGATCTGGCAGTTTCTGTGCCACCCATTCCAGACCATGACATCATTAGTTATTCATCTCTGCAATCTATACTCTTCATCATGTCTCTGTGCACACGGAACATCTTATTCAAGAGCAGAAACAATGTATGACAATAACTTTCTGTTTCTGAAAGTTGAGTGTTGAAATATTGATGTGTATGATCTATACAGTTGTAGATCCACTTCACCCTGATTGTGATTGACAGCACACTAATCACTTCAGCGCCCTCCACTGATAACAAAATTATCAGCCATTTAATATTTATAGTCTTACGTCTCTTGTCTTTGGCAGGTCACACAATTGTTTTGATTAGTTTTTGGGAGAGAGTTGGTTTTGTAGTATACTTGCTAACTATTGTTACATCAAATTAACTTCATAAAGAATTCCTTTGAGGTGTGTCGTTTCTCCGTTTTTGGTTAGGGCTTTTGGTAACCTGAAGAGATATATGGCATGACAGAGTGACATGTAGCTTGTCTTTGTACACAGTAATTATGTCATTGATTCAAGAAATTGAAGAAAGGTGTTTTTGACAAACTCTTACTGAAAACAATATTTCGATTTAATTGTAATACTTTTAAGGCAGTCAAGCAACAGGGATTTAGGAAAAATGTATTGATTTCATTTCAAGTACAGTTTATTATTTCCAGACAGTGCTATGTTTTATCATTTCTAAAAAATGATGTTAATATGGAACAATTGGCTTTCACTTTCAGAACAGTCTATTCTTAAACCAAATAGTAAAGAAATGCATTGTAAGTTTGTGAACATCTATTTTCTTATCAATATTTGCATCCAAAAGCATCAAATAGAGCTGCACTTCAAGTGTTTGGTGTGCTGTTTGGGTTCTTATTTCCAGTTAAATACATCACATCGACATCCATTCTCAAACAGAGCACGGCCTGTGTGGGCAGTGTTTGTGGGATTTATTAAATAATGCTCCTCATCGATTGCAGGACTGTTGGCTATTTATTCGGCATTTCCGATGTTTGATATCAATACACAAGGAGGTTTTGCTGGCAATGAAGCAGCACGTGTGGTGGGGACAAGATTGTCTTTGGTTGTGATAAGTATAATGAGAGTATGATCAAGTCTGATCATTGTGGTAAGAGAAACAGATTCGCTATAATTAATCTGGCAGATTTAGGTGGTCTTTTGTGGTCCCCGCAGCTTGCAAGAGTTTGGTCAGACTGCATTTGTCACTTGATAGGAGACAGATCTACAACCAAAGCCAACAGTCTGTAGTCTGTCTGAATTTGATCAATATAAAAAAATATAAAAAATTAGGAAGCTTCCAAAACATTATCAAGTAAAAAATCCTATCAGTGATATTGCTGGTGTATTTTTTAGTGATTTGTAGAAATGTCAGAAAAAGGGATGGAGTCAAATTGATGTTTTTTAACTCACCTTGGTTATAAGGTGAAGAATGTACATCATCTGTCGTTGTCTGTCATCATTGTGTTTAACCTTGTTCTCCTCTAAAACTGCTGGACTGATGAAGATGATACTTAATGTTCAGGTTCCCACCGGGGATCTGTTCAGTTGGTTCTGATTCATGTGATTCTTTTTTGTTGTATAAAAATCCCGAATCAAATTACATTAAAAGTTACAACATATTCTCACCAAGATCTGTTCGAATGGCTCATGGTAATTTTGACAAATCAAATGTAGATAAGTTAAAAAAGATTTTTTCATCAACTTAAGGCTCATAAAGATGATACTAAGTTTTTTCTACGACTGTTGCTTGCATTTAATAAAGATATTTGTCAGCATAAATGTCAAAAGTTATGAAAGTCATGAAAATAATATAGTTTTAGTTTTTTTGGTAAAAACTGAAGAAAAGAAAAAAATCAAATTTGATAAATATATAGAGGTTATCATGTGAGTGTGTTTGGGGATGGTAAATATCATGCATTAGGAATAAACATTGTATTTAGCGAGCCTTGTAAAATGAAACAAAATCCTTGGAGTGGTCATAAACATTTTCATAACATGATGGAAGATGGATGTTTTACACCACTTGTGCCGACTTTGCTGTCCAATAAATGCCTCATGACTTACTTTCCTATGAATGGCAAACTGTCCGTAACAGTGCAGCTGACAAATAATGAGTGAGTGAGTGAGTGAGTGAGACTGGTTTTACGCCGCTTTTAGCAATATTCCAGCAATATCACGGCGGGGGACACCAGAAATGGGCTTCACACATTGTACCCATGTCGGGAATCGAACCCGGGTCTTCGGCGTGATGAGCGAACGCTTTAACCACTAGGCTACCCGACCGCCCCGACAAATAATGAAGGTCATTTGAGCCAGTCCTCGTTTGTAAATTTTGGAGTCTTCATATGTTTTAATAACAAAGTGTCTTTATTGTTGGTTGTTCTGAAGATTTTTAGTTTAAAAACCACACACTTTCTAGACTCCTAGAAGTTTAGTAAAATGAAACAGATATAGAATGTAAATTACATGTGTCTGTGGTGTTTTGATGCTGTACCAGATGTTGTGTTCAATACATGTACAAGCAAGAAAAGAGCAGCACAGCACAACTGATCATCAAATAATTGAAAATGTCCAATCATCTTTGAACACTGCATAATCATGCATTCATTTATGAAAAGTGCATATTTGAACATTGCATTGACATTTTTATTGATAAATCACATAGATAAGTGTGGGGTACAAAAGTTTGAGAGGAAGGGGGAAGGGTTGTGTTTAATACGAGAATAGACATCAATATTTCCTTATATTCTTCGCAGTTATCATTGAGCACTTCATAACCAATCATCAATGAGCACTTCATAACCAATCATCATTGAGCAGAGCATTAACAGTCAACCTTGAATAGTGCTTTAGCAGTCATCTTTCCATTCTAGGTAACCAATCATCAATAAACAGTTGTTAACCATTCACCCTGAGCTAGTCTGCCTGTTTCTGCCAAATGTTTCTGTGATGCATCAGTACATTGTACATTACATGATGCTAAATCATATAATTTGAATAACCATTAATTGTATTTTTCAGCACAATTGGAGAAGAAATATGAGGGTATGTACACAGACTGCCTTGTCTTTCTGTTCTCTCAACCTCAAACTCCCTCTCTATGTCACCCTGTCTACCCTTTCTTTGAAATGGAATCTTCTGCATGAGCAAATGAATTTCCCTGCTTTGATGAAGTGTGCCTTTTTCCCTTGCATGTCAGAAACTTGGGCTTTCATGTCAACAGATATTGTTAAATAAAAAGCACATTTAAGCGTATTAAGCGTGGAGCCTGTTAGACATTTGAGAGTGCGATTGTTGATCAAATAATCAGACAGGGTAAATGAAATCTCGGGCCATGGAGTCACATGATAAGCATTGAGAGACAAAACCTTCGTCTTCCCACTGTGGTATAATAGACTTGCAGCAAAGTGTATTAAGGAAGGCCATTGATGGATGGGAACCTATTATAGAGGTTTAAAGAGAATGTCTATCACACAATCACACTAGTTAATATTGTAACCACAGCAGTAGGCTTGGAGGGCTCCACCGTAGCCATGTGGGCTAACAATGATTAATCAGGGGATTTCTCCCAATGTAGTTTCATTGTCCATTTGTAATGAAGAGAGGTCATCAAATACTGTTACAAACCAATACAGATACAAACAGTTCATCCAGACTAAAAATTATTTCATGCTTCTGCAATCACCTGACAATTTGTTTTTGATTTTAAAAAAATTCTTGAATATTTTATTTGGATGGAGAATAGCTGAAAAGACTTTCGAGAGAGAATGTTTGTGATAGATAGATAGATAGATAGGATGTTTTATAGGTTTATCTTAAACAACATTCAAGATTTAATTCTTTCTTGATCTTGAATAGTATTTTTTGACAACTTTTTAATTTACAATATTGCAAAAAGATAAGGCAAGAAATATTATTTCCTCACTTCTTGGACTTAATTATGGAGAGGTAAATTCAGTGCCAGTTATTGTTAGGTGATCAGATTGAATTCAAGCAGTTAAGACGTGTACATTATGCACAAATAGTAAGTGTTGCCTGACATGCCTAAAGCATGTAATAATGGCATATTAATGGTAATCTGCCCAATCACGACCCTGTTGTATTTTTTCTGTTTCATGCTGTTCTTCCCCTGGTGGTCACCATTGCTTTAAAATACTTGCCAATTACTAGTGATGTTTTGTAGTGTAACATTGTAGCATCAATGTCTGTGCCCTGCTCACCACTCCACACAGCAGTATTAATGTTCAACACCAGGGAGGTGGGCCTGTGATGTCATGTCGCCTTCACATGGATTTATTATTATTACTCTTTCAGGGAACAAAGGCAGCCATTGGTTATGCTGTGGCTTGAGAAAACAACGCAGTGTTAATAGTATTGTCTGTATGTTGTTATCCAGTAGCATTAGAAAACACAGAGCATCAGTACCAATTTGTGTGTTGTTAGCCAGTGGAGGTTTATAACAGAGCATTTATACCAGTACATGTGTGTTGTTAATGTGGCAATTTAAAACAACAGAGCATTAATACCATAGGTTGTTAGCCAGTGGCTGTTTAGAACAACAGAACATTAATACGACTGGTTATTAATACGACTGGTTAATGGAAAGTTCAGATATTCCTGGATGTAACATCAGCTGTTAACTCAAAGTTTGCAATCATAGATGTCTCTGATCACTTAGAGGTCATCTGTATTTGTGGAAAGTAAGAATGGGTTCCAAGATTTTCCTTTCAGATTGTTGATGACATGAGACCGTTGAAGCATCTCCTAGCTGGGTCCCATGAGCTTCAGGGCACAGCTCAATGAACCTATGATCTCTGTCATTCTTATACCGTAAATCCTTGAATATACGCCTGCCTTGAATAAATGTCAGGTTCAAGACCCTCTGCCTTGAATAATTGCAGGCCTTGCATAAAACCTGGGTTGTATTTTAGTCTGACATTTTGAAGAGTCAATATTCCATGAATCCTGCCAATTAATGTCTGTAAGGATCCATACTGTATACCATATCATTTCATGTAAAAAAGTCCTTCTGAAAATAATGCCTGCCTTGAATAAATGCCAGATCTTGGGTCCTTCCGAAATAAATAAAGACTGTGTGTCTATTCAAGGATTTACGGTATATTGAAACTATGCAAACAGATCACACTAGAATACAGATATTGCATTCCAATACATTATGTGATTTGAAGTCCATCCCAACACTTCATCTGCATTTTTGTATTGACATGAATATTACTTCATGTAACTTAGGCCTTTACAACTTGCCCTGAGAACTTTGTGTATTTTAGTGGGAATTAGTTGGGATGAGACCTGGCTTAGGAGGAGGTTACGTCTTCATCAGATATGAGTTTCTTTGTAATTTCTATGTGTGTCAGGTAACATGATGGAGACAATGAATATTTCATGTGGTAATGTTCACCAGACAGTGCCACTTCCACCATCAGGAGCTTTGAGTGTGTGGATATGGCATGTGTATGTATTGCACATGTATAGAGCTAGACACCTCTATTAGGCAAAGAGGGTTGATCAACTCTTATTGCCCTGTTTGGGTTGTTGGGACCATATGTTCACAGTCTGGCAGTCAGGTCAAGAGATTATCATCAAATAGATCGTGATCGTACACATATCACAGTTCCTCTCAACAGGTTCATTCCAAACTTCAATTATCCCGTCATGCGAATATTCCCAATTTTGGTGAATTTTCTTGTGTACTGAATTTTATGGAAGGACCCTTGATACAATGAACTGAGCTTGGGGTGCAATGCTCCAAGCACTGAGAGCTTCCCCTGTCAATATACTCCACTTCTTTCTGGTCCTCTTAGCGCGGCGTTGTCGCGTTGCACACAGAATTACGCAGCCCCTCGGAAAGAAGAAACAAGTCTGGAGTGATGACCGTCCTCATAACATGTGCTGGTGGCATTGAATCAATGCAAGCAAATATCAGTCCTTGTAATTGAGCTAATCTCGGGAACGCAAATGTCCCCCTTTCGACAGGACAAAAAGTTGAGTGTGTAACCTCCGTTATTGTCTTGTCGTTGACAGCTAATTCTGACTCTGGTGCCGCTTGTTACCCGATTTGTTGGTTCTGTAGGCTAATCTTGCCTTCATCAAGCCAGCCTTCTGGTCTGCCTCCAAGATGGCTAATTCTGGTCCATTCCTTCAAAGGCATGCTATCTACTGAAGCTAATTTGTCACGAGTTATACAAAATATTTTTGATAACCATAGCAACAAAATAATTTGAGTTATTTCATCTATGCATGTCTGACTTGAACAAAGGATTTAATTTGATTCCTATTGTCCCTAGACGCACTCGCACTCTTTGGAATTCCCGCGAGCCAGACAATGATCACATGATTTTACACTTTCAGCTGTGTTCTACACACAGATAGTGGCTTATCAAACATGCGCTCTTAAAGCGTAAACTCGTTTCAGTATCAGCTGTCATCTCTCATTCTGTTGACATTGAAATTTGTGATCTTCAGTGTCTGCTTCATCAATTGCTTTTATACACGGAACAATTTAACTTCAATTGACCTTTAAAAAATCTTGATAAAATGTTATTGAACATTAGAAATTAAAACATCAAATGAAAATTTTATTTTCTTCCTTCAAATACTCAAGAATTATGACTCATGTTTGTTTGAAATGCCAGCATGCATTTTAATCAAATTTTAAGAGATTGTTTACAATCTGCTGACAGCTTTATAACACTTTCATGCACTTCTTCAAATGTTCAACTGAACAATTACAAATGTGAAAACTGATTCTTTTTACCACCAGAATGATAGTGTTTGTTTCCATTTATGCTGCATTGTTCTTTTGTGTTTTATCACACATTTTTAAGGTTAAAAATTAAGCATCATAATTCCACAGTTTGAAGAAATATTAAATATTCCTTTTGATTATACTTGACAAACCATGTCTTATTTTCCTTACTCTTTATGGACACCTGGTGTCATCACTGATTTTCAGAGTGTGAGGGAGTGAGTTGGGTTTAACGCCGCTTTGAACAGTATTCCAGTTATATCACGGCATGTCAGCTTAATGTGGGAGGAAAGCCCGAGATGATGCAGGTCTCAGACGTTTACCACCATGTATGGTGCTGACAAACCTATAAACATTATCTGGACGAACTGGGATTCGAACCCACAATCATAGGTTTCTGGCGTGCCCAAGGGACACAACTCTGCATAGTGAATCACGGCCCCTTAGACGACAGGGCCACATGGCCCCCTGATTTTGATTTTCAGAGTATCATTTATATAATTTTCACTGCTATTTTGCCTTTAACCCCTCATGGAAATTGTTTTGGCAGCTGGGGTGGTCAGGTAGCCTAGTGGTTAAAGCGTTCGCTCGTCACACCGAAGACCCGGGTTCGATTCCCAACATGGGTACAATGTGTGAAGCCCATTTCTGGTGTCCCCCGCCGTGATATTGCTGGAATATTGCTAAAAGCGGCGTAAAACCATACTCACTCACTCACTGTTTCGGCAGCTAGTTGAGACGAAGTTTCAGACCAATTACATTTCTTTTTTACAGTTTTTCAGTCCATAATACTAAACAAAAACATTTTGTGTTGCTAGTTTTGAGACAATGGGAATTATTTACTGAATATTATTCTGTTCATTCAAGTAAAAGAAGGTAAAATTATCCTGCTCATGGATTACTTTAAGTAACGTGCATTTTGGATTTTTCCAAAATGGAAAAGTAAATTATTAACAGTATGGATTGTTTTCATTTTATTACATCAAACAAAGCTTATAATCAATAGTGTATCACCATCGTTGTCAGCTGTTGCCATATTAACGCATCACTGATGTATTGTTATCATGCCATTGATTAATCTCTTTGATGATTATCGGTAATTGTAAACTTAAAGTGTCACTTTTTAAAAAAATTTATTCACTGCAGAATTTTAGACATGCTATTTTGGTGTGCCATACTTGAATTGATATTCTTGCTTTGGGAAAGAAATCCACGCTAATTGTAAAATACATACCAGGGTAGCTCTCTCTACAAAGCTGTCGTGATTTTTTGTAAAAGGAGAGGTCATGTTGCAAAACACACACAGTCAAGTCTCGTTTATCCGACACTCGTTAATCTGACAATCGGCTTTATCCGACACTAATGATGGGAACCGATTAAATCAGTGCTATTTAGACCTGTTAATCCGACAGTCTCGCACTCAGACTCTGACTCCGACACATCTAAATTACTGAAATCACTCATTAATCAGTCTCATTAATCCGACACAGTGATCAGCGTACTCCGTGGTCATCTGCCCGCGAGTTCACAGCCCATGTTTTGATGCGAGACGAGTCGAGTAGTAGCTGCATATTACAACAGCTGCAGAGATAAACTTGCTTAACAATAAACAATTAATGCTTTGAATAAAGAAAACAGGATAAGTCACATGCTTAGATTACCTCAATCTTATTAAAATCATATACAAGTTCTTGCTATCGACGAGGACATCCCATTACAGGTCACGTCAGAACAACCTTTCGCGAACTATAACCTGCCAATGAAATGACCAACAGGAAGTCGACGTTAGCCAGTTAGAAAGCAGCTTTCTTAAGCTTCAGGTATCAGTTTCAAACTTGCGACTTCCATTCCAGATTATGCTTTTTAAAGTATTTTGAATAAGTCATACAGTCCGTAACAGTTGTTTTGTGATAAACTATAGAGGATGCTTGATGAGAAAACATATTCCGCAAACAATGTAACATAACAATATGAATATTTATTATATGTTTTTTATTATCTTGTTTATCTATCGTGTAGTTGTCCGATTTTCGATCTCGAACGTTGATACTACTAAATTTCATTTATCCGACATACTCGTTAATCCGACATAATCATATGCAACCATCAATGTCGGATTAACGGGACTTGACTGTATTGTAAAATGTTAAAAATTTCACTTATTTTTTCTTTACTTCATGTGAAGATGTGACCAATGATACTAGGTCACAAATTATATAATGGTGTGGTTTGAAGTCTCTGATAGGCATTTAGAAGTTGGAAGACTTTATCCGACACTAATGATGGGAACCGATTAAATCAGTGCTATTTAGACCTGTTAATCCGACAGTCTCGCACTCAGACTCTGACTCCGACACATCTAAATTACTGAAATCACTCATTAATCAGTCTCATTAATCCGACACAGTGATCAGCGTACTCCGTGGTCATCTGCCCGCGAGTTCACAGCCCATGTTTTGATGCGAGACGAGTCGAGTAGTAGCTGCATATTACAACAGCTGCAGAGATAAACTTGCTTAACAATAAACAATTAATGCTTTGAATAAAGAAAACAGGATAAGTCACATGCTTAGATTACCTCAATCTTATTAAAATCATATACAAGTTCTTGCTATCGACGAGGACATCCCATTACAGGTCACGTCAGAACAACCTTTCGCGAACTATAACCTGCCAATGAAATGACCAACAGGAAGTCGACGTTAGCCAGTTAGAAAGCAGCTTTCTTAAGCTTCAGGTATCAGTTTCAAACTTGCGACTTCCATTCCAGATTATGCTTTTTAAAGTATTTTGAATAAGTCATACAGTCCGTAACAGTTGTTTTGTGATAAACTATAGAGGATGCTTGATGAGAAAACATATTCCGCAAACAATGTAACATAACAATATGAATATTTATTATATGTTTTTTATTATCTTGTTTATCTATCGTGTAGTTGTCCGATTTTCGATCTCGAACGTTGATACTACTAAATTTCATTTATCCGACATACTCGTTAATCCGACATAATCATATGCAACCATCAATGTCGGATTAACGGGACTTGACTGTATTGTAAAATGTTAAAAATTTCACTTATTTTTTCTTTACTTCATGTGAAGATGTGACCAATGATACTAGGTCACAAATTATATAATGGTGTGGTTTGAAGTCTCTGATAGGCATTTAGAAGTTGGAAGAACATGAATACATGTCACTTGGAAAAGTAGCTCTGAAACATCGTCACAAAGTATAAAAGAAGTTGTTATCCATAAAAAAAACTGCCATGTATTCATGGTTTTGCCTGGTAGTTGGTTTTGTATTTTGTTCTGGCAGATACAACCGAGGAAGGTATAGCTGTAGAGCAGGGCATGATGACACTTTTTGCGAACACCTGTGATCCATTCATGTAAATCTTCATCACTATTTTGCCTTTTACCCCCAATGGAATCTGTTTCGGGAGATAATTGAGACTGGTTGACATTTTATAGTACGTCTTCCATGGGGGTCATCCATGATGTGGCAACTGCTCAGATGAAGACTGCTATTTTCAAATGTCTGCATAATTACAAATGCGAAGTGCACTGATGACAAATGCTTGTCTATCGGATGTTACAACTCCTGCTGCAGTGTCACGACCAGATCCCGCAGCACTAGGGTGTATATAGATAGATGTGGTTAACATGTAGCCTGGTCCCCAAGGGCAAGACCTTAACATGTAGGATCTCAGTAAATATTCTAGACACAGCATCTCAATCACAGACAATTTGCTGGAGCAAAACTGATTATTTCCATTGCATGCACTTACTTCTATACTTTTGAAGGTGATGTTAGTGAGCATTTCCTTGGAGATTTGGACTGCTGGAATAGAGACCATTTTGGAAGGTTTTACATCACAAGGACTTTTAGGGAAACAGTCATAAGGGTATAAAATTATGTATTGAGATGAGCAATAGATAATTTATTTTTGACAGTAATAATGAAAAACAGCCATCCAGTATTGATGACTACGAACAACTGAAATTTCTATTTCAAACAGAAAGATATGTATAATGAAAGAAGAGTTTTAACTATGGATGAAACAGTAACCTACTGTTTTTGTGAACAGGTATTAACTGTATTTCTGACGGATTTTAAACATTTGTGGAAGGGAAATTTCTATTCCAGTACTTACCATATGTTATGGCCAACCTGGGATAAGAAAACCCCGATTTGATCCTTGAAATCCCTACCTAAAAGATGTTTTAGATCCAAGCTACAGCAGCATTTCCAGGTGTACTCTTTTAGTACTGATGAGTTCATAAATACCACATCAGCATACTCAAATTCTTTGCTGTGGTAAATTGGTAATCTGAATCTTTGTGGATGATAGTGACCATATGGACATCATGTGCAAAGATTGAGGGGGAAAACCTATTATTAGCCTAAATCTTCCTACTGTCTCTCTTCTTTTCTAATTGAGGTGCAAATTTCACAGTTCACCCTTGTAGACACTTTTGTGCCATCATTTAACCTTTTACCTCTGGGTGCCACTTTTGTGCAAGCTGTCCCTCCTGTTCTGGGCTTGCATGGTTTACATGATGTTATGGCCATCATTTGTTGAGAGGTTGTCTGCAATGTTATGCACACATCCAGGGGATGACTCTGTGAAGGGCAGCAGACCACTGCATGCAGGTGATGCCCACTCACTCTGATACTCTTGCTGTAGGGGCTTTCACTACAGTTACAATTTTCAGTTTGTGCATATGATGGCAGGAGTGGGATAAGTTCATGGCGGCATAGATTGTGCTGACTCAAGTGACAGATCAAAGAGAAGGTGTTCTTGCCGCCTCATTGCCTCATTTCTTTGTCATCCCGTCAGTAGCAGGGCAAGGTTGTGTGGGCTCCCAGAGCTCCTCCTTTTACTCAAGCTAGCATTGTCACTGTACCTGGATCAGGGACTTATGTAGGCGTCCTCAGATATGTAGCCCCAGGTCTATGGCAAAAGTAAAAAAGTCTAACTTGAAAGTGTTCCCTTTGCATGACAGTCATGCGTGATCTTCCATGACCCCACTCATCATCCACATCTCTGCAGTAGAGCCTCTAGCCCCCTCCCAGAGGCATTGACAGGCTCTTTTCTGTTGGACTTGATCTCCACATTAGGAACAAATTACCACTCTTGATGCTTGACATTGTTCCTTCCTGACTGGCAGATGACTGCACAGACCCATGGCACAGTCGGCTCTTTCCAAGGAATAGTGCATACTGGTCCACTTAGACCTGCATCACTTTCCACCCACATTACTGTACGTAGTGTTGGAGGTATAGGTCCATATTGGGGTGTAAGCCCATCCTGCCCCAATTTGGCTGGTTGAGGAAATGAATTACTATACCTGAGACACTATGATAAGTTGACATGCCATGATATAACTGAAATACTGTTCAAAGCAGACTGAAGCCCAGTTCACTCACTCACAAATTCAACTGGGTGCCTTTCCCTGTTCGGTTATCATCTTCTCTCAGTGTAAGCATCATATTGACCCTCAAGATGGGAGGAGTCACTGGGCCAACTGGCATTAACCCATCTTATCCCTTAACTATTGTAAGTCTTTGTTAAAGTATGGGAGTTACACTAGTCTTGGCACTATGAGATTGCCTGAGTCCTGCAAATCTCTCACTCATTACAGTTTGTCCCTACTACTTGTGCTGTACCCAGTCCATTGTTACCCCTTTGGATGCCAAGGAAGAATAGGTCCGTACTTGTCTAAAAACATTTGGGTGAGCACGCTCTGTGACTTGGTTGATTGTGTGTCATTGTGCTCTGATAGTGAGGAACTTTATTCATGCCGTCTCTCATTGGTTTACCTGGTCCATGCATATTTACCGGCCACAACCCCACTCCTATCTGCTGTTACTCCCAGTTCGTCTCCTATCTGCTGTTACAACCATTCCGTCTCCTATCTGCTGTTACTACCACTCCGTCTCCTATCTGCTGTTACTTCCACTCCATCTCCTATCTGCTGCTGCCTACCACTCCATCTCCTATCTGCTGTTACTACCACTCCATCTCCTATCTGCTGTTACAACCACTCCATCTCCTATCTGCTGCTGCCTACCACTCCATCTCCTATCTGCTGTTACTACCACTCCATCTCCTATCTGCTGTTACTACCACTCCATCTCCTATCTGCTGTTACTTCCACTCCGTCTCCTATCTGCTGTTACTACCACTCCATCTCCTATCTGCTGTTACTACCACTCCATCTCCTATCTGCTGTTACAACCACTCCATCTCCTATCTGCTGCTGCCTACCACTCCATCTCCTATCTGCTGCTGCCTACCATTCCATCTCCTATCTGCTGTTACAACCACTCCATCTCCTATCTGCTGTTGCCTACCACTCCATCTCCTATCTGCTGTTACTACCACTCCGTCTCCTATCTGCTGTTACTACCACTCCATCTCCTATCTGCTGCTGCCTACCACTCCATCTCCTATCTGCTGTTGCCTACCACTCCATCTCCTATCTGCTGTTACTTCCACTCCATCTCCTATCTGCTGTTGCCTACCATTCCATCTCCTATCTGCTGATGAGCCGTGAAGATACAGGGTAGAATAGGACTTCAGGAACCCATGCTTGCTGTAAAAGGCGACTATGCTTGTTGTAAGAGGCTACTAACGGGATCGGGTGGTCAGGCTCGCTGACTTTGTTGATGCCTGTCATCGATCCCAATTGCGTGGATCAATGCTCATGATATTAATCACTGGATTGTCTGGTCCAGACTCGATTATTTACAGACTGCCAACATATGGCTTGAATATTGCTGACTGCGGCGTTAAAACAACCAACAACCAACAACCAACAACCAACCAACCAACCAACCAACCTATCTGCTGTTCCCTACCACTCCATCTCCTATCCCTATCACCTGATACTATCCTTCTCATCTCCCCCGCCCTGGTAGATCCATGGTGCTATCATCTCATTATTTGAGTACTCGCGTGACAGACAGATAAGCTGCCAGGCTTCTGCCCTGTATGTACAACAATATCATCTAGACTTCGCATTTGTTCGAGATTTGGGATAGGAATCTCCTGTTCGTCAAGTTTCACATGACCTGCGTCAGTTTGCTTAGTTGTATCTCATGCTGAGACACCCAGACATAGTGAAATGTAAAGAATCAAAAATGTCATTGAGGTCAGGGAGAAAATGACCTCAGATGTCTCTAAAGGTTTCTAATTGAGATTAATTTACTGGCATAAGGGAGGTTGTAGGGAGGAAGTGCCTCAGTGGACAAATTACGCAAGTCACAGGAAACATGGTTGTTGTCATATTTGTCAAATATTTCATAACATTTTTAATAAGAATTTGAATAAGTTAAGGAACAATTAAAAATAGGGTCAATTGAGTAAATGAGACATTTTCATATGCCTGTTGGAAGATATTTGGTATATTTTTGTTCGAAGATTCAATAAACAGACTTATTTGTAGTGGCTCATGATAATCTACTGGGTACTGAATTACAAAATATGTACCTGGCTTGTCCTGTACTGGAGTAACTTTTGCCCCGTTCACATGCATAACATTTACTCATGTAAGTAATTTAGCATGTGTGTATTAAACTGTACATACGTGTGTATTTGTAAACTTACTATGCGTTCACATGAAACTAACTTAAGTATGTAAATAAGGCATGTAAATGGTGTCAGGCACACATATTCGACAGTCTGTTCACGTCTTTCAACATGAAAAGGTTGTTTTCCAATCAAAGTTGAATAAGAAGAGAGTTGCCTTACAGAAATCTTCACATGAAGCAACAAGTGTTTGATTTAATCTATACACAAACTTTTGACTCCTTGAAACCAAAAGAAAACACAGTCCACCCAGCTCTGGACATGCTGGATGTCCGCATAAAAGTTTTTATTGCTGTACACTGAATAGAATACAGAACTGTTGACAATTTGTATGCTGTTGGCAAATCAACAAATGCAATAATTAGATCATCCTATGACGTTGATGGGGGCACGGGTGGCCCAGTTGTCTAAGGCGCCGCGATTCGCTGTGCAGAGTTGCGTCCCTTGGGCACGCCAGAAACCTATGATTGTGGGTTCAAATCCTGGTTCGCCCCGATTATGTTTCTAGGTTTGTCAGCACCATTCCCGTGCTCGTGGGTTTCACCGAAGTGGTAAACGTCTGAGACCTGCATCACTTCAGGCTTTCCTCCCACATTGAGCTGACACGCCGCGATATAACTGGAATAATGTTAAAAGCGGCGTTAAACCCAACTCACTCACTCACGATGACGTTGGCATAAACATTCACGTGACAGCATAATACATACAGTGCAAATTTACATTTACTTTTGCACCTGCTTCAGACATTATGTAAATCTGCTCCTGGTGTAAATGTACACACATGAGTAAATGCGTTCACATGACAAGTATACTCACGTACGTAAATTTAAACACATAGGCAAATACACACACATATGTATAGAGGTGCATGTGAACGGGGTAATAGTCACCCTCATTTACAGGTTAGCTTACAGTTTTGTTTCTTTTGTTTTGATTCATAAACACATGCTTATGATATAGTCAGAATCGTACAATCGACTCTGTTTTTGGAAGAAATTTCTTTTGAATATGTAAAAGGTTTCAGGGTTTTTTAATGTCGCCCTCATTAATATTCCAGCTATGTGTGTATATAATTGAGTTTGGACCAGAAAACCAGTGATTGATATCATGAGCATCATCAGAGTACAATGATAGCACCCAATCTATTAAGTCACCTCATATAGCAAACATACTACTGAAATCCCCACAGAATCCCCACGTGAAGAGCTTACAGTTATCACCAGTATCATCAAAGTTGAGACTCCACACAAGGTTTAACTGCCTCCATGGTGTAGAGTGTTTGCCCAGGAAGAAAAAAAAGGTCCGGGGTTCGATCCCCAGCCGCATCATACCAAAAGATGTTAAAAGTTAGTACTTGTTGTGACCCTGTCTGGCACTCAGCATTAAGAGGATAAAACAAGGACTGGTTGGCTCAGAGAGTCAGTATACTGTGTCGGAGTGGTGTGCTGCCATTTTAAACTACGGCATGATATCTTAGTGGACTAGCACTGTAATATTGGCATTAGTCTTCACCAGGACAAGAAGCCACATGCATACGCATGCACGCACGCACTCACTCACGCACGCAAGCACGCACATGCTCACTCCCACACATACATGCACGCACGCACACATGCACACACTCGCTCACTCGCACACTCACTATATAATACAGTTATCTTGAATGCAACATGAAATCCCATTTCACCTCT
The DNA here is from genome assembly GCF_023055435.1 of Haliotis rufescens. Taxonomy (NCBI): domain Eukaryota; kingdom Metazoa; phylum Mollusca; class Gastropoda; order Lepetellida; family Haliotidae; genus Haliotis; species Haliotis rufescens. The sequence goes on along the minus strand of NW_025963779.1, from coordinate 59,380,398 downwards.
CCTCATACAAGGTTCACTTTTGAGGCGGTGTGATATTGTACAGACACATCTGGCATTGCAGGAAGCTGGCTGTCCTTTGCACTTAACACTATGTTTCACATGACTAACCTGTATCCTGTTCAGGAAAAAGGTATCTCCCTAAATGTGGGCATTGATCATTCCTGGAGAAGTGTTATTACATCCCCAACAAGTGGTTGTCTGACTTGCTCAGGCAAATTACATATAAAGTATATTTCTGTCTAGGATAGATGGTTAGGAGCAGGTTTATAGCCAACTATTCTAAAATTAGTTAAAAATGTGATTTGCACAAATAATAGATTAATAATAAAAGCATTTATTCTCTATCATAGATCCATGGTTGTCAAGGCAGTCTAAGAAATGAGTCCCATTTGGTTAACAAATGAGAAGGTTTCAGTGTATTCTGTTTGGAAGCGAAAATTACAATGATCTACATCTCATGGCGTGTCAAGCATTCCAAACACATGTATCTGTACTCCAAAAGAAAATGAACAAAGCTATCACAATATTTCAGATAAATCTCTGTCGTTTAAGAAGAATCCTCATCAATGGCTACATAAGAATTAGACCTATAAAGTTAATGTAATCACTTGTATCAAGGAGTGACATGTGACGGACGCTATAAATAGGACACACACTGTTGATTTATCGTAAATCTGTTCTGATTTATGAATCTTTGGTCTGATCTTTCGCATGCTCTTGTCAGTGAAGCTGAGACGGAATTCTGAGAGGCGCGAAATCGACATCATAAATCTTGTATCAATGGCAATCTACAATTCCAATTTAGAAAATACTCCTAGTGACCCAACTGTATACCACTAACAATTTATTATCATTCAGAATTGATTCTGCACTTGTATCTTCAGATGTCCTTTTTTAAATGATTCTGGATATAATTTTGATTGCTCCATTAGTTGGATGTTATTGACTTTACAGTTGATGGATCCTGTGAGGAGGGTGCAAGGATTACTCTTAAATAATGTTGCAGTGATATACGTCACAACTTATTTCTTGCTTGTTTGAGTTCACTAAACTTGTTTTAACGCAATATTAATTGTTCAGTGCGTTTATCTGAAGTTTGCTAAGATTTCCACATTTTTCATTCTGACATTTTTCTGACCTGTGTCCGATAGATCATCATGTAACTTTCTCAAACGGTAACAGTTTTATGTTCTATGTGTTACTGTTAGAATATTCTGCATATTGCCCATAATGGTAGAATGATGTGTGTAATAACTTTCCGATGTTTGCACATGAGCCATTTATTGATGCTCAATCCTGATTGGTCAGTTGAAGCCACATGATGTCACATTGAGAAAAATGTGATATGACGTCATCTGAACAATAGGCTGCCTTCAGCAAAGTGTTGACATTCGGTGTTTTTCTTCATTTTCTTTCTTTAAATGTCAATGATGAATATATAAAATAACCTACTCGAAACTCAGGATTACAAATTATATGCCCCTCATGAATTAATTCTGTGTAAGTTGCTTGCGAAACTCTGGATTAACACAATTCATTCACTTGGGACAGATCATCTGTAATTCCTCGTAATCGTTGGTTATTCTCCACTAATACAATAGTTAAAAATGAATAACAACCTGGTGCTTTTTTATATGATAATCCTAGAAGTAAAACTATGGGTTTTTTAACAACCAGAATGTGAAGTACAACAATTTGACAAATGTGTATGACATGCAGAGTATGGATGTTGGATTTGGTAGGATAATTTAAGGTATGACCTTGGCCAAGATTCAAACTATTCTTCAAACTGATCCATGGATCCCTCAAAGGGTTTCTCCTTGATGCGTACAAAGGCAGTCCTCAGTTTGAAAGTGATCAGTCCCAACTGGGCCAACAACAGACTATTTACTGTAAGGAAGTTTGTGATTGATTGACAGACTCAGTATTAGTCAGACAGAGGAAGATGGGGGAGACGGAAACTGGATGAAGGTTGTGAAAGTATCAAACACACATGTTCCTGTTGTGGGGGAAGTCCAAGATTTTTTGTTTCTGTATTGTCTGAGTAACACTGTCATTTGATCAAAGTACAAAGTGCCATCTGGTTCAGAGTCCACCATGTCACATCTGGAACAAACACTGAGCATGTGTTGAATTGTGTGGGAGAATAAAGTATTTCAAGTTTCAAAGATCCGTTGTACTGTCAATAAACCTATGCTGTGATTATGAACAAAATGAAAAGGCTAGACTTAACACCATAGTGGTTTGATTACTAAATTATTTTCTTATTTCTTTATATAGTGAAGTTTGAGGCATATTTTTTATTATTTTTATTTTTTTAAGGTTTATGTCATCCTTGTAAAGGCCATCTTTCAGAGAAACCTTTGAGCACAGAGATATTGTTGAGTATACCAAAAGCTAGATGGAGTTATGTGGGCATAAAATGAAATCATTTTGATCTTTTATTTTACTCTTACTTTTAGATACACAAACACATAATCAGACCTATGACAAAGCCAAATGTACATCAGTACAAGTTAGATCATTTGATGTGGAGATGAAATGATATAAAATAATGAAAGGATACAGATTACAAAAGGAAGCATATCCCATATCATATTTGAGTCAAATTTATTGCCGTGCATCAATTCATTGTTGAATCATTTTAGATTTAGAGCGGTACATTTCAGAAGAAATCTGATAGACAGCCAGGACACCAGAATTTGGTTAGTTATGAAACCAGGGCTATTAATGATGAATAACACGGGTGAAATTACACAACACCAGTGGAAGTGCACAGAGGACAAAGCACTGTTCTCAGGAGCAAACTGTAACATATTGACAAGGATCGATTGTATCTATTTGATAATATTTGAGTTGGCAACCATGTTCATCAGGTCAAGTGATAATGGAGTTGAATAGCCTTAAATGCTGAGGACAAGTCCACATAATATTTTGAATCAGCTGGTTTCAAATCTTTGTGTGTACATTTGCAAAGATTGATCATAGCATCTGCCATGCCTCCCCTTGTCCAAATTGCAATACCTTATTGATTAATGAAACCTTTATGATATGTTTCAAACATGGTAACATTGTCCATCCACACCTTGGCCTTGTGCACAACAAACAAAATAGTTCTGTCATTCAGTGTATGTTAATGTCAACGATGTTTTACGTCACATCAGCAATCTTTCAAATATACAAATTTAATACATTCCTGTCACAACCACAGGTCTGTCAGTACATCTATAATGTATCAAACATACTACCGTGATGGTAATCATTATTTTCAGTGGAATTTTTAATTTTTAATTTTAGGAACTGTTCCTTTAACAAATCTTTTCAAAGTCATTGGTATTTATGTAAATTATGTAAAGATTTTTGAAATATCAAAGTAATGGTTTCAGAAATACATAAAGAAACACCCTAAGAATGATGTCTTCTTGGAACATGGCGGAGGGAGGTTTTTCTGCGGACATGACAGTTGTACAGTTTAACTGTGGCAGCCCCAGTAATGCAGATGTCCAATCAGCTGCAGCACATTAAGACAGGGCTGTGATTTAGGTTTGAATTACCACTGATTATGTTGTACAAGGGACAGAGAGACCAAGTCAGGGCTTAATATGACTGCATAACCCGTCATTACCAGCCTAATGATTCAGATCCCCGGCAAAACAAGCAGTTCCTTGATGACTGAATCCAAGGCATTTGTCAAGGCAAATCAGCTTATTACCGTGTAAGCCTAGTCTTGGCTGCTGTTATTGGGGTATTCTTGCAATCATTGCTAACTTCCTAAGTTACTTTTAGACCATTCATCAGCTTTGTTAGCAACTCAGGAAATCATCATACTGTCAGTGATAGTTTTACATGGTCACCTGTCTCAAGCCAAGAGATCGACATATCCAGTTTCATGTCATTCTTCCAATTGAAACCCCCACAACCAGACTTGATAATAGCAATTCCAACAACATAAAGATAGAAAATCTTCTGAAGAAATATTAAAAGTGGCTAATAAGAAACTTCTGACATTAAAAACCAATAATTGAAGGATCCTAAAAATATAGATTATGGACTTACTATCTGTAATAGCTTTGCCATTACATTTGTGGCATTAATCTCAAGGTCACATGACTTTCCATGTTCTTGTTAGGGCTGGTATGAATCCACATTTACTACCTGGGTACCCGACCCCCTATTACCTGACCCAACCCAACCCAGGAACCCACTGTACATCAGCCTTTTCAGTGACAATCATCTACTACGTATTCACATTCTGATCATAAATAATGCCATATCTTCAAGGGTATAAATCACACGATTTTATTTTTACTGTTACAACCATTATACAACATCTCTCACGTGACAAAGCACGGTTTCGGGTAGTCCAATGGGGACCGGGGTCCTGCTCAGGATCCACCCGACCCGGGTATCTGAGTGACCTTTTCTGGCCTTACTCCTTGTAATACATGACATGTTAAACTTCTCAAACCATTTACTGTCACTAACTGTTCAAGCTAAAATTGTCTGGTCTAGACTCAATTATTTACAGATTGCCATCATATAGCTGGAATATTGCTGAGTGCGGCGTAAAACAACCAACCAACTAACCAAACAACCAACCAACTAAAAATGTCATGGTTTCAATCGCCCATGAATGACAGCAAAATTGATGATGCAGCGTAAAGGTACATTTACTCAATTGATGGTTTTAGAGTTGCTTTGTTCCCCGAAACCATCCATGAGGTTGTTTGATTAATAATGTAAATCTTACAACTGAATGGGTCCTATCTATTGTTACTGTCGCTTGAGAGAAAACGTCTGCTTGTATCATGAAAATTGATGTTTATTGAAGGGAGTAAGCCCAAACATTTATATATATCAAAATGGGCTGTCTGAATGAAAGATTTCTTGCTCATTGTTGATATGACTTGGCTAAATGTGCAGATCACAGAACAATAGTCAAGTACTAGTGATAAATTGATATATGTTACATATAAAGGTTAGTACCTTTATTTTCTTAACTCGACATCTTCTAAATTTATTGTACTTTAATAATGCATGAAGTCGATTGTCAGTGGTTGAGTGTTTTACACTGGTCTCGGCACTAAAACAGCAGTATCGCATGGCATGTACATAATCTGGGTCCCATTCCACAATGCAGTTTTAGTACTACGACTGGCGTAAGTCTATATACAACTATTGGACCTATGGCCATTTTAGTGCTACAACTGTCGTTAGTCTGTGTTAAAGTATGTGACTTAAGGCCATCTTAGTGACAACTATCGTAAGTGTATGTTAAAGTATGGGAGTTGTGATGATCTTAGTGCTATGACTTTTGTAAGTCTATGTTAAAGTATGGGAGTTGTGACGATCTTGGTGCTATAACTGTCGTAAGTCTATATTCAGGTATTGGACCTATGTCCATCTTAGTGCCATGACTGTCGTAAGACTGTGTTAAAGTATGTGACTTAAGGCCATCTTAGTGACAACTATCGTAAGTGTATGTTAAAGTATTGGAGTTGTGACAATCTTAGTGCTATGACTGCCGTAAGTCTATATATATTATGTGATTTACAACCATGTTAGTTCTACGACTTTTTATACACTGTAATCACTTTGTGGAATGGAGCACTTGACCAAAAGAATCATGAACAATTTAACATGTCATTGAATTTCGATTATATACTATCATCTAGGTCCAATATTCTTAGTAAGCTATCCAAAGTCTCCATAGAACAAACCCTATGTGACAATAAGGTAACACGATGTGTCTGTGGAACTGACTGAATTCCATAACCTGGAGGGGTTGTCTGTTAGAATCGGTCCCAAGCAAGCTACGTAGTTTTCATCGTGCGACAACAACATGGTTTGTTGCATATAATGTCAATCACTGGATTGGCTGGTCCATACTCAATTATTTAATGGCCGCCGTCATCTGGCTGTAATATTGCTGGGAGCAAGGTTTAAAGCAATAAACAAACAAAACTGAATTCATTATTTTTTTTAGAGATTATTTCACTTACACTTAGTAAACTGTCATGTTTGTACCAGACAAAACTGTTCACAGGACAGTCGATAGGGACACCATTTTTGGACTTTCTTGTCCTCAGCACAATTTAGTGGTCTCAGGCTGGCGGACTAACATGAATTTCAAAGGCTGTACATATGAGCATGGCCTTAATGTTGCGGTCAAATCTATAGTTCAGTTATAGTGACGTTCAAGAACAGAGATTGTTTTTTGATTGAGTTTTGTGTTTGTGATATTTGAGTTTGGGGTTAAATATCCCATCAGATGATTATGGGGATAAGAATTGTATTTGCTTTGTATGCAGATATGTATCTTCTTGCAATTGAAGAAGCTTGCCTAAACTGCAAAAATTCAGGTGGAACAGCACTCAACATAAGATGCATTTTACACTCAGCTTTGTTATTTTGTCCTTGTTGTCCCCACGGTATTGATATACTGATATCTATTTTACAAATAAAAGTGTCTGCTTGATGAAAACACACCGAACGTTAAGCAAAACCTTAACAGCCTCATTAGTAATTGAATATGCTATAGTTTAGAAGAAACATGGCTTCAATTCATGCACAAAATTGGTTTAAGTGGTTTTTTGTCTCTCTTATGAGAAAATTGAATGTTCAGTAGGTTTGAGAAGGTTTATTTGCAAAATAAAAATGAATAAGAATGTGTTCTTTCAAGCGTTCAATGTTTTCCCGATTTATTAATCATGTGTCAATTGACATTTGAATGAAAGGAACTGAACACAATACTGAAAGAGAAAAGCTTGAAAATTATAGTTTTATCATTTGTCAGTGCTGTACTGGTGTCTATGGAATCATGGTTAATACCGGTTATTAAGTATAGGCGACAGTGGAATCATGGGTAATACTGGTTATTAAGTACAGGTGACTGTGGAATCATGGGAGATACTGGTTATTAAGTACAGGTGACTGGCATCATGGGTAATCTCTGTAATTAAGTACAGGTGACTGGCAGCATGGGTAATCTCTGTAATTAAGTACAGGTGACTGGCATCATGGGTAATCTCTGTAATTTACTACAGGTGACTGGCATCATGGGTAATCTCTGTAATAAAGTACAGGTGACTAGCATCATGGGTACTCTCTGTAATTAAGTACAGGTGACTGGCATCATGGGTAATCTCTGTAATTAAGTACAGGTGACTGGCATCATGGGTAATCTCTGTAATTTACTACAGGTGACTGGCATCATGGGTAATCTTTGTAATAAAGTACAGGTGACTAGCATCATGGGTAATCTCTGTAATTAAGTACAGGTGACTGGCATCATGGGTCATCTCTGTAATTAAGTACAGGTGACTAGCATCATGGGTAATCTCTGTAATAAAGTACAGGTGACTAGCATCATGGGTAATCTCTGTAATTTACTGCAGGTGACTGGCATCATGGGTACTCTCTGTAATTAAGTACAGGTGACTGGCATCATGGGTAATCTCTTTAATTTACTACAGGTGACTGGCATCATGGGTAATCTCTGTAATTAAGTACAGGTGACTAGCATCATGGGTAATCTCTGTAATTTACTGCAGGTGACTGGCATCATGGGTAATCTCTGTAATTAAGTACAGGTGACTGGCATCATGGGTAATCTCTGTAATTAAGTACAGGTGACTGGCATCATGGGTAATCTCTGTAATTAAGTACAGGTGACTGGCATCATGGGTAATCTCTGTAATTTACTGCAGGTGACTGGCATCATGGGTAATCTCTGTAATTAAGTACAGGTGACTGGCATCATGGGTAATCTCTGTAATTAAGTACAGGTGACTGGCATCATGGGTAATCTCTGTAATTAAGTACAGGTGACTGGCATCATGGGTAATCTCTGTAATTTACTGCAGGTGACTGGCATCATGGGTAATCTCTGTAATTAAGTACAGGTGACTGGCATCATGGGTAATCTCTGTAATTAAGTACAGGTGACTGGCATCATGGGTAATCTCTGTAATTAAGTACAGGTGACTGGCATCATGGGTAATCTCTGTAATTAAGTACAGGTGTCTATGGAATCACGGGTAATCTCTGTAATTAAGTACAGGTGACTGGCATCATGGGTCATCTCTGTAATTAAGTACAGGTGTCTATGGAATCATGGGTAATCTTTGTAATTAAGTACAGGTGACTGGCATCATGGGTCATCTCTGTAATTAAGTACAGGTGTCTATGGAATCATGGGTAATCTTTGTAATTAAGTACAGGTGACTGGCATCATGGGTAATCTCTGTAATTAAGTACAGGTGACTGGCATCATGGGTAATCTCTGTAATTAAGTACAGGTGACTGACATCATGGGTAATCTCTGTAATTAAGTACAGGTGAGTGGCATCATGGGTAATCTCTGTAATTAAGTACAGGTGACTGGCATCATGGGTAATCTCTGTAATTAAGTACAGGTGTCTATGGAATCATGGGTAAACTCTGTAATTAAGTACAGGTGACTGGCATCATGGGTCATCTCTGTAATTAAGAACAGGTGAGTGGCATCATGGGTAATCTCTGTAATTAAGTACAGATGACTGGCATCATGAGTATATATACATCTTTATATCTCATGATTTTGTATCTTTCCTAGATAAGATAACAAATGATAATTATTTCATACAGTTCTTTTTGTTTAGATTTTTTGTTTGTTTAATTACTTGATGAAGACTTATCAGTAGCTTATGTATTCCTTGCAAAATGTCACAACAATCAGGCTATATAAGATCAATGAAGAGATACCGATGTGGTTAGAGCTGTGGACTTTGTTGCTTTTTACAGTGAATGTCTTCACAGACACTAATCCCACGTTTATTTGATCTCATGATACCATATGATGGCATATTGTATTCGAATATACTATGATTTTGATTACTATAGGTGAATCATTTATTTTGTTTGGTACTGTTTGTATGACTTGATACATTGTCCAGGTCCTACACAAACAGATGCAAAGTCAAGCCTTTTGGTGATAGCTTGCAGTTTGGGTCTGGAGAGGGCACAGGTGGCCCAGTCATCCAACAATTCTTTATGCAGAGTTGCATCCCTTTGGCGTGCCAGAAACCAATGAATCCCAGTTTAATCATGTTTCTTGCTTTCTCTGCCCCATACCCGTGCATGTGGTTTTCAAGTGCTAAACGTCTGACACGTTATTTCAGGCTTTGCCCCCACATTAAGCTGACAGGTTATGTTATAACTGAAATACTATTAAAAGCTGTGTTAAACTCAACTCACTCACTCATTGGGTCTGGGACAGGTTTTTCATGAGAAGCCACTGAGCAGGGGACTGACTGCTCATTAGAGTCGCTTGTTACTTTTCGACTGCAGTGAGATTTTGTAACAGGGTAGTTTCTAATAATGTATTTGTTTACTTAATGTCGCAGCAATTTCAGCAATATGCCAGGGACCTATAAGTAGTCCAACAAACCAGATATTGATATTATGAGCACTTTTAGGTTGTTTATTGACATTGCTGATAGATTTCCGTAACTGGACAGTTAAAAACCCAAAATCTAACTTTTGTATACCAATATCATTGACAGTTTCTGTTCTCTCCATTACCTCCCTCTAGGATTCCACTCCAGTCTGTGCATGCATTTAAACATTCACTAATATATAGCCTTTCAGAAATAGCTTAGCAAGTTATTACTAGACACACTTAGTTGTTCTTAACTTCATGAGTTATTTATTTAAGACAAACACTCCATAAATTATATGAATTTATAAATGGCCTACCAAAAATTACTCGATAAATTAAATTATGAATAGAGTTTTTAATAAAGCGTTCACTTAAAGAGCTCAACCATCACATTAGCTTGAGGCGTCATGATTTGCAGTTGACACTATGGCTGTTGGAGAAGTTTTGACCAAATAGCACTTTAATTTGAAATTTCAACTCCTAATAATTATGTTTGTTACGTAAAGCATTGAGTTATTGTTGTCAAAATTCAGTTTTTATCCACATATCCCTTGAAGACACTTAATGAAATTATATTTTTCACTGCAACATGTGAGCTTCAGAATGTTGTAACTCTTTCCTAAACACAAAGGTTCAGGGAGTTATCTGTTTTGTTATTTATGACCACCAAGGACAGTTGTCACCAGACCCGTCATCGCAGTGGTTGTGTGAAGGGATCTGCCGGTTACATTCTCAAGACATGCTACAAGACAAGTATTATCTCATAGACCATCTACCTGTCAGTGCATCAAGGTTGTAAGAGCTGCTACCCTGCAGATATATGTCACAAGTGTCAGTCACGTCTTGTAACTTGTCAGTCAACAACACATTGCCCACACTGGGGTCACGCTGGTTCGCCTCATTTGTGTTGCAAGTGTTGTTGAGTGGATGAACAGTTGATAATGATATCCATATAAAGCTGGAAGTAACATGACTCCCTGCATGAAAACTTGGTATTATCGGTTTACAGATACAGTAAGCCAAACTGTTTGAAATTCTGACATGTGGCATGATGCATGATTTATGATTAGTTTCATGCACTTGTATTTCTTTTATTTCTACACAAAAGAAGCTGCCATGCTACCAGATGCTGGTGGCATTTGTCTCGGTGTCTTCTCCTGACTTGTGTTTTAGGTCACGGAAGGAATAAGATAGAGTGATGTTCTGGTGAAACAGATGTTATTGTTTGGATGTTGACTCAAACAAAAGAAGAAATCTTGTAGGAATCTGGTTGAATAGGTAGATATGCAAGATTTAAACTTCTCTGTAAAGGCAACCAGTACTTTACAAGGTAACTGTCTCAGGTAAAAATACCATCAATGATATTCTAGTTTATGGTGACAGGTTTTTCCATTGTCTGTCAATCTGTCATGAGCTAATTATGATTCCATTCACTCTTTCAACATCTAGGGTACTGTCAAAATGTTGCCACTTGCTTCAGTTCTTGAACCATATACTGGTCTTCGTGACTATCGTAAAACATAAGCAATCTTGGCTTGATTTGGCTTGATTATACTATATTAAATAGTTTTCAGGAAGTCTGAAACTTGTTTTAGGCATTTTTCATATTCATATTCCATATTCTTACCATATGTATTTGCCTGAGCCTTGTTGAGCAACTTCATTATTTAATTTAACCCAGTAGGGATGCCAGGTTAGAATTTCTTCACGGAAACCCAAGCTGGTCGTAAGAGGCGATTTAATGGATTGGGTGGTCAGGCTTGGTGACTTGGTTGATTGCATGTATTCGTACCCTGCCAGCATGTTGCGTTCACAGATTGTCTCATTATTATCAGTTTGCTGCCATAGCTGGAATATTTCTGAGAGCAGTGTTAAACAACTAATAAACAATAATTATTTGGTTTAGAAACTCACTATCTATGAGTTACAGTGATTATGTAGTGCAGCTGTCTTGTCACCTTTGATGTTTTATGCATTCATCAAACACAGGGTTATCAAAGGTTGATGTGTAGGTTGATCCATTGTGAAGAAGTTCAACAAATAATCCGTGAATGTTTTTATGTCAGTGTGAGGAAAAGATGAAAGTCAGCCTATCTTCTTGACATCTTTGTGTTCAACTATCTTCAGAAATAGGTTGGTGGGCAGATAGACAGGCATTTAGTGAGACACCATTACAATTTAACAATAGAATGGAATCTGATATCATTCAGATCAAATTGATAATTTCTTCCCGCAACGTCTTCCTTGGCTAAAATTATGTTTTTATTAATCAATAGTTTAATGAACTTATTTGTCATCTGAGAGCATGTTTGGGTAGGCCTACAGGTTGAGTAGCATTCCCCTCTGTGACATATGACCAATATCAAATAACATGAATGTTTTTTATTAGCTCACCTGCTCTGAGTTAAGGGTCTTTATTCTCCATCATATAAATTTTTGATATTTGTTACTTCTTCAAAACTGCTTGATGTGTAGGGTTGAAGATTCAAGGTTTTTGACAGCATGGAAGTAAGATATTTAATATGGCCACCAGGCAGCAGAATTTGCTGGGGAGAGTTGGATCCTTGTGCCTGGATGTAGTAATTATGTGTTTAAACCTGAGATTTGTACAACTTTTGATCCCTTGGTTTTCACACCTATAGTTAGTTATTTATTGGTTCAAATCGGCTTTTCAATTTCATACCATAACCTGTGCTTGTTGGTTTCCTCAAAGAGGTTTAAGATTTGACATGCTGTGATATGAATAAAGTAATGTTCGGAGTGGCTTTAAGCCCAACTCACTCACTCATTTGAAACTCACCAACTCTCGGTAAAACACAAACCTGTTTGCTGTGGACTGACTTGGCCACAGCAAACAGGTCAAGCTTTTATTATATACTTCAGTGTGAAAAACAGTGTGTTTTCTGAAGTTGAGAAAAGTGATATTTTCATTGCACTGAACATAAGACTTGATATTTGATGAACTATCGTCATACAAGAGTAACATCCCTGCAAATTGTCTCCCTTTATCGTAAGTGTCTCGCTGGTACACAAACTGTTGACTTTAGTTAGTTAGTTAGTTCCACATTGACAAGGCAAAATAATGACAGATGGTCATTTATGGAGTTAATATCGCTTCTTGACGTTTGTTATTCTCTTGAAAATGTTTCATTATGAACTGTAAATTTCTCATTTAACTCGTCAGTCAAGACTGTGGCACCATTTTTGTTACTTGACCAGCGTGTATTCTTTCGCTTCCAACAGCGGCCTCGTAGATTTCAAGAACATTTTTTGTTGAAGTTGATTTTGTATTTAATCATATATCCAAATGTTTGATAAAGAATTTTATTGACCTCAACTTTTTTTGTTACGTTTGTTTATATGTTTTAAGATTTTGCAAACGCTCGGAACTACTTTTTGAATTACAAGAGGTGGTGAAACATTTTAAGCAGGGAGAATTTACGTTTCAAGGTTTTACATTTGTCATGAAAGAATTTAATTTTCCAGTAGAAAACTACACAAAAAGTGTATAATAAATAGGATATATCATGTGTCTCATGAAATATCACGTATCTCTCATCCCTGTCACTCGATGAGAGAAACATGATATTCCGTTAGATGCATGAAATATCCTCTACATAATTCAATATTTTTACTGAAAACAGCAACAATAGGAATTATTGTAATACTCGAGTGATAACTTTAGACTAAATTCCTGATTGTTAACATCATCCCTGTGATCATGGCGGTACAATTCTGATTATACCTTGGGCCATTCAAAAGCTATTATAACAAAAGATCATTCATTAACATGCGAGGGGTGTTCATTAAAGATTTCCCCTGACCCACTTCCGATGGACCTAGTGGAATGAAACTTGGCATAGGTATTAGTCTTTCTCCACATAGGAACCACCAAGAGTTACACACTTCTCCCATCGTTTTATGCAACTATGGAGACCTCGCTTGTAAAAGCCCTCATTTTGCGTCTCAAACCAGGACTTGACTTCAGAAATCAGTGTTCCATCATCTGTGAAACTTTTTCCCTTCACCCACTTCAAGGTCAGGAGAGTAAGGAGGATGTGGAAGGATTTCATAGCCACCGGACCGCGCTTCTGTCTGGGCAATATGAGAGTTGTGTACTGGAGCATTGTCTTGCAGGGGACAGACACCCTTGGTCAGCATGCCACACCTCTTAAGCTTGATAGCGTCCCGCAATTTCCGCAGCAGTGAAGCATAATAAGCTCCTGTAATTGTGGTACCCTTTGCCAAGAAATCCATCATCACTACTCCGTGCTGGTCCCAAAACACAATGAGCATGACCTTGCCTGCAGAGGGTTGGACACGTGCCTTCTTTGGGGTGGTGACTCCACATGCTTCCATTGCATCTACTGAACTTTAGTCTCAGGATCATAGTGATGGACCCATGTTTCATCCTGTGTCATAAGTCTGTCAACAAAGTTTGCCTGGTTTTTTTTAACGTGTCCAAAAGATCCTTTGAGCAATTGACTCGTTCCTGCTTTTGGAAAGGTGTGAGCAACCTGGGAATCCATCGTGCAGACACCTTATGCATGCTCAAATTGTCATGGATGATTTTTTCCACAGACCCTACACTGATCTTGACATCTTATGCTAACTGGCGAACAGTTATACGTCAGTCTGCCAAAATGGCGGTCTCCACTTGATGGATAGTGTCCTCATCAATGGTTGAATGGGGGCGACCAGGAATGGCAGCTGTTTCCACAGATGTCCGACCACACTTGAACTGGCGATGCCAGTGTTTAACAACGTCATATGATGGGGCATCTTCCCCATAAGTTGCTTTCATTTCATCAAAAGTTTCTTTTGGTGTGCGACCTTTCAAATATAAAAACCTAATCTCTGCTCGGTATTCTACTGGCTCCATTGTCACACCCTACTCGATCATAAGACCTGTAAAAGTGGTAAGACTAATAGTTCGGTGCTGCAAATTCAGACATAACCCATAGATACATGTATCATTACACATGTGAAATTTCAACCAAATATGATAACCCTAAGTGGTTTAGGGGAAATCTTTAATGAACACACCTTGTAAGCTTGTATTGTGTGTGATGATTAAATCTTGAAATTTGAACATTTGGAAAAATAAATCTCATTGTTAAGGAATCGGAAAGTTTTCTTTTTATGATATTGGGCAAGTGTACTAGCGTGAGATTCGAAGACTGCAGTGCTGTGGTTGGTTGGTTGGTTTGTTGTTTAACGCCGCACTCAGAAATATTCCAGCTATATGACGGCGGTCTGTAAATAATCGAGTCTGGACCAGACAATCCAGTGATTAATATCATGAGCATCGATCCACGCAATTGGTATCGCATGACATGCATCAAGCAAGTCTGAGCGAGCCTGACCACCCGTTCCCGTTAATCGCCTTTTACGACAAGCATAGTCACCTTTTATGGCAAGTATGGGTTGCTGCAGTGCTGTGACTGAAATACTGTTCAAAGTGGTGTTAAAAGCAGCTGTCTCTCACACCTGGACTCGCGCACGCACTCACTTACACAATGTCAGTGACTTGATACAGAGAAGTCCAATATATGCATTTGATAAAAAATTGATAGTCCCTTCCAGAGTTCTTATGTTACTGACTTAGTACATAAGTGAGACCTATTTCTCATCTGTTATACAACATATTATGCCACAGCTAACTGCAGTTTAACACAGGAAATGTCCTCATAGCACTCGACACCCACTCCCAACAGGAGCATGATGCATGTGAACATACCCCCACTTATGAACATGTTGTAACATTGTTGAACATTGTAGCTGTAAAAGCATTGTCATCTTCACTCAGCCTCAATGTTATCCACTGTATTGGTGTGGAGGGCTGTCCTGGGCTGCAGCCTAATGGATTTATCTTGTTTTATGCTTGTGTAGTCAAGGGTTACAAGTGGGCAGCTCAGGGGAAATAACAGCAGAATGATGGTCATGGGCAGATTTAGTGGAGCACAGAGAGGCAGTGGTGAGAGATGGTGTCCCCTGTTCCTGTGATAACCATCTCCGACATCCCTGATTGAAGCCAGTCCATATGGAATTCAGAAAGGAAGGGCTTTGATGTGTTCACAATGGTGGGGTGCTGGGATAATGAATGGGGGTTGTTTACCCTCATTGCTGACAAGTTGACATGTTTATGATGGGAAGATGCTTTCACTGAGCATTATCGGGTCATCATCTAGACATGCTTGTGGACACATGTGGTGACTCAGTGTGTTGTTCATGGCTGGGGCGGTGGGGTAGCTCAGTGGTTAAGGTGTTGATTTGTCACACCATGGACTGGGTTTAATTCCACCACCTGGTACAATCTTTGAAGCCCATTCTTGGTGTCTCTGTGACTTGGTGTTTTGTGCATAGCAGGAATGGAGGGGTAGCTCAGTGGTTAAGGTGTTGCTTTGTCACACCAAAGACTGGGTTTAAGTCCACCACCTGGTACAATCTTTGAAGCCCATTCTTGGTGTCTCTGTGACTTGGTGTGTTGTGCATAGCAGGAATGGAGGCGTAGCTCAGTGGTTAAGGTGTTGATTTGTCACACCAAAGACTGGGTTAGATTCTATCACATGGTAAAATCTTTAAATCCCATTCTTGGTGACTTGGTGTGTTGTTCATGGGTGGAGCAGTGGAGTAGCTCAGTGACCCATACTAACTCATTGTCGACCACAGGTGAAATGTGTTAACAGTTCCTAATGTTCACTGATGGTGCTGGTTGAGTGTGATCTATATAGTCGACCCGTGAAGATTCCGGGGTAGAATAGGTCTACAGCAATCCATGCTTGTCGTAAAAGGCGACTAACGGGAAGGGGTGGTCAGGCTCGCTCAGACTTGGTTGATGCATGTCATCGATACCAATTGCGTGGATCGATGCTCATGATATCAATCACTGGATTGACTGGTCCAGACTCGATTATTTACAGACCGCCATCATATAGCTGGAATATTGCTGAGTGCGGCGTTAAACAACAAACCAACCAACCAAATCTATATAGTCAGTCTTCAGTCAGATGAATTATCAAATCAATTTCTGATGTTTTAAATCTCTCTTAAGTCATGATCAGGTCAGTGTGAATACCGTCTGGGAAAGAAAATGTCTCTCTGCCCATTGTCTTTCTTTCCCAGAAAATATTAAACTGACCTGACATGAAGTAATTGAAATTCTAATAAGAGCAGTGATAATCCCAACTCACTGACTAACTCAGTTGCTTGGTCATTCCTTGGACGTTTGTTTCTACATCTTACACTTTACTGACAAAGAAGGAGAAACTGTCATGTCTGGCCACTGCAATTGTGAAATCAAAGTCCAAATCATTATCTTCATAACCATGATTTTATTTTCATCATCTCTGACAAGATGACGTGCGATACGACCCTGATGGCCTAATCAGAGTCAGGACATATATCAATATTAATATTCCTATTTATATTAGGTAACAAGAGCTGAGATGCTCCTTGATGTAAATTGGACAGAATTTCCTGCATGTATTATTTATCCTGTTTTTGACTCGCCCCTGTCTTAATGTCACGCCTGATGTATAATCTGTCAGCAATGTGTGATAATGAATGCCAGAGATGGAATAGCATTATCTCATGCTACCTGACCATGGCGCCATGCAGCAGGAAGGTCAGGGTCGAACGAGGAGGAAACCCTCCTTTCGCTGTGTCCTATATACAGTTTGCATTATCACAATCTGTGTTATCACAGTTTGCGAACTACCATCTGGCTGATTAACAATAGTTGTACAAGTGTTGAGTGGGTGGAGGCTGTCAAGCAGACTGAACTTTACGCAGTGATTGATGGGCGCATGGGCTGAAGTGTTAAACAGTTAATGTGGGATATTCTCGACATTTGATAAATATGAATCAATCTTTTCTGTTGAATTGGTCTGCCATTTTTGTCTAATTATCTTCTGTGATATATGGTTCTTGCCAAATGTATCCATGATTTGTGATAATGGTAATGGAGCCATTTCTATAGTTGTTGCAAGACGTCTACCATCAATTGGCATGTCAGCGGATATTAAGACTTTAGGATAACCCAAATGGAAAAATCATAGGTGACAATTTTGTTGTTACTGCTTACATGTGATGTTCATTCCTTCTGTCATTTTACCATTGGGACAGTTCATGTCTGTTTTTTCATGAAACATCCCTTTTCTCATCTCACCCCTTTTGTATGCGTTAGTTCATCTAACATGACATTTTCTGTCTTTCACCCACAAGACAAACACTTTTCTCAGATTTCCAAAATATAGTTACAAATTGACATTGTTTGCCAATATTTCTGTCAACTCACCTTTGAGGCAACCCATCTTAGTCCCTATTGTTGGCTCAAAGTTGTCAGTAAAACCATGTGATAACCTTAAGGTTAGTTTGCCAGTCATAATAACCATGCAAGCCTTTACTCAATCTGTCAACTCAAAAATCCCACTGAGTAACCGACTAGGTGTGTCCTGGCTCCTTTGCTACCACCAGTGCACCTCTTCTATCTTGATATGGTCCTTTGCTGGATTGTCACTATTGTACCAAGATAACCAGTCTTGGCAGAACCACTATGCCGAAACCTTTATTGCATTTTGATAGTAAAACAAGCCCTCACCTACAACAGCTGGCCAATCCCCATGAAGTCTCTGGATGACCTACAGTAGGTGTCTCTTGTACTGCACCAGTGCTGCTGGGTGACCTACTGTAGGTGTCTCCTGTACTACACCAGTGCTGCTGGGTGACCTACTGTAGGTGTCTCTTGTACTGCACCAGTGCTGCTGGATGACCTGTTGTAGGTGTCTCCTGTACTACACCAGTGCTGCTGGATGACCTACTGTAGGTGTCTCCTGTACTGCACCACTGCTGCTGGGTGACCTGCTGTAGGTGTCTCCCTTACTACACCAGTGCTGCTGGATGACCTGCTGTAGGTGTCTCCTGTACTACACCAGTGCTGCTGGGTGACCTACTGTAGGTGTCTCCTGTACTACACCAGTGCTGCTGGATGACCTGCTGAAGGTGTCTGCTGTACTACACCAGTGCTGCTGGATGACCTACTGTAGGTGTCTGCTGTACTACACCAGTGCTGCTGGATGACCTGCTGAAGGTGTCTGCTGTACTACACCAGTGCTGCTGGATGACCTACTGTAGGTGTCTCCTGTACTACACCAGTGCTGCTGGATGACCTGCTGAAGGTGTCTGCTGTACTACACCAGTGCTGCTGGATGACCTACTGTAGGTGTCTGCTGTACTACACCAGTGCTGCTGGATGACCTGCTGAAGGTGTCTGCTGTACTACACCAGTGCTGCTGGATGACCTGCTGAAGGTGTCTGCTGTACTACACCAGTGCTGCTGGATGACCTGCTGAAGGTGTCTGCTGTACTACACCAGTGCTGCTGGATGACCTACTGTAGGTGTCTCCTGTACTACACCAGTGCTGCTGGGTGACCTGCTGAAGGTGTCTCCTGTACTACACCAGTGCTGCTGGGTGACCTACTGTAGGTGTCTCCTGTACTACACCAGTGCTGCTGGGTGACCTGCTGAAGGTGTCTCCTGTACTACACCAGTGCTGCTGGATGACCTACTGTAGGTGTCTCCTGTTCTACACCAGTGCTGCTGGATGACCTGCTGTAGGTGTCTCCTGTACTACACCAGTGCTGCTGGGTGACCTACTGTAGGTGTCTCCTGTACTACACCAGTGCTGCTGGATGACCTACTGTAGGTGTCCCCTGTACTACACCAGTGCTGCTGGATGACCTACTGTAGGTGTCTCCTGTACTACACCAGTGCTGCTGGATGACCTACTGTAGGTGTCCCCTGTACTACACCAGTGCTGCTGGATGACCTACTGTAGGTGTCTCCTGTACTACACCAGTGCTGCTGGGTGACCTACTGTAGGTGTCTCCTGTACTACACCAGTGCTGCTGGGTGACCTGCTGAAGGTGTCTCCTGTACTACACCAGTGCTGCTGGATGACCTGCTGTAGGTGTCTCCTGTACTACACCAGTGCTGCTGGATGACCTGTTGTAGGTGTCTCCTGTACTACACCAGTGCTGCTGGATGACCTACTGTAGGTGTCTCCTGTACTACACCAGTGCTGCTGGGTGACCTGCTGAAGGTGTCTCCTGTACTACACCAGTGCTGCTGGGTGACCTACTGTAGGTGTCTCCTGTACTACACCAGTGCTGCTGGGTGACCTGCTGAAGGTGTCTCCTGTACTACACCAGTGCTGCTGGATGACCTACTGTAGGTGTCTCCTGTTCTACACCAGTGCTGCTGGATGACCTGCTGTAGGTGTCTCCTGTACTACACCAGTGCTGCTGGGTGACCTACTGTAGGTGTCTCCTGTACTACACCAGTGCTGCTGGATGACCTACTGTAGGTGTCCCCTGTACTACACCAGTGCTGCTGGATGACCTACTGTAGGTGTCTCCTGTACTACACCAGTGCTGCTGGATGACCTACTGTAGGTGTCCCCTGTACTACACCAGTGCTGCTGGATGACCTACTGTAGGTGTCTCCTGTACTACACCAGTGCTGCTGGGTGACCTACTGTAGGTGTCTCCTGTACTACACCAGTGCTGCTGGGTGACCTGCTGAAGGTGTCTCCTGTACTACACCAGTGCTGCTGGATGACCTGCTGTAGGTGTCTCCTGTACTACACCAGTGCTGCTGGATGACCTGCTGTAGGTGTCTCCTGTACTACACCAGTGCTGCTGGGTGACCTACTGTAGGTGTCTCCTGTTCTACACCAGTGCTGCTGGATGACCTGCTGAAGGTGTCTCCTGTACTACACCAGTGCTGCTGGGTGACCTACTGTAGGTGTCTCCTGTTCTACACCAGTGCTGCTGGATGACCTGCTGAAGGTGTCTCCTGTACTACACCAGTGCTGCTGGGTGACCTACTGTAGGTGTCTCCTGTTCTACACCAGTGCTGCTGGATGACCTACTGTAGGTGTCCCCTGTACTACACCAGTGCTGCTGGATGACCTGTTGTAGGTGTCTCCTGTACTACACCAGTGCTGCTGGATGACCTACTGTAGGTGTCTCCTGTACTACACCAGTGCTGCTGGGTGACCTGCTGTAGGTGTCTCCTGTTCTACACCAGTGCTGCTGGGTGACCTACTGTAGGTGTCTCTTGTACTGCACCAGTGCTGCTGGGTGACCTGCTGAAGGTGTCTGCTGTACTACACCAGTGCTGCTGGATGACCTACTGTAGGTGTCTCCTGTACTGCACCAGTGCTGCTGGATGACCTACTGTAGGTGTCTCTTGTACTGCACCAGTGCTGCTGGGTGACCTGCTGAAGGTGTCTCCTGTACTACACCAGTGCTGCTGGATGACCTGCTGTAGGTGTCCCCTGTACTACACCAGTGCTGCTGGATGACCTGTTGTAGGTGTCTCCTGTACTACACCAGTGCTGCTGGATGACCTGCTGTAGGTGTCTGCTGTACTACACCAGTGCTGCTGGATGACCTGCTGTAGGTGTCCCCTGTACTACACCAGTGCTGCTGGATGACCTACTGTAGGTGTCCCCTGTACTACACAAGTGCTGCTGGATGACCTGCTGTAGGTGTCCCCTGTACTACACCAGTGCTGCTGGATGACCTGCTGTAGGTGTCTGCTGTACTACACCAGTGCTGCTGGATGACCTACTGTAGGTGTCCCCTGTACTACACCAGTGCTGCTGGATGACCTGCTGAAGGTGTCTGCTGTACTACACCAGTGCTGCTGGATGACCTGCTGAAGGTGTCTGCTGTACTACACCAGCACTGCTGGATGACCTGCTGTAGGTGTCTCCTGTACTACACCAGTGCTGCTGGATGACCTGCTGAAGGTGTCTGCTGTACTACACCAGTGCTGCTGGATGACCTGCTGTAGGTGTCCCCTGTACTACACCAGTGCTGCTGGATGACCTGCTGAAGGTGTCTGCTGTACTACACCAGCACTGCTGGATGACCTACTGAAGGTGTCCCCTGTACTACACCAGTGCTGCTGGATGACCTGCTGAAGGTGTCTGCTGTACTACACCAGTGCTGCTGGATGACCTACTGAAGGTGTCTGCTGTACTACACCAGTGCTGCTGGATGACCTGCTGAAGGTGTCCCCTGTACTACACCAGTGCTGCTGGATGACCTGTTGTAGGTGTCTCCTGTACTACACCAGTGCTGCTGGATGACCTGCTGTAGGTGTCCCCTGTACTACACCAGTGCTGCTGGATGACCTGCTGAAGGTGTCTGCTGTACTACACCAGTGCTGCTGGATGACCTGCTGTAGGTGTCCCCTGTACTACACCAGTGCTGCTGGATGACCTGCTGTAGGTGTCTGCTGTACTACACCAGTGCTGCTGGATGACCTACTGTAGGTGCCTGCCTGCTGTACTATTCAGCACTGCACCCAGAGGACTCTCTTCCATCTTGTTATCCCTCTAGGACCTCTCTCCTGGCTTCACCCATGTGAATAATCACCACTAATGTCCTCAATGTAACTGTACTCTCACTTTATCATATTGCCTATCAGACACTCATCCATCAGTCAACCCAAGCTACCAAACCTAGCAATTAATACTCATCAGTTCCCTCTTGCTAAGGTAGATGTATCAATATCTCCTGTATGTATTGAGAAAATGTTTTATTTCTCATCCATGAAGAATCGCTTCAACCCTGAAAATGATCCCTATCGACTGATACATTGAGGAGGCTTGTACTCGAAGCATTCTAATAGGATGAAATGATACATAGCCACGATCTGATATTTTCAAGATACATTATTTCAGAGTACAACTGCATGACTGCAGTCTTTTTTGATGCCCCATGAGGATTCGGAGGAAGAGTCATATGCTTGTCATTAGAGATGACTAAACAAGATTGTGTGGTCACACTTAGTGGCTGATTTGCATTTCATTGTGCCCCGATGGTGTGAATCATTGCCTATGTTTTCAGTCACTTGTCTGGTCCAGACTACATTTTTTTACTGTGGGCAGTAATTTGCATGACTAGAGTATTGGCGTTAGACAAAGCTCACTCACTCACTCACTCACTCACTCTTATTATACCTATTATTATTACCGACCTAAAAGGACGGGAATATATATAGTTATAACAAGGAATTCCGTCCTTCCAACCATTCTTCAAGAACATTTTTTGTGTGTGACCTACAACTTGAAAAGTACTGCAGAAATTCTTTGCAAACTTGGTGAACACTTTTTATACTGATAGCAGAGGTGCAATGCGAAGTTTGATTTTAATATTTGGATTTTCTGAAGAAATACAGCTTTTTATCCGTTTTTACTTAGAATTTTCTTATTTTAACATTTGTGGGCCTCTAACTTGAAAACTACTGTATGGATTATTTTTAGATTTAAGGAATGGTTTCCATACTAATAGAAGAGGTGCAATGCAAAGTTTGGTTTTGATATGTATATTACCTTGAAAAAAGTGATGTTTTTCTTGTGAACTTAGAATTTCTTTACTTCAACATTTGTGCGACCTGTAACTTGAAAACTGCTTCATGGATTCTTTTCCAATTAGGGGTACAGTTTCTATACCAATAGGAGAGGTGCAGTGCAAAGTTTGATTTCAATAAGTGTATTTTCTGAGAAAATATTGCTTCTTGCATTCTTTGAACTTAGAAATATGTTGGAGTCGAAGTCGTGGTATTAATTAGCCCTCCTCACTTTTTGTCTTGTTTTTATATAAAATGGGAAACTGTTGTTGTTTTTCCAAATATAACTGATGTCAAATGTTCACATTGATCTAAATCCATGACATTACATCAGAATAATAATACATTGTATGTGCAGACCATACCTGCTGTTAGAATAATCTTATCAGTTTAAGAAATTATACAGAATTTTACGTACTGTGAAGGATATCATGTTCATCATGTCCTCCGTTGATTTGATTCCCTCCCACCAACCCTGACACTACAACCAGGACTATACATTAGTCCCTACATGCCATGTCATCAACACAACAACAATTTTCTTTGATGTCATTGAAATATACTTACAGTGTTCATTTCCATAAATGATCGACATTTGTAGTGTGCCGATGCTAACTAGATTTGGTCGTCTTTGACAGGTGGGTGGTGATGCCTCAGATGTGAGGGGATGATTTAACTACAAAATGCCATCACAGACATGCGCTGACAGCTTGCATGCATTAATAACAAGTCTTTGAAGTGCACTGTTTGATGTGAGGCCAGTATGCGGATAGTTTGGCAAGACTTTGATTTAAATACTGTTGATGACTACTCATCCCAGGTAGGATGGAAGGAAGTCGCTTCCTGGATCTGGCGGCAGGGTGAGGAAGAAGAATATGAGGAAGAAATTGTCATAAGCAGGCATTGATAGCCTTTAATGTTGCTTGCATTCAGAAACTCTTAATGTGATGTGTATCTCCTCTCTCTGGTTGCATGAGCCATTGTAATTCTGCAGTAGGATTATTGTATTTACCATTGTTTTTACCAGTATTCTTCTGTAGGACATTTTGTGATAGCCTTGGTGATATTAGTGACATGGAGGATATTTTCATGTTTGGGAAATCATTCAAAATTATGTGTATTCTGTAGTGTATCATGAAATTTTATATGTTCTGTCCATCATGACTGATGATGACATGTGGAGAACAGGTTCGTTGCATGTGATATCGAGAATATATATATAAAAAAATGCATTCTGATGCAAGTCTCATGAAAGTCAGGACTGGGGACCTTTTCAACCCTAGAATACCCATGGTGGATGACAAAGACCAAGCAGTTTACATTATTTGCTTTTTGTCGGCCACTATGCCCTTGAATTGTGTGGCCCAGTCGCATAACTACAACAAAATAGAATAACATAGACATTCACGCTGGGATTTTGTACAAAGAATGGATATTTTTTCAACCACAGCTGCAAAACCAGATATTTTATAAATTAAAACTATGAGCCTAATTATATATATATTTTTTAAACCATCTTGCAGCAATGTATTTTTCATGGCAGAGTCTTTTTTTCCCCCAACAGTCTGAAGCATAATTAATTTTTTTCAAGCCTTTTCTGGGCCTCCCCTAGAATATCAAATGGTTGGTCCCTCAACAAAATAATCCTCAGCTTTAGGTTGTTTCTTGATTTTCTTCATAAAAATGGTCAAATTTCAAATAAGACATGGTTCATTTTGACTTGGTTCAGCCATCATTTGCATGGTGTGTAAGGATTTATTTTCCCATCGACCTGGAATCACAAGAAGCCCCATCAGGTAACTGGATGCCATTCTATATAAGAATGAGAAAACATTAAGAAATATCCTAGTCTTCATTAATATAAATAATTCAATGGTTATAGTTTGTCTAAGAAACTGTTATTGGTTGAATGCTACAGAGTTGTAAAGTTGATGAGGAGGCTGATCTGGGAGGAATTTGGGAGAGATGGTTACCAGATAAATCAGTTGTCTCTGTATCCTCATTACACGGAAAATGGTAGTGTTTTGGTATATATGATTTTTTATTCGTTCACTAATATTGCTTGGAGACCAATTCCCAGCTGAATTATTGATGGTACAGACTTTATTTCTTGGCCATCAGGAATCATTAGTCATTTGTATATCCAAGATAAGTTTGTACAAGTACTTGCGAATCTAGTTGAAGTTATTCCAGGGCTACTTTCTGAAACTTATCACCTGGTATCTCATGACGATGACTGTATTGCTGATTTCAATTCAGAGCCCACATTACATCAACTGTCTCCACAATGATTGCTAGAGTGATGAAATTCAACTTCAATTTGCGTATCTACTGAATATTTCATAATTGAATAAGTTTTCTCTGTAATATGACCCTGATGCTCGGAGTCTTACGACATACATTAGTGTAAAGTGAATATGTTATGATTTGTTCTCTGCATCAATTCATTTCAACAAATCACTCAATCACACTGCCTTTCATGGGCTCTCATGATCCAATTTTCCGTCTTCAAAAAGGGAACGAGTTTTATTCAGACCTAATTTCCATAGGGGTGCTTCTGCTTAACCGAATCACCTTCAAATTAGATTCTGTCCATCAACCGACAAAATTACATCTAAATATAGTCTTATTGCAGCACAAGGAGTGGTTCACCATTTTCATTGAGAGCGAGAAACCTGTGATATTGTCCTGTACCAATTAGAAATCTATTTGTTATATTCTAATAGTTTGCCAGGCATGGGATGTGTAAGGCTTCCCAGGTTCCTTCTCCACTTCTATTTAGTTCCACAATTTAGTTCCACAATTTAGTTCCTTTCGGGGCCCAGATTTCTGCAAGAGCCATCAATCAATTTGATTGGTTGGCAAGCATTTTCATGGTCGATCTTTATTGGTCGAAATTTTTCAAGTTTGATAGGGACAAATCGTAATTATGTATGATATCTTTGAAATTGATCGAAGATTTCTTATTGATTGCCCCATATGAGGTTTGGGGGTAATAGAATCCTTCCGAGTCGTCGCCCACAAAAGACATTCCAGGGTCGTTCTCTGCTGCCAAATACTCATGTTATGATTTGCCATGTTTTATTGTATGGAAATCAATGCCAAGCTGCTCTTATCAAGATTTCTATGAAACATGTTTCCGTAATGTCACCCTCACAGCAAATGGTATTAGGCATCTAGCAAGATGGTATGAATCAAACAGATGTTTGCAAACGTGTCTTTTTATGCCAAACAAGAAGGGTAATCGTTACACTGAAAAAACACAATTAAGTTATGATTTTGAGATGTAGCTTGGAGCGTATTTTGAAGGATGTTACAAATAGATGTAATAATTAGCACCGTTAGTTGGTGAATCTTCTTGGATGGGGATATGTCCACAGGCACTGGAGGTAGTGATGCATTATGGGAACAAGACTTGGGGCTCGCAGAACAAACAGTGGTAATTTCATTTGAAATAAACTTAAGAGCTTTCAGCAAGCGCGGTGCGTGAAGTTTGCTGATGTCTCAAGAAGAAATATCAGAATTGTTCACTTTTAGTGCTTGTCGCTTGGTTATTGATTGGATGCGAGGGTTAAAGGAAGCATCTTGAAGGGGGGGGTAGTATGGAAACTGGCGCTGTTGACAAGCTTTGATGTGGGCTCATGGGCTAATCACAAGTGAGATTTGCTGTAGAGCCCTCGGCAGGAAACTCCAGCTCGGCTGACAACAAGTGTGGCAAAGTTTGCTGACGCTTCATTAAACTTACATTTGAAATTAACCTGCATAAGAAGGATCTTTGGATTTTTGTCCGAAAGTTTGGTAACTAGTTTATATCAACAGTGCTGTGATGGTAGCTTTGTTTCATTTCACACTTTATATGATAAGGCTGGCAAATAAATATTTAGAAATGAACTGATTGCAAATGGTTATCACTTTTTTTATATCATTTCGAAAACATGCATTTGATATGAATTTTTGTGTGTAAATGGGAGAAAAAGGTGCAAGTTTGATCTGAATAATTGATATCTTCGAAGATGATAATGGCTATTTGTGGAAGAGATTAGATTTGAATCATGAGATTCCAAATTCTTCTCACATTCATGAAAGATTGTTAACTCAAGCTTAGATCTTTAAAAAAGCCTTTTTTTAACTGACATAATTAATCAGAAATGATGATATTGCTGAGAATATTTTGTATTTTTAAAGATTGCAAATGTTGGAGTGAGTAAACAAGTTGGGTTTCATGCAGCTTGGAACAGTGTTTCAGTGATATCTGTGCTTGTGACACACATCAGAGACATTTACTTCTTTGGTGAATCCCTGAGGTGTGAAACCGAAACCAGCATATTCTAGCCTAGCAAAGGGACATAACTCATAGGCACATTAACTTGCTGCATCCATGACAACTGAGCTACTAATGTGAGGTTAGAATCTACTTCGACAATGTTGAGTCTTGGTAGTTTTTTAAGCGGTTATCCTGAGTAAGATCAGGTTCTTTGTCAGTGGAGGTCACAAGGTTGGAGTCATTATGACGTTTGTAAGTTTCTTTTACATGCAATTTTTATTTCATTGAGATAGGTATATTTGTTAACAGCTGATGATGTCACACCAGTATTTGTTTAATTTATACACACACATACAGACACATACAGTTATGGAAGTGTTCATGAATAGAAAATAGGGTTGGGATGAGTCCAAATTTACTACTTTACTTTACTAAAGTTTTACTGGAGTCCTGGCAAAAGCTGCTTAAAAACATGTATAAAACGATCTGATCATGCAAACCTTGAAGTTGACAGAAGCTTCATCATTACTCAAACAAATGAGAGTCAGGAAGAATATGTGCATCTAAGTCAGAAAGAAATCCAAAACCATTTAGTGACTTGTGTAACGGTGGCATGTGACTGTTATCATCATTAAACAATATATCACAGGACTAACCACGGATCATGCTCAGGACCCACATGACCCTTGTACCCGAGTAACCCATGTCAGCCCTAATAGGAAGTGACATCATCATAGCAGATGACTTGTGTCACTGAGATCCTCACCAAGTAAGCTAGAGGCATGGGACAATCTATATGGAAGTCCTAAAACCGAAGTGACATCATTGGACAGAAAGTGCTTAAAACTTTCTAATGATGATGGTATTGGCATGGAACATACTTTCTGATTTAAAGTAGTGCTGCCTTTTTGCTGCAGTATGGAGATGTGATTGTGAAAATCAATTTTCTCAGAATAGAAGTGCATGGTAGAATGTGATGACCTTTGGGGGCTTTGAAGAAACGTTGGTGAAGGGTATGATTCTGTTTTTGTACATCTCTAGTTTTAATCTTATTTGTAGAACAAGATGGAAAAGAATCCAAACCTGAATTGAACATTTATACATTGTTCCAATATGTTTAATTTGCTTTGTCAGCCATTTGCACGTCTCCAATCCTCTGTCTCCTAATGGAGACCCCAATGCTGCATCATAAGTTGATCCTGGAAACAGAAAAATGTTAAAAACGACACATTCGTAGTGGTAAAGCCACTGTGGAATATGTAATGTTAGTCAGTTGTCAGACAGTTTAATTTTGGGTATTTAATCAACTGACAAATGTATTATATTTGCCCACCTGAGGTTTGGCGGCAACTAGGATGAGGAAGAGCTGGCCTTGTTTGGAGATAGGGTGAAGATCTGGCCTGGACTGAACCCCTTCAACCTCAGTTTGTGGGAGTAAGGTCTGAGCATGGCGAGGAAGATCTGGCCTGGGCAGAACCTCCCCAGCCTCAGTTTGTGAGAGGAAGGTCTGAGCATGGCGAGGAAGATCTGGCCTGGGCAGAACCTCCCAAACCTCAGTTTGTGAGAGGAAGGTCTGAGCATGGTGAGGAAGATCTGGCCTGGGCAGAACCTCCCCAACCTCAGTTTGTGAGAGGAAGGTCTGAGCATGGCGAGGAAGATCTGGCCTGGGCAGAACCTCCCAAACCTCAGTTTGTGAGAGGAAGGTCTGAGCATGGCGAGGAAGATCTGGCCTGGGCAGAACCTCCCCAACCTCAGTTTGTGAGAGGAAGGTCTGAGCATGGCGAGGAAGATCTGGCCTGGGCAGAACATCCCCAACCTCAGTTTGTGAGAGGAAGGTCTGAGCATGGTGAAGAGGATCTGGCCTGGGCAGAACCTCCCAAACCTCAGTTTGTGGGAGTAAGGTCTGAGCATGGTGAAGAGGATCTGGCCAAGGCCATTACTCCCCTGGGGAAGAAACGGTGAGGGGATGTTTCAGCCTGTTACCCGGCCTTCCCACCACAGCCATAATTATAATGTCATTATTGCCCATTACTAATTTCTGCATGTAACATAATGAAATCTCATTGGAGTAAATATGTTGTATGCAGTAAAAGCTTTTACATATTTTTGCATAATTTCTTTACCAGCTATCACCATAGTTGCCTTTGATCTTCACATACACCTGTTTATCTAGGTTTGTGTATTTGGAATCACGGAAAGATTTGGCTTTATGAACCTGAAACTTTCTGTATCTAATCATAGCAGCTATGGGGACAGATAATTGGAAACAGATTTTTGACCATTGTTGAACTATGTTAAAATGTTTCGTTAAAAAGTTCATGTTCAGTAAATACTTTTTGGCACACTTGTCCTCTGACAGGCACTGCTGCCACAGACATGTAGTAAGGACATGTACTATCAGCCGCACATTGTTAACCATGCATATACAGTGGATCCCTGCTTATCTGGACCCCCGATATCCCCGTGTACAACTGATTGCTATTTCTGGCTATGTTTACGAGAAAATACACACGGTAATCTTCATCTCTGCGATAAAACAAAACCTAGCAGGAAAGGAAATACAATTTAGGTGGTAAATCATCATATCTGGTGATGTTTTATTGCAAATTTCACATTTTTATTCACCAAGTTTGTGACCACCTGTTTGTTCATATCTCTTGTGGTTTAAAATTGATTATTTGAAATTGTTTTTTCACTTTGTTGATACAGAAAAGACAGATTTCTTAGCATTTGTTTTTGTCCCTATTCAAAGTCATTAGAGAATGATTTTTTAATTGAAATTGACCTTTTGGTCGTTTACTTCTTTGTGTTAAAATAATTAGTTTTTACATTTCCTCACAACAAAGTATAGTCAGATTTAATTATTTTCATTTTTTACAAAGAGAGCTGTATTCATTGATGTGTTGGGCTGCAATATAGGTCATTCCCACCTTCAGACTAAACTGGGTTCTTTGCAATACACATGGCTTTAGAACAATCAATTAACTCCAGTGCTTCAGATAAGCTGCGTATTTGTGTAAAATGCGCACCCAAAAACACAATTATGCAATTAATTTTGATTAGCATGCGTGATAATTTACGTGATTTACCCAAACCCAGTTGATTAACAGTCCCATTGGTAAATGTATCATGTTCGACATACATACTGACTATTTGCATTTGCCGTTCAAATTGAAAAAAAATCAGTGATAATATACTCTACTGCAGTATCTTCTGTACTGGAGTGGTATGTCTTGCTTGCTTGTCATCAGATCAAGATCGTGTTAGGAGTTCTGGTCTTGTCACATGATTTAGGGAACCACATGCGTTAAAGAGATGGCTGCGTGCTTGAGTTCAAGTCGTGAGATGTGATGGTTATTAACTTGCTGCTTTTAAAATGACACGTGATGCTATTTGCAGGCTATAATATAGTTCTAGATACTGAACTTTTAGCTCTAAAACAAAACTTCAATTTAAGAATCCCTAATTGATCAAATTTAAGGTAGTGAAACAAAATGGGTTACATAATAAAAAATGGTGGTGAGACTCGCTTACTTGGTTGATACCTGTCATTGTATCCCAATTGCGTAGTTCGATGCTCATGATGTCAATCACTGGATTGCCTGGTCCAGACTTGATTATTTACAGGCCACTGTCATATAGCTGGAGTATTGCTGAGTGCGGCATTAAACAACAAACAACAAACAAACAAACAAAACAGTTAGTTTCAGGTCGAAGTGATATAGATCAGTGTTTGACATAAAAAGAATTGCCAAACTGCCATCAGGACCCACAGACTTAAGAAAATGCAGGCCCTCATTTCAAAACTGCATGTAATTGTAACAAATAAATAGACACCTAAATTTTCTGTGGGCCATTAGAAATCTTACAACATCAAAACTATGTTCCTGACATGAGATCTCTGATTTCGAACACTGATAGAGCATGGACATTGCAGACTGTGGCATTAAAAAACCCAAAGAAGCCAAGAAGCAGCAGACCCAGAGCATTGGCACACAGTAAGCAAGATGAGCACTTGATCACCTCTGCATTGTTAAACATTCACTCACTCACTCACTCAGTCATGCCACTTGGAAACGTGTAACCAGCCATGGAGATTAATGATGTTTAGATAACCTACAATGTGACCCAACTGTTTGTACTGGCTTTCTGATCTGTGCAACCATGTCATCAGATGGTATCACATGTCCCAAGATCACAACGCCAAACAAGGTTCTATTGAAAATCATTACTGGGTTCATTATAGATCACTAAAAACTCCCATTTTAACATACCTTGATTATTTCATGGAGTATCATGAAAATTCATATTGCCAAAGTATTTCTCATAATTGGAGTTGCTATGTTGCCACAGGCTTCCAAAACTCAGAAATGAAATTTGAGCTGTGTCTCGGGAGATTGTTGTGGTGAACTTTAAATGGAAATTCAGGATTGATGGTGAAAACTTTGTCTCTGAGGACCTTACATACTGAACACCATGGAGAGGAAAAGCATTTAATTCCCAATATTTTGATGAGTCGTAGATAGTCGGGTCTGACTGTCCTCCCAGACGGATTGCATACAGACAGGCATGGTGAAGGTTCCTTCGGGACCTGGATGGTGGATACATGCACTGGCTCTCAGGAATATCTATAACCACCAGTCAAATGAGATTTGCCATATCTAGATTTATTTTTTGATGTGATATGTATTTCCAATCTGACTGACAATGGCAAATTAGGGCTGCATGGTCGAAGGTGCTCCTTGACCTGTATTTCCAACCTGACTGATAGTAGCAGGTAGCAGTCCAGGTAGGTGTCACGTAGTTGCAGGGGTCTGGTGGTCCTGTGTTCAAATCCCAGATTGTCCTGATTAAGGTCCTTGGTCTGTCGGCATGGTGCCCATGTTAGAGGTTCACCATTGTAAATCACCTTGGTCTTTCATCCTATTTTAAAGTGATATGTTGTGATATCAGTGAGATACTGTTCAAAGTTGGGCTAACTCACTCACACAAGCCAGCAACCCCCAGTCTGGTAACATCCTTAAAAATTATTTTTTTCAATGACTAATCCAGAGGACTAGTGTAAAAATTGTTCGGGGGTCATCAATGTTTGTAGCTAGTCCTGCTTGAACAGGACAAAAATGTTAACTTTGTTTATATTTTCTGTTTTTATCATTTCCAGTTTATATTAAAACTGAAGTGTTGAGAATTTTAGCCCTCATCTGCTACTTGTCAATTAGGACTACTATCATTTGATTTTTACTAGTCCTCAGCATAATGTAGTAAACTTGGGCTAGCGAGGGAAAAACATTAATTGCGAAGGCTGCCAGTAAGAGTAGGTTCATTTTGGCTAGGATGACCTCTGACCTGTTCACCCCTGATCCTGATGGAGGCTGCTTGTTGAATGGATGATGACTTTGTTGTCAGAACTGTGATAGATGTTGTGATGCGTTGTCATCAGATTCATGATAGTTGACCCTAAACATATTGTCCTTCATTGTTTTGCTTGTAGTCCACAGTGAATCTGTTATCAATGACATGTGATATAGCACAGGCTTGAGCAGGACAATGCATGTTTGTTGCTTGTAATAGAAACTGTCAACATGGTTGTATCATGAATGTTATGTGCATGTTCCTTATCGATGTATGATAGCAATGATGCATGATAAAGAGCATTAAGTAAATGTTTCATCTTGATCTATGGGGGTTGTGGGGTAGTGGTTAAAGCATTCATTTGTTCGTCACACTGAATACCCAGGTTCAATTTCCCACATGGGTACAATGTGTGAAGCCAATTTCTGGTGTCCCTCATCGTGATATGCTGGAGTATTGCTAAAAGCAATGGCTTTAACCTATCTATGGCTTTAACCTATTCCACAGTTCAACCATACCTTGGAGCAGGATGGTTCTAGTGACTATGGTTCCACAAGAGCTGTACAGAGTTGCATCCTCCAAACTTGCAAGTATCTACTGATTTGGGGTCAGGTTCTCCGATTCACAACAATAATGACCCTTCTGACTATCGGCGCCATACCAGTACGTGGTGGTTTCACGGCGCCAGATGGGCTTTCTTCCTTCTTTCAGCTGACAAACAGTGACCTAAAACCAGGAATATTGCTGAAATGTTATGTAAAACCCAACTCACAAATTCACCTGACATTCTGCCTTGACAAGAAATTCAAACCAAACATGAAATGCCATTTATTCCGATAATAAGATAATATTTACTTGCCAGCATTCTCTTTTTTGAATGGGTTGGAAAGAGAAAATAAACCATTTATCTCAAAAGGAAAGAACAACTGTTTAAAATGTAAGACAAAGTAAAAAACATTCTTCTTTTATGGAAGTGATGATGTGTTGCTGCAAGGAAATAACTTTCATTTGAAACATTTACTGCTAACACTTTTCCCCTGCTAAGTTGATTAACCAGCAATAGTGATGCCATTTCAAATTAATAATAATCCGATAATCAAATTTATTATTATTATTTTCATTTTAACTTACACAGCCAATTGTAAATTAAAGAGTGTAAAATTACAACCTGAGATACAATATTCAGACAGTGTAATTAAATTTGGAAATAGATTGTCACAGATGAATTATAAAGATACGTCAAAATCCATTTGAAAGTGTTGAGCAATTCATTGTGTATGGTTGACCCAGCCCTTATCCTGCCAACTCTCAAAACAATTTGCATTTAACAATATTGTTCTCATGAGTACATTACCATGATTACATATGTACTCTAAGATTGGATTTTGCACTAGAGCGAGTTTTTGACAAGATTGCGGGATGTGTAATCGAGTTTGTATGAATGTTTATTTTAGCATGTTGATGTTCACGAACATCTAAATAAGTTGGATATCGTTTTGGTGTACCCTGATCTGAAAACTATTATGTTCAACTGGTTTCCTCTATGTAAACATTTGACTTTTTGAATACATCTCTTTATTGCACAATTTTTAATGGTTAATTAAGTAAATTGAAAAGGTACAAGTTGCAGAAGAATCTGGTGAAGAAGATCGATCTCAACATCAGAAGGGTTTTTTGCCGATGGTAATGATTTTCGTCCTGTGATGAATCCTGGTTAGTCCTCTTGGATTGGCGAAAGCTATCACCGGGAAATTGCCCATACTAATTACGTTTAGCACACGGTATGATATCGAAATTACAGTTGTCAAATTCCTGCAACTTATCATCTTTGGGAATCGAAATGAGGTACTTGTTGCGAGATTGGATCCACGTTCGATGCGAGTTATTTGACGGATAGATCTTAGAGTACATTTCAAGTGGCCGTTGCTGCAAAATAGAACCAATCATGCGGGAGAGGTCAGGGGTCAAAGTTAAGGGAGAATTCATTAAATTGGTGCGTAATGTGTCAAATTTGACATGCACTGATCTGAGATAGGAGGTTAGGTGACCTGTTGTTTAGAACAGGACAATTAAATTGATTGATGGTTTGGGTCAGGAGAAGTTTCAAGTTGAGGAGTGATTACTTCCACTATGCTGTATAACTAGTCTCACACATGTCATAACTAGATGCCGTTATGGTTATATGTATTTGATTGAGATTGGTAGAGAAATGCTCTCCTTCTACGATGGTGATTCAACCATTGCAAGCTCAGCCTTGTGTAAATATTCGATTTATGACCAGCCTATCTGTAAACATTCTTAAAGGTTTGACTTAACAATTACGGTTTTATTCCTAAATTCTTGCAAATCGGTAAGGAAATACATAGTGGTTTATTGGCATTGTGGCCATTCTCCAAGACTAATCTGTCATCAGCATAAATTCCTGCCTGACTAAACATGGATGGGGGGGGGGGCAGTAAAGTCGAATCACTTTAGGCGAAGAGGTCAGAATTGTGATATACTGGTGTATGAGAGACATATAAATTATCACATGCGACTGTCCTGTGTGAGATGTGTAGTGATAAATATTCAGATTGGGGACAATAAATAGTGCATTATTGATGCCAAGGGGGGACTAAAGCAATTTGGTGCAGACACTTTGAAGAGAGAGGAGAACAAACATGGCTGATTGTCACATGGCACTGTTATGAGATTTATCGCACGCTTGTGATATGTGGTTTGGTTCAACTCGGAAAGCCATCATCATTAGGTGTATGTAATGTTGCAAAGTAGGTGTAAAAGCTATGCTGTGAGTTTAGTGTAATACCAGCAATGTTTAGGTCCTGTTACTTAGCCTTAGCTAGTATCTTCAAAGAATTGATCTGTTCCTTTTATCGTGGGTTACCTTTGAAATATTTTTAGTCAAGTTAATTGTCTCACCTCAGGAAGAAAGGTGAAAATGTATGAACTGTTTATGAAATAAATGCAGTTTGTAGATATAATGTCTGAATAATTGAAAGTAGAAATGTATGCTGCAATGTTTTGAAATAATATTTTATTACAAACTAATGAGACAAAAATAAGATATTTTTGTACAGCCCTCACTCAGGGTGATTTTTATTGAAGGAAGTTGATGTCAAATGTCTTCTTTTTTGACGTCACAGCTCAGTTTTGTCCAAGCACCCATAAGGCCCCTTTTCTCCTGGTGGGTCACATATTATGTAAAAGTTTAATACATTTGTGAAATAAAAAATAAATACAAACCACATACATTTTCATTGAATGAGTGAACTTTGTTTAATGCTGCAGTCTGTAATAATCTTGGGATAAAACTGTGGCCTGTAAATAACCAAGCCTGGAACAAGAGTCATCAGAAGATAACAAATTAGAAAGAACAAATCATCTGACTGTTACTTTAAGTCCAACTTGATGCGCAGTTTCTATCTAATCTGTCTGTCCGTATACTAGAGTTATAAGTTATTCAGCTATGAAAACTATACCATGGATTTGGAACTTTGTATTTCTATGTCAGGTACACACCACTACAAATAGAGTCAAAATCAAACTTGTTGCCATGGAAACAGAAAAAATATAAATTCTAAAAATCCCTGAATAGCAAAAGGCACAGGTTGACAACCTTGTCTTTGTGTGCGCAGTTTCAAGAAAGAGTACTTATTAATTTTAGAGATATGGTCTGGACAAACACACCACTACGAACAGTCAAAGTCAAACTTGTTGCCATGGAAACACAATTTTTTTTAAAATTCCTAAATAGCGAAAGGCACCACTTCAGCCTTTGTGCTCCGGAAAAGACCCCATAGATGCCCCAAATCTGCAAATAGCAAAAGGCACCACTTCAGGATCTGCCAAGTTTTGTTGAAAAATATTGAGCAGTTTTTGAGTTACGTTTCAGAAATGAAATGATGGACAGACAGAAGCATGGATGGACAGACAGATGAGGCGTCGACTATATCCCCCTGCATTATATGCAGGGGGATAAAAATGCTCCAAACCTGAGCTGGGTACAATGACATGCAATCAACAAATTATTAAATATGAATCAGTTGTACCAAAGTGCTATGCTTATGGTTTTTATTTTTATCCCCCGCAACATGTTTTGCAGGGGGTATTAAATGGACATCCCAAGCTGTCTGTGTAGCCGTCAGTGCAAGAAGTCATTTCCGGGGCAGATTTTGAAAACCGTACAATATTTCTTCAGCAAACTTGGTACATAGATAGATCTAGTGGTAAACTGGTGTCTTTTTACAAAGTTTGGGATTTTCAAAAGAAAAAATATTTTTTGAGTTACCTAGGCAGGTACTTTTACTCAGGCTGGAAATGGTGGTAGTATTCATTCCAGGAGCAGATCTTGAAAACCGTACAATATTCTTTTACCAAAACTTGGCATATGGATAGGACCAGTTGTAAATTTGTGCCTTTTGATGGTTTGGGATGTTTTAGATTAATATTTTAAAAGTTTACATGGCATCCATTTTCATATGTTTATTCACAAGTATTCACCATTGTAGGGGATTTTGATGACTTTGTCTTTGTTTTAAATATATAAAGCAAAACGTGCAACTAAAATAACACGATATTGGAATTTGTTATTCCTGGTAAAATAGTAGTTTTAGATACAATTTCTTCTAATCATTGCATCAAAATTCTTTTTTAGTTATGTTATTGGGTTTCACTGAATCACTGACAGATCTGTGAGAAAATATGTGAACAGTTGATTGTTATTTCCAGGCTGGTTACTGAGACAAATACACATGGCAATCTTCATCCCTACATATAAAAAAATGCCTAACAGGAAATACAATTGAAATGGTAAATTACCATTTCAGGTCTTGTTTTATAGCAAGTATTGTATTTTCATTGACCAAATTTGTTATCTTCATTTCATTCATATTAGGTAGTATGATGTAGTTTTTGACTGGAATATTTTCCCCACAAAATATCGCATCGTATTGAGGTGTGCACACCATGGTCAAGAAAATATGGTACTGTAATCACTCTACTTAGCATTCCTACACAGGACAACAACCCCATTACCATCTCACCATGGTACAGCCAATAACTATAATAATTGTACTCATTATGCTAATTAACAGTTGACAGATGTTTGTAGATGAACTCATGAGAAACAAGCTCCATTAAACTCCTGTAAGATCTTCTCCATGGTCTAGTGGTAGAGCATTCGCCCAGAGAGCAGAAGGTTTAGGGGTTCAATCCCCCCTGCCGCGACACATGTGAAGACATTAAAAATGGTACTTGTAACCCTGCGCTAGGCATTACGGGGCCAAAACAAGAGTTGGTTGGCTTGGAGTCAGTATACTGTGTCTGAGTGGGGTATTCGTGTTTAGCTGCAGCATGGTATCTCAGTAGGCTAGCACTATTTTTCGGCATTAGTCCAAACTGGTACAAGAAGACACACACACACACATACATGCACATCTCTATATGAGTGCAACAATCTTGAACGCGATGTTAAACCCAATTTCACCTTACCTAAACTGCTGTAATTATTTATCAAAATTAGACACATAGTTTCCAATGTACTTTATAGCCTCTTCATTCATATATATTGACTTCAATTAGAATTGTTGTCACAATGTGTAACCTGGATGATAGTATTTCATCTTACCTGATGTCACAGGACAACCCTGTCCCACTCAAGACAACTACATCCCAAACAAGACAACCATGTCCTACTTAAGACAACCATGTCCAACTCTCAAGACAACCATATCCCACTCAAGACAACCATGTCCCACTCAAGACAACCATGTCCTACTGAAGACAACCATATCCTACTCAAGACAACCATATCTCACTCAAGACAACCATGTCCTACTCAAGACAACCATATCTCACTCAAGACAACCATGTCCTACTCAAGACAACCATATCCCACTCAAGACAACCACATCCCACTCAAGACAACCACATCCTACTGAAGACAACCATATCCCACTCAAGATAACCATATCCTACTCAAGACAACCATTTCCCACTTAGGACAACCATTTCCCACTTAGACAACCATGTCCCACTCAAAACAACCATATCCTACTGAAGACAACCATATCCTACTCAAGACAACCATGTCCCACTCAAGACAACCATATCCCACTCAAGACAACCACATCCTACTCAAGACAACCATGTCCCACTCAAGACAACCATGTCCTACTGAAGACAACCATATCCCACTCAAGACAACCATATCCCACTCAAGACAACCATGTCCCACTCAAGACAACCATGTCCCACTCAAGACAACCATGTCCTACTGAAGACAACCATATCCCACTCAAGACAACCATGTCCCACTCAAGACAACCATGTCCCACTCAAGACAACCATGTCCCACTCAAGACAACCATGTCCTACTGAAGACAACCATATCCTACTCAAGACAACCATATCCCACTCAAGACAACCATGTCCTACTCAAGACAACAACATCCGAAACAAGACAACCATGTCCCACTCAAGACAACCATATCCCACTCAAGACAACCATATACCACTCAAGACAATCATATCCCACTCAAGACAACCATGTCCCACTCAAGACAACCATGTCCTACTCAAGACAACCATATCCCACTCAAGACAACCATATCCCACTCAAGACAACCATATCCCACTCAAGACAACCATATCCCACTCAAGACAACCATGTCCCACTCAAGACAACCATGTCCTACTGAAGACAACCATATCCCACTCAAGACAACCATGTCCTACTGAAGACAACCATATCCCACTCAAGACAACCATGTCCTACTCAAGACAACGACATCCGAAACAAGACAACCATGTCCTACTTAAGACAACCATGTCCTACTTAGGACAACCATGTCCCACTCAAGACAACCATATCCTACTCAAGACAACCATATCTCACTCAAGACAACCATGTCCTACTGAAGACAACCATATCCCACTTAAGATAACCATGTCCTACTCAAGACAACCATGTCCCACTTAGGACAACCATTTCCCACTTAGACAACCATGTCCCACTCAAGACAACCATGTCCCACTCAAGACAACCACATCCCACTCAAGACATTGCCATGTCCCCCTTGAGACAACAATGTCCTACTAAAGACAACAATGTCCCTCTTGAGACTGCAATGTCCTACTAAAGACAGCCATGTCCCTCTTGAGACTGCAATGTCCTACTAAAGACAGCCATGTCCCTCTTGAGACTGCAGTGTCCTACTCAAGACAGCCATGTCCCTCTTGAGACTGCAATGTCCTACTGAAGACAGCCATGTCCCTCTTGAGACTGCAATGTCCTACAGAACACAATCATTTAGTACTCCAAACAACCATGTCCCTCTCACGACCACTGTGGCTCCTGAATTGACCACCATGGTTCAGTAGAAATGAAGACACATACCAGACATTGCTTGGCAAGGACATCACTGAGTTATGTGTAATTCCCTTAATGTTATTGACTGGTGCTAAATTGCTGGCTAATTTTCAAAAGCGGTGGTTGTGGTTGAGAAATTGGGTCAGAAGGGAATAACCAACCTTTCTCAGCAGAACAGCTGCAGTTGTACCCAATAAGCCATTGACATTAATCTTGTGACTTGTAGGGACTGTAGTTACACTATTTAGGTAGTGTTTATTGATAAAGTTCATCTGCGAGAATATATTATACCATAATCTACATCCCCAGAGAGCTTAATAATCTGATAGAAGATATACTGTTTTAGGTGAATGTGCTATGTCAGTGGCCTATAACCAAAGCTGCCCCTCATCTGAGGTGACATGGGTTTCATTGTAACCTGTTTGTTCTTGGTTTCAAGGTCTGTTTACCCCAATAGACTGTTGGTTTATTGGTTTCAAGGTCTGTTTACCCCAGTAGACTGTTGGTTTATTGGTTTCAAGGTCTGTTTACCCCACTAGACTGTTGGTTTATTGGTTTCAAGGTCTGTTTGCCCCACTAGACTGTTGGTTCATTAGTTTCAAGGTCTGTTTACCCCAGTAGACTGTTGGTTTATTAGTTTCAAGGTCTGTTTACCCCAGTAGACTGTTGGTTCATTAGTTTCAAGGTCTGTTTACCCCACTAGACTGTTGGTTTATTGGTTTCAAGGTCTGTTTGCCCCACTAGACTGTTGGTTTATTGGTTTCAAGGTCTGTTTGCCCCACTAGACTGTTGGTTCATTAGTTTCAAGGTCTGTTTACCCCAGTAGACTGTTGGTTTATTGGTTTCAAGGTCTGTTTACCCCACTAGACTGTTGGTTCATTAGTTTCAAGGTCTGTTTACCCCAGTAGACTGTTGGTTCATTAGTTTCAAGGTCTGTTTACCCCAGTAGACTGTTGGTTTATTGGTTTCAAGGTCTGTTTGCCCCACTAGACTGTTGGTTTATTGGTTTCAAGGTCTGTTTGCCCCACTAGACTGTTGGTTCATTAGTTTCAAGGTCTGTTTACCCCAGTAGACTGTTGGTTTATTGGTTTCAAGGTCTGTTTACCCCAGTAGACTGTTGGTTCATTGGTTTGATAGTTCTGATATCCACTGCCATAATATTGCTAGAATATTGCTGAAAGAGACCTGTTCAATGGGCTGTGTTACTAAGTGGCCTAATGGGTCAAGCTTGCCTTACTTACAGTGCTATAATTAATGTAGATTTTGCCTGTAAGTAGAAACTTCTATATCACTTTGAAGTAATATGATGCATTTTGTTTTTCAGCAAAAGGTGTGGAACCAAGGTTTAATGTTGTGGCGAAGAACGTGACAGTGGTGACAGGACAGACAGCGGTTCTACCCTGCTCCGTGGACTTCCTCGGGGAGTTTAAGGTAAACTTGGCACCATTGAACCTTAATTGGAAGGAAAGATGTGCTCTTTATATGGTCTGCTTTTGATAATAAAGAGACAAATTTCAACAATTACAGCATAAAACAATTGGCAAACTATTTCTTATTCACGTTTACTGAAATGACATGACCATTTCTTGCTATTGCATGCATCTTACTTCACAATTCTTTGTCAGTGCAGAACTCCAGGGCTGTTGTCTTCGC
This sequence comes from Haliotis rufescens, assembly GCF_023055435.1. Classification (NCBI taxonomy): domain Eukaryota; kingdom Metazoa; phylum Mollusca; class Gastropoda; order Lepetellida; family Haliotidae; genus Haliotis; species Haliotis rufescens. The sequence goes on along the minus strand of NW_025963779.1, from coordinate 59,338,913 downwards.
AGCTGTTGACAGTAAACTGATTAGTAAAAAAACGTAGTTTCCTTTGATCACTGAAATCACTGTAATGATTAAATAAGAAATCAACTGAGACAATCTTTACAACTTTTACAAACTCTTTTATCAGTGTTGAGAATGTGAATAACAATATAACACCATGTCGTTATATCACTCCCCACGATAATAATCCACTGGAAACTGACACAGGCTAATACATGGTTTGAAACGAAGTCCCTGTCAGGTGCTTCATGATATTCAGAGAGTATTTCATAGCGTTTTCCTGAAGACTGATGGTAGGTGTCAGTGTTGTCAATGTAAATGTTATTGTCAGTGAGAAGGATCTCCTCTAATCTGGTAACACAGATGACTTGTGAGACATTTTCTTGGAAACATCCACTCCATCAAAAAGGCATTTCAGGGTTATGTTGTCAATCCACAGATTTGAGATGAATTAGGGTGGGGTGATGATTCCCAGGACATTGCAAATGACCAGTAGTTGTCAGGAGGATAGTCTGTCAAGAAGCAACTGCAGCCATCTTTCCTCCTTTTGAAGCTTTACCATTGAAGGCTGTACCCTGGAGATTGGCTTTCCTTACTAAACTGACGGATTCTGTCACCACTCTGCGTATTTGTTGCTCTTGAGAGGCGTGCAAAGACGCTGGTAGTCCTCTGTTGACAAATCAGATGCAATTATACTCTTTATGTCCTTTTCTACTCCCAAATGTTTGTAATTTGGCCATCTTCATCCATTTTGTGCCATGATGGTTTGCAAACAAATTTACATGAAACATTTTGCATTGATTTGTTGATTTGCTAGATGTATGGCGGTCCGGCAAGAATGTCATTAACAAATGGTGGAATCAGCTGTGTAGGATCAGTGATAATGGAGACATGTCTCTAATGGGGTAATTGATGAGAAAATCTGGCATGTCGACCAGGATCAACAGTAAAGGCATATTTCATTTAGGGAGTTAGAGCATTAAATGCACTCATTGATGCAATTTCTCTCATATATTATATTTTATTTCAGTATTTTATTTGTTTAGGAAGTTGGTGGTTGCATAAAATAAATATATGCACAGTGACTTTTATGGTGGTTTGTTTGTTGTTTAACGCCGCACTCAGCAAATTTCCAGCTAAATGACAGCTTCGGATAGATCAAGTCAGTGATACCTATTCCCGGTTATGGTTTGTGGGTGACGGAACATAGGTATTAAGGAGCTGTAGAACTTACTGTTCCTTCCCTTGGGTGGGAAAAACATTGGCCATATGGTTAACATGTTCACTCTCCAGGCTGATGGCCCATTTCTGGTGTCTCCTACCATCATCTTCCTGGGATATTGCTAAAAGCAGCGTAAAACCATACTAACTCCCTGACTCAGATGGCTGTCAGGACCAAAGGGTCTTGTTTTCAATTCCAGTAGTATAACTGATATGTTTTATGGTAGCACTGAAAGTTTACAGTCAAAGTGACAAGAATTCACTCACCCTCTCTGTCAGATGACCAAACTATTATTCAATGTCACCCAATAATGACAGCTTTGTAGTTGATCTTTTGTAGTCTTAACCACCAAAAATGAAGAACCTGTGAAAGAATAGGTTTTTTTAATTGAAATTTGCTCACAACATTCTCAAATATTTGAGGATAACCAATACAGTCGTGAAATATTTGTGACAGAAGATTGTATCAAAAATCCCATCTTGGTCCCCACATCGTAGTGCAACACAAATAGTGTTATTTCTACAAACCACTTGTTGTCCTTCACGGGGTGATTTGTCATCAATAATCAAGGTCGTTGTAGAGCGTTTCTGCAGAACCTGCTGTGTTGAGTAATGGCCTCTTTCCACAACATTGCCCAGGCTGTAAAACAGCCACCTTCTGAAAAAAAATCTGTTTGATTGCTCAATTTATCTCTCATATCTTGATAGGTTTGGAAGCTTTCTCAACATTGGAAAATTAAAATTGCTCTGACATCCTCCAGAAACTCATTGTTATTATTTTGAAACTACAAAATTGTGGTTTAAAGACTATACATTCTTTTTGTATAGGTAATAAACTGTTTGTCTGATATTTTAATATTAATTAATTCTTTTAAGTCTTTTAACACCCATAATACAGCCTCAACATTATGTCTTAATTAATATTTACTGAAATCCACTGAATTAGAAAATAATATTTAATTAACCAAACCAATGCTTTGAAGACATTTGTTTAATATCAATAGGTCAAGAGATAATTATGGGTGTTCAATAAAATATAAAGTGAAGACATTTGGGCTTTATGATTATCAAATTATTGACAAGTCACAATTGTTACCATGGCCTTATAGCAATACAGCTTAAGATATTTATAGTTATCATTGATGTTGCTCTACACTTATCTGTTGTATCATCTGACACAATCAGAGGGAAAAAACATGCACTGTGAACCATTATGAAACTTTCCATTTGTTTTGATGCAAACTTCACCTTGCTTGGGGAACATAATACTTGTAGCATTTAGTGTTTACACCTAACACAATACTTTTATGATAGTAATGTTCCACTACAGCAATTGTGTTTTCTCCTAACACAGTACTTTTATTATACATGTTCCACTACAGCAATAGTGTAGCAATAGTGTTTCATCTGACACAATACTTTAATTATACATGTTCCACGACAGCAATAGTGTAGCAATAGTGTTTCATCTGACACAGTACTTTAATTATACATGTTCCACAACAGCAATAGTGTAGCAATAGTGTTTCATCTGACACAGTACTTTTATTATACATGTTCCAGTACAGCAATAGTGTTTCATCTGACACATACTTTTATTATACATGTTCCACTACAGCAATAGTGTAGCAATAGTGTTTCATCTGACAATACTATTGCTGCAGTTTAGTAGCCTTTAGTCCTCTAAGAGGTCCTCACAACACATGTAGCTATTCTTATACAATATTGCTCTGAATGTCACCAGGAATATTGATGACATTGAAGAAATATCTCCTTTACTGACTCTTTGTTTTCAGGATATCTTTGACACATTATTCGTTTTAGGTACATTTTTGTGATGACCTTGTTTCATAGATTATTATTTTAAGTACACATATATATCAGAGAGATGTTCTTCTGGATATTGTGATTGTTCAGCTGTCTCCTTTCAAAGGAAGATGTGATATCTCTTGACAACAATGGTTTAGAAATGTGTTATGACTTAATGGCCTCATGATCTACCCCTTCCAGGCAGGCAAGCCACGGGTAAGTACTTCTAAACTGACACTCATTGCTTCCACACTTATCTGCCTTCATCCTTCTAACATCCTAACCAAACACACGTTTTGTGGTAACATCCTAACAAGACACACATTTTGTGGTAACATCCTAACCAGGGGCAAGCTTGGTGGTAAGATCTTAACCAGGGGCAAGCTTGGTGGTAACATCCTGACTAGGGGCTAGTTTGGTGGTAACATCCTGACTAGGGGCTAGTTTGGTGGTAACATCCTGAATAGGTGCTAGTTTGGTGGTAACATCCTGACTAGGGGCTAGTTTGATGGTAACATCCTGACAAGGTGCTAGTTTGGTGGTAACATCCTGCCTAGGGGCTAGTTTGGTGGTAACATCCTGACTAAGGGCTAGTTTGGTGGTAACATCCTGACCAGGGGCTAGTTTGGTGGTAACATCCTGACTAGGGGCTAGTTTGGCGGTAACATCCTGACTAGAGGCTAGTTTGATGATAACATCCTGACTAGAGGCTAGTTTGGTGGTAACATCCTGACCAGGGGCTAGTTTGGTGGTAACATCCTGACTAGGGGCTATTTTGGTGGTAACATCCTGATTAGGGGCTAGTTTGGTGGTAACATCCTGACCAGGGGCTAGTTTGGCAGTAACATCCTGACTAGAGGCTAGTTTGATGATAACATCCTGACTAGGGGCTAGTTTGGTGGTAACATCCTGACTAGGGGCTTGTTTGTTGGTAACATCCTGACCAGGGGCTAGTTTGGTGGTAACATCCTGACTAGGGGCTAGTTTGGTGGTAACATCCTGACCAGGGGCTAGTTTGGCAGTAACATCCTGACTAGAGGCTAGTTTGATGATAACATCCTGACTAGAGGCTAGTTTGGTGGTAACATCCTGACTAGGGGCTATTTTGGTGGTAACATCCTGACCAGGGGCTAGTTTGGTGGTAACATCCCAACATGGTTACAGCATTACAAGGACTGCTCTGATGACAGCATTCTAACCATGGTTCATGCAAGGTTGGTGGTGGTTGTTCACTTACGGGGTGAGGGTTAGATTCTTTAAAAAGTTGTGAAAAAATACGAACTAAATTGCAATGAATTAAGTTGAAGCATTTGCATTTGTCAAACACACTTGCTTCACTTTTTTGTCCGTCAATGAATGAAAGATTGAAGAAATCAGTTTAATATTCATTACACTTTATACATCAAACATCATTTTAGTTTTTTTATATTAAGATAAATTGTATGAACAAAACATCCCAGAGAACAACGCTGTAGTTGGTCTTTTAGTGCAAGCGAGCCATTGGTGCCTGGTTTTGATTACAATTTTCCACCATTCTTTATGCCCTTTTGAATTTCTCTATCATTGAATGAATTTTCCTTACTTTTTAAAATCACATTTGTGATCTGCTAAATATAGTGTCTTTTCTGAGCTGGAAGAGGGGAGAGTTCTTGTCAAACAAACAGGACACTTTCATATAAAAGGACTAGTTATTGTTTCCAACATTATCAAATGCCTAAACCTTTTGAATGATTTGATACTGGCATGTAAGAAAATGCTTTTACTTTTATTTTGAAAAATGTCTGCCTTTCTCTGCATACTTTATAGATGATGTGTATTCATGAAGCATAGTGCAATCTGGTTGGTTGGGATTGAAAACTTCACATTGCAGCAGACAACTAATACTATTCAGTAAAGTTAGGGATCATCAGTGTTTGGGGGATATTTTTGTTATGAAAACTGAGCACACAATTTCATAAAGATATCCTCAAAAATATTCATGATCCCTTACTTCTTTTGTGTTGTATATATCAGCTTCAGATGAACAACTGACAATTTCAGTTGTAGTAAAATGACCATTCAAAAGGTACATCAATACTTATTCCACACGTTTCTAAATATCCAGTTTTCCCAGGAGGCTTTGGCTTTTTGAAATTAAAAAACACATTACTTACATAACTTGAAAATTTAACATGGACAGTATCTGTGTGCCTTTAAAATAAACGACTTCCTCCGCGACCACAATCTGAACCTTCGGAAATATGATTAGTAACACACTACAGTACATATGGTGTTTCAACTCATTCTGATCAATCTTCTTAATTTCATATTGGATAATTTGACTTGCAGTGGCAGAAATGAATGTGTTCTGCTGATGCAATCAGGTTGAGAGTCTGACACCAGCCCTATAGCCCAACGCTCAATAATTAAATTTACAAAGACCTCATAGAAATTATTTAATTTTGAAAAGTGTCCCAATAAACGTCAATATAAGTATTGGTGCTTGATATGAGTTACTTTCTACAAGGAATAAACAAGCTAAATTCCCAGAGGATTCTTGTATAATTTAAAATGTGTATTCAAAGATGGAATATAGGAATGATTGACAAGCAGGCAGTTTTATTCCTTGTGTTGAACTTCATGCTGCAAGACGTCCTTAGCTGTGTTCTCTGAGAAGGGTTTCCTGTCTATATTAGAGAGACCTGTCTTTTTCTGCCATCTAGCATCCCAGAGTTTGCTCAATACACTCTTTCTTTCCACGTATGGATTAGACAGATTCATTACAACATCCTTCTTTCCTGTCCTGCCAGCCTCTAGAAGTATGGAGTGTCAACCACATTTATTTTCTAGCCATCGCATTCTGATTAGACATCAATTCATCCACTAAAACAACAATGCTTCCATTATACAGCACCTTCTTTTCAAGTCTATGACCAAGTATATAATAATTAATTGAATCAGTGGAGCACTGTACAATAAAAGACATTTGTGCTGGTGGCGGAAGGGAGCTGACTTTCCGGACAGAATATATCCGCATTGAGATGTCAGATGCTTCCCACCGAGTAGGTACAGGACATGATGAGTAATGAGTCCACATGATAGCTAGTCATTTTCCTCAGGATGTTTAAATCATGAACTCATTGTTTGCATTGTGTGCCCATCAGCTTCCTCAAGTAAATTAAGGATTAATGTCAATTTTAAAAATTGAATTGTAAGTTTGTCATCTGAAATGTAGATCACTTGTGTGTGCAGATTGAGATCTCTGTCAGGTGTATAGTGTTACCACTACAAAGAAACTGGCAATATTGGAAAGTGGAACAGATTACAAAAGCCATAAGGCAGCAGCTACAAATGGATAGCCTGCACTTTGTGATTTTTGAAAGCGTTATTTCAACTCGACTAATTTGCACCTCCAGCCTGGATCTGGAACAAGTATTTCCATTGATGATTGATGTGCTTTTCAAACTCATCAATTAGTTGTGCACAGTTGCATCCCTTAGCTGTGCCAGGATCTGATTATTGTTTGAATCCTAGATTCTGATCCATGGTTTGTCAGCACCATACCCATGTTTGTGGGTTTCACCAAAGTGGTAAATGTTCAAGATCTGCTTCACTTTGGTTTTCCTCTTACATTGTGGACACTGTGTAAAAGAACTGAGATGCTTCTGAAAGTGACACTAAACCCAACTCACTCACCCATGCTGGGTTAAACACAGGTGCTCCTCAGAGAAACAGGAATAACCTTGACGAGTTACTTCTCTGATATCTAGTATTGTTACATATTGCCACCAATCTGAAATTCAGGCATCTACCCCTGCCTGTACTTCAAGGCAATAACCGCTGACACAATTCATTCAGCTTTTTGTGTCCCGTGTTTTTGTGAGACACTAAACCCTTTTAATCTAGTAAAATCATCCTGCTGTGTTGGTTTGGAGTGATCACTCTAACGGAATAACAAATTATGCCTCAATAATATGAAATCCCATCTACATCCTGCATGTCACATTATGCATCCTCTGACAATAGAGAGCTTTGGGAATGTATGGCTCAGTTGTGTTAGGCCCAACAATTCACTGTGCAGAGTAGCTTCCCTTTGTAGGTTGTGGGTTTGGAATCGTAGGTTCACTCTGCTGATGACTGTTAGTCAGCCAGTACCATGTACCCATGCTTGGGGACTGCACCACAGTGTTCCATGTCTGAGATGTGGATTCCCTGGGGCGTTAGTCCTACATTAAGCTGACAAGCCACAACATAACTGAAATATTCTTCAAACCACTAAACCCCAATGCATGCTGATCATGGAGGAATGTTTAGAGTGCATTATTCGCTTGTATGATGTAGTCAATTGTTCAGATTGTTTTAACATCTTTGCTAAGAAAGATAAAAATAATTAGTCAATACCATTTCCTTTAGAATGAAAATGTTACATTAATAATTTTTATTCTGATCTTTATTCCAGCCTATTGTCTTCAACATGCCCTTTCAGCTTCTGGTTTTCAGATTTGCCGTTTGGACAAAATAAATCAATTATCAGTATTTTATACCAATAAAAAAATTCAAATCAAGTCTTCTGTGTAGATAAATTGTGAATTGTTAATGACTCAAATGAAGCATGACTGTTTGTTGGGACAGTGGATATAGTGAATATTTGGATATACATCAAGTGAGAAAGAATGGAATAAATTAACACCTCACGAAAGTGCTTGGGGACAAATGATATGAGGCAGAGTGTTTTGTAGTGAGTCAGGCCTGGATGAATATCTAATAGTTCATTTATTATGGCCTAACATCAGTTATGGAATGAAGGACAACATGATCTAAACATCAGAAGTGATGGAATTGTATCTACAAGTTTCTCCATTACTGCTTATGAGGTTTGCATACATCATCATTACGCATCCAGCATCTGTCATCAGTGTCTAGAAGCCATCAGATGCCTCAACACTGGAGCTTCCCCATTACTCTAACACTGTCCCCAGTCAGGGAACCCTCGCCACTGAGGGTATCATGTTCAGCCTCTCAGCAAGCAAATGGCAACATTGAGCCACATGCCAGTCTAGTTGGTTGGTGTCAGCCATTGTAACTAACCCAACTCAGCACAGTTTTACCAATAATTGTCAAGTGCGCAACTTGTGGAAAATAACTTCATGAAGTATTGGCAAACCGTGACTCACTTCAACTCTGCTAACATTTATGGCTATCGGCATGTGCGTACATTGCAAAAACTCATCATCTATTTGCTATTGTAAAGCAATATGGTCAATTTTGCGTTTATACACATCATTGACAAACATAGTGGCACCAGGCAAAAGTAAATATTTGCTTTATAAGTCTCTGTGGACCTGGAGATATTTGTAGCAGTTAGGAGAATGAAATAAAATATGACACAAGGGATGGGTCATATTGGTAGCCTCTTGGAGCTTGGCAATTAGAAGAATCACATATTCATCAAATGACATGATCTAGGCATACAGATTACATGCTACCTTCAAGCACTTTGTACAATAATTCACTTGTGTTGAGTTATCAAAATTTATTACCTTTTTTATGTTAAAAATTGATTGTTAACACTGTTTTCTTGTATGCCTGAAAATAGTTCTTTCAAAGAAGGCCAGTGGATATGATTTTCACTTTGAGTCTATACTTGGGGAAGATTAGGGTAGAAGCCAGGCTGATTTTAATGGATTATTTAGTTTAGGAATATTTCAACACCATTTGTTTCTTTAGAGTTAGCTCACCTGACCCTGGGGATGATCTGAGATTGTCCGTTGGGTTATCAGTCTACTATTTACTGTAATCTAATGTTTCACTTATTTATGATTTCTTTGACTGCAGTTGTGATGAAGTGTTATGATGCTGGAAATGCAGCACGTTTGTGTGTAAGGATCATTTATAGCAGTGTGACAGACTCTTTCCAATGTCCGTTAATCTGTGAATCTCAGGAAGTAAAACATCTTTTGCCATCTAGATCCTTCAGATGTAGCTCTTGTATTGTTCAGGGCATCTTGTTCATAAGTCTAATGCCCTGTGTTGGCTAATGTCCTTTTCGTTATAATAATACGTGTCTTCGTTTTCACTGACCAAAATATTTCTGACCTGATTTAAATTTTCCAAACTTGATTGGACATTTGTTCAAAATCAGTTTATTGACTGTCTAACGTACACAGTTACATCCCTTAGTTGCACCACGATCAGCTGATTCGACCTGATTATGATCCATGGGCTGGCAGTACCAGACCAGGGCTCATGGTTTTCACCAAAGTAAACATGACCTGTGTCATATTGGACTTTGAACAAACTTTCTTAGCTGACACATTCAAACCAGTGTTAATGCCTTCTCACACCAGATTTATTGTAAGTACAGGTGAACTTCTCACTATTCCCCCTGCCCCCAAGACATAGGCTCACATACATTGCATAACTGCATGAACAAACAAGGGATTTCAATGCTAAGTGTGGTTTGGCTGCAAGGCATTCATGTTGCAGTGATACATTTATGCTTGAAAAAAAACAAGAAATGTCAAAAATAAGTCCTAAAATTTGAGAATATAACATCCAACAAGATTGAATTTTCATGACGGTAGTTATTTTGAAAGACATTAATGCAAGATTGTAATATGCAGCTATGAAATGTGTTTGCGCGGCAGTGATTGTCGCATTCATTGGCATGTACAGCATGATTGGTACAGCCATGGAGGAAGATTCAGAGTGGCGTTCTTCTTCACCACGGATGGAATATGCCATCAAACTATAATTTTCCAGGACCAAACTGTGAGAAGCTTTCCCTTCATGGTAATGAAACAGAACCTGTGGGAGTTGGAAAACTTCACAAGTAATTTCCATGAATTCACAACAAATCGCTACTTTTGATTGGCTGAACAATGATTTAATTGAGGACAATTATTCTCGTACCAAAGTGACATTTGACTTTACGCAGCATTCCTAGGAGACTGAGTCCTTTATGCCACCACAGCTTCGGCATAGTCACCGCGTTTATTATAATGTCAGCTAATTATACGTCCATCGCCATATTGAACCTCTCCGTCAGTCCAGATTGCAAATCTACTTAACAAATCTGCTTGTTCCATAGTTGAGGATTGACAAACGAGGCTATATATTATGTCCATCCAAATTTTACATTGGTTTGATGTTGCATAATGAGATGACATGTGTTGCCCCTACTAATGTAGCTATGCATCTTATGCGCAGATGATGAAGGAATTCCCACGTTAACTAGTACAAGTTTGTTGTGTGAATTATCAAATGTCTGTCTTTAAAATGAAGTTGCTCTTTTCCCCCAGGTGATTGCTAGTCTGAAGTTTCAGGACCTGTAATAAGTCGTGTATATTTAGACGGGATAACTCCCTACCTACAGGTGTCAGTGAGAAGAACGTCATTCAGGCAGGTCAGGTGCCAGAAGGTGACAGGTTCAGCACTTTCAGATACAAACCCTCTGGCTGTATTGACAAAGCAGAGAAACAACTTGATGAGGCATTTGTTTTCAAGGCTATTATTTTGTTATTTTTAGATGTTAAACCCATCAATTTTGCAGATGTTTTTGAATCCTGTGAATACCAGTTACAGTGTGAGATATAGAAAGACTAGAGTGTGACTGTGAGTTCTCCACCAATGTTCTCTCAAGCATCACTACAATGTACACTACAAACAGACTTGATTGGTCAGGAGGCAAAATGCCTATTTTAAGACATCTCCAAACACCAGGAGTACACCAGCAGTGTTCCCACAGTTTCTAGTGAAATGAGGAAAATGGCTGATTATGTGCAAGATTTAACAAATGTTATATTGGGATTACATTTTCTTAGTAAATTACAAATTCTGGTACTTTTTGGGGTTGTGTCTCATCCAGGATTCAATCCCATACTCTCACACTGGGGCAGCTAATCTAGCGATCTAACCTACTCAGGCACAGAGGCTTCCACAAAATGGAAGTCCGACAACTGGTTGTGTAGATCTCGTATGTACCCCACTGACAAGTGCATCTTATATCATTATAATAGCAAACTATGTCACATACAGACATGTTTGATCATAATGAATCTGTTACGCTACTGTTATCAAAGTGATGTATTCAAGTATATGGCACGGGAGATTGTTCACACTCAGAGTCCAACTCTACAGGCAATGGTAATTTTGTATTTGTTTGTTTGTTTGTTTGTTTGTTTGTATGTATGTATTGGTGTCATTATTGAGATGGGGTGTCTAAAGTCTGTATTGGAGTGAGGTTGTGTGATTAATAAGCATAGAGGTGATGTGTGCATGCTGTGGCATTGAAATGCTTAATGCTGATTGATTAATGTTATGAAATGCATTTTATTAAAACAACATGCAGACAAATTTTCTGAAGGGAATACAATGGTTATTGATTTTACATCATAATGGCTGACAATTTGTGTATAAAATGATGTGTTAAGCTTAAGATTTCACAGAATTTGGTTAATAAATGAATTTGACATCCTTCTTGTAAGACAATAAAGGCTTCATTTGGGAGTTTTGCCCTGGATCTCAAAGATTAAGATGAAACAGGCTCAATTAAATGGCTGTTCTTGATAGGTTGGGTGTGTTTGTCATCACTGAAGTGGCCTGCCTTGTTTTGGATCGACTAGTAGCTTTGTTGATTGTCAACATGACAATGAGACTGGCAAATCAGAGATGTGGATGGATAATAGGTCATTCGTAGTTCGTCTGGTGATATGTTTGTCCATGCTGTTGCTTGATTGCCTGGAATGTCATATTGGCATTGATTAATAAGTGTATGTAACAAATTGGCAAGTAGTGTATAAATAGTATGACTTGCCAGTGTCATACTATACACATCCCTTTACTATACACATCCAGTGAAGAAGAGTATACTGACCCTCAGGATTTAAACAGACATCTTAGGGTTAAGACAGTACAGAGAGACAACTGACTCTCAGGATTTAAACAGACATCTTAGGGTTAAGATAGTACAGAGAGACAACTGACCCTCAGGATTTTAAAGGATGACCATGGGCTAAGACAGTGGAGAGGTAGATGACCCTAAGGAAGTTAAAGGATGCCCATGGGCTAAGACAGTAAAGAGACAACAGACCCTCGGGACTTTAAAGGATGCCCATGGGCTAAGACAGTGGAGAAGTAGATGACCCTAAGGATTTTAAAGGATGCCCATGGGCTAAGACAGTAAAGAGACAACTGACCCTCGGGACTTTAAAGGATGCCCATGGGCTAAGACAGTGGAGAGATAGATGACCCTAAGGAAGTTAAAGGATGCCCATGGGCTAAGACAGTGGAGAGATAGATGACCCTAAGGAAGTTAAAGAACATCCAAGGGTTCAGACAGCAAAGAGACAACTGACCCTCAGGATTTTAAAGCACATCCAAGGTAGGGATGGACAAGTCCAAATTTACTATCGGGAAACAGACCCCAACTATCCGACACTACCCGTGTACCCATTGTATGTCTCAGGATTTGGGAACAAAATGACTGATTTGGATTTGTTTTGTAGCAGCCCTGGCAATAACTGTTTAGAAACGTGTATCAAACGATCAGACCATGCGTACAGTGAAGTTGACTGAAGTTTTATCTTTACTCAAACATATACAGATCAAAAGCAATGTGTGCAACGTTAGAAAGAAAAGCAAACATTAGCGACTTGTAGTGTAACCACTGAGCTATAGTGAGTTTTTGGTCATTGGTTACCATGGGACCAGGTAGTCCTGTGGGTCCTTGGCTCCACACCTGACCTGAGTACCCGAGTTACCCGTCCCAGCCCTAGTCCAAGGGCTAAAACGGTAATGGGTCAAACAAGAACAAACCACAACAATGAAAGGGCAGTATCCTTTGAAGACAGCTACGTGATGTTGTAGCCAAACTGGTAGAATGTATATTTTGGCCATGAATTTGCCACAGAGATCCTCCATAGAATCTTACGTTGAGTGAAATCCTGGCGTTACCATGGTTACTGTCCCAGTGATATGATCTGGATGAACAAAGTTCAGGATTATTTATCATAAAAGATGGGAGATGTAGTCGACATGCCCATGTATGAAGTATAATTCAGAGGTCAGACTTTGCATGAAGATCAGTCTTTATGAATCATAATAAAATCAGGGCACATAGTAATATCAATTTGTATATTAAGACAGGCATCTGCAACAGTAATCATCTTAAAGTGTGGGCTCCATACAGACTAAATGTGTCCAGACTAACAGGGTTTGAACAAACATAGTCCATGCAGACTAACAGGGTCTGAACAAACATGGTCCAGACTGATGGTCTGAACAAACATGGTCCAGACTGATGGTCTGAACAAACAGGGTCCATGCAGATTAACAGGTCCAGGCTAACATGGTCCATGCAGACTCACAGGGTATGAACAAACATGGTCCATGCAAGCAAACATGCTCCAAGCTAACAGGATCCATGTTTAGACAAAGAGTCCAGACTAGCCAGAGTCAGGTCCTGTCTAACTCTCATAAGTCAGCCTTAGATTTTGTCCACAAAATATCATTAAATCATACATCTTCATGAAAGTGTCAACTGTGCAGCATCTCATGTAGTTCAATACCTAGCAGTGAACCTTGCCTATAACAAATAGTTACATGTAGCAAACCATTTGTACAGCCTGATCCGTAACCCTTCCATAGAGGCCTGTAAGTGATGCACAAATACAAAATAACTGCATCAAATTGAATCTGTTGAAATAGATTGGATTCCCTGGATCTTAATCTCCTCTCAAAGTAACGGGAGATGACGGTATACATGGTGCTGAGTTCATTAATACAAATATTAGGCAAAACTCTTCTCACCAAGGATTCCTGTAGTGTGGCAGACCATAGAGCACCTCAGCTGTTTTTCCTTTCTTAGGTCAGACAAGTTTTTTCTCTTATTTTAGAGTTGAGTCTACTCTATACTATTTTTAAATATTTGTTTGTTTGTTTGTATAACAAACTTTTTAATTCATTTAGGAATTTAACCTCAAATCAAAGCAGAGAATAATTTTCATTTTTCCTCCTGCCTTTAACAAACAAACTGTAAGACAAGAAACTTGATAACCTAGCCTAATCGATGAAATACAGAGACATTGTTTTATCATGTAAAGGAAGGATAAGATATGGATGAACAACTTGTTTACTACAAATAGGGGCAAATTGCTCCTAATTATAAGAAAAAAGTAGTCCAATTTCTAAATGCCTCTCAAAGTCTTGTTCATACAGATGATAATTATGATGCATATACACCTTCTGATAGTGCATCACTCATTCGTTATGGCTGGTGAAGTAAGAACATTGTGTCACGTTATGTCTGGTGGAATGAGAACTTTGTGTCTCGTTATGGCTGGTGGATTAAGAACATTGTGTCACGTTATGCCTGGTGGAATGAAAACATTGTGTTTGGTTATGCCTAGTGGAGTGAGAGCATTGTGTCACATTAAGTCTGGTGGAGTGAGAACATTGTGTCACGTTATGCCTGGTGGAGTGATAACATTGTGTTTTGTTATGCCTGGTGGAGTGAGAATAGTCTGTCATACAGACCCTGAAACAAATACATGTATATCCAATACAGCCCATGTGTTTCGTTATGCCTGGTGGTGTGAAAACATTGTGTTTCATTATGACTGTGAATGGCAGCCTGTCTGTACAGGATAGATGTTTAGCACATCAGGGGTCCTCTAATCATTATCTGACTTGTGGTGATGTTCAGACAGAGCCCATCATCGTCTCTGATCATCATTGGACATCACTCAGTTTCTGAGGTAACTCATTACAACAAATCAAGATGGTCCTAACACGCAAACTGTATGCAAAACAAATATATGAAACATGAATCAAACAGAACATCTACCATGAAATAAAGATGCAGTCATTTTATTAGTACCTTGAGAAATGAGGTGGTCATTATACAGATTATTTCTTGAAGATTTACATTTAGATGTGATTATATGTAGACATTGAGTTTTTTGTAACCTCCGTTATCAGTGGCAAATTACGATGTCCTACGGTGCTACCTTGGGTCCAGTGAACACAGTTTCTACAAAGGAGAAAAAGGAGACTGAGAATTAACTGTCTTCATGCTTGGAAGACAACTACGAAATAAGGATGATGACATATTTATGCGTGTTTTATTTGTAAATAACACTCAAGGTCATAGAATGAGTGGTGTAAGCTGTAAATGAGTTGCAGATAACGATGGCTATTTATTTATATAGTTTGAGTTTTATGCCTATGACTTATGTCATATGCAATGTGGACAATGTGTGCCAGGTTAAACCATTTTCTACTGACTAAGCATGGTGATCATGGTGCTACAATACCATTGTGCCAATTTATATTTTATTTTTTTATAAGGATTCTTTCTCATCCATAAAGTTACAGCATTCTAAGCAATATATTGATATAATTGAGTTGGAATTCAGTTTGAGGTTTCAATTTACAATTTGCTTTAAGATTTTGCTTCTTTGCCTTAGATACACCATACCTTTCTAATTCTAGTTCTAATTCAGTGTTGTTGCTTCATAATGTTGTTATGTGTTGTAGGTTGTATGGTTAGACCACAGAGACAAACTGCTGACATTTGAAGATCGTAGAATCATAGCTGATGAAAGGATTAGCCTGGAGAGACCATATGTGAAGGAATGGAATCTGCACATTCGCAACGTGAAGCCCTCTGATCAGGGAACTTACTCCTGCCAGATCAACACCGATCCTGTGCAAGTTCGTCCAATCAGGCTGCATGTTCATGGTAAGTACAAAAAGAAATCTGTGAATAGGGAAATGGAATTGGCATATTTCAGATTTGTGTCATTTATAAGGTGTTTGGTTGTCAGAAGAAAATGAAATCTTCCCTGTAAGCTCTGAATGGATGAGGCTTTGTTGTTTTGGACTTGCTAATGACAGGGAAATTCGGAGGAAGAGATTACAGGAGTGAACCACTGTTGTTTGTAGCTTTAAGAAAATATACATTTCCTCAAGTTTTGTTTGTTTATTGTTTTCAAATTTGATTATTTGTAAACGTTCTTTGTTTATATAAAGGTAGATGAACATGTTGAAATGACGTTATCACCTTTACTGCAAGACTTTCATATTGTCATGGCATAAGGTCCACCTTTGGTAATCTCTTGACGTTTCATTCCGCTGCTTCAACAAATTAATGATGTCCTTATACAATGTGTCAATTGTTCACAGCAGGCATCTAACTTTGAGATTTAATTGGAATTTTAAGCTTGCAAACAAATTTGAAAAAGCTTAATTTAAGCAAGTTTGAAAACTTCCTCCTGCAGCAATTGGAAGGCATGGAAGTACCTTTTAATACTTTAATTTCAAGTGATTACATGAT
Organism: Haliotis rufescens; assembly: GCF_023055435.1. NCBI lineage: Eukaryota > Metazoa > Mollusca > Gastropoda > Lepetellida > Haliotidae > Haliotis > Haliotis rufescens. Next base: position 59,322,571 of record NW_025963779.1, on the reverse strand, counting down.
GTGATTGATAACACGAAGAAGGGCATGGCAGTACCTGATAGTACTTTCAAGTGATTACACGATATGATGGACAATAAAACATCTGTCGTGTTGTGGGTAGGAACATGCCTGATATCACTCAACAAAATAAGTGAAAAGGTGACTCTTTGTGTGCCAGCTGTCACTCCTTAATTATATAAATAATTTTGTTTTTGCTTTGAGAGGTGAGAGTCAAAGAATATGTTTTAATGCATATTCAAAGAGTTCTTTTTCAAATCTACATAAAGATAAAAAGAATCTTTCCACACATGGACCTTTGCATTACATTTAGCTTAAGTCTAATATGTGGAAAATATTACCATAATCATTTCCTTTTTATATATCATAAAAAATGTATTTTGACTTCCTGTTTCTTATACAATATGGTTATGAGCCAAACAAGATATATCACAACGTTATGGATAACCTCATCAAATGTCACAGTCAGCAAGTGTAATAGAATTTACACTGAATTGGGTTTTTTTTAACCGTAAGTGCACCATGGACAATTGACCCTACTGTACTTCAAAAATGTATTTCATATCGATTTGCATGATCGCTTTGTTACCTGGACAGAGAAAATTCCACATAAAAATTGTTAATGGGATCTAATGCTGCCCTAAAACAAGCCAAGAGTCTTAGTGTTGACTTTGATAAGTAGTTCTAAGGCACTCAAATTTTGATTTAAGAAAGGAAAATGTCAAGTGATGAAAAAGTTTATTTTTGGTGAATTGAAAGGAATCGATTGGCCAATACGTTAATGCCGGGAAATAGAGTCCTTACTGAGATCACTTAGGAATCTGACCCATTCAGGGAAGGGTTATTTGGCCACAGTTACTTCCCTTTAATTCAATTTTCAAAGATGTAGTAATTAAGTTAATTCAGTCACAGTTGGTTTAGAATCAATATGCGTAAAAAGAAGATTCAAGAGAGCCATGAAAGCCAGTGTGGTTAATTAGATTGTTACCATTAAATGTCAAAATCTGTGCTATTTAGGAGCAATAAAGTGTCTCTCGGACAATACTTGTGAAGTGTTTTTATGACGGCTTCTGTCTATTCTACACAACAGAAGAAAAAACATTGTCTGTTGTATTGAATTGGGATCAGTTACTTAATGGTTTTTAGTTTTCTATGGGGAAATATGAAAAACTATGTTGTGTTGCTAGAATGTGTGCCAGTGAAGGAAACTCTGCAATACACGGAGAATACAGCCAAATAAGAAATTCAAAATTTGCTGAAAACAGTTTGCCGTCCAGCTGTCATTTGCAGATTGTTTCATCAGAATGTTGAAATTATCTTTCTAATGATGTGTTGATGTTTACATAATATAATCTTCAGATCCGTATTCAATGTCAATGTCAAGAAAATCGTAGCATGTTTGTGCAAAGTTCCTATTCCCAATATATTTGAATGATCTATTCAGATTTGAAGGAGCTGGTCAAATGCAGGGGCTGGAGTGATTCATCTCTTTGAGTTTTCCAATTTCTGATTAACCTGTACTTGGGAATTTCATTGCCCATAAAGTTCTCTCCTTTCACTGCGTGTCTCATTTATGTACTGGGATATCGTTTATGGATCGTATTCATTATCAGTGGTAGTGTTTAATCTATGTTGTGCTGCTTTGAGAAAAAAGAATCAATTACTTGTTGAAGACAGCATTATGAAACCATCACAAAGTATTTAATCGCACAAGACCTCTTGTCAACACAAACATGGCTCTCCAACAGGAGTAAATGGAGGCATGTTCACATAGAAGCCTATTTCAATAAGAACAAATATTGACTAGTTTCAAGTGATTTTTCTGACAACAAGCATTGGTCTGGCTTAAGACAAAGTGGGAAACAAATTCGAGATCGGATTAACACGCAGAATCACCCGTTTCCTCCCATCGCTCAAGCCCATCTCCTGTGTGAAAGGCAGATGAAATAAAATCAGAGACGGCAAATGTACTTATAGTGACCAGTCTGGTCAGAACCCATAGTTCTAAAATTAGGGTAAATAACTGCTACCAATTTATTGATTTCAAAAGTTTTCTGGATAAACCAATTTTGTTTTGATAGTCTTTGGCCCTTCCTAGTTGATTGGTCTGTCATTGTAACACTGATTCGGCGTCGACATGGCGTAGCAACCATGAATTTCTCATCATAGCTATTGTTGACTTATGGCCTTATATCATCTTCCAGAAATTCCTCCCCTTCAGTTATCAGAGGGGAGTCTTGGTAATTATTTTCCTCCCTGCCCGAATTGCATGTCTGAGAAACGGCAGTTTGCCCCTCTGGAGAAAACTATCATTATTACAACATCAAGTTAACATCAGAATAAACACTTTCAGAAGTTAGCAGGAGCTGAAGTGAATTTGACATTATTTGTGTAATATTAATATTGTATGGGCCTATAAAGCTCACACTTAGAAAATTTGATTTATCCTAGTATTTTTTTTCTTGCTTGTTTTGCTACAGGCCTTTGGCTGTTTAGGTGCAATAAAAGGGTGATAGGTTATGGAGTTATCGAGATGCTGCACTTTATAGTGAATATTTCATTTCAGCTGCAAACACCCCTTTTTGTTTTAGCCAGCGCAATGTACAAAGAAACTTGTCCAGTTATTTTTTTTTCATGTTCAGAATTAGTTTGAAAATTCAATAACTGATTGTAGTGTCTTCTTCCTCTGCTGAATAAACAGGGATATTAAAGTTGATAGTGGTATTATCTAATTGCCTCTATCCGTAACACTAGGAACCTGCCAGGGAACCTGGTTTCACATGCATGGATGTTTCTTGTAGCCAGGGCAGGAAGATGATGTTCGTGTTAAGATTCACACAGGTTTGGAACAAGAAAAATACAAGAAGTCATTTGATATTCCTTTAGAAGAAATATATTATTACAAGTGTATATGAACAGCAAGGACGTGGAACCATCTTGGCGTCCTCCGCCACGCTTTGTGGGGTTTGTGGTGTCAGCTAGTGCAGTCTGAATCTGGTTATTGGACAATTTAAGGCTTATTTACTCAACAGCATTCCCAGAGTTACTGTTATTGTCAGTCTGTTGATAACATAGATGCTGAGTGGTCATAGATTAGGCATTAAAGGTTGCCATCAAGAGGAACTGAAGGCTTCAAGACCTAAATTAGAATGTGATAAGGATATGCCTTGCACACTAAACCAAGAATATTAACTACAAGTGGATGTTTTTGTTGATTCCCATGGTAGATTAAGGAAATCACTGCTTGTGAGGATAGAGAGCAGTTTGGTTTTCTTGTTAACTGTCACTATTTAAAGATAATCTGGGATTTTGTAGAAGAATATATTATAAGCAAAAGGTTATGGAAGTCCTACACAATTGATTTGATTCATCCATGAATATGTAAAGTAGAAAATGTATATAGAGATTTATTGCCTCAGTGTGTGTCATACCAGTCTTATGACTAACGTCAGCCATTTTGTTTTTCCAAGGCAAACAATTGGAATTCATGAATTCTAACTTGAACTACATGAAATGGGTACAACATACGGATGATCAACTGATGTCTTTATTCATGTGACTTTGATAGCTGGGAAAGGGCTGCATGGCCTTGATCTGCAGGATAGTTGCATGTCATGGAAAGATGACTCAAAATATCTTTGACGGGTGACTCAAGATTTCGTTGACGAATGATTCAAAATTTCATTAACGGATGACCTATTTTAGTACTTTCATGAAGTGATTTGACATCCTCTAAGGTGGCCACATAACAATCAAACATTTGAAAACAAGTTAAAATAATTGTTCCTGTATATTGCCCAGTGTTATCCCCTGGATATATGTGTCACTCCTCTTAAACACTTATTTTGAAGTTGCATCCATCCAAAACTCATCACACACACAAATAAAATTCACAGTTTTGAATTCTGCGGGAAATTGTGTGTTCTGTGATATCATCCCCAGTCATTTTAGGCACAACAACATTACTGTTAACGACTGCTGAAACTAACCTTTATTGTAATTTTGCTACTTTTGACATTTTCCTGAATTACCATTCACAGTTATTTTTGTGTTTTTATGGAAGTGTAAATATTCTACATTTACTCAGAGAATTCCGTTTTAAAAATAGCATAGTAGTGATTATGGGTATTTGTGATTTATCAAATCACCAATGATTATTCTGAAACGTCGCCAATAACCCCAGAATCGTTCTACCTGTTTTAGAAAATATATAAACACGAGTGCTGAAGTGAACTTTCTGCCATATTGAATAATGTTTGCAAAGTAGCATTTCTCCTATGTATGAGACATCACGTATATTTCACACTCAACTGAAATACATACATCCCTGAATTCCTCATACATTATAGCCTTATGACAAATGACAAATTATCTTTGTCACTAATACAAATGGTCTAGATGAAATCAAGCCAAATAAAGGAGACATGAAGATGAAGGCTGTGTCTAATAAGCGTCAAATTCTGTTTCACGATTCTTTGTACTATGAACAATAAATAGGTTCAATATATATAATCAATATTCCAGTGTTTTCTTTATCTGATGTTGTCAACATAAGATAAGCTATGATGTCAAACACAAAGTTATAACATTTTCTGTACTTCATTACACTTGATATAGCTAGTATTCCATTAATGTTTGGGAAACATAAGTAAAATTACACTTACACAATCACGTGAATGCGGGGATCTGAGGACTATTTACATGTTAAGTAGGGCCATCACTTTCATTAGTACTTAGTTTTGTATGTGGTGTTACTTCATCATATATACCTGGGTACACGGGTGGCCCAGTTGTCTAAGGTGCCGCGTTTCGCTGTGCAGAGTTGCATTCCTTGGGCACGCCAGAAACCTATGATTATGGGTTCGAATCTCAGTTTGCCCCGATTATGTTTCTAGGTTTGTCAGCACCATACCCGTGCTCGTTGGTTTCGCCGAAGTGGTAAATGTCTGAGACCTGCATCACTTTGGGCTTTCCTCCCACATTAAGCTGACATGCTGTGATATAACTGGAATACTGTTAAAAGAAGCGGTAAACCCATCTCTTTCATTCACTCACTCACTCACTCACTCACTCACTCACTCACTCACTCACTCACTCACTCACTCACTCACTCATGTATATCACTAGTTTAGCTGAGTTTCCATCAGTACAGTTGAGTAAACACTCAATGTTGGTCAATTATGATAAGTTATTTATGTAACATCAAACAAAAGCTTACAAATCAATGTATCATTATGTTGTTCAGATTGGCGGCAGTATTTTGTTTGCTTACAGTTTCCATAAAGCTTCAAGTAAAAGATTCCATCTTACAGTGCTTTTATCAGTCTCCAAAAGTGGCAAAATTTCTCCAAACAAAAGTTCGTAAAAAACACTTTGCAGTGTCTTTTTTTCAAACCAATCATATTTTTTCAAATGATATTACACTCTATTGTCCATAAAACAAACAAATACACTGTCAAAGCCTTATTAATTCAACATCTCATTATCGCTCAATGTTCACTTTTTCGAACTTATGTAAAAGTGTGTGAGAAAAATAACAGGCTATGTGCATGGTGTGGATCAACATGGGTTTGGCACCGGGTTTCGTCCCGGGTTTGGCCCCGGGTTGGAATAGATCCCTGCAATCCATGCCAGCTCTTGTAGAGGTGACTTAATAGGTTGTCAGGCTCACTGATGCTGTTGAAAGTGTTATTGTACCCAGATGGCAGGGATCATTGTTCATAGTATCAATCACTGGATTGTCTGGTCCAGACTTCAGAGAACAATCTTTCAACTTAAAATGTATATAGGAATATTGATTTCAATTTTCTACAAAATATATCAGCTGGTGAAGAGTGTGAACACTCGTTCCTTGACTGCTTATACACAACCTGGAGAGTATTGCCATATACTGTATAAGCCAAACAAGTCTATGTCATGTGCCCTAGCATTACATTTGTCTCCTGTGCTGCAGCATTTTTGCCCTATTATCAAATATGTATTGATTTCTTGAAACCCGCTTGCTCTCAAATCGGTCAATTATAAAGACAAGTTTAGGTTTTTCAACGATAATGAACTGCAAATTTGAATTTGAAATGTAAATGGCAAAAAGTGTTGTGAGAACAGAATCCTGTGTGTTTTGATTGGTTGTAGCACTGTTTCGACTGCATTGCTTGTTAGCAGTCCTCTCGGACTATCCACCTATGTAACGAAGGAGACAGTCGCGAGTGTTGAGGTGTGAGTATTCTTCTTTGGAGAACCATCTTGATGACTTCAGCTTCCTTAATTTCCAATTAGCCAAAATTGATATTCCAGGAAACCCTTCTTCAGAAATAATTCCCGGTCTTGCAGAGACATCAGCAAATAAACTTCAGTATTTCTCATTGCCGTTGACAATCATGGTGTAAAAACTGTTGTTAGTGAAGTGACATTTCTGTTTCATATTTATCTCCGTTCACTGTTCCTCCAGGGCTTGTCAACTGGTCCCTCGTATTTTCCTATTAGACCCTGATGGGAATTTTCCCATTAACAGCCAAGTTTGACCATTTGCCAGAAATCATAGTTGGTCTGTGGTCATTGATTTAGCGGCTTATGCCAACAGTCATCAAAAATGCATAGACAAGATTCAATTTGTGCAGAAGTTAGTGCACCCTAGAACTATTGGTTGAATCGCAAGGGCTGGAACATGCATGGAATATATTAGTACTACATTGTCTGTTGTGTCCGAGGCGAGGGGAGGCTAGTAAGGCCAAGGGAAGGCTGCAGTGTCCAAGTGGAGGGGAAGCTAGTCAGGCTGAAGGAAGACTGCAGTGTCCGTGGGGAGGCTTGTCAGGCCAAGGGAAGGCTGCAGTGTCCTAGAGGAGGGGAGGCTGCAGAGTCCAAGAGGAAGGGGTGGAGGCTAGTAAGGCTGAGGGAAGGCTGCAGTGTCCAGGGGAGGCTTGTCAGGCCAAGGGAAGGCTGCAGTGTCCTAGATGAGGGGAGGCTGCAGTGTCCGAGAGGATGGGGTAGGGGTGGGGGCTAGGAAGGCCAAGGGGAGGCTGCAGAGTCCGAGAGGATGGGGTAGGGGTGGGGGCTAGGAGGGCCAAAGGGAGGCTGCAGAGTCCAAGAGGAGGGGGTGGGGGTGGGGCTAGGAAGGCCCGGGGAAGACTGCAGTGTCCGAGAGGAGGGGGTGGAGGCATTACCTTTTCCAAAGTTATATCTGTTTTCTGTTCCAAATCAATGTGATTGCCCAAAGGTGGCACAATTCAGAGTACAGAGTTACATCCCTTAGCCATGCTAGGATCCGCTGATATGCCCCATATGATCTTTATTCTGTGATCGTCATACATATAAACATCTATGACCTGTCTCACTGTGGTTTCCCTCACTCAATCTAAACAAGTTTTAAAATCCTATAGACCCGTGAAGATCTGGGCTAGAAAAGATCTTCAGCAACCCATGCTTGCCATAAAAAGCGACTATGCTTGTCATAAGAGGCGACTAACGAGATCAGGTGGTCAGGTTCACTGACTTGGTTGATGCATGTCATCGATCCCAATTGCGTGGATCGAGGCTCATGATGTCCATCACTGGATTGTCTTGTCCAGACTCCATTATTTACAGACCGCCGACATATAGCTGGAATATTGCTGAGTGCGGTGTAAAACAACAAACAAACAAACAAATAAAATAACATGGTATCGCTAGTCACAAAGTCACAGCCTAGGTGTGGTAATGGTGATGGCTGGAGGGTCTGTGTTGTACAGATATCCATGTGTCATATCAGCAATGCCTTGCCCAGGCTTCCTGAGTAATATGACGCAATATGATTAGAGCAGTGCAGCTGTCACCAGTGTCATAGTGAGCAGGAATATCTTAGTCAGCAAGTGTATTTACAGATTATCTTTACTCACTGGAACTTGACAAAAACTGTACATCGTTTTAGTTAGTATTGATGACAAGATGTTAGATGCAAGATTACCTATTTGTCCCTGAATTCAAAGTCAGCAAATACAGGCACAAGTCGTCCACAGACCATGTATTCACACTTGTCTTTATCATGGAATATTTACACACACTGAACTCCTCCACAGATCCGAGGACATCTCCATAGGATGTTGTGTCAGGTGAACCCATAGCATACTTTGACCGCCCAATTATCTGAAGGATGCATAGGTTCTAATCTCTTTAGGTTTCATTTCTTTATAACCTGGATGCAGATATTTCGTTTTGTGCAAATGAAAATGGCCTTATTTATCCAGATAATTGCAACTTGTAGTTTTAGACTCCTCCGAAGGTTGTTTTTGTGTGTTTTGTTTGTTGTTTGTTGTTTCACACTGTAGTCAGCAATGTTCGAGTTGTATCATGTCAGCTTGTACCTAATGAAGACTGAGCCAGACAAACCCGTGGTTGATATTATGGACAACATCTGACCCCCTCAGGGTACAATGATGGACAATCAACCAATTCACTAAATACCTGAACACCCAATCAAATTTAGTCAGTTCTCAATAGAGAGATGGGTAGGTTCCTATTGGGCCATTAATCCTTAGACAAGAGACTTTTCAGTCATGTAGAATGATAGCATTTTTGAAGATTACCTTTTCAACAAGGCCTGATCAATTCTATATTCTTGATTAGATCAATATGCCAAGATATGGGATACATGGGTTTTTATACATTTTTATTATGTCCATATTAACTAGTTAGCAAAACCTTGACATTTAACTATCTAAAGAGGCAAAACACCAAAGACTTCATGATGATTTAAAATTAGAATCAATATTAAGTAAATATTTATACGAGCTTGTATCAAAAGAAGGCTTAACATTTCCAGCAAAAGTAAAACTATTTTGTCAAGAAAGGTATATTAATGATTAAAAAATGAGATGTTATGAATTATAAAGATTTTTAATATTTAATATCTAATTTAGTAACTTTTTTTTTTATAGAAAATGTGACATTCAAATTCCCACCAACTTTCCTGCATCATTACATTTCAAGTAGATCCACTGTGTGGTAATTTCCTTATTGGAATATCAAGACACTGAAATTTATACACATTTGGCCGTATAACATCAGAATCAAACATGTGCAAATATGTACAACATGCAGTGCAATTAATATTTTAGAATTTGATATCTATACAGTGATAATTTAAGAGCGTGACTATCTTATACTATAGAATACTAAATAAATATATTATCTGTTGAAAAAAGGGGCAGTGGGGTAGCCTAGTGGTTAATGCGTTCGTTCATCATGCTGAAGGCCTGGGTTCGCTTCCCAGCATGAGTACAATGTGTGAAGCCCATTTCTGGTGTCTCTCACTCACTCGCTCACTCACTCACTCACCCTTTCACTCACTCACCCTTTCACTCACTCACTCACTCACCAGAAGAAATGGTAATCAACACATCAGTAGAAAGAGAAAGAGGGGAGTTCAATGTGTAACAATAGCGTTAGACATGATTATTAGAACCATTGGGTTGTATTTCTGAACGGATTTAAAACTTAAACGTGTTGTATCATGATGATTCCTTATCGCCAAAAAGAATTATTTCCTACGTCCTTCATGTGTTTTTTCTTTTATCAGAGTAGATATCTGAGAGGATTGTTCAAAAGTTGACACACATTTCTTTATTTTCCAGGGAAAATTAAAATACAAGTTCTGAACCAAAACATTTTTCAAACTCTTCTTTTCTCCCCAGTAGATGAAAACCAATTCTGACTGTAATTGGCAAAAGCCACTCCAAGATGGCCAGCTAGTTGGCCCCTTGACACCAGCAAGAGGGGGCTCGGAAGACATCCAACAATGATTAAGTTTAACACTTTTTCTCAACTTTCACAAAGTCAGTCTCCTGAATTTGCTAAAATATTCATAGATCATCATATTTGCAGTCATACACTATTTCAGAAAGGTGTTGAGATCGATGAGACTGGCAGGATCAGTGCACATATTAGTCAATGGAGAATTTCATTCATAATGCAGGTCTTCACCTCCGATCTGTAGGAGCACGTCTTAGTGTCAGAACAAAATACCTCCAAATTCATAATTCCGACAGGACGAGTAGGCAGTCGGATCACGATATGGAGATGAGTTGGAAGATAAAAGAATTTTGAAAAAACATGCCCTCTCTTGATTGGTGTTGTTGACACTGTCTGCCAAGCTGGTGGGTATTAGTTTGATGAGAGTTTGAAAATTACTCACTTACAGATCAAACATGGAGTGCTTTAGCAAATGATCTCTATTGCATGTTGATTGCCCAGTACAATTTACCAGGAAAGTATGAGGAAGAGAGAGACATATACACTTGGCATATCTATTGATTGATGTGGAAAATATGATATTCATCAACCTTGGTTGGCTCAAATATATCAGACATGATGTAATGCATACTTGATGATGGGGGATTCCATCAGGATTTCTTCCTATGTCGTGCTTCATGTATGTACAGGGCTTAACTGTCACAATGAATAAGAAGATTGTTTTCTGAAAAACTGTCGGTATAAGATAACTGGAAAATGTAAATAATGGGATGTTTTCTTTTTTTGGTAAAATAGGTTTTGTCAAGTGCAAATGGTAAAATGTTTCTGTGTAGGCGCTTTTTTTTATCTTTTGTATTTTGAATACCAGTGCACATTTTCTGAAAATTGATTTTCTTATCTTGCAGTTAGTTTTGCGGAACTTCATAAACAATATGTATTTTTTTCCAAAGCTAAATTCCCATTTTCTCTGACAGACTTGCTTGTAATTTCCAAATTTATGAGGCACAACAGTGAAGGCACTTTGAGGCTGATGGAAATTGTTAAAATTCATAAAAACAGCTCTTGGATGAATGTAAACATGACTCTTTGTTTGTAGTCAGGGACTCTCAGAGGACACTTGTAAACTATTGACTTTGAATCAGTGGAGGACTACATGAACATTATGCTCTACAGAAACATGTACATTGTGGCAGCTTGTCCTGACTATTGCAGGGAAAAAGATACATTTGTTGTTCATTATTGACAAGTGAGACATAATCAACATATGTATTTACTAACAACTGGAATGGATGTAGTGAGATTATTTGTGTGGAGCATGTTTGTGTGATGTTTGAGTTTATCGATACTACGACACTACTACGTGCAGTTCAACAATTATATACCGGTAATTGTAATTCCTGCCATCTGATTGCCTGAATGGGTCAAGTACTGTTGCATTAATTTCCCAGCGAATTATAGAAATACGCCACACTCACAGAAATGATCTACTTTCACCACAATGGAATGTCAGGTCTTCCAAAGCAAGCTGAGGGAATTACCGGGTACCTTGGCACCTACTCGCACAAAACGATCATATCGCTACAACTATTCTATAAGATGCGATTTTAGGCGTTGGCACCAATTGTCATCCACTTGCACAAAGCGATTGTAGGCTAAGATTCACATTCTAACATTGATGTTCATTTTGTTATTAAATATTGATTCAAATTGACACTTCCTAAACATGAAGAACACACCACAGTTCTTACGTTAAGAAATGTTGTTAATCATGATAACGAATGTCGATACACATAACTATCGAGTCAATAGCCTAGGATATATATCCATTCAAGCCTCCGTGGTCTAGTGGTAGAGCGTCTGCCCAGAGAGCGGAAGGTAAGGGGTTCAATCCCCGGCCGTGTCATACCAAAAGATAGTATAAGAAGGTACTTATTGTTAACCTGCCTGGCGCTCAGCCTTATGTGACTAAAAGTCTGTATACTGTGTCTAACTGTGGCATGGTATTTGACACTATAAAATCAGCAATAATCTTGCATGCAACTTGTTCTGGTACATTAAGGTATGAATTGAAAAACTTGTGAAAACTTTTATGGGAGTCAGTTTGCATACAGTTTGCATATCATTTTTTTTTATTCATACCTCAGTGAACCAAACAAATACACAGGCAATCCTTAAGTGATGTAGCTTTAAATAGCTTAGGGTTGAAACAGAAGAAAGTGTGACCGTGTTCTTATTTTGGTATAGCAAAGAACATTGAATTAGTTTCTGTCAAATCAAATGAGATTCTGTCATGTCGCCTGTCATTCAGTCAATCCCTCTGTAGGTCTGCTCATCTGGTACCTTTCAAATTCTTCCCTGAGCTGGCTAAAAAATGTCCAACATCAGTAAGGCATCAATCAAAAGACAAGTAAAAAGACATGATTATACTTGTTAATTTCATGCCAATAAAATGTAAATTTTACTGTTTCCTCAATACATTTTCGTCAGTCTTCTTTGAAAAAAATAAATTTCCCAGGACAGTGAAACCTTAGTATGATATTTATAGGGGCTCATCGGTGCTTGACCTTCATGCTAATAATTCCAAGGAAAAGTGCTTCTTATTTCTCAGCAACTGTTTAAAGCTGAGACTGTTAGGTTAAACTTGAAGAGAATATGCAGGAGATAATGGGATTGTGATATTTTTATGCCATGATCATGAATACTTTTTAATTTTTTGTATTTATATATTCTAATGTTACTGTGTAACCTGTGAAGATCTGGGATAGAATAGGTCTTTAGCAACCCATTCTTGCCATAAAAGGCGACAATGCTTGTCGTAAGAGGCGACTAACAGGATCGGGTGGTCAGGCTCGCTGACTTGGCTGATGCATGTTATCATATTCCAATTGCATGGTTGAAGCTCATGATGTCAATCACTGGATTGTCTAGTCCAGACTTGATTATTTACAGACCACCGTCATATAGCTGGAATATTGCTAGGTCTCAAGGGAGGTACTAAATGTCTGATTAGGAAACGTTTGAACGTACTCCTGTCAAAATGTATTCAGATAAACCAATCTGGTCATGCGTACACTGAAATTGACTGAAGTTTCATCTTTATGCAAACATTTAAAGTCAGAAGGAATGTGTACATAGTCAGAAAGAAATGTAAACATTTGTCACTTATAGTGTAACCATAGAGGTCAAGATAATTTTTGCCATTAGACAATATAATCACTTGACTAACCATTGGTCCGGGTAGTCCTGTGTACTTAGTACCCACCCGAACCGAGTACCCGAGTTACCCATCCCATCCCTAGTTTCATGTATCGTAACTATGAGCATCGGCCTGCTGTGTGGGCAGTTGTTTCAGTTCTGAATATCTACAGCTGCTCTTCTTTGTCATTTTACCTGATGCTAGGAAGAAAAACTTGTATTTCTTTTTTATTCAGATTAAAAGAAATAAGATATGTTTCTTTTCTCTTAGCTAAGCTCAAATAGGAAACAGCGTGTCAGATTTAGGCCGCTCTCTGTTACATAAAACAAGGTACAAGTATGGTATTCTAGTTCACCAAGTTGTAGCCTGGGTACCTATAAGTCGGCATAAGTGTTACATGATACATGGCTTGTTTCTGGTCACATAAAACAAGGTACAAGTATGGTATTCTAGTTTAACAAGTTGTAGCCTGGGTACCTGTAAGTCGGCATAAGTGTTACATGATACATGGCTTGTTTCTTGTCACATAAAACAAGGTACAAGTATGGTATTCTAGTTCACCAAGTTGTAGCCTGGGTACCTGTAAGTCGGCATAAGTGTTACATGATACATGGCTTGTTTCTTGTCACATAAAACAAGGTACAAGTATGGTATTCTAGTTCACCAAGTTGTAGCCTGGGTACCTGTAAGTCGGCATAAGTGTTACATGATACATGGCTTGTTTCTTGTCACATAAAACAAGGTACAAGTATGGTATTCTAGTTCACCAAGTTGTAGCCTGGGTACCTGTAAGTCGGCATAAGTGTTACATGATACATGGCTTGTTTCTTGTCACATAAAACAAGGTACAAGTATGGTATTCTAGTTCACCAAGTTGTAGCCTGGGTACCTGTAAGTCGGCATAAGTGTTACATGATACATGGCTCTCTGTGACTGAGCATTGAAAATAAAAGACAGGTAAATGTATGCTATTTAGTTTAAATAAGGGACATTGACCCATCCCTAGAAATAATGTGTGTTTATTCTTCCATATTTACCTATTTTGTTTACATTTTTCAGTTCCTGCGCGGATTAATCGTCAGCTGTCCACTGATGACATCACAGCCAAGGAAGGGGAAACAGTGTCGCTGGTGTGCAACGCGACAGGTGTCCCCTCGCCCACAGTCACGTGGTTCCGCATACTCTCAGGGCTACGGGATAAATCCGAAGCTGGCAAAGAACGTAAGTGTCTTAGAACATATATTATCTTTTCATTTTCAAAGACAATTTGATTTAAACAAAAATACAAGGGTAGACATATTTGTTAAGTTGAATTAGTCAACACATCATTCTGTACTTGTTTTTTGGGTAATATAACCAGTTAAGGGTGAAGGAACAGAACTACTTGTCCTGTGATCTCTCCATGAAATGAGGAGCAGGAAAGGCAAATGTTTGAGGCATATTTCAAATGAGACAGGTCAGTCAACATTCTGACTAAATATTCCAAGTGTTGTTACACAAGAAATATTGAGTATGCAATGTTATCTGCAAATCAAGCGTAGCCCTGCTGATGTTACTGTGCAAGGCAGTGTTATTGCTTGTGTAGCGGCCATAAACTTGTCGAGTCCCTTAACGGGATTCGAACCATGAACATTCTGATCTGAGGACGCCTTGTCCACATGACCAAAGAGGTTAACCCCGTCAGCAAGCTAACAAGGTAAGGATGTCATCTGTGGGATGACTCCACGCCCTGCTACACTTGGTCTAGCAGTGTATTGTCTTACATAAGATTGGACCAGGTGGTGTTGCCAGTAGCTTTGATTTAAGACATCACCAGTATCTGCAGTGTACATATATATACTACTCAAAGAACGTAAAGAACTCCGTTTCTTTCATATTGCTATAGTTAATGTGTTGTTCCATGACAGAATAACTATATTAATATGAAAGTATTGGGTGCTCTTTAACTCTTTTGAGTAGTATACAACAGCTGTATGGTGTTCATATTGTTGGTCCAGTCTTTCTTGGAGCATGTCATTGTAGTTATGGAAGTGATTTCAAGTGTTGGACAATATCCTGTAGTATAAAGTACTTAGTGTCTTGTTCTTCACTAGTCTTAGGACTAGCAGACGAGTTGCTGTGTTCAATTGACTGCTGTGGACATGATCATTTGAAGGGTATAACAAACAACATATTACAATCTAGATGTGGCTTAGTAAAGGGAAGCAACTGCTGTCCAAGAAATCATTGTAATGATTGAAGCATCATAAAATCTGCAAATCAGGCCCTTCTGTTCACACAGTTAGTATTGGTTTGTTTGTTGTTTAACACAGCATTCAGCAATATGTGCAATCTGTAAATAATCAAATCTCGGCTTGACATTTAGTGTTTGACATCATGAGCTTGGATGAGATTTGAGATACAATGACACGCAATTAACTGAGTCACCGAGACTGACCCCATGATCCAAAAGTCACCTCCTAGGACCTGCCAGGTTGCTGGGGACCTATATACTTACCCAGAACCCCCACTGGTTTAATTGTCATCCTGTGGTGTTGCTACTGCCAGTGAGTAGGTCATCAGCAACCCATGAATACGGTAAAAGACAACTATGCTTGTCATGAGAGGCAACTGATGGGATCGGGCTGACTTGGTTGATGTATGTGGATCAATGCTCATGATGTCAATCACTGGATTGTCTGGTCCAGAATCGATTTCTTACAGACCGCCATTATATATTTTGGAATATTGCCGAGTGCTGCATTAAACAACAAACAAATACTACTGCCAGTGAATATCTGTATCATCCTTCTATCAGAGAGTACTGTGTGTTTGAATGTACTTTTTTCACATTCTCAGGCAATTACTTTTCAAAATGACTGGAAGATTTCCTTTATCAATATGTAAATGTGTGTGAGAATTCTTTTGTTACTATGCTTACTTGTACTCTCAGCTGGCTCAAATATAACCAAATGCTGGTAGAGGGAAAATGAAAATTTCGGACATTATCGGGTGATCTTTGAACAGCCATCTCTGATGCTGTCCTGTCACCAGGTCATATCCTCTTCTGTTTATTTAGGCGTTGTTTTGAGCAGCAGTCTGTGACCTGTCCATGTTTTCTTACAAAAGAGTTTTTTTCCCTTGCAGGTATTGGAGTGGAGGGCGAGGTGCTGCTGATATATAATGTGACACGCTACTGCGACGATGTCTATGAATGTGTGGCCTTTAACAACGTCCCTCCAGCCGACAGCAAGAGGATGAGAGTTAACGTGGAATGTAAGCCTCACATCATCACATCACTTGGTCTTTATAAGAGGAGTTTTACAACTATAACAGGTTTTTTTTGTAGGCTGAAGTATCTCAACGAGATTAATGGTGCCTAATAAAAGTTCAGTTACATAACAGAACCAGTTGGGTTTTTTAAATCGAAAAAGCTTTCAGTAATTAATTGCTGATTTTGAAGTATGTCTAATCATTTAACAAAGGCAAAGTTTGACATGAAGTTTTGAAATAATTGATAGTTTAAGAGACCTTTGTTAGGAGGATGTTGAACGTATACATATAAATCATGTACTAATGTCAAAATCTGAGCATGATTTACCTTTGTGTAATAATACCTGAGAATGCATGTGCATGCATGTTGGGGCAAGCTTAAAGGCGTGCTAAATTCAGGTCAGTTGGCAGTCCTAGAAAGTTTGATTCAGTACCCTAGAAAACCATCTCTTTCTGCAAGAACATCTATTATTATGTATACAACTCAATAGCGGTTAAAGGACACCCAATTTTGTTCATATGATTAAAGTTAATCTGTCATGGCCAGGGCTCGGTTTCACACACAGCACTCATTGCAAGGTCTGGACCTTGTCGGTTAATGGGCAGCAGATTGTTAGCATAGGGGAAGGCCTGGGGTCATGGCTTTTTGTATATGTATTGAATCCATTTCCAAATCTGGTTTTACTGATTTTTTTTCAGTTCCTCCTGAAATTCGACTCCCCAATAAAAAGATTGGTCAGAGTCGAGGCAAGGAGACAATTTTAGAATGTATAGTGCAAGCGTACCCTATAGGCGTCACAGAGTGGAAACGGAATGGGAAAAAGATAGACCAGAGTTGGAAGTATCGGTCCGAGGTGTATGAAGACGATCGTATCACAATTACATTGAGTCTGCGAATCATGGACATTGGGGTGGAGGATTATGGGATCTACACGTGTGAAGCTGAAAACCTGTTGGGTGGGGATGCAGAGGAGATGCAGCTTTATGGTGAGATGGAAGAATTGTACCAGTAGCTGTGTTCATTGTCAACTGTTGTTGTTTGTTTGGTGTTTAACACCACACTCAGCAATATTCCAGCTATATGTTGTTGTTGTTGTTTGTTATTGTATCATCCAAAACTGGCTCCCACAGGAGATATCGCTTGGGTGAGATCAAGCGATATCTATACTGTAGATATCGCTGCAATGAAATTGCATCACAATGCTTTGCAGACCATTTTGACGTCATTGGTTACCATGATGTCACAATCAAATGACATCACTAATGGCTCTGCTACTGAAGCTGTTCGCAGTACTTTTTACACTTAAGACACTGCTCATTACTTTCTACAAACTGAAAAAGTTGGAAGAATGATGTTGGATGATAAATAAAAT
Organism: Haliotis rufescens; assembly: GCF_023055435.1. Classification (NCBI taxonomy): domain Eukaryota; kingdom Metazoa; phylum Mollusca; class Gastropoda; order Lepetellida; family Haliotidae; genus Haliotis; species Haliotis rufescens. The sequence continues at coordinate 59,305,030 of NW_025963779.1, read as the reverse complement.
CTCACCCTCGTGTCTTTTGATATTAAATATATCAACACTCGTTGATAAAAGTGGAAAAAAATCCTCGGCAAGCCTCGGAGTATTCCCACTTTTATCAACTCGTGTTGATATATTTGATATCAAAAGACACTCGGGTGAGATTCTCTATTTAACGCTGCGCTCAGCAGGATTCCATCTACATGACAATGGTCTGTAAATAATCAAATCTGGAATAGACAGTCTAGTGATTAACATCACGAACATCAATCTACGCAATTGGGGTACGATGACATACATCAACCAAGTCAGCAATTCTGACCACCCGATCCTGTTAGTCACCTCTTATGACAAGCATTGTATCTTGAGGTTATGACTTTGTGCCAGTCAAGTCATCAGTCTCCTGTGTTCACTGTTCATGATATTTTGTCATTTAGTTTTACTTTCTTGTTTTAGTTTTTGTTGGTGGTTATTGGCACAGATTGGTTGATCTTTAAGAACAATATATTAAAAGTGGTGCATCATTCTTCTGTTTCAGAATATCCCAAGTATATACCACCTACATCTACTCCCAGACCAACAACTACTCGCCTGATAGACAGCGACATTAAGACCCCCTACATTCCTCCAACATACAAGACATTGGCGCCACACACAGAATCTCCTCCTTATAAAATAGGTACTAACTGGAACTTGAAGAAAGAAAATGGATATGGTGTTTCAGGTACAACATTCCCATGGTCCAGTGTCAGTCTCCAATGGTGCAGTGCTAGTCTACCATGGCCCAGTGTCAGTCTCCCACGGTACAGTGTCAGTCTCCCATGGTCCAGTGTTAGTCTACCATGGTATCCCATGGTCCAGTGTCAGTCTCCCATGGTCCAGTGTCAGTCTCCCATGGTCCAGTGTCAGTCTCCCATGGTCCAGTGTTGGCCTCCCATGGTCCAGTGTCAGTCTCCCATGGTCCAGTGTCAGTCTCCCATGGCCCAGTGTCAGTCTCACACAGTACAGTGTCACTCCTCCATGGTGCAGTGGCAGTCTCCCATGGTCCAGTGTCAGTCTCCACGGTACAGTGTCAGTCTCCCATGGTCCATAGTTAGCCTCCCATGGTGCAGTGTTAGCCTCCCATGGTCCAGTGTTAGCCTCCAGTGTTAATCTCCCATGGTCCAGTGTTAGTCTCCCATGGTGCAGTGTTAGCCTCCCATGGTCCAGTGTCAGTCTCCCATGGTCCAGTGTTAGTCTCCCATGGTCCAGTGTCAGTCTCACACAGGACAGTGTTAGTCTCCCACGGTACAGTGTTAGCCTCCCATGGTGCAGTGTTAGTCTACCATGGTATCCCATGGCCCAGTGTCAGTCTCCCATGGTCCAGTGTCAGTCTCCCATGGTCCAGTGTTGGCCTCCCATGGTCCAGTGTCAGTCTCCCATGGTCCAGTGTCAGTCTCCCATGGTCCAGTGTTAGTCTCCAGTGTTAATCTCCCATGTTGCAGTGTTAGTCTCCCATGGTCCAGTGTTAGTCTCCAGTGTTAATCTCCCATGGTCAAGTGTTAATCTCCCATGGTCCAGTGTTAGCCTCCCATGGTCCAGTGTTAGTCTCCAGTGTTAATCTCCCATGGTCCAGTGTCAGTCTCACATGGTCCAGTGTTAGCCTCCAGTGTTAATCTCCCATGGTCCAGTGTTAGTCTCCAGTGTTAATCTCCCATGGCCCAGTGTTAGCCTCCCATGGTCCAGTGTCAGTCTCCCATGGTCCAGCATCAGTCTCACACAGTACAGTGTTAGCCTCCCATGGTGCAGTATAAGTTTCCCATGGTCCAGTGTAAGTCTCCCACGGTACAGTGTTAGCCTCCCATGGTCCAGTGTTAGCCTCCCATGGTCCAGTGTCAGTCTCCCATGGTCCAGCATCAGTCTCACACAGTACAGTGTTAGCCTCCCATGGTGCAGTATAAGTTTCCCATGGTCCAGTGTAAGTCTCCCACGGTACAGTGTTAATCTTCCATGGTCCAGTGTTAGCCTCCCATGTTGTAGTGTTAGTCTCCCATGGTCCAGTGTTAGTCTCCCATGGTCCAGTGTTAGCCTCCCATGGTCCAGTGTCAGTCTCACACAGTACAGTGTTAGCCTCCCATGGTGCAGTATAAGTTTCCCATGGTCCAGTGTAAGTCTCCCACGGTACAGTGTTAATCTTCCATGGTCCAGTGTTAGCCTCCCATGTTGCAGTGTTAGTCTCCCATGGTCCAGTGTTAGTCTCCCATGGTCCAGTGTTAGTCTCACACAGTACAGTGTCACTCCTCCATGGTGCAGTGGCAGTCTCCCACGGTACAGTGTTAATCTTCCATGGTCCAGTGTTAGCCTCCCATGTTGCAGTGTTAGTCTCCCATGGTCCAGTGTTAGTCTCCCATGGTCCAGTGTCAGTCTCACACAGTACAGTGTTAGCCTCCCATGGTGCAGTATAAGTCTCCCATGGTCCAGTGTAAGTCTCCCATGGTCCAGTGTTAGCCTCCCATGGTCCAGTGTTAGCCTCCCATGTTGCAGTGTTAGTCTCCCATGGTCCAGTGTTAGCCTCCCATGGTCCAGTGTTAGCCTCCCATGTTGCAGTGTTAGTCTCCCATGGTCCAGTGTCAGTCTCCCATGGTCCAGTGTTAGCCTCCAGTGTTAATCTCCCATGGTCCAGTGTTAGCCTCCCATGGTCCAGTGTTAATCTCCCATGGTCCAGTGTCAGTCTCCCATGGTCCAGTGTTAGCCTCCAGTGTTAATCTCCCATGGTCCAGTGTTAGCCTCCCATTGTCCAGTGTTAGCCTCCAGTGTTAATCTCCCATGGTCCAGTGTTAGCCTCCCATTGTCCAGTGTTAGCCTCCAGTGTTAATCTCCCATGGTCCAGTGTTAGCCTCCCATTGTCCAGTGTTAGCCTCCAGTGTTAATCTCTCATGGTCCAGTGTTAGCCCCCCATTGTTGCAGTGTTAGTCTCCAGTGTTTATCTCCCATGGTCCAGTGTTAGCCTCCCATGTTGCAGTGTTAGCCTCCCATGGTCCAGTGTTAGTCTCCCATGGTCCAGTGTTAGCCTTTAGTGTTAATCCCTCATGGTCCAGTGTTAGCCTCCCATGGTGCAGTGTTAGTCTCCAGTGTTTATCTCCCATGGTCCAGTGTTAGCCTCCCATGGTCCAGTGTTAGCCTCCCATGTTGCAGTGTTAGTCTCCCATGTTGCAGTGTTAGTGTCCCATGTTGCAGTGTTAGTCTCCCATGGTCCAGTGTTAGTGATTGGGTGGTTTTAATGTGGGATATGACTGAATGTGTAGCCATACCTTTAAGGTGTGGATTGTTGCCAATGCAGTCAAATACTGGTTTCCACATCCCAGATTTGTTATAAGGCTCCATGATTTCGCTGGAATATTGCAGACTGCTGCGTAAAGTGAGTGAGTATGGTTGTACACTGCTTTCAGCAATATTCCAGCAATATCATGGCAGGGACACTAAATGGGCTTCACACATTGTACCCAGAAGGGCTGTGTAATGCAGCACTCACTCACTCATTTCACCCTCTTATGGCTGGGATGTTGAACTAAAGACTACCATGTGTCAGTTGTAGGGTGTACAGGACTTAAGGAGGTGAATTGGGTTGTCTACCACAAGACTACCGGTATACACGACTGTTCAGCTCATAAACTCCTGTACTCTCCACTGTGGACACTTGGAACATCTTAATCTTTATTACCTACGAGGCCAAACATTTCAGGGTTCATAGAAATCATGTGTGCCCGTGGGTCATATCATGTCATGAGTCAACAATATATTGTTTCCATCATGAGGTCGGAATGACGTCACACTAGAAATGCTGTCATAGCTGAATATTGTTGACATCATTCGGCAAATTGTGGTTCAGCTGCTGTTGCAACTTGCTGTCCTTTTAGGTAAAAACTAAAATTTGTCGGTAATGAGTGGAACATTATATTAGCTTTCGCTTGGGAAATACCAGAATTTAGACACTCGTGTAGTAAACAGTTTGATATGATAACGAATATAATATCCTCTAGTTATGTTCACAAGTGACAAATACCTTGTTTTCTGTGAAATTTATTTGTGTGACTGTTAAAGTGCCAACTCAAAGCATGAACAGGATTAAATATGGCAGAACAACCAAGTGATGTCACATCAAACCTTGTTATGATGTCAGTACAGACTGACCACCAATTTGTGTGGATTTTGTCGACTGGCCAATGAGATAGCTGGATTCTTTAACTATATTGACAATATTTTTTTCCAGGAAAGGTGTATGTTCAGGGGAGTGGTGCAGGATGGCGGCCCCAGACAGGTGTGTGGGTGGTGATTGTTGCTGTATGTGTGCTGGCACTGACGAGGTGATGATGTACATCGCAGGACTCCAGGACATTCGGGGGCTGAATGGACAACTTACCACCCGGCTTAAACTTACATGCTCACTTCTGGCTGTTGACAATGTTCAGCTGTTACTGTTACTTATTGGGATTGCCCTGTGATTGGCACTCATGTCAGTCTATGAACTAGATTACACATGCACAGATATATATATTATCATATGCTGATTTGAGTGAATCAAGTCAAATAGACGGTATTGTGTGTCCTTCGTTGTCAGAAATCAAAAATCGAATGGTATATAATAATTCCAGCATGATTTGAACATTCATCAGGCATTGCATGACGAAAGTTCTACTGATGTGATTGTGATGTGAAAGTCATTCAGTGTTGGTCTCTTTGCATGGCTTTTAAGCCAAGACTGCTGGAGGCTGCAGAGACACTGGAGGAACACACACAGCTGGATCAGGGCAAGTTCCTAGGATCTCTCCAGGACCGCTGTTGTGATTTTGGTCTGAATCTACAACCATCTTGACTGGTCATCATCTGCTGCCTGTAATGACTGCCAAGCTTGACTTGTGTCATGGAGTGTTGGTTGACTCTGACTGAAACAAAGAGGGGCTGTGTCTCAGGTTCCATAACACCATGAAACAAGCCAAAGCATACGAGGGACAGTGTCTCTGGTTCTGTGAAGTGTAGGAAGGACTTTATCTCTAACTCCATAATGCAATGGAGAAATGCCACATGTGAGATTGATGCTACTTTGCTCTGTGACAGTTTCCTGTGCATATATCTTTGTGAGAAGACCTACAAAATTATTTTATGACGTATGATCTGATGAATGCACATTAATCATCAACACACTGAATCAAGATGGTGAATCTTGCAATGTCTGCAGTGAAACATCCTTGAGACATCCATAGGTGTAGAGTTTCAACATGGATACATCTGAGATCTGATGCTGTTTGGGGTTTTCAAGGATAAAGAAACCACAGGATTATTTTCAGCATGACCAGATTGAGTTGGTGTCACTGTTAGAACGAATCAAGGAATACATCTGTATGTTTCAGCAGTAGAAGGAGCTGAAACATGACACTTGCATGTACATATAACCGTGGTCACAATGTCGTGTATATATCTCAATATGGCAGAGACATAGATAGATCCAGCATAATATCAACTATGAACTTCAAACGCTTCATTGTATCTGCTTCTGTGTGACATGACCTGTTGCCATGCAATATGACATTATCTTTGCCATGTGTGGCAATGACCTATTGCTACTATTTGTATCCTGACTTATTGCCATGCATTGTGACATGACCTATTCTTATCCTAACTACATAGGTTGTATACTGACACACAGCTGCGGATTCTGATGGGAACAACACAACCTCTGTGACAACCAATTTGGCCCCCATATCAAAGACCAGGGAATAAGAGTTGTCTCCCTTGCAAGCCAAAGTTTTATTATTAAATATGGCTGACAACCGAAATAGAATTTTCAGAATATTGTGTAGTTAAACCTTTTGTGATTATGTGCAATGATATTATGTGTTCATATTCTTCTCTGTCTCAATGTTGATACAAACACAATCAGCATCAATGGCTCATGGGCTGTATGTCATGAGGTGACATAGAATTATCTCCCTTGCATTAGTGATACATTTATAGCATCGGAACAGAAAACTAATTTTGTTGCATGTATAATGTCTTATCTCCAATTGTCTAGTCAGATATGATCCGAACAGATGTAGTTCGTGAATGCGCTGTGATTTCTGGTATTATTTGGGGTTACTTACTCAGGACCACAATAATCATAATACACATGTACAAGCGTTTGTACCCTTTCATATAGCTACTGACATCTCTCACACAAAGGTTGCTGTAGAGGGTGTTAAGAACACTGTCTTTCATATGAAGACAAAGTTGACGTTTGGATTTCAACTTTTTTATTCAAATTTAAATACAGTCAAACACTGTTGAGTCGGACCGAAGTAAATACTTTGAATTATACAAGGTTTGACATAACTGAAAGTGATAAGTAAAGAAGGAATAAACAGAGACAATCGTAAGTTCAGGACATCGGTGTTTGACTAGTTGAAATCCACAAGTCAACTCTTGTCTTCATTGAAGTTTCTAATTTGCCACTTAAAGTTACTGCCTTTCATGTGATTGTAGCTCCATTAAAGGAAGCCATCTATCAATATCCACAGACTTGAGTCAATGTATCTCTCAAAACAAACCAGCTATTTGGATAAACATTCCTGTTTCTTTTATACAGCAGTAGATTGTACTGTTTTCGCTTTGACGAAAATCAAAAATCAAAACTTATTGTCTGTGCTAATGATACATTTAAGCCTATAAGTAGCTGTAGTAGTTTGGACATCTTGGCTGTGTGTATCTGAACACTTGGTACAAGGACTTTGGGTAGAAAAGTACCATGATGCTAATAATCAGCACCATAAATGTAGTCTTAGATTTGGGACTATGCACCACTTGGAATGAGTGCTACAGTAAACTACAGTTATAAAGAACTCAGAGGGACTACTAATTTTAGTTCATTTTATCCGTCGTTCGTCATACGCATTTTGACGTCGGACATGTATGGTTCTGCAGTGTAAGCTCATCTGTTGATAGTTTCTGCATCACTTGCTGTGGCTTAGTGTATGTAGTGAAATGTGACATTACTGTAAAGGTGCACACTCCAGTCCCCTGCCAGTCTCATGCATATAGCTTGATGAGCCCACCATGGAACAACCATGTTACCACCATTTCACAGAAATCAAAATGTTTCACCTGAAAAGTACCTGGCGTGGTCACTGTCTAAGTGCTGGCTTGGTATGGTAGTGACAAGATTAGGAAATGTTTTACCAATCAAACACAGGTGTAGATTGTATTGATCCAGCCTAAGCCGAAATTTAGCGGAAGTCAATCTCAGTGGTCCTTTTTGTATTCATTGTCCTGTATTATCCTACTTAGCAGCTTATCAGTGTCTTCATAAGATTGTTCAATGGCACCAGACCAATTTAAAAATTATTTGTTTCACATTTTTAATGTCAAAATTACAAAATTAATGTGAATCTTGTTGTAGAATTTATGGAAATTTGCAGACCTTAAAATGCAATGTTTTGAACATGTGACAGATCTGTAAAACAAGAAATTAATTTAGTCTGGCTTGGGGAAACAAAAGCATTATTGTGATGCATTTTTTAGCAGTGTAGCACGAAGGCAAAAAGAATTTGTTCTGTCTCCTACCTAGGTACCAATGAAGCAGATTGTCAAATGATGTTGATTGCATAACAGGAGTAATGATGAGATGGTCGTAAACTTCTTTTCATAAATCATATATTATACAACATAATTATATTCAGAATTGCTTCCCTTAGTGGTGCCAGGATCAGCTGATAGCAGGTTTGATGATCCTAGATCTGTCAGTTGTGAATGTCAGTTGCCTAAGTTTCTTTGAACTTTCCTCCTACATGAAACCAGATACCGGTTATATGAGTGAAACCAAACTCACTCACTCACTCACCCACCGGGTTAATGTGACAAGGCCTGATCAAGGATGGAATGATGCACCTTCACATGCATCCTCTGTCATCACAGCATCAGGGTTTGTTTTGCATTCTTGACAGTATTTATTCATCCTGAAAGCATTGACCTTAAAGAGGTCCTTCATCAAGTTTGTCAGTCGTTCAGTACATCAAGTGTGAATGAGTTGTCTCCGTGTGAAAGACATTTTATCTCATTTTTAATGTTTTAAATTGTTGGGGATCATATCGTATCCAAATGACAAATGTCAGCGAACATTCAGTCAGTATTTCTTTCTGTGAATAACACCATTACATATCTTCGATTTTAAGGTCTATTAAAAATACAAGACAAAAACAGACAAAAATATAGTTTTATTTACTTTTAACTGTCCATTTCTTTGCTAATGTGCAATTTCTGACTGACAGATGTTTTGGGGCCTGGATACTTACAACCCTTGTAACTGTTGACTCAAGTTAATATTGTTGATTTGTGCCAAATCCTTGTACAAATGTGAATAATTGTAGTTTGGTATGTAGCTTTCAGGGATTCAACTTTGAATAGTTTTTTGGTAAATTGAACACAGTCTTTCTTTCAATGTGCTTTTTATCACAGTATTTACTTTGGAATCAGTATGAAAGTCCCATTATCAGAATTCCATATTGAACTAATGTGTCACCAGCCTAGGCCATGGAAACACAACTGTTGAGGATTTGTTTGAGGGGATGAGTGACAAGTATAGTGATACAGGGATTTTCATTATACAAACTCACTTGGGATTACATCATATCTTTCACGGTAGTTTCCTTTCCAATTACATGTATTAGGACAATTATATCTGGATGTAGGTTAAGGTGTTGAATCAGTACTAGTAATGTTTGGAAGCATTGTAAGCAGACTGGCTGAGCAAAGACTGTAATAGTTAAGCCTCGCTGTGCAAGACGTGTGTGAAATATAAGAATGTCTTCATGTTCAGATAGGTGATCTTCAGTATGAGAATTAAATGCTGTGTTTCATTCATTGAAGATATTGCTTGGGTACAGATGTACCTTTCAAGTTATAGAATAATCTCTTCCTTTTTTTCCCACTGAGGTGCAAAATTCAGCAGGTGTCTGACTAGTTATGAATTAATGTTTTGGACTCGGAGTGGAGGCTGGGATTTTTGCTAGACAGAATATTTTTTCAGTGACCGTTTCAATACTTTAAGTTTTAGGGGGCCAAACAATTGATATTTTTTCAGGACATCCAGTATTTGCTGTGAACAAGTATTTTTTTAAAACCTGATGCAAAATTATTTTTTCACGTAGTTAATTAATCCAAAGTATATTCTTGGTTGATGGCTGCTTTTTAGATTTCACCCTACTTGATATCCTTAAATAGTTTGCTTTCCGAAATAAAGTTTGGCATTTGAAAAACAAAACTGTGAAACAAGTCATGAGAATCAGTCTGTAAGGTTACGTTGTCATATAGGTACAGTTATCGAACATTATTATTGAACACAGTGTTAGTCAACATTAATAGTCTCGGTTATTACAACTTCTTTAGGAATTGACCCTATCAGCATTAGAAGTAATTTTGCAAGAAACAAATGGCCGGGAGTTCATGACCTTAACAACCTTTCATAGGACATTCTTCTATGCGATGACCAACCTTGAAAAAAAGATTTTTGGACATTTTGTATGACAGTCAGTCAATGTTCTAAACAATTAACTAATTTGAGACCATGCAGTTGTAAACAATATTGGTATCTTGTATTTGTGCTCCTATCATACATGCAGGCATTGTGCAATACTGTGCTTGTCTTATTAATGACCCCATTACGCATGTTAGGTTGACGTCAAATTCTACACTTATTTCTCATTGTTATGAAATATTGTTCAATTAAAAAAGGAGATTCAGTCATTCACATTTTGAGATGGCGAGTTGAAACTATGAAGTTTCCCAAGATCATACACAGCTTTATCACAAAGTAGTCCAAGGCCTCTGTAAGGAGTGCTTGATAACGGATACATTTAATGTTGCTGTAAGGTTTAGTTGAAATTTTTGAGGAAACTGTTTTACTTCCCATGTTATTTGACTAAACAATATGTATGCTTATGATACACATGCTGGCTCAAGGCTGAACTATCAAGATGATAGTTGACAAAAACTGTAGTGTGTATAGTCGTATTTGAACATTAACTCAATCAAAATCCAGTGTCTTTAAATTTGATTGCTGGATAATATTGATGTAATATTTTCCTGTATGATGTAGTGTGTCTTGTCTTCCATTGTTATTGTCAGTCATGCAGTATTCATTTATCTGAACGGATGTAAGCCTCTCACCTAAATCCCATGTACCATGTGGAGGTTCCAGGTCTGAGGACTCAATGCTTGCCCTAAGACCTGACTTCAATATCAACCAGTGAGGCTGCTTGATGTTTCTAGGTGTGTCATCGTATCCTGATGACATGGACCATTGCTCATGCTTTCAGTCACTGGTTTGCCTGGTGCAGACTCCATTATTACAGGCTGCAATGATATAGCTGGCATGATGCTGGCTTAGGGGGATAAAATAACATTCACTCACTCACTCACTCCATCATGTGTGCGTGGAGGCCATGAAGGGTGGACAGTTGAGCTGCTCATGAGCCATGTTAGCCTGTATAGAACATATTATTCATCACCAATTTACCATGTCTAAATTCAGTTTTAGGCTGCCATTACACTTACAATATGACTCACCCACCTCAGTGCTATCCACCAAATTTCTTCTGTACCTAAAGCTATATTTCAAGACTTCAATTGGCATTCAATAACTGTTATAAGGTGTAGTTTAAGATCGGGAAAACTAGTCTGAGGATGCAGACAGGCTCCCAAAAATATGTCCTACTCCAGGCCAACCTATATTTTATTTCCTAGATTTGCCCACTCAACATGTTAGAAAAAGAAGGGCTTTTCTTGTTTCTAAAAGCTTTTCTTCTTAAGGCCAGGTGAAGCTGTGTGAACTTGAGTTGAAATTCTAGAGTGACAAGGTTGCAGCAGTGGTCTCATTTTTGTCACGATAATCCTTACCCGGAATGATGATATTTTGAAAAAGTTCACAATGGGTTCACAAACCATAATAAATTTAGGGACGATGGGATTAGTGGCAGTTTTTAACAGTCTGTTGAGAGGTCAGAGGGAGAAAACATTCAGCTGAAGGAATAAGTTTGTGTAATTGATCTGGTAACCGTTGCTTTTGCTGCCAAGATGAAAATAAAATTGTCCTGATGGGCAGGATCTGTGATAAGATTGGGAGTGAATAGCGTCAGGATGATAGTTAAAAATGTTGATATTGTTTTACTTTTGTTTGTTATGTCCCGGCAATTTATATCAATGTTTTTCTTGAATTGTGCAAATATTTCAAGATTATCTAGTGCATGATGTATAGCTACTAACTGCTTAGTGCTATTAGTGTATTCCTATGTGTTATGTCATTTACCATCAAATCAAAATGAAGACATGCATTTTAAGGTCATTTTAATGTTTCATTGTGAATCATTTTACTTTTAACATAACATTAATTGTTTTCCTTCTGTAAAAGACACATTGGGTGTTAACTGCTCAAATGATGTTGTCATGAATGAGCTTATACCTTCCAGATGTTTCTCAAATTTTAACTTCATGATCTTTGAGGGTGAAAAAACTCTTGTCACAAGAGTATGTGTTGTTTAAGTATCCTCTGGCTTATTGACTGCAGTCCTTCAGGATCAAGAGGACACACAAAGTTGTCGTGAACTTTAAAAATAGACATTTGGAGTGGCCTAAAAAGGATTTTAATCAAACCTTTCCTTTCTTGGACAAATCTCAAGAAAATGTTTCAAAATTTAGTTTGTTTTTGTTGCCATTTGTTTTTCACATACTACCAATAACCTTTACCATGGATCTATGGATCAAGTATTGATTGCAGAATGATGATTACAGTTTATTTCACCTTAGTGCTATGTAGTACACTGTAGACTTGACCATTTTAACATAGAGCATTGTATTATACATTGTAAGGTTTTATGAGGTACTTCTCAATTTTAAATATCACAAATACTGTACCATAACAATATTCATATGACCTAATGGAATGGCTTTTCATCTGTAATGTGAATCGTCATCCTTTGGGTTTTTGTAATATAACACCTTTGACACGGCCCATGTGATGCTGAAGGTGTGCATGGATGATCAAATGGTGGTACTTACAAGAGCTTCGAAATCCAGTGTTTTAACACTTGCATCACCTGTATTTTAGTTCAGTTTGTTTGTTCCGTATGATGCTACTCCCAGATAAACGCTGGTGAGCTTCAGAGGTATGGTTGTATCTTTCTGTATGCACAAGATTTGCTAAACACTTCTGTTTACATGGTAGATCATCTTAGAACCCTATTATGGCATGACTTTAGACTTTGATGGCGTTATGCTGCCCGGGTAGGCACCAAGTAGTGCACACACAGCAATGTCCCATCCAGAAGCTGCTGTGGCTGTACGGGCACTGTACATAGACTAGTTGTCATCTCATGCATGTACTGCAAACAATGCTCTCAACACATCTGTCATTTGGAATAAACAAGTGTTTTATAGACATACTTTACTGTGTTATTTGTAAGGCTACAGAGATGTGAGAAGTGAGTGATTTTGGTTTAACACCACTTTGAACAGTTATATCATGGTGTGCCAGTTTAATGTGGGAGGAAAACTTGATACAGCAGGCTCCAGTGCCCTGACTGCGGTACTGAAACATCACATCGTCATCAGTCTCCTGTCCATGCTGCATCACTCACTCACTCACTCACTCCAGTGCCCTGACTGCGGTACTGAAACATCACATCATCATCAGTCTCCTGTACATGCTGCATCACTCACTCACTCACTCCAGTGCCCTGACTGCGGTACTGAAACATCACATCGTCATCAGTCTCCTGTACATGCTGCATCACTCACTCACTCACTCACTCCAGTGCCCTGACTGCGGTACTGAAACATCACATCGTCATCAGTCTCCTGTACATGCTGCATCACTCACTCACTCACTCCAGTGCCCTGACTGCGGTACTGAAACATCACATCGTCATCAGTCTCCTGTACATGCTGCATCACTCACTAACTCCAGTACCCTGACTGCGGTACTGAAACATCACATCGTCATCAGTCTCCTGTACATGCTGCATCACTCACTCACTCACTCACTCCAGTGCCCTGACTGCAGTGCTGAAACATCACACCGTCATCAGTCTCCTGTACATGCTGCATCACTCACTCACTCCAGTGCCCTGACTGCGGTACTGAAACATCACATCGTCATCAGTCTCCTGTACATGCTGCATCACTCACTCACTCACTCCAGTGCCCTGACTGAGGTACTGAAACATCACACCGTCATCAGTCTCCTGTACATGCTGCATCACTCGCTCACTCACTCCAGTGCCCTGACTGCGGTGCTGAAACATCACATCGTCATCAGTCTCCTGTACATGCTGCATCACTCACTCACTCACTCACTCACTCCAGTGCCCTGACTGCGGTACTGAAACATCACATCGTCATCAGTCTCCTGTCCATGCTGCATCACTCACTAACTCACTCCAGTGCCCTGACTGCAGTACTGAAACATCACACCGTCATCAGTCTCCTGTACATGCTGCATCACTCACTCACTCACTCGGGTGCCCTGACTGCGGTACTGAAACATCACATCGTCATCAGTCTCCTGTACATGCTGCATCACTCACTAACTCACTCCAGTGCCCTGACTGAAGTACTGAAACATCACACCGTCATCAGTCTCCTGTACATGCTGCATCACTCGCTCACTCACTCCAGTACCCTGACTGCGGTACTGAAACATCACATCGTCATCGGTCTCCTGTACATGCTGCATCACTCACTCACGCCAGTACTCTGACTGCGGTACTGAAACATCACATCGTCATCAGTCTCCTGTACATGCTGCATCACTCACTCACTCCAGTGCCCTGACTGCGGTACTGAAACATCACAATGTCATCAGTCTCCTGTACATGCTGCATCACTCACTCACTCACTCACTCACTCCAGTGCCCTGACTGCGGTACTGAAACATTACATCATCATCAGTCTCCTGTACATGCTGCATCACTTACTCACTCACTCCAGTGCCCTGACTGCGGTACTGAAACATCACATTGTCATTAGTCTCCTGTACATGCTGCATCACTCACTCACTCCAGTACCCTGACTGCGGTACTGAAACATCACATCGTCATCAGTCTCCTATACATGCTGCATCACTCACTCACTCACTCCAGTGCCCTGACTGCGGTACTGAAACATCACACCGTCATCAGTCTCCTGTACATGCTGCATCACTCACTCACTCACTCACTCCAGTGCCCTGACTGCGGTACTGAAACATCACATCGTCATCAGTCTCCTGTACATGCTGAATCACTCACTCACTCCCTCCAGGAGCCCGCCTGGTACATCAACACATTTGTCATCAGTCTTTCAACAGAAGTTTGGCATTGGACACAAACACTCAGTTGACATTTCTCCAAGGAAAAAGCAACATATTACTGAATATGCTCTCTGTGTGGCATCAGGACAACATGAGGTCAACTTAGGATATTCCCACTGTTATATGTGATGCCTTTGTATAGGCTACTGTACACTTTGTAAACGTATTTAAAATAAATGTCAACCTATAAAAATAATATAATAAAATCAGGTTTTAATTCCACCACAGATTATTGCATTGATTATTCCTATGTATCAGAGGCAGTTGTACAAAATTATTATTTTTTCAGTAGTCATTAGTAGTGGGGCAGACGAGTGTTATGGGTTTGATACCCCACATGGGTCAGTGTCCGATGCCAATAGTAATGATATTGCTTGAATGGTGCTTCAAGCGGCCTAGAACTACACTCACTTACCCTTCGATAGTCACGAAGCGTACGTAAAATATATACGGGAACTTTCTGTGAAGATAAACGCGAAATTCAAAATGAGATTGAAAAATATTCTTTCTTACCTCAATAATTGGTTATTTGCCCTTTCATCGTCGTTATTTTCAATATGCGAGTTGGAATTGTCCCAGCCGTTTCCTCGTGTATGCCAAATGGTCATTTTCCCAAATGTCTCTAATCTCTCGATCAAGTTCAACTTCATTTTTTTTGTTTCTCGACGTCTCTAGGGCTTGTTTTTCAAAATCATAATTTCACAATAATATTGGAACATAGTGTATCGGACAAGTTCCAATATTCTGTAGTTTGTAATCCTGAATCCTACACGCGTCCTAAGGTCGAACGGGCGCATTATCATGATGGAGAAATGTAACTATTTCCCGGGACATGCAGTGCCGTAGCCGGGATGGGGGGGGGGTGAAAGTAACTTGAACAAAAAATGAATAATCTTATTTGCCCCCCCCCCCTGTCAAAAAAAAGTTAACTACGACATTGACATGCCTCGCTAATACAGGCCACAAGTGAGAATCAATGACATATAGTTTTTAGCATTTTTGTTTCCATCCACGACAGTCAAACTTACCACGCCATGCATGCCAGAGAATAAAGATCTGGGCCCAGATCATCAAACTGAATCGAGGCTGCCGACCTGGACGCAGGCACGTGTGGAGGAAAACTTCGCCAAGCTGTATCCGAAATCTGGGTGATTTTTCCACCAAAAAATAATAACCTTGCATTCATCAGAAAAGATGAAGAAACCTAATCTTCCGGAAATGGTCTAAAACATGAAGCAGACGACAATTTAAGTCACGTGACGGTAGCGGGACACCTAACCTCCAACGTGACCAAATTTTCGTCACCACTCGCATTATTCCGTAACCACATTCGGCTTGTTGACTAAGAAGGTTCCCAATCACCAGGTAATATATGTACTTTATTGGATGAGTAAAGGTGGTTTTACCATGTATTCTGAAACCGTATCACAACGGTCTGTTGACAGACAAGCCTTGACTTGCAAACTAACGGTTGATAACATGAGCACAAACCATGCTACTGATATATCAATTCAAATGAGCTATTTATTTATTGTACGAAAGGCACAATGATTGTTACACATTTGAATATATACATATTCACATGTTTGTAACATGGGTCACATAGATTTCAGTATTTTCTCAACATAATGTTTGTTTCTAACGGTAAATGAAAAGAAAATGATCACATAGTGTTCCTTTTTTTCAATCCCCCTGGGGGCACGGATGGCCCAGTCGTCTAAGGCGCCGCGATTCGTTGTGCAGAGTTGCGTCCCTTGGGCACGCCAGAAACCTATGATTGTGGGTTCGAATCCCGGTTCGCCCCGATTATGTTTCTAGGTTTGTCAGCACCATACCCGTGCTCGTGGGTTTCACCGAAGTGGTAAACGTCTGAGACCTGCATCACTTCGGGCTTTCCTCCCACATTAAGCTGACACGCCGCGATATAACTGTAATAATGTTAAAAGCGGTGTTAAACCCAACTCACTCACACAATTTCAATCCGCCAAGTGGAACATGAAAACACAGTGGTATTTTTTTTATCCCAAAATTTAACTGTTGATGTGCCCTTACAACCTGTGAAACATCCAGAAGAGACAACTGAAATTGAAAACTTGATGCAAACGCCTTGCTGGAAAATAAAGGTCTTACGACCTTCTGAAATAAATAAACACTCGTCACTTGTTCAAGGATTTACGATAACAGACCTAGTATTGTGTCGCAATCAGATGGGACATCATATATTGTGCACAATTAAGAATACAAACATTTTCATTTACCATGAATTTGGCAATTATTTTACTCTAAATTTAACATTTGAAACCACAGGCTGTACGTTCGGTTCCAAATTTCTTTTTAACGCGGTTCAATCTACAGGTACATAGTTATACATTGGGACCACAGTATCTTCTAATTTAATGGAAACAGACGGAAACCAGATGGTGCCAGGTCTGGCGAGTATGTAGGGTGAGGAAGTTCTTCGAATCCACTTGTCGCACAGCAGATTTTACAAGTCGAGATCATAATTTAGAAACTATGGCAATCTGTAAATGTTCATGAATAATAGTTTCGTAAAGTTTCAATAAAGGTTCAGCAATGGTAATACGTCTACCTGACAGTATAAGTTTTACTGTCGCCTTGATTGAATTTTCATTGATGGAAGTTGAGGGACGTCCAGACCTGGGCCCACTTGCACAAAGCGACCTTAGCGCTGAGACTATTGTAAGCCTATGTTAAAGTATGGGAGTTAAGATCATCTTAGCGCTATAGTCGCTTTGTGCAAGTAGGCCCATGTTTCACCATCAAGGCTTGTTCTCCCAGCCTTAAACATAGATGCCCAATATTAACAGTGGAATACACTTGTGACATGCGGTCATGAATTTCTTGGGGAGTAAAAAACTTGATTCTGTGTACATTTGGGCCCCCATCACGTTGAACTGGCTGTCACTAATATGTAAACGGCCTCAACAGACCAAAATTATATACACTTGCAATGAACTACTCAAACAATGTACTACATTGACAAGTTCATTTTGTTATGGTCCATAGTCAGGCTTAGAGCTTTTTCACCAGACCTCGTATTCAATAAAACCAGTAGGATTATCTTCCGTTGTTTACATTGTTTATATATTCATATAGTATAGAGAATGTCTGTAAACATACGCATCCTCATAACACATACATCATATACTAGTATATAGTTATTGTTGGTCGATATATCCAACATGAGTGATTAAATGAGTTGAATATTTGAAGATGAGCCTTTATAGCCTCCATCGGCTGTTTCCTCCACATGTCTAGACTGGCAATCAGTGCCCTGTGTGAAACGGAGTCCCTGTCGCTGTGTAGTCATGGTAAACACTTATGGGCAGATTGAACGAGATAATAAAACTTGTCTGATAATAAGTCTTGCTCGAAAACAATCGTCCTTTTTGAAAATCACAAATAGAATAAAAAAACATGAACAAAATGATATTACCTTCGTGACATTAATATTACCTTGGAAATACACCTCAACCTCCTAAATATGTCTTTCAAGACAATTTGACAGCCTCCGTGGTCCAGTGGTAGCGCGTCCACGGCACGATGCCCGGTCGCATCATACCAAAAGACGTGAAAAGATGGTACTTGTTGTTACCCTGTTAAACTGCAGCATGGTATCTCAGTGAGCTAGCACTATACATCAGCATCAGTCCGGACAAGTACAAGCACACACACACACACACACACACACACACACACACACACACACACGTGCATGCACGCCGCTGTATAAGTGCAATAATCTTGGACGCGACGTTAAACCCCATTTCACGTAACCACCTTCAAGATAATTTATTAAAACATATCCATACAAAAAGTGTATGCAAACCTGCAGCTAAAAATATACAGTCAAGAATCAAGGGGAAATTAGAACTAAGACATGCTACTCTAACTGTACGTACGTTGTTAGTTGTCTAATGGCAATGCCTACAGGAGTATAGATGGGAGTACTGTACGACACCGTTGCAGATGAGCATTCTACGTCCAGCCAACTCAATAAAATAATATCTTCCAGTATGTAAACAGGATGACGCCATGGGGTACATAAATTTTGTCAGGTGTAACTCGGTGCGACGAGTCGCTGTATACATGGTTGAAATCAAGCTCGCTGACTTGGTAAATGCATGTCATCGTATCCCAATTGCGTGGGTTGATGCTCATGATATCAATCACTGGATTGTCTGGTCAGGACTATTTAAATTATTTACAGATCGCCATTATATAGCTGGAGTATTGCGGAGTGCGGCTTTGAACAACAAACTGGCAAACAAACTTTACCTTGTCAACACTTCAAGCAACGAGTTTCCTTCATTTCCTTTTTAGTTTTGTTGTTGAAATTTCATTCTTTCAACCACAACATTCATTTACGAGTAGGGGCGGTCGGGTAGCCAAGTGGTTAAAGCGTTCGATCGTCACGCGAAGACCCGGGTTCGATTCCCGACATGAGTACAATGTGTGAAGCCCATTTCCGGTGTCCCCCGCCGTGATATCGCTGGAATATTGCTAAAATCGGCGTAAAACCATACTCACTCCAACCACAACATTCATTTACGAGTTGCGTGTTGTTATTATTCCGAGCACCGACCCTACTTGCGTGACCAACTCCTGTCATTCCGTAGATACCGGAAAGATGCGAGTGGTGACGAATGGTGCTTTTCGTCACTTTAGGACATGGCCCGGGTCTCGTGTGAAATCAAACCATTAAACCAACCACTCACCCTCCCAACCGCGCGGCAAGAATGAAAGCAAACAACGAAATAAAACCGAATTCAAAAAGACTAGATGCTGCTCCAACTTCTGAATTCTAATCAACAGAGAGGAGACATTTACCCCGTTCACATGCGCCTCTATACATATGTGTGTATATGTGGATACGTGTGTAGAAATACATACAGGAGTATACTTGTCATGTGAACGCGTTTACTCATGTGTGTATATTTACACCAGGAGCAAATTTGCATCATGTCTGGAGCAGGTGCAAATGTAAATGTAAATTTGCACTGTGTGTATATGTTGCAATGTGAACGTTTATTTTAACGTAAGAGGATGATCTGATTAATATCTGTTCTTTTGCCAACACCAAACAAATTGTCAACAGTTACGAACTTTTATGCGTATATACACAGAGTTGAGCGGACGATGTTTTCTTTTGGTTTCAAGGAGTCTAAACTTTGTTTGGAAAACAACCTGTTTTGTGTTGAAAGTCGTAAACAGACTGACGAATATGTGTGCGTTACACAATTTACATACCTTATTTACACAACAAAGTTGATAGCAAATTTACACATACGCACGTATGTATAGTTACACGTGTGTAAAATTACTTACGTTAGTAAGTGCTGTGCATGTGAACGGGGTAATTGATTATGTTAATCTCCACATCACTGCGTCCATGTTGACGACACTCTGTAATGAGCTGTCTTTTTTTCGCTATGTTATTGATATTTTAGTATTATTGACATCGACGTACACGTTAGGCTTACTATGTGTTCGCCATAACGTCCGATACGGATGATAATGTTTATTGCATGGGCGGATACAGCCTTTTTTTATAAAAAAAAGGGTGGTGGTGCACAATTAAGATCTATTTATTGTCTTTGGTGGTAATTTATACAGAAATAAAGATTTCTTTCGAAATAAAGGGGGGGTGGGTGGGGTGGGGTGGGGGGGGGGGGGGGTGGGGGGGGGGGGTGCACACCCTTCTCTCTGTATCCGCCCATGTTATAGGATGACCATCATGTTGCAGCAGTACCGTAACACACACGTTACATACACCCACGTTTCTTCTACAAGTAATGTTTCCATGATTGATGTCAAGGTTTACAATTTCGATTGCTCACGTGGTTTACTGGTTACCCAAACAATATTTTCCTTAATAGGGCTATAACTATTTTGACTTGATCCCTTTATCGTAATGACAGCAAAACAATCAACGTCTGGCCTGCGACCCTTTTATGTTTTATTATTCAGCTGACGCATATGTTTCGAAATAGAAGTCCAATACCGTCCATTAGGGTGTGTCTTAAACATACAACTCAGACAGCAAACTGAGCATGCGCACTCGTTTCGATTACCGTGCAACACGTGTTGAACCATTGAATGGTCTATTGCAAATGAAACATAATGGCAAACTGAACGCGACAATACGTTCGTGACTAACAAAAGTACTCAAAACTATATAGCTTGATTATTGCGCATATCATCAGCCGATATGAACTCCGTATACACCAAGCGGTAAATAGACAGATCAGAACGCTTCCAGAACTTCCAAAGACGATACCGCGACAATTAGACACCGCATGTGCCACAAGAATCTCACCGTATGCAAATCGATTGCGAAAATATTTATGAACAACAGGTGTGTACAAAAAGATCCGTGTCGTGGAAAGGAGTACACACATTTTAACCGAATGTAAAAGATATGACAGGAAGCGACACAGTGAAAAAACGGTCAGTAGAAATGGCGACATCGCTGCTGACTGTGGTGGTGTTCCTAACGTGCATGGGCGTCGTGAATGGGGTACCGGTCAATGTCGCTCTCAACAGAACTATCCAGGCATTGTATACTTGTGGTCAGTTCGGTCCGGAGACTTACTATAACCACAAGGATGTGGACAAAGCGGACAGAGTCCGACAGGAGATGACCTGTAGTAACGTCACCGTCCACCCACCGAGCGCCATGGTGGACGGCAAGTCGGACACTAAATGGCAGAGCACTAACTACTACTCCATCACCGTCTCTGGGAATCTGTCACTTCCAGCCTTTCCGAAGTCAACTGCAAATTTACATGCAGTAATCTACATCGACCTCAGACAGGTAAGGAATTGTACTGGATTGGACACGCTTTGGGCAGTCGATAAGTTTTGTTTGTGATCGTTCACGACTTAATTGATTATGTCAAGGAGTCTTTATAAGACTTATTGACTCTTTGATTTGGTTATAACTTGTTAGAACCATCTATCATTAGAATTCTATACCATTTGGAAAAAAGACAGGTACGGTTTTTTATTTCATATTTATTAGGTTCTTTAATTGATGCTGATGCATTTTACTTTGTTAGCAAAACGAGTCACATTAAAAATACAGACTTCTGAAACTTGGTTAAATGGATATCTTTAAACCACAAATACATAAACACTCATTATTCATCAGGAAGTAATATTGATGCACAAATTGTTTAGTATACTTTATATTATTAAAAGTGACCAGACCCTTTCCATATTCCTAAGAAATCTTGATTATACGATCCTAACTATATCATGAGCATGTGTTTATAAATCACTATCAAATAGTGATGATACCAGGTGTTTGCAAAAAAGTGAGGGTATCCTGCTCCACCAGTGGCACCAATCACAAACACATGCAAAGGCAAGTCCATTGTTCACCTAAAAACATATGGGAACATATGGTATATTTCAAACAAGTGAATTGCATCGGACATCATTTTTGTCACTGATGCATCAAATTTGGATACAATTATGGTACAAAGCCCTGGGCAATAACAGAAAATGTTTTGTTTTGTTTTTAATCTAGTATAAGAAAATATGGACCTGTTTTGGTGACATTACATCATTATTTTGTATCTGTCACCATTAATAACATTTCTTTCTTCGTTAATGATAAAACAAGGACTGAGTGAAGTATCCGTGTTAAACGATTTCATGGTATCTCAGTGGGCGAGCACTACGACCTGGCATAAATCTGCACACACACACACACAAAGACACACACTAAGACATGCACACACAGACACACAAGCATTTACGCACAATTAACTCATTGAACTATCTCAAGGATATACATAAAGAGGTTTGTACTTAATTATAGTAACTACATCACTGAAATGATCAAAAGCAATGATCACTACAGGAGCAAGCAAAATTTTGGGCAATCTTGTACCAGTTGAGGATTTATTTACCAGTATGTCATATCCTGGATGGAATTACCCATCCATCCCCCGGCCCCCATCCCCCCACCCCACAATGTTTATTCTGTTTAACTATTTAACATGTTTCAATTTAGATTTGCATTTCAAGGGCATTTCTCTGCCTATTCAAATATTTAATGAAATAATTTCTTTTTCATTTGACAAAAGTTAGAAATTGTTGAGAAGTCAATTTAGGATGTCTGTGACAGAGACGATACTATATATTGTTTTCTGTTGAATACAGATTAAAGTAAAAAACTTGAAGTTGGAAACAATTTTACCTTATTTTTGGCAAGAACTTGCCAAATCACCAGATGTGGACCAGAAAACAGTTCTGAAGCTGAGGTTAAAACCACAACTTGTTCAAAACAGACTCATGTGAACACCTGGTGCCCAGGTAGTGCCACAGACCTTTCTACACGACATCAGTGTAGCATGTATACTCTTGTCGTGTGGACTAAGACTGGTTAGAGTGGACATTTAGAACAACAGTGAACTTCAGAAAGATGAGACAGTGTGAATGCTATCCCATGATGTCTGGATGGAAATCGCGTCAACAAACATGGTTGTGTAGAGGAAGCTATATCCTTCTTTCTTACCATTATCAAATGTCCCTGAGGGGTAGTGTGGTAGCCTAGTGGTTGAACAGTTTGCTCATACCGCCAAAGACCTGGGTTTGATTCTCCACATGGGTGTGTTGTGCAAAGCCCATTTCTTGTGTCCCCTCCCATAATATTACTGAAATATTGCTGAAAGTGGTGTTAATCCATATGTGGCGTTAAACGACAGACAAACAAACAAGTAATGTGCCACTTAAAGATAGTGATGTTTTCAGGGTAGTAAAATACTTTTAAAATCTGTTGCAGTCGTTCACAGTGCAACTGCTTATCTTGAAGTTGGGAGATGCCAAAAGGCCTAACTTCATGGCGATCCACAAGTCAGACAACCTTACAATGGGGTATGCACCATGGGCGTACAAGGTCAACTTTGCCCAGGAGTGCCAGTCCAAGTTCAGTACGCCCCCGACTGACCTCCCCACTGTCCCTGGAGATGCTGTGTGTTCACGATACACCCAGAACACAGCTGTCACCTTTGAAACTGTGAGTTGACAGTGATACAGCAGTTCAGTATCACTTTGAAAACTAGAAACTTTGAAAATAATACTGTTACAACTGATGGACACATCTCAAGGTTCAAGTGAAATGATTTCCTGTTGTTTTGGTTCATGTGGGGGGTTACTGTTCACTGTTATAATAATGATAATGATTATTATGATATTAATTGACATTTGTTGTGCACCATATGCACCACTGAATGTGTGGTCAAAGCACTTACTACAGGTTGGATACAATACCGACTGCATCTCCCTTGATTGTACTGTTAAATAATGCCTGCATCCTACCTGATGGTGTTGTAAAATAATGACTGCATCCTACCTGATGGTGTTGTTAAATAATGCCTGCATCCACCCAGATAGTATTGTAAAATATTGACTGCATCCACCCTGATAGTATTGTAAAATAATGACTGCATCCTACCTGATGGTATTGTAAAATAATGCCTGCATCCACCCTGATAGTATTGTAAAATAATGACTGCATCCACCCTGATAGTATTGTAAAATAATGACTGCATCCACCCTGATAGTATTGTAAAATAATGACTGCATCCTACCTGATGGTATTGTAAAATAATGACTGCATCCTACCTGATGGTATTGTAAAATAATGACTTCATCCTACCTGATGGTATTGTAAAATAATGACTGCATCCTACCTGATGGTATTGTAAAATAATGACTTCATCCTACCTGATGGTATTGTAAAATAATGGCTGCATCCATCCTGATAGTATTGTAAAATAATGACTGCATCCTACCTGATGGTATTGTAAAATAATGACTGCATCCTACCTGATGGTATTGTAAAATAATGACTTCATCCTACCTGATGGTATTGTAAAATAATGACTGCATCCTACCTGATGGTATTGTAAAATAATGACTGCATCCTACCTGATGGTATTGTAAAATAATGACTTCATCCTACCTGATGGTATTGTAAAATAATGACTGCATCCTACCTGATGGTATTGTAAAATAATGACTTCATCCTACCTGATATGGTATTGTAAAATAATGACTGCATCCTACCTGATGGTATTGTAAAATAATGACTGCATCCTACCTGATGGTATTGTAAAATAATGGCTGCATCCATCCTGATAGTATTGTAAAATAATGACTGCATCCTACCTGGTGGTATTGTAAAATAATGACTGCATCCTACCTGGTGGTATTGTAAAATAATGACAGCATCCTACCTGATATGGTATTGTAAATAAATAAGTGCATCTATCCTGATGGTATCGTAAAATAATTAGTGCATCCTACCTGATGGTATTGTAAAATAATGACTGCATTCTACCTGATGGTATTGTAAAATAATGACTGCATCCTACCTGATATGGTATTGTAAAATAATGACTGCATCCTACCTGATGGTGTTGTTAAATACTGACTGCATCCTACCTGATGGTATTGTAAAATAATGACTGCATTCTACCTGATGGTATTGTAAAATAATGACTGCATCCTACCTGATATGGTATTCTTAAATAATGACTGCATCCATCCTGATGGTATTGTAAAATAATGACTGCATCCAACCTGATGGTATTGTAAAAAACTGACTGCATCCATCCTGATGGTATCGTAAAATACTGACTGCATCCTACCTGATGGTATTGTAAAATAATGACTATATCCTACCTGATATGGTATTGTAAAATAATGACTGCATCCATCCTGATGGTATTGTAAAATAAAGACTGCATCCTACCTGATATGGTATCGTAAAATACTGACTGCATCCATCCTGATGGTATCGTAAAATACTGACTGCATCCTACCTGATGGTATTGTAAAATAATGACTGTATCCTACCTGATATGGTATTGTAAAATAATGACTGCATCCTACCTGATGGTGTTGTTAAATACTGACTGCATCCTACCTGATGGTATTGTAAAATAATGACTGCATTCTACCTGATAGTATTGTAAAATAATGACTGCATCCTACCTGATATGGTATTGTAAAATAAAGACTGCATCCTACCTGATATGGTATCGTAAAATAATGACTGCATCCATCCTGATGGTATCGTAAAATACTGACTGCATCCTACCTGATGGTATTGTAAAATAATGACTGTATCCTACCTGATATGGTATTGTAAAATAATGACTGCATCCATCCTGATGGTATTGTAAAATACTGACTGCATCCTACCTGATGGTATTGTAAAATAATGACTGCATCCTACCTGATGGTATTGTAAAATAATGACTGCATCCTACCTGATATGGTATTGTAAAATAATGACTGCATCCTACCTGATGGTATTGTAAAATAATGACTGTATCCTACCTGATATGGTATTGTAAAATAATGACTGCATCCATCCTGATGGTATTGTAAAATAATGACTGCATCCTACCTGATGGTATTGTAAAATAATGACTGCATCCTACCTGATGGTATTGTAAAATACTGACTGCAACCTACCTGATATGGTAGTCTTAAATAATGACTACATCCATCCTGATGCTATTGTAAAATAGTGACTGCATCCAACCTGATGGTATTGTAAAATAATGACTGCATCCTACCTGATGGTATTCTAAAATAATGACTGCATCCATCCTGATGGTATTGTAAAATAATGACTGCATCCTACCTGATGGTATTGTAAAATAATGACTGCATCCTACCTGATGGTATTGTAAAATAATGACTGCAACCTACCTGATATGGTATTCTTAAATAATGACTGCATCCATCCTGATGCTATTGTAAAATAATGACTGCATCCTACCTGATGGTATTGTAAAATAATGACTGCATCCTACCTGATGGTATTGTAAAATACTGACTGCATCCTACCTGATGGTATCGTAAAATAATGACTGCATCCTACCTGATGGTATTGTAAAATACTGACTGCATCCTACCTGATGGTATTATAAAATAATGACTGCATCCTATCTGATGGTAATGTAAAATAATGACTGCATCCTACCTGATGGTACATTGTATTGTAAAATAATGACTGCATCCTACCTGATGGTAATGAAAAATAATGACTTCATCCTACTTGATGGTACATTGTATTGTAAAATAATGGCCACATTAGCATGAATAGAGAGTAGAGCATCACTTTAAGATGAGACATTATTCATTCAAGAGAAGCCTGTGATGAAGCTGTCAAACACTGACGCACTCTTTGTTTCAGATTCAGTTTAATTTCACTGCTGTTCCAAGTGAACTCAGGGTAAGATCTTCTATGGTGCTCCATTTCTCCTTATATATCTGCTTATAGGGACAGCTACTGATTTTCACCATTAATCGTATTTGTCTTTTTCTTCAATCCAAGATTTGCTTCTGGGAGAGTCAATTGTGTTTTTGAAATTCATTTTTACAATTTCTTTTAGGTATGCAGAGTAAATCTTCATTCATGTACATCAATTTATGAGTATTTTTTGTATAACGTGTGGGTATTTTATGAAACAAAACAAGTAAAGCACAAACCATAGCATGAAACTGTGAAGTGATTGATTGATGTACTGAGAAATTCAAATATGTATCCAATATTACAATTAATATATAATATTGGAATAATTGTGCATTGGCAATTTTTATTTTAAGGAATGGACAAGAGCCCGCTATATCCGAATTGAGTTCTATGAAATTGAAAGGACTCTCAGCCCAGAAGCGCTTCGCTTTGTAAGTACACAATCATGCAAAGCTGTGAGTTTTCTAGAGTCTTGCAATGTTTACAACAATGACTCCATAGAAACAAGGCATTACATCAAGCACTGTTACCCTGTCTGATTAGTTTCAAGCTGGAGGGGATTGTCTTGATGATCGATGATCTAGGGTATTGATATTACATGTATCTATTTGTTTGTTTGTTTGTTTGTTTAAATGTTCCAGCTATATGACGGCGGTCTGTAAATAATCGAGTCTGGACCAGACAATCATTATGATTTACATCATAAACATCTATCTATGCAAAATGGATACAATGACATGCATCAATCAAGTCAGTGAGCCTGACCACTCGATCCCGTTAGTCACTTCTTACAACAAGCATGGTTTGCTGAAGACCAATTCTAACCTGGATCTTCACAGGTTAAATGTATCTGTTATTTAATGATACTACAGTTAGTGCATGTAATTCTGAAAAAAAAGTTTTTAACAAATAATAATAGTTTTAGGACTTCATGTGTATTTTATCAGAATGTGGTGACAGTCATTTTCAAATGATAACATTTACTGTTGAGATACCATTGAATTTAGGTTATAGGACCTAATTCCCTCTGCTGAGTCCTAGTTTTGGCATCCACTGTAACCATGGTAACCTTTTCATGATCAGAAAATTCTATGAGAAATCATTTTTTGAGGATATTCCAAAGAACACATATTACTTTGTTGTACTGGCCTAACCTCGTTGCCATGGCTGTCTCCCTGTGCTTGTATACAAGAAAACATGCCTTGCATTCTGTAATAAAAATTAATATAACTTTCATTGTTAATTACTACAAACGCCAGTTAAGTCGGTGTATGAAGCCTTTGTGACATGGAAAGAAAGTATTGATTCCACCACTAGACACATACAATAGTTATGTGCTTACTACAAACAAAAGCTCCGACTAGGCAACAGGTGTGAGGGGCTGTACAATCCAGGATCAATATACGTCATTGTCACACTTCAGGCTGCTAACTTGGCAGTGCAGTGTATTGTCATCTCTCATCAGTGGTATTGTTAAATCATGACATGAAAATATATGTATTTTCAAAGGAGCACATGATTGCTTGTCTCAATGACAGTTATTGTAATTTTGATTATTAATGAAATTCAAACAAGAGTTTGCCACTAATGTGGCTATATACCCCGCCCCTGTTGCAGAATTTATGACATAATTAAATCTAAACAAACCCTAACCTTTTTTAACCGAGGTGGAACTTGTCATGGAAATTGTAAAAAAAGAAGAGTTTAGAACCTAAGTCCATCTTGTTGCCATGCAAACGTAAAAAATAAAAATTTCTAAAATTTCTAAATAGCAAAAGGCACCAGTTCAGCATGTACTTGATGCACCTGCAAAGTTTCATAAAAATATATTGAGTTATGCTCCAGAAACGAAACGTGACAGACGGACGGACAGACAGAGATAATTACAATCAAAGACATTTTACTAGACTCTGGCTACTGACTAGTGGCTAAAGTCACAGACTGAAATTATTTTCATGTCATCAGTTTTTTGTTAGAAATTATGTAAATTCAGGTTAATGGGGATGATGTATATAATCAAATGATCATTGATTGATTTAGTTACAAATTGAAACATTGAGGGGGCGGTCGGGTAGCCTAGTGGTTAAAGCATTTGCTCATCACGCCGAAGACCCGGGTTTGATTCTCGACATGGGTACAATGTGTGAACCCCATTTCTGGTGTTCCCGCCATGATATTGCTGGAATATTGCTAAAAGCAGTGTAAACTCATACTCATGCACTCACAAATACATTGAAAGGTCTATTACTGACTATTACTTCTTAACCAAGCCGATATGTTAGTCTAAGTTGGACCAACTGATGAATAGCATCTCTCTACCTTGTAAATGATGGGTTTAAACAGAAAGCTCTGAATGTTTAGAAATAAAAATCAGATCATCATTGAGTGCACTGTTTCATTTAATTTGTAAAAGACAAATGGAAAGCAATTCTAGGCTACTAGGAAAGAATGAAGTCGGTATCTCAACTGTTTTAAGTTGTCTTTTAACTGCTGATCAATGATAAATAGAAATCAGCACCTTCTTTTTAAGCTCACCTGACTGAATCTAACAATTACTTTTGATGAGGTCAACATGCGAAAACAAGTACCTGTTGACCCGACGCCTGAGGTTGTCTGATCGGAACGAGGCAGCAGGCAGTGGACCGGTCAGAGCCCTGTAGGGGTCGGGTCCTTGGGTCTTTGTTGTCGGATGTTAACCTCATCAAGAGTAATCATTTCGTTTTGTTATAACAAAATTCAATCAAAATTCAGAAAATCTTTAAACCGTCCTCTGTTTCATTACAGTAACTTAGCTGCAAACTGTAAAATGTTGTATCAGAAGCCATCTTGTTTACCAGCAGACAAGTCAATATTCATCATCTGATCATGTGATGAATCAATATTTGAGGTCAGTGTCAGTCACATGATTTGGGGGTCTACATCGAAATGAATTGTTTCGTCACGTTATATGGACAAACCAATGCTGGGGTGAAAATCTTCCGCGGATCTGCAAATTTCCGCATATTTTAGTGACCACAAATTTGTTAAAGGGGCACTGATCTAACGCAATTCCCCGGGACTGGTTGTTGCCTTTGTTATTGTTTTTTCCCAGTGAGTACCCGGATGTAAAGCAGAAATCTAGACTAGTTCGCGACCTCTGCTGCGCCATTCGTAAGCGCATGAGTCACTTGTATGGGTAGTAATATAGAGGGCGTATGGTCACATTGATCAACAAAATGAAATACAGTTTGGGAGATAATAAGGAAATGTAGGTATCTTTGTGGTTAGCATCGGTAATGGTGACGAAGTTTTGATAAGTCACTTGCTTGGTAATTTTGCGATTTTCGTTTACACTATTTTGACTTGCAACACAAAGTAAATATTTCACCTGAGCATTGCTTTTTGATAGTGTGTATATTTTTTACTGTCAAAATGTGTAACATTTTCAAATTTATTCAACGCCTAAATATTCAGTTATTTAACAAAGTGACTGAAAAACATTTTCATCTGTATTATTATGATAACGAATTCCAAACATTTTGATGTTTAATGTCATCACTAAGAGACTGAAAATGTAACGTTGAAAAGTACATTTCTATGTTGTTTGGCTTCTAATCCTACATAATAATCTGTTGTGATGTTTGTAGGCCCTTTTGATCGCTTTTATCAATCTGGACAGATTTTTTAGTCAAAATGACTGAAATATTTACACATTTTATAAATTGCCTGAGAGAATTACATTTTACAAACGTATATCGCGCATTGAAGAATTTCCCAACCAAGACGTAGAGAAACAAGGACGAATCGGTTCAATGCTACAGCAAATGAAGGAAAACAAAATGCAAATACCATAATTACAACCTACCAAATTTATGTGTATAAATTTAAGGCAGCTTCCTTGTTCGAGGAATGTATCCGTGAATATCCACACAAAGGAACAATATCCCACTCGTCTGCAGCTGTACAAAGAAACCTATTCGATGTCACGTGTCTCTGTAACAATCACATATTTTAAAAGATATATATCGTTTCGGGATATTATAACCCGTGTTCGTTTCTCAACTGATCACTTGGATTGTTTCAGGTGTTTCACATAGGTGTCAAGTCTCAAGGGTCAGCTGAGAAAGCCCACGTGACAACTATTTTCATAACGTCCACGGTTCCTAAAAAATCCATTGAGTGATAGATAACAATGATCAATCAATCAACGTATTATCAGTTAACCCTTTGAACAAAGTATGTTGGTTTTACATCGGCACTTCACGCAAGGATATGTGTGTATTCCCTTTGTTTTAGTAAACCTAGACATGTAAACACTCACTTTTGACATATCCACAGTGCAAGATAACAGTGATTAATCAATCAACGTATTTGTTGTTAATCCTTTGATGACTAGGAACGATCCGTTGACTTACAAAAAAAGTAAATCAACTGATCATTCACCTCTTGCTGGTCTGCCACGTGCATCTTACATAACACACATTTCACCTCACTTCAAACCTGGATTTAGATTGAATAATTACCCCAGACACAATAAATGCCAAATCGGAACCTTTGTCAGGTAATCTAAGTGGTGCTACCACTAATTGTACCTGTAATAAATTCATTAACTGAGCATCAAGTGAATGACGACAAATACTCAAGTGTAGGGTTATGCGAGAAAACGCGGATGACAACAAGGGAGTAGTAATCGTATTATCGACGCAATCCGAAAACCGAAAATGCTTTCACTGCATGGATACTTTTTTTAGTGTTAACTATAACCATCTGGGGTATTTCCAAATGACGACATCCGATGAGCTACGCCGTTCTTTTTGTCTGTTAGTTTAGGCTGAAGAAATTAATTAACATGCGCCCTTTGTCGAAATCTTAATAGTTCACGGTTAACCAATCAGTGTTTATGCAAAAATGCGTAAAACAAATATTGCCTCCAGGCTCCAAGTTTATTTAGCTGTCTTTGCAGACGGTAGCCCAGTCTCTGGTCACGCTCAGTTGCGTTGCGTATCATCCGGGTACTCACGGGGGAAAAAACAATAACAAAGGCAACAACCAGTCCGGGGAATTGCGTTAGATCAGTGCCCCTTTAAAATCTCATATGGCTTCCCCCTAAACACCCCCAAATTATGGACCATGCTCCATAGCAAAGAAGTTTCAGCTGTAAAGGAGAAAATCCATTCTCATCCCTGTCAATGGAATTGCAAGATTTCCTAATAGAGGTATAACAATGCGTTATACATGTATATAAATGACAAATGACAAATAATAAATAAAATTACATCATTTCTGGAGATTGGAACATGCTCTCTGCTCTCACAACTTGTTGACGTAAATTAGACGACAAGTTATATATTTTTGAGAGGGGAGTATCTCATCATTTATTTCCCATAGATGTAGCTGGGTAACATAGATAAACGCAATGGCCAAATGATTGCATCCAAAAGTGGAAGAGATATGACAATCAGTATATGGAGATATGGTACAGATTCTTGACGGGAAAATTGTGAGAATATTCTGGAAATACCAGACTTTACCCCCCCCCCCCCCCCACCCATTCATAAAATGGACCTGTCTGACATTGCCGAGATCGGATTGTATTCAGTGAGTCATTATTATTTAAATACAATAAATATTTTTAAAGCTTGTACATTTTATAATTTCATATAAGAAATAAATGACTCATGGTCATTGTTTGTCATACCAAAAAACTGTCAGTCAGACTGACCGTCAGGTTGTTTTTCTGTGAGACATTATGTCTGTATTTCAGCGACTCTTTGTCCTTTTGGATCTGAAAGTAATCAAGATGCCACGTCTATATTTCAGCGACTCTTTGTCCTTTCGGAGCTGAAAGTAATCAAGATGCCACGTCTATATTTCAGCGACTCTTTGTCCTTTTGGAGCTGAAAGTAATCAAGATGCCACGTCTATATTTCAGCGACTCTTCTGTCCTTTTGGATCTGAAAGTAATCAAGATGCCACGTCTATATTTCAGCGACTCTTTGTCCTTTCGGAGCTGAAAGTAATCAAGATGCCACGTCTATATTTCAGCGACTCTTCTGTCCTTTTGGAGCTGAAAATAATCAAGATGCGTTGTTTATATTTCAGCGACTCTTTGTCCTTTCGGAGCTGAAAGTAATCAAGATGCCATGTCTATATTTCAGCGACTCTTCTGTCCTTTTGGATCTGAAAGTAATCAAGATGCCACGTCTATATTTCAGCGACTCTTTGTCCTTTCGGAGCTGAAAGTAATCAAGATGCCACGTCTATATTTCAGCGACTCTTCTGTCCTTTTGGAGCTGAAAATAATCAAGATGCGTTGTCTATATTTCAGCGACTCTTTGTCCTTTCGGAGCTGAAAGTAATCAAGATGCCATGTCTATATTTCAGCGACTCTTTGTCCTTTTGGATCTGAAAGTAATCAAGATGCCATGTCTATATTTCAGCGACTCTTTGTCCTTTTGGAGCTGAAAGTAATCAAGATGCCACGTCTATATTTCAGTGACTCTTTGTCCTTTTGGATCTGAAGTAATCAAGATGCGTTGTCTATATTTCAGCGACTCTTTGTCCTTTTGGATCTGAAAGTAATCAAGAAACCATGTCTATCTTGCAGCAACACTTCGCCATATCAGAGCTTGAGGTGATGGCGGAGTGTGTGTGTAACGGCCATGCCACAGGCTGTGACCTCAGTGCACAGACCCAGATCTACGAATGTGTGTGTGGCGGCAACACAGTGGGCCAGTTCTGTGAGCGCTGTCTCCCCTTCTACAACCAGAAAGCCTGGCAGTACGGTGTAGCCTGTGAAGGTATGCAGTCATCAATATGCCATTCACAGCAAAGCAGCCTATAAATAATTGAATGTGGGCAAGGCAAACTAGTGGTTAATAGTATGAGCAATGTTTTCAGAATTGCAGGTGTTTTTGAGTATAACATGTTTGGATATTGAATTCTCAATATCACAAATTGGAAAACAGGTGTTTACGTATGGTGCGATGGACTTTTAATGGTTGAGGCTCTACCTAAGAGCAGAGACCATATGATAGATTATATGGTCTCTGCTAAGAGCATTGAAGTCCATGTTAGCTGCAGAGGGGGTGCCGGCCGACATATACCACGAGGATGCAGAACTATTAAGCAAGTCTTGCTCCCCTCTCAAATCATCAAACAGTGGCACTTGTGTGGGTTGTTAGGAACAACCTGCCACTACAATGGGCATAACACTTCCTCGCGGTTTAAGACACTGAAAAATACAAAAGTTATCAGTAATTTTCTTTAGGACTCTTTCTCAAAGAAAACTTTCAGGGTTGTGAAATAGACATAAAAATAGTCTGCAAGATGATATCATCATGCAGAATGCTGTGACTACCTGATACAATGGATGACATTCTATGTTTCAGTGATAACTCAACCGGTCGGGTTGGTAGAATGTGAAACAAACCAACTAAATTGAAATTGTTCTTATTTATATTGATGTAGTTTTTTTGTAAAGGTTGCACAACAAGGATCTGATGTTTAATCATTGAAATGGGCAGTATCAATGGCACCTCGCGATATGTGCTGACTCCTTTTAACTTGGTGAACTACACCATATACATAGTCCTACAAAACATTCTTGCTTCATCCATCAGTTAATTAGTCTGTCTTACAGACCCTGGTACAAATATATATCAAATACAGCCCATGCAAGTCTATAATGTTTGGCAAGTCTAGATTACTACAGTATCTGAAAATGAAGAGTCCCTAGGCTCCCTTTTATTATATTTTTATTAAGATAACTGAACAGCTGTTTTTGTCTGTACGATATGTTCATTTCAGAGACTAGATGTTAGTCTATCAGTTAATGTACATGTCTTGATGAGATTGTTTTAAAAAATGTTTTGAAAAGTTAGAGTGTCAACCATCTGACATTTGGTAAGAGGAACTTGTTGTGGCCTTATATCGGTAGTCGTCACCATCAGTTATTTATTGTATCTCCGTCAGTGCAAAGTAATGAACAGTAGAATGAGGTTTTCATTTGCCATTTCCAAAATGGAAGTCTGATGAGGTGTTTCTGTGCCTGTTACAGTTTCATTCTCCTTGTTCCAGCATGCAACTGTTTCAACCACTCCACGGAGTGTACGTACTCCAGCGAGGTGGAGACAAACAACCAGAGTCTGAACACGGCAGGGAAGCAGATCGGGGGAGGCCAGTGCATCAACTGTCAGGACAACACAGCCGGTGGGTACACATAGCAGTAGTCACGATGCACTTTTCCCTGAATTTGCTGAAGGGATAGGTTGTAGTTTTTTCTGTGCAAAATACTAAAAAAATCCTTTTTGCAAAATACTGAATCCCCAAGAGGGGTGTGTGCATTATGCTTAGGTGCGCACTGTACTCGAGAAACATTGTCCTGGCTGTTGGAGAACTGTGGGGTCTTGAGCAGGTAAACCAGCGGTTGATAGTGTGAGCATCACTCCATAACAGTGACACTCTAAGGAGATGTGTTTAAAATTTTGGGGGCGTTATTATGAGGGGATTCTGTTGAATGGATGCTATCTATATCCCTGTTGCTTTGAACGCAACGGAACAGACCTTCATTGACCTTTAGGCGCTTGCTCAATCCCACGAGGCAAGAGAGCCGTGCTGGTACAGTCAGGTGTGACAGGCATGTTTTATATTTAGTATGCTAATTAGCAATGACATCTTGAACCAGTTAGTTGTAAGATAAATGTTGTAATACAGACATGAGTGTTCAGCCCCCAATCATGATTATCCATCTTGGATAATTATTACCAGTACTTAAGAACAGTGTTGCTGAAAATTTTAGTTTGGAAAATCATTTTGCAGTTTTTCAAGTGAAAACTAATGTTAAAATAATCGTTTCTAAGATTCATACATTTTGCACTTCGTTTCATAACTCAATGAACATTCCGTGTTCGTTTAAATAAACAGACCGGGAGTAGTGCACTTTACCGGGCGCACTTTTTCAGATCCAATTAGCGCTGTGGGGGCTCAAACGCGCTTCGCCGGGTCACCGGCTCTGCTTATTAATGCGTTAATTAGCCGACGCTCTACCACTGGACCACAGGCGCTATCACATGTAATCAGTGCTCGTTTAACAGGTCTTTAGAATCCCCATTGACATGCATGCGTAATTCAGTAAACAATCAATTGCGCATGCGTGTGACGTCACTGCCCGCTCTCCCATTCATCTTTTCTTGAAACCACTCGCAATTGTTTATGTCAACATGACCGACCAATGGGATTAACTGGATTAACGCTTGAAAAGGTAAGAATTTATGGCTAACCCTTGCCCAAAGCCAGCTGACCCTAATGACCGAAAAGGGGTGTTGGATCGTAAAGACGTGTAAGTTTCCCTAAGACCGAAAAACGGGTGTTTGATGGTAAAGATGTGTAAGTTTCCCTAAGACCGAGAACGGGTGTTTGATTGTAAAGATGTGTAAGTTTCCCTAAGACCGAAAACGGGTGTTGGATCGTGAAGCGAGAGTCACCAGAGCGTGAGGCACGGTAACGGTATAACGAGACAGCGGTGGCACTATAGCGCGGTAATTGAGCGGATCGTAGAGCTCGGGCTGTGCCCGGTAAACTGCATTGATGCCAACAGACCAATGTAGTATCATGATTTTTTTTATTGTAAGTGAAATTTATGTTTATTTGCAGAAAGAAATGACATTGTGACATCTCATATTTTCACAATCTCATCCCCATCCTTCTAAAATTTATATTTCTGGATTCTCAGAATGTTTTCTTGAAATGGCCTCAAACAAGTTTTCTCTCTGCAGGAACTAACTGTGAGAGGTGTTTGCCCAACTACTTCCGGCCGATGGACAGGGCCCAGACTGACCCTCAGGCCTGTGTCCTGTGTGGCTGTAATGCTGCCGGCTCCACCATCAACATACGGTCAGGCATCCAAGGGGACTGCGTCATGAACAACGACACCGCCCTCCCAGGGATCAAGGTATTGTTCAACACTGTCAGTTAGTGTTAGGGACACTTGTCTTAGTTTTTGATGACTTGCCATAATCCATTTGAATAGTGCACCTCCCCTGATGCAATGTTGCTTCTATATACTATTAATGTAACAATATGATTTCACTGTACACACATCCTTGTCACTTTCTATGATCACTCACTAATGTGTACCTCCACTTTTCACTTTTAAGTGGAGATGACAGTATGCAAATGTATATAAACCTGATGAAAATGTGATTGTATACATATGTATAGCATGGTGACAATGTGACTAGTAACATGTATAACATGACAATGTGATTGTATACATATGTATAGCATGGTGACAATGTGACTGTTATAACATTATGACAATGTGATTCTTATAACATAATGACAATGTGATTGTTATCAGGTAATGACAATGTGATTGTTATAACATGATGACAATTTGACTGTACACATGTATATCATGATGACAATGTGACTGTATACCTAATGTATTGCATGGTGACAATGTGACTATAAACATGTATAACATGACAATGTGATTGTTATAAAGTGATGACAATGTGACTGTTTACACATGTATAGCATACTGACAATGTGATTGTTATAATGTAATGACAATATGATTGTTATAACATAATAACAATGTGATTGTTAAAACATAATGACAATGTGATTGTTATAACAAAATGACAATGTAATTGTTATAACATGATGACAATGTGATTGTTATAACATAATGACAATGTGATTGTTATAACATGATGACAATGTGATTGTTATAACTTGATAATGTGATTGGTATAACATGATGTCATTGTGATTGTTATAACATGATGGCATTGTGATTGTTATAACATGATGGCATTGTGATTGCTATAACATAATGACAATGTGATTGTTATAATGTAATGACAATGTGATTGTTATAACATGATGACAATGTGATTGTTATAACATGATGACAATGTGATTGTTATAACATGATGGCATTGTGATTGTTATAAGGACAATGTGATTGTTATAACATGATGACAATGTGATTGTTATAACATGATGACAATGTGATTGTTATAACATGATGGCATTGTGATTGTTATAAGGACAATGTGATTGTTATAACATGATGACAATGTGATTGTTATAACATGATGGCATTGTGATTGTTATAAGGACAATGTGACTGAGTACACATGTATAACATGATGAGAATGTGGCTGAACATACAGGATGTGTTGTGTACAGAATCCCGGAGACTGCTACTGCAAGGCCAATGTTCAGGGTACCAAGTGTGACCAGTGTAAGCAGGACTTCTACAACCTGGACGAGGCCAACTCTGACGGGTGTACAGGTAGGGGAGCAGTCAGCCGTGTCAAGGAATCACAGACAATCTAAAAGTCTTCGATTCCATTAACATTTATGTTGTATTACGCCATCATATCCAGGCTCTCCTCGTGGCATGTGCAACCCATGCTTGCCGTAAAAGGCGAGTATGCTTGTCGTAAGAGGCGATTAGCGGGATTGGGTGGTCACGCTTGCTGACTCAGTTGATGCATGTCATCATATACCAACTGCGTGGATCGATGCTCATGATGTCAATCACTGGATTGTCTGGTCCAGACTTGATTATTTACAGACCAACGTCATATAGCTGGAATATTGCTGAGTGTGGCGTTAAAAAAAAGAGGGTATTTGAGGTGTGAAAGAGTGAGCGAGAGATGGGTGGCTTGGTGGTTGTGCAATTTGAGATAGGTGGCTGGATGTATCATTGGGTGTTTAAGTGATTGAGCGAATGAGGTAGGTCAATGGTTGGGTCGCTGGACAGTTGAGTGAATACCAGAAGGATAGCTTGGAGGTCAGAAGTCAGTTAGGGGTGGGCCATTGGTAGGTTGGGTGAATGAAGGAAAGAATGTCTGGAAGGGTCACAGGGTGGATGAGTGAGTGAGTCAGGGCTAGCTTGTGAGTCGCTGGGTGGTTGAGTGCCTGGGTGGGTCCCTGTCTTGTTGAGCGAGTGAGTTAGGGGTGCCTGGGTGGGTCCCTGTCTTGTTGAGCGAGTGAGTTAGGGGTGCCTGGGTGGGTCCCTGTCTTGTTGAGCGAGTGAGTTAGGGGTGCCTGGGTGGGTCCCTGTCTTGTTGAGTGAGTGAGTTAGGGGTGCCTGGCAGGGTCCCGGTTTTTTGTGTGAGTGTGTTAGGGATGGCTGGGGAAGGGGGGGGGGGGGGGGGATCCCTGTTTTGTTGAGTAACTGTGTCAGGGGTGTTTGGGTGGGTCATTGAGTGGTTTTGAGTGAGTGAGTGAGTGAGTGAGTGACTTAGGGAGCAAGTAATCACAGAAACCTGAATGATGTGAATTACCAATACAGTACATCAGTAAAGCTAGTCATGTCACATACTTCAGTAGCTGAGTGTCACATGTACTATTATGTGTTGTGTAATGTCTGCAGCTTGTGGGTGTGACGTGGCTGGGACAGTGGGAGCCAATCAGACCTGTGTGCCCGACGCAACAGGCCAGTGTTCCTGCAAGCCGAATGTAGAGGGGCGGAGATGTGATACATGCAAGGATGGCTTCTATGGCCTGGCAGCAAATGAAAGTAATGGTATGTTTCCACATATTCCTCTCCTCCCTTTTCCTGTTCTTGTGGGTTCCCTAATCTTGCGGCAATATGTTTGTCCGCTATTAATAAACCATGTGGATGTTTACTTGGAGATATGCCACAACTAGATAGTGTGAGGATGTCGTTCATTGCAAACATTTCCAGAATTTTCCAACTAAGTGGTAAGTATACTAAGTCATAAATTTATGGGGAAGTGAAAACTTAGTTCTACAGGTCTAAAACCCCTGAATATTCCTGTGTCAATAATGCATCATAATTTGACAAGTTCTTATCCCATGAACCTTTTGCTGCTTGAAACACTTTGTCTGCTAGCTTCATAAAGTCATGTGATCTCCAGCTCAGGAGATTATGAGATGCCCCTCCCAACATGGCCACTGTCAAGTGAAAGTCAATTCTTATGATTTATTATATCACTATTTTTTACCTCAAAGGATATAAACCCAGATCTATACACAATTACATTTAGCATGTGTGAATTTATGTTAACACTGACAGCCATACAACTACAAGCTGTATCACCAAAAAAAATAGTTCCTCAAAATGAGAGGTGACATGAGCGTATGTCTGCTCAACATGCTCTTATTTAAGTTTCTTTACGACAAATATATTCAAATAATATCATCATGAGAGGAGAAAGGTCTGTTATGAACTACCTCAGTAAGTCAGTCATAATGAAAGCACGTCGTAATACATTTGCATCAAGTACAATATGTCAATAAACGTATCGGGAGAGATTTCCGAAGTTTTTGATGAACCTGTGGCTATTACATGTGTTCATAAGTCATCACTGATCGATTGACCTATCGTTGAAAAGTGATTGTAAAGATGTGTCCAATGGATACTATGGTAAATTCAGTGATTGCTGTCGACTGTCACTGTAGTCAAGACAAGTATCGAGTCGCTACTACGATACTTTGGATGTGCTTTTCTTCATTTTGTTCTTTAGGATGGGCTGTAGTGAGGATATCCTTGAATAGGCATGCACTCAAACTCTCTGACTTATCCCAAATGTATGCAAAAACCCTAAGTATAAAGGCTCTAGATGACAAGAAACAACGCTTCTGTATTTATTTGTGCTAGGGAATTCCTAGGGGTTTCTCCAGAAATGTGAAAGTAGTCTGTAAGTGTTTACGTCATTTCAAGAATACAGAATGAACGTCAAAATGTGTCATTCATACACTTATGAACTTCATTTTAGTGATCATGTAACCGCCTCTTGTCCAATGTAAATTTGTATATCGTGTAAACTTCACATTAAAAAATGAAAAGGACTTGCACGCAGGTTTTAAAGTGATGTGAGAGTACTGAGAAAGATTTCTTTTGATTTGCCTAAAGAGAAGAAATATGGAGATAAGTGAAGTTTCATAAAAAAGGAAATAGCCTGAGATAATTAAATCATGGAATTTAATATTGGCTGTGCACTAAAAATAAATGCATGATATTGTTGAGCTTCTTGTGTCTTTGCTGTGTAGGCTGTTCCCCGTGTGCGTGTGACCTGGGCGGGGCCTCCTCACCCACGTGTAACAAGGCAAGTGGACAGTGCTCTTGTCGGCCAAACATCCAGGGCAGGAAGTGTGACAGGTACGTACTACTGATATTAAACATTGGGCTTTGACGATGGAGCATCGCGATGAGCACTGTACGTTGCCTGTCTTGGGTTGTCATGGACAGTACGCCTTGTTTCATGATGTGTTCTTTGTGAGTGAATCAGGGGTCCGGAAAATTTAAAATCCCAATCGGACATTTGCATTTAGGCCACGTCCCCTTCAAATAGTGTATTTTAGTACGACTTTTCAAACACATTACAAGTTTATGTATTCATAATATGATGAATTATGAATTGTTTCAATTTAAATTGTTTAATTCACCTGACAATTAATAACAAATAATATCATTTTAGATTTACATGGAAAACATATGTTTGTTTCTGTTATAATAACGATCTGTTAACGTAGTGAACGGTCTAATTAATATTCATGAGTTATATTCATGAGTCTGCTCAAGTGTACGTGTTGTAACATTTGGATCGAGACTATTATCCCATATTTGGTTATCACGTGACCTCACGGGAAAAGGTTTTTTTTAAACTAAAGATTTTTTTAAAAACAAGACAGATAATTTAATCACAAATACTAAAATATCGTTGATAGCAATAGTTGTTTGAATACTTTTTTCATCTGTACTTAATTATTGACCATAAAGAATTGGATATCGATCGTCCGAGAAAGCAAAATGGCGGTCAATCAAGATTCAATATACGACTAGCTACTGAAAACAATAAAATCTGCAAATCCTCATTGTATGTCAACCAAGTGAAAGTCGTTAGCCACTGGCTGTCGTCACGCTTTCGCTTCTTGTCTGAGGTTACGCATCGTAGCATTGTGAGGATAATGAGGTACATCGATGATGCAAGGTATTAATGTACAGTTGTAAACACCTTTCACTCAAATTAACAAGATGTTCTCAGTAATTAATCCTCGATTAATCAGTGTCAACTCAGTTTATTGCCTATTACAGTGATTGACCGATTGGACTATCATGTAGGTACGATGTATTTACAGCAATCAAAACAAACAAAGCTTGTCAGTGTAGTTAATCTTCATTGTATTGCAACTGCAGACAGAAACTGCTCAGTCCTAACTGTTGATCATGTCCGGTCAAAATTTAAGAATGTCCGGACAATACTTTTTAAAATGTCCGGTAAGCAATATTTTAAAACGGACATTTGAGATTCCCAATCGGACATGTCCGGCGCATATGACGGTTTCCGGACCCCTGGAGTGAATGCTGTTCCATAGACCTCTCTTAATATTTATGCATGACCCCAAGGTCAAACTCCAAAACGAGGTTTTCCCCACATGGCGGCAGAGCAAACACCCGGAAGTGATTTATCGCTTGTCTTGCATGTCTCGTTCACCTTCGTTGAGAATTGTGCGAGCACGGGGAGTTCCCTGTCGGGACAAAGGATTCCCTTATAATAGCAATGGGTTCGTCAACAGTATTAAAAGTAGGTATATTGTGATTTTACACATGAATGGGCTAAGACAGCCATAATGACTGATAACCAGCCTTAAAAATGTGTGTAAGCGCTATTTTTAATTTATTTTAATTCTTGTGTTTTGGGGTATTACGGTAGTCTGTAGATCTAATTAAATATGATTATTATTAAGGTTATAGTTTATACTGTGTCACGTATATTGCAACCATCATAAATGCAAATGTTTTTGGCTGTAGATCTAAATAGTTTGGTTAGCAAACTAAATTAGCATGGTTATGTTACGGAGAGCAGAAGGTCCGGGGTTTGATCCCCAGCCGCGTCATACCAAAAGACGTTAAAAGATGGTACTTGTTGTTACCCTGTATGACGCTCGGCATTATGGGGCTAAAACAAGGACTGGTCGGCTCGGATTCAGTATACTGTGTCTGAGTGGGGTATTCATGTTAAACTGTGGCATGGTATCTCAGTGTGCCAGCACTATAAATCGGCATCAGGCCCCCCCCCCCCCCCCCCCCCCCCCCCCATCCCCCCCACACACACACACATGCATGCATGTCACTATATAAGTGCAAAAAACTTGGATGCGACGTTAAACCCAATTTCACCTCACCTCACCTTGTTACAATCAGACTCTATTAAGAGCCTTCCTCTGTCATGAGCTGACTCTATGAAAAGCATGCTTATGTTACAAGCTGACTCTATTAAGAGCCTTCCTCTGTTACAAGCTGACTCTATCAAGAGCCTGCCTCTGTTACAAGCTGACTCTATCAAGAGCCTGCCTCTGTTACAAGCTGACTCTATCAAGAGCCTGCCTCTGTTACAAGCTGACTCTATTAAGAGCTTTCCTCTGTTACAAGCTGACTCTGTTCAGAGCCTGCCTCTGTTACAAGCTGACTCTATCAAGAGCCTGCCTCTGTTACAAGCTGACTCTATTAAGAGCCTTCCTCTGTTACAAGCTGACTCTGTTCAGAGCCTGCCTCTGTTACAAGCTGACTCTGTTCAGAGCGTGCCTCCATTACAAGCTGACTCTATTCAGAGCCTGCCTCTGTTACAAGCTGACTCTATTAAGAGCCTGCCTCTGTTACAAGCTGACTGTATCAAGAGCCTGCCTCTGTTACAAGCTGACTGTATCAAGAGCCTGCCTGTTACAAGCTGACTGTATTAAGAGCCTGCCTTTGTTACAAGCTGACTCTATTAAGAGCCTGCCTCTGTTACAAGCTGACTGTATCAAGAGCCTGCCTCTGTTACAAGCTGACTGTATCAAGAGCCTGCCTGTTACAAGCTGACTGTATTAAGAGCCTGCCTCTGTTACAAGCTGACTCTATTAAGAGCCTGCCTCTGTTACAAGCTGACTCTGTTCAGAGCCTGCCTCTGTAACAAGCTGACTCTTTAAGAGCCTGCCTCTGTTACAAGCTGACTGTATCAAGAGCCTGCCTCTGTTACAAGCTGACTGTATCAGCAGTTTCACTTCTCCTCACAGATAAAGATGGAATAAGGTCCGTGGCTTCCAATATTGGTCGGTATTACAATACACTAAAGTTAATAGTGGATCTGACTGCAAATTTGGTACCATATATCATATAGAAGTTGAAAGAAGTTGAAATCAATATGTCATCTGTCTTCATTGATACTACAACTTCTTCAAGTCCACTGACATATATCATGTTAACTAAATAAGCACTTTGTCCCATTTCCAGTGTTGCCCCAGGATACTTCTCGCCAGACATTCACTTCATCCATACAGAATTCGAGGATAGCCTTGGGGTTATGAACCAGAGAGACATACCTGGATACTTTGGAAATGGATATGCCAAAATGGGGTTTGGGGTAAGGGAAAATAACAGTGGTGGGTTAATCCCAATGATATTATGTATGTTCTATCTGTAACGTGTCAAATTAAGACATTGTTATGTTGCTGCTGGTGGAGATATGAATGATGTTTATGATGATGGTAAGGGTGGTGATGCAGATTGCTGCAGTGATGCTTGATAGTGTTGTGTGAGGTTTATATGGAGGTGATTGGTGTTTATACATATGTGAGATGCTTATTCTTAATACATGTATAAGAGGTGATGCTTGTTT
Organism: Haliotis rufescens; assembly: GCF_023055435.1. Lineage (NCBI taxonomy): Eukaryota > Metazoa > Mollusca > Gastropoda > Lepetellida > Haliotidae > Haliotis > Haliotis rufescens. Next base: position 59,260,773 of record NW_025963779.1, on the reverse strand, counting down.
ACGGTAATGAATCTTCGTGGAGATGATTGATTATGGTGATGGTGATTTTTGGGATGATTGCTTTTGGTGATGAGGATTGTTAAGGGGGTGATTATTTTTGGCAATGAGGCTTGTTAAGGGGGTGATTGTTTATGGTGATGATGATTGTTAAGGGGGTGATTGTTTATGGTGATGAGGATCGTTAAAGGGGGTGATTGTTTATGGTGATGATGATTGTTAAGGGGGTGATTGTTTATGGTGATGAGGATCGTTAAAGGGGGTGATTGTTTATGGTGATGATGATTGTTAAGGGGGTGATTGTTTATGGTGATGAGGATTGTTAAGGGGATGATTATTTATGGTGATGAGGATCGTTAAGGGGGTGATTGTTTATGGTGATGAGGATTGTTAAGGAGGGATTGTTTATGGTGATGAGGATCGTTAAGGGGGTGATTGTTTATGGTGATGATGATTGTTAAGGAGGGATTGTTTATGGTGATGAGGATTGTTAAGAGGGTGATTGTTTATGGTGATGAGGATTGTTAAGGGGGGTTGTTTATGGTGATGAGGATTGTTAAGAGGGGGATTGTTTATGGTGATGATGATTGTTAAGGGGGTGATTGTTTCTGGTGATGAGGATTTTGAAGGGGGTGATTGTTAATGTTAATGATTGTTTATGGTGATGTTGATTCTTGAGATGATTGTTTGTGGTCATGTCGATTCTTGAGATGATTGTTTGTGATGATGTCGATTCTTGAGATGATTGTTTGTGGTCATGTTGATTCTTGAGATGATTGTTTGTGGTCATGTCGATTCTTGAGATGATTGTTTGTGATGATGTCGATTCTTGAGATGATTGTTTGTGGTCATGTTGATTCTTGAGATGATTGTTTATGGTGATGGTGATTCTTGAGATGATTGTTTGTGGTCATGTTGATTCTTGAGATGATTGTTTGTGGTCATGTTGATTCTTGAGATGATTGTTTGTGATGATGTCGATTCTTGAGATGATTGTTTGTGGTCATGTTGATTCTTGAGATGATTGTTTGTGGTCATGTTGATTCTTGAGATGATTGTTTGTGATGATGTCGATTCTTGAGATGATTGTTTGTGATGATGTCAATTCTTGAGATGATTGTTTGTGGTCATGTTGATTCTTGAGATGATTGTTTGTGGTGATGTCGATTCTTGAGATGATTGTTTGTGGTCATGTTGATTCTTGAGATGATTGTTTGTGGTGATGGTGATTCTTGAGATGATTGTTTGTGGTCATGTCGATTCTTGAGATGATTGTTTGTGGTCATGTCGATTCTTGAGATGATTGTTTGTGGTGATGTTGATTCTTAAAATGATTGTTTGTGGTCATGTTGATTCTTGAGATGATTGTTTGTGGTCATGTTGATTCTTGAGATGATTGTTTGTGATGAGGATTGTTTAAGGAGATGGTTGTTAGGGTGATTCTTGTTTAAGGTTAGTCTTATTGTAAATATTACTTGTTTTAGAGAATGATTGATGAAAATGATGCTTGTTTAGGGTGATGATTGTTTAGATGATGCTAATGGTGACTGACAGTTGTCCTGATTATAGTTATTGTATCCCTTGTCCACATGGTAAATTGAACTAAAGCATCTGACCAACCATTTGATATTTTGGGGGCTCAGGGGAATTATTTAACCACTGGTTTTACAACAATAATAAATTATTGGTTTGATGTCCTGAAGTAAAAATGAGTTGTGGGTCCTTCCAATTTGTTTTGGATGCTTTATATAAAGAAAAAAATGAGTTTCTTACAAAACAGTCTTGTCCCCGTTGCTGCACCAAATATGACATGGTCGGTAATTACTTATGAAGTTCCATTGTAATAGATTTTAATGAATATTTCAGTCAACTATCAAGACAAATATAGTGTTTCCTGGGGGAACAAACTTTAATGGAACATGTGACATACTGATCCGTTACTCAGCGCCTGGAAACACAACCGCCAGCATGCAAGTCTTCTCAAGTAAGTGGAGTAGAAACACTATATGTCACTACATACTAAAATAAGGTGGACCCTCCTGTAAGTAACACATTAAGGGAGAGAGCAAGTAAAGTGAACGACTTCAGATAACTTCAATTAGGAGTTAAACCTACTGAAATCAGTCTTCCTAATCAGAGTCAGCTGAAGTCTCTGTTCCTTTTAGCTAGGGGAAATGATACATTGGTGCACCAGTGCATCGTGAGTTTTCATGCATTATACATTATTACATTATTATTTACATTATACATTATACATTATTTCTGTATAGATGTAACAGGCCTGACATAGTGCTAACTTTTATTGAAAAATGCAACATAATATTTATGTCTACATGCATGTAAAAAGAAATCAAATTTGTGTCCGACTAACCCTAACTTGTCCACACAACAACGTTCTTTGAACAAACTCAGTACCTAGGTTTATTTCCCAAACTACATCACTAATCCCTGTGTTATGTATAATTCATGACACAGGACACAGTCATCAGAGATCTGTGATTGTAGTTATTTAGACAAGATTATGCATCTATGTTTCAACTTTGATAAATGCATGGGATCAGGGTGCTACCTGTTTTTGTCTGGTGCAACTAGCTTTACATGTGAACATGCACCTGGTGCAAGTTAAATCAAGTTCCTTAAATAAGTCCTGATACAAGAAGATACACTTGTAAAATACATCACTTACTACTCTTTTAATGACAATCAGCATTTTTGTCAGTCATATATTGCAAAATGTGTTGTAATTTGCCTTTCAAGTTCAGTACTAAAAATAGCCACTACAAACAATAGTCCACAGCTAGCTTTTCCTTTTGAACCTGCTCTGAAATATTTATTGTCAGCAAGTATCCATGTGATTTGACGTCAATTTGATGGTATCGGTGACCTGTGTATCGTGATACGTATCATATTGTGACCTTGCTGTATCATTCACCCCTACTTTTAACACAGTATATATTTATTGACTACAGAATGGTTAAATGTGTATGTGAACACACATGTAAATACATACTTTCATGCCAATTAAATACAGTAAATCATGAAATTAGTGCATCACCAATTAATGCAAGTGTCGACTCCATTTCCTAAAGTGCATGATGAAATTAATGGAAGGGCCCTGCAAAAGGCTGTAGACTGAATAATATCATTTGCCATCTTCACAAACTTAACTTCAACTGCTTTGCACGTTAAAAAACATGAAATCAAAAGCACGAAATTCCAGCAGTGTTTTACTTGTAAATGTCGAATAATCTCATATTGGTTGTTTGTTTTTTTGTTGAACACCGCACTCAGCAGTATACCAGCTGTATGACGACGGTCTGTAAATAATCGAGCCTGGACCAGACAATCCAGTTATTGACATCATGAGCATGAATCCATGCAATTGGGATCGATGACATGCATCAACCAAGTCAGCGAGCCTGACCTCCCAATCCCGTTAGTCGCCTCTTACGACAAGCATAGTCGCTTTTTATGGCAAGCATGGGTTGCTGAAGATCTGTTCTTCCCAAAAATAATCCTAGAAGGTTACCAAGAACAAAGACTCAAACAGACTTGCCTCCTGTGATAACAGCTTGATAAATTTGTGTAAACAGACAAGCCATGCCTGACATGGAAGCTGGCGAGAAGCACTGTCTAAATCCAGCATTCAGTTACATTGTTTATTGTGAGCTTTCTTATATGTCATTGTTTCCACCCCTGTGCAGTGAACTGGACATGACAATATGTCCAGATAAAGATGTGTCACGTTTTAAATACAAGCAAGGGACACTTGCATATTTTGCATTAATTTCATGATGAAGATCAACATAGAAGACTGACTTTAAAGTGGAACATTACCTTATGCCATGTTTAGGTCTTGCTTTCATCTTCATGTGTTCGTTCATGGATATGTTTCTTATTGTTTCTTTGTAGATGACCCCCGACCAATGACTATACAATTCCCTGCGTGTCCTGACCGCTGGTGCTATGAGCATACCATAAACTACAGGACACCAATTCTCCAACCCAGTACTCAACTGTGTACATTCATAGTTCTGGGCACCTTGTACCTGGTAGGTTCATGGGAGATTATTCTCAGATGTGAAACCATGGGGATTATGTTCAGGGGAGATTACTCCCAGATGTGAAACCATGGGGATTATGTTCAGGGGAGATTACTCTTAGATGTGAAACCATGGGGATTATGTTCAGGGGAGATTACTCTTAGATGTGAAACCATGGGGATTATGTTCAGGGGGGAGTTCTCTCATATTCTGAAACCATGGGGATTATGTTCAGGGGAGATTACTCTTAGATGTGAAACCATGGGGATTATGTTCAGGGGAGATTACTTTCAGATGTGAAACCATGGGGATTATGCTTTGGGGAGTTGACTCATTCTGAAAAGTTTATATATATTCAGGCAGATTGTTTGTTTGTTGTTTAACGCCACACTTAGCGATATTCCAGCTGTATGATGGTCTGCAAATAATTGAATCTGGACCAGACAATCCAGTGATTGACATCATGAGCATCAATCGGCGAAAATTGATATGATGACATGCATCAAGCAAGTCAGCTAGCCTGACCACCCGATCCCATTAGTCGCCTCTTACGACAAGCATGGGTTGCTGAAGACCAATTCTAACCCGTGAATCTTCAAAGGACACATTGTCATAAACCTATAAAATCAATTGCCTGAAGCTATGACTCCTTTAGGATATCAAAGTCTGCATTCTGCAAGTTGTATGCTAATAGCAGTTGACATGATCTACCAGTTGGAATTGAGGTCAATACTTCCATTACTATTGCCAGCTTATAGTGTGAAACCATTACCCGCGATATTCATTATTTCTGCAAATTTAAACATGGCAAGCGTAACAGGAAATACAACAGAAAATGTAAACAAATTATCACAAAATTCACATTTCATCCAGTTGATTAATGTAGGAAAACAGCTGAAATTTCATCTTAGCAAGTGGCTTTATCTTATTTACTTGTCCTTGAAATTTAACAAAAATAAACAATAAAGTGATGGCTAACCTGGTATTCCTAAGAATAACAACTGTGCATAGGCTCCCCAGTATTCCTGGACAAGACATCTTGCTGATGTAGGACCCACACATGTTCATGACACCTTCTGTGTGTATTGTTTACAGGATCGACTGATAAGTGTCCCTATTGAGCTCACCCAAACAGAACAACTGCTCAACACCAAAGACTTCGACCAAAAATGTGATGTCGTCACCAATGACATGAAGTATGTGTGTGTTTACTTTATCCTCGTATGTTCAACATCATGTACGTACACAGTGTTGCAGTGTCACAAACCTTGCAATATATATGTGTGTCTGAGTCTGAGTCTGTGTCTGTGTCTGAGTCTGTGTCTGTGTCTGAGTCTGTGTGTGTGTGTGTCTGTGTCTGAGTCTGAGTCTGTGTGTCTGTGTGTCTGAGTATGTGTCTGTGTCTGAGTCTGTGTCTGAGTCTGTGTGTGTGTGTCTGAGTCTGTGTCTGAGTCTGTGTCTGAGTCTGTGTGTCTGAGTCTGTGTGTGTGTGTCTGTGTCTGAGTCTGTGTCTGTGTCTGTGTGTCTGAGTATGTGTCTGTGTCTGAGTCGGTGTCTGAGTCTGTGTCTGTGTCTGAGTCTGTGTGTGTGTGTCTGAGTCTGAGTATGTGTGTCTGTGTCTGAGTCTGAGTCTGTGTGTCTGTGTCTGAGTCTGTGTCTGAGTCTGTGTCTGTGTCTGAGTCTGTGTCTGAGTCTGTGTGTGTGTCTGAGTCTGTGTCTGTGTCTGTGTCTGAGTCTGTGTGTGTGTGTGTGTGTGAGTCTGAGTATGTGTGTCTGAGCCTTAGTCTGTGTCTGTGTGTCTGAGTCTGCGTCTGTGTGTCTGAGTCTGAGTATGTGTCTGTGTCTTCTGTCTGCACATTCTCATCAACAGTTGGTATCCTCCAGTAATCAACGAGTCTGTTTGTAATCATTGTGTTTCTGGAACATTATCCATTCAATATTTGTTCACAGAACAGTGCTTTTTGCCATTAAGTGATATCTATATTTGTTATTTTCATGGAAGCAACAAAACTTAAACTCAACTCACCACATGTTTATTTGAAATAAGGGTCTGAAATTCATTTATATTGAATCTTACTCAAACACAAGCTGTCAGATCAGTGTAATAGATCTGATGTTAATGAAATTGAATGTAAAGTTGAATCTGTTTGGGGAACTCATCCAGAAAACTGTGCAGAGAGAGCTTTTGTTTTATCTGACAATAATTTTCTTCTTTGGGACAATTGTCATATAAGTGGTCTTGGTCTTCCTAGGAATGGAACTGCTGATGAGGGCACCTGCAAGGCTGGCTGGTTCTCACTGATGAGCTACTACCTTAACGGCCCACGGAGTTGTGACTGCAGCCAGCTAGGCAGGTCCGCTGCATCCTGTGATCCCTTTGGTGGGCAGTGCCAGTGTAAGGGTGGAGTGACAGGAAGGGCGTGTGACAAGTGCCAGGCCGGCTTCTACCAGCTCACTGATGCTGGCTGTTCAAGTAAGCTGAATTCACAGACAATGTGTTTGTTTTAAACATATTTCATTGATATAAAGGTCAGTAGGAATATCATGCGTCCCTCCACCTTACACCCCCTACTTTCCAATTTCCAAATTTCTCAAAATTTAAAAAAGCAACCTTAGCGCCCCCCAGGTTGTGCCTCACCTTTCGGACACACCCTCCTTGGCAATCTCACTAAATGGCCTGGTGGGCCCGTGTCCGAAATACTTATAATGTTTGAAAGCACACGTTAAATCTCCAATAGTAAGCAAGTAATATCATGCTGAACAAATAAACCTGTGACAGTAACAGTGTCGTTATGAAGAATGGACACATTTACCCAATAGGGTTAGAATAGGTCCCCTATTGCTTGTCACCGTGATGACCTAGGTTTAATCAGATTAGGTCCCAACATTCTCATGCTTGTCATAAGAGGTGCATAAACTGGACCAGACTTGCTAATTGTTTTGACCACTGGTTCGTTAGGCCCAGACTAGAGTATGATACAGCTGAAATATTGCTGACATGTAACAACAAGGAAAGAAAACCAACATTTATTGTCAGCAATGGTGAGTTCCTGCAATGTAATGCTGGCTTGTTCTTCAGCAACCCATTGCGCTGATCAGCTTTATAATAATCATGACAAGTTAGTGATTTCAGCTGATGTTCACTGATGCAACTTTCTCCTCATCCAGGCTGCAACTGTGCGTCCAGCAGTGTAGTGTGTGATGCAGTGACGGGCCAGTGTGACTGTCCTCCCAACACTATCGGCCTCCGATGTGACTTGTGTGACTTCAACATGTGGGGCTGGAATGCAACAACTGGATGCAAGGTCCAATCACTCACCTACGTGTCACCTTTTGTCACCTGCTATCATTCTTAATTCCTGACAACTTCCTGTCATATATTCCTTTTCTGTCACTGTCCTGTCACATCCACCCACTTCCTGTCACATCCACCCAAATCCTGTCACATACTACCACTTCCTGTCACATTCACCCACTTCCTGTCACATTCACCCACTTCCTGCCACATCCTACCACTTCCTGTCACATTCACCCACTTCCTGTCACATTCACCCACTTCCTGTCACATCCACCCACTTCCTGCCACATCCACCCACTTCCTGTCACATTCACCCACTTCCTGTCAAACCCATCCACTTCCTCTCAGATCCACCCACTTCCTGCCACATCCACCCACTTCCTGTCACATTCACCCACTTCCTGTCACATTCACCCACTTCCTGTCACATCCACCCACTTCCTGTCACATTCACCCACTTCCTGTCACATTCACCCACTTCCTGTCACATTCACCCACTTCCTGTCACATCCACCCACTTCCTGTCACATTCACCCACTTCCTGTCACATTCACCCACTTCCTGTCACATTCACCCACTTCCTGTCACATTCACCCACTTCTTGTCACATCCACCCACTTCCTGTCACATCCACCCACTTCCTGCCACATCCACCCACTTCCTGCCACATCCACCCACTTCCTGTCACATTCACCCACTTCCTGTCACACCCACCCACTTCCTGTCACATCCACCCACTTCCTGTCACATTCACCCACTTCCTGTCTCATCCACCCACTTCCTGTCACATTCACCCACTTCCTGTCACACCCACCCACTTCCTGTCACATCCACCCACTTCCTGTCACATTCACCCACTTCCTGTCTCATCCACCCACTTCCTGTCACATCCACCCACTTCCTTTCACATCCACCTACTTATATCAAGTCTATCAAGTACTGATAAGTCTTAATTGATGTTGATATTTTTATAAGTACATCAAGAACTGATACATCTTCCAGAGAGTTAACTGACTATGGAAGTCCAGTTTCCACCCTTGCCGAACTAGGCTAGAAAATCTGGGCTCAATCGTCGTGCCACCAGTGGCTATCATAAGTTATGTTCGTTCTATGTCCTTCCTATTGACCAATGATATTCTACCTCTCATATCACTTGCATTAGCTTCAAACAAAATGGTGTCGCCCATTCAAAACAAACTAATCGATAATCAAAATCGATATTGTAATAAAAATTGCATCAAATCACATGAGCACCTTGATTAAAAACAAAACAAAATCTGGAAATATTTATGCTAATGCCAAGCTGGCATGTACACATGTTTTGCAAGTCCTACGATCAACTGAAATATGCACAGCAGTTTACGCATGTGCTTTTTGTTATGCGATTTGATTGGATTACGCACTCGTTGGTCCAGCCAAAATATTACTTCATATTTCCAGCCTAGTTTGGCAAGAGCGACCACTGGACCTTTATAGTCAGTTACTCCTTGCCGTGGGAAGATGGTACTGTTAACTCTGAATTGATGTTGGTATTTTTGTAAGTATATCAAGTACTGATAAATCTGTGTTGTATGACAACAGGAATGCAACTGCAACACCACCGGATCCCAGCGGACATGGTGTAACAGCACGACTGGGGTGTGTTCCTGTAAGACAGGTGTACAGGGAGACAAGTGTCATGAGTGTGCGGACACGTTCACCGGCTTCAGCAGCCTGGGATGCAGTCCCTGCAACTGTGACAGCACCGGCTCCAACTCCACTGTGTGTTACAAGGCAACAGGTCAATGTTCCTGCAAGGTGAGCAGTTCTTGTCGTGGGCAACACTGCCTGGATTATTAAACACTTTCAGTCAGTGACAGGCACAGGGGTAATAGAGTAATAGTGAGGGCATCGGAAATGGGTTTCACACATTGACCCATGTGGGAAGGCAAACACTTCCGCCACTTGGTTCCTCGAATGCCTCTCGGGGCGATTGGGTAGCCTAGTGGTTAAAGCGTTCGCACATCATGCCGAAGACCCGGGTTCGATTCCCGACATGGGTACAATGTACAATGTACAATTTCTGGTGTCCCCCGCCGGGATATTGCTGGAATATTGCTAAAAGCGGCGTAAAACCATACTCACTCACTCACTCAAATGCCTGTCTTACTGGATACAGTGAATGTAGGACCTGACTTGATGATGTGAATGTGTTGACTGGACATAGTGAATGCAGGACCTGACTTGATGATGTGAATGTGTTGACTGGACATAGTGAATGCAGGACCTGACTTGATGATGTGAATGTGTTGACTGGACACAGTGAATGTAGGACCTGACTTGATGATGTGAATGTGTTGACTGGACACAGTGAATGTAGGACCTGACTTGGTGATGTGAATGTGTTGGCTGGACATATTGAATGCAGGACCTGACTTGACGATATGAATGTGTTGACTGGACAGAGTGTCCTCTGACCTGACTTGATGATGTTGATGTGTTGACTGGACACAGTGAATGTAGGACCTGACTTGACGATGTGAATGTGTTGGCTGGACACAGTGAATGTAGGACCTGACTTGATGATGTTGATGTGTTGACTGGACACAGTGAATGTAGGAACTGACTTGATGATGTTGATGTGTTATGCTTCAGGCCAATGCTGAGGGGTTGCTGTGCAACCAGTGTAAAGCAGGATCCTTCTATCTCCATAGCAACAATACTAAAGGCTGTCTTGACTGTGTATGCACAGGCATCACGTCCCAGTGTTCCAGCTCCACAAGCAGACAGGAGTTGGTATGTACACACACGGCTCCATTTTAATAGTCGTAGAATAGTTCATGCAGGATAATGTGATTTTGAATAATGCATCATAATATTTCTAAAAAGGAACCCCTAGCATCTTCACAATATTGTCCATAACATTTTGACGTCAGGTGTGTCATAGGCAGAAGATGTATGTCTTGTTATTGAATCCAACAGTACTGAAGATTCTCCTATGCTGATCAAATTGAGTTTCAGGGTTGTGCAGCTCTCTTTCAGAAACAGACTAGACATGTCTCCATTGGGACAAATGACATACCGTATTCGACGTAATAAGCACCCAGGGCGCTCTCAAAATTAGAAATATGGGGCTCTTATTAGAATATTATTTTGGTGGGAAAAAACAGAGTGGAAAGATCAATTTCGTGGTTTATGCTGACGTGATTAGTAAATATCGCCGTGGGCGCATATTAGAGCGGGGCGCTTATTACGTCGAATACGGTACTCATTTACATTGATGATATATTTTCAACAAATAGCATGACCACCATGAATTCGTCAAGCCTTGTATGTTTATAATTTGTGATCACAATATGCACCCCTTCTTTTCCTGCAAAGCTACAGCTATGTGGGGTCCTTCAGTATAGAAGTTTCTGTTAAATGTCAAAATTCAATCTTGATGTGCTCCAAAAACTGGATTTCCTATTTCAGAAAACTGCCACACTTGTTGAGTCATCTCAAGGACAGCTGACACCGACAGTATCAGTGGCAGATAAAGATGGTGTTACCAACGCATCCCAGTTGGTGACCTCTTTCACCGATCCAGCCACGAACCACGTGTCTGTCAGGACAGTCATAAGTCCAGCAGGCAATGTGTATTGGAGAGTTCCACAGCTCACAGGGTCACTGCTGCCCGTCTACGGGACCACCATCAAGGTTGAGGTCAAGGTCGAGCCTGTTGTAGCAGCGGGAACCCCAGCAGCAACAACAGCAATTTTGATTGGACGAGACAAGAGGCGACTTGTACATGACATTAATGCTCTGGCGGTGAATGTTACAGCCAAAATCGACATAGGCTTGATAGAGACCCAGTGGAAGTGGGAAAATGGTTCTGCCGTTACAAGGGGACAATTTTTGCTCGCTCTTACAAACGTTGAAGTCATTTTGGTTCCTGCTGCTTTCACAGACACAGATCATGTGTCTTAGTAAGTTCTATGCTATATTCTGTTTTCACAGACACAGATCATGTGTCTTAGTATGTTCTATGATATATGCTGCTTTCACAGACACAGATCATGTGTCTTAGTATGTTCTATGATATATGCTGCTTTCACAGTCACAGATCATGTGTCTTAGTATGTTCTATGATATATGCTGCTTTCACAGACACAGATCATGTGTCTTAGTATGTTCTATGATATATGCTGCTTTCACAGACACAGATCATGTGTCTTAGTATGTTCTATGATATATGCTGCTTTCACAGACACAGATCATGTGTCTTAGTAAGTTCTATGATATATGCTGCTTTCACAGCCAAAGATGATACAAACTACCGGTACAACAAAATTGTGATAATGCAATACAAAAGTTGAAAGTGCAATATTATTCACATACATTTCCCGCTTTGAATACACCTTTATTTTTGGAGCAAATGGAAAGATAAGAGGTCAGTTTAGCTCAAATGAACAATTCAGCCTTAACAGATATTCTCCAGCAAAACATTCTTTATGGTATACAAACTGTGATTTCCACAGCTATTCAAAGCCAAACTGAAGAAGGAATTTTGAGAACCATTTATATTTACATTTATTATTTGCTTGTAATAGCATTTGAAAATATTTTTTGTGATATCTTAAATTGGGCATATTCATTAATTTAGTCCAATAGGTCAGTACTCATGTATGTGCAAAACCACATTGAGGATATCTTCCACATTTGCCAAAAGCAATGTGATTCGGCATTGACGACTATAGTCCTTGAAATAGAATCGCGAAATATATTACCGTATTCGACGTAATAAGCGCCCCGCTCTAATAAGCGCCCACGGCGACATTTGCTAAAATATTGGCTAGTGAACAATCCCAATTAGAACCCCTTCCGATTGATCAATGTACACAAGACTTATTTATTCGCGTATAATACGCACTCATGTTTTATATGCACCTTTAATTATGGGCATTTAATTCTGGAAAAATATATCTGTCGTACATAAACATTTCAGGCCGTCAGCATAAACCACGAAATTTATCTTTCAACTCTGTTTTTTTCACCAAAATAACATTCTTATAAGAGTTCCCTGTTTCTAATTTTGAGAGAGCCCTGGGCGCTTATTACATCGAATACGGTAATTAACAAAGACAGCTGCACGTGTGCTGGTAATAATAAGGTGAAAACTTTATCTGACGATAAGAAATATTACATAGAGTAATGACCAAAATTGCAAAGTTTGCTTCTCAAGAAATACCCATTTTACTATCGATAACTATCATTTCTGATCACGTTACAATTCAGGCTTAGATTGGCAGTCAGTTGACTTCGAGCAGCTATATTTAACTGCATGTGCAGTGTACGTACATTACCAGCACAAACTGAAAGTAAAAATCGTGCAGATTGCTATTAACCAAGTTCAAATGCACGCAATGCTAAATATAATCACTGGAAGTCACCTGACTGCCGATCCGTACCCAGATTGTAACCATGTGATCAAAACTCAATGATGTTTATCCCTACCAAAATTGCCGTAATGGCTTGTTTTAAATTTTATAAGTATTGGAATTAATGCGTCAATGTTCGTTAATTTATAATTGCAATATTTTGTGATTCTATTTCAAGTGATGAGGACTATAGGGATCGTTAATATGCCAGCATGTGGATGGTTTCAAAACTTCATTAGCCCATAATAAAGTTTTACTTAAAGTAACGGCCAAATATTAATAAAATGACAAAGATTCAGTTTTTTCACCTTCATAAAACCATTTTTCATTTTTTAACTGGAAACCTCCCTATTAGTTTAGTTAGCTTTTCACTGATATTACATAAAACACTTTATAGAATTATTTTTCTTCTTTTGCAAACCAGAAACTTTATCCTGATAATAAGGAGGGTGTGCAGGATTTGACTAGCTGAATATTCTTGTCTGCACTTTGACCTAGCTGTCGTCTCGTGTTGTACAAGTCCCTTCTTAACTATAAACCTTCTATCATTGCAGCTTGTCACGTCTTGAGTACAGTTTGGATGGCGCTGTGGGCCTTGTAGCAAGTAGTGTGGAGAAATGTGAATGTGGAACAGGATATACAGGACTGTCGTGCGAGGTTTGTAACATTGTGGTGCATGATAATCACTGCTGAGCAGAAAGGGAAGTACTAAGGACAAACAAAGGAGAACAATTTTTTGTTGTTTGATGGCCCAGTGGTTGTTGTGCTTATGTACTTCAGCAGACAAACAATATTTTGTTAAACCAGAAGTATAAGGCTTAAAAAAATAAAATAAAATATAATGCAGGTGGGCAGTATTTTGGGGGTTTTTGTTGTTGTTTTTTTGCTTGTTCAAACTAGCATGTAACCAAATAAACAGCTGTGAACCATCAACCTGGCAAAGGGCCTCCCTACATAAACAAGCATACAAACTCCTGGCCACCATGACCATAGTACGAGATGCACAGGAAAGCAGTGTGCATGTAAAGGGAAGTAACTGTGTGCTATATTGGATCGCATTGTATTTAGGTATTAGGATTTTATAAAGGAATTTAAATGGAAATAAAACGAAACATGCGGCAGACTTTCTGATGAAGCGGGTGGTGCCTGAGAACCAAGACTATTATTTTTTCAAGCCTAAAGGGCTTGTATATTAAATGTTGACAGTTCATTGAAATAGAATGACCTGTCATGAGATGTCTTGTTTCTCACGTCACTGTGTTATTCATATGGCTGAAACGATATCCCGGGACACCGATGCATCGCGATTCACTCAATACGATAAGGTGCGCAATTTGTGAGGTGCTGTATCTCGATTTTTCATGATACATTTTTTTTTAATAAACTTTTATCACAGATACGTTTTAAATGATTTTTAAATTAATTTCAAATTCGAACCGAGTCATAAAAAGTAGGGAAAATATAATTTTCGCTACACACACGTACGTCTTTGAAAATTCAGTGGGTATGCTAGCTTTGTATATCAGCAGCAGTTCAAGCTTTCTGATTGGCTGAGCGGTCTCTAACTCAAACATGTCGGAAAAAGCAGACGCTTGTCCTTTGCTGGTGAAACCACCGGGGATTCACAAATCAGTAGTTTGGGAACATATAATTTTCGCTACACACACGTACGTCTTCGAAAATACAGCAGGTATGCTAGCTTTGTATATCAGCAGCAGTTCAAGCTTTCTGATTGGCTGAGCAGTCTCTAACTCAAACATGTCGGAAAAAGCAAACGCTTGTCCTTTGCTGTCGAAACCACCGGGGATTCACAAATCAGTAGTTTGGGAACATTTCGGGTTCCTAGTAACATTTGAAGATGGAATCAAACACGTGTGCAAAGATCAAACGTGCTGTCGCATGTGTCACGCAATGTTGAAATAGACGGGCAGCACGACAAACATGACAACTCACATACGCAGCCATCACCCAATTATAGACATTACTATCTAGTCACAACTCACAAATATGTAGGACTGTTACTTTTGTGTTTGCTGGCCATTACATGGAAATGGCAGATGATTCATTAAGTTAAAATACCCATTACAGTACATATTTTATGACTCATGAAAATTCATTCACTTTCATTTAAAGTTTGATTTTAATAAACTAATTCATTTATCTTTTGTCTTCTTTTATCACTATGTGTATTGTAGTGTATCGAGATATGTATCGAATCGTGATGTAAGTACCGAGATATGTATCGTATCGTGATCTAGGTGTATCGTTGCAGCCCTAGTTATTCATGCATTAAACTCTCAAGTGACATTGGACATCCAAGGTGCTGTTGTACAAAGTGATCTTAGCGCTAAAGTGATCGTAACTACCATACCTAAACATAGACTTACGACGATCATAGCACGAAGGTTTTGTACAACGACACCCTGGATCTTGTTCCACAAAACACTCTTAGCGTAATATAACCTTTATTGGTCAATGTTAAAGTGTAGAGTTATGATGGACATAGGTCTATAATATCCTTGTGGAACATGGCGTGAGTGGTAATGTTTCCTCTTCAGAGTTGTGCGACAGGCTTCAAGCGTGCCAACGTGACCGGCCATGGGTATCTGGGTGTGTGTGAACCTTGCACCTGTAATAACCATGCCTCTACCTGTGACCCCAACACTGGGAGCTGTCTCGACTGTCAGCATCAAACCACAGGTAGCCCCGGGAACTTGCATCACTTGAACTCAATTTATTTCATCTGACGATGAAATACTGACTTAAAGCACTAAAGAGCTACAAAGATTAGAGATTATCTGTCTGTATCCCACAGCTGACATCTGTAACTTGTCAGTTTGCTAACGGGATTAACCTCTTTGGCCATGTGGACAAGGTGTCTGACCTCAATTCAGAAAGTCAGTGGTTCAAATCCCATTATGTAAAATGGATATTTAATGACTGTTACATGTCCAAAGCAAGGGAACAAATGTTAGACAACTTACAGGACTCATTCACAAAGAAAGTAATCCATCATTTTGAAGTTTAATAGAAAATATGTTTGACTGTTTCAGGTGCAAATTGCGAGATGTGTAAACCTGGTTACTATGGTAACGCTACCATCGGGAATCCAAACGACTGCAGCCAGTGTCCGTGTTATGACCCACGTGTTGTAAACACAACTTGCTACAAGGAAGCCAGTGTCATTAAGTGTTTCTGTAACCCGGAATACACAGGCGACCATTGTGACAAGTCAGTACATTGTAGTATTATCTGTAGTCAAAGACGTATATACAACGTCTTTGCTGTAGTTCTTTAGAATACAAAAAACTTCTTTTGCATCAGTGCCAGAAATCCTCTTTTTACACTGTTGTAACACTACTTAATCTTGAGAGTTTCAAAAGAAGTCCTTTTAACTGTCAACCATCCATAACCAGTCACAATACTAATAGCACCTCCCTTCCTAAACCTGTTCACATGCTACTATTAGTGTCTCAACTGGTCATGGATAGTTCACAGTAAAGAGGACTTCTGTTGAAAATCTTAAGATTTTATAGTGTGATGACAGCTGAAAAACAGGATTTCTGGCACAAATCTGACAGAGGTAGTATTCTTCATATTATTAACAATGATAACTATCGTTTAATATTTGCAGCTTCCTCTTTAACTCTGTAGGGGATTATTGTAACAGCCAATATATTCTCTAGGACTGGTTGTAAAAGTTAAATCCCTCTCTTGACTATAGCAGCTGAACTTGAAGGGACCTACGAAACAATTCAGTTTAACATCTCAATGTCCATTTGACATTCAGTGTCATAGTTTATACTCCTTGACTTGACATGAGGTGAATCACAAAATGCTGTTCCCTGTGTCAGGTGTAAACCGTTCCACTACGGTCAGCCATCAACCCCTGGTACCGGAAGCTGCACAGCTTGTGACTGCAACAACAGGACTGATATCTGTGATACAGTCACAGGAATATGTAATGGCTGTGACTCCAACACAACAGGAAACCACTGCGAACTCTGCATAACTGGCTTCTATCGGAACTCGGTGACGAAAGCGTGTGATTGTGAGTATAAGGTTTGACTGTATCAGTTTGGTTTTATGACACTTTGAACAGTATTTCAATTTTATCATGGCATCTTAATGTGGGAGGAAAACCTAGATGTTTACCAATTATTGTGACATTCTACCCCTCCCCCCACCCACACACACACAAAGGTGGTGCTGACAATCCTTGAATAAAAACAGGTCCAATATTGGATTCAAACCCAATGTCATAGGTTTTGGTCACACCTAAGGGAAGCAACCCTGCACAATGGCACAGGCTGATTGTAATAGTCAAATCCCACTCCAAGGGCTGATTGTAACAGAAACTGATGCAGATAATAGTTTATCCTCCCACCCCCACCCCCACCAAACCCCCCTCCCCAACCCATCCACCCCTCCCTCCTCCCCCATGACCCTTTCCATGATTGATGCTGACAATTCAGAATTCAGGTCAAATATTGGATTCGAACCCAATGCCATAAATTTCTGCCACAGCAAAGGGAAGCAACCCTGCACAGCAAAACACAGTCAGTGTACGATTCAACATGGCAGTACACCACATACAACCATTACAACAATGAATATTTAATATTCCAGTATGTGAGTGCAACTCAACAGGATCAACCGACGCTGTGTGTGACCGGTACAATGGCAGCTGTCCCTGTTATCCTGGGGTTGGGGGAAGGAGCTGCAACACGTGTCTCGACAACTACTGGGGCTACAGCACTAGCCCGTCAGGTGAGTGTTGATGGTGGTGGCAGGTATATTATCCCCCCGCCAAGAAGTGGAAGGGGGATATAGGAATGGGTGCTGTCCATCCGTCACGTTTCGTTTTGTGTCTGGAGCAGAACTCAAAAACTATGAGAGAGATATCTTAACCAAACTTGATTGCTACTTGCTCTGCCATGCTCGATAGGCCTGCGCAACTCTTGTCGCGACATGCAGCCTAAGGGTTAACCACGAGGCTATACCACCTTGCTGACCTGAGATCTGTCAGCTGCTGTCATAAGTCAGACAATCCAAAACAACATGGTGCTTCAAACAATGGCAAACAATGGCAAACAGTTATTAGGTGAATGTTGAATTGTTCCAATAAGGAAGCTGACAGATCCAAATGAGTAGCTTGCAACTTTAACAGGTTTTTCATGTAACATTCCTTGTAGGTTGGTTAAAAGTCTGTGGGTGCAAAGTCTGTCAGATTGTTGTGATCATTTTCTTTTGGAAATTCTAGAATTAATAACAAGATCATCACAGTTTGGCAGAAATGTGTCAAAGGGCCCGAGAGATCAGAAGTTAACTTGAGTATTTGCCTTTGAACTTTAAAAAAATAGGATCAGCAAATGATAACACCAAGGCTGTTGACTTAGTATTCCCTCTGACAGTATAGGGTGATAGCAGGTTGATTTAATATCATTTGCGATCTTCTCAAACTTAACTTTAACTGCTTGACGTGTGATCTTACTTCAATGAAATCAAGAGCATGAGGTTCCAAATAATGAATGTTCAGATGAGAAAGATTGAGTCACCAACGAGGATTGTACAGCTTCCGAGTGTTGTTATATGAGTTAGCACGATCCTTTGAATGTAAGTGAGCAGTGTTATGTATCCATAATGACTGCTTTTGCTGTACTTGACATTTTCACTACCTTGGTGTTTAAGATTATTTGACAAGGTTACCAAGAACAAAAACGCGAGCATGCACGGCTGGCGACTGTCACAACAGCTTGATGAACTTGTGTAAATGTAAAATGTCAATGCCAGAGAATAGTCAGTGTCAATTATGTGCAGAAATAGATTCAATTTGGTGTAAAAGACAAAATAGGGGTGAATATTATATGAATAGATCACTGAAAATGAATAAGCACACCTTTTGATGTGGAACTTTGTGAGAAGCACTATCTAAATCTAGCGCTCAATTACATTGTTTATTGTGAGCTTTGTAATGTTTGTCATGCCTGTGCACAGTGAACATAAGATAAAATCTAGTCAATCCTTATATAAACACAGTCAATCCTTATATAAACTGAAAAATGAAACCTAAAACAAGATTTATCAACATTTTAGGTTTCAAGCATACTTTCCATGAACCTTTTGAAGGGGCATAAAATATCTGTTGCTGGCTTATGGTACTTGAATTATTTTTTTTTTAAAAGCATTGTGATTTATCAGCACCTCTGTTGCCTTGTGGTACACTCACTGGGCTACAGATACGAAGGTTGTGTGTTTGATCCTCAGGAATACAGAGAAAGAAATTTGTCATTTTACATTTCATTACATTCATATGTTACAATCTAAACAGAAATTGTATTAATAAAATCCCTGGGAAATAATAATGTCCCAGTTTACGAGATTTAACGAATCTCATTAAAATCAGATCTTAGTTCTCGCTACTGCTAAACAAAGATCTGAGGACATCCCATTACGGGTCACGTCAGACTGACCTTGTGCGAACTTTGACAGACCGACAGAAGGACTGACAAGAAGTCGACATTAGCCAATCAGAAGGCAGCTTTCTCGTGCACTACGGCACTAATTTCAAATTGGCGACTACGCTTCAAAACATATTTTGACAAATTCTCGATTACAAATTTGAAACCTGAACAAAAGAACATTCTGGAATGGCTAATAGATGGTCTACATTGTATGGATTCAGTTGTTAAATCCGTAACTATCATTTGGAATATCCTGGTGTTAACATTTTCGAGGTTGCATTATCAGAATTCAGATTCCTAATGTCACTTTCATGATCTGGTAAGCGACGCTCTGATTGGTCAGATGAAAGGTCGTTCTGACGTGACCCCTAATGAGATGTCCTCAGATCTTTGTTTGGCGGTAGCGAGAACTAAGGTCTGATTTTAATGAGATTGGAGATTTAATCAGACTGGAGAACAATAAGATGACGTCACTGGAAGTCCAGAATGAGTTTTGTTTTATCTTTCAGGTTGTCAGGCCTGCAACTGTGTGGAGAAGGGGAGTACGACCACCCAGTGTGCAGACCAGGGGATGTGTTTATGCAAGACCCATGTTCTCTCCAGTCAACGGTGTGATACATGTGTTGATGGCTACTTTGGTCTACCAGATCAAGAATGTACTGGTAAGTGTATGTATGTATCCATACTGGGATACAGTTGATTAGACACCAGGAGAAAACAAACAAAAATAGGGCTTTGAGGTTAATTTTATGAAAATCTTGAAAATTTTAACAAGATATATTAACAGTGTAACAGTAGTAGGTGTAACTTCCAACTATGTTTTCTTGTAGCATGTAACTGCAATCTGACTGGGGCTGTCGGTGGGAATGCTTCGGTATGTGACAAAGCGACTGGTCAGTGCCTATGCAAGACAGGAGTGACTGGTCGAACATGTGACAGCTGCCAGGCTCTATTTATAGACTTCAGCGACACTGGATGCAAAGGTATTGTCAGGAATGCACGTCTGTCTATATTTAACATCATTAATCAATTATGTTTTAGATTTTCTAACAGAAAATATTCCAATAACCATCCTCGAGTGTATGTTATTATACAGTTATATAGTTATACCAAGGTTTCGTCTGTCCGTCAGTCCAAAAACTTTGTCCGCGCGATTTCTCTTAAACTATTCAATGGATTCATCTCAAACTTAGTACATATAATCTGTGTCATATGGAGGGGTACAGTCAAAAGATAAAAATTGTTTTTATTAATTTTCCATTTTTGTATAAATTTTTCAAACCCTAACCCTATCCTAGCTATTTAATTTGAAACTACTGACACACTAGGTGGGTCGGGGGTATTACTGAGCCACGCTCACTTTTGCCCTTGTTTCCATTCTGTAATGATATATATATGCTGGACCTATTGGCCACAAGAGCTTCATCTCAGAAGAATGGTGTCACCAGCCTGACAACCAAGCACAATGCTTCTTCTGAAAGAGAATTCAGCATAGATCTCCATTCAAAATCACTGTCTCTTCTGGACGAAGCCATGATATTTTATAATTGAAATAGAAGGCTGTTACAAATTGACTTTTAGCTAGAAAGTTATGTTCTGCTGACTATTTGGACAGGAACAGGGAAGGCCTTATGCTACAATACCTTCCTTATGGCATTTTGAATGCTATTGATACTGCGGCTTTATTCGAATCATGAAAGAATTGTGTAATTTGACTGGATATTTATTTTTAGTATTGCGCCAGTTTAACTGCAGTAAAACTAAATGTATGGTGGTGATTGGGCCCAGGACCAAAGTAGAATGAAGATAAATACACTGGATGAGGATGTCCAGTAGCTAAAATGGATGGGGATTTTCAAAGTTTAGAAAATTTGATTATTTTAGAATCTAGGAATATGTATACAAAAGACATCTCTTTCAATCCTATTAGCATTTTGTTATTTTGTTAGTTGATTTCAGTATGTTTTATTAAAGCGTTTTTTGCCATTAACATATTAGGTGATGTCAATGGACAATTTAGATTTAATTGATATGTTATTGAAATCTATTGACACAAGGAGGAGATAACTAACAGAATCGGGTGTTCAGGCTCACTGACTTGGTTAAAGCATGTCATCATATCCCAATTGCTTAGATTGATGCTCACGATGTCCATCACTTGATTGTCTTGTCCAGACTCGATTTACAGACCACTGTCATATAGCTGGAATATTGATTAGTGCAGCAGTAAACAACAAACAAACAAATCTTAACAAGTATGAAATTTTAATAGTTGTTTGTAATTTTCTTTTGTTTGTTTATACCTCCTGCAGGGTGTGATGTGTGTTCAACATCCTTGGGTAATGATACTAGGAAATTGGAAGAAAAATGGCAGGAAACATATACAGTGTCACAGCATATTGATGGAATCCAGGCACAAGACAAAGAACTTCAGGTAAGGACCGACCAGCTTCAAGGAATAGTCTAACCAACATGGAGCAGTGGGATGGCCTAGTGGTTAAAGCATTCACTCACCACGCCAAAGGCCTGAGTT
The DNA here is from genome assembly GCF_023055435.1 of Haliotis rufescens. Classification (NCBI taxonomy): domain Eukaryota; kingdom Metazoa; phylum Mollusca; class Gastropoda; order Lepetellida; family Haliotidae; genus Haliotis; species Haliotis rufescens. Next base: position 59,239,039 of record NW_025963779.1, on the reverse strand, counting down.
TGATTCCACACATGGGTACGATGTGTAAAACTATTTTTGATGTCTCCTGCCATGATACTGCTGGAATATTGCGTGGTAAAATTACACTCACTAACTCGTACATGAGGCAATATCGAAAGGGATTCAGCAGACGGTCAGTCTTTCAGTTACAGGATTAATCTGGAAAAGCCTGTGTATAATAGGTCTTCTTGTTTTCACATAAAGCTGTTTATAGTCATTGTGACAAAATTATTAATAATTTTGCAAAGATTTATATGAATATCAGTCCAGTTGCCATAAAGCAAAGGGATGTGATGTGATGCTGTACATGAAGTGGATTCTGTTGCAGTCTCTTCACGCACAGCTAGAGCAAGCCATGACAGACCTCGGTCTGACCGAAACCAACAACAGCACGGTCAGTGAGATGACCGCAAACATCACTCTTCAGGAAAACAGCACCAAACAGCAGGTGGAGCAACTCAAACAGAAGGTATTACAGAACTGTTGCAGGATGCATGTAGTCAATAAAATTACACGTGAGGGTTGAAAAATGAGTTTGAAAAATGTTCGGATATTTGCAGATGCGCAGTTTAGTGATTACTGATTTGTCAGTTGAAGCAATATTCCATCACAATGGTGCATCGATCAGAACAGTCTGATGTGAGGCCATCAGTAACTGGAACAATGGTTTAAATTCTTTGCTGATGGGTAATACATGTTGCCTCTTTTCTTTTTCAAACAACAATGCACTGGTGGATGCAGAGAGGCTTTGCAAGGAGTTCTTGTTATCACAAAATGGCGATGTAATACACATTTATGTAAGGGAGGTAACTCTGATTTGTCAGGTGGACCAACCATGTAACAGTAATGTGCTCTCCTTTTTCTAACTCCTACATGCAGCCCTGCAGTGGGGTAATATATAGGCTAAACTATGCATGATGGCCTGTTGTCCACATTCGCAGGGAAAGGTCCCAAGAATAGGTGTAATTATGACTTTATTTGAGTTTTTAGTGTGCTATGGGTGGCCATATTGTACTTTATTACATTTTTCAGAAAACAAAGTAAAGATGGGAGTTTGTGGGTGTGCATGGGAATGAAGAATATTATTTTGAGACTTTCGTTGTGTTATGGTAGCATCTTTAAGACAATTGCCAAATCTTTTTTGTTTTCTCTATAGGTTGCCAGCTTGAATATAGCAGCGGGTCTTCAGAAAAACATGTCCATTTCTGAAGATGCGAGGCTAAACGGCCTCCTTACTGAAAGTTTTAGCACCCTTGACCTTGCTCGAACTGAGACACAGAAAGGAAGAAACTACGAGTACAAGTTCCAGCAGTACAATGTCACAGCACAAACGGTACAATCTTCAACTATTCCTAGCAAAGCTGAGTAGATATTATTTGTTGTAACAAACTGACATCATGAAACAATGAATCCCTTGACTTTGGTAGCCATGAAGCTGTAAACCCTGCCTTCTGGACCATTACTGGATCTTCTGTATGTGAATGTGAGGATGTCACAGTGGAGTGAGTGAGTGAGTGAGTGATGCAGCATGTACAGGAGACTGATGACGATGTGATGTTTCAGTACCGCAGTCAGGGCACTGGAGTGAGTGAGGGATGCAGCATGTACAGGAGACTGATGACGATGTGATGTTTCAGTACCGCAGTCAGGGCACTGGAGTGAGTGAGTGATGAAGCATGTACAGGAGACTGATGACGATGCGATGTTTCAGCACCGCAGTCCGGGCACTGGAGTGAGTGAGCGAGTGATGCAGCATGTACAGGAGACTGATGACGATGTGATGTTTCAGTACCGCAGTCAGGGCACTGGAGTTTGTGAGTGAGTGAGTGATGCAGCATGTACAGGAGACTGATGACGATGTGATGTTTCAGTACCGAAGTCAGGGCACTGGAGGAGGGTCACTCAGTCTCAACTTCAGCCCCCAGTTGGACCGGGCCAACACAACCTACCTGCAGATCACTGGTGACCAGAGCCTGCAGGACATGAGGACGAAGGCAGAGGGACAGGTCAGGTCTCATTTCACTTCAAATCAAATGGTTTTCAAAACCCTATATTGGTAGAAATAAACATTAAATTATAGAACTATACTTTTGTGTATGACCAAAAGCACTAGATATGGTGGATATGAACATTAAATCATACATCAATACTTTTGTGAATGACCCAAAACCCTAGATTTGGTAGAAATTAACACTAAAATAAAGAACAGTTTTTTCGGATTTGACCTGTTAAAAGTATGGTACTAGGGTAGAAAACTATACAGTACCCCAGATACATGATATGGATTGAATGGCCACCATCCATTGACCAGGGGCTGAAGTGGTGCCTTTTTGCTATTTAGGAAATTTATTTTATTTAGTAATTTAAAAAAATAAAATTTGTTTCTGTTTCCATGGCAACAAGTTTGATTGTGACCCTGTTCATAGTGGTGTGTACCTAAAATAGAAATACAAAGTTCAAAATCACAATTCAATGCTATTGTTTTCATAGCTTGATAGCTACTCTTGTATACGGACAGACAGATTAGATAGAAATTCCCTCATCAAGGTGGACTTAAAGTAACAGTCAGGCGATTTGTTCTTTCGAATTTGAGGGGGCCAGGGGGACTTGTCATCTTCTGATGACTCTTGTTATTTATATGCAGACCTTTATTATTCCTCCCAGCATAGAATGCAGAGGGATATAGTCGACGCCTCATCTGTCTGTCCGTCCATGATAATTTCGTTTCCGGAGCAAAACTCGAAAAATCATTCAATAGTTGTTCAACAAAAATTTGCAGATATATCAAACAGATCCTTAAGTGGTGGATTTTTGACATTTTTGCTTTTCTTTAGTCCATGGAAACAATTTGGACTCAAAACAGGATGGGAGTTGATTTCATTTTGGAGCACAACTCAAAAGCTGTTCAGTACCTTTCATCACTACTTGGCAGATATATCAAACAGTTCAGAAGTGGTGCCTTTTGCTATTTGAGGGTTTGGGGCATTTATATTATACCCCTGACCTAAAAAGGCAGAGCTATATAGCTGTACCAAGGAATTCAGTCTCCCGTCCGTCTTTCCTTCTGTCCTTTTAAGGACATTTTTTGTGTTCGACTTGAAAACTTCAAAATAGATTCTTTTCACATTTGGTGAACACTTTTTATACCTACAGGAGAGGTGCAGTGCAAAGTTTGATATCAATATTTGGATTTTCTGGAAAAAAAGACAGCTATATTTCATTTTTTTACTTATCATTTTTTCACTGAAACATTTGAACGATCTATAACTTGAAAACTACTGCATGGATTCTTTACAAATTAAAGGAACAGTTACCATACTAATAGAAGAGATGCAGGGCAAAGTTGTTTTTTTATGTGTCTTTTCTGAAAAAATATATTTTCATGATGTAGACTTTGAAATTTTCTTTACTTCAACATTTTTACGACTTTTAACTTGGAAAACTACTTCATGAGTTTTTCCAATTGGGGGATAGTTTCTCTACCAATAGTAGAAGTGGAGTTCATAGTTTGATTTCAATATGTGGATTTTCTGAAAATAAACAACTATTTTTTTTAATTTTTTTTTAAAATTCTGAAATATTTGTGCTACCAAAAACTAGAAAACTACTGTATGTATTCTTTCAAATTTAGGGAACAGTTTCCATACTAATAGAAGAGGTGCAGTGCAAAGTTTGATTTTGATATGTGTAATTTCTGAAAAAATATGATGTTTTTTATGTTATGAAGTTAGAAATTTCTTTTCACTTCAACATTTGTGCTACCAATAACTTTTAAACAACTTCTTAGATTATTTTCCAATTTGGTGTACAGTTTCTATTCCAATAGGAGAGGTACAATGCAAAGTTTGGTTTCAATATTGTTATTTTATGAAAGGGGGAAGTAGAAATGTTTAGCATGTAAGTTATTAATGCAAGAGAAATATAAATGCTGGGCATAAACCGCTTTGGCAAATTAATGCTTAATGTTATTGTAGTATCGCTTTCAAAATTAGAAATAGGGGGCTCTTATTAGAATATTATTTTGGTGGGGAAAAAACAGTTGAAAGATAAATTTCATGGTTTATGCTGACAGCCTGAAATGTTTATATACGACAGATATATTTTTAAAGAATTTAATTGCCCATAATTAAGGGTGCATATAACACATGAGTGCGTATTACACGCAAATAAATAAATCTTGTCACATTGATCAATCGGAAAGGCTGCTAATTGGGATTGTTCACTAGCCAATATATGAGCAAATATCGTAATGGGCGCTTATTAGAGCCGGGCGCTTATTATGTCGAATACGGTATTATTAGTATTATTGTTTTCATTTAGGCTGCTACTGTAGCAGGACTGCTGGCTAAAGAAGTTGGTATAAGAGAAAACTACAAGACTAAGTCTGGTGAACTCACGGCTAGTGATGCACAACTCAATGATCTGCAGACTAAAGTGAACATGATTTCTGTACACCAGACACAAGCTCAGGTAAAACTGTCATTATTATCATGTCACATTTCACCTTATTGGAACTTGTCCAAAACTTTCCTTATCAGCTCATTAGGACTATATGTGAAATATGTAAAATATATTATGTGAGATTCTAGGAGTGTTATTGCATAAATTGGGTTTGATTTAACAAGGGGGGATACTACCATGCAGAGTATGGTGCTGGTCAAAACAAAATGTCTCAAAATATGCTGTTAATTACTAAATACATTTTTATCAAATTTGTTATCACGTTCAACACTTTTCATCTAAAGATGTCTACTGCAAATGAAAAGGGGTGGAAATCCCACAAGTATTTACAAGGGATGTTCAATGATTTTGCAACTTCAATACAAGACCAAGTCGCAGAATATCTTTTGCATTTTTATTTTTCAATATAATCTCCATTCACCTCAATACACTCTTCCATTTGTCCTTTAAGCTTTTAATACCACTTTTATAGAAATACTCAGATTGGCCCTCTAACCACACCTCTGTGGCAGCCTTTATGTCCTCATCATCCTGGAAGCGTCTTCCACGTAGGGCAGATTTCATTTGCCGGAACAGGAAATAGTCACTGGGGGCCAAGTCTGGGAACTAGGGTGGGTGATTTAACTGTACAGACTTGGTCTTATATTGAAGTTGCAAAACTTATTGAACACCCCTCGTATATGGTGCCGACAATCCAAAGGCTATAATCAGGATTCAAACCAATAAAACCAAGAATCCTGACACAGCCAAGGAACATAACCCTGCACAGCAAAATGCAGAGATTTAGAGTGTTAAAGACACAGATAATAAAATAATGTCACAACTGTTAGATATGAGTGAAATAAGAACTTCACTGACCTGAAGCTGGAAACGAGCCTGTATTGATCGTAGTCTTTGTGTGGGAACTCCAGGCATCAAAACAACAAGCAGAGGCAAACAATGCAGTCATATTAGAAGCCAAGGATGGTGTAAACAACATCACAACTGAAGCTACGGCGTCACAGACAACAGCTGCTAGAGTCTTCAGTGAATGTCAGGCCATTATGTCAGGCGACGCAGCCCCATTACTTCCAGGTGTGACACTCCCAGCAGGTACGTCATCAAACAGTGGTCAAAATGTAACACTCCCAGCGAGTAAACAGTACCATTTTACCATTATGCCACTGAACATGTACACTGAACACACCCACATTTATATTTACTGGCCAATCGGGAAATTCAGTCCCTACCCTTTTGACAAGTGTGACCACACTAAGGTGTTCCTGGCTGCCCTGACAAATGTAATAACACTCAGATGTTCCTAGCTGCTCTGACAAATGTAATAAATCTCAGATGTTCCTAGCTGCTCTGACAAATGTAATAAAACTCAGATGTTCCTAGCTGCTCTGACAAATGTAATAACTCTCAGATGTTCCTAGCTGCTCTGACAAATGTAATAACTCTCAGATGTTCCTAGCTGCTCTGACAAATGTAATAACTCTCAGATGTTCCTAGCTGCTCTGACAAATGTAATAAATCTCAGATGTTCCTAGCTGCTCTGACAAATGTAATAAAACTCAGATGTTCCTAGCTGCTCTGACAAATGTAATAACTCTCAGATGTTCCTAGCTGCTCTGACAAATGTAATAACTCTCAGATGTTCCTAGCTGCTCTGACAAATGTAATAACTCTCAGATGTTCCTAGCTGCTCTGACAAATGTAATAACTCCCAGATGTTCCTAGCTGCCCTGACAAATGTAATAACTCTCAGATGTTCCTAGCTGCCCTGACAAATGTAATAACTCTCAGATGTTCCTAGCTGCCCTGACAAAGGTAATAACACTCAGATGTTCCTAGCTGCTCTGACAAATGTAATAACTCTCAGATGTTCCTGGCTGCCCTGACAAATGTAATAACTCTCAGATGTTCCTAGCTGCTCTGACAAATGTAATAACTCCTTGATGTTCCTAGCTGCTCTGACAAATGTAATAACTCTCGGATGTTCCTAGCTGCTCTGATGAAAGTTTCATGACCTTCGCAGTCCTCACACACTTGGTTCTGATCAGCTTTCATAAACTTTCCCCCAGCATCTGTAGGGTGGTTGTTAGTTAGTTCACCATGAACTTATACCAACTTTGTTCACTCGTTACTTGACAGGTGTTGGCAACTGGACGACTGGCTATGCAAAGCTGCAGGAGGTACAGACAACCATTGCAGCGAAGGTGTCCATCACGGATGCCAATGTGAAGGAATCAGAACGTAAAGCACAGGCACTGGACAGTGATACCCAGAGGGTCAATGAGTAAGTAGCAGACTCTTGTCTTGTCCTCTGACAGTGATACCCAGAGGGTCAATGAGTAAGTAGCAGACTCTTGTCTTGTCCTCTGACAGTGATACCCAGAGGGTCAATGAGTAAGTAGCAGACTCTTGTCTTGTCCTCTGACTGTGATACCCGGAGGGTCAATGAGTAAGTAGCAGGCTCTTGTCTTGTCCTCTAACAATGATACCCAGAGGGTCAATGAGTAAGTAGCAGACTCTTGTCTTGTCCTTTAACAGTGATACCCGGAGGGTCAATGAGTAAGTAGCAGACTCTTGTCTTGTCCTCTGACAGTGATACCCAGAGGGTCAATGAGTAAGAAGCAGACTCTTGTCTTGTCCTCCGACAGTGATACCCAGAGGGTCAATGAGTAAGTAGCAGACTCTTGTCTTGTCCTCTAACAGTGATACCCGGAGGGTCAATGAGTAAGTAGCAGGCTCTTGTCTTGTCCTTTAACAGTGATACCCAGAGGGTCAATGAGTAAGAAGCAGACTCTTGTCTTGTCCTCTAACAGTGATACCCAGAGGGTCAATGAGTAAGTAGCAGACTCTTGTCTTGTCCTTTAACAGTGATACCCAGAGGGTCAATGAGTAAGAAGCAGACTCTTGTCTTGTCCTCTAACAATAATACCCAGAGGGTCAATGAGTAAGAAGCAGACTCTTGTCTTGTCCTCCGACAGTGATACCCAGAGGGTCAATGAGTAAGTAGCAGACTCTTGTCTTGTCCTCTAACAGTGATACCCAGAGGGTCAATGAGTAAGTAGCAGACTCTTGTCTTGTCCTTTAACAGTGATACCCAGAGGGTCAATGAGTAAGAAGCAGACTCTTGTCTTGTCCTCTAACAATGATACCCAGAGGGTCAATGAGTAAGAAGCAGACTCTTGTCTTGTCCTCCGACAGTGATACCCAGAGGGTCAATGAGTAAGTAGCAGACTCTTGTCTTGTCCTCTGACAGTGATACCCAGAGGGTCAATGAGTAAGAAGCAGACTCTTGTCTTGTCCTCCGACAGTGATACCCAGAGTGTCAATGAGTAAGTAGCAGACTCTTGTCTTGTCCTCTAACAGTGATACCCGGAGGGTCAATGAGTAAGTAGCAGGCTCTTGTCTTGTCCTTTAACAGTGATACCCAGAGGGTCAATGAGTAAGAAGCAGACTCTTGTCTTGTCCTCTAACAGTGATACCCAGAGGGTCAATGAGTAAGTAGCAGACTCTTGTCTTGTCCTTTAACAGTGATACCCAGAGGGTCAATGAGTAAGAAGCAGACTCTTGTCTTGTCCTTTAACAGTGATACCCAGAGGGTCAATGAGTAAGAAGCAGACTCTTGTCTTGTCCTCTAACAATGATACCCAGAGGGTCAATGAGTAAGAAGCAGACTCTTGTCTTGTCCTCCGACAGTGATACCCAGAGGGTCAATGAGTAAGTAGCAGACTCTTGGCTTGTCCTCTAACAGTGATACCCAGAGGGTCAATGAGTAAGTAGCAGACTCTTGTCTTGTCCTTTAACAGTGATACCCAGAGGGTCAATGAGTAAGAAGCAGACTCTTGTCTTGTCCTCTAACAATGATACCCAGAGGGTCAATGAGTAAGAAGCAGACTCTTGTCTTGTCCTCCGACAGTGATACCCAGAGGGTCAATGAGTAAGTAGCAGACTCTTGTCTTGTCCTTTAACAGTGATACCCAGAGGGTCAATGAGTAAGCAGCAGACTCTTGTCTTGTCCTCTGACAAGTGATACCCAGAGGGTCAATGAGTAAGTAGCAGACTCTTGTCTTGTCCTCTGACTGTGATACCCAGAGGGTCAATGAGTAGGTAGCAGACTCTTGTCTTGTCCTCTGACAGTGATACCCGGAGGGTCAATGAGTAAGTAGCAGACTCTTGTCTTGTCCTCTGACAGTGATACCCAGAGGGTCAATGAGTAAGTAGCAGACTCTTGTCTTGTCCTCTGACAGTGATACCCAGAGGGTCAATGAGTAAGAAGCAGACTCTTGTCTTGTCCTCTGACAGTGATACCCGGAGGGTCAATGAGTAAGTAGCAGACTCTTGTCCTCTGACAGTGATACCCGGAAGGTCAATGAGTAAGTAGCAGACTCTTGTCTTGTCCTCCGACAGTGATACCCAGAGGGTCAATGAGTAAGTAGCAGGCTCTTGTCTTGTCCTCTGACAGTGATACCCAGAGGGTCAATGAGTAGGTAGCAGACTCTTGTCTTGTCCTCTAACAGTGATACCCGGAGGGTCAATGAGTAGGTAGCAGACTCTTGTCTTGTCCCCTGACAAGTGATACCCAGAGGGTCAATGAGTAAGTAGCAGGCTCTTGTCTTGTCCTCTAACAGTGATACCCGGAGGGTCAATGAGTAAGAAGCAGACTCTTGTCTTGTCCTCCGACAGTGATACCCAGAGGGTCAATGAGTAAGTAGCAGACTCTTGTCTTGTCCTCTGACAGTGATACCCGGAGGGTCAATGAGTAAGTAGCAGACTCTTGTCTTGTCCTTTAACAGTGATACCCGGAGGGTCAATGAGTAAGTAGCAGACTCTTGTCTTGTCCTCTGACAGTGATTCCCGGAGGGTCAATGAGTAAGTAGCAGACTCTTGTCTTGTCCTTTAACAGTGATACCCAGAGGGTCAATGAGTAAGTAGCAGACTCTTGTCTTGTCCTCTGACAGTGATTCCCGGAGGGTCAATGAGTAAGTAGCAGACTCTTGTCTTGTCCTCTGACTGTGATACCCAGAGGGTCAATGAGTAAGTAGCAGACTCTTGTCCTCTGACAGTGATACCCAGAGGGTCAATGAGTAAGTAGCAGACTCTTGTCTTGTCCTCTGACAGTGATTCCCGGAGGGTCAATGAGTAAGTAGCAGACTCTTGTCTTGTCCTTTAACAGTGATACCCAGAGGGTCAATGAGTAAGTAGCAGACTCTTGTCTTGTCCTCTGACAGTGATTCCCGGAGGGTCAATGAGTAGGTAGCAGACTCTTGTCTTGTCCTCTGACTGTGATACCCAGAGGGTCAATGAGTAAGTAGCAGACTCTTGTCCTCTGACAGTGATACCCAGAGGGTCAATGAGTAAGTAGCAGACTCTTGTCTTGTCCTCTGACAGTGATACCCAGAGGGTCAATGAGTAAGTAGCAGACTCTTGTCTTGTCCTCTGACAAGTGATACCCAGAGGGTCAATGAGTAAGAAGCAGACTCTTGTCTTGTCCTCTGACAGTGATACCTGGAGGGTCAATGAGTAAGAAGCAGACTCTTGTCTTGTCCTCTGACAGTGATACCCAGAGGGTCAATGAGTAAGAAGCAGACTCTTGTCTTGTCCTCCGACAGTGATACCCAGAGGGTCAATGAGTAAGTAGCAGACTCTTGTCTTGTCCTTTAACAGTGATACCCAGAGGGTCAATGAGTAAGAAGCAGACTCTTGTCTTGTCCTCTAACAGTGATACCCAGAGTGTCAATGAGTAAGTAGCAGACTCTTGTCTTGTCCTTTAACAGTGATACCCAGAGGGTCAATGAGTAAGAAGCAGACTCTTGTCTTGTCCTCTAACAATGATACCCAGAGGGTCAATGAGTAAGAAGCAGACTCTTGTCTTGTCCTCCGACAGTGATACCCAGAGGGTCAATGAGTAAGTAGCAGACTCTTGTCTTGTCCTTTAACAGTGATACCCAGAGGGTCAATGAGTAAGTAGCAGACTCTTGTCTTGTCCTTTAACAGTGATACCCAGAGGGTCAATGAGTAAGAAGCAGACTCTTGTCTTGTCCCCTGACAAGTGATACCCAGAGGGTCAATGAGTAAGTAGCAGGCTCTTGTCTTGTCCTCTAACAGTGATACCCAGAGGGTCAATGAGTAAGTAGCAGACTCTTGTCTTGTCCTCCGACAGTGATACCCAGAGGGTCAATGAGTAAGTAGCAGACTCTTGTCCTCTGACAGTGATACCCAGAGGGTCAATGAGTAAGTAGCAGACTCTTGTCTTGTCCTCTGACAGTGATACCCAGAGGGTCAATGAGTAAGTAGCAGACTCTTGTCTTGTCCTCTGACAAGTGATACCCAGAGGGTCAATGAGTAAGAAGCAGACTCTTGTCTTGTCCTCTGACAGTGATACCTGGAGGGTCAATGAGTAAGAAGCAGACTCTTGTCTTGTCCTCTGACAGTGATACCCAGAGGGTCAATGAGTAAGAAGCAGACTCTTGTCTTGTCCTCCGACAGTGATACCCAGAGGGTCAATGAGTAAGTAGCAGACTCTTGTCTTGTCCTTTAACAGTGATACCCAGAGGGTCAATGAGTAAGTAGCAGACTCTTGTCTTGTCCTCTAACAGTGATACCCAGAGTGTCAATGAGTAAGTAGCAGACTCTTGTCTTGTCCTTTAACAGTGATACCCAGAGGGTCAATGAGTAAGAAGCAGACTCTTGTCTTGTCCTCTAACAATGATACCCAGAGGGTCAATGAGTAAGAAGCAGACTCTTGTCTTGTCCTCCGACAGTGATACCCAGAGGGTCAATGAGTAAGTAGCAGACTCTTGTCTTGTCCTCTAACAGTGATACCCAGAGGGTCAATGAGTAAGTAGCAGACTCTTGTCTTGTCCTTTAACAGTGATACCCAGAGGGTCAATGAGTAAGAAGCAGACTCTTGTCTTGTCCCCTGACAAGTGATACCCAGAGGGTCAATGAGTAAGTAGCAGGCTCTTGTCTTGTCCTCTAACAGTGATACCCGGAGGGTCAATGAGTAAGTAGCAGACTCTTGTCTTGTCCTCCGACAGTGATACCCAGAGGGTCAATGAGTAAGTAGCAGACTCTTGTCTTGTCCTCTGACAGTGATACCCGGAGGGTCAATGAGTAAGTAGCAGACTCTTGTCTTGTCCTTTAACAGTGATACCCGGAGGGTCAATGAGTAAGAAGCAGACTCTTGTCTTGTCCTCTGACAGTGATTCCCGGAGGGTCAATGAGTAAGTAGCAGACTCTTGTCTTGTCCTTTAACAGTGATACCCGGAGGGTCAATGAGTAAGTAGCAGACTCTTGTCTTGTCCTCTGACAGTGATTCCCGGAGGGTCAATGAGTAGGTAGCAGACTCTTGTCTTGTCCTCTGACTGTGATACCCAGAGGGTCAATGAGTAAGTAGCAGACTCTTGTCCTCTGACAGTGATACCCAGAGGGTCAATGAGTAAGTAGCAGACTCTTGTCTTGTCCTCTGACAGTGATTCCCGGAGGGTCAATGAGTAAGTAGCAGACTCTTGTCTTGTCCTTTAACAGTGATACCCGGAGGGTCAATGAGTAAGTAGCAGACTCTTGTCTTGTCCTCTGACAGTGATTCCCGGAGGGTCAATGAGTAAGTAGCAGACTCTTGTCTTGTCCTCTGACTGTGATACCCAGAGGGTCAATGAGTAAGTAGCAGACTCTTGTCCTCTGACAGTGATACCCAGAGGGTCAATGAGTAAGTAGCAGACTCTTGTCTTGTCCTCTGACAGTGATACCCAGAGGGTCAATGAGTAAGTAGCAGACTCTTGTCTTGTCCTCTGACAAGTGATACCCAGAGGGTCAATGAGTAAGAAGCAGACTCTTGTCTTGTCCTCTGACAGTGATACCCAGAGGGTCAATGAGTAAGTAGCAGACTCTTGTCTTGTCCTCTGACAGTGATACCCAGAGGGTCAATGAGTAAGAAGCAGACTCTTGTCTTGTCCTCCGACAGTGATACCCAGAGGGTCAATGAGTAAGTAGCAGACTCTTGTCTTGTCCTCTGACAGTGATACCTGGAGGGTCAATGAGTAAGTAGCAGACTCTTGTCTTGTCCCCTTATAGCCAAGGGACTCATTTCACCAAGTGATTGTTGTGCTGTGACTTCTGAAATTCCCATGCTTAAACATAGGCTTACAACAGTCATAGCACTCTGACAGCTTTGTGAAGCAGGGTCCTGGATACAATTCTGTATATGCTGAGTTGTTGAAGTTGTTCAACAAATGAACCTTGATACCTACCGTATTCGACATAATAAGCGCCCCGCTCTAAGAAGCGCCCGCGGTGATATTTGCTGATATATTGGCTAGTGCACAATCCTAATTAGCATGATTAGCACCCCTTCTGATTGATCAATGTACACAAGACTTATATATTCGTGTGTAATGCGCACTTGTGTGTTATATCACCCTTAAAGATAGGCAGTTAAATTCTGGAAAAATATATCTGTCATATGTAAACGTATCTAAACATTTCAGGCTGTCAGCACAAACCACGAAATTTACAATGCTTCAACTCTGGGTTTTTTCACCAAAATAATATTCTAATAAGAGCCCCCTATTTCTAATTTTGAGAGTGCCCTGGGCGCTTATTATGTCAAATACGGTATATGGAGTCCTCTGAAACACTACAGCTGCATTTCTATTTTAAACACTATAATGGAGTTTGCTTTTTATAATAACTTTGAAATTTGTATATGAAATTATTAGATATGTTAAAATTAAAGTGACAACTAGCATTTTTACTTTTGTGGATTTCTTCATGATCAAGTTGAAGTTTTTGTGAAATATGTGGAAAACATGCAAACATCCTCATGGCAATGACATTGATACTTCAACCACAAACGTTGTTATAGTTCCCCAGAGTGTTGTTTGGAATAGTTTGAGAATATAGTGTCAGGAATAGAGTGAGTGAGTATGGTTTTACGCCCCTTTTAGCAATATTCCAGCAATATCACGGCGGGGGACACCACAAATGGGCTTCACACATTGTACCCATGTCAGGAATCGAACCCGGGTCCTCGGCGTGACGAACGAACGCTTTAACCACTAGGCTACCCGACCGCCCCGTTAGGAATAGAACAACACAGGTGTTTTGTCGGGCCAAACAGTACAAATAAGTTGACATTAAAAAAGTAAAATGTGTAGCGGACAGCAGAAGTGCATCTCTTCATGTGAATATTGCTCACATTAAAATATTCAGAGTATGCATTAATATTTGTTTATGTAATAAGTGAAAAGTCCAATTATACCTGACAAGTGAAATTAGAAAATGTAAACATGGTAAAAAGAAAACAGGTTGATATTATTTTTAAATATGTTTCTACACCACAGCAATCTAAAAACAAATATGTGTGAGACTCTGGGCCACAAACATTATTTTCCTCAATAAGTTAACAAAGTTTCTGCCATCTTGGATGGATTTGTTTGGATTTTGCTGATTTTAAGTGATCCGAGTTCCTTTTTCAACAAGTATTGATGAATGTACCCCTTTCCTTAGTACATTTCAGATTGTCAGACCAAGAGGCGAGGGTGCAGTGAACGCCATCACCAACTTTGAGAAGGTGATACTCACCCTAAACACCACCTTGACAACAGCTGCCGAAGCAAGGGTAACCATTGCAGAAGCACAGGCCAATCTCAACAGTGTCACCATAGCAAATCTGGAGGCACAAGCTAATGCCTCAAAGGCAGAGAGCGACCAAATACTGGCCATGATTAACACCATCAACTATCAACCGGAGGGTAAGGTGTTTTGTAGCCTTGCTCCAAGGCTGTGCTGACAGACTGTGTATAATTCTATCTTTGCAATAGGCAAGTCTAGATAAGGGGACAGTCTAAGGAAACCAGACCTTTATGGGGACAACTTATTCAGATTATTTATATGAGTTAGAAATTATTTAAAAAAAATAATTATTGCCTTAGAGACTTGTGCAGGTGTAGGTGTTTCGTTTGATTCAATCACTTGGGTCATTGAATAGAAAGAGATCAAGGTGAGGCTCATATAAACTTTATTTTCTGGAAATTTATGAAATAAGGATGTTGGATATAATATTGGTATTTACGTACAAAAATTGTTCTAGTAATAGTTATTTCGGACGAAATGTGATGTTTCACTGTCTAACGTCACTACCAGGCTGACTTTCAAACCCTTATAAAAAAATAAAGGCCTGAAAAGATGCATCCTAGCCTGCCTTAATCATTCCCCGCAAGGCACATTTTTACCTTCTCTGCAGGGTCTTAAGGAAGTCTCTAGATATTCCCGGCAAATGTCTCCACACCATCTCGGCAAACTACTCCAACTTGCAGCTTGCTGAGAAGTATCCAAGACTTCCTTACAGTACCTACTGAAGTAGTCTCCGATACTTCCTCAGAACTAACCTTATATGGCTAATTAAATATGCTTTGAACCATCTCGGTTGAGAAACAGTACAAAAAACGTGAGATCCTCTGCCCTGTGCAACATGCAATCCCATATGTCATTCTTGATAATGAAAACTTGCGTTATGGATGGTGATTCATAGAAAAAAAATCAGTTTTATTAAGAAATGGTACAAACTTGTTTTCTTAAGTGATCTTTGCTCAGGTGAAATAAGGAATTGAAAAAGTTAAACAGTTTTCCATGTTTGTTGATCTACTTTGATATTTGTTTCTTTCTGAAATACATTCAAACACCGTTGTGTCAAACTTTGATGTGTTGAACTTATGGTTGTCTCGAAGTAAAAGCTTGGTCCCTGGGTATTCCTTCCTTATTCATCACTCTTTGGTTGCCAAACCTTGGATAACTCAAAGTATTTACGTTTGTCAGTTTAACTTAGACACAATGGTATTTAACTGTAGTTAAATTAGGTTGGAAAAAAAGTCAATAATCCAATGCAATACACAATGTAAATTTACTTTCCAATATCATCAAATACTTTTTGTCTGGTTTAATGGTTTGATCCTTGCAATTTTTACATGCAATTGTTAACTTTGTGTGTTTTTAGTCTTGAACAGCCGTCTGCAAGGTGTCAACACAAGCATTCAAATTGCCAGAGCCACATGGGTTCCCATTGATGCAAGACTTCCACAACTGCAGCTGAGGGCAGACATACTCAAGACTCGAAGTGGAGGTCAGTTCTCATCCTAAGCTGGCTGTTGAATTTAGTCAGTGTTGTCTACCATATACATTTTGTTATTTTTTTGTTTTATTTTTTGTTGTGTAAAGCCCACTCAGCAGTATCCCAGCTATATGATGGCAATCTGTAAAAAATCAAGTCTGAAACAGACAGTCCAGTGATTGAAAGCATGAGCATTGATCTACACAGTTGGGATTCGATGACCATCAACCAAGTATGCGAGCCTGACATACCAATCCTGTTAGTGGCCTCTTATGACAAGATGGGTTGCAGAAGACCAGTGCTAATCCGAAGACCAATTCTAACCTGGATACTCACGCGCTACCATATATGTACTTCTGATGGAAAGCTGAAAGTTCATTTCAGATTCTCTGGTGGTTGACTTCTCTGTTTGGTTTTATCTCACAATGAATCTAACTTTTAGCCAATATAAAATAATAGGAATACATATCACCTATTTTTATGCTTGTATGATCTCAATAAAAAAAATCCAGCACTGAAAGTTAGGCTGCAAGTTTTTCTACTGAGTACTTGAGACTTGTGCTAGCTGGTGGCTGAACTATCATTGGCCTTCAGTAAGTAGAGCGTAAGCGTAAGAGTAAACCTGATATTTGATACTTGACAGTTATGCCCCAATTATATTTCTGGGTTTGTCAGCACCATACCAGTGCTCGTTGGTTTCACCAATCTGGTTAACGAACTGCATCACTTCAGGCTTTCCTCCACATTAAGTTGACACACTGTGATATAACTTGAATACTGTTCGAAGTGGCGTTCCACCCAACTCACTCACTGCTTGTAGATACATGATGTTATCTGTAGTTTGAGATATCAGGGGTGGTGAGTTTGGACCATACACTAAAAGCCTATTAGTCCAGATCCCACTGAAATACATTCAGAATTAATGAATCATATGGGTTTGGAGAAATGTCCCTTGTTCCAGCAGGAATGTTTCAGAAGGTGATTAATGGAATCAGAACTAACAGGGCTTGAGTGTATCTAAACTAATTGGGGCATGACTAGAGTGAGTGAGTTGGGTTTAACACCGCTTTTAACAGTATTCCAGTTCTATCGCAGCGTGTCAGCTTAGGAAAGCCCTAAGTATTGCAGGTCTTGGATGTTTACCACTTAGGTGAAACCCACGAGCACAGGTGTGGTGCTGACAAACCTAGAAACATAATTGGGGCAAACCGGGCTTCGAACCCACAATCATAGGTCTCTGGTGTGCCAAAAGGATGCAACTCTGCACAGCGAATCGCGGCGCCTTAGACGACTGGGCCTCTTGTGCGCCCGGGGGCATGACTGGAAAGATACTTTGTCTGAAAGGATATTTCCATCTTCCCGAGGCAAGAGAGTTAACTGACTTTAAAAGTCCAGTTTCCACCCTTGCCGAACTACGCTGAATTCCTGGGCTCGATCGTAGCGCCACCAGTGGCTATTATGAGTTATGTCACTTCTATGCCTCTCCTATGGACCAATCAGATTCCACCCTTCGTATCACTTGCAGTTGCTTCAAACAAAATGGTGGCGCCCAGTCAAGACAATCTGATCGATAATCAAGATCTATATTGTGATAAAACGGATCTTACATCGCGAAGTGCATCAAATCACCTGAGGACCTTGATTAAAAACATGAAAAGAATTGACAAATATCTGTTGACAGTGCACATGCTTTGCAAATCCTGCAATCAACCGAAATCTGCCTGACAGTTTATGTACCGGATTTCGATTTCAATGCACGATTTTGGTTGGACTATGCATAAACTCGTTAGTCCAGCCAAAACTCCATAATACCAGCCTAATTCAGCAAGGGTGGAAACTGGACTTTTATAGTCAGTTAACTCTCTTGCCTCGGGAAGATGGGATATTTCAAGTTCATGAATATGTGAATAGTTAATGGATTTTTTATTATGAATGGGATATTTTTTCAGCTGAAGTTAATCAAGCTACCAGCCTTGCCCAAGAGGCTATATTGAAGACTTCAACCACGCAGAGTTCATTGTCATCGGCGAATATGACTTTAGCTAATGTGAGGACAAGTGTCGATACAATTAAAAATCTCAATGACAGGGGTCTACAGCTCACGAGCTCGGTTTCCAACAAAGGTAAATACAAAAGATTGTATGGAAATATTTGACATATCTGTCCTGTAGACAGTGGGTTACAGTCTTGTCATGTTTGGCCAGTAGACTGTAGGTTCCAGGCTTGTCATGTTTGTCCACTAGACGGTCTTGTCATGTTTGGCCAGTAGACTGTAGGTTTCAGAATTACCATGTTTGTCCACTAGACGGTAGGTTCCAGTGTTGCCATGTTTGTCCAGTAGACTGTAGGTTTCAGAATTACTATGTTTGTCCAGTAGATGGTAGGTTTCAGAATTATCATGTTTGTCCAGTAGAATGTAGGTTCCAGTCTTGTCATGTTTGTCCAGTAGACAGTATTCCAGTCTTGTCATGTTTGTTCATTTGAGTGTAGGTTCACAATGTATCATCTAGATACTAAATCTAGACATTTCTTAAGACAAGACTACTGTGAATGAAGTTTGTGCATTCCTGATAAGAACTACCAAGTCAGTAAATAATGCCTCAAATTTAATATAAATATTAAACAAGAAATATGAAATGTTCTTTGAAACAATGGATATGTCACTTATGACTACTATTCCAAAGGGCTTCTGATTTGTTCAGGCAATACTAATATTTCTTCACTCATTAATGTTTGACATCCTTCTTGGTTATTTCAACCTAAAATAATGTCCCTGTCTACTTCACAGTCATGTTATGGAAGAAGTATACCATGTATTAACCACTAAACATACACACAACTTGTTTTTTCTTAAAACCACCCTCTTGATTACTTTTTTTAACCTCCTTTTTCAAAATTGGGATGTTACCTAAATGAATGTCTTTTACAGCTATCTGTAATATTCATAACTTGTTTCAACATCAAAACATCATTCAAATTTTAGACATGTTTTGTTGAAAAGAACTGCAAGTATTTCAATGTTGTTATTTTGCAGTTGGTGACATCGAAGCTCGCATGGACTCCATGACAAGAACAATAGAGGGTATCAGGCAGCACCAACAAACTGTAACAGGCCAACAAGCAAACATCAACAACAGAATTGGCAGTATTGAAGCTAAGTTGCTCCGGGCCAAGGCATTGCTAGGGAAGTTCCGCTATCCTGTCAAGTTCAATGGGTCTTCAGGCGTGTCTATCACAAACCCCTCTAAAGATGTAGCGCTGCCTTACACGGACGTGGAGTTCACTTTCCAGAAGATTGCAACGGTTAACAATGCCCTGCTGTTCTTCTCTGAAAATAATGCCACAGTTGAAGTGCTCAGTGTTGAGATTGTTAATAATCAGGTTCACATGCAGTTCAACTGGACCTCTGGAAACTCTGCCATCACCAGCCTGGCAAATCTTTGTGATGACTGCTGGTTCCGAGTGCAAGCCTCAAGGTAAATCTGGATGATGTAGCAGTTTTTGTAGCTCACCTTATTGAGTTTGGTATGACATTGCTTTGAACAATATTTCAATTATATTATGGCATGTCAGGTTAATGTGGGAGGAAAGCCCATAGTGATGCAAGTGTTAGATGTTTACCACTTTGGTGGAACCCACTAGCATGGGTATGGTTCTCAAAATCGAGAAACATTATAAGGGTGAATTGTGGCACCTTAGACGACTCGGTGACCATATCTTTCAAAATTAAGTGACCTGATGTTATGGTGCTTTGTCGTCTCCATCATAAACTTCAATTGTTTTTAGTTCTCCTTTGTAACCCTTGTATGGCCTTTCTGATCAAATATAATGTTCAATAAAGAAAATCAGGTCAGCTACAGACTTTTCCAGCCTCTATCTAAAAAATCCATTAATGCATGGTATCCAAAAATGTTTCATGTATATCTCATTTATTCATAGGAATCTATGGTAATAGAATACCTGTTTACAATCTCAATGAACACTTGCAGTCAGTTCTGTTACTGTTTGATTAAATTCATGCTTATGTTGAAACGTTTGTCCTTGTGATTTAACTAATACAATTCAGGGTCTAACAACCATCTAATAGGCAATAGGTGATGTCTCGAGATGTCTTATTTCTGAAGGATTTGATTTTTTAAAGAATATTATTTGATGTTTTATTATCATTATAAGATGATCAATGCTGCTTTCTGTAGTGTTATGGCAATAACAGAATACCAAGAATGAGCTGGGAATCAAACCTGGGATGCCAGCCTGACAAGCAAACACTGTAACCAATGGGCTAACTTTAATTCTTTATATGTGGAACAAAGATAGATGTTTTAATGAAGATACAATCTGTGACAGGTATAACACCTTGGTGTTCCTGGCGGTGACGTTGGTGTCGACTGGCGGTGTAGCTGCTGCTGCTGCCCCCCCTATTACTAAGGAGCCATTGACGTTCAACTCGCCACTTTACTTTGGAAGCCTGCCCGTTAGTGTTCAGGTATGTTCAATTTGTTAAATTGTTTGACTATTGTAGGAACTATTTTGAGTGAGTTAATTAGTATGGTTTTACGCCACTTTTAGCAATATTCCAGGAATATCACGACGGGGGACACAAGAAATAGGCATCACAAATGTACCAATGTCGGGAATCGAACCTGGATCTTCAGCGTCTCGAGCGTACGCTTTTAACCACTAGGCTACCCGACTGCCTCAGGAACTATTTTGAAGAAACCATTCTATTCAAATGTTATCTGTGTCAATCATTATATGTGGTGTGAAATAATACAGAATAAAACTTGTTAGACAATTTATTTGAATACAATTGTGCAAGTAGACTGTTGACGGAAAAATGGTTGTGAGCTGAAACAATTCTCATTCAAAAGAAATAAAATGCTTCAATGTAATGCTTTGTTGATTCATGTGGCCTCCTAAATAAGATAAAGTTTTAGTTATTAATACCACTGAAATGTGAACTGTTTTTTTCAGACAAGCAAAGTCAGTAGCCGATCTGGGTTTGAAGGCTGCATGTATGATGTGAAATTCAATGGAGGAGATGTGGAAATATGGCAAGAGTCCATCAATGCTGGGAACACACCTCAGTGTTGCCGAACGCCCACGCCAACACCCCCAACATTGGCTGCAGGGGTCAGCTTCGATGGCTTCGGACAACTGGTGCTGAATGCAGGAGTCCTGAACATTACAGACGTCCCACTGAATATCACCTTCAAGTTCAGGACATTTAACCCCAATGCATATCTGTTCCTGGTTGCAAGAGACAGTGTTCCTGTTATGTTTGGTATTTACCTAAGTAATGGCTACATTGTGTTAGAAATTGGCACTGCCGGTGCCCCACAGAACCGCATTCAGACAACCAACAAATTCAACACGGGAGATTGGTTCCAGGTAAGACTTGGTCTATTAAACAAATTCAAGGATGTCTTCCTGACATTATTGTCTGTAATTTACGCTATTGATGTACATCAGTGTATCCTATTACTTTGCAATCATTAACAATTTGGGTAACGAATAGATTTATACACTTTGGTTAACTCTTTGAATTGGTGCATTTGTGATAATGTTGTGACAGGTGTTTTTCTTGGTGAATAGGTCATAAATGTATGTCCATTTGCATCCATGAGTACAAGTACCTTTACATAAAGGTTGTATGAAGGTTGTAGGGTTGTATGAAGGTTGTAGGGTTGTATGAAGGTTGTAGGGTTACATGAGGGTTGTATGAAGGTTGTAGGGTTGTATGAGGGTTGTAGGGTTGTATGAAGGTTGTAGGGTTGTATGAAGGTTGTAGGGTTACATGAGGGCTGTAGGGTTGTATGAAGGTTGTAGGGTTGTATAAAGGTTGTAGGGTTGCATGAGGGCTGTAAGGTTGTATGAAAGTTGTAGGGTTACATGAGAGCTGTAGGGTTGTATGAAGGTTGTAGGGTTACATGAGGGCTGTAGGGTTGTATGAAGGTTGTAGGGTTGTATGAAGGTTGTAGGGTTACATTAGGGCTGTAGGGTTGTATGAAGGTTGTAGGGTTGTATGAAGGTTGTAGTGTTACATTAGGGTTGTATGAAGGTTGTAGGGTTACATAAGGGTTGTATGAAGGTTGCAGGGTTGTATTAAGGTTGTTATGGTAGAGTTACATGACTCTATGTATATGTGTTGAGAGTGTGTTGCATGTGCCTAAGTGAGGAAAGGACGAACCGTCAAAGTGATTAAATATGTTGACTTCCCTGACAGGTTGTTGCTCAGCACAGCACCCAGAACTCCCTTCAGATCTTCCAGGATGGAGTGGGATCTATTGAAGCTGTCACCCCGGTGCCTGATAATCCTGTAGACTTGACACCTCTGCAAGGGCAGGACATCACATTCGGCTCAGATAAGAGACCCAACTCAATCACGTGAGATATTATTCATGAGGGGTGACTTTCAAGAGTATTTTTGGTATTGCAATAGTACTATGATATTCAACATGGTAACACAGCCTAACACATCTGCATAGTGCTATATTCAGCAGATACTGCTCGGGACCATGTCAGGGCGTAAGGAAGGTACCCCTTATCATTTTCAGATAACCATGTCTCTTTGAACAGGGTGGATTTTGGATGATATCTGTATTAGGGCTGGGACGAGTCCAAATTTACTACCCAGGTACCCACCCCCTATTACCCAACCCTACCCGGGTACCCACTGTAGGTCTCAGGAGATGTCTCAAAATGTCCGATTGGGAACATTTTTAGCATAGCCCTGGCAAAACGTATTTAGATACACGTATTAAACAATCTGGTCATTCATACACTGAAGTTGAATTAAGTTATATCTTTATTCAACCATATGAAAAATCAGAAGGAATGGGTGCACAGTCAGAAAAAAATGCAAACATAAGTGACTTGTAGTGTTACCATAATTTTTGTCATTAACAGTATATCACGTGACTAACCATGGGTCCGGGTAGTCCTGTGGGTACCCGGGTCCTACTCAGTACCCATCCAACCCGGGTACCCGAGTTACCAGTCCCAGCCCTAATCTGTTTGCTTATATTTTATATAGTCTGTTGATACTATCTACAGTGTAGTCAAGCATGGATAGTAAAAATGTACTATTATTTATATGCTTTGAGAAGGGTGCACCCGGTACACTCGATCTTTTCAAATGCAGTGCACATTTAGTACACTGCTGTGGGTAATGGTAATATCAATCAATCAGTGTATCAGTCATTATTTTGTAGTGAAGAGGCCACAGGCCTGTAGTACATACACTGCTGAGTAGTGTAGCATGGTTATTTCTGTGAGAGAATACTTCTTAACAGCAATGCATTACTAACAAGCATGAAATACTCACATCCCCCGACAATATGACATGTCGGGTGTGTGCAATGCATTAGCTCCTGTGAACTATGTTCACTGGGCCTTTTTGTAAAGAAATATAGTACGTTTTCAAGATCTGCTCCGGAAACGAGGACTACCACCATTTTCAGTCTAAATCAAAGTCGTTCCCATGGAAACTCGAAAAATAACCTTTAAAAAAAATCCCAAACTATCAAAAGGCACCAGTTCACCACTAGAACTATCAATGGGAAAAATATGGTAAAGAAAAATGGTACGGTTTTCAAGATCTGCTCCGGAAACGAGGACTACCACAATTTTCAGTCTAAATCAAAGTCGTTACAATGAAAACTCGAAAAATCTTGTTTTTAAAAATTCCCAAACTATCAAAAGGCACCAGTTCACCACTAGATCTATCTATGTGCCAAGTTTTGTGAAGAAATATAGTATGTTTTCAAGATCTGCTCCGGAAACGAGGACTACCACCATTTTCAGTCGAAATCAAAGTCGTTCCCATGGAAACTCGAAAAATAACTTTTAAAAAAAATCCCAAACTATCAAAAGGCACCAGTTCACCACTAGAACTATCAATGGGAAAAATATGGTAAAGAAAAATGGTACGGTTTTCAAGATCTGCTCCGGAAACGAGGACTACCACAATTTTCAGTCTAAATCAAAGTCGTTACAATGAAAACTCGAAAAATCTTGTTTTTAAAAATTCCCAAACTATCAAAAGGCACCAGTTCACCACTAGATCTATCTATGTGCCAAGTTTTGTGAAGAAATATAGTATGTTTTCAAGATCTGCTCCGGAAACGAGGACTACCACCATTTTCAGTCGAAATCAAAGTCGTTCCCATGGAAACTCGAAAAATAACTTTTAAAAAAAATCCCAAACTATCAAAAGGCACCAGTTCACCACTAGAACTATCAATGGGAAAACTATGGTAAAGAAAAATGGTACGGTTTTCAAGATCCGCTCCGGAAACGAGGACTACCACAATTTTCAGTCTAAATCAAAGTCGTTACAATGAAAACTCGAAAAATCTTGTTTTTAAAAATTCCCAAACTATCAAAAGGCACCAGTTCACCACTAGATCTATCTATGTGCCAAGTTTTGTGAAGAAATATGGTACGGTTTTCAAGATCTGCTCCGGAAACGAGGACTACCGCCATTTTCAGTCTAAATCAAAGTCGTTCCCATGGAAACTCGAAAAATAACTTTATTTAAAATCCCAAACTATCAAAAGGCACCAGTTCACCACTAGATCTATCTATGTGCCAAGTTTGGTGAAGAAATATGGTACGGTTTTCAAGATCTGCTCCGGAAACGAGGACTACCGCCATTTTCAAGTCTAAATCAAAGTCGTTGCCATGGAAACTCGAAAAATAATTATTTTTTTAAAAATCCCAAACTATCAAAAGGCACCAGTTCACCACTAGATCTATCTATGTGCCAAGTTTGGTGAAGAAATATGGTACGGTTTTCAAGATCTGCTCCGGAAACTAAATGTGACGGACGGACGGAAGGACGGACGGACGGCTACCATTCCTATATCCCCCTTCCACTTCGTGGCGGGGGATAAAAAATAATTTTTATATTTTAAAAATCCCAAACTATCAAAAAGCACCAGTTCACCACCATATCTATCTATGTGCCAAGTTTGGTGAAGAAATATGGTACGGTTTTCAAGATCTGCTCCGGAAACGAAATGGGACGGACGGCTACCATTCCTATATCCCCCTTCCACTTCATGGCGGGGGATAATAACCATAAACAATTTCTGTGAGGGTATACTATCAACAATTGTTTACAAGGATGCAAATTTGATGGTGCATATGCTGGGCACACAAGAAGAAAATGGTACTTGTCTTCAATATTCTTTTAGGCTGCATATTTGGAATATTCAGGTTTCTAATGGTAATTCTAATTCTAATTCTAATGCTAATATTGAACTGTCTTTTAATCACCGTCATTTCATATCTTTCCTGGTAATATAATTTTAATTGATTTACAGCATCCTAAACTTTCTGTTACAATATACTTAGTGCGGCGACACTCTCCAAGACATTCTCTGGCTGTATGAAGGACTTCACCCACTCAAGTGGAGGCGGCGTTGTCACACGGCTCTTCACCCAGGGCGTTGTCAGTCAGACAGGAGTCTCCGCCAGTGGGTGTCCACAAACGGTGAGAACAAACATGCACAAGTGGGATGCATGGGGGGCTCTTGTGGAGGGGGGGATGTGAAGTTTGTGGGTGGGATAACGCTGTAGGTAGTGGGTAAGGTGGTACAGTGGGTGGGTAGATGATACAGTGGGTGGGTAAGTTGATACAGTGGGTGGGTTAAAGTGATATTGTGGGTGGGTAAAGTGATACAGTGGGTGGGTAGATGATACAGTGGGTGGGTAGGGTGATATAGTGGATGGGTAAAGTGATATAGTGGATGGGTAAGGTGATATAGTGGGTGGGTAAGGTGATATAGTGGGTGAGTAAGGTGATACAGTGGGTGGGTAAGGTGATACAGTGGGTGAGTAAGGTGATATAGTGGATGGGTAAAGTGATACAGTGGATGGGTAAGGTGATATAGTGGGTGGGTAAAGTGATACAGTGGATGGGTAAGGTGATATAGTGGGTGGGTAAGGTGATACAGTGGGTGGGTAAGGTGATACAGTGGGTGGGTAAGGTGATATAGAGGGTGGGTAAATTGATATAGTGGATGGGTAAGGTGATATAGTGGGTGGGTAAGGTGATATAGTGGGTGGGTAAATTGATACAGTGGATGGGTAAATTGATACAGTGGGTGGGTAAATTGATATAGTGGATGGGTAAGGTGATACAGTGGGTGGGTAAGGTGATATAGTGGGTGGGTAAGGTGATACAGTGGGTGAGTAAAGTGATATAGTGGATGGGTAAATTGATACAGTGGGTGGGTAAGGTGATATAGTGGGTGGGTAAGGTGATACAGTGGGTGAGTAAAGTGATACAGTGGGTGTGTAAGGTGATACAGTGGGTGGGTTAATTGATATAGTGGATGGGTAGGGTGATACATTGGGTGGGTAAAGTCATACAGTGGGTGGGTAAAGTGATACAGTGGGTGGGTAAGGTGATACAGTGGGTGGGTAAGGTGATACAGTGGGTGGGTAATTGATATAGTGGATGGGTAAGGTAATATAGTGGGTGGGTAAAGTGATACAGTCGGTGGGTAAGGTGATATAGTGGGTGGGTAAAGTGATATGGTGGATGGGTAAGGAGATATAGTGGGTGGGTAAAGTGATACAATGAGTGGGTAAAGATGTAGGTAGTGGAGAGGGTGATACAGTGGGTGGGTAAAGTTGTAGGTAGTGGATAGGGTGATACAGTGGGTGCGCAAAGCTGTAGGTAGTGGATAGGGTGATACAGTGGGTGGGCAAAGCTGTAGGTAGTGGATAGGGTGATATAGTGGGTGGGCAAAGCTATAGGTAGTCGATAGGGTGATACAGTGGGTGGGTAAAGCTATAGGTAGTCGATAGGGTGATACAGTGGGTGGGTAAAGCTGTAGGTAGTGGATAGGGTGATACAGTGGGTGGGTAAAGCTGTAGGTAGTGGATAGGGTGATACAGTGGGTGGGCAAAGCTATAGGTAGTCGATAGGGTGATACAGTGGGTGGGAAAGCTGTAGGTAGTGTATAGGGTGATACAGTGGGTGGGTAAAGTTGTAGGTAGTGGATAGGGTGATACAGTGGGTGGGCAAAGCTGTAGGTAGTGGATAGGGTGATACAGTAGGTGGGCAAAGCTGTAGGTCGTGGATAGGGTGATACAGTGGGTGGGCAAAGCTGTAGGTAGTGGATAGGGTGATACAGTAGGTGGGCAAAGCTGTAGGTCGTGGATAGGGTGATACAGTGGGTGGGCAAAGCTGTAGGTAGTGGATAGGGTGATACAGTAGGTGGGCAAAGCTGTAGGTAGTGGATAGGGTGATACAGTGGGTGGGCAAAGCTGTAGGTAGTGGAGAGGGTGATACAGTGGGTGGGCAAAGCTATAGGTAGTCGATAGGGTGATACAGTGGGTGGGAAAGCTGTAGGTAGTGTATAGGGTGATACAGTGGGTGGGTAAAGTTGTAGGTAGTGGATAGGGTGATACAGTAGGTGGGCAAAGCTGTAGGTAGTGGATAGGGTGATACAGTGGGTGGGCAAAGCTGTAGGTAGTGGATAGGGTGATATAGTGGGTGGGCAAAGCTATAGGTAGTCGATAGGGTGATACAGTGGGTGGGTAAAGCTATAGGTAGTCGATAGGGTGATACAGTGGGTGGGTAAAGCTGTAGGTAGTGGATAGGGTGATACAGTGGGTGGGTAAAGCTGTAGGTAGTGGATAGGGTGATACAGTGGGTGGGTAAAGTTGTAGGTAGTGGATAGGGTGATACAGTAGGTGGGCAAAGCTGTAGGTCGTGGATAGGGTGATACAGTGGGTGGGCAAAGCTGTAGGTAGTGGATAGGGTGATACAGTAGGTGGGCAAAGCTGTAGGTAGTGGATAGGGTGATACAGTGGGTGGGCAAAGCTGTAGGTAGTGGAGAGGGTGATACAGTGGGTGGGTAAAGCTGTAGGTAGTGGAGAGGGTGATACAGTGGGTGGGAAAGCTATAGGTAGTGGATAGGGTGATACAGTGGGTGGGTAAAGTTGTAGGTAGTGGATAGGATGATACAGTGGGTGGGTAAAGCTGTAGGTAGTGGATAGGGTGATACAGTGGGTGGGCAAAGCTGTAGGTAGTGGAGAGGGTGATACAGTGGGTGGGTAAAGATGTAGGTAGTGGATAGGGTGATACAGTAGATGGATATAGTTATAGTTTGTAGTTATGATCATGAGAGATAACTAAGTATTATGTTTACATCTTATTTTTCAGACAATTTCGGGCATCATGCTAACTTCAGACTCTTCATTCCTGGAACTGGCTTTACCACCGGGTGTCATCTCGAATATAAACATGGATATTGTAACCACAAAGTCCAATGGTGTCCTCATGTACATCAAGGACCCTGCATCAGTGAGTATTGCCTTGCTATCCTGTAATCTCCAGTCAGTCTCTAACATCAGTGAGTATTGCCTTGCTATCCTGTAATCTCCAGTCAGCCTCTAACATCAGTGAGTATTGCCTTGATGTCCTGTAATCTCCAGTAAGCCTCTAACATCAGTGAGTATTACCCTTGATATCCTGTAATCTCCAGTCAGTCTCTAACATCAGTGAGTATTGCCTTGATATCCTGTAATCTCCAGTAAGCCTCTAACATCAGTGAGTATTGCCTTGATATCCTGTAATCTCCAGTCAGTCTCTAACATCAGTGAGTAATGTCCTTTATATCCTGTAATCTCCAGTCAGTCTCTAACATAAGTGAGTATTGTCCTTTATATCCTGTAATCTCCAGTCAGCCTCTTACATCAGTGAGTATTACCCTTGATATCCTGTAATCTCCAGTCAGCCTCTAACATCAGTGAGTATTGCCTTGATATCCTGTAATCTCCAGTCAGTCGCTAACATCAGTGAGTATTGCCCTTGATATCCTGTAATCTCCAGTCAGTCTCTAACATCAGTGAGTATTGTCCTTGATATCCTGTAATCTCCAGTCAGTCTCTAACATCAGTGAGTATTGCCTTGATATCCTGTAATGTCCAGTCAGTCTCTAACATCAGTATGTATTACCCTTGATATCCTGTAATCTCCAGTCAGTCTCTAACATCAGTGAGTATTTCCTTGATATCCTGTAATCTCCAGTCAGCCTCTAACATCAGTGAGTATTGTCCTTGATATCCTGTAATCTCCAGCCAGTCTCTAACATCAGTGAGTATTGTCCTTGATATCCTGTAATCTCCAGTCAGCCTCTAACATCAGTGAGTATTGCCTTGATATCCTGTAATCTCCAGTCAGTCTCTAACATCAGTGAGTATTGCCTTGATATCCTGTAATCTCCAGTCAGTCTCTAACATCAGTGAGTATTGCCTTGATATCCTGTAATCTCCAGTCAGTCTCTAACATCAGTGAGTATTGCCTTGATCTCCTGTAATCTCCAGTCAGTCTCTAACATCAGTGAGTATTGCCTTGATATCCTGTAATCTCCAGTCAGTCTCTAACATCAGTGAGTATTGCCTTGATACCTGTAATCTCCAGTCAGTCTCTAACATCAGTGAGTATTGCCTTGATATCCTGTAATCTCCAGTCAGTCTCTAACATCAGTGAGTATTGCCTTGATCTCCTGTAATCTCCAGTCAGTCTCTAACATCAGTGAGTATTGCCTTGATACCTGTAATCTCCAGTCAGTCTCTTACATCAGTGAGTATTGCCTTGATATCCTGTAATCTCCAGTCAGTCTCTAACATCAGTGAGTATTGCCTTGATATCCTGTAATCTCCAGTTAGTCTCTAACATCAGTGAGTATTGCCTTGATATCCTGTAATCTCCAGTCAGTCTCGAACATCAGTGAGTATTGCCTTGATATCCTGTAATCTCCAGTCAGTCTCTAACATCAGTGAGTATTGCCTTGATATCCTGTAATCTCCAGTCAGTCTCTAACATCAGTGAGTATTGCCTTGATCTCCTGTAATTTCCAGTCAGTCTCTAACATCAGTGAGTAATGTCCTTGATATCCTGTAATCTCCAGTCAGTCTCTAACATCAGTGAGTATTGCCTTGATATCCTGTAATCTCCAGTCAGTCTCTAACATCAGTGAGTATTGCCTTGATCTCCTGTAATCTCCAGTCAGTCTCTAATATCAGTGAGTATTGCCTTGATATCCTGTAATCTCCAGTCAGTCTCTAACATCAGTGAGTATTGCCTTGATACCTGTAATCTCCAGTTAGTCTCTAACATCAGTGAGTATTGCCTTGATATCCTGTAATCTCCAGTCAGTCTCGAACATCAGTGAGTATTGCCTTGATATCCTGTAATCTCCAGTCAGTCTCTAACATCAGTGAGTATTGCCTTGATATCCTGTAATCTCCAGTCAGTCTCTAACATCAGTGAGTATTGCCTTGCTATCCTGTAATCTCCAGTCAGTCTCTAACATCAGTGAGTATTGCCTTGATCTCCTGTAATTTCCAGTCAGTCTCTAACATCAGTGAGTATTGCCTTGATATCCTGTAATCTCCAGTCAGCCTCTTACATCAACGAGTATTACCTTGATATCCTGTAATCTCCAGTCAGTCTCTAATATCAGTGAGTATTGCCTTGATATCCTGTAATCTCCAGTCAGTCTCTAACATCAGTGAGTATTGCCTTGATACCTGTAATCTCCAGTCAGTCTCTAACATCAGTGAGTATTGCCTTGATATCCTGTAATCTCCAGTCAGTCTCTAACATCAGTGAGTATTGCCTTGATATCCTGTAATCTCCAGTTAGTCTCTAACATCTGTGAGTATTGCCTTGCTATCCTGTAATCTCCAGTCAGTCTCGAACATCAGTGAGTATTGCCTTGATATCCTGTAATCTCCAGTCAGTCTCTAACATCAGTGAGTATTGCCTTGATATCCTGTAATCTCCAGTCAGTCTCTAACATCAGTGAGTATTGCCTTGATACCTGTAATCTCCAGTCAGTCTCTAACATCAGTGAGTATTGCCTTGATATCCTGTAATCTCCAGTCAGTCTCTAACATCAGTGAGTATTGCCTTGATATCCTGTAATCTCCAGTTAGTCTCTAACATCAGTGAGTATTGCCTTGATATCCTGTAATCTCCAGTCAGTCTCGAACATCAGTGAGTATTGCCTTGATATCCTGTAATCTCCAGTCAGTCTCTAACATCAGTGAGTATTGCCTTGATATCCTGTAATCTCCAGTCAGTCTCTAACATCAGTGAGTATTGCCTTGATCTCCTGTAATTTCCAGTCAGTCTCTAACATCAGTGAGTAATGTCCTTGATATCCTGTATTCTCCAGTCAGTCTCTAACATCAGTGAGTATTGCCTTGATATCCTGTAATCTCCAGTCAGTCTCTAACATAAGTGAGTATTGCCTTGATCTCCTGTAATCTCCAGTCAGTCTCTAACATCAGTGAGTATTGCCTTGCTATCCTGTAATCTCCAGTCAGTCTCTAACATCAGTGAGTATTGCCTTGATCTCCTGTAATTTCCAGTCAGTCTCTAACATCAGTGAGTATTGCCTTGATATCCTGTAATCTCCAGTCAGCCTCTAACATCAGTGAGTATTACCTTGATATCCTGTAATCTCCAGTCAGTCTCTAATATCAGTGAGTATTGCCTTGATATCCTGTAATCTCCAGTCAGTCTCTAACATCAGTGAGTATTGCCTTGATACCTGTAATCTCCAGTCAGTCTCTAACATCAGTGAGTATTGCCTTGATATCCTGTAATCTCCAGTCAGTCTCTAACATCAGTGAGTATTGCCTTGATATCCTGTAATCTCCAGTTAGTCTCTAACATCAGTGAGTATTGCCTTGCTATCCTGTAATCTCCAGTCAGTCTCGAACATCAGTGAGTATTGCCTTGATATCCTGTAATCTCCAGTCAGTCTCTAACATCAGTGAGTATTGCCTTGATATCCTGTAATCTCCAGTCAGTCTCTAACATCAGTGAGTATTGTCCTTGATATCCTGTAATCTCCAGTCAGTCTCTAACATCAGTGAGTAATGTCCTTGATATCCTGTAATCTCCAGTCAGTCTCTCACATCAGTGTGCTGTAATCTCTAGTCAGTCTCAAACATCAGTGTGCTGTAATCTCCAGTCAGTCTCTAACATCAGTGAGTGGTGTTGTCCATTTCCTATTGCCATTGAGCAATAACATATCATGTCATGAAATAGTCATTTTTTGTATTGCAATATGAGGATGTCACTTAAAAATACATGTTTTCTCGTAAAATTAGAAAAGGATATAATTTTAAGAAATGACTAAGTCTATGCAGAAATATAAAACTATATTTCCACATGTGTAATAACAAACAGGTGTCATTTGTTTAAAAGTCACTTTCCATGAAGACATTTTATGTTGGCTTTGATTTTTGTGAAGATTTTGATTCCTCATACAAGATGGAATTTGTCCATCTTTGTTTCCTTTGTCACCAAATATATTCTATCAAGTATTGTGAGATTCAAAGTAACATCTTCATATGTTCATTAATATTTGCTTCACTTTATAGTTCTATTGTGACATTGATATGTGTTTGAAGAGCTGCTTGTGTTTCAGCCAACTGCCCTGTATCTTGCACTATTCAATGGAAATCTGATGCTGGACTACACAGCCTCCAGCCAAGTCCAGTTGGTGTCCTTTGACCCGTACCTCAGTGATGGACGGCTGCACTCGGTCACAGTCAACCTCACCAGGTATAGTGCAGTCATGTCCCTTAGCAATGCCAGGATCCGCTGGTAACGGGTTCAAGCCTAAGATTTGTCTCAGTTATGATCCAAATGCCCATGTGGGCGAGTGGTTTGAGCGGTCCAGGTGAGCTCATGGCCTGGCACTTTGTCTGTTCTTCATCTGACGTACCTTCCGGCAATTACCGTATTAGACGTAATACGCGCCCAGGGCACTCTCAAAATCAGAAATAAGGAACTCATATTAGAATATTATTTTGGTGGGAAAAAAAACAGTTGAAAGATCGTAAAGTTTGTGGTTTATGCTGACAGCCTGAAATGTTTATATACGACACATATATTTTTCCAGAATTTAATTGCCCATAATTAAGGGTGCATATAACACACGAATGCGTATTATACACAAATAAATACGTCTCGTGTACATTGATCAATCGGATGGGGTGCTAATTGGGATTGTTCACGAGCCAATATGTTAGCAAATATCACCGTGGGTGCTCATTGGAGCGGGGCGCCTATTACGTTGAATACGGTAGTTTTGTGAAGGGATGATCCTGACACATCAGGAGATGTCTTGCACCAAAATGTGACTCCCTTTCTTCACAACATTGAGTTGAAATAATGTGGCTTTAAGCTCACTTTTAAACACACCTGGGCCCCGTTCCACAAAACGATCTTAGCGCTAAGATGATCGTAACTCCCATACTTTAACATAGGCTAACGACAATCATAGCACTAAGATCGCTTTGTGGAACAGGCCCCTGGTGAGCAACTGTGGGGGAGATCAGACTGTAAGATGGGGGAGATCTGCCTCCAAAGGGGGAGATTTGTAAAATAGTGACACTAACACTTGAAGAAGGTAAATTACAACTTTAATTTTTTATCCCCCCAACATATAATGACGGGGGGATATAGCCATCAGTATGTCCATCTGTCCATACGTCCGTCTGTAATCATTGTTTGTCCGGAGCATATTTCCTAAACCGTACAACCTAGCTTCACAAAAATTGGTACACTTACCAATCAGGCTCAGTAGAAGTGCATTTTGCTATTTAGAGATTTTTTAAATTTTATATTTTTGTTGTTTCCATGGAAATATTATGAACTTAGGAAATTTGAGGGTACTGCTCTTGTCTGGAGCATATTTTCTAAACCGTACAACTTAGCTTCTCAAAAGATTTTACACCTATCAAGCAGGTTATGTAGTGGTGCTATTAACAGATTTTTTCTTTTTTTTTCTTTTTTTCAATTTAAATTGAAAATTGATGAACTTAGGGTAATGTCCTCGTCTGGAGCATATCTTCTAAACCATGCGACAGAGATTCACCAAACTTTATGCACATATCAATCATGTTCACTAGTAGTGCAGTTTGTTATTTATAGATTTTAATCTTTTTAATTTGTAGCCCCTGACATATAATGAAACAAGATGTATAGGTTGTTTTTTTGGTTTTTTTACCGACATGCCACGTCGGGGGGATATGTCATCTTCGGATGACTCTTGTTTATTTTTATCAAGAAAACAAAAATAGTTTAAAACTACAATTTAGAATCACAGACAATCAGGATCAAACATTTTCCGTTCATTGTATTATCGTTTTCATTTAATTGCTGTGGTTTCAACATATTCATGGTTATCAGAATTAATTAATGATAGCTGTTAATATTACTTGGCGATAAATAGTTACCGAGTGTTATACGGAGAAGGACGATTACATAACGTACTGTATGGATACCATATGAATAATTATTTGTGTGTATGAACAGCTAGCAAATTTCCATTTGCAGTTTCCTCCTCCAAGAATAAATCCAGACAAATGATCATCTCAAATGCCAACAGATATTGAGGACGAATGATCGGTAGCTTGACCAGTTCAGAGTCAGGGCTCTCAGTAATAAACACCATTTTGATTAGAATATATGCCAAAGAAATATCAATTTTATGATCGTCCCTTATTTCGTTAAAATATATTGTTTGTTCTGTCTGTGGTAGTCTGTTGATAGCCTGACTACTTCGCTTCATAAATTTCAGTGACCCGTGAAGATCTAGGGTAGAATAGGTCTTCAGCAACCCATGCTTGCCGTAAAAGGGGACTATGCTTGTCATAAAAGGCGACTAACGGGATCGGGTGGTCAGGCTCGCTGACTTGGTTGATGCATGTCATCAATCCCAATTGTGTGGATCGATGCTCATGATATCAATCACTGGATTGTCTGGTCCAGACTCGATCATATAGCTGGAATATTGCTGAGTGTGGCGTTAAACAACAAAACAACAACAACATAAATTTCAGTAGCCCATGATGCCGCAATGGTCTCTCACCCAAGCGATATCATCTGTGGAAGCCAGTTTGGGGTGATAAATTACATAACATAATTGACTGTACAATTACCTGAAACAACACACCATTCTATGTCTTGGGATGACTACATTTCCAACCGTGTGAATCTCAATATATGTCATATCTGTTTTCAGCCCTGCTATCACAGTTGACAGTAAGAGATATCTTTCCTTTAGTGCTGGGTCTCCGCTCACCCTGAATGCTAACACTCCAGTGTTCCTCGGAGGAACAAATAACAGCACTACCCTCGGCCCAGCCTACCCTGTCAAGACTTCATTTGTTGGTGGAATACGAAACTTGCAGATGAATGGCAGGTAAAGAGTTTAGACAGCTTAGAGTAGGAACCACTTATCAGCCTGTCTCAGAATGTGCTATTTATCATATATTCGCTGGAATAACGCTGATAATAATGTGGCTTAAAACAACAGTCACTCACTCACATGGACAGCTTGGGGACAAAACATTTGTCAACAACTTGGAAATCTTTTCAGCACTTTTGGTGTATTGATGAACTATGCAGTACCTGCAGAATGAACTTACGGTACATGCACTCAAAAAGGACCGCCTTGAGTTCAATACCCCGAGCTCTCAGTTTAACCTAAAGCTCTTGGATAAATTATACAATATTCGAGGAAATTCTTTGATAATGGCAAAATATAAAAGAATTGTATTTAAAAATATTTTGGGGGGATTACCGTAAATAACAGATATCACCTATCTGTTTCAGCCCAGTTAATATCTATCAGAATGATGTTATTAAAACATCGAGAGGAGCCGACCTTGCTGGAATCCCTACCCCTCCAAATGCTCCCCCTCCGATTCCATATACCACCTTGCCACCCCCTACCACTCTGCCGACCCCCACGTGCGGCACCCTGGCACCGTTCACATCCAGCACTTCAGGACTGTGGTTCACTGGCAGCAGCTACTGGCACAAAACTCTTGGAACTACAGAAAAAGAGTATTACAAGAATCCGTAAGTAGGAATGATTAATAAATATGTGTCAGAAGGGTAATATTTTGGAGAACTTATTTTACAGCAATTTCTTAAAGTGAATGTTTTCTATGCTGTCTGTTTTCATTGACACATCTATGTATGTGTTTATGTCAGGACACAAATGATGGGGGGGTGTATCGATCAAAGATCCATTGCTTTGATTAACTAAGTGAAGGAGTTTGGTTTTTACGCCACTTCAAATGGTATTCCACTTGTATCACAGCATGTCAGCTTGATGAGGGAGAAAAGCCACTTTTGTGAAACCCAAGAGCACAAATATGGTGTTGACAAACCTAGGAACATAATCAGGGCGAACCTAGATTAGAGACCCCTAGACTTTCATCTTAATTTGAAGACTGTGAAGTGATGTGCACAAAGATTCAATCATGTAAACCTTATTATTGCAACATGTTTGTTTGTTTGTTGTTTAATGCTGCACTCAGCAAAATTCCAGTTATATGACAGTGTTGCATACATAATTGTGTCTGGATCAGACAATCCAGTGATTGATGTCATGAGCATCGATCCATTTAATTGGTAACAATGACATGCATCAACCAAATCATCAAGCTTGACCACCCGATTCTGCTAGTCGCCTCTTACGACAAACGTAGTCGTCACTTACAGAAAGCATGGGTTGCTGAAGACCTATTCTAAGCCACATTAACATATGTAAGAAATTTATCATTTATCATCTTAATTTTGAAAACTACCAAGGGATGTGCACAAAGATTGAATCATGTAAACCATGCTATTGTCACAAATTTATTTTAACAGGTTTGCAAGTTACAAAGAAATATTTTTCGTGGGGAAACTTTAGTGTGATCAGTTGTGACCTGGCCCATGTTTCCCAGCCGATTGTTTTTGGTTTGAGACGGTGACTTGTCAATGAGAGATAGATTCTTTCGTGATAATACATTATACATTAGGGGGACACATATGTGAAATGGAATCATAGTTCATTGTAAAATGCCATTTTCTGAGATGAAGATGTACTGAATCCTGGTGATTCTCTTCACATTAAATACGTTTTGGCTTTGCCCACAGTGCATTCCCAGTACTATGTTGTCGTAACAAGAACTGAGTTTAATATGTTGTATCGAAGTACAACTTAGTTGAAGATGCATAGTGTGTCAAGACAAGACATATGAGCCACACTGTTGTAGTGTCTTGTTCTCGGGGTTACATGAATCAACTGAGTAGCCACCAAAAAGTCTTAAACAATAATTAAATACATACTTTTTGCTTTTGGACTTGATGGAACAACCGAACAAAAAGTGGCTTCTTCAATTTTTTTAGCTCTCCTGACTGAAAGTCAAGTGAGTTTATGTCCTGTTTGTCCAGCATCCAGCCTGCGTTTTCAGTCATCTCATCTGACCTATGTCGTAAACATCTTTTTGTCAGAAACCACTGACCAATGAAGCTGCGTGTTCCAATGAATGATGACACGCAAATTTGTTCAAGAGGTTCATATCTGATCTGTCACACCAGCCATATTGGAAAATCTATTTATTCTCATTACTCAGACAGTTTGTTTCAAAATGTAACAAATTTGGTATTTGTAGAATTTCAACACATTTGTTCCAGGGTTGTTTTGCAATATTTTTAATTTGACCTTGTTGACCATGCTCTTTATTAAATTCTCTCTGAAGGCATATTTGGCTGAGGGAGCTGAACTTGGCATGTATGTTCCTTATGATGCCATATTATATCTTGTTCTAATCACTAGATTTAGTGTCAGAGCTCAGTATGTTCGAAGTGTCTGTCTATGTTGACATGTTAAATTGTTGATTACATATCCAGGTGAGCTAAGGTGCCATGGCATAAACAAAAGATAATCAAAAGAAACCGAAACTATGTCAGGTGATATAAAATATTGAGATACTCAAATTTATTCTATTATTATAATTCAGTTTGATGTACACAAGTTGTCTGAAACGATAATGATAAATACAAGCCTTCATTTCTTTTTGCTCCCAGATTGTCCTTGTCTGTGGACTTTCAGTCGTATGGTTCTAATGGACTGCTGTTCCTGGCATCAGACTTTGCAACCACTCCCACTCAGTGGCTACTCATCTACCTAAAGGCAGGTCGGATCCATCTCGATCTCAAGGGAGCAAGCTTCACCTCGCAAATAATGTCTGGGTTTACGTATAATGATGGTGTTCGTTACATGGTACGTAGCTCTGAATTGTTTCCAGAGAACTAAAGGATAGTTAATATTTGTTTGTTTGTATGAATAACAATGTGTATAAACCTTGTACGGAACTTTGACATTTGTTTAACATTGCAGCTGCCATTTTCAATTTCAAGTCATTCAAGTTTGTACATTTAATAGGTATCCAGTGCAATATCCCATTAAAATCAGATGTAAGTTCTCGCTGCCACTAAACAAAGATCTGGGGACATCATATTACGGGTCATGTCAGAACGACCTTCATCTGACCAATCAAAGTCAGTATTCTGATTTACAATTACAGCCCTACGACTGATTCCGTCAAGTGTCTCTCGCTTCCGTGGGATAAACATTTGAACAGAGGAGGCGTTGCACAGTATGTGGGAAGCACTGCTATACAATCTCAACCATATATTAGACATTCCGGAATGTTAGTTTGTTCAGTTTTCAAAATTTTAATCGAGAACTGTGTAAACATATTTTTCAAGTGTAGTCTGAAGTTGAAACGAGTGCCATAAAGCTCGAGAAAGCTGCTTTGTAATTGGCTGATGTCGACTTCTTGTTAGTCATTTCAGTGATCGGTCAAAGTTCGCGAAAGGTCGTTCTGATGTGACCCGTAATGGGATGTCCTCAGATCTTTGTTAAGCGGCAGCGAGAACTTAGATCTGACTTTAATGGGATTGGTATCCAGTGAGAAATGTTGCATGTTCTTGTCACTACACCTTTTTGATCTAACTTTGCAAATATTCCAGAAAAGTTAAGGTGAGCTACAGAGTCTTTGGTTCCATCATACAAAGGACAACTTGAGATTATATAGAACTTCCACGCGTTATTCACTCGGCAGGAATTGTACAAAGGCTCGCCTAATACAATTTGTATTCTTCACTTCATATGATATTTACAATATGGAAATACTTGGCTAATAATCTCTTTATCCCATAATGTCATTCTTAATGGCGTGACAGATAAGCTATAGCAGTATGAAAGGATCAGGTGGTACTTAACTTCTTTTAAGTAGTATAATATCAATGTTTGAGACGTAATTTCACTCACTCAAGTACCATTAGAAACTCTGTAGGAATACAATACTAGAGTGATGGTAACCATTCCATTTATCACTTAGCAATATTAGTAATGTTGCACAAAAGTGTATTGAACAAATAGACATTGTGGCATCAATGTATGGAGCGTATTACCGGTATTAAATAAATAGTAGAAGCTTACCTCATTTGCATATTTATTAGATTGTGACACCAAATTTATCGTATTTGGTTATTATTATATTGATACTGTTATATGATAATATACTGTTTGATGGCCTATATATTAATCAAATGGAAAGCCTGCTTGTCATGCACAAGATACAACTGTACAGTCTGACTTTTTTATTTCCACAAAAAGTCATCTGAGTATGTTACTGTTTGAGGAGAGTCAGTTCAGCTTGTCTCGTCCGACTTGCGGTTTAACCTGTTGTGGGGAAATTGATTTAGGGTGATTACTGGACATGTGAGTTTGGATTTGGTGGAATAAGGCAAATAGACCTTTTCAGATTTTATGTTGTACCACTTTTAGTTATTTTGGGGTCATAGAAATCTGTTATTAAATTCTTTCAAGAAGGAATTGAAAGAGACATTATTTTGTAAAATTGAAAATATTAATGGACCTGTTGACCCGACGCCTGAGGTTGTCTGATCGGAACGAGGCAGCAGGCTGTGGACCGGTCAGAGCCCTGTAGGGGTCGGGTCCTTGGGTCTTTGTTTTCGCATGTTAACCTCATCAAGAGTAATCATTTCGTTTTGTTATAACAAAATTCAATCAAAATTCAGAAAGTCTTTAAACCGTCCTCTGTTTCATTACAGTAACTTAATTAGCTGCAAACTGTAAAATGTTGTATCAGAAGCCATCTTGTTTACCAGCAGACAAGTCAATATTCATCATCTGATCATATGATGAATCAATATTTGAGGTCAGTGTCAGTCACATAATTTGGGGGTCTACATCGAAATGAATTGTTTCATCACGTTGTATGGACAAACCAATGCTGGGGTGACAATCTTCCGCAAATCTGCAAATTTCCGCATATTTTAGTGACCACAAATTTGTTAAAATCTCATATGGCTTCCCCCTAAACACCCCCAAATTATGGACCATGCTCCATAGCAAAGAAGTTTCAGCTGTAAAGGAGAAAATCCATTCTCATCCCTGTCAATGGAATTGCAAGATTTCCTAATAGAGGTATAACAATGCGTTATACATGTAGTTGAAAATGTTGACATCCTCATATTGTTGATTTTCAGGTGGATTTTCTCATATATGGAACATACGCTGTTCTAATAGAGAATAAAAGAAAGGATTTTGTCAACAACGTTGGGGGAAACACATCTGCGCCTGCCATCTGGTCCACCATCAATGAACTTACAGTCGGCGGGGTGAAGTCGTCCACCACAAGGTCCTTCCTCACAATGCTGGTAGGCAGTCACTATTCTGATGTTTCCACTGGAAGTTTTGTTAAACGAAGTGTACATTACATGTTGCATACAAACTATATGATAAGCATGAGGTATCAAACAAAAACAATTCACAGGGGTATCACAGGGGTTTGAAACCTCTAAATTGAATTCTACCGTGACATTGAAGAATGCTTGATTGTGATTGTTTGAAAATAGGTTTCCTTTTTTGCTAGGGAAACCCCTTTTAAATATATTAAGCCTTTTCACAAAAAATGGGTGTATGTGTGTCCCTTCACATCCTCTGATTTCACTTATACATGCATTGTTTCTTCAGCCACCTGTGCCTGACTTCCAGGGCGCCATCTATGAAGTGACTGTGCACTCTAACAAGATAGGCACACGACCCTACATATTCAAGTAAGTTGAGGTTATATTTTGGCTTTCTTCAAGGAGGAGTCAAGCAATTTTAAAACAACCACCATGTCCAGTGAATTTTTTGTTGTTGTAAAAACAAATTCTTTTTAAACATTTTTAGATACAGGTTATATTTTCAAAAAATGTTCCAGCTATACCCTCACACCTAAAAAAATACTGAGTGAGTGAGTTGGGTTTAACGCCGCTTTTAACAGTATTCCAGTTATATCACGGCTTATGTCAGCTTATTGTGGGAGGAAAGCCCGAAGTGATGCATGTCTCTGACGTTTACCACTTCGATGAAGCCTACGAGCACGGGTATGGTGCTGACAAACCTAGAAACATAATCGGGGCGAACCGGGATTCGAACCCACAATCATAGGTTTCTGGCGTACCCTGGCGTTTCTGACGCAACTCTGCACAGCGAATCGCGGCGCCTTAGACGACTGGGCCACCCGTACTGAATGGATGTCCACTAAATACAGTTTTATTTATGCTTGTCAGCATCTGATTGAAAATCAAGTGAGGTTATGTCATGGCACATTGTCCATCTGTCTGTCAAAAACTTTTGCTTTTTGGGAACCAACATTAAATGTCATTTTTCTCAGTCATATTTTCATATATCATTATGAAATTTGATAGGTAGCAAGTATATGGATTTCAGGATAACATATAATATCTTTTTTGGCATATTTATATTTCTGGTCCAGCTTTGACCTTTGACTTTCATGGATACTTTGTTACGCTTATCCCCCGTTACAGCATTTCGACCTCTCCCCTGAAACTATAAAGCCTGTGAAGCTGAAACTTTGCAAGAACAATCCAAGCTATGGTGTCTCTATTAAGATTGGATTTAGATCTGATGTGACACTGCAGCATCCAGAGTTTCTTGGGATATTATTCATTTTGACCTTAATTTGACCTTTACAGAATGTTCAATTCACCAAAGTGAAAATGCTATCATGGCCAAAGAAAATTAAAACATAAGTTCAAAAATTGGAGATCATTATCTAATGCCGCCACATTCTAGTCTGTCACCATGTCTCACAATATTTAATCCGCATACATCAGAGCAATGGCAAAAAGTAGGTTTTCACATATTGTTGCCTTGGAAACCACACTTGACTTCAAACAGAACTGTTTTGAGCAACATTAGGAGAGGCTATTGATAGGATAGTGTGGACAAAGTTTCACCATCCTACAATATTGTGACATTGCAGAAAATACCAAACCTTCATGTAGACCCAAACAGTAACAGACAGACTAAAGAAACAATACATGACCCTGTGACACCAAGTAATAGGGGTGTCATGATAAATCGAAATATCGATATATTGGTATTGGTAAGCACTTAAAGTCAATAAATTGATTGTTAAATCAGTTTCCGATCAATAGTATTGATTTCAGTTAGGAATATCGCTAGTTTCGATTGTATTTACCATATCAATAAAATACATGCAATGCTGTTCAAATTTGTTTTTCTTTTAATCATGAGTGGTAGTAATTTACACATGGTAATGTGAAAGTTTCTTTTACTTTAATTATTAGGGTAAAGAAAAAATAAATCAGTCATATCTCAAACTTTACTTTTTATTTGTTGTTATGGTTATCACATTCAAAGGAAACTTCAGCTCCAAGGTTTAATTCAACCCTAAAATCCATCTTAAATGATACACTGAAAACTATCGATATTTATTGCAATAGTAGCTTGCAATATCAATAGTTATCGCAATAGTTTCTTTCAATATCATTAGTTATTGCAATAGTTTCTTTCAATATCAATAGTTATCGCAATAGTGATTTCCAGACCAAGAATCATCCCCACCAAGTAACCGCGAGACTGACCTTTGCAGTGGAAAGACTTTTACTATACCCTTAAATATTTATTTTTTCTGCTTGACTGATTTGACTTTGGCATGCAGGTTCCTCTTGTAAAGACATCATTTTTTGTTCAAATAAATGTGGTATACTACAAGATTTGTATTGTTAAAAATATGTTTTAAAAATGATATTCTTAAGAACTACAAGTTGCAGAAAGCTGACTCCGTATGTGAATGATAATAACCAAACGAAGATTCAAGGTTGTTGAAGGCAACAGAACTGTACTCAACAATATTTGTTTCTTTAGCCTAGAAACTTTTTACCAAGATGTTTCTCCCCATAACCTTTGTTGAAGTGTCGTAGATGTATTTATGTCAGATGAGCTACAGAGCCTTGTGAACCTAATTTCTAATTTTGTCATTCCTAACGATATGATGCCCAGTTGCCATGACTGTCAGTCCGATGTTATATATTTTTTTTGGCCAGACCCATTTCATTTCTGGTTATATAGATTGTCAAAGCACAACACCAGGAAGCAAAATAATAATAAGAAAAATGTTAAGGAAGACTTGTTTTATCTCTCCATTAAAACACCTAAAAATTAAAGTTTGGACAATCATACAGAAACTATTTATTTTAAGAAGCATATTTTAAATCAGTCTATCATTTTTAGTTTTGTTGGTTTCTTCAATAAAGGTTAGGCAAAGATAATAAACTGTTCTGTATTAATGTCAAACATAACATTTAATGACTGTTCTGTACTTGTTTCTTAGGATCTTCTGGTGCCTTTATGGTGCCAGTTTTTTGCCTTTCCAGAAGACATAGTAAAACCTCTTTAAATCCATGTCAACTTTTGAATTTTTCAGGAAGACAAGCGCTGATTCTTCAATAACAGTTAAGGACGTATTTGATGTCCCTTTTCAAGCAGCTTATGGGGTTTCTCTGAATGGTACCAACTCGTACATCCAGCTAGGTGAGTGAGTCTGATTGGCAGAAAGGTCATTGTATTCATATATATACATTTAGTGATGACTGGACATTAATTTTATGAGAACTACTATATGGCCTTCAAGATAGTTGAATCCTTTCCCTGTGTACATTACAAAGATTTGTGAAGACAGACTTGGTTCCCTTACTCTTATTGGGGTAAAAAATCATGGCAGCCTGTGAATACTTAGTCTGGGACAAACAAATCATTGCCAGAAGTCATGAGCAATGACCTACACACAATCAACCAAGTCACTGTGCCTGTCTACCCAATCCTCATCTTGTCAGCTCTTGTGAAAAGCATTAGATACTGAGGATTGACCTGTTCTTCCAAAGGGATGAAGGTTTAGTACAAAGACCATCATTACTTGGTTTACTTAAGGATTAACTGTGTACTTTCTTTGCTTCATTGAGGTATGAACTGAACAACCAATGTGCAAACTGTTTGAACCCTCGTAGTGTGAGTTGGGTTTAACGCCGCTTTTAACAGTATTCCAGTTATATCATGGCGTGTGAGTTTAATGTGGGAGGAAAGCCCGAAGAGATGCAGGTCTCAGATGTTTACTACTTCGGTGAAACCCAAGAGCACGGGTATGGTGCTGACAAACCAAGAAACATAATTGGGGCGAACCGGGATTCGAACCCACAATCGTAGTTTTCTGGCGTGCCCAAAGGATGCAACTATGCACAGTCAATCACGGCACCTTATACGACTGGGCCCCCCGTGCCCCCCGAATCCTTGTAGTGATGCTGGTGGTATTGTTTTGTTGATGGTATGTTTGATATCGACAAATAGCACTATAATGTTACTCGGTCTGGTAACTTCATGA
The DNA here is from genome assembly GCF_023055435.1 of Haliotis rufescens. Classification (NCBI taxonomy): domain Eukaryota; kingdom Metazoa; phylum Mollusca; class Gastropoda; order Lepetellida; family Haliotidae; genus Haliotis; species Haliotis rufescens. The sequence goes on along the minus strand of NW_025963779.1, from coordinate 59,194,863 downwards.
TACAGGTGCACAACGGGAATTCCCTCGACGGTAATATGGAATTCACGACATTCCATAATGGTGAAAGGGGTCCACTTCAGTGGGCATGGATTATTTTTTTACATTTATTGGGAAATAAAAGCAAAAACACATAGCCAATTCAGCTAATCAGAATGCAGGCATTACAATGAACAAAGCAAAAATGTAACTATTAGCTCTTAATGGTGGGGTGGGTACCCAAGTTGTAAATTTGGACTCGTCCCAGCCCTAGTGTTACCGTAGAGATAATAACTAGAATAAGTCCACAAGGTATGCTGGCTGTAAGAGAAACTTTATGGATGGGGTGGTCAGGCTTATGACTCGGTTCATTACGTATTGTTCCTGATGGCATATGGATTGTTGCTCATAATATCAATCACTGCCTTGTGTGGTCCAGACTCAATTAATTACAGGCCATTGTCGTACAGCTGGAATATTGCTGGGCGCAGCGTTAAACAGCAAACATTTGCACCATGAGTGATACAGTGCTATCTTTATCTGACATGGTTTTATCCGATTCTTCTCACCACCAGGCCCGCAGGCTGTCTCGGGACCACTGACAGTCCAGCTGACAGTAACGAACATACAACCATCTGCCATGCTCTTCTACGTGTACTCGGGCCCCAGCCTTTTCGTGGCTCTAGATACCAGGGAATACAGAGTAAGAATTGCAACAATGTCCATCCATCCATCCATCCATCCATCCATTCATCCATCCATCTTGTAATGGAGATCTGCCCATCCATCCATCCATCCATCCATCAATCCATCTATCTTGTAATGGAGATCTGTCCTGTCCTAAGAGATCCTTCGATGGTTTCTGGCCAGGAGATCTATCATGTCCTTGAAGATCTTGTGAATAATTTGTTTAAATACAGTCGAAGAAGAAAAGATGGACTGTGGATACCCAGACATACACAAAAATACACATAGATAAATAAAAAACATCATACTGTTAGTAATATAGTATTAGTATTAGTATAGTGTTGGGGGTTTCATCAAAAACTAGGTGTGTCAGTATGACAAAATCATTTGTAAATAATTGAATGGAACATGTTTATCTGCTTTGATAACCTCGTGTGTACTGTATGATCCGACTACCTGTTTCAGATCAGAGTCATCGTGGGGTCAAATAATGTCTCAGCCTTCACTGCGATCAGTTCTGACATGACCAACTTCTGTGACGGTCGGCCCCACACATACCTCCTCAAGCTGACCACTGCTGGGGTGGAGATCCAGGTGGACAGTAACGCCAACCTGGTGTTCCCCTACCCAGCCAACTTCCAAATGCCAACCTTGGCTGGCGGACTTACATCTGTTGGAGGACTCCAAAGTATGTGAAAACATGTCTTGTAATAGTGTGTGATAAAACACTCAGGAATAGGGTGATGAGGCTTGAGTGAATTCTTATATGATGAGTAGAGCTGGGACGGGTAACTCGGGTACTCTTGTCAGGTGGGTACTGACTAGGACCCGGGTACCCACAGGACAACCCGGACCCGTGGTTAGTCACTTGATATATTGTTGAATGATAAAATATATCTAAAACTCTATGGTTACACTACAAGTCACTAATGTTTGCATTTCTTTCTGACTATGCACCCATTCCTTCTGACCTTTATAGGTTTGAATTTAGATAAAACTTCGGTCAACTTCAGTGTATGCATGACCAGATCATTTTATACGTGTATCTAAATACATTTTACCAGGGCTACGGTCAAACTATTCCCAATCGAACATTTTACACCCAAGTCTTGAGACATATAGCAGGTATTCGGGTAGGGTCGGGTAATAGCGTGGTGGGTACCCGGGTAGTAAATTTGGACTCGTCCCAGATCTAATGATGAGTGAGTGAGCCATATTGTGACAATTCTGTAGCACATCAAGGTATAATGAGTTATAAGAAATGCATGAATAATTAGGTGAGACGTTAATGAATAATTATTAAGCAACCGTTTGTAATGGGGCGCCTTTATGTGTTTTGCTTGATTTGTAACTCAGTTGTTGTGATGGTTTTCTCAACCACATGCTTATACATTGTATCTTCTATACTATATACCTCTAGGAATTTTCTGATCTATGACTGGATGACTTTGATGGTCAAGGTCACTTAGTATGACCTAGGTGTCCTTTAGCTTGTGCACTTGATAACTTGATTATTTATAAATGAATGTGATCAAACTTAGTGTACATGATCTCTATGGTGGAGTTCAATTGCATAAACTATTGGTGACCTCTGTTTGACTAACTCAAAACCTGTTGTATCTCATGGGTCTGTCAAATGTCAAGGTCACATTGAATAGTTTCATTCAGAAAGTATTCATATTTGTAACACAACCTAAGTAACAATAATGTTCTGGCATGTGATTGGATGACTTTGGAAGTCAAGGTCACTCAGTGTGAGTTAGGCTTCATGAATGCTTAAGTACAAGAGAACTTGAGTATTTGGTATTGGAATTTGACAAAACATTATTATTATACATGATCTCTAAGGCCTTAATAAATTAGAGATATCTCACATGAAGTTTTGGGTGATCCCTACAAACGTTCAAGGTCACTAGAAGGCAAATTATTAGACAAACTTTCAGGAATTTTCAAATTTAGGCAATCAGTTGAGATGAAGGTAAATATATTTTGAAGGTAATATATTTCACTCATTTCAGGAAGTATTGTTACCATGGTAAGGAGACTTGATTTGTCAAACATAACCTCAGTTTTCAACTTTCAACTTAATATTCTTGCATGTGATTGGATGATGTTGAAGGTCAGGGTCACTCAGTACAAAGTTCCAAAAACCCAGTGTACACATTGTCTTTATAAACTTTATAAATAGAATATGATGAAACTATATAAACATGATGTCTACAAGGGAGTTGTGACTCAGATTAAAGGTCAGGGTAACTCATTATTACGGTAGCTAGAGGCATGATACTGTCTGTTTCAAAGTTTTCTTTGCATTCTGGAATATGTATGTGTGATAAAACATCTAGGAATAGTATGTGATACGTTATCTAGGAATAGTGTGTGATAAGACATCTAGGAATAGTGTGTGATAAGACATCTAGGAATAGTGTGTGATAACATTCTAGGAATAGTGTGTGATAAGACATCAAGGAATAGTGTGTGATAAGACAGGAATAGTGTGTGATATGACAATCATAAATAGTGTGTGATAAGATATAAAGAATAGTGTGTGATAGGACATTCAGAAATAGTGTGTGATAAGACATCAAGGAAAAGTGTGTGATAAGACATAGGAATAGTGTGTGATAGGACATTCATTAATTCTTGAGATAGTAAGTGAGATATCTTTTTAAGTTTTGACCCCGTTTGTATCTGTCGGCTTTTTCCTGTAGAGAAACTTTTGCATGATGGTAGTTTATATAGTGTTATATATACATTGATTTGTTACTATTTACAGTCCAAGGGTTGGCCTTCCAGACCCAAGTGTCAAGAGCCAGCATGCAAGGCTGCGTGCAGAGAGTTGTCATCAACGGTGTCAACATCGATCCCACGCAGCACCTCGGAACCAGTGCTGGCACAATGCTGGCTTGTAGTGCATAACAGACTAGTCAACACACATCAACACAGCCAATCAACTCCACATTACACCTGGCTACAGCAACAGTGCTAAAATCAGCACAACAAATAAGTTGACCAACATGAACACCCCCATCGCAACACCAACAACATCAACAACATCAACACGGCCAACAACAACACCAGAATCAACACAGCAAACATCATCATCAACACATCAACACAGCAAACATCAAAACCCTGACATCAACACCACCACATCAACACAGCTGCCATTAACACCCTCACATGAACACCACCAACATCAACACCACCACATCAACACAGCTGCCATTAACACCCTCACATGAACACCACCAACATCAACACCACCACATCAACACAGCTGCCATTAACACCCTCACATGAACACCACCAACATCAACACCACCACATCAACACAGCTGCCATTAACACCCTCACATGAACACCACCAACATCAACACCCTGACATCAACACCACCAACATTGCCAGCACAGACTGACTTGTGGCCTGTACCAGACTGGTCTCCCCCCAACTCCATCTTGAAAAGCTATTTCACCATTCCTCTGTGGCCATGAAGTGATGCTACATATATCTGTCTCCAGAGGGGACATTTGTTGTTTTGTCGAAATGTTACATCAATTGTTGATAATCACATCGGGACGGTCGGGAAGCCTAGTGGTTAAAGCATTCGCTCGTCACGCCAAAGACCCGGGTTCGATTCCTGACATGGGTACAATGTGTGAAGCCCATTTCTGGTGTCCCCCGCCGTAATATTGCTGGAATATTGCTAAAAGCGGCATAAAACCATACTCACTCACTCACTGATAATCACATCACCATTACATAAAACCTAAGGCGGAACGCATAAAACCCCATGTACCCCTCATGATCCTGCTACAACTTATAATGCATATTACTGCAGAATGAAGAGTTCCTTATAGTTGAGTAAATATCACAATGCACCATCCTCAGGTCCAATGAGACAGTCAGCATTGAGATACTACATTCTCCACCTGTATGCCTAGAAAAACCCACCTTACCTCAAGGCATCTTGTGACCAGAATATGGCCTCTTCATTCTCAGTTGTGCCAGAAGCCAATGATTGTGTTTTCAAACCCCAGATGAGCCGTGATTGTTTTTACTGCTTTGTCAGCACAAGCAGTGTAAAAACCAACTCACTTGATTTGGATGTTTTGTGATCATTGCCTTATTTCAGAGCAAATTGAAGGGATATTGGATTCCTTGAGTTTGATTTGTCTATTTTTTGAGACACACATTGTTCCCTTGTACTTTGGTTTTGTAATTTCATACATTTAAGTGCTTCCGTAAATGTATTCTTGTAAGGTGATATATGATCAAGTAGTTAGGTTTGCTTTGAGCTTGCGTCGTTTGTATCGATCCATATCCTATCAACTTGATACTTGTATTGCTTGTATTGATCCATTACCTATGTATCGATGCACCAAATGTTCCTTGAATCGTTACATCCCTACTTGCATCAACTGTTCTGTCTTTCTTGCTGATTGGGTAGTTTTGTGGTTAAGGTGTTTGCTTATCATGTTGAGTGAGAGAGTGAGTATGGTTTTACGCGGATTTTAGCAATATTCCAGCAATATCATGTGGAGGCACCAGAAATGGCCTTCACACATTGTAACCATGTGGGAATCGAACCCTGGCCTTCAGCGTGACGAGCGAAGGCTTTAACCGCTCGGCTACCCCACCGCCCTTATCATGTTGAAGACCTGGGTTTGATTCCATATGATTACAATGTGTTCTTGGTGTTCCTGCTTCATGTGCCTTCCCATTGACTCACTCACCCAATCACCTGCTCGCTTGCTTCTTGCTCTCTCACATCACTCACATACTCATTCACTCACTCCCCCACCCATCTGCCTTCCCATTGACTCACTCACCCAATCATCTGCCCGCTTGCTTCTTGCTCTCTCACATCACTCACATACTCATTCACTCACTCACCCACCCATCTGCCTTCCCATTGACTCACTCACCCAATCATCTGCTCGCTTGCTTCTTGCTCTCTCACATCACTCACATACTCATTCACTCACTCACCCACCCATCTGCCTTCCCATTGACTCACTCACCCAATCATCTGCTCGCTTGCTTCTTGCTCTCTCACATCACTCACATACTCATTCACTCACTCCCCCACCCATCTGCCTTCCCATTGACTCACTCACCCAATCACCTGCTCGCTTGCTTCTTGCTCTCTCACATCACTCACATACTCATTCACTCACTCACCCACCCATCTGCCTTCCCATTGACTCACTCACCCAATCATCTGCTCGCTTGCTTCTTGCTCTCTCACATCACTCACTTACTCATTCACTCACTCACCCACCCATCCACCTACTCAATATCCATGCCCACCCACCCACTTGCTCACAAACTCACTCACTCAATCTCCCAAATTCACTCACTCATTCACTCACTTACCCACTTACAGAACAAGTTGGTATAAATAAATCTGTCCCCCAAATTGTCTTTTTCAATGACCTTGTTAATATTCTGTTTCTTCAAGCAATGGTGCAAGTAACTAGTACATTTCACAGACTTACAGGAAAGCATCAACAGCATCCTTGCCAAACCATATACTGAATTATATCTCTGATCAGAGGTACCAATGGTTTGTGTCCTGTGGAAGAAATTGAGACATGCAGACATATTACTGTAACACTCATTGGAGGTTACATGAAAAACAGTTAGACAAGACACAGAGTACTCTCAATGCACAACCTTTCATCTAATATGTTAGGAAATGTGGTCAACATTATAAATGAATACTAGTATCTGGAGTGAATATTTAGTAAGTATTTGTGAACATTGACTACTGTTATCAAACACATAGAGCTGTCCAGATACTTTGTTTGAGGCTACTGACATCACTGTAATATCTGAAATAAAATATTGTCTCTATATTTGACTGTCTCTGTTTTATCAAAGTATCCATGGAAGTGTTACATTGGTAGGCCGAGTGTACTGTTTTATAGCTATAGCAGTTGGGGATTCATTATAAGACATCATTATAAGCTCACCTGACTGAAATTCATGTAAGCTTAGGGGGCATGGGTGGCCCAGTCGTCTAAGGTGCCGCGATTTGCTGTGCAGAGTTGCGTCCCTTGGGCACGCCAGAAACCTATGATTGTGGGTTCGAATCCCGGTTCGCCCCGATTATGTTTCTAGGTTTGTCTGCACAATACCTGTGCTCATGGGTTTCAACAAAGTGAGACCTGCATCACTTCGGGCTTTCCTCCCACATTAAGCTGACACGCCGCGATATAACTGGAATACTGTTAAAAGCGGCGTTAAACCCAACTCACTCACTTACTCACTCATGTAAGCTTATAGCCTGCTTCACCGTCTGAGGCAGCTTTGTCTGCAAATATCTTTTCATTAGTAACCAGTGGATTAACGAAACTGATTATGCTTGTTCCTACTACTAATCGAGTGGTCAGGCTAGCTGACTTAGTTGATGCATGTCATTGTATCAATCACTGCATTGTGTGGTCCAGACTTGATTATTTACAGTTCACTGTCATTTAGCTGGAATATTGCATTAAACAACAAACAAACAAACAAAACTATCCATAACACACTTGAATCTGATTAGTCTATTTAAAGTGGTTGCCTTCCTCTTACATCAATGTGAGCTACAGTGCCATGGCACTATTTTGTAATTTGGTTTGTTGGTTGGTTGGTTTGTTGTTTAACACTGCACTCAGCAATATTCCAGCTATATGAGAGCGGTCTGTAAATAATCGAGTCTGGACCAGGAAATCCAGTGATTGATATCATGAGCATCGATCCACACAATTGGGATCGATGACATGCATCAACCAAGTCAGCTAGCCTGACCACCCGATCCCGTTAGTCGCCTCTTACAACAAGCATAGTTGCCTTTTACGGCAAGCATGGGTTGCTGAGCACCTGTTCTACCCCGGATCTTCAGGGGTCTATTTTGTAATTGCTTTTATTACTCATTCATGTTAAGAATTACTGCAATAGGGTTGAACCAATTATTAAACACCTCTCTCAATATTGTGATGGAAAGCATGTATACAATCTATCTAATTTTTTATAAATATCACAATATTAGTTGAAATTATGAATGATTGAGGGCAAGGGGTCACTTTGGCTATACATTGATCCTGGCAGGCTTTGAAGCCATTGAATCAGTTGTCAGATTTATACGGTGTCTCTGTAGGTGACTGTTAATTGAATATTATATGCCCATGAAAAAGTTCAATCAGGTAAATACTCACCTACCAAGCTGTTACCTACCAGGTACTTCCTGTGAAATAATACACACACACACATTCACACACAAACAAGATTAAACTGTTTTTATTCCTCACCATTTTGATTGTTTCAACAGAACAGAGTGACATGAAAATCTCACTTGACATACATTCTCCACACAATAGAAACTTGTATGCTTTTTCTTATTTAGATTCCTAGAAACATCAGTAAATAATGCTGGGTAATCTGCTGCTACTCATCTGATGCAGACAAGTTCAAACTGACTTTCATCATATGACGAGAAGACTGTCATGACGTTTGTCGTCCAAGGGTTAGAAGCTAGTATCTGTGGATCGAGTAGATGAAGCAAGTGATAATGTAAAACTGTAGGATCTCTGCAAGACTGGTCTTGATCTGCATCTGTTCCTGTTCCACATCGATAACACTGCATGGCGGATATCAGTTGATACCAGCCACACCAGAGGCATCACTCCAGATTTGATCATCGCAAGATACATGGTGATCCCCCAGACTGTGTCCGACCTAATACAGGACGAGTTGTTTGAGTTGCAGAACAGATACATTAGGAGACAGAAGAATACTGGGAACAGCATACCTACACACACACAACTGGCGAGAAGTACCGTGTGTAAAGACTCGCGGCAAGGTTTCTCCTCCGTATGAACTTCCCTGTTCCCCCTCTTTGCCAGAATCCCAAATATGACGTAGACAATGACGACTGTTGTCATCATTGATATCACCAGGAATGAAGGAGCAAAGAAACTGGCAAAGCAGGTGACAATCTGGAACTTCCATTTCCAGAGAATAACACAATGTCCGGCATCTGTAGTCTGCAGGTTGTTCATGGCAATACCTTCAGAGTACATGGGAGCCACAAGACCCACGCCAATAACCCAGGGAAGAAGGATGAGCACTGAAGTCAGGATACCCTTCCCAGAACCATCCATCATACGGGGAGACAAGAGATAGTAGAATCGCTCGACATTAATAATGAGGACTGACAATACGGAGATGCACACTTGGATGTAGAAGACAAGCTCATAGGTGATGCATGCACCTCTGGAGTTCCTCCACGTTCCGTGGAGAAGGCTGTCTGTATACAGTGGACAACAGAAGAGGCCAACGATGAGTTCTGTCACTGCGGAGTTGACGATGAGCAGGTTCTTTGGGACAATCCTGAGATGAGGGTCCATCCCGATGGTGATGATGGTGGTGGTGTTGGAGAAGCAGATCCACAGTGTCAGAAGGATGTGGCCGATGGCCAGGATGATGTAGTGTTCGGGAACTGGGTATGCTGGTGACATGACAGACACAGTCAGCAATGTGGAGTTAGATAGATCCACCTGTGGCATGATGGGCCGCACTGACAGTCTGAAAAACAATACGTATTTGTTAACGTTATGAGTGGCACTGCAAAATAATTAAATGATTCAAAAAACTGTTCGTGGGACAAGGATGGCCGCTAAGTAAACACAACTGATGCAAGAGTTGTACTTCTTGTCGTGACAAGATCCGATGCTTTTTAGTTTGTTCAAATACAAAAATTGCCTCGATTATTGTCCTGTGTTTGGCAGCATGTTCATTGGTTACCCTGAACGTAAAATTGCAAACTTCTATGTCAGGTCACACTCTAAGTTTCCTCCTGCATTAAGCTGCCACACTGAACTGCTGTTCAAGGCGACCTCAAACCCATCTCGCTCACTCACTGGACCGCCACCGTGGTCTAGTGGTAGAACGTCCCCCCAGGCCGCGTCATACCAAAAGACGTGAAAAGATGGTACTTGTTGTTACCCTGTCTGGCGGACGGCATTAAAGGAATAAAACAAGGACTGGAAAGCTCGGAGTCAGTATACTGTGTCTGAGTTGGGTATTTATGTTAAAGTACCGAATGATATCTCAGTGGACTAGCACTATAAACTCTGCATTAGTCCGGACTAGTACAAGCAGACATACACATCCACACACACGTGCATGCACGTTGCTATATAAGTGCAATAATCTTGCACGCGATGTTAAACCCCATTTCACCTCACCTTACCTCACTCACTCCCTTAAACGCAATTCCATTTCCGGAGTTGAATCATACAGATACAATCAGATAAACTCAGTGTTTCATTTTCAGCCAAGTCGGTTTTCTTTTCTTTAGTGATTGGTTTAAGGATCGACAGAACCAAACTTCACAAAATAATAACCGAACATTAAACTTTAAAAAGAAAGTCTTGTCTTACACCCGAAATCTCCAAAGCAGATAAATATGGATAGGGGGCTAAATCTCTGAATGTCAATCTAAGAAACAGCTGCTTTCACTCCATGTTATTTATTTCCTCGAGGCGACCGACATCGCTTTTTGAAATTAGTCTGCCGTTTGATAATATTTCGATCGGTCTTCCTGTTTTAGAAAGAATATCCACAAACCAAATAATTTATTTGTAATTTTACATCGGTCTCGTGAACAGAAAAGGAATTCCACAGTGACTTATGCAGGTCACGTGTTACTTTAGGTCTTCCAGTCTTCGGGTATCGCTCGGTGGCTTCCTTTACGAGTGAGTGAGTGAGTTGGGTTTAACGCCCTTTTTAACAGTATTCCAGTCATATCACGGCGTGTCAGCTTAATGTGGGAGGAAAGCCCGAAGTGATGCAGGTCTCAGACGTTTACCACTTCGGTGAAACCCACGAGCACGGGTATGGTGCTGACAAACCTAGAAACATAATCGGGGCGAACCGGGATTCGAACCCACAATCATAGGTTTCTGGCGTGCCTAAGGGACGCAACTCTGCACAGCGAATCGCGGCGCCTTAGACGACTGGGCCACCCGTGCCCCGCTTCCTTTACGAAAAAAGGCCCATGTTTTTCACATATTGGTAATTAAGTCGCAAATGGAACACGACGTTCCTACGGGTAGGGCTTGGTGATCTGTGGCAGGACACACTTAGTTCTCATCTCTTATCCATAAACTATGACATGCTGAGTATTAGGTTACTGCGCCATTCATGGATGGCTTATCAGTTCAAGTCGGATCTAATTTCCTTGTGAAGCGACATGGCGAGTACGTTGTCCTTATTATTTTAGAGTTTTCACAAAATAAAAGCAATGGTACATTATTCTAACCTGTCGCAAACAAGAATTTTAAAATCATAAATGAGATTACACTCGTGTTGTACATAAGAAGTCTATAATCGTAACGGATTTGTAATGAATTTGCATCATAGCAAGTTCATTCGGATATTTTGACCTCAAAACAGAACATACATGTGGCGCGACCATACATGTGAGAGATGGTATAACGGCGCTTTAAACAGTGCATCAGAAACAGTTATAACGTGCATGATTTAAATGCTAGGTTACATATTAAAATATATTAACAATCCATTAGGCTGTGTCCCGACTTACGATTGTAACCGAACATCCATGGTGCCAGCGTCCCTCCTCTCCTATGAGGCTGAAGCCGCTCGCGGTTGTGTTCTGTTGATAAGCCGGACGTGTATTACAACAGTACTGGTTATGTATTGGCTGGGACAGGTTATGCCTGATAACCTCAACATGTACAAATTGGAAAGACAAGTCATGCACCACAATTCATGTCAGGGGAAGGCGTATTCTATTTCCACGCTGAGTGTCGCGATGTTGAAAGCACGTTCTTCTTGCATATACCGCACGTTAAATAGTGACTGAGTATGCTTTTTTTACGCCTCTTTTAGCAATATTACAGCAATATCACAGCAGGAAACATCCGAAATGGGCTTCGCATATTGCACCCATTTTTGGGGGTCGTACCCGGGTCTTCGGCGTGATGAGCGAACGCTACCCCTACTTCCCTAAGGAATAGTAAGTGAGTATGGTTTTACGCCGCTTTTAGCAATATTCCAGCAATATCACGGCGGGGGACACCAGAAATGGGCTTCACACATTGTACCCATGTCGGGAATCGAACCCGGGGCTTCAAAGCGTGACGAGCGAACGCTTTAACCACTGGGCTACCCCCCCCCCCCCCCCCCCCCCATCCCCTCCATCTTAAAAACTCCGTAAAGTTAAATAATAAATATACAGTGAGAAAACTGGGAATATTGATAAAGTCAATTATATCCAAACAAGAAACACACAAGAGTGTTCATTGAACGTCAAATGCCAAGTGAGAATAACAGAAAATAAAAGGAAATTGAAAAAAAACGATTTCCACCGCTGCGAAAATAGTTTTACCGATTGTTAAATATCCCCGCCACCGTTAAAATAGTTTTTGAAAACAGAGTCAAGCTTCCGATCTACCGACTTAATCAGGCACCATGGACAGTTGGTGTGTTAATAGTTACCATTGCAACAGAGTATGCTTGACGGGAGGCCGAAAGCTTAACTGTGTTTATTTATGTAATTGTTTGAATTCCCCTATGGAAATGAACACAAAAGAAGATTTAATCATTATTTTTTAAGTTTTCATTTAACGTTTCGTGTTCTCATTTGAATTTTTAGCGTTTCAATATACGCTTTTCTCTGTTTATTTTTATTTTTCAGATTGTTTTGGTCAGTATTCAGGACTTTCCTTCTATTTCTAGTTATTTTTTTCAGTTTCAGTTTCTGAAAGATGTACGTGTCTTTGTAATGAAAACTTGTGATACTAAAAATAATCTAAACATGTTCAAAACGTTTGGGCCACCGGACACTAATGACAGCATGCTGGTTGCCTCAAGTCCTGGGTCACATACATTGTATGGTAACTAGTGGGTTAGTGAGTGAGTGAATATGGTTTTATGCCGCATAATTTGTTAAGGAGGCACTGTGCAAATTTGGGCTATATGACGGCAGCCTCTTTAATATCGAACCCAGACAGGACAATCCACTGATTGATAGTATGACCAACGCACGAAGTCACCGAGCCTGACCACCCGATCCATTTGAATATGTACACGCATCATAAGAAACCTTCTAAAACAATTTCTTATTTTGAAGTCAATTCTTAAATAAAGAGCTTGGCCTTTAAAGATAGACAGTTTTGTTTACCATACAGTAGTGTAAAGTTTCATACGCAAATTTGAATCCTGCGTTTCACATAATCCTGAGTGCTCATGTGGGTTCGACCCGTGAAGATCCGGGGTAGAATAAGTCTTCAGCAACCTATGCTTCTCGTAAAAGGCGACTACGCTTGTCGTAAGAGGCGACTAACGGGATCGGGTGGTCAGACTTGGTTGATGCATATCATCGATCCTAACTGCGTGGATCGATATTCATGATATCAATCACTGGATTGTCTGGTCCAGATTCGATTATTTTACAGACCGCCCTCATATAACTGGAATATTTCTGAGTGCGGCGTTAAACAACAAACCAACCATCCTGTATGTTCGTTGCCCTTGGAAATATACACTGCTCTTCATATTTTCTTGCATCATTGAACATATTAAAAAAATAAACTGCATCTCATCAGTCCTGGTCCTTGTTCCTCAAGCGATCTTCAAAACAACGTCTATCGCAGGTCTAAGTCAAAGCATGGAAGTTACGATAGTTGTCGCAGTCCTTGAAGCGTTTTAAAATCACTATTATCACGTTTCACACTCATTTTCTGTAGTTGTTCCCAACATACTGTAGCGAAATATTTTCATCCTTGCATTTAAAAACAACAGCACACTTACATTATATCGGATACCTGTGTTGCGTTCATCTCACATAGAGGCATGCGACAGCGGGTCAAATTGAAAACTATGTTCTTACAAAGCTAGAAAAAAACAGAAGAAAATAAGATGAATAGGAATGCAGTCTAACAACGAGGGAAAGCCACAGTTTCACCAGAAGCTGGAAATAATAAAAAATGCGAATTGTTTTTATATGTTTAGACAAAGAAAAACAATTTGTATGGAAAGAAACTGATTATACATCAGTAGATCTAGCTGAAAAGCGACATATTGTCGGATTTCACTGAATGAAACTCTAGATCTATATATGGAAACTATTCTGGAATTTAGTTAATGTTTCGTGTGATTGTGGTCTATGCATTAATGATATTTGAATTCGTTTTATCTGTCATCGTTTGTTGATCTATGACCGATTTCACGTACAGTTTCAATAAGCGTCAGACAATAAATATTTTACAGGTGTGCACACTCTTACAAGTTGTCTCCCTTGCTTTTATTTTCGAATTTACCTTCAATATTATATATTTCAAAGTACATATACTTTATAGTCACTTGAAACGGTTTTATTATTAATTTATCATATTCTTTATACGAGAGCTGTTGCATTAATCGGTAAGAGATACATACATTTTCGGATTTTGAAACAGCTCTACCTAAATTCCAAGATGGTGAGTACGGCATGAGTTGACGGAATATTGCTATCTTTGCGATATTTCTACATCTTTATCGGTTTCTAAGAATTTATGTTTGTGTTATCGACTTGAAAGAGGTGTCATGCAAGGTGCATGAGTGGTCTACTGCTGTAATAACATTAGATTATAGCGATTTTGGTAATGATTTTGTTTTGGTAGAGAGTGACAGAGCTGTTTTTGTATTTGATTCTTTATGCAAAATGTTGACTTGGGCAGACAGCGATAGGTGCTCAAATATAGGTGCCATGCAGTTCAATATTTAATGTCGACACGTGATAAGAGTTGTGTAATTTTGGGCTCAGATACTCGTACTGATTAAATCACAAAACGAAGGACTGTGAAGAAGTTTAATTCATTTTGGTCAGAGACTTGACATTGTAATTTGGTGTTTATGGCTTACCAAATGCACACTTTTTGGTTCAGTGATCGATCTTGCTTGCTTCTTCAATCATCACACTTGAACAGTGTTGTCATTGTTCATCCTTACATCTCTACACAATGCAGTTTGTTTGTGTTTAATGCCAAACTAGTCAACAGCTATATGACAACAACCTGTAAACATGGTAAATGAGTGAGTCTAAACCAAACAGTCCACATGGTCCAGGGATCAATATTGTGAGGAACAATCAAAGCTGTTTGATTACAGAAACATATTTTAACCACGAATCCCCACAGGGTTCTACACCATACTAACACCATTTAATGATCTTGTTCGATTCCCTTTAACTCTTTTGTCGCCCTTTACCATGTTTACTGTCATCTAATTTGGAATTAATGTTCGTTTTGCATGTATGAATATGTACAGTTGCAGTGATTTTGGAAGCGACAGGTCTAAAGAGAATGTCAGTACATTTTATGATTTTCTTTAATTGGGCAGATTGATTGGCCCTTTCTTGTTCACCCCAGGCTTCTTCAGTGTCATCAGGTTAACCTTTTCTATTACAGGCTCGACGATATGACTCAAGAACGACTATATTCTCCCCTGAAGGTAAACACACGGAACAGCACTGACACACACATTCAGTGACAAATCATGAATACGTGAAAACCGATAAAACAACTCTTTTTCATTATTTACTCTTCTGTTTCATTTCACAGAAATGTTGCCTTTACTTGACAATATATACTCACCGCCAAAAGACACGTGAACCATAGAAACATATAGAGAAATATGTACGTTAAGAAGAGATGTTTCCAATGTGTACCAAGTAATGACAAAACTAACAATCAGCCAAGTGTTACCACTTAGTGTCTTTATTCTTATCACAATATGCTGCACATGATTTTCAAACGTAATAATTTACACGCTAATCCTGCGCGAGACAAATGGTGCATCTCGAGTCATGGATCATTGACCAACATGTATGGTATTCACATTTTTTTTTGCGGTAAGTATATTAACCTTTCCAATAGATATACCGGGTATGTCCAGATAACCACACAATCAGTGATATTTTATTGCAGATTTCTGTAGGTTTTTTTTGCCAAAAAATAGGTTTGAAAGAATTTGAAGCATTGGTCTTGTTAGATTTTCCGCTGGATACAACATGTCAGATAAAACATTTGCATGAAGTAGCATATTGATTTGCTGTTTCAGGTCGCCTGTACCAGGTGGAGTATGCCATGGAGGCTATCGGGCATGCTGGCACCTGTCTTGGCATTCTGGCCAAGGATGGGGTTCTCCTAGCTGCAGAAAGAAGAAACACTAACAAACTTCTAGATGAAGCTTCCTACTCAGAGAAGATCTACAAACTGCATGAGTAAGTTCACTGGGATATTATTATTCATTGTTGATAGTAGCAGCATTAAAACTCTTTCTAATTTCATGCTTTGGCCTTTCATGCCGAAGACTTGTTTGATTTTCCAATGTGTGAAGTCTGAAGACCATTTTTGGTGTCCTAACCCTTAACATCAATATTTGAAATAATAATGGAAAGTGGCCCGCCTAATCACTTCATCCAAATGAATAGATGACGCATTACTGAATTGACATGAACATGGTACCATACCTTACTTTACTGATGGTATGGGTATCCTAGTACTCTAATACTATTTAACATCTAGGCTTTTTGTACTGTTAAACTCACCCATGGAAATTACAGGCCGCCAGCAACCTGTGTGGATCGGGTGGTTATGCTCAATGACTTGGTTGATTGTTTGTTTGTTGTTTTAACGCCACTCTCAGCATGCTCAGCGTTCTTCCCGCTATGTGACAGCAGTCTGTAAATTATCGAGTCTGCACCAGACAGTCCAGTAATTAATATCATGAGCATCGATTGGGATATAATGACATGCATCAACCAAGTCACTGAGCTGATCATGCTGATGCCGTTAGTCGCCTCTTACGACAAGCATAGTCGCCTCTTACGGCAAGCATGGGTTGATAAAGACCTATGTTACCCTGGATCTTCATGGGTTGACTTGGTTGATTGAATGTCATTGTGTCCCTAATTGCGTGGATTGTTGCTCATGATGTCAATTACTTAATTGTCTGGGCCTCACTAGATTATTTACATGGTGTCATCAAAAGGTGGAATATTACTGAGTGTGGTGTCGTTGTTAAACAACAAAACAACATTTCTAACCATGCTAATCCTGGCATTATGTACATGGTCTAGTGCAGACATTTATGTTAGGTTTGAATTATTTGCGAAGACTATACATTATCATCATCATGATAATAACCTTGTTAAACATGTTAGAAAGTTATTTTGTGGCTTATGTGTTGGACCTTTTTTATTCTTGTAATTATGACATGTCATGAAATGTGTCTTTCAGTGACATGGCTTGTAGTGTAGCTGGAATCACTGCAGATGCAAATGTTCTTACAAATGAACTCCGAGTTATTTCTCAGAGGTAAGTTTAGCCTTAAACATGTTAAATGCTCACAGACTAAACTCATTACTTTCTGGAAGACAGTTCTAACATGTCTAAATGTACTTGTTAAAAGTAATGTTTGAATTTTGCTGTAAATAATGAACTCATAGCATCTTTTCGTTGATAATAATGCTGAAGCCTGGTTTGATATAAATGTTTTGGAAAGCTTGCAGTCTTTGGCAAATAAGCTGACCCATTAGACAAATGCCAGTAACAATGGATCAGCACCAGTATTGTTAAATTCAAGTGGTCCTACTATGCCTACAGCAGTGTACAATCTAGCTGAAAATTTAAATTTATGTCCTTAACCATGTTACTATATAAGTTGTTTCCTGTCAATGTAGTGAATAGACAGGAATTGGTTGAATGTCTGTGAATCAAGGGTGTGTAAAACTGATGAAACTGAGTAGTAACCTTTCTTGGACCATAATATTGTCTCTAGAACTGATTTTGTTGGTTTCCCAAAATTTCGAATTTTTTCAATTGCATTAATTTAAAAAATGTTTTTACGCCTATATGGTTTGAGGCTTCTAAATTCATGGTACGAATGAGTGAAACTTTCAGACCAACATAGCTGATTTCTGTATCTTGAGAAATGAATTTCAGATGAGGTGTTTTTTTCGTTGCAGATATATGCTCCAGTATCAAGAACCCATTCCCTGTGAACAAGTGGTCAGCACATTGTGTGATATCAAGCAAGCTTACACACAATTTGGAGGTGAGTTTCTACACTGCAATTGGACATCATATACAACTCATAGCTCAATCTTTAAAACAGTGTTATGGCACTGTGACAGCTTCAGTGGGGATTCCATGGTAGAATTGGTTCCCAGTAACCTTTGCTTGCCATAAGAGACGACTAGAATGGATCCGTCTTCCCGAGGCAAGGGAGTTAACTGACTTATAAAAGTCCAGTTTCCTTGCCGAATTAGGCTTGGATTTATATTTTGGCTGGACTAACTAACCTATGCATAGTCCAATCCAAATCGAGTAACAAAATCGACAACCGGTTCTTTAACTGCTGTGCAGATTTCGTTTGCTTACAGGTTTTTGCGTACAGGTTTTGCAAAGCATGTGTACCGACTACAGTCAAGTCCCGTTAATCCGACATCGTTGGTTGCATATGATTGTGTTGGATTAACGAGTATGTCGGATAAACGAAATTTAGTAGTATCAACGTTCGTGATCGAAAATCGGACAACTACACGATAGATAAGGATTCAAACACGTTATAAAAAATATAAAATATATATTCATATTGTTATGTTAAATTGTTGGCGGAATATGTTTTCTAATCATTCAACCTCTAAAGTTTAACACAAAACAACTGTTACGGACTGTTTGACAGATTCAAAATACTTTAAAAAGCATAGTCTGGAATGGAAGTCGCAACTTTGAAACTGGTACCCAAAGCTTAAGAAAGCTGCTTTCTAAGTGGCTAACGTCGACTTCCTGTTGGTCATTTCATTGGTAGGTCATAGTTCGCGAAAGGTTGTTCTGACGTGACTTGTAATGGGATGTCCTCGTCGAAAGCGAGAACTTGTATCTGATTTTAATAAGATTGAGGTAATCTAAGCATGTGAATTATCCTGTTTTCTTTATTTAAAGCATTAATTGTTTATTGTTAAGTAAGTTTATCTCTGCAGCTTTGTAATATGCAGCTACCAGCCGACTCGCCTCGCATCAAAACACGGGCTGTGTACTCGCAGGCAGATGACCACGGAGTACGCTGATCACTGTGTCGGATTAACGAGACTGATTAATGAGTGATTTCGGTATTTCGTTGCAAATTAGGTGTGTCGGAGTCGGAGTGCGAGACTGTCGGATTAAGGGGTCTAAATAGCACTGATTTAATCGGTTCCCATCATTAGTGTCGGATAAAGCCGATTGTCAGATTAACGAGTGTCGGATTAACGAGACTTGACTGTACTTAGCGTCAACAGATATTTCCAAATCTTTTTATGTGTTTAATCAAGGTGCTCAAATGAGTTGATGCACTTTGCAAAGTAAGACCAGTTTTATTACGAAATAGATCTTGATTATCGATCAGATCGTCTTCACTAGACTATGTCATGTTATTTGAGGCAAATGCAAGTGATATGAGAGATGGAATCTGATTGGACAATAAAGAAGGACATAGAAGGGACATAACTCATGATAGCCACTGGTGCCACTGCGATCGAGCCCAGAAATTCCAGCCTTGTTCGGCAAGGTTGTAAACTGGACTTTTACATTCAACATGTTCAGTTAACTCCTTGCCTCGGAAAGATGGAACGGATCAGGGAGGTAGTGCTTGATAACTTGGCTGTGCGTCATTGTGCCTTGATTCTTTCCATCACTGACTTGACTACTTTCAAGCCACCATCATACAGCTGGGTATTGCTGACTGTGATGTTAAACAATATTTATTAGTTTTTGCGTTTATGGAGGTATGACCATAAAAACAACTGTGCATACTGTGTAAATCCTCAAAGCGGTTAATGCGAAGTGTGCTCGCTGTTTTTTTACATTTATAACTTCATAAATACAAAAACAGATTGAACATGCTGAAGTAAATTCTTATAGATAAATAGATATGTCAACGATAATAACTTCACAGACTGCTCGTTAAAAAGTGCAGACAATGATATAAAGTCAGTGCCATCATTCAGCGCAATATTGCAACACAAGCCATGTTCATTCTATTATCAGGAGGGGCAGTGGGGTAACCTAGTGGTTAAAGCATTTGCTCGTCGCGACTCAGACCCGGGTTCAAGTCCCCTCATGGGTACAATGTATGAAACCCTCGCTCGCTCACTCACTCACTCACTCACTCAGGAAAGAGTTGTCCGTTAGTTGGCTTAGCCTAATTGTTTTTCGGTTTATGTAACTGTAGACGTGTTGAACATGTCAAAGCTGCATCAAACAAAACTCACTAATTCATGTTCAGTGCTAGTAAGTGTTTAGTATGGTATGACCTTGACAACTATTAAAAATGTTCTTGAGGAGAGCTTTTTCAAAACGTACTTGCTCTATTTCTTACGCTGGCTCAACCTTGTCTCCTCGCACTGTGCTTCAGGGAAGCGTCCATTTGGTGTGTCTCTGCTGTACATGGGCTGGGACAAGCACTATGGATATCAGCTGTACCAGAGTGACCCCAGTGGCAACTATGGAGGCTGGAAGGCAACCTGTATTGGCAACAACAGTGCTGTAAGTAGTAGCCTTGGTAATTCTATCAGCAACAACACTGTTGTAAGTAGTAGCCATGGTAACCTGTATTGTTAACAACAGTGCTGTAAGTAATAGCCATGGTAACCTCTATCAGCAACAACACTGTTGTAAGTAGTAGCCAGGGCAACCTGTATTGTCAACAACAGTGCTGTAAGCAGTAGCCGTGGCAACCTGTATTGTCTACAACAGTGCTGTTATCACCTTTTTATCACCCCGGCATATAATGCGGGGTTGGGGGGGGGGAAATAGCGATCAGCCAGTCTGTCTGTCCGTCCGTCCGTCCATAATTATTTCCTTTTCCGGGGCAGAATTCCAAAACCATTCAGTGTATTCGATCGAAACTTGGCAAAGCTATCAGGCACATACTGAAGTGGTGCCTTTTGATATTTTGGGATTTTCTAATTTTTATTTTTTAAAATTTTTATGGAATGAAGTTGGACATAGACTTAATTGGGGATGGGGTTTGTTTCCGGGGCAGAATTTGAAAACCATTCAGTGTATTTGATCGAAACTTGGGAAAGCTATCCAGCACATACTGAAGTGGTGCCTTTTGATATTTTGGGATTTTCTAATTTTTATTTTTTTAAATTTTTATGGAATGAAGTTGGACATAGACTCAATTGGGGATGGGGTTTGTTTCCGGGGCAGAATTTGAAAACCATTCAGTGTATTTGATCGAAACTTGGGAAAGCTATCCAGCACATACTGAAGTGGTGCCTTTTGATATTTTGGGATTTTTCTAATTTTTATTTTTTAAAATTTTTATGGAATGAAGTTGGACATAGACTCAATTGGGGATGGGGTTCGTTTCCGGGGCAGAATTCGAAAACCATTCAGTGTATTTGATCGAAACTTGGGAAAGCTATCAGGCACATACTGAAGTGGTGCCTTTTGATATTTTGGGATTTTTCTAATTTTTATTTTTTTAAATTTTTATGGAATGAAGTTGGACATAGACTCAATTGGGGATGGGGTTCGTTTCCGGGGCAGAATTCGAAAACCATTCAGTGTATTTGATCGAAACTTGGGAAAGCTATCAGGCACATACTGAAGTGGTGCCTTTTGATATATATTTTTTTACAAATTTTTATTTTTTACATATTTTATGGAAAGAAGTTGGACCTAGACTCCATTGGGGAACGGGTTCGTTTCCGAGGCAGAATTTGAAAACCTTCTAGTTGGTAAACAATGTATGCTTCTTAAAGAACATTCAACTGTTGACTCATTACATACAGAATTGCACATTTACTAGTGGTTACTTTACAGACAGCTGCCGGGGGGATATGTCATCTTTCTGATGACTCTTGTTTATAGAAGAGATGCCTGAATAGACATCAGGCACATTATCATCTTTGTCCATGTTTTCATTTTTTTATATCCTTTACTTTCAGAACGCTGTGTCTATGTTGAAACAAGAATACAAGGATGGGGAGACAACTCTCAGTGAAGCTCTGGCTCTTGCTGTCAAGGTCCTTAGCAAGACACTGGACATGACCAAACTCACACCAGAGAAAGGTTGGCAGGAATTGACACATTTCAACAGTTTTTATTATTTCATTTCACTGTTTCTGCAAAAAACATGTTTCTTCTACAGGCTTGCCCAATAATGAATGTATATCTGTAGTTAACATGTTTAACTATAGTCACTATTATTAGAACTAATGACTTGTATGTACTTTCTGCTGCTGATATACAAGAAGCGTTTTTTAGTCAACTATCTTGGGTTAAATAGAGTTAACTTCACAAGTTATCGGGATATGGCCCCTACTACATGTACTGAGTATCTATCTATCTAAGTATATATGTAATGTGTCAGTTGTGTCCTGTTTATGCGACAAGCCCAACGCCATTGCTGAAATATTGCATAGACATCTAGTAGTAACCAGGTACTGGTGAGAGTCATTCATACATGTATTAGTTTATTGTACATTTATTTCATTTAGGTTCTTGCTGTACTCTCACCAAATAATCACAAACAGCAAGAAATCGAGAGGAGCCTTTGATGACCCTGTGGTTTAAGCACTTTCATTAAGGGAATTAGCGAGTTGGACAACTATATATCAGTTTGCAATTTGAAAATACCATGACCCAGGACTGATTCAGATTGAAAATGTTATAGGCTTTAACATTCTTCAGTTTGTGCCTCTTTTGACATGCTAGATGTTGATTTTTGAAATGTTAATTCGTTGCAGTTGAGATATCCACCTTGACACGCAAGGACAACAAGACTGAGATCAAGATTCTGCCTCATGGAGAAGTGGAGAAGTTGATCAAGTCCCACGAAGAGGATGAAGCTAAGCTGGAGGCTGAGAAGAAGAAGGAATCAGAAAAGAAGAAATCTTCATCATAGACAATGTACTGGTGAGATGAAGAGAAGTTTAGCGCAAGACCTGGTTTAGGAATTAGTAATGTGCACATCTGCATCAAGGTTATTTTCAATGCTGAACCTAATACTGGTTGTATTAGTCAACTAGATGAGGTGGAATGCGAGCGAGCCCTCCATACATCATGTACATTTATTCGAATCAGAACAATCATTTTGTAGTATGTTTGGCTGGAAAAAAAAGGTTTTATGAGTGTTAAGATAGGTAAGGAAGTCCCTATGCTATCAGATGTAACCCAGATGTATTTGAGACAGTATGCAACAAGTCAGTGCAAGTACTGGTGATATCACAGCTTGTTTCAATCACGAAAGAACATGGAAATTGGAATGAACTGCTAATTTGTCTTGGCTATAAACTGTAGACTGGAAAACCGAGGATGGTGAGCCACCAAGTTCTAAATGTTTATCAAGGAGCCATTCCTTGTGTTTTGGACTATATTACATTATATGACTATCAGGGTTTACTCTAGGGATTTTGTGACATGGGCCCTTTATGTGAAAATTCCAAATATTCCAGAAGTATGCCCATGCAGCACAATGTTAAAATGCCCCATTGTATTTGAAAATGTGGGCCTTTTTACAAATTTAGGGGCTAAAAGCACAAGGCCCCACCCTAGAATTAACCCTGGAATATTATACTGGTGATGTTGGCGCCTTGTAAGGCAAAGTGATACAATCAGAGCAGGTGAACCCTTGAAGATCCGAGTTAGAGTAGGTCTTCAGCAAGCCATGCTTGCCGTAAAAGGTGACTCTGCTTGTCATAATAGGTAACTAACAGGATCTGGTGGTCTGGTTTGCTGACTTGGTTGATGCATACCATGGTATTCCAATTGTTTAGATTGGTACACATGATATCAATCACTGGATTGTCTAGTTCAGACTTGATTATTTACATACTGCCGCCATATGGCTGGAATATTGTTGAGTGCAGCGTTAAACAACAAACCAACAAAAACAGAGTTAGTCATCTGGCAACCTCCATTATCCAGTGTATATTGTCTCCAGTAGAAGATAGACCCATGAAGATTCCGGGGTAGAATAGGTCTTCAGCAACCCATGCTTGCCGCAAAGGCGACTATGCTTGTCGTAAAAGGCGACTAACGGGATCGGGTGGTCAGGCTCACTGACTTGGTTGATGCATGTCATCGATCCCAATTGAGTTGTCTCCCTTAGGGCTCCTATAGTCATGGATGATTCAGCACTAAATCTGTCCTCATGGGTTTCGTGGAAGTAGCAAATGTCTGAAATAGGGTATTCTTTCACATGTGGTTGCAAGTGCCCTGCTTCAGTGCGTGGAGTCCATACTTGTCAGGTTTGGTGTGGTATAATATGGCTGAAATGTTGCAGGAAACTGTAATAATATCATGATACACCAATAGAAAGAAGAAAGACAAGTTCTATGGATGAACAACTTCTTTATTACAATTACTGCGACGTTTCGGTGTAGATCCTAACACCTTTATCAAGCAAGTGTCGCACTAATTGTAATAAAGAAGTTGTTCATCCATAGAACTTGTCTTTCTTCATCACACCAACTTCTAAATGCCACTGAAAGAAGTCACCAATAGAAAGTTGAGTTGTATGCATGGTATGTGATGTGTTTTGTAAGGCTAATCAACTGATGGTTCTTGTTTCAGATCACTAGTGCTCGATGATCTTACCACCATCTTGATTGTGCAACTACACTATTGAGGGTCTTTGCTGCACACTACTTGTCATTGTTTTTGTCATTGTACAAACTACATGTTATTATATACAATAAATTCATAAAGACGGAATATATTGTTAGTTGTTGGTTTGGATGTTCAATGGATTGCATTCTTGTAAGAAGAAGGGGGATGCCCCTTGTGTCATCGTACCCCGACGGCATGGATCATACTAATAATATCGATCACTGCTTCGTCTGGTGCAGACTCCATCCAACCCATGCTCGCTGGTATCACCAAAATGATAAGTGCCCAAGATCCGCACCACTTCTGGCACTTCTCCTACATCAACCCCCTCCATGGTCTAGTGGTAGAGCCTCTGCCTGGAGAGAGGAAGGTCATGGGTTCGATCCCAAGTGGTATCATTCCCCAAAATGGTACTTGTTGTTACCCTGACTGGCGCTCGACACTAAGGGGCTAAAACAAGGACTGGTCAGCTCGGATTCAGTTTACTGTGTCTGAATGGGGTATTCATGTTTTTCTACGGCATGGTATCTCAGTGGGCTAGCACTATCAAATCGGCATTAGTCCAGACTTGTACAAGCAGCCACACACACATACACACGTGCATGCACATCGCTATGTAAGTGCATTAATCTTAAACAACGTTAAACCCCATTTCACCTCACCATCTCCTACATCAAGCTGACATGCCATCAAATAACTGTAACAGACTCACTTAATGTATATTTTGTTTATTTTTTCTTATTGATGTTTGAATTCTGATCCTTGGTTTGATCTTTGCACTTTGATCACTCACTCCGTCTCTCATGTTGCAATGTTTCAGTTATAACTTGTAGTGTTGGTTTGCTGTAAATAAAACATTACAGATTTGTGATGAATTATTTATCAAAGGGCAGATGTTATGTTAAACTGCACCACCTTGATAGATTGTTTATCACAAGAGGTGTGTTTCATGGACTACTTTCACAGGACTGACTGTTTACTAATGTTTACAGAGGAACCAGGCTGTTTAAAGTGTATGAATACAATGTCAGATGCAAACCTTCTCACTTTGGACATTAGTGTTGAAAATGCTCAAAATACTTCTTGCAAAATAATCACTGCATGTGGACTGTCGACATAGATGTATCACTCTAAATTTTCACAAACACATGTTGCAGTTCTGTGGAACTATTTGTATCTTCAAGCAGATGACAACCATTACTATTTTGGCAAAATCATTACAATATTTAAACCAAATTCTGCCAAAATGATGAAAAAACATTGCCAATTATTCAGACTACAAGGTGTGGCTGGAAAACTGAGCTGTGATGGACTGCATTGATTGAGTTGGTTGTTAATTATTTTTCAACACTATCTCCTCCGAGGTTCGGGGGGTCGGGTAGCCTAGTGGTTAAAGCGTTCGCTCATCACGCCGAAGACCCGGGTTCAATGTGTGAAGCCCATTTCTGGTGTCCCCCGCCGTGATATTGCTGGAATATTGCTAAAAGCGGCGTAAAACCATAACACTCACTCCTCCGAGGTTCACTCACTTCTGCCAACAATGGAATGCGTCGATCCCATTGGTGTTGAAGGCTTCCTCTTGGGGCAAAAAATTGCTTTCAGCAGTATTCCAGCACTTCCACAGCATCTGTATCCTCGTTTATCCAGTGTACCGGATAGGTCCAGGGTAATATAATTGTATGGAGATATTTATAAGCCGGATAATCGAGGATACAGCATGTGGACAAGGGCGAAAATAGTCTTTCCAAATTTCAAGATTACACATAATATATATATTTGTGTCTACATATAGGCAGTTACATTTCACAGTTAATTTTAGATGGACATGCCACCTGTGGGTTGATTATAACATTTCACGTAATTATGATCTAACACAACACCTAATTGTAAGGATTTGAACACCTTTATCAATATCTGTGGTTTTGAAGATAGGGGATGTTGAAGGTAGCAAGAGTTAGTTCCCTTGCATCACTTGTATCATTCTCTGATGTTTCAAGCAGCAGACGTGAAAGGTAATTCAGTATATAAAGTGTATGCTACTTTAATGTCATGTTATGAGACTGAACCTTGATAGACTTATGCAAATAATTCATACTTTTAGAGCAGTGGTTCAGACTCAGCAAAGTGAAACAATTCATGTGTGATGTACTTGTTTTTTTTGCATGAAACTTATTGGTCCTTGTAAGGACCGAAGTGAATTTCTGGGCAGAATTGGTACCAAATCCTTCTTGCTTGTCTCCCCTTGGTGTTCCTGGGGAAAAAAGGTCTTCATCATGTTTAGTAATATTTTTCTGATGTATTATACAACTCAACATTTGCTAAGGATGAAACCCTTGACTAAAAATGACTTTTTTGGTCTTCAGCAAATGTTGAGTTGCATAATAACATCCCCATTAGAATGTTGTTGAATTTGTTCGTAAATAATACTTGAGGCTTAAGTTAAAATGTTCCTGATGACAAATGGTATTAAGGAGCCTGTTGGACCTGGCTGAACCTTTTCCTTCAGACTTTAACTGGCATATCTGATGATGTAATCCATTTGCATTTTCAACAGTTTTCTGTCCAACAGCTTGTTTGAAATAACAAAAAATTATATTCATTTTAGAGCAGAGCTAACAGTGTATGAGATCAGACAGACCTTATAATTCAATAAGGGCAATAAACAAAAACATGATTCATCCAATAAATGATAGATTTGATCACAGCGGATTTGATAACAGTTTATACAATAGAAATATTAGTTGATAGCCAGGTAATTAATTACTTAAGCCATACATGTTATGCTGATTGATTAGATTAACAGTAACTGGGTGGGATGGTTGCCATGTGCATGGAGTTTTTGATTTCTTCAAGGTGGCTTGATAAGAAGAACATACGGCTACTTACTGCCATCAGAAATCAGAAGACAGCAATGTATTCTTGAAATACCTTCAACGTTAGTGACAATCTGTGTATGACTATTGTTTAAGAAGTTAGCATTACTGATTTAATACTGTTTGATGTTCAGAAATAATTTTCCCCATGTTTCATTCAGTATTTTAGAAGAGTTACAGTTGGTGCCACAAGCTTCTGTGTCTACTAGCCGACATTGTCTTTAGGCATCATGAAGCTTGTAACTATCAACTGTTCTTGTTATTTGCGGGGGCATGGGTGGCCCAGTCGTCTAAGGCGCTGCGATTCGCTGAGCAGAGTTGCGTCCCTTGGGCACGCCAGAAACCTATGATTGTGGGTTCCAAAACCGGTTCACCCCGATTATGTTTCTAGGTTTGTCAACACCATACCCGTGCTCTTAGTTTCCACCGAAGTGGTAAATGTCTGAGACCTGCATCACTTTGGGCTTTCCTTCCACATTAAGCTGACGCGCCGCGACATAACGGGGATACTGTCAAAAGCCGCATTAAACCCAACTCACTCACTCACTCACTCTCTTATTATTTGCTGAACCAAACACTACTAACTCCAGTGTGTGTTAATAGTGATGGATGTTATTGAGACTCCAGTGTGTGTCAATAGTGATGGGTGTTATTGAGACTCCAGTGTGTGTCAATAGTGATGGGTGTTATTGAGACTCCAGTGTGTGTTAATAGTGATGGATGTTATTAATCCTCCAGTGTGTGTTAACAGTGATGGGTGTTACTGGACATCCAGTCTGTCAATAGTGATGAGTGTTATTGAGACTAGAGTGTGTTAATAGTGATGGGTGTTACTGGGACTCCAGTGTGTGTTAATAGTGATGGGTGTTACTGGGACTCCAGTGTGTGTTAATAGCGATGGGTGTTATTGGGACTCTAGTGTGTCAAAAGTGATTGGTGTTATTGAGACTCCAGTGTGTGTCAATAGTGATGGGTGTTATTGGGAGTCGAGTCTGTCAATAGTGATGGGTGTTGGAAATCCAGTCTGTCAATAGTGATGGGAGTTATTGGGAGTCGAGTCTGTCAATAGTGATGGGTGTTGGAAGTCCAGTCTGTCAATAGTGATGGGAGTTATTGGGACTCTAGTGTGTCAATAGTGATTGGTGTTATTGAGACTCCAGTGTGTGTCAATAGTGATGGGTGTTGGAAGTCCAGTCTGTCAATAGTGATGGGAGTTATTGGGAGTCGAGTCTGTCAATAGTGATGGGTGTTGGAAGTCCAGTCTGTCAATAGTGATGGGAGTTATTGGGAGTCGAGTCTGTCAATAGTGATGGGTGTTGGAAGTCCAGTCTGTCAATAGTGATGGGTGTTATTGATACTCCAGTGTGTGTCAATAGTGATGGGTGTTGGAAGTCCAGTCTGTCAATAGTGATTGGAGTTATTGGGAGTCGAGTCTGTCAATAGTGATTGGTGTTGGAAATCCAGTCTGTCAATAGTGATGGGAGTTATTGGGAGTCCAGTCTGTCAATAGTGATCGGAGTTATTGGGAGTCGAGTCTGTCAATAGTGATGGGTGTTATTGATACTCCAGTGTGTGTTAAAAGTGATGAGTGTTGGATGTCCAGTCTGTCAATAGTGATGGGAGTTATTGGGAGTCGAGTCTGTCAATAGTTATGGGTGTTATTGATACTCCAGTATGTGTTAATAGTGATGGGTGTTGGATGTCCAGACTGTCAATAGTGATGGGTGTTATTGATACTCCAGTATGTGTTAATAGTGATGGGTATTATTTATGACTCCAGTGTGTGTTAATAGTGATGGGTATTATATTAAAGTACTGTCGGAAATGCTAGAAAAATGCTTTTAGCCTGTTAAAAAAGTATATAACTTTTCACAGCCTGTTATTATTGAAATATTGAGTAACTACCGATCGACCTACCTGTGGTTTGAAGTATTTCAGTTACAAGGAGTCCTATCGACAAATTTACAGGAGACAAATTTGAACGAAAACAGGAAGTTCACATTTATTCTAAGTTCAATGATGGCAGTCTGAAACGGACTATAGAAATATGCGCACATGACTCTGTTATAATGATAATAATGTAGTCTTCATAAAACATCTAATCCACACACAAAAGTCATTTGGAGAAAATTCTAGATGTGCATCTTCTAAAATAACAAAATGACGCTGCGTTTGTTTTGTTAACATTGCTCCCATGATGCAATTTACATTACACTTTCATAGCCATTGCCATGGTACACAACATGGAGGCTGTACTGGGAAATGTATAGAAGTTCTTTACACTTTAGAGAGATAGAGGGAAACCATTTATTAATTTAGATAGGATGAATTACAAAACTGCCAAAGCTATGGGGTTTTCAATAGATACCATCAAGTCTACAGTATGGTAAACAAATCAGGTATAGGGGTGGTCTTAAAAACCAAACTGGGACGTAAAAGGATGTTAGACAGCTTTGATACAGCTTTTTTTTTACGGTGTACAAGCTTTGTGAGCAGAAAGCAACCCTGACTTGTATCAGAAATCGGGAGGAAATTAAAGATACAATTAATGTTTCCCGGACTGCACTAACTATTGCTCTCCAAGAGATGGAATTTCGATACACTGTGCATGGCGATGTCCGAGCAGTTTTCAGGGGAAAATATGCCATCCTGTCTATGAGGTCAGATTATCTCCGGACCATTCATAACTCTCACTGTCAGGGCGTCCAGATAATTTACCTTGAGGAATCATTCCACTGACTACAGATGGACAAAAGGCACCCATGGTACAATCCGGTAAAGGAAATCATGTCAATGTTTCGCACACCGTAACCCATTATATGGGGTCTATTGATGAAGGTCTGCTAGTTTTCGAGGTGAAAAAGAAAACTGGTGATTTTCATCAGGAAATTATAGGGCACCAGACTGGTTGGAACTTTTTAAAACCATTTTAAACAACGTCAGTGTCATTGTCATGAATAACGCCAATTAATATAACGTCCGGGAATAAGATACTGTCGCCCCAACCATGAGTAGTCTGAAGGCGACCATACAGGAATATATGACATAGTCGACTTCAGACCATATGATAGTTTAACTCATGGAGAAAATTAGGCTGAATAAGAAACCAGTAAAGTACATGACATAGGTGCTGGCGGCACAACATGGTCACGTTGTCTTACATACCCCAGTCAGACATTGTGAGCTCAACCCTGTTGTGCCTTTCTTGGCTAAATGTAAAGGATTCGTGGCAAGACATAACACGACATTCAAAAGTACAGATTCATATACGTCATCAGCGGAGATAAATGCTACCAAAAGAAACCATCTGTAGAACAACAAATACTTCTTGATTCCAAAACTGCAACCTTCCAATACTCATCCCGTTTCATAGCTCTTAACTATTCCATCATGTTTCCAAGCAAATATAATGCAGTACATATCCTAAATTGCTACCCCATCAAGGCACATGTCAATTAAGTACAATAACAGCAATATTTTGAGACATTTTGACAACTGCACCTGTGAGAATGCACGGGACGGTGTGAGGTCATCCCCTCGGGACAGGTGTTAGGTAATTACCTCAGGTTATAGGCCGTTTCATACATGCATAACAACACACAAATATTTTCTAAGTTTATCATCATTTTACCTGTAAAAGTGCATTTAGAGGGTAATCACATATCAGTTAAGACAGGCTAGATTAGGGCAATTTGCGTTATTTTGATATTTGCACTTTATATAGTCCTATGACTCGTATTTATTAAACGAATCCAGAAAAGCATTTTTCTAGCATTTCTAACAGTACTTTAGGACTGTAGTGTGTGTTAATAGTGATGGGTGTTATTGAGACTCCAGTGTGTGTTAATAGTGATAGGTATTATTGGGACTCTTGTGTGTGTTAATAGTGATGGGTGTTATTGAGACTCCAGTGTGTGTCAGTGGTGATAGCAATCATTGACACACCATTGTTCTGTGGTATTAGGTATGATTGGCATTCCAATTTGTGTCAAGTACAGTAGAAATAGTTACGATAGTAAATGTAGTTGTTGCCTTTTTGCAGTCACAAATGGTTTATCCTATGGTGAAACGTAATCAGTTTTGTTTATGACTCAAACTTCAAGGAAAAGTCAGTTTATAGTGTACATGAAGAAAAAAATCCTCTTATTTCAATTTTGCAGTACAACTTTGACACAATGAACCCAATGCTAGCACATACATCAGGTAAAAAACACATACATCACAAAAAAATGTCTTCTCTTGTAGAGCTCTAAAGCAACATGGTTAGGTTGTGGCATGCAAGGCACCAGGATGCCATGAGATGCAGGGCAGGGCAGCCAGTGCACTGTATGTTTAAAAGTTAAATATTTCTGTAAGACAGCATAACACTGAATAACTTGGAGACGTTAATCAGGTACAAACAAGCAAAGAGTATTCAGTTATTTGGTGAACAGTGAAATCCTGTTACACCACAGTGAATTCCTGTTAATCCACATTGAAATCCTGTCAGTCCACAGTGAAATCTTCTTAATCCACTGTGAAATCCTGTTACACCACTGTGAAATCCTGTTAATCCACAGTTAAACCCTGTAAATCCACAGAGAAATCCTGTTAATCAACAGTGAAATCTTAATCCACTGTGAAATCCTGTTAATCAACAGTGAAATCTTAATCCACTGTGAAATCCTGTTACACCACAGTGAAATCTTTTTAATCCACTGTGAAATCCTGTTACACCACAGTGAATTCCTGTTAATCCACAGTGAAATCCTGTTAATCCACAGTGAAATCTTCTTAATCCATCGTGAAATCCTGTAACACCACAGTGAAATCCTGTTAATCCACAGTGAAATCTTCTTAATCAACCATGAAATCCTGTTACACCACAGTGAAATCCTGTTAATCCACAGTGAAGTCTTCTTAATCCACTTTGAAATCCTGTTACACCACAGTAAAATCCTGTTAATCCACAATGAAATTGTCCAGATTAACAAATTATCTGATTAAAAGTAAAATGTAGCATTTGTCCCTTCATTACATGTAGATGTTCTCAACATGAAGGATGTTTCTAGACTAGAAGTGTCCAGACAGACAAGTTTTATAGTAGCTCATTCATGATAGGGAACCATGGATGGCCCAGTTGTCTAAAGCACTGAAATTTGCTGCACAGAGTTACATTCCTCAGATATGCAAGACACCTGGGTTTGAATCTGTGATCTGCCTTGATTATGTACCAGGTTTGTCTGCACCATGCCTGTGTTCATAGATTTCATCATTTTGGTAAACATCTAAGACTGACATGAGTTCAAGCTTTCCTTGCTACTTGCTTTGCAGTGTTGCACCCCTTTGGTCATGGCAGGATTCAGTGATTGTAGGTCCTATTTCAATCCTTGATCTGTCAGCACCAATCCATGTCCTTTGGTAAATGTCTGTGACCTGCATCAATGACCTGAATTTGTGACCTTCTTTCTTACCCACATTAAGATGACACAGCATCATATGACTGAAATACAGACCAAAGTAACTCACTCACTCACTCACCCACTCTTCAGGCATTGTCTTATCATGAAACTTGACCTACTGACACTAACTCACAATTTTGTCGCTGTCTTTCACAAGACCCATTTCCTGATTTGTTTCTTTCTTCAGCTACAGTAGTTATTTGTGTGGTACCCCAGGGGATCTTGAATACTTTGACCCTTACATCAAGTACAAAATTGTACAGTTTTCTTAACACTACCCTGTGGAAAATAACTTTAGTACTGTAACGAGGCCATCATCCATTGGAACGGAAGAAACAGAAACTCCATTTAAGCCAGAATTCTCAGTGTCATTTCCCAAGAGTAACAATTCTCCTCCAAATTAACAGTAGCTGCTTTAATAAACACATTTATATACAAAAGCTGCTACTCTTGAGCCAGGGTTCCAGCTTTTATAAGGACAATACACAAGATTATCAGTGCAGATATTCATGATGATTAACGACCACTCTCAACGCATAAGAGGCTTTCGCAGGAACCAAATGACCTTTGCAAATAAACAGAGGGTATTTAATAAAACAGTTTGAGCATGATAAATACTGATGACTTGAATGTTATCTATTCAAAGCATTTCTCTTTGTGAATGAAGCACCAAAGTTGAGTAGAATTTTAATGAAGATGAGAAATGAAGCTATGTGGCCATGTTTTGTATATTGCAGCTCAAGGGTACAAGGTCTGACATAGGAAATTATATTGCTGCCAAACAAGGTTTATGTCATCTGAGGAAATAAGACTTTTTTCCTGCTGCTACTATCATTACAAATTAATATTACCCAGAATGGTAGATCTGATATTTGCCCCTGTGCATTTTAGAGCTTCCCAATGACGATTAGTCAGTTGTAACGATATTCCATGGCATTGCTTAATTTTTGTGAAATATGAGATATGATGTTGTCCAATGTCAGTGACAAGGAAGATGTCAAAAATTGATAATATAATGTCATCTCATCATTTGGCCGACTTCA
This sequence comes from Haliotis rufescens, assembly GCF_023055435.1. Taxonomy (NCBI): domain Eukaryota; kingdom Metazoa; phylum Mollusca; class Gastropoda; order Lepetellida; family Haliotidae; genus Haliotis; species Haliotis rufescens. The sequence goes on along the minus strand of NW_025963779.1, from coordinate 59,161,182 downwards.
GTTCTCTGTAGAGTTGAGGTTTCTTACAATTTTTATCATCACATCTCTAAAAATGACAAGAGTATTATTTGTAATAATCTACTCTAGCCTTGCAATAACAGGTTTAATCTGCCCCTTGTGAATGAATGCTGTTAGTCTGTCGCCAAGGGGCTTACATCATTCATATTCAGCAGATAATCACCAATTCCTCATGGTGGAATTGTTCTCTAAATGCTTGGCAAGTACAGGGCACGGGTGGCCCAGTCGTCTAAGGCGACGCGATTCGCTGTGCAGAGTTGCGTCCCTTAGGCACGCCAGAAACCTATGATTGTGGGTTCGAATCCCGGTTCGCCCCGATTATGTTTCTAGGTTTGTCAGCACCATACCCGTGCTCGTGGGTTTCACCAAAGTGGTAAATGTCTGAGACCTGCATCACTTCGGGCTTTCCTCCCACATTAAGCTGACATGCCGTGATATAACTGGAATAATGTTAAAAGCGGCGTTAAACCCAACTCTTTCACTCACTTACTCAGGTCATAGGGTACCTACATTTTGTTCCTATGTATTTTTCCAATCACAAGTGGCCCACTGACCTCAGACACCACTGAGTTATGTGCCCTTAGGCATGTCAGTATGTTAGTAGCTGGATTTGAATGCCATATTCACTGAAACAATGTTCAACTCACTCGTTAATCCTGATATTATTTCCTCTTACAGAAGGAATTACAGATTATCTGTCCCAAGTTAATCTCGTCCCTTTGACGAGGGACAGCATTCATTCATGAGGGAATGTATCAGTAATAGTAGTGCTGTATCAGCAATCTAATAGCTGTATCAGCAATATAAGAGCTGTATCAGCAATATAATAGCTGTATCATCAATATAAGAGCTGTATCAGCAATCTAAGAGCTGTATCAGCAATCTAATAGCTGTATCGGCAATTTAAGAGCTGTATCAGCAATATCAGCAAAATAAGAGCAGTATCAGCAATATTAGTACTCATCCACTCACTCACTCACTCATTCATATATAGGCAGATATGGCACTCCTAAAATGTTTCAATGAGTTAGGGTTACCGAAATAGAGAAATTCCAGTTAAATAGAGAGGGATTGTGTCTGAAGGAGTAATGTTTGTTTGACTCAACTAAGAATTGACTTTTTACGTATAAACTGAAAAAACGATGTGGACACTTTGCACAATCCCTGGAAAGTGTGCACACATTGTTTTTTACATTAATACCTCGATAAATGCAGATATGTTGAAGACAATTCTTATAAGTAAATTAGCCAACAATAATAACTTCACATAGGCGGATCCAGAACTCGAGGTGGGTCCAGGTCTGTACCCCCTTCCCCCTGCCCTTTGAAAACCAAATGTACCGGTAGTAAGTTGTAGGCAATAAAATTATCTACAAGAAGCTTTTGATATTTTGGACCTCTCCCTTTTAAAAATGCTGGATCCGCCCTTGCTTCACAGACTGCTTATTTAATAATTAACACACAAAAATTGTAGACGATACGAAATCAGTGACATCGTTCAGTGCAGTAATGCAAAACAAGCCCCACCCACTTTAATATTAACAATGAGGAAACAGAAGTCTGGTAGTGGGCATTGCAAAAAAATATTACTCGGTTAGCCAGTCAATTGCCATGGAATGAATCCTTGCAATTTATTTATTGTACCATAACAGGTGATTTTTGTCTCTGTATCCTCGTGGAGTGATCTCCACTTCCCAGAATCCCCAAGGGATTTGATCCACCAACCTGAAGAGTATCAGTGGATGAAGTATGCCCCGAGACAAGACTTCTCAAACTTGAACAGTCCTGACCTTGTTATGGCTGTAATGGGTGATATACAGCCAAAAGGATTTACTGCCTACATCAAAACTCCTGAGTAATTATATGTACTACATTCCTAGCCAAGATGATTGCCATAAGACTGCCCTCTGAAGCTATCCTGTCGGACAATTGCGTGGGGGTGAATTGCTCCCTTGCTTGTACCACAGTCCTTGATGGCCAGATTAGGCCTAGACGCATCAGAAACGGAACATAACGATATCGTGTTGACCGGACTCTTTGGATCTGCTGGCGGCCATGTTGGGGCATTACAGCAATGCCTTGAGTGGGCATCTACATCACAGCACAACTGTTAACTGTCTGGATTGAAACTTGATGGTTCTTGTCTCTTTGGGGGTCATTGTGAGGGTTCTGGTTGTTACATAGTGATTTCAGTGATGAGATACTGGTATCAATGGGTTGTAATTGTAAGGCATCTAGCCTTGAACTGCTCAGCAACACCCTCTCGTCATTAATATGATGCTCTGATGAGTACTCATCAACAGACTGTATCAATTATCCCAGACCCATCTATCTTGCTTGTGTAACCTCATTAGCAGAGAATGGTGCCTCATCACTGTCTAAATAGGATGTGAATGGTGGAATGACATGGCGCTAAATGACACTATCAGGACACAATGTTGGGGTCCACTAGCAGATCCAGAGGAGGGGTGTCAGGACACAATCGTTGGGTAAGTCCACTAGCAGATCCAGAGGAGGGGTGTCAGGACACATTGGTGGGGTGAGTCCACTAGCAGATCCAGAGGAGGGGTGTCAGGACACAATGGTGGGGTGAGTCCACTAGCAGATCCAGAGGAGGGGTGTCAGGACACAATGGTGGGGTGAGTCCACTAGCAGATCCAGAGGAGTGGTGTCAGGACACAATGGTGGGGTGAGTCCACTAGCAGATCCAGAGGAGGGGTGTCAGGACACAATGGTGGGGTGAGTCCACTAGCAGATCCAGAGGAGGGGTGTCAGGACACAATGGTGGGGTGAGTCCACTAGCAGATCCAGAGGAGGGGTGTCAGGACACATTGGTGGGGTGAGTCCACTAGCAGATCCAGAGGAGGGGTGTCAGGACACAATGGTGGGGTGAGTCCACTAGCAGATCCAGAGGAGGGGTGTCAGGACACATTGGTGGGGTGAGTCAACTAGCAGATCCAGAGGAGGGGTGTCAGGACACAATGGTGGGGTGAGTCCACTAGCAGATCCAGAGGAGGGTCGTGAGGACACAATGGTGGGGTGAGTCCACTAGCAGATCCAGAGGAGGGGTGTCAGGACACATTGGTGGGGTGAGTCCACTAGCAGATCCAGAGGAGGGGTGTCAGGACACAATGGTGGGGTGAATCCACTAGCAGATCTAGAGGGGTGTCAGGACACAATGGTGGGGTGAGTCCACTAGCAGATCCAGAGGAGGGGTGGTGGTGGGAGGATGAGTCCACTAGTGGACCCAAAGTGTTTTTATCCTTTTTTCAAAATCCTGTATTTGATTCTGGGTGAGCCAATTAATGTTGTAAATAATGCAGCTTTATCATGGCAGCATAAAGGACAAAGCGAGTTACATATTCATGAGGTAGAAAAGACCCAAGAATAGGGCTGGGACGAATCCAAATTTACTACCTGTGTACCTGACCCCCTATTACCTGACCCTACAGGGGTACCCGCTGTAGGTCTCAAGAGTAGGGTATAAAATGTCCAGTTTGAAATAGTTTGACCGTAGCCCTGGCAAAATGTATTTAGATACATGTACGGAACGATCAGGTCGTGCATACACTGAAGATGAATGAAGTTTTATCTTTATTCAAACCTATAAAGGTCAGAAGGAATGGGTGCATAGTCAGAAAGAAATGCGAACATTAGTGACTTGTAGTGTAACCATAGAGTTCTAGATAATTTTTGTCATTAAACAATATATCATGTGATCAACCACGGGTACAGGTAGTCTTGTGGGTACCTGGGTCCTTCTCAGTACCAACCGACCCGAGTTACCTGTCCCAGCCCTACCAAAGACCATTCTGTATAGCTTGTGTCAGTGCTAATTCAGTGTGTGAATGAATGTTGTTCAGTCAGAGCCAGCAATATTACAGCTATTTGATGACGGCTTGTAAATAAACCAGCAGTTGAGCAACTATTCATATGCATGCCAGATACAATAATAACAACAACAATAATAATAATCTACCAAATGTACCGACTGATGCATGTTCACATCACTAGTTATTCTTCTTAGGGAGAAGGCGATAATAAGTGGTGCACTTGTGCCCAATCCCTTTGTCTTTTTTTGGACAAATAAAATATGTTTAATAAAAAATAATTCCTACTTCTGTCCATGGATCAGTGTGCACTCAAATTGCATCCTCTACTCACTCATGTCAAACTAGGCATCATTGAGTACTCCAGCAGACCACCCATGCAACACTGCATCAAAGACTCACACTGAAAGGCTTCATCACAGATCTACAGCCTTTGTCTTGTCATCTGCCTTCAAGTTTGTTGACACCTTCTCCTCATACCAATCAGTGAACTTTAATACTAATATTGAGTCTAGGAGTCAGCAGTCGTATTAATGTGGAGATGCATTAATTTCAAGATTTACAGTATTGACACCAAGCCAGACAGTCCGTGTTTTATCCTCTTAATGCTGTGCACCAGGCAGGGTAAAAACAAGTACCATCTTTTGACATATTTTGATATGACCAGCCAGGGGATCAAACCACCAACCTTAAGCCCTCCAAGCAGTTGCTCTATCCACCCACGGACTTGTTATATAGGTCCATGATCCACCAGACCATGGAGATGGTAAAACCAGTAATATGGCACATAATCAGCTCACAAAATCGAACCAACTGATCCTTATGTTATCTAGCTCAAATAAACAAGCACAGGTCATGACATCCTATTCTGCACCAGAATCCTCATGGGGCACATGAGGAAGAACCCTTGCTCTAAATGACATTGGAATGACACAACGGTGAAATGACTTTGCTTGAAATGAAAACATGATGGGTTTTTACCAATCAAGTTTTTTACTATTGCAGTAAATGTTCATTGATGATAAGATATTTTTTCGTCTTTCTGTATGCTGTACTGCCATGTATATTATATATGCCATCACACTAAAGTTTCATTTTAATGAGAATGTTATTACTCAAAGGACACATCTGAAGTAAGGAATGGGAACTTAAATAAAACTTCCTGTCTAACATTGTCTTGCAGCATCAATTCAAATTGTTTTGTCAACCTGGCCTGTAATTTGAAGGAAATATCTGCATTTTATAGATTTTCATGCTTTTTCAAACAAACATTACCATTTGTATTTTAGTTATAAATAACAATAGAAATATCAATCTCGTGTCATTAAACAGTATTGATAAATAACTACAAATTGATTTTTTTATGTGAAGAAGGAAATGGATTATGTCTATATGTCTCCATCAGACCTGATGAAGACCCTACGCACTGTGACAGATGACTGTCAATCACGAGGCAGGATATTACTTGGTGTCGTTTTCATGCGTTACAGCATTACAGTACATCAAGGGCTTCCACCGGAGTCAGCATTATCACTGCTGTAAGCTTGAAACCTGCTCAGGGTAATTGTGCCAGGAATGCTGACTCAGCCAACAATACTGGCTAAAGTGTAATACCCGGGACCATAAATTGAATAATTTGAAGTTTCAAATCACAATAACCATCTCTAATTGAAATTGCTGATATGACAGCATCACCTTGGACACTATAGTCTTTTTGGAAAAGTTTTTCTTTTACAGTCATTGGAAGTGGGCATTTTGAAATCATGAAATGTACAATTGGTTACAACCTGAAATTTGGCGTTTGCTGTATCTGATCATATTTTTGCATCACCATGAGTGGGTGATGACATTAAAGTGTGAAACTAATCTTTGCAAGACTTGCTTAATTTTCTTAGGGTGCCCACTTCAAACTGCGTGTTCGGTTCCAAATTCATTCCAGCAGAGTTAAATCTACAGGTAATCTAGTTCTACATTGAAAACAGTATGTCTCCCAATAGTGCATAGTGTATTTTGACTGACAATCCTTGATGTCATACCATGATGGTATGAAAACACATTAAATCAGGTCCTCTCTGAAAGCGTTATTGTATTTAATACCAAATCAGATCCTGTCTGAGAACTGTCTGTTCTTATTACGTGTCTACAGTGATCAGAGGCTATAGGATGCATGAGATCACTTATTTATATAACAAAAAGCTGTACTTAGAGGCATTGATTGTACCTTCACAGTTTGCAATAGAAGGTTGTGCAAATAATTTGTTTTATTTTTCCTTTTGATTTTTGGGTGACTTTTAGCTGGTCGATGGACAACCAGAAATATAAACAAAAGAGGCCTTAATTAACTTGGCAGACCATATCATGGAGATGCTATCTTTCCAGATGGGCAGCCATCCATGACTATCAGAAGCAGTGGAAGTCATCCTAACCCCATTTCATACACTCTCTAGGCAAACATTAGTTGATGAAAATCTCTCCACAAATCCCAGTGGCTTACGGTAATAGATAGAAGCTATTTGAAGCACATTATCAAACACAATAAACACGTCACTGAGTGATTTCTGTAGTTTATATGTTCATGAGTTGCAAATCAAGTTAAACTGAGTAACATGAGACTCCAGCCCCACTTTGTTGGGCCACCTCTGTTGGCGATTTGACGGAGCATCTGCCCAGAGAGTTGAAGGTTGGTGCTTCCATCCCTGGCTGCATCATCCCAAAGACCTTTAAGAATGGTACTTGTGTCCCTTGAAATTTATGGGATAAGACAAGGACTGGTCGGCTCGAAGTCTGTGTCCTGTGTCTGACTGGGGTGGCCGGCCATGTTTAACTGAGACATGGTATCTTAGTGCTATAAAACTATAGAAGTAGAAAACCTGCATTAGCCTTGACTAGTACAAGCAGCCACACATACACAGACACACACATATGCATGCTTGTCACCATAAGTGCAATAATCTTAAATGCGACATAATCCCCCATTTCACCTCTCCTCCGTCACTTACTGGAGAATCTCCTGGTCAGTGAATGGGATGGAGGATTGAATCCCAACAGGTACTGGTTTAATTAAAAATCAAGTAATGTTCCGAACAAAGAAAAAAAATCTTTCAATCTAGATCTAGCAAAATCATGAAAATATGACATTTTGTCCATGAAACCAAGGAAGTGTATGAAACATTTAATATCATTTTCTGTGAAAATTCCATATTTCCTATTTTCTGCTGTTATGTTGATGATAACAGATTTTCTGCTGTAGTTTCAACACAAATTTCAATTTCCATGCATTTGATCCATCCTACTTGGTTTAGTATGAAGTATACTGCATATAATATTCCATGAGAAAAATTTCAATTGCACATAAGCTTAATATGGACAAATAAGTGTCCTTGTTCTCAAATCTGATTGCTGAAGGCTGAAACAATGAAAGGGGTACAACCTGGTTCCTGGATGACCGAGGAGACGTACTGGTGGTGAATGAACTTTCTGGCACTTACCAGATCATGAAAGTGACAGTCGGAATGAATTTTCTATTCATGCAACCTTGAAAACGTTAACAGGGGGTATTCCGAAGGACAGTTACGGCCCGTATGACTGATTCCGTCAAAATTATCGTCTATCTATCGCGTCTGTGGGATAAACATTTGAATGGAGGAGGCATTGCACAGTACGAAGGAAGCAATGCCATACGATTGCAACCATATCTTAGACATTCTGGAATGTTCGTTCAGTTTTCAAAATTTTAATCAAGAACTGTGTCAACATATTTTTCAAGCTAGTCTGAAATGGAAGTCGCCAAGTTAAAACAAGTGCCGTAAAGCTCGAGAAAGCTGCTTTCTAATTGGCTGTCGACTTCTTGTTAGTCATTTCAGTTGTCGGTCAAAGTTCGCGAAAGGTTGTTCTGACGTGACCCATAATGGGATGTCCTCAGATCTTTGTTTAGCGACAGCGAGAACTTAGATCTGATTTTAATGAGATTGGTGGGTGAGTATAGTTTAAGGCCACTTTTAGCAATATTCTAGCAATATGCTGGCGAGGGACACCAAATATGGGCTTTACACATTGTACCATGTGGGGAATTAAACCTGGGTCTTCAGCATGATGAGTAAACGCTTTAATGATCAGGCTACCCCTCCACCCCTTATAACACTTCAACCACCAGCTACCCAAACACTTATTTTGAAAATGTGAAACAATTAACAGAATACTATAAATACTACAGATTTATCCTCCAATGTGAAACATTAGGATGGAAAAAAGTAAAAATAAAATCCCTTTGAATACACAGTGCCTATTAGTAAATGGTCAAAAGTAACAAATGTTATATTTTAGGATACCACTTTCTGAGTAAAATCCCATGGAACACACAATTCCAGAGTGAGGCACCTAATCACCAGCACACAAAATCAGCGAACTAACCCACTCATCCACCAAGGCATCCACAAACACAGAAGTCTGACAACTGGCAGTCTAGATCACGCCAGGGTTCCTATGGCCGAAAGCTATGAATAAAAAATGCCATTTAGAAAGAAGCAAATGTAACAAATGATATTTGGGAGATCACTTTCTTAATAAAGTACAAATTCTAGTACATTTTGGGGTTGAGTCCCATCTGAGTCAATCCAAAAAAGTCCTAGAATTTGTACTTTATTAAGAAAGTGTTCTCCCAAATATAACATTTGTTAAAATCCCTTTGTAAGATAAAAAATCAATGACTAAGCGTATTCCTCCCATGTACCATGTCGTTGTGTATAGTACATACCCACCTTTTCAGGGTTCATTTTATTTAAAAAAAAATACTATCCTTTAGTTTCATGTGAAGTCTTAGTGGGTATGATTGGGAGGAACAAACCGGCAAAATTGTGTAGCTGTAAATTTTGAGATATGAAAGAGAACACAGATTGTCTTGTTACACAGTATTATTATTTGTTTTGGGGAAAATGTGATATGTAGACATGTTGCTGGATTAGTCTGGCATTAGAAAAGGTTTAAATAATTTTCTGATTTGGAAGGTAAAGGTACATAAACGAACCAATTTGTCTGACTCTAATAACGCATGAGAAACCTATCACTCAAGCCACCTTAAAACCAACCATTCTTGAGCTAGCAAGCAAACAACCTCACATTCATACATCACAAGCAGTCAATCCAACATGAAAACAACCCACAATCACCACCTCAGCAATCAGACAAGCAAACAAGCACTCCTTCTATTGCTTGAAACACTTGAGTTATTGGGAGATTAAACTCTGTTCCTTAGCAACATTAACACTTTTGCATCATTGGTGTAGCAGGAGTGGGTGTTATTATTATTATGACAGCGTAATGGAATCCTACATCCTGTCAAATAGCATGTTTCATTAAGACATGATGTGTCCATTCAGACTTGACAGTCTATGGGTTCAAAACAGACCATTTTTCAATCTCTGTAATATTTGTCCGAAGGGATTTTTACAGTTGATCAAAGTGAATATTTCCCTGATATTGGTATTGTCTTGTAAGCGGACATACAATTTAAAGAAATTATTTAAAATAAACGTGGAATGAATGATCATACTGAGTGATTGTGACAGTTATATTTTGGGGAGGCACATCTCAGACATACAACATTTGATGTTAGCGAAACATTGCTCAATGGGAATCGGGAATCAAAGAAAATCTTTCAATAATTTTCTTTATTGAGAGGCAGCAGGTCTTATGAACCCATTAAAAGAGAAAACTGTCATCAATCATTAAATTATAAGCACCCACACAAAACGTAATCATTCACTCAAGGATAATGTCTGATCTTGAAGGTCATCAGGAGAACAAAGGATGACCAGTGTTTTCAAAGTGGCCAAACAATTTGCTAAATGAAACATAAATTTTGGACAAAAATTGCATATAACTCATCTGTTGGAAATCAATCTCTGTTCACCATTTTATTGCAGTTATTTTCTCAGATCTTGTCCCATAAACCATGATCCCTGCTTTGTCAAGCAGTCATTTACTACTAGAAATAAATTAGTTAGAATCCCTTTGGTAAGATATTCATGACAACTATTTTTGGGGGGTGAGGTTTTCATGACAACATGTCATTATTTATATGTACAGATATTGAGAACGTTGAAGGGCTGTAGGCCCCACTCCATTGTGAAAGCAACTGTTGTATTGAAGGTCCCAAGATATATATAATATTTCCCTTGCCACTGAAAAGAGAAAGTATTATAATACATCAACTGTATCGGGTAAATCAATGGACATTTTTTAGATCTTCAGTCAGTTGAATAATGGCTTGAAATCATTTCCATTGACTGATTCTGTGTAAAACAATACCACCTACTTGAATGGAAGGAGTTTAGATAACAATTGATACTTTCAGAAGGATGTTTGTCTGAATACCTCCAATTTCACATATTCATATTTCATTAAGTCTTCAGTTCAAGTTAGGAAATCAGTCATGAGTGTTTCAAGTAATACTGTTTTTATTTATAAAGAAATGAAACATGTCACAGTTTATAGTAATGAATGTTTATTACCAGTAGAGAACATTCTGTTTTCATGTCAATAAAATCCAAATTAATTCAGTTAAATAAGTAAAATGTGACCTTTAGAACCTTTAGTAGTTTTTAAGTAAAAAAACCTCAAATCAGCTTGGATAACATTATTGTTCCTCCTTATTTTTGTCTCAAGGCCTTCTTAATTGATTTAAAAACTCTGTCAAGAAATTAAATTAATCAGGACTGAAAATGCCAAATAAATTACTAAGGGTCAATAATACTTTGAATTCAATTTCCAAAACATTCATAAGTCAACCATCATGTGATGTTTATGAGGATGTTAGTACAACATGCTAAAAGGAAGTGAAGTTTACTTCATTTAAAAACAAAGCAGTTGGCAGTTGAGGAACAAGTCAGCAGGACAAGACAACATGGTCTGAGAAACTACCGGTAGTTATTTTTTATACTGGAAGGCGACGGAGAGTCTGTAAGGAGGAGAGCACTAAGCCACGTGCTGTCATGGGATCGGACAATTAACACACAGAGGGGCCACATTATCCACATCAGATACTGACTACCACTTCCACCCTAACTTTGACTAATGGAGTGATCATACAATATGCTTGAACCATCCATACCAACAAACCTTTCCAAGATGGGAATTGTCTGGATCCATTTTCTAAATTCTGCATCTTTTTCTAAATCCATAAATGTCTGGGATATGAAATTCAAAAGAGACAATTTGTGCATTCATGTATGTTCAAATTTGGGAACAAAATCTCTGTATCTTATTGGCAAACATTGCTTGAAGACTAGAAAATCAAATGAAAAATATTAATTGTGGTTTTCTCTTGTTGGACCAGTTTTTGATGTCTGAAGGTCATTGTCTGTCGCCATCCTGCTGCACTTTGTTTGTGGTTGAGGGAATAGATCAGTGGTTATTGTTGAAGGAGGGCTGATTCAAAGCCATTACCATTCTCGTCAATGACCCACTATTTCTGCCGAGTTCCGTATCTCGTGTTGTGCTATAAGGGAATTATAGGTGCCTTCTAGGTTTATAATGCCTATATTTCTGGTACCATCCTCCTTAAAGCACATTTCCTTTCATAATTTCCGACTTAAGATTCTGAGTGAGATGTGTCGATACTGAGAACTGTGGATATTTGTGACTGAATTTTTAAGGCAATTATGAGTTTCCTTATCTTGGGTTCCTGTTATGGTGTCTACACAACTCTGTGGAGGAAGTTTGGTGTGTCTCATGGTGTGTCCTTTCCCTCCCACTCCAAGTGTCCTGTAGTACTTTTCATCTTGCAAGATGTCCTATTGTAATCTACCTCTTACAAGGTGCCCTTCTAGTGTATTCTTGATCTTGCAAGGTGTCCTATAGTAATCTACCTCTTACAAGATGTCCAATTGTAATCTATGTCTTACAAGGTGTCCTTCTAGTGTATTCTTGATCTTGCAAGGTGCCCTATTGTAGTCTACCTCTTACAAGGTGTCTTTCTAGTGTATTCTTCATCTTGCAAGGTGTCCTATTGTAATCTACCTCTTACAAGGTGTCCATCTATTGTATTCTCCATCTTGCAAGGTGCTCTATTGTAATCTACCTCTTACAAGATGTTCAATTGTAATCTATGTCTTACAAGGTGCCCTTCTAGTGTATTCTTGATCTTGCAAGGTGCCCTATAGTAATCTACCTCTTACAAGGTGTCCTTCTAGTGTATTCTTCATCTTGCAAGGTGCCCTATTGTAATCTACCTCTTACAAGGTGTCCTTCTAGTGTATTCTTGATCTTGCAAGGTGCCCTATTGTAATCTACCTCTTACAAGGTGTCCTTCTAGTGTATTCTTCATCTTGCAAGGTGTCCTATAGTAATCTACCTCTTACAGGGTGTCCTTCTAGTATATTCTTCATCTTGCAAGGTCCTCTATTGTAATCTACTTCTTACAAGGTATCCTTCTAGTGTATTCTTCATCTTGCAAGGTGCCCTATTGTAATCTACCTCTTACAAGGTGTCCTTCTAGTGTATTCTTCATCTTGCAAGGTGTCCTATAGTAATCTATGTCTTACAAGGTGCCCTTCTAGTGTATTCTTGATCTTGCAAGGTGCCCTATTGTAATCTACCTCTTACAAGGTGTCCTTCTAGTGTATTCTTCATCTTGCAAGGTGCCCTATTGTAATCTACCTCTTACAAGGTGTCCTTCTAGTGTATTCTTCATCTTGCAAGGTGCCCTATTGTAATCTACCTCTTACAAGGTGTCCTTCTAGTGTATTCTTCATCTTGCAAGGTGTCCTATAGTAATCTACCTCTTACAAGGTGTCCTTCTAGTGTATTCTTCATCTTGCAAGGTCCTCTATTGTAATCTACTTCTTACAAGGTATCCTTCTAGTGTATTCTTCATCTTGCAAGGTGCCCTATTGTAATCTACCTCTTACAAGGTGTCCTTCTAGTGTATTCTTCATCTTGCAAGGTGCCCTATAGTAATCTATGTCTTACAAGGTGCCCTTCTAGTGTATTCTTGATCTTGCAAGGTGCCCTATTGTAATCTACCTCTTACAAGGTGTCCTTCTAGTGTATTCTTCATCTTGCAAGGTGCCCTATTGTAATCTACCTCTTACAAGGTGTCCTTCTAGTCCATTCTTGATCTTGCAAGGTCCTCTATTGTAATCTACCTCTTACAAGGTGTCCTTCTAGTCCATTCTTGATCTTGCAAGGTCCTCTATTGTAATCTACCTCTTACAAGGTGTCCTTCTAGTGTATTCTTGATCTTGCAAGGTGCCCTATTGTAATCTACCTCTTACAAGGTGTCCTTCTAGTGTATTCTATATCTTGCAAGGTGCCCTATTGTAATCTACCTTTACAAGGTGCCCTTCTAGTGCATTCTTCATCTTGCAAGGTGTGCTATAGTAATCTACCTCTTACAAGGTGCCCTTCTAGTGTATTCTTCATCTTGCAAGGTGTCCTTCTTTAATAATCAACCTCTTACAGGGTGTTCTATTGTAATCTGCCTCTTGCAACGCACCCTATAATCATCTTCCTCTTTCAATGTGTCCTTCTATGGTTAACTTACTCTTACAAGTTCTTTGTTAGTAATGCAACTCTAACATGGTTTCCTTCCATAGCAATCTACCTCTTGCGTGATCTTCTTGTAGTGCTGCATCTCCCACCATCTCCTCATCTTGGTGTCCTGTTGTATTGATGCATCTCCCACCATCTCCTCATCTTGGTGTCCTGTTGTATTGATGTATCTCCCACCATCTCCTCATCTTGGTGTCCTGTTGTATTGATGCATCTCCCACCATCTCCTCATTTTGGTGTCATGTTGTAGTGATGCATCTCCCACCATCTCCTCATCTTGGTGTCCTGTTGTAGTGATGCATCTCCCACCATCTCCTCATCTTGGTGTCCTGTTGTATTGATGTATCTCCCACCATCTCCTCATCTTGGTGTCCTGTTGTATTGATGCATCTCCCACCATCTCCTCATTTTGGTGTCATGTTGTAGTGATGCATCTCCCACCATCTCCTCATCTTTGTGTCCATTTGTATTGATTCATCTCCCACCATCTCCTCATCTTTGGTGTCCTGTTGTAGTGATGCATCTCCCACCATCTCCTCATTTTGGTGTCATGTTGTAGTGATGCATCTCCCACCATCTCCTCATCTTTGTGTCCATTTGTATTAATTCATCTCCCACCATCTCCTCATCTTTGGTGTCCTGTTGTAGTGATGCATCTCCCACCATCTCCTCATCTTGGTGTCCTGTTGTAGTGATGCATCTCCCACCATCTCCTCATTTTGGTGTCCTGTTGTACAATTGTACATGTGTCGGACAATTCCGTTTTATGCACAGGTGGGTATTTCTTGCACATTCTCTCAATTCTCACAATTCTCTCAATTCTCACATCGATTCCCTGTACCTTTTCCCCAGGTCCAACTGTCATATCTCTCCCACTTTTGGATGCAATCGTTCGGCCATCGTGTTTATCTGCATGCCCAGCTACATCTATGGAGAACAACTCACTAGACAAAAAAACAAAATAATCCAATATACAACGTCATCAAGTTGCTAGGGCATGTTCAAAACTGCAGAAATGACATAATAATGCTTTATAGTGAAATAAACCACCCTTCGTTCTTCATTGTTCTTTGCGATGTATCACGTAGCTATCATAAAATAATAACAACTAGCATTCCACCTTTGTCTGTTTTTGGTCATGTATATGTTGAAGTTCAGACACACTAAAATCTCTGTAAGCATAATTATTTCCTTTAGAACATGATATTCCTTTCAAACTCATATACGTCTAACGGTCCACCACACTGCAGACAGCCACTCTGACGCTTATAGCAAACAATTACAGGAGCCCTTTCTCTGTCAAGGAGCTGTAATGATGCAGACCTCTCCCAGGTACCCTTCCACCCTCTAGACAAGAAATCAAACACTAATTAAACTTGTGTCCTGTTCTTTTGACCACTGGACAAAGGCACAAGGCACATCCAAGGTATTGACGTGGAAGAAACAATGGAGGCAAGTAGAGTGTTTACCCAAGTCATCACAGCATTATTTCAATGTGTCTTACAATAAAGAGATGATTCATCAAACAAGGATCATAGATCACGTAAATAAAGTCGGCAGCCAATATTTATTAGAATTCTAAGGGTCTGTCCATTCAACATGTCGGTACTCGACAAGCCCAGTTCATCAACACACATACATCAACACGATGTAATTCTCTCATTGTCAATTATGGACATAGCATTACATACAGGTCTTGTAGCTTCAAATCACACCAGCCTCATCTTTGGTGATACCTGTCAGGAAATGTCCTAATATATTGATGCTCGTACTGATTGATAGGTCTCCTCTCTGGATGAACTCTCAAGACCACACTGTCAGCAATGTAAAATCAATATCAAATCTTTTCTTCATATTGAATATGACAATAAATCTAAATCTTGGGTCCATAACTTTTAACTAGATACATGTATTGGTAAATGTGTGAAAAATATGTAAACATAAATTTTATTTCCATCTTGATAGTGATTCTGAGTTGCAACATTTTCCTGTATTTTATTGGTGTATGGTTATTTTAACCAGAAACAGCTTTGAACTGTTGAATCCCAGCAGAAACAGTTTGAGCTGTGGACAGACTGAGCTGGTTTCAGGAATTGTTCTAGATCTTCATTTGTCCCACCATGGTGAAACTGTTGACAGTCCAATCACCTTTTCACTGTCACTGAATCAAATTATTTAGTACACTTTCAGCACCACCTGCCTCTGTACCAAACACACCCTGCACATCATTGTATTGTAATAGATGAAGAAAATCACTGTGTGAGTCTTCTTTCTTTGCTTAATGACATACACCACATACAGTTCATAGTTCTACATATGCCATCCATGCTTCACATGAATCACATGCCCTTGTGGATCCAGGGAAGGGGTCCGGATGGTAGCAGTGTACCTTTCTATTTTTCAGACACCTTACATTTTAACTGCACCCTCAGCCAAGTCACTTCATGACATGGGTACATTGTGCAACCCCTTTTTCAAAATCCTGTATCCGCCGCTGACAGGTACTGACAGGTAATGTTTGTTTGTTTGTTTGTGTTTTTGTTTGTTGTTTAATACCTCACTCAGCAATATTCCAGCTATATGATGGCAGTCTGTAAAATATTAGAATCTGGACCAGACAATCCAGTGATTGACATCGTGAGCATCGATCCACGCAATTGGGATACGATAACATGGATCAACCAAGTCAGCACACCTGACAACCTGATCCCATTAGTCGCCTCTTATGATAAGCATAGTTGCCTTTTACGGCAAGCATGGGTTGCTGAAGACCTATTCTACCCCGGATCTTCACTGGTCGACAGTCAATGTACAAAAATGTCTTGAAAAGTTTGTTATATTTTTTATTGTTTTGTTTAACACTACATTCAGCAATAGTTCAGCTATATCAAGTATTTGGAAGGTACTTGTGAGTAATCAAGTCTGGTCTAGATAATCCAGTGATTGATATTATGATAATGATCCACATCATCAGGTGCTATCAATCTCATTAAAATCCGATTTAAGTTCTCGCTGCCGCTAAACAAAGATCTGAGGACAGAACGACTTTTCACGTACTTTGACCACCTGGTCAAATGAACATTCCGGAATGTCTAAGATATGGTTGCGATCGTATGGCAGTGCTTCCCTCGTACTGTGCAACACCTCCTCCATTCAAATGTTTATCCCATGGAAGCGAGAGATAGATGATAATTTGGACGGAATCAGTCGTACTGTCGTTCAGAATACTCCGTGTTATCGTTTCTGAGGTTGCATGGTTAAAAAACGCATTCATGATAAGTCACTTCATGATCTGGTAAGCGACGCTGTGATTGGTCGGATAGAAGGTCATTCTGACATGACCCTTAATGGGATGTCTTCAGATCTTTGTTTAGCAATAGCGAGAACTAAGATCTGATTTTAATGAGATTGCAGGTGCTATCAACCAAATCACTGCACCTGACCAACCAATCTATTAAAGTGCATTGTACAAGTATAGGTTGCTGGAGTGAGTGTGACTGTGTATGGTTTTACGCCCCTTTTAGCAATATTCCAGCAATATCACGGCGGGGGACACCAGAAATGGGCTTCACACATTGTACCCATGTCGGGAATCGAACCCGGGTCTTCGGCGTGATGAGCGAACGCTTTAACCACTAGGCTACCCGACCGCATCCCTATAGGTTGCTGGAGATCTATTCTAAACCGGAATCCCCATGGGATATAAGAACCCAATATATTACTCAACTCTTAATAATATTTAAAGTCTAGTCCAGACAATCCAGTGATTGATATTGTGAGCAACAATAACATGCCACCCACCTATTTAAATAATTGAGTCTGGACTAGACAATCCAGTGATTGATATTATGACATAGCACAACAATGCTATTACTTGCAACACCATAGACAGGACACAAATACCTTTGGGTAAAAACACATTGATGTGAACCACTAATAAGTCAGCTGTATGTAATGGCATGTCTGAAGATATTTCGGGCAAGTCCTGTCAGTTGGGGAGTGGAATATGAGGGCTGCTGTCTCTGAGTACCTCCACTATAGCTATTATCAAGGCCCAAGTATGTTACCATAAAACATCTATAACAGTGTTGCAATATTAGGAGATAGCAGTTATTGCTGCTATATTGTTAATAGTTTTTGCCCTTCAAGTGACATGCAAGATAGTACACAGTAGCTGAGCAGTGTTGTGTTGATGGAGTTATGTCTAACACTCCCTAGAGGGGTCCAGGCAAGTCATACGGACAGCGTTAGCATCGATCTAGGGTGACACTTTTATACAGTTTTTGTTAGAAGATTGATCAGACCAACAGTCATCAACAAACAGATGAACATAACTGGAAACATTTTTTTTTTAATGTCGGCTGTTTTGGATTGCTTTGAAAAATAAGAAGACTAAACCTCAAAATGGCATGAAAAATGAGCATTTAATTATTAATTGATCAAAGTCATAGCCTCATGACACTGCAAACATTTGAAACGACATGAAACTTTCAAACAAGGATTCGGAATGCTTCACAGACAAACTGTAGCATCTTTGCAGAATTCAGTGAATGTCTCAGGCTCGCTGACTTGGTTGATGCATGTCATCGTATCCCAATTGCATGAATCCATGCTAATGATGTCATTCACTGGATTGTCTGGTCCAGACTCGATTATTTACAGACCGCCATCATATAGCTGGAATATTGCTGAGTGCGGTGTTAAACAACAAACAAACAAACATGACCTTTGATATAACCTTTCACCTGACCTTGAACTTCATGTTTCCATCACAGTCAAATGAGTAATCAATTTTTTAACAATATTTTGCTGTGTCATCAATTTGATGGCATATATATGTTGAGGAAGTACACAGATTGAGTCTGTGTTTGGTGTAACACTGCTTTGTATGGTATTTCCGTTACATCACAGCATGTCAGCTTGATGTGGGAGGAAAGCCCAAAGTGTTGTAGGTTTACTTACCACTTTGGGGAAACTCATGAATACAAACCTAGAAGCATAATCACGGATAATCTGGAATTTGAGCCACGATCACAGTTTTCTCTTCTCAGTGAATTCCCACACCTCAGATGACCTCAAATTATTATTGTATTCTGAAGACTGAAATATTTTGGGTGTGTTTTCTCTAGGCTGATGTCATATCAAGGATTAGACATGACTGCTTTTGATGTTAATTTTTGTTTTACTAGTGATGGGGAAGCTTTTTGCGGCCCAAGTTGCTATACACAATAACCTCTTCCAGACTTCAAGATAAGAATGGATTAGTTTGGAAACCAAAAGTCCATTTCCAAAGAAAAATGATTGATTGTTAAGTAGTGACTAAATACAAACCTATATTCTAAATGTCATAGCTGTATGATGTGGTCACTATGCATGTTCGTTAAAACAATATATGATGGTTGGGACATACTTTATTTATTTAGTTTATGAATTTACCAACAGTAGACAGTGGTCACTGATAATCTTTTTCAGAATAATTTAATTTTTTATATAATATTAGCTATTTCACTCTACATTTTCTGATGGATCAGAACAATAAAAACAAAACAAAAACTGTGAGAAAAGAAACTTTAATAACCATTAATCAAATGCAAAAGAAAGCCAAATACTTATAACACCTCTCTCTGATCCAAGTGAATTAAAAATGATTGTTACTGCAAATTCTTCTTTTTGCTTAACCGAGTAACCCACACAATGTTACATGCTGTAAAAAACATTAGATGCATATTTTTTTTGTTTTTAATTGAAACCATCTTAGCTAATTTGACAGTTTAAAAGTTGTACACCATGAATAAAATGCAACTGTGTCCTTACTCCAAATGATTACCCAAAGTTAAATACAAATATGAATACAAATCTGTCCCTGAAGAAATTCCATTACTAATATTCCATTTAAATGCACAACAATGTATATGCAAGATGTATTTAAGGTTGTCCTGTTCTGGTTTTACAACAAGAACATGCATTCTGTTGGGGGAAATTGTCTATTCTGGTATGCCATCATCTGTACAAGACATGTACCTTTATGTTCTTCCCGTTTGTAACAGTGGCCGACATTTCCCCAATAATTGCAGAGAAAGTGATCAGCATGAACATCCCTGGAGACCCGCTCATAATCACCGAGATTAATCAAGACTAAAATAAAAATCTGGGGATAACTGACTGTGTTTTACAGCCCAAATTGTGCATGTTTGCCATGAGATGCTGCGCACGCTGGCTATTTGATATTTGGTCAAAGCCAAATGGCCATCATGAAAGCAGAGCATAGAGTAATCGACTTGTCTTCATAACTTTGATCTGTTCCAGTTTAGGGTCATTCAAGCAGAAAATAATTTTCCTAAAGTTTGATATGGGAATCTTGACCAGACCCATCAACAAGAATTGTCTTGTTAGGAACACAGGGATGCAACTATCCCAAATCTTCGAAAAGCTCATAAATATGTCCAGGCTTATCGGAAATGATGATCATTGATCGCTTTCCTAAAGTTATTGTCCATTGAGTGAGATGGCTGATGCGGGAGATGGATACCAATCGCTTGGAGGCAGATGACACAATGGTAGTGTTCACATCAAGATGAAGATGAAGATGGACAGAGTTTGAAATGTCACAAGAAAATCATATATCTGATGTAATAAAATGTAGTCGGAGCTTTTGAAATCCCTACATTGTTGCAGATGCCGTTTGGCACGCTTTCTCATCTGCTGATAAACATCAGTTGTGTGGAAATTAGTTCCATGAATTGTTAGGAGATATGCATGTGAGATACAAATACAGTATTCTGTTGTCATGTTGTCGTTTATCGGTTCTAACAAGTTATTTTGTGTATAAATAGTTTTGCAAGTTGTTTATGTTAATTAAAGTTAAAGCTTGGTTCAGATGATAAGGATGATAGATGTTGGCTGGGATATTCACAACAGCCTAACTGTGGAATGTGCCAAGTTTCCAGCATAATGCCTCCATTGTTTCAGGGTGCCTGTTTCATATAGAGCCCACAACAGATGCAGGGAAACCTTTATCAGTTGAGATTCAAACCCATACACAATGCAATTTCGAAAGTGGTCAAATGTAACAAATGTTATATTTGGGATACCGTATTCGACGTAATAAGCACCCAGGGCGCTCTCAAAATTAGAAATAGGGGGCCCTTATTAGAATATTATTTTGGTGAAAAAAACAGTTGAAAGATAAATTTCGTGGACTCTGACGGCCTGACTGTTTATATACGACAGATATATTTTTCCAGAATTTAATTGCCCATAATTAAGGGTGCATATAACACACGAGTGCGTATTATACACGAATAAATAAGTCTTGCGTACATTGATCAATCGGAAGGGGTGCTAATTGGGATTGTTCACTTGCCAATATATTAGCAAATATCGCTGTGGGCGCTTATTACGTCGAATACAGTACCACTTTCTTAGTAAAGTACAGATTCTTGTTCTTTTTTGGGTTGAGTCCCATCCAGGATTCGAACCCACACTTGCCAGAGTGAGGCACCTAATTGCCAGCACACAAAGTCAGCGATCTAACCCACTCAGCCACCGAGGCTTCCACAAAAATGAAAGTCCAACAACTGGTAGTCTAGATCACATACTTTGAGTACCCCTCTGACAAGCGAAAATTGTGTAAAGAGTACACAATGCCATTTTGAAAGTGGTCAAATGTAACAAATGTTATATTTGGGATAACACTTTCTTAGCAAAGTACAGATTCTCGTACTTTCCATCATAATTGGTCGAATCTGCTCACAGAACCTGAAACATATAGAAGAAGAATATTTATCAAAAAAGCCTGACCAACTTTAACTCTTGTCATATTCATGTTCTTGGTCAATATGGGAGAGATGCTCTCAGGATAATTTCTTATGTAATGCCGTTTCTTTTTACACTAAATACAAAAAGGCTCTTGAATCAAACAGCATTTTTGAAAAACATAATTTAACTTTTGCCAAATTAAGGGTACTCATATAGGCCTATCCATGAAACAAGAAAATACATTGGCCTGCCCATAATATAAAAAACAAATGAGAGGTTATTTCATATTGTTTTATGTCTCCAAAAGAAAATCTTTTGAAAAAACATAAACAGAAAAGATGAAATATGTTGATGTTCATATCATCCGGTGAGAAAGTAGGTCATGTCCGTTACAAAGAATCCATTATCAGACCTTTCTTTTATCATATACTGAACATTCCAGCACCGAACAAACATACTAAAAATGCCAATTGATATTTTAGTGGCTCTTGTAGCTGAAGGGGATTTGATAAATGGGCGCTCACCTGGATTAAAGGTAAAACTGTAACTGACGACGTCTGCTGGACAGGAAAGATGCCATGATTCTTTCATCAGCGTTGCTTGGAGAGTGTTAATTACATTACATGACTGAAGGAAACTCGTTATCCGGCCCAGCATCAGGTGATAATCACCGGATAAGTCTTGCTAGTGCTTTTCACATGTTGATGGGCGCTGCTGTAAAAAGACAAAATTTTATGCTGGAATGGATTTTGTAAACAGAATGATCATTGCTGACTGTGAGGGAGTGTCGATAAACAGTCATGGATGGAAGAACTGGTGAACTTTAGGGAGAGAAAGTGCTACAGGTCTTGTTTTCTGAGGAAAATCAATGACCATTTTACATGAGATTAGGTTTGGATACAAATTCAAGCTTCTTTTTTTGTGGTATTTAAATAGTGTTGCAAATAGTGTGTGGAACTGATCTACTTTGACTGTCTTGAACATGACATAGAAATTCTTTATGGGCAGATATCTGCTTAGAGAATACCGAGCTACGAGGAATAACGGATTGTCTGTCCCGAGTGAATGAATGGTGTTAGTCACGAGCCTTTGGCGAGGGACTTATAGCATTCTTTCATTAGGGACAGATAATTCGTAATTCTGACTTTCGAGTAGGTTATTCTATATATTACTCATTGACATTTGAAAAGAGGATAGAAGAGAAAATGTATGAAATGTCAACCCTACAGAGAATTTCACTGAAGGCAGAGAGGTTATTACACACAATCATTCTACCCTTTTGGGTAACAATATATGATGGCATGGCATATTTGTTTTTTTGTCCTTGTATAATCTTATTGGACATTGAGTGAATAATGTTTTATGCCAATGGCAGTGATTTTACAGCTGATATTATCATGACTGTCTGTAAATATACTGAACAACAAAAGTTCCTGTGACATTGAATAAGATTCAATGCAAAGTTATGTTTTTTACCAAATCTATAACAATTTTGGTTTGCAACAGATAAAAGACTCCTGTAAGTGTTCAAATGGTTTAATTTGCCATACTGACTTCAG
Organism: Haliotis rufescens; assembly: GCF_023055435.1. Classification (NCBI taxonomy): domain Eukaryota; kingdom Metazoa; phylum Mollusca; class Gastropoda; order Lepetellida; family Haliotidae; genus Haliotis; species Haliotis rufescens. The sequence continues at coordinate 59,138,468 of NW_025963779.1, read as the reverse complement.
AAAATGCGTGATTTCATAAAAAACATGAACATGCCAAAATGTCAATTTACAAATCAATAGCGTGTGTCCACCTCTGGTTGCGATGCAAGCAACACATCTTCGTCTCATGGAATGGACCAGGCGTCACACAAAGTCCTGTGGGATATCTGTCCATATCTGCTGGAGCATGTTTCGAAGTTCCTGGAGTGTCTGTGGAACATGTGTTTGACGTCGAAGGAGCTGATCCATTTCATCCCACATGTGCTTGACAGTTGACAGTACGACCAACAATACAAATTATCAGGAAATGATGACACATTGTCATCCAAGACACACATTTTACCCAACCAATACTCTTTTTTCACGTAAGGGACCAAATCTCATTTATATTTTGCCAACCACACATTTTAACCAACAAATGTAGGGGACCAAATCTCATTTATATTTTGCCTATATTGGTTAACTTGGCAGAAAATGAATTAAAGCATTTATATTCACAAAAACAAATTTATAATGGTAAAAATGTTTGTTGTTTAAAGCCACACAATATTTGGACTATATATCGGGTGCTTCAATGAAATGACACAAGATGAAAAAGTAGTTAATTGGCGTGAATAAAAAAATGTGTAAAAGTAAATATTTCACGATGATGCAGTTTTGTGTGTGGTAAAAATGTTTGTTGTTTAAAGCCACACAATATTTGGACTATATATCGGGAGCTTCAATGAAATGACACAAGATGAAAAAGTAGTTAATTGGCGTGAATAAAAAAATGTGTAAAAGTAAATATTTCACGATGATGCAGTTTTGTGTGTGCCACATGTCCTTAGCATCCTAATTTAACCTGAGAAGCAACACCTGAGCTAACGAGCATGACAGGTAAATGAACTTTTTAAAAGTGAATAAAACTCCCCAAAACACATAATGGTATTGATCCGAATGTGCATTGACTGACAACAAATAGACTCTATGAGCATGAAAGCAATTGAAAGGCCAGGAAATATTCATAAAGCTTAAAAATAAGGTTTAATCTTCTCTAGTGGGAAACAATCTTTTACACAGACCCAGACAAAAAGAATAGTCTGTGGGAACACAATCAGTATTGAAGTCTGATTCACCTGGAATTGATTAAATGTTACCTGATATAGAATAAAGCTCTCTGCCCGATGATTCAGTGTGTGGAAACTGATGATACAATGTTTGTTTTCAGGGACAATAATCAATTTTGTAATGACCCATGATTCAGTGATTAAGTGCCAGATTATCAGCAGCAGCACCTGAGGAAAGGGCGCCATCAATCACGGGACGCATTGTAAAAGCATTGTGATGCAATTAACGTGCATTTGATATTGCAGATATCGTCAGCTATTTCAGATTACGAAAGATAATACATCACCATTGCAGCATCATTGAGTATTTAATGCTCTTTGTAATGTCTTTCCAAAGAAAATCTTTTTATTATAAAGGTCCATTGCTGAATTTAAGTGACATTTCTTTGATGTGTAATCAGTCTGATACCAGGAATACAAGAATAAGTATGTTTGCTTGTAGGAATAAGGGTTTTACCGATGGTGCATTTTACATGCAGGAACATTTTGTATTCTGTTGTTTAAGAGTTGTATATACATAGAGAGGAGTGCAATATCTGCTGGAGACATGTATAGTGTGATCTGCTCTCTTCATACATTAGATGGTCGCAGACGCAAATGGACAATTCTGGCCATTAGAGGCAAACACTTGTACCAGAATTTTTTTATTTTTGGCTTATGGATTTGACTAACAAAAGTTAAAAAAAACACCAAATGTTGAGACACAAAGTTGAGGCAATAATCTTACATTTCAAATCGAAAATGTAGACCCATCAGTGCTTTCAAACATATTTTTTCAGGAATTCTTACTTTATTGCAAAAAAAGAAAGCAGTAAAACTCTTTGACTGAATAATATTTTTTGTTTCCAAATAAAATAAAACATTACCGAGCAACTACATGTTTCAGATAATTGGTTAGCAAAATATCCATAAACCATAAAATATATGTAACATTTGTGATTGGTTGATTTTTTAACAGTGAAGAATTAGTGTTGTGTGTTATGTAATATCACCTTCAACAGATATGGTCTAGCTTGCATGGTACAAAGGTATTTAACACATTTTTTATTCATTCTTTACATTTAAGATTTGATTTCCAAAATATATTATCCATATTGCAATTATTTTCATTGTCAAAATGTGTGAATCTCTCGAAAGAAAAAATGATATTTGTCAGCAACTTTTACAGATTATTTCAATCCGGTGGGTTTGTAGTGGGTCAGTCGCATATGGCGAACAAACCTTTTTATAACTTCGCACCTAAGGTCTTGGATGGTACCTCTTGGCTGATGTGCTCAAGACTCCTACCGTGAACCAAGTGTAGAGTGACATCTTAGTGTCCTCAATAAAACGACATAAAACCCTACTCACACATGCACTCACACATGAAGAAAATCATGTTACTTTAACTTTCATATCTTCATTTTTCATCTTAAGAGGAAAAAAATAAGAATTGATGCTAAAAAGCTATTTCAGGTAGTCGCCCACACGAAACCCCTTCCCATGGACAAAAGCATCTGGGATAGTTGATGACATGAACTTCATCTAAAATCAGTTTATTCCAGTAAAGTCAGATATAAATTGGAAAAGGAATGCAGCAAATCGGATGGAAAGGAAATGGAGATGGTTAAGTGAAGCTTTCAGCCTGACTGAGGAAAAGTAGGAACTTGTGTTCAAGGTTCCGCATGTATGTCAACAGTGATGGTCGTACAACTGTCTACCTTGCCCATGTTGTTCGAGACTGCACTCTTCTGCTGTCTGTGGCAATGTTGGCTATCCAAGCCTTGGGCCTACAAGATTGAATCGGCAGTCAGGCAATTGGATTTCCGCTGACAAATATGAACCTTGACATATTGCAATGGAGCGATACAATGCACATCGACAACATAACGTCACATTACGAGTTATCATCCCACCACCCCATTTCAGACGTAATTAAATATTGGTGTCCTCAAATCCTGGCCAGCTCTGCATGTGAACTTAATACAAGTGATTACAATGACATCAAAGCTTCATTAAACTGAGAGAGTTTGCATGTCCCGTTTATAATTACCATTCTGTTGTCGGACTTGGAATGATTCTGTTGACAGCTTTGTTATTATCTGACATTGAGAGGGATGAATCACACGCTACCTTATCTTGCATGAAGCAGACGCAATTAACGCCACTTGATGCAACACGGAATAGGAATTTCAGTGAATCCATCAAAATGCTTAAAACGCAATAAGGTCTCGAATGGCAGACAATGACAAGGACAATGAGTCAATGGTGACCCTCGGTCTGTGAACACGATCTTGTGGAATGAAAAAATTGCTTAACAGATCAACTGACAAGAGTCAAAAGCTAGTGATAAAACAATAACCGACAATTACGTTGGATTGCCTGCTAATGATGTTTTGAATGGGTTAAAAGAAATTATTATAACTGAAAAAAGGCTTATGAAGGGGCAAAAAATATCTTGTGTATGTATAATAAAATAAGTTGTTGTATAATACTTCTTTTCATAAAGAAAGACATAAAATATGTTAAGTGTTTTGAATATCAATTGATCATTATCATCGTCTTTGGCAAATTTGTAATATAGAGAACTAATAACATCTTAACTTTTATGGGCAAGAACAAAATATTCAACAACAAAAAGGTATACAAAATGAATTTAAATACTAACTGACCTTTGTCAATGTGTATGGCACCTGCAAACATCTAATGTAAAGACCTGATCACATCCTGAATTTTAAACAGAATTAGTATGAATTATTGTCTGCTAACTGACGAGAATCAACACAGCATGAAGTATGCCAGGGAAACCATATTGAAAAATATTCAGATCTATTTTTATAGCAACCAACCATAGCTCATCTGTAAATAACAACACTGTAAACTGTAAATTGAAAAAAAAACATGTCTAAAGAATGAGTCATTTGTATTTGTTAACAGTCAAATTTCATCATGTCCTGTTCTGCAATCTTAGGGTTATGACAATTGGTAGACAATGAAAATGATGATCCCTTAGTTGAATGGGACCTAAGTTGTAAAAGGTGCAAAAATGTTGAACAGGGAAAGATATTTTCTATTATTTGTGTTACAGATTTTTTCTTAAGATACGTGAAGGCATGAAAGGAAAATACATGAATATCACTTTTTAAAACAAAATAATTGTACATGTATTACTGAATTGTATGTCTTATTTTGTTTTCTTGTGTATAAAACATACACAGTGTTTTGGGGTTCATTTGCTTTTTTATACAGTAATCTACGGTTATGACGATCTCAAAGGAACCACTAATTTTAGTTTGTAATAACAGTAGTTTGTTATATCATTATAAAACCGCAAATGGATGGGACCCCAAAACAGTTTGTTATATCCGTCAGTTTGTTATAAGTGTGTTCACTATAAACGTAATTTACAGTTATTGTTATCATTGATAATAATAGGAGTTTGGCCCAATGTTTATCTTACATGTTGTGAAAATGAAATATTGCATCTAATGGCACATGCTTAAAAAAAAGTGTTTGTTTTTTGTATATTTGATTTTATGTTGAACACTCTTTATTGCCACAAGAATAAGGCCATCCTATGTTGTGTGCACAGAATTCAAAAGGAACATGAAATGCAACTTACTTACCCACTCACTCACTCACTCACTCAGACATATACCTGAAGATTTCGTCTGTGAGGATTGTTATTAGGATTATTATTTTGATTGTTGAAATTCATCTGAACAAAATCACTAATTTTTAAATAATGAAATTGCACGGCTTTAAACAAGATAGTGGGGACACCAGACCATCTGTATTCTTAGAGAATTATGGAATAAATAGTTCACCAACAGAAATTCAATCAGTGAATGTGCTTACATCCTTGACCTACGTCAAAGCCAAGACAGAAAGAAACTACTCACCTATCCAAGAATTTTTTATTTCCACTATATGAATTCATGATGTGTTATCACAACATATACACCCAACAAAATTGCAGGAGAAAATAATCTTTTTTACTTCTTTGTCAATATACCAAAAGTAAGATGACAAAAGTAAGATGAAGAATCTGGCAATCACAAAGTGATGTTATGTTCTTCACCAGACGCTCTGCAGGGACAGTTCTGCTCAGAATAAATGTATTTATAACAGTTTATGTCCTCATGGTGCTACAGATTACTTCAGAAATCCTCTGGGAGACGCACAGTTTATATTCCACTGCAATTTTGTGTTTCCTTCCACGCTTGCACAAAAATGCAGTACATGAATCAAATGCCTAAAATGGTCACTGATGTCCTGCATGGGGCAGACTGAGAGGATCTCCCAGGTCAGTGACATCCACAGTTCCCATACTTGATGACAAGAGGATTGGGTGAATACCTTGGCAGTTGACTATGAATTACAGAGAAGCAGTATTTGGATGGGTTACCGCCACAGAAGATCAACTCTCAATATGAGTAGTACTTGGATGGGTGACCTCCAGAGAATACCAACACTCAGTATGAGTAGTACTTGGATGGGTGACCTCCAGATAATACCAACAATCAGTATGAGTAGTACTTGCATGGGAGACCTCTAGGAAAGACCAACACTCAGTATGAGTAGTACTTGGATGGTTGACCTCCAGGGAAGACCAACTCTCAGTATGAGTAGTACTCGGATGGTTGTCCACCAGGGAAGACCAACACTCAGTATGAGTAGTACTTGGATGGGTGACCTCCAGAGAAGACCAACATTCAGTATAAGTAGTACTTGGATTAATTGTTGACCCCCAGAGAAGACCAACTCTCAGTATAAGTAGTACTTAGATGGTTGCACCCAGAGAATACCAACTCTCAGTATGAGTAGTACTTAGATGGTTGCACCCAGAAAATACCCTCCAGGGACGGGCAACACTCAGTATGAGTAGTACTTGCAGATGGTTGACCTCCAGGGAAGACCAACACACAGTATGAGTAGTACTTGGATGGGAGACCTCCAGCGAAGACCAACACTCAGTATGAGTAGTACTTGGATGGTTGACCTCCAGGGAAGACCAACTCTCAGTATGAGTAGTACTTGGATGGTTGACCTCCAGGGAAGACCAACACTCAGTATGAGTAGTACTTGGATGGTTGACCTCCAGGAAAGACCAACTCTCAGTATGAGTAGTACTTGGATGGTTGACCTCCAGGGAAGACCAACACTCAGTATGAGTAGTACTTGGATGGTTGACCTCCAGGGAAGACCAACTCTCAGTATGAGTAGTACTTGGAAGGTTGACCTCCAGGGAAGACCAACACTCAGTATGAGTAGTACTTGCATGGGAGACCTCTAGGAAAGACCAACACTCAGTATGAGTAGTACTTGGATGGGTTACCACCAGAGAAGACCAACTCTCAGTATGAGTAGTACTTAGATGGTTGCACCCAGAGAAGACCAACTCTCAGTATGAGTAGTACTTCGATGGGTTCCCTCCAGGGACTAGCAACACTCAGTATGAGTAGTATTTGGATGGGTTACCTCCAGGGAAGACCGACATTCAGTATAAGTAGTACTTGGATTGTTGACCCCCAGAGAAGACCAACACTCAGTATAAGTAGTACTTGGATGGGTTACCACCAGAGAAGACCAACTCTCAGTATGAGTAGTACTTAGATGGTTGCACCCAGAGAAGACCAACTCTCAGTATGAGTAGTACTTCGATGGGTTCCCTCCAGGGACTAGCAACACTCAGTATGAGTAGTATTTGGATGGGTTACCTCCAGGGAAGACCGACATTCAGTATAAGTAGTACTTGGATTGTTGACCCCCAGAGAAGACCAACTCGCAGTATAAGTAGTACTTGGATGGGTTTCCACCAGAGAAGACCAACTCTCAGTATGAGTAGTACTTAGATGGTTGCACCCAGAGAAGACCAACTCTCAGTATGAGTAGTACTTCGATGGGTTCCCTCCAGGGACTAGCAACACTCAGTATGAGTAGTATTTGGATGGGTTACCTCCAGGGAAGACCGACATTCAGTATAAGTAGTACTTGGATTGTTGACCCCCAGAGAAGACCAACTCTCAGTATAAGTAGTACTTGGATGGGTTTCCACCAGAGAAGACCAACTCTCAGTATGAGTAGTACTTAGATGGTTGCACCCAGAGAAGACCAACTCTCAGTATGAGTAGTACTTCGATGGGTTCCCTCCAGGGACTAGCAACACTCAGTATGAGTAGTATTTGGATGGGTTACCTCCAGGGAAGACCGACATTCAGTATAAGTAGTACTTGGATTAATTGTTGACCCCCAGAGAAGACCAACTCTCAGTATAAGTAGTACTTAGATGGTTGACCTCCAGGGAAGACCAACACACAGTATGAGTAGTACTTGGATGGTTGACCTCCAGGGAAGACCAACACTCAGTATGAGTAGTACTTGGATGGTTGACCTCCAGGGAAGACCAACTCTCAGTATGAGTAGTACTTGGATGGTTGTCCACCAGGGAAGACCAACACTCAGTATGAGTAGTACTTGGATGGTTGTCCGCCAGAGAAGAAAAACTCTCAGTATGATTAGTACTTGGATGGTTGACCTCCAGGGAAGACCAACTCTCAGTATGAGTAGTACTTGGATGGGAGACCTCTAGGAAAGACCAACACTCAGTATGAGTAGTACTTGGATGGGTGACCTCCAGAGAAGACCAACACTCAGTATGAGTAGTACTTGGATGGGTGACCTCCAGATAATACCAACAATCAGTATGAGTAGTACTTGCATGGGAGACCTCTAGGAAAGACCAACACTCAGTATGAGTAGTACTTGGATGGTTGACCTCCAGGGAAGACCAACTCTCAGTATGAGTAGTACTCGGATGGTTGTCCACCAGGGAAGACCAACACTCAGTATGAGTAGTACTTGGATGGGTGACCTCCAGAGAAGACCAACATTCAGTATAAGTAGTACTTGGATTAATTGTTGACCCCCAGAGAAGACCAACTCTCAGTATAAGTAGTACTTAGATGGTTGCACCCAGAGAATACCAACTCTCAGTATGAGTAGTACTTAGATGGTTGCACCCAGAGAAGACCAACTCTCAGTATGAGTAGTACTTCGATGGGTTCCCTCCAGGGACTAGCAACACTCAGTATGAGTAGTATTTGGATGGGTTACCTCCAGGGAAGACCGACATTCAGTATAAGTAGTACTTGGATTGTTGACCCCCAGAGAAGACCAACTCTCAGTATAAGTAGTACTTGGATGGGTTTCCACCAGAGAAGACCAACTCTCAGTATGAGTAGTACTTAGATGGTTGCACCCAGAGAAGACCAACTCTCAGTATGAGTAGTACTTCGATGGGTTCCCTCCAGGGACTAGCAACACTCAGTATGAGTAGTATTTGGATGGGTTACCTCCAGGGAAGACCGACATTCAGTATAAGTAGTACTTGGATTAATTGTTGACCCCCAGAGAAGACCAACTCTCAGTATAAGTAGTACTTAGATGGTTGACCTCCAGGGAAGACCAACACACAGTATGAGTAGTACTTGGATGGTTGACCTCCAGGGAAGACCAACACTCAGTATGAGTAGTACTTGGATGGTTGACCTCCAGGGAAGACCAACTCTCAGTATGAGTAGTACTTGGATGGTTGTCCACCAGGGAAGACCAACACTCAGTATGAGTAGTACTTGGATGGTTGTCCGCCAGAGAAGAAAAACTCTCAGTATGATTAGTACTTGGATGGTTGACCTCCAGGGAAGACCAACTCTCAGTATGAGTAGTACTTGGATGGGAGACCTCTAGGAAAGACCAACACTCAGTATGAGTAGTACTTGGATGGGTGACCTCCAGAGAAGACCAACACTCAGTATGAGTAGTACTTGGATGGGTGACCTCCAGATAATACCAACAATCAGTATGAGTAGTACTTGCATGGGAGACCTCTAGGAAAGACCAACACTCAGTATGAGTAGTACTTGGATGGTTGACCTCCAGGGAAGACCAACTCTCAGTATGAGTAGTACTCGGATGGTTGTCCACCAGGGAAGACCAACACTCAGTATGAGTAGTACTTGGATGGGTGACCTCCAGAGAAGACCAACATTCAGTATAAGTAGTACTTGGATTAATTGTTGACCCCCAGAGAAGACCAACTCTCAGTATAAGTAGTACTTAGATGGTTGCACCCAGAGAATACCAACTCTCAGTATGAGTAGTACTTAGATGGTTGCACCCAGAGAATACCCTCCAGGGACGGGCAACACTCAGTATGAGTAGTACTTGCAGATGGTTGACCTCCAGGGAAGACCAACACACAGTATGAGTAGTACTTGGATGGGAGACCTCCAGCGAAGACCAACACTCAGTATGAGTAGTACTTGGATGGTTGACCTCCAGGGAAGACCAACTCTCAGTATGAGTAGTACTTGGATGGTTGACCTCCAGGGAAGACCAACACTCAGTATGAGTAGTACTTGGATGGTTGACCTCCAGGAAAGACCAACTCTCAGTATGAGTAGTACTTGGATGGTTGACCTCCAGGGAAGACCAACACTCAGTATGAGTAGTACTTGGATGGTTGACCTCCAGGGAAGACCAACTCTCAGTATGAGTAGTACTTGGATGGTTGACATCCAGGGAAGACCAACACTCAGTATGAGTAGTACTTGCATGGGAGACCTCTAGGAAAGACCAACACTCAGTATGAGTAGTACTTGGATGGGTTACCACCAGAGAAGACCAACTCTCAGTATGAGTAGTACTTAGATGGTTGCACCCAGAGAAGACCAACTCTCAGTATGAGTAGTACTTCGATGGGTTCCCTCCAGGGACTAGCAACACTCAGTATGAGTAGTATTTGGATGGGTTACCTCCAGGGAAGACCGACATTCAGTATAAGTAGTACTTGGATTGTTGACCCCCAGAGAAGACCAACACTCAGTATAAGTAGTACTTGGATGGGTTACCACCAGAGAAGACCAACTCTCAGTATGAGTAGTACTTAGATGGTTGCACCCAGAGAAGACCAACTCTCAGTATGAGTAGTACTTCGATGGGTTCCCTCCAGGGACTAGCAACACTCAGTATGAGTAGTATTTGGATGGGTTACCTCCAGGGAAGACCGACATTCAGTATAAGTAGTACTTGGATTGTTGACCCCCAGAGAAGACCAACTCTCAGTATAAGTAGTACTTGGATGGGTTTCCACCAGAGAAGACCAACTCTCAGTATAAGTAGTACTTAGATGGTTGCACCCAGAGAAGACCAACTCTCAGTATGAGTAGTACTTCGATGGGTTCCCTCCAGGGACTAGCAACACTCAGTATGAGTAGTATTTGGATGGGTTACCTCCAGGGAAGACCGACATTCAGTATAAGTAGTACTTGGATTGTTGACCCCCAGAGAAGACCAACTCTCAGTATAAGTAGTACTTGGATGGGTTTCCACCAGAGAAGACCAACTCTCAGTATGAGTAGTACTTAGATGGTTGCACCCAGAGAAGACCAACTCTCAGTATGAGTAGTACTTCGATGGGTTCCCTCCAGGGACTAGCAACACTCAGTATGAGTAGTATTTGGATGGGTTACCTCCAGGGAAGACCGACATTCAGTATAAGTAGTACTTGGATTAATTGTTGACCCCCAGAGAAGACCAACTCTCAGTATAAGTAGTACTTAGATGGTTGCACCCAGAGAATACCAACTCTCAGTATGAGTAGTACTTAGATGGTTGCACCCAGAGAATACCCTCCAGGGACGGGCAACACTCAGTATGAGTAGTACTTGCAGATGGTTGACCTCCAGGGAAGACCAACACACAGTATGAGTAGTACTTGGATGGTTGACCTCCAGGGAAGACCAACACTCAGTATGAGTAGTACTTGGATGGTTGACCTCCAGGGAAGACCAACTCTCAGTATGAGTAGTACTTGGATGGTTGTCCACCAGGGAAGACCAACACTCAGTATGAGTAGTACTTGGATGGTTGACCTCCAGGGAAGACCAACTCTCAGTATGAGTAGTACTTGGATGGTTGTCCGCCAGAGAAGAAAAACTCTCAGTATGATTAGTACTTGGATGGTTGACCTCCAGGGAAGACCAACTCTCAGTATGAGTAGTACTTGGATGGGAGACCTCTAGGAAAGACCAACACTCAGTATGAGTAGTACTTGGATGGGTGACCTCCAGAGAAGACCAACACTCAGTATAAGTAGTACTTGGATGGGTTACCACCAGAGAAGACCAACTCTCAGTATGAGTAGTACTTAGATGGTTGCACCCAGAGAAGACCAACTCTCAGTATGAGTAGTACTTGGATGGGAGACCTCTAGGAAAGACCAACACTCAGTATGAGTAGTACTTGGATTGTTGACCCCCAGAGAAGACCAACTCTCAGTATAAGTAGTACTTGGATGGGTTTCCACCAGAGAAGACCAACTCTCAGTATGAGTAGTACTTAGATGGTTGCACCCAGAGAAGACCAACTCTCAGTATGAGTAGTACTTGGATGGGAGACCTCTAGGAAAGACCAACACTCAGTATGAGTAGTACTTGGATGGGAGACCTCTAGGAAAGACCAACTCTCAGTATAAGTAGTACTTGGATGGGTTTCCACCAGAGAAGACCAACTCTCAGTATGAGTAGTACTTCGATGGGTTCCCTCCAGGGACTAGCAACACTCAGTATGAGTAGTATTTGGATGGGTTACCTCCAGGGAAGACCAACACTCAGTATGAGTAGTACTTGGATGGGTTACCTCCAGAGAAGACCAACACTCAGTATAAGTAGTACTTGGATTGTTGACCCCCAGAGAAGACCAACTCTCAGTATAAGTAGTACTTAGATGGTTGCACCCAGAGAAGACCAACTCTCAGTATGAGTAGTACTTAGATGGTTGCACCCAGAGAATACCCTCCAGGGACTAGCAACACTCAGTATGAGTAGTATTTGGATGGGTTACCTCCAGGGAAGACCAACACTCAGTATGAGTAGTACTTGGATTAATTGTTGACCCCCAGAGAAGACCAACTCTCAGTATAAGTAGTACTTAGATGGTTGCACCCAGAGAATACCAACTCTCAGTATGAGTAGTACTTAGATGGTTGCACCCAGAGAATACCCTCCAGGGACGGGCAACACTCAGTATGAGTAGTACTTGCAGATGGTTGACCTCCAGGGAAGACCAACACACAGTATGAGTAGTACTTGGATGGTTGACCTCCAGGGAAGACCAACACTCAGTATGAGTAGTACTTGGATGGTTGACCTCCAGGGAAGACCAACTCTCAGTATGAGTAGTACTTGGATGGTTGTCCACCAGGGAAGACCAACACTCAGTATGAGTAGTACTTGGATGGTTGTCCGCCAGAGAAGAAAAACTCTCAGTATGATTAGTACTTGGATGGTTGACCTCCAGGGAAGACCAACTCTCAGTATGAGTAGTACTTGGATGGGAGACCTCTAGGAAAGACCAACACTCAGTATGAGTAGTACTTGGATGGGTGACCTCCAGAGAAGACCAACACTCAGTATGAGTAGTACTTGGATGGGTGACCTCCAGATAATACCAACAATCAGTATGAGTAGTACTTGCATGGGAGACCTCTAGGAAAGACCAACACTCAGTATGAGTAGTACTTGGATGGTTGACCTCCAGGGAAGACCAACTCTCAGTATGAGTAGTACTCGGATGGTTGTCCACCAGGGAAGACCAACACTCAGTATGAGTAGTACTTGGATGGGTGACCTCCAGAGAAGACCAACATTCAGTATAAGTAGTACTTGGATTAATTGTTGACCCCCAGAGAAGACCAACTCTCAGTATAAGTAGTACTTAGATGGTTGCACCCAGAGAATACCAACTCTCAGTATGAGTAGTACTTAGATGGTTGCACCCAGAGAATACCCTCCAGGGACGGGCAACACTCAGTATGAGTAGTACTTGCAGATGGTTGACCTCCAGGGAAGACCAACACACAGTATGAGTAGTACTTGGATGGGAGACCTCCAGCGAAGACCAACACTCAGTATGAGTAGTACTTGGATGGTTGACCTCCAGGGAAGACCAACTCTCAGTATGAGTAGTACTTGGATGGTTGACCTCCAGGGAAGACCAACACTCAGTATGAGTAGTACTTGGATGGTTGACCTCCAGGAAAGACCAACTCTCAGTATGAGTAGTACTTGGATGGTTGACCTCCAGGGAAGACCAACACTCAGTATGAGTAGTACTTGGATGGTTGACCTCCAGGGAAGACCAACTCTCAGTATGAGTAGTACTTGGATGGTTGACATCCAGGGAAGACCAACACTCAGTATGAGTAGTACTTGCATGGGAGACCTCTAGGAAAGACCAACACTCAGTATGAGTAGTACTTGGATGGGTGACCTCCAGAGAAGACCAACACTCAGTATGAGTAGTACTTGGATGGGTGACCTCCAGATAATACCAACAATCAGTATGAGTAGTACTTGCATGGGAGACCTCTAGGAAAGACCAACACTCAGTATGAGTAGTACTTGGATGGTTGACCTCCAGGGAAGACCAACTCTCAGTATGAGTAGTACTTGGATGGTTGTCCACCAGGGAAGACCAACACTCAGTATGAGTAGTACTTGGATGGTTGTCCGCCAGAGAAGAAAAACTCTCAGTATGAGTAGTACTTGGATGGTTGTCCACCAGGGAAGACCAACACTCAGTATGAGTAGTACTTGGATGGTTGTCCGCCAGAGAAGAAAAACTCTCAGTATGATTAGTACTTGGATGGTTGACCTCCAGGGAAGACCAACTCTCAGTATGAGTAGTACTTGGATGGGAGACCTCTAGGAAAGACCAACACTCAGTATGAGTAGTACTTGGATGGGTGACCTCCAGAGAAGACCAACACTCAGTATGAGTAGTACTTGGATGGGTGACCTCCAGATAATACCAACAATCAGTATGAGTAGTACTTGCATGGGAGACCTCTAGGAAAGACCAACACTCAGTATGAGTAGTACTTGGATGGTTGACCTCCAGGGAAGACCAACTCTCAGTATGAGTAGTACTCGGATGGTTGTCCACCAGGGAAGACCAACACTCAGTATGAGTAGTACTTGGATGGGTGACCTCCAGAGAAGACCAACATTCAGTATAAGTAGTACTTGGATTAATTGTTGACCCCCAGAGAAGACCAACTCTCAGTATAAGTAGTACTTAGATGGTTGCACCCAGAGAATACCAACTCTCAGTATGAGTAGTACTTAGATGGTTGCACCCAGAGAATACCCTCCAGGGACGGGCAACACTCAGTATGAGTAGTACTTGCAGATGGTTGACCTCCAGGGAAGACCAACACACAGTATGAGTAGTACTTGGATGGGAGACCTCCAGCGAAGACCAACACTCAGTATGAGTAGTACTTGGATGGTTGACCTCCAGGGAAGACCAACTCTCAGTATGAGTAGTACTTGGATGGTTGACCTCCAGGGAAGACCAACACTCAGTATGAGTAGTACTTGGATGGTTGACCTCCAGGAAAGACCAACTCTCAGTATGAGTAGTACTTGGATGGTTGACCTCCAGGGAAGACCAACACTCAGTATGAGTAGTACTTGGATGGTTGACCTCCAGGGAAGACCAACTCTCAGTATGAGTAGTACTTGGATGGTTGACATCCAGGGAAGACCAACACTCAGTATGAGTAGTACTTGCATGGGAGACCTCTAGGAAAGACCAACACTCAGTATGAGTAGTACTTGGATGGGTTACCACCAGAGAAGACCAACTCTCAGTATGAGTAGTACTTAGATGGTTGCACCCAGAGAAGACCAACTCTCAGTATGAGTAGTACTTCGATGGGTTCCCTCCAGGGACTAGCTTCCATGGTAGCTGCCCATCTTTGCCGATACCGCCGTTCTTACATGCAGCAACAACAAGCAACACACATTACAGAGAAGCAGTATTTGGATGGGTTACCGCCACAGAAGATCAACTCTCAATATGAGTAGTACTTGGATGGGTGACCTCCAGATAATACCAACAATCAGTATGAGTAGTACTTGCATGGGAGACCTCTAGGAAAGACCAACACTCAGTATGAGTAGTACTTGGATGGTTGACCTCCAGGGAAGACCAACTCTCAGTATGAGTAGTACTCGGATGGTTGTCCTCCAGGGAAGTCCAACACTCAGTATGAGTAGTACTTGGATGGGAGACCTCCAGGGAAGACCAACACTCAGTATGAGTAGTACTTGGATGGTTGACCTCCAGGGAAGACCAACTCACAGTATGAGTAGTATTTTGATGGGTTACCTCCAGGGAAGACCAACACTCAGTATGAGTAGTACTTGGATGGTTGACCTCCAGAGAAGACCAACTCTCAGTATAATTCGTTCATGGAGAGGAAACAACAAGGGAAAGACCAACTGGCAGTTGTGATCTGCATGATTCTGTGCAAACTGAAGATAGGGATCACTGTCTGCCCCATCAAGCTTCATTAAATTACAGGCTGTCTTCACTGACTTAAACAACTTTTCAATTCCCCACATGGGTACAATGCTGAAGCCCGTAACTGATGTCAGCTGCTGTGATAATGCTGGATCATGGTTAAGAGCAGTGTAACATCATACCTGCTCAATGCAGTGTAAAACAACTGCAGTAAATTTGTGTAGATTGATTTTGAATATTTATTTAAACCTTTAAATGAGTAACAATATCTTGAAATATGTTGTCAAACGTCGGCACATAACATTATAAATATGTTACCTGCTTAAATGAATTGTTATTGATCGATATAAAATCAATAATAGGATTTACATTGAAGAGAAAATACTGGAAATTCAATTCTCGTTTTTATCTTTAAATTTGCTCCAAAGATAACACTGACAAAAATTCATTGAGAGACTCTCTTGACATAAAATCATTGCAGAGTTTATTTCATTTGAGAAAGCATTTGACAGAACAAGGAAAGTGACAATGTAATATCATCGGCTGTCATCTGGGTATTTGCCCTCCAACATTGCCCCTGCTTCTGCAAATCAATGTGTCATGTACATTATCAATATCACATCTAAACTTCACTTGATGCAATTCTTAGTGTCAATTTTCACATATCAGTGCAAAATGTGAATATGTCGTCCAGTGTCTGCATGCAAACAGAAGCCACTCTTAGCACAGATTTGTTTTGAGAGAGAAGAACTTAGTACGTGATGAGGAATGATTTCTGGGGAATAAGTCAATATGGTCTGCAAGGATAGTTTTTTGTTAATTGTGTTGCTGGATATTTGAAATGGATGAAAATCAGTGTTTGATCCATTTCTGGTGAAGTGTGTTAATATTTTTTCTTGTTTAGAATTAATTTGAAAATTGCTGTTTTCAAAGGGGTACTGTTGTATTTAAACAATTGTAAATTTCTTCTTTAACATGGAATTATTAAACATTGTTAAACTCACCTCTTCATCATACCTTTCAATACAGTACTGAAAATAATGGCATTATCTCTCATATGGATTTGTTGAAATGACTAGTTTGGAACCGTAAGCTGATTAAAACATTGTGTGACATCAGTAGAACTTCTAATGAAATATTGCATGTAATCAGTTTTGCATAAATGTTTTACCATGGCTATGTTTATATTTTCCAAACCATTTTTCTTAATTTATCTGAACTGTAAGTTCATAAAAGTTTATGTTATGTTGTATTGTGTCTGTGCTTCTTTTGTCCATGTCAATTTTGTATTTTCTAAATCTCACCTAACGCAAGACCTGAAGCTGACACTTGGCATGAATGATCACAGCTAATGGTTTATCTTAAATATGTTTGTAAACTTGTAAACAGAAATGATTGTCATTTTGCCCATCACATAGCCATTTCTGCAAGTATTTGGTTTTGCTATTTAGTAAACAGTTAGTACCGGTATGTATGCATATGGTTGTTGAACATTATGCTTTGTTTACTGCCAGGACACCAGGTGTTCACAAGTTGAATATGATGTTGTGTTTACTGCCAGGACACCTGGTGTTCACAATTTGAACATGTTCGATGTCTTGTTTACTGTCCATGCCAATATGTGACAGGGAGGTGTGGGTGCTGAGATCGGACACGCAGGACATAGGTGTTAATACCCTAGTGTGACAGGGAGGTGTGGGTGACATGTTGTATTTTCAGGGTGGTGCGAACATCAGCACCCACTGAAGACATGTCAATACAGATGGTACAAACCTGCTTTGTCAGCACATCTTTGGTTTCAACATATTTGTTATGGGAAGTGGATTGGCAGACAAGCTAGTACTGGCATATGGTTGTGTCAGTCCGAAGTACAGTATTTCAATTACATACATCCAGAGTATTATTAAGACTAGCACATCTTTCTTCATAGCCAATAAAATCTGCCTGAATTATGTTATTTGCTAAAAAGCTAAACAGCTAAACAGCTAAAGTGCTCCAATTCGCTGTACAGAGTTGCATCCCTTAATCGTGCCAGAATCCAATGATTGTTGGTTCAAATCCCTTTTGCTTTGCTTCACTAATTCCCTCAACTTACTTTAAAAAAGTACTGGTGAGGATGCTGCTTAAGTTTAAGTGCTAGGTGTGACAAGTAAAGTGAGTCATCTCTGATGGATATATATATGAAGACTTTCCATTCAAAATATATATGTTCTAAAGGTCTGAAACAATGTGCCATTTTGCTCTGGTATAAAATACATTTGGACAGAACATGGCATAATCCTGGATTCCATACATAGTGAGTGAGGTAAAATTTGACATTGCATTAGCATTGTTCAACCATATCGTGACTCCATAGAAAGATCTTGATGTACTTTTTTTTAAATCGCCTTCACCAGCTAGCCACATCCATCCCCGCATGAAGATTTGGTGGTCAACCTTGCTGACTAGGTCAGTGCATTTCATCGTAAAATCCAAATTGTGTAGATTGATGCTCATGATGTCAATTACAGGATTTTCTGGACCAGAGTTGATTATTTAAGACCATCATCATATTGCTAAAATATTGCAGAGAGCGGGGTTAAACAACAAACAAACAAACAGAACTTAGTGACATCCCAAAGATCTGTAATGCAAGAAAAAACCTATGGTTGTTTAGGTTAGACTCCGACCATGGGCATAGTTCGTTTGTTGTTAAACACCGCACTCAGCAATATTCCAGCTATATGACCGCGGTGTGTAAATCCAGACAATCCAGTGACTGACATCATGAGCATCGATCCACACAACTGGGATACGATGACATGCATCAACCAAGTCAGCGAGCCTGACCACCCGATCCTGTTAGTCGCCTCTCACGACAAGCATCCTGTAACCTTGGCAAGCATGGGTTGCTGAAGACCTATTCTACCCCGGATCTTCACGGGTTTCATGGGCATAGTACATGGTTTGCATCTTTTATTGTGACAGAGCAATCAGATATCTAGCTGATATTCCTGGAATGACAGACATAATCCTGTTTGTGTGCAGTGCGTTAGAGTTAACAGTGTCAATTTAAAAGTACATTGGCATTACGTGCATGTCATGAATATAATGTTTTTTAACAAATCAATGTTGTTATTATCAAATTCCATGTAAATAGTGTAAAGAGGTTTTTTTAAAAAGGTATGAAAACACTCTTCAGCATGTTTTGGATTAAGAAAATATTTGAATTCAATACAAAAGTTTGATACCTGAGAAAAGTTACAGTATAAAGTTCAATGTAAGCATTCACTAACATTTACACAGATGATACATGAGGGGCCTTTAACTGTTTACCAAACACTAAGACAAATTAGAAGTTGGTTGTTATATCAACAGAGAACACTAACACACAAGCACCAGAGTGGGCTCCCTGCCACACACCTCTCTGGTGCTCAGGTATGACTCACTTCTACCAACTCAGGTGTGCTCATTACTATAGTACAGGTGCGTAGCCAGGTGCCTGGCCTTCCTCACATACTGTCAGTTTACCAAATTCTAATTTCATGTCAAACAGGTAAGTAAATGGGAGGAGGTAGGGTTTGAATAAAAGGGATCCATTTCCCTTTAGATAATGTTCTTAATTTCTGGATGATGAACCATAATGCTATATGAAATAAAGTTGTTCTTTTTTTAAGATGAGAGCCAGGTTTCAGTGTCTTAAAACAGAAAGTGTATAAATTGCCAAAATAATCAATATTCATTCTCTGTTTTTGTTATTTTCAAGGACATACATGTACACACACATATGAATATAAATACAATCTTTATTAGATTTAATCCATTTACTGGCAAATGCTTTCAGCTCAATTGAGCCTCTTCAGGGCATAGATAATGAAATTCCAATTTCATTTTATAAACTGAAATTTAAATGTACATTTAATTTCTACAGTGTTTCATTTTGTTTATCAGGTTTGATAATTATTAATTATTTTTATTTAATTATTTGGTGTGGTTGTCTCAGGCACTGGAATTGGCTGTGCGGAGTTGCATACTTTGGGCAGATTTCTATGATCGTGGGTTTGAATCCATACAATCAGTGTTATGATCATAATGTATGGTCTGAAAGACTCAATTGAGCTCAAAGCATTCACTAGTAAAAGGATTAAATCTAGTCCAAGTGTTTGTTTTTATTTATATACAAACTGAAAGTTGAATTTCATAAACTTTAAGTATGTATGCATGTATATATATTTAGGAAGACACCCAAGTCATGAGGCATCCTAGTGGATTGGGTGGTCCAGACTCAGTGACTTGGTTCATAGCGGGGCATCATTCCCCCAACAGTATGGATCATGGCCAATAATATCAATAACTGGATTATTTATCAGCCGTCATATAGCTGGAATATTGCTGAGTGTGGTGTGAAACAACAAACAAACCAACAAACAAGTAAGGCCACTGTAACAATGGTAAGGCTTGTATCGAAAACTGAAAGCAAGGTTACAGGATGCTTGTCGTAAGAGGCGACTAATGGGATCGGGTGGTCAGGCTTGCTGACTTGGTTGATGCATGTCATTGTATCTCAGTTACGCGGATCGATGATTTCAATCACTGGACTGTCTGGTCCAGACTTGATTATTTACAGACTCCCACATATGGCTGGAATATTGCTGAGTGTGGCGTAAAACAACAAACAAACAAACATTCAGTTCTGTAGTCTGTGATATATGTAAGTGGACAAGGGAGGCCTAAATGTGAACATCTGGGTCTTTCATAGACTAACATCTAGTCTCTGAAATGAACATATCGTACAGAAAAAACAGTTGTACAATTATCTTAATAAAAATATAATAAAAGGGAGCCCAGAGACTCTCTTCATTTTCAGATACTGCAGTAATCTAGACTTGCCAAACATTATAGACTTGCATGGGCTGTATTTGATATATATTTGTATCAGGGTCTGTAAGACAGACTAGGTCTCCACTGATGTCAGGCAAGGGCAGCCTGATCATCTCACGTGCTTGAATTGGCTGTGCAGATCTAGAGGGATGTCCCTTAGCCGTGCCAGACTACCATGAAGGTGGGTTGAGTGTCAAATTCACCCTACATGAGTATGTTTCTAGGTTTGTCAACATCATACCCGTGTTCATGGGTTTCACCGAAGTGTTAAATATCTGAGACACATGTTACCTTGAGTCTATTAAGAGGTTTGAATGCAATCAATCAAACATGATTCTAGAGAAGTAGTGGACATGTTATCGCTGACAGATGAGATGCTTCTGGTGGATGATGTTCCATCACATAAGCCCATATCACTCTTATGTCACATCAGCTAACGGAAGTGTCATATGTTCACATGAAACAGTTCTTGCAAAGTGTCAGTAAGTGCAGTACTTGTTCAGCTATTTGGAGCTTTGTGTCATAAACATTTACAAAAAGTACAGTCTAGCTCAGGCAGTGCCCAACTATCTTAGGACTGTTGTAAATCTGTATCACTTCATTGAGAACTGAAAACTTGCTACAGTATGAAACATAAATATCCTGTGTTTAAGCATTAGCATTTATTTATTTCTACTATACAACTGAAGCAAATAATAAGCTCAAATGGAAAAATATAAAGCATTTCAGATACACTGTTAGCCAAAATATTCATAAACCACCAGACAAATGTGTGACCTTGACACCTTGGCACATACATCAGGTTGTGTTACTATTGGACCAGACATCTATAGTACACAACAATGTTTGTTGATTCAGTCATTCATGCTATCACCCCTGGTGGATTATAGAGCGTCTGCCCAGGGTAGCAGGTTTTAGATCGGTGGTTTGTTCATCCCCGGCCTCGTAAGAAAGATGTTCAGAGACTGTACTTGCAGGGGAGGGGGGAATGGTCGGCTCAGAGTCGGTATACTGTGTCTGAGTGGGGTATCCATGTTCAAATTTTGTATGGTATCTCATTGGGCTAGCACTATAAAACCAGCATTTGTCTGAACTAGAACAAGCAGCCACACACACGCACACGCACATGCAGACACACACGCACGTAGGCACACACACATTTCTGCATGCACGTCACTATATAGGTGCAATCAACTTGAACACAACGTCAAACCCCATTTCAGCTCATTTCTTCATTCTCAGGCATATACTGTATATATACTTCTTAAAACATTTTAAAAGGTTTCTTGGTTGCTATTGAAAGATGTCCCAGATGTTAGAATCACACCACAACCGGACAGACCTCACACACATCACAGCGTTTCGTTGACAGACACTGGTAACATTGGGTACATGAGTAGTACATTGTTTTCCTCTTGAGCTCTGTAGAAGATTAATGGAGTGACAAATACCTTGTTTAGACAAGGAACAGGTTGTTGTTGTGAGCGATGCCAGCAGTGTGGCTGCACACTGTCAGAACATCAAAGAAATGGCAACATATCGGAGAGATGACCCTGGCAAAGTTCAGTTCACTGAAAACATGTTCCTGTAAGCAGTTGATGTTTTGCAAGGAATATGACATCATACAAACAAAGGTTGCTATCTATTTTCAATTGATTAATAAATTTGATAAAATTATAGTATTAATAACTGAACTATTTATGTATATGATTTCTTGGTTAAATATTCATACTAACTGATGAGATCAGCTGTCATGGCTGAACTTTGTGTTGTTTTTCTAACAGAAATCACACTTTTGTAATAGCTATTGGGTATATGTGTTTCTTTTTGATCATGAACAAATATTAATGACATCAACTCTCACTTAACTTGCCAAGTTATCAAATGTAATTAATATTACTGGATGCATTTTTATAAGGGCTGGGATGGGTAACTCATGTACTCAGGTCGGGTAGGTACTGCGTAGGACCCGGGTACCCACAGGACTACCCGGACCCATAGTTAGTCATGTGATATATTGTTTAAAGGCAAAAATTATCTAGAACTCCATGGTTACACAACAAGTCACTAATGCTCGCATTTCTTTCTGACTATGCACACATTCCTTCTGACTTTCATATGTTTAAATAAAGATAAAGCTTCAGTCAACTTCAGTGTATGCATGACCAGATCATTTTATGTGTGTATCTAATACATATTGCCAGGGCTATAATCAAACTATTTCGTCTCGGACATTTTGTACCTATCTCTTGAGACCTACAGTGGGTACCCGGGTAGGGTTGGGTAATAGGGCTGTGGGTACCCGGTAGTAAATTTGGACTCGTCCCAGCCCTAAGTTTTATGTATATTTTTGGGGTGATTGTGTGATGTAAAAGGTGAGTCAAAAGTGTTTTTATATTTATTTTTGGATCAGGTCATTATATAAGGAAGTGATGGGATTGTTTCAGTGTTTACATGTAAATGTAGACCATTGCTCTAGTAATATTCACCCCAAGCATGCTATAATGGTGAGAGAAGACTGCTGGATCTTAGTCATAGATCATAATTTACATATGATGAGCATTATATTCTCATTATTTGTAATTGTTTTGGACTGCTGTATGCCAGATTTAAAATAACCTATGATAAGCTAGTAATTTCAGAATACTTGGGGCACTGATGATCATTCACTATAGGAACACAAATCAGTCATTTAGAATAGGCTATCGATCCACATAAGAAATGTCAACTCTAAGAAACTCAGTAAACTGTCCACTAGTTTTCTTATTATGAAAAGAGTGTTTGAGTAGCCTTGTGGTTTATGCGTTCATTCATCATACCAGAGACAAGGGTTCGATTCACCACATGGTACCAAGTCTGAAGTCCATTTCTGGTGTCCTCCACACTGATATTGCTCGAATATTGCCAAAAGTTACGTAAAACAATACTGATACTGATTATGTAATAATATTAGTTTGTGATGTCATGAACAATGGATGTTATATCACATGCTTCACAATCATGCTTCAACTTAAATCAGCATTGAGAATGCACGAGTGCAAATACCATTTGTGCCCACTCGCCCCTTTCTGTAACCTGCAAGAAGTCTCGTCCCCCTATTGATGAATGTTATGTTCGAAAATATGACAAACCAATCAGACTGCAGTATGACTTCAACTACTTCGGTCAAAGAATCCCTCAGGAATAATTTTTGACTTTACAGACCGGGTATGTCTTGCATCTATAATATACCCAACATGTTCAAACATGCTGTATAATACCATAAGTCACAATGTGTCTTAATTAGCATCTGGGAAATATGTGTATGGGGAAAATATAGGTGAATCATTACGCAACAAGTTGACAATTCTATACTGTTTGGCAAGTTTAGATTACTGCAGTATCAGTAGTCTCTGGGCTCCTCTTTATTAATATTTCATAACTATAAGTTCATAACTATTTTTTCTGTAAAATATGTTCGTTTCAGAGACTAGATGTTAGTCTACCATCATACCAGAAGCTGTTCATGCTGTTTAGTACAAATAACTCGTACACTGTACACTTTCTTGTGACATTAATTTTATTAAGTACTTATATTATGAATAATCTGTACTTACATATGTGTTTGTGTGTGAGAGAGAGAGAGCCAGAGAGAGAGAGCCAGACAGACAGTCAGACGGATGGACAGACGGATGGACGGACAGACAGACAGACAGACCTGTGGCATAATTACTTCATTAAACTTGAGTTTATTTGCTGTGTAGGGTTGTTTCCCTTTACCATGTTATGATTCAAATGCTTGTCACTGGTTTGAATCCCAGATTATGATCTTTGAATATTCACACATCTGTGTGCTTCATTTTTTACCTTCCACATAAGCAGACATGCTGTGATTTGAAATAGTGATTGAATTGGCATTATACTCAACTCACTCACTCATTCACTCATACTCTCTGATCATTTGTATACAATATTAAGTTAATGAGAAAACAAATATCAATAATTCTTTCAACACTGTGAAGGACAGCAGCGTAATAGCCTCTTTGGGACTATTTATGTTTCAAGGTCTTTGTTATCAAGAAACAGTTCAAGCTAAAACTCAGTGCTGGTGAATACCACATCCTGTTTCAACAGCAGGGCCTCTGTAGAGTGTGGTGTATAAACTGTTTACATTGGCTGGTCCAGGGTCTCTGGAGACACTTTCAGGTTAAGTCAGTCATTGTGTCAACATGGTCTGTTTCACCTCACAATAAACATGTCTCCATCCTACCCTCCTGCCATGTTTAGATTTACCATGTGCTGTTGAGATCTGTCATTCCAGAGAAGTTTTGGAGACAAGAGCCACATGGAAATGGATATCAGTCATGATATAACTAGACTGTTAACTGAAATTTCCATTAAATGCAGCTTTTACAGTCGGATAATCATGAATACGATAACATTTTCTCTCAAAATATTCAATAAAATCCTTGCACGTAGGAATCTACTTTAGTAGGATGGACATGAAATTGTGTGCTATATCTTTAGAGACAAGATCTTTAGATTTCTACGTTTACTTCATGTATAACATAGAAATTGCCTTGTAGAGGGCAGTTTGTATTCATTCAGAAATATAGTACTTTATGGAAAAGAGTAGTAATTTTTGTCAAAATGATTCAAAAAGGAGGAATGTGAAAATCATATTTGTCGCAAATAATTGCATGATATTTAATGCATTTTTTTAAAATGACAAAATATTATGATTCATATGTATACATCTATACAGACACACATACATTCCTGTAGACACAAAAAATACAATCAATATTACATATTTGATGATATTATTATACATTAAATGTCAACGGTTGATTAAGATGAAGGTGTATTTATTGTTTGAAATGATAGACATGGAAACAAATGCAATTGATATTGATGGCTTGATTATTTAACAGGATGTAGTGAAATAATTTGTTCTCATGACTGTGGACATTTACATTTACATTTTGTGTGGATAATTTTCCAAAGAGTATATTTCTTTCTTGAGTGTGTTTGGTACAGTGAAGTACCGGTAGGTAGTGTTTTTCATCATCAATGGTTGAACATGTGGAGCATAGCCTCTGATGTAGTGGGGTTGGTGGCTTTGTATGTCTAACCAAGTTCAATATTTAATTTATGGTTACTTAATCTTATTTTAGAAAAGTGCACTTGATATTTTCTTATTTTACAGTGACTGAGATAGGGTTCTAATTTTATTTCATTTTTAACTATCCTGTATGTCCTAAGTTTGCTTCCTGTGCCTCTAATTGCATTAGCATCTTGAAGAGATTCCTTGAAGAGGGAGTTGAATTTAGATTTGATTGTCTCTTTGAATATTGGTGACATGAAATCTGAAGTACTCAAATTGTCATTTCCTAAGAATAGATTGAGCTGGTAAACCCATCCTAATCGTTTGTTCACCAAATATGTACTTTTAGCAAAAGCTTTCTGAAGTATTATGTTTTTGGAAGAACCAACATGGTGATCAAAATTTGCTATTTTTTATTAGTACTATGTAGATAAGACGATAGAGTCCTAGTTCTGCTCGGCTTGCCCAGTTGTGTGTTGTTTTGCCCACACCTAACATGGATTTAAAAAATCTGAGCTGCAGTTTCTTGGGGATAAATGAATCAAAGTTCTTCAGGGGGATTGATTCTATACCCCAGATTTCACTATTATATAAGATTACTGGCTCTATTAATGTTTTAAATAATTTGCAAGCAAGAGCTATAGGTAAATCTTGGTTATATGGTAGACGGAAGCTTGTGGTAGGCCCCTAGGCCTTTTTTCAAGAGAGGTTTATTTTTAAGTTTTTCATTTGCTTCGAATCTTATTCCTAAATAATTATATCTATCCGTCACTAGTATTTTTGTATGATTTTTTCCTTCGAGGTCAAAATGATATGTGATAAATTATTCTGTTCATGCCTAGTTTCGGTTATAAACATGTTTAAATATGACTTATGAAAACAAAAATAGCTGAAAAATAAAATGCACTTGTATCAATTATACATCTCTTTCAAAATTAGTTTCATTAGGTAATATTCCAGTATGTTTCATTAGTACTAAACTCATATAAAATAAATAATTTCAGTCTTATAATAGCTAGACTCTTAGACTAAAACTTGGTCAATGAAAACATTTCTTTAAAATAATTATGTTTTTTTTCTTCGAAAGAACTTTTCCTCTTCTGCTGTATTCCTGCACCATGACTGGAATTTATATCTTATAGTAATTTATTATTTACTAAGAGCCTAGGCAAGTCTAGATCAAACTGACCAAGTCTAGTTTGCTTGATTCCACACAAAATATAAATTCCACAGTCATATGGCACAGGACTACATATTTTTAGTGACAGTGCTGTGATGAAACATTTGCTGACATTTCAATAACATGGACTTAAAATTAAGATTAATTGGTTGACAAATCTCTTTCTATATAAACCAGCTTAAATATGTGGGTAAAGTTTTATTCGTTATAATTTTAGGTCACCTGACTGAAAGTCAAGTGAGTTTACGTCATGGCCTGTTTGTCTGTTGTGAGTTGTTCGTCATAAACGTCTTCTCTTCTGAAACCATTTAACCAACAACAATGGCACACAAATTTGTTCAAGAGGTTTGAATCTGCTTTCCAATATGGCCACCATGTCCGCCATATTGAAAAGCTTCTTTATGACCATTTCTCAACCTTTTTTATATCAAAGGTAATGTTTGTAGTTAGGATTGGGTTTTAACATATTTGTTCTTGTTTTGCAATATTTTGAATTTTGACCTTGATTTGACCTTTGCACTTCAACCAAAATGACAGCTGAAACTTCTTACGGTCATAACTCATCCATTTTCTTTCAAAATGTCATGAAATTTGGTACGTATTTAGTTAGCAGTAGAACTCAACACGTTCTGTTTTTCAAAATATTTTAAATTTTGACCTTAAGTTGACCTTTGCACTTTGACCATGCTCCTAAATTCTCACAAAACCTTTTTCCTCTCACTGTAGACGTCACCTCCCCCCCAAAACACTGTCATTTCCCACCTATAATGACACAGTGAGTGAGTATGGTTTTACCCCGTTTATAGCAATATTCCAGCAATATCATGGCGGGGGACACCAGAAATGGGCTTCACACAACATACCCATGTCGGGAATCAAATCAGGGTCTTCAGCTTGACGAGCGAACGCTTTAACCACTTGGCTACCCGACCGCCCCCACCAGCATAAGAGATCCAAATGTGATTTGCCATGGCAGCCATATTGAAAAAGCATTTTAAAGCAGACTGACTCAGTGGTCTTGTGGAAGAGTGTCTGCCCGGAGAGTAGAAGTTCTGTTCGAACCCTGGATGTGTCATACCAAAAGACGTCAAAATATGGTATTTGTTGTTACCCTGCCTGGTGGTCAGCAGTAAGGGGCTAAAACAAGGATTGTCAGCTCGGAGTCAGTATACTGTGTCTGAGTGGGGTATTCATGTTCAACTGTGGCATGGAATCTCAGTGGGCTAGCATTTTAAAATCAGCATTAGTCCAGACTAGTACAAGCAGCCACACACACACGCACACATGCATGCACATCGCTATATAAGAGCAATTATCTTGAATGGGATGTTAAACCTCATTTCATCTCACCATTTTATGGCTCTTACTAAGCAACTTTTTGTACAAAATGTAATGAAATTAAGAGTGTCTGTCCAGAGAGAGGAAGGTCGGTGATGAGATGATACTTGTTGTTACCCTGCCTGGATCTCTGCATTAAGGGGATAAAACAAAGAGTGTGTCTGAGTGGAGTATCCATGTTAAACGCCATGGAATCTCAGCATATCACTATCAAACCAGCATATGTCCAGACTAGAACATAGTATGTGCCATGCACGC
The DNA here is from genome assembly GCF_023055435.1 of Haliotis rufescens. Classification (NCBI taxonomy): domain Eukaryota; kingdom Metazoa; phylum Mollusca; class Gastropoda; order Lepetellida; family Haliotidae; genus Haliotis; species Haliotis rufescens. The sequence continues at coordinate 59,110,306 of NW_025963779.1, read as the reverse complement.
ATCTTATTGCAAAAATCTTCAAAATGACATTTATGACATTAAACCCCATTTCACCTCACCTAACCTTAGTGTTAGTTATTAGTAATTATTCAAAAAATATTTGAAAATCAATTGTGACATCAATCTTTGGTCGGTGGCTTTGTTTTTAAAAACTGTTGACATCATATCCAGGTGAGCTACAGTGTCGGAACTATTACAAATATGGCAGCAAACTTGTTTGGCTTCACAATTCATGTTTTACAGGTTGTTATGCTTTGTTATCACAAACACTTCCAAAGGCAAGTTGATAGTTCACCTGAAAAAAACACAGGAGCATGTGATATTTTGTTTATTTGATTATTTTCTGTTGGTGGCTTTTGGCTTGATCTTGTTAAATGGTAAACAGAAAAAATTAAAAAGCATTGCTTTGTTTAAAGATTGTTACAATATGATAAGGTGGGTTGTATAACTAGAACCACATTTTGGCATTCACCAATACTTGATAATATTTCTCCTAATGTCAGATCCTGCTCAACACCCATTTATACTTCACTTACTGAGATACTTGTGGCAAGTTCTTGAAGCTGTCATCACATCGTGTTCATTAGACACATTTAACTGAAGGGTGTGTGATATGGTGCGACCACAGGCTGAAGCAATGATGGTTAATACTCTGCTATATAATCTGCAGGTCTGACAGCTCTGTGTCAAGTGCGGTGCCAGATGCCATCAAAATCTACTTTCACCTCTGGAAAGATCTTTCTGTGCTTGACTTTTGGAATTTATTTAATTACAATATCTGTCTGCTAGAACACTTTCTAGTGTCCCAATTTTGATCAGGGCACCTTCCTTGGCTTCCTGCCGTGTATCAATGACATTACCAACAACATGCTTTTGTTCTGGATTTTTTGTGAGGAAAGGCCAATGATATATCTGTCAATTTAGCTGAAGTAACTTGCCACATTTCTAGAATGTTGTCCTAAAAAAATTGCTGGAATGGAAGCTGAAACCTATATTTTGTTCCAGGCTAATTTTTTAAGCAACCTCAATATACTGACCTTGACCTTCATGCAAGACAGGTGCCACCATGGCGGGCTATGCTCACCTTTTTAAAAGATGGTGTCATCACTGCAACTCATAGGTGAAGGCTGTTACTTCCATTTTGTTGGACTATAGTACAGATTTACGAAGGTTTATGTCACTATACTACAGTACAGATTTACGACGGTTATGTCAGTATACTACAGTACAGATTTACGACGGTTATGTCAGTATAATACAGTACAGATTTACGACGGTTATGTCAGTATACTACAGTACAGATTTACGAAGGTTTATGTCACTATACTACAGTACAGATTTACGAAGGTTTATGTCACTATACTACAGTACAGATTTATGATGGTTATGTCACTATACTACAGTACAGATTTACGACGGTTATGTCAGTATACTATAGTACAGATTTATGACAGTTATGTCACTATATTATAGTACAGATTCATGATGGTTATGTCACTATACTACAGTGAGTGAGTGAGTTGGGTTTAACGCCGCTTTTAACAGTATTCCAGTTATATCACGGCGTGTCAGCTTAATGTGGGAGGAAAGACCGAAGTGATGCAGGTCTCAGACGTTTACCAATTCGGTGAAACCCACGAGCACGAGTATGGTGCTGACAAACCTAGAAACATAATCGGGGCGAACCGGGATTCGAACCCACAATCATAGGTTTCTGGCGTGCCCAAGGGACGCAACTCTGCACAGCGAATCGCGGCGCCTTAGACGACTGGGCCACCCGTGCCCCCTCACTATACTACAGTACAGATTTTAATTGGTTATGTCAGTATACTACAGTACACATTTACGACGGTTATGTCACTATACTATAGTACAGATTCATGATGGTTATGTCACTATACTACAGTACAGATTTATGAAGGTTATGTCACTATACTACAGTACAGATTTACGACGGTTATGTCAGTATACTATAGTACAGATTTATGACAGTTATGTCACTATACTATAGTACAGATTTACGATGGTTATGTCACTATACTACAGTACAGATTTATGACGGTTATGTCACTATACGACAATACAGATTTACGATGGTTATATCACTATACTACAGTACAGATTTACGATGGTTATGTCACTATACTACAGTACAGATTTACGATGGTTATGTCACTATACTACAGTACAGATTTATGATGGTTATGTCACTATACTACAGTACAGATTTATGATGGTTATGTCACTATACTACAGTACAGATTTATGCTGGTTATGTCACTATACTACATTACAGATTTACGACGGTTATGTCAGTATACTATAGTACAGATTTACGATGGTTATGTCACTATACTACAGTACAGATTTATGATGGTTATGTCACTATACTACAGTACAGATTTATGATGGTTATGTCACTATACTATAGTACAGATTCATGATGGTTATGTCACTATACTACAGTACAGATTTATGATGGTTATGTCAGTATACTACAGTACACATTTAGGACGGTTATGTCACTATACTATAGTACAGATTCATGATGGTTATGTCACTATACTACAGTACAGATTTATGATTGTTATGTCACTATACTACAGTGCAGATTTACGACGGTTATGTCAGTATACTATAGTACAGATTTATGACAGTTATGTCACTATACTATAGTACAGATTTACGATGGTTATGTCACTATACTACAGTAAAGATTCATGATGGTTATGTCAGTATACTACAGTACAGATTTACGATGGTTATGTCAGTATACTACAGTACAGATTTACGATGGTTATGTCAGTATACTATAGTACAGATTTACGATGGTTATGTCACTATACTACAATACAGATTTACGATGGTTATGTCACTATACTATAGTACAGATTCACGATGGTAATGTCACTATACTATAGTACAGATTTATGATGGTTATGTCTCTATACTATAGTACAGATTCACGATGGTTATGTCACTATACTATAGTACAGATTTACGATGGTTATGTCACTATACTACAGTACAGACTTACGACTGTTATGTCACTATACTATAGTACAGATTTATGACAGTTATGTCAATATACTATAGTACAGATTTATGACAGTTATGTCACTATACTATAGTACAGATTTACGACGGTTATGTCAGTATACTACAGTACAGATTTATGACAGTTATGTCAATATACTATAGTACAGATTTATGACAGTTATGTCAATATACTATAGTACAGATTTACGACGGCTATGTCAGTATACTACAGTACAGATTTACGACGGTTATGTCACTATACTATAGTACAGATTTATGACGGTTATGTCAGTATACTACAGTACAGATTTACGACGGTTATGTCAGTATACTACAGTACACATTTACGACGGTTATGTCAGTATACTACAGTACAGATTTACGACGGTTATGTCACTATACTACAGTACAGATTTACGACGGTTATATCAGTATACTACAGTACAGATTTACGACGGTTATGTCAGTATACTACAGTACAGATTTACGACGGTTATGTCACTATACTACAGTACAGATTTACAACGGTTATGTCAGTATACTACAGTACAGATTTACGACGGTTATGTCAGTATACTACAGTTCACATTTACGACGGTTATGTCAGTATACTACAGTACAGATTTACGATGGTTATATCAGTATACTACAGTACAGATTTACGACGGTTATATCAGTATACTATAGTACAGATTTATGACAGTTATGTCAGTATACTACAGTACAGATTTACGACGGTTATGTCAGTATACTACAGTACAGATTTACGACGGTTATGTCAGTATACTACAGTACAGATTTACGACGGTTATGTCAGTATACTACAGTACAGATTTACGACGGTTATGTCAGTATACTACAGTACAGATTTACGACTTTTATGTCAGTATACCATAGTACAGGTTTACGACTTATGTCAGTATACTTTAGCACAGATTTACGACTGTTATGTCACTATACTACAGTACACATTTACGACTGTTATGTCACTACAGTACAGATTTACCACTAATTTCTAGAAATGGACAGAGCTATACCTAAATCTTTGCCTTTTCAGCCACAACACATGACATTCCAATTTCATCAAAATATGCAGAAAGTTGGCCACACGAAATGAGTGTGAGAACATTTTTTTCATCACATCTGCAATATTCAAGCATATATTGACTGGTCATATGAAGACTGGCGACATTATGACTGAGTGACGATTATGTGGTCATGGCGACCCTATTGTTTTGTGATTTCCTCCCATTTATCTAGTCTGAAACTGATAACAAAAACGAGAACGCGGGTGGCCCCCATTTATAAAGTAGGAACATAACAGTCGGCCAGAACCTATTTGTCCAATTGCTTCAGCTGACAGAGATGTGTGGGAGATTGGCCAGACAAAAAAAAATGTCCTTCCACCTGAGAAAAAACACTGGCAGTTTTCGATCAAATCCAACGACAATGCAATCAAACTCGCAGAGCGATAGAAATCTATGTTGTATTCACAGTCGGATAAATGGCAATGCAATAGTTTCAAGAGAAACACGAATGTTATGCTGTTCAGCTTGGCGCCATGATAACATGGCTTAGACTTTACCATTCCAATATTGTCTAGACTGGGATATAAATGAGGGCTATTTTCATACAACCCACAATTTGGTCAGATCCAGTGACATACAAGTTTGACTAGCTGGACAGTCCACATATGCAAAACTTCTGCATACATATATATCGACATGCATCCATTTATTTTACCTTGATTATACCAAAGCTTGCAACAGCTATATAAAACAGAAAAAATGTGCTGATAAAGCATATATTTGAGCAATTAACTAGCTTGTTGAATCTCTAAAATCAAACCCTTTAATTGTAACGTTATTAATGCCCTGATTATTTCCTGTGAATACTGTTCCACATTTTTTATTGAAGATGACAGTTTAGTATTTTAATGTTTTATATCTTCATTGTTCTGTATCTTATATCTGTGTAAACAATTCTGTTCATATTGTCACATTATTGAATCAAATAAAGCAAGTGCTGTGTGAATGCTGTTGTTTTATATTAGAAAAAAATCAATCAGTAGTTATATTGCCCAAACTACATTTAACAAATATTGAAATTTCTCATATAAGTTTCTGATATGTATGAACATTAGTTGATAAAAAACATCATTCCAACAATTACATGGTACACTGCTGAACAGAATGTTACACTATCCACACAGATCAAACCATATATTGACAGTAAATCACACAACTGTATCACTAATCTGAAAAACATCTTATTTTATATTTTCCAATTTGGACTGATCTGCTCATTAATCAAATGTCTGGCCAGAAGATATGGGCATTTAGTGCTTGAGAATCCACAACCAATTCTCTGTCCATTCTGCAGCCAATCAATAGCCTATATACTGTCCAAATATCTCGAGCTGGTTATGAAACTGACAAGTAATCATACAAAATGGCCGCAGGAAATGTAAAATGTCAGGCGCTATGACAGAGGTATGTGTTTTACCCCTTTCGACACCCCTGGGGCAGCGGCTATGGAAACCAAGAATCTTCATCTCAGTTCTTTCGTTCTTTGCGCTTTCCCCACAAACTCTGTCTAAACGGCCAATGGCAAGTGTACTAAGCCATCAATGCCATGTTTACCCCTATGCGTTATTAGGTTTACATTACGACCGGTCAGTATTTGCAGACAAGTTCGGGAAAGATCGGAATCGGGTTCTTGAGGGAATCTGGCAGGCCAAAGTATTCTCCCCAGTTTGGAGGAATCAATGTATTCGGTGAGACATTGAGAAAAAATAGACACACTGTAAATACAACTGGAATTTGGAACCTGGATCAAATGCCCTCAAGCATGTCATTTGAGAGTTGCTTCATATTTTGATCTGTTTTGAATCAGATGTCGAAACTCGTAAAGGATAATTCAGGAAGTATTTACCGTATTTCCATAACATGGTGTACTTTATGTTACAGCTTATGCGATGGTTATTTCTAATATTGAAACTAATATGTTTGCTGAGCTGATCATATATATCATATGTGACAGTGTGTCAGTAATTTGGGGTTTGATGCCACAGCAGCCATTTTCTGACAGGTGTGATGTTTTGAGGAACAAAATTTCATCTAGATATTAGAAAATCATGGAGCCCTGAATGAGTGAATGAGTAAGTGAGTGATTCAATGTTAAACACACATGTATCGTCTGATCATAGTTTTTTTGACATCATACATTTTTGGACGGCCATGTTCATTGCGATTACTCGCACTATAAGCAAGAGGTGTACATCACAGGGACATTGTGAATGTGAGATGATGCACTGTTATTAAGATAAAGTCATCTTTTAGAACTGAATGAGATGTTATACAGTTGTTCTTGTGATATAGAAAAAACTACGAATGTTTCTTAATCTTTAAATAAAGATTCAATGTGAAACAAATAAGCCCCACCATTACTTATTCTGCACTTATTATAAGTGTAAACGGCCATAAGTCATGTATATCTAAAGAGCTTCTTATCGTTTTGATTCTCATCTCTGACCAAGGCCAGTTCCGTGCAGGTGAATATCACCAGATCCATCTTGATACAAGCGGTGACTATAGAACGCTTATGGTCTGCAATATCAGGAATCAATCCAGGACAGTGCAAGGAGCAGCAAGATATGGTGTCAGATGCCCACCTCCTGCCCTCAAACTGATCAATCTTGATCAAACAGTTCTAAGCATGGCTGTCCCTCAAGGTCCCACAATTCTCTCTATCTGTCGCTCGGCCATTCTCTTACAACGCCAAGGCTGCCTTCCAAATGACTGGCAATTAATGAAGAACCTTGATTAACCTAAATACGGACCATTCAAATTGTTATAATTGAACACTTGTGGATTCAGGTGAAGCCACGTAATTCAATTCTATAATGTGGGGCATTGTATTATGTGGTGAATTATTCAAATCAATGACAAATTGATGAAGACGAATTTCTCATTAATGATTGGGCTTCTCCTTGAGCTGGTAATTAGATGGTAGACTATACATAGTTATACTATGTGCAACCCAATCTAGATGTAATGGTAATTCAAGGTAACCAATTTCCTCCACCGATTCCACCCTTTCCAGCAATATAAGCAGAGGAATATGCATCTACATGCACTGTGCTGAAACAGACAATTACTTGGCGGCAATGACCAGAATCGATGACTCCAAAAAAGCAAGATAGACTCATGTTCTTATAATGATAATATCTTTATAATAAGGACAGTAATGTTCTAGGCGAAATCGTCTGGATTAAGGGACAGACCATTTGATATTCAGTGGGAAATCTGGTATTTGTATAACAGTGAGTGAGTATGGTTTTACACAGCTTTTAGCAATATTCGAGCAATATCACTGCAGGGGACACCAGAAATGGGTTTCACACATCGTACCAAGGTCAGGAATCAAACGCGGGTCTTCGGCGTGACAAGCAAATGCTTTAACCAATAGACTACCCGACCGTCCCGGTTTTTTATAACAATAAAACTTGTTCCTGAATATACTGGGAAATATGATTTTACTTCAGGTTTTCAACAAAACTTGTTCCTGAATATACTGGGAAATATGATTTTACTTTAGGTTTTCAACGAAACTTGTTCCTGAATATACCGGGAAATATGATTTTACTTTAGGTTTTCTCCCTCCCCCACCCATGTATGTGTATGTCTGCTTGTACCAGTCAGGACAAATGCTGTATTTATGGTGCTAGTCCACTGAGATACCATGCCACACTTTAACATGCATACGCCACTCATACACAGTATAAAGACTCTGAGCCGACCATTCCTTGTTTTGTTTCAATCCTAATGCTGGGTGCCAGGCAGGGTAACAACAAGTACCATCATTTTACGTCTTATGGTATGATATGGTAGATATGGTATGATAGAACCACTGACCTTCCACTCCCCGGGCAGACACTCTATCCACTACACCATAGAGATGATCTTCTGGATAAATAAACCAAGGTATAGATTCATGTTCCATGGTAGATATGGAGACATTCTCAACACCCTTCTCCTGACTACCAAAGTGTTGTGGTTATAATTGTAAGCCATTGGGACAACCTGATCCATTTATCAATTGTTTGGCTGTTGTCTGCGGGAGACATTGGTAAAGCACTTCTGGAGACAACATATCTCCCATGACAATCAGTAAGCAATGGTAACAATTATGCCCCCAATATACTCTGTTGTAATCCTTTACATCACAGAATACTTAATCTTAATTCATGGAAACAGGTTTTCACTGTATGTGGTGTAAACTGGGTAAATGGCTGTTGATCTTTAAACATTTCCTGATAATTCACCATGTTTACAAAAACAAAAAACAAACTTAAAACACAAGAAAGAAATTTTAAAAACGTGAATTAAGCAACCTTCACAAGTGCCAGAAGTCATTAGGCTCCTATAAGACCAACATTTTAGAAGCAGCTTCAGTAAGTGGGTGTAACAAAAACAGAATCGTGTTTGGGTTCGAAGCAGCAAATATTTGCCACAAGACTACTGGAATAAGCCCAGTGGTGCAAAAGATGACTGCCTTCCTAACAACAAGCGAGATTCAATGAAAGGCTTTTATGGGTGTATTTTGAGACGTGTTATTGTTGGGGTTAGGCAAGGAGCAAGTGTCAAGCACCACTGACAGGAGGGGCATTAACCAGGAACCTTTGTCCAAGACATAGGTCAATAGAGAAATCGTGGACCATTTGTGTGATGTGGTAAATGGCATTGTGGATGTGGCCAGTGCAGACACTGTCCCCTTCACTGTACACACGACTCAAGTGGAATTGGCCATGTCCATGTTTGACATCATTACTGTCACTATAACGCAGCAAATATTGAAGTCTCACCATCACATCCCCATATTCCTTACTCATGATGGTCTAACTCCATGACAAACTTTGTTAAGATCTTCTCCTGAAAAGGTTCTGAACGATGGTCAATATCAGACATTACCTTGTTGTTGAAGACTCTTTATGTTCTTCAGCTACAAACCGGTCCTGATAGGTACAGCTTTCTATTGTCAGTTTTTGACCTGGTCTGGAGTAGAGCTGTCTGATTTTGTCAAGTCTTGTATGCTTAGGTTAGTTATGTAGTATGTTATGATCTATGGCCAGCTCTATAACAGTATCTAATCTACAGTTTTGCTTTTTTCTTTAAAATAATAAAGTCAGGTTAATAGAGATATTATCACAGGTCATGAAAGGTCATGAAAATGTTGCAGCTGAAACCATGATATTTCGTATTAAGTACTGTTCACTCCAAACATTCTCCTAGGTATCAATTTAGAAAACTGTCCAACAATTTAGGATAGACATATTTTCTAATTTTACATGTGAACCTTCTCTAAAAAAATCTGTTTTTCTGAAAATATGCTTATCTTTTCAAACGACTACTAGTTATGGCAAAATAAACATGTTCGTTTGTTTGTTTGTTGTTTAACACGTACTATACTGCACTCAACAATATTCCAGCTATATGACGGAATTGACATGCATCAACCAAGTCAGCGAGCCTGACCACCCGATCCCATTAGTCTTTTATGCCTTTTACAAAATAAACATACTCTTAGGCTACAATAAATTAATTGTGTGTTTTTCACTCAAAATCTGAGGCATGAGGCTTGTCCTGCGCCACCATGACTATGGAATTTATATTTTTTGGTTGTTTTTATTACTAAAAGCCTAGGCAAGTCTAGATCAAACAAACCAAGTCTAGTTTGCTTGATTCCACATGAAACCAGTAGAAGAGTAAAAGGTTCTTTCGAAAAAATATGTTTATTATTTTGAAGACATGTTTTCATTGACTGAGTGTTAGTCTAGCATGAGGCATTTTATTTCATATGCATTTGTGTACATTAACTGTCACTGGAGTTGATTGTAATGAACCATAAATGTTTAGTAACACAACATATTTATAGTAAAGAAAGAAGGAACTATTTCCTCTAGGTACTTGGGGACATTGAAATAATGTGAGGGGGATGTTTCGTAGTGAATTGGGTGGGGATGAAATTCTAATAATAAATTTAGTATGGCCTCATAGTCTTGTGTCTAATATTGTTGTTTTTGCACTGATTTTTTTGGTAATTGACTAGCTCTTGCCACAGGGGACGTTGTTTAGAATAATCCATAAAATAAAATTTTAATTACAGTAATTTGGCAAGACAGATCCTTCATCCTTTGTATCGGGAACACTCAGCCAAATACGTCTCTGTGACTTCTTGTCCTACCTAGTGCAGGCCTATGTTGTAAATAGACACTGTAAATGTAAAATAGTCTCTCTGGTGCAGATCTGGATGACATCTGTGATGGGATATTCAAGCCTGGGATACTGGGGATCTATAGGTCTTCCCTTGGAAGATTCACGGGCTGAATTAGTCCTGCACCATGACTGTGGAATTTTTATTTTTTATTTTTTGGTACTTAATGCCTAGGCAAGTCTGGATCAAACTAACCACATCTCGTTTGCTTGATTCCACATGAATCAAGGCCTTGGCATGACAAGACAATGCTTTCATCCCAATGCCCTTTGATGAAGATGGGTGGGTGAGTGGGTGAGTGAGTGAGGGAGTGGGTGAAGGAGTGAGATTGAAGGAGTGAGTGAAGAAATGCATAAAGGAATGAGCAAGTAAAAGAGTGAGTGAGTGAGTAAAGAAATGAGTGAGTGTAAGAGAGTAAAGGAGGGAGTAAAGAAGTGAGTGAGTGTAGGAGAGTATAGGAGTGAATCAGTAGGAGAGTAAAGGAGTGAATCAGTAGGAGAGTAAAGGAGTGAGTAAAGACGTGAGTGAGTGTAGGAGAGTATAGGAGTGAATCAGTAGGAGAGTAAAGGAGTGAATCAGTAGGAGAGTAAAGGAGTGAGTAAAGTAGTGAGTGTAGGAGAGTAAAGGAGTGAGTAAAGAAGTGAGTGAGTGTAGGAGAGTAAAGGAGTGAGTGAGTGTAGGAGAGTAAAGGAGTGAGTGAGTGTAGGAGAGTAAAGGAGTGAGTGAGTGTAGGAGAGTAAAGGAGTGAGTAAAGAACTGAGTGAGTGTAGGAGAGTAAAGGAGTGAGTAAAGAAGTGAGTGAGTGTAGGAGAGTAAATGAGTGAGTAAAGAAGTGAGTGAGTGTAGGAGAGTAAAGGAGTGAGTAAAGAAGTGAGTGAGTGTAGGAGAGTAAAGGAGTGAGTAAAGAAGTGAGTGAGTGTAGGAGAGTAAAGGAGTGAGTAAAGAAGTGAGTGAGTTTAGGAGAGTAAAGGAGTGAGTAAAGAAGTGAGTGAGTGTAGGAGAGTAAAGGAGTGAGTAAAGAAGTGAGTGAGTGTAGGAGAGTAAAGGAGTGAGTAAAGAAGTGAGTGAGTTTAGGAGAGTAAAGGAGTGAGTAAAGAAGTGAGTGAGTGTAGGAGAGTAAAGGAGTGAGTAAAGAAGTGAGTGAGTGTAGGAGAGTAAAGGAGTGAGTAAAGAAGTGAGTGAGTGTAGGAGAGTAAAGGAGTGAGTAAACAACTGAGTGAGTGTAGGAGAGTATAGGAGTGAGTAAAGAACTGAGTGAGTGTAGGAGAGTAAAGGAGTGAGTGAGTGTAGGAGAGTAAAGGGGTGAGTAAAGAAGAGAGTGAGTGTAGGAGAGTAAAGGAGTGAGTAAAGAAGTGAGTGAGTGTAGGAGAGTAAAGGGGTGAGTAAAGAAGTGAGTGAGTTTAGGAGAGTAAAGGAGTGAGTGAGTGTAGGAGAGTAAAGGAGTGAGTAAAGAAGTGAGTGAGTGTAGGAGAGTAAAGGGGTGAGTAAAGGAGTGAGTGAGTTTAGGAGAGTAAAGACGTGAGTGAGTGTAGGAGAGTAAAGGAGTGAGTGAGTAGGAGAGTAAAGGAGTGAGTGAGTGTAGGAGAGTAAAGAAGTGAGTGAGTAGGAGAGTAAAGTAGTGAGTGAGTGTAGGAGAGTAAAGGAGTGAGTGAGTGTAGGAGAGTATAGGAGTGAATCAGTAGGAGAGTAAAGGGGTGAGTAAAGAAGTGAGTGAGTGTAGGAGAGTAAAGGGGTGAGTAAAGAAGTGAGTGAAGGAGAGTATAGGAGTGAGTAAAGAAGTGAGTGAGTGTAAGAGAGTAAAGGGGTGAGTAAAGAAGTGAGTGAGTGTAGGAGAGTATAGGAGTGAGTAAAGTAGTGAGTGAGTGTAGGAGAGTAAAGGAGTGAGTGAGTGTTGGAGAGTAAAGGAGTGAGTGAGTGTAGGAGAGTATAGGAGTGAATCAGTAGGAGAGTAAAGGGGTGAGTAAAGAAGTGAGTGAGTGTAGGAGAGTAAAGGGGTGAGTAAAGAAGTGAGTGAGTGTAGGAGAGTAAAGGGGTGAGTAAAGAAGTGAGTGAGTGTAGGAGAGTAAAGGGGTGAGTAAAGAAGTGAGTGAGTGTAGGAGAGTATAGGAGTGAGTAAAGAAGTGAGTGAGTGTAGGAGAGTAAAGGGGTGAGTAAAGAAGTGAGTGAGTGTAGGAGAGTAAAGGGGTGAGTAAAGAAGTGAGTGAGTGTAGGAGAGTATAGGAGTGAGTGAGTGTAGGAGAGTAAAGGAGTGAGTAAAGAAGTGAGTGAGTATAGGAGAGTAAAGGGGTGAGTAAAGAAGTGAGTGAGTGTAGGCGAGTATAGGAGTGAGTAAAGAACTGAGTGAGTGTAGGAGAGTAAAGGAGTGAGTAGGAGAGTAAAGGAGTGAGTAGGAGAGTAAAGGAGTGAATCAGTAGGAGAGTAAAGGAGTGAGTAGGAGAGTAAAGGAGAGAATCAGTAGGAGATTAAAGGAGTAAAGAAGTGAGTGAGTGTAAGAGAGTAAAGGAGTGAGTGTAGGAGAGTAAAGGAGTGAGTAAGTAGGAGAGTAAAGGAGAGAATCAGTAGGAGAGTAAAGGAGTGAATCAGTAGGAGATTAAAGGAGTGAGTAAAGAAGTGAGAGTGTAAGAGAGTAAAGGAGTGAGTGTAGGAGAGTAAAGGAGTGAGTAAAGAAGTGAATGAGTGTAAGAGAGTAAAGGAGTGAGTAAAGAAGTGAGTGAGTGTAGGAGAGTAAAGGAGTGAGTAAAGAAGTGAGTGAGTGTAGGAGAGTAAAGGAGTGAGTAAAGAAGTGAGTGAGTGAGTGAGTGAGTATGGTTTTATGCCACTTTTAGCAATATTCCAGCAATATCACGGCGGGGGACACTAGAAATGGGCTTCACACATTGTACCCATGTCAGGAATCGAACCCGGGTCTTCGGCGTGATGAGCGAACGCTTCAACCACTAAGCTACCCGACCGCCCTAGTGAGTGTAAGAGAGTAAAGGAGTGATTCTTGCCTAATGCCACATATGAAGTGTGTGAGTAAAAGATTAAATGAAGGAGTGCTTGAGTAAAGGAGTAAGTGAGTGATTCTTGCTTATTGACAGATATGTAATCTCTCATCTATCTGTGGTTCCCTTGAAGTAACAAAGGTGGGTACTGGGGACCTATTTTTCAAGAATATTCAAGGATTTGTTTCTCTAAATTCCATCTTATTATCAATCACTACACACAAAGATTAGTAATTAAAGAAAAGGGCCTTCACACCAGACATAGGCCACAAAAAAAAGATACATATGTTATTTCACACAAAAATAAAGACTTAAAATAACAGTGATCAAAGTGCAAGAAGCAACCAAAGTATTTCTTTCACCAGGTTGCAAACTAAATTTACAACACCATAGAAAAAATTGGATTCCCTGAGCAAATCTGATGTGGAAGGTTGACGGTGTCAGCAGGGCCATGATGTGAAGAGTTCCCCTCTCAACCTGATAAACACAGCTTAGTGTAGTGGAGTGGGATAAAAGATACAGCAAAAAATTGCATGTTGGTCTTGAAGAGGACACAGGAAGTCATATACATCAGAAACAAAGACTTTCATTGAATTTCCTCCGAACTAACGTCTCATAAACAAAGCAGTGTCTTATTTTCAAGTTCCTCAAATCTTCATTTTGAAGCTAAACTGTGACAGGTTCCAGGTTGTCCTAGGTGCAGATAAAGTAAGTGGATCATGATGGCGGTATGTCAGCACTGACCTCTACATTCTAAAGGCACCACATTTGCAATGGCAATAGGTTTCGCAGCAGCAGCTAGAGACCCATTTATTTTCTCCAGTAATTGAATATATGGGTAGAAAAATGTAAATTGTTGTTCTTAACGGTACACTTAGGTAGTGCACAATGTAACATGACGGTTCATCATCCTTAAAATGCATCCCCACATTCGGAGTACATTATCTGCGGCTTCTTCAAGTGATAGCATCACAGGCCTGATGTCAGGAAGTGATCTTTGGAGGGATCAAGCTGAAGTTTTATCACATAAAGAATATCTGCTTAATGTGACATCCTAGCTTTAGGCCATGAAAACCAAATAAATGGTTTTCATTAGGAATTTATCATCAACATGATCACATTATCATGCTTTTTTTCCTTCATACTCAGAATTCTGGGTTAGAATTGGTCTTCAGCAACCCATGCTTGTCGTTTTAAGAGGCCACTAAACGAGTTGGGTGGTCAGGCTCACTGACTTGGTTGATGCATGTCATCTGATCCCAACAGCGTAGTTTGATACTCATGATGTCAATCACTGGATTGTCTGGTCAAGATTTGATTATTTACAGACCGCCGTCATATAGCTGGAATATTGCTGAGTGTGGCGTTAAACAAAAAACAACAAAAAAAACAACAACAATCTAACTCAGAAGGTAGAAGATCAGAAAAGAACACAAAAACATTTTTGTTTAAGCAACCATAAGTTCAGTCATGAGTGTAAGTCATGGCAATCTTGAAATAATGATAGAAATTTATTAATTGTTACAAAACACTATTCACACAGAATGTTTCAAATGTCCTGCATGCGATGCCGATACTTCACGAGTTTGTATACGCTATTTTCCTCCAACACTTAATACAACTAGAGCTACTTGGCAGTGTAGTCACTATTTTCCTCCAACACTTAATACAACTAGAGCTACTTGGCAGTGTAGTCACTATTTTCTTCCAACACTAAATACAACTGGAGCTACTTGGCAGTGTAGTCACTATTTTCTTCCAACACTAAATACAACTAGAGCTACTTGGCAGTGTAGTCACTATTTTCTTCCAACACTAAATACAACTAGAGCTACTTGGCAGTGTAGTCACTTTTTTCTTCCAACACTAAATACAACTAGAGCTACTTGGCAGTGTAGTCACTATTTTCTTCCAACACTAAATACAACTGGAGCTACTTGGCAGTGTAGTCACTATTTTCCTCCAACACTAAATACAACTGGAGATACTTTGCAGTGTAGTCACTATTTTCTTCCAACACTAAATACAACTGGAGATACTTTGCAGTGTAGTCACTATTTTCCTCCAACACTAAATACAACTGGAGCTACTTGGCAGTGTAGTCACTATTTTCTTCCAACACTAAATACAACTGGAGCTACTTGGCAGTGTAGTCACTATTTTCTTCCAACACTAAATACAACTAGAGCTACTTGGCAGTGTAGTCACTATTTTCCTCCAACACTAAATACAATTGGAGCAACTTGGCAGTGTAGTCACTATTTTCCTCCAACACTAAATACAACTGGAGCTACTTGGCAGTGTAGTCACTATTTTCTTCCAACACTAAATACAACTGGAGCTACTTGGCAGTGTAGTCACTATTTTCTTCCAACACTAAATACAACTGGAGCTACTTGGCAGTGTAGTCACTATTTTCTTCCAACACTAAATACAACTAGAGCTGCTTGGCAGTGTAATCACTATTTTCTTCCAACACTAAATACAACTAGAGCTGCTTGGCAGTGTAATCACTATTTTCTTCCAACACTAAATACAACTAGAGCTACTTGGCAGTGTAATCACTATTTTCCTCCAACACTAAATACAACTGGAGCTACTTGGCAGTGTAGTCACTATTATCCTCCAACACTAAATACAACTGGAGCTACTTGGCAGTGTAGTCACTATTATCCTCCAACACTAAATACAACTGGAGCTACTTGGCAGTGTAGTCACTATTTTCCTCCAACACTAAATACAACTGGAGATACTTGGCAGTGTAGTCACTATTTTCTTCCAACACTAAATACAACTGGAGCTACTTGGCAGTGTAGTCACTATTTTCCTCCAACACTAAATACAACTGGAGATACTTGGCAGTGTAGTCACTATTTTCTTCCAACACTAAATACAACTGGAGCTACTTGGCAGTGTAGTCACTATTTTCCTCCAACACTAAATACAACTAGAGCTATTTGGCAGTGTAGTCACTATTTTCTTCCAACCAGTCAAACCACAGCCTGGTTCCAGCAATACAACAAGGAAAGGAGCAGTTGCTCTGACCAATCAGTGCTCAGAATACATCAGACAAATGGTAAATATTCTCGGGCAACATGTGGCTTTATACTTTGCACACTGCTTCAATAGCAGGCAATGGTAGGGTTTGCACCACATAGCGATGAAAAACATTTTGTATAATTGTCAAGGCCCTGCAAGTTCATAAGCACATAAGCAGTAAGTCTGAGTTTATACTTATCTCAAATATACATTGATCATTTACACTTGAGAGAAATACTTGTTTTGAGGGCGGAGTACTAATGTATTATTTCACAGACAACCGACAGTGATTCTTCATCTGTCTGCAGGTGTAATTCATTTGAAATGTCACTGATCTTGAAGTAAAGAATTCTTTGTTCGTAACTAAAATTAAATAGACTTCTGTTGGCAAGAAAGCTCAGAGCATGTGAGACTTGTGGGCCCTTCAACACAGAGAGGTGTCTGATGTACTCACGAACAGACATATTTTGTTTAAGGATACAGATGTCATTTCCTAGGGAATAAAGCACCAGACACAAGACTCAGTATTACATTAAAATGGTCAGTCAGACTGCGGACAGATCCTAGTGGTCAGTTTACCAACACCAGTCAGAGCACACAGGGATGGACACAGGCACCATCCCGATGTAATTTAATTATGAGTCATAGGAGAGTGTTAAAGGGAGATTCCCACATACATTTATTTACTTATTACCAGTGATATAGTTACATGATTTCATCTAACGACTCCTTATCATGATAGGAATAGCACCCATGGGATGTCTTCTTGATGTCCGAACAGAACTGGCCCAGTGATGCAAGGCACCACAATATGCTGTGCAGAGCTGCTTCTCATCATCATAATCATCATCATCATCATCATCATCATCATCATAGTTCATTTATATGGTGCTGTACTCCATGCATAAGCATGCTCTAAGCGCTTAGACATTTATTAACCCGTCAATGGATCCGTGTGCACACAACAATCAGTCTCAGCTCCCTGGGGAGTGTACAACCCAAGCTGCCTGCTAGGCGCTAGAAGGTAAACAACAACATTACCATCTAATCCTACTGGGTACCCATTCACTGCTTGGTGAACAGAGGCACTAAACGAAAAAAGGAACTTTCTCAAGGAGACACCACATGTGTCACATGTGCATAGGACCATGTGCCACCACGTTAAAGCGGCATCCGTGGTATGAACTCCTGCACTCTCAGGTGGCGGAACTTCAGAGTGGTCTGACAGGTCAGTACGTCATATGATAACACACTAATCTCATTGGTTATTGTGTAATCAGATGACAAGTCATGATAACACCAACCCTCGTAGGTTGTTTGACAAAGACGTAAGTTCTAAGCAATGGGACTCTCAATATTAATTACGAAAACTGTAATATTATGCTTCTGTTCATCCATAAATGAACATTCTGACCACAGATGTATCAAATGTTCACATAGACACATGGTTTGCTATTTATAGCACAACTCTAAATACGCTCCGCTTGCTGTGATTGATGCAGACGTTCAAAACGTCGATTCAATTTTTTATGATAAATCTACATAAAACATGTTGACTTTTGTGATTGTTGTTTCCAAGGTTTATCATTCAAGTTGATACAAAGTTTGATGGTCTTTGGTGATCTTTTTTGCAGACCATTATCAAAAGTCATTATCTTGTATTTACGTTGTCTGTCATTGTTCAAAACTGAATTGCCACCAAAGTCAGGGTTGAGTTTTAAGGCGGCGTTACATGGGCTACTTATGGTTGCCATAAAGTTTGCCAACTTGTGTTTTCACACAACAAATACATGTTGTAGTTACTTAATATATGTTCACTTCTCTCAAATGCTGATGCCATTTTGAAGTAGATGTACATAAGAATCCTCATAGGCTGGGTTTGAAAACACTAAAATGTTGGCCAAAATATTTCAGTGATAATAGAGACCGATTCTATTTCTTAATTGTCAAGTGTTTGTCAAATTTGACAAACTAGTTTGTAAACTGTTTTCGCAGTGTACACAGACACAAACTTTTGTTTGTAAACATAAATTGTCAAACTTAAGTTTGTCATGGGAAGCCACCTTCAGGTATGCCAGAAACCTAGGAATGTAGCTATGAATCCTGTGTGTGTCTTGATCACCATACCTGTGCTCATAGGTTTCACCAAAGTGGCAAATACAAGACCTGCATCATGCAGTGATAGAGCTGCAATAACTGTATCTGTGTGCTGCTTCCTATATACGATTTTGGTACCGACTTGTCGCCATACAGAGCTATAGGCTGTTCCATAGTGTTTTCCAATTAGATTCCTGATCTAAATCTGAATTGCACGTTACGTAATTCAGCAAAGTGCATACATAATGACAAATGCAACAGGATTCACTTCCCTAGACACTGCCTTCAAATACAAGTACTTATTTTTTAGATTGTGAAACACTTTATTTACTTATCAAGTTCGAAACCAGACTGGTAAATATCGTAAGTCGCCATGATGGTAGCCCCAAATACGTACCCTCTGATTCCAACCCAACAATTACAAAGAAAGTTGATTGATCAAAAATAAATGTACACAAATTTGAAGGCAAGAGTTCTAGGGTGTGAATCATTTTTCAGTTTTCATGGGATTACGATTCATGTGCAGTATGGCAGGGTTGTTCATGTGGTATGTTTATCGGGATCATCACAAAATATGTGGCATTTGCCAGACTAACTCACTCACTTGATGTCAGAGATCAAATACAGTAAGTATCCCAGCTCAGGAGCCCGTTCCACTAAACGATCTTCACACTGTGACTCCTAAATCTATGTTAAAGTATGGGATTTACAATCATCTTAGCGCTACGATCACTTTGTGGAACAGGGCCCAGATCCTGATCACCCAGAAACAACAGCTTCCAGACAATATGAATTGACCTGGTAATCAGAAATCTAGTTTACAGAAGCAGACACCTTAGAATAGTAACAAAAATGCAAAGTTGCATTATTTTGTCCCTCATGAGGCTCTAGCTTGCACTCAATCAATAACCATCAACACTGCACAGGGCCCAATGTTTACGTATTTGGCGGTCAATCAGTAACCCTGATGAGCCAAACAATGTACCATTCACTTTCAGGTCATCAAGATTGTTGTGAAGATCTGATGGATCTGCTTATACTGAAGCACTATAAATCAATGGTATACTTCTCAAATAATGCTTCTGTTTGAGTGATGCTAGTTAATTGACAAGCACTTAACTCTCCCCCCAATAATGTCAGGATTCAATAGACGATCCAGACAGTTGGCTTGGAATCTTTTGGTGTCTGGATTAATGGGGTTTACTGAAGACATTTTGGTCTCTGTTGATATTTAATTTGTAGAATATGAGAATGAGGGTATGGACTTTCTTTAAAAATAATTTGTTCTAGGAAATACTGGAAAAAAATAATTTTGCCTCAGGTTTTACAAAAATTGTTTGCTGGATCTTCTGAAAAAAAATGTGTAATTTGAAAAATGATAAAAATTGTATATGTTGAAGCAGGGAACAAAAATGTATCCTGTCCAAAGGCGCTAGCCAGAATATTAAATGGTGGTTCCACTTTTCATATTTTCACCTACTGGTACACGTACAATACATTGCTTGTCATAGTTTATCTTGGCTCTGCATTATGCAAACAGCTGCGAACAAGCTGATGCAACTTTCACTATCTCTTTTATTTCTTCAGGTATTAAAATTACTCAGATGGATATGTATTAAACAGAACATTATTTTACATATATGCAAGGTATGTGTCTCTGATGCAACAGCACACACTCATTTACCATTAAAAGTGAGCAGGATCGAACAACAACAGACCAGCAGGAAACACACCAGACCAGCAGAAACCACGGCATACAAGAAGGAACCACAACAGGCTAGCAGGAACCACAACAGACTAGTGGGAACAACAACAGACTAGTGGGCCTGGGCCATGACGACGCAAAAACGGTAGAACAACAGGGCCGATGATCTCGTCGCTGTAGCGCTGTCCATTGAGATTTCCCTCTACCACTATCAAACAGGTCCTCTGTATTGCTGTAATCCCACATCATACCATAACACTGCCGCCCCCGAACCGATCTTCTTAACACAATGATTGACGTAACATTCACCTCGACGTCGGTACACTCGAATCCGTCCATCACTGTGGCTGAGGTGAAAACAAGACTTGTAAATGAATAGAACTTGTCCCCACTGCATGCCCGTCCAGCGTAGACACTGTCTGCACCACTGTAGACGTGCTTGACGGTGGTTTCCTGTCAAAATGGGATGTCTGGTGGGTCTTCTGGCGACAATCCCTGCACATCTCAGGCGTCGATGTAAGGTTTATGAAGATATTTGTCGAAGGCCAGGGATGCTTCTTGCAGTCACTGACTAGTGGGAACCACAACAGACCAGCAGGTACCACAAGAGACTAGCAAAAACCACAACAGACCAGCAGGAACCACGGCAGACTATTTGAAACCACAACAGACCAGCAGGAACCACAACAGACCAGTGGGAACTACAACAGACTAGCATGAACCACAACAGACTAGTGGAAACCACAACAGACTAGCAGGTACCACAACAGACCAGCAGGAACCCCAAGAGACTAGCAGGAACCACAAGAGAGCAGCAGGAACCACAACAGACAAGAAGGAACTACAACAGGCTAGCAGGAACCACAACAGACCAGCAGGAACCACAACAGACTAGTGGTAACCACAACATCTTAGCAGGAACCATAACAGACTAGTGGTAACCCCAACAGACTAACAGGTACCACAAGAGACCAGCAGGAACCATGAGCGACAAGTGGGAGCCACACGAGACTAGCAGGAACCACAACAGACTAGTGGAAACCACAACAGACTATTAGGAACCACAACAGATAAGTAGGAATCACAATGGACAAGCAGGAACCACGGCAGACTAGTGGAAACCACAGCGGACTAGCAGGAACCAAGGCAGACCACCAGGAACCACAACAGACTAGTGGGATCCACAACAGACTAGCAGGTACCACAAGAGACCAGCAGGAGCCATGAGCGACAAGTGGGAGCCACACGAGACTAGCAGGAACCACAACAGACTAGTGGAAACCACAACAGACTATTAGGAACCACAACAGACTAGTGGAAACCACAACAGACTATTAGGAACCACAACAGATAAGTAGGAATCACAATGGACAAGCAGGAACCACGGCAGACTAGTGGAAACCACAGCGGACTAGCAGGAACCACGGCAGACCACCAGGAACCACAAGAGACTAGCAGGAACCACAACAGACTAGTGGGAACCACAACAGACTAGTGGGAACCACAACAGACTAGTGGGAATCACAACAGACAAGAAGGAACCACAACAGGCTAGCAGGAACCACAACAGACTAGTGGTAACCCCAACAGACTAGCAGGTACCACAAGAGACCAGCAGGAACCATGAGCGACAAGTTGGAGCCACACGAGACTAGCAGGAACCACAACAGACTAGTGGAAACCACAACAGACTATTAGGAACCACAACAGACAAGTAGGAACCACAACAGGCTAGCAGGAACCACAACAGACTAGTGGTAACCCCAACAGACTAGCAGGTACCACAAGAGACCAGCAGGAACCACAACAGACAAGAAGGAACTACAACAGGCTAGCAGGAACCACAACAGACCAGCAGGAACCACAACAGACTAGTGGTAACCACAACATCTTAGCAGGAACCATAACAGACTAGTGGTAACCCCAACAGACTAGCAGGTACCACAAGAGACCAGCAGGAACCATGAGCGACAAGTGGGAGCCACACGAGACTAGCAGGAACCACAACAGACTAGTGGAAACCACAACAGACTATTAGGAACCACAACAGATAAGTAGGAATCACAATGGACAAGCAGGAACCACAGCAGACTAGTGGAAACCACAGCGGACTAGCAGGAACCACGGCAGACCACCAGGAACCACAACAGACTAGTGGGATCCACAACAGACTAGCAGGTACCACAAGAGACCAGCAGGAACCATGAGCGACAAGTGGGAGCCACACGAGACTAGCAGGAACCACAACAGACTAGTGGAAACCACAACAGACTATTAGGAACCACAACAGACAAGTAGGCACCACAACAGGCTAGCAGGAACCACAACAGACTAGTGGTAACCCCAACAGACTAGCAGGTACCACAAGAGACCAGCAGGAACCATGAGCGACAAGTTGGAGCCACACAAGACTAGCAGGAACCACAACAGACTAGTGAAAACCATAACAGACTATTAGGAACCAAAACAGACAAGTAGGAACCACAATGTACAAGCAGGAACCACAGCAAACTAGTGTAAACCACAGCGGACTAGCAGGAACCACGGCAGACCACCAGGAACCACAAGAGACTAGCAGGAACCACAACTGACTAACAGGAACCACAACAGACTAACAGGAACTACAACAGACCACCAGGAACCACAAGAGACTAGCAGGAACCACAACAGACTAACAGGAACCACAACAGACAAGTTGGAACCACAAAAGACTAGTGGAAACCACAACAGACCAGCAGGTACCCACAAGAGACCAGAAGGAAGCACAACAGACTATTGGGAACTACAACAGACTAGCAGGTACCACAACAGACTAGTGGGACCCACACGAAACTAGCAGGTACCACAACAGACCAGCAGGAACCACAACAGACCAGTGGGTACCACAAGAGACTAGCAGGAACCACAAGAAACCAGCAGGAACCACGAGCGACAAGTGGGAGCCACACGAGACTAGCAGGAACCACAACCGACTAGTGGAAACCACAACAGACTATTAGGAACCACAACAGACAAGTAGGAACCACAGCGGACTAGCAGGAACCACGGCGGACCCCCAGGAACAACAACAGACTAGTGGGATCCACAACAGACTAGCAGGTACCACAAGAGACCAGCAGGAACCATGAGCGACAAGTGGGAGCCACACGAGACTAGCAGGAACCACAACAGACTAGTGGAAACCAAAACAGACTATTAGGAACCACAACAGACTAGTGGAAACCACAACAGACTATTAGGAACCACAACAGATAAGTAGGAATCTCAATGGACAAGCAGGAACCACAGTAGACTAGTGGAAACCACAGCGGACTAGCAGGAACCACGGCAGACCACCAGGAACCACAAGAGACTAGCAGGAACCACAACAGACTAACATGAACCACAACAGACAAGTTGGAACCACAATAGACTAGTGGGAACCACAACAGACCAGCAGGTACCCACAAGAGACCAGAAGGAAGCACAACAGACTCCTGTGAACCACAGCAGACTAGCAGGAATCACAACAGACCATCAGGAACCACAACAGACCAGTGGGAACTGCAACAGACTAGCAGGAACCTCAATAGACTAGTAGGAACCACAACAGTCTAGTGTGAACCATAACAGACTAGCAGGTACCACAAGAGGCTAGCAGCAACCACAACAGACTAGTGGGATCCACAACAGACTAGCAGGTACCACAAGAGACCAGCAGGAACCACGAGCGACAAGTGGGAGCCACACGAGACTAGCAGGAACCACAACAGACTAGTGGAAACCACAACAGACTATAAGGAACCACAACAGACAAGTAGGAACCACAATGTACCAGCAGGAACCACAGCAAACTAGTGGAAACCACAGCGGACTAGCAGGAACCACGGCAGACCACCAGGAACCACAAGAGACTAGCAGGAACCACAACAGACTAACAGGAACCACAACAGACTAACAGGAACTACAACAGACCACCAGGAACCACAAGAGACTAGCAGGAACCACAACAGACTAATAGGAACCACAACAGACAAGTTGGAACCACAAAAGACTAGTGGAAACCACAACAGACCAGCAGGTACCAACAAGAGACCAGAAGGAAGCACAACAGACTCCTGTGAACCACAACAGACTAGCAGAAATCACAACAAACCAGCAGGAACCACAACAGACCAGTGGGAACTGCAACAGACCAGCAGGAACCACAACAGACCAGTGGGAACCACAAGAGACTAGCAGGAACCACAAGAAACCAGCAGGAACCACGAGCGACAAGTGGGAGCCACACGAGACTAGCAGGAACCACAACCGACTAGTGGAAACCACAACAGACTATTAGGAACCACAACAGACAAGTAGGAACCACAGCGGACTAGCAGGAACCACGGCAGACCCCCAGGAACCACAACAGACTAGTGGGATCCACAACAGACTAGCAGGTACCACAAGAGACCAGCAGGAACCATGAGCGACAAGTGGGAGCCACACGAGACTAGCAGGAACCACAACAGACTAGTGGAAACCAAAACAGACTATTAGGAACCACAACAGACTAGTGGAAACCACAACAGACTATTAGGAACCACAACAGATAAGTAGGAATCTCAATGGACAAGCAGGAACCACAGCAGACTAGTGGAAACCACAGCGGACTAGCAGGAACCACGGCAGACCACCAGGAACCACAAGAGACTAGCAGGAACCACAACAGACTAACATGAACCACAACAGACAAGTTGGAACCACAATAGACTAGTGGGAACCACAACAGACCAGCAGGTACCAACAAGAGACCAGAAGGAAGCACAACAGACTCCTGTGAACCACAACAGACTAGCAGAAATCACAACAAACCAGCAGGAACCACAACAGACCAGTGGGAACTGCAACAGACTAGCAGGAACCACAACAGACTAGTAGGAACCACAACAGTCTAGTGTGAACCACAACAGACCAACAGGAACCACAACAGACTTGTAGGAAGTACAACAGACCAGCAGAAACCACAAGAGACTAGTAGGAACCACAACAGACCAGCAGGAACCACAACAGACCAGTGGGAACTGCAACAGACTAGCAGGAACCACAACAGACTAGTGTGAACCACAACAGACAAGGGGGAACCACAAGAGACTAGCAGGAGCCACAACAGAACAGTAAACATGACAAACTATCAGGGACGATGATAGACTAGCAGGTACAAGCTGGCACCCATGCAGTTACTTCCTTAACTGGCCTCACTGACAGTGAAGTACATGGCTGGTGGTCCTGAGATTTGCATCCACTGTCTGACCTTCCAGAGACACCAGCTCAAAGGTCGTTGAGTGTAGCAAGGGGAATCTCTCTGTCACACAGACTAATTGACTTATTCCAGACAACCAGGGGGAACTGCAAGTGCTCACAAGTGTTATCACCATAAGTGGTGATATCGTGTGATTCATAGATTTTGTTAAAGTTACACATGTTTGCATTAAGAACTCATGTGAGGATGCTACTTGTATTACGAGTTGGTTGGTACACTGCTTGAACTGTGATGATCAGAATTACCATTTAATTGTAGTCACCGATCGAATGGAAGTGTATGAAGAGATTGTTGTGTAACATTTTTTCTTTTATTCTGACCTTTAGACATTGTGATGTTATACCACTGACGTCAAAGTGTTTCAAATGTCAAACACTGTTTCAGGATTTAATAGACCTTCATTATGAAGAAGAAGACTGCAACCAGATTGAATTTAATCTTTGGTACATCCAACAGCTTCCTTGACACTTAATTAACAATTGCTTACCATGCAATGCACAGGTCTTCCACCATTGAATAACTTGAGTGAGACGATCTCTAACTAAGTTGTAACATCTGGCATGTTTCTGATTACTGTGGTGCAATTCAACTTCATTCTATGGTTCGTTGATGGTTGATGATGGATGATGGTGGATGATGGATGATGGATGATGGTTGATGGTTGATGGTTGATGATGGTTGATGGTTCAAATGGTTTAATTTGCCATACTGACTTCAGAAAATGCGTGATTTCATATAAAACATGGACATGCCAAAATGTCAATTTACAAATCAATAGCGTGTGTGTCCACCTCCAGTTGCGATGCAAGCAACATATCTTCGTCTCATGGAATGTACCAGGTGTCACACAAAGTCCTGTAGGATATCTGTCCATATCTGCTGGAGCATGTTTCAAAGTTCCTGGAGTGTCTGTGGAACACGCGCCGATCCATCTCATCCCACATGTGCTCGATTGGTGAGAGATCAGGGGAGCGGGCCGGCCAGGGGATGACATTCACATTGTTTTGTTGAAGGGAATCCTGAACAAGTCGAGCAATATGAGGCCGGGCGTTGTCATGTTGAAAGGTAATGCCTGGGCCATGACGACGCAAAAAAGGTAGAACAACAGGGCCGATGATCTCGTCGCTGTAGGGCTGTCCATTGAGATTTTCCTCTACCACTATCAAACAGGTCCTCTGTATTGCTGTAATCCCACATCATACCATAACACTGCCGACCCCAAACCAATCTTCTTCCATGATTGACGTAACATTTACCTCGACGTGGGTACACTCGAATCCGTCCATCGCTGTGGCTGAGGTGAAAACGAGACTTGTCAGTGAATAGAACTTGTCCCCACTGCATGGCCGTCCACTGTAGATGTGCTTGACGGTGGTTTCATGTCAAAATGGGACGTCTGGTGGGTCTTCTGGCGACAATCCCTGCACATCTGAGGTAACGACGTACGGTTTGTGAAGATATTTGTCGAAGGCCAGGGATGCTTCTTGCAGTCACTGTTGGAATCAATTTTGTAGGTGTGTTGTTCGAATCCAGTTGTCTTGTGGATTATTGGTTACGCGTGGCCTGCCACTCCGAGGATGGTCTCTGACTGCATTCGTCTGTTGCCAACGTTGCCATAAACACCAAATGGTGTTTCTGTGGTCATTAAATTGTCTTGCAATATCACGTTGACTCGATCCTGCTTCAAGCATATGATAAAGGCCATGATGATGGTGACCATTATCAATGGCCAACAGTGTGACAATGATCTGGTGGGTGACTTGTGTTTAATGCTTCTTTGAACAATAGTTCAGTTATATAATGGTGTATCACCATATTGTTTGTAGGAATTAAGCCCAAAGTAAACCCAATTCTGTGGTCATGCTGACAAATCAAGAAATATCCATGGAATGTGGTGGCATGTGGTCCTGTGTACAGCGCATAGGTCACAAACCAAGTGAAGTTAAAGCAACGTTGGCCGCAGAGACTTCTTGGATGGGTGAGCATCTTCAGGCAGCTTGACACCTGAGTGTTTCCAGGGCTTCTGTCCTGCCCCACAATGAATCACATGTAGCACAGTGGTGTCTGTTAGACAAATAACAATGTTCGTAACATGCCTCTGTTCTCCCAGCTGTGAATAGATACCTGGTTAGATGAGATGGTAATATGACTGTTAACTTTCCAGCACCTCACAGTCATTTTGGGTTGTATACTCCCCAGGGAGATGAGAATGAAAATCGAGAGCACACTGATCCATTGACTGGGGTAATAATGATGTAGTGCCATGAGCATTCACTTGGTTATGGAATTTGGTGCATTATGAATACATTCATCATTATAGAGTTAAACTAGGAACCAATCCACTGACAAGTGGATCCTGGCAAGGCCAAGGGACACAACTCTTCACATTTAATTTTTCACCTTAGTCTTTGACAAATACCCATTGGGATCAGCCCATCCAAATGCCCAACTGATTTATCTTCATGAGGCAAAGGCGTTTACTGACTGTAAAAGTCCAGTTTCCACCCTTGCCAAACTAGGCTGGAATTTCCAAGCTCGTTCGTAGCTCCACCAATGGCTATTATGAGTTATGTATCCCTATTGACCAATCAGATTCAATGTCTCATATCACTTGCATTTGCTTCAAACAAAATGATGGCGCCCAGTCAAGACGATCTTATTGATAATCAAAATCACTATTGTAATAAAATGGATGTTACACACAAAGTGCATCAAATCACTTGAGCACCTTGATTAAAAACATGAAAAGATTTGCAAAATATCTGTCGACGCCCAGTTGAAGGTACATATATATGCTTTGCAAATCCTGCAGTCGACCGAAACCTGCACGTTGAAATCTATGTTGTCCATGAACCAGATGTCTAGTTGATTACACAATTTTGATTAGACTTTGCATAGACTTAGTCGAGACAAAATGTAACTCTAGAATTCCAGTTCGGCAAGGATTGAAACTGGACTTTTATAGTCAGTTAACACCCTTGCCTCTGGAAGATGTACAGAGAGTTTATGATCATCATGGTGATGACAGCTAATATGATAGGTGTGCTTAAAGTCATATGAGTAATGATCAGAAACACATATACAATAGTTATAAAGTCTGGTGCTGCTCTCCTGAGAGGATGTGTTTCGGAGACCTCTCAGACAAATATGTCCTCCAATTCCCTATAACCTACAACTCCTGCAATGAAATTGTCTCGACAATCATTTCGTATTTGATCAGAAACCTCAAGGGGAATTTCATTGCCTAGACACTAAATACAATATTTACACTGCAGTTTTGTTCATGGATCATAGTAACAGCTTACCTCATAGGCCATTAATACAGACAATGACATATTTGCTTCATTATTACATGAAAAGGATCATTCATAGCTCAACCTTAGATGTAGGAGATCTCATCTGCTTGGTCAGGGTGGGTTGAGTAGGTGCAGTAACAGATGGATGCACACATACGAACTGTCACAATAAGGTTAAAAATACTCAAATAGATCACTTAACAAATTATAACAGGTGCCTGTTCTGTAGCCAGTGGAGGAGTTTTATGGAACTTTAAATAGTAATTTAGTTTGGAAATGTCACCATTCAATATTTCCATATTTCCAGAGAGGTGAAGCAGTTGTTTATTTATTTAAGAAAAACATGTGTAACTGTTTGTATTTGTTTGTTGTTTAACGCAACACTCAGCAATATTCTAACTGTACAATAATGGCCTGTAATTGATGGAGGCAGGACCTTGCTTGCTTGCTGTTGGTATTAATTTAGATATGAATACACAATGCTATTTTGAAAGTGGTTCAATGTAACAAATGTTATATTTGGGATAACACTTTCTAAGTAAAGTACAGATTCGAGTACTGTTTTGGATTGTGTCTGATCCAGGATTCAAACACACACTCCCAGAGGGAGGCTCCTAGACTACCAGTTGGCGGACTTTAAATTTTGCCTCGGTGGCTGAATGGGTAAGATTGCTGACTTTGTATGCTGGCGATTAGGTGCCTCACTCTGGCAGTGTGTGTTTGAATCCCGGATGGAACTCAACCCCAAAAAGCACTAGAATCTGTACTATACTAAGAAAGTGTTATCCCAAATATAACATTTGTTAATTCAAATACAGTAAAGTATGGTTATAACACACTCAAGGGGACCACTAATTTAAAATCATTATAACCATAGCTTGTTATAAGCATATGTACAACATCTGAACAGCAAATGGACGGGACCAAGAAATAGTTTGCTATATCCATCAGTTTGTTATAAGAGTGTTTATTATAAACATATTTTACTGTATTCTTCATAAAATTATATTAATCCTTAAAAACATTTCAAGCAATCTGCTGAATCAATGGATTGTTAGGATTTGCCATCGTGTTGACTTATAGATGTTAATCTACAGTAAGTATGATATCACTACAGTAGCTGGGTGTTGAATCTATGATGGTGGGTAGACCAGCATGATATCACTACAGTGGCTGGGTGTAGGTTCTATGATGGTGGTAGACCAGCATGATATCACTACAGTAGCTGGGTGTAGGTTCTATGATGGTGGTAGACCAGCATGATATCACTACAGTGGCTTGGTGTGGGTTCTGTGATGGTGGTAGACCAGCATGATATCACTACAGTGGCTGGGTGTGGGTTTTATGATGGTGGGTAGACTGGTATGATATCACTACAGTAGCTGAGGGTGGGTTTTATGATGGTGGGTATAGACTAGCATGATATCACTACAGCAGCTGGGTGTGTGTTCTATAATGGTGGTAGACTGGTATGATATCACTACAGTAGCTGGGTGTGGGTTCTATGATGGTGGGTATACTGGTATGCTGTCACTACAGTAGCTGGGTGTGGGTTCTATGATGGTGGTAGACAAGCATGATATCACTACAGTGGCTGGTTGTAGGTTCTATGATGGTGGTAGACCAGCATGATATCACTACAGTTGCTGGGTGTAGGTTCTATGATGGTGGGTAGACCAGCATGATATCACTACAGTAGCTGGGTGTAGGTTCTATGATGGTGGTAGACCAGCATGATATCACTACAGTAGCTGGGTGTAGGTTCTATGATGGTGGTAGACCAGCATGATATCACTACAGTGGCTTGGTGTGGGTTCTATGATGGTGGTAGACCAGCATGATATCACTACAGTGGCTGGGTGTGGGTTTTATGATGGTGGGTAGACTGGTATGATATCACTACAGTAGCTGAGGGTGGGTTTTATGATGGTGGGTATAGACTAGCATGATATCACTACAGCAGCTGGGTGTGTGTTCTATAATGGTGGTAGACTGGTATGATATCACTACAATAGCTGGGTGTGGGTTCTATGATGGTGGGTATACTGGTATGCTGTCACTACAGTAGCTGGGTGTGGGTTCTATGATGGTGGTAGACCAGCATGATATCACTACAGTTGCTGGGTGTAGGTTCTATGATGGTGGGTAGACCAGCATGATATCACTACAGTAGCTGGGTGTAGGTTCTATGATGGTGGTAGACAAGCATGATATCACTACAGTGGCTTGGTGTGGGTTCTATGATGGTGGTAGATCAGCATGATATCACTACAGTAGCTGGGTGTGGGTTCTATGATGGTGGGTAGACCAGCATGATATCACTACAGAAGCTGGGTGTGGGTTCTATGATGGTGGGTAGACAAGCATGATATCACTACAGTAGCTGGGTGTGGGTTCTATGATGGTGGTAGACCAGCATGATATTACTACAGTAGCTGGGTGTGGGTTCTATGATGGTGGTAGACTGGTGGGGATGATGACTGCCATGGGGTTACCCAGTATTGTCAATGGCTTCCCCATCCAGCTCTAGAGCTTCACCTCCAGGGCTGTGCTTACATAACCCTCACCAACACCATTCTTTTTACTCCAAACCGCAACATGAGATGTTTATTGTTCAGACTGAAAAGCCTTCAGAACCTCCACTGAGACTATCTGATTGTAGAATATCTGTGTAACTTACACCGGACCAGTATGTACAATTGTTTTAACAATCTGCATAGTAGTGGCACTGTGTCTGGGAATGCTACAACACACAGGAGGTGGATGGGTAAAACAGGGCTGGGTGAGTCACACTACTCATCACGCCAATGAGCCAAGAAATAATTATTTTAACCTCAAAACTGCTGTTAACAGGAAGATGCCAGTTTACAACTTATTACAAGGAAAAGTAGATCGTGTTGCAGATGCCAAAGTTGCTTCACCAGTCTGATTGTGTCATACCCAGAGCGACCATAATGATAGCAGTGGAGTGATTTCATCTGTTTTCCCATTGCCCTACTTCTATAGTAAATCTATGGTGATTACACAGGTGAAGGCTTGTTTGTTCTTCATACAAGAACACGTGAGATGTCTTTACCTCAGGTTTGCCAAATAACAGAGACAACAATACTTTTTGCAAAATCAACAGAAAAAATGGATTTTTCAATCAGATTTTAACCTAACGTAAACATGACCTTGACATTGCTCTCAAGGTCCCTGCTCTATAAAGGGAAATGGATGCAAGTCATTTTGGAGCACATGATAATGATAGTGGTGGTCCCAGAGGAGGGAGTCTGGAGATGGCCACCCCTCTTTTTACATCTGATGACATATTGTATGCGCATTTCCTACCACGATAACATGTTTATTTGGTTGTTAAAGTTTGTTTGTTTGCTTGTTTGTTGTTTAACGCCACACTCAGCTATATGGCAGCAGTCTGTAAATAATCATGTCTGGACCAGACAATCCAGTGATTGACATCATGAGCATCAATCTACAGGACATGATGACATGCATCAACCAAGTCAGTGAGCCTGACCACCTGATCCCATTTGTCTCCTCTTAGTATAGCTAATGCCTTTTAGGGCAAGCATGGGTTGCTGAAGACCTATTCTAACCCGGGTCTTCATACGTGGTTGTTAAAGTAAAATTATTAATAAATGGCCAAAGTGGATCCGCGGTTTTGTAAAATCTTTGATCTGATACACTTTCCTGTCATAGGATACATACAGTATACTACGGTTATTATAACAAACTCAAATGGAACTCTAATTTAGGTTGTTATAACTGTAGTTCATTATAAGCATATATACAACATCTGTACGGCAAATGGCCAGGACCAAAAATTAAGTTTGTTATATCCGTCAGTTCGTTACAAGCGTGTTCGTTATAAACATATTTTACTGTTTTTTTATGGCAAGGTTTGCAAAAGGAACATGCATGTGTGTGTGTATCTGCTTGCACAAGACTGGACTAATGCCCGTTTTATAGTGCTGGCCCACTGAAATACCATGCCGCAGCTTAACATGGATACCCCATTCAGAAACAGTATACAGACTCTGAATCGACCAGTCCTTATTTTAGCCCCTTAAAGCTGCATGAGCGCCAGCCAGGGTAACAAATGCCATCTTTTAATGTCTTTGGTATGACCTTCCACTCTCTCATGTTAGGACATGAGCTCCATCATCTATAGTGAATGGTGCCAAACCAAACATACTGAACAAACAAAATTAGGGATCATGAATATTTTGGGGGATGATCCTTAGCTTTTTTGTTCAGTATACATATCAAGTAATTTTACTGCCTCACTGCCTCACTCACTCACCCTCTCACTCACTCACTCACTCACTCACTCACTCACTCACTCACTCACTCACTCACTCACTCACTCACTCACTCACTCACTCTCACTCACTCACTCACTCAAATACTCACTCACTCACTCACTCAAATACTCACTCACTCACTCAAATACTCACTCACTCACTCACTCATCAAATTATCAATTGACAAACAAGGCCTCCAGTTTATTTGCCATGATATTTCATATTTCATTTAATGTTGTAGCTGTACTTAGGATTGATGGTCCCTGTGGGGATACCAGGCCAGAGTGGAACCCCACAAATACTTTGTCTGGTCCAGAGTGGATTTACAGGCTGTCATATATCTGACTGCAGCAACAACAAACAAACAAAACTATCATGATTTATGGCTCTATAAATGAAGAAACCTTTCGTATCGAAAAGCCTTTAATGTCAGACAATCGCAAAAACAAGCAATGACGCAATCCATGCATATCACATTAATACATATGTGTAGGTTGATGGGGTACTGGGCTAAAAAGGACAGACTGTTTCATCTTTGGTCATCAGAAGACAAACACTTCATCATTGTTTCCACTCATTCAATTAATAACCTCTCAGGAGAGACAAATTCAGAATTTATAAGATCATAATGTTAGGAAAGATTTTTTTCTTTCATCATCTTGCAGATATTTTTTTGTGATCTGTTAGATGGGGAAAATAAATGAGGGAAAGAAATTTTAGATTATTTGGTTTGTTGTTCAGCAAGTTATCTGAATATTCCTCCGAGGGTGCAGTGCTAAAAGGGTCCTGAACTTGGTGCATCATGTAAACTAAAGTACCTATTGTGCTGCAGTAAACCAAATATATTTGTTTGAATAAACAAAATGGTGAGGTGAGGTAAAATGGGGAACCATCTTTAAACTTGTTTTGGTATGACACAGCCAGCAATAGAACCACTGACCTTCTGCTCTCCCGGCAGATGCTTTGTCCACCAGACACATGGAGGCGGTCAAAGATATGGCAGACGCTTTATCCACCAGACACATGGAGGCGGTCAAAGATATGGTGGTCTTGGGAAATTTGTCTTGTATGGTTATTTTAGTCATAGTGGCGTACTACCTGACAGTTTCCATCTATATTAAGATGACTTAATTGGCTGTAAGGACATGTCAGTTAACATTCTCCCATGTTCTAAGAACAAAATGAATGATTTGGTTTAGCACCTCTTCTAGCAATATTTCAGTGTCATGGTCAGCAGCATGTGGGAGGAAAGCTCAATGTGATGCAGGTCTTAGATGTTTACCACCTGCTGAAACCCACAAGCATGGGTAAAGTGCAGACAATCCAAGGATCATTATCAGGGAAACTAGGATTCGAACATCCAATCACTGTATCCTGCTACGCCTTATGGATATAACGCTGCACAGCAAATTGTGGCATCTTAGATTTAGAAAGTGGCCACCAACAAGAAGCAATGTTCCTGATGCAGTGACCCAGTGTTACCGGCTTCTTCCCTACCATCATTTGTAACCCTAGTTTTGTTAATCATTGGGTAATGTACTGGTAATCTTAGCATTGCAACATAAAGACTGCCTCCACACACCGCTATGTAAGTGCAATAATCTCAACCAACCAACGAAACACATCTTCCCGAGGCAAGTGAGTTAACTGAGTATAAAAGTCCAGTTTCCACCCTTGCCGAACTAGGCTGGTATTATGTAGTTACATTTTGGCTGGACTAACGAGTCTATGCATAGTCAAATCAAAATCACGCACTGAAATCGAAATCTGGTTTGTAAGCTGTCGTGCAGATTTCGGTTGATTGCAGGATTTGCAAAGCATGTGCACCACCAACTCGTTGTCAACAGATATTTTTCCAAATCTTTTCATGTTTCTAATCAAGGTGCTCACGTGATTTGATGCACTTCGCGATGTAAGCCCTGTTTTATCACAATATAGATCTTGATTATTGATCAGGATCGTCTTGACTGGGCACCGCCGTTTTGTTTGAAACAAATGCAAGTGATACAAGAGGTGGAATCTGATTGGTCCATAGACAAGGCTTAGAAGGGACATAACTCGTAATAACCACTGGTGGTGCTACGATCGAGCCCAGGAATTACAGCCTAGTTTGGCAAGGGTGGAAACTGAACTTTTAAAGTCAGTTAACTCCTTGTCTTGGGAAGATGACGAAACAGGCCCAAAATGCAAAACAGCAATGGAAACCTGGATGGATCACTGTAAACCTGTGATGACAGCATCTGTTCACAAGAAGGGTTAGCATGTCCTTCCCCATTGCTGTCTACTCATATCCCACTCAGTAGCTGATCACTTGCTTGATAAAGCTACTATCATGTATGGAAATGTTGCATTTAAGGAATAACACTATTGAAATCTGTGTCTGCTTTTTGTCAGTGCTAACACAAAGCACGTTTTCACATGGACACAGCTACACCAACTTATGTCTGATGGCAACAGGAAAACTAAATAAAATCTTGATTCTTGTTTAGCACATGACTGTTACAAGTAAAGAGTGAAGAGGAATAAAATATAGATTTTATACTATTCTTATACTTTATGAGGAAAACTGTCTGTTTCGTAAATAGACATGTGTCTTTAATACTGAAAATAGGTGCATCAGAAATGTCCTAAAATCAGAAATTATTTCCACGTGGCGTTTCAGGGTAGAAAGGGTTAACGGTAAAACAATGCTTGTCATTTCTTGCACATGGCTGTTGCTGAAGAGACTGGTAGACGGCTCCAGAAATATGATTATACAGCTATACCCAACAGGCAACTGTATCAGTTAATGGAATTAACAGAAATATTTGTCGTGTCAGCATACAGGCCGATGCAGTGTAATAATGTTTATATCTCCTGAAAATAATGTTGTAATGTTTAATTATGGCTTTTTCTTGTGTTTCGTGCAGGTTTTGTTTGCAGCTTGTACAATTTATTAATCATCCCGGAGATCAGATCACTTTGATCACCCTGACTCAGTGCGATGTAACATGCAATATGTTATTTACATTACAATGGCACATTCTATTCAATATGAATGTGTTTGGATAATATTTTTATGTGTTCAGTATCCTGTGGCAACAGTATTAGGAATGAGGAACATGCACTGACATGCAACATCGATCATTATGACAGGAGTGTAACTGAAGGGATTGAACAATGTACAGCGATATCACTGGAGTCAGCGGTAGTGTAGTTATGGCAAGCTCACAAGTTAGTGACTGAGTGAGTGAGTGTGGTTTGGTTTGGTAGATGAGTGAGAGGGTTGGTGGGTAGGTTGATGGGTTAGTAAGTTAGTGGATGGGTGAGTGAGTGAGTGAGTGAGGTTTGGTTTGGTTTGGTAGGTGAGTGAGTTTGATGGGTGAGAATGTTAGTGGATGGTCGGTGAGTGAGTGAGTGAGTGAGTGAGGTTTGGTTTGGTTTGGTAGGTGAGTGGGAGGGTGGGTGGGTTGATGGGTGAGAATGTTAGTGGATGTTCGGTGAGTGAGTGAGTGGGTGAGTGAGGTTTGGTTTGGCTTGGTAGGTGATTGAGCTAGTGGATGGGTGGTGAGTGAGTGAGTGAGGTTTGGTTTGGTAGGTGATTGAGCTTGTGGATGGGTGGTTGATTGATAAATTGGAGTGAGCTGGACTTCACACCATGTTCAGCAATGTTCCAGCAACAGGACAAGACACGGGGCATCACACACTGTACTCATATAGGGAAGTCATGGAGTGAGTGAGTGAGTGAATGAATGTGTTTGTTTTAATGATGCTATATACAGTATTTTAGTATTATCACCTTTGAACAGACACACCAGCCACCCATGCCTCATACATACAATATAGAGAATGAAGTGGAATATCTTGGAACATCTGTGGAACCCCTGGTTTCCATGTACTGGGTAACACTATGAAACTTGATGTGTGTACCAGACAATTGATGCTATTATCTCATTAGGACCCTGTGTAGGTGGAAGTGGCAGTTCACCATACATTAATTCAACCATTATGCTAAAAGGCAACATCATGCTGTCTGTTATCAACTCATGTTTGTCTACACATAATCCTTTGAATGAGTAATGCAGTTAGTCTCACACTCTGTACTTGTGTCAAAGGAGCTTTCCTTGTGTAATTGTCACTATTTAATCTCGTGATATTTGTGTAGTCATGACTATAAACCAGTTCTTTTAAAACTGTTTGTGGCATTGTGAAAATGCTTGAAAATATCATATGAACCATGTGTAGGAGAAAAGTCCAACTAATAAGTCAATACATAAAATAAAACAGTGACAAAAAAATTTTCAATAAATAATCTCTACTAAAGCAGAGCCCACTGTACAATTAATTGCAATGATATCAGAAGCATGTGTTTATGAATCACTCTCAAATAGTGATATAGTGATGATACATGGTGTTCACAAAACTTCCAGGTACCCTGCCCCACTGGTGGCAACCATCTCATACACATGCAAAGGCAAGTCAATTATTCACCTGAAAAAACAGGAAAACGTATGGTACCATTCAAAATAGGGAATTGCATTGGACATTATTGTTGTCACTGATGCTTCAAATTTGGAAATGTCCTCCACATGTCTACCATAAAACTTCCTGAAAGCTGGGATTCCGGGGTAAAATAGGTCTTCAGCAACCCATGCTTGCCGTAAAAGGTGACTATGCTTGTCGTAAAAGGCGACTAACGGGATCGGGTGGTCAGGCTCGCTGACTTGGTTGATGCATGTCATCGATCCCAATTGTGTGGATCGATGCTCATGATATCAATCACAAGATTGTCTGGTGCAGACTCAATTATTTACAGACCACCATCATATATAGCTGGAATATTGCTGAGTGCGCGTTAAACAACAAACCAACCAACCAAACCAACTTGAAAGCTGGGGCGGTGGGGTAGCCTAGTGGTTAAAGCGTTCGCCGAAGACCCAGGTTCGATTCCTGACATGGGTACAATGTGTGAAGCCTATTTCTGGTGTCCCCTTAAAACTGAAAGTCCTATATGATTGTAGTTTATAACAAAGTTATTACTACTTCTTGTTGTGAAAAACAAATGCTTCCTGTATCAAAGCTTTATAACATCAAGTATCGTGGCTCTAGACAGCCTGAGAACCAGGTTAGTATTTCTGGTTTTGGTTACCAGTCTGTCACAGGTGTCAAGGTCAGCGCAGAAAGTCCAATGGCTCTAAGAGAGTTGATTTATAAGTTCTCAGCCTCGTACAGAAAGACCTGACCCAAAGACTTTAAAATGATTTATCTCATAACCTTATCCCCTGTCTCAGTGACACACCTTTGGCGGGAGTTTGTCCCAGTTTAGTAGAATTCTTTCTCTTGACTGTACCAAAATGTTCTCCACAGCTATGACATCATTGAGTTCTGGATAGAGCGTTCTTCATGTTGGGGAACCAATGAAAGTCTGACAGAGCCAGATCAAGAGAATAGGTTGATGCTGAGTTCAGAGTCACATTCATGGATTGTAGCCATGGCAATGACTGATTTGTGCTTGGCGTATTGTCCTGATGGAAGAGCACACTTTTTCTCAGCTTTCCACGTCTCTTAGGCTTAATTTCATCAATAGTTGCCTAAAAAGTGCAGCATGATATGCTTTGTTTATTGTCTGCCCTTTTGAAAGATAGTCCACCATGATGACCATGATGGCATCTTCGGCACCCCAGAACAAGTAGGTCATAGCCTTTCAAGTCTGTGCTTTCTTAGTTAGTGGTGATGTCAAATACTTCCATTGTTTTGATTTTTATTTGAACTCAGGTTTCATCCACAGTCAGTCAATCGCCTGCCAGTCATCACTATGTCATGGATTCTCTGGATCACTTCTAGTGTTGCTGTCATCACAGGCCTTCCTAGACAGCTGTCCTCTTCAAGCTCTCCTTGCCATGCTTCAAGTTTGCTGTCCATCTCATTA
Source organism: Haliotis rufescens (assembly GCF_023055435.1). Taxonomy (NCBI): domain Eukaryota; kingdom Metazoa; phylum Mollusca; class Gastropoda; order Lepetellida; family Haliotidae; genus Haliotis; species Haliotis rufescens. Next base: position 59,071,375 of record NW_025963779.1, on the reverse strand, counting down.
CAGTGGTGGGTACAATGTGTGAAGCCCATTTCTGGTGTCCCGTGCGGCGATATTGCTGGAATATTGCTAAAAGTGGTGTAAAACCATACTCACTCACTCACTCACTCACTCACTCACTCATTACAGGGGTGGGTACAATGAGTGAAGCCCATTTCTGGTGTCCCCCGCGGCGATATTGCTGGAATATTGCTAAAAGCAGCGTAAAACCATACTCACTCACTCACTCATTATGGTGGTGGGTACAATGTGTGAAGCCCATTTCTGGTGTCCCCTGCGGCGATATTGCTGGAATATTTCTAAAAGCAGCATAAATCAATACTCACTCACTCACTCATTTCTGGTGTCCCCTGCCATGATATTGCTGTAATATTGCTAAAAGCAGTGTAAAACCATACTCACTCACTCACTCACTCATTATGGTGGTGTAGGAAAGGCATTGTTACCTACAGTACTGTACTCAAATCTTCATGGATGCCTTTTAGTGTCAAGCACTTTTTCTGCAAGTTCTTGATCATTGCACATTCAATAGATCACAGACCCCTGCATATTTAATGACTTGTCACAGCAAAACAAGGGCCGGTGGGGTAGCCTAGTGGTTAAAGTATTGGCTTGTCATGCCTACATGACAACAGGCAGATAATAAAAAATAATTCATTTTTAAATAATGATTTGACCCAATTCTCAACAACTATTAGTCTGATAACTGTCAAACTGCATATATCTTCGGATGTTCTTTGGTTTTCATCATTATAGTCCTATTCAACTCAAGGGGCGGTCGGGTAGCCTAGTGGTTAAAGCATTCGCTCGTTACGCCGAAGACCCGGGTTCAATTCCTGACCTGGGTACAAGGTGTGAAGCCCATTTCTGGTATTGCTGGAATATTGCTAAAAGCAGAGTAAAACTCACTCACTCACTTACTCACTCATTCACTCACTCTCTATTTAACACAAAAAAATTCTTTTGGGGTTTATTTTCAACTTGTTTAGGGTTTAAGTATTCAGAATATTCTTCTCCGAGTGTATCCATGTAAACAAACTTCCGTACTCACACATGAACATACTATCAAAGTTATGTATAAATGTCACTTAATGGTGGTGACATTAGACCCTACTCTTGGGCTTCTGTTTTCCTCTTCAAATTTCCATAACTCCTTAATTAAAAGCAAATTTACTTCCTTGTCTTCAAGTTCTTTTTCCTTAGACCTAACGACTGTTCCTAAGAGACCTACTGCAGTGCAACTGTTTCTTTTAAAGGTCTACTGCAGTAAGCTTGCATTTTTTTAAATCCAGAGTTGGTGCCATAAGACTGGAAAAGCTAATAACATTCTTACTAAGTGTCATGATGCTTTTTGGAATGAAATTCATTATCTCCTTTCAAAAACCAGAAGGCAAGGCCATGGGCAATTTTGTGTATTGTTTTCTCTTGACTGGATACAAGCTGTAAGTAATGATAATTTTCTTGCTAATATATGTGGGTTAATTGATAAGTTCTGTACTGCACATACACTGAACTGCAAAAGAAACATCACCCCAAGTAACATTGCATGAAAAGTTGTCATTTAAATATCTGGGTAATTTTTGTCAAAGTGTCTAAAAAATGTTTCTGGAAAAATGAAATTTGATAATAAAAAACAAAGCAGATGACAATAAAACTGATCACCCAAACGCATCACGGCAATGGCCATGGTAACCCGATGCATGTGAATTCCGTGCAAATTGAAATGCACATGCGTTCTCCCATTTCTTGCCCTATAACAATCCACCAAGATTGGATAACATTTACTCGTTATTGAATTGCTACCACATGCCAAGATTGACAAGAAAGCCCTTGGATGATTGCAAGCTGGACAAACCGCCCAGCAAGTAGCCAATGCATTTCAAGTCAACGTAAGGACCATACCGTCAACACGGTACCAGACCACCAACACTACAGATGACGGTCCATGTAGTGGAAGGCCAAGGGTCACCACCCAACGTCAGGATCGTCAGATTGTGCGACAGTATCTTCAAGATCGCTTTGTTACTGCTGCAAAAATTGCTCGACAGACCATAGGGACACACCAGCGACACATTAGTGTGGACACCGTGCATCGATGATTGACGAGCAGACACCTCCACTGTCACAGGCCACACCAAGGCCCCATTCTGACACCACGTCATTGCCGGGACCATCTTCAGTGGGCAACACAGCACCAGCATTGGTGCCACCAGCAGTGGAGAAGAGTCCTCTTCTCAGACGAGAGCCGTTACTGTATCTCAACAGCAGATGGCAGAGAGAGATTCAAAGACGGCTGAATGACGTCCGACCAAGGCTGACAACTGCAGCTGAACTGCATCAGGCATTCCTCAGAGTGTGGGCTCAAGTGCCTATGGCCTTTATCAACCACCTCATCCATTCCATGTAACGATGTTGCACGGCAGTCATCACAGCACATGGCTGACACACGAGATACTGACTTGTGATGCTATTTTCTCAGAGACTAGTGTTGTGTTTCACTTTCAGAACATTTGACACTTTAATTTCAACTTTGATGATCAGTTTTGCCAAGTTTCATCTTTTTGATATGTCTCAAAGAGTGTTTACAGTGTTTGGACAAATAAGGTTTCTCATATATCTATTCATGGTGATGTTTTTTTTTTTGCTGTTCAGTATAGAAGAAATTGCGTAATAGTGAAATGTTTTGTTGTGGACATTACGTGATGTCACAGAGCTATATCAGCAAAATCTTGAGTCAAATGAGCAAATTGATTCACTGTGAGTGACTGAGTATGGTTTTACGCTGCTTTTAGCAAAATATCAGCAATATCACGGTGGGGGACACCAGAAATGGGCTTCACACATTGTACCCATGTCGGGAATCGAACCTGGGTAATTTGCATGATGTGCGAACGCTTTAACCACTAGGCTACTGACTGCCCCGAGAGATAATTGAATGAGGTGGAACTTGGGTAGTCCTGTCATGTGAGAGTGAGTTATCAGATTTTACACCTCTTCTAGACCTGTACTGGAAAGTACGAAGTAGGCTACCACAAAATAAGTTTGGTATTTTGATCAACTGAGAGGAACCTAAATTCAACAACCCCAAACTCAACTGAGTAACCAGTATTTTTATTTGCCTGCCTGTATTGGATGGATCAGAAAACCTAATAGTCGAAAAAAAAAAGATAGGAATTTTGATTGATAAAATAATAAATGACACTGGAATATTTGATAAAGAAAACAAACTCATCTCAATAAAAGGATAATTCTTGTACTACAATATCTATAAAGTAAATATTGGATATTTTCACAGTTAACATTCACTTTTTCCTTTAAACACAAGATCAAAATAATGTCAATCAAAATGAAGGAAAAAAATAATCATAGTCCCATGCCATATCACAAACAAAGACCTGAGGACATCCCATTATGGATCACGTCAGAACAACCTTTCATCCAACCAATCAGAGTATTGCTTACCAGATCAGGAAAGTGACAATCTGAATATGTTTTCAAATCATGCAACCTCGAAAGATTTAACATGGGGTATTCCGAACAACAGTTACGGGCTTCATGACTTAATCCATACAATCTAGACCATCTATTTGCCACCCCAGAATGTTTTTTTGTTCAGTTTTCAAATTTTTGATCGAGAATATGTCAAAATATGTTTCAAAGGGTAGACACCAGTTTGAAACTGGTGCCGTAAAACATGAGAAAGCTGCCTTCTGATTGGCTAATGTTGAGTTCTTGTCAGTCATTGGTCTGTCAAAGTATGGTAAATGTCGGTCTGACGTGACTTGTAACGGGATGTCCTCAGATCATTGTTTAGCGGTAGCAAGAACTAAGATCAAATTTTAATGAGATTGCATTCTACAAAAATTCTATCTTAGGACTGACATCTATACTATCGCAACCTATGTTAAAGTACCGGTATGGGAGTTGAGATCATCTCAGCACTAATATCGCTTCGTGGAACAGGGCACAGATTCACAAATGAAAATTTATTTCTATCTTGACCAAACATATCTAATCTGTTGGAACAAAATCATGTAATCCTGACACAACTATTTTATTTGTCTTTTATCTTTGCTTAAGCCTGAATTTTACAAAAACACACACACAATCGATTCAGTTCAGTCTCATAAAGTCATTTGTCATGACCTTTTAATAAAAAAGGTAACCACTATCATGTTTTGTTCATACCATCTGGCGCTATCAATAAAGTGCGTCACATATTCATTGCAAATTGCATCAGACAGACCGAAATTGATATCAGTCTACAGAAGAGCATGACAGTTCCGCCAAATTGTGGCTACTGATTGATCGGTGGTGGAGTGTGTCCTGGGACAATGCAGTGGTTAACGGAAACACCATCTTGTCCCCAGAACACACACCCATCCCCAGGGAGACATTTCGGTTTGATCAAGATTTTTGTCATTGGTGGTGAAAAATAGAAATCCTAATTGAGGGGCAGTATTGTGCTACATATTCCTTATACCCATATGCAACTACTCCCAGGGGTGATTTCAAATTGGAAATTGACATGCCTCGAGGTGAGTAAAAACAGAGCACCCCCTGGTGACAAGGACAAAGAGAGAGGCACAGGGAATACCAAAAAGGAGGAATTCTGCTTGAAGGTGCGACAGAGTTGACCAAAATCATGGATGAACCAGAAAACCGGAAAACATGATATTGGCAGGATTAGTAAGGACCTTGAGCAAAAAGGCACTGGGTGTGCAAAAAGTATTGATGATATTGGCTTGTCTGGAAGAACAAGAATCAGTCTGTCACCTAGCTCTTATTGAGTAAACATGAAAAAATATTTCAAATTTATTCTGGTAAAGTTACCATATTTAGTGAGTGAGTTGGGCTTATCGCCGCTTTTAACAGTATTCCAGTTATATCACGGCGTGTCAGCTTAATGTGGGAGGAAAGCCCGAAGTGATGCAGGTCTCAGACGTTTACCACTTTGGTGAAACCCACGGGCATGGGTATGGTGCTGACAAACCTAGAAACATAATCGGGGAGAACCGGGATTGGAACCCACAATCATAGGTTTCTAGCGTGCCCAAGGGACCCAACTCTGCACATCGAATCGCGGCACCTTAGACGATATTTAACCAAAGGTGTTGAATGTGGTTCTCTTGGGCAACATGAGCAGATACCCTGTCATCAGGAGGAATGTGGCAGATCCAGTAGGGTCTTATCTGACAGGGTCTTTGAGAGTCAGTTGTAAGGGTGTTTTGTGATATCAATGTAGACTAACATCTGATCTCTGAAATGAAAACAGTTGTTGAATTATTTTAATGAGATATAATAAAAAGGTGACCAGCCTTTCAATTTCAAATGCAGTTATCTAGATTTGCCAAATATTAAACTTGGATGTGATGTATTTGATATATTTGTTTCAAGGCCTGTGTGACAGTTTAATATTGATGCATCACAATACTCCATGATGTAATAATTGATGAAAAGTGAAAATATCAATAGTTTCTGCAACATTACATTCTCGATAGGCATCTGAGAATGAATAATATAAATATACAATATCTGTAAAGTTGTTTGATACAAAATGCAAACTGTTTGAAAAAATGTGGTACTTATTCAGAAAATGTATATAAATTAGGAGATAAACATGTGTTTTGTTTTTTTACCTGCCAAACTTTTTAAAAAATAAATCAGATAAATGACAATCGCTATTGCAATTCTTTTTATTCCACTATTCCACCAAAAGTAACAAATGGTTCGATAATAAAAATATCTGACATAAAACACTTTATCATATAATGGGTAGGTTTCTCGGCAGGATAAAGCCAACGGATAAAAACGATATCCGTTGGGGTCATATGCGGATAGAGATGCAAATACCAAAGGTCAAGTAGGACTACTTTCACTGTTTATAAACAAACATGGCGTCGCCCTCGTCATTCGGCGATCGAGTCAGATTTAACCATCGGGAATCTGGATAAACTACAGGGATAATTGCTATCATTATCAAACGAACAGTCTAATATACTGAAAATCAGTGTCTAACCGTGACGTAGCTAAGGCATTTTATAAGTTTTGGCAACTTTCGAGATATAAATTTCGAAACAATTTTGCGAGGGTACGAGGCCTAGCCAAGCGGGATTAGTAGCCATATCTGTGCTTGTAGACCTCTGTGGCTTGAAACCTTCTCCACAAATCAAAATGGTTGGATTCGGCCGAAATATGTTTGAACTGTTACCTTGTTTCGATTTGTCGCTGTGTGTACATCTGACTACACTTCTTAACATTATGAAAGGACAGACCGACTGTCAACAACGTCTGACCGTGGCCGTGACTCATAGACTAGGGTTAGAGTAGCTTCCCTTTGACAAAGGGCAGTTACTCTAGCGGACAGACCGATGGATTGCCACGAAAGGCAATTAAAAATAACTGTTGTTTTGCTATATATGTTGCTTCGCCAATGTATAAGAAACAGATTTCAGTTGGAACTATATTGGCTACTGTCACAGTCCTACTGACACATCACTTACCCTGTGACGTAATAGATATTAATGCGTGCATTCCAGGAAAACTCACAATGTTTCGGTAATGTTTGTGAGAGAGGGAAAGCGATTTTAAAGCACAGAATTAAAGAATGACATTATATGATAAAGAGGTTATCACGCTTGTGTGTTTGGGGATGGTAAATATCCTGTATTAGGAATAAACACTATGTATTTAGCTCGCCAAGGCTCGCTAAATACAATGTTTATTCCTAATGCAGGATATTTACCATCCCCCAAAACACTCGCGTGATAACCTCTATATCTTCAGTACACTTTTAAATAATGGAAAACAGAGAAAAATAGAAATTAAAAAGCTGTGTACATCAAATTCACATTATCATTGAAACAAAACAAGTGATGCCAGACCTTTTTTTTTCAACCTACCAACCTAATTAAATCACAGCCATAAAGTTTCAGAGTTTTTTACCTCGTGACCAAGTGTTTCAGTAATGGTATCTGTAAACCCAAAATAAAACTGGCTTCATTTGTTTCACTGCTTTATCAGAGAAAAACTGACCAAAAAGTGTTACGGCACTTAACACAAGAGTTGGCCAAACCTACATTTTTAACCACAAACATGCGTACACTTTGAAAAAGTTTAATAAAAACTGTAAACACAATACAAATAATGCCATATAATATATATACAGGCAATGGGTCACACAACATGGTAATGGCTCATAGCTGATGGACATAGATGCTGACATGGCTATCCCATATAGGTCGTAAACATTAACATTAACACAACAGACAAATCTAGAGTGGATATTTAAGTTTTGTATCCATACTGGATACGAAACTGAAACCATGGTTTTGAACACATGTGCTGACAACTACTGTTGGTAAAACCTATATATATGTTATCAAGCACAAACGTGTACACTTTAAAACAAATTAATAAAAACTTTTAAAATATAGCAGGGATGAATATTTTTAGTTTCGTATCTGTACTGGATACGAAACTGAAACCATGGTTTTGAACACATGTGCTGACAACTACTGTTGGTAAAACCTATAAATATGTTATCAAGCACAAACATGTACACTTTGAAACAAATTAATAAAAACTTTAAAAATATAGCAGGGATGAATATTTTTAGTTTCGTATCTGTACTGGATACGAAACTGAAACCATGGTTTTGAACACATGTGCTGACAACTACTGTTGGTAAAACCTATAAATATGTTATCAAGCACAAACATGTACACTTTGAAACAAATTAATAAAAACTTTAAAAATATAGCAGGAATGAATATTTTTAGTCACTAATCGTACTGTAAACGAAACTGAAACCATGGTTTCGTACACATGTGCTGATAACTGCTGTTGGTAAAACCTAAGTTATCAAGTGCAAACATGGACATTTTGAAAAAAATTAATAAAAACTTTGAAAATAATACAAATAAAGCAGGAATGAATATTTTTAGTTTCGCATCCGTACAGGAGGTTCGTACACATGCGCCGATAACTACTGTTTAGTTCCACAGTGAACACAAAAATAGCAGATTTCTTTGTAATAAAACCAACAAGGTAATAATACCTCTATATCCCCTGTAACTGGCGATGGATGATTGTCATGAGACCAGTTATTGACAGTGTGAAGAGCTGTTAGGAACAATAATGTACCGGTCTTGTTTATAGGACAATTTAAGGGGGTCCTAAATCATCCTGGAATCAGCCCACAGAACCAGGTTCATTGGTGCAATGGCTTTCTGTACAGAATCAAATAAATAGTGCCAGTGACGTTTGTGGTCTGGTTTATGATCACATCATACCAGCATACAAAGATGTAATCATTATTTTCCGATATTGGTCAAGTGGTGTCTTGAAGCACACAGGCACTGTTCTCAGTCTGCTATGCCTGTAGAGCCTCATTTATCAGGGGGCACGGGTGGCTCAGTCGTCTAAGGTGCCGCGATTCGCTGTGCAGAGTTGTGTCCCTTGGGCATGCCAGAAACCTATGATTGTGGGTTCGAATCCTGGTTTGCCCCAATTATGTTTCTAGGTTTATGTGCACCATACCCGTGCCTGTGGGTTTCACCGAAGTGTTAAACGTCTGAGACCTACATCACTTCGGGCTTTCCTCCCACATTAATCTGACACACTGCGATATAACTGGAATACTGTTAAAAGCGGCGTTAGACCCAACTCACTCACTCATTCACTCACTCATTTATCAGTGTGGGTGGTTCTTCATTAAAAATGTTCATTATTGGTTTTTTAATCGAACCAATAATATTTTATCCCTGTATCCAACAATCTCATTAAAATCAGATCTTAGTTCTCGCTATCGCTAAACAAAGCTTTGTTTAGCGGCAGCGAGAATTAACTTAGATCTGAATTTAATGAGATTGTGTATCCAATGAACTACAATCGGATTATTAGAAGCTGTATTTCCAATGTATAGCATCTTTCTGTTGATAACATCATACTGGTTACATAAGAGTGACGTCATCGTTAAAGAGTGTGAGTGAGTATGGTTTTACGCCGCTTTTAGCAATATTCCAGCAATATCACAGCGGGGGACACCAGAAATAGGCTTCACACATTGCAACCGTGTCTTCGGCGTGACAAGCGAACGCTTTAACCACTAGGCTACCCGACCGCCCCCATCGTTAAAGAATGTTGAAGCGCCACTCACATTCATATTGTGATGCGTCTTAATACGAGCCAACCTATTGTAAAATCTTTGACAAATTCACTATGCTATGCGTTACAGTTTTTTATCCCCTGCCCCAAAGAAGTTGGCGGGGGATATAGAAATGGGTTCCGGAGCATAACTCAGAAACTGTTAAATATTTCTCTACAAAACTTTGCATGATTACTAGACACATACTGAACTGGTGTCTTTTGCTATTTAGGAATTTTATAAATTTTTATTTTTTACGTTTCCATGGCAACAAGTTGGACTTTGGTTCTATAAGGGTGGTGTTCGTTTCCGGAGCATAACTCAAAAACTGTTAAATACTTTATTACAAAACTTTGCATGTCTACTAGGCACATACTGAACTGGTGCCTTTTGCTATTTAGGAATTTTATAAATGTTTATTTTAGAATTTCCATTGCAGCTATTTTGACATGGCCTAAGAGACCATAACGTGTTAAAATGGCGGGGGATATAGATGACTTGTCGACTAAATGCTTGTTACTGTTGAAACTCATTGTCAAGTTGGATAAATACCCCCCCCAAAAATATTTACTATCGTTTTTCCAATCAAATCAATATTATTTGATTCCTGTAACCATTATCTACAATCAGATCACCAAAACCCACATGGAATACAAGCCAACTTATAAGTTTTCTAATTCAAATCAACCCATTTTCTCTAGTTTAATGAAATCATAAATTAGCAAAGTTCAAAACTAAAAAATAAACACTATGTTTTCATTCAAAATAGAACTACCGGTTATTGCATTTTGTAAATTTTCTTATTTCAAGAATATTTTAAGAAGATGAACCTCAAATGATCCCAGAAAAACAAATTTTAAACTTTTGTCAGTTGGGATACTGACAAAGAAAAAATGGAAAACAAGAAATTCAAAAATCCTAAATGATGAGAAACAATTGTTATGAAAGGTTCACAAATAGAAATCTTTTGGGGCTAACATTCTATTCCATTACATCTTGTAAAGTTGCTCGCATGTTATGGCAGAATGCTTTCAGATAGACTCCAAGCAGGACATGAACAGAAAGACAAATTAGGGAAACAATTAAAAAACCCACCAAGGACAAGTGTACAATTACTTGTGTAATTCTAGTTTAAAAGATCAGGACAAGTTGTTCACACAATTAATCCTGCTAGACATATAGGTGGTAACTTTTCGAGTAATTAGATTCGGGTTGCATGAAAGTTTGTTTTCTGCTGGTTCATCACTTTGCTTACTGACATTTGTGTAAATCAGTCTTCCGTTTGTTTCCTTCAAAGGAAGCCTTTCATTTTTTTCTTGTTGAAATATATACTGAACCGCAAAAAAACTGCGAGAACTGTGTGACTGTGAAATATGGTTTATTCACAAAGCGGCAGAGAGGTCAATTATGATAAGTCTGAGACAGTTCATGTTTTGCATGCACATTGACCACAGTCCATGGAACGTTCTTGCAAGTTCTTGCTTTGGGCGGATCACACACATGGAAATGGTGGGGTGGGAAATGTCAGTACCTCGTATGCCCTCCCTGGGTGTTCAACACAGCCATACACCTACGGTACATGGGAGTGTAGCAGGCGGTTCACGAAGGCCATAGGCACCTGTGCCCACACCCTGACGAAAGCTGCCTCCAGATCAGCACAAGTTCTTGGTGTTGGTACCACCTGGTTCAGCCGTCTCTGTATTTCATCCCACAGGTGCTCGATCGGGTTTAAATCCGGGCTCATAGCCGGCCATGGCATGGTTTTGATGTTGTGCTGGTGCAGGAAGTTCCTGGTGAACCTGGCCGTATGGGGACGCACGTTGTCCTGCTGGAACACATGGTTCTGGTGACGTGCGAAGTAGGGAATGATGTAAGGTCTCAGGATCTGGTCAATGTAGCGTAGCGCTGTGATGCCATTCCCCCTGCCAGCGCCAATATTGTGAAACACATGAGGGCCAATTCTCTGGTTCAGGCCTATAGCACCCCAAACCATGATGCTCTGACCACCCCACGGGTCTCTTTCCACGACACAATGGTCTGTATAGCCCACACCCCTCCTTCGCCACACCCTCACTCTCCCATCAGACGTGGATCCACAATACTGGCTCTCGTCAGAGAAGACAATTGTCCTCCATTGTTGATGCCGCCAATGTCGGTGTTGTGTAGCCCAATGCAGCCGTGCCTGGCGGTGGCGGGTCATGAGGATGGGCACTCGAGCGGGCCGACGGCAATACAGGTTGTTGGTAGTCAGCTGACGTCGTACCGTATCGTGACTGATCGGTCGCCCTCTAGTGCCAATGGTGTTTCGAGTTGTCACACTGGCTGGTCTGAAGCGATCCCATAGGTGTTGGCTGTGGATGAACCGATCCTGCCTGGGCGTGGTCACTCGGGGGCGTCCACGTTGGGCGCGGTCTGCAGTACTGTTTTTGATGTTGTAGCGCTGCTGCAGACGGTGGATGGTGCTGACGTGAACATTGAAAGTGTTGGCCACAACCTGGGACCGTTGTCCAGCTTGTAATCGACCAATCGCTTGTTATCTCTGTTATGTGGATAATCGAGGCATACCTGCCGCATCAAAATTCCGAGTGCCAGAAAGGCAGTTCAAGTTGATTTTTATACCCATAGCCTCCATGAGTTACACGTGCATGTTGGTGTCCACGGCAAAGAATGGTAACTGTCACCCACGGCCTTGGACAAGGCTGCGTTGTGGCGACTAATTTCAGGCCTCGTTGTATCGTTCGATGGAATGTTTGTCTCACCAACGCATCAGGACGTCACAGAATATTCACACCTACAGTCTTGACATATATTTTCCGCATTTTACCATATAAAATTTATATTTTACAATCTCATGTTTCTTTTGCGGTTCAGTATATGATGTGACAGAATAAACTTGTCATGTTTGGCCATGTTTTAGATTAATATGTTTATTTTTCTTACTCACAAATTAGCTTGTACAAAGTTGAAAAAAATAAAAAAGAAGATATTGTTTTGTTTTTATTTATTCACAAATTAAATCGGATTGGTACTTTGTTTTTTGATAGGTTTGTATCTTTACTTACAAATTGGCTATGGCAGGTTGAAATAAAATTAAAATGACAGTTTCATGTTTTTTACTCACAAATTGGCTTTGGTAAGTCAAAATAAGATTTGGATAATTATGCTTACTATGCATAAAGATTCAGAGTGACAGACAAACAGGATGACTTCAACTTTCCCTTTTTGTCGAGCAAAAGTCCAGCAACTCCAGGCTTTTGTGTCCATATTTTACAACTTTTGAAGTACAATGGAGCATGTTCTGCCTACAAAAGTTTCAAAGACTCTTCCATACAACTCTTGCTCAAAAGTTGTTTGATCAAGGTTGAAACATTCAAGGCCTCGGTAAAGCTTTCAAAAAGTCAAATTTGAAGCATCAGTGACAAAAATTCTAGTTTGACTCCACTATATCTTCCTATGTTTCTTCAGGTGAACAATTGACTTGACCTTGCATGTGTTTGTGATGGGTGCCACATGTGTTACAGGATATGCTCACCTTTTCACAAACACCTGGTATCTTCACTATTTGATAGTGATTCATGGACACATGCTCATGATATAGTTTGAACTGTACATTGGACTCTGCTGTTGGGACAGATTTGTTATGAATATGGAAAGAGTTTTGCCTCATATTTACACACAAATTACATTGATTAGGCTGCAATTAAAAATTCATAAGGATATTCTCTATGACTGGAAGTCCCATATACCGTATTCGACATAAAAACCGCCCAGGGCGCTCTCAAAATTAGAAAAAGGGGGCTCTTATTAGAATATAATTTTGGTGAAAGAGTTGAAAGATCGTAAATTTTATGGTTTCTGCTGACAGCCTGAAATGATACAAAAGAAAAGTCTGTGCGTATTATATACGACAGATATATTTTTCCAGAATTTAATTGCCCGTAATTAAGGGTGCATATAACACAGGAGTGCGTATTATACACGAATAAATGTACACGAATTGTGTACATTGATCAGTCGGAAGGGTGCTAATTGGGATTGTTCACTAGCCAATATATTGGAAAATATCGCTGTGGGCGCTTATTAGAGGGGGGCGCTTTTTACGTCGAATACGGTAACATCATAGGTCCAGGATGGTCATAGTAAATTTAGGATCCCACTGTGTACAGTGCCCTGAATATTATCTACTTTACTTGCAAAGCATTTAAGTGGGTTGGTCGGAAATAATAATGGACTGTCTGCTCCTTTTAGTAATGACATGACAAATGAGATGCCAAAGCCTAAAATGGCTACTGTCAAACTCATCCTTGAATATATCCAGATGACATCTCAAGAAGCATTCCTGGTATGTCTCCACCACCCTCCACCTCCAACCCCCACCACACAAACACACCCCACATCCCTATCCCCACCATAGGCAGAATAGGGGAGATAGGGGTCAAGCAATGTGCAAATGGGTTGTGATGTCTCTAGATGGGTCTTCAGGCATATGCTCCTTAATGCAAGCTATTTTGTATGGATAGCATGATTAGCAACAGGAAGAATTTCACGAGATCTTGCAGACTGAAATATGGGTAAGAACAGTTACAGTGAACCATCCAGTATCTCTACTTCTCTGTCATATCATTGAAGCAATAGTGTTCATAAAGCAGAATTGACACTAATATGATTGACAAGATTCAGGAAAAACCTCGCTTTCGAAATGTCAGGCTTGCATCCCAAGTACCAAGTCGTCAGACTCCCCATTGTTCTCGGTGCCTTAGGTTTGGTACCTCCCAATCTGTTGAATGACATTTGGGGGAGTACCCGGGTTTGCTACCAGGAATACAGCCCTTCTGACAATCTGGATAATGCAGAAGGCTGCAGTGTTGGGGAGTCTTCACATTCTCCGAAAAGTTCTGGGTAGGATTAACTAGGCAGCGCTTCCTGGGAGAAGTCACATTCGCTGTCTGGGCAGCGTGTAGAGGGGGCAAGGGCCCTGAGCTGATGATGAGCCTAACCAGCCTGACTGTGCCAGGATCATCCAAACCCTCTTTGCTACATTTTTTTATTTTAATCTGTACATAAAAATAAAATAATACTAATAATGTCCAGGTCAGTGGATCAGTGAGCACTCGATTTTCATTCTCAGCTCCCTGGGGAGTATACAACCCAAGCTGCCTGTGAAGTGCTAGACAGTTAACAGTCACATTACTATCTCATCCTACCGGGTACCCTTTCACTGCTGGTTGAACAGAGGCATATTTCAAATAAAATATGTTTGTATTTAGTAAGGTCTGGATAAAGAAGGTTTTACTGTATGAGTATTTTTTCTGATGTTTTTCACATTCTTTCTACATGTCCTCAAACATCTGTAACATGATGTCACTCTGGAAAGCAGTGATGTCAAATAACAACAGATGACATCACACGTTTGTTTCCATGACAACTGAATCAGATGCAGAGAACAATCAAGCACGCTGAAGGATTAAAGTCAAATTTAAATCAAATCTAATAAATAATGAATACAATTCATGTCAGCTTTTAAAGTAAAGTTCGTTTTCATATTTTATAACCAAGGAAAAAAAAGTTCTTTCCTTTAAAGATATACTGTCGATAGTACACAAGAATTATACTTTCTAAACAATAAAATTACTGTACCCTCATTCTTCCCTGCCCTGAAGGCGGGGAAGTATACGGGAAACGTTAATTTTGTAGCATGTATGTCGACATGTTGGTTTAATTGAAATTTCAAGCCACGCATTTACGGAAACAAAATATACAAATCATGTGCGTTGAATGTTGATGCTTTTCTTTTCCAGCAATAAGAAATACTTCAAAATCGTCTTCATGTAGTTAATTGACCGTTTCTGGTCATTAGCTGACATTATTAAACCATTTATGTGTAATCCGATGTCCTTTTTTCCTCAAGAACTAATTTTCTGATTTTCACGGTGTATACAAAAGAAGAACTGTACTTCAGAGATCGTAAATAACAGCATAATATAAAATATGTTCTGAATATGCTTATTCATGAACAACGACGACATCTCAATATAAATGTAATATGGCTGAATTCCACATTCGACATACCACACTTTTGATTGTTTCTAAATGTTATTTTCCATCAGCATAAAACAGTATAACAAGAGAACTTAACAAGAGAAAAAGAATTTCTATAAAGTTGATTTGAAAATACTCTCAAATAGACCTGCACATCTATCTCAGAATCATAAGTTAAACAATTAAATTCAATGCCTCCATGTTTGAAGTAGATATACCTGATAGATACATATCCGTGCATCGCCATGTCTATATCTGAAGATAGACAGTACATAACTCTCAGCACTGATATGGATTAAGTACCGGTATATAACTATCCAAGTCTTGTGCCACAAGCATGAGCCTTCCACAGATCATATTACTGGTGATCAAAGTACATCAGGAATTATTTGTGTCTGGTGGTACAAAAGGGAATAAAGATTCCTTGGATGAACACACTTACCGTATTTGGCGTATTTAGTGCCCATGTCCTAAAGGCCGCTTAGGGCAGTTGGTGAGTGTAGGCTTGTTGCCTTCTCTCAAACCATCTAAGCCAGCTGTCAGACATGTCAGGATATCAGTGGCTTTTGAAACAGATCATTATAAAGGTCACACTTTTTTTATTTTATAGTATATTGGTATATTGATATTTTGCTAACCAATTAGTGAAGGCAAAAAAAATATAATTGTGTAGCTCAATAAAAAAATTTGTATGTACAATTAATTTGAATAAAAAATTACTCTAATTATACTTAAATTGCACAAAAATTAAATAAAAAATGTTTTCTTCTGAGAGAGGCTTAGACTTGGTTTTCTTGGTGTTTGCAGTGGCCACAGATTATAGACAATATACTTGATCAATTATTTCTAAGAAAGTTCTACACATGGCACTTGATCAAATATTTCTTAGAAAGTTCTATACAATGAGTTTGATCAATTATTACTCAGAAAATTTACACTATAAACAGTTACTTTTTTTGTTTTATAAGATTTGTTGTTGTATCTTTTAAGTTTTCGAATGCATAGAGAGATTGGACAATTAAAAAAAACTGGGCCTGTACAAAAGAGACAAATATTTATCATGTTCATAGGATGAAGACACTTACCATATTTGGCATAATTAGTGCCCATGTCCCAATAGACCACTTACAACATTTCCCAAGTGAAAAGCATGTTACCCCTCACATGAATCTCAAACCCTTGTGGTGTGTTTTCTGACAGTCACTTACACTGGGGAAATGTGATCAGTGGCTTTTAAAACATATCATTACACTTATCATCTCGCTACCGCTAAACAAAGATCTGAGGACATCCCATTAGGGGTCACGTCAGACCGACCTTGCGCGAACTTTGCCCGACCAATGGAATGACCAATCAGAAGGCAGCTTTCTCGTGCTTTACGGCACTAATTTCGAATTGGCGATTTCGCTTCGAAACATATTTTTACAAATTCTCGATTACAAATTTGAAACCAGAACAAAAAAACCTTTTGGAATGGCTAATAGATGGTCTAGATTGTAAGGATTTAGTCGTTAAACCCGTAACTATCGTTCGGAATACCCCATGTTAAAGTTTTCGAGGTTACATGATTAGAAATCACATTCCGACTGTCACTTTCATAATCTGGTAAGCGATGCTCTGATTGGTCGGATGAAAGGTCGTTCTGACGTGACCCCTAATGGGATGTCTTCAGATCTTTGTTTAGCGGTAGCGAGAACTAAGGTCTGATTTTAATGAGATTGGATATTTTGCAATCTATTTTCTTTTGTTTGGTAAATAGAATTCATTTGTACAGCTCAATACCTGTTACACTATTTGACATAAAAAAAGACTTTATACAATGCATTTGATCAATTACTTAGAAAGTTATAATTAATACCATTTTCTTTTTAGTAGCTTTGTATTTTTTTAATTTTCTATGTCATCAAATATTGGTTATTGTCATTTTAATTTCTGTCTGATTGTTTTTTTTGCCTCTGGTTGGTAAAATCTGTAATCCAAATTAACAAAGTCTTGCCAAAAGCATCATTCTATGCTCTGCTATGTAAACAATGAACAATATTTACCGGAAGCAATATTCCAGCAGCAGCACAGCACGGGACACTGTAAATGGCATCAAGCATTGTGTCCGTGTTGAGAAGTGAACCCAGATCTTTGGCTTGATGAGTAGGTGTTTCAACCATTAAAAACCCTTTTAACATTCCTATTTAGCATGCTGCAATACATGATAGGTACATCTAGATCTGGCAATTGTGAGATAGCAAACCTGTAACACTTTTCTTTTCATGATCCTTTTTTTTCATAAAGATTTTTTTTTAATAGAACAGATACAGTTTTTGTTAGTTTACAACTTTCTTAGATCAATATGCTAAAAAAAGTGAATGTGATTCATAAGAAAAGGTGAAGTTTTTTATCAGTATGTCATTGGTTTTTCCTCCCAGAGAGATTTTTGAATTAAAAGTTTGAACAAGATTATGACAAGGAAGCAAATGGAATGACACTTTTTAATGTTTACTTTTCAAACTTTTTAGTTTTTCTTGTTTTATTGATGAGTCCACATCCTTAAAACAAGAAAAAATAATCTGGTCCATATATTTCTGAAAAACTACAAATCTATGGGACTCCTGTCACTCTGTTGCCCTCCCATGTTTTCAGCAGTCTGCATCAGCCTCGAGCAGGTAGGATTCCTAAATGAGCAAGTTTCATCATATTTTCCATTGCAATTTACCCAACTGTCTAAATCAGAATATATATCCCTTTTCAGTGCTGTAAGTCATACAAGCAGCACAATGTTGTTAGAGGTTATGTCAAGTTTAAAATTAATTTATCGCAATGTGAACTTTACACGCAATTATTAAATGGGGATATTTTCTCTACAGGATATGTCTGAAAGTGCATGTGAAAAAACCCAGTCCTGAGTGGTTGTCAGAATCCTATGATTTCTAACAATGGTGGCTGCAGATGAGGGGCACCGAGTTTGACACGTTCTGACATAAAGACACAAATCCTGGCTAGTCATGGCTAGGGCAGTCCAAGTGACAAGAGTTGCATGTTTCATTCCACCACAAACAATCAATAGGATTGTTAAACTAAAGAAAAAAGACTTTAGAGAATCATGGTGCCATATGATATTGCGTGGGAATTCTAAATAGAATGCTATGAGGTAAAGAGATGAACAGTTTGATTGGCGTTCTAGAAGTTTTACGTTTTCTTCTTTTCATATTGAGACGAAGTGACATTGAGATGCTGAGACTGGCCAAGAAAAAGGTGCTGTGCTGTGCAAAGCTCCTTCTCTCAAATGGCAAGGTCCATTCTTTGGGGTTTAGTACCACATTCACCTATTTCACCAAAGTTGATTGACCTACCTGTCAATTTTTGGTTTCATCCTACGTTACCCTGAGATGCTGTGAAACTGGGCAACTCACTCACACACTCATTAGGTGAGGTGAAATGGGGTTTAACATTTCATTCAAGATTATAGCACTATTATTGCATGTGCTTGTACAAGTCCAGATAATGCCTATTCTTAGTCCACTGCTGCAGTTTTAACAGGATACCCAACTCAGACACACTATAAGGACTCCGAACTTACCAGTCCTTACTCTCCGGGCAGATGTTCCCTCCACCAGCCCACAGAGGTAGTCCACTCACTTATTAGTGAGGGAGTGAGTTGGGTTCAACGCCTCTTTTAACAGGATTCCAGTTATATCACAGCGTGTCAGCTTAATGTGGGAGGAAAGCCCGAAGTGATGCAAGTCTCAGACGTTTACCACTTCGGTGAAACCCACGAGCACGAGTATGGTGCTGACAAACCTAGAAACCCACAATCATAGGCTTCTGGCGTGCCCAAGGGATGCAACTCTGCACAGCGAATCATGGCGCCTTAGGCGACTGGGCCACCCATGCCCCCACTGACTTATTAACACAGAGCCACTTCCTTAAAGGTGAAGGGCATTGGAAGAGGAGAGAAGGGCATGTAAAGAGCATCAGGAACACTTGAATGAATATGAATAGCTTTTCAGCCACTGCTTCTAGACACACAACTTTTTTATCTTTTATGAAAACACATTTTCTTCAGGACATAGAACATGTCAAGCAAACAATTTGTTTTTAAACTTGAGGCAAGTTATTTTTTTTTAGTATTTTTAAATTGCCATTTCCTTAAAGTGATTAGTTAAAAGATAAGTTAAATTCCAGCTTTTTGCACGGGAACAGAATGTTACCAAACACAAATGACATGTGTAAAAACACCACAAAATGTAGGTTTTGAAGGGAGAAAATCGAAAATTGTTTGAAAATTTATTAAATTAATTTTGTCTATATGATGTGTGTAAAGAATGTATTCTCAAAATATCCACATTTATAGCCAGTGTGTACTGAAATGTGCAGAAAATGTATCACAATCAATCATGTAAGAAACTATTCACCTTCCAACACATCACATGAAAGTAGATGGAAGGTGGAACACTATACTGACAGAAACCCAATATTAACTTTTTGCCATGTTTGTAAAGTTGGACAATTTCATGTTGAAGGTTATACAAACTATAGATCTGACAGAACATGGAGAAACCACACATCCAGTAGCTCCAAATAACTAATCCATCATGAAGTCTCATTTTTCACCATGTCAAATGTAAAGGTTCTACACACAAGAAGAATCTTCAGAACCTTCAGAAATTGTACTTCTAAGAAAGTATTCAATTTTTAAAATAACTTTCCTCTTTTCATCCAAATGTTCTACCTGGACATTTAAGCAATATGATGTAATTAATGCTTTACAGACATAATGGTATTTAAATAAATGAGTTTTGTGACCTCATAATGAGATATGTGTTCTTCAACACAGGTTTTCACAGTAGGAAAGCAAAAAGCATCTTTAATAACAAATTACCATGTCATTATGCAGTAATATCCTTTATGAAAGTATTACAAAACATTCGGCCTATTTTCAAGAAGTTTCCACAGTGAAAGAGGGAGGTTGTTGTGGCAATGAGTTTAAAATGATTTGCCACATGTAAGAAGGCGTACATGATTAGAACTGTAACAGGTTGCATAATATAATACCTGATTAATTTATCTTCACACCAAAATATTTAGTTAACAGATGTAAACATAAAACATCCATGCCAGAGAATAATCAGTCTTGATTATCTGCCAAAACACATTCCATTGGGCGTAAAAGGCAAAATAGTGATGAATACAATATGAATGAAACGCTGAAAATTAGTGAGGACAGCAGGTGTTCACAAAAAGGGTAAGCATGTTCTGATCAACTGGTACCATCCGCCATTCACACAATTTGCATAATAAAGTGAGAGTTTGTAAGCAAGTAAATATATTTCTTTTGAAACTAAAGTATTTTAGTTATAGAAATTATGCTAAACATACTCTCCTATGCATTTTACATATGATTGAGCTTTGAGCATCGTAACTGTCAGTATCTACATGATAAATTTTAACGCCTTTTTATTTTAATTTCAGCCAAGCAATCATATTTGTGAGTTAAAATTATTTTGAAACAATTGTGTCCTCACCATACAAGTACTTGTAGATTTATGCGTGCTATGTTTAAGAAATAAATGACTTGTGGTTGTTGTTTATTGTTCAATAAAACACTGCTGGGATAATAAACTATGAGGGGCACAGCTCCTGTGATACATATAAAAGAGATTGATGCAAGTTCAAATTGAAATGAAATGAAACAAGTGAAACAGGGATAAAAAAACGTGTATAAACCAGCATCTTTGTACCAGCATCAGCTGTCAGTCCCCCACTGTGTTTGTTCAGACAATTTACATGCCAACTGCACCCTTGGTCAAGCCACTTCAAACTTTGCTATTATTATCCCCCACCCAACAAAGTTGGCAGGGGATATAGAAACGGGCTCCATCCGTCCGTCCGTCTGTCGGTCCGTCACGTTTTGTTTCCGGAGCATAACCCAGAAACCGTTCAATATTTTTTCATCAAACTTTGAAAGTCTGTCAGGTACATGCTGAACTGGTGGCTTTTGATATTTAGAATTTTAGAAAAAAATTTTTTTTTACGTTTCCATGGCAGCAAGATTGACTTAGGTTCCAAACTCTTCTTCTTTTTACAATTTCAATGACAAGTTCCACCTCGGTTAAAAAAGGTTAGGGTTTGTTTAGATTTAAATATGTCATAAATTCTGCAACAGGGGCGGGGGATATATAGCCACGTTAGTGGCAAACTCTTGTTAGACTTGAACAAGTCTCAAGGCAAAAATTATTAGTTTAAATCATAATTTCTAGATTATATAAATAATAAGAACAAGGTTTCCCTATAAGAGACTGGTGTCCTTAGTACTGTCAGCTTATCTAGACTTGCCTATTTTAAGGATAGAATTACTATACACCCATGGACCTATCATTCAGTAAGGCCTGGAGCAAGACTAGGTTATTATGTGGAACCCTTTTTAAAAAACTCTGGATCTGCCTCTGTAGGTTGAAGTAATGTTTTGGAAGATAAAAATAGCATTCCTTGGAAAAATATTTTCTTGTGTCAACATACAAAGAACAAACATGAAACTAGTGATACTCATCTTCTGCATCACCAGAACAATATTGATAAAAATAAACTCAAAAACATCATACCAAAACAGTAATGTTTACTCCAAAATAATTTTAAGAATAGAAGTTTGAATTTCCATGTGAAATTGTTTAACAATGTAATGATGTGTGTAATTCATAAACTAGATTACAACATGAATGACAGATGTAAGTACATTCAAAAAGGTGAAAACTTACCATCACAGAACATTCAAATCACAGAATGTGGGTGTCATCATGAATATTTTATGTGGAACTTAGGCTCTTCAATCATATTGATTTTAAGATAGACACAATTTTATGGATAACAACTTCTTTAATACTGTAAAAAGCGACGTTTCGGTATAGATCCTTATACCGTTGTCAAGCAAGACTGAATGAGGGACATAGTGCATAGTCACAAGTGGTGGGGCAGGATGTGCTCACCTTTTAGCAAACACCTTGTATCATCACTCTTTGTTAGTGATTCATAAACACATGTCATGATATAGAGTGAGTGAGTGAGTACCGTTTTTATGCAGCTCTTAGCAATTTTCCAGCAACACCATGAATGGGCTTCACACATTGTACCCATTTGGGGAATAAAACCTGGTCATCGGTAAGACGAGCAAACACCTTAACCATGAGGCTATCCTCCCGGCCCCCCAAATGATATAGAAATATATTGTACAATGGACTCCGCTTTTAGAACATATTTTTGTGATTATGGAAATGGTTTTGTCACTAATATTATTGTTGTATAGAATCATACGTGACTTGCATCAATTACTGTGGTAATATCCTGCATGCAAACATTTAACATGAGCGTCATGGTCCATCCCATCACGTACCATGATAAAGATACAACCAAGGCATATTGTGAATACTGAGCCTCAATCTAATTGCATCTTAAGGTTAGCATGGGGTACTGGTGACTTAGCTATTGTGCCCTTGAATTGCCATGAGGAAATATGGATTGGTCTTTGACTTCCTGATCATCGAAGCTCAACTGGTCGTATAAACATGTTCCATGATCCTCTAATCGTGGGTTAAGAATTCAAAGATTCACCCAGATTATTCTCCTTGTTTTTTCAGCACAATTACCATCAAATTGGTAAAGGTCTGCTTCACTTTAAACTTTCCACCCACTTGAATCTCATATGCAGTTTTGTTTGTTTGTTTGTTTGTTGTTTAACGCTGCACTCAGCAATATTCCCGCTTTATGATGGTGGTCCGTAAATAATCTGGACCAGACAATTCAGAGATTGACATCATGAGCATCGATCTACACGATTGGGATATGATGACATGCATTAACAATTCAGCGAGCCTGATCAAAGTTGTGACATGTACTCTCTTTAAATTAATACTTCAGCTGAATAACAAGTTAACTGACTATAAAAGTCCAGTTTCTACCATTGTCAAACTTGGCTGGAATTATGGAGTTATTTTTTGGCTAGACGAGTCTATGCATAGTCTAATCAAAATCACGTCATGAAATCAACATATGGTTCGTATACTGCCATGCAGTTTTCGATCGATCGCAGGATTTGCAAACATGTCTACCATCAACTTAGCGTCAACAGATATTTTCGA
Organism: Haliotis rufescens; assembly: GCF_023055435.1. Taxonomy (NCBI): domain Eukaryota; kingdom Metazoa; phylum Mollusca; class Gastropoda; order Lepetellida; family Haliotidae; genus Haliotis; species Haliotis rufescens. The sequence goes on along the minus strand of NW_025963779.1, from coordinate 59,048,068 downwards.
AAACCTTTACACATTTTGATGCAAGGTGCTGATCATGTGATTTGATGATCGATCAGATTGTCTTGACTAGGCACCGCTATTATGTTTGAAGCAAATACAAGTGCCATGAGATTTTGAATCTGATTGGTCAATAGGAGGGACAAATAAGGGACATAACTCATAACAACCGCTAGGGGCACTACTACCAAGCCCAGAAATTCCAGCTTAGTTCGGGAAGGGTGGTAATTGGACATTCACTGTCAGTTAACTCCCTTACCTCAGGAAGATGGGTGCAAGCGCGCACACAAGCATGAAGCTGAAGTTGCCTTCAATAACCATGCAATTAATTGATATTATTTTATACAATGATATACAATCTTTATCCAGGTACTAGTGTCTGCTAAAATGCAGTTTATTTCAAAAGTACTGTTACAGTTACCCCATATGACGTAGATAAGCCAATTTTTAAGGAAGAGAAAAAAGATTCTGAAGAAAGGGGTCGGCTTATGTATGGGTTACACTTTCATCAAACTCTTTTCCTGTTGGTAACAATATTACATCGTATGGCTTCAGGTGAATGAACAACGCTTAACAAACTTTGTAAATGAAAATGTGAAATTCGCATTTAAGCATCACTAGACACATTTACCTTTTCGGTTGTATTTCTTGTTATGCTACTCATTGTTTTATATGCAGGGATAAAGATTACAGTGTGTATTGTTTCATAAACTAAGCTGGAAATAGCAATCAGCTGTACACACGTGTTCTCCCAATCTACCGGTGATTACGTTAAAACATACCCAAATCTATAACAGAAAAGAATTTTGATGCAATGATTGGGAAAAATAGTATCTTAAATTACTATTTTACTAAAAATAATATATTCTGATATCATGTTATTTTAATTGCAGGTTTTACTATATCTCAAATCTTGGAATCACCTCTGCGGTCTAGTGGATAGAGCATCTGCCCAGAGAGTGGAAGGTTCATGGTTCGATCCTGACTGTGTCATACCAAAAGACACTAAAAGATGGCACTTGTTATTACCCTGCCTGGAGCTCGGCATTTAGGGTAATGAACCAAGGACTGGTCGGTTTGGAGTCGGTATATTGTGTCTGAGTGGGGTATTCATGTTAAACTGTGGCATGGTATCACAGTGGGCTAGCACTATAAAACTGGCAAAAGTCTGGCCACACAGCTATGCTTCCATACTCTTGAATGTGACACTAAACCCGACTTCACCTCACCTCTAACTTGGGAAGACCAAGACACAGCTCCACACATTGTCCCCATGAGGGGGATAAGCCCCAGGTCGGCAGGATAAGCAATTGCTTTTACACAAGGTGTCTCAATAATGATTAAATATTATTTAATGTGGCATTACCATTATAGAAGCGATTTCCTGTGTCTGTAATAGAAAAGGATATTTTATAAGAAATCAAAGAAAACTTTGGAGCATCCATAACAAAACCACCAAGATCAAAGCGAGACATATCTCTTGGTCCTTGAAGGACACAGCCTTGAGAATAACTTTTAGCCAAATGGTTTTCCAGAATTAAACTTCAAACAGTCACAGAATCAAACAGTAACATTAACAGAAATTCTTTCTCATGTGACAGGTTTGATTTTTGAAAATGCTACATGCCTGATAACTGTGTTTGCTTTTTGATCGGATTCAGAGGTTGGCGTAATGTGATACATGAAGCTGTTTCCTCTAATAGTGCATGTCCCTGCATCTCGTGTAAATGTATCATATCATCAACAACACACTTCAAAGCCAGGTGGAAATGGTAAAAATATACACTGGTTTTGTTTTTCAAGCGATTAAAATGTAAAAGTGTTAAAATGTTCTGACTTAGATAGTGATAAAGGTTAGTGAGCCAGCCTGTTGACAAGCATGTGTTCACCCTGGAGGGGACTCTTTTGTCACAGATGTGATTATGATGCCAGGAACTCTTTGAACACAGTCAGAATAGATTACTTGTGAAATGTAGTGTCATGCTCCTGGACACTCCAGAGATTCACAATCTCATCCAAATGTCTTATGTGACAATAAATGATTTCAACGTACTGCAGTAATTTGTTTTAAATAATGTCTATTGTCATGCAACAAGGTTAACTGCTATGCATTACTTGAAATGGAATTCGACATGCTGGCTGGTTGTAAAGTAAAGATGGTCTTGTAACAGATGGAGTCATAATTTATGACTCCTTAACACAACTTCTTAAACTATGGGGGGGGCACGGTGGCCTGGTCGTCTAAGGCGTCGCGATTCGCTGTGCAGAGTTGCGTCCCTTGGCATGTCAGAAACCTATTATTGTGGGTTGGAATCATGGTTCGCCCTGTGCTCGTGGGTTTCACCAAAGTGGTAAACGTCCGAGACCTGCATCACTTTGAGCTTTCCTCCCACATTAAGCTGACATGCTGTGATATAACTGGAATACTGTTAAAAGCGGCTTTAAACCTCACTCTTAAACTATGCATTACCATCAGTAGTCATTAGTAAGGTGAGGTGTTGGACAACAGAGGGTTCACTGTATTAGCATATACCAAACACGACTGATAGCTTACGTCCTTGCCAGCATGTATAAAATACCATATAGGATAGCCACAGGATAAATCACAAAGAACAATGAAGAACGAAGCATGGTTTATTTCATGATAAAACATTGTTCTATCATTACATCATTTCTGGAGATTCGAACATACGCTCGCAACTTGATGACGTCATCGATCATAAATTGGACGACGTTATGTTTGAGAGGGAAGTGTCCAGTTGAGTGGGCGAGATATGACAATCGGTATGGGGAGAAAAGGTACAGATAATCACTGTGACAATTGTAAGAATATTCCGCGAAATACCAAATTACCAAACTTAATTCCCTGTTCATAAAATGGACTTGTACAACATTGCAACATCAAATTGTATTCAGGAAGTCATCTTTATATAATTTTTTAATTTGAAGTTTACACGATATACTTCTTTTCCACATGTCACATGACCCCAAAATTGACGTTCATAAGTGTATGAACGACACAATTCGACGTTCATACGTTTTTCACGAGATCGGTGTTCTTGAAATGACGTAAACACTGATGGACTACTTCCACATTCCTGGGGAAACCCCTGGGAATTCCCCAGCACGAAAACATACATAAGTGTTCTTACTGATCATTTAGAACCTTTATTCTTGGTCTCAGCATTTCAGTGCACATTGAGAAATGTCAGAGAGCGTGACTGCATGATTGTTCATGAATATCCTCGCTGCGGCCTATCCTAATGAACAAGCAAAGAAATGCACATCCAAACTATCGTAGTATCGACTTGATCCGTGTCTAGGCTGACAGTGACCATCTCCAGCAATCTATGAATTTACCTTAGCATCTGTTTGATGCATCTTTAATCACCTTACAATGATCGGCCAGTTGATCAATGATGACTAACACATGTAACCGCCACAGGTTCATTAACAACTTCGGAAACAACTTCTTGTACTTGATGTAAATGTATTACGATGTGCTGTCATTGTGACTGACTTACTGAGGTAGTTCTTTACAGACCTTTCTCATCTAATGAGGATATGATTTGAACACATGTGCTGCGTAAGATGTTTCTGAAGAGCAAGTTGTGCATCCATCGCCCATGTCACCTCTCTTTTTGAGGAACTATTTTATTCCGTGATATAGTTGGTTGTTGTATGGCTGTCAGTGTAAACATGAAGTCACACATACTAAATAAATTTGTGTTTAGATCTTGGCCTACATCCTTTGAGGTAAGAAATTGTAATAATTTTTTTTATAAGAATTGACTTTCACTTTGTGTGAGTTCATTGGAGTATGAACCTTCATAGAGTGAGGGCCAAACATTGTCTGTTCATACAGTTCAAAACCAAGGAAGACAACAAGGCCAAGGTTGCAAAAAAAGCAAAATCCACAATCTACGGGGGCCAAAGGACAAGCCCATGATAAGAGGCGAGGACATTTCCAAAGTCAAGGATGTGGTCAAGATGAAGATGGATCTCCACACTTTAATCAGCAAGACTATCATTCGTTTTTAGTGACAGTGAGGCTCCCCCAGGGATGGCAGACTGAACAATAGAACCAAACGTAATCAACTTATCTTGTGTAGATCTGACAGGGGAGGAAGTTTCTTTATTGCTTAAAGGTATGAAGTTCACCCCTACTCCAATGAAATAAGATTTACATGAACAAGAAACTGATATGTCTGAATATTGAGATTAATTACTAAATCATTTTGATATTGATGCCAGTAATGAAGATAGTTCATTAGTTAGAAACAAAATGCACCTTTACTCCAAAAGCTGGTAATAACAATGTATTGGACAGTTATTAACCACTTCATAGATCTACTGTAAACCCTCAAAGAGTTAAATCAAACATTACAAAAAATGTGCGAGCAGCTCTGAATATATTATTAAAAAAATGATTTTATTGTTACAAATGTCATATGTGGGATAACACTTTCTGAGTAAAGTACAGATTCTTGTACTTTTGGGGGGTTGAGTCCCAGAGTGAGGCACCTAATTGCCAGCACACAAAGTCAGCGATCTAACCCACTCAGCCACCAAGGCTTCCACAAAAATGAAAGTTCGACAACTGGTAGTCTAGATCACATACTTTGTGTATCCCTCTGACAAGTGTTAATTGGCACATCTCCCATGGCCAAAGCTATGAACACACAATGCCATTTAGAAAGTGGTCAAATGTAACAAATGTTATATTTGGGATAATACTTTTTTCGGTAAAGTACAGATTCTCGTACTTTTTTGGGTTGAGTCCTGTCTGGGAATCGAACCGACACTGCCTCCGTGAGACCCTTAATTGCACCTAAAAAAAGTACGAGAATCTGTACTTTTCTAAGAACGTGTTATCCTAAATATGACATTTGTTACATTTGACTACTTTCTAAATGGCATTGTGTGGTTATAGATTCTGTTGTTATGAAAGAAGCTGGCTGATAAGAGAGGCACTTATAGCCATTATGGACTGTAATTATAACCCTACGCTATCATTAGATATCTTAAAAGAAGAATCATATTACATAAAACTTTCAGACAATTCACAGAAATCTGTATTACTTAATCTTAAAAGATTAGTGTATCCACATTCTCAGTGTCTAGCTAAAAAGGAAAAGGATTATTTAGTTAATTTGAATCAAGGCAAAGTAATTTTTATGGCCTCCAATAAGTTCACAAAAGTGTACAGATCAAAGAAAAATGGCAAAAATTGAATTCCACTTTTGTCAGAATACCCCTTATAAATGATTTGAAATTATATGTTAATGTCCCACATATAGAATGAGTACCTTATGGATCAGATCGATCAGAGCATGCGGACATGAAAGTTGACTGAAGTTTCATCTCAACTCATACATTTACAAGTAAAAAAGATTGTGTTCATCGTCAGAAAGAAATGCGAACTTTAGAAACTTGAAGTGTAACCACTGAGCTAGTAGGTTGTTGTCATTAAACAATATATCACGTGACTAACGGCGTGTCCGTGTAGTCCTGTGGGTACCCGGATCCTACACAGGAACCACCCGACCCGAGGACCTGAGTTACCTGTCCCAGCCCTAGCAATAAACAAGGCTCAATCACATACCTGTTGTGATCTTCTAAATCCTAAAGATAAACCTAACGAGAGTGTTCTCCCTTTTGTAACAAACTTTAATCCCCCCAAAACACTGAAACATTTCAGAATTGACATCAATCTCATTAAAATCAGATCTTAGTTCTCGCTATCGCTAAACAAAGATCTGAGGACATCCCATTACGGGTCACATCAGAACGACCTTTCATCCAACCAATCAGAGCATCGCTTACCAGATCATGAAAATAACAGTCGGAATGTGTTTTCTAATCATGCAACCACGAAATATTTAACACGGGGTATTCCGAACGACAGTTACGGGTTTTATGATTATATCCATACAATCTAGGCCATCTATAAGCCATTCCAGAATGTTCTTCTTATCAGTTTTAATTTTTTTAATCGAGAATACGTCAAAATATGTTTCGAAGTGTAGTTGCCAGTTTGAAACTAGTGCCGTAAAGCTTGAGAAAGCTGCCTTCTGATTGGCTAATGTCGATTTCTTGTCAGTCATTTCATTGGTTAGTCAAAAATCGCAAAAGGTCGTTCTGACGTGACCCATAATGGGATGTCCTCAGATCTTTGTTTAGCGGTAGCGAGAACTAAGATCTGATGTTAATGAAATTGAAATTGACATTCACTTTGTGTTAGTTCCTAGGCGTTTGAACCTTCATAGGGTGAGGGCCAAACTGTATGAATGTAGGAGCTTTTTATCACTATTTTTCACCTTGAATGATGAAGATCTATGTCCATGCAATTTCATTAAGTACCGGTATGTGTGACTTCTTGTTTACAACGCTGAAAGCCACACAACAACCACATGTATCGTGGAATGAAGTAGTTCCTCATTAGGAGAGGTGACAAGAGCGTATGTATGCTCACAGTCACATCTTTTCTACTTTGCTTACAACAAAAATGTTTAAATAATATCATCATAAGATGAGAAAGGTCTGTTAAGAGCAACCTCAGTCAATGAGTCTCAGTGCCAGCTCGTCGTAATTCATTTACATGAAGTGCAAGACATCAAAATGGCCGACATGTTAAACATGGAAGTGATTCCAAAGTTGTTAATGAACCTGTGGCTATTACAAGTGTTATAGTCATCATTGATCACTTGGCCAATCATTGAAAAGTGATTGTAAAGATGTGTCAAATAGATACTGAGGTAACTTCATAGATTGCTGTAGACTGTCATTTTAGTCTGGATGAAAGTTTGGATGTGCTTTTCTTCGTTTTGTTCTCTAGGATGGGGTGTAGCAAGGAAATCCTTCAACAGGGATGCAGTCAAACTCTCTCATGCTATTGCCCTTTCTGAGGATGAGTACTATAAGACCTGACTTCAAAAACTACCTTACCTATGAGGTAGAAAAGTTGTCCAAGTGGAAATATTAACACATTCATGTATGATAAAAGGCGTTATGTCAGCTCACATTAAAATGCTAGTTTCAGACTGGTTAAGGACCAAGCAATTATTTCCAATGTAGCCCGCTCATGTAGCCACTTATGTGCCCCAGTGAGAAATCAGTTGTAATGCACCTTCGGTAACTTACCATTGTGGTATCCACTGCAGGCCCTGACCACAATGATGGGTGCCATCCCCAGTGCAATACCAGACATAATGGCAGGGGTGAACTCTCCTCTTGGAAACAAATATTCAAAATATAACATTAATGGCACTATTATTAGTTCGTTTATTTGCACAATTGCACTTTTCAGCTGCAGTGGCTTTTCTTTAATGATGGACTTGACATTGCAGTTAAATGATGAAGCATGTATTTGACAGCACAGTTTAATGACGGACTTGACATCACATAGAACATGGAACGTATGTTTGACAGCACAGTTTAATGACAGACTTGACATCACATAGAACATGGAACGTATGTTTGACAGCACAGTTTAATGATAGACTTGACATCACATAGAACATGGAACGTATGTTTGACAGCACAGTTTAATGATGGACTTGACATCACATAGAACATGGAACGTATGTTTGACAGCACAGTTTAATGATAGACTTGACATCACATAGAACATGGAACGTATGTTTGACAGCACAGTTTAATGACAGACTTGACATCACATAGAACATGGAACGTATGTTTGACAGCACAGTTTAATGATAGACTTGACATCACATAGAACATGGAAGGTATGTTTGACAGCACATTTTAATGACAGACTTGACATCAAATAGAACATGGAACGTATGTTTGACAGCACAGTTTAATGATAGACTTGACATCACATAGAACATGGAACGTATGTTTGACAGCACAGTTTAATGATGGACTTGACATCACATAGAACATGGAACGTATGTTTGACAGCACAGTTTAATGATAGACTTGACATCACATAGAACATGGAACGTATGTTTGACAGCACAGTTTAATGACAGACTTGACATCACATAGAACATGGAACGTATGTTTGACAGCACAGTTTAATGATAGACTTGACATCACATAGAACATGGAAGGTATGTTTGACAGCACATTTTAATGACAGACTTGACATCACATAGAACATGGAACGTATGTTTGACAGCACAGTTTAATGACAGACTTGACATCACATAGAACATGGAACGTATGTTTGACAGCACAGTTTAATGATAGACTTGACATCACATAGAACATGGAAGGTATGTTTGACAGCACATTTTAATGACAGACTTGACATCACATAGAACATGGAATGTATGTTTGACAGCACAGTTTAATGACAGACTTGACATCACATAGAACATGGAAGGTATGTTTGACAGCACATTTTAATGACAGACTTGACATCACATAGAACATGGAACGTATGTTTGACAGCACAGTTTAATGATAGACTTGACATCACATAGAACATGGAATATATGTTTGACAGCACAGTTTAATGATAGACTTGACATCACATAGAACATGGAACGTATGTTTGACAGCACAGTTTAATGATAGACTTGACATCACATAGAACATGGAATATATGTTTGACAGCACAGTTTAATGATAGACTTGACATCACATAGAACATGGAACGTATGTTTGACAGCCCAGTTTAATGATAGACTTGACATCACATAGAACATGGAACGTATGTTTGACAGCACAGTTAAATGACAGACTTGACATCACATAGAACATGGAACGTATGTTTGACAGCACAGTTTAATGACAGACTTGACATCACATAGAACATGGAACGTATGTTTGACAGCACAGTTTAATGACAGACTTGACATCACATAGAACATGGAACGTATGTTTGACAGCACAGTTTAAAGATGGAGCATATATTTGACAGCACAGTTTGATGATAAAACATATCTTTGACAACACAGTTTAATGATGAACCTGACAGATGAATGATGGACCTTACAAGGCAGTTAAATGAAGGAATTTACCTTTACAATTTTATGTGGAATATATTTATAAAGCATGACATAACATCATCTATAATTGTCTGCAATTGTTTGAAGGTGCAGCTGCACCCATGTGTTAATCCAGCTGCCTCTTGCATGTTTATGTGGATTAAGTTAAAATGGCCACTTATTCCGTCTTGTATTTACCAATCATGTTTACAGGAGCTGCTTGAAGTAGGAAATAATTGTTTTCAGGTGGAGTTTTGTTGCCGAGATCTCCAGGAGAATACATTACCAGAGAGCCAGGCCTACCTCACAGCAATTACCCCAAAACTGATTTATATCCAAAGATACACAGATAAATTTACAATTTCTTCTAGAGGATGCATTGAACTAAAAGCCATTGATATTGAAAATTAATTGCAAACAAGAAAATTGTCTGGATTAGTCACACACCCTCAAAGTCATGACTTTATCAAAAGATTTTCTTTTTGAAAATAAGGGTTTTATGTATATACAAGGTTCAATAACATGCAAAATTCAGCATTTGTTTCATGATGAAACAAAATCGATAGTGTTAACAATGTATACTGTATATGATTGAGATAAGCCGAATTTTGAGGACGAGAAAAAAAATTCACTAGAAAGGGGTCGGCTTACAGACTGGTTATACTTTCTTTTTCTGTTGGTGAAAAAAACTTTGGAGGTTGGAGGTCTGGCTTATCTACTATACCTAACATTTTGATACAGATTTCAAGGACCAAGTTAATACCTTGGCTTATCTATGAGATGGGCTTATCTACGGTCATATATGGTAAGTTAAAAAAACATACACACATATGATAATGATTATTATCAAACTGTGTTTTCAATGTTAATTGACATAATTCCACAACACTCATCTAATTCAGCTTTCAAGAACATAGTCACACATTTTTATATCCATTCCATTATTAAAGACAATGAAACAAGAAGTGCTTGCTATTATACTTTATCAGTATTATTTCTTTCCATTGAACCAATCATTTACTTTGCTAGAGAAGATTGATATCTGAAGATACATATTGATATCGAGTTCTAAGATGAAAATGCAATCATTATATTTCTATTCAAAATATATAATCATATCAGATAACCCAACTAAATTGTAACAACTCTTCACACCATTTCAGTTATAACATGGTGACCTGCCTAATGTAGAAGGAATGTTTGTTCTTTTGTTGTTTAATGTTGCACTAAGCAATATTTTAGCTGTATGGTGGCGGTCTGTAAAAACTCGAGTCTGGACCAGATAATCCAGTGTTTGACATCATGAGCATTGATTTACACAATTGGGATTCGATATCATGCATTGACCAAGTCAGTGAGCCTGACCCCCAATCCTGTTAGTTGCCTATTACAACAAGCATAGGTTGCTGAAGACCAATTCTAATCCTGATCTTCACAGGTTAATGTAGATGGAAGCTCAGTGCAGCTCAGGTCATAGATGTTCACTGATTTGGTGAAACCTACAAGGATGGGTCCTGGATCATAACTGGAGTGAAAACTGGACACAAACTCACAATCAGCAAGTTTTTGTATCTAAGGGAAGCAACTCTGCATGGTGAGTTGAAGCAAGGTTTGACCACGGGGCCAACTACCTGACTGCCTGCTTGTATTGCGTGTCTACAGGCTGATATGACATGCAGAAGGTGATATACATAATCACAACTTTTATGGACAAAAGTTTTACAATTTTGGGCACAGGTGGCCTATTCTTTTGTCATAGGCACTGGAATGTGCTGTGCAAAGTTGTGTCCCTTAGGCATGCTGATAATCTTGGGTTCAAGTCCTAGATTTGGTCTGATTATGATTACTGGTTTGTAAGCACCACACCCATGTTTGTTGGTTTAATGTATATGGTAAAAATCTCACACCATTACACATGGCTCCCACATGTGACTCAGTGTGAATGAGGGACAAAGGGATAGCCTAGTGGTTGAAGTGTTCTCTCGTCATACTGAAGGCCCGTGTTTGATTCCCCACATGAGTACATAAAAGTGGCGCAAAACCAAACACTCTCTCATTGATCATGGTATAAGGGAAATACTGTTCAAAGCAGAATAAAAAACAAATCACTGAATGTTAAAAATTGTTAACATCATTAAATAAAAAGGCCCCTTATATTTTTAATTTCAAACACATTTCTTTATTAATAAAACACTGATACAAATTATCAAAGCACTACTTTACAAAAGATCATTTATAAATTATTTATAGTTTTTGCTCAATGGTCGGAGAAGATATTTCCAAATGGTGAATAATACACCGAAAGACTTGACTTTAAACTAATTGGATAAATCAAATAAAGGTAGAGGAAACATGACAGCAATGTATAGAAGACCAGAAATACTTCCTATTATTAGTAAAAGTAATCTGTCCTAGTTAATTGAATTATTGTTGTCATTGTACACTTTACCTCCAGTGGTTAGCGTTTAATCCGCTGTGCTATATTTAATAGCTGGTGATATCTACCCTTAATTCATTTCATTAGATATACAATTCCCATGGTACTTCCTAATACATTAATCTTGGGCTCTTTTATGTCTAAGAAGAGTATGTATATATACTCAAGTCACATGCTACCCAAGATCTGGAAGCTTTTTGACGGTACTTGATGCTGACCGTTAAAGAGGAACAATGCTCTATGGCATCGTCTCCATTTCCAATCTAAGTTTATAAACTTTCAAATTAAGTCAAGTTTTGTTTCTTTGTTGTTATACCCTACCTACCTCAGCAATATTAACGCTATATGATAGTGGTCTGTAAATAATAGAGTCTGGCAAAACAATCCAGTGATTGACATCATGAGCATCGATCCACAATTGGGATACGATGACATGCATCAACCAAGTCGGCGAGCCTGACCACCCGATCCTGTTAGTCGCCTCTTACGACAAGCATAGTCACCTTTTACGGCAAGCATGGGTTGTTGAAACCTATTCTACCACAGATCTTCATGGATGAATTATGCCAAGTACATGTACGAGACTGAGGCATTGTCTCTGTGTGATTAGGGTTTTCCTTGCCCTTCTAGAATGATATACAACATAATCAACATACAACAGTGCTTGCTTTAATTATATGAAACAATATTGCTTCAACTGCCAACATGGGAAGTCTAACCATTGTAGTGTGGTTAAAAGTCAAGCTGTGTTAACGTTTTTGAATATTACAATATACAAGTATTTGCTTCCCAAGTGTTCTTTCTGAAATATATTGCCACACATGCTGTAAATAATGCAGGAAACGCAACACGTTATTTGGCAACGTTAAAACATAACATCAGTAAAACATAAAACATAAACATAAAATGGTCAAATGGTGACTGTGAAAGAAGTGCTTCTGAATAATATTTTCTTTTGCAGTAATGCGGGCATCAGCAAGACTGTAGTTGAACGTTGAGTTGATACCTCTGGCAGAGCAGCCAGAATGGTGGATTCTAAAATATCATGGTAGAATTTTGAATAATTTAAGGTTCTTAAAGAAATAATGCTTTATCCAAAAAAGGGTTTGTAGACAGCTACGGCATCTTGGATGCCCAGATTAGCATACGGGATAAATCAGAGACCATACACCATTATGGCCTCTGGATAAATCAATCATTTACATGATTTGCTGATAACTGTCTACGTAAAAAACAGACAGCCTCCGTGGTCCAGTGGTAGAGCGTCCGCCCGGGGAGCGGAAGGTCCGGCGTTCGTTCCCGGCTGCGTCATACCAAAAGACGTTAAAAGATGGTACTTGTTGTAACCCTGTCTGGCGCTCGGCATTAAAGGGCTAAAACAAGGACTGGTTGGCTCGGAGTCAGTATACTGTGTCTGAGTGGGGTATTCATGTTAAACTGCGGCATGGTATCTCAGTGTGCTAGCACTATAAATCAGCATCAGTCCGGTCTAGTACAAGAAGCCACACACACACACACATGCATGCACGTCGCTATATAAGTGCAATAATCTTGGACGCGACGTTAAACCCGCTTTCACCTCACCTATGTGAAAAACAACTTAGTCATGGAGTTTTGACTCTTTAGGATCAAGCTCTAGAGCTATTGCAAAATAAAACTAAGATTACAACCACAATTTAGAAATGTCAATGACTTAAATGAGTACCCTGGGGTTTATATTTCTGGGTAACAAAAAAGGAAGTGTTAAAAATAATTCTTGAAATAAAATATGTTAAAACAAAAAGATGTTCATAGAAGGCAGATTAAATAGTATTATCTCTTTATTTTTAGAATAATTTCTTCACATTTTTGCCAAACCTAAAATGCCGCACTCAGCAATATTCTAACTCTATGATGGCAGTATGTAAATAATCAAGTCTGGACCAAACAATTAATCCAGAGAATCATTCTACGCAGGTGGGACATGATAACATCCACCAACCAAGTCAGAGAGCCTGACCACCCTATCCTGTTAGTCTTTTCTTCCAAAAATCAAGAAAAAAACTTTGGATATGGCTTAAGATAGTCTCAGAGTGGAGTTCAGAACAAACATGGAAGAAAATGAAAATATGAAATTGAGGTTCAGACCACATCATATTTCTACATTAATATTTATCTGCTTTTCGACAGAAAAACAAACATGTTTGCTACAGTTAATGTAAAAAAAATAAATGATACTGATGATTGTCGTTTACTCTTATCAGGGCAAAAACAGTCAAATGGATATCAAAACAAACCAGAGTTTAACATCCGTAGCCATTTCACCTTAACATCTCACAGTAATTCATGCGAGCCTGAGTACAATCTTCTTGGGTTTATTTTGGCAAGTTTCCAACATCGAATATCCCAATATTATTTCAAAGGAGCATGTAAATCTTGCTAGCTTTGTAGCTGTGAGGTTGTAAGCCCGGAAATCATTTGTAGGCGATAAGGCACACATCCCTTGGATGTTTCCCATCTGTCAGCCATAACACTGACTTGTTACAGGTAATTTGCCTACCTGAGGATACATGAGGATATCTGGGGGGAGAAGGGGGGAAACACAAGGATACATCTGGGATATATATCAGTGGCAGAAGATGAAACATGCATGGAGATGAGGGGTCTACAGGAGAATATTTGAATGTAGTTAACATTATATGTTTCACATGGCCTTGTGTTAGAAGTTTGAGAGAGAGTGATAGAGGCAGACAGAGAGTGAGCGAGAGAGTGTGTGCGTGTGAGAGAGAGATAGAGAGTGTGTGTATGTGAGAGAGGGATAGAGAGTGTGGTAAGAGAGGGAAAGAAAGGGAGAGAGAGTAACAGAGGGAGATAGTGTGTGTGTGAGAAAGAGAGAGAGAGAGTGTGTGTATGTGAGAGAGGGATAGAGAGTGTGGTAAGAGAGGGAAAGAAAGGGAGAGAGAGTAACAGAGGGAGATAGTGTGTGTGAGAGAGAGAGAGAGAGTGTGGTAAGAGAGAGAAAGAAAGGGAGAGAGAGTAACAGGGAGATAGTGTGTGTGTGAGAGAGAGAGAGAGAGTGTGGTAAGAGAGAGAAAGAAAGGGAGAGAGAGTAACAGAGGGAGATAGTTGGTGTGTGTGAGAGTGATTGAGAGAGTGTGGTAAGAGAGAGAAAGAAAGGGAGAGAGAGTAACAGGGAGATAGTGTGTGTGTGAGAGAGAGAGAGAGAGTGTGGTAAGAGAGAGAAAGAAAGGGAGAGAGAGTAACAGAGGGAGATAGTTGGTGTGTGTGAGAGTGATTGAGAGAGTGTGGTAAGAGAGAGAAAGAAAGGGAGAGAGAGTAACAGGGAGATAGTGTGTGTGTGTGAGAGAGAGAGAGAGGGAAAGAAAGGGAGAGAGAGTAACAGAGGGAGATAGTGTGTGTGTGAGAGAGAGAGAGAGAGAGAGGAAAAGAAAGGGAGAGAGAGTAACAGAGAGGGAGATTGTAGAAGAGAGAGAGAGAGAGTTGTATGCTATATTACACAGTATAAGAACAAAGTCAGTTAGCACGTCCTCACTTAATTTTGTTTTTTATCATCTAAGGTTGCAAGTTTCCCTTCCAATGTAAGAAAATAATTATTGTTTTAATCCTGAATTATCAGCTGTCCATCTGTATTTGTATGCCACTTCCTGAAAAAAGTATAATGTTTCACAATTAAAATATATTTTGGAAACCATGGTCGAATATATAAATAACAGTTTCCATGCATAAAGTGAACTTTTGAAAACTTGGACAACTCTTGGCTACTTTTATTTCTGTGTTGCGATGTCAGAGTTGCCTCCACTATAGATCACATATAAAGCAGGGAGCCGTGTTAATGTTTGAAAAAGCATGAGGCAGGAAAACCTGCCACAATGGCAATCACACAGGCTGGCCTCTCTGTTATTTGTGTAGTCTGGGTGGGTGCAAAACCTCAATTTAGTCAATGCATATAATATTAAATAATTTACATGACATTTGTGATATGTCAAAAATGTTACCAAGTTGATGACAGACAGTAAATTGTCCTCTTTTCGTTTAGCTGTGAAAATCGAAATGAAATTGATATAAATATTCATGTATATATTGTAGTAATTTATTATATGAATACTTTTAAAATTTGAATCTGCTTCACTGAGGAAAGGATATTTTGTAACTTTTTTTGAAATATTTAAAGTTTATTGAATCCGGGAGATTCTAATAAAAAAAATAAAAATACATGTTTAATAAACCATTTTTATAGAAAGTTTTCCCTTGATCATAAATTTACAATATAGTATCCGGTTACCGTACACCAGCATGTCAGGGGATAGATATCTATTTTAATATTAGTTTTTAATAATGGATTTTAGAACTGTTTCAAACCTTTATGCCACATTTATGACTTCAAATGTCAAGAATGTTTTTAAATTACAATATGACTTTATGGTTGCTTTTGTTATCTAGATGTGCTTTCCTTTCAGGTCCTTTTCCACAATGTGTTTACCGATACATATTGGTTTTCGGATTTAACCTGCTCTCGATAGTTGACCATATATGTTTAAAATGTCAAATATTCAGTCTAGATAGTCACAGAGACTACATTATTCCTTTGGTTTCACATTGTAGGTTTTGACCTGTGTTTGGGTATCTTGAACAGGGAGTCAGCAATAAGAGATTGGTTTTTTTCTTTTTCTTTTAGCTATCTCCCACCCTCTTCTGGACAAACCTTAGAGATGAGAAACAAAACTTAGTAAGGACGCCCTTATAAGGAGGCCCTAGGTGTTTTCTACCTTGGTTAAACCAAGATCGAAATCATTGGGAGGAAAGAAGGATCATAATCAGGGTGACGGATCCTGGCAGATGTAAGGGAGACAACTCAGTTAAGTAACCACTGGTTTAACACCCGCTGGATCAATTCACTGCAATCACTGTGACTGTTAGGGGCTTTATGCATCCTGTATTGCAGAGGTAATAGTAAATAGTAGAATCACATGCATACTGTAATCAATTATCGATAGGGATATTCTGAGTGAAGATGTGGGGACTGATTTGGACTGTCTTGGATATGTTGTCATACAAATAGTATTTGACATTAACAAGGCCCTGACACTCAAGTTAAACATAGGCATTGATAAGTACATATAGTGTACTTTCATAGACGCTTATGGGTGAACTCATCTGTTTAAAAAGAACCTTTGCTTTCAAAACTCATTTTGATAATTATATGTAGCCTACAGTGTACATGTCAACAGAGACAGACACATAACACAAGTTGCTAGTCATCTATTCTCAGTGTTGATATTCAAATATTTTCTGCATAAATACTGCAAAAACCTAAAATCTAATAATTTGAACAAAATATGAAGTCTTCATAAGGAGAAACATACATGCCAAAGTTTATTGAGCAGTTTATTTAAGAACATGGTCAAAACAAGGTCAAAGGTCAAAATTTTGCAGAAAATGGAACACATACATTGAATCCCACATTCAAACTAAGGCCACACTTTTTAAAATTTTATGTTCACATATTTATTCCAGCTTTTCCACACAAACTCAGTTGAAATAAAAATAAAAATAAATGTCAGTCATTTGTTTATTTATATGAAGGTCATTCTGCCTTGGAGTTATAACTGCAGCTAGTTTCTTGAATCACTGATTTATATATATCATTTTGTATTGTATAAGAGGGTCAGTATTACTAGTGGTACATAAATGAATAATACTTTTATGTTCAATTTATTTCTTCGACCGGCATGGCCCCGAGCAAAAGTGTAAAAGAGGTTTAAGGATATAAAATATTGCAAAAAATGGAGCAAACTCTGGAACATGTACTTCCTGATGGAAAAAGAGAGACCCTGGCACATGTACTCCCTGTCTGACCCAGAGAGACCCTGGCACATGTACTCCCTGTCTGACCCAGAGAGACTCTGGAACATGTACTCCCTGTCTGACCCAGAGAGACTCTGGAACATGTACTCCCTGTCTGACCCAGAGAGACTCTGGAACATGTACTCCCTGTCTGACCCAGAGAGACTCTGGAACATGTACTCCCTGTCAGACCTATAGAGAGACTCTGGAACATGTACTCCCTGTCTGACCCAGAGAGACTCTGGAACATGTACTCCCTGTCTGACCCAGAGAGACTCTGGAACATGTACTCCCTGTCAGACCTAGAGAGACTCTGGAACATATACTCCCTGTCAGACCTCCAGAGACTCTGGAAAATGTACTCCCTGTCAGACCTCCAGAGACTCTGGAACATGTACTCCCTGTCTGACCTATAGAGAGACTCTGGAATATGTACTCCCTGTCAGACCTCCAGAGACCCTGGAACATGTACTCCCTGTCAGACCAAGAGACCCTGGAACATGGACTTCCTGTCAGTGACTCTGGAACATGTACTCCCTGTCTGACCCAGAGAGACTCTAGAACATGTACTCCCTGTCAGACCTCCAGAGACTCTGGAACATGTACTCCCTGTCTGACCCAGAGAGACTCTAGAACATGTACTCCCTGTCAGACCTACAGAGACTCTGGAACATGTACTCCCTGTCTGACCCAGAGAGACTCTGGAATATGTACTCCCTGTCAGACCTCCAGAGACCCTGGAACATGTACTCCCTGTCAGACCAAGAGACCCTGGAACATGGACTTCCTGTCAGTGACTCTGGAACATGTACTTCCTGTCAGACTTAGAGAGACTCTGGAACATGTACTTCCTGTCAGACTTAGAGAGACTCTGGAACATGTACTTCCTGTCAGACCAAGAGACCCTGGAACATGTATTTCCTGTCAGTGACTCTGGAACATGTACTTCCTGTCAGACCTATAGAGACTCTGGAACATGTACTTCCTGTCAGACCTATAGAGACTCTGGAACATGTACTTCCTGTAAGATCTAGAGAAACTCTGGAACATGTACTTCCTGTCAGACCTATAGAGACTCTGGAACATGTACTCAATGTCAGACCTAGAGACCCTGGAACATGTACTCCCTGTCAGACCTAGAGACCCTGGAACATGTACTCCCTGTCAGACCTAGTGACTCTGGAACATGTACTCCCTGTCAGACCTAGAGACTCTGGAACATGTACTCCTTGTCAGACCTACAGAGACCCTGGAACATGTACTTCCTATCAGACGCACAGAGACTCTGGAACATGTCCTTCCTTTCAGACCTAGAGAGACTCTGGAACATGTTCTCCCTGTCAGACCAAGAAACCCTGGAACATGTACTTCCTGTCAGAGACTCTGGAACATGTACTTCCTGTCAGACTTAAAGAGACTCTGGAACATGTACTCAATGACAGATGCACAGAGACTCTGGAACATGTCCTTCCTGTAAGATCTAGAGAGACTCTGGAACATGTACTTCCTGTCAGACTAAGAGAGACCCTGGAACATGTACTCCCTGTCAGACCTACAGAGACCCTGGAACATGTTCTCCCTGTCAGAGACTATGGAATATGTACTCCCTGTCAGACCTACAGAGACTTTGGAACATGTACTTGCTCTCAGACCTCCAGAGAAATTAAGATGATAAGTATTTTTGACATACCTTCACCACAAACAAGGTTGTGTACACACCAGGACAAGAATGGTGCAGTTCATGGTTTTGTTTCCTCAGAACTCCCATGTGTAATGTATACATGACACTGACAGTCACTGTGAGCTGGCAGTCTGATCAGCCCTCTAGGCTACACTGCACACATAAGATAACAAAAGCCGTTCTGCTAGTAAATGATCACAAAGACATGGTGATAGATTCTGACATAACACATGCTTACTTCTTGCTTAAATCTCCTATCCCCAAACTCCAGCATTTCACATATTGTTTTCTCAGAAAACACATTTACTTTCATTTTTTACAAATTGTCTTGAACCTTTGAAGATAGGGATGCAATTGTACAGAGCAAAATTTATGAAATTCACTACAGAAAAGATATCCCCCAAAATATTTATGATCCTTAATGTTTTTGTTCAGTATATATATACTTGATCACCATGTTATGGGACAAATTTTTAATGATTCTGCAGGTGAGCCAAAAGTATCTCTTAAACCAAGTAATGAAAACGAAATTGAAAACTTTGTATGAAAGACAACAGTGATTAACAGTGCCATATTAAACCACAACTGGAATTTCATCTAAAACCTGCCATTAGGTAGATTGCACCAGCAAGATTAACTTGCATTCTACTCTTAATCAAGGAACATTTGTACATGCCTTCCATTGTTCAGATATGTGATATCAAACTAATTGAATTTGCCAAATACCCTTCACGGCTCTTTCAGCTAAGAGGATATGTGAACCTCAGAGACATGATACTTCAACAGACGTATAGGGTAGTTGCAATAACATTATTCTCATTTAGTGAGTGAAATATTAAAGTCAAGCTAAACAGTCCTTTTCACTGACAGCTTAGCAATGTAAAACCATTTGATTTGATTAATCTTCCTATTGATGGATAATCTTGTAATGAAAAATATTGTAACATATTTAACGTAATATGTTTGTAAGTTGAAACTGCAATGTTAGCATTTGGAGTCATTTTATATACACATACTGCTTTGATCTGTACTGCACTTAACTTCTTATTTGCAATATAATTATGCATGTGTTTTAAGTTAGTTTAGGCTGGTGATGCATTGTAAAACAGTAAAACCATCACATTTTGTTATGTGGTTTATTCAGTTGGCCCCTGGGACTGTAGAAAGACTTGGGAACACTCCCTATCAGGACAAGAGATGTTCTGACACACTCCATGTCAGACCTAGAGAGACTCTGGAACATGTACTTCCTGTCAGACCTAGAGACACTCTGGAACATGTACTTCCTGTCAGACCTAGAGACACTCTGGAACATGTACTTCCTGTCAGACCTAGATAGACTCTGGAACATGTACTCCATGTCAGACCTACAGAGACTCTTGAACATGTACTTCCTGCCAGACTTAGAGAGACTCTGGAACATGTACTTCCTGTCAGGCTTAGAGAGACTCTGGAACATGTACTTCCTGCCAGACTTAGAGAGACTCTGGAACATGTACTTCCTGTCAGACCTAGAAACCCTGGAACAATGTATTTCCTGTCAGATGCACAGAGACTCTGGAACATGTCCTTCCTGTCAGACTAAGAGAGACCCTGGAACATGTACTTCCTGTCAGACCTAGAGAGACTCTGGAACATGTACTCCCTGTCAGACCTAGAGACCCTGGAACATGTACTCCCTGTCAGACCTAGAGAGACTCTGGAACATGTAGTCCCTGTCAAACCTATAGAGACTCTGGAACATGTACTCCCTGTCAAACCTACAGAGACTCTGGAACATGTACTCATTGTCAAACCTACAGAGACCCTGGAACATGTACTTCCTGCCAGACTTACAAAGACTCTGGAATATATACTCCCTGTCAGACCAAGAAACCCTGGAACATGAACTTCCTGTCAGAGACTCTGGAACATGTACTCAATGTCAGATGCACAGAGAGGAACATGTCCTTCCTGTAAGAGCTAGAGAGACTCTGGAACATGTACTCCCTGTCAGACCTAGTGACCCTGGATCATGTACTCCCTGTCAGACCTACAGAGACTTTGGAATATGTACTCCCTGTCAGACCTACAGAGACCCTGGAACATGTACTCCCTGTCAGACCTAGTGACCCTGGGTCATGTACTCCCTGTCAGACCTACAGAGACTTTGGAACATGTACTCCCTGTCAGACTTAGAGAGACTCTGGAATATGTACTCCCTGTCAGACCAAGAGACCCTGGAACATGTACTCCCTGTCAGAGACTATGGAATATGTACTCCCTGTCAGACCTACAGAGACTTTGGAACATGTACTCCCTGTCAGACCTCCAGAGAGATTAAGATGATAAGTATTTTTGACAAACCTTCACCACACACAAGGTTGTGTACACACCAGGACAAGAATGGTGCAGTTCATGGTTTTGTTTCCTCAGAACTCCCATGTGTAATGTATACATGACACTGACAGTCACTGTGAGCTGGCAGTCTGATCAGCCCTCAAGGCTACACTGCACACATACATAACGAAAGCCGTTCTGCTAGTAAGTGATCACAAAGACATGGTGATAGATTCTGACATAACACATGCCTGTCATTATATATGTATGCAGAAAATGTTCTTCGCGATCATGAACATCTTGTGTATGTACCTACTTAATCACCTCATGTTCTTCATGTGTAGGTTGTCACTTCTTGTTCATCCTACATACACAAACATGTAATCCCCTCAATATCATCCTATACTGGGTATGTCTTTATCACAACCACCATGCTATCTTGAGAAGACAACCAGAACCTATTTCTATGTAATGAATATTTGGTTTTCAAAATGCTGATCACCAATCCTGGATTAAACTTAAGAAATTTTCACTATGTCTTAAGCCGGTTCCTATTTTTCGTATTATATCCCTGTCGTTCCATTATCTAGACATCCCACATCATATGTGTTGGACAACACTCTGGAAGTCTGCAATTTATGATACAGCTTTCTGTGGGCTTATGCAACAATTCTGCCAAATTAACAAAATTACTAAATGTTTATAAATGTCCACTGCTCCTTGGAAGAAAAGGGTTCTGGTTTTGAGAGCTCATATTTCGTTACATTTCATTTCATTTCTGCCGAAAAACCAAACAGGCATTTTGATACCCCAAAAATCATTACGTTTCAATATGTTTTGGCCAAAGAAAGAACTTGTTAACCAGAGATAGAAAAGAAAGATAAGCTCCAGATAATATGTACAGAAAGAATAATGTAAGTGAAATACAACAGAAAACACAAAAGGATGTTATAATGTAAATCATTAAATATATCAATAAAGTGACACATTGTTATCTGGACATTATTTAATCCAACTGCTATCAACCCATAGAATATCATATATTCTATGTCTACAGTCTTGGTGTTGTTTGCTGATTAGTTTATAGATATAGGTAGGGCTGCTCACATTAATTTAAATTGATCTCGCATGTTAGGCTAGGGGATTAGCACCCACATTAATTTGATGACATTAATTTTATTACAGTATGATTAAACAATTATATTCAAACTAAGAATCATCATCAATTGCAAAATCAATATATACAGACAAATTGCTTGTGCACAAGTATACAAGAAGTGCCGGTACAATACAGAAAAAATGAAGTGAAAATAAATAACTGACCATTCCGTGAAAGTCTTTGTATAATCCAAGAGAGGGCACACAAATATAAGTCTTGAATATGAAATGAAATGTCGTCTCAATTAACCCAAATCTCGGTTCATGTACAAACTGGCCTTCACACTGTAACTTCTGGAACATTCTAATACTGTCTTCCTAACAACAAGAATATGATCATATTCCCCTGCACTAGATATGGGTGCTGGTAATCACCTCACAGTTCGTGCTACTGTAAATTTGCTAAATTCAATCTTTCAATGTATGATCAAAATATATCTGACATATCACGACTGCATAAGAAAACACATTAAACCTGAATCTTTTTGACTCTTTATAAAAAAAGAAACTCATCATAGTAGGTCAGTACATAAACAGAAACAACCTTTTGAAACAGTATGTCTTTCAGATAATTGCACTTTATTTGATTTCTACAACTGACACATACATATGCAGGAAAACAATCTGTAAATAGGGAGATTAGGGGCATATATTTGTCGTATCACAATATGACTGGAATTCTTATAACCTTTCTGACAATGTATTATCATTTATTAAATGGTAGTGGTTTTGTCAGCTCCCATGACAACACCTATTTGTCAAACGGAGTTGGACTCAGAAATATTTGTGAAAAGTATTTGTTAGTTTTTATTTCAATTTTTGTGTGTGGGTAGATATTGAAACCAACAACTAAAATATAGAAGGCCTGATTAAAAAATAAAAGACTTAGATATGCAAATAAGTAAATGTTTGCTTGACTGTCCTAACTCACATCCTCATATACTTACGATCATTGCAGCACTGATGTTGCTTTGACTGGCATCGGACCCTGATTACATTCTTGGTTTCAGAGTCAACACATTTCCACTCATCCTTTTTTTATTTTTTTATTTTATTTCATTTATTTATTTTTTTATTTGCAGATAAATAGCCATGATATACATGTAGCTGCTACAGCTCCACATGACCAGGGGTTGATAACATTTTCAATCATTTGAAATAGAAGTAGGCGATAGTATAAAAAAAGATAAGATAAGATACGTAAGATTGTTGAGAAAGTGGATAGGGGGAGATAGATATCGAAGATAGTGGTATATAATTATATATTTTTTAAAAACAAAGCAAAAAAACCCAAACATTTCCACTCATCCCACACTGTGACAAGTGGATAATGGGTTGATAATGTTGTTTCTACAACGGAAACAGAACAACGCAGGTCCTAAACAACATCCCTGGCAGACTTTGACATTTGCCCTTTATGTCAAGCCATATTCTGGCAGTTCCAGCAGGCGGTGTCTACATCTCACAACTTTTGGGGTACAATTGAGCGCACTCTTTCTATGAAAATTTCAAGGAATATCATTTGACTCTTGCTCAAAAGTTGTTTGTTCAGGGTTACAACATTCAAGCCCTCAGTAAACCCCTCGATACATTTGTTGATAGTCTTGTGGAGGATATTTCCAAACTTGACGCATCAGTGACAAAAATGATGTCCGATGCAATTCCCTATTTTGACTTGTACCATATGTTCCCATAGTTTTTCAGGTAAACAGGGGGCACGGGAGGCCCAGTCGTCTAAGGCGCTGTGATTCGCAGTGCAGAGTTGCATCCCTTGGGTACGCCAGAAACCTATGATTGTGGGTTCGAATCCTGGTTCGCCCCAATTATGTTTCTAGGTTTGTCAGCACTATACCTGTGGTCGTGGGTTTCACCGAAGTGGTAAACATCTTAGACCTGCATCACTTCGGGCTTTCCTCCCACATTAAGCTGACACGCCATGATATAACTGGAATAATGTTAAAAGCGGTGTTAAACCCAACTCACTCACTCACTCACTCAGGGAAACACTTGACTTGCCTTTGCATGTGATTATGATGGTGCAACCAGTGGGGCAGGATGTGCTCAGCTTTTTGTGAATACCTGGTATCATCACTATTTGATAGTGATTCATAAAAACACACCTATGATATAGTTGGAAGTGTACAATGAATATTTCTTATGATCATGGAATTGGTTTTGTCACTTTTATATACATGAAACCATGGTATGTGACATGGAGGGATTAGGGGTCAGATGAATCGGAATAACCATGAACCAGCTTAGTGATGTGTCTACCATACCGAACCACCAGAGCCTACATCCCCAGAAATGTAAAAACCACGCCCCTAACCTCCCTCACATGCACTGAAACAACAATATTGTGCATTCTCTCTAACGATCCATGTAACCTCCATTCCACACCGCGTCTCCCATGCCTGTCTGTCTGTCTTGTAGTTGTGGTAATGTAAACAAGAAGCAATGCTGCGCTTGTTTTTGTCGTAACAGATTGAAAATATTCTTGCGTGGTTTGACTCAGTAGCTTGTTTCTTATTCTAACTCTGGAACATGGGATGTAACATGTGTGTTCCAGCGAGTAACCAGTCTCTTCGTATAACCTTAATATGCCATTCCTTGGAACTGGAGCACCATGTACACAGCCGATGCCAAATGCTTTACTTTCACAATAACAGGACTTCAAAGATACATGTTCTGGCACTCCACTCTTGTTACGGTCTGTTGTAGGTTCTTTCTCCAAAACTCAACTGTAATCAAGGGCACACCCTCATTCCCGGTCACATCAATCAGAGATCGGTATATGGTCTCTGCATCCATACAGACTGCATGGCTTCTGACCAAAAGTCCATAACTCACAGACCATCTCCGTGGTGTAACGGATGGAGCGTCTGCCCGGATGGAGCAGAAGATGCTTCAATCTCTAGCCATGTCATACCAAACCATGTGCTATTTGTATGACAACATCTCCAAACAACAAGTCATATTTATCTCCCATCTGACACTCAGAATATCCCTATCAAATTTTGAGTAGTAGAGTAGTTTAGTTACTTACACAGTGCCTAAAGGCAGACTGGGGAAGAATTGGGCCCCAGTATCCCATGCTTGGTGTTAGAGCAGACAGCTGGCCAGACTTGGAGACTTGATCATTTGTGTGACATCATGCTCCGATGGCATATATAGTTGCTCATGACATCAGTCACTGGTTTGCCTTTTCCAGACTCTGCCATGATACTGCTGAATACTTCTGTCTGTGGCATTAAACAACATTCACTCACTTCTGTGTGAGAAGGGTTCTCTTTATTTGGTGTTTGCAGTAGTCAGAGACACTGATAAGTTATCACAGAAAGTTCATGTGTATTTCGGTCGATTTTGAAATTGTGTCTTTTAATATTGCTAATCCATCAAAATGAGATTGGTCAGACAAAATTAATAGCAAACTTGAACAGACTTTATGCCACAATAAATAATTTTATTAAATAATTTTCATCCAATTTTCTTAAAAATGTGAAGTGAGAAGCCTTCTATTTCAAATATACATAGGTTTTTTTCAAATAAACTATTTAAAGCAACTGTGTACATTCGCTATTACTGGATGTGTTTTAAATGAACTGTGACTGTTTGGTTTGTTTGTTTGTTACACTAAGCAATACTCCAGTTGTATGACGATCGATGGTCTGTAAATAATCGAGTCTGGACCAGACAACCCAGACATGCATCAACCAAGTCAGCGAGCCTGACCACCCGATCCCATTAGTTGCCTCTTGCAACAAGCATAGTCACCTTTTACGGCAAGCATGGGTTGCTGAGTACCTATTCTGACCATGATCTTCACGGGTGTTTGTTTGGTAGTGAATCATGTAGGGAAAATCCATAATTAATTCATAATGGCCTTTTGGTCCTGGTTGGATGATTCACAAACTGAAAAATTAAAGTTGAATATGACCTTTTTTAATGACATGACTGCCGCCTGAATCTGCACAATTACAGAAAGGCAAAGGGTCCCGAAGTGCCCATGGAAGCTCCTAGGGCTGGGATGGGTAACTCAGGTACTCGGGTCGGGTGGGTCCTGAGCAGGACCCGGGCACCCACAGAACTACCTGGACCCGTGGTTAGTCATGTGATATATTGTTTAATGACAAAAACTCACTACAGCTCAGTGGTTACACCACAAGTCGCTAATGTTCGCATTTCTTTCTGACGATGCACACATTCCTTTTGACTTGTATATGTTTGAATAAAGATAAAGCTTCAATCAACTTCAGTGAACGCATCTTATTGTTTGATACATGTATCTAAATAGTTTTAGCCAGGGCTGTGGTAAAACAATTTTGGACATTTTGTTCCCTAGTCTTGAGACTTGCAGTGGGGGGTCGGGTAATAGGGGGTCGGGAACCCGGGTAGTAAATTTGGACTGGTCCCAGCCCTAGGCGCTCCACTGTTTGCCCTCACTGCTTGTGTTTGACTAAAGGAATTCCAGGTTGAACAAGAATCAGCTGTAATGGAATCCTGATTCAACTGTTAGTCCCTGAACAATCCTTCTCTCCCTCTGTGTAGTGTATTCTTTTCTTAATCCAGACTGCCTTCATCAAGTGCATACTGTTGTTAATTTCTGAATTCAAGCTGTGAGCTTCTGAGTGAATTACTGGCAGTTACCATGCTCACTGTGATGTGTTGCTGTGTCATTTACAAAAGAATATGTTTCTGTGGGTTATATATGCCAATTAATGATACACAATCCTCAATCACCTGTTCTTAAAAGTATTGTTACATGGTTCAGTGATTGATTGAGTTGGTATCAATGCTGCTCAGTTGGATGACTAATCAAACAGTTCTATATGTTTAAAAAGAGGTGAAGTGAAATGTGGTTTAATGTTGCGTTCAAGGTTATTGCGCTTATGTGCAATGTGCGTGTGTGTGTGTGTTTGCATGCATGTGGCTGCTTGTACTAGTTAGGACTAATGCCGGTTTTATAGTGCTAGCCAACTGAGATACCATGCCACAGTTTTAACATAAATAGCCTAATTGTACACTGCATACCGACCAGTCTTTGTTTTATTCCATTCATGCCGAGCACCAGGCAGGGTAACCACAAGTACACAATGTACCACCTTTAGAATGTCTTTTGGTATGATGTGGCCAGGGATCAAACCCGGACAGATGCTTCACCCACTACACCATGGAGCGTTCCAAAAGAAGAATCGGTTGTTATTTATATAATACACAACTTAATACAGACTCCATGGCAGTAAATGTGAGTGAGTGAGTGAGTGAGTGAGTGAGTGAGTGAGTGAGTGAGTGAGTGAGTGAGAGTTGTTCACATACCACTTTGGTAAAATCTGCTAGATATGGGCATGGCATTGACAGACAAAGGACTCTATTCTGGAATTGAACCCACAAACAATGGATCCTGGCAGGCAAGGGACAGAACTCTGCTAAAAAAAGCAGGATCTTTGAACATGCACTTGGCCAGTCTGACCTATCTCTGTGTTATATACATCTCTGCTTTAGCAAAACCATGCAATGTTTTTTTTACATCATAATGTTTATAATAATAATAGGTTAATGTCTCAGAAGAATCTCTAACCAGTTTTATGGGCATGTTACATCACAGAGCCACCTGTAACCCTCTCTGTTTGAACGATAACGATAACTTGATACAAGAAATATTAGCCACACCGCGACTGGGAGTGAGGTATTTTATAGCAAGAGTTGAGTGTATGTAGTGTCTAAGGGCTGCCACTCATGGTGTGGGCTGTAACATATGTGTGATCTCATCTAATATTGCTCCTACAACAAAAACATTTTGGGAAGTGTGATCTTTCCCTTGTGAGACATCTAAAGATTTCAAGATGGCCGCCAAGGTACCTTGTTGCCAGCAGACAGCAGACACCTGGCTGGGACACTATACTACAATCCACAAGATCTTCTGCTCTCTGGAGAGACCTGTTTTCCTACTTACATAGATCACATGACTCCGATACACTTGTAAATGTTAACATTCAATTACAATGAATGTATATTTGGCTCGAACATCTCATGTGATATGAAAAAAAGGATGACCAGGTTCTCGTGGGAGAGGAATTTAGCCGACTCAGAGGGAAGTTCACCACTTCCGTAGATGTAATATGTTTCATAACCTGAGGAAAAGAACATTGCGATACCTAGGAACATTTGGTTTCCTGCTTTTACTACTCAAGCTTTGGTAGGGAAATCCTAATTTAGTATGGTTAAATCTACCGGAAACCTAGCTCTACTTTGAACACAGTATGTTCATCTCTATTCTACCATGAGAAAATTAAACTATTTGGTGTTCCTGTGAACAATGAAGCAACTGAAAGTCTGCAAATATCATTATTTCAAAATGCCTTCTGACAATGATTGAGGAAGTTTTTTTCTAAAGATATTAGTTTCCGTGGTGATGATGTCATCAAAACAGCTGTTTCAATCAAAGGTGGTCATTATAATTTATAGGCCCTGATTGACCAATCATTTACCAAATTTCCTGGTAAAATGCATGTTATACCAACCTGAAGACTGATAATTTGAAATATACTGACCCAGAAATGCTTTCAGAATAGTGGCATGTAATGCACAAACCTCACTCTCAGCTTCCTGGGGAATATACAACTTGTGCTGCCTGTTGGCTGCGAGATGACTTATTGTGCAGTCACCATCTCATCCTACCAGGTACCCATTCACTGCTGAGTGAACAGCAGGGCTGGGCATATCTCAATATCCCTATTATAACTTGAGTGGTCTAGTTTGGTCAGTAACGATCTTTCTTTATGTATTTTTAAAAATTATCTTGCTTCTTCTTTTTAGTGCATCATTATTGTGCTGATTATGTGACCAAAATGTGTTCAAAACGTCACAGGACTCACTTCGAGCTTTAGCTTGATTAAAGTCAAATTAATTAATTCCAGGCCTTGAAAAGATTTGAATATGTACTAGTAACTGACTCCATGAAGTTCAGTACCTCTGGCTTGGTTCAACTTTCCTGACAGGCATCTTCTACATGTATAGTTAAGTTTCATCCAGTTTGGCTCAGTGGTTTCAGAAGGGAAAGAAAATATGGAAAAGTTGACGGATGACAGACACAGTGCAGTGACATAAGCCTGCACTTGCTACAAGTTAGTCTAATTTACAACAGTTCAAATAAAAAGATGTTCAGGTGGATTGGAATTGATAGGAACAGTTGTTTGTCCCAGAAATGTGCCGCCAGCTCTTTAACTTCTGAGTGCACAACTTCTCCTTGCAAACAGACCAGATGAAAACCCTGCCAAATAATTCAGCTTTACTGAAATCTTCACAGTCTGATTCCAGTCTGGGATCAAGTAAAGCTTGAGAAGGTGTCGATTCATTGTTTTATCCACATAATTCAGAGATTCAGCTTGTCAATGTGAAGACTGATATACCGGTAACTGGAAATTAATGACTGATTCATGTGGAATATAACTGAGCAATGACAGCTTGTAATACAGATGTATTTGTATGATGTAATAATATAACCAACATCTGGATTATGTCAGTGAGAATGGGATGACCTAGGCACATGATAGAATACAATGGTATTAGTTGCATGATGTCTCATAAATGCCCCTGTTAATTATTCTAGCTGTCATGAAATATTCTGTTTATTTGGTCTCTTCTCAATAGAAAACATCGCCTGTATAATTTGTCATGTCCTATATGAGTTTTATGACCTCTGCATAAAACATACCCTTTGTATATACAGGGGTCAACCTGCTCAGGGCCCAAAGTCTGCAGCAAATGTGAGTACAGATTCCCAAATTTGAATTTAAAATTTCCCAGTTCATGTTAATATAGTTAAACTAATGTTATGGCTTTGTAGGGATTACTTGTATATCAGTGATAACAGGACAATTAAAGGGGAAGAGCTTTCAAATACCTAAGAAGTTCGGAAAATGTAATGTAATGTAATACACTCCCAATATAGAACAATTATTCTTTCAAAATTTGCCTCTCTGATGTACCTGCAAAACTGTGCCTTCTGTACAGCATATCCTCAATACAGCATATCCTCTATACAACATAACCTCTATACAGCATATCCTTTATACAACCTATCCAATATACTGCATATACACTATACAACATAACCTCAATACAGCATATCCTTTATACAACATATCCACAATACTGCATATCTTCCATACAACATATCTTCTATATATAGCATCCTCTATACTGCATATCCACTACATAACATATCCTCTATGCAACATATCTTCTATATAACATATCCTCTATATAGCATATCCTCTATACTGCATATCAATATAAGACATATCCTCTATACAACATATCTTCCATACAACATATCCTCAGTGTAACATATTCTCTATACTGCATATCCTCTATACAACATATCCTCTATACAACACATCCTCAATATAACCTATCCTCTATATTGCATATCCTCTATACAACATATCCTCTATACTGCATATCCTCTATATAACATATACTCTACATAACATATTCTCTATACTGCATATCCTCTATACAACATATCCTCTATATAACATATCCTCTATACAACATATCCTCTATACAACATATCCTCTATACAACATATCCTCTTTACAACAAATCATCTATACTGCATATCCACTATACACCATATCCTCTATACTGCATATCATCTATACTGCATATCTTCTATACAACATGTCCTCTATACTGCATATCATCTATATAACATATCCTCTACATAACATATCCTCTTTACTGCATATCCTCAATACAACATATCCTCTATGCTGCATATCCTCTATACAACATATCCTCTATACTGCATATCCTCTATACAACATATCCTCTATACTGCATATCCTCTAAATAACATATCCTCTATACTGCATATCATCTATACTGCATATCTTCTATACAACATGTCCTCCATATAACACATCCTCTATACTGCATATCACCTATACTGCATATCCACTATACAACATATCCTCTATACAACATATCCTCTATACTGCATATCATCTATACTGCATAT
The DNA here is from genome assembly GCF_023055435.1 of Haliotis rufescens. NCBI lineage: Eukaryota > Metazoa > Mollusca > Gastropoda > Lepetellida > Haliotidae > Haliotis > Haliotis rufescens. Next base: position 59,016,647 of record NW_025963779.1, on the reverse strand, counting down.
CTTCTATACAACATGTCCTCTATACTGCATATCCTCTATATAATATATCCACTATATAACATATCCTCTATACTGCATATCATCAATACTGCATATCCTCTATCCAACATATCCTCTATACTGCATATCCACTATATAACATATCCTCTATACTGCATATCCTCTATATAACATATCCTTTACATAACACATCCTCGATATAATATATCCACTGTACAACATATCCATTCTATAACATATCCTGTATTCTGCATATCATCAATACTGCATATCCTCTGTACAACATATCCTCTATACAACATATCCTCTATACAACATATCCTCTATACAAAATATCCTCTATATAATATATCCTCTATATAACACATCCTCTATATAACATATCTTCTTTACAACATATACTCTATATAACATATACTCTTAACAGTATATTCTCTATACTGCATATCATCTATACTGCATATCCTCCATATTGCATATCCTCTATACAGCATATCCTCTATACAACATACCCTTTATATACAACATGTCCTTCAAACAATATATCTATTTAAAGGATATATTTCTTTCATAAAATACCCAGGAACATAATACCAAACTGAAGTAAAGTAACAAACAAAGAAAAAATAGCATTTCGTGTATTAACCAGTGCAGATATAACCAGTGACCGTATATAGGATTTCCAGCACATTTCCCAATCTCAGTGCGGTCCTACACCTAGAGCCCCAGATTCATTAGTCTACAGAATAGCAGTGCCTCTGTCTGATAAACAGATTGGTTAAAAATACAGTAACACTCTTCCAGGATGACAATTTCCAGAACTACAGAACTACCTGTTCCGAAGCTATGGCTCTGTGTGGCCGGCAATGACCTGCAAGAATAACCCTGTATGTACAAGACAACAGAAACCTAAACAAGGCCAACCTTCCGTGCATCACGGGTTTGTGCCACATATTTCCCACCAACAACCTGTGTATTACAAAGTATATATTTTGGCAGCTTCATCATTCCTGGCTGAGACCATCTCTAGTATTGCCCCCTGGGAAGGAAATGGGGCCGTAGGGTCCAGAGAGGATCTTGGCCAGACTTCAGCACATGCCATAGCCACAATGTTTGTTGCCCTAACACCAAGTTTATGTCAGATATTGCGTCCATCTCTTAGCTTTGATGTGCGGCTGTGTTATTCTTGGGAAGAAAACCCTCCATACACTCAGCGTTGCCGGTCCGTGATTTATCTTGGAGTTTGTTAAATAATCACGATCAGAGAAAACACTTGCTCTGGTTTATGATTGGTTAATGATGTCGGCAGAATGAAAGCCTGGCACACCTGAGTATAAATTAAAGCTGCGCTGTATTTACAATCTTTTTGTAGAAAAACGCTGCCACTGAACTGTGCCAGCGTTGTTTTCTATCCAAATAAATAACCTTTGTGTGAATTCCTTTCATTTCCGACTATAGCTGTGCTCTTTCCAGCCTCAATCTGTTGTGTCTATTGTGACGGAAATATATATCTAATACATAAGTAAAAAGATAACCGACTTTGATTTATTCATTGTCTGAAAATTTATATCAATCTTTTCACACAAAAAATAAAATGCCACTGAAATTATATAAATGTTGAAGGTGAGAAAGGGAACTGATTGGCATCAGATTGGCATACAGAAGGTGTATATATCTGGTAGACAATCTGGTCTACAGTTTCTTAAAGAAAGTTATCCCAGATATATATACAAATATTTGTCATGTATAAGGTATCACAAAATAAGATATTGTTCTTAAGGCCATATTTTTTTAGCTAACCTTAACTTTAAGTTCAAGTTCAATAATGCAACATGTGAATATAAAGATTTCTTCTTTGCTGTCAAGATCATTCAAAACTGACATCAATCTTTTCACCAAAGCAACATAATACCAATGATATTATACAAGTTGTCAGTGAGGGAAGGACTTGAAGGAGGGGTGTCTGCATCAAAGTGACCTATTTCCTATCAAGCAGACAATATAGCTCAAGGTTTTACATTTTCAACCTAAACTGAGGGTGCTTTATCTAACTTATGAACCGTCTAAATGCAAGAAATACCAGAAACAATAAGAAAACATTGATATACCTTATATTAAAACAATACAGGGTATCACAGTATAAAAGGAATTTGCTCATAGCGTGCGAGATAAAAACTAAGAGCAGCATGGACTAGCTGGAGTCATGACAGGATAAATTGAACAACTTCTCATCACCTGCCTCGGTAGCTCAGTGGGAAAACAGTCGGTTACAAACCTTAACATGATATTTGAGGTTGCAGTTTCGATTCACTTCAAGGAATTTTCATGCAAATATTTTTTAATTTTTAACCAATCATCAAACAAAGTTGTGTTCACATGAAGAGGCAAGTTTATAAAGTGTTAATTGTAAAACAGGGTATTACAATTGAAATGTAAAACCTCAAAGTAGGTTTAGAAGTGACCCATTTCAAAACCTAGGTCTGGAAGATGAGCTGGTTACCAGATTTACCTGAGGCTGTCAGAAACCTAATGCAATACAGAGTAACACAGTGATAGGTTTATAAGTATGAATAGTTTGATATAGACAAAATATATTTCCAGTCTCTGCTTCATACATATACAAGGAGTAGCAGGGAAAACAGTTGAAACCGTAATTTTCTGGAACAAATTATTTTCTTTAAAACATTTCATTACATTAATCAAGCCTACTATAATATAGCATTAGAAAGTGTCACAGCTCTGAGGACAGCAGCTATACCAGCGCCAGCTCTGATGCAATAACAAGAACATAGCAGACATAGTTGTATCAGTTTCTGGCATGTGACAAATCTACTATGGGCGATAAGGTGTCTGCAGAAACACAGGTGTGTTGTGTGTTTTTTAGAGAGAGGCGCCTCTCCCCTACCTTGCCAAGAAAACTGAAGTGGACACTTACTGCTACTGAGCAATCCACAGCCTGTTTGTTGAATGTACTTAGCTGCAGCCAATGTTAAGTGGGGAGAGCTTGAGAGGAAACTACAGACAACACCTTATCTGCTGAATGTTTGGATGTCCAACACTGTATAAATATTATGTGGTTAGACGATATCAGTTTACATAAATATGTCTATTATATTTTTGAAGTACTTCTCTTCAATCAAATCTAATTGTTCTGTTATTGTAATACATCAATAACCTGAAGTGAGTGAGTGAGTATGGTTTCACGCCGCTTTTAGCAATATTCCAACAATATCACGGCAGGGGACACCAGAAATGGGCTTCACACTTTGTACCCATGTCGGGAATTGAACCCGGCTCTTCGGCATGACGAGCAAACGCTTTAACCACTAGGCTACCCGACCGCCCAATAACCTGAAGTAGTTGATGTGGGATAATGCCTATTATACAAGAATGTTTAAAGTATTTCACTTCAATGAAATCTAATTCTTCTGTTATTGTATGCATGGATTATATTATCTATAATTTTTTCAAGATGGAAAAATGTTTATAGTTGCTTATAATGTAACCACAAGTATGTTCTTGATATTCATTTACACTTTTAATAAGTTCACCCTACATCAATGTTTTTGTGAGATTAAAGCATTTTCCACATGCATTTTGTCCATACAACAAATTAAGAGATGCAACAGTAAATGTGTAATCTATTTAAATGATTAACCTATAAATTCCAAATTAAGAAGGAATCCGAATTAACATTCTTTTACGTCTCCCTGAGGAGGCCATTATTACTGAAGATCAAAAGTGGGTTTTGCTTTTCACATTGTCTGTAAGCACATCTGGTACCCACACTTTTGCTGTCGGAGAACCAGATGGATATATTCATGAAAATGTCGACATTTTGCTTGAGTTAGAGAGCACAAAAATGTTTTAGTCATCAAATTTGTTGTTAATTGGTGAATCATGCAAAAATTGAGCTCATTAGGGAATTTAAGTTGACTTTACAAGATTTCTTTTTTAACAGGTGCTCCTTGTAGTGTTGTGTGTATAAATCATGTAGCGATGTAGATGTGTAGGGGTCGTTTGTTCTGACTACCCTGTCAAATTAACTCATGGTTTAAAGCATCACACCAACCTGGAAATACTCATTAATTCATGGCTCCTTTGTCTTTATCTATGAATTAACTACTGATAAACTGTATTGTTAGTTAAACACCAGTCTCAGGCGCTGTGCAGAGTTGCGTCCCTTGGGCACGCTAGAAACCTATGATTTTGGGTTCGAATCCCGGTTCGCCCCGATTATGTTTCTAGGTTTGTCAGCACCATACCCGTGCCCGTGGGTTTCACCGTAGTGGTAAACGTCTGAGACCTGGATCACTTCAAGCTTTCCTCCCACATTAACCTGACATGCGGTGACGTAACTGGAATACTGTTAAAAGCGACATTAAACCAAACTCTCTCACTCACTCACTCACTCACAAGTTAAACACCGCTTGGCAATGACCGAACCTCTTGACAGAAACGTGTATTGTTAGTGGGAATCGAACACATGAAGTCCGCACTGAAAGTCCCACCTCTGTCATCCCACTCGTGTTCCCTCACCTATATTCCCTCTACAAGGTTAGAGAATATTGTTTGTTTGTTGTTTAACGCTGCACTCCGCAATAGGCCAGCTATATGACTATATGACATCAGTCTGTAAATAATCAATTATGGACCAGACAATCCAGTGATTGACATCATGAGCATCGATCCACGCAATTGGGATAATTTGACATGCATCAACCAAGTCAGCAAGTCTTACCACCCAATCCCATTAGCCGACTCTTACGACAAGCATAGTCGCATTTTATGGCAAGCATGGGTTGCTGAAGACCTATTCTAACCCAGATCTTCACGGGCTAGAGAATATTGACCTGATCATGACTACTCCAAAGGACAAGATAAGATAAGGGCCCTCTTTCCCCTCTGTGAATGTTAACTTTTAAATTTAGAGAAATTTGAAGTATCAGACAATTTAAACAACTAGCCTTATTCCTTTGTTACTCTTGCAAGTTTTGGACTTCTGACCAAGTATGTATTTAAACTTCAAAAGAAAACCTAGGAGCAAGGACCCTTATCATACCTTGTACTTTGATAATCTGTGTTTATATATACTTAGTCTGTCTCCAAGAACCTAGAGAATAAATAAAAATGAATCCAACTCAAGTCTAGAATGATAGGGCAAGTCTAGATTGACTCAACTCTCACCTGAAATTAAGCATTGTTCTGGGCTCCTTTTGGATTTTAATTTGGATTTTGTAGATGTATATTTTGAAATAAGATAACTTTATTTCTGGGAGTATATTTTAGTCTAATATATACCAGATGGAACTTGATTTGTTTACAAGACAAATTTAATAATTGTGGGTTTACAAATTTGCCAATCATTTTTGTCTTTGCACAGATCCTCTTAACCAATTTTGTTTAAAAAAACTTCCCTTGATTGATATTGGTAGCAAAATAACCCGTTGACTTGTCATTTGAACCCTTTGACTTGTCCTTCAAAGAATACCCTCCAAGCAGCATGTTTCTTTCAATACAACTTTTTTATATTTCATCCTTTGACAATAGATCATTTAAAAAAGTACTTTTTTGCCATTATATTTTATATTTATTTGAAAAATACACACAACAAAAAAAATATGTAAGCCAAGTAATCTAAAAAGACCTTAAGGGTTGTTAAAAAACTTAAAAGAAGAAACATGTAGGATCATTATTAGCTGCAGCCTGAATATTACCTTCATTATGAAACAGCATATCTAAGTTGTACCATGGAAACAGGCCCTGCTCAGGCAGACGCGTTTGAAGACATTTGCTGTTTATTATCATTACTTGTACAGAAAGGGTGTACCGACACAATGCACAGAATCAAACACCACATGATGTCGACATATTCTGAAAATGACAGCTATTTTCATTTCCCATGGTTTCTGATATTTACCTCTCAGCAGCAGAGAGGCTACCAAAGGGAGAAAACCTTTTGAAAAGCTGTTTTCCTGCAAACACATCTACCAGTTTATGTCCTCCGTGCCTTTAACAATACCAATGGGACAATTTCCGAATTGTGTGCATGAAACTAGCATCACATAGAAACATTAAACTTGTGTTACAAAGTGTTCATAGGTCTTTGCACTTTGGGAGTTTTGCAAACACTGACGTGAGTAACAATACAAGTGTTTTTAGTGTATCGAAACAAGAAAGCCATTCCTGCGAGTCTTTGACTAGGTTCCATTAGAACATGATATGTTCACCATTAGTGAGAGTATATCCTTGAGTTTTTATGGCAAAGGGTCTTCATTCCTGCAGAGCATTTGGGTCAGTTTAAAATTGGTTCAAGAACATTACGAGAGCTTCTTTCATCTTCAGGTTAGAAAACAATGGTTGGTTGTTAAAAAAAATGTTATATTTCTTTCTCTTGTGTAAGGATAGGTATTGACTAAAACACTTTAAAAGCACAAGGCTGTTAAAAATGGTTTTAAAAAAATGGGTTGAATATTTTTTTTCACTGATAGTCTAAGTGTGCACGTTTTGATGTGACTGGTATTATTGTTGGTCATATCATTATAACACAATAATCAATGGTCAATAGGAACTATTCACATTTTAAATACTTCACCATTTCTGGGTACTCTGCTGAAACAGTTCATATACATGTAGGTACTTACATACTAGGGCTGGGACGGGTAACTCGGGTACACAGGTACTCGGGTCGGGTAGGTACTGAGTAGGACCCGGGTACCCACAGGACTAATGGGACCCGTGGTTAGTCACGTGATATTTTGTTTCATGACAACAATTCACAATATAACTGCATGGTTACACGACAATTCTAAGTCTTTAATCTTCTAATTTCTCCATGACTATAAAGACCGCCTCCATGGTCTAATGGTAGAGCGTCCACCCAGAGAGCGGAATGTCCGGGGTTCGATCCCAAGTCGCGTCATTCCAAAAGACGTTAAAAGAAGGTACTTGTTGTTACCCTGTCTGGCGCTCGGAATGTTGTGTTCCTCATAACGTTTTAGAATATATATATGCTTACTCCTTCATCAGGTGAATGAATCATAGACTCCGAAAAGTTGTGTTCCTCATAATGTTTTGGGGTATATGCTTGCTCCTTCATCAGGTGAATGAATCACATACTTCGAAAAGTTGTGTTCCTCATAATGTTTTGGGGTATATGCTTACTCCTTCATCAGGTGAATGAATCATATACTTTGAAATGTTGTGTTCCTCATAATGTTTTGGGGTATATGCTTACTCCTTCGTCAAGTGAATGAATCGATCATATACTCCGAAATGTTGTGTTCCTCATAACTTTTCTGAGTATATGCTTACTCCTTCATCAGGTGAATGAATCATATACCCTAAAATGTTGTGGTCCTCTTAATAAAGAAGTTGACATCCATAAATTCTCTTCCTTATATGTATCACTTCTAAATGCCTTTCAAAGACTTAATATTTGAAATTGCTATATGTTTTTAGATGGGTACATTCTTCTGTTGATTTGCTGAAAAACCCAACTTTAGTACAAGATAAAACATGCCTCCTCAATTTTGGTTGAAACTGTAAAACCGCAAGCAAGGGAAAAGGTTTTACATTTTCAACCAAAACTGAAGAGACATGTCTTATCCAACTTATTAACTGTCTAAATGCAAGAAATACTAAAAGAAATAAGAAAACATTGATATACATTATAGTGAAACAATACAGCATGTCGCGGAATAAAAGCAAATCGATCAAAGCATACAAGAGAAAAACCATGTGCAGCATGGACATGCTGGAGTCATGACACGTAAAACTGAACAAGTTTTCATCACCTGCCTCTGTGGCTCAGTGGGAAAACAGTGGGTTACAAAACTTACATGATATGTCAGGTTGCAGGTTTGATTCACATTGTGCCATTTTCATGATTCAACAAATTTGTGATTTCACCAAAGCATATAGAGCATGATTGAGGCACACATTTAGCCTGTTTAATTAATACATTGTAGCTTCAACTAAATCTAACTAATATCATGCATCAAAGGGTTTCTAGTATTCTTACTATTTACAACACTCATTAAAAAGTGCAATACTTTTTACTTTACTTTTGATGTCATTTGATGTGAAAGAAACGAATTGAAAGCTAGGAACTTTTCGGAATGAACACAATATAATTATTTCATACAAGCCCATGTTTCTGTGAAGTTAAGCTTTACTATGGTATTTTAAGATTTGTATCAATGTATTACCTTTGTGTGATGTATATATTCGAGATATTTATCAAAGCAAAAACTGTTGAGTTGATGGCTGTTGGTTTAACACTGTCTACGTTGTTGATTTCTATATAAGCTTTCTGTCTTGAAAATTCATTTATATCTTGTTTCTGCCTCTCAGATTTCCTCTATGTTGAGGATATTTATTCTTCTAGCAATGATGGAAGCCCTTTTTCATTGTTATTACTGATTACAGTTAATTCTTTTGCAGTGACAGGCCACATTTAGACTTGTATGTCTTCAGATTTCATTCACATATTTAATCATGTTTCTTTTTGATGTGGGTGCTTGAAGCTACACATGACTCATCAAGTGCCTCAATATCCATGGTCCTGAAAAAAAGGACTCAAACTCACCAATCATATTTTGAAACAACAATATATTCTTCTGTGCATAAAATAAACATTTACTGCTTATTCGAAAAGAAGAAAAATCAACAAGCTGCAGGAAAAAGCCTCATTCTTGATTCCACTAGGGATATACCACTGCACTTAGCCTTGCTCCAAGGCTAAACTGACAGACAGGTCCATGGATATTTAGTAATTCTATCCTCCTAATAGCGAAGTCCAGATAAGTGGACAGTACACCAGTCTCTTATAGGGACAACTTGTTCTTATTATTTATACCATCAAAAATTATTAGTTAAACTAATAATTATTGCCTTAGAGACTTGTGCAAGTCTACACTGCACTAAACATTCAGAGATGGTCAGGTCAGAAAAACACAAATTCCATGAAAAAAAAGGAATGTTTTTTCTAACAGTTTACAGACTAATAAGATTTCAAAACTACTCACCTCAATTTCACAGACTAATCCTAATTTTATTACTACCTAAAATTCCTAAAAACTACTGCCTCCCTGTAAGGATATTCTTAAAATGTAAGAAAAAATTGGTATGGCCTAAATCTAGCCCTTATATTCTAAAAAAACCTTGTCTGACCATGCAGTGAGCTGTTGTCTGGCAGCGGCACCAATTGTTATGATTCCTGAAATAGAGCACATAGATGCACTACATCCTGACCAAGTACTCCCGGTACACAAGCATAGGGGTAATTCCTCGTTAACAATTCTTCCTCTTGATAAAATCTATGTAGAGATGAGTTACAAGCTGTTTTCCTCGACTGATGAGCATGCCTCCTTTCCACTTAACTGCATATCTAAATACATCTAGCACGCCATTGTTGAGAAGATGGCCTCCTGAAGTCTGTTGGTTCTCCACAATATGTTTCATACAATGCCCAGGAATTATATATATATATATATATATATATATATATATATATAGTGCTATCTAATCACCTGCTCGGCAAACAACAAAGTAAAGGTGACACTGGAATTATGCATATATATATGGCAAGTCTAGTTTGCCTCAGCTCTAGAAAGTAAAGCATTGTTTGGGCTCCATTTGGATTTTATTTTTTATTATACATGTATGCATATTTTTAGATATATATATATACATATATATATATATATATATATATATATATATATATATATATATATATATTGGGCAAGTCTAGTTTGCCTCAGCTCTAGGAAGTTAAGCATTGTTTGGGCTCCATTTGGATTTTATTTTTAGGGCTCCAAGCCGAAAGGCTGTAGAGCCCTATTGTAATCGTTCGATTTATTAGGGCTCCAAGCCGAAAGGCTGTAGAGCCCTATTGTAATCGTTCGATTTATTATTATTATTATTTATTATTATTATTATTATTTATTATTCCGCCGATTTTTGTACCTGCCCTAGCAAAATAACCACCGGCTCGATTTTGTTCAAATTTTGTGGGTGTTCGTAGACCGTTGGGTACTAGTGCCCGCCAAAAACCCTAGGGCGTAGGCCGAAAGGCCAAGGGCAGATAACTGAAAAACAAGTATTTTTTGAAGATGTATTTCGCCCTATTGCTCCGCAACCGCTTATTCGATTACTTTGAAACCTTGCATGTATCTGCTGCTTTAGTTCTTTGATATTTTTTGTTCTTTGACTTTGGTCATTGATCACGTGGTTTGGCAGCCATATTGGATTCAAGGTTTTCACAGGGTTTTGGGGGTACCTGTCTTCAAATACTATCTCCTCTGAATCCACTGCATGAAATGCTTTCAAACTTTCTGAGAATTGTCTCCATACAGAACACAACAAATAAGCATAGCCGTTTTTGGATATCTTTTTTAGTTGCGGTCATATTGGATTTTGATTTTGATCATTTTTTTCACCGAAATGTTACTTTTAAGATCATAACTTGTAAGGTTCTTAACAGAAACTATTGAAAGTTTGCATGAAGCTTTGAGACTATATGTAGCTCATTTTGTTCTGGGTTGCATACTGAAAGCACCACTGCTTGGTGTAGTATTATTTGATTTAAGTTAAAAATCAGACTTGAGTACAAATACTGAAGGAAGCGCCTCATAAATCTACCAAACACCCCCATTCACTGGCTTTGCAAGCGTTCTCCACAGTCTTGTTCAGTATTATGTGTACTACCCTTGACGACCAGGATTAGAATTGGCCTTTTTCAACCGATGCTTGTCTCAAGAGGCAACTATGCTTGTCACAGGAGGCGACTAATCGGATCGGGTGGTCAGACTCGCTGACTTGGTTCTTCATTTTTCAATTGCCAATTGCTATGGTACCTTATTTTTGACGGCCTTGTTAAAAGCAAACCATTTGCGGATTAGAATATGGAGGTTGGAAATTGGTTTAGTACACTCTGGGAAACTGTGGCACACGCCAATTTGGTAGCGGCAATGTCCTGAAAACGGTGACTATCTTTTGACGGAGTTGGTACAAGCAAACCATATGCGGATTCGAACATGGTCGAAGTCAAACATGGGTTAAGAACACACTGGGACACATGTGGTGATGTCTCACAAGCGGTTTATTACATTTGATGGCGTTGGTACAACCAAACCATTTGGAGATTCGAACATGGTCGTAGTCGGACATGGGTTAAGAACACACTGGGACACATGTGGTGATGTGTGACAAGCGGTTCATTACATTTGACGGCGTTGGTACAGGCAAACCATTTGAGGATTCGAACATGGTCAAAGTCAAACATGGGTTAAGAACACACTGGGACATATGTGGTGATGTCTGACAAGCGGTTCATTACATTTGACGGCGTTGGTACAGGCAAACCATTTGAGGATTCGAACATGGTCGAAGTCAAACATGGGTTAAGAACACACTGGGACATATGTGGTGATGTCTCACAAGCGGTTCATTACATTTGACGGCGTTGGTACAGGCAAACCATTTGAGGATTCGAACATGGACGAGGTCGGAAACAGGTTTAGCACTTTATCTCAGCAATACGACATAAACCCGGGGCCCTGACGAACTCAGAACGCTCATCCATTTGACTGGAGCTCAACTGACAAAGAAGTTACAGTCTGGTTCAGAGTCACCAAGCCGAAAAGCTGAAGAGTCCCAGTGCTATCGTTCGATTTAATATTATTATTATTCCGCCGATTTTTGTACCAGAGCTAGCATAATAACCACTGCCTCGATTCCATTCAAATTTTGTATGTGTATCCAGATACTTACGTACCAGATACCACACAAATTCCAAGGCCATAGGCCCAAAGACCAAGGGCAGATAACTGAAAAATAAGCAATTTTAAAAGCTATATTTTGCCCTATTGCTTCGCAACCGCTTGTCCAATTACTTTCAAACTTTAGATGTGTCTGCTGCTTTGGGTGCTTGACATTTGATGTTCTCTGACTTTGGTCATTGGTAACGTGGTTTGGCAGCCATATTGGATTCAAGGTTTTCACATTGTCTTTTGGGTACCTGTCTTTAAATGCATACTCTTCTGAATCCATTGCACGAAATGTTTTCACACTTTCTGAGAATGGTCTCCATACATAGCACATCAAACTCTGTTAGCCGATTTTGGATATCTTTTAAATCGACGGACCTATTGGATTTTGATTTTGATCATTTTTTTCACCGAAATTTTACTTTAAAGATCATATCGTGTAAGGTTGTTGACAGAAACTATTGCAAGTTTTCATGAAGTTAGTGTGTCATATGCATCTCGTTTTTTGTTCATGGTTGTATGCTAAAAGTAACACCGCTTGGTGGTAATATTTGATTAATATTTGGGACACCCCTGGAACACGCAAATTTCGTAGCGACGATTTCCGTTGACTATCTTTTGACAGAATTGGTACAAGCACACCCTTTATGGATTCGAACATGTTCGAGGTCGTAAATGGTTTTAGAACAGACCTGTACACCCTGGCACACGCCAATTTTGTAGCGGCGATACCCTGCAAGTGATGCCTACATTTGACGGATTTGGTTCAAGGAAACCCTTTGAGGATTCGAACATGGATGTGCACTGTGCAGTGTTACTTGGAGCCCGCCATTGCTGCTTGCAGCTTTAATTATTATTATTATTATTATTATTTATTATTATTTATTATTCCGCCGATTTTTGTACCTGCCCTAGCAAAATAACCACTGACTCGATTTTGTTCAAATTTTGTGTGGGTTTGTAGACCGTTGGGTACTAGTGCCCGCCAAAAACCCAAGGCCGTAGGCCCAAAGGCCAAGGGCAGATAACTGAATAACAAGTATTTTTTGACGATATATTTTGCCCTGCTGCTCCACAACCGTTTGTCTGTTTACTTTCAAACCTTGCATGTATCTGCTGCTTCAGTTCTTTGATATTTTTTGTTCTTTGACTTTGGTCATTGATCACGTGGTTTGGCAGCCATATTGGATTCAAGGTTTTGACAGGTTTTTTTGGGTACCTGTCTTGAAATACTATCTCCTCTGAATCCACTGCATGAAATGCTTTCAAACTTTCTGAGGATTGTCTCCATACAGAACACAACAAATAAGCATAGCCGTTTTTGGATATCTTTTTTAGTTGCGGTCATATTGGATTTTGATTTTGATCATTTCTTTTTACCGAAAATTTACTTTTAAGATCATAGCTTGTAAGGTTCTTAACAGAAACTATTGAAAGTTTGCATGAAGCTTTGAGACTATGTGTAGCTCATTTTGTCCTGGGTTACATACTGAAAGCACCACTGCTTGGTGTGGTATTATTTGATTTAAGAAAAAAAATCAGACTTGAGTACAAATATTGAAGGAAGCGTCTCATAAATCTACCATACACCCCCATTCACTGGCTTTGCAGATATCCAAGCGTTCTCCACAGTCTTGTTCAGTATTATGTGTACTACCCTTGACGACCAGGATTAGAATTGGCCTTTTTCAACCGATGCTTGTCTCAAGAGGCAACTATGCTTGTCACAGGAGGCGACTAATCGGATTGGGTGGTCAGACTCGCTGGCTTGATTCTTCATTTCTCAATTGCCAATTGCTACGGTACCTTATTTTTGACGGCGTTGTTTAAAGCAAACCATTTGCGGATTAGAATATGGTCGAGGTCGGAAATTGTTTAGTACACTCTGGGAAACTGTGGCACACGCCAATTTGGTAGCGGCAATGTCCTGCAAACGGTGACTATCTTTTGACAGAGTTTGTACAAGCAAACTATATGCGGATTCGAACATGGTCGAAGTCAAACATGGGTTAAGTACACACTGGGACACGTGTGGTGATGTCTCACAAGCGGTTCATTACATTTGATGGCGTTGGTACAAGCAAACCATATGCGGATTCGAACATGGTCGAAGTCAAACATGGGTTAAGAACACACTGGGACACATGTGGTGATGTCTCACAATCGGTTCATTACATGTGATGGCGTTGGTACAACCAAACCATTTGGGGATTCGAACATGGTCGAAGTCAAACGTGGGTTTAGAACACACTGGGATACGTGTGGTGATGTCTCACAAGCGGTGCATTACATTTGATGGCGTTGGTACAAGCAAACCATATGCGGATTCGAACATGGTCGAAGTCAAACATGGGTTAAGAACACCCTGAGACACGTGTGGTGATGTCTCACAAGCGGTTTATTACATTTGATTGCGTTGGTACAAGCAAACCATATGCGGATTCGAACATGGTCGAAGTTGGAAAATGGTTGAAACATCCTGGGACACCCAAGCACATGTCAATTTAGTAGTGGTGATGTCTCACAAGAGGTTCCTTACATTTGACGGCGTTGGTACAGGTAAACCCTTTGAGGATTCGAATATGAACGAGGTCGGAAACAAGTTTAGCACTTTATCTCAGCAATGCGACAGGAACCCGGGGCCCGGACGAACGCAGAACGCTAATCCGTTTGACTGGAGCCCAACTGACAAAGAAGTTACAGCCTGTTAAAGAGTCCCCAAGCCAAAAGGCTGAAGAGTCCCAGTGTTAGCATTTGATTTAATATTATTATTATTCCGCCGATTTTTGTACCAGAGCTAGCAAAAAAACCACTGGCTTGATTTTGTTCAAATTTTGTATGTGTATGAAGACCGTTGGGTACTAGTGCCCGCCAAAAACCCAAGGCCGTAGGCCCAAAGGCCAAGGGCAGATAACTAAAAGACAATAATTTTTTTGAAGATGTATTTCGCCCTATTGCTCCGCAACCGCTTATCCGATTACTTTGAAAACTTGCATGTATCTGCTGCTTGAGCTGCTTGACATTTTTTGTTCTTTGACTTTGGTCATTGGTCACATGGTTTGGCAGCCATATTGGATTCAAGGTTTTCACAGTGTCTTTTGGGTACCTGTCTTCAAATACTATCTCCTCTGAATCCACTGCATAAAATGCTTCCAAATTTTCTGAGAATTGTCTCCACACACAACACAGCAAACTCTCATAGCCGTTTTGGGATATCTGTTTTAGTTGCGGTTGTATTGGATTTTGATTTTGATAAAAAAAATTACCGAAATTTTACTTTAACGATCATATCTTGTTAGCGTGTTGACAGAAACTATTGCAAGTTTACATGAAGTTAGTGTATCATATGCATCTTATTTTCTGTTCTTGGGTGCATGGAAAAAGTAACAACACTTGGTGGTAATATTTGATTAGAATTTGGGACACCCCTGGAACACGCTTATGTCCTGCAAACGGTGACTATCTTTTGACAGAGTTGGTACAAACAAACCCTTTGAGGATTCGAACATGTTTGATGTCGGAAATGGGTTTAAAACAGACTTAGCACACGCCAATTTCGTAGCAGCAATACCCTGCAAGTTGTGCCTACATGTGACGGATTTGGTACAAGGAAACCCTTTAAGGATTCGAACATGGACGTTTGTGCACAGTGTAACTTGGAGCCCGCCATTGCTGCTTGCAGCTTTAATTTTATTTTATGCATATATATATGGCAAGTCTAGTTTGCCTCAGCTCTAGAAAGTAAAGCATTGTTTGGGCTCCATTTGGATTTTATTTTTTATTATACATGTATGCATGTTTTTATATATATATATATATATATATATATATATATATATATATATATATATATATATATATATATATATATATATATATATTGGGCAAGTCTAGTTTGCCTCAGATCTAGGAAGTTAAGCATTGTTTGGGCTCTATTTGGATTTTATTTTTTTATTATATATTATTATATATTATATATATTATATCGATTATTTGCAGACCGCTGTCATGCAGCTGGAATATTGCTGAGTGCGGCGTTAAACAACAAACAAACAAAACAAAACTTAAGATATGCATGTTCAGAATTACCCATGAATTCCTGGCTCAGAATCAACTGCAACAACAATAGTGTGATGTCATGGGGATGGTCTATTACATGCACATCAATACAGTATCACACTACCTACATGCTTAACAATTTAACATGCAATAGCTGAAAATAAAAGCAACATTTTAGCTTGGATGCAATGAAGTGTTTAAAATACATTCAGGCATTGATGTGAGCACTTAAGCTCAATGCACCTGGTACACAAGTTTAATTCTAATATTTCAATGTAGGAAATTCCAGTCTGTTTTTTATCTTGTTTCTACAACACACTTTCCTTGTAAGTAAGGTTGAGATCAAACAGGGAACACCTCAAAATACCTTCTTTACTCGGGGCCTGAAAGCCTACACGCAGCCTTCTTCTCACAAAAGTTATCTAAACCATTTGTAGCACGAACAATCAGAGATGCTTCGATAATTCCCTCGTGAAAGTGATAGCAAAAAGATACAACTCTACTGTCATGTTCTTGTGGCGTTTTTGTGTGTGTAAAATAAACTGTGATTTTGAAGTGGTGTAGAGTGGGTGTGTCTCCTTGGAAACTGTCATGTTGTGTTTAGATAACCAACCAGCGCCTTGTGGAGTCAGTAGGCACCTGAGGGGAAATCTCTGTCAGTGTTGGTGTCTGGGTGGCATTGCAGCAGGGGGGCTGGACTGGTGAGTGAGTGAGTGAGTGAGTGAGTGAGTGAGTGGGTGGGTGGGTGGGGGGCTGGACTGGTGAGTGACTGAGTGAGTGAGTGAGTGAGTGGGTGGGTGGGTGGGCGGGCTGGCGGGCGGGCGAGCGAGCGAGTGAGTGAGTTAGTGATTGAGTGAGTGAGTGAGTGAGTGAGTGAGTGAGTGAGTGAGTGAGTGTGGTATTCTTGGGTGGAGGTCACAATGTCTGACTGGTTGTAGTGATCCTAGGAGGTGACAAAGACTGGTTGTAGTGATCCTAGGAGGTGACAAAGATGGGTTGTAGTGATCCTAGGAGGTGACACTGTCAGACTGGTTGTAGTGATCCTAGGAGGTGACACTGTCAGACTGGTTGTAGTGATCCAAGGAGGTGACAGTGACTGGTTGTAGTGATCCAAGGAGGTGACACTGTCAGACTGGTTGTAGTGATCCAAGGAGGTGACAGTGACTGGTTGTAGTGATCCAAGGAGGTGACACTGTCAGACTGGTTGTAGTGATCCAAGGAGGTGACACTGTCAGACTGGTTGTAGTGATCCTAGGAGGTGACACTGTCAGACTGGTTGTAGGGATCCTAGGAGGTGACACTGTCAGACTGGTTGTAGTGATCCTAGGAGGTGACAATGACTGGTTGTAGTGATCCAAGGCGGTGACACTGTCAGACTGGTTGTAGTGATCCTGGGAGGTGACACTGTCAGACTGGTTGTAGTGATCCAAGGAGGTGACACTGTCAGACTGAGCTGTCCAGATTGGTGTCATTGAACTTTGTCCACAGCTTACAATTCAATGGCCCTTTCTGATTCTCCATTTCTCCTCATAAATTAAAAACAAACATGCTTATAAGGAACTGACAGATATAACAAACATATTTTTTGGTCCCAGCCATTTGTGTATATATACTGTATATATCCTTATAATGAACTACGGTTATAACAAACTAAAATTAGTGGTCCCTTTCATTTCTGATAACCGTAGTTTACTATATGTCCCTTTGTTTCAGGATCATACCCATGCTCTTGGGTTTCACAAAAGGGGTAAAACTCTATGATGTGCATCACTTGGGTCTAAACATTCATCCCATACTGAGCTGACAAATCACAATGTTTTGTCGGATCATGTACATTTTCGTATGCCCGTGTTTCTCGCGGTTGCTTCACACAGACTTTAGAATACTCAGATGATAGCTTGTTTTTAAGTTAAGTAGTCTTTAATAAGTGAAAATGATATTTTACAGTAGTTACTATGAATGTTAAGCGTCTGAAAACACAACACAGGGATAATTGTAATACTGTTAACAGTTGCCTTACTCCCAACTGCCTCACTCACTCAAACTACAGGGTGCTGCAGTGAGTGAGTGAGTATGGTTTTAAGCCGCTTTTAGCAATATTCAATCAATATCACAGTGGGGGACACCAGAAATGGGCTTCACACATTGTACCCATGTCGGGAATCGAACCCGGGTCTTCTGCGTGACGAACGAATGCTTTAACTACTAGGCTACCCGATGCCCCACAGGGTGCGGCATACTGCATCTGCATGAAGGCTGATAGCAGGTGCAGGGTAAAATATACTACTCAATAGAAGTTAAAGAATACCCGATTCTTTCATATTACTATAGTAAATCTGTCATGGCCGATTAACTATAGTACCGGTAAATGAAAAAATCGGGTTTTCTTGAACTTCTTGTGAGAAGTATACACAGATGGGTGTTTTTAAGTCCACAATTTGTCAAAGCAAATCAGTTATTTCGTTACCCTTAACTTACCCTATAGTCATCATAATTGATATCAATGACTTTGTGGGTTTGCACATAAAAAATCCATTTCACCTAAAAAAATTAAGAGTAAAGAATATGAAATCGACTTGTTAAAACAAATGATTCCAATAAAATACCTCTAAAAACAGGTTTCAACAAACCGTTACACATTTTACAAAGTGTAAAAGTATTACAACATTTTCATTAACTCTTTTGGTGGTTATGTCTTCAAAAAAATGAAACAACCCCCAAATGCAAAGAAATAAATGTATATGCACTTGTATTTCTTTGTTCAGCCCTTTAAACATTGGCCTCCTATGCCCATTAAAAGCTTTACAGTGTGAGAATTGCAAAGGAGGAAAAACTAAGCTCAGGTATGTTTGTTCCTAAGCCAGAAAATGAAAACTAACAATGAGTAAACAAACTGTAGCTGACAACCCATTCTGATTTCAAAGCTGGGTGCATTCTTCAAATTGCTTCAGCCCACAACTTATCAGTCCTACACACCTTAGTTAACTCTTTAAACTGTGACATCCTCTTTGAAGAAGGATAATTAGGAGAGCTTACATCTATAAACAAGAACAGCTTACCTGTCTTCATGTTTTTATTTGGTTAGTAGTCCTTTGTGAGGGAGTTCAACATTCTAGTTCATGATGTTAAATGAGTGTGAGGAGGTTATTCCATAAATGTCCCATAGTCATTTGTTGTTAATATTACCCAGTTAGAAGAGAAAGAAAGATGCAATCCGTGTGTTTACTCTCTTCATCCTGACAGTGTGAGGAGGTTATTCCATAAATGTCCCATAGTCATTTGTTGTTAGTATTACCCAGTTAGAAGATAAAGAAAGATGCAATCTGTGTGTTTACTCTCTTCATCCTGACAGTGTGAGGAGGTTATTCCATATATGTCCCATAGTCATTTGTTGTTAGTATTACCCAGTTAGAAGATAAAGAAAGATGCAATCCGTGTGTTTACGCTCTTCATCCTGACAGTGTGGGGAGGTTATTCCATAAATGTCCCATAGTCATTTGTTGTTAGTATTACCCAGTTAGAAGATAAAGAAAGATGCAATCTGTGTGTTTACTCTCTTCATCCTGACAGTGTGAGGAGGTTATTCCATATATGTCCCATAGTCATTTGTTGTTAGTATTACCCAGTTAGAAGACAAAGAAAGATGCAATCCGTGTGTTTACTCTCTTCATCCTGACAGTGTGAGGAGGTTATTCCATAAATGTCCCATAGTCATTTGTTGTTAGTATTACCCAGTTAGAAGATAAAGAAAGATGCAATCTGTGTGTTTACTCTCTTCATCCTGACAGTGTGAGGAGGTTATTCCATATATGTCCCATAGTCATTTGTTGTTAGTATTACCCAGTTAGAAGACAAAGAAAGATGCAATCCGTGTGTTTACTCTCTTCATCCTGACAGTGTGAGGAGGTTATTCCATAAATGTCCCATAGTCATTTGTTGTTAGTATTACCCAGTTAGAAGATAAAGAAAGATGCAATCTGTGTGTTTACTCTCTTCATCCTGACAGTGTGAGGAGGTTATTCCATAAATGTCCCATAGTCATTTGTTGTTAGTATTACCCAGTTAGAAGACAAAGAAAGATGCAATCCGTGTGTTTACTCTCTTCATCCTGACAGTGTGAGGAGGTTATTCCATAAATGTCCCATAGTCATTTGTTGTTAGTATTACCCAGTTAGAAGATAAAGAAAGATGCAATCTGTGTGTTTACTCTCTTCATCCTGACAGTGTGAGGAGGTTATTCCATATATGTCCCATAGTCATTTGTTGTTAGTATTACCCAGTTAGAAGATAAAGAAAGATGCAATCCGTGTGTTTACGCTCTTCATCCTGACAGTGTGGGGAGGTTATTCCATAAATGTCCCATAGTCATTTGTTGTTAGTATTACCCAGTTAGAAGATAAAGAAAGATGCAATCTGTGTGTTTACTCTCTTCATCCTGACAGTGTGAGGAGGTTATTCCATATATGTCCCATAGTCATTTGTTGTTAGTATTACCCAGTTAGAAGACAAAGAAAGATGCAATCCGTGTGTTTACTCTCTTCATCCTGACAGTGTGAGGAGGTTATTCCATAAATGTCCCATAGTCATTTGTTGTTAGTATTACCCAGTTAGAAGATAAAGAAAGATGCAATCTGTGTGTTTACTCTCTTCATCC
Organism: Haliotis rufescens; assembly: GCF_023055435.1. Taxonomy (NCBI): domain Eukaryota; kingdom Metazoa; phylum Mollusca; class Gastropoda; order Lepetellida; family Haliotidae; genus Haliotis; species Haliotis rufescens. The sequence goes on along the minus strand of NW_025963779.1, from coordinate 58,996,160 downwards.
TGACAGTGTGAGGAGGTTATTCCATATATGTCCCATAGTCATTTGTTGTTAGTATTACCCAGTTAGAAGACAAAGAAAGATGCAATCCGTGTGTTTACTCTCTTCATCCTGACAGTGTGAGGAGGTTATTCCATAAATGTCCCATAGTCATTTGTTGTTAGTATTACCCAGTTAGAAGATAAAGAAAGATGCAATCTGTGTGTTTACTCTCTTCATCCTGACAGTGTGAGGAGGTTATTCCATAAATGTCCCATAGTCATTTGTTGTTAGTATTACCCAGTTAGAAGACAAAGAAAGATGCAATCCGTGTGTTTACTCTCTTCATCCTGACAGTGTGAGGAGGTTATTCCATAAATGTCCCATAGTCATTTGTTGTTAGTATTACCCAGTTAGAAGATAAAGAAAGATGCAATCTGTGTGTTTACTCTCTTCATCCTGACAGTGTGAGGAGGTTATTCCATAAATGTCCCATAGTCATTTGTTGTTAATATTACCCAGTTAGAAGATAAAGAAAGATGCAATCTGTGTGTTTACTCTCTTCATCCTGACAGTGTGAGGAGGTTATTCCATAAATGTCCAATAGTCATTTGTTGTTAATATTACCCAGTTAGAAGATAAAGAACGATGCAATCCGTGTGTTTACTCTCTTCATCCTGACAGTGTGAGGAGGTTATTCCATAAATGTCCCATAGTCATTTGTTGTTAGTATTACCCAGTTAGAAGATAAAGAAAGATGCAATCCGTGTGTTTACTCTCTTCATCCTGACAGTGTGAGGAGGTTATTCCATAAATGTCCCATAGTCATTTGTTGTTAGTATTACCCAGTTAGAAGATAAAGAAAGATGCAATCCGTGTGTTTACTCTTTTCATCCTGACAGTGTGAGGAGGTTATTCTATAACTGTCCCATAGTCATTTGTTGTTAATATTACCCAGTTAGAAGATAAAGAAAGATGCAATCCATGTGTTTACTCTGTTCATCCTGACAGTGTGAGGAGGTTATTCCATAAATAACCCATAGTCATTTGTTGTTAATATTACCCAGTTAGAAGATAAAGAAAGATGCAATCCGTGTGTTTACTCTCTTCATCCTGACAGTGTGAGTAGGTTATTCCATAACTGTCCCATAGTCATTTGTTGTTAGTATTACTCAGTTAGAAGATAAAGAAAGATGCAATCCGTGTGTTTACTCTCTTCATCCTGACAGTGTGAGGAGGTTATTCCATAAATGTCCCATAGTCATTTGTTGTTAATATTACCCAGTTAGAAGATAAAGAACGATGCAATCCGTGTGTTTACTCTCTTCATCCTGACAGTGTGAGGAGGTTATTCCATAAATAACCCATAGTCATTTGTTGTTAATATTACCCAGTTAGAAGATAAAGAACGATGCAATCCGTGTGTTTACTCTCTTCATCCTGACAATGTGAGGAGGTTATTCCATAAATGTCCCATAGTCATTTGTTGTTAGTATTACCCAGTTAGAAGATAAAGAAAGATGCAATCCGTGTGTTTACTCTCTTCATCCTGACAGTGTGAGGAGGTTATTCCATAAATGTCCCATAGTCATTTGTTGTTAATATTACCCAGTTAGAAGATAAAGAACGATGCAATCCATGTGTTTACTCTCTTCATCCTGACATTTTGAGGAGGTTATTCCATATATGTCCCATAGTCATTTGTTGTTAGTATTACCCAGTTAGAAGATAAAGAAAGATGCAATCCGTGTGTTTACTCTCTTCATCCTGACAGTGTGAGGAGGTTATTCCATAAATAACCCATAGTCATTTGTTGTTAATATTACCCAGTTAGAAGACAAAGAAAGATGCAATCCGTGTGTTTACTCTCTTCATCCTGACAGTGTGAGGAGGTTATTCCATAAATGTCCCATAGTCATTTGTTGTTAATATTACCCAGTTAGAAGATAAAGAAAGATGCAATCCGTGTGTTTACTCTCTTCATCCTGACAGTGTGAGGAGGTTATTCCATAAATGTCCCATAGTCATTTGTTGTTAATATTACCCAGTTAGAAGATAAAGAAAGATGCAATCCGTGTGTTTACTCTCTTCATCCTGACAGTGTGAGGAGGTTATTCCATAAATGTCCCATAGTCATTTGTTGTTAATATTACCCAGTTAGAAGATAAAGAAAGATTCAATCCGTGTGTTTACTCTCTTCATCTTGACAGTGTGAGGAGGTTATTCCATAAATGTCCCATAGTCATTTGTTGTTAATATTACCCAGTTAGAAGATAAAGAAAGATGCAATCCGTGTGTTTACTCTCTTCATCCTGACAGTGTGAGGAGGTTATTCCATAAATGTCCCATAGTCATTTGTTGTTAGTATTACCCAGTTAGAAGATAAAGAAAGATGCAATCCTTGTGTTTACGCTCTTCATCCTGACAGTGTGAGGAGGTTATTCCATAAATGTCCCATAGTCATTTGTTGTTAGTATTACCAAGTTAGAAGATAAAGAAAGATGCAATCCGTGTGTTTACTCTCTTCATCCTGACAGTGTGAGGAGGTTATTCTATAACTGTCCCATAGTCATTTGTTGTTAATATTACCCAGTTAGAAGATAAAGAAAGATGCAATCCGTGTGTTTACTCTCTTCATCCTGACAGTGTGAGTAGGTTATTCCATAACTGTCCCATAGTCATTTGTTGTTAGTATTACTCAGTTAGAAGATAAAGAAAGATGCAATCCGTGTGTTTACTCTCTTCATCCTGACAGTGTGAGGAGGTTATTCCATAAATGTCCCATAGTCATTTGTTGTTAATATTACCCAGTTAGAAGATAAAGAACGATGCAATCCGTGTGTTTACTCTCTTCATCCTGACAGTGTGAGGAGGTTATTCCATAAATAACCCATAGTCATTTGTTGTTAATATTACCCAGTTAGAAGATAAAGAACGATGCAATCCGTGTGTTTACTCTCTTCATCCTGACAATGTGAGGAGGTTATTCCATAAATGTCCCATAGTCATTTGTTGTTAGTATTACCCAGTTAGAAGATAAAGAAAGATGCAATCCGTGTGTTTACTCTCTTCATCCTGACAGTGTGAGGAGGTTATTCCATAAATGTCCCATAGTCATTTGTTGTTAATATTACCCAGTTAGAAGATAAAGAACGATGCAATCCATGTGTTTACTCTCTTCATCCTGACATTTTGAGGAGGTTATTCCATATATGTCCCATAGTCATTTGTTGTTAGTATTACCCAGTTAGAAGATAAAGAAAGATGCAATCCGTGTGTTTACTCTCTTCATCCTGACAGTGTGAGGAGGTTATTCCATAAATAACCCATAGTCATTTGTTGTTAATATTACCCAGTTAGAAGACAAAGAAAGATGCAATCCGTGTGTTTACTCTCTTCATCCTGACAGTGTGAGGAGGTTATTCCATAAATGTCCCATAGTCATTTGTTGTTAATATTACCCAGTTAGAAGATAAAGAAAGATGCAATCCGTGTGTTTACTCTCTTCATCCTGACAGTGTGAGGAGGTTATTCCATAAATGTCCCATAGTCATTTGTTGTTAATATTACCCAGTTAGAAGATAAAGAAAGATGCAATCCGTGTGTTTACTCTCTTCATCCTGACAGTGTGAGGAGGTTATTCCATAAATGTCCCATAGTCATTTGTTGTTAATATTACCCAGTTAGAAGATAAAGAAAGATTCAATCCGTGTGTTTACTCTCTTCATCTTGACAGTGTGAGGAGGTTATTCCATAAATGTCCCATAGTCATTTGTTGTTAGTATTACCCAGTTAGAAGATAAAGAAAGATGCAATCCTTGTGTTTACGCTCTTCATCCTGACAGTGTGAGGAGGTTATTCCATAAATGTCCCATAGTCATTTGTTGTTAGTATTACCAAGTTAGAAGATAAAGAAAGATGCAATCCGTGTGTTTACTCTCTTCATCCTGACAGTGTGAGGAGGTTATTCTATAACTGTCCCATAGTCATTTGTTGTTAATATTACCCAGTTAGAAGATAAAGAAAGATGCAATCCGTGTGTTTACTCTCTTCATCCTGACAGTGTGAGGAGGTTATTCCATAAATAACCCGTAGTCATTTGTTGTTAATATTACTCAGTTAGAAGATCAAGAAAGATGCAATCCGTGTGTTTACTCTCTTCATCCTGACAGTGTGAGGAGGTTATTCCATAAATAACCCATAGTCATTTGTTGTTAATATTACTCAGTTAGAAGATAAAGAACGATGCAATCCGTGTGTTTACTCTCTTCATCCTGACAGTGTGAGGAGGTTATTCCATAAATAACCCATAGTCATTTGTTGTTAATATTACTCAGTTAGAAGATCAAGAAAGATGCAATCCATGTGTTTACACTCTTCATCCGGACAGTGTGAGGAGGTTATTCCATAAATAACCCATAGTCATTTGTTGTTAATATTACTCAGTTAGAAGATAAAGAAAGATGCAATCCGTGTGTTTACTCTCTTCATCCTGACAGTGTGAGGAGGTTATTCCATAAATGTCCCATAGTCATTTGTTGTTAGTATTACCAAGTTAGAAGATAAAGAAAGATGCAATCCGTGTGTTTACTCTCTTCATCCGGACAGTGTGAGGAGGTTATTCCATAAATAACCCATAGTCATTTGTTGTTAATATTACCCAGTTAGAAGACAAAGAAAGATTCAATCCGTGTGTTTACTCTCTTCATCCTGACAGTGTGAGGTGGTTATTCTATAACTGTCCCATAGTCATTTGTTGTTAATATTACCCAGTTAGAAGATAAAGAACGATGCAATCCGTGTGTTTACTCTCTTCATCCTGACAGTGTGAGGAGGTTATTCCATAAATAACCCGTAGTCATTTGTTGTTAATATTACCCAGTTAGAAGATCAAGAAAGATGCAATCCGTGTGTTTATTCTCTTCATCCTGACAGTGTGAGGAGGTTATTCCATAAATAACCCATAGTCATTTGTTGTTAATATTACTCAGTTAGAAGATAAAGAAAGATGCAATCCGTGTGTTTACTCTCTTCATCCTGACAGTGTGAGGAGGTTATTCCATAAATGTCCCATAGTCATTTGTTTTTAATATTACCCAGTTAGAAGATAAAGAAAGATGCAATCCGTGTGTTTACTCTCTTCATCCTGACAGTGTGAGGAGGTTATTCCATAAATGTCCCATAGTCATTTGTTGTTAATATTACCCAGTTAGAAGATAAAGAAAGATGCAATCCGTGTGTTTACTCTCTTCATCCTGACAGTGTGAGGAGGTTATTCCATAACTGTCCCATAGTCATTTGTTGTTAATATTACCCAGTTAGAAGATAAAGAAAGATGCAATCCGTGTGTTTACTCTCTTCATCCTGACAGTGTGAGGAGGTTATTCCATAAATGTCCCATAGTCATTTGTTGTTAATATTACCCAGTTAGAAGAGAAAGAAAGATGCAATCCGTGTGTTTACTCCCTTCATCCTGACAGTGTGAGGAGGTTATTCCATAAATGTCCCATAGTCATTTGTTGTTAATATTACCCAGTTAGAAGATCAAGAAAGATGCAATCCGTGTGTTTACTCTCTTCATCCTGACAGTGTGAGGAGGTTATTCCATAAATGTCCCATAGTCATTTGTTGTTAATATTACCCAGTTAGAAGATAAAGAAAGATGCAATCCGTGTGTTTACTCTCTTCACCCTGACATCACCGTTGAAGAAAGAAAAGTACAAATTAATTTAGTTTTGAGATTTTTAAAATTACCAGTAATTAATGGGGACAGATAATCCCTAACTAAGAAAATGTTGACCCATGTTTGAAGGTGACTGAATATGAAAAAAGAACAAGAAATGGGTATTAGATGGTGATGTATTTGATACAGGTATTATAGCTGTGTTTCTGACATTCAATTTGAAGTGTTTGCAGTAACGTTTTGATAAGAAAGTGTAATTTCTGTTCAAATCCAATTTCAAGTGTATACCGGTACTTGTTTGTGGGTTTAGTTATGATAAGCCTCAGGGACCACTCATTCAATATTCTTTGGGGAGACGGCATATTTTTTACACAGGATATTTTTGACACAGGATATTCCGACACAAGATATGGTTCAGTCACTGCTTCACAGCACAAAATATGTTTCTTGAAAGAAGGAGCCAAAACAGTTACTGGTACACATTTCCACAACACTTGTTTTGCTTGTTTGTTTGTTGTTTAATTCAGCACTATTTCATCTATATGACGGCCATCTGTACATTATCACACAATCCAGTGATTGACATCATGAGCATCGATTGGGATACAATGACATGCATCAACTAAGTCAGCGATCCTATTAGTTGCCTCTTACGACAAGCAAAGTCGCCATTTAGGCAAGCATGGGTTGCTGTAGACCTATTCTACCCTGGATCTTCATGGATCCCACAACACATGTCTTACGGGACAACCGGTTAATCAACAAATTATTGAGGAGGGTAAAACCTGAGGTTAAACATTGAATTTCAGTGTGTCACTGTGTCAGAAAGGGTTGTGTCACTGTGTCAGAAAGGGTTGTGTTACTGTGTCAGAAAGGGTTGTATCATCGTGTCAGAAAGGGTTGTGTCACTGTGTCAGAAAGGGTTGTGTAACAGTGTCAGAAAGGGTTGTATCACTGTGTCAGAAAGGGTTGTATCACTGTGTCAGAAAGGGTTGTGTCACTGTGTCAGAAAGGGTTGTGTCACTGTGTCAGAAAGAGTTGTGTCACTGTGTCAGAAAGGGTTGTATCATCGTGTCAGAAAGGGTTGTGTCACTGTGTCAGAAAGGGTTGTGTAACAGTGTCAGAAAGGGTTGTATCATCGTGTCAGAAAGGGTTGTATCACTGTGTCAGAAAGGGTTGTGTCACTGTGTCAGAAAGGGTTGTGTCACTGTGTCAGAAAGGGTTGTATCATTGTGTCAGAAAGGGTTGTGTCACTGTGTCAGAAAGAGTTGTATCACTGTGTCAGAAAGGGTTGTGTTACTGTGTCAGAAAGGGTTGTGTTACTGTGTCAGAAAGGGTTGTGTCATTGTGTCAGAAAGGGTTGTGTCACTTGTCAGAAAGGGTTGTGCCACTGTGTCAGAAAGGATTGAATATTCTATATTAATATGCAATGACTACACTGTGAGAATGATGATCATCTGTTGAGCCACCAAATATAACACAGATATGACAAGTCACTTCTTTCATCGCTGATACATCAACCTGCCAAACCACCACCGCATCATGGCAACATGGGAGATTCCACATGTTTAGGGATGTTTTTTTATCTTTCAAAATTCCTTTATCAAAGTGATTTACTCTTTGTATCATAGAATATCCTTTACAACATATTTCAATTCTGATGTTGCAGAAAAACCTTCAAAAGATAGATAGAATTTTAAAAATTATTGCAGGCATAAAAAATACTAACTATATAACTATAAATAAACAGATATACTGATGTTTTTTACATAAAGCCTAAATTGAAAATATCACACCTTCGTTCACTCACTTGTTCTGTAAACTGAGATGCCAACAGGAGAATTCAGAAAGAATATATTTCAAATAACGTATGATTACCATGGGGACTTACACAATTTTTGTTTCATAAAGATCTGATTGACTGGAGCCTAAAGCTACCAACCTAATATAAAATATGTAACTTTAAATTGATATTTATGAGCCATTTTGCTCTGTGTTTATAGAGAAAAGATAAAACCTCCAAATGGCGTAAAAAAGTTTATCATTTTAAACATTAATTGATCAAAGTCAAAGTTAAGTCTCTGTCCAGTAGAAGTATTTATGTGAGTGAGTGAGTGAGTGAGTGAGTACGGTTTTACGCTGCTTTTAGCAATGTTCCAGCAATATCACGGCGTGGGACACCAGAAATGGGCTTCACACATTGTGACCATGTCCGGAATCGAACCCAGGTCTTCGGCGTGACGAGCGAACGCTTTAACCACTAGGCTACCTAACTGCCTAGAAGTATTTAAAATAGAGGAAAAATTTATCCAGATGAGAATTCTTGTTACTGTTTTCAACGCAGGGCTTGATTTAAGGATCTTGATTCAACCGGCACCTGGTGAATGTTGACGTGAAAAGCTAGTTGCCCCAGACTGAACCAGGTTGCACTCTGGTCCCATAAGTTTATCAAAGTTGAAACACAGATGCATAACTCATTTAAATAAGTAAAATCCCAGATCTCCGATGACTGTGTTATATATCATGAACCTAACACAATGCAGGTGTTAGTGACACAGTATGGAATATAAAACTTAGAGAAATTGAGTGTGTTCAAAGATTGATGTTGTGTAGACAAGTAAGGGTTAGTCAGACACAAATATAAATTTTGGGGACATGCTCTTCGTGCATGAAGACATAAGTATAAGGTTGCATATTTCAATAATAGGTTGCACTGGTGCATGCTTTATATAGTTTAAACCAGCCCTGCAATGTAAACAGTTTACAATTTAAGAGTCCAAACAGTCAATTGGAAAAACCTTTATCATATACAAATATTCAGTTTAGGTTAGATTTTGGCAGCTTACACCGGTATGTCTGCAAGTCATTTCTTTGATGCCTAAAGGAAACATAATATTTACTGGATGGATCTATTGATTACTCAACCTGTGAACTGGTTTATAATGATAAACTCAAAGAAATGGGTGAATTAAAAACCTGACATGCTCTGCTGTAATAGAACTGTTGTTCAAAGCAGCATTAACCAAACTTACTCACTCACTCACTCATGAGTGACTCCGAAATGGGCTTCACACATTGTACCCGTATGGGGAATCGACCCCAGGCTTCTGCGTGATGAGTGAGCACTTTAACCATTAGGCTACTCCTCCGCCCTCCATTGTATGCAGTGTAAAATACAGCTTGCAGATATTTAGATGAATACCATTTTAAACCTAGCTGCAAAATAATGTATATAAAACCGTAGATGTAATTCAATCCTGACAGTGTCTTCTACCTGCAACAACATCTGTGTTGGGAGGGTGCTAGGTGTCCTTGAGCTGAGGTGAATGGGGTTTAATGCCACATTCAAGATTATTGCACTTACATCAGTTTCACATGGAATTAGTTCCAGAACAAATATTGCCAGTGTAAATGAATTGTGAAAAAATATTCAAATTAAAAAAATTCTCCATGGGAATAATTCCCCAAGAGAAAATTAGTACAAACGAACATTTTCACGTCAGGAATAGATATACTTTGACACATACACATGTGTGTATGGCTGCTTGTACTAGTCTGGACTAATGCCAAATTTTTAAGCGTTTGCCCAGTGAGATACCATGCTTCAGTTTAACATGGGTACCCTACTAAGACACAGTATACTCCAAACCAACCAGTCCTTGTTTTATCCCCTTATTGCCGAGTGCCAGGCAGGGTAACAACAAGTATCATCTTTAAACACCTTTTGGTATGACGCAGCAAGGGGATTGAACCACTGACTTTTTGCACTTTGGTCAAACGCTCTATCAACTAGAGCACCGAGGCGGTGTGGTTGGCAGTTTAAGTATTTGAGTGAGTGAGTATGGTTTTACGCCGCTTTTAGCAATATTCCAGCAATATCACGACACCAGAAATGGGCTTCACACATTGTACCCATGTCGGGATTCGAACCCGGGTCTTCGGCATGACGAGCGAACGCTTTAACCACTAGGCTACCCGACCACCCTAGTATTTGAATGTCAGACAACCTAATGTAGAATTGTCATAAGGATGCCCTTGACCTCCATGGTAATTCTTACACTCAATAGAATTAGTCTGCAGTTTCTGAACATTCATGATTCAAGTTCATGTAATACTGCCAACTGGTATACACTGAACTCCTTAGGGTTGATGGTATCAATGAATCTGTCCAATTTTCACCCAAAAAAAGTGAAAAATGTCAGCATTAGAAAGTTTTGAATAATATTTTAATGTATTTTCACCTGTACAAGAGGAACACGAAGGTTAGCACATGTTCCTGTAAGTGTACCCCAGGTGTGATGAAAGAGAGTGTTAAGTGACAGATGTAAAGGAACTTTTACCTGTGCGTTGATGGATGGGGAGATATGTCCGACAACATCCACACTCCAGTTCTTGCGCTTGTGGAAATATCCACGCTCTGTCTTCACTTTCGGCAGCTTTTTGCCATGTTTGGGGCTCAGCAATTATGACAAATGTTGCACCTATGTTTCATAAGTAACACTGGATTTGTTCAACTGTTGGTGTTGGAATGATGCTGTTTTTCAGGTTCCACAGCCTGCAGTTGATTGATCTGTGCCGCTTTGGATGTGAACCTTTTCCACTCTGGAAACAAACAAGTTAACAAATCTACTTGATCATTTCAGAATTTGAAGGAATTTGTTGGTGCCTAAAAAGGGTAAAGGTGCAGGATTGTTATACATTTTTCGAACCCGTTGCATTCTAATATATTTAGAACGCAAATGTCAAAATATTACATCCTGCCATGCTCTGTGCAAAGATATCAGTGTTAAACAAAAGGGCAAGCCATAAATGGCTGTCATCAGATTCATTTGAATAGACTGACAAGAAGCCAGCACTAGGGATCAATAAACAAGATCAATTTGGTATATAAACAATCTCTGATTAGATAATTTCTGTCTCTCAAGGTCTCACAAACACTCACATACACTCAGTGTGGAGGCTCCTAAATTCTTGATATGAGCATTTATCGCAGCATATTTGACTTTTGTATGTCAAAAATGAACATAAATGGGCAGTTCCCAATGGAGGATAATAATGGCCACACAGTTTTGTGGATATTTTACACCCTGTCGTTTCAGTCACGTCTTGCTGCGAAATACATACCAATATCTTGTAGCTGTGGTTTCATTTCTCCCAAACCAAACATAAGTAAAACTGTTGGTAAAACACATTCCACAGCTGCCTGTCTGACTCAGTTAGAAAGCACACATCTAATTGGCTCAAACACCCCTGAATCTTATATGTTCATTGGGCAGCTAAAAGTCACTAAGGCTCACCTGACTAGATCTCTAAGTGAAGGAGTGTGAGATATGTGAATCCACAGTGAACTTTGACCACCAATCCCCCACCCCCTGCCACTTCTTACTCATCCCTCCTTCCCCTCCCTCACTCAAATATGCTTCATAGTGCAGGAATATATCCAGAGACTAGGGTGAATTTTAAATATATATATATAGATAAAAAATATTAATAAAAGCCTAGACAAATTTAAATCAAACTAAACCAAGTCTAGTTTCCTTGATTCCAAAGCTGAAAACAGCAGAAGAGGAAAGGCTCTTTTGAAGAAAATGAATAACAATTACTTCAAAGAAATGTTTTCGTAGACAAAGTGTTAGTCTACCAAGGGTGATATGATACTTAAATGGGTGACCTAAACTTTATGTCCGTATTAACCCAAATATCAGTTTACAGAGTTGTTCCTGACGTCTAAGTATTTTGTAACTAAACTACTTTCGATATGACTACTTAGCATGAAGAATATTTTAAACAACCAATAGCTTGTTTGTACTCCTTACATTATGCCAATTCTGAAACATCTTCATATAGATAATTAGGTTTAGTGCATGAACAAGAACATTTCAGTGAATGCTGGCAACAGCTTGACCCTGCCCTGGCAGGTACAAGAGAGTTTGTGGATGGTAATTATCCTAGCTGTTCTGGAGTGACTGATAGCACTCTGAAAAGAGACAGTTATGCTAATACACTCCCTAATGGCAACACCAACATGGTTTTTAAATATCATCACTTTGTACACATCTCCTAACCTTACACCATGCCATCGTGTTGCACAAGAACAGCACATCCTACCATAAAACAACCCAGTGCAAGACACCAGTCAAACACATGGATAGGATACCAGGCCAAGTGGTTATAGCTTGGCCATTCAGAGCTGGAACGGGAACAGGGTCAAGCAGGACACCAGATGCTTGAAACTTGGTGAACATGGAGTCATAATTTAGTGATGGATCTGTGACATGTTCATTATGGATATAAACTATAGGCAGGTTTGAAGATCAGGTTGTTGTTTATAGCCTGGCCATTCTACACTGTGACAGTCTTGTGTTGGACAGCAGCCAGGCATATGGTTGAACTACTGGTCTGATCATGTTGTTGTTGCTCAGTCATGCTAAGCTGTGGCAGGCGCATGAATGCACTAACCAGATATGATGGAAAAACAGTCTCATCATCAGGTATCTGTTTAAAGCTGACACACCCAGATGCATAGTTTTAGGATGGTTAACTAGTTATACTTCTTCCTCTGAAAGCAGAGACACCAACCAGCTGCATCTCTTGAATAATGGATGGTTAACTAGTTATACCTCATCCTCTGAAAGCAGAGACACCAACCAGATGCATCTCTTGAATACTGGATGGTTAACTAGTTATACCTCATCCTCTGAAAGCAGAGACACCAACCAGATGCATCTCTTGAATACTGGATGGTTAACTAGTTATACCTCATCCTCTGAAAGCAGAGACACCAACCAGATGCATCTCTTGAATACTGGATGGTTAACTAGTTATACCTCATCCTCTGAAAGCAGAGACACCAACCAGATGCATCTCTTGAATACTGGCCTAAAACAACTTGGACACCTGATGATGCATCTTTTACACAATGTGAGTGAGTGAGTATGGTTTGAAGACACTTTTAGCTATATTCCAGGAATATCATGGCGGGGGACACCAGAAACTGGCTACACACATTGTACCCATTTTGGGAATTGAACCTAGGTCTTCTGTGTGACGAGCGAACACTTTAACCACTAGGCTACCTGACTGTTGGGTTTAACGCCGCTTTCAACATTATTCCAGTTACATCACGGCGTGTCAGCTTGATACCAACCAGATGCATCTCTTGAATACTGGATGGTTAACTAGTTATACCTCATCCTCTGAAAGCAGAGACACCAACCAGATGCATCTCTTGAATACTGGATGGTTAACTAGTTATACCTAATCCTCTGAAAGAAGAGACACCAACCAGATGCATCTCTTGAATACTGGATGGTTAACTAGTTATACCTCATCCTCTGAAAGCAGTGACACTAACCAGCTGCATCTCTTGAATACTGGATGGTTAACTAGTTATACCTCATCCTCTGAAAGCAGAGACACCAACCAGATGCATCTCTTGAATACTGGATGGTTAACTAGTTATACCTCATCCTCCTAAATCAGTGAAAGCAACCAGATGCATCTCTTGAATACTTGATGGTTAACTAGTTATACCTTATCCTCTGAAAGCAGAGACACCAACCAGCTGCATCTCCTGAATACTGGATGGTTAACTAGTTATACCTAATCCTCTGAAAGCAGTGACACCAACCAGCTGCATCTCCTGAATACTGGATGGTTAACAAGTTATACCTCATCCTCTGAAAGCAGTGACACCAACCAGATGCATCTCCTGAATACTGGATGGTTAACTAGTTATACCTCATCCTCTGAAAGCAGAGACACCAACCAGATACATCTCTTGAATACTGGATGGTTAACTAGTTATACCTCATCCTCCTATATCAGTGAAAGCAACCAGATGCATCTCTTGAATACTTGATGGTTAACTAGTTATACCTTATCCTCTGAAAGCAGAGACACCAACCAGCTGCATCTCCTGAATACTGGATGGTTAACTAGTTATACCTAATCCTCTGAAAGCAGTGACACCAACCAGCTGCATCTCCTGAATACTGGATGGTTAACTAGTTATACCTCATCCTCTGAAAGCAGTGACACCAACCAGCTGCATCTCCTGAATACTGGATGGTTAACTAGTTATACCTCATCCTCTGAAAGCTGTGACACCAACCAGATGCATCTCTTGAATACTTGATGGTTAACTAGTTATACCTCATCCTCTGAAAGCAGTGACACTAACCAGCTGCATCTCTTGAATACTGGATGGTTAACTAGTTATACCTCATCCTCTGAAAGCAGAGACACCAACCAGATGCATCTCTTGAATACTGGATGGTTAACTAGTTATACCTCATCCTCCTAAATCAGTGAAAGCAACCAGATGCATCTCTTGAATACTTGATGGTTAACTAGTTATACCTTATCCTCTGAAAGCAGAGACACCAACCAGCTGCATCTCCTGAATACTGGATGGTTAACTAGTTATACCTAATCCTCTGAAAGCAGTGACACCAACCAGCTGCATCTCCTGAATACTGGATGGTTAACTAGTTATACCTCATCCTCTGAAAGCAGTGACACCAACCAGCTGCATCTCCTGAATACTGGATGGTTAACTAGTTATACCTCATCCTCTGAAAGCAGAGACACCAACCAGATGCATCTCTTGAATAATGGATGGTTAACTAGTTATACCTCATCCTCCTAAATCAGTGAAAGCAACCAGATGCATCTCTTGAATACTTGATGGTTAACTAGTTATACCTTATCCTCTGAAAGCAGAGACACCAACCAGCTGCATCTCCTGAATACTGGATGGTTAACTAGTTATACCTAATCCTCTGAAAGCAGTGACACCAACCAGCTGCATCTCCTGAATACTGGATGGTTAACTAGTTATACCTCATCCTCTGAAAGCAGTGACACCAACCAGCTGCATCTCCTGAATACTGGATGGTTAACTAGTTATACCTCATCCTCTGAAAGCTGTGACACCAACCAGATGCATCTCTTGAATACTGGATGGTTAACTAGTTATACCTCATCCTCTGAAAGCAGAGACACCAACCAGATGCATCTCTTGAATACTGGATGGTTAACTAGTTATACCTCATCCTCTGAAAGCAGAGACACCAACCAGATGCATCTCTTGAATACTGGCCTAAAACAACTTGGACACCTGATGGTGCATCTTTTACACAATGTGAGTGAGTGAGTATGGTTTGAAGACACTTTTAGCAATATTCCAGGAATATCATGGCGGGGGACACCAGAAATGGGCTACACACATTGTACCCATTTTGGGAATCGAACCTAGGTCTTCTGTGTGACGAGCGAACACTTTAACCACTAGGCTACCTGACTGTTGGGTTTAATGCTGCTTTAAACATTATTCCAGTTACATCACGGCGTGTCAGCTTGATACCAACCAGATGCATCTCTGGTATAATGGATGGTTAACTAGTTATACCTCATCCTCTGAAAGCAGAGACACCAACCAGATGCATCTCTTGAATACTGGATGGTTAACTAGTTATACCTAATCCTCTGAAAGCAGTGACACCAACCAGATGCATCTCTTGAATACATGGATGGTTAACTAGTTATACCTCATCCTCTGAAAGTAGTGACACCAACCAGCTGCATCTCTTGAATACTGGATGGTTAACTAGTTATACCTCATCCTCTGAAAGCAGTGACACCAACCAGCTGCATCTCCTGAATACTGGATGGTTAACTAGTTATACCTCATCCTCTGAAAGCAGAGACACCAACCAGATGCATCTCTTGAATACTGGATGGTTAACTAGTTATACCTCATCCTCTAAAAGCAGAGACACCAACCAGATGAATCTCTTGAATACTGGCCTAAAACAACTTGGACACCTGATGGTGCATCTTTTACACAATGTGAGTGAGTGAGTATGGTTTGAAGACACTTTTAGCAATATTCCAGGAATATCATGGCGGGGGACACCAGAAACTGGCTACACACATTGTACCCATTTTGGGAATTGAACCTAGGTCTTCTGTGTGACGAGCGAACATTTTAACCACTAGGCTACCTGACTGTTGGGTTTAACGCCGCTTTAAACATTATTCCAGTTACATCACGGCGTGTCAGCTTGATGTGGGAGGAAAGCCTGAAGTGATGTAGGTCTCAGACGTTATCACTTCTGTGAAACCCACGAGCACGGGTATGGTGCTAACAAACCTAGAAACATAATCTGGGCGAACCGGGATTCGAACCCACAATCATAGGTTTCTGGCGTGCCCAAGGGACGCAACTCTGCACAGCGAATTGCGGTGCCTTAGACGACTGGGCCACCCGTGCCCCCTGTGGAACAAGAGTCAAGATTGCCACACAGTATGAAACCAACTCCATCAGTAGTTGGTTTCCATCATTTGTTTCTGAAGAATAATAAAATCCAAAAGTAACGCCTTTGTTTTTGAAGAATAATAAACTCCAAAAGTACTTTGTGTACTCCAAAAGTAACTCTTTTGTTTCTGAAGAATAATAAACTCCATCAGTACTTTGTGTACTCCAAAAGTAACTCTTTTGTTTCTGAAGAATGATAAACTCCAAAAGTAACTCTTTTGTTTCTGAAGAATAATAAACTCACTCAGTACTTTGTGTACTCCAAAAGTAATTCTTTTGTTTCTGAAGAATAATAAACTCCATTAGTACTTTGTGTACTCCAGAATTAACTCTTTCTTAGAAGAATAATATACTCCATCAGTACTTTGTGTACTCCAAAGTTAATGCTTTTGTTTCTGAAAAATAAATAAGTACTTTATTATTCTTCAGAAGCAAAAGAGTTCTAGATTAATGTAGCTTTCCGAAATCCACCAAACAAGAACCAAGAAGTTAAGTGGAAACTCTCACTACTATTCCTAGGTTAACTAAGAAGTTTGCATTATAAGCAAAAGCTTGCCATAAACTTTTTTATGGCATAATATTCTAGTACCCACTTCACTCAGAAAGAATTTTTAGGTCACAGATATAGATATACCTAAGCCTTATATCATAAACATGTTATTTAGTAATTAATTTTAGTAATTACTATGTAGCGTAAACTCATAAATCTTGTTACATCAACAGCACCCACCATATGCCCCTAATATGCTGAAAGCAGTATCTCTAGTCATTCTTATAGTGTAAAGTAAGTAGATAAGTGTAAGGAGAAGGTCTATGGTGAGAGGTGGTGGGTGTTTGGGTGAGTAGGTGAGGTGAAATGGGGTTTAACTTCGCGTCCAAGATTATTGCACTTATATATAGCGATGTGCATGCACATGTGTGCATGTGTGGCTGCTTGACTGATGCTGATTTATAGTGCTAGCCCACTGAGATACAATCCCGCAGTTTAACATGAGTACCCCACTCAGACACAGTATACTGACTCCGAGCTGACCAGTCCTTGTTTTAGCCGCTTAATGCAAAGCAACAGACAGGGTAACAACAAGTACTATCTTTTAACGTCATTTGGTATAACGCAGCCGGGGGCCGAACTCAGGGCCTTCCGCTCTCTGGGCAGATGCTCTACCACGAGCCATGCTGGCAGTCGTTTGGGTGAGTATAGGGGTGGGTGGATGGGGTAGACGTGAGTGTTAATGTCACTTTGAACAGTATTACAGCATATCAGGAGCATGGGTACAAAGAAATAAAATATAGGGATTTGAACCCACAATATCAGGTGGTATGTCAAAGGGACAAAACTCTGCACAGAAAACTGCGGCACCTTAGACAGCTGGGCCACCCATTCCTGAACCAGTATAAATCTGTGAGTGAGTGAGTATGGTTTTACACAGCTAATAGCAATATTCCAGCAATATCACGGCGGGGGACACCAGAAATGGGCTTCACACATTGTACCCATGTGAGGCATCGAACCTGGGTCTTCGATATGACGAGCGAACGCTTTAACAACTAGGCTATCCCACTGCTTCCTTAGTATGATAGATCTGTTGAACGCATTATTAGAAAATATGCTTGCACATAATAATAAATAACAAGTATATGGATGTCAACCTTTTTATTTACTGTTAGCAATGTCTTGTTGTTGCTTCTTCAACACTATTATCAAGCTAGATAAAGGTGTCAGAAGCTAGCCTGACATGTGTCTCACAAAAAAACACCAAGGTGACATCAATATTCTTGTTATTTATTATGTGACTAAAATGCCACTCAGAAAAGTTATCCTCGCACATTTCTCAGACAGTCATTTCTAGTTCTCATTGAGTCTTGTAGCAAACTGCGTGCATTTTCTCAGTGGTAGCTTGTACAATTATTTGGACACAAATATAGGTTACATGTTGCTTAATAACAGTTGATTCCTTTGAGGCATAGACATAAAATCATAAAATTAATGAGTGAGTGAGTGAGTATGGTTTTACGCCGCTTTTAGCAATATTCCAGCAATATCACGACACCAGAAATGGCCTTCACAAAATGTACCCATGTTGGGAATCGAACCCAAGTCTTCGGTGTGACGATCCAACGATTTAACCACTAGGCTACCTGACCACCCCAATAATATTAATGGGTCACCATATTAATGTGAGTGTTGACTAATGTCCTAGACTATTATGTGAAACTAATGCAAGTAGCTCTACCTTTCAACTTTAACAAGTATTTGTCACAGAAGTGACGAAATTTCACCCGCCTGTATATACACCAAAATACCAAATATGAAGACAATCCAGCGATTAGTTTTTGAGATATCGCGGCAACACACTTTTCCAACTCCAAAAGCAGATTTGCCTGCTGTGACCATGAAAATTGGGTCAAGGTCACCAAAACCGACTGGTGTCTGCGGTGTCTGTATATACACCATAGTTCCAAATATTAAGACAATCCTGCGATTAGTTCTTGAGATATCGCGGCAACACCGTTTTCCAACTCCAAAAGCAGATTTACCTGCTGTGACCTTGAAAATGGGGTCAAGGTCACCAAAACCGACTGGTGTCTGCGGAGTCCGTATATACACCCTAGTACCAAATAGGAAGACAATCCAGAGATTAGTTCTTGAGATATCGCGGCAACACCGTTTTCCAACTCCAAAAGCAGATTTACCTGCTGTGACCTTGAAAATGGGCTCAAGGTCACCAAAACCGACTGGTGTCTGCGGAGTCCGTATATACACCCTAGTACCAAATAGGAAGACAATCCAGAGATTAGTTCTTGAGATATCGCGGCAACACCGTTTTCCAACTCCAAAAGCAGATATGCCTGCTGTGACCTTGAAAATGGGGTCAAGGTCACCAAAACCGACTGGTGTCTGCGGAGTCCGTATATACACCCTAGTACCAAATAGGAAGACAATCCAGAGATTAGTTCTTGAGATATCGCGGCAACACCGTTTTCCAACTCCAAAAGCAGATATGCCTGCTGTGACCTTCAAAATGGGCTCAAGGTCACCAAAACCGACTGGTGTCTGCGGAGTCCGTATATACACCCTAGTACCAAATAGGAAGACAATCCAGAGATTAGTTCTTGAGATATCGCGGCAACACCGTTTTCCAACTCCAAAAGCAGATTTACCTGCTGTGACCTTGAAAATGGGGTCAAGGTCACCAAAACCGACTGGTGTCTGCGGAGTCCGTATATACACCCTAGTACCAAATAGGAAGACAATCCAGAGATTAGTTCTTGAGATATCGCGGCAACACCGTTTTCCAACTCCAAAAGCAGATTTACCTGCTGTGACCTTGAAAATGGGCTCAAGGTCACCAAAACCGACTGGTGTCTGCGGAGTCCGTATATACACCCTAGTACCAAATAGGAAGACAATCCAGAGATTAGTTCTTGAGATATCGCGGCAACACCGTTTTCCAACTCCAAAAGCAGATTTACCTGCTGTGACCTTGAAAATGGGGTCAAGGTCACCAAAACCGACTGGTGTCTGCGGAGTCCGTATATACACCCTAGTACCAAATAGGAAGACAATCCAGAGATTAGTTCTTGAGATATCGCGGCAACACCGTTTTCCAACTCCAAAAGCAGATTTACCTGCTGTGACCTTGAAAATGGGCTCAAGGTCACCAAAACTGACTGGTGTCTGCGGAGTCTGTATATACACCATAGTTCCAAATATGAAGACAATCCAGTGTTTAGTTCTTGAGATATTGCGGCAACAAACAGGTGGGATGTACGTACGGACGTACGGACGGACGGACGGACGGACGGACGGACGGTCGTGAATACTATATCCCCCGCTACGCGCTTTCGCGCGGCGGGGGACAAAAACAAATCAGCCAACGGTAACACCAAGACTGTAGACTTAGAATTCCAGTATATGGTATCGGATGACTGCAGTTTGACTGAATAATATCACCACAAATATAACTTCAACTGCTTGACATGTGATCTAAATTCCATGAAATCAAAAGCAGGAATTCCAAATAAGGTATATTCAAATGAGATAGGTCAGGTCAGAGACTAAGATTAACATGACAGTAAACCCCAACTATGTCAAAATAAAAGTGCATAACTTCATTAATGAGAGCAAGGGTCTCTCACATTTTGCACATTAATTTCATACTCACATATATTTCATGATTTACAGTATAATTTTTGTACAGAATGATACCTTTTTATACCAGACCCTGCCAGTCTTCTTCCGTTCTTCCCAAATGACAAGGAATGACACTTCAGGCTTTCATCCACATCAAGCTGATACGCTGTGACGTAACTGAAATACTGTTAAAAGCGGTGCTAAACCCAACTCACTCACCATCACACCATCCCATCCCACTCAATATAGTTATTAAGGTACCATATAGTTATATTGTCTCAAATGGCTCACCAAATATATAGGAGTCAGTGAGTTTTAACTTAATGGTGTGTGGAACAGCATTCAATTCTAACATGGCATGTCAGCTTGACATTAACCCACATTCATAGTTTCCTGGCATGTCTAAGGGATGCAACTCCGCACAGCAACCAGTGACCTCTCACGTTAAAGGAGTTTCAAGTTAAAGTTGGATGTAAGGTGAAGGACAAACCAAACAAACAAACACTGGTGAAATGTTACCTATTTTAATTCATTCATTCACAAACATACAAATACAGTACGGTTAATTAGATTAGTATTCATTTAACCCTAAGAAGACCAATATAATTATTTTGACATTTGTTTAAATACAGAAAATTGAGTGAAGCAAGACTAATTTAATTTCTTGTCTGACTGATCTCCAATTTCCAATGCAGAAGAAGGAAAAGAATACTGATGATAGATCAATTACAATAAAAACAAGAATCAATGCAAAACTCTAAGAATATTATTTTCAAAATACAAGATAACCTATATTTAAACATTCCCTTGCTCCATTATCAATATTTTTATAGTTATGTGCAGGGTCATTTGATGAAATAAGAGAACTTATTAGTCAAGCATTAGCATCTTGCTTAATAATTAACTTAAATCTTGTGGCATAACTGAAAAACTATATACAAAGGTTTTGAGGCAAATAGCCCACTGATCATTGAAGGTGTACATAATAAAGTTAAACCTCTTCAACTCTTGAAATAATTATATCATAATCTTTTGTTTGAAACAAGCAGAGTACAGACATATAATAGACAATCCTGTTAATCAGTTTTCTGCCAGAGACACAAAGGTGCATCGCCTTAAATGATATACTGAGAAATGTAATTTGAGTATGGGATAGTTTCATTGGTTCTGCCTTGTTAGTTGTCCTATCTTGGTGTGCAGTGATGGAAAATATGACCGACATGATGTGCTTCAAGGATATATCTGTGCAACCTTATTTCTGTGATATTCCTGAAATTGGAAGAATGATGTACACCTTATTGGATAAGTCCGCATTTTCGTATTGAACTGAACAGAGTTATGAAATCAACTGGAATGATGAAATCTTATTCTGAATCTTGTTTCGCTAATCTATCAAAAGATAAATCACCTACAAGAGTCTTTGGCTCAAATTGTATTATTTTACTGTAATATCAAATTGACTTTGAAATATTAAAAACATGACTGTCGATATTCCTGTAACAAAATCTTTGTTAACCCAAATATGTCTCGCCCTCTTCCTGATCTGGGCAGCAGTGGAAAACAATTTGTTTTGAGAACTTCTTCATGAAAATGTATATGCATACTACCCCTACAATGCTGCTGTGTATATATATGGTCCACATTGCAGCTGACACAAGACACAATAGCTGTACAGTTTCCAAAAGTAACAAAATAGGTGAGGGTGAGTATGCAGACTGGGTGTGTGGGTGTGGGTGTGGGTGTGGGTGAGGGTGAGGGTGAGGGTGAGGGTGTGGGTGAGGGTGTGGGTTAGGGTGAGGATGAGGATGAGGATGAGGATGAGGGTGAAGGTTATTTTGAGGGTGTGGGTGTGGGTGATGCTGAGGGTGTGGGTGGAAGTGAGGGTGAGGGTGAGGTCAAGGGTGTGGGAGAGGGTGAGGTGTTGGTATGGGTAAGGGTGAGGATGATGCTGAGGGTGAGGGTGAGCGTGTGGGTATGGATGAGGGTGAGGGTGATGCTGAGGGTGTGGGTGAGGGTGATGCCGAGGGTCTGGATGTGGGTGAAGGTGAGGGTGAGGGTGAGAGTGAGAGTGAGGGTTATTTTGAGGGTGTGGGTGTGGGTTATGCTGAGGGTGTGGGTGAAAGTGATGCTGATGTTGAGGGTGAGGGTGAGGTCAAGGGTGTGGGAGAGGGTGAGGATGAAAGTGAGGGTTATGTTGAGGGTGTGGGTTATGCTGAGGGTGTGGGTGATGCTGAGGGTGAGGGTGAGGTCAAGGGTGTGGGAGAGGGTGAGGTGAGGGTGAGGTGTGGGTGTGGACTGGACCATGTATGGATGTGGCGATGGTGACAGAACTATAGTGAGGGAAGGTGAAGATCAGATGAGGATTCTTAACAGTTCCACATCACATAATCTAAAACAAGAATGATTTACAGACTCGTAAACAGGCAATTGAGTGACAGGATGTCATCATCCATCTTGAAATAGCCGAGATATGCTGACAATGGTGTAAAAACACATTCACAGACTCACTACCACAAACAGGTAGTAATACACCAAGATGCCTGAATGCAATTGATACTGACAAAGGTTTGTGTTTTGCTGGCGATGGCGGCATGCTTACATACAAGTGTTGCTGCCACCACCCAGGCGGCACTGTCTCGCATGCCCTGTGCTTGCAGATGTTCTCATGAACACCTGGTCAGGATTCCAAGCCTGTTACCACTCCGCTAACTCAAAACTATGATCTTTTCAGAAAAAAGGCCAAACCATCACCATAAATGATACGAACAGGTGAACTGGGTTGCACAGTCACTTTCTAAATGTTGTGTAAATGATTTCATATTATGATTGTGGAGATATTTGAAAGGGCATTTAGATATGAGAACGCAATATACTAAGGTTTCTCACTCATAAATGTCTTTTGTTGCCGGAAATGTTTCATGAACATGCCCTAGCAACATCGTAAAGGTGCTGTTTAGTTTTTGAGGAAATATGTTGAGAAATGTTCTTTTTGTTGTTTTCTAAAGTTTCTGTCATGGTTACCGAAGCACTAAATGTCATTGTGTTGTCTAGTAAGTAGGTTTCCAGCTGACAGCACAATTTATGGCAGTTTTCTTTCCGTTGTACTGCAAATCTGACAAAATATCGGCTGACTTCTTCAGCAGTCTTTACAGTCATAGAATAGACATTCCTTCATGATACATACATCACGACACAAAGCATACTGACACGCTTATCTTAACAGTGGTAATCACTTTCTGAATGTGGTCACCATTACTGAGTAAACAGTTAAATAATAAACAGAAACCAGGAAATAATATTGTAAACAATTTTGAGTGAGTGACTGCTGTCAGTGTTACTTTTCAGTGAGTTGAATTTCGGCAATGCAGGCTCTGGTGTTCCATTTGGCTTACTCTTGACTTGACATTTCTGGGACATAATGAGTCATTGGTTCTGAATGGTTTCACTGCACCATGGCCATGACCTTGACCTAACCTTGACCTTGACCTAACCTTGACCTTCACATATCTCATTTGCAAACATAATGATTTGAATTAGTGAGTCCAGGTTTTTAAATTTGTCATTTCCAATTTGTTCAGATTCAAAATGACTTGATTGATATAGATAGATACTTGCAGAACCTTTTTCAGCACCAACAGTACCTTGACCTTGACTCATGACAGATCCTACTGGTAGGGAAGGACATGCTCACATATTTCACAACACATCTGATGTCATAATATTTGTCAGAAGAATTGGTAGAATTACCAATATGAATAATTGTCAGGAATTGGTAATTACGATGTTGGTAACTTATTCACAGTAGTGTGCATGTAGTGTGTCAAGGCAGGGACATCAAGAACGGACCTGTGAAGATCTGGGGTAGGATAGGTCTTCAGCTACCCATGCTTGCCATAAATGTTGACCATGCTTGTCGTAAGAGATGACTAATGGGATCGGGCAGTCAGACTCGATGACTTGGTTGATGCATGTCATTGTATCCCAATTCTGTGAATCGATGCTCATGATGTCAATCACTGGATTGTCTGGTCCAGACTCGATTATTTACAGACTGCCGTCATATAGCTGGAATATTGTTGAGTGTAGCGTTAAACAACAAACAAACAAACAAACAAACAAACAAACAAACAGCAAACATCAAGAACGAACACCACAGACTGAAACCAAGCACATATGGGAATAAGAACTGAGTCTCTAGATGTGACAAATGAAAATTAAATCATAAGGTATTACATTGCCCCAAACACTTTCAACATGTACATGCATATAATATGATCATGATCTCAGCACAAGACGACGTACTATTCTCCTAAATACAGATATACATATGCATATGAATGCATCTTTTATATAAAGGATATGCATATGAATGCATCTTTGATATAAAAGATATACATATGAATGCATCTTTGATATAAGGGTTATGTATATGAATGCATCTTTGATATAAAGGATATGCATATGAATGCATATTTGATATAAGGGTTATGCATGTGAATGCATCTTTGATATAAAGGATATGCATATGAATGCATATTTGATATAAAGGATATGCATATGAATGCATCTTTTTTATAAAGGATATGCATATGAATGCATCTTTAATATAAAGGATATGCATATGAATGCATCTTTAATATAAAGGATATGCATATGCATGCATCTTTGATATAAAGGATATGCATATGAATGCATCTTTGATATAAAGGTTATGCATATGAATGCATCTTTGATATTACAATGTATTTGACACAGTTTGTGTTGACTATTCAGGTCAGTGCTTTCCCTGGCACAAGAACACAATGTATTTGACACAGTTTGTGTTGACTATTCAGGTCAGTGCTTTCCCTGGCACAAGAACACAATATATTTGACACAGTTTGTGTTGACTATTCAGGTCAGTGCTTTCTCTGGCACAAGAACACAATGTATTTGACAAAGTTTGTGTTGACTATTCAGGTCAGTGCTTTCCCTGGCACAAGAACACAATGTATTTGACACATTTTATCTTGTAAATATGCAATTAAATTTTAAGTTGGATCAGAGGTGACATGTTATTATTAATAATTTACACAATATTCTCATTCAGTCTGTGTTCATAAAAACTTGCACAATATTGTCATTTAGTCTGTTTTCATAAATAAATTTCACAATATTGTTGGGATTTTATGTTCTGAAATAAACATCCAAGGTAGACCTTAATAACACATTAAACAAGACAACAATTCTGTTTACTCTCATGACATCATGTGATACCTTGGACAAGGTCAAAGCCCTACAATATACCAATGACCTTCTTGAATACAGACAAGGGTTGATGATGACCTGAAGATGTGGGCTTGCTACAAATAGTTGCAAAATTGCTTCATCAGTGTTAAGCAATAATCACTCACTCACTTCAAGTTTTAGGAGACTTGGGCATAACCTGAACTAACAAGGGACCTATTTCAGTCCTGAATCTTTTTGGATATAAATGACAGATAACAGTTAAAGGTAGTTTGGGTTGGTCAACAAAGTGGGACAAAATACGGAGGGGGGGAGGGGGGTCTGGAATGATGAACAAAACAAGTCTCCTCTGTTGTTTCCATGGCAAACATTGCATGTTTTGAAGACTAATGTCTCCCAAAAAGCTGATAGTCTGGCAAAAAAGTCCATTACTCTGTCATTAAAGGAAATAAATTCTACCTGAGGGAGTTATCAGCTAGACCAAACAATACCAAATAAAAACAAGGAAGAAATAGCTGAGAGCAATATTAATAGTTTTTGTTATTAAGCTTGTCAATGTTATGAATCAGGGCTCACAGCCCCCAAGAGACTTGTGAAATTATGTTTGCATGCAAAGTTTTGACATTTTTTTTCTGTCAACTAATTCTATTAACAACACTTTGCAGAACCAGTTCCACTCATCTGGAATAACATGCATCTACCTACATCCAAATATTGCTGGAATATTGCTAAAAGCGGCTTAAAACCAAACTCACTCACTCCAAAAACTGCATCCTGTTGATATACATAATGAATAAGGAGGAAAAAGATGTTCCTATTCTTCTGACCTTCTGGGCAATCTTGACAACAGAAAAGAGAAATAGCAGCAGCAAAAGCAATAACCTCTTATTTTGTAGAAAATTCATTGAGAACATTAAGAAGCCCAATTTGACATTTATATTCTGCAAATTCAATCAGTCAAAGCTTTTTCTTTGCATAATAA
Source organism: Haliotis rufescens (assembly GCF_023055435.1). Lineage (NCBI taxonomy): Eukaryota > Metazoa > Mollusca > Gastropoda > Lepetellida > Haliotidae > Haliotis > Haliotis rufescens. The sequence goes on along the minus strand of NW_025963779.1, from coordinate 58,969,837 downwards.
AGCTGAGCTGTTCCTAGCCCTTGACACACAGACTCTGAAGTCTTCCCAGCTGTTATAGAGTTTGAAAATCCTGGACTGAAACTGATGTCATTTAAAAAAAATTCCTTGCCTCCGACATCTTACATGATGAAAACCCCATGATCAAACAGGTAGTAAATAAAGGCCTTAGACTTGACACAATCGTGATGACAATTCCAGATGAAAAGGTCAGAATAGTCTCCCAGAACTTGTCACAAGAACTGATAAACATGGTTACAGTGTGTGACCTGGATGATTGTGGCTCATCATACTCAAGATTATTGCACTTATATTGTGATGTGCGTATGTGTGTCTGGCTGCTTGTGCTAGTCAGGACTTTGCTGATTTTATAGTGCATATCTCACTGAAATTTCACAGTTTAAAATGGATACCCCACTCAGACACATTATATTGACCAGTCTTTGTTTATCCTCTGCTGAACAGCAGGCACAAAAACAAAAAGTACGTTTTTTTAATGTCTTTTGGTATGGCACAAGATGTTAGTTCCAGACTACATGGGTGGTCCTCATACACTAGATGTTAGTTCCAGACTACAGGGGTGGTCCTCATACACTAGATGTTAGTTCCAGACTACAGGGGTGGTCCTCATACACTAGATGTTAGTTCCAGACTACATGGGTGGTCCTCATACACTAGATGTTAGTTCCAGACTACAGGGGTGGTCCTCATACACTAGATGTTAGTTCCAGACTACATGGATGGTCCTCATACACTAGATGTTAGTTCCAGACAACAGGGGTGGTCCTCATACACTAGATGTTAGTTCCAGACTACATGGGTGGTCCTCATACACTAGATGTTAGTTCCAGACTACTGGGATGGTCCTCATACACTAGATGTTAGTTCCAGACTACATGGGTGGTCCTCATACACTAGATGTTAGTTCCAGACTACAGGGGTGGTCCTCATACACTAGATGTTAGTTCCAGACTACATGGGTGGTCCTCATACACTAGATGTTAGTTCCAGACTACATGGGTGGTCCTCATACACTAGATGTTAGTTCCAGACTACATGGGTGGTCCTCATACACTAGACGTTAGTTCCAGACTACATAGGTGGTCCTCATACACTAGATGTTAGTTCCAGACGACATGGATGGTCCTCATACACTAGATGTTAGTTCCAGACTACATGGGTGGTCCTCATACACTAGATGTTAGTTCCAGACTACATGGGTGGTCCTCATACACTAGATGTTAGTTCCAGACTACATGGGTGGTCCTCATACACTAGATGTTAGTTCCAGACTACTGGGGTGATCCTCATACACTAGATGTTAGTTCCAGACTACATGGGTGGTCCTCATACACTAGATGTTAGTTCCAGACTACTGGGGTGGTCCTCATACACTAGATGTTAGTTCCAGACTACAGGGGTGGTCCTCATACACTAAATGTTAGTTCCAGACTACATGGGTGGTCCTCATACACTAGATGTTAGTTCCAGACTACGGGGTTGGTCCTCATACACTAGATGTTAGTTCCAGACTACAGGGGTGGTCCTCATACACTAGATGTTAGTTCCAGACTACAGGGGTGGTCCTCATACACTAGATGTTAGTTCCAGACTACATGGGTGGTCCTCATACACTAGATGTTAGTTCCAGACTACAGGGGTGGTCCTCATACACTAGATGTTAGTTCCAGACTCCTGGGGTGGTCCTCATACACTAGATGTTAGTTCCAGACTACAGGGGTGGTCCTCATACACTAGATGTTAGTTCCAGACTACATGGGTGGTCCTCATACACTAGATGTTAGTTCCAGACTACATGGGTGGTCCTCATACACTAGATGTTAGTTCCAGACTACATGGGTGGTCCTCATACACTAGATGTTAGTTCCAGACTACAGGGGTGGTCCTCATACACTAGATGTTAGTTCCAGACTACAGGGGTGGTCCTCATACACTAGATGTTAGTTCCAGACTACTGGGGTGGTCCTCATACACTAGATGTTAGTTCCAGACTACATGGGTGGTCCTCATACACTAGATGTTAGTTCCAGACTACAGGGGTAGTCCTCATACACTAGATGTTAGTTCCAGACTCCTGGGGTGGTCCTCATACACTAGATGTTAGTTCCAGACTACAGGGGTGGTCCTCATACACTAAATGATAGTTCCAGACTACATGGGTGGTCCTCATACACTAGATGTTAGTTCCAGACTACAGGGGTGGTCCTCATACACTAGATGTTAGTTCCGGCTACATGGGTGGTCCTCATACACTAGATGTTAGTTCCAGACTACAGGGTTGGTCCTCATACACTAGATGTTAGTTCCAGACTACAGGGGTGGTCCTCATACACTAGATGTTAGTTCCAGACTACATGGGTGGTCCTCATACACTAGATGTTAGTTCCAGACTACATGGGTGGTCCTCATACACTAGATGTTAGTTCCAGACTACATGGGTGGTCCTCATACACTAGACGTTAGTTCCAGACTACATAGGTGGTCCTCATACACTAGATGTTAGTTCCAGACGACATGGATGGTCCTCATACACTAGATGTTAGTTCCAGACTACATGGGTGGTCCTCATACACTAGATGTTAGTTCCAGACTACATGGGTGGTCCTCATACACTAGATGTTAGTTCCAGACTACAGGGGTGGTCCTCATACACTAGATGTTAGTTCCAGACTACTGGGGTGGTCCTCATACACTAGATGTTAGTTCCAGACTACATGGGTGGTCCTCATACACTAGATGTTAGTTCCAGACTACTGGGGTGGTCCTCATACACTAGATGTTAGTTCCAGACTACAGGGGTGGTCCTCATACACTAAATGTTAGTTCCAGACTACATGGGTGGTCCTCATACACTAGATGTTAGTTCCAGACTACGGGGTTGGTCCTCATACACTAGATGTTAGTTCCAGACTACAGGGGTGGTCCTCATACACTAGATGTTAGTTCCAGACTAAATGGGTGGTCCTCATACACTAGATGGTAGTTCCAGACTACATGGGTGGTCCTCATACACTAGATGTTAGTTCCAGACTACAGGGGTGGTCCTCATACACTAGATGTTAGTTCCAGACTCAAGGGGTGGTCCTCATACACTAGATGTTAGTTCCAGACTACAGGGGTGGTCCTCATACACTAGATGTTAGTTCCAGACTACTGGGGTGGTCCTCATACACTAGATGTTAGTTCCAGACTACATGGGTGGTCCTCATACACTAGATGTTAGTTCCAGACTACATGGGTGGTCCTCATACACTAGATGTTAGTTCCAGACTACAGGGGTGGTCCTCATACACTAGATGTTAGTTCCAGACTCAAGGGGTGGTCCTCTTACACTAGATGTTAGTTCCAGACTACAGGGGTGGTCCTCATACACTAGATGTTAGTTCCAGACTACTGGGGTGGTCCTCATACACTAGATGTTAGTTCCAGACTACATGGGTGGTCCTCATACACTAGATGTTAGTTCCAGACTACATGGGTGGTCCTCATACACTAGATGTTAGTTCCAGACTACAGGGGTGGTCCTCATACACTAGATGTTAGTTCCAGACTACAGGGGTGGTCCTCATACACTAGATGTTAGTTCCAGACTACTGGGGTGGTCCTCATACACTAGATGTTAGTTCCAGACTACATGGGTGGTCCTCATACACTAGATGTTAGTTCCAGACTACAGGGGTAGTCCTCATACACTAGATGTTAGTTCCAGACTCCTGGGGTGGTCCTCATACACTAGATGTTAGTTCCAGACTACAGGGGTGGTCCTCATACACTAAATGATAGTTCCAGACTACATGGGTGGTCCTCATACACTAGATGTTAGTTCCAGACTACAGGGGTGGTCCTCATACACTAGATGTTAGTTCCGGCTACATGGGTGGTCCTCATACACTAGATGTTAGTTCCAGACTACAGGGTTGGTCCTCATACACTAGATGTTAGTTCCAGACTACATGGGTGGTCCTCATACACTAGATGTTAGTTCCAGACTACATAGGTGGTCCTCATACACTAAATGTTAGTTCCAGACTACAGGGGTGGTCCTCATACACTAGATGTTAGTTCCAGACTACAGGGGTGGTCCTCATACACTAGATGTTAGTTCCAGACTACAGGGGTGGTCCTCATACACTAGATGTTAGTTCCAGACTACATGGGTGGTCCTCATACACTAGATGTTAGTTCCAGACAACGGGGTGGTCCTCATACACTAGATGTTAGTTCCAGACTACGGGGTGGTCCTCATACACTAAATGTTAGTTTCAGACTACATGGGTGGTCCTCATACACTAGATGTTAGTTCCAGACTACAGGGGTGGTCCTCATACACTAGATGTTAGTTCCAGACTACAGGGATGGTCCTCATACACTAGATGTTAGTTCCAGACTACAGGGGTGGTCCTCATACACTAGATGTTAGTTCCAGACTACATCGGTGGTCCTCATACACTAGATGTTAGTTCCAGACTACAGGGGTGGTCCTCATACACTAGATGTTAGTTCCAGACTACAGGGGTGGTCCTCATACACTAGATGTTAGTTCCAGACTACATGGGTGGTCCTCATACACTAAATGTTAGTTCCAGACTACTGGGGTGGTCCTCATACACTAGATGTTAGTTCCAGACTACAAGGGTGGTCCTCATACACTAGATGTTAGTTCCAGACTACTGGGGTGGTCCTCATACACTAGATGTTAGTTCCAGACTACAGGGGTGGTCCTCATACACTAAATGTTAGTTCCAGACTACATGGGTGGTCCTCATACACTAGATGTTAGTTCCAGACTACGGGTTTGGTCCTCATACACTAGATGTTAGTTCCAGACTACAGGGGTGGTCCTCATACACTAGATGTTAGTTCCAGACTACAGGGGTGGTCCTCATACACTAGATGTTAGTTCCAGACTACAGGGGTGGTCCTCATACACTAGATGTTAGTTCCAGACTACAGGGGTGGTCCTCATACACTAGATGTTAGTTCCAGACTACAGGGGTGGTCCTCATACACTAGATGTTAGTTCCAGACTACATGGGTGGTCCTCATACACTAGATGTTAGTTCCAGACAACGGTGTGGTCCTCATACACTAGATGTTAGTTCCAGACTACGGGGTGGTCCTCATACACTAAATGTTAGTTTCAGACTACATGGGTGGTCCTCATACACTAGATGTTAGTGCCAGACTACAGGGGTGGTCCTCATACACTAGATGTTAGTTCCAGACTACAGGGATGGTCCTCATACACTAGATGTTAGTTCCAGACTACAGGGGTGGTCCTCATACACTAAATGTTAGTTCCAGACTACTGGGGTGGTCCTCATACACTAGATGTTAGTTCCAGACTACAGGGGTGGTCCTCATACACTAGATGTTAGTTCCAGACTACAGGGGTGGTCCTCATACACTAGATGTTAGTTCCAGACTACAGGGGTGGTCCTCATACACTAGATGTTAGTTCCAGACTACAGGGGTGGTCCTCATACACTAGATGTTAGTTCCAGACAACGGGGTGGTCCTCATACACTAGATGTTAGTTCCAGACTACAGGGGTGGTCCTCATACACTAGATGTTAGTTTCAGACTACATGGGTGGTCCTCATACACTAGATGTTAGTTCCAGACTACAGGGGTGGTCCTCATACACTTGATGTTAGTTCCAGACTACAGGGATGGTCCTCATACACTAGACGTTAGTTCCAGACTACAGGGGTGGTCCTCATACACTAGATGTTAGTTCCAGACTACAGGGGTGGTCCTCATACACTAGATGTTAGTTCCAGACTACATGGGTGGTCCTCATACACTAGATGTTAGTTCCAGACAACGGGGTGGTCCTCATACACTAGATGTTAGTTCCAGACTACGGGGTGGTCCTCATACACTAAATGTTAGTTTCAGACTACATGGGTGGTCCTCATACACTAGATGTTAGTGCCAGACTACAGGGGTGGTCCTCATACACTAGATGTTAGTTCCAGACTACAGGGATGGTCCTCATACACTAGATGTTAGTTCCAGACTACAGGGGTGGTCCTCATACACTAGATGTTAGTTCCAGACTACATGGGTGGTCCTCATACACTAGATGTTAGTTCCAGACTACAGGGGTGGTCCTCATACACTAGATGTTAGTTCCAGACTACAGGGGTGGTCCTCATACACTAGATGTTAGTTCCAGACTACATGGGTGGTCCTCATACACTAAATGTTAGTTCCAGACTACTGGGGTGGTCCTCATACACTAGATGTTAGTTCCAGACTACATGGGTGGTCCTCATACACTAGATGTTAGTTCCAGACTACTGGGGTGGTCCTCATACACTAGATGTTAGTTCCAGACTACAGGGGTGGTCCTCATACACTAAATGTTAGTTCCAGACTACATGGGTGGTCCTCATACACTAGATGTTAGTTCCAGACTATGGGGTTGGTCCTCATACACTAGATGTTAGTTCCAGACTACAGGGGTGGTCCTCATACACTAGATGTTAGTTCCAGACTACAGGGGTGGTCCTCATACACTAGATGTTAGTTCCAGACTACAGGGGTGGTCCTCATACACTAGATGTTAGTTCCAGACTACAGGGGTGGTCCTCATACACTAGATGTTAGTTCCAGACTACATGGGTGGTCCTCATACACTAGATGTTAGTTCCAGACAACGGGGTGGTCCTCATACACTAGATGTTAGTTCCAGACTACGGGGTGGTCCTCATACACTAAATGTTAGTTTCAGACTACATGGGTGGTCCTCATACACTAGATGTTAGTTCCAGACTACAGGGGTGGTCCTCATACACTAGATGTTAGTTCCAGACTACAGGGATGGTCCTCATACACTAGATGTTAGTTCCAGACTACAGGGGTGGTCCTCATACACTAGATGTTAGTTCCAGACTACATGGGTGGTCCTCATACACTAGATGTTAGTTCCAGACTACAGGGGTGGTCCTCATACACTAGATGTTAGTTCCAGACTACAGGGGTGGTCCTCATACACTAGATGTTAGTTCCAGACTACAGGGGTGGTCCTCATACACTAGATGTTAGTTCCAGACTACATGGGTGGTCCTCATACACTAGATGTTAGTTCCAGACAACGGGGTGGTCCTCATACACTAGATGTTAGTTCCAGACTACGGGGTGGTCCTCATACACTAAATGTTAGTTTCAGACTACATGGGTGGTCCTCATACACTAGATGTTAGTGCCAGACTACAGGGGTGGTCCTCATACACTAGATGTTAGTTCCAGACTACAGGGATGGTCCTCATACACTAGATGTTAGTTCCAGACTACAGGGGTGGTCCTCATACACTAGATGTTAGTTCCAGACTACATGGGTGGTCCTCATACACTAGATGTTAGTTCCAGACTACAGGGGTGGTCCTCATACACTAGATGTTAGTTCCAGACTACAGGGGTGGTCCTCATACACTAGATGTTAGTTCCAGACTACATGGGTGGTCCTCATACACTAAATGTTAGTTCCAGACTACTGGGGTGGTCCTCATACACTAGATGTTAGTTCCAGACTACAGGGGTGGTCCTCATACACTAGATGTTAGTTCCAGACTACAGGGGTGGTCCTCATACACTAGATGTTAGTTCCAGACTACAGGGGTGGTCCTCATACACTAGATGTTAGTTCCAGACTACAGGGGTGGTCCTCATACACTAAATGTTAGTTCCAGACTACATGGGTGGTCCTCATACACTAGATGTTAGTTCCAGACTACGGGGTTGGTCCTCATACACTAGATGTTAGTTCCAGACTACTGGGGTGGTCCTCATACACTAGATGTTAGTTCCAGACTACAGGGGTGGTCCTCATACACTAAATGTTAGTTCCAGACTACATGGGTGGTCCTCATACACTAGATGTTAGTTCCAGACTACGGGGTTGGTCCTCATACACTAGATGTTAGTTCCAGACTACAGGGGTGGTCCTCATACACTAGATGTTAGTTCCAGACTACAGGGGTGGTCCTCATACACTAGATGTTAGTTCCAGACTACAGGGGTGGTCCTCATACACTAGATGTTAGTTCCAGACTACAGGGGTGGTCCTCATACACTAGATGTTAGTTCCAGACTACATGGGTGGTCCTCATACACTAGATGTTAGTTCCAGACAACGGGGTGGTCCTCATACACTAGATGTTAGTTCCAGACTACGGGGTGGTCCTCATACACTAAATGTTAGTTTCAGACTACATGGGTGGTCCTCATACACTAGATGTTAGTGCCAGACTACAGGGGTGGTCCTCATACACTAGATGTTAGTTCCAGACTACAGGGATGGTCCTCATACACTTGATGTTAGTTCCAGACTACAGGGGTGGTCCTCATACACTAGATGTTAGTTCCAGACTACATGGGTGGTCCTCATACACTAGATGTTAGTTCCAGACTACAGGGGTGGTCCTCATACACTAGATGTTAGTTCCAGACTACAGGGGTGGTCCTCATACACTAGATGTTAGTTCCAGACTACATGGGTGGTCCTCATACACTAAATGTTAGTTCCAGACTACTGGGGTGGTCCTCATACACTAGATGTTAGTTCCAGACTACAGGGGTGGTCCTCATACACTAGATGTTAGTTCCAGACTACAGGGGTGGTCCTCATACACTAGATGTTAGTTCCAGACTACAGGGGTGGTCCTCATACACTAGATGTTAGTTCCAGACTACAGGGGTGGTCCTCATACACTAGATGTTAGTTCCAGACAACGGGGTGGTCCTCATACACTAGATGTTAGTTCCAGACTACAGGGGTGGTCCTCATACACTAGATGTTAGTTTCAGACTACATGGGTGGTCCTCATACACTAGATGTTAGTTCCAGACTACAGGGGTGGTCCTCATACACTTGATGTTAGTTCCAGACTACAGGGATGGTCCTCATACACTAGATGTTAGTTCCAGACTACAGGGGTGGTCCTCATACACTAGATGTTAGTTCCAGACTACAGGGGTGGTCCTCATACACTAGATGTTAGTTCCAGACAACAGGGGTGGTCCTCATACACTAGATGTTAGTTCCAGACTACAGGGGTGGTCCTCATACACTAGATGTTAGTTCCAGACTACGGGGGTGGTCCACATACACTAGATGTTAGTTCCAGACTACATAGGTGGTCCTCATACACTAAATGTTAGTTCCAGACTACTGGGGTGGTCCTCATACACTAGATGTTAGTTCCAGACTACATGGGTGGTCCTCATACACTTGATGTTAGTTCCAGACTACAGGGGTGGTCCTCATACACTAGATGTTAGTTCCAGACTACAGGGGTGGTCCTCATACACTAGATGTTAGTTCCGGCTACATGGGTGGTCCTCATACACTAGATGTTAGTTCCAGACTACAGGGGTGGTCCTAATACACTAGATGTTAGTTTCAGACTACATGGGTGGTCCTCATACACTAGATGTTAGTTCCAGACTACAGGGGTGGTCCTCATACACTAGATGTTAGTTCCAGACTCAAGGGGTGGTCCTCATACACTAGATGTTAGTTCCAGACTACATGGGTGGTCCTCATACACTAGATGGTAGTTCCAGACTACTGGGGTGGTCCTCATACACTAGATGTTAGTTCCAGACTACATGGGGGTCCTCATACACTAGATGTTAGTTCCAGACTACATGGGTGGTCCTCATACACTAGATGTTAGTTCCAGACTACAGGGGTGGTCCTCATACACTAGATGTTAGTTCCAGACTACAGGGGTGGTCCTCATACACTAGATGTTAGTTCCAGACTACTGGGGTGGTCCTCATACACTAGATGTTAGTTCCAGACTACATGGGTGGTCCTCATACACTAGATGTTAGTTCCAGACTACAGGGGTAGTCCTCATACACTAGATGTTAGTTCCAGACTCCTGGGGTGGTCCTCATACACTAGATGTTAGTTCCAGACTACAGGGGTGGTCCTCATACACTAAATGATAGTTCCAGACTACATGGGTGGTCCTCATACACTAGATGTTAGTTCCAGACTACAGGGGTGGTCCTCATACACTAGATGTTAGTTCCGGCTACATGGGTGGTCCTCATACACTAGATGTTAGTTCCAGACTACAGGGTTGGTCCTCATACACTAGATGTTAGTTCCAGACTACAGGGTTGGTCCTCATACTCTAGATGTTAGTTCCAGACTACATGGGTGGTCCTCATACACTAGATGTTAGTTCCAGACTACATAGGTGGTCCTCATACACTAAATGTTAGTTCCAGACTACAGGGGTGGTCCTCATACACTAGATGTTAGTTCCAGACTACAGGGGTGGTCCTCATACACTAGATGTTAGTTCCAGACTACATGGGTGGTCCTCATACACTAGATGTTAGTTCCAGACTACATGGGTGGTCCTCATACACTAGATGTTAGTTCCAGACAACATAGGTGGTCCTCATACACTAGATGTTAGTTCCAGACTACAGGGGTGGTCCTCATACACTAGATGTTAGTTCCAGACTACAGGGGTGGTCCTCATACACTAGATGTTAGTTCCAGACTACAGGGGTGGTCCTCATACACTAGATGTTAGTTCCAGACAACGGGGTGGTCCTCATACACTAGATGTTAGTTCCAGACTACAGGGGTGGTCCTCATACACTACATGTTAGTTTCAGACTACATGGGTGGTCCTCATACACTATATGTTAGTTCCAGACTACAGGGGTGGTCCTCATACACTAGATGTTAGTTCCAGACTACAGGGATGGTCCTCATACACTAGATGTTAGTTCCAGACTACAGGGGTGGTCCTCATACACTAGATGTTAGTTCCAGACAACATAGGTGGTCCTCATACACTAGATGTTAGTTCCAGACTACAGGGGTGGTCCTCATACACTAGATGTTAGTTCCAGACTACAGGGGTGGTCCTCATACACTAGATGTTAGTTCCAGACTACAGGGGTGGTCCTCATACACTAGATGTTAGTTCCAGACAACGGGGTGGTCCTCATACACTAGATGTTAGTTCCAGACTACAGGGGTGGTCCTCATACACTACATGTTAGTTTCAGACTACATGGGTGGTCCTCATACACTATATGTTAGTTCCAGACTACTGGGGTGGTCCTCATACACTAGATGTTAGTTCCAGACTACAGGGATGGTCCTCATACACTAGATGTTAGTTCCAGACTACAGGGGTGGTCCTCATACACTAGATGTTAGTTCCAGACTACAGGGGTGGTCCTCATACACTAGATGTTAGTTCCAGACTACAGGGGTGGTCCTCATACACTAGATGTTAGTTCCAGACTACAGGGGTGGTCCTCATACACTAGATGTTAGTTCCAGACTACAGGGGTGGTCCTCATACTCTAGATGTTAGTTCCAGACTACAGGGGTGGTCCTCATACACTAAATGTTAGTTCCAGACTACTGGGGTGGTCCTCATACACTAGATGTTAGTTTCAGACTACAGGGGTGGTCCTCATACACTAGATGTTAGTTCCAGACTACTGGGGTGGTCCTCATACACTAGATGTTAGTTCCAGACTACAGGGATGGTCCTCATACACTAGATGTTAGTTCCAGACTACAGGGGTGGTCCTCATACACTAGATGTTAGTTCCAGACTACAGGGGTGGTCCTCATACACTAGATGTTAGTTCCAGACTACATGGGTGGTCCTCATACACTAGATGTTAGTTCCAGACTACATGGGTGGTCCTCATACACTAGATGTTAGTTCCAGACTACAGGGGTGGTCCTCATACTCTAGATGTTAGTTTGATGCTCATGCTCTTCACCACTGGTTTGCCTAGCCCATATTTAATTAGACAGTGGCAGTGATGATGTAGTTGGAATACTGCTGACTGCAGCAAAACATACCTGTAGGCCCTTCACCTTAACTGATAGATGAAACAATGAAGTATTGTACTTCTTCAATGTTAATCAACGTAAATGTGTATTTTAAGAAGATTATCTAAATTCTAAAATTAGATTACCTTTCTAGCAACATCATCAATCATGAATGTAACTGTAATTTATCGTACCACAATATCCATGACCAAAGGATTTACACACAGTTGAATCAAGATTGAGAACAGGCAGTTTTTACGACTGACCCAATTCAACTCACATACCTCTTACTAATGAAGGGGCGGTCGGGTAGCCTAGTGGTTAAAGCGTTCGCTCGTCACACCGAAGACCCGGGTTCGAATCCCGACATGGGTACAATGTGTGAAGCCCATTTCTGGTGTCCCCCGCTGTGATATTGCTGGAATATTGCTAAAAGCGGCGTAAAAACCAAACTCACTCACTCACTCACTCACTCTTACTAATGAAAGTCCTCCCTTTGTGTTTACCATCATCATGCCTCTTTCCTTGAAGATTGTTTTCACATCCTGTGTTTGAAGTATCTGTAACCATTTGGAGAGTAAAACCATTATGTAGTTTTTAGATTGGGAACACTGTTAAATGTTTTGTTTGGAAGTTATTATTTCAATCATATAATCATTAACTATTTTTTGGAAGATGTTTTCTTTCTTTATAAATGTCAGAATTAATGCTAAATGAAAAAAAATAATAACACCAACCTACCCTCTAAATTCGCTCATTCACTCACTCACTCTACACATATCCCAAGATTTACTGTCATTGTGTCCTGTAGATCTAGTGTTGCAGTGTGTGATGTAGTGTATCACGTAATGATTCTCCTAATGATTTAGGGGCGGTCGGGTAGCCTAGTGGTTAAAGCGTTCGCTCGTCACGCCGAAGACCCGGGTTCGATTCCCGACATGGGTACAATGTGTGAAGCCCATTTCTGGTGTCCCCCGCCGTGATATTGCTGGAATATTGCTAAAAGCGGCGTAAAACCATACTCACTCACTCACTCACCTAATGATTTAGCAGAGAGAATTGTCTGGTTTGGCATGCAGCAAAGTGGCATTGATCCCCACTCACTCACTCACTCACTCACTCACTCACTCACTCACTCCTACCATGTATCTCTTCACCATTCCCTCCAGGAGAATAATTAGTGAGAGACAAAAAAGAAGAGTGACTGTATCCTGCCGGAGTGTGAGTTTCAGATTACCTCGCTTGGAATCCCCACCACCGCAGCAGCAAAAGACCTGTGTCACTATCAGTACAAACATATAAAGCAATTTAGTCTAGACAGTTTCTGATCAAAACTGACACTCTCACTTAGACAGAAATGATGTGAAATATTGGATAAAAGGTATTTAGACAACAGATGAACAAAATTCCTGCCTATAAGCTAAGGCATATCGAGTACATTAGCTGAGAGCATACAGTAAATGTAATATTCTTTCCAGCATATCATACAGTTGTATTAATTTTCTCTGAATTGGAAAGACATATAACATCGATATTTTGGTATATATGTTACCCTGTATAATAAATTGTATTATCTAAACCACATTTTTTCGTAAATATCATTAATCTTCTTGATGTTTTGTATTTTTAAGAATGCATGTGAAAGCTATTTCCTCTTGGTTAGGTTTAGGGTTAAGGTTAGGGTTAGGGTTATTTATATATTTACTTAGAAACCAGAAGATTTACAAAGTTATACCTCCAAACCTAAATGCCATGATATATTATTTCAAGTTTCTACAAACAAACCTTTGACAACCAAACAAAGTTTTTGGAAGCTTTACCAAAAAAGTATACCTCAACATGTTTAAGAGCCAAATACTATATCATCCACGTTAACCCATATCACATTTGTTCTGGCATTACATACTTGTCATTCTATGCAACACTGCATATGCATATTCAATACACCGTAGATAAATAGATTATGGTAAACGTTAAATTGTAGACTCTAAAAATAAGTGAGTTTATTGTATTTGGCAGGTACAAAATAACAAACAACACCACAGAAAGGATCACATTACCGACCAAGGAAGCCCTGGCGCTGAAGACAATTACTAGATTGTTGAAATAGTTCTTCCATACTAATTGTTGGAACTTGACCAAATGTCTCCCCGTCCAAAACAAAAACACTTAAGCAATTTTCATCTACACTGCTAAAAAATAGTTGTGGTGAATGAAAAACTAGTAGATTTCGTGTTTAACTAACAGCAGTTCATACATGACTTCACCTTGGACAAGGAAATGATGAATTGGTTCTCGGGTTGGAGATGACTAAACTCACCCATGTGTTCTGATATTGGTAAGGCTGTATATATACCACTGAACTTGGCATAAGAAGGTTAAATCTTTTCATCAGAAGGTTTTACTAATTCCTCCTAAACAAAATGGAGCCCTTGTCTAATTGGGACCTATCTATAAACAAGTGTTCCTCTTGAAATGATCTGAGTAAGAGTAATACTTCATGTCAAATCTCCTGCTGAGGTTCACGTGTTTCAGATGGGAAGGAATCTGTGGTCGCAGTCTCGTAGTCTCTCACGAAACACTCCATACATTCTGAGACACAGTATTCATGTTTATCAAACCCTTTACTCACCGGGGGATATTATTTGTCAAGATTAATCATATCTCACACGTAAATACATTTACGTTGGAAAGTCAGTTGGAAATATTTTTTGTACCGTAATAACCAAATGATGATCCGAATTTAAATGTTGGCATTTGCAGCATCAATTACCCGATTTGACTAGGTTTACGATGTTGTCTGTACATGGCAGGAATATGCAACCTGTTGAAATCCACATGTGATGTTAATACACAATTACAACAGATTGCTTTCTAAACATTTTCCTTGGGACGCAGTCAATTTATAGTCACAAACAACCCAAAAGAGACATTACATTGCTCTGCCCAATATCAATCTTGTACTGACAGCCCCTAATCTGAATACTTTATCTGAAAACATATTACATAGGAGGATGCCATGCAGGGGCCAGTGTATACAGTATGTTATCATGGCTGTCTGTATTCACTGCAAGAGAAGCATGTTGGTGCCAGTGTATACAGTATGTTATCATGGCTGTCTGTATTCACTGCAAGAGAAGCATGTGGGTGCCAGTGTATACAGTATGTTATCATGGCTGCCTGCAAGAGAAGCATGTGGGTGCCAGTGTATACAGTATGTTATCATGGCTGCCTGTATTCACTGCAAGAGAAGCATGTGGTGCAAGTATATACAGTATGTTATCATGGCTGCCTGCAAGAGAAACATGTTGGTGCCAGTGCATACAGTACATTATCATGGCTGCCTGCAAGAGAAACATGTTGGTGCCAGTGCATACAGTATGTTATCATGGCTGCCTGCAAGAGAAACATGTTGGTGCCAGTGCATACAGTACGTTATCATGGCTGCCTGCAAGAGAAACATGTTGGTGCCAGTGTATACAGTATGTTATCATGGCTGCCTGCAAGAGAAACATGTTGGTGCCAGTGCATACAGTACGTTATCATGGCTGCCTGCAAGAGAAACATGTTGGTGCCAGTGTATACAGTATGTTATCATGGCTGCCTGCAAGAGAAACATGTTGGTGCCAGTGCATACAGTACATTATCATGGCTGCCTGCAAGAGAAACATGTTGGTGCCAGTGCATACAGTATGTTATCATGGCTGCCTGCAAGAGAAGCATGTTGGTGCCAGTGTATACAGTATGTTATCATGTCTGTCTGTATTCACTGCAAGAGAAGCATGTAGGTGCCAGTGTATGCAGCATGTTATCATGGCTGCCTGTATTGACTGCAAGAGAAGCATGTTGGTGCCAGTATATACAGTATGTTATTATGTCTGTCTGTATTCTCTGCAAGAGAAGCATGTAGGTGCCAGTGCATGCAGCATGTTATCATGGCTGCCTGTATTAACTGCAAGAGAAGCATGTTGGTGCCCTGATGTATACAGTATGTTATCATGTCTGCCTGTATTAACTGCAAGAGAAGCATGTTGATGCCAGTGTATACAGTATGTTATCATGTCTGTCTGTATTCACTGCAAGAGAAGCATGTTGGTGCCCTGATGTATGCAGCATGTTATCATGGCTGCCTGTATTAACTGCAAGAGAAGCATGTTGGTGCGAGTGTATGCAGCATGTTATCATGGCTGCCTGTATTGACTGCAAGAGAAGCATGTTGGTGCCCTGATGTATACAGTATGTTATCATGGATGTCTGTATTCACTGCAAGAGAAGCATGTTGGTGCCAGTATATACAGTATGTTATAATGGCTGCCTGCAAATGAAGCATGTTGGTGCCAGTGTATACAGTATGTTATCATGGATGTCTGTATTCACTGCAAGAGAAGCATGTTGGTGCCAGTATGTACAGTATGTTATCATGGCTGCCTGTATTCACTGCAAGAGAAGCATGTTGGTGCCAGTGTATACAGTATGTTATCATGTCTGTCTGTATTCACTGCAAGAGAAGCATGTTGGTGCCAGTGTATACAGTACGTTATCCTGGCTGCCTGCAAGAGAAGCATGTTGGTGCCAGTGTATACAGTATGTTATCATGTCTGTTTGTATTCACTGCAAGAGAAGCATGTTGGTGCCAGTGTATACAGTATGTTAACGCTGTCTGTATTCACTGCAAGACAAGCATGTGGGTGCAAGTGAATACAGTATGTTATCATGGCTGCCTGTATTCACAGCAAGAGAAGCATGTTGGTGCCAGTGTATATAGTATGTTATCATGTCTGTCTGTATTCACTGCAAGAGAAGCATGTTGGTGCCAGTGTATACAGTATGTTATCATGTCTGTCTGTATTCACTGCAAGAGAAGCATATTGGTGCATGCAGTATAAAGTATCATGGCTGGCAGTGTGATTCCTGTACGTGCCAGTACATTGGCACAAGCAAGTGTAAATAAACTGACAAAGTGCATTATGTTTTCTGATGGGTATAATTTCTCCACCGACAGATGTTTGTCATTTCCCACCAAGGATAATGCACTTATATCAAAGATTAAAGTCTTTCCACAAACACAGGTCTGCAGTATTCAGCTGCACACAAATAAGCATGCACACATTTCTTACACCAAAAAGGTGTTATGCTTCTTTTATTTGAGAACAGATGCAAAATATATTGCATTATTATTCTGGGATTCAGGTGTACTATGCAAAAACGTGTTCTCATCAACACTGACTCTATCAGTAGTTATGGTGTAGGCTGTCTTGATCTTGAAGAATAGTGGGTATGATTGTGTAATGTTTAAATTTAAACATTGTACGAATGCCAAATAATATGGACAATTTTTATGAACTGACCGAGAACCAAATTCTAGACTGTTCAATGGCAATGATATATAATTTTGGGGGATATTTTTTATCAGCGAATTATTTCAAAGATCACAATGGAAAAATGGACACAAGACAAATTCATTAATTTGGACTCATTGACCTGTAACCAATTACGAGACAGATTAATAAGTGATTTTGGTTCCTATCATTAGTGTTAGTGTTATTAGCTGATTGTCGGATTAACAAGTGCTGGTTTCACGAAACTTGAAATGTTAACATATATATATGATTTAGGTAAGGATTGTCGTGGGTGTGTTAGGTGAATTTCCTAAAACAACCTCTGAAAATAAAAGTTTTAACACAACTAAAAACAAAACAATGTTAACAAAAATATGAATCAATCAAAGCATTTTTATATTTTGGGGTGTATTTGAAAATTCGTATGGAAGTGAGAGATGCTACCAGTTTATATTAAATGCTACAACATTTGACATAAGCCATAAGTTGTGATGAGACCAAGTCAGTGGTTAATCCGTGCACTTAGTGTGGATAGGATTGGTTTTGTCATGTGTCAACAGTTGTCAATTAAACAAATATTGATAAAATGTATACAGCATTTGAGAGAATGAAAGCCTAAGCCAGTGATTTCCCAGTGGATCTGTTCAAAGGAAATCCCAGTGACTAATCTGTTATCCGAATATGTCAGCAGTCACGTATGACGTCATCAGTGGAGACATGGAACCTAGCTTGTATGACTCACATTAGCCGCAAGCTTGGTGTTGTGGGCAATATAATAATCATTAACAAACATCTCTCAGTAAGAAATACATTTTTTGCCTTGAATCCATTTGAGAATTTTACCATTTCATTTCTTGTTATTTACACAGATATCTCTTGCTATATCAGATTCTGTGAGGCATCATTCCTTCATATCCATGATAACGGTGTTATATTAGAACCTACACCGAAACGTCACTCTTAATTGTAATGAAGAAGTTGTTCATCCATAAATTATTGTCCTTACCTTCATATCCAGTTAGTGTATTAGTATTAATAATACCACTAAAATGGACAGACAGAGGATTAGAATTGTCTGTGAAAACTTTTCATGATTTTTTTTTTTGGGGGGGGGGGGAACAGGGAACAGTCAACGAAGTCACATAGAAATGGATGTAAGTCATATATAATGTTTGTAGGTAAAACAAAGTCAGATATAATGGTTCTAGGTTAAACAAAGTCAGATATAATGTTTCTAGGTTCAACAAATTCAGATTTAATGTTTGTAGGTTTAACAAAGTCAGATATATTGTGTCAAGGTTTAACAAAGTCAGATATAATGTTTGTAGGTTTAACAAAGTCAGATATATTGTGTAAATTAAAGGTTTAACAAATTCAGATATAATGTTTGTAGGTTTAACAAAGTCAGATATATTGTGTCAAGGTTTAACAAAGTCAGATATAATGTTTGTAGGTTTAACAAAGTCAGATATATTGTGTCTAGGTTTAACAAAGTCAGATATATTGTGTCAAGGTTTAACAAAGTCAGGAATATTGTGTAAATTAAAGGTTTAACAAAGTCAGATATATTGTGTCAAGGTTGAACAAAGTCAGATATATTGTGTCTAGGTTTAACAAAGTCAGATATAATGTTTGTAGGTTTAACAAAATCAGATATATTGTGTCAAGGTTTAACAAAGTCAGATATAATGTTCCTAGGTTTAACAAAGTCAAAAATAATTATTTTATGTTTAACAAAGAGAGATATAACGCTTCTAGATATAACAAAGTCAGATATAACGTTTGTAGGTTTAACAAGATCAGATATGATCCTTCTAGACATAACAAACTCAGATGTAACAAACATTAATAAAGTTGTTTCTCATAAACATTTCTCATGTACTTCTAAGTACACATGCATAAGTGATGGTCGACATTTATCCATGAAGGTCATGGACAGGAGACTGTAGGTTTGACCCGTTAATGAATGGGTAAGAACATCGATAATGCTGTCAGATGCTAACAAAGGTATCCCATAAACCACTTTAATTTGAACTAGATGTGGCATGGAATAGATTGATTCTTAACTGTATTTAATCATTTCAAGGTTATCCACAATAACGGTCAGTCTCCATGTTGCACTCTTCCAACGTCAACAGTTAATCAGGTCAACCATTTGTTTATGTGTCAAGTTGTTTACACACTTCTGATTGGTTGATTCATATTGGCAGTGTCTCTGGTGAGTAAGAATGACACTTTATTGACAGTGCCGATGAATGAAGTGCAAGTAATAAATTTCATATATGCATCTGTCATTACAGCACATTTTGTCAAATACTTTTGATGTATTTGACTATTCTGATTTACTATTATTATTTGTTGGTTAATATTGTATGTTAGGAAAATACAGATACTTATCAGACTGTCACAATACTATTGCAGTACTAACGTTAACACTTCCCTTCATAGTCACCACTAGTGTTATCACTCAACAATTAATACTCAACCCATAGGGGCACAAACACACTGCAGGTGAAATTATTTTCAGTAATTCTCACTGAGCATAATAATTTATGCTTCATGGTGATTATCTATCATGCGTACCATTTTTTACAATGTTTTTATTGTTTGCAAAGACTCCCAAGCAACATGAAATCATATGAATGCTTGTTGGAAATAATTGAAGATAACGTACATCACCCACTGATTGTGACATCACAAAAGATGTTATGCGATATCGTTCCAACAAAAAACAAACAGATGATTTCTCACTTGAAATCAGGATACCCACATTTTTTCAGAACAAAATAATTATGGGTTTTATAAAAAATAACATAATGGGAATTATGGATTGTCTTTCCTTCTTGAATTAATGTTGAAAGTTCCTCGCCAAAGCTTGGAACTTACACAATTAATTACTGGGAACAGATAATCTGTAAGTCATCACCACTCATAGGGTATTCTCTAAATATGTATGTATGTATGACATGACATCTGTAAATAACACCTATCAATTCTATGACCAAATTTGACTTTGATCTAGTGAATTAGGATGCAAGAGGTATACTTACCTAACTGGAATGTAATACAGTAAACTACGGTTATACCGAACACGCTTATAACCAACTAACGGATGTAACGAACTTACTTTTTGGTCCCGACTACTTGCTGTTGTCATGCTGTATATGTACTTATAACGAACTACGGTTATAACGAACTAAAATTAGTAGTCCCTTTGAGTTCGTTATAACCGTAGTTTACTGTACATATACTAGACATATTTTTATGTTTGTTTGTTTGTTGTTTAACGCTGGACTCAGCAATATTCCAGCTATATGACGGTGGTCTGTAAAAAATCGAGTCTGGACCAGACAATCCAGTGATTGACATCATGAGCATCGATCCACGCAATTGGGATGCATGACATGCATCAACCAAGTCAGCAAGCCTGACCACCCGATAGTTGCCTTTAACAGCAAGCATGGGTTAATTGCTGAAGACCTATTCTTACTCGGATCTTCACAGGTCTATTTTTATGACTAATGAATCAGTGATTTGGCCTTAATGTTGATTTGAACAGAATTTCAGTTACATCACAGTGTGTCAACTTGATGAGGGAGGAAAGCTTGAGGTGATGCAGGTCTGATGTTTACCACTTTGGTCAACCACAAGTATGGTATGGTGCTGACAAACCTAGAAACATAATCAGGGATAAGCTGGGATTCAAATCCACAATCACAGCTTTCTGGCATGCCCAAGGGATGTAACTCTGTACAGTGAATCATGATGCCTAGGATGAATGAATGGGCCATCCATGTCCCACTTAATAGTAATGAATTCTGGAAATGACAGATACTGTCAGTCATGTCCCATGTGGTGTTCTGACTCAACAGAAACATGGTGGTGCCAATGCATGCAATTAATTAGTCCCCACATAGCTGTAAATTCAGGTGTGGCAATGAATGGGCTAGGATGGGTTTTCATCTGTTTGTTAAATGACTTTCAGGTATATATGATATTGATATGGACTAAGACCGAAACAATCATCATCATGGTCATCATGGTCATCGCCGTCGTCATCATCATCATGGTCATCGTTGTCATTATCATCATAGCCATTGTCGTCGTCGTCGTCATCATCATCATCATCATCATCATGGTCATCGCCGTCATCATCATCATCATGGTCATCGTCGTCATTATCATCATTGTCATCATCATCATCATGGTCATCGCTGTCATCATTGTCATCGTCGTCATCATCATCATCATCATCATGGTCATTGCTGTCGTCATCATCATCATTATCTTCATCATCATCGTCATCATCATCGCATTCAAGATGGATGTCATGCATGTCTCACTGTTGTTTGAGTACACTGTGCAAAAGAGAGTGCAACAGAACAGAACTTTTTCTATTTCCAATACACCATCAGTTCCGCATTAAATACTCAACAACACCACAAACCTGAAAACACTTTATAAGAAGCTCCTTATTCTGATGTCTTGAGGCAGCAGTGGAAAATGTGATGACAAATCAGTGTTTGTGAAATGTTTGATGTGAGTCCTGAAGGAGGAGGATGGTCAGTTTAGTGGAGTGGTGTAGACAGTTGGGCAATTAATGCCCCATTAGGCAGCCAGTGTCCAGACAAGATTAAGCCCTGATATACTCTCAACATTGCCCATAAGGGATGAAAGATTGAGACAACATTGAGTGTAATGTTTGCACATTGTAGTGATTATCAAAGCTAATTGGTTTGTTGAGAACAGCATAACAGGATGTTATCCACTGATGTCCACAAATTGATAGGGAGTAATTCAAAAGTTTGATGTTGGATAAAAAATTAATTGTTTAAGTTTTGAGACACACCCTGAAACTTAATATTGATGGTGTATTGGAAATAGAAAAAGTTCTGTTCTGTTGCACTCTCTTTTGCACAGTGTACTCAAACAACAGTGAGACATGCATGACATCCATCTTGAATGCGATGATGATGACGATGATGATGAAGATAATGATGATGATGACGACAGCAATGACCATGATGATGATGATGATGATGACGACGACACACCCTGAAACTTAATATTGAGGTGAAGGGAATTGAGGTTTAACGTCATGTTCAGGACGATTGCACTTACATAGCGGCTTACCCTCTATAAACAGCTTTAAACAGATCTACCTCTCTCCAGGTAGCTGCTCTATCCACTAGACCATTATAGGGATCCTTAATGTTAACATCATAAAGTGATTTTCAGAAGAAAACACCCTAGCTAATTCTATTCTTATTCCATTGTATAAATGTTATCAAACTGAATTTGTATAACAACCTCAACACACCATGCATTTAATGGAAATGGTTAAACCTGCACAGTCTTTCTTGAGTTTAATCCTCTTTTATCCTGTTTTAGCAAGGATAGTATAATGCTGTTCATTTCCATGAGTACCATAATGACAATTAAAAGTATTCATTGTGTGAGTGAGTGAGTTGGGTTTAACGCCGCTCTGAACAGTATTCCAGTTATATCACATTGTGTCAGCTTAATATGGGAGGAAAGCCCAAACCAATACAGGTCTTCGATGTTTACATCTTCCCGAGGCAAGAGAGTTAACTGACTTTAAAAGTCCAGTTTTCACCCTTGCCGAACTAGGCTGGAATTCCTGGGCTCGATCGTAGCACCACCAGTGGCTATTACGAGTTATGTCCTTTCTATGCCTCTCCTATTGACCAATCAGATTCAACTTCTCGTATCACTTGCATTTGCTTCAAACAAAACAGTGGCGCACAGTCAAGACGATCTGATTGATAATCAAGATCTATATTGTGATAAAACAAGTCTTACATCGCGAAGTGTATCAAATCACGTGAGCACCTTTATTAAAAGCATGAAAAGATTTAGAAAATATCTGTTGACGAGTTAGCGGTGCACATGCTTTGCAAATCCTGCAGTCGACCGAAATCTGCATGACACTTTACGAACCGGATTTCGATTTCAATGCGCGTTTTTGATTGGACTATGCATAGACTCGTTAGTCCAGCCAAAATGTAACTCCATAACACCAGCCTAGTTCGGCAAGGGTGGAAACTGGACTTTTATAGTCACTTGCCTCGGGAAGATGGGATGTTTACCAATTTGGTGAAACCCACAAGCACGGGTGTGGTGCTCACAAACCTTGACACATACTTGGGGCAAATGAGGATTTGCTCCCATGATCATATGTTTCTTGGGAATAGCAAATTGTGGTGTCTTAGACGGGTGGGCCACCCATGCATCCCCGGAAACTATTTATTGACTTGAACTGTAAATCCCTTAAAAGTTGACTTTGTTGGATGGAGGACTTGCATACCTGTTGACCCCATTTCCAATCACAGGAAATACAGCTTTCATCCACACTGAACTTTTGAACTGTGATCTTATGTCATCAGAAAAGTTTGTTAAGGTTTGACATTACATATATTTTTAAAAAGGATAACCCACTCAAACTTCATTATTAAAGGTCTTTAGCAAAGACAGGGGAATCCATCTGTCATTAACTGGAGACAGAGCATAGCATAGCATAGCATAGCATAGCATAGCATAGCATAGCATAGCATAGCATAGCATAGCATAGCATAGCGGAGCGGAATGGAACGGAACGGAACGGGACGGGACGGAACAGAACGGATCTTATTGAAGTTCAGTCCGCCTAAGGACATAAGAGATTAACAGAGTTTAGGTTTTATCAGAGGACTTTTAGGATTTCATGATAACTGAACAGAAAACACTAAGCTTTCTGAAAATGTTGGCTTTACTACTGTTGAACAAATTACTAAATTTGGCGTGTGGCGACACTGACATGATTTTCCATGGTAACTGAAATGACTATAAAGTGAAGCAGCATGGTCGTCGATCATAGATACAGACATACATAATTCCAATCAGGTGAGAATAAGTAATCCACTGCACCAACATAGAGCTCTTTATGGAGTTTGTCTTGTTTGATGGTACACATGGTGTTTTAGAAAAAAACATTATTTTTAACATGCTTGGCAAGCTAAATACACAGTGTTTATTTTTAATACAAGATATTGACCATCCCCAAACACTCAAGTGAGACAACCTCTTTATCTATTAATGTTTTTTTAGATTTTATTGTTTTATCTCTCAAAAACACCATCTAAATTTTTGGGAATGTGCACTCGAATATATTACATCATGAGCTCAGTGATTAGTCAGTCGGACAATGACAACAAGTATCATAGTTTCAACTGAAACATTTTTTGACAGTGCCTAAACTTCCATATTAATATAGAATAAGTTTGTTATTTTTAAATTAATTTTTTAAAGAACAAAATAACATTGTCAGTGATCGTCTTTCGTGGCCACCGTAGGTCTGCCTATTAGAGATATTGCCCTTTTTTCAAAGGGGAGCTACTCTGTCTATCAGAAGTCAATTTTTGTTCACATTGTCGTTATGTTACAAAATACAGTCAGATGTCACACACAGTGACAAAATGATCTTTGTTGATCTTGAAGCTGAACATGAATAGCGCGTGTTGTAAGTGGTAGAAATTTTATTTTTACAAGGGGCTTTATCGTCACAAATGGCGGTCTTTTGAGCACAGAATATGTTCATAAAGTATGCCAGAGGCATTGTACATTAAAAAAAGATGCATCTGGGTTTTTTTCAGTTTTTTTCCTCCTCTAACCCTGGACTTTGGACTGAAAAATCCGTAATCCTAAAAATAAAAAAAACCCAGCCTTATATGGTCTCTGACCTAAGTTACTGCTTGTGGCAATGCCAACATATATATACCTGCAGCTGGAATGAATGCGGGATGACATCAGTTGGCTGTTTCAATTTGTGTTCCTGCTTGGCTCCATCACATGTGACAGAACTGCCCATTGGAAGTTTGTACTGTGTGGATGTCTATATATAAAGCAACTTGCAGTATTTCAGCTGCTCTGTTTGATAAAAGATGTTGTTGATTCTCTGATGAGGTTTCGTCATATCTGACAAGATAACACTATCAACAGAATTGTCATCACAGCTTCTTGACTTGTAACCTTTTAAAAATATTTCATTGCTTACAAAATAGGTAATTGTTTTCTATCAAGTTTTTATGATCTGTGATCAAAGCTGAACTGCTTTAATTTGGATCTATAATACAACACAATTATGTAAATCTGTACATGAAAATGCTCGAAAAATATTCGGCCTTTGAATTTGAGAAAATATAATAAAATATTGATTATTAAGTAAATGTTTCAAATCTAGGTCAACAAATCAGTAAACTTTTATTTTTATGAAGGTTGTTTCAGTATAATACAGAGGACATTCAGAATTTTTGTTACACACCAAAGAGGACAAGGGGTCGTAAATATAGTATGAAAGGGGGATAACTCATTACATATTTGCCCGAAGCATGTACCAAATGGCTGTGCTTCAATAAAAAATGAATTATTTGCATTTAGTCCCTGAAGCTTAAGAAATGGGATTGATTCAACAAAGATCTCCCAGGAGTAATTTCACTTGATTTAATCTATGTTTGAATTGATTATATGAATAATTTGTAAAATTTGATAATCAAAATGACCAATAAAATTTTGTTCTGGAGGTAATGCATTGATCAAAGTACAAAGTTTATAGTTATATAATCAGCCTGTAAATGAATAAGGCGAATGTGATGAAATTATCACATGCCAGAGGGGCGTGGAGTTGTCTGGTTCCTAATTTGTTACACAGGTCATCGGAGACAGAACGGTCTCTGAGGAGATCTGCTTTTGTGTAAGTGCTACCTCTACTTTCACAGCTTTTGTATGTTGAAAAGGTCTTTAGTATATGAGACAAATAATAGTACGGTAGAACACGGATATAACGAACACAGATATAGCGAACAAACGGATACAATGAACTGTTAAAAAATCCCCGATTTATCTCCTATATAATATCATATAAAATTTACGTATATAACAAACTCTCTACAGCGAACTAATGGATACAGAGAACTGATATCTGATCACCGACAAGCCCATCTATCACTAATTAGTGATGTATATAGCGAACTGAGAAATCTCACTCAGTGTCAAGTGTCACTGACAATTGGCTGTACGCAATCAGCGACGAATTCCGTTTAGTGGTCCGTTACTGCAGACCAAAGCTAACGAACTTGCAGTGAAATTAGGCCATGAAGATCTCAGTGTAACACTGCAATTACGTGTATTGTGTTTTGTCTTATCCAAGATGGCGGACGTTTCTGAGCGAAAACGTGTATAACGAACAACAGATATAACAAACTGATTTCTCTGGTCCCTTGTAGTTTGTTATATCTGTGTTCTACTGTAATGTTTTAAATGGATTATTTAAGGTCGCTATATAACTGAAATAATGCTGATGCAATGTTAAATTTTAACTCACTCATGCAATAGTATAAGTCCAATAAGTAATAATGTCTTGTTTTAAAGACAGCTACAATATAAATTTTGTAAAACTAGAAAGAAATGATTTGAAACTTCAAAGTTTGACTTTTTTATTAATTACATCAAAAGCTTTATTCAGCCATGTCTGTCAAGATCTGACACACCCACCATTGTATAGCCACAACTAGCTGTAATACTGCTGATGCGAATTAAAGCAATATTTACTCACACACTCTCCATTGTAAGTTTTGTAGGGTGATCTCTGGATGAACTTTATACCCAATCAAAATGAAGGATGTTACAGGCTTGGAGCCAATCAGATGTCAGCTTTCTCATATGAGTCAGCTTCATTGCCCGACTGGTGGCCATGGTCATGCAGTGCTTTATGGACAGTTTTACTATGTTTGGTGTAAGAGAAAGGAAACCACAGCTACAAGATACTCTAGCTTTCATTTAAAGACATGCATGAAATGACAGGGTGTAAAATATCCACCACATGGTTTCACTGTTATTAGGCTCCATTTGGAACTGCCCGTTCATTTTAAAATTGGAGTAAAAGATCTGATTTGAATGTGATTGGTACACCAAGAAGCAGAACTACTTCACAAATGCCGATTTCAGTGACCATGGCCTTCAGTGAAGGTCACTAAAACCTTACCACTTCGCTATCCTTAGTAGCCCACACTAAGGATGACTGCAATACACACACTGCTCCATATAAGCTGTGTATTTGCACAAACATGGGTACATTGTGTGAAGCCCATTTTCTGGTGTCCCCCGTGATATTGCTGAAATATTGCTAAAAGCGGCCTAAAACCATACTCACTCATATGGGTGGCCATTCAGTCAAAAAATACAAAGTTGAAATATAAAGGACAAAAGTAGACAATAATTGTCAAATGTTTTGAGTAAAGTATAAAATGTTACCGATAAAGGTTACCGACATTGTGCACTTCGGCATGCAGTTATCATATACATAGCGGAACAAGCTGATTAAACTCGGAATGTTTTACAAATTGCAGCGCCATCTGGCTTTCTTTATTGTCAACGTCCTTTAGCAGATTAGCGTCCTTTCGTACGCACTGACGTTCTTTAGTACGCATTGTTCTTTCTTTAGATATGACGTCTTTTTGCAACTATTACATGTATATTGTGTACTTTTGACCTTTGTTTCAGCTTTGTGTTTTGTAACTGGCGTCTGTTTGTTTTATATTTTGTCTTTTATCAGTAACATTTAATACTTTATTTGTAACATTTGACTATTATTACGTATTGTCTTTAGTTTCAACTTTTTTATATTTTGACTGAATGTCTGCCGATACACTCACTCACTCATTCATTGTAACTTGGACATGTATAACTGTTATAAGGCTATGTGACATGTGGCTCACTTGGGGCAGGACACAAACTTTTTCAAATTTCAAGTCACCTGAAACAGCATTTTAAGCAGAATTATCTTTAAAATTGTCTACTCATTGGTGTAAAAATACCCAACACACAAGACCCATGGGAGTAAAATGTAATTGAATATCCAAAAACAACTATCAATACCCAACATGCATGATAACATACGGGTACTCAATGGCTCAAAACACTTCTTGAGTTATCATGAACAATATCTGGAGCCCTGGGTGCCGTTGTACAAAACAACCTTAGCGCTACGACGGTCGTAATTCTATGTTAAGGTATGGGAGTTACAACCACCTTAGCGCTAAGATCGCTTTGTACAGCGGCACCTGGTAACTCTTGTAAGACAATATAGTTCTGTCAAAGTGTTTTGTTCACTGCATTGAAATATCAAGTGTTATTACTCTTCTTATCTTAACACAAAAGTATACAATAAAACGTAAATACATCTCAAGCAGGCCCCTGTTCCACAAAGTGGTCATAGCCCTTTGACTGCCATAAGTCTATGTTAAAGTATGGGAGTTCCGATCATCTAGTATCAATTTAAAGTTTTACCTGCATATATCAAACTGTTTTGTGTTTAGAAGAAACATATTAAGCAAATTATCAACACATCTGAGTTGGTTTATTTTAGGCTAGTATTTAAAGAGTATAGAGTATTCAGTCATCTATGCAGTTTTTCACTTTCTGCAAGATGAAAACAAAGTTGAAATAATTAGATCAATGTAATTACACTGAGTTAGTGAAGCATGGAGAGCAGACACTCCCTACAGAACACAGACACACAAAATGAGCTTAGTCTTTTTCTTCTTTCTGTAGATATATAACACATAATATTCCCATTTGGTATGGCTTATGGCATTATCATACAACCAACTAATTGTACCTAGTTTTCCTCACATATCTTAACAATTATTACACTTGGATACTTGAAAATAATGAAAAAACCTTTAACATACAAACAATATTCTAAGACATCCTTTGTCCTTCAAGCTTTCACATAATTAACAATAAAAAATAAAACCCTACATTTAAATGTACTGACATGCAATGCCCTCATGCATAAAGTCTTTCATAGAATGCTACACCTTAGTGTTATTGGAAGCCCATTTCATTGCAATCCCATTGACACCTCCGAATCTTTTGTTGGAAATTGTGTCCTGTTGTTCTGTTGTGTGCAGTTCCCATAACAAAAATATTACATTTTCACAGAATCAATTCACTGATCAATTCAAACTTCACTAATCTGTAGATATTTCTGCAATAACAGTTGTCCTGCCTTAAATATTTGATGAGTTGGGGGGAAAAATCCCTTGACGCAAATAATGGTGCAGTGCTGTGCATGCATAAGGTTCCTATTGCTCAAATTATCATTAGCATGCTTAACTGAAACAGCAACTTTTGTTGTGAAGGCAAAGCAGACATAGCTCCTGGATATTTTTGAAAAATAACTGTTGCACTTGTTTCATATCTGACATCTTGACATGAGTAGGAGACATTAAGGTACAATATTGTAATCTGTTTGAAAGAACACTTGGATCAATTCCACTGAATATTAACAGCTCAATAATAGATTAAGCCAGGAAACAAAATCACGAAGAAATTTATACTGATGGAAATGAATAAGGGGACACTCAGCTTTAGGCGCAGTAAAATGGTATGCCATCATGGTTTCCCAGCCTTGTCTACCAAATACGTGTTGGAAACAATGCACACAAACACATCTCAACATTTGAATCTGACATGTGTTGAATTTGTATGCGCGCTATTTCAAATGTACGGACAGTATAGCTCATTTCCCCATATTTTTCATTATTCCCTAATTCATTTCCATCAATTTATTTTAAGTGAGTGAGTGAGTTTGGTTTTACGCCGCTTTTAGCAATATTCCAGCAATATCACGGCGGGGGACACCAGAAATGGGCTTCACACATTGTAACCATGTCGGGAATCGAACCCGGTTCTTCAGCGTGATAAGTGAACGCTTTAACCACTAGGCTACCCAACCGCCCCAAGTGAGTGAGTACCATCAATGTCACATGTTTCCAGGGGCAAGGGAGTTAACTGACTGTAAAAGTCTATTTTCCACCCTTTCTGATCTAGGCTGGAATTTCCAGGCTTGATCGTAGCATCACCAGTGGCTATTATGAGTTAAGTCCCTTCTTCATCCCCCCTCTTGACCAATCAGATTCCATCTCACATATCACTTGCTTCAAACAAAATGGCAGCACCAAGTCATGACGATCTGATCGATAATCAAGATGGATATTGTAATAAAAGTGAGAAGTGCATCACATCACTTGCACACCTTGATTAAAAACATGAAAACATTTGCAAAATATCTGTCAATGCCGAGCTGACAGTACACATGCTTTGCAAATCCTGCAGTCAACCAAAATCTGCACGTTAAAATCCATGTTGTTTACAGTATCTAGTTTGTTGTGTGATTATGTTTGGATTATGCATAGACTCATTAGTTCAGCCAAATTGTAACTCCATAATTCCAGCCCAGTTCGGCAAGGGTGGAAACTGATCTTTTATAGTCAGTTAACGCCCTTGCCTCAGGAAGATGTCACTGTCACTGTCCAGTGACTCAAATATTGCGAAGGTAGGTTCTTGAACTTTATTCCATTTGGTTTAGACTTGGGTTCAAATAGAACCATTTCCTAGACATATAGGCCTTGACATTGATTTACAACAGTTGTTACTGGTAGGGCAAAGGTCATCACATGTTGTTTCTGTCTGGGTCAACTGTGCCATGACATGGCCTTGACCTTTACTGAAACACTGACGTTTGTTGCAAAGGCAAAGCAGAGGTAGCTTCTGGTTATTTAAAAATAACTGTTACTCTTATTTCATATCCCCCATCTTGACATGAATAGGAGACGTTAAGGTACAATGTCCTAATCCGTTTGAAAGGTCACTTGGATCTTAATTATGACCCTTAAAAATTGGATCTTTATCTTGAAAGGTCTTACAAAGGCAGGGGCGGCCGTGTAGCCTAGTGGTTAAAGCGTTCGCTCTTCACGCCGAAGACCCGGGTTCGATTCCCGACATGGGTACAATGTGTGAAGCCCATTTCTGGTGTCCCCCACCGTGATATTGCTGGAATATTGCTAAAAGCGGCGTAAAACCATACTCACTCACTCACTCTTACAAAGGCCTTGAATTTAGTGGCTCCAGTTGTGTATAAACCATGTTCTAAACATACTACGTGGGAGCACCGAGAATGGGCTTCACACACTAAACCAGTTTAGGGAATCAAATCCAGTCTGATGAGCCAACACTTTAACAGCTAGGCTGCTCATCATCTCTCACCCCTGATAAACTCCTATCATGTTAAACATATTTCTATCTCTGCTGTATCTTGGCCTGAAGCTATACACTCAATTCCGCATCTGATATGTATTGATAATCTGCTGAGGACACAAGGACAAAATTGCCGACATATATTGTCTTGAATTCTGGATAACGGAGGAGCTATGTTTCCTTACTTAACCTATGCTTATACTTAAACATGGTTGCCAACAAATAAGTTTAAATTAGTCAATGGTCCATTGAGTGAAAATGGAAAAAAAAGTATGACACCCTGGTCATTTTGAAAAAAAGCTTTGGATGAGAAACAAGTTATTTTCTATGGCCTAGCATATAGGCAGAAACATGAAGAGGTAATCCACGTAGCTGAATAGAAGAATAGGGTTTGCTGAAATACATCCTGTACTCTATGTGCTGTGCAATAATGAACACTCATTCACAATACATACAGTGGCAGCTAGCTGGCCTTATGTCATAATTATAGCATTACATGAGAAGAATGATTTTAATAAGTTTCAAGCAACACCTGCATCTGTTAATTGTTTAGTTTTTATTGTGTCAACATTATTGTATTATTATTATATATATATATATACATTTATGTATGTATGTATGTCATTGTTGTAATTACTCTGTTAAAATGACCAGGCTTATAATGGATTCGCGCAAGGTTCCATTTAGATATATACAAAATAAAATTAAAAATGCTACAGAGTATAAGTTAACATTTGTATAAAAAGCCCTTCAAAGACAGAGAACTGTTGATGGCTAGTTCAGAAGGTAATAAGGCTGGAGTCAGATTAGACTTGCACAAGTCTCTAATTATTAGATTAAATCATAAGTTCTAGATTATGTAAGTAATAAGATCAAGTTGTCCCTATAAGAGAATGGAGTCATTAGACTGTCCACATATCTAGACTTGCCTATTAGGAGGATGGAAATACT
This sequence comes from Haliotis rufescens, assembly GCF_023055435.1. Taxonomy (NCBI): domain Eukaryota; kingdom Metazoa; phylum Mollusca; class Gastropoda; order Lepetellida; family Haliotidae; genus Haliotis; species Haliotis rufescens. The sequence goes on along the minus strand of NW_025963779.1, from coordinate 58,937,596 downwards.
ACACATCCATGGACATTTCTTTCATTAAAGCCTTAGAGCAAGGTTAGAGTTGGATGTATCCATCCCAGATAAGTTAACCGATTTCTCTGGTCCCAAAGAGTTCAAAGTAACAGGGATCAACTGTATTTCTGTATTAAATGGATTTTGATTCATGTTCTTTAAACAAGTACTAATTTTGTTTGTGTTTGGTAGTTCTTCATATTGAATTTATAAATGAAATTATATGGAATGTATTTGCTCAGATAAAAGTGTTAATGTAAATGAACATCAGCAATAATTGTGATTTATTGGTTTATATGGCCAAGACGATTAGTCAGCCAGCCAACTAGATTCACATCACACTACTTATCTAGATATAATCATGGATCTTTGAAATCAGTTAGCAATCAGTAAAAGCAAATCACACCTCAAAATGTGTTTCCCCTATTAATCTGCTGTAAATTGCTAATGATACTTGAAGATAACCACAAATCTAATCATCATGTAAGTACAGTAGATCAAAATTGACAGGTAGCAAACCAGCTTAAAAATGTAAAATTGTTTGAAGTCAATGTTTTTAAATGTCTAAAAATATTTTGATTCCCATCTTCATTCAAAATAACACAAGTACAGTTAATGCCTAAAAAATGAGGACATTTTTGTTTGGCTTTTTAAGACCTAACAATATAATAAATAAGCACATGGGCATAGTTGTGTCGGACCACCTGTTCAGGGGCCATGAACCTTTGTCAGAATGAACATTTAATTGCAAAGGCAACTTATCATGTAGCCATGATGTGTAAAGTCTGTCATAAATCGCTCATCTTCCCGAGGCAAGAGAGTTAACTGACTATAAAAGTCCAGTTTCCACCCTTGCCAAACTATGCTGGTATTATGGAGTTACATTTTGGCTGGACTAACAAGTCTATGCAAAGTCCAATCAAAATCGCGCACCGAAATCGAAATCGGGTTCGTAAACTGTCGTGCAGATTTCGATCGATTGCAGGTTTGCAAAGCACCGCACCACCAACACGTTGTCAGCAGTTAGTTTCCAAATCTTTTGATGTTTTTAATCAAGGTGCTCTCATGATTTGATGCATTTCGCGATGTAAGACCCGTTTTATCACAATATAGATCTTGATTATCGATCAGATCTTCTTGACTGGGCGCCACCATTTTGTGTGAAGCAAACGTAGTTGATACGAGAGGTGGAATCTGATTGGTCCATAGGAGAGGCTTAGAAGGGACATAACTGGTAATAGTCACTGGTGGCGCTACAATCGAGCCCAGTACCGGTTATTCCAGCCTAGCTCGGCAAGGGTGGAAACTGGACTTTTAAAGATGCCCCGGGAAGATGTAAATCGCTAAACGTTTGGTCTTCAATGTATTGGTCTGTCTGTCTGTCATATTTATGACTTCATCCATGGCAGGAGACCTTGGCTATATTAGACTTGGTCCAGAGACAAAAGAGAGAGAAGTCTTACCCTTAGTCCAGCCAGGGTTAGGCTTGGATCTCTGGGACACAATCACCACAGCCATTACCACTATATTTTTATGCTGACCTGGCACATAGTGCTTCTAGTAAATATCTACCTGTAAAAAGTGAAACTTACATATACCACAAGCTATCAACTCAATGTTGTCACTTCCTCCTCACTCAAATCTCAAATAACCCTACATTCTTGTAAATTAAAACAAATGCATACTCCATATTGATAAACTGTATCTGTTAAGGCTTGGATAATAAATCAATTCTGATCTGGCGTATATGCTTTGTAAAATGCTTAAAAGAAATAATCATATGTTACACCTTACACGCACATAAACTATAGCATTAAGTTTGAGAAATGGTCTCCAAATTTCAAATTACCATTAATTCCCGATATTGTGGATTTTCTGATTGTACAATTATGTACAGAAATAATTCCATCCTTATCACTGTAACATAATATTTATGTTGTAATTTGCCCAAGATTGGATATGTTTACATCGTGGTAGTTGGCATTCTATAATCATTCCTTATAAGCAGTTATCAAATAAACACATCTCATTTCTAAAATTCAAGTTAATGCCACTAATCACTTCTATTTTTTGTCTCTTGAGAAGATGATCAATAGACTACTACAAAAATGTGACAATAATTACTTGCTGTGAGGAGAACAGTACTAATTTCAATGGCTATTTTCACAGGCTATTCATCTTTTGCAGATTTTCTAATGATAATTATTGTCCACTGTCACTCTGAATCATAGGTCTATGAGATACATGACAGTGTCTTATGAACTTTGTTCAACTCTCTCATCACAGAAAGAAAAATTAATTCCCCCCCCCCCGCCCCCCCCCCCCCGAAACTTACACCTCATAGAGTTTAATTAGTACAAAGTCATTTTAAAGTCTTGGAGTGGCAAAGAGCATGATGTTATTTCTTTGTACAAATTAAACAAGTGTTTGTTTACACTTTTTTTGGGAATAATCCCAAAAGCTGAATCATGCTTGCGTTAATTAGGATAAAACCCATGCATATACAGTTTAGAGGTAAGCATTAGGAGTACAAGATGTCAAGGTGTTCGAAGAGCAGCTGTTGTGATAATTTCCCCAAGGTCCAGCCTTTGGTGGGATGGGTGATAGGAAAACATGCATCACAAGTTGGAATCATTATAGATTGCATGACTAATTACTTGATGAATGAATAAACAATGGAAATATTTTCCCTTGGGTTGTTGTACTGGGTACATATTTTTATCAACTGAAGCATATGTCCTGTGTAAACACAATGACAGATTGCTCGTCTGCTCCCTGAAGGAAGAGAGCAGAAGTCAAATATGAGAAATGGGTATTTTTTTCATGGGTTTTGTAAATCGTATATTGTATTTTGGTATTGTTGTTTGACTTGAAATATTGAATTTTGTTTCACATATTCTTACAAGATTGTGGCACGGGTGGCCCAGTCATCTAAGGTGCTGCAATTCACTGTGCAGAGTTGCATCCCTAAGCAGCCAGAAACCCATGATTGTGGGTTCGAATCCTGGTTATAATTATGATTCTAAGTTTGTCAGCACCATACTCATGCACAGGGGTTTCCCCAAAGTTGTATGCATCTGAGACCTGCATCACTTCAGGCTTTCCTTACACATTAAGCTGCCATGCTGTGATATAACTGGAATCCTGTTCAAAGCAGCGTTAAAGCAAACTCACTCACTCACTTGTTTGTAAACATGAGTAGATCTGAAGAAAGATGTCTTGACCTCATGCCATGTTTAACCAATCATAATTCTGGCAAAATGTATTAGTATACTACCCATTCGGGCAAGGACATGAAGGTGTTTTCATAATTAATGTTCGAAACTATCACTAAATTGCATCTTGACAAGCATACGGTTTTGTATATTTAGCCTTTTGGTGGTTCTTACAAACATCTAGCATTGCAAATAAGGGCATCTCTTCTTATAGACCTCTACAACTGCTATGGACCACTGCAACTGCTATGGACCACTACAGCTGCCATGGATCACTGCAACTGCTACAAAATAACTATTTTTCAGGAACATGAAAGGCAAACATTTCATACAATTTGTCATTTTCCTTTTGAAATAAAAATAGTTATAAATATGTAAATAATAAAGTTTGGACCAGACAATGCAGTGACTGACATCATGAGCATCAATCTATGCAATTGGGATACAATGAGATGCATCAACCATGTCAGTGAGTCTGACCACCCGATCCCGTTAGTCACCTCTTATGACAAGCATGAGATTCTGAAGACCAATTCCAAGCTGGATTTTCATGGGGTACAACTCTTGTAGATTAATTGTGAATGGGATCAATAACACATGGCGCAGTATTTCTGCCATTCTGTAAGGCCAAGGACAACTAAAATGCCTGCACACACCAAAAACACACACGCCCACACACCACACAATAGGGACCCTGATCTCAATGAGACAATGATCTCACCATGTGATGGCTTCCTATACTATTAAAAGCAGGTAGGAAACTCATGCACTCAAACCTTACAAATTCTCACCAGATTGCTTAATCATAATCAATTTTTAATTAACTCAAAGAAAATAGTAAACATGTTCTCTGTTAAACTTCTGACATGTTTGAGTCAATACTAGATCCATGCAACATTTGTCCATCACAGCTATATATAGGGAACCTGATTCACAATAAACACCCTTCTGTCACAGACGTCTGTAAATAGGAAACTGTATACGTCTTTAAAAAACCCAGAAGAACTTCAAATCAACTCACTTGATATTACCACTTGGTTACAACAACAAGGACCATGCATGTTTATATATTTATTGCAAGATACTAGTCCTGCATAAACAATTTCAAGGAGTATAAATACATGATACATAGATATCTGGAGGCTGTCAAGATGGCTGCCTCAGTGCTATTTGTGGGATGGCTTCTTGTCAGTTATAATGTAATTATATACACCATAGTCAGATAGGGGAGAATGCCAGAACACAAGTTGAAATGTGTACCTGACTGTGCTTAATGATAATCTTGTTATAAGTCTAAAGTGAGTTAAGTCAAAATGTCTAATTTTATTGTGTGAATTTCTGAAGTTGACAATTTAATTATAGCAGTGTTAAGGGAAATAGTCTGAAATAAACAAACTTTGATAACTTTGGATAAATATGGACAAATTCTTTTTTCTTTTTTTTAACAATGAACTTGTTCTTTAAATCTGGCAGAAATAAGAATATTCTCAGTTTGAGTGAAAGTGTAATTATTTCAAGGTCTTAATTTCTTTTGTATGTAAGTGAAACCACTAAAATCCAATGCTCTACCTCATCTGGACATAATGGACAAAATATGGGTGGGTGGGTTTGTGTGTGCCTGACAGAAATAACACCAAACATCAAAATGTGTGCAAAAGTGTAGCCCTCAATACCATAACTATAATTTACATGAATTAATATCGAACATGTATATTTTCAACATATTGAAATCTGAAAAAAACCTCCAATGGCATTACATTCCTAGAACTCTTTGACTATTAACTTTAATAGCAAAGTGGTTTAACAATTATCCATAAACTGAAGTTTCAGGACAGATATACAAGAATCAATCTCATTAAAATCAGATCTTAGTTCTCACTGTAGCTAAACAAAGATCTGAGGACATCCCATTACAGATCATGTCAGACCGACCTTTTGTGAACCAGTGGAATTAGTGACAAGAAGTCAACATTAGCCAATCAGAAGTCAGCTTTCTTGTGCTTTACAGCACTAATTGCAAATTGGCGACTATGCTGGTAAGCGACACTCTGATTGGTCGGATGAAAGGTCGTTCTGAGGTGACCCCTTATGGGATGTCCTCAGATCTTTATTTAGTGGTAGCGAGAAGTAAGATCTCATTTTAATGAGATTGGATAAGAATATATAAGGATCCTCAAGTATCCAGGGTAATAAGTAATGGACTCCATTCCATTAGAACTATACTCTGGACTCATCCACCACCAAGGCTTCATTTCACAATGTACTTCTGTATTTACATCTCACTTATCACTAACCTCACCATGTCATATAGCTGGACTAACAAACAAACAGTAACCTTAAACAGTCTTTCTCTTGCTCATATAAAAGTGTCTGGGTATTATTAGTAATGGGACATGATGTTTACTTCTCGATACAAGTATAGATCACAAATGCACACTAAGTAAAAAGTACCGCATATCCTTAATCGTCGGTATACTGTCGGTTGACTGACCCGATGTCCCGGTGTCATCTCTGCCATTGACGTCACTGTGGTGAACCAGTTTCTTAAATACATTGCCCGGATGTGACGGTATTCAGCAGGTGTAGTCACAGGTGGTCGACAGCTTCGTGGCCTGTCTGATGTCAGACCAGTCTGTCGTACACGTTGTTTTAACTTGCTGACAGTAACACGGGAACAGCGGAGTCTTCTGGCAATGTCGGCATGTTGAGACATTCAGATGGTCACCTCTCTCTCCATGCTTGAAAAAACGGGGCATAATTTTGTGTGCATTTTGTAACAGTGTTTGTAACGAGTCTTCTAAGCCGTTTATACAGACAGTTTGCACGTGCATTTCGTGTTACATCATTAAACCTCATTTCCGTCTAATTCACGTTTATTTCACAAATTAAGAATAAAAATCACTTTTATCCACCGAATACATTTGGTTTGGCAGTAGGGATATGTTAAAGTAACATATCATGAAAAAAAATTATCTTATAAAAAAAAAATAAAACATTTTCGAGAGTAAAGTTTCTTTTAGACATTAGTTTATGACACCATGGATGTACTTCTCACTGGTACTGTATCCAGCATCAACTGATGTAGCACTGAAACCAATTTCCATATCTACCGGAGGGATGTGATCTGTACTCAAGGCATGTTGAAAAAATCAAATAGGAATATTTCACCAACCTCTGTGACCAAGTATCCTCTGTGGGAAAATAAAAACTCTTAACAACTAGATGAAGTATACAGTGGAAGTAAAACCATTGTGGTTTTTATGAGTTTTTTTCAACTACTCAGCTGAGCTGGTAAAGTCTTGAACAACATGTTCATCTTCCTGGTGACCTCTACGAGCTGCAGCCAAGTCCCAGTCGAAAATCTGCCCATCAAGATGCCAATTCTTGCAATGAGGGACCACAATGAACACTCTACTGTATTATCTCAGCACATTTTTATTGCACCCTTTCCTCAACAGTCCATGCCCCCATTTTAACATAAATTTACCTTTTGTCAGAGTCCGCAATTACAATACGAGGTGGGTGTTTGAGTGGCAAAGTTGGTAGACCAACACATCAACAATTGGCTTGCCATCCTCCGGGACAGCTGTTTAGCTCCCCTCATCTGATTACTGCAGTAGGCCTCCATTCAACTTCAAATTTGTATGACAATAGAATTATAACCAGCTCATTTTATTGCCAAGGTCCGACTCCTGAAGGAGACGTGTTTACAGAGACGGTCTTCCACATTGTGTAATGGACCACGAGTCGTTCTCTGTAGATTGGTTCTTCTATTAGTTTAACTTTCCATAGGTTTCTGCAATGTCCTGACTTCATTCTGTACAGATTTGAGTTGTTTGCATAAATGATTTGAAAATGAAAATATGGTGCAGAAGAAATGGAATTTATAAATTGGGTCATTTGTGTTTCCAAATGACATTAATGTTTGAGGTAAAGGTCACTGGAGTGATCAAATCAGATTGAACCAAGGAGAGATCGCAGTGAAGTCATCCAGTTTAATTTGAAAACAGGTTACTTTTCCTTTTCAGTATTGTTGGAAGACATCTAGGAGGAATGGTTGTCATATATATAAGAAAAAGTCATTAACTAACTTCCCGTGGCATTTCAAAAGTAAATTTGATAAGAAAATTTGGTTCAACACTGTTTGTCAGTTGCCATCAATGTCAGTGGATTCCCTTGTGGAACATTGCTGCTATTCAGTGATGAAGCTACAACACTAGCTGTATCTCCAGTTTCACCATGTCACCTTTTTTGAGATGCTGCCTATTATTCATACTGATAAAACAAAAGATGTTTGACAGATCTTGATAAACCATTTCTTGAAAATTCTATGGTTTTTCATACTGCCAAGACACAATCTCTGATATGGCATATAAATCATGCAATATCTGATAATCATGTTTTTCGTTGCACATAACTCAACTGTGTGTGTGTTTAATGCAGCACTCAGCAATATTCAACTACATGATGGTGCCTGTACATAATTAAGCCTGACAATTCAGTGAATGCTATTGTGAGAAACGATGCACGCTGTCGGGATACGATGACATTCATCCAACCAAGTCACCTGACCACCCAATCAACTGAGTCAGCTCTTACCAGCATTACGTAGGTTGCTTGGAGACATCTCTAACACAGATTCCACATGGGGTAACACAACTGTATTATCTACGTAATATTTAAGTGAGTGAGCGAGTGAGTATGGTTTTACGCTGTTTTCAGCAATATTCCAGCAATATCACGGCGGGGGACACCGGTAATGGGCTTCACACATTGTACCCATGTCAGGAATCGAACCCGGGTCTTCGGCGTGGCGTGCCAACGCTTTAACCACTAGGCTACCCGACCAAGTAATATTTAAGAAATAAATGAGTGGGAGTTGATTATCGTTGAATAAAATACTGCAGGGAGAATTAACTATGAGGGGCACACCCCAAGTGGCTTATTCTCCCTGCAGTGTTTTATTGCATGATAAACAACGAACACAAGACATTTATTTCTTATATAAGATATCAACATTATGTATGGCCTCTTTAAGGATGATGATAAAATGTAAAAGCTTAAACATTTGCCTGTATTTTAAATAGATGCCTCCCTCAATAGAATCACACCTCAGCAATGTTGGACAAGTCCATTTAATGCACAGGTGGGTTTTTCCCGCATATTCTCACAATCCTCACAACGATTACCTGTACCTTTTCTCCCAGTGACGATTGTCATATCTCTCCCGCTTTTGGATGCAATCGTTCGGCCATCGCGTTTATCTGCACTGCCCAGCTATTTCTATGGGGAACAACTCAGTAGACACTCTCCTCTCAAAAATGATGTCGTCATCAAGTTGCGAGTGCATGTTCGAATCTCCAGAAACGATGTCATGATAGAACAATGATAGTAACAGAGAGAGAAAGGTCCAACATGGTGAGCTCTATGACCTGCAGCACTTCAGGCTTTCCCCTTATGATAAGCTGACAAGCCATGGCAATTGAAATACTGTTCAAAGCAACATTAAACCCATGTTACTCACTCACTCACTCACTCACTCACTCACTCACTCACTCACTCACTCACTCACTCACTCACTCACTCACTCACTCACTCACTCACTCAAAATCATTATCAATTAGGACAATAATAAGGATGGGCTGAGCCTCAAATCAGTTGACCACTAGTCCAGTAAGTACTGCTTGTTAGTGGGTGAGATGTCCAAGCACCATTTGTCAGTGTCCACAACTCTTGGCCCCAAGTGGCCACTGATTGAATGTGGTGACCACAACTAATGATAAAGCCTTCTTATTACCCGGTAAATAGCCCATTGACACTTCAGCCATCTTGCACTCACACTATTGATTGAACAAACTGACCCTGTACTTACATCGGATAACTGAACATATTCCTTATGTCCACATTTTCAGCCAAAACAAAGGAGTGTTTTAACTTATGAACTGTCTAAATGCAAGAGATACCAGAATTTTAAAAACACACCATTGGGATACCTTACATGAAGCAATACAGTTGTGTATAAAACAAATTCAATGACAATGGGCAAGAGAAAGACCATCTGCAACATGCAGACGACAGAAGTCTGTGACATGTAAGATTGAACACCTTTTTTATCACCTGCCCCAGTGGTTCAGTGGGGAAACAGTGGGTTACAATAATAAAACACATGCGAGGATGCAGGTTCATGTAACTTTCAAGTGAAAATGTTTTACCAGTCATAAATCAACACTAGATGCATATTAAAAGAGTGTTTATACAACTCAACAGCAAAACCTAGGTCTTACAATTCAAACCTCCAAGCAGGTGTTATAATTAAAATGTAAAACCTCCTAGCAGGTCTTACAATTCAAATGTAAAACCTCCTAGCAGGTCTTACAATTCAAATGTAAAACCTCCAAGCAGGTCTTACAATTCAAATGTAAAACCTCCAAGCAGGTCTTACAATTCAAATGTAAAACCTCCAAGCAGGTCTTACAATTCAAATGTAAAACCTCCAAGCAGATCTTACAATTCAAATGTAAAACCTCCATGCAGGTCTTACAATTCAAATGTAAAACCTCCAAGCAGGTCTTTGGCCTGGGTTTATATTGTAAAATTGTCCCCAGAAATTCTTGAAAAAGTAATTATGCTTCAGACTGTTTAAAATGAAAATAAATTGCCTGGCACAAATAAGACATTGTTGCAATGTGTTTTTCTTCTTTTTAAATAAATCAGGCTCATAGTTTAAAAAAACCGTCCGGTCTTTAGCTGATACAAAATGCCAGGACCACACCCAGAATATAAAATGGTCGGTCCCTAAGATGGGATATGCAAAAACATAATAAACAAACTGAGTTTGAATATCAGAAAAAAAGACATAAAAAATCAAATTGTTTCTTACACCTTTAACACAATAAGATCTCATCAGCTACAACATAATTATATACAATCAAATGTGTAGTAGTAACACTATGTGTAGTGGTAACACTATCTCATTTCTCTTTGTATTACATACCATCAAGGACATAAAAATGGAAACAAATCACATGGAGTATAAATACACAATCAAGGATTTGAAATGACGATGGATGGCATATATACCAGACTGTTAATTACATCATAGGCAAGGATATCATATTATAACTCATTAAGTCAAAAATATCTGACATTAAATATATCTTCTCTCACCAGAATCTTGCATTATGAGGAATGGATGGATGAGAAAGCTGCCTTCTGATTGGTCATTCCATTGGTCGGTCAAAGTTCGCACAAGGTCGGTCTGAGGTGACCCGTAATGGGATGTCCTCAGATCTTTGTTTAGCGGTAGCGAGAACTTAGATCTGATTTTAATGAGATTGAATTGAACAACATTTCATCACTTGCCTCGGTGGCTCAGTTGGTTACAAAACTTAACATGATATGTGAGGTTGCAGGTTCAATTCAATGCCATGGAATTTAAAACACAATCAAAAATCAACTTTATATTCATATCAAGAGGGGAGTTTAAAAAACGTCAGTTGTAAAACCTAGGCCTTGCAAATAATTGAAACCATGAAGATCTGGGGTAGAATAGGTCTTCAGCAACCCATGCTTGCCATAAAAGGCGACTATGCTTGTCATAAGAGGCGACTATCGGGATCGGGTGGTCAGACTCGCTGACTTGGTTGATGTATGTCATCGTGACTTGATATATGGTGTACATTACATACCTATAATGGTTTTGGTAAATCCCAGAATTGATTCCCTGAACTAGGTGAACCTTCCCTCCTCAGAATATGATTGCATCCGTGAAGATCTGTGTTAGAATAAAAGGCAACTATGCTTGTCGTAAGAGCCGGGTGGTCAGGCTCGTTGACTTGGTTGATGCATGTCATCGTATCCCAATTGCGTGGATTGATGCTCATGATGTCAATCACTGGATTGCCTTGTCCAGACCCGATTATTTACAGACCGCCGTTATAAAGCTGGAATATTGCTGAGTGTGTCATTAAACAACAAACAAACAATAATTGAAATGTAAAACTTCAAAGCTGGTTTAGAAGTGACCCATTTCAAAACCAAGGTTTGGAGGATGAGCTGGTTACTAGATTTACCTGAAGTTGTCAGAAACCTAATGCAATATAGGGTAATACAGTGATAGGTTTATAATGATGTTCCAAGCACAGTTAGCAAGGCAGGTTAGTGGCTGATAACATGAGCAATGATGAGTATGATGACACACAATCAGACACGTCACGCATCAGATGTTCAGTTCTTAATACAAGCTTTGGGACCTGTGTAGTCTTGAACAGAGGATAGTTTTAATGTTTGTCATTGACAGCATAAGAATATTACCAAATTATGTAGACACTCTTGGGATGTTTACATAGTCAAGGCACTACAATATATCTAATTTCTTTCTGTAAAATGTTTAATCCTTCATGGTTAGTGCAACCCTTCTGGAACTTTTCGAGACAATCTTAATGAACATCTCAAATGTCAAAGGGACATTACTCTCATCCAATTTCATTAATTCAGATATCTGGAATTCTTGACCTTCCACCTGAAACCGTACAGTCTTGGTTGCCTAAGATGTGTTGATCCCCTGCTTATCTCCCCTCCCAAGGCATGTCTTCCTCTCTAGCTCACGTCATATAAAGAGGAGAAAGCATTCTCTCGCAATGCTTACGGTCCAGGTCTGATTCTCGGTATGGGTACAAGGTGTGAGGTCCATTTCTTGTGTCCCTGACACGATATTGCTGCAATGTTGCTAACATTTGGATGACAGCCACTCACTAGGGCATGCATTGTTGGCTTGTGGTCTAAGGCATCACACTACCAAATGCAGAGTTGCCTCCCTTAATCATTCCATGACCCAGTGATAGTTGGTTCAAATCTAATAACTGCCCTGTGGTCTAGTGGTCTAGTCGGGTTCAACCCCGGCTGCGTCATACCAAAAGATGTTTAAACATTGTTCATGATGTTACCCTGCCTGGCGCTCGACATGTAGGGGCTCAAACGAGGATTGGTCAACTCGGAGTCAGTATACTGTGTCTGATTGGGGTATTCATGTTAAAACGGTGGCCTGGTATCTCAGTGGGCTAGCAACATTAAAACCCATATCACCTTACCACCTCAAATCCAAGAATTCCACTGGTTATGACCTTTTTTTGTCACCCAATATTTGTGTTTGTGAATTTCACCAAAATGGTCACCCCTTCAGCTTTTCTCCTGAATTAATAAGTGAACATGTGATGACTTGGAATACTCTCTAATATAGCAGTAACTATATATATTTGATGCAGTACTCCGTTAAGCTGTATCATTTCACATAACCTTTAAATATTTGCCAGGTCAAACCAGATTTAAAATCACAATATTCAGGTTGTTCAGTACAGTCATGGAATAGTGCAGACCTTTCACTTATTACCCCACACTTCATTGACAGCCAGTAATTCTGTTAGCATCATTTGTTCAGATTAACTGCTAACTCTCCAGGGTTATAAACCCACCCAAGGGGGCGTGGAACGAAACAAGTGAGACACAGTTGTCTGGAAGATGTAATCAAGAAAATTAGGTCTTACTTCGGGTGACATAGTCATTTGTTTAGAACCCAGATTCAGTTGAAATATGACAGTGGTCCCAACGTTTTAGTTAGGCCATACAGCGGGGCCAGTGCTCTACTGCAGAGGACAAGATTGATGGATTGTCCGGTAAATTGGTAACTTTGAAGGCTGATATAATTCCATTTCTTAGTCTTCATCACTCTGTGATACGCCATTAATTTGGACACTAATGTTTCTCGCAAATTGCCGGACCAATGAATCATAGTTTAGGATAATTTTCCAATAATTATAGATTAAGGACATAGAAAGATTGTCCAGAATGAAGGGTGTCCAGATTGACCAAGTTCCAATGTAATGTGAACACCAAGAAATTTATTTCAATATATAAATTGCAATTCCATACACCAAAGATTAATTAGGCCATGCCAGCTAACTGACTCCTGTTTCCTGATTGGTTGACAATAGAATGGGTCGTATTGTATTATTGGGCTGAAACATGTCACCAATGTCATATTGTTGTCTGCAGTTATTTTTGTGTTAATCATTAAATAAGCAGTCTGTGAAGTTAGTATTGATGCCCATACTTATGTATATGAATTGACTTCAAGATGTTTTTGAATTTATGGAGTTATAAACATTAAAACTGATGTGCATACTGTCCGTAAATTGGGCACGAGTAATAAGACAGATTTTACATCGTAGCGACGGATCACTGTACCTCTTTAACACTAAAAATATTAAAGTCAATTCTTAAATATTCCAGTCTAAAAGGCATTCATATACCGTATTCGACGTAATAAGTGCCCCGCTCTAATGAGCCCCCATGGCAATATTTGCTAATATATTGGCTAGTGAACAATCCTAATTAGCACCCCTTCCGATTGATAAATGTAAACAAGACTTATTTATTCGTGTATGATACGCACTGGTGTGTTATATGCACCCTTAATTACAGGCAATTAAATTCTGGAAAAATATATCTGTTGTGTATGATACGCACAGACTTATCTTTTGTATCATTTCAGGCTGTAAGCATAAACCACAAAATTTATGATCTTTCAACTCTTTCACCAAAATTATATTCTAATAAGAGCCCCCTATTTCTAATTTTGAGAGCGCCCTGGGCACTTATTACATTGAATACAGTATATATATTTCAGATTACATGGTTTGATGATAAAGAGGGTATACATCATATATAACTAAATGTGGAAACAAACAAGAAAATAAAATATTCCACACCTTTCTGTGATTATGTTTAGTAAATGATGAACTATCATGCAATAGTCACATGAACTTTAAATCATGTTTAATTCATATAATTCCACATAATGACACTCTACACAATGGAATGATTTTTTCATGTGAACTTCATGTGATATTGGGTGATCAGTTTCCTGCTCATGTTTGTGAGAAGTGAGTCACTGTCAGTCACTCACTGCCTGTCAATCACTTTCCCCCACCTGTCAGTCACTACTGAACCAATCACTAGGTCAATAAAGCAGTAAGCGACCAATCAGAGATTGAAAGTCTGGGGACGCTAGAGTCTTACGGTAATGGCATGAAGTGACACAACTTGAATAATGGTGAAACAGTGCCCACACTTGGTGCACCGCCTTATTAAGTTTCATGATTTAGTCACAAAGTAGTATTGAACCAAAGCGGAACGTGAACGAAGGTGAGGCATATCAGAGATGAACTCTGGGTAGTGAGGAAGCATGATATCGGAGAGTTAGAGAGCTTAATCATGTGACAGTCACATTGCGATGCATGATGATTCAGGATTGTACATGCATCAACAATGATGCATAGTCCACTCCATTCTGAATACCATGCTAAGAAGCTACTGGAAATTACTTCTATGAAGACAAGTGTTTCCTTGGGGTTGCAACAACTTTGGTGTGTAGAGTTCTGACCTTGTCTTCTCAAGAGCATGTGAAGTGAAGACGATATTATCTTTTAGGGTTATTCAGTGTTTGGTTTTCTTACTCAAGTTGGAGCAGGCTTTACTGGAGATTGACAACAAGATCTTATAGTTGTTTGTTGTAACATCAAGAGTTCCTAGTGTGAACTCTTCCAGAGAAAGGAGAGAAACTGGTGGCACCTTGTGTTTAAAAAAATGTCATCAAGGAGATACTGGCATGATGTAGTATGTTGGATGACTTGAGTATTTCTAGGGTGTAGAAGGTGATGTGTGGAGTATTTCTAGGGTGTAGATGGTAATGAGTGGAGTATTTCTAGGGTGTAGATGGTGATGTGTGGAGTAATTCTAGGGTGTAGATGGTGATGACTTGAGTATTTCTAGGGTGTAGATGGTAATGTGTGGAGTATTCCTAGGGTGTAGATGGTGATGAGTGGAGTATTTCTAGGTGTAGATGGTGATGTGTGGAGTAATTCTAGGGTGTAGATGGTGATGAGTGGAGTACTTCTAGGGAGTAAATGGTGATGAGTGGAGTATTTCTAGGGGAGTAGATGGTGATGTGTGGAGTATTTCTAGGTGAGTAGATGGTGATGTGTGGAGTATTTCTGGGAGGTAAATGGTGATGACTTGAGTATTTCTAGGTGGGTCGATGGTGATGTGTGGAGTATTTCTGGGAGGCAGATTGTGATGAGTGGAGTATTTCTAGGGTGTAAATGTGATGAGTGAAGTATTTCTAGGTGGGTCGATGGTGATGACTTGAGTATTTCTGGGAGGCAGATTGTGATGAGTGGAGTATTTTTAGGGGAGTAGATGGTGATGACTGGAGTATTTCTAGGGTGTAAATGTGATGAGTGAAGTATTTCTAGGTGGGTCGATGGTGATGACTTGAGTATTTCTGGGAGGCAGATTGTGATGAGTGGAGTATTTTTAGGGGAGTAGATGGTGATGACTGGAGTATTTCTAGGGTGTAGATGGTGATGAGTGGAGTATTTCTAGGGTGTAGATGGTGATGTGTGGAGTATTTCTAGGGGGTAGATGGTGATGTGTGGAGTATCTCTAGGGTGTAGATGGTGATGTGTGGAGAATTTATAGGGTGTAGATGGTGATGAGTGGAGTATTTCTAGGGTGTAGATGGTGATGAGTGGAGTATTTCTAGGGTGTAGATGGTGATGTGTGGAGTATTTCTAGGGTGTAGATGGTGATGAGTGGAGTATTTCTAGGGTGTAGATGGTGATGAGTGGAGTATTTCTAGGGTGTAGATGGTGATGTGTGGAGTATTTCTAGGGTGTAGATGGTGATGAGTGGAGTATTTCTAGGGTGTAGATGGTGATGTGTGGAGTATTTCTAGGGTGTAGATGGTGATGAGTGGGGTATTTCTAGGTGTAGATGGTGATGTGTTGAGTAATTCTTGGAGGTAAATGGTGATGACTTGAGTATTTCTAGGTGGGTCGATGGTGATGACTTGAGTATTTCTGGGAGGCAGATTGTGATGAGTGGAGTATTTTTAGGGGAGTAGATGGTGATGAGTGGAGTATTTCTAGGGTTTTTATTTTGATGACTGGAGTATTTCTAAGGTGTAGATTGTTATGACCAGAGTATTTCTAGGTGAGTAGATGGTGATGACTGGAGTATTCCCAGGGAATGGCTGGTGATGCCATGTGATGTTCATGTTCTCTTCTGGTTAGAGGAAATGAATGTCTTCAGGATGTTTTGCAAGGATTCAAAAAGGTGCTTCAAGACTAGGATCCCTAGCCCTTTCCTTTAAAGAATAAGGGATGAATGTAGGATTGGAGGGACAATTTCCAACGGGTTTCAGATTTAATGTCCGTGTCACATTATTGCCAATATCCTTTGCACCATTGCATGACACATCTGTCAAGTGTCAGATTTGTGTAGATGGAATCAAGCTTGGTGGTAAATATATTATAATATACAGTTAACAATGACTTGATATATGGTGTACATCACATACCTATAATGATTTTGGTAAATCCCAGAATTGATTCCCTGAACTAGGTGAACCTTCCCTCCTCAGAATATGATGGCATCCGTGAAGATCCGTTTTAGAATAGGTCTTCAGCATACCATGCTTCCCGTAAAAGGTGACTATGCTTGTCGTAAGAGCCGACTAACGGGATCAGATGGTCAGGCTCGTTGACTTGGTGGATGCATGTCATCGTATCCCAATTGCGTGGATCGATGCTCATGATGTCAATCACTACATTGTCTTGTCCAGACTTGATTATTTACAGACTGCAGGCATATAGCTGGAATATTGCTGAGTGCAGCATTAAACCACTACAAACAGAAAATGATGGGTCTATCATTGACACTGTAAGTATCAAAGTGATAAGCATCTAATACATGCATCAGTTTACTCCCACATCAAACTCATGTCCTGAAAGATAACTGAAATACTGTTCAAAACTCCTCAAGTAAATAGGTGCTCCCACCGTGTTTTTTTAAAATCATTTTCTTTCCTGTATCTGTGCCAAGTAGGCCATGGTATTGTGTCCATTGATGACCAACAGTGAATTCTAAATCTTGATGAATACTGCCCACCAGGAAGGCTCCACTAGATTTCATTTCATGGTTTTCCAACCATTTGTTAACAGACTTGCTGCTTCAATGAAAACAGTAAAAGCATACTCTCTTCAAATATATTTGCAGCAACAAGTATTTACAGCTCAGTGAGTTAATTCTTATTAGTTAATACCATTTTCAGGTTTACCTTTCATTTTTTAAACACAAATACAATAAAGCAAGGTAATACATTTTTTATAAAAAATTAGAAGTGGAGAGTCCTTTTGTTTAATTCCTCAAAATAGACAATGGGGTACCTTTAGAACTATATACATTGACAAACTTGAAAATAATAGTCCACATATGCAAAAATTGTTTTGTTTCTGCTAAACCTATGTCACAAACACATGCACAGGATAGGAATGTAGCCTTTACTCACAGTCATATTATATTTCACCACAATGATGTGAATAGCAAGTAGGACGATATAAATGCCAACAATGTTGAGAAAACCAAATAACATGTAAAATTAACCAAATGCATCAACTGGAAGAGATGTCACAGACGATACTGCATAGTCTGCAACAAATAATTGGTATATATAAATACAGTTTATGAATGTACAAATTCAAGTGAAGTGAGACATGTTTAACAGGCATTCAAATAACTTTTGAAAAAAATAAAATTCATCTGAAATGTCATTTTTCATTTTCGCGTTCAACAACGAGAAATATTCATAAACCCAAGAACTGCCCTCGGTTTATTGTTTGATTGGTGGACATTGGCTCCAGTTGGTCGATCCATAAACCTGCAAAGTAAAATAATGTGGCTAAAGTTTCATCTTTGCTTGAAGTGTGTCTCTCATCTCAAGTACCAATCCCTTGTGTATCTTACTATGTTGTATCACCACTCAGAAGATGGATGTGCAAATACCCTGTACATTAAGCATATTTCTTGGTGTGTTTTGGGGCGACGTAAGACTGGGAGATTGTCCACACTGACAGTGACGTGGGCATCAAGTGTATTTCATTTAATCAAAAGCCAGTGTCTCTGGGTAACTGGATCAATGCCATGTCAAGTCAAGTATACCTTTTTACTGACATTGATTTGGGTTCTGTCAGCAACAGACTGAGAAGAGGAGATGATGAGATATTAAGGGGAATTCGCAAGCGTTCAGGACGCATGGCTGTGACGCTGCTTGGAATGAAGCTGTCGCAGCACTGCTAGAGTCAGAGCTTCATACAAATAGTACTGTCCATCTGCTGTAATCTAATTGCAATCTCTCAGCTATGTAATAGCTTCTCTCATTGGCTGATACTTTGTCTCGCTCTCTGCCATTGATTGGAGCTCTGTGACTGATATGGTCTGAGGTAGTGGTGGTGTCAGTGAAACAAAGTTTGTCAGGACACAAATATATTACTAATCAATTCCTTTTCCTTGTGCTCTCTGATGACTTAGAACATGCACACCTTCGGGCAACTTGATGAGATCCAACATGTAAATATAATGCGCCCTCATACAACACACTGATAGGAATTCGTTTTTTAATGATATTGATTCAAAGAAATATCAAATACAACTGACATTTTCTCATGCCCAGTTTTTGTACTGATTGTACCGAACTGGGGAAAAAAGGTTTGGGTGAAAATCATATGAGTATGCATAAAATAAATCAATATGGATATTAACATTGCAATACCATAAGATATTTCTGTGCACAGTAAAAACACATTGCTGTGCTAGTAATGAAATTGCATAACTGTTTTGTATTGTGGTATGATCATGGAAGTTGCTTTTGCAAAACCAGTAATTTGTTTTCACATGAAATTTTGTTTTCCTGTTCCTAATAAATCTAACTTTGGAATGCCTCTATGTGAACAATCAGCTGACATGACATGTCGTGTGCATCACCCATGTGTACTGGTTTTCTGGATATTAACATATATATATGGGTTAGAGCCTGGATTACACTTACACCACAATAGCCTCCATCTTTGGAAACTGCAACATCATTGATTCTACTGAAACTGCACATGCTGCACCAAAGCTGCAGCTGTTGTTCTGATACTGCTTCTACAACACTGCCCCAACACTGCCCCAAAACTGCCTCTATACTCACACCAACACTGCTCCTACAACACTGCCCCAACACTGCCTCCATACTCACACCAACACTGCTTCTACAACACTGCCCCAACACTGCCTCTATACTCACACCAACACTGCTCCTACAACACTGCCCCAACACTGCCTCTATACTCACACCAACACTGCTTCTACAACACTGCCCCAACACTGCCTCTATACTCACACCAACACTGCTCCTACAACACTGCCCCAACACTGCCTCTATACTCACACCAACACTGCTTCTACAACACTGCCCCAACACTGCCTCTATACTCACACCAACACTGCTCCTACAACACTGCCCCAACACTGCCTCTATACTCACACCAACACTGCTTCTACAACACTGCCCCAACACTGCCTCTATACTCACACCAACACTGCTTCTACAACACTGCCCCAACAATGCCTCTATACTCACACCAACACTGCTCCTACAACACTGCCCCAACACTGCCTCTATACTCACACCAACACTGCTTCTACAACACTGCCCCAACACTGCCTCTATACTCACACCAACACTGCTTCTACAACACTGCCCCAACACTGCCTCTATACTCACACCAACACTGCCTCTGCTCACACCAACACTGCATCAACTAATACCAACACTGCTCCTACAACACTGCCCCAACACTGCCTCTGCTCACACCAACACTGCATCAACTAATACCAACACTGCTTGTGCTCACACCAACACTGCCTCTGCTCACACCAACACTGCCTCTGCTCACACCAACACTGCCTCTATACTCACACCAACACTGCCTCTGCTCACACCAACACTGCATCAACTAATACCAACACTGCTTCTACAACACTGCCCCAACACTGCCTCTGCTCACACCAACACTGCATCAACTAATACCAACACTGCTTGTGCTCACACCAACACTGATTCTACTCACACCAACACTGCCTCTATACTCACACCAACACTGCCTCTACTCACACCAACACTGCCTCTATACTCATACCAACACTGCCTCAACTCACACCAACATTGCTTGTACTCACACCAACACTGCTTCTACTCACACCAACACTGCCTCTATAATCACACCAACACTGCCTCTACTCACACCAACACTGCTCCTACAACACTGCCCCAACACTGCCCCAACACTGCCTCTATACTCACACCAACACTGCTTCTACAACACTGCCCCAACACTGCCTCTACTCACACCAACACTGCTTCTACTCACACCAACACTGCCTCTATAATCACACCAACACTGCCTCTACTCACACCAACACTGCTCCTACAACACTGCCCCAACACTGCCTCTATACTCACACCAACACTGCTTCTACAACACTGCCCCAACACTGCCCCAACACTGCCTCTATACTCACACCAACACTGCTTCTACAACACTGCGCCAACACTGCCTCTACTCACACCAACACTGCCTCTACTCACACCAACATTGCTTTTACTCACACCAACACCGCCTGCACTAACACCAACACTGCCTCAACTAACACCAACACTGCTTCTACTCACACCAACACTGCCTCTAATCACACCAACACTGCTTCTACTCACACCAACACTGCCTGCACTAACACCAACACTGCTTCTACTCACACCAACACTGCTTCTACTCACACCAACACTGTCTCTATTCACAATGCATCTTCTATATTCACAATTCAACTTTATAGCAAAATTTCAAACTCAAATTCCACTAATTTAAGTCCATAACAAAATGAAGAGCAAAATTAACAAAACTGATCAGAAAGTGGCTCCCATTTGTTTTACTCTGTACTGTACTGATGAAAAATCAATTCAACCCAAACTTTTAAAAAATCTTGTAGCTCATGGAAATTTGTGATTTTGGTTTATTCCTATTTTGTGAATAATTTTTTATGTGTCTGTTTAATAAATACATTTATATTTCAGATATTTCAATAACAACGTGAAAAGACCTGAAATTAGTGCACATGTGATGTTCATTTCTTACAAGTATTTCTACAAACCAACAGGTAAATGCATCGTTCATGTCTGTTGGTTTCATATTTGGCACTTTGCACTTCACAATAGAATATCACAACGTCAATGACATTATGTATTCCATTTTCAGAATATTTATAGAAGAAAAATTATGGCTATTCCTGTATTGACATATGGCTGTTGTTTGTCCTATGAACCCTTCTTCACAGCACAGAACTTAAGATGAAATTAAACAGTTGCTCAGCATGTATAATACAGATACCATCTTTACCAGCTGCGTGCAGAACATTTTGATGATAGAAGGTGTGAATTTCACCAACTGGGCTAACAACATTTCCTGGAGAGTGGTCCACTTCAAGATCCAAGATGGCCAGACGGAAACAATTTGAAACAATTACCAGTCCATCACTGCTCGTCTGTAGCTGTGATGTGCTATAATGAAACCAATGCAACAAATAGATTTTATTTCTAACTTGCAGGCGTGCAAATTGGCAGCATGAACATGAATAAAACAATGTTCTTCTGAAGTGGATTCAAGAACTGATTAAGAACTGGTCTGATGCTATATTTCGGGGTTTCTTTCTGAAGGAGCCTTCATATTTTGCCTGATGACAGAAGAAACAGGGTATCAGGGGAAACACCTCTGGCTGAAGACACGGAGGACAGAGGTAACAATCACTGACTGAAGACAGGGTAACAGAGGTAACTTCACTGACTGAAGACCGGAAGGAAAGAGGTAACATCTCTGACTGAAGACAGGGTAGACAGAGGTAACATCTCTGTCAGAAGACAGGGTAGACAGAGGTAACATCTCTGACTGTAAACAGGGTAGACAGAGATAACATCTCTGACAGAAGACAGGGTTACAGAGGTAACATCTCTGACTGTAGACAGGGTAGACAGAGGTAACATCTCTGACTGAAGACAGGGAGACAGAGGTAATTTCTCTGTCAGAAGACAGGGTAGACAGAGGTAACATCTCTGACTGTAGACAGGGTAGACAGAGATAACATCTCTGACAGAAGACAGGGTTACAGAGGTAACATCTCTGTCTGGAGACAGGGTAGATAGAGGTAACATTTCCGTCTGAAGACAGGGAGACAAGGGTAACATCTCTGACAGAAGACAGGGTAGGCAGAGGTAACATCTCTTACTGTAGACAGGGTAGACAGAGGTAACATCTCTGTCTGAAGACAGGGAGACAGAGGTAATATCTCTGTCTGAAGACAGGGTAGACAGAGGTAACATCTCTGACTGAAGACAGGGAGACAGAGGTAATATCTCTGTCTGAAGACAGGGTAGACAGAGGTAACATCTCTGTCTGAAGACAGGGAGGACAAAGGTAACATCTCTGGCTGAAGACAGGGTTACAGAGGTAACATCTCTGACAGAAGACAGGGTTACAGAGGTAACATCTCTGACAGAAGACAGGGAGACAGAGGTATCATCTCTGACTGAAGACAGGGTTACAGAGGTACCATCTCTGACTGAAGACAGGGTAGACAGAGGTAACATCTCTGACTGTAGACAGGGTAGACAGAGATAACATCTCTGACAGAAGACAGGGTTACAGAGGTAACATCTCTGTCTGGAGACAGGGTAGATAGAGGTAACATTTCCGTCTGAAGACAGGGAGACAAGGGTAACATCTCTGACAGAAGACAGGGTAGGCAGAGGTAACATCTCTTACTGTAGACAGGGTAGACAGAGGTAACATCTCTGTCTGAAGACAGGGAGACAGAGGTAATATCTCTGTCTGAAGACAGGGTAGACAGAGGTAACATCTCTGACTGAAGACAGGGAGACAGAGGTAATATCTCTGTCTGAAGACAGGGTAGACAGAGGTAACATCTCTGTCTGAAGACAGGGAGGACAAAGGTAACATCTCTGGCTGAAGACAGGGTTACAGAGGTAACATCTCTGACAGAAGACAGGGTTACAGAGGTAACATCTCTGACAGAAGACAGGGAGACAGAGGTATCATCTCTGACTGAAGACAGGGTTACAGAGGTACCATCTCTGACTGAAGACAGGGTAGACAGAGGTAACATCTCTGACTGAAGACAGGGTAGACAGAGGTAACATCTCTGACAGAAGATAGGGAGACAGAGGTATCATCTCTGACTGAAGAGAGGGTTACAGAGGTACCATCTCTGTCTGAAGACAGGGTAGACAGAGGTAACATCTCTGACTGAAGACAGGCAGAAAGAGGTAACATATCTGTCTGAAGACAGGGTAGACAGAGGTAACATCTCTGACTGAAGATAGGGTAGACAGAGGTAACATCTCTGACTGAAGACAGGGTAGACAGAGGTAACTTCTCTGACTGAAGACAGGGTAGATAGGGGAAACATCTCTGACAGAAGACAGGGTAGACAGAGGTAACATCTCTGACTGAAGACAGGGAGACAGAGGTAACATCTCTGACTGAAGACAGGACAGACAGAGGTAACATCTCTGACTGAAGACAGGGTAGACAGAGATAACATCTCTGACTGAAGACAGGGTAGATAGAGGAAACATCTCTGTCTGAAGACAGGGTAGATAGAGGTAACATCTCTGACTGAAGACAGGGTAGATAGAGGTAACATCTCTGACTGAAGACAGGGAGACAGAGGTAACATCTCTGTCTGAAGACAGGGAGACAGAGGTAACATCTCTGTCTGAAGACAGGGAGGACAAAGGTAACATCTCTGGCTGAAGACAGGGTTACAGAGGTAACATCTCTGACAGAAGACAGGGTTACAGAGGTAACATCTCTGACAGAAGACAGGGAGACAGAGGTATCATCTGTGACTGAAGACAGGGTTACAGAGGTACCATCTCTGACTGAAGACAGGGTAGACAGAGGTAACATCTCTGACTGAAGACAGGGTAGACAGAGGTAACATCTCTGACAGAAGATAGGGAGACAGAGGTATCATCTCTGACTGAAGAGAGGGTTACAGAGGTACCATCTCTGTCTGAAGACAGGGTAGACAGAGGTAACATCTCTGACTGAAGACAGGCAGAAAGAGGTAACATATCTGTCTGAAGACAGGGTAGACAGAGGTAACATCTCTGACTGAAGATAGGGTAGACAGAGGTAACATCTCTGACTGAAGACAGGGTAGACAGAGGTAACTTCTCTGACTGAAGACAGGGTAGATAGAGGAAACATCTCTGACTGAAGACAGGGAGACATAGGTAACATCTCTGACTGAAGACAGGGAGACAGAGGTAACATCTCAGTCTGAAGACAGGGTAGACAGAGGTAACATCTCTGTCTGAAGACAGGGTAGACAGAGGTAACATCTCTGACTGAAGACAGGGTAGACAGAGGTAACATCTCTGTCTGGAGACAGGGTAGATAGAGGAAACATCTCTGACTGAAGACAGGGTAGACATAGGTAACATCTCTGACTGAAGACAGGGTAGACAGAGGTAACATCTCTGTCTGTAGACAGGGAGACAGAGGTAATATCTCTAGTTGAATACAAATTTAACTCAGGCAACATATTGCTGATTGTGGTGTAAAGTGTATTCACTCACTCGACACAAGCCATGCTGCTTTAGAATGTGGACATTTGAGTGAGTGAGTCAAAAAAGCCTTACACCCTATTTAGCAGTATTCTAGCCATTCAATGGCAGGGGGACACCAGAAATCGGCTCCACACACTGTATCCATACTGGGAATCAAACCTGGTTCTTCAGCATGATGAGCCAATGCTTTGACCACCAGGCTATCCAACCATACCCTTATGTATCATCATGTCTTTAACAGATGAAACCTAAGACCAAGAGTTTAAGCTCAAGGAATATGATTTAACTAATAATTACAAGGTTACAACTTGTTATATATATGTCTGTTAACTGCAGCCGTCTTGGTGTCATTTCTTAAGACTTCAACATCCTCCCTATGTGAGTGTCTGAGGCGTTAAGTCAGACAGCCGGACGTGGGTGGCCATAGAGGAAATCAGTGTCTGTGGACCTCGTCATTAGCACTGGACACACTCATATAAATCAATCACACTAACATTTGCTGACATTCGCAATGACATATTTGTGTCACCAGTGCCAATAAAATACTACAATTTGTCACAAATACTGGAAGTAATAAAATTCATTAATCAAACAAGGAACTATTCATTGATCTGAACCAGATTTCTCTTTCCTGTTTGATCACTGATTTGATTCATTTGGAAAAAATTATACTAAATTTCATGATCACTACTACGTGGAGTAGCAGGGGTGGCCATGTCATCAATTTGCTGAGTTGCGGCCCTTGGTTGCACCCAGATCAGCTTGATTAGTAAACTTTCCCATTAGGTCATCTAATCGACTTTACTCTCCAATTGTGCATGCAACTCTTATGGCTCTTGCTCAAATGTTGTTTGATCAAGGTTATATCTTTCAAAGACCTTAGTATGGCTTTCAAAACGTTTTATGATTTGCATGTGGAGGATATTTCCATTTTTGAACCATCAGTGACCAAAATGATGACCAATGCAATTCCCTTTTTTGACTAGTACCATCCATCCCATTGTTTATCAGGCAAAGACTTACCTTGCCTGTGCATGTGTTTGTGGGAGGCAATGTAGGAGGCAATGTTTATCAGCAGAGTAGAGTAGATATTGTTATACTCTACTGTATAAACATTGCCTCCTACTTGTATATATACTTGCCAACCACACTCTGCATACTTGCTTGATAACGGTGTTAGAACCTACACCGAAACGTCACTCTTAATTGTAATAAAAAAGTTGTTTATCCTCTAAATTCTTATCCTTACTTAGTACTCCAACTTCTAAATGCCTATCAAAGAAATTCATTTTCAACTTGCTTTTTTTCTGTCGATTTAAACTCCCATCTGTCCACTTTGTCCTTGTTTTACTAATTGTCTACAATTTGCCAAGAGATGGAAAAAAGTGGTTTGAAATTCCTTAGTAACCGTCTTGAAATAGACTTTAATAATAAAAACAAGAATCTTTATAAAAGCTGCAATTGTTCTAGTTTTCTTGCATGTGTAGGGTAGACATGTCTGTGAAAACAAGAATACAAATTGGTATTGCCTAATGACGAATAACCATAACAAAAATTCATGTTCAATTTCAATGAATTGACTTGCCTTTGCATGTGTTTGTGGCAGGTGTCACCAGTGGACCAGGATACGCACACCCTTTCATGAAAACCTGGTATCTGACCATTTGTGACTCATAAACACATGCTCATTATACAGTTGGAATCGCACAGTGGACTCTCTTAGTAGAGATTTCTTATGAATATGGAAAGGATATTGTCGTGTTTATTTACATTAAGTTGTTAGAACATTGCCATACACAACAGTTCACATTGTGCAATTAATACAAACTCATTCTGACATCAATAATGTTGCACCAGAATCAATGGAATTTAACAGTTGCATCTTAATACATTTTTTCTTTGAATTTATAAAAAAAAATGGCAGAAAGGAAAAAACAACCTTTAAACAGTAAATACTGGTTCACCCACTGAAGTCACAAGATTAACATATTGCTGGACTACAAAAAATAAAAATAATGACCTTTTCTACATAAAAAGACACTCCCAACAGTAATAAGACTTTGTCACAATGTAGAATGATTGGGTTAAGCTCCCTACCTCGGTATTCCAACTACCTCACATCTGTCAAGACTCCAGTATTGATCTTCTTCTATTTTCTCTTCCTGCATCAGATCACCTTGTCTTAAAATTTCTGTAAAACAACAAAAAATATTGGTTTGCCTTGTGTATCGGAATAAATAAATCTCTGCATCTTCCTCATTTGTTGTTGAAAAAGTAACTGTTACTCCTAACTCCTTATCCTGAAGCCAATGTGAATTTGAGGACATCTTCATCCTGGAAGACATACTCTAGATCTATCGTTTTTCATTACCTCCTCTTACTGATCCTGCATGACATCCTCCAAAGTAAGTGCAGATCAGTTTTACGGAAATACGGAAGTGGAATTTTCTATTGGTGTCTATCATTGATTTTACTTTAGCAAGAATTTTTTTTCAAATCTAAAAAGGTTATTATATATGCTATTAATTAAGAATATATTTTTATGCTTTTTTTTAAATAATGATTTCATAAACTATTTGAAATAATTCTTTTTACGAAAAATATTTTTTTATTCACTTATGTGAATAAAATCTTTAAATCCTCCATGTTTGTTACAGAAGTTGAAGGAATGTAAGATAAAAAAATATAATAATGCAGGATTATATGTTTCATAAGATGTATTCTCTCTGCCCTGTTCAGCCTAAGGCCATGTTTCTGGACAAACTGAGTAGAATGACCTTGGAATTGGTTCATGACATTTTACCTGTGAAAGAAAAATCAGTGATATCTGCTCTGTGCCATGTCATAGAGGCGGCTGAACCCTTTTAGTCTTAATTCCAGGTCTAATAAAGGAAACGCTGAGTAATCTGCTAATGTGTGGTTGGATTATATTCCTCCAAAACAAGGGATTAAAAGTGGGAATGATCATATGGTATTTGATGTTTCTGGACTGAAGGACAATTTTTGACAATATAACTTCCTGGTTTCAAGATATTTTGTAAAGCCAATAATACATCATTAAAATACACTAAAAACTTTGCCTCTGGTTATATCCCAGAAATAGTGTGGAAAACGATTGTGTGTTGCCCTTTGTTTTGCTCTTCCTTGTAAGTGAGTGAGCATCTTCCCAAGGCAAGGGAGTTTTCTGACAACAGAAAACATTTTGTGGTTTAATCGTAGCACCACCAGCAGCTATTATGAGTAATGTCCTTTCTATGTCCCTCCTATTGACCAATAAGATTCCACCTCTCATGTCACTTGTTGCTTCAAACAATGTGGTGGCACCCAGTCAAGATAATCTGATCGATATTTAAGATATATATTGTAATAAAACTGGTCTTAACTCGCAAAGTACATCAAATCACTTGAGCACCTTGATTAAAAACATGAAAAGATTTTAAAAAATATCTGTTGGTGCCAAGTTGAAGGTACACATGCTTTGCAAATCCTGCAATTGACTGAAATATGCATGGCAGTTGCCATGTTGTTTACAAACTGGATGTCGATTTCATTATGCGATTTTTGATTAGACTAGAATAGAGTTGTTAGGTCAGACAAAATATAACTCTGAAATTCCAACCAAGTTCAGGAAGAATTCTGGCACATCTTTGGGATGCAACTTTGCCCAGTGAATTGCGGTGCCGTAGACATGGCTAACCGTGTCCCTAGTCCTTCTAGTATGTCTTTAAGCTGTGACAGTTAAATTGCTTGTCTCTAACAAAAACTTTACTTATGCCATCAAACACAGGTTTGTCTGTCCCAGACATGGTTATTTATGGGCCACTACAACAAAGCTGGAATATTGCTGACAGCACTTATATTCATTTCCTAATCACAAATCACACATATGTATGTCACACATTGTGATCATCAATCAAACCAGTGGTTGATAGTGAAGAAACCTAAACCAAAAGTCTTGATACTGGGAGTGTTCTCAATTACCAAGCTACACCACCTGTGTTTTTGCATAGCCCCTTAATCCCGAGAATCAGACAGGGTAACAACAAGTACAATCTTTTGACGCCTTTTGATATGATGCTGCTGAGTATCAAACCCTAGACCTTCCAGTCTTCGGGCAGAATGGGCCAAGCGGCCTTAAGTACTGAATGAAATGTCTATCTGTTTGATTAAATTGCCAGGCCAAAGAAAGTATATACCCATGTTTGATGGTGGCTAAAAATGAAACAAACAAGAAATGGTTATTTGATGGTGATGTGTTTGATAAGGGTAGTTGTATTTTTGACCGACAACTGTTTTTGGCCTAGTAACATTTTCATAATGTATGTAATTTTTTGTTCAAATCCAATTTTCAAGTGTATAGTATCCCATCACTATAAGTGTAATAAATATACCGTATTCGACGTAATAAGCGCGCTACTCTAATAAGCGCCCACGGCAATATTTGCTAAGATATTGGCTAGTGAACAATCCCAATTAGCACCCCTTCCAATTGATCAATGTACACAAGACTTATTTATTCGCGTATAATACACAATCGTGTGTTATATGCACCCTTAATTATGGGGAATTTAATTCTGGAAAAATATATCTGTCATACATAAACATTTCAGGCTGTCAGCATAAACCACAAAATTTATCTTTCAACTCTGTTTTTTTTCACCAAAATAATGTTCTAATAAGAGCCCGCTATTCCTAATTTTGAGAGCGCCATCGGCGCTTATTACGTCGAATACGGTATGCATTTGATAAATAACCACAAATAAATAAGACAGCCAATAGTTACCTTAGTATTGAAAGCTGATTCTGCTTTGGATTTCTCACTGGATCATAGTGATGGAAGTGACAGGCTATTATAGGTATACAGGATTTATTTATATGTGCTAAAATGAAGCTTTTGACACATAAAGACAGGACTATTTTATGGATCTAACCAACTGTGGATAGAAACTTAGGTGGGTTCATTGTCAACCTATCTTAGTGAGGTCATTAACAGTAGGAGGCTTATATCAATCTTTTCCTCCCCAAGTGTCTTGTAATCAGTTTAACGACAGCTTCTCTAACAGCCTGATTCATGTGGAATTAATGCATTATTTCTACCTGGAGCTGGGCACAGTAGAATACACATTCACAATAAATTGCCTCATTATCAGGGTAAGACCACAAACATGGACAGAATTCATAACAAATTTTCCAGAGTTCTTCATTCCATTAGAATCATGGGATTTGTCCACGATCTAACTTGCAGGTAAATACATCACATCATGGATGAAGAAGTCGCTGTGATGGGGCTGGCTGCTGACTTTTCAAGCCTGCCTCCCTCCATCGGTCTGTGAAACATAGACAATGTCAAGATAACACTTTCTGCAACTGCCCTACAAAGAAAGACCTCATGGAGATGTTAGTTCAAGCTGACCTATACTCAGTAACAGCTAGTCCAGCTGCCATTTGTAAACATTATTCTCTAAAAACAATCCATAAAAAAGGGAAACGTGTTGTGTGATGAGAAGAGGTTGTTGAGTTTAATGAATGTTTTATTATCAATGCTATTAAGGGGACTTTCTGATTTGAATAAAACTGCATAGCCTTTTAAATAAAAAAACATAGTTTCAGCAGTAACGTTTTTGTTACGAGAATGTAGGAAAATTGTTCTCAAGGTTATTAATGACTTTGTTAATGATGCTTTATAAATCTGTTAGGTCAGGTATGAGGACACATGAAAGTCTAAATGTGTATAGGGAAGAAATAGTGTTTCAAAACTGTGTCTGGTCTATCATGGTTGACTATTGCACTGCAATTTGCTAAACAGAGTTTTGTCCCTTAGGTATAGTGGATCCTGCGATCATGGGTTCCAATCTGAGACTATGATCCTTGGCTTGTCGAGGCTGTACCAAGACCTGCATAACGGTCTCTCCTCCCACAGTAGGCTGACATGCAATGATACAACTGAAGTTCTGTTCAAAGTATTAAACCCAATTTACAAACTCATCATGGTTCTGGCATAGCTCCACTTGTGTACATATCAACTGTTCTTGTTGCTATATATGGGGGCGGTAACCAAGTGGTTATAGCCTTCGCTCATCACGCCGAAGACCCGGGTTCGATTCCCGACAATATGTGGGTTTGATTGGGTACAATATGTGAAGCCCATTTCTGGTATCCACTGCTGTGATATTGCTGGAATATTGCTAAAAGCGGAGTAAAACCAAACTCACTCACTCACGTGTTATATGGCTGAAATAATGCCGATGCCATGTTAAAATTTAACTCACTCACTCACTCTGGCATAGCTCATCACAACTGTGCATTTCCCAACGTAACCTTTCGAAACAAATGGTTGTCATTAATTGGTTACTATGACAACAACTTAATCCTTGCCATATTTAAGCCGTTGTCCAAGCTGTGATAAGCCAAGAGAGGTCAGGTCTTACCCTCAGCTTAGCTAGGCTTAAGGGTGCTCTGGGTCGTCATTACTACCATAATGGCTCATTATAACTGCATATAGTTGGTTATAATGGGAGTAAGACTTCAAGTATATCTTCTACTTGTCTGTCTCTCTAACTGTCGAACCCTGCAACCTATTACCAATCAATATTATTATGATACAGACATACCCTTCGAAATTCTGACGAGTGAAATAAGGTTAACACTAGGCCTATGGTCTAGTCTTAAGAAAATGAATTTTTACAGGTATAGATTATACCTTATGATATTTAATGCTTGGGTTGATGTTTATTGCTAAATGGTATAATCTGACGGATAAATAAATTGAGAGGCAATGCAGTCTAGTTGTTTGAAATTCCATGTCTTGGTTTAAGATGATTCTCAAATAAAAATAAGTTAACAGCGTTTCAATCTTCAAAACTAAGAATTAAAAATAACATTATCTGGGAAGCACTTTTTTTCTTGTATTCCACCCACTGCAAACTTACATGTTGACTGCAAATATTTGTGCAAACTATGCACTGAACTGCAAGATGGACATGGGTGGCTTAATTCCTTAACCCTGCTCACATTAATTAAAACAGATTCAGATAACAAAATAATTCGAAATTTCTGCTATTTTCCACCAGTTGATCTGGATTTTGCACCAAAAAACCTGTACACTAAGAATAATATATTTTTCCTCATGATGTCTTGAATTCATGTTTTGTCATGATGTTTGACGGCCATTGATTTACTAGAAGCATTAATTGGGATGTTGTAAATGATCTGGAACTAAAGGAGACCAGTAAGAGAGCCTCATCTGTTTTATATTTAGATCTACCGGGTATGCATGAAAATTCAGAGTGATGAAACACTCTCCACAAGACTATATGACATGAGGGATAGCTTCAATTTTCCAATGTCAACCTTCCCTTTATGTTGAACAATACGCCAGAAGCTCCAGCAATTGGGGTCAACATTTTACAACTTTTGAAGCACAATCGAGCATGATTTTTCAAGGATGATTTGAAATGGAGTCATATGACTCTTTCTCAAAAATTGTTCGATCAAGGTTCATGGACTCAGTAAAGATTTGAAAGATGTTCATGATACAATCAGAATCGTACAATCGATTCTGCTTTTTGCAGAAGGGTCTAGCGCTTCCATTTATTTTACACTACCTCATATAGAGAAGCCATATATGTCAGTCTCTCAGATATTATAAAATATAATAATACATAAACTCTGCAACATTACTGTGTAATTGTAAATCTAGATGCCATTTCACTCAGAAACAATCTGGCTATCCCTAAACAAAAATCTGAGGACATCCCATTACGGGTCACATCAGACCGACCTTGCGCAAATTTTGACCGACCAATGGAAGGAGCTGACAAGAAGTCGACATTAGCCATTCAGAAGGCAGCTTTCTCGTGCTTTACCGTACCAATTTCAAATTGGTGACTATACTTTGAAACATATTTTGTCAAATTTTTGATTAAAAAATTGAAACCTGAACAAAAGAACACATTCTGGAATGGCAAATATATGGTCTAGGTTTCTGGCGTGCCCAAGGGAAGCAACTCTGCACAGCGAATCGCGGCACCTTAGACGACTGGGCCACCCGTGCCCCCCAATGGGCTTGTAGTTTCATAGACGTCGAAAATGCAGTAACACTAGAAAGTACATCAAATGTTATAACGCCATCACATACATGAAGCACTTCAAAGGTCATAATGAAACAGACAGAAATGCCTGCCTTATCGGCAAAATGACATATGCCTTACAATGATTATGTTTAAAATCAGATTTTATTTCTGTGAGTAGGTTTTAGTGAGTGAGTATAATCTTACATCACTTTTAGCAATATTCCAACAATATCACAGTGGGAAATCGAACCCAGGTCTTCACTGTGACAAGCCAAGACTTTCATCACTGGGCAAGTGTAGGTTTTTGAGCTGGGATCATTTATACAAAGTTTCAGGTCTATATGTCTTACGCTTTCAGAAGCACATCACAGTGGGAAATCAAACCCGGTGTAAAGTCTGAAAGTATACCCCCCCTTCAAAGTTTACCCGGGTAGATTCTTGGGCCTTCCAGAATCTACCCCAGGGTAGATTTTGGGAGCTCCCAGAATCTACCCCCCTTTCCCAGAATCAACCCCCAGGGGTATAATCTGGGAGTTCCCAGAATCTACCCTGAGGTATAACCTGGGAGCTCCCAGAATCTACCCCTGGTTATAACTATAATCTAGGAGCTCCAAGAATCTACTGCAGCCCTGTTTGATTTAAACATTTTTTTTCATGAATGTACATGAAGTTTTCTTTTGGGGGATGCATCTAACTCAGTCTTGATCTCTCCTGGTCAATTGCTGTAAAAACATTGTCATCTGATTAAGTTTACATAAATGCCTATTCAGTACACATCTAATTAGTTTTAAAACATGCACTTCCTGTTATTTATATTGAGAAGATGAAAGGTGGGAGCACCAGTTTTTCCAAACAGTATACAT
This sequence comes from Haliotis rufescens, assembly GCF_023055435.1. Lineage (NCBI taxonomy): Eukaryota > Metazoa > Mollusca > Gastropoda > Lepetellida > Haliotidae > Haliotis > Haliotis rufescens. Next base: position 58,903,863 of record NW_025963779.1, on the reverse strand, counting down.
TATGATTAAAGAAATCTCACATGTTAGATGATAATGTACATGACTGTACAGAGGCGTATCCTGATAAGTCTGCAGATTCTGTAGCTGACTTCCTGTACAAGACCGTGTGCAGACTTGGCTGCTTTGACATTTTGATCAGTGATCAAGGTAGAGAATTCATCAACACTATAATTGACAATCTTATGACCAAGCTGGGAACTGAGCACAGAGTCAGTTCAACATACCATCCTCAGACCAATGGACAACGAGAGCGAGACAACAGGACCCTTAAGAATGCCCTCTCAAAGCTTGTCAACGACCGTGGAGACAACTGGGATGTTTTTATACCTGGAGTTCTGTTTGCCCACCATACATCTGTACATGCATCAACCAAGATGACACCATTTGAATGCATGTACATCAGAAAGGCAAAACTACCGATGGACATTAAGGACTCTCCAAAACCAAAAGAAGTTGTGATCAGTGATGATTTTCTCCAAGCCATGCAGAACCTGCGACAAAACATCACATCAAAGGTCAGCAACAATATTACAAAGCCCAAGAAGATTCAGAAGGAACAACATGACAAGCTACACAACAGTCATCATGAGTTGGGGCTGAGGACAAGCGTCTACCTGAAGAATTCACGTCAAATGAACAGAATTGGAGCTAAGCTTGAGCCAAGGTTCCTTGGACCATATGAAGTTCATCAAGTGCTTGGCAAGGGACGTGTTAAGTTGAAGAGTTTGAAGAGTGGCCAAGTGCTTCGCAACGCATACCATGGATCGAATTTGAAAAGACACACTCCACAAGACGTCTTCCCCACCAACCATACCAGTCCTGCTAGTCACTCCAGCTACACCAGGCCTACCACCAGATCTACCAAGACTACCAGTTCAACCAGTCCTAGCTGTCGCACCAGCCACACCAGTTCAAAACGCTCTGTCAGTCCTACTGTACCACACCACACCAGGTTTATGAGTTCTACCAGCTGTACCAGTCCCATCAAGTCCAAGAAGCCCAGCACCACAACCAGCAACACCCCCAAGAGGCCACATTACAGCTTCCAGCCAATGACCATTCAAAGAAGAAGAGAACTTTCTAAACAGTGACATTTACCTTCATTTAAGTCTGTTTATTTTGGAAGAGAGAAAGAATTTGAGGCACCAAAAAGACAACACAAGACCAAGGGTGATAGCAACTGCTTCTTCTGCGCCATTAGTTATTTTCTAACTGGTCAGGAGACGTCCCACTTACGCCTGAGAGATGCTGTTGTACAACACATGCGTGAGAAAGGGGAAAAGCTGGAAAACTACCTTCAGCAGAATGTGACGAAATACTTAAATTCGTCAAGAATGGCCGAAAATGGTGTCTGGGCAACGGATGCAGAGATTATGGCCACTGCTTCTCTTCTGCAAACTGACATTGTTGTCTATACCAATTATGGAAAGGAGCTGAAATTGCTATGCTACCCAACATCATTCACACTTGAGAAACTGTCCATTGGTGCAGTGTATCTGACCAACCTCCATGAACACTTTGACGTTGTAATAAATGTCAAGTGACATTGAAATAATTCAAGGAATCAATGGATATTGGTTTTCAGAATAAATTGCTCTCATATTTTATGTTAGTTTTCTCTATTTGTTATTGATAATAATATGAAACTCTGACTAAGACAATGACAATTGCTTCATGATATTACAGCCATCTGACTATATTTAGAAGAATTAGAATGTAAATGGACAAATAATTAGATTGTTTTAATGATGTGATGTCTTCTATATGAAGAATATATTCTTGATACTGTGATACATGCCTCCCCAAATAAAGGTACTTACAGACATAAGTGCATACTTATAATTGGTTTCAAAATGATTTTATATGCAATCAAAAGTAGGTAGGTCTATTCACAAAGCATGTTAAAGCTTATTCAATAACATAAGTGTAAGACATTTCCTCACACAATTCTCAACACCAACTTTCGAACTTACAAATTGATGATGACTACAATGAGTTAAAGTCAATGTGATTTGTAAGATATTTTTTATTAGTTTAAACAATATTTATTTCTTCCTTGCATGTATAAAACAACATTTTGAATTTTTGGATTCGATAACAATTTATTACCGGTATTATCTACACCAGGATAGATTTTGGGAACTCCCAGATTATACCCCCTGGGGGTAGATTCTGGGAAAGGGGGGTAGATTCTGGGATATGAATGTTTTAAAACTAATCAGATGTGTACTGAATAGGGATTTATGTAAACTTAATCAGATGACAATGTTTTTACAGCAATTGACCAGGAGAGATCAAGACTGAGTTAGATGCATCCCCCAAATGAAAACTTCATGTACATTCATGAAATAAAAATGCTTAAATCAAACAGGGCTGCAGTAGATTCTTGGAGCTCCTAGATTATAGCTATAACCCAGGGTAGATTATGGGAGGAACTCCCAGATTATACCCCTTGGGGGTAGATTCTGGGAAAGGGGGGTAGATTCTGGAAAGTCTCCAAAATCTACCCCGGGGTAGATTCTGGGAGCTCCCAGAATCTACCCGGGTATACTCTGAAGGGGGGTAGATTTTGGCACCTTACACCGGGTCTTCACTGTGACAAGTGAAGGCTTTAACCACTAGGCAACCCCACTGCCCTGTGTAGGTTTTTGAGACACAGTAGCTGGGATCATTTATACAGGCCTACATTTCTTGTGTTCTCAGAGGAGAAAATGTTGACAATGTAAACATTAAAATGACAGAGAGACAACACACCAGGACATTGAGTTCACTTGACTTTCAGTCAGGTGAGCTAAATCTGATTATCATCGAAACCAAGAATGACGAGGACTCAATTACAAATTACACTAAATGAACTAGGCTAAGGATACACCAACTATATTTCTTGTGTTATAGTTCAAAATCTACATTAATCTTGACGAGACAAATGTAGCTTACCGGAATGTTTTTAGCTGGGATCATATATACACAAGTAATGCTTCCTAAACTCAGAATAGCTTTTAGTAACTCAGAACAAACTGATAGATAAACTGGGTTACATGAAAAAGGTCAAAGTTAAGAAAAGTATTGTATGTTATTCTGCATACCATATATCATCATAAGTATCATAATGATACATGCAGAAATGGCTGAGCAATGAGCAAAAAGTACATTTTCAATATGGCTGCCACAATGGACATGTTTAAAATCGGATCTGACGTCCATGAACAAGTTTAGAGACACAAAGCTGACAGCATTTATGCAAAGTTTCAGCTTCATGCTCCTTGTAGTTTTAGAGGAGATGTCAGTTGAGTTGTGTTTTAAAACATTTAATTTTTTAAATAAATTTTAGAACAGAAATCGCCTAAAATCAATTTTTGTCGTCTGCCTCTTGGCATATTGACCAAGAAAATCCATAAAACAAATGTTAATTGGTCTGGCCTGAAACTTGATGACAAAACTGTCATACAGGGCATTATGTAAAGAAATTAAAGACATGCCCTTAGTCCCAGTGACGTTTTCCTAATCCCTTTCCTTATGAATGAAAGGATGCAAAGTTTGAACAGTTCACTGAAATGATCAAACAATTTACACATGATTAAACATCATGTTACTAAATTTTTGAAATGTTCTGTTATTACTATTGATGCAGGACACATCTTACATGTGAATCTATCAATCAATTCATTTTATTTCCTCAAACTGACCACAATGTATACACTTGTTGACCCATGGCATTATTCTATGTGACACGCAGAAGCAATAATGACCACAGTGGCAGCTGGAATGGTAATATTATTCCATTAATGCTCTTTTGGTTAACATCAAAGAGAATTGTTTGATGGCATTTCTGTGTTTCCAGATTATCATCTTGAAGGGAGCCATATTTAAGCAGAAAAGTTCTGTTTCATGTCTATATATATTCAAGGTGTACTTATGCTTGGATTTTGAAAACAATTTATAAAAAACACTTGAAGAGAATCCTTGGTGGTTATATCATGTTGTTGAAAACAAGAGTGTAAAAAAAATAAATGAATATTTCAGAGGCTTTTCAAAATGAATTTCAATCATGCCATGTTTCCTTCAGATTTGTACTGTATTTTCTTGAGTATAGTGCGCACCCAAGTATAATGCTTACCCCCCCCTCTAGTGGATTCAGTATTTTGGAAAAAAAATTTGAATATTATGTGCAGTAAAAAATTACCCCATCAGCGAATTCCGGCAAACGAACAGGTGTCAAAAAAACTTCGTCAGTACAAATTTGAAATTTGAGATAAAAAATCACCAGGCATGTTGATTTACCGTTTAAATTGAATTTTTTGTTCTGCTAGGCATTGTTTTAGATCCAGGAATTAAGATTACCTTGTATCTTGTAATCTCACAGAAGGTTGATTTCAATTTATTTTCAGACAAATACCATCTATCCATGATTAGAAATGAGTATTTTCTGAACTAATATTCAACAATGGAAATAGATAGCACCAAGGCACTGTTGCTCAGTGTTGTAGTGAAATCAAGAAAGGAAAGAATGGCTGTTAGTTGGCTTTTAATGTGGTCTGTTTGACGTCAGAGGACAGTGTGACATCAGTGTAGTAATATTTTATTGTTAGGGTAAGAAACATTCATGTACAGTATTGCAAAACTTTTGTGAAGCAGTTTCTGAATTTTATTGTGCAACATCTTCAACAATGGCCAATGTTGAGTGCAGTGGATATTGACTAGAAGATTACACAAGGTTTCAACCCAATCAATGAATGTTAAGGAGAAAATGCTTTAAGCTTAATCTACTGATTAATCTGAAACGCCATGAATTGTTGCATATCCTACCAGAGTATCAGCTCTATGTGCCTTTTAGATTCTGAAGAGATTATGCTTGAACATGTTTTACAATTGAAGAATTCAAAAATCTAAAAAGAATCTGAACTTGTCAAGTTCATGCCAAGAACAAATGCAAGTCATAAGCTGGTCCTACACATCTTCTTAAATTTTAAGCTTTCTGGGACTTGTGGTTTGTAAAAAGAAGTTTATTAAACATTTTCGAATTTTGAAAAAGAATGCTAAAACTTTATTTGCATAAACAAATTTCAATCTGATCGTATTGCAATACACATACCAATGCATACCTAGAACCCAAACTAGACTTTGTGGTGTTTGAAACAATGACTCCTAAACATGTTTCAGTGCTGTTATCATATTTGTTTTATATTTATAAATTCTTTTGATATTCTTTTAATGATATAAACATAGCAAAGTCCAATTATGGCTCCAAACGATGGAGAGATGAGTGAGTGAGTTGGGTTTAACGCCGCTTTTAACAGTATTCCAGTCATATCACGGCGTGTCAGCTTAATGTGGGAGGAAAGCCCGAAGTGAAGCAGGTCTCAGAGGTTTACCACTTCGGTGAAGCAGGTCTCAGAGGTTTACCACTTCGGTGAAACCCACGAGCACGGGTATGGTGCTGACAAACCTGGAAACATAATCTGGGCGAACCGGGATTCGAACCCATCATAGGTTTCTGGCGTGCCTAAGGGACGCAACTCTGCACAGCGAATCGCGGCTCCTTAGACGACTGGGCCACCCGTGCCCCCATGGAGAGATGAGAAGACATCAGGCCATAAGTATGTATTCAGTCTTGGTGAGCTAAAAAACGTAATTCAATATATTGACATTATGAATGACATATTTGGAATACTATCCATAACATCTACATTAAAGTTGTGTGATTTTGAATAGAAAATGACAATTTCAATCATGTAGTTTAGTGACAGAGTGATCCAAAGTTTAATGTAAAATGGATGACATTCGAAGGAAATAACATTGCAGCATTGTGACGCCAAGTCCATCTCATGATCACCAACTGATAACAAAAGATGTTTCCGCTTTAAAAATGTGAAAGCAATCATAGTGTATTATTGTGCTGTACTTTGCAAAAAGATCTCATATTATCCAAATACCACAGTGTTCATAGGTCGCAATAACTCATTCAATATTGAATGACCTAAACCAATAAAAACTAAAGTGGAAAATGTGACTGCTTTAGGGGATTTAACGTTCCAAAACAGCTTTACAAGTTATCTTTTCTATTCAACATTTTTCTTTCTCAGTGTTCATTTATATGTAAAATAACTGATTAAAATGTCATCAAATCAAACTAAGTCCAACAGCTGTATGCCTTAAATGCTATTAGCTGGAAGAATGTTATCAACTTGAAGATTTCCTTAATACTCCATGACAGAAAGGAGTAATAGCACTTCCTGATTGAAAACACTTTTAAAAAGTTGATAAACCTATTAAACACACTGTCCAGATCCACTGTGAATCCCTCTCTAGTCACCTTTGTGATCATTAATGTCATTCCTGTGTCCAAAAAACAAAATAATTATAATGATAATAATGATAATGATGATAACAATTATAATGATATACCATTATATAACAATAGAGCAAAATAACTGAATGTATGAGGGTGCCTGTTAAAATAACACTGTATTAATGAATTATTATACTTTTTTAATTTGATGTTTCACAGATTTATTCCATCTTTTCCACACAAGGTCGTTCAAATTAAGGTATCAATTATTTATTTATTTATTGATATTCTGTCATTCTGCCATGGGGTTAAAACTGCAGGTGGCCTCTTGAATCACTGTTAGTGATGTAGACATGGAACTTATATATAACATGTTTTATTGTATAAGAGGGTCAATATTACTAGCGCGAGACATAATAAAAATAAGTATTTTTACTTTAATTTTTTTCTGGACCAGCCGCTTTTCAGTAGGGGCAGCGGGCCTGTGAAACAAAAAAATAAAAAATGTGTGGCCCTTATGAACAATATTCCACTATATCATGGTATGACGTCACACAATCAACCGAGTCACCAATCCTGAACATCCGATCCATTTAGACATCCGATTCACTCAAACCAAGCAAAAGTTGCTGGGGACCTGTCTGAACATGAGATTCCAATAGGATTGTAAGGTGTATGATGTAATATATCTGTTGTGCTTATGAAGTTTCATAAAGAAATATATAAACCCTCATTTGAACCTGTTTTGAACCTATTTCTACATTACAAATGCAATCTCATTAAAATCTCATTAAAATCAGATCTTAGTTTTTGCTACCACTAAACAAAGATCTGAGGACATCCCATTAAGGGTCACGTCAGAACTACGGTAGTTCAACTACCTTTCGCAAATTTTGACCGACCAATGAAATGACTGACAAGAAATCGACATAAGCCAATCAGAAGGCAGCTTTCTCGAGCTTTACGACACTAGTTTCAAACTGGCGACTACGCTTCGAAACATATTTTGACGTATTCTCGATTAAAATAATTAAAACTGGTATGAAGAACAATCTGGAATGGCTTATAGATGGCCTAGATTGTATGGATATAATCATAAGCTCGTAACTGTCGTTCAGAATACCCCGTGTTAAATATTTCATGGTTGCATGATTAGTGGCTTTCATGATCTGGTAAGCGACGCTCTGATTGGTTGGATGAAAGGTCATTCTGACGTGCCCCTTAATGGGATGTCCTCAGATCTTTGTTTAGAATAGCGAGAACTAAGCCTGATGTGTGCACAAAGTGTCATGAAATAATATTGAATGGTTTAAGATTATTCTATAGAAACAAACTTAACAGACAGGCGGAATGATGGCTCCTGATTGGAGCCTCATTTCTATATCCCCATTAAAATATATGTGTAGGGGATTACAATAATGGCCACTTGTAATGTGCTGAACTCTATGCATGCATGCTCACAGCTCTTGACAGGTATCTAAAGGGTTTCATATATAGAGGTAAATCTACCAAAATAAAACAGAAAGTAACTGTTAACAATGAGTGAGTGAGTGAGTGAGTGAGCGTAATGTGGGAGGAAAGCCAAAAGTGATGCAGGTCTCTTACATTTTCCACTTTGAGTGAAACCCACAAGCACGGGTATGGTGCTGACAAACGTAGAAACATAATCAGGGCAAAGAGCGGAGAATCCTGACAAAAGTATATATACATGTTACAATACAAATACATCCTACACTTCTAACAGAATTAGCACTGAGTTGTCACTCAACCAACTGAACCAAGTAAAAGAAAAGCATTGAGGAACATCAATTTGTTCACAAGATGTTTGACCTATCCAGGTTAATTGGTTAGCAAAGAAACTGCAAAGCAAATCCAAACCATACACCATGAAAGTTGAGGTGAGGTGAAATATGTTCACGATTATTGCACTTACTGTATTCGACGTAATAAGCGCCCAGGGCGCTCCCAAAATTAGGAATAAGGGGCTCTTATTAGAATATCATTTTGGTGAAAAAAACAGAGTTGAAAGATAAATTTCGTGGTTTATGGTGACAGCCTGAAATGTTTATGTACAACAGATATATTTTTCCAGAATTAAAATTCCCCTTAATTAAGGGTGCATATGACACACGAGTGTGTTTTATATGCAAATAAATAAGTCTTGTGTACATTGATCAGTTGGAAGTGGTGCTAATTGGGATTGTTCACTTGCCAATATATTAGCAAATATTGCCGTGGGCGCTTATTGGAGCAGGGCGCTTATTATGTCGAATATGGTACATAGCGACGTGCATGCATGTGTGTGTGGCTGCTTGTCATAGTCTGGACTTATGCCAGTTTTATAGTGCTAGCCCACTGAGTTACCACGCTGCAGTGTAGAATACCCCACTCAAACATGATATAGCGACTCCGAACCGACCAGTCCTGGTTTTAGCCCCTTATGTCGAGAACCAGGCAGGTGAACAACAAATACCATCCTTTAACATCTTTTGGTATGACATGGCCAGGGATTGAACCACTGACATTCCACTCTGAGAAGACGCTGTAGCCACTTGACCATGGAGGCAGTCCCCTATGAAGTACATAGACTTTATTATGTTCGACATTCGTTCCATATTATGTCGACTAGCTTTGATACAACAAGCGTTATCTATAGAGAAGTGTTAATTATAAACCACAAATCCTTCACTAATCCAGGACTATATACAGACAGGTTGGCATGGAACACACAAGCCGACATGAATATAGATTTGTCCAAACTAAATAAACTAGATAAAACATTTAACCATGTTTGCCTTTACTCAACATTCCAATCAGCATTTTCCTAAAGCATATATACACAACCCTGTATCCAGATGACAAAGCAGGTCAACACAGAAAAATACTCAACAGTTATTGTGTCCTGTTGTGCTTACAGTTGCTAGTGTATTCAGTAAATACTACTTTTGTCTGGAATATAGAATTACAGAGAACACAGGCTTGTCATCAGCGACTTTAATCTTTATTTTCCATGTTGCATTATTTCTCATCAGGACTAGAACAAAACTTGCAGTTAACTCTCTTGGATATCTAAATTAAATGACATGGTCAGGAAATACTCCCATAAGTTTATGCACAATGTTCTATTAAATTAGAAAATAATTGTTTGATTGCATAAAAAATGATCAAACATGGTTCTTATGTTTATGGCCTGGAATCTAACCATGTTTCACTAAAAGAAGATTTAGAAACTAAAATAAAGCACGTTCAGAACATGACCAGACATTAACTTGACATGAAGGACTGGAAAATAAACCCTCTGAAATGAGGGCTCTTTAAGCATGCCATTGGGAGTAATATGTTTTAATAATGGACAAAGTGATGTCTTTTAACAAGAATCCACAATAGATCTCAAGAGAACTCTGAAAAGAAACATGTGGACAATATGTATGATATTTCACAATTTTAGCAATTTAGCATTGAAAGTTATGGCAAATTGTTCACATAAAATTACAGTCCTAAGTTGATTTGAAATTGTGTAAACTTGAACCAAAAAGCAGTAGAATTTGCTTTTTGAACAAGAAATAACTTAATACAGACATGTTTATTGTATCAAGAAATGTGTAAATTGATGTAAACAATTGTATAAGTTTGGAATTAAAGTGTTTGGAAACTTTGCAAATAAGGGAGTTGATGCTTCAATTTAAGTAACCTTCTCAGACAAAAATCATGGTCCTAAAATGTCCCACAATATTTCAAATTTTAGGAACCAGCAACATTTTCATTTTCCTATATGAACATTATTTCATTCAGTTCGTTCAATTATAGGAATGTTTTGCAGAACGTGGACTTGGCATATCATGATATAAATTCAACTACTTCTCAACTACTGGCAAGACTCATCCTACTGCTACTGACCTGTAGGTCATATAATCACAGGGGACTTCTCTATTGTTGACAAGAACAGCCATTGTCGGTTATTCGAATATGGACCGTGAGCAGTGGACTGTACTTTATCCTGCTATAAATTACACTTTTTGAGTTACGTCATAATGGGCTGACGTCATTACACTGTTCAAAATACCTCCCCCATGATCTAGCGTATCCTTTGTAACATCGTTCTTTCATTACTGTCATTACAAGTTTGCAAATCCAAATGAGTTATCGCTGGAATAGTTTCATTAAACTTGTCGAATATTTGATTGTTATTACCTTGAAAGAAATATTGAAAGATGATGTCAACCATCTCTCATACCCCATATTCCAAACATTTAAACCACTGTGTCTGTGCCACAGCTGACACAAAATTGTCTGAGGCAGGCATTGGTTCCCTACGAATTATGTACGTCTCTCAGGACAAAGGAATGAGCAATCTTTGAAAAATTTATGCGTACAGTATTTCACAATATGCCGCTGTTGCTCTTACTCCGCCATGTTCACCCAACGGCAACGCCATATCATGCCCCAGGCTGTCGAATCACATCGGTTACGGTATCATGTAGCGCAACCTGCTCGGTAAGCGCACTATTTCGTTGCTTGCAGTTGCTGCAGTCTGCTGACATTAGAGGTGGAAACAACAGTAAAACACCTCAACTCACAATAACCAGCGATACCGAACTTCGGCTAAGTTAGCTCAGCCCCACAATGCTCTTGTGGAATGTTTCAAGTCAAGCGATTAAATTAAATTGAAGCAAATTAATATACCGGTACAGGTTATATTTCTTAAAAATCACCTTGGCACCATTTCCAAAACTTGTATTTAATTTTTCCCAAATGTATACATACATTGTCTTCAGAATGTGAGGGTGACCATTGCCCTGGATGGCCATCCTCCTCATGTAACAGGTAAGAGGTGAAATAAAAATGTATAAAAAAAAATAAATTAATATACAGACTTAAATTTTAAAATCCTTCTAAATGCTGCATGGGTTTCTGAATAATCACACACTAAACGCATAAAGAAAAACAACCTATTTAAATAATAAACTTGCCATTTTCATGGTGTTGTATTGTTTTAAACGTAAATATGTCTCTTAATGTAAGGGTACAGGCAATTGAATAGAACAGCCCCTCAGTTAGCCCTGTTCAAGGATTTTCAATTTATGGCACGTTTAGTACAGATTTGATTTTAAACCCATCTCCAATAAAATACTTGATTAGTTTTAAATTAGGTATCTTTGAAAAGTAATTAAGTTTGCTCTTCCCCATGTGTATTGTAATGATGTATAGTTTTGCCCTGAACTTAAGCATCCTCGTGCTTCAACTTTAATAGTTCAGGGCAAAACTAAACTTTATTGCACTACACATATGGGTGAGCAAACCTTATTTCTTGAATACAATCAAGGATGGACTTTCTTTATATTCACAGAAAGTATTTGAGACAAGTGAAAGAGGGATGACTCCAACTTTCCAATATTCACCTTTCCATTTCTGTGAAACAATAGTCCAGCAGTTCCAGCCTTTGGTGTTTACCTTTTTCTTGCTCTCAAGTTAACAAGATTTAAGGCCTCAGTGAAAGTCTTATGGTAGACATGTGGAGGACATTTCCAAATTTGACGCATCAGTGACAAAAATGATGTCTGATGCAATTCCTTATTTTGACCTGTACCATATGGTCCCATGTTTTTTCAGGGTAACAGTTGACTAGCCTTTGCATGTGTTTGTGTTGGGGGCCAACGGTGGGGCGGGGTATGCTCACCTTTTCACAGACACCTGGTATCATTACTGTCTGATAGTGATTATGTCCATTATAATGGGCCATGAACTGAACTGTAAAATGTACATTGACTGAAAGCATTAAGTAGTAGTAGGGTCACTCTCAATCTGGGTACCATCGAAATGTACCCAGGATACAAATCGATATATTAAATTGTACCCAGACTTCGGCAACCATGTCGTTTTGTAACCTGTCGATATCTATTTGTACACATGTTGTTGTTTTTCGTTTTGTGGCGAGACTTTTACGACATATTCCTCAATGATCGTAAATTATTAGCAAGTTCTTCTTGTCTTACACGTGCGGGAGTGGCCATGATGGACAATGCTGTAAACCGGACGTGTATGAGTTTACGACATAGCCTGTCGTGAGATTTCGGAAATCTGGGTACAAATAGATAATGACAGGTTACAAAACGACATGGGTACAATTTAATATATCGATTTGTACCCAGAGTACATTTCCATGGTACCCAGATCGAGGGTTACTCTATCAGCAGTAGTTAATAATCATGATGGGAGTTCAACAGTTGAGCTGCCGCTGATCACCATGAATGGATGCAAGATTTCTGATGTGGCTTTAAGTAACAATTACTCACTCACTCACTCTGCTGATGAGAGAAAAGATTTAACATTGCTGAATTCAGCTGATGAGGTAAAAGTTCTGCAAAGTTCTGATGATGAGTAAGACTGGTGAGCTGAGGGGTTCTGCACAGTTCTGATGATGAGTTAGACTGGTGAGCTGAAAGGTTCTGCATAGTTCTGATTATGAGTTAGACTGCTGAGCTGAAAGGTTCTGCATAGTTCTGATGATGAGTTAGACTGGTGAGCTGAGGGGTTCTGCGAAGTTCTGATGATGAGTTAGACTGGTGAGCTGAAAGGTTCTGCACAGTTCTGATGATGAGTTAGACTGGTGAGCTTAAAGAATCTGCATAGTTCTGATTATGAGTTAGACTGGTGAGCTGAAAGGTTCTGCATAGTTCTGATGATGAGTTAGACTGGTGAGCTGAGGGGTTCTGCACAGTTCTGATGATGAGTTAGACTGGTGAGCTGAAAGGTTCTGCACAGTTCTGATGATAAGTTAGACTGGTGAGCTTAAAGAATCTGCATAGTTCTGATGATGAGTTAGACTGGTGAGCTGAAAGGTTCTGCACAGTTCTGATGATGAGTTAGACTGGTGAGCTGAAAGGTTCTGCACAGTTCTGATGATGAGTTAGACTGGTGAGCTGAAAGGTTCTGCATAGTTCTGATGATGAGTTAGACTGGTGAGCTGAAAGGTTCTGCATAGTTCTGATGATGAGTTAGACTGGTGAGCTGAGGGGTTCTGCACAGTTCTGATGATGAGTTAGACTGGTGAGCCGAAAGGTTCTGCACAGTTCTGATGATGAGTTAGACTGGCGAGCTTAAATAATCTGCATAGTTCTGATGATGAGTTAGACTGGTGAGCTGAAAGGTTCTGCATAGTTCTGATGATGAGTTAGACTGGTGAGCTGAGGGGTTCTGCACAGTTCTGATGATGAGTTAGACTGGTGAGCTGAAAGGTTCTGCATAGTTCTGATGATGAGTTAGACTGGTGAGCTGAAAGGTTCTGCATAGTTCTGATGATGAGTTAGACTGGTGATCTGAAAGGTTCTGCATAGTTAAGATGATGAGTTAGACTGGTGAGCTGAAAGGTTCTGCACAGTTCAGATGATGAGTTAGACTGGTGAGCTGAAAGGTTCTGCATAGTTCTGATGATGAGTTAGAATGGTGAGCTGAGGGGTTCTGCACAGTTCTGATGATGAGTTAGACTGGTGAGCTGAAAGGTTCTGCATAGTTCTGATGATGAGTTAGACTGGTGAGCTGAAAGGTTCTGCACAGTTCTGATGATGAATTAGACTGCTGAGCTGAAAGGTTCTGCACAGTTCTGATGATGAGTTAGACTGTTGAGCTGAAAGGTTCTGCACAGTTTTGATGATGAGTTAGACTGCTGAGCTGAGGGGTTCTGCACAGTTCTGATGATGAGTTAGACTGGTGAGCTGAAAGGTTCTGCATAGTTCTGATGATGAGTTAGACTGCTGAGCTGAAAGGTTCTGCACAGTTCTGATGATGAGTTAGACTGGTGAGCTGAAAGGTTCTGCATAGTTCTGATGATGAGTTAGACTGGTGAGCTGAAGGTTCTGCATAGTTCTGATGATGAGTTAGACTGGTGATCTGAAAGGTTCTGCATAGTTAAGATGATGAGTTAGACTGGTGAGCTGAAAGGTTCTGCACAGTTCAGATGATGAGTTAGACTGGTGAGCTGAAAGGTTCTGCATAGTTCTGATGATGAGTTAGAATGGTGAGCTGAGGGGTTCTGCACAGTTCTGATGATGAGTTAGACTGGTGAGCTGAAAGGTTCTGCATAGTTAAGATGATGAGTTAGACTGGTGAGCTGAAAGGTTCTGCACAGTTCTGATGATGAGTTAGACTGCTGAGCTGAGGGGTTCTGCACAGTTCAGATGATGAGTTAGACTGGTGAGCCGAAAGGTTCTGCACAGTTCAGATGATGAGTTAGACTGGTGAGCTGAGGGGTTCTGCACAGTTCAGATGATGAGTTAGACTGGTGAGTTGAAAGGTTCTACTCTGCACTATTCACTCTTCCAACACATGCAGCAGTATACAGATGCAATGTCAGGTCAGTTTTGCCATGTAAGAAGACTAAAAGGTGAAAGTATTTCATATATCAATCTCCTGTTTAATGCTTTCCCCCATGCTGAATCTATACAAGGTAATGATGTGTTTATTAAAATGCTATGGCTATTGGAGGTGTTTGTAATTGTAGTACTAATCTCTCTTGACATTTGTACAGGCCCTCAGGCAAGAAGTTGTGTGTGAAAGTTCAACCGATAATTAGACTGATTATTCCACAGCACTCATAAATATGCATGCAGATGTTTGCATTCACTGTGTAACAAGACCATTTGTCAGGATGGTTTAAGAAAAAAATGATGTATGTTCTTTTTGGTATTTTCTACGTGTGAAAGTTTGCTACTTCGGTGTCATGAGTTTGAATTTGTTCCTGAAGCAGAATCAGTGCTTATTTTGTATAAGAGCTGGCTAAACAAAGGTTAGGTGGTTAGTGTGTGACATGGTTGCTTGTATGTTATTATACTCGATTGGATAGGCACTCATTCTATCAACCACTGGTTTACCTAGTCAAGACTTCATTGGTCACTGTGATAGAGCTGGAATATTGTTATCTACTGCTTACTGTTATTGTTATCTTACACACTTACTGGTAATCACAAATGCTTGACCAAAAGCCACTATGTAAACATTGGATTTAATCCCATTACAGGAGCACTGGGTTTAATCCCACTATAAGAGCATTTGGTTTAATCCCACTATAAGAGTGTTGGGTTTAATCCCACTATAGGAGAGTTGGGTTTAATCCCACAATAGGAGCACTGGGTTTAATCCCACTATAAGAGAATTGGGTTTAATCCCCTTGTAGGAGTGTTGGGTTTAATCCAAATGCAGAAGTGTTGGGTTGAATCCAACTGCAGGAGTGTTGGGTTTAATCCCACTGTAGGAGTGTTGGGTTTAATCCCACTATAGGATTGTTGGGTTTAATCCCACTATAGGTGTGTTGGGTTTAATCCCACTATAGGAGAGATGGGTTTAATCCCACTATAGGAGCAATGGGTTTAATCCCACTTTAAGATCATTTGGTTTAATCCCACTGTAGGACTGTTGGGTTTAATCCCACTATAGGTGCACTGGTTTTAATCCCGCTATAGGAGCACTGGGTTTAATCCCACTATAAGAGAATTGGGTTTAATCCCACTGCAGGAGTGTTGGGTTTAATCCCACTGTAGGAGTGTTGGGTCTAATCCCACTATAGCAGTTTTGGGTTGAATCCCACTTGGAACCAGTGATCATATGTTTCTGTCACACCTGAAACAGTCAACACTGCACACTGACCTGTGGTGCCCCCAATGACTGGGCCAGTCATACACCTCCTGTTATAATTTAAGATAGACTTCTATAAATTATAGTACAAATTACTGAGAGGATATTGTGATATCATGGTCTTTGGCATGTACAGTCTGTGAAGAAGTAGTCTGGAGGACAGACATATGAGGTTCTCTATAGACTGATACATTTGCTGATGTGTTAGGAGATGTAGTGTCATTTTCCAATTAGGATCAGAGATTTATTGACATTATATATCTGGGAATCGGAAAGTGGCATCTTTGGATGGGATTCTGATGTTGTCTTCATCTCCAGACATGGTAAAATACAGATATTTTAGTCTATGGTCACTTGTTTTGTAATCCTAATTTATCTGGTGGAGAGTTGACAGAGGTGAGGTGAGGTGAAATTGGTTTTAACGTCGCGTCCAAGATTATTGCACTTATATAGCGACGTGCATGCATGTGTATGTGTGTGTGTGGCTGCTTGTACTAGTCCGGACTGATGCCGATTTATAGTGCTATCTCACTGAGATACCATGCCGCAGTTTAACATGAATACCCCACTTAGACACAGTATACTGACTCCGAGCCGACCAGTCCTTGTTTTAGCCCCTTAATACCGAGTGCCAGACAGGGTAACAACAAGTACAATCTTTTAACGTCTTTTTGTATGACGCGGCCCGGGATCGAACCCTGGACCTTCCGATCTCCGGGCGGACGCTCTACCACAAGACCACGGAGGCGGTCAGAGTTGACAGAGAGTGTGCTGTTGAATAATTGACCATTTTAAGAAAATGTGTATATGAAAGAGCTCCTCAACAGACATCTGAACTTTTTGAGCAATAAATTTCTATGACCATTATAATTCCTGTTACAGATTCCTTGCTCAATATGCCAGTTAAGATGAAAATAAAATTTTAATTTCCTAAAAATTCAACAAGAAATAAAATATAAGTAAAAATACCAACAACGAAAAATTAGCAAAATATGCATAATCAAATAATTTAACTCATTTCATCTTGCAAAATGTAATGTAGACTCAAGTTTATATCTAATTATAGTATCTATAAGCCAAACAATTTCATGTGGAACCTTTTAAGATATAGTTATAGTTATATATTTATATCCTGCCTTAACAAAAATGCAGTTATGAATTGACATGATTATGACTGATTAAAACGGGGGTGAAGTGAAAATGCGTTGAGACATGAGCAATAAACTATGGTTGTGCAGTATATGGACTTTGTAATGGAAACCAGTGGTAGGGAAATAGCATATCTATTGAAACTAAATGTGTGGTAATGGTCTCATAAAATGCGAACAATGTCTAATAACTGAGATGGCATCAGATTCAAATCAATTTTATAGGATGATAGTTAGTTAACATTACACTCAGTGGGATTGACAACTGCATCACTGCCGAGGACAAACCCATACATTCTGAATTCTACCATCCGAATCTTTAAAATCGTTCCAGGACACTAACATTAGAATATAATCTCCTGAAATCAGACTGACTGAATTAAATAAAGAAAACAATTCCAATAATTGGAATATCATCTTGTTTTGCAACAATGGAGACATGAAATTTACAGGTCGTTTTAATTTAATAAAATGCACAAGTCAATCATGGTGTTGAATTTGAACATGTCATGGGAACAGAAGTAAGGTTTTATCTCAATCATCACATTCACAAAGTAAGACTGACTTCCCATTTCACCCAGATTCTTGTAAGACAAATTATTCTCATTTGGAAAACCTACTTAATGTGTCTGAGCTTTTGATAAAGTGTGTTGGATATATTTGACAAATCCCATGGTATTCATTTGAAAATATATGATTGCCAAAATAGGATATGAAAATATGTCTTCAAGAAAATCTAAAACAATTCATTCTTGTATCATTCATGTCAAGTCAAGATTTGTTTGTTTGTTTGTGTGTTTGTTTGTTGTTTAACATCACAGTCAGCAACAGTCTACCTGTCTCACAGCGCCCTATATATAATCAAGACCAGAAAAAACAAACAAATGGTTCAAATATGAGCATCCTCGATTATCCAGGGTATTATATCTCCATTCTGTTTGGATACCCTGGGCACATTTGTCACAAGAGTTTTGTTTTGTGTTCGACTCGGATAACACAATGCTAAAAATAGCAGGCAATTGCATGAGTGTGTGAGTTGGGTTTATTGCCACTTTGAACAGTATTTCAGTTATATCCCAGTGTGTCACCTTAAAGTGTGTGGAAAGTCTGAAGTAATGCAGGTCTCTGACCTTTACCACTTTGGTGAAATCCACGGATATGACACTGACAAATCTAGAAACATGATCGGGGCAAACCAGGATTCAAACCCACATTTATAATTTCTGTTGTGCCCAAAGGACACAACTCTGAACAGCAAAATGCAGCACCTAAGACAACCCATGCCAAGTTCCATGATTGAACCAAGCAGTTTTTCAGTACTTGTACTGCTTTGGTGCATACCATCTCAAATAAAACTGGGATTCTCTGAGAGTATAATGACTTCCGTCTCTATCAAAATACTTAGGGTTCTGGTGTCCCCCGCCATGACATTGCTGGAATATTGCTAAAAGCAGCGTAAAGCTCACTCACTCACTCACTAATACTTAGGGATATTTTTCCAACCAACAGGTCATTTTTAACAGCCTTCTTATTTAATTAAATTTATCGACAGCCACAATTTTCATGTTGTCACCATTATGTGTATAACGTTCCTTGAAGAATGTTTCTTGAAACTTGAATGTGCATGAACAAACAGAAATAGCTATAACACAAGTCAGTGAAGAACATATGTTAATGACATTGGTGACTCACCTCACTTCAATGTCATAAGGGGGCACGGCTGGCCCAGTCGTCTAAGGCGCCGCGATTCGCTGTGCAGAGTTGTGTCCTTTGGGCACCCCAGAAACCTATGATTGTGGGTTTGAATCCGGTTCGCCCTGATTATGTTTCTAGGTTTGTCAGCACCATATCCGTGCTCGTGTGTTTCACGGAAGTGGTAAACATCTGAGACCTGCATCACTTCAGGCTTTTCTCCCACATTAAGCTGACACGCAGTGATATAACTGGAATTCTGTTAAAAGCGGCGTTAAACCCAACTCACTCACTCAATCGATGTCATAAAAAATGTTCATTTGACATAAATATTGCAAATGGCAGGATACAAGTTGTGTTGACATCAGCAAAGTACACACATAAACACACTGACAATGCTGATCCTTGAATCGAATGAGAGAATGTTGACCTCTTTCATATCATACTCTCTCTCATTTGTATCAAGTAGTACGATAAAGTGCAAGCAGACAAGGAACACAGGGCCTTTGGATTCATGGCAAAGGCAGGTCATGACCTCGTAACAATGTTTTTATTGTGGTCTGTTTTTTAATGAAATATTTATGCAATGGTTTGTCTACAAGCTATCATGAGTTATTGAATAAATGCCAACACCAGCCTAACATACTATAAAAAGAAAGGACGATGTATAAAAGGTCCACTTTTGGCCCATTGGATATGCTGTTTGTTTGTTTGTTTGTTTGTTTGTTTGTGCTACAGTCAGCAATATTCAGCTATACACTGGCAACCTGTAAGTATATAGTAAATTAAATCCAGAAATTGGTATTATGAGCAATGATCCATGCTGTCGGGGCTATGATGACATGCTATCAACCACACCACTGAGTCTGACTGCCGATCAATTTAGTCACCTCTTACGACCAGTGTAGATGGTAACCTGATATCCAAACAGAGGCATGGGACGAAATGAGGAAACTTACATAGCTATATGTGCATGCTATGTGCAGACTAATGCTGCCAGATACCATGCTGCAGATTAACAATGGACACCCCACTCAGACACACTATAATCCCAGCTGAGCAGTCCTTGTTTTATCCCCTTAGCGCTACGCAGGGTAACAAGTACCATCTTTTAACCTCCTTTGGTATGATACGGCTAGGAATTGAACCCCCGACCTTCCGCTCTCCAGACTGATGCTTGCATGTTGAGACAGATTACAACACTACATGCATAAGGTAACAATGTGTCAAAAAGGCTTTCGGGATGCATTTTTCTAAAATTTGAACACAAGCACCATAGACATTAACATAGACATCCTCCCATGCCTGGCTATGTAGCCATCCCCTGTCAATGTTAATATAGACATCCACCCATGTGTGGCTATGTAGCCATCCCTAGTCAATGTTAATATAGACATCCACCCATGCCTGGCTACGTAGCCATCCCTAGTCAATATGAACATAGACATCCACCCATGTGTGGCCAAGTAGCCTTCCCTAGTCAATGTTAACATAGACATCCACCCACACCTGGCTACGTAGCCATCCCTAGTCAATGTTAACATAGACATCCACCCACGCCTGGCTACGTAGCCATCCCTAGTCAATGTTAATATAGACATCCACCCACGCCTGGGTACGTAGCCAGCCCTAGTCAATGTTAATATAGACATCCACCCACGCCTGGCTACGTAGCCATCCCTAGTCAATGTTAATATAGACATCCACCCATGCCTGGCTATGTAGCCATCCCTAGTCAATGTTAATATAGACATCCACCCACGCCTGGCTACGTAGCCAGCCCTAGTCAATGTTAATATAGACATCCACCCATGCCTGGCTATGTAGCCATCCCTAGTCAATGTTAACATAGACATCCACCCATGCCAGGCTATGTAGCCATCCCTAGTCAATGTTAACATAGACATCCACCCATGCCTGGCTATGTAGCCATCCCTAGTCAATGTGAACATAGACATCCACCCACGCCAGGCTACGTAGCCATCCCTAGTCAATGTTAACATAGACATCCACCCACGCCTGGCTACGTCGCCATCCCTAGTCAATGTGAACATAGACATCCACCCATGCCTGCATGGCTACGTAGCCATCCCTAGTCAATATGAACATAGACATCCACCTATGCCTGGCTACGTAGCCATCCCTAGTCAATGTTAACAAGACATCCATCCATGCCTGGCTACGTAGCCAGCCCTAGTCAATATGAACATAGACATCCTCCCATGCCTGGCTATGTAGCCATCCCTAGTCAATGTTAATATAGACATCCACCCATGCCTGGCTATGTAGCCATCCCTAGTCAATGTTAACATAGACATCCACCCTACCTGGCTACGTAGCCATCCCTAGTCAATGTTAACATAGACATCCACCCACGCCTGGCTACGTCGCCATCCCTAGTCAATGTCAACATAGACATCCACCCATGCCTGGCTACGTCGCCAGCCCTAGTCAATGTGAACATAGACATCCACCCATGCCTGCATGGCTACGTAGCCATCCCTTGTCAATGTTAACATAGACATCCACCCATGCCAGGCTACGTAGCCATCCCTAGTCAATGTTAACATAGACATCCACCCATGCCTGGCTACGTAGCCAGCCCTAGTCAATGTTAACATAGATATCCACCCATGCCTGGCTACGTAGCCATCCCTAGTCAATGTGAACATAGACATCCACCCATGCCTGGCTACGTAGCCATCCCTAGTCAATGTTAACATAGACATCCACCCATGCCAGGCTATGTAGCCATCCCTAGTCAATGTCAACATAGACATCCACCCACGCCTGGCTACGTCGCCATCCCTAGTCAATGTTAACATAGACATCCACCCATGCCTGGCTACGTAGCCAGCCCTAGTCAATGTTAACATAGACATCCACCCATGCCAGGCTATGTAGCCATCCCTAGTCAATGTCAACATAGACATCCACCCACGCCTGGCTACGTCGCCATCCCTAGTCAATGTTAACATAGACATCCACCCATGCCTGGCTACGTAGCCAGCCCTAGTCAATGTTAACATAGACATCCACCCATGCCAGGCTATGTAGCCATCCCTAGTCAATGTCAACATAGACATCCACCCACGCCTGGCTACGTCGCCATCCCTAGTCAATGTTAACATAGACATCCACCCATGCCTGGCTACGTAGCCAGCCCTAGTCAATGTTAACATAGACATCCACCCATGCCTGGCTATGTAGCCATCCCTAGTCAATGTCAACATAGACATCCACCCACGCCTGGCTACGTCGCCATCCCTAGTCAATGTTAACATAGACATCCACCCATGCCTGGCTACGTAGCCATCCCTAGTCAATGTTAACATAGACATCCACCCATGCCAGGCTATGTAGCCATCCCTAGTCAATGTCAACATAGACACCCACCCACGCCTGGCTACGTCGCCATCCCTAGTCAATGTTAATATCTTGATACACACCAACAATGATATATGTCCCCAAGCAATCAGTATCTGTCAAACTACAAAGGACGATTATATCAATTCGTACCACCTGTATTACTTGCCAATTCTGTGTGATCACAGAAATCCCTTAGCAATTTAAGCTGGAAGCAAGCACGGGAACTAGATGGGTATTCAGTCAGTGCCATCACTGCTTCACATACCAGACATCTGAATGGTTTCTTCTTCTAAGGGAGTTCAAAATACTATATAATGTTGATGCAGAGGGCCATTAATCTGAATTCCTGATTATATGAATGCTTCTGACTTTGTGGGTCAAATAGTGATAAATGAGTGAGTGAGTTGGGCTCAATGCCCCTTTGAACAGCATTTCAGTTATGTTATGGCACATCAGATTCATGTGTTTATTTTGTTTGTTTGTTGTTAATATTCCAGCTATATGACATCAGTCTGTGAATAATCTAGTCTGGGCCAGACAATCCAGTGATTGACATCATGAGCATGGATCCGTGTAATTGGGATACGATGACATGCATCAACCAAGTCAGCGAGCCTGACCACCCGATCCCGGTAGTCACCTCTTACGACAAGCATAGTCAGCATTTATGGCAAGCATGGATGGCTGAAGACCTATTCCTACCCGGATCTTCACGAGTCAGCTTCATGTGAGAGAGAACCTGAATTCTGATTGTCAATCAGAGGTATCAAATCACATTGACCACCTCTCATTGAAAAGTACTTCATTTTCAGTTGGCACTTTTAAAGAATTATATGTGCAAAAGATGACTGTGACATCATATTTTCTGCATCACAATGAATGAAGTGACGTTTTATTTGTTTGTTGTTTAATGCCGCACTCAACAATATTCCAGCTATATATGAATAATCAAGTCTAGACCAGATAATCTAGTGATTGACATCAGGAGCATCGATCTACACAATTGGGCAAGCCTGCTCAGCCGATCCTGTTAGTCGCCTCTTACGACAAACAAAGTCACCTTTTACTGCAAACATGGGTTGCTGAAGACCTATTCTACCCAGGATCTTCAGGAGTGACTTCTTAATAGTGACTTGCAGTGTAGAACTAAGCCTTGAGCTAGACACTTTTAATGCTTGTTTTATATGCAAGTTAAGTATAATAATGGCTATTGTCTGTGTTTCCTTAATCCAAATTAACCCCATGCTTCTTCACCCAATATCTTCGTGTTTTAATTTTGTCATGGTAGAATGGAGATAAAAATACAGTGTTGCCAATGCATAGCTAGGTTACCCGTAGATTGAATCATGCTAAATCTAACAATTGTAATCTCATGCTGCACATTTGGTTCCAAATTCAATTCAGTGCAGCAAAATCTACAGGTAACCTAGCTATAGAGTAACAACACATTATATTTAACGTCTAATTGATGCAGGTCAAAGGGAATGAGAATGGGTATGGTGTTTACAAACCAAGGATCAAAATCAAGATGAACCCTGGGATGTGAACACATGATCAAGAGATTCTAGCATGTCTCAGCAATGACACGCGTCTTGTTATATAAAGCAATTAGAGCACTAAGACTTTGTAGCGCTGTGATCACTTTGTTGAACAGTGCCCTGGATTTGGAAGGTCAAGGTCATGAACCTGGCACTAGAACCCATGATCCTGACATGCTAAAGGTACACAGCTTTGAATAGAAAATGGTGGCATATGAGGTGACTGGGCCAATCATACCAGTACCCTTTGAGATAAAAAATATGTAAAAAGAAAAACAAAGTAGGTGTGCAGCTGTCAATGCACAATGCTCCAACAAAACCCACATACATAATGCATATCAAATTGAACATACAGTAAAATATGGTTATAACAAACTCAAAGGGACCACTAATGTCAGTTCTTATAACAGTAGATTGTTATAAGCATATATACATCAGAGACCGGACCAAAAAACAGTTTGTTATATCTGTCAGTTCGTATTAGCTATTTGTTACAACTACATTTTTACTAAACTAAGTGGCAAAAGAAAGTATAGGTTGGCAATTTGTAATTTTCCTAAAAACAGCGATAACTGGTGGAAAGTGGGTATTGGGAATATGACTGCCCAGGAACAGGTACCAAAAAACACCTCACCCGAAAGCGCCACCTTTGACGGCGCTCGTGCGGTGACAAAAAAATGGTGAAACAGGTTTCCCGCCTATGGCATAAATACGTTCGTCTGCAGGGTATAACCACTCATGATGAAAGCACACAAAAGAAATGCCACGACTGTCACAGGAGCAGGGAGAGAGAGCCATCAGTATGGCCGAAATGGGGTCAACACAGGTCCAAGTTGCCAGAGGGTTTGGTTGTACACCATTGACAGTAGCCAGGCTGATTCAACGGTACAGGCAGACAGGGAGGACACAGGACAGGCCTAGAACTGGACGACCCCGAGCGACAACACCACTGGAAGATGATCAGATATGGCTCATTCACCTGTGAAACAGATTCGTAATGGCCATGGCGACGGCAGCAACAGTGTTGGGACATCCCATTAGCCAACGTACAATACTACAACGACTTCGTGCTGCTGGAATCCGAGCGTATCGTCCTTTCGAGGAATGGTACTGACTGCTCAACATCGACGCCTGAGACTGCGATGGGCAAGGCAGGTTCGACGCTGGCAAATGAGAAATTGGCGTCGAGTGCTGTTTACTGATGAAAGTCGGTTTAACATGTTTCGAAATGATGGCAGAGAACGAGTTTATCGACGCGTGTATTGGAGAGGTCGATCCATTTGGTGGGGGAGGTGTCATGGTGTGGGGTGGTATTTGTGGAGATACAGGGAAACCTGAACACTGTGCAGCACAGAGACCAAGTGTTGCAGCCAGTTGTGCTTCCGTTCTTACAAAACCAACAGCAGGGGACATTGTTTCAACACGACAATGCCAGGCCCCATACTGCAAGACTGACGTTTTGCCCTGGCCTGCCCACTCACCCGGTATGAATCCTATTGAACATCTGTGGGACCATCTTCACAGACAGATTAGAGCACACCATCAGCTTCCTGTCAACAGACAAGAATTGCAGCAGGCCCTGAGAGACGAGTGGCAACGGATTCCAGTCCACGTCATCAGAAGACTGACGTCATTGATGAGGCGGCTTATCACAGCATGCATTGAGGCAGCTGGAGGTCATACACACTATTGAAGGCAACTGTGTCGACAATGAACTTGCAGTGTGTCTGACAATTTTTTGGTGACATTTCAGACAACTTTTGAAAATTAATTTTCTTACCCCACCATTGTTTACCTTGAGCTTACATTACCTGTGATTGCACAATTTAATTCAAACTGTGCATTCGACCTATACTTTCTTTTGCCGCGCAGTTTAGTTTACTGTACATGACTAATATGTCTCAAGAATGTTTCCAATAGGTCAGTCATAACATACCTGTTTAAAATTTGATTTGAAATATGAGATCATTTTTAATTACACCACCATATCCATTTAATTTCCCTACAATGTCCTATGTTTGTGAAAGAAGAAGGTAATAGAAGAGCAAAATAAAACATTTATATTTTAATATAACAAAAAAATAATAATAATTCTATCAGTTTCATAGTGATACCTGCAGAAATGACGGGTCAAAAAGACATTTTCATTATATCATGCCTTGCCCTCGCTTATGAAGCCTAATTTCAGGTGAGCTACAAAGCTAGTTCGTTATACTGATATCTCCAATCTGATTGGACCAAATCCCTATGTTGTCTGATAATAGAAGGTCTTGTCATAAAGCTGGACAACCTGGCATTAATGTCCACCTAACAATGTGTTACTTCAGTTAATGAATATGATAAAGGTTGTAAGTGCCCATTCCTTGTCCTACCTTATCAGTTCAAATGGTGGTAATTACCAGTCACCATTACAAATTATCCGCACTGACAATTTTTTCCTGTAGTTTTCCAGAAAGCGGAAACACTGTGTTTTGTTATATGGGTGAGTGAGACCTTCTCCTGGTGAAGCCTATGTTGTATGCTCTTCATATGGAAAATTGCCCCTGGAAACATGTACAACGAATGTATTCTTTCTCGGAGTGACATGGTTACCAATAAGATAAAACACTGAACACAATTTGTGCAGCTTTCAGTTGTAATTGGTGTTAGCATTGTCACATATACATGATTCTGTGCGACGATTTAACAAAAACCTACTTTTTATTTGTAGATCAATATTATGTGTATCAAGAGATGTTTATTGTTTTCAAGGCCATATGACCATATTACATGAAAATAAATATATGTAACATACATGAGGTTACATGTCACCTTTAAGTTGAAATATACAAAGTAAATATTTAGCAAAGAACATTTTGTAAGGTAAGGTAGGATATTAACTAACAAATCACAAAATTTATGTCTCACATCTTCATATAAAGGGCAGTTGTATATAAAATGATTCACATCTTCAAGATCATTACATTCTATACAAAAAGCGCAAAGAAGATATTCCTCTGCCAATAATTTTTATTTTAAAACACACTGTCAAATTTAAGTCAGGCCTTTTTTCTTCAATGGAACACATTTTTTAGTAAAATAAGACTCACATTTTAAGAGATACTATATACGAAAAAGAGGCAAAAAATTGATGAACTGTTTTATCGTTAACTAAAGAATGCCAATCTTGCGATGAACAATCTTTAAAAACATGTAACAAAGAATTACGATCAGCAAATTCTTGTCAGTTCCATACTATGATAAAGCATACCTAAAAAGGAAGGTTATTTACATGAGTATCACCGTGATAGAGTTATATGGAGCAGGATTGTCTTCCTGTCTCGCTCATCCTTGATCAGACGCCTTCTCCCATCTTTGTCAATTCATCAATAGTAGATCATTTCCGTCTGACTGATAGAACAGCCTTCGTCTACAGACAAATTATCAGATTGTATACCAGGGTACACCATTATTGCTACGATCACGCAGATACAGATTGTCAGTGGACAAGAGAAATCCGAAGAAGAGTCATAACAGTTGTGTCACCTTGTTGTCTAGAACAAAGATCTTCCTGTGATGTCACGCAGACAGCATACCACAGAATTTCACTGCATTTACACTTATCCGAGCCAGCTCTGACAGCACGTCTCTGGTATATTGGATGATGATATAAATTGTCCAAGACCTGTCTGTCTGTCTGGAGATGGCAGCAAAGTTCACCGCCATTTTCTGGCATTCTCCCCTCTGTAGGCTGTTTCCAGACAGACAATATTTCTCTGATGTGTCAAACAGGGTCTATTCTGCCTTGTATTCCTCTACTTTGTCATCCAAAGCCTGTATATAGAAAAGGGGGAGGGGTGAATATCCATTAATGTGGGTCATACTAAAATGTTTGGCTTGCGTAGGAAGAATGTCATTCAGAGTTAAGCCTAATTTTTCCTTTTGTGAGTGAGTATTGTTTTACAATGACTTCAGCAGTGGGGGATGACAGGAATTGGCTTTCCTTCTGTAGTGCGTGAGTGAGGTTTTACGCCGCTTTTAGCAATATTCCAGCAATATCATGGTAGGGGACACCAGATATGGGCTTCACACATTGTAACCTTGTTGGGAATTGAACACAGGTCCTCCGCCTGAAGCTTCCTTCTGTAAATGTATAACAATGTTTTGTAGTTTTTTATTGATAGTGAAACTCCCTGTTAGTCCAGAGCCTCACGTGATGATGCTTTTGTGATTGTCTTCATCTCAATATAAAAGGCAATATTCTATAACAATAATATAATCTGGAATTTGTCAGTCTGGATGATTTCATGCTCTTGTTTCAGGGTTTCACTATATCTAAGCTACTGCACAATATGATCAGGAAACTGACAATAAAAACATTTTTGTATTAAAAAAATAAAAGATTACAAAAAATGTGTATTTCAATATGGCATTTTATTTTTATTTCTATGTTATTTAGTATTTGCAATGATATGAACAGCATTTATAAAAAAAATGAACAAAAACATTTATTGCTGATGAAAATATATACACTCAAAAAAGACAATGTAAAAACAACTTCTAATATTAAGTGGTTTTTCAACTGTTGCACAGAACCATTTAGAAAGGATGTCATTCTACAGAATCCTGAGTAAATACAAGAACAATTAACCCACATCAATAATCAGACGTACAATTTCATTGTAATTTGCCATGCCACAGCATGGAGTATTATATTATAAGCCCCATCTTCACACCAGCGGTCCTCGAATGTCAACTACCAACACGTCTTCACATCATAAGATGAGTTTTTTCCCCGACACTCTGTAATGATCTTGCTCTCCTCTGCTCATCAAGAAATACATGAATAATCAATTCACTGCTAATCAATGAGATCTCACTGGCTGCATCTGAAGACTTAGTTGAGACGCTTGCTGCCACCACACCGTGGGGAAATCTTGTGTAATGAGTCCGTCTTAAATTGCTGTGTTTTCCCACTGTTCATGATTATAATACTTTGACATCATTGTACAACAGTGATTTAATTCTCTGAAACTTGCTGTACTCGGATGAGAATATTAAGAGTGTTTAGGGACTGGTCATTTATTACAAATGTACTGAAAATAATGACCCTCCCCTAATGCTTGTAGTATTTTGGATGACCCTCCCATGTCCTTGTACATTTGGGTAATGACCCTCCCTGAAAAGACAAAATGCAAAAGCACTTTTATATTTTAATCATAAATGTCCATTTTTTTCATAACCCTCCCTAAATTTGCGTATTAATTTTTATGACCCTCCCCAGAAGACTGTCATATTTTTGGTGACCCTACCTGATGCATTCTGACCCACCGCCCCCATAATAAATGGTGAGGTGAAATGGGGTTTAACGTCACGTCCAAGATTATTGCACTTATATAGTGACGTGCATGCACTTGTGTGTGTGTGTGGCTGCTTGTACTAGTCCGGACTGATGCCGATTTATAGTGCTAGCTCACTGAGATACCATGCCGCAGTTTCACATGAATACCCTACTCAGACACAGTATACTGACTCTGAGGCGACCAGTCCTTGTTTTAGCCCCTTAATGCCGAGCGCCAGACAGGGTAACAACAAGTACCATCTTTTAACGTCTTTTGGTATGACATGGTCGGGGATCGAACCCCGGACCTTCCGCTCTCCGGGCGGACGCTCTACCATTAGACCATGGAGGCAGTCCCATAATAAATGACTGGTACCTTATTGTAAATCATGCCCTTCATTTAAAGAAATCCTCCTCCTTTGATAAAACTGGAAAACTGCATTCATTTCAATTTTCAAAAAGTTATCAAATTTATAAAATAAAAAATAAAAAGGCCTTAAATATTTAATTCAAGTTTGATCTCATCCAACACCTTTTTAATTCCATGAGCTGTTTGAGGTTATCATTATAGACCTCTTCACAGGTTACGTAATCAAAAGATAATTCCGGAAATATTATGTTTCCATTAGGCATCAAAGAAATGACTTTCAGACATAGGTTAATCATAGATGGAATAGATCAATACCGTTTTCATCAAGAGTGGTTCAATTATGCCTACTCATGTTAAACAAGGCTGTATTAGACACAGCTTGGTCGCAACAGAGAGTCATCAATGATTTCACTTACATAGATAACTTCATCAGCCCTGGTGTTCCATTATGGAACATGGACAATCAGGAAATGATTTGATGTGCCGATGCTGGGTGATATTGTAGGATTCTGTGTGATACAGCAGGATGCTGTTATTGAATAAAGAAAATCTGATTTTTCATAAGTCTTAATATATTTGCTACATTTACTGATATACCGTATTCTACGTAATAAGCGCCAAGGGCGCTCTCAAAATTAGAAATAGGGGGCTCTTATTGGAATATTATTTTGGTGAAAAAGACGGAGTTGAAAGATAAATTCCGTGGCTTATGCTGTCAGCCTGAAATGATGATATACGAGAGATATATTTTTTCCAGAATTTAATTGCCCATAATTAAGAGTGCATATAACACACAAGTGCGTATTATACACGAATAAATAAGTATTGTGTACATTGATTAATCGGAAAGGGTGCTAACTGGGATTGTTAACGAGCCAATATATTAGCAAATATCGCCGTGGGCGCTTATTAGAGCGGGGCGCTCATTACGTCAAATACGGTAATAATTTCAAAAGACAACTTTGAAAACAAATAAGATTTGAAAAGGAAATATCAAAATGACTTTAACTCAGCTTGATATGATATAATTTCACTCAAGGATTGAGATTAGATAATAAGAGTCATATAAAATGTTTTTGTAATGAAATTATAAAGCATTATGTAATGACATGGCAACTTGCTAGTCTCAGCAACTTGTGTTCAAAGTGACATTATAGAAGTTCTAGTATCAATGAAGACTTGACAAATGGATTTGTATCTTCTATCTTATTTCATTGACATTTAATACAGATGCCGGTGATTTACCCACCTGAACTGGAAATAAAAGAATCCAGTGAACCAGCCTCATCCGTTTCAAATTTTTATCTGGGCAAAAACATTCAGAGTGACAAAAAACTTTCCTTAAGACTGTATGATAAGAGAAATGACTTCAACTGATAGGTTGAGCAACATTTCAGCAGCTCTAGCCTTTGGTGTGTCCATTTCACAACTTTTGAGGCACAACTGAGTAATTTAAGCTCTTTCTACAAAATTTTTAAAGAGCATCATATGTCTCTTGCTCAAATGTTGTTTGATCAAGACTACAACATTCAAAGCCTTAAGAAAGTGCTCAAATAGTTATATAGTAAATATGTGGAGAACGTTTGACTTGTACCATATGTTCCCTTTGTTTTTCAGGTGAGCAATTGACTTTCCTTTGCATGTGTTTGTGACATGTTCTGCCAGTGGGCCAGGATATGCCTATCTCTATGAGAACACCTCGTACCATCACCATTTGATCGTGATTCATAATATAAACACATGCTTATGATACAGTCAAAATCATACAATGAGCTCTTTTAGCAGAGATTTCTTATGAGAATGGAAATGGTGTTATTACTTTAATTTGCTTGATAAAGAACCCAGCATCAGTACCAAAATGTCACATTGAAAAAATACAGAAGTTGAAAGCCATGACACAACTCTGTCTTCATTGCATTGAAGTCATTTAAACAGCACCTTATTTGTGTGCTTACTTAAAGTTCTAAGTATATCAATAAGACCTAGAAGATCCGGGTTAGAATTGGTCTTCAGCAACCCATACTTCATAAGATGCAACTAGGGATAAGGTGGTCAGGCTTGCAGATTTGGTTGATGCAGGTCATCATATCCCAGTTGCAAAGATCGATACTCATGATGTCAATCACTGGATTGTCTGGTCCAGACGGGATTATTAACAGACGGCTGTCATATAGCTGGAATATGCTGAGGGTGTCATCAAACAACAAACAAAATCAATAAAACAATTAAAGATGAGCCTATTTGAATAGAGACAATACCTGAGTTAAACACAAGGTTGTAATTACACCATCAAGAAGATCTAACTTGATAACGGACAACAGAACAAGGAACACTGCCCCCTTTAAGCTGTCTGAGAACTGAACATTGCCGCCACTGATCATTATTCGCAAGGATCCATAAAGATTACTGATTCTCAGCTTGCTTTTGAAAAAGGTACTTGCAAAATCTACATACCTTAATCTAACTTTCCAATTGAAAAAAGAAAGAGGTTAGTGTGCCTTCTATTGAGTTAGGCACACTTATTAAGAACCACTCTAAATGCACATTCTAGAGGCCATAAGGAAATCACTCATCGTCACTCATAGCATAATTGGAAAGTTAATAATATTTAACTTTTTTAAATTTTAACACATATGGATAAAACATCCATCTATGAGACAACATCATACATTTGTTACGTTAGTGTTGTTAGTTTTAGCAAATGGATAAGAATATGCACATTGATGTCTTTCTTTTAGTTTCGAAAATGCAGCCACATTCCAAGGATGAGATCGGGGTCTTTCTACTTGTCCGGCACCTATTATTGCACCGAGGTATCCTCCCAAAATCACTACAGTCCAAAACAACAAGTTTAAAAAACAAGTTATTGGTCTCGTTGGCAGCCAATCGCCTGCCTGTTCTCTTGATCCCGGAGTAGACTTGTCTCACAAAAAAGTAATACAAAATCCCTGTATTTTTAAGATAGAATGATGTCATACAATGCTAAGCGGTCTCAATAAGGTTAATATATGTACAATGGTTAAAAGAATGTTGCAACACTATGTCCATTCACTAAGCAATGCATGACCTTTCATAAAACCAGAATGAAGCACATTTTGTTTGATTTATTAAAGCATATCTATGACGATTTGACATTTAGTCAATTATTCTCGTCTGCATCGCTACAGTTTGGAGATAACTTGACTTAAAATATGTCATTAATGGCTTCCCAATAAACTACAGAAAGAATTGATTGGTGAACACAAATTCAAACCACCAGACATCCTTGAGGGATGACTTGCAATCTTTTGCTTGGCCTTGGGAATTATTTGACTTATGCAATGAGATGTCAAAGGTCAATGGCACCAGATAATGTCATCCGTGTTTGTGGTTGCACTTTCATATGGAAGGGACAAACGTGTCACACCAGTAATAGGTCATATATGTCATACTTCGTTCATGACATTGAATACACCCCTGGGAAATCCTGTTTTGTTAATCTGCTTCATGGCCTTATTTTTTTACAAACGATTGGCATGAAGGCCAGATTCAAGGTCATACAGACTCCATGGTCTAGTGGATAGAGCGTTTGCCTAGAGAGCAGAAGATCAGAGTTTGATCCCTGGCCGTGTCATACCAAAAGATGGTACTTGTTATTGCTTTGTGTTTGGCATGAGGGGATAAAACAAGAACTGGAAATAATCTTGAACGTGACATTATTCCCTATTTCACCTCACCTCAAAGGTTGTACTATGAAAATAAGAGTGATTGTAACATATAACTCAAAATGTTTTTATTGGTGTATGGAATGGGGTAATATCATCTTTAGGGGTAACCTTGAACTCTTGAGGTTTAAAATGACAAGGTCAAGGTCACCATGAAGGTCAAATCAATTGTTCTAGCCTTTATTTTTAATCATGCAGTGGTTTGGTGATCGGTGACATTTGATTGACTATTGACATTTTATTGACAATTGACATTTTATTGTCTACAACTTATTGCCAATTTACAATTGCTATCATGGTCATAATGACCCAGCGCCTCTGACCAATATTTTTCATCATAGTAGCCTGAACATGTAGCTTGGTAATTTTTTTAGTACAGTCTCACCATATGGATTAAATAAGCTGTTCTTACTAGCGCAGAAGAAATTTTAGTAGACTTGGGCTTTGGCCTCATCGCTAAAATCACAGACTGATGTCCTAAATGTTTAGGAGACCCTGGGAGGAATAAGGGCCCCCAGACAGCCCAGTTGTCTAAGGCATGGCAATTCACTGCACAGAGTCCCTTCTGTATGCTAAAAACATAATATCATGGATATATTTCCAATTATATTTTTTTAGTTTGTCGGGGCGGTTGGGTAGCCTAGTGGTTAAAGCGTTCGCTCGTCACGCCAAAGACCCGGGTTCCATTCCCAACATGGGTACAATGTATGAAGCCCATTTCTGGTGTCCCCCGCCGTGATATTGCTGGAATATTGCTAAAAGTGGCGTAAAACCATACTCACTCACTTACTCTTAGTTTGTCATGGGTATAATGTATAAAGCCCATTTCTGGTGTCCTCCGCCATGATATTGCTGGAATATTGCTTAAAGTGGCGTAAAACCATACTCACTCACTCACTCTTAGTTTTTTCAGCACCATATTCATGCTAGTTGGTTTAACCAAATTTGCTTTATCAAAGACCTGCATCGCTTCTGGCTTTGCTCCTATATCAAGCTGACATGCTGTGATATGACTGACATACAGTTCAAAGTGTCATTAATCCAAATTCACTCACTCTTACACATGTCAGTTTTGTGTGGGTGGAGGATCCCAAGTGATGCAGGTCTTATTGAGATCACAAGCCAAGGATTGACACGCTTGCCCCTAGAAAAAATAGAGCACAATCTATTTAATCATGTAATGTGAACCCTGTTTTTGTCACATGTTAATGGGGGATTAAGTCTGGACTAATCAGCATATCTGGTAAATTTGAATCAAGGCTTTATTAACCTTCTTTTAGTTTGCTGACTCACATTTTATGATGTACAATGTATGTCAATTTAACAGTGACTCCTCACACTTCTAACTCAGGGTCAGTGTCTCAGTATCCCACATGGCCCTTCTAACTCAGGGTCAGTATCTCTGTATCCCACATGGCCCTTCTAACTCAGGGTCAGGGTCTCAGTATCCCACATGGCCCTTCTTACTCAGGGTCAGTGTCTCAGTATCCCACATGGCCCTTCTAACTCAGGGTCAGTGTCTCAGTATCCCACATGGCCCTTCTAACTCAGGGTCAGTGTCTCAGTATCCCACATGGCCCTTCTAACTCAGGGTCAGTGTCTCAGTATCCCACATGGCCCTCCTTACAGGTCAGGTGAGGTGATATGGGGGTCTAATGTTGTGATCAATTATGTCACTTATATAGTAACATGCATGCACGTTTGTGTGTGTGTGCATGCATGACTTACACCTGTTTTATAGTGCTAGCCCACCGAGATATCATGCTGCACTTTAACATGGACACCCCAATCAGAAACAGAATATTGACTCCTAGCCGACCAATCCTTGTTTTACCCCTAAATAATGAGCACCTGGCAGGGTAAAAACAAGTACCATATTTTAAATCTTTGGTTGCGAAGCAGCCAGACGACTGAACCACTCCAGACCTCTATCTGCTAGACTATGGACGCAGACAGCACTCAGTACAACTTCAAGACCTAGACTATAAACATTGGCACCAGAATAAAGTTGTGGAACCTAGTCCACGTTTAAAACTTGTTCCATTTCAAGGTTAAGTGGTTCAAGAAAATGGCTCCTATGAAATTAATATACACTGCTTAGTTTGTATTATTACCTCTCTAAATTACCCTTATGTAACCTCTATTACAAGCACTCTACCATCCCTTTCATAGTCCTGTCTTCTGGGAGGTATTTTACATTGACACAACAAAAAGCCAGGAAAAATATATACATAAAAAAAACAGAATTGGAAGGGAGTCAAAAAACAGTATTTTTATTTAAAAATTGGAATCAATAATTAATGGAAGCAAAGCATTGTTCCCTGAAGACTTGGACCACCATGGCAGCTGCTCTAGAGATCCATGGATTATGCTAATACCACAGGAAATGGTAGCCTTTGAACAAAATGACGGGATCAACTTCTTGTCTTGATTCCCAGTGACTGTAATGCATTGTCTTAGTTATCTAATTTCAAGGCGAAACAGAAATCTCAAGTGAAAACTTAGCTCTGAAGCTCACTTTACACAATTTATCTACTGGGAGTTGAAAATCAAATAAAGAGCCATTTAATTCAATAGAGCAGATCTTTCATTTTGACTTGTGAAGACCATGACTGATTGATAATATGGCAATATGAATCTGTATTTGGATATTGCAGGCGTATGACATGTGTCGACTTGAGGAAGGAATTTACATAATTGATCACGATCTTCAAGGACACATGAGTGATGATGGCTTGATGGAGGCTGAATATATACCATTGGGAAATGGTGAACGTTCCTCATTACGTGTCTCTATGTATCTTTGTTGTTTACCACCAGGCTCAGCAATGTTCCTGATGTATGCAGACCTCACTTTTAGATGGCTTCTGTCTAACAGATACAAACATGCTTCAAACTGATCATATAAAATATAATTTTGCTTAAGGATGTAGTTTTTGTACTTCTTCTCTTTACCAGATTATGACTAAGCTTCAAGCTAAGTGTTTGGATATACACCTGACCTTATTGTTGCCATGGTGATTAGATATGGGTGTTATGTGTTATGATGTCCATTGTCCTATATAAGATAGCTATGCATTAAATCTCAAAGAACAATTATGAACAAAGTGTGGTTAATTTCACGAAAAACATTGTTCTATCATGAAGTCGAGATCTGGAGATTCGAACATGCACTAGAAACCTGATGATGTCGTAAATTGGACGATGCTATTTTTTAGAAGGAAGTGTCTAGTGAGTTTTTCCCCGTGGATGTAGCTGGGCAATGTAGATTAACGCAATGATCGAATGATCACATCAAAAAGTGGGAGAGATATGACAATCTGTTTTGGGAGAAAAGGTCCAGATGATCGACCTGCAAATTGTAAGAATGTGTGGGAAAGACCAAATTTAACCCCCCTGTTCATAAAATGGACTTGTCCTATATTTACAAGGTCAGATTCTATTCAGGGAGTCATCATTGTTTAAATACCGGTTAATATTTTTAAAGCTAACTAACTATCTGCAGTTCAAGAAAAGAAAAAGTCTGACCATGGGAGGAACACTCAACACCCTTGAAAGCCTGACAAGGATGATGTGAACCACAGGATTAATAAGTAGCTGTCAAAAATACTAAACAACATGTACCACTCAGCCAAAGGACACATGGGTAAATTTTTTGTTTTTGTTTTTTTGTACAGCTACGTAGTCGACATATTCTTGTGACTAAACAAAGCCATCACTAAAACAACCAAGTACAATCTTTCAGCATCACAGATGCTCCTACACTATATCAATGCAGCTTCTATCTGTTTAGTAAGTTTAAATGTGTTTCTGTATATAACTGAGTGCAAAATCGGGTCCTCTGATGTTTTTCTGATTGTAATGTTGGTGGCTTAATTTAAGCATTAGTCACACTGAAGCTGTTGAATCAGATGATATATAGATCTATATTAGTCTTGTTCTCTCCTGTTCTCTTGTTTATGTCTAACATTTATACCTGTTGGAAGGATATTTCCTTTAACTGTCCACATCCATGGAAGCTGGGATACAGGGGAAGGGGGAGATGTGATGGTCAAACATGCTTTCTAGAAGAGGTGCAAATAATATCAATAAGGCTAATCACTTATTTGAATTTTGTTCCAGAATGAAAATTTGATTTTGAGCCAACAGATTCTTCCCACTCCTTCCAAACATCTTGTTAAAGATACATTGTCTGAGTCTTGTGCTGAGTCACAGTGAGGATATAATCTGTTGGATGCCTCCATCCCTGCTGTATGATACAGCAACAACAGAATCCATTGGGCGTTGTTGTATGGCAGTGTAATTTATTGTTAAACAATGAAGTAATTGTAATACATTGTTTCTGTTTAGATTCAGTAGAAGTTGTTTTGTATTTGAACAATGATTAGTTGTCAGGAATGTAGTACTATTTAATGTAATCAGTGGTGAGGAAGTTATTATATTTAGATGCCCGAATTATCTGTTAACCTCCAGAATAGCATGGATTGATGTCAAGTGTTATAGAAACATGTTGAATATTCTGTGATGTTCTAGTGACACTGGACTGGTCTAGCAGTGTGTGGAAAATACAGGAAGCTTGTTAGACTATATAAGTGGAGTAGGCGCGTGCTTGTCTCATCTTACATTTCATCTGACATTACATGGTGAGTGAGTGAGTGAGTGAGTATGGTTTTAGGCTGCTTTTAGCACACATTGTACCCTTGTCGGCAATCGAACTGTGGTCTTTGGCGTCACGAGCGAACGCTTTAACCACTAGGCTACCAACTGCCCCTATATACATTATGACAATATTGAGTATCATATGCCAAAATCTTCTAAACACAGGGTGCAATGACTAAAGTTGTCTGACAATCATTATGTCTTCTTTAAAGACACAGCACTCAGCAATAATTCAGCTACCATATTTCCACCCAAGCACCCCTCTTGACTTAAAAACTACATCATATCCCTTTAGTGAATTCAGGTGAATGAACATGTGATAACAAACTTGGTCAATACAAATGTGAAATTTGCAATACAACATCACTAGAGAGTGTATATGATGATGGCCTGTAAAGAATTATGTTTGGCCTAGACTACCACTGGTCTATTGTAGTACAACTCTATTGCGTACTGCCATTGTAATTGCCTTGCAGTAATTTGTATTGATTTGTAACCCTGGTTAATTTTGTAATACAATTGTTGATTGTATACCATTTGTTGGCTATTTGTTGGTTTCAGACTAA
Source organism: Haliotis rufescens (assembly GCF_023055435.1). Taxonomy (NCBI): domain Eukaryota; kingdom Metazoa; phylum Mollusca; class Gastropoda; order Lepetellida; family Haliotidae; genus Haliotis; species Haliotis rufescens. The sequence goes on along the minus strand of NW_025963779.1, from coordinate 58,865,581 downwards.
ATTCTTTAACATCCAGATTTCGAGGTTAACATATTGTTTCAATTTGGTAAGTGACACGTAACAGCGTGAAATGCAAAAGAGTGATGAAACTTATATGGATGGATCACTGAAAATCAGTGATGATACCAGGTGTTCACAAAAAGGGTAAGCATGTCCTGCTCAACCAGTAGCAGCCACCACTCACACACTTGGCATAATAAAGTAAGTGTTTGTTTGTTACCTAAGTGTTTGTTTGTTTGTCGCACCTTGTATATAATGTACAGCGCATGTCCTACTAACGGAAGTCATTGTTGTGGGCTTATTTTGATCATGTAGTGCCCACCCACAGTTTGTTCATAAATTAATTGCTGGGATGAGAAGAACAATCCTTCTGATCCTTTCTAACACATTGTATATATGACTGAGGAGGTTATCTAGTCAGTAGGGATAAGATGTCATCTGTTGGATTGGAACCTAGGACCTTCTGATCCCAAAGTCATTTAACATGTCCATATGACCAAGTGATCAAGGTTAACTTTGTCTGCAAGATACGATGTCATCTGTTGGATTAGAACCACAGACCTTCTGATCCCAAAGTCATTTACCATGTCCACATGACCAAGTGATCAAGGTTAACTTTGTCAGCAAGTTAAGGATGTCATCTGTTGGATTAGAACCGCAGACCTTCTGATCCCAAAGTCATTTACCATGTCCACATGACCAAGTGATCAAGGTTAACTTTGTCAGCAAGTTAAGGATGTCATCTGTTTGATTAGAACCACAGACCTTCTGATCCCAAAGTCATTTACCATGTCCACATGACCAAGTTATCAAGGTTAACTTTGTCAGCAAGTTAAGGATGTCATCTGTTGGATTAGAACCACAGACCTTCTGATCCCAAAGTCATTTACCATGTCCATATGACCAAGTGATCAAGGTTAACTTTGTCTGCAAGATACGATGTCATCTGTTGGATTAGAACCACAGACCTTCTGATCCCAAAGTCATTTACCATGTCCATATGACCAAGTGATCAAGGTTAACTTTGTCAGCAAGATACGATGTCATCTGTTGGATTAGAACCACAGACCTTCTGATCCCAAAGTCATTTACCATGTCCATATGACCAAGTGATCAAGGTTAACTTTGTCAGCAAGGTACGATGTCATCTGTTGGATTAGAACCACAGACCTTCTGATCCCAAAGTCATTTACCATGTCCATATGACCTAGTGATCAAGGTTAACTTTGTCAGCAAGATACGATGTCATCTGTTGGATTAGAACCACAGACCTTCTGATCCCAAAGTCATTTACCATGTCCATATGACCAAGTGATCAAGGTTAACTTTGTCAGCAAGGTACGATGTCATCTGTTGGATTAGAACCACAGACCTTCTGATCCCAAAGTCATTTACCATGTCCACATGACCAAGTGATCAAGGTTAACTTTGTCAGCAAGTTAAGGATGTCATCTGTTGGATTAGAACCGCAGACCTTCTGATCCCAAAGTCATTTACCATGTCCACATGACCAAGTGATCAAGGTTAACTTTGTCAGCAAGTTAAGGATGTCATCTGTTGGATTAGAACCGCAGACCTTCTGATCCCAAAGTCATTTACCATGTCCATATGACCAAGTGATCAATGTTAACTTTGTCAGCAAGTTAAGGATGTCATCTGTTGGATTAGTACCGCAGACCTTCTGATCCCAAAGTCATTTACCATGTCCACATGACCAAGTGATCAAGGTTAACTTTGTCTGCAAGATACGATGTCATCTGTTGGATTAGAACCACAGACCTTCTGATCCCAAAGTCATTTACCATGTCCATATGACCAAGTGATCAAGGTTAACTTTGTCAGCAAGGTACGATGTCATCTGTTGGATTAGAACCACAGACCTTCTGATCCCAAAGTCATTTACCATGTCCACATGACCAAGTGATCAAGGTTAACTTTGTTAGCAAGTTAAGGATGTCATCTGTTGGATTAGAACCGCAGACCTTCTGATCCCAAAGTCATTTACCATGTCCACATGACCAAGTGATCAAGGTTAACTTTGTTAGCAAGTTAAGGATGTCATCTGTTGGATTAGAACCGCAGACCTCCTGATCCCAAAGTCATTTACCATGTCTACATGACCAAATGATCAAGGTTAACTTTGTTAGCAAGTTAAGGATGTCATCTGTTGAATTAGAACCGCAGACCTCCTGATCCCAAAGTCATTTACCATGTCCATATGACCAAGTGACCAAGTTTTTTTTCCAGCAAGTTAGGGATGTCATCTGTTGGCTGAATCCAAGCCCTGCTGCACATATTGTTCTGTATTAACATCGAGCATAAAAAATAACCAACTCATGCTCCATAGGCTTTGGAGTATTGCTTTGTACAATTGGCTGTGAGCTGATCACTTCCCCACTGAAATAAACTGTTTTAACAGACAAGAACAATTTATGCTTTTTGCAAGTTCTAAAAATAAAAATGGACACTGAAATCCCACTAGAATTGGATGATAAAGCATAAGTGCAAACCCCACTCTTTCTGCCTACCAATCACATGACCCCAAAGAGGTCTGCAAACTACCAATCACAACAGTGGAATAAAATGGCTACCAATCACACAGTTCCAATGAGGCTTAGCCCTCTGTGGGCAATAAACTTTTAGTTCAGAACCAAAATGTTTTTTTTAATAGCATTTTCACTCAACGAACAGCATTCGTGCATTCTGCTAATGGATTATTAAATCAAATATAAGTGAAGTACTATGTTGTAATTCTGGAGGGAAACATTTTCAGAATTTTCAAATTTGTGCTGAAACAAAGATATAAGATACATGTTATGACAATGTTCAGTAACGTGTCAAAATCTTCTACATACTGGAAGCAATGATGAAAGTTGTCTGACAATCATTATGTCTTCTTAATAGACACGGCAATATTTCAGCTACCATATTTCCACCAAAGCATAATGCATGCCCCCTCTAGACTTAAAAACTACATCATATCATTTTAAAGAATTCAGGTGAACGAACATGTGATTACAAACTTGTTCAATACAAATGTGAAATTGCAATAAAACATCACTAGATGGGGTATATGATGATGGCCTGTAAAGAATTATGTTTGGTCTAGACAATACAGCTTTTGATATTATGAGCAACAATCAACACCATCCGGGTACAAGGACATGATATTAACCAAGACTTCCCGCCTGACCACCTAACCACCTAATCAAGTCTGGACCAGATAATCCAGTGATTTACATCATGAGCATTGATCTACGCAGTTGGGATACGATCACAATGATGCATCAACCAAAGCAGTGAGACTGACCACCTGATCCTATCAGTCACCTCTAGCATGGGTTGCCATGATTCTGAACAGAAAATGGTTACCGGTAATCCTCTTGAGAAGATTTTATCACTTCTTTCATTTGTGAAAAGTAGTATTTATTAATATAACATTTTGATACTGCAAAAGTAAAATATACATAAGTTTTTAGAATACATATGGACTATTTACTCAGAACAAAAAGTCACTGGCCTGTTAAGATAACAATCTGCATTAAACACTCAGAAAGAAATACGTCTTTGAAAAACACTTTCCCAAAGTATGTTTAGTGTGTGCAGCTAAAAAAATAGATACATCAAAGAGATTTTACAACCAAGATACCAGAGCATGGAGTGCATGAGGAATCTCATAGAGAACCACCAGCATGGAGTATAGCAGCACTATGGCTATCAACACAACAACATTTCAAGACTTAATGGCAAGTGAAGTAGAATTTGCATTTATAGAACCTGTAGCATTTCTGTGTCTCTGTGCAACAAGCATCTTTACTTTGTTGCAAAGAATCCTTCATAAATCATGTCAGTAGTTTTTCAACTAACTATGACCGAGGGCTGCAACCTTATTACTAATTTACCTCTGCTGGGAACAATGGCTCTACTCTGATGCCAAAGACTTCGGTAAATTTACCTCAGGGAAAATTTCCCCACAACAACTCAAGAAAGCATTTGACAAGCAAGTTTCTTAGGACATGAGAATCTGTTAAACACTGGAGTTCTATTTCTTTGTGAAAGGTCGGTCTTGGGAGGTCATTAATTATGGCAAGTGGACAATTATTAAATTGCGAAAATCTCACACAATAAACTGTCAGAGTTGATGAATTCAGATTAATAAAAGCATGCTGAGACTAAAACCAGTTTGAGGGTATGTGATGTAATCAATCTGGCAAATTTAATGCATTGATTGAATTGGACGTCAGTTTATTTCAGTGTTTGAAAAATGCAACCAACTTCACATGAAGTTAACATTTGCTTGTTGTGATATAGCTTGAAGGCGTCCATAGCAATAATGTTTTTTGCGATTTTAAACCCAAGCTGATTATACCTCAGGGAATAATTTGCCCAAAGTTAACGAGCCCACTTATTAGATATCACTATATAAAAATTCAAACCAGCAATTTCAATCTCATTAGGCATGGTCTTGAAAGTGAACATGACATACATTCACACCTTAATATGCCAACATTAAGAGATATAAGGAAAATGAGGTAAGTCAGTGTCATGATCTTTGCAAAGTCAGTGTCATTATCATTGCAAACGAATGCTTCTATCTGTATATATAACTGAACTGAACTTACAAATCCTGATTAACCTTCTGAAAACAAAGAACCAATAAGCTCATTTACAAAAAAAACCAAACCAATTTTGTACAAAAATTGTCCATAGGTACAGAAGCTCACCTTTATTCCATAAATGTAAACCTTAAGTGGTGCTAACACTTGGATATGAGCATTTTCATTGATATTTTGCAAGTTTTCTGAAAATGTCTCTTTTTAATACCTTGGGATATTAGAAGATAGAGGTTGAGAATGTATTTATACAATGTTCAAAAGTTTTTTGCTCATATAATCTGTTTTAATAAGCTCATTTACAATACTTCTTAATAATCAAAATAATAAGTGCATGTTCAATAAATCCAAATAAAAACATTGAAATATGTCATATGTCATTTTAACTTACAAAATGAAAAATTCCAGGTTTTTTATGAATGGCATTGGGAGACTTCAAACATGCATTGACTAATTGTAACCTTCAGTCATTCAAAATAATAGTTTCTACAATCGAAGTGATACACACGTTCTTATATTTCATCACTATTCAGCCATTTTGGCAGATATTCAAGACTGATTATTCTCTGGCATTGACATTTTGAACTTACGTTTGCGGTTTGCCTATTTGCATTCTGATGACATTGACCTTTCAGGAAGTCATGATTAACCAAAGTCTAAACAATACCAGACATTGTCTATGCATATGTATGCATACTTTAGTGATTAACCCATCATTAAATGTCAGCCAATCATATACCAGAAAGATGACCCTAACAAACAGGGTCTGTTTTAAGTATGAACACTCTTACTGGTAAGGTGAGCCTAAGGTTGATAAAGTTGGATCTTCAACTTATTTTCCCACGATCTATTTTTAGAAAACTGCCATGGGGGCCGTTTAGGTTTGTTTTTTAAAAATTGTAGTTTATTTCATTTTAAACACAAGGATACTATAATCACCATCTAAACATTCAAAAGCAAACTGTCTGAAGGTCAGACATTATTAAAACATTTAAATAAAAAGACTACTTTCTTTGAATATCTTTGTTGTTGGTAGAACATCGTTAGGGAGTATGATACGGATATGGTCAGTAGTTTCGAATAACAATTTTTCAATGCTGTGCTAATGGTCAGATGGAAAAAAAGATGAAGACCCATGACATATTTAGCTCACCTTAAGGTGTGCTAAAAATATAACAGATGACATAAAATTACTTATATTCATGACAGCACAACCATTTAAAGTTGGGTGAAACGAATATTTACCCAACATGCCTATTTGCAAGATGTCAACCAAGGTTTTCTGACACCATGTAACCCTACACAAGACACACATTGCCTAATGCACCGTCACCTTTCAAAAGATGACCTGTTTTTCACCCAACCTGGTAGATTCAAACCAATACAAATTTGAAGGTATGGTAATGACAGGACCCTACAATACATCATACTCCCTGAGTAACCTCGGGACTTCATGCTGCTCAATAAGCTGGAGTGTACAAAGGAACCCGCACTTCTTTTGTAGAAATGTAAATAAATGCAGATTCTGGGAGGCCATTACAAGACATGCCAGCAACTGTAGCTGTTATAAAAGCAATGATTACTCCTGCTAGTCTCAGTGCGGACTGATCCACAAATGTAAACATTCGGCCGCTGTGCTATTCAATCATTACAACTCCATAATTATGTATTCTAAAACACATATTGATTCTTCTTTGGATTAAACTTTAGCAGGAAAAGGAATATAATTTCATAAAGGAACTAAAGAAATGCATTATTTTCTAATTATCATTGTGATGGATTACTCGTTTTCGCAGGTGTCCAACACATGCCATGTTCTTTGTATTTGATGAAAAGCCATTATTGAATTAATTTTGGCAGTTCGGCCAACATGGGCACACGTTTAAAGTCTGGGTTGTGTAAAAGAAACACAATGGAACTAAAGCTGTTATTGGTTGAAGTATGCATAGGAAATGATGGCTCATATTGGCGAAGAATGCTCGCTTATACTAATCTTCCAAATCAATTATTCCATTAGAATATCAGTTATCAAGGTCATTGTTCTGTGGGTTTTGTCCTTGGTTGGATGCATAGATAATTTGCCAGATAAACATTTTTTGCTTTGAAATGACAGGTATAGATATGGTAGATATGATTGTTCTATTAACAGGATATTAAGCATTCTTTGGCTCAAATGATATGTTAATTCCCCTTTGAAGAATGCCATTTGCAAATAGGAACTAAATGAAACTGTATCATACAATTAACACTCTTTATACATTTCATATACATAAGGATAGTTATTTCCTTTAACGTGGAGTGAATGACATGTGGTGATGATGATGGTGATGGCGATGGCGATTGCAATGGTGATGATGATGATGGGGATGGTTGTGGTGATGGTGAGGATTATGGTGATGGTGATGGTGATGGTGATGGTGATGGTGAGGATTATGGTGATGGTGATGGTTGTGGCCATGGTGATGGTGATGGTGATGGTGGGGGTGATGGTGATGGTGATGGTGATGGTGATGGTGATGGTGGGGGTGATGGTGATGGTGATGGTGATGGTGATGGTGATGGTGGGGGTGATGGTGATGGTGATGGTGATGGTGAGGATTATGGTGATGGTGATGGTGATGGTGATGGTGATGGTGATGGTGAGGATTATGGTGATGGTGATGGTTGTGGTGATGGTGATGGTGATGGTGGGGGTGATGGTGATGGTGATGGTTATGGTGATGGTTGTGGTGATGGTGATGTGATGGTTGTGGTGATGGTGAGGATTATGGTGATGGTGATGGTTGTGGTGATGGTGATGGTGATGGTTGTGGTGATGGTGAGGATTATGGTGATGGTGATGGTTGTGGTGATGGTGATGGTGATGGTGATGTGATGGTGGTGGTGATGGTGATGGTGATGGTTGTGGTGATGGTGAGGATTATGGTGATGGTGATGGTGATGGTGATGATGATGTGACAATGGTGATGGTTGTGGTGATGGTGATGGTGATGGTGATGGTTGTGGTGATGGTGATAGTTGTGGTGATGGTGATGTGACAATGGTGATGGTTGTGGTGATGGTTGTGGTGATGGTGATGGTGATGGTGATGGTGGCGATGGTGATGGTGATGGTGATGGTGATGGTGATGGTTGTGGTGATGGTGATGGTTGTGGTGATGGTGATGGTGATGGTGGCGATGGTGATGGTGATGGTGATGGTGATGGTGATGGTTGTGGTGATGGTGATGGTTGTGGTGATGGTGATGGTGGCGATGGCAATGGTGATGGTGATGGTGATGGTGATGGTTGTGGTGATGGTGATGGTTGTGGTGATGGCGATGGCGATTGCAATGGTGATGATGATGATGATGGGGATGGTTGTGGTGATGGTGAGGATTATGGTGATGGTGATGGTGATGTGACAATGGTGATGGTTGTGGTGATGGTGATGGTGATGGTTGTGGTGATGGTTGTGGTGATGGTGATGGCTGTGGTGAGGGTGATGTGACAATGGTGATGGTTGTGGTGATGGTGATGATAGTGATGTGATGATGATGGTGGTGATGGTGGTGGTGATGTGATTGTGGTGATGGTGATGATGGTGGTGATGGTGGTGGTGATGTGATTGTGGTGATGGTGATGGTGGTTGTGATGGTTGTGATGGTGATAGTGATGGTGATGATGATGGTGATGATGATGATGGTGGTGGTGGTGATGGTGATGATGGATGATGGTGATGGTGGTGATGGTGATGGTTCTGGTGATGGTTGTGATGATGATGGTGATGGTGGTGATGGATGATGGTGATGGTTGTGATGATGATGGTGATGGTGATGATGGATGATGATGATGGTGGTGGTGGTGATGGTGATGATGGATGATGGTGATGGTGGTGATGGTTGTGATGATGATGGTGATGGTGATGATGGATGATGGTGATGGTGGTGATGATGATGGTGATGGTGATGATGGATGATGATGATGGTGGTGGTGGTGATGGTGATGATGGATGATGATGATGGTGGTGATGGTGATGGTTCTGGTGATGGTTGTGATGATGATGGTGATGGTGGTGATGGTGATGATGGATGATGGTGATGGTGGTGATGATGATGGTGGTGATGGTGATGGTGGTGATGGATGATGGTGATGGTGGTGATGATGATGGTGATGGTGATGATGGATGATGGATGATGGTTGTGATGATGATGGTGATGGTGATGATGGATGATGATGATGGTGGTGGTGGTGATGGTGATGATGGATGATGATGATGGTGGTGATGGTGATGGTTCTGGTGATGGTTGTGATGATGATGGTGATGGTGGTGATGGTGATGATGGATGATGGTGATGGTGGTGATGATGATGGTGGTGATGGTGATGGTGGTGATGGATGATGGTGATGGTGGTGATGATGATGGTGGTGTTGGTGATGGTGGTGGTGGTGATGGTGATGATGGATGATGGTGATGGTGGTGATGGTGATGGTTCTGGTGATGGTTGTGGTGATGGTGATGGTGGTGACAATGATGATGGTTGTGGTGATGGTGATGTGATGATGATGGTTGTGATGGTGATGGTGATGATGGATGATGGATGATGGTGATGGTGATGATGGATGATGGTGATGGTGATGGTGATGGTGATGGTGATGGTTGTGACAATGATGATGGTTGTGGTGATGGTGATGTGATGATGATGGTTGTGATGGTGATGGTGATGATGGATGATGGATGATGGTGATGGTTGTGACAATGGTTATGGTTATGGTGATGATGGATGATGGATGATGGTGATGGTTGTGACAATGGTTATGGTTATGGTGGTGATGGTGGTGGTAATGGTGGTGATGGTGGTGGTGATGATGGTGATGTGATGGTGGTGGTGATGGTTGTTGTGATGGTGATGATGATGATGGTGATTGTGATGGTGGTGATGGTTATGGTTGTGATGGTGATGGTGGTGGTGGTGATGGTGATGGTGATGGTTGTGGTGATGGTGATGGTTGTGGTGATGGTGATGGTGGTGGTGGTGATGGTGATGGTGATGGTTGTGGTGATGGTGATGGTTGTGGTGATGGTGATGGTGATGGTTGTGGTGATGGTGATGGTTGTGGTGATGGTGATGGTGATGGTGATGGTGATGATGATGGTGATGGTTGTGACAATGGTGATGGTTGTGGTGATGGTGGTGATGGTGATGGTGATGATGGTGATGATGATGATGATGATGATGATGGTGATGTGATGATGGTGGTGGTGGTGATGGGGATGGTGGTGGTGATAGTGATGGTGATAGTGATGGTGGTGGTGATGGTTGATGGTGATGGTGGTGATGGGGATGGTGACGGTGGTGATGATGATGGTGATGGTGGTGATGGTGATGGTGATGATGATGATGATTATGATGATGATGGTGATTGTTGTGACAATGGTGATGGTTGTTGTGATGGTGATGATGATGGTGATGGTGGTGATGGTGATGGTGGTGATGGTGATGGTGATGGTGATGGTGATGATGGTGATGATGATGATGATGATGGTGATGTGGTGATGGTGGTGGTGGTGATGGTGATGGTGATGGTGATGGTGATGGTGGTGGTGATAGTGATGGTGATGGTGATGGTGGTGATGGTGGTGATGGGGATGGTGACGGTGGTGATGATGATGGTGATCGTGGTGGTGATGGTGATGATGGTGATGGTGATGGTGGTGATGGTGATGGTGGTGATAGTGATAGTGATGGTGATAGTGACGGTGTTGGTGATGGTGGTGGTGGTGATGGTGGTGGTGATGGTGATGGTGGTGATAGTGACGGTGGTGGTGATGGTGGTGGTGGTGATGGTGGTGGTGGTGATGGTGATGGTGGTGGTGATAGTGATGGTGGTGGTGATGATGGTGGTGATGGTGATGATGGTGATGATGATGATGATGATGGTAATGTGGTGATGGTGGTGGTGGTGGTGGTGATGGTGATGGTGGTGGTGGTGATGGTGGTGATGGTGATCATGGTGATGATGATGGAGATGGTGATGGTGATGGGTGTGGTGTTGGTGATGGTGATGGTGGTGATTGTGATGGTGGTGATGGTTGTGATGGAGATGGTGGTGATGGTGATTGTGATAGTGATGGTGATGGTGATGTGACAATGGTGATGGTTGTGGTGATGGTGATGGTGATGGTGATGGTGATGGTGATGGTGATGGTTGTGGTGATGATGATGATGATGGTGATGGTTGTGACAATGGTGATGGTTGTTGTGATGATGATGGTGATGGTGATGGTGATGGTGATGGTGATGTGACAATGGTGATGGTTGTGGTGATGGTGAGGATTATGGTGATGGTGATGGTGATGTGACAATGGTGATGGTTGTGGTGATGGTGATGGTGATGGTGATGGTGATGGTGATGGTTGTGGTGATGATGATGATGATGGTGATGGTTGTGACAATGGTGATGGTGATGGTGATGGTGATGGTGATGGTGATGGTGATGGTGATGGTTGTGGTGATGATGATGATGATGGTGATGGTTGTGACAATGGTGATGGTTGTTGTGATGATGATGGTGATGGTGATGGTGATGGTGATGGTGATGGTGATGTGACAATGATGATGGTTGTGGTGATGGTGAGGATTATGGTGATGGTGATGGTGATGTGACAATGGTGATGGTTGTGGTGATGGTGATGGTGATGGTGATGGTGATGGTGATGGTGATGGTGATGGTGATGGTGATGGTGATGGTTGTGGTGATGATGATGATGATGGTGATGGTTGTGACAATGGTGATGGTTGTTGTGATGATGATGGTGGTGATGGTGATGGTGATGGTGGTGATGGTTATGGTTATGGTGATGGTAGTTGCGATGGTGATGGTAATGGTGATGCTTGTGGCAATGGTGATGATGATGATGATGATGACAATTTTTGAATAGTTCAAGATCATGCCATCATCAGTAGCAACATCAGCAACATCAGCATCACCATCACAATATACTTGTTTAGCTCAAAACCCCATACAGAATTATTCTCAAAGCATATGTGACAATACATTAATACAATATTTTTCATTCTACGCTCATATTATTAGCCCATCAATGGATCAGCAGGCATTGATATAGCATTCTCAGCTCCTCGTGGAGTACTGCTGTTTGAAGACATTATGACATTAGTTCACTGTGGGCACAGACTCCATTTCAATTCTTACATCTCACCAGACAAGTCTCCACTAAAAACATAAGTGAATGAAAGTTTAAAGTTTGAAATTCTAAGTAGCATCATATCCTTTGAAATTGCGAAAATAGACTCTGAGGATTGTGATCCCCCTGCAGTATCTTTTCTTTCACATGGTGTCAGGATACTCAATAAATATTCCAGACTACAATTAAAGCCCCAATTGATCTTTCTGAAGTGTTTCTGAAATTCTAACTTCATCCCTGGATCTCAACTGATAACAATATCTCAACACATGGTGAAGTTCTTTTAGGTGTTACAGATGGAACTTCTAACTTTTTGGAGTTCAGGTTTAATTAGAAGAAACTTTTAAAATCTTATCTACATAAATACATGCTAATGTCTTTGATCCAGTCCAGCTCCGCCTGTGCCTCACAGTCTCAGCTCATCTACACATGATCTCACCTGCTTCATGTTGGAGGCACCACACAGATGGACTACCTGCTCCATAATCACATAACAGCAGTGCATGTGGAGAGTCAGTTATGTAGGTGAGAGTGTTGGGGTGAAATGGAGTGTGTCAGAGTGACATGGAGTGTGTTAGAGTGAGATGGAGTGTGTTAGAGTGACATGGAGTGTGTTGGAATGACTTGGAGTGTGTTGGGGTGAGATGGAGTGAGTTGGGGCGAGATTGAGTGTGTTGGGGTGAGATGGAGTGAGTTGGGGCGAGATTGAGTGTGTTTGGGTGAGATGGAGTGAGTTGGGGCGAGATTGAGTGTGTTGGGGTGAGATGGAGTGAGTTGGGGCTAGATTGAGTGTGCTGGCGTGAGATGGAGTGTGTTGGGGTGAGATGAATGTGTTTGGGTGAGATCGAGTGTGTTGGGATGAGATTGAGTTTGTTAGGGTGAGATTGAGTTTGTTAGGGTGAGATTGAGTTTGTTGGGTGAGATGGGGAGTGGTGTTATGAGATGGAGAGTGGTGGGATGCAATGGGGCGTGTTTGGGAGAGATGGAGTGGGGTGGAGTGACATGGAGTAAGATGGAAGCAGGGTGAGATTAAGAAGTGTGGAAGGGAGCAAGATAGGAAGATCATGAGATGGAGTTTGAGTGACACTGGGTTAGATAAAATTAGGTAGAAAGAAACGGAATGGTGTGAGATTGGATGAGATGGATGTTGTGGGGGAAAAGTTAGATGAGATCAAGTCAGATATGATGTTGGGAAGAATGAGATGATTTGGGGCAAGATGCGGTGTCAGAAAGATGGGGTGTGGGGGAGATCAGGTTAGATATGATATTGGGAAGAATTTGATAATTTGGAGCAAGATGGGGTGTCAGAAAGATGGGGTGTGGGGGAGATTAGGTTAGATATGATATTGGGAAGAATATGATAATTTGGGGCTTGATGGGGTGTCAGAAAGATGGGGTGTGGGGGAGATCAGGTTAGATATGATATTGGGAAGAATATGATAATTTGGGGCTTGATGGGGTGTCAGAAAGATGGGGTGTGGGGGAGATCAGTGCGGGTGAGATCGGGTTAGATATGATGTTGGGCAGAATGAGATAAGTTTCAGTGTGGATATGAGAAGGGGTGGAAACAGAATGGGTGGGGTAAATCAAACATTTCCTGCTGACACACAAACCAAGTCATCCTTTGGATGACATTCTGGCTGGCTGCCAACCGCCTCTCCAGCCTCACTATGATGGCCCACCAATTCAATACCCATTGGCCTGCAGGGACAGTGTACTGTCAATATACCTGACAGTAGAGCTGGACACCACGCCCCATGAGGCCACACCTGGAGAGACAGGTCTGTCCTTTACCACAGCTCCGTCTTTACTGTATCTCTGACAGGGCACTGCTACAACTGTCTTGCTGGGGCCACTTAATTTGATATAGTAACAGGCTTGACAAAACTCTTCACAATTAAATAGACTATTCAAATGGTTGTGTCTTAGTTGGCTTGTGATAGTAATCATATGACTGCATCCATTGTATGAAGACAGCATTCCAATGTGACATCATGTCTGTTTTAGTGAAGAAATACTCAACATTTGTTAATCTTATAATATCAAGATTTCAGATTTGCAGGTTTTAGTGCCAGAAAATTGTACATTTGGAACCTCCAGCAAATGCTGCTTCTAAATAAGATTTCTGGGCATCAATTATGCAATAACACAAACCTAACACAATAAAATGCTTCTACTTACCGGGCATCTACTAAATGTGCTGCATTTTATGCCTCTTTTAGCCTGATTCCAATTAGATCAGGAAACATTGTATATGGGCTTTACACATTTTAACCATGCAGGGACTAGAACTCAGGTCTTTGACACAAGCCAAGACTTTAACCACTGGGCCACTGCCCATTTTCCCCAAATCCCTTGGTAATCCTATGATGCAACACCTACCAAAGCCATTATTTGGTTTATGTTGGCATCAACTTGTTGTCCTTGTAGGTCATCACTGAAAATACATCATTTTCTAAAAGAACAAGTATTGTCTCTTGTCAAAGGTTTCATTTGACACCCAGTGGGCAATAAGTATTTTTGTTACAGATGATAACTGTAAATATATTCTAATAAGTCTTTACCTTTAAATTAAATGTCAATTCATGGTCAGATTACAAACCAAGGAAAATTGGCAGACGAAGTTCTTAAAAATACCACAAATATGACTTGAAACATTAACCTTTCCAAATTATGTTATTTTTGAAACCAAAATCATTAACTTTCATTGTACCTCAGTTCAGTTTGAAACAAATGTACAGTGAATTAGTCAGAGTCAAGAAGATAGGTGTAAACTGGATGCTGTGGAGTCTCGAGATAATGGGAGAGTGATGTTCCTCAACATATGCTTCCCAATGAAGATAAGACACACTGGAACCATGAAAGAATTAGATGTGTTCCTGCATCACAAAAGGGCTAGTTATAGCCAGTTCTCTCAGCTGGTTATTGCTGATAAGAAAATGCCTGTGAAGAAACACCTTAAATTGCCTTTGTTTTTCATAAAAAAAGAAATTCAGATTGCTTATTGAAGGTTTGGATAATTCTATTCAAACCTTTTCCTACTAGATTTGCACGGGTATGTTAAAATATGAATATGACATATCAATTTTATGTGACTTTTTGCATTTGAAACCTTAAGCTAATGTCATTAATCCTATATATAATGTCTGTGCATCAAATAATTAATATCACCTTCAAATTTTTAATCACATGAAACTTGTCACTATTAGACGAAAGCACTTCTCTTTTTTTTTGATAGTGCAGACATTTTGTGGCCAATTAGTTTCTTGGGCAAAATAAAAAATATACTCTTTAAAAAGAGAAATGCAAAGCCAGATTGGTGTGAGGTAGGAAAATACATTTATATGAGGAACAGTACAAGGTATTGAGCCAAAATGTTGTGGAAAGAACACTTGGTGATTGTAGTCATCTCAGTTATCGGTACATAGGAAAAGTCCAAGGTGAAGGTCAGCTACCATCAATAAAGTATATGCAACGCCAAAGCCAACTGCAACAAGTCTCCTATTCATCCCACAGGTGCTTTATCGGGTTCAAATCCAGGGATCTGGAGGACCAGGGGAGAACATCTTGTGATCCGTGCTGTATGTGGTCAAGCGTTGTCCTGCTGGAATACACCGTTGCCGTTAGCTGCAATTGGGAGGACGTGTGGTAGGAGAAATTTGTTGATGTATCATTGAGCCATAAGATTGCCCTGTCCTGCCATGATGAGTGATAGCCGCCCACATCTTAACGCTACCCCCACTAGATATGACGCTTAGAACAGGACGTCTTGCTCGTAGACCTGCTTCTCTTAAATGGTTTCATACGGTCCTTTCACGTAGGTTGCACAGTTGGATGAAGTGATCTTGGGCAGGGTGGTTACTCTTGGTCGTCCCGACCTTGGCCGTCCCGACCTTTGCCGATCATGTGTTGACCCATGCTGTTGAGACCAATCCCATAGCCTTGTGATGGTACTGGGCGCTACATTGAAAACACTTGCTACAGCTGATCTGGATTCCCCTGCCTGCAAGCGGCCTATGGCGTTGTTTCTTTGCACTTCTGTTAATCTTGGCATTTTGTTGAACTGTCACTGTTCGATTGACGCAGATTCCAGGCAATCAAAAACCCTGCACTTAAATACCGTTCAAAGTGCTTCTGCACGTGCAGTGCGTGCAGGTCCATGACACTTTTGTTAATACACTGGGTGCGTTTTTCCGAATCATTCATGTTTCCTGACTAATGGTTTGCATGTCCTTGTTGTGATCATTTTGATCCGATAAATTTGTCAGTGACACTGTAACACATTAAACCTCTTCATTTTTCACCTCTTGGTCTGCTAATTTTGCTTTTAGAGCCAAATATATCTGTTTGTGTGGTTCTTTTTTTGAAGAGTATAATTTGTGTATCTAAACACTTTTCATTAGATCACTTGGTTTTGTGGAGAAATATACAAAGATCTTTTAAAATGTAATTTGTTTAAGTTTTTATGAGATGAGTTAGTTCTCTTTCTCAGATCTGGCAGTGTCAGAGACTAAACTAACTTTGATCAGTCGGTATTTGATATTCTTATCTTGTGTGCAATTGTGAGCTTCCATGAACAAAAAAGACAATCCCATTAAGTAATGTTCATCTTCTATTTCTTCCTGTAATGTCATGCAGAGCAATGTTTTATTCATCAAAGATTGCTGAGGCCACACATATTTTATTTTCATTTATTTTATTATTCACTTGCCCGCCACCCCTACTGAAAAGCAGCTGGTCTAAGAAATAAAACATAAAAACATAAAAATATCTATTTTTATCATGTCTCCCGTTAGTAATATAGACACTCTTATACAAGATAATATGTTATATATAAATTCCTGTCTACATCACTATCAGTGATTCAAGAGGTCACCTGCAGTTTGAACTCCAAAGACTTTCATATAAATAAATAAATGGATAATTGACATTGATTTTTATATTTATTTTGACTGACCTTTTGGGGGAAAAGCTGGAATAAATCTGTGATACATAAAATTAAAACAGTTTGGCTAAATATTACATAATTGTTGGAACCTGAAGAAGCAGAACAAATGTTTAAGAGGAATATGTGTAGACTCTCATCCCAGTGTCTTTTGATATCAGATATACCAACGGGAGTCACTAACAAATTTAAACTCTCAGTTAAAACTTTTATTGTCTCATGTTGATATGTTTGATATCAAAAGACATGAGCGTGAGATTCTATTTATCGTCCAAAATAAATCTTGAGTTCAGTTTGTAAATTCATATATTGTACAAGGTGAGGTGAGGTGAAATGGG
Organism: Haliotis rufescens; assembly: GCF_023055435.1. NCBI lineage: Eukaryota > Metazoa > Mollusca > Gastropoda > Lepetellida > Haliotidae > Haliotis > Haliotis rufescens. The sequence continues at coordinate 58,848,500 of NW_025963779.1, read as the reverse complement.
GTTTAACGTCGCGTCAAAGATTATTGCACTTATATAGCGACGTGCTTGCACATGTATGCATGTGTGGCTGCTTGTACTAGTCCGGACTGATGCCGATTTATAGTGCTAGCTCACTGAGACACCATGCTGCAGTTTAACATGAATACCTCACTCAGACACAGTATACTGACTCCGAGCCGACCAGTCCTTGTTTTAGCCCCTTAATCCCGAGCGCCAGACAGGGTAAAAACAAGTACCATCTTTTAACATCTTTTGGTACGCAGTCTGGGATCGAACCCCGGACCTTCCGCTCTCCGGGCGGACGCTCTACAACTAGACCATGGAGGCGGTCCTTATATATTGTACAAAATACAAGGGATACATTCAGCTACCGAAAATACTTCCACTTACACTTGAATATCAAATATGCAGCCATGCACATGACTTAATGAGACAATATAAATATAAATGACAAAACACTTTCTATTATCATAAGAAATGCAAAAGATATACCAACATCATCTAAAATAATCCTTAAAATAATAATAAAAATAATGATGATAAATATTTTATATTTTTTATTTCTCTCTTTTTCTCTATGCTCATATTATTAGCCCATCAATGGATCAGCAGGCATTGATACAGCATTCTCAGCTCCCTTGGGAACATTGCTGTTTGAAGACCTTTGATGATGGCATCCATCACAAACACATGTTTTACTATGCAATGAATGCTGTAACCCTGATCAAATAACTTTTGCTCTTTGAAATCTGAAGCAAGATCATGCTCAATTGAAAATTGTAATTCAACACGATTATGTGGTAATTAAGTGGTTGCAGTGTGTGTCATTATGCCTCTATGGCATGGGGGTAGCCTAGCGGTTGAAGAATTCGCTCGTCATGACGATGGCTGGGTTCGATTCCCCACATAGATAAAATGTGTGACGCCTGCTTCTGGTGTCCTCCACCATGACATTGCTGTACTGTGCAAAATAGCAAAATGCCACACTCACTCACTCACTCACTCACTCACTCATGCACTCACTCATGCACTCACTCAATCAGCCAAAACCAACTCACTCACTCACCCAAAACCAATTTAATCACTCACTCACTCACTCACTCACTCACTCACTCACTCACTCACTCACTCAAAACCAACTCACTCACTCACTCACCCATAACCAACTCACTCACCCACCCAAAAGCAACTCACTCGACTCACCCACTCACTCAAGGGCAGTCGGGTAGCCTAGTGGTTAAAGCGTCCGCTCATCACGCCGAAGACCTGGGTTCGTATCGCGATATGGGTACAATGTGTGAAGCCAATTTCTGGTGTCCCCCGCCGTGACATTGCTGGAATAGTGCTAAAAGCGGTGTAAAACCAAACTCACTCACTCACTCACATTTGATGTGTACATAAGACATTTCTAACAGATCAGGAATGCATTGAGGACACATACATTTCATTCTTAACATATTTGTAATCCATTTCTTTGATCATCATGTCTACCACAAAACACCAAGCCAGGTACTTATAAAGAAATGATTTATAACATTTAAAAACATTTAAAATGCTCTGCAAGTTGCATCCATGACATCAATATTTTTTTACCCATGCTTTTTAATAAACTTTCTCCCAGGTGGCCTCATTTTCCATGTCCTTTCATCACTCAAGGATGTGGGCCTTGGAGGATGGTGATGTTTGCATACACTGTCTGCTTTTGTCATTGATACACCCCTCTCACTGTCCTGGACACACACAAGCTCACCAGGAAGCTTGCATGGTTCTCTAAGGAAAATAATGCTAAATACAAAATTGACAGTTAAATATAAATTTTAAAAATATTAATTTATCTTATTCCTTGAAAAGAATTGTCCTTAGATGTAAGCCTATGTAGACTTGCTATAACTAGAAACGATAACAAAACAACATATTTTTCCCTTTATAATTGTTTGAGCAAGGCTAGCTTACATTCACTGGACATACACCCTAATATACTGAGGTCGGCCCATAGATAGTGGGGTGAATGTCAGTGTGGTTTTAAGATGGATCACCAGGATTGAAAAAAGGTCAAATTCAAGATTGATATATTCTTGAGCAATTTTATATCTATCTTAAAGACATTAAACTAATAATATACATGGGCTGAAAGGATTTCAGTGTTGCTTTTGGGTATGTATGGGTTTGGTGGAGATGAAGCTTATTATATATGGGGCTTTCATGTATTTAAATCCGAAAATCAAGAAAGAACAGAGCATTTGTATTCATGTATTCAAGTCAATGGATGTATGTAGCCATGTGCTTATGGCTAGAATTATTTGGTCACAGTTGCAGTGTATATACAATACGCTGTCTTACCAGTAACTATTGTTCAAAGCTATGTTTAACTCACTTAGTTGCACAAAAAAACCAGGCACTGGTATACAAGACTTACATTGCTCTGAACAACACTTCAGTTTGACAATGGTATGTTAGCTGTTTGTGGGAGAAAAGCCAAAAGTATTAATCAGGACTTACACACTTACAGTTTGGAGAAACTCAACAGCATGCGTATGGTACTGACAGACCAAACAAAATAATCAGGACACATGAGGAATTTGAACCTATTATTGTAGTATCCTGGCATGCCTAAGGGATGTAACTCTGCATAGTAAATCCCAGCTCCTCAGGGGACTGAGCACCCATCTCCATCAGTCTTAGACAGAGTGAGGTGGAGTATGTGAACTTAGTTTGATGCTTTGACCAGTATATGTTTTCAACTTCAATGGCCATCAATACCTTCAACTAAGAGCATTGAGGACCAATAGACCAGTTGTGTTCCCTCAATAAGTAGTTCCTGTATTGTATCTACAGCTCTGACTAGAGAACTAGAGCAGTTTAGATGGACTATAGGAAGAGAGAGTGAGTGAGTGAGTTTGGTTTATCGCCGCTTTTAACAGTATTCCAGTTATATCGCGGCGTGTCAGCTTAATGTGGGAGGAAAGCCCGAAGTGATGCAGGTCTCAGACGTTTACCACTTCGGTGAAACCCACGAGCACGGGTATGGTGCTGACAAACCTAGACGCAACTCTGCACAGTGAATCATGACGCCTTAGACGACTGGGCCCCCCGTGCCCCCAGGAAGAGAGACCCTGACCAGGGGAGATAACTCCCATCATCACTTCTCCATCTTAAGGGATAAGTAGATAAATGATTCAGTGTCTGGATGAAGTTTGACTTGATGATGTCAAGAAAAAAGACAATATGTCGATTGGATGGGATATTACCCTTGAAATCAGTTACTTGAGTCTGGGTTTGGTTTTAAGACACTGGTACATCAGTTTATTCTCTTTCGAACTTTCTAGCGATATTGAACCAGAAGGTCAGTTCTGGTGAGTCAGCCACTTAAGTGTGTGTGTGTGTGTGTGGGCGGGGGGGGGGGGGGGTACTTATGATCTGATCATGGAGATCATGACACCATGCAGCATGTAGTGCCCGAGAACGATAATGGAAATTGGGTAGTGTCATGGTCATTTCTAAGGAATCATAATTTGCTGTTACCTCCCTTACTCATGACAGGATCCTGGTTGATTGTCATTTCAAATGCCACATTCACAATGATATTGACTTGGGTTTTACCCAACTTGAAACTGACTCAAAGAATTGCATCACTACAGACTGAATTTCCAACACATTAAGATCACCTGCTGGTATGTTTTTGTGTCCTTTATCGACATATTCCAAGTGTGGGTGGTGCTGTAGCCTGACTCTGGAGTTCATGGCAGCTTTGTAGTGCCCGAGCATGATAATGGATGTTGTGACTTGAGTACTGGCATGGGTCTGATGTTGCAAATTACAAGTTCAGCAGAACAAATTTAATTATTGCAGTTTCTTTGAAATATGTGACATGGACCTGCGGGTGTGACAGTTTTAAGCGATCTAAAAATAACATGTTACTGCCATCAGTTTAAACGACATGTCGGTTGTGGAAGGAAGACTGATGGTCACTGTGATAGATGGAACAACAGGTTATATTTTTGGCCGCTGCTTTGTGGAAGACAATGCTATTATAACTGACTGTTAGACTGGTCAGGTTAGACAATATCGAATGAACAGTCTTCTGGTTGATGGTGATTGTGATGTCAAAAGATATAGATAACCTCACCAGAGAGTCTTCCGAGATCAAATGTATCAAAATAAAAGTTACAAGTATTCGAGTCTTGCTATGGATATTTTTACTTTTATCAACAAGTCTTGATAATTTGAGCTTGGTAATTATGAGGATGAGATTCTGTTCATCCAAGATCATTCTTCCAATTTTTTCTCTTTGTATGTAGTACATAAGACAGCTACAGCTTCAGATGCTGAGTGATTACTGATGCCATTTGATTGTGATGTCATAGTAACCGATTATGTCATGTTGGTCTGCAAAGCATAATGATGTATAGTGATGTGGAATCCCGATTCGGATGATAAAAATGATACAGTGTCTGGATAAAGTTTGACAGAGGATGCAGGAAAATGACAAAATGTCGATTGAATGGCATATTTCTCCCTCAAACACTGTAATATACATTTGTAATTAGTGAAACAGAAATATTAAAAGGGCATTAAACCAAATTCACTCACAAACATGTACTTAAATATAAAAAAAAGTTGAATACAGCAAACTTTGTTATGGTGAGTAAATATTGTGTTTTGCTGCCTTTAGCAATAAGCCAACCTTATCACGATGATCGACATCACAACGGACGTCACACAATATGGAGATTAGCTGGTTTTGGTGTGACAATCAACACCTTATGTCAGCTAGGCTTAGTTATAAATGTAGTTTTCAGTACCATGTTTGAAACAGTAATATTGCTATATCATGCTGTCCTTACTTTAATGAGATCTACACCAGTAAAGTTAACAAGTGTAGTTATTTCATCTGGGTATTATTCTACAGTCTGAGCTGAGCAAGGTGCCAACTCTATGATATTAGTTTGTCCAGGAAACCATGATTGTCAGCATCACAATATCGGGATGATATTAGTCTAGGATACAGTGAGTGATTGGGTGTCCAGTATCTGAGTTATATTAAACATGGCAGCTTAATTTATGTGGGAGAAAAGCCAAAAGTGAACTTGGTCTTTGACGTTTATCATTTTGGTGAAACATACAAGAACAGTATGACAGACTAAACATCATAATCAGGCTGACATTTGGATTCAAACATAGAATTGTAGGTTCCTGGCAAGCAAAGGGAGACAACTCTGCACAAATAATTGCAGTACTTTAGATGACTGTGTCACCTATTCCCAAGTTTAGGGTAAAGTAAGACGCAGTAAGTGGGTTTGGTTTAACAGGATTTTACAGGATGCAAAATATTGCATTCCACATGTGTACAAATTAATAATTACCATAAATAATATCCACTGCAATTTAGAGTGTTTTTTAATATGATTGAAACTTAAATTGAAGCCTGGTTTGAGATTTGTCTGATTTATTCTGCTCTGATAAGCATACAATCAATGTTTGGATATAAAGTTTTGTTTAAAATGAAGAAATCCCAATCTTTTACATAAAGCATCACACATACCTCGTATTTTATTTTATTTTGGTACTGGGGTAAACCTGGGACCCCCTTCCTAATGACTGGGAGAAGCCTGGTTTGAGATTTGTCTGATTTATTCTGCTCTGACAAGCATACAATCAATGTTTGGACATAAAGTTTTGTTTGAAACAAGGAAATCCCAATCTATTACATAAAGCATCGCACATACCTCGTATTGTATTTTATTTTGGTACTGGGGTAAACCTTGGACCCCCTTCCTAACGACTGGGAGAATCAAAATGTATTACTGACAGCCCCCAGGACTTCTATAACATGTAAGTGTTCTGTTTTGTTTGTTTGTCGTTAAACACCACACTCAGCAATATTCCAGCTATATGACAGCAGTCTGCACATAAAAAAGTCTGGACCAGACAATCCAGTGATTGATATCATGAGCATTGATCCACATACTTGTGATACAATGACATGCATCAACCAAGTCAGCAAACCTGACCACCCAATCCCATTATTTGTTTTTTATGGCGAAACCGCATTATCGGTGGTTCGAGAAGGGAGCTAACTCCGTTTGCCTAATCGAAAGTTCGAGGTGGGCCCACATTCGAAACTAAACGCACTTGTTGTTGAGAATATATACTACGTAAACAAACCCGCATAACGAACTCATAATTTGTCTATTTAAAATAAGTATTATGACTTATAATTGGATTAAAATGTACAAATAAGATGGCAATACAGCAGAACTCACTTCTACGAATATCGCCAAACTAGGTCGTGGGGTCATTAATATTCATGAGTTATTCCTTTTATGGAACAAGTTCTCGGAAACGTCTGAGGCTTGTATCATGTCCGAGATCAATTCAAGTGTAGACATATGTTCAGGCTTATATCGCCACCAACACTTATGATTAGATTGATGTGTTATATTGGAAAAAGTAGAATGAGTTGTATTGCCTCTGTAAATTTAATTTGAAGTAGATTTAAGTTTCTTGCTTGGTAGCTATTTTTGTAAAACTAGTGTGGTCAGCTATGACGCAGTTATTCAAACTTCAAAGACTTTTGTGCCTTTTATGGAATTAATGTCACACGAAATGATTTATAAAGATATTTCCCATCAATATTACAAAATATGAATAATATAAAATGTCACATAATGACAAAAGTGAGCCCAATAGCCTAAATGACTTCGTCAACCTAATGAAACCCAGCGATTTAAAAATGTGGGCCCACCTGTTTCGATCACTATGAGACGGGAACAATGTGGGCCCACATTTTAGAAAATGGTTATAAGTAAGCCAAGCTAATGAAGCTAGCGATTTTTTAATGTGGTCCCTCCTTTTGCAATCACTATGACGGAAGAACATCTACCCACTAGGCGATATACAAATGTGGGCCCACGTGTTTCGATCACCATATATGACGGGAACAATGTGGGCCCACATTTGAGAAAATGATTATCAATATTTAAGTAGAATTTCGCGATTAATAAATGTGGTCCCTCCTGTTGCAATCAATATGACGGAAGAACATCTGCCCACATTTAGGGATTGATTATCAGAACTAACGAAACAACCTAACGAAAAACTAGGCGAAATACAAATGTGGGCCCACTTGTTTCGATCACCATAGATGACGGGAAAGATGTGGGCCCACATGTTAGAAATTGGTTATCACCACTAAACCAATCTTAGAAGATGTACTGATGGAAACATAAATATATAATGCATTCAAACATTTAATTACCTTACGTTTTACCTTAGGGATAAGCTGGGCATTTAATAGCTGGACCAACAACATGCAGCGTGGGTGACGCCATTTCTCACAAATACGAAAACAACGGAGATAGCTCCCGTTTGAAATTAGAGTGACCTCCCTTTCCCAATATGAACCACTGATAATGCGGTTTCGCCCTTTTTATGACAAGCATCGTCGTCTCTTATGACAAGCATGGGTTGCTGAAGACCTATTCTTACCCAGATCTTCATGGGCCTATAACAGTTCATGATCACAGGTATGGTGTTAACCAGAGACCATGGTCTCTGTGTTAACTAAGGCACACAACTGTGCAATGCAAGTTCTTGTATGTTAGGTCCCTTGGGCACGCCAGAAACCTATGATTGTGTGATCCAATCCCGGTTTGCCCCGATTATGTTTCTAGGTTTGTCAGCACCATACCCGTGCTCGTGGGTTTCACCGAAGTGGTAAATGTCTGAGACCTGCATCACTTCGGGCTTTCCTCCCACATTAAGCTAACATGCCGCGATATAACTGGAATACTGTTAAAAGCGGTGTTAAACCCAACTCACTCACTCACTATTGTATGTTAGACCACTGGATAGCCCAGTAGTGAAAAGTAATTAAGGAATTTTTTTATCTTCCAAAGTATTATAATTTGGCAAGCATTTCCTTCTGTCAAAGATACCCATGGGGATTTAGGGACGGAATATTGGTCCCCCGCAAACGAAATGTATCATAAGAGGTGTCTAAATCGATCACGTGGTCAGATTTGATGACTTTGTTGATTGTATGTCATCCTGTCATAATTGTATGCCAATAACATGTATTGATGCTCATGATTTCAACCACTTGATTGTCAGGTCAGGACTTGACAAGTTACACACTGACATATTATAGCTGGAATATTGCAGAGTGTGGCATTAACAATAAACAACAAACATTCCCTTGAAGAAGAGTGTCTCCTGATTTTATTTAAATGTTTACATTTGGAAGAGTCAAATTGCAATCTGATAGATATTAACAAACGAATATACGTTTACTTTTAGATTTTTTTATTATTATATCTTTCTTATTTTCCTAATTCTTAAAACATAAAATTTAACAAATAGAAATAAATCATAATTCTTTGTGTTGTACGGTTATGGCTCCTGTATGTCCATCTGTAAGCAAAGTATCAAAGAAGTGACTCCCATCACAGACACAGAAATGCATTTTTTGAAAAAAAATGTGCAAAATGATGTCAACTACTTAAATGCTTAATGTATTTCTTACATAGCCGATGAGATAAACAGTTGCCAGGAATCCAGTCTCCAGGAAATCTACAGCGGTTCAATAGCCAGTCCAGCAGGCTATTTCAGATGGCTTCGGGCATATACAGAACTCAATTTCCTTGACATAATCAGGAGAACTCTCCACTAATCCTGCTGCAATGACATAAGGTATATTTTCTATTACGAATGACAGTTGGCTGCAGAAGTTAGGTGTTGCATGATACTGAGGGTCGTGTATGACATTCTGAAACATCAAGTCAATAAAATGATAGTTTATCTGGTGTACACTTGTGATAAATGATTGAAACTGTAATGTCCGCCTGTACTTTTTGTATGTGTATCAAAACATACAAAGATAAAAGAGATCATATCAATTTGGGCCAAAAAATTGATTATTACATTTTCCACCACGCTCCATCTCACACATTGTGTCATAAGTACCTACAGATTTCTTATGTTACTTGATGATATATGTTAACGACATTTTGTTGAATGTCAGCATGTGTGATCTGTGTCAGTTACTTCAAGTCAGTATAATGTTGTTGAATGTCAGCATGTGAGCACTGTGTCAGTTACTTCAAGTCAGTAAAATGTTGTTGAATGTCAGCATGTGAGCACTGTGTCAGTTACTTCAAGTCAGTAAAATGTTGTTGAATGTCAGCATGTGAGCACTGTGTCAGTTACTTCAAGTCAGTAAAATGTTGTTGAATGTCAGTATGTGAGCACTGTGTCAGTTACTTCAAGTCAGTAAAATGTTGTTGAATGTCAGTATGTGAGCACTGTGTCAGTTACTTCAAGTCAGTAAAATGTTGTTGAATGTCAGTATGTGAGCACTGTGTCCGTTACTTCAAGTCAGTAAAATGTTGTTGAATGTCAGTATGTGAGCACTGTGTCAGTTACTTCAAGTCAGTAAAATGTTGTTGAATGTCAGCATGTGAGCACTGTGTCAGTTACTTCAAGTCAGTAAAATGTTGTTGAATGTCAGCATGTGAGCACTGTGTCAGTTACTTCAAGTCAGTAAAATGTTGTTGAATGTCAGTATGTGAGCACTGTGTCAGTTACTTCAAGTCAGTAAAATGTTGTTGAATGTCAGTATGTGAGCACTGTGTCAGTTACTTCAAGTCAGTAAAATGTTGTTGAATGTCAGTATGTGAGCACTGTGTCCGTTACTTCAAGTCAGTAAAATGTTGTTGAATGTCAGTATGTGAGCACTGTGTCAGTTACTTCAAGTCAGTAAAATGTTGTTGAATGTCAGCATGTGAGCACTGTGTCAGTTACTTCAAGTCAGTAAAATGTTGTTGAATGTCAGTATGTGAGCTCTGTGTCAGTTACTTCAAGTCAGTAAAATGTTGTTGAATGTCAGTATGTGAGCACTGTGTCAGTTACTTCAAGTCAGTAAAATGTTGTTGAATGTCAGCACTGTGTCAGTTTCTTCAAGTCAGTAAAATGTTGTTGAATGTCAGCATGTGAGCACTGTGTCAGTTACTTCAAGTCAGTAAAATGTTGTTGAATGTCAGTGTGTGAGCTCTGTGTCAGTTACTTCAAGTCAGTAAAATGTTGTTGAATGTCAGTATGTGAGCACTGTGTCAGTTACTTCAAGTCAGTAAAATGTTGTTGAATGTCAGCACTGTCTCAGTTTCTTCAAGTCAGTAAAATGTTGTTGGATGTCAGCACTATGTCAGTTACTTCAAGTCAGTAAAATGTTGTTGAATGTCAGCACTGTGTCAGTTACTTCAAGTCAGTAAAATGTTGTTGAATGTCAGTGTGTGAGCTCTGTGTCAGTTACTTCAAGTCAGTAAAATGTTGTTGAATGTCAGTATGTGAGCACTGTGTCAGTTACTTCAAGTCAGTAAAATGTTGTTGAATGTCAGTGTGTGAGCACTGTGTCAGTTACTTCAAGTCAGTATAATGTTGTTGAATGTCAGCATGTGAGCACTGTGTCAGTTACTTCAAGTCAGTAAAATGTTGTTGAATGTCAGTGTGTGAGCACTGTGTCAGTTACTTCAAGTCAGTAAAATGTTGTTGAATGTCAGTATGTGAGCACTGTGTCCGTTACTTCAAGTCAGTAAAATGTTGTTGAATGTCAGTATGTGAGCACTGTGTCAGTTACTTCAAGTCAGTAAAATGTTGTTGAATGTCAGTATGTGAGCACTGTGTCAGTTACTTCAAGTCAGTAAAATGTTGTTGAATGTCAGCATGTGAGCACTGTGTCAGTTACTTCAAGTCAGTAAAATGTTGTTGAATGTCAGTGTGTGAGCTCTGTGTCAGTTACTTCAAGTCAGTAAAATGTTGTTGAATGTCAGCACTGTGTCAGTTTCTTCAAGTCAGTAAAATGTTGTTGAATGTCAGAGTGTTATCTGAGTCAGTTACTTCAAGTCTGTGTCAGCTACTTCAAGCCAGTTGAGTTGCATTCCTTGAGCATGCCAGAAATCTATGATTGTGGGTTCGAATCCCGGTTTGCCAAAACTATGTTTCTAGGTTTGTCATCACCATACCCGTGCTCATGAGTTTCACCAAAGTGGTGAACAGCTAAGACCTGCATCACTTTGGGCTTTCCTCCCACATCAAACTCACAAGGAGTGATGTAACTGGAATAGTGTTCAAAGCGGTGTTAAACCCAACTCACTCACTCAAATAAGTAATATGTTGTTGATGGACACAACAGCACCTTGTTTGAACCTCAAGATGTCAATTACAAATGAGTAATGTCATGATCATAGGTTAATCACACAAACATTCCATGAATCATGCTTCACAGTGGGTGTCGACACTGAAGCTGTCAAGTACTAATGATACTTCTCCTTAGTCACATGAAATTATATTGTCTGATTGGAATTGTATGTCATGAACTTAGTATAATATTTCAAATGTTAATGCCTGTTTGTAGCAATTTGTTCTCTCAACTGCACAGTTATTGTCCATTGTGATGTATTCTCTATTTAACTGTTTTGTAAATATTTATAAGTTCATAACTGAAGTTCATAATTTTTCTGTCCAACCATGAAGCATTCATCTTGTTAAGTGAGTTAGTGAGTGAATTGGGTTGAAGGTCACTTTGAACAGTATTCCAATAATATCACAGCGTGTCAGCTTAGGAGGAAACCCCAAAGTGATGCAGGTCTTAGATGTTTACTACTTTAGTGAAACCTCTATGGGCATGGGTAGGGTGCTGACAAACCTAGATACATAATCGGGGTGAACTGGGATTTGAACACACAATCATAGGTTTCTGGCATGCCCAAGGGATGCAACTTTGCACAGCGAATTGTGGTGCCTTAGATGACTGGGCAATAAGTAAGTACTTACTTGGTAAGTAACTGATAAACTGTGTTGAAGATATATGTTCTTTTGACACATTTAATGGAGACTCTAAAACATATTCTCATAAACATTTTAATATGCTATCAATAATTGTGGACATATAATGTTAATTATATTTAGTGTCAATGGCAGCATGTCCAAGAATCATTCTGATATTTAGGTAATTATATCAATGGCAGCATGTCAAAGGAGCATTCCAATAATTAAGTATCTATATCAATGTCAGCATGTCCAAGAACCATCATTATACATCAGTAATAATATCAATTGCAGCATGTCCAAGAATCATTCTGATATTTGGGTAATTATATCAATGGCAGCATGTCAAATGACCATTCCAATATTTAGGTGTTGATATCAATGACAGAAAATCCAAAAACAACTACTATATCAGGGAGATAATATCAATGACAGAAAGTCCAAGAACAATTTCAATATCAGGGTAATTATATTAATGACGGAACTTTCCATGTATTGTTTATTGCATCAATGGTAGGATGTCCAAAAAAATTTTCAATACCTGGGTGTTTATGTCATTGCCAGAATATCCTAGAATAAATCAAATATCAAGGTGTTGACATCAATGGAGGCATGTGCAAGAAGAATTCAAATATCAAGGTGTAAAACTGACATCAATGGCAACATGTGCAAGAAGAATTCAAATATCAAGGTGTTGACATCAATGGAGGCATGTGCAAGAAGAATTCAAATATCAAGGTGTAAAACTGACATCAATGGCAACATGTGCAAGAAGAATTCAAATATCAAGGTGTTGACATAAATGGCAGCATGTGCAAGAAGAATTCAAATATCAAGGTGTTGACATAAATGGAGGTATGTGCAAGAAGAATTAAAATATCAAGGTGTTTAAATCAATGGCATCACGTCCATTAAGAATTCAAATATCAAGGTGTTGACATCAATGGCAGAATGTGCAAGAAGAATTCAAGTATCAAGGTGTTGACATCAATGGCAGCACATCCAGGCATCACTTCAAGACCTTGATGTTTATATCAGTGTTAGCACGTCCATTAACCCCTCCACTACCTGTATAATTATCCACACTCCCTTCTCTGTATTCTCTCTCACAAGCTCCAATGCAGTGTAAATGATAAAAAATCAAGCATTTATGCAAGTTGTTATAAGATTGGCCTGATTCAAGTCTCTATTCATATTCATTCTTATGTAAAATTGCTGTTTTGGTTTTCTTCTAAAGACTAAACAATAGACTAGCATTGAATTATACATTTGAATACCTTTTAATTACATTGGAGGCTCTCATGTTTTTCTAAATCTTCCTGACAAGAAGAATTCTGCACACAGAGACAGTCATATATCATGTCCAAGATGAAGCTATTTTTTCTTATCAATTCCTGTTTTAAATTAGTTGCAAGAAACAAAAATTGTCTTTGTTTCCTGTTTGGGCATATTTCTAAAGATACCAATTTCTCCTTGCATAACGAGATCCCTCTGAGACTGTTGATGCATAGGCATGTCTTATCTCTGCTCTTTTCTCTAATGGTTGGATTTAGCTATGCAGATGTTTCCATAGATGGCCTGCTTACAATTGCCTGCCACTTGAAAATTAGATTCACATACTCTTGCGCCATAGAAAGAATTTTCTATTGTTCAACAAATGTTTTTGTATCAATTTCCCAGAAAGAGTCCAAGAACAAATCAAGAAAACATCAATTACTGACTGGACCATTCTGAAAGTTGACACCCAAGGGGATTGCACTGAAGCATATGTTCCCAGGATCAAGGGGATGACTGAGCACATACATTAGACATTATTGCAACATAAATGGAAACTAGGTTGTTCATCATGTGATGTGGCTGATTGTGTGGTTGACAGAGCCAATGGTTTATCTGGTCAACACTCTACTACATACGGCAAGATTCCCGACATGGGTACAATGTGTGAAGCCCATTTGTGGAGTCCCCCGCTGTGATATTGCTGGAATATTGCTAAAAGCGGCGTTAAACCATACTTACTCACTCACTCACATATGGCAAGCATATAGTTGACGAAGTCATCTATATCCCCTGCCCATTTTAACACGTTATGGTCCCAAACATTTCTCTTAGCCCATGTCAAAATAGCTGCAATGGAAATTCTAAAATAAGCATTTCTAAAACTCCTTAATATCAAATGGCACCAGTTCAGTATGTGCTTTATATTTTGACATGCAATGTTTGGCAAGGAAATATTTAACAATTTATTTGTTATACTCCATAAGTGAACCCACCCTATATTAAAACTTAAATCCAACTTGTTGTCATGGAAACATAAACAATAAAAAATTTCTAAAAGTGCTAAATATCAAAAGGCACCAGTTTAGTATGTGCCTGGTAGACATGCAAAGTTTTGTAAGAAAGTATTAAATGGGTTTTGAGTTATGCTCAGAAACGAACTCTACCCTATACAAGTCCAATTTGTTGCCATGGAAACATAAAAAATTAAAATGTCTAATATTCCTAAATAGCAAGAGGCACCAGTTCAGCATGACAGACAAGCAAAGTTTCGTAGAGAAATATTTAAAGGTTTCTGAGTTATGCTCCGGAAATGATTTCGGGACACACGCACACACACACACACACACACACAGACGGACGGACGGACGGACGGATGGAACACATTTCAATATCCCCCACCAATAGTAACCTTGATCATGCCTCACAATGAATGCTCCAGTATTTGTAATGCTTGCTTAATAGTGACCGTGACCTTCACTCACAAAGGATGTTCCAATATTTCCAAGTCATGCTGAATAGTGACCTTGACATTCACTAACAATGGATGCTACCAATAACTTTATTCATTTGGATGGATGTAGTCATTTCTTGAGCCAAATGTTTAGTGACCTTGACCTTCACTAACAATGACTGCTGTCAATAGTCCTGTTTCGACAGGACATGCTCATCCATGTTAGGAACATCTGGTGTTATGGTTAGTTAATAATGATTCATGAAGGTGAGGTTACCATCAATTTGTCACCAGGCCCAGGAGCCCAGTCATCATAAGCATCAATCTTCAGCCATTACCTCCCTTACTCATAACAGGATTCTGGATGATTGTCTTTTTAAATCCCACACCCAGCGTGATTATGATCCTTGGTATGCCAGCATCATATTCCTCGGTTTTACCCAACATGCAACTGACTAAAAGAATTGCATAAATTCCCACACATTAAGAATGTCTGCTGGAATGTTTTCATGTCCACAGCACAATTCAAACTGTTGTGTATTTGGAGTCCATTATTGACATATTTTAAGTTAATCTATGGCCACAATGAAGCAGTGCTGCCAAAAATCACACACAATAAATGAACATTCATAATTCTATGACAGGTTACCAATGGCTTACAGCAAAATTAAAGGAAATCGCGCTGCAACATTCTTTAAAACAATCATGGCACTGCATTGTAACCTCATCGCATGATGTCATAGCACTGTATGATTCATCAAAGGAATGTCGCTTCAGGTTCACTGCATGTATTATTCACAGTTTTTTATTAACTTGCAAACAAACTGGCACACCAACCCATTTTTTATTTGGATGTTTCTTTATAGGTAAACATTTTATCGACATGTGGTTAAAATATTTGAGAAAGTTTAACATGGTGATTGATTTCCACATCACTGTGTCTGTATAGTAAAGTGTGAATCTGGCAGTTAACAAGGTCATAATAGTTAACAAGGGCATGGTAGTTAACACGGGCACAGTAGTTAACAAGGGCATAATTGTTTACAAGGGTATAGCAGTTAACAAGGGTATGGCTGTTAACAAGGACATAGTTGTTAATTAGGGCATGGCAGTTAACATGGACATGACTGTTCACAAGGAAACAGTAGTTAATGAGGGCATGGTAGTTAACAAGGGCATGGTAGTTAACAAGGACATGACTCTTAACAAGGACACAGTTGTTAATGAGGGCACAGTTGTTAATGAGGACAGGGTAGTTAACATGGACATGACTGTTAACAAGAACACAGTAGTTAACAAGGGCATGATTGTTAACAAGGACACCTAGTACAAAAATAAAACTCACTCACTTTTTCATCTTGACAGTGAGATCAACCTATATAGAAAAATCAAATACTTATGTTGGATGAAGTTGAACACACTTTCTACAGACCAGCGGGCAGCCTAAAGTTTCTAAGCTGTATGATTTTTTTTCAACTAAACATTTGTGTAATAGCTTTCTCCAGCATTTCCTGTTCTGACAAACACAAAGATTACACTGCCTATCTACATAAAAATAAAAACCTCTCTCTATCACTTGAAGACATGTAAAAGATTCCAGCTCACTTGCTATGCAATATTAGCTTTATCAAATAGGAAATGCTTTAATTAAGTCTGAGATATAAGCACAGTAAATACATCATTTGATCGCTGAGGTCCACCAGGAGGATGCAGATAGTGTTTAGAAGTCTATTTTAGAAGCGACATATTAACAAAGCAATAAAGTTAGTTTCAGTATGAAGTGGAGATAGTTAACAGATTCTGGATTCACAGATATCAAGAACCATACCGACCTATCAGTATATACAAGTATCATCATACAGACATTATAAGTATTCAGATGATGGCTTGTTTTAAGAGAAAGTTGTCTTTTGAAAGTGAATGAGATGTTTTGCAGTTGTTCATGTGAATAGAGAGAAAACTACTAATGTTTCTTTAGTGTCTGAAAACGCATAACATGGGTATACTGTTATTTGCAAATTAACAAATTTCAAAATCATTGATGCAATGTCCTTTCACATGTACCACTCAACAATTGACAGGGGTACTGAATTGTTTATCCTGTTACAAAACTAGTGGACAAAATATGATTGAATCATGTACTCTTGTTTATTTGAACTTGTATTGAAGAGCCAAACATTATTCAGTTCCTTAGCAATAGCAGATATTTGCATGCCATCACTACCAAAAAATTGTACTCGTTTGACCTGGATACTCAGAATATCCTTATCAAAAGTTAAGTAGTGGATGAACATTCCCATGAGTAATTATCCAGATAGTGAAGGGTACAGATTAACAGGGTTCATATTAATCGCCTTTCACTATCCATATATTTACATGTACAGTACATGATGCATCTTCATGCTAACTGAGATTCAAATATTCAAGTGATAATTATATCAACATGCCTTAACCCAATTTTGATGTTCCTTTTATTGATAAAACATTATTTCCCAAAATATTATCCTTCCTTAGCATTTAAAAGCATCAATAAGTCTTAACACAATTTTGATGTTTTGATGAAACATGATTACCTAAGAATATTGTCCCTTTACCATTATTGAAAGTTTAGTGTTGAAAAGGACAGATAACTGCAACTTCCACATGATCACACCCAGGCTTTAACTCCTTGGAGGCGATACATTTTTTGTCAATCATAATATTGATTTTGTCTAATAGTTAGAAATACATCAAGGCTAATGTCACTGAGATTTAAAATACAGTGTGGCAAACAGCCCCTGCGGTTGACTGGAACATACTCCACGTCTCATTTGCTTACTAATCTTTCAAGTTTCGATGTACTAAATGTGGCTGAAGGACTTCAATATCAGATACCATACAAACAAGAGCCTCTGCTTGAGTTATATTTCATATATACCCTTGCAATGCCATATACATGCTCCAGCTATGCCATATACACACTCCAGTTATTCCATATAGACGCTCAAGTTATGCCATATACATGCTAAAGCTGTGCCATATACATGCTCCATCTGTGCCATATACACGCTCCATCTGTGCCAGATGTATACACGCTCCAGCTATGCCATATAGATGCTCAAGTTATGCCATATACATGCTCCAGCTGTGCCATATACATGCTCCATCTGTGCCATATACACGCTCCAGCTATGCCATATACACGCTCAAGCTATGCCATATACATGCTCCATCTGTGCCATATACATGCTCCATCTGTGCCATAAACATGCTCCATCTGTGCCATATACATGCTCCAGCAATGCCATATACATGCTCCAGCTATGCCATATACATGCTCCATCTGTGCCATATACATGCTCCAGCTATGCCATATACATTCACAAGCTGTACCATATACATGCTCCATCTGTGTCATATACACACTCAAGTTATTCCATATAGAGGCTCAAACTGTGCCACACACATACTCAAGCTTTGCCATATACATGCTCCAGCTGTGATATATACACACTCCAGCTGTACCATCTACATACTCAAGATTTGCCATATACATGCTCCAGCTATGCCATATACATGCTCCAGCTATGCCATATACATGATCCAGCTATGCCATATACACACTCCAGCTGTGCCATATACATACTCAAGATTTGCCATATACATGCTCCAGCTATGCCATATACATGCTCCAGCTATGCCATATACACACTCCAGCTGTGCCATATACATACTCAAGTTTTGCCATATATATGCTCCAGCTATGCCATATACACACTCCAGCTGTACCTTATACATACTCAAGTTTTGCCATATATATGCTCAATAACAACTAAGCCATACAGGTCCTGAGACACAGCTGTGCCACAGACATACGATGCATTTGCCATATATAAGCTCCAGCTGCCTTGACATACATGAATGCCACACAGTAATGAATTATCCACCTATACCATACAGAAATTACCCAGCTATGCCACCCATGAATTATCCAGCTTGGCCACACATACAAAAGTTTCAGCTATGCCACACATAAATTACCCAACTAAGCCACACATGAATAATCAAGCTATGCCACACATACATTGCCCAGCTATGCCACACATAAATTACCCAGCTATGCCACACATAGATTACCCAGCTATGCCACATATAAATTACCCAACTATGCCACATTTGAATTATCAAGCTATGCCACACATACATTGCCCAGCTATGCCACACATAAATTACCCAGCTATGCCACACATAAATTACCCAACTATGCCACATTTGAATTATCAAGCTATGCCACACATAAATTACCCAGCTATGCCACACATAAATTACCCAACTATGCCACATTTGAATTATCAAGCTATGCCACACATAAATTACCCAGCTATGCCACACATAAATTACCCAGCTATGCCACACATAAATTACCCAGCTATGCCACACATAGATTACCCAGCTATGTCATACATAAATTACCCAGCTATGCCACACATAAATTACCCAGCTATGCCACATATAAATTACCCAGCTATGCCACACATAAATTACCCAGCTATGCCAAACATAAATTACCAAGCTATGCCACATATTAATTTTCAAGCTAAGCCACTCATGAATTATGAAACTATGCCACACATGAATTATCAGGTTCTGCCACTCCAATGGTACCACTGTATGTTGTACAGAGGTATGTGTGGTACACTGGGCCTTCATCCTTTAGGTCATACACTCACTCACTCTGGACTCACATCAATGCCATCATTATCTACTCAGCTAACTTTGATCTATCATCCAATTAAACATAACATATTTATAACCATCTCCCCAAAACAGATGCAGAATGAAAGAATATCTTAATATTTTTTCTTAGATCAATACTTAATTGAATTTAGATGATTTGAAGGTTTGCCCTTGTGTTAATTTCCTTACATTAGTGTAATTATATAGAGAGTATTAATGATGCTTATTACTGAGTGTTGCTGGGATGTAATATCTTGAAACTCTTTTACTGCAGTCAGCTATATCAACTTAAGTCATTTCAGAAAGTTATTTAGCTTCAGATTTTCACAGAAGACAGAGGACAGCATCCTTACTGGAGCCTCTTTCGATGGAAACTCGAGACTGATTATTCTCTGGTGTGGACTTTTTTTAATTTACCTGCTACTGTATATATATAATTTTTATTGGTACTTGCAAATATGTGATTTCCTCGTCTGGAAAGACCATTAGAGGACTAGGTGACATATATTTCAAGTACATAATCAAATAACTGTGGCATTGGCAGCATTTTTCAAAATGTCAGCCTTTATTAAGGGGCTGACCATTTGATTATATCGAAAAAACTGTCCCCGAAATCATGAAAAAAAAAAAAATTATATTTCATATTGTTGGAAAAAAAAGAAATTGTCTGCCACAAAAATTACATTGTTGCAAAGTGGTTTTTTTTAAAGTAAATACTTTGGCTCATAGTTTTAATGAATAAAAAATTTTGTTTACAGCTATAGCTGAAAAAGTATCCAGTCTCAAAACAAGATCCCAGGTCCACCCCTGAATATCAAATGGTCCATCCCTTATGTGTTAGGAACTAGATGCAGCCTTGAATGTTGTCATGTCAAACAAAAGAAAACCTCCAGTGCTCCACAAGAAGGGGGCTTGGTGACTGGGAAATCTGGTGTTATCATAGTGTAGTGAGTGAGTGAGTTTGGTTTTACGCCGCTTTTAGCAATATGCCAGAAATATCATGGCAGGGGACACCAGAAAAGGGCTTCACTCATTGTACCCATGTCGGGAATCGAACCCGGGTCTTCAGCATGACGAGCGAACGCTGTAACCACTAGGCCACCCGACTGCCCCTTATCATAGTGTAAGTTATATTTGTAGTATTATACTTCGTTCTACTGCCAGCAAGACTTCAACTTGTTGGTTCTGAAGGAACAACAGTAATGTAAGTACTAAAATAAGATGAGAGGAA
Source organism: Haliotis rufescens (assembly GCF_023055435.1). Taxonomy (NCBI): domain Eukaryota; kingdom Metazoa; phylum Mollusca; class Gastropoda; order Lepetellida; family Haliotidae; genus Haliotis; species Haliotis rufescens. The sequence goes on along the minus strand of NW_025963779.1, from coordinate 58,828,002 downwards.
TGCATACTTAAGGTTGTTTGTTTCCTGAACAGCTCTACTCCAAATATTGGTGCGTGTACACATACACAATTCTTAATACCAAGATGTCGGAATTATGCAGATCATCAGGGAAGAGTTTAATACAAGGGGGCTATACTTGACTCAGGAGGTACTTCTCTCAGATCACATGAGTGACACAAATGGGGACAGATAGTAAATAATATAACCCTCGCAAGCACCAGAATTCCAGCAAGTCATTAGAACACAGGGTTTTATTTGACTTGACTCCACCCAATTAAACAGAATTTCCTGTGAGACTGGTTTATGCCTAGTTGACTCTTGAGGAAAGCGACACAAGAGACACCATGAAGGTCTCTCACAATTGCGAGTGCCACTGGCGCCTCTACCAGCAACTGCTTCAGGAATCAAAACATGGAGAGGTATCAGCTCCAGTGTCTCCAGCAAAACCTGAGATCTCTGAGAAGTAGGAACTTAGTAGGAAGACCATCTGTCCTTCCAGTGAGATCATGCTTCAACTACCCAAGGCATGGTCCCAAGTCCATCTGGTCAAGGAGGCAATGTGTTTGTCATGGGATCAGGAATGGAAACTGGCTCAAATGGGCAGCAAGGTTGGTAAAGACCACCAGGTGGTGGCTGCCAGACACCACTGTGGTTGGTTGGTCCACACCAAGGACCAGGACTGCTGCCCTGGGACTCTGGTTTCTGGACTCTGATTTCCTGAGGTCCTAACCAAGGGACTCCAAGACCCTGACTGATACACAACTCCTGAGAGCTCGATTCAGACACCACAGACTTCATTGCACCTAAAGATCTCTACAGGAACCAGCGTGAGAAAGGGAGGGAGGGAGCAAAGGAGTTAAGACCACTTAAACATTTTTTCATTTACATCACAGAGTGTAAGCTTGATGTGGGAGAAAGCCCAAAGTGCAGTTCTTACACATTTACCAATTTGCTAACAAACCTAAAAATATAATTAGGGCAAACTGGGATTTGAACCCACAATCATACACATCTAGCATGCTCAAGGAACAGTGGTATTAGAACTATAAAATAATAAAACAATATTACACTTGTATTGTGTGTAATTGGCTAACATGAAGCAATACTAATCCCTCAACATTGATGTACAACATTATTACCAATATAGTAGGTAATCAAATTGGTTTATTAATCACTGGGAGTGGTGGAATGATGCCATTTCTAGCAATATAAGAAAGAATTCTACCTTCCAATGGAAACTTGAACTATAGCTATATGTTTCATTGTATTTATATGAGAGTCTTGGTATAATCCTTGTTTTGGGCTTGATTGCTGAAATATGAAACTAATTTGAATACTTATTTCAGTCTAGTCTGTGAAAAAGGACCTTCATTTGTTGATGGAAGTGAAATTGGTTCAGATGTTAATAACATGAGTAACCAATTACTTACTCTAATCTTGTATTTTTTATCTCAACAAACACATGAGATTAACAAGATGCAAGGAAGGTGATCATTTTATACTCTGAGGGTTCATGTTATTGACAATTCACTTTAAAACTTTTCCAATAAACTGCTAAATTGACTTGGTTCTGTAGACAACATTGTCAGTATCACACAGTGCACCGCTTCTAAAAACCTTCAATCAAGTGGATAATGAAAGTCAAATAGGACACTTTGATAGCAATAACAGACACAAATTTTATGAAAAATGTAAAAAATTCAATTAGAAACTTAACTTTCTACAATGATTTCAAAGAGTATCATACGACTCTTCCTCAAAAGTTGTTTGATCAAGGTTGAAACATTCAAGGCCTCAGCAAAGTTTTCAAAAGGTTTTATGGTTTTATGTCCTCCACATTTCCTAAGTCGACACATCTGAGTGACAAAAATGATGGCGATGCAATTCCCTATTTTGACTTGGACCATACATTTCCATATCTTTTCAGATGAACAAGTGACTTGCCTTAGCAAAATTTACTTGCCTTAGCAAAATACCCTCACATTTTCACGAACACCTGGTGTCATCACTATTTGATAGTGATTTATTGACACATGTTTTCATGATAATTACATGATAAATTAGTAGTCTTATGAATAAGGAAAGGGTTTTGTGGCTATAATTTGCATATTGCAAATGAATGGAGGATTTATGTGGATTCTCATCAACATCATCAGCATAACATCATCCACAGCAGCAACAGCAGCAACAGCAAGATCATTATCATCATCATCACCACCATCATCATCATCATAATCTACAGCAGCAGTATCAGTACCAGGATGATATCATCATCATCTTCATCATCATCATCATCATCATCATCATCATCTGCAGCAGCAGTATCAGTACCAGGATGATATCATCATCATCATCATCATCATCATCAACATCATACACCTCACCACCTCAACAAACATCCTAAAAGCACACACATATAACAATTCATGAACATAATAACAAAAATCCAATATACTGCTGTGGGTAAAGACTGGTCATATAATCCTACAAAATTAATACATTAAATATTACACAAAAATGTCCATTATATAAGAAGGAAAGAGACATACATCATATTGTCTCACAGCAGCTTTTAGATAATAGTTTGGAAAACATACTGAATTAGGCATTCAAAGTGGCTGTATAAAACAAATCATTTCAGAAAAAGAATTCCTTCAAATAAGTACTTTTGCAAGAAATTCAATATAACAACACCCTTGGTGCCCCGACTGTTTCATGCTTTATTAAGAAAAATGTTTCATGACTGAGATGAACAAATTCAATCTTCTCCCTCCCTATTCCAACTTATAAGAAACCTTGGTACTCAAGATGTTTATCTACAATTTCTGCATCCCGCGCAGTTAGCATCAAGTTTGTTTTATGGTCTTCCCGAGGCACAATATTCCTGAAATGTAAGATATTTCAAAAAAGGTAAATATGAACACTTGAATCAATACAAATATCCAGTGACTATATTTTGCAACAAAACCTTAGTTTTCCTTCCAGACATATTGATTGTATTGATCCAGTTTGGAGTTGAGAATTTCTTGGGGCTGGTACATGGTCTTGTTGTCAGTCATTTCCACTTTTATTGTTTATTTTGTTGAGTATTGCAGGGTAAGGTATTGTTCTCACTACCCACACAGCAGTGGTACAACAACACCATCAATAGATGCTGTCCGCCTCCCTGCTTCATGCTTGCAGGAAGCACTCTACATAATGTTTTAATGGCAATTGTTGTGTTACATAGAGTCATCCAATCTTTAGCCAATTTAAAAAATGATCGATGTCCTGGGCATTCCAGGACAGAATAGGTCTTCAATAATGTTCAGATATATAGAACGTATACAGTTCTAATGGGTTATCGGCAGCTATTGTCATATGAAGGGTATCGATAGATCAGTGTATTCATACACATGTTTTATGTGTGAAAAGGGTTAATTTAGGGTATCAAATGGAATTTCATACCTCATTTTAATCCTGTTTTGACAAATCAGAATCAATAATTCTTTAAAGTCATGGTAGCACACCCATTGATTGTTGGAGGTAGCAACTAATATTACCATTGGATGGTTACAATTTAGGATCAGGCTATTTGTGTCCGTCAGCCTATGATTTGCTTATCAGTGAGTGAGTGAGTATGGTTTTATGCCACTTTTAGCAATATTCCAGCAATATTACGGCGGGGGACACCAGAAATGGGCTTCACACATTGTGGGGAATTGAACCTAGGTCTTCAGCGTGACGAGCAAATGCTTTAACCACTAGGCTACCCCATCGCCCAAATTTGCTGATTAACCGTCTGCCATGATATCACTGAAATACTGCACCCTAAAACAACATTCATTTGCTTATAAATGTTTGTTTGTTTGTTTGTTGTTTAATGCCTTACCCAGCATCATTCCAGCTATGTGACGGTGATCTATAAATAATCGAGTCTGGACCAGACAATCCAGTAAATGGGATTTGATGACATGCATCAACAAAGTCAGCGAGCGTGAGCACCCAATCCTGTGAGTCGTCTCTTACAACAAGCATAGTCACCTTTTACAGCAAGCATGAGTTGCTGAAGAACTATTCTACCCTGGATCTTCATGGGGTCAAGCATGAGTTGCTGAAGACCTATTCTACCCGGATCTTCATGGGGACAAGCATGAGTTACTGAAGACCTACTCTACCCTGGATCTTCATGGGGACAAGCATGAGTTGCTGAAGATCTATTCTACCCTGGATCTTCATGGGGACAAGCATGAGTTACTGAAGATCTATTCTACCCTGGATCTTCATGGGGACAAGCATGAGTTGCTGAAGACCTATTCTACCCTGGATCTTCATGGGGACAAGCATGAGTTGCTGAAGACCTACTCTACCCGGATCTTCATGGGGACAAGCATGAGTTACTGAAGATCTATTCTACCCTGGATCTTCATGGGGACAAGCATGAGTTGCTGAAGACCTATTCTACCCTGGATCTTCATGGGGACAAGCATGAGTTGCTGAAGACCTATTCTATCCCAGATCTTCATGGGGACAAGCATGAGTTGCTGAAGACCTATTCTACCCTGGATCTTCATGGGGTCAAGCATGAGTTGCTGAAGACCTATTCTATCCCAGATCTTCATGGGGACAAGCATGAGTTGCTGAAGACCTATTCTACCCTAATCTTCATGGGGACAAGCATGAGTTGCTGAAGACCTATTCTACCCTGGATCTTCATGGGGACAAGCATGAGTAGCTGAAGTATCCATGCATTGTATTTTACACAAAGCCCATGGAGCTATGACTTTTTTGAGGAGAAACATGGGAATATAATGTGACAACATCATGGTATAAAAATGTTTTCAAAATAAATAGTTAAATCAAGGAAACTGTATAAGCATGATCTTTTCAGGAACCCCATAACCCAATGAGATCATGCTATTGTAGGATATTTAGCACAACAATGGGATTCTGATTTAATATCATGACATTAACATTAATATTTTAATTGTTTTTCTTTAATATAAATCAAAATATATAAAAAAAGATTATCACTGAGCTGAAATTGAGCTAAATTGTTTTGTTGATGGTTTTAGGTTTTTTTTCCATTTAGGCAGCATTAACTGCACTGATCTTTGGCCATTGTTGATGATGTTGCAAAAACACCTTCTTAAGTCTCAGAAATTGCTGTACCAAATATAATTAAAGTCTATTTAGATGTTTGTTATCATAACATTCTCCTTTAAAGAATATTACATTGACGCCATACTGTCCTCTCACATCAAACAGACATAATACAGCATTATTAAGATGAAAATATTCTAAACCCTCTTATCAGCAACACTTTCTTTAATTTAATGGCTTAAGATTTAACAACAAATTTCAGCTATTGAAAGTAAACAGTGAGCAACAGTGCTGTGGCACTATTATTTTGGTATTTTATGATAAAAATATTGATACACTTAGCAAAAATAACATGCCATAATATTAATCCTTCTACAAACAAATCTACAAATATTTCTGTGAACAAATAATCTGTGAACAAAACCCCAAGTAATATATAAACTAAGCAGCAAAAGAAAGTATAGGTTGGCAATTTGTAATTTTCCCCCAAAAAGTGATAACTAGTGGAAATTGGGTATTGGGAATGTGACTGCCCAGGAACAGGTACCAAAAAACACCTCACCTGAACACGCCACCTTTGACGGCGCTCATGCGGTGACAAAAAATGGTGAAACAGGTTTCCCGCATATGGCATAAACTGACATGCATGTTAGCTGTATAAATGCATTCGTCTGCAGGGTATAACCAAATGTGATGAAAGCACACAATAGAAATGCCACGACTGTCACAGGAGCAGAGAGAGAGAGCCATCGGTATGGCCAAAATGGGGGCAACACAGGTCCAAATTGCCAGAAGGTTTGGTTGTACACCATTGACAGTAGCAAGGCTGATTCAACGGTACAGGCAGACAGGGGGGACACAGGACAGGTCTAGAACCGGACACCGAACACCACTGGAAGATGATCAGATACGGCTCATTCACCTGCGAAACAGATTCGTAATGGCGACAGCGACGGCAGCAACAGCGTTGGGACATCACACTACCCAACGTACAGTACTACGACGACTTCGTGCTGCTGGAATCCGAGCGTATCGTCCTTTCTGAGGAATGGTAGTGACTGCTCAACATCGACGCCTGAGACTGCGATGGGCGAGGCAGGTTCGACGCTGGCAGTGAGAAATTGGCGTCGAGTGCTGTTTACTAATGAAAGTCGGTTTAACTTGTTTCGAAATGATGGCAGAGAACGAGTTTATCGACGCAGAGGGGAATGTTTGGCTCCGGCGTGTATTCAATAGGTCCATCCATTTGGCAGGGGAGGTGTCATGGTGTGGGGTGGTACTTGTTGAGATCAGAAGACTGATTTGGTGATTATACAGGGAAACCTGAACACTGTGCAGTACAGAGACCAAGTGTTGCAGCCAGTTGTGCTTCCGTTCTTACAAACCAACAGCAGGGGACATTGTTTCAACACGACAATGCCAGGCCCCATACTGCAAGACTGACTCGGAACTTTCTAAACCAGCAGAACGTTGACGTTTTGCCCTGGCCTGCCCACTCACCCGATATGAATCCTATTGAACATCTGTGGGACCATCTTCACAGACAGATTACAGCATGCCATCAGCCTCCTGTCAACAGACAAGAATCGCAGCAGGCCCTGAGAGACGAGTGGCAACGGATTCCAGTCCACGTCATCAGAAGACTGACGTCCTCAATGAGGCGGCGTATCACAGCATGCATTGAGGCAGCTGGACGTCATACACGCTATTGAAGGTAACTGTGTCGACAATGAACAATGTTTTGGTGACAATTAAGACAACTTTTGAAAATGAAATTTCTTCAGCACCATTGTTTACCTTGGGCTTACATTACCTGTGATAGCACAATTATATTCAAACTGTGGTTGATCAATCATTTGTTACCCATCCCTAGATTAAATTATAATTCAAGACAAAACCTCTTCTTGTTATTTTTTTATCGATCATGGAACTCGACCTATACTTTCTTTTGCCGCCCAGTTTATTTCATGATTCCATGTGCAAGACAAAAATACTACACAAGGAATTGAATGGATCACCTAAGGTGTATGGCAGAGGCTCAAGGAAACTATCGCCTCTGGATCAATGTGGTTATCAAAACTGAGCATATCTTGATAAATGCAGAATCTAATCAATAGCATTGTCTCAAGTTGCTATTTTCACTCACGCGCAAACCAACTTTGTCTGCATTATCACTGACACTCTTCCCTCTTGAAGGAGACTGGAGCAATGTTATTCTGTGTGAAGTGAAATTAAGCACAAAATTAGCATCATTGCAAAATCACACACTTGTTACGCTTAATTACTCCCTTTTTTCATTTCAACTTGAGTAAACAATTACTGTGTGGTCTGCTGGACATGTATATTTCATGCTTTCAGTTATGTTCATAGCTGTGGCAGAGCTGAGACGGTCTTCAAAGACCGGAAAAGGTCCAAGCAATTCTGAAGGATATATAGGCTATTAATTCAGCTTCAATGAATATCAGTAGCTTTTAGACATTTTAAGATGTTTACAGCTTTTGTGAAACCCTTTACTCAGTCTTTAACCATATATACTTGCCCACGAGGTTAGAAATGCTCAAGATATCAGCTCATTATCTGATTCTCAGTTGAATTGTTTGACATTTTTCACCTGTGTTACATTTTCAGGAAGAAATGTTCTTTTTCAAACTGATTACCTCAATAACTGTCCTAAACTGAAATATAAAATGTGGATTTGTAAAAGAAACATGATTAAAAGGAAATCTTGATGTTCAGAATGAAAGGTCACTGCATATTTTTACAACACAACCATCTCTATCAGTGTTTAATTGAAGGCAGAACATGAAACATAAAGGTTGTTCTACATTGGGAACTGCTAGGTTTAAATCACCACCACCATTTTCCGAGATTTAAAAAAAAAAAAAAAAGGAAAAGATGATTCCATAATTTCTCGAGATGTAAACCAAAACTGTGTTAGAAATAATACACGGAACAATTGACACTAGAAACTGTTGAAGGTATAAATTCCTTGATCAATTCATTTTGACATTATTATACCCCTGGTGATGATCAAATTGGCAGTGATGAATATAATCGTGTGAGGGCCACTCCCACATGACTATAGAGCTGTGGAGCAGCCTACACATTTATTCAAAATCAAAATGTCAATGTCAGAGAATAATAAGTCTTGATTATCTGCTGGAATGAATTCCATAGGGCCTAAAAGGCACAACAATGATGAAATTATATGAGTGGATCGCTGAAAATCAGTCATGACACCAGGTGTTCGAAAAAGGGTAAAGTGCCCTGTTCTAGCAGGAGCACTGCCATTCATGCAATTTTTTTCATTAAAAAATAAGTGTTTGTTTTTTGCCTAACCTGGTGCTGACACAGCAATACTCCTGCCATAAATAACAATGAACAATGATCCATGTCATTGGGTACAATTCCAGACAGTCATCCAAGTCACCAAGCATGACATGACCACCCATTCCAGAAGTGCCAACACCTCCATGCTGCATGATGGCTTCACAATAGTAGACGAAGACACTGGGCCCTGTTCCACAAGGTGATTGTAGCACTACGGTGATCATCACTCCCATACTTAAACATGTGGTAGGCTTACGATAGTCGTCATACTACGGTCGCTTTGTGGAACAGGGCTCTGGTCATTTATTATGTGTGGAGGATGGTGTGTCCGGGGTGCTTCATGTAACATTTTTTCATTGTCCCCTAAAAGCTTGTCCATAAAGTTATGTATCATCTTTTGTTAAAATAAATTGATGGAGAAACCTTTAAGCATTAAGGAACCTTTAAGTTTCTTAATTTCAGGAGTTGAAAAGAGGATGAGAATGGATGAGAATAGAAGTGGGATGATTGTTTTATCAAATAAATGCTCTTGGTTATGTAAGCGAGACTATCACAATACCACAGTCAGACTTACAACAATATACTTTTCACATAATTTTGGCCAATGTTAATTTCACTTATAAGCTATAAAGCTCCCCTTTCCATTGACTAACAAAGGTCATTGACACGAAGATCGTTCAATATTTTTAGGTCAAACTTAACATATCAATATACAAAGGACAAGGTATACTAACAAACTTTGAAAATGCATACCGACATTCGAATTTTTGTAATACCCTTTCCGTTGACTAACAAAGGTCATTGACATGAAGATCGTTCATTATTTTTCGGTCAAATTTAACTTATCAATATACAAAGGACAAGGTATACTGATAATTATTATTCCTTTCTAGTTAAAGTTGATTTTGTGTTTTCAGTGTGTATCACTTTATAAATATATTTAAGGATTGACTGTGTATTTTTTTCGGTTCATTGAGGTATGAATCGAAAAACCAATGTGCAAACTGTATGAATCCGCTTAGCGGATTCTTACAAAAGTTTGCACATTGGTTTTTCGATTCATACCTCAATGAACCGAAAAAAATACACAGTCAATGCTTATAATTAAATTCGACAGCATAAAACATGTTTTATCTACAATAGTTTAACCAAAAACAGTTGTATATATCAAAACAGACAAAAATGACGAGATTGATAAACATTCCAGGTGTAGGAATACATACTGTGGCGTGATATGAATCAGGTGATTGTTTAATTTATGCACATAAATTGACACCCCTACACTGTCAGTAGCCAATCAACGGAGAGCAGGATCAAAACAATGTTCATTGGACCTGTCAGTTAAGACAAGAGGCGAAAAGAACTGCAACAGTCAGACTGTAAGGAACTGGAAGAAATATGTCCGGGAGAAGGCGGCTGTTTCAAATTATATGGTCAGTTACCGCCAGATTCAAACATTACTTCCCTGATTACAGTAAAACACAGTTGGAAAAATGCTAGTTAGAAAGGAAACCCGAAGACATAAAAGTTGAACCGAGGCGAGCAGAAAAAAAACAGGTGAGCGAGCCTGCACGTTTGCTGTTTCATTCATTCTCGGCCATCGGTTTCAAAGGGTAGTTTGGACAATGCATATGCATGAAAGTCGCTTAATGTCCTGTGCATGACGATACACGTGAGCAGAAAGGGAATTCCCTCGACTGTAATATTGGGATTAACCGACATTCCGAAGTAATAAAAGTAGTGCGCCTCGGTGGGCTTGGCTTAATTTTTACATTCATTGGGAAATGAATGCAATAACACGTGACCAATTCAGCTAATCAGAATACAGGAATTTCAATGAACACAACGAAAATTTAATTATATATATATGATAAGTCCCTTTCTGCTAATATGATCTCCATTATTTTACAAAGGAGCCAAAGTGTAGAAATTGCTATGATAGTTATCAGATACGTTCATGTGATTGTTTGTTTGTTTGTTGTTTAACGCCACACTCAGCAATATTCCAGCTATATTATGGCGGTCTGTAAATATAATCGTGTCTGGACCAGACAATCCAGTGATTGACATCATGAGCATCGATCCACGCAATTGGGATATGATAACATGCATCAACCAGGTCAGCAAGCCTGATCACCACTCTTACGGCAAGTAAAGTCGCCTTTTACAGCAAGCATGGGTTGCTGAAGACCTATTCTACCCCGGATCTTCACGGGTAACGTTCATATGAATAAGACTTCATTCATTTCAACACTTGCATTTTTGGATTTCTGTTTCCATCAATTGCAAAGGAAAGCTAACGAGTGTCAAAAATGCTGATTTTGCAGTTTTGAGAAACCATTTACCTATTATTTGTACGTGAACAAGTCTTTCTCAGGAGAGGAAGACATGATCAAAATACTAAAGGCAAGTTGTCAAACGAATGAATATGTTCAATACTTTCCATGACTTTGAAAACAGACATTTCTAGTGGGCCAAAATGTGCCCATATCATACATACTGCATCTTTTCATTGACATTAAGATCTTTTAAAATTGTCATTATAAGGTGAAGTAATATTAATATTCTAAATTTCCTTGGAGATCAGTTACACCCTTAACATGCATAGGAACAGATCTTTTAACTGCATCTGTAAGCAAGGATTGTATCCTACCTAAATATTATCCCGGGAGACGTTTTACTTCAGAGTATAGTACAGGTTAGTATTAAACATGGTATGGGTTCAAATTCACCAGGGAGAATCATCCTGACATTCGAGAATTTCATCCCCGGGATAAAAATTGGGGTAGGATAATATTCACTCTTACACATCAACAGTAGGCCATCATCCAAATTCTTACCAAATTTCGATCGAATTTTTCCATTGCTGACTTTAGCCATCAGTCAGCTCCTGGTTTTGTCAACTGTCTTTTGATCTAGTGAGATAAGGTAATAAAATCCATATATGAACACTAAAATATACTGGAAATGATGTCATGTTAAAACTTGGGCAAGTAGACTGATGTTTTATGGCACAGACTGCATGTGTTTACATTTTTTGTGGTGTTGCCAAGAGGGTTAGGCATAAGTTTCAAATCCCTACATTGGTATTTGCATAAAGGCCATGCATGCTTTCATTGTTTCCCAACACTGTAATTGCCGGAATGGTATTTTTTTGGCGAAAAAACATACTCACTAACTCAGCCTTTCGGGGGGGAATGAAAACATCAAGCGTTATGACAATATGTCTCATCTTGCTTGAATAATCCAAAAAGAGACATAAAAGCATAGACTCACACCCTGTTATGTATTATGGCAAGGATGAAAGTTCTAAACCCAGTCACAAGGAATTATGCATTTCCAGAGCAAATGAACATTATTTGTGTTGTCTGTGCCATGCTGAGGAAAGTAACGAGTAGCATATTGTATCAATTTTGCTCCAACCATGAGAAACATCATTTGTCTGGAATGACTACATTCATGACTGTCAAGAATTATTTGCACACTTTGCATGTTGACTGAAAGGATTGCCTCCTTCAGGAGGACTGTGCAGTTGTAAGCAAGGATTATATCCTAACTAAATATTATCTCGGGGGGAGTTTTACTCTAGAGTATAGTATCCTACCTAAGTGCCACACTGGTATGGATTCAAATTCACTAGGGAGAATCATCCTGACCATCGGGATAAAAAAAAGGGAAGGATAATATTCACTCTTACACAGTCAGGTCCCTCTTCGAGTTAAGGTCTTGACAATTTATTCTGAAGGAGTGTCCATTCTATCATAATGATATGCCAAAAATGTCTGTAATCACCTTGCAAACAATAAAAATGCAACAAAATTATAAAATTTTGAAAATTGTTAAAAATAATTATACAACAGATATACTTCCAGAGATGTTTGCATTCGGAACACAAGAAAAGAGGGAACATTGTTTCTTGGATTATTCAAACAGTTTGTTGGTTGGTTGGTTTGTTGTTTAAAGCCGCACTCAGCAATATTCCAACTATATGATAGCAGTCTGTAAATAATCAAGTCTGAACCAGACAATCCAGTGATTAATTTCATGAGCATCGATCCACGCAATTGGGATCGATGACATGCATCAACCAAGTCAGCGAGCCTGACCCCCCGATCCCGTTACGACAAGCATAGTCACCTTTTTCGGCAAGCATGGGTTGCTGAAGACCTATTCTACCCCGGAATCTTCACGGGTCTCAAAAAGTTTGTTAAATTCATATCAGAAACCAGGACTGCATCCAATCTACTGACAATGTAACAAATAAACTCTGTGAAGCTGAGATCCGGTCCTTGATTTTACTTCAATTGTCAACTGCTAGGAAACATTTGAGCAAGCAGACAAGGAGTGTTGGTTTAAAAGACTTATATTAAACCTGCCAATTTGACCAAGCCTATTTTCCTCTCTTTAGAACAGTGCATGCAAGTACATTGGTTTCACCTTCAACAGCTAGGACACAATAGCACACACCCAGCTACATACAAAGCTTGAGATTATGTTATGATTTCCATAATGCTTAATGTCAATTCTTTGCAGGTCATTATTATCTGTAGAATGCACTGATTATTTCTTGATAATGATATTTCACAAGGGATAAAATTCCAATTTTCTGATCCCTTGAACTTTGTACTGTTTACCTTGACTTTGTCTAAAATAACAATGAAATGATGAAGTTTGTTTTTCTATTCTGTGAGGGGTGTGAGAACCTGGCAACACCTTGATCCACTCTCCTTTCTTGCTCCATCATTGTGGAGGTGGACACAGCAAATTCCATTATTGTGCTCAAATACAATCATTATTGCTGGGAATATTTGACATGATCAAAGACTTTTGTAGAAAAGTAGGCATTATCCGATTCTGGTGTTGTTGTACATGGGTTAAACACTATCAGTGTTTGGGGCTCATGATAAATGGCCATGTGTTAGTCTTGGTGGCCAAACTGAAAGTTGATCTTTCATGTCAAAAGACTTTGTTACACTTGAATGTGAACATGATAAGAAAGCCTTCTATTGTCCTTCACCTTGAGACCAGAGAGGGACAGGTTGTTTTGCTATACACAGTAAAATAACAACGTACAACAGAGTACAAGAATGTACAAGTATGTACAACATGTTAGGAGTAATAACAAGTTCATCAAAAGAGAGTTGCCCTACAGGTGATAAACAGCTGTTTGGAGTATGTGATGCAGATAATTTTGGAAATAATTTATGTTTGTAAGCCCAAAATATTAGCCAATTTTCTATTTTTCATAAAACAGTCACTAAATTATTGAATTATGCATTTTAATAGCAATAGTATGCTTCAAAGAGGTGGGTGCTCAGCCCTGCATCCCTGCTTTGGATCCACACATGCCCTACTAAACAAAACTTCTAGTTTCATTGATTACAGAAGGATTTAATGTCCTGGAAAATAATAAGTGTTAAAAATAATTTTAATCAAATCCTTGTAGGAATACAGGGTGAGAATTATTTTTACACTTGAGTAAGCCTGAAATCTCCTGATGTAATGGTAGAATCATAAATTGATGGAAATCATTCCCTGTAATACTTGTGTGAAGGGAACAGAGTTATTACTGACTGAGTACTTCTCGTTACTTGACTCATTAGTTTGACATCATGTCTGCTTCAGTTAGTTGTAGCCTCATTGGTCCAATGAATAGAGCATCAGCCCGGAGAGAGAAAGGTCTGTGGTTCGATCCCTGGCTGCATCATAGTAGATTTTAAATGATGGTGCTTGATGTTACCCTGACTGGTGTTGGCATTCAGGAGATAAAAATGGCATGGTCAATGGCCGAGTCACTATGTAAGTGTAACAATTTTGAACGCAATGTTAAACTCAATTTCACCTTAACTACAGTTGGTGTAAACAAGTTTTGGTGGGTGATCCTAAGGCAGAATAGCTTAAATCACGTATGATGTCCTTATGTTGTTGTTGTTTGTTTGTTGCTGTGGTCAACAGAAATGGCAATCTGTAAATTATTGAGTCTGGAACAGACAATACAGTGATTGACATCATGAGCATGGATGAATGCAATTTGGATACAATGACATGCAACCCACCAAGTCCCCAAGCCTGACTGCCCGATCCAATATGGATGACTAACATGAGGATCAGATGGACACAATGTCGGAATTTGTTGATTGTCATTGTACCCTGATGGTGTGATTTACCCCTGACTTGTCTGGCCCAGATCTTATTATTTACAGGCGGTCGTAATAAAGCAGGAATATGACATTGGCATTAAAACACCATTCACTCAGTCACTCCTATAGGTGCTGACAGTGTTGGTCTTTCTGTATGGAGGTCCGGATGATGGGAAGATGAGATGAGTCAGATTGGGTTTTAACTGATGAAGACAGTATCATATCATGACAGATCAATGTGAGAGGTAAACACAGGTAGAGATGAGCCTCAGGAGAACATTTGCTCACTGGGACATCTGTGTCTCTGGAGGCTTGGTGATGGAGAGAAACGATGTTGATATTGGGAAGGTGCATGAAAAAGAGAAACTAGAAAAGATGAATGAATGAATGAATGAATGAATGAATGAATGAAGAATGAATGAATGAATGAATGAATGAATGAATGAATGAATGAATGAATGAATGAATGAATGAAAGAAAGAAAGGAAGGAAGGAAGGAAGGAAGGAAGGAAGGAAGGAAGGAAGGAAGGATGGATGGATGGATGGATGGATGGATGATGATATAAAAATTGACTGATACCACAACATGTAAAGAGAGATAACATTACTTCCGCAGGGCTGAATATTGAAGAAATTGAAACAATAAGAAGCTGGAAACATTCCCAACACCAAAGGGAGAGAAGGAAAACCTGAAGAATCCTATTCAGGAAGAAGACTTAAATACAAATCCTTGACCACATCAGAATTTGTCACATCAACTGAGAAATTAATTAGCTAAAGCTATGAATAGGAGCAGTTATCATATCCATCATCATCCCTAAATTAGCAGATAGCTGTGACCTGAAAGGAATTGTTGATAGAATATGAGAAAGCCTTGAACTCCCCTCTTCATAGTGACATCTTTATTCCACATAGTGTTAATCCTCCACACCATGACGCCTCCCCATCGAGCCTCCAGTCATCTCCATCAAAGGAAAACCACGCCTAATCCTGCTAGTTTTTCCAGAACTCATTTAACCAAAAATACCCCCTGGGTCTGGCAGCAAGAGATCAGTGTAGCGTGATAGTATGATTCAAATGTGCGTGGTACGAGATCAGACTAATTCTATTGGTTGAGTGATCATATGCATGGATTAGTGTCCCCTTATCGGGAAGGACCATGCCGTGTTCAACTTGTCACAGGCATCCTAAACTGTGCTGACACGCCATTTACAGCATCCATTTAAGCTCAGTAGGTGGTTTGGGATAAGTAACAGTATCTTTCTGAAATGAATCAATATAGAAAACGAACAAAAATAAAAAATAAACACTCTATTGTAGAGTTTTTAAATAAAACTAGATTGACTATCAGTAATTGTCCTGAGGTGAGGACTGCTTCTGTATTGGCATGTCTCATCTTATGCCTCTGTAATATCTTGGAGAGCTAGAGAAGCTTAAACATCAATACCACACAGAGCTAGAGGGGCTTGGGTGGCCTAGTTGTCTAAGGTATTGCTATGTGGAATTGTGTCCCTTTGTCAGAATCTGTTGCAATGGTTTTGAAATCCAGATTCTTCATCATATAAAGGAGTATGAGGTAAACAATTTCCAGTATCATTCGCACTGACAAAATTAATAAAGGTACATGTATTTCTTTACACGGATGGACTCATTCAAGTCAATTGTTCCATGCTTTACATTATAATAATCTGTAATTCAATGTTGTTCTCTGAATGCACTAGCCCCATGGGGATTCCAACCAAATGGATCAGGTGGTCGGGCTTAGTGTTTGTTTGTTTGTTTGTTTGTTTGTTTGTTGTTAAACACCACACTCAGCAATATTCCAGCTATATGATGGCAGTCTGTAAATAATCGAGTCTGGACCAGACAATCCAGTGATCGACATCATGAGCATCGATCCATGCAATTCGCATACAATGACATGCATCAACCAAGTCAGCGAGTCTGACCACCTGATTCTGTTAGTCACCTCCTACGACAAGCATAGTGGCCTTTTACGGCAAGCATGGGTTGCTGAAGACCTATGCTAGCCCGGATCTCAGTGACTTGATTGATTGATTGTGATCACATCCACAGGACCTCATTATTGGTCAGTAAATACAAATATATACCCCTGATATATAAGTTTAGAATTATATATAGGGGGTATATATATTTATTTACTGACCAATAACGAGGTCCTGTGATCACATCCCAATTGCATGAAGAATTGTTGTGCATGATGCCAATCACTGGATTGTCTGATCCAGACTTGATTATTTACAGACCGCAGTCACATAGTTGGCATTTAACAACAAACAACAACAACATTGTGGCCAACCAATCGCCATGGTTAAGGTTTTACACCAGCAGACCTATCATCCCTGGGACCTTGAAGCAGCAATATTGGTTTGTAGTCAGTATTAGCTACTTACAAACTATGACCTCTACTTGCCACACAGTACTTAATCTGCATCTGAGTACAAGGGAATGGCAGTAGAAGAATTGCCTGAGGGTAAGACTCCCCCGACCCTAACCCTTCTGTGTACTTTCCCAAACACTTTTATACACATTGATAGCACTAACTGTGAAGGAAGGGGAATTTAATTACTGTATTTGACGTAATAAGTGCCCAGGGGACACTCAAAATTAGAAGTAGGGGTCTCTTAGTAGAATATTATTTTGGTGGGAAAAAAAAGAGAGTTGAAAGATTGTAAATTTTGTGGTTAATGCTGACAGCCTGAAATGTTTATATATGACAGATATATTTGTCTAGAATATAATTCCCCATAATTGAGGGTGCATATAACACCCAAGTGCGTTTCATACACAAATAAATAAGTCTTGTGTACATCGATCAATCGGAAGGGGTGCCAATTGGGATTGTTCACTAGCCAATATATTAGCAAATATCATCGTCGGCACTTATTAGACTGGGGCGCTTATTACGTCGAATCCGGTACTTGTTTTACAATAGAAGAGGTAGGGTAAGGGCCCCATTTGGCTGACCCGAAATGTCAAATATTGAAGCATGAGAAATGGAAAACATTGACATGTTGGTATGAAAATTATCAGATTTGTTCAAACTATCACTTTTTCTTTCCTAGTTTGGGATTCTGGCATGAAGTACATTAACTATGCAATAAATATCTAAAAGGCCACTATTTCCGACTTGGAGACAATCTGACTTCAAGCAAGATGAATTTTCTACCACATGTTTGTAGTGCCTTTATCTACATTTCCGAAAAGAAAGAACATTAGTTTGTTTCAAAGACTTGCTCATGTTCGGCTATTAAAAAAGCACTTTCTGAAACATCAGTTCACACAGTCTATCTTTAAATATACAATTAGTGTTGTTGGAAGTAAAAATCATATAGGTATTGTATGTTATATGGCAATTTCTAAAGGTTGTGATAATTTCTTAAATTATGCAGATTCCATGTCCTTTTCTCACATAAACAATATTTTAGTAAAATTGGTTCAAATGGTACATTAACATTAAATTGAATAGGGGACTGGCAAAATGTCTAAGCTTAAGAAATGTTAAATGTCAATACACATACTTATAACCCTTTGATGTTACATCCAGAAAGCAAGGCAGAACATTGTCATACCATTCTTGAAGGCATCTGGCAGAACGTCATCAGGCAAACTTCTTCCAATCCTGGTGAAGACAGCTGGTCCCTTAATTAACTCTGATCAGGTCAACATGTTGTTATTTTCAACTGTAATATCTATTGAAATAACGTTTGATCCAATGGCTTAATTAAGAAATAAGAAACTTTATAGCATGCAATACATACACTAGTACTGATACAGGTGTTGTTGAAGTAATGCTAATACTTCCAGTTCTGGTATTGGAAAGTATCAGGTGTAAAATAGCTGTTCCCACCTCAAATGTAGTCTAGACAGACATTAGTGAATGAAGTTGAAATATATGCTGGCAACAGCACCTGTAACTTTGATAACATTTAATTTTGTTCATATATCATATCAGTTGAATTGGATCAGTCAAAATAATGCACACCAAAAAACAAGTAGATTTATGTAATAAGGCATTTTTTTCATATGTTTTCAATTAAGGCTACAATTAATGAATGTAAGATTTAATTCAATTTATTTATAAATGAAAAAGACTTTTTATGTAAACATTTTTAACAAAGGCATCTGTGTAAATTATAATGGATTTGTTCGCATTAATGCCAGGGAATAATCAGTCCTGATTATCTGCTGAAACAGATTCCACTGGGTGTAAAAATAGTAATGAAAATTATATGAATGGATCAGTGATGACACCAGGTGTTAGCTTAATGGGTAAGAATGTCCTGCTCTAATGGTAGCACCCACCACTGACACAAATTCATAAAAAATGTAAGTGTTTGTTGGGTTGGGTTGGGTTTAACGCTGCTTTTAACATTATTCCAGTTATATCACGGCGTGTCAGCTTCATGTGGGAGGAAAGCCCGAAGTGATGCAGGTCTAAGACGTTTACCACTTCGGTGAAACCCACGAGCACGGGTATGGTGCTGACAAACCTAGAAACATAATTGGGGCGAACCGGGATTCGAACCCACAATCATAGGTTTCTGGCGTGCCCAAGTGACGCAACTCTGCACAGCGAATTGCGGCGCCTTAGACGACTGGGCCACCCGTGCCCCCTGAAAGCTTGGAAGGACGCCATACTTGTTGTATTTCAGAAAATAAAAACAGCAGGGAACACACACATTGATATTCTTTATCTGTGGGAAAGTGGGGACAAAATCCCTAGTGAAGCAAGAAGGGATGAAAATCTACTAATTAATTTATTATGGCCAAACAATATATTTCTTTGTATGGGTAATCCATATTCAGTAATTAATCTTTTTTTGCAAGTGATATCAGCATATTAGCATCAATAAATCAATAAAAAAAATACTCTTATGGAATTACTTGTTTTCAATATACACTGAAAAAAATAGTTAGGGAGCATGAATATTTTTTGGGATATTTTTATTAAATTGTGAGCTGACTCTCCAAAACACAAAAAATATCCCAAAAAATATTCATGATCCCTAACTTTTTTTGTTCAGTTTAATAATAACTTTTCTTTGTTGCATTCTTAAATTTTGGGTAGTGGATTTTTTAAGACTTAATCTATACTACTTTGTGCAACTTATATAGACAAAGTGAATTTGATGGCTGCAATGTATACAAGCTATTGTAATATAATCAAACTATCTTTATTTTTTTTAAAACAATTAAACAAGATGTTAAAACATACTGACTTCGTTATCCCCATATTATATTGACACTGTCTTGAATAAATGATTCCGCAAGCAAAAGTATGTTTGAGTACATGAAATAAACATAAAATTCAACATCATTATAATACATCAAATAGAGAAGAGAATGTCAAAACATGAAAAAAAATATTTTGGAAAGGATGCATGCAAATGATTCTTTCACTAATGTAATACAAGAGATGTTCTATGGCTTGTTGACGTGTATAAGTGTTCTTGTTCACACAGTCTGAACATACACCACAGCATTAGAAGCCTATTCTTATTGATGGAAGCCTTACTCTAGTTGACCATGTCAGGGCTCCAGAGAACTGTGCAAAGACATGGACATAAAAAGCTTGCTGTGAGCTAGCGGTTCAATAGATGGAATTGATTGTCCTTTTATTCAAAAAGCCACTCTGATCGACGTTATTGGATTATTGAGCACTCAGTGCACGGGATGTAAAAGTTGTGTATGGAGAATTACAACATGGCACAATAAGTGTTGTCCCCAACACTACCACCACATAAGCATACAAGCTAAGTGTTTTATAGGGTGGCAGGAAGTGATTGTACTCCTTTTTATAGGACAATTATACATGGCGGGATGGGGCGTTTATTGATGGAGGCAGACTATAGACTGTCCATGGAGAAGGCAGGACATGCTTCTGTAGTTAATTGATGTCGACTACATCATCAAATTGTTGGCTTACATGTTCCTCAATTGAATATTTGGTGTTTATCTCGGGTAAATGGTACCACGGAAGTGCCGTATATCCTTGATTGCAAGGTGATAACTTGTTTATAAGAATAGGTGTCTCAACCTTAGCAGCTTCAACGAATGAAATCATGTTCTGTAATTCTGTTATTCTTCCTGAGGTGCGTGAGTGGAAACATTACATCGCCTCAGCCACAAAACAATGGTTCCTGTGGTTACTAGTTATTCTTATTTCATTCTTCAGAAACAATTCAATTCATGGTTCTGTTGTTCTTATTTCAACCTTCAGAAACAATTTAATTAATTGTTCTGTTGTTACCAGTTCTTCTTCTTTCAACCTTCAGAAACAATTCAAATAATTGTTCTGGTGTAAGTTGTTCTTAGTTCAACCTTCAGCAACAATTTAATTAACAGTTTTATTTTATGTTTCCTTCATGAAATATTCACATAGCATTTATACTTGTAATTAAGAATCAATACTTCACTTTTAGAAATAACTTACCATTATTGTATGAATTATCGGGAGACAAGCATTAGGTACGTATACTGGAGATATATTGGACCCCAGAAACAGATGAGGAGACAAACATGGGACACTGGAGATCTACTGTTCCCCAGAAATGGATGGGATGATAAACAATCAGTACTGGAGATCTATTGTTCCCCAGACACAGATGGGGAGACAAACATGGGGTACTGGAGATCTATTGTTCCCTAGAAACAGATGGGAAGATAAACAATCAGTACTGGAGATCTATTGTTCCCCACAAACAGATGGGGAGACAAACATGGGGTACTGGAGATCTATTGTTTCCTAGAAACTAATGGAAAGATAAACAATCAGCACTGGAGATCAATTGTTCCCCAGAAACTGATGGGGAGACAAACATGGGGTTCTGGTTATCTATTGTGCAGACAAACAATCAGTACTGGAGATCTATTGTTCCCCAGAAACTGATGGGGAGACAAACATGGGGTACTGGTTATTTATTGTGCAGACAAACAATCAGTGCTGGAGATTTATTGTGACTCCAGAAACTGATGGGGAGACAAACATGGGTACTGGTTATCTATTGTGCAGACAAACAATCAGTACTGGAGATTTACTGTGACTCCAGAAACTGATGGGGAGACAAACATGGGGTACTGGTGATCTATTGTGCAGACAAACAATCAGTACTGGAGATCTATTGTTCCCCAGAAACTTATGGGGAGACAAACATGGGTACTGGTTATCTATTGTGCAGACAAACAATCAGTACTGGAGATCTTTTGTGACTCCAGAAACTGATGGGGAGACAAACATGGGTACTGGTTATCTATTGTGTAGACAAACAATCAGTACTAGAGATCTATTGTGACTCCAGAAACTGATGGGGAGACAAACATGGGGTACTGGTTATTTATTGTGCAGACAAACAATCAGTACTGGAGATCTATTGTGACTCCAGAACCTGATGGGGAGACAAACATGGGGTACTGGTTATCTATTGTGCAGACAAACAATCAGTACTGGAGATTTATTGTGACTCCAGAAACTGATGGGGAGACAAACATGGGTACGGGTTATCTATTGTGCAGACAAACAATCAGTACTGGAGATCTATTGTTCCCCAGAAACTGATGGGGAGACAAACATGGGGTACTGGTTATCTATTGTGCAGACAAACAATCAGTACTGGAGATTTACTGTGACTCCAGAAACTGATGGGGAGACAAACATGGGGTACTGGTTATCTATTGTGCAGACAAACGATCAGTACTGGAGATCTATTGTTCCCCAGAAACTGATGGGGAGACAAACATGGGGTACTGGTTATCTATTGTGCAGACAAACAATCAGTACTGGAGATCTATTGTTCCCCAGAAACTGATGGGGAGACAAACATGGGGTACTGGTTATCTATTGTGCAGACAAACAATCAGTACTGGAGATCTATTGTTCCCCAGAAACTGATGGGGAGACAAACATGGATACTGGTGATCTATTGTGCAGACAAACAATCAGTACTGGAGATCTATTGTTCCCCAGAAACTGATGGGGAGACAAACATGGGGTACTGGTTATCTATTGTGCAGACAAACAATCAGTACTGGAGATCTATTGTGACTCCAGAAACTGATGGGGAGACAAACATGGGTACTGGTTATTTATTGTGCAGACAAACAATCAGTGCTGGAGATTTATTGTGACTCCAGAAACTGATGGGGAGACAAACATGGGTACTGGTTATCTATTGTGCAGACAAACAATCAGTACTTGAGATCTATTGTGACTCCAGAAACTGATGGGGAGACAAACATGGGTACGGGTTATCTATTGTGCAGACAAACAATCAGTACTGGAGATTTATTGTGACTCTAGAAACAGATGGGGAGACAAACATGGGGTACTGGTTATTTATTGTGCAGACAAACAATCAGTACTGGAGATTTACTGTGACTCCAGAAACTGATGGGGAGACAAACATGGATACTGGTTATCTATTGTGCAGACAAACGATCAGTACTGGAGATCTATTGTTCCCCAGAAACTGATGGGGAGACAAACATGGGTACTGGTTATCTATTGTGCAGACAAACAATCAGTACTGGAGATTTACTGTGACTCTAGAAACAGATGGGGAGATAGACATAATGTACAGGAGACTTATTCTGTCTCAGAACCTAATGTTTAAGATATAATCATTGATGTTATCATCAGGAGAACTGGCTATATCATTTCTGAAAGAATTTATGTTGTTGGGAGATGGCTATCATAATTTCAAATCATGATTCACTGCGATAAAAGTAAGGTGAGATGCTGAAGATATACATGCATATATATTTCCACTGTAACTCACTTATAAGAATGCAATTGCTATTTAATGCAAGATATTTATCCTTAACAAACATGAATTAATTGGCAAAAAAATATATCGTAGAATTCATATCACATATATCCTCAAAAAATATCTCTTACTTCAATGAAAATGATACTTGTTATGTAAATGCCAAAAAACAAATGATTTTCAATTCAATGATTCAATGGAAGAAAATCATTTCCATATAGCAAGATATTTTAATGTTAAGAGTTTGTATTTAAAACTATCTGTGAACAAATTCAATGACAGTGTTCACCATTCATTTAAATTACTGACACAGAAGCATATTTATTTTCAAGCAGATGGATCTCACAAAATATAAAATTAAAACTTGCTCTATGAGTAATAGATTTCCCATATGGCCCACAGATAATTATGACAAAAAGCATTTTAACATTATATTATCAATGTCTTTATCAACATTGATTTAATTTCTACTTTCTTCCTGACATTGAAAGTAATCTTGAATTGTTTTCCTAACTCAATAAAATTGTTCAACATTCTCATTAAAGAAACTCAATAAATTGAAAGTTGTATAACTCTGAGGAATATTAGATAAAACCTGATCCTTTATGTGCCCTTTTGTCTCTGTACCTCATAGTAGCTACTGTTTCATTCTTAAAATGAAACTGTGTAAGAGGAATATGTGGGCCTTTTATGTTTTTGGGTTGGTTTACAAATGTTTGACCTAAAGTTCAGTGTGAGTGTTTGAAAAAAAGAATTTCAAGATTAGTACTGCTACTTTTGAATGAAAAACAAACTCATAGATCACATCATCACCGAAATATGATTTTGAAGGTAAAGTGATAAAACGTTTTGTGCTTTTTTCATTTCTCTAAATTGTAAAAAGGTCAGGAAAAGATTTGTTTGTCAAAAGTCTTATTTTTTTTCAAATTTCAGTGTCTCTGTGGGTCAGTTCTGTAAACCAAATAAAATCAATTATAACACCTTATGAAGATATTATACATGAAATTGCAAAGAAATAGCTTTGTAATATATAAAGACACCTTCATCACATATGACAGTACCATCACTGAACAATAAAGAGAATAACCAAGAACAGTGATATATGTGTCACTTTCTCAAGAACATGCAGAGTGAGTGAGTGGGTTGACGGATGGGTGAGTGAGGGAGGGAGGGAGGGACAGGGGCATGGAGAGACCTATAATTACCAAGCTCTCAGATATTTTAGTAATGATTTAGTAACGTACAGATGTATCATATCCAGAGATAAAAATTACCTATACACATTGTACCCATGGGAGAATCAAAACCAGGTCTTTGGCAGATGAGCAAACGCTTTAACCACCAGGCTATCCATCAGACTCATCAGAAACATTAATACAATACAAGATGATTGAACTTGATGAGATAAATAATCACTTTAACATTTGTTAATTGAGAGAAATGACCTAAAATGCTTATATAAACAAGGCTTAAAATGCTTGGGGGCGGTGGGGTAGCCTGGTGGTTAAAGTGTTCACTCGTCACACCAAAGACCTGGGTTTGATTCCCCACATTGATACAATGTGTGAAGCCCATTTCTGGTGTCCACCTCCATGATATTGCTGGAATATTGCTAAAAGCGGCGTAAAACCATTCACTCACTCACTCACTCACTCACTCACTCACTCGAGATATATTGTTCTACCAGAAACAGATGGGGAGACAAACATGGGCACTGGAGGTCTATTGTTCCCCAGACTCACTCACTCACTCACTCACTCACTCACTCACTCACTCACTCACTCATGCAACAACCCACCCAAGCACCCACAGACCCACCCACCCACCCACTCACTCACTCAATCACTCACTCACAATGCATGCAGCTGATACTCACCAGTTAAGATCTGAACACGTCTATCTTCTAAATCAGACTAATATCACAAATCAGGATCAGCTTCCACTTTTGACAGAAATTCTCATTAACCTAAATTTTAGTTTGTGGTCTGTCTGCCCTTCTTTAGAATTTGTTTCCAGAAATGTAATCTAACAACAGTTTGTTGTTATTTCGCCCACAACTGGAGTGGAAATAGGAAGCATTGATTCTCTTTGAAGCATGGTATCTTCATTCACATAAAACATGTCGCTGCCTTGTTTGGGAACTGGAACCTTGCAATCGGTCCGCCCCAGTAGGTGGGGAAAGTGGCGTGAGGCCAGAACACAAGGAACAGTGCAGATGGGATAACATGGTGTACCTGGTTCCCATACAAACAATGTGGTTATGAATATCATTGTTAACTTTGTTCAGGTATGTTATCCGTGTCCACCTAGTACAGTACACACCACAGAGTGTCAGCTATAGCTGATAAACTTGTAACTTTAGCAGTGAAAGAAGGGAGAATTTGGTCTGAGGAAAAGAGAATGATAGAATAATTGATGAAATACATACTTGACATAGAAGTGTGTCTGCTACATGACAAAAGGACAGGACGGAGCACACACTGGAGTCAGTCTGGGTCCTTAAAGGATCCTCTTGGGTCTAGAAGGTCATCTTTGAGAGACCACCAGAGGTGTGAACAGGATTTCCAATTCAAAACAACAACTATACAAATACAGTCACCTATAGTAGACAAACTTAGATACAAGAAGGATCCCCTGCTGGTGTATATAGTGTACACTGGAAGCATCATGTATTGCAGACATTGTGAGACACAAGAAGGATCATCTATTGCAGACAATGTGAGACACAAGAAGGATCATCTATTGCAGACAAAGTGAGACACAAGAAGGATCATCTATTGCAGACAATGTGAGACACAAGAAGGATCATCTATTGCAGACAATGTGAGACACAAGAAGGATCATCTATTGCAGACAAAGTGAGACACAAGAAGGATCCTCTGTTTCTGACAATCTGAGACACAAGAAGGATTAACTATTTCTGACAATGTGAGACACAAGAAGGATTAACTATTTCTGACAATCTGAGACACAAGAAGGATTAACTATTTCTGACAATCTGAGACACAAGAAGGATCACCTATTTCTTACAATCTGAGACACCAGTAGGATCATCTATTTCTGACAATCTGAAGCACAAGATGGATCTTAAATACTTATCTGTAGATAAACTTAAGCTTGTTGAAAGCCTCATCTCTAAATTTAAGCAATTGACTGGATACGAAAAATTATTGAATGTGAATTCTAAAATCACTTCTTAGCTCATATTTAAAAAATGTTTCAGAATTTAAATAAATCATTGAACAGGACAACTAAGTTTCAATTTTGAAGAAAATCCTTCTCAACATCAAGACAATACTGACATAATGGTCTTTAATATTACAGTGTTGCAGTATGGCAGAATTATGGCATTATGAAAGAATTGTAGTAAAGCGTGAGGCAATTACCAGGGTGAAAACATTGTGACCTTTTAGGTTAAGATAAAAGTTTGAACACACAAGCACCAACATATGATAATAATTCTGTCAAAAAGATATTAAAGTGGCATCAATATGAAATCAAAAGGGAAAATGATCTGTGTAATGGCATTTCCATGTGGTCATTGTAGCAACATTGTTTCAAATTAGATTTGAATTCCAAAAAGCAACTTTTAATTACACTATTACAGGAATGATCCAAACATTTATTTACATGATAATTGAGAGTTTTAAGAGGAAAACATCACTGTGGATGGGCAATGTGCCATAACAAATATATTCACTCTGAACCCATCTTCCCAAGGCAAGGGAGTTAACTGACTATGATAGTCCAGTTTTCACCCTTGCTGAACTAGGCTGGAATTTCTGGGCTCGATCGTTGCGACACCAGTGGCGATTATGAGTTATGTCCCTGCTATGCCTCTCCTATTGACCAATCAGATCACACCTCTTATATCACTTCACGATAATTAAGATCTGTATTGTAATACTCGCCGCAGTTTAACACTGATTATGCCACAAGTGGGGCAGGATATGCTCACCTTTTCATGAACACCTGGTGTCATCACTATTTGATAGTTATTCATAAACACCTGCTTATGATACAGTCGGAATCGTACAATGGACTCTGCTTTTAGCACAGATTTCTTGTGACAATGTCTATTTTATTGAAAATTGTTTTTAGCTCTAACATTGCTTTGTAAAAGAAACTGAATCCATGACTAAAAGAATTGTTTTTGATGAACATATCAAAGAGTATATGTGGATAATTAAGGGTAGAAACTACAAATATACTCACCGCCAAAAGAGACATGAATCATAGAAACATATAGAGGAGTATGTACATTAAGAAGAGATGTCTCTAGTGTGTACTACTAGTGTGGACTTCAGATATCCGGAAACCTCGCCTCGGACGATTTTCATTCAAAACGAAATAATTACTATATAAATTTACCCGTATATAGGGAAATTCAGTTTCCGGAACCGGATGGTCATTTTCATACACAAAACACTGAAATGCACACAAAATTGTCTCGCTTACCCGGACAATACACTTCAGCTGGTGGTAATCCTTCCGCTGGTGGTAATCCTTTGATTCGTGAGAAGTCAATTAACCAAGTGACACTGAGTTACGTTTGAGACGAGCTTGTTTATTGTACATGTAATCCCATTCGATAAATATGGCATCTCAAGTCATTATGCTACCTGTATATGTAAGGTTATTTAACAAAATTTTAGATGATGGTGATTATCCAGAGCAGTGGCTCAGTGGCTCAGTGGTATAAAATTCAAATGACTTATCACGATCCTGTGTGGCAAAGTAAAGTTCAAACTTCCATGACAGATTTTTTGAAACGTGTATGTCTTGAATAAAGATTGAGTGGATGTATCTGTTTGCTCTGTCACCTGTCATGAGTTGCATAATTGAAGGGTAGTAACTCTTCCAGTCAGAAGCTGGTTTCAGTTATACGGAAATTCGTTTATACGGACGAATTGTGAAATGACGCAAGTGTCCGTATAAACGAGGCACGACTGTACTTAATGACAAAACTAACAATCAGTCAAGTGTTACCACAGACTGTCTTTATTCTTATCATGATGTGTTCCAAGTGATTTTAAAACTTTACACACAAATCCTGCATGAGACAAATGGGTCATCTTGAGTGATGGAACTGTGACGTCACATGTGATGCCTTCATGAGTGTATTCCTTTGTGGGTCCAACCAATCTAATATATCTTGAATGTTGGTAATTCTTCATTTAATAACCAACATGTATGGTATTCACGTTTCATTGTCGGTGAGTATATGAAGCTATTTAATTGTAACTTGATACTAATAATAATTTTATATTTAAGAACTGCATGATGATTATAATTCACAAGTAGCAAGGAAGTATAGGTATTGTTTTCTCAACATACAGTAACAAGGTGATTTCCAAATTGAAATTCTTTTGGCGTTTATGAAGGTTTCAATGTCAAAATTGAGTGCACACTTTGCGGAAATCCACTATGTGGATTTTCACAGCATGTATACCATTTTTTTATGTTTGTTTGTTTGTTGAACACCTACACTCAGCAATATTCCAGCTATATGACGGCGGTCTGTAAATAACTGAGTCTGGACCAGATAATCCAGTGATTGACATCAGGAGCATCGATCTACGCAATTGGGATACGATGACATACATCAACCAAGTAAGTGAGCCTGACAACACAATCCTATTAGTTGCCTCGTATGACAGCAAATTCGCCTCTTAGGGCAAGCATTGGTTGCTGAAGACCTATTCTAACCCAGATCTTCATGGGTATGAACTGTTTTTACATTTATACCTCCATAAGTGTAAACAATATAGATTAATTATCTTTAATTTAAAGTGTCCAGTTGGTTTAATTTGTGCTTCAAACCACAATACCAACCAAGGAGAGAATCAAGAGGAACAGAGCAGGTTGAAACAAGGAAAATGTTCCCAATTTCTAGATTTCTAGTTTCTTCACTAGAACCCGTATGTGCCTCTAAGTTTGTGATACATCTGATTCCCTTTTATTTCATGTTCTTTTCAACATAACATCTGAACCAAACCTTCATAAATAATAGAAAAAGAACTTTCCACGCTGCTGTGGAAACTAAAAAATATCCGCTATTTTGAATCCATCAGGCAATCTGAAATCTGTCGTCTACTGTTTTGGTGTTTGTACTGACAAAGTAAAACAATTCAAACGGCTTGGATACTTATTGTTGATTTTTTTTAATATTCAGTTGTAATTTAATAAAACAAGTATGGTTTTTTTAGTAGATCTATTCACGGACCTATATAACTTGGACACAACAGATAGCCTCGTTTTCTCTGCCACACTACCGCAGAATGTTATATAAGTCTGTGATCTGTGTCACAATTTCAAACAATGGGAAGCCACATATCCCTATTGAACAACTCCTAACTTTCTCTATATATAATTTGGAATTATAATTAAGTTATTTATAAATCATTTATGATATTCAAATATAATTTCATTACGATACATTCGGTTTTTTAATTTTATTTTCAGACCCAACTTAGACGAATCTGAGGTAGTTTGCTTTGAAGACTCAAGGGCACACGAGACAGACTGAGTGCAGACAACCTACAAGAAGGAATTAACATGCCGGCCACAAGACAGTATTGGACACAAAGTGGCAACAAGACTGTCCCTGGTCGAGATATTCAGAGGAGTCAAGTGAAGACTGTGGTAAGAGCATGATGTTTTGTTCACTGTGCACTAAATGAAACACAAAGAGGAGAAATGGATCCCAGATTTGGTGTGAGTGAGTATGGTTTTACGCCACTTTTAGCAATATTCCAGCAATATCACCAGAGGGACACCAGAAATGGGCTTCACACATTGTACCCATGTCGGTAATCGAACCCGGGTCTTCGGCGTGATGAGCGAACGCTTTAACCACTAGGCTACCCCACCAGGCTACCCCACCGCCCCCCAAGACTTGGAGACTGCCTCCGTGGTCTAGTGGTAGAGCGTCCGCCCAGAGAGCGGAAGGTCCGGGGTTCGATTCCCTGCCGCATCATACCAAAAGACGTTAAAAGATGGTACTTGTTGTTACCCTGTCTGGCGCTCGGCATTAAGGGGCTAAAACAAGAACTGGTCGGCTCGGAGTCAGTATACTGTGTCTGAGTGGGGTATTCATGTTAAACTGCGGCATGGTTTCTCAGTGAGCTAGCACTATAAATCCGCATCAGTCCGGACTAGTACAAGCAGCCACACAAACACACACACGTACATGCACGTCGCTATATAAGTGCAATAATCTTGGACGTGATGTTAAACCCCATTTCACCTCACCTCACCTCACCCAAGACTTGGACAAGGGTTAGATGTGAGACTATTAGACTCAATAAGGTTTCCTTACATGAAAATTCACAAATTCATCAAGATGCAATCTTGATGGAAAAGGATGAAGAAATGTGTACAAAGACTATATGATGACATGATCACGACGATAAATGAACATCTTAAAACATTTCTCTCAAATTCAAATCTTGAGTTGAAATGTACTTTAATAATGGAAGTTAAGAATAAAAATGATAAACCCTCTTTGATTTTAACATTAATCATCACCAATATGCCTTTTTACTGTATGAAGTGCCTTTTTTCTATGAAGTTACCCTGCCCTTCCTGAATATACATGGGGGAACACTGTCATCCTATCCCAATTGTGTAGACCAGTGCTCATGATGCCAATCACTGGATTGTCTGGTCCAGACATGATTATTTACATCATATAGCTAGAACATTGCTGAATTACAGAACAAACAAAGCAACACATGACTATAATGTATCTGTAGCTGACCGGTTCTTATTGCAGTAAAACCAACATGGATCTATTATATTCACATAACAACATATCTGTATTTATCCATATAAACCTTCATGTATATATTCACATAACAACATATCTGTATATATCCATATAAACCTTCATGTATATATTATATTCACGCAACAACATATCTGTATATATCCATATAAACCTTCATGTATATATTCACATAACAACATATCTGTATATATCCATATAAACCTTCATGTTTATATTATATTCACATAACAACATATATGTGCATATCCATATAAACCTTCATGTATATATTATATTCACGCAACAACATATCTGTATATATCCATATAAACCTTCATGTATATAATATATTCATGCAACAAAATATCTGTGAATACATGTATTGTGTAAACCTTCATGTTTATCTTGTATTCATGCAACAACATATCTGTATATATCCATAGAAAGATTCATTGTATATATTATATTCATGCAACAACATATCTGTATATATCCATATAAATTTAACCTTCATGTATATATATATTATATTCATGCAACAACATATCTGTATATTTCCATATAAACCTTCATGTATATATTATATTCATGCAACAAAATATCTGTGAATATCGTGTAAACCTTCATGTATATATTATATTCATGCAACAACATATCTGTATATATCCATATAAACCTTCATGCATATATTATATTCATGCAACAATATATCTGTATATATCCATATATGATTGTTATTTGTTCCTGAAACATACATTCAATATTTTCATGACAGTCATGTTTATAAACAAAATAATTAATGTTCCAAAATCTTTAGAATTAAATGTAAATATTTCAGTAATGTACTTGGCCCGGTACACACCACATTTCCCAAATTTGATTTATTTGGAAAGAGAACAAGTGCAATTTCTACATGCTCTACTTCATTCTTTGGTTTGTCAAATAAGTGAGTACAGCAAGGTATATAATCAGCAACCTTTATAGAAACTTAAGCCTCAGTGCAGATGATTAACCATGCTAACCCCAGTGTACCAGGAGACCTAACTGGTCATCCCCACAATTGCTTGCATCAGCATCTACATTTTATCCAATTTTTAGGGAAAGACACCTTTTGCTTACAGTTGAGCTTTTCAATCAAGTTCTACCATCAAGGGCTGGTCAAGACATTTCAGAAATTATATGGAAGACATTCAGAGGAATTTACTAAATATGACATGCCGCTTGTCAACATGATGTGTGAGGCTATCTCATGCTATGACCTTTACAAGGAGTCTTCACACCTCCTTACTCACTGGCACTTATTTTAAAGGATCGAGTTGTCATGTCTTGTTGTCAGTGTGGCATCACACCCAACCATTTGGATCGTTGCTCATGATACTGATCACTGGATTGTCTGGTCCAGATTATTGCCAGACTGCCATCATATGGAAGAAGTGATAATGCCTGGTATGGTTTTTGAGGCAAAAAAGAAACTTTTATGTTTTGATGAAAATTGTGTGAGTGGCGGGTGCTACCGGTTGAGCAGGACATGCTTACCGCTTCCTCGAACACCTGGTGTCTGCACTGATTGTCAGTGATCTATTCATATCATTTTCATCACTATTTTGGGGGCAGTCAGGTAGCCTAGTGGTTAAAGCATTTGCTCGCCACGCCGAAGACCCGGGTTCGATTCCCCACATGGGTACAATGTGTGAAGCCCATTTCTGGTATCCCCTGCCGTGATATTGCTGGAATATTGCTAAAAATGGTGTAAAACCATACTCACTCACTCATCACTATTTTGTCTTTTACCCCCTATGGAACCGGTTTTGCAATATAATCGAGACATTATACTCTGGTGGTGACATTTTGAATTTATCTCAGTCTGTAGATCATCTTCACATGAAGTCACTCAAGCCTTATAAGATCATCTATGTTTGGTTTTGAAATTTGTTGAGATGCAGTCTGTCTAGGTCTCCCATAATTACCTTTGGTTAATCATCTCTGATAAATTGTTATCACATGTCTGGATCCAGCGTAATGTTACCAACCTGTTATTCCCTTCGTGCCAATTTGTCTACAAAAAATGTGACTGGTGTCTCAACTGGCCCACACAAGCAGCTCATACTGAACCAGTCCACTGTCCATATTCTCAGGGGAAGATTAGTTTTCATGTAAGCTGTATAGTAAGGAAACAAAACCAAAGTGATAAATTACAAGATCTAATGATCTAACAAACTTTACATGCGTTCTATCAATCAACTATAATCGATGCCAGTCAACTTAAATCGACACCAGTCAACTCCATGCAGTCAACACCAGTCAACTCAAATTGACACCAGTCAACTCTAATCAATGCCAATCAACTGCACTCAATACCAGTCAACTTAAACAGTCAACACCAGTCAACTCCAGTCAACTCCAGTCAACTCTAATCGATGCCAGTCAACTCCAGTCAACACCAGTCAACGACAGTCAACGACAGTCAACTCTAATCGATGCCAGTCAACTCAAATCGACATCAGTCAACTCCATGCAGTCAACAACAGTCTACTCTAATCGATGCCAGTCAACTCTAATCGATGCCAATCAACTCAAATCGACACCAGTCAACTACATGCAGTCAACAACAGTCTACTCAAATTGACATCAGTCAACTCTAATCAACGCCAATCAACTGCACTCAATACCAGTCAACTTAAATCAACAACAATCAACTCAAATCAACACCAGCCAACTCGAATCAACACCAGTCAACTCCAGTCAACACCAGTCAACTCTAATCGATGCCAGACAACTCCAGTCAACACCAGTCAACTCTAACCGATGCCAGTCAATTCTAATCGATGCCAGTCAACTCTAATCAATGCCCGTCAACTCAAATCAACGCCAGTCAACACAAATCGACACCAGTCAACTCAAAGTATCATAAAAGCATTCGCTCGTCACCCCGAAGGCCCTGGTTTGATGCCCCACAGGAGTACAATGTGTGAAGCTGATTTCTGGTTTCCCCTGGCATGATATTGCTGGAATATTACTAAACGCGGCGTAAAACATACTCACACACTCACACAGTCACTTGTAGTTATTATCTACTATTGTTCCTAAGATTAACAAGTTTTGGCAATACTGAGCCTTCAAACACAGAGGTTCCTGATGGTGGAGGTCACATCAGTCAACAGACAGTAAGATAAAGGGCCTTTAGTCTATAGGCATTAAAGTGAAAGACTTTTGACATCTATTTAGTAACTGGTGTAACACATTCTGCTTTCCTTTTTTCCAAGTAATTCATAATTTACAGCTTGGACTGAACACCGCTTAAGCTATTCATAATAATACAATATGTGAAAAAACATAATAGGACAAGGAAGTGTATTTGTCATCTTTGACGATAAGAAAAACATTCTTATTAAATGCAAAATACTTTTACATTTAACATTTATGGTTAAAATGTAGATAAAATGTAGTCCCAATCTTAAGCTAATGACAATAGTGTTGAGTTGTTTTACACTAATCATCTAAATAATCAAGTCTGGACCAGACAATCTAGTGATTGACATCATAAGCATCAATCTATGCAATTGGGATATGATGACATGTATCAGCGAGTCTGACCACCCAATCCCATGAGTCGCCTCTTACAACAAGCATAGTCGCATCTTACAACAAGAAGGGCTGCTAAAGACCGACTGTGGCATTTACTACATCAGCATCCTTATACCACTCACTGATCACTGTCATGCTCATCCCCATGTTCTGCTCCTGATACAGGCTTTCTTCTCACAAGAAATTGGTGTGTCTACCAGCATAAAATCTAAAATAATCTAAAAAATCAGAAGGTAATTCTTTTTTCAACCTATGGAAAGGTATTAAAAAGAATTGTTGAAATTTATTTTTGGATGAAGATGTCACTCACAGATGTATACCCCATAAAAAAAGCATTTCAAATTGTCTGTGTTTACACTCCGAAGCTGATTTTGTGCTAGACTACCATGCATTCTTCACCTCATTTATGTCAGAAGTAATTCAATTTATCATCCAAAACTGGCTTCCACAACAGATATACCAGTAGCTTGGGGTGAGGTGAAATTGCATCACAATGCTTTGCAGGACATTGTGACATCATCGGTTACCATGACATCACAATCAAATGACATCACTGATCTCTCTGCCACTGAAGTTGGTCATCAGTACTTTCACTCCAGTGAGTGAGTGAGTGAGTGAGTGAGTGAGTGAGTGAGTGAGTGAGTGAGTGAGTGAGTGGATGGGTGGGTGGGTGGGTGGGTGAGTGAGTGAGTGCTTTTAGCAATATTCCAGCAATATCACGGCAGGGAACACCAGAAATGGGCCCATGGAGGAAATCTAACCCGGGTCTTCGGCACTTTTCACTCAAGACTGGTATTACTGTTTACAAACTTAAAATGCACAAAGAGTGATTTCAGATGATAAATAAAATCTCACCCTTTGTCTTTTGAAAATAAATCTATGAACACTCATCGATATAAGTTGAAAATTATTCTGCAAGCATCAGGATTTTAAATTTTATCGACACATGTTGATATATTTGATATTAAAAAAACTCCAGTGTGAATCTCTATATCACCTCTGTTCAGAGTCATACAGACTATGCCCAAGCCAATTTGAAACAAAATGTTCCTAATGTGTTATTAATCCCTGTTGTCTTAGAGCACTCATCTCATGATTGGGGCATAACATATGACTGGGGAGGTATTATTTCCTTTTCTAAATGAGTTATTCTGAACCAATATTTAACTGTCTGTCTGTGTTAATAGTCTACATTGCTCTCCTAAAGCCATAGGATGTTTCACACATATTAATGGATCGATGACATGATGGGTGCTACCCACTCATTTCTTGAAGGCCTGGTGTCATTATAATTTTACAATGTTTAGCGAGCCATGTTTTTATAATATTTCTATTAATTTTGTTTATACTTTAAAGTATGATATATATTTAACAAATCTATCTGGATAACTTAGTTATATTTTATTACTATAATGCCCAATAACAAATCACAAATTGTCCCCCACCCTGACACAGGCTTGCTCAAAACCACCATAAATGCTATTGATTGTTTTACCAATACTCTAAGAAGTGTTTGCATGGCTTTAAATTGTTCTCATGTAAATGCAATAAACCTTTAAATAATCTTGTAAAATTTCAAAAATTGTAAATGAAATATAGAGAATTTACCAATTTATCACTTTTAATCTCACTGATCCTATTTTCCCAATTTTGAAAAAAACCCACTAATCTAGGTTTTGAGAAAAAAATAATCTGTAAACTAACTAATAAAAGTCAGTATGTGGGCAGGAAGGATGACAAATGGGTGAAGCTTATTCTTTAATGCAACCGCCTCCGTGGTCTGGTGGTTGAGTGTTTGCCTGGAGAGTGGAAGGCCTGCGCATCATACCGAAATATGTTGAAAGATGGTAGTTGTTGTAACCCTGCCTGTCGCTCAGCATTAAGGGGCTAAAACAAGGACTGGGCAGCTCGAAGTCCTGTGTCTGAGTTGGGTATTCGTGTAAAACTGCGGCATGGTATCTAAGTGGGCTAGAGCTATGAAATCTCTCTCACTCTCTCACTCTCTCACTCACTCACTCTCTCACTCTCTCACTCACTCACACACTGACACACACACACACACACACACACATTGCTATATAAGTGCAATAATCTTTGCCGCAACCCCAAACCACATTCCACATCAACTTAGGTGAAATGGGGGTTAATGTTGTGTGCGTGCGTGCGTGCGTGCAACCTTGTTTTGTCAAGTGCAACCAGGTTTTCAAGTCAGCATGCGCCTGGTGCAACTTAAATTAAGTTCCTTAAATTGAGCCCTGGTGTATTATTACTACAAATTAAACTTAACAGGTTAAGTCAGGTTAGTAAGGTTCAGTCCAAATTCTCCTATTCTACATCTCCCCACAATCAGTCAGATTGGTCCTGCATTTGGACACTCAGGTGAAATGGGGGTTAATGTTGCGTGCGTGCGTGCGTGCGTGCGTGCAACCTTGTTTTGTCAAGTGCAACCAGGTTTTCAAGTCAGCATGCGCCTGGTGCAACTTAAATTAAGTTCCTTAAATTGAGCCCTGGTGTATTATTACTACAAATGAAACTTAACAGGTTAAGTCAGGTTAGTAAGGTTCAGTCCAAATTCTCCTATTCCTACATCTCCCCACAATCAGTCAGATTGGTCCTGCATTTAGACACTCAGGATATCCTTATCAAATGTTGAATAGTATACTTCTAGTCCTTTGATTCATTTTGGCATTAGAACTCACGGTAAAAGCATTATAAACAACAAACAGTTTTTTTTCTAATCCCCAACAGCAGTAGTAGTATTAATGTTACAAAAATCTCTCCTGTGAAGTATACAACATAATGGCCCAAGGATTCTCAAGGTTTCAGTTCTTAAGATTAAATCTCTCACATAGCATTCAGATGTAGCTCACACAAAAATGATCTTTTAAATGATTTCATTTATAGCTGATTTTACAATAACAAACATAGAAGTATAATATTTCTGCAATGAGAATATCCTAGTCATACAATAACTTGATGAAATATTTAATAAAAACCACATGCCCACAGTGTGTCTATGGGTCCAATGTGATATTA
This sequence comes from Haliotis rufescens, assembly GCF_023055435.1. Lineage (NCBI taxonomy): Eukaryota > Metazoa > Mollusca > Gastropoda > Lepetellida > Haliotidae > Haliotis > Haliotis rufescens. Next base: position 58,790,272 of record NW_025963779.1, on the reverse strand, counting down.
TGAAAGGGCCAAATATCCTGATGATAAAACCTTTCCAGACAGACTATAAGCCCTGATTTAGTTTTTAATGTATCAAAGTACACAATCTCTTCTTATCCAATCACATAGTATCAGGTTTCTTCACATTCAATCCAAGACAATTCAAACATTTTGTCTATTGTACTGAATTAATCAACAAAATGCCCGGACTGATCTCAGTCAATGGGAGTTAATGAGGTTTATCCGGTATCTCTTTTATCTGCGAGTGTCAGGTAGCTTGTGACAATTTTAACAGATACCTCTTTCTGAACACAAGACAACAGGCAAGGATTAATGCATTTTTTCGACAATTAACTTAATGACAATTAGATCCATGATCATTAAGCACGAAACAGAGATCATTACCGGATCATAATTAAATATTTTAACAGTAATCCACCAACAAGCGATTACCCCCACTGCTTCAATCTAATGCATTCTGGATGTTCACATGCAATCCACATGATGAATAAATGCAGGTTTCAGACTCAAAGTCATCAATCACACTGACAGGTCCATTATTCTATTATATTATGACCAATAGGAAGCGATTGATAAGCAGCCATACTTGAGTGCACACATACAGACTGACTGGTCTGACTGGGGCCAAAGATTGCTATTTGCTTAATAGCCTTGTAAATCAGTTGTCATTAAAGGAATCAGAGTCATGGATCATGTCTAAGTCCTCACTATGGACACTGATTATAATGCTGACCATGCAGGGGGGACCCAAACAGACCTGGCTGCCGTTGTACAAAACAACCTTAGGGCTACGACTGTCGTAAGTCTATGTTAAGGTATGGGAGTTACGATCACCTTAGCGCTAAGATCACTTTGTACAATGGCACCCAGGCGTTGAAGGATGTCCACTGTTCTGTATTCAGAGTAGTTGACTTTTCTAAGAGTGAGTGAGTTGGGTTTAACGCCGATTTTAACATTATTCTAGTTATATCATGGCGCACTAGCTTAATGTGGGAGGAAAGCCCGAAATGATGCAGGTCTCAGACATTTACCGCTTTGGTGAAACCCACGAGAATGGGTATGGTGCTGACAAACCTAGAAACATAATCCGGGCAAACCGGGATTCGAACCCACAATCATGGGTTTCTGGCATGCCCAAGGGCGGCAACTCTGCACAGCGAATCGCTGCACCTTCGACGACTGGGCCACCCGTGCCCCTGACTTTTCTAAGATGTGTATGTTGAGACCTAAAACTAACCTGTCCAAATAAAGAAGTGGGGGTTCCAAGCACCTAGGGTATTTGGTAATAACATCAACAGTTTAAGTCATAAGTCCCAAGCACGAGAATCTGATGGTGCCAAGATCTTCGGTTTCTTCTGTGGTTGGTTCTGGAGAGTGCGCAGACTTCTGCCAAGAGCATCCCAGACGTGTTCGATGGGATTGAGGTCGGGAGACCTTAACGGCCAGTCCATGACGTTGACTCCCGCATTCTGAAGGAAATTCCTTGTCAAAATTGCTGTGTGGGGTCTGGCATTGTTGTATTGGAAGATCAAACCGGGTCCATGTGCTACCATAAAAGGCAGAAGTTCTGGTGCCAGTACCTGGTCGCGGTAAGCAGCAGCGTTGAGGTTGCCACGGATGACAAGAAGCCTGTAACATGCATTGCCACAGAAAGCACCCCACACCGTGACACTTCCGTCTCGAAATCTGTCAACTTCCTGTACACAACACTTGGCGTAACGTTCATGACGGCGCCTCCAGACCCTCGCCCTACCATCAGCAAATCGAAGATTAAATCGGGATTCATCACTGAAGACGACTTGATTCCAATTCCTCTGAGTCCATCGTAAGTGTCGCTGTGCCCACAATTGACGTTGACGTCTGTGTATTTGAGTCAGAATCGGACCGCAGTATGGCCGTCTTGCTTGAATGTGAGCAGTTCTCAGACGGTTTCGAACAGTTTGTGCACTCAGTCTACCCCTAAACAGTTCCTTTCTGGTTGATATAGCCGTCAAAAATGGATTACGGAGGTGACGTAAGACAATCTGACAATCCTCTGCATGTGACGTCACACGTGGTCGACCTGGCCGAGGGCGATCAGCGGTAGTACCCATTTGCTGTAGACGCATCTGTAAATCATAAACAGTCCGTCGACTGCAACCCATCGTCCTTGCGACTTCAGCTACGGACGTTCCCGTCTGCAACATGCCAATGGCACGTTCACGTTGCACATTTGAAAGGCGTGGCATGACAAATGGCCGTAAAGACTTTTGTTTTCTTGTGTTTTTCTTTTTTTGTTAATGACAAGTGTGGCTGAAAACACGCGCGGTATTATGGCCACATGACCAGTTGCACGTGACAAACCACTTTTGCCACTATAGTGCTGTGCAACTGATTTTGATCGATTCACCTGCACAAAAACGGGTGTTATCTGAAGACAATATGTGGCCATTACTGTTCAAATACACAATAAGGGCCCACAATGATAACTGGTCAAAATGTTAAAATTTTAGGATTGTAAAGTTTTTATGAGAGCAAAGAATGCATAACGAAATAGGTATTCCCTACCCATATACAACAGTTACATACAAACAGTAGGTGTAATAATACACCAACACTAATTATATCTGTGGAAAAAGATATTTCTGTCAGGCAGATCTTGTTGGTCTATTGTACAGTTTATATTGGAAATATAATTTCTAATTTCTAAAATATATATCACCTTTCAACATCTGTGTCACATATAATGTATGAAATATGTTGCCATACTGTTATTAATCATAAGTATTTGTCTATGCTATAATGTTTAAGCACTATTTTAAAGGTGAATAAGGCCAAGATAACTTTTTTATTAGATTTTCACCAACCCTCTCACAACCAAAAACCCTACTTAAACAGAAAATCATAAAGCGTGTTCTCTTCTTTCTTCTTAATAACAACTGCCTCTGTGGTCTTGTGTTAGAGCATCTGCCTGGAGAGTGGAATGTGCTGGGTTCGATCCCTGGTCGCGTCATACCAAAAGATTTTAAAAGATGGCACTTGTTGTTACCCTGCCTGGTGATTAGCATTAACGGGCTTAAACTAGGACTGGTCTGCTCAGAGTCAATATACTGTATACTACTGCATGGTATCACAGTGGGCTAGCACTATAAAAAAATTCATTAGTTCAGATTAGTACAAGCAGCCACACATGCATGGACATCGCTATTTAAGTTCAATAATCTTGAACATGATGTTAAACCCCATTTCACCTCATCTCACCTCTTCTTAATAAACATGTGAATGTAAAAGGTCAACACCAGAGAATAACCAGTCTCTATTATCTATTAAAACAGATTCCATTGGGCATAAAGGGCAAAATAGCAGTGAAAATTATATGAATGGCCGGATCACTGATGACACAATCCAATGGCCACCCATTCACAGACACCATGAACAATTTGTTTTGAAATAGAATCATCCAAGTGTTTAATAAATATTTGAAAGTATCTAATTATTAGTTTACTGTGAACAAAGATGATATTTTTACCTTTCAATTTTCTTAATCTATGTACTTGAGGCAAGTGGCCCATGTACAAGAATAACATACTATAACAGCAATGTGAAATCTGGTTGGTAAACGTAGAGGGTAGTGATAATCCTTATACACCGATTGCTTTTACAGAGGAAAATATGTTGCACTTTATCAAATTAATTTTTTAAATAGCCTGTTTAGACAGGTGTTGTTGCCTCACATTTAGGTCTTTTTGAACAAATAATTAAACTTAAACTTAAATGCCGAGTATAAACCATACAATGAGAGATCAAGTTGGTTTTTTTTACCTTTGTATTTATTTTTATATTGTATGGGAAAACTAATTCCATGAAATGGCATTTATCATCCCACCCTCTGTGAAGATATTGGTCATCAACAAATGAGAATGCCAGGAGGGACAGTGTCAAAATGTGGGTGTATTAGAGGGCAAGTAAAGCCAAAAAATGATCGCGATGTTTTGGCGAGTATCAATTATCCAAGATACATTTAGTCAATTTCCGAGAAAGAAAATTTCATAACAATAGTAGAAAGTATTTTAATGTCCAAGTGAAAGTGATAAAAATCACAAGCTCCATAATCGTCTTAAAAAACAAACCTTTTAGGGGGCGTGGCCTAAAGCTAATTGTGCAGCAGTGACAACTGTTTTTATTAGCTGTTACGTTTGTCGTATTTATTTATCTCATAACTCTTTGCCATTATACATACACTGTTTCTGCTATTTATGTTAATCCTACAAACATAACAATATTGCATACAATGTTGAAAGTGTGGAACAACCCTTGATCTTGACATTGTGAACAATTTAGATGACAATTAACAATCTGTAACTAGCGTTTTATTGCTATCACCCTGTTTGGGTAATAAAACACCACCTGCCCTTGGCCCTGTTCCACACAATAAATGTCTGTCAGGGATAAATCCCCTGAGTAGACAACTGAAGGCATCTTCAGTGTTGTTACTTAGGTGACATAAGTTGTGGACATGACATTAAAATGGATGAGGACACAGAAAAAAGCAGTGGCAGAATTTTAGGGGGACGATTTCGCCTGTCAGTTTTTATGGTCTGCTTTCCTCTATTTACTTTTTTTCAAATTTAATTTAAGTCAAGCATTTGTGATTAAGTATGCCCAAAAGTAATAAAGTTGCTATGTTGACTTTACTGACCCTGTAAGGGCTCCACAGCAGCATATGCAACATGCATTACCTTCCCTGAAGGGAAGAAATAACATTGTATGGAGCTTGAGGGAGAATCTGTGCAAAAATAAAATGGTGATGTCACAGTTATATTTGTTAAACAAATATTCTCTATGAGAAATATACCAAATACACTTGCATTGTTCTGCTGTACACAGACCAGTCCTGTGAAGATGCAGGTGAGAATTGCAGGTCTTCAGCAACTCATGCTTGTCGTTAAAGGTGACTAACAGGATCAGGTGGTCAAACTCACAAACTTCATTGATGCATGCATGTCATCGTATTCCTACTGTTTCGATCAGTGCTGATAATGTCAATCACTGGAATGTCTGGTCTAGACTTGAGAACACTAATGCCTACATCCACTAATGCCTACAGTCTACAATAAACAAAGTCATGCACCAGTGATTTTCAGCGACACCTGCTATCAGTGCTACCCAACCTCTAACTGGACACGTCCACTTTAGTGAAATAATGCCTATAGGCGACAAAAGACAGAAAATTGTATGAAGTCACTTTTTATTTCACATTGCCATAACACTAACAGTAAAAATTTATGATTTCTGCATCATTGCATTAGTTCTTATAGTATACACCAGCAGATATTTGCTGATTTCAAAGAAATCTAATATTGGAAGAGTTCATTCCTAGCATGGGTATGTTGTTTTCATTGCGTAGGCATTATTCCACACTGCTTTATTTTTTTGTAGGCAATAGTAACTGTAGGCAAAAGTGGACGTAGGCATTAGTGGCTGGAACTGTCACATACATGCATGATACCTTTATAAGTGACTGGCCCACAGTGACATTGATCATCTTACACAGGAAACACAGGAACAACAGGAATTCTATTTTGTTTCCATATCTTGTCTTAGATGTGGTTTAGGCATTTACCTCTGGCTGTAAAAAATAGCCTGACATTATGAACCATTGCCAGCATAAAACTGCCATACCATATCTACATGCATGGCGTTCGTTGTAATGACCAAGGCAGACCACCTTACGTTTACCTGAGTTCCTGCCATCATTACAGACAACAAATGAGATTCCTGACATTCACCCTGAAGACAGCAGCAACCTCGTTAGTAATATAGCAGAGGGGGTGAGGTGAGGTGAAATGGGGTTTAACGTCACACTCAAGATTATTGAACATCTATAGCAATGAACATACACAGGAGGATGGGTGTATTGTTGCGTCTGCTCGAACTTGTCTGGACTATAATGCTGGTTTTATAGTACTAGCCCACTGAGATACCATGCTGCAGTTTAACATGGATACTTCACTCAGACACAGTTTATTGACTCCGAGCTGACTCCTTGTTTTAGGCCCTTAATGTTGAACACTGGGCAGGTTAACAAGTTCGATCTGGAATCGGGAATCGAACCACTCACCTTCCACTCTGAAGGCAAAAGCTCTATCCCTTAGACCATGGATGCGATCTATCGTGAATAAGGTAGGCAACCACAAAAGGCACTTTGAGGAGCACTAGGCATCATTGATTATCCAGTGTCTCATGTCTTCATGCTATAATGATATACATCCTGGTCTTGTTCGTCAGCATAGCACCATTAGTTCTATCTTTCTTATTACAAAACTAACAACATAATTTCTCTCGTTTATGAGTTTGAAATCAACATCCAATCTAAATGCCTTTTCTGAAAATAAATTTGGCATTCAAAATCATGGGCAGTAAACAAAAAGGAATCAGAAGAAAAATAAAATTTAGCCTTAAAAGATGTTTTGCTGAGTACTTAGAAAGGGTGAAAGTACTTTGCTACAAGACGTTCTGGTTGTATTTGAGAAGGCATGCAAAAAGTCACTTCATGTGGACACTACAATTATGAAAGAGTATAATTTGACTGGATGTCTATTTTAAGCATTGTGTCATTCAAACTGGATTCAAAACAAAGCTAAAGTTGCGAATGACATAATTGTCCAACAATTTGAATTAATTTTCTATTCAATGGCCACATTCTGAACATCATTCCAGCTTCTGTTAGATGAATCAGAAAACTTAGGTCCTTGTTTCCACACATCTTCTTTGATAGATCTTATAGATGTGTGAACAAATCAGATGATAGGTATAGGAAATCATTAGTTTGTTACAAGTCAAATCTGTGAAAATAGAACCTACTTGCAACAATCACAGCGCATCTTTTGTAAATAATCCAAAGATAATGGTTATTTGATTTTTCTTTTTAATGTTCATTAAAGGGCAACCAGTCAAGATTATGGTCCATAATAACCAAATTTTGAATCCGCTAAGAGCCAGCCATATTTAATACTTTCAAAGTTTTGTTGTTGCCTTTTGATTTAGTAAAGCCTTGCTCATCCAGCTCTTGTGTGAACACAAGCATTGCCATAGTGGCCATGTGGGTTTTATCATGCTTAGAACATCCAGGTGCACACTGTTCAACACCTCTCAAAAGAAAATGTCACTAAAATGTGACACACTTCTGACCAATGTCACCATTCAAAACAAACAAACAAAAAAGTTCATCCTGATAGGCTCCATCCACTATTGATCCCTAAATCTTCATCTTTCATACAAGCTCAAGGAAACAATTTTCATTTGCAAACATTCTGCATGGTCACCCACTGAAAATTAAATCTCCATCTTACCCTACATTCCTTTGTTGCTATGGACTTGCACCTTGTCAATAAACAGAATGAACAGAATGAAAGGTAAAGCTATGTTACAATATGTTGTTGAGTGGGAGGGGCAGGTTAAGTCTTATTAGTTAGACATGAAATAAGGAGACAGTGGTACACAGATGTGTGACAAGAGGTCCACACAACCACCTGCTTGTCACAGAAGACATTCACTATACCGCAGCAATGGAACAAGATGCATAATTGGTATACGGATTCCACAACCCTAAAAAAGTGAAAAAAAATATCTGAAAAGCATTATTTCATTTTAGTTTTTATTCTGCTGAAGGCAAGGATATGTCTTTACCACAATTGTTTTGCATTTAAAAGGTTACACTGAAAGATAAACAGGTGAAAATAGGTTACAATAGGTTACAATAAGTTACAATGGGTTAATGGATTACAATAGGTTACAAAAAGCTACAATGGGTTAAATGGGTTACAATAGGTTACAATAGATTACAAAAGATTACAATAGGTCAAAATAGGTTACAATAGGTTACAATAGATTACAATAGATCACAATGGGTTACAATAGGTTACAATAGATTACAATATGTCAAAATAGGTTACAATAGGTTACAATAGATCACAATGGGTTACAATAGGTTACAATAGATTACAATAGGTAAAAATAGGTTACAATAGGTTACAATAGATCACAATGGGTTACAATAGGTTCAATAGATTACAATAGGTCAAAATAGGTTACAATGGATTACATAGGTTACAATAGGTTACAATAGGTTACAATAGGTCATAACAGGTTACAATGGGTTAAATAGGTTACTTTAAATTAATGACAAGACAAGCTTATAACTAACACTGCAGGGATGCCAACATATTCATAAAATGTTTTCAAGAATAAAACATAATCAGATGTTTGAAATTAATTTTTCTACCTGCTGACCAGGATTGTTAAAAAAATCCATAAATCTGGAAACAAGAGATGGGCTAAGGGATATGAGATCAACAGTTCATGATGTGTTTTCCGTTATTTTAAAAACATATCATATGTGCATTATCAAACTGAATGGTGGTGGTTCAGGGTCCTGTGCACAGCATACAGGTGACAAATCAGGTGACGTTAAGCAACACTGGTCATGGAGAATAGATGGGTGGGTGACCATGTTGAGGAGCTTGACACATGAGACTTTCCGGGGTTCTGCACATGATACATGTGGTGTCAACTTAGGCAAATGACTTTGTTCCAAATATGCCCCTGTTCACCCAGCAGTGAATGAGTACCCAGTTGGATGAGATGGTGATGTGACTGTTAACCTTCTAGAACAGGCAGCTTGGGTTGTATACTCCCATGGGAGCTGAGAATGAAAATAGAGTGCATACTAATCTGTTGACTGGGGTAATAATGTAGCACTCAGAGCATGTTTTAGGTGTGGATTTAGTGTATTATAAATACACACATTATTATTATTCCTCTGTGTCTATAGAAGTGCTGCTGCTGCTGGCCTGGTTAACATCATCTGTCGTCCCTTGCGTTAGGAACACCACAAACATATTATGGGCATCTGCATCCTGACTATGTGCTGGAGACACAGGGCAATTCTAGTTTGAGGAGTTGGACCTGGACCTAAATAACCTTTAGGTCTCTGAAGCTGATAATGAACAGCCCATCTTCTGGACTAATATTCAGTCTTTGAAATGAAAATAGTTTAATATAAATGGCTATATTGTCTTGTAATATATGATACAAAAGAGCCTAGATTTCTTTTGAAAAAATCACAAAATATCTAAACTTGCCAAATTATCCAAACCTTTCATAGGATCTAACAATTTTTTTATTTGATAATATGTAACATACTTCCATTAAGTCATTTCATTGGTCGGTTAAAGTTTATGAAAGGTCCTTCTGACGTGACCTGTAATGGGATGTCTTCAGCGGTAGAGAGAACTTAGATGTTCTTTTAATGAGATTGAGGTAATCCAGACATGTGATTAATCCTATTTTGTTAATTTAAAGGATTAATTGCTTTTTTGTTGAGCAAGTTTCTCTGCAGCCATTGCAATATACAGCCACCAGCTGACTCGTCTCTCATCAAAACATGAGTCTGTGTACTCACAGGCAGATGACCACTAGGTACGCTGGTCACAGTTTCGGATTAACGAGACTGATTAATGAGTGATATCAGCAATTTATTGCAAATTAGGTATGTCAGAATCAGAGAGTGAGACTGTCAGATTAACGGGTCTACATAGCACTGATTTAATCTGTTCCCATCATTAGTGTCGGGTAAAACCAATTGTCGGATTAACAAGTGTCGGAGTAACGAGACATGACTGTTATATTTGGGATTACTTTCTTGATAATATTTTTATTTTTTTATTTTGCAATATCATTAAGTAGATGGAACCATGCCATGTTCTCGACAGTGCAGGAGTGGAATGTCATTATCGCTTCAGCTGTCCAATCAACTTTGAATATTGCTTAAATGTGAAATATCAAACACTTATTACACGCAAACCTTTAACATTGATGAATATAATAAGTTGCAAGTGATTCTGTGGCATTTGATTAACTAACCACGTAATATATTTTGCGTTCGTCGAAAATAAAGTGACAGTACACTTTATATAATGGATTTTCTGTCCTTTATAGACTCCCATCTGGAAAGTCTTGGACAGGAAAGGTGACAGTACCACATGGTTCTTAAAAATGGCTAATGAGGATTGGCTGATTCATATAAGAATTGAATTTCAATATTTTTTTCATATTTATGGTGGTACAAACCCTATAACCATTGTGTACACTGTGTGAATACATGTAACAGCCTGCTTATTTAATCATTAACAAACAAAAATGGTAATCAACGATACAAAAACAGTGACAGCATTCAGCACAATAATAATCTGAAACTCTTCCCATTCTATTATCTGTCAGTCAGTAAACAGAAGTCTGCTAGTGAGCACGGCACTTTTTTGTGCATAAACACAAAAAATAATTGCTTGGTTAGCCAATCAAATTCCATGGAGTTAGTGAGTGAGTATGGTTTTATGCCACTTTTAGCAATATTCCAGCAATATCACAGCAGGGGACACCAGAAATGGGCATCACACACGTCAGGAATCGATCCGAGGTCCTCGGCGTGACAAGTGAATGCTTTAAGCACTAGGCTACCCGACCGTCCCAAATTCAATGGAATCACTGGCAAATTATTCATATAAATGTATGTATGACCTGACTGATTGTGAGTCACTGTGTCCAAATGGCATGGATCTTTGCTCATGCTATCAACCACTGCCCATTTATTTACAGGATCTGAATAGTGCACACATAAAAGAACACCCATTCACTTTTCCTATACTACATTACATCACTTTCACTCTGTTGACGTTTATTCAAGATATAGTTCATGAATCTTGTTGTGACACAACCATTGCTTCAAGCGTGACTCTATTTGTATCATACACCTGAAACAAGTAAACCATCACTTACTATACATTGCCATATAAAATTGTCATTTTCGGGTTACAAAGTGACAAGACTCATTAAAATACTGCAACTGTTCCGTGGCAATGGCTATTTCGCTCTTAATTGCTTCCTCTACTTCTTTGCATCTTATGATATGAACCCTGTACTTGCAACCAGGGACCTGGAAATTCTGAGCACCAGACTTTTCCAACCAGATTTTGAGAAAGTACTTGCCGGACATTGCAGCCTGAGACCGGATATCATAACAAAGGTTATAAAATATAGAGGTGCAGACAGACTGACTTGTGCTTTTGTTGTTGATTACTGAATACACGCAAGAACCATGTAACTTTTCATGATGAATCAGTTTTATATCTCAGACACTTATTGAAATAAGATAATAGACATGCCTGTAAATCGTATCCTGTGTTAATTTTCTGACGAAAATATTATGTTTTGGTTTACAAAATGAATTATTGCCATTAATATACAGAAAGCCAGTGTTTTGTAACAGTTCCATGGCAACAGTTATTTGACATCCCATATTTTGCTTCCTCTGCTTCTTTGCATCATATGATGTGACCTAGTTCTTGTGACCATCTTGAGGAACATACAGTGTTGTTGTACCTACTATGTACTTGTGACCTTCTTGAGGAACATTCAGTGTTCTTGTACCAACTTTGTCTGTGTGACCTTCTGGAGGAACATACAGTGTTCTTGTACCAACTTTGTCTGTGTGACCTTCTGGAGGAACATACAGTGTTCTTGTACCAACTATGTACTTGTGACCTTCTGGAGGAACATAAAGTGTTGTTGTACCAACTATGTACTTGTGACCTTCTGGAGGAACATACAGTGTTCTTGTACCAACTGCGTACTTGTGACCTTCTGGAGGAACATACAGTGTTTTTGTACCAACTTTGTACTTGTGACCTTCTGGAGGAACATACAGTGTTCTTGTACCAGCTATGTACTTGTGACCTTCTGGAGGAACATACAGTGTTCTTGTACCAACTTTGTACTTGTGACCTTCTGGAGGAACATACAGTGTTCTTGTACCAACTATGTACTTGTGACCTTCTGGAGGAACATACAGTGTTCTTGTACCAACTATGTACTTGTGACCTTCTAGAGGAACATACAGTGTTGTTGTACCAACTATGTACTTGTGACCTTCTGGAGGAACATACAGTGTTCTTGTACCAACTATGTACTTGTGACCTTCTGACGGAACATACAGTGTTCTTGTACCAACTATGTACTTGTGACCTTCTGGAGGATCATACAGTGTTCTTGTACCAACTATGTACTTGTGACCTTCTGGAGGAACATACAGTGTTCTTGTACCAACTATGTACTTGTGACCTTCTGACCGAACATACAGTGTTCTTGTACCAACTATGTACTTGTGACCTTCTGGAGGATCATACAGTGTTCTTGTACCAACTATGTACTTGTGACCTTCTGGAGGAACATACAGTGTTCTTGTACCAATTATGTACTTGTGACCTTCTGACAGAACATACAGTGTTCTTGTACCAACTATGTACTTGTGACCTTCTGGAGGAACATATAGTGTTCTTGTACCAATTATGTACTTGTGACCTTCTGACAGAACATACAGTGTTCTTGTACCAACTTTGTACTTGTGACCTTCTGGAGGAACATACAGTGTTCTTGCATCAACTTTGCATCATATGATGTGAACCAGTCCATCTGACTATGTGGAGGAACATACAGTGTTCTTTACCAGTCTTTCATCGGGTATCTGTGGAATGTTACATTTCTTTCAAGTGAGAACAAATGATCAAATGAAATTAAAAGATCAAATGAGAATAACGTCAGATGATATTTTCAACTGATGTATGAACGTTCAGGATATAGGAAAATACAAAAGACTTGTGCTTAACATTTTTCAGCAGTATAGAAACACCCTCCCAGAAGCATAAAAATGCCTCTCTCCCCAAACCACTAGATAATTCCCAGAATGTTCAATGGTGTCTTGATGCCCTTTGAACACTGGAGCATTCTACACTAATTGATATATCTGACAGAGTGTTTTTTACACTGGATGCTTCCAAGTTTAGAAATGATTCCAATATAAGTAATGGTAATTGAGTTAGTTCCAGCACACACTGCTCATGGCTGTCACAGGATTCTTCATATCATACCCTAGGGAATATACAGCTGTCACTGTGAAAGAAAATCTGAAATATTGTCAGACATCTCGGAACCCATGGACCAACGGTCATGTCACATGTGATACAAATATTGTTATTTTAAAAAGATTGAGTTACATTTGGTTATTATCTTTAATAAAAAGTTGAAAATATGCATGTGCTATTCTAAGTTATAATTGTTCTGTTATAATATACCTATAGCGACTTCAGGCTATTGTTCTTTAGGTTTCATCACTTGTGGAAAGCCTGCAAACTCTGTTCCTTGAATCCATGCCTATGACATTATGGCCTATGCATTGTGGGAGAATGTCCTGGGCATTCTCAGATATTGCCCTCGACTTTCTAAAGGGTGTTCAATTTTACATGTCATGACTTCAGTCGTCCTCATGCTGCACATGGTCTTTTGCTCACCAGCTGTCATTGAATTCATTTTATACCATGACTACTGTATCGTTTAACTATAAGGTATTCCAATGTTTTCCTATTCTTTCTGGTATTACTTGCATGAGCTCATGAAACACCATCAGGATTATTCCTCACTCACGTTTTTTACATTTTCAACCAAAACCAAGGAGAAGTGTTATAACTATAGCACAGAATACCTGTCCTGAGTTAATGAATGGTGTATATATAGTCCTGAGTCTTTACTGTGTTCATGTAGATTCTTTACTGTACACCCCAGACCTTTTAAGGTGAAGAAAGGTATGAAATGTCAACCTACAAAGAAACTTCATTGAAGAAAAAATAAGTATAAAACATCAACACCAGTCAATAATCAGTCTCAATTTTCTGCCGAAACTGATTCCATTTGGGGTGAAAGGCAAAATAGTGGTGAAAATGATAGAGATGGATCGCTGAAAATCAGCGATGACACCAGATATTCATGAAAAGGGTAGCAAGTTCTATGCTGCCCTACTGGTAGCATCCTTCATTCACACACTAACACATCTCTCTCATGACATAAGGTGTCACAAATCATGCACAAGAGATGACATCAGTCATGTATTACTAATCTCAGTAGGATGACACCATATTGCTTCAACTGAAAAATTGCTGAAATTAACATGTGCAGATAACTGAATGTATATTAAGCTTGATCTTCCAAGCCTTGTGGGTAATATCATATATTCCACCAAAACAACAATTCCCTTTCCTCTGTCTTAGAATTAACAATCTTATTTAAAATTTCTGTTTTCCTCTTTCAGATAGACACAATGCAAAATAGTTTCATTTGTTTATTCATTGTTTTCTACACCTCAAACTTGATATATATAGGAAATATTGTGTAAATATAAGTGACAAATTCTTTACAATAATTGTAAAAAAATCTCTGTTAAAACATCCATTGTATGATTATTGTTCTCAAAGAAATGCTTACCGGTATTCAAAACCAACTTGAAAGGATATTGTTTGCCTACACAATGCAAAACTGCATGTTTCAACAAAAACAACAGAAAGGCCATTTTGCAAATGGCAGAACATATTATGTCCATCCCAAAGTTTAACTTGTGGGCCCTGCTGGGCAACGATGAGCTAAGTACAAAGGGCACTACTTATCTAAATTGTCTGCAGTAGCAATACCCAAGTGTCCTTCTGCTTATGCATAAGTGCGCTGAAGCCACACAGTTTTTGGGGCATGTTATTGGAATACTTTTTTTCCGCCCATAAGGGGTTTCAATAATAAATCTGTCATGGGGAATTATGGGACAAACATTGAAAACGTATCATGAAATTATTTCTTTTAAGTTGTACCTCATTTTAAGTATGCTTTGCAACTTGTTCAGATTATAATTTTAGGAACATTACTAATTTGTTGATATGAAACATTTCTGTTTTATGGGAGACATTTTCTCAATCAGCTGATATTAGAGATGATAAAGAATGAATGTCTTCCTTCCTTATGGATCTGTTTATTATGTGAGAAAATAGTATATTGTTATATAACATCTTATTTTTGTGTTATGCTTTTGATTCAGGAGGATTATGATATTAAACTTTCTGCATATATTCTGTCTACTAACTGAAAAGATGCTCTTGCTAATTCATTTCAAAGTCTTAGCATAAAAGGATGAAGTAAATAATTAAACACTACTCATTAAACTCTCCCATGGAGATCTTCTAGAAAAGTTGTGAATGTAGACACTGCACGTCACCCATGGAGATCTTCTAAAAGTGTTCTGAATGTAGACATTCAGCAACTTCACCCTTGGTGATCTTCTAGATGTGTTGTGAATGTAGACACTGTACTTCACCCTTGGTGATCTTCTAGATGTGTTGTGAATGTAGACACAGCAACTTCACCTTTGGTGATCTTCTAGAAGTGTTGTGAATGTAGACACAGCAACTTCACCTTTGGTGATCTTCTAGAAGTGTTGTGAATGTAGACACTGTACTTCACCAAAAGTGATCTTCTAGAAGTGTTGTAATTGTAGACACTGTACTTCACCAAAAGTGATCTTCTAGATGTGTTGTGAATGTAGACACAGCAACTTTACCCTTGGTGATCTTCTAGAAATGTTGTGGATGAAGACACTGTAATTCACCAAAGGTGATCTTCTAGAAATGTTGTGAATGTAGACACTGCACTTCACCCTTGGTGATCTTCTAGAAGTGTTGTGAATGTAGACACTGCACTTCACCAAAGCTGATCTTCCAGTAGTGTTGTGAATGTGGAGACTGCACTTCACCCTTGGTGATCTTCTAGAAGTGTTGTGAATGTGGAGACTGCACTTCACCCTTGGTGATCTTCTAGAAGTGTTGTGAATGTAGACACTGCACTTCACCAAAGCTGATCTTCCAGTAGTGTTGTGAATGTGGAGACTGCACTTCACCCTTGGTGATCTTCTAGAAGTGTTGTGAATGTGGAGACTGCACTTCACCCTTGGTGATCTTCTAGAAGTGTTGTGAATGTAGACACTGCACTTCACCAAAGCTGATCTTCAAGTAGTGTTGTGAATGCGGAGACTGCACTTCACCCTTGGTGATCTTCTAGATGTGTTGTGAATGTAGACACTGCACTTCACCCTTGGTGATCTTCTAGAAGTGTTGTGAATGTGGAGACTGCGCTTCACCCTTGGTGATCTTCCAGTAGTGTCAATCCAGACACAATACATTTTCCCCATGGTCATCTCCCAAGCAACTGTAACCATGGTGATCTTTAAGTAGTGTTGTGAGAGAATACCATTTTAAAACAGTTTTAGCGAGTGGACACAATAATTGACTTTACACTTTCTACCCACATGGGAAAAAAACCCAGGTTACATGAGGCAGACACATTAACCGCTCTGCTAACGAGGTGCCCCTAAATATTGATTACTTTTGTTTGAAACTGTCAATAGTTTTTAATACCTCTGTAAAAGACATGAAACTTTTAACGTGTGCACATCATATAGACACTGTTATGTGTATGGACAATACTTAATTCTGTTTTTTTATGCCAGAATTGTTATTTTTGTTAAAAAGATTCTCCCGATTGACTATTTCATCAAACAAAAATCCACCACAGACAGACATATCTTCAGAAAATGTTGACAGTATGCAGATGCACCATAGGATAAGAGAGTTTCATTACAATATTAACTTTGATAAATGTCAACTGTTACCTAACTCTGTATTTTATATCAGTATGTGAATTATTATGAAGTACTGAAGTCATACAAGGAAAGAAAAACTGATAGATACTTTTTATTTGTTTACTTTTCAGTCAGGAGATTTATATACATCACTATATATCAGGCATCATCACAAAGAACAGAGCTTATTTTCTATTGCTATCCACTGTTTACAAGTATATTAAAATCGTGAAATGTAATCTTTAATTTCCAAAAAGCAAACAAACCCAACTCAGGGGCATGGGTGAACCAAACAGTTGTCTAAAGCAATGTACACAGTTGTGTCCCTTAGACGTGCCAGGAATCTATGATCATAGGTTCAAATCCAAGATTCACCTTGTTTATGTTACTTGGTTTGTCAGCACCATTCCATGATTTTCTGTGGTAAACGGCTAAGACTTTCATCGCTTCAGGGTTTAGAAATTCATCCCACTTGAAGCTGACACATATGATATGTTAAAATACTGTTCAATTTTTGTTTCTTTGTTGTTTAACTACGCACTCAGCAATATTCCAGCTAAATGACGGCTGTCTGTAAATAATCAAGTCTGGACCAGACAATCCAGTGATTGATATAATGAGCATCGATCGATATGATTGGGATAAGATGACATGCATCAACGAGCCTGACCATTCGATCCTGTTAGTTGCCTCTTATGACAAGCATGGGTTGCTGAAGACCTTCTCTAACCCAGATATCAAAATACTGTTCAAAGCTGTATTAAACCAAAATTATTCACATATCCTATATCACCACTGACATGCATCACTGGTTTGTATAAGTGGCCCTTCTCAGACAGACTGGTTCTCGGAATTCTTTTCGTTGTGTCACCTTTATGGCGTATGTACAGATAGGTTCTTTATTTGATCTATATCTATATTTTCATATCTGCTGAGATTTCATGTCTGTTTCACACCCATTGTCTTGTCAAACATTCAAATTGAAAATCTTCAAACTCCTGCAAAAAAAGAATCCTTCATATATAATGGTGCAAATGATTAATTGAACAAAATCATGAAAGAACAAATTTCTCAGGAACTGGAATCAAGAACTGCCAGGTGATATTGAACAACCCATACTAGGCACCAACATTTGTTACGGATGAAGTGGAACGGCGCCATCGTTATCTCTTGTACAACATCCAGTGTAGTTGCAGACTGTCTGGTACATGAACAGCAAAGTCTTCTTGCATAACCACACTCAGTCTCTGTGCAGAAGGTGATGGGTGGAACTGATTATAAAATACTGACACCATATCCATATTCATGTTGGCAAACATTTCAAAATACCAAATAATTTCTTTTGGCAGTAAATACTTTTAAGTGTTTATTCCAAGACAAAAGTATGAAAACATACCTAAATACTATTAGTTTTCTTGTTTGTTGTTTAATGCCCCACTCAGCAATATTCCAACTGTATGGTGGTAGCCTGCTAACTGAATCTGGACCAAACAAATCAGTGATTGAGCAACATCACATGTAGTCAAATATGATGACACACAATGAACCACGTCACCTAGTCTGACCTCCCGATCAACAGGGTAACCTCACATAACAAGCATCGGCTGTTTGGGACCTATTCTATCTCTGGAACCCTACAGTGACCTACATACTAAGGTACCCACATTTAACAAGTATATCATAAAAATACCTTTTTGTCAAATGAATAAATAAATGAATAAATAAATAAACGACCGAATGACTGAACAACCAAACAAATGAAGGAACGAATGAATGAATGAGGGACAATATAACAAACGTATGTTACATTTGTGATAACACTTTCTCAGTAATGTTACTTGTGACAACATTCTAAAATGCATTGTGTATTCTGAGAAAAATATTACATAATTTCCCATCCTAAGTTAACCCTGTTTAATCCTTATCTCAAACAGCATAGTGCGTGCCCACAAGGACTTGGGGTAGATACTTTACAAACACACACTGAGTTATATCTTATAACTTTCATCTTCATCTTATCAGTTACAAGTTCCATTTAATGTTTGTTGGATCAGTATTTACTGACTTGTGACTTTTGTGTCTGTTTTGACACTGTCTGGTAGTAAAGTCTTCACATGTATCCACATTGCCAGGTCTTTGTGTGAAGGATGGGACTGATTAAGTAGCTTCTACAATCAGAAAGTACAAAGGAATATGACTTGAGTGTGTTGATGTGGTAATGATAACGGAGCATGCAACACATTTGTGTTGTGGTGTGGGGCTAGCATCTTGCGACTGATCATCACAGCTTCTAGTATTAGTTATGACAGGATGTCAGATCTCTCACCTTCTCACACTGGTGGTCTTGTAGAAGAAACAGGTATAGAGAAATATATGTACACATTCTGATAGATTGTATTGGGTAGGGGGCTCACGGAACTCTCACCTGCTCACACAAGTGGTGTTGTAGAAGAGCCAGGTATAGAGAAATATATGTACACATTCTGATAGTTATTTTGGGTAGGGGCTCATGGACCTCTCACCTTCTCATACTGGTGGTCTTGTAGAAGAGCCAGTTATAGGCAATACACACATTCTGATAGCTAGTATTGGGAAGGGGGCTCATGGACCTCTCACCTTCTCATACTGGTGGTCTTGTAAGAGAGCCAGTTGTAGGGAATACACACATTCTGATAGCTTGTATTTGGTAGGGGGCTCATGGACCTCTCGGGGGCACGGGTGGCCCAGTCGTCTAAGGCGTCGCGATTCGCTGTGCAGAGTTGCGTCCTTTGAACATGCCAGAAACCTATGATTGTGGGTTCGAATCCTGGTTTGCCCCGATTATGTTTCTAGGTTTGTCAGCACCATACCCGTGCTCGTGGGTTTCACCGAAGTGGTAAACGTCTGAGACCTGCATCCCTTCGGGCTTTCCTCCCACATTAATCTGACATGCCTGATATGACTGGAATATTGTTAAAAGCGGCGTTAAACCCAACTCACTCACTCACTCATGGACCTCTCACCTTCTCATACTGGTGGTCTTGTAGAAGAGCCAGTTGTAGGGAATACACACATTCTGATAGCTTGTATTGGGTAGGGGCTCATGGACCTCTCACCTTCTCATACTGGTGGTCTTGTATAAGAGGGAGTTATAAGGAATACACACATTCTGATAGCTTGTATTGGGTAGGGGTCTCATGGACCTCTCATCTTCTCACGGAAGTGGTCTTGTAGAAGAGCCAGTTGTAGGGAATACACACATTCTGATAGCTTGTATTGGGCAGGGGCCTCACGGACCTCTAACCTTAAAAATTATCAAGCTAGTGGTGTTGTAGAAGAACAAGGTATAGAGAAATATATATACACACATTGTGATAGTTTATTTTGGATAGGGGGCTCATGGATCTCTCACCTTCTCATACTGGTGTTCTTGTAGGAGAGCCAGTTGTAGGGAATACACACATTCTGATAGCTTGTATTGGGCAGGGGGCTCACGGACCTCTAACCTTAAAAATTATCAAGCTAGTGGTGTTGTAGAAGAACCAGGTATAGAGAAATATATATACACACATTCTGATAGTTTATTTTGGATAGGGGCCTCATGGATCTCTCACCTTCTCATACTGGTGTTCTTGTAGGAGAGCCAGTTATAGGCAATACACACATTCTGATAGCTCATATTGGGTAGGGGTCTCACAGACCTCTCACCTTCTCATACTGGTGTTCTTGTAGAAGAGCCAGTTATAGGGAATACACACATTCTGATAGCTTGTATTGGGTAGGGGTCTCATGGACCCCTCACCTTCTCATACTGGTGGTCTTGTAGGAGAGCCAGTTGTAGGGAATACACACATTCTGATAGCTCATATTGGGTAGGGGTCTCACGGACCTCTCACCTTCTCATACTGGTGTTCTTGTAAGAGAGCCAGTTGTAGGGAATACACACATTCTGATAGCTTGTATTGGGTAGGGGTCTCATGGACCCCTCACCTTCTCATACTGGTGTTCTTGTAGAAGAGCCAGTCATAGGAAATACACATTCTGATTGTATTGGGTAGGGACTCACGGACCTCTAACCTTAAAAATTATCAAGCTAGTAGAAGAACCAGGCATAGAGAAATATATATACACACATTCTGATAGCTTGTATTGGGTAGGGGTCTCATGGACCCCTCACCTTCTCATACTGGTGTTCTTGTAGAAGAGCCAGTCATAGGAAATACACATTCTGATTGTATTGGGTAGGGACTCACGGACCTCTAACCTTAAAAATTATCAAGCTAGTAGAAGAACCAGGCATAGAGAAATATATATACACACATTCTGATAGTTTATTTTTGGTAGGGTCTCATGGACCTCTCACCTTCTCATGCAAGTGGTCTTGTAGAAGAGCCAGTTATAGAGAATACGGTACACACATTCTGATAGCTTGTATTGGGTAGGGGCCCACAGACCTCTCACCTTCCCACGCAAGTGTTCTTGTAGAAGAACCTGTAGTCTTAGGGAATGATATATACACACGTTGACAGCTTATATTGGGGTCTCACAGAACTCTTCATCACCCTCTCCCAATGGTGTTTGGTGCAAAACTCAATCAAATTGACAGGTAACACAGTAGGTTTATGTCCTTATTATATAAATATGCATGCTGCGAGTTTATTTTTGATCTCTAGGACTCTACTGTTTATCAGTCATATTGGAGGTCTTGTTGAAGAACTTGATATTGGGAATTATTTAGAGAATAAGCTTTTGGCTCAGAGGAATTAGGAATTATCTGTCCCTAGTGAATTAATTTTATAAGTCCTAAGCCCTGGTGTGGGACTTTCAACCATATTTTATGAGGGACAGACAATCCATAATTCCGAGTTGCGAGTTATTCTATATTTTACATAGAGTCTTTTTTCTGAGAGAATGTTGAAAAAAAAGGTTTCCTGATTACAGGTGGAGACAGATCATTGTTGAAATAACATCCTATAAAGCCTCAAATGGATAACACCATCTTTAACATTTTAGACAATGCACTGATATGGCAAGACATTGCTATGGGCTACTTCATGAACAATGAAAACATTAGGGGCATGGTAAGTATGAACTAGCCACAGCATGAGTGAGTGAGTGAGTATGCTTTTAGACCAGAAATGGGCTTCACACATTGTACCTATGTTAGAAATCGAACCTGGATCTTCGGCGTGACGAGTGAATGCTTCAACCACTAGGCTACCCCACCGCCCCTAAATCAGCAAAAAGCCAAAATTATAATGCTCAGTTAAAATATATGAAAACAGTTGCACCAATGTCCTTGTCCCGATATCCTTGAACCGATATCCTTGCACCGATATCCCTGCACTGATATCCTTGCACTGATATCCATGCACCGATATCCTTTCCCCACTAGGCTATATATGATAGTTGCTGACAGAGATCTAGATGTTCAAGTCAGATGAACAGTCAAGTATGTGTATGCCAAGGCTGCACAGCGGCCAAGGTGTACAATGCACATACCGGTACTCAAGTGTTCATCTAACTGGAACATCAGTGTTAGTGGGCGACATAACACCAAAAGCATTAGGTTGTTAGAAGCATTTGGTGAGTACCTTAGAACTCACAGCCTTTGGCACTGGTGGTCTACGAGTAAATGTTGTTTGTTTGTTTGTTGTTTAATGCCGCACTCAGCAATATTCCGTCGGTCTGTAAATAATCGAGTCTGGACCAGACAATTGAGTGATTAACATCATAAGCATCGATCCACACAATTGGGACTTGATGACATGCACCAACCTATCTGCATGAAGATCTCAACAGCTCCACAAGGTTGAATCAGGCGAACGCAAAGCGAATGTTGACAGCCCAATCTAAATAAAGGACGTATAGGTTCTTGCACCAATTAAATGTCATCTTTTTAAATGATTTGGTCTCATTTTTTTAACACCTTGACTCAGAAATTTCAATCATAGCAAAAAAAACTCACACAGAAAACAATTATACCCTTGATAGAACAGCCTTTGGGTTTAGATGTCTTGGCACTTGGAAATAAGAGGCTGTATAAAATGTCCACAACAGTATAACAGCAAGATTTTATTATTTTACATTGAAACGCCCTGATTATATGTTTTCAAGACACAGACAACATATATTCCTGTCTGAATGCTCCACTCACTTGTTCCAAGAATTTAGAAGCCTCGATGTCGACTGGCTGATCAAAACATTCACCTGACATGATCATTTACTCCAACATGATCCTCGTCTGTGTCAAGATCTGATGACACTTCCACAGAAGGTCTCATCTGGAGAACCCTGAGCAAACTTAAGACCACCCAATCTAAATGAAGGAGTGAGTGATTCAGTGAGCATGGTTTCACACCGTTTTTAGGAATACTCAACAATATCAAGGTGGGGGACACCATAAATGAGCTTCACACATTGTATCCATGTCGGGAATTGATCCTGGGTCTTCTGCATGATGAGTGAACACTTTAACAAGTAGGCTACCTGACCGCCCCTTAATGAAGGAAGAATGGGTTCTTGAGCTACCCGGTAATCAGATGTCAGCTTGCTAAAACAATTCAGTTTCATTTCTGTACCACCTTTATTGGAAAATTTCAATCTCTGGCAAAAACACTACCACAGAACACAAACATATCACCTGTCGTAACCCTTTTGGGTGTATATGCCATGGTGCATATAAACAACAGGATATCTAAAAATATCCACAACAGTATAATACCAAGGCATTACTTTTTTTCATTTGTATTTCCTTCGTTTTTGAGTTACAGAAATCCGATAAGCTTGAGTAAATGCTCCATTTACTCGTACTGATACTTTAGAAGCCTTGATAATTTAGGAGATTAATTAGAAAGTTCATCTGACAAAACCTGATACAAGTAAAAGATGTGATCTTAAAGTGATTGAGACAAACCAGTGATCAATATTATGAGCATCAGATGACATACGACCAACCAAGTCTCTATTCTAACCTGGAATCCCCTCGAGGTGTGCATGTTCGTACTGAAACTATAAATATCGACATAGTGGGCCACTGTTGTGATATAGATTTACTGTTCAATGGCAATAATTAACCCAAACTCACCCACTCACTGTGTGTCTGGCTTAACAAAATAAGGGGCTTGTGGGGATTCTGGGTATGACAAAACAGTATTTCATAATAAGCTTGTCGTAAGAGGTGACTAGAATGATTCAGTGATCAGACTTAGTGATCAGACTTGGTTAATTGGCTGATGGCATATTCATCTTATCCCAAATGTGTTGATCGTGGCTGAAAATGTCAACCTGTGGATTGTCTGGGTTGTCAGACAGACAGACAGACAGGCAGGCAGGCAGACAGACAGACAGGCAGGCAGGCAGGCAGGCAGGCAGGCAGGCAGACAGACAAGGGGCCAACCGTGTGAGCTAAGTTTGTTTCCACAGTTGTCATGGCAGATTCCATGATGAGCCAACATGCTAGTGTGTCATCCCACGCCACATAGCATGGAGTTTGATTCTGGTTTCTAATGCACAGACTCTTGGGCTTCATGTCTTCATTAAATTCCTTGTCACTGTAAGCTCTCCTCAGTAAAGACATTAGGCCTTTTCCAGGCAAAGTGGTGGTTGAAAGTGTCAACAATTACTAATATAGTCTGGATAGGATAGGACACTGCTCATCCAAGTCAAGCCATGTGTCGTCATCGAGGCCACCCTGTCGCTCCAAATTCTCATCACAGAGACTCCATGATGCCTGGGTGTGACACTTTTTGAGCAAGGTTGCAGATATTGATTGGTCATTAGAGTCATCCTATCCACCCCACTTATACTACTCAAAAGAAGTTAAGGACCACCCAATTCTTTTATATTACTATTGTCAATCTGTCATGCTGACTCTCTCATATTACTATAGTCACAGCATGATAGAATAACTATAGTAATATGAAAGGATCAGGTGGTCCTTAACCAAACTTCTTTTGAGTAGTATATATACTCACCAACACCCCTTGGGGACAATATTGACAGAAGTGAGTGTCTCTCTCCTAACTTCAAGATTACCAAAGCCACTGACGTTTATTTTCAAATGAGTTGAGCCAGTTTCTCACTTTCTGTCTTGAAGAGCACTACAGTGACACAAACTTACACTTCAAGTTCCCTGGAGTTTCAGTTGCGTGAGTTTGCATATGTGAGACAGTCTTCTTCAGTTGATAAGAGTCAATAAGCTCACAGTTGGATCTTAATGAAGTACATTTTCCAGGGTGAGTGAGTGTGTTGAGTCTTACAGGGCAATAAGCTTCATTCCAGACATAACATGGCAGGACATCAAGAATGGATTTCACACATTATCCATGTGGGAATTAAACCCGGGTCTTCAGCATAATGAGTGGACACTTTAACCTCTGAACTAAACCACCCCCTATATTTCCAGTTTATCACCCATCCCCTATATTTCCAGGGTATCACCCACCCCTATATTTCCAGGGTTTCCCCCACCCCCTATATTTCCAGGGTTTCCCCCAGCCCCTATATTTCCAGGGTATCCCCCACCCCTACATTTCAAGGGTATCTCCCACCCCCCTATTTCCAGGGTATCATCCATCCCCTATATTTCCAGGGTTTCCCCCAACCCCTATATTTCTAGGGTTTCCCCCACCCCCTATATTTCCAGGGTATCCCCCACCCCCTACATTTCAAGGGTATCTCCCACCCCCTATTTCCAGGGTATCATCCATCCCCTATATTTCCAGGGTATCTCCAAACCCCTATTTCCAGGGTTTCCCCCACCCCCTATATTTCCAGGGTATCACCCACCCCCTATATTTCCAGGGTATCACCCATCCCCTATATTTCCAGGGTATCACCCATCCCCTATATTTCCAGGGTTTCCCCCAACCCCTATATTTCCAGGGTTTCCCCCAACCCCTATATTTCCAGGGTATCACCCACCCCTATATTTCCAGGGTTTCCCCCACCCCCTATATTTCCAGGGTATCCCCCATCCCCTATATTTCCAGGGTATCACCCACACCCTATATTTGCAGGGTATCACCCACACCCTATATTTCCTGGGATATCACATCCCCTATATTTCCAGGGTATCACCCACCCCCTATATTTCCAGTGTATCACCTATCCCCTATATTTCCAGGGTATCACCCACCCCCTATATTTCCAGGGTATCCCCCACCCCTATATTTCCAGGGTTTCCCCCGGCCACCCCCTATATTTCCAGGGTTTCCCCCACCCCCTATATTTCCAGGGTTTCAACCACCCCCTATATTTCCAGGGTATCCCCCACCCCCTACATTTCCAGGGTATCTCCCACTCCCCTATTTCCAGGGTATCATCCATCCACTATATTTCCAGGGTATCTCCCACCCCCTATTTCCAGGGTTTGCCCCACCCCATACATTTCCAGGGTATCACCCACCCCCTATATTTACGGGGTATCACCCACCCCCTACATTTCCAGGGTTTCACCCACCCCCTATATATCCAGGGTATCATCCATCCCCTATATTTCCAGGGTATCACCCAACCCTATATTTCCAGGGTTTTCCCCACCCCCTATATTTCCAGGGTATCACCCACCCCCTATATTTCCAGGGTATCACCCACCCCCTATATTTCCAGGGTTTCCCCCACCCCCTATATTTCCAGGGTATCTCCCAACCCCTATATTTCAAGGGTTTCCCCCACCCCCTATATTTCAAGGGTATCTTTCACCCCTTATATTTCCAGGGTTTCCCCCACCCCCTATATTTCAAGGGTACAACAACCAGCTGTTGCCCTGATTGATGTCAGGAGGCAGTCCCAACAGGATCACAAGAAACAATCCAGGGTCACATTACAGCATGTGTTTCATGCACAAGGGATGAAATACTGAACAATGACATCTGCTTACCTCAAACACTATGATACAGGTATCATATATAACATGCATAATTAGCATGGGGTTTGGTATTAATTTAGTCTGTCATCACTCTTGACACCTGTTCAGCAGCCACTGTCTGTGGGAAATGGTATATCATCCATTGTGTGATCGGAACTGATGTTATAATGTGGAAATAAAAAAAATATTTAACAAGCTCCTGTGTAATACCAATTTTATGAAAAGAGTGAATAGTTCTGGTGTTTGATGTGCGAAGGCTTAGTTCCTTCTACACTGTACCTGAAACATCATAGAAAGACAAATTATATTCCCGGTTATTAATGGCCATAATAGTTATATATAAAAATCTGTAGATACTATTATAAGACAGGCCACTCCTTTATGTCGATTTCATAATTATATTTTGCATAATAATTATTGCTCAGTATGCTTATATCTTTGCCTTGTGAAATGTTATATGTTTTTGCTTGTTGATACATGTAGTAGTTTGTAGAAACTTTGAACTCTGTCCAATGAGTGTGTGCGATAAAAAAAATAAAATGATCTTACGTTATCTAACGTTATGGGAGCATCAGTGACAAATAGAACTGTCTTTCCAAGGCTTACTATTACTCATCTTCCCAAGGCAAGGGAGTTAATTGAGTGTAAAAGTCCCTCTTCCCGAGGCAAGGGAGTAAACTGACTCTAAAAGTCGTGTTTCCACCCTTCCTGAACTAGGCTGGAATTTCTTGGCTTGATCATAGCACCACCAGTGGCTGTTATCAGTTATGTCCCTTCCATGTCCCTCCTATTGACCAATCAGATTCCACCTCTCATATCACTTGCATCTGCTTCAAAGGAAATGGGACCCAGTCAAGATGATCTGATCAATAATCAAGATCTATGTTGTGATAAAAGGGGTCCTAAATATCTGTGGATGCCGAGTTGGGGGTACACATGCTTTGCAAGACCTGTAATCGACCGAAATCTGCATGTCAGTTTACGAACCGGATGTCAATTTTGTTATGTGATTTTGATTGACTATGCTTAGCCTCATTAGTCGAGCCAAAATATTCAAGCCTAGTTCAGCAAGGGTGGAAACTGGACTTTTAGTCAGTTAACTCCCTGTCCTCAGGGAGATGACTATTACTCTCAAAATAGACCTACTGCTGTTATAACAGATTGTCATCCATGAGATACATACAATCAAACAGCATTGAGTCAGGTGAGCTTAAATGTGTCAAATCATTCCCTCTGTCTTTAAAGAAAATATCCGGTACTAATTATGTCTACAGGTGTCAAAGACAAACATGACAGAGCGCAAACTCCAGCAAAATCTTAAAGCATGGTGTTCATCCCGGACTATTTACAAGATTAATTAAAAGACAACTCTATTCTACGATTTCACTAAGTGAATCCTTCTGAAACATTGGCATTTTGCAATATTTCAGTAACACACCAGAACACTAGACATGGGCTTCACACAGTTAACGAATGTTGGGAATTAATCCAGACTTTTGGCCTACTAGGCATAGCTTCATAATAAGTGAGTATTGTTTTACGCCACCTGCAGCAAAATAATGGCAGGGGCACCACAAATGAACTTCAAGAATTGTTCCTATGTTGAGGATCAAACCCCTGACACTAGGCTATCTCACCATCCTGGCTAAGCTAAGTGAGGGAATATTCTTTCATGCCACTATTCTAGCAAATTCATGGCAGGGGGCACACAAAAGGACTTCAAGAACTGTTCCCGACTCGCGATATAAATGGCTACCCAATCCGCCCAGCTAAAAAAGATGAGTGAATATTACTTTAAGCAATATTCAAGCAATGTAATGACAAGGGGAACCACCAAACGACTTCAAGAATTGTTCACCTCCTTAGGAATTGAACCCATACCACTTGTCTACCCCACTGCCCCATTTCAAATAAGTTATTGTTTGTTGTTTAACGCCATGCTCAGGAATATTTGAGCAATGTGGTCTGTAAATAATTAAGTCTGAACCAGACAATCAAGTGTTTGACATCGTGAGCATCGATCTACACAATTGGGATACGATGACATACATCAACCAAGTCAGCGAGCCTGACCACCTGATCCTGTTCGTCACCTCTTATGATAACCATCAAACCAAGGGCATGAGGCTATACCCCATCACCCCAGGTGAAATAAGTAACCTTTATGGCAGGTATGGGCACTTCTGAGACAGGTATGTAAGTACCGGTTCAGGTTACACATGGCGGTGTGGGGGGAACATGATGTATAGCACTGCTACAGGACATGGCGTGGAATGTATAAGAAACATTAACTGGCAGAGAACAAAGATTAAAGTTCTGGGAATGTACTGAATCAGATTACGAAGCTACCATACAACATGAGCTGTCAGTTTTCTGACCTATAGGCAGCACTAGAGCAGGATTACCCCTAATACAGCATCATTACTGGAGAGTTATGTGATCATTATAATCTACAGACTTGGACACAGTTCATATGTAACCCTCTCAAGTACAAGTACATGCACAACAATTTGGAAAAGAGGGTGTACTTAAAATACAAAAAATGTTAAAAACATGTAATCAAATGATAAAGTTTTGTTTTTTAAAGGTCAACATGATTATTATGCTTATGGTGGGAGTGGGTCACACCTCTGAACCATCCCCTCACCACCACCCCCTCACCATCCCCACCCCCTCAACACCAACCCTTACCACCACCCCCTCAACACCCCCCCTCACCACCACCCCCTCACCACCACCCCTTCACCTCCATCCCTCACCACTACCCCCTCAACACCACCCCTCACCACCACCCCCTCAACACCCCCCCTCACCACCACCCCCTCACCACCACCCCTTCACCTCCATCCCTCACCACTACCCCCTCAACACCACCCCTCACCACCACCCCCTCACCACACACCCCTCACCACCACCAACCCCTCACCCCCACCCCACCCCTCACCACCACCCCACCTGGGGTCCTGCAAATTGTGATACAGTCCTAAATTTAAAAGATATCAAATCACCACAACCAAACCACCACACAAACAGATACACATAAACACACATGCACAAACACAAATGCACAAACTCATACACAAACTCATACACAAACACATACACAAACACATACACACAAACACAAATGCACAAACACATATGCACAAAAGGTATGCAATATGCACAAACACATTCCTAGTACACACAAACACAGATGCACAAATGCACAATGCACAAAGCACAAATGCACAAACACACATGCATACACACATATATGCACAAACACAAACACACACAAATATGCACTAACACATAAGCACAAAAACTAATTTTATCCAACTGGAATTTAGGCCACACTTTTCATTATTAGTCTACAGATATATTCCCAAACAAAGTAGCTTTGTAGGTTAAAACAAAATTAATTTGTGTTGCTCAATATTCAATTTTCTCAGCATTAAGTTATTTGGGTCATTTGTTTATTTTGGTTGTAAAAGAAAGTTAAATGTTTACCGTAGGTAAGCATGCATTTAGGTCTATCAAAGAAGCTCTGTTCTCTTTATCAGGTGTTTAATTTGCAATGACCAGAGAAATATAGTATGCCTTTCATCAGTTAATATTGAAAATTAACAGAGAATAGTGAAAGTTTCACTATTTTTATCTTCAGTTTGTGGCTTTCGACTGTATCTCTTAATTTTGACAAAAATATTTTGATGGACAAGTGATGAGTTGTTGTAGCCCTAGCAGTATCTATATCATACTGAAGAAAACTAAACTGATAGCCAAAAGAAAGTTTACCATAGTTTTGAATCACTCTAGATAAAAAAAACACAAAAGATAGATGCATGAAGTAAAATGTATTTAAAAGATCAAAATTTCAATGAAATCACTTTAAAATGACAGTTTTACAGTATCAGATATTGGCATTACAGTTGCCCAAATTGAGTTTGGGGTAGCAAAACAAGCTTTCAACATAATGAATGGACAAAGGGCACACACATCTAAAATCCCTCAAGTTCAATGACACATCACACTAACAGTGTGTATGACCACCTTCTGCTACAAGACATGCAAAAACTCTCCATCGCACAGAAAAAGTCAGTCGTCTGATGACGTCATGTGGGATATAAAGCTATTCTTAACGGAGGGCCTGGGTCAGTTCTTGTCAGTTGTATGGAGGTTGTGGTCACTGTTGAAACACAATCCATGACATCGCAGAGGTGTTCTATGGGGGCCATGTCTGGGGAGCATTCAGGCCATGGAAACATACTGACGTTGTTGGCTGCAAGGAAGTTTTGTACGATTCAGCTGTATGGAGTCTGGCATTGGGATGCTGATAAAGGACACCATGTGGCAGCTGTTGTAGAAATGGTAGGACAATCGGACGAAGAATTTCATCTACCGGTATGTAACGCTGAGCTGTCAAATTTCTGCTAACAATGACCAGTGGTGTTCTCTCCTGTCCACAAATTCCACTCCACACAATAACACCCTCTCCATCATATGACACGAACTCCTGAACGCAACACTGTTTGTTCTTTCCTTCGACAGTAAACATGCTGTCTTCCATCAGTTCTGAACAGACAGAACCAGCTTTCATCAGTGAAGACACTCTGACAGTCACTTTGCTACCGACAACATATAGTCCTCAATCTCTGACAACGGTGTTGCACTGTCAATAACTGTCTTGTGTAAGGTCTGTAAGCGCTAATTCCTTGAGCCTTGGGTCACCTGGCCACTGTCTGTTGACTAACCATATGTCCTAAAGCATTCATCACTGATGATGTCCCTGTCAGGAATTGATTCCAGAGACTCGAGTACCGGTCTTCATTGGGCATAGTTATCCTGGTTCTGCCTGTTCTTGGTCTTACTAACGTTACATCAGCTTAGTTACAGCAACACAGGAGCAACCAAATGTTCTAGCAATGTGGGCATGGGTTGCTCCCATCTGTATCATACCCCGGGCCTGCTTGCGTTGTTCAGGTGTCGGTCATGGTATTTCTGTGGTGTTTTTTTATCAGTGTGAATGTCTGACATGCTGTCCGTATAATTTATATACCCTTATTTCATATGTAATTTCTGCTGCCCCATGGGCCAAACACTAGTTTTTTCACTTTTTCACATTTCTTAAAAAAATGTGCCTTGAACATGCATCACTTTCTGCATAGAGCATTGTTGTGTTTGGATGGTGTGTTCTGCAATGATTAAGTTTGAACTTGTGCTTATATATTTTTGCAATTTTATTTTAAAAGTTCAGTTGTACATGAAGCATCACATAAATACTATTAATTGTTTTTGCTTCTTTTGCATCATTAGCAAAGAATTTGCTTGCATTTTTGCAATCTCAGAAAAGAACCTTGTCGATTTATGTCAATACTTTTCTTTTTTCAACTTTGTACACCAATATATCACAAGACAAACTAAAGCAAAGATTTCGTTCCTTGATCCATGGGGCATCTGTCACTAAACATGTTGACCATACATGACTATCTTGAAAGGTTCAGGACAACTGTCATCTGAAGTTGTCATACTGAGAAGACCGCCTCCGTGGTCTAGTGGTAGAGCGTCCGCCAAGAGAGCGGAAGGTCCGGGGTTCGATCCCCGACTGTGTCATACCAAAAGACGTTAAAAGATGGTACTTGTTGTTACCCTGTCTGGCGCTCGGTATTAAGGGGCTAAAACAAGGACTGGTTGGCTCGAAGTCAGTATACTGTGTCTGAGTGGGGTATTCATGTTAAACTGCGGCATGGTATCTCAGTGAGCTAGCACTATAAATCGGCATCAGTCCGGACTAGTACAAGCAGCCACACATACACACACATACACACACACACGTGCATGCATGTCGCTATATAAGTGCAATAATCTTTGACGCGACGTTAAACCCCATTTCACCTCACCTCATACTGAGAAAACACTATGTGAAATACTGGACTTATTTGATGTTTTGGGTTAATAGGCGAGAAGCAGGCATTCCCATCATCATCATTATTGTTGTATAAGATTAAATATCACACTGTGAAGTCTGACATCTGACAAACTGTACAATGGGATCTGATCATACAGAATTCCACGCTTGTTAGCAACAAAATTATCTAAATATGTCAATATCATTGTCCCCATGGGTTTTCGGACGCTTAAGAAACATTTATAGTTTTCTCGCTAATCGCAAGAACATCGGTAAAACATCACACTCACTTATGAAAGACAACTTCATCTAAAAATCAAGCCACCATCTGAGTATTTACAATGTCTGTGTAATGCCACAACCTTCATTATGGCAGGAATACTCAGGATAAACATAGCTGTCTGAAAACTTATGATGTCTGAAAACATATGATCCGACAATACAAATGTCAATCATCCTAATGTCATACATATTAATAATTGTCATGACCAGTACTGAAGGTCATGACTTGATTGTCATTAGTATGGCTCTATTTCGTCATTGCTCTCACACATCATATGTTTTTTAACGTAAAGGTAAATGTTTTGAATGATCAACAATAAAATCTACTTATAGTATGAATAGAGTATACATATAACTAATTTATATTGGTATCAACCACTGATGATCTTTAATGAAACTACCGAAGAGAAACATGATACTGAGTATCACTAGGCAGATCTTGGATGAACGTCAGATGGTCAGGCTGTCTGGTAGTTAAACAGATCTGCCCTTTAAGAATTGCTGAGTCATTAAAAAGTATTATCATTATAACACTTATATAGCAGCGTGCGTGCGTGCATGCGTGAATCTACACAATTGGGATATGATGACATGCATCAACCAGTTCAGCGAGCCTAACCACCTGATCCAGTTTGCCGCCTCTTATGACAAGGATTAGTATGTAATACAGACCCTGAAACAAATACATCCAATACAGCCATGCAAGTCTATATTACTGAAGAGAGTCTCTGGGGTCCTTTTTACTATATTTTTATTAAAATAATTGAACAACTTTATTTTCTGTAGGATATTTTCATTTCAGAGACTAGATGTTCATCTAGATAAGGATGGTCACCCCTTACACTAGCATGGGTTGCTGAAGACCTAATCATGTGTTGCATGTGTGTGAGTGAGTGTGTAAACATGTCTGTATCTGCTGCACTAAATAAAACACCACCAACCAAAAATAAACGTGATAATTTTGATCTGTTCTCATTTGGTTTTCATTTGAATGGGTCTGAAACAAAGCTGCTGAAACATTTTTTTTCAAGATTCTTTGCCATTAGAATATCTATTTACACAATCTGGGAATACAAATCTCAAAAAGCATTCTTAAAGCAAAATATAAATTCATAAATATACATGATTGCCAGTATGTAGTTATGTAGTGAATGTGTTTAGTGATGTATGAAGCTTTGGGGATTATTTAGGGATACTCTAGCATAATTATTCATAGTAATAAATCTAGAAAAAAAAGATGAATTTAAATTTTAAAAGAGCTATTGTCAGTGTAACAAATCTCATTTTGAATACTCGGATGCAGATACTTTGGACACAGACCAGATCCTGTCGGGCTACGGTACCAGATGATAAAGGAAGTTGTAAATTAACGAGCAGGTTGAAAAAGGCTTTCTTGGAGGTGGTATAACAGTGAGGTATCGTGTTACAGTAACACTACCCTAACGGTAAAATAAACGTTCTGCTTCAGGAAGCAAACTCAATGGATTTGCGAGGCACAGAAGCGCACACGTGAACAAGCCCTGTGCGATCTTTCTTCACGGTTGGTTCATGTCAGAACCATCTTACACACGCTGAACTGGGGCTTTCATTGGGTAATGTAGTATATATACGTTATCTTGTTAGGTATATGAGATGGTGAAATTATGAAAGAATGCTTGGAATTCTGGAACAAGAAATAAAAAACTGAATCTCTGCGTGAACATTTTAATGATAGTTTCAAATACTTTGTACACAGTCAACCTTGAGGTCGTTACACTATTATTATTTTCATTAGGGTTAGAAGATATAGAAACAAGTTTGAAAAGATTAATTCATCTATGGAAACAGGTATGACAAGTGCGTAGACTAGTAAGGAATTTAATGTTGTGCATCAACCTATTTTATTCACTGGGGAATAGCAGCAACAACAAGCACTGGTAAGGTTGTCCTATGGCTGCAGTGAAACATTATAATCTTTCCCACCAAAACCCATGGTGACGGATAAATAGGACCGTTCAGTGTTGACAAGCAATAGACTTACATAAGTCTCTGAATCAATGATTATGAGTTGAAATAATTTCCAGATTATATAAATAATAACAAGTCCTGATAAAAGAGTTGCGTCTTAGATGTAGACACTTGCCTATTATGAGGATAGAATTATTGTACATCCATGGACTTATCATCCAGTACAGCCTTGGAGCAAGGTTAACCTTGCAATTATATCTCTCTAACAGGCTATAAACAATTCAGGATACAGAATTAGCCTTGTAATATAAGTCAAACTGATGTTTAAGTTAGCATCTGTGGCCAAGAGGCATTTTGAGGTAATTTAAAAAGACCATATTATGTCTGATTGCTTGCCCATTGTTTCAAATTACAAAATATCTGTTTTAGTATTAGTTTGAAGGGAAATAGCTACAGGCCATGGTGCTGCAGTTGACCACGATGTTAATATGTGTGCAGAATTTCATGTAGAAATATTGAATGGATTACATAAATGCTAATCACCATGTCTTAACATATGCCAGGGAATAAACTCACATCGGTATTAGCTTGTAAGCCTTCCATGATTGCATCAACAGTCTTTCTATGGAGATATCAACAGACACCACTATTCTACAGATATCAACAAATACCACTACCTTTACACAGATTTCAACAGATAACATTCCTTCTACAAAGATATCAACAGATACTGCTACTTCTACAAAGATATCAACAGATAACATTCCTTCTACAAAGATATCAACAGATAACATTCCTTCTACAAAGATATCAACAGATAACACTCCTTCTACAAAGATATCAACAGATAACATTCCTTCTACAAAGATATCAACAGATAACATTCCTTCTACAAAGATATCAACAGATACTGCTACTTCTACAAAGATATCAACAGATAACACTCCTTCTACAAAGATATCAACAGAAAACATTCCTTCTACAAAGGGCGGACGCTCTACCACAAGACCACGGAGGCGGAAGGTCCGGAGTTCGATCCCCGGCCGCGTCATACCAAAAGACGTTAAAAGATGGTACTTGTTGTTACCCTGTCTGGCGCTCGGCATTAAAGGGCTAAAACAAGGACTGGTCGGCTCGGAGTCAGTATACTGTGTCTGAGTGGGGTATTCATGTTAAACTGCGGCATGGTATCTCAGTGTGCTAGCACTATAAATTGGCATCAGTACGGACTACACACACACACACATAAACGTGCATGCACGTCGCTATATAAGTGCAATAATCTTGGACGCGATGTTAAACCCAATTTCACCTTACCTCTCATTGATAGATTATGGTAATCAGCTCTCCTAATTAATTTGAAGCATCACCTTTCAAATTATTTGTGACATTGCAATAAAGAACATGAAAAGCCCAAGTACTATCACTATGAATACTTCCCCCTCCCACCTCCCAGTCTGGTTCACCTAGTTTGCATGCATGAACACTGCATGTTTTTTGTGTTTCACACCACATGCATAGGCAATGAGACAGCTAAACAGAATCCACCCAGTTTAACAACTGCTGATGAAAGAAAAGACAAATAAACAATTATGTAATGGAGTCCGCATTAACATGTCAGTGGTAGACATGAAACCTTTGGAAGAGCAGTAACTTCCGGCTTGCATGTGTGCCAGGCATTCGGTATCAGGGGAATTACAGCCAAATCATGAACGACCAGGAACGCTGGGAGACTAACTCCTGCTACTCATTTCTGTAAACCGGGACCTAAATTCTATACATATATGTAATATTCTTGTCCTTCAGGAATCTATGATTTCATAAATATTAGCTAAACACTTACGACCACACACATGCAAACTGGCCACGTGCACTGGAAATAAAATACCTGCACAATATACACATCATTAAAGACTAATGATCACACACTGAGTCGTATTATCCTCCTATAACCGTAGAATGTTTCAGTTCTAAATTTTATACAATTCTCTGAATGAGCCAATGAGCAACATTTGAAAATAAACAATGATTAAGTAGAATCCTAACATTGCAAAAATGTCTTCCTGTTCTGTACTGAAGGAACACCATATTAACTCTTTGGATTATTGTCAGTTTCAGGTGAATACATTTCATGAAAATATTCTTATTTAGTATCTTACAAAATGCGCTATCAAACTATTTTATTAAAATTAGTGGTTTCAAGCCTATATAAATTTTATTTGCAAAACAAATATTGAAAAATTAACAGGTTCAAATCAGGAGGTTTTTATCCTTACAACTGAAATGAATGAGTCCTTTGACCTTAGCATTTGTAATTATTCATTGGTTGAGTCTAGTCTTTCTTGGAGTTTGTGTTACAGAATTCAGGGATCACTGACAATCCCCTAGAGCAAACAAGCCACATATATTTTCTTTGGTACACTTAACACACAGAGTCTATAAATCATCTGTCACCAATACTTTGTACAGCTAAAGTGACCGTTACATGATGGTTTTGATAGCAGTGGTCACTAGTCCGTCTGCAGTAAAATCAACAGCCTTTTCTCACTTGGCAGTTATATTTTTACTCAGTTAGATTGTCATAATTGGGTTAAAAAATCCTGTCTTGTCAGTAAAATTCTGGAACACAGCAACTTTTGTACAACTGTACAAAATATCTTATTTTTCTTATGTTAGTTTGTAATGTAATAAAAACCTTATTTCAAAACATTTCAGCATACATGTCTACTTTTGATTAATCAGTCATGATTTCTAAATA
This sequence comes from Haliotis rufescens, assembly GCF_023055435.1. Lineage (NCBI taxonomy): Eukaryota > Metazoa > Mollusca > Gastropoda > Lepetellida > Haliotidae > Haliotis > Haliotis rufescens. Next base: position 58,753,005 of record NW_025963779.1, on the reverse strand, counting down.
ATTTCAACAGTTTAATATTATTTCAAGACTGAAAATGGGATTTTGAAGAAAATTAGTGGCATGTTTGATGCCATATATCTCCATAAATGATGAGATAGTCTGAATCCTGTAAAATCATCCAGATATATTAAAGAGATGGAACTGTTTCCATAATAATCCCTGATTTCTGCCCAAAAGCAGAGTCGACAGTCCAGTTCTGATTATATCATAAGCATGTGTTTATGAATCACTATTAAACAGTTACCTGATACCAGGTGTTAGCGAATGAAGGGCGTATCCTGCCCCACAAAACCCATCACAAACACATGCAAAGACAAGTCAATTGGTTATTTTCTCTTTATATATTGGGGACTACCTTATTTTCTTGAGTATAGTGTGCACTGTTTTCCCCAAAAACACAGCTGTGTAGAAGGGGGTGCGCATTATACATGCCATAATGAGTTTTGATGGGTTTTTTCCCCCAACACAAAGACATTACCGTGAGCATGTAACACCTGAAATACCATGTCAACAAATCAGTACGAAGGTACGCAAATTAATCATGTAATAACACTGTCTGGTTATAAAAAGTGTTCATTGTATATCTGGACTTATGTTTGTAACTTATTTCATTAATTTTATTCAAAATTCCTTTTAATATTGTTTTAATTAATTTTGGCAAAATCGTGTGTGAAGCGATCTGAAGATCGGACAACTCACCGTTATTAACAGCAACCACAGTCAGAATACCGCTATTGGTGCCTTGAATAGATACACATATCATATCGCTGAAGGGGTACAGTGTAACTTTTTTCATTACATAATATCCGAATTGTTTTTTTTTCAAAAATACTGAGTCCACTAGAGAGGGGTGTGCATGATACTTGGGTGCGCACTATTCTCAAGAAAATATGGTAATTAGTTTTGACTATAGTACAACTGATGACTAAAATTAGAAAATACAAATACCCTATACAGTGAAACCTTGTCAGTCTGTAAACCTTGCATTCTGTCTCAGTATCCCCATGATCTGAAGGGTAGTTATGCAAGAGAAGAGGTGAAATGGGGTTTAATGTCACATTTACGATTAGTTCAATAAAATTAATCTTTAGAGACATGCATGAATGTGTGTGTGTTGCTGCTTGCTCTCGTCCTGACTTAGGGATCGGTTATATATTATAAGGGGTGGGGTAGGGGAGGTGAATTTGGTCCTAGGACTGTTTAATATTTTGCTGACCCCTATAATAACGTTAATTCATTCCCTCCCCCTCCCCCCACCCCTCCTAATACATGTTACATTTTACCATGACTCTAAATCATGTTCAAATTTATAACTTTTTTTTGGAAAAAATAGAACTGTGTCATTTTTTCATGCAAACCCTTCCTGCCCCCTCCCTTCCCGATAAATTTTGGCCCATCCCTCTCTCTCGTGTCATTGTTTCATGACCCCACCCTTTAATCTCACTGGCCCCCTTCCCATTAACAAACAATCAGTACCAATCAACAATATATACCATGAGATACCATGCTGCAGTTCAACATGGATACCCCATTCAAACATATTGTTGTACTCCGAGTCCAGGCCATCTAATCTTTGTTTAATCCCAGGCAACAGGCAGGGTAACATCAAGGACCATCTCTTAAGGTCTGACATGACCAAGGCATCGAACCATCAGACTTCGGCTCTTCTCCCAGACGTTCTTTCTATTACACTACAGTGGCGGTCTAGTCATGCAAGAATCCAATAGGTATTGATTTGAATCTGAACTCTCCCCAATTAGGATCCATGATCTGTCAGAACCATATCTGTGCTTGTGAGTTTCATCAAAGTGGTTAATGTCAACGACCTGCATCACTTTGAGCTTTCCTCTGACATTAAGCTGACATGCCTTGATATAAATGAAATACTTTCAATGCATGTGTCATTCTTCAGTAAATTCAATCTTCAGAATACACATGATAATATTCCAACAATATTTGTGTGCATTTTATGTAGGAGTTCAAGTTGTGCAAATCAACTCACACAGCCAGTCACTCTCTCAGAGGAGCAATTACCATGGGGGATTTCGTTTTAGAATTGGTCCCCAGAAACCTATGCCGGTCATAAAAGGAGATAATGGATCAGGTCATGAGGCTTGGTGGCTTGGTGTCATCATAGTCTGATGATGTGGATACTTGCTCATAATATCTATCACTTGACTGAATGGTCCAGACTTGATTACTTACTGGCCATCATGGAGCTGGAATATTGAGTGTGGCATTAAAAAACAAACAACCAAAGGAGTAATTAATGATTTCATACATGTATATAGCCTCTCCTACAGATACAAAAATATCAAAAATATTGCTAAAAAAAAGAGCTCATAACAGTTTGGCACGTCGAGGATTCCTCAGTATCTGAAACTAAATAGATTCTCTGAGCTCCTTTCTATTATATACTCCACAATCACATTTTAGAATCCAGCATTCTGGTTGGTCCACCAGGAGTATCAAATCTATGTTAGACTACGGTCTGGCTGATGCCCACATTACCGCAAAAGAAAATATTTATTCAGAAGCACTTTTTTCGCAAACCAGTCCATTTGCCAATTTCAAATATTGATCTTAATTCGTTAACATTGTTAAAAAAACATGTTGCGGTTCCTACATTAGTTCCAGCAAGTGTTGCAATATACCGGTATTTCATGTGGAAAATGTGATGAACAAATACTAAGAGACTGTAATGTAAAATTCTGCATCATCAACATGGTAGGACTTTGGGTGCTACTCTGTCACATACTTTGGTGTCATGTTACAGCATTACAATGACCTCGTAATAGTGGTGAGCACTGCAGAGCCTAACATAACAAAGGTCGCTTCATTTCTCTAAGGATGTCACTTTGAATAATGCTTACAGAATATCAGCATCTGTAACTTTATGTGTTAGTTTTATGTGATTGAAGTGGTTCCAGTAATATGGTGAAAATGATGGTTTGGGTATGTAAAGCTGAGATGTATGCAGATGATAACAGATCTTCACTGATCCCTCAACTCTCCCATTCAACCTACCAAACATATTAGGCTCCACCGATGTCACGTCACTAATCGTTCCATAATATACGAAGCGTTTGTGCTTGTTTTGGCATTGTGTGTTTTCACTTTGGGAATTTTGTAATTTTGTACCTGTAAATTTTTTAAATTCAAAACCTTTACACTGAATGAAATTTACACCTATCAAATCTACATTTGAAACCTCTAAATTAAAAACACATTAGGTTCATCTCCTACTTATCAAACAACACTTCATTCTAGAGATTAACATAAGTCTAACATACTTACAAAGTAATCATAGATTATCATAACTGCTAAGGCTGCTATATTGAATGGAGCCCTTCCTTTCTCTCAGCAATGAGGTCATCATAACTCAACTGCTAAGACTGCTATATGGAATGGAGCCCTTCCTTTCTCTTAGCAATGAGGTCATCATAACTCCCATATTCTGACACAGACTAACGATAGTTGTTATGGTTAGATCACACAGCACTAAGAACATCATTGACACAGATTTACAAAAGACGTAACGCTAAAATCACACAGCACTGAGAACATCATTGACACAGACTTACAAAAGATGTAACACTAAGATAACGCTAAGAACTTCGTTTGACACAGCTTTACAATAGATGTCACGCTAAGATCATGCTAAGAACTTCGTTTGACACAGACTTACAATAGATGTCACGCGAAGATCACACTAAGAACTTCGTTTGACACAGACTTACAATAGAGGTAACACTAAGATCACACTAAGAACATCGTTTGACACAGACTTACAATAGAGGTAACACAAAGATCACACTTAGAACATTGTTTGACACAGACTTACAATAGAGGTAACACTAAGATCACACTAAGAACATTGTTTGACACAGACTTACAATAGAGGTAACACTAAGATCACACTAAGAACATCGTTTGACACAGACTTACAATAGAGGTAACACAAAGATCACACTTAGAACATTGTTTGACACAGACTTACAATAGAGGTAACACTAAGATCACACTAAGAACGTTGTTTGACACAGACTTACAATAGAGGTAACACTAAGATCACACTAAGAACATTGTTTGACACAGACTTACAATAGAGGTAACACAAAGATCACACTAAGAACATCGTTTGACACAGACTTACAATAGAGGTAACACTAAGATCACACTAAGAACATTGTTTGACACAGACTTACAATAGATGTAACACAAAGATCACACTTAGAACATCGTTTGACACAGACTTACAATAGAGGTAACACTAAGATCACATTAAGATCATTGTTTGACACAGACTTACAATAGATGTAACACTAAGATCACATTAAGATCATTGTTTGACACAGACTTACAATAGATGTAACACAAAGATCACACTTAGAACATCGTTTGACACAGACTTACAATAGATTTAACACTAAGATCACATTAAGATCATTGTTTGACACAGACTTACAATAGATGTAACACTAAGATCACACTAAGAACATCGTTTGACACAGACTTACAATAGATTTAACACTAAGATCACACTAAGATCATTGTTTGACACAGACTTACAATAGATGTAACACAAAGATCACACTTAGAACATCGTTTGACACAGACTTACAATAGATGTAACGCTAAGATCACACTAAGAACATCGTTTGACACAGACTTACAATAGATGTAACGCTAAGATCACACTAAGAACATTGTTTGACACAGACTTACAATAGAGGTAACACAAAGATCACACTTAGAACATCGTTTGACACAGACTTACAATAGAGGTAACACTAAGATCACACTAAGAACATTGTTTGACACAGACTTACAATAGAGGTAACACTAAGATCACATTAAGATCATTGTTTGACACAGACTTACAATAGAGGTAACACTAAGATCACATTAAGATCATTGTTTGACACAGACTTACAATAGAGGTAACACTAAGATCACATTAAGATCATTGTTTGACACAGACTTACAATAGATGTAACACAAAGATCACACTAAGAACATCGTTTGACACAGACTTACAATAGAGGTAACACTAAGATCACACTAAGAACATTGTTTGACACAGACTTACAATAGATGTAACACAAAGATCACACTAAGAACATTGTTTGACACAGACTTACAATAGATGTAACACTAAGATCACACTAAGAACATTGTTTGACACAGACTTACAATAGATGTCCCTCTAAGATCACACTAAGAACATTGTTTGACACAGACTTACAATAGATGTCCCTCTAAGATCACACTAAGAACATTGTTTGACACAGACTTACAATAGATGTCACACTAAGATCACACTAAGAACATTGTTTGACACAGACTTACAATAGATGTCCCTCTAAGATCACACTAAGAACATTGTTTGACACAGACTTACAATAGATGTAACACTAAGATCACACTTAGAACATTGTTTGACACAGACTAATAATAGATGTCACACAAAGATCACACTAAGAACTTCGTTTGACACAGACTTATAATAAATGTAACGCTAAGATCACACTAAGAACATTGTTTGACACAGACTTACAATAGAGGTAACACTAAGATTGCCCATCCCTTCTCCCACATAGCCACTCCTCATCAACATCATGTATAACCAGTGAAGGCTTATGTTTTCATTCAGCTAAAAAGCCTTTTATCCATCTCCCTATCTGTCAGTTACTGTAATCGATACAGCTGGTCATCCCACTTTATCAAAGTGAGAGAGGCCCCCAACCGTGACAATAATAACATTGTCATAATGCCAATCCAATTGTCCTGATGATCTTCTGCTCATTTCCAGAATGACTGTTGTATTGTGTGACTTGCAGCCTTATAGATTTCTCACCAAGGCATTCTTTTTGAGTGGTAGGAGTGGAACAGGTCAATGACCATTTGACATGAAGGTATGTTCCGTGTTGGGAATTATTTGAAAATAAATATTGCTAATGGTTGGACATCTTGGTGACAAGGAAATTTACTTGAGTGATGGCATGTGGAATATGATTTTTAGGAGACCGTAACAATATTTTTTTATTACATGTGAAATAATTTGCAGATTATCAGGAAAATGAATTTGTTGTGTTTGAAGAGCTAGGAATTATTGTTGATGATGCACACAAAGACAACACTACCTGAGATCATATAAATTTATTGATAAGTGAAATTTGAAGATGATGATGAGGACATGAGCTAAATTTTTAAGTAATTGATCTTCTGTCTCAAAACAAACCACTTGTCTTGATAGACCAGGGTAGCTTCATGCCTTTTAAATGTGCATCAGGTTGAAAAATAATCCCTAAAAATACGTCCCCATCAACCTATGCTGGACGTGAGAGGTGACAATATGGACTGGGTGGTCACCCTTGGTGATTTTGCTAATTGCATGTCATTGTACCCTGATGGCGTGGGTTAATCATCATATCAATAATTGGATCTAAAACTTCAGAGAAAAAGAGATGGATTATGAGTTTTGTTCTTCCAAAATATCATGATATAAAAAAACAACGACATAATCACAGTTACCCAGACTTTAAGTAAATCACAAATTCAAGATGAACAGAAACATACTGTTACTGAAACAGTTACTGAAAGAGCCACTGAAACATTTACTGAAACATTTACTAAAACATTTACTGAAACATTTACTGAAACATTTACTGAACAGTTACTGAAACAGCTATGTGAAACATTTACTGAAACAGCTATGTGAAACATTTACTGAAACAGTTACATGAAACATTTACTTAAATACTAACTGAACCACATACTGAAACATATATACTGAAACATTTACTGAAACTATAAAGAACTTATAAACCTTAAAGTTTGATGGATCAATTTTCTGATACATATAATACATGTATCTATCAAAGAAACTTGATCCAAAAGGAAAAACATAAACAAATAGGTACATAAATCTATAACAATACACATAATAATTAAAACACTACATATGCACCATAAACCCTTAGGCCAGCGCATTTATGATATGATATATTTACTGTATTGACATTTATGAGACAGGCTTCAGCTGACATGACTGTGTCATTGTTCCGTCCACTGTGTTGGATGTCTTTAATTGGTGACAGAAGGAAGCTGGCATGCAGACATTGTGTCTGAAGGTAACAGACCCATCCAATTGGCATGGTCACTGTACCAGTCCGGTACACTTGCCTTCATTATTGTGTCAGTAGGTAGGCTTGTGAATTATTGATGCAGCTGTGTTGGATGCTTACAATGAAGAAGATCAAAGATGATCTCAAGTGTTGCATGTGCAGCCCAGGAACCACTGTCTGCCCTGAGCTTTAAGGAGATGAAACAGTTGCTGATGACATCAAGATTAAATTGATATGTGTCATCTATATTATATTTGTAATCGAAGAATGTGAATAATATAAATAATCATGAATTAATAAAAATTGGATTTTCCTTTTTTCCCCCTTGCAACTGGCACTTTTAGTGTATTAATTATATATACATATTTGTCAATAGATTTATCATTTACTGAGCAATGATTTAAAGGGTGATATATGAGTTACTGTAAAAATGTACTAGCCAGGCTAGACGATAAAGGGATGTTTATGTTGATGATGCTATAGTTGAAAGACACTTCATTAACAACATGATGATGATGATGATGATGATGATTGTTGTTGTTGATTGTTTAATGCCGCACTCAGCAATATTCCAGCTATATGATGGTGGTCTGTAAATAATCGAGTCTGGACCAGACAATCCAGTGACTGACATCATGAGCATCAATCCACGCAATTGTGATCGATGACATGCATCAAGTCAGCGAGCCTGACTACCCCATCCCATTAGAATTTACAATAAGTATGGGTTGCTGAAGACCCATTCTACCCCTAGATCTTCACAGGTCTGATGATGATGATGATGATGATGATGATGATGATGATGATGATGATGATGATGATGATGATGTTGATGGACTATGTATTTGGCTGATAGATGAGGATATCGGACACTGCTCTACAGTAATTCCTATTGTTGGGAAGCTGTTGATCATGCTTAAACTTCACGCCTTACAGTCAATAATATTAATTATGTATATGCTGTGTCTGCACAAATAGAGCCATTCAACACATGAACAGGCATGTGCAATATAGTGGGTGATGAAGAAAGTAATTTAAATGTTGTTGAGCTCACATCATATGAAAAACAATGCCATTGTTTGAAACCAGACTCTGTTCTATGATAATTCTGATAATGGGTTTTTGCTGGTTACGAAGATAATAAATATTAATCATTTCCAGTGTATGAGGTGAGGTGAGGTAAGGTGAGGTGAAATGGAGCTGAATGTCGCATCCAAAATTATTCCACTTATATAGTGATATGTGTGTGTGTGTGTGTGTGTGTGTGTGTGTGTGTGTGTGTGTGTGTGTGTGTGTGTGTGTGTGTGTGTGTGTGTGTGTGCGTGTGCGTGCGTGTGCGTGTGTGTGCGTGTGGCTGCTTGTACACAGGTCCGGACTGATTCCGATTTATAGCGCCAGCACACTGAGATACCATGCCGACGTTTAACATGAATACCCCTCTCAGACACAGTGCACTGACTCCGACTCCCTTAATGCAGAGCAGCAGACAGGGTAACAACAAGTACCATCATTTTATGTCTTTTGGTATGGTGTGGCCAGGGATCAAATCCTTTGATATTCCACTCTCCAGGTGGAAGCTCTACCACTAGACCACGGAGACGGTATCCAGTGCATGAGTAACCAAGAGTTCATACATATGAAGGTGAATGAACAGGTATATGTAATGTCCGTGAGTGAAAGAATTGGGTTTAATGGTGTTAACAGTGCTTTAATTATTTCATTGTGAGTTTGTGGATGAAAGCTCTACAAGATGCAACATCTTAGAAGTTTGCCATTTGAAATATACATGGCCCTGACAATCCAAGGATCCTAATCAGCCTGAATTCTGGCACAACTAGGGGAGACAACTCTGTATAGCAAAATGCAGCACCTCAGATGACTCAGATACCTGTTATGCCCCCAACAGTGAGTGAGTGAGTGGGTGGAGTTCAGTTCCTGGTAGCATTATTCCAACCATATCACATTTAAGCATCATTTTAGTACCATTCTGATATTTGTAAGTCATCCTACTTCTTTAGGAGAGAGTGAGTGAGTATGGATTATGTCACAATATCACAGCAATATCACAGCTTGGGGAGACCGAAAATTGGTTTTGTTATACCCATGTGGGGAACTAAACCTGGGTTTTCACATTAGTAAGCTGACACTCTAACCACATGGCTACCACACAGCCCCTAAACGTAACAAACCCCAATATAAAGAAGATAATATGAATCTATCAAGCTGTCAAGTTGAGGAAGAAGTCTCCATTCTCCATCAACTTTAAAGAACATCTTCATTTCAGCTCCCCAAAACATGGAAAATGGTGAAAAAGGTTAATGAGTTTGGAATTGAGCGAGATAATCCATGACCGTGTTACAGCAGTGCTTCCCAACTGCAGGTCAATTCATTTTATCATCTGATGTAGGTAGGATGCCATCCACCAATTGTAGCTACACCAGCAGAGCTGGAACAGTCAAGATATGGCCACACACAATCAATACGCCACTTCCCCTGCCCTCACGTAATAGTGAAGGGTTATACTTACATCAAATATTCCACTACTTTCGTGCTGTGCATCATCCTCAACTTCATACAGTATTCATGTCTGCTGCCAGGGACAACATAGTGTCCATATTAGTCCAGCTTAAAATGTAACGGATACTGTTTGAAACATTTCAGTCTTACATATCCATCGAATGTCCTTTATGATACGATTATATTCTGCAAATTGTTTTTATGATTTCATCAATACTACCTGGAAACAGATTAACCAAATTTCTTAAAAAATAAATATAAATATAATCATCTTGTGTATGATTCAAAATCAGTAGAAAAGATAACATTAATAGGAAATATAACATTAGTTGTAACTTCATTAATATCTCATGGAAACAGTTTTATCTTGGTTAAAAATAAATATTTCTTTTATAAAATCATTACATATTTCATTTAAATCCTTAAAAAGATAGGGTTAATAGTCGCTATCAAAATACTTTGCATCATTTCATCAATACTGTATCAAAAATAATTAGGTGAAAAACAAGAAACTTTTATTAACAAAACATCATGTATTGCAAAATTCTTTAAGAAGAATTAACATTTTAATCGTCAATATCGTTAATCTTCCTTCCACCACAACAATCTTGAACACAAATACCCTAACATCATCAATCAAACTATAAGATGTTGGTACTTGCTTGACAGTCTAATATATTAAGTGTTAATTTGGTCTCAGGGAAACCCAATTCATCACCACCGGCAGGGTAGCCTCTTGCTGGAGTCCTTGGCTCATGGCTTTAGCTGTACAAGCTCCAGGTAAAATATCCTACGTGGTACTGATCCATCTCTGTGTGTCATATTCCATGGCTCTGCTGATGTTAATAAGTGACCGTGGTCAATGGGAGTGTTTGCCCTGACAGCTTGAGTAGCTCTGGTTACCATCAGGTCTGGAACTCCTGCTTCTGAAAGATGCTCCCTTGTGTATCACCTGTTCTCAATACAACTTTCAAGCCAAGATTATACTCGCCTTTTCTACTTAAAATTCTTACCAGAGGGATTGTTATAGGGTTTCTTTCTTTTCCGTTATGTATGGGCCACGAGTGGCTCTATTGACTGAGGTGCTGTAATTTGTCCCGTAGCCATGCTAGGATCCTGTGACCCAAGGTTAGAAAACCTGATCTGCCCAGGTTAAGACCCTTGGGTGAGTTACTGAGTGAGTATGGTTTTACACAGCTTTTTACAATATTCAAGCAATATCATGGTGGGGGACACCAGAAATGGGCTTCAATCTATGTACCCATTAGAAATAAAACCCAGGTCTTCGGCATAATGAGCACTCACTCTGAGACACCTGATCAAGCAAGCACTCCATTTGAGAGCTTTGATCAAGCTAACACTCCATGTGAGAGCCTTGGTCAAGCCAGCACTCCATTTGAGAGCCTTGATCAAGCTAGCAGTCCATGTGAAAGCCTTGATCAAGCTTACACTCCATTTGAGAGCCTTGATCAAGCCAGCAATCCATGTGAGAGTCATGATCAAGGTAACACTCCATTTGAGAGCCTTGATCAAGCTTACACTCCATTTGAGAGCCTTGATCAAGCCAGCACTCTGTGTGAGAGCCTTGATCAAGCTAACACTCCATGTGAGAGCCTTGGTCAAGCAAGCAGACCATGTAAGAGCCTTGATCAAGCCAGCGCTCCAAATGAGAGCCTTGATCAAGCTAACACTCAATGTAAGAGCCTTGATCAAGAAAGCAGTCCATGATAGAGCCTTGATCAAGCCAGCACTCCATGTGAGAGCCTTGATCAATCCAGCACTCCATGTGAGAGTCTTGATCATCCTAACATTCCATTTGAGAGCCTTGATCAAGCTAACACCACATGTAAGAACCTTGATCAAGCCAGCACTCCATGTAAGAGCCTTGATCAAGCTAACACTCCATGTAAGAGCCTTGATCAAGCCAGCACTCTATGTGAGAGCCTTGATCAAGCTAACACTCAATGTGAGGGCCTTGGTCAAGCTAGCGCTCCAAGTGAGAGCCTTGATCAAACCAGCGCTCCAAGTGAGAGCCTTGATCAAGCAAGCAGTCCATGATAGAGCCTTGATCAAGCCAGCACTCCATGTGAGAGCCTTGATCAAGCCAGCGCTCAATTTGAGAGCCTTGATCAAGCCAGCACTCCACGTGAGAGCCTTGATCAAGCCAACACTCCATATGAGAGCCTTGATCAAGCCAGCACTCCATGTGAGAGCCTTGATCAAGCCAGCACTCCATGTGAGAGCCTTGATCAAGCCAGCACTCCATGTGAGAGCCTTGATCAAGCCAGCACTCCATGTGAGAGCCTTGATCAAGCCAGCACTCCATGTGAGGCTATGGAAAGTCATACAAATATATATATCCAGCATCATGATGTGTGAACTACTTGTTAGCCTTGCTCAAGGCTGTACTGAATGAAAAGTCCATGGATGTATGCTTAGTTTTTCTAATGATCCTTGTAAAAGGGAAGTCGACATAAGTGGACAGTAATCTAACGACGCCAGTTTCTTATAGGGACAGGTATTTTTATTCTTAAATTATGACTTAAACTAATATTTTTGTCCTTAGAGACTTGTGCAAGTCTAACAACTTGTTGTTGGTCACCTGCTAGGACTGCCAATTGGCTAGAGCCTAGCTCCCTTTCAGAGTGAGCTGTGGGGGCTGTTTGTGGGAAAAGCTGTTCATGTTCTTTGGTCCAAGCCCCAACAACAAAACTTCACAAGAATCTAATCGGGCAACTCATGCCTCTCAGAAATCATCTTGACCACCCACTATGTACTTACTTGAACCCCCAACAAACACTCCCTCATTAGCTGACCACTGTACTGTGCAAAGTGGTACAATACAGCTCCATTTCCTCAGGTCTACACCCATCTGTACCCTTCCTTCTTTTACACTGACTGTATTTGTATTCCTCAGCCCGCTTACTGGTGGTACTTGCATCCTTTTGTTCCTGGCCCTTTAGTTACATTGCCCTTATACTGTCTTTTTGGCCCTTAAAGTATATTGCCCTTATACCGTCTTTCTGGCCCTTAAAGTATGTTGTCCTTATATGGTCTTTCTGGCCCTTAAAGTATGTTGTCCTTATATTGTCTTTCTGGCCCTTAAATTACATTGCCCTGATCCTGTCTTTCTGGCCCTTAAAGTATATTGCCCTTATACCATCTTTCTGGCCCTTAAAGTATATTGCCCTGATCCTGTTTTTCTGGCCCTTAAAGTATATTGCCCTTATACTGTCTTTCTGGCCCTTAAAGTATGTTGTCCTTATATTGTCTTTCTGGTCCTTAAAGTATATTGCTCTTATACTGTCTTTCTGGCCCTTAAAGTATATTGCCCCTATACTGTCTTTCTGGCCCTTAAAGTATATTGCCCTTATATGGTCTTTCTGGCCCTTAAAGTATGTTGTCCTTATATTGTCTTTCTGGCCCTTAAAGTATATTGCCCTGATCCTGTCTTTCTGGCCCTTAAAGTATATTGCCCTTATACTGTCTTTCTGGCCCTTAAAGTATATTGCCCTTATACCGTCTTTCTGGCCCTTAAAGTATATTGCCCTGATCCTGTCTTTCTGGCCCTTAAAGTATATTGCCCTTATACAGTCCTTCTGCCCCTTAATTCATATTGCCCTTATATCTTTCCTTCCTGGCCCCTTAAAGTATATTGCCCTTATACAGTCTTTCTGGCCCTTAAAGTATGTTGCCATGATCCTCTCTTTCTGGCCCTTAAAGTATATTGCCCTTATACAGTCTTTCTGGCCCTTAAAGTATATTGCCCTTATACCGTCTTTCTGGCCCTTAAAGTATGTTGCCCTTATATTGTTTTTCTGGTCCTTAAAGTATATTGCCCTGATCCTGTCTTTCTGGCCCTTAGAGTATATTGCCCTTATACAGTCTTTCTGGCCCTAAAAGTATATTGCCCTTATACTGTCTTTCTGGCCCTTAAAGTATATTGCCCTTATACCGTCTTTCTGGCCCTTAAAGTATATTGCCCTGATACTGTCTTTCTGCCCCTTAATTCATATTGCCCTTATATCTTTCCTTCCTGGCCCCTTAAAGTATGTTGTCCTTATATGGTCTTTCTGGCCCTTAAAGTACGTTGTCCTTATATTGTCTTTCTGGCCCTTAAAGTATATTGCCCTGATCCTGTCTTTCTGGCCCTTAAAGTATATTGCCCTTATGCCATCTTTCTGGCCCTTAAAGTATATTGCCCTTATACAGTCTTTCTGGCCCTTAAAGTATGTTGCCATGATCCTCTCTTTCTGGCCCTTAAAGTATATTGCCCTTATACGGTCTTTCTGGTCCTTAAAGTATATTGCTCTTATACTGTCTTTCTGGCCCTTAAACTATATTGCCCCTATACTGTCTTTCTGGCCCTTAAAGTATATTGCCCTTATATGGTCTTTCTGGCCCTTTAAGTATGTTGTCCTTATATTGTCTTTCTGGCCCTTAAAGTATATTGCCCTGATCCTGTCTTTCTGGCCCTTAAAGTATATTGCCCTTATATTGTCTTTCTGGCCCTTAAAGTATATTGCTCTTATACTGTCTTTCTGGACCTTAAAGTATATTGCCCCTATACTGTCTTTCTGGCCCTTAAAGTATATTGCTCTTATATGGTCTTTCTGGCCCTTTAAGTATATTGCCCTTAAATTGTCTTTCTGGCCCTTAAAGTATATTGCCCTTATACCGTCTTTCTGGCCCTTAAAGTATATTGCCCTGATACTGTCTTTCTGCCCCTTAAATCATATTGCCCTTATATCTTTCCTTCCTGGCCCCTTAAAGTATATTGCCCTTATACCGTCTTTCTGGCCCTTAAAGTATGTTGTCCTGATACTGTCTTTCTGCCCCTTAAATCATATTGCCCTTATATCTTTCCTTCCTGGCCCCTTAAAGTATATTGCCCTTATACTGTCTTTCTGCCCCTTAAATGACATTGCCCTTATACTGTCTTTCTGCCCCTAAAAAGTATATTGCCCTTATACAGTCTTTCTGGCCCTTAAAGTATATTGCCCTTATACTGTCTTTCTGGCCCTTAAAGTATATTGCCCCTATACTGTCTTTCTGGCCCTTAAAGTATATTGCCCTTATACCGTCTTTCTGGCCCTTAAAGTATATTGCCCTTATACAGTCTTTCTGGCCCTTAAAGTATGTTGCCATGATCCTCTCTTTCTGGCCCTTAAAGTATATTGCCCTTATACAGTCTTTCTGGCCCTTAAAGTATATTGCCCTTATACAGTCTTTCTGGCCCTTAAAGTATGTTGTCCTTATATTGTTTTTCTGGTCCTTAAAGTATATTGCCCTGATCCTGTCTTTCTGGCCCTTAGAGTATATTGCCCTTATACAGTCTTTCTGGCCCTTAAAGTATATTGCCCTGATACTGTCTTTCTGCCCCTTAAATCATATTGCCCTTATATCTTTCCTTCCTGGCCCCTTAAAGTATATTGCCCTTATACCGTCTTTCTGGCCCTTAAAGTATGTTGTCCTGATACTGTCTTTCTGCCCCTTAAATCATATTGCCCTTATATCTTTCCTTCCTGGCCCCTTAAAGTATATTGCCCTTATACCGTCTTTCTGGCCCTTAAAGTATGTTGTCCTGATTCTGTCTTTCTGCCCCTTAAATCATATTGCCCTTATATCTTTCCTTCCTGGCCCCTTAAAGTATATTGCCCTTATACTGTCTTTCTGCCCCTTAAATGACATTGCCCTTATACTGTCTTTCTGCCCCTAAAAAGTATATTGCCCTTATACAGTCTTTCTGGCCCTTAAAGTATATTGCCCTTATACTGTCTTTCTGGCCCTTAAAGTATATTGCCCCTATACTGTCTTTCTGGCCCTTAAAGTATATTGCCCTTATACCGTCTTTCTGGCCCTTAAAGTATATTGCCCTTATACAGTCTTTCTGGCCCTTAAAGTATGTTGCCATGATCCTCTCTTTCTGGCCCTTAAAGTATATTGCCCTTATACAGTCTTTCTGGCCCTTAAAGTATATTGCCCTTATACAGTCTTTCTGGCCCTTAAAGTATGTTGTCCTTATATTGTTTTTCTGGTCCTTAAAGTATATTGCCCTGATCCTGTCTTTCTGGCCCTTAGAGTATATTGCCCTTATACAGTCTTTCTGGCCCTTAAAGTATATTGCCCTTATACGGTCTTTCTGGTCCTTAAAGTATATTGCTCTTATACTGTCTTTCTGGCCCTTAAACTATATTGCCCCTATACTGTCTTTCTGGCCCTTAAAGTATATTGCCCTTATATGGTCTTTCTGGCCCTTTAAGTATGTTGTCCTTATATTGTCTTTCTGGCCCTTAAAGTATCTTGCCCTGATCCTGTCTTTCTGGCCCTTAAAGTATATTGCCCTTATATTGTCTTTCTGGCCCTTAAAGTATATTGCTCTTATACTGTCTTTCTGGACCTTAAAGTATATTGCCCCTATACTGTCTTTCTGGCCCTTAAAGTATATTGCTCTTATATGGTCTTTCTGGCCCTTTAAGTATATTGCCCTTAAATTGTCTTTCTGGCCCTTAAAGTATATTGCCCTTATACCGTCTTTCTGGCCCTTAAAGTATATTGCCCTGATACTGTCTTTCTGCCCCTTAAATCATATTGCCCTTATATCTTTCCTTCCTGGCCCCTTAAAGTATATTGCCCTTATACCGTCTTTCTGGCCCTTAAAGTATGTTGTCCTGATTCTGTCTTTCTGCCCCTTAAATCATATTGCCCTTATATCTTTCCTTCCTGGCCCCTTAAAGTATATTGCCCTTATACTGTCTTTCTGCCCCTTAAATGACATTGCCCTTATACTGTCTTTCTGCCCCTAAAAAGTATATTGCCCTTATACAGTCTTTCTGGCCCTTAAAGTATATTGCCCTTATACTGTCTTTCTGGCCCTTAAAGTATATTGCCCCTATACTGTCTTTCTGGCCCTTAAAGTATATTGCCCTTATACCGTCTTTCTGGCCCTTAAAGTATATTGCCCTTATACAGTCTTTCTGGCCCTTAAAGTATGTTGCCATGATCCTCTCTTTCTGGCCCTTAAAGTATATTGCCCTTATACAGTCTTTCTGGCCCTTAAAGTATATTGCCCTTATACAGTCTTTCTGGCCCTTAAAGTATGTTGTCCTTATATTGTTTTTCTGGTCCTTAAAGTATATTGCCCTGATCCTGTCTTTCTGGCCCTTAGAGTATATTGCCCTTATACAGTCTTTCTGGCCCTTAAAGTATATTGCCCTTATACGGTCTTTCTGGTCCTTAAAGTATATTGCTCTTATACTGTCTTTCTGGCCCTTAAACTATATTGCCCCTATACTGTCTTTCTCGCCCTTAAAGTATATTGCCCTTATATGGTCTTTCTGGCCCTTTAAGTATGTTGTCCTTATATTGTCTTTCTGGCCCTTAAAGTATATTGCCCTGATCCTGTCTTTCTGGCCCTTAAAGTATATTGCCCTTATATTGTCTTTCTGGCCCTTAAAGTATATTGCTCTTATACTGTCTTTCTGGACCTTAAAGTATATTGCCCCTATACTGTCTTTCTGGCCCTTAAAGTATATTGCTCTTATATGGTCTTTCTGGCCCTTTAAGTATATTGCCCTTAAATTGTCTTTCTGGCCCTTAAAGTATATTGCCCTTATACCGTCTTTCTGGCCCTTAAAGTATATTGCCCTGATACTGTCTTTCTGCCCCTTAAATCATATTGCCCTTATATCTTTCCTTCCTGGCCCCTTAAAGTATATTGCCCTTATACCGTCTTTCTGGCCCTTAAAGTATGTTGTCCTGATACTGTCTTTCTGCCCCTTAAATCATATTGCCCTTATATCTTTCCTTCCTGGCCCCTTAAAGTATATTGCCCTTATACTGTCTTTCTGCCCCTTAAATGACATTGCCCTTATACTGTCTTTCTGCCCCTAAAAAGTATATTGCCCTTATACAGTCTTTCTGGCCCTTAAAGTATATTGCCCTTATACTGTCTTTCTGGCCCTTAAAGTATATTGCCCCTATACTGTCTTTCTGGCCCTTAAAGTATATTGCCCTTATACCGTCTTTCTGGCCCTTAAAGTATATTGCCCTTATACAGTCTTTCTGGCCCTTAAAGTATGTTGCCATGATCCTCTCTTTCTGGCCCTTAAAGTATATTGCCCTTATACAGTCTTTCTGGCCCTTAAAGTATATTGCCCTTATACAGTCTTTCTGGCCCTTAAAGTATGTTGTCCTTATATTGTTTTTCTGGTCCTTAAAGTATATTGCCCTGATCCTGTCTTTCTGGCCCTTAGAGTATATTGCCCTTATACAGTCTTTCTGGCCCTTAAAGTATATTGCCCTGATACTGTCTTTCTGCCCCTTAAATCATATTGCCCTTATATCTTTCCTTCCTGGCCCCTTAAAGTATATTGCCCTTATACCGTCTTTCTGGCCCTTAAAGTATGTTGTCCTGATACTGTCTTTCTGCCCCTTAAATCATATTGCCCTTATATCTTTCCTTCCTGGCCCCTTAAAGTATATTGCCCTTATACCGTCTTTCTGGCCCTTAAAGTATGTTGTCCTGATACTGTCTTTCTGCCCCTTAAATCATATTGCCCTTATATCTTTCCTTCCTGCCCCTTAAAGTATATTGCCCTTATACTGTCTTTCTGCCCCTTAAATGACATTGCCCTTATACTGTCTTTCTGCCCCTAAAAAGTATATTGCCCTTATACAGTCTTTCTGGCCCTTAAAGTATATTGCCCTTATACTGTCTTTCTGGCCCTTAAAGTATATTGCCCCTATACTGTCTTTCTGGCCCTTAAAGTATATTGCCCTTATACCGTCTTTCTGGCCCTTAAAGTATATTGCCCTTATACAGTCTTTCTGGCCCTTAAAGTATGTTGCCATGATCCTCTCTTTCTGGCCCTTAAAGTATATTGCCCTTATACAGTCTTTCTGGCCCTTAAAGTATATTGCCCTTATACAGTCTTTCTGGCCCTTAAAGTATGTTGTCCTTATATTGTTTTTCTGGTCCTTAAAGTATATTGCCCTGATCCTGTCTTTCTGGCCCTTAGAGTATATTGCCCTTATACAGTCTTTCTGGCCCTTAAAGTATATTGCCCTGATACTGTCTTTCTGCCCCTTAAATCATATTGCCCTTATATCTTTCCTTCCTGGCCCCTTAAAGTATATTGCCCTTATACCGTCTTTCTGGCCCTTAAAGTATGTTGTCCTGATACTGTCTTTCTGCCCCTTAAATCATATTGCCCTTATATCTTTCCTTCCTGGCCCCTTAAAGTATATTGCCCTTATACCGTCTTTCTGGCCCTTAAAGTATGTTGTCCTGATTCTGTCTTTCTGCCCCTTAAATCATATTGCCCTTATATCTTTCCTTCCTGCCCCTTAAAGTATAATGCCCTTATACTTTCTTTCTGCCCCTTAAATGACATTGCCCTTATACTGTCTTTCTGCCCCTAAAAAGTATATTGCCCTTATACCTTTACTTCTGCAACCTAAATGATATTGCCCTTATAATTTCGTTCCATCCCTTATATTATAATTCACTTATCCTTTCCTTCTGCACCTTAAATTAAGTTGCCCTAAGAATTTCCTTCTGTGCCTTAAATTATATTGCCTTTATACTTTCCTTCTGTGCCTTAAATTTTATTGCCTTTATACTTTCCTTGCGTGCCTTAAATTATATTGCCTTTATACTTTCCTTGTGTTCCTTAAATTATATTGCCTTTATACTTTCCTTGCGTGCCTTAAATTATATTGCCTTTATACTTTCCTTGCGTGCCTTAAATCATATTGCCTTTATACTTTCCTTGTGTGCCTCAAACTATATTGCCTTTATACTTTCCTTCTGTGCCTTAAATTATATTGCCCCTCAGGCATAATAAATTTATCATTAGATTTTCATCCCTGCCAACTTCAACTTCATGTGCATTCCATAAATTTACAATTAATGTACACAGATGCTTTAAACAGTTTGTCAGGGGAAAATATATATCTATATATATACATAAAGAAGTCCCATTTGTTACCCCAAAAATGGAAGAAAATCTAGTAATTAATTGAAAGTGGCCTCATCGTGGCCTCATCGTGGCCTCATCGTTTCAAAATATCTTTTAACCATGCATAATTGCCTTGAGTGGGATATACTTTTCTCATTGTTACTTACACTGAAAGAAGCAAGCTCTCACATGTACCATCTGACTTAATCTACATTAGACATAACATGAATATGTTTTTCCTGGAACCAGTCCTCTTCACCTTCATCCAATTAGTTCTTCCTTTGCCTGGTGACATCTGTATCCTCCATATCTAAATCTGTATAATTATCTCCTCCCCTTTCAAAGCTTTATCCCCACATAATAAGCAAAGAACCCACGCTCCCGCCCTAACCTGCCTTTGTAAGCTCATGTACCCTTTGACTCAACCCACTCCGATCCACTGACATCTCACCCTATCTTTATTGTCCAGGATTTCATTAGAGCACCATTTTGTTAAACCCTTACACTCACCCTGATTCTTACTTACCCGGATTCATATCCTTATAAGATTCAGTTTTACTTTTACACTCACAGTCTTACTTTTACTTGTATCCTGATCTATATACTTATCAGATTCCGTCCTACTTTTACACTCACCCTGATTTTTATATTCATGGGTCTTACTTTTACACCTCACTCTATAATACCATTAAAACCAAAGTAACAAGCCTTCCATATATCACTCCAGTTGTAATTCACTTTTCAAAACTTCTTTATCTCAGAAATCCTAGAACCAAAAGTGAACCAACCTAAACAAAGCGGTCTGCCCTCCTAGTGTCGTCATGACAACACCCACCCCTCTGACATGACCATTGTGGGTGGTTCACCTACATCCCTACTCTTTAAAACCCCATACATCCCACTCCTTGTGTTCCCATGTAAGCAGCCATTCCTTTCATTCAGACCTTTGTTGGTGAATAACCCACCTCCTCCAACAAAATGAAATCAATTCTTCTGCTTCTCCTGTGTCCTCATTTAACGTGACACCAGTACCCTTGTCCCCCACCTCATCTATATAGCATCTTCTACTTATTCCAGTAGCCGCACTGTTCTTCCATTGCCTTTTTGTTGGGGATCGAAGCACCCTGTCCTACTAACAATAGATAAAGTCATCAATCATATATTCCAGCAAGGATCTACATGTGATACCTTGTGTTACTGAGGGCAGTACTGAGACCCATCCCATCGATGTCACATTTCTTTCTCTTCTTCCTCCTCTTGGAGAAGTAACCCTGGTCCCCCCTCACTTTACAGATAATCTGTGTCTCCATGTCTCCATCCCCATCGGTGAAGACGGTGAGACCCCCCCCCCCCCCCCCCCTCCTATTTATGACTAAAAAAAGTTAAAGAACATCTGATTTTTTTTATATGACCAAAGTTAATCTGTCATGCCATGATAGATTAACTATAGCAATATGAATAATCAGGTGTTCTTTAACTTGTTTTATTAAGTAATGTTTCCTACACTCAGAATCTCAACATCACCCCACCTCACCCTACCTCACCCTACCCCAAAAGGATACTGAATAATCCCTGTCCAGCCCTCTCACCCACCAACCCATACAATATCTATATCTTATTATTACATACCCTATCTTCATGTCACCCACTTCTATAAGTGGAGTATTAAACCCTGTTCCCTACCTCCATCCCATCAATATAACATTACAAAATCCTCAAATTTCTATGTCACCCACCCCCATAAGTGGAGTGTTGAACCCCCACTCCTACTCCTATTCATATGACATTTCTACATCCCTAAATTTCCATGTCACCCAAATGAGGGAAATATAGGGACCCTGCCTGTCCCTCTCAACCTCCTACCCACTCTAAGTAACATCATATAGTAAAACATAGAGCCCTCCCCTTCCCTGCTCTGCCCTGCCCTCAATCCAGCCCCTTTCAACCTCCCACCCTCATCTAAATAACATCATATTATACCCAAGTCACCCCCACCCCTAAGAATAAAACATAGATCCCTGCCCTGCTCTCGACCCAGCCCCTTTCAACCTCCCACCCTCATCTAAATAACATCATATTATACCCAAGTCATCCCCACCCCTAAGAATAAAAATAGAGCCCTGCCCTGCCCTGCTCTCGACCCAGCCCCTTTTAACCTCCTACCCCTATATAAATAACATTATATCAAAACTAAGTCACCCCCACCCCAAAGAGTAAAACAGAGAGCCCTGCCCTGCCCTGCCCTGTCACCCCTATCTAAATGATATTATATCAAAACTAAGTCACCCCCACCCCAATGAATGAAGTAAGAAGCCACTGTCCTCTTTATCTCTGTAAGATTATAGCATTCCTACTCTCCCACTATCTCCATGTCACATCCTTCCCTCCCCCTCTTCCACACAAGTGCCAACTTCAACATCACAGTCCTCCACGCCATCCAAATCAAATCTCTCCTTGTCTCAGTATCCTCACTTCACCCCTGACACCAGCATCACCTCCTGAGGTGACCATTTCCCAATGCGAGTGAAGCATCTTATAATGAGGCAGTTGATTTGTGCTTCTGATCACTGCTTCAATACCCTGCCCGATGTGCTGCTATCGTAGTGACTGTACAGTCTGTCAGTCAGTCAGTGTGAATTAAAGGGCTCTCCGCGAGCCGCTCAACTTACACACACACACTCTCTCCACACAGACACCAGTCGCATGCTGGTCTAGCACGTTGAATGAATGAACAGCTACGGCATGCAAGTAATCAGCCGCGGTGAGGATCACATCTGATTGGGTATAGGAGTCCCATCACAGGCATACTATGTTGCGGAACAGGTACGGTTCGTACACGCGTTCCAGTGATCGCTGGAGTACAGGAGTCGTTATCTGTGTGGAGTACGATCAAGTCATTGTTTAACTCTCCCACTGCTGCTTCCAATAAGTGAGGTAAGAGAGAGGAGGACAACTTGTGGATATTACAATGTAAATTGGTGTAATATTGTATAACGTGTTTGGGATATCCTGTGCTTCAATGGATTTATCTCTACATGGTGTATACTGCAGTGTTTCTCTCATGAGTGGATAGCCTATTTCCTTTTGAAGAAGGTAAGTCATGTGTGACTGACCAAACTGTGAACACTTTACATGGCATTATCAAACCCTTGCATTTATAGTGGCTGTCATACCTACTATAACTCTGTTTGTTACACACAGGGTGCGTGGGTCACTGGACTCTAAACACACCTTGGCTTATCTGTTCCTAAGCCTAGAGCTTCTCCTGAATACCCGAAATATTATTACACAGCCTATAAAAAAATTGTTGGTTATCTTAGCTTGTCATCTTGATATGATATTGCAGTACGTGTAGGAAGTGTGTTTATTGTGCCTGCACTCCTTGACAAGGAAATGTTGACCTTAAATACATTAGTCAGGCAGGTTTCAAATTTTACTATAAATATATGTACTTTACTTTTCTGTACTATACTCCTGCTTAGTTTGCATGTGAGAATGATCACATGTAGTTTGTATGAATTCTTTAAGTCCTTTTGTTCTAAGCTTGGATATATTTACTTGGATATATGATAAATATCTAATTTTTTATTCAATGATATTTACAATTAATAATCTGGATTAGTGTAATATTCTTTACACTCAGGATCTGAATTAATTACACATAGGAATGTATTAAAACTGGGGAAATATTTCTATATTTGTTCATCTTTAAACACTATTGAATGCTTACAGCACAGTATTTATTGTACACATCTTTACTAGTGGTACACAATGGTATGCCAGGTACTGCCATGGGGGTATTCATCTGTTTGAATGCATGAATAAATGTTTCATGGTTAGAAGGTACATAAAGAGTCTATTATCAGAGTCTCTTACCCTCCATTTTGTCTGATCATTGAGGGTCAAATAGATGGAGTGTTATGTGAAAACTATGAAGCTTATATACAGATAAGCTCTTATGATACTGTCCAAAAATGATGCATAGACAAATTAATATTTTACACTTTAATTGAAATATCACGCCAATGATAAGTTAAAGATATTTATATGTTACATTTCTAACATGTCACACCATCAATTTTCCCAGGTCATTGGTGTTTGAATAGAAGGAGTGTTATGTGGAAGCCAAACACCTTGACAAATATACAAACACTCTATGTCCTATTATACTATTAAAAAATACTACTTAAAAGAAGTTAAAGAACACCCATTTTTTTCATATGACTGTAGTTAATCTGTCATGCCAAGACAGATTAGCGATAGTCATATGCAAAAATCATGCCACTGCAGATTAACTCCAGTCATATGAAACATGAAAGAATCGGGTGATCTTTAACTTATTTTGAGTAGTATATATTGACAATATTGTACACATAAACTGTGCATGTATGTGAATTTAAAAAAACAATTAAAACTAAAAGATATTTATGCTCCTAAGGATGAAGTTACAGTAGTATTAGTCCCCCCAACCTCCATGTTGTCTCGTCCTATTGGTTCAAAATGGAAGGAGGGTAATTTTGTAAAAACAATGAGCCTACTTATGAACAGACTCACACTTATCATACTGTCCTCTACACTTATATTGTCCTTAATATACAGATGAATGAACAAATTACCACACAGTTTTAGAAGTATGTTAATGATCAGTACAAGATTATGGTTCAAACAATGAAGTAACAGTACTAGAAAAAGAAGAAGAAGAAGATTTATTGAACACAAACACCTACTGCAGGCAGGTTACACAGTAAGAACATGACTAGTTATATCAGCAAGTTATAAAATTTGATACACACATTGTTACAGAAATATTGCTATTTTAAGGTCCAGACAGGAGATGCATATTTTTGTGCAAGAACATGTGCAATGAAAAAGGAGATCATCTTGCAGAAGGCGCTGGTGTATTTAGTAGTATTTTAAGTGATATCGGGTGTATGGCTTAGGGTGATGATATTAGTTCCAGTCTCAGATCATTGTAGAGAGGGCATTTCAACAGAATGTGTTCTTCATCTTCTATTTCTTTAGTTTTACAGAAGGTACATATTCTTTCTGAAGGAGTGTTCCTCTCTCAGTTTGAAAGTCATTAGCACTGTGTACTCTTGTAATATTATCATATATTCAACACTGACCAAATATTGATATCAGGACAAAAAATAATTATTATGTAAGGATATGAATGTGTCATTTGAAAAACTTAAAAAGCAAATTATATAAATGTCTGTTAAAGGTTATCAAAGATTTGTAGATTGGTTGAAAAAAAGATCAAAGATACATGTATCAAGTTTAAAAAATGAAGTGTTAATTTGTTAATAGGAAAAGCAACTTGTGAATATATTGGCTTACATGGAAAAGAGAAGGAAATAGGAATGTGTATTGAGTCTCGTGAAATTATACACATGTTAGTTCAACTCAGTGAGTTTTTTGTATTGGCAAGAAACTGTCCATTGTCTGATGTTGGTGAAACTTTGAAACTTTGCAAAATTACATTTTAGCATCAACTTTCAACACTTATGTATATATATTTATATATATCACTCAAAAGAAGTTAAAGAACACCTGATATATGAAAAAATCAGATGTTTTTTTAAACTTTTTGAGAAGTATATAATTCCTCCTGATGTTCAGCCAATTTTCACAACTGCTTGGCTTGCACTTTTAGGATTGTTTTCTGAATCTTCTTTGGAGTTAAAACAGATCAACTATAATGGAAGGACTTTTGCAATATCTGTATATTAATAAAATTAAGCTTGGAGTATTACATTTGAGTGCATATGGAACAACAACAACCCAGTTTCCACATTTACTTTGCTTGCAGTCTTATGTTGGTGTGTGAATCTTTGTGAGTAAAATCCTGAGACTGAATATACAAAAAGATAACTTTTGCTCTCGCTGTATGTTCTTACAAATCAGCTTGGCAATTACAGTTAAACTGCTTTTAGACCAACTACCCACTTTTCACATTTACTTTGCATTCTTAAGATTCTCTTGTGAATCTTCCTTAGTTAAATCATTGAGACCATTAACAAACGGACAGCTTTTGCTTTCACCCTGTATATTCATTCACTGAGCTTGGGAATGTTGCCATTTGAGTGCATACAGCACAACTAAATGCTATTTATGTTTAAGCATGCATATCATGACATTTAGCAAGTGCAAATAACGACTCCGTGCTATGTATGGCCATAGTACGAGGGACGGCAGAAGGATATGGTTAAATGCACTCGTCAAAAATTATTCAGGAAAACTACTTTTTCACAAATCTCTACAGAATTTACCTGTTCAGAGAAAATCACTGACGCCAAAGTCAAATATCACATCGCTGATTACACCAGACAAACCCATTACATTAATTTTAAAGAAATGCCTTCAACTTTGACTTTAAGCTTAGAATCTGTAATCTTAATCTAAACGAATGGTACAAGAAGTTAATTGTCCAGTC
The DNA here is from genome assembly GCF_023055435.1 of Haliotis rufescens. Lineage (NCBI taxonomy): Eukaryota > Metazoa > Mollusca > Gastropoda > Lepetellida > Haliotidae > Haliotis > Haliotis rufescens. The sequence goes on along the minus strand of NW_025963779.1, from coordinate 58,726,960 downwards.
AACATGTTAAACACAACCTTGATGGAATTGTAAGAATTTTTCTCATCTAATCAGTCATTTTAGGTTTGGATTTCAGAAAAAAACATCTTCAAATAAAGTGAAATGATAATGCTTTAATCCATTAAATCTGCATTTCCTGAAACAAATTTAAGCATATGGTGTGGCAGCAAATATTAATGTCATCATTGCACATATTTCTATACCATAGCAATGAAACACTGTCTGTGTGTATGATTTGATGGTCGATCTCCATTGCTTCACACTCAAGACATGTGTACTGACAACTCTTATCTCGGCAACCAAAGAGTCATTAGCAGACTATTTTCCAACATCATAACCAGCTATATATATCAGCTGGAGAGTTGACTTCAGCCAAGGAACTGGTTTCAGAATGATACTTAAACATCAAGAAAAATGTTTGACTTCTTCAACCCATATCGAAATTTGATAATACATTCTTAGTCATTTTTGCATATGAGAATAGATGAAACCATAAATTGCCTTTATTTTATGACTTTTGACAATGGATTTTATAAACCACGGACACTTAATACAATATTTAAAGTCTGTTTATATGCTACTCAAAAGAAGTTAAAGAAAACCCATTTTTTTCAAAATGGCTACAGTTAATCTGTCATGGCTGGTGGGCATGGCAACACAAAGCCTTCCAGTTGTGGGTGTTCTTTAACTTGTTTTGAATACTATATTTGTAACATTTATTAAAATATTTTAGTTCTATTCAAAACAAATTTACTGTTTTTTTTAGGAAAAGGATACACAAATTTGGTATTTAGTTTGAAATAATTTATTTTCTACAAAAAAAAGTATAAAATAAAGTGAAGAGTGTCATTGACAGATAATGATGTTTAGGATTTGACATTTTTTAATTACCCACTAAAATGAATACACATCCTCACCATACAGTAAAGAAACCACTAAACAGATTAACAGTATTGTAAACTAAACAGAAAAAAGGTGATGCAATATTATGAACAAAACAAAAAACACTCAGACTTAACAGTAAACCACGTACAAAACATAATATTCTATTACTACAAGGTTTCATTGATTTTTCTTCTGCAAATTCATATTATCAAGACCATGATTTATTTGAAACACTTTTAATTTCCTGGAATTAACCATAAATATGTACTGCCCCTATTAACAGCCTCACTCATGCATGTGCAATTTTACTGTTGTCATTTCACCTTAGGCAGAGCGCCCATCAGTCTCAACTTGGCTCGGTTGCAACTGTGACACAATGATTCAGTGTATACTCACAGGCACAGCAAATTATTTATTTGTTTTTGGAATTCCGAATCCTTTTTTGAAAATACCATTATTGTTTTGTATTGATCATTTTTAGGTACTAAAGTACCTACCTTGTCCAAAATGGCTGATAAAATGGTCTCTCCTGTTTATGACATGTACATGTTCTTATAATAATTACCAATATATCAAACCTTGAAAAAAACCTATACCGGGTAACATGCAATTTTAAAAATAAAAATAAAAATACTTTGAGGAAGTTCCCCCAAACGATTAATCAACTTGTTGTTTCCTAATCGGTCTTAGTTTAGAAATTGAAACATCTGTTCTAATTCCCATGCTAACATACAATGCATTTATCAGAGATGTGTTGAACTTAGCGTTATTCTGCTGGTTAGTTTTTTTCATTGACATATACCTCTTACTATTGCGTGAAATGAATTTGTTCTATGATCACAGATTTCCTTTAAACATTATAATCTCAACATAATCCTTGGATAAGTTCTTCATCATCAAGGCATCACCATCTCCAATTCAGGTGAGGTGAGGTGAAATGGGGTTTAACGTCGCGTCCAAGATCATTGCACTTATATAGCGACGTGAATGCACGTGTATGTATGTGTAGGACTGCTTTTACTAGGCCGGACTGATGCCGATTTAAAGTGCTAGCTCACTGAGATACCATGCCGCAGTTTAACATGAATACCCCACTCAGAGACAGTATACTGACTCCGAGCCGACCAGTCCTTGTTTTAGCCCCTTAATGCCGAGCGCCAGACAAGGTAACAACAAGTACCATCTTTTAACATCTTTTGGTATGATGCAGTTGGGGATCGTACCCCGGACCTTCCGCTCTCCGGTCGGATGCTCTACCATTAGACCACGGAGGCGGTCTATCTCCGATTCAGATTCTTCAGACATGATTTGTTGATCCTTATGTCTAGAGTAGAGTGTTCGAGGTAGCTGCCTGCCTGGTATCCCATGGCCAGTAGTTTTGTAGAGGGGCCAATAATCTTTCTAACCATCTATACTATACTATGTTACTTGTCTAGTAACATTTTTGAAACTTTAAATAAAGCGACAAAGCCCTTTCCATATCCAAAAGAAATATCTGCATAAAGCATAGTCGATTGTACGCTTCTGACCATCTCATGAGCATGTGTTTATGAATCACTATCAAATAGTAATGATACCAGGTGTTCAAGAAAAGTTAAAAGTTCAAACATGTGATTTGATATGAAGAATGCGCAAAACAAATCTAATCTGTCTATTCAGAACAACATAGAACATAAAGAAAACCCAGTTTTGTAGCACTCCTATTGCACTTGTAAATGGTGATGTGATTGAATGTAATCTCAAGTGTGAACTAGTGGTCTCACTGTTTTATTTTTAAGTTTGTTTTTTGTAGAATTTCAATTTTCAGTTTGTACTCCTGAAAAGAGGACCAGTAATCTTTTCTGTTGGATGGTGATAGTGTTGATGAATGGTACCTAGCGCCCCCAGCCAATTTGATTTTTGACTAATGTCAATCATTGTTAATGTATTCTTTAAGGCTTTACTGATGGACTATTTTGCAAAAGATTAAATGCAAAACAATGGAAATGTGAGTGAGTGAGTAAAGTTTTACGCCACCTTAGCAATATTCCAGGAATATCATGGTGGGGGACACCAGAAATGGGCTGTACCCATTGTACCCGGAATCAAACCCGGGTGGTCACTGCTGAAAGCAAGGACATTGTGTAATTCTGACGACATCATAAGCATGTGTGCCATTTCCAAATATGATGCATCAGTGACAAGAATGATGTCCGAAGCAATTCCCTATTTGGACTTGGACCATGTGTTTCTTATTTTTCCAGGTGAAAAATTGCCTTGCCTTTGCATGTGTTTGTGATGGATGTCACAGGTGGGGCAGGATACACTCACCTTTTTGTGAACACCTGGTGTCCTCACTATTTGACAGTGATTCATAAACACATGCTCATGATATTGTCGGAATCATACAATCAACTCTGCTCTTGGCAGATGTTTCTTATGAATATGGAAAAAGTTTTGTCGCCTTTATTTATGAATAACTATCAAATATTGATGATACCAGGTGAGAAGAATGTCTTATTGAAAGTCCAATTATAGTTCGGACCCGTGAAGATTCCGGGGTAGAATACATCTTCAGCAACCCATGCTTGCCGTAAAAGGCGACTATGCTTGTCGTAAAAGGCCGGGATCGGGTGGTCAGGCTCACTGACTTGGTTGATACATGTCATCGATTCCAATTGCGCGGATCGATGCTCATGATGTTAATCACTGGATTGTCTGGTCCAGACTCGATTATTTACAGACCGCCGTCATATAGCTGGAATATTGCTGAGTGCGGTGTTAAACAACAAACAAACAAACACATGGTAGTTCCCCTGACTCAGCATGTCAAGACCCCTGTACACCTGGGCTGCTTACAGGGACATGTGATATTGATACAACCTCTTTAGAATTCCATGCTAAATTTCAGTTCAAACTGCTACAGGATGGTCCCTGGCATGTTCTGGTGTCACTGCACTTTGAGCTGATTGGTTTATTTACCACAGAAACTGAAGCAAAGCTGACATGGATCCAGCTAGTTGTGTAGAAATTGATTCATCATGCGTTTCTACAATTACAATTCCAGTTACAATCTCTGGGACTTCACACAGTACTCCCAAATTGCGGAGTCTCAATACAACCATGTCATAGGGACCTCCTACTGTACTACAAGACTGTCATGTTCCCAATGCCATCATTTCTATTGAACCTCACACCAGTACTATAAGACGGTAATGTCCCAATACTATCCTATCTCTACAACCTCACTCAGTACTATAAGACCTTTATGTCCCAATACAATCCTATCTCTACAACCTCACTCAGTATTATAAGACCTTTATGTCCCAATACAATCCTATCTCTACAACCTCACTCAGTATTATAAGACCTTTATGTCCCAATACAATCCTATCTCTACAACCTCACTCAGTATTATAAGACCTTTATGTCCCAATACAATCCTATCTCTACAACCTCACTCAGTATTATAAGACCTTTATGTCCCAATACAATCCTATCTCTACAACCTCACTCAGTATTATAAGACCTTCATGTCCCAATACAATCCTATCTCTACAACCTCACTCAGTACTATAAGACCTTTATGTCCCAATACAATCCTATCTCTACAACCTCACTCAGTATTAAGACCTTTATGTCCCAATACAATCCTATCTCTACAACCTCACTCAGTACTATAAGACCTTTATGTCCCAATACAATCCTATCTCTACAACCTCACTCAGTATTAAGACCTTTATGTCCCAATACAATCCTATCTCTACAACCTCACTCAGTACTATAAGACCTTTATGTCCCAATACAATCCTATCTCTACAACCTCACTCAGTACTCAGTACTCATATCACTAGGACCTCACACAGTACTATAAGACTGTAAAGTCCCAATAAACTCATTTTTCTAGGACCTCACAAAGTACTATAAGACTTTTATGTCCCAATGCAATCATATTTCTAAGATCGGAAACAGGGCTGAAAAAAAATGTAATATCCCAAAATAGTCCTGTTCCAATTTTCTGAGTGTCTGCGCTACAATGTCCAAGTCTGACCGAAGTTATGTGTCTGGAATTTTGTCATGCACTGCTCTTGTACTGAATTATATCGATGTCATCATTATCAGTAGAAATGTGGCATGACGCTATTGCCAGCTCTCCTCTGATAGCCACTAGTTCCAGGAACCTAGCCTGATTCAGTTGCTGGCATCACTACGCCTTGATGTCGCTGTATCTATGGGTTTCAGTCCTAGCTCTATTGCTTGCGCAACAGGCGATTGACATGTTCCTCTCGTGTGGAATTACAATGCAAATTACACAGGCAAATCACAGAGATTACACTCTCTTGCCCTCCTAGGTGCTTGCCTAATCTCCTAGTTTGTCTCAGCCTAGGTGCTTTACTCAAATTAATGAAGACTTACACTTTAATCTAGAGTTTCAAAAGAACAAATGTACCCTTGTGTGCCATTAGTCTGTCAACATTTCGGCTACTTCTTCATCACTTTAGATGAGCTGCCAGCGGGTACCCAGAAATGGTATCCTAGCACCTAATTAGGTACCACTTTGAATACTTTTAGCTGTGAGTGTAATTGGAAATGATATGTCATTACGGCTTCTTGTTCCCAAAGGTTTCTAATTCATTAGTGTAAAAGCATTTGGTGGACTTGACTGGGTTAATACAGACATTCCAAGGCATATTACTGTTTTAATTTACATTCCTCAAATTACTTCAGTATTTTGATGGCAAAGTATAACATGGATAATACAATCACTAGCATGTATCAGGAGCATATGTAATTGAGGACAACAGATTGAAGCTGTCCTTTGGCTAGAGTTGAGTTATCTCCCTTGTCAGTTCACTTTTCATACTAATTAAATACTTGAGGTGTAGGGAAGTCTAGTAGGTTATAATTTTAATAATAATAATGATAATAATATTCCACTTGTAAAGCGCATAACTCTACACAATATATGCTATATCATTATTACTCCGATCAGTAGGTGCACTAGATTTTCATTCTCATCTCCCTTGGGAAATACACAACCCAAGCTAACTGTGAGGCACTGGAAGGTGATCAATCACATTAACGTCTCATCCTCCCGGGTACCCATTCACTACTGGATGAACCATATTTCGAACTAAGTCATTGAGACACCACATGTGCAACATGTGCTTCAGTGAGGGGCAGGACCAAAGCCCCATAGAAACACGCTGCCAAACATGGTCACCCATCCAAGGACTCTCCACGACCAACATTGCTCAAGTTCACCTGATTCTGACCTGTGCACTGTGCACTTTTTCTACTTCTCGGTTTACAATGTTTTTCTTACCAATGTGGCAAGGAATTAAATGAATGTGTTTTGCTCAATAGCTATTTATTCAATTTGGCATAAAGGTGTTTGGGTGCTATCAGTGAGAAAGAATAAATAAGGATTCTGTTTAACATTTCAACAGTAACATCTATTTTTTATTTACCTCTGTCACAGGCATTGTTCTTTGATAGGTATTTGCAGCGGTCAGAGATTATATATTACACAGCAGATCAGTTACATTTTAAAAAATAAAAATATTTCTTTACTTGCATCATTTTAGTTTTTTAATCCATCAATCATTTAAAACTAAGAGCAGAACATAATATTAAAACTATGTTTATTTTATTTTGTAGCTGTGTCTTGAATTTAGCACCTGTCAATCAAATATGTAACCTGAAAAATTTAAATAGTGTCAACTTATAAAAGCATATGGGGGCATGGGTGTCCCAGTTGTCTGAGGCGCTGCGATTCGCTGTGCAGAGTTGCATCCCTCGGGCATGCCAGAAACCTATGATTGTGGGTTCAAATCCCGGTTCGCCCCGATTATGTTTCTAGATTTGTCAGCACCATACCCATGCTCGGGGGTTTCACCGAAGTGGTAAATGTCTGAGACCTGCATCACTTCGGGCTTTCCTCCAACATTAAGCTGACACACCGTGATATAACTGGAATACTGTTAAAAGCAGCGTTAAACCCAACTCACTCACTCACTATAATAGCATATTGATTATTTAAAGTAACAATCAGTCTTTCTGGAATCAGGTGCTTACTCACACAAGGACATGTACATACCTGAAATATATTCAACACATGTTGGAGGTTTATGTCCTTATCTTCGTCACTATTTCAAATGAATCATTAAAAACATCACAATCAGGTGTAATAAACTTGTCAGCAGCAATTGATTATCCAAATACTATATGTTTTTGCAAAAAGGTTTTCATTAGAAACTGAATGCCATTTTGATACATGTTCTTCCACTTGAATTACAAGTCATTATTGGAGTTAATTGCCCTTATGTTTGGCCCACAATCATGCATGTTACAGAACATGCCAGGAGTAAAGCAATTATGAACACATCATGAAATCATGCCGCAGATATGCATCCTCATCCCCTAAAATAGCAAACATCAGAAACAAGATGTTTTTCAGTTTATATTAATTTCAGTAATATCAATACGTGTAAACTTAATGTTCATGAAAAAACGAAAGTTAAATTGGTTATAGATGTTTTTAATTACTTGGTTCTTGAATCTTTTTATCCCAAATTTCACATATATAGAATAGAATTAAAAGCTGTTTTTTTCCATTGACTTTTCACATTGTTAAGAAAAGATACTTGAAGTAGATAAATTCATGTTATCTTAATTCTTAAGAATGACAATTCTTTTCCCAAATGACTTTAAAGATTTTTTTTTAGTGTTACATCTCTCCTCTATTTTGACCAACACACTACGGTTTTGGAAAAATAATTTGTGAACCGAGTGATTGAAAAACCTACATGTACATGTGAAGTGCTCACAAACCAAGAGGCAGTCAGGTAGCCTAGTGGTTAAAGCGTTCGCTCATCATGCCGAAGACCCGGGTTCGATTCCCGACATGGGTACAATGTGTGAAGCCCATTTCTGGTGTCCAACGCTGTGATATTGCTGGACTATTGCTAAAAGCAGCGTAAAACCATACCCACTCACTCACAAACCAAGAATCATCAAAAATTAGAATGGGATGAATAAGGGATTCAAACACAAGACTAGTCACTCCGGGTATAAAGGGATGCTTTCATCAGAAAAAGTGATTCGACCACTGAGCCACTGCCCCCCTGACACAGGACTGTGAGAAAACATAAACCCCCTAACAAGATGCTGTAACCTGTTTTCCATCAGTTGCAACAGACTCTTGTTCCGTGAAGCTGCCTTAGTGCTAAGATGTAAGTGCTAACTCCTACATCTTACACAGACAGACAATCATAGAGCAGAGATGGAACTTTGTGGAAAAAGTCTCAATTTTGTTTCCTTCTCATTTCAGTAAACGGCAAGGGTAGGTGACTCTAACCACACATAGCATGATGTATGTCAAGACGTATTAAAACATTGATTACAATCTTAAAAATAATTTCACCATAAACAATTGCATTATTGATAATTTTTTACCTTGCAAAGCTTCAATAATCAGTAATTTCATGCCAATGCTAACAATTACAGTTCAACTGTAGTGTGGATTGACTGTTACCACAATACATTTATATTTGATGACAGCTATAGAGCATTATTTATTTCATATTCGAATAACATAAAGTAGGTGATGTTTAATTAACTCTATTTACATAAAGGATGTCAATCTGATAATACTGATAAAATCAACACAATCGGAATATTGCTCGCAACACAATAAAGCAAGAACTGATTCACCAGTAATTAAAATCGGAATATATTTTCAAAAACAGTATAAAAATGAAAAGCTGAAGTTTGTTATTTTCAAAATTTTAATTAACTGATTTTAGGTTTTCTCTTTAATCAAGTCGCCAGTGTGGAGGAGTTAGTGAGCAGATTGGCAGTGTGGGGGCTGTGCAACAGATATAAACCACTATCAGTTGTTTGATGTTTTATTGACGACTGCTGGGTGGAGTAAGGCTCCCCTGAGGATACGTTCTATTACTTGTGTCAAGCAATGTTCACTTTTTCTTCTTCAGCATCTCTTATAGCAAGAGTTGTCAGAGCTGTGACACTTCATTACTTCATCAATACTTTAGGGTTTGTATACACTTTTTTGTATACACTTTTTCTTCCTAAGCAGCTCTTATAGCAAGAGTTGTCAGAGCTGTGACACTTCATTTCTTCATCAATACTTTAGCATGTTGTATACACTTTTTCTCCTTCAGCAGCTCTTATAGCAAGAGAAGTATTTGCTGTGACACTTCACTCCTTCCTCAGTACGTCAGAGTCTTGTACAATGTGTTCCCTGACCACCTGTGTATACATACAGCCACAATGTGGTGCAGTAGTGACGTGTGTTTATTTGAGTAAGCCAGGAGCAGGCAGACCAGTGATCAATAGCATGAGCATTGGCTACAATTCACCCACTGTTACCATACAGTGCCCACTTAGACAGCCCCTGGAATGTCCCCAGGGAATGTGTCCTGTAAATAATCCAACAAGGGCCTGGCAAGCCAGTGGTTGACATCATGAGCAACATTTCATGGCATCAGGTCATGATGATAAATACTGAGTCAGATCACACATTGTTACCACCAGATCCTCATTGGACATGCATTGGACATTTGGGACATATTCATCATAGGAATCCTCACTAGGTTGATATGTTAGATGGCAGTACAGTTGAATACATGTGTTAGGTTTGAGTGAGTGAGTGAGTGAGTGACACTTTTCACTACAGCCATGTTATATATGCATTCAATTTGTTATGACACTGACTGTGACCCTGACTTGGGAATGAGTGAGTAAAAGAGTTTGGTTTAACATCTCTTTGAACAGTATTTCAGTTATATCACAGCACATGCCAGCTTCATGATCCAGTTGTGAATAAATCCGTGACAGATCTATTTTTTATCCACAGGAAAATAACTTTGATTTTGTCAGATCCAAAAAATACAAAATTAACATTATATAACTTGTTATTGCCTCAAATTGGCATTATATTGAACCTTATTCCATTCTGTAACACAGTAATGACATAGGCATATGATTCAGTGCTTCTTCACTCTAGATATCTGACAGTTAGGACACCACTATATGCATACAAAGTGATACATTATGTATATACCATAGGCAAATATAAGATGTGGAAGCAGTATCAGCTAAAGATAGGACAATGGTATTTGGACGGCTATGATTAGGCTGTAAATGTCACAGAACTGATGCTGTGTTGGATATTTGCACAAACCATTTAGACTTGACAAGTGATTGTAGCCATGCTTATATGTATTGCCCTAGTGAGACTGATGTCACTCTACAGCATACGTTGCTCTAGTCTTATAATGATACTCACACTTCAGTCACTCTGGGAATTGTGTCATGCAGATATGAATCATACTATAGGAGCTCTTCATCCATAATACATAGAGGCTAAATGGATGTGGAAAAGATTTCTTATTGTGTAAAGTCTTATCAGTGTGAGATATGGGTTGCCTTGAGCTCCATTACATAAAGTGATCTTCATGCTATGCTCAACTCAAGTCTATGTTGAATCATGAGAGTTACGATGACTTAGTGCTACGGTCATTTTAAGTCCATGTTGAAGTATAGGAGTTACAATTACTTAGTGCTATGATCATTTTAAGTCCATGTTGAAGTATGAGAGTTACGATGACCATGTGCTTCGCTCATTTCAAGTCCATGTTGAATCATGAGTGTTACGATGACTTAGTGCTACGGTCATTTTAAGTCCATGTTGAAGTATAGGAGTTACGATTACTTAGTGCTATGATCATTTTAAGTCCATGTTGAAGTATGAGAGTTACGATTACCATGTGCTTCGCTCATTTCAAGTCCATGTTAAATTAGGAGAGTTATGATGACTTAGTGCTACGGTCATTTTAAGTCCATGTTGAAGTATGAGAGTTACGATGACCATGTGCTTCGCTCATTTCAAGTCCATGTTGAATCATGAGAGTTACGATGACTTAGTGCTACGGTCATTTTAAGTCCATGTTGAAGTATAGGAGTTACGATTACTTTGTGCTATGATCATTTGAAGTCTATGTTGAAGTGTGGGAGTTATGATGACTTGGAGGTATGATCATTTTAAGCCTGTGTTGTAGTATGGGCATTACGATGACTCAGCTTGTTTCAAGAGCTGGAATTCACAGTGCAGAGTTGCATTCTTCGAAAAACCTGTGATCATAAGTTTCAACCCAAGGTTTACCCTGATTATGTTTCTTGGTATGACATCAGCATTCCTGTGCTCATGGATCCCAGTAAAGTGGTAACCATCGTAAAAGCTAAGAGCATGTTTTCCCAAACTTATTCAGTCACTCATGAATGTGAAAATTCTTGGCATCATGATACAAAGGTTGTTTGATGATAGTTGCAAGTGATGATACATGATGATACATAATGCATCCCATAATTGAATGTATACAGCTATATGACAGCATCCTGTAAATGATGGACCCGACAACAGGCAGGATATGGTGACACGCAATCAACCAAGTCTCCAAGTCGGATCCATTTAGTTGCCATGCATCAATTCTCCCCCAGAATACCCATGGTTGAAATAGCATGGGAACTGGGCCAATAGACCAATAGTCATAGTTTTTAGGATAGTTTGGGATTCAAACCTATCCAAGCTATTAAGTGACACAACTTTATTTACAAAAAGGATGTCAATCTGATAAAACTGACAAAATCAACACAATCTGAATATCGCTCGCAAGGCAATAAAGCATGAAAAGATACATCTGTAATTAAAATCGGAATATATTTTCAAAATAAAAAAAATGAAAAGCGAAAATTTGTTATTTTCAAAATTTTAATTAACTGATTTTAGGTTTTCTCTTAAATTAAGTCACTGATGTTGAGGAGTTAGTGACACCGCTCTGTGAAGAAAGCTACAAGAAAGGCCAATTGGTCAATCATGCTATTCTGTGTAGTGCTACACAACATGAATTTAGTATTTTTAATTTTCACACTACTCCTTGAAAATGCTGGGTTAGAACCTATGATAGTCATATGGATTGGGTGATCAGGCTTGGGGACATGGTTGGTGACGGGGACCCCAATGGCATGGATTGTTGCTCATGATGTCAATCACTGGATTGTCTGGTTTCGACTTGATCATTTATAGACTGCTCATCATATAGCTGAGTGTGGCGTTAAACAACAAACACACACACATCATTTTCAAAGCAATACCTGATCACACAATGGATGATATACCATTTCCCACAGACAGTGGCTGCTGAACAGGTGTCAAGAGTGATGACAGACTAAATTAATACCAAACCCCATGCTAATAATGCATGTTATATATGATACCTGTATCATAGTGTTTGAGGTAAGCAGATGTCATTGTTCAGTATTTCATCCCTTGTGCCATGAAACACATGCTGTAATGTGACCCTGGATTGTTTCTTGTGATCCTGTTGGGACTGCCTCCTGACATCAATCAGGGCAACAGTTGGTTGTTGTACAACTTGAAATATAGGGGGTGGGGGAAACCCTGGAAATATAGGGGCTGGATGAGCCCAGTGGTTGAAGTTGTTGTACTCCTGGAAATATAGGGGGTGGGAGATACCCTGGAAATATAGGGGGTGGGGGAAACCCTGGAAATATAGGGGCTGGATGAGCCCAGTGGTTGAAGTTGTTGTACCCCTGGAAATATAGGGGGTGGGAGAAACCCTGGAAATATAGGGGCTGGATGAGCCCAGTGGTTGAAGTTGTTGTACTCCTGGAAATATAGGGGGTGGGGAAACCCTGGAAATATAGGGGCTGGATGAGCCCAGTGGTTGAAGTTGTTGTACCCCTGGAAATATAGGGGGTGGGGAAACCCTGGAAATATAGGGGCTGGATGAGCCCAGTGGTTGAAGTTGTTGTACCCCTGGAAATATAGGGGGTGGGGAAACCCTGGAAATATAAGGGGTGGGTGATACCCTGGGAAATATAGGGGCTGGGTGAGCCCAGTGGTATATACTTCAAATATATACTTCATTAAGATCCAACTGTGAGCTTATTGACTCTTATCAACTGATGAAAACTGGCTCACATACGCAAACTCACGCAACTGAAACTCCAGGGAACTTGAAGTGTAAGTTTGTGTCACTGTAGTGCTCTTCAAGACAGAAAGTGAGAAACTGGCTCAATTCATTTAAAAATAAACGTCAGTGGCTTTGGTAATCTTGAAGTTAGGAGAGCCACTCACTCCTGTCAATACTGTTTAATGTGTTAACATATATTGACAAGATGGTTGTCTCAAAGCGATTAAGTGGTTAACACCTCAGAGAGTAAATCTGTAGCGCAATTCAAAGAGGACTGTTACCATAAATCATCACATTATATATATTACTTTGCTGTGTTGACCTTGAAGAGTCTGGATGTAAAGAACACCCCATGATTTTGTAATGAACTCTTCATTTTTCACAAGATAACAATCTCATCTGATACAGCCATTAAGTTTTTAGCCCAGGATATGTATACAACTTTCGTTCCTCTGCTTCTAATATAGTGTCATGTATATGCATGTATTTTTTGCTTCAGAAGTCTTGATAATGTAAAAGATTGATCATTGCTTTAAGGACATGTGATTTGGCTGGACATTGATAGTAGTGATGTAACTGTGAAGGATGCTGGCCATGATGTACTTGTCTTGAATACATTCATATAATAAGAATGGCAAGGGAAAGACAAGGGGGTCTTGAGAATTTATCAAGCCAAGAGGAATATACTTTTTCCTTTGATGTTTCTCTTCCATCCATTGATAAAAGGTAATCCCTGATGGATTGACTGAAATTAGTATGGAACTTGTGTCTGTTTTATTGGTGCGTGAGAGAGACTACCAATTTGAATTGGAAAAGCCAACATGAAAGTAAAAGGAAAATAGTTTTTTATGTTTATATGCATTGTTCACCATTACTTCTCCAGTCCTGCAGATGGTTAAAAATCATTCCTCCACTGGCATCTTGTAAGTATAATATCACTGGTATGGGTATTGTTTTTCAGCATTACCAACAAGTGATAGTTTTATTTAACATTACCAACCTGTGTGTAGTTTCATTTAACATTACCAACATGTGGGTAGTTTTATTCAACATTACCAACATGTGGGTAGTTTTATTTAACATTACCAACATGTGGGTAGTTTTATTCAACATTACCAACATGTGGGTAGTTTAATTCAACATTACAATGATGTGGGTAGTTTTACTTAACATTACCAACATGTGCATAGTTTCATTTAACATTACCAACAAGTGATTGCTTTATTCAACATTACCAACATGTGGGTAGTTTTATTCAACATTACCTACAAGTGATAGCTTTTTTCAAAATTACCAACATGTGGGTAGTTTTATTCAACATTACCAACAAGTGATAGCTTTATTCAGCATTACCAACATGTGCATAGTTTTATTCAACATTACCAACATGTGGGTAGTTTTATTCAACATTACCTACAAGTGATAGCTTTTTTCAAAATTACCAACATGTGGGTAGTTTTATTCAACATTACCAACAAGTGATAGCTTTATTCAAAATTACCAACATGTGGGTAGTTTTATTCAACATTACCAACAAGTGATAGCTTTATTCAAAATTACCAACATGTTTGTAGTTTTATACAACATTACCAACAAGTGATAACTTTATTCAAAATTACCAACATGTGGGTAGTTTTATACAACATTACCAACAAGTCATAACTTTATTCAAAATTACCAACATGTGGGTAGTTTTATTCAACATTACCACAGTGTGGTATTAATCATATGACTGTATGTAATGTAACACAATATAGACTTGTCCAAATGAAGAAGGCACTTTACTCTGATATCAAAAGTGCACAGAAAACCCCTTGTTGACTGACCTGGATTGTGAGAGTGGGGAATGTGTCTTGAAGCCTGCAAGTAGATACACATGTTTATAAAGCTGGGAAGAGCCCAGTGCTACTGATGTCATTGAACATGTAAGTGGGACTGTGGCAGGTTGGTGGGGATTGTTTGAAGGTCTACACCAGCCTTGTGGCAGCTACTTCGGTGGACAAACTGCCTTCTGGTTTACCTCTCTGTAACTGAAGACTACCCACACAAACCAGGCTCACCGCGCTCACAATGCTCTTCTTTCCTCGTTCTGGATCTATGTACTACTGATGAGGCTAGTGCAGAACTAGTGAGAGGACTAGCCGGAACGACTGTTAGGGAGATCCAGAATTACTGTTAGGGAGATCCAGAATTACTTTTGGGGCTACCCAGAACTACTGTTAGGGCTATATCCAGAACGACTGTTAGGGAGATCCAGAATTACTTTTGGGGCTACCTAGAACTACTGTCAGGGCTATCTAGAACTACTGTTTGAACTACACAGAATTTCCTCAGGCTAAATAAGAACTGCTGTTGGGGGTAGCCAAAACTTCATAAGACTATCTCAGAGCTACTGTCGGGGCTATCCAGAACTCCATAAGACTATATCATAGCTACTGTTGGGGCCATCCAGAACTCCATAAGACTATCTCAGAGCTACTGTCGGGGCTATCCAGAACTCCATAAGACTATATCATAGCTACTGTCGGGGCCATCCAGAACTCCATAAGACTATCTCAGAGCTACTGTCCGGGCTATCCAGAACTCCATAAGACTATCTCAAAGCTACTGTCGGGGCTATCCAGATCTCAATAAGACTATATCATAGCTACTGTCGGGGCCATCCAGAACTCCATAAGACTATCTCATAGCTACTGTCTGGGCTATCCAGAACTCCATAAGACTATATCATAGCTACTGTCAGGGCTATCCAGAACTCCATAAGACTATCTCATAGCTACTGTCGGGGCTATCCAGAACTCCATAAGACTATCTCATAGCTACTGTCGGGGCTATCCAGAACTCCATAAGACTATCTCATAGCTACTGTCGGGGCTATCCAGAACTCCATAAGACTATCTCAGAGCTATTGTCCAGGCCATCCAGAACTCCATAAGACTATCTCAGAGCTACTGTCGGGGCCATCCAGAACTCCATAAGACTATCTCAGAGCTACTATTGGGGCCATCCAGAACTCCATAAGACTATCTCAAAGCTACTGTCGGGGCTATCCAGATCTCAATAAGACTATCTCATAGCTACTATTGGGGCCATCCAGAACTCCATAAGACTATCTCATAGCTACTGTCGGGGCTATCCAGAACTCCATAAGACTATATCAGAACTAGAGCAGGGCTATTCAGAACTACTGACAGGGTCAATCCACGGTAAAAATATGGCAGTAAAAGGGATAATTGTGCCTGGATAAATGTGGTTCTGTACTGTTTATACTGACATTCTTTTCTCGGTTAATATCTGAAGATTATTGGAACACTGAGAAGTGACAGGTAATGTGATGGCTGAGAAACATGCAGTGTTCTTATGTGGATGGCTACTTTCAAGATGAACACTAACTTCAGATTTAACAACTTCCAACTCAGTTTATACGACATTATGAACATTTCTATATGGGCATTAAGAAATATGCCAGAATGAGGAAACAGATTACATGTAAGCACCAACAGAATAAAAAACACACTCATATTTGTGAGTGAGTGAGTGAGTGAGTGAGTGAGTGAGTGAGTGAGTGAGTGAGTGAGTGAGTGAGTGAGGTTTTACACTTTCAGCAATATTCCAGCCATATCATAGTCAGGATTCAAACCCAGGCCTTCAGTGTGACAAGTGAATGCTTTACCCACTAGGCTACCCAAACCAACCCCTAAATTAATATAATCAAAATAAGTAAACCTATATTCTACATCGATCCATCCGTGGGATGTGTACTTAAGACTTGGACAAATATATACATAGATGCTTACACAATGTCAAAAGCAAGACAGGTGCCCTGCACATGTCATAACCAATGTGGCCATGACACAACACAGAACCAATACACAACACCACATAACAACAACTCCGGAAACCAGTGGCATGAAATTATGTGTAAACACACCATGAGCAATGAGTTTAATAATGGACGCACAACCAATATGATATTGTCCACATAACTCTATGGACTTCCTGTGTGACACACAAAGTTACAGTCACCTTAGAACCAGCAATAAAACTGTTATTTATCGACCATTTAACCGTTAAAATTGTTTGCTTTGCAAGGGTTCCGCTGGGTGCTTAATACCTCAGTGTTATAGAGGCAGTGAATAATACCTATACACCAGCACATACATCATAGAGTTTGGTTATCACACTGGAGTCTCGTAAATCATACTGACTCTTTGATTACCCGTCTCCTTGTCTTAAAATTCATTTCATAGTCAAATAGATGATTTAAGCTGTTTGTCCACAAAATAATGTGTGTGTTTAACCTGAAACTAACACTATTAAATAGGTAACCTACAGAGCTACAGTATGTTGGGTTCGTGAAGCTATACCACATGCTAGTTGCAGATTATAACAGTTTATTTTTCAGGAATGACCGTTAAAGAATCTGGAATTTGATATTTGTCATTTACAACACATTAAATACCTCGAGCCTTCACACAATATCTTCCTTCCAACATCAGGCAACATAATACTCGAATGTTTCATTGTGTTGAGTCATTTGATAATACATTTATACTGACAAATTTGTCTATATTCACAATGGTGAATATGCAAGTCAGCCTTAAATAATTCAAGTGTAGTGCTTCAATGCATTTTTTCAAAGCATGTATGGCTTGATTAAAATGACAATAAAGTAGAAAAAATGTTATTTCCAGTATCATGTTCTGGTGAATGTGGCTGCTGGGCACTGGAAATAGAAGTTGCAGACTGAGGACATTATTAGTAATAGCTTGTCCCACAGCTCCTTGCATCACTCTGTAAATACCACGGCCATATTAAACTTGCTATTATATCTAAGTTTAAGTTAATAGCTCAACCTATTCTATCTATCATGGTACACAGATATATGTCACAGATGGTTTATAATATTTTGATGGCTAGGACAGAGCAATTTCCAATCTCATTTCATACACATGCACAAATAATTTTGTAATTCACATTTTGAAAGCGAGGAGTTATATTATGTGAGTTATGGTCAAACATCCCCTGGAAAATGAGAAGTCTCAAGTAATCATAGTTTTTAACTTTCTAACTTGAGAGTGATGCAACTACTGTATGCTAATGGGATGGTGGTGTGTGTGTGTGGGTGTCTTATATGTGCATCTTTACCTTCTTGTCCATGGACTCATGGATCGTATGTGATATTTAAAAGGAATGGAGGCTTCTTCAGTGCATGAGTTCTGAAATGCATGACCATGCATATGAAGTTGGTACAGTCTTTGAAGATGATCATGTCTTGTATTCATCTAGTCAGATATTTCAGGGGGCATGGGGGGCCCAGTCGTCTAAGGCGCCGCGATTTGCTGTGCAGAGTTGCGTCCCTTTGGCACGCCAGAAACCTATCATTGTGGGTTCGAATCCTGGTTCGCCCCCATTATGTTTTTAGGTTTGTCAGCACCATACCCGTGCTCGTGGGTTTCATCAAAGTTGTAAACGTCTGAGACCTGCATTACTTCGGGCTTTCCTATCAGTTCCGCATTCAACTTTTCACAATTTTCACGACACATGTTAACTCAGTGACAACAGGTTGTTGGCACGATCAGCCAACTCAAACATTTGTAAACAGATACCAAATTCAATTTAACTTTGAATATATATCAGAAAAAACATTCATTGTACATATTCAGTATTGGCATAGCGTATCACTTGCATTTGCTTCAAACAATATGGCGGCGCCCAGTCAGGACGATCTGATCAAGATCTATTTTGTGATAAAACGGGTCTTACTTCGCGAAATGCATCAAGTCACGTGAGCACCTTGATTAAAAACATGAAAAGATTTGAAAAATAGCTGCTGACAATGAGTTGGTGGTGCACATGCTTTGCAAATCCTGCAATCGACCGAAATCTGCACAACAGTTTACGAACCGGATTTCGATTTCGTTGCGCGATGTTGATTGGACTGTGCATAGACTTGTTAGTCCAGCCAAAATGTAACTCCATAATACCAGCCAAGTTCGGCAAGGGTGGAAACTGGACTTTTAAAGTCAGTTCTCTTGCCTCGGGACGATGGTGAGATATTTAATACCACATCTTTATCACATACAAAATAACATTACGAAAACAGTGAAACAATGTGAGTAAGATATCAATGCAGAAAGACAGTGTTTACACAGTATGCTGTCATTGGTCAACAAGCATTGCTGTAGACATACTTGCTGTAATATTTAACATTATCCAACAAACATATGATTCAGTGGTTATGGTTGATAAAGGCCTGCTTTGCTGTGATGCCAACAATTCACGTAATATCAATATTTCTTAACAATATTGAGCTGTAGTGACCTGGATAATGATCCTGCTTGCTACAGATGGTGGAACAAACAGAGCTTACAGTTCACTGCTAGTCACGATTCCCGAAAAAGTAAACTATCAATAACTGGAACCACTATATGAATACAATGATGCAGCGAATTGTTCAAAAGTAAACAAATGGGCACCTGTACTAACAATAAACTTATTATGATGCCGGCTATATAATTGAAAATATAATGATAAGTTCTTGGATATAAATTAGGATGTATGAATATAAATGTTAAAATCAAGTTAGATAAATTTTCCATGAAAATATGAATATTTATAAAAATTATTTAACACAATGATGACAGATTTTATTATTCCGTGTCACCAAAGATAATCAAATAATAAGCAACTTATGACAGCTTTGGAAAATTTAATTGAATCTGGTAAAAAACAGTCATCATCATAAATATTTACTTTTCTATAAAACTATATAAATGTTTCATGAAATCAGGAAGTGTTGAAAGGATTGAATTGAAGCTGGTAACATCATGCTTGTGATCAACAAAAAATGTCTGTGATATGTAATATTTTAATATGAAAATCTCACCCCAAATTATGACTTAATGATACATATATCATCGTCATTTAACTACAGTGACAGTAACTAGGGTGTGGGGTGTGTGGGTGGGTGTGGGTGTGGGTGTGGGTGTGGGTGTGGGTGTGGGTGTGGGTGTGGCCAATCCCCTTGTCTTTACGTGTAACATCCACATTTGTATTTACTGGATGGGTTCCCCCTCCCCACTCCCAATAAAGGTACAAATGGTCCAAGTTGACCCCCCCCCCCTCCTTTTTATAAAATCCTGGACCCCATGAACTAAACTGCAATAATGTTCCAATGACAGTGTTAAATCAAGGGCTGTTCCTGTGCATACGAATAAATTATCCAGGAATTGTTTGAGTTTCATTTACTGCTATTCACCACCTCACCTATTCACACTATTCACGCATGTCCAATTGCCCTGTATTCATCTTTTGTGGGTGAGCAGAGCAGCTGATGTGAGCTAATCTTGATTGATGACTATCGGGAGATGGCAGATCGGCACATTCACATAACAATACGCTCTCATTGCATGTAGTAATCAAGTGTGTATGATACTCCCTAGCTTACACCTTCTGATTCTGCCTCAACATCGAGTAATCTTGTCAATGCTGTTACCAGCACCAGGTGACTGAGCTCACTGGCTCAATAACAAAAACAAATTCTCTTTATTATTCTGATACAGAAGTTTTTCACATTTTTTACCAAGATGAGGTAAGGCTTTGAATACTGATGCGAACTGAGACTTGCGCTACTATTATTTTCATATTGATCACGTTGTGCATGTGTTAATAGAAGTGTATTGTTAGTGCTTTGAATATTGATAAAAATGATATTACATATTTCACAGACTTTTTGTTTCTCTCCCACTTGATATTTATTCATAGTTTTTTGGAGGTCCTGAAAGCAAAAGGCTGGACAAAAATGATGTGTTTCACACACTTATCCAAATTTTCATCCTGGTTATATATCTTCATTTTATTATGAGAAACGCTGTGACCTAATTACTATCATATAGTTACTATGCAATGTTAAAAATAGCCATCCAATCAAATGACTGGTACTTTCACGTTTAGCACTCAACATGCTGTGAGGTGTATGGGTGGCCCTGTTGTCTAGGTGCCACAATTTGCGGTGCAGAGTTGCCTCCCTTAGGTGTGCAAGAAACCTATGATCATGGGTTCGAATCCCAGTTCACCCTGACCATACTTCTAGGGATGCCAGCACAATACCCATGCTCATGCTGATATGCTGTGAGTTAAGTGGAATAACATTCAAAGTGGTGTTAAACTCACTCACTCACTCACTCACTCACTCACTCACTTGCCATGTTGCATATCATCTTAAACACATTTGGGCAATTTAATTAGTTCTTGATTTCAAGGTCATCACTGAGAGAAATTCTGTGATAAGAGAGATGGATCTGGTGATGCCACTTCTGAAAGAAAGGTTTGGTGGCCAATGTGTCCATTGTATTTATGCTCATAGAAAGAAGATTGAAGACACTGGATAATCAAAGCTGCCAAATTTTTTAATACGATATTTAGATAAGAGTATGCCAATGGCAGATATGAATGTTTCTTTAAACATTACATGTACATTGCGTAAAAGAAATATGTTTACGGAAAAGCATATTTCAGTCACATAGTTCCATTTTTTCACTTTCTGATGAAAAGGTTTACCTGAAGATATAAGCTCATTAGTTATCTTAAATGCATCTTATATCACAGACAATTTCTGTACATGATCTCTGCTTATATCAATCATATTTCTGTGCAAGGATTTGCAATATAAAACAAACACTATATGTTTTATTTAATCTCTTCCTGTAAAAATAAATAAGGTACACATATATAGGCATCTGGATATGAGTCATTAATACGTATTTCTTTTATATGCAAAGGATATTAATATTTTCTTTCAAATAATATGATCATCATTTTCCTTATTACTGGTATGTATATTCTTAGTGATTGTTATATGAAAAACATAGTGGTATTGTGGAACCAGACAGTAGCAAGAACAGTAGTTCTTCTTGGTTCTTGAGTAGAATTCATGAAAAAACCCACCCAAGTACATATTTTCACATATTCAATGCGATGTCCATCGTAGCACATTGCTGTTTCACATATTCAATGCATTGTCCATTGTAAGGCATAGCTGTTTCACATATTCAATGCAATGTCCATCATAACACATTGCTGTTTCACATATTCAATGCAATGTCCATCATAACACATTGCTGTTTCACATATTCAATGCAATGTCAATCATAACACATTGCTGTTTCACATATTCAATGTATTGTCCATTGTAACGCATAGCTGTTTCACATATTCAATGCAATGTCAATCATAACACATTGCTGTTTCACATATTCAATGTATTGTCCATTGTAACGCATAGCTGTTTCACATATTCGATGCAATGTTCATCATAACACATTGCTGTTTCACATATTCAATGTATTGTCCATTGTAACGCATAGCTGTTTCACATATTCAATGCAATGTCCATCATAACACATTGCTGTTTCACATATTCAATGCAATGTCCATCATAACACATTGCTGTTTCACATATTCAATGCAGCATCCATCATTACACATTGCTGTTTCACATATTCAATGCAGTGTCCATTGTAGCACATTGCTGTTTCACATATTCAATGCAGCATCCATCATAACACATTGCTGTTTCACATATTCAATGCAATGTCCATCATAACACATTGCTGTTTCACATATTCAATGCATTGTCCATTGTAACACATTGCTGTTTCACATATTCAATGCAGCATCCATCATTACACATTGCTGTTTCACATATTCAATGCAATGTCCATCATAACACATTGCTGTTTCACATATTCAATGCAGCATCCATCATTACACATTGCTGTTTCACATATTCAATGCAGCATCCATCATAACACATTGCTGTTTCACATATTCAATGCAGCATCCATCATTACACATTGCTGTTTCACATATTCAATGCAATGTCCATTGTAGCACATTGCTGTTTCACATATTCAATGCAGCATCCATCATAACACATTGCTGTTTCACATATTCAATGCAATGTCCATCATAACACATTGCTGTTTCACATATTCAATGCATTGTCCATTGTAACACATTGCTGTTTCACATATTCAATGCAGCATCCATCATTACACATTGCTGTTTCACATATTCAATGCAATGTCCATCATAACACATTGCTGTTTCACATATTCAATGTCATGTCCATTGTAACACATAGCTGTTTCACATATTCAATTGTCATCGTAACGCATTGCTGTTTCAAATATTCAATGCAATGTCAATCATAACACATAGCTGTTTCAAATATTCAATGCAATGTCAATCATAACACATAGCTGTTTCACATATATTTAATGCAACATCAGTTGTAACACAATGCATTTACACACTGTTCTGATAAAGAGATAAAATGAGTCTTGATCAGAAATGTGTACGTAATTATGTCCTTCTGTGCTTCAGATCCAACGAACACTTGTTTTTATTTGCTTGAAAGTTGGACAAGCTTCCTGTCATATTTCCGTTCCTCTATCAATTATCACAGCCACATGAAATAACGCAGAGAGCAACTAAATATTGACAGAATCACAAATACTTTTGATATGCCAATAAATGTGTTGAATCCTTTTTTCAATTTACTGTACAAGAAGGAACAGGGTCATTGAGAAAGAGTCTTCATAAAAAATAATCTATATTTTGGCATATATGTAGAATATTGGAGTTTTGTACTATTTAGAGGGGTGTACTTACCGGATGTCATGGAATATTTAAAGAATTTATATTTTTACTGTACCCGGTAGTTTCATGTACTGTTTTCAGACTGTTTACTGTAGTGTACGAACCAGGTGTCATGTGCTGTTTTCAGACTGTTTACTGTAGTGTACTAACAAGGTGTCATGTGCTGTTTTCAGACTGTTTACTGTAGTGTACTAACAAGGTGTCATGTGCTGTTTTCAGACTGTTTACTGTAGTGTACTAACCAGGTGTCATGTGCTGTTTTCAGACTGTTTACTGTAGCGTACTAACCAGGTGTCATGTGCTGTTTTTGGACTGTTTACTGTAGCATATTTTGCAACCCCTGTGGTGCAAAAGGATCTGGTTCTTGTCAATGTCAAAGAACTTTTTCCTAAAAAACAACGACCATCACTAATGCATGTGATTGTGATCCATAGCCTTGTGTGGAGCTGTGTACCTTTTGTGAAACAGTGCAATTACATCTATCATTGAAGGTGGCTGGGGTGAAAAAAAGTCAAATGAAATAATGAGAATGTTCAATACTTTATTCTACATCCAATAAGCCTGCTCCGATGACCTTCCCCTGAACATGCATCCCTTGTTTCGGATGTTGTGGGATGACGGGGATGCTAGACATTCGCTTGTCTTGGGTTGTGTGAATCCCATTTTCGGTGTGCCCCATTGGGAAAGGGGCCTGTATGTATACTGTATGGAGTGTTGGTTTCATGGTAACATGTTCTGGTACATATGAGCTTGAACTTACTGCAAGTATTGGTTGCAGTTCTAGCTTCGCATATGGTTCTGAAGGTATGCCTTTTCATGAACACCTGATGATGTCATTACTGATATTCATAGATCCATTCATTTTTTAACACTGTTTTGCGATTTGAATCCAAATGAGTCAGATGATAATTGAGACTGATTTTTCCCTGGCATTGACGTCTAGTATTTAAATGTATTGGTTGCATGGTGATTTTTTAATGTTTTTTTCACTGTTACTGTATTCGACGTAATAAGAGCTCCACTCTAATAAGCGCCCATGGCGATACTTACTAATATATTGGCTCATGAACAATCCCAATTAGCACCCTTCAGATTGATCAATGTACACAAGACTTATTTATTCGTCTATAATACACAGTCGTGTATTATATGCACCCTTAATTATGGGCAATTAAATTCTGGAAAAATAAATCTGTTGTATATAAACATTTAAGGCTGTCAGCATTAACGACGAAATTTACGATCTTTCAACTCTGTTTTTTTTCACCAAAATAATATTCTTATAAGAATCCCCTATTTCAAATTTTGAGAGCACCCTGGGTGCTTATTATGTCGAATACGGTAGTTGAAACAATGATATCAAACTATTTTCAGTGATGTCTTAATGATAGTACAATACAGTGATGATATATATGATTCTTCTATCGATTTCGTTGCATCAACTGTGGTTTAATACAACTTATCTTGTCATGGGTTATCAAGTGTCAAGTGTATATGAAACTTTGACAATGATAGAGCAATTACAGAAGATGAGAAACTAGTTGCACATCACAAGTCTGTATAGGTAAAGAGAATCTCATTTAAAACCTGCAAGCAAGAATTGTAGCCCCGGGTTTGACTCAATTAATTTTCTGCTGAGCACAGAATACTCTGCCACCATATTTTCTGATTGATAAACCTACAATTCTTACCTCCACTCTGTCAGAAAAAACATATGCAAAACAAACCTGTACAAGTTGATGTGGATAAAAAGAAATGGGATATCCAGGTTCCTGGTGATGTATTGACATAAAATGATCTCTGAAATTGATCTTTCACCTGAGAGTGCTGGGTAATAGAATCTGAGATGCCCAACTGTCAGATCTTTGATAACAGACGAGGTACGTGTTCATACAAGTTGGTGTCATGCATTCACAAAATGTAGACTACATAAAAGACAGCATATCATATCAGCCAAAATTGATTTCAGTTCAGTCCGTTCAAAACATCACACGAGAGACGAATTCCACGCCAATAAAAAAAAGATGAAAAACGATTGTTCATTTGATTTGTCAACTGTCAGAAGCAATTGCAGAGCGGCTTGGAGTCTGCTAAACCAAGATTAAATGAAAATCGTAAAAAATCGTACGAGTGCTATCGATTGGAACTGTCTCCACTGTTCAACCACTGTTTCTTATTTGTAATTATTTCCTATTACAGATGCAGGTGTCCAATGGAATCTTGTAACCCAATCTCCAAATCTGAGATGCTAAAAGTCAGAAGGGATTAGATTGGCATGATACACTTCTAAATAGCTACTACTGCAGCGCATCTGAAATGCACATGTGTTTGCAATCTCAGCATATCTCAGTAGTTCTGACAACCTCAAAAGAAATGAAATTGTGGAAATGATGGGTTCATTTTTGAAAACATCAGTTTTTGTTAAAAACAACCTGTTTTAATACAGCGTGTAGCAAGGGTATCTCCTTTGAAGATCTGAGAGGGCTCTTGACAAACAAATCCACATTAGACAGTTCTGTTGATGCTTCTGAATCTTGTTTATGAAACATGCTCATTTGAAAGATTCCAACCCTACAGTAGCACAATTTTGCACCAATATTCTGAAATAAATTACTCGTTTTCGCAATTACAAAAATATCTCCCGCATAACATATATTAAAATATGCACATATTCCGAAAATATTAGATTCAAGGTAGAAACACAATTAGCATGAAGGTGTATGAGTGGGTTTTAATGCCACTTTGAAGAGTATTTCAGTTATGTCATGACGTATTAGATTGATGTAGGAACATAGCTTAAGTGATGAAGTTCTTAGATGTTTTCCATTTGGCTGAAACCAACATCCATGGTTATGTTGCTGAAAAACATAGAAATATTATCAGGCTGAATCTAGGTTTCGTACCCAAAAAACAAAGGTTTCTGGCACGCCTAAGAGACACAACTTTGCAGAGTGAATTGCGGTGCCTTAGACAACTGGGCCACCTATGACCCCAAAAACCATCAGTGGAGGCAGAGATACCTATGTTCATTCGAGGATGTTCTGAATTAACTTGGTAACTAACAGCTGGAAAGAAAATGCTCTTCCTTCTTCTGGTTATACATTTTGTTTTACCATATTTGGAGCACAGGTTGAAATGTATCTATTTCAGAAATTAGTCACAATAGTCAAGTCATCTTACTGACTAAGGTAAAACCAAAGTATCAAAACTTTACATGTGTGAATTTATTCATTCCACTTCAAATATATAAATCAATGCTTGAAGAAAATGGTATATGCCAATAAACCAAGATATCAAAAAAGGAAATTACTTCGATTTCTGTCAAATGAAATCCAATGATTATCCCTAATTCCTGTGTCAATTCCTTGTCAAACACGGATCAAGGTATTTTGATGGTATGCATCTATGTTCCTATGATCTGGAATTGTTGCATAAAGTCCAATTGATACATCTATGTTCCAATGACCTGCCCTTGTCCTATGAAGTCCAACTGATACATCAATGTTCCTATGATCTGCCCTTGTCCTATGAAGTCCAATTGATACATCTATGTTCCTATGATCTGGAATTGTTGCATAAAGTCCAATTGATACATCTATGTTCCAATGACCTGCCCTTGTCCTATGAAGTCCAACTGATACATCTATGTTCCAATGACCTGCCCTTGTCCTATAAAGTCCAATTGATATATCTATGCTCCTATGATCTGGAATTTTTGCATAAAGTCCAACTGATACATCAATGTTCCTATGATCTGCCCCTGTCCTCTAAAGTCCAACTGATACATCTATGTTCCTATGATCTGGAATTGTTGCATAAAGTCCAATTGATGAATCTATGTTCCTATGATCTGCCCTTGTCCTATAAAGTCCAACTGATACATCAATATTCCAAAGGTCTGTTTTTGTCCTATAGAGACCAACTGATACATATATGTTCCAATGACCTGCCCTTGTCCTATAAAGTCCAACTGATGCATCAATATTCCAAAGGTCTGTCCATGTCCTATGAAGTCTACACCAAGAAATCAAGGTTCAATAATAATGTTATTATCACACTTAATAGGCAATTAATACATCTGTTGTTCTTGTTCTGTCTCCTACCAGCCGTGTCTGGCACTGGAACACATACAATAGATCTGGCATATGTCCTTGTAAACATCACACACCTGCACTGGTGCAACCCACGGGATATTTACCACAGATTCCTGTCCCAATCTGAACACTATTGCACTGGGAACAAGTGCACCTACCAGTTTCAGTTGAAACTTGACTCCACAGAGGAAGAGTATCTCATTGAGCAAGTCATTCTGTGTACATGCGAAGACATGAGTGGTTGCTAGGTGATTAGTAGACTTGCACAAGTCTCTAAGGCAATAATTATTAATTCAAATCATAATTTCTAGATTATATAAATACAGTGATTCCTGGACATAGTTGTCCCTATAGGAGACTGGGGTACTCACTCGCCTATTAGGAGGATAGAATTACATCCATGGCCTTTCAGTACAGCCTTGGAGCAAGGCTAGGTGATCAGTGACAGTATTCTAGTCATTGCAAGAAGTGTGTTTTGAAAGAAACACCAGAAGCATACAAGCCTAAAAAGTGTTTTTATGACATTAACAATTTAGTTTTTATATGAACCGATACATAATATTGTACATCTCAGTATGTTTTGACCTCAAACCAAGTTCCTCCAGACAGTGATTTACGTTTGTCTATACTTCACAACAGGGAAACTGGATAAAGAAAATGAATTGGATGACAGCTGTTAGATTTACAGATCATAATTGTTTCCATAAGAAAACAAATTATTTGAGCTTTTTGTACACCTAATTAGTACAAATAGCTTTAAGCTTGTTATCGTAAGTAAAGGGGTGAGCATGTGAAAATGATAACTATCTCTGGTAGAAAGTACGCTGGCATGCACCATGAATGTGCTGTACAAACCGTCAGTGACAAATGCTGATATGATGGCTGGTACTGATGTGGATAGGATGGTTTAGAGGAAGTGTCTACAAAGGGTATCTCGGCCTTGTTGGTATATATCTATGGTACTGCAGGTCTATAACACAATGAAACAATGTGAGTGAGTGAGTAAGTGAGTGAGTGAGTGAGTGAGTGAGTGAGTGAGTGAGTGAGTGAGTGAGTGAGTGAGTGAGTGAGTGAGTGATCTCAAAGCTAGTTCTTCCAAAGTCCTGAAGTGTAATACTAATGGCAAAGTGACCTTGACCATCATTCATAATGAATCCAACTTGTAGAGCAACCCATATCAACCCACCTGGTGTCATCGATGTAAGAACACAATAACAAGAATATTATGTCCAGTGACACCAACTTTTCTCACAGATACTGTGAACATCTGATCCCCATTTACCATAATTAAAGAATAATGGGGATAGTTTCTGCCTCAGAATCACCATTATATATTTTTGTACCACAGTATTCTGAACTGAAAAATCTAAATAATGTCCAATTATTGCCAGAGAGTAATCTGGATGAGTAAAAGATGGTTCAATGTAATACTCCAGTTTCAACTGAATATGGTTTTGGGGCTGCAACTCCTACCCTTGGTGCAGATTGACAATGATAGAAGCTGACAGTGTAATTGGCTGGGTATGAAGTCAGCAGTAGGGGGGCCCATTCCCTTGCCTTATCATCTTGTATCCTCCAACTCCCACTGCTAAAACTAACTCACGACATGCACCTCAGTCTTATCCGACATCACGAATCTTGTCACAAAGAACATGCAGCAAACCTCAGGTGTGTCATAACGTAATCAGACCATCCAGATCCTGATATTCCAAGTCTACCCACAGAACTGTGTTTTAAAAAAATAGCCTCATTAGCAAAATATTTAACAAAAATGGATCCCAAGAAGCATCTATAATCATTCTGTATGGTCTTCTTTTAGCAATATGTTCTATGTAATAGCACTTTAGAGAGCTGCAATGGTTACGCCAGTATCAGTCTGGAGCCAGTGTTGGCATTGGGAAGCACTATCCAACCCTGTTTGTTTCTACATGATAGGTGTGTTCGTGATGAACAGCGAAGTGTTACTGGCTTAAATTACTGCATCACAAGTTGGGTTCCTCCATGCACTGAAAATAATGGCAGGAGGTAGCTTGTATCTGTTTGGGGGTATATTAGTGTGTTTTCTTGTACAGTACTGCATGAAAATGGCTGTAACTTGTTCATGTGAAGAGAGGCTATGATCTGTACACATGTCTCACATTGATCTCCTCACCCGTGTGCACATATGGAGGTGATCCCACACATGTTTGCCAGGCCAGGCCAATTCATTTTGTTGTTTTACTGATTTGAGGATAGCATATCATACAGAAGGCAATTGTGAAATTATTGTGAAATAAAAACATTGCAAGTAATTTGTGGCCTTTCATTGGCTAACCAAGCAATTGTTTTTTGCATTTTATGTTACCATAAACCGAAAAAATAGGCCATGCCTGTGAATGAACTGCTGTTTCCTGATTGGTTGATAATAGAATGTGCTGATTTCATATAGTTGGGTATGCACAGGTGGCCCAGTCGTCTAAGGCGCCGCGATTTGCTGTGCAGAGTTGCATCCCTTGGGCACGCCAGAAATCTATGATTGTGGGTTCGAATCCCAGTCCGCCCTGATTATGTTTCTAGGTTTGTCAGCACCATACCCATGCTCGGGGGTTTCACTGAAGTGGTAAACATCAGAGACCTGCATCACTTCGGGCTTTCCACCCACATTAAGCTGACACGCCGTGATATAGCTGGAATACTGTTAAAAGCGGCTTTAAACCCAACTCACTCACTCATATTGTTGGCTACAGTGTTTTGAAGTGTCAGTGATTAAATAAGTAGTCTGTACAGTTATCGTTACTGACTATATATTTCCAAGAAGTGACTTTTATGGCATTTAAAAATACAATATTCATGTTTTGAAAAAAAAGTTAAGGCAATCGTCAATAAAAAAGGATCTACTTATTTTCAATCAAACACATCATATGTACTGGTACTTTTATGATATTTTACTTTTGCAATATTGAGTAGATTAGTAGAACATGAACTATATTGAGGGTCTTGTTCCTCGAAGCAACTGCAACTCAAGAATAACTGCAACTCCCATACTTTAACATAAGTGGGGTTTAACATCACGTTCAAGATTATTGCACTTACATAGCGACATGCATGTACGTGTGTGTGTGTGGCTGCTTGTACTAGTCTGGACTAATGCCAGTTTTATAGTGCTGACGCACTGAGATACCATACCGCAGTTTAACATGAACACCCCACTCAGACACAGTATACTGTCTCCGAGCTGACTAGTCCTTGTTTTAGCCCCTTTATACCGAGTTCCAGACAGGGTAACACCAAGTACCATCTTTTAACGTCTTTTGGTATGACACATCTAGGGATCGAACCCCTGACCTTTGGTTCTATCCATTAGACCAGGGGGCACGGGTGGCCCAATCGTCTAAGACGCCGCGATTCGCTGTGCAGAGTTGCGTCCCTTGGGCACGCCAGAAACCTATGATTGTGGGTTCGAATCCCGGTTCGCCCCGATTATGTTTCTAGGTTTGTCAGCACCATACCCGTGCTCAGGGGTTTCACCGAAGTGGAAAACGTCTGAGACCTGCATCACTTCGGGCTTTCCTCCCACATTAAGCTGACACTCCGCGATATAACTTGAATACTGTTAAAAGCGGCGTTAAACCCAACTCACTCACTCACTCATTAGACCACAGAGGCAGTCCTTATGACTTGAGCAGGGGATTTATACAGTACTTGAAGGAAATAGGCAAACACTAGTCCGATTATATGGTTATAAAAGCAACAAAAACATTTCCATCATCATAAGAAATCATAAGAGCCCATTGAATGATTCCAGCTGTATCATAGGTCACCAAGCCACTGCCCTTCCACTCTAAGGGCAACTTTAATACACACTGTAGCTGTAACATAAAGATAATTTATGGAATGAGGTTATTGTAATATTCATCCAAATGATCAGGGTACAAAAATTTTGATAGAGATGCTATCAGCTGAAACTGAGTTGTCTACATCAACAGAGCATGGAGAGAAATGGTTCAGATGGCACTGACCTGGAACTAAATCAGACAAATGTGTTTCTGACTCTCATGGTTGAACTCTGTTGCAATTTGCATGTGACAGGGAAATGTGCATGAATATTTCTATGGTGTTGATCTTATTGACATATGAGGCCTGACCAATTTCGGTTCTTGTTTCCTCCTAAATATGGCAAAAGTGAAAAGATTATGTTTTGAACATATGCTGTTTATAAACATTTAATCAGCCATTTATTTCAATTTCTTGAGGAATTTTCATATATTTCAATTTCTGAGAATCTTTTCAAATTTTCAAATTATGATTTTGTTGATTTCAATTTGGGGGGGATTTAACCTCAAATTTTATTTCCATCCATCCTAACAATCAATATTACCCATGAGACAATATGAGATTGGCCCATCCTTAAATACTGTTTCACATGGTTACCATCAGGCCGTGATATATACTATACCGTGGCATACTATACTGATGCAGACATACAAAATAAATTAAATGAAATTTTAAATATATGTTCAAAACTAACCAGAACTGCTTTGATATCTCTCTATCTTTATGAAGACCATGTTTTGAAATTTGCCAAAAAAATTGTAAATGATTTGACACATGGTCTGAACCATTCCTTCACATTACTCCCTTCAGGATGCAGATTCCGGTTGCCAAAATTCAAAACCAAAAGGGCCCTCATAGCTTTTATTCCCAAACAAGTTACCATTTTCAACATAATAAGTGCCCAGGGCGCTCTCAAAATTAGAAATAGAGGGCTCTTATTAGAATAGTATTTTGGTGAAAAAAAAACAGAATTGAAAGATAAATTTTGCGGTTTATGCTGACAGCCTGAAATGTTTATATACAACAGATATATTTTTCCAGAATTTAATTGCCCATAATTAAGGGTGCATATAACACACAAGTGCATATTATACACGAATAAATAAGTCTTATGTACATTGATCAATCGGAAGGGGTCCTAATTGGGATTGATTACTAGCCAATATATCGACAAATATCGCTGAGGGCGCTAATTAGAGCGGGGCGCTTATTACGTCGAATACAGTATTTGTTTTAGCCATGTTCACATCTTAAGTATTAGTTTTAAATCTTGTTTCTGTTAAATAACCCCAGTATTGGAAGTCATACACTTAATTACATCTGTTTCATGTGTAGTGCTATTGTCATTGTATACTCATTCATGTCTTGTTTGATTTCATTTTTAACCTGTATTTGTGTCTTTATTTATGTTTCATGTATCAATGATCATATCTTAAATGTAAACAAAATTCGAAAATCATGGAAGGAAGTATAATCTTAGACTGCATCCCAAAAAACTACAATCTCCAAACTGTATCCAAAAGAACCCCAATCGCCACACTTCATCCTAAAGCACCAGTTCAATTATACTTTAACCATGAATTTTCAATCAGCATCTCTCAACAACAACAAAGTGGAATGTTGGCATGGTAGGTAAGAACTGAACATCTTGATATTATGTCGGAAACCTCACCAGGCCTGTTCCTGGACCCCTCGTCTCCTGTATCTGAGCACAATCACAGACAGTATAAGACATACCAAACACTATCAGGTTCTACCCTTCTTCCTAGTGCTCAGGTATCCGGCTAGCCTCCATACATTATAATTAAGGCATTAGAGCATCAAAGAGGGACCACGGACAAAGATCTGGGAATGTCGGAAATTTGCCTGTTTGGATTTCCCATGAAGTAGATATCGGTTGCTCAGTATTTCAGACTTTTAACTAATTCGCTGTCTGTGATCTTGGAAAAATTAGTTTCGACAGCCAAAGGAAACACGGATGAGGAAAAATTTCACTTAGAAATTTTGCCATTTTTCACTTGGCAGAAAATTAATAACATCTCACATATTTCGTTAGAAGAGAAATATGGGACAATAGTTTCCTTTTTCATATCCTGCCTAGATATTTGTCTCAGATCTGTCTTAATTGTTTTCATATTCTTTATGGAAAAATATTTTCAACATGACTGAGTCAGTACTGAAGACTTATCCCCATGCCTTCTTCAAATTTATGTTGAGCAATATTCCAGGAGCTCCAGCCTTTTGTGTCTATGTTTCACAACTTATGAGATACTATCAGGTTTGTTCTTTCCACGAAGATATCAAAGATTGTCTTACGACTCTTGCTCAAATGTTGTTTGAACTGGGTTACAGTATTTACTGCCTCAGTAAAGCATTCAAAAGGCTTAATGGTAGGCATGTGGAGGACAAATTTGACTCATCAGTGACAAAAATGCTTCCAATTATTTTTCATGAACAATTGACTTGCCTTTGCATGTGTTTGTAATGAGTGCCACTGGTGGGGCAGGATATGCTCACCTTTTCGTGAACAGAAGGTTTTCGTGAATCATCATTTGTTAATAGTGATTCATAAATGCATGCCTATGATACAGTCGGAATCATACAATAGATTCTGCGTTTTGCAGAGATTTCTTATGATTATGGAAATGGCTTCTGTTGTTTCATTGACATACAATCAGACCAGTGTGTATCTATTTGCTTTAAGAACAGTATCACTCTCATGATGATACCAAGACCAAAAGTTATATTTTCAAAATTCATGTTTGATTATGGAAATAATCCATACTTCAATAACTTATTTTGCTATTCATGAAACAATGACGTCCTGCCAGCAATATTGTTCGTGTTAACAAGTCTTCTTTCTGGACAGTTTTAATGCATTTAGTTGTAACTATGAATGACTCAGGTGAAAGAAAATTATTTTATATACAATCAAGTACACACTGGTAGTCACAGGTAGACACAAAGAGTCACAGGTAGGCACAGGTAGTCACAGGTATATAGTCACAGGAAGACACAGGTATGGTCACAGGAAGTCACAGGCATAGACACACATATAAACAAACATTGTTGCAATTCAGAGCTGTGAGTAATATCCTTGCTATATCATACAATCAGTTTAATTATGGAGAAATCCCAGAGTGATGGAGATTATAAACATTTACCAATCTGCTAAAACCAATACACAGCCAATTGTGGTACCCACAGTATCAAATGAGAGCTGCACTACGACAAACTACAAGGATAGACCAGAATTCCATAAACTTTGCATATTTAATTACTGGTTTCTATTGGTCATGAAACAGAAGACAATTTCTAAATAATGTAATCCACTGAGGATAATGGTTACCTGTAATGAGTGCTAATGGACATCTTGTATCACATATAACCCTTCTATATCTGTAATTTATGAGAAACATTAATGATAACAGCCAACATCAAACTAATTCCTTCAACAACAAAAAAAAATTAAAATCCATATTTAAAGATCATGTACACATAAATGTAATGTCACAGGGTCACTGACTTGCAAAATTGTAGGCAATTCAGTAAAAAAATTCTTGTTTCCTTTTTTATATCATAACTATGAACATTAACTTTTTGAAATGAGATACTATTACCATTTAGTGTGCTGTTGTACAAGGCGATCTTATTTTAAACACTTAGGTAATCGTAACTCCCATACGTTAACATAGACGTACGATGGTTATAGAGCTAAGGTTGTTTTGTACAATGGCACCCAGGAAAACATCTTAATTTTCTCGGCAGTTATGATAAATAATAAAATAAAATAATATAATTTACTACTTTCATAGAAATATCATTTTCATATGACATATTGTTTCAGCATTAATGTCAAAACAGTGGTTAAAATAATATGAATGAATCACTGAAATATCAGCATGTAATGTTTATTATGACTATCATTCAAAAAGACTACAATGAATGTTAACCTTTAAAAGAAAAGAAATTAAAGAATAAAGTTAAATGCCAAGCAAGACTATATAGCTATGGAATGTCATAGAAGGATACGGTATAGACAGTCGTCTAAAGAAGGATATCTCCCTTTACTTGAGATATTCACAGTCACATTCAATGTATGTTGTATAACCGTTTGACAGAATGTAACACACTGTGTTCAGTGGTGTGAGCAGAGCGGTTCCCAATCACAGTTTCATCAACATATTGAAACTGTATATATGACCCGGTCATTATCACTGGCCAGTGCATTCATATCACGTTGCCACTTTGTAGAGCGTCATTTACACGGTTTGGTTGGCACCGCTCCAACCTGCAAGGTTTTCTCGCTGGTCACATGCTAGGCAGTAACATTTCCAGGCTTGTAACTCATGAAAACATTTCTGGTACTCTCCAGAATTCAATACCATTTTCCCCTTCACCAAATCATACAAGCCCATATATACCCTATATCTCTGATAATATTAATTCATCGTGGAGAGTACACTTGAAAAATATGTAATAAAAATTCTGAATCTCTTTGATCTTAAAATTAAAAAGGTGAAAAATGATTTAAATATGTTTTTCTACACGCATTGTTCCTTAATGGAATTAACATTATTAATATTTAGCAGTGTTACTGTATCTGCTATTGTTCTGAGTTTTCCCAAGTTGGGGTTAAATATGATTAAGTGCTGCTTCTAAAGGAAAAAAGACAACTAGGAACCTGGTGTTCTTTGTTTATGGTGAAAGCTGGCCTATTTAGAGACCAATGAATGCTTCGGTGTTGTGTAATTATATTTGCATTGGAGACAGACAAAACTTGTTCTGAAAATTGTAAAAACAGTAACGAGGACATTTTCTAGTTAAAACGGTAAAATGTTGCCTTACGAGTCCTAAAAAATTGTATTCTAGCCCATTTTTACTTTTAATGTGATTTAGAAAACAGGAAGTTTGTATGTTTATTATTGGAAGAGGAATAACTTCTTCGCTGCTGATTGATATGGTCACAACAGAAAGGCCAAAAGAAACACACATTATTTAATTATTATGGAAGCCAAAATTTAGTATGCAACATTGAATAATGTCAATGTATCATGTGTCATCTTTCTGAACAACAACTACTATTGATGCTACGAAAAAAAACAACTTGATGTTTATTTATATGCCAAAAACTGATAGTTTTGTATGATGGATTTCCCAACTGGAAAATATAATAAAAAAATATTTTTGACCCAAACAAAAACAAAATGGTGATCCATTCCTGTTTGGTCATTACAGAGACTTTATTAATAGACCAACACCTACATTGAAGCATGCTGTCTGACTATTGAAATGCACGTGTAAACATGTGAAATGCGCACATGCTTATTGAAGGCTCGAATCAAGACGCCTTGTTTTTTCGGAACAATACTGATCGTGTGTGAGAATATTTTTAGATTGATATTATTACAGGATTGCCAAAGAAATTGAATCCAGTAAGACCATCAAAATAGACACGGACAATAATTGAATTATGGCCCATATATTGAATAATCTAGATACATATTTCTTGATCCTTTTTCTTGTGAGGTGGTATGGAACATGTGTCGTTCTTGACATATTACAAGAAATATTGGTGTTCTGGTATGGGTGTTAGGGTGAACAAAGGCTGATTGTAAAGTGTCATGCCAGGAAGATTATATGGGCAAATCTTACTTTTTATCACTTTATCTGACACAGCAGATAATCAGTTTGATACTATGATACTCTATGCTGATTATTCAGATATTGTATTCAAGTCAGCTGACTTGGTTGGTGATGAGACACTTTTAGCATTAGTGGGGGATCTGGGATCTTGCATTATGCATTTAAAACATATTCTTGTTACAGCTTCCTTGATAATGATTGGATGGATATGTATTACATCATGTCATCAGACTAAAATTTGACTAAATCAGACTAAAAAGAAGCTATGGTATAGAATAGGCCCAGGGTACTTATTACAATAGAAAGGACATATAATACCCTGCATTACTGAGGATGACATTACAGCAGCCAGTGTAGGGGAAAAAACTGTTTATTTAAAAACTTATGCACTGAACTGCTACAAACAATTTTAAGTAAATAATAATAAAACTGATAGGAAACATTGTATCCTTTACAGCGAGGTGCATATCCTGAGACAAGGGAGTTAACTGACTGTAAAAGTCCAGTTTCCACCCTTGCCAAACTAGGCTGGAACTTTGGGGTTCGATCGTTCGACAAGTAACTATTACGAATTATGTCCCTTCGATGTCCCTCTTATTGACCAATCAGATTCCACCTCTCATATCATTGCATTTGCTTCAAACAAAATGGCGGTGCCCAATGAAGGTGATCAGATCAATAAGCAAGATCTATATTGTAATAAAATGGGTCTTACTTTGCGAAGTGCATCAAATCATGTCAGCACCTTGAATAAAACCATGAAATGATTTGGAAAACATCTGTTGATGCTAAGTTGATTGTACATATGCTTTGCAAATCTTGCAATCAACTGCAGTTTAGGAACTGGATGTTGATTTCATTGAGTGATTTTGATTGGACTACGCATAGACTTATTAGACCAGCCAAATTATAACTACTTCGGCAAGGGTGGAAAGTGAACTTATATAGCCCGCTAACTCCCTTGTCTTGTCACAGCTAGAGAGGCCATAGATGTTTGTTTCTTTGTTTTTTAATGCTGCAGCTATATGACGGCGGTCCAAAACTAATTGAGACATCATGAGCATCATTCTACACAATTGGGATGCGATGACATGCATCAACCAAGTCAGCCAGTCTGACCACCTGTCGCCTCTTATGTCAGGGATGGGTTGCTGAAGGCCGATTGTCACCTGGATCTTCACGGGGTCTAGTTCACAGATGACTGGCGAAACCCACCAGCATGGGTATAGTGATGGACCAACACCAAACAATCCTCAGAAGATGTCTGTGTGTTATAATATACTGCTCATCCTTTGATAGGGATATTGAGAAATTGAATCCTTCCTTATGAACTTTCGACATGCTTATGATAAAACGGTAGTCGAAATCATACTATTGACGCTGCTTCATGCAGAGATTTCTAAAGGAAAGGGTTTTGTAACTTCTTTTTATTATTATTAGTAGTAGTATTAGTAGTATAATTATTATTGTTGTTATTATTATTATTATTATTATTCAGTTTGTGTATCATATGAAATATAGAATATCCCTATCAAACATTGACTAGTATATTCCACACACTATATTATAATGTAACTTGTAAAAATTGTAACCAAAGAACAAACACTTTTCACCAAATAGATTCATTTGCCATATTTACACTTTAATTTCATTTTAACACATTTCATCACTGCATTCAAAGGGTTTTTATCCAGTACATTCTTGATAGATCTGTCATGTTTTTCTTCATTATAGTCAGTGTTTAAAATACACATGATCATATTTCAACAACATTTCTTTGCTTTCAATCTGTCTTGGGCTTATAACTGATCCAAATTTCAGTTATGTCCAGAAGTAAAAAATGTGGTTCAGAATACACCACTGATAAAATAACCCCAATAAATAACAGTGGTCTCGATATTTGAATGACAACAGTATGCATAAAACTGAACCATATCTGCTTTAGTTGTGATTAAATACTAAATATGCCCGTATAGACCCTTCCAGAACACATACAATCATAACACTGCTTATCACATACAGTTACACAGTGTTATACACAGTGGCAATAAGATGGTTGCTAGGGGACAGTTTTTTGTTCATTATTGTCTGATGGTGATTGCCCATAAACTGATGGACATTTTACTATAGGTCTGATAACTCAATTTGTGACCAATTCCGGCCGAAATTAATGCTGAAGCTATATTTTGGTGATTCCTGCGATTCGGTGCCAACTATGTACTTGAAAGCCATAAATCCAAGATCAAGGAGTCCATCCACTGTACCTAGTTTTTGGGTGATTGATGAAATCTAGCATGTATGATTTTATCACACAAGTAACCCATAGCATCCAAAACATCATCCTACATTTCACAAATGGGAATTCTGACTTAAAGGAAACTCACTTGGTACATATATATCATCCAAATATTGTTAGAACATGCCAATGTGTTCTTATTCAACTTATGGTAATCAAAATGAATTAAATCACTTGGAAAATTGGTTTGAAATTCAGATTTGTCACTTGCTCGGAAAAAACATTTGAGAAAACTGTTTATCTACGCAACATAAATTCTATAATTTTATTACCAAACAGGAATGTTTTCTCAGCGATATTGTCACATTTCTTGCAAGGGAATGTTCGAGTAGTTTGGGGAGAAATAAAACTTGAGAAAAAGGAAAAAAAGTGTAAATTATGAAAACATTCATCAGTGTTTTGGCGTGCATGAAAGCAGGTGAAACCAAAGTGTACCTTTCTCGTCAACCAACAGTGTTCGTGTAGAAACTTATGTTGGAATAATTATATGGCTCTGTGATTTCAAAATGGTTTGGGTCATTATCTGGCTTGTGTAAATTTTACTTACATTTACCAAACATTTACCAAACATGACTCACAGAAGCATATTACTCTGTAGTACTAGACTAAACATTGCTTATACTGGACAACCTTTCAACAACAGTCTCCAAACTGAATACTTTCCATTCTGGAGTGATTTTATGAGCTGTTTTTTACCCTGTGTAAATGTGGTTTTAGTTGGGAAACCGTGCACCATTTCAGGGTTACATAAACATTCTGTCAACAAAATTCTGTCTTCAATACCAGCTAAACACCAGCTTCTAACTAAAGTAAACACTGTCTTAACAGAGCACCTTTATATAAGCAAACCAAACATTGCATTTAAAGGAAGTTGGAGTTGAAGCTTCAAGCAAGGTTTGAAAATAACGGCAGCAAACATTGCAGTTTGAAATACTCATCAAAAAGCTTCAACGTCAATCTAAGAGATACATTTTGTCACATCTGGCAAATACTGATCATCAATGACCCAACAAGAAGAACTATTTATGGAGAACAGTTTAAAACCATTCCCAGTAATAGAGAGTTCCTGCAAGATAATCCTATCACTAAATGAACAGGAAACGGTTTTGTTTTGCAACAGTAGCATAACACTTGAACCAAACTTGTCCATTTGTATGAGTAGGACATGCTTACCCTTTTCACGAACACCCATTGTCTTCAGTGAGCCATTTTTATAATTTTGGCAGAAAATGGAGATTATTCACTGGTAATCATATTGTATATCATGAGGTGAGGTGAAATTGGCTTTAACGTCGCGTCCAAGATTATTGCACTTACATAGCGACGTGCATGCACGTGTATGTGTGTGTGTGGCTGCTTGTACTAGTCCGGACTGATGCCGATTTATAGTGCTAGCTCACTGAGATACCATGCCGCAGTTTAACATGAATACCCCACTCAGACACAGTATACTGACTCCGAGCCGACCAGTCCTTGTTTTAGCCCCTTAATGCCGAGCGCCAGACAGGGTAACAACAAGTACAATCTTTTAACGTCTTTTTGTATGACGCGGCCCGGGATCGAACCCTGGACCTTCCGCTCTCTGGGCGGACGCTCTACCACAAGACCACGGAGGCGGTCTGTATATCATGAATAATATAGAGTCAACTTTATAAAACTATGACTTATGATATTAATCTTAAACTTTGACAACAGTGACAAACCAAACTAGCAACAGCTCTACAATGATTTTGTCATAATGATCTAGAAATGGCAGTAAACATTATGTTCTAAACTGTAACTTGTATACCCTTGAGAAACAGATATATTTTTTAAAAGAAGTATTACTATTTCATGATGCCAAATGTAGAAATATGAATGATACTATGTTTTCCCACATCTGATGTCAAATAATCATTTAGCCACAATAATCAAAATACACTACCTTATATTCACGATTACACGATGACCCTTTCAAAACTTTTCAATAAAAAAACCCCACATTCAACAAAACTGTTAGCAACTCATTATTGTTTTCAATTGTATGCAATTGTTACTTCTTTAACTATGGTTTTACCATTGTTTTGTCTTCTGTTCCTAAATGAATGTTAATGCAAAAATAGTATTATCTTATATTTTCACATGCCTTCTTTAAAATGAAGCAGGGCGGTTGGGAGTAGCCTAGTGGTTAAAGCATTTGCTTGTTACACCAAAGTCCTAGGTTTATTCCCCACATGGGTACATGATATTGATATTGCTGGAATCTTGCTACAAGGTGTAAAACAACATTCACTGGACAAAGTTTTGAAATTTGTTTTTATAACTATCTCCTCACTTGTTGTTTGGTGTGCTATAACATGTTAATGCTTATCAGATGATGTAACAATTTCTCACCATTGCAGAAAGTCAGAAAGTCTGCATTCCCAAAGAAAATTAATCTGTCTTAGAACTCGTAAGGCTTTCATCTGCTTAATGATAATTTACATCTGTCATGAGTTTTTGAAATATGTTTCACTTTCTATGCTTCTTGAATTATAATCAAAGACTTGAATACGAAGAACAAAAATAATTTGCCATTATTATGCAAAAGAAAGTAAAGATGCTGTACAAAATAATTCTTATGGCCAATATGAGTCATGTATTAATTTTTAAAAAAGTGTTATGTTTCAAACTGTTTTATACTGAAAATGAACACAAGATTAATTGCCAGAAACAAGCAAAGATATTGAACAAAAATACCTCATGAACAAAATGACTCCGAAACATGTGATGAATTCTAAAAATGTGTTGCACCACTCAATCTGTTCTACACTGAAAATAAACACAAGACCTATTGCCATAGTTACAGATTCTACAACAATTTTCACATATTTCATCACCATAGCTTATTGTATGTAACATGTGAACTATTTTTCCAACACTTATCACACTACCATCGTGGCTTTGCTGGAGTACGTCCAACAAACACCATATTAACTCTTTGCTTGTCCACTTCCAAGCAGGTGGTTTGTGTAAAGATAAACCCCTTACTAACAAGGAACTGCAGCACATTCTATACTACAAAACAACATTTCTACCTGCTCATCTAAACAATATACATTGCTGAATAACCATACCCTCTAATTTTCTCTTGCAAAAAGTATGAGGTATTTTTAGTGGGAAGCTTTCATCTAACTGTCAGTTTCTCTGTGCAGGTTCTGTGAAAAACAGACCAGTGGTATTCTACACAAGGGTGAGTCTATGGATGAGCTGGACCAAGGGATACTGCAGAGTCAAGCGCTGTAATTAGTGATGTCAAGGGAGTAGTGAATTGTACACGAGGAAAGAGCGATACTTGGCAGAAGCACGTACTACCTCCAGTGCGGGAAAATCCACGAACATCGACACAAACTTTTGGATACAATGTCTGTGAACGACGACGGCTGAGGACACTGAACCGATATGCGTCGATTGCGACCACCAAATTGGGTGTACCATCCTCTTGATGTAAGATACTTAACGGATAACTAGTGACGGTCCCGTGATGTGAACAAAGCTATGTGTGGGATTGCCTCATCAGATCCAATGTGGCCAATTCAGGGATTATGTGTGACGTTTTCGCTCCTGGGTTTGTTGTGGAGCACATGCCCATCAGGTAAGAATCATAATTATAATTATATCTCATACATGATGATGATGATGACGACAACGACGATAACGATGACGACGACGATGATCATCATCATGATCACATTTCCATATTAGATTATTTGATCAATGTACTCATGATACATATGCTGCTGATGGCTACATCTGTCAGCCTACTTACTGCCTGCAGTGTTAGATCAAGCTATAATCTGACACAGCATGTAATTTCTTTATTTCTGTATCAACGTAACCATGCAGATTAATAAGTTTATGTGTGCATAATCAATTCATTTCTTGTAATGTGCTTCCGGAGATCGTGCGTGTTCTGTTTTAGGAGATGATGAGCTAACTGCTACATTTCATCATAATTGACATACACATTAAAAATACTTTTAG
Source organism: Haliotis rufescens (assembly GCF_023055435.1). Classification (NCBI taxonomy): domain Eukaryota; kingdom Metazoa; phylum Mollusca; class Gastropoda; order Lepetellida; family Haliotidae; genus Haliotis; species Haliotis rufescens. The sequence continues at coordinate 58,683,560 of NW_025963779.1, read as the reverse complement.
TGCTTTTTAGATATTCTATATATTATGTTTTGATAAATTAATGCTACTTTGTAGAAGACTATATTTGAGATTGTAATTGAGTTCAGAAGTAATATGTTTTTTAGCCCCTCATCACAATATTCATGACTTTTGGTACCAATAATCTCTATATTTAGACTAATTTCAAAGAGGCGATATAAACTAAATGTGTTTGAGGTCAATAATGAAGTAATAACAATCATCATAAAATGCTTATGTTAATATTTTAATTAAAGATATTGCCTTTTCAATGATTCTAATTTGCATCCGCAATGAAGACGAGCAAGAATCATTTCAGTGATTAAGTATCAACAGGAATGAGCCAAGACTATTAAAAAACTTCACACAAGGGATTAACAAGAAATTGTATGGATGTGCTTTAGTAATTAATCAGAGATAGGGTAATGGTTTTTCCAGGACATCTCACACAACAGATGTTGCTACATACAACAGAGGCAAATTAGCATTGAAAAGGAGAAGAGTGTCTGACTACCTCCACAACTAAACCACGCCCTTGCTCACTCACTCCTATCTTCTTATCCACCCCTCCTCCACATACCCTCACCTCCTCCAACCCTCACACTCCACCCACATACTGCCCCGCCCCGCCCCTCCCCGCCCCTCCCATCCCTTCACCACTCCTGCTAACATGACTCTATAAGCATGTCATCACATGACATCTGTTTCCCAGCTACATACTTGAATAACTGTTTTTGTGTGATTACCAGAAGTATGAACATTTGGGAAAATAATTTCCGTCATTTCGATGCATCTAATAAAAATAATCTGCATGAAATTATCGGGTAAAAAATATGCGAAAAGCATTTATGTCTTTTTATGTTTTATATCATATCCAGCACATAGATTAAAAAAATAAAACATACGTTAAAAAACGTCACGTCGTTTCCTGTGGTCGTCTTTAGAAGACATTTTTCACATGTTCTTCGAACAAAAAACAGGATGTCTTACAAGAAACACCCCAATCAAAGTACTTAAACAAAATTAGATGCAAAGGTATAAAAATAAGCAAAAAAATATGCTTGAATCCAACGTATAAATTAAGTGATGAAATATAAATATATGCAACACATTTTTCACAATGATCAAGCCTCAATGAGACGGTTGATCTCAGTTGAACCTCACAGGTGTTTGAAAATGGCTGACAGATGTGTTGCCATGAGATGAAGAACTGATCACGAGAAGTAATATATATATATCAATCTGGCTGTTTTCACAGAAAAGAAAGGAAAACTGGTATCAGGTTCATACCTTTCTCATATCAGCGATAAACTGGGCATAAAGGTTGTTTGTTAAGGCTTGGATACACTTCCGAGATGGAAACAGTCAAGATATACAAAAACAGTAAATAGAAATCATTCCTAACTACGTACAGCTGAGGTGTGGTTGGGAGGAAAGATGGCTGGTCATCCATTTCCAGCCTTTTTTGCTTTGATTGTATATCTTTTTATGTTGATTCTTTTCCTATTTCTACTGATGAGTACACCTAATTCATTCACGTGTTAATTAAAAAAATCAATTAAAAGTTTGTTATAATTCAACAATCTACTGATAAGTAATCTCGATTTGAAAATTTGAAAAATAAGCATTTTCAAAATATCCTTAACTCTTATGTTAATAACTTACTGTTTGTTTTATTGGTTGTTAATCTGCAGTAAGTCTATTACGCTTTTTGCCTTATCGATTTCAGATTGGCCAATAAATTTAATAAAACATGAAATAAAAGTTTGACATTCTTAAACTTTGTTGTTAATCTTAGCTTACTTTGTAAGGCGAAAACCATATATATTTCATGTACTTTTGTAATTGTTTGAACTGGAATAATATCCTCTTTCATTACTTGACATTAAAAATGTTTCCTTTAAACTGATAACTTACTCAAACAGTCTTTATCAACAATGAAAACAATTGCGACAATATATCTACAATTTCATATTTAACAAAACTAGAAGAGACTTGATTAAACAGACACCAGCATACCTCAATTTTTCACACATGTATCCAAGTGATTTATTCATATATAGAGAGCATCTCTTCAATTAAATGTGAAACTATCCAAACATTTTTGACAAAGCAAATTAAACTGGCATTAGATTACAACAGCGTGACAAGCCATGATAACGCAAAAGAGAGTGTTGTAAATTATGAATTTACTCAAGACACACTCTCGGTTGAGAATGAGGGGCGATGTGGCAGTAAATCCTCCAATGTCCACACAGTTTGACACAAAGAGAGGCTTCAGACTCATATATAACACTATACTGATCCAAGAACGTACTGGAAATATCTTAAACTACTACCGGAATAATTGGCACATACAAAAAAAGATTTTATAACCATAATACATTTGAAGACGCCTAATGCAACTTCTACAAGGATTCGTCTTTTGAATGACTGTAGATTGGAACCAGTATAACAGGATGTTATTTATTTGTTTTATGGTAGTTACACGTGATACCAACTAAGCATTTAGCAATGGTTTTCATGCAGTTGATTTATTTATACTGAAAACACTTTGTTGCAGTTTATTCAAACAAAATACACAAATTCACTGAGAGAACTATTTGACAAACATGCAGGAAAAGTCTATCTTGTAGTTACTTTTAAGAACAAAGTTTATTGTTTAAGCATTTAAGATGTTTGTTAGAATGATAAGGAACCCTCCTTTCACATACCCTAATTACAGGTAAGGTGGTGAGGTGAAATGGGGTTTAGTGTCGCAACAAGATTATTGCACTTATATAGCGACATGCATGCATGTGTGTGTGTGTGTGGCTGCTTGTACTAATCTGGACTTATGCCAATTTTATAGTGCTAGCCCATTGAGATGCGACAGTTTAACATGAATACCCTACTCAGACACAGTATACTGACTCCAAGCTGACTAGCCCTGAATGCCGAGCGCCAGACAGGGTAACAACAAGCACCATCTTTTAACGTCTTTAGGTATGACACATCCAGGGATTGAACCCCTAGTGAGAGAGAGAGAGAGAGAGAGAGAGAGAGAGAGAGAGAGAGAGAGAGAGAGAGAGGGAGAGAGAGAGAGAGAGAGAGAGAGAGAGAGAGAGAGTGTTGCTGGTTGGAAAATGACACCCTACACATCTTACATTAGTGACCTTTCAATAATGGCGCTGATTATACCAGCAATGTAATATACCCTTGCAAAGTCATATACTGGTAATGTTATATACACATGTAATATCACATACTCTTGTCATTCCATATACTTCAACACTAGATTAACAAAATATCAATAGCCATTTACAAAATTATATTTTTATCTTTCTTAGATTCTTCTGCCTTTTTTAATGTCTCACCTTCTAGTACATAATTATGCTTTGTAAATTTTTTATTTTTTTTTATGGAAATAAATATATCCCCATGACAACCAAACGTGAAAATAAATACCCTATAAATACAGGTCACCCTTGTCTAAATGGTCAGTTTTCATTAGGTACCTGAACCAACTATCCTAGGTTTGACAAAAATAGTTACATAATAAAACATACAACTACACGGAAATTTTAGTCGTCTACTACACATTTGGTTGCTGCTTGTAATAAATGTCTCCTTGTAATAAACCTTGAACACTTCTCACAGCCACGCAGTTCAAATGCTAGCCAGGAACACGTATGGATCTGTTGTCTGTAGTATACAGTGTGCATTGTGCAAAAATTGTGCTAATGTTGATCACAAATGATGTTTAAATTGCTGTTTTAAGAGCCATCATAGAGTATCCTACTGGGTGGTAATTAACCATGAGATTTCTTCAAAACCTACATGCATATTAATAGAACTTTACACCCAAATACACCAACTACAAAAGAAGTAACCATATGCGACAAAAACATTTCAGTATGGAAATTGAATATTTTCACTTATCTGGCTTCATTCACCGAATAATAATAATAATTGCTTATATTTACCAATCATTATGAGAGGCGTGGTTTGAGTAACGTTGGGGCTCTTCATGATAGAATTGTTTTGTGCACTTTTGCACACATTAATTTGTCTGACGATCCTCTTTCCACAGTTTTCGTAAACGAGCCTTGAATGTGGGACATAATCTCAATGTCGGTGTTGATTTTGTTGATGGTTCTTACTGCTGGACAGTACAGAAATGAGTGTCAACCAAGTGAAGTGCCATATCAAATCGACCCAGACTCAGTTTTTAAAGGAGAGGCTATCTGAACAACCACTGCATTGAGTTTATGTGCAGTGTGTTGAGAAGGTTAGCTACCCTGCAGAGTCCTGTGCTTGGATGAGGTCGGTTTGCATGAAAAGCTACACATAAGGCTTTCTGTTTGTGGCTTAGGACCAGTCACTTCCCACTCGAAACAGTCAATGTGTGATTGTGCATCAAAATGTAAATATGAAATGTAGATTGTGTAATGAATTTAATGAGTTTGTTTAAGACAATGTCAATGGATGCCCAGCCTTGGCACAAACACAGTATCTTAAGAGACATGATGGAGTGGCTCGATCATTTTATTACTGTCTTGTGGTTTTGACACAGAGGTCCATCCATGGTAGAACCAAGAATATATAGAGGGCATCATGGAAAATGATAAATACAAAATTCTTTGGAATAGGCCTGTATACAGCCTCAGACATATCCAGGCCAACAAACCTGATCTTATCCTTTTTGATAAATCCAATAAAATCATTTATATTATTGAATTTTCTGTCCCTTTTGACACCAATGTGATTGACAAGATTCAGGAGAAACATGGCAAATGTGTGGACCTTGCTTTCGAAATGTCACGCTTGCATCCTAAGTACCAAGTTGTCCGACTCCCTTTTGTTCTCGGTGCCTTAGGTTTGGTACCTCCCAATCTGTTGACTGACATTGGGAGAGTACCCGGGTTTGCTACCAGGAATACAGCCCTTCTGACAACCTGGGCAATGCAGAAGGCTGCAGTGTTGGGGAGTTTTCACATTCTCCAAAAAGTTCTGGGTGGGTTTGACTAGGCAGCACTTCCTAGGAGAAGTCCCATTTGCTGTCTGGACTGCGTGTTGAGGGGGCAAGGACCCTGAGCTTATGATGAGCCTAACCAGCCTGACTGTGCCAGGATCGCCCAACCCTCTTTGCTGCATTTTTTATTTTAATCTGTAAACAACAACAACAACAAAAATAATAATAATAATAATAATAATAATAATGATAATGATAATGATAATGATAATGATAATAATAATACAATTCACCCAAGAGCAAATTACATGACAGTAGTGTGAACATAAACTGTCCAAGAGGTTTGCGATGTTCTGAAGCAATATGGAATGTCAGATTTTTTCCGCATCCTTGAAAGGCCATTTATACAGAGCGCTTCAGAAGCTGCATTCACACACATGATACAGCTGATAACTAGATACGGGAAGATGAGAAAGTGATACTCGGTTCCTCCTAATGCCACCCAAATCATTCTGACATTAGTCTTGATGATTCTCTGTTTATCTTTCTTGGCGCCCACTTGGGGCTGACAGAATATGTAATTGACAAAGAAATTAAATGCTTAAAAAGTCATGAATAGTTGATATGGAGAAATGTAATATTTCAAACTTCAATTCCCCCTAGAATTATGATTCTTATGCAGCTAATGCAGATAGGCAGAATTGACAGGACCTGTAAGCTATATTCATAGAAGACAAACTAAAACACAACACAAAAGAGGCTTTGCTAAAAAAAACCAAATCTTAGGGCTACAGAAAGCCTCTGATACAGATACCATGAGGTTTCTCAAATGCTGTACTGGGTTTTACACACATTCTTTGATGATATTTATACAGAACGTGGTATAATGCCAAAAAGGTTTAGAAGTATTGTTTTTAGTGTCAGACTTTTAATTTGATAGGGAATTTAAATATCAAACTATATTTACATAATAAATACTTGGATGTATATTTTTCTACAAAAGGCCTACCATTTTGTTTTTAGTGTCAGACTTTTTAATTTAATAGGGAATTTAAATATCAAACTATATTTACATAATAAATACTTGGATGTATATTTTTCTACAAAAGGCCTACCATTTTGAATGCTGTAAAATGGAATGATTAACATGACAACCCAGACAGCATCAATTATCTTTGTGGTTAAAAAAAATTGGTCCAGCTTCAACTGAGGATGTTTTAGAGACTATAGATGAAAATACCACCCAACCCTATCCTCCCCTTTCAAGGTACATCTCTGTAATTATGATGGGGACATGGTCCATTTGATACCATGATCAATACAGTACAGTTAAGGGAAGATGTTTGTCATACCCTGGTATGCTAGACTCACACAAGTCTCTAAGCCACAATTATTAGTTTAAATCAGAAGTTCTTGATTATATTAATAATACGAACAAGTTGTCCCCATAAGAGACTGGAGTCCTTAGTTCACATATCTAGACTTGCCAATTAGGAGGACAGAATTACTAGACACCCATGGATTTTTCTTTCAGTAAGGCCTTGGAGCAAGGCTAGGTTTATGCCAACAATATTTCACTTTGATATTATGAGCGAAAAAAACGTTGTAGACATTAACCTCATGGGTATGGTGCTGACAAACTTTGACACGTAATCAGCGCGAATCTGGAATTGACACCCATCATGGGTTTCTGATTCAAATAAGAGATGCAACATGAAGAGCGAAATGCTGTGCTTTTGATGCCTGAGCCACATATGCCCCTTTTTTCCATTAAATCATGATGTGTCAGCTTTCATGTTGCAGGGGGGCGGTCGGGTAGCCTAGTGGTTAAGGCGTTGGCTCGTCATACCGAAGACCCCAGTTCGATTCCCGACATGGGTACAATGTGTGAAGCCCATTTCTGGTGTCCCCTGCTGTGATATTGCTGGAATATTGCTTCAAGCAGCGTAAAACAATACTCACTGACTCATGTTGCAGGGTGCCAATTTTCTTGTTGCAGGGTGTCAGTTTTCATGTTGGAGGATGTCAGTTTTCATGTTGGAGGATGTCAGGTTTCATGTTGGAGGTGTCAGTTCTCATGTTGGAGGGTGTCAGTTTTTATGTTGGAGGTGTCAGGTTTCATGTTGGAGGTGTCAGTTCTCATGTTGGAGGGTGTCAGTTTTCATGTTGGAGGTGTCAGTTTTCATGTTGGAGGTGTTAGTTCTCATGTTGGAGGGGGTCAGTTTTCATGTTGGAGGGTGTCAGTTTTCATATTGGAGGTGTCAGTTTTCATGTTGGAGGTGTTAGTTCTCATGTTGGAGGTGTCTGTTCTCATGTTGGAGGTGTTAGTTCTCATGTTGGAGGTGTTAGTTCTCATGTTGGAGTGTTGGAGGTGTTAGTTCTCATGTTGGAGGTGTTAGTTCTCATGTTGGAGGTGTCAGTTTTCATGTTGGAGGGGGTCAGTTTTCATGTTGCAGGTGTTAGTTCTCATGTTGCAGGTGTTAGTTCTCATGTTGGAGGTGTTAGTTCTCATGTTGGAGGTGTTAGTTCTCATGTTGGAGGGGGTCAGTTTTCATGTTGGAGGTGTTAGTTCTCATGTTGGAGGTGTTAGTTCTCATGTTGGAGGGGGTCAGTTTTCATGTTGCAGGGTGTCAGGTTTCATATTTACAGCTTTGGTGGAATTAAAAGATTACTGGTGTCTTGCTTAAAAAAACAGGACGACAAATGGATACCTGGTCTTCAAATCCATAATAAGTAGATCCTGAAACAACTAAGGGACTCAATTCAATTGGTCAAGACAATATGTCCTATATACAGATTGAAAATGATGGGGAACATTTACACATAAAAATTCGAAGAGAGAAAGCACTTATGTTGTCGATGGTATTCTCTGGACACTGTGATGGATATGTCTATGTTTCTACATAAACAGGAATGCTTTGGATATCATTACTGTTGTTGATTAGACCTTAAATAAGGAATTCTATTTCACAGTCCAGGCCAGAGCAACTACCTACTTGTAATATAGAGCAATTTCATCATGCACATTGTTACTTCATCACATCAAAGAACAGTCTTTTCGCAATTTTACATTATTGAGATAAATGAACATTGTTCATGACTATAATCAAGAATCATGTTGATGTGGAACTGGAATTGGTTTGATGAAAATGTTGTTCCAAGGCCTCAATTATTCATCTCCCAGTTACAGACGTTGACATTTATAGTTCTGAATCTTTATTTCCTGGAAAGTAATGTAATTTTGACATGAAATGTCTATACCACAAAATAATGTTTTAAGGAACAAAAACAATTGAACTAAGACACTGATCGGTGTCAGACAAAGCTAGGCTACTCTTTCATTTCGATCAATTTACAAAATAGCGTTTGACTCGTGTGTGTATAGCAATTTTGTAAATATGAATTACAGGGATTGACACAAAGATATCCTGCAACCAGATATATTTTTCATGTTAACAAGCAGTCAAGGCAGCAATTCAATCCAGACTCCAAAGACATTTTTTTCTTTCTAGATTAAAGCATTTACTGATGCAATTTATCTATGGTTGATTCTGATGAGGATGTTAAAGTACAAACATGGACCAGTCACAGATTAGTGCAAGCTTGATTATCAGGAACAGACAGGTAGATAGATTCCTCATTAGTACAGGTAGATAGATGCCACTCCATCTCATTAAGTCTTCAGCCAGTAAATAAGACTGTTGAACACTGTCACCAGATTGGATCCCAGACGAACTGTCGCCCAATTTGTGATCATGACCTTGTCAAGGGTAGACAGATATATTGAACTTCAAAGCAGTTAGATAACCATTCCTTACAAATCCAGTAATGAAAAATGTCTGGAGATATGTGTACTTTAATGACAATTCTGATAAATATGATTCTTGCAAATACTTGCAAGATTAAGTACATGTATTTGTAAGTGTTCACCATACAGGTGAAGATGTCTTTTGCTACTGGTAGCATGTTAATGTTTTGAGCGAAAGTTGGGGTCAAAATAAAATTGTTTCCAGAAGTTTTTGTACCTCTTTTGGTGGCAGAAAAATATTGTGCCACTTTTGGAGGCAGAAAAATACTGTACCATTTCGGTGGCAGAAAAATATTGTGCCACTTTTGGAGGCAGAAATGATTTTACCACTTTTGGAGGCAGAAAAATACAGTTCACAGTTCAGTTAATTTCTCTGAAAAGCCACCAACTGTGGTACAAGAGCATACATGTACAACATACAATATGTATTCATTGAGGATCAAGATGGTAATATGCTTATGTGATTTAGTCACTTTAACATAATAATGTATTTGAATGTACAATAAATCTGGATAGATATTTCAAAGTGGATATATGTTTAGGTGATAATTAACACATATTTGGCCAGATATAACAATTCTTTCGGATATAAAGAAGTCATTGTTGGAGAAGAGCTTCACACCTCAAAAGATATTGAAACTTGTCTCCAACAGCAGATGAACTGCTTAGTGTACAGACATGGTGTACCAGGACCAGGCGTGAGTTTGGCACAATAGGGGATTTGACACAGCCAACAACGGGTTTGACTGTATGTTTCTATATACTAGAAGAATTTTGTGGGGCTCATCTTATCTGGCCAGGTGGATGTATGGTACTGCCTGTTTGCTGGAAAACTGAAGAAGAGTGTTCTTTGATGCCAAATTGCCCCAAGGATACCGCAACCTGACCCCGCCCATCCTTTCCCTTCTATATGGGTCTTTTATCAGGATACCACTTACAAAAGCTAGATAAGTAAAATTATATCTAGTATTTCTGGCAGAAGTTCATGAGCCACTAATTGCATATCAGGCAAGATTTGAAGGTCGTAAGATATGAGGGTCCGAAACCCCCTGTGTGAATGGTGTTAGTGAGTGCTCAATTGGCTTGAAGCAGCTCTTGTTTGGATGAATTTTGTGATTTGAATTTCTTTCTTTACAGAGTTGGATTTGAAAGTTTGGTTGAATATTTCAATGTGCTAATTACAGACATTTTTCATCTCTATCTAATCAGTGTAGAAAGCAGGCATGATAAATTTCATACTGTTCTGATTATTTGTTCTGTTCATACTCTTATTTGCTGGTTCTTTGATTCTGCATACATTAATATTTTTCCTTTAGTCAAACTTGAAATTATTTTTTGAGAAGTGATTTCTTTTTATATATGTAGGAAATAGATAAAAGTATTATTTTGCACAAAACCAACTTTACACTTTGCAGCATTTGGAATAACTGTTTCTGAAAATACAATAAATGCAATTTAAAATGCAGCAGCCTGTTATACATTTCATTGCTAATGTGTTAATATCAGAAGAAAAACATGTAATATGTCATCGAACAGATATCATTATCTGCAGAAACTCACTATTTGGACGACTTTTTACACTTTTCTAACACATGTAGCTGAAATAAAGTATTGATGGAAGCTGATAAAACACATTGATTTTTGTGCTAATTTCCTGGTCACTGATTATGTTTACTCTCTCTTTGTGAAACACTTCCCTTCCCTCCCACCCATTCCTATCCCCCCACCTCCTCCACAAATGAGGAGGGATGGCCAGAGTTAGGCAAACCAAAGGCGGATAATGAGAAGAAATTACTGTGAGAGCTTCCCTCAATAGTGAGCCGCAAAGTGTCCACCAAACATGATTTTCTCATTTTTCATCTGTTGTGAAAACAAGCTGCTATGGACCCAAACAATTCCAATCAGAGTTCACAGAATACAATGTTCAGTCAACTCACCGATTTTGTTTGATTGATGCTTAATTATCCAACATGGGTCGATAGACTTCATTTTTCCTTTATATAAGGTTCTTCCATCCTCAAAACAGTCCTGCTACAAACTATAGCAGTAAGAATGGCAAAACATGACATTGGCAATATTTGTGTTTTTCTGAGCGGGTGCAATTTCTTTAATTCATCATGTGGAGACATGCAATTTTCTTAAGCTTCATTTTTCTCAAAACAAACCGAAAAAACATGGTGAAGGATGTCCCACGTCTACTCTCAAGTCGCCTAAACTTCTGCCAAGATATTTCCTTAGTAAATAGCTTCAAATTACCCATCAATAACTGTGAACATTGCATATTTGCACTCAAGATTAGACTGAGCTTCCCTTGTGAAAATGACAACAGAGTCCTTTTCGGGTTTGTTTGGTCATGAATTGGGTTGTAATCCTGACTATGATCACCTTACAGAATCACAATATGGTCTTAACTACTGCTTATCTCCCCCTTTCCTCCCGTGACTTGGTGACACTTGAACCCCACACAAGAACAATCATATAAGAAGCTGGCCTACATCCATACACAAGATGTCTGCCACTCAAATGTTTGAGGAGGGTCAGGACATGGCTTGTGCAAGGTGCTGATTGCTGGTAGTCATCCTCAAATACCGCTCAGTGGCTCTGAGTGTATGCTTGCTGAATAATGAAGTTTGATGAGTGAGTGAATGTTGTTTTGTGCATACATGCAGCTGTATCACAAGTAGCAAGTCTCAAGCAACCAAACCAGTGGGTGACAGTATGAACACTTGCAGGGTATGAGCGGTTTGAAATAAATACAATTGTCTGGCTGCCATCAGGACCCACAGCTCTAGGCCCTGACTAAACTCTTCAGGCCCTCAGTACTTCAGCAACTTCATCTCGGATTCGTTTTTTCCAACTTTGCTAATTGAACAGATAAACTGCCTGAAGGATTTGTCGTTACTGTAAACATCTCTGATTTCTAAATGAAAAATAAATATATGTAATAGCATAGACATGTAAATGTACTGTGGGCCATAAGTAAATTAGAAACTACGGGCCAGACACGAGATTTACCTACCAAGGGTTTACGGGCAGGCTCTTATTCCAAACACTAGGTATTAGATATACAATACGAAAAATCAGAGATGTAGGCACAGGTTCAGTATTAAAGTGAGTAATTACGTTCAAATCAGACAAACCTGTGGTTGATATCATGAGCAACAATCTGTCCAAGGACACTTATCAAAGACAATGGTTCAACTAGGTTAAGTAGGTGAGTGTGTGATTTAATGCTGCTTCGAACAGTATTTCAGTTAGATCACAGCATCTGTGCTTCATGTGGGAAAGAAAGCTGAGGCAGCGATGTTCATCTTATAAGTTTACGACTTAAGTAAAACCCACATGCATGGGTATAGTGCTGACAAACTGGGATTCAAACCTATGAATAACTAACTGGTATTTCTAAGTGAGTGAGTTAAAATTTGAAGTCACATCGGCAATATTTCCGCCACATTGTGAACTGGCATTCCTTAGAGATGCATCCCTTTACAGCGTCTTGTGGGACCTTAGACAACAGGTTCACACAAGTCCAAACAACATAGGTTTGACCACAGAATACTTCATAATGATACCAAATAGATACAAACTACAGAAAGAAAATAATTATTTATGTTTTTAAGTTATATAAAAAAAAAAATTATAATTTTTTTTTTAGGATCAGCGAGCATATCATGTTTTGTATAGTATATGTTCTTTATTGATTTTTCAATAACATCTACAAACTCCTGGTACAAGCCACATACCGAGTGCATGTTCATGTTTCTAGTTTTCATTAATCATTCCTGATAGATGCTATGACAAGAGCACAATGGTGTAAAGCTGGGATAACTAATGATAGTTATAATTTAATTTTCTCAGTAGCACAAGCTGAAGTCATAAATACATTTTGGATTTATATTTTAATCTGAATACTGGAGTTCCCATTTTAGTTTTGTGTGATAAATGTAATAGGTAATGAAATGGCTGTACAATGGAGGTAAGTAAATCAATTTATGATCAATATGAAAATAGATCATAAACTGCTCTGAAAATAAATTATACATGTCTGTAATGGGGCCATATCATGACCCCAGCTAGTAACCTGTTCCATATAGTGTATGCCCTGCATATAGCATTCTGCTTCTACTCCAAACCTTTCAAAGTGTAATATATTTTACATTTAAAAAATCATTTAAGAGCACTTCCATTTTTAAACCTTTCAAACAATGTTAACAGTACTCAAGCTGTTGAATACATCCTATTTCCTGCTCTGGCTACTGACTAGAGGTTTACAAAGCTAAATGAATCTTGTTTACATCTGTGTACTTGAACTTTCCCTTAGATTTTTAGAGGTAACTCTAATTGACATTTTTTCCCCCATCTGTGCATAAATAATTGTCCATATGAATACATTGTACACTTTTGCTTAAACCAACAAAAGAGTTGCAAATAGCTTTTTGTGAACCTATATTTACTTCTTATCAACAAATTTTTTGATGATAATATGTAGCATATACATGTATTATCAATATTATATGAACTCTACTTTTTGCTGCATGGTCATTCATAGAGGTATCAGGTTAATGTTCAAGGCTATTTATATCAAAGACTCTTGGCCTCCAATGAAAGTACTATTCGTGCATCTATATTGCCTAACTTAATCATACTAAAACAAGTGTATGTTATCATATTTGAATTTCCATGTCTAGTTATGCTCTTTTGTGCACATCCACAATATTGATGCCAGTAAGTAAAAGCAAAAAAAACACCTTTCAATTACTATAAGAAATCTCTGCTTAATGTATGGTCCATTGTATGATTCTGAATGTATCATGAGCATGTGTTTATGTACAATCTAGGAAAATTGGGCCATAATGGAGTAGTATTGCTGAAAATATTTCTATATGACCAACCACTATGTATTTATGATATCAATTTTTCATTTAAGACAACTCCATTGAACATTCATTTCAGCTTAGCCTCCAGGTAATATAAAGCTCTGTACAATTTCCTCCCTTATCATACTTTGATTCGAGACATCAATATCCGCTCGACTTCCAGTGAGCAAGATGGATTCCACTAAGCTGGTGACCACTGGGCACACTAGGCCTACAGCTTTCCTGCGGTGCCGGTTAGATCAGTATGTCTTGTGAAATATCATTGTGATATATCCCACACCACCAAGTCCCTAAAGTTTTATTCAACATGTCTGGCAGACTTCCAATGACTGGAACTGTGCATGTATGAGGCCAATTACCGTAGGAAGAGAACCCATTACTGAACTCTCTGCAATGGTTCCGGATCTTGACAAGAACTGCACAAATATCATGTTCGGGAGTTCTTGCTTTCTGGTTCTGTATAGAGATACATTGGCTTGATCTCAAGGCCCTGATAATAGGTGCCGATATAATGATAGTTCTCTGAACAACAAGCCTGGTGTTCCCAACCCTATATTTCTGGTTCTGAAAAACAACAATTTATTTTTTCTCCAACAAAAAGAATTTGAAAAGTAGTATGGTTTCCTCTGAAAAAGATTGTATTGCACTTTGAAATCACCTGTGTCCATTTTGATCATTTTTATCTTGTATTGGAACACCAATTTGAATGATCCCATTTAAAATGAAGCATTTACACATTTTGTTTATCCACCATTTATCATGGAAAGTGTTCTCAATAAGACAAAAACATCATAAACATTCAGAATGGAGACAAAACAACAATGATTAACGATATCTAGAATACGAGCACAAATGAAATGATTAAAGTCCATTTTTATGCAAACAACAAAGAAGACTCCTAGCCAGGCTTACACCTAGGCACTGAAGTGATCAAGTACCTGTTATACTTCCTCCAGGCAAATTGTTCACATCTCATCCTATTCATATGCTCAGTTAATTTCAATGTTCTGTGTCTTCATATGTCAAAATGACCTCTGGGTTTATCTATATGGCAGACCTCGACAAGTCGTGATAGACAGTACTAAAATGTGATGGTGTTTTATATACCTTTGTGCTGTGTCCCCATCTGTGTACAAGAGTCTACAATGCATGGTCAATTAATGCCATGGAGCAAGTTGTGTGGAGGAGATCTCTCTGGAGTGTCCTTTCTTGCAAGGCCAATTGTAAACCTCGAACAAGGAAGTGTTCTTTTTGCTGTATTTGCAGCACTGGGTACACACGAAAGAAAATAATGTGTCTCAGTCTGTGTCATTATCTTCTTCTTGAGTGGCCGATATGCTAGTGATCACATGACCTGACTGCTTGATCTGAGAGAAACTCATTCATGACATGATACCATGATTATCATTTTGAAGTATCACGACCAACACTTAAGTTATCAAGAACATGTCACAACTCATGTGTAGTAATTCAATACACGGAATAGAGGGTGATAAATAAAGATGGTTGTCTGAGTGGGATAACCTACAAACACTTCTTCCAGTTAGTGAACGCCTGCTTGGTCTAGTGGTAGAGCATCCACCCAGAGAGCGGAAGGTCGGGGGTTGATCCCTGGCCACGATATACCAAAAGACATTAAAAGATGGTACTTGTTGTTACCCTGTCTGGCGCTCCGCATTAAGGGGCTAAAAGAACGACTGGGTGGCTCAGAGCCAGTATACTGTGTCCGAGTGGGATATTCATGTTAAACTGTGGCATCGAATCACAATGGGCTAGCTGACATTAGTCTGGACTAGTACAAGCTGCCACACGCACACACACACGTGCATGCACATTGCTATATAAGTGCAATAATCTTGCACGCGATGCTAAACCCCATTTCACCTCACCTCACCTCTTCCTCACTTTCTTTTCAACTGATGAGATAAATGTTTTATTTGACATATCCTCTCCTTGTGACCAATATCATAATCTGGATGTTTTATTCATTGATCTTTTGGAAAAATGCCTCAAAATAACCATTCTGAGAAAGAAAATGTAAATTTTACCTACTTTGGGAAACAATAGCACAGGCATTAAGATACTATCAAGTGGTAATTATTTCTCTTCCATTTTCATTGTCTCTTGTTATTCCATACATTAATACATTATTGTATATTAAAACTTTTTTTAAGTTTTTCGTAGATCAACAGATCTTTCAAATACTGTTTATATTCACTGTCCATGTAGACATATTTATGATATGTGTGTCATTAACCAAGTTTTGTATACAGTAACCAAAGAAATTTGCAATGAAATTAATATTGTTCACAAATGCAACCATTGAAACGGATATCATGGTCATGCTACTCAAACATCTGGGCAGAAATTCAGCCATAATTCATCTGAATTGAAGTAATTATATAGCACATTGAAGAAACGGTCAATATATTCAGGTTTGATCATGGTTCAGTTGTAAACCCTTTAACATCAAGCTTAGTTTTAATTGTTTTTGAAGAAATGAATTCTGAATAAATTACTTTGAAGATATTTTATTTGGAAAGACAATGTGTCCTAAAGCTGTGATAAAATGAAGCAAAATAACTGGGTTAATATCAGAACAAGTTTACAGAAAAACTGTCCAACTTTTCCTTATGGTAAACCATCACAATCACCATGGCGTTTGGCTAACTTTCATCTTAACTTTAATAAAGGGCTGCATTATTTTCATGCCTTTATTTTAATGAACCAGAAGAGGAAGCTATGTTTATTAATAATGAATAATTACTTTATCTTTTGATATTGACACGCTATCGCTTTTCTACATCATCCGTTCAGAAGTGTGTTAATGAAAAGAGGGTAAATACATGAGATGCATTCCTTTGATGTTTGGTTTCCAAATACAATAAATATTTATCTGCAACATGACACAAGAAGTATTAAGTACAACAAAAACACCTAACAATCCATGTCACATGATCGCATGGTACCAATCTGTGCAAATGGCCTTGAATGATACCAAGCACATATTTTTCACAAAGCATCTACCGGTATGTGTGCTTCGGTGAGGTTAATGGTTTTAATAAATAACACGATCTTCTGGCAGGCAGCCACTGTTATGGTGTTTTATCTGAAACAATTAGTGCAGGCCCTGTGACATAGCCTGATATATCACAGATACACCATGGAGAATCTTGAGACAAGCGGAACATTGAACCAGTGCAACCTGTTTTGTCCACGTACGCAGAAGGCGATACATAGACAATGAGAATGCAAGGAATATAAAGTGCAATCATTTTTTAATTACATTATTTAATCCTCTTATGATTTGGTTAGTATCTGTTGGTTGCGATCTGGTAAATGGACAAAGAGTGGGTCCTGAAGTGTGGAGGTTGGCAACATCCCTGATACATCTGGATTTCTTCAGGACTGAGAATTAAGCCAAAGGAAGTTGTAATTTAACAACCTTATTGAATTAAGACGCCATCTTAGGTCAGATTACATTTCCTTGTTTTCGGAAACCTCTCAAATAAATTCCTCAAAGATACCCATTAGCTTAGTGTGCCACAAATCAGAACTATGAAACTGTATTAAAATCAATGATTATTTGTCATTAGGGAAATGGTTTGCCGTATGATTTTTGGTCTTGTCACTATATCTGCATAATTAGGCCAAACAAGACCATAAAATTGGTAGAAATGGTGTGGTCTAGGGTCTGACATACTGACAAATAATATATAATAATCATAAGAACAAATCAATATAAATACAGTTTGCTATATGAATTTATAAAGTATACAACATGATACAGTTTAGCATGTAAGCGTAACTAATTCCTTATGTAATGATTTGAAACTGATACTACATAAATAAACACATACTTATTGGCATCAGAATGCTCCCAAAACCAATTTTCCAGGACCTAACACTCTTGTGTTGGCAATTCTCTTCTTGTTGCAATGCTTAGACAGATTTTTGCAGGAATTGAGTAAGGCCATTCCAATCCCAACCATAAAGTTACATTTTCAGACACTGATAACATCTACATAGTGTAACAAAGTGACACCACAATAGTCATAAAAAATCCTGGAGACAGGCCAGCAAAGTAACAGCTCAGTGTATTCCTTTATCAAGTTACTACCTCAATCTGTGTGGGCTATTTATTGCTGGTAATGCCCAACACAGGTCCAGCAGTGAGAGGGAAGACTAAAGTAGTCTTCCAGAAGCTAGTATGCCAGGGCAGGGAAGTGTGACTGTTCCATCAGTCATGGCCATTAGACACACTGTCCTCAAATCTATTAAAGTCTTTGGGCAAATCACTCAAATTTCCCAGCTGAAAATACCAGGTTTTAGTGAAGACTGTTGACACCCCCTTATCAAGCAGCTGAAATTTAGGGCTGGACAGTGGTCAGTTTACTTATAACGCCTCATGGTGGTCAAGTATTCAGCTCTTGACAACTAAGGCAACACCTCTGGACAATTGAAGACATGGAAGCATCAACACTTGACACTACACGTGATAAATACCTGATGTATCACTCCACTGCTGGGATAGTAATCAGTCTTTCAGATGGTTACAATGCACACTTGATGTCGAAAAGAACCTGAAAATAAATATTTGATGATAAAATGTTGATGATGAGTCCAGTGTTATATGGCTCTTAGAACTAGACATTATACATCATCATAAAGATCTTTATTTCATAAATAGAGATTATTATACTCACACGTGTGTCATACTGATTTTATGAAACGATTGTCGAATGCTGATATATCCTGACCAAAAGCCAGGGTGATACATGAATTCTAACACTGATCATGACCACTGTCTTGGAAAACCACAATTGTCCAGCAATGATGTTGTTTCTTGTGTTGCGTCATTCCGACCACAATAAGATACAAATGATATCATTCGGGTGACTTAACAACACATTGATGCATGTGAAGTGATATTTGAACTAGTGCACATACGATTTTTTTAATTAACTAATAATAAATGATAATAAATTATCCTTCTTCTCATTGACATTGACAAATGACATACTGGTGGAAAGAAGTAAAGGAACAAGTGTAGCAGGAGATGTGATTATCTTCCTGTATTGTCTACTGGCCCTAAAGACGACCATCATTGTTAACAACCCATGAAGATCCATGCTTGTCATAAGAGGCCATCGGGTGACTTGGTTCATTCATGTCATCGTATCTAATTTGAGAAGGTCGATGCTCATGAAGTCAATCAGTGGATTGTCTGGTCCAGACTTGATTGTTTACATACCACCTTCATATAGCAGGAATATTACTGTGTGCAGCATTCAACAACAAACAAACAAACATTTGTGAACAATGTACTGTGATTCTGTGTCCACATCTCACTCAGGGTCATATTTTGTTAACTTGAACCTAACACAGAGCATAAGGGGGCACAGGTGGCCCAGTTGTCTAAGGCCCTGCAACTTACTCATGTCAGAAACCTATGATCTTGGGTTCAAGTCCAAGTGATGCCCTGATTAGGTTTCTAGGTTTGTCAGCACACATCTGTGCTTTTTGGTGTTCGTCTGAATGAGTTTCTCTCAGATCAAGCAGTCACATCATGATATAACTGAAATACTGTTCAAAGAAACATTAAACCGAAATCACTCACTGAGCATAGAACTGAATGGTCTTTATCCACATGGTTTTTTTTTCATTTCTTCACTATATCCTGAATTAAATATTTGTTCAAAGGTATCACTGTAATTGTATCAGATTATGTTTTCAATACTCCATGAAACATACGTTTGTGCTCAATTAAATTCTGCTTATTGGACTTTGAAGTGGCCTATTTGCCACAAATGATCAGCATCCCTCCAAACCGCTAGAGGCCTTTTGGTGATGTGTTTCTCATTTTCCCTATAGAACACCATGAGGCAAATCATTAACATCTTTAAATATTAATTGGCAATGTGTTTTTAAAATATTATTGATTAAAAGAATAAAAGTTTTGAATTTGATATCTGGTTAATTTCAAATGCTTTTCTCAGCAGACAAATGACAGAATGAAACTTGAGAACAGCCAAAGAAAATAACTGGGTTCAAAGCAAACTTGAATTTTGTTTCCATTTGAAATTATTATGATGCAGTTTGGATATAAAATCTAAAGTGTGCACTTAGACTAAACAATATTTGTGAGAGCATCAAAACATGTTGAAAGAAACATATTTGAAACATAGATATTGAAATATGATATCTTTTACATTTTTACATTGAGAGGTAAGTCATTTAAAGCTTTTGGCAAAAACAAATTCAAAAGAAATAAAGTGTATGTCATATAAATTTTATTTCATCAAAATTGTTTTACTGTAAATAATCTGAGTTTAGATTAATCATAATGTTGAAACACAAACATTAAGTGAAAAGACCATTGGAAAGAAAGGAATGACGTGTCAGCATTAATCATGAATGTCTTTATGCTTCTTCAACCTTGTTAAATATTCATCTTTCATGATTCTTCATCTGGTCTTATACATCATTTACTTTTAATGACCCCACAAAAACAAGGAGGTCAGGTTTCCATCATTTATAACACCCACATAACATATATTTTACTATCATAAAAGACTAAAGGGTCTGCAGTATTGTTTTTTTTACCATTAAGTGTAGTTTTATAGGAATTCATTTTCCAAAACAATTTTTATTGTTTTAAAAAATTGGATTGCAATCTCTGCTCAACTGTAATGCGAAGTATTTCACTCTTTTATACATACTGGAGTAAAGTTCTCCTTTTATTACAGCTATAAAAGGATCAGAAAACAGAAAGGAAATTACCATCAGGGAAAGTTAACAATTACTTGATCTCAGAGGACTTGAACAAAATCTGTTTTAACGGGTCAGTGAATTTAGAGTAAGAAGGTCACGATTCTAACGGTGAACAGTTTTTAGGGAACTATTATGTTTCCATAGGGCACAAAGAGAAAGGTATTATTTTACTTAATCCATAGCAGTCAGAAGGTGGACACCATGCTTGCAAGGAATGTCACCAGTTTTTTTGTGGAATGGACATGAGCTCCTAACGTTGTGCTTAACGGACCAATTTTATGAAGTCTATTCCATGAGCTTAGTGCTGAATCCATGAACATGTTTGGAGATTGAGCAGACAAAACAATTGATCATCACATCCTGAGCCAGGTCTAGCCAGCATACTTAAAGTACATAACTGACAACAGAGCAGGCCCACACTTAATCCTTCTTTACCTCGATAACCTCTCTGCTTGAGGTAGTCCCCAAACCTCATTGGCAAGTCTTAAACACCAATTTATTGCCCCAAACTTGCTTCTGAATATGCCATGTTTGGTCTTCTATGACCATGGCTTAGAGCAAAAGATATCTTAGACTTTGTATTTTCATGTCTGTTACACACTGTAGTATTTCCTGCAGCAAGTCAATTGATTCCGCTCAATGTCTTTATTATCATCCTGCTTTAAATCCCTTTAATGATGAAATAAAAGAGTTTTAAAGAATTCACAATCCTGCTTTGACCTCTGTAATATATAGGTCTTTAGAGAAAATTAACTTTATTTTTCTCCAGCATCATATTTTTCTCCATGTCCTTTCCTTTTGAGTCTTTTTTGATTAAGACTTCTTTCAACTGATGGTTCTCGTTTTCTGCCACAAGTTTGCATGGATTTCCTAACTGAAAGATATCTTCAAAGCATTGTTGAAAATATCTTCACATTTAAACATTTCAAATTTCAGTGTATTTTGCATGTGCACTTGTTGCTTTGCACCAATCTCATTAAAATCAGATCTTAGTTCTCGCTACTGCTAAACAAAGATCTGAGGACATCCCATTAGGGGTCATGTCAGAACGACCTTTCATTCGACCAATCAGAGCATCGCTTACCAGACCATGAAAGTGACAGTGATTTCTAATCATGCAGCCTCAAAACTAAATCGGGGTATTCCAAACGATAGTTACGGGCTTAATGACTGAATCTATATTAGCCATTCGAGAATGTTCTTTTGTTCAGGTTTCATATTTAAGCGATAATTTGTCAAAATATGTTTTGAAGCTTAGTCTCCAATTTGCAATTAGTGCCGTAAAGCACGAGAAAGCTGTCTTCTGATTGGCTAATGTCGACTTCTTGTCAGTAATTCCATTGGTCGGTCAGAGTTCGCGAAAGGTCGGTCTGACCTGACCCGTAATGGGATGTCCTCAGATCTCTGTTTAGCGGCAGCGAGAACTAAGATCTGATTTTAATGAGATTGGTGCATAGCAACAAGTGCATGTTCTGCTTATAGCTTTGGTTTCACTACATTAGTTTGAATGAATAATATATTTGGAATATCTTTGGAGGGAGTAGGGCAGTATGGTTTTACGCCGCTTTTAGCAATATTCCAGCAATATCACGGTGGGGGACACCAGAAATGTGCTTCACACATTGTACCCATGTCGGTAATCGAACCCAAGTCTTTGGCGTGACGAGCGATCGCTTTAACCACTAGGCTACCCGACTGCCTGAATATATTTGGAAGGAAGGACAATAAGAAATAGTTTGTCTTTGGGCAACTTGCTCAAACTCTTTTGTTTGTGAAGTGGACAGGATAATTATTGTTTATGAATTTATGTCCTTATTTATGGATGCGTATTAGTGCCGCATTTTAAAAAGAATATCCTCTACGTTGATAAACTTTCATCTACATAGATGATACTTTTACCAACGTAAATGATGATTCCATCTACATAGAGGAAAATTATTTTTTGAATGTGGCACTAATATACTTCCTTAGAAATTGCAAATGAATTTCATGTTCTCCTTTGACAAACTACTTGTAAAGATATAGATAATGAAACCACAGTTGGCCAATACAGAACTTGGGAAGCAAATACATTTGTATTAGATATAAGTTAATTGTATGACATTCATTCTTTCACACTTTTACACAGTGACAATGGATAATATATTAATAGTTTAAAATATCATTTTCCATTTGTTTGTGATTAATAATATTTTGAGAAATCAGATCATACGGCTGCGTTTTCATAGTACAGATCCTCCTAATTCTATGTCCTCATGAAACTTCACACATATTGAGAAGGTGGTATTGTGGCACTTTACAGCACCTATTTACTAGTAGATATTTTGGGTGTTTCCATGGCAACAATTGCTGATTTTCTATATTTATCCATTTGCCATGTAAGAATATCTTCCTGTACAAATTGCAAGCATACATGAATGGAGGGTAGGACATAACTACGCCTTCTTGTTACTACCTGAATCAAAATGTCTGAATCAAAGAAGTGAGTCCAGGCAAAATAGAAAATGGAAAACAAACGGATTTGATCCATATTATAGTGAGTGAGTGAGGGAGTATGGTTTTACGCAGCTTTTAGCAATATTCCAGCAATATCCCAGCGGGGGATACCAGACATATTATAGAAAGTCATCAAAGTGTCAAAGCAACCAAGAAGAGAAGAGGAGATATGACACCTCATCATGCAATCTTCTTTAAATTTTGTCACAAGCAGGCTCCAGTTTGATAAAAAAATGGCACCCTTGTGCCATATTGAGAGGAAGGTCATGACATCTTAGTCAATTCAAACACTCAATGCAACATATTTCTGTCCCCAATTTGCAGAACATTAACACATATGCTATGTTGCCCCCCAACACTCCTCCTGATGAGGACCACTCACATACCTGTTTCACCACCTGTGTAATTACCTAGAAGATTCCCAGGTGTTATCCAGGTGTGTCCAGGTAATTAGCCTGCCCTGAAGAATACTTATATACCTGTGGTGAGAGCTAGGGCAGTGTGTGTTGTCTGTCCTCAGTAGGTCATACTTCAAAGGGCATTGTTTGTCCAGTGGTTGAAGGCGGTGACATTAGTTGTGCAGAGTTGCATCCCTTATTTACAGGTCATGACTTTGAATCCCACAGGTTGTAGATATTACCACTTAGGTGTAGCTGTTGCACGACCATTTCGCAAACATAACACTTTGTTTATTCCATCAGAAGATGTTGTGATGCTGATGTGTTCAGAAAGAGAATTCCAATGAGACATTTTTAGATCATGTGATGCTTAAGATCTTCCAGCCTTTGAGTGTGACTCAGTGACTACCTTTAAGTGAAACAGGCCAAAGATCATAATTGGGGTGTAATTGGGATTCAAACTCATGTCCATGCATCCTGGCATGATCTAAGGACACAACTGAACACAATTAGTTGCAGTTCCTTTGACGCCATGACCCTTCTAAACAAAAGTCATTCCACATGGCGCTTAAAAACATTCATCATCACACAGGCTTCAATCTTGGTTGTATTTCACTGTTGTAAAAATTAAATGTTCAAGTGGACCTTTGATCACATGCCATGTGTTACAGCCTTGACGTTTCTTGTTTCATGGAGTGTTCGTCTTTGTCAGAATGTATTTTATAGCAAACATGGATAGAATTATCATTAAACCGCTCGCATGTTATCAGAAATGTGCGGGCCACTGTAACTTGATAATGCCCTCATATTGCTTGACAACGGGCCATTATCACGTCTGTTGTTAGGTGACGTCGTGGGATAGGAAAAGGTGATGTCACTTTCAATAGTGATGTCATCTGGTTTGTCCTATGACCTTTCCATATTTGTAAAAGTGTGTCAGTGAAATTTGTGTTTAATGCAGTAAATGTTTCAAAACCAAAATTGTTGTTTATTTTTATTTGAAAACAAATTCTATCCATCTTAGCTATTATAACAGTAACCCTATTTTTCAGGGCATTATCATTTGCAGAAGCCCTCGGTCTTTTCAACTGCACTCCTTCGTCGGGCAGTTAATGGAAGACCTCGGGATTCTGCAAATGATAATGCCCTGAAAAAGAGAGTTACCCTTATATTATACATAGGCCTACCATTACTACCTATAAGATGTGGCTTCCAGTTCTGAGACAAGTGACTTAAGAATAAAGACTGACTTACAGGAGATAGCGTAGGTATATATAGTGTATCAAGACATACAAATGTATCTTCATACATATTCATGTACTGTGCACTAGACAGTATGGAAACAGCAGTGTGTAGTATATCAGAACGTATAATTGACTACTTAAGACATATACTTGTACTGTACAGAAGAAAACAATACTGTACTGTACAGTATGAAAACACCTGACAATGTGTAGTATATCCAGATATCTGTTCTATAGTACTCAAAAGAAGTTAAGGACCTTCCGATTCTTTCATATTACTATTGTTAATCTGTCATGGCATAATCAGTAATCAGTCATGTCAGTAATATGAAAGTATCGGCATGACAGATTTACTATAATAAAATGAAAGACTCAGGGGGTCCTTAGCTTCTTTTTAGTCGTACACTTAAAAAAGCCATCTACTGAAAGCAGACAGTGTTTAGTATATCGAGACATGTAATGGCGACTTCAGACAGTGTGTAGAGCATAGTGAGACATTGTATTGTACATTGACAATATTAACCTATCTATTTCCCCTGCTGAAGCGTGACATTATGCCACATAGCACTGCTGTGTGTCTTGTGTTATCAATAATGTTCAAGAGACTTGATACATCTCCTGTTTATCTAGAATGGCCATCAATAAAGTGAGATGTATACAGGGCATGATCCACAAACAACAGCACATGATAAATGATACATGGTAAATAGGTTTTACTGGACACACTTGTATTCTCCCATTGTAGAACAGCTTTATCAATTTATCTGACACTATGCATATAAAAAATAGGATTAACCACTTTGCTGCCACAATATTGTCACATGTTCATTATTGAAAAAATTACGGTAACTTAAAAAAAGATCAAAAGACATTTTGCTTCCAAATATTTAAACAGTTCTTGAAGTTATTAACTGGTGGGTAGCTGTTCTTGAGTTGGAACAATATAGAATATTCAGGTTCAGGAGCAAATGGTGAAGCTGAATTTTAGGAAGAAGAAATAGAAATTCATTTATCAGTTTAAGTTATTAAGTGCCTCCATGTGAATGTGTTGAAATTATGAACAAAAGTGTTTTTTTATCTTTAACAGACAGTTTTAATAAGTCTAAATAAATAAATTAATTAATCATATATATATGTTGAAAAGTTGTTTTTATCATTTATAATTAACTGCACTTATAAACAGGTACCTTCAAGAAAAAGCATCTGTTTGAAGATATTTACATGCTAAAAATAAACACGCCTTAACCCTTGAAGATACAAAACACTTTTCATAATATCTTTTAATGAAGTACATCATCATATTTATGTCTTATGAACATGATATTTTAGCTTATGCAGTTTATTACTGTCATATATATATGTAGGTGTAGGAGAGTGTTATAATATACATTTTGTCACATTATAGAGCCACCATGTCATAATCACATCTATTGTATATTGCTATATCAGATTGCAAGCCATGTACTGCAAATCAGTTAAATTGTTAAGAGTCAAGTGCATTTTGTTCAAGTTTAAGTAAGATATGCTCTTTTTCTGTACTTGTTAACTTTCTCCAATCAATAATTACATTGGCAGAAACTCCCTTGTGATCATGCATAACAAATTACAAAGAACCCATAAAGCTATGTGGTTTTGTGTAATAACAAGGTGAGTTTAAAACTACGTGGTGTTCCTTTGTACTTCATCGCTGGAAGATTAAGTGTCAGATATCAAGGATACTCTTGACTGAATTATTCAAACCTGATTTGATGGCATCATTGTACACACAATACTTGTAATCAAATATGTTTTTGTTTGTTAGGAAAGTTACGTGATGGTTTAGAGGTTATTCAGAACATTGTTACTCACTGAATAATATTCAATGTTGTCTCATGGAGTCAATATAAAATTAGAAGTGAGTGTATTTGATGAGAATTATGTAATGTCAGAGGGCACCTTTCATATAGTTACTTTTCAAATGCCCTGTAATCAAGATATGGAATATATAGAATGCACTCGACCACAGTAGTAGTATTTTAATGAATTATTGTATTTAATCAAGTTAAGGGGACTTTTAACTAAAACTATACATTAGGTATAATTGCACAGGAACTCATTATTGATCAGTAAATAATAATATATACCCCCTATACTTACATATAGGGGGTATATATTTTTATTTACTGACCAGTAATAAGTTCCTGGGGATAATTGATACTTTATCATGAGCACCTGGTGTCATCAATATTTTCAGTAGCCATCATATTATTTTCATGCTAATTTGCCTCCTATGCCCAATGGAATCTGTTTGGGCAGATCATCTAGACTGAATATTGTTTCATACGACATGCTTACCCTTTTTTTTGAACACTTGGTATCATCCCTGATTATTCTTTGGTTGACATTTCATAGGGCTCATTTCATTTCTAGGACTATCTTTGGCCTAAGTCTGATCCCTTTTAAGTGATAACCTTTCTTCCTCACATTCACTGGCTCCTTTGGAGTTCAACTTTGCACTGTCAGCAATTTGAAGCAACTGACTCTTGATGTAACAAGTATGCCGCATCTGTCGAAAGCTGTGTAGTCAACCAATTCTTTTTTATTCCGAGTGTAATACTGAAAACCTATCTAATCCGTCAAAAATGACAGGTGATGAAATAAGCTGATGTTTTGTTCATAAATACATATCTAACGAAGCTGCTAAATTGGTGAACTTTTACGACGATATTAGCAGCAAGCACAGGTGCAGATCCTCAACTTCTGTACCTCATCGAACATTTGCAAGAATGAAATAAATAAACACTGTATAAAGTATATATCTCTTTTCTGTTCCAGTACATTTGACTTGTTAATTAAGTATATACTCCAGCACCACTTTCAGCTGCACATGTCAAATGTTTGTCACGTGACATGTAAGTGCATGTAAGTTTTTGTGAGTAAACATATTCAGAAAACATCATGCATGTTCCTGATCTTAAAGCTTTCCTGGTAGCAATAAAAGGTAATTCAGTGTGAAGAACAATGGTATCAATTTCAAAAGCAAAATAAAAAACTCCATTATTCCAGACAATTAATTACCTCAAGAAAGATTTCGAAAGATTTTTTTGTGCTAAAAGCTTTCAATTACTTTTCAAATTTTGCCATTGGAACTGTATACAACTTGCGATCAAGAACTTTAAATATTTGTGTGGTAATCACAGAGATATTTATCAATGAAGTAAACAGGATCAAAAGCAGACTGAATCCGATTTAAGATCAATGTAATATCAATCTACATTCCAACACAGATATATTAATATATGTCTAAACTAATATTACAAACAGCTCAAGGCATTCCATAGTAACACAAACAAGAACCTCATCATGATCTACTTGTTTGACGATGTTATAAACTATTGTCCTAGAAACAGCTTCTAAAACTATCTTAACATCCGAGTTTACACCTTTGAAGTATATTTAGCATTATCTCATTTTGCATACCACATATGGCAAACATATCTGTGTATTTACGCCTTATGATTAAGTGAAGCATGTGAATGGTTATCTTGCAGGTTAGACCAGGCGCAAACTCTCCTCACCGAATTGTACACTTTGCTGTTTGCCCCTCCTTAACAATGTAGACATATCTGATAGGTAAGGTGTGTACAGGAGAACTTGGCCCTCATGGTGTCAAAGTTGATGCACAATTTAAATACAGGCAACAAATCAGGGTATGAGAACCTAGCGGGGCATTCCTGATAACCTGCGGAGGGTCTTGGAGGGTCTCACGGTAAGACAAGATAACTTGAAGGGTCGTACACATAGGATGAGAGCCGTCTAGTTTTTACAGCATCACAGAAGCTGGAGCTGTGTGGGGGCTGATGGTCATCCTATCATTCCTTTTTCAGCTAATTGCATGGGAAAATAATTAACATAATAAAATAATTCTTGTGTTAAGAACACTTAAACTTCTTGTTAATACTCTACCTCTATTACATCATAGCCATGAATACCATAGTTTGGTTGTCATCACATTATAAAATCTCCAGACCTTTAACAGAAAGTTCTCTTCACTGTCAACTATCCATAATTAGTTGTGCAAGTAATAGTATCTTGCCACCAATACCACATGTGCATGCGTAAAGAAGTCTTAAATCTCCTACTTAAAATTCAGAGCTGTAAAGGGTGTGAGAATTGGTTGTTTGAGCTGAGGAGGGATGCAAATAAAGTTGGAGTGATTGTTTAATAAAATATATGCTCAAGGAAAAGGATATTAGGAATTGTGTGGATCATGATAAGGACAAAACTAACATATGTTCACAGAAATATATATTCGGTGGAACACATTTAATCCAGACAGTATTGTTCACATGAAATCATCCCAATAAAATATATCCAGATTCATGAATCATGTATCTGTATTAATGTCCTTTTAATTATATGTTAATGTTCCCAATAGTTTAGTTCCATGTTGTGGGGTTTCCAGGCTAATTGGGTCCATATAATAAGGTATCGCTATATGTGTAAGGTTTAATAGACTAATTCTGTATAGGATCCCCTGAGGCGGTTAACTATTGCTGAGAAGAGGTGAGAATATAATGGGTTGCTGGAGTAGAGGTGTGACAGCTAGATGAGTTGGGCGGGATTCATTTACAGGACATGCTTACCTCACCTAGTGTCATCAGCGATATTCAGTGATCTATTCATATAAGTTTCACCACTAATTTGCCTCGAGTTACGCCCAATGACATCTGTTTCAGTGGATAATGGAGACTGATTATTGGTTTACAGGACATGCCTACCCTTGTCACGAACACCTGGTGTCATCACTGATTTTCAGTGACCAATTCAAAAACATTTACCACTAATTTGCCTTTTACACCCAATAGCATCTGTTTTAGTGGATAATGGAGACTGATCATTGGTTTATAGGACATGCTTACCCTTGTCACAAACGCCTGGTGTCATCACTGATTTTCAGTGACCAATTAAAAAACATTTACCACTAATTTGCTTTTTTATGCCCAATGGCATCTGTTTTGGCAGATTATTAACATAATATTATATCATGTATACTTTATGGTCTTTAAGAGAGACCATGCAAGGATTAGGCTGTTTCAAATCACATATGCTTTAGGATTTGTAAGAGTTTTGTTTTTGTTTGTTGGTTAATGCTGCACTTTTCAAGCTATATGACAGCAACCTATAAATAATGAAGTCAGAATCAGACAATCCAGTGATCAATATTGTAAACAACAATCCACAACAACAGGGTCATCTTCCCGAGGCACGGGTGTTAACTGACTGTAAGAAGGGTGTTAAAAGTCCAGTTTCCACCCTTGCCGAACTAGGGTGAAATTTCTGGGCTCGATTGTAGCGCCACCAGTAGCTATTACAAGTTACGTCCCTTCTATGTATCACTCGCATTTGCTACAAATAAAATGTTGCCCAGTGAAGACTATCTGCATGATACACAAGATCTATATTGTAATAAAACGGGTCTTACTTCGCAAAGTGCATCAAATCATGTGAGAACTTTGATTAAAAACATGAAATAATTTGGAAAATATCTGTTGCTAGTCCAGCCAAATTATAACTCCATAATTCCAGCCTAGTTCGGCAAGGGTGGAAACTGGACTTTTTTTGGTGAGTTAACTCCCTTGCCTCGGGAAAAAGCATCAGGGTATGATCACATGGCATCAACCAAGTCAGCAAGCCCGACCACGATCCAATTAGTCACCTCTTATGACCAGCAAAGGTTGCTGGGGACCTACTCTAACCCAGAATCCTGATGGAGTAGGATCTGTAAGAGAGATATTAGGCCACAAATTTTTTTTACCCTTGCCTTAAGGATTTTTAACAGGAAAATACCTGTCAGTAGGTGGGAAAAGAGAAAGAAAAGGAATTCAATTTTCTAAAGTTTTCTGCTCCATTTCAGGTCAGTTTGTATTTGACTCCTGTGTTCTGTACATGTCAACTTCAGTGGGTCCTTGTTTAGAAAACATATTTTTGTGCAATATGTTATCAGTTTTTCGGCAGGATAAAAAAGGGTTTAAAAATGATTATTTTTTTCCCACATTTCAGCAAAGTTTACAGTCTGCGGATCCGTAGAGCAAGTGAAAAAGAGTGTGGTCTTATAAGCACATGTAGGCTTTTATATGATGCTGTTGTCTTACTATCACCCAGCATGTATGCTATTGTTGGGTATATGCACAGCTGCATGAACTGCCCCAGGATTCTGTTGCTATACCTTGATTAAAATAATGCAATGTATACCACCGTCCTATCACATGAATCCTTTCATTTTGATGTAGTGTTACATGTTTTATTGTCTTCAATAGTGAGATAGTGTGATGGGGTCTTAATGTCAGACCGTTTTTCAGTTATATTACCCCTTGTCAGCTAAATAGCTTGTGGTTGGAAGAAAGCCCAACATGGCTGGTCGTATGCACTTTAGTGAAACCCATGAGCACAGGTATTTACTGACTCGCTGGAGCAGATAAAGCCTTTTCTGTAACCATACACTGCTGAAATTTGGTCACCCATCCAAACAAAATCCACAGACAACCCCATGGGGATTCTGGTATCAAGCAGCCTACGTTGTTCAGAATAGGTGCCAACTGGTTGGGTGGTCAGACTCAGAGACTTGGTTGATTGCGTGTCATCATACCCCAACGGCATGGATCAATACTCACAACATTGAACGCTGGATTGTCTAGCCTCAGCATATAGCTGAAATATTGCTGAGTGCAGCATAAACAACAAACAAAAACACTTTCCACACAGGGGAGCTATTGTGGCCAACTGATCCCCCAATTCTTGTCACATTTCATGATGAACAGTGGAGATGGGATGTGGAGTCTGCACTGGTATACCCTGGACAATAGATGCTGAGATCTCACCATTTTACAGCTCAATGAATGTAATGTGTCTTCTCTTTATCATTGAATGCTAGGATGTGTATCCTATTGTTCATTGATTACCGGCATATGTATCCTACTGTTCATTCATTACCAGGATGTGTATCCTATTGTTCATTGATTACCAGGATGTGTACCGGTATCCTATTGTTCAGTGAATGCCAGGATGTGTATCCTATTGTTCAGTGAATACCAAGATGTATATCCTATTGTTCAGTGATTACCAGGATGTGTGTCCTATTGTTCAGTGAATACCAGGATGTGTATCCTATTGTTCAGGTGAGGTGAGGTGAAATTGGGTTTTACGTCGCGTCCAAGATTATTGCACTTATATAGCAACGTGCATGCACGTGTATGTGTGTGTGTGGCTGCTTGTACTAGTCCGGACTGATGCCGATTTATAGTGCTAGCTCACTGAGATACCATGCCGCAGTTTAACATGAATACCCCACTCAGACACAGTATACTGACTCCGAGCCGACCAGTCCTTGTTTTAGCCCCTTAATGTCGAGCGCCAGACAGGGTAACAACAAGTACCATCTTTTAACGTCTTTTGGTATGACGCGGCCGGGGATCGAACCCCGGACCTTCCGCTCTCCGGGCGGACGCTCTACCACAAGACCACGGAGGCGGTCCCTATTGTTCAGTGAATACCAGGATGTATATCATATTGTTCAGTGATTACCAGGATGTGTGTGCTATTGTTCAGTGAATACCAGGATGTGTATCCTATTGTTCAGTGAATACCAGGATGTATATCCTATTGTTCAGTGATTACCAGGATGTGTGTCCTATTGTTCATTGATTACCAGGACGTGTATCCTATTGTTCATTGAATGCCAGGATGTATATCCTTGTTCAGTAAAATGCATATTCTGCAATTATAATAACATTTCACAACTTTGACAAGAACTATCTGCACTGATGCTGCAACAAAGGACAACATCATAGCTGTGTCGCTAAAATCATGGAAAATGAACAAACCTTCTTGACAGTGACGGTAAACTTCAACCTAGGTTTTCTATATCAACAACACCTCAACACAAACACTCCTTACAGTTTGTCCACAGAATCCAAGGAATTTCTTACGTAAACTGGTGAGTGTTCTGATACCTTTCAAGAAACTGAGGTTAATAACTTCATTATTTTCTTAGATTATGATGAATATTTTTAATGGATGAACAATCGTTTGCTGCTGTTTCCCAGCATGAGACTGCAGAATGCTTCGAAGGTGTTATAGATAATAACAAATAATACATACCACTTAAATTTAAGCGAGTTCCTGCCAAAGTATTATCACCAGCCCAGGGAGCTGTGAAACCTCATTGAGTTTCCCATTATCAAAATAATTACTCTTCTGTAAATAATCTAAGAAAATAAATATTCGAGTGTCTGAATGACAAGCCCTGTAGTTTGGTGAACATATGATAGACATGGTATCTGTCTGTGGCACTGGTCTATTATAACACAAAATGGAGATTGATTAACACAAGTCAACAAATTTTATTCCCGTTTGGAAGCTAAAGTAACTTTGAACGTAATCAAAGACAAATAAGCATACAACGACTTGAGCAAAGTGCTATGAGTTTGAAGAGTCAACAAATCAATCAGGGTGAGATGACCACGAGGAACAACAAACAGGAACCAGTGCTGGCGGAGACCTTGGTCTGTCCGACTCATGATTGATGGGTAATATGCCTGAATAATAACCCTTGAACAGAAACTAATTGCGCTGCGATTTTTAGTTTCAGCTTCAGGCAGAATTCTCAAAACTAAGATATTGGCTGTTCGGGTTTAGCCCTATGCAGCTAATAGCCTTAGAGTGCAATAGAAGGTATCTCAAGAGCATTCATCAGAATTTCCACAAAGATTGTTCTGGACAATATATTTGTCTAGACCTGTATTTAGTTACTTTTTTTACTTTTTTTTTCACTCAAGATGGATTTAGATCGAGTGAGGCAGCATGCTTACAAATAGCACTGTGGGAAAGCATACATTCAATTCTTTCTTCAAGCATGCAATGTATCGTCCGGAAACCTTTTTTATATCAGTTTTATTTAGCTAGCAGTCTATTTTAAAATGTTTTTATGGAAGCAGTACAAGCATATGGTTTATAATGTACAATGTCGAATTGAAACTATATGCTCCTCATTGGGATAGGTAAAAGGGTTGGGTTCAACAGTTTCCACAGTTTTTATGTTGTATTGTGGCATGTCAACATGATGTGTCAGGGAAACCAATGTCACAGGTCACGGAGGATTACCGCTATGGTGTCAGATGCAACACTTTGGTCACACTGACAAGAATTATTCATGGTCACTGCTGACCTCTGTCCATACTGTCACAACCTCAGTTGACCAAGGACCCTTTTGTTTTCATCTATTGACCTTTACCCTGACATGGTGGTGTGTCTTCTGTTTGGGATTCCAGCCTTCAAACTTCATGCAAGTCCCATTGACCAGGACTGCTAACTTGTGCTGAGGATGAGTAAACTTCATTGATGTTAGTCTTCTTTGACTTGTAGCATTTGAGGGCTCTAATTTTGAACCAGTTCTCAACACTTCAATTTTGTTTCCAATTGAAACTGAATAAAACTGATAGACAATGTACACATAGCAAACATTTCTGCCTCGTTCAAGCAGGACCAGTGAAATAAGGTTTCCAAAAAAGGATAAGAATTTCTAAGGCTGTAGTCTTGTTCCAAAGACAATCTACTGCCATGGACAGATAATTATTATTATATATATTTTAATAGTCATTTCTATGTATGTGACTCACACTTTTAAATTTACTTGTGAAGATCCGAGTTAGAATAGGTCTTCACCAACCCATGCTTGTTGTAAGAGGCGACTATGCTTGTGGTAAGAGGTGACTATCGGATTGGGTGGTCGGGCTCGCTGACTTGGTTGATACATGTTATCATATTCCACTTGTGTGGCTTAATTCTCATGATAACAATCACTGGATTGTCTGGTCAAACGGTGTCAAAAAACCTACAAACTTCTTAATTAATTTATCATCATTATCAGTGGTAGGTGAAGTTTCATGACACACTTTAGTAATATTCTGGATATATACTTCACAAACTGTACCTATGTCAGGAATAGAACCTGGACCATTGGCATGAAAAGCAAACACATTATCCCCAAGGCTACCCATCCAAAAAACATAATTTCCAATGGTCCAGAAAAAATATACTTGAATCTCAATGAGGACTGAGTATAATTTTAGTTTCAATGAAACACATAAATAACACACAGAGAGAAAACAAAACTCAAAAAACATCTTAAGCATTACAATATAATTCATAAGTAGATGGGTGTGTATTCATGACATCAGTTATAAATCACCCCTAGGTAATATCAACTAGACAATTTGTGAATGTTGCAAGTCCATTCCAAGAATAGGGGGGGGCAGGTGGTTGAATATGTATTACAGATGTATAAATGCCTGCTAACCTCATCAATACTCTGCACACAAATACCTGGATATAAAAATAATAGACATGACCC
Source organism: Haliotis rufescens (assembly GCF_023055435.1). NCBI lineage: Eukaryota > Metazoa > Mollusca > Gastropoda > Lepetellida > Haliotidae > Haliotis > Haliotis rufescens. The sequence continues at coordinate 58,648,622 of NW_025963779.1, read as the reverse complement.
AAACATAGTTACACCCTTATAGCAAATGTGTGGGTCAGTAATGTACATATAAATTTGACTGTACCATAAACTGACTTCCCTGTAAGGCAATAAAACATATGTCTGTCTGTCTCCACAAAGGTGCACAATACCCAGCTTAGAGTGCCTCTCATAGTAAATAATCAATAGATAATATAACCTTGAAACATCTATTCACATGAAGCCATATATATACTGAATGTATACTTTTATTGCTAAACTGTTAGAATTATTGCTGATATGTCAAACAAATCACATTTCATCACACAGTAGACGTTAATAAACATTACGCATGAACTATCTATTTTTTCCATTTAATCATGTTTAGATGCTAGTGATATAGAGAAGCGAGACATGCCTTTGGCATTTTGAAATAAGTGGAATATAAATTGACTGCTATATTTGCAAAAGTTCTGAAAAAGTCACATTATCCACTTTCCGTCATGAAACCTTCTATTGCTCCAAATGAGCTGTGGCGAAAAAGCCCAATATTTCGACAGTCCAATATTGAAACAAAAAACATCCTTCCAAAGTTCATCCAATAAGCTTACTCTTCTATACCAATTTGGCTCCATTCAGATAATGGTGATCTTATGTTACACAATCACACATAGAGGTTCGAAGGATATCTCCCTAGGGTACAGTGTGTATTGCCTCTGAAAAAGTTGCAGAGGCCTATCTTGTTAAAGGCCTGTTCAAAGGCTGATATACATACATGCAAATACGCAAAGTGTAAAAAACGTTTACTGTTAAGTTTAGTCAATTTGATATATCTTTTGTTGTGTAAAACCAGTTTGTATTTCACTATCTCTGTAAAGAAGGTTGCAAGTTCCATCATGATTTAATCACAGGTGTCTTTGTCAATACACAGATTATCAATCAGCCTTCTTCCCCTACAACAGTTCTCAAGAAGCCTTTCCCAGATGACCATCCACAAAGACTGTTTTTGTAGGCTTTCATCTTGACCATAAACAAGACCTGTCTTACAGAGCCTGAGATGTACTGCTCTGTAGCAGCAGCAACAGCAGTAGCAGCCTTGACAATAAACAAGCTGACTTTACAAAACACAGGGAAACTATCAGACTCTCACAACTCATCCATCTTTCAGCATGTCCTCTGCAGGATCACTTGCTACCAGTCCTTCAAGACTAGCAGAGCCATTCACATAGATCACACAAAGCCTCCCATAATCATCTATCATCACCTCAACATTCCATACATTGCTCTCTCTAGATCAATTTCAAAATATACATTCATGATATTTTTTTCTGAAATAAGGACAAGAAATACCAGTTAGAAAGCCAAAAAACTTATTTCTAATAGCCTAGGTGTGTTTGTCACATGTGGAAATAACACTGTATTACAAATTCAGTAATAACAGTGAGTGAGTTGGGTTTTGACAGTTATTCCAGACATATCATGGTGTATCAGCTTGATGTGGGGGGAAAGCCCGAAGTGATGCAGGTCTCAGGCATTTACCACTTTGGTGAAATCCATAAGCACAGGTTTGGTGCTGACAAACCTAGAAACATTATTACGGTAAACAGGGATTCGAAACCACAATCATAGGTTTCTGCACAGCGAATTGCAGACCTTAGATGACTGGGCCACCTATGATACCAATAATAACAAAAATCAAGCTTGGTAAATAATTTATTCGTGTAACCCTTTAGAAACTGCTCAAAACCTATTGCAAATCCATTTCATAGTATCAGTAGAAGTAAACATGGACATGTCAAGAATATTTTCATAAATTAGCTCATCCATATCATGGAGTCCTTTTCAAGGATATCAAATAATGAAACATCATACATAGTGAACAGGACTGTCCATCACTCTGGCCAGACTATGGCCACACAACACCACTGACCATCAATCAGCACCTTGGCCTTCCATGATGAACTGCCCAATACCACCTCTGACATCCATTGTTTGACCACCAGCACTCTGGCACCTGCTGTGGGGAAAATGTTGAGCATACAACCATTCCTTCTAATTTCTGTGGCAGAATGCATTTCTCTTTGTCTGTTGGAGGAAACTGTTGACATACATCTTCTGTTTCCTTGACCATTCTCTATCACACAGTCTATTCCTATGTTAAGGTGACCTCTTGGAGTAATTCAGTTACCAGTGTTCTTGGGATCCTCACAGGAGGTGGTGCTGTTGTTGTTGATGAGGAAAAGAGTTGGAATGTGTGATACATGTGTATGAAATAAATGTCTAGACACATTCGTTAACTATGGTAGTCATTATCCTGTACAATGGTTCACCTCAACTGACCAAAGTAGAAATTAAGTTTCCATAAAAACAAAACAGTGTTTGTTCTCTAACATGGTCTTTGCATTGTTCCCACTTACAAAAGTTTACTTCAAACTTTCTGTTTGTAACTTCTTCCTTAGTTCAAATGAGCAACAAAGGCAGAAGCTAGCTAGTTTAACATGTTGTCTGTGTTATCTCTTGAAAGGCAAAGAATACTTACCCTTTCAGGATCTTATGTTTTCAGAAATCATTGGTGTACAATCTGATTTTAAAGTCTCCACAAAAGATCCACACTTCTCAGTGAGCCTTTTTTTAAGTAGCAGGAGCTGTGATTCTGTCTGAGTACAAGAGCTGATTGCCAAAAGCTATTTTTTTTAGCAATGTTTTTTCTGGACTGTGAGCATTTAATGGTCACAGATCCTATTGATACAAGCATAACATGGAATAGGTTTAGACAGAATTACTATCCCATGTGGTGAGGAAGCTAGTATGTTTAATGGAGAGCAGGCTGATGGGATCTGTTCTTCCAGTCACCTTGCACTAGCGGACACCACACAATTTATACACATGCATACGTGCCATACTTGTCTTTCTTGTTTCCTTTCTTCTTGGATATTTCTTACACATGACAGTCTTTGTGTTTATAGGTGACACTTTTAGAAATACAAACACACACAGGAGCTCGGGGAAGGGTGATGATGTGTTTTTGATAGTGAATGAGTGCATGGAGTTGTGGTTGTCATTGGCTGATTGATGTGGGAGGGTCCATGAAGGGGAGTGGAGGGGGTCAGGAAGAGGAGGGGGCGGGGGCAGGTGATTCAGTAGCTCCTGAGCAACCTTATTTTGAAGATAATATGTCAGTAGGCATTGACAGAGGCTTTGAAACAGGGACAGAATCTGGTATGATCAGTATGTACACCCTACAGATGGGTGGACAGACAGACAGACAATCAGTATATCCCCAAATAGATTTACAAGCATCTTGGATCCCTTTACATGGTCTGTGGTGTGAGTTAAAGGACAGCAGGCCAACGAGCGGCTGATAGCATGGGAACCATGTCAGACAGTCACATGGATGCAGCCAGGAAATATTTGAATGTCAGTCTTCTTACAATGGCACTGCAATAACACACAAATCAAGTCCAATGCTACATTCCTCTCATAGTGAATTGGGGGCCGCCCAGTCTACTGTGCTGCAGTTCGCTGTGTGGAAACCTGTGATTGTGGGTTCAAATCCCGGTTCGCCCCGATTATGTTTCTAGGTTTGTCAGCACCATACCCGTGCTCATGGGTTTCACCAAAGTGGTAAACATCTGAGACTTGCATCAGTTCGGGCTTTCCTCCCAAATTAAGCTGACATGTCGTAATATAACTGGAATGCTGCTAAAACCCAACTCATTCCCTGTTAGTAGTGAATTTGTTATACAGTGTGACAAACACACTATTAGGAATCAGGTTATTTTGCATGACTGAACACTTACGTCAACAGCATTTCAATTACATCACAGCATGTCAAATTAGAAATGACACAGGTCAAGGGTGATTACCATTTAAGTATAACCTTAAAGGATATCGGTATGGCCCAGACAAACCTTTCATAATCAGAGTGAATCTGGGATTTGAACCCATGCCTACATCTTTTGTGAACTATATCAATATGGACATTCTGGATAAAACTATCTATTTGAGATACGTCATTATCCCATTATCAACTTTCTATAGGATAAACAGACATTTTGCAGTCAGAGACATTCATAAAAAATAAACAGCATAGCCACAGACTTTTTATCACTCGTTACACATATGAGTGATATGGCCTCATATCTATATCAACTGATAAACATTTAAAGCATAATCGGTATAAAGAGGGGTTGAAATGGCTATATAATCTTCTATTACAGTCTGTATGCTGGGTGTTATCATATCTTTTTACCTATATCAAATCCTCAGACAGGTGTTGAAGGTTTTCTTTTCTGAGACAGAATGGCTATAAATATTCTTAATGACATATCCCATAATTATTAAGATCTTTGAGATTGTTTCAGAACACTTAGGATGTCAAGTCCCTGAGTATTATAGAATAAAATGTCTAGAATAATGTGATTTCTGTAAAGGTTACTATATTTTGTTTAGAAATAAACATTAAATGCTTGTAACTGAACACTCCCTGCTTCTTTTGAATACAAGTATTCCATATATACTGCATGCTTATCACCAACTTACAACATTATTATTTATTTAGACAACATGTTATTATTTGAAATTGCATGCATAGTTTAAGGATCTTGCATGAATGATTTTGTTTGTTTGTTGTTGTTTAACGCTGCCCTCAGCAATATTCCTGCTATATGATGACAGTCTGTAAATAATTCAATCTTGACTAGACAATCCAGTGACTACTATCATGAACATTGATACATTGATCAACCAAGCCTGACCACCCGATGCTGTTAGTCCCCTATTACAACAAGCCTGGCTTGCTGAAGGCCAATTCCAACCCAGATCTTCACACATGCATGTGTGAACTCTAATAGAATCATAACCAGTAATCATACTAACTTCTAATCACATTTTGTTGCAAACTTATGAAGCATATCCTTTGTGCCTGTCCCCTGAATAGAATACAACTGCCATCATGGCAGTTAAGCCAATTTCATTACTTTTGTATCACAGAGTTTAGCGTAGTTTAACTTCAGTCACAGTCTGAATTGGTGATTGGGTGATTGGGTGATTGAGTGGATGACTGAATGAGGTTGACCAATTCCTGCTTACCATGGACACTTATCTTCAGCACTGATTGGTTTTAATAAGCACAAAAGGAATTAAAGCCTCACATCAACTTGGCAGAAAAACGTTTTATGTTCGAAAAATGTCTTCAGCGTGTCAGCATATCACACAAGCAAGGATCTTGTGGAGCTATCTATCTTTAATTCATGAAATAATCACTGAATTCCAGTGATAACAGCACAATCTGTTAACATTTCAACAGGTTGTTCAATTAAATTTCCTCCGGAATCAATGAGAGCTGAGCTAGACAAAGACACCAGTTCATTATGGAGAAGGAGAAATGAAGATCTATAGACCTTCACTGTACATCTATTAACACACCTTCAGGGAAGCTTCTCAGGGAAATCTTTCATCTTGGATTAAACGTGTAGGACCAATTACCATTTTGTGTGTCAACAGAATAAGTCCAGTACCAGACTTCCTTCTGATGACTTCCAGATGGCTGCCTCACAAGAAACACACCTTCTTTAATTGCCTGTTGTGGCCAGCCAGCAGGAATACAAAATTATATCCAATTAAGCTGAATATTCTAAGCTTTAAGGAGATGAAAAGATAATCTGATGATGAAGTAGTGGATAACAGAGTGGTCCAGATCAGAGTTTAAACTTGAAAACCAGGCCTGTTTGGCAGCATGAGAAGAAAAACAGTAAATGTCTGGGTTTCATACTTGGGTTTCCAAGTGTTGCTGGAATAAACTGATCTTTGGTCTGTACGTTTCCATGACTTCAGAATACAGCCCTCTGTCAAGTTTGATGGGGCACTGGAGGCCCAGTGGTCCAAGATGCTGCATCTTGTTGTGCAGGACTCATGGTTGGTAACCTAGATTCTCACTGATATTGGTTCTGTTTTCAGCACTATTAAACGTTCAGAATAGATTTCGCCAGAGATTTGGTCAAATGGTTATGGGTTTAAATCCCCAATTGATCTGAACATGATCCTTGGTTTGACACAACAATGTGCTCTGGGATTAACTGGACATGCAGTGTTCAAAGCAGCATTAAATCCTAATACTCACAAACTCTCTCACAGTATCAGATAGGCCTGAGGGTAAACTAATATGGGTCTATGTCATAATCAGCAATATCATAGTACAGTCATATGACATGCCATGTGGCCTGAATCAAACCTCGACCAGACAAACCAGTTGTCTTAACTACAAAATTAAAATATACTGGGTCATTCTTTTGAGGTATGATGCACATTTGTAATCATCCAGATAAGGATAAGAAAATATAAATACAAAAAAACTGGTGGCTTAGAAAATACTTTGACTACCAAATCCCCATATGAACCACCCAGGATCCATTTTGACCCCCCAGTCCCCATTTGAACCAACCAGTCCCCATTTGAACCACCCAGTCCCCATTTGAACCAACCAGTCCCCATTTTTACCCCTCAGTACCCATTTGAACCAATAAGTCCCCATTTTGACCACCCAGTTCCTATTTGAACCACCCAGTCCCCATTTGAACCAACCAGTCTCCATTTTTACCCCTCAGTACCCATTTGAACCAACAAGTACCCATTTTTACCACCCAGTCCCCATTTGAACCAATAAGTCCCCATTTTGACTCCCCAGTCCCCATTTGAACCAACCAGTCCCCATTTGAACCACCCAGTCCCCATTTGAACCAACCAGTCCCCACTTTTACCCCTCAGTACCCATTTGAACCAATAAGTCCCCATTTTGACCACCCAGTTCCTATTTGAACCACCCAGTCCCCATTTGAACCAACCAGTCTCCATTTTTACCCCTCAGTACCCATTTGAACCAATAAGTCCCCATTTTGACCACCCAGTCCCCATTTGAACCAACAAGTCCCCATTTTGACCACCCAGTTCCCATTTAAACCAATAAGTCCCCATTTTGACCACCCAGTCCCCATTTGAACCAACCAGTCTCCATTTTGACCACCCAATTCCCATTTTGACCACCCAGTCCCCATTTGGACCACCCAGTCCCCATTTCAACCACCCAGTCCCCATTTTGACCACCCAGGCCCAATTTTGACCACCCAGCCCACATGTATATGCCTCTTAAAACAAGTATAAACACTTGATCCCATTTCTACCATGTTTGTGTCAGTTGTTTTGAATGTATGTCTTTAGTTCCTCAAGAACATCAGCCTCAACAGTTCTGAAGAGACAATTTTGATTATCAGCTCTGTAATTTACATACTGTTGTACATCCTATCTACCTAAACAAAGTCACTTCAAAGAGATTCTCAAGAATTTTGAACTCCAACCTGTAAATTCTAAGATCTGTTCAAGATGTTCCAGTTCACACCAATTAAAGTTACACATGCAGTCTTATCTGATGTCTGCTTCAAGAAACACATACCTGGTCATAGGTGATACAAACATCAAAACAATTTTTCCACTCTGAAAAATAAAATATTCACAAAAACATTTCTTAGAAAAATGTAAGAGATATCTTGTAGTCCTCCTCCAAATCAGTTTCCTGGGTATACTAAACTCATGTTACATTAGTAAGTGTTTCTAAGTACACCAATAATGATGAGGGTCTCCCAAGGAGAACCAATCCTCTTATTCAATCAGTCTGTTCAAAACCTGGCTGTCTTTGATAAATATCGTAATGGATTTGGTGTGGCAGATCGTGGCTCTAAATATACTCTGACTGTAGGGGTCAGAGAGTATGCTCCTCATCTGTTGGGGTAGAGAGTATTAATGTGCAAAGGCATGTAGAACAATTTATACCACTTACACCAACGAACATCGAACTGGGCACTCATCATCAGTTCGATACAGTTTATAAATTTTCATTTGCTTTCTGTACATCATTGAGTCACTTTTCTATTCCTGATGTGAGATCAGTTTGAGATCGCTTTGAGATCATTCTGTCTCTGCTGTCTGTGTTTGCTTGTACACAAGCACATTTTCCAATTAAAACAATTCTGTGCCATCATTTGTCAGGTTTACAGGACTCGTTCCTTTTGATGTGAAGGAAGTGCAGGATCTCCATCAAATCACAAGCCCCACAACAGAGGTATAGGCCTGCTTGAGGCCGTGTTGCAACACATCATCTTCTTTTTTGTACATGTAAAATTTGTTGAACAGGTTCAAGTGTTGAATCTTGCTGGTCCATCAAGAAGCCTTTGATATGGGAACACAGACATTTACAAATGTCCATCAATTTATTGGTGTCACTCTTTATGCAGTGAGCCAGCGCTGTTGGAGTGAGTGAGTGAGTGAGTGAGTGAGTGAGTGAGTGAGTGAGTGGGTGGGTGGGTGGGTGGGTGAGTGAGTGAGTGAGTGAGTGAGTGAGTGAGTTTTGGGATTGGGTATTGGGTCCTTATCCTGTGGATTGTGTTATGACTGTCCTAAAATCCCTGCTAGTAGTCATAAGAAAGAGAAGTCATGCCATTTTTTTACTTACACAAACAGGGAGACTATATCAAACCCGTGAAGATCCGGTGTAGAATAGGTCTTTAGCAACCCATGCTTGCCGTAAAAGGTGACTATGCTTGTCGTAAGAGGCGACAAACGGGATCAGGTGGTCATGCTCGCTGACTTGGTTGATGCATTTCATCGTATTCCAATTGTGTAGATCAATGCTCATGATGTCAATCACTGGATTGTCTGGTCCAGACTTGATTATTTACAGACCGACGTCATATAGCTGGAATATTGCTGAGTGCGGTGTTAAACAACAAACAAACAAACAAACAAATAATCTGAAGTTATTGCAAGGTTGTGGTACACTTTTTGAGAATGGAAGGTATTGGTGGAGATTTATCAAACCCCTTGTGGGAGAACATAGATAGTAAAGCTCAGATCTTCTTACAAAGCAAATCAGATGATATGAGTGCCTGTGGCTTATTAAATGGTCCTTTCAGTAGCATCTGAAATGAAATTTAGCAAAAACTACTTTGATGTTAAACGTGGAATCAATACTTGTAATTATGGCAGTGATGGATGTCGTTGACAGGACTTGGAGGGGTCTGTTGTTGAGTTTATTAGAACACTGTGATTTCAGAGTGAGTGAGTGATTTCAGAGTGAGTGAGTGATTTCAGAGTGATTTCAGAGTGAGTGAGTGAGTGAGTGAGTGAGTGAGAGCGATAACACAATCAGTTTTTTTTTTACTTTGAGTATTTTCTCCTTGGATATCAGGAAGTGTGGCACTATTACAAGTATAGGATAAATAAAAAAAGAAGTTACAAGTATTATCTGCAATACACTTTTGACTGGTTCAAACAGCGACATCACTGAAAAAAAATATACAAAGGATATGTTTTTTTCAAATGATAACAAAATGATCGAGCTAAGCTACACACAGCACATCCAGCGTAAATCCTGGCGAGTTCCAAATACATCACATGGATCTTAGATCCCAACCACTTGACTTAGAGTCTGAATCCTTATTCCAGTTCCACGTTATTACAAATGATAGATTTTTGACACTTATTGCCAGGAACAAACTTACCCTTCAGCACAGGTTTGCAAAGGAAACCCAAATTTCGACTTTGGTAAATATTCAAACGCAGACATTACTACTGGTGCCATGTTAATTTGAAGGGGAGCTTTGGGGAGTATTAAATTCATTTTTCATAGTATTGGATTGGTGCACTAATCTTGGGACACATCTCCATGAAGACATAAATGGTGTCTCAATAGGAAAGTAAATTTAATCTAAGTCAAGTCAAGATTTTGGGGAAGATGGGCATGTTCTTAGTCTTCATGGACAAGAATGAAAACATTCTTAGGGCCTAGTTACCTCAATTTATTTACAACATCTTTGAATGATGCATTTCAAACTGACACATCAAATTTCTTCATATCAGAACTGATTCTAAAATAATAATTAAATATCTGAAATAGTGTATATAAACAAATATTATCATAAACCGTGATCAGCTTTGACATCAATAACAGCACTAAATATACTGAATGACATTTGTTTTGTTGAGGGAATTATATTGTCCTCTAAAGTCATGAATGCTAGACAAGTTACGGTGTTGACAGAAGGCAGTGAACCAAAATAGGAAGCACATTGCTTCTTGCGGGCAGAATATCATTGCAGGATAGCCTAAGGTATGTGTATACCAGAGTTTTTCAAATGAGTGCAACTTGATCGTAAATGGTGTGTTTCGATTGCATGTGATCGATTGTGGCTGGTTGGTGATCAATATATCAATAGGCGACTGACTTGGAAGCAAGTTGGCCCTATCGAGACTCATCACTTTTCACACTTTAATATTGATAAAACCTGCCTGAGGGCAGAGAAACTACTCAAATGGAAACACAAGTAGGACAGAAGGTGAACACTAGGAATAACTCAGGTTGTAGATTTGTACTCTACAGCCCTGCTGGGTCAGCCATGTGTCATGGTTCTGGAGAGCAGGATATTGAACTTACAAACAGGAAATGTAAAGCTTTGTAATGACTATTGTTTGTTCTCTAAATGATGTTCAGATATATTCTTATTATGAAACTATTGGAGTGTTTCATTATTTTGATACATGTACTTGTTTGATATTAGGTCGCTATGGTTTACATACTTTTCAAACTTCGAGCTTAGAATTTTATTCTTGATGTCTGGACTCGGGACTCTTGTGACAAAGGAAGAATATCAACATTGATATTGGTAACATCAGCAACAAAAACACTGACAACTCATATCAGATCATTGTTAAACATGATGGTCAAAGAGTGATATGTGACCTAGCCTTGCTGCAAGGCTGTACTGAATGATTAGTCCATGAATGTATATTATTCCATCTTTAAAATGGACAAGTCTAGATAATCAGGCTGTACAATCTAAGGAGGCCAGTCTGTTTGTTGGAACAATGTCTTATTTATATTATCTAGGAATTATCATTTCAACTAATAATCATTTCCACAGAGACTTGTGCAAGTCTATATGTGGTCGAATATGTCACAGTGGAATTCCCTTTCAGCAGGTCACAGTCCAACATCTTGATTAAGCACATCTCACCATCAAATAATTAGTTTGGTAAACATTGTGTATTGTCCTGTGTTTTTGCTACACAATGCCTACACTCAATACAACTGTTACATAGTCGCTTGATTTTTGTACCTTTAATATATGAGTGAGTGAGTGTGTTTGGTTTTTCTCCACTTTTAGCAATATTCCAGCAATATCACCAGAAATGGGCTTCACACATTGTACCCATGTCTGGATTCTAACACGGGTCTTCAGCATGATGAGCGAATGCTATAACCACTAGGCTACCCGAACGCCCCCCTTTAATACTTGAAAATGAAATAGAAAGAATACCACTTACATCATCATAGTGAGTGAGTATGGTCTTACGCCGCTTTCAGCAATATTCCAGCAATATCACGGCGGGGGACACCAGAAATGTACATCATCATAAACATTATAATGTACATGATAGGAAAATTACAATTTGACTAAATACACCTGTTTGTTACATATTATTGCTTGTTGATAGCCACTGGTAGAAATTTTATACTTAGCCCCATGAGGGCGTTTGTGCAATCAACATTATCTTATCTATCTTGACTTGCCTTGGCATGTGTTTGTGATGAGTTCCACTGGTCAGAAAGGATACGCTTACCTTTTTGTGAACACCTAGTATTATCACTATTTGATTGTGATTCATAAACATGCTTATGATATGGTCAGAATTGTAATCAAAATTTTGGCAGAGATTTCTTATGAATATGGAAAGTGTTTTGTCTCTTTTATTTCTGTAATTAGTATAAAAGTGAGTATTTGTCTGATGTGTTACTATTGCTAAATGGTTGACAGGGCTGATGATATCTTAACTCTGGATTATTGTTCTATGGGGATGGGTGATTTGATAGCCCATTCCGAAATGTTTGACAATGGAATCAGATAGACCCCATGAGGATTTGAGTTAGAATTGTTCCCTAGCAACTAATTGTTGTTGTAAGAAGTGACAGAATTGATCAGGTGACTTACATAGAGTACCATCACAGACTGTCAGTGTGGAAGGTTTGTGTGGTCCAGATTTGATTATAGCTGGAATATTGCTGAATGCGGCATTAAAAAAAAACTAAAACACATGAACCACATACACCCCATTGGCCTATAGCTGTGACACTACCATATTGGCAATTTAACAATTGAAATACATTTGGAAACCTTTGTGAAATATATTTTAAAATGCATTCTTGACAGATACAGAATTGCAAGAATTGATTTTTTTGGTTGGTAACAACATTGCACACCCCTAACTTAATAATAAGCCCCAGGAGTAAAAACCTAAGTCTGGAATTTGAATAGTTGATTTTAGAATTGCCACCCTTGAGATAATTCTGATCTGGAGAAAAAAACTATTTAAAAAAATCTATACAGAAATGTACACAACGGACAAATAAGGATTTACTTGTGATAATGATGTCCATATTGAGAGGAAATAATGGTCATATCAGGTCCGAGATATTTCAAGCTAATATCATCAATTTGATATGCGTCATCGTGTTCTCCCTGGTAACCAATAACGGCAGGAAAACACTACGTTAGTTGGGCATAAAATGGCACAGTCCACAAGAATATACCCTCAATTACACACTGGCATATTTCTGCCCGAAAATTTGACTTTGAAGCGTGTAATTTATGGAAGCATCAATGGTCTGATATTAAGTATGATGTGGGTGTTAATGATAATAGAGTACTAGGATCACCATCTAAACGATCACTCTCTCTTTGATCAGCTGAAATATGAAATTGAGTGGATAAGCTCTTTAATAATGTTATTATTGAAGAAATAGTTTTTTACAATCAAGTGATCAAACTATAATCATTCTGTTTTGTAAGAAAAGTGGGAGACATGAAAGTAAGCCATTACAATACTTTCTGACCTTCACCTTGCAACTTGCATTGAATTCCTGCTAGATTACAACTATGTCATCGGTCTCTCGCGAGTGGTAGCTATTTCCTTGTTTTGACGTATATCTTCATTGCAACAATATAAAGAGCATGGTATGGTAATATCACATTGATTCAGCTGTGGTATGTCTGTAGTATGTCATCCTTGCATAACACATGTTCTATTTACTTCTTCATCCTTGGATAACACATGTTCCATGTTCTACTTCATCCTTGGATAACACATGTTCCACATTCTACTTCATCCTTGGATAACACATGTTCCACATTCTACTTCATCCTTGGATAACACATGTTCCACATTCTAGTTCATCCTTGGATAACACATGTTCCATGTTCTACTTCATCCTTGGATAACACATGTTCCACATTCTACTTCATCCTTGGATAACACATGTTCCACATTCTACTTCATCCTTGGATAACACATGTTCCACATTCTACTTCATCCTTGGATAACACATGTTCCATGTTCTACTTCATCCTTGGATAACACATGTTCCATGTTCTACTTCATCCTTGGATAACACATGTTCCACATTCTACTTCATCCTTGGATAACACATGTTCCATGTTCTACTTCATCCTTGGATAACACATGTTCTATTTACTTCTTCATCCTTGGATAACACATGTTCCATGTTCTACTTCATCCTTGGATAACACATGTTCTATTTACTTCTTCATCCTTGGATAACACATGTTCCATGTTCTACTTCATCCTTGGATAACACATGTTCCACATTCTACTTCATCCTTGGATAACACATGTTCCACATTCTACTTCATCCTTGGATAACACATGTTCCATGTTCTACTTCATCCTTGGATAACACATGTTCCATGTTCTACTTCATCCTTGGATAACACATGTTCCATGTTCTACTTCATCCTTGGATAACACATGTTCCACATTCTAGTTCATCCTTGGATAACACATGTTCCACATTCTAGTTCATCCTTGGATAACACATGTTCCACGTTCTACTTCATCCTTGGATAACACATGTTCCACATTCTACTTCATCCTTGGATAACACATGTTCCACATTCTACTTCATCCTTGGATAACACATGTTCCACATTCTACTTCATCCTTGGATAACACATGTTCCACATTCTAGTTCATCCTTGGATAACACATGTTCCATGTTCTACTTCATCCTCGGATAACACATGTTCCACATTCTACTTCATCCTTGGATAACACATGTTCCACATTCTACTTCATCCTTGGATAACACATGTTCCACATTCTACTTCATCCTTGGATAACACATGTTCCACATTCTACTTCATCCTTGGATAACACATGTTCCACATTCTAGTTCATCCTTGGATAACACATGTTCCATGTTCTACTTCATCCTTGGATAACACATGTTCCACATTCTACTTCATCCTTGGATAACACATGTTCCATGTTCTACTTCATCCTTGGATAACACATGTTCCACATTCTACTTCATCCTTGGATAACACATGTTCCACATTCTACTTCATCCTTGGATAACACATGTTCCACATTCTACTTCATCCTTGGATAACACATGTTCCACATTCTACTTCATCCTTGGATAACACATGTTCCACATTCTAGTTCATCCTTGGATAACACATGTTCTATTTACTTCTTCATCCTTGGATAACACATGTTCCATGTTCTACTTCATCCTTGGATAACACATGTTCCACATTCTACTTCATCCTTGGATAACACATGTTCCATGTTCTACTTCATCCTTGGATAACACATGTTCCATGTTCTACTTCATCCTTGGATAACACATGTTCCATGTTCTACTTCATCCTTGGATAACACATGTTCCACATTCTACTTCATCCTTGGATAACACATGTTCCACGTTCTACTTCATCCTTGGATAACACATGTTCCACGTTCTACTTCATCCTTGGATAACACATGTTCCACGTTCTACTTCATCCTTGGATAACACATGTTCCACATTCTACTTCATCCTTGGATAACACATGTTCCACATTCTACTTCATCCGTGTGAGGCCTAGTTCTGTTGTCCCCCACCATGATATTGCTGGAGTATTGCTAAAAGCGGTGTAAAACCCAACTAACTCACTCACCCACCCACTCCACTTCATCCTTGCATAAGTCCTTTCAAACTAATATCGATTAACTGAAAATGACATCTCTATTTAAAAAATTACAATATTAAAAAAAGAGAAATAATTTAAATCTTGACGTCGAAAAAACGAGTGGCAGATTAACCAGATTACATGTATGACTGCCATCCTATTTTCGTGGAATCTTGAAGCCATCTACAAGGAAGCATTGGCCTTGAAGCTGGCCCATACTTCATACCAACCTTCACTGTCACCTATAATTATCATGACAATATATATGATCTTATATAACTGACAAATTATCAATCAGAGATTTTATGATTGATAGAAAGTGATATTCCCACATGAAAAAGACTCGCTCTGCTTGATATAATGTTGACCCACTTCTCATGACCAGAGATGTGGAACACACTGTTTTTCATCACACAGCCAGATCCGCTGTAATATATCATCATGCATGCATACTGTCATCTTGACATAAGTATGAACATCATGCATACCAAGCTGACTGTCACAAAAGAAAGGATTCACCATGTCAGTTTGACATTGACACCCTGTTTAAGTACTGAGTTGACATTTCTTGTACTGGAACAGTAATTCTTCATAACCTGTGACAAACAATGTTACCAGCTACTGAGGCAGGGATAATTCACTACAGTATGCGTCAATAGGTTTACACATTAATATTTGGGTGAGGGATTTTTATATCTACCAATTATTACAACAGGTGTCTCAGACCTTTGTTTGTCATTGTGTTATTCTGCACTTGGCAAATTTCCAGCCGGATTATGGTTACTTGTAAATAATCAACTCTGGGACGGACAAACCATTTTACTCATGTTGGGAATCAAACCTAGACCTTTAGGCCACACTTTATTAATTTTATGGTTCATGGATTTATTCCAGCTTTTTCACATAAGGTCGGTCGAAATAGAAATAAAAAAAATTAGCTGTGTCATTATTTATTTTCTTCTTGATATGTCAAGGATTCAAAATTACTATCTGGAAACATAATACAAATAAATATAAACTAATCATTTTCTTGACTAGCCGCTTTTCAGTTGGGGCGGCAGGAAAACAGAAAAATAAAACATTTATTCGTATGGCCTTAGTGCGTTAATGCTTTAACCATCAGACAGGGTACCCATCACCCCTAATCAAGCCTGGACCAGGCAAAACAGTGATTGATATTATGAGCAATGTTCCATGCCAGGTATGATGACTATCAAGCATGTCCCCAAGCCAACTCAGACCGAGCTGCCCCCATGTGTGACAGGTATGGTCTGTTGGGGACCCACTCTCATTTGGAGACCTCACACATACTCTCTCTCTCTCTCAAACACACACACACACATACACACACTCTGCCTCTCTCTCACACAAAAATGCATGCACGCACACACTCATGCACGCACACACACTCTCACACGCGCGCGCATGCACACACACACACGGATTGGTGTTTGTGAACAAAAATAGACACGATTTGTTTTTAAAACAAAATATGATAAAAAATAACTTCTTTTCAGATGTAATATGTGTGGCAACCTGAACTGAGATTCTCTGTGCAAGCAATCATCCAAATCAAACCATCACAGATCAATAGGGGGGCGAGACAAGTAGTGTAGGCTTGTCATCAAGCAGTGTCAGATTTGACCTACAAAATCTGATAAATGCACTTGTCAAATATCTGTTTCTTGTCTTCGAAATTTTGAAATTGTCTGTGTGAATCTAATATTATGTGTCATATATCAATGTGTATATACCAATTCTGCATCTCCAGTATTAGGACCATCCACTCTGTGTAATATCATCCCAATCCACAGGTGCACTGCTTCATGTTCAGACTCTGTCTGTTGTGAGGAACCCAGTGTTATAGATGTATGTACAGAACATGTTGCTGCTATTCCTATCTGAAAATAGATTAAGGAGATCTGTGACGTCCCAGATTATCAAAAAGACATTCACAGTCCATGGCAAGGAACATAAGAACCCTCTGATATTAGACATCCTGCTATCCCTCATTCTTAACTCTACTTTGACAAAGCCTCGAGTTTTAACAACCTTGTTTGGATATTAATCATTAATGGCTATTTTGAATTACATTAACTCTTTGTGTGAATTCTTATTGTTAGGGATCCAAATTGCTCAGACTCATATGTTTGGTTCCAATGTTTTTCTGGAGGTGATATCCGATTTCTCCAACTTTCGCACTGTTCTCTGACTCCATGTTGATCGTCATTTCGCTAAGGGATGGCAATGGTTTTCGGTTACCTGTATCATGTGAATACCATCTCTTTCATTTTTCCATGCCTAAAGCATATCATTCTCTTTTTCAAAAACGAATATCTTTTTCATGGATGCGTTTCAGCAACAAAGACATTAAAATAATACGCTCAAGAGGAAACCATATATCCAACTTGAATATTTCATTAGTTGTTTGAAAGTTGTCCATATCTTGTAACCCTATGCTACAACACCTCCAAGAAAATCATCCCTAATGGCCACAGGCCACAAAGCGATATTAGTACTACAACCATCTTAGTGTGCGTTAGAGTGTGGGAAAAATGACGTAGCACTAAGACTGGTTTGTGGAATGAGACCCCAGTCTAATTCCATAAGGCAATCTTTGTACACCAACTTCATCCTTCTATGTTAAAGTATGGACGCTATGACAGACTCTTTATGGAAACAAGCTCTAGTGTAAGAGGAGACTACGTATTATTGATTATGTGATTTATCAGACCAATCATTGATATGCTCACTTTATGAATATATGTATCAACACATCACCTGCTGACTAAGTATGTAATTCCTCATGATCACCGCACCAACGTCAGACATGGAAATTGTCAATTTCCTTGGGTCATTAACGAGTTGACGACACCAATAACTGTCAGACATACATGTAAGGCGCACCTAAGACAAGCATTGTGTTATATATACTGGATGGAACTTGGCTAATAGTTATTAATATTACTATCCCCTTCAAAATCATTAATAAAAAAAAGGGAGAGGTTCTCAAACACAAATAGTTGATTTGTTATGTCATTAATGATAATCTGATAGTGTGTGTATGTGAAAGCTGCTGACAGACAAGTCATTTAGTATTATCGCATCTTAAGAACAACCTTTGACTTTGATCTGATCAACGGTACTGATTCCCTCAAGACAAGTTTGTATGGTGAATTATTCACAAAGGTTATCTCAAGCGATTTCATTTGTGTTTTTTTGCAATGCTTCAAATGACACAATAAGGTGCTGGTAGCATAATTATGTTAATGATTAGAACGCGCCTACCCTCAAGTGCTTGACTGAAGTAAATTCAGATAGATTCAAAACATCTACAGCAAGATCACAGAGCATATGCGTATTCATTGAATTTGAATAGATTCATTTATGAATAACTTCTATTTCTATTGTGATGATTATCAATTATTTTATATTATTCATGGAGGACTGAATTAACCACCCCCTGGCCTAGTAATTAATTTGTGATTGTAGCTTATTCAAATGGTTATATGCAGGGTTCAGAAATATTCCAGCAACAGTTAGATATACTTCACACATTGTACCCAAGCAGGAAAACCCCACAACTTGGCATGACAATGAAAAGTTTAACCATACAGCAATCCCACCTCCCCTTATGTCAAAGATTTGGTTACAGAGAATTTGGAATGGTTTTACAGTTCTAACATGTTCTATCAGATTATATATAAGTTATATATGCATATTATGTAAATATATGTTCATGAATTGCATTAGTCAAAATCGGTGTAAATTGTTTCAGAAATATTTAATCAGACATTTTATCCTCTAAATGTTGATGTTACCCAATTGAATTAAATTTAAAACTGTTTATAATGTTTTCCACATTTCATTTTTTTATAAAAATTTAATTATTTCCAGGACAAAAGGTTATAAAGTAACAATATGAACAGCCTTGAAAACAAACTGCTGCACTGCAAATCATGTTGTAAGATTACTTAAATATTGCGACTGTTAAAAAACTTCAGATGAGGGGAAGTGAAATGGGGCCAAACTTTGTGTTGAAGATTATTGCACTTATATAGCAGCGTGCATGCATGTTTGTGTGTGTGGCTGCTTGTACTAGTCCGATTTTATTGTGCCAGCACACTGAGATACCATACCGCAGTTTAATATTGATACCCCAATCAGACACAGTATACTGACTCCGAACCAACCAGTCCTTGTTTTAGCACCTTACATGTTAATGCCGAGCACAAGACAGGGTAACAAGGAGTTACCATCCTTAAACATCTTTTGGTATGACGCATTTGGGGATCGAAACCTCAACCCTCCACTCTCCGGGCGGAGAAAAACTTCAGCATTCTTTACAACAAGAAACAGTAAGTAGGATATTTGTATAGTGTGACAGCCAGGAGAGTGACATGTGGACATTAAAGAATCCCCGAAATGAGTTTTCTTCATCTGCATTGTTACAAAGCTCCCGTAGTTATTTCATAAAAGAAAGTCATTACTGCACATCTATCTCATTTCATACTTCAGATTCAATTAATTTGTCTGAGATTGTTTTGTGTGCCATGATAAGGATATTACCTAGAGAGAGGCCTAGGTGGGGCTCTTGTCAGAAACATTACTTATGTTATCGGTCAAGGGAGACAACTCACCATATTTGAATCAAACAGGAACATTATCACATGATACCCGACAGGTCCCTTAGGATCTGCGCATAGCCTGCAAAAGAGGAATTAGGATCAGGTTTGTCCATTATTCAGATGACTTAATTGATTTATAATCCACAGAAAGTAAGAGAACACCTTTAGAGGGATGAAGGAAACAAAACTCTACCTGCTGCAAATTACAAATTGTTTGTACACCAGTCAAATTTGAAATGATATGGGCTGGAGCATTCCACTGTGGCCAAGGTTTCATGATACTGCGAAATTATCAGGTCAATGCGTGATTTCCACTGGGAATAGCTGGGAACTGCTTCCCCCTAAACTAATTGTTGTAAAGAAATTGGGAAAACGCAATCTGCAAATATCATTGAATGTGTGTTTCCTTCAAAGACATACAGATTTTGAAACAGTGTTTTACCCAAGTAGCATGAGCAAAAACATGCATATTACAAGCAGCTAATTTGCAGTGTTAAAATTGTCTAACAGAAATAAAAATATCTTTTTTCTTGCAATGAAAATAAATTGATGAGAAAGTAGAAGAAATTGGCTGATATATAGTATAAAAAGATGGGAGAGCAGAGATTGGATAACACTTATTTAATATTGTCTTTCTTGAGAAATTCAGGAAATTTAGTATTGCTGTAGACACTGAACTGAAGCAGTTGTGTTAAACTGGATGGTACATTCTGTCTGCAATGGTCACAAGTAACAAGTTTCTCGGTTAACGATACATGGTTACAAAATCACCTTGTAGACACGTAACTGTTCCTAGCTCTAATTGTCTTCTTGATAAACATTACATGGTTACAGAATCACCGTGTATACACGTAACTGTTCCTACCTCTAATTGTCTTCTTGATAAACATTACATGGTTACAGATCGAATCACCGTGTATACACGTAACTGTTCCTACCTCTAATTGTCTTCTTGATAAACATTACATGGTTACAGAATCACCGTGTATACACGTAACTTCTTCCTAGCTCTAATTGTCTTCTTGATAAACATTACATGGTTACAGAATCACCGTGTATACACGTAACTTCTTCCTAGCTCTAATTGTCTTCTTGATAAACATTACATGGTTACAGAATCACAGTGTATACACGTAACTGTTCCTACCTCTAATTGTCTTCTTGATAAACATTACATGGTTACAGAATCACCGTGTATACACGTAACTGTTCCTACCTCTAATTGTCTTCTTGATAAACATTACATGGTTACAGAATCACCGTGTATACACGTAACTGTTCCTACCTCTAATTGTCTTCTTGATAAACATTACATGGTTACAGAATCACCGTGTATACACGTAACTGTTGCTAGCTCTAATTGTCTTCTTGATAAACATTACATGGTTACAGAATCACCGTGTATACACGTAACTGTTGCTAGCTCTAATTGTCTTCTTGATAAACATTACATGGTTACAGAATCACCGTGTATACACGTAACTGTTCCTACCTCTAATTGTCTTCTTGATAAACATTACATGGTTACAGAATCACCGTGTATACACGTAACTGTTCCTACCTCTAATTGTTTTCTTGATAAACATTACATGGTTACAGAATCACCGTGTATACACGTAACTGTTGCTAGCTCTAATTGTCTTCTTGATAAACATTACATGGTTACAGAATCACCATGTATACGCGTAACTGTTCCTAACAGTAATTGTCTGAAGGTGAGGTGTCTGGAATAAAGGAGCCTGGAGGAAGGAGGGTTTTGGCTAATTATTTTGAGGTAAAGATATCCTGATCATGATAAAAAATCACAACCCCATCCCCTTAATTTCAATCGCAAAAGGGCGGTTGGGAAACCTGGTGGTTAAAGCGTTCGTTTATCTCGAATCTCAGATTCACCCTGATTTTGTTTCTCAGCACAATGGGGCGGTCAGGTAGCCTAGTGGTTAAAGCGTTCGCTCGTCACGCCGAAGACCCGGGGTTCAATTCCCGACATGGGTACAATGTGTGAAGCCCATTTCTGGTGTCCCCCACCATAATATTGCTGGAATATTGCTAAAAGCGGCGTAAAACCATACTCACTCACTCACTCCAAAAAGTATTGTGAACAATCTTATACCATTTATGACCCATCATGAGAAGAGGGACCTTATGGGTGTTAGGATACAATTGTGCTGTGACGTCATAGAGGGGGACGTTTGATGTCAATTTACCTCCATAAAAAATTGCCATGTTTGCGGAATGTACAAAAATATCTTAGTTTTCCCTCGATAGTTCGTAATGTAATACAAACATGATTTCTCAACATTTCAGCATGCATGTCTACTTTTAATTAATCAAACATTATATCTTAAAATTTCAAATATTACATAAACAGTTATAAGTCTGAAAATGGGACTTCGCAGAAAATGAGTAAAAATAATACTGCCATGTATATCTGTAATAAATACAAATTTAAGCTTGTACTTTTGTGTTCTGAAGATACTGTAGTTTTGAAAATTAATGAGAAGTGAAAATGTGATTATCTCAGGGTTGGTCACCATTGTTATTATTAACTAGATAACTGATCAATCATCTCTGAGTTTTCCACAGTCCTTCACTGCATCGAAAACATTCCCATTAAACCCTCTCAGAACCTATAATCTCAATATGTTGCTTTGTTGCCTTACATGGACATAAGTCAATAAGACATTACATCTCAGATCTATTTCCGTTCCCTACATCTGTTGCATCAGATCTAAGGACAAATGCATAAACCAATGACTGTAATTGGAGCAAGAAAGATTTTCTTTTAAGCCATAAAATGTGCGTGTCTTGAAACTTTTCATGACTCAAACTTGAAGACACGCTCAGTCATACAGAATACTGTATCATTGATTCCATTTTTATGACACAGAAATGTTCCAATAATGGATGCAGTAAGTACACAAACATATTATCAATTCCCCAATGAAGCAAAGATTGGCCCCTTTTATAATCATGAATCCAGTTAGGACATGGCCGCTCTGACACCTCCCCGACTTGTCCTCGACTAACACACAGAAAACAATAAACTGGGATAAGAAAACTGTATAAAATATGTACCGAGGAATCCTTGACTTGTGTAGAATGGACCAGAGTGGAGAATAGGTCAACGTAAGTAGAAGTAATTGGTGATAAAAGCTTGTTATGGGCACAGGATTTACGCAGGCGAACAAATTACAGCCAACATATTGGTGCTGATGTATGACAAAAGTGTTAAGCGCCTGTATTGGACATATAAATGGTTGGAAAACTGTCTTATTCTCAGTGCCCCATTTTGTTAATCTCTTGTTTTAATGTAGTTCTCCTTGGGAAGAATTCTTGGATTTACAATGAGTTTTCATGGTGGTGATTTGTCAGGATGGAATAGGTGGTTGGGGAAGCTTATCTGTAAGTACACATACTGGTTGGTAGGCTTAGATGGAACAGATGCTGGGCATCTAGCTGTGAGTACTTGGTGGTCACTTCAGATGATCGGCTGAAGAATATCTTTGGAAGAATTGGGGTGATGTGCTTATCTGCAAGACAATTTATTTTCTGAAATTGTCTGAGGTCAAGATTCCTTAACTGTACGCGCCTGTGGGAATTTCCAGTCAGAACTGGTGACTTAGGTAACTTAATGGATTGGGTGGTGAGGTTTGGTGACTTGGTCGATGGCATGTCTTTGCATTTCTGATGATGAGGGTCATTGGTCATGATATCAATCACTGGATTGTCTCAGGTCAGAATCGATTATGTACAGGCTGCAATTATATACCTGAAATATTACTTAGTGTGGCTTTAAACAACAAACAAACACACACAGACATATGGGATTAACTCAAAGAGTGCAAATAGATTCTAATTTATGAAACATATTTGTACATTTTATGTTAGTTCTTCAAAAAGGTTTTGTTCTCCCTTAAATTGTAAATGGGGCAATGTTTTGATGTTGGAATTGTACAAGTAAGTTTGTTTGTTGTTTAATGCCCACTCAGCAATATTCCAGCCGTATACTGGTGGCCTGGAAAAAAATCGTGTACGGACCAGACAAACCAGTGATTGATATTGACCAATGTCTCGCACCATTGGGATTTGATAACATACATCAACCAAGTCACAGAACCTCACCACCAAATCCATCTTGTCACCTATTACAACAAGCACAGATTGCCTGGAACCTGTTCTAACACTGAATCCCCAAAGGGTTGTACAAATAAGAGAGAAAAAAGGTTTTCACTGCATTTGCCAAGTCTGAAAGGCAATATTGAATCAATTTATTCCGTCCCCTGTATGAATCATTTGCCACCTTTATGCTCTTGATATTTGCATATGCAAACTATCTCATATAAAGGCATAAAATACAAACCCCTTTCAACAGACAAAAACAGTTTTGAGGAAATGACATTTGCATGAAATGAATATAGCAAACTAGCCAGCTGGTCAAAAATCAATAAGAAAAATTCAGTGCATTGAATGAACTTTGAATTAAAATCAATCCATAACATTCATTTCTCCAATTGATTTAAAATATGCTATTGTGATAATGCACTAATCAGTGAGTCTGAAAAAATTATATCAATGCAAATAAAAAGGGAAGAGAGAACAACTAGGATTGATTTTCGTTGACTGCATAAAGCAAGCTGTCATTTGAAGCTGATCAAAGCCGTACCAAAACTTGGCTCCTTCTCTAATCTTCTGGTGTATTTGCTGGGCATGTTGACACCTGGATTTGTGCAATCAGTTTTTATCGTTTGTCGTCCTTCTAGATAGAACCAGTCTTCAAATAATTTAGAGACTGGGGTTGTGATGAAGAAACATGTTGCCAGAATTCATGAAAGACATGTTAGGAAATGGTTTGTTGAAACACGATGTCACGAAATCAGAGGAATGTCTTCTTTTAACTGAATTATGTTTACTTTGTAATAAATTTCCTTTTAAGAGCTTAAGAGAAAGGTCACTCTCTGTCTAATATAGATTATTTGAAGTTGATCAGTGTTAAATGTTAGTGTGACTTCATAAACTAAACTAATAAATGTAAAAGGAGAAACATTCAACACATCATCAGGCCAGGCCACTTTTTAGTTTGGTTTTACAGAGTTTAGGTCAAAATATGCCAATAAGCTGGAGTCAAAGTTACAAGTAGGTTCAAACACTCTTAGAATATGAGTTTCCGTGAAGTAAATTTATATTTTGTATCGACAGTCGACAATTTTGCAGCTATACCATGCAATCATAGATAACATGCAATCACTCCATCAATACACACCATCAGATTCAGTCACATCTTCAGTGATAGATGATGGGGACAAAGTATATCTGGGGAGTTTTAGTGAGTGAGTCAGTTGGGTTTAACGCTGCTTTGAACAGTTTTCCAGTTACATCATATGATCTTAATGTGGAGGAAAGCCCAAAGTGATGCACGTCTCAGATGTTTACCTCTTTGGTGAAACCCACGAGCATAAGTATGGTGCTGACAAAGCTAGGAACATAATTGTGGTGAACCAGGATTCAAACATATGATCACAGGTTTCTGGTGTGCCTAAGGGACACAACTCTTCACAATGTATTGCAGTGCCTCAGATGACTGGGCCACCCGTGCCACTCGGGGAAGTTTTAACATGAATATTAACAAATAAATTTTCAGTCAAACATACAATTATTTATTATCTATGTTTTAACTTTTGCAAAATGTCAGGTAGTATCTTACGTAAAACAAAAAATAAATCTTTCTGACCTTTATAATGGCTTTGCCTTCAAAGTCCAATAAAAAATGTTGTTAACCTTTGTTCTTCCTGCCTCTTTCTTTGCCATAAGACGTTATTAAGAAAGATTATTATTTCGGGGTTTGATGAACTATTGCTATGCAAATGTCAATTAGTCTTATACAGCTTTCTAAAGATCTGTCAAAGACTCATAATTCTTTCTATGGGTATTATCTGCTATTGTAACGTTTTCTGTTATCTATTCATGACATTGACATTGACAATACACACGAAGAAGTATGATTAACACTGGATAAACCGTCAGGCAAGTGTACAACTAATACTGTTATCAGACACTGACTTATGCATTAACAATGACACAATGCCATTTGCAACAGCTTTATAAAAAACATTATTTTCACTATTTATGCGATATCCTGTTTATGTAAAGCACTGCGGTTTAAATGTTAGCTATCAAACACCACACATATAGTGCCCTGGAGAAGACTGTTAGTTAATGTCACAACCCACAGTTATCAACATTAGGTTGATTATCACAAAGATTTACATGAGGTGAGTGGGAAGTTTGCCACTGTATGTAGTATTTATAACAAGGCTATGACTTAATGCGACAACTTGGAATGTGTTAGTTATATCTCTCTGTATACATTGTATTCATCAGAAGGCCATAACTGAATGTGACAACTTGGGACATGTCAGCTGTAATTTTCTGTACACATAATATTCAGAAATCCATAGTTAAATGTCACAACATGGAACATGTTAGCTATAATTTTCTGTACACATAATATTCAGAAATCTATACTTAAATATCACAACTTGGAACATGTTAGCTATAATTTTCTGTACACATAATATTCAAAAATCCATAGTTAAATGTCACAACTTAGAACATGTTAGCTATAATTTTCGGTACGCATAATATTACAAAATCCATAGTTAAATGTCACGACTTAGAACATGTTAGCTATAATTTTCGGTACACATAATATTACAAAATCCATAGTTAAATGTCACGACTTGGAACATGTTTGCTTTAACACTCCATACATATATTCATCAGAAGGCCTTAACTGAATATCATAACTTGGAACATGTAAGCAATAAGCCTCTATTTGCATAGTATTCATCAGAAGGTTATAACTAAATGTCACAACTTGGAACATGTCAGCTTTAACACTCTGTACACATAGTATTCATCAGAAGTCCTAAACTGAATGTCACAACTTGGATCATGTCAGCT
This sequence comes from Haliotis rufescens, assembly GCF_023055435.1. Taxonomy (NCBI): domain Eukaryota; kingdom Metazoa; phylum Mollusca; class Gastropoda; order Lepetellida; family Haliotidae; genus Haliotis; species Haliotis rufescens. Next base: position 58,621,993 of record NW_025963779.1, on the reverse strand, counting down.
ATAACCCACAGTATGTCTACAGTTCAGGAGAAGGCTGTGACCAGTGTGTAGAAGTTGATTGATTCTATAACAAAGCAGTTGCTGACAGCTGTGCCTCACTCTGTTGTATTGTTATTTACAAATGTGCAAACAGTAAACAGGCATATGTCCATACTAGTATACTTCCTCTTCATTGTTGGCTCCTATAAGCTTCCCCAGCCTTGCTTTGAACATGCAACAAGTGTCCTGAACACCCAATATATCCAGCAGTTGTATACATTATATTCCTTTCATTCGCTGAGAATCTTTCTCTCCAGTGTTGAAGAATCATGTCCTATCCTTATGAGAAAGTTATAAGTACATACATAAACTGCTTATTGGCAATTGAGGATTGAACGCTTTGAACTTGATCAAAGTGAATACCATACAGAGTCTGCATGAATAAAGGATGTCCTATTGAATCTGTTGATCATCATGAGCCTTCTCATAACAGTAAATAAAATAACAGCCCTCCATTTCTTACAAAAAATTATGGTATAAACTTTATGAAACATATGGAGTTATTTTCCTGCATTAATACTTGGAATCATACAAATATTATAAGAGTGAGTGAGTTTGGTTTAATGCTCCAAATATATCATGCGTGTCAGCCTAATTAATGTGGGAGGGCCCCATGAAGAGCCAGGTTAGAATAGGTCTTCAGCAATCCAAGCTTGCCGTAAGAGGCAACTATGCTTATCACAAGAGGCGACTAACAGGATCAGGTGGTCAAGCTCACTGACTTGGTTGATGCATGTCATCGTATCACAATAGGATGGATTGATGCTCATGACATCCACCACTGGATTGTCTAGTCCAGACTTGATTGTTTACAGACCGTTGACACATACCGGGAATATTGCTGAGTGCAGCATTAAACAACCAAGAAGCAAACAATAATGTGGAAGGAAAGCCCGAGGTGATGCAGGTCTGCGACCAATTTGGTAAAACCCACAAGAATAGGTTAACGCTGACAAACCGAGAAACATAATCATGATGAACAGGATTTGAACCCATGATCATATGTTTCTGGCGTGCCCATGGGATGCCACTCTGCACAGTGAATTGCAGTGTCTTAGATGACTCGGCTACCCATGCTGCCAAATTCTATCAGTATGGAAAAAAGTACCACTCAGATTATGATACACTTTGGAAAAACCATGTCAGCCAACTTTACAGAATCCTAAAAGGTTTAAAAATGATCAGGATCCCGTCAAGCTTGTTAAGGCATGTGACTGCATAATTTTGTTTTTACAGTCCTCCAATGAAGCAAATGAATAAAGCTAATGACATTTATTCAATCTTGATCAAATTTGGCTTTTTGTCCTATAATGGAGGTCGGCTTTGTGTAAAGAAATGCTAACTGGTCATTAAGAGTTGGCAGCCGACATTGAATTGAGGATGTAGTTGGTGAAACCAGGTGTGAAAAGTGGATATCATACCCAAAAAAGCATGACACCACATTTTTAAGTGACGAAGATAAAACCATTAGGCTCTGTAGCTCACCTCCATGTTTTGATAAATGCAACATTATGGATCAATTTTGAAATTACAAACAACTTTCACATGTCAGAAAATTATCCAAATTTGAAATATTTTCAACACAATAGACATATTCTTTGCTAATTGAATAAAATGATAATGTATGAATTATATAGCAGAGTTGTGATATCAGTTTGAAATCAGTTGTAATTGCCTGTACATAACCTTATAGCAACAGCCTTACCAACTTCATCTTGGCCATTTCCAATGAGGCCGGCAAAAATATATACTGCAACCTGAAGCTATCGACAAAAGTCCGACCTTATTTGAAAACAAACTTAGATCATGCTTTGAGTAATTTTTTTTACACAAGTAACCATCTCAACTCTGAACACACTTATAAGCTCCAACTTCGAGGACTCATCAACAAGTTTGGCCAGAAAATCTACCTTTCTTCCATACCTAATACCAGTCACTGCCAGTCGATGACGATGTGAGAGTATATATGTTGCCACTGAACATTGGTTCTAGGGAATCAATGTACCAGGAGTCCTGGCTCCAGTGGAACAATTATCCAGGACGAGGACTGTATTTCCTTCCCTCGGCCAATTTCTACATATGAATTTTTATTCCTATGGAATATTTATACATAGGACTAATTCATCATTCATAACTACACTAAAACTAAGATGTCATATCCTTGAAACTGAGAGAGGCTGTTATACTGACACAAAGACAGAAGATGGATATTGTAAACATGCATGTCTATTCAGGCTGAGGATGAGTGAATGAGTATGGTTTTACACTGCTTTTAGCAATATTCCAGCAATATCATGTCAGGGAACACCAGAAATGGGCTTCACTCGTTGTACCCATGTCTGGAATCGAACCCGGGTCTTCGGTGGGACGTCTGAACGCTTTAACCACTAGGCTATCCGACTGCCCCCAGGCTGAGGATGAGGTTCATTTCCTGCTACAAAGTCATTTATTTATTACAGAAAGACAAATTATTTTCCTGTTTATTAATGGCAATAATAGTTATATAAAAATCTGAAGATACTTTTGAAACTTAGTGCAAGCTATGCATCTGTAATTTACAAAACTGTAATGCAAATGTTTCAAAATAGACAGGCCTCTCCTGTCTGTTGAATTCATATAGTCTGCATACTGAATATTTCACTGTTTGCTTATCTCTAGATCTGTGTCTTCTCATTGTTATATAGTTTTGCTTGTTGATAGTAGTTTGTAGACATTTTGTCCTCTGCTCCATGAGGGTGTTTGTGCATTAAAAATGATCTTATCTAATCTCATTAGTAGCTGGCATAAATGAACTAGAAGGTGTAGGTCATCGTAAGGTTAAAATTGAAATCTGCTAAACAGCATTTGTGACTGCTCCTACGACATAAAACACAGCATATCACATTTTACAATAATTCAGGAATAAATAAAAGTGACAAAACCTTTTCCATATAGCCACAAGTAATCTAGACTAAAAGCAGCATTGATATGATTCCGACTGCATCATAAGAATATGTTTATGAATCACTATCAAATAGTAATGATATCAGGTGTTCGCAAAAAGGTGAGCGCATCCTGCCTTACTGGTGGCATCCATCACAAACACATGCAAAGGCAAGTCAATTGTTTACCTGAAAAAAACACGGGAACCGATGGTACAAGTCTAAATATTGCATCTGACATCATTTTTGTCACTGATGGGTCAAATTAGGCAATGTACACCACATGTCAACCAATAAACTTTTCCGAAAACTTTACTTAGGCCTTGAATGTTATAACCTTGATCAAACAACTTCCAAATGGGTCTATGGTGAACAAAAATGACACTTACGTCCATGATATAGCTGCCATTTCAAAGTTGGATTGGAATTCGATGAGCATGATATGAATACATTAGTTGTAGATCCTTCCATACCAGGAATCACAATCATATGCCTCTCAGTTTTAGATTAACCCCAAGACATTCTCCCTGTTTAGCTGAGTAGACGTCGTCTAAGACGCCGCAATTTGCTGTGCAGAGTTGCGTTCCTTGGGCACGCCAGAAACCTATGATTGTGGGTACGAATCCCGGTTCGCCTCGATTATGTTTCTAGGTTTGTCAGCACCATACCCGTGCTCGTGGGTTTTGACATAAGTGGTAAACGTCTAAGACCTGCATCACTTCAGGCTTTCCTCCCACATTAAGCTGACACGCCACGATATAACTGTAATACTGTTAAAAGCGACGCTAAACACAACTCACTCACTCACTCACTCACTAATTGTGTAGTCAGTCATACAGACCCGGAAACAAATATATCCAATAAAGCCCATGCAAGTCTATATTAGTGGGCAAGGCTAGATTACTCTTGTATCAGGAAATGAAGAAAGTCTCTGGGCTCCCTTTTATTATATTTTTATTAAGAAAATTTAACAACTGTTTTTTTCTGTAAGATTTCAGAGCCTAGATGTTAGTCCATTAGGTGAGCTACACCTGTAGCTATGTCTCCGACAGCCTCTAACAGCCTCCTTCATTTCCCGTCTTAATGGTTTCAGTTTTTTCATTCATTCTTAAACAAAACAAAATAATCAATGACTTTAAACTACAAAAGTGTCAATTTCAACAGCAAACTAAGTCTTTTGATAAGAAAATATGTCCGTAAATACAAACCTCAACACATTTCTGGAAAAGCATCGCCACAGATCATGATATATTTACACCAAAGTTATGGGATTTAGGCAACTGAAGTGGCAGTGTGGGAGGAGGGACTTGTTCTGCTGTGTTATTTACATGGGTAAATTATGGCTTTCCCACTGTAATCAAGCAGAAAAGTGCGACAATGCAATACATTTGACATGATTGACAGCTCTGTTTTGTAGCTTCTTGACAAGAACACAGTGGGCATCAGTTCTGGCGCTCTGAACTGTCTGTAATAGATCACCCCTGTATGTGATATGCCTCTTGAAAACCTGGTATCTCCTAGGAATCATTCCATCTGTGACATTATTGATACTGAATTTTGGAAATAAATAGTAAAGATACTTTTATCAAATCATGAGAGCCATTAACTAAACGATATTTTATAGCTGCATCTCATTTTTCTTTCATCTTATTTATATTGAGAGGCATCATTCATGCAGGCTGAAGAACATTGGCCTCATCTTTCAGTAAATGTTGACAATGTATTTGTTTAATGGATTAGTGATCACCCAAGAGTCTATTAATGGCCACAAATGAGAGTCCGATGTCCCAAACCAAACCCACAAGCAGCGCTTTGTCGATGAAATGTCAGCCATACCTCTTTGGGTCACCCATAACAACAAAAAACATGTCATTGACTTTCTGTTTAGTTATTAAGCTCTCTTGTATGAAATATTAATTTCTACATGATAGCTGCTGCCATTCAAAAGTGATTGTGTTCTAACTGTCATATGGCGCTGAACCAAATTGATATTAGTGCTTCTGCTGTTCATAAATATTAATGAAAATGTGCCAACTGTAACGACAACTTATTCTTCAACAAAACCCAAAGACATGTAATGCAGCCATGGAGTTAAACCATCCATGCTGCAAATTCCACTGCTATGTCATATAGCCTTACTTTTCCTTTGGAAAATAAATATTTTTGTCATATCAGAGAAGCCTTTGTCCACTGCTTCTTCCACAAGCCTTGATGTATAGGTTGGTAGGATTAAAGAGCATGTAATTCTGAAGTCAGATTGTGAATAATGACTTGATGATACAATATGAATCGGTAAAGAGCACACACGAAGCTACAGTAGGATTAATGAGCAAAGAAATAATCTACAGACACTGACTTGATTACTGGTTTTGGTCATGATAATCTCATTATCACATTCATCTGCCTTACATTTCAATCAATCATAAAGTGCGTTATTCCACGCTGAATAAATGGCTAAGTGGTGTTACATGTCTTTTTGAGTACATGCTTTACTGTTATATTCAATGTTTGATTGTTATGTTCAGTGTTTTACTATTATGTATTCTGCACAGTTTCCTCATGGATCAATATTCCATTGTTATTGAGTAGTTGTAATGGTTATTCAAGCATTCATATATTCATGTACGATCTACGTGACGTAACAATGAGGAAAAGTCCACTTCACCGTGCATGGTTACGTGTCAGTCTGTAACCAGTTGAATGATGAATCTTTGAAGGTATTTTTTAATTAAGGCAACTGGTATTATTTAGATTACATCAAAGTTAAATGAAGCTGGTATTTGTTGAAGACACTTCTTTTTCAACCAGGAAATTGACTTATCACTGCAAACTCTTCTATGTTTTTGGTGGGTTTTTTTTTTCTTTTTACTTTGAGGTTTGAATTAGTTTGGATTTTTTTTATTAATTTCATGATTCAAGTGGTCTCATATGGAATGTTAATGCAAAAACATTATCTTATCTTATCTATAGTGGCGGAACGAGAGAGGTATAATGAGAATCCTAAGCCATTACCCAGTGGATGATGATGATGATGATGATGATGATGATGATAAACTATCTTGTGAGACGAATATTCATAAAATGTTATTGTACACAATGATGATAACTTAAGTGATAAAACACTCTTTCATGATGATTACTCAGTGTATGCTGCTGCTGCTGCTGCTGCTGCTGCTGCTGCTGCTGCTGCTGATGATGATGATGATGATAAAAAATAATTTATAATGACAATTATCAGACTGAGACAGGCAAAATGATGATGATGGTGAAGAGATTATGATGATAAAATATCTTGAGAAACGAATATTTATAAACATTTATTGTACATTATGATCAATAAAGTTAAGTCTTCCATGATGGTAACCCAGTGCATGCTGCTGCTGCTGCTGCTGCTGCTGCTGAAATTTTGAGACCGTAAAGATGGTGTTGTTGATGGTGATGTTGATGGTGATGTTGATGGTGAAGTGAATACAGATAATCTTGTGGATGCTGACATAGCAGTAGCGTGGGTGGGATGAGGAGAGTGGCTGGCAAGGTTAGAGTCAGGGGTAGGAGTACCAAGGGATATTTGTACAGTAAACAGTGTGCGGTGCTGGTGCAGCCCCATTCAGCCTACTCTAACACATGTTTTTACCCATCTGTGCTTCACTCTCACATGCTGCTTGAACAAATACTATATGAAAACATAGATAAATACTGCTCTATAGCGTTAGGGGATTTGGGATCATCAAAATATTTTAAGTACCATTAAAAGGTTTCATGTTACTGAACCATTTTGTTCTGTGAAATCTCCCTGATATTCGCTGTATGGACTTCACAAAGAAGAGGTGTTTGTTTCTGAGGTGTGCCAGGCTTTAATTCATCCAAAAATACAGTTTTTGAAATTTATCCCAAACAAAACACACTGAGAACAAAGAGCGTTTTTTGCTTGACATAAACAGATTCTTCAAAGATGTCTGAAAGAGGTGTATTCATGTGAAAGCTGACATTAATTTTACCATTTTCTTGCATAAATATAGCCTTAAGTATACTTACAAAAACAAGAATAGAGTTAGGGATGATGAATATTTCTGGGAATATTTTTCTGAAAGTGTGTGCTCAATCTTCACAACCAAAAGAATATCCCCAACATATTCAAAATCCCTAACGTATATTGTTCAGTATATATGTCAAATGATCATTTTAATTTCTTGGGTAGTGATGGATTTAAGAGAATACACATGCTACTGACACAATCATCAATTAAATAAAAGAGACACCCAAGAAATGATCACATGTCCTGAAAACCAATTCTTCTCCATCCAGGAAGTAAATGTCAAAGTTACAATTGGTCCATGGACATAATTCTCCAGTGATCCATGGATGCAGGTGTGTCCTCTGAACTCACAGTCACAGGTCAACACTCAAACAAAAACTTCCCCACTTACAGTGAGACTTGACATAAATGTTTCCCATTTGCAATATTCTATGGTTGTAATCAGGTTCCAGAGTCGTCAAAAAGTCAAAAGTTCTCATCATAGTAGCCAGTTAGTCGAGTCTCTGTAATCTGCAGACAACCCATAATATACCAGATCCTACAATGTTCCAAGTAACTTAATAACCTTCATTTTTTCTCACACCATTGTAAATAATTATCTGGATATAATAATCTTCATTTGCCCGGTATTTCGGGAAACTGTATGGACGCTGTTAACTATTCATGTTCAGTACAAGGATGACATCTTCGATCAGCTTCTCTCTTCGTTGTCAATCAATCGCAGTGTCTGTGTTTAACCAATGGAGTGTTATAAGATTTGCCTTATGAAGAAACTGGTTCAAGTGATTATGAAGTACAATCCATAAAATACAATATTTTGTAGGAAGTATTTTATGGACAAAATTGAAACCAATTATTCACAATGTATTTATAGTTGAAAGCATGTCATTAACTTTAACTCAATTAGCCAGATGTAATCTAATAGTCGATGCTGGGTCTTTCTTTTACATACAGTCTGCAATTGACACTCTGCTTGTCTTGAAGTACAGATGACTTGATCTATGTTTTTAGTTAAGGTTTTATAGTACAATAGGAGTATAACCATGACCTGCTCGACTTCACATCCATAATTAATAGGCCATTAAAACAATGGTTACAAAAGAAGGAACAGTCTCCTCTGATAATGTAGATCAAATTCCATTTGACCAAAGGAGGTATGTGTATAGCAGCCACAATTTCCTATGCAGAGTTGTGTCCCTTAGCCATAACAGAATCTAAAGATGATCAGTACTATGCAGTTCTAGTCAAAAAGTGTAATCATGTGTATCAATTTACAACGAACTCAATACCAACAATGATTCTGATGATATAGAATATATGGTATGATAGGATGCTTGTCTAACATGCTACCTACTGTGTCAAAATAATCCTGGATCAAACTTTTTTGGCGTTTCTGAATAAAAAAAATATCAATATCTCAAAATGACATTCATCTTCAAACCAATGTCCATCACTTAATGGAATTGAAAATAACCAGTATTACGTGAGTACAGAACATCAAGTTTGCAAGCAAACAGAAAATTGAATTGAAAATCTAAATTGTTTAAATGCAAATAAGAGTTTGGGGTCCCTTGGTGGCCATCTTCAGCCTGGCTCAATTCTTATAATGATGGGTATGAGTTGTGTGCTTAAAGTCACACGATATGATAAACAGGAGCATATGGATAATATCTTCTAACTGGAATATTTACAGTTATAGTTTTCTTATCATGCATGATGTATGACAAGCAAGATTTCCTGTCCTGCATTATAGCCTAGTTGTATCTTCAGAAGTGGATATATGCATGACCTCTCATGCCTGCAGCTGATAGAGACACTCGGTTCCGCTCAACAGGAAAATCTAATTTCACACTTGTTATGCAAAATACCCACGCAAGTATATGTATAATTTAGTTTCCAATATTGAACCTTTCCTTTTGTTTCCTCATATAAAGAAATAAAAAAAAATTATCATCACCAAAATATAAGCTTCCATGGTTCCATCATGAGTTGTGAAAACACAATGGTTGCTCTCCATTAAGCATTTGTGTTTCTTCCCAAACTGTTATTCAATGCAGGTCTACCTCATGGAAGAATGATCATATTGATTTTGTGTGTCGATGCGAAGCATCATGCTTCATAAACAACAACACTGATAGATACAAACTCACTGACATAAAACGTTAGGAAACACATGTTCATACAATGGATTAATGAACAGTTCATTGAATATTCAAAGTTATGGCCCAATATAACTTTTTTTGTTGGATTTCTGTCTGGGCACGTTTAGGAATGAGAAGTTTCTGCACTGAATATATTGATGATGACAGGAAACACAATGAATATATACTGAGACATAATGATAAACGAATAATCATATCTTCAAGCATCAGACATGATGTGTTTTTGTGCGAAAGTCCCTCTTGAAACACCCTGAATAAGATTCAAACCCTAATGACAACATTGTTGTGTTTGATTATCTAAATACACAGAGCAACATAATTTGATCTTTTGTACCTTACAAGAAATTTTATGTCCATTTCAGAGTGTTTCAGTAAATGATAGAGTGAAACCTTGATAATCTGGATTCTGTTTGTCTGGTGTACCCTCCTCCTAAACAATATTTTTGGTAATGCAATACATAATTATAGGAAGCTTAGTACAAACAATGATTCGTTAATCGAGGAACTAGATGACTTCACTGGAAACTGTCCGGACTCTCAAGACAACAAACTGTCTGAGATTCATGATTTTCAGAACTTGCAGAGAGGAATACTTTGTTTGTTGTTTAATGCCACACTCAGTAATATTCCAGGCATATGACAGCAGCCTGTAAATAATCGAGTCTGCGACAGAAAATCCAGTGATTGATATTGTGAGCACATGAGCCATTCCATCAAGGTACAAGGACACACAATCGACAAAGTCACCGAGCCTGACTCCCAGATCCATTAGTTGGCTCTTACAACCAGCACAGGTTGCTGGGAACCAATTCTAACCCAGCATCCCCATGACGGGAAGATGGGATTGAATATAACACACAATATAAAACACTTGTTGATGTGTGTACCCCTTGAGGGCATCACATAGTTCTTGTTTTCCTACAGCATGTGACACAAGATTGTGTCATCTACACCAGCAGCTGTACTAATGCAACTAGGGAAAAGAATACCATCCGAAGAAACTTAAAATGCTTTATTCAGTTTCTTACTTTATAAATTTTTTTTAAAAATTGTGTTCATTTCTGAGTAAAATATTTGGACAATGCATGTGATCGTTATTCATTTTTATACTTCATAGTTGAAAGAAAATCTTTTTTTAATGTTTTAACTGTGTAAAATAGGTTGGCAATGCTTTTATTGAGCGTTTTTAAGACCAATTCAAATCCTAATGTCTTGCAAATTAAACATGTAAAATAATAACATGCTCAATAGGAGAGCCGTTTACATATGTTTATAATCCTGCATCAATTTATGAGTAATTGAAACATTTAAAAGTTTAAATCAAAATACAAAAAGTCTCAAGCTGTGAGATAAATCCTATGAAATCAAATATGCACTAGTCCATACCTGACCGCCCACCTGCACCACAACCCCACACCCCCACCCTCAAAACAGACCCACAGGGCAGAAAAGGCATAACATTGGTATTCTATAAATGGACCACTGACAATCAGTGATTACACCAGGTGTTCACAAAAAGGGGAAGCATATTCTGCCCTACTGGTGGCACCGCCACTCACACATGAAATAAAGATTGTTGCGTCCCATTAGAAATCGATGTTATCTAACTTTACCAACTTTTCCATAAAATAGGCTCATCATGCTTGTTCCAGTGACAGTTTACCAACTGAGCAATGCCCCCAACTAGTCTAAACTCAACCATTGTCTAGAATCCTAGAGATAGTTGTATCCTGACCAGGTCATGGGTTCGAATCCCAAATCAACCCTGATTACAATCCTCAGTCAGCACCATAAAATGCTCATGTATTTCTCCAAAATGGCTGAAGTCTTCAACCTCCTTTGCTTCAGCTCAAGCTGATATACCATCTATAACTAAAACTGTTCAAAGCTGTTTGAAACCAAACTCATTATCACTCACACATTTAGGTTTTTGTTCAATAATGAAGGTTGATTCTAGGGGCATACTGTAAAACCTGGGTTGGGGTGGGATGGGGTCTGGGGTCTTGGGCTGGGGTCTCTTGTACTATGAGATGGACTATGTAAAGAAACCCCCGAAACTGTGTTGGGGACATGTCACGTGATAACATCTGCCCAGCTGCAGGAGAATCCGGAGTCTGGACCCATTATGGCAGCAATCACAGATTCTTGATTTTTCCAGCAGATGATATTTTCATTCGCAAGCTTTGAAATATGTACAAGGTATAGCCAATGAGAAAGATTTTGAATTCTTTATTTTAAAAAAATTCAGTGAAATCATTCATGGATAGTAGTGGTATGTCCATGAAGTTCAGCTTCCGAGAGAAAACATATGATGTGAACCCAAACAAGTCCAAGACCCAAGCCCATATGCCCAGCCCAAGACCCTAGACCCTAGACCCCATCCCAGGTTTGACAGTATGCCGATTCTAAGTGTCACAGCTCTGGGTATGTGCGCTATGAAGCAGATTATCATGTCAACATAAGAAATCTGTTGTTGACAGAGGTGGGACGACTGTGTTGTGTTTGCCCACGAGAGCCCAGTTTACCTTTAACATTCAGTGCAAACAGGCAAGGCAGTCCCAGCACTTCCAGGTGTAGATTCTAATATTTTCATTGACACTAAGCATGATTGTGCCACCCATCTTGATATAAAACTAACAGATAGCAAACAGCCTTGACAGTTAAACTGCTATTATGTCAGAAAAGGATGTTTTTGTGTTAACTTCATGTTTTTAAACATGTGATAAAAAGAACTAGGTTTCAGGTTTATGTGAGTCAGTCTGATGATGCTATGGATTCATAGAGATGTTTACAAAATCGTGTATCACTTAACATCCACTTCTTGCACGCTTAACAAAAATAATTACAGATGTTGACAGGCCTAAATATATTCCTTTTCCAAATGGCAAATCATTAATAGGATGAACACTTGCTCAAACAGACTGAATACTGCAACAAATTGTATCACATATCAATGCAATAAAAACCATAATAATTAAAGGTCACAAAACCTTTCCATATTCATAAGAAATTTCTACTAAAAGCAGAGTCCATTGTTTGATTCTGACTAAATCAGGAGCATGTGTTTATGAATCACTATCAAGCTGTGATGATACCAAGTGATTGGGAAAAGGTGAGTGTATGCTGCCCGACCAATAGCAACTGTCACAAACACATGCAAAGGCATATCAATTGTTCACAAGAACATATGGTACAAGTGAAAATAAGGAATTGCATCAGACATAATTTTGGTCACCGATGTGTCAAATTAGGAAATATCCTTAACATGTCTACCATGAAACATTTTGAAAGCTTTACTGAGGCCTTTACTAACCCCGATCAAACAACTTTTGAGCAAGAGTTTTGACACTCTTTGGAATCTTCATAGAAAGCTAGAGTATGCTTGATTGTAGCTCAAAAGCAGTAAAATGTAGACACCAAAGGATTCTGATGCAGGCACATTGCACAACTTTGACAAGACCATATTGTTTTGAATTAGTTCTCATTTTACCAAAGCAGAATGGTTAACCTTGCTGATCAAAGCAATAAGAACCTGTTGGTCTTCTAATGGCTAAAGGTGAGAAAAGGAAGTTATTGATACCATTTATTGAAAGACCCGAGAGCACAGGTAAAAAGACACAGGCATCCTCAGAAATAGATTGAGGACAGCACAGTTCAAGACAAGGCATCAAAGCCTTTGAGTAAAAAAAAATTAAATTGATTTTCCAAGGAGCTTTCTTGCAGACTTAATGTCTACAATGGCTGAGCAGTGTAATCCATGTTTAAGGCTGTTGTTCCCTTGGGAGCAGCTGTGTAAAAGGGGTTCCACTTACAAGACCAACTCCTAGAACTGGCAAAGACAAACATCAAAGTGGAAATCTCTCAAAGCAGTATTACTTGGCATTTTGTTCAATGTACAACAAGCAAGTAGCATAATGAACTCAAATATAACTCCTTTGTCTTATCTAAAACATAGAACAACTTAATATACTTGAAAAAAGCTACTTCCAGACATAATGAAGCAACTATCTTCAAAGCTGCAAATTAAAATTTCATAGAGGGGAGTTAACTCTCATTGCATTTCTTCAACACAGTTCTCTCCCTTTCACTAGCTTACACAATCTTAATTGAATCACTTATCTGGAACTTTTGCTGACCGTATTGGTCAAGAATTTGTCAAGATGTCTTTAAAAGCCTTTTTTCTCATGAAAATTGTCCAAAAGAAAATGTATTCTCTCGTCACAAATTGTTCATTGGCATTCAAAGTCCTTGAGTAATGAATGTATTGTGACTGTGTCATGGATATGAAAACTGAGGTATTGCTGAGTGCATATTTATCAATCAATGAAACAGCCTGATGGTCTATAACAACACAGTATTTGCAGCCAATTTGCAAGAACAAGATACATATCCATATCTGACTAGCCATCTGAAAGGTTCCCCCGGAATCTGGTTAATCAACCTCGTTACCACCACAAGGCTTCCCAGAGTATGACCACAAGCGCAATCTGCAGATAGTCATCAGGATAACATCTGTAATTTTCTGGCATATCCGAGTTAATCTTCCCCAATGAACGTGAACACCTATACGATCTATGCATTATATGATAAAACGCTGACTTGAGAGTCAGAGATAGGATTTGAGGTGTATGGGAGGTTAAATTATCAAAAATATATAACTTCTGTTTCCTTTAAAAACAATACTACATACAGAAGGCAAGATGTGCATACATTTAAATTAAAAAATAATTCCAATTAGAAAATACAATATTAATATCAACATCTAATGTGTGTAAAAACGTATTGTTACCAAATTGCCTGGTATTAACAAATTCAATTTGTTTGAAGAAAACAGGTAATTTTCTAATTTCTCGAAAGGTTAAACAGTATTGAAAGTGTGATGTTGATCACAGAAAAAATGTCACATAATTGTTGCTTGTAGTCATGCCCTAGTTCCATGGTCCTGAAATCTCCAACTTGAAGCAAAATGACAGGAGTCCTAATTAGCTATCAAGCTTCAAAGACTTGTAGGAACCTCAATGGCTTCTCCTGGCTTGTCCTAGCTCCTGGGTATTTGTCGACTGCTCAGTTTGGTGACAGATCATCATCGCCTTCTTATTCAGGCAACATTACCTCCGGATCAACTTGTTAACAGGCTGAAACTCAACATGGTTGTCAAGAACCAATTACTCGCTAGGAAAAGCATTATGAAACATAGTGGTATGTGATGTGTGGTTAATATTAACAAAATAACATGAACGGTATTGTCTGCTGTTAAATAAAAAGGACGAATTTTTGTAATTAATGGTAAAAGGTTTGGTTGTTTTCAGTGTAAGATGTAACCAATTTTTTTTTGTAAGATGAGAAAGTCAGAGTTTAATGAGAAGGACTCCAAAGGTCATTGCAATATGCGAGCTAATGTCATATTTCATGACTTTAACAAAAGGTTAGATCTCATCTTTAGTGTACTTTTTATATGCAAGTTTAATTTTACAGAAAGTCACAATTTCAAAATAAAATAGTTTGCAGTCTCATGAAACATTAATCATGACTTATTTTTAAATAGTTTATAGTCCTTATGTTTTAATAACTGTGATTTTACTTATGAAAAAAGTGAGCTGCATTTTATACTGCATTTTTATCAAGCTAGGGAACACCAGAACATGATTTTACTTCACCATTTGTTTATTATTTGATCCTTTAAAGACTTATATATGTTTTTAACATTAATCTATTGAATTCTAAAATACAACTTCATAAGAAATATGTATTAATTTGGTTTTAGATTCAGCAAAAATGTTGATATTAATATTGTATTTTCTGATTGGAATTATTTTGAATTCAAAGATGTGTACACATCTTGCCTTCTGAATGTAGCAACTGAAACACAAAGTAATAACATGAAGGTATCTAAAATGAATGAAAGATGATAGGTATTTAGATCCCACCTATTTTCACCGTTCATTAATGATGGTTCCATGTTTGCGTGAAGTGCATTGTATTCATGTAACTTTTACATTAACATTCCCAATGTTCCCCATCAACATGCTAGTCACTTTAACAATTCACTGAAGTATATTAGGGCTAATCCTTCTAATTACCAATCATTCTGGCAGGAAATGTAGGATTTTCCACATCAGTTCCTTCTATTACTAAGTTATTAGGTATGATGGAGTCAATTAACTAGCTTGGATGGGGAATTGGTGATTCTCTAATTAGCGCCAACAATTACCATTTTTATTGCCATGTTGTTCCATCACTGTTTGGCTTGGAGGCTGTGTTCTTATTTCTCACACATAGAACACTAAAAAACACTCTGTCTGACCCCTTGGATGGAATGTATTTAGATAAGGAACCAAACCAAAATGTCAATGTCTCCTGCAATTCTAGACCACAGCACCTGGCACAGAATGGGTGGTGCCAATGAGTGTGTTGATGTTTGTGGGAGGGGATTACTTTTTGTGGCCTTACAGACAGATGCACTGAATCATGTTATTGCCTTGCTGGAGATCTTGATTTTCTTTGATTCATTCAAAGGACATTGTGTTGGTAGACTGGATGCATACATAACCATTATTTATTGATGGTGGCTAAGTTTATCACGTCTTCCATTTTCGGTGATGGATACAAGTATGAATAGCCCTGACATTTATGTTTAGATGTAAATGTATTGTCAGGCCTGGTCAGTTATTTTTTTCTTCAAGGGACATGCCAACAAAACATTTGCAAAAGTTTAAAAAATGAAAAATAGAATGATAGCAATGTCCTTGTTAATATTATTTGGTGTTTATTTTGGTTCATGTATTTTGTAAGAAAATCAAATTGACTGAACTGTAACAAAAAAAGTTATTGTTGATTTTATTTAAAATAATAAATTATACTGACATAGCCTAATCATAGTGGATATAGCTTCCTTCATCTCTTTTCCATAACATGTTTTATTCACCCACTCAAACATTACTGTATTCCTTCATTCACAAAATCATACTTTCAATGAAATTAATACTTGCCTTGTCAGTAAAATATAAAATTGTACATTATTCAACTGTATTGTTCATAATGACTTGTTGTCAAGAATACCCTTTCAGTAATGTGTCATAACCACAACTAACATTTGATTGGACGTGTCTGAAGGTCCCAACTATAACCATAACTTGACAGCAGGGAATGTTAGAGATGAATGCCATTCCCATATCGCATTATCAAAACAGCATATTTTAAATCCTAGCTCAGACACATATATAATATTGTATTACATGAATCATATATCCTACACAAAAGATTCCTATGATGGATGTAGAGTTTGATGATGATATTTGTGATATAGTATCCCAGTTCCACCAACAACAACTGAATGTGACGTACATCACCTACTGACCCCATGGCTATACGCTTCATCTCATTCTCAGAATCCTGTCTCACAATGCTTCATTTATCAACCTTCTTTACAATGGAAAACTCCTGTTTAAGTGTTCTTGTTGTAATCATGAATTCTTTCTTTTCTTTTAGGTAAGTGGATTTATTTTTCTTCACAAGCAATGTGAGATGGCCCGACGCTCAGCATCAACAGATGGCGGAGACAGTAAGGAATGAACTATCGCACACATATACACAAAGATTATGCTTATATGTGCTCATGGCACACCAGCTCTGACACACATCGGATGTGACACACATACACTGGTAATTACTTAATTCCTGTATCACACAGTGTTTGGAATCTTTCTGCTCAGCATCAAGACATAAACATATTTTGGGGGGTGAGTCATGGTAGATTACAGATGCTGTGGTACAAAAAATTATCATGGTTCTTGTAAAAAAGAAATGCTTTTGGAGAATTGATAGGATTTGGAGCTCTCCACTGGACCATTTAGCAAATGGTTATCAAGAAGGGAGTCCTTGATGTGAAAACATTTAAACTTGAGAAAATATATTATTGCACATCAGCTTTATTTCTTCAAGAACATTTAGGTGCTGGTGTTGATGATAGCAAATTAACATGATTTCAACTGATGATCACGATTTTAATTATGTGGTCAAATGGTCTTCTGGAGCTCTTTGTCAGGAGATGCTCAGCAGGATTTCAAGCATGCTAACAAAATTTTCCCAGTTGTGATGGAAGGATATTGGTTCAATTCAGAACAAGGGTATTACATTATTTCCAGATAAGGCAGAAAATGTGATTCCCTGTCAACTAGCCACAGCCTAACTGAATGAGTGACCTACTGGATTCATGTATAACGTGGTGGCTTGCAAGCACACTCAGTTGGGATGCAGTCCATGCATATCATCCTGGCTATCACATTTGATGCAGATATCTACACTGTGTATCTTAATTGTTTGCATCAGTGAATGAGAGTGTTTCCTCATAGGAATAAAACAGTAATATATGTGATGCAGATATGAACATTGTGCATCGTATGCATCAGTCAATGAAAATATCTTATACAAATAACAGTGACATATATCACTCGAAAGAAGTTAAAGAACACCCAATTCTTCCATATGACTAAAGCTGATCTGTCATGGCATGACAGATTAAATATTAATATGAAAGAATCAGGTGTTCTTTAACTTCTGGGGGCACGGGTGGCCCAGTCGTCTAAGGCGCTGTGATTCGCTATGCAGAGCTGCATCCATTGGGCACGCCAGAAACCTATGATTGTGGGTTCGAATCATGGTTCGCCCCAATTATGTTTCTAGGTTTGTCAGCACCATAGCTGTGCTTGTGGGTTTCACCGAAGTGGTAAACATCTGAGACCTGCATCACTTTGGGTTTTCCTCCCACATTAAGCTGACATGCCGGGATATAACTGTAATACTGTTAAAAGCGGTGTTAAACCCAACTCACTCACTCTTTAACTTCTTTTGTGTAGTAGTGGGGGCACGGGTGGCCCAGTCGTCTGAGGCGCCGCCATTTGCTGTGCAGAGTCGCGTCCCTTGGGCACGCCAGAAACCTATGATTGTGGGTTCGAATCATGGTTCGCCCCAATTATGTTTCTAGGTTTGTCAGCACCATACCCGTGCTCGTGGGTTTCACCGAAGTGGTAAACGTCTGAGACCTGCATCACTTCGGGCTTTCCTCCCACATTAAGCTGACACGCTGGGATATAACTGTAATACTGTTAAAAGCGGTGTTAAACCCAACTCACTCACTCACTCTCTAACTTCTTTTGAGTACCGGTAGTATATGTGATGCAGATGTCTGCACAGTGTGTTGTATGCATCAGTCGGTGCAAGTGTATAATCAGTGTGATAGCCATTGTATACAAGTGTTATGTCTGGGTCTGATGCACTGATACACATACATCACATTTGATAAATCATCCTAATAAGGATCGTGGCACATGGGATGGAGACGACTGGTAGCATCAAAGCCTTTGATTACAGAATCATAGATCCTATACCCAAACATCCATGATTAATGGACATTCATCAGGCCAATATCAAGGCAAAATACGAACCATTTTACAGCTCCACTTCAGTGTCATTGACATATGATGATAGTTAAGCTTTCCATGTATTGAATAATTTGTGATGGTAATTAGGTGACCAAATTGTACCTATCAAAGTATGTTTTGATAGGACTAATAGTCATATTCCATTATTCATATAGACCTCAAACTATTTCATATTAATCTTCATTTCAAGATCATTAACAAGGTCTATTATCATATCTGGTGTAAGAGTCTTCATTGTTCTTGACACGAGGCTTCACTCTTTGCCAATAACTGAAGGATTTTATACACCTGTATATGTTTAGCTATAGGGCTAAAGTGAATGAGTGTGGTTTTATGGTGCTCTTAGAAATAAAGACGTTGTTGTTGTTGTTTGATGTTTAACATCTCATTTTGCAAAATTCTAGCTTTGTGACAGGGGCCTGTGAATAATTGAGGTTGAGTGAGTGGTTGAGTGAGTGGTTGAGTGAGTGGTTGAGTGAGTGGTTGAGTGAGTGGTTGAGTGAGTGGTTGAGTGGTTGAGTGGTTGAGTGAGTGGTTGAGTGGTTGAGTGGTTGAGTAGTTGGGTGAGTGGTTGAGTGAGTGGTTGAGTAAGTGGTTGAGTGAGTGGTTGAGTGAGTGCATGAGTGAGTGGTTGAGTGAGTGGTTGAGTGAGTGGTTGAGTGAGTGCATGAGTGAGTGGTTGAGTGAGTGGTTGAGTGAGTGGTTGAATGAGTGGTTGAGTGGTTGCGTGGTTGAGTGAGTGGTTGAGTGGTTGAGTGGTTGAGTGGTTGAGTAGTTGGGTGAGTGGTTGAGTGAATGGTGAGTGAGTGGTTGAGTTGGTGGGTGAGAGTGGTTGAGTGAGTGAGTGGTTGAGTGAGTGGTTGAGTGGTTGAGTGATAGTGGCTGAGTGAGTGAGTGAGTGAGAGAGTGAGTGAGTGAGTGAGTGAGTGAGTGAGTGTTTTTCACATGCTGATACTAGCAATATTCCTGTCACAGTTTTTACTGATATTTAACAATATCACAGCAAGGGACAGCAGAAAAGAGCTTTACCAACTGGGGAATCAAACCCACCAGCTTTTGTATCATGAATGACGGCCACCCCACTGACCCTAATGTAGCCTGGACTAAACCAACCAGTGGTTGATGTTATGAGCATCACATCACTGTGATATGACCACCCAATTCTATGACCAGTAATTGCTTCAGATAAAAATATTGGTGACACAAAGAACATTTTTTAATGCTTAGCATCTGTGTGGGGAATCAAACCCTGGACATCCTCGTAACAAGCGAATGTCCTACCCACTCGGCTACCCTTTGACGAACAAAGATCCACCCAAAAGCCTTGTAGGAATTGTCATCTGAGGCATACGTTATAATTATGCATTCAATACGAATAACAATCTCATTAAAATCAGATCTTAGTTCTCACTACCGCTAAACAAAGATCTTAGGACATCCATTTACGGGTCACGTCAGAACGACCGTTCACCTGACCAATCAGAGCATCGCTTACCAGATCATGAATGTGATAGTTGGAATGTAATTTCTAATCATGCAACCTCGAAAACTTTAACACGGGTTATTCCGAACGATAGTTACTGGCTTACCGACTGAATCCATACAATCTGGACCATCTATTAGCTATTTCAGAATGTTCTTTTGTTCAGGTTTCAATTATTTTATCGAGAATTTTCAAAATATGTTTCAAAGCGTAGTCGCCAATAGGAAATTAGTGCCGTAAAGCACGAGAAAGCTGCCTTCTCTTTGGCTAATGTCGACTTCTTGTCAGTCATTTCACTGGTCGTACAAAGTTCGCGCAAGGTCGGTCTGACGTGACCCGTAATGGGATGTCCTCAGATCTTTGTTTAGCGGTAGCGAGAACTAAGATATAATTTTAATGAGATTGTATGAATAATAGCCATCATGTTTATAATTTCAAATTAAAAATTTGTCTCGCTGTTGTATGTGTACAATTACAGCAGAAGCCGTTATGATCAATAAAGATTGACAGAACCAGGGTTATTATGAAAATCAATCATATTTCCGCAAAATGCCATGCTGTGAAACCGTATACTCATACTTGATCCACTGTGCACATTCAGGCATCTTTAAATCAATTATGCCAGAGAATTAACACCAGAATGTAATGTCAAATGACATATCTATCACTACGCAGATGCATTATCGCCATAGTTCTGTTACTTCCAAGCAAAAATAATCTGTAATGTCTGAGAAGGTTATAAGTGTGGCTATCTGTTACCATGACTTCCTCTTCTCCAAAGGTAAATCATTATTTACCTCATTAATTATGTAACCAATACCAACATGATTCTGTATGTTATTAAGAAAATAATGAGATTGTTCATATTAAAAAGACATGCTTGCTTGAAGTTTCAAATAAAAACAATTGTATTTTGGTCATACTTCTTTAATTCTATGTTTCACAGATTTATTCCAGCTTTACTGCACAATATCTGTTGAAATAAAAATAAAAATAAATAGCAATGTCAATTATATATTTATTTATATGAAAGTCATTCTGCCATGGAGATAAAACTGCAGGTGGCTTCTTGAATCACTGATAGCGATGTAGACATGGAATTTATATATACAGTAAACTACGGTTATAATGAACTCGGGGGGACCACTAATCTTAGTTTGTAATAACCGTAGTTCGTTATAAGCATACATACACCATATATACAACAAATGGTCAGGATAAAAAATAAGTTTGTTATATTGGTCAGTTCGTTTTAAGACTGTTTGCTAGAAATGTAGTTTACTGTTACATGTACATGCCTTATTGTATAAGAGGTCCATATTACTATCGGGAGACACAATGCAAATAAATATTTTTAAGTATATATTTTTTTCTGGACAAAGTGATCTTAGTGCTATGACTATTGTAAGCCTATGTTAAAGAATGGGAGTTACTATCATCTTAGCGCTAAGATTGCTTTGTGCAAGTGGGCCCAGCTGCTTTTCATTAGACCGTTAAACAAAAAATAGAATATGTTTGGCCTTAGATCTATTGAGATTTTATCATATTTTCTATTGATATTTGGTGTTGTATACATACCTATTGGCACAAGGAATGGAAAATTCATATTGCAACTTCCGATCTCAATAATATCCAGTAACAGTTATCTAACTGCACAATAAAAGACACACATTGATAGAATAACATGTCTAGAAACGTTCCACTCATCGTTTCTGGATTCAGACACTGAACACTGAACACATAGATGTCGACTCACATTTCACATCCGTCAGACAAGCCAGAACGTGTCTTTCTGAGCAGTGCTCACTGAGGACAATATGCACGCTTTTAATGTGGAACATGGACTGTTGGGCGTTAAAGGTACCAATAAAATCGAATCTGGGCAAGAGACTTCCTTCAGTCTGTTGACTGACACAGAATTCACCATTGGAACCCAGCACCTGAGTCAGCACAAACAATGCACGAGCATTGGAATCGAGAATATAATTAAGTTAGTGGAAATTGTTTCATGTTGTTTCATGTTGTGTATGATATCATTTAATATTCATTCATGGTTTTTTTGTATTATACAGTCATTTTATTATAATTATTATCCATTTAATAAGTAAGTGACTGGTGGAGAATCTGGGTAAGAATATAGGTCCAAAACAAATTATGCTTGTAAGAGGTGATTAAATGGATGGGGTGGTGAGGCTTGGTGACTTGGGTGATTGCGTGTCATCGTATCCAACTTGTGTTGATCGATGCTCATTATATCAATCACTAGATTGTCTAGTCCATCGTCATATCACTCGATAATTGATGTGTGTGAGAGCATATCGCAACTGTATATCACAGCACTATGATTGGGGCCCTGTTCCTCAAAGCAGACTTAGCGCTAAGACGATCAACACTACCATTCTTTTGCATTGTCTTATGACTGTCCTAGCACTAAGATCACTCATTGTAGACAAAGGGAAGTCATTGATGCACTTTTTGTACTTACACAAATAGGCAGACTCAAAATCTTTTACAGAAGACTTGTGAAATTGCATGGAAGGTTACTAGGTGCTATAGATTTATCCAACCCTTGTGGGAGAACACAAGAAGTAAAAAACTGCTCTTTTTACAAAGCAAATCAGAAGATATCTGTCCCTATGGCTTAAATAAATGATCTTTAAAAAAAAAGATAATTAATTTCATGTTAAACGTGGGATCAATACTTTTAACTACGACAGTGATGGATGGCGTTGACAGGATTTGATGGGGTCTGTTGTTGAGTTGTAAGGAACACTGAGTGAGTGAGTGAGTGAGTGAGTGAGTGAGTGAGTGAGGTTTAACAGTGTGAGGGAGAAAAGTCCAAAGTGATGCAAGTGATGCAAACCAAGGATCATAACTGGTGTGACTATGGGATTTGAACTCCTGATGATGCAAGGCTAAAGATTTGTTATCATTCTGGTTTAAGATACTGAAGTCATTTGGAATAATTAATATGATGTAGGAATGATGGATAAGGTATATCAAGTTTTTGATTCAGGATCTGTGGAGGTTTGTAGGTGTGGTAGAAGTGGTTTGTTTGTTTGTTGTTTAACGCTGCCCTCAGTAATATTTCAGCTTTATGACAGCGGTCTGTAAATAATCGAGTCTGGACCAGACAATCCAGTGATTGATATCATGAGCATCGATCTACGCAATTTGGGATACGATAACAGCGTCAACCAAGTCAGGGAGATGTGGGTGGTAGAGGTGGATGAGAGATGTGGGTGGTAGAGGTGGATGAGAGATGTGGCTGGTAGAGGTGGATGGGAGATGTGGGTGGTAGAGGTGGATGGGAGATGTGGGTGGTAGAGGTGGATGGGAGATGTGTGGGTGGTAGAGGTGGATGGGAGATGTGGGTGGTAGAGGTGGATGGGAGATGTGGGTGGTAGAGGTGGATGGGAGATGTGGGTGGTAGAGGTGGATGAGAGATGTGGGTGGTAGAGGTGGATGGGAGATGTGGCTGGTAGAGGTGGATGGGAGATGTGGGTGGTAGAGGTGGATGGGAGATGTGGGTGGTAGAGGTGGATGGGAGATGTGGGTGGTAGAGGTGGATGAGAGATGTGGCTGGTAGAGGTGGATGGGAGATGTGTGGGTGGTAGAGCCGGATGGGAGATGTGGGTGGTAGAGGTGGATGGGAGATGTGGGTGGTAGAGGTGGATGGGAGATGTGGGTGGTAGAGGTGGATGAGAGATGTGGGTGGTAGAGGTGGATGGGAGATGTGGCTGGTAGAGGTGGATGGGAGATGTGGGTGGTAGAGGTGGATGGGAGATGTGGGTGGTAGAGGTGGATGGGAGATGTGGGTGGTAGAGGTGGATGAGAGATGTGGCTGGTAGAGGTGGATGGGAGATGTGTGGGTGGTAGAGCCGGATGGGAGATGTGGGTGGTAGAGGTGGATGGGAGATGTGGGTGGTAGAGGTGGATGGGAGATGTGGGTGGTAGAGGTGGATGGGAGATGTGGGTGGTAGAGGTGGATGGGAGATGTGTGGGTGGTAGAGGTGGATGGGAGATGTGGATGGTAGAGGTGGATGGGAGATGTGGGTGGTAGAGGTGGATGGGAGATGTGGGTGGTAGAGGTGGGTGGGAGATGTGGGTGGTAGAGCCGGATGGGAGATGTGGGTGGTAGAGGTGGATGGGAGATGTGTGGGTGGTAGAGGTGGATGGGAGATGTGGATGGTAGAGGTGGATGGGAGATGTGGGTGGTAGAGGTGGATGGGAGATGTGGGTGGTAGAGGTGGATGGGAGATGTGGGTGGTAGAGGTGGATGGGAGATGTGGGTGGTAGAGGTGGATGGGAGATGTGGGTGGTAGAGGTGGATGAGAGATGTGGCTGGTAGATGTGGATGGGAGATGTGGTCGGTAGAGGTGGATGGGAGATGTGTGGGTGGTAGAGGTGGATGGGAGATGTGGGTGGTAGAGGTGGATGGGAGATGTGGCTGGTAGAGGTGGATGGGAGATGTGGTCGGTAGAGGTGGATGGGAGATGTGTGGGTGGTAGAGGTGGATAGGAGATGTGGGTGGTAGAGGTGGATGGGAGATGTGGGTGGTAGAGGTGGATGGGAGATGTGGGTGGTAGAGGTGGATGGGAGATGTGGGTGGTAGAGGTGGATGGGAGATGTGTGGGTGGTAGAGGTGGATGGGAGATGTGGGTGGTAGAGGTGGATGGGAGATGTGGCTGGTAGAGGTGGATGGGAGATGTGTGGGTGGTAGAGGTGGATGGGAGATGTGGGTGGTAGAGGTGGATGGGAGAGGTGGCTGGTAGAGGTGGATGGGAGATGTGGTCGGTAGAGGTGGATGGGAGATGTGTGGGTGGTAGAGGTGGATGGGAGATGTGGGTGGTAGAGGTGGATGGGAGATGTGGGTGGTAGAGGTGGATGGGAGATGTGGGTGGTAGAGGTGGATGCGAGATGTGGGTGGTAGAGGTGGATGGGAGATGTGTGGGTGGTAGAGGTGGATGGGAGATGTGGGTGGTAGAGGTGGATGGGAGATGTGTGGGTGGTAGAGGTGGATGGGAGATGTGGGTGGTAGAGGTGGATGGGAGATGTGGCTGGTAGAGGTGGATGGGAGATGTGGTCGGTAGAGGTGGATGGGAGATGTGTGGGTGGTAGAGGTGGATAGGAGATGTGGGTGGTAGAGGTGGATGGGAGATGTGGGTGGTAGAGGTGGATGGGAGATGTGGGTGGTAGAGGTGGATGAGAGATGTGGGTGGTAGAGGTGGATGGGAGATGTGGGTGGTAGAGGTGGATGGGAGATGTGGGTGGTAGAGGTGGATGGGAGATGTGGGTGGTAGAGGTGGATGGGAGATGTGGGTGGTAGAGGTGGATGGGAGATGTGGCTGGTAGAGGTGGATGGGAGATGTGGTCGGTAGAGGTGGATGGGAGATGTGTGGGTGGTAGAGGTGGATGGGAGATGTGGGTGGTAGAGGTGGATGGGAGATGTGGGTGGTAGAGGTGGATGGGAGATGTGGCTGGTAGAGGTGGATGGGAGATGTGGTCGGTAGAGGTGGATGGGAGATGTGTGGGTGGTAGAGGTGGATGGGAGATGTGGGTGGTAGAGGTGGATGGGAGATGTGGGTGGTAGAGGTGGATGGGAGATGTGGCTGGTAGAGGTGGATGAGAGATGTGGGTGGTAGAGGTGGATGGGAGATGTGTGGGTGGTAGAGGTGGATGGGAGATGTGGGTGGTAGAGACGGATTGGAGATGTGGGCGGGAGAGGTGGATGGGAGATGTGGGTGGTTGATGTGGGTGGGAGATGTGGGTGGTCGAAGTGGATGGGAGATGTGGATGGTAGAGGTGGATGGGAGATGTGGATGGTAGATATGGGTGGTAGATGTGGGCGGGAGATGTGGGCGGGAGATGTGGGTGGTCGAAATGGATGTGAGATGTGTGGCTGGTTGAAGTGGTTGGTAGAAGTAGGTGGTAGAAACGGGGAAGCAATGGGAGTTTCCCTGTTCAACATTTTAAACCCATAACATATTTTGAAATACACAAACAAAAGAAAAATACTTCAAACAAACTGAACACTAGGTGGTGTTTGTTGTTCCCAAATCAACATTTAGAGAAGGTACAAGACTGAAAAACAGACACCAACCTATCAAATTCTCCATCTTGACTCCAACAGAAGATGACTCTTACAAGCAGCCTTCCCATCATTTGGGAGGCAATCTGCTTGTTTAATGATAACATATCTCTGAAGGCAAGCATGAAAACTATCGATTAGACATGGCTGAAATACCAGCCTCTTTCAGCTGGTACAAAACCTGAACATTAATACAACCCTTTGTTAGTTCCTACTTTGAAAATTAACACACCAACTAAAACAAATATTGACAAATAATTATTGGTTGAGTGAGCAGGTGAGAAGCAAAAAGCCTCCAATAGACACAACATGCAATGATGAAGGATTAAACTATCGAGTTAGAAGTGATTAATTCTCCAGAGAGGTGGACTGAACTGTGATCAGTCAAACAAACCAGTTTTTAAAAACAAACACTTCATTTGTAGGAATTGAGCCATCAATACTCTGAATGATGAAACATGCAGATGCTCGTGCGGTATACCACAATATGGCTGAGTTAAGACAAGAAAAGCCCCCCAACAGATCACACATGGTCGTACCACATAGTGGTGTACATCACCTGATTATAGATACATTATTAATGCCCACCCCACCTCTAGTAGATAGATCAGAGGTATGCATGCAATGTACACATGAGGAAGCTGAAACCATGTCGCTGGGCATCTCACAGACACACCAACAGGGTGGAAATCTTTGATATTTGATTTTTGAAATAGACTGTATTGCACTGAATGGCTGTTTCATCATCTTAAAAGTAGGATTAATTGATCTTGTCAAGAAATATTTTGAGGATTTATTATTTTATACTTGTGTCAAATGTACTGTTCGATTTGAATTGATAATAGATGTATGGTCCAAAGATTCTTCAACAGTCGTCCATTCTTTTTATTAATACTCGTCTTAATTAGATTTGTTGATATTGTAAGGAAATGTTTGAGGATTTTATATTTCCTAAACATACTTGTGTCAAACGGATTGTTAGATTTGAATTGGTAATAGATGTATGGTCAAAAGGATTCTTCAAAGTCGCCCATTCTTTTTATGTCTTTCTATTAAAACTTATCTTGATCAGATTAGTTGATGTTGTCAGAAAATATGAGGATTTTTTATTTCCTTAACATTCTTGTGTCAAATGGATTGTTAGATTTGAATTGATGATACATGTATGGTCAAAAGGATTCTTCAAAGTCACCCATTCTTTTTTATGTCTTTCTATTTGAACTTATCTTGATCAGATAAGTTGATATTGTCAGAAAATATGAGGATTTCTTATTTCCTTAACTTTCTGACTAATCTGATTAGTTGATATTGTCAGGACATATTTGATGATTGCTTTACTTAATTAGCATTCTTGTGTCAAATGAACTCTTCAACTTGAATTGTTAATAGATATGGTAAAGAGCTTTTAATTTTTTTCAATAAAAATGTCAATAAGAAAGATTTCTTTACTTTTCGTGTCCTCATGTGAATAATGTTATCAAAGAGCTTTGCTCCCTGCTGACTTGTTAATGCTGTGGAAAATTTGTAAAAGATTATATTTGAAGCAGGTGATACGATAATGCCTAAAATGAGACTGACATTTAAGCCAAATGACAAAACAAAATCAGATCACCAGAACATTTAAGCGTCCTCAAAGATCCAGTCAGAATAATTTCTCAAATTTGTGACAATGTGGTGGACGTGTCTTGTCAGTAATGGGAAAGAACTCCATGATGCGATGCATGATGGGAAATGATGAGTTGACCAGCACCATTACTGCAAGCCCTCACACCCCGCTGACTGCTGTCTACTAGAGGAAAATAATTTATCTTTATTCATGTCCACACATCCCGACTTGTAGAGAGTCGATGGCAAGAATTGTCACAGTATCAATCTACTATCAAGTCAGTCATGAGAAGAACTCTTTAATCTGAGTACAGCTAAAATATCACTCAGGGCATGTCTCAAAAGTCATCCCTGGACTGAGTAATTTCAGAGCTGGGATACAGACAGAGCTTTTTGTCGTCTCCACCACTCACTATTGTGAAGCTGCCGATCACATTATTAGATAATGATTCTAAAGTTCATATTTCATATATATGTCAAGTGAGTATTTCGCCAGGACCTAAAGGTCAGTTGAAACTAGACATTTGAAGTTGAATGCCACATAGTCTAGTGCATATACTTCAATGGCATACCTCAGGTGACACACACACATTTCTGTTCGGATGCACGCACAAATGTTAGCACATCTTTGACGGGGTTAGAGAGCAACTGGGTAATGTTGTTTAATACTGCAGTCAGCAATACTCCAGCAATATTATGGCGGCCTGTAAATAATCAAGTCTGGATCAGGCAAACCAACGACTGAAAACGTGCCAAATGATCCACACCATTAGAAAACCATGACATGCAATCCAATCCTATTTAGGCTCCTCTTACGACCGTCTGAAGGTGCTTTGGGCATATTCTAGCTCAGGCCTCCACACTGGCATGTAATGGTTGGACAAATTATGTTTTGAGCTATTGAAATATATTAGTGTTTCCAATAGTCCTCGTGACCGGTTTGTTGTGGGAGCAATTCTTAAAGTAGACACAGCATGTGAGTTGGTCATGATTGAGTTGAATATTGAACTGAATCTCTGGCCCTAGTCTTGAAAACTTTAGAGCCAGCCTCAAAACCTACCTGTCTGCAAGCTGCTATAGAAGTGTTTAAAACATCATTACTCTCGCCTATTGTATTTTTTCATGCACAATTTCAATGCATAATTTTACGTCAATCATTTTCATTCTTCCTTGCACCCTTATGGGCAGCCATTCTCATCAGGATTAAGTGCAATATGAATGTACATTATTATTAAGATACCTTTAAGCAGGTGTTAAAAAAATGGATGTTAAGGATTGACAATTTTTTTTGTCACCAAGGCCCACTTGCACAATGGGATCACAGGTGTCCTTTCTTTAACATGTAAAAAAAGCGACAAAGCCCTTTCCATATTGTTAAGAAGTCTCTACTAAAAGCAGAGTCGATTGTATGATTCCGACTATATCATGAGCATGTGTTTATGAATCGCTATCAAATATCAGTAATAAGATTGCTTAGTGCAGGTGGTCCCCGAACCATTGAGCCTTGTGGGCATCCCATGAAATTACTCACAGTATCCTAATCCAATTTTCAACCCTGTGGAGATTCCTTGTCAGAAGAGCTAGGTCCAAGTACAGCTCATGCTTGTCATCACAGTTGACATTACCGGGATCAGTTCGTCAATCTTGGTAACACGGACATGGTGTGGATTAGGGCTGGGACGGGTAACTCGGGTACTCAGGTCAGGTTGGTATTGAGTAGGACCCAGGTACCCACAGGACTACCTGGACCCATGGTTAGTCACGTGATATATTGTTTCATGACAAAAATTCACTATATAACAATATGGTTACACAACAGTTTTAAGTCTCTTATGTTCGCATTTCTTTATGACTGTGAACACGTTCCTTCTGACTTTGAACAAAGCTAAAACTTCAGCATGCATGCCATTCTGCCAGGGCTACTGTCAAACTATTCTCAATCGGACATTTTGTACCTATCTCTTGACACCGACAGTGGGAACCTGGGTAGGGTCATGTAATAGGGGTGTGGGTACCCGGGTAGTAAATTTGGACTCGTCCCAACCCTAGTGTGCATCACTCATACATTCAGTCACTGGTTTACTTGATCCAGATTCCGTTACTTCAAGATGGCCATGATATAGCTGGACTATTACCGCCTGCACGGTTGTACAACAGCCATTTCACTTCAGTATGGTTACCATGGCAACCATAAAGAAAATGTTACTAGGATGTATATACCCAGCAATTATGAAAATGTTGGTGTAGTTTTGTTTGGTTGAATGTTCAATATAGGCTAAGTAATGCATATGCACTGTATCAATGAACAATTCAATCTACCAGTTGTCTTTATACATGAAACATGTTCACCAGAAACTTTTCCTGGATCAGAAAAAAAGTGGTGGTTAATAGAAGGGCTGGATGGGTACACAATTACTGCCCAGGGCCCACTTGCACAAAACAATCTTAGCGCTAAGACTATCGTAAGCCTATGTTAAAGTATGGGAGTTACGATCATCTTAGCGCTAAGATCGCTTTGTGCAAGTGGGCCCAGGTACCCTTCCCCCTTCCAACCATGCCTTGGTACTTGTAGGTCTCAAGAGTGGGTACAAAATGTCTGATTGGGAATTGTTTTACTGGATCCCTGGCAAAAAATATTTAGATACACATATTATACGATCTGATCATGCATATATTGAAGCTGAATGAAGTTTTATCTTTCATTTGTAAAGCTATATCTTTGTATTTACCCTGAGTAAGAGTGACTGAACATCATCAACTTCTGATCTAATATTAAACATGTCAGGCCACATGAAAATACCATTGTCACATATATTTCATATGGGAATTGAAACCACTTTGATGTTCTGACTGATCACTGGTTAATCTGTAGAATGCTATCAAATATCTGATTTCAAATAATTTGAAATTTGATAAATAAATATTTAATAATATTACAGGAGAGTCATAGTGATCAATTGCATGAACTCAGATCTATTGCTTTATTTGAAAGGTCATGCCAAGATTGCCAAAAAATTGATGTTTTTGCATGCAGTGTACTCTTTATTCATTATACAATGATGATGATGATGATGATGATGATGATGATGATCTTGTTATTTATTATAGCCAAGTCTGTAGAAGAACTACAACCCAAATGCAAGGCCATACCTCGCGAACAACACATATTAACAGTGATCCCTTAGGTATAACAAAGTTTTCAGAAGTTGGGTTATTTTTTTCAAATGGAAAAAGAATTTTTCAATCAATACAGTTAGAGGATCACTTTTATCCCAGAAGAATTAACACTTCACAAGCTATGACGCAAATTGAAGGTTGATATAGAAAATAATTATCATTCTGGAAATTCACCATGACCTTTAAACAACTGACTGTGATCACAATAAGATTGTACAGCCTTCATATGATAGTCAGTGAAGAGCACAAATAGAGTTTTAGAATAATAAATATTTGTTTAATCATCTTGTTAATAACAAATAAGACAGTTTTGATAAATCTATAAAATAAATGCAAATAACTTCACAATTTGTTGGTGGGCAATTTCTGTATACTTAAGTTGTAAAGGTAGTAAAAATAAATTAATTCATTATTCATGACATGTCATAAAAATTGTTGGTGTTGATATGAAAGATAAAATTCTGATTTTCATTTTCGCGATTGCAAAAATTCATAATAATCAAGATAGGTCACACTTGCATCCTCACATCCTGTTATCTGGACAACCAACATAGGTCTTCTCTACTGATATCTGTGCTTGCATTCAGCCAACTGGATAACTGAGATCTTCCTGGACCCACCCTCATCTTAGTCAAGCCTTTGTTACTGCAAAAAAAAGCCAGGTCTTCTGGTGTGCTCATTCTTGTTCCCATTCAGCTGAGATAGTGGTAGGTCTTCCTTGGGACCAGCACCCCATCATATCATTGAGACATCAGAGATAGGTCTTCCTGTGTGGTCACTCTTCTTCACATCAAACCTATTGGGACAGCTGAGATAGCTAGGTCTTCCCAGGTCATCATCCTTGTCTCATCAGGCCATTTGGACAGGGGGGCACAGGTGGCCCAGTCGTCTAAGGCACCGCGATTCGCTGTGCAGAGTTGTGTCCCTTGAACACGCCAGAAACCTATGATTGTGGGTTCGAATCCTGGTTCGCCCCGATTATGTTTCTAGGTTTCTCAGCACCCAACCCATACTCGTGGGTAAACATCTGAGACCTGCATCACTTCGGGCTTTCCTCCCACATTAAGCTGACAAGCCGTGATATAACTGGAATATTGTTAAAAGCGGCGTTAAATCCAACTCACTCACTCACTCACCATTTGGACAGCGAAGGTAGCTAGGTCTTCCTAGGTCATCATCCTTGTCTCATCAGGCCATGGGACAGCAAAGGTAGCTAGGTCTTCCCAGGTCATAATCCTCATCAGATCAGGCCATTTGGACAGCTGAGATAGCTAGGTCTTCCCAGGTCATCATCCTTGTCTCATCAGGCCATTGGGACAACTGAGATAGCTAGGTCTTCCCAGGTCATCATCCTTGTCTCATCAGGCCATTGGGACAGCTGAGATAGCTAGATCTTCCCAGGACATAATCCCCATCACATCAGGCCATTGGGA
Organism: Haliotis rufescens; assembly: GCF_023055435.1. Classification (NCBI taxonomy): domain Eukaryota; kingdom Metazoa; phylum Mollusca; class Gastropoda; order Lepetellida; family Haliotidae; genus Haliotis; species Haliotis rufescens. Next base: position 58,589,606 of record NW_025963779.1, on the reverse strand, counting down.
CAACTGAGATAGCTAGGTCTTCCCAGGTCATCATCCTTGTCTCATCAGGCCATTGGGACAACTGAGATAGCTAGGTCTTCCCAGGTCATCATCCTTGTCTCATCAGGCCATTTGGACAGCTGAGATAGCTAGGTCTTCCCAGGTCATCATCCTTGAATCATCAGGCCATTGGGACAACTGAGATAGCGAGGTCTTCCCAGGTCATCATCCTTGTCTCATCAGGCCATTGGGACAACTGAGATAGCTAGGTCTTCCCAGGTCATCATCCTTGTCTCATCAGGCCATTGGGACAGCTGAGATAGCTAGATCTTCCCAGGTCATCATCCTTGAATCATCAGGCCATTGGGACAACTGAGATAGCTAGATCTTCCCAGGACATAATCCCCATCACATCAGGCCATTTGGACAGCTGAGATAGCTAGATCTTCCCAGGTCATCATCCTTGTCTCATCAGGCCATTTGGACAGCTGAGATAGCTAGGTCTTCCCAGGTCATCATCCTTGTCTCATCAGGCCATTTGGACAGCTGAGATAGCTAGGTCTTCCCAGGTCATCATCCTTGTCTCATCAGGCCATTTGGACAGCTGACATAGCTAGGTCTTCCCAGGTCATCATCCTTGTCTCATCAGGCCATTTGGACAGCTGAGATAGCTAGGTCTTCCCAGGTCATCATCCTTGTCTCATCAGGCCATTTGGACAGCTGAGATAGCTAGGTCTTCCCAGGTCATCATCCTTGTCTCATCAGGCCATTGGGACAGCTGAGATAGCTAGGTCTTCCCAGGTCATCATCCTTGTCTCATCAGGCCATTTGGACAGCTGAGATAGCTAGGTCTTCCCAGGTCATCATCCTTGTCTCATCAGGCCATTTGGACAGCTGACATAGCTAGGTCTTCCCAGGTCATCATCCTTGTCTCATCAGGCCATTGGGACAGCTGAGATAGCTAGATCTTCCCAGGACATAATCCCCATCACATCAGGCCATTGGGACAACTGAGATAGCTAGGTCTTCCCAGGTCATCATCCTTGTTTCATCAGGCCATTGGGACAACTGAGATAGCTAGATCTTCCCAGGTCATCATCCTTGTCTCATCAGGCCATTGGGACAGCTGAGATAGCTAGGTCTTCCCAGGTCATCATCCTTGTCTCATCAGGCCATTGGGACAACTGAGATAGCTAGGTCTTCCCAGGTCATCATCCTTGTCTCATCAGGCCATTTGGACAGCTGAGATAGCTAGGTCTTCCCAGGTCATCATCCTTGTCTCATCAGGCCATTTGGACAGCTGACATAGCTAGGTCTTCCCAGGTCATCATCCTTGTCTCATCAGGCCATTTGGGACAGCTGAGATAGCTAGATCTTCCCAGGACATAATCCCCATCACATCAGGCCATTGGGACAACTGAGATAGCTAGATCTTCCCAGGTCATCATCCTTGTCTCATCAGGCCATTGGGACAACTGAGATAGCTAGGTCTTCCCAGGTCATCATCCTTGTCTCATCAGGCCATTGGGACAACTGAGATAGCTAGGTCTTCCCAGGTCATCATCCTTGTCTCATCAGGCCATTGGGACAACTGAGATAGCTAGGTCTTCCCAGGTCATCATCCTTGTCTCATCAGGCCATTGGGACAACTGAGATAGCGAGGTCTTCCCAGGTCATCATCCTTGTCTCATCAGGCCATTGGGACAGCTGAGATAGCTAGATCTTCCCAGGTCATCATCCTTGTCTCATCAGGCCATTGGGACAACTGAGATAGCTAGGTCTTCCCAGGTCATCATCCTTGTCTCATCAGGCCATTTGGACAGCTGACATAGCTAGGTCTTCCCAGGTCATCATCCTTGTCTCATCAGGCCATTGGGACAGCTGAGATAGCTAGATCTTCCCAGGACATAATCCCCATCACATCAGGCCATTGGGACAACTGAGATAGCTAGATCTTCCCAGGTCATAATCCTTGTCTCATCAGGCCATTGGGACAACTGAGATAGCTAGGTCTTCCCAGGTCATCATCCTTGTCTCATCAGGCCATTGGGACAGCTGAGATAGCTAGATCTTCCCAGGACATAATCCCCATCACATCAGGCCATTGGGACAACTGAGATAGCTAGGTCTTCCCAGGTCATAATCCTTGTCTCATCAGGCCATTGGGACAACTGAGATAGCTAGGTCTTCCCAGGTCATCATCCTTGTCTCATCAGGCCATTGGGACAGCTGAGATAGCTAGATCTTCCCAGGACATAATCCCCATCACATCAGGCCATTGGGACAACTGAGATAGCTAGGTCTTCCCAGGTCATCATCCTTGTCTCATCAGGCCATTGGGACAACTGAGATAGCTAGGTCTTCCCAGGTCATCATCCTTGTCTCATCAGGCCATTTGGACAGCTGACATAGCTAGGTCTTCCCAGGTCATCATCCTTGTCTCATCAGGCCATTGGGACAACTGAGATAGCTAGGTCTTCCCAGGTCATCATCCTTGTCTCATCAGGCCATTTGGACAGCTGAGATAGCTAGGTCTTCCCAGGTCATCATCCTTGTCTCATCAGGCCATTGGGACAACTGAGATAGCTAGGTCTTCCCAGGTCATCATGATTGTCTCATCAGGCCATTGGGACAACTGAGATAGCTAGGTCTTCCCAGGTCATCATCCTTGTCTCATCAGGCCATTTGGACAGCTGAGATAGCTAGGTCTTCCCAGGTCATCATCCTTGTCCCATCAGGTCTTCCCAAAAATCTCCAGTTAGCATAGGTCTTCCAGTATGATGACCACACATCCTCACATTCAGTCACTGCAACATCTCCAGTTCTTATATTTCACATGACAAACATGGAGAACCATATATTCCAAGAATGATCACAATATTATACTGAGATGCAAGCACATGCTGTTTCTTAGAGAAGGTACTCAGCAGAAACATTGGTGCCAGCCAACATATAGGTTCAAGCAAATTAACAGAATCCTGGCCCCCCGACAAGTGAGAAAGGAATCAGCCTTCATTTGATCCCTGAACAAAGTTTAAATTACCCCAAATCTTGTCATTATGATTCACATTATTCTTGAGGCAAATGACAGCTCAAATCTTTGAGAAAAAATGTTACAACAGTTCTTCTCCATAAAAAATTGTACTTGCAATGAACATTTCATTTCATCCCACGTGTTTCTGATAAGGATCCAGTTCACAAAGAAGGTGACCTGCCTTGTGTCCTTTTATGTCCGATCTGGCTGCTCTGGTTGACGCTGACACAATGTCTAGATCTGTCAGTCTTAGCCAGGCAGGGATGTCATGAACCAGGCAGACATGAACAAATTGAAATCCCTCTAGTCTAGACCCCATTACTCCTAAAACCCTGCTATCTGGTTATTTTTGGAAATGTTATGCAGATATGTCATGAATGCATAAACTGACATGAACAAATCGTCAGTACTATATGAAACTGGACCTCATCAGTCAGGACACCCTGCTATCTGGACAGTTATTGTTGGGAATGTCATGCAGATATTTCATGAATGCATGAATTGACATCAAGAAACCATAAGTACTACAAGAAAACTCCACTAGTCTGGACCCCATCAGTCAGGACACCCGGCTATCTGGACAGTTATTGTTGGGAATGTCATGCAGATATTTCATGAATGCATGAACTGACATCAAGAAATCATAAGTACTACAAGAAAACTCCACTAGTCTGGACCCCATCAGTCAGGACACCCTGCTATCTGGACAGTTATTGTTGGGAATGTCATGCAGATATTTCATGAATGCATGAACTGACATCAAGAAATCATAAGTACTACAAGAAAACTCCACTAGTCTGGACCCCATCAGTCAGGACACCCTGCTATCTGGACAGTTATTGTTGGGAATGTTATCCAGATACATCATGAACATGCAATTGAACCAAAAATTCCTGCTTTTTTATTGCATGTCTATATGATTAAAAGGATATACCAAGTTATCAATGATTTGTTAATCTGACATTTCGTAAACAGATAATTTCACTGGGAATGGCATCAGGCAGATTGAATCTTACATTGAATCTATGATAATAATCATCATACTGGTAATGATTCATGACGGCTGATTCTGATTCACGTAACAGAGATACAAGCGGGACTATTTTAAGTCTTTGATGTTTCAATTTATATTACATATAATTGGCTTCATGAAGTTGCACATGAATTACTAATTTGATTAAAAATCTTTTAACGAAAAAAGAATAAAATGGATATAAAAGATTATGTTCTCATGACATATCTGTATTGGTATTTGTTTACAGATATTTTACCCTTTCATATTGCAACAACATAAATAGCCGTAGATTTATTAAAATCCCTTGTATATCAAGAAGGAATCACGACGGCAAAAAGCTCATACAATCAAACAGGCATTCTCCATTAAACAGCGAGCCCTTGTGCAACATTTGTTTGGCCATGAGTACGACGTACTAAGGATACCAATTTTGTAGTTAAGCCGTAAGCGGAAGACACTTCAGAAGTCCGTCAGACACGATCTACGTCACACCAACTCTTAGTTTATTTTATTTTTACATCTAGAAGCCCTCTTCGTATTTATTTGGATTTGTCTCAGTGAGGAAAGTCGCACAAATTTCAGAATGGAATGGCCAAGGGCAAGCTGTGATTAGCAAAGCACTTTCTACTTCTAACCCGACAACAAAATCAATTCCATTTAAGTGATATGGTGAAAATGTACGAAGTTTAGGCTTTCCCCCTGATCATCTGTTAGCAATGGAACAACTTGTGGTGACTGGCCAGACACATTTGGCATAAAAACAGTAAAGTTTGTAAATGAAAAGAGTGTGTGTGTGTGTGTGTGTGTGTGTGTGTGTGTGTGTGTGTGTGTGTGTGTGTGTGTGTGTGTGTGTGTGTGTGTGTGTGTGTGTGTGTGTGTGTGTGTGTGTGTGTGTGTGTGTGTGTGTGTGTGTGTGTGTGTGTGTGTGTGTGTGTGTGAGAGAAAGAGAGGGAGATGTGTGTGAGTGAGTGTGAGAAAGGGTGGGGAGATGTGTGTGTGTGCATGCGTGCATGTGTGTGTGTGAGAAAGAGAGGGAGATGTGTGTGTGAGTGAGTGTGAGAAAGAATGTGTGTGTGTGTGTGTGTGTGTGTGTGTGTGTGTGTGTGTGTGTGTGTGTGTGTGTGTGTGTGTGTGTGTGTGTGTGTGTGAAAGGGTGGGGAGATGTGTGTGTGTGGACTTTCAAAGTTCCCCTTGTTTTTTTCTATATTGATTGTATTATTTGAAAATTATTCAATTGACATCCAACATTTGTTACATATTTTTGATGACATGTACCATTGCGAGCACCTTGACATGCATTTTCGAGGTGATCAATTGATCGTAATCAGTTGTACAAGAAGAGAGTTGATGAATTGCATCAATAATCATGGTCCCCCTAGCTTCGATCAGACTCATATTGATATACAACACAAAATTTGTAATTTACTCAAAAACTCATAAAATGCCACCTTGATGAATTTGGCAAAGACAATTAAGCAAATAATTTCACTGACTAGTCATTAGCATGTTCAATACCTTTCCTACTTGCACCTGGGTTGCCGTACATGATTACATATGACAATTAACGGGTCTGTTTGGCCTGAATGGATGTATCATAATTATATGTGTGCTACGACACACTCAAACTCTGCACATGACAGTTCACAGTATATAATGATAGACTTTTTAATCATTACAAAATCATAATCATTTTTCTTTTTTTATTACATACATTTCAGCTTGTATTTATTTGTAGTTGTCTATTTGCAATAACTGAGTTACAAAAGGCGGAGGTAGGACTTGTGACCTTTGTTTTAATTGAAAAATTGGTGAATGTAATTAAATATTATGACATTTACTGTAAGTGAACAAACTACTGACAATTAGCATTTTTTATTACTGCAACAGGAAGTACATAATCATAATGCTCAAATGCATGAAAAAAAAGGTGATTTTTCGACATCTTGAGAAAAGACAAGCTGTGAATTAGGCTGTGACCTGAGGCAACATTTTCACCGTATATTTAGCAATAGAACCTGGGGAAATAGTTTTTGGTCAAGAAATTGTGCTTGTTTTAAAATAATGCTTGAAGAAAACCTCAATAAAAATCCTTTTTCACATATCTTAGTCGCATCTGTAGACCTGTGTTGTAAAAGAACTAATACTGTCTGTACATTTGAACCCCTTGCAATGAATTTCAGAACAATTCTCTTACATTTTCCCCAAATTTTGAATTTGGCAATCATAGTGTGTCAAAATGTCCCATATAATACCTGATTATTCTTTTACCAAGATTTTTAAACATAAAACTGCTTGTGGTCAGTGATGCACTCTCAATTCTATTCCTATGTATGAATATTAGGATGATGAATTGACAGAGGCTCAAATCTGATCAGTACTTAATCTGTAATTTCACATCAATAAAGTGAGTAATAAAAGACGGGAGATTGAAAAATGTACATAATTTTACATTAAGAGAGAAATCATGCCAAATAATGAATCTCAACTGATAGATCTACAGGAAGCCCATTTTCCACAAAAAATTATTTTCCCTGATCTGCTGAACAAGTCAGATTCCTTGATCTCAACGCTACAGTTTCACTGCAAATAAAGCTGCATAAAACTTCATTGATTCTTAACTTTGTAGAGGTTTTACTTGAGAAATGTTATTGGACCCGATGCAATGACTTACAAAAGCATTTCATCAACAGCAATAGAGAAACACCTTTATTGTGAACACATTTGATCAGCGGAACCTTTGACAAGATTTTCTTAAGAATCTGAATCGGCATGCTGCTGTATCGCTTCTCACTCTGAAAGCAGTGTCTAGCCAAAACTAAACATTGTAGCCATTGCGATAGTCCTCAGCAAACAGTCGCTATTGATTCTAATTTGTAGAATAGAAGTACAAGTGTCATCCATTCGGACGAAAATGAAACGTTTTCATGCAGTGTCAATTGGATAGCTTAAAGATCATTGAAATGATATATGAGGCATGCATCCATCTCACTTCCTAGCTGGCATCCTTTTTATCCTCATATAACACTATTTTACCAAATGATAGTATTTCTGAGTATGAATTTGAAATTCGTATCCTTGAAGTTGAAACCTGCTTGGTTGAAATGTACAGTGAGATTTCAATGGAATGACATATTGGAAGTGACATAAAAGTGACCCATAGGACGCAAAACTTGATATGCAAGAAAGTTGTTCCTGAAAGCTACTTTCAAATATCCTACTCAGAAAATTGTGATTAATTGACAGCTTTTACACATGGATGTTTTGACCAATATCTCCCTTTGACTATCCTTCAGGCCATGTGTTAGGGACGGTGTGTGTGTGTCAGGAAAAACTGCCCATTTGTTCCCAGCTTGGACCTGATTGATGGGAGCGAATCATTCCCCGATTGCTGCATGTTAAATACCAGCTTGTTGTCAAAATGTGTCCGGAATGATGGCATATCTGAAGATGTAACACACTTATTCAATTTCTGTTGTCAAAATGGTTCAATCACATCCTGGCATCTTCGTTTACTGAATGGCAGAAACTGTATTGAAATTGAAGCAGTGTTATTCTATAAGACATCCAGAGGTTCTTACCATTTCTGCTCCATGCCAGGAACATATCAGCTGTCTGCAAGTGCATTCTTAAAAAGGAGCTGTTTTCTTCCACTGGTAGTTTTCTGTGTCATGAAACTCCAATCCAGTGCTGTAACATAGCTTGACACTTGAACATGCAATGTTCCAATTTGTCTTTTAGAACAGTACCCGTAATCAGACGCATGTCCATGACCTGTTGTTAAAGGATATGTGATCAATCATTGCATCTGTAACATATATGTGACCTCCTACCTAGACATAATGTGTATCAGTATGTAGGTCTAGTTCTGTAACATATATGTGACCTCCTACCTAGACATAATGTGTATAGTTCTATAGCATATATGTGACCTCCTACCTAGATATTATGTGTATCAGTATGTAGGTCTAGTTCTGTAACATATATGTGACCCCCTACCTAGACATAATGTGTATAGTTCTATAGCATATATGTGACCTCCTACCTAGACATAATGTGTATCAGTATGTAGGTCTAGTTCTGTAACATATATGTGACCTCCTACCTAGATATTATGTGTATCAGTATGTAGGTCTAGTTCTATAACATATATGTGACCTCCTACCTAGACATTCTTGTGTCAGTATGTAGGTCTAGTTCTATAACATATATGTGACCTCCTACCTAGACATAATGTGTATCAGTATGTAGGTCTAGTTCTGTAACATATATGTGACCTCCTACCTAGACATAATGTGTATAGTTCTATAGCATATATGTGACCCCCTACCTAGACATAATGTGTATAGTTCTATAGCATATATGTGACCTCCTACCTAGACATAATGTGTATCAGTATGTAGGTCTAGTTCTGTAACATATATGTGACCTCCTACCTAGACATAATGTGTATAGTTCTATAGCATATATGTGACCTCCTACCTAGACATAATGTGTATCAGTATGTAGGTCTAGTTCTGTAACATATATGTGACCTCCTACCTAGACATAATGTGTATAGTTCTATAGCATATATGTGACCTCCTACCTAGACATTATGTGTATCAGTATGTAGGTCTAGTTCTGTAACATATATGTGACCTCCTACCTAGACATAATGTGTATCAGTATGTAGGTCTAGTTCTATAACATATATGTGACCTCCTACCTAGACATTCTTGTGTCAGTATGTAGGTCTAGTTCTATAACATATATGTGACCTCCTACCTAGACATAATGTGTATCAGTATGTAGGTCTAGTTCTGTAACATATATGTGACCTCCTACCTAGACATTATGTGTATCAGTATGTAGGTCTAGTTCTATAACATATATGTGACCTCCTACCTAGACATAATGTGTATAGTTCTATAGCATATATGTGACCCCCTACCTAGACATAATGTGTATAGTTCTATAGCATATATGTGACCTCCTACCTAGACATAATGTGTATCAGTATGTAGGTCTAGTTCTGTAACATATATGTGACCTCCTACCTAGACATAATGTGTATAGTTCTATAGCATATATGTGACCCCCTACCTAGACATAATGTGTATAGTTCTATAGCATATATGTGACCTCCTACCTAGACATAATGTGTATCAGTATGTAGGTCTAGTTCTGTAACATATATGTGACCTCCTACCTAGACATAATGTGTATCAGTATGTAGGTCTAGTTCTGTAACATATATGTGACCTCCTACCTAGACATAATGTGTATAGTTCTATAGCATATATGTGACCCCCTACCTAGACATAATGTGTATAGTTCTATAGCATATATGTGACCTCCTACCTAGACATAATGTGTATCAGTATGTAGGTCTAGTTCTGTAACATATATGTGACCTCCTACCTAGACATAATGTGTATAGTTCTATAGCATATATGTGACCCCCTACCTAGACATAATGTGTATAGTTCTATAGCATATATGTGACCTCCTACCTAGACATAATGTGTATAGTTCTATAACATATATGTGACCCCCTACCTAGACATAATGTGTATAGTTCTATAACATATATGTGACCTCCTACCTAGACATAATGTGTATAGTTCTATAACATATATGTGACCCCCTACCTAGACATAATGTGTATAGTTCTATAGCATATATGTGACCTCCTACCTAGACATTATGTGTATCAGTATGTAGGTCTAGTTCTAATACACATATATGTGACCCCCTACCTAGACATAATGTGTATAGTTCTATAGCATATATGTGACCTCCTACCTAGATATTATGTGTATCAGTATGTTGTTCTTGTTCTATAGCATATATGTGACCTCCTACCTAGACATTATGTGTATCAGTATGTAGGTCTAGTTCTTTAACAAATATGTGACCTCCTACCTAGACATAATGTGTATCAGTATGTAGGTCTAGTTCTTTAACAAATATGTGACCTCCTACCTAGACATAATGTGTATCAGTATGTAGGTCTAGTTCTATAACATATATGTGACCTCCTACCTAGACATAATGTGTATCAGTATGTAGGTCTAGTTCTATAACATATATGTGACCTCCTACCTAGACATTCTTGGGTCAGTATGTAGGTCTAGTTCTACAGTATATTATACATGTTTGATTATCTAACCATTTAAGATTATTAAATCAAGATACAGTAAAACCTGGAACAAATGCCAACAACACAAATATATACTTAAGCGTTATCAACATGAAAATCACCTCACAAATTGTCCACTCATAGTTAAAAAATCAAAGAAATACACAACTTTGCATTTTCTGCATTGAAAAAAACAATTGATATTTCCTACAAAAAAAACATCTATGACCCTATCCTACCCTAAGGATCTGGTGTGACCCTCTTCAGTACCCCCCAGAGTGAAAGCTAATCCTGTACCATAAGTCCTCAGGGTAGATGTGCTTTAACCCAACTCCTGGTATGTCTTTCGCACACGGGCAGGAAATAATTAGAGAACTTCATGTAAAATCATTCTGTAAGTTGTGGTGTTGTCTGTTTTCCCCATGTTTATGCAAGCCAGGAGGTAGTCTCTGAAGTTGCCGCCCTTGCTTGAATGCTGTAGCCGACCCTACCATTTCTCTCTATAACCTGACGAACTTACCAGCCAAGCAGTCAAAATTGAATGCAGGTTTTCCGGGCTGATTTTTGCAACGATTGTTTCCGAGTTTGCTGCAACTAATTTTGAGAGCGTGTCGGATTTTCTACCAGATGCTTGTGGCATGTCCTGTAACAATGCCAAGACATTGTGGAACATCTCAGTAGCTCACTGCTTACTGGCTTATCGAGGAAACTTTAACAGCGGGTTTGAGATTTTTGTTCGAGATAAATAGGTTTGTACTGCTCGGAGCTAGCAAGCCTGATTCGTTAACAAGAGATTATTGCTTCCTTTCTACTTCAAAGTACAACACAAAACTATATGTTGGTAGTTCCGGTAAATACCATATTAGTATAAAAAGTTCAAAACAGCTTTTGCTGAAGGTTATAGTTAACATTTTTTTAATTGTTCTGTTTGAAAATCTAGGGATGTTTAATTGTGTGGGCTATATTCAACATTAACTTTAATTAGTATGGAAAATAATATTGCTATTTCTGAAATACACGTGAACATGTTAAAACGATGAAAATAGATAAGACCCCATACCAAAATATATAGAGGAGTTAAACATTAACTGAGACTTCATCCAAAACATGTTTATATTTTCTCACAAGTCATTTTCAAAATGAACCTTCAAAGGCAGGATAATTTGAGTGATGTTTTCTGTAAAGGTAATAATGTAAGTAAAGGTATGTATGAAATGCCCATTCCCACAAGTCACTCAATGCCTAGGTTTGTCAGGGGCATTCATTTTGTTCATTTCCGCATTTTCCATCCCCATCCTCCATCATCGGAAGCCAATCGTGGCCCAGCTTTCCTAAAGACACACATAATGACAGACTGCAAACCGAATATTTGCCTGAATGAGAAAACATTCATAGCATCAGTGCTCATGCCAATGAAAAGCTTAGAAAAGTACGCTAAATGGGTTTCCATGGTAAACTAAGCATGCAGCAAGACACCGCGAGGTTGTTTGTTTTCCTGCGAATGCCGCTTACACTGAGAGTAAGGTGCACAAGGCTTATGTGTTATCGCAGAGCTGATTCCATCATGGGCCATACCACCAAAAGGTTTACATTCTTTTGTGTTTTGTTCCATCTAAACATAGATTGTGACAACTTTTTCTGTGATAATTATTGAAGTTGAAATAAGACCCATTGAACTCATTGTAAAAATAAATTGTAATTCAGTCTATTTAATTTTTAAAATGATAAAACATGAAGGCACAACAAAGTGATTTGTTTGTTGTAATTGCTGAATTTTTAAAAAATATCACAGGTGCAGTCTAGATTTAGCCACATCATTACACAGGGTGGTCCAATTGTCTAAGACTGTGTGTTCAGAATTGCCTCCCTTAGGCATGCAGGAACCTATGATTGTGGTTTTTAATTCTAGCTTCCCTGTTTCCAGGTTTGTCTGCATACCCATGCTTGTGGGTTTCACCAAAGTAGTAAATGTCTGCATCACTTTGGGTTCATCCTACATCAAGCTGTGATGTAATGGAAAACTATTCATATATGGTGTTAAACCTCACTCACTCACTCACTCACCCACCCACCCACCCACTCACTCACTCACTCACTCCCTCACTCCCTCACTCACTCAATCACTCACCTAACAAGAGCCTGCAAATATAAGTGTCAAAACCCTTTTCCATAATCATAAGAAAATCGTTGCTGAATCAGAGCCCATTGTATGATTATGACTATATCATAAGTATGTATTTAGAAATAACTATCAAACAGTGATGATATCAGGCGTTTGTCATTGAAAAGGTGAGCTTATTGTTCCCCATCACAAACACATGCAAGGCAAACATTGTTACGTGTAAGTACATTTTCTCTGAGACTTTACAATAAAAACTAAAATATCTAAATCATATAGTTTCTATAATTATTATTATTCATCCAGGTGATATGATATTCACATCTACCAAAGATGTTTAAATCCACTAATATAAAATATGGTCAATCTTATGCAATAGTTGAAATAAATATCACAGTAAAATGTTCATGACATAAAAAATAAATAAAAATGGCCTATAACAGGTTCACAAAAGATTTTTCAATGGTTTTTAGAGTTATTCTTTTATCTGCTGGCAACAAAAATGAAGTATGTTTCTGAACAGACAGCTAGATCTATGATTCATAAATTCTTTATCATATATATTGACTAAAAATGTTCATAAAGTAAACAAAATTCTTTTACCATTTCTCAACAATATTTGTTCCAATTAAGAAACATACAGAGGTTAAAAGCATACACATTTATCAAAAGCTATAGTGTACTTTCTTGAATTATTTTTTTAAACTCATCCATCACTTCCCAATATGAAACTATTCATCTTTTCAATTTGTATTTCAAATCTTTCATTTTTGAATATCTGGGAGAAAAGAATGATATATATTGAGGAGAGACAGGGCCTGTCGAGTTCTATAGCTATTTATTACAAGCAATGGATGTACACAAATTAATCTAGGACTTTGGAAAAACAATGAATGTGAAAACATTGATGGATGAATACTGTCAATATGAAGATAGTCTCAGTACAAAAGTTACAATATCTTTAAACTAACAGTTTCAGAATTGAGTATTGAACAAGAACATTACATATTGCTTTGATAGTTGTGATCAATGTAATATATGTAAAGATGTAATGTATCCCAGGCGAATGTCTTATATAGTGGACCCTGTTTCACAAAGTGTGTTTAGTGCTACCACTGTCATGTATGTTAAAGTATGGGCGCCTTAGGGCTAAGATAGCTTTACAGAACAGGGTCAGGATGTTGCAATTCCTAGGTGAAATCATTTGAATTACAAATTTCCAGATTTGTGAATCATGGGTATGTTGTATAATCCCTTACAACAACAAAAACAACAACAACAACAACAACAATAATGTACAGTTTAACAAATCTACACCCTAAAGGACGATCACAGAGCTACATTTAAATATTACCACAGTCAATGGATCAGTGTGCACTCAATTTACATTTTCATCTCCCTGAGGAGTATATTACCCAAGCTGGCCCTAGAAGTTTAACAGCCACATTACCATCTCACCCTACTGGGTACCTGTTCTCTGATGTGTGAACAGAGGCATATTTGGAACAAAGTCACCTGCCTAGGAAAACACCACATGTAACATGTGCTTCAGAGTAGGACAGTACCCACCCCACTATTACCCGACCCTACCCAGGTACCCACTGTTGGTCTCAGGAGATGTCTCAAAATGTCCGAATGGGACCATTTTTAGCATAGCCCTGGCAAAACATATTTAGATACATGTATTAAACAATCTGGTCATTCATACACTGAAGTTGAATTTAGTTTTATGTTTACTCAACCATATGAAAAATCAGAAGGAATGGGTGCAAAGTCAGAAAGAAATGCGAACATTAGTGACTTGTAGTGTAATCATAGAGTTCTAGATAGAGTTATCAAACAATATATCATATGACTAACCACGGGTCCGTGTAGTCCTGTGGGTACCCGGGTCCTACTCAGTACCCACCCGACCCGGGTACCTGAGTTACCTGTCCCAGCCCTACTAGAGACTCTCAGGAGTTAAGCTGCTGAACACAGTCACCCATTCAACTACACTCTGTGACCAACGTTGCTGAACTACTCCTGATTTGTGACCTATGTGCTGAACAAAGGCCCATGTGCCATTATTCATCATATCAGACCTTGCTGATAAGCATCCAGAATGGGCAGTGTCCGGATTAACATATCTTCCCGAGGCAAGGGAGTTAACTGATTGTAAAAGTCCAGTTTCCACCACAGACGAACTAGGCTGGGATTTCTGGGCTCGATTGTAGCGCCACCAGTGGGTATTATGACTTATGTCCCTTCTACTGACCAATCAGATTCCACCTCTCATATCACTTGCATTTGCTTCAAACAAAATGGCGGCACCCAGTCAAGACGATCTCATCAATAGTCAAAATCTATATTATGATAAAACGGGTCTTACTTCATGAAATCATGTGAGCACCTTGATTAAAAACATGAAAAGATTTGGAAAATATCTGTTGATGCCGAGTTGGCAGTTTATGAACCGGATGTTGATTTCATTGCGTAGACTCGTTAGTCCAGCCAACTCCATAATTCCAGCCTAGTTCAGCAAGGGTGGAAACTGGACTTTATAGTCAGATAACTCCCTGGCCTCGGGAAGATGGGATTAACATTTTTTTTCACTTTGGGGGCAACCAAGAATCATGGCCTGTATTGTCATTACTTTTATGACACATGTTGATATTTTTTCTCTGCAAGTGCTCCAGAACAAGGGAGATCATTCTGGCAAGGTACTTTTTATGGCCCGTGTCTCACAAATGGCCCCTCTTCATAAACATACATATGGTAGTATTATCAAGGAGGGTAGGCAGAATGGTTTAAGAATTTCATACTTCACCTAAGAGAATTTATTAGGACTCTTTGAAAATGACACCAGGATTTCAACAACGATGTGTGTTCAACTGGTTTCAGTGATATTTGAAACAGGTGCAAATATAAAAGTGGACTCTACCTTAACGGAACATAAACTATGTTTGAAAAGAACAAATTTAGAATTTCATGTGTAGATGTTTGGGGTGTAAAATTTATACTCCTTTCGGAAAGCTTGTTAATGCAACCACATGTTCAAAGCATCCTTAAAGTATTAAAATAATTCTTAGATAAATAATATCTCTTGACATTGAAACAATAAAACTTTGGTAATAATGAATGCATTTGTTCAAATTATATTTGATATCTATGTTTATTGTTGGACAACATCCATTCTTAACAGTTTCTGAACGTTAACTCAAAAATGTTGTTGCATTATAGGGTCCTCTTTTATCTAATCTTGTTTGAAAATTTCCATATATTTTTCTACAACATAAAGATTATAGTCAATACTTAATGACAAAATGAAAAGGTCTGGACATTAAGAGAACAAAAGAAGTATGACTCTTGCTCAAAGTTTGTTTGATCAGGGTTACCTTTATTTTTACAATTTTGGCCTTAGTAAAGTTTTCAAAATGTTTTATGGTATGGTATTTATTTTCATGGTAAAGTGGAGGACATTTCCAACAAAATTATGCCTGCTGCTATTCCATATTTTGAGTACCATCATTCCTGTGTGTTTTTCAGCTGAAGAATTTACTTGCCTTTGCATGTGTTTGTGATGGCTGTCACCCGTGTGACAATTAAGATACAATCACCTTTTCATGAACACCTGGGTTATTGAGTGTGTTGGGTTTAACGCCACTTTTAACAATATTCCAGTTATATCATGGCGTCACGAGCACCCAATATCATCACTATTTGATAGTGATTCATAAAAACATGCTCATGATATAGTCGGAATCATACAACCAATTCTACTTCCACCAGAGATTTGTAACGATTATTGAAATGGTTTTGTCGCTATAATTTATGTAAATCAAATTTGATGACACAGAAAACAATTCTAGTCATGTCCGCCAGCAAGAAAACATTAGTTTGTTTTGCAAAAACAGGATTTTATATGAAACCTTTAACTAATCAGTCATTACACAAATACTTCCCCTCTAGCTTGTTATTAATTTTTCCTTCTAATATCCAAGTAGAAGTTTGGACATGATATGAGGGCGAAGATGTGACATCATTAAGGACAAACCATCATAGAAATAAAAAAACAAAAGGCGGGCATGAAGCATTCTAAATGCTTTCTAAAGCTGTGTTTGTTGACTTAGAAGCATGATGGGCTGTTGTGAGTCTGTTTACAGCATAGAGCCTTAAATGACAGGGCCGGTAATGAAGCATTTTATTACCTACAGATCACATAATCGGGAGGTATGGCAACGGCAGCCGAGTAGCTTAGAGCTAGTTGACAGGGCCATAGATCATTCCTGTGTAAACATCTGATGCTTTGCAATTCTGACTTTAAGATAGCATCAATGTTTTTTCCTGACCTGTGCGTTTTGGCACTTTGTTGAATTACGTCCAGAAACAATGTGTCTTTTAGATGTTATCCACCAAAAATAACACCTTAAAAGAAGGGCAAATACCACAAGACTTGGTCTTCGAGAACGCTACGTAATAATAGCTGTGATTTTTACACGGAAAAACAATAGTATTTGATCGGCATTCTTTGGAAGATCATTTGTTATCTAACACTCTTAGCCAAATAACCAGGGAAAGAAAGTGTTATAATGCCAAATATTCATGCTTTGACACCTTGTGTGGTATATGTTTGTAATGATGCCATCAGATGCAATAATGGCTTACTCTACTTCTGATTATTAAATTACAAAAGTGTCTTTTTCTAAGAATTCAAAATGAACCATATTAGGGCTGGGATGGGCATGTCAGGTATTTGGTCGGATGGGTCCTGAGTAAGTGAGTTGGGTTTAACACCGCATTTAACAGTATTCCAGTTATATCACGGCGTGTCAGCTTTATGTGGGAGAAAAGCCCAAAGTGATGCAGGTCTCAGACCTTTACCACTTTGTATGGTGCTGACAAACCTAGAAACATAATCGGGGTGAACTGGGATTCGAACCCACAATCATAGGCTTCTGATGTGCCCAAGGGATGCAATGCTGCACAGTCAATCGTGGCACCTTAGACGACTGGGTCACCCGTGCCCCAAGGGGGGTCCTGAGGACTCGGACCCATGGTTAGTCAGTTGACAAATTGTTTGATGACTTTAACAATCAAACTCCATGGTTACACTTCAAAGCACTAATGTTCACATTTCATGAATGCCTACCTTCTGACTTTTATATGATTTAGTTGAGACAAAGCTTCAGTCAACATCAGTGTATGTATGATCAGATTGTTTTCTATGTGTATCTAAATAGTTTTTGCCAGGGCTTCGTTAAAACAATTCCCAATAAGACATTTTGTTCCCAACTCTTAAGACCTTGTACCTGGATAGGGACAAGTAATAGGAGGTTGGGTACCTGCATGGGTAGGACTCGTCCCAGCACTAATCCCTATGTATGAAATGGAACAAATAAACTGTTTATGAATCCTGACTTGATTCATCTGAAAATTGAAAACAGAATCAAACATAACTCATTAAATCCTATATTCAACAGAATCACTAACACGCATAATTATATAGGTACACATGCTCCGTGATTGTTCTTGCCAAAGAGTAAAGACTTCACAGTGATATCTAAGACATATTTATCAAGGACCTTCTTTCTTTCTCTTCAGCAAATGTCAAAAGAAGGCTGGTCAAGTTCTGACTTTACCCTAAGACCATAATAAATTAATAAATAATATTTTTCTTCCCTACTACATCACTACCCCCCAGTCTCACATCATTCTATTTACCTACAGACGTGACCCGTGAAGATCCAGGGTAGAATAGGTCTTCAGCAACCCATGCTTGTCATAAAAGGGGACTATGCTTGTTGTAAGAGGCGACTAACAGGATCGGGTGGTCAGACTCGCTGACTTGGTTGATACATGTCATCGATCCTAATTGCGTGGATCTACAATTTCTTCAAATGTCAAACAAATAATCTTATTTTAGCTTAATTTGCTTGTGCTAATGTTTCTGTGGTTTCAATGTCATTAGATTTACTTTGACTAAAGGAGATATTCATTAACCTACCTGAGATCAACTGGATTGCTCTTGCCTGATATTAAAGAAGTATCATATGCCAGTTTCAGATGAATTCTGCGGTAAAATTACAAAAATCTGCAGTAAATTGTGCAGAAAAAAACATAACCATTTCCTTCATGAAAATCTTTTGTCTTATAAATTATCAATCTCTTGCATTTGGACATTTCAATCACATGTTAAATGCTTGAGAATCATTTGAGTGCAAAATTTGATAGAAAAGCTTGAAAATAATGAAAATTAGTGTCTTGATTAATAAATATGAGGCAAATTCTGCAATATTTCAGCAATTCTGCGGCAAGTTACATTTTCTGCAAATCTTTCCGTAATCGCAGAATCTCAAAATTTGTCCGGGACTCATATACATTGTGTGGGTGGCTAGATGAACACCATCTGGAACACCTAGAACACTACACAGGAACACTTGTACTCATCCTATCAGCTTGATTGCCCAAACTACTGCTCAGTAAGAATTTGTATTAATTGGTTAATGGATTCTGTATCAACTCTAAAATAACGAATAGTGGGAGGAAAATATCTGAAAAGCACAATTATATTTTATTCTACTCAATGCACTTATGGTAGGGACACTCACAATATATGCTTTACAGATTGTACCCATGTTGGAAATCAAACCAGAGTTTTTGGCATCAACAGCTAACACTTAAACCACTAGCCCTCCATAGTATCAATAAGGAATACTCAAATAGAGTAGAGTACCTGCTTCTTATGTTTACAAATACACAACACATTAATAAAGTAATAAAATTGTACCAAATTAATTTCTAAGCCTTAAAATAATTATTAACCTTTCAAAATCTTTTAACAAATGATCTGCCATTTCCAACAGGTCTTTAGGTATAAACATTTGTAGTTCTGAAAGCCCTATCCATCACATTGTCAGTGGTTGGGAGAGTACAGCTATTTTTCAAAGATAATTGTATTCATAAAACAAAAAGACTTGGTTCCTTGAATTTTCCTTTTTCCTCCTGATGCTAGGTGCCGTCAAACCTGTAGTTAATAACAGAATCCTTATCAACTCCACTGAGAAACCTCCACATATCTCAATAGAGAGCGGCCACACAGTTTGTATTTATAGTTCAGAGTTACCAGAAACTCTCATCATCTGTAATTTGATTAGCTTAAGCAATATTCTCAGTCCTAAGTGTCAGTGTGTCCGACCTAAATCAATAGGAAAAATGGACAGTAAATGATATCCAATAACTACAAATTGGTAGCTTAAAACATACTAAATCAAACATAATTGAAACTAGATGTTGGTCTAGATTGTGACAATTTTATGAATGAATGCAAACCCTTAGTGAAATTGTAGGGACTACCAGACAGAGTGTCTCTTCATGGGCGGTAGATGGACATGGTAGCACCTTCTCATGGTCACCCATCAAAAAAAGTTGATGCAGGGCAAAACGTAGAGTTCAAAAGATTAACAAAAGGAAATGAATGACATTTTGTGTCAGAAACCCAATTTTGGAAGAGCTTTTAGATTTCGCACAAAGTGTTGGCAATGTGTTGATGTGATAGATGTGCGAGTGGAAAGCTTTGTGGAAAACAAATTGTTTCAAGTTTCTCATTCATAACATATTTGATTACTAATGTTTTCTGTCAGTCAATATATAATGTAGGGTATCCTATTATAAAATATCCATAAAGGGACATTTTTTTGTGAATTAGATTGGAAATGTTGGAATTGATTAGAGGATAAACTGTTAACAAACAAAATCAGATTGGAACCAAAGGAACAGTGTGATAAATGTTACATTTAGTGCCCTAAATAGCATCTAGCTGGAAACAAATGCACACACTATGGTTTCAAATGTTACATTTGCACCTTATAGAGAATCTGGAAACAAATGCACAGTCCGAGGTTTCAAATGTTACATTTATACCTTGTGGAGAATCTGGAAACAAATGTAAAGCCTGATGTATTAAATGTTACATTCAGCACCTTTTATAAAATTTGGTACCAATGGTTCAGTCCGAGGTTTCAAATGTTACATTTATACCTTCTGGAGAATCTGGAAACAAATGTAAAGCCTGAGGTATCAAATGTAACATTTAGCACCTTTTATAAAATTTGGTACCAACGGTTCAGACTGAGGTTTCAAAAGTTACATTTGCACCTTTTATAGATGTTTAAGGCTTTAGTGATACCATTGAGCATGGGTTTGATTCTGTCAAACCATGTATCAGTGGCAGTTAAGGAATGGAACTCAGAACAGCAAATTTAGGTGCCTTAGACCACACACTGCCAGCCCTATGTAATTATAGAGTCATCAAGGGGTTGAAACAATATCTACAACATTAATGCAATATCACACTGGTGTATCATACGTAAACAAAAATAACACCACATCTATGAAATATAAGCAAGTTTTATAATCCCACACTTGGCAGTCCTTTATATGTTGTTTTCCACAACAGTATCTCAATCTTGAGCTTCATCGCAATATTTGCATCATCCACAATGCATAGGAATTGCCCCATATCACTCGTAATTACTGGCTGTAAAATGGTTCTTTATGAAAAACATGTGGCTGTTGCTCACAAAGTCTGAATAATGATAGGCATTGCTCATGACTTGGCTTCCACTGTGGGAAGGAAAGGACGATGAGGGAATTCATCAAAGTAGATAAAATGCCTTTGAGGACTGGACTAATTTAGAACTTCAAAATGTTCATTTTCAAATAACATGTCTCTCACAAATCAGTCTCGGTGTTTTTTAAAGGTTGCTTTGTTAAGCTTTTAACTACTATCTGTTGCTCACGTCCCATCCCTCAGATGTGTTTCTGTTGAATGTGTGTGTCATAGAATTTGGTTAATTCCAATGGGTTCGTTCTGATAGAGTCTGGGCTACCTCTACTGATGCAGAATGATTTTATCTGAAGTAGGCAAGTGCTTAACTGTTTGAGCATGTTTAACGAAGACAAGCCTCTCTGAGGTGCTACGCTGAAACACTGTAATATACTCATCTCCTGTAAGTATCCAATTATGTTTTAAGCCTTTATTCACTAATATGCAATAATTGTCGAAGAAATTTATTTATGAAACAGGTTCATATCCATTCAAAGAAAATGAAATATTATTTTATTACCTTTGGTCTGGCATTTGCAATGCAATGGGTAACCTTTTCAACTGACTGCATTGGTGTAACACTTATTCACTAATATGCAATAATTGTCAGAGAAATTTATTTATGAAACAGGTTCATATTTATCCAAGGAAATATTATTTTATTACGCTTGGTTTGACATTTGTATTGCAATGGGTAACCTTTCCAGCTGACTGTCTTTAAGTGTAACATTTACCATCGCTGCAAATCATTGTGTACAGATCTAGTTGCATGCATTGTTTATCATACATTGAATATGTATGTAGAGTATCTGAAGGCATCAAGTGCTCTTTGGCCATACTTCTGTGTAATTAATTTTACATATATGTCTTGGATGTGTGAGTGGATAGGTTGTTGGTTGGGTGTGTTGGTTTTATTTGGTAGATTGGTTGGCGAGTGAGTGGAAGGGTTATAAGTGTGTGGGTGGGCGATTCTTATTTGTTGAGTGAGTGAGTGAGTGAGTGAGTGAGTGAGTGAGTGAGAGTGAGTGAGTGAGTTTAAAATACTGAATTGACTAGAACCCTTGGTTTATAAGCATCCAACCTGATCATATGTTCTAACAACATGGCAAATATGTAAAATCTGCATCGCTTTACTCCCCATCAAGCTGACACATACAATGTAACTTAAATACTGTTCAAAGCACTGTTAAACCCACGTCACTCTCAAGGATTAGTATTGAGGCCTCAGTTCGGGACACCATTCTTGTACTACTATTACCGCAAGACATTTTGGTCTGAGAAAATATCAGATCAAAAGAGAGAAAAGTATGCTCTCAAAAGTGAGTGATGTTGTTTGACACTTCAGCTTTTAACACTATTTCAGCCATATCACGGCATGCCAACTTGATGTTGGAGGAAAGCCCAAAGCGCATCAGGTCATAGACGTTTTCCAATTTCCTGAAACCCAGAAAAAAATATGGTACTGATCCTGGATGATCAGCATATCCTGGTTCATCCAAGGGAGGCAAATCTGTAAGACAAACAGCTACATAATGTATGTAAAACTCTGCTTTGAGCAGTATTTTGGTCTATATCACAGGGCCTCACCTTGATGAGGGAAGAAAACCCAGACTAAGAACAAGATGGGAAAGGTGCTGAATAAAATAGGAACACAATCAAGGAGCATCAAGATTAGAACCAGGATCATAGGTTTTTTTTGCATGGCTAAGGGATGCAACTCTGCATAGCAAGTTGTGATGCATTGATGACTATGCCACCAGTACCTAACAACTGCAATTAATGGCTCAGCTATATCAACAGTGAAGACAGTGCAGAGAGTTTACCTTAATTCAAACTTCAGACACAACTGCTGGCAATGTCTGCAGCAATAACTAATAACGGAATAATCTCATCATTTCTGGCACAGGAGTTCAGACAATAAGCACTAATTACACAACTTGGTAATTAGCGGAATACACTAATCACATTTGAGACACACCTTTATAGTATTTTGACACATTGTTTTGTTACCATACCACATGACGTACTGTATGACAGCCAGACATTCTATAAACAGAGCCACATAGAAATGACAGCAGTAATTCCACGTCAATATTACTCTGAGTAATTGCTGATGTTTACTAAGGCAGCTAGGGCTCACGTTTACTCTTCATCTGTAGATGAGGATAGAGATGACAAGCTGTGGAAAATATGATTCTATTCTTCTACAGCTGTAATGTTCTCAATTGAAACGGAAAATACATATTTCAGTTATTGGCAAACATGTGTCAAGCATGGCATCATTTGTTGAAGCTGTTGAAATTGCTCTTGTTATTTATGAACGACTGACAAGCTACAACAATTACCATTATTTTCTACAGTTTATTTGTTCTCAATTATAATATCACATCACGTGGCAGTTATTAGATTATATGTTTCAAGTATGGCGATATGTTTTCATAAAACTGTTGAAACAGTTCTGAAAATTTAAATACAGATTTTTGTCAAAATTGATTGAGTTCATGCTAGTTATTATACTTAGAATAAATACAATCTGGTAGTTGGGTATTTACTGCACAGAAATCATTTTATTGGAAGAAATATATATATTAAATCAATTTGGAAAGAGAAATAGACATGATTATAAAGAGTATTCTTCATACTTAATTTCCACAAGTCTCAATTACTACACACAATAAAAAAATATGTTGTGACTTTTCCATATTATGGATAATAGAATAAGGGAGATAGCTCTATAGATATACAACTTCTTTAGTACAATGAATGTGACATTCCGTGAAGATACTGACACCGTTATCAAGCTCACATCAAAATGCCACTTAAAGAAGTAATCAACATTTTACTTTTTTATGTATTAAATATTTGTCCTCCTGCACCTTAACATATCTGTAAAACATGGAACAATATATTTTGAGTTTTTTGGCACAGAAAGAAAATCTTTTTTCTCCTTTCATTTGAGATTTGCGACAGTTATCATCCGTTCGTTTACCCGAATTCGCTGAAGGGGTACGGTGTAATGTTTTTTTTGTCGCATAATATTCAAAAAAGATTTTTTCCAAAATACTGAAAACTGCTTGAGGGGGTGTGCATTTTATTTGGATGTGCACTATACTCAGGAAAATATGGTATATATTGCAACAATTACAGTATATATATATGTGTTACAATATTCTAAAGAGTCCCTCAACTAAACAGAAAATTCAAATTGTTGAAAATGGTTCACTGAGTACAATATGCTGTGTTTACACAGAAATGGATACTGCTGAATTAATGATTGATGAAATTTTAGTGTTTCAGCTCATCCCTAGATGTGTTTGTCCTAATCGTGCCATCAATCAGTCAGCTTAGACAGGTGTAATGCCACAATGGCACCACAGTCACTCTAGGGGACTTTTTGTAAATTATTTTTCATCACAGAAACGCCTTAATGCTGAGAAATGTCTCACCTTTTCATATTTCTCATGAGTTCTTTATAAGCTTGTCAAGAACCGGCCCAGACTAATATTTTGTGGACAAACAGTACTGGTGTCTATGGTGAATATTTGCCAAGCAAACAACATGAAAACTTCTGTGTGTGCTTGTAATACTAACCAGTTCAATTAGGTAACATCTACTGCAGGACTGTTTCCATAGGGTCCTTGACTTATATGTTTACAAATTTCCTTTAAAAAATATTTGTAAACAAATTGGCTCTTTTCATTAATCATTTAGTCAAATAATTAATTTTGGGAAAAATATTTGGGAGGTAAAAAATATTCATTTTTCTTGGTAATAAATGCTGTCAAGAAATTATTTTCATTCAATATGTACTATTGCCAATAAAAACCTGCCCAAGCAAAATATAAGAAATGTAAAATACATGAAATTTTAAATATTAATGAATTGTTGAACTTGAAATACCTCATAAGGTCCTACCAATTTGTTTTGTTTGTTGTTTAATGCTGTACTTGGCACTATGATAGCAGACTGTAAATAACTGAGTCTGGAACAAAACAACCCAGTGATTGATGTTGTTAGCAACAATCCAGTGATTGATGTTGTGAGCAACAATCCAGTGATTGATGTTGTGTGCAACAATCCAGTGACTGATGTTGTGAGCAACAATCCAGTGACTGATGTTGTGAGCAACAATCCAGTGACTGATGTTGTGAGCAACAATCCAGTGATTGATGTTGTGAGCAACAATCCAGTGATTGATGTTGTGAGCAACAATCCAGTGACTGATGTTGTGTGCAACAATCCAGTGATTGATGTTGCGAACAACAATCCAGTGATTGATGTTGTGTGCAACAATCCAGTGACTGATGTTGTGTGCAACAATCCAGTGATTGATGTTGTGTGCAACAATCCAGTGACTGATGTTGTGTGCAACAATCCAGTGATTGATGTTGTGAGCAACAATCAATACAATTGGGGTATGATGACATGTCCACATGTCACCAAGTCTGAACAACTGATCCATTCGGTTGCCTCTTACGACCAGCATAGATTTGCTGATGACATTTTCTAATCCAGGAATTCCACAGGGTCCATATATGTCATTTTGCAGGTATCAGTATCAACTTCATGAATATCAAATGCATTAAGTATGTTGTATGTAAAATAAAATTTAATAGAGCCTTAATCTTGATTCAAGTTATGAAGAAACAAATAAACAAAAAACAGTTTATCATCATTTTTTTCAATGGATTCTTTTGATATCAATTTCTGTTGTTAATTTTGTCTCAATTGACCTTTTTTTAATCCTGATACCCTTTCAATAGTCCATCATCTCAGTCGAGAAAATCTATAAAACACAAAATGGAATTCGTATCCTCATCCTCATCCTCATCATCATCATCATCATCATCATCATCATCATATATCGAGACACCAGAAATTGACACACATTGTACCCATATGGC
This sequence comes from Haliotis rufescens, assembly GCF_023055435.1. NCBI lineage: Eukaryota > Metazoa > Mollusca > Gastropoda > Lepetellida > Haliotidae > Haliotis > Haliotis rufescens. The sequence continues at coordinate 58,563,847 of NW_025963779.1, read as the reverse complement.
ATCTTCCCAATGCAAGGGAGTTCACTGACTGTAAAAGTTCAGTTTTCACCCTTGCCAAACTAGGTTGGAATTCCGGAGTTACATTTGGACTAATGAGTTTCTGCAGAGTCCAATCAAATCGCCAAACGAACAAGACACCCGGTTCGAAAACAACGTGCAGATTTTTTTAACTGTAGAATTTGTAAAGCATGTGTACAATCAACAGGGTGTTGACAGATATTTTCCAAATATTTTCATGTTTTTAATCAAGGAGCTCAAATGATTTGAAGCACTTCGTGAGAGTAGACCCGCTTTATTACAATATAGATCTTGATTATTGATCATATCATCTTAAATGGGCACTGCCCTTTTTTTAAAGCAAATGCAAGTGATATGAGAGGTGGAATCTGATTGGTCAAAAGGAGTGACATAGAAGGGATATAACATGTAATAGCCACTGGTGGCGCTACGATTGAGCCACAAAATTCCAGCGTAGTTCGGCAAGGGTGGAAACTGGACTTTTGCAGTCAGTTACCATCTTTGCCTTGGGAAGATGCCATATGGGGAATAGAACCCAGGCTTTCAAGCATAATGAGCAAATGCTTTAACCACAACACTAAACCATCACCACTGGCCACACAATGTGAATGTAAAAAATCAAACTAAAACCGACTTAATGGCATGTTCTGCATATTTTTACATTGGTTGAATTCTGGGCTTCATGTATCCATATCTACTAAACTAATTTCAGTATAATTTAACATGGTTCTGAAATAAACTGTCACACTTAAAAAAACCAAAAAAAACAAAAAACTTGATGATGAACATGGTGTTGGGTTAACGCCTTCTCCCAAAACTAATTCCAAACTTAATTGACAGGGTTCTCAACACTGCAGCCTGAAAAAACTGTAAACCATGTCCTCATTAGTCACATAAATGTGCAATGACTCTTTGCATTCTAAACACCCCATCAAAATAACTTTCTTCTAGTTGACTTACACCTCTTAAACAAAGTGCTGGCTTCCTGTAGCAGACTTACGTCTTGTGACGAAGAGTAAATAGGAAGTATGATGCTAATGACAAGAAGCATGCTGCGATAGCAGGAATGTGTTCTCTCTGGAGGTTATGCACGTGAGGGACAAGAGCTTGTATTTACCAGACAACTGTAATGACTCTTCGGTATGGGGAGCAATATTAAAATTGAATCATCAGCCTTCACTTTAAAGTGAATTCCCAGCATGCAATGATTCTGAGGGGGGAGAGTGGGAGAAAGATTAATTTCCACGTGTTTCATCATACCTAACAAAGAACATATCCCAGAGGGGCATTCAGGAGCATTCAATGTGGCATCATTTGCAGACAAACGATCCATCTGCCTTGCATGAAATATAGTATGCATGCTATGCACTGTCACTTCTGTCAGATGTGGTAGGGAGCTTGCCAAGACCTGGTTGACTCGTACATGTCTATGTGACAAGTTGGAAATCATAATACTCACAGCACCAGGGATATATCTATCTTCTTTCTTACCAGGTCATGGTGACCAAGGTGTACTTAATTTCTGCACCTTTGGTAATGATTGCATTGTCCTTATGGAGCGCATCTCCAGTCCTTCGTCATCTGTGAAGAAAAATGGGAAGTGGGCTGGTTGGAGTACAGACAATTGAGAATTTGTCTGTTAATATTCATACCCCTATAAAGGGGAATATAATTGTTTATTCTAATAAATGCCATGTGGCATTTCAATAAATGCAACTTGTTGTGGTGAATTATAGATGCTTTGCAAATAGAAGTGCAGAAGTGAAACGCAACGTGTAATGTTTTAACTTTTCAACTGTTACAAGAAAAATATTACCACAAATTTCATTTAGCAGAACCGTTTCCACAGCATAGTCTGTTTTGCAGAACCATATTATTTTCTCTTCCGACCAGCCCTTAGTGTAATGCTATAGCTCTAATTGAAGCAAATCTAGATTTTCCTACAGGTTAACTCCATCTCAAAGGGTCTCCTTTCAGTTAAAATGTAGTTGCATGTTCCTATCAAAAATATATTTTCAGAGATGTTAGTCTGTTTGCAAAAAGTGCTTCTCATGTTTAAGGCAAGATGAAGAAGTGTAAAGGGGATGTGTGTATCTGACAAGTGTTGCTGCATAGGCCATGACATCATACGCGTATCACTGTGTACAGTTCACAGAGCCATTCTGGGTTAAATCCAAAAAAAATGAGCACATCACTTGAAGCCCATTCATGATGTCAAAGATTTCTAAAAGCAATGGAGCACTATACACTATAACTCCCATATCAAAATGCCATTCTCATAGAAACAGGGCTAGAAGCTACTGTAACCTCTGACCCAATTAACCAAATGCTTCTGAGATACTGTTGGTACTTTGTGATCATACAAATGCATTTAGTGCATGTCGAAAGTAACCAGAGATGCAGAGGTTACGTTCCAACCCTGGAAGTGCAGATCAGTGCTTGCTGTCGGTGCACTGTGGCCAATGTAATCTCGTAATTGCTTGCAGCCCAGCGTTGGTCCCTCTCAACACCGCCATGCATGGAAGTCAATGAAAATCTGAATGCAATTGCAATCACGATGTTCTGTGTTTTCAAGGTCACTTGAGGGAGTTTCTCGCTGGATGGACATAAGCCGTATTGCAATTGTTTCTGAGAGGATTATTGTCACCCAACCACCATTGCTTCCAGAGGGAATCTGGTGCAGATCTTATGCCCAATTGTCCATGCTTTTGCTAAAAGATGCTTGAGTGAAATTTGACGGCCCAGGTTTCATGATATGCTAAGGGATATTCATCATAAAGACACAAGGGAACAGCACTCCGTTCCAATGTTTCTCCCTCACCCACTCTCTTGGCATCTGGCATACCACTTAATTTGTCTCGGCATTCAATTTAAGAATTTGAGTCATATCAGTGTACACAGCTGGTACAAGTATATTAGACCAGGATTTCACATAGAATGAATGACCATGCATGCTTATAAGATTAGGGCTAAATATTTGATAGTCACTCTTTGCAAAAAAAGAAAATGAAAAATAAATTTCAACATTGAAATATTGGCATCCCCGTACCAGTAAAACATTTCATGGCATCCAGTGTACTGCACTGCAGCATCCAGAATATCACATAACAGGACTCGGAATCTAGCGTACCAAACGTTTGGCATCCTGAACCAGAATACTGCCGACAACAGCACTAAGCCTCGTTCATCCCTCCCACCACCACAGGAAATATCATCTATCAAGTACTGTCTGTATGCTCCCAGATCTATAAAATATAATTCCGTACTCCACTGGTGAATCCCCCATAAGACCAACATTTGAAGAATTGATCTTCAGTAATGTGCAACAAAACCTTAAACTGCTATATGGACTCCACAAGCAGACAGTGATATACATTTGGTCTACTCAGCCTCAATAATCCCTCATACATAAATGATTGTATTGTGTTTCATGGCTTACTTTTATAAGGTAATGTCTATCAATCCGCGAGATATATGTATGACCCTTGCTTGGCCTGTGGAGTGTGGTGTCTGTGGACATAGGAAATAGAGGTATAAATGGCTGACATGTCTACATGCATGGCATCGTAGTGGTAGATCTGTCTGTCACTTACAGTGGCTTAGTATGGAGGAGGTAACTCTCACTCCTCCCCAAGGAAACCTATGCTGAAGGCGGATGCATCTACCACCCTCTACAAACTGATTTATTTTTATTAGTTTTACAATGTATTTGAAATTTTGGGTATCTAATATATCATATGTCAATCAAAGGAAATTCATTTAAGAAGTGCAACTACAGTTGAAATTGTTCTGGCTGTGTGTCTCTTTTGTGTTGTGTACGTTATTGAATTATATATATACTTCTCAGCAAAAGTTTAGAAATTCATTGCTCTACAGACTGACAGACACGTACAGAGACAGACACACACACTTTGACACACACACAAGGCAGACACGAACACAGACACACACACACAGTGACACACACACACATTGACATACACAGATATGGTACATATGTTATTCATTTAGTGATTTACATACACAGACACACACACAGACAGACACACACACTTTGACATGCACACAGGCAGACACAAACACAGACACACACACACACACACAGTGACATACACACACATTGACATACACAGATATTGTACATATGTTATTCATTTAGTGATTTACATACCACATATTATCATCTTCATTTATCTAGGGTATATTTCCATTCTATTATGATAAATACCCTTGACCCATTCACCACATAATCTATATGTGTCTTATCACTAACTTGCTACAAAATTTCTTGCACTCTTGGACAATTCTTTAATCATCATATCATTTGAATTTGGCTTTAAAAGAAGTCAGAATAACGAAAACGTACAGGGGGTTTCATATAACAGAAAGGAGATGTAGTATACTACATAATGGAGGCTGATACATTATAGACACTAATCCTAATGTTAGTATGGTGTCCTTATATCAAAGAAAACTGTCTTGTCTACTGGGCATACTCAGCATGATTTGTTTGTTTGTTGTTTAACACCGCACTCAGCAATATTCCAGCTATATGACAGCGGTCCGTAAATAATTGAGTCTGGAACAGACAATCTAGTTATTGACATCATGAGCATCGATCCATGCAATTGGGATCGATGACATGCATCAACCAAATCAGCGAGCCTGACCACCCGATCCCGTTAGTCGCCTCTTATGACAAGCATAGTCGCCTGTTACGGCAAGCATGGGTACATAGCATGAAATCCTGTGAGATAGAGCTGGAATGAACTCATGTCAACCAGTATTCACATGCACTTTCTGTGTTGAAATTTCATGCTGAAGTCCACTTCATCATCGATCTTGATTTGGTATCTTGGCTGCATGAGATAAAGCTGAAGCAAATTTGTACTATATACATGAATATTTTTGTTCTAAATACTTACAGTTTACTCTCATAAATATCTGAGTCATGTAACTTTACCCAGAATAATGTCTCACCTTTTGAACACAGTTCCATGTTAAATTTGGTAGTTTCAGAGTCTTGTATATGATCTCTAACACCTAGAACCAACTTCACAACTTTCAGACTTCCTCATAACCATCATCGATCTGCTCAAGGCGACTACACCCTAATGGACAGAAAATACACAATGTTTGTACAGCATATACCATGCACGCTCTTTAAACCGATGAACGCTACACTAAGTTTACTCAACTTTAAACCAGATTGTAGCAACATTGCCAAAATACAGCTCCATGTCCAACCCGGCTCCATCAATGACATGGAGACCTGGCACAGATCACCCATGGCATTATAATATCAGCAGGTCCTGCACTCTTTCCATCCAATAACAGTAATTTCACACCCTCCCTCCAAGTTATTCTACCATTTGATTTACCATTTCCTAATGCAAACTTGCATCGACTCAGTTGCTCCAATCTATAGATTGCCATGTTATGATATATGAATTATGAAATAGAGGAAGAAGTGGAGTCTACAAAGAGGCATGGTTATTCCAGGAGGATGAGAAGCCTGAAGTTAATCTCGGTCTGCTACAGTGCTACATGTTTGTGATATATACCAGCACAATAAGGGTTCTTACACGAATGAAATCATGCCTCCAAATATCAACTTGTTCGGCATGGCAATAACGTAATAGCTTTACACTGAAGAGTGCAAATATTACAAGACTTGGTAGAATGATTGGAAGAGGATTGTCTCTTGGCCATCCATGCAAATGGGATCAGGCTTGCACTGCATTGTTAGATGAGGAAGCTTAAAACCAAATTAGTGATGTAGAAACCAGTGTCCGAAGTGAAATAGTTCCTTCTTTACTTCGAGTCAGAATTGATGAAAATGTACAATTATTTGGTTACACTTTTATTTTGGGGACAACCAGCAGAGATACCAACAATATCATATAAAGGAGTGAGTGAGTATGGTTTTACGCCGCTTTAAGCAATATTCCAGCAATATCATGGCAGGGGACACCAGAAATGGGCTTCACACATTGTACCCATGTCGGGAATCGAACCAAGGTCTTCGGCGTGATGAGCGAACGCTTTAACCACTAGGCTACCGACTGCCCCTGATATAAATGAATTGATTAAATGACACAAATATGAAACATCATCTGAAAATGTTAAATTAGAAAGTGTAAAATATAATTGAACTATTGGAATGATAGGATGATTAAATTAGATCTGTTTGCATCTTCCTGGTATTCTGACTTTGTTAATATTCTGTCTACAATGACAAAGATCAGGAAAACTTTTTTTGGAAGTGTTAAATCAGTTATAGAAACTGAAAATACAAGGTACGAAAGAAAATCAACACTGGAATGAAATACTACTCTGTTGAATGTTTTCTGCTTTGTTCTGCTATTCTTGGTGCCGAAGAATCTAAATGGTGTTGTAACTACAGAGCAAGAACATCGGCAGACAAAATTATGGCTTCTAGAAACCTATCAAAATATACAATGACAGCTAAATTGTTTTCAGAGTACACTACAATATAAATCAGAAATTAGCCATTACCAACTAAATATAAGGTCAAGGGATTATTAAGGATGATTATATGGCCAACGTGATATATATCTTTATTGGAACCATATTATTCTTAGGGAATGGTCAGTTATGCGCTTTGATGGAGGTTTAGTCTCATTTTCACATTGTTTTAAAACAAATCGAACCTTGTGCATGTATATTTTTGAATCACTATCAAATAGGGTGTACCAAGTGTTTGCGAAAAGGTGAGGTATCCTGCCCAACGGTGGGTGACCTTTTTTTCTGAAACAAATCTGTTTCTATGACTACCAGCTTATAAGTCTCATGTATGATGCTGAAAGATTTATGATGCTGAAAGATAAAAAATTATAACCGTGGTGAATGTGAGATTCAAACCAAGAAGCAGCTTATTCCTTGCTGCACCTTGGACCACTGGGCCACCATGGTGGCTGAACAGTTTGAACTTTGTTATCACCGGGTTTATTATTTTAGTTTATTCATTATGTTTATGTGTTGTTGACACTGCAGTCATCAATAGCCCTGCTATATCATGGTTGCATATATTGATGCTGATGATGTCACACACTGGATTGTCTGGTCCACACTCGATTATTTCCAGACAGCCATCATATACCTGGAATATTGCAATATTGCTGGAACATTGAGTAGCATTTTAGTAGTAGAACAAAAAACAAAAAATGTATCATTGCAGACCAACCAGTGGCTGATAGCAGAGCCATGTTCCATGCTGTTCAGGTACAATGACAATCAAGTCCCAGAGTCTGACTCCCAATCCATTTCAGTTGACCCACACTCTATCTCAGTCATAATGCAATACAGGGTGTTATATCAGAGCATATGATATATCTACAAGGACATAACCTGGCCTACATCTTTTACATGATACTATTCATCATTCAGAATCATGTAATTTCTCCATATCCCTAAACTCTGTGGGCTACAGGAATTGTATTGGTCCCAAAAAAGAGGTGACTTTCAATGGATCAAGTGGGGTGGTGGGGTAGCCTAGTGGTTAAAGCTTTCGCACATCACGCTGAAGCCCTAGGTTTGATTCCCCACATGGGTACAATGTGTGACACCCATTTCCGGTATCCTCCAGATATTGCTGGAATATTGCTAAAAGCGACGAAAAACTGTAGTCACTCATGCACTAAACGGATCAAGTGGTCAGGCATTTGACTTGGTTGACTGAGTGTCATCCTACCTGAAGGTGTTGGACTTTATTATTTGCCTTGCCTTTGCATGTGTTTGCGATGGGTGCCACCGTTGGGCAGGATACCTCACCTTTTCGCAAACACTTGGTACTATCCCTTAGTATTTGATAGTGATTCAAAAACACATGCTCAAGATATAGTCGGAATCGTGCTTGGACTCTGCTTTGAGCAGAGATTTCTGATGATTATGGAAATGGTTTTTGTAACTTGTATTTACAGACCCGGTGATAAAGCTGGAACATTGCTGACTGCAGCTTCTGAAAACATTCAATCACTCCCTTTATCCATGGTCTGTGACAGTCCAGACGTATATATTTACATTCCATAACACACCTACATTTAAGATATATGTGATGTAGGACCTTATTACTTCACCTGTCTGTCGAAGCAAGTGTATACCTTCAAGAGTCATCCAAAATCCCATGCTTCATCACCAGCCAGGGGAAATGAGCTGCTGCATATCTTAACACAGATGCAGGAAACCCAAGGTCCTGTAGAACTACTGCATAATGTATTTAGGAAGATTTTTGTTATGGTTTACCCAAACAAATAGAAATATATTTGTTCAGGTTAATCAGGTTAAAATAAAAAATAAAATACCTAGTATTCTACTTCTGTTATAAGTTCAGAATGTTCATTGTTATTAACAGTAATGTGTTTATGTGTGTGCATACCTCAGACAAGGCTTAGATCTCTTCTTGTGGTTGCAGGGGCCTGAGACTCTGTACAATGTATTTGATAAATTATTATCACCCACCATGAAGTGGGAGTTGCAGGGATTTAGGTTGGTTGGTTGGTTGGTGTTTAACACTGAAATAATAGAGTCTGGACCAGATGATCCAGTGTTTGACATCATGAGCATCGATCCACGCAATTGGCACAAGATGACATGCATCAACCAAGTCAGCAAGCCTGACCTAAGTCTACTCTTACAACAAGCATAGTCCCCTTATACGGCAAGCATGGTTGCTGAAGATCTGTTTTACCTCGAATCTCCACCGGTTCCAGGTATTTAAGAATGGGTGCTGTCCAACAGTTCATTATTTCTTGACCGTGAGCTATAAGCTGGTGCCTTTTTGCTCTGAATTTTGGAAATGGGGGGTGGTGGGGAAGAAGACTGGTCTTATGACTGTATCATATTTTGCCCGACTACTCCCCCCACCCCCACTCATTTTATGCTCCCTATGATGAATGCCCAGTCCAATATTAAGAATAGAACTGTGTCAATACCTCAATACCAACCTCACCCAACCCCCCATCCCCACCCCCACCTTATACTTTTAATAATTTTTTTGCTGTCATTTTTTCATTACCCCTTAATCTCTCCCCCTTCCCCTATGATAAATGACCACTCCCTTACATGATACTGATCACTGCACCGATTTATCTTTAATCATCTACATCATCACATAGTGGTGTCAATAGCTCCACGTTGTTAAGATTACAAGCTCATTGTACGTGATATCTCATAACTGGTTCTGAAGAGAGATAGATTGAGTTCCATTCAAGGTGGCCAAGAGTCTGGTTGTCCTTTGGTCTTGAAGAGGATATGAAGAGCACTGTCATGCACACAAGTCAATCACTCGGATTATTATTTTTAAATCAAGAGGTGATATCAGAACTTCATAGTATATCGATAGCCATGATATCTACGACACCCCTGACAGGGAGTACAAGCTAATCTCGTTATATCATCAAAATTACTTCAACGATTTATGCCATTGCCACCACCAAGTAGTAGCAGACCTTTCAACATTTCTTGCATCCTGACTGACAGAAATACTACATGAAAACACGACAGTCAATATTACATTACACCTTTTTGCCTAGGGTACCTTTATGGAATCAATATATCTCGCCGGTCATGTTAATTTGCTGGTGTATGTTTCATAAAGCTGAAAATCATTGATCAAACAATTTGCCAAGAAAAGGTTGTAACGATAGCCACAGATTATCCAAGCTGCTAGCTGGCGTAATCTAATGAAAGAGAGTCTAGACATTGAAATCTGGGACTATCCATTCTGGACATGTCCAATGGGGTGGGACACAAACAAGGGATAGAGGGGCTTGGACTAAAGCAGAGATGCTCCATTAATTGACTGGGCATATGATGATCATCAGTGCTGACACTTCATGCATTCATCCACGGACAGATCCCAGCGTTACCCAAATCAAATCGGCTGCAACAAAAGCACGACAATCCACGCTGTGAGTTCTCTTCAAGCAAGTTTCCATGAGAATATACTGAGTGAATAATGGCTTTGCTTGTTTAGGCCTATTGAAGAAATTAGGTGCATTGATTTGAAAATGAGTGAATTGTCCACAATGTTTGACGGCTTTGCAAATAGAAATGACAAAAAGCATCAGTATTTGTAGACTTTGCACATGAATATGAGTATTTGACTTGAATATGTGGTGTTCCCAGAATACAATAAGAGTAACAACACTGAAATGAATCATCCCGATTGAAGCAGATACTATGTGATGTGTCTCACACTGCCAATGTACTCTGCATGTCCATAATGTGACAAAAGAGTGAGCGAGTATGGTTTCATGCCATTTTTAGCACAACTGCATCAATATCATGGCAAAGGAATGGGTTTGGAGGGGCATAAGAAACAGCTTCATACATTTGACCCATGTGGGAAATCAAACCAAGGTCTGTGAAACAAGCAAACACTTTAACCACTTGGCTACCCCACCACCCCATGTGATAAAACAAGCATCTACACATAAAAGAAGACTATCTATCAATATGGTATTCATAATCCAGACACATGGTGTTTTTCTTTTTCATGTGAACAATTGACTTGCCTTTGCATGTGTTAGTGATGGGTGCCACCGGTGGGGCAGGATACGTCAACTTTTTTTGCGAACACCTAGTATCACTATTTTATAGTGATTCATAAACACATGCTCATGGTATAGTTGGAATCGTATTGTCAACCCTGTTTCATGCCGAAATTTCTATTGGATATAGAAAGGGTTTTTGTCACTTTATTCCAAGTCAAATGATTTTGAACTTCTATTCAACAAAAAGAAAACATCAAACAAAACAAAAAGAAACATTCATACTCATATCTCTGTCACATGGAACAGATGGAAAATGATGAATTCATAGCAACCTACAGTCACTTATCTTTGTAAATGTGTGTGTTTGGGTAGCCAAGTGGTTGAAGTGTTCACATTTCTCACTGAAGGCCCAGGTTCCTTTCCCACATGGACTCAATGTGTTAAGCCTATTCTTGGTGTCTCGTGTCCTAGAAGGTTCATTCAGAAACCAAGAAAACAAACTGGGCTGCGGAAATGACATACAGAAGAAAAGACATTCAGATCTATGCTTATGAAATTACCACAGATGGCATGGCTTCCTGTTGTTTTGATAATTCAAACTGAAGATAACCAGATGCTCAAAGAGTTTTTCCCGCAAAGGACAAAAAATATGGAACTTGTCATGAGAAACTCCAGAGTGGAAGGTCCACCACAGACACACATCACCAGCTGTCTGTCCACCAGCCATGAAGGAAAATTCTCCTGGTTCTAAAACACTGAGATTATTTTGGTTAAGCAAGAGCAGATGACAAATGTCTTTCTTTTCTCAAACCTACGCAATATACAATTGAAAGGTAAATGACAAGTGACAAAAATGAAAGATTTCATATCCTGCCTTTGCTAAAGTTTTGGAACCATTGGAGAATGTCTGTGGGTCATCTGAGCAAACTGTAGGATAGGGAGCTGTCAAATTATCTGTCATTCTGAAGCAAGCTTTGGGTGGAAAGAAAGCCAAAGTGATACAATTTGTGGATATTTGGCATTTTGTAAAAAGGATCATGGATATGGAGTTGACAGGCCAAGAACCATAGTGTGGGCACATCTGGAAGTAGAACCCACATTCAGCAAAACATTGTCAGTGGATCCTGGATGACTAAGAGAGGTAACTCAGTACAGAAAAATGCAGAACTGAGACCACCAGACCACCCATCTCCCAAACAAGACATGGTCCGTAGAACCTGCAAGACTAAGAGAGGTAACTCAGTACAGAAAAATGCATCACTGGGACCACCAGGCCACAAATGCCCATGACAGAACAAGGATAGTATAAACATGACATCAAATACTTGTTGTCATGGAATTATGTGTATTACAGCACTGCTGTTGATGATATTTTACCACTTTGATAAATGTGACTTTTAACAGACCTATTTGACTGCCAATGCAGTCATGCCGTTCCTGAATCTGACACAGTACTTCAAGGCTAAGGTCCATGAAATCATCTGATCAGCACTATACAAGTATTCATGTACAAAATTGTGGATTTTTGTTCCATTGTAAACACTGTCATTTCGTCGCTATTGTTTGGTTTATGCAAATAAGAGGACATTGACCTGGTGATGCTGGTCTAGGTGACAGATGGTTGATAAATTACATCTGATCACTCTTCCCATGGCAATAGGGAAAAAACTCAGCTTGTTAGTTCAAATTGCTTGTCTTGAACCAGGAACAAAAATTTGGCAATCTTAGTTTACAGATTAAGTATTGCTTCGGCTGCCCTCTGGTTCTGGAGTTTGCTCTGATGTAATTTGTGTTCCAGACCTGTAGGATTTTCCACAGATTTATATTTTTATGTGATTTTATGAAAAACAATTATCTGGCAACCATACCTGACATTTCACAACCAGGTTCCCACTCCATGAAGTGATGGTACACTTACGACCAGCATAAGTCAATGTTAATGTATATGTACTGGAGTAATAACAGTTGTAATGGTGAGATTGCTTTGTGAAATAACACCACATGGTCTTGATAATTTTGGCCAGAACTTACATTTATCTGATCATAACTCACCCATATCATGTAGGAAATTTGATAATGAAACACAGAAGTTACATGTATCATCCTGTGAAAGGATCATCTCGGAGATCTAAAAATGATATGTGATATGATATATGATTATGTAACCTGTGCTTAGTGAACACAAAATAGCTTACACTTGATGCCGTCACTGGCGGCATCATTTGTATCATCTTTTATGTCATCATGGGTGTCACCATTGATGTCATTTTAGATGCCAATATTCTTATCATCTGGTTTCATCAGATGTGTCACCATTGGTGTGACCATTTTGTAATGACTTCTTCATCTGGTTTCATCAGATGTGTCACCATTGGTGTGACCATTTTGTAATGACTTCTTCATCTGGTTTCATCACTTGTGTCACCATTGTGTGACTATTTTGTAATGACCTCTTCATCTGGTTTCATCACTTATGTCACCATTGGTGTGACCATTTTGTAATGACTTCTGTACTGTAACATTAAACTTACCACTGAATAATAATTAATTATATACATATTATTAGATTTACCTTATAAACAATCCATCATGTAAACCGAAAATGTAGCCTATGAGCTGTTAGATAATCCACTAAGCTTTATTTCCTAGGATATGTCACACAAAAGATGCTATTTCCACAAAAGTTTTGCTATGAAGAAGTCAGTAATGCCTTTGGCAAATTTCCATGACACCTATAACTTTGGCAGTCATCCCATGTATCTAAAAAATGTCCGAGTTAAGATTCTATAAAGTTCACAGCATGATTATGCAATAAAAACTGCTGATTTGACAATAACGCTCTCCACTCCACAAGACTATTATCCCCTCTAAGAAATGTGACCCAAGAGATTTCCCTCTATTATGGGCAAGTGACAGTTTTCGTTTGGGTTATTATGCTTCAAATATTTTATTCTGTCATGTTCACGACTATCATGCTATTCCACCATGTAATAGTGCAGTTAGGGACAGTTTATGTGTGGGGAACATTTAATCATAATGGATCGTGAGCTAGGGGAAAAAACACTAAATTTTGAACAAAAAGTTTTTAGTCTTTAGTTTCAGTCTGACATGTCTTTCAGAAAGCCTAGACCAATTACATGTTTTTAAATTTCTTGGTCAATTGTCTTAACACTTCTTGAAATAATAATTTTAACAAAATTCAAACAAAATGTGTGAAAAAAGCCTATTTGTAATGAAATACTTAATTTTGTAAAATTATGAATCAACACCGCAATCAGCAATATCCAGTGGTATTAGAGTGACCTGTAAATAATCAACTCAGGACCAGACAATTCAATGATTGATATCATGAGCAACGATCCATGCCATCAGGGTACCATGACACACAATCAACCACATCACCAATCACCTGATCCATCCATCTTATGAACTCTATAAGTTTCTGGGGACCAGTTCTAATTGGAAACACCACACAGGACCATACTTACACACTACAAGTTATCTAATTTAGAAATATATAACTACAAAATAATGAAAATGCAAAACAAGATAAATCCAAATTGAGCCCAGAACAATCCTTAATTTCAGAGCTAGAGGCTGCCGAGACATGAAGCAATGACTTGCCAAATCATTCTAGTCCTTTTTCAGTTTTATGCTCTAGGGTCTGGGAGAGTGCTTAGCACCACTGAACAGCTAATAATTGGATATTTAATAGGCACTATATAGATGTATTATTATTATTATTTCTATTTTTATTATTGAAATAAATAAATGCAGCAAAGAGGGTTCGGGAGAGTTTGGCACAGTCAGTCTAGTTAGGCTTATCATGGACTTAGGGCCTTGCCCCCTCTACATGCAGACCAGTCAGCTGCCTAGTCGAACCCGAGGAGAACTTTCAGAGAATGTGAAGACTCCCCAACACTGCAGCCTTCTGCATTACCCAAAGTGTCAGAAGGGCTGTGCTCCTGCCAGCAAACCCAGGTACTCTCCAAATGTCAGTCAACAGGTCAGGAGGTAGCAAACCTAGGGCACCAAGAACAGTGGGAAGTCTGACAACTTGGTACTTGGGATGCAAGTGTGACATTTCGTAAGCTAGGTCTGCATATTAGCCATGTTTTTCATGAATTAATATTATTATTGTTGTTATTATTATAATGATGCTGATGATCATCATCATCATCATCATCATCAATCAGACATGGATAGCATGATGACCACTCCATCATGTCATCTGTTCACATTATTTCTTGGTGTTACCTGTTGGTTTTCAACATTCATTATCCATGTAAGAGTGCTTAACTGTATAGTATCACCGAAGGTTACATACAGCTAGCTGTACATCACCTGACATAATGATATCACTGACCTCAACATCTTGAAAGAATTCTCTGTGGGATGAGAATATGGAATGACCACCTACTCTTCTGGGAATTAGCAGTGATCATCAAATCGTCTGGGCATTGCCTGCTGCCTCCATGGCTACCTTGAAAAAAACTCATTTCTGACTTTGACGGTCATATAATTGTAAAAGGCTGTAAAGCAGTAAAGCAACCCCATCCTTCACTCTTCACGTGTGCTACTGGCAGACACAGGTGACCCAGTACTAAAGGCACTACAAGTGATTTGCAGAGTTGTGTCCCTTAGGCATACCAGGATCTGTTGATCAACATTCGCAGATTCATCATTTCTTGGTTTGTCAGCACCATACCAAAGCTTGTGGGATTCACCAAAGCATAGAACATGGACGTGGATATCTTTGGGTTTTCCTCACAAATTAAGCTGGCATGCCATGATATAACTTGATACTGCCCAAAGCTGAGTTAAAACAATCTCACTCCTTCATAATGAAGCTAGAACCGGAACCTTTACATGACATCCATCCTCCGTCTAAAAACAACATTATGGTTTAATCAATTTGGTAAATATCTTCAGCCTGCATCACTTCAAGCTTTCCAGGGGCGGTTGGGTAGCCTAGTGGTTAAAGCGTTCGCTCGTCACGCCGAAGACCCGGGTTCGATTCCCGACATGGGTACAATGTGTGAAGCCAATTTCTGGTGTCTCCCGCCATGATATTGCTAGAATATTGCTCAAAACGGCGTAAAACCATACTCACTCACTCACTCAAGCTTTCCACACATTTATAAACTGAAATACTGTTTAGAACTTGAGTCACTCACTCACCCATGATGCACAGAAACATCTGATGTCATCGAAGTAAGTCTACAAACTCATAGAGAAAACCTCTCAATGATTGAACCATCTTCAACTAATTTCATGTTGTAGAGATATGATAATTTATTTCCTCCACCATTGACGTCATATAAAAGGACTTACAAGAATCAGTGTCTGCCTATATATAAAATCAGAAGGCCTTATTAACCAGGGAAACAAGCGATAAGGTCTTAATTTTATCACTTGTCTATTAATGCTTCCTTTGCATGCAATAAAACTTTATCTGGTATTGTTAAAGAGCTCATGAAGCTTTTAGTCCAGTTCCTTATGTACTTTTGTTGAAAAAAATTGGAGATTAGCAAAACTATACATATTCTGAAAGCTTTCAATGTACAGATGAAGAAAACCAATGTTTCCAAATTTTCCCATCATTCATTTGGCGGCCATCTTGGATTTCAAGATGGCGGCCATTTTTGCCCATATTTGTCAAGTCTAAGGCTTCTGAGGTGTTTATTTTGTCATTTAATTGTTTATATGTGATATTATGCTTACTCATATGTAATTTAGACATGCTTAAGGTAATGATTTCACATTCTTAACAAAAAACTACCTCAACTTTTCTAATTTCTTAGTTGGATTTTGCAATATTATCAGTAGTGTGGATAGAATCCTATACGTTACAACTGTCTATCACACAGTAAAATTGTTAAAGAATATATTGTACCTTAATTATCATATGACCCCTTAAAAACTGTCATTTATCCAATAATTACCTATGGTTATATGTTTCTCCAGCAACTCAGCAACATAAGAGCCATCTGTATCAATGCCTTGGCATTTAAATTTTCAAAATGTCACATAGAATTGTCATAGTCACTTTACACCAAAATAGGTCCCTTGAAGTCTTGAATAATAAAGTCACAATTCTTGATATGTGTCTTGATATCATATTCACAGAGAGTCATCAAACATGTCATTGCTGTCATCACCATCATTAGTTGACATATTTGTGTCATCGTCGTTCTCACACACTGAGGTGCAGAGGCAGAGTTCTGTACATGACAAGTTGCTTGATCGACATGTACATCTTTGGGTCAAACAGTCTTTCCTACACTGACACCTCACCATCTCAATAATAGCTTTGAGGGCTGGGAGAACATCCATTGTTGTTGGTTGGATCCGGTTATCTTTGTCCTTATGGAATCCATGTTGAAGTGGATCTAATTGGATCTGATGGGCGATATTGGCTTGACCCAAATTATTTGGTCACAGAGTTCATCACTTGTAGTCAGCACAAGGAAAGCATTAACAATATCATCATCCGTTTTCAAGTATTTCTGAAACCATGTTGCTTTTCCTACTCGGGAAAATCTGCCTGTATTGTCAGCTCCTGTAAAGGCATGGAAGGCTGGCAAAGCTGATGATTTCTTCACACCTAGGGCTGTCCAAAGAGGCTTTATTGGAAGAACATTTGAGGCCATTGAGAGTGTGGTGTTTTCCAGGAGACTGCTGTAATTTGCAATGGTCAAAACAAGGACATCAGTGTCAGGAGAGAAGATTGTCAACTGCGAGTTCCTTGGATTGCGCTGTGAAGCTGAAATAGCAAGATATATCATGAGTGTGTCAGCTTCTTCATTGTTAGCTTGTTAGCTTCAAACTCCAAGTCTCTGTTGCTCCTGGTACAGCCGGATGCAGATGCAATAAAGGTTTGAGACGAATCAGCATTATACTCCAGTGTCTTCTCTGCCAGGTAATCTGTCAGATCAGCTTTTGTTTGGTCATGAGACAGAAAACGATTTAACATGATGTGCTTGATTCTGGTGTCATCTCTAATTTGGTACTGAATAGGATCTCTTCCTTGGCGTCTCTTTTCTCTTGTTGCAGATTTGAGGGAATCTTGCTTGTATGTGTCAAAAGCAAGTATGACCTCATCAAACCCTCTTGCCAGGTTCATCACTCTGTCATTGAAGCACTGACTGAGATCTTCAACTGTTTCCACTGTATTTGGTAACTTTGTCATCTTCTGAAGTACAACCATCCCATCTATAACAGCAATTTTTCTTGGGATGTTGTTGAAGGTTTGATTTTGTTCTGTGTCACTGTCATCAACTGTGTTCTCTGGCTGACTTGCTTCATAGTTCATTGCTTCTTCATTTACAAACTTTGTAAGACTGGTGATCAACTTGGACTTGTCAGTGCATGGTAACAGCAATCCACTTGGTGAAAACAGTGACCTTGGAGTCAGCGTGAACTCAAAGTTACCAATTGCCTGTTTCAAGTCAATGTCTCTACTTGATCTGGCAAGAACCATCAGCCTTCCATACAAATCTTTTGTTTCTCTGAGATCCACATTCTTATCTCGGAGACGAACTGTTTGCTTTTGGCATCCTGACATGTACATCTTGTTGTTTTCCCTCTTCACTGGTGCCCAAAGACTCACTGGCCCGTTGATTCGTTGAGACACGTACTCTTCATAGAGCTTCTTTCCTGTTTCATCAATGTGTAGGATCTGAGACACAAACTCTTCAGGGACATAGGCATGCGTCATTAAGTTAAAGATCTTGTCACCTTCAAAAGCAAATGGATTACCATGATCCAGAACAGCAGATTTGATCTTGTCAACTGCAGTGTGATCCCGACAAATGACTCCTGGTGAAAGGTCATGATGTTCTTCCATATCTTTTGCCTCTCGATGAAACTGACTTTTGTACTCACTAGCAAGACGCGAGAGTTCTCGAGAGGCCAAAAAGAAACGCTGCCTGGCATTGGAATTGTTTGAGATACCAATCAAGCCTGAGTGAACTTTCATTAATCTGTTCAGATGTTCACATGCATGATCAGCTCCTATGGATGTAAATGGAATGTCATTCTTTGTAACTGATATGTTTCCAGCTTCAAACTCCTTCCAAGACTCGGGGAAGTCGATCTTCAGGGCATGCATGTCAGCAATATATCGGGGCCACAGTCGTTTGTACTTGAGTCGGTCCATAGCAAAGAATAATCCGCTCAGTTCTTCTCCAGCCTCAAGATGAAGCTTCAGATCTGCATTGCGAGAAGCTGCTATTAAGAACAGAATTGTCTCAACTCGATGTAGATAATTCATCAGTGATTTGAACATAGCATTCTTTGATTTCTCAGTCTCCCATTTCAGAAATGATTCCATGACTTCTTCATTCTGAATTTGACCAATCAGATTAGAATGTTCATCTTTGACAATTTCAGCCTTTGATGATTTATCAGTCTTCCTGCATGCTCTTTCGATTTCAGCTGCTGTTTCCACACAAACTTCTTGAAGTTGAGGATATTCCTTGAAGAACTCTTGCAATGCTTATTCATAGAGTGCCATGTAGGTATACATATGAGCCCGCAGACAACGTTTGTAATGCGTACATGTAAGAACCTGTCTTGTTGTTGTGGGGCCAGAGACATCAGCTTCCATCCATGCATCATCAATGCCAGAGTTTTCTATGGACGTGCCTAAAGCTCTCAGCGCAGCCATGTCAACATGCAGTTCTCCCAGTCGTGGCACAATGTTTTCTTTCAGTTCAGGCTTAGCATCTAGGAGTTTGATTACCTTCTCATAAAGGGCAATGTCAAATGTGATGACTGTAGGATGTTCATTTCCAACTGCTAGTTCTTTCAACTTCTTAGCTTGCAATATGACAGTGAGCAGTGTAGACCATTCATGTGCTACTTCTGGAAGGAGTGGTAGGGCACCAACTCTAGTTGTTGATTGTCTCTCTGACAACAAAGACATGTAGCCAGCCCATCCAGGAATCATGCTAGCTTCTTTCTCATCATCTGTTCTGGCTATCATGGAAGCAACAACCCAGCCAAAGTGTGTTAAGTGATAGGACTTTCCAATACCTGCTTTGTTGGTTATAAATTTTTTGTCTTTTGAATGTGGATGGTTTCTTGGATTTGGTTTTTCACAGTGAAGCATCTTGGTATGGTAGGGAGCCACAGAGAGACTGTTTGCTTCAGTGATCTCAAGGGGTGGTGATATCTGCTGTCCAGTTGCTCCAGTGCTCTGATATACAGCAGTAATAGTCCCATGTGTGGTGCCTTTGCCATCATGAGTGTCCTCATCAAAGTCTGTGTTGTCAACAGCAAAAAAGACAAAGGAACCTTTCCTCAGAAATGGTGGAACATATAACCCTTGGAACTGTCTGGTGTTCTTCACAACTGCATTGGCCAGAGCTGTTTCCAACATTAGAGAACGTCTGTATGGAATGCAATAGTTGTGTGCACTGAGTAGATCCATGATCATCTTGTTTCTTGTGTCATGGTGGACTGTAAGGCCTAATCCTATTATTTGAGGATTTTCTCTTCCAGTGGAGATCTGAATGTTTCACATTCTCTTTTCTGTGTATATTTAACTTGTCTTCTTGACTTGAAACCGTACATTATGTTCTGACATACAGTCAGTACTGTTCTGTCAACAACGCTGGCTTTTGCTTCATTCTGAAGGTTTTCAACAGTTCCCACCATCATCCAGCGTATCAGAGTGTACAGCTCGATTGGGACGTCATTAATGTTACTTGTAATAGGGGATTGTTGATTTTGTCATCTCTGTCAAAGGCTTCTATACTCTTTCGTACAAGCTGTGCTGACTTGTATATAACCTTCATGTTGTCCATGCCCTGGTCGTTTTCAATTGCAGCATGCACCATCTCTTTCTCGCAGGCTTCAGGGGAGTAGAGAACAGCCGGTTTTCTTCGGTCTTTTTGCAGAACAGATCTGACGGATGGTAATTCTGTAAGTATCCTATCTTTCAGCCACTGCCTGGAATAAGTAGGTACATGGTCAGACAAGCAGTCTATACCTCCCAGCATGTTGATATATGTCTGTCTGTCTGTCTACATACAAGATTAATAAGTTCGGTTAAACAGGCACTTTGATGTCCAGATTCAGATCGCTTGTTTTCTTTGTGGGCTTCCTGGCGCAAAACATGAAATACATTTGTAGTCCAGCAGTTTTTGTGGTATCTTACATCAATTGAATGGGCATCACTTGGAGAGATTGATGAATAAAGTCTGGTCTTTAAGGCAGGATTGTTTGAAATTTCAACAGCATATCTTAAATCTTCCCCAGCATTTAAGGTCCTGACATTAAAAAGTGGCTGTCTGTCCTCTTCCTGGCAAAAGAAGCACAAGTCCTTGACCAATGGCATGGTAGACGACCGTGTAAATGGTGCGGATGTTTCCTCATGGAGATCTGTTCCTTTCCTTTTACGGCCTCTCTTTTTTGAAGGTGTGGAATCATCAAGTGTTCCTTTCTGTGTCCTGTCTCGTGCTCGCTGTATTTGATCGCTGTTGGTAGCATTGCAGTAGCAAGTCCGATGCCTGGCAGCACTGTGAGATGATAGAGTCTCTCTGTCACAGCCTTCAAGTCTTCGCCATATACCAGTATATTCACCATCATGGACATTCGCTCGTTCAAACAAAACATGGAGTAAGCGGTCGTAAGAATACAATCTTGGTTGCGATACTAGTATGGATGATCCATGATGGGCATTCTTTTGGCACAGAATACAAAGATTCCAATCTGTAGTGACTGATGTTGATATCTTCTGACTCACTTGCCCAAGCTGTGGTAATGATATCATCATTTAGGTTGAAATTTTCCTGAAACAAACAATACTGATCATAAAGTAAAAATAGAAGAAAATAGAAATAGTATTTTTTGTTTGTTTTTATAATCAAACATCCTTTATTAAAAATATATGTCCAGAAATATTTTTAAAAAGTGTTTGTGCTCTTTAGTAAAAAAATTCATTTCAAGTCTTCATACTAGAATTTGCTATTATTCATAGTTGTTAGGAAAACATTACTAAAAATGTTTCATGTATACTACAATATCTTATGGGTTTTATTTTGCAAGTGAAATTACCAAAATATTTAACTTATCATCTGAGGTCTGCAAGCAAAAGTAATTAGTTGTCTGGACACAACAATATGTGACATGCACAGACCATTGCAGTGGGGCCCTTTTAAGGATGTATTGAAAATTGTTTTTAATGCAAGCAAACAAAATTATTACATGTACGTTTAAAAGATTGGCATGCTACGTAAAAGTATATAAATTATCTATGAAAAAATAATTATACTTAATCCCTAAACGGGCCCCAAGGTATCAGAGAGCATATAACTTTTATGTAGCATAACTTGAGCTAAATAGGATAGTTTACACTAAAATTGAAATTTCCTGAAACTGAATATACGCTAGGAAGCATTTCTAGTTAAGTTTAACATGTAGCAAATGGTTGCAATATACTTTTAATGAAACAGATCAAGCCTATGTTGTCAGTCATGTTATTATGAAGAAATCATTGCCATTCAATTTCTCAATAATTATCAATGAACCAACATAGATAGCACGCGTCATAATATTCTATAAATATTCACTTACCTATTTAGATGAATTTCAGCGGGTCTTGGTTGATGATAAGCCTTCCTTGATGATGGAAAAACTCTTCTTGTCAGAGTTGTCTCAGCCATGTTGACTTGAAAGGTCAATGTCACAAGGGGAGATAACTCATTTTCCTAATATTTACCTTCAACTAGTCATTATTGCTGTCTTTACCCTGGCATCAAGTGGTCAAGTTTGAGCGTCATTTATTCCCAAACTATGGACCCCAAAAATTGGAAACATTGGTTTTTATGTTAAGTAGCCTCTATAGTATGTAAAAATATATACAGATGCAAATCTCCAAAAAATTTTAACGAAAAATTAAAAACGTACACAATACAATGGACTATTTGATGAATGACACATAATTGACACTGAAACTGTGCACTAAGGAGAATGTAGCTTGTGTGACAGGAAAGTCCTTGGCTTTCAAGAGCAGGGCACTGATGGGCATAGGACTAAGCAGTGCAAAAAGGTGGGAGGTCTGGACTTGCTTGTGTTTTGTATATCTGATTTCACTACAGATCTACCCTGGTAAACAAAAAACACACCCCCCCCCCCCCCCCCTTAAAAAAAAACCACAATAAAAATCTTTTCATATCAGAAAATGATGTAGATGTACTATTTTAGATATGTCTGAATAGACTTATAGATAGATGAACAGATTAACAAACAAGTGAACAGATTAACAGATAGGTGTACAGATTAATAGATTGGTGTACAGCTTTATAGATAAGTGAACAGATCAACAGATCGGTGTACAGATTAACAGATAGCTGAACACATCAACAGACAAAGGTGAAGAGATTAACAGACTGGTGCACAAATTTACAAAAAGGTGAATAGACCAACAGATCTGTGTACAGATTAACAGATAGCTGAATAGATCAACATATAAGTGCACAGATTAACAGACAGGTGTACAAATCAACAGATACATGTACAGACCAATAGATCTTTGCACACACAAGCAGACTGCTATGACATCAATGCATGTCTTTAGTAGGGCTGGGACGGGTAACTTGGGTACTTGGGTCGGGTGGGTCCTGAGTAGGACCCGGGTACCCACATGACTACCCGGACCCATGGTTAGTCACGTGATATATACTGTAATGACATTAACAATGAAACTCAATGGTTATACTACAAGTATAGCTAATGTTCACATTTCTCACAGTGCAAGCATTTGTTCTGACTTTTATATGTTCGAGGAAGGATAAAGCATCTATCAACTGAAGTGTATGCATGATCAGATCGTTTTATACATTATCTAAACAGTTTTTGCCAGGGCTGCAGTAAAACAATTCCGCTTCGGACATTTTGTACCCAACTCTTGAGACCTTTAGCGGGTATCCGGGTAGGGCCGGGTAATAGTGTGTTGAGTTACTCGAGTACCCGGGTAATAAATTTGGACTCGTCCCAGCCTTAGCCTACAGCAAGGTAGTTGAACAACAGAAAAGTTGACATATCAACAGTGAACAGACCAATTAAGACAAAGTACATTAAGGCTTAGAAGAACACAGAATCGGTAATGTCAAGTATGTCACAGTAAGCAATTTATGGACTATGTCAATACACCAAAAGAATTTTTATGCATAAAACACATCAGTGAGCTCATATCTACATGAAGAGCCCATGACAGTTACTGGCACACACAGCTACAGATGCTGATACTGAGATAGGACAAAAGTGTTGTTTCATCATCAGGATGAGGCACCTGGATCACTTCAACACATGGCTACTTTAACTCAGAGACTACACTCCTGCTGCACAACACTGAATTTTTAATTTTTGAAGAAAAAATAATTACACGACGAGTGTAATGTTATTACTTTACCGACCGACCCCTGTATCAGAAAGCCTTACGTACAGATTGGAGCTGGGTGCATGGATCCCTGTCTCAGAAATCCTTACGTACAGATTGGAGCTGGGTGCATGGCAGAAGTTAATGTATCAATATTCATGTCTGAATACAAATCTGCACCTACACAATCAATACTGTTTCAAACTCTGTGGCACTAAATCATGCCAACTGGCAATAATATCTACACCGCCACGACAAATTGGTGATTTGTAGAAACCCCCTTTCCTATTAGGATCATAACAAGAGGGCTTGAGAGCTGATGGTGGTCTGTCCCTCTGCTTATTGAGGATATCCGGCAAATCCTGTAATGGGGTCGGGAAATAGGCACATGTTCCAGCATAGAGAGACTGTAGATAAGACTCCTGATCAGCAAGGCGATAGCCATCAACCCATGTCTCATGGTGTCATGCAGTGGCTCACAGTGTCTCACAATGTCTCACGGTGTCGCACAGTGTCTCACAGTGTCTCACAATGTCTCATAGTGTCTCATGTCTCGCAGTGTCTCACAATGTCTCATAGTGTCTCATGTCTCACAGTGTCTCACAATGTCTCACAGTTTCTCACAATGTCTCACAGTGTCTCACAGTGTCTCACAATGTCTCACAGTGTCATTCAGTGTTTTGCAGTGTTTCACTGTCTCCTGTATGTTCCCCCTGCTCACAAGACTGTTGTGTCACATGTGCGCTTGCAGCTTGGAAGTGATCCCTGATTGAGATTTGTTATAATTCCTTCAAATCTTTACAGAATTAGGCCAGAGGAAGTTGTTCACCACACTAAGACCTTAAAAGCAGGAAGCTTGTATATAGCTAAAGTAGCATAGAAGAAGAGAACATAAACTGAATGTGTCTAATGCACATTTTCACCTACTCCTGATGAGAATGGGATTGAAGGTTCTTGTGTAATCAGATCAAAGATGATATATTATTACATTGTCAGCCATAACCTCCTGATGACGATAATATTCACCAGGCATCGGCAGATGTTCAAACAGGAGAATGATGTTATAGAATGTTCTTATGACTACTTTTGTTCAGATATAAACCATAAAATACAGTTCAGAATATATTTTAGAATCTTCAAAGACTGACTATAAACATTGTACTTGTATGTCCCTATCATTAACTTTTAATTTTAGGTTAGAGATCCTGACCTAAGTACTTGTCTTTAAATAAATAATCTCAGAGTGTGTAGTAAACAGACATTTGGAGTAATTTTGGCATATCATTAAATTCTGAGGTTGGAATAGTTTGTGACTTTGTTTACCAATATAGAACTGCTAAATGAAGAAAACGTCCTTTTACAAAAGTACTGTCTGGAGGATAATTTGACAGTGTCACTTGTAGTACCATGCTTACTGAATCATTTATATTTCCTCAAATAACATGTCATGTAACACTGTTGGCCGAAGAGATAATTCAAGATGAAATGGACAACACCCTTTGGCATCCTAGGTGAAATGCACAACACCCTGTGATATCCAAGGTGAAATAGACAACACCCTGTGATATCCAAGGTGAAATTGAAAACATTCGGTGACATCCAAGGTGAAATGGATACACCCTGTGATGACCTAGGTGAAATGGACAACACCCTGTGATATCCTAGGTGAAATGCACAACACCCTGTGATATCCAAGGTGAAATAGACAACACCCTGTGATATCCAAGGTGAAATGGACAACACCCTGTGATATCCAAGGTGAAATAGACAACACCCTGTGATATCCAAGGTGAAATTGAAAACATTCGGTGACATCCAAGGTGAAATGGACTACACCCTGTGATGACCTAGGTGAAATGGACAACACTCTGTGATATCCAAGGTGAAATGGACATCACCCTGTGATATCCAAGGTGAAATGGACAACACCCTGTGATATCCAAGGTGAAATGGACAACACTCTGTGATATCCAAGGTGAAATGGACAACACCCTGTGATATCCAAGGTGAAATGGACAACACCCTGTGATATCCTAGGTGAAATGGACAGCACCCTGTGATATCCAAGGTGAAATAGACAACACCCTGTGATATCCAAGGTGAAATGGACAACACCCTGTGATATCCAAGGTGAAATAGACAACACCCTGTGATATCCAAGGTGAAATTGAAAACATTCGGTGACATCCAAGGTGAAATGGACTACACCCTGTGATGACCTAGGTGAAATGGACAACACTCTGTGATATCCAAGGTGAAATGGACAACACCCTGTGATATCCAAGGTGAAATGGACAACACCCTGTGATATCCAAGGTGAAATGGACAACACTCTGTGATATCCAAGGTGAAATGGACAACACCCTGTGATATCCAAGGTGAAATGGACAACACCCTGTGATATCCAAGGTGAAATGGACAGCACCCTGTGATATCCAAGGTGAAATGGACAGCACCCTGTGACATCCTAGGTGAAATGGACAACACCCTATGACATCCAAGGTGAAATAGACAACACTCTGTGACATCCAAGGTGAAATGGACAGCACCCTGTGATATCCAAGGTGAAATGGACAGCACCCTGTGACATCCTAGGTGAAATGGACAACACCCTATGACATCCAAGGTGAAATGGACAACACTCTGTGACATCCAAGGTGACACCCTGTCATCAAATGAATCATGCCATGAGTCATGCTGAAATACATTGTCAAACAATATGCATTTATGTTGTTATCCTCTTACCGGTAACATTTGAGCATGTGCACTCCATATGGTGTTTGTGGATCTTAAAGTGCTTGACCTTGCCAGCAATAGATTTCGATATAAACCGCCACCAAAGGCTCTGTTTTCAAACCTTTGGGACTTTCTTTGATAAAATATTCCAGCATTATAACTCAAGGTTAATGCATCAAATTCTTTTCAAGATATTCATGATAATTTGATAACAGACATATTTCTTTATGATAAAAACTGACTGAAGCTATGGAAGACTATTCCAACAACATATTGTAGTTATCAGATGCACATGTGCAACAGCGGTGCTGCCTCGCCACCTGCTAAGATGCATAATAACATTGCATCAAAACATATGGACCTGTTTATACATACATCACATACATGTTACCCTGAGTAAAATAATTATTTCCAGCTATTCAGATCTACTTACCTGTGTTTATCAAGTGCAAAAACAGAGTGTTATGGAAACATAAAGTTCATATGCTGTTATCAATTATGTCAATATCTGTCACTTGCAACATTCAATAAATATCTGATTAAAAATCTATATATTTTTGCAATCATCAAATCTTCTTTTTTATATTTAGGCCAGATCAATTTTTACTTGGTTTAAGCTAGGGCTAAACTATATATGTCTGTATTTATGGTCGGCTTTTTAAAAACTTGTAAATGTTTGCTGACTTAATACATCTCTTCAAGATTTTTTTAGAGAAATAGAGAACAAATTTAACCTTTCAAATCAGCAGCCTTGGTCATTCGCTCCTTTGTGAGTGAATGAGTGAGTCTTATCAAACAATGGATGCTAAATATTAAGTGTCATGATCAAATTAATCAGTTTAACAGTAATTAACATCTTAGTGCTTAAGCTATTAATATTAATTACTAATAATTTCAATAAAAAACTGTCTAACCACACATTCTGTCTCCAATATCGTTAGATGATTTGACCTAGATATCACATGAAATTAGTCTGGCGTTATGTAATTTAGAACATTCCTCTTCTCTCAGACTTGTCTCCCTTGACATGTTCTTCTGACACTGGTTAATCTCAATATGTTACAAACACCACTGGTGCTTATAATCAAATATAATTCTCACAGCTCACATGTAGCTGTTGATAAATTCAAGGTAGTTTTTAAGTTAAAGATTAGCAAATTGATATTACCAGGACAATCAAATGCTGATAGAGCTCCACTTGGCTGTAAATTCATGACAGACTTCAACCTGTAAACCTTATAGATGAACATGTGTGCCTTTTAACACCAAAATGCTACCCATCCTCTATCACAGTTCACAGAAGCAAACCATACTATCTTCAAGGGGGATCTGTGTTCTCCTCACCTCATCCCCCTCACCCCAGTAAAAAATCCCATCCCCAAAAGAAACTTTCTCAACTATGAAACCAGGGCTTCCTAATCTCACATAAATTCAAAACATATTTTTGTCAGTCTTGTCGTTAAACAACAAATGAATGTGTCAAAATAAATGTAACCAAAAGGTATTTATAACAAACAAAGATAGACCCAACACAAAACAAAATTTCTTTTTGGGGTTTGAATCCTGGGTTATCCAGTATTATCTTTGTATTTTAGGGGGATTTTTTTGTTTTGTTTGTTGTTTGATGCCACACCCAGCAATATTCCATCTATATGACGGCGGTCTGTAAATAATTGAATCTGGGCCAGACAAGTCCAGTGATTGACATCATGACCATTGATCCACGTAATTGGGATCGATGACATGTACCACCCGATCCCGTTAGTCACCTCTTACGACAAGCATAGTCACCTTTTACGGCAAGCATGGGTTGCTGAAGACCTATTCTACCCCGGAATCTTCACAGGTCTTTTGGGGTTTGTGGGCACAAGCACTGACAGAGCACTATAAAGCTCACATACATGCAATACTGCTGACTGCAGTGTTAAATCCTAGTCTCTTACTTTCTGCTGGTTAATTTCGTTTAGTTTAGTTTTGTTTGTACAACTGTTCAATTCCTTGAACAAATGTTTGATTCGTTCAAACGTAACTGTACTTATGAAGTCTTTCATTGACCTTAACTGGAGCCTTCACAACTGGCATCATATCAAAGTTGTCAATATATCTTTTTATTAAATCAGTCAAGAGCTTACATTACTTTCAGAGCAAACTTAAACATTTCCAAGAATGGAGACGGTATGGCTTACAACTATTGATTCCGGTGTTTAAAATGCACCCTCCTTTGCCTCTCAAACAGGAGATGTTACGAAAACTAGATGTTGCACTCGATTCTTTTAAAAGTGGGACAAAATTTTATCATTTACATGAATAAATTCATTTCCTCAGATTACAGGAGGATGTGTGAGGCATTTGAATTGTTTTCTATTTAACTAGCACATAATATGAAAAACTGTTTGAATACAAATGAGATCATTTTGAATCATTCAGAATTTTGTCATATTACTTGAGATTTCACTGTACATTTTTGATGAACATAGTTTCTCCTTACATACATGTACTCAAGTCGAGATGTTCAATTCTGGGCCAAAATATCATCCTGATATTGAAACTTCATCACTTAAAATGCCTCGTAAATTATTTTAGTTCAGTCGGAACGAGTTTTCTTTTTTAAAATTCAATATGAACACATTAGCTGTTTTCTGAAATTAGAAGCAATTCATGACATAAAATAATTTCCATGAATTATCCGTTTTCAGGAAAATATTATCCATTTTTTGTACAAATTCTAAAAATGAGAAAACTTTAAAAGTTACCATAAGCACACTAGGAAGTAATTCATGATATAAAATGAAAAATCATTTTTATAAATTATCTTTTTTTCAGATATATTTATACATATTTCATAAATTTGAAAGCATTTGAAACCCACACATCCATGTTCACATGTCTTTTAACTTAAAATATCTAGTGCTGACAGTGAAACCTCTGTGAGAATCTTTGCCAAGAATTTGGTAACGGAATCAAATCTAGTTCAAACTCTAAAAAAGGGGTGTTTATTTTGTCATTTTAGCATCCTGTGGAGAGTTGTGCCATCTAATTACATGAACTGATTGCCTGCGTGTGTTCTTACACACGTGTGTCCCAACTAGAGTTTTCTGGGCTTGTCAGGCAGCAAAGAGGCCAAGTGGCAATCGTAATCAGCCTCATATCACTGTAATTAACAACATGTATACAACAGCTTTTTTTGCCACGATTCAGATAACATGGCTGTACAACTGGGTTAAATGATACTATGTTTCAAGAACTGACATGACACAGACTTGGAAACATGAAGTGAAATCAAGATATTCGACATTGTTCAGTTCTGATTAAACTTATTTGGACTGAGACTGTTCATTTTGGGAACAGGATTAAAATAGGGATGATGATACGTCCCCCCAAAAAAATCTTCCTAATGGTGAGGTATCCCGTCTGTTGAACTGCGGCAGACAGGGTATGTAATGATGTTTCCTTACATCCTGAAGATGGATGTCCTGAAAAGTAATGAATCCAGGCTGGGGGCATGGGTGGCCCAGTTGTCTAAGGTACCATGATTCGCTGTGCAGAGTTGCATCCCTTAGGCATGCCAGGAACCAAAGGTCATGGGTATAATTCCAAGATTGTGCTTGATTATGTCTCTAGGTTCGTCAGGTTTCGTGGGTTTCACCAAAGTGGTGAACTTCTGAGACCTGAATCATTTCGGGTTTTTCTCCCACATCAAGCTGACATCCTGTGATATAACTTGAATATTGTTAAGAGCAGCGTTTAACCCAACTCACTCACTCTCTGGTACACATCGAAAACCAGCATCACTTTGGGATTTTGTCCCACATCAAGTTGACATGCCATTTTATCATCCAAAACTGGGTCCCACAGGAGATATGCTTGAGTGAGATCAAGCGATATCTACATTGTAGATATCGCTGCAATGAAATTGCATCACAACGCTTTGCAAACCATTGTGATGTCATTGGTTACCATGACATCACAATCAAATGACATCACTACTGGCGCTGCTACTGAAGCTGTTAGCAGTACTTTTTACACTTAAGACACTGCTTATTACTGTGTACAAATTGAAACAGTTGGAAGAATGATGATGGATGATAAAAAGAGTCTCACCCTGTGTCTTTTGATATAAAATATATCAACACTCATTGATAAAAGTGGAAAAACTCCTTGGCAAGCCTTGGAGTTTTTCCACTTTTATCAACTTGTGTTGATATACCCGGTATTTGATATCAAAAGACACTCGGGTGAGATTCTCTATATATCTGAAATACTGTTCAAAACTATGCACTCACTCACTCACTCACTCACTCACTCACTCAATCAACAACTCACTCAATCACTCGCACGCTGAATGGCATTACTCTTTCTACTAGAATCCAGGTAGAAAACCATAACTGAAAACCCTGCATTCACTTAATATTGTGGATTTTCATTTCTAATGACAAGACAGAAAAATACCCTATGAATTCTCAGTAACCTCCAACCTAGAACTGAGCGAGATGCTTAATACATTCACACATGATACCATGTTTCAGGTGAGAATGGTGTTGAAATAGGTGATAATTTCCTCCTTCAAATACGAAACACCAGCTACAGGCATTTACATCTTGCACCAGTTACCATCATAAGACTCTGGCGCCATTATAGATAGATGATAGATCTACCAGTGAAGCAGCATAAACACAATAGGCAAACAACCTCATATGACCTTTTACTTGTGTTTGGAATTGGCTGCAATTACATCACTGATCATTGATCATAACTGGTTTGTTCCAACAGATCATGATCAATCATTGATAATAAAGAGCTGCAAATATTGTGTATTTTCCATACATCACGTAAAATAGCTTGTGTCATGGTGAAAAAGTTTCTTAATCTTAATCCTTAAAAGAAAATTATTTTTGCTTTTATTTTATTATTTAAAGTATTTTTGTGTAATTGATAGATTTTATGAGTGAGTGAGTTGGGTTTAATGCTGCTTTTAACAGTATTCCAGTGATTGATCTGGGAGGAAAACCTTAAATGATGCAGGTTTTCGGCACGTATCACTTTGGTGTCAACTACGAGCATGCATATGGTGCTGAGAAACCTTCAAGAATAATCGGGATTCGAATCCACAATCAAAGCTTTATGGCATGTCCAAGGGATGCAACTCTGAACAGGGAATGCAGTGCCACAGACTGGGCCATCCGTTCCCCCGAAAGATTTTATGAAAGGTTAAACATTTCAAATAAGCCTTTAAATTCAAATGGTAATTTCTAAACAAGCAATTGGTCATCTGTTTTGGCTGAGTGATTGATCACCATGTGTGTTTGATCACTGGCAACTCTTAACAAAGCATGAAGTCCAGATGACATTGCTCATACTGTCTGTCAATCACTGGTTTGCCTGGCTCTGAGGTGAGGTGAAATGGGGCTTAACATTCAAGGAAGCAATGTGCATGCACCTGTGTATGTGTGTGACTATTGTACTTATATAAAACCGAACTTATGCTTGTTTTATAGTGCTAGCCCATTAAGATACCCTGGTGCAGTTTAACATGGATACCCAACTCATACACAGTAAACTGACTCCAAGCCAACCAGTCCTTGGTTTATCACCTTAATATCAAGCGCCAAGCTCGGTAAGAAGTACCATCTTGTCTTATGGTATGATACAGCTTGGGGATCAAATCACCGAATCTGCTAGACAGGATGACTCTCTGTCCACCAGACCACAGAGGTGATCCCCTGGCTTGAATATTCATGTCCACTCTGATATAGTGGGAATATTATTATCAATGAAACAACACTCAATCCATCCATATTCCCCCTCCCTCTTCCTCACCGCCCGCCTGCTCTCACTCACTCACTCAGTGTAAAAATATGTTTTGGAGAACATTTTTTTTACTCCTGTTTGACTTTCCTGCAAGGCTCCTCAAAATCCATATGTTCCTTTGGGGCAAAATACTATAGTTTCTCCCATTTCATTCAATTTCAGCTAAATTAAATTGCATCTCAAAGACTGCTGTATTTCTGAGGTAACAACCACCTCTAGAAAACAACAGCAGATTTTTAAAACTTCACCTCTCCAACAAGGCTTACAATACTAATGGTGATATTTTATTCATTTAAAACCAGTGGCTGGAAGGAATTGTATAATGTTGTGGGCGATAATGCAGCTTTGACAAAAACTAGGAAAAATTCCCATCTCACCAGGAGACGGTGATAAGAAATACAATCTGTGCTTTGATATTACAGTGTAATCATCATATCCCAGAATTCCTTCTGCTGCATTATATGTATCGTCCCCTGAGTATTGTAGGGAACACTGTACATCAATTATTCAAAATTTTGTCATCACAAAAACAGTTTTGCTGACAGGAAAAAAGAAATATTCCTGTATTGTTTGCATTCACAGCTTCCATTGACGGCTGATGGACATGGCATGCACATTTGGTAAGGGCAAAGGATTTGATAAGAAAATACCGAAGATATCTATCATGTAATTTATCGAAGCACTTGTATTTTATTGAACATTTTTCACAATTTTGCAACCACATTTTGTTTTAACGTAACAATATATCAAATACTATGTCTGTTTTTTAGAAGAATAAAAATCAACAAATATTTCATCTTGAAGTTCTCATCCTGACAAATGTTTAAATAATTTGTACATACAAAACATCAATTTTCATGAGACATACAAAGATTGGAATTTAAAAAATCAAATGCATCTTAAATTTTTTTTTAAATGCAATATCGTGTCTATAGCTGATGTTGAATGTTACATGAAGCATCCCGTGGCAATATGTTAGAATGGTCGACATTCGACTCAGGGGTGCTGCAAAAAGATGGAATGTTACAATAAGAAAACACACCCCCTACCTGTGGAAGACATTTCTTACAGGCCTTGTACCAGATAACAGATTGTATGGGCCGTCCTCTCTGGGTGATGATAACTCTCTACCTCAGGGGAAACTGCTGCCAAACTTTGATGATTACGTGCTTAAATTCACATTTTCACACATAGTTTCACAAAATAAACAGTTCTGGGGAATTTAGTTTATTTTATAAACTTAAACAGGAAAAGATTTTGATATATGATTGCTTTTTCAGACATTTCTTCTTATGTTCCACATCGTCAACAAGTATTTTTTTTTAAATTTGCAGACATCTCATAAAACACAAAGAAATCATTGCACTGAAATAAAGTGTATATAAAATAGTGCATTAAACATCAGCACAAAAGTAAAAAGTGGGATTACTGTTTCTTATTAAAAACCGAAAAACGGAATTGCAGCTATCATTGTTTATATTGGAACGTGTTTACGTACACAAAAAAGCTGCATACGGTTCTTTCTTCAAAATTTACTCCCATCACTTGCATACCGTATGACTTCAAACTGCAAGTAATTATGAATTAGCTGTCCCGAGTGAAAAAATGCTTTAACCCTGAGCCTTCATGAGGGACAAATACTCTGTAATTCTGAGTTTCAAGTAAATTATTCTTTATATTACTCATTGTCATTTTATAAAAGAAAATGAAGAAAAACCAAACTTCAACCCTTCAGAGAAACCTGACTGTAGTCAACATATTGTTCCTATGTTGTAATTTGTGACATCATCAACAATGGATGACATCATACAGATTGTTCTCAACAATGAGTGAGTGAGTATGGTTTTACGCCGCTTTTAGCAATATTCCAGCAATATCACGGCGGGGGACACCAGAAATGGGCTTCACACATTGTACCCATGTCGTGAACTGAACCCGGGTCTTCGGCGTGACAAGCGAATGCTTTAACCACTAGGCTACCCGACCGCCCCCTCAACAATGAAGCAATAAGTGATATCTTATCGCTTCAACTGACCAATCAGCATTTAGAATCATAAATATCCACATGTACAAATACCAAAAGGTTCAGATATTGGGTGTAATATCTCAACCTTTATGGGTAGTAGTACTGGAAAGGCGCAGTGGAGCACAAATTTTAGTTCCTTTCTATACAATATCTAGTACTGGCGACTGACGAGATCGGATGGTCAGACTCGCTGACTTGGTTGATGCATGTCATCGTATCCCAATTGCGTGGATTGATGCTCGATCATGATGTCAATCACTGGATTGTCTGATCCAGACTCGAATATTTACAGACCGCCGTCATATAGCTGGAATATTGTAGTGAGCGGCGTTAAACAACAAACAAACAAACAAACAAACAAAACCTACTATGACCTAAAATGGCTGGCATAAACAGTGTAGGCCATATGAACTCTCCAAAATGAAAAGGAAGAAAATCCCAAAATCAGTACACCATAAGGAGGAATGTAATGTTTGGAATTCCACTAGTTTATGAAATATTAATATTCTTAGAGACAATATTGCAATTTAAAAAGCCAGAAAAGTTGTTATTCAAGAAAACATGTTAAATTTTATCCTGTTGCACAGTTGCACTTGGGAAATGAACACATTGAAGGGACACGCTGTGAACATATATTCAATTTGGTGTGGCTTGACTAGGACATTCTAGTATCAGTGTTAACAATAATTATTCACATTACATTGAATCTGCTTGATGTTATTGAGGGGAATTAAATACCAGGATCTGGACATACAACACAGTACCCCCCATAGAAGAAGTGCCTGTAACTTAATAATCGGCACCGTGGGGTGGCTTCTCCGCTGGTGCCCTATATTTGATGTCCCACACCGAATGAATTACACGTCCACAAAACACCGAAATGTAATTTATGTTAAATTTATTCTCCGTGTGATGTAGATACAAATCATATACTGTTACCTTTTGTCGATGTTCAGAAATTGATAATGTCACAGAGCTATGGGTTCGTACACGCTTAGTCAGGCATTTACATTCCAGATTGAAAAGAGTGTGGGGGTTCTCATTACCATACATGTATCATAAGAAATGTCTGTAAGGGATTAAAGGTATTGAAATTATTATACACCAGCATGCTCCTTACTGAGTATATTACATTTCTTATTGGCTTGACAGATGGATAATGAGACAGAGGCACAAATTCCAGTTTGTTTGATTGAAACATATTTTTCAGGATAAAATAATAATTATTTTTATTAGTATATTAAAATAAATAAAACATATTATTTTTTTATGAAAATAAAATTAAAAAAATTTAAAAAATACATTTTATATATTTTACATACAATATATGTAATATTATTATTTCACAATGAATAAACATGTATTTTAATGTGGGATTGTGAGGTCTTGCATGAGTTATCAATCCCCTGTAAAAATATTGCTTGACAATATGGAAAAATGTTAAACACTGTTTACTATATATTTCCATATGAAAGATATTTTTAAATAACATATCCTGCATTAATTTTCTGATGAAACAAATGTGAACTGTTTATATGGTGATAGACATGCACTGAAATACAGAAACAGTATTCGATCTCATGTTATGTTTTGTGCCTGTTCCGTTCCAGTAGTTTTTTTAATTTAAATTATTAATTGCTTCCTCGGCTTCTTTGATCACAGGTACAGCTCATTACTTGTGAATACTGAAGAAACATGCATACATGGTTCATGTACCAACTTTACAGCAGGAATTGGTCGCACCATAGACATTTATCAAAATATGTGTATTAGGGCTAGGACTGGGAACTCGGTACCCGGGTCGGGTGGGTACTGAGTAGGACCTTGGTACACACAGGACTACCCGGACTCGTGGTTAGTCACGTGATATATTGTTTCATGACAAAAATTATCTAGAACTCCATGGTTACACTACAAGTCACTTATGTTCACATTTCTTTCTGACTATGAACATATTCCTTATGATTTTTCATATGGTTGAATAATGATATAACTTAATTCCTGAGACCCAGGTAGGGTCGGGTAATAGGGGGGTGGGTACCCAGGTAGGGTCGGGTAATAGGGGGATGGGTACCCGGGTAGGGTCGGGTAACAGGGGGGTGGGTACCCTGGTAGGGTCGGGTAAAAGGGGGATGGGTACCCGGGTAGGGTCGGGTAACAGGGGGGTGGGTACCCGGGTAGGGTCGGGTAATAGGGGGGTGGGTACCTGGGTAGTAAATTTGGATTTGTCCCAGCCCTCATATATATATATGTACGGACTGCTTTAACCGATTTGTGTTACTGGAACACCCTTCTGCTGTTTGCAGGTTTAACTCTGAGATACCTAAGTGCCATTGGTTTAACCTTCATGGTAAATGTCCATGATCTGTGTCCCTTAGGGACTTCTACCACCATTAAGATGACTCGGCAAGATAAAACTGAACTACTGATCAAATCTGCCATGAAGCCATCTCACGACCACTGGTGCTGCAATACTTCTGTATAGGACAGAGTGATCGAGCTCAATTATTAACAAAACAAATCTTACAAATTAGTCTCTAAATTAATATCTTGATTCAGTAATGGGGGGTCGTGCAGCCTAGTGGTTAAAGCGTTTGCTGGTCAAGCCGAAGACCAGGGTTCGATTCTCGACATACCGTAGGTACAATGTGTGAAGCCCATTTCTGGTGTCCCCCGGTGATATTGCTGGAATATTGCTAAAAGCGGCGTAAAACCGTACTCACTCACTGATTCAGCAATACCATCCAACATTACCATAATTCAATTTCAATTTGATATTTATGCACCTGTGCAAAAATGTTCTTTTTTCCCTTAATAATAAATTAATTGAAATAAACAAAATTCTGTCAAGGCAATTTTGTTCTCACAACATATGTCACACAACATGGATGGGCATATATAATTTAGCACATCATGTGAAAAGGTTACACCAGTCCAACAGCACATCTGACATTCATATAAAGACAAATGTATATAGGTTTTTCCTCTACACAAATTGCCTGTTTTGTCAGTTCAGCGAGCAAGTATACTCCACAGGATTGTGATAACTCCAGATTCAGAGGAGCCACAGCCTCCTAATCTATATTATGGCTCCGCTGGGCTTCCATAGCTGTAACCCTAATGCATCAAGATAGGTGGTCACTAGGGACCCAGTTTGACAGATTATAGTTTACCATGATAGATTGGCAGCCATAGCTATGGCTGAGCAGTGTAGCCACTTCTTATGGTAACTGATGCAAAATGATACACAAGACATTGGTGTATTTATAACAGCATTTAATCGGAGGGAAACTAACATTTAGTCCCAGAAATAAAGTTACCAGTGCCTTTTCTGAACGTGTAACATCAAAATATAAAATAAAATCCAAATGGAACCCAGAACAATGTTAAATTTGAGCTTGCCAAATCATCCTAGACTTGATTTGTATTCCTCATTAATTTATTGTCCCAGGTGTGGAATACAAACTAAACCTCAGGTAGATGCCATTGTTCATGTTAAATAGGAGAGAAATTCAAAATTTAACCATATCTGAAAGTAACCACCTTATCAGAACACCTCAAAGCAGTCACAAGGCTAACACTCAGTGATCACGACTTTCAAATTGAGTGAGGAAGATACTCAAACACTCCATCAGCAGAACGAATATATACCTTCTGTAACACTCACGAAATAGAATATGAGGAACACTTTCTGTTGAAATGCCTTCTCTACAAAGATCTGAGACAGGAACTAAAATCATCACCAGCCTAAGCCATATACCCGATATCACTTAAAATACTACTGAATCCACCGGCACCTTCTGCAAAAATGATCTCCTTTTTCATTTACAAAATGTTCATGGATAAACAATTTACATGTCCTCTCTAGACCTTAATAATAGAAATATTTGTATTACATTGTGTATATCAATGGATATAACTTTCCATTATAAATAGTCATGTTCATGCTTTGTACCCTGCCCCTGCCCCTGAAGCCCATTTCTGGTGTCCCCCGCCATCCTCTACATTTTCACTAGTCTCGGACTAGTGGCCATGTCTCATCCTGTAACCATGAGTGTTTTGTTGATTTCCACGCATTATTATTGCATGTATTCATTGTCTGTTAAGAACACTTTTAATCCTTTAAAGTATGTATTGAAATACAAAGTTGAGATGGAGCAGTATGTGTATTAAATTCCATTGAACTGATATGGGATGAACCAAGTGTTGTTTGTGAATTCTGTAGTATTAATTAGGATAACGAACCAGTTAGATAATAGACAGTTGCTGACAGACATGGCAGCTTTCATCACATTTTGTGAATTATACAGTATTTAATTGAAAAGGAATTTGTCATTTGTTTGTGAATCATACAGTATTTAACAGAAATTAAAACAGTCGTCACACTAGAATGATTAATCCTCATACTGTCCATTACATATCTTTTGACATTTAATCTGGTGTTTGTCAGATGTAACTTATAGAAGCACTCGAAATATTCAGCAATCAACAGCTTTAATGAGTCATGAGAAAACACCAGTGACAATACAAGGGAGATGAAGGTGAGGGATGAAGACAGTGATGTTACCAAGGCAATGATTGGTCCAGAGACAGGCAGGCAACACTGAATCTTAACATGATTACAACTCAAATAACATTATACTCCCCAAATGCTTGGGCAACACCACAAGGGAGTTGAAGAGCAGTGCTGCAGTTACTAATGTTACTAAGGCAATGATTGGTCAAGTGAGTGAGTGAATTGGGTTTAATGCCGCTTTTAACAGTATTCCAACTTAATGTGGGAGGAAAGCCTGAAGTGATGCAGGTCGCAGATGTTAACCACTTCGGTGAAAAAAACGAGCCTGGGTATGGTGCGGACAAACCTAGAAACATAATCAGGTCAAACCGGGATTTGAACCCACAATCATAGGTTTCTGGAGTGCCCAAGGGACGCAACTCTGCACAGCGAATCTTGGCACCTTAGACGACTGTGCCCCCTGTGCCACCCAATTGGTCAAGAGAGAGGCTTATGTCTGAAGTGTATTTTAAACAAGATTACAACTCACATGAAATTGAACTTCCCCAAAGCATGGGCGATACCACAAGGGAGTTATAGAGCATACAGTGATGAAGACACTGATGTTAAAAAGACAATGATTGGTCAAGAAACCGGCAACTCTGAAGCTAATTCTAAACAAGATCACAACTCAAATAACATTCAACACCTCAAAAGCATGGGTAAATCTCCAAGGGAGTTGAAAACCACGCTGGAGAAGCTGATGTGACCACAGACTTGTATAACCTAGATGTTACTAAGGCAAAGATTGGCCAAGAAACAGACTGGTGACTGAGGCTTATTCTATGCATGCTTACAACTCAAATAAAGCTCCCAAGATGTTCCTGAAACTCTCTAACAAGTGCCCTACAATGATACAGTGACAACCTGATGGATCCATGTCCCCAGTATGTCCTTCGCTTCAATGTGGGGACATCAGAAGCTCGCAGTTCCATGTTGAATGACAATACTGCTTAATTAGAATGAAACCATCTTAGTGAGTAGACCCTCCCTGTTGAGTCAGACCCACATCACCAGAGCATCCCATTAGGTCCGGACAGCTTCCATCAATAGGGAATCAATTAGACCAATAGCAAGTACATCCCAGTTGATTGTAACCTTGAACATGTAATACTAATATCAGCTGGTCGTAGCTTGGCACTCCGGGGGGAAGGAGGATGCCATAACTGGCGCTTGATTTGCATGCTGGTCTTAGATTACATCACGCTAGGTAATGGTGATACCAGGGTCACAGTTCTACCTTGAATTTGAAGGCCCTTGTTTAATTAATTACATTTAGAATACTTCTCTGTTAAAAGGTACCCCCATTTATCATGGGAGTGAAAGGTTTGATGCTACACTTAAAGATTTGGGGAGTAAAACTAATAAGAATAAAAAGAATAAGAACTTAGAGAAATGTCATTTGGGGAACTTGCTAGGTTTTATTTATAAAAAAATCTTGTCATTAAAAGAAGTTGAACAATTCCAAGCATTGATTTCCACTAAACCTTGGACATGTAGCCAGCGGTACTGAATGATCTAATCACTTTGCTGTCCTTTATTAAGATTTGTTAAAAAAAGAACCAGTTACTCCTTTGAGGTTCAATTACATTTCAGATTTAATTACTGAAGAATAAAGTTTGAATTTGAGAAACAACTATATCAAATTCAAAATTGTTACTTTGACATTAAGAGCTTGATCAAAAACATTGACTTCAATTAAATTAAGTTGGAGATCTGAAGTTTCCATACAGTGTGAATAAATGTGTGTGACAACTATTTAAAAAAATAATAATAACAACCCATTCTGACATTAGGATTAATAGAGAATCTCACCCGAGTGTCTTTTGAGATCAAATATAAATATAAGTTTAAAACTGTGAGGTTTGCCGAAAGACATGAGAGTGAGATTCAACATCATTCGTTGGACATTTTTAGTTTGTAATGAATAGTAAGCAGTGTCTTGAGTGTAAACAGTAGCACTAACCAGCTTCAGTAGCAGAGAGATTAGTGATGTCATTTGATTGTGATGTCATGGTAACCGATGATGTCACAATGGTCTGCAAAGCATTGTGATGCAATTTCATTTACAGTGATATCTCCTGTGGGGGGCTAGTTTTAGATGATTAAAATCAATATCATATACTATTTATATGACAAATGAATTGCCGTTTAACTCTAATGATTGCCTTAAATTAACTATTTACATTAATTGTAGTTCAAACTGTATTGTGTATTGTTCAATCAATTTGGTGACAATATTGATCCAGGTATT
This sequence comes from Haliotis rufescens, assembly GCF_023055435.1. Classification (NCBI taxonomy): domain Eukaryota; kingdom Metazoa; phylum Mollusca; class Gastropoda; order Lepetellida; family Haliotidae; genus Haliotis; species Haliotis rufescens. The sequence goes on along the minus strand of NW_025963779.1, from coordinate 58,522,546 downwards.
TGTTAAAGTATATTATCTGAACTCTGAACTTGGTAAGTATTCTAAAACCAACCATTTACCTCAAATGGTGTGACAGGAAGAATGAAATGTATTTTTGAATGAAAGCAAGCATGACAAATCCTAATGTGTTGTTATGTATCTTAGTCCCACCTCTGCGTAATGTATTATCCATCAGGAAATATTTGTATTGATTGTCAATTACCACGCTCAGTGTCACTTGCGGAACATCTCGAGATGTCAAAGTAGTATATGTATTGATTCCTGGAGAACTGGCTGTTATACCCATCCCCCAATATCCTGACTTATCATATACACAGATCTCAAGACAACTTGCTGGTAATTCATATGCTTGTCCAGGAAAAAGTGCCTGTCTTGGTCTTTGACAAGAGCAATCTCTCCTCGCTGTTAGTAAGGAACCATCAGCATTCCAAGACTCAGATAGGCCATGAATATCCCCCCTGCATATATCCCCATGTTTAGCTAATGGATGTTTGACCTACGTATTGATTTCTTAGATATGAATATCCGTGACCCCAGACCCATTTCCTTGTTTAAATCCTGTACAAAGTTCTAACCAAGATGTAAGTACGATTGTATGAAAAACAAAGAGGAAATTGTCTTCAATTAACATGGCACTTTTGGGTATCCAGACAAAAAATGATTGAAAAATTGCAGCATGATTGTGAGGGCAAACAGAGGAAATTGTCAATTGACATGGCAGATTTTTATATCCTAAGAAAAAAATGGTTGAAACATTGTAGTGTTTTGATGGTGTTTTGTTTAACCCAAAGAACAATCGGAGAACATCAACAAGCTCCAATTCCATTTCTTTGTCTGCTGTCTGACCTTTGCTTTGCTGACCTAATTCCAATATCCACCTTCAAGAAGGGATGATGTGTTGCCTCCATTTAATTATTTTTTTCCGATGTTTATAAATTGGTTCCGCTTTCAATGAAGTTAAATTCATTTCAAGGAGCTTTTGAAGTAATTCTACGGGAATGACAGATTACTTGAACTGGGGTAAGGTCAAGCAACAAGTACTTGCTTCTGTCGTGGATTATTTACGATTCAGTATTTCCGGCTTTGAAGAAATTTCTGAAATCAAAGGCATGCACATTTTATACAGATTGTGTATCTGGTTCCTCTACTCAAAATTTTTGTGCACATATTTTATTCTGTTTGTGTGGGAGTGCTACAATATGTTACCAAACTAGAATATCAATAAGCAGTTAATATGTGGAGTGCAGCCATGGCTACTTGACCTTACTGATCCATGGCTCATGTGTAGATTACTTAAAAGTAAGGTGGATTGTGCTGACTGAGCATTAATAGTTGTGCCAGGAACAGACATGAGGTCAGCTAGGATCACATGTTGAATGTTGTGTCACTTATGGTCACATCTATCAAATGTACAGATTCAATGTCAGGCACTGAATCTTTTGCAAATAATTCATGTCCATATTGCATGGATGATTCACATTTTAAATCATTTTCTTACTGCATATGTCCATTTTGCCTGTACTGGATTATGTCAAATAATTTATCAAAAGCTCATGTCCATACAGCAAGTACTGCATGAACAACACATTGAGTAATTTCTTAAAACCAATATCCATGAGGTGAACTGACCAACACATAGAATCATTTCCTAAAACCTTACATCCATTTAACATGAACTGACCAACACATTGAATCATTTTCAAGACCATAAGTTCATATAACATGAACTGACCTACACACTGAATCATTTTCTAAGACCTTACATCCATTTCACGCGAACTGACCAACACATAGAATCATTTCCTAAAACCTTACATCCATTTAACATGAACTGACCAACACATTGAATCATTTTCTAAGACCCTACATCCATTTAACATGAACTGACCAGCACATTGAATCATTTAATCACACAAGACCATTTAACAGGAACTCACCCTGTGTATAGAAGCATTTACCTTTCGCCCATATCTATACCAAGAATTCAAATTTCAATATGATGCCATTTACTTATACAGCTCAAGTCAATATCGTCTAACATTGATTTCTGACTGGTGGGGTTGAATTGTGATAGTCAGACACTATAATCACAGAGGAATGCGGCTGCAGTTGACACACACAGTTTGAATACCCTTGTAATTTAGGGAGAACCTCAGCTCCTCTCCTGCTCTGGAAATCTAAGACAAAGGAGAGGCTGGTATTGATATGGGATATATCAATGCCATGTTGTCAGTGCTGGATGAGCTCAAGCGGTGTGAAATCATGTCATGAGAATCTATACATGTGTTCTGGATCTGCAGAACTTTGTGCATCCTCCCACCCAAACTCATCCCCAGCTATTCATCTCTGAATTCTTCTCATGTCCTTGGCATCAATATCAGCATCATTACAGTCCAGATGATTTCTTAATGACATGTTCCAGATCCCCATTCAATAGGGACCATATTTTGAAAGCATCAAATGCTGTGACATTTCTCAAGTTGCAGACAATTATACATATTATCTGCATCTTCAGATTCTATAGACTTGCTCATTTGAAGTGTCACAGGTTAAAATAGGTTTAGCAATTGGGTCATCAATTCAGACATTGGATTCTCAAGGTGTTAAAGAGGAGCTACTTTAACTGTCATAGCTTTGAAAAGTTGTACAATAAACACGGCTGGCAGTGTCTTCTCTAGAGATCTCAATATTGACTGCATTTCAATGGTAAAGTCAATATTGCTTGGAGAAGTTCCTGTGATAAATGGCAAGTCTATGATAGACCAGCAATAACACTCCAAACAGTCAACACTGCCTTATATGAACTCATGGTAAATAGTGCTGCGTTTGACTGGCTCAGAGTGAAGTCATGAATAACTCACTCTACCAGAAAATTCAAAGGGCTGAAATGAATCTTTGAGCTTTGATTGAGAGATTCCAACTAATGGTATTTTATCATCTAATCATCGTATCCTAGAATTCTAAGTTTGAATGTTGCATTTTGTATAATATTGAATGAATGTGTTCTAAAGAATTTAAAAAGCAAGACTAACAGTGAATATTTCAATAACATTTGGTTAGTTCAACTATGTGTACAGCACACAATATGGATAGGCACCAATGAAATATGGTCCATGCAACCACTATGGACTGGAACTGGTGTTAGATCAGATGTGCCTTTGGATATAGAACATCAATATTTATTCACAATAATTAGAGACCATGGGCCTCAGATGCATGTTACTCATTCCATTAGAGCATGTACAATATAGATGAATAGATGCCTCTAGCATCTTCATCCATCACATCTGGATTTAACAAGGGTGAGGGGATGTTGTTTTATGGCCCAGTCCTTGCCACTATGGTTATATTGTGATGACCTGTAAGTAATCCAGTCTGAGCCAAGCAACCAGTGGTTGATAGCATGAGCAACTGTCCTTAGCATCAGGGTTTGTTGACATGCAGTCAGCCAGATCACATGATGTAACAATCAGATCCTCCTTGTACTCAGTTTGTTTGTTTGTTGTTTAATGCCTTGGGTTGCTGAAGACCAAATTCAACCTAGATCCTCGCAGGGAAAGGGGGTGGTCTCAGTTCTTATAACAATGAGTGAGTGAGTATCGTTTTACGCCGCTTTTAGCAATATTCCAGCAATATCACGGCAGGGGACACCAGAAATGGGCTTAACACATTGTACCCATATCGGGAATCGAACCTGGGTCTTTGGCGTGATGAGCGAACGCTTTAACCACTAGGCTACCCGACCGCCCCTCTTATAACAAACATTGGGTCACCATGAACCTTTGCTGTCCTGGTATCCCTGCAATGGTTAATCGAATGGAGGAACTGTCAAAAGGATGTGTCGATAACAGAGTGAGTGAATGGGTTTATGCTGTTTTTGAGCAATAACATTTATATTATGGGAAGAAAGCACTGTAGTGATGCATGTCTTAGAATACAATACTGACACATAATATTTCTAAGGAGGTGTGTTTTCAATGAAAAGGGTAAAATAGACACGGGAAGCTCATGTATAAATGGAGAGGTGTTTAAGGATGGGCATCCCAAAATATGACACGATGGGGAAGGCGATTATGTTTTTGTGCACTCATGAATCATAATTCCCACTCCCAATGCCCTTGCTATAAATATGATTCCATGTATAAGAGCAGCAGGCCATAAACTAGTTGGACTCATTACGCACCTTTAAGTCTGTCAAGCAATTGTCAATGCTAAAAGCTGTAATGTATAATCTTGTTGTACCAGGCTTGTAAATGTAGACAGATCTATACTGTCTGGGACCCCTGTATTCTTAAATCACAAATAATTAACAGAAAACCAAAAATGGAAATGTTGGATGTAAAGGAAATTGATGCTGTCGCATTTTCAATTACTTGCTTACAGCAAAGATTGTCTTTACTGAACTTAAAACATATCATCACATATTGAAAAGAATACATTTATATACCATCCAATACTTGTATGCAGATAACATGCTGATTGTGTCTCATTCAAGATTATTGCAATTTTTGGCGATGTGTGTGTGTGCATGTTCGTGTGTGTGTGCGTGCACGCGCGCTCGCTCGTGTGTGTGTCTGTGTGTGTGTGTGTCTTTGTGTGTCTCTGTGTGTGTGTGTGGTTGCTTGTACTGATCTGGACTAATGGCTAATTTATTGAGCTTAGCCCACGGAGATACCATGCTGCAGTTTAACATGGATTATAACCCCTTTCCACGCAGACATTCTATCCACTGACTACATAGGTGTTCCTGGTGATTAAAGCACTGGCTTACCAGGGTTCATCATTCAGAATGTGTGAAACCCATTGCTGGTGTGCCACCTCAGTGATATGGCCAGACTATTACTGAAAGCGACTAAACACCTTCTCGCTCCCTTTCTTGTATGCAACTCACTCACTCTATTTATAAGTAAATTCAAACTATTAACACCAGAGAACAATCAGTCTCGATAATCTGCTGAAACAGATTCCATTGGGCACAAAGGGCAAAATAGCTATCAAAATTATACGAACGGATCACTGAAAATGTTTGATAATTTTTGTTGTGAGTATCAATAACTAATCACACTTATTGTTCATAAATACATGAATCTGATATGAAATATCATGAGCATTTGACAGTGACGATCTAATCAAGAAATGAGACCAACACGATTCCTTCTCTGCACACTGTGTTTGGCATGACCTATAATCAATGAATGCTCATATGAAACTATCAATCAATATGGCCCTCAATGCTTCACTTCTTTTCTCTGATTCATTAATTAAGAATATGTTGATGACATTTTTCCAAACAATTTATTCTTCTGCTTATTGACAGCAATCTAATAGAGCTGCGTAAGACAAACATTATGTTCATTTTTATATCATTGTCATGTATATGGTCCATAGAGCCCAACAATGCCATTACTATGTTGGCTGGGATCAAAGCAAGTGCTGTACCATCAAATAAAGTGGCTGCCCTGACAGGCAATATTCTGCCACATCTCCTGGGTATGATAACCAGAAAAGTGCACGCTAGGCATGGACACAACGTGTATCATGTGAGCGGTCAGTAATGGCTGACCATGGCATCATTAGGGTGTAATAAAGGACTGTTACAGGCATAGCATGAAATATTGACAAGACCGCACGAAGTATTCCAGTAGGACAGGACTTATAGCCCTTGAGATAGATAAACAAACAGTGTGCTGTACATTATCATGCAGTGTTGTCAATTGATAGACAGGCCAATTATTTATTTTGGTATTCTTTTATTTGTTGCATTAATACCTCATTAATGAATTATATACAAGAAATGGAATGTATGATAGTTTTTCTGTGGGCAGACTGTTTTGTCAGTCTGATAATGCTTCCAAACCTGATCCAATTCATAAAATGGATTTCTTTCCATGTGTTCTTTCCTACTTTCTGGTAGAGTGAGTTAGGTTTAACACCGCTTTGAACAGTATTCCAGTTATATCACGGTGTGTCAGTTTAATTTGGAAATCCCGAAGTGATGCAGGTCTCAGACATTTTACTACTTTGGTGAAACCCATGAGCACAGGTATGGTGCTGACAAACCTAGAAACATAATTAGGGCAAACCAGGATTCAAATTCATGATCATAGGTTTCTGGTGTGTCCAAGGGATGCAACTCTGCACAACAAATTGCAGTGCCTTAGATGACTGGGCCAGCCATGCCCCCTCTTTCTGGTGGAAAAACATGAACTACTGAAACATGTAAACAGGAGGTCTGATATCTGAATTTTCATGCTTAAATTCAGTTACTGTTTTAGTGATGACCCTCATGATTAATGCACTAAACCTATATCACTATTTAGATTTATGTGCAATTAATTCCATGATGTGGCTGAACCTCAGAACACAGAGGCATCCCTCAACATGACCACACAATGTTGGACTGATTAGCCCTGACTATTTAGTATCAACACCAAGCCTCCTATTCTGACCACAGGTGTCCTGACCACACACTCTGTCTGTAAGAGAAGCTGGGTAGTTTAGTACACATCAAACAAACATCACACATACTTCATTCCTTGCAAGTCAAGATGGCCGCCCATCTGGTTCCTGCATACTACCACTGATTTGAACATGTAAACCATACTACCTTTATCAGACTGTTTAGGAGAATGAAGGACAGACCGAAGTCACATATCAGACTGTTTATGAGAATATGAATCATTAATTAAACAGTCACATCATCTTAAGTTGTTTTTATATCGTGTTACTAAATCAAGAACTATTACAGACATACCAACCCTAATGGTGTCAAGAAAAAATATACATACAAAATTAAAATGTGGTGTTAATTGAAAACATGCTCTTTTAAAATATGTTTGAAATTTTGTTAAAAAAATTAATTAATTAAGGAATAAACCTCAATTTCATATTTATATTTTTTGTATTTTTCTTCCTATGTCTTTGCACATTGATGAAGACAATTAAAACAAGAAATTTAATCGGTCTTTTTTATCCAAGTAGGTCTCTTGTCCAATGGAACATATTCAAGTTCATCCTGGCCCTTGAGCTTACCAGACAAGATAATATGTATGACCTTTCTAAGCTCAATAACTCCCACGTCATTCCAGAGTAAGAAGCGGGAAAATACCAACCCTGAAATAATGCAATGAATTTCAACTTGTTCCAGTCCAAGCTGTGACGCACAGCTCAAGCCTGACAGGTCATTTCATGATGGTGTTATGTTGAGAGCCAAGTGTAAAATGTTCAAGTTCATGTTTTGTCAAACAAATACAAACAACACATGTCAGTCACACATTCCTTGTCTCTGATGATGAGGAGTGCAAGTCACAGTTCAACTTCTTTTAATTTACTGCCTCAGAAAGCTGGAAATGTAGAACGCATATGCCAAACTGTCTCCACTGACAGCAAGCTAAGTCAGGCTGGACAGAAAACAAACATCCCATGTCAAGGATTTAACAATTTTCTGCATCAGCACTCACATTTGACTCTGTTACTTTTCTAAATTAACAGAAGGAAAAAGTTAACTTGTTTATCCATGGCATAGCTTAAATTTGACCCAAAATAAATAGTCCCCTTGTAGGGCTGACAGGCAGCTTGTAGGTATGTGATGGTAAATAAAATGGATTAGCTCTCTTCTGGCACAAATTTACAAACTTCAACCAGGTGAAAGGGAGTTTGACACTTAATAGCAGGAGGCATGTTACTGGGAGATGGCTTTCAGTATCCGTACATTTGAATCCAGTTGTAGTTCGTACAGAATTTTAGGAAATGGGTGTTTTAATGGCATTGTAAAAAACATGTTCATCATCGATATTTCAGCCTGGGGAAATGCTACTAGTTTGGCCAGCATTTAAATTCCTTTCCAGGAAATTGATTTTCTTTTTACGTTGCGATTCAAAATAATCTTATTCAGTCATGAACAAGTTCATAGGATTTTACTTAAAATCTGTCTCAACTCCATTTTCAGAAATAACTCGCCCAAAAATCCATCAAAGACAAAAATGGAGTCTTCATGAAGTCTTAGCTTGACAAATAAATATTGAAAATGTTTTTGATGCAAACATGTTGCTCCTAATGCCAAACATTAGCAACAGTTTCAAACACTGTCCTGAACATGTCTAGCTCCAACAGACGCATATACTACTTGTCCACAACTAATCCTTACTCAACAAAATTAAACCCGTCAGCTGGTCGGTATTTGTCAGGCTCTTCTACAGTAATACAGAAACCCAGAGCACTTTCCTGCCTCTCCAACTGGAGATTATTCTATCAATAGCCAAGAGGGTGTTAATCATAGGCCAACATATGCTATATGACAGGTTCAGATTGATCTGTGTTCAACTAGAGTGCCAGAAAGTGGTCTTGTTTCCTTGTTTACTGCAATACACTGTATATTTCAGAACATGGGTTCTTTAATAAGCGCAGGGAAACACGTACAACTTCAGAAAACCAATACCAAAGGGCTTGAGGCACCTTGAGGGCAAAGTTTTTTGGATGAATTATTGAGTTTCTTAGGAAACAACTGATGTAAAATATAGCACTCAGGACCAAAACTTTCAACAGTGTTCTAAAATTATTGTTATCTGAGTTCTTGGTTTCACTCTATTCTTACTGCAAAAGTTTCAAGTGCATTTCAAGAACTAATGATGAATTTTATGAGTTACATGTGCCATCAGCAATGTTGATGGGATTTAACAATGGTCTTGTACTCAATGCGATCACAGGCTGAAGCTACACTGCCTATGAAGTCCTGTACATCCTTATAAAGACCGCATTTTTGTTTAATTCTCTGAATTACAGATTTCTTGTTATCTATTAGCTGATGTCTGTCAAAAACAAAATATATTTGTACATTTTCTCTTTATTTTAATTACCATGGTTCTTTTGGGGTTCATTTTTAGAAAAACCTGCTAGCTTTTCACTTTAGGTGTAATCTCTGCTGGAGCAGGAGGGAGAGAACAAACAAATTAAATAGGTCAGTGTTACTGTAGGTTACTTGACATAACTATTTCCTGCCACATATGTTTTTTGAGTGAGTGAGTAAGTATTGTTTTACCCTTCTTTTAGCAATATTCCAGCAATATCATGGGGGGGGGGGGGGGACACCAGAAATGGGCTTCACACATTGTACCCATGTCCGGAATCGAACCCGGGTCTTCAGCGTGACGAGGGAACACTTTAACCACTAGGCTACCTGACCGCTCTCAAATGTTTTTGTCACAAAATAGTGACAGGTAGATCTGTGAAAGAAGTCATGAAATTTGTCTGATCTTATGCAACAATAAACATAGATTTACACACAGAAAAAGAGGGAGTCATTACTGGTAATTGTGGTTTTTTTAAAACATCACCTACAAACTCATTTATTTTTCTCCCATCATTTCTTTCTGTGTCAGGAACTTAAGTTGGAAAATAAATAATGCTCTTACTGCTTAAAGGTCTGAATATTGTCTTTACATGTTTTTGTGATGGGTGGGACTGGATATGATAACCTTTTCGCAACCACCTGGGCCCACTTGCACAAAGCAATCTTAGCACTACAACTATTGTAAGCCTATGCTAAAGTATGGGAGTTACGATCATCTTAGTGCTGAGATCGCTTTGTGCAAGTGGGCCCTGGAGTCACAATTATTTGATAGTGATTTTTGTTTTTGTTTGTTTGTTGTTTAACTCCGCACTCAGCAATATTGCAGCTATATCACGGAGGTCTATAAATAATCAAGTCTGGATCAGATAATCCAATGATTGACATCATGAGCATCAATCTATGCAATTGGGATACGATGACATGTATCAACCAAGTCAGCGAGTCTGAACACCCTATCCTGTTAGTTGCCTCTTACAACTACTTTTGTAATTGTATTCATGTTGAAATATCTATCATATTCCTTTGGTGTGGCAATTATTAAAGTCAAAATTTCCCTAAAACCATCTAGCTGTCTTGTCTGTGTTTTAACAAGTAGTGCCTGACCAAACCTAGATTTCAAAATGAGTGAGTAATCATTAATGCTGATACAGTATTGTGTAGAATGATGCATCTACAATTTTTTTTTACTTTTCCATTTTAAGAATTAGCACAATTGTGTTAGGAATAAAGATTAATTGCATATGTCATTTCCATGCAAGAAAGTATCTTCTATCATTCTCAGGTTGTTTCACACTCAATAAGAGTGAAACTGACAGTTTTGTAAAAGCATGCCCTTATCCCTATATCATATACCACTCCGATGTACGTCTGGGAAAACGCTTAAAAACAGCCAGCATTAATGACATTATACATCAGCTGCTACAGTATGAAAAAAGGGTATAAAAACACAACAACTCCACAAAAGTGCTTAGTGGTCCTCCTGTATAAGGTGTATGTAATTATGTATGGTAAACAGGAACTGTTTTCATTCCTACTACAAATGATATCTTCCGGTCTACCGTTTAATAAAGATAACAAGAACATAAAAGGACCATGCAGATTGTCAACAAATTACTAACCACCAGTGTTTTCTTTCAGAGAATAGGTAGTCATGCAAATACGAGCACCCTTTGGAAACTTAAAAGCAACAGACATACTGGCCTCCAGGAATGGTGATATATAAACACACACACTCTCTGAAAATATTTATTCTTCAGATTTTCTTAAATAATTGATTTCATCATCTTACAAATCCTGTTTGAAAATCAGAGTGAAATTCAGACATCGCTCATAAGTGCACTTAGCGGTATTGCTTTCTGAAATGTAACACCAAGAAAAATATCCAAAATTTATCAAAATATCATAAAAATAAGCGACAAAATCTTTCCAAATTATAAGAAATCTCTGCTAAAAGCAGTCCACTGAACAATTACGTCCATATCATAATCATGGGTTTATGAATCACTATCCAGAAATTGAGAATATATGAGTGATCAAATACAACGATTCTTTTGAAATCTGAGTTGTCCGTAACTCCAAACTGAAATGGTAGAAAATTGTCAAACATTTTCTAAATGTCAGACTCTGTGTCTATTACATTAACCTCCAGACGCGATTTGTTAAAAATAAATGACAGAAAGTCCAAATTTCACAATAGTTTCAAGTTGTATTGTGTTTGTGTGAGTAGCATCACATCTATGCATGCAACTTCCTTCACTTGTTATCTGGAAATCTTGTCAAGTTGTTTTCTTACGATGCATCTGCTCTAACAATATTGAAAAGAAAGTAAAATAAACACACCAAACTATAGGGTGTCTTAACCAACAGATTTGTGAGGTAACCAAACACGCCATCTTGTAACATGAGACTCACTTCTTTTACAGTTTTACAGCTTTCATGTTTGTGCAAGAATTTATATAGGTAGAGTCATTTCAAACAATCCAGTTCACAAATGTGAATCAAGTTTTACAAATTTAAAAAACACATCGTACAGGAAACAAGGGATATCTAAATCTAACCCCAGGGAAACCTACAAAAACTAACCTCCCAGTTGAGACTGGTTGCTGGACTTGCATTGCCCGAGAAAACAGACTGTGTATTTTATGTGACTCTTTTGCCATTGTGGATGAGTTTCATTATATTATGCTCTGTGAAGCATTTCATTATTAGAGTATATATTGTACATACCAAAAAATATTTAAAATTTCCAAACATATTTACATTTAAACATTTTTTTAACTTTCAATCTTCAAGAATTAAAATGTTTGTCAAAACTTATCAGCACAATATTCAATAAGTTATCAACTCACAAATTATGTCAGCCATTCTTATTCTTATGCATTTTGTTATTTACTCGTGTACCACCTTTTTTGTGGAGAAAAAAAATAAATAAAAGTACCAAGTACTAAAAAGTGATTGTGTGGCAAATGATTTCCATTGATGTGCTTGTTCGTTCCGCTGATCCCCTCTCCTCCAAATTCATTAGCAAATCTTAATCTATCAAGGAAGGGGACATGGGTGTCCCAGTCATCTAAGGTGCCACAATTCACTGTGCAGAGTTGCGTCCCTTTGACATACCTGAAACCTATGATCATGGGTTTGAATCCTGGTTCGCCCTCATTATGTTTCTTGGTTTGTCAACACTACTTGTGCAAGTGAGTTACACCAAAGTGGTAAACTTCTGGGACCTGCATCAATTCAGTCTTTCTTCCAACATTAAACTGACTCACTGTGATATAACTGGAATAATGGTGGCATTAAACCAAACTCCCAATATATTTAAATGAAATGTAAATCAAACAAAAACTGCATGTTGAAAATATATTAAATTATCCAGGTTTTTTTGCCAGGCCATTTAAATCAACTTATTTATTTTTTTAAATCATCTGAAAAGTAACTGACTGAAGGAAGGAAAATTTAAATAAAAATCACTTAAAAATGAAATATCAGTGACAACATGCCTTGGAAACTATCTATTACCATTTTTTCAGGTTCATATTTGTGTGTGAAAAAGGCTAGCTTCAGGTGAAATCTCTGCTCAGAGAGAGAACAAACAAATTCAAAATGTCTGCAGGTTACTCAACATGATTATTTCCTGCTTCAGTTTTTTTTAAATGACTAAAAAGTGACAGGTGGATCTGTGAAAAAACTAGTCAAATTTGTCTGATCTTATGCAACAATAAACATTTATTTACACACAGACAAAGCGGGAGTCTGAAATCAAATATGATTTTTTAAACATTACCAAAAAAACAGACTCATTTATTTTTTTCTCCATTTTATGGATTTTATGTGTCATTATGTCAGATGGGTAAAAAAGGGACAGGTTTGAATGATTGGTTATTATGACAAAAGAAAAAATGGGAATACAGGTTCTGTGATATAAGATTAAATTTGTTTGGGATTTTTTATTGATTGTATATAGTGTATTGAGAAACAGACTTTCTACAATAGTGTTGATTGACATGTTAATGTCATAACAGGTAGTACCTCAGGTCTTACGATGGCGATGGAAATGCAGCATAAGTTTGTTACAGATGAATGAGTTCAGATGTAGGTCAAACAAGGCTCTCTGACTGTCACTTGACACAAAGAGTAGCTGGTAGGAAAGTATCATCTGGTAGCCATCTTGACAGCTATGACAATCCAAAGCATCCAACAATTTTATCACTTGACTCAAAAGCTTAGCTGCTAAAACGGGGCTGTTTGAACACCGGATCTTCAGAAAGACTGATTTAATTGGGGTAATTCAAACAGTTTGTCTGCTGGTGAAGAGGTAAAGGAAGGGAGCAAGCTGACATTTTGTCTTGTTCTACCAGCTACCATAATACACATCCAACATTCCAATACCTAAAGGATTGCCTCTGTCTAGTGGATAGAGCATCTGCCCAGGGAGCAGAAGATCAATGGTTTGATCCCCGGCCGTGTCCTACCAAATGATGTAAAAAAAGTAGTACTTGTTGTTACACTGGCTGGTGCTTGGCATTATGGGATAAATCAAGGACTGGTCTGAGTGGGGTATCCGTATTAAACTACGGCATGTAGTACAAGCATCCATATGCATATATGCATATATAAGTGCAATAATCGTGAATGCAACATTATAACCCCATTTCATCTCACCAGTCCTGTAAGGTTATAAGACACATGAGAAAAGCAACTTGATGAGTAATTTGTTATTTTTGTTATTTTTGTTCTTGCTTTTTTAAAACACTCATGTAATTTAGTGAGTGAGTGAGAGCATGCTGTACTTTTAATGCTGTAGTCTACAATATGACAGTTCTTTCATGGCAATGTGTGAATAATCTTGGAAAACCAATGTTTTGAAGCATGAGCAATGAATGATCAATGCTAAAGTGGCGTGATGACACTAAATCAGCCAGGTAATTCTAACCACCCAATGCTCTCACCATAAGCATGGGATGTAGGGGATCAATTCTGCCCCAGAACCCCACAGTTCTTTCAATTATGATTCCATCTATTCACAGATACATTCAAAGATGTAACCTGTCATATCATGTATGAGTGAGTGAGTGAGTGAGTGAGTGAGTGAGTATGGTTTTACGCCGCTTTTAGCAATATTCCAGCAATATCACGGCGGGGGACACCAGAAATGGGCTTCACACATTGTACCCATGTCGGGAATCGACCCCGGGTCTTTGGCGTGACGAGCGAACGCTTTAACCACTAGGCTACCCAACCGCCCCATATCATGTATGAAGGGGCAGTGGGGTTAAGCTTTGGCTTTTTAGGTCGAAGTCCCAGGTTCGACTCTCTACATGGGTACAATGTGTGAAGCCCATTTATGGTTACTCCAACTGTGATAGTGTGGTTATATTTCTAAAAGCGATGTGAAACCTCACTCACTCTTTTCAATTACTCATGCAGGAGGTGACGTAATGTGAAATGGGGTTTAACATCGCGTTCAAGATTACTGCACTTATAAAGCGACGGGTATGCATATGTGCATGTGTGGCTGCTTGTACTAGTCCAGACTAATGCCGAGGTACCATGCCGCAGTTTAACATGAATACCCCACTCAGATACAGTATACTAACTCCGAGTCCTTGTTTTAGCCCCTTACTGCTGAGCAGCAGGCAGGGTAACAACAAGTACCATCTTTTGGTTTGACACATACAGGGATTGAACCACGGACCTTTCACTCTCTGGGCAGACATTCTACCAATAGACCATGGAGGCGGTTGACTCATGCAAGAGGAGTGAGTGAGTTGATATTTAACGTCACATCGGCAATATTTCAGCCATACTGTGACGACCATGTAGGAGGAACAAAGTCATGTACAATATAGTACAGTATATGGCATGGTGATGAACATGTCACTGGTCACCATCAGCAGGGACTAGGGATCATCGTCTCATTAGGCATGAGCTCTGCACACCAAGGGATACCGTTTGTTCAGTCAGTGATGAAATTAACAAGAAAATTTCAATCATGTACAAATAGCCTTAAGCATGAATAAAAATATCATATTTGACAAAAAGCGTAAACAGTGAATGAATTCATGCTCAAATGTTGATTAAAGTGATGTCCTTGAGGGTTTCACGATATGAAACGGAGCAAGCCGAGCACGGGAGGGGCTAGCTGGGGGATGTCTGCAATAATTCTGGAACAATTTACTGATGAGATGTGAAGATGTGTAAAAGTGAGAGTGTAATAGGAATTGATGGAGTAAAATAAGTGGAGGAAAGCTTCCTTTATTACTGACAAATCTGTCTTCAGCAATGGTGAAAAATCGGAATCCATGTTGAACCTTGTCAAAGACACATTCAACATGTTCTGATGGTGTGAATCATGATACAAGTGATGCAGCTAAAGCAAAAACCAAGCATAAGTCCATGATATTAATGTATTCTTTTCATCAGCTATCTCCTCCAAAGCAAGTGAAAGAGTAAATCCCTATTAAAATTTCATCGAAAATGTGGGGTCTAAGAGTGCTGGGGCAAAATGTGGGACAAATCTTGGTCTTTAGTGTTTCTGAGCAACAAACCAACATCCATCTACGACACATTTATGACAAGCACCTCCATATTCTCAAGTGTCTGCGCTATAAGTGCCACAAATGGCAGCCATTACAAGTAGTCATATAGTTAGCAGTGAGTGGGTGGCTTTCGTGCCTCAATCCTGCTACTCAACCAAGTCACACAGAGATGAGTTAGGCCTTCTCTAGTGGTGTCTCACAAACTCAGGAACTTGAGCCAGACTAGTAAGAGAGTTTTCTAGCTTAGCAAATTGCATTAAGAACTTTTGCTGTGTACTTCTTGAAAGAGCACTGTCCACAGTGAGGTGTGTCTTGAATATCAATTTATATTATCCATGCAACACTGACTCAGTTATAGTATTTGCTATATACAGCAAGCTGTTAGAAGTTGTTATAGCAATATTCCGGCTATATGACGGCGGTCTGTAAAAAATCGAGTCTGGACTGACAATCCGGTGATTGAAATCATGAGCATCGATCCACTTAATTTGGATACAATGACATGCATCAACCAAGTCAGTGAGTCTCACAACCCGATCCCATTAGTCACCTCTTACAACAAGCAAGGCCACCTTTTACAGCAAGCATTGGTTGCTGAAGACCTATTTCATCCAGGATCTTCACGGGTTCGTTAGGAGTTGTGCTCAGATAAGTGTCTCCTCATGCATTGCTGAAACAATGGTATAGGCACTCCTGAGTGACATTAATGTACCTTAACAAATTGGTTTCTTTAAAGTATGGTTCAGTCCAATAAAAAAAATTACCTTTAGCTAAATAAATGAGTAGGGTTCTCCACAGAAATATCACAGAATGGGCTGCACACATAGTACCAATTTGAGGATCAAACCCAGAACTTTAACAAGCAAAACTTCCACCACCTATGCTACCCTACAACAACTCCCTTATTTAAGAGGTCTTCTCCTACTAGAATCTGATTCCTTCAGATGATTAAAACGTATCCATGGCCAAGGTTAGTGTTGTATTATAACCCTGAGAGTGTTCAGAGCAGAATGAGGATTTCTTGAAGCCCAGATTAAGTATGCTTTGTTAAAAACATCCCTTGAAATGTTTGTCTCCTAATTCAAGACAGTTCAATCCTCAGAGAACAATATGCCTTGGAGGTAAGTTGTTCTTCAAACACGCCAAACGTTAGCCACTTCCAAGTATGATCTACATGAACAAAATCTTATTCTTTGAACACAGCATAAGTGTCTTTCATCGCTTCCTCTAGTGCAACAAATGATGAACCTTTAAGTCATATCAGTACCACTTTCTCCTGAGTACCCACCTCTTCTCACAGACTCAGCACAACTTTATGACTGAGGACACAGTGTAACCTCCTCTTGGTCAATCACGGAGATGAAGCCGACAATATACTCGAGCAACA
Source organism: Haliotis rufescens (assembly GCF_023055435.1). Taxonomy (NCBI): domain Eukaryota; kingdom Metazoa; phylum Mollusca; class Gastropoda; order Lepetellida; family Haliotidae; genus Haliotis; species Haliotis rufescens. The sequence goes on along the minus strand of NW_025963779.1, from coordinate 58,505,772 downwards.
AGGCAAAGGTTGCTACAGTCATAAACATTTTATTTGCACCACAAATGCTTTAAAAATCTGTTTTCTGTCAGAACACATAAGTCAGTGTGTTGCGTGTTGCATTGGACAATTTTAGGCATCGTTACGTCAGGATTTTATGAAAAATCACTTGTGTAATGACCTCAGTTTTTAATGAAGACTAGGTTCTTCTCTGCAACCTGAAGTGTTATGGTGTAGTTTATGCCTACGAAACTGATGCTTCTTTATGACAATAGCTATATGGAAGCACTTTCCAGGAGAAGTTTGGAAGTGATTTTTCACATCATAAATGCAAGTGAGTCAGTGAACGTTGGTGTTACTACCATCCGTAAATGATTAATTTACAGGATGTACACACTGAATGAGACTTTACATTTGTGGGATACAGTGAAGGAATCTTGCCAAACGGACTGATCTGACACTACAATCTAAACGATCTCATCTGGTCAGCTGCAAGACTGTCCAATAGATTAGGCTTTCTTTTTTCGTTATTGATTTGCGACATGGTCATCAAAGATTATTGACTTCCATTTACTAACCTAATTGTGTGGCAAAACAATAAAATCTAATCCTGTGGAACTTTAATCAATAACACACACCATGAATCAGGACTGGGATCAAATATACAGGCAAGCTCTGATCGGGTGATATGCAACCTCAAACTCCATGCCATTAACAAAGAGTGGCATTTTTCATTTAGATAGAGGTTGATGAAAGTTAATCCCATGACGTATTTTACAAATTTTATTTATTTTATTAGACGCAGAGGCATAAAATTGGGGATTGCAGAATGTGTTCTCCACACAAATAAAAAAAGAAGAAAACAAGATCCCTTAAGCTTGCACGGATGCATTCCCAGCATCTAATGATTTCTGTTTTACTGCCATTGTTCCTTCAAACTGAAGATCAGGTTGACATAAACATTGTCTATGAGTATACTTCATTGCTTCACAATAAGGTAAAAAAGTGATATCATTTCATGTCCTTCACTTTTACCTTCCTTTAAAGGAACCATTAAAAACTTAGCAATCCCCAGACAGTTTTCCAAAATAATAGACAACAGTTAAATACAATCTTCATCCGACATTTGTATGTAAAACTTGATCAAGACAATTGCATAACACACTGTGATCATGCAGTTTGAAATTGAGATTTGGATGAAACATTTTTAACAGCAAAAAAAGCCAAATTGTAGTTCAACATGACTCTTCCTGGCAGGAATTAATTCCATTTCCCACGTTCAATGGACATATATTTCTTTTCATTCCTTCATTTCCGTTTGAGCAATAGGTGATTTTATTATCCATTCCCTTGGATGAAGGAGGGATGTGAGGTCTGACTGTTAGTGAACTGTTCTCAGGGTGAAGCACTTCAAAGTGGTATTTTTATTCAGATCTAAATGTTCGAATATGCTGGTTATATACCAGAAGTTCCCATTTTGACATTCCATTTGATCAAAATACCAACCTCGTTTCACTTGGTTTTCATGTTTAATAAATTGCCTGAATTTATGAAACTTTACAAGAAATCAAAACATGCATTGCTAACATTCAAGGGAAAGACGGAAAAGGTGATTAGTTTAATGGCCTAGTAATACTAAATTGATTCATACAATATCAATTTATGATTGAGAATTAATATCTCTTAATCTTCAGTCAGTAATGATGATTTATATCACAGAGATCGATTTGAATTCATTTTCTTCCAATATGGAATGTCAGGAATGACCTTCAAATGATGCTCATTTCACATCTAAAACACATATAAACTTTTTTAAATGTACTGAATAAAGACTCACAATCTCTATTCATGATGTATGAAGGGCAGGGTGCTCTCCCTGGTAGAACTTTTTAAAAGTTCTAAAAAGAGTTACAGAAAGATAGAAAAAAAGTAGTGTTCAAGACATGAGACACGTAGCGGTTTGTCGCCGTTGGTTGATAATTATTTTTTCTCTGAGTTTAAAACAAAGGGAAGTAATAGATCATGTGATCTCTTCGTTTGTCTAACTTGATCAAAATAGACTGAAACTTCCACAACTGCTCATGGCTTATCCCTGCAGTGATCAGGTTGTTTCAGTTGGTAAAACTAGCCGAGGAGTCATTAAACACCACATCCAGAACCTCATCACCTGCATGAAGCCTCACAATTACAACACGGGGGCGAGAAAATCAAATATAAGCGTGTATACATAATGACTTGAAGAGTTTTTTCCAGAAATGAGAAAGATGCTGGGGAAGCATGGTAAACAAATTGCCTAATTTCCATTCTACAAGATAAACTAAAGAAATAAACATTTTATGAAAAGAGCCTTCACTGATGGGGAAGATAGTGTCTGCTGGAGATGTAGTAATGTTGCTTTTATTGCTTTTCTTCATTTCTAGCAGCAATATCACACTCTGATCTGCAGTTAATGTTTTGTATGTGCAGTCACAAGCAGGGATGTAGCCTGCACCTAACACATCATGTGATGGATGGCAAGCAACAGCTACTGATGGATCGCATCAGTGGCAAAAAGACCATGTTTAAGCTTTAGGGAGGAGCTTGGGACTCTATACTCTCCACTGCTGACACTTTCCATATCTCAGGCTTTTTGGGGAGGGTAAAAAGTAAAGGTAAAGTTTAATGAACTTTAAAATTTCAAATTATAAAAATCATCAATTGCAGCCATTACCAATCATTCATTGACTCACACACTGAGTGAGTTTTGAATATTGTTTAATGGCAGATGAGAGATTGTCCTGTTATTTATGGAGATAGCTTTAAGAGTCATAACGCTGATAGATATGGTTAATCGAAAAAACAGTGACAAGAAAGCACTGGTGTGTTATGTTTGTCTCGGTTATTTTGACAGTTTTTCAGTGCCTATTTTCACAGTCTGGTTGTCATGGTGAGATGAATGAGTGAGTGAGTGTTTTAGGCCACAATCAACATTCCAGTTGTATCATGGTGACCTATACGTAATAGAGTTGGATCCAAGTGGTAGATGATAGTACGAGTATATGCAGTCAACCTGGCTACACATATAGTACCCACCTGATCCTCACTTCAGCTTACTCTGACTACAAGCATGGCTACTGGGAGCCTGTTCCAGAGTCAATATGAGGAGGAAATCTTGGGACTCTTGGGACCTGTTCTGTCCAGAATCCCCATGGGAGACAAGCTTGGGACTCTTGGGACCTGTTCTGTCCAGAATCCCCATGGGGAAGCAAGCATGGGATACTTGGGACCTATTCTGTCCAGAATCCCCATGGGGAGGCAAGCATGGGATACTTGGGACATGTTCTGCCCAGAATCCCCATGGGAGACAAGCTTGGGACTCTTGGGACCTGTTCTGTCCAGAATCCCCATGGGGAGGCAAGCATGGAATACTTGGGACCTGTTCTGCCCAGAATCCCCATGGGAGACAAGCATGGGATACTTGGGACCTGTTCTGTCCAGAATCCCCATGGGGAGGCAAGCATGGGATACTTGGGACCTGTTCTGCCCAGAATCCCCATGGGAGGCAAGCATGGAACACTTGGGACCTGTTCTGTCCAGAATCCCCATGGGGAGGCAAGCATGGGATACTTGGGACCTGTTCTGTCCAGAACCCCCATGGGAGACAAGCTTGGGACTCTTTGGACCTGTTCTGTCCAGAATCCCCATGGGGAGGCAAGCATGGGAATACTTGGAACCTGTTCTGCCCAGAATCCTCATGGGAGACAAGCTTAGGGCACTTGGAACCTGTTCTGTCCAGAATCCCCATGGAAGACAAGCATGGGATACTTGGGACCTGTTCTGCCCAGAGTCCCCATGGTAGACAAGCTTAGGACACTTGGAACCTGTTCTGTCCAGAATCCCCATGGGAGACAAGCTTGGGACTCTTGGGACCTGTTCTGTCCAGAATCCCCATGGGGAGACAAGCATGGGAATACTTGGAACCTGTTCTGTCCAGAATCCCCATGGGAGACAAGCTTGGGACTCTTGGGACCTCTTCTGTCCAGAATCCCCATGGGGAAGCAAGCATGGGATACTTGGGACCTGTTCTGCCCAGAATCCCCATGGGAGACAAGCAAGGGATACTTGGGACCTGTTCTGTCCAGAATCCCGATGGGGAGACAAGCATGGGATACTTGGGACCTGTTCTGCCCAGAATCCCCATGGGGAGGCAAGCATGGGAATACTTGGAACCTGTTCTGCCCAGAATCCCCATGGGGAGACAAGCATGGGATACTTGGGACCTGTTCTGCCCAGAATCCCCATGGTAGACAATCTTGGGACACTTGGGACCTATTCTGTCCAGAATCACCATGGGAGACAAGCATGCAACACATGGGACCTGTTCTGTCCAGAATCCCCATGGGTGACAAGTATGGGACACTTGGGACCTGTTCTGTCCAGAATCCCCATGGGAGACAAGCAGGAGTCGGAATCGTACAATTGACCTATTCTTCCCTGGGATTATATATGTGGAGACAAACAAGGGTTATTGGTCAAACATTCAGCCCCGAAAAAAATCCCATCTGGAGATAAGCATGGGGTACTTGAAACCTAACCTTCCAAAATTAACTTACCACTGGGTAGGCATTGAGCAGGGGGCACTGAGGATCTATTCTTCTAGCATGTCTTACACATTTGCATGGCTCTAGGAAAACACTGCTGCCACCTATGAAAAAATGGTGTTCTGACTTTGCCCTACATTTCACAAGAAACTTTGAGATTAAATCAATTGTATACAATGATTAAACTTCAAGGCAATACAAAGTTAAACCATCACATCTTCACACTATCACCCTGGGGGGCTGAACCAAAATAAAGCTTGACAGTAAAAACATTAACAAGAGCGTCTCGGGTCTTGACACATGTGATGTGAAAGCAATCACATTTTGAAATGCACCTATTCTTCAATGATGAAGACAGGAAACATCATACTATCACTGAGAGGCCTGATCAGGAAATCTGCACAATATCTCTGTGTTTAATGGCCCCAATTTGTTCCACTGATTGTGATCTATTGTCTCATCTTGCTGATCATCATCACAATCAGAATTGATGGGAAGTGAATGAATTGTCAAGTTAACAAAATATCCACTAAATGTGTTCTGTTAAATGTTTCCAGCACGTCAGGTGTGAGACCTGCGTTCAGGGATAATGAATTATTCATACCTCTGGAATCCTGTGATTTCATACTTCAATCTCATTAAGCCTGGCACAAAGGATCACTTCCGCACTGATATCACAGATAATATGCTGTAAATATGATATTTTAGCCTAAATTATTTCACTGAAATCTGTAAATCGCTGTGATTAACAAAAAAACTCCATAATCATCAATTCTTTACTTTTGCTGAAAAAATGTGAATGCTTAAGTGATTCATTCAAGTACCATTTACAAATTAGAAAAAATAGTTAAATGTCAAAGATTTTGCTTGTTGATGAATGAGCTCAAGTTTTGCAAAAAGTGTACAATATTAGATGATATGGAAAGATGTGTTATACACTTTACACAGGTAAATCAGGCTTTGTCTGTGTGGTCTATGATGTGTTGAGAATCAGTGCTATCAGTCATCTGTGATCTCTAAAGTGCGAAAGGTTCATAGACTTTTTTAGTTTTTTCCTCCCACACAAAGCTGTGATAAAGTTATGAGAAAAAGGAGTGAGTGAGTGAGTGAGTGAGTTGGGCTTGTCGCCGCTTTTAACAGTATTCCAGTTATATCATGGCGTGTCAGCTTAATGTGGGAGGAAAGCCCGAAGTGATGCAGGTCTCAGACGTTTACCACTTCGGTGAAACCCACGGGCACAGGTATGGTGCTGACAAACCTAGAAACATAATCGGGCCGAACCGGGATTCGAACCCACAATCATAGGTTTCTGGCGTGCCCAAGGGACGCAACTCTGCACAGCAAATCACAGCACCTTAGACGACTGGGCCACCTGTGCCCCCGAGAAAAAGGAGGTAAATGAACATACAAAATCATTAAGCTGTAGTAACCTATGTAGTAATCTATGTGCTGCTCCTAGAAAAAGATTTTGATATTGACTTGTCGCTATACAGAGCTATGGGCTATTCCATGGTGTTGTCCTAATAGATTCCCGATTTCGGCACATACTGCACTAACAACCAGGCCATAATGTACATGAAACATAATCCCACGAAAACTGCAACACGATTTGCTTCCTAAAACACTTGCCTTCAAATACGTGTACCGTATTCGACGTAATAAGCGCCCCGATCTAATAAGCGCCCACGGCGATACTTGCTAATATATTGGCTTGTGAACAATCACAGTTAGCACCCTTCCCGATTGATCAATGTACACAAGAAGACTTATTTATTCATGAATAACATGCACTCGTTTCTTATATGCACCCTTAATTATGGGCAATTAAAATCTCGAAAACATATCTATCGTGTATAATACACACACATTCTTCTTTTATATGATTTCAGGATGTCAGCATAAACCACAAAATTTACAATCTTTCAACCTCGTTTTTAATCTCACCAAAATTATATTCTACTAAAAGCTCCTAAATTTCTAATTTTGAGAGCGCCCTGAGCGCTTATTACGTCGAATACGGTACTTATAGTTTTGATGATGCAACTTTCTATGTATGTATCAGGTTGGAATTGTCGAGAGGGTATAGATTTTTGTCAGCCATTGCTCTGTACCTGTCTGTTTTCCAACTTGATAAGTAAGTCTGAGGAAATCAATCATGTTGTAATTGTCATCAGATCATGTGTACGAGTGAATATTATCCTACCCTATTCTTTATCCCCGTGTAAATTCTCTAGTGTCAGGATGATTCTCCCTAGTGAATTGAGGATGATTCTCCCTAGTAAATTTGAACCCATACCAGTGTGTTTAAATCCATCCTATACTATACTCTAGAGTAAAACTTCCCCCGGGATAATATTTAGGTAGGTTATAATCCTTGCTTACACATGCACTTTGCAGAAGCATATTAAGTGTGATGCAGATTTGGTTTGGGCATCTATCAGTCTTCATCATCATCGTCGCCATCATCGTCGTCGTCATCGTCATCATCATCATCATATCTTGTAGCATCATATCATTTTTGTGTTATAAGCCCATGCTGATGTACAGACATAATTAATTGGATTAGTTTATATTGATTTTTTGTTACATCTTTACTTTTGATCACTCATCTCTTTAGTTGTGAATTATAAAGGCAGTAATTACCCTTCCAAACCCTTTCAGATATTGGAAAATGTCTGAATTATGTTATGAATGTACATGTGTTGGCAGGCATGAGTTTTGTGATTTTGTGGAGCACTGCTTCAGCTTTGATGTACAAGCAGATCTAGTCCTAGTTCATAGGGGACGGAAAAATTGACAGTGCAACAAAGAGGTTGATCAGTGGAGACTGGGATATCCGACAGAGAATGAATCACGACAGAACACAAAACCATCTTTCTTAACCCCATAGCTGAAGGTCAAACAGGGGAAGGTGAAGGTCAGAAGATCAACAACCAATCAGAAAATTAACGACTATCAGTTTTGCTTCCCTTGCAATTTACCAAGCAGAGTACACAAGCCTGGCTGCAGTTGTTGAGATTCAGGCACTGAGATGAGGATTCTCAATACAATATGTGTGAATTTCTCCCGGCTTATCCTCAGGGCAAAACATTGCCAATAATTTTACATCAACCGTCCTTACGTGAAAAAAGGAAAAAAACTGTAGTGGAACAGCCAAAATTCATTGTGCCTTGTTCCCAAAATAGTTGAATGGCATGTAAATAAAGTGCTGATTCCAAAATCAATGCTATTTACGTCCAGTGGGAAGGCCACAGCCATTAAACATTGATAGTACAGCTGATGTTGAGGGCATTCAGGAAAGGGAATGGGGTTTCATATCTCTTATATATCAATGTACATGGAATCACATTAACCCACAGCGATAATCCTTGCCAAAGTAACTCTTATCCTACACTTGAAATATGTATGATGAAGATATGTCTAATGGCTTGTCATCTGTGTTTAAATCTAGGCCTTTATCCATGTCTTTCAGAGACATAATGTTTCTAGATATATAATTAACAGGTGTTCAATATATTGAAATAAATTATAGTTGGATACAGCTCCCTTTGTAACGGCTTCAGCAAGTTCCAGTTAATATTTCATTCCTTGTAGTGTAGTCTCATATATATTTATGTTACTACCAAGAGTATCAGAGTGCCTGTGTTGAATCAGATTGTACAGTAAAGAAACTCCTTAACTCTGAAGCATATTCGGCAATCGTCAACTTCCTTCTGCTGTTTTTTCTAACCTGCATGCGATGTACTGCTTATCTCCTTGACAGAGCATGCTGTTGTGTCATTCTCATCTTTATGATCCATTCTTTCCATGCTTTCCCACTGACTAGGACAGAATAGGTCCCCTGTAGACCATGCTTTCCTACTTTGGGGTGTCCAGAACAGACTAGGTCCCCTGTAGCCCATGCTTTCCCACTCTGGGGACTCCAGGATAGACTAGGTCCCTAGTAACACACGCTTTTCATGTGCCCCATGCTTGCCCCTATTGGTGCCAGGTTGACTCTTATGGGGATTTCCAGGCAGGCTGTTCCATGTGCCCCTTGTGCCTAGTGTGTTCCAGGTCAGATTAGGTCACCAGTATTCCATATTTGTCCCTTGTGGCTATTCCAGAGCAGACTAGGTTGTCAGTACTCCATGAGGATTCTTTATCAACACAGGTGAACAGTTGCCAATGTGTGTCTCCATGTGGGGATTCCAGGTCCGAATAGGTAACATCTGATGATGTATGAGTCAACATGAATGTCCGGTGTTAACTACGAGTGACCTGGGTGATAACATGTCATCTTGTTCATGCCATCACCCACTAGTTTGACCAATCATACCAGCTGGAATAATGCTGACTGCAGTAAATTTAAAATGTTAAAACATCAACACCAGGAGACCGACCAATGTCAATAATCCACCCAAACAGATTCATTTGAGCATAAAGGGCAAAATAACTGAAAATTATTTGAATTGTTCACTGACAATCAGCAGTGACACCAGGTGTTCACAATAATGCACTATCTCAGTCACTCACATCTTGGTGCATGCAATGACTTGGACAGAAATCTCAATGTCTTCCAGTGAAAAAGTGAGTAAGTGAGTGAGTATAGTTTTACGCCGCTTTTAGCAATATTTCGGCAATATCACGGCAGGGGACATCAGAAATGGGCTTCACTCATTGTACTCATGTTGGGAATAAAACCCGGGTCTTCGGCATGACAAGCAAACACTTTAACCACTAGGCTACCCGACCGCCCCTCCAGTGAAAGAAGACATACACAAGGAAAGAATATCTCAATTCCTAAACTCACTGACAAACTTTGGCAAGTCAACTTGGTGCCCCACAAGTGTTATGGTAGCTGAATGTTCTCTAAGTAGTCTGTATTTCATGTGGCTCAATCTCAATGGCTTATTAAAAAAAATGTCTTGTTTTTCATGACCCACCTTAGACCAAATTTGCCAAGCCCTTAAAAGTTTTTTTATTCATAAGCATGGTAAACACGAGTTCACATGTTACACTAGATTACAGTTTATTTTCCACATTTGCAACAAACTACAGAAATGAAATAAAAAACACACTTCCTACCAACCAGTTCTAAAACAAGTCAAGAGGAACATGACTATTTTTTCACAGGCCTCAAGCAGATTCCACAGTCTGGGTTTCCTAACAGCTGTGTTGACTGGAATGCAAGGCCAATGGACGTTTTCTGATGACCAGAATACGAAAGTCCAACAAAATATTTTTCTCTAATGCAAATTGAACCGTCTACAGTTTTTCCAACAGAATGCACCAAATGCGACCACATCTTGCTCTTTCTTTACCATGGAGATCAGGTGACCGTGTTGGGCCACTATCAGACTTGTAACAAGCAGTGTCCTCCTGATCCCCACAAACGCCATTACCTTGCCCCACTTGGTATTCTGGTGCTGTCTGTTCAGCCTTATTCACTGATGTTTTACTGCAACAAGCCACAACCTAATCTGGCTCCTCCTGCCTGGTCAGTACCATGCACACATAGTTTCCTCTGGGAATGAATGATTGTGGCGCCACAAACTGATAGTTACCTTGGGGTCACCTTGTTTTCACTGAAAGGTGCAGTGGGACAATATTTCATGTCCCAATCTGACAATGGACTTTACAGACATCTTGCTGGGAAATAAATAAATAATGGAAAGGATAACTGGTTCTTCTTGATGGTGTTCCCAGGGGCACTGAACGAACTGTCTATCCAGCCTGAATATCATCAGATGCATTTGTATTGTTAGTTGTTATGTTTCAGATTATAAAATCTAAAATTCATGAGATCATTAGTATTGCATATACCCCATTTACTTTAAGTGTTTTTGTCCTTTAATATAAAGTTACAAGAATTCAACAAACTCTCAGTAAATCATTTCATGCAGATTCTCATGTTAAGAGATGAAGTGTTCACTAAAAAAAATCATAAAATCCAAAAAAAAACCACTTTAATGTCATAGTGCCATAAATATCAAAGAAATTACATTTAAGTACACAACATCTGTATGATACATGAAACATATACATTTGTATTACCTTTAAGGGGAATAGATTTTTGTAATCACCTGATCATTGCCCAGTCTTTGTATAACAAACATCATATTTGGCAATTTATTTGAAACAATTATGTAGAACTGCAATAAAATAGACATGAAACTTTTATGGATTAAATTTTTTTTATTGTATTTATAGATGCTTCAGGGCTGCTGCTTGTGCCTTCATCAGGTGAATGCTGAGTAAACTTAGAGTTAAAATATAAAACTGACTCAAATAGGCAACAGGTACCCAGACTCTGATCCTTCACATGCTGTCTCTATAAGTTACAATAGCATATTGGATCCTTACATCCATGGCTTCCGCCACAGATCAATCTTATTTAATTCTTTCATAAATAAATCAGATGAGGAAGTATTTGTAAATTTTGAACAGTAAATCTTGAAATTCCTACAGTTGAAGTAATGTAAAAAGCTACAAATTCTACAATCTGTCCAATTTAAGCAGCAAGATCTTGACATCAGTTCAAAAGATTTCTATTTCGGTGTCCCTGGAGAATACCGGACCATTTAAGTAAATTTGAGACTTGAGTGAGAGGTGGTGCAATGCCTGATGGAGGAGATATAACCTGTCCTAAAACTTTTAATGCTTCAACTTTCTCAAATGTTAAAACATCCTAGAATCTGACAGTGCTTGCATCATCTACAACTGGTCCATTCCCATCTAGACAGTTATGGTCGAAAAACACTTTAAAGCAATTCTCCACGAAGCACTATTTCTATAAGGTAATCAAGGATATTTGCTTCATTCCAGAAAATTAAACAAACAAACTTGAGGATTAAAAAATGACATCATTTCAGTGGAGAGAGTACCATTGGTAGCCCACGGCTTGATGGTTTTCTCCGATCCATATTTTCTACTTCTCGGACCAGTGATATCAAAGAAAAAGCGACACTCTCTCTGACAGAGTCTGAGCATTCAAATAGCCTCGGGTTCAAGAGAGAGTTTGTTGATAAACACTTTAGGCTTGGCAAGCCTTGCAAGAAACACAACCGATACTTCGCCAACAATCAATACGAAATAAAAGGAAGAGGAACACACTGAAAATTGTTCTCCTCCACACAGTGAGAAGAAGACACCTTCAGTCAGAGTTCAGCTCAAGAAATTAACCTTGAAGCACAACCACAACTAAGTAAAATAGTCATTCAACTGTTTTCCCATAACAATGATTGGTAGTTCAGTCTGTAGTCATTGATTAGCCTTACTCAGAGCCTAGAGGCTTTTTGAATTGTCTGTTCTGGCTTTTAATTGTTAATTCATGACTTTGCCCCGAGCTGGGATGATTGTTGTGATAACTGATCAAGATCAAGGGTGGTGTACTATGATGATTCCTGTCTTATTGTAGTGGCACTGTGAATTTATTCAAGGATCCACTGTCCCTAAAGGAACTTTCAAATAGTGTTTTGTGAACAAATAATACGGAATCAATATACAATTCAATATGTTTGATAATGAGAATTGATTCATTGGACAGTACAAAGAACATGAGGAACCAGCTAATATTGAGCTTGTGTTGGCTTAAGATGAAAAAGTTAAGATATTGAACTGTCTAAAAAACTATTTTCCATTGAACATATCTAATGCTGGATTATCCCTTTGGGACATACACATGAAATGTGTTCCTATTCAAGATATAATCCATGTAAATATTTCATATTAGAAGCAAAGATGTTTATTCTTGAAAAGAGGTTGTTGTGAATGAGTATTATTTTACTTTGCTCTGAACGATATTATGCCTGGGGACACTGAGAAGAGGCTTCACAATGAGAGGAATTGAACCTAGGTCTTCAAGCATGGTAAACAAAAGTGACAAGACCCTTTTGATATTCATAAGAAATCTCTGCAAATAGTTGATTGTACAATTCAAACCATATCATGAGCAAGTGTCCATGAATCATCCTCAAATAGTGATGTTACCAGGTGTTCATGAAAAGGTGACCATATCCTGCCCCACTGGTGCACATGCATGTCAAAGAAAACAACCAATGCCGTAACCAATCACATGACTACTCCACAACCCCTCAAAGACATGAATTAGGATTAGATAATTCCTTTTTCATAAAGAATTTACTTTCATCAACATTGACATCAAAACATTGAAATCAATCGGCAACTTTCAAGACATTTTTATGTTCTTTCATAATTTGCCCGTATTACATCTCAATGTCCCTTGCTCAAATAAATGCTTTCATCACCAATGAATACGTATAACAATAACATTTGCCCTTTCACAACCATAGCCTCAAAAGCCAGATTAGCAAAGCAGAAGAATGGGAATGGAAGATTAAATAGTCAGTGAAACATGTGAACATTTTCTCGTCTACTCAAATGTACGCAAATGTTTCCACAGCCTGACTTACTGGTAAAGACAACTAGTTCATTGATTTAATCAAGGCCATGTTCAAGCACTTATTTTAGCAATTGCTATAGATGCTCTCTGCAAGCCAATGGCAATACTTTCATTAAAGTCATCCCGAGTCTCATTACGTGTAAGAATGGCCAGGGGTTGTGGACATCCAAAATGTCCCTTAGGGTCAAGGATTCACACCAGTCAAGGTAATCAAGGAAACTGTCAAAGAAGGGACAACTCTGGTCAAGAATGGACATTGTTGAGTAAATAATGATTAGCTGATCGTGATGAATATCCTCTGTGGAGAAGTGTCGGAAATAAGAGTCAAAGTGACCCCTCTGGGACTGAAAGTGACCCAGAAATTAAGACACGGCCAAAGCCTTTCCTTCGGTGAGATGGTCAGAGAAATTATCCTGTGATTAATGTTTGAAGTTCAACAAAGCTGAATCAAAGCAGATGGACAACAGAAACTAATGAAGTTATAATTGGTCTTTTCCCTGCTGTTCTGTTATTTCATCTTTGAAGATAAACCTATCTTCAGGCATCTTCACAGAAGACTTGAGGACCTTGTGAAGGCCATGGAAAACGGATATTCATGTGCACATTGTGTGTGAAGACATGATTGTGTGGTGCATGCAAAAATTAGAGTAGGGGTGTGTTTAAAAAATGATTAAACACACAATGCAGTCTGCAAAGTAGAGATCAGACAAAAACTCCTCAAGACTCAAAAACTTAGTTCTTGAGGGTTGGTGGAGTAGACTAAAAAATAATTTGCTTGTCACAGCAAAAATCTGGGTTGGATTCTTAACATGGGCACTGGAGCTCAAATCTGGTGGGAACCACTATGATATCAGTGGTATATTGCTCATGAAAAATATACAAAATCATTTACTCACACAACTTTTAAAAAGAATAATGTTCATCTTGCACTCTTATGCATCCAAGATTATTGCACTTATATAGCTGTGTGCATGCACATGAGTGTGCATGTGTGACTGCTTGTACTAGTCCGGACTGATGCCAATTTTATAGTGCTAGCACTGAGATACCATGCCACAGTTTAACATGAATACCCCACTCAGACACAGTATACTGACCCTGAGCCGACCAGTCCTTGTTTTAGCCCCTTAATGCCAAGAGCCAGGCAGGGTAACAACAAGTACTATCTTTTAATGTCTCCTGGTATGATGCAGCCGGGCATCAAACTCTGAAACTTCCTCTCTCCAGGTGGATGAGTAAGAGTGAATATTATCCTACCCTATTTTTTATCCTGGGGATGAAATTCTCTAATGTCTGGATGATTCTCCATCATGAATTTGATCATGTGTTTAATCCTATCCTATACTATACTCTAGAGTAAAACTTCCCCTGGGATAATATATATAGGAAGGATATAATCCTTGCTTACAGATGCTCTATCACTACACCATGGAGGTGGTCCTCAAATACATATTCAAAATAAGATGACCTTACTGAATGTTGAATAAATTACATTCACATCCTTGGAATAACAACACATTAAATCATCCAATTTAATCAGACAACATTCATTGCTCTGTATTAACGTAACATGACACCAATGGCTGTCCATTGTCCAAGATCACTCAATCCATCAGCGGAGCAACTAGCCATCTTGGACCTTTGACCAGTCCATAGAGAGGTAATTTGAGGAGGATGGACACAGGAGAATCAGTGTGGTCCAGGGAATGGTATCTACCTGTATTTGCCTACTCATCCATCTCGGTCAGTCAACAGACAAATGATACTTTAAATACTGAAATTGATTTGCATTCAAACATCAGCTGTACCTGAACTTAACAACTGCTACGCTGTGGGATTCTATTCAGTTCCTACAAAGGGACTACTGGGAGTAGTTTAATGCTTGGGGAAGCTCATTCCTCATTGTTGCTGTTTCAACAACCATTGTATGTCAAAATCCGATAACTTAATTATTAACCACCACCTGTGTGTCTGGATTTTTTTTTTAGAGAATACTATTGTGATAATCCTGATTACCTTGAATTGCAATGTACTTAATAATATCACACATTCAGGTGTACCTTCATATGCCATTCATATTTTCTCATCCCTACACTCAGAAGAAAATTAAAAAGTATTTTCAAAATTGATAAAGCCAAAAGAGAATTAGTTTGCAAATATAACTGAATCAATTTCTGTCTTAATTCCAATATTAGCAAACTGGTTCACGATTTGAATCTTGACATCAAGTGTTTTGAATTTTGATCATTTTCCCAAAGTGGAGAGAACACAAGATGGAAGACAATGAAGTTATTGTCAGAGTTACTTCCTTTCCATTAAATAAAGTGATGAATTTGGTATGAAATCGGAGTTCAGTTGACATGCAAACAAATATATAATGCATCCTGTTGTGAAAGTCATTCAGTTTTGGGCTTGCATGTAACATGTTTTATTCAAAGAGTCAAAAGAAAAAACATCAAGAAAACTTGAACAACCCTGCAAATAATATGATTTTTTAAAATTACTTTTGATTGACATATCCTCTTGTTGTTTGCTCACAAATTACATAGATTTACAGTTGTCAACTCAATGTTATTTGCTTACACAGTAATATTTTCCATTTTAAAAAGGATGGTTGGGCTCTAAAGTCAATACAACATGCAATCTAGCCATTGTGATGTCTCTGGTTTGACCTCTCAAATTTCTGCACATCCGGAGCCAATGGCTCCATGGCTCCATATGCTCCTACACCAGTGTTAGAACTCTTCAATAAAGAGGGAGATAATGGACCAGATTCCCTAGAACGACAAACTCCCATTTTTTGTTAAGGTAAAAAATGTGTAAATTGGCTAGTGATGACTGTTAACATGTAAAGATCAATGAGTGGGTTGACCAGCCAGGGCCATTCTCGAACAATCAATGTTGCCCGCGCTCGGTGTCAAGCTCCAAGTCGGGAAGAGGAAAGCATCTCTAACTTTGTCAATGCCAAGCAAAAAAACTAATGCCATTTTACAAGAGAAAATCAATGTAACATTGGAATTATTACCAAGATCACGTTTCTTGAAATCATAATGTGCTTAATGGATTTTGAGTGATCAAAAAATAAATTGTGATCAAATTGAGAGATGAAGTTATCTGAAAAAATATAAATTTAAAGTACCACTGTGTTTGGGACATGCAAAAGAGAAGCAATTATTTGAAATGATGAAGCTGGGGAACATTAAAGGAAAATTTCAAATAGCTGGACAAGAACTCAAATATTAAACTAAGCTGATTGAATTCCAACTTTGTGTCTAGACCAGTTGGCAAAAGGACATAATCGATACTGGACATCAACTGGAGTGCTGTGATTCAGATAATCTGATAGCCGGCAGGAAGCCAGTCAAACAGAACACACTTGTCTTCAACCCAAGCAACAATTGAGTATACTTGTGCCTCATCCTCCTTGCATTGTGTTAGATACCTTACTCAGCAACACAGGCATCTTCAGCCACAATGTACTTACAGTCGAGTCTGAGATGGCTCACAGTCCATAATAGCTAGCACCAGAGGGCCACAAGGAAGGGTAGATATTCAGTCAGTGATTCTGTTAATCCAGACAGTAGGTTCCCTGTAAAATGACCTGGATTAATAAATGTCTGGATTAATGAATGTTTGGATTAACATATCATGGATATGGAGTAATACCCATATATGGTATGGTGCAGACAAACCAAGAACATAATCGGGGTGAAACGTGATTTGAAGCCATGATCATAGGTTTATGGTGTGCAAAGGGATGAAACTGCACATCCGTCCTGCCATCAGTTGTCCTTGAAACAGATCTTAAAAAAAACAAAACTCGTAGCTGATGAATGTACACATGTAGTAGGTCAAGTTTCATTGTAGAGTGAGTGAGTGAATATTGTTGAGGTGGGGTGAAATGGGGTTTAACATCGCGTCCAAGATTATTGCACTTCTATAGCGATGTGCGTGCACAAGTGTGTGTGTGGTTGCTTGTACTTGTCCGGACTAATGCCGATTTAAAGTGCTAGCCCGATGAGATACCATGCTGCAGTTTAACATGAATACCCTACTCAGACACAGTATACTTACTCTGAGCCGACCAGCCCTTGTTTTAACCCCTTAATGCCGAGCGCCAGGCAGAGTAACAACAAGTACCATCTCTTAACGTCTTTTGGTATGATGCAGCTGGGGATCGGACCTCAGCTCTCTAGGCGGATGCTCTACCACTGGACCTCGGAGGCAGTCGAATAGTGTTGAGATGAAGAGGGAGTAACTATTCACTATAAATACTTACTAACATTTAAATACAGACTACAAAAAGCTTGTACAAAAAGCTTGGCTACCACAGTGTAAATCATGGTCACTATACACCAGAATAACTTTTTAATCTTTCCTGTGATAAAGGTCAACTTATGTAAAAGTTTTAGACTGATATGATTAAAAACATAAATGCCTGTAAGAGGTTCCACTATTCCTATCAATATAGCAATCACCAAGATCAAACAAATTGGAATGATATTAAAAACATAAATCAATACAAATCAAATATAACACAAAGTTCAACATTACATAATGTGAAGGACATACCAGAAGTGATGTCAACATCCTGATGCTTGTTCCAGCCTCTTAAGAAAAAAATTATACCGGGTACATGTATCACATAGACTTTTTATAGAATTTCTGCATAATGTGATAATTGACTGGTTTTACATCGTTCATTGTGAAGTATAAGTGAGGGAATATTTTCATGATGTTTTGCAATATTCCAGTAATATGCGTTTAAAAAATTGTATGCCTAATCTACAACTCAACTTCCCAAACATCATGTAAATATCATCTCTAAAACCATCGTCAGCACCATACCCGGGCTCGTGGGTTTCACCGAAGTGGTAAACGTCTGAGACCTGCATCACTTCTGGCTTTCCTCCCACATTAAGCTGACATGCCGTGATATAACTGGGATACTGTTAAAAGCGGCGTTAAACCCAACTCACTCACTCACTTACTCTAAACCATCATTGCCAGCATACTTGAATGTGGTTTGGACCTGCACTACATTTAACATTTAATTAAATACCAGTCCCAAACACATTGGCCACCTAAGTCAATGCCACAGAATAATCAGTCTTCATTATGCGGGAAAACAGATTCCATTGGGTGTAAAAGGCAGAATAGTGGTGAAAGTTATACGAATGGAAATTCAGTGAGGATGCCAAGTGTTTATGAAAGGGGTAAGCTTGTCCTTCTCTAGGCTAACATCTAGTCTCTGAAATGAACATATCATACAGAAAAAAACAGTTGTTCAGTTATCTTAATAAAAATTTAATAAAAGGGAGCCCAGTGACTCTCTTCATTTTCAGATACTGCAGTCACCTAGACTTGCAAAAACATTATAGACTTGTATGGGCTGTATTTGATATATATTTGTATCAGGGTCTGTAAGACAGACTAGACCTTCTCTACCAATAGCACCTGCATAAAAAAGTAAGTGTTTGTTGTCTGATGCTACACAGCAGTACGACAGTATTTCTGCCCTAAGATGGTGTCTTTGTACAATCGAGTCTTGACCAGACAGGTGCGGTCGGGTAGCCTAGTGGTTAAAGCGTTCGCTTGTCACGCCAAAGACCCGGGTTCGATTCTCGACATGGGTACAATGTGTGAAGCCCATTTCTGGTGTCCCCTACCGTGATATTGCTGGAATATTGCTAAAAGCGGCATAAGAACCATACTCACTCACTTGACCAGACCAACTCACTCACTCACTCACTAAATGTACATGTACGTCACTGGTACAGAATGTCAGGGATGATGACATTAATGTTGCAGATACTGATGTGTGAAACATGAATGCCTTCCATTTGCATTACCAACAAATACATTTCATGCCATAGGATTGATTCACATATTTAGTTAAAAAACATAACCCTTGCCACTAATATGACCATTTTGACTGGTTATCTGAATCGCAATATTTTCCTCAGACTTCAGAGCATCAATTTCATGTTCGACTGAGTATGTTAATTTTTTAGCATCTCAATTGTTTTCTGATTTGCTGAAGGGAAATATGACACTAAATGCATTTTATTTTGACCTGATCACTCAAGGATCAATAAAAACAGTTGTAAAACTCGTCAAATCATAAAAAAAATTTTATTAGCAAGACATGTCCATATGTTTCATTTTCCATTTAGAAGAACTTGATGCATTCATCCTGGAAAAAAGCATGTGCTCTTAATACCTTCCCTCTTGATAGACAATAAGACATTTCCATCAAAATCGTTGTCATATCATCTTTGAAATTGTTCAGCGAAAATCACTTCTTTAAGATGTCAATTCTGGTCATATTGCACTGTGAATGTTATGCCCTCTGGTGGAAGATTTGGCCAGCGTACGTCAATGATAATGAAAAATGTCGAGTGCAATACCAATACATGTAAGAAGTCTTGCACCATATTTCCTAAAATAGGTGCCAGCTCTCCAGAAGATGTTGGGGCTCCCATAGACGCAAGCCAAAGCCAAAAGGACGAATACAGCCTGTTTCTGTAATAGGTGTTCAATCTGGTGTAAAGTTAGTAAATGATCCCCTGTAAAAACCATACAATGAATGATCCCTGTCTTAACAACACCAGTGTATAAATACAGGATGAGTCTGTGATCTTCCAAAAATACAAGTCGGAGGCATCTTTTTGAGAAAATATAGTATCCTACATCAGAAATCCTTAACAACACAGAATCAAGTTTTATTCTCAGTTTCCTAAGTTCACCATTTAATATTCAGATACATGATGACATATTTTACAAGCCTGCGGTAGGTAGAGCCTTAATCAGGAAAACCGTAACAGATCCGATAAGCTATTTTTGTATATGAATATGGCTCCACAATTATGGAATTACTATAAATTTGTGGATTAAGTAACAACTGTTGATGGTTTTGGAGAGCTGTGTTGTCAGGAAACAGGCATATGGTGCGTGGGACCAACACGACAATTCCGAGATCTCGCCATCAGCACTGCTATTCTCATACATGCTCCAATCTCCTTGAAAACAATCATGAGAACTGGCTGCATGAAAATGGGCATTGTAAAACTGATGTGTGTGGGGTTGCAAGGAAAAATCAATCAAATTTAATGCTCAGGTTGAGATAGAGTCCAATTGCAGATTACAATGTGACAAAGACAGGCTCCCGTAACATGAAAATGTGACATACTACGCCATACCTTTCTTGGCCTGACAGGAACTTAATAGTATTGGTCCAAACCAATGACATGGCTGGGAAGTTTAGCGCTCCATTTTGCAACATTTTTCACTTTCTGAGAGCACTTCAGTTCAAATTTGATTTAAATATTTCAGTTCAAATCTGATTTACAATGTGAAATATTACTAAAACTGTCATGTTTTCTTATTCAATTACTTTTCAAGTTGGGAATGTCTCATTTGAAATCTGGGCTAAATCCATTGAGACACTCAAACTATATTAATTCCCCATCTGCATATTCCTGTTACTATAAAATTGTGGGGGAAAAGAAATAGAAAGTTGAAAATTGGAACTAATAGACAAACGTATCATGTTCCAAAGAAGTTAACAATAGCTTGATCTGCAATAATTTGATATGCTACCATTTATGTATGTTTCAGAATATAAATGTCAGACTTCAGCTCTGATTGACAAAGAACTTTCACAATCATTTCCTTTCATTTTATGCCACAACATAATTTGCAAAAGCAGAGTGTGAAGGCATGATGGAAAACCACTATCAAAGGCCATTATAAATTAATTATTAGATTTCATCCCTGCCAATGAAGCTACTAAACACTCACCTCAAGTCAGTTTATTGGGCCAAAGTAATTAAAATCGATCACAATGTGTGTTCTCTTCTTCCTGTACCAGGACGTTAGGGAAGCATAATGGTTAAAGTGTTAGCTCGTCATGCTGAAGACCTGAGTTCGATTCCCCAAATGTGTAAAATATGTGAGGCTCATTTCTGGTGTTCCCCGGCATGATCTTAGTGGTATACTACTAAAAGTGGTGTAAAACCATACTCATTCACTCACTAAGTCATTCTTTACTTGATGAAATACACCCAATACCTGTTTTTAATACTTAGGGGTCCGGCTTTCTCAAAAGGAAACACGATTTCAGGGGTTGAGTTGGGGGTTGGTCTGTATCCCTAAAAGCCTGTTACACATGGTAATCCTGTTAAACATTCATGGTGAATCATAGTCAATACACAGATTCCTTGAACCATTTCAAAATACACACGAACAATAAAATGCCTCTCATTTAATATTTCTGAAGAAATTTACCATCTCATCTTTTGTGACTTTTATAAGTCACAAAGAAGCTATGGGTTCTGGAGGACCGCCTCCGTGGTCTAGAGGTAGAGCATCCGCCCAGAGAGCAGAAGGTCCGGTGTTCGATCCCCGACTGCGTCATACCTGGAGACATTAAAAGATGGTACTTGTTTTTACCCTGTCTGGCGCTCGGCATTAAGGGGCTAAAACAAGGACTGGTCGACTCGGAGACAGTATACTGTGTCTGAGTGGGGTATTCATGTTATACTGCAGCATTGTATCTCAGTGTGCTAGCACTATAAATTGGCATCAGTCCGGACTAGTACAAGCAGCCACACACACACACACATGTGCATGCATGTCGTTATATAAGTGCAATAATCTTGGACACGACATTAAGCCTATGGGTTCTGGATATGGTGAAAACTGTTAAAGAACTGGATAGTAAGGAATTGCACAGTCAATGGTACAAGGATGAAAAAATAAGTTCCAGAGTATTTACTCCTCCTGGTTTAAAGGTAGAGCTGTATCACATGGTGCCAAATCTGTTAACGTGTGTCAGTCTAATTACAGAAATGAACCAGACTTTCCAATTAACCACCGGTTTGGGGCGTGGTTCAGGTTAATTGGCCAAATAGTTTGTGCAGCATTTTTGTCTTTTAACAAGCAGGTTATTCAAAACCCTTGTCATACAATTACAGAAATAACAGCAAACAGTCACAAGTGCAGGATGTGGCACATCTTTACACCCTGTAGGTGGAGTTTGGGTTAGAATAGGTCCCCATGTGTTGGTTGTACAAGGGTGGTCAGGCTCAGTGGCTTGCTTTATTGAATGTACTGCTGCTCAATATACCTTTCCCTGGTTTGACTGGTCCAGGCTTGAGTGAGTGAGTGAGTGAGTGAGTGAGTGAGTGAGTGAGTGAGTGAGTGAGTGAGTGAGTGAGTGAGTGAGCGATTGAGCGAGCTAGTGAGCAGGCTTAATACTGCTGTAAACTGTGATTCTGATATTCCTTCAACTGTATTTAACTTAAATCACTGTAAATGTCAGCTTTATATAATAAAAAGCCTGAAGGTTTCAGGTGTTAAATGTTAACCACTTTTTGAAACCCACAAACATGATTTTGGTGCTGACAAACCAAGAAACAATAATGGAAAACTTTTGACTCAAAACCATGACTATATAGGTTCCTGCATGGCTTCAGGATGCAGATCTGTAAAGCGACTTGTGCAGCCATAGATGGCTTCATGCCCCCTTGTCTGCATCAGACTAAATGGTTGTCATGACTTGATCAATAATCCACACAAATGGTGTATTATCATACACAATCAGCCAGTCACACTTGGAAACCACTTGATGCCTATTTAAGTCACCTCTTATGACAGGCATGATGTTCGGGGGACCTATTCTACCTCCGAATACCCTACCTTTATAACCTTTTTACAAATACAATGAAGAGAATGTTCCAAAGCTTCATGTATAAAATATGTCTGGTTTGGATGTAGACAAAGATAAATCCAAGATAGTAAAATGGTCTCATGCTCTCCATATATAGATCACAGACACACTTATTCTAATTTTGAAGATAAATGGAGGCTTGATGAACAGATTCCATCAGCCTTGGCTAAAACATCCCGCCAAGGTTAACGACTGAATGCTTGTCCTCCACATACCCTGGGATCCTTCACTTCAGAAGTGATGTCACCCTCACCTGTCCTGTATCATAGGCTAATTTCTTAATTACTCTCAATCGTATGTGCTTTCATTTTCAGCATCATGTAATTTGAATCTAGTGCAAAATGAAGCTTTAGTAAGCAATTGGTCCGGTTATTTATCCTAATGGAATGGCGATATTATAAACTAGATGATCAAGGATGAACGATCTCAAGACAGACCATGAACCACAGCAGAAAACTTAAAAATATGTTGGGTTGGACCAGTCTTTGGACTACCCCCCTTCATATTTACGTAGAAAAAATAGGACCAAGTCCTGCAAAGTCCTTTAAGAATCTTCTTTTCTGTCCAGGTTCAGTGAGTGAGTGAGTATGGTTTTATGCCGCTTTTCGCAATATTCCAGCAATATCACGGCGGGGGACACCAAAAATGGAATTCATACATTGTACCCATGTTGGGACTCAAACTTGGGTTTTCGGCGTAACGAGCGAACGCTTTAACCACTAGGCTACCCGACCGCCCCAAGTTCAGTCTGAAACTAACCCAGGGGAGAGTCCAAGGAGAATATGTTTACATTCCAAATCTCCATTCCCAGGACTTGTGAAGTGTGCCTTAATCAGTTGTGTCCGTGTAGTCGGAGAGATGAAAGACCATATGGCCACAGGTAGATGGATTACCTGTGTTTCCAACCTTTGATCTTTTCATCTTACAAGTAATGCTTCAGTAAGCTAATTATCCAACAATACTGCATGCACCAGATAAATTATTTGTGAATATATGGTCCTAGTGAGGGGAATGGCTATTGTAGTCCAACTTGAAATAATGTGTCGTAAATAATATCCCTTGAGACTTTCGTCAATCCTAATATTGATGGATTTCATACTTTGCTGGGAAATAATGGTGCATGATATTGATTCATCTGCACAAAAAAGGCCATTCTTTGCCCAATGTGTGCTCTGCATTTGTACAAGTTTTTCAATATTATAATTAATCCCCTCCATATTTCTACGCAAATGTTTCTCTGAGTACTCACTGTGTAGAAGGGATTGAAGTGTTTGCGTCAGAACAATACAGACAGATTACTTTGCACATATTGTGCATATTCGCAAGAAATATCAATTGGCTTCAAAAGAAATTTATGATGACAAACAAATGAAAAGTAATAACAATTTCATTAAAAATATGATCTATATGGTAAGAAAATCAACAGGGCTGTATGCTATTTCCCTGAGGCTTATGACATTCACAGAATAGCTTCCTGTACAGTGACTTGATCATACTGCAATGATCATATCCTCAAAAAAGTCATTATAAAAACATGCACAAAATCACACATTACTTACACATTATTTACATATTTATAACGCCCATCTGTTGATGCTTGGTAGAAATGTCATACCGCTGAACTGTATTTTCTTATTACTAAGTTGGTTTAAGATAATGGTCTTATTTCTCGACCACAATCCTCATCTACAGAGAGACCCGTGAAGATCCGGTGTAAAATAGGTCTTCAGCAACTGATGCTTGCCGTAAAAGGCGACTATGCTTGTTGTAAGATGCGACTAACGTGATCGGGGGGTCAGGCAGTGAAGGGATATTAATATGATTATCAATATGATATCTCTATTTAATAATCAAGAAAATAGTTATCTGAGCCATTTTATTTGGAACACATTTAGATTATCAAGGTTTCAGAGTACATTTAAGGGTTAGCAATTTCTATATCTAATCTGTTTAATTACATAAATTTCAAAACTTTGCAACATGGTTAACATGACAAAATTTCTAAGGAAAGTTTGGTTTGTTGGTAAACATGTTTGTTAAATATATTTTGTTTGTTGCAGTGTCTGCAGCTCGGCCTCTGCGCTACACCAACCCTAAGTATTTGGACACTCCTGAAAACATCACAGTTGAGAGTGGTCAGGAAGCTATCTTACCATGTGCTGTAGAAAATCTCGGACCAAAATTTGTGAGTCACCAGTCTCTACTACTGTCATCTCTTGTTTCTATTGGCTTAAAATCTGCTTTTAACAATAATACAATTGACATGAATTCAATATCATGACATGTTAGTGTTTGAGGATAATCTAATAGATGCCAGCCACAGATGTTTATTACCATTGAGGTGAAACCCATGAGCATGGGCATATGGTCTTGACTAACAAGGTTCTATTTCTGGATTCAAACTCATTGTTGTCGTATCCTGGCATAGGTAAGGAATGCAACTCTGTACATTGAATTGTGGCGCCATCGTCCACAGTGTCCCCTCATCTCCTGAGTACAAGCCCAGTGGTAGAACTTGCGTGAGATCTGATTCACGTGGTTCAGAACCCACTAACTTTAAAATAATTTATTGACCCAAATGACATGTAACTTATAAACAGAACTTTCATACTATTGAAATACTAATGTACTTTATCTATGTGCCCTATCCTGCTGCAGGTTATATTCAAAATGTAAATCCCTCCATGGATTCAGAATTTGAACTTGTGAACCCCTGCTGCAGGTTATATTCAAAATGTAAATCCCTCCATGGATTCAGAATTTGAACTTGTGAACCCCTGCTGCAGGTTATATTCAAAATGTAAATCCCTCCATGGATTCAGAATTTGAACTTGTGAACCCCTGCTGCAGGTTATATTCAAAATGTAAATCCCTCCATGGATTCAGAATTTGAACTTGTGAACCCCTGCTGCAGGTTATATTCAAAATGTAAATCCCTCCATGGATTCAGAATTTGAACTTGTGAACCCCTGCTGCAGGTTATATTCAAAATGTAAATCCCTCCATGGATTCAGAATTTGAACTTGTGAACCCCTGCTGCAGGTTATATTCAAAATGTAAATCCCTCCATGGATTCAGAATTTGAACTTGTGAACCCCTGCTGCAGGTTATATTCAAAATGTAAATCCCTCCATGGATTCAGAATTTGAACTTGTGAACCCCTGCTGCAGGTTATATTCAAAATGTAAATCCCTCCATGGATTCAGAATTTGAACTTGTGAACCCCTGCTGCAGGTTATATTCAAAATGTAAATCCCTCCATGGATTCAGAATTTGAACTTGTGAACCCCTGCTGCAGGTTATATTCAAAATGTAAATCCCTCCATGGATTCAGAATTTGAACTTGTGAACCCCTGCTGCAGGTTATATTCAAAATGTAAATCCCTCCATGGATTCAGAATTTGAACTTGTGAACCCCTGCTGCAGGTTATATTCAAAATGTAAATCCCTCCATGGATTCAGAATTTGAACTTGTGAACCCCTGCTGCAGGTTATATTCAAAATGTA
Organism: Haliotis rufescens; assembly: GCF_023055435.1. Lineage (NCBI taxonomy): Eukaryota > Metazoa > Mollusca > Gastropoda > Lepetellida > Haliotidae > Haliotis > Haliotis rufescens. The sequence continues at coordinate 58,479,569 of NW_025963779.1, read as the reverse complement.
AATCCCTCCATGGATTCAGAATTTGAACTTGTGAACCCCTGCTGCAGGTTATATTCAAAATGTAAATCCCTCCATGGATTCAGAATTTGAACTTGTGAACCCCTGCTGCAGGTTATATTCAAAATGTAAATCCCTCCATGGATTCAGAATTTGAACTTGTGAACCCCTGCTGCAGGTTATATTCAAAATGTGAATCCATCCATGAATAAAGAATTCAAATTTGTGAACCCCTGCTGCAGGTTATATTCAAAATGTGAATCCATCCATGTTAAATTGGTGAACCCCTGCTGCAGGTTATATTCAAAATGTGAATCCATCCATGAATAAAGAATTCAAATTTGTGAACCCCTGCTGCAGGTTATATTCAAAATGTGAATCCATCCATGTTAAATTGGTGAACCCCTGCTGCAGGTTATATTCAAAATGTGAATCCATCCATGAATGAAGAATTCAAATTTATGAACCCCTGCTGCAGGTTATATTCAAAATGTGAATCCATCCATGAATAAAGAATTCAAATTTGTGAACCCCTGCTGCAGGTTATATTCAAAATGTAATTTCATCCATGAATAAAGAATTCAAATTTGTGAACCCAAACCCACCCTTTTAAAAAACCTAGCACTACATCTGTAAGTCTGACAATATCTATCCCTGTCCTACAGGCATTAATTGTGACCATCATCATATGCCCGTTGTGGTTTCAGTCTCACAGGGGGCATGGGTGGCCCAGTTGTCTAAGGCACCGTGATTCGCCGTGATTCGCCGTGCAGAGTTGCATCCCTTGGGCACGCCAGAAACCTATGATTGTGGGTTCGAATCCCAGTTCTCCCCGATTATGATTCTAGGTTTGTCAGCACCATACAGTGCTCCTGGGTTTTCACCAAAGTGGTAAACGTCTGAGACCTGCATCACTTCGGGCTTTCCTCCAACATTAAGCTGACACGCCGTGATATAACTGGAATACTGTTAAAAGCGGCTTTAAACACAACTCACTCACTCACTCACTTCTGTCTCAGAAGTAGTAGTAAGTATCTAGCATCTGGTATTCTATCCTGGAATCACGTTGTGGTGTAGGGTATAACTGGCTTATCCTTGAGGGTTTCTCTTCATCTCTTCATACAAAATATGTGTGATAGCCAAACGATTACTTATGGATGGCTTAAACTGCATCAGTATGTCATATACCTACTAAATCTGGCTTAACACAATTCCTACTCATGGTTTTGTTTCTGGGACAGAATAGAGTTACTGGTAATGATTTGAAAATAACATTCAGTTTTGCATAAAGGCATGAGTAGATAAACATATGGCCATAGTACTATTTCATGTGGGCTATAAACCTGCAGTCTTTCCATTGCATTGCCTCACTTAACAAGTGTCATGTGGTGAAAGGGAGATAACTCCAAACAATCACTGAGCACATGTGGATGTGCAACAAACTTCCTGCTAAGGTTACATTTTTATTCTAATCCCAGTGAGGTGAGTGAGTGAGTATGTATGTTTTACCCCACTTTTAGCAATATTATGGCAGGAGACACAAGAAAAGGGCTTCACATTTTTACCCATGTGGGGAACGAACCAAGGCCTTCTGTGTGATGAGCGAGCGCTTTAACTTCTAGGCTGCACAGTTTGTAGGTTTGGGACAGAAAAATATATTCTACATACATGTATATTCCAAGAAAAGTACAAAACTGTATGTTAAGAAATAATTATGTTGCGCCAGTGCATAGTGTATTTCATCAATCCCAGCTTGTATATATTCTACCCTGATCCACTGCTTTCCTCAATAATGCAGGTCCACGGAGTGTCTATGTCATGATTATTATACCACTGGAGCTTTGAAAGTGCTGATTGTCACTGATTGCATGGAGATGTTGTCATACCGATAGTACTGAATATATCCATGTGTATGTATCATTTTCAGCCAGGTTTTAAATGAATATGAATATCATGAGCACACATGTAAAATAAATGTAAACAATTGCATCTTAAAAATGGGTGGGTGGGAGGGTGGTTTAGTGAGTGAGTGGTTGAGTGAGTGAGTTGTTGAATGGTTGAGTGAGTGGTTGAGTTGGTGGGTTAATGGGTGAGTGTTTGACTGAGTGAGTTGTTGAATGGTTGAATGGTTGAGTGAGTGGTTGAGTGAATGGGTGAGTGTTTGACTGAGTGAGTGGTTGTTTGAGTGGGTGGATGGGTTTTGGGTGGGTGGGTGGGTGGGTGAGTGAGTGAGTGAGTGAGTGAGTGAGTGAGTGAGTGAGTGAGTGAGTGAGTGAGTGAGTGAGCGGTTGAGTGGTTAACTGAGTGATTTGTTGAATGGTTGAGTGAGTGTTTGAGTGGTTGAGTGGTTGTTTGAGTGGGTGGGTGAGAGTGAGTGGGTGAGTGAGTGGGTGAGTGAGTGAGTGAGTGAGTGAGTGAGTGAGTGAGTGAGTGAGTGAGTGAGTGAGATGTCTTATTTAATCACCCACTGACAGGACATGCTGTTGCTTGTACGTGAGTGAGTGAGTGAGTGGGTGAGTGAGTGAGTGAGTGAGTGAGTGAGTGAGTGAGTGAGTGAGTGAGTGAGTGAGTGAGTGAGTGAGTGAGTGAGTGAGATGTCTTATTTAATCACCCACTGACAGGACATGCTGTTGCTTGTACGTTATCATGTTTATATATCCCTTTCCAAATCTCCCCAGCATAGTAACCAACTGTTAACTGCTTCCACTTGCAGGTTATATGGAAGAAAGTGACTCAGCTCCATCCAATCACAATTGGAGAATACCTGTATGCTCCTGACAGTCGATATTTCCTTAAAAGGAGATCCACACAGATCGCAAATCCTGAGTGGGACCTACATATCCGTGATGTTCAACCAGTCCATGCTGGCGTATATGAATGTCAGATCAGTGCTAAGGAAGACATTGTACGCTACATAACATTGCACGTAATAGGTAAGGTATTTTCTCTCATCATAACATGGATGTGTTAACAGTAGAATCTTTCTTGAAATGAACACAGTAAAAAGTGGTTGGAATACATCAAATTTAACCTTTGAATTCTTTCATTTGTGTTTTTTTGTGCATTTAACCTTTTTTCAATTATTTTTTTTCTGCAGACACAGGCAAAAAACAAAAGCCAGGTAAGACTTGTCCAGATGAATGTTTCTATTTTCACTTTCTTTTGGTGTCAGAACCAACATGTCATGTGTCATGGAATCATGTCAAACAGTTTCAGTTTGCATTGTGATTTGGTTTGTAATGGTCCTCCAGGTGTAATGGTCCTCTAGATGTAATTGTCTAGGTCTAATTGTCAAGGTGGTTCATCAGGTGATTGGTCAAGGTGGTTCATCAGGTGAGGGGTCAAGGTGGTTCATCAGGTGAGAGGTCAAGGTGGTTCATCAGGTGAGAGGTTAAGGTGGTTCATCAGGTGAGGGGTCAAGGTGGTTAATCAGGTGAGGGGTCAAGGTGGTTTATCAGGTGAGGGGTCAAGGTGGTTCATCAGGTGAGGGGTCAAGGTGGTTCATCAGGTGAGGGGTCAAGGTGGTTCATCAGGTGAGGGGTCAAGGTGGTTTATCAGGTGAGGGGTCAAGGTGGTTCATCAGGTGAGGGGTCAAGGTGGTTCATCAGGTGAGAGGTCAAGGTGGTTCATCAGGTGGTACTGTCAGGTGAGGTGGTTCTTTGGGTAAGGTTGTACATTCAGGTGAAATTGTCCTTCAGGGGAGATGGTTGTTCAGGTGTGGTGGTTCTTTGGGTAAGGTTGTACATTCAGGTGAAATTGTCCTTCAGGGGAGATGGTTGTTCAGGTGTGGTGGTTCTTTGGGTAAGGTTGTACATTCAGGTGAAATTGTCCTTCAGGGGAGATGGTTGTTCAGGTGTGGTGGTTCTTTGGGTAAGGTTGTACATTCAGGTGAAATTGTCCTTCAGGGGAGATGGTTGTTCAGGTGTGGTGGTTCTCAGATGAGGTCTTCAAGATGAGGTGGAGTAGTTCATGAGGTCGGGCGGTTTTTCAGGTCAGGTGGTTCTTTGGGAAACGTTTTACCTTCAAATTAAGTGGTCTTCAAGGAGGAGGTAATTAAAGTGAACTTGTCCTACAAGTAAGATGGTGGTTCTTCAGATGAAGTCTCCAAGACAAGATGGAGTAGGTCTTTAAATCTGACTGTACTTCAGATGAAATTGTCTTCAGGTGGAACTGTCTCTAATGAGATACTATGCATACTTAGCCACTATTGATTCTTCTTTCAGTGTTTTTTTTTGCATGCAACTTTTATATTAAGTCCAATGATTTTTTCTATAATAAATGACATATTGAAAATGTAAATATCTGATTGCTTTTCACATATAACTTTTTTTAAGTAGAACAAAAACATATTGTACACATTTAATCATAATTTTTCATGAAAGTGCGCCAACATAAAATCGGTAAATATTTAATAAAAAAGGAAATCTAAATGCACTGTACATGATGCTAATTCAAAATGATCTCCGACATTCATGCTTACATAATCATAAACCTATCTCATTACAGGAATCAGGCTGATGGGCACACCTTTTGTAGAAAAAGGGGATACAATTAAACTCAACTGCACAGCATCAGCAAAAGATTATTCTCCTCAAGGAGTGGACTGGTTTAAAGATGGAATAAAATTACGGCAGACTGAGAGAATTTCAATTAACAGCATACCCACACGAATACACAAAACAGTACATAGCAAGTTGGAGATAATGCGAAGTAACATGACCGATGCCGGTACCTATGTCTGCCGGAGCTCACAGTATCACATTGCAAGCCTCAAAGTTATTGTACTCAATGGTGCGTATTCTGCTTGAACTTTTTCAAATTCCTATGTTTACCTATACTTACCTGGCTCCGCTATGGTGTAAGGTTGTGGAAAGAGAATAATTTAAAATGTTTATTTGCAATTGGAAAAACAATCATGTATTATCAGAGGAAACACCTTGGAATACATTATGTCTTAAATCTATGAAAAAAATATTTTTATATTTCTAAGGTATGTGCATATTCATTATAGGAACAATCCTAAATGACGAATCAGGTTAGTGAGTGATACACTGCCATCTTTTTTTTTCACTTTCTTTTCATCAATCGATTGTCAATTTCACTCACTGTTATGACAAAGTGGACAATACATTTCAACATTAATATAAATGTGAAGTATGAAACATAAAGAACTGGAGGAAACAACCCGAAAGCAGGATTGTATGTTCTTAGCCAGACTGACTTGCCTTAATCCATGTGATTGGGTTACTGAGTTAAAAAGACCAAAGATAGTGTAACTATGTCAGTATATACAACATACAGATCATATAGGTCAAATTATATTTTTATTCAGTTGATAAAAGAATATAAGCGAAGATGAGGTTTCAGGCTACAATAAAAAATATAATTCATCTTCATAATCTGATCCTGTTTGTCACATTTTTTATAATTTTTGGGGGGAGTGAAAATTTTCTGACCACATGGAAGTAATAAGTGACTACCTTGCTGAACAATGGCGAAACAATTCTCATGTCAGTTATCTGTTATCTTGTCCATCTGTTTATGAAATATGAACATATTACAAGAAAAATGATAATTTAGTTCTGAAAACAATAGAACATTTTATTAAAAAACTGTTAATCTTTTCACCCTGTATAATGACTTTTGGACAAAATGTCAGAAGAAGAATATTCGATATGTTGTGGCCTTATATGAATATAGGATAAAAGCATATAAACTGTAGATTATTCATCTAGTGAACAAATTCCTAAATCATCAGTTTTTGTGACAGAAAAACAAATGTACACCAAGATGAATCAAAGATATTTCTAAAGTACTTGACAAAATAATTTTGTTTTCTATTTTCACTGACAATCAGTAGAACATGGCAATATATAGCAATATTTCTTTATGTTGTTTTGTTTTTGCACATGCTACAAAAAAAGACATATAAACCCATGCTTGCTACCATCTAATTTTGTTACACTTTCAATGTGAAAATTAATTCTAGCAAAACAAATGCACAATTATATTACAAAGCACATGCAAGCATTAAGCATCACAAAACAGAATGTGATCAGGTTTATTTCATAATCATCTTAGTCACAAATGTTTTTGTTTGAATATAGGCAATAACCTTTATCTCACCTTACACTAAAATACTAGCTTCTGATTGGTTAAGGTGCGGGCAATTATTTTCCATGTAGCCCGCTCATGTAGCATTCTTATGTTCCCTGCTGAGAAATCAATCGAAACACACATTAGGTAACTTCCTTATCTCACATAAGTACTGTTGAGCTGAAATGAACCGATGTTTATCCGAATGCATTAGGTACAGGGAAGTTACTCAGAAGCATCGTCTGCTAGCTGTCAAAATGGCTGAATCAAATTGAATTTTAATCAGCGAACTTCGGACTTATTTTCCGAGGCTGTACGAATGAATGTCGGTGAGATAAATTTGTTGTTAACCGATCCCTTGGGGTATATGCTGTGATGTACCCTGTGTGTGAGCCGATGTTTAACCTGATTGCGCGGGGTACATAGGCTCACACACAGGGTACATCACACCATATACCCCTCGAGATCAGCTGACAACTTATAGTGTCATATTTTCCAATTAGTGAAGCAAAGAGATCAATAATATTAAATTAAATTATCAAAGTGTGAATTTACTTTAGTCTCAAAGTCATTTAGATTTTGATTCATAAGACTGCCATTACATATATAGTTTATCAGTATGCCATGATGAATGATACTGCTTTATAGCATCTTTATTTACATTTTATCATTTTAATAATATGAATAAATTTTACTAAATGTGTTTGATACCTGATGTTTATTTTTTGTTTGTTGCATGTTCCAGCCAAGTCCGTGAATGTAAAACGTGGTAAGGATATCTTCCCTGTCTTCCTCCATCTTGCTTTTGTAGCATTTTCATGGTTCCAATTTTAACCCTCTTCGAATCCAAGCCAAAACAAGTTTGTTCCATTTCATATGTTGAAGCTACGTCATATCTTTCCAAAAATAACATCTTAAAAAGCCATTTTCTTCAAATCATCAAATTCATTTTAATATTGCTCTTATTTCAAAATTTAGTTTAACACCTCCCGTCATCAATGATGTTTAGTGATCCATTAATAATATTTTCACCACTATTTTGCCTGTTATGTTGATTGGAATCTTTTTGGGTGCATAATCAAGACTGGTTATTCTCTGGCTTTGACTGTTTATATTAAGATTGTTGTTTTTCACACAGACTGTAAATGAAAATCTTTTTATGAAATGGAGCAAACTTGATCAATGGTTACTCAGACTAGAACGAAAGAAGCATGTGTTGTGTAGTTTGATGCAATGCAGGTATTAATCAACCATCTTGCTGACTGATGCATTTAACATGGGGTAAGGAACCAGACGTTCCTTACCAATGATGCTGTTTACAATTGCATATGGAAGTACCTATCTAAATTGTGGAACACTATATGGTGATATGATTTCTTTACTCTGTTTATCTCTCTTATAAAATCCATAAACCAAACACACCAAGGACGAGGCAGTAATTAGGGCTGTTTGTCAAGCTGACATTTTCATGTTTTTAAGTTGGGGAAACATTAAAATTATGAAAAGGTTCTGAAGAAAAACTAATCATGTCTATATCTGTAATTCAAGAAGAAATTACAAAATTAAAAATGTAAGCTGTCTGTCAAAGAACTCTTTAAATAATTTCCAAGACCGGTTTTTATTTTTGAATGAAATATCAAAAAAGTATATACGTGCATCAGATATAAGTATTTGTGTTATATATATATATAGTTATATATATATATATACCAAAATGCCTCAGTAACTTATTTCTAAAATGTTCTACCAAAAATAGATAGGAATTTCCTGCATACCAAATCTGAGTATTCAGTGTAGCTGCATGCATCTTGACGGGATGTGGTATAAAGTAGAGTATTAGGAGCACTGAAGGATCCAGAATGAGTAAATGGCAACATTTATATGTGCACAACTCTCCTTATTGCTGCATCTTGATTGGGTAACTCATATCATGTGCTAAAGAATTATATGATCTTATTTTGGTGTCATTGAGGCAAATCCATATCTTGGGGCTTAGGTGTGGTTGAAATTTTTAATTTGTAACTTCAGCGTGGTTGGTTGGGGTTTGTGGGATTGGTTGGGGCTGGTTGGCATTTGTGGGGTTGTTTGGGATTTGTTGGCTTTAGTTGGGATTGGTTGCAGTTGTTTTGGGTTTGTAGGGTTGGTTGGGACTGGTTGGGATTGGTTGCAGTTGGTTGGGATTCATAGGTTGGTTGATATTGGCTGCAGTTACTTGGGGTTTGTAGGATTGGTTGGGACTTGTTTGGATTGGTTGCAGTTGGTTGGGGTTTGTAGGACTGGTTGGGACTGGTTTGCAGTTGGTTGGAGTTTTTAGGATTGGTTGGGACTGGTTTGGATTGGTTGCAGTTGGTTGGGATTCATAGGTTGGTTGATATTGTCTGCAGTTACTTGGGGTTTGTAGGATTGGTTGGGACTGGTTTGGATTGGTTGCAGTTGGTTGGGGGTTTGTAGGGTTGGTTGGGACTGGTTTGGATTGGTTGCAGTTGTTTTGGGTTTGTAGGGTTGGTTGGGACTGGTTGGGATTGGTTGCAGTTGGTTGGGATTCATAGGTTGGTTGATATTTGCTGCAGTTACTTGGGGTTTGTAGGATTAGTTGGGACTGGTTTGGATTGGTTGCAGTTCGTTGGGGGTTTGTAGGATTGGTTTGGATTGGTTGCAGTTCGTTGGGGGTTTGTAGGATTGGTTTGGACTGGTTTGGATTGGTTGCAGTTCGTTGGGGGTTAGTAGGGCTGGTTGGGATTGGTTGCAGTTGGTAGGGGTTAGTAGTGTTGGTTGGGACTGGTTGGGATTGGTTGCAGTTCGTTGGGGGTTTGTAGGGTTGGTTTGGATTGGTTGCAGTTCGTTGGGGGTTTGTAGGGTTGGTTCGGACTGGTTTAGATTGGTTGCAGATGGTTGGGGTTTGTAGGTTGTTTGATATTGGTTACAGTTGGTAGGGGGTAGTAGGGTTGGTTGGGACTGGTTGATATTGGTTGCAGTTGGTAGGGGTTAGTAGTGTTGGTTGGGATTGGTTGGAGTTGTTTGTGGGAGCGAATAGTGCTTTTTGCAGTGTCAATTTTCAAGGCTTTTACATAATTTGTGGGCTCATTTTATCAACCAATGCAGCAAACAGGCATTATCCTCATTGAACATAATTACTGCTTTTAAAATCACTATTGTATATTGTACAACTAATATTTCATCTTCATTTATTTAATAAGCAAATGAAACCTTTTGTATGTTTATATCTCTGACAATCGTTTTTCCTTGTGGAATTGAGTTATTGCCCAATCCTTGCATGGAAGCATTTATTATGTTTAGTTATGTGTGTTGTATGAGTATACAAATTCAAAGACCTTCGAAGATCTTCAGCAACCCATGCTTGTTGTAAGAGGTGACTCGTATCCCAATTGCGTAGATCATGATGTCAATCACTGGATTGTCTGGTCCAGACACGACTGCCGTCATATAGCTGGAATATTGCTGAGCGCAGCTTTAAACAAAAATAAATTCAAAATACATTAAATGTATTATCATCTGTATATTAATACCCTCTCTCTCTCTTCCCCTCTGCCTTTGTGTCAGGATATATTCCATTTTTAGGTACAAGTATGACACATTTCCACTTTTCACATTCAACATGCATGGCCGTACAGTCTATAAACTTCAGTCTCAGTTTTGTGTTTCTTTGCACTATGGAAAGTGTCACCTTTCTCAAATGATGCAGCATGCACAATTCAATGAAAATTTTGTCAATGTTTCAGAAAAAGAAATGATTCAATTTCAGTGGTCAACATAATCATTGTCTCGTCACAAAGTTAATTCAGTGTGATTCATATATAGATAAATTTTAAAAATAAAAGGTGTGTAGTAACTGTTTTGATGATATGTGTAGCATTAATTTTTTATTGCATGTTTGAACTCATATCCAAGGCATGTTAAAATGATATTTTGCGAATATATGGTGTTAACATGGTATGTTTAATCTCATATTACTAGCTTACGTTATTGGTTGGTTTGTGTTAAAATTCAGACTGCAATCTGATCTTCCACCATGCACTTTGCACATGCTCTGCATGTAGATGAAATTAGCTTGCATAACTATTTCAAGGCAATATGTCTTTGCCGAGAAAAATTGCATTCTTTCGCAATTGTTTATTTTCTAATTGCTGTGCTACTATTGATCATGAAATGCTTCAAACGAGGTATTTCTTGTCATTCCACAATATATTCTATTGAACAGAGGCACATCATCTATGCCATGAGAGATAAATTTAAAACATCTTTGTGGAGAAAACTATTATACACATAGTATTATCCATGTTATCATAGACTGCCTCCGTGGTCTTGTGGTAGAGCGTCCGCCTGGAGAGCAGAAGGTCATGGGTTCAATCCCCGGCTGCGTCATACCAGGAGACGTTAAAAGATGGTACTTGTTGTTACCCTGTCTGGCGCTCGCCATTAAGGGACTAAAACAAGGACTGGTCGGCTCGGAGTCAGTATACTGTGTCTGAGTGGGGTATTCATGTTAAACTGTGGCATGGTATCTCAGTGAGCTAGCACTATAATTTGGCATCAGTCCGGACTAGTACAAGCAGCCACACACACACACACGTCGCTATATAAGTGCAATAATCTTGGACGCGACGTTAAACCCAATTCACAACACCTCACCATGTTTTCATACAATCGTACAATCGTCTCTGTTTTTTGACAGAGATATCTTATGAATATTTAAAGAGTTTTTTTGCTTTTATTTGCATGTATCTATCTAAAGTAACAGCCAATGTATAACCCAAGATGACATTTCACTTTAGCTTGGTTTATCAACTTGGTTTAATTCAGTTCTGCTATTTTCTGATAATATTCACTTCAGCCAAACCTTTGCCTTTACAATTGCATGTAATATTCAAGCATGTAAGTGATAATGACAATATTTCTTTGAACTTGAGAAACAAACATCAGTGCTATTTTTTGTATGAGATGATGTGTGTTGTTATATTTTCTTCCCTGTTATGCTTAATGAAGAAGATAGACTTGTCACACATGCCATTTTCATGAAAAGACATTACATATTACTAATTTCATGTTCTCTCATTTTAATTGCCCCCATGTCATTTGTATGGATAACTGGGTAAAAAAGATAGCAAGTATGAACATATTCAGAGATCACACTCTGACAGAAAAATTACAGTTAAAACATTTAGATCATGAAATTTACCATGACCTTATAAAATGTTTCCACACAGATTTGGGATATATTTACCATTTTTTATGTCCATGTGATGTAGAATCCAAATTTGGAGACATAAGTCTCAAAACAGAATAGGTTGACAAAAAAAGTATAAGTGTATAAAACGTACCATAACAGAAACTCACAATGGCCAATGTTTCTTTTACAGGACAATTTCCTGGGTACACAACTCCAAAGGAGCTACTGCCACAGACCTCAAGGGGGAGAAACTTGTCATCAACAACTTTGTGTCTGTTGCTTCCCGTTGTTCTGACCACATTGTTGATGTGGACAGCATCATCTCTGTCATGGCACAGATAGTAGACAGAAAGGTGTTTGTGTTCTCTCCTCCACCATGTTATTGATGGTGCGCTCTGTACATAACATCATCCTCTGAGAGCTCCATGTCAGATGCCAATGGTCTTCACTGGACATGATGACAAGCAAGGTGTACACTGTACATAGGCCTTATTCTTGAAGGCTATTGGTGTCTAGATGTCACTGTACAGATTGACATGTATAAGAATCATGGTATACAGAGAAGCCGTACAAATGGTCAAGTCATCATGTCTGTGTACTAAAATGTGCACCCATTTCAGTCATGTCTGAACCACCTAGTGTTGGATGAACCAGTTACTAGAGGAAAACGTGTTCTGAACAGTGTGTAGACTGTCAGGTTCTGAAACAACAAAACACATCTTCAAGGTCTACACTGGTCATCTTCAGATCAAGAAGAATGTGGGGGAAATCTATTCTATGTGTCCAGCATTTGAATCAGTGGACAATATTGAATATGTACAGATATGAAACCCAGGGAGACAACATTATCCTTGTCATGGAACTGGTGGGACTCTACCAGAAGGCATGTATCTTGGTGATGATGTTGCCATCAGAATGGAACAGTATATATTCTGATACCGATCATATTGCATCTGATCTTCTTGGATACGTTCATCTTAGTTGACTAACACGGAGCCTCAGGTATCCGGCAACATCACTAAGTTATTTATATGTAAACATACTCTGAAGGCTTGTTGTTAGCTTGTATGATGCATAACTTGGACTTTGTTGGTACAAGTGAGCTTTTCAGTCAGATATGGACCAACATCAAGCATTGCACTCAAAAAAGGACGGGTTATTTATTGTTTTTAATTCCATTTGTCAGGTTTGGGGATAAAATCATTTGAAGAAATTCTAATAATCTAAAGATTAAACACACAGATAAGCATTCATGTACTTGGATTATGTACATTGAATGAAATACATTTAGTTTTATATGTTGATGGTTCTTGCTTCTATGGCTTTAATTCTTGTAGTCTGTGCTTACAATGTTTATGTATGCATTTAAAACTTCCATTGAATAAACATTTAAGCTCTTACTGCTAATTTCATCAACATTATTGTCAAATAAAGTCCAAATTGTTTTCCTCTATTGAAATCTACAGTTTTCCTTGGATGTTAAATGTTGTTAAATATATATATCAACACCATGTGCCTATATTGTTTACCCAAATCTCCAATTACTCATTGACCTAGTCTCAACTGGACAAGCCAATGCCCTAAACCTGACAATGGCAATAAATGGTTGCAATGACACTGTCAGAATATGTTTAATAGGGGCTCTCTGCCAACAAAGTGATGGAATTTCAAGGGAGACAACTCTTTCAAGAAAGATAACTATGATAAAAGGGCAGACAACTCTGAATATCATCAGTGTGAACTGTTGTAAAAGCCTTCTTACCATTGCAGATTCCTCTGAAGCTCAGACACATGTGAATCGTGATCATTTCTGTGTTTAGTGATGATTTTACACTGACAAAGAGAATTCTCCCTAACATTTGAGTAGGGAGAACATTATATCTCCCTACCTCAGTACTCAATGGCGATTGGTCAATCTCCATCCAGGACATGTGACCTACACTGGTTACTTAGCAACAGTCAGTCGCTCGAATTGAATTTCGACTGATTTTATTGTTGATCGTAGAAGTCCCTTTTGGAATCTGTGTTTTATTGTATATGATGTATGCCATGTAATATATATATATATAACAGATGTGCAATACACGTATGCCATGTTTTCTTGTGTCACTAACCAATCAGAAGGCAGCCTGTTATCAGTGCAACAATTGGTTTGAAATTAACCTTTGAAATACTTACTACTAGGCACAGATATACGGCTGTTCGGTTCATCTCATAGAATTTGTGTTACTTCATTTTGATTTTTCTTGCACCAATTTTAGCATGAAGCTATTCTAAAAGTAATTTGAAGACAGAAAATAGAAACTGTAAATATCATCAAAATGATAAAATAATAAAGAAAACTTTGAAGTGTATACTTGTTATTTAAATTTCGAATGATCAGATGGCCTGTTTTGTCAAATCTTGAGTATGGAGACGCTAATGAAGAAAGAAGATGACAGAAAGCAATGAATTTCAAGAAAAAATAGTCTTTCTTAATAAAATCTTCAGATGAAATCTTAATTTCCATCTAAGGTGAGCAAAAATGATGAACCAAGCATATCTGAAAGTAGACTCAAGTCTACGAATGTGAAATTAGATCTGTACATCTGAAGATGGCAAAATCTTTTCATCTTGTATCATTGCAGTGAACTTCTTAATGAATAAACGATAGCAGAATAAAATTTAGAATAATTCTTTTCACCAAAAATGGAACCTTGTGTCCATAAATAATTATTCCTCTTCAAATATAGTTCTTACTGGTATATGATGTTTTTAACATTAACTGTTGCCAAACTGATAAAAGTTTGGCAGTGAGGATACTTGTCACATAGATTGAAAAGTTCTTACAGATACATGTATACCCAGGTGCCCAACCCAACAATGAAGAGGATGGATGGTTTCAGACAGCAAGGAAGAGCTACAGTTATATAACATTATGTTGTGATGGAAGAGCAAAACAAGATGTGTGTTGTGAGATATAATGTTTGTGATTCGTGGACTCTTTGTGTGAGGATTGCACAGATCATGGACAGGGCACTGCTCATACTGTATTTGAACACATTCCAATGAGTGCCGCGTGAAACACCGCTTGACCATAAGTTATAATTCGATGAAAATCTAATGATTAATGTATTGGGGCCTGAATGCCACGAGCTGTAATATAACTTGAACTCAAACAGTGTACACTTGTCAGTGTACCAGGCAAGTTCCCTGTCCATGAGCTAGGTGAGGTGTGTGCTGATGGCAGTGACTCATGGTGTATGCTACTGCAGGGTCATGTTGGTGATGGGATTTGATGTTTCCTTCTGAAGGACTACAGGTTGTGATGAAGCACTGCAATATACATTTCTGTTGTTGTCTGATGTAGGTGTCTGCCTCGCCGTACAAATGGATGATGCTTTCGAATGTCTCACTATAGCTGCTATACACATTGTGTACCACTACTTACATTTCTCTGTATTGGGACACAGTTATTAAGAAATGTCCGTTTTATTCAATAAGGGACCAGAAATTCATTATATATAGAAATACAATGATATTTTATCAATGTCCTCTGGTCCTTTTTGCTTTTTTAATGAAATAAACCACTAGTTTAATCTTAAACAACAAACATCGATTTCATTATTTTGAATTAACCCTTTCTCAAAATACATGATTTTTATACACATTCCTCTGATTTGGTCACCCATTTCTGATAGCTGACAGGTCCCTTTGAATAAAAGGCTGGGATACAAAATTTGAATGGGCACACTAGCCAGAGCCAGTTTTGTTGATGTTAAAGGTGTCCTAACGGCTCGTAGAAATTTTTAAAAAATGTTTGGTGAGTGTTTCTATATGTTAACAATTTTCAGGCTAATTGACTTTCTATGTTACTTTCTATCACTGAATAAAAATGTTACATCAGTTTCAGGGGAAGTATGGTATAGTGGTTAACGCCTTCACTCATTGTTTTTTATTAGCTGGTTTACAATAGTTTATGCCTAAAATTCAATGTAGGTGGTTGAATTTTTTTTTTAAATTTCAACGTCCAGATTAGCACTGCTAATAATGAAGGGAAAAGAAACAAGTTTTAACATGGCAAGATACTGAATTTATCGAAAGATAATTGATTTTGTAAGAATAAAGATTTTTATGCGCATTTATCACCAATTCCTTATGAACAGCAGGGATAAAATCACACGGGTTTTTTCCTATTTTACCTAACAGTTAAAGAAAGGCATCCAAAATATAAATTGTCAAAAATCATTGAAATTGTTTTCCTAATTTTAGTTGTTTTTTTTGGTCTGTCTTTTAAACCTACTTAAATGAATATGAGGCCAAATATCTGCACTACCAAGACTGATGGCATTAACAATTAAATAGACAACTAAAACAGACCTAATGGTCAAAGCATGCAGAGACAATCCAAGCTTTCCATGACCAGTGAGGCAGATATATACTATCAGAACAAAACTATTTCCTGTTTACATATTCAGTGTGATGCTTGTAGTGAAACATGCAAAGTAGTTATATTGATTTAAAATTATTTCTAATCAAGGACATTAGAAATATAGACCAATATGTTGTGTTGTTGCTTTTGTGTAGCAATCATGTCACATCTCCATCTTGGAAAAGCAGAATCCATAGCAATGGAGGTCAAAGTGAAAAATGTTATGTTTCAGTTTGGTCGAGATCTTTTCATCATGTGTGTTATTGTCACCAGTTGCTAGGGATATCCTATCTCAGAACAGACATTGAAACAGCAGTGTTTCATATTCAACATGCAATTCGACTCATGGAGCATTTGAATTTCGTGTCAGTCATCTAGTCTTATTGCATTATTTCTTATGTGTTTAACATTCAAAATGAATCAAATAAGTCAGAAAAAGGGAAAATTGCATTTATCATTTGGATGGGAGAATTGCATTTATCATTTGGATGCCACATAAGTAAGGAGGAAGTGTGTAGATTTGTCTACATTTTTGTCACAGATGAGTTGACATATCCATTCATTGCCTCTTGATGTTTTATAGGCGGTCGGGTAGCCTAGTGGTTAAAGCGTTCGCTCGTCAAACCGAAGACCCGGGTTCGAATCCTGACATGGGTACAATGTGTAAAGCCCATTTCTGGTGTCCCCCGCCGTGATATGTTGGAATATTGCTAAAAGCGGCGTAAAACCAAACTCTCTAACTTGATGTTTTATACATACGTCAGTAACCGATCAGGAGTCTCCCTTTGAAAACTTGTAGACACTACAAACACACTGATCCTTATTTTGGCTGTTGGATTTACTGTATTCAATGTAATAAGCGCCCTGCTCTAATAAGCGCCCATTTGCTGATGAATGGCGATATTTGCAAACATATTGGCTAGTGAACAATCCCAATTAGCACCCCTTCTGATTAATCAATATACACAAGACTTATTTATTTATGTATAATACCCACTTGTGTGTTATATGCACCCTTAATTATGGGCAATGAAATTCTGGAAAATGTATCTGTAGTGTATGATACGCACATACTTTTCTTTTGTATCATTTCAGGCTGTCAGGATAAACTACAAAATTTACAATCTTTCAAGTCTGTTTTTCTTCTCATCAAAATTATATTCTGATAAGAGCCCCCTATATCTAATTTTGAGAACACCGCGGGCGCTTATTACGTTGAATACGGTAAATAGAATTATGTACTTTTCAAAGGTTGAATTTTTTTAACACATTGAAAATACTAACATGATTCAAAAAGAATTTCCCAATAAATTATGTAAAAAAACAACTACCGTTTACCAAAAAGATAAAATCCAAACTGCTACACTAAACAAATAGTATGTTGTATTTTAACAAGGTTGCACGTCAAGCATTTTTCTATGACGGAATTAATGTTTGAAATAAATATATAACAACTCTTGAATCTTACTTTGCAAAACTGTTAGATCACCAAAATAACAAACAAGGCATCGAGTTAGAAACACCAGCATTATTTTGTAACTTGATAACCTTCAAAATGACACTACACTGTAGTAGAATAATCACTGACAATACATGTATCTGACAAGCCAAAGGATTGGACAGTGAGTGTTTAAAGTGCCAAATCTTCATGGAAAAGTGGCTTCATGGATTATTATGAAACAATCTTATTAATATGAGTTTCAATTCTGATGTGAATATTTAAATGAAAAGGACAGCTATGAATAGATTGTATGTGAATTGTACATCAGAGATGAAACTGGTAAAGTGTTATAAGAAATCCAGTAATGAAGAGTTTTATATATTTGTTTTTTTTAGTATTGATAGATTTCATATGTAAATATATATGTTTTTCTATGTACATAGTTGCAAATATTTGATGCACAATGATTTTCTGACAATAGATGTACTTAAAACAGGGGAATGATAACTTTGTATTTATTTGCTCAGCTTTTCTGTCACCCAAAATGTCAGTATCAGGAACAAATGATTATTCTATTATGGCTATGCCATGTCCCAGGAAGGCTTTCCCAAGCTTACAAGGTGATTAAAAAAGTCAGATTATTTTTTCAAATTGTGGAAAGGATTAAGTAAGGCCTTTTAACCACACGATTTCCAGGTTTTTTTTAAATATAACGACGTCACACCATTGTTCAGACAGTGAAAATGTTCAAGTAAGGCCTATTTATAATCACAATTTCCAGTTGGTGTTAAAAATAAGAAAATAATTTTATGAACATTTTTCTTAAAGTCAAAAACAAAAAAGTTGTGGCGTAACATAAATTTTTTTCTATATCTTAACGAAGAGTCAAATATTTGCTTCCTCACTTGGTGATGTATTTTGAAGGTTTTTGACTATTAGCTGTCTTGACAAGTAGAAAAAAATATATTGTATTCCACATAAGGGACATTTTAGGATGGTTGAACTAAGTACATGTATTAAAGAAACACCTTGTGTTGCATGCACACACATGGGCATAGCACATATGACAAACAGTTTTTCTTTTGTGGAAATAACTGAATTTCACCCTTTCAAGACAATTACATTTAGCTTCTGCAATTTCAATTTTATAGGTGTCCCTTCAGTGCTAGCTATTTGCTGATAATGTATATACCCAATTGGTCTATTTTAGATTTGGGTGATGCAGTTGTTCCAAATGTTCCAAACAATTTCTTGTATCAGCCAATGGGTTTCTTTCACTATTCATATACACAAGCTGAACTAACATGTGTAAATTACCATGGCAACAGTTTGTGTTGAACAATATAATTACATGCATATTTCATATATCTACTCAGTTTCTGATATTTAGCTTACTTTGTAAATATGAATGTATGATATTTTAATGTCCAAATCTGGTTGATGTATGAATAAAAACATTTGGAAGCATATAAACTTTGATTTTCAATTCAAACCTTGATTTCTTATATTGAGATTACACACCTTTAAATTTTTTTGATAAAACCACAACTTGTGCTTTCATGTTTATGAAGTAAGCTTGATCATGCATTTATAATGTGTCACGAATGACCTCTGTGCTAGTTTGGTGTGGGTCAGTGGCTCCCCCTACTGGCCTTGACCCCTCTAATCTCTGTGCTTTCTTACTGAGAACGTTTGTACAGCTCTACGTTGCCACGACTCTTGAATAAAAAAGAAACTTCTACTAAAGATAGTCATGTAATTTGTTCCACATCTGGGCATCATCAACATCATCATCATCATCATCATCATCATCATCATCATCATCATCATCACCTCTAACATGCACACTGCCTTCATTGTTTTTGCAATGACACTATACATATATAAACTATGGCACTACATGTACTACAATTTATTCAACATATTTCAATGTTATAGTCAATACAGTAGATACACAGAAAAACCTGTTCAATTATTCAGTCAACAAAATATTTATGATGAAAAGTCATTCCTCGTTGTTGGCTTTTAATATATAAATATATAAAGAAACAAAACCCTTTCTATTTCCAATAGAAATCTCTGCATAAAGCAAAGTGATTGTACGATTCTGACCATATCATGAGCATGTTCTTATGAATCACTATCAAATAGTGATGATACCAGGTGTTCGCTAAAAGGTGAACCACACTGTTGGCACCCATCACAAACACATGCAAAGGCATGTCAAGTGTTCACCTGAAAAAACACTGGACATGGCAAGTTAAAATAGTTCATATTGATGATGCCAGATTATCCACAGTTTCTACAGATGAATACAAGGGGTGCTTGATAAGGATAAGCCTCACATAGAAAGACTTGACCTGAAGACATCATAATTATATCTTTTTCAAAATAATTCCCTTCCACATTGATATACTTTTGCCAACGATATTGGAGGGATCTTATCCCAGTTTTGTAGAACTAATTCTAGTGGCAGTCTGAAAAGTTTTCCACAGCTGCTATGATGTCATCCGTTGAGTCGAAATGGATTTTGGCTAGAGAACAGATGGAAGTCTGATGGAGACAGATCAAGAGAATCAGATCGGTGATGAAAAAGATCAAATTCACACACATAGATTGTAACCATGGCAATGACTGATTTGTGCACTGGCGTATTGTCCTCAGGGCACACTTTTACTCAGCTTCCAAAGTCTCTTCATCTTAATTTCATAACCATAATTGCCTCAAAAGTGCAGCATGATATGTTCCATTTATTGTCTGGCCTTTTGAAGATTGTCCATCCTCAGCATTCCATGGAGGCCATAACCTTTCCAGCTGATGGGACAGTCTTTGCCTTCTATGGCGGTTGTGATGTCAAATGCTCCCATTGTTGTTTGGACTTGAAGTGGTGAACCCAGGTTTCATCCATAGTCACAAATCATTGAAAGAAGCTTTCTGGATTGGCTTCAAACAGAACTAGATTATCATGAGACGTGCTGTGCCCTGTGCGTTTTTTATCAGATGTCAGAAGCTCTCGGACCCAAGAAGCTAAAACTTCTTCATTGCAGATGTTTCTGTGGTAATGTAATGTACTCTCCTGGGAAATTCCTACAGAACTAGCAATATGATTCTCAGTCATTGACTGATCCTCACGTCTTTCTCTGGATCATTTCTGGTGTAGCTTTCCATGATTGGGTTTGCCCTCAAGGTTCTCCCTGTTATGTTTAAACTGTTGCCAACCCCATTACTGTCCTTCGCATCCTTCCCTAGTGTTGTACTCATATCTTCATGGATGGTATTTGGAGTTAAGCCTGTTTTCTGCAAGTAGTTAATCACTGCACATTCTGCAAGTTTGTCCATTTTTCAAAAGGTCATAGACCATGCATTACTGACTTGTCACAGTGAAACAATTTGCTCAACTGAATCAAAGTATTGTACATATACCTCTATGACATCATGTGATGTCCACAACAAAAACTTTTACTGTCATGCAATTCCTTCCCTCTGAGGCACAGAATCAACCCTTGTACAAAGAGAAACAAATGTATAATAATGAAAATCTACTCCTCAAGGGAATACCATACTTTGTCATTTGTATTTTACAAAAACATTCATGAGTTTACATCTATACCAACACCATTACGTCATTACTCACA
Organism: Haliotis rufescens; assembly: GCF_023055435.1. Lineage (NCBI taxonomy): Eukaryota > Metazoa > Mollusca > Gastropoda > Lepetellida > Haliotidae > Haliotis > Haliotis rufescens. The sequence continues at coordinate 58,458,801 of NW_025963779.1, read as the reverse complement.
AAAAAAACTTTAGTGTAATTCTACTCTATATACAGTAGACTATGGTTGTAATGAACTCAAAGGGACCACTAATTGTAGTTCATGTGACATGAGGGTACTTGATAAATAACAAAAGTGTGCACTGTACATGTACAGAATATATCCATTTCAATCACTGTGTTACTATTGTTAATTGAGGGTGTAATTTAAGGACAAGGTGTCAGTACTTTGATTGTTTTTTGACGCCTTGAAGAGCAGTATTTGGCCGTGGATGTTTTGATAGGCAGATTGGTGACATGTGAGGATCTCAGCTCAGGGATTAACAGTTCACTATACACTTAAACATTATCATTGACAGAGTACACATGGGACTACAAGGTGAGCTATTTCGTTATGAGTTAGTTCGTTATATCGATCAACTTTATATGATAAAAAATATGGCAAATGGCCGGGACCAAAAGAACAGTTCGTTATAAGCGTGTTCATTATAAGCATGTTCATTATAAGCATGTTCATTATAAGCATGCTCATTATAAACGTGTTCATTATAAGCGTGTTCATTATAAACATAGTTTACTGTACACGACAGACACATAAGCAACATGGAGTGCAATATTATTGTCATACTTTGATAAGCAATGATAACGCTTTGCTTACTTGCAAAGTTATTAGTAGGATGTTAAGCAATCTCATTAAAATCAGATCTTAGTTCTCGCTATCGCTAAACAAAGATCTGAGGACATCCCATTACGGGTCACGTCAGAACGACCTTTCATCCAACCAATCAGAGCGTCGCTTACCAGATCATGAAAGTGACAGTCAGAATGTGTTTTCTAATCATGCAACCACGAAATATTTAACATGGGGTATTCTGAACAAAAGGGTTTTATGATTATATCCATACAATCTAGGCCATCTATATGCCATTCCAGAATGTTCTTCTTACCAGTTTTAATTTTTTTAATCGAGAATATGTCAAAATATGTTTCGAAGCGTAGTCGCCAGTTTGAAACTAGTGTTGTAAAGCTTGAGAAAGCAGCCTTCTGATTGGCTAATGTCGATTTCTTGTCAGTCACTTCATTGGTCGGTCAAAATTCGCGAAAGGTCGTTCTGACGTGAACCGTAATGGGATGTCCTCAGATCTTTGTTTAGCGGTAGCGAAAACTAAGATCTGATTTTAATGAGATTGGATGTCAAGGAAACTTCGATTGGTTTGTTTTGTTTGTTGTTTAATGCTGGTCTCAGCAAATATTACAGCTACATGACTGCGGTCTGTAAATAATCATGTGTGAACCAGACAGTCCAGTGACTGACAATATGAACATCTATCCACGCAATTGGAAGGTACCTTTGACCATTGTCTGACAAATTCATGACAGTTTCTGAATGCGTACCCAAAATGTTTCTTCACACAATGTGTATTTTCAATAAGCAGAATGGAAAAGCAAATTATTAACATTAGATAAATAGGGAGCATGGCATCATTGTCAACAATTCATATATTAACTTGTCAGCAATTTATTGCCATTGGGCCCAAGACAATTGTGGCGCATCAGTCATGACACACATACATATTAGGGTTGACAATCATGCTGTATAAAGCAAGAAAAAATATATTGTTGAAAGGTGAATTTTTCCGAATAATATCTCAATAATATTGCTGCAGTGGTGAAACTATTGCAACAATACAACAAAGATGTTTTTAACTATTTGAAATCATGTTTCTGTAGTTAAATATCTCAAATAATTCCAACACCTTACTGACACACACCAACCATAAAATAACTATTCTCACACAAACTACTATATAATTCCAGCAGATGTTCATATTATATGAATGTGAATTTAACAAATTATACTTCCCTAATTGGGATTAATTTCTATTTTTATCAGGGATTAACAATCCTCATGTGTCTTAAAGCTTTTTGCATTAGAGAAACAAAGTAGGATATCTTTACAAGTTGACATGAATAAAAGGACAAGAAAAACGACAAAACCCTCTGCTAAAAGCAGTCCATTGTACGATTCCCGAGTATGGGTTTCTTGTTACCACATGGTTTTAGTAAAAAAACAAACCACAACTACTTTCAGTGCCTTTAAACATCAGATCATTAACTAAACACTGTTACATAAAAATGGCTTACAGTAGAACACGGATAGAGTGAACAAACGGATACAACAAACTGTTAAAAAATCCCGGATTTATCTCCCATATATTATCCTATAAAATTTACGTACATAACAAACCCTCTACAGCAAACTAACGTATAAAGCGAACTGATATCTGATCCCCAAAAGCCCAAATACCACCAATTAGTGATGTGAATAGAGAATTGAGAAATCTCGCAGTGTCAAGTGTCACTGAGAATTGGCTTTACGCAATCAGCAGCAAATGAACACAATCAGCAGTGACGATTCAACCTTGTTAAATTTGTTTTATGTTAATCTTACCTGTACATGTAATTGAAACTAATCTTGTCTGTAAAACAAACATTAAACCTATGCAGTTTCACAAATGCAGTCAGCAAAACAAGGCCAGAGCAAAACCACAGACTACACATCTCCCCATATGTAAATCCTGAAATGCTAAATATATATTTGATAAACAATGTTCTAAAAATGTTATGAATTTAATGTTATTAAATGTTAATATTTTAATGATATGAAGTGATCACTGCTAATACAAGTAAATGCTGCAATTACGTGTATTGTGTTTTGTTTTATCCAAGATGGAGGATTTCTCTGGTCCCTTGTAGTTCGTTATAGCCATGTTCTATAAACCTCAAAACAGAGACACAACTGTCACATAATTTTGGTGGCCCTCCCCTTCATTGTGTCTACTCCAATGTTTCTTCTTTCAACCTCACAGATGAAGTACTAGAGTCAGTGAGCTGGGTTGACACTGCTTTGAACAGTATTCCAGTAAAATACAGGATGTCAGCTTAATGTGGGAGAAAGGCCTGGAGTGATGCATGTCTCAGAATTTTCTTTAGTGAAACCCACGAGCACAAGTATGGTGCTGCCTAACCTAAAAAAATAATCGACGGGACCTGGGATTCGAACCCACGGAATACCAGAAGAAGAGTGCGTTGGTGAGAGGGTGGGTGAGTGAGTGGGTGAGTGGGCGAGTGGGCTAGTGGGCGAGTGGGCGAGTGGGCGAGTGGGCGAGTGGTTTTTCAGCCGCAACACCATTTCAGCTAATTAGTATATGCCTTCATATGATCACACACTCTCAGCCAGATCAAATATTATTTCCTGCCAATCCTCATTTACCGAAGGTCAGTGGTTTGATCTCCGCCCCTTCATACCAAATGATGCTAAAGGATGGTACTTGTTGTAGCCCTGCCTGGCACTTGACATTTGGGGACAAAGCAATGACTGGCCAGCTCCGAGTCAGGACACTGTGTCAGAGTGGGGTGTCAGCAGCAGCGTATCTCAGTGGGGTATCACCATAAAACCGGCATTAGTCCAGACACATACAAGCAGCCACACACACAGTGAAATAATTGTCATATTAAACCATTTCACCTTGCCTCATGTCCTATCAGGTATTTCATTTAAAAGAACAGAACAATATTTGGAGAACTTGCAGAAGTATCATAAAATATACACCATGTGACTATATTCGACAAGCACTGCACAAAAAGGGAAGTAACTCTTCCAACCTTGGCATAAGAGGAGACCACACCATGAGAGAGCAAATACGAGGGATCATCAAATCAGTCACCATTCTCAACTACCAGTTAATTATATATTGGTAAAGACCAAGGACCTATTCACTATGATAGTTTTGTTTAATGTTGATTCAAATGACACAATGCTGAAATAGCCATCCAATCTACTCAGACTCGAGTATGATCGTAATTCTTTACTGAGATGCTGATAGATGAGATGGAGATGGTGACACCGACCAGTTGATCCGTTTGATTTCCAGTGATCATTCTCAACTCCCTGGGGAGCATACAAAACAAGCTGCCTACGAGCATTTGATGGTTTTTACCTCCACCTCACACATTGGGTACCCATTCCCTGCTGGGTGAACAGAGGCACATTTGAACTAAGTCACTTGCCCAGGGTGACTCCACACATTTTGACATTTGTGTTCCAGGTGTATGTACGTATTCGTTTTCCCACCATCTGGTCATCTATCATCAGACGAGTGGGTTCTTTTGAGCGGACAAGGGGAATGTACTGTTCACTAGGGGTAGTGACAACACTGTAAAGACCTGTAAACATTGTTGGTCCCAAGGCTGAATAACAACCCGGTCACTAGCGGGATACGATCTCAGCACCTGGCACTTTTGACCGCTTGCCCACTTCCCCCCAATCCCCATTTAACTGAGGATGGTCATTCACATACAACATTGTTTACATAAAACAGTTATAAAATTGTTGTTTTCAAACTCTTCCAAAACATAAGGTGAGAATTTATGCTTCTCCAACCTATAAATGGACATACTCTAATCTAATAGGAGTGATTCCAAGAATTTGATCAAATAATTTTCACATTTCAGCAATTCTGAATTCAGCAAGTTTTAGCATAACATTTTGATCACTTGATGTGATGTTTTTGTGTCATAGTTGGCAAAAATAGCTGAAACAGACATAAAATCTTCACAAAAAAATCTTCCTTAAAACATACATAAAATCCAAATGCCTTCACTCAGCACTGTCGTCAGAGTGGTAATGTCAGTGGCAATCCGAAGGCTAGAGGTATCCCTGGGGGTAATATTTCCACACTCTCTTGGATGGAAATTGATGAAACTGTTAGAAGCCATTTGCTTAAATAACTTAACATGGCAACATGAGAAAGGTAAAGGAGAGAGGTACCAGCAGATATACCTTTGGTTAAAACAAGATACCATGGCACCAGATCATGGCAACATGAATATTTGATACAGGCAAACAAATAGAAATCATATAAAAAGAAATGTGATTTTCAACTATTAAAATCCTATCCTTTATTCCTAGCATCAATCTTGGTTTAGCATTCACAATTCCATATGATCTTATTGGTTCCATAACTTGATCTATTTCTTGACAGCATACATCTCCAAGTGTGTAAAGGAAGTCATTGAGTGATACCCAAAGGCTGGAAGACTTAAAGTAGCACATGACAAAGGAATTACCTTTTCTTACAACCTGTGAAGATCCGGGATAGAATAGTTTTCATCAACCCATGCTTGCCATAAAAGGCGACTATGCTTGTCGTAAAAGGCGACTAACGGGATCATGTGGTCAGACTCGCTGACTTGGTTGATGCATATCTCATTTGCATGGACTGATGCTCATGATATCAATCACTGAATTGTCTTGTTCAGACTTGATTAGTTACTGACTGCTGTCATACAGATGGAATATTGCTGAGTGCAACATTAAACAACAAACAAACAAATAAAACAAAGAAAGCCTTTTTTTACACATTACACCAGTATTGTAACTACCATTGCATCTAGATTGAACATATCTTCCAAAACAAGGAATTATCGGTACAGAATCCCCTTGATACTAAATGTAGTACAATAATGTAAGCCTCATTCTGAGATTAATGCCCCAATTTCACAACGACCACAAATATCACCTTGAATATGAAATTTTTAATGATCATATATAAATCTCAATCATTTAAATGAATCTTATTTGATTCCTAAACATTCGTACAGTTCTAGGGAGTTCGTCGAATTGGTGAAAAAGTTTTTGTTTGTCAAAAACTTTCATGGAAGGGTCCCCAAATTGCAATTGCATGGCTGTATCGAAATCTAGGTTCATAATTGATTCTTTCACATTCTTGGCTATTCTTAGAGATTCGTGGCTCCCAGAATTTCTTGTCCTCAACCTGAAAACATCCCGAAACAGCCATGAATGTCCCGAGTCAACAACGAATCATGTAAGAATTAAGTAAGAAAAACATTCGGCATATTCATAACTTAGTCGTAGGTGATTCTTTCAATTCGTGCATGATCTGTTTATGAATCTTGTAATTCATACATGTTTCTTAACCCATTCCTGGCATTCTTCATATTTTTCAACCCGATTAGCCACGAAAGTTTGCATTATTGGCCGAATCATCACGAATTGTGAAAGTTTCCGATTCGGGGTGATTCGGGATATTCGTGGTCGTAGTGAAAGGGGGGCATAAGTTGTACCTGGAATGCGCTGGCAATGGCACCTTGCAATTCACTAGACGGTTGGCATTTTGTTTCAAGAAATGTATGCAGTGACGAATCTATGTCTGCGTTAGAGAATAAAGTTTCAATAACATACCACTCAAAAGTAGTTAATGTACTACTAATTTGTATGACAATAGTTAATCTGGTCTTTGAAAGGCATTTAGAAGTGATTCACATAAGGAAGAGAATATATGGATGTCAACTTCTTTATGATGAGGAACACAACATTTCGGAGTATATGCTTACTCCTTCATCAGGTGAATGATGAAGGAGTAAGAATATACTCCGAAACGTTGTGTAATAAAGAAGTTGACATCCATATATTCTCTTCCTTAATAGTTAATCTGACCTGGCTGGTGGGTTTCGCAACACAACTGTGTGTGTTCTTTAACTTGTCCTGAGTAGTAAATAGTTCTACTGAGGAGAAAAAATGTCTCCTATTATTTCCTATAGTGCTAAAAACTTCAGTGTCCAGTGATTATGGCTGTCTAACCTTAGGTGAGGTGAGGTGAAATGGGGTTTAACGTCGCGTCCAAGATTATTGCACTTATAAAGCGACATGCATGCACGTGTATGTGTGTGTGTGGCTGCTTGTACTAGTCCGGACTGATGCGGATTTATAGTGCTAGCACACTGAGATACCATGCCACAGTTTAACATGAATACCCCACTCAGACACAGTATACTGACTCCGAGCTGACCAGTCCTTGTTTTAGCCCTTTAATGCCGAGCGCCTGACAGGGTAACAACAAGTACCATCTTTTAACATCTATTGGTATGACGCGACCGGGGATCGAACCCCGGACCTTCCGCTCTCCGGGCGGACGCACTACCACTAGACCACGGAGGCGGTCTCTAACCTTAGACCATTATCTTTAGTTTAAAGGCGAAAAATACTTTAACAGAAAAAGAATATCATTTAATGAGGTGTATGGTCATTCGAAAAAAGAAATGATATACTGGTACATATTTTAATGTGAGGATATGAAATAGTTTTCTAATTCAAATTCACTAATTCATTCACCTGATGAAGGAGTAAGCATATACTCCAAAACGTTGTGTTCCTCACAATAAAGAAGTTGACATCCATAAATTCTCTTCCTTATATGTATCACTTCTAAATGCCGCTCAAAGACCTAATTCAAATTGAGTTTTAAAGAGGTTCTAAAATACGCCTTTCATAGAGCTTTCCTGATTGCAATTCCATGTTTGTTGATAGGAAACTTTGAGTCATAGATTTGTTTACTAATTTCAAATGTGATCTGCCGGAAGATCCGGGGTAGAATAGGTCTTCAGACAGGTCCAGACTCGATTACCCGGTATTTACAGATGCAACGTAATAAGCGCCCAGGGCGCTCTCCAAATTAGAAATAGGGGGCTCTTATTAGAAAATTATTTTGGTGGAAAAAACAGAGTTGAAAGATAAATTTCGTGGTTTATGCTGACAGCCTGAAATGTTTATGTACGACAGATATATTTTTCCAGAATTTAATTGCCCATAATTAAGGGTGCATATAACATACGAATGCATATTATACGCGAATAAATAAGTCTTGTGTACGAAGGGGTGCTAATTGGGATTGTTCACTAGCCAATATGTTAGCAATTATCGCTGCATGTGGGCGCTTATAAGAACGGGGCGCTTATTACGTCGAATACAGTAGCTGGAATATTGCTGAATGCGGCGTTAAACAACAAACCAACAAACCAACAAACATCACCATGCATTGTCATTTGTTTCTAAATGTGCTACTAGGCTGCATAGTTCATATGTAAGTAAAGGGATTCAATTAGCAGGCTGTAGGCAAACTGCACTAGAAACTGTACACTGTAAGCACAGCACCATAGGAAATCTCATCCTCTATATAGAGGCTTGCATTTCAGTAAACCTACACTAACCTGATCGATTCTCATGGTTCTCCTGATCTCAAATTACCTGCCCTTGGTTTTCATTTACCAATTTGATTTGCTAAGGAAAACTTCACTGGACACTAACTATGTTGTAAGCACTGTAGACAAACTGCACTGGAAACTAAATATACATTGTAATAAAAACTGTCAATGTCAGAGAATAATCAGTCTCAATTATCTGCAGAAACAGATTGCATTGGGCACAGAAGGAAAATAAGTGGTGAAAACTTAGACTAACGAATAGTCTCAGAAACCATATAACTTTTATATAAATAAACACTCTGTTTACATTGAAAAAGAACCACTGTGAGAGTTAAGATTCAGAACCTGTGAGTGAGTATACTTTTTTTTTCGCTTTTAGCAATATTCCAGCAATATCATGTCAAGGGACACAAGAAATGGGCTTCACACATTGTGCCCATGTCAGGAATCAAACCCAGGTCTTTGGCGTGACGAGCGAACGGTTTGGTCAATAGTCTGGCTACCCCACCGCCCCTAAAAACCTGTGAAAAATCTAGACTTACCTTTTTTAGGTCTATAGCATTACAGTAAGGGTTGTGCGAATATAATATGGTTTAAGGAGTGTCAGACGGACTAATAAAATCTCTTATCTTATCCTTGCATGATTCAGGGGTACAAGTCTAGCCCTATATCACTGGATCCTTACACTGATTAAGGGGTGCAACTCCAACCCTCTATCATAAGGTCCTTACATAACTAAGGGCCATAACTCCAACCCTCTTATTGGATCCTAACATGACTAGGGGGCACATCTCCAACAGGCTATCTTAGAAATCTGGCAGCTCTTGCATGACTAGTGAGTGAGTGAGTGAGTGAGTGAGTGAGTGAGTGAGTGAGTGAGTGAGTGAGTGAGTGAGTGAGTGAGTGAGTGAGTGAGTGAGAGAGAGGTTTTATGTTTTATCACGGCAGGGGACACCAGAAATGGACGTCACACGCTGTACCCATGTCGGGAATTGAACCCGGGTCTTCGGCGTGACGAGCGAAAGCTTTAACCACTAGGCTACCCGACCGCCCTCTTGCATGACTAAATGACACAACACTACACAGACACAGGCAACACCTTAGACAACTGTGCCACCCCATGTACTCATTCCCCACGGATTTAAACAGTTCAGATTTAAACAGCAGCAGAAACCTCCTGTGTGTAACAAGTCACTGAGGACAAATTTATAAATATTGGGGGAAACATAAACTGTTTACATTCTGGAACAGAATCATCATCTAACCTAGCTTATCAACTGATGCATAGAGAAGTTAAACACATTAAGATTCCATGGCTAAAACTGGAGGAGACAGGAAATATCTTTCTAAACAAATCACAGGAAGATTAGCACAACCTGTCTCTCAAACACTTTTCTTCAAAAGGCAAACTTTCTAAATGTGTTCAAATCTATTTTAGTATTTGAGTTTTTGGTTCTTACCAACACAGTTGGTCTTACATTCTCATCAAATAAACATGTGAGATAATGTTTTTCTTTGTCTCAAGCTTGATTATGTGAGGTCTGATATGTTCAGATGAAAGACACATCAACAACACAAACAACACTGTTTTCGTTATTTTTGTTTTTTCTTTACTCCTGGCACAGTTTGACTGACTCCTGACTTTTTTACGTGTCATGTATCTATTATCCATTGACAATTAGGTAATATTTATTGTCTTGTTTGAGAGACGGAAAATGTGCTTTTGTTTGAGCTGAAACACCATTTATTCATCAAACAAAAATAAGTTCCAAAACAAGGACATTATACCAACTTGCGGATACATGATAAGTTTTGAGACATGTAGTATAGGAGACATATCTAAACACAACTAATCACATAGTAGTCTCATATAATTGTCATTTGACATACATGAGTGAATATACAACACAGCCATCTCTGCTTAGTGTCAGAAAAACCCTTTGATGGTGAATGCTTGCCAAGCTTTTATGTATAGGCAAGTCACACGGAGGATTCATCACAGTTGCGTGTCACACGAAACTGCCATCACAGTATGTCCACCAAGACATATTTCAGACTTGAAAGTTAATGCCACTTTCAGGAGAATATATTAGGAAGACACATTCTATACAAGAAGTTCAAGCTTATTTGGTACCCTGGAGAGAAAAAGAATATTGAGATAAATGGTTTGTCAGGAAAAAGGGGAATATGATGCTGAATAACTATTGTATGTAATATTACAGTTACAGCAGAGAGTTATTTCGATCTGCCGCAACCTAGAAACATACTTCTACTTGGTGGAGGTAACACTGAATATTGCTGTCAGCCATAGGGGTCATCTTACGATGATACCCAGGTGACACCCTCGTAGAAAAGATAAGATAAAATAACATTTATCCCAGAAACATTCCATATAGGAACAGATGCATTATTATAAAATACAGACATGCATGCAATCAATAGCTGTATGCTACAAATTTGAATATTTGGGACCACCAATTCTGGTGGGAAAAGTGAGATTTGGTGAGGGGGGGATTGGTGTGCAAATTTTGTTTTCTTTCAGGAAATATTGAAGCAAATAATTTTGCATCCGGTTTTAAAAATAAAAGAAGAATTGTTTACTTGATGTCCTAACATGTTTTGTTTGTTTGTTTGTTGTTGAGTGCCACCCTCAGCAATATTCCAGGTATATGATGGCAGTGCATAAATAATCGAGTCAGGGACAATCCTGTGATTGAGATCATGAGCATCAATCTCTGCAATGGGATATGATGACTTGCATCAACCAAGTCGGAGAGCCTGACCTCCTGATCCTGTTAGTTGCCACTTACGACAAGCATGGGTTGCTGAAGACCTATTCTCTTCCCGGATCTTCATGGGTGTCCAATTTGTGTGTGTGTGTGTGTGTGTGTGTGTGTGTGTGTGTGTGTGTGTGTGTGTGTGTGTGTGTGTGTGTGTGTGTGTGTGTGTGTGTGTGGTGTGTGTGGTGTGTGTGTGTATTGTTTTCAAGAATAATTTTGTTAAAGTTGATAATCATATATAAATGTATGATAAAGAATTTTCGTGACCCTAAATATTTTTTATATATTTTGGTTTATATTGTTTTAGATTGTGCAAACATGGAACTACTTTTTAAGTCACAAAAACAAGGGGTGATGAACCCTCCCTGTGTGTTAGGAAGGGAGAATATAGGTTTCAAGGTTTTACATTTGTAATGAAATAATTTAATTTTCCCGGAAGACACCTACACAGAATACTCTCTCTTATACAATTTACATCATAGAGTAGTTAAAAATATGAATAATATGTTGATTGTTTGCTATTAATTAAATAGTTTGGTACTGTTCATCAGATAATAAAAAGCAGATCACGTCAAGGTTCAGATGAACTTTTGTATTATGTATTGGCAAATGTACATGAACTGAAAATAGGACTTATCCTCATTAGGATCAATGCTGATTTCAAATTTCGATTGGCATGTTATACCTTATGACTGCATGTAAAATTTGCAAATGTCACTGTATCTATGTGACCATATTCCAGCTGTATGATGGTGGCGGTCACCTATATTCCAGGTTTATGATGGCGGCATTCAGTTGTATTCTAGCTGTATGATGGTGACATTCAGTTATATTCCAGGTTTATGATGGCGACATTCATTTACATTCCAGGTTTATGATGGCGGCATTCAGTTATATTCCAGGTTTATGATGGCGACATTCAGTTATATTCCAGCTGTATGATGGCGACATTCATTTATATTCCAGGTTTATGATGGCGGCATTCAGTTATATTCCAGGTTTATGATGGCGACATTCAGTTATATTCCAGCTGTATGATGGCGGCATTCAGGTATATTCCCGCTGTATAATAGTGGCATTCAGCTATATTCCAGCTGTATGATGGTGGCATTCAGTTATATTCCAGCTGTATGATGGTGGCATTCATTTATATTCCAGCTATATGATGGCAACATTCATTTATATTCCAGCTGTATGATGGCAACATTCATTTATATTCCAGCTGTATGATGGTGGCATTCAGGTATATTCCAGCTGTATGATGGTGGCATTCATTTATATTCCAGCTATATGATGGTGGCATTCAGGTATATTCCAGCTGTATGATGGCAGCATTCATTTATATTCCAGCTGTATGATGGTGGCATTCAGGTATATTCCAGCTGTATGATGGTGGCATTCAGGTATATTCCAGCTGTATGATGGTGGCATTCAGGTATATTCCAGCTGTATGATGGTGGCATTCAGGTATATTCCAGCTGTATGATGGCAGCATTCATTTATATTCCAGCTGTATGATGGTGACATTCAATTATATTCATGCTGTATGATGGCAGCATTCAGGTATATTCCAGCTGTATGATGGCAGCATTCATTTATATTCCAGCTGTATGATGGTGACATTCAATTATATTCATGCTGTATGATGGCAGCATTCAGGTATATTCCAGCTGTATGATGGCAGCATTCATTTATATTCCAGCTGTATGATGGTGGCATTCAGGTATATTCCAGCTGTATGATGGTGACATTTAGTTATATTCCGGGTTTATGATGGCGGCATTAATTTATATTCCAGCTGTATGATGGTGACATTCAGTTATATTCCAGCTGTATGATGGCGGCATTCAGTTATATTCCAGCTGTATGATGGCAGCATTCAGTTATATTCCAGCTGTATGATGGTGGCATTCAATTATATTCATGCTGTATGATGGCAGCATTCATTTATATTCCAGCTGAATGATGGTGGCATTCATTTATATTCCAGCTGTATGATGGTGGCATTTATTTATATTCCAGCTGTATGATGGTGACATTCAGTTATATTCCAGCTGTATGATGGTGACATTCAGTTATATTCCAGCTGTATGATGGTGGCATTCAGTTATATTCCAGCTGTATGATGGCAGCATTCAGTTATATTCCAGCTGTAAGATGGCGGCCTGTAAATAATTGACTCTGGACCACACAATCCAGGGATTTATATTATGAGCAATGTACACATGGTCGGGGTGTGATGACATGCAATCAACCAAGTCACCATCTGACCACCCGATCCAACTTTTACAAATTACATAACGCTCATCCGTAAAAATGGAAGTTCACCAGGTATTTGTGTAACTGCTAACAAAAGCGACAAAACCCTTTGCATAAAATTCAAAGAAAATCCCTGCCAAAATTATTTTATGATTCCGTCTATGTCATGAGCATGTGTTTATGATGATACCAGGTGTTCATGAGTTCATGAGTTCATGAGTGAGTGAGTTGAGTTTAACGTCGATTTTAACAGTATTCCAGTTATATCGCGGCGTGTCAGCTTAATGTGGGAGGAAAGCCCGAAGTGATGCAGGTCTCAGACGTTTACCACTTCAGTGAAACCCACGAGCACGGGTATGGTGCTGACAAACCTAGAAACATAATCGGCGTGAACCTGGTTACGAACCCACAATCATAGGTTTCTGGCGTACCCAAGGGACGCAACTCTGCACAGCGAATTGTGGCGCCTTAGATGACTTGGCCACCTGTGCCCCCCATGAAAAGGTGAGCACATCCTGCCCAACAGGTGGCATCCATCACAAACACATGCACAGGAAAGTCAATTGTTCACCTGAAGAAACACAGGAACATGTGGTACAAGTCAAAATAGGGAATTGCATCGGACATCATTTTTGTCAATGATTCGTCACATCTAGAAATGTCTTCCACATGTTTAAAAAACTAAAAGCAGAGTCTAATATACTATTCAAACATTATCATAAGCATTTGCTTATGAGTGAGTGAGTTAGGATTTATAGTCACATCGGCAATATTTCAGCCATATCGTGACCATTTGCTTATGAATCCCACAAAACACAAAATAACAATCAAAACAAAAACTGAACAAGCAGTAGCTCCGAAACGTAACAAAGAATAAAAGAAGTTGCTATCCATAAAAAGTGTCATGTATGATGTTCTTCCAACTTCTAAATGCCGATCAAAGACTTTTCAACAAAACTAGTCGATGACATGACATACTAAGATCTTAAGGCCAGGTATCTGCAAACATGTACATCTGATCGTTCATTGATGTTGTTTTGTCGTCATCTGAAGAGCAGGTTTATATTGCCTTCAATCTGATCAGGTTTTTAACATCTTTTCTGACAAGATAGAGTTGGCATATGTCGTGATGACATATACATATCAATTTACTAGAGCATTGAGAGTACATATCTAGCAGCTCGGGTTTAAGGTTACAAAATAATTTTGTGAAGAAATGTAAAAAATATATAAAAATATCAAATTAAAGGAGCATAGTAGTAAGTGACAACTGCAATAATATTGTAGTAGTAGGTGACAATTGCATTATTTTTGTAGTAGTAGGTGACAATTGTAATAATATTGCAGTAGTAGGTGCCAATTGTAATAATATTGTAGTAGTAGGTGCCAATTGTAATAATATTGTAGTAGTAGGTGACAATTGAAATAATATTGTAGTAGTAGGTGACAATTGCAATAATATTGCAGTAGTAGGTGACAATTGCATTATTTTTGTAGTAGTAGGTGACAATTGCATCAATATTGCAGTAGTAGGTGACAATTGCAATAATATTGCAGTAATAGGTGACAATGGCAATAATATTGCAGTAGTAGGTGACAACTGCATTATTTTTGTAGTAGTAGGTGACAATTGCATTATTTTTGTAGTAGTAGGTGACAATGGCAATAATATTGCAGTAGTAGGTGACAATTGCATTAATATTGCAGTAGTAGGTGACAATATTATTGTAACATCACTTTTTGACATTATTCAGCTCAACCATTTCCTAGATTGCAAGGAAAGCTGTCAGAGAATATGGGAGAGAGGGGAGAGTTATAGTCTGAAATATATACAGGCTCTGTAGCTCACCTGAATTATGAAGAAATAATGCCAGCCATGTTTAAAGTTGGAAGGGATTTCTATAAACAATATTTAGAGACACCTTAGCTCTGATGGGATCTTTCATACAAAGTTTCTGCACAAATAAGACTTGTAGTTTCAGAGGAGATGTAAAAAATGCAACAACAATAGAAAACCATGAGTATCTGATGGTCAAAGGTTGAGTTTCATCAAAAATCAAAATATGCCAAAAAATGTATCAAAAGCATACCACATACCTCCTGCATATCAGTTTTCACATGATACAAAATGTGTATCATGAAAAGCCTGAGTAATGGGCAAAGATGACATTTTACATGCAGTCACCTTACAACTAATAAAGACTTCTTGTCATGCATCAATAGTTGTGATGCATCAATAATTAAGATCTATCAATAGTTGAAATGCATCAATAGTTGTGATACATCAATAGTTGTGATGCATCAATAGTTGTTATGCATCAATAGTTGTGATGCATCAATAGCTGTGATGCATCAATAGTTGTAATGCATCAATAGTTGAGATGCATCAATAGTTGGGATGCATCAATAGTTGTGAGTTGTGATGCATCAATAGTTGTAATGCATCAATAGTTGTGATGCATCAATAGTTGAAATGCATCAATAGTTGAAATGCATCAATAGTTGTGAGTTGTGATGCATCAATAGTTGAAATGCATCAATAGTTGTGATGCATCAATAGTTGAAATGCATCAATAGTTGTAATGCATCAATAGTTGTAATGCATCAATAGTTGTAATGCTTCAATAGTTGAGATGCATCAATAGTTGAAATGCATCAATAGTTGAGATGCATCAATAGTTGAAATGCATCAATAGTCGAAATTCTACAATAGTTCTAAAGCATCAATAGTTGTAATGTATCAGTATCAATAATTACAATGTCTCAATATTTGTAATGTATCAATACCGATAGTTGTGAAGCATCAATAGTTGTAATGTATCAAAATCAATAGTTGTGATGCATTGATAGCTGTGATATATCAATGGTTGAAATGTATCACTAGTTGTGGTGCATCAATAGTTGTGATGCATCAATAGTTGTGTTGCATTGATAGTTGTAATGCATCAATAGCTGTGATGTATCAATAGTTGTGATGCATAAATAGTTTGATAACTCTTCTTTCCAACTATTTCCTAACTTTGGACATGGAAATGCTTGAAATAGAAGCAAATGAACATCCTATATGATGAATGCCTCCTATGACCTTCAAATAAAGACCAGATTACTTTTTGATTTCTTTTACCAGTTTTGCACTCAAGCATTGATCATTCCGTTTACCTCATAAACCGAGAAGATCCATGTTTCCTGAGCTCATCATGAAATAAAACACGGTTATCAGAACATACGGAAGCTTTTGCAATTATACAATATCTCATGTCATAGCATGCATAATACTATCAAATTTGTAATCTTGGACATAAAATCATCATGTTATAACGTTTGCTTTCAAAACCTGATCATTTACATGATAAAGGGTGGTTATATTCTTGAAGGAACACCATACAATTTGTGAAAATGAGGTCCGCTGCTCCTCGATTTGTTCATCTTGTAAAAGTAGTTTGAAAGGTGAAACCTTTCAGAATGCCTAAAGGAACAGCATTTAACAAGGAGGTGTCACCGGCGAGTGGAAACAGCTACAATAAAGGCTTGATATACAGCTAAAAAAACCAGAGTGCAAACAAGGTTACTGGCAGAAACACCATCAAGTTTTTCTCCACAAGTATCATTTCACAAATGGAAAATACTAAAAAATAAATCCCTTTTGACAAGACCCAATCTTTTTTTTTAAGAATTATCTAACAGCAAGAAACTGCTGTTTTTGTCAGAAACCAAAAAAATCCAATGAATACAAAATATCCTTATGAAATTTGATGAAGTTGATCTGTACGCTGGGAGCCCCCCCGGCATCAACCAGACCCATAAATGAAACAGAATTAAGGCTTGATGCAAGGGGAACTGATGAAAGGGGGGGAAGAGAAGCAGACCCTGTCTGTATCTTGTCCAGCTTGACCAGGAACACACCACGGTGCAACATCTCAAGCTTAACATGAAAATCAACTTAACAACTTACTGTGTCTGCAATTCAGTAATTGTGAATTTGGTTTAATGCCATTCTTGAACAGAGTTTCTGTATTTTTTTGTGACATGTCCAAATGCAGCATTAAAGTAGCTATCCTTAGGTTTGGTTTAAATTAGGGTTTGCAGCTATGCTGATGACGTTTTACCATGTCTTAATCACCAGATTCAAAAGCTTCCCGAGTATATTTTTATCAAATATAGCAATACAAGTAGATAACCTTTAAAACTCTGATGGCAGCAGAGGAGTTTCAGACTTTTATCACTGAGTGTAAGAGTGAGGTTCCATGTATCATCTAAAAGTTTAACCCATCACCTTCAGTCTTGAACTTTTCATTGTTTTTGAAAGTCTTTGTCCTTTTTTGCCAGTTACATAAGATCATCCAAAAAGTGTAGGCATAAACAACATGTTCTTCAATTGTTATTTACATTGTCAACAAACTCAGAGCTATAGATGCTTGATAGATGTTCATGTTTGACAACCTACATACCTAGGTGACCCTTCAATAATGGCACTGAGTATACATTGCGACAACCGATCCTCATACAAATACTCAGCAGCCATTGTGACAACCAACCCCTATATAAATACTCAGCAGCCATTGTGACAACCAATCCAATACCAATACTCAGCAACCATTGTGACAACCAACCCATACATAAATACTCAGCAGCCATTGTGACAACCAATCCAATACCAATACTCAGCAACCATTGAGACAACCAACCCCTATATAAATACTCAGCAACCATTGTGACAACCAACCCCTATATAAATACTCAGCAACCATTGTGACAACCAACCTCCATACAAATACTCAGCAACCATTGTGACAACCAACCCCCATACAAATACTCAGCAACCATTGTGACAACCTCCACACAAATTCTCAGCAGCCATTGTGACAACCAACCACCACACAAATTCTCAGCAGCAGTTGTGACAACCAACCCCCATACAAATACTCAGCAACCATTGTGACAACCAATCCAATACCAATACTCAGCAACCATTGTGACACCCAATCCCCATAAAAATACTCAGCAGCCATTGTGACAACCAACCCATACATAAATACTCAGCAGCCATTGTGACAACCAACCCCTATACAAATACTCAGCAACCATTGTGACAACCAACTCACTGGATAATCTGACAACCAGCCTCGATGCAAATATTTAGCATCCATTGTGACAACCAAACATCATCGAACCACTCATTGAATAGCGTGACAAGCAATCCCAGTACAAATATGCAGCAGCCATTGTGACAACCAATTCTCATTCTAAGAACCAATGGAGCCTAGTAATGGCCAAAAGCCATGCTCTATGACACATTCAGCACTGCTACTCAGCGTGGAGAGTTGTGTATGTCTCTATCAAGGTATAAATCTTCCAACAGACCTGTTAAAAGGGCACGACCTCACTCCAAACATGCTCTGGAGTATAAAGATATCTGACAATGCTCATTTTCCCGCCAGCAGTGGCATGATGAATACAACAGTTGTGACCCACACCATTATTAAGGGCTCCCAGATACTCAGATGATATCAATCTCCATGCAGGTCTCCATAGATATTAACCATCAAGTAATAAATCTGTTTCTCAACAATTCCTGATCTGGAAACATAAAACACACTAAACTAGTCTAGGAACTGGTCATATGGAAAATGTAACTCCACTATTTATGTTTATTACATTCAGCAATAAAGCAATGCTCATCACCAGTGTCTGTGGTGCTGTATGCATTGGGGTGGTACGTGTTATTGCCATTGAGCTGAGAGGGGGATATGACACACAAGGTAAGCAGAGTTTTGTCAATCCTATTTCTAGTCCGGATGATTTACTGCCCTGTTGTAGTTGACTCTATAGGTTACAGTGACGAGATGAGATATTGCTCCTTTACTGTAAATGTGGATTATGACAGTTGTGTTTCTGGGTTACAGTGATGAGATGTGATATTGCTCCTTTACTGTAACTGGGGATTACGACAGTTGTGTGTCTGGGTTACAGTGACGAGATGAGATATTGCTCCTTTACTGTAACTGGCGATTACGACAGTTGTGTTTCTGGGTTACAGTGATGAGATGAGATATTGCTCCTTTACTGTAACTGTGGATTACGACAGTTGTATTTCTGGGTTACAGTGACGAGATGAGATATTGCTCCTTTACTGTAACTGGGGATTACGACAGTTGTGTTTTTGGGTTACAGTGATGAGATGTGATATTGCTCCTTTACTGTAACTGGGGATTACGACAGTTGTGTTTCTGGGTTACAGTGACGAGATGAGATATTGCTCCTTTACTGTAACTGGGGATTACGACAGTTGTGTTTCTGGGTTACAGTGATGAGATGAGATATTGCTCCTTTACTGTAACTGGGGATTACGACAGTTGTATTTCTGGGTTACAGTGACGAGATGAGATATTGCTCCTTTACTGTAACTGGGGATTACGACAGTTGTGTTTCTGGGTTACAGTGACGAGATCAGATATTGCTCCTTTATTGTAACTGGGGATTACGACAGTTGTGTTTCTGGGTTACAGTGACAAGATGAGATATTGCTCCTTTACTGTAACTGGGGATTACGACAGTTGTGTTTCTGGGTTACAGTGATGAGATGTGATATTGCTCCTTTACTGTAACTGGGAATTATGACAGTTGTGTTTCTGGGTTACAGTGACGAGATTAGATATTGCTCCTTTACTGTAACTGTGGATTACGACAGTTGTGTTTCTGGGTTACAGTGACGAGATGAGATATTGCTCCTTTACTGTAACTGTGGATTATGACAGTTGTGTTTCTGGGTTACAGTGACGAGATGAGATATTGCTCCTTTACTGTAACTGGGGATTACGACAGTTGTGTTTCTGGGTTACAGTGATGAGATGTGATATTGCTCCTTTACTGTAACTGGGGATTACGACAGTTGTGTTTCTGGGTTACAGTGATGAGATGTGATATTGCTCCTTTACTGTAACTGTGGATTACGACAGTTGTGTTTCTGGGTTACAGTGACGAGATCAGATATTGCTCCTTTACTGTAACTGTGGATTACGACAGTTGTGTTTCTGGGTTACAGTGATGAGATGTGATATTGCTCCTTTATTGTAACTGGGGATTACGACAGTTGTGTTTCTGGGTTACAGTGATGAGATGTGATATTGCTCCTTTACTGTAACTGGGGATTACGACAGTTGTGTTTCTGGGTTACAGTGATGAGATGAGATATTGCTCCTTTACTGTAACTGTGGATTACGACAGTTGTGTTTCTGGGTTACAGTGACGAGATGAGATATTGCTCCTTTACTGTAACTGGGGATTACGACAGTTGTGTTTCTGGGTTACAGTGATGAGATGTGATATTGCTCCTTTACTGTAACTGGGGATTACGACAGTTGTGTTTCTGGGTTACAGTGATGAGATGAGATATTGCTCCTTTACTGTAACTGTGGATTACGACAGTTGTGTTTCTGGGTTACAGTGACGAGATGAGATATTGCTCCTTTACTGTAACTGGGGATTACGACAGTTGTGTTTCTGGGTTACAGTGATGAGATGTGATATTGCTCCTTTACTGTAACTGTGGATTACAACAGTTGTGTTTCTGGGTTACAGTGACGAGATGAGATATTGTTATATTCTGTAACATATACGTATTTCGTCTGTAATTATCAGCTTTAGTTTAAAGGAACATTTCAACAGTTGTTTGTAATTAAAAACTTTACAGTAAAGGAAGAATTCGACAGATGTCTGTAATTATCACCTTTACAGTAAAGGAATATTTCAAAAGTCGTCGGTAATTATTACCTTTACAGTAAAGGAATATTTCAACGGTGGTCTGTGATTAACTGCTTTACTTACAGTAAAGGAAGATTTCAACAGTTATCTGTGATTTACAGCTGGAAAGAAGATTTCAACAGTTATCTGTAACAGTAATTTTCAAGTATATCGTAATCAAATAAATCAACAGTGGTCTGTAATTACCAGCTTTACAGTAAAGGTAGATTTCAACAGTTGTCTGAAACAGCCTTACTGATAAGCAAGATTTCAACAGATGTCTGAAATGACCAGCTTTAATGTAAAGGAATACTTCAAGAATACTTCATACTGAATTGCAATTCCAAGTGCAAGAATTCGTAACAATATCATCAGATATTTCAATATCAAAAAGTGCCATGACACTGTGGCTCAACTAGTATTTTACAGTAGAATGGGATAAAAGCATTTAAATATTTGATACAAAATCCATGAAGAATAATTATGAGGTGCTGTATTGGGCAGGAACAAGCAAATCAACTTTATTTCCCCAACGGCTTCTTAGTTGGTGTTTATTCACACCACCTCTACCACAGCCAGATACCAAAACACCAGGTTCTCACATAAGCTCAATTGACTATCCTCCAGTGAGATAAACATGTTTTTTGAAGACCCCTATTTATTTCTCTTGTTGGTTTGACTTTTCTTAACACAAAACAAGTATATATTTTGACAGTAATAACAAACACACAAACACGTAACAACTGAATATGCACATAATATTTCTCCAATGTCTACAGCCTATATTCATGGCTTCAGTGACTAACAAGAGTCATCTGTCAAGTGGAGAATCTCCAGGCCCTGCCACAGATTGGAAAGTAATGATCAAGTACTAATTCATTCAAAGTTTGTCATCCATACCACTTACAGTGTGGCATGGACAGCCATTGAGTATCCCATCTAATTTATTTGACCATCTTTAAGTTCTGCCTCAATGCCTATTTTTGGCATATTTCATGGACCCAATTACTTTCATTTTTGTTTCCAGCGATTCAATATGGCTGCCAATATGTAGAAATGTTCACCATTGGTGTGACAGATGAGCCTGCCAATCACTGTCAACTATATCTCAATAAGGTAGTCTGATTGGCTGACAGGATGGCGTCAGTCAAAGCTGGTCTATTACCATATTTGTCTCCTGAGATATCCCAGGCCAAAGAAACCAAGCAGGGCAGCTAACCACAAAGGCATGTTATTCTTGATTGAAGACTTCTATCCCTCCCTTGGTGAGAACTTTCAAAGTTGAAGTGATGATTACAGTAGATCTTTGACAGTGTGTCAAAATATCCCACGTTTTATTCTCTCTGTCAGAGAACTTATCACAATAAATGAGGAAAAGTTGTGTTTTATGAATATGGTGATATATATCCCTACCGGAATCAAATTAGGCTTATATTCTTGCGTAAATTCTTGCGTAAACAATCAAGAGTCTTTTCTAAAGATATTTTAAATAGTTTATGAAATAACATTGGCAGTGCAGCTCACAAAATTCATCTTAAGAAGGTTGAATATAATTGGAAGTGAAATTTCAGCAAGTAAGGAAAGTGTATCATGGGATGTGTTGAAGTCTGTTGATGAAGAAGAAGAATATTTATTGTACACAAACACCCACAGGTGTACTAATTAAACATTGACATTCACAATAGAATACAAATATTGCTTTGATTATATTGCTAGAGAGGAGATGCAGATTTTCTTTGCCTGAACATTTTGTGAATGAAATTGGAGATAATTTTTGCAAAAGGCTCTGGTTGATTTAAAAGTATTTTTAGAGATATTGGGTGCATAGCCAAGGTGGATGATGAATATAGTTCCTGTCTCAGGTCTTTGTACAGAGGGCATTGTACCAGGAAGTGTTCCTCATCTTCTATTTCCACAATATCACAGAAGGTACATAATCTTTCTTCTGTTGGAGTGTTAAAGTATCTTCCTCTCTCAATTTGAAGGTCGTGAGCACTGAGTCTTAGCCTTGAAACTGCTTTGCAGTGTTCTAATGTGGTGGTTACTTTCAGATATGGTTTAATTCCGAATTTGTCTCCTATTTTCCCAAGGTGTCTGAGTATGTGGTTTAGTGGATGGGACTTGGTCAGTTTCACTGAGGTATATGGACATGGACTTTTCATGTACAGTTTCCTTACATTTTCCAGAAGAGATGTTATTGTGAGCCAGATCAGGGAAAAGGTAGTTGAGTAGAGTAGAGTTGATGTGAGAGAACATTGTTACGGAAACAAATGTGTATAAAAGTGTCAGAACAATTTGTACAGCAATTACTGTGATATGTTTTGCATCTTTGTCACCGATGTTAATGTTGAGTGAGGATTGCGGTGTCTGAAGTACACATTTTACACATCATCCACACATAGTATCAGCTAGATCACTGCTATTCTTATATCTTTATTTTCTCTTAAATTTGAAAGAAATAGAGCCACAAGAATCTGAACAAACAAAACAAACAAACAAACATATCATTGCTGTATTCTGGTTTTCTATGTTTTATTTGACTGGGGTCAACCAATGATTCCAGGTTTAGAAATGACCCTGGGGAAGGGGGATCAAGGATGCGAAGTAGGCTGAAAAAACAACTTAACCTCTTTTGAACAGTTTACATAACTGTGTAAATATCAGGTTTTGTTGTTTTCTTCATCCTCTTTTAAGAATGACCTTTGAGAATATCACTGTAATCTTGTACACAAGACTTTAATTGTATCTTATGATAGAACATCATAAGGTGGTCAGAAGACCGAGTGGAACGAAATACAGTACTGTAAGCAATGTTGTAGGCTTACCGTATTCGACGTAATAAGCGCTTCGCTCTAATAAGTGCCAACGGCGATATTTGCTAATATATTGGCCTGTGAACAATCCCAATTAGCACCCCTTCCAATTGATCAATGTACACAAGGCTTATTCATTCGTGTGTAATATGCACCCTTATTTATGGGCAATTTAATTCTTGAAAAATATATCTGTCGTACATAAACATTTCAGGCTGTCAGCATAACCACGAAATATATCTTTCAACTGTTATTTTCGAGCCCCCTATTCCTAATTTTGAGAGTGCCCTGGGCGTTTATTACGTCGAATACAGTATATCAGAACGGGGAATTGTGAAATGTAAGAATACATTGTACTCCTGTTAGAAACCAAAGCACCAGAACATACAGAATATACAGGACACTTTTTCATAACAAGAGAGAGTAATTACAAGATTTATTTGCATGTTCCGTACGGATTTGTTGACATGGTATATCCAGTGTTGCATGCTCATGGTTATGTCTTTGTGTTTGGGAAAAAACATCAAAATGCTTCTACCCTGGGTATAGGGAAACCCCTCCTTATTCTAGGTACTAAAAACTCACCTTATATATGGGGATATACGGTAACTTGGCTGTCCCAATACCTCAGTTTAACATGCTTTTGTTGTCACAAAACCCTTTTCAAAAGATTCATCTGAATCATCCAGGGAATTACTTTGATTGTAATGACAGTACAGTCTGATAGCGTAATCTATATCTTGAAAGTAAATAACAAAATAAGTGGTCATGTGATGCCCAAATCCATGCTGAAATTGATGCCATTGAAACTGCAGGGGAGAAAGCAAGAAATGCTGCAAATGTCATGATTTTGCATGGTGGTTTAAGGGTACCTTGAGACCTCTTGTAGGTGCACAAACCTCACATCCTGGAACAGGCAGAGCAGGTGGATAATTAAGATTAAACAGCTTAAGATGGGGCTAAACATTTTGCAAATTCAAAACGGCAACGCCAGAAATTAATCAGTCTTGATTATCTGCTGCTACTGATTCAAAGGGACAGGACGTTGACCATTCTGATGCTTTGTTTGTAAACAATAGTCCCGATAACCCATGAGTTTACTCATCTCTGCTTGCCTTATTTCGGTTCTGCTCCAGTGACCACAGCATGGGTGTACGCTTATCACGTGACCAGACCTTCCTCTTGTTTCCTTGTTCAAATTGGAACAGGTGAAAGTTAGGAAGGATGGCAGTATTGATCTTTGTCACCATAATAAGGTTGAAACATCATACAATCAGTTCTTTATAAAGCAGATTAAGCTCCAGGGCCTTGTGGCACTATCTTATCATTTTCTTATTACCCTTAATTGGCAGTGGGTTCGTTGAAATAAATGTGTTGCCACTGAAATTTGTGTTTTTGCTCTTTTATAAATTGCATGATGATTGTCCTGAATTGCAAATGATAGTTTCATTTCATACCATATTTTTTATTCAGTCTATCAGAATATCATTTTTTATTCACTATCATACACCAGTTTATATTTTTATAGTTATATAGACACAAAAATTGGGTGTTACCAGAGAGAAAATTTAAAAAGTCATATTCATTTTCTCAGTCAAAATTGTTTTCTTGGCTGGTACAAATCAATATTTTGAGTGTTCATCAGGCCGATACTGATCAACCTCAAAAGTAATACAATATTGAACATTCATTCAATTAAAAATCTCAAATAATGAGTCGTATGACATCATCATAAAGAGTGCCTGAAAAGTCAATAGATATTCTCCACTCATAGACTTATCAAAATACTGACAATTCTCACATGGCATGTTCAAGTTACAATAAACTGAACTGCGAAATCCCAAAGATAGAAATGCAAAAACCTTACTAATAAAAAAAACATTGTTAGTTCTTTGTGCATATTGGCTAACATTGCTTTCATTTTAAGCCTTTGAGAGTTATACATTGACTGTTCAGAGAGGATTGCCTTTTTCAACAATTTCCAGAACCAATATTTTAAAACATGTTTACATTAACAGAAATAAATAAAAGGTGTCAATGACAAGAATAGGTAATGTTTGATTTCAAACACCCTGATTGGAAGGTTAAAAGACCAAGACACTTAAAGGCTCTAAATATATTTGACATCTCTCAAGCACTTAATGGAAGCCATAAGGTGTGGCATTTTTACTTGAATTTTTTTCTTGAAAAAAGGTTTGTCAGACTGAAATAGAAGTGCATATATGATTGTCTCATATTGCATTGAACTATTTTCCGCAAGCAGCCTAGGTTATAGGATATGAATGGATTCTCGTTATCATTGCTTGCAAATGATGATCTCTATCCAACACTTGAAATATTGTACATGCATGTGTACCCTATTAGATTGATTTATTTGTGTAAAGATTAACAGGGGGCATGGGTGGCCCAGTCGTCTAAGGCGCCGTGATTTGTTGTGCAGAGTTGCATCCCTTGAGCACACCAGAAAGAGGTTTGATTGTGGGTTTTAATCCTGGTTCACCCCGATTATGTTTTTAGGTTTGTCAGCACCATACCCCTGACGTTAAAAGTGGTGTTAAACCCTACTCACTCAATCACTCACTCAAGTTTAACATGCATACTGTTCACACAATAGAATATGTTCAGATCCCAAGAAATGTGGACTCTGTCTAAAAATGGAAGAACGCAATTGTATATTATGGCCACTACCAGACGTTGTGATGGCTGGTACGTTGATTTTTTATTGTACACAAACAAAATATTAAACCTTTGATTGTAGATTAAGAACTTAATTTTGTTATATCAATGAGCAGAAATGTTTCAGGAATTGTCTATGGCCCCAATTTAAGTTGAAATATTAATAGTTTAACACCAATGTGATGGTAATCATGTCTCTTTCAGTTCATTTTGATCCTAAATAAACCTTGCTTGAAGTGACACAAGGGTATGCATTCAGAACATTCATAATTTCGTATCAAGCAGTAAGAGGTATCTACATTTCTCCAGAACCAGTTCCACAAAGCAATCTTAGCACTAACATGATCATGACTCCCATACTTCAGACTTTAGACAATCTTAGTGCTAAGATCTCTTTATTGATCCCAAATCCCTGATCCCAAACAACTTCCCAAGCAATCTGTACTCAGTAATCATGTTGAAAAATGCAAATGTAACACCAGAGAATAAACAGTCTCTATCTGCCAAAACAGATTCCATTCGGCATAAAAGGCAAGATAGAGGTGAAAATTATATGAATGGATCTATGATGACATCAGGTGTTTGCGAAAAGGGTTAGCATGTCCTGCCCTACTGGTAGCACCCGTCACTCCCATGATTTGCATAAAAAGTACCACATTTTCTTGAGTATAGTGCACACTTTAAAAAAACAAAAACACAGCTGGGTAGAAGGGGGTGCGCATTATACATGCCATAATGAGTTTTGATGTTTTTATCCCCCAACACAAAGACATTACCGTGAGCACGTAACAGCAGAAATACCATGTCAACAAATCAGTACTGAAGTCATTATTTACGTAAGTTTGTTTGTTGCCTGATGACACACAGCAGTAATCCTGCCACATGACGGCAGCCTGTAAACAATAGTCTTGACCAGATAATCAAGTGATGGAAGAATCTACATTATAGGATGGTACAGGTACTTATAAAACTATCACAATATTATTCCAATAGTACATATATATTGCAATTGTGTTTTTAACTGTTGCAATAGATCCAATTCTGTCAATAGTAACCCCTAACAGAGACAATCATGGGGCTTCAGAACACATGACATTTCTTGTTCATCAACCAAGGATACACGGTCAACTCGAAAATATTTCATGGACATAGATGGTCATAGAATTTTCCAGGCCAACTACATAGTGACCTTGACCTTTATTCAGGACTGGAGTTCCGGTTCAGGACACATGACGTCACCACTGTAAAATGTTACAAAGATTCGATATTGCAGGGCCATTGGTGTTTTATTTGGTTGATCACAGATTTTGTTTATTTTGACTCTCTGAAACCTTTCAAACAAGCACAATGTTGTCTTTTTTCAGTCGATTAAGTTGGCTAATTGTGGCAAAGTGTGTGCAACAGGTACTGCAGACATAGCTGTAAATTTATCATGCACAGAATTAGCTACAGCAGAAAATTTGGTGAAATCAAAGACGTACATACATCTACATACTTCTTTGGAGAAATATTGGCATCATATTTGTGTTTACGATGTTTGTTTTTTTCAAAACACAGTTATCACAAATATATTGCATGTGTTATATGCTGGCAAAAGAAATGTTATTAAATGTGGATGTCCTTTTTATATTTGATAAAAGTAGGTCACAGGATAAGATGTGATGCAACAAATCAAAATATAATGATCTTCTTTTATTGATTCTATTTGTACGGACAAGAGCTAACAATAGATTCACCTTTAAGGTTCTGACATCTTGTTTCAGTGAAATTTAACGTCACATCGGCAATATTTCAACCATATCGTGATGAAACAGTTATAATAATTACATTTAGATTGAATAAAAAGCTGTCAACAGTATAATAACTAGAGTATCACAGTTTAGATTTTAAAACTAGTTTAGAATATTTAAAAGAATACATTATCATTCAACAATACAATATTGAATTCGGCTATAAATCACCAGCAACCAAAGTTAGGCCACCATACTAGGGACCATGGGGACTTATGATACTTCTGCTGCCTGCACGGGTCCCCAGCGGGATTTACACCATCCCTTCAGCTGCTAGCGATGATATAAAATTTAGCCATCATTTAAAATAACAAAGATACTTTGTTTAAAATGTTGCATGAATAAAGGTACTTTGAAGGATGTGGTCTTACATATCCTCTCAGGGGGCATCTTGTTTCAACCAGGAGAGCTCCAGAATGTTCAGCATGACTAACACCACAGTAAATAAGTTTTAATTAACTTAGCATGTGAATTAGAAGCAAAACAGACATGTTGATAGAGTCAATCATGACACAGTGAGCTCTGTCTAATCACTACTGCCACATCCTCCGAGCCAATGGTGATGAGTGGCCTCAACCACTGCTGATGCTGGCTGCCCAGCTTTGGCTCTCCAAGCAGGCAGCGTAAAATGTCAATCACAGCCACCTGCCCTTATTGTTTCGATTAATTCACCCAAGTGGAAGGGAGCCAGCTCCCTTCATCAAAATTATTGGTTACAAATAGTTCCAGATTGACAGCATTGTGCTGGCTAAAACATCTCAAATACATTGAGATGCAGTGACTGCCTTGAAGAGTTGACACCTGGGATGGAGTGAGTGAGTATGGTTTTACGCCGCTTTTAGCAATATTCCAGCAATATCACGGCGGGGGACACCAGAAATGGGCTTCACACATTGTACCCATGTCGGGAATCGAACCCAGGTCTTCGGCGTGATGAGGGAACGCTTTAACCACCAGGCTACCCGACCGCCCCAACACCTGGGATGGAGGGTGTTATCTTCTGAAGATGAGTAATCATTTAACCTGTAGAGCTTGCCTTTAATGTTATTATAACCTCATCCCTGAAATATAAAAGTGCCAATTTGGCCATAATAATTTACCGTATTCGACATAATAAGCGCCCAGGGCACTCTCAAAATTAGAAATAGGGGGCTCTTATTAGAATAATATTTTGGTGAAAAAAACAGAGGTGAAAAATTGTAAATTTCGTGGTTTGTGCTGCCTGCCTGAAACGATACAGAAGAAAAGTCTGTGCATATTATACACGACAGATGTATTTTCCAGAATTAAATTACCCATAATTAAGGGTGCATATAACACACAAGTGCATATTATACACAAATAAATATGACTTGTGTACATTGATCAGTTGGAAGAGGTGCTATTTGGGATTGTTCACTAGCCATTATATAAGCAAATATCGCCGTTGGTGCCTATTACAGCGGGGCACTTATTACGTCGAATACGGTAATTATTAGATGTTTATCCCATGCCTCCCTCACTACCAACCATCACGTTTCACTTCATCTTATTGTGTCCAAGGACTTGCATGTGAAGGAATTGTTGAGAGTGTACCCTTGTTCTTTCCTTGATGAGATAAACCATATACTGACATATATACAAAATTGCATAATCATGTTTTCATGCATCATACTTGATGTATTTTTGAGTTCATCTTTCAACACAAGGGTCATCAGGAGGTGACATGTCCCCTTGTTCTGGTGCAACTTGGAAATGGAGTTTGGCTACGTATACCCCACTTTTGGTTCATTGCCATTAGAAACATTCAGTTCAGTGAAGAAAAAAATAATGCTGTTCAGTATTTTTCAACATCACAAATCATCAAAAGGCACCAGCTAGTTCACCACAAGACTGATCTGTATGGGAAGTTTGATCTTGAAATATTCAACGGTTTGGGAGTTCTGCTGCGGAAACAAGTACTTCAATCGTTTTCAGTATAAGCCCAACTTGTCGTCATGAAAACTTACAATAATGGATAGAAAGAAACTCCCAAATCACCAAAGGGCAGCAGTTTATGACTAAATTGATCTTTATAGCAAGTTTCATCAAGAGGTATTCAATGGTTTGGGAGTTCTGCTGATCGCTATATTCCCCCAATCTTCAAAAAGGGGGATAACAAATGAAATTAAGATCCGAATGACAACATGGTTGTAGTTGATTACTGCATGCCTAAAAACTGAAGAAGAACTTAATTCAATTAGTGGCATTTTGATAATTATTACTGAAATTTGAATATAGGTGTTCCAGTATATATATATTTAGTCCTACCAAACATTCATGCTTCTTGTGAATTTCATCAGTCAATATTTTAGGTACACAGATGCCTTGAAAAGTTTTTTTTAAAATTTAATAAATAAAATGTTTGCTGCCTAGAGTATTGGATGGAAATGATTGGCTTTTTGTGGTCTGAAGTAATCTCACAAGACTTAAAGTTATGTTGCGCTAGAATTATGACCTTAGCTCAGACATTCTGTCTCACTAAAAAAATGTGAAAAAAGTACAAAAAAGGGAGACCAGTGTTTTTTTAACCTGTGAATAATTTGCCCGCAACAAAGGAACTGACTGTCAGGGATGTAGATATGGTAATAGAGTGAAGAAAATCTTGAAGTCTTGTAAGTTGGTGAAATTGGGTTTAACATGATGTTTAAGATTATTTAAAAGAAAGAGCAACGTGAATGTCTGTCTGTGTATCCGTGTCTGCTTGTACTAGCCCAGACTAATGCCGGTGTGTTTTTGTGTCAGCCCACTAAGATCCCATGCAACAGTTTGATGATGCATGATCAGAACATTAAGTCCACTTTCAATTCTAAGATGTCACTTCCAGAGTCATGACCACTTCAGTTTCAAAGGTTTCACAAACCTGCCCTAAAAAGCATTTCATATTAACTTAACAATTAAATGACAGGGATTAAACTGAGAAAGGTATATTACATTGTCCATTGTGATACACTTGGAAATGTTTTGTATTCTTTGAAATACTTGCAAGGCGTGGGTCATGTTTCAAGATGTCATCTTTGGTGACCTTGACCTTTGACAGAAATATATAAAAATCTGAAATGGAATCAACACTCTATTTCACTCACTCACTCCACCAACCAACCAACCCATCCACCCACCAGCCCACTCACTTACTCATTCACTGGATACACCCACCCACCCAAAACCCGCTCACTCACTCATTCAAATCAGTGGCAACTAAAGATGCTACCCTTTGTGGGAATGAGAGGCCAAGATGTCAGATCTCCCACGATTTGATATGCAGAGTTGCATCCCTTAGCCCTATGCCAGGATGCTCTGATCAGAATTCCTTGATTATGATCCTTGTTTGTTCGCACCATGTCTGTTCTTCTGTGTTTTCGTAACAGGATTCACATCTTTCATCTGCATCACTTGCATCCCTTTGCTGCCAGGATCCACCCACCCATCCCACTCACCCACTCACATCCAGATGAGCAAGTGTATCTCAATTCAAAACACCTGTGATAAACTGGCATGAGAGTCATACACATTTACATGTACCACCATATTTAAAACTGACAAGTCTCCCTTCCATGTAATCAGATCAACTGGATCCATGCAAGTCTGGGGTGCCGGAGCCTCAGCATAATCTCATCAAGATAGTTCTGAAATGCAGATCTCTATAAGTTTGGAAAGCTAACTTCCTCTTTCATAGCTGTACAGCATCACAATACAGGCCAAATGTGTCACAAAATACTTTAATCTGATTGAAACTTCTGAAAGAAATAATGAAACTTAATGTACATATCATCACTGTCAGTCATGTCATACAAAGATGAGGAGACAACATGCGTTGGGTTCCACATGTTCTTACAACCATAACTACCTGTTGTTATTGTAAACTGTTAAAAATTGAGGAAAATTGGATTA
The DNA here is from genome assembly GCF_023055435.1 of Haliotis rufescens. Lineage (NCBI taxonomy): Eukaryota > Metazoa > Mollusca > Gastropoda > Lepetellida > Haliotidae > Haliotis > Haliotis rufescens. The sequence continues at coordinate 58,426,792 of NW_025963779.1, read as the reverse complement.
AATTGTACATAGAAAGGAAGATCCTGCTTTGTACAAAAGAAGTCTTCCAGGACACCTTATTTCAGTTTGGTTATATAATTTTGAGTTTTTGTCACTGTCAGCAATGAGGTTACAAATCATCTTATTAATATGCAAATATATTCAAAAGGGTTTGAATATTCACATGATTAAAACTTTCTTTTACCTTTTTGTGCAATATATATCTGTTCAGAACATACTATATTTGATAAAACACAAGCCACACCATATTCAACATAACACAGTTGGGTTGCATGTTTTAATTCTTTTATCAATGTCACAGGCTACAGATCATAAGTAATAAGTAAATATATTCAAAATGATTTGAATATGCAAATGACAAACCTTCTGACCTGTGGAGGAAGGAACTGCAAATTAAAACTGGACAGATGGTGCAACTGCTCTTCATTCTAGATTCAAGCTTAGTCTCTGAAAATAAATAATTTTCATAGAAGCAACTACATTTAAACTGAAAAGAAGGCCCAGTGAGATGGGACAGAATCTGTGGAAAATCTAGACTTGCTTCATTTAGGGCTATAGCATTACAGGAAGGGCTTGGCAGAGGGGAAAATACTGTGGTTCAGGGAGTGTGAGACAGACTGCACTAACACAAGTAATATAGAAGACAGGTCAAAGCAGGGGTCCGGAAAATTTAAAATCCAAATTGGACATTTGCATTTAGGCCACCCCCCCTTCAAATAGCGTATAACGCGTGCACAGCCGATTGCTAATTCTGGCTTAGTTTACGAGAAAATACACATGGTAATCGTAATCTCTGCACATAAAACAATGCCTTTGAGAGCAGGAAATACATTTTAAATGGTAAAATCATGTCTAGTGATGTTTTATATCAAATTTCAAACTTTTATTGACCAAGTTTGTTATGCCTGATTATTCACCTGAAGTCGTTGAAGGGAAACGATAACGCTCATCAATTATTTGAACCCCAAAGGTAGCGCTGTTTGTTTTTTAAAATGTCTGGACAGAAAAATTTAAATGTCCGGTAAGCAATATTTTAAATCGGACATTTGAGATTCCCAATCGGACATGTCCGGGGCATATGACCATAACCAGACCCCTGGGTCAAAGTTGTTGGTCTTCCCTTTACTTAATACAGGAACTATGATAATCTTGTAATGTCTTCATGGCTGAAGCAATGCTTACACACGAGGCAAGCCCTGGGTCCTGTTCCACAAAACTATCTTAGCGCTAAGCCAGTCGTAGCTCCCATACTTTAACATAGACATATGACAATCGTAGCGCTAAGATCGCTTTGTGGAACATGTTCCTGTATTGGTTGATACTAAACTGGATCGGGTGGTCTGAGGATCGGGACTTTGTTGATTGTGTTTTATTGTATCCCGATGTTGCTCATACTATCAATCACTGATAGGTATGGGCAACACTTGACTATCAAAAGATCAAATTGATACAGCTGGGCTGTGCTGGCAACAAACAAACACATGAGACAGAGACTAAAAACTGTCCAGTCCTATTCAACTGTTGCAACTGATAGACTCTTTCAAGTCGTTTTATTTCATTCTTTCAGGCAAAATTGTTGGTGCAATCTATGAGCATGGTCAAAGTTTAAAGCCTTATTCATAAGAGGCCATGACACAACAAATGTCACAAATTCCTATCTACAGAGTTTATGAAAGGCTGTGGTCATCACATTAAAGGGGGCGGTCGGGTAGCCTAGTGGTTAAAGAGTTCGCTCGTCACGCCGAACACCCGGGTTCGATTCCCGACATGGGTACAATGTGTGAAGCCCATTTCTGGTGTCCCCCGCCGTGATATTGCTGGAATATTGCTAAAAGCAGCGTAAAACCATACTCACTCATAACATTTAAGCTTGAGGCAATCTTTCACATTGGCAGCATATTGTTTGTTTATTTGTTTGTTTGTTGTTTAACACCGCACTCAGCATTATTCCAGCTATATGACGGCAGTCTGTAAATAATCGAGTCTGGACCAGACAATCCAGTGATTGATGTCATGAGCATGGATCCATGCAATTGGGATACAATGACAAGCATCAACCAAATCTGCATATTGAATTTATGATGAAAATATATCCTCCTCAATGGAAGTCATCCAGACAATGCCATGGCACTGAAGATTACCCGATGAAAGTGTAGTTTAAAATGTCATGCATGAAGTCACTTCAGAGAGCATTGATATTTAGACATTTTCTGCATAAAGTAAGGATCAATAGACAAATATGTTGATATGAAACAAACTTTCAGCCATGTTTCTTAATCTGCAACATCAATGAATATAAATTATGATGCTCTTGCCAAATGGTTTTCATGTACATTTGCTTTATAAAGAGTATGCTTTCAATTTCACACACCTCACACAGCTGAAACCCATTATTGTGACAAATCTCCACAGAAAGTATTAGCATTTGTTTAAAAAAATGTCTTAATTGCTGACAAGGAAACAGTTTCAAATAAATAAAGAACTTGTTTGCAATGAAACACAGTGGTAGTTCTCAACATCATCTTAATCTATCTTGACATCCTCTCATTATTTCCATGACAACACTACATCAGCAACATCTGAAACAACCTTGCAACCATAAATGTCTACTTTGTTCCCTAAGTGCTACATGTGTATTTTCTTTTTATTTCTCTCAGTCAATCTTAAATTATAAGAGGTGCCATGGGTTGGTTGTCTAGCTAGGATTCAAAGTGAAATGTTTTGTCCCTAGGCATGCCAGAAACCTAATAGACAGACAGATATAGTTTATTAATGTTAAACACAAACATCTTAAACATTTCATACCACAAGAAAAGATGTTTAACATCCAGGCATATCTAGGCTTACAAGACACTACTTTTTTTTATTACATAATGTACTGTAAAAAATTATTCACATTTATATAATCGTTTCAAAATGATGTAAAGCAATAGACAATGCAAGTATCATATGTAAGTTATCATTTCAAACCATAAATACCCTTTGATCTTAATCAACCAATGACATATATGTATAATATCATCAAATATGTAATATTGATTGGTTTTTGTGTCTACAGGAATGTATATGTCTGTATATATGTATATAAACTGGGCGGCAAAAGAAAGTATAGGTCGAGTTCCATGATCGATAAAAAAAATAACAAGAAGAGGTTTTGTTCTGAATTATAATATAATCTAGGGAGGGGTAACAAATGATTGACCAACCACAGTTTGAATGAAATTGTGCAATCACAGGTAATGTAAGCTCAAGGTAAACAATGGTGGGGTAAGAAATTTCATTTTCAAAAGTTGTCTGAAATGTCACCCAAAAATTGTCAGACACACTACAAGTTCATAGTCAACACAGTTGCCTTCAATAGCATGTATGACCTCCAGCTGCCTCAATGCATGCTGTGAAACGCCACCTCATCGATGACGTCAGTCTTCTGATGACGTGGACTGGAATCGTTGCCACTCATCTCTCAGGGCCTGCTGCAATGGGCGATCTTTTTCAATTTATCTTCCCTTCACTAACCCGCTAGGTGCGCTGACCCGGACGGTCCAACCTTAAACTGACGGCGCATGTGGTATGCGCAAAACGAGCACTACATGTTACTATGACGCCTATAGACAGTTAACTAGTATAACCTTCATCTGTGTCGGCAAGTCACGCTTGTGTGTGGACAGCATATCTTTTCGCCTAAACAATGATTTATCTATTGCCATGTCCGGAAATAAATGTTCCTTGATTTAATGATACATCAGGGATGACCACGACTGATTGTATTGTATAGTTATCCACTAGATATGCGTTCAAAGCGATGCAGTGAGATCAGCTGATCGTTCATCCCATGTCGCTTTGTTGACGTTTTGCAATCGGTACTGAAAGTGTTGGCCTTGATGTATGAATATGAAAATTAAGTAGATTTTGTATACGTTCCTATAGCATAGTTGTAGCATCGCCGAGCAGGCTACATCATATGCATGCATTTCAGTATGTACAACGGTGAGGCGATACGGTACGCGAAATATGAAGGTCTCATGCGACGTTGCCCATAGCCTCAATGTTGTGAATATTGACAGCAACACATGTACGAGCGTAAGTATTTTTCAGATATATAACAGAGAGCAATGAGAAATGTTCAAGATATTGTAAGAGTAACAGGCACTGTAAAATTACGTCATCAACTAGATTTCATGATACAATGTTCAAAATAAAAGAAATATTCACTGAAATCTGTTTTGATATTTAAGGGTTAATTGGTGCATGTTGTATACAAGGATTTTATGTATATGAATGGTAGCTGTTTGTTGCCAAATACTACCATGATTATATTTCAATATGATCAATGAAATATATATATTATTTTGGCCTTTTTTTAATTTTACAAAGTAGAAAAAAAAATTCAGACACAGAGGACCCTATATATTAGTTAAAATACATATTCAAGAGTATTTGTACCAACTACAATTTTTATAAAATAAAACAATATATTCATACTAATTGCCAATCTCTATAATGTTGATTGTATTAACAATGCAGTGTCTACATCCAGTTTGCATTGACAATAATCATATGATTGTGACACAGATAAAGCTGATTCTTAACTTCATTAGGCCTTGCTTTTTATGTTTCCTTGTTCTAAAGCTTTTTATGTTTCCTTGTTCTAAACTGATGTTTCAAATTCCAACATAAACAAATTATTAATGTGTTTTTTTTCTCTCTTCACACCAAAAGATATCTGCATTGCACTATGACTCTTATTATTTTATTTAATATCATGGCACACTTGTGCATGTGTACTAGTATTTGATTACACATGCATGACTTTTTAGCTGTCATCTGTTTCTGAACTGAATATTATGCTAATAAAGATAAGTAACATTAAAAAGGGACTCTGGTATTCTTTCAAGTTTGGAGAATCAATCAATTCATTGTGAAAACATTTTTAATTTCTTACATAAGTTACTTTGATCTTGATAAGATCAAAATAGATCCAAATTAAATTGAAGAGGATTAAATTATGCAGTCTTATTCATTTCAGCCAGTCTGTCTAAAATCAGGTCCTATTTTTCAGGCAATAATAAATGAATGAAAATTTAAGAAAAAATATGCCTTACCTGAGTGAATCAGTCAATATGCATATTGACTGAAATTTTCAGTCAAAATACATATTGGGCCAGATTATAGACACTGACTGTAACATATGTAAGTATCCTCTGTTATATGCAAAAACAAATAACATAAATAAATCCATTTATCTACATGGAATGACCGTGGGGTTCAATTTGCATTTATTTAACCATCAGAAGATTTGATGATAAACTTTCATATTCATATTTTCATATAAATATACTTTATACTATAGGTGTCTTGAAGTACTGTTGAATGAAAATCAGGATACTTAGATACAGCAGGATAGTGTGTGGGCTTTGGGAAATAATTTGTCAACATTAAAATAAATATGATGTTACTAAAACAAGAAGATAAAACTATGATTTACATCTATTTATGCATCATACACATTTTGTGGGGTAGTCAGTATGATTTGTTGTTTGTTGTTTGTTGGGGCACATCTCTGTAATTAACTACTATTTTAAGAGCATGAGTATCAGAATTCTGTAAGAAATGATGGATCAATGAATTAACACCTGTGATGACTCAGAGCACTTAATGGTGGGACACATGTTATAAGGGGCAGAATAATATGGGTAAATCTCTTATTTCAAAGAATGATGACTGGTATGTATATTGCAAATGAGTAACTGAGTGCTCAATAGATGCATGGTAGATGTTCATTTGGCCTATTTCTAAAAAAATAATGTAAATTTAAATATTCAGATGCAAATTTAATTTTGATATAAAAAGATACATTTAAAATCAGTTGTTTTATTATTGTGAACGTTATTTCTTTTTAAAATATTTGTAAAGGCACGGATGTATACTTACTATATAGATCATTGGTAAAGGCCTGTCAAAGATGTCTGTGTGCTGCAAATGTTGGCGTATCACTAATTTTATTACATTGAAGTCCATGGTAGTATTTGTTGAAATTTGAATGCTTGAATTGTTGTGGGTAATAACACAAAGGCTGATAAATAAAATGAGTTTGCATTATTTCATCGATGCAATATGTTAGCCCAGACTGACTAATGTCTCGCTGTTTTCTGACGTAGAAAATACCGTGGCAATATACCATTTTTCATGACGTTTTTCCCGCTATATTCCAAAGTGACAATTCGTCTTGTAGTTGAAGACTCAACAAATGTTCATATTATAAACTAATAATCACTACAATATATGTGCTAGTTAAAAATATTCAGTTGTAAACGACTGTTTTTTAAAGCAGGGGCAACAGGATAACTCTTTAGCTTGGCTCCGTCTCTACGTGTCAGTAGTTGTCGCAGCGCGCATTGATCCGGGAACCAGACCGGAAGCGACAGTTTGAACCGTCGCTTATATCATTTCAAAAGGAGAGTTATTTCCCTTTGGAACAAAAAGATCGCCCATTCTTGTCTGTTGACAGGAGGCTGATGGCGTGCTCTAATCTGTCTGTCAAGATGGTCCGGCAGATGTTCAATAGGATTCATATCGGGCGAGTGGGCAGGCCAGGGCAAAACGTCAATGTTCTGCTGGTTTAGAAAGTTCAGAGTCAGTCTTGCAGTATCGGGCCTGGCATTGTCATGTTGAAACAATGTCCCCTGCTGTTGGTTTTGTTAGAACGGAAGCACAACTGTCTGCAACACTTGGTCTCTGTACTGCACAGCTTTCAGGTTTCCCTGTATAATCACCAAATCAGTCTTCTGATCTCCACAAATACCGCCCCACACAATGACACTTCCCCCGCCGAATGGATGGACGTCTTGAATACACGCCGGAGCCAAACGTTCCCCTCTGCGTCGATAAACTCGTTCTCTGCCGTCATTTCGAAACAAGTTAAACCAACTTTCATCAGTAAACAGCACTTGACGCCAATTTCTCACTTGCCAGCATCGAACCTGCCTCGCCCATCGCAGTCTTAGGCGTCAATGTTGAGCAGTCGGTACCATTCCTCGGAAAAGACGATACGCTCAGATTCCAGCAGCACGAGGTTGTCGTAGTACTGTACGTTGGCTAATTGGATGTCCCAACGCTGTTGCTGCCGTCGCCGTCGCCTTTACGAATCTGTTTCTCAGGTGAATGAGCCGTATCTGACCGTCTTCCAGTGGTGTTGTCACTCGGGGTCGTCCGGTTCTAGGCCTGTCCTGTGCCCTCCCTGTCTGCCTGTTCTGTTGAATCAGCCTGGCTACTGTCAATGGTGTACAACCTATCCTTCTGGCAATTTGGACCTGTGTTGCCCCCATTTCGGCCATACTGATGGTTCTCTCTCTCTCTCTGCTCCTGTGACAGTCGTGGCATTTCTTGTGTGCTTTCATCACCCGTGGTTATACCCTGCAGACGAACGCATTTATACAGCTAACATGCACGTGCAGTTTATGCCATAGGCGGGAAACCTGTTTCACCATTTTTTTGTCACCGCACAAGCCCCGTCAAAGGTGGTGCGTTTGGGTGAGGTGTTTTTTGGTACCTGTTCCTGGCCAGTCATATTCCCAATACCCACTTTCCACTTGTTATCGCTGTTTTTAGGAAAATTACAAATTGCCAACCTATACTTTCTTTTGCTTTGTTTATATATGAATCATAATGTTTAGTCATTTTTAAAATTGTATCTGTCCCGTAATGGAATGTCTCTGCAATAAATCTTATCTTATCTTATGAATAATTGTCGTCTAACAAATTTCTTATGGTGGAAGCAATACGTTTGAGGCGCTTAGGATTACTTTCAGAAAACAATTTAATTAACAAATCTTCAGGTTCTGAAGAATTGTAACAATACAAATTAATGTTGTATCTTAGGTCCATATAAAACTTACACTCTGAAAGGAACTGAACTTCTGTTCCCCCTTTGTTACAAAAATAACAAGTTCTGTGCTCTAAAGGGGTGGGGGGTGGGGGTCCATTGTGCCAACTTGTCTCCACATGAAGGGAGAGGCTTCCACAACGTAGTCTAGAGAGATAGTTTCTCAGATTCCTGGATATAATGGTTTGCAAGTAAATTGCCGAGACAAGATCTTTTTTAAAAATACGGTAGTTGAGCAACTTATTATACAAGGCATATTTCCTAATACATGTATCAGGTTTTCCACCCCTGATTATGTTTCTGGGTCTGTCAGCGACATACCCATTACCCATATAGGTTTCACCATGGAGGCTCACAGTGGAAACACACTTATCCGAAAAAACAATGCCTTCCAGACAACTTTTATCAAATTGAATAAAATGTTCAGTTTATCTTGATATCTGATTTTGCTGGAACAAATCAGCTCCAATACCAGGCAGGATCCATGCAAGACGATGTTTGTTTAGTTGGTCATCACACACCAACCTACATCAACTGGTAGCATTTGATCCCAATGGACTAAGATACCATTTGTAAAAATAGATTGGATATTTTTTATTCTAATTTGGCAACAAGTCTCAATTGGGAATTTGACACTGAAGTGAAATTTGAGTTAAGTGACTTTTGTTGTAACAAGTTAGAATGTGTGTGTGAGCGAGCACTGTCACAAATCAAAAGTAGAACTAAGGATATACAGCACACATTATTAAAAACGAAAAAGAAAAATACTTTAGGTTGATTACATTTATTACAGTCAGCAATATTCACATCAGGTTAAGTCAGCAATATTTTACAACATCAGGTGTCCCATTCAAAGGTCGGTGATGGATGTACAAATTAGGGATCGCAAGTAGGAGCAATCACACTAAGGCCTGAAAATATGAAAAATGCCTAACTACTAGGTGACAACTAACATGAATTTTCAATACCAGAAGTTAAGAACATTGAAAATAACATATATAACAAGCTATATTTCCATGATGGGCAATCCTTTTGGCAAAGCAAACCTAATTATTTATAATTAAACACGAAGTAACTATTCCACACATTTATCCTTGAAATAACACAATATTATACTCACAAAAGCCTTTCTCCTGGCCAGGTCTCACGACAGTGAAAGATCAACTGTGTCTTAACACTGCTAAGACATGGCTTTATATAATCAAGTCAGAGACAAAACGCATGCTTTTCACATGTCAAAATGGTGTGTTTGGGCGCCCTGTTCCAGTATTAAGGATGACATCTACCCCTACCAAAATACATCCCAAAAGTAATGATAAAAGAGCACACGATGTGACAAGCACTCAGTAATGTATCATGTTTAAGTTTGGTAGGGGAGATAACTATGTGATTCACACATCCAGAAATTCATTAATCCAGACATTTCCTTGAGGAGAGGTTCCACAGTATTTCTTATGCCCGCTACAAAGCAAAAATCTGAATGTTGCTTACGAGTCATTGAAGCCATGTGACACACCACAAGCTAACATCAGCTCTAGAGAACAGCTGTTTTCTATCAATTTTCAAATTGATTTAATTCTTTTACAATGGCAACTTGAAATCTTGTCTGCAAGATAAATTCATTGTAGCACTCTCACTCGCGGTATATGTCGTTTTATGCAACGCTTGTTAGGTTTTATAACGCTAACCTCCAGCCCATGGTATAAATTTTTTAACCTAATGCAGGACGCATAAAACCAGATATACCTTGAGTGTTACTGCTACAACTTATATCATTGTTCACATAAATAGCAAAATGCTGAGCTCAGTAGTAGGGCTGGGACGGGTAATTCGGGTACCCGGGACGGGTGGGTACTGAGTAGGACCCAGGTACCCACAGGACTACCCGGACCCGTGTTTAGTCATGTGATTTATTGTTTAATGACAAAAATTATCTTGAACTCTATGGTTACACTACAAGTCACTAATGTTCGCATTTCTTTCTGACTATGCACCCATTCCTTCTGATTTTTTCATATGGTTGAATAAAGATATAACTTAAGTTAACTTCAGTGCATGCATGACCAGATCGTTTTATAAATGTATCTAAATATGTTTTGCAAGAGCTGTGGTAACAAAATTCCCAATCAGACATTTTGTATCTCTTGAAACCTACAGTGGGTACCCGGGTAGGGTCGGGTAATAGGGGGGTGGGTACCCGGGTAGTAAATTTGGACTCGTCCCAGCCCTACTCAGTAGACCTTTTTTCAAGGTCCTCTGAACTTATGTTATATGCTTCTCAATTTTTGATAGAAATACTGAGACATTATATACTAAATACAAACACATGAAGCATTCACATTTGTCAAGGAAAAATAAGCTATCCCTTTCAAAAGTTGAGTTGTATATGTAGGCTGTCTAGTGATGTCAGTTACCGAAGAAACAGTTATCAACAGAAATAAGAGTTCAATATACTATTACCATCAATATGACACGGAAATCTATCAATGAAATTATCTTTTGTTGAAATACAACCTGAAAACATACAACAAAGAAGTCTTGGACTGTCTTGTCAAGTTGATATCACTGTTTGCTTCTCACCATGAATGCAATAGAAAAACTCATTTATTTGTCTGTATAGATGGCGATGAAATAGTCTTGGTCCCACTTGTTTGAACTGTAAGAGTGTATGTGTTGCATTTAAATGTGCGTTAAAGCTGAAAGTTCCCGATGGAGATGAATGATGATTCAGTGGTTATGTCGCCACTGTCTGGACTCCGCACGTAACCCCATGTGAGGAGAGGTCGCAGAGTTAACTTTCCTCATCAGCATCACCTTTCACAGGCTCTCAAAACTGCCTGGGGCATGTATACTACACGAAAGAAGTTAAAGAACAACTGATTATTTCCATAAGACCAGAGTTAATCTGTCCTGACAAGTCATATAAAAAACCAGGGTGCTTTAGCTTCTTAGCATATAAGGATTCTCCTGGATACAGTGTGAGCTGGAATTACTTACAAATAAATATTCTGTTCCTGAAAATGGTGGAAAAACATTTTTGCCTGAGGGTTTTACAAAAAAAGTATTCACTGGACATAGTGGATGTACTGAAAAATGGTGGGGCTTGGCTCCTATGTTCAGAGATAACAATTGTATGTCTTGAACAAGCACTGCCTGAAAAAACATTCTGCCTCAAACAAAAATCTCAGTAAGCCCCAACACCCAGTCATAAACCAAAGCAACACATTGGGATTCCTATCCTTTGGATGTGAAAACCTAAAACCTAAACAACAATGTGGGGATTCTGCTCAAAAGGATGTGAAAACATTTCCACACATAAACTCTCGCAGAAATGGGGATTCCCCTCTATTGGATGTGAAAACCTAAAACCTAAGCAACAATGTGGGGATTCTGCTCAATAGGATGTGAAAACATTTCCACACATAAACCTAAGCAACAATGTGGGGATTCTGCTCAATAGGTTATGAAATCATTTCCACACATAAACCTGAGCAACACATGGGGATTCTGCTTAAAAGGTTGTGAAAACATTTCCACACATAAACCTGAGCAACACATGGGGATTCTGCTTAAAAGGTTGTGAAAACATTTCCACACATAAACCTGAGCAACACGTGGGGATTCTGCTTAAAAGGTTGTGAAATCATTTCCACACATAAACCTGAGCAACACGTGGGGATTCTGCTTAAAAGGTTGTGAAATCATTTCCACACATAAACCTGAACAACACATGGGGATTCTGCTCAAAAGGATGTGAAAACATTTTCACACATAAACTAAAGCAGAAATGGGGATTCCCCTCTAGTGTATGTGAAAACATTAACCTAAGCAACAATGTGGGGATTCTGCTTAATAGGATGTGAAAACATTTTCACACATAAACCTGAGCAACAATGTGGGGATTCTGCTCAATAGGTTATGAAATCATTTCCACGCATAAACTCAAGCAACACATGGGGATTCTGCTCAGTAGGATGTGAAAAGATTTCCACACATAAACCTGAACAACACATGGGGATTCTGCTTAATAGGTTGTGAAAACATTTCCACACATAAACCTGAGCAACACATAGGGATTCTGCTTAAAAGGTTGTGAAATCATTTCCACGCATAAACCTGAGCAACACATGGGGATTCTGCTCAGTAGGATGTGAAAACATTTCCACACATAAACTCTCGCAGAAATGGGGATTCCCCTCTATTGGATGTGAAAACCTAAAACCTAAACAACAATGTGGGGATTCTGCTCAAAAGGATGTGAAAACATTTCCACACATAAACCTAAGCAACAATGTGGGGATTCTGCTCAATAGGTTATGAAATCATTTCCACACATAAACCTGAGCAACACATGGGGATTCTGCTTAAAAGGTTGTGAAAACATTTCCATGCATAAACCTGAGCAACACATGGGGATTCTGCTTAAAAGGTTGTGAAAACATTTCCACACATAAACCTGAGCAACACATGGGGATTCTGCTTAAAAGGTTGTGAAATCATTTCCACACATAAACCTGAACAACACATGGGGATTCTGCTCAAAAGGATGTGAAAACATTTTCACAAATAAACTCAAGCAACACATGGGGATTCTGCTCAGTAGGATGTGAAAAGATTTCCACACATAAACCTGAACAACACATGGGGATTCTGCTCAATAGGTTGTGAAAACATTTCCACACATAAACCTGAGCAACACATAGGGATTCTGCTTAAAAGGTTGTGAAATCATTTCCACGCATAAACCTGAGCAACACATGGGGATTCTGCTCAGTAGGATGTGAAAACATTTCCAAGCATAAACCTGAGCAACACATGGGGATTCTGCTTAAAAGGATGTGAAAATATTTCCATACATGAACCTGAGCAACACATGGGGATTCTGCTCAAAAGGATGTGAAAACATTTCCACGCATAAACCTAAGCAACACATGGGGATTCTGCTCAAAAGGATGTGAAATCATTTCCACACATAAACCTGAGCAACACATGGGGATTCTGCTCAATAGGTTGTGAAAACATTTCCACACATAAACCTGAGCAACACATGGGGAGTCTGCTTAAAAGGTTGTGAAATCATTTCCACGCATAAACCTGAGCAACACATGGGGATTCTGCTCAGTAGGATGTGAAAACATTTCCACGCATAAACCTGAGCAACACATGGGGATTCTGCTCAGTAGGATGTGAAAATATTTCCACACATAAACCTGAGCAACACATGGGGATTCTGCTCAAAAGGTTGTGAAATCATTTCCACATATAAACCTTAGAAACACTATATAGGGTACATACACTTCACAAATTAGTAAGGACACTTCCAGAAATATGCTTAACAACACATGGCGATTCTCCTGGATAGGATGTTAAAACATTTCCAGCCATATACCAGAGCCAAATAACAGGTTCTCCTTGATAGATAAACTGGCATCATTAGTGACTGTTCGCAGCTCAAACATACATTTATGTCTGAGCCATCCAGAAACACAAATGTGTCCTGATGGTTTCCATAATTCAAGAAACCTTCAAATTACCCAGTTTGTGTAGGCCACCTGGCAGGATCCTGTGGGTTTGTATTATTTTGTTACCAGGCATATGTGGGTTTACATTATTTCCGTAACCAGGATTCTGTCGGTTTACAATATATTCGAAACCAGGATTCTGTGGGTTTATATTATTTCCATAACCAAGATTATGTGGGTTTACATTATTTCTGTAACCAGGATTCTGTGGTTTTAGATTATTCCACAATCAGAGCTCTGTGGGTATATGTTATTTCCATAACCTGGATTCTGTGGTTTAAGATTATTCCGCATTCAGGTTTACATTATTTTCATAACCAGGATTCGAGGGTGAGGTGAGGTGAGGTGAGGTGAGGTGAGGTGAGGTGAGGTGAGGTGAGGTGAGGTGAGGTGAGGTGAGGTGAGGTGAGGTGAGGTGAGGTGAGGTGAGGTGAGGTGAGGTGTGGGTATATGTTATTTCCATAACCTGGATTCTGTGGTTTAAGATTATTCCGCATTCAGGTTTACATTATTTTCATAACCAGGATTCGAGGGTGAGGTGAGGTGAGGTGAGGTGAGGTGAGGTGAGGTGAGGTGAGGTGAGGTGAGGTGAGGTGAGGTGAGGTGAGGTGAGGTGAGTTGAGTTGAGTTGAGTTGAGTTGAGTTGAGTTGAGTTGAGTTGAGTTGAGTTGAGTTGAGTTGAGTTGAGTTGAGGTGAAGTGAGGTGAAACCTTATAAGACAGGAATGTATTTGTCTTATATACAACTTTTCTTGTGTTTGCAGGTACAAGAAAAACAGAAGCAGCTCTGTCACCGCCATTTCCTCAAAACTTCAAGTCTAAATGTACCACCATGTACTTCCAATCCCCAAACATTACTTCCAGACCTTGACTGTAACCAAGACAACATCCTAGAGAAGGCATTCCCATGACATTAAATGATACAAGTGAATGAAAAGTCTGCTCTTACAACAAGCATGGAGTTCTGGGGATCTTTTCTTTTCTAGAATCCCTACAAGGGCCTACTTACCGCTGCGGATGCAGGATTTTGAAAAACAGTGTGTGCACACCATACTAAAGTTATGAAAGTAACAAACACATAAGATAGGTTTGCAAGTTAGGTGTTCTAAAAAAGGAGAGTCAAGCAGCCCCTGCTCCTCTCCTATATTGTCTGCAAACAGTACAACATACTGACTGACCACTGACAAAGTCAGTTGGCTACAAACCTTAACTTGCAACAGTCCACGTTTTCTGGAAGCTGTAGCCTAGGACTCCTGAATGATTTAAGTTAATATGTCATGGTGACCCACTTACAACTGACTGATTCAGCTCGTCATATTATGTTTTTTGTTGTTGAATGCCACAATGGATTCAACAATATTCCAGCTATATGACAGCATCCTGTACATAATCAAGTCTGGACCAGACAAGCCAGTGATTGAAACTGTGAGCAATGATCCACGTGACCAAGTCACCAAGCCTGACCACCCGAGTAAGACCCAATCACCTTATAGGACCAGTATAGGTTGCTGGGGACTCTAAGGCGGTGACATAATGACATGCGATATATTCTCTCACTAGAACCAACTACAAACTTAATTTAGATAAAGTCTTTGTTCTTTATTTTGTACTAGCTGACATATACACCTGGAAAATAATTAAGCACTGCTAACTATACAATTCTACATGAAACAACACTCATTAAAATGGCACAATGTATTTATTTTCTGATGAAACACATTTGTTTTTGTGTACAAAGTCACAAACTTGTATTAGAATACAGAAACCAAAATTGATTCTGCAATTATATATTCCATTGCAATGGTTATTTGACTAAACTTGCCATTGCTTTTACAAACTTTATATCAAGAATCCTTAGACATTTATCCAAATGAGGTCAAGGTCATGTGTAGATATTTCCAAAAGATAATGTTCTGAAAACAGAAGGAATGGTGCTTAATTTGTTCCAGGTGTGCAAATCTCAAGGTCACCCAGAAAGCAGTCTCAGATCTATTTAATCTCAGGGAATGTGACATTGGAGTTTAACTTTGAACTGACCATGTTGACAGTTACATGTAAATAAAACAAGCTGAGTTAAATGTCTTGAAGGTGATTACTGGAAATGCATTAAGTAGATGATTAACCACTTGTCTGAAGCCTGGGTCTAGTTAAGTTTTGTTCGGTCCAGTAAGTTCAGCCAATTATTGCTGATGTGATGAAAATGATGCTTATAGCCATGTTGGGGAGTAGACTCAAAATTGTTTTGCATTTGGCGCAGACTGCTCACAGAAGGTCAACCACTACAAATTGAATGTGAGACTGACCATTCGATATTCTGAAGTCTTGAAGTTAAACAAATATTCAGTCTCTAACAAATATCCCTGGCCTCCTGCCCCTGAATATTAAGTGGTGGGCCCCTATTTGCATATTTTAGGATAGGTGGGAAGCAGTTCTCAAAGGATGTTGAGTCTACAGTTCCATATCAAGACCAAAGCTTGGGAGTTGGTATCATTGACCTTGTGTGAGCGACTTGTGTTAGAGTGAGTTGAGTGATATGCATCAGAGCAGACACCAGGACAAGTGTTACAGAACTGGATCAAGTAGAGATGAGGCAGGAGTGTCCACAGGGATACAACCTAATGGGAAAAGTCCAGACATTCTTATGCTTTACAGAGTTATGTTCATGAGACATAGAAGTAAGCAGGGTAAATAGCCTCAGACATCAGACAGGGAAGACCATTGTGGTAAGGTGTTGCTGTCTAGACACTGTTCTGACCTGGGGTCAGACTGTCCCGAATACAGCCCCTAAACCTTAGGAGCTTCAGAGTCTTGTGTCTGTCTGGAAGTCATGACGATGAATCACAAATGTGGAAAGTGTTCTATAGAAGTAGTCCACCTGGCTCACTGTAGCTCACTGTAGCATCATCACCAACTCAATAAATGACTTTATCCTTGTCTGATAATATTTTGTTCATGTGCTCAATGGCAAATGTATATGTGGTCATGTTACTGAAGATGGAAATGTCTACAGTAGCTATGATCCCAAGAAGGATTTACGCCTGTTTAAAAGTAAAGGAGAATTTAAGGGGTGACTTGCTTCTTTAATTTCATGATAAAACAACAGAGAGTCCTTCATGGGGCTGGACATACTCTGGAAGTTTCAGTTAGAATTAAATGGATGGAAAGTGCACAAAAACATGATGAACAAGCCAAAATAAATAACAAAATAATTCAGTGGATCAACGTCTGCTGATCAAAAGGGTTATTCAATTATTTTTCAAGGTCTGGTGTTTATGTTAACACAACGAGAACAACTTTCAGGATGGGGTCCGAAATAAGCTTTCATAATTCAGAAACTACACTAAACTTTATGATAAAATAAAAAAAATTTATTGTTCCTTTTGAGAACACAGTTTCATCTGTAAAACAAAAGTTTGTCTTAGAAACTATTTTTAATCCTGTAAGGCATCGCATGCAAATAAACATCTGACTGTACGTAAACAAATAAAGCTACCAAGCTAATGAAATCTGAAGAACAACTGTGTTACTTGTTATCTCCTTTATACAACAGTGACAAGTTCTAAAGGATCAAAACCATACCCATACTTGGTAATTGCAACTTTTTGGTCAAACACACAGAAAAAAGGAGTGAAAGTTTAAAGGTTTGAAACATCATGGCCAGAGGATAATAAAGGCTGTTCTCTTTAAGAGAATGATGCATGACACGTCTGTAGAGAGCCCATTTAGTTGGCAACTCTTTTAGGCCTCGATCGCCTCTTATCACAGTAAATCTCATGCTTACAAATCGCAAAAGGAGCAAATTCTGTCGAGCTGTCAAATAATTGCTGTGTCATTCAAAATGGTCTGTTATCACTAAACAGTTTGTAATCTTTGAAAACAAATCGCAGTGGTTGCCGGGTATCTGTTCAGACTTCACATCACGCATTCCAAATACGAATAGTGTGTTCACTCGGGGCCAGGGAGAGGAGAACTAAAGGAAAGCAATTAGTTTTGATCCTTGGGTGCATTCCAACGCTAGGCCAATTGACATTTGCAAATGCTGAGTAAATTGAGTGTTACGAGAGCTATAGAGTCAGACGAAGGTGATGCCAGCTTGCACTGATTAGGTCATCAGTAGGGACAGTTGATGTATTGCTGTGACACAGTACAGGATTACTAATCCTATCAAAGGTAAATAAAAGCTTTTACAAAACACGTTCTGAAATAGCCTTGTCAAGTGGAACAATCAAGAATGTTATTTAAGCTAATAGGCTGTACATTCACATTTGAAATGACGCTCTTGCTCCACTGCCAAACGAGCAAGTAAACTTGGTGAATGTCAGTCACTTAAAGCATTAAACTAAAGACGTGTGTATACACTTTGTGTCAAACAGATCCACTTGGAGAAATCGGGGACATTTGCTGCATTGTCCAAACATTTAAGTCATTGGTATCACTTTATATGCAGTGAGAAGGCTGTGATGATATATCATCATTGGACGGTGTCAGTTTGTGACGAAATATCTTTTTTTGATGGTGCCCCTGATGAAATATCATTTTTTGATTGGCCCTGTGGTGAAACATATGATCATTTGATGGCAGCAGCGATAAAATAGCACTGTTTCATGATGCTCATTGACATAACATCTTCAACCGATGGGACAAAGATGCACTGCCATGCATGAAGGATGCTTGTCATGAAATATCATTTGGAAACGTAACCAAATGGGGATCTATACATATTAAATATTTTCTTGAAGTAAATTTCAGATGAGGATACAACTAAGGAGGTCACAAAGAGTTCTTTTTGGCCAAATGGAAATGTCAAATGTTTTAGTTATTGCATGGAAAAGGCATGTTAAAATGGTTGACAAGTTTTTTACTTCTGGCATGCTAAATTTTCCAACCTCAAGAGAAAATCTAACGATGAACAAATGTGTGACAAAAGATGATTTCTGTATCTACATCTCCCCAAAACGCATGATTATAAGGGCCCAATTTGGCCTACAGGAAACAAGAAAAACTTTAGGAAATCATTACGAAATGAAATATTAATGAGAATGAGATTCCTTTTCTTTCAAACACTTACAGACCGTCTCCGTGGTCTAATGGTAGAGCGTCCGCCCAGAGAGCGGAAGGTCGGGGGTTCGATCCCCGACTGCGTCATACCAAAAGATGTTAAAAGATGGTACTTGTTGTTACCCTGTCTGGCGCTCGGCATTAAGGGGCTAAAACAAGGACTGGTCGGCTCGGAGTTAGTATACTGTGTCTGAGTGGGGTATTCATGTTAAAAGTGCAGCACGGTATCTCAGTGAGCTAGCACTATAAATCGGCATCAGTCTGGACTAGTACAAGCAGCCACACACACAAATACACGTGCATGCACGTCGCTATATAAGTGCAAAAATCTTGGACGCGACGTTCAACCCCATTTCACCTCACCTCAAACACTTACATGTCTTTAACTCATAACAACACTAAATGTAGACCATGTCAAAAGCTGATTTTAAAGGTTTTCAGAATTGTAATTGATATTTGATCATGAACAGTTTATTTTGACTCAAGCTGGTTTTCTTAGATGTATAGGTGACAGGACAAGCACATGGTAAAGAGATTCTGCACAGTGAATTGTGCCACCTTACATGACTGGGACATCTATGGCCAAGTTTGCCATAAGAATATGGTTAAAAAACAAACCCTCTTCGGAATGGTCACTGATACTGATGTTCACCTACTCCTAAAAAGAACCTACAGATAAAAAAATTGAAATCATTATTGGGTCAGTTGAAGAATTATCTTGTTTAATGAAAGAACTGTAATATTGTCATCAGGTAAGATTCTCCCTTTTTCTGGCGATAGCTAAAATGAGAATCAGGAGCAGATGGCTCCCTCAAAACTATAAAAACAAAAAAAATTAAAAAATTAAAGATTATGATAAATGTGCGTACCTACATTTTGACAGATTAGTTGCCATGGCAAAGTTGTCTTTCAATTATAAGCTCCTTCAATTATGAATTCACTAAGGATTCACAACCAACAGGTGAACAGTTAGTTTTCTGAATGGTACAGTCATCTGACTGAAAATGTACTGAAACCGCTTATCTGCGGAGCTCACCAATGTCTGTTTCAGCACAAGCTATCAACTTTTGAAAGGGATATTTTGGTTGGGGTGTGAATCTGAAGAGTTGCATGGAGATGTTGTTATACAAATAGTATTTGGTTTTGGAGTAGAACTGAAACATTTTAAGCTTAATTAAAGTTCACCTTGTTTAACCAAAGTATGAAATATTTGAGTATCCTTATCAAAAGTTGAGTGGTATATGAAGTCATGGTGCTTTCATTTGAGATCACTTTGTAACAGGGTCCCTGGTCTGTACTTGTAACTTACACAGCGTGGAATAATGTCCAAACCTTATATTAATCGTTTCTCTTCAGAGGGCAATAACCATTCATTGTCAGACACTATTAACCTTTCAGAATATTTGTCCAGGAGAATATTGTGAAACCCTTGTGCCACATTTAAAGGAATATAAAAACAGATTTTGACTGGAAAATCTTCAAACTGATTGTGTCATAACTTCGGCTTCAACAGTGTTTAATGGCACAAGGGTTCAAGTCTGCTCATTTGTCAGATGAGTGAGTGAGTGAGTGAGTGAGTGAGCGAGCAAGTTGGGTTTAATGCTGATGGATATTTCAGTTGTATCACACACTGTCAGGTTACTGGGTGAGTTTTACACCACTCTTAGCAATATTGCAGCAACATCCTGGTGGGGAACACCATAAATAAGGTTCACACGTTGTATCCATGTTGTGAATCAAACCCCGGCCTTCAGCATGACGAGTGAAAGCCTTATCCCAATGTTACCCACTGCCCTGAGTATACACACTGCAACGTAGGCGTAATGCACAGGCTCTGGTATGGTGCTGACAGCCCAAGGATCATAATCAGGGAGCATCTGGGATTTGAACTTATAATCAGTGGATCCTGGCAGCAAAGGGATGCAACTATGCATGGAGCTGTAGCTCCTCAGCCCACTTGGCCATGCACTAGACTTGTGTTGCAGATGATAGATGTGAATCCTCAGAGCATCCTGGCATAGGGCTAAGGGATGCAACTCTGCATATCAAATCGTGGGTTCTCTGATAACTTGGCCTCTCATTCCAATAAAGGGTATCAAACATGCATCTTTAGTTGCCACTGATTTGAACAATGTCACTTCAATGAAGACAGCTAAGTCACTTTGATGAAGAGCATGTGTTAAATCATTAATCTCAAAAGGGGTTCATCATTTTCATGAAGAGCACAAGATATCCAATCACTGATCTTAAGGGGTGTTCAGTCACATTAATGAAAAGCATGTGTTCAGTCACTTTCATGAAGAGCTTGAGGTGTTCCATCACTGATCTGAAAGAGTGTTCAATCAATTTAATGAAGAGGTGTTAAGGCACTGATCTCAAGAGGGGTTAAGTCACTTTCATGAAGAGCTTGAGGTGTTCCATCACTGATCTGAAAGAGTGTTCAATCAATTTATTGAAGAGGTGTTCAGGCATTGATCTCAAAAGGGGTTAAGTCACTTTCATGAAGAGCTTGAGGTGTTCCATCACTGATCTGAAAGAGTGTTCAATCAATTTATTGAAGAGGTGTTAAGGCACTGATCTCAAGAGGGGCACTGATCTCAAGAGGGGTTAAGTCACTTTCATGAAGAGCTTGAGGTGTTCCATCACTGATCTGAAAAGGTGTTCAATCAATTTAATAAAGAGGTGTTCAGGCACTGATCATGATCACTCATGACACATGGTGGCATTTGACCATTATGTTATCAGAAACTTACTTTGAGATGCATTAAGAAATATTCCACATCCATTCAGATTCCACGTTTTCATTATAATATCATCACTGTCACACAAAATGCTCCAGCAAAATATGTGCCTGGTAGATTAAAACTGCATTTGCAGTTTTTACAATGATTGAAACTTTCAAAAATATGCATGTTTCAATTTACTGATTGTACTTTAACGTGAACACAAGGGATAGGAACAAATAAAATATCATAAATCTGTCTTTGTGTTAACCTCATGTCATTTCTTCCTAAAAGTGTTATAATTTAGCGCCTGCAATTTCCCATTACTGTGTTTCAACACCATTGCCTGTCATTAATTGCGCTACAGAAAACAAATACAAAATGTATGCTTTAAATTTAAAGAGTATTTATTTGAGTTTATTTGACAGAATTATTTCAAAGTGGAGGAAAAAAATTCACACTTTAAACCTAACTCATGAGCTGAAGCTGACATTGGTGTTGTGAGCTGTTGACTGCCATGAACAGCAACAGCTGCAGCCTGTCAAGGACGGGGTCCACAGTCAACAAGCAATTTGAAACATTTTATCCTGATCCTATTTTGGTCGGCATGGGCAATATATTCTGCACACAGGGAGATTGTTAATGATTTGAATGAATCCAATAATACTAAATTTACTACTCCTCTTTTGATAGGGATATTTCTTATCTTTCCATGACGCTCAAAACTGATTCTCATAATATGTCAAGTGTATATTTAAATGGAATGACACATCTGTTTATCCCTATCAAAGGTCGAGCAGTGTATGAAACAGTCATTGAAACATTTTGTTTAATTGGTGGCAACCTCATGTTGAAAACACAATCTGAAAAAGATCATCTGATGATATGTTTAGTGACTAGTTATTGGCAATCATCCTCTATATCTCCTGGGCTCTCATTTTGATGTCTGTATATATATAATCAGCCAAAGACGTCAGTGACATCAAGAAATCAGAATTAACATATGATGAGAAATAGTCATGTTAATTCAATGATCATCAATCACACACCTCAACACACTGTTTTATAAATTGCCACAAACAGTTAAAATCAGTTTGATAATAAAAATAATCTTGACAATTTGGCATCAGCTGAAATGCTGAAAGAACACGTTGTCAATACTACAAATATGTCAATATTTGAAAATAGAAAAAATACAGATATTTAAAACTATTAATAGGATGTGAACCAGGGATAATTTTTTTAACAACTTAAAGTACTGACCAATTACATCTCAAAGCCCTTTAGAGAAATATTCAAAGTATTGTAGTTTAAGTCTTATTTCAACCTACTGATCAAACTGTTCAGTAATAAAATCTGTGATACCACTCACCCCTAACCCCTTAAATATAAAGTTTTCTGTGTGCAAAGTGCTTTTTTGAGAATATATGAGGCTGACAGCATGACGTGATAATTACTCCATGAACGACCTGGTAGATGTCCAAGGAGAGATTTAACAATTTTAGCAAATTGTGACACCAAAGTAAACATGACGTTGTTGCTAGTTTGGACAGTTTGTTGAAGTTTAATTTGAGGGAGAATGAAGTCTGAATATAAAGACATCAACATTTCTTTGACATAACTTCATTGAGCATCGATTTCTTGATTGTACAATGTTAAGTGTTGCTCGCTGTGCTGTTTTAAAAAGAACCCACCACAGAGAGATGGAAAGGGCATGCTCGGACATGTTCGAAACAAACTGACCTCATGTTGTCAGACCAGACATTTAGTAGTTCGTGAAGATGATACCCAGCGACAGTCTGTCATTAAATGTCCAGATATTAAATGGTATCTATCCACTTCTGACAGTTAATTTTCCAGGATTATGTATATGAAAATCTCATTTGATCTCTCAGCTAATAGGTATGTCCAAAGTATTTTGACAAGTAATCAAGAAAAGTGTGAAAGTTGTAGAACTTGTTAGTAGTGTTTCAGAAACAATCATCCAGGCCTTCAGAGCAATCAATTTATTCAGCATCAGCATTCAATCTGCTGCAGCTGGTCATCACCCAGTACCATTCTGCTTGTACAATCTAGTAATAGCGCCATTCTTTGCTCTTCTTTTTTGGAAAGATCGCAGCACAGATTCATATTCTTGTATGATAGCATTCGGTCTGCTTCAAATTTTTAAATATTTATTTCTCTCATCTAAACATGGAAAATGATTTACCCTTTTTTGAATAGTGTTAATTATGTGTCAAACCAATCTGATAAACTTGGTGTCATGAGCTGATTAATAGGCAAATTAGGTCACCTAGCATGACCTACTTTTAGTAGGCTCTGCATATGGTGTCTCCCCATAGGACAAGGTTAAATGGATTACTAACCAATCAGCTTATACCAGTACCTTTCCAATGCAATAGACCAAACCCAACATGGTAGCAGACTAAACACAAATAATTATAATTATAAAAAATTAAATTGCTGTATTTTCATGAACCATTGTTACATCTTTGATAGGCATTTAGCAATCTCATTAAAATCAGATATTAGTTCTCGTTAGTGCCGAAAAACACGAGAAAGCTGCCTTCTGATTGGTCATTCCATTGGTCGGTCAAAGTTCGCGCAAGGTCGGTCTGACGTGAACCGTAATGGGATGTCCTCAGATCTTTGTTTGCTAAACAAAGATCTGAGGACATCCCATTACTACAATACTTTCAATATTGCTAAACAAAGCTCTGAGGACATCCCATTACGGTTCACGTCAGACCGACCTTGCGCGAACTTTGACCGACCAATGGAATGACCAATCAGAAGGCAGCTTTTTCATGTTTTTCGGCACTAATTTCAAATTGGCGACTATGCTTTGAAACATATTTTGACAAATTCTTGATTTCAAATTTGAACAGGAACAAAAGAACATTCTTGGATGGCTAATTGATGGTCTAGATTGTATGGATTCAGTTGTTAAACCCGTAACTATAGTTCGGAGTTAAAGTTTTCGAGGTTGCATGATTAGACATCACATTCCGACTGTCACTTTCATGATCTGGTAAGCGAAGCTCTGATTGGTCAGATGAAAGGTCGTTCTCACGTGACCCCTAATGGGATGTCCTCAGATATTTGTTTAGTAGTAGCGAGAACTGAGGTCTGATTTTAAAGAGATTGGGCATTTAGAAGTTGGAGTACTAAGTAAGGATAAGAATTTATGGATGAACAACTTCTTTATTACAATTAAGAGCGACGTTTTGGTGTAGGTTCTAACACTTGCTTGATAACGGTGTTAGAACCTACACCGAAACGTCGCTCTTAATTGTAATAAAGAAGTTGTTCATCCATAAATTCTTATCCTTACTTTCATTGTGTAACATACATTTTGGTCATAATATAGACAACATTCTCAAATAGCAATGAGAACAACATCCTACATAGTCCTTAATAATTGTAACCCAATTTCAATAGTTTTTCCAGCAGCATCCAAATACTGGAGTGGGGTCGTAAGTCCATTGGCAAGATGATCCTTCAGTCTCCCGAGATGATTGTCAATTTCCCGATAGATACACTTACCAGGACGAAGAGCGCCAAGGTTGAGCTGAGCTATCTCAGCTTTTTGGGCGCCGGTCAGTGAACAAGAGGAACTGAAAACCATCAGGTGTTTCTGTCCCAACCCCAGCCAAGTCAACAGCATGTCTTGTATCTGGTAGTCTGAGAATTATATAACTTCTGTGATGGTAGAGGGCAGTGTCATCTGTACATTGATGGGGTGTTTATTCATCAAAACCTCTTAATTAACATTCTATAAAATCATGAGATAGTGGATTTTTGATGTCTGAGGGTGTATGTAAACAAACGTGGTCAGGCTCGTTGACTTGGTTGATGCATGTCAACATTTCCCAATTGTGTGGATCAATGCTCATGACGTCAATCACTGAATTGTCTAGCCCAGACTTGATTATTTACAGACCGCCGTCGTATGGCTGGAATATTGGAACGAACGAATGTTATGACAGTTGAAAACGGTGTATGATGCCTTCCTTGTACTTGGAAACCTGTCAAATAATCTTATTATTACAAGAAAAACATTGCTCAGTACAGTAGAGAGTATGTCCAGTACAGTGCAGTAACAGCAGTTGTGGTTAAAACATAACACTGCTCATTTCATTCAAAGGATTGCGATAACTCTGGGGTCGATACTCACATTAATTTGGAAATGCATTTATTTCATGATTCACAGACTATACGTATAATATATTAGGAAGAAAAACATGCATGACACTCGCCAAAGGCTAGCATAATACAATTTTTATTCCTAATTGACTACATTTGTGATTAAAAAACACACTTGGATAATAATCTCCATTTTATTTTTTGTAACCATTTACTCCTGGTGGCCACCAGTGGGTATGGTTTACTGATGAAAATTTTGTGCAGAGTAGTATCCCTTAAACATTCCAGGATCCAATGCTCCTATATTGAAATCCCCTTGATTATGATCTTTGTCACCATACCCATATTGGTGGGTTTAACTTGACACTGTGCCAGACAAACCAATGGTTGAAATTATGAACAACAATCTAGACTGATGGAATACATACTATGACATGTCATCAACCAGATCACATTCATTAAACTTACACCTCTTTGATCTTACGTGTGTGTGCTTGCGTGCATGTTGTAATTAGAGACTGCGAGAACCACAGGAATAGATGCAGGGGTTAGTGTAGGTTTAACGAAAAGCGAGCCCTGGAGATATATAGAGGATGCAGTGAAAAAATTAAGTCATAGCGCTTTGACCACAATCTTAAGATACATGAACATTTGAAGCATTTACCTCAAGGGCGCCTTGATGTCAAATTAATTTATCTTTGAGATCAATTAAGTCCTAGCCCAATAACAAATTTCATCAAAATGGTACCGGACAAGCAACATTGATTTTAGAGATTCCCTCTGAGGACCCCAAGTGATGGGATGGAACGTGACCTACATTCGATACCTGAGTACAGTTGAGTCATGAGACAAATTTAAACGAAAAAGCACATTGATTTATCTTTAATTACACAAGCCTTGTTTTCAGTTTGTATGTGTGTCCAAGATTCAAAATGACAACTGAGTCTAATCGATCTAGAGTTGTCTTATAGCCCAATATGTAATGCGCACCTTAAACTCCCGTAAACAAAACTACATCTGTATTTCTGTACATGTGAGCAAAAGTAAAATTACTAGGCGTTTCCAGAGTTTTATAGCCCGTTCACTTGCACAACATTTCCTAACGTAAGTAATTTTACACATGTGTAATTATACATACGTGCGTATATGTAAATTTTCTATGTTTCCATGAAAAGCATCTTAGGTGTGTAAATAAAAGATGTAAATTGTGTAAGGCAAACATGTTCGTCAGTCTGTTAATGACTTTCAACACAAAACAGGTTGTTTTCCAAACAAAGTTGAATGAGAGGAGAGTTACTTCACCTCAATTTCTGCGTGAAGCAACATGTGTTTGATTTTTTACTCCTTGAAACCTAAAGAAAACACCGTCTGCTCAACTCTGTATATACACATAAAAGTTTGCAACTGTTGACAGTTTGTTTTGGTGTTGGCAAAAGAACAGATATTAATTAGATCATCCTCTTACGTTGACATAAACATTCACATTGCAACATATACACACAGTGCAAATTTACATTTACATTTGCACCTGCTCCAGACATGATGCAAATTTGCTCCTGGTGTAAATATACACACATGAGTAAACATGTTCACATGACAAGTATACTCACATAAACTGACGTCCAAAAGAAACTTTACCAACCAATATAAGTTTCAGACAAAGTATAAATCTTTTTTCGATGAAGTGTATCTAAAACACATAACCTAAATACAACGATAGTGTATTCAGAAAATGTTAATCGTCTGTTACATGTTTACGAGATAACATGCGAAAAAGTGAAAAACACATGCACCACGGACAACTGCAAATGCACGTGCGGGTAATGGTATAAAACGATTGCAATGGCAAGTCAGACATCCACAGTGATAAAAAACACAAAAGAAATGCCACGACTCACAGTCGAACAACGCGAACAAGCCTTGGGTATGGTACTGATGGGAGCCACCGACGCCCATATTGCACGAACCTTTGGTTGCTCCTGTGTTGCCGTTACCAACTTGATGCAACGTTACAGACAGACAGGGCGGACCGCTGATAGGCCAAGAACAGGCGGACCCAGGGTGACCACGCCCCATGATGACCAGTACTTGTGTACCTTGCACCTCCGAAATCACTTCCTGACAGTGACGTCATCGGCAACAAATGCCTTAGGTCACAGGGTTAGTCGACAGACAGTGGGCAGGAGACTCTGGACTCATGGAATCAGGGCTTTCAGACCATACAGAGGACAGCTTTTGACAGCGCAACATCATCGTCTGCGATTGAGATGGACCCGGACTGAACGACGTTGGCAACGACGTGACTGGCAGAGGGTTGTCGTCACTGACGAAAGTCGATTCTGTATGTTTAGGGCTGATGGAAGACAACGTTTTTACCACCAAAGGGGTGAACGAACGGCGGCGTGTTGTGTGCAGGAGGTCGTACCATATGGTGGAGGGAGTGTCATGGTGTGGGGAGGGATCTGTGGGCAGGAGAGGACACCGCTGGTCATCATTGACGGAAACTTGACAGCTCAGCGGTACATGGATAACATTCTTCGTCCAGTTGTCCTACCATTTCTCATACAGCAGCCACGTGGTGTCATTTATCAGCATGACAACGCTAGAGCCCATACAGCCAGAATTGTCACTAACTTCCTCGCAGCCAACAACGTCAACGTCCTGCCGTGGCCTGCACGCTCACCCGACATGTCCCCCATAGAACACCTCTGGGACTTGATGGATCGTCGTGTTCGACAACGACCACACTCTCCAACCAACCGGCAAGAACTGATCTTGGCCCTCCAAGACGAATGGCGTCAAATCCCACGTGACCTCATCAGATGACTGACTTTTTCTGTGCGTCGAAGAGTTTTTGCGTGTATTGAGGCATTTGGTGGTCACACACGCTACTAATGACTTGTTATTGAACGTGAGCGATTGTTTATGTACTCTGCCTATTGTCCATGATTCTGAAAGCTCGAGTTTTGTACCACACCCAACTTTGGGGGGCTCTGAAGTCATTCTCGGTCGTGGTATGATTGTCATTATCAGTGTTGATTATGTTGATATATTGATCTTCTCAATACACTTTACTTCATGCATGTATGTTTTGTTGTTTTTGAGCAAGAGTGATTTCAAACTCTGGTAAAGTATCTTTTGTTCGTCAGTTTATGTATTTCTACACATGTATGCACATAGACACACATATGTATAGAGGCGCATGTGAGTGAGTATGGTTTTACACCGCTTTTAGCAATATTCCAACAATATCACAGCGGGGTACACCAGAAATGGGCTTCACACATTGTACCCATGTCGGGAATCGAACTCGGTTTTAGGGTGTGACCTTAGTAGATCAAGGTGAATGTCCATGACCTATGACACCTTGACGACAGGTGAAAACAAGTGCTTGAAACCCACGTGCATGTGATTTGTCAGTGGTTAGTGATTTGTGAGTGGCATTGTGGGATAGTGAATCATCGTCAAAATATCAGAGCGTAAAAGTAACATATTCCCTTCTCAAACAAAAACTTACATGTCATTATTATTATGTACATAAACAGAGCTGTTATTTTAATTGTTGTTTTGATAACTTTTTTCCAGGCTAATTTGCATAATGCCTATAGCCTGTTTCTGCCATGTCAATTTGGACTTAGTTTTATTATTGAATGTTGAAAGTGCCTACAAATTACCTCCTGTAAAGTATATTTTGTATTGAGCACTGAGATAAAACTAGTAAATCCAGACTAGTACTTTTCCAGTTGATTTGTTATTTCATATTTACATCTACATAATGCTTTGTGTCGATTATTAAATCCAGGAAAACAGTTTTTTTTCATTTCCATGAGTACTTTAGTGACAACTGGGTGAGATTCAATTATCCTAATAAAAATATAATAAAAGGGAGCCCAGTGACTCTCTTCATTTTCAGATACTGCAGTAATCTAGACTTGCCAAACATTATAGACTTGCATGGGCTGTATTTGATATATATTTGTATCAGGGTCTGTAAGACAGACTACAACACCAGAAGAGGAAAAGGTTGGCATCTACAGCGGAATACAGAACTGGGAAATCATTTGGGTGTTAACAAGGCTACAGTGTTTGATAGTACTGTGCCAGGTGCAATCAACGGACCTCGTATCCCTGATACTGGACCAAGGTTTTGGTTTTGGTTTGGTTTGTAGTTTAACGCCGCACTCAGCAATATTCCAGCTATATGACGGCGGTCTGTAAATAATCGAGTCTGGACCAGACAATCCAGTGATTAATATCATGAGCATCGATCCACGCAATTGGGATCGATGACATGCATCAACCAAGTCAGCGAGCCTGACCACCCAATCCCGTTAGTCGCCTTTTACGACAAGCATGGTCACCTTTTACGGCAAGCATGGGTTGCTGAAGACCTATTCTACCAAGGACATGGAGAGTGCATAAATAGTAAGGGTTGGTATTCTTTGATAATGGAGGGTCTTTGCGATCATTGATATGTTCTTAAGAGACACCAACATCAGATGGCGTGGTCATGTCCACGATGGCAGAGTTTGCCTGTGAACAATAGACCTTGATCTTGGCATAAAACATAATATATCACCATTCAATGTGAAATACTAGGATGGTGGGATAGTCTGGTGGTTGAAGTGTTATGTCATGCTCAAGACCTGTGTTCGATTCCCCACAAAGAGTGAAGCCCATGTTTTTCCCTCCATGATATGGCTGGAAATTTGTTAAGGAATGTGTAGAACACACTCACTCACTTTCTATTACTTAGAAATCCACATCCAAGTATGGGCAGGTCCACTGTGCTGGATCAAATATAAATGACAAAGCACATTTCCATAATCATAAGAAATCTCAGCAAAAAACAGTGTCCTTTGTGTGATTCGAACTTTATCATGAGCATGTGTTCTTGAATCACTATTCTGAATAATCTATAAATCACAGGGGGCACGGATGGCCCAGTTGCTAATTTTCTTCTAATCCGTTCTGTTTCTGATGGATTAGAAAAATATAACATTCAACTACAAGATCTAACAAATAGAAGTTATCTTATTAAATAATATCCCTATCAAAGACTGAGTAGGATACATATGAATAATTACCTGTGGCCTACATGCCCATCAAACTTAGTACATCACCATTTTCCTTTTGTTTTATACAACTCATTGCATATTAGGGAAGATAATTTATGGATGTGAACTTAACAAGGGAAGCCAACAGATAATTAGTGCTGATGTGTGACTAAGCAATGGATAAATGGAAACCCTTGGATTCCCTTAAGTGTCCACCTTTGTTATCTTAGTTGTTGTTCTTACATGTACAAATAATATTATATGCACCCATTCACCTGATGAAGGAGTAAGCATATACTCCGAAAAGTTGTGTTCCTAGCTCATAATAAAGAAGTTGACATCCATAGTTCTCTTCCTTATGTGTATCACTCCTAAGTGCATATATTCAAAGACTTGACATTGCATATTCACAGGGAAAGATTTTGTTGCCAAATATTTTCACCAATTGTTTGCACTGTAAAGCATTTTGTAATTAATGCTAATCCAACCAGTCCGCATTCATTGATGCTGACTGCGGACCTCAACTAACATGACTGTTTTATGTTTACACAGATTGGTCCAATCCCGATGCAGCGATCTCTCATTCAAGGCAGAGTAATAAATGTCATTATCTTGCGATGGACTTTGTTTTCTCACATAAAAAACCTTGTAAATGTGGAGTTGTGCCTTTAAGCTGTCTGATGTGCCATTAATTGCAGGTTCTACTGTATAACAAATGATCTGAGACAAACACATTAATGGCTACAGATTCTGATGGCTTGTTAACACATCTTTTATCTTAAATGTATCTGAAATCCCTCCAGGAGCCCTATTGACCAAATTTATTGTTTTCAGTATCAATGGGTTCATGACTTCAAAGCAAATAGCCGCTATTTGATCAGTATATGGAAATCAATGTCCTGACCTGATACTTGAGTTGCTGGAGGGTAGACAGACTACCCTTCGCACTGAGAGATCTTGCTTCTAGATGTGTCACCCCTTGGTTTCTATGTGTCTGACATCACACTTCCATGTGTCAGACATCACACTTCCACGTGTGTCACCCCATGGTTTCTATGTGTCAGACATCACACGTCCACATGTGTCACTGCATGGTTTCTATGTGTCTGACATCACACTTCCACATGGGTCACTGCATGGTTTCCATGTGTCTGACATCACACTTCCATTTGTGTCACTGCATGGTTTCCATGTGTCAGACATCACACTTCCACGTGTGTCACTGCATGGTTTCCATGTGTCAGACATCACACTTCCACATGTGTCACTGCATGGTTTCCATGTGTCAGACATCACACTTCCACATGTGTCACTGCATGATTTCCATGTGTCAGACATCACACTTCAACATGTGTCACTGCATGGTTTCCATGTGTCAGACATCACACTTCCACGTGTGTCACTGCATGGTTTCCATGTGTCTGACATCACACTTCCATGTGTGTCACTGCATGATTTCCCTGTGTCTGACATCACACTTCAATGTGTCTGACATCACACTTCCACATGTGTCACCCCATGGTTTCCATGTGTCTGACATCACACTTCCATGTGTGTCACTGCAAGATTTCCCTGTGTCTGACATCACACTTCCATGTGTCTGACATCACACTTCCACGTGTGTCACTGCATGGTTTCCATGTGTCTGACATCACACTTCCATGTGTGTCACTGCATGATTTCCATGTGTCTGACATCACACTTCCATGTGTCAGAAATCACACTTCCACATGTGTCACTTCCTTGTTTCCATGTGTCTGACATCACACTTCCATGTGTCAGACATCACACTTCCACATGTGTCACTGCATGGTTTCCATGTGTCAGACATCACACTTCCACATGTGTCACTGCATGGTTTCCATGTGTCTGACATCAATTTTCCATGTGTGTCACTGCATGATTTCCCTGTGTCTGACATCACACTTCCATGTGTCTGACATCACACTTCCACGTGTGTCACTGCATGGTTTCCATGTGTCTGACATCACACTTCCATGTGTGTCACTGCATGATTTCCCTGTGTCTGACATCACACTTCCATGTGTCTGACATCACACTTCCACGTGTGTCACTGCATGGTTTCCATGTGTCTGACATCACACTTCCATGTGTGTCACTGCATGATTTCCATGTGTCTGACATCACACTTCCATGTGTCAGACATCACACTTCCACGTGTGTCACTTCCTTGTTTCCATGCGTCTGACATCACACTTCCATGTGTCAGACATCACACTTCCACATGTGTCACTGCATGGTTTCCATGTGTCTGACATCACACTTCCATGTGTGTCACTGCATGATTTCCATGTGTCTGACATCACACTTCCATGTGTCAGACATCACACTTCAACGTGTGTCACTGCATGGTTTCCATGTGTCAGACATCACACTTCCATGTGTGTCACTGCATGGTTTCAATGTGTCAGACATCACACTTCCATGTGTCAGACATCACACTTCCACATGTGTCACTGCATGGTTTCCATGTGTCAAACATCACACTTCCATGTGTCAGACATCACACTTCAACGTGTGTCACTGCATGGTTTCCATGTGTCAGACATCACACTTCAACGTGTGTCACTGCATGGTTTCCATGTGTCAGACATCACACTTTCACGTGTGTTACTGCATGGTTTCCATGTGTCAGACATCACACTTCCACGTGTGTCACTGCATGGTTTCTATGTGTCTGACATCACACTTCCACGTTTGTCACTGCATGGTTTCCATGTGTCTGACATCACAATCCATGTGTGTCACTGCATTGTTTCCATGTGTCAGACATCATACTTCCACGTGTGTCACTTCCTTGTTTCCATGTGTCTGACATCACACTTCCATGTGTCAGACATCACACTTCCACATGTGTCACTGTATGGTTTCCATGTGTCTGACATCATACTTCCACATGTGTCACTGCATGGTTTCCATGTGTCTGACATCACACTTCCATGTGTCAGACATCACACTTCCACGTGTGTCACTGCATGGTTTCCAAATGTCAGACATCACACTTTCACGTGTGTCACTGCATGGTTTCCATGTGTCAGACATCACACTTCCACATGTGTCACTGCATGGTTTCCATGTGTCAGACATCACACTTCCACGAGTGTCACTGCATGATTTCCATTTGTCAGACATCACACTTCGACATGTTTCACTGCATGGTTTCCATGTGTCTGACATCACA
Organism: Haliotis rufescens; assembly: GCF_023055435.1. NCBI lineage: Eukaryota > Metazoa > Mollusca > Gastropoda > Lepetellida > Haliotidae > Haliotis > Haliotis rufescens. The sequence continues at coordinate 58,393,203 of NW_025963779.1, read as the reverse complement.
CTTCCACATGTGTCACTGCATGATTTCCATGTGTCAGACATCACACTTCAACATGTGTCACTGCATGGTTTCCATGTGTCAGACATCACACTTCAACGTGTGTCACTGCATGGTTTCCATGTGTCAGACATCACGCTTCCACATGTGTCACTGCATGGTTTCCATGTGTCAGACATCACACTTCCACGTGTGTCATCCCAACTGTATGGATCAATGCTTATGATGTCAATCACTGGAATGTCTGGTCCAAAGTCAATCAGCTGGAATATTGCTGAGTGCAGCGTTAAACAACAAACAAACAAAGAAACACTGCATGATTTCAATTTACCATCGTGACCAAAGCTCCATCCTTGTCACTCTCTTGTTTCCCAACAAAACCAACATTCAACACTATCATGTTGCAATGACACACAATCAACCAAGTCACAACCAAGTATTTCTGTTATGTCACAGTGCTTCAGTTTGATGTGTGAGGAAATATGATGCTGACAAACCTAGAAACTTTAAATCAGGGCAAACCAGGATTCAAACCCAACATAATAGGTTCCTGGCATGTCTAAGGGAAACAACTCAGCACAGTGAAATGTGGTGCTTTAAGCTAGGTTACACACAAACAAATGTTTTCCCATAGACTTCTATAGTAACGTTATATTCATTTTTTTAAAACTAGGCATTCAACATCCAGTACATGTACATATATGCACAGGCTGGCCTTTAAGCTGCAATAAAAACACAAATGTTGGCTCGGTTAAGGTTAGCCAGCTCCTTTTCCGAGTACAGGAAGCTGAACACACCAGTCATCTTGTCAAAAATGTCAGCACCAAATATTGAAAAATATGGTCAGTTTTAATTACTGGATGGATTTACATTTAAAAGACATAAAAATCTTACACAATATCCTCCAATCACAGCCTGCAGATATCTCTCAATCTGTACTGAAGTCTCCCTACGAAAACCTCACTGTCACAACCGGTTCTGATTTAGTGTAGTAGAACCTTAAGACTACTGAGGCATTTATACCCACTAATTGATATTAATTTTCAGTTATCAATAACTTGTTATGATGACAGTTATGTTGACCATTGAGAGTGCATGTCATATACTTATTACATAAGCACATCATTGTTCTCTCTTGTCACTAATCCTGCGCCTAGACATATTTTTTCAAATGTGTGACAAGAATTTATAGCTGTGTTTTCTAAACTGAAGTCATTCATCAAATCTTATCTACAGACAAACTGAGGTTGAAAAAACAACAAAGAATAAATTGAAATTAAGAAAATCAAGGAAAAGAATTAATTCTATTTTGTTGCATTGTAGCTTCACTGGACAGGAAAATCATTTGCATGGTATAATTAAGGTGTCAACATCTTTAAAGATTATGAGTGAATGAGTCATATTTACACTGCCTTAAAAGAAAATTCCATTAACAGAAATCCTCTGCACAGTGTGATTAAGCTGTCCCTGAGTTAAAATATGTACACAATGATAATGAGCCAGTCAGATTTCTCACATTACTTAGAAAAATGAAAAAATCATCATGACGGGTGACACAAAGTATGCATTGGGCTTTGTACTTGTGTCCATTCTGGGAATAGAACCTTATCCAATGTCTTCAGCATAACTAGCATAAAGGCTTTAGAGGACATTAAAAGGTTAATTCCTTAAGTTAAGTTATACCCCCACACCACACTGAGCCCTTAAATATGACTGTGACACCCTCAAAAAGCAACAAAACTCTTCAATATTCTTAAGAAATCTAGGCTAAAAGCAGAGTCCATTGTACGATTACATCTGTATCATAAGCATGTGTTAATTAATCACTATCAAATAGTGATGCTACCAGGTGTTTGCTAAAATGTGAATGCATTCTGCCCCCACCCTTCCCCAAACCACACCACCTGTCACAAACACATGCAAAGGCAAGAAAAGTAGAACACATAAAACAATAGTACCATTGCATCAATGTCATCGACAAAAAGCACAAAAGAAATTGTGAAGCAACACCAAGACCAACATACCAAGGAAGGTGTTGAACGGACACTATTTTTCTTGTATTTCCAATTGATTTCATTTTAACTTTGATCATAGTGATAGTGAGGACATTCATGATAATGGTAAAGATATTTGATGTTTAAGATTGTTAATTCTTTACATGAAGAATAAAAACTTAAAACAAAAACAGTTAATTTTGTCACATGGAGAACTTCCACATGCTTTGAAATGCCAAGGCTGATTGGGTCAAACACCCATGAACCATTCCAGTGTTCCGGTGTTCCGACCACACCAGTATCCTCTTAGTCATACTAACATCAACTATGGTATTCTCTTTTGCAGGTATCTAAACACTGTCTCTTTTTTTAGTAAAGCAATACCAATACACCAAGAAGGTTTTTAGAACTGGCTCTAGAGCGCCTCCGTGGTCGAGTGGTAGAGCGTCTGCCCAGAGAGCGAGGTCTGGGGTTCGATCCTCGGCTGTGTTATACCAAAAGACGTGAAAAGATGGTACTTGTTGTTATCCTGCCAGGCGCTCGTCACTAAGGGGCTAAAACAAGGACTGGTCAGCTTGAAGTCTGTATATTGCATCTGAGTTGGGTGTTCATGTTAAACTGTGGCATGGTATCTCAGTGGGCAAGCAATATAAAATCGGCATTAGTCCTGACTAGTACAAGCAGCCACACACACACACACACACACACACACACACACAGACACACACACACACACACACACACACACACACACACACACACACACTAACACACACACACTAACACACTAACACACACTAACACACACTAACACACACTAACACACACACACACACACACACACACACACACACGTGCATGCATGTCGCTATATAAGTGCAATAATCTTGGACGTGACGTTAAGCCCCATTTCACCTCACCATAGAACTGGCTCTATATTTCTCATATTTTCAAATCATCTAATTTTACCTTTGATCAAGGTGATGGTGATGACATTTATTTGGAGGGTAAAGATTTGATGATTAGAGCGGTTAATTATTGACATATACCACAAGTTGATTTTGTTGGAAGGAAATCCTGCAGACCAGTAACACAGACATCCAAACTTAAGGAATCAAGATACCCGACATTGAACTGCTCCCAAAGGCTAAATCCCCAGCCAATAATCATTATCTTTGAGGCAGAGAGCATTGACCAATATTCACAACCAAACTTAAATTGCTGTTACAGATATTAATCAATTTATTACCACTTCAAAGATGTATTTATTTCGCTCCCAAAATAATTCCTACCACCTGATAAACGGGTAAATGAAAAGAAGCAATATTTATTTAACAGTCATCGGTAATTTACGAAACATTTCCACAGACCTCATTCATTTCCAAACAAATAAATCAGATAAACGAACAAATATCAAAGGACCCCATGCTGATTTAGCTTCAATGCTTAATTTCATTAGATATAATAAATCAAATAATTATGAACCATGCTGTTATTTTAGCCACCATTGTTTCTCCTTGTGAATTCCTCCTAGTATAATCTTCATACACTTTGTAGATTATTTTGCATTCAAATGTGCAACTAATGCAAATGAAACAACCATGAAATCACACTAAATCCTATGAGATCAGAAAGCACCTGAGCGATATGGAGTGTTTTATCCTAAGGGAAAATCCATACTGGCGTAAAGGGAAAACAAAGTGTTGAAATGCTCAGGTGATCAAAGGCGCGCAATATGTGAGAGTACAGGTTTTGTAACATGCCTTGCTATTTCATCAATCTTATTACAGGCACTTTTATTTGGATAATAGATAGCATATTGTCTCGTTAATGACTCATTCTGGGATTTTGGTGATGGATTCGCCACAAATATGTGAACCGAGGACAAAGTTTGAACATGGTTGTAGCATCAGTGTTTATTTATTACCTTCATCCTGATTTTATTTTGTGGAGTGTCAGGATTGATGCTGGGTGATACACAAATAATCACAGATAATGGTTGCTCATTGACATAAATATGATGGACTAAATGTTCGTATAATACAACTTTATGTATTCTTTAATGTCTTCTGGCTAACATATCTGTTCATAACATGTCAGCAGTTTCATTTTAACTGACACTTATGACTGAGAAACAAATATTGTATGTGTTTGTGATCAGGGTTGGATGTGGATTTGAACAGTATTCAGTTTTATCACGCTGTGTCAGTTTAATGTTGTAGGGAAGCTTAAGGGAAGCCATTGGGCACTCATTCATATGCTGCTTAATCTGACTGAGAGGCGAACATTATTTTTAGAACTGAAGGATATTTCTGCCCATACATGTAAGTCCTTGTGGAAAGCGTTTATTAACAGCAAAGATGCTTCTGGTCAAAAGTATTCCTCTGATCTAGAACTTGAGAGCAATATGCATGTATTCTTAACACAGTCTTAATAGTATTTACAGTCAGATGTCAATTATATCTAAGGCCATTATTTTTTTATTTGTTGGATCTCTGATCCCCTGAACCTCTTTTCTTCAAAATTTGAAAAAATAAATCCTAATTTACATCTATTTTTCACCGCTGACACATCATACATGCCAAATTATTTTGAGATTATTCAGTGTTTAAAACTTATGATGCTCAAATCTTCCAGCAGACAATGGCGCAAAAAAAGAGAAATTAAAAGAATCCATATCCCCCCCCCCCCCCCCCCCCACACACACACCCTCCTACAGGTAATATTTGTAAACAGATTCTGTGATCCAGGTTTTTAAAAACAGTATTACAATGTCAACTTTAAATACAATATTATTCTCTCCTCTGACTTCTGCAGATGCTGATAAAAGAATGTGTCAAACAAATACCAACGTAATGGCCTGACAATCAGCCACTGTGGTGACCATTCAAGATTCAGTATTAATGTGGATGTCCATCAATGGCACACATGCAGCTTATACATGTCTTGGTATTGACCAATTGAGGTGGTCAAGTTGTTGCTGAGCAATGGTCGGTCATTCTACCCTTAAGACCTGCTAATCAAGATTCTGGGCCTGAACATGACAACCATATATCTCCATAGGATGTCCCAAGCATTGGATGAAGGTCAACCGATCTCACAGGCCATGTGTGTGATATTAACATGGAGGACATCGTTTACAATTTTTGTGCTCATTGTCATCATCAAGAATAAAGTTAAGACTTCTGTGTTGTGCAAGCGGATTGATAACAGGTGATGTGATCCAATCTATATAAAGTACACCCATTCTCATAATCACAAGGTCAGTTTGGCAGCCAAGCTGAGTGCAATCCTACACTGTTAAGCTCCATTCCCAATCATGTTACAATTGGCTTGAGTTGTGCATCCACAACATCCTGCCCTTGTTGCAGTCTAGACAATATCTGGACTCCATCAAAAGAACATTTCACCAACAGGTGGCTCTCCAGGTGCAATACTGATTTGCCCAAAGCATCCTTTGCTGGTGATTGTGTACAGGCAAAACACTTATGTTTTTATGCAAATTGAATGAGTGGTGGGTGCTACAAGTTGTGCAGGACTAAGTCTTGCTTTCCTTTTTCGCAAACACCTGGTGTCATGACTGATTTTCAGTGATCCATTCATATAATTTTCACTACTATTTTGCCTTTTACTGCCAAGGGAATCCGGTAATCAAGACTGGTTATTCTCTGGTGTTGATGTTTTATATTAAGTGGAATACATTGTACCAGCTTTCAGGACCACAGCTCTTCTGAAAGAAACCTTCCCACCATTTGTAGGTCATTCTGGAAAGTTCTTGCTGTGGCGAACCTATTCCTATAGGCAAGTGCAGCCATTTAATGGTAACCTTGGAGTTGACAACTAGAGGACCAGTGCATTGTTTGTCAGGCAAGACAGTTTTGTTTCTGGTTTAATGCCATACACAGATATATTCCAACTCCATGACATCAGCCAGTAAATAATCCAGCCTGGATCTGATATTCCTGTGACTGATATTGTGAACAACGATCAATTGCTTCGGGGTCTGAGGACACACAATCAACCAAGTCATGGAGCCTGCATGACCACCAGATCCATTTAGTGGTCTCACAAGGATAACAGGCCAGTTGGTGGTATCATATGTTATCCTTGATTTGATACTTTGATGCTTGGAATTGCCAAGGCTGATTGTGTCATACACCCAAGGAGCATTCTAGTGACCTGAGTCATATCAGTGGTGGTTCCATGCTTTCTAGACCCATGAAGATCCGAGAAAGAATTGGTCTTCAGCAAACACATGCTTGTCAAAAAAGGCACTATGCTTTTTGTAAGAGGTCAGGATTGCTGACTTGGTTGACACATGTCATCGTATCCCAATTACATGAATTGATGCCCATGATGTCCATCACTGGATGGTCTGGGCCAGACTTGATTATTTACAGACGGCTGTCATATAGCTGGGAAATTGTTGAGTGCAGCATTAAACAACAAACAAAAATTGAAGTAAATTATTGAATCATGATGGTGTGACCTACGGTTTGTTTATCTACTATCATGCCACACTTCTTAAAGCGTGTGTCCATAAAAGAGGCATATGTCAATGATATTAGAATTTATTACATTATTTATCCTCATAACTATATTTATCATACCTCCATGTCACAATGATGAGATCTGATTTGTCCATGTGATCTTGATAAAATACTGTGTAACCTGCCTTGGAGTGGAATAAATTTCTCTTATACCCCGCCATGAGCAAGTCAGGCTGCACGAGGATTTCTGAGAGACAGAATAAATCCTTTATAACCTGCTTCAAAGCAAAAGGCTGCACACTTTTTCCGAGCCAGTGGATGTCATGTGACAAAGCGCAAGCTAACCTCTAAGCAGCTGTTTTCTAACAATTTGGAATTTATTTGAATTATTTTACAATGTCATATTGAAACATGTTGGTAAGATAAATTTGTTGTAGCAGGATCACTCTGGTTACATGGGGTTTTATGTGTCCCTCGTTAGGTTTTATACAGGCATAAAACCTAATGCGGGACGCATAAAACCCCATACGCCCAGAGTGATCCTGCTACAACTTATATTGTTTGTTGTTTTATGCAGCTTTGAAGACAAAATGTTGTTTTGCCAAATTAATATAATTTTTCTTTTTAAATTGTCACATGTATGATTGAGCACCACAAATGTACTTCACATCAATTTTCAATATGATTATTTTATATGGCAGATTTGTTGGCCAAGATGATAAATTCAACAAAGCTGCTGTGCCCCCCATGTTTAAAATCAGATCAGCATCAATTATTTCCGTTAAAGACACCATTTCTGTGTTCACATACATACAACCTCAACTTACAAAAAAACACTCATCCCAACGAAAAATCACCTTTGTGTAAGGTGAGCTATGGTTATATATATATATATCTGATGTTGTATCTTTAATTATGAAACATATATTTGCTCTGACAATTCAAGAACATAACATATCTTTACACGTGTGTTGTTCAATGAACGGTAAACAAAGTTATTTATACATACACCTTGTTTGATTATCCTCAATCTGGGCATTTATATTGTAGCAACTTCAACAGAGAACTGGATCTTCATTATAGCGGGACTCAGTATGCTTCATCTTTTAAATCTTTGATCTCCCCACCATCCATTTCAGAATTATGTCTTTTCTTTAAAGAGCTAACAATGTTTTATATATCACATAAAAATCTCTCCTATTGAGTTTAAAGACTTTTCTACTCTTTCTGTGAATGTCCAGGTGAGATCCATCCTTTGATCAGCTACCAGATAAAGATTCCCACGTCAGTCTAGTGAGAATAAACAAGAGCAATGAGATAGCCCAAAGTGGAAATTGTATTACAAAAATGGCACACCTGTCAAAACAAAAGCTGAAAGTGATTAATAACTTTAATTAAGTGTTCTTGTGCCGTACCTCAGTTCATTACATAAAAGCAATACTCTGCCACTCGACAAGTAATTACAATCTATATGATGTGGCATTTCGTGGCATAGTCGGGCCTGATGGGACCCATGCGATGATCATCGACAAAGCAAACAGCGAACCTGATCCTCCGAAGAGCCAAGTATGGAAGGGTGTGTACAACATGGACTTGCAAAATATGGTCAAATTTCCCATGGATTAATTAGACAAACACATTTACTAACCCAGATAAGTTAACATGTCAGGAATTCCAGTGTTTAGGGAACATTGTTAATCATATTGGTCTCTTGACTGGGTTTTGTTGGTATGTTGTCCAGCGTGGAATCAGCTTTATATTCATTTTGATTCTTTCACGATGAATGGCTCTTCATATGTTAAAGCACCATGGGACGTGGGACCTGCAATGTTTTGGAATCTATAGACAGCAAGTGTCAATGATGGTCAGATCCACATGGAATTAGTTCCAGAACAAATATTGCCAGTGTAAATGTATCACACCCAGTGAAAGTGAGCACATGCATGTGAACATGTTTTCTGTGATTCAAAGAAATCAGCTTGCATATTTAAGGACCAGATTACATTTACATAAGGGTAAGGGTATGGGTAAGGGTAAGAGTGAGGGAGAGTATGGGAGGGTAAGGGTATGGGTGGGTAAGGGCATCGGTATGGGTAAGGGTATTGGTGAGGGTGAGGGTGAGGGTGTGAGTGTGGGTGAGGGTGAGGGTGAGGGTGAGGGTGAGGGTGAGGGTGAGAGCATGGGCATGGGTATTGTGAGGGTGAGGGTGAGAGCATGGGCATAGGCATGGGTATTGTGAGGGTGAGGGTGAGGGTATTGGTAAGGGTGAAGGTGAGGGTGAGGGTGAGGGTGAAAGCATGGGCATGGGTATTGTGAAGGTGAGGGTGAGGGTGAGGGTGAGAGCATGGGCATGGGCATGGGCATGGGCATGGGCATGGGTATTGTGAGGGTGAGGATGAGGGTAAGGCTATTGGTGAGGGTGAGGGTGTGGGTGAGGGTGAGGGTAAGGCTATTGGTGAGGGTGAGAGGGGGTGTGGGTGAGGATGAGGATGAGGATGAGGATGAGGATGAGGATGAAGATGAAGATGAGGATGAGGATGAGGAAGAGGATGAGGGTATGGGTGAGGGTAAGGGTAAGGGTAAGGCTATTGGTGAGGGTGAGAGGGGGTGTGGGTGATGATGAGGATGAGGAAGAGGATCAGGGTAAGGCTATTGGTGAGGGTGAGAGGGGGTGTGGGTGAGGGTAAGGATGAATGAAGATGAGGATGAGGAAGAGGATGAGGATGAGGATGAGGGTATGGGTGAGGGTAAGGGTAAGGGTAAGGCTAAGGCTATTGGTGAGGGTGAGGGTAGGGGTAAGGGTATTGGTGAGGGTGAGGGTGAGAGCATGGGTATGGGCATGGGTATTGTGAGGGTGAGGGTAAGGCTATTGGTGAGGGTGAGGGTAAGGCTATTGGTGAGGGTGAGGGTGAGGGTAAGGCTATTGGTGAGGGTGTGGGTGAGGGTGAGGGTAAGGCTATTGATGAGGGTGAGGGTGTGGGTGAGGGTGAGGGTGAAGGTATTGGTAAGGGAAAGGGTGAGGGTGAGGGTGAGGGTGAGGGTGAGGGTAAAGGCAAGGGTAAAGGTAAGGGGTTAGGGTAAGGGTAAAGGTAAGGGTAAGGGTAAGGGTAAGGGTAAGGGTAAGGGTAAGGGCATGGGTAAGGGGTAAGATTAGGGTTAGGGTTAGGGTTAGGGTTAGTGAACATTTTCACAGGGAAATTTATACCGGGGCTAAAACACTTTGGGAAATGGGAGGGAACAAAATCCCTGGTTGTTGCAAAAGTTTCATGGGGAAAATTCTCCTCAAGAAAATTGTACAAAGAAACATTTTCATTACAGCAACAGATATACTCTTTGACATAAGGCCTTGTTTCTTTTAAATAATAGTCTTGACTTAGAGGACATATCAACTATCACAGATTGAATGGCAACACATGCAATTTGACACATGTCTGCAGTACAATAACCCATAATCAGTTAAAAATTGCTGATAAGGACAAGAGTCAGGCTTTGATCATCCCCGGGACATTTTGTGTGATGCTGCTCAAAATGTTCCTTCAAGATAGGGGCATATCTGACATTTAAATTTAGATTACCAAATGACTAATAATGAAATTGCACACAGTATTTCACTGTATAGGCCCATGTTCAAGTGCCAGCAGACCCTATCTTGGCTGGTTGATAATACTGGTCTTCTGACAGTGAAAAGCCTACCCTATAATTTTCAAAATCACTGTGATCTGTAATCTGTGAGCACGCTCAGCTGGACCAGCAAAGACAGCCAGCAAACTGACCACTGGTAATTGTTTTCAATGAGGTAATTAGCATCTCATTAGTGTGTTATTCTTATTTATGGTATGCCGTGTATTAAGAGAAAATCCATTTAGTATAATGCCCAGTTACGCATTTAGATAATTCAACCGATAAATATTCATCATTATCTCATTCAATAACAATTCAGGTAAGATTTACCTTCAACGAACCAATTACTGTCAAACATGTTTGGTAAGCATGTAAATAAATATATTGCAAGTGATTCCTGGCATTTGATCAGCTAATCAAGTAAATTTATTTTTGCATTTGTATTTCCAAGAACTGGAAAAAAAAGCCACGTCCACTAACGTACAACTGTCTCCTGATAGGCTGACAGGAGGATGAGCTGGGCTTGTGTTCCATTAATAATGAAATAAGCAGTCTGAACATGTGAAGTTATTATTGTTGACTTCTTTATTTATAAGAATTAACTTAAAAATGTTTTGGGGTACGTGTTTATGGAAGTTTAAACTTAAAACTGATGTGCGCAAAGTGTGCACACCATTTTATATGTTATACCTCCATAAATGCAAAATATATTGAAGTCAATTCTTAATTATTAGAGAACAAAGCTAAACTGGGAGGGATATTAGAAGTATGTTATCCCACCAACAGATGGTTCATGCTTATGTGACCGCCTCCGTGGTCTAGTGGTAGAGCGTCCACCCAGAGAGCGGAAGGTCCGGGGTTCGATCCCTGGCCGCATCATACCAAAAGACGTTAAAAGATGGTACTTGTTGTTACCCTGTCTGGCGCTCGGCATAAAGGGGCTAAAACAAGGACTGGTCGGCTCGGAGTCAGTATACTGTGTCTGAGTGGGGTATTCATGTTAAACTGCAGCATGGTATCTCAGTGTGCTAGCACTATAAATCGGCATCAGTCCGGACTAGTACAAGCAGCCACACACACACACACATGCCTGCATGTCGCTATATAAGTGCAATAATCTTGGACGCGACGTTAAACCCCATTTCACCTCACCATGCTTACGTTTGCCTTTGATCGTCTGGCACGTCCGAGGGGTACTGACTGAGCTGACTGGGAACCTGTGCCCCGCATTCCATGGAAGGCTTATTCCTTGATCCTAATGATTTCTGACCATTCATAAATATATACATCTTAAAATAGTAAGGTTTCTGACGGTCATTTTTAAAAGATCATTTAATTAAAATACTTTTTGATCATTTAACTTAAGTAAGTTGATATATCAATGGTATTTTGGCCAGTGTCAGCAATGCTACTATCATATATCACACTTAATCGACGCCAGACGCAAAACAGGCATTGTTAGCATGAGCGAAAAGTCCTCAATTTACAATGACACACAAACGGCCAGATAACACATTAAACTGTGTAACCAGTCAATTCCAATCAAAGTAGGCTCTTGACAAGCATTAGGGATCACATCTTGCCCCTAAAATCCTCCAGGATTGTTTAAAAGCTTCATAATTATCACAGTGCAAAGTCTTGCAACATGGACTGACCATTTGATATTTTGGGTTGGGGCCAGAGATTTTTTTAACATGTTCAGAAAATAACATGTTGTGGTCGACCCCAAAAATGTTTTACTATTCCTTTCAGAGAAAACATTTTCATGTCTAAAACGCTGACTGAAAAAACGCTGAGTTCCATGCAGACAGCATAGCATCTCTGCCACAGGCCAGCACCATGTGATGATTTGTCACATCTTACAGAGTCTATTCAGTTTCAGATATTGCATATATTTTTAATGTTTCATTGCTGACAAGTCTACACATTTAGATAAACACATGTCATAGAATGGTTAACTTTCATTGAGAAAATACCCTAAGACGTAAAAGCACTATTTCCATTTGCGTAGTTATCCTTTGTTTACATTGGTTGTACAGCTCCATGTCATCAAAGCCCTACAGAGAGCTAGCGAAATGGTCACTTTGATGTATAAATATATATTGTCATGCACCTCACTGTCGCAGTTGTCATAACATATCCATATGATTATGCTAAATTAAAGCTCTCCGAAAGGTTTGTATTAGCCCAGTCTGTTCTGATTTCAGAACAAACAGACACGAGAAAATTCTTGCCACATGATACGCAAATTGGCCTGTGGCAGTTGTGTAATGCTAAGTGATCACTGCGCTGGAGTGTGACTGAAGAGAACAAACCTCACAGCCCCCTGCCCCACCAGCAATGGAATATGCCATGGTCAGTTCCTAAACGAGGGACCTGGGTGTCGTTGTACAAAACAACCTTAGCGCTACGACTGTCGAAAGTCTATGTTTAGGTATGGGACTTACGATCACCTTAGCGCTAAGATCGCTTTGTACAACGACACACAGGTCAGGAATACTGTTAAGCGTACCGTAAAACAACTAAAAAACACTATCGTAAACATAAGTTGAGTTAACGTAAAATGTCAACCAAAAATGCTTAGCGCTAATCAAAACTTTACTGTCTATGGTAATCATGATAAAATTTCATAAAATTTCACAAAATTCGTAAAAATAACGAAATCTGACGACAACAAAACCTGTCATTGTTTGGTATTGGCAAAAAAACACAAAGTTGTTGTAATGAAACCAAAGCAGAACCAGCTGTCCCCATGTTTCCCTACAGACTGACAATCAGCATTTGCAAAGAGATGATCTTGCAGTTTAGATTCAATTTGGCAGCTTGTCTGCTTTTTCCATGTTTTTTTACTGACTAAGCCGAAAAAAGAACGCCCACTGACAAAAGGCCCCATACAACTACTGACTTGTGACCTCCATTAGGGCCCTCCTCACTAGCTGCAACTAGTCAAACCTCTGATCCAACAAGTAGTGTAGAATCAGGTATAAGATCCTTATCCACTGAGGTAGAAACAAACAACTGACACAACCTTCAATAATTCCATGCCAGCATGAGTAGGTACTTACAATACCCCCTACTACTTATAACAAACATAATAATCGTTATTTTCACCAAAGCTTGTCACAGTGTTATAAATGCCCTACTTGTGTCCACCAATCCCTACACAGACTGACAACCGCCTCCATGGTCTAGTGGTAGAGCGTCCGCCCAGAGAGCGGAAGGTCCGGGGTTCGATCACCGGCCGCGTCATACCAAAAGACGTTAAAAGATGGTACTTGTTGTTACCCTGTCTGGCGCTCGGCATTAAGGGGCAAAAACAAGGACTGGTCAGCTCGGAGTCAGTATACTGTGTCTGAGTGGGGTATTCATGTTAAACTGCAGCATGGTATCTCAGTGTGCTAGCACTATAAATTGGCATCAGTCCGGACTAGTACAAGCAGCCACACACACACACACACGTGCATGCACGTCGCTATAGAAGTGCAATAATCTTGGACGCAATGTAAAACCCCATTTCACCTCACCTACACAGACTGACAGGCAGCTTGGTGAACCCAGCCCTCAGATGGCAGATGTAGGTGAGAGGCTCTTTAAGGACAGGGCAAGTCTTCCATGGTCACCCACACTGATTTATAACTGCTTCAATAGAGGGATTCAATTACTACCCAATGACCTCTGGCCAAGGAAATGGCATCAACAAGCTGGACAGAACACAAATACTTCATGCTTGTGTCAAACCTTCCAAATAATTCTCAATATTTGGAGTGTATGCTGCATTAATTTTCCATTTTTCTTCTGGTAATGCTATAATTGGCACTTCCTTTGAACGACATGAGCTGGCAGAGGGAGGATGTAACTCACCAACCCTTATCTTTCACTGAGTACTGTAGACATTGGTCAGGTTATTGTAGAAGCCCTGCCCTTGTTGGGTAGACAGTGGTCAATCTATTGTAGGAGCCCTTCTCTCATTGGGTAGTCAGTGGACAGTCTAATTTTGGAGCCCTTCTCTTGATGGGTAGACAGTGGTCAGTCTATTGTAGGAGCCCTTCTCTCATTGGGTAGACAGTGGTCAGTCTATTGTAGAAACCCTTCTCTCATTGTGTAGGCAGTGGACAGACTTCTTTTGGAGCCCTGCTCTCATTGGGTAGACAGTAGTCAGTCTATTGTAGTAGCCCTTTTCTCATTGGGTAGACAGAGGTCAGGTTTTTTTAGGAGCCCTTTTCTCATTGTGTATACAGTGGACAGTCTAATTTTTTAGCCCTGCCATTTTTGGGTAGAAAGTGGTCAGCCTATTGTAGGAGCCCTTCTACCATTGGGTAGACAGTGATCAGTCTACTTTTGGGCCCTTCTTTCATTGGGTAGACAGTGGTCAGTCTTTTGTAGGAGCCCTGCTCTCGTTGGGTAGACAGTGGTCAGACTAACTGTGGAGCCCTGCCATTATTGGGTAGACAGTGGTCAGTCTTTTGTAAGAGCCCTGCTCTCATTAGGTAGACAGTGGTCAGTCTATTGTAGGAGCCCTGCTCTCATTGGGTAGACAGTGGTCAGTCTAATTTTGGAGCCCTGTCCTTATTTGGTAGACAGTGGTCAGTCTATTGTTTGAGCCCTTCTACCATTGGGTAGACTGTGATCAGTCTATTGTAGGAGCCCTTTTCTCATTGGGTAGACAGTGGTCAGTCTATTGTAGAAACCCTTCTCTCATTGGGAAGACTGTGATCAGTTTATTGTAGGAGCCCTTCTCTCATTGGGTAGACAGTGGTCAGTCTATTGTAGGAACCCTTCTCTCATTGGGTAGACAGTGGTCAGTCTATTGTAAGAGCCCTTCTCTCATTGGGTAGACAGTGGTCAGTCTATTGTAAGAGCCCTTCTCTCATTGGGTAGACTGTGATCAGTCTATTGTAGGAGCCCTTTTCTCATTGGGTAGACATTGGTCAGTCTATTGTAGGAGCCCTTTTCTCATTGGGTAGACAGTGGTCAGTCTATTGTAGGAGCCCTTCTCTCATTGGGTAGACTGTGATCAGTCTATTGTAGGAGCCCTTCTCTCATTGGGTAGACAGTGGTCAGTCTATTGTAGGAGCCCTTCTCTCATTGGGTAGACAGTGGTCAGTCTATTGTAGGAGCCCTTTTCTCATTGGGTAGACATTGGTCAGTCTATTGTAGGAGCCCTTCTCTCATTGGGTAGACAGTGGTCAGTCTATTGTAAGAGCCCTTTTCTCATTGGGTAGACAGTGGTCAGTCTATTGTAGGAGCCCTTCTCTCATTGGGTAGACAGTGATCAGTCTATTGTAGGAGCCCTTCTCTCATTGGGTAGACAGTGGTCAGTCTATTGTAGGAGCCCTTCTCTCACTAAGTAGACAGTGGTCAGGTTATTGTAGGAGCCCTTTTCTCATTGCTTAGACAGTGGTCAGTCTATTGTAGGAGCCCTTCACTCACTAAGTAGACAGTGGTCAGTCAAAAGTAGGAGCCCTTCTCTAATTGGGTAGAGAGAAATCAGTTTATTGTAGGAGCCCTTCTCTCATTGTGTAGACTGGTCATTTAATTCTAGGAGCCCTGCTCTCATTTGGAAGACAGTGGACAGTCAATTGTAGGAGCCCTTCTCTCATTGTGTAGACAGTAATCAGTCTTTTGTGGGTGGCCAGCTTTTATTGAGTAGATGTTGGTCAATCGATCATAGGTGCCCTTCTCTCACTGAGTAGACAGTGATCAGTCTATTGTAAGAGCCCTTTTCTCACAGAGTAGACAGTGATCAGTCTATTGTAAGAGCCCTTTTCTCACAGAGTAGACAGTGATCAGTCTATTATAGGAGCCTGCTCTGGCTGAGTCAACATTGGTCAATCGATCATAGGTGCCCTTCTCTCACAGAGTATCTCCTCACTGTGGTGAGACTAATGTAGGATATACTCTTGTCTGAACATGTCCCCATTTTGTCCTATATATCCAAACATACAATGGAGCTGCTTTGAGACATCAACACCAATGGCCTGAGAAATTATGCCTCATTTTTTGTCTGGGGGGACTTCCTTTGGTAACACAGATGTTCGCAACTTAAACACAGAAAAAAATACAATTGTTTCTTGATATTAGTGTAAAGATTGTGTGGGTGAAACATCTGGAGCTGCAGCAACAATTAGATCATCCTCTTAAAGCTTAGACAGACAGAACAATTAACGGATATCAATGCACAAATAGATTCAAATTGTGTCCTGTCACAGAATCCTGAATGGGAAAAGACAACCAAATGCCACCAGACAATGGTAATGCTTATTGTGGGACTTTTATGGTCACTCAACCCGTGAAGATCCATGTTAGCATAGGTCTTCAGCAACCCATGCTTGTTGTAAGTGGCGACTGTGCTTGTCGTAGGAGGCGACTAACGTGATCGGGTGGTCAAACTCGCTGACTTGGTTGATGCATATCATCGTATCCCAATTGCGTGGATAGATGCTCGCATGATGTCAATCACTGGAATGTCTGGTCCAGATTTGATTATTCACAGACCGCGTTCATATAGCTGAAATATTGTTGAGTGCAATGTAAACAACAAACAAAGGTCACTCCCAATTCAATGCATTGTTTAGTGGCACAAGCAGTTTTCTGAAGACCACTTCTTATCACTCCCAATTCAATGCATTGTTTATTGGCACAAGCAGTTTTCTGAAGACCACTTCTTATCACTCCCAATTCAATGCATTGTTTATTGGCACAAGCAGTTTTCTGAAGACCACTTCTAATCACTCCCATTTATATGTGTTGTTTATTGACACAAGCGGGTTTTCTGAAGACCACTTCTAATCACTCCCATTTATATGTGTTGTTTATTGACACAAGCAGGTTTTCTGAAGACCACTTCTTATCACACCCAATTATATGAATTGTTTATTGACACAAGCAGGATTCCGAAGACCACTTCTTATCACTCCCAATTATATGTATTGTTTATTGGCACAAGCAGGATTCTGAAGACCACTTCTTATCACTTCCAATTATATGTATTGTTTATTGACACAAGCAGGATTCCGAAGACCACTTCTTATCACTCCCAATTATATGTATTGTTTATTGGCACAAGCAGGATTCTGAAGACCACTTCTAATCACTCCCATTTATATGTGTTGTTTATTGGCTCAAGTGGGATTCTGAAGACCACTTCTTCTTTGGGATCAAAATACACACAAGTGTGTACAGAATGATCCTGTTTCATAGAATGCTCTTATATAGTGAAATTAAACATGGTATTGGGTTAATATGTGACAATAATGTCTAAACTTCAGATGGCCTACAGCTTTTAGCAGTAAAGACACTCTATGAGGGGAAGTGAAATCAATAATGAGCTGTATATATGCTGAACGCATGTTTTGAGTTAAATCTGGGCCTTTAAGTGTCTTTTTATTTTGTGGTTTACGGATCAACTGAGCCACGATTTCACAAATAAAATTATAAAAAAATTAAAAGCAATATCTTTTATCCTCCCGAGAGCCTGTGAACACATTTCAGTGATTACACAACGCCTAAGTAGATTGATTTCAGAATGGCCATAAGTCTATGACTTAATTGTCACTCACAAAACTTGACAAGCATAATATGTTTTTGTTCATTTTATATTTATTTGTATTTGACCCTACATACAACTAAAAGTTTGCTTTTAAGATTATATTTACAAATTTATTTTGATCTCAACAACTGACTATGATGTTTGAGACAACAATATGTTAAGTTTTAAAAATGGTCTCACTGACAAGGCATTTTAACTTGTCACATGACTTCCCTTTAAGAGGAAGTGTTAATTTGGTTGACACTCTGCCTCTGTACACACTAAAATAAATCAAATAAAACAAACATATATTGTTGAATTTATTTCACATGCGAAGATCTCTTCTATGGCCGCAAAAACATTACAAGTTTTTTTATTAGATGTATTTTTTCCAATTAAAAACTTCAAAGAGTGTTGATTTTCATTTCCTTGTTTTTAACTGCTGGTTTAAAGAATATAAGTCTTCTGTACTGAAGTGCTCACCTTTGTAATGTCATAGGACTTATCTGAGACTGAGTTGGGCTTAATGTTGCTTTGAACAGTTTGTCACTTATTGTATCAAAGCATGTCTGCTGTATGTGATAGAAGGCTTTATCATATAATGGGTAGGTTTCTCGGCAGGATAAAGCCAACGGATAAAAACGATATCCGTTGGGTTCATATGCGGATAGAGATGCAAATATCAAAGGTCAAGTAGGGACTACTTTCAGTGTTTACAAACAAACATGGCGTCGCCCTTGTCATTCGGTGATCGAGTCAGAATTAACCATGGATAAACTAAAGGGGTAATTGCTATCATTATAAAAAAAGGACAGTCTAATATACTGAAAATCAGTGTCTAACTGTGACGTAGCTAAGGCATTTTACATTTGACAACTTTGGAGACATAAATTTCGAAACAAATTTGCAAGGGCACTAGGCCCAGCCGAGCAGGATCAGTAGCCATATCTGTGCTTGTCGACCTCTGTGGCTTGAAACCTTTTCCACAAATCAAAATAGTTGGATTTGGCCGAAATATGTTTGAATTGTTACCTTGTTTCATTTTGTCGCTCTGTGTACATCTGACTGTACTTAACGTTATGACAGGACAGACCGACTGTCAACAACGTCTGAACGTGGCCGTGATGCCTCATAGACTAGGGTTAGAGAAGCTTCCCTTTGACAAAGGGTAGTTACTCTAGCAGACAGACTGATGGATTGCCGCAAAAGGCAAGTAAAAACAATTGTTGTTTTGCGTATATGTTGCTTCGCCACTGTATAAGAAACAGATTTTAGTTGGAGCTATATTGGCTACTGTCACAGTTGGACTGACACATCACTTACCCTGTGACGTAAAAAATATTAATGCCAGGAAAACTCGCAATGTTTCGGTAATGTTTGTGAGAGAGGGAAAGCTATTTTCAAGCACAGAATTAAAGAATGACATTATATGATAAAGAAGTTATCACGCTTGTGTGTTTGGGGATGGTAAATATTCTGTATTAGGAATAAACACTATGTATTTAGCTCGCCAAGGCTCGCTAAATACAATGTTTATTCCTAATGCAGGATATTTACCATCACCAAACACACTCGCGTGATAACCTCTATGTATCCATGGTTTAGTGGATAGAATGTCAGCTTTGAGTGTTGATGGTCTGTGCTTCGATCACTGGCCGCGTCATACCAAAAGACATTAAAAGATGGTACTTCTTGTTACCCTTAGGGAATAAAACTGGCTCAGAGTCAGTATACTGTGTCTGAGTGGGTATCATTGTTAAACTGCGGTATATGGTATCTCAGTGAGCTAGCACTACAGAAACAATACATTTTAGTGCAATAACCTTGAACGCGACATTAAACCCCATTTCACCTCACCTGAAAAAACCCACAGGTGCAACCCAGTTTGGTGCAACCCAGTTGAGCACATGAATGGTACAGACCATGGAGCGTTTCAAGGATTCGATCACCTAATCAGCAGATCCTGGTTGAGGTAAGGGAATTAACTCTGCACAGTAAAATAGCCATGTCTTAGACTGCTTGACCCTCCTGTAACATCACAGAAATTATCTGCGAACTGTGAGAGTGAGATGGATGTAACACTGTGCCAGTTGAATTTTAATGGAATGCACAAAGTAAACACTTCTGTTTGTTTGTTTGTTTGTTTGTTTGTTTGTTTGTTTGTTTGTTTGTATGTTGTTTAATGCTGTACTCAGCAATATTTCAGCTAAATGACAGCAGTCTGTAAATAATCAAGTCTGGAACAGACAATCCAGTCATTGACGTCATGAGCTCGATTAATTCAACTGGGATATGATGACATGCATGAACCAAGTCAGTGAGCCTGACAAACAATCCTGTTAGTCGCCTCTTAAAGCAAGCATGGGTTGCTGAAGACCTATTCTAATACTTCTAATTGACATGTTTACAATCATAAAATCTGGGATTCGAACCCCCAATCAGATGACGCATTCACAATTACAGGACACAACTCAGCAGCACCTTGAACCAGTGGGTCCCTTGTGCCCTTTCTGAAAAACTGAATTATTTTGAACATTGCTCCACCAGATGCAGCTGTGTAGATGTTCATCAGCACCACCGTCACATGTCCAAGGAGCCTGGACAGCGGAAGCCAGAGGTTTGTATGAGGAAAAGGGTTGCATTATCATCTGCTTGACACCACGAAATATTGGAAAATTTGTAATTTAGAAACTATCCTGAGCCTATCCCTGTTCTAAAAGACTTGATTTGTGCTTGAGATGTAAGTCATCTCGAAAACTAGGTTCTAATTCACTCTGGTGGAGTTAATTTAATCAAGACAGACAAGCACTGGTTCTCCTTCGCTTCTCTCTAAAAAAAAAGTCACTCTTTCAGATGCACTTTACTTCATGTAACTGTCAAATTACAAACTGCTGACTTGCTTTGAAGAAGAAATACTCAAAGCACTTGGGAATCAAATGTAAACATGTTTGTAGCTCACAGGAGAATTACTTGAAGTTCACACAAATGTGTTTGAAATTGGTTCCTCCATCACAGCTATGCACTGTCAATATATGTCAGATTCAAGTGAGTGAGTGAATTGGTTTTTTTTGCATAGCTATCAGAGTGGGCTGAGTCGGTTGGTCCTGTATGCGACAAAAATGCCCACTTGCTTTGCAAAATGTATCATTTACCAAGGAAGACACATTTATAGAAACCAATACTTTTAAGTTAAAAAACCCTAATCAATACTTGGCTTGAATTTCATGAAAACAACAAAAACTTTTGAGCACAAGCAATCAGGCTTAAAAACAGTGTGTCCATTTAATTTGTGTCATATCTGTATGAATCAATTGTTATTGTCACAGCATGCATCACTGTGTGTCTCCAAGGGTTTCATCAATCCTTGTCTCCTGAGGTTCCATCAATCCATGTCTCCTGAGGTTCCATCAATCCATGTCTGCTGAGGTTCCATCAATCCATGGTCCAGAGGTTCCATCAGTCCATGTCTCCAGAGGTTCCATCAATCCATGGTCCAGAGGTTCCATCATTTCTCCTGAGGTTCCATCAATCCATGACTCAAGAGGTTCTATCAATCATGTCTCCTGAGGTTCCATCAATCCATGTCTCCAGTGGTTCCATCCATCCATGTCTTTAGAGGTTCCATTAATCCATGTCTCCAGAGGTTCCATCAATCCATGACTCCAGAAGTTCCTTCAATCAATGACTCCAGGGGTTCCATCAATCCATGACTCCAGAGGTTCCATCAGTTCAAGACTCCAGAGGTTCCATCAATCCATGACTCCAGAGGTTCCATCAATCCATGACTCCAGAGTTTCCATCAATCCATGTCTCCAATGGTTCCATCAATCCATGTCTTCAGAGGTTCCATCAATCTATGTCTCCAGAGGTTCCATCCGTCCATGGTACAGAGGTTCCATCAATCCATGGTCCAGAGGTTCCATCGGTCCATGACTCCAGAGGTTCCATCAATCCATGGTCCAGAGGTTCCATCAGTCCATGTCTCCAGAGGTTCCATCAGTCCATGACTCCAAGGGTTCCATCAGTCCATGACTCCAGAGGTTCCATCAATCCATGGTCCAGAGGTTCCATCAGTCCATGTCTCCAGAGGTTCCATCAGTCCATGACTCCAGAGGTTCCATCAGTCCATGACTCCGGAGGTTCCATCAATCCATGTCTCCAATGGTTCCATCAATCCATGTCTTCAGAGGTTCCATCAATCTATGTCTCCTGAAGTTCCATCAGTCCATGACTCCAGAGGTTCCATCAATCCATGGTCCAGAGGTTCCATCAGTCCATGTCTCCAGAGGTTCCATCAGTCCATGACTCCAGAGGTTCCATCAGTCCATGACTCCGGAGGTTCCATCAATCCATGTCTCCAGAGGTTCCATCAGTCCATTGCTCCAGAGGCTCCATCAGTCCATGACTCCAGAGGTTCAATCAATCCATGACTCCAGAGGTTCCATCAGTCCATGACTCCAGAGGTTCCATCAGTCCATGACTCCAGAGGTTCCATCAATCCATGTCTCCAGAGGTTCCATCAGTCCATGACTCCAGAGGTTCCATCAATCTATGACTCCATAGTTTCCATCAATCCTTGACTCCAGAGGTTCCATCAATCTATGTCTCCTGAAGTTCCATCAGTCCATGACTCTAGAGGTTCCATCAATCCATGGTCCAGAGGTTCCATCAGTCCATGTCTCCAGAGGTTCCATCAGTCCATGACTCCAGAGGTTCCATCAGTCCATGACTCCGGAGGTTCCATCAATCCATGTCTCCAGAGGTTCCATCAGTCCATTGCTCCAGAGGCTCCATCAGTCCATGACTCCAGAGGTTCAATCAATCCATGACTCCAGAGGTTCCATCAGTCCATGACTCCAGAGGTTCCATCAGTCCATGACTCCAGAGGTTCCATCAATCCATGTCTCCAGAGGTTCCATCAGTCCATGACTCCAGAGGTTCCATCAATCTATGACTCCAGAGTTTCCATCAATCCTTGACTCCAGAGGTTTCATCAATCCTTGACTCCAGAGGTCCCATCAGTCCATGACTTCAGAGGTTCCATCAATCCATGACTCCAGAGGTTCCATCAGTCCATGACTCCAGAGGTTCCATCAATCCATGACTCCAGACGTTCCATCAGTCCATGGCTCCAGGGGTTCCATCAGTCCATGACTCCAGAGGTTCCATCAGTCCATGACTCCGGAGGTTCCATCAATCCATGTCTCCAGAGGTTCCATCAGTCCATTGCTCCAGAGGCTCCATCAGTCCATGACTCCAGAGGTTCAATCAATCCATGACTCCAGAGGTTCCATCAGTCCATGACTCCAGAGGTTCCATCAGTCCATGACTCCAGAGGTTCCATCAATCCATGTCTCCAGAGGTTCCATCAGTCCATGACTCCAGAGGTTCCATCAATCTATGACTCCAGAGTTTCCATCAATCCTTGACTCCAGAGGTTTCATCAATCCTTGACTCCAGAGGTCCCATCAGTCCATGACTTCAGAGGTTCCATCAATCCATGACTCCAGAGGTTCCATCAGTCCATGACTCCAGAGGTTCCATCAATCCATGACTCCAGAGGTTCCATCAGTCCATGTCTCCAGGGGTTCCATCAGTCCATGACTCCAGAGGTTCCATCATTCCATTACTCCAGAGGTTCCATCAATCCATGACTCCAGAGGTTCCATCAGTCCATGTCTCCAATGGTTCCATCCATCCATTCTTTCCTGGGAATTTCACATGGACAATGAACAAAAACAAGAGAACATGGTTTGATAACAGCGATTATGTCCCTGACACTTCATTTGCAGTGGTACCAGTAAAGCAACACTTGAAGTACATAAACATAACAGAGCAATTACTGATGCATTTGTGCAGAAGCATTCTCTGTAGCCAGAACATCACAGATTCTGTCTACAGCGACTAGGACTCCTCAATCTGGTGTCAATGTCCAGTCTAAATCAAGACTTTGCAATTAGTGCCCTGTGTGAAAGTGAGACACTGTCTCTGTGTCATTACAGAAACCACACATTGCTATATTGAGCTGGATAATTAAATTCTGTTAGGTCAGAGAGTACTGTTTGACTTAATTACAGGAAATATATACTGAAAGTTACCGAAATTATGTGACAATTTCACTTTTGGAGGTGCATATTGTGTCAAGTGAAACTGTCAAGTGTCTAAAAGAGATATTTTTATTGGGCTATATTAAAAATGGGGCTTGGTTATTTTTGGGGAGGAGATGGGGATGGGGGTGGCGGGTGACAGAGAGAAAGGATACATGAACTTTAAATATGGAACATTCTTGCCATATATTTGTTCCGGAAGGAACAGATGCTCTATGTGTGAAAATTCCTATTTGACATTTCCATTAACAAATTCTTTAAAAAGCTGTTTTTTAATGTATCTCTGTTACCATGGTAAAAAATTCTCCTTTTCTTTTAGATATCTAAGTCTTCAGGATAGTTCATCTCGACAGCTCTAGTATTCACTGGCAACTGCTTTTTTGGTAATTTACTTGACATTAACACAGTCATTTCATGGAATTCTCATGCAGCAGTACTTCCTGGTTGAGTTTTGGCTCTGCATTCCACCTGTTTCTGTCATAATTACATGTTTTCACATTTGCCTTTATCATTAACCAACTATTGTGATTTGTTTCAAGCTTTCCTTTAATTTTCATCATATTCTTTTCTTTTTCTTTTAGATTATGTTTATTTGTATTGCAATTGTATGTCTTACTTTCCCTATTTCTTATGTTGCACATTATGTACAGGAACATCAATCATAAACACATCCAAACATTTCTTCCTGGGAACCTTTCACTCTAGGGTCGGAACATTGTTACTGCAAATTTATGTATTTAATCCAGATTTTTTTCTGGGGTGGAACTATATTTGGGCAGAACAAAAATAAGCTCACACGGTTACTTGTGAGTATATCCTTATCATCTCATGGTGCAGGAGGAAAACACAAAACACTGCGAAGGTCACAGCAAGGAGCAGGCCCATTGATCATGGCCGGATCCTAGTCAGGGCACTGAAGTCTTAACAGGGGGTTACAGTGACTGTCATCATCTCATGCACTGTTGCTGGGGTGTCCCCCCCCCCCCCCCCCCCCCATTCCTACCATGATAACTTGTTAGGTTGTTTAAGTTAAATTAATAAAGGTTTACATATTGTGTTTGTGATGTTTTGGGTGGACTCTACATCCAACCACGACGTTGCAGATATGGTTGCTAATATGGTTGCAGTTTGAAGAGTCCTTGGAATAGAGACCTAGGGAACAGATCGACTCTCAGTGCGGATTTAGCTGGTTGTGTGTGACATTGATACAACTTGAAGTGTGTGTTACATGTACCTGACACGACGTTGCAGATATGGTTGCTAATATGGTTGCAGTGTGAAGAGTCCTTGGAATAGAGACCTAGAGAACAGATCCACTCTCAGTGCTGATTTAGCTGGTTGTGTGTGACATTGATACAACTTGAAGTGAGTGTTACATGTACCTGACACGACGTTGCAGATATGGTTGCTGACAGGGTTGCATTGTGAAGAGTACTTGGAATAGAGACCTAGAGAACAGATCCACTCTTAGTCCTGATTTAGCTGGTTGTGTGTGATATAAATTTAGATACAACTTGAAGTGAGTGAGTTGGGTTTCACTTTCAACAATATTTCAGTGATATCATGGTGTGTCATTTTACTGTTGGGGAAAAACTAAACTGATACAAGAATTAAACATTTACCACTTCTGAACACATGCTGACTTACCAAGAAATATGATCAAGAGAGTCTAGAATTGGGGGAGACCCAGATTCTCATACACACCCAGACATAAATATCATAAAACTCACAAGCAAGTCTACAATACTGTGGCAAGTCTAGTTTTTTCAGTATGAAAATGAAAAGATTCTCAAGGTGCCATTTTCATTTATAAACTTAAAAATTTAACAAATTTTTAAAAATATTTTTATTTCAGAGGCTAAAAGTTTGTCTAGGGGGTCACCAAGAATAGGATTCACTCATTGTAATGATGAAGGAATTCAACCCTGAAGAGTTACAGCATTAAAGACCAGTTACGTCAGTCAGTCGTGTCTTTACGGTGAGTGATGCAGCTCAACAAAATGAAGGTGTAAATTTGGAAATAAATACACTGCTTGGCAAAAGAAAGTATACACCATGTTTGATGATGGCTAAAAACGAAAGAACCAAGAAATGGTTATATATTTGATATTGGTATCACAGTTGTGTTTTGGATCTTCTAAGTTTGCAGTCGACAACCTAGTAACATTTTGATAACGTTTGTACTTTTTGGATCAAATCCAATTTTCATGTATATACTTTCTTGAATCAGCAGGTTATTATGTTTCTAGTTATTCACGTGTCATAGTTCCCTGGTGTAATTCACTCAATAATATATCATTGATATTGTAAATAACAACGTTAATGGTTATTTGCCACAGCACTCTCTAATGTGTGTGTATGCTACGGGGCAGAAAATTATAGCCCTCCGGAGTGCAATGACGTCATCCAATAATTGATGACTTCATATGCTACCATGACAACCCACCGACCTGGGTAGCAGAAAGTACTGAGAGATAATCTTCAGGGAATTTCTTCAGCCACAATATTAATCAAAATGAATACATAATGCACAGATAATCATATCACCATGCACAATACCATGTCTATCTGATTTTGTGAAAGATTACTCTGCAAAAAGAGTAGCCACAAGAAATGAAAAGTCCAGAAAATTTTAAAGGTTTCAAATTCCATTTAACATCAGATTACAGTACCCACTAATATTTGTCACACAATAACAAGTTAACTTTGTATGTTAGTGATACATAGCTCAATAGTAGTAAAGAGAGCTGTTACAAATTTCATTATGTGGGGGCAAAATATATGTTGATATGGGTTCAAATTCACTTGGGAGAATCATCCTGACACTAGAGAATTTCATCCACAGGTAGGATAATATTCACTTTTACACATACACGACTCAAAAGAAGTTCCTGTCATGACACTCTAACTATAAATAATATGAGAAAATTGGGAGTTCTTTTGAGTTGTATATTTAGGGGATAAATATTATGTCTTTGACATCTGGAAATTTTATTTGGAACCATCAACATTTCTTGACATTTTAAAATACAAATGTTTTTTGTGGTTTTCTGTTATATTGACCTACTTTTTCTATGTGAACTCTAGCAGCTGTGGGAGAACTCATGACCACAGTGAAAAAATATTAATCTGTTATAACACTTTGGTAATTATGACATTTGTCAATCCAGATTATTTCACAGGGAACAGAGCTATCTTGTTGCAAAACAAACATATTTTTATCTTTTTCTATACTTATAAGCAGCAGAATATTTGCACTGGCACACAGCAGATGCCATGTAAAAATTAACATATTAATTTTAATTTCAACAAAATCAGTAAATGCACGATCCTGTCACTGGGTTATCTGGTCAATCAATCACTCTATTGTCTGGTTTGTTTGCATTAGCTGCCTTGCATGGCAGGAGTAATGCTGTGGTGTAAGGCAACAGACACTTATTGTGTGAGTTGCGGGTTCTGTTTGTAGGACAGGACATGCTTACCCCTTTCACAAACTCCTGGTGTCATCATGTATTTGTAGTGATCCATTCATGTAATTTTCACCACTATTTTGCCCTTAATGCCAAATGGAATCTGTTTTGGCAGATAATAGAGGCTTGTTATTCTCTGGCATCAATGTTTACATTAGCTGCCTTGTATGGCAGGAGTAATGCTGCGGTGTTAGGAAACAAACACTTATTGTGTTATCCAGTCATCTATGGCGCTGCGATTCGCTGTGCAGAGTTGCATTCCTTGGGCACACCAGAAACCTATGATTGTGGGTTCGAATCCCGGTTCGCCCCAATTGTGTTTCTAAGTTTGTCAGCACCATACCTGTGCTCGTGGGTTTCACCGGAGTGGTAAACGTCTGAGACCTCAATCACTTCGGTCTTTCCTCCCACTTTAAGCTGACCTGCCGTGATATAACTGGAATACTGTTAAAAGTGGCGTTAAACCCAACTCACTCACTCACCTATTGCATGCTGTTTGTAGGGCAGGACATGCTCTATCTTTTCACAAACTCCTGGTGTCATCACTTATTTGTAGTGAGGTGAGGTGAAATGGGGTTTAACGCCGCATCCAAGATTATTGCACTTATATAGCGACGTGCATGCACGTGTGTGTGTGTGTGTGGCTGGCTGTTTGTACTAGTCCGGACTGATGCCGATTTATAGTGCTAGCTCACTGAGATACCATGCTGCAGTTTAACATGAATACCCCACTCAGACACAGTATACTGACTCCGAGCCGCCCAGTCCTTGTTATAGCACCTTAATGCCGAGCGCCAGACAGGGTAACAACAAGTACCATCTTTTAATGTCTTTTGGTATGACGCGGCCGGGGATTTGAACCCTGGACCTTCCGCTCTCTGGGCGTACGTTCTACCACAAGACAACAGAGGCGGCCTTATTTGTAGTGATCCATTCATGTAATTTTCACCACTATTTTGCCCTTAAAGCCCAATGGAATCTGTTTTGGCAGATGATAGAGACTTGTTATTCTCTGGCATTAATGTTTTATATTCATGTCAGCATCAACAAGGTTCAACTATACAGACATGCCTGTCTGAACCACATCATAGAAATCTATATGTATCCACACATTTATCAGAATATTACATCATCACAGCCACTTCAAGCAGACAAAATGAATAATAAAAACATCATATTCCCACAAAAATTGTTTTAACTTTATATTACAGTGAGTGAATATTGTTTTACGCCACTTGCAATATTCCAGCATACCATAGCAGGGGATACCAGAAATGGGATTCACACATTGAACTCATGTTGGGAATCTTACCTCCTTCTGCATGGGGACGGTCGGGTAGCCTAGTGGTAAAAGCATTCGATAGTCATGCCGAAGCCCCTGGTTCGATTCCCGACATGGGTACAATTTGTGAAGCCCATTTCTGGTGTCCCCCAGGGGGCATGGGTGGCCCAGTCGTCTAAGGCGCCGTGATTCGCTGTGCAGAGTTGCATCCCTTGGGCACGCCAGAAATCTATGATTCTGGGTTCGAATCCCGGTTCGCCCCGATTATGTTTCTAGATTTGTCAGCACCATACCCGTGCTCGTGGGTTTCACCGAAGTGGTAAATGTCTGAGACCTGCATCACATTGGGCTTTCCTCCCATATTAAGCTGACACCCTGCGATATAACTTGAATACTGTTAAAAGCGGCGCAAACCCAACTCACTCACTCTGGTGTCCCCTACTGTGATATTGCTGGAATATTGCTAAAACCACACTCACGCACTCTTCAGCATGACAAGCGAACGCTTTAACCACTAGGCTACCCCACTGCCCACAATTAATAATACAAGAAAATGAGCTTAGGTTATGCTGTCATCACCAATGCAGATTTCTGAATCACAATAAATTTCCAGGTGCTTATAATGATTCCTAGGCTAAAATGAGACCTGAGACAGTGAGGGTTAATATTATCAAAGTTGTCGGGAAAAAGGTTAATCAAAGATGTCACAGTCTTAACACAGGTCAATTGGCCTCTTATCGTGTGGCCTTCACTATGGAACACGTCAGGTGATGTCGCTCTCCTGTTGAGGAGGTCAAGAAGGTGTTTCTCTGCTTGCCGTTATTTGCCAGGGGTTGAAATTTGGCCATAACCACTCAACAGAGGTGCAGTACAGGAGCGCACAATTAAGGATACAGTCGCCTATTGATTGTCAGCGTCTTCAGACAGCGAACTAACACACTCGCTCCCAACACAGCAGCCATGCCTTCATAACACCACTCCAATCAATACCATGCCATTTAAGTTTTTCCACAAATATTTATTTTGTACAAGCTTTCAGCGTAACCAGAATACGGCAAGCTTTGCTGATGATCGTTTCAATTCTGACTTGAAGAATGTAGACCAATTCAGAGTATTTCTTGTTCAACGGTTTGCAGATGCCTCGTAGATCAGGAAGATCTGGCATTATTTCAGCTGATCATTATGTAACATTGTTGTCAGCAAACATGGAACACAATGTTTGTAATATAAGGTGTACGATCATATGGTAGATTGGAGAATGTTTTCCACAGAGGCTAGACTAATCTGAATTGACAACAATGATAGAAGTTGCAGCTAATGGACCTTCATGTATAACCGAAGATTGATAAAAGACTGGAAGTTTTTGCCAAAGAACATTTAGATCTAATTTTCGTCCTCCCAAACCAAAGGGATTTCCCCTGTCGCTGCAAGTGATCATTTTCGAATTAAACTACAAAATGTCTCCGATTTAGATCTTCTGAAGTAAAGTTTGGCTTTCCTCATCAGACAGCACTGTTACCAGACAGAGTTTCAAAGGTTATTATTTTTAAAGGTGAACTACAGTATATCTTTTACTTACACTCCAAAAATTCGGAATTTAAACAAAAGTGAGTGAGTGAATATGTTTTTACGCTGCTTTTAGCAATATTCCAGCAATATCACGGCGGGGGACACCAGAAATAGGCTTCACACATTGTACCCATGTTGGGAATCGAACTCGGGTCATGGGCATGATGAGCGAACGCTTTAACCACTGGGCTTTCCTTCTGCCCTTGATATGAAAGACAGTCAGCTGAGATCTAGGAACTCAAGCGTGGCAGGGATTCAACCGGGATTCAAATTCACAATCATAGGTTCTTGCCCAAGGGATGCAACTCTGCACAGCGAATCGCGGCGCCTTAGACGACTTGGCCATCCAAGCCCCCGCAATGTTGGAAGAAAGCATGTGATTAAATCTTGGATGTCTGAAACCATGGGCATCATCCTGGCAAAGCTAGAAACATAATCAAGGTGACTCTGGGATTCAAACCTATTATGATCGAAACGAATTAGTCCTGTGTTTGTGATGGTTGAATGAGTAAGTAAGTTGAGGTTAACACTGATTGTATAAGTTGTTACAATTATAGCGGTCAGCTTTTATGTGGGTAGAAAGCCCAGAGTGGCACAGGTCTTCGATGTTTACTCCTCTGGTCAACACGGTTCTGGACAGACAACATCATATGTTTATCAAGTCTTTGAATGGCATTTAGAAGTGATACACATGAGGAAGCGAATTTATGGATGTCTACTTCTTTATTATGAGGAACACAACATTTACAAAAGTATATGCTTACTACTTCATCAGATGAATGAATGCCAAGTAAGTGAGTAAGTGAGTTGGTTAAAACGCCGCTTTTAAAAGTATTCATTATATCACGGCGTGTGAGCTTAATGTGGGAGGAAAGCCCAAAATAATGCAGGTCTCAGACGTTTACCACTTCGGTGAAACCCATAAGCACAGGTATGGTGCTGACAAACCTAGAAACATTATCAGGGCGAACCAGGATTCGAACCCACAATCATAGATTTCTGGCATGCCCAAAGGACGCAACTCTGCACAGCGAATCGCGGCGCCTGAGACGACTGGGCCACCTGTGCCTCCGAATGGTAAGTGAATGGAAGAATATATATATATATATATATATATATATATATATATATATATATATATATATATATGTAAGAACAACAAAAGTATTTAGTTAACGAAAGTGGAAACCGGGGATCTGGAAAATGTTTTTGCCATTCTGACATTTGTATTTTGGTCACGCCCACCTCATATTTGACAGTTGGACGTTCATGTATGAATTAAAAAACAAGTATTTGTCACAGAGTGACGAAATATCCCCCGCCTGTACACCATAGTACCAAATATGAAGACAATCCAGCGATTAGTTCTTGAGATATTGTGTCAACACCGTTTTCCAACTCCAAAAACAGATTTGCCTGCTGTGACCTTGAAAATGGGGTCAAGGTCACCAAATCTGACAGGTGTATGCGGTGTCTGTATATACACCATAGTTCCAAATATGAAGACAATCCAGCGATTAGTTCTTGAGATATCGCGGCAACACCGTTTTCTAACTCCAAAAGCAGATTTGCCTGCTGTGACCTTGACAATGGGGTCAAGGTCACCAAAACCGACTGGTGTCTGCGGAGTCTGTATATACACCATAGTTCCAAATATGAAGACAATCCAGTGTTTAGTTCTTGAGATATCGCGGCAACACCGTTTTCCAACTCTAAAAGCAGATTTGTCTGCTGTGACCTTGAAAATGGGATCAAGGTCACCAAAACCGACTGGTGTCTGCGGAGTCTGTATATACACCATAGTTCCAAATATGAAGACAATCCAGTGTTTAGTTCTTGAGATATCGCGGCAACACCGTTTTCCAACTCTAAAAGCAGATTTGTCTGCTGTGACCTTGAAAATGGGATCAAGGTCACCAAAACCGACTGGTGTCTGCGGAGTCTGTATATACACCATAGTTCCAAATATGAAGACAATCCAGTGTTTAGTTCTTGAGATATCGCGGCAACACCGTTTTCCAACTCTAAAAGCAGATTTGTCTGCTGTGACCTTGAAAATGGGATCAAGGTCACCAAAACCGACTGGTGTCTGCGGAGTCTGTATATACACCATAGTTCCAAATATGAAGACAATCCAGTGTTTAGTTCTTGAGATATCGCGGCAACACCGTTTTCCAACTCTAAAAGCAGATTTGTCTGCTGTGACCTTGAAAATGGGATCAAGGTCACCAAAACCGACTGGTGTCTGCGGAGTCTGTATATACACCATAGTTCCAAATATGAAGACAATCCAGTGTTTAGTTCTTGAGATATCGCGGCAACACCGTTTTCCAACTCCAAAAGCAGATATGCCTGCTGTGACCTTGAAAATGGGGTCAAGGTCACCAAAACCGACTGGTGTCTGCGGAGTCTGTATATACACCATAGTTCCAAATATGAAGACAATCGTTATTTTCAGCAACTGTTTTTTGTGAGAATCTGTCGAACATGAACTCGGGACCTTCGGATATTTAGCCCAACAGCTAACCGTAATCTATAAGATCCCGAGTGGTGGGTGATTTTTGTCACAGAAATGTAAGGGAGGGAACACTGTAAGGATAACATACATCCTAGTAAGGAACTAGAAAGGCATCGCTACTTATGCCACGAAGGTGAGTCGGCTTTTGAATCATTACTGACAAAATGTATACCGGTAGGCCAAGTGAGTGAAAGTCATGAAAGTGGGTTGGATGGAAATTCCATGACAGTTTCCTGTAGCCAAAACAATTTGACATGAAACTACTTGATAACTCAATGTTTTTGTGAGAAGAATAAATGCCACTGAAAATGTGAAAACAATAAATAAAACAAGAATTCCCTGACAAGTGCATTTATTTGCAGGCTTCGGCTCCAATGCTTGAAAGTGCATTAGAAGGGGGTACAACTCTCTCAGGCTCCCTCCGCAGCTGGTAAAGCCTTGTATCCATCCATATCAATACAAATCTAAATGATTTATTGCAAAAGAAGTCCCACAGTAGGTAGATAGTGTTCCGACTGGCGATGTTTTGATGTGTGCAATGTCAATAAATAAATACCTAATAAACTGCCTTCCTGTGCATAATAATGAAAAAATACTGACTTGAAATATGCGTAATAAAAAATAAAATATGCATAATAGTTCCCATTTACAATCCATCTCATCCACCTGAATTAAGGTGACCCCCCCCCTCCAAAAAAAACCAAAAAATAAATAAAAAAAACAAAACTGCTTTCATAAACTTGTGTGTTATAAAATGCACCATCGCAGGTTATATTTAGTAAACACATATTGAAAACTCTCAACATCACTGGGTTTATTCAATCATATCGCGTGTAGAGATGATAGCTTATGCACACTTGATGACCCCTGACATCACAGTGCATTTGTTTTGCTGGTGTACCTGGCAACAAAACTTCGCAAATTATGTCATAGGGTATTGTGACGTGTTTGAAAAAGTTTGTGGTTCTGTATTCTTAATTTTAATATGTCAGACGTTTTGAAGTCACAACCAGACAAGTCTGGTGCACAGACCAGTTTCTAGATTCATGGTGGAAACTTAAGAGGGAAGCCAATCAGTTAATTAGAGCTAATAGGTGATAAGAAATGGACAAATGGAAGCCAATCAGTTAATTAGAGCTGATAGGTGATTAGCAATGGACAAATGGAAGCCAACAGTTAACAGTTAATTAGATAGGTGATAAGCAATGGACAAATGGAAGCCAATCAGTTAATTAGATAGGTGATAAGCAATGGACAAATGGAAGCCAATCATGGCAGTTAATTAGATAAGATGATAAGCAATGGACAAATGGAAGCCAGAAGTTAATCAGATAGATGATAAGCAATGGACAAATGGAAGCCAATCAGTTAATTAGATAGATGATAAGCAATGGACAAATGGAAGCCAATCAGTTAATTAGATAGGTGATTATAGCAATGGACAAATGGAAGCCAGAAGTTAATTAGATAGATTATAAGCAATGGACAAATGGAAGCCAGAAGTTAATTAGATAGATGATAAGCAATGGACAATTGGAAGCCAGAAGTTAATTAGATAGGTGATAAGCAATGGATAAATGGAAGCGAATCAGTTAATTAGATAGGTGATTAACAATGGACAAATGGAAGCCAATCAGTTAATTAGATAGGTGATACGCAATGGACAAATGGAAGCGAATCAGTTAATCAGATAGATGATAAGCAATGGACAAATGGAAGCCAATCAGTTAATTAGATAGGTGATTATAGCAATGGACAAATGGAAGCCAGAAGTTAATTAGATAGATGATAAGCAATGGAAAAATGGAAGCCAATCAGTTAATTAGATAGGTGATTATAGCAATGGACAAATGGAAGCCAGAAGTTAATTAGATAGATGATAAGCAATGGACAAATGGAAGCCAGAAGTTAATTAGATAGATGATAAGCAATGGACAAATGGAAGCCAGAAGTTAATTAGATAGATGATAAGCAATGGACAAATGGAAGCCAGAATTAATTAGATAGGTTATAAGCAATGGACAAATGGAAGCCAGAAGTTAATTAGATAGGTGATAAGCAATGGATAAATAGAAGCCAAACAGTTAATCAGATAGATGATAAGCAATGGACAAATGGAAGCCAATCAGTTAATTAGATAAGATGATAAGCAATGGACAAATGGAAGCCAATCAGTTAATTAGATAAGATGATAAGCAATGGACAAATGGAAGCCAGAAGTTAATTAGATAGATGATAAGCAATGGACAAATGGAAGCCAATCAGTTAATTAGATAGATGATAAGCAATGGACAAATGGAAGCCAATCAGTTAATTAGATAGGTGATTATAGCAATGGACAAATGGAAGCCAGAAGTTAATTAGATAGATGATAAGCAATGGACAAATGGAAGCCAGAAGTTAATTAGATAGATGATAAGCAATGGACAAATGGAAGCCAATCAGTTAATTAGATAGGTGATAAGCAATGGATAAATGGAAGCGAATCAGTTAATTAGATAGGTGATTAACAATGGACAAATGGAAGCCAGAAGTTAATTAGATAGATGATAAGCAATGGACAAATGGAAGCCAGAAGTTAATTAGATAAGATGATAAGCAATGGACAAATGGAAGCCAATCAGTTAATTAGATAAGATGATAAGCAATGGACAAATGGAAGCCAGAAGTTAATTAGATAGATGATAAGCAATGGACAAATGGAAGCCAATCAGTTAATTAGATAGATGATAAGCAATGGACAAATGGAAGCCAATCAGTTAATTAGATAGGTGATTATAGCAATGGACAAATGGAAGCCAGAAGTTAATTAGATAGATGATAAGCAATGGACAAATGGAAGCCAGAAGTTAATTAGATAGATGATAAGCAATGGACAAATGGAAGCCAATCAGTTAATTAGATAGGTGATAAGCAATGGATAAATGGAAGCGAATCAGTTAATTAGATAGGTGATTAACAATGGACAAATGGAAGCCAGAAGTTAATTAGATAGATGATAAGCAATGGACAAATGGAAGCCAGAAGTTAATTAGATAGATGATAAGCAATGGACAAATGGAAGCCAGAAGTTAATTAGATAGATGATAAGCAATGGACAAATGGAAGCCAATCAGTTAATTAGATAGGTGATTATAGCAATGGACAAATGGAAGCCAGAAGTTAATTAGATAGATGATAAGCAATGGACAAATGGAAGCCAGAAGTTAATTAGATAGATGATAAGCAATGGACAAATGGAAGCCAATCAGTTAATTAGATAGGTGATTATAGCAATGGACAAATGGAAGCCAGAAGTTAATTAGATAGATGATAAGCAATGGACAAATGGAAGCCAGAAGTTAATTAGATAGATGATAAGCAATGGACAAATGGAAGCCAGAAGTTAATTAGATAGATGATAAGCAATGGACAAATGGAAGCCAGAAGTTAATTAGATAGGTGATTAGCAATGGACAAATGGAAGCCTGGAGTTCGATTTTCACTGACTGGAAATAAGCAGCGGCAAAAGGGAGATAGTAGGTAATTACAACTGATAGGTAATAGAAATGGATAACAGCAATGGACATTTGTCCATTTGTCCATTAATTAACTGATGGCTTCCCTTGTTAAACTCCATAAACTCTCTTCTTTATATCTTTATGCAGTTTTTAATTTCTTTTTACGCTTCCTGATATATTTGACAGGACTGTTCCAAATACAAATGAAAAACATTGTTTTGAATGATTTTTAGAACCTTTTTGAAAGTAATATGTTTCCAAAGTCTAGAGTCTTTAATTAGGTTATAAAAACTAGAAGGTAGTGACTCTCACCTATGATGTAACCAGTGACATGACAGATCAATGTATCACAAGGTATTATTTTAGAGTTAATGTCTGTGATTTACAAATGGTAGACACAATAGTAAAAGAGTGAGTAAGCTGCTTTAATGCTGCTTTGAGGACTATCTCAGTTAGATTAAGACACAGGAAAGGAAATCCCAAACTCATGAAGATTTCAGAAGTTTACACATGATTTCGCCAAAATGGATGGAAACAATATTGAATAAAATTTTGAATAAATTTAATAAAATAGGTCACAAACGTAAGTCCAGATATAACATGAACACTTTTTATAACCAGACAGTGTAATTACAAGATTATCTTGTGTTCTTCAGTATGGATTGCTGACATATGGTATTTCCGGTGCTCACAGTAATGTCTTTGTGTTGGGGAAAAAACCCATCAAAACTCTTCTACCCTGTGTATAGGGCAACAACCCTTGGTTCCCTGTTACTTCTAGGTAAGAAAACCTTGCCTTATACATGGCAATATACAGTACCACTTTTGTGATTCCCCCTAGCACAGACATGACGCAAACAAACCATGAAATCTGGAAATTTAACACATGATCATAAAATTCTCCTCAGCCTAAGGGACAAAACTCTTCACAGCAAATCGTGGTGCTTTAGATGACCGATATCCATAAAGGGTATTGCAGGACCAACCCTTTTCCAGCAAAGTGGGTTATTGAAAGAAGTGCTTAAAGCCATAAACCTATGACAGACAGGGTCTAGGTCAGACAGCTTGACATCTTACATGATTATGATTGAATGAATGTGACCATTTTACATTAAAATAATTACACAAAATTCAATAAAGTCAGACATGTGATTTGGCAATAATTCTAAATCAAGTCATTTGGAAGATGTCAAATGTTTTTTTCAGTAATGTGATCCAACCTGCTTTAAAACACGTGCGAAAACAAATTCTTTATTGCCCACAAAATATAAACTACCAGGAACATCATACAAACATGATATCTTAATCTTTATTCCATTATGAATTTGGAAATTACTTGATTCTGATTGGTCAATCATAAGTTATCAAATCGCAAAATGCAGAGGTATCAAATTGCAATAAACCTCCTCTGAAACAGACGATTTGACAGCCACACGCCATGGAGGCTAGTATAGAATAGTACTTTATTTTCAGTCATTGTTGGTAGGCCACACTTCATGTCAGCTTATGGAGTTGGTGTGCTGCATGCCTTCAATGTCTGTCATCATGTTCACGTGGAGCTTTACAGTGTAGAAAAATTGTTTGCACATGTAAAACAGCACCATATTTTCTTTCAAGGCTGATGTTGGTGATTCTGTAATTCAGCTTGACAACCCACTGAAAACACTGGACTCGACCTATGCTCATCCCATAGGAGTTTGCATTGAATTTAGTCATGGTAGAATAGAGATAAACATGCTGTGTTTTCAATGTAGAGCTTGGTTACCTGTACATTGAACCATGCTAAATATAACATTTGAAACCTGATTGTTTGGTTCCATATACAATTTAGGCAGGTTAAATCTAATGGTAACCTAGCTCTACACTGAAAACACGGTATGTTTATATCCTAATTCAATAACGCACACAGCAATGTATGCCGTTTTTGAGGTCAAACAGAAATGTCATTTAAAGACAATGTAATTTAAGACACTCATTAAAACAATAGTTACAATTTCACATTGTCGGTCATGAGGACACATTCAGAAACAGCCTCCAACTGATTCCACTGATGATTCCTCAAGCACCAAATAACAATTTTGTTACATCAAGAAGACAGATTAAGCAGCTATGTTCCTTCAACAACAAGTCTGCAGCAAGAAAATGGGAAGCTGCTTAAAAACGTAAGTCACATTGGAAAACTTGATCAATCTTATTACCAAACAACATGGAATCAGGAGAGATGCTTCCTTTTTGCTAGATTAATGTTTTTAACTCGTAAGAAATCTACAACAGCCAAGAGAATCCCAAAACACAATTTAGAAAGTAATTATGGTTGAAAAGAAATGGTTCTGTGGAGGACAGCGAGGCTGTAACGCAGACACACGTCTTGTTTGTCTTCTTAATTACCCGGGGCCAAACTGTTAGCTATTCACCCATAGGAACCCAGTCAAAGAAATTTGTCAGTGGTGCACAGTCCCCTGATAGCATTGATGAAAAGGAGAGCACAGCTTTGACCTGAAGCACAGATCCCGTTCCCTGAATACACCTCCAATTATTTTAATCTACATTTCAGACTTTAAAAGCAGTATTTCAAAATTACATTGGCAGTGTCTGTCTTTATTTCAATTTTACAAATCTTATTTTTTTAGAAATGTTTTGTTTTTGCTGATTTAAGTGTTATTGTTGCTTTTTGTGTTTGGGTTTTCTTTATTAATTTGGGGCAATGGAGGCTGGTAATTTGAGTGTTTCCTGTATGCCGTTGAGGCTGTGAATACAGAAAGAACCAGGCTGTCTTGGCTTCTGAGGATTGATGTGATGTCTCGAACCAACGTAATTGTAATAGGATACAAATTGAATTGGAGCTGGTGCCATTAAGGCAACATTTGGCTCTCACTTCCAATGGTACAGCAGGACCCCTAGGCCATCCAAAGTGATGTCTTGGTAATGGCCAATGCAGTTATGACCAACATTTGACTTTTTATTCCAACATTATTGTTTTGAAGCCTACACTATATCACCACACTAGTCCTTTTGGACCAATTTGGAGAAATAGGGCAAGCCATGTTGATGGCTGACACTGGACTCAGGTATCATGGCTGCTTGCTTGGGAAATATTCTAAATATTATTAATGTCTCCAGGACTGATTATTTCATCTTTGAAATGTAATGTGTCATTTTTTCTTCCAGTTTGGATAACACAAATTCCCACTCAGTTCAAGCTTGGATAGTTTGCAAAATATTCCAGTCACTTAACTAGTACAATATCTCGACATGTGCTGAAAATAATTATTATAATATATGATTTTCTAACATAATGTACCCCCTGATGATAAAATCATCAGTCCAGTACTGGCAGTTCTCAGGTTATAAAACTAAGAAAGGCTGTACACTTACTGTACACAGGGAACAGTCTTACAAGAAATGTAGTCTGGAAATGACATCGTTGAATTTCACAGGGACATTGCCTGAAAAACAAAATGGTTACTTCAGTATTGGTACTCTGATGAAGCTAAGGAAGGTTATATAAATTTCTTATGTTTTAAATGGAAAAGATTTTGAATGTGAGATGGTCGTGAGCCTAAAAATCATAAAAAATGCTGTAAACTTTAAGGGAGGGTGAGGGGTATAAGTCTCAAAACTCAAAAAGGCATTAGGTTTGTATTCTACATTGAATGTTGGAATAGCTCCCTTAACAAAATGCACAAGTACATAAGATGCATTTCAGATGCCCTCCCCATATAAAGTCACTCAAAGTAATTTAGTTAGTGAGTAGAGTTTTATGCCACTTTTAGAATTATTCCAGCAATATCATGATGGAGACATGAAGGCATGGACTTCACATGTGTGGAATTGAAACCTTGGTGGTCTTGGAGGAAGGAGTTCTGACTTCTAGAATGTCAAGCCAATCACTAAGTAGGAACCATTTTGCATTTTGGTAAATGTAAAAGCATTATTGTAATTATAGGCCCTGTCCCACAAATGGATCTTAGCACTAAGACTCTCACAAATCTATGTTAGAATGAGGTTGTTACTATCATGGCAGCTGTAAGATGGCTTTGTGGAATGGGCACTGGGTCCTTCTTCACAAAGGGGTCTTAGTGTTACAACCATTGTAACCCCTACTGTTGAATGCAAGGCAGTCATAGCACTAAGATCAATCATCTCATGAGTCCTGGGCCACATTACACAAAGCAATCTTGGTGCTAAGATGATCGTAACTCCCATAAGTTAACATAGACTTAAGATAATCATAGTGCTTAGATTGCTTGGAGAAATGGAGCCTTGACCTAATGAGTGATTGAGTGAGTTTGGTTTAATGACACTTTGAACAGTGTTTCCCCAAGTCTGCTTGATGGGGGAGAAAAGCCTGCAGTGATGCTGATCTTAGACATTCATCAGGTTAAATCCCACAAGCATGGGTATGGTGCTGACAAAACTAGAAACATAATCAGGGGCTGGGATTTGAACCCACGATCGTATGTTTTGGACATGCCTGAGGGATGCAACTCTGCACTGCGAATTGAGATATCTTAGAGGACTGGGACACCCATGCCTCCTGGCCTATTGAGCATATACAACTTTGGTGCTTTAAGTGCCAAGTTGAAAGATATGTTCATTATGTAGACCTACTCATCAAAGTTCACACTAACAGGAAGCCCTGATGTCATGCCTTGACAGCTGTCAGGCACTGCCAGTAATGACCACTACTGACTTGACCACTGTAAGTATTCAGAGGTCACTGTAAGTATTCAGAGGTCACTGACCGATTCCAAATACAATGTATAGTCTTTGACTACACCTAAGTTGAATTAGAAATGCTTTTAAAATTTAGTGTCAATTTCAAAAGGTATTGATACTTTATTCAACCTGTAATTCCTGTCATTAATTATTTCAAAGGGATGGAGCTTTTCAAGTGTTACCTTCATCTCTACAACATGTGATGATCACACTTGATGACAAGTACTTGGGGCTTTTTCCAATGTTTAAAACAGTTGGATTTGGTTGAAATATGGCAGAAATATGTACAGGCACACACTTTACAAACATGACATCTCATAGACTAGGGTTAGAGTAGCTTCCCTATCATAAAGGGCAGTTACTCGAGAAAGGAGGCTGACCAATGGATTGTAGAAACATTATCTGTAGGCAATTGTTATTTTGCCTATATGTAGTTTTGCCACTGTCTAAGAAACAGGATTCAGTTGGAACTATAGCAACTGTTGGCACTGTCCAACTGACAAATCAGTGACATTCTCACGTAATATATATTTATGCACACATTCCAGGAAAGCAGGCAATGTTTAGGTAAAGCTTTTGACAAATTCGCGATTAAAAATTTGAAAACTGAACAAAAGAACATTCTGGAATGGCTGATAGATGGCCTTGAGTGTATGGATTCAGTCATAAAGCCCGTAACTGTCATTTGGAAAGCCTGTGATAAATTTTCGAGGTTGCATGATTAGGAAACACATTCCGACTGTCACTTTCCTGATCTGTTAAGTGATGCGATTGGTCGGATGGAAGGTCGTTCTGACATGACCCATAATGGGATGTCCTCCCATCTTTGTTGAGCTGAAGCGAGAACTAATCTGATTTTAATGAGATTGGAATCTGAAGGACAACAATTAACCATGCATACCGGCATCCCTTAAACATCGGCATGTCGGAATCCAAGGATCATGGTTCGCCATGACAATGATTCTTGGTTTGTCAGTACCATATCAGAGCTCACGGGCTTCACCAAATAGGTAATCAGCTGGGAAAGCAAGCATCATGATATAACTGAAATACTGTTTAAACCACAGAAGATTCTACAGCCTTCAATGCCATGTTCTCCTGCTAGCCAAACTAATCCACAGCTAAACTTTGGCATTTTCGGTTAAATATCTTCTAAAGTAAGACAACAAGGATACATTTAACTGTTCACATTTGACACCATGGTGCCAAAGTACTTAGGGAGGACATGCAAGAAACAGATACTTCAAAGCCTCATAATTGAGGTATTGTTTTCTCTGCTGTTTTAAGGCTTGAAAGTAGGAAAACCGCATCTGGCACACTTAGAACCTTCTTAATACCTTACCACTGAGGATGTAGGTATTCTTTTCGCAGAGATTATTTCTGCAGGTTTTCCTTCTTAATCACTGCACATTTCTAAACCTGGTGCCACTGCACTGGATATGTCATCAACAGTTCAAAATGTCAACATTGACAGCAGCTCAAGAAGTGTTGTTCTCAGCTTTGATGTTCACAGTATTTCTTCAAATTCTGAGGACTAATTGATGAATAGGAAATAAGTAACATTTCAACAATGTTTCTTAGTGTGCGACAAACAACACACAGTGTGTTTTCTGTAAAGAAACTTTCTATTGTTGTTTAAAGAACATTTCCATTTTGGACTTTCAGCAAATCTGATTCAACAATTGTTGATTACTGAAGTTAAATGTCTTTCACGATGCTTTCAATCTGCTTACAGTCTTTGACATGCCAGAGTCTTGTAAATTCAGTTCAGTCTTGTAACCTCAGAAATATTGACCATACAAGCACACAAACATTGACTGAAAATAATGCTAAGGGACAAATTCAGGGTGGAAGCCTCAAAGGTTTTTGGCACAGACTGTGCTTGTTGTCATTATCAGCTTTCTGACCATGTGGAGTGAGTGATTGAGCGAGTGAGTGTTTAAAGTCACATCAGCAGTATTTCTCCAATTTAGTGACTAGAACAAATTACACATTAGTAATAAATACAATCAGACTTTATAGAACTGTCAACAATTGGCAGTAAAGCAGTTACATCATCGTAGATTTGTATTTAAAATTAAAATGTAACCATCAAAGGATATGAGGATATATAACACTACATTGTAATAACAGGCTAAAGATCACCAGTAACTAAAATAAGGCCACCATACTTTGAATCACGGGGCCTCACAGTACCTCTGCTTCCAGTTTGCCAAGGAGTATTTACACCATCGCAAAATTGACACAAACAATTATTCTACAATTATATAGTAGTAAGAATAACTACTTTGAGTGATGTGTCTTACAGAGGAGGAGATGTGTCCAGAGCAAAATGCACTGGGAGAAAATTCTGGAGCATGGTCAAGTGCAGAGGTCAAATCAAGGTCAAACATGAAAATATTGCAGAAGATTGGTAGGTTGAAATTT
Organism: Haliotis rufescens; assembly: GCF_023055435.1. Lineage (NCBI taxonomy): Eukaryota > Metazoa > Mollusca > Gastropoda > Lepetellida > Haliotidae > Haliotis > Haliotis rufescens. The sequence goes on along the minus strand of NW_025963779.1, from coordinate 58,349,981 downwards.
TTTGTTAAATAGGATTCAAAACTTTTCAGTGTGCATTAATACTTTTCTAGATAAGTATATATATATCAGGTACCAAATTGGGAAACCATGGCATTCGGCATGACTGTATGAATATCACATGCATAACATATTGCATATCAAACACTGATTTAGGTGGTTTTATATTCAGATGCGTTACATCAGTTAATGTCATAGAATTACAGAGTGGCATCATGAATGTCAAACAGCTGTTAATATCATGCATCAGAGAGCGCTAAGAAATATTACTATAAACTAGAAGTTACAAAGTCGATAAACAATGTATATTTTCAAATTTCTGAGATGTTATTGAGTGTCAGATGTGCAAAGAAGTTACCTGTTGACACTGTCAGTTCTAATGAAATTCCTGCACAGACACTGAATACTCAATAACACCAACGCATCGGAAAACAAATAAATTAGGGAATGTTTTTTCTCAAATTGGTTGCATCCATATTTCGGCTTGAATCTAAATTTAAATAATACATTGATGTTTTGGCTTCTGGTGTCATCATTGATTTACAGTGATCCGTCATAGGATTTCCACCACTGCTTTCCCATTTTTTAACCAAAGGAATCTGTTTCGGCAGAAAATCAAGACTGATTGTTTTTGGATGTTGATGTATTATATTTACCATTTCAGACATATAGAGAGCATTCTAGGTCAACAAATACATGTCTTTTATAACATTTCAGTTAATTAATGATGTTTTATGCTATTCACCAAACATAATGGATTACAAGCCAGGCACTTCTACCCTGGAGTTGGATTCAATTTTCTGTTGTTTAGATTAATCCATTCATGTGATACTAAATTGGATCATAACCCTCATTCTGTCTCCTCCCAAGGAAATTCAATAGTTTCAACCACCAAGCATGGTTATTTCAAACAGAATATTTATGGGTGTTATTTTTCTGAACTTGTTCTTTGCATAAGGACTCTATCCCATATGAGGGCACTTTGGGAAATTAAGTGGACTTTATCCCAAGGATGCTTTTGTAACCTCCGCTGGAGGTCTGTGATGGTTTAATGTGAATCCATGGAAGTTTCTCAAGATGCCCTCACAGCAGCTGAATCAAATATTCATTTCTGCTGCATGTAAAGACCGCTTGAAACAACATCACAACTCATTGACTGGTGAACATGTCAAAACCCAAGTAAATACACAATGGATGGAAATTCACATCATATTCATCTTGAAAGCTATCTTCATCAACATTTCAGAGTTTCTGTAAAAGTTAGTCCTGTGATGTAATTACCAAGACATTTCACTTCTTTGAAGTTACTTCAGTATCTTGAACAATCATCAATCAGAAAGGGGTCTAAATCAATAGAAGAATACTCACATGAGCAGTATTGAGAGCTGGATAACACCAGCTGTTGTGATCAACTCCAGAACATCTTGATACTAAATGGGATAACTTTGATTGTACTTATCAGGACTCTGCCAGCTCTTGACTTCTCTCAGTCAATTGGGTTATGACTGGTTTAATGAGTGAGTGAGTTTTGTTTTGCTCAGTTTTAGCATAGCGACAACCCTATCCTTGGAGGGTATCCAAGTGAGTGAGTGAGTTGTGTTTTGTTCACTTTTATCATTATGACAACCCTATCCTTACAGGGTATCCAAGTGAGTGAGTGAGTGAGTGAGTGAGTGAGTGAGTGAGTGAGTGAGTGAGTGAGTGAGTGAGTGAGTGAGTGAGTGAGTGAGTGAGTTTTGGGCTTTCTTAGTTTTATCATTATGACAACCCTATCCTTACAGGGTATCCAAGTGAGTGAGTGAGTGAGTTTTGGGCTTTCTTAGTTTTAGCATTATGACAACCCTATTCTTGCAGGTTATCAGAGTGAGTGGGTGAGTGAGTGAGTGAGTTGTGTTTTGCTCACTTTTATCATTATGACAACCCTATCCTTGCAGAGTATCAAGTGAGTGAGTGAGTAAATGAATGAGCTGTGATTTACTCACTTTTTGCATTATGACAACACTATCCTTGCAGTGTAGCCAAGTGAGTGAGTGAGTGAGTAAGTTACATTTTATTCACTTTTATCATTATGATAACCCTATCCTTGCAGGGTGTCCGAAAGAGTGAGTGAGTGAGTGAGTGAGTAAGTGAGTGAGTGAGTGATTTACTCACTTTTATCATTATGACAACCCTATCCTTGCAGGGTATCAAGTGAGTGAGTGAGTGAGTGAGTTGTGTTTTACTCACTCTTATCATTATATCCTTGCTGGGCATCCAAGTGAGTGAATTTGGAAATGACTCAAACCAGACTGGTCCATCAGAGGTTATCAAATCACATATAAATCACAATCAAGGGTGATGTCGGGGATTGAGTAGTTCAGGTTGGCTACCCACCAAACCATTGGACTCCTTCACTTTATGTATTTACTGACAGTTAATGTTTTATTAAGTCATGGTAGAATATAGATAAACATACTGTGTTTTCAGTGGCGAGCTTGATTACCTGAAGATTTACATAGGTAAATTGATTATGGAACTGAATGAACAAATTGAGGCTTGAGATGTTGAATTTAGTGCAGTGAAATCTATAGGTAACCTAGCTCTTCACCAAGAAACACATTTTGGTTATCTCCTAGTTCAATAGTGAGTGAGTATGGTTTTAAGCCCCTTCAGCAATATTCCAGCCATATCATGGCTGGAGACACCAGAAATGGGCTTCACACATTGTACCCATGTTGGGAATCGAACCTGGGTCTTTGTCTGTCATGATGAGCGATCACTTTAACAACTTGGCTACCTGACCTGCCCCCTAATTCAATAATGCACATAGCAATGTATGCACTTTTTTAGATCAAACAGAAATGCCATTTAAAAACAATGTAATTTAAGACACTCATTAAAACAATAGTTACAATTTCACATTGTCAGTCATGAGGACACATTCAGAAACAGCCTCCAACTGATTTCCACTGATGATTCCTCAAGCACCAAATAACAATTTTGTTACATCCACAAGGCAGATTAAGCAGCTATGTTCCTTCAACAACAACAAGTCTGCAGCAAGAAAATGGGAAGCTGCTTTAAAACGTAAGTCACATTGGAAAACTTGATAAATCTTATTACCAAACAACATGGAATCAGGAGAGATGCTTCCTTTTTGCTAGATTAATGTTTTTAACTCGTAAGAAATCTACAACAGCCAAGAGAATCCCAAAACACAATTTAGAAAGTAATTATGGTTGAAAAGAAATGGTTCTGTGGAGGACAGCGAGGCTGTAACGCAGACACACGTCTTGTTTGTCTTCTTAATTACCCGGGGCCAAACTGTTAGCTATTCACCCATAGGAACCCAGTCAAAGAAATTTGTCAGTGGTGCACAGTCCCCTGATAGCATTGATGAAAAGGAAAGCACAGCTTTGACCTGAAGCACAGATCCCGTTCCCTGAATACACCTCCAATTATTCTAATCTACATTTGAGACTTTAAAAGCAGTATTTCAAAATAACATTGTCAGTGTCTGTCTTTATTTCAATTTTACAAAAAGATTTTTTAAGAAATGTTTTGTTTTTGCTGATTTAAGTGTTATTGTTGCTTTTTGTGTTTTCTTTATTAATTTGGGGCAATGGAGGCTGGTAATTTGAGTGTTTCCTGTATGCCGTTGAGGCTGTGAATACAGAAAGAACCAGGCTGTCTTGGCTTCTGTGGATTGATGTGATGTCTCGAACCAACGTAATTGTAATAGGATACAAATTGAATTGGAGCTGGTGCCATTAAGGCAACATTTGGCTCTCACTTCCAATGGTACAGCAGGACCCCTAGGCCATCCAAAGTGATGTCTTGGTAATGGCCAATGCAGTTATGACCAACATTTGACTTTTTATTCCAACATTATTGTTTTGAAGCCTACACTTTATCACCACACTAGTCCTTTTGGACCAATTTGGAGAAATAGGGCAAGCCATGTTGATGGCTGACACTGGACTCAGGTATCATGGCTGCTTGCTTGGGAAATATTCTAAATATTATTAATGTCTCCAGGACTGATTATTTCTTCTTTGAATTTTAATGTGTCATTTTTTCTTCCAGTTTGGATAACACAAATTCCCACTCAGTTCAAGCTGGGATAGTTTGCAAAATATTCCAGTCACTTAACCAGTACAATATCTCATGTGCTGAAAATAATTATTATAATATATAATTATCGAACATAATGTACCCCCTGATGATAAAATCATCAGTCCAGTACTGGCAGTTCTCAGGTTATAAAACTAAGAAAGGTTGTATACTTACTGTACACAGCGAACAGGTCTTACAAGAAATGTAGTCTGGAAATGACATCGTTGAATTTCACAGGGACATTGCCTGAAAAACAAAATGATTAAGCTGAGGAAGGTTATATAAATTTCTTATGTTTTAAATGGAAAAGATTTTGAATGTGAGATGGTCGTGAGCCTAAAAATCATAAAAAATGCTGTAAACTTTAAGGGAGGGTGAGGGGTATAAGTCTCAAAACTCAAAAAGGCATTAGGTTTGTATTCTACATTGAATGTTGGAATAGCTCCCTTAACAAAATGCACAAGTACATAAGATGCATTTCAGATGCCCTCCCCATATAAAGTCACTCAAAGTAATTTAGTTAGTGAGTAGAGTTTTATGCCACTTTTAGAATTATTCCAGCAATATCATGATGGAGACATGAAGGCATGGACTTCACATGTGTGGAATTGAAACCTTGGTGGTCTTGGAGGAAGGAGTTCTGACTTCTAGAATGTCAAGCCAATCACTAAGTAGGAACCATTTTGCATTTTGGTAAATGTAAAAGCATTATTGTAATTATAGGCCCTGTACCACAAATGGATCTCAGCACTAAGACTCTCACAAATCTATGTTAGAATGAGGTTGTTACAATCATGGTAGCTGTAAGATGGCTTTGTGGAATGGGCACTGGGTCCTTCTTCACAAAGGGGTCTTAGTGTTACAACCATTGTAACCCTACTGTTGAATGCAAGGCAGTCAAAGCACTAAGATCAATCATCTCATGAGTCCTGGGCCGCATTACACAAAGCAATCTTGGTGCTAAGATGATCGTAACTCCCATAAGTTAACATAGACTTAAGATAATCATAGTGCTAAGATTGCTTTGAGAAATGGAGCCTTGACCTAATGAGTGATAGAGTGAGTTTGGTTTAATGACACTTGGAACAGTGTTTCCCCAAGTCTACTTGATGGGTGAGGAAAGCCTGAAGTGGTGCTGATCTTAGACATTCATCAGGTTAAATCCCACAAGCATGGGTATGGTGCTGACAAAACTAGAAACATAATCAGGGGCTGGGATTTGAACCCACGATCGTATGTCTCGGACATGCCTGAGGGATGCAACTCTGCACTGAGAATGGAGATATCTTAGAGGACTGGGACACCCATGCCTCCTGGCCTATTGAGCATATACAACTTTGGAGCTTTAGGTGCCAAGTTGAAAGATATGTTCATTATGTAGACCTACTCATCAAAGTTCACACTACCAGGTAGCCCTGATGTCATGACTTGAGAGCTGTCAGGCACTGCCAGTAATGACCACTACTGACTTGACCACTGTAAGTATTCAGAGGTCACTGACCGATTCCAAATACAATGTATAGTCTTTGACTACACCTAAGTTGATTTAGAAATGCTTTTAAAATTTAGAGTCAATTTCAAAAGGTATTGATACTTTATTCAACCTGTAATTCCTGTCGTTAATTATTTCAAAGGGATGGAGCTTTTCAAGTGTTACCTTCATCTCTACAACATGTGATGATCACAGTTGATGACAAGTACTTGGGACTTTTTCCAATGTTTAAAACAGTTGGATTTGGTTGAAATATGGCTGAAATATGTACAGGCACACACTTAACAAACATGACATCTCATAGACTAGGGTTAGAGTAGCTTCCCTATCATAAAGGGCAGTTACTCGAGAAAGGAGGCTGACCAATGGATTGTAGAAACATTATCTGTAGGCAATTGTTATTTTGCCTATATGTAGTTTTGCCACTGTCTAAGAAACAGGATTCAGTTGGAACTATAGCAACTGTTGGCACTGTCCAACTGACAAATCAGTGACATTCTCACGTAATATATATTTATGCACACATTCCAGGAAAGCTGGCAATGTTTAGGTAAAGCTTTTGACAAATTCGCGATTAAAAATTTGAAAACTGAACAAAAGAACATTCTGGAATGGCTGATAGATGGCCTTGAGTGTATGGATTCAGTCATAAAGCCTGTAACTGTCATTTGGAAAGCCTGTGTTAAATTTTCGAGGTTGCATGATTAGGAAACACATTCTGACTGTCACTTTCCTGATCTGTTAAGTGACGCGATTGGTCGGATGGAAGGTCGTTCTGACGTGACCCATAATGGGATGTCCTCCCATCTTTGTTGAGCTGAAGCGAGAACTAAGATCTGATTTTAATGAGATTGGAATCTGAAGGGCAACAATTCACCATGCATACCGGCATCCCTTAAACATCGGCATGTCAGAATCCAAGGATCATAGTTCGACATGACAATGATTCTTGGTTTGTCAGTACCATATCAGAGCTCACAGGCTTCACCAAATAGGTAATCAGCTGGGAAAGCAAGCACCATGATATAACTGAAATACTGTTCAAACCACAGAAGATTCTACAGCCTTCAATGCCATGTTCTCCTGCTAGCCAAACTAATCCACAGATAAACTTTGGCATTTTCGGTTAAATATCTTCTAAAGTAAGACAACAAGGATACATTTAACTGTTCACATTTGACACCATGGTGCCAAAGTACTTAGGGAGGACATGCAAGAAACAGATACTTCAAAGCCTCATAATTGAGGTATTGTTTTCTCTGCTGTGTTAAGGCTTGAAAGTAGGAAAACCGCATCTGGCTCACTTAGAACCTTCTTAATACCTTACCACTGAGGATGTTGGTATTCTTTTCACAGAGATTATTTTTGCAGGTTTTCCTTCTTAATCACTGCACATTTCTAAACCTGGTACCACTGTACTGGATATGTCATCAACAGATCAAAATGTCAACATTGACAGCAGCTCAAGAAGTGTTGTTCTCAGCTTTGATGTTCACAGTATTTCTTCAAATTCTGAGGACTAATTGATGAATAGGAAATAAGTAACATTTCAACAATGTTTCTTAGTGTGCGACAAACAACACACAGTGTGTTTTCTGTAAAGAAACTTTATATTGTTGTTTAAAGAACGTTTCCATTTTGGAGTTTCAGCAAATCTGATTCAACAATTGTTTATTACTGAAGTTAAATGCCTTTCTTTCATGTTGCTTTCAATCTGCTTACAGTCTTTGACAAGCTAGAGTCTTGTTAATTCGGTTCAGTCTAGTAACCTCAGAAATATTAATCATACAATCACACAAACATTGACTGAAAATAATGCTGAGAGACAAACACGGGCTGGTAGCCTAAGAGGTTTTTGGCACAGACAGTGCTTTTTGTCATTATCAGGCAGTGTCCAGCTTACTTACCATGTGGTTCTTGAGAATACACTGTTAAAACTTTTCATTTCATAAAAAACAAAACAATAAAATCATATTGATTTGAACAAGATCTGAAATTATCATAAGACAAAACAAAAGTTCAGCTTCCTCAGCCCATGAGTGAGTGAAACTACATCATATTCATCTTGAAAGCTCATCATCAATCAGAAAGGGTTCTTAATCAATAGGGGCGGTCGGGTAGCCTAGTGGTTAAAGTGTTCACTCGTCACGCAGAAGACCCGGGTTCGATTCCCGACATGGGTACAATGTGTGAAGCCCATTTCTGGTGTCCCCTGCCGTGATATTGCTGGAATATTGCTAAAAGCGGCGTAAAACCATATTCACTCACTCACTCTTAATCAATAGAAGAATACTCACATGAGCAGTATTGAGAGCTGGATAACACCAGCTGTTGTGATCAACTCCAGAACATCTTGATACTAAATGGGATAACTTTGATTGTACTTATCAGGATTTTCATCAAGGCCTCTGCCAGCTCTTGACTTCTCTTCTCATGACAGGCAATTGGGTTATGAGTGGTTTAAATGAGTGAGTGAGTTTTGTTTTGCTCAGTTTTAGCATAGCGACAACCCTATCCTTGCAGGCTATCCAAGTGAGTGAGTGAGTGAGTTGTGTTTTGTTCACTTTTATCTTTATGACAACCCTATGGTCAAGTGCAGAGGTCAAATCAAGGTCAAACATGAAAATATTGCAAAATATTGATAGGTTGAAAAAATTATTAAATAGGATTCAAAACTTTTTAGTGTGCATTGATACTTTTCTTGATAAGTATATATCAGGTACCAAATTAGGAAATCATGGCATTCGGCATGACTGTATGAATATCACATCCATAACATATTGCATATCAAACACTGATTTAGGTGGTTTTATATTCAGATGCGTTACATCAGTTAATGTCATAGAATTACAGAGTGGCATCATGAATGTCAAACAGCTGTTAATATCATGCATCAAAGAGAGCGCTAAGAAATAAACAATAGCGATAAACAATGTATATTTTCAAATGTTTGAGATGTTATTGAGTGTCAGATGTGCAAAGAAGTTACCTGTTGACAGTGTCAGTTCTAATGAAATTCCTGCACAGACACTGAATACTCAATAACACCAACGCATTGGAAAACAAATAAATTAGGGAATGTTTTTTCTCAAATTGGTTGCATCCATATTTCGGCTTGAATCTAAATTAAATAAGATATTGATGTTTTGGCTTCTGGTGTCATCATTGATTTTCAGTGATCCGTCATAGGATTTCCACCACTGCTTTCCCTTTTTTAACCAAAGGAATCTGTTTCAGCAGAAAATCAAGACTGATTGTTTTTGGATCTTGATGTATTATATTTTCTTTTTCAGACATATAGAGAGCATTCTAGGTCTACAAATACATGTCTTTTATAACATTTCAGTTAATTAATGATGTTTTATGCTATTCACCAAACATAATGGATTACAAGCCAGGCCCTTCTACCCTGGAGTTGGATTCAATTTTCTGTTGTTTAGATTAATCCATTCATGTGATACTAAATTGGATCATAACCCTCATTCTGTCTCCTCCCAAGGAAATTCAATAGTTTCAACAAGCAAGCATGGTTATTTCAAATGGAATATTTATGGGTGTTATTTTTCTGAACTTGTTCTTTGCAAAATGACTCTATCCCATATGAGGGCACTTTAGCAAATTAAGTGGACTTTATCCCAAGGATGCTTTTGTAACCTCCGCTGGAGGTCTGTGATTGTTTAATGTGAATCCATGGAAGTTTCTCAAGATGCCCTCACAGCAGCTGAATCAAATATTCATTTCTGCTGCATGCAAAGACTGCTTGAAACAACATCACAACTCATTGACTGGTGAACATGTCAAAAGCCAAGTAAAGACCCAATGGATGGAAATTCACATCATATTCATCTTGAAAGCTATCTTCATCAACATTTCAGAGTTTCTGTAAAAGTTAGTCCTGTGATGTAATTACCAAGACATTTCACTTCTTTGAAGTTACTTCAGTATCTTGAAGAATCATCAATCAGAAAGGGTTCTAAATCAATAGAAGAATACTCACATGAGCAGTATTGAGAGCTGGATAACACCAGCTGTTGTGATCAACTCCAGAACATCTTGATACTAAATGGGATAACTTTGATTGTACTTATCAGGATTTTCATCAAGGCCTCTGCCAGCTCTTGACTTCTCTTCTCATGGCAGGCATTGGGTTATGAGTGGTTTAAGTGAGTGAGTGAGTTTTGTTTTGCTCAGTTTTAGCATAGCGACAACCCTATCCTTGAAAGGTATCCAAGTGAGTGAGTGAGTGAGTGAGTGAGTGAGTGAGTGAGTGAGTGTGTGAGTGAGTTTTGCTTTGCTCACTTTTATCATTATGACAACCCTATCCCTGATAGACTAAGAAGGGTATCCAAGTGAGTGAGTGAGTTTTGTTTTTCTTAGTTTTAGCATTGTGACAACCCTATCCTTGCAGGGTATACAAGTGAGTGAGTGAGAGAGATTTGTTTTGCTCATTTTTATCATTATGACAACCCTATCCTTGCAGGGTGTCCAAGTGGGAGGGTGAGTGAGTAGTGTTTAATGCCACTTTGGAAGTGTTTCAGTTGTATCATGGCCAGTTGGCTGATGCTGGATGTAAGCCACTTTAGGAAAGCCCTTTAGCACGGGTATGGTGCTGATAAACCAAGACACTTATGACCACGATGACATGGTCGTGTCTTAAATAGGGCACTGAGAGGAACAGGGGTTTGTCCTGACTTGGAGCCGACATGATTGTCATTTCATCTTACATGACAAACAGGAAGCACAGATGGAGATTGATTCTGACCTGGAGTCATCATGGCTGTCACCTTACATGACAAACAGGAGGCACAGATGGAGACTGATTCTGACCTGGAGTCATCATGGCTGTCACCTTACATGACAAACAGGAGGCACAGATGGAGATTGATTCTGACCTGGAGTCATCATGGCTGTCATCTTACATGACAAACACAAGGCACAAATGGAGATTGATTCTGACCTGGAGTCACCATGGCTGTCATCTTACATGACAAACAGGAGGCAGAGATGGAGATTGATTCTGACCTGGAGTCATCATGGCTGTCACCTTACATGACAAACAGGAGGCACAAATGGAGATTGATTCTGACCTGGAGTCATCATGGCTGTCACCTTACATGACAAACAGGAGGCACAAATGGAGATTGATTCTGACCTGGAGTCATCATGGCTGTCACCTTACATGACAAACAGGAGGCACAAATGGAGATTGATTCTGACCTGGAGTCATCATGGCTGTCACCTTACATGACAAACAGGAGGCACAAATGGAGATTGATTCTGACCTGGAGTCATCATGGCTGTCACCTTACATGACAAACAGGAGGCACAGATGGAGACTGATTCTGACCTGGAGTCATCATGGCTGGCACCTTACATGACAAACAGGAGGCACAGATGGAGATTGATTCTGACCTGGAGTCACCATGGCTGTCATCTTACATGACAAACACGAGGCACAGGTGGAGATTGATTCTCTCTTGGAGTCATCATGGCAGTCATCTTATAGGGAAAAACATGAGACACAGCTGGAGTCATCATATATCAATCATTTGTACAAATCAATTCACACTTACCCTGCCTCAATAAAAAAATTGATTAAATAATTTTTAACAAACATTTCTTTCACACATACATATAATCTATAGTCATAATAATAAAAACCAACATATAAATATGAACCATAACCACTATTTGATATATCTGTGTCTACACTGCATCTGCCCTGTCACTTTCGGCGTCATAATATCCAAAGAGGGAGAAATATTTCCTCACTTTGATGGGAACAATAGTGGATATCCCTACTCCTACTGTGAGATTTCGTCAAAAATGTAACACTGTCATGAGTTGGCACCTTCAATAGAGAAATATTGCACTTTCTCGTGTGGGAATCAGATCAGGCCTTTCTTGTTGCGACACCTAGTGAGAAATTGTGGTTTGACCTGCAGGGTTATAGCGGGAAATCAATTACATCTCATGTCTCATGGACAACATGACATGTTCAACATGTTCATGTGATGCAGACCCATCAATTATTCACATGGCTACCACCACTTACTACAGAAATTAATCATTAATGCAACCAACCTGTTACTTTGGAATCTGAAACAGAATATCATGTACCTGGTGAGTGAGTGAGTGAGTGAGTGAGTGAGTGAGTGAGTGAGTGAGTGAGTGAGTGAGTGAGTGAGTGAGTAAGTGAGGTTTATTCTGATCTTGAGTTCCCATTGTGAAACCCACTACCATAGAATCATAATCAGAATGAACAGAGATTTGAACCCATGATCATGGCTTTCTCCCATGCCTATAAAGGGACACAACTTCCAGCCCAGTGGGCCACCATGTTGACAGATCAGGGATCAAACTTGAAGCAAATTTTGAGTTGTTTTAGAGTTGGCTTCATCCTGCTTTGAACAGTATTTGTGGAGCATTATGACATGTCAGAATAATGTGGAAGGAAACCCCAAACCGAGATAATAAACTTTTGTAAAAACGATGAGTATGAGGCCAATAGACCAAGGATCATAATCGGGTAAATATTGGATTTGAACTCACTGCACAGGCAAGGAACAGATATTGCAGCACCTGTGACCAGTAGCCCACCCACAACCATGCATCTTGTAACAGTGCCATACATTATTATACAGTAAAACATGGTCATAACAAACTCAAGGGATTGTTGAAATTTGGCAGTTACCGGTATATCCATAGTTAGTTATTCACAAAATATGTCTTCTTCAAGAAGACAAATTATCATTGGCAATTTTAGAAACAGCTTCTGCACCGCAGGAACTCTGTAGAAATAGTCAGATTTAAAATGGTGACATTTCCTTGTGGCCATCGTAACTGTGCCTGTTGGAGATAAGATATTTGCTGACATAAACGTTAGAAATTGCTTGTATTTTAAAGAAACATCTGTAGAGGTGGTGATCTATGATAATTCAGATATGGTGCTGGTAAATAATCAAATGGACCAGACAATGAAGTGATTGATACTGTGATCTATATTGCCAGTCACTGACACGCAATTAACCAAATCACAGAGCCTGACCACATCTAAGGTGCCTCTTTCAACCAGCACAGGTTGCTGTGGACCAATTCTAACCCTGTGTAAAGTCTGAAAGTATAACCCCCCCCCCCCCCCCCCCCCCTTCAAAGTATTACCAGGTAGATTCTGGGGCCTTGCAGAATCAACCCCCGGGGGTATCTACCCTTTTGGGTATAATCTGGGAGCTCCCAGAATCTACCCGGGTATTCACTGAAGGGAGGGTTGATTTTGGCAGCTTACACTGGCATCCCCATGGGCCATAAGCTGCAACAATGTTAATGTGCCTATCATTGCTGTGGGTATTTATTCAGAGCTGATGGTAATCACCCTCACTGAGGTCAGTAATCAAAGCCAAAGCAGAAATGATAATGGAATAATTACAAGTGCCCTGTTTGATTCACACCTAATAATTACTTATTTTCACCAGTTCTTAACTCACATAATTCTGTATATATTTTTAGTGTCTTTTATGTCAAAATCAGTTCAATGTAGCGGTTGACTTATTCAGAATGTGTTACATGCATATTTTAAATTGAGTGAGTGAGTTGGGTTTAACATCGCTTTTAACAGTATTCCAGTTATATCACAACGTGTCAGCTTAATGTGGGAGGAAAGCCCGAAATGATGCAGGTATCAGACGTATACCACTTTGGTGAAACCCACGAGCACGGGTATGCTGCTGACAAACCTAGAAACATAATCAGGGAGAATCAGGATTTGAACCCACAATCATAGGTTTCTGGCATGCCCAAGGGATGCAACTCTGCATAGCGAATCGCGGCGCCTAAGACGACTGGGCCACCCGTGACCCCCATGTATTTTATATGATACTATATGTAGTAAAGTAGTCAGGACCTTTGCAATAGTTTTTTTTAAAACCATTAGAAGGTTATCTCCATGTTCTTCTACTGTAGTTTATAAAGGTCAGGACAATTTCATTACTTTTTCCGCCTTTAATCCTCAGATTCCCTCCAGGCATGAGGATAAGGCCACACTTTTTTCATTTTATGTTTCACAGATTTATTCCAGCTTTTCAAACAAAGTCGGATGAAATAAAAATATAAATACATGTCAATCATTTATTTATTGATATGAAAGTCATTCTGCTGTGGAGATAAAACTGCAGGTGGCCTCTTGAATCACTGATAGTGATGTAGACATGGAACTGAAATATAACATTTAGTATTATATAAAAGGGGCTATATTATTACAAGCAAGAGACATAAAAAAAGTTAATAGTTTCATGTTAAATTTATTTCAGCTGCTTTTCAGTAGGGGTAGCAGGCCCGTGAAACAAAAAATAAAAAATGTGTGGCCAAACTAATAATAAATTAAAACTACTTTTTGAGATAAACTAATCAATGACTAAACATATCACTCCATTGTGCCTGATACCATATGTCTTGTTCATACTAAACACTCATTTTTGTGGGGTTTCTGTTCTTAGTAGGAAAATGCTATACTTTTGCTTCAGGTGAAGTCTTTTGCTGGAGCCCGGGGACATAGCAAATGAAGTTAAAAATGTCACTGTAGGCAAACAGGTTGTTATTACAGTCTCACCGTAGATAAAATACACACAACACAGTAATAAATATGTTTTACAAAAACTGGGTCACTCCTTAAAGATTTACAAGAGACTTTAGAAAGGACAAGAGAAAAGTTATGTACAAACATATTGCAACATGTAACATGCAAATAACTACATTGACGTGGTGAAATGGGGTTCAACACTGTGTACAATATCTTTGCACTCATAAAGCAACGTGCGTGTGTGTGTGTGTGTGTGTGGGAGATGTGTGTGTCTCTGTGTGTATTTGTCTGCGACTTTGTGTGTGTGTTTGTGTATGTGTGTGTATGTTTGTGTCTGTGTGTGTGTCTGTTTGTGTGTGGGGGTATGTGTCTATGTGTGTGAATGTGTCTGTCTGTGTGTGTATGTTTGTGTCTGTGTGTGTGTCTGTTTGTGTGTGGGGGTATGTGATTATGTGTGTGTGTGTGTCTGTGTCTATGTGTGTGTGTCTGTCTGTCTGTCCGTCTGTGTATGTGTGTGTGGCTGCTTGTGTGTGTGTCTGTTTGTGTGTGTGTGGGTATGTGTCTATGTGTGTGTGTCTGTCTGTCTGTCCGTCTGCATATGTGTGTGTGGCTGCTTGTACTACTTCTGGTTTTATAGTGCAAGCCCACTAAGATACCATGATGCAGGTTGACATGAACACCCCACTCAGATACAGTATTCTGACTCCGATCTGACCAGTCCTTGTTTCATCCCTTACAGCCATGTTTTAACGTCTTTGATAGGACGCGTACAGGGATTGAACCACACCGGCAGTGCCCAGGATGATGGAAATCTTATATTTGCAAAAACTAAGCTTAAATCATTTTCAGATGGTGATGACTTAATGACTTGCATAATTCCTGGAAAAATCATGATGAGTTGCAAGGCAGTTGTAACCATGAGCAATGTCATATTCCAAATTCCATGTCTATACTCTCTGGAGACATCTGTGCCCACGCCAACACTGCAGACTGTAACTGAACACAAACAAAGGAACACTTTTTTGTCTTCACGTCAGCCACCAGATCCTGGTTTTGCTGCAAACCATCAAATATAAAAAGTTATTTCCGTTGACCTTAACTTGAAGGCTATAGCCTTTGAAAAACAGCAGCTTGTAAAAACAACAGGAATATATTTAAATTACTAGGTTAGGCAAGGCAATATGTGACTAATAAATATGCTTTGACTTTTGAAATTGAGGAAATTATTATTGTTGAGATTGTTCTGTATTATATTTTATAATTATTATGACATGTCATTGTGACATTCAGCATTTCTATCAATCATGTCGGTAATTCTTTTTTTTCAATAACTCTACAAAATTATGTTAATTTTATCATGTTGTAAAAATGTTTGACATGCAGCTTTTGCTTAAACTAGGAGGTGAAGTAAATTGGGTTTTAACATTTCGTCCAAGATATTTATATAGCACTCCTAGCCAAGTATGTCTCACTTATAACAACCCATTATGTCTCAGCTATAACAACCAAGCATGTCTCAGTTATAACAGACCAACCAAGTATGTCTCAGTTATAACAGACCTACCCAGTATGTCCCAGTTATAACATGCCAACCCAGTTTGTCTCAGTTATAACAGGCCAACCCAGTATGTCCCAGTTATAACAGGCTAACCCAGTATGTCTCAGTTATAACAGGCCAACCCAGTGTGTCTCAGTTATAACAGGCCAACCAATCATGTCTCAGTTATGACAGGCCAGCCCAGTATGTCTCAGTTATATCAGGCCAAACCTGCATGTCTCAGTTATAACAACCCAGTATATCTCACCTATAACAACCCAGTATGTCTCAGTTATAACAGGCCAACCCAGTATGTCTCAGCTATAACAGGCCAACCGAGTATGTCTCAGCTATAACAGGCCAACCCAGTATCTGTCAGTTATAACAGACCAACCCAGTATGTCTGAGCTAAAACAGACCAACCCAGTATGTCTCAGCTAAAACATGGCAGCTCAGTATGTCTCGTCAATAACAGACCAACCCAGTACGTCTCAGTTATAACAGGCCAACCTAGTATCTCTCAGTTATAACAGGCCAACCCAGTATATCACTTAACACTTATTCTTATTTTCCACTTGTAACTCATATCAACTGAAGACAACTGTTTCCTAAAGGAACCACCTTGTGTCTGACTTCATGTGCAATGTGGAGCCCACAAGTCCATGAATTAGGTACAGATTGCACCATTTAAACCAATCTATGAGGATTTGTACATGAAATCACACAATCTTTCATACACATGGGTCATATATGATTTATGCTTTTTGTTTGTTGTTTAACTATCAATACATAATCAGACAGGTCTCCCCCCCCACCCCCACCCCACAAACACACACACAGAGACACACACACACACACACACACACACACACACACACACACACACACACACACACACACACACACACACACACACACACACATATAATCAGACAGGTCTCACACACACACACAGACAGACAGACAGACACACACACACACACACAATCAGACAGGTCTTGCCGCCCCCCCCCCCCCCCCCCAGACAGACAGACAGACAGACAGACACATAATCGGCCAGGTCACACACACACATAATCACAATTTGTCTGGCAAGAGCGCACACGCGCACGCGCGCACACACACACACACACACACACACACACACACACACACACACACACACACACACACACACACACACACACACACACACACACACACACACACACACACACACACAATCTCTCATGCTCACTAGCTTGCACGCACGCAGGTCAGCCACTGGGATTCAAACCTAAGATCACAGGCATGCCTAAGACGACTGGGTCACTTTTATGCCCTAGGAGTAAAGCGCTTGTCAAGGTTACATATTATTAATCTAAAGTTGATGCATTTATTCACCAGTAATTGACTCATCCTATCATCGAATGACAAATGGAAAAAAATAATATTTTTAATAATACTTTACTTAAAATTTGTCTCCAGTGTGTAAACACTGAATATAGGGATTTCCCCTTTTTACCAGCAAGTGATTTGCAACAAGAAGTCTACATGTATTGATCTTAAGTGTCAGTGTACGATCTCTGCACAATTACTGGCCTCACTGATGACTAAATTGACAGTTGAATTTGAATTAAGTTTTCTAAAATAGCTTTCGTGTCCACAGTTTGTGAACAATTTTGTTTTCTCTTGGAAACAATTTTCACTAAGAGCAAGTTTACATCTTATAAATGTATGCCTGTTTTGATTCTCAGGATAAATTTAACCGACCACAGTGCTGGTTCTATGAGAATAAAATATTGAAAGATTTGACCATTCCATTGAAGTAGGAGCACTGATATATAAATGCTCGCATGCAGAATTACATATTAAAAATACATCATATGTAAAATGGGTTCGAATCCAGTCGTCTGAGGTGCCGCAATTCGCTTTGCAGAGTTGTGTCCCTTTGGCACGTCAGAAGCCTGTGATCGTGGGTTGAATGGAGGTGAACATTTAGTGCTTTCAATTCAAAGGTTTTGAGATTCAACACCTTTAATTTTTAAAAATTTGAAACCTCGTGCTAACACACTTGTTTAAATTTAAGGTATTAAATCTCCATTTGAATGCTCTAAACTGAAAATGTGAAGTAAAATAAAGGTAAAAACCAAATCCAAAACAGTAGCTGAACAAATTTACCTTTGGCTATCTACTTTCAAATTTATTGAAGGTCCACCCCTTGTGAGACATTTGGGGTTAAAAATCTAACATGTTTAAACTTTAATTAAGTTCAAGAATTCTGGAGTTTTAAAATGTTTGTTAGTGTCATAACAGCCTTACCACCCCAATTGATCAATCGGTGTAGATTTTTGGATGGCACACATGAGGATAAATATGTTCTGTCATTAATTTGCTATGTATTTAAATAACTGAAAGTCTTCATTTGTCATCTTATCTAACCCAAATCATTCACTCAAATATTTTTTTATCATATAATGGATAATGTTGTCAATGTCATAAATCAATCCAATAAACTTGGTTTGATAATGAAAATGAGCCCCTTTTGATAAGCTCTATACATCAATGCCACTTGGTCAAGTGGATTCCAGGTCACTGGATTTTCTGGCCCAGATTTGATTATTTACAGGCCACTGTCATATCACTGGAGTGAGTGAGTGAGAATGGTTTTACGCCACTTTTAGCAATATTCCAGCAATATCACGGCGGGGGACACCAGAAATGGGCTTCACACATTGTACTCATGTTGGAAATTGAACCCAGGTCTTCGGCGTGAGGAGCGAACGCTTTAACCATAAGGCTACCCGACTGCCCCCATATCACTGGAATACTGCTGAGTATGGCATTAAATAACAAACAAACAAACAACTAACTTGCTCAAGGAAGTATTATAATGTAGCTATGTAATGTTCCTGATGATGACAAACATCTCTGATAAAGGGAGAAAAGTTGAGAACATTCATCTTTACAACTTTGATTATAGTTCCCAAAGTTGAATACCTTTCATGGCGCTTTAAACAAAGCTGAACAACTTTATTGTTATTCACATATTTCATCTGAAAAGTAGCTATGTTCAAAGCATCATTTCCATGGCAACTGACCCTGAACCTTCAGATGGCTCAGCTGGATACCAGACAGTTGACAAGGACATACAAGACTAACATTTCAAGCTCTGGGGTCATCAACGGTGAACCTCCACAGCCAACTGCAATACCACAGACATAAAACATGAGCAAAGCAGTTATGCAAATGCACCACCTATCTAACTTCACAACTGAATCAAGCCGTACAAACATCCTTCGAAAATCTTCCCATGCTCATTTTAAACAAAACAGTACCACAATGTGTCTCATTTTATAGAAATTCAATGCCCTGGATCTTCATCTTAAGCACCCAATCGCGTTTTATACAAAGGCTCTAACATTACAGAATTCTGTTATTTTTTAAACAAATCTTTTGGCATCTAGATGACTGATCAGTTGCTAATGTGACGCTCAAAGAATCAAAGATAGTTCTGCATCAAAAATAACATTAATGTTCTGCAGTTACAAAACAAACAAAAAATAATCAATTTTGATTATGAAACAACACATTAATCATAAAAATTAGCTACATACTTCCAATATGAAACCTTTACCATAGAAATATTACTGACTACACAGATATTATATATTCTGAAAGCTAGTATTCTTGGTTAAGAGATTCTGCTAACATATATTCTAATTGTAATGATCATCTATTTCTAACAAGCAAGTTAAATCGGGGCTTAATCGGAGCCTCTATATTAAATCTAACATATCATGATTAAAAAAAATGCCTGTAAAAATGATAGCAGCCTAATTAATCATTCTCTTGTAATATGATGGGAACATATTTTGTGGCTTGTCTGAAAAACAGTTCATTGTTGGGAAACACAAAATAAGATTTCACATTTCAGGTCTTTGGACAATAAAAAAACGTCTTTTAAACAAATCAAGACACATTAACAAACAGAGACAAGTGACAATTTATGAGTTTCAAATATAAAATATCAACCTCAAGTGGACACGTTTTAATGCGAGTCAAAGAGCAATATTTCAGCTATATGGCAGTAGTCTGTAAACAATTGAGTCTGGACCAGAAAACCCAGTGATTGACATCATGAGCATCAATCTACGCAAGACAAACACATACTTATTGCAAATGTAAGGACTGTGCATGCACTGGTGATGTGCTTCATTCCGATTGGCTTAGACAGGGTGTATAAATTACCATCAATGTTGAAGGCTTGCAATGACCAACTGTTCCCTTAAGACACCACTTACTTCAAGCATTGGTTGCTGAAGACCCAAAGAGCTTTTGAGCTAATTACAATATTTGTTGCCTATATCTGTTGTTGCCATTTTCATGTGCTGTGCTGAGTAAAAACTATGGGACTAATTTCAATATTCCAATGAAAGGTTCCAAAAGGACAATTCTATGAACATGCTTTTGCAGTTCTCTGTAAAATGATGACTTGTAAAATCACCAAGCCAGCGGGCCATCCTCCTGAAAAAAGATTGTTGAAAATTTACAAATGGTTATTCAAACAGTTTCCATGGAAATGAAGCTCCTTGAAGTTTACTTCTTGGGAAAAATGTCACCTTGTCAGGCTACAA
This sequence comes from Haliotis rufescens, assembly GCF_023055435.1. NCBI lineage: Eukaryota > Metazoa > Mollusca > Gastropoda > Lepetellida > Haliotidae > Haliotis > Haliotis rufescens. Next base: position 58,329,669 of record NW_025963779.1, on the reverse strand, counting down.
TCAACGGAACAGATCTGTCTCTGTGCATCCCAATTCTGGTTTCTTTTGATCCCAAGGCCACAGAAGGAGAACTCTGCACCAATTTGCATCTTTGGTGCCGTCTTTCAGTAAAACTAAATTTATTTTGCTGCAACATATTACTGTGTGGTGCCATGACGTTTTTTGCTACCATCAGCGACATAGATCCAGAACTTCTTTGCTTTCTGTAGAAATTGGCTTTCTGCCACATTGTGCATTCTGGCAGGGAAAGTTTAGGTGTTTTGCAGGACTTTTAACAATATTCCTGTACATTGTGCATTCTGGCAGGGAAAGTTTAGGTGTTTTGCAGGACTTTTAACAATAATTCTGTACATTGTGCATTCTGGCAGGGAAAGCTAAGGTGTTTTGCAGGACTTTTAACAATAATTCTGTACGTTGTGCATTCTGGCAGGGAAAGTTTAGGTGTTTTGCAGGACTTTTAACAATAATTCTGTACATTGTGCATTCTGGCAGGGAAAGCTAAGGTGTTTTGCAGGACTTTTAACAATAATTCTGTACATTGTTCATTCTGGCAGGGAAAGCTAAGGTGTTTTGCAGGACTTTTAACAATATTCCTGTACATTGTGCATTCTGGCAGGGAAAGCTAAGGTGTTTTGCAGGCCTTTAACAATATTCCTGTACATTGTGCATTCTGGCAGGGAAAACAAAGGTGTTTTGCAGGACTTTTAACAATATTCCTGCACGTTGTGCATTCTGGCAGGGAAAGTTTAGGTGTTTTGCCGGACTTTTAACAATAGTCCTGTACATTGTGCATTCTGGCAGGGAAAGCTTAGGTGTTTTGCGGGACTTTTAACAATAATTCTGTACATTGTGCATTCTGGCAGGGAAAGTTTAGGTGTTTTGCAGGACTTTTAATTAACAATTTTTCTGAACATTGTGCAATCTGGTGGGGAAAGCTAAGGTGTTTTGCAGGACTTTTAACAATATTCCTGTACATTGTGCATTCTGGCAGGGAAAACAAAGGTGTTTTGCAGGACTTTTAACAATATTCCTGTATGTTGTGCATTCTGGCAGGGAAAGCTTAGGTGTTTTGCAGGACTTTTAACAATAATTCTGTACATTGTGCATTCTGGCAGGGAAAGTTTAGGTGTTTTGCAGGACTTTTAATTAACAATTTTTCTGAACATTGTGCAATCTGGTGGGGAAAGCTAAGGTGTTTTGCAGGACTTTTAACAATATTCCTGTACATTGTGCATTCTGGCAGGGAAAACAAAGGTGTTTTGCAGGACTTTTAATTAACAATTTTTCTGAACATTGTGCAATCTGGTGGGGAAAGCTAAGGTGTTTTGCAGGACTTTTAACAATATTCCTGAACATTGTGCATTCTGGCAGGGAAAGCTAAGGTGTTTTGCAGGACTTTTAACAATATTCCTGTATATTGTGCATTCTGGCAGGGAAAGCTAAGGTGTTTTGCAGGACTTTTAACAATATTCCTGTATATTGTGCATTCTGGCAGGGAAAGCTAAGGTGTTTTGCAGGACTTTTAACAATATTCCTGTATATTGTGCATTCTGGCAGGGAAAGCTAAGGTGTTTTGCAGGACTTTTAACAATAGTCCTGTACACTGTGCATTCTGGCAGGGAAAGCTAAGGTGTTTTGCAGGACTTTTAACAATAGTCCTGTTCTTTACACCCAAGTGTTTTGTCAGAGTTAATTCATCCCCGACATCTGTAAATGGCAACACAAATCTTGTAAAACCATGCTTTGGCATTGTCTCTTGGATCATGGATCCATATGACTCCATGCCATGGAGCACCATTATCTGGACATGATGATAAACCTTGAGATGCATCATCTAGGGTAAACAGGCATTGTCATGAAATACCATTTTCATGAGAAGTTATTAGTGTGTGAGTTGTAGACGTGAATAACTATGTTATCATTAATAGTATGGGTGTTTTGGAGTGAATGTTGTTTTATGAGGCAGCTTGTAAGTAATATAGGTATAGTATATGTCAGGTGAAACTATGGTTAATATTGTGAGCGAGTTCGTGAGCTTGTGAGTAAGTTTGTAAGTTTTTGAGTGAGTGAGTTTGTGAGTCCGTCCGTCTGTCTGTCTGTTAATCATTAATGCCACCAACCTGTTACTTTGGAATCTAAAACAGAACATCATGTACCTGTTGAGTGAGTGAGTGAGTGAGTGAGTGAGTGAGTGAGTGAGTGAGTGAGTGAGTGAGTGGGTGGGTGGGTGGGTGGGTGTGTCGGTCGATCGGTCGGTCGGTCGGTCAGTGAGTTTGAACAGTATTTCAGGTACTAAATCTAAAACAAAACTGGTGAGTGAGTGAGAGTCCTCAGAAATATTCCAGCTATAAGATAGCTGCATGAAAAAAATCAAATCCGGACCTGACAATCCAGTGACCAATATTATGAATAACGATCCATGCCAAGTTATATGCAATCAACCAAGTCACCGAGCCAATTACACATAGCTTAGGTTACTGGGGACCAGTTGTTACCCAGAATCCCCACAGAACTCACTGTTCATCCGAGTAAGATGAATCAGCTAGGCCACACATTGTGACCATCCGATCCACGTGTTAAGGTTCTCTTGAAACAAGCAAGAAGCGATTGCAACCTAATCTGATGTGGAATCCCTCTGGCATGATGATATGGAAAATGTGAAATCAATAATTGAATGATTATTCGAGCTTAACTCTTGGTCCTAATGTTGTCATTACTTCATATGAGTTGGGTTTAACACCACTTTGAACAGTATTCCAGTTACATTACACCGTGCCAGCTTGATATGGCTTGGGACGGTCACGTAGCCTAGTGGTTAAAGTGTTTGCTCATCACACCAAAGACCTGGGTTCGAATCCCAACATGGGTACAATGTGTGAAGCCCATATCTGGTTTCCCCCGCTGTGATATTGCTGGAATGATGCTAAAAGCGGCACAAAACCATACTCACTCACTCACTCACTCGCTCACTCGCTCACTCACTCACTCAATCCCTCACTTGATGTGGAAGGAAAGCCGAAATGATGCAGGTCCCAAGTGTTCACCACTCTGGTGAAACCCACAAGCATGGGTAGGGTTGACAAACCTAGAATCATACTTTGAAACCATGATCATAGGTTTCTGAAAAGAGAAATGTCTATAGCCTTACCATATGTAAACAAAAGTAACAAAGTGATGTTGAAAATCACAAAAATCACTCCTAGTTTAGATTTAGTGCCATCAAGCATATTAAGCACCTGTTCATTCCAGCTCGGCTGCCATTGATCATTCATGCATTGTCTAATAGCAGATTTAAAGTCAGTGAATGGAATTTTACTGTTTGTTATTGACTTTTCATGAGCATCATCAGCTTCATGATCTGATACCAGTGTGGTTGAGAAACTCAAAATATGATATTCTTTCCAGACACAGATTCTTCTAGATGATACTTAAAAACTTCAGCTGTTAAAAAGATCATGTTTCCGGTTATTTATTGTCTGTAAACAGAACAAACTACCAGAGAAAATGAGTGAGTGAGTGAGTATGGTTTTACGCCACTTTTAGCAATATATATTCCAGCAATATCATGGTGGGGGACACCAGAAATGGGCTTCACACATTGTACCCATGTCGGAATTCTCACACATTGTACCCATGTCGGGATTCGAACCCGGGTCTTCGGCGTGCCTAGCTAAAACTTTAACCACAAATATAAAAATAAATTAAGGCTACCCTACCGCCCCCAGAGAAAATGATAAAATTGCTCTTGTCTATTTTCCAACATATTTCAGGATAGTAATATGGCTTAGCTTCAACATTAAATGGAACAGGGCACTTAATACAGCAAATACGGTAGCCCCCATATGTAATTATGTATAAAGTTATTTTAAAATAATTCTTTAAAGGAACCCTCAAGTCTCTTTATTTCAGCTAAAAAAGGGATGAGTATTGGCTGCAAGTGCTAAGAATGAAATGAGACTGACAAATTGGGTGTGTTTTTTATTCAACTTGCTCTGAGGTCTGTGAGAGAGGCTAAACCAAATGGACGGTAATTTTTCTCAAAAAAATTAAAAAATCTTACTTTTTTTATTCGGTATATGGTCATTGTTTTGGTCATGCTGTGGAACTTGATTATGACTGAAAGTCAAGTGTTTTGATGTTGAGGACCGTCATCCATCTGATTAACTGTCCATCCTTATAACCGCCATCTCCTCTGAAACTCCGCTGAAGGCCTAAGGGGCTGTTTCTGAAACTACAAGGTCTAAGGGGCTGTAACTATGCATGAATCATCCCAGTTGTGTTGTCTCTAAAATCTGCTCACAGAATTCCAATCTGATTCGAAAAAATATGGACGCCATGGTGGTGAAAATGTTTTTTTTGCCCATCACTTGGCTATTTTGACATGCATCATTATGAAATTGCACAAGTATGTGGTCTGCTGAATAGCATATAATACTTTTTCATATGTTGCTTTTTGATCAAGCTACTACTTTTGACCTTCGAGTGCTTGTATTTTTCCAGTATAATTACATTTTCCACATCTTCTCTGAAACTAAAAGCATACGGAGGGGACCCTTTGTGTGAATGATCCAAGCTATGGTCTAAAACCTGCTCACAGAATTCCAATCTGATTTAAACAAGATGGGGCAGTGTGGTAGCCTTGTGGTTAAAGCATTCACTCATGCCAAAAGTGGGTTCCATTTCCCCACATTTGTGAAACATGTGAAGCCACTTCTGGTGCCCCCTGCCATGATATTGCTGGAATAATGCTAAATGCAGCATCAAACCACACTCACTCACTCGCTTTAAACATGACCACCATTATTTCTATAAAATTCTGGCGAGCTTCAGAGCCTAGTGGCTCTATTTTCCGATTTATATGTTTTTCGTTTGCAACATTAGGATAGGCCCATAATTAAAACAAAATAGCAAAATAGTCTGGGCTTATTCACATGAAGAACCTTATTTCAAAGAGCAAAATAGAAATATGTTCGAGTACCACCATTTGCACTTTCAAAACAAAGAGTCTTAAGTCTGAAACAATGAAAAAACCCGTCAGATAGTAATCCTGTTAACCACTTGATAACAACCAATCTACCAATATTGGCACAAATTATGTCACTTTTTACCATAGAACCAGTCAATAAAACTGATTACTTCAGAGTCGGGCCTCAGGAGTCATCAATAGTTAACGAGTCAGTGTCAAAATGAACTCCCACAGAATCAATGTAAGTTTCACGTCTGATGGCACAACCTTCTCTGCTGGGTTGTCACCAGTTAAATACATTACCATCACTGGAGTCGGAGGCTGCACCTGTCACAATGATGAAAGAGTATGTATCTTTGACATGATCCATGCTTCTCTTTCAGACTTGTAACCATTATTCCAAAATCACAGTTAGCCCCAATCTCTGATGTTGGATGCTGTGCTTAATGCCTATCATTGAGGAATGGTCCAAAAAGCTGAAGACGTTTAGTGGAAATAATTGGTTGAGTTGTAGACTGATTGTGTGGTGATCATATGCCCTGATTCTGCTGAGGGAACACAGGAACACAGTGACACTATCAAGAAATAGGTCTCTGAATCGAACAGGAGCGTTGTTATTGGTTGCTTGCAAATTGTTGTCAATGTAATCTTGCTGTGATTCTTAGTGTTCATATCTTTATTGGTCATGGGTTGCCGCATCCATTTGTAATTTTCAAAACAAACAAAAGAATTAAGGACACAGGGACATGGGTGCTCAATTATTTAGGGCACCACATTTTGCTGTGCAGATTTGTGTCCCTTAGGTTGTGAATCTAAGAACATGGGTTTGAATCCCAGATTCGCCCTGATTATGTTTCTTGGTTTGTTAGTACCCGATCCATGCTTTTTTGTTTCAGCAAAGTGGTAAACATCTAAGACTTGCACCACTGCGAGATCTCCTCCCACATCAAGCTGACATGCTGTAATGAGTGAAATATTGTTCAATGAGGCATTAAACCAACGTGATAATAACACACATGATTGTTGATACTCCTATACCGTAACATAGTCTTTCAAGAGTTGTAGAATCTCAATCACTTTGTGAAACTGGGTCCAGTAATCTTTTTGGATAACAAAAATCTAAAAATGGTAAAATCTACAAAACATGTTACAAAATTTTAATGGAATGAAATGTTCATGAAAAGGACACCTAACATTCTTTTTGGACTTACGGTGACACAAGTATGCTCCTCAGATGATTCAATACTGACAGGTTATAATTATATCCAACTAGGTATTCTGCTAACCTTTTTTTCTATGGGCTCAGGAATTAGCAGAATGAACACATGGTCATCATCTGTCCCTTTCAGTAGCTGAATGTCCAGATCTTATATTACTTTTGACATTGAAATTCACCGAGAGCTGGAACTCTACATAACCAGACTAGCAGACTGTATCTGTAAGCAAGGATTATATCCTACCTAAATATTGTCCTGGGTGAAGTTTTACTCTAGAGTATAGTATAGGATGGAATTAAACACACTGGTATGGTTTCAAATTCACTAGGGAGACTCATTCTGACACTAGAGAATTTCATCCCCAGGATAAAAAAATAGGGTAGGATAATATTCACTCTTACACATCCAGCTCCTGGCTCTCTATACTATGCAAGAGCCAACAGTTCCCAAATACTATGAACTAAGGAACACATGGGAAGCAACACTCACCTCCAGGTCCAGTTGAAATTTTCTGATCAGTGTTTCACTTGAGGAGAAACAGGAAGGAGGATGTCAACCTCACTTTCCTATAAAGTTGGATGCACAGTCTGGTTAAATGGTATTCCAGATGCTACAGTGCAGTATGCTGGATGCCATGAATGTTTATCCTGGATGAGAATGCCAATATTTCAATGTTGAAATATATTTTTTGTCTTTTTGTTTTCTTGCAAAGAATGAAAATCAATCAAATATTTAGCCCGAAATTTATGAGCATGCATGGTCATTCATTCTATGTGAAAATCCCAGTCTAATGTACTTGTACCAGCTGTGTACAGTGACACAAGAGTTCTTAAATTGGATGCCAAGTAAAACAATTTGCCACACTGGAATTTTTGTGGCAGGCAATTTCTTTTTTCCCCAAAAGTTTGAAGCATTATATTATTCTTTCCAATAAAATCCTAAGGATGGCTGACAGTGAAGTAGACATACAAAGAAAAGATAAAGGCATTTTAGTGTGATGACAGCCAAAGTGCAGGAATATTGGCAATGATGTAATAGAGGATGAGGTATTCAAAATTATTAAGGTTTCCTCTTTGATATCCATAGTGCAGAGATGCAGTTATCTGCCCTTAATCTTCCACTTGCTTCAATCATCAAGGAAAGACCGGTGCATGGAGTAGGCAAATGACAGCCATCCTGCCAAACGTAGCAGCAGGCACTTGAATGGGGACAGGGGCAGGCGACATATGCTTGGACTGATGAAGAGACAAGGCCATACATGTCGCACCTTGACTTAACTTGGATTGCTGTACCAGAAGCCACAGAAATAAGTAGCTTGGCACATGAAGCACAAATGAAGACACCCCACCAGATGAAGACAAAAAGGCACAGGTGCACCAGTGGCAGATGCAGGTGCCACAGCAAGCCCCAGGCAAAGTACCAGACCAGTCACAGATAGAGCTAGAAGTGCACCAGGTGAAGACGCTAGTGATACGCCAAATGTAGCAGCAGCAGGCACCAGACAAGGTGCGAGAGCCACCAAGGCACAGCAGCAGCAGGCACCAGACCAGGTGCAAGAGCCACCCAGACACAGCAGCAGCAGGCACCAGACCAGGTGCAAGAGCCACCCAGACACAGCAGCAGCAAACACCAGACAAGGTGCAAGAGCCATCCAGACACAGCAGCAGCAGGCACCAGACCAGGTGCAAGAGCCACCCAGACACAGCAGCAGCAGGCACCAGACCAGGTGCAAGAGCCACCCAGACACAGCAGCAGCAGGCACCAGACCAGGTGCAAGAGCCACCCAGACACAGCAGCAGCAGGCACCAGACCAGGTGCAAGAGCCACCAAGACCCAGCAGCAGCAGGCACCAGACACGGTGCAAGAGCCACCCAGACACAGCAGCAGGCACCAGACCAGGTGCAAGAGCCACCAAGACTGTGCTGCTGCTTGAGGCACTTGAACAAGCATTTCTTTAACACTTGAGGAGAGTTGCGAAAGTTTGGGAAGTTTCTGTCACTCTACACATCAGTCACCTGTGGAACACTCAAAGGCTTACAAGTATGACTGACAATATGTATATGGCCTTTCTGATTAGACTGCCAATGCGACAAAATACAAGTAAATAATTATTCATCATTTGTTTTTCAGTCTGGGCAGAACACATTGGGGTCAATCTTGGACTTCCCTAGACAGATATTTCTGAGAAACACACAACCAACAGAGTGAAATTACAATGATTAAAACCTGAATCGCTCATAGAGAAAAGTTTATAGATGACAACTTCTTTATCATACTGTAATGGCATGTTTTAGTATAGATCCACCACCATTGTCAAGCAGGGTAGTGATGAGTGAGTGAGTGAGTTTAACGCCGCTTTTAACAATATTCCAGTTATATCGCGGCATGTCAGCTTAATGTGGGAGGAGAGCCCGAAGAGATGCAGGTCTCAGACGTTTACCACTTCGGTGAAACCCATGAGCACGGGTATGGTGCTGACAAACCTAGAAACATCATCGGGGCGAACCGGGGTTCCAACCCACAATCATAGGTTTCTGGCGTGCCCAAGGGACGAAACTCTGCACAGCGAACCGTGCCCCCAGGTAGTGATGAAGTCATCGTGGTTCCATAGTGGTCTGGTAGGGATGTACTTCAGGCCTTTGGACAGGACATTCGTCTGTTCTGTGGTGATGTTCTTGTTGCTGAGGTTAACAGTCTTCTGGTGGTGCTGTTTGTTGTTGGGGTGACTTGGGCTTGGGTTACTGGTTGATATGGTCAGACATGTCTTTTAGGGAGATGGCCTTAATTTTGTGAAACAATGATCTATACAGAAGCGTTGTTATTACAAAATAACAATGTAGTTGTTATCAATAAACTTTTGTCCAGTTTGTAATGATTAAAACCACCCAAAAGTGGGGAAAAACCCACAATCATAGGTTTCTGGCGTGCCCAAGGGACGAAACTCTGCACAGCAAATCGGGCACCTCAGACGACTGGGCCACCCATGTGCCCAGAAACACTAAAGAGGTGAATCTTAGTCCCATCATTACAAAATCTGTAAGGCACTGACCATTTGATATTCTGGAGAAGGGGGGAGGGCTGGGATTTCTTTCTTTAAAACTATGAACCTAAATTGTTTTTTTTTAAAAAAACATGCTGCAACAATGTAATTTTTGTGGCAGGCAATTTCTTTTTATTCAACAGTTTGAAGCATAAAAGCGAATTCCGGTAAACAAACAGAAACTTGGTCAGTACAAATTTGAAATTTGAGATAAAAAATCACCAGACATGTTGATTTACCGTTTGAATTGTATTTTTTGTTCTGCTAGGCATTGTTTTACATGCAAGGATTAAGATTACCATGTGTATTTTCTCATAAACTAAGCCAGAAACAGCAATCAGCTGTACACATTTTCTTGGAATCTATGGGTGATTCGGTTAAAACTTACCCAATGATATAACTTTAAAGGGTTTTGATGCAAGGATCAGGAAAAATTGCATCCGAAACTATTTTTATCAGGAATAATATATTCCAATATTATGTTATTTTAGTTTTAGATTTTACAAAATATATTTAAAATAATAATAATCCTAAGTGTAGCACTTCGGTGCAGCTGATCGCTATTGACGGTTATTTTTTTTCACATGGAACAATTTGACCAGTCACCGTCTAGGCTCCCGTGCACATGTTCACGAAAACTACATGTTGACATAGAATGGTCAAACAAAATCAAATATGACTTTTAACCATTCAAAGTATGCTATTTATGATATATGTATCCATTCTCTGTCAACTAAAGTTCGTTTCAAGGTGCGAATAGCGGTAATCTGACCGTGGTTGCTGTTAATAACGATGAGTTGTGCGATCTTCTGATCGCTTCACACACGATTACACTGAAATTAATTAAAACAATATTAAAAGGAATTTTGAATAAAGTTAATGAAATAAGTTACAAACATAAGTCCAGATATACACTGGACACTTTGTATAACCAAACAGTGTAATTACAAGATTACATTGTGTACTCCAGTATGGATTTGTTGACATGTTATTTCTGGTGTTACGTGCTCATGGTAATGTCTTTACGTTGGGGGGTAAAAACATCAAAACTCATTATGGCATGTATAATGTGCATCCCCTTCTACACAGCTGTGTTTTTTTTAAAAAAAAAACGTGTGCACTATTCTCAAGAAAAAACGGTAATTATTTTTTTCAAAATTTTCAGTGACAATTAATATTTTTGGGTTAAAATACCAGGCCCCCCTCCCTCACCCGAACATCAAATGGTCAGTCCCTAACCACTAATAATTCATGGATCAAAATGGCATCCCTTTGACCGCCAGTCATTGATTACTGACCTAAAGTGTAAAATAAGTCCTGAGAAATAGTGAATCAATACGAAACAGTCTAACGAAAATGATAAAAGGCCTACAGTTTCACAGTTCATTCTAAACAGACTAGTTTCTGTCTGACTCAGGGAAATGGTGTAATGTCCATCTTGACCAAACTTCAGTCAGCTGCTTGCTGGCAGCAAGCGGAATGGACACCTTAAGTGGTCTAGGCAGGAACACAATCCTTATAATTACAACATAATCAAGTCTATTTCACAAAGTCCAGAACCGTCCAGGTTTAGATCAGTGGTGGAAGCAGGAATTGGCAGTGGACAGAAAGCAGCAGTGTGGCATTCACATAGTCTCACTCCTTATCAAAGGCATTGGCAGCGCAAACTTCTTTCAAACAGAGAGCAGACCCATTAAGGAGGAAGAATTAAATCTTACAAGTACAAGAAGGTTATCAGATATACATAAAAGGTATATCCATTACAACATTTCAAACCAAATAAAACCAAATTATCAAACAAATGAAGTGAGGGAATAAGGACCGTATGCTAGCATTATCAATTTATCATCCTTATGCTAGTGTAGGTAAGGAGGGCATGGGTGGCCCTACTCAAAGACTTGCACATCACATAGGCATGCATGAGATTTATGATCATGGGTTTGAATCCTGTTTGCCCTGATAATGTATCTTGGTTTGTCAGTACCATACCTATGTTCTTGGTTTCACCAAAGTTTTAAGTTCTGTGAAGATTTTCGGGTTAGAATTGGTCTTCAGCAACCCATTCTTGTAAGACTAACAGGATTGGGTGGTCAGGATCGGTGACTTGGTTGATGCATGTCATCATATCCCGATTGCGTAGATCGGTGTTCATGATATCAATCACTGGAATGTCTGGTCCAGACATTAAACACAAAAAAACAAAGTTTTAAACTTTTAATATTTGCATCAATTTAAGCTAACATTCCCTCCCTCACTCACTCACCTATCTATGTCAATGTATCAAAAGGTGAATATCAGAGATTATTCATAAATATGTGACCGCCTCCATTGTGTCATGGATCACAAGGGCATGTGCCTGGAGAGCCGAAGGACGGTGGTTCAATTTCATGGCCACGTCATGCCAAAAGATGTAAAAAGGTGGTCTAGCTGTTATTTTCACACTTGAGCCATTGTGGCCACCTGATCCCCTTTTTTCCATCACCATTAAGAGTGGCATGGGTTGCTGGGGACCACTGTCATGGCAGATACTGTTTTTAATGTTGTGCTTGACATCCACATGGGCCGTCTGTGCCTTCCACAATCCATTTGCAAGGGAAAGACCTGGGTGAATTGCAATATAAATCTTCTGTGAATAATGTTGACAGCACATAAGTGAGTTTATAACCCACATCAATTCTAACATTTTTTGTAGTTGTTTCCCATCCCTGTATTTAAATGTGTTTAAGAAATGATTGTGTAGTCTGTCAAAAGTAGCTTCTGGCGGAGGTGGGCTGTTAATGGACAGAAGATCCATTCATCATTACATCCATTTGGGGAGATCTCAAAATACATTAGGCAATCAGCAGTGAGTCCCACACACCAAGCCAGGTTGACTGGCAGCTGGTAAGCCAGAATGAAGGCTGGTTTCATCTACTGAATCCCAGTTTTGTATCCTTTACATAAAACTTGGATGTCATTTTTTTGCACTGTGAGTCCTACAGGATGTGACCGCCTCCGTGGTCTAATGGTAGAGTGTCCGCCCAGAGAGGGGAAGGTCCGGGGTTCGATCCCCAGCCGCGTCATACCAAAAGACGTTAAAAGATGGTACTTGTTGTTACCCTTTCTGGCGCTCGGCATTAAGGGTCTAAAACAAGGACTGGTCGGCTCGGTGTCAGTATACTGTGTGTGAGTGGGGTATTCATGTTAAACTGCGGCATGGTATCTCAGTGTGCTAGCACTATAAATCGGCATCAGTCCGGACTAGTACAAGCAGCCACACACACATACACGTGCATGCACGTCGCTATATAAGTGCAATTATCTTGGACGCGACGTTAAACCCCATTTCACCTCACCTCACCTCACCTCCTACAGGATGTAGAATGTCTGTTTTAAGTTCTGACTGACCACATCTGATTTTACTCAAACAATGAAATCTCCATCTATATTAATGCTACAGATGCTGTGGCACTATATAAGACAGCTACACGATAAATGGCACAGAACAATGAAGAAAAAAGCATGGTTTATTTCACGATAAAACATTGTTCTATCATGACGTCATTTCTGGATATTGGAATATGAAATCCCAAATTGATGAAATCATATATTTGACAACATTATGTTTGAGAGAAAGTGTCTAGTAAGTTGTTCCCCATAGATGTAGATGGGCTACGAAGATAAACACAGTGGCTGAAATGATCGCATCCAAAAGTGGGAGGGATATGACAAACTGTACAAACATAAGTCCAGATATACAAAGAACACTTTTTCTAGCCAGACAGTGTAATTACATGAATAATTTGCGAACTTCAGTATGGATTTGTTGATATGGTTTTTCCTGTGTTACATGCTCCTGGTAATGTCTTTCCATGGGGGAAAAAACATCAAAACTCATTACTTTGTGTATAATGCGCACCCCCTTCTACACAGCTGTGTTTTTTGGAAAAAAAGTGCGCACTATACTCAAGAAAATACAGTATATGGAGAAAAGGTACAGATAGTTAACATGAGGACTGCGAGAGTATGTGGGAAATACCAAACTTAACCCACCTGTTCCTAAAACTGACTTGTCTGACATTTCCAAGGTCGGATTCAATTCAAAGAGTCATTATTATTAAAATTGGTAAATATTTTTAATGCTTGTACATTTTATCAACATCCTTAAAGAGCCTGTACATAATGTTGATATCTCATATAAGAAATAAACGACTCGTGGGAGCCACGCCCCTCATGGTTTGTTCTCCCTGTAGTGTTTTAATGTACGATAAACAACTCCCACTTGTCGTTTATTTCATAAACTTTCTCACAGGTTACAAAGACCAACTTTCAGTGAAACATTTGTATGTCAATACTAGATCCATCTTGTGACCCCACTGGACATCAGTGTGGCAATTCGCAGTGTGAACAGGGTTAATTGTGAGTGTCAAGTGACATCAAACATTATGACATCATGGCATCAGTACAGGCTTTCCAGCCAACTTGTTGGGTTTTTACAATATGGTATCCAGCCAGTCTGACAGTTTGATTCTTTAACAAGAATGAGTGAGTGAGTGAGTTGGGTTTAACACCGCTTTTAACAGTATTACAGTTATATCTCGTCGTGTCAGCTAAATGTGGGAGGAAAGCCCGAAGTGATGCAGGTCTCAGACATTTACCACTTCGGTGAAACCCACAAGCACGGATATGGTGCTGACAAACCTAGAAACATAATTGGGGCGAACTGGGATTCGAACCCACAATCATAGGTTTCTGGCGTGCCCAAGGGATGCAACTCTGCACAGCGAATCGCGGCGCCTTAGACGACTGGGCCACCCCTGTCCCCCTTTAACAAGAAATCATTATATTTTTAAGCAAACTGCAAAAAACACTTTGGAAAAACTACTTCATATTTGCAATGTGGCTGAGCTTTTTAATGCATAAAGATACCTACCATAATTTGTTATCAAACGGAAAACTATTTTAAGCAGAAGCCCAAATGTTGAATTCTGATTTTTTTCCATTGTGACCAAAACAGCAATGTTTTACATTCTTATTATTTCAGCCACAACAAAAGATGTTTCCAATGAACGTGTCTTCATGCAAAGAGAATGAAGCATAACACTTTCCTCTTCCATCAACTGTTGCTTTTAGGGGATCCCACATACATTGTGCCATGACATTTCTGAACAAATGCTCGTCTGTTGATCTACAATCTAACACAGGGAGACCAAGCACACCACGATCAGATTACCATTATTGACGCCTTGAAATGAACCTTCGTTGTCCGAGAATTAATACGGAAACATGTATCAAAAATGCCAACTTTGGACACATGATAAATCATAGTTGTTATTTGACTACTGTAAATCAACATTTTGCTGTTGTATGTGAAATAGTGTGACTTCTTCTGACCTCTTTGCCATTGCTCATTGGTTGTTCTGAAATGTGACTTGTCAAGCTGTTCGATATGTAAAACTAGCCATGACATGTTTAACTTAGGATTCTATATTTTTTTATATACATATTACATAAACAGCAATTGTACAAGAAGACAAAGTCACTGATATCACTTGACATTTTAAATATGCTTACACAATCACAAAGAAGAGTACCAAAGAAATATATATGTTGAGTATAACTGTTGACTATATTATGTACCTTGGTGTCCCCTATGGATGCTCTGTTCCTCAACAAATATCACCTTGTGAATCTTGAAACATATGCTTTGAATATGTGGATGCTGTTTATCAACAAATATCACCTTGTGAATATTGCAAAATATACTTTGAATATGTAGATGCTATGTTTCTCAACGAACAATCTCAATAAAACAAGCGTATAGTCAACGAAGTCATCTATATCCCCCGCCCATTTTAACACATTATGGTCCCAAACCAGGTAACTGACCCAACATTTCTCTTAGCCCATGTCAAAATAGCTGCAATGGAAATTCTAAAATAAACATTTCTAAAACTCCTTAATATCAAATGGCACCAGTTCTGTTCAGTATGTGCTTTATATATAGAGATGCAATGTTTTTGGCAACGATTTTGGGATGCTCACACACACATGCACACACACATACACGCACAGACAGAACCCATTTCTATATCCCCCGCCAACTTTGTTGGGGTGGGGGATTATCACATCTTACCAGTAGTTCTGTTACTGCAAAACAAACATCAGAGGACATCCCATTATGGGTCACGTCAGAATGACCTTTCGTCTGACCAAACAGATCGTCACTTAACAGATCAGGAAAGTGACAGTCAGAATGGTTTCTAATCATGCAACCATGAAAAACTTAGCTGCCTTTTTATTGGCTAATGTTAATTTCTTGTCAGTCATTCCATTGGTCTGTCAAAGTATGCAAAAGATCGGTCTAACGTGACCCGTAATGGGATGTCCTCAATCTTTGTGAAGCAGTAGTGATAACTAAAATCTGAGTTTAATGAATATGTGGATGCTGTTTCTCAACAATATTGGGGGCGGTCGGGTAGCCTAGTGGTTAAAGCGTTCGCTCGTCACGCCGAAGACCCGGGTTCGATTCCCGACATGGGCACAATGTGTGAAGCCCATTTCTGGTGTCCCCCGCCGTGATATTGCTGGAATATTGCTAAAAGCGGCGTAAAACCATACTAACTCACTCAACAATATTGAAATGTAAACTATATAAACACTATGAGAAAAACAAAAGAAGTACCTATACTGTATATAAATTCAATTCATGTGATTTTCACGATCAAAACTATGGTTGTCCTTAAGTTTGTGAGTACAAATTAAGTGACATTATGAACCCTGAAAGAAACAAATAATTCCTTCTGTATTTTTTTAAATAAACAGGGTGTCGCTGTACAAAACAACCTTAGCGCTACGACTGTCATAAGTCTAAGTGAAGGTATGGGAGTTATGATCACCTTAGCGCTAAGATCGCTTTGTACAACGGCACCCAGATCTTTTGCATAGAGTATGTTTGGGGACTGAGTTGGTGCGTTCTAATGACATAATATAAGTCAATCTATCACTGATATGGAGCAGTAAATTCAAGATCTAAGTCAAATTGTCACGGCATTATATATAAAGAAAAACATATATATTTCCGTTTTTGGGGCATGTTGCATATTGCTTATGGTAAACAAAGGCGTAGTGCTGCCATGTTCTTTTAACTATGACAATTTTTTAATATTGTAACTTTGTTGCGTGATGTCATAGCACTGAATGACATCAAGGGAATGTCATTGTACATAAATACTCATGTTGGTATAGATTTGTGGTTAAAATATTCCTGGAATTTAATTCTAAAGTACTGTCGGAAATGCTAGAAAAATGCTAATTGATTGTTAAAACAAGACAGAGTTTTTCACAGACTGTTGCTACTGAACTACCTGTGGTTTCAAGTAATTCAATCACAAGGAGTCCTATCGACAATTTAACAAGAAAAGAATTTGAACGAAAACAGCAAGTTCAGATTTGTTCTCAGACCAATGAGTTGAGTCTAAAACGGGCTACAGAAATATGCGCACATGACTCCATTATAAAAATAATAATGTAGTCTTCATAAATCATCTCATCCACCAAAAAACACATCAGTTGGAGAAAATTCTAGATGTGAATCTTGGAACATAAGAAAATGCTGCTGCATATGTTTTGTCAACACTGCTCCCATGATGCATGTTACGTTACATGTGTATAGCCATGGTACACGACATGGTGTCTGTGGTAGTAATTGTATACAAGTTCTTTACACTTGAGAGAGATAGAGATAAACCATTTATTAGTTTAGATAGGGCCTATTACCAAACTGCTCAAGCTCTAGGGCTTTCATACCAAGTCTACGAAAATAATAAATAAAAAAACAGAATGTAGGGATCATCTCAAAAACATAACAGCGACGTAAAAGGATATTAGGCAGCTTTGATACAAGGGTGATTAGGTGTGCTGTGTACAAGCTTTATGAGCAGAAGGTACCCTCATCTTGTAGTAGAATTTTGGAGGAAATTAAAGACACAATTAATATTTTCATGACAAAATTAATTATTGCTCTCCACAAGATGGGATTGTGATACACTGCTCATGGCAATGACTGAGCAGTTTTTAGGGAAAAATAGCCTATCCTGTCTATGAAGTCACATTATCTCTGCACCGTTCCTGACTATCGCAGTAGGGGCTTCCAGATTATTTACCTTGATGAACACAATCATTCCACTGACTACATGTGGCTTCCGTCAGATGGACAAAAAGCACTCATGGTACCATCAGGTAAAGGTAATTATGTCATTGTTTTGCACGCTGGAACCTGTGATTTG
Source organism: Haliotis rufescens (assembly GCF_023055435.1). Taxonomy (NCBI): domain Eukaryota; kingdom Metazoa; phylum Mollusca; class Gastropoda; order Lepetellida; family Haliotidae; genus Haliotis; species Haliotis rufescens. The sequence goes on along the minus strand of NW_025963779.1, from coordinate 58,312,179 downwards.
GGTGGCATTGTCATGGATAACACCGTTACGTAAGCCAGTCAGACATTGTCATCTTCCCGAGGAAAGAGAGTTAACTGACTATAAAAGTCCAGTTTCCACCCTTGCCGAACTAGGCTGGTATTATGGAGTTACATTTTTGCTGGACTAACGAGTCTGTGCATAATCCAATCAAAATCGTGCACCGAAATCGAAATCCAGTTTGTAAACTGTCGTGCAGATTTCGGTCGATTGCAGGACTTGCAAAACAACTCGTTGTCAACAGATATTTTCCAAATCTTTTCATGTTTTTTATCAGGGTGCTCACGTGATTTGATTCACTTCGCGATGTAAGACCCATTTTATCACAATATAGATCTTGATTATCGATCAGATCGTCTTGACTTAGCGCCGCCATTTTGTGTGAAGCAAACGCAAGTGATACAAGAGGTGGAATCTGATTGGTCCATAAAAGAGGCAAAGAATGGACATAACTGGTAATAGCCACTGGTGGCGCTACGATCGAGCCCAGTAATTCCAGCCTAGTTGGGCAAGGGTGGAAACTGGACTTTTAAAGTCAGTTAACTCTCTTGCGTCAGGAAGACGGACATTGTGAGCTCAACACTATTGAGTTCATTTAGGCTAATTTAACTGAAAAGAGTTCGTGGCAAGATATATTACACCATTCAAACTCACGCATGTCGTAAAGTTGATCAACACAGCCTTTGCTAGAATCACACCAGAGGTGAGACAAAAAGGTGAAGGTCACACTCTTGAAATTGAACGTCAGTACTGCCAAACCTTGTTGCACCAGTTATCATACCTTAGGGTGATAGTACAGATTCAGATACGCTGTGAGCCGAGTCTACGGTGGCCCATAAGGGACATGGAGTCTGTTTTTCAATATTTTGATGTTTAGCTTACTTTTATCTTAACCTTTTGCAAATTAACACAATCTGCCATACAAATATGTGATAAATCATGTATAAAAACATCCGAAAACATAGAAAATGTACTTTTAAGTAGCTTTTGAGTCGCTGAAATGTGAAGTGAAAATGTCAAAAACTAAAATGGAAATGTCAAAAACGAAAACGAAAATGTCAAAAACTAAAATGAAAATGTCAAAAACACAAAACGAAAATGTCAAAAACTAAAATGAATACACCGAAAACTATTTCCACTGCGGTGTAAATATTATCACCGCGGTGGAAATAGTTTTCACCTCGGTGTAAATATTATCACCGCGGTGTAAATATTATCCCTGTGGTGGTTATATTTACACCGCGATGGAAATAGTTTTCTGTATTTTCATTTTAGTTTTTGACATTTTCGTTGCGTTTCATTTTTCAGCGATTCAATATCTTCTTTACACATGATTTATCACATATTTGTAAGACAAATCGTGTTAATTTGCAAAAGGTTATGATAAATGTAAGTGAAATATCAAAATATGGAAAAACAGACTCCATGTCCCTTATGGGCCACCGTACGAGTCAGATGCCGGCTAAAGAAATCATCTGTAGAACTACAAAAACCTAACCTACCAATACCCATCCCGTTTCGTAGTTTTTAACTATGCCATCATTTTTCCAAGAAAGTATAACCCAGTACATATATCTTAATTGCTACCATTGTCAACTCATACCTTGATAACGTAAAACAAGAGCAATAATTTGTAACTTCTCCCAACTCCAGTGACATTTGCACCTGTGAGAATGCACCGCCGCTGTGAGAGCAGGGACAGGTGTTAGGGTGAGTGAGTGAGTGAGTATGATTTTTAAGCCGCTTTTAGCAATATTCCAGCAATATCACGGCGGGGGACACCAGAAATGGGCTTCACACATTGTACCCATTTTGGGAATCGAACCCAGGTCTTCGGCATGACGAGCGAACACTTTAACCACTAGGCTACCTGACGGCCCTGACAGGTGTTAGGTAATTACAGGCCATTTCATACATGCATGACAGCAAACAAATATTTCTTAAGTTTATCATCATTTTACCTGTAAAATTTCCTTAGTAGGCACATCGCAGTATCAGTTAGTATAGGATAGATTTGTGTTATTTTGATACATGCTATTTCCTATGATTCGTATTTATTAAATAGGTAAAGCCCCAAAAGCATGTTTCTAGCATTTCCAACAGAACTGTGAAAACTGCTAACACAATGAATGATACACCTTTACCCTCGTGAGGTCAAATGTAAATTTGGCAAAGGAATTAATAATAGGAAAAATTTCTTCATAAATTGTGTAACTAAAGAATCACAGGTTCAGAAGCTCACCTTCATTGGAGGATTTAACACTTTGAGTGACAGTTTTGCATCACCATATCCCAGCAACATGGCTGCGGCCTGTCATCACTCAAATGTGAACCAGACACTCTGGTGGTTGATAGCATGAGCACCAGTCTGTATGTCCAGAGTAGAGTGACACACAAACACTCAGCTCCTGATTGAGAGGTTCATCTAGGTGGTCCCCTGTTTTGTTTGTTTGATTTACCCAACACTCAATATTCCAGCTTTATGACGGCAGTCTGTAAATAATCAAGTCTGGATCAGACAATCCAGTGATTGACATAATTAGAATCGATCTATGCAATTGGGTTTTGATGACATGCATCAACCAAGTCAGCGAGCCAGACCACCTGATCCAATTAGTCACCTCTGATGACAGCATAGTAGCCTTTCAAAGCAATACTCTCTTTCAACACATTTGTTTCTTAACAGACAAGGAGAAATATCATTTCCAGTTCTTTATCATCCACATAATACTCAAAGGCAAAAGAAACTGTGATCATGATCTTAATTATCATATTTTATAATTAAAAGTTCACTTGTGTTATTGAGGTGAAGACAGGCTTTCTAAAGGTTTTCTTTAATTTCAAAATATACCGTATTCGTAATAAGCGCCCATGGCAATATTTGATAATATATTGGCTAGTGAACAATCCCAATTAGAAACAATAAGGGCGAACCAGGATTCAACCCACAATCACAGGTTTCTGGCGTGCCAAAGGGACACAACTCTGCACAGCGACTTGCGGTGCCTTAGACAACTGGGCTACTGATAACCCCTAAATCAATAAGAACAACCAACATGTACAATACAACAGATGACTGCTTTTGACGGCAACAGATCACAGCAGAATCAACATCGTCATAATTGCTCTCCCCAACAAACAATCTTCGTCTCAGCTGGGACCAAGATACATTGAAGCCGAACGTATGTGGAAACAACGTATAAAGAAAATACAATGCTGTGACTCTCTGAGGAAATACAGTGTAATATGCAATATTCGCATCAAATGGTGACATCGATAAATATTGCCGCCACAGGACTTCATTCAACAGACAGAACAACTCACTTTTATCATTTGATGGGGGAGCTGTTTGAATCGTATTGGCATTAAGATTATGCTGTTGAAAAAGTGACATTAATGAAAGTTTTTTCAACAGCATAATCTTAATGCCACCACTGAGATGTGCCTGTCACTTCTAATATTTGACAAACCAAAGTGCTAGCTTGAAATGGAAAGTAATTGTGGCTTTCATTACCTTTTATCGAAAACATTACAGGGACATTGTGACTGTTTCATCATCCAATCCTGCTCACACTTACAGAGTTCCTGTGAAATGAAAGATTCACATTTTTTACCCAGTGATGAAAATCCCGAACAAAGTGGATATATATTATACACAAGAGAATAATGGTAATATGAGAAATGCTGCAATAAATAATTAATTGGTTTTTTTTTTATTTTCCAGAGTGATCTTATTTTTACTCTACAGGTATTTGGTTGGATAAAAAACCTGTAAAAAATATTAATAAATTTGTCATGCCATAGAATGTGTCTTCATGTTTATATTGCATGAATTCAGTTAACGTCATCAAATATTTAATAACAACTTCATATCTGAAAACACATAATATTAAAGCTGAAGAGGTGACAACAGAGTCCTGAGTGAGTGAGTGAGTGGGTGAGTGGGTGAGTGAGTGAGTGAGTGAGTGAGTGAGTGAGTGAGTGAGTGAGTGAGAATGCTCAGAAATATTCCAGCTATAAGATGGCTGCATGAAAAAAAATCAAGTCCGGACCTGACAATCCAGAGACCAATATTATGAATAACGATCCATGCCAAGTTATATACAATCAACCAAGTCACAGTGAGTGAGTGAGTGAGTGAGTGAGTGAGCACGGCCGGTGTGAGGTCAGGGACAGGTGTTAGGTAAATACCTCATGTTATACAGATGATGCACACCAGATGTTTCCAGTTGTGGTCAATGAGCAGTTGAACTAATCTGATAGTTCCATATGCCGTGTGTAAGAGAGATGAGTGAGTTTGTGGGCGGGTTTATGAGTCATCATATTGGAGGAGTGATCAAATGGGTGGGAGGAATAGATCAAAAGAGTGACTGATCAAATGAATTAATGGTTGATTAAGTGAGTGAGTGAGTGAAACTTGACTTTTTTATCAATATGCAAACCATAATTCATGGCATTACATGGACATGACACGCAACGATCTTAGCGCTAAGATGATTGTAACTCCCATACTTTAATATAGAGTGAGGACAATGGTAATGCTCGGGCCACCAAGAGGAGGCTTCACACAGTTTGCCAGTGGGAATTGACCCCAGGCTTTCTGCATGCTTCATCCACTAGACTACCACTCAACAACAAACCATAACCAACACATCCCCAAAACACTAATTTATATATATATTAAATATATTTGGCTGTGATTAACCATCAAACAATGATGAGTGAGTGAGTGAGTTGTGTTTAATGCCCCTTTTAACAGTATTCCAGTTATATCGCGGCGTGTGGAAGGAAAGCCCGAAGTGATGCAGGTCTCAGACGTTTATCACTTCGGTGAAACCCACGAGCATGGGTATGGTGCTGACAAACCTAGAAACATAATCGGGGCGAAGCAGGAACCGCCTTTGACGACTGGGCCACCCGTGCCCCCCAAACAATGATGAGGCCTTGTACTCCCACACACACACACGCACACACATGCACACGTACACACACACACACTGCTATATACAGTACAATAATCTTTAACACAACCATAAACCCCATTTCACCATTTTTTGCTCTTAGATACAGTGATAATCAAACACAAAGTCTTTTTGCATAACCTTGTCTTTCAATGCAAACATATTTACATGTGATACTTCACCACTAGACTAAAATCTAGTCTCTGAAATGACCATATTTTACAGATACAAACAGTTGTTAAATTATAGTTATAAATATATAATAAAAAGAAGCCCAGAGACTCTCTTCATTTTCAGAATGCTGATACTGCAGTAATCTAGACTTGCCAAATATTATAGACTTGCATGGGCTGTAATGGATATAATTGTTTCAGGGTCTGAATAACAGACTACTTCATCACCATCTTAGCTGGAATATTGCTGAGTGTGCCATTAAACAGTACACACACAAACAAACTTAAAGGTACAATTTTCTCATCAAATTCCATACATTAAACAATTCATGACACTGTTTGCATTCAATATTAAATAATCCTTCATTTCTTATGCCATTCTTTACAAAAATGGCAAATATTTATATCTAAATCTTAAACACTGACAAATGAATCAGCTTTGTTGGGCAAAGGGAGCAGTATTAGCCAGATATTAATGATACTGACAGAAGTAGTCATAAAAGGACCTATGGCTTCTCCACGCATACTGCTCATTATGTTTTAAACACTGGGGGGCATGGGGGCCGAGTGTTCTGAGGCGTTGTGATTCACTGGGCAGAGTTGCATCATTGCCTGATATCATTTCTTGTTCTTTCAGCACTATAATAATTGGGTTTTACCAGAGTGGAAAATATACAAGGTCAGTATTAGAACTGGCTTTCATTCTGCACCAATCTGCCATGCCATATGCTACGCCAGGCCATGCCATGCCACGCCATGCCACGCCTCACCACACCAGTATATGGTTTCTGAATATACTACTCATAAGAAGTGGCATGACAAGTTAACTATTGTAACATTAACATGAAACAATTGGGTGTTCTTTAACTTCTTTGAGTAGTATAGATTCTTTTGCATTCTTAATGTGGGTGAAGAGCAATACAGGATTCGAATGTCTTTCCATACAGGTTTTTCCCAGGTTTCCAATATTATGTTACATATACCATTTTATTTTATGGGGGTTGATTTCCTTCCACGCAATTATTTGTTAAAATAGCCTGACATTTCCCCCTCTCCAAAAAAAGAAACTTTTTGTGTGAAATATTTGTTTCTCAAAGTCAGGATTTCATATTTCAGAGGAATACTTACTGAATATAACTGAAATTTAATTCACATCTATTTCTCATCAAAAATTCAAACTTCATACACACACCATTGTGAAAAATTGATATTTTTGTCGGTGGACTAAGATAAGTTTGATTAATTTTATATTTTTATCTGGATCAATATGGAAACTACTTTTTTATGTATGTTGTGTCAAATTTTCATTCAGTATTCTATGAAATTGTTTTTCTTACTTCTACATCAAAGGAAACATAATTGTGTTTATTTGAATAATGCTTATGTGTTTTCACAGAAAGACATAAAACTATGTACTTCACTAACACAAAACTCTGACATTCATTCATGCATATAGGCTATCAACTCAGTTTGAAATATATACACCAAATGTTCCTGTTTAATGTAAATACTATCATTACAGACAATCAAAAATAGACATCAAATTCTCCATGTAACTGGGACGGTTGGGTAGCCTATTGGTTAAAGCGTTGGCTCGTAACACCGAAGACCCAGGTTCGAATCCCCACATGGGTACAATGTGTGAAGCCCTTTTTCTGTTGTCCCCCACTGTGAAAGTGCTGGAATATTGCTAACAGTGGCGTAAAAGCATACTCACTCACTCAATGTTACAAGGAGTAAGTCAAACTGTTTTGTTTGATTGTTGTTTAATGCTGCACTCAGGATCTATTTGGACTCCTACAGCATTATGGTAAGACTGTCGCTGACAACATTCCGTCTCCACCTCAACAATTAAAATATCTCTCTCATAAGTTGAGTAGAATATTGGAAAATACCTTTTATATGGAATTCCCAGGCGTATGATGAATTGTAACTCAAATATATGCCATCAGGGACCGTTGTACAAAGTGATCTTAGCGCTAAGGTGGCATAGAAAATACAAATATGACAGTCATAGCGCTAAGGTTGTTTTGTACAATGGCACCAAGCAACTAAATGGAGTAGACAATGATTTCACCACTCACAGGTCTTCTGCCTTTCACCACAATGGCATAGCACATGGGACAATGTGCCCGCTAGTAATAACTAAGGTGAGGTGAAATTGAGTTTAACGTCGCATCCAAGATTATTGCGCTTATATAGCGACGTGCATGCATGTGTGTGTGTGTGTGTGGCTGCTTGTAATAGTCCGGACTGATACCGATTTATAGTACTAGCTCACTGAGATACCCCACTCAGACACAGTATACTGACTCCGAGCCGACCAGTCCTTGTTTTAGCCCTTTAATGTCAAGCGCCAGACAGGGTAACAACAAGTACCATCTTTTAACGTCTTTTGGTATGACGCGGACGGGGACCGAACCCCGGACCTTCCGCTTCCCGGGCGGATGCTCTACCACTAGACCATGGAGGTGGTCCAGTAATAACTAAGACCCAGGCTTGAATATCTCACTGATAGAACCCCAGACTTGGAGGCATGATAAGAGACTCTTTGCCTTTCACCAGTTTTAGATCGGGTGATATGCTTCTACAAAGTGTCTTTTCGCGAGCATCTGGTGTTATCACTATCTGATACGGAATCATGAATACATGCTCATGATATGGTCAGAACAACAATCAACTCTGTTTGGGCAAAGAATTCTTATGAATATGGAAAGTAGGGCTGGGATGGGTAGCTCGGGGTCGGGTGGGTGATGGTGATGGTGATGGAAGAAAGGGGATCAGGTGGCCACAATGGCTCAAGTGTGAAAATAAGAGCTAGACCACATTTGACATCTTTTGACATGACGTGGCCATGGGATTGAACCACCGACCTTCTGCTCTCCAGGCACATGCCCTTATGATCCAAGACACAATGGAGACGGTCACATATTTATGAATTAGTCTCCGAAATTCACCATTTGATACATTGACATAGGTGAGTGAGTGAGTGAGGGAAGGAGGGAGGGAATTTTAGCTTAGTACTGGAGGAAAACGAAATGATGCAAATATTAAAAATATAAAAATTGGGTTTTTTGTTTGTATGTTGTTTAACGCAGCACTCGGCAACATTACAACTTTTATGGCAAGCATGGGTTGCTGAATAGGACCTGGGTACCCACAGGACTACCCGGGCCCGTGGTTAGTCACATGCATGATATATTGTTTAGTTACCAAATTATCTAAAACTCCATGGTTACACTATAAGTGACTCCTGTTCACTGTTCACTGACTATGCATGCATTCCTTATGTGTTTAAATAAAGATAAAACATTAGTCAACTTCAGTGTATGCAAGACCAGATCGATTTATACATGAATCAACATACCTCTTGCCAGGGTACAGTCAAACTATTCCCTCTCGAGACCTACAGCGGGTGCCTGGGTAGGGTCAGGTAATAGCAAGGTGGGTACCCGGGTAGTAAATTGGGAATCGTCCAAGCTGTAATGAAAAGGATTTCGTTACTTTTTCTTACAGATCTGCTGATCCTCAAGAAATTAACATAGGGATAAAAACCCAAAAAAAATATTTCTCTATTCAGCTGAACGCAAACTTATATGTTGACAAAAAAGAATGGTCTATAATATGGTAAACTGCAAGAGTAATGAGACAACTTGAAAAATATAACTTGACATGACTCTTTGAAGAACAGAAAAAACAATCTCAAAAGGCTTTATTTGTTTCCCACCTACAAACAAGTATTTGACAGGAAAAAATCTGTAAAGAAATAAATAAAAGCAAGTCTGACATCAGCTTTAACCTACTCAAACAAAAAGTGCTTACTTCAAGACCTTCACGTCATCTTGACTCAGCTAGAACATCCATCTTAAACACTTAAAGGACAGACTATTTTATTTGATATTCTCGGAAATGGGGGTTGGGTGGAGGGGAAGAGAGGGAATGCTGTCATTTACCAAAATAAATTGTTCCAGAAAAACAAAATATATAACTTCTCATCAAGAATTTACAACAATAAAAATGTTTGATGGTGTTGTTAAAAAGAATTAAAATTGTTTGGTTTCAAACACTACAGCCCTACAACCCTACAGCCCTACAGCCCTACAGCTCTACAACCCTACAGCCCTACAACCCTACAGCCCTACAGCCCTACAACCCTACAGCCCTACAACCCTACAGACCTACAACCCTACAATCCTACAGCCCTACAATCCTACAGCCCTACAATCCTACAACCCTACAGCCCTACAGCCCTACAGCCCTACAACCCTACAGCCCTACAACCCTACAACCCTACAGCCCTACAACCCTACAACCCTACCACCCTACAGCCCTACAGCCCTACAACCCTACAGCCCTACAACCCTACAGCCCTACAACCCTACAATCCTACAGCCCTACAGCCCTACAACCCTACAACACTACAATCCTACAACCCTACAACACTACAGCCCTACAACCCTACAACACTACAACCCAGAGTAAAGCATGACAGTAAAGAATAAAAGTAAAGCATTACTGCAGTAAACAACTAATAAAAGGTTGATCCCCTACAATTAGCTATGGGAAATCCAGTGAGCATAACCAGATCAAGTGCCTATTGTACAAGTTATTGTTAAACGGCATGACAGGACAAAACTCAATTTAAGGACAGGAATCTCTATTGAATTAAATCACCCACAAATATGATTTAATAAATCATTTGTCAGACCAAATTCTATGAACACATTATAGAGACACTGTTCCTGGGAAAATGTACACACAAAATCTGACCTTCATACTCCGTGGAATAGTCAATTACGTTGTAACATTATAGAAGGCATTCAATTTGAAAGGTAGATTGACATGAATGAAAAATGAATGGGAGTTTGTGCTGCAATCTCATTGGTTGAAAACATTGTTAAATGATATTGGATTACAGAAATCTTTTGAATTTTTAACAGCGGATGAATACTTTTTGATGTCTTTTTATCTTTTTATTTTTTTCCGTCGCAAATAACACTATCAGTTCCAAATGAAATGTCCTGTCATCAAATACTCGATACCACATACAAATTTGGAGACATATAATGTTATCTCCTTAATGTAAGACAAGAATCTGAAACCCAATTCCCAAGGAAAAGCTTCAGGCCACGTGGCCGCTGAGAAAACTCACATAAGTTCTGGCTGCGTGCGCAGCCAGCCCGACCAGAAGTTAAACTTATGTTCCTACGCAACATATATCCTTTATCTTTTTATCTTTTTTTCCCCCCCCCGTCAGAAATAATGCTATCAGTTCCAAATTAAATGTCCTGTCATCGAATACTCATCACCACCTACAAATCTGAAGACATATAATGTTAATTGTCTCCTTAATGTAAGACAAGAATCTTTCAAAGATAAGTGAGAGTTTGAGTTTAATTCTGCTTTGAAAAAACACCATACAGTGCATGAGAGGTGAGGTGAGGTAAGATGGTGTTTAACGTTATGTTCAAGATTATTGCACTTATATAGCGACGTGCATGCATGTGTGTGTGTATGTCTGCTTGTACTGGTCTGGAATAATGCCAATCTTATACTGCTAGCCCATTGAGATACCATGTTGCAGTTTAACATGAATTCCCAACTCAGACACAGTATACTGACTCCGAGCCAACCAGTCTTTGTTTTAACCCCTTAATGTCAAGCGCCAGACAGGGTAACAACAAGTACCATGCTTTAACGTTATCCTGAAGCCGATCCGACCAGTCCATGTTTCATCCCTTACAGCATCTTTTAACATTTTATTGTAGGACATGTACAGGGATCGAACCCCGACCTTCCGCTCTCCAGGTGGATGCTCTCCCACTTGACCACAGAGGCGGTCCACAGCATGAGAGAGGAAAGCTCAAAACAATTAGTTTTTTACAACATGAAGAATGTCACATGGGCAACAGGTGGCATCTGACTTAAGGCCTGTTTAAAACATTATCAATGTCTACGGAACACGTTTTTTTATAAAAAGATAATATCTCTACAACATTTTGTAAGTTTTTTTATAATGACAGATTAAATGACGGGTGCAATCAGGAAATTTAATAGTATATTTTTAACACAAATTGCATGTAATATGCAGGTTTCCCACATCAGAGGAAACACTGGACAGAAGAGTGCAAATGACAGATACAATGCACAATTATTTCCTTAATATATGCTTCACTAGACTATGACCAGCAGTGCCATGATTGCATGCAAATTATGGTTTACAATAAATCTGGAAAATATATATCAGTGAATTCTATGACCGGTCCTGCCTTGATTACATGCCAATTAAATATATAAATAAAGCCTACAAAAATGTTTCACATTTAGTATTAAAGTATCAAGCAGTGAATTCTCTGATATACTTGCCATCACTACATGCTAATTGTTATATACCACCCAAAAGAACTTAAAGAACACCTGATTTTTTCATATGACAAAATCTAATTTGCCATGAGTGTTCTTTAACTTCTTTTGAGTAGTATACAATAAAGGCTGGACAAGTATGTATAACAGACTACTATTAAACTAATAAGTATTAAATTTTTGGACAAGTTATGTTATCATCTAATAAACTTACACAATAAAGCTCGGGAAAATTTGTTACAGAATACTGTTAAAATAATTGGTAGTGATTTTTTTAATTCTCTGACCAGTGGTGCCATCATTACATGATAGATATCTTTCCAATAACTCCTGTAAAAAATGTATTTTTAAAAGAGCCAACTACTATGAAATAATTAGCAGTGAATATTTGGAAATGTTTTTTCAGGCTCTGTAGCTCACCTTTACTAACTGTGAACCATCAATATTTCATAAACTGATTGATACAATTTCAAATGATTTGCTAATTTTTGATAAGGCAAACAGCCATTAATCAATTAATAACTTATCCATCATTACATCAAAGTGATATTAATATCATCTTGAAGTAATAGACTTCGAAGTAGTGGTCAAAGTTACTTTTTCAATAAAGTGGTTCTGGGTACTGTGTTTAAAATTAGATCAGGATTCCTGTGAGTGTTTCATGATAACAAGTGAGAACATATTTTTTAGCATCATTCAGTTGAGCTTCAGTCGGCTCCTTCATCAGTTGTGTTGAAAAAAACCAGTTCAGATCTGGAATAAACATAAAATGATAAATGCAATACAGAGTTACCCTGTTTGTTCAGATCCTGCCTATCTGGAACTTCTTAGTCTGTACTCTGCTAGTTCGGCCTGTTAGTTCGGCCTGTTAGTCGGGAAACTGTTAGTCTGCTGTCGGTTAGTCTGATGCATGTTAGTCGGGAGCCTGTTAGTCTGGAGCCTGTTAGTCTGGAGCCTGTAAGTCTGGAGCCTGTTAGTCTGGAGCCTGTAAGTCTGGAGCCTGTTAGTCTGGAGCCTGTTAGTCTGGAGCCTGTTAGTCTGGAGCCTGGAAGTCTGGTGCCTGTTAGTCTGGAGCCTGTTAGTCTGGAGCCTGTTAGTCTGGTGCCTGTAAGTCTGGTGCCTGTTTGTCTGGAGCGTGTTAGTCTGGTGCCTGTTTGTCTGGAGCCTGTTAGTCTGGTGCCTGTTTGTCTGGAGCGTGTTAGTCTGGTGCCTGGAAGTCTGGTGCCTGTTAGTCTGGTGCCTGTTAGTCTGGAGCCTGTAAGTCTGGTGCCTGTTTGTCTGGAGCGTGTTAGTCTGGTGCCTGGAAGTCTGGTGCCTGTTAGTCTGGAGCGTGTTAGTCTGGAGCCTGTTAGTCTGGAGCCTGTTAGTCTGGAGCCTGTTAGTCTGGTGCCTGTAAGTCTGGTGCCTGTTTGTCTGGAGCGTGTTAGTCTGGTGCCTGGAAGTCTGGTGCCTGTTAGTCTGGAGCCTGTTAGTCTGGTGCCTGTTTGTCTGTAGCGTGTTAGTCTGGTGCCTGGAAGTCTGGTGCCTGTTAGTCTGGAGCCTGTAAGTCTGGTGCCTGTTTGTCTGGAGCGTGTTAGTCTGGTGCCTGGAAGTCTGGTGCCTGTTAGTCTGGAGCCTGTTAGTCTGGAGCCTGTTAGTCTGGAGCCTGTTAGTCTGGAGCGTGTTAGTCTGGAGCGTGTTAGTCTGGTGCCTGTAAGTCTGGTGCCTGTTAGTCTGGAACCTGTTAGCCTGGAACCTGTTTGTATGACACTTGTTAGTCTGGAACTTGTTAGTATGGTGCTTGGCAGTCTGGAACCTGTTAGTCTGATGACTGTTAGTCTGGAGCCTGTGAGTTTGATGCCTGTTAGTCTGATGCTTGTTAGTCTGATGCTTGTTAGTCTGGTGCCTGTTAGTCTTGAACCTGTTAGTCTGACACATGTTTGTTTGGAACCTGTTAGTCTGGTGCCTGTTAGTATGGAACCTGTTAGCCTGGAACCCATTAGTCTGACACATGTTAGTCGGGAACCTGTTACTCTGGTGGCTGTTAGTCTTCAACCTGTTAGCCTGGAACCCATTAGTGAGTGAGTGAGTGAGTATGGTTTTACGCCGCTTTTAGCAATATTCCAGCAATATCACGGCGGGGGGACACCAGAAATGGGCTTCACACATTGTACCCATGTCGGAATCGAACCCGGGTCTTCGGCGTGACTGGAACCCATTAGTGTGACACATGTTAGTCTGGAACCTGTTAGCCTGGAACCCGTTAGTCTGACACACATTAGTCTGGTGCCTGTTAGCCTGGAACCTGTTACTCTGACACCTGTTAGTCTGGAACCTGTTAGTCCGGTGCCTGTTAGTATGGGGTCTGTTATTCTGGAACCTGTTAGCCTGGTGCCTGTTACTCTGACACCTGTTAGTCTGGAACCTGTTAGTCTGGTGCCTGTTAATCTGGAACATGTTAGCCTGGTACCTGTTAGTCTGACACATATTAGTCTGGAACCTGTTAGTCTGGTGCCTGTTAGCCTGGAACTTGTTAGTCTGGAACCTGTTAGTCCAGTGCCTGTTAGTATGGGGTCTGTTAGTCTGGAACCTGTCAGTATTGTGTCTGTTAGTCTGGAACCGGTTAGTCTGACACCTGTTAGTCTGATGCCTGTTAGTCTGGAACCTGTTAGTCTGACACATGTTAGTCTAGTCCATATTAGTCCCGAAACAGCTTTCCAAACAATAACTGTCAGTAAGATCAATATAGAATCAAATATACATCACATGGCATACAATTAGGAACAGATGAAGTCTCAGCGCTGGCCCCGTTATTACTGACCAATATGGTTTATTATTAAACTTGATATATATCTGCATATGACTTGTCTACAGTCTGAATATAACTGATATATCCATCCAAAGTTATTGAAGATATATTCAGGACACCAAACTCTGTATGTATGTATTTTATTCACTGTCATGTGACTTTTGGCCTGGATGATATTGACATATTTGGATGTTAAATAAACTTGATCTGTTTACATACAACTTGTCTTCAAAATTGCATTGGGTTGAATTCCTTCAATATTTATAATATTTGTCATTTATAATCTCATAATGTGACCATTAATCTAATTAATATTGACCAGTTTGGCTGATTATTAAGCTCCATCAATGCTAACTAATAACTCATATACTATTTGGTTCAAATCCATCAATATTTGTTCAAGTTAATTTCATCCTCAAGAAACATTTTTTTAGCAATGTAGGCATAAGCCAAGAAAATAATCTTTGACCTAAAACTAACCAATTTACTGGCTGTTCAAGGACTGTTCAAAACACTTACACTCAATGCCATCAATATTTCCAACAAGACCTTGAGTTGATTCAGTCAGTTATCACATGACATTTGACCTCATAAATAATGACTGATTTGGATGATTATTAAACCTGATCTGTTTTCATATCATCTATGTACAAATTGAACATGGTTCAAATCTATCAGTAATTACTCAAATAATCCTCCAGATGGTCCCCGAGCTGCCACTGTGTCACCCTTGACTTCACAAATCATGATTGATTTGAATGGTTTTCGAACTTGACCTGTTTTAGGTAGAGGGCTATCTAAATACAACATCTGACCCAAATCAATCAATATTTGTCAAAATTACCCCCCAAAACAAACCCCAGCTTAGCCATCACGTGACCTCTACTTCCTGCTAAATAACTAATTTGGCTGGCTCAATGAAACTGACCTATCTTTCATGGGGGATAATCTAGAAACCAAATTTGGGAAATACATCCACAATTGTTTGAGATCATCCTTTTTCTGCAAACGAAAACAT
The DNA here is from genome assembly GCF_023055435.1 of Haliotis rufescens. NCBI lineage: Eukaryota > Metazoa > Mollusca > Gastropoda > Lepetellida > Haliotidae > Haliotis > Haliotis rufescens. The sequence continues at coordinate 58,296,858 of NW_025963779.1, read as the reverse complement.
GAAAGTGTTCTGCAATGGAATGAAATCAATCTAAAATACAGTACACATATTATGTTTCTCAATGTAATATTTAATTGAAAATCTACAACAATAATTGAAAATGCTAATGCTGATATATCATCAGGCCTACTGAATATACACACCAAACTTCATACACATATAAACATTTGACAATTGTCTAAACTAGAGTTTGGGCAGCCATTTTGAAATCGAGAAGAGGAATCATCCATGTAACAAATCAGGTCCCGAAGCCTTGAAACTTTAGTGGATATATCACTGACATGATTGAACTACCAGGTAAGTGCAAGGTAGTACACAATCACAGGACAAAAAGAGTTCAAGAACCAAAATATGTTCCGATACTGAACACAGTGGCTATATAATACACATAATATTTGAGACACAGAAAACATTTCATATCAGTGTCATGCATGGATAGCACAGGAAATCAGATTTGGAATCTGTGAAATTTTTTTCTAGAGACCATTTGTGCGATCATACATGCCAAATTTCAGTCTCAATCTCAGACAAGACTAAAAATAAAGAAATCTGGAGAGGAAAGACATATTATTATAGGTAAAATGGAAAGAATTATCATTAAACCGCTCACATGTTATCAGAAATGAGCGGGCCACTGTACCTTGATAATGCCCTCATATTACTTGACGAATGGCCATTATCACACCCGTTGTCAGGATGACGTCATGAGTATAGGGATAGGTGACGTCATGTTCAATAGCGATGTCATCTGATTTGCTCTATGACATTTCCATATTTGGGTCAGTGACATTTGTGTTGATGCAGTAAATGTTTCAAAACCGATATTGTTGTTTTTATTTGAAAACAAATTCTATCACTTTTAGCTACAATAACAGAATCGCTATTTTTCAGGCCATTATCATTTGCAGAAGCCCTTGGTCTTTTCAACTGGACTCCTCTGTCAGGCAGTTAATGTAAGACCTGGGGCTTCTGCAAATGACAATGCCCTGAAAAATAGCGTTACCCTTATAGAATTGCTGGGAAGGTTAACAACTGGATTTGGGTACAGTGCAGGCTTGTAATCTTGATGAATCAGGGATTCTTCAAATTCTTCACTTAAAAGGGAAACAATAAAAGAGTTGTTTTCCATTAAAGTGGCATATCAGATATACATTGCCAATAACAAAAATCTCATCCACACAAATTTAATATGGCATAGTAATGGAGACAAAATACCTTAGGGGTTCTATATAATCATACCAATCATTTTATCCTCAGCCACAATAATTTTGAATTGACTTTACTCTGATGTCTGATTGTTATTACATACATTGGTCTTTGTCAGTACAGCATAGTATTGTGGCGTATTTGGTAAGTGCTTCTCTGTAGCAATATGAATCATCTTGCAGTACAATCATGTCAGAAGACTAGCAGCAACATCTGGATGGCTTATACATATTTTCTGTGCCATACTTCTTGGGTAAAATTACCTATCACAGTGACAATTAAGGAAGGATATTTGAAATGAGATAGGAAAATGTAAGATGGCATAGTCTTATTTTTGCTGAGATTATAATTTTAAACACATGACATACATAAAATGGACAACATATTGGATCAGAGAACATGCTTCCAATCTGTATTGAGCCATGCGTTGTGTGTTGTTTAATGCGGCAGTAAGCAATATTCCAACTGGATCAATGTGGCCTGTACTATATAGAGTCTGGACTAAATCTGGACCAGCAATTAAAAACATAATCATGAGAAATGAGTTTGTGACATTGCTGATATCATTTTCAAAAGTAATACATTGTTGCTCAAGCTATCAACCACTAGTTTGCCTGGCCTTGTTTTAATTATTTACGGGCATGCCAGAAACCTATGAATGTGGGTTCGAATCCCGGTTTGCCCCGATTATGTTTCTTGATTTGTCAGCACCATACCCATGCTTGTGGGTTTCACCGAAGTGGTAAACGTCCGAGACCTGCATCACTTCGGGCTATCCTCCCACATTAAGCTGACATGCTGTGATATAACTGGAATAATGTTAAAAGTGGCGTTAAACACAACTCACCCACTTTAATTATTTACAGGCCGTAATGAAAAAGCTGCAATATAACAACATTCACTTACTTTACTTGAATAGGGAGTGAGTGAGTGAGTGAGTGAGTGAGTGAGTGAGTGAGTGAGTGAGTGAGTGAGTGAGTGAGTGAGTGAGTGAGTGAGTGAGTGAGTGAGTGAGTTTGATTTTACGCCTCATTTAGCAATATTCCAGCAATATCATGGCAGGGGACACCAGAAATGAGCTTCACACATTGTACCCATTTCGGAAATCAAACCTGGTTTTCAGCGTGACATGGGAACGCTTTAACCACTAGGCTACCTGACCGCCCTGAATATGAGTGAACATGTTTTGTTTAGTTCGTGCAGTTGGTTTTGAATTCATGACAAGATAGTATGCGTGGTCAACTTCTATATTACAAGTTGAAGTTGTGATTAGTAACATGTCTCACTTCTAAATGCCATCCAAAGATCGTGTTTGAAATATTAACAAAGCCAGTCTCTCTTGTTGATGACATTTAATCCAACAGTTGTAAAAGGAACCAAGTTTGAGAGAACTGAGGATGACTTTGGTATTGATTATGTTTCTGTCCATTATTACATGTGATAGCGAAATGATTTTTAATCTCACAACGAAACTGATGCTAGATACATGGAAGCCTATAGGCCTGGGGATCCCCATAGTATATCACAACACACTTGGCCATCTCTGAAAACATTCGATCCATAAGAGTTAGTGAGAGGGACACTGTTTTGAACAGTATTTTAGTATCAGTTCATGTGGGAGTTTTGTTTGTTTGTTTGTTTGTTGTTCAACGCTGTTCTCAGCAATATTCAAGCTATATGATGGTGGTCTGTAAATAATCAAGTCTGGACCAGACAATCCAGTGATTGACATCATGAGCATTGATCTATGCAATTGGGATACCATGTCATGCATCCACCAAGTCAGCGAGCCTGACCACCCGATCCCGTTATTCGCCTCTTATGACAAGCATAGTCGCCTTTTACAGCAAGCTTGGGATACTGAGGACCTATTCTAACCCGGATCTTCACGGGTCGAGAGGCCTGAAGTGAATTAAATGCAAAAAATGTGAGTGGTCTTTGCTAGCATTAATTTACTTAATGACTTAATGACAATCAGCAATAAGACGGCCTCACTGCACACTTTGGATAGCGGAAATACCAATTTGAATATAAACATGAACACAGTTTATTGAGCAGCAGTTGTAACAAGTATATATATAACAATGTCATTCAAAGACTAGGAATTACACAATGGGCATTCGGTTAGTTATCACTGCTTGGGTCAAGAGTTCTACCCACTCGTGTCACGCTTGTTGACACCTTCTCCGCATACCAATCAGTGATCTGCTGTTGGCTCAATTATATTATTGCCTTTGAACTTCCTTAATGCCAGTCAACAGAGTAAACATATAAACTGTGTGTTATTTTTTGGAAAAGACTGTTTATTGTTTTTACGGAAGTGCTCTACTCAGCGTTAATAAGCGGCACTTTTGGCTGTGTGATTGGATTGAGGCTAGGATATGTATGTATCATTCCACTGGCGATGGGGTGAGGGGAGTCGCATTGATATTGAGTCGCATTTTGGGCTAGGGGTCAGCAGTTGTATTAACTTGCAGACGCATTAATTTCCAGATTTACAGTATTTAAACAAGGTGAATCTGGGATTCGAACCCACACACTATACAAACTGGCAAGCCTAAGGGAAGCAACTCTTCAGAGCAAACTGCAGTCCCTCAACCAAGAGACATGCAACTGGGTTACAGTGGAACGGATGCCATTTACATGGCAAGTCTGTGATGCTGGGTCTCACAGTACACAACTACAGAATTCAGTTGTCACTGAAAACATCCGAAACATCTGCCACATTTTTGCTTCAACAAACACAACCATTTTGCACAAATGACAAAACCGTTTTTTCCATGTTTCATCATGTAAATGAAGAAATATATTAAATGAGATATCTGTGTACATAGTGCCTATAAGTAATTGTTGTGTTTTCTTATTAAGGTAATTTAGAAAAATAATCGGAGAAAAGGTTATTTCGTATGTATGTCCTTTGATGCTTGGGAGTGCTGGAACCTGAGTGTTTTTCTTGGACTTCACACAACCTGACTCAGACAAAATAGCTTAACACACAAACATACTCTGGAAATAACTTCACTGTGCTGAACTAAATGAAGGTTTAGATTTGTTAATGTTTGGAATACAATCAATACTTTCTTGTGAGCGAGAAATTTGTCTTTAAAAAATTGTACTCAATGACAGTTCTATCAGCTTAACGTTGGTTGAAAACCCAATGTGATGCAGGTCATAGACGTTCACCACGAACATGGGTATGGAGCTAACAACCAAGAGATCCTAATCAGGGTGATTCTGGGACTCAAACCACCATCATAGGATCCTTGCATTCCTAAGGGACACAATCCTGCACAGTGAGTTTTGGGTCCTAAAGATCTTTGTCTAAAATCAAGCAAATGACAATTTTATCTAACCAATCTTTAGACAGATAATATAAAATTTAATCTATTTTAATATCACTCATGTTATTACACCTTACTTGGTTTGATAATGCAAACATGTCAGCTAAAATTGATTTCTCGTATCCTTAGACCACTTTGTTTAGTACATAAAAATGATCAAAATTTAATCAATAGTTATGCACATTAAACAATAATCATTATACCGTATTTGACGTAATAAGCGCCCAGGGTGCTCTCAAAATTAGAAATAGGGGGCTCTTATTAAAATATAATTTTGGTGAAAGTGTTGAGAGATCGTAAATTTTGTGGTTTATGCTGACAGCCTGAAATGATACAAAAGAAAAGTCTGTGCCTATTATACACGACAGATATATTTTTCCAGAATTTAATTGCCTGTAATTAAGGGTGCATATAACACATGAGTGCGTATTATACAAGAATAAATAAGTCCTGTGTACATTGATCAGTCGGAAGGGTGCTAATTTGGATTGTTCACTAGCCAATATATTAGCAAATATTGCCGTGGGCGCTTATTAGAGTGGGGCACTTATTACGTCGAATACGGTATACATGTATATGTATACCAAACTCACTCACTTCACACATATGGAGTGCCTTGTCCACAATATCCTTAATTTCAAATCCAATGGAAAACCATCTTGATCTTAAGGGGTATTTATCATTGTCACATGGGCCCTAACATACTAATATGCATCCTCCCATGGGCCCTAAAATTATAATTGTAGGGATCATAGGAGAACTAGAAATGTTCCATGATGAGTGAGTGAGTATGTTTTTACACCACTTTTAGCACTATTCCAGCAATATCATGGCAGGGGACACCAGAAATGAGCTTCACACATTGTACCCAAGTATTGAATCAATACCCGGTTCTTCGGCGTGATGAGCAAATGCTTTAACCACTAGGCTACCCCATCGCCCCTCTTACTGGTTAAAACAATCAAAGGAATTAAATGAATTCATACAACATCACTATTTACATTCGACTTGAATTATCTAGATGGGCTGTGTCAAAGACTTGGGGAACAGGTGGGAGCAAGGGCTTTGGGTAAGGGCAGAGGCAAGACCATGGGGCAAGGGCTGGGACAAGGGCTTGGACAATGTCTGAAGCAAAGGCCTGGGACAAGGGCTGGGGACAAAGGCTGGAGACAAGGGCTGGGGCAAGGGCAAGGGCTAGGGCTAGTGCAAGGGCTGGGAACAAGGGATATGGGCAAGGGCTGGAGACAAGGGCTGGGGACAAGGGCGGGATACAAATGCTGGAGTCAAGGTTTTGGACAAGGGCTGGGACAAGGGCCGGGACAAAGGCTGGGGACAAGGCCTGGGACAAGGGCTGGGGCAAGGGCTAGGGCTAGTGCAAGGGCTGGGAACAAGGGATATGGGCAAGGGCTGGAGACAAGGGCTGGGGACAAGGCCTGGATACAAATGCTGGAGTCAAGGTTTTGGACAAGGGCTGGGACAAGGGCCGGGACAAAGGCTGGGGACAAGGCCTGGGACAAGGGCTAGGACTAGGGCTAGTGCAAGGGCTCTGGGGATGGGCTGGAGACAATGGCTGGGGACAAGGCCTGGGACAAGGGCCAGGGCTAGGGCTAGGGCTAGTGCAAGGGCTGGGGACAAGGGCTATGGTGAAGGGCTGGGGACAAGGCTGGGTGCCAAGGCTGGATGCCAGGACTGGGTGCAAGGGCTGGATGCCAGGGCTGGATGCAAGGGCTGGATGCAAGAGCTGGGCGCAAGGGCTGGATGCCAGGGGTGGGTGCAAGGGCTGGATGCCAGGTCTGGGGGCAAGGGCTGTATGCCAGGGCTGGATGCCAGGGCTTGATGCCAGGGCTGGGTGCCAGGTCTGGATGCCAGGACTGGATGCCAGGGCTGGGTGCCAGGTCTGGAGGCAAGAGCTGGATGCCAGGACTGGATGCCAGGACTGGATGCCAGGGCTGGGTGCCAGGTCTGGAGGCAAGGGCTGTATGCCAGGGCTGGATGCCAGGGGGTGGGTGCAAGGGCTGGATGCCAGGTCTGGGGGCAAGGGCTGTATGCCAGGGCTGGATGCCAGGGCTGGATGCCAGGGCTGGGTGCCAGGTCTGGATGCCAGGACTGGATGCCAGGGCTGGGTGCCAGGTCTGGAGGCAAGAGCTGGATGCCAGGACTGGATGCCAGGACTGGATGCCAGGGCTGGGTGCCAGGTCTGGAGGCAAGGGCTGGGTGCAAGGGCTGGATGCCAGGGGGTGGGTGCAAGGGCTGGATGCCAGGTCTGGGGGCAAGGGCTGTATGCCAGGGCTGGGTGCCAGGTCTGGATGCCAGGACTGGATGCCAGGGCTGGGTGCCAGGTCTGGAGGCAAGAGCTGGATGCCAGGACTGGATGCCAGGGCTGGGTGCCAGGTCTGGAGGCAAGAGCTGGATGCCAGGACTGGATGCCAGGGCTGGGTGCCAGGTCTGGAGGCAAGAGCTGGATGCCAGGACTGGATGCCAGGGCTGGGTGCCAGGTCTGGAGGCAAGAGCTGGATGCCAGGACTGGATGCCAGGGCTGGATGCCAGGGCTGGGTGCAAGGGCTGGTGCAAGGGCTGGGTGCAAGGGCTGGATGCCAGGGCTGGGTGCAAGGGCTGGGTGCAAGGGCTGGGTGCAAGGGCTGTATGCCAGGGCTGGGTGCAAGGGCTGGTGCAAGGGCTGGGTGCAAGGGCTGGATGCAAGGGCTGGGTGCAAGGGCTGGATGCCAGGGCTGGGTGCAAGGGCTGGGTGCAAGGGCTGGATGCAAGGGCTGGATGCCAGGGCTGGATGCCAGGGCTGGATGCCAGGTCTGGGGGCAAGGGCTCGATGCCAGGGCTCGATGCCAGGTCTGGGGGCAAGGGCTGGATGCCAGGGCTGGGTGCAAGGGCTGGGGCAAGGGCTGGGACAAGGGCTGGGACAAGGGTGTCCCAGTAGTCTAAAGTTCCACAACTTAATGTGCAGAGTTGTCCATCAGTTCAAATCCCAGAAAAAATATCTGTCTTTCTTCCCACATTTAACATAAAGAGAAGGATATGAAAGAAGGATATTTCAAGATCCATTTCTATATCCAAATCTGTCCCCAAATTTTTGGGCAAAAATGGAATCATACTTAGTTGTGTTGTGCAGCTCTGTTCATGTTTCTACCATTCTAGTCTTTTCTAGAAAGAGAGATTGAATTGGGTTAAATGCCACTCTGAAAAATATTTCCGTTGTGTCACAGCATCTCAGCTAAATTGGGAAGAAAAGTCTGTAGCGATGCAGGTTATATTTCTTGGATGAAATCAAGCTATAATTTTAATGACAAACCAACACACACAAAGCTAGTTTGCTAAGAGAGGGTGTTGAATTACTTTATCACCAATAAATTCTAAATCAGCCTCAGGTTTACAAAATATTCAGTTACATAATATTGCATACATTATATGATATCTACATTATTCCAATTTCACCTGATCTATACAGTATTAATATTGATAGCCTCATGCATAGAGAATGTGAGTACGGTGACAGAGAATGAAGAGCAAGTTGTCGGAACCTGCCTCCATTCACTATAGATTGTGTACCGCCCAGCTGCTGCGAGTATAACCTATCGATGCTCTTAAAGAAGCAAAAACACACCACGAGAAAGCAATAGGAGACACTGCGGAAATGAACCAGAAGGAAAATAAAATGATTCTTTGTTTTGGCCACAGATACTGATTGTGAGAAATGAAAGGTTATGAGGAACTCTCCAGTACTCCTCAGTAGGTCCGGAGCAGGGTTGAATGATTGGAAGCCAGCTGTGAGCTACTCGGATGTGAAGAGGGCACAGCGTAATACCGGCTCCTCGTGAATATAGTGTCGATGCTAGCATGGCAAGAAGTGGCTGTGGCCGAGGAGGTTCTGATCCCAGCAATCAGCTTAACCCTAAGTAAGCTGGTAATCCGTGGGAGTGTGGCAGGCGGAGCATTAACACTACCACCTAAGCCACAAGTTAGCCAATCGACACAAATTTGTAAAAGGCTTCGTAATCAATTCAGACACTTGTCAATAGATGGTATTGATTATCTTAAAGTCATATTCTTTTCTGATGACAAAACCAGCATAAGATAGGCTAGCACTGGGAACCTAACCCGATTGGCTAGTTCGAACATCAATTAAACATGCAATTCGTCTGCTCACTTGTGTAGCACATGGCCAGACACCACTACGACTGTGGTGTGGAAGCAACTCATTGACCATGCTGGGAGTATCAACAAGGGATGGCTCGACCAGCATGCACACTGTGATCGCAATGCGTTGCTGAACTAACTTAGCCATTCATTACTGTAAGGACCACTCATACTCTTGCTTGATGTCTTAAATAACCAATCACTGATGTTTGGGGACAGGAGGGAAGGTTTTTAATTTTCTTGAGTACAGTGGGTCTTTTGATTTGGTATTCATTGTTTGAGTGACTGGAGAACAATTGCTATTTTTTAATTCATTGACAACATTTTTTGTAGAGCTGACGAACCTGATATGACTGTTCAAAGTTAAGAAGACTTGCAGTCGGGAATTATACAAACAGAATCATCATCCGACTTGGCAACTGATCCAGGAAATAATCCGACGTTTGATCAGTCCGAGTCTTTTCAGGTGATCCGTATTACCCATGGAACTTCATCTCAGTATCACACAACAGAAAGGCACGCAATTTTCAAGAGCAATTTGCTTAAATTGCAACGGCAGGATGATGCCAAACGTGACGGACAGTGTGACCAGTTTCCATCTCTTATGAAGATCCTCGTCCTAGGACTGTGATAATTCACTGCTGCAGTACCGGTCAAAGTTGTTATTTAACTCTATCACTTCCGTCTCACATTCGTTCATCCTGTTTCCAAGTTCAGCACAATTTACATCAAACGATTTCATCAGCACAGACGTATCACAAATATATGAGTGCTCTCACAAATCAAATTTTAAAGATTGCAATTTATGCCTTCAAATGTCATTATCAGTTTTTACTATGAAAAATGTCCACTGTTTAAAAAGTTGTGAAATTTCTGGACAGTGCTGACAGTTGGCAACAAAGACAGAAATTTGGAGTATTCAAGTGTTCGCACCGCTTCGATATAAATCAATACATGAACGGGATGGTTCATCCTACGGAGGAATAGCAATCGCTTCACTTTTTCTGAAGCGCTTGTAAGTAGTGTACAGCTCCCTTCGGCAGAGGAAGTTAAGTGTACAATCTAACATCAACAGGATTATCAGGGAGACTTCTAGTGCGAGATCAGTTCAAAATGTCGAGACAAACCTATGTGTTTCTCACCATGGCCATGGAAAAAACATGTGATAGCTCAAGACGGAAATACTAACATACAACCTGAAGAAAATTCCCACTGGAAATTGGATTGTGTTCTTCAACATGTTCTGTGATCGTAGTATTGTGTTGCTGCACTTCAAACTCGGGATAATCCTCACTCTGCATGTGTTTCTCACATCATTTGTGACAGGTAAGTCTTCTTCTTCTTCTTCCTCTCAGGATTACATGATGAAACATGATATAATGTGAGTTTGTTTCAGGTGTGAGATATATTTTCATAATTCGATAAATTTCTCTGAAAGATTTTTTTTCAATGTTTGAAAGTTTTCTTTGAAGTGAGTCTGATGAAGGATGAAAAACACAGTACAAGGAGTGTTTCTTTTGGATGCAGAAGGAAATCTGACTTAACTCGCTTGTTACTCTCTTGGGTTTTTTTTCCATAAGAATCATTCACGTCTTATCAAAGGACTTCATGCAAAAACAAATCATTTTATGAGGTGTTTTTTTACATTAGCTACTTCTATTCTACATTCTGGGAATGCTATGCCGCATGTACAAATACCACACTCTGCTGTATCTTTCCTCTCAACTTTATTTCCCTGTTTGTAAAGATTTGAAGACAGTCAAGTCCTATTTTCATTCATCCATTTATCAACCATGACATCCCATAGCTAATAACATCAAACTAAGAGTTTACCTGCATTGTGATTTCACATATGCAGGGAGAGCATATCATCACATTTCCATTCTTTTCAACTAATATGCACATGTGCATTCAGTTACTTTCGTTACTATTTTCAGCCAGAATCTGCATTTTTTAACAGATATCATCAGTCTTGACCTGTATTTAAACTTATATAAAATACATGGAAATAGACGCTAATAGTAACTCGTGTTTATTCAGACATTACTGGTCATAGCCTAAATCTGCAATGACAGAAAGTTGGGAACCATTGAGCTACTATAGAAATCTATACATCGGTGAGCATTGTCGGAATGAATGATAAATAGCACTGGCAATACACACTGCCAGGTGTAAGTTCTGGTATAATTCCTAATGCGCTGCGATAGTCACATTGCATCTTGTTTAAGAGCTGAATTGGTGCCCTATTGTGCCTTGTTTGCCCAATGGAACCTGTTTTGGTAGATAATCTGGACTGATTTTGCTTTGGCATTGACGATTTGAATGACTGTGTGTCATGATAGATTTATCATGCAGCAAAGTCATGTATCGATCTATACCAAACTAAGTATATACACCTGCAAACAGCACCATGTTCTGTAGAATTCCATATTAATTAGCCATGTTTGTAAATCATATCCTGTGTTCATTAACTGAGAAAATATAATTTTTGGTTTATAAAGTGAAATAATGACATTAAAATACAGAAAACAAATTGATTATCCATTGATATCTTTTTAACGGTTCCATGGCAACAGTTATTTGACATCCCATATTTTGCTTCCTCCGTTTCCTTGCATCATATGATGTGAGCCACGTACTTGTGACTTCTGGAGGAACATAGAGTGTTCTTGTACCAGCGTTTCATTATATCATGTGAACCTGTCCTTGTGACTTCTGGAGGAACATAGAGTGTTCTTGTACCAGCGTTTCATTATATCATGTGAACCTGTCCTTGTGACTTCTGGAGGAACATAGAGTGTTCTTGTACCAGCGTTTCATTATATCATGTGAACTAGTCCTTGTGACTAACTGGAGGAACAGTGTTCTTACACCAACTTTGCATCACGTATCTAACACATTTATGAAAATGAGATCAATGTCATATTTAGATGTCTCAAAGATACATTGAAGATGAGGATGAATGAAACCAAAGAAGAGATGGTGGTTAATTTCTTACCACATGTATACTACTCAAAAGAAGTTAAAGAACACCTGATTCTTTCAAATCATGGCATAACAGATAAACTATATAGTAATATGAAAGAATCGATTTTCTTTTGAGTAATATACATAAGGACATGTTTTGAAGATTATGAAAAGTATTTTCTCTTTTTGATGTTAAAAAGTCCCAAAGCAATTAGTACTTCAGTCTTATTAAATATGTCTGAGTGGGCATGTAATAATAACCTAAGTATCACTGACACCGTGCATCATGGTGTTACAGATTACTGAGTATCATCGTAGTATTTCCAACACGACACGGCACCTTTATCTAGTATCCCTACTTTCACGGTGACCACATTTGTCTGTGTTTGTAATAGAATCCTACACTTCCTTGAAAATACTTCTTTCATTCCAAGAACAAATAACGACCAGGAAAACATAATACATTTGAGACTCAATCACTAAATTCTTTTATCTTCACTTTGATGTACTTCTTTCATTCAAGAACACAGACTGGTAGACATAGAAAACAGATACACTTAAGGCTCAATTATTAAAAATTTCCTAACTGCTCTTTGAAATAAAACTTTTATTATAAGAACACAGATTGGTTTGACACTGAAAACAAAGATACATTTAAGGCTCTGTCATTAAATTCCTAAACCTGTTCCTTGAAATACTACTTTTGTTAAACTAGCCAGACTGGTTTGAAAACATAGGTACAGTTGAGGCTCTCTTGGGGAATTAAAAAAGCATGGTTCAAAATCAAAAAAGGGGAAAAGGATAGAAAAATAACAAAACAATCACTGAAAGTATTCAACATATTCGAGGTGTATCATGCAGAATTGTTTTGTCTTGAGGTCCTGACTCTTGTTGCTGAAAAGATTATTTCAGTCAGTGCTTAAAGAGCTTATGTCCCCTGCATCTTGAAAGGCAAAATATTATCTTAAGGTTCAGTGGTGTTCTCTGTAGTCTAGCATCAACAGTCCTCCATTATGGTGGGAGGTGAACTTATAAACAAGGCATCATCATGTGTGTTAAGTGAAATAGCAACGTGACTCACGTCATTAGGAGATTCATTAGTCTTATTGACAATAGGAAGGGTGAAGTGAAATTGGGTTTAACATCCCATCATAGCACTCTTACAGTGACATGTATGCAGTGTTATGTTTGTGTGTGTGTGTGTGTGTGTGTGTGTGTGTGTGTGTGTGTGTGTGTGTGTGTGTGTGTGTGTGTGTGTGTGTGTGTGCGTGAATGTTTGTAGTTTGGACAAATTTCAGTTAGTTCAAGCCTAATGCAACAATGTAACATGAATACCACAATCAGACACAGTATCCTGATTCAGAGCCAACCAGTCCTTGTTTTAGCCCCTTAGTGCTCAGTGCCAGGCAGGGTAACAACAAGTACCATCTTTTGACATTTTTAGCATGAGGCAGCCGGGGATTGAATCAGCAGCCTCATGCTCCCCAGGCAACCGCCTCTCAGACGTTTCTACTTACTTCACTGTCTCAGATGGTTCAACTTACTTCACTGTCTCAGATGTTTAAACTTACTTCACTGTCTCAGACGTTTCTACTTACTTCACTGTCTCAGATGTTTCTACTTACTTCACTGTCTCAGATGTTTCTACTTACTTCACTGTCTCAGATGTTTAAACTTACTTCACTGTCTCAGATGTTTAAACTTACTTTACTGTCTCAGATCTCAGATGTTTCTACTTACTTCACTGTCTCAGTTGTTTCTACTTACTTCACTGTCTCAGATGTTACTTCACTGTCTCAGATGTTTAAACTTACTTCACTGTCTCAGATGTTTCTACTTACTTCACTGTCTCAGATGTTTAAACTTACTTCACTGTCTCAGATGTTTAAACTTACTTCACTGTCTCAGATGTTTAAACTTACTTCACTGTCTCAGATGTTTCAACTTACTTCACTGTCTCAGATGTTTCTACTTACTTCACTGTCTCAGATGTTTAAACTTACTTCACTGTCTCAGATGTTTAAACATATTTCACTGTCTCAGATGTTTAAACTTACTTCACTGTCTCAGATGTTTCTATTTACTTCACTGTCTCAGATGTTTCTACTTACTTCACTGTCTCAGATGTTTCAACTTACTTCACTGTCTCAGATGTTTCAACTTACTTCACTGTCTCAGATGTTTAAACTTACTTCACTGTTTCAGATGTTTAAACTTACTTCACTGTCTCAGATGTTTAAACTTACTTCACTGTCTCAGATCTGAAATGCTTCACAAGGCAAGCTAGTGTTGATAATGATGTGAATCAGTGATGACACCAGGTGTTCACAAAAAGGGTAAGCATGCCCTGCTCTACCGGAAGCACCCACCACTTACACAATTTGCATAAAAAGTAAATGTTTGTTTGTTGCCTGATATCAGACAACAGTACTCCTGCCATAAATCTCAATCCACACAAACATTTTTTTCTCTATCAACAAGTAACTTCTGAAAGATACTCAAGCAAGAGCAAAGAGACATCAGACTCCAGGTTAATGCAATTCACTGAAACAAAATTAAATTTCAATTTATTTTATCACAACAAAATGCCATAACAAAGTGAAAAATGTTTTAATAAATGTGTATATATAGATTTTTATAACCTTTTTTTACACAGTATCTTCACACAGATGTTTCATCTACAGTTTAGATGAACTTGTTTATCATATAATTCATATTTTAGTGAGTGAGTGTGGTTAAAGTAATATTCTCTGTATTCAAGAACTATCATGGCAATGGGCACCAAGAGTACCTCCACACATCGTTCCCTGGTGGGAATTGAACCTGAGACTTTTGTTTTACAAGGCAATGGCAAATGTTTATTAAAAAGCAGTGTAGATGAATGTAGTGTGGAATACTTATAGGTGCAGACAGTGTAATTTTTAACAATGTTACACTCAGCAATATTTCAGCAAGAGTGTTCCCTCATTATTGCGCTCTTCAATATAGCACGGTAAAGCATGCCCCCGAAAATTTACTTACATTTTTAATAAAATTAGGTTTTCCAATGACACGATGTATTCCCCATCTCAAAAAACATTATCAGCTAATCATCGCGATCATGTAACACCGAGAAATACCAGTCAACAAATCCAAACTGAAGTACCAAACTTAATCCAATTATTATACTATCTGGTTATAAAAAGGTGTTCATTGTTTATCTGGATTTATGTTTGTAATATATTTTATTAATTCTGTTCAAAATAATGTTAACATTAATTTTGTCGAAATCGTGTGTGAAGTGATTGATAGATCGCACAACTCACAGTTATTTACAACGACCATGGTCAGATTATCCCTAGTGACGCCTAGAAACAAAATTGAGTTGTAAGAGAATGGATGCATATATCATAAATGCCATACTGTGACTCATAAAAGTCATATCTGAGGCGGGGGCACAGGTGGCCCAGTTGTCTAAGGCGCCGTATTTCGCTGTGCAGAGTTGCGTCCCTTGGGCCAGATACCTATGATTCAAATCCCTGTTCGCCCCGATTATGTTTCTAGGTTTGTCAACACCATACCAGTGCTCGTGGGTTTCACCGAAGTAGTAAACATTTGAGACCAGCATCACTACAGGCTTTCCTCCCACATGAAGCTGACATGCTGTGATATAACTGGAATACTGTTAAAAGCAGCGTTAAACCCAACTCACTCACTAACTCACTATATTCATAAGAAATCTCTGCCAAAAGTAGAGTCTATTGTACCATTCCTACTATATCATGTTAATGAATCACTATCAAATAGTGACGATACCAGGTGTTCGCGAAAAGTGATATAACTGGAATACTGTTAAAAGCGGCGTTAAACCCAACTCACTCCCTCACACACTCATATTTGAGGCAGTTTGAGTATTAAGTGTCAACATAACGTTTTCGCAATACATGTATAAGTAATCAAGTCAGGACCAGACAAATCAATTATTGATATATTGAGCAATAATACATGACATTAAGGTCCAATGGCATGCTATCAATCAAGTCAGTGAGTCCTTGGTGTAACCATTATAGTCACCAATATTTACCAGTGAAAAAAATAAATACAATATTCTCTGAAAGAAAAAAAAGTCTCACTTTTAATATCACCATGTTTTAAGCCTGGTTTTTCACTCTCGGTGAGGAATAAAAACAAATATTGATAATTTTCTCTTCATTGTGTCCATACACAACCAAAATGATTGATATAATATCAATATTCTGTATTTAATGAACATGTTCATTGTATTTGATGAAAATCATGCAATGCAATGTGATTTTACCTGAATTATTAAAGGACAAACCAGTGACAACACAGACAGAGTGGTTACACCAAGGTCATTACCATTAATCATGGCATGACAGATTAACTAATGGGAAAGACTCATATTAAATGCTTTTGTTTCTTTTTTTGTTTGTTGTTTAACACTACACTCAGCAATATTCCAGCTATATGATGGCGGTCTGTAAATAATCGCATCTGGAACCAGACAATCCAGTGATTGATATCTGGTCTGAGGCACAGCAATTCACTGTGCAGAGTTGTGCCCCTTAGCAATGCCAGGATTAGCCAAATTTAACCTGATTATGATCATTGGTATGTCAGCAACATCAAGACCTGTCCAAGCTAACACACATCATTACAATGCTGTGAGCGTGTTACATTGTAACCTAACATTCAATAACATTGAGACAAAGTTCTGTTCCCGTATCATATATGCCTATATTATTTTCATATATACAAAAAACTGTTGTAAGATCCTTTTTTCAATTGAAATCCAGTCCTAGGTATGGAATTATTTATACTTTTTCAGACCTACAATTATGGCTGGGGCAAGTCCAAATTTACTACCCAGGTACCCACTCCACTATTACCCAACCCTACCCGGGTACCCGCTGTTGGTCTCAAGAGATAGGTACGAATGTCCGATTGGGAATAGCCCTGACAAAATGTATTTAGATACAATGATTAAACGATCTGGTCATGCATACACTGAAGTTGACTGAAGCTTTATCTCTATTCAGAAGTCAGAAGGAATGCCTGCATAGTCAGAAAGAAATACGAACATTAGTCACTTATAGTACAACCGTGGAAGTTCTAGATTATTTTTGCTATTAAACAATATATCACGTGACTAACCACGTGTCCGGGTAGTGCTGTGGGTATCCAGGGCCAATTCAGGAACCACCCGATGGGAGTCCCCGAGTTACCCGTCCCAGTCCTACCTACAATGTGCTTTAAATGGAACAAAACAGTTCTGCCTCATGACCATCGGCCATTTTCAAAACATTCAGAGAGGTTGCTGAAGGAACCCCATTGCTTAATTAACAGTACTTACTGCATACTTAAGATAGCTACACAATATACTGCAAAGAACAAAACATGGCTTATTTCACAATAAAACATTGTTCTATCATGACGTCAATTCTGGAGATTCTAACATGTGCTCGCAACTTCATGACGTCATAAATTGGATAAAGATATTTTTGAGAGGGAAAGGTTTAGTGATTTGTTCCTCATAGATGTAGCTGGGCAACATAGATAAATGCAATGGCCGAACGATAAAGTGGGAGAGATATATCTATCGGCTTTGGGAGAAAAGGTACAGATAATAGACGTGAAAATTGTGAGAATATCCAGGAAATACCAAACGTAACCCCCTGGGCTTAAAATAGACTTGTCCGACATTGCAGAGATTGTATTCCGGGGGTCATCATTATCTAAATATCGGTAAATCTTATGTAACAGTTTGTACATTATATTAACATCCTTAAAGAGACTGTACAATATTTTGATATCTCATATAAGAAATGGTTTATTCTCCCTGCAGTGTTTTATTGTACGATAAACAACGCCCACTCCTCGATTATTTCTTAAATAAACGTCAGACCTGTCGAGTGATGATGTGAATATATGACAGACATGTCAATCATGAATAAAAGTGTATAATAAAGCAATGTTGTAGGAATGTTGTAGGAATGAATCTTGGCACAATGAAAAAGAAACATTGTGACAACATTGTGGCAATATCATTATGTTTGCTGGAGTGCTAGTGGTGGTGAACATTTAAAACCTATGGGTTTGGTCTTTTGTCTCATGTTCTGTCCAACCCTTGCTTGCTGTAATATGTGGCTATGCTTGTCGTAAGAGGTGACTAACAGGATCGGGTGGTCAGGCTTGCTGACTTGGTAGATGCATGTCATTGTTTCCCAGTTGTGTGGATCAATGTGCATGATGTCAATCACTGCATTGTCTGGTCCAGACTCGATTATTTACAGACCACCATCATATTGCTGAAATAGTGTTGAGTGCAGCATTAAACAACAAACAAACAAATCATATTCTGTTTAGTTAAGTCAGCACCATAGCCATCTTGTGGGCTTCACCAAACTGCTAAACATCCAAGACCTCCATCACTTTAGGTTTTCCTCCCACATCAAGCTGTAATATAATGTAGAGTGAAACCAAACTCACTCATCTCACATCAAGTAGACACTTGGGTTCTTTAAGGAAGGAAAATTTGGATTTCATTATCCATGATATCAGCAGACGATTTCAATGGTGGGCATTTGTAGCAATTTTAATACAGTATCAATTTAGAAATCAGTCACTGATACCAACACTTATTTGTTTCGTTCATGAATCTGACAAAATAAATCGACTCAGAAAAAGTAAAAGAACGGTTTTCTGCCAAAAGGCTCAATATCAGTGAGCCATGAGCTCATCCAGACCAGTCAAGAAAACAGCCAAACCAGTCTCTATCAAGCAAAGTAACAGTTGTCATCAGTAAGACAGACAGCGTCTCGAAGGTTTGTTGTTCTTGTTCAACGTTTGCTATACATCAAAGGAAAGTAAGTCCTGGTTTAGTATATGCCCCCTTAAATATTTAGACTCACGACTGGTATTCATAATGAGTCTCAATGGCTGAGACAGGACAAGGAAGATTTACCTTCAACTCCCCAATCAATGTTTCATGTGTTTGCTAATTGTCTTGTTTATTCTGTTTGCGATTACTGTTTTTGCAGTGGCAACAACACATATACATCTCTCGCTATGACAACTGGGTTAGAATAGGTCTTCAGCAACCATTGCTTGTCGTAAGAGACGACTAATGCGATTGGTTGGTCAGGTTCGTTGACCTGCTTGATGCATGTCATTGTATCCCAACTGCGTGGATTGATGATCATGATATCAATCACTGGATTGTCTGGTCCAGACTTGATTATTTCCAGACCGCCATATAGGTGGAATATTGCTGAGTGCAGCTTTAACAACCAACCAACCAACCAACCAAACAGTGTCTTTTTCTGAGCATCATCTTAATCAAGATGCATATCTGTAACACTCATGTTTGTGGAGTGACGATGTGAGTTACCTTCCCTTGTGTCCTTGACCCGTGCTTGATTTGTACAACCAAGCTTACATGTAGGTATTTGACATGAAATACTGTTCAAAGTGAAATATAACTCCTGTAAATCTATTTTGATATGTCGCACTTCTTTTATTATTTGTAAAACTTGAAGGCAGTTTCTGTCAGAGTACATCGCCCACAATAACCTTATCAAGCCTAACGGTCTTCAAAGTTCAGCTAGCCCCAGACTGCTAAATTGTGTGTGAGTGAGTATGGCTTTACTTTTAGTAATATTCCATCAATATCATAGCAGCGAACACCACTAATGGGCTTTACACATTGTTCCAAAAATAACTTGTCGCTGAGGACAAGTAAGCATCTAATCTTGGTCGTATTCGATTGACATTTTTAGAAGTTGGTGAATTAGTGAGAAAACGTAAAACTTCATGGATAACAAATTCTGGTCTATTGCATATTGCGACATTTCGATGTAGATTCTTACCCCGTTATCAAGCTGAATATCATATATCACCCTATACGACTGTCGTAAGTCAGTGTTAAAGAATGGGAGTTACGATCGACCTAGCGCTAAGATCGCTTTGTGGAACGGGGCCCTGAACCAGTTCTCAGTGACTTCAGTTTTAATTTTATAAAAATTAGTTCTGAATAAAACTGACCGAAAATTTACTCTTGAACTCTTCTTTAAGCAGGACTAGCTACAAAGTCAGAGAACTAGTAAAATGAAGTTCATATTAGTCGTCTGGACAATAGTCTCCAAGAGCAATCTTAGCACTAAGATTATTGTAAGTCCCATACTTTAACAAAGGCTTACGATCATTGCAGCGCTAAGATCGCTTTGAGGAATGAGGCCCTGGACTAGTCTCCAAGAGCAATCGGATACAGGCATAACTCCATCAATATA
Organism: Haliotis rufescens; assembly: GCF_023055435.1. Classification (NCBI taxonomy): domain Eukaryota; kingdom Metazoa; phylum Mollusca; class Gastropoda; order Lepetellida; family Haliotidae; genus Haliotis; species Haliotis rufescens. Next base: position 58,276,907 of record NW_025963779.1, on the reverse strand, counting down.
TATGTTTTCATTGACGATGGAAATGCTGATTTGAAATATCAATATCAATGTCACATATATCCCTTTATATACTGCAACAATACATTGACTTGTTGTCACTCAGTGGATTTATTTGTGTTGTTCATATGTAACCAAGTGCTATCTATTGATTGATAATCCTTTCTGATAGATCACCCTCAGCTGACGTTAATGATTACGAAGTTGATTATTGTTATAAACACACCACCAGAAATGATAGAATTCTTCCAGTTCAGTGACTTAGAACAGAATAAACAGGTAGTAATACATAAAAACATGGCAGGTTGCCAGGTGTGACAGAAGCAGGCACATTCAATCAAACACATTGCTACTTTTGAGTTTGAAATATAGCAAATAGGATGAAAGACTTGCACAAACAATTATTATTTTAATATATGATATTAGGGATAAAAACAAAACCACTTACGGTCTCTATATAGTGAAAATATAAATTATCCTTGAGGAAAATGAAATCTGAATAAAACTAAAATTTGTAATTTTTTTATATTTATGAATTTTTAATTCTGGGAATTGATAATCAATAGCTTCATTATTGTCAGACGGACACATTTACTTAGTAATAAAGGCCATTCTCCCAAAATACAATAATATGAATATTTAAATATCCAGCAAATATGGGTATTATTATCAAATAACGGTTTATAATATATGAATTCCATCTTCTTCTGTGAAAGGTATGGATTCAAAATGTAGGCATCATCATCATCATCATCATGTAGCAGGGTTTTATTTTACTTTCAAAACTAGGAGTCCTTAAGACCCTCAATAATAAATTTCAAGAGTCCTCACAGGAAATACAAGGGTCCTGTAAAGTAATGAAATGGTGTAGTGTACTGGGTGCCATTGTACAAAGCGATCTTAGCACTAAGGCGATCGTAACTCCCATACCTTAACATAGACTTATGACAGTTGTAGCGCTGAGGTTGTTTTGTACAACGGCACCCAGTACTGTAAAATTTGATCATTACATTACATTCCAGGACCTGTATATTTCTTGTAAAAAGTTGGTACAATGAATATTATTGTGTGTCACTTGAGATGCAGCATATTTCTTTTTTCTGCGTCCATTCTATATTTGTGCATACTGGACGCACATTTCTGTATCACATAGATCCCTGTCATAGTTATGACTAAGCATCTCTCATGTTGTAATTACAACATGTTACATTTCTCAGCACTGTTGATCACACATTGTATTCATGTAAGTAATTTACATGACAGGAATTGGATACAGACCAGACTGAAACATTAACCTGTCTATCATCGCAGAACCCTGGTTCCTGTGTGGAAACAAATAACGCTGAGATCAAACAGTTTGAAAAAAAAGAAAGAAAACCTTATTATGTTGTAGTTAGGACTGTTTCAGCTATATTACTGTGAGAGGCCTGCCTATAATCGAGTCTGGTGCAGGCAATCCAGTGGTTGAAATCCCAAACAATCAGCCAGATAACATATTAAAAACTCTCATCCTTACTTTAGCTCTAACTATCAAGGTGAAGACTGTATTGACTTGGTGTGTGTTCAGGCATGGGGAACTGAGGACCTATTCTGTGCCAGAATTGACAAGGAGTATGTTCAGGCATACTAGGGGTCTATTCTGCCCCAGAACTGACCGGGGATATGTTCAGGCATACTGGGGACCTATTCTGCCCTAGAGTTGACCAGGGGTATGTTCAGGCATGGGGTACTGGGGACCTATTCTGTCCCAGAACTGACCAGGGGTATGTTCAGGCATACTGGGGACCTATTCTACCCCAGCATTGACTAGGAGTATGTTCAGGCATGGGGTACTGGGGACCTATTCTGTCCCAGAACTGACCAGGGGTATGTTCAGGCATACTGGGGACCTATACTACCCCAGCATTGACCAGGTGTGTGTTCAGGCATACTGGGTACCTATTCTGTCCCAGAATTGACCAGGGGTATGTTCAGGCATGGGGTACTGGGGACCTATTCTGTGCCAGAATTGACTAGGAGTATGTTCAGTCATGGGGTACTGGGGACCTATTCTGTGCCAGAATTGACTAGGAGTATGTTCAGGCATACTGGGGACCTATTCTGTGCCAGAATTGACCAGGTGTGTGTTCAGGCATGGGGTACTGCGGACCTATTCTGTGCCAGAATTGACAAGGAGTATGTTCAGGCATACTGGGGACCTATTCTGTGCCAGAATTGACAAGGAGTATGTTCAGGCATACTGGGGACCTATTCTGCCCAAGCATTGACCAGGTGTGTGTTCAGGCATGGGGTACTGCGGACCTATTCTGTGCCAGAATTGACAAGGAGTATGTTCAGGCATACTGGGGACCTATTCTGTGCCAGAATTGACTAGGAGTATGTTCAGGCATACTGGGGACCTATTCTGTCCCAGAATTGACCAGGGGTATGTTCAGGCATGGGGTTACTAAGGACCTACACTACCCCCAGAATCTCAAAGTGAAGGGAAGGGGTACTGGGCATCTATTCTGCCCTGGAATCCTTATGGTGGACAATCCTGGGACGAGCTCTACCCCACAAACTCCAAGGGAGACAAACATGGATCTAATGGGGATCTACTCTGCCCCAAAGGGTACAAGCATGGAGAACTGATGACTTATTCTGTCACGGAATCTCCATGGGGCCAGACAAAATGAGCATGGCGAATGAAGAAGGATGACTGTGTAAAGTGTTTTATCAACCAATTACAACTTTCAAACCCATCCTTCAGTTACACTTTTAACCATTTTTTTTCAAAATGCAACAACATAAATGTGTTAAGAAAACATATATCCTTTTAAGGCCTCTGTCACAGTCTGGTAACATTTGCTTCACTTACCAGTTCTCACAAGAACATATCTACACCGCAGTCGATTATTATGGCTGAGTGTTTGCCTTACAGAACCAAATAGTCTATGTCTGCGACTTGAAATGCAATTCCTGAAACCATTAAATAGATAAGTAGATAGTTCAACCATGCCTGAGAATATCCTCACACAGTCCTGTTAATATACCAAACAGAGATCAAATAAATCAGCACAGAAAATGTTTGAACTAAATAATTTGAGTTCGTTTGATTATAACATCAAAATAATTAGAAAGAAAATCATGAATTAAATATACCAATACCAAAATATCATAAAAAATGAAGATCAAAATTGCATTTTCTACCTCAAAATATGTGTTATGATGTAAACAATTACCAGAAAAAAATTGTATTAATCTCGCAACTGACTGAAATGTGAGTTTAATTGAAACAAAACATCCAAAGATGTTAAGAATGAAAGATGAAGTGAAAAAAAAGGCTCCTTGATTTGAAAACTGCATCCCACCGGCACACATGACAGAGAGTTCTGGGCCAGGGTGTCTGGCGCTGTGTTTACAGTTGGGCACTATGTGTACTCTAGCAATGATGTGAAAACGTCCATATCTTTTCTTTCCCGACACATTTTCAAAATAATCACAGAAATATTAGTCATGGACAGAGCTACATGTGATCATGGCCTTATTTTTCAAATATTCTTATGAGACACACAAAACTCAAAATTTCTATATTTTTTTTATAGATTTGAAGTGTACTTGGGATGAAGATAGCCTTTTGAGAGATTTATTTTTTTAAGAAGTTATATATATATATATATATATCCATATATTCTCTTTCTTATGTGTATCACTTCTAAATGCCTTTCAAAGACCTGATTTATTTTTTTGTTTTGTATTTTATTATTACGTTAATAATTATGAAACATGCCTGGTTATTTTCACTCTCCTTTAGAGATGCATAGATGTAGATGTAACAACAACAATAACAATAACAATAATAATAATGAATAATATTCATTGTACCAAATTTTTACAAGAAATATACAGGTCCTGGATTTAATGTAATGAAAATGATGATGATGATGATGATGATGATGATGATGATGATGATGATATTGCTTTATATTTTCCCAACACAGAGAGAGGTATGATGCTCAAAGTGCACATAAGTTGCAGGACTGGAGACCTCTGTTACTATTGCCTCGAGTATTGAACAGATACAAAATGTAAATCGAACCCGAGTCTCTGTGTAGGTAGACTGGCAAAACATTGAAATGAGCATTCTAGTTTATTTATGTTCAAAGCCCTCAACAACAAGTTGCTGTGAAGATTGTATTTTCCATACATTGCCAACAGCAGACTTCTTAAACCACAAAACTGCGTGAAACAAGGATGTTTATAGAATATCTTTAATGTAAAAAATACCTTGACTTGATCACAGTCACATCATTGTTGAATTTACTTATTTCAATTGTTCAGTGTGAGAGTTATGACAGAGGCAGTAATCCAAAGAAGATGTTCCATGCCCCGAAAGGCAGTAAATGCTGCATTAGCAAACAACAGAAGCATTAACAGAATAGAAACTGTGCAGTCATCAGTGCGTAACATGATTCACACACTTGAATACTATCCTTCGCAGTTAAATATTTGTTCCATATTCAATAACCATATTATATTACTCCCCAGGAATTAGTCAAGGGACAGCCGAGCGCATGTTCATTTGCGAAGTTTGATGATTTGATTGCCTATTCATTGATGCCAGCACTATATGTGACTAATGGTGGTGTGGAGGCCCTCAGGGATGGGGCTGATGATGCAGGCATGTCTGGGGAGGGGGAACAACAACTAGTTTCATTAAAATGCAGACAGAGAGATGGGGGTCCTTCACACATCATAGTAATGAACATGATTTGGGCATTTCCAGAATCAAAGGGAAGTGAGGGAGTGGAGTGAGTTTGCAGGATAGCCAGGAATATACACTGTATCAGGTTGTGTGATGTTGTAAGACTGGAGTGAGTTTGCAGGATAGCCAGGAATATAGCAGCTGTATCATCAGGTTGTGTGCTGTTGTAAGACTGGAGTGAGTGTGCAGGATAGCCAGGAATATAGCAGCTGTATCATCAGGTTGTGTGCTGTTGTAAGACTGGAGTGAGTGTGCAGGATAGCCAGGAATATAGCAGCTGTATCATCAGGTTGTGTGCTGTTGTAAGACTGGAGTGAGTGTGAAGGATAGCTAGGAATATAGCAGCTGTATCATCAGGCTGTGTGCTGTTGTAAGACTGGAGTGAGTGTGCAGGATAGCCAGGAATATAGCAGCTGTATCATCAGGTTGTGTGCTGTTGTAAGACAGGAGTGAGTGTGCAGGATAGCCAGGAATATAGCAGCTGTATCATCAGGTTGTGTGCTGTTGTAAGACAGGAGTGAGTGTGCAGGATAGCCAGGAATATAGCAGCTGTATCATCAGGTTGTGTGCTGTTGTAAGACAGGAGTGAGTGTGCAGGATAGCTAGGAATATAGCAGCTGTATCATCAGGTTGTGTGCTGTTGTAAGACTGGAGTGAGTGTTCAGGATAGCCAGGAATATAGCAGCTGTATCATCAGGTTGTGTGCTGTTGTAAGACAGGAGTGAGTTTGCAGGATAGCCAGGAATATAGCAGCTGTATCATCAGGTTGTGTGCTGTTGTAAGACAGGAGTGAGTGTGCAGGATAGCCAGGAATATAGCAGCTGTATCATCAGGTTGTGTGCTGTTGTAAGACAGGAGTGAGTTTGCAGGATAGCCAGGAATATAGCAGCTGTATCATCAGGTTGTGTGCTGTTGTAAGACAGGAGTGAGTGTGCAGGATAGCTAGGAATATAGCAGCTGTATCATCAGGCTGTGTGCTGTTGTAAGACTGGAGTGAGTGTGCAGGATAGCCAGGAATATACACTGTATCAGGCTGTGTGCTGTTGTAAGACTGGAATCAGCTTGCAGTAAAAACTAACTAACCAGTGGCTGAAAGTGAGTGAGTGAGTGAGTGAGTGAGTGAGTGAAACAATTCCTGCTATATCGGGCCAGCTGTGGTTTTAACCAAACAGGTTGAACAGGTCAACTATCTAGCTAGTGCTTCATAGTGTGAATGAGAAAAGTGTGTTTGCATGATGGTCAGCAAAACAATTCCCACGATATCAGGACAACTGTGGTGTGCAACGAGCTGGTCATTCTTGATGTCGGTGAGCAAAGAGTGAGGGCATAAAATATTCCAGCTACCATAAGCACCATGGTCACTGAGAAAATTGATAGGGGGTGCGGGGTATATTAAAACCAAACATGATGAGTTAAAGTTGATGTCAGTGATCGAGTGTTAAAGAACAAATTATTTCAAACATTTTTTATAACAGTAACGAGGCAGTTATTCTCCTCTATTGCATTGCTGTTTCCTGTAAAGAATCTGTAACATACACAAATATGGACTGTCATGTAAAATGTTGGAGCAGGATGCTTAATACAGTAAATACGGTATATCAAGTCACCTGTAGTCCGACCAAGCAGACCATGGTACACTTGCACAAAGTGATCTTAGAGCTACGACTTGCGATATTAGTATCGCTAAGATCAATTAGAGCAAATGGCCCCTGGAACAGACAAACCTGATAGTGTTAAGTTCAACGACTGTCAGGGTATGGTGACACGTATTCCGTCTGCTCAGCCTGGCATCTGGTCTTCCCAGGAGTCTTCAATCCCAGTCACAGCCATGGAGTTAATGCAGCTACCTATCCCTACTTTTGCATGTCAGCTTTTATGGCAACTATAAGGTCCAAGGGACACGCTGTGCACCGCATTCCCTGCTGACAACCAGACATGAGATGGCCATAAGGCATATTGGACTTGACATGCAGCCAAGTATATCGCATCATTGCTGTGTGGAATTGAATCAGTACAATGTGTGAAGTCAAAAAGGGTGAAATATGTCATGGAACACGACTTTGAATCAGAGTTGTGTGAATGTATTCTAATTTTTATGCAGTAGGGAAATTAAATTTCCATGCGACCAGCATAGTACCTCTGCCACAGGCCAGCGCCATGTGACGATTCGTCACATCTTACACAGTCCATTTAAAATATAGCATATGTTTTTCATCTGTTTCATTTTCAAGTCTACATACGATCGTATCTAGATAAACATATGTCATAGAATGGTTAACTTTTATTGAGAAAATATCCTAAATTGTTAAAAACTATTTCCGTTTACTTAGTTATCCTATGTTTACATTGGTTGTACGGCTCCACATGCTGTCATCAAAACCCAACAGAGAGCTAGCAATACGGTCACTTTGATCTGTAAATATGTTTTGTCATGCAACTCACTGTCGCAGTTGTAGTAGCTTATCTATATCATTATGCAAAACAATATGTAAAGCTCCCCCAAATACTTGCATTAGTCTGTTCTATTCTGATTTCTGAAAAAGTGTGTTTGTTAACAAACAAAGGAAAAGTCCAGTCACGTGATATGCAAATTAGCATGTGGCAGTGGTGTTATGCTAAGTCACCACTGCCCTTGAGTGTGGTGCATCGGGTAACACACTGATGAGCTCAACACTGTGGTGCACCAGTGTGTGTGTGAGTGGCTTCGGATGATCATGTGATCTTCCAAACAAAGTTATGGTGTGTGGATTTCATGTCATAAGACAAAATGTCATCTGAGGCACCACAATTCGCTGTGCAGAGTTGCATCCCTTGGGCATGCCTGAAACCTATGACTGGTGGTTTGAATCCTGGTTATGTTTCAAGGCTTGTTAGCCCCATACCTTTGCTCATGGGTTTCACCAAAGAGGTAAACAATGGACACCTGCATCACTTCAGGCTTTCCTCCCAAATTAAGCTGACACGCCTTGATATAACTGGGACACTGTTCAAAGTGGAGTTAAACCCAACTCACTCACAGATGTCACTCTCACTCACTCACTCACCTGAATGTAAGCAAGGACCTAAAGTTTAGGTCCGAGGTGTGAGGGTCTTGGGTAGAAAGTGAAGAGTGAAACCCACGTGCATGGGTATGTTGCTGACAAACCTAGAAACATAATCGGGGCTAACCGGAATTCGAGCCCACAATCATAGGTTTCTGGCGTGCCCAAGGGACGCAACTCTGCACAGCAAATCGCAGCACCTTAGATGACTGGGCCACCTGTGCCCTCATATATATATATATCCCCTATTACATAAAGAAGGATATGTTATGTATAGTATTGTTCAGGAATCATTGATAAAACTTGAAAAGTGTCATCATTTTATGGGGGGCACGGGTGGCCCAGTCGTCTAAGGCGCCGCGATTCGCTGTGCAGAGTTGCGTCCCTTGGGCACGCCAGAAACCTATGATCGTGGGTTCGAATCCCGGTTCGCCCTGATTATGTTTCTAGGTTTGTCAGCACCATACCCTACTCGTGGGTTTCACCGAAGTGGTAAACGTCCGAGTCCTGCATCACTTCGGGCTTTCATGCCACATTAAGCTGACACGCCGCGATGTAACTGGAATACTGTTAAAAGCGGCGTTAAACCAAACTCACTCACTCACTCACACTCATCATTTTATGTCTGTGCTTATGTACAAGCAAGCGTCTCAGTGAACGAGTGAGTTTTGTTACATTGTGTTTTGCAATATTCCACCATCATACATCAGGTGACACCAGAAATGGCTTCACACATTGTACCTATGTGGGAATCAAACCCAGACTTTCAGTGTCACAAGGAAATGCTGCAACCACAAGGCTACCAACAGTCCCTCATGTCCTTGTAGATAATATAAAGTTTGTTCTGTTTCAGCATGACTGCAGTTTCACTATCAGGTTGCAAAATATTTTAAATGAGAATGAAGAAACTTTATTTTTATAGAAAGTTTTTACATATCAACATGTTTCAAAACAACATAATTTAACATCGATTACATGACTCGCTCTGTTTATGTTGTTTAAATTGCATTTAGTAGCATTGTGTGTGCATCAAAATGGAGACAAGAAATTTTATCCTTCGATTTGCAAAATTCCAAAAATATATCATCAATTTGTATTGATACTGTCAGCAGCTGCAATGTCAAAATGTACCATGGCTGATAAATATTTGAGTTATTTGGTGATTTCCATCAGTTAAAGGTCTAACTATGTAATACGGGGCGGTCCGGTAGCCTAGTGGTTAAAGTGTTCGCTCGTCACGCCGGAAACCTGGGTTCGATTTCCGACATGGGTACAATGTGTGAAGCCCATTTGTGGTGTCCCCCGCTGTGATATTGCTGGAATATTGCTAAAAGCGGCGTAAAACTAATCTCACTCACTCACTAACTATGTCATACAGATTTTCCCCTTGTTAGATCTGCATAATGCATAACACAACAATGAAACTCGATTCCTCCCATCAACAATCCTTAGACTACATGTTTCGTAGTCCCTTAAAGTTAGCTGGCATGTTTTTCTGCCAGAACAGCCAATCTGGGATTAAACATAAACTGTTGTATCTTTAAAAATGCCAACGCTCTCGTACTCTAGAAGCCTGCACTTTGTAACATATTCTGGAGTTTTTGTGTAACTTTGAAACTTTAAGAATTAGTGATAATATCTGACTTTTCAGCACTCAGATTTCATAAAATAGTAACCTTGTTATCAAATGGTCTCCCTTGGATAACATAGATGACACTTTACACTGATAAAAGTATAGGTTCAAATTCAGTCTGTTTAATCCTGGTCCTTTCATTGTCATTTCAACAACACATACTGATAGGCATCTAGATGTTGGAAGAACATGCAACTATATCTGAATACAAACTCCTTTATCATTTGTATGACCTTCCATGGCTGAATTCCGTTCCTTCATCAGGTGAAGACTGAGTACGCACATGTGCATTTGTACATAAAACAACACGTTGAAACCCAGACTGCCATTCCCTAGAAAAAGTCATATCAATCAAAAAGTTGATGGGACTTTTTACATATTTTTTTACCTGTATCAAAGCTTAAAAACAATTTTTGCAAGCTCCTTCATCACCATTGTCACAGTTGAGCCTAACAATATCTCCTTCCTAAGACAGATTTTTAATATTGCAAGTAATAATTGGCAGTGTAGCTTTCTAATATTCAGGGAATTAAGCAAGCTTATTGAAGGAGCTTGGTGCTGTTGAGGAAAGAAAAATTGGTTTAATAATTGGCTGTCATAAATTTTGCATTTTCTTAGAGAGTCCTTTTAAAAAATATTTCCAATAATATATATATGAGAAGATGAAGCTATACAGTATTCAAATTTATTTTTTTTAAAATGGAATCAATTGATGCAGGACCTGGAAGAACGCTGAAATGTACACAACGATACTATCATCATTAACTATGAACGTATGAAATCAGAACGGATTTTGAGTTCAGTTAACATGATCAAGTTTACAAGAATGTTAACATGGTTCTTCTCATCTGATAACATCTATTCAGGTAATGGTGGCAACACTTGATTGGTTTTATGATGGCAAGTCTCAACACCCAAAAAGTACGAGAATCTGTACTTTACCAAGAAAGTGTTATCCCAAATATAACATCGGTTACATTTGACCACTTTCTAAATGGCATTGTGTATTCATAGCTTTCAGCCATGGGAGCCGTGCCAATTTACACTTGTCAGAGGGGTACTCAAAGTACGTGATCTAGACTACCAGTTGTCGGACTTTCATTTTTGTGGAAGCCTCGGTGGCTGAGTGGGTTAGATCGCTGACTTTGTGTGCTGGCGATTAGGTGCCTCACTCTGGCAAGTGTGGGTTCGAATCCCAGACGGGACTCAACCCCCAAAAAGTACGAGAATCTGTACTTTACTAAGAAAGTGTTATCCCAAACATAACATCGGTTATAAGTCATGGTAAGCCGTGTAATTAGGAGAAATCTATGATATAACAGACATGCAATGATAGTCACAGCATATAAGCTGATGTGGGACTCAGGGTTCTTGGCACTGTACTGTCATGTGGCTGGGGGAACACTGCAAACTCATACAAATCATTTCTCAGGGGACTCTCTGTTATCTCAATGGTTAGAGAGACCGGTGTTGATTGTCTTGATCGGATTTGAGATCTCACAATAAGTACAAATACATTTGAAACAACTTCCCATATTTTTTATCAATTTGTGGCCGGTGATCTCGAATTAAATGTCATGATTTCATCAAGATAGTGGTGTCTATTTGTGTTTCATATGGTAATGATTTAGTTTCTGAAGGAAGTTCACAGTTCCATGTTATGGTGATATAATGAGGTTATTGTGATATAATGAGGTTACTGTGAATACAATGAGTGTTTAAGGGTATTATACATTGGTGCAAGCACTTTGCATTGCACACAACATCAATATTTCATATTCTCACGCAGGCAATAAAAACCATTATATCATGAGTTTGCTTACAATTGACTTCTAAGAGTATTGTACTGTTATTGAATTGTAAAGGCAGCTCAAGACGATTGATGAGGCTCTGGAAGCAGGTGCATTTCATTTCATCATAATAATGACTCAGTGAGGCTCCATAAGGGGGAGGGGGAACTCATCGATTTCACCTTTGAGTGAGTTGTGTTTAATCTTGTTTGAACAATATTTTATTCTTATCACAGCTGTAATCTTTATGTGGGAGAAAAAAAACAGGACCAAAAGATACAAATCAATGATGTTTCCCACTCACTGACAAACCAAGAATCATAAGCTTGGGGAATTGAACCCATGATCAGCAGATCCTGACATGGCTAAGGGACATAACTCTAAAAAAATTACAGCACCTCAGACAACTATTCTGTCAGATTCTGTCACGTTTCAGGAATGCAGCACACTGAATCATAATGCATTAAACGACAGGGGCAACCACATTCCTCCCCTTTGATTGAGTAAAACCGATTTCAGGACTGGGTTTCATTCATTGTACCATGTATGGCTTCTACCTGGGGGACTCAAACACGGGTCTCCAGCAAGATGAGATAACAATTCACCCACTTGGCTACCCACTCCTTTGAAGATCAAGCAAATTATTAATGAACAGTGCTAGGAACATTATTTCATGAAGTGCCAGAGGACAATAGCAAAGCCATATTACAAAGGAAGGTTTTGTTCACAAATGCCAAGGAGTTGTTAAGATATGTAACCTACTGAATTATCACACTTGCCAAAGGCTTATAGATCTATTTCAGTACTAATCTTAGTAGCAAGGCTACTGTTCTAACACTGATTATGTGAAACACTGATTATGTCTAACACTATAAGGTAACTGAGAAAAGGTTAATGGGCTGACTAATGCTTAGTAGAAACATAAACCTAGACTAAGATCTAGTTTCTGAAATGAACAATCGTACAAAAAAACAGTTGTGAAATTATCTTAATACAAATATAATACTGAAGTAATCTAAACTTGCCAAACATTATAGACTTGCATGGGCTGTATTTGATATATTTGTGTCAGGGTCTGTAAGACAGACTAACATAAAACCATTAGGTCAACTTTCTGGACTGCAGACGAAGTGGGGACAAGGCTGTTGGAGGATGCGAAAAATATAGAACAACATTATGGGAACAGAAGCAGCAGTTCACAAATGAATTATGTTTTATTTTCTGGAGAAGAAATAATTACTTAACCAAAAACAGTATTCTATCAGACACAGATTATTTTTTTCCATTATTTCAAAGAATTGAGTTAAGAAAAACTTATCATGCAATACTGGCAAAGAATTTCAGAAATGTTAATATGATAAGTGATGAGAAAGAACATGAATTGTATCAATTTTTATTTCAACTTGTTAAAATTTGAAGCAAGCATATCCATGGTCTGAGCATAAATAGAGTTGGATCATATTCATTGCTGCAATGTCCTCATCAATTAGAGGTGTAGTGATTACCAGGGCATACCTATACCACAACAGTTTAAATTATTTAGTAATATTTCAAATTAAAACATTCACCAATATTAGGATTATCATGATTATCATTACGGTATTTGGATTTAACATTAACATGATTCAAATTTTAAAGTAAAAATTCCTTAACCTCAATGAAGAGATTCTACTCCCTAGTTTGTATCCTTGTATCTACCTTTTAAAACACCCTTAATCATACACAATGAGTCATGTGACTGTAGAGGTATTGTGAGTTTCATCAATCTTCCTTTGGGAGGAGAAACATTAATACGTCTTTGAATTCATCATGAAACCTCAATTATTTCTTTGATATTAAACAAATATTAATAAAAGCCAAATGGAAATTGGGAAAAAGGATACCTCAGACTTATAGTGATGTTTTATTAATCCATATGTGACAGCCTTGAAGATCTGGGGAGGAATAGGTCTTCAGCAACCCATTTTCTCATTTCAAGTCTTTAATGATCACAGAATCATTTTTCTGTATCTCTTAATGTCTAAATCCTGTGATCTGTCAAAGAATTCCCAAGTATATTGAAACTTAACAGTGTAAATGTTAGGGTTGCGACCGGGTACGAAAACTGAACTTGAGTACCCGGCAGACAATACCCGAACCGGACTCGAGTACCTATAGTTCAATGTTGTCCCACTTGTTTGTAATACTTTTGCGAAAAAAAGGTCATCAAACATCTATTGATCTATTCTAAGGTATTATGTTTTTTATTAAATGCCTGCATGGCTTACCTAAAACCACAAGTGACGCAGAATATCAAAGTAAATGCTCTTGTGTTTAAAACTTAGATGCTTTTTCATGGAACTCGTTGAACTACCTGCGTAACTGATACATATGCCACAGAGATGGCATTTGGCCTTTTTCTTTGTGTCATCAAGGTCAAAATACGCCCAAACATTTGAACGTTTGTCCGCTTTGTCGTCCATTTTTAAGTGACATATGAGTTATCTCCCCTGAACGGGTACTCGAGTCTTGAAAATTGGACTCGAGTCCTAGCTAGGCTACCCGACCCGTTATCGGGTACTCGAGTACCCATCGCAACCCTAGTAAATATGATGTACACATTTGTGGTTACCCTACCTTCCGAGGCATCTGTGAAATTGTACAGCTCCTACTACAGCAGCTGAATCTCCATGGGCAGTGGTTAAATGGAGGCATTAATCCATACTAATTAAATTCAGACATATGGAAACAGCTGAGTCAACTAGATGAGGATACATGTCTATTCCGAAATGGTACATTTAGTACTAAATAGTACACTTACCCGTAAATGGTACATCCATTCCTAAATGGTACATCTACCGGTATTCTCAAACAGTACATCTATTCCTAAATGGTCCATCTATTCCTTAATGGTACATCTATTCCTAAATGGTACATCTATTCCTAAATGGTACATCTACCCCTAAATTGTCCATCTATTCCCAAACGGTACATCTATTCCTAAATGGTACATCTATTCCTGCATGGTACATCTACCCCTAAATGGTCCATCTATTCTTAAAGGGTACATATATTCCTAAAGGGTACATCTATTCCTGCATGGTACATCGACCCCTAAATGGTTCATCTACTCTTAAAGGGTACATCTATTCCTAAAGGATACATCTATTCCTAAAGGGTACATCGACCCCTAAATGGTACATCTACTCTTAAAGGGTACATCTATTCCTAAAGGGTACATCTATTCCTAAAGGGTACATCGACACTTAAATGGTACATTGACCCCTAAATGGTACATCTACTCTTAAAGGGTACATCTATTCCTAAAGGGTACATCTATTCCTAAAGGGTACATCTACCCCTAAATGGCCGGTACATCGACCCCTAAAAGGTACATCTACTCTTAAAGGGTACATCTATTCCTAAAGGGTACATCTATTCCTAAAGGGTACATCGACACTTAAATGGTACATTGACCCCTAAATCGTACATCTACTCTTAAAGGGTACATCTATTCCTAAAGGGTACATCTATTCCTAAAGGGTACATCTACCCCTAAATGGCCGGTACATCGACCCCTAAAAGGTACATCTACTCTTAAAGGGTACATCTATTCCTAAAGGGTACATCTATTCCTGCATGGTACATCGACCCCTAAATGGTACATCTACTCTTAAAGGGTACATCTATTCCTAAAGGGTACATCAACCCCTAAATGGTACATCGACCCATAAAATGGTACATCTACTCTTAAAGGGTACATCTATTCCTAAAGGGTACATCTATTCCTATAGGGTACATCGACCCCTAAATGGTACATCGACCCCTAAATGGTACATCTACTTCCACAATTTGCATGATTAGTTTCTGAACGGCTCTTGCAGCAGGAAATGCCACTCATGGAGCGTTAACAAGCTGACAGACTCGGTGAGACTAAGCCATGATTTGGATTCCCTACCGATATGCAGATAACAAGCTCCAATCCTATTTGTTAGTTGTAAGCAGTATTTACCTCTTCCCTACTCTGGAGACATTGCCACTCATCCTCACCATCATCGGGTGTTAGGCCTCTCTAGGAGGCACTGTGCTGTTTTATATATACATGTCATATACAATGTGTTATGGGGATTAAAGCCGAGACACTTTTACTCCCTTATGTATCCCATCCATCAGTGTGATTGCAGGTCTTATTTAAATGTTGGGGAAAGTGATTTTTTAAAATGTAAAGTGGTGGGAATTGTAGTGGTGTGCATTTGGGGGTAGTGGTGGTGGCGATTATATTGTAAAATGAATGGTGGTGTGTGCTGTAATTTGATTGGTTGATAAATGTTGTTGAATTGGATTGCATCCCGGAAATCATCATTGGTTTCATCTCCTTTTTTTATAAGCATTTTTTTAATCAATTTTCAGATTATATTTTTTTTCCCATTCGCAAACAAGGCGCGTTCAGTTATCATGGAAGTGTATGACGTCATCACATCATCACATTACAGAGTAACGTGACAGCTATCCAGAGTGACGTCATGTCAGTGTCTGACAACAGTGAGAGGTTATGTAGATCGAGAGAGAATGCCATTGAAAATTACTGATGACCATTGTAGATAGATATAATATGTTTTTAGATTTGCTGGTGTTATCAAGTACTTGATGTTAAGAAAGTTATAGGAGTGGTTGACAGCTGAAGTTCAGTTTGTGTAGTTAACAAACCTGTTCGGTCAGTTGATAAGGTCAGATGTGAGTGAGAGTGAGATGCCCTTTCACTAGTTTTGAAGTACAGTCAAATTTTGTTCAATAGAAACTTGATAACTAGAAACTGGATAAGACGATACCTTTTCATGTCAAATTGTATGCCCTTTACTTAGCATCATTTGGGACTCGATGACAAGCATCCGGAAGCTGAGAAACAGGTAAAGAGATAATTTCCTTGGTCCCCTGAGTCATTTTATAGAGGCAAATTGATCATTTAACTGGAATTACAAGACATTGTTATGCAAATACTCTGGTGATGGATGTCAGATCATGGCATAAATTATTGAATTTGTTTTACAGCAGTTAGTGTGAATCTGTTCTTTGTGTGTAATGGTACTTGGTGGCTGTGTATTATTGATATTAGAAGGGTAGGAAGTGATTAAACAAGGTGGACAACCAATATTAAGCTGCATGACAGATAGTCAAATCTTGACACCACTGAGCCATCTGGACTGATGCATGAGACATAAGACCAATATAACTTGTGGTATCCAGACCTTGCCATCTACAATACAAGAGACATAAGACCAATATAACTTGTTTTATCCAGACCTCGCTTTCTACAATACATGAGACATAAGACCAATGCAACTTGTGGTACCCAGACAACGCCATCTACAGTACATGAGACATAAGACCAATGCAACTTGTGGTATCCAGACCTTGCCTTCTACAATACATGAGACATAAAACCAATATAACTTGTGGTATCCAGACCTGGCCTTCTACAATACATGAGACATAAGACCAATATAACTTGTGGTATCCAGACCCTGCCTTCTACAATACATGAGACATAAGACCAATATAACGTGTGGTATCCGGACCTGGCCTTCTACAATACATGAGACATAAGACCAATGCAACTTGTGGTACCCAGACAACTCCATCTACAATACATGAGACATAAGACCAATGCAACTTGTGGTATCCAGACCTTGCCTTCTACAATACATGAGACATAAAACCAATATAACTTGTGGTATCCAGACCTGGCCTTCTACAATACATGAGACATAAGACCAATATAACTTGTGGTATCCAGACCCTGCCTTCTACAATACATGAGACATAAGACCAATATAACTTGTGGTACCAAGACAAGGCCATCTACAGTACAAGAGACAAAAGCCAATTTAACTTGTGGTATCCAGACCTCGCCTTCTACAGTGCATAAGACATATAACCAATATAACGTGTGGTATCCAGACCCCGCCTTCTACAGTGCATAAGACATATAACCTATATAACGTGTGGTATTCAGACCCCGCCTTCTACAGTGCATAAGACATATAACCAATATAACGTTTGGTATCCAGACCCCGCCTTCTACAGTGCATAAGACATATAACCTATTTAACGTGTGGTATCCAGACCCTGCCTTCTACAGTGCATAAGACATATAACCAATATAACGTGTGGTATTCAGACCCCGCCTTCTACAGTGCATAAGACATATAACCAATATAACGTTTGGTATCCAGACCCGGCCTTCTACAGTGCATAAGACATATAACCAATATAACGTTTGGTATCCAGACCCGGCCTTCTACAGTGCATAAGACATATAACCTATATAACGTGTGGTATCCAGACCCCGCCTTCTACAGTGCATAAGACATATAACCAATATAACGTGTGGTATCCAGATCCCGCCTTCTACAGTGCATAAGACATAAAACCAATATAACGTGTGGTATCCAGACCCCGCCTTCTACAGTGCATAAGACATATAACCTATATAACGTGTGGTATCCAAACCCCGCCTTCTACAGTGCATAAGACATATAACCAATATAACGTGTGGTATCCAGACCCCACCTTCTACAGTGCATAAGACATATAACCAATATAACGTGTGGTATCCAGACCCCGCCTTCTACAGTGCATAAGACATATAACCAATATAACGTGTGGTATCCAGACCCCGCCTTCTACAGTGCATAAGACATATAACCAATATAACGTGTGGTATCCAGACCCCACCTTCTACAGTGCATAAGACATAAAACAAATGCAACTTGTGGTATCCAGACCAAACCATCTTATGAGACATAAGATCAAAAGACTGACAGTACAAGGTCTGTCTACAAGACATGAACATGCAACTTTTAAGACTGATTCCTCAACAGTACACAAACATAAAACCAATGAAAATTTCAAGACCGATACCTTTACAGTACACAAAGGACCCATGCCACCTTCAGTTCAAGGTCAATGTCATCTTCAGAACAAGAACATCAGACCACTACCTCCCTAAACATGGCCACAGTGCCCCTGCCTCAAGGGCTTAACCCTCTATTCTTAGCTTTGACTTGTGAATGAATTGGTTGAGAATCATGGGCAATTTGCCACTTCAGCACTGCTTGGCTGTATCCATGTAGAGATATTTACAGTCTTTAAGTCTTAATTGTGGCAATGTATTGATTGTGAAGCAGATCAGTCTCATATACAGCTCCTGTCGGCTGCTCTCGCACAACCCAAGCACAACACAAGCACAAATACACCAGCTTCTCGACAATCAAACACGCCAGGCATAAGGTTGATTTATGAATTTTCCATCACCTAATTTTATACCTAAACTGCTGTTTAAGCTTTACAAATGATAGTCTTTTTAATTCGTTAGATGAAAGATAGCTGGAGAGTCTCTGAGCCATTTCAGAACTTTGATTTGTGTTCCACAACTTTAAGGAATATATGCATTGCAAATAACAGACATGAACTTTTCAGTTATATAAAGCTCTTATCTTAAGCATTACTGAGTATCAAATTCATTCCTGGTGAAATTCATATGATAGAAAGTGGCCGGATTATCTGGAGGGGTAGTGGAACAGTGAACAGCTCCGCTTAATCTCTCATCAACTCACTCACTAAGTTGCTCACCAATACACACTCACTAATGGGTTAGATACGTTAGATTATGGGGGAAGTAATTTGAACAGCGTCATGACGTCAGGCTATTATGACACAATTCAAAAAGTGCATTTATCGCAGATAAAGTACAGTCGGCACCTTTGATCTTTTAACAAAGCATCTTAGAAATGGCTATACATGGCAAAATGCCAGACAGAGAGAGAAAGTTCATAACTGATACAACTATTTTCAGAGAACATGATGGTCGCTTTAACATTTCAAGCAAATAGGTCACAATCTTTCAAAACCAAGTAAGGATGCAATTTAGTTTTCTAATATTTTAATATCTCAGAAAATATATATTGCTGATTTTGTATATTGGTCTTTTCTCTTATGTATGCCTTAGGAGAAGGTGCGGTGGGGTAGCCTAGTGGTTAAACTGTTTGCTTGTCACCCCGAAGACGTGGTTTGATTCTGAACATGTGTACACTGTGTGGAGCCAATATCTGGTGTCCCCCACTGTGATATTGCTGGAAAGTGCTGAAAGAGGATAAAAACCACACTTGCTCACTCACTCACTTTGGAGAAAGTTTGGAATGGTAATATACCTTGTGTCAACCAATGAATTGGAACAAAGTATTTTAGTTCAAAATATAATATTTTTTATTTGAATTTTACACGACATACAGCTTTTCCATTGGACGAGAGGTCGGTCACATGACCACAAAACTGATGTTCATAAGTGTATGAACGACACAATTTGACGTTCATACGTTTTTCACGAGACAATTTTCTTGAAATGACGTAAACACTGACGGACTACATCCACATTCCTAGGGGAACCCTTGGGAATTCCCTAGCACGAATACATGTATACAAAAGTGGTGTTTCTGATCATTTAGGCCCTTTAATCTTGAACTCAGTGTTTGAGTATACATTGAGAAACATCAGAGAGTTTGACAGTTTGACAGTTTGACAGTATGATCGTTTATGAATATCCTTCCCACGACCCATCCTAGTGAACAAAACAAAGAAATGCACATCCAAATTGTCGTGGTATTGACTGGATTCGTGTCTAAGCTGACAGTGACAGTCTACAGAAATCTACAAATTTACCTTAGTGTCTATTTGACACATCTTTAATTACCTTTCAATGATCGGCCAATTGATCAATGATGACTAAAACATGTAAGTGTCACAGGTTCATTGACAACATTCGAAATCTCTCCTGTAACGTTTATCGTGTCGGCCATTTTGACGTCTTGTACTTGATGTAAATGAATTACGCAGTGCAAGCTCTGATGTTCATACAGTTTGGCCCTCACTCTATGAAGGTTCATACTCCAATGAACTCACACAAAGTGAAAGTCAATTCTTAAATAACCTATTCATGATAAGAAAATCACCACAAAAACACAAATTCAAAATGAAAAGAATTATGAGGCGATTCTGTGCAACAACAATTAACCTGTTGTGGCCTTAGTGGTAAATATATAACCTATAACTCCTTGCAACATGTAGGCATTTTAAGCTTTGGTTGTATACTCCCCAGGGAGTTGAGAATGATAACTGGAATGCATAATTATTATAATGATAATAATAATAAGAAGAAGAAGAAGAAGTAGTCAGGCCTATATGTAGTGGAAGGTCAGGCCTATATGTACTTAGGGATGCAGATTAGGGACAAACTCCAAAATTTACATATCAAGGAAAAAACTTCTGGCAGAGTACAAATGTAGACTTAAGAAAATCTGGAGTTCAGAGCTGAACGTTCGCAATAAAGTTAAAGCAACAAATAAATGCTGTACCCAGCCTTTCATATTCTGTTGGTGTTGTTGTTTGGACGAAACAAAAAATTCAGGTTATTGACACCCTCACACGAAGAATCATGTCAGACAATAGATCCCACCACCCTCGCTCTTCCCTCAATCACTTATATTTACCAATCATTATGGGAGGACGTGGTTTGATTAATGTGGAATAAGGCATTCCACAGTTTTCTAAAATGGGCCAAGGATGTAGGACATAATCTCAATGTCGGTGTTGATTATGTTGATGGTTCTGTACTGCTGGACGGTACAGAAATGAGTGTCAACCAAGCGAAGTGCCATATCAAATCGGCCCAGACTCAGTTTTTCAAGGAGAGGTTATCTGAACATCTACTCCATCGAATTTATGTGCAGTGTGTTGAGAAGGTAAGCAATCCTGCAGAGTCCTCAGCTTGGATGAGGTCGGCTGGCCTGAAAAGTGAAACAGAAGGCTTTCTGTTTGCTGCTCAGGACCAGTCACTTCCCACTTGAAACCGTCAATGTGTGATTTTGCATCAAAATGTAAATATGAAATGTAGATAATGTTATGAATTTAATGTGACTGTTCATATGTAAAGAATTTAATGAGACTGTCCAACACATTGTCAGTGGATGCCCAGCTTTGACACAAACACAGTATCTTAAGTGACATGATGGAGTGGCTCTATCATTTTATTACCATCTTCGCAATGTTTGTGGTTTTGACACAGAGGTCCATCCATGGTACGACCCGGAATATGTGGAGGGCATCATGGAAAATGATAAATACAAAATTCTTTGGAATAGGCCTGTTTACAGCCTCAGATGTATCCAGGCCAACAAACCTGATCTTGTCCTTTTTTATAAATCCAATGAAAATCATTTATATTATTGAATTTTCTGTCCCATTTGACACCAATGTGATTGACAAGATTGAGGAAAAACATGGCAAATATGCAGACCTTGCTTTCGAAATGTTACGCTTGCATCCTAAGTACCAAGTTGTCTGACTCCCCATTGTTGTCGGTGCGTAAGGTTTGGTACCTCCCAATCTGTTGACTGACATCGGGAGAATACCAGGATTTGCTACCAGGAATACAGCCCTTCTGACAATCTGGGTAATGCAGAAAGCTGCAGTGTTGGGGAGTCTTCACATTTTCCGAAGAGATCTGGGTGGGTTTGACTAGGCAGCACTTCCTGGGAGAAGTCCCATTCGCTGTCTGGGCTGCGTGTAGAGGGGGCAAGGGACCTGAGCTGATGATGAGCCTAACCAGCCTGACTGCCAGAATCACCCAAACCCTCTTTGCTGCATTTTTTATTTTTAATCTTTAAATAATAATAACAATAATAATAATAATAATAATGATATATGTATAAAAACATTATCAACATTAATTTCTGAAAAAATCCCTCTTAAAAGTGTTTACCAATGGATTTTCACCAAATTCCCATATTATATATAATTCATCTCTGTCTAAAGTGCATGAATAATGAATATGTTTGAGGTTGTTGACAACTGTTTGATTTCCTTCATATAAGGTTTCATTTACATACATTCTCCACCACAGTTCATTTCTTAATTCACTAAACGCTCGCTACTCACAATGTAACATTGATCCCCATTGATTATTCCTTGGCCTACTATGATGGCCATACGACATGCTACTTGATAAATACTCTGTATAGTCAACATGATGTGAGTGTAGGGATGTTAAACCTGGGTGGTGGTGCATGCCAGCTTCATCATTGATGGATTCTATATAAATGCATACATAAGTGCACAGGAGTCAAGAAGCAATCATTCATGCATGTAACAGCAAATGAGGTTCAGTTACACCCTGCTGTTTGGTGTGATGTTGTTTAACGCCAGTTTTAACCGTATTTCCGTCATATCGTGGCATGTCAGCCAAATGTGTGAAAGCAGTGTTAAAATTACTTGCCTGGCTGACTGTTTTGGGTTGTTTTTGTCTTGGACAGTTGACTCAAAAACATGGATGTCCAATGGTGTGGCTGCTTTTGGGGATGGATTATTCAATGACATAAAGGATGTAAAGAATATAAAGGATATGAAATATATAATGTATACAAAGAATATAAAGTAATATTGTGACTGGCATTTTAAAAATGACCAGATATTCATATATTGGAATGGCACTTGTTGTTGTCAGAGATCAAGCAGTAGAAAACAAAGTACAAATGTTAACGAGACTAAAAAAGTGTTTTTTTATGCCCTACACTACTGTGTTTTCTGTAAATAACCTGTAAATATACACAAGGTGATACGGACTGTCATGTAAATCTTCCGTATCAGGAGATGGATATTGGAGCTTAATACAGTGAATATGGTATTTTGATTCCTTAGAACAAATATGCATATCTGCTGTGGCGATAGGTGAGGTGATATGAGATTATTGTGCTAATATAGAGATGAGCATGCACGTGAGTGAGTGAGTGAGTGAGTGAGTGAGTGAGTGAGTGGGTGGGTGGGTGGGTGGGTGAGTGAGTGAGTGAGTGGGTGAGTGAGTGAGAGTGAGTGAGTGAGTGTGGCTGCTTGTACTCGTCAAATGCTGATTTTATAGTGCTAGCCCACTGAGATATCATGCCACAGTTGACATGAATATCCCACTCAGACACTAGTAGACTCTGAGCAGACTTCTGGTATGACCCAGCCAGGGATCAACCCTGGATCTTCCTCTCTCCGGGCAGACGCTCTACCACTAGACCACAGTGGCGGTCTGTCGCGATAGAAGATTGCAGGCAGGTGCAATAATGGCCACAATACTCAAGAAAATATATCCAGCCATGATCCACCATTTTGTCTCATAAAAAATCTTCTTGAAATCCAAACAGGATGAGGTATGACTATCCCGCTCACATTCTTCCAGTTTTCAAAAAATCACAGTTTTGGATTCAGAGAAGACTTCAGGTTGTGTTTTCATCTGAAGGTTGCTTGGATGTCGTTGAACAGTGTGCAACATGGAGTCAAGTCTGACACACGAAGTGTTTGGATAGTGTAAGTGATGCGATATTCTGCTGTGAAGCTGTCCATGATATCAAGATTCATTCAACTTCAAACTGTCAAAGCCACAGGGATAGCCTTACTCATATCTCAATCAAATTGAAGGAAACACCTCAAACAAAATGGAAGTATTAAACAACCTCACAGAAACCTACAGTCATACTTTCATCATCATATGAAACATACAATGACACCAGATGTTTGCAAAACTCCAGTGCGTGTCCTGCCCTACAAGAACTGCTCATTGTGATTGAAGGTCAAGGTCACAATACAATTTTGTTGTTATGGAAATATCATGAGAAGATAATAAGACACTGTACTTGTGTCTTGAGCAGTCTGTAGAAGCAATCTGTAAATAATCTTTACAAGAGTCCCTGTCTAAGACCAAACATTTTCTTGACAGTCCCATATTTTCTTGTGTATATTACACATTTTTAAAGAAAAAAAACCATCACAGAAGAGGTACATTATTGCCAACTGATTATTATTGAAATGTTTTTATTGACATTGGAACTAGGTTTCTAACCCACCATTTGATCTCTTAAAAAATTAGACAGTTTTACTCTAACAAATAAAAAAGATATAAATTTGAACAATATTTAGGGGCTGGTCATTATTATTGGGAGGGCTATCAGGAAAAAATATTACATAAAATTAGGGGTGGGTATTGGATGTTTTAGGGAGATCACAATACAATGTATTGTACAATGCACAAGGAAGTATTGCGATACATATCACAATATATTGTATAATTTAATATTTTGAATTCAGAAGCAATTTGATACATCAATGCAGGAATTGAGGTTCATAAATTGAACAAAAACAAGATCCAATGATTGACACCATGAGCATCGATCCCCACAATTGAGATACGATAAGATGCATCAATCAAGTCAGCAAGCCTGACCACCCGATCCCGATAGTCGCCTTTTATATATGACAAACAAATAGTCATACTTTCACTGACAGAGATTGAAGCCAGACAGACAGTCATACTTTCACAGATAGAGATTGAAGCCAGACAGACAGTTATACTAGCTGTCACAGATAGAAATCATTGAAGCCAGACAGTCATACTTTCACAGACAGAGATTGAAGCCAGAAAGACAGTCATACTTTCACAGATAGAGATTGAAGCCAGACAGACAGTTATACTAGCTGTCACAGATAGAAATCATTGAAGCCAGACAGTCATACTTTCACAGATAGTGATTGAAGCCAGACAGACAGTCATATATACCTTCACAGATAGAGATTGAAGCCAAACAGACAGTTATGCTAGCTGTCACAGATAGAAATCATTGAAGCCAGACAGTCATACTTTCACAGACAGAGATTGAAGCCAGAAAGACAGTCATACTTTCACAGATAGAGATTGAAGCCAGACAGACAGTTATACTAGCTGTCACAGATAGAAATCATTGAAGCCAGACAGTCATACTTTCACAGATAGTGATTGAAGCCAGACAGACAGTCATACCTTCACAGATAGAGATTGAAGCCAGACAGACAGTTATACTAGCTGTCACAGATAGAAATCATTGAAGCCAGACAGTCATACTTTCACAGACAGTGATTAAAGCCAGAAAGACAGTCATATATACCTTCACAGACAGAGATTGAAGCCAGACAGACAGTTATACTAGCTGTCACAGATAGAAATCATTGAAGCCAGACAGTCATACTTTCACAGATAGTGATTGAAGCCAGACAGACAGTCATATATACCTTCACAGATAGAGATTGAAGCCAGACAGAAAGTTATACTAGCTGTCACAGATAGAAATCATTGAAGCCAGACAGTCATACTTTCACAGGTAGTGATTGAAGCCAGACAGACGGTCATACTTTCACAGATAGTGATTGAAGCCAGAAAGACAGTTATATACTGTCACAGATAGTGCTGGAGGCCACACAGACAGTCATACTTTCACAGATAGAGATTGAAGCCAGACAGTCATACTTTCACAGGTAGTGATTGAAGCCAGACAGACAGTCATATATACCTTCACAGATAGAGATTGAAGCCAGACAGACAGTTATACTAGCTGTCACAGATAGAAATCATTGAAGCCAGACAGTCATACTTTCACAGACAGAGATTGAAGCCAGACAGACAGTTATACTAGCTGTCACAGATAGAAATCATTGAAGCCAGACAGTCATACTTTCACAGGTAGTGATTGAAGCCAGAAAGACAGTCATATATACCTTCACAGACAGAGATTGAAGCCAGACAGACAGTTATACTAGCTGTCACAGATAGAAATCATTGAAGCCAGACAGTCATACTTTCACAGATAGTGATTGAAGCCAGACAGACAGTCATATATACCTTCACAGATAGAGATTGAAGCCAGACAGAAAGTTATACTAGCTGTCACAGATAGAAATCATTGAAGCCAGACAGTCATACTTTCACAGGTAGTGATTGAAGCCAGACAGACGGTCATACTTTCACAGATAGTGATTGAAGCCAGAAAGACAGTTATATACTGTCACAGATAGTGCTGGAAGCCACACAGACAGTCATACTTTCACAGATAGAGATTGAAGCCAGACAGTCATACTTTCACAGGTAGTGATTGAAGCCAGACAGACGGTCATACTTTCACAGATAGTGATTGAAGCCAGAAAGACAGTTATATACTGTCACAGATAGTGCTGGAAGCCACACAGACAGTCATACTTTCACAGATAGAGATTGAAGCCAGACAGTCATACTTTCACAGATAGAGATTATTGAAGCCAGAAAGACAGTCATACTTTCACAGACAGAGATTGAAGCCAGACACACAGTTATACTAGCTGTCACAGATAGAAATCATTGAAGCCAGACAGTC
Source organism: Haliotis rufescens (assembly GCF_023055435.1). Taxonomy (NCBI): domain Eukaryota; kingdom Metazoa; phylum Mollusca; class Gastropoda; order Lepetellida; family Haliotidae; genus Haliotis; species Haliotis rufescens. Next base: position 58,250,472 of record NW_025963779.1, on the reverse strand, counting down.
ATACTTTCACAGATAGTGATTGAAGCCAGACAGACAGTCATATATACCTTCACAGATAGAGATTGAAGCCAAACAGACAGTTATACTAGCTGTCACAGATAGAAATCATTGAAGCCAGACAGTCATACTTTCACAGACAGAGATTGAAGCCAGAAAGACAGTCGTACTTTCACAGATAGAGATTGAAGCCAGAGAGACAGTTATACTAGCTGTCACAGATAGAAATCATTGAAGCCAGACAGTCATACTTTCACAGACAGAGATTGAAGCCAGAAAGACAGTCATACTTTCACAGATAGAGATTGAAGCCAGACAGACAGTTATACTAGCTGTCACAGATAGAAATCATTGAAGCCAGACAGTCATACTTTCACAGGTAGTGATTGAAGCCAGACAGACGGTCATACTTTCACAGATAGTGATCTAAGCCAGAAAGACAGTTATATACTGTCACAGATAGTGCTGGAAGCCACACAGACAGTCATACTTTCACAGATAGAGATTGAAGCCAGACAGTCATACTTTCACAGATAGAGATTGAAGCCAGAAAGACAGTTATACTAGCTGTCACAGATAGAAATCATTGAAGCCAGACAGTCATACTTTCACAGACAGAGATTGAAGCCAGACAGACAGTCATACCTTCACAGATAGAGATTGAAGCCAAACAGACAGTTATACTAGCTGTCACAGATAGAAATCATTGAAGCCAGACAGTCATACTTTCACAGACAGAGATTGAAGCCAGACAGACAGTTATACTTTCACAGATAGAGATTGAAGCCAGACAGACAGTTATATACTGTCACAGATAGAAATCATTGAAGCCAGGCAGTCATATATACCTTCACAGATAGAGATTGAAGCCAGACAGACAGTTATACTAGCTGTCACAGATAGAAATCATTGAAGCCAGACAGTCATACTTTCACAGACAGTGATTGAAGCCAGACAGACAGTCATACCTTCACAGATAGAGATTGAAGCCAAACAGACAGTTATACTAGCTGTCACAGATAGAAATCATTGAAGCCAGACAGTCATACTTTCACAGACAGAGATTGAAGCCAGACAGACAGTTATACTTTCACAGATAGAGATTGAAGCCAGACAGACAGTTATATACTGTCACAGATAGAAATCATTGAAGCCAGACAGTCATATATACCTTCACAGACAGTTATACTAGCTGTCACAGATAGAAATCATTGAAGCCAGACAGTCATACTTTCACAGGTAGAGATTGAAGCCAGACAGTCATACTTTCACAGATAGAGATTGAAGCCAGACAGACAGTTTTCTAGCTGTCACAGATAGAAATCATTGAAGCCAGACAGTCATACTTTCACAGACAGAGATTGAAGCCAGACAGACAGTAATTCTTTCACAGATAGAGATTGAAGCCAGACAGACAGTTATATACTGTCACAGATAGAAATCATTGAAGCCAGGCAGTCATATATACCTTCACAGATAGAGATTGAAGCCAGACAGACAGTTATACTAGCTGTCACAGATAGAAATCATTGAAGCCAGACAGTCATACTTTCACAGACAGTGATTGAAGCCAGAAAGACAGTCATATATACCTTCACAGATAGAGATTGAAGCCAGACAGTCATACTTTCACAGATAGAGATTGAAGCCAGACAGTCATACTTTCACAGATAGAAATCATTGAAGCCAGACAGTCATACTTTCACAGATAGAGATTGAAGCCAGAAAGACAGTCATACCTTCACAGATAGAGATTGAAGCCAGACAGTCATACTTTCACTGACAGAGATTGAAGCCAGAAAGACAGTCATACTTTCACAGATAGAGATTGAAGCCAGACAGACAGTTATACTAGCTGTCACAGATAGAAATCATTGAAGCCAGACAGTCATACTTTCACAGACAGTGATTGAAGCCAGAAAGACAGTCATACCTTCACAGATAGAGATTGAAGCCAGACAGTCATACTTTCACAGATAGAGATTGAAGCCAGACAGTCATACTTTCACAGATAGAAATCATTGAAGCCAGACAGTCATACTTTCACAGACAGTGATTGAAGCCAGAAAGACAGTCATACCTTCACAGATAGAGATTGAAGCCAGACAGACAGTTATACTATCTGTCACAGATAGAAATCATTGAAGCCAGACAGTCATACTTTCACAGATAGAGATTGAAGCCAGACAGACAGTCATACCTTCACAGACAGAGATTGAAGCCAGACAGTCATACTTTCACAGATAGAGATTGAAGCCAGACAGTCATACTTTCACAGACAGTGATTGAAGCCACACAGACAGTCATACTTTCACAGATAGAGATTGAAGCCAGACAGTCATACTTTCACAGAGAGAGATTGAAGCCAGACAGTCATACTTTCACAGACAGAGATTGAAGCCACACAGACAGTCATACCTTCACAGATAGAGATTGAAGCCAGACAGTCATACTTTCACAGATAGTGCTGGAAGCCACACAGACAGTCATACTTTATCAGATAGAGATTGAAGCCAGACAGACAGTCATACGTTCACAGACAGAGATTGAAGCAATACAGACAGTCATACGTTTACTTATGCTCATGCATGCACAACAGTCATGTTCCAACTGGAAGCAACACTGAAGTACATGAAAGACAGACCAGAGGGTGAATATCCTTTACCACCCATAAGTAGATGATAAACACACAGAAAACAGATCAGGTTATGGAATACCATCAAGCAATACTCACAAACATCAGGCTAAATATTCACAATCCACATTGAAAGCTGATAATAATGGTCATTGTCTGACTGTGTTATACCTGATATTAGCAAGTATTGTCTAACAATATTTATTAATCTAAATTTGATCCTACTGTTCATTATACATATGTAATTGACATATTTAGAATCAGTTTATATCAGAAGGCTGTCTTCTACACTGTTGCTCTGTGTATTCATTCATCATTCAACAATGCAATATCCAATATCTATATCTCCTGATCTCACGTATGAGGCTTTTAAAGCCAAGAAGATGCAGATATATATTAACAAGTCACAATCTGATATTGTATTTATGCACATCATTTCTACAATAATGAAATTCTTACTCATATTACAAGGCACACTAATAACACTATTGCAAAGAAAATATACTTCTCAACCCTTTGGAACATAATTATATTTGTCAAAATACAACATTACAGTCATTGTACTGCAAATTTCTTTGCTTTATCAAATCAAATTGTGTACAATGTTTAACAAGTTTATGAACATCTGCAAATACCATAGACAAAGTCCCCCATGAGTTTTAAGGAACCCTCATAATTTCAAGAGCTGAAAAGGGTATGAGTTAGGGGTGGGACGGGTAACTCGGGTACTCGGGTCAGGTCGGTACTGAGTAGGACCCGGGCACCCACAGGACTACCCGGACCCTGGGTTAGTCACATGATATATTGTTTAATGACAAAAAATATCTAAAACTCTATGGTTACACTACAAGTCACGAATGTTTGCATTTCTTTCTGACTATGCACCCATTCCTTCTGACCGTAGGTTGGAATAAAGATAAAACTTCAGTCAACTTCAGTGTATGCATGACTAGATTGTTTTATACGTGTATCTAAATACATTTTAGGCTGCGGTCAAACTATTCCCAATCGAACATTTTACACCCAAGTCTTGAGACATGTAGAGGGTATTCGGGTAGGGTCGGGTAATAGCGTGCTGGGTACCCAGATAGTAAAATTGGACTCGTCCCAGCCTTAGTATGAGTACAGGCAGGTAGAGCTGAGAAGGGGACAAAGATGGTGATTATTTCATTAAATTTGATAAACAAAATATGCTCTTGAATCTGAAGGACTGCAAACCCCAATGAATTTTGCAACATTTATTTCCTGCTAAACACGCAATAACACATGATTAGTGTCAGTGGGTTTATTCAACATCTGTTGTTCACTGATATATACAACCGATTAATTACCTAGTCACCTGTGCATTTGGCAAACATCAGAGATGATTAGTTGTCAACATATGACTAGATCTGATAACGTTTCATAATAAATATATATAGTGTTAATATATTGTATTAAAATCATGTGGTGACACCTTGTTGATGTGATGATATTATCATACCATCATAAAAACATCAAAACAAAACTGTGATTTTGAGTTCTACAATGTACAATGATTTATATAATTAGCATCAAATTTTTAAAAACACACACTTGTTTGTCATGGTAAACCTTTTAATGATGGCTGTACCTATTAAATAATGCAACACATTTGTATATCATTAAATAAGTTATGGTAACTTCATATTTTCATGAAATCCCATTTTGTGATGATTTGAATGTTTCTTCATTGAGAGTGAGTGATTTTGGATGTACAATTCTTCAAATGATACTTGAAGTAAATATATCAAGAAGCTGACAAGCCATGAAATAACTGAAATACAGTTTAAAGTGGAGTTAAACTGAACTCACACAATCTACCAAACAAAATCATATAAATATATTCAATGAGCCATGCAATTGAGTGCTTGATTTAGTATCACTCACTGACATAGATGTGTGGTTTTCAGGAAAGCATCATCTTGTTAGATAAAGGGATCACTCACTGTTCACCAACAATTACCAGCTTATTTGATATCTTGATAAAAAAAAAGCTAAATGTTGTTTGAAGCTGCAGTTGGCAATATTCCAGTTATCACACCCTTTAAAAAATCGAATTTGAACCAGACAACATATCACTGAAGGGTTTGAAATTCCTTTCATCAGAGTGCCAAAGGTAGCAGTTGAAATGGCACTGTTAAATTAAGTTCCTAAAGCCCTTTCCACAAAGTGATCGTAGGGCTACGACAGTCGTAAGTCTATGTTAAAGTATAGGAGTTATGACCGTCTAAGAGCTACAACCGCTTTGTGGAACGGGGCCCTGAAGGGCACTTAGAAAGACTATTTTGCAGCAAAAATGGTAATTATATAGGCCAGTGATAAATGTCCTGTCACAAAAGTAAACTGGAAAAACACATGGAATATGAACATATTTACATACTGAAAATATAGTTTGCTTCTCAAACAATTCGTGGGATCCAGAATCTGAAAAGAGCATTACCGATTTCAGTTAAACGAAGATGACAAACTAGCTCAAGGTGAAACGACATTTGCCAAAGTCAAAGATAATCGTTTGTTTGTTTGTTTGTTTACACTGAACACAGAAATAGTCCAGCCATATGACGGCGGTCTGGACCTGACAATCCAGTAATTGACATCATGAGCATCGAGCAAACGGAATTGGGATGCGATGACATGCATCAACCAAGTCAGCGTGCCTGACGACCTGATCCCATTAGTCGACTTTTACGACAAGCATAGATGCCTTTTACGGCAAGCATGGGTTGCTGAAGACCTATTCTACCCCGGATCTTCACGAGTCCAAAGATAATCGAATGTATTGTTCTCGTTGGCACAACTGTAATCAAAAGAGAACATCTAAATACCTTTAAGAGTGCCCTTATGGACACTTGAAAGAAAAATCATTTCTATCCTTTGACTGAAAACATAAACAATGATCCACACCATCATTCAATCAGCCACATCACAGAGCCAGACCATCCGACCTCCTGTTGAAAGGATTGGGTCACTGAGGAAACATTCTACCCCCAGATTGCTCCGAGAACCAATGGGAAGTTGCAGTTTGCAACTTCAGCCTCTAGTCCAAAGCCCAAGCAAATTTTCTATTGGTCTAAGATAGACTTATCAACATATACTAACACGAAATAAACTGTAAATTATGCGCAAAAACATGTTCTGGTTGGCAGACGCATATCTTTTGACCCAGACTGATGTATTAGACAAATATCTAGTGATGAATAAATTTCAGATTCATAAGATACATATGACAAATAATATTAACATCCTCATATTCATGATGTGCCAGACTTACATATTATATCCAACATTAGTCATTCATGAAACACTTAACAAACAAAATTTCTGCCATGAAAATCCTTTATGACGCCAGAATCTGACAAAGTGTATTGGCCACAATAGCAAACAGAGTAGGAGCTGAATCCTTTAGTACAATCTAAATGGAACAAAGTATCACACATGGGCAACTGAGTACCCATCAGAGTTTGCCAACTGGTAATGAAAGATCTGTGTGTGTCACAAAAGAAGATAATGAGACAGGAAAATGGCTGACAGAGACAGATGCTACGACACAGTGTCTCAGACACAAATTTTCAGAAAAAGTTAAGACAATGGCCAGCTCAACAACAACACTGAGACATACCAGCCTCGGACAAGCAAATCTAGTTACTGCACTAACACACAGATGCTACTTTTCAGAAACTTGTCCTCTGTCAAATTAAACATTCACTTTTTTAACTAAACATCCCTTTTTTGCATTCTTTAGGAGGAATATTCTAAAACATAGTGTCAAACATGTATACTTTTTTCTCAAAGGTTTTAAACAACATCCAATTTTTTCATATGACTCTCGTTAATCTGTCATGGCTGGTGGGTATGTCAACACACAGCCTTCCATCTGTGGGTGTTCTTTAACTTGTTTTGTGTAGCATATTTTTATCTTTTGTTTTAACACATTATCTCATAGATGCACTAAAAGATTACATTTTTGTTGTATAATTGTATAATTTTATAGATTTTCAGAGATTTCCACCGAACATGGAGGCAATTATGAATATCTGGATAAAATCGGCCTAAAATCAGTTATCATACAAAATTTTTTATCCCCATTAGAATTATTGGCTGTTTGGTTTTGAAATATAAACAATCTTTTGCATTCCATTTTATGCCGAAACTCCAAAAATTCAAATGATTATTAACTAATTATTAATTGATTATACAAAGCCCATAGCAAGATAAAAAAAACTGGTTTAAATTATTGAAGATGATTTTACAAAATTCAATGTATATTTCACTTGATCATTTTGGTGCAAAATATCATAATTATTCCACAAATATTTGAAACCTATGCATGTTTATTGTGTAAACTGGATTGGCCTTGAAAGACTTAAAAGACTTGTGTTGATTACAGAAATCAGACAAACAATGAAATTATAGGAGTACCACCACTACACATGGCTAAGTATATTGATTAACTAAACACTATTCTCTGATTGAATAATTATATATGTTTTTTCGATTAATGTTGCTTACTCTGACATAGAGCACTGTCGTAAATGGCTAAAGCATAAATGGACTGAAAAAAACATTTTTGGCCAAAAATCCCACTCATCTCCCAAAGGTAAGTGTTTAGTTTTTTTCAATCCCAAGATGTCCAATAACTGTCAAAATATCAAGGCTTTATGAATAAGTGTCATGACCGGCGGTTAATGATTTCTACCGACACTGTAAATGGTATATGTGACAAAAATATATATGTTCAACATGATTGTCAGTTTATTGATATTTTTTTGACAGAGTGATCCATTATGACAATTAATCAAAGATGAAAATAACTCTCTCACTTTGAAAATACACTACCAAGCAAATGAAAGTATACACCCATGTTTGATGAAAAATGAAACAAACAAGGTTATTCCATGGTGATGTATTTGATACGGGTATCATAGTTGTGTTTTGGGCCTTATGTTTGCAGTGTCAGTGTTTTCAGCATAGTAATGTTTTCGATAACGTTTGTAATGTTTTCCTCAAAGACAAATTTCAAGTGAATACTTTCTTTTGCACAGAAGCTTAGGCCTGTCTTGATAAAAGATAAAAGACCCTCCATATTCTTAAATTCGTCACTCCCACATCCTATCCATCCGACACTATCCTGCTCTGTCAGGCCCGCTCCACCCGACCCTGCCCTGCCCTGCCCTGCCATGCCCTGCCCTGCCCTGCCCTGCCCTGCCCTGCCCTGCCCTGCCCACCTAAAACCCCACTCCATCTGTGAGTATTATATTTACAACAGCTCTTGTTATTGCCCATGATAAACTGATACTTTCTTAAAACCCTTTTTTTTACATGTAAACCCATTTTTTACATGAAACTCATTCTGTATGTGTAAGAATGAATATTATCCTACCCTATTTTTATCCCAGGGATGAAATTCTATAGTGTCAAGATGATTCTCCCTAGTGAATTTGAACCCATACCAGTGTGTTTAATCCTATCAACATGTATTTACCCCCATATCCCCCCCCCCCCCCCCCCCCCCCCCATTTCACCCCATACATTTTCCTATTTCCACTTAGGTATGTTTCACTGGGATGAATTACCCTTAATTTTTGGACATAACCTATCCCAGATTTCCCACACAAAGGTAGGATATATACTCTAGAGTAAAACTTCCCCCGGGATAATATTTAGGTAGGATATAATCCTTGCTTACATATGCACTGGTCACCACTTCTATATCAGTCTTAAGTAGTGTGGTGATGTTGTGTAATTCAAGTATCACTCCTACCAGAATGTTGAACATACTTTTGTAGCCAACTTGAACATGAGATATACTAAAAAATAGCTGTGTATGCTTACATTATGCCTTTGGGTGTTAAAGAGTTCTAAGGTGGAAAGTGTGACACCTGTACAAAAGATCAGTTTACCTGCGACGAGAGTGGGCCAAATTGATCTTTAACCGGAACCTGTGTCTCCGGCACTGAGAGCAGTGATCTGTTGAAACCTATCGACAGAAAGGAGATTACAAAGGAAAGCACATCTACCGATATCACTCCTGCATTAGCGGGTGATCGATGGCCATATTATACGCGCAGAACAAACATGTAACAAGCCGTTTGTTGTGTTGTGTTATTATGTAAAACTTATTTAGTTTTATGGTTAATGGATTGTAACAGAATTTAACTAAAAATAATTCAAATTATTTTGTTCGTCCTTTGTATTCTTGATGAATTAGAAAAATGATAAGGTACAACTACAAAATAGAATGAAAACAACCTTGCTATTTATAAATTTTAACTGTTCAGACAAAAAAACCTTTTTATTTAAAAATGTTAACTGTTAAAACTAAATTTGTTTTGGTTATTTTTAAATGTAAGCTGTTCAAACTAAAAAAACTTGTTATTTATAAATGTTAACTGTTCAAACTAAAAAAATCCTTGTTACATGTATCTATAAATGTTAACTGTTCAAACTGAAAAAAACCTTGTTAGTTTTTAATGTTAACTGGTCACACTAAAACAACCCTTGTTATTTTAAATGTTAACTGGTCAAACTCAAATTACGGCAAAAATAATACCATACTGATGAGGACAATAAACTGGACTAACAAATACAATATTTAATGTTACATACAAAAAATATTCAGATAAATTATTATTTGAAATTTTAATTTTGTAAAAAACTCCAGAAATTATAACATCAAAAAGGTGTTGCCTTTCATAGTTAAATGTACTGAATTTACTGATAACAGGGGGCTTTTATTCCTTACTCATAATGTATATATTTATCTGCTGTTGAATGAGGGTGAGGTGAAATGGGTTTAATGTTCGTTCAAGATTGTTGCACTTGTGTGCATGCACATGTGTGTGTGGATGTGTGGGTGTGGGTGTGGCTGCTTGTACAAGTCCAGACAACTACCGGTTTTATAGTGCTAGCCCACTGAGATCTAAACAAAAGTGACAAAAAGCATTTCCATAATCATAGTGAATGTGTGAGTATGGTATGGTTTTACGCCACTTTTAGCAATATTCCAGGAATATCACGGCGGGGGACACCAGAAATGGGCTTCACACATTGTACCCATGTCGGGAATCGAAACCGGGTCTTCGGCATGACGAGCGAACGCTTTAACCACTAGGCCACCCGACCGCCCCTCCATAATCATAAGAAATCTTTAATGAAAGCAGAGTCAATTGTATAATTCTGACTATATCATAAGCGTGTGTTCATGAATCCCTATCAAATAGTGATTATATCAGGTGTTCCCCAAAACATGAGCATTATAGTATACTGACCTACTGGTGCACCATCACAAACACATGCAAAGGCAAGGCAATTGTTCACCTGATAACTGAATCATTGTTCAAAGCAGCATTAAACCCAACTCACTCCATTATTGCATGATCATGCCACCCAAAACAAATCCATTTACTACATCACAAAAAGGTATGACTGACTGACTATGGTTTTACGCCGCTTTTAGCAATATTCCAGCAATATCACGGCGGGGGACACCAGAAATGGGCTTCACACATTGTACCCATGTCGGGAATCGAACCCGGGTCTTCGGCGTGACGAGCGAACGCTTTAACCACTAGGCTACCCGACCGCCCCACAAAAAGGTATGAATAAGGTTTTATTTTTGTTGCTTAAAAACTCATTAGGCAATATATTAGCCTACAAATAATCGAGACTGGACCAGACAATCCAGTGATTGATAACACAGGCATTGATCCACGCAATTGGAATACGATAACATGTAATCAACTAAGTCATCGAACCTGTCTACCCGATCTATTTAGTAGACTCCTATGACAAGCATGGGTTGTGATGAACTATCTTCTACACAGAATGTTGGCTGGTTAATTAGGCTTCATGTATATATGCATTTGAAAGGCTAATACAATGGAGTGTCCGCATAATGTGGGGAAAAAAAATTCAAATTAATGCATTTCAGATATTTTTAGTGAGTGAGTGAGTGAGTGAGTTGGGTTTAACGCCGCTTTTGACAGTGTTCCAGTTATATCACTGCGTGTCAGCTTAATGTGGGAGGAAAGCCCGAAGTGATGCAGGTCTCAGATGTTTACCACCTCAGTGAAACCCACGAGCATGGGTATGGTTTTGACAAACCAAGAAACATAATCGGGGTGAACCGGGATTCGAACCCACAATCATAGATTTCTGGCGTGCCCAAGGGATGCAACTCTGCACAGCAAATCGTGGCGCCTTAGATGACTGGGCCACCTGTGCCCTCCCACTTAAAGAATCAAGATCACAATCAGGGCAAATCTGGGATTCAAACCCAAGCACAGAGGATCCTGGCCAGAATATCAACTCTGCATCTTATGCCACTAGGCCAACTGTGCCTTTAGACAACATCCTTGGTAGCTACAGATCCTGAAAGTAAAGTCATATTTTATGATTTTGTTTGTACTTTAGTTTAACGCTACATGACAGTGAACTGTAAATACTTGAGTCTGGACCAGACAAACCAGTGATTGATATTATATGCAACAATCCACGCCATAATCAACCAAGTCACCGAGCATGAACATCCAATTCATTTGGTCACCTCGCACTACCAGCAAAGGCAGATGTGACCAATTCTGACCCAGAATCCCCACATGGTAATTTTCGGATGTTATGGATAAAGGAAGTTCATATTAATTTTTATTACCCATCGGTTTAGAAATAACCGAGTTCATAATAATTATATGTGCACTCATGTAAATATTACTTCATTCACACAAGTGAATTGTTTACGTTATCCGGACGGCATTGTTGACATCATTTGAACCATATTGTAATGTAAGGTTTGAATGACGTCACATTATAAACGATATAGCTGAAGCCTGTTGACACCATTGACACAGCGGTCGTGATAAGTGCATTTTTCTAAAGGGGAGCTAAAAACGATTCAAATATAATGGGTAATAAAAAAATCATTACACTCAATCATTTTATGAAACTCGTGTAAGAATTCATGTAATACCCTCACCCTCGCTCGGGAATTAACACACTCGTTTCATAAAATCTGAATGACACACATGCTCGTATCTCCATACACTAAGTGAGTTGTGTTAAACCCGGTTATGAATTTTTTTCCAGTTAAATCAGGGCATGTCAGCTTGAGGAAATCCCAAAGTGATCCAGGTCTTAATATTAATATATACTGTTTTGAGGTCATGGAACAGTGGTCAAACAGCCAAGAAATATTCAATATGTATAACTCAAAACATATAAGCCAAAGAGTGTTCCAAAGCTCAGAGGGGCGGTCAGGTAGGTCAGTGGTTAAAGCGTTCGCTCATCACGCCGAAGAGCCGGGTTCGATTCCCGACATGGGTAAAATGTGTGAAGCCCATTTCTGGTGTCCCCCGCCGTGATATTGCTGGAATATTGCTAAAAGTTGCGTAAAACCATACTCACTCACTCACTCACTCCAAAGCTTAGAAGAGTTCTCTAGCCCATATGAAAACAAGAAGCTTGATAAATGTCATGCAGTTCTGGCCTAATACTGTTTCATTTCCTTGTATAGCATCATTCATGACAAATCAATGAGCTTATGTAACACATATGAAACTACATGCCGCTACAGTCGACACGGTTATTATTGATATATGTCAAAATGAATGAACACCTCCCTGTTAGCTGATACAGCAATAAAGGCAGAAGCAGAGGTCACAGACAACACACAGAACAAGATCTCAGTCTGAAAATAGGGCATAGATTTCTTGTAAGTCTCTGCACAATCTGCCCAGCTGATAACCAATCAATACTCTTTATGAAGAACATGTAATAAGCATCGATATCGTGAAATCTTCCTCGGACGTGACCTTGACCTTAGAGCTGAACCGTGTATGCTACTGGAAAGTCAAACACAATTACAAAGAATTAATCGAGCAAATTCAAAGAACACACATCATGGAGATGGGATATTGAGAAATCAGTTTAATTAAACAGGTTAGCTGAGACAGACTTACTGAGGAAGCCTTTAATTACAGAAGTAACCAGTCGGGCTGGGAATCGGGGACAATCATGCTAAATGCCTTGCCATGGCATCCAGTTGTAACAGAATATAGGAGATCTTTATAAACAAAGTTAGGGAGTAGGCTTTCGCGCATGCCATCTGAGCTTCCAACATAGAATAGACTCGGTTATGAACAATCCACCTGGAAAATAGTCTTATTTTTTTTATAAGAAACAATTATTTTTCAAGAACAGAATTGTCAACTGTGATGTTTCAAGTTTCGTTCATGGATGATTATCATCATTCATCGAGCAGCGGCACAGGTTTGTTTCACTTGTAACCATTATTTCTGACAGAACCACCAAGTGTGTGTCAATCCAACATCTTACTCCTGAAATATGTTCCAGTGTCCTAAAACACTACCTTATCCAATGGATGCCAATCACGATAGATTACCAGTTATTCTTTTTATGCAGTCTATCATTTCAACAGGAAACTGAGTATTTTACCCACAATTCAATTTTTCGACTCTTCGGAGCCATCACAGCTAGGGTCTGGTTCACTTTTTATTTCAGGATATCTCTGAAGCTTCAAGGAGTCTGACCTTATGTAAGATTTACCCAGCATATTCGGAGAATCTAAAAATTGAATTTATTTGCCTGTGGCGTGAGAAGGGTCCTCTCTCCGGAGACTTGTGAGATACATATACGTTCTCAATGAGGGGTACAAGAGTACGAGAGTCTACTAGGAAGTGTTATAGTCACAGGCGAAGCTGGTAATCCCCATTGAGTCAACATATTGATCTTACAGTAAATGATGTTTGAAAAAAATCGAACTCGTACCATGAATATTATGTCTCCGTGGGAGCAAATTGTCTCAACGTGAGATTAAAACCAAGGCAAGAAAGTGATTGCATGCTCTTGTCAGACACTTGTCGTAAAACATTCATGAAGAAATGTGTTTGTGTCAATATGCACATCTACATGCGATTCCTCCCAACAGTCAACTTTCCCAGTATTTAAATTACGTTTTTTCCTTTAATATAACATTTGCTCTGAACAGGTGATAAATAAAAGACTGGAAAGATTCTGAGAAAACATTGAATGTGATGAAGTGTTCCACCATAAGTGTTGTGTGAGACACAAAAATAGGGGTGAATCTTCATTGTGAAAAAATATGATTTTCTTCACACCAGACCAAATCAATTCAAAGGCATTAAACCAAATTGAAAATCACCCACAAATACTAATGTCTTTTGTTGCAATTGATTTTAATTTCTGAGATAAAGCCCCAAATTAGGAACAGTTATTCATGTCAGTATAAAATCTGAGGGGAAGGCAATAATCGATTCACTTTGGCCAAACTTCAGAACATTGAATATATTGAAACATAATCATCATACTGCTACACGGCCCATTTTTTAAAAATCAGGAAGTAATCAACTGTTTCAGTGATGGTTATTTTCAAAGTCCTTATAATTAAATGTTTCTGTTCAAATGTTTGGATTGTTGTATATTCCATTGTTTGTTGTTAGCTTGTTGGTTGGTTGGTTGGTTCAAAATGTTTCAGCTTTATGATGACAGTCTGTAAATCGAGTCTGGACCAGACGATCAAGTGATTGATATCATGAGCATTGATCAATTCAATTGGGTTACCATGGTAACAGTGAACTGACATCACAACATGGCTGTATGTAGTTAATACACTTTTGAAGATAGCAAAATGCAACCAATCATAGTTTGTTGTTCAATGCATTTAAACTAGCACACTGGGAATCCCTCTGGCCAAGACTTCACCTAACCTGAAACAGTGGTAGTTTTTTGCTGCACCTCGGACATAAAATAGATTTCTTTCTCAAAACTTCTTTCTCAGAATGGGAGGTACATATTACAGTCACTTACATACTATAAAGAAGAAAAAATGGTAAATCCTTATGTCGAGAAATGTTTAAGGGCAACCTCAAAACATTTTTTTAAATCTATCTTGTGTTATTTTCCCCAAGCAAGCTCTGTGGTCTAATGGATGCCCCGAGAAAAGAAGGTAGTTGGTTCCATCCTTGGTTGCATCATACCAAAAGATGTTATAAAATGGTACTTGTTGTTACCTTGCCTGGTGCTTGGCATTAAGAGGATAAAACAAGGAATGGTCGGCTTGGAGTCAGTATTCTGTGTCAGAGTGGGGTATCAATTTTAAACTGTGGCATGTTATCAAAAAATGTGTCGTTGTATAAAAACAAGCATAAGTCTAGACCAGTACATGCAGCCACACACACATGCGCATGCACATCGCTATATAAGTGCAATAATCTTGAGCACAATGTTAAACCCTATTTCACCTCACCTCAGCTAGAAAAAATGTTAAAATGAAGACCTAGCCTGGTTTAATTGTACTAATACCATCAGAGTTGATACAGTCAACAATGCCAAATGGAGCAAACATCTGCTATAATGTACCAAATTATAATCCCTAACTTATTAGTTGAACAGATTTTCAAGGTTGACTGCAGTTCATTGTGTAGACTTGGCATTGCTTGGCACAAGCATCAGCTTAATATACATCAATATACAGTCCAATTACCTCGTCTGACAAAGGATTTGATTCACTTCAGTACATGGCTAACACCTATCCAATAAACTACTGTAAATTGTGTGAAAACAACTTACAAAAACACATCCCTAAGTGATGTGCTCCCTGTCGGTCACAAAGCACCGTCTCAGCTATAATTGATGATCATCCCAGTGGGCAATAGCAGTGTCCCACTGGCAAGTCCTGGGCCCCGTTCCACAAAACGATCTTAGCGCTAAGATGATCGTAACTCCCATACTTTAACATAGGCTTACGACAATCATAGCATTAAGATCGCTTTGTGGAACAGGCCCCTGGTCAGACATACAGGCCTAGCAGTCACTTGAGATGATCTGACAAAGGTGCCATAGGAGTCATAGGAGCAAGGTCTGACATACAGCCACAGGGGCCAGCTAGGCCAGACATACAGGTTGAGGAGCCACACGAGCTGGATCAGGCATACAGGCTGTGGAGCCACAGAAGCCATGACAGGCATACAGAGTTAGGAGCCTTAGGTGCCATGACAGGCATACAGACGTAGAGCCTTAGGTGCCATGACAGGCATACAGAGTTACGAGCCCTAGGTGCCAGGTCAGGCAAACAGAGTTAGGAGCCTTAGGTGCCATGACAGGCATACAGACTTAAGAGCCAGTTCAGGCATACAGACTTAAGAGCCAGTTCAGGCATACAGACTTAAGAGCCAGTTCAGGCATACAGACTTAGGAGACTTAGGAGCCAGTTCAGGCATACAGACTTAAGAGCCAGTTCAGGCATACAGACTTAGGAGACTTAGGTGCCAGTTCAGGCATACAGAGTTAGGAGCCAGTTCAGACATACAGACTTAGGAGACTTAGGAGCCAGTTCAGGCATACAGACTTAGGTGCAAGGTCAGGCATACAGAGTTAGGAGCCTTAGGTGCCAGGTCAGGCATACAGTTTTAGGAGCCAGTTCAGACATACAGACTTAGGAGACTTAGGAGCCAGTTCAGGCATTCTGACTTAGGAGCCTTAGTTGCCAGGTCAGGCATACAGAGTTAGGAGCCCTAGGTGCCAGGTCAGGCATACAGACTTAGGAGCCAGTTCAGACATCCAGACTTAGGAGCCTTAGGTGCCAGGTCAGGCATACAGACTTAAGAGCCAGTTCAGATATACAGACTTAGGAGCCAGTTCAGACATCCAGACTTAGGAGCCTTAGGTGCCAGGTCAGACATACAGAGTTAGGAGCCTTAGGTGCCAGGTCAGGCATACAGACTTAGGAGCCAGTTCAGACATACAGACTTAGGAGCCTAAGGTGCCAGGTCAGGCATACAGACTTAGGAGCCAGTTCAGGCATACAGACTTAGGAGCCAGTTCAGACATACAGACTTAGGAGCCTTAGGTGCCAGGTCAGGCATACAAACTTAGGAGCCAGTTCAGACATACAGACTTAGGAGCCTTAGGTGCCAGGTCAGGCATACAGACTTAAGAGCCAGTTCAGATATACAGACTTAGGAGCCAGTTCAGACATCCAGACTTAGGAGCCTTAGGTGCCAGGTCAGACATACAGACTTAGGAGCCTTAGGTGCCAGGTCAGGCATACAGACTTAGGTGCAAGGTCGGGCATACAGACTTAAGAGCCTTAGGTGCCAGGTCAGGCATACAGACTTAGGAGCCAGTTCAGACATCCAGACTTAGGAGCCTTAGTTGCCAGGTCAGACATACAGACTTAGGAGCCTTAGGTGCCAGGTCAGGCATACAAACTTAGGAGCCAGTTCAGACATCCAGACTTAGGAGCCATAGTTGCCAGGTCAGACATACAGACTTAGGAGCCTTAGTTGCCAGGTCAGACATACATACTTAAGAGCCTTAGGTGCCAGGTCAGGCATACAGACTTAGGAGCCAGTTCAGACATCCAGGCTTAGGAGCCAGTTCAGACATCCAGACTTAGGAGCCTTAGGTGCCAGTTCAGACATACAGAGTTAGGAGCCTTAGGTGCCAGGTCAGGCATACAGACTTAGGAGCCAGTTCAGACATACAGACTTAGGAGCCTAAGGTGCCAGGTCAGGCATACAGACTTAGGAGCCAGTTCAGGCATACAGACTTAGGGGCCAGTTCAGGCATACAGACTTAGGAGCCAGTTCAGACATACAGACTTAGGAGCCTTAGGTGCCAGGTCAGGCATACAGACTTAGGAGCCAGTTCAGACATACAGACTTAGGAGCCTAAGGTGCCAGGTCAGGCATACAGACTTAGGAGCCAGTTCAGGCATACAGACTTAGGAGCCAGTTCAGGCATACAGACTTAGGAGCCAGTTCAGACATACAGACTTAGGGGCCTTAGGTGCCAGGTCAGGCACACAAACTTAGGAGCCAGTTCAGACATACAGACTTAGGAGCCTTAGGTGCCAGGTCAGGCATACAGACTTAGGAACCAGTTCAGACATACAGACTTAGGAGCCTTAGGTGCCAGGTCAGGCATACAGACTTAGGTGCAAGGTCAGGCATACAGACTTAAGAGCCTTAGGTGCCAGGTCAGGCATACAGACTTAGGAGCCAGTTCAGACATCCAGACTTAGGAGCCTTAGTTGCCAGGTCAGACATACAGACTTAGGAGCCTTAGGTGCCAGGTCAGGCATACAGACTTAGGAGCCAGTTCAGACATCCGGACTTAGGAGCCTTAGTTGCCAGGTCAGACATACAGACTTAGGAGCCTTAGTTGCCAGGTCAGACATACAGACTTAAGAGCCTTAGGTGCCAGGTCAGGCATACAGACTTAGGAGCCAGTTCAGACATCCAGACTTAGGAGCCAGTTCAGACATCCAGACTTAGGAGCCTTAGGTGCCAATTCAGACATACAGAGTTAGGAGCCTTAGGTGCCAGGTCAGGCATACAGACTTAGGAGCCAGTTCAGACATACAGACTTAGGAGCCTAAGGTGCCAGGTCAGGCATACAGACTTAGGAGCCAGTTCAGGCATACAGACTTAGGAGCCAGTTCAGGCATACAGACTTAGGAGCCAGTTCAGACATACAGACTTAGGAGCCTTAGGTGCCAGGTCAGGCATACAGACTTAGGAGCCAGTTCAGACATACAGACTTAGGAGCCTAAGGTGCCAGGTCAGGCATACAGACTTAGGAGCCAGTTCAGGCATACAGACTTAGGAGCCAGTTCAGGCATACAGACTTAGGAGCCTTAGGTGCCAGGTCAGGCATACAAACTTAGGAGCCAGTTCAGACATACAGACTTAGGAGCCTTAGGTGCCAGGTCAGGCATACAGACTTAGGAGCCAGTTCAGACATACAGACTTAGGAGCCTTAGGTGCCAGGTCAGGCATACAAACTTAGGAGCCAGTTCAGACATACAGACTTAGGAGCCTTAGGTGCCAGGTCAGGCATACAGACTTAGGAGCCAGTTCAGACATACAGACTTAGGAGCCTTAGGTGCCAGGTCAGGCATTCAGACTTAGGAGCCAGTTCAGACATCCAGACTTAGGAGCCTTAGGTGCCAGGTCAGGCATACAGACTTAGGAGCCAGTTCAGACATCCAGACTTAGGAGCCTTAGGTGCCAGGTCAGGCATACAGACTTAGGTGCCAGGTCAGGCATACAGACTTAAGAGCCTTAGGTGCCAGGTCAGGCATACAGACTTAGGTGCCAGGTCAGGCATACAGACTATGGAGTCGCAGGAGCCATGTGAGATAAACAGGCGGAGGAGCCACAAGAGACAGATCAGGCATACAGCCAAGGAGTCACAGGAGCTTTAGCATATCCTACATGTAATCACCAGTCTTGGAAAACAGAAATGACTGTGGCTCAGCTATAAAACCATAAATGATCCAAGAGAACAGAAGCAAGTCAACATCAGGAGGAGGCATACTGAGTCCTCAGACTTCTGACGCAAGTGCAAGCTCCCTGGCTGCAAGATACTGCCATAGACCAAAGGAATCTTCAAGAAAGCATTCAAGATTTCTATGTTCCCAATACCCTTGCGTGTGTAGCAAGGCTTCAAATTGCCATTTTCCATTAAATATGAAAATGGGCATATTCTTGCAGCATCCTGATGGCAAGGTGTCCATCATCTGCAGTTATATTTCAAAGACCAAAGCTTTCAACAGAACTTGTATGCAAGTGCAATATTTCATTTGTTCTTTACTGATCTATAAGCAAGCGCCTCAGGTATTCTCCTTCGATGTCGCAATGGGTAGAGGTTTTAATACAAAAATCCAAAGGGTAGAAAAGAGGGTCAGCCAGTATGTTTTTTTACTTATGTTGCAGGGTTGTGATGCTCATGTGGATATTTGGTGATGTGGATGAGGTTTCTGTCTTTTGATTTACAAGCTGTGGTTTTAATTGCCATGTCAGCTTGTTTCCCCATGACAGTGAGCCAGTGAGTTTGGTCTTAGTTATATCACAGCATGTCATGTCAGTTTGGGAGGATAGCCCGAAGTGATGCAGGTCTAAAACATTTACCACTTTGATGAAACCTCCATGGTGCTGAAAAAAGAATAGAAACATAATCAGGGCAAATCTGTCATTGAAACCTTTGATGACACGTTTCTGGCACAGTGCATTGTGGTCCATTGGAAAACTGAGCCACTGGGAACAAAACTGGGCGGTTTTTTTAATACAAATGAATACAGGTGCATGTTACTTTCTTTGTTGGTAAGTTGCTGAATTGTGGTGTCCATGGTAGATATAATGGTATTTTGATGTCAGATGAAGTTTGTTTGTTTATTTTTCAACACCGCACTCAGCAATATTCCAGTTATATGACGGCAGTTTGTAAATAATCGAGTCTGGACCTGACAATCTAGTGATTGACATCATGATGACATGACAAGCATAGTCTTTATACATCCATGCAATACAGCACAAGATTTAGACCAGAGAGGTGAAATGGATTTTCTCCTCCACCTTGCTAAAAAAAGGCCCCTACAGCTTCATACATAAAACTAAGTTAATCAGGAATTGCAATCCTGGACCACAAAGAGTTGACAAGCCTTCTGGCAGGTTCTGACAATGATAACTTCTGAGTTTGACACGTTGACCTAGGCACTGCATGACCGGAAGGCTAAAATCTTTTTCTGTCTTTGCATCTACTTGTGAACTAAAACAATTACCACGTATCAAGGTCATGTGAAATGGGGTTTATACAGTGACGTGCATGCACTTGTGTGCGTGCGTGCGTGCGTACCTGCGTGCCTGCGTGTGTGACTGCTCTATACTAGTCCGGACTGATGCCGATTTATATTGAGATACCATGCTGCAGTTTGACATGAATACCCTACTCAGACACAGCATACTGACTCCAAGCTGACAAGTCCTTGTTTTAGCCCCGTAATGCTGAGTGACAGACAGGGTAACAACAAGGACCATCATTTGACATCTTTTGTTTGATGCAGCCAGGGATCACTCATCACAAAAAACAACTTTTTGCACAAATTCCCTTGTTTGATTTTTCCAATCAGAGCAGAAATTCTGGTTCATTTATAGCATAAAGAAACAGATGAACAAGGAGGGAAGCACAACTGGAGTCCATGGGGATGCTTAGTTCTTGCCTACATGTCTGATCCCCAAATGTCACATGGATGTTATTTTTAAGGAGGTCCAGCATTTCACATATTGTTTTCACAGTAAACTTCAGATGACATTTGCTTTCATATTTGATAAATTGTCTTGGGCTGAAACACTTTTAAACCATGACAATGACAACAAGTCTTATTTTAATATTTTAATAAATGAGTATGGTCTTAGTATTCTAGGAGTTCTAAATTTTTGATGGAATGTGATTGATTTCAGCAAAAGATATTGTTCATGTGACCCTGGAAAAATAATAAAATAGCTTTTGCATAATTTGTAACATAATTACTTCTTTGCTCTGTACATCAATAATTTGGGCTCTTTTCATCGTAAAATTTGTTTCCCCAAATGAAACAATTTATCAATGAAAGGACATGCAGAGAGAAGGATGAAAATTGATTATTCATGACGCATCATTACCACAAAATTTTCAACATTCCTGCTTAGCAATTGAATTTTGACTCTTAATGTTTGTAAAACAAAGTGTTGAAATAAAGACTTCGCATGACTACAAATTTTCGTACAAGAGACAAATTCTATGGTTGACCAACACAGCTACTTTATTCTGTTAATGAAATCTTTTAAAAAAATGCTTCTTATAATCAGCAGGTTTGCAGGGAGGAATGATTTCTTTTCTTGAAATACAGAAGAAAAACTTGAGTTTCTTCTACCGTTTCACTTGCTAGATCAATGGTGTATCGGATATGGGCTTCCCAAGTCTCTACTATTGACACCTCCTGTCTTTCATCCTTAATTAGTTCTGTTCTCTACCATTGGCGAAGGTATTTCTTCAAGATATAAAAATCAAGTGTGGCTTAGTTTTGGTTGATAAAAAATCAGCATTGTAGCTAACAGAGTGTGAGTATGAATCTAATTATTGGGCATTTGTAAAGGAAAAACTACAAGCCAATCAGCAGCTGAAACACAGTTGAGACTTCAGGGATGCTGAGCTGTGAATACAGAGATGAAGTTATGGTAACAATGAGCTACAGATTCATGCATTTACTTCACAGTTGAAGGATGCAGTTGAATTCTGAACTAATGATGTGATTTGTGATAGTAATGTGACATATGGGTCATCACTTGTTGAATCTTTGTATTCAAGACTGCAGTTGAACTCCACTAGGATCTGTGATGGTGAAGGGAAAATTGGGGTCATCACTTGTTGAATCTTTGTATTCAAGACTGCAGTTGAACTCCACTAGGATCTGTGATGGTGAAAGAAAATTGGGGTCATCACTTGTTGAATCTTTGTATTCAAGACTGCAGTTGAACTCAACTAGGATCTGTGATGGTGAAGGGAAAATTGGGGTCATCACTTGTTGAATCTTTGTATTCAAGACTGCAGTTGAACTCAACTAGGATTTGTGATGGTGAAGGGAAAATTGGGGTCATCACTTGTTGAATCTTTGTACTCAAGACTGCAGTTGAACTCCACTAGGATCTGTGATGGTGAAGGGAAAATTTGGGTCATCACTTGTTGAATCTTTGTATTCAAGGCTGCAGTTGAACTCCACTAGGATCTGTGATGGTGAATGGAAAATTGGGGTCATCATTTGTTGAATCTTTTTATTCAAGACTGCAGTTGAACTCCACTAGGATCTGTGATGGTGAATGGAAAATTGGGGTCATCACTTGTTGAATCTTTGTATTCAAGGCTGCAGTTGAACTCCACTAGGATCTATGATGGTGAATGGAAAATTGGGGTCATCACTTGTTGAATCTTTGTATTCAAGACTGCAGTTGAACTCAACTAGGATTTGTGATGGTGAAGGGAAAATTGGGGTCATCACTTGTTGAATCTTTGTACTCAAGACTGCAGTTGAACTCCACTAGGATCTGTGATGGTGAAGGGAAAATTTGGGTCATCACTTGTTGAATCTTTGTATTCAAGGCTGCAGTTGAACTCCACTAGGATCTATGATGGTGAAGGGAAAATTGGGGTCATCACTTGTTGAATCTTTGTATTCAAGACTGCAGTTGAACTCAACTAGGATTTGTGATGGTGAAGGGAAAATTGGGGTCATCACTTGTTGAATCTTTGTATTCAAGACTGCAGTTGAACTCCATTAGGATCTGTGATGGTGAAGGGAAAATTGGGGTCATCACTTGTTGAATCTTTGTATTCAAGGCTGCAGTTGAACTCCACTAGGATCTATGATGGTGAATGGAAAATTGGGGTCATCACTTGTTGAATCTTTGTATTCAAGACTGCAGTTGAACTCAACTAGGATTTGTGATGGTGAAGGGAAAATTGGGGTCATCACTTGTTGAATCTTTGTACTCAAGACTGCAGTTGAACTCCACTAGGATCTGTGATGGTGAAGGGAAAATTTGGGTCATCACTTGTTGAATCTTTGTATTCAAGACTGCAGTTGAACTCCACTAGGATCTGTGATGGTGAATGGAAAATTGGGGTCATCATTTGTTGAATCTTTTTATTCAAGACTGCAGTTGAACTCCACTAGGATCTGTGATGGTGAATGGAAAATTGGGGTCATCACTTGTTGAATCTTTGTATTCAAGGCTGCAGTTGAACTCCACTAGGATCTATGATGGTGAATGGAAAATTGGGGTCATCACTTGTTGAATCTTTGTATTCAAGACTGCAGTTGAACTCCACTAGGATTTGTGATGGTGAAGGGAAAATTGGGGTCATCACTTGTTGAATCTTTGTACTCAAGACTGCAGTTGAACTCCACTAGGATCTGTGATGAAGGGAAAATTTGGGTCATCACTTGTTGAATCTTTGTATTCAAGGCTGCAGTTGAACTCCACTAGGATCTATGATGGTGAAGGGAAAATTGGGGTCATCACTTGTTGAATCTTTGTATTCAAGACTGCAGTTGAACTCAACTAGGATTTGTGATGGTGAAGGGAAAATTGGGGTCATCACTTGTTGAATCTTTGTATTCAAGACTGCAGTTGAACTCCACTAGGATCTTTGATGGTGAAGGGAAAATTGGGGTCATCACTTGTTGAATCTTTGTATTCAAGACTGCAGTTGAACTCCACTAGGATCTATGATGGTGAATGGAAAATTGGGGTCATCACTTGTTGAATCTGTGTATTCAAGACTGCAGTTGAACTCAACTAGGATTTGTGATGGTGAAGGGAAAATTGGGGTCATCACTTGTTGAATCTTTGTACTCAAGACTGCAGTTGAACTCCACTAGGATCTGTGATGGTGAAGGGAAAATTGGGGTCATCACTTGTTGAATCTTTGTATTCAAGGCTGCAGTTGAACTCCACTAGGATCTGTGATGGTGAAGGGAAAATTGGGGTCATCACTTGTTGAATCTTTGTATTCAAGACTGCAGTTGAACTCAACTAGGATCTGTGATGGTGAAGGGAAAATTGGGGTCATCATTTGTTGAATCTTTGTATTCAAGGCTGCAGTTGAACTCCACTAGGATCTGTGATGGTGAAGGGAAAATTGGGGTCATCACTTGTTGAATCTTTGTATTCAAGGCTGCAGTTGAACTCCACTAGGATCTGTGATGGTGAATGGAAAATTGGGGTCATCATTTGTTGAATCTTTTTATTCAAGACTGCAGTTGAACTCCACTAGGATCTGTGATGGTGAATGGAAAATTGGGGTCATCACTTGTTGAATCTTTGTATTCAAGACTGCAGCTGAACTCCACTAGGATCTGTGATGGTGAAGGGAAAATTGGGGTCATCACTTGTTGAATCTTTGTATTCAAGACTGCATTTGAATTCTGAACTCATGTTGTTATTTGTGGAGGTATGTGACACATGGGGACATAAAAGTGTTGAATCTTGTTGAATTCAGTTGAATGTTGACCCCATTGCTGATGTTTGATGGTATTGAGACATATGAGGTGATCACTTGTTGAATCGTTGTATTCAAGAGTGCAGTTGAGTTTTGAATTCTGAATTCAAGTTATTTGTGCAGGTTTGTGACACATGGGTTGAAAATACTTGATTCTTGTTGAATTCAGTTGATCACATTGCAGATCTGTGATGGTACTGTGACAAATTCATCACTATAGGTTATATTATATGGCACAATGCAGTTTAGTGAGTGTGTGTGGAATTTGATATGATTTGTGGAAAACCTCTTTGTTGAAACCCACAAGTATGTTTATGCTGCTGCCACAAAATGATCAAAATTTGGACGTTTATAGTACTTAAACCAACATTCAGAAAAGCTAAGCAACACCACTTTTCTTAGTGAATCGCAACACCTTAGACAGCTCTGCCACCGATTCCCATTGATGTGTAGAAGCCGACACATGAATTATCACATTGAAATGACTTGAGGATTTGAATCTGGGTTTGCCCAGGTCCTTGTTGACCACTGAGTCTCCTACTCCCATGATCATGTACATGACACAGAATTATCTCATGGAAATGACTGGAGGGTTACACAGAAAAGGATATGTCTTCTTTCTTTGTCAGACTCAGGGAAGAATATGATGAAACTTGACAAAATCTGAAACTAGGGATACTTTTTTCTTCAATTAATCCCAGGACAAAGTGTTAAGGAATGAGAGAGTGCAGTGGCATTGAAAACTTACCATTCATAAGAAATCCAGTTTTTAATGAAAGAGCTTTAGCTTCTCAGCATCAGCAAGAAATAGGATCCCAGAGGAAAACTTCATAATTGACCTTAAGTGCATTATTTAACTGCAGCCCCCTGGGAACAACTCTCCTGCTCAGACAATAGCTTTTGTCATTCTCCAGGGATGGAAACTACAGATGGGGACTTTGTTTCTTAAGCATGTTGTTAACTTAGAACCTCCTACGTAACGCTACTGTCCACTGGAAAGAGGCCCAATTCATTTGGCATGGACTAGGTGTTTGAAGAAGAACTGCAAACCTCCAGAGTATAGGAGTGATATAATGATCTGTACACAACAAGTGTCAGTCTGGCCTTAATGATACTGTAATTTCCTGATTAGATATTGGAACTTCCATACACACCGTGAAGGGAGGGAAACAAAGTCCAAATCAATGTCCAACCAGTCTCAACGTCGCTATTAACAAATTTGATGCACGCTCACAGCTCCAACAATCATGTGAGATGTGCATGGTGCTACCAATTCCAGGCAAATCTGGTGCCATCCTGTATCAACACTGAGGCATGGTGATGGTCTTTTGGCATGATCAGGATCATGTGACGGGGCCAAAGGATATTGTGTGATTGACTGATGTTAGTCAAGGATGCAGTTAATGTGGCAATATTTCCTGCTTTCTGCCTTGAACTAGAAGATGTTACTCCTTGTGTCATCCTTTCACTGGAGAAACTTCAAGTTTAATGCTCTTTAAATAATTGTTAAAGATTTGTTAATTTTGTAGTCATATTACCCATGGGTAAAGGATGATTTTTCTTTTCTGTAATTTCTCCTTGAGCATTAATTTTTTTCTTGATGCTGAATGGCCCGTTTGTTCCATTGTTTTGTTGTTTGCAAAGAAGCACAAAGCAAAGGGATGTTATATAACTACATTGTTGCAAAGAATTGAAGTTATATCATCCATTATTCATGACATCATAAATGATTGAATGTGATGTCATTCTAACAATAGACAAATTGAGTTGAATTCTCCACTCCAGATCAGCTGGATACTCACATTTTTCAACATTTTCAAAGAAAAAAAAGACTATGGGTAATATAAAGAATAACATACTGCAACTGGGAATTACAGATTATATGTCCCTCTACGGTTGGTCGGTTTGTTTTCTTGTTGCACGCCCGAACAGCAATATTGATGACAAGTTTCTGGCACAGTGCATTGTGGTCCATTGGAAAACTGAGCCACTGGGAACAAAAATAAATGCGTATTTTTTAATACAAATGAATACAGGTGCATATTACTTTCTTTTTAAGTAAGCTGCTGAATTGTGGTGTCCATGGTAGATAAAATGGTATTTTGATGTCAGATGAAGTTTGGTTGTTTTTTAATGCCGCACTCAGCAATATTTCAGCTATATGACGGCGATCTGTAAATAATCGAGTCAGGACCAGACAATCCAGTGATTGACATCATGAGCATCAATCCTAGCAATTGGGAACGATGACATGCATCAACAATGTCAGCGAGCCTGACCACCCAATCCCGTTGGTCGCCTCTTACGACAAGCATAGTCGCCTTTTATGGCAAGCATGGGTTGCTGAAGACCTATTCTACCCTGGATCTTCATGGGTCTGTCCCTTTACGATTACTGTTGACAATTCCCCACCAAGTGCAGTCTATTATCATCTTTTACACACCATGGGAATAGGGTAATATTGGAATATTGTTTGTATGAGACCTTGAGTTGATGCGCTCTTCCGTTCAATTCACACACGATTTCGACGAAATTAATTTTAACAATATTCAATGAAATTTTGGAGAAAAAAATAAAAAGTAGATTACAAAAATAAGTCCAGGTGATAAGAAGTGTTAATAATACCCCTTGTCATGTTTGCATTCATGATGCTTATTAAGACTCATAGTCCAGATATACACTGAACGCTTTTTATTATCAGATAGTGTAATAACAACATTAACTTCATACTTCAGAATTGATTTGTTGACATGCTGTTTCCAGTGCTAATGGTAATGTCTTTGCGTTGGGGAAGCAACAAACAAACTCATTATCTGCAGGTGTTAACACCCCTCTACACAGTTGTAGTTTTCTTTTTTAATTGTGCATGATACACCAAAAATACAGTTGATGACAGACAGACAGATTTATTTGTTTGTTTGTTTGTTTGTTTGTTGTTTAGCGCCACACTCAGCACTATTCCAGCTGTATGACCCATTGTACAAAATACATCTGCATCATATATATATATTTATCTAAGATAATACAGTAGATGAGTCACATAGAAATAGTCCAGAAGGCTGGTTTCCAAACTATTATGGTTCAGATTAATGGTATACAAAGGGTAGCATTCTTCTTGTCACTGTGCCTTGGGCTAATATAAAATGGTAGTGCTGGCACTGCTCGGGCCATTATTGTGCAAGCTCTTCTGGTGTGAACTTGGTGGCTACTGGTTTCTCAAAACTTGTTTTGGGTGACAGTCATTGCAAAAATATTATCTACTTTATAATACACAATGGGACATCAACGTATTGGGAGTACTGAAATTCCACTGTATCACAGGTGTATTTGTTATAACCATTCCCTGTATGACATTGCCAGGTGTATCTGTTATAACCATTCCCTGTATGACATAGGTAGTTGTATCTGTTATAACCATTCCCTGTATGACATTGCCAGGTGTATCTGTTATAACCATTCCCTGTATAACATAGGCAGGTGTATCTGTTATAACCATTCCCTGCATGACATTGCCAGGTGTATCTGTTATAACCATTCCCTGTATGACATTGCCAGGTGTATCTGTTATAACCATTCCCTGTATGACATAGGTAGTTGTATCTATTATAACCATTCCCTGTATGACATTGCCAGGTGTATCTGTTATAACCATTCCCTGTATAACATAGGCAGGTGTATCTGTTATAACCATTCCCTGTATGACATTGCCAGGTGTATCTGTTATAACCATTCCCTGTATGACATTGCCAGGTGTATCTGTTATAACCATTCCCTGTATGATATTGCCAGGTGTATCTGTTATAACCATTCCCTGTATGACATAGGTAGTTGTATCTGTTATAACCATTCCCTGTATGACATAGGTAGATGTATCTGTTATATCCAAATTTTGATCCTAGAATTGCAGACATTATCAAGGCAAAAAAATATCAGCTTTGTGAGTGAGTGAGTTGGGTTTAACGCCGCTTTTAACATTATTCCAGTTATATCATGGCATGTCAGCTTAATGTGGGAGGAAAGCCCGAAGTGATGCAGGTCTCAGACGTTTACCACTTCGGTGAAACCCACGAGCACGGGTATGGTGCCGACAAACCTAGAAACATAATCGGGGCAAACTGGGATTTGAACCCACAATCATAGGTTTCTGGCGTGGCCAAGGGACACAACTCTGCACAGCGAATCGTGACGCCTTAGACGACCGGGCCATCCGTGCCCCCATCATTTTTGTAGCTGTACAAAGACTTAACTGCACCATGTGGGCATCTACAAACATGGTTCAAAAGTAAAAGTTAATCAAAGTTCAAAACTAAAAACCCCAACCTGTAGAGCGACAGTACACATTATCAATACATCACATTCAGCCACAGACTTGATGAAGGTCACTGTTGCAGAAAAAGTGCAAATTGCATTTTTGACAATTAGAGAACAAGATGTAAACATGCTCCACAGACACAGTGGAGGAATGTAGACTCTGAAAAAGAACAAAAGTATTATATAATTAGCTGTCTTGCAAAACCACATTGTGTGGCTCAGCAAATGGAAGTGTCAGGTACGGATCTTGACATGTTGTACATGCAATTAGTGATGGCCAGGGCTGTGTCAATGAGGAGGATTTCACTCTTTGGGTTATTATCTGGTTTTCAAATTTCTTTTGTGAAAACTCCAGGTTGTTATGTTTTGGAATTAGAAATTATTTTTTTTATAAGTTGACGAATGAGCCATGATCAATAAGCCACTCTGACTAGTCTTTCTGTTTGGTGTATTGGTGCATAACAGTGAGCGAGTGAGTTGGAATTAACGCCGCTTTTAACAGTATTCCAGTTATATCACAGCGTGTCAGCTTAATGTGGGAGGAAAGCCCCAGTGATGCAGGTCTCAGACTTTTACCACTTCAGTGAAACCCACAAGCACGGGTATTAAAAAAAATTGTGCTGACAAAGCTAGAAACATAATTGGGGCGAACCAGGATTCGAATCCACAAACATAGGTTTCTGGCGTGCCCAAGGGACACAACTCTGCACAGCAAATCGCGGCACCTTGGACAACTGGGCCACCCGTGTCCCCGGTGGTGCATAACAGAGTTGCAGGGTCTGGAAGGAGAGTAACCTCCCTTTCATACATGCATATGGATGGACAAGATCGATAGATATCAATCAAATAAATGTTATGTTCGATCATAGACCATTTCACAAACATTTGATTAAATAACTATTTGGAACATTTTGGAGAGGTCATAAAGTAGGATCACATTTGTCGGAATATAGAAGAAATTGCTCTTCAAATTTGATATATTTTTCTAATCTTAAATGTTTTAGGGACGATGGATGTTTTTTTAAAGCAATTTTTTCAGAAAAGGATTACCTCAGTTGATGGTCTCATTTATCAACATAGGATAAGACAGTTTTTACAGACAAGGTCACTTTATACATGTGTAATATTCTTTATATGATCTACACAAGCATCTGACAGCAAATATTTAGTTTATAACATGGTTGATAGATTTTAAATTGGATCAAAATTAACCTTTTGGAACACACTTACGCATCGTCTATTGTTCTTTAGCTTCATTGATCAAACTACTTCAGTGGTGTATATATATGCCTGTAAAGGTTTCACAACAATGATTGATGACAAGCAGGTCTTATATGACAGATATGCTTACAAGAACCCATGAAGCTGATAATCCAGCAAGGTCTTCATGCCTGCTTCTCTGTTGTCCGTATGGCAATACACATTACAACAATACTCAGTTGATGCTGTTTTGTATTTCATGTTGACATTCACTCAAAAACATCAAAGTTCCAGATGACCTTAAACTTTAAAATCACAAAACATAACAGAAGATAGTCATTGGGTGATCAAAAACATTATTTAAAAAATTGTATCATTTTGCAGTAAGAAAATGAATGATTGGTAAGCATTCATTTTTGTGAAGGATCAAACCTAAAAAATAGTTGCTAGGCAACTGATGTTGTCCAAGAACAGGATAATCCTCCCCTGTGGAATTAAATTCTTGAATTTATGGTAAAACATGAGGAACCTATCAATTCCTTCACTCTACCAGAGTACAGAACCATAAATTCAGCACGTTATCATACTTTACTCATATACTTTTTCCCGTTGTAAATTTGAACGGGTCCCGGGAACAATAAAACCAAAAAAGGTTGTTTTTTTAATCAGCTGTGTAATGCATACAAAACGTCTACAGTGAGAACATAATACAACCATTCAAATGCAGTATCATATCAAAGGGATCAACACTTCTTGGATTTTGTTCAAAATCAATAATTTTGTAATTACAAATGGTTCAAAAGATCCAAGGCTGACCCAGTTTTACTGAAAATAGTCGATTTCCACATACAGTTGAGAACTGTTTTCATCATCTGAATATAAACCACTATTGAATCACATGGAATTCATGGAATAATTCAAAGTGTTTCAATCACATGACAATGAGATCCTTGCACTTCAGGGAAGTCATTTGCACATTATTTGCATGGATATTTTTTCTGGAATAATTATTTCGGTTCCGTCTGTACGTCTGAAGTATTGTATGTCAGACCGCTCTTTGTGAATCTCTACTCCGTTGATTAAAGAAATAACAAGAGTTTGCCACTAACGTGGCTATATCCCCCGCCCCTGTTGCAGAATTTTTTACATTATTAAATCTGAACAAACCCTATCCTTTTTCAACCGAGGTGGAACTTGTCATGGAAATTGTAAAAAAAAGAAAGAAAGTATGCGGGGGATTACAATCAAATTAAAATGTTGAGGAAATGTATATGATGAAATAGATACAGATTCTGAATACACAAATCTCAATCAGACGACATTGTGAAACTGTACTCTAATTTACTTGAAAAAAGTGCATGGCTGGAAAAAAATCCATAGTTCATAAAAATTCCATATATTGTATTGATGAAACACAAGCATATAAGTTCATCAAACAGTGCAGGAATGTAATAAGATGCGAAGATTCAAGTCTAGAAATACTCTTCACAATGTCTTAACATTTCTTCATTAAAAGTAACTAAAAATAGTATTCTCTTCCCAAAATTAAATTTCACAGCTGTGTAATTACATCGGTCACTGAGTCCAGACGAAGGGCCCATACATATCTCCCCATTTCCATGAATTATTCCTGTTTTACCTTAGGGGTAAAGATGGAGTTTGTTCCCACAAGTATGCATAGATGCAAGCATCACTGAAGCTGCTGGGAAAAAGATGTTCTTGAAAGGAAAAAATAATTCTCATTACCTCTGAATAGGTAATGGACCTTGGCAAATAAACTGATGGCTGTGCTCCACTCATAGAAAAAATCAGCATACGGTAAAAGAATTTACATGCCGAAAAGCTGGATCTTAAATGATCGGAAATCCCTGACAATGTGCATGAGAGTCTAGAAAGTAATCTCTATATCTGAATTGAAAATTGTGTATCTATGTGAAAAATTGCTGCGTTGTTTTCGGCAATATGTCCCTGTGTGACTGTAGGTCCTTCTTCACCACAATCAATAAGTCTCCATGGACACATTTGAAAGTACTTTTCTGTGTATAACAGAGTCTGCTGAAAATGTAAAAAATATTTGGCTGGTAGTATTGATTGAACTGTGACTAAATACAATGGCCAGACACTTGTCACTGTGTGGGTTCCAAACTGGCTTCACTATGGCAATTCGCAACACTTAGTCCTGCTGTTTCAGGGATATAAAAAATCGCCACTATGCGGTTTTGTTGGTTTTTCAGATATTATTGCAGTGTTAAACCTTGTAACTGTAAATATTGATTGCCCTTTTGCTGACTGAACAACAATCTTTCTTGTCTAACATCATATCAAGCTGTCAATACCATTTCGAGGTGAAATGGGGTTAAATGTTGTGTTTAAGGTAATTGCGCTTATATAGCAACAGGCAGGCACATGT
Source organism: Haliotis rufescens (assembly GCF_023055435.1). Taxonomy (NCBI): domain Eukaryota; kingdom Metazoa; phylum Mollusca; class Gastropoda; order Lepetellida; family Haliotidae; genus Haliotis; species Haliotis rufescens. The sequence goes on along the minus strand of NW_025963779.1, from coordinate 58,218,043 downwards.
GTGTGTATGGCTGCCTGTATAAGTACAGACTTTACTGGTTTTATGGTGCTAGCCTACTGATACCATATGCTGCAGTTCTAACATGGATACCCCACTCAGACACAGTATACTGCCGACCAGTCGTTGTTATATCCCCTTAATGCTGTGTGCCAGGCAGGGCAACAACAAGTACCATCTTTTTTATGTCCTTTGGGATGACACAGCCAAGGTATCGAACCACCGACTTCACAGAAGTTCTCCTGCTCACAGGTGTAATTTTATTGGATGACTATTTTTAGCATCATATCATGTGAATCAGGATTAAAATGAGTGAGTGAGTTGGTTAAAACTGCTTTGAAAAGTATTCCAGTTATATCTTAGCATATCTGCATAATTAGGGCGAACCTTGATTCGAAGCCACAATCACAGGTTTCTGGTGTGCACAAGGGCAACAACTCTGCACAGCAAATTGCGGCACCTCAAACGACTGGGCCACCCGGGCCCCAGTCTTAAAATGAAGCTATATTGGTAGTGAAGGGTCCAGGGTATTTATTAAAAGCATCATAATAGCCTTGATAGTCATGGATATTAATCACATCACACAATCTAATTTAAACATGTTCAGCAGTATTTGATCCAGAGGAGGGGAAAGTACCGGTACACATCAATTGGACATTTCACTTAGTTTTTAGTATTAAAATTCAAACATGATCCTAAAAGAGATATAAATGTGTATATAATGATGGGATATGATATATGCATCTCACATTACTGGGTTAAAAACTTGAAATTTTTGTCAAGCTTAATCATTCTTCCATATTGAAATGAAACTAATATATCAGACATTATCTAATTTTGTTCATTTACTGATAAAAATTACTACAAATGGCGAAATTTGAATCTTTTAGATCAAACAAAAAAAGATATGAGTTTATTCTGGTTCACAAATTTAGTTCATTAGCTAGACCAATCGGGCTGTATCAGATGTGTAGTGTAACAATACATACTTAAATGTTACTAATTGATCTCATCAATTTATTCATATATAGAATGGTTGTTCTAGTTTAGTTCATATTTGTTTATTACATATAAGCAGTTCTGGAAAAGGAAGTTAATATGCAACATAAAATGTAAGCACCAAATATTATCCAATAGTGGAACAGTATGATGTCCCACAGAATTCCAGCTGATTTAACTTTGGCGGAAGCTTGCATTAAACCTCCGATTTCTTCACTAGCCAGCTGGAACAATGGAAACTAGAAATATTGCAACCATTTCTTTGACAGACTAAACTCTAGGACAGCGTGACACTGTACCAAATGGATACAGACATACTGCTTGGAGTGTGGACATGAGTCTAAGAGCAATTAGCTCTTTCCATTTCTTGTCCTTTAGGGGTGGTCGGGTAGCCTAGTGGTTTAAGCGTTCGCTCGTCACGCCGAGGACCCGGGTTTGACTCCCAACATGGGTACAATGTGTGAAGCCAATTTCTGATGTCCCCCGCCATGATATTGCTGGAATATTGCTAAAAGCAGCGTTAAACCATACTCACTCACTCAACTCACGTCCCTTAGAATTGATGGCACCAAAATAATTAAACACCCCATCTTTTGTTTTAGCATCAGGTTTACAGGATTAGGCATACTGAGTGAAGTAACTTGCATCAGTATCTTGAGGCATGCAACACTGGTGCAACTTGCAATGACGAGCACATGATACTGAAATTCACATGATCCCGCAGCATCTCTTAAATATGACTTCATGTTCGACTGGCTCTTTGCAATACTTTAGTAGTACAAGTCATCTTCAATTCTCCAATACGGTGGATCAGGACTAGTACTGATTGGATTTTGCTAATACTACTAAAAACTGGACATGTTTGATGCTAAAGCTTCTCTAATCTTCAAAGCACTGGCATGCCAGTTATGCTGTGCATAACCAGAATTTTTTATCTTTGCCATATAGATAACTTCATAAACATCAATCATATTATATTCCTATCATATTTCGAGACATAATATAATACCCAACTAAGGATATACAAGTTCATAGAAACTTATAAACCCATTGTTCTTCAAATAATGTTCAGTTTGTGATCAGCGAAACATTGTGAACATCATAAGCTGGAAGACTGATCTGGTCCATAAAGACAGATTGAACATCCTGCCATATCACATTGCTGATCGTTAAACGATGTAATAATTTTATTTGGTATTCGTAAAGTAGCCATTGTGGAACAGTCCCTTCATTAGCTATTTTGACATGAATCGTTTTGAAAAGCAGCTTTAGAAAGTAATTTCAGAACGTTATTACATTTCAGATTTTAGTAAGCATACATTACAGAAGGGCATATCCCTTTCAAACATGGCAATCTGATCTGTCTTACTTGGTACAATGTTCTGTGATCTGGACGTACGTGAATTAACTTGTCAAAAAAATTGTTTTGTTTTAATGTACAAGCAAAGAAATATATTTAGCTGTAGAATAGGATCTCAGTATTGATAATATATCAAGGTGATCAAGTATACCTGTGAAAGCAGAGGTGGAATCAGGATTTTGAAAAGAAAGGGGATTCACTTCACCCAAGTCATGAAATAGACACGGGGAAGGTTTGTTTGTCAGTTTGTTTGTTAGTTTGTTGTTTAACGCCGCACTCAGCAATATTCCAGCTATATGACGGTGGTCTGTATATAAACAAGTCTGGACCAAACAATCCAGTGATTAATTGACATCATGAGCATCAATCCATGCAATTTGGATACGATGACATGCATCAACCAAGTCAGCGAGCATGACCACCCGATCCCATTAGTCGCCTCTTACAACAAGTACAGTCACCTTTTACATCAAGCATGGGTTGCTGAAGACCTATTCTGCCCCGGATCTTCATGGGTGACATGGAGAAGGACAAGCACAGGTTAACATATAAGATGTCTGAACAGTGGTGGTGGCAACACCCCTCATCTGTGCCAGTCAGCATTAGTGTAATGCATAAATTTGGGGGGGGGTATTTAACACTGCACTCAGTAATATTTCAGCTATATGACAGTCAAACCAGTGATCGACATTATGAGCAGCAATCCATGCCATCAGGGTAGAATTAACAAGCAAACAGCAAGGTCACCCAATCCATTTAGTCACTTCTTATAACCAACATCGGTTGCTATGGACTTGAATCCCACTGGGTGTGCAAATAAAGAGAATTCATTTTTTTTTTTTAAAAAAAAAAATATCACAGATAATTGAAATTGAACAATTCTAACAGGTTCCATATATGCAATTCATTCCCCATTCTATCAGATAATTTCAAGATTATTCTTTAAATGTTCCATTGGCCTCAAGTTCTGTATGTTTGGATATTTTTTATAATGTGTATATTTCTATCAGGTACAAATGTTTGAAATATTTGTTCATTTGCCCCTTGTTTAATGAAGCCTCAGCTGAAATCACCCACTCTAAGGGTCATGGGTGGCCCACTCGTGTAAGGTGACGCAATTCACTGTGCAGAGTTGCTTCCCTTGGTAATGCCAGAAACCAAAGATCATGGGTTCGAATCCCGATTTTCCACGATTATCTTTCTCGGTTTGTCAGCACCATAGCCGATCTTGTGGGTTGCACCAAAGTAGTAAACATCTAAGACCTGCATCACATATGGCTTTCCTCCCACATCAAGCTGACACACCGTGATATAACTGGAATACGATTCAAAGTGACGTTAAACCCAAATCACTCACTCACTCACCCACAGCACCTTAGGCTGACAGAAACCCAGCAGGCAAGGTTAAGAAGGGTATTTTCAGCAGACAAATGGTTAATATTGAGGACCAGGGTGCCGTTGTAAAAAACAACCTTAGCGCTACGACTGTCGTAAGTCTATGTTAAGGTATGGGAGTTACAATCACCTTAGCGCTAAGATCGCTTTCTACAACAGCACCCTGCTTCAGATCACCAATGAAGCCTCAGAAATGCATGGCTCTGTTTGTCTTGTAGTTTGGTCAGCTCTGCTTCCTATCAGTGCCACTTTGAAATACCAGTACAACATAACTGTAACAAAACAATCAAAACATTTATAAAAAAACAAAACTAACTACATCTTTAAAACTAATGTTCAAACTCCTATGAATGAGGAAATATTTCAGATGTAGCGTTATTATGAACAGATTTCTCTTGGGAAATTAAGTCAGGGTTTCTCTTGGGAAAAGTATTTCTCCAGGAAAGTAGTACGGTAAGGATAGTGTTGAGTAAAGGTAGGGCTCACACATATGGCCAAGCACAAGATGATGATATCATGCATTAACAATAGGAAGATCAGGGATAGCTGTGAAATTATAAGAATCTGAACATCTTCCATGTCCATCCCCAATGACACCTCAGCCTGCATCAGTGCATATTTTCATCTTGATATCCCCTGTTTTGGAAAACTTTCCTGCTTGGAATAATGTCAGCTTCACTAACAATCTAGTTGATAAGCGTTATGGATTCATCAATATTACTACATCATGCCTCGGTAGTGTGTGGAGATTGGAATCGCTGTTTCAGTAATTCCATGTCCATCTGTCAGTTATATAACAGCAGTGCAAGCAGGGTGAGATGCAAGATATGAACCATGAATAAATTGGTGGGTGGGAGTGGAAAAAATATTCTACCACCTTCTGTACACAATAAACAGAAAGAGTAGGAGTGAGTGTGTTATGTTAGCTATCTACTGTTCCTATCACTGTGGGACACACACAGATGGCACATGTGTACTCAGGAGTTATAGGAATTGACATAATCCAACATTTTATTCTCCATTTATGACAGTCACAAAGAGGGCTGTATGGTCATATTATGGTCCAATGTATGGTCAATGTTTGGCCCAAAGTATGGTTCTATGTTCGGCCCAAAGTATGGTTCTATGTATCACCCAATGTTCATTGTTTGGTTCAATGTATGTGCAATGGATTGTCCAATGTATGGTTGAATGTAGACTTGAAAGAAAGGTTCAATGAAGGGTTGAATGTAGGGTGCAATGTTTAGCCCAATGTATGGTTCAATGTATGGAACAATGTATGGAACAATGTATTGTCATATGTTTTGAACAATGTATGGTTCAATGAAGGGTGCAAAATAGGGTCTAATGTTTGGCCCAATGTATGGTCCAATGTTTGGCCCAATGTATGGTCATATGTATGGAACAATGTATGGTTCAATGAAGGGTGCAAAATAGGATCCAATGTTTGGCCCAATGTATGGTCATATGTATGGAACAAGGTATGGTTCAATGAAGGGTGCAACATAGGGTCTAATGTTTGGCCCGATGTGTGGTCCAATGTATGGTTCAATGTATGGAACAGTGTATGGTTCAATGTAGGGTTCAATGAAGGATGCAAAATAGGGTCCAATGTTTGGCCCAATGTATGGTCCAATGGTTGGCCCAATGTATGGTCATATGCTTTGAACAATGTATGGTTCAATGAAGGGTGCAAAATAGGGTCCAATGTTTGGCCCAATGTATGGTCCAATGTTTGGCCCAATGTATGGTCCAATGAATGGTTCAATGTATGGAACAGTGTATGGTTCAATGTAGGGTTCAATGAAGGATGCAAAATAGGATTAAACGCTTGATCCAATGTATGGAACAATGTAGGGTTCAATATATGGTTCAATGAAAGGTGCAAAATAGGGTCCAATGTTTGGTACAATGTTTGGCCAAATGTATTGAACAATGTAGGCTTCAATGAAAGATGCAAAATAGGGTCCAAGGTTTGGTCCAATGTATGGAACAATGTAGGGTTCAATGAAGAATGCAAAATAGGATCCAATGTTTGGTCCAATGTATGGAACAATGTAGGGTTCAATGAAGGATGCAAAATAGGATCCAATGCTTGGTCCAATGTATAGAGCAATGTAGGGTTCAATATATGGTTCAATGAAAGGTGCAAAGTAGGGTCCAATGTATGGAACAATGTACGGTTCATTGTATGGTCCAATATATGACCCAGTGTATGGTCTTATGTATGTCCCAAAGTATGGTTCAAAGTATGGTTCAAAGTATGCACAAAGTATGTGTATGGCTCAATATGTCTAAAACATGAAACTTCTCATCAGACAGATGCACATATTTCAAGATGAACATAATTTAAATGATAAAAGTCACTGATTGTAATTCATTCTCACGCAATACAAATATAAGGGAAATCACAAATTAAAGAAACATAAAATATGACGTGGTAAGCACATCACTCACACTCCAAATCTTCACTCATCTCTTAAATTAAGATATCCAAAGACCTGTAAGGATTTGGATGGAAACCTTGTGGTTTCAGCAATCGTTCATTGCGCCAAAGACTTGGGTTTATTCCCAGTATGGGTACCCTGTACGAAGCCCATCTGTTGTTTGCCCCTGCAGTGATATTGCTGGAATATTAACATTAAATCAGACTCACTAGCTCCAAAGACCTCCACATTTAGTTGATCCAGTGAAAGATGGTGTAACTTTCCCTCCTGAAATTTTTTTGGTCTTGCGTGATTTTCACTATGCTGACTTAGTTTCATTCCAATTAAATTGCATACCGTTATTGATACAAGGTACAATACATTACTGGAGGATCTTCCTGGCTGCCACATGTCCCCCAACAGACTAACAAATGTGCCCACTGCTTAGGCAGGTCTTGTAATAAAACATAGCCACCATTTACCACTTTAAAGAGGTTGTTTGGGAAGACTGGGAAAGATCAGAAAAATCAATGCTTCTTCCTCTGAAACGGCCTCTTGTCATACCATGACATTATTAGGAAAGGAATTTCAAGATCAAGGCCCTCTTTCATGAAGCGATCTTAGCGCTACACCTGTCATAATAGCCAACTTTAACATAGGCTTTCATCTTCTGGAATGGCCTCTTGTCATACCATGAACTTTTTCAGGAAGGAGTTTCCATTCACAAAGCGATCTTAGCGCTAACATTGTGGAGCAGGGAGTAGAGTCATCATAACTCCCATACTTTAACATAGACTTAGGATAGATGTTGTAGCGTTAAGAGTCCTTTGTGAAATAGATACATGACAAGTAGGTTTAGTTAACATATCTATGTAAAACCATATTACTCCATTAACCAGATTGAAGTTTCATGGGGTTGCATATGATTTGTATACTGGTCCTTGTTTAGATCAAATGGTGGTTCTTATAGGTCTGATGATGGTCCATAGACGTCAGATGATGGTCAATATAGGTCAGATGGTGCTCCTTATAAGTCAGAGGGTGGTCCTTATAAGTCAGATGATGGTCCTTATAAGTCAGATGGTGGTCCTTATAAGTCAGATGGTGGTCCTTATAAGTCAGATGGTGGTCCTTATAAGTCAGATGATTGTCAATATTTAAGTCAAATGTGGTCAACATAAAGCAGATGATCATTCACATTTAAGTCAGATAGTGGTCAACATAAGTCAGGTGGTTGTCCATAGAAGTCAGATGATGGTCAACATAAGTCAGAAGGTTGTTCATAGAAGTCAGATGATGGTCAACATAAGTCAGAAGGTTGTCCATAGAAGGCAGATGATGGTCAACATAAGTCAGATGGTTGTTCATAGAAGTCAGATGATGGTCAACATAAGTCAGAAGGTTGTCCATAGAAGGCAGATGATGGTCAACATCAGTCAGATGGTTGTTCATAGAAGTCAGATGATGGTCAACATAAGTCAGAAGGTTGTCCATAGAAGGCAGATGATGGTCAACATCAGTCAGATGGTTGTTCATAGAAGTCAGATGATGGTCAACATAAGTCAGAAGGTTGTCCATAGAAGGCAGATGATGGTCAACATCAGTCAGATGGTTGTTCATAGAAGTCAGATGATGGTCAACATAAGTCAGATGGTAATCAAAATGGGTCAAATGATGATCATTGTAGATGGACAATGGTCAATCAAAGTCAGATAGTTGTCCATACAAATAGTATGTATGTCTGAACAAGTCAGATGGGTGTCCATGTTTGTTGGATGGTGTTACATATATCAATTACATTTCACTTACTTGGATTAAGTACTGTATTAAACTTAAGTTACAAGTTACATCTGTATTATTTATCTACTATCTATAAATCACAACTAATTCCCATACCATCTAAAATTTCATCTGATCATTGTATACACTTTCAGTCTTGACTAACTCACTCTCTTGCTCTGTCAATGTCTACATGTCTTTAATTTTGTCTATCTGTATGATTGTATCTCCCATATTCAAAATATTACTTCTCTCATGCTCTCTTCAATACTACTTTGCTGAAAACTATCACCAGGTGGCCCCTCCACCAGCAACCAAAACCTTCTCTTCTTCTCTTTCTCTGCCTCTACAGTTTTATGGTCTTGTAATGACTGGTTTTATTTGCAATGATCATGGTGAACTTGCTCCAATATAGTGCACTCTTTGTACTGACTACAACGCAAGTAATAATTACTACAACTATATGTCCTACATTCCCTAACAGCACTCGTATCCATATAGTGATTGCCCAAATCATAAACTTTGTCTTGAGCATAGCATAGTTACTGCTATCATATTGTGATATTCTTCTATATTCATAGTCAATATATATATTAATGTCTGTTTCTTTCAATACAATGTATAAAAATATCTTTTGGAAAAATAAATTTGAAAATCATATTAGTATTCTGAATTGTGGAACAAAATTTATCCATTTTATATCTGAAATTATATTTTGCCCCTTTTGCCATTTCTAGGTGCGCTGGAACCTGTTAAGGAAGCAATAAAAAACAAACTACACCAATTGCCCGTATCTGTTTGTAAGTAGTACAGCTTACTTTATGTATTTCATTCTGACGTGTAATTATCATATAAATAGTTGTACTGTCGTCTGGACCAAACAACAGACTGATCTATACCACATTCATAATACTTGTCTGGAGACTGACAATAAGGGATGTCCTTTCTGGTTTGGTTGTAATGATGAACATCGATCTTACCAGACATTGTAATATACAAAGACTTGTTCTCAGAGCCAATCAAGCAAGGCTAACACATCTTGCTGCTATTTCCCACACAACTAATATCAATTCCACTATATCATATACGTAATCATGAATCAAGCACATGTCAAACAAAACATTGCTGAACATTGCCGGAAATAAGACATGACCATAAAACGTACAATGTTTCAGGCGCAAGTGTTTTGATTGTTCCAAATGCAATTTACTCTGTGTTTTATATTGATTTTGAGCTCAAAAACCAGAGTGGGTCTTATAACAACCAAATTTCCTGTTTCCTTGTTTGGCGCTTCAAGCCAGGCCGCAACTGTGAAGGTGTCCATCTTGGCAGTCTCTGGATCAAGAGCTCGAGAGATATCCATGTTTTGGTGAAATGTATTGACTTCTTCTCATACAAAGTAGCAGAGACAAGCAGGATGTTTGAAAACAAACACCTTTAATCTACCATAAACATTTACATTTCAGTAAACACCAATATGGGCCATGGTAAATTACACATCACTGAGAAAGTTTGATATACTTAAACACCTCACAAATCTTGTCTGTAACGTTTCTGGCATGTTTGGACAATATGGGATTAAAATAACATCAAGGAGGATGGAAAAGCTGTCTAATGCAATATTATTAAATTTTCTTTTCATATCAATTGATTTTAGGTTGCCCTAGTTATTTAGATAAGATGCAAAAATGTGAAATATTTGATTATAGCTAAAAGTTAATAAACAAAACATTTTCAGATTTAGTCAGCTGTTTTGTGGAAAATAAACTTTACTGAGGAAAACTGAATGAAATGCACATAATTGAGAAAGTCTGTATTCAACCATAGGTTTGCAATTATGTTTTTTGTTTTTAATAGACTTAAAAGCTATTTTACAGAATGGTGAGATGAAATAGCAATGTTTATGAGTGTGTGTGAGTGAAAGTTGTTTAAAGCCACAATCAGCACTATTCCAGCTTTGTTAATAATTACATCATGGCTATGCAACCAGAAGCTGATAACATGTGTCAGGATCCACCATATCCGGCTTCCATGAGTGAGTGAGTGAGTTGGGTTAAACGCTGCTTTTAACAGTATTCCAGTTACATTGCAGCGTGTCAGCTTAATGTGGGAGGAAAGCCCGAAGTAATGCAGGTTTCAGACGTTTACAACTTCGATGAAACCCACGAGCACGGGTATGGTGCTGACAAACCTAGAAACATAATCGGGGCGAACTGGGATTCAAACCAACAATCATAGGTTTCTGGCGTGGCCAAGGGACGCAACTCTGCACAGTTAATCGCGGCGCCTTAGACGACTGGGCCACCCGTGCCTCCTGGCTACCGTGAATCACACTCAGCCATGGCACACATTCCTTACTCCAGTTATGTCACAGGATCTTGAAAATGGTGAAATCTTGACCAGACAAACCTGTGGCTGATAGCATGAACATAAACCATGCTGCCAGGGTATGAGGATGTACTATCAGCCATTATAACCACCCAATCCTCACTTTGTTGGCACTTGGGTTTCGCATGGGGTATCCCCACCATTGTTTTCTAGACAGAAAATGTATCCTGGAAAATATCTAATAGATTCTGTAAATCATGAAATTAATGTGTCACCAAACTTATGCAAGTGTCAACCCCTGACCTAAATGCATCATGAAATTAATGCAAGTAGACCTACCTTTCAACTTTAAAAACAGCAAATGATAATGTCATGTGTCATGACTTAGAAGTCCATAATATAGTATAGAGTGATAACAGTTTGATTGAATATCATAAAAAAACTTAACTTTAACTGTTTTACATGTGATCTAACTTCCATGAAATCAAAAACAGAAAATTTCAAATAAGGCATATTCAAATGAGATAGGTCAGGTCAGCGTGAAGATTGTATTGGTTCAAAGTGTTCTCATCCATGGTTGGCAACTGACCAAATATGACGCCAAACTTGATAAGAAGCAATAAATCTAGCACTCAGTTGCATTGTAAATTCATTCTGAGCTTTTTGATATATGTCATTGTTTCTGCCAATGCACAGTGAACCTGATTTGTAAATAAACTCCAACATGTGGAGGTAAAAATGCATTACTTTACTAATGTGAGCAAGGGACACTCGCATTTTGCATTAATTTCATTCTTGCATTAATTTCATTAATTTCATGATTTACGGTACACAATCTTTCAAATATAAAAGGGGCGGTCGGGTAGCCCAGTGGTTAAAGCGTTCGCTCGTCACGCCGAAGACCTGGGTTCGATTCCCGACATGGGTACAATGTGTGAAGCCCATTTCTGGTGTCCCCCGCCGTGGTATTGCTGGAATATTGCTAAAAGCAGCGTAAAACCATACTCAGTCAGTCAGTCAAATATAAAAAAAGCAATTAATCGAGACATTGTAGTGACATTTGACTATCATTGCTTATGACATGAGAATGTACACAAGACAATAATTATATCTCATTATTAAATATATCAAAGCCCCATTACCAAATATTAATTCATATGTGCGACAATAAATATTTTATTATCAATGTAATATCCAATTCATTACAATGACTCATCACGATATGGCTGCAATATTGACGATGTGATGTAAAATTTAAACTCACTATCACTTATTGCAATGATTTGGTTTTCGGACAAAACAGTCAGCGTCACATCTCTGTCATATGTTATAATCAAAGGTAGTCAATGCACACTTAAAAGAATAATTATATCTCATTGCAAAACAAATCAAAGCTTCCCTATCCAAATGTTAATTCATATGTGCAACAATAAAATTATTCACAACTTAATATCATTGTAATATCCGATTCATTGTGATGATTTGGTTTTTGGAAAACAGTGAGTGCAATGCTTCTGTACCCTGACAAAATAATCACATCTCTGCCAAGGAAAAACCCCAAAATGTCCATATGTCCTCTTCATAAATATACACCCTGGTACAAATGAAGAAAATCTATACCAAGTCCTCATACTCTTTCCAGTAATGCACAGCTATATATTTCAAGTGATTGATGTGTGGCGACTTTCTTTGAAAGTAATTGCATGTCAATGAAGATGAGGAAAGAAAGCATACTGGGTTGAAAATGACCTGTGTCATTTATACACATATTACCAACTGAAGAGACACAAGTCTGATATTTTTCCATGAATTAATCATGTGTTCTTTTCCCAAATGTTGGTCAAAAGCCAATTTTCTTCACAGTATTTCAGTGTAAGTGTGACATTCTCACCAGTCAGGTCTTTTTAACCAAATAAGAATCAATAATTTTTGTCACTTCAACATTCTTGCTACCATGGTGCTCAGTACCGAACTAGATTTGTTGACAGGGGAATATTACCTGTCAATCAAAAGAACGTTAGCAATGATTTGAAAATGATCCCAACTGTTTTGGGACATGTTCTCTGACTTATATCCATAGAATATATTGCCCCATCCTGCCAGTGTCCAACGGCAGCTTACTGAAGGCTGGTTTAAGGTGTCTCAGACAAGTCCTGTGTGTAAGGTCTGATGGGTCGGGATGGCAAGTTGAAGGTTTAATTGATCCCTGACATTGGTGAACCGTATGACAAGACCAAAATATAATGTCACGCCCGGAGTCAGAACATTACAATCTGTCTTACATATACACTGCACAAGATGGAACAGAATTGAAAATGCTTCTTTCTCTGTGAAGATGGTCATTGATAAACTAATCATTATTATTTATAAAATGTTTGTCTGTATTAACACTTTCAAATGAAGGAATCATTTAAGAGGTAAAAGGTTATAATATTTGAGAGTTGACTGCATCAAATATATATATTTTTTATGATATTCATGATGAATACAATGTTTTTAAAATTTGCAACAGAGAAAAGATAAGCTTTTAGCAAGATTAATATTAATATTCATACACAGTGTTAATTCCGTAATTCAACACTCTCATCAATTATCCCTTGGGTAATTAAAAGTACATTCATATCTTATTTTAAATAACAATGTTTATCAACCAGTCAGATTGTGGCACACTAATATTTGAATACAATGACAAATATCTGAATACAGTATTAGAAATGTATGTCAGTCAGCTAAAAAGTGTCAAAAGGTTAATGGTATGTAAACTACCACAACAGAAGTGATGATCAGATAAGTTTTGCAGAAAAACATATTTTTTTACCTCAGTGACAAAATTTTCTAGGTTGATTGTGTTTAGTTATTGATAAGTCAATTTGTGATTCAGGTAAACTGAATTTAATAGATCAAACAAATATATCAAATGAGGGATAACGTGAATGTGTCAGTATGCTATTGCATGTACCATATTTTCTTGAGTATAGTGCGCACTTTTTACCCAAAAAACACAGCTGTGTAGAAGGGGGTGCATATTATACATGCCATAATGAGTTTGATGTTTGTTTCCCCCAACGCAAAGACATTAATGTGAGCATGTAACACTGGAAATACCATGTGAACAAATCCGTACTGGAGTACACAATGTAATCTTGTAATTACACTGTCTGGTATGTAATACTGAGCATTGAAATGATCCTTCTTTCTTAAGTGTCCTTGGAGTACACAATGTAATCTTGTAATTACACTGTCTTTATGTAATACTGAGCATTGAAATGATCCTTCTTTCTTAAGTGTCCTTGGAGTACACAATGTAATCTTGTAATTACACTGTCTGGTATGTAATACTGAGCATTGAAATGATCCTTCTTTCTTAAGTGTCCTTGGAGTACACAATGTAATCTTGTAATTACACTGTCGATCTTTATGTAATACTGAGCATTGAAATGATCCTTCTTTCTTAAGTGTCCTTGGAGTACACAATGTAATCTTGTAATTACACTGTCTTTATGTAATACTGAGCATTGAAATGATCCTTCTTTCTGAAGTGTCCTCCTCTCCAGTCATGCATTATATACACGATACACAACGACCATGTGTCGTTTATTACTTATGTGAGATATCAACATTATGTACAGCCTCTTTGAGGATGAGGATGAGGATGAAATGTACAAGCTTTAAAAATATTTATCCATATTTAAATGATGATGACTCCCTTAATAGAATCCGACCTCGGCAACGTTGGATAAGTCAGTTTTATGCACAGGTGGGTATTACCTGTACCTTTTTTCCCAATACCGGTTTTGGATGCAATTATTCGTCCAATCGCGTTTATCTGTGTTGCCCTGCTACATCTATGGGGAACAACTCACTAGACACTCCCTTCTAAAAAATAATGTCGTCAAACATACGTCATCAAGTTGCGAGTGCGTGTTCGAATCTCCAGAAATTACATCATGATAGAACAATGTTTCATCATGAAATAAACCTTATTTAATAAGGACATTATCATATATATATATATTGAACCCAGTTATTATATATTTCTCTTAATAGTTATTGCAAACTATTGTTCTTTTCAAAATATGATTTAATATGTAATCAAAATCTATTTTTCTTCACATTTTACATTTTTGGATGATGAGTGAATTTTAAAATACAACATTAGCTGCATATGAGTAGATGCTTTCTATCTGGCAACATATGGGTGAATTTTGAACTATTGTTCTTTTCAAAATATGATTTAATATGTAATCAAAATCTATTTTTCTTCACATTTTACATTTTTGGATGATGAGTGAATTTTAAAATACATTATTAGCTGCATATGAGTAGATGCTTTCTATCTGGCAACATATGGGTGAATTTATTGGAAGCCGTGAACAAGTTATGCTAATGTTAGATGTTGCTGTACATAACACACATAGTACCCACCCTTAGATAACAGCGGAGACAAGTTTATGCCATAGAAAATTCATAAATATTTAACATTTCACTATTGTTCATATCAGCTCTACATAACAGCCTAACTATAGACATTTCTAGAGGTTTATTGCCTGTAATAGCTTGTATTTACAAAAATACTGTTGAGAACCACCTGCTCTCATACTGATTGTTATATAGCATATCCAACATATTTAATGAGTTGCACTGGCCATTACTTGGACAATATTAAACTACACAGGGCACTGCACATGTGTAAACATATGATTTGTGTTCTTCTTGGCAATCATATTTGGTGGCAACTTGAATTACTTGAAAGGCAAACAATAACTTTAATGATGTTTAACAATGACTGACCAGAACACTTAGATGATTATATTTGGTTATTATATTTGATGTATAAACTTAAATGTATAGCTGATATTCCTTAAAGTCAAATTCCAATTGTATACAAATGAAGTCTTTGAAAGGCATTTAGATACACATAAGGAAGGAATTTATGGATGTCAACTTCTCTATTATGAGGAACACAACATTTCAGAGTATATGCTTACTCCTTCATCAGGTGAAGGTGTAAGCATTAGTCCGAAACGTCCGTTCATGTTAGTGGATTTTGATAGTGAAATATTTGGTTGTTAGGTTAAAACAAAAATGCATTGTACCCATGTGTGGAATCAAACTTGGTCCTTTGGTATGACGAGTGAACGCTTTAACAATCAGGCCACCACTTCACAGTCTCAGAATCATGTGAAAGCTCGGAATTTAATATTTATTATTCAGCAATAGAGAATCTCACCCGAGTGTCTTTTGATATCAAATATATCAACACGAGTTGATAAAAGTGGAAAAATTCCGAGGCTTGCCGAGGATTTTTGCCATTTTTATCAACAAGTGTTGATATATTTGATATCAAAAGACACGAGGGTGAGATTTTATTTATCATCCAACATCATTCTTCCAACTTTTTCAATTTGTAGACAATAATTAGCAGTGTCTTCAGTGTAAAAAGTACTGCTAACAGCTTCAGTAGTAGAGCCATTAGTGATGTCATTTGATTGTGACATCATGGTAACCAGTGACGTCACAATGGTCTGCAAAGCATTGTGATGTAATTTCATTGCAGCAATATCTACAGTGTAGATATAGCTTGATCTCATCCAAGGATATCTCCTGTGGGAGCTAGTTTTGGATGATAAAGTCAAATCCACACTGCATAACAAAGAGTGTAAACATATCTTTTTGCATGAATCAATTGTGTATGATGTGAAATGTGCATGAGATCCAGTTCTTGTGAAACTAGTTTCACAAAATCTTCATAAACTGATCATTAACTCTGACATTGACAAATACCTCCTCATTGTGGGTCCTGTAATTTCACTGGAGCATCAGCAAGGACTGTCCTCCCAGTCCCACTTACACTCTGAAACCCTTATGACTGATTACCAGCCAGATGACATCCATCATATTAATTGTCAGGTTTAGAAAACAACTATATATTTGTCTCACTGTGACACTAAACCTTTAATTTCCCGAGTACAACAAATACACAATAATATCAGTTAATTTGTATTTGTACTTGCTTGACATTTATTGTTTTAGATTGAAAAAATGTTCATATGACATCAATACATCAGAATTGCTGATGATAAAAAAAAACTATTTCTCGTACAGGATTAGTTATAAGGAAGATATCATCTGTTCAGATAATGGCTCTTTTTAAACATGGGGCTCTGGTTTGAAATGTCTGTTTACTTAAAAACAGGTCAAGCCAATCCAAAGGTTTTGCACCAGTTATAAAACATCTTGAATCCCCCCTACATTGGTTATACAGCATATAATCAAATAACATCAGTATCAGCCTGAATGTAAACACGCATATATATAGGCCTCTCTAATTAATTATCCTGAAAAAAGCAACAGTGATCGAGGTATTCAGTAACCGTAGTTCATTTTAAGCATATATACAGTATAACTACAGCAAATAGTCGGGACCAAAAAAGTAAGTTCGTTATATCCGTCAGTTCGTTATAAGCGTGTTCGTTATAACCGTAGTTTACTGTATGTTGATTCCATCTTGAAAGCTGATATTCATTAAGAAATTCAGATTTATTATCTAAAAAAACATGTTGATTTAGCCCAAGGACATTCATGTTATGAATGTTTGCTGACGGGGTTAACCTCTTTGGTCATGAGGACAAAGCGTCCGAACTCGGATCAGAAGGTCCGTGGTTCGAATCCCATCACGGGACTCGGAAATTTTATGGCCGCTACATTTTGCGGCCAACTTTGGGCTGAGCACGTTCATATTAAACTTGAGCAAAATAAGCCTCAGTACCCTACTATGCGGCCCGGGACGTGCCTTCTGTTGACGCGGGAGTATGTAGCAGGGCGTGGAGTCATCCCACAGATGACATCCTTACCTTGTCAGCTTGCTGACGGGGTTAACCTCTTTGGTCATGAGGACAAGGACGTCCGACCTCTGATCAGAAGGTCCGTGGTTCGAATCCCATCACGGGACTCAGAAATTTTATGGCCGCTACATACACAAACAAGTGTATATGCCTACACTAACACCACATATTGCAATGATTAGGCGGATGGCTATCCTTTTCGCAAAAAACGGGGTGTCATCACTGATTTTCAGTGATCCCATCAAATAATGTTCACAGCTATTTTGCCCAATGGAAAGTTTCGACAGATAATAAAGACTGATTATTCTCTGGCATTGACGTTTTATATTTACAGAATAACGCTAATGACCAAAAATCAATTTGAAACAAAGTGCTTGTGTCAGTGAAAGAACCCAAGTTCAATTTAAGGACAAAATACTCAATATCATCTGCAAAAACTGCTAATATCCCTAACTTCACCATAGCTTTTTTAAGATAGCTGTTTCAATTTTTCCTTGAGGAATATCTTGAATTGTAAATAACTAATTCAGATTCAATACAGTGCCTAGATTCTGTGAGCTGGGCTTTAATTAACCTTTTCAATCATTCATTTCTGTCCAAGACCTCAAGTGTAATAAGGACATTTTTTACCAACAAATTACATAATTACCAAACTTTATTCCTGCGTATCAATTTATTCCATTGTCCAATCTGAGTCAATATTCAACCAGGAGTCAACAAGACAATGTGCAGCTGTTCATGGCAAGTACTGCAGTGTGCTTGCGACACGCTTATTGTGGCAACGCCATGCACAGCTTCTGAGGTCTTCTGTGATCTGTTCTGCCGTGCAAATTGACATTTGTTTTCTAACTATGAATATCACTTGGAATACATAACAGATCTGAAATAAATGTTAAGGACATATATGACTAATCAAATTTCTAGGTTTCAGGATTCGTATTGAAAAAAGCATCTTCTTGGTTCAGGAACCTTTCCTGCCTCTAGTCAGTGAAAGAATTAAAAGTATTTTTCATAGATAAATTTATGATTAATATTTCAGCAATTTCACAGCATCATAACAGACATGTCAATAGTGTGTGGAATGAAATTATATAACAGTTGCCATGATTACTCTGTGGGAAAGGTCCTTTTGTGGATACTTATACCAGTTGGCCTCGATGTCTAAAGTACTTCAAGTCACTGTGAAGAGTAGCATCCCTTAGTCAGCTAGGCCAGCATTACCTGGTTCTGGGTTTAAATCCAATATTAGCTCAGTCATCATAATTTTCCTGGCAGGACGTACAATACCCATGCTTACAGGTCACCAAAGGGGTAAAAGAAACTAGGTCAATTGGGGCTAAACTCCCACACTCACATGCTATAATGTACCCAATTATCATTATTCAAAGCAGCATTAAACCAAACTCACTCACTCGTAGATATCATGCTTAACATAGAACGTCAACACTGAGTGTGAATCTGTTCTTAAGATCTTGGTTCCTAGTACTCTTCACACAGCAACTACATCAGCAACCTAATGTCAGGTACATGTAACACACACTTCAAGTTGTATCAATATCACACACAACCAGCTAAATCAGCACAAAGAGTGGATCTGTTCTCAAGTTCTCTATTCCTAGTTCTCTTCACACAGCAACCTCATGACAGGTACATGTAACACACACTTCAAGTTGTATCAATATCACACACAACCAGCTAAATCAGCACTGAGAGTGGATCTGTTCTCAAGTTCTCTATTCCTAGTTCTCTTCACACAGCAACCCTATCAGCAACCTCATGACAGGTACATGTAACACACACTTCAAGTTGTATCAATATCACACACAACCAGCTAAATCAGCACTAAGAGTGGACCTGTTCTCTATTCCAAGTACTCTTCACAGAGCAACCACATCAGCAACCTCATGTCAGGTACATGTAACAGTGCACACTTCAAGTTGTATCAATGTCACACACAACCAGCTAAATCAGCACAAAGAGTGGATCTGTTCTCAAGTTCTCTATTCCTAGTTCTCTTCACACAGCAACCCTATCAGCAACCTCATGACAGGTACATGTAACACACACTTCAAGTTGTATCAATATCACACACAACCAGCTAAATCAGCACTAAGAGTGGATCTGTTCTCAAGGTCTCTATTCCAAATACTCTTCACACAGCAACCATATTAGCAACCATATCTGCAACGTCGTGTCAGGTACATGTAATACTCACTTCAAGTTGTATCAATATCACACACAACCAGCTAAATCAGCCCTTAGAGTGGACCTGTTCTCTAGGTCTCTATTCCAAGTACTCTTCACAGAGCAACCACATCAGCAACCACATCAGCAACCTCATGTCAGGTACATGTAACACACACTTCAAGTTTTATCAATATCACACACAACCAGCTAAATCAACACAAAGAGTGGATCTGTTCTCTAGGTCTCTATTCCAAGTTCTCTTCACACTGCAACCATATCAGCAACCTCATGTCAGGTACATGTAACACACACTTCAAGTTGTATCAATGTCACACACAACCAGCTAAATCAGCACTAAGAGTGGAACTGTTCTCAAGGTCTCTATTCCAAATACTCTTCACACAGCAACCATATTAGCAACCATATCTGCAACGTCGTGTCAGGTACATGTAATACTCACTTCAAGTTGTATCAATATCACACACAACCAGCTAAATCAGCCCTTAGAGTGGACCTGTTCTCTAGGTCTCTATTCCAAGTACTCTTCACAGAGCAACCAAATCAGCAACCACATCAGCAACCTCATGTCAGGTACATGTAACACACACTTCAAGTTTTATCAATATCACACACAACCAGCTAAATCAACACAAAGAGTGGATCTGTCCTCTAGGTCTCTATTCCAAGTTCTCTTCACACTGCAACCATATCAGCAACCTCATGTCAGGTACATGTAACACACACTTCAAGTTGTATCAATGTCACACACAACCAGCTAAATCAACACAAAGAGTGGATCTGTTCTCTAGGTCTCTATTCCAAGTTCTCTTCACACTGCAACCATATCTGCAACGTCGTGTCAGGTACATGTAACACTCACTTCAAGTTGTACAACTCGACCACCATTAACGCTCATCAATTATTTGGATCCCGAAGGTAGCATTGTAGCGAGGGATCACTGTATCAATATCACACACAACCAGCAACGTCAGCACTGAGAGTGCATCTGTTCTCAAACTCCCTGTTCCAAGAACTCATCCACCTGCAACTTTACAGCAACCTCATCCTCATGTCAGTTACATTTATTTCAGGCATTGATGTCCGCTTTTTGAAACAATAAAAACTTTAGAATGCATTAACAGATTGATACCGAAATATAACCGATCTCAGGTCTTGGGCATGATTAGATTGGAATAGGCGATGTTTCAAACAATGTAAAAACTTGCAGTGACTGCTGAGAGAAAGTATTTCATTTAGAAAATGTACTTGTGTTTTTTTAGTTTACAGCAACAGTTCCCTAATGCTTGGAAGGGTTTGTGAGGATTTAGATGTATTGCCAAAAGACAACGCAAACACTCAGTGCTAACTTCTGTACTCCCTAGAGTGAGGGTGTAAATGATGTTTTAGCTCCTGTCTGCAATATTCCAGCCACATCATAGCAGCATCAAAATAATCAACTCTAGGTCAAACAAACCAGTGGTTGAAAGCATGAGCAACAATCAAACCATCAGGCCTCAATGACACAGCGAATGTATAACATCGTGATTATCAGATTCCACTGGACATAAAAGTCACAGTAGTGGTGAAAATTATATCAAAGGATCGCTGAAAATCAGTGTTGACACCAAGGGTTCGCAAAAAGGGTAAGCATGTCCTGCCCTTCTGGTAGCGCATACATACAGTAGTCATACGTTATGATCACCCAATACTCATTTCAGTCTTTGAAATGAAAAGGGTGATGACCTATTTAGACACAGAATCCCTATGGGGGAGCATGACCAAGAACAAATGTAAATGTATTTTAATTAATAAACACAATGCTAGTGGCACATGACATTATCCTACTAGTAAAAGTACGACTGAATCACTTTACATATTCTGCATGACAAGGATGCATCAGAAATGCGGCAATATATGTCACTTATTCTATCAAAGGTCACAAAGGACTCATAGATCTTCCTGATGTCCGTTCAGTTATTATTCTATCCAGTGTCACATTTGCTTAAAGCCTTGTTTCAGTTCCCACAATACATCATGGCAGGTCTGTCTTGTATATATTATTCAGTCACAAGTCATGATCTCGTTTTCTGAAATACCTAGTGCTGTTACACCATTCATGTTTGGTAAAGTGAAATTACAATAAGTATTCTAAGATGGCAATTTATTCCAGATTATTAATCACTTCAACATGGACAATCAACTTTTGTCCTACGCAGAACAGACATTTCTGCAGAAATTGGCAGAATAATTGCTCAGTTAACTTTGTAATCTGCCTTCCAGTTTTCTTTGACCATTCCAATCACTGCTTGTTCTTGTCTTCCCTTGGGCGGTTTGTATTTCGACACTCATTCATAACCTATCAGGGAGTGGTCTCGTCTTGGAACTTGGTCACTCATCTGTGTCATAATTTCTTCATATCACCAAAGAACTGCACTTAAATCACAAGTTTTATAGATTGATACTGACCTTTCCTCACCAACTATTAGCTATCTCGATGTTTCCTGGCCAAAACAGCCATAGAAATTAGATATCACAATTTAAACAACACTAAGAGAATCCATAACTTAATTTCCTGTATGGAATCTTTGCAGCTAAAGCACATACAACAGGCTGTGAGTGATCTGTGAACAAAAACGTCTACAAGTACAGAAACCTTGATAATTGATTAGTGTCACTTCGACTTTCAAACTTTGCAAAGTCTTGCAAAGTAATCTACCAACAAAATATCGTTATGTTCTTAATTTGCCAAAGCCAGACCATCTCAAGTCTGGATGGTTTAAAGTTAAAAATCAGTGTCAGAAAACCTGTTATAAATAACATTTAGTCTGTACATATCTGTATCAAATTCCATCATGGGTGCTGCTTGGTCTTGAATTTCCCACATCGCACTTTTAGCCAATCAGCTTTAATCTTTGATGCAGGATGATCATTAATTACAGCAATGCTTCAAACTTGTGCTGGAACCTTACCATAAGGAAGGGATTTGGCTGTTATATTGGTAGAGAATGCCACAGACGAACACTAATTCTTCGTATCGTCTAGTCTGTAGAGCATAAACAATAACAGGAATGAATTCATTTCTCTCCTGTCTGGTCCAGTGAGAATTCCTAATTCAGCCTACCTCTGTCTTGTTGTAAGAACATTGGATGGATAAGTTCTGATTAGTCTTGTTTGTTTGTTGTTTAATGGCCCACTCAGCAATATTCCAGCTATATGATGGTGGCCTGTAACGATCCACAATCAACCAAGTTACCAAGCTTGACCATCCGATCCAATTTAATAGTTGCCTCTTAGTACCAGCACAGGTTGTTGGGGACCAATTCTAACCTGGCCATATTCTTATAATTAGTTTTTTTCTAATACACACATATCCACATGATCTTGCTGAACTAATTTTTCATGGTTTTTCAAAATGCATGTATATTATATAACAGTCTGTTGCCCATTGTCCACTAATACAATTTGTTTATTGTTTTGTTTGTTGTTTAAAGCCACACTCAGCAATATTCGAGCTATATGACAGCAGTCAGTAAATAATCGAGTCTGGACAATCCAGTGATTGACATCATGAGCATCAATCCACGCAATTGAGATACAATGACATGCATCAACCAAGTCAGCTAGTCTGACCACCGGATCCTGCTAGTCGGCTCTAATTACGACAAGCATAGTCGCCTTTTGTGGCTGCTGGGTTGTTGAAGACCTATTCTACCCGGATCTTCACAGGTGTCCACTAATATAAACTAAAAAATAGGGTAGGATAATATTCACTCTTCCAATTACATATAAATCCAGCAGTTGAAGACTACAACAATTTCACCAAGCCAGTGTCTCAGTGTTTGACCTGGTACTAAGTATGAAAAATAACATGGAATCCCCCTTTAATGGTTACAGGTGGACTGCATCAGAACCATTACCTTTGACTGAACATACCTCTTACAGCTGTCATATAGATGGACTTTTGCTGTGTGAAGCGTTAAACAACAAACACACAAAATTCTTACCAAATGTGTTTAAGGAAACACTTTTTCTTCAAATGAACACAACTTACTTTACCTTTGTGCATGCTTGTCAGAATGGTTGATCATATCTATTGTCCCCAACACTCCTTTGTAGAGTAAAATAGATTTGGGCACAAGAGAACTATAGCAGGAATTTTATTAAGCAAAGACCACAAGAAAAAGAAACCTGACTATAATTAGAATAGTGTTTTATTAACACCCACTGATGCTCATTTGGATGTGTTATCCAATCAACTTTATACAATGAGACCACTTTAGTCAAAGTGTTTTCCAATCAGAAATACACAATGATTTTGACGTTCTGTGCAGACATCATATTGACGACAGGGTAAATAATTGCTGAGTCTTGCAAAGTGAGTGTGGTTATTTATTGAGCAACAGTGTTAATGATGTAGCCAGCAGACCCACATAATGTCCAACTCATCACAGTGGTGAAGAACGAGAAATTAATTCTACAACAATCCAATAAAGACTGCATCCGTCCACCAACTCTTTGTCCAGGATCGATCTCCTTCAAAGAAATCCCACTGAAAACATGCCCGATTCAACCACTCCACAATATTTGTGCATTTATGACAGTGTGATTTGAATAAAATGACATAGGATCTGTGGAGAGTGCGACTTGTGTCTTGGTTGACATAATTAAGGAGGCAAATGACAGACAGGCTTATTGATATAGCATCATCATTGATGGAGCAGACTAAGTGTTGATTTTCAGACATGGAAAAATACAAAATTTTGACAGGAATGTGGCATATTTCATTTTGAAAAGCAACAGAAGTGTGCCAAACTTAATCACTGATGAAAATTTCGCTGCAGACTCAGAGACGAAGGAACTCTTCTTGTCATCCAGCTCCATCTGGTTAAGTCTGGTATTGATCATGCATTGATTCCCGCTTGTACGTTCTTTACATATTTTAATCATAGTCTGTAACAGAATTTCCTATCAAATATCATTTGATACCTTTTAAGCAATCTGGCTGGCTTCATTGATTGAACTAAGTGTAAGAACCACAGACACATAATCAACCAATATTTGGTTGGATCGATGAATTCGTTTTTTATTTGCAGTAATGGAAAATGTTAAAGACTAGGCAAAGATTTTGTTCTTAAACTAATAGCTAAAGTCTATCTGAGATGAGATATCAGTGATCCATGTTTGATATTGAATAACTGCAGCATTAATATGATAGCCTACATACACTTCTATTGACATGCTCTTTTAGAGCTCGTCACAGTCCATGATGATACTGTAGCATGCCATATAAATGATTTATAGAGGACATAAAAAGGTGATTGTAGGAGTGTTGACATTGACACATCATGGTTATAAAAACAAGCGGTAAATAATAAATAACAACATAACAGTATTTACTCACATGACAATTTGTGAAAAGTGATCTGGCAAAAACATCAGTGGATAGATACAGGATATCTCCAATCAACAAAGTGGGGAGGATTGTTGGATGAATATTTAAGGTGAAGCAACAATGGTCTTGTTAGTTCAATTGTGTCTGATAACAAAACGTGATCTGTTTCTATTTGTACAACAGTAAACACCTTAGTCGGATGACAGGAACGGTCATTCAGTTACATTCAATAAAGCTAATCTTAATCTAAAACAAGTATTAACCTGATCTCTTGAACCTTTCCCACAGAAACAGAGCAATTTGTCGGTAATGAGTGAGGGATAACAAACAGTACTGATAGGCATAAAAAGCAAACTCCCATGTTTGATGGTGGTTAAAATGAAACAAACAAGATTCATACGTTTCAACTTTTGACGCATTTGAAGTATGTTCGGTTTAACTCAATTTGAATATGCCGTGGAACGTATAGGTCTCAGCCTATTCACACTCAACAGTATAATTCTAAAAACGTTATAGATGGCAAGTTATAAATAAAATACTAAACTCGCTCACGGGTAAAACCAATTTTATGAAACACGTGAATAGTTGTGTTATCTGAGTCCTGGTTCTGGTATCTGATACCAGAACTTTTCACTCGTTTCATAAAATTGGTATTACACGGGGACTCGTTTAGTATTCTATATATTTCATACAGGTATCATAGTCATGTATTGGCCCTTAAGTTTGCAGTGTCTTAGCACTTGTTTTCAGCCCAGTAACATTTTGAAAATGTTTGTAATTTTTTGGTCAAATCCAATTGTCAAGTGTATACTTTCCTTTGGCTGGCAGCTGATGATATTTGACACTGCAGCTGGCCATATTCCTGCTCCTTAATGGTGGCCTGTAAAAAATCAACTATTGAGTTTATTGGATTGTTTCAAATATGGACATGGTTTTATGGACAATGTCACCGAGAAATACAACTTTATCAGCAAATTTTCAGATTCAATCCCATGAAAAGCAGATCCTGATAGCAAAGGGATGCAACCCTGGACAATGAATTGTATGTAGTACCTTAGATCACTGATGCCTACTGCATATAGCTGGAAAGATGCTTTTGCTCATTGAACCAGGATCAAATCAGTACATTTAAATAAAAACATGGAACCCAAGGCAATCATCTGAAGGTCATTTTTCTTCAAATCCAAGGCTGGTACTTGTAAAACAGCACAAACCATAAAGTGTGGAATTGTTTAGGAATGAAGGAAGATATATGAGCTATTATTTGGACAACTTCAGGAAAAAAGTTATCTTGGCGTCTAGACGATGGTGTGTTGAATATTCATGCTGCTGCTGCTGAAGCTGATGGCCTGGTCATCTCCCTTCCGATCTGTGACGTGGCATTCAATACCGAGCATGTCCTGAAAACCTCCACTGCTGTTTTGCCGGA
The DNA here is from genome assembly GCF_023055435.1 of Haliotis rufescens. Classification (NCBI taxonomy): domain Eukaryota; kingdom Metazoa; phylum Mollusca; class Gastropoda; order Lepetellida; family Haliotidae; genus Haliotis; species Haliotis rufescens. Next base: position 58,191,906 of record NW_025963779.1, on the reverse strand, counting down.
TGACACACTCCTAAAATCTAGATCTTGTTGATTAAATTCTTAAAATACAGATCAAACATGAAGTCCTGGATCTGATCAGACATTGATGGTTTATTTGCAAGTCGGAGATGTTGAACAAAGATGCTAATTTCTGATGTAATGGGTAATGAGGTTGTTGGTGGAAATTCCTGCACTGGAAAAAACCTCCTCATCACAATAAATACATGCAAAACCATAATTAACACATTTAACTGTGTCCACAGATTGCCAGAGTTGTTGGATGAGAACAGTTATGGGTTTTTTTAGATATCAGATGTAATCTATTAACAATTCAATTAAGAAGAATGTTTTTGTAACACATAAAAATCGGAGCATTGCTCTGTAAATAATCAATTACACATTTCAAGGAAACATTTCTTCAGATAGGTCATCCTCAAAGAACAGTGCTGCTAATGTCTTAGGCAATTGAAACACAGAAAACATTATTAGAGGGATTCCTTTCAGAAATATTTGAGCCATATCAAAATGGCATGGCGCCAGAATTGATGTTTACAAATTCTATCAATGGGAGGAAATCAAATCCAGGTATTTAGTGTGACAGATAAACGCTTTAACCACAAGGCTACAACTCCAACAAATGGAAAGATTCCTTACTTTCTATATACCAAATAATAATCTTAATTAATCTTCGGAATGAGTGAGCGATTTGGGTTTAATTATTTTTTCCAAGTCCAACAATATTTCAATCACACCAACAGATATGGCTGTGTAATGGTGCAGCTGAACAGCTTGACATGAAGTCGCTAGCATAGAAGTGGTACCAGCCTTCTAACCTAAATTTTTCAGAAAAAATAATTTGACAATTTTGTGAATAGCAATCACCAAAACTGTTATGGTAAAAAATAGTTTTAAAGAATGGATCCATTTATATATACATGTAGTTCCTTCTTATCAGGCTAACAATACTCATGCATTTATATTGACAAACACCAAGGTCAAGTTAACAGTTTGTGTGTGTTCATATTCACATACACCAAGGTCAAGCTGATAGTTCACGTGCGTTCATATTCACATACACCAAGGTCAAGCTGACAGTTCATGTGTATTCATATTCACATACACCAAGGTCAAGCTGACAGTTCATGGGTGTTCATATTCACATACACCAAGGTCAAGCTAACAGGTCATGTGCGTTCATATTCACATACACCAAGGTCAAGCTGACAGTTTGTGTGCGTTCTCATTCACATACACCAAGGTCAAGCTGACAGTTTGTGTGCATTCATATTCACATACACCAAGGTCAAGCTGACAGTTTTATGTGCGTTCATATTCACATTCACCAAGGTCAAGCTAACAGGTCATGTGCGTTCATATTCACATACACCAAGGTCAAGCTGACAGTTTGTGTGCATTCATATTCACATACACCAAGGTCAAGCTGATAGTTCACGTGCGTTCATATTCACATACACCAAGGTCAAGCTGATAGATCACGTGCGTTCATATTCACATACACCAAGGTCAAGCTGACAGTTCATGGGTGTTCATATTCACATTCACCAAGGTCAAGCTGATAGTTCATGTGCGTTCATATTCACATACACCAAGTTCAAGTTAACAGTTTGTGTGCGTTCATATTCACATACACCAAGGTCAAGCTGACAGTTTGTGTGCATTTATATTCACATACACCAAGGTCAAGCTGACAGTTCATGTGCGTAAATATTCACATTCACCAAGGTCAAGCTAACAGTTTGTGTGCGTTCATATTCACATACACCAAGGTCAAGCTGACAGTTTGTGTGCGTTCATATTCACATACACCAAGGTCAAGCTGACAGTTCATGGGTGTTCATATTCACATTCACCAAGGTCAAGCTGATAGTTCACGTGCGTTCATATTCACATACACCAAGGTCAAGCTGATAGTTCACGTGCGTTCATATTCACATACACCAAGGTCAAGCTGACAGTTTATGGGTGTTCATATTCACATATACCAAGGTCAAGCTAACAGGTCATGTGCGTTCATATTCACATACACCAAGGTCAAGCTAACAGGTCATGGGTGTTCATATTCACATACACCAAGGTCAAGCTAACAGGTCATGTGCGTTCATATTCACATACACCAAGCTTCAGATTCAAAACACACTCCACAAGACTGTATAACCAGAGGGATGACTTCAACTTTCCAATAGTCAACTTTCCCTTTACGTCGAGCAATATTCCAGCAGCTCCACATTTCACAACTTTTGAGATACAATCGAGCATTCTCGTTCTACCAAGATTTCAAAGAGGGTCATTTGACTCTTTGCTCAGAAGTTGTTTGATCTAGGTTGCAACATTCAAGGCCTAAGTAAAGCTTTCAAAATAATTAACGGTCAATCCAATTAATATCAGATCTTAGTTTTCGCTACCGCTAACCAAAGATCTGAGGACATCCCATTACGGGTCACGTCAGAACGACCTTTCGCGAACATTGACTGGCCAATGAAATGACAGACAAGAAATCGACATTTGCCAATCAGAAGGCAGCTATCTCGAGCTTTACGGCACTAGTTTCAAACTGGCGACTACGCTTCAAAACATATTTTGACGTATTCTCGAATAAAAAATTAAAACTGACCAAAACAACATTTTGGAATGGCTTATAGATGGCCTAGATTGTATGGATATAATAAAAAAAAGGTAACTGTGGTTCGGAATACCCCGTGTTAAATATTTCGAGGTTGCATTATTAGAAAACACATTCCGACTGTCACTTTCAGGAGCTGGTAAGCGATGCTCTGATTGGTCGGATTAAAGGTCGTTCTGACGTGACCTCTTATGGGATGTCCTCAGATCTTTGTTTAGCGGTAGCAAGAACTAAGATCTGATTTTAATGAGATTGATTAATGGAGGACATGTGGAGGACATTTCCAAATTTGATGCATCAGTGACAAAAATGATGTCCGATGCAATTACCTATTTTTACATGTACCATATGTTCCCATGTTTTTTCAGGTGAACAATTGACTTGCATGTGTTTGTGATGGGTGCCACCAGTGGGGCAGGATACGCTCACCTTTTCTCGAATGCCTGGTATCGTTACTATTTGATAGTGATTCATAAATACATGCTCATGAGATAGTCAGAAGCGTACAATCGACTATGCTTTATGCAGAGATTTTCCATTGGATATGGAAAGCATCTTGTCGCTTTATTTTCAGGTTCTAAATCATCTATGCCTTAGCAATATTCATATATTCATATCTCTGGAATAAGAATTAGAACAAGAAATAGAACAGTGTCCGAACATGAGCCTAATAACCTCCTTGCTGAATATACATACTCCTCATCGGCTAGGTCTTAGAGAATGATCTTAGCGCTCCAACATTGACTTATAACTTCTGAAGCTAAGATCGCTTTTAGCTCAGAGCTGTTAAAAATAGCAAGTCTATTTAATTTCTTGAAACTCAATAAAATTTATTCAATTATTTATAGTTCAGTTCATATGTCAAATAACTACTAAAATAATCTACTTTTAAGTGTTAAAAATTATCCATAAAATAAGTTTTGATGTCTGCCTTCTTTAAAAAGTATTTGTGCTAATCTGGTGTCAAGTCTTCAGGAGACGAAAGGCTAAAGCACAAACTTAAAGGTCTAGCTTTTTCTTCAATTATGGATACAGCCCATCCTAATGAAATTTCTTCCAGACACTGGGTTCCAGGAATTTTTTAGCATCCAGGATTTCTACTTGCTGCCAGTGGCCATATCAAACGTGACCACGAATATACTGGTTTGACAAAACAAGTTACGAAATAGGAAAACAAGATGATTTTTTTACCCGACCTCTAATCTGAGAACAGAAAGATTCTCACTATTTTTGTAATTAGAAACTTTATTGTACAGTCTAACTTGACAACAATGTGAACTGGTAGCTGTTGTGATTCGCACTTGGTGGAGAATACGGAAATTGGCAGAAATCAATTTCCATATTTCTTGTTGCATGACACACACAGATGAAGTCTTACCATCAAGATTCTCAGAAATCCAACTCAATTTAGCTTGGGGAATAATCAGAAGGAATCGGCCTTCTCCTCGCTGAATACCTGAATATGGAGGAGTTGGTGAGTTGGATGGACATTTCCAAGGATCGTTTTCGATATATGATGACCAATCCTTCTGAACAACCAGCATACAGTCCCAGTAATACCATAAAATCTTCTGCAAATTGCAAGTCCATGCAATCTTATGAAAAACAAATCCAGCAAATGGGAGCATCAATTTGACTAGACATAAGATACCTCTCACATGCATTATTTATTTAAATACCTAAAACTCATTCCGTTTTCAGTTCATAGGCTCAGTTAAAGAGGTTTAGAATGCAGCAAAATCTTACTGTAATAAACATCTTAATGGAGTATCTAATGTTCGATGTTCTAGCAGAAAGGTCATCGGTGGAAACAAAGTAAACTATATCTTTCCGGAAGGACAAATATCAGAGAGCTAAAAGAAAATAACGACATAATTCCCTTTTTCTTTGTGAAAATGGAAACTCATTTACAAAGAATGAACTGACTATGAATTCAGTCTGTGTGGAAGTTGGTAGGACATGAAGACATGAAACCTTTTATTGATCATACTTCTTTATTCTTTGCAAGGACCTTTCAGTACCTCTTCTTGGTGATGAAGGGTCAAGAAGTATAATGATGATTAAAGAAGTTGTTGTCCATAAAAAGTTTCATGGCTAAGAATTAATGACAAGAATATTGTGAATTGGTGTATGGAACAAAAGGATGAATAGAATTCATCATTTGTGTAGATGCCTGAATCTGTGCTGGAAGTTGTCATTAGTTATTTGAGTTTTGTTGTTACAGTAAAATATGTATATAACGAACACGCTTATAGCGAACTGACGGATATTATGAACTTAATTTTTGGTCCCGGCCATTTGTGGTATAGATGTTGTATATATGCTTAAAACGACTAACGGACTAAAACTAGTAGTCCATTTGAGTTCGTTATGTAGAAGTTTACTGTACTTTCATGAGGCCAATATTGAAGATGTTCATTTTCACCTTATGAAACAGGAGCGAGTTACAAATGAGTGCATGGGTCTCAGCCTTAAAAGGATTTCTTTAGGACACTGTTCTTGTGATGGGTATAGGGTGTGTGAGTTAATGAGTGGGTGGGTGACTGGGTGAGTGGGTGTTTGTAGGTGGGTGAGCAGGTGTGACTGAGTGCATGGGGGATGTGAGTGAGAGTTTTAGGTGAGGTAAAATGGGGTTTAACATCATGTTCAAGATTATTGCACATTAGCAATATCCCAGCTGGAGGCACCAAGAAATCAGGAATGAGCTTCAAACATTGTAACCTTCAGATAAAAGAGTGAGTGAGTGAGTGAGTATGGTTTTACGCTACTTTTAGCAATATTCCAGCAATATCCTGTCGGGGGGGCACCAGAAATGGGCTTCACACATTGTACCCATGTCGAGAATCGAACCTGGGTCTTCGTCATGACGAGTGAACACTTTGACCACAAGGCTACCCGACCACCCCTCAGATAAAAGAAACCAACGGAGAAGTGAGCAAATGGTTTAACCATTGGGCTAATCTATCATGCCTTCTTTAGAGATAGTGAACACAAAGTAAAGCTCTTGAAGAGTTTGTCTGATGTAAATAATTGAAAACAGCCATTTACAGTGTTAGGTATAGCTGCATATTGTCTCGATGATAGGAAAAAAAGTACAGTGAAATCTCATCAATAAAATTTAAATCAGGTTATCCTGAGTTTTGATGGTGTGAAGCTGATAATACGGATGGTACTTAAATGAAATAATGTATCAAAGTAAGGTGAGATTCATTGTTGAGCTGTAAGTAATTCCAGCATTAAAGATAAGGTCATAACCAGCAACACGTGTGTATAAACACCGAAATCATCTACACGTCTACCAAACATGAGAATCAATATTTTATCAAAGTGATGTTCAGTTACTATGTATTTTTATACTGAGGAGCCACAGACGCAATAACTTTAGAGACCATTGTATGATTCTGACTATATCAGGTGTTTATGAATCACAATTAAATAGAAATGATACCAGGTATTTGCGAAAAGGAAAGTGTATTGTGCCCATCCAGCAGAACACATCACAAACACATGCAAAGGCAAGTCAATTGTTCAACTGAAAATATTTCGGAACATTTCAAGTCAAATTTGGAAATGAACTCCACATGCCTATAATATTTTTTTTAAAAGCTTCACTGTGGCCTTAGATGCTGTAACCTTGATTGAAAGAATGACAGATGGATCTAATTTACAAGTTATTAAATTGGTATGTCCAAACAAAAGCATGAAAAACAATATATCTTTAAAGTTCACTTCACTTCACATTTTTCCTCTTTCTCTGGTTTTGAGAGGGAGATTATATAGTTATTTTTAGTGATCAACATTACAGCTTGAGCATGAAGACATGATGAGTAGGTAGGCCTGTAGCAGGGATACCGATGGTAAATAGACAGTACTGGATGACCAATCATCATCACTTGTTAAACAATCTAGCAAATCTAGCTGACCAGCCTGTACAGATGGCATCATCCATTTGTCACCAGTCGCCCCTTTCCGTAACCTAAAAGAAGACGCCCCCCCTATTGATGAATGTTATGTTCGAAAATACGACAAACCAGTCAGAATGCGTGTATGACTTCAAGTACTTCGGTAAAAGAATCCCTCAGAGTGAGTGAGTGAGTGAGTTGGGTTTAACGCCGCTTTTAACAGTATTCCAGTTATATCACGGCGTGTCAGCTTAATGTGGGAGGAAAGCCCGAAGTGATGCAGGTCTCAGACGTTAACCACTTCGGTGAAACCCACGAGCACGGGTATGGTGCTGACAAACCTAGAAACATAATCGGGGCGAACCGGGATTCGAACCCACAATCATAGGTTTCTGGCGTGCCCAAGGGACGCAACTCTGCACAGCGAATCGCGGCGCCTTAGACGACTGGGCCACCCGTGCCCCCGAATCCCTCAGAAATAAAGATTGATTTTACATATGTCTTGCATTTAAAGATATACCCAAGAAACATTTAAATGTGTTCAACCATACTGTGTAATAATGTAAGTCCCGATGTGTTTTCAATAGCATCTGGAATATATATGACATATGGGGGAAATATACATGAATCATTACACAACGAGTTGACAATTCTTTTAACTATGCCCGTTTAAGCTTAGACTGAACCCAGTCGTAACGATGACCATGAAAGGGGCATGAGTCGCTATTCGGCTTGTCCCAGAATAACACAAGTGGGTCATCATGTTTTAGATGCCATCACTTCCATGTGACAAGCCATTCCACTAACTGTCTCACAGAAACTTTCCTGAAGAGATACCCAAGACAACAATGACACAGTTTGCACATTCTTAGCTGAGAGATGGTCATACTCAGATCAATGTACATAGTCCATCTGATCCCCATTCTGGTTCCCTCTTATGACACTGGGGGCCTGTGCAGCCCTACAATTCCCACAAGGGAGACAAGCATGGGGCACTGGGGACCTATTCTGTCCAGGATTTCGACCAGGGAGACAAGTATGAGGCACTAGGGACCTATTCGGTCCAGGATTTCGACCAGGGAGACAAGTATGAGGCACTAGGGACCTATTCGGTCCAGGATTCCCACAAGGGAGACAAGGGAGACAAGCATGAGGTACCGGGGAATTATTCTGACCAGGATTCCCACAAGGTAGACAAGGAAGAAGCACTGGGGACCTATTTTGCCCTTGAATTCCAACAAGGGAGACAAGCATGAGGCACTGGGGACCTATTTTGCCCTTGAATTCCCACAAGGGAGACAAGTATGAGGCAATGGGGACCTAGTTTGCTCATGATTTCTCACAAGGGAAACAAGCACGAGGCACCAGGGAATTTTTCTGACCAGGATTCCCACAAGGGAGACAACCACGAGGCACTGGTGACCTATGCTGCCAAAGATTCCCACAAGGGAAAAAACCCTGAGGTACTGGAGACCTATTGTGCCCAAGATTCCCACAAGAGCAGGTGGAACATGTCCAATTTTTATCACCGAGTAGACAGAAGATCTGACAACTGACAGTTATACAACAGTCATCTCAAGTTCAACAACCCATCTCATCTGACAAGAGACTTCATTGTTGATAATGAGAGTGAAGCAGAAGACATGTTGAAGAGGACAATACAATCAGGGACAACAGCCCCTCATGATACTGTCTGTCTTCCTACCCTGGTCCTGTCTCAAACCAACCATTGCAATGACAGTAAACCACTGTCCAAGACCTACTTCGTCTGGAAGGATGGCTCATGTTTTGTGTATCAGCTCAGTGCTTCATGATCCCTCCAACCCAATTGAAAAAAGAACTGTAGTTTAAGGCATCGATTTGAAATATTTCAACTACACTAATGTCTTAAGGCAAGTTAGTGAAAGGGCTTCGGGAATTCATTGTACAGAATTGTAATGATCCCAACTAAGCCAATGAGAGGCATTTTAGGAAAGTGATCTCTTGCTGCGAATGACTCGGCAATAAAACAGTGTAAAGTTTCAATGTACGAAAATATGTTGGAATGAGATCTTAAGGTGATGGCTTAGAAAGGGAATCCAATTGAGCCATCATAATTCATTACTATCGATTGGCCACCTTCAAGGCAACAGCAATAAACACAAGTTAGTGGGTTCTCATGAATCACCATGACACTATTCTAACTATTCAGCTTTTATTAAGCTTCCTTTTCATCCCCAATGTCACTTTTTTGTACTCTGCCATGTTAGCAAGAAAGGAAGTGGCCAGTCGACACACAAGGTTAAAGATTGCAGCCCTGTCTCATAAAGAGCTCCACATGTTCCCTGTATGCAGCTATGCATGTTCTGGCGATGCTAAGAAGTTGTCACCTGGGTTAAGCGAGCCAAGTATGGATGCATATTGTCAGGCAATGGAAATAAATCTATCACTTTTCTCGTACTTTATTTCACACAAATACACAGTTGGATAAAAAGTCCAACAGAGAAAATTCCTTGTACGGCTCCCTTCCAGAAGAAGGTGAAAAGATCTTGGCTATGTGACAGAATATCCTGTATTGATCTCAAGTAAATCAACGCATTCAAACTTGACCCCCTGCTTGTAAAATTGACAGCAGAGGAAGCTCCAGGGTTAGTGTGTGTGAGGTGTTGAGCAAATCGGAGCAGGAAAATAGAGACAACACACCAAATGGTGGATGCAAGAAAGCTTTTAAACAAACTCAAATTAGAGTCCAGAGACAGAGCTTTTTGCTCTGAACACTGTCATCTGTTCAGAGCTGTATAAGTTTACCAGTCACAATTGTGTAGGTTGAACAACGTTATATTAGCAGAGACAAGGATATATATGCATGCTATCTTCAGAGCTGCGCAAGTTTACCAGTCAAAATTGTGTAGGTTGAACAACGTTATATTAGCAGAGACAAGAATATATATGCATGCTATCTTCTCTTAACACTGTCATCTGTTCAGAGCTGTACAAGTTTACCAGTCAAAATTGTGTAGGTTGAACAACGTTATATTAGCAGAGACAAGAATATATATGCATGCTATCTTCAGAGCTGTACAAGTTTACCAGTCAAAATTGTGTAGGTTGAGCAAAGTTATATTAGCAGAGACATGGATATATGTATGAGTACCAAGGATGGGGTAAGCAAGGATTATATCCTACCTAAATATTATCCCAGGGGAAGTTTTACTCAAGAGTATAGTATCCTATATATGTTGATAGGATTCAACACATTGGTATGGGTTCAAATTAACTAGGGAGAATCATCCTGACACTAGAGAATTTCATTCCCCGGATAAAAAATAGGGTAGGATAATATTCACTCTTACATATGCTCTCTTCTATGAACACTGTCATCTGTTCCAAATTGTTTATGCATTGCAGAATTCATGAAATAAATTTTCAACAAAATAGTTAATCATACGTGTTTCTGCTTTGTTAACAAAGGACAGATATCAATATGATACCATTACCCTTAGCTTTGTAAGATCAAATAAGTATTGACATGTTGTTGACCAGGAACAATTGTCATCTGCACTGCATGTTGACAGATGTCATTTAGCATTCATGAATAACATACATATGTTCCAATAATTAATTCTATATAAAAGTACAGAGTTTTAGCAGTGCATGCATGACATTAACACTGACAGACTAATACACTAAATCTGTGTAGCATAGGGTCATGTGGTAGCTTGTTTTGAGGATCGACAACAGTGGGTGATTTAATGATTTAAATACTAAAGTTATATGCTATCAACCAAGCCACACAGCCTTATCACTCGATCCGATTTAGACATCTCTAACACCAAGCAATAGTGCCAGGGATCTGTTCTAACCTGGGTCCTCCCAGATTGTGGGATGCTCCCCTAAATCAACAAGGACCCAATCATGGAGAATCTATAGTTTCCGATGATCATCCATCAAGTATTATTTTAGTTTTGGCTGTCTGATCATCCCCAAGTCTTTGACGACATCCATTGCAGAAATGAAGATGAATGTATGGACTCCATCTTTATCGCATGTTACGAAGCGACAATTCCATGTATATTCTTACACTTTTTCAACCCTAAATAGGCAAAGATGTTGAAAACCTAACATTTGTCTTCATCTATATCCAATATAACTTACCACTGCATTCTAATCAAGGATACACCAATTTGACACCAAACCTTTCCAAGATTCCTAAAAGGGAATGGAACTGTAACAATGCAACCATGTTGCAAAATTTTGCAGATACAAAAAACACTTTAAATGGTATAATGAAAATAGAAATCAGTTGATACTCTATTTATTTATCATTTTGTTCCACTGGTCGACATCAACAAATTAAATCTAGAATGGCAACACAGAGACAAGCAGTTCAGATATGTCGGGATCTACATCTTTAGGCTCCGTCAACCTAGCACACTGCAACATAAAACCACTGTCTACATTTGCGGCAGAGTAGCTTTTATCGGTGGTCTAGTCTTTCTTTATTCCCCTTAAATGCCATGCTTTGCGAGTCCATATAGACAAGAATGATTCCATCTACACCCAATACATCTCATATTTTCAGTAACACGTTATATATTGGGTTAAATGATTTCTACATCAAATGTTCCACTGTCACAAAGGTCTTGTATGTTGATTACTTTGTATCAATAGTTGGCAATATTAACCGTAACATTCATGAATGAATAGATATGAAGCCATATAGTCTCTGAAATAGATACTCTCAATCACTCTCATGTAATAACGCATCCATATTTCCAATTCATGCTTATCAGAGCTATTATCCTCAATAGATACTGCCTATTTGCTGAGAAAGTTCCCTCGTGCAGTGGGCACAGATTTCAACACCCATCCATCCAAATCACCACATCAGTAGATAGTCACTCATTGGCATGGTGTTATTCACATCACGTGGCTGTGTGTTGACGAGGGACAAGTGTTTGACCGATCCAGTACAAGTGGTGTCAATGTTGGGGTGTTATCGACACAGTCCCAGTCATCTTACCGTTGTCTGCTCCACTGCTTAACAGATGCATGCTGTCTGGGGCAGCCAAAGGTTTCTGGTCCGTGTACCTTTTGCATGCTTAGCCAATGAAGCTCTACTAAAACAAATTACTGGGAATAAATGTCAGACAGGCTTGATAGTCACCATATATCCAAGTTCAGGGAGACAGGCAATTTTAGGCCGTACATGAATTCTATGTCAGTGTGTTATATGCCCTTGCATAACATTGTTATGGGGTCTTTGGTCCTTACTGAATCTGTTGTCATTTATTAGCCGTCATAAAATACTTGTTACGGTAATAGTTTTGAAATGGGGCAATTATTATTTTACCTTCATTTCACATTATGTCCCAGCAGTTAACTTTGTGACATGGTGTAATATTAAGATAATGCAGAATAACTTGCTATCCTTAAAGGGTGTTTACTTGTCATTTGTAATTATTAATTGTATTTATTTTCAAAATTAATGTAAAATTATCAACTTTTGAATTCATTCTTTGTAATGTTTTGTATTTCAATGACTGTTAGGCTTCACACAATGTATCCATCTTGGGACTTGAAACCAGGCCGTCGATCGGTGTGACAAGTGTACACTTTTACCACAAGGCTACTCCATTTTAGGGGTGGTCGGGTAGCCTAGTGGTTAAAGCCTTCACTCGTCATGCTGAAGACCCGGGTTCGATTCCCAACAAGGGTATAATGTGTGAAGTCCATTTCTGGTGTCCCCCGCCGTGATATTGCTGGAATATTGCTGGAATATTGCTAAAAGGGGCGTAAAACCATACTCACTCACTACTCCATTTTAATGGCAAGTTGTTATGAAGCATCCACTGTCACAAGCTGTTTAGGTACGGGGAACCAGTCCCCAATCACTTTTGCATATTTACAATACATCAGTCTTATACGTCATGCAATTTAACATTTCAAATCTTTATTTACGTATCACATGGTTATGGGTCTCTTTAAATTTTATGAAACGTTTAAAAAAAGCAAGGAAATTACATGAATCCTGATATGAGTTTCATAATTTTATATGATACACACACAAATGTAAAAATTAATGAGCTGCATTAAAGAATGAGTAGTTTTTTCGAGAATCTTACCAAAGTGAACGTGACATCAACAAAAGACTTGAGTGAGTTAGGTTTTATGTTAGGACAGATTCTAATCCCCATGGCTCATGGCACTACATTCTTATTGGTCAGTGGATCAGTGAGCACTCAAATTGCATTCTCAGAATTGCTGAGTGCGGCGTTAAATAATAAACGAACAAATCGTTCTCAGACCCTGGGGAGGATACAAACCAAGCGGCCTATGAGCCCTAGGTTTACAGTCACATTACCATTTCGTCCTACTGGGTACCAATTCAAATGTTAAGTTAACAGAGGCATATTTTCAACAATGTCTGTTGCTTATGGAGACACCACATGTAACCTGTGCTTCAGTGTGGGGCAGGGCTGCATGAAGCCCTAGAAACTCTCGGAAGTCAAGCTGATACACTTGTCCCTTCAACCTGCTACTCTCTGCGACCAACATTCCATAACTTTGACTGATGTGTGATCTGTGTGCAGTACACAGGACCTTTTCTCGCCTTAAATTAAAATACTAGCTTCTGATTGGTTGAGGAGCAAGCAGTTATTTTCCAGGTAGCCCGCTCATGTAGCCCGCTTAGAAATCACTCATAACACACCTTAGGCAACTTGCATATCCCAAATATATATTGTTTAGTTGAAATGAACCAATGCTTATCCAAATGCATTGGGTAAAGGGAAGTAACTCGGTTCGTTTGTGTCGTCTCCTATGAGTTTTGCTAACTTGGTGAAACTGCGGACATATATTCTGGATCTGTATGAATAAATGTCAGCATGATAAATTTGTTGTGAACTGATCCCTCGGGGCATATGGTGTGATGTACCCTGTGTGTTACGTGTGAGCCTGTGTTATATATAGGTTCGCACAATGGATACATCACATCATATACCCATCGAGATCGGTTGACAACTTATAATGTGCCACTATACTTGAAGTCTGTGGAATATCAAAAGTGGTTTCTGGATAATGTCATCAAAGTTCATGAAAAAATTACCACACATGTGCTACTGCTGGGTTTCGATAAACTCACTTCAACCCAATAGATAATAAACATTTACGCATTTAAAATACATTTAAATGAATAAATAATTTTTCAAGCTATTAGATAAGTTTCATCCCTTTGGATTCCTCTTCATAGAAATCGGACAAATAGCCATGTGTCTGCAATAACATCTGTGATGTTCCTTAAAAAATATTTATTTGATATCCATCACAGAGAAAGGCACTGGCACATTATGCCATTGAAATTTACACACATTACATGAATTAGACTTCAAAAGAAAGCATGTATTGCCAGATATTAAATACATTTTTATGAAAATAAATACAGCTGTCAAAATATCCCTTGGAGCTCATGCAATCACATTATCTTGAAGTGGTACGTGTGGTCATTTTCCAAGATGGCTACCAACAGCCATATTTGTTCTCCAACAAAGAATCCTTGAACGAATTAAGCTTTGTTAACGAAAAACAAAAACAGCCATCTGGTTGGTATAACCAATGTGATGTATAACAAATTCCCTTTGGGGGAAAATAAAAAATTATTATTATTATTATTATTATTATTATTATTATTATTATTAATTTCTGATTTATCGCAATATGATTAAGTGTATAAGTGTGAAGTGTGAGTGTTCAAAGATACCAATTCCAATCCCTCATGGGAAAATAGTATGTGCTCAGTTGAGCTAATAATGCACCTTATTTACTTTTGGCACATGAAATGTTAATTACCAGTGAAGTCTATACTGTCAGTGTACAGTTAAACACTCTATAGACAGTACAATAGCTATACTTTGGTGACAAGCCCTCTGATGCCCTCATTGGCATTTCCAGAGGATGTTGACCTTTCAGATACATATGAATTGCTTTAAAAAAGATATGATAACTTGCAAAACTGATGTATTCAACTTTTTAAGCCAATATTTCATAGACACACTGTTGCCATTTGGATATATTTTTAACCTAATATTTCTGACTCTACTATGAATTTGAAAGTTACTTGATCCTGATTGGTCATGACGGACTCATCACCATGAAAGCAAATATTCATAGAAAATATACTGAACCAAATTAAAAACTTCACAATCCTAAAATTTTAACATTTTGACCAGTTATCATTGTGGGCCCTTATTGTGTATTTAAACAGCAATGGCCACATATTGTCTTCAGATAACACCCGTTTTTGTGCTGGTGAATCGATCAAAATCATGTGCACAGCACTATAGTGGCGAAAGTGTTTTTTCATGTGCAACTGGTCACGTTGCCATAATACCGCACGTGTTTTCAGCCATACTTGTTAGCAGTCATTAAAAAAAAAAGAAAAACACAAGAAAACAAAAGTCTTAATGGCCATTTGTCATGCCACGCCTTTCAAATGTGCAACGTGAACGTGCCATCGGCATGTTGCAGACGGGAACGTCCGTAGCTGAAGTCGCAAGGACGATGGGTTGTAGTCGACGGACTGTTTATGATTTACAGACGCGTCTACAGCAAACGGGTACCACCGTTGATCGCCCTCGGCCAGGTCGACCACATGTGACGTCACATGCAGAGGATCGTCAGATTGTCTTATGTCACCTCCGTAATCGATTTGTGACGGCTACATCAACCAGAAATGAACTGTTTAGGGGTAGACTGAGTGCGCAAACTGTTCGAAACCGTCTGAGAACTGCTCACCTTCAAGCACAACGGCCATACTGCGGGCCGATTCTGACTAAATTACACAGACGTCAACCTCAATTGTGGGCACAGCGACACTTACGATGGACTCAGAGGAATTTGAATCAAGTCGTCTTCAGTGATGAATCCCAATTTAATCTTCGATTTGCTGATGGTAGGGCAAGGGTGTGGAGGCGCTGTCATGAACGTTACGCCCAGTGTTGTGTACAGGAAGTTGACCGATTTTGAGGCGAAAGTGTCATGGTGTGGGGTGCTTTCTGTGGCAATGCACGTTCCAGGCTTCTTGTCATCCGTGGCAACCTCAACACTGCTGCTAACCGGGACCAGGTACTGGCACCAGAACTTCTGCCTTTTATGGCAGCACATGGACCCGGTTTGATCTTCCAACACGACAATGCCAGACAGCAATTTTGACCAGGAATTTCCTTCAGAATGAGGGAGTCAACGTCATGGACTGGCCGTCAAGGTCTCCCAACCTCAATCCCATCGAACACGTCTGGGATGCTCTTGGCAGAAGTCTCCGCACTCTCCAGAACCAACCACAGAATTTGCAAGATCTTGGCACCATTTTGCAGCAACAATGGCGTCGTCTTCCCAATCATTTGTTCATAAGCATCACAAGGTCCATGCAGACATGGTGGCCATACACGCTACTGAACTTGTGTGCCATCAGATTCTCGTGCTTGGGACTTATGATTTAAACTGTTGATGTTAATACCGAATACCGTTGGTGCTTGGAACAAATTATGGTTACCACCATTAATTAAAATCCTTCTTTGGACATTAATGATTAAAAATTAACTTCTCTGATACATTTGTCCGTTGTATATCATATATGGGATTACTTTTAAAAATGTGAAGTTTTTAATTTGACTCAGTATACTTTGATCGTTCTCCATCATCATCAGTAGACTGTTGTAAATAAGTATCTGTACAATAATAATTAAAAAACTGCCAAATTGCTGCAAATACAATATTTCTAGTCTGAAAACCTGATAAAAATCAACTGCAAAAGAGAAATTTCAAGTTTGAAAAACAACAGAGAGCTTCAAATTTCTAGTTCTCGCTACCTCTAAACAAAGATCTGTGGACATCCCATTAGGGGTCACGTCAGAAAGACCTTTCATCCGACCAATCAGAGTGTCGCTTACCAGATCATGAAAGTGACAGTAGGAATGTGATTGCTAATCATGCAACCTCGAAAACTTTAACACTGGGTATTCCGAACGATAGTTACGGGCTCAACGACTGAATCCATACAATCTAGACCATCTATTAACCGTTCCTGTATGTTCTTTTGTTCAGGTTTGAAATTTTTATCGAGAATTTGTCCAAATATGTTTGGAAGCGTAGTTGCCAATTTGTAATTAGTGCCGTAAAGCACGAGAAAGCTGCCTTCTGATTGGCTAATGTCGACTTCTTGTCAGTCAGTCATTTCACTGGTCGGTCAAAGTTCACGCAAGGTCGGTCTGACATGACCCATAATGGGATGTCCTCAGATCTTTGTTTAGCGGTAGCGAGAAATAAGATCTGATTTTAATGAGATTGTTCCTCATACGAATACCAACAACTCATTCAAAACATCGGATTGCTCAAACCATGCCACTTCACTCAGTATCTTGCCTAACACCAAAGATTTAGTGTTTAATTTTGTCATGGCTGCTCGTACATTTCCAAATTTAATTCAGCATGGTTACATCTACAGGTACCAAGCTGTACATTAAAAACACAGTATGTTCATCTCCATTCTACCACGATAAAATTATATGCCAAGTTTTTGGATTTAACAAAGATATTCAGTTAAACGGCAAAAAGATGCTAAACAATCAAGTTTTGATTAGGTAATGTCTTCAGTTCAGGAAACACCAATAATAGCCTAGACTAACATTTAGTCCAGAAATAAAGTTTGAATCCCAGAACAATGCTTATTTCAGGGTTAACTGCTAAAAAGAGGCCAGAAATATTCCTTTGAGCCCTGCAGACTTGAGCAGGCCAAAGACCTTAGGTTATCTGAACTAGATAAATCATTCTAGAATTGAGTTGGGTTCATTTTTTAACTTATTCTCTTGGGTCTGGGAGACAGACTAATAATAGCCTTTAAACAAATAATGAAGATTTATGTGCTTGAACATTATTATTTTATGTGATTGAAGATCAATTTGCTTTACTTGCTGTTGCATAAGAGCTACTGCATAAGCAGGCAGCACTAAAGTAGAGTGAAGAATCCTTTAAGTTTATGTTGATGTCCTAACAACTAATTGTACATAAATGAAACTAAACTCCCTTTGTGAATGTCAATATTTTGAAAAGTTTAAATGTGAAAACTGTTAACATCTGCCTGAAGGATGTCCACTGACATGATTTTGTTATCACTGCACAATCAAACTGTCATTGATGTTTGTTTTTGTTTTTTTGTTTAAATATATTTTTTATTCGATTCAGATAGGTTGTTTGTATATCGTTTAATGCCACACTCAACAATATTCCAGGTATATTACAGCAGTATGTCGTTGATGGATATGTTCTAATGACATAATGTAAGTCAATCTATTGCCGATATGAAGTGGTGACACAGGTACAAGATAATCCTTACCTAAAAGTAGAATCGTCCAAAAACATGGCATTATATGTCAAACAAAAATGTATTTAAGTACCATTTGAAGAGGTCAGGTGAAATTGGGTCTAAGTTTGCGTTCAAGATTATTGCACTTATAGCAATGAGTAACATTCAATGACATGTCAGGACTTGCCTACAACACATGGGAGAAGTGCCACAAAGTTCTTGGAACCGTGACGTCGCTGCTTTGCAACCACATTGCCCATTACCATAGCAAAACCAAAACATCTGTGAGTGACCAAAGAGATAAGCATACCTACTGTGTTTTCAATGTAGAGCTAGGTTTCCTGTAGAGTGAGTTGGGTTTAACACTACACTGTACTTTTAACAGTATTACAGTTATATCGTGGCATGTCAGCTTAATGTGGGAGGAAAGCCCAAAGTGATGTAGGTCTCAGATGTTTACCACTTCGGTGAAACCCACGAGCACAGGTATGGTGCTGACAAACCTAGAAACATAATCAGGGCGAACCAGGATTCAAACCCACAATCATAGGTTTCTGGTGTGCCCAAGGGACGCAACTCTGTACAACGAATCGCAGCGTCTTAGATGACTGGGCCACCCGTGCCCCCGTTTTCATTGTAGAGCTAGGTTATCTGTAGACTTAACCACACTAATTGAATTTGGAACAGAACGCACAATGACTGTGAAAGAAATACCACCCGGTATTAAAAAAATGTTAGCTTCCACATTGATGTGGCCATCAAATTGGCTGTTTTAATCAGAGGGGGTTTATTGTGATTTGATACCTTTGATTGATCAATCAAAATCGAGTATTTTCCAAATTCATTTAAGAATTACCGTATTCGACGTAATAAGTGCCCAGGGCGCTCTCAAAATTAGAAATAGAGGGCTCTTATAAGAGTTGAAAGAAAAATTCTGTGGTTTATGCAGACAACCTGAAATGTTTATATACGACAGATATATTTTTCCAGAATTTAATTGTCCATAATTAAGGGTGCATATAACACACAAGTGTGTATTATAAGTGAATAAATAAGTATTTTGTACATTGATCAATCGGAAGGTGTGCTAATTAGGATTGTTCACAAGCCAATATATTACCAAATATTGCCGTGGGCGCTTATTGGAGTGGGGCGCTTATTACGTCGAATACGGTATGTGTAACGCTGCTTTGAGCGGTATTTCAGTTATATCACATCCTGTCAACTTGATTTTAAAGGAAAGCCTGATTTCATGCAGGTCGTCGATGTTAAATGTGGTTCCAATGTATCACAACTTCATTCACCATGCAAAAATTCAAATATCTCACTGGGTTAGATGACAGCCACTGCATGAGTATATGCTATAGGCCACCTTCAGGCCCAGATTAGCTTTCTAGCTTTTGGCACTTGTAGTTTGATGAATACTGGAAAGATTGGTGTTACTTGCAAGTTATTTTGTAGCTTTGATAAGAAGCAAAGATTGATACTGTTTTCCAACAACTGCCTTTGTAAAATGACATGTATCTGGTATTCTTTTGTCTTCTTTGGAACTGACTGTCACAACATGCAAAACTACTTCATTAAATGTCATACTGAGAACGATTTAGCTCCATTTATGAGAGTATCTGTTGACCCCATGTAACCATTTTCCATTCCATTTTCCGACGGGTCGATTGTTATTTAAGAACGTTGAAACATCGTTCCAAGGACTGTCGGGCGGAGAATGTAATAAGCAAGATAGAACCCATTTATTCATTGTCAAAAAAATGATTAAAAAGTTAGATCTAAAAGAAACAGCTCATGGTACTATATCAAGTCTTTAACGCTCCTAACAACTGAAAATTCTTCATTATTTGCTTTCTCTTAGAAAGAGCCTAGAGGAAACATGTTTCACATTTTTGTCCATTAAGTTTAATGATATGGATGTTGTTTTAAGGTGCAGTCAGCAATATTCCAATAATATTTTGTTAAATAATCAAGTCTGGGCTTGGCAAACCAGTTGTTGACAGCATTGATCCAAACCATCTGGTACAATGACACACAATCAACCAGGTCGCACATTGTGACCAACTTGATCCTGACTCAATTTCATCGCAATGTCATTAAAATCAGATCGTTTACTCTGATACGACACTGTCTGTGTGAACATCTGACGGCACCTCCATAGAATGTCAGGTGTACCTCTCATTAGCCAATCACCAGCAAGGTTTCAAATTTTCAGTACGAGTGAGCAAAGCATTCACACATGCAAATCTGATTTCTATATCTTGAAAAGGATTGTAATCAGGAAATTCCAAATGGAAAAAAATAAAGTCACGCGATTCTGTGGTTGTGGATATTTTATACATCCTGTTGATTTGGAGTGCCATGGCATCTACATAAAATAACTGGCACTATCCAGGGTATATTAGTGTTCGGTCACAGTTTTGTTTTGCTTACATTAAAATTTTCAAATCGGGGTAGTAAATGTGAAATGGGGTTTAACATCGTGTTAAAGATTATTGCACTTATATAGTGATGTGTATGCATGCCTGCTTCTACTAGTCTGGACTTATGCCAGGAGATGCAGTTTGATATGGATACCACACTCTGACACTGAATAGACTCTGTGCCGACCAGCCTTCTATATCCCCTTAATGGTAAGTGCCAGGATGGGTAATATCTTTTAACATCTTTTGGTATGACGAGGCTGGGGATCAAGTCACCAACCTTCCACACTCTCCAGGCAGTTGTTCTATCCACTTGATCATCTAGATCCCGATATGAGGTGGTTAGGAAATGAGTGAGTTTTTCACTGCTTTGAACTATATTCCAGTTTTATCACAGCATGTCAGCTTAATATGGGAGGAGAGCATGAAGTAGTGAGGTGAGGTGAAATGGAGTTTAACGTCACGTCCAAGATTACTGCACTTACATAGCGACGTGCATGTACGTGTGTGTTTGAGTGGCTGCTTGAACTAGTCCGGACTGATGCCATTTATAGTGCTAGCTCACTGAGATACCATGCTGCATTTAACATAAATACCCCACTCAGACACAGTATGCTGACTCCGATCAGACCAGTCCTTGTTTTAGCCCCTTAATGCCAGGCGCCAGACAGATTAACAAGTACCATCTTATAACGCCTTTTGGTATGACGTGGCTGGGGATCGAACCTCAGACCTTCCGCTCTCCGGAGGTGGTCAGAGCATGAAGTGATGGGTCTCAGATATTTACCACTTTGGGGAAAACCACGAACACGGGTATTGTGCTAACGCTCCTAGAAACATAATGTAAGGTAATGAAGCTATCATTTCAAAAAGCTGATATCAGATAAGCTCAAGGTCCCATACATCCTTCATTTAAAATTGAATTCACCTGACGAGAGCTCCTATGGTGAGGTGAAATGGGGTTTAACGTCACATCCAAGATTATTGCATTTATATAGCGACGTGAATGCACGTGTGTGTGTGTGTGGCTGATCACAGATTTATACTGCTAGCTCACTGAGATACCATGCCACAGTTTAACATGAACACCCCACTCAGACAAAGTATACTGACTCCGAGCCAACCAGTCCTTGTTTTAGCCCCTTAATGCTGAGCGCCAGACAGGGTAAACAAGTACAATCGTGCCTCGTTTATACGGACACTTGCGTCATTTTACAATTCGTCCGTATAAACGAATTTCCGTATAACTGACACCAGCTTCTTACTGGAAGAGTTACTTCCCTTCAATTATGCAACTCATGAAAGATGACAGAGCAAACAGATACATCGACTCAATCTTTATTCATACACGTTTCAAAAAGTCTGTCATGGAAGTTTGAACAGTCACCAATTGTCGATTTTCCTATGGTATGTCCAAATTCAGTGCCATAATGCTTACTGATGGTTTCTAAACTTGCTGACGGGTGTTTTTCTTTAAACAGACAAATTTCCCTTTTTTCGCGTGCTATAACTGCGTGTCGCTTACGTTTCGCTGGTTGACAGGCCATACTTACACAACTTTGACCTCTGACCTCCACAGACGCCATATTTATCGAAGGGGATTACATTACAATAAACAAGCTCGTCTCAAACGTAACTCAGTGTCACTTGGTTAATTGACTTCTCACGAATCAAAGGATTACCACCAGCGGAAGGATTACCACCAGCGGAAGTGTATTGTCCGGATAAGTGAGACAATTTTGTGTGCATTTCAGTGTTTTGTGTATGAAAATGACCGTCCGGTTCCGGAAACTGAATTTCCGGATATACGGGTAAATTTATATAGTAATTATTTCGTTTTGAATGAAAATCGTCCGGGAACCGAGGTTTCCGGATATCTGAAGTCTGTATAAGCGGGGCATGACTGTACCATATTTTAACGTCTTTTGGTATGATGCGGCCAGGGATCGAACCCTGGACTTTCCGCTCTCCGGGCGGATGCTCTACCACTGGACCATGGAGGCAGGCTCATCCTTCATTTAGATTGGATTCACCTGATGAGAACTTGTATGGGGGTGGCCTGAGATCCTCATGCAGAGAGGTATCATACCATAGTAAAACATCGGATTTTAATGATACTGAATTGAGTTGCCTCCTATGAAGCATTGGGTTTCCGGCCCAGAATGTATCCGTCTTTACAGACCTTGAAGAAATCAGAACTTAAAAGATCCATGCATTGTTAAGCCATTCTACAGAAATGGTTTGAAAATAATATAATCTTAGAGATGGTTTAATTTCTTAAGTCCTATTTTTTAAACATATTGGTTACTGAGGATGGACAGATGTACCAGCTTCACTGGTTATTTCTTTATAAACTTTATATGAAGCAGTGTTATTAAGTGGAAGATGCAATCAGATTAAATATGTACCTAATGCTCCATGTGGAACGTTCATCTTTTCATCATTAGAGCAAACACAGGATGAAAGATGTACTGCACCAAGTCATCTTCTACATCTGTATTGATATTCTTCAATGAAAAGATCATGGAAAAACTATGTCAAAGATGCACCCACGCATATTTTCAAAGATACCAATATGTCTACAAATGTGGCCTTTACTGAAATACAACTTTGTAAAGAACACAAAATCAATAGCTTTTAGACTTTTCAAGCTGTATCAGATACATCAAAGTCTTCAATACAAAATTAACGTTCAGCTTAGACAATTACTTACTGTGCGTGATCAGTGTATTAATTTCATCTTAACTTCATTTGGAAGAATAGAGACTATCATACTAACACTGGGATAATAGAAGTCTTATTCAAAGGTCAAAGAAAGCTTTTTTTCAAAGAAAACCTTTTCAGATGAAAAGGTCATCCACCAGTTGAATGACAGCGTCATTGAAAAGTTTTTCACTAAGCCTGCAAATACATGAACCCCAGAGGCCAACTTAATGTTCTTACACCTGGCTAGTAGTCACTCCTTGTCCAAAGGCCAACTTGGACCAGAATTATACTTGATAATATCACACAATGAATGTCCCCTAATCATGCTACACTACCATTAAAATAAAATAAAATGAACATTTATATGCAATATATTCAGAGTCAAATCTGGATGATCGATCCATAGCAGATGCAAATGTTTACAAGATATATATTCCTTCATAACATTTTTCATATGTTTTAAAGAAAAATATTTCTTTACATGCAGATGGTCACTTCGGTTCAGATGAGCGTGATAGTGGGTTTTTTTGCACTTATAGAATATTCCAACATCAGAGCTGGGATGCAAAGAATGCACAGGGTGTAAGTCAAAGGTAAAGAGCAAAGGTTTACTGGCAAGGCATAAAGGCTAATGTATAACACTCTGGCGACAAACAGACTGCATGAATAATAAAAAAAATGTCAGCTTGCGTTATACTTATGATATAAAGGATTCTGCCTTAAGAAGTGTTTTTTTAAGATTTTGAAATTCTTTCGTCACTATTTTAATTTGTTATTTGTTTAACACAGTGCTCAGCAGTATTACAGCTATATAACGTCATTCTGAAAATAATCATATCTGGATCAGACAATCCAGTGATTGACATCATGAGCATCGATCAAAGTGTTTGGGATACAATGACATGCATCAACCAAGTGGGCAAGCCTGACCACCGGATCCCGTTAGTCGCATCTTACGACAAGCGTGGGTTGCTGTAGCCAATTCTAACCCGATCTTCACGGGTCTGCTTTTATTACGATATGTAATGATTCAACACTTTCATTCAAACATCCAATGATTCAACACTTTTACTAAGATATGCAAAGATTCAGTGCTTTTATTAAGATGTGCAATGATTCAATGCTTTTATCAAGATATGCAATGATTCAAAGTTTTTATAAAGATATGCAATGATTCAATGCTTTTATTAAGATATACAATGATTCAATGCTATAATCAAGATTTGCAACGATTCAACACTTTCATTAATATTTGCAACAATTCTATAACTCTGAGAGTATTCTTCTGCAGTCAGAAACATGTTCCACAAATTTCCACTAATTGAAGAAACCTTAAGAAGAATAGGATGACGTCAATATTGGTTTATAAGGGATTAAAAAATAGAACCCACAACTATGTATTCCCTACAACTGCTTGTCTATGTTGTCTTCTAGAATTCTACAGGAGTCTGCAGACATGGATGTATCTAAGCCCGGAACGTGATCTGGCCAACGTTACAGGGTGGTACAGTGAATACACTGATAGTATATTGACACCAACAAGATTACACCCAAAATTATTCTCCGAACAATCTTTTTCCATAAACAATGTTTGAATTTCTGTTCACCAGTTGTAAACAAGGGCATCATCATCAGCGATAAGGTGTTCAACAGACAGGTGATAATCGTCTTGTACAGTATCTTGCATATCTTTGCTGTCCTTGGCAAGCCCCACAGAAAGCCGACAAACACAGCATGCACATGTTTGTACAGAGCGAGAACTTCGATATTCATTTTCTTTTACTCGTAATGTTATCTGCTTGCTAAACAAAGACGCTCGTCTGGGCGAGGTCAACTATCATATAAAAACAAGAAGAGACAGCTTCCGTTTGTTTAGATCACAGAAAGGCGTTTTGAAGATTTTGGAATCGTTTGACTGAAATGTACAATGTTAAGGTGATCCTCTCTAAAGAGATGTACGAAAATATACACTGGCGATGAATGTTCGTAAAGACCAGAATGAACGAAAACAGCAGTAGGTCAACCTAGGTACATAAATAAATGAAGACATAAGGATCTTTTTCTTCTGCATATCTTTACAAAGAGAACATTCTTGTCTATTCTCAAATTAATGTCTTCTGATAAGGATTTTTACTTGACAATCCTTAAAGATATATAAGCAATTGAAGAGCATTTATCAGGGTGTAAATTTCAAATATTTGAATGCTCAAATGTCAATCCAAATGAAGATTATGTGCTTAATTCTTTGCAAGGTAATTATCATTCTTAGGAAGTTTTAAAGGGCTTTGAAAATACAGTAATTAACAATCAATCAAATAACAAGAAGGGTTTCGAATACGGAGAATATATTTCATGTGACATCAATGAATATGTATCCATATAATTTTCAAACTGCCAAACAGTAAAATAATAAGAAATAGACACATCAACCTAATCTAAATAACTTCTGATTCACAGCAGAAACTCAAATATTAAAACACAGTTTGAAGTTGAAATTAATTGCCCATTAACATGCTTTTCTTATTAGGTAAAACTTGGAATAATGACTTTAACATGTTCACTTTAGCAAATTAGATACCACAAATATTCTGTTAATGCTAACAAGAAGTATTAACATTTATTGTAATTGTATTGCAGGAAACCTAAATAAAACTGGAGAATATTTTTCTACTTAAACGAAAATTCATATTTTTCCATTTAAAACACAAAATGCCTTTCCTATTAGTTGAAAATATGTAAATCACAGATGAAGTTTATATGATTTTCTACAAGAACGGTCATAATGCTGTTAAATATTAAGTTTTGATGATGGTTTTTGAACTTGATTAACATATTTATCTCTTAATCTATGCAAAATGTCACCCTTGTATCCTTAGTGGTCTAAAAAAAAAGCACCGCCCCATTGAAGTTCTATGGGCGAAAGAATTGACAGATAGATGAATCTTTGTGGTAAGGGATACAAAATGGCTAAATTAGTCTTCCTGGAAACACAAGACAGGCACTTCATTATATCCTTTCCCATTCAGATGGAACTAGATTCCTTCCAACAGATAATTAATGTTATGTAAACTATTAAAAAAAATTTAAGGACCACCCGATTCTATCATATTACTACAGTTAATCTGTCATGCCATGACAGACTAACTACAGCAATAAGACAGGATTGAGTGGTCCTGTACCTTTTTAAGTAGTATATATGGACACAGCTTTGACTCCTATGGCACTGGTTTCTATTCAGCTTAAGACGTCTAAGAAAAAAAACTGTAATAGCTTTCCATGTCTCAGAACTATATCATTTTGAAAAGACTATTCCAGGCCGTTTGCTTCAACACATGATTTCATTTCAATTGTTTGTAACAGCATTGAACATGAAGACGACCTGAGGGATATAACTTGAGAAAAATCGGCCACATCACATGAATCAATACGCTCTCTTGAAGATGCTGAAACAAAACTGTAATATCACACAAAATCAATGTCGAATATTTTTGCCGAATACGACTGAAACCAGTTTCCTTGAGTAATTGAGGTAGTCTTGAGGAAAAACTCCCAATTATGAATAATAATAGATTGTTGCTTGACAAGATGATACCAGGCAATTCCATCTCAACAAGGGAGAGTGTCAGTTAACAGATTTTGTAACAGTTAACGTTTTGAGGACATTCTGAAAGGCAATTTGCCCTTCAGATACTTAGGGACGTTAAGTTAGTGTAATTGACTGACAATATTGAAAATAAACAAATCCAAAGAGTCAATGATATATTGTGTGAAGGTCTGCCTGGTGTGGGGAGACTTTGAGATAGCCATGAACCAGTCTAGATAGTATGCACACCATATGCAATACATTGTACAAAGACATAATTGTTTGTTTCCAACCTGCATCTTTAAAAGGAGCTCCACTCGATGCTTGACTGATGAATTCAAAGTTGTCTGTAATTACAGTTACCGGTAAACCACATTAGTCTGAAATACCAGCTTGTTTAAAGTTTCTCCATTCAAACCATACACACTTAGGATGTCCATAATTTTTTTCTGTGTTTCCAATCTCCCTCCCACCTTGAATTTTCATTCCAACATGAAATAATAAAAAGTTTTATTTCAATTTTCCCTGCAGGTGCAGAAAATTCTGCCCCGGTGTACTAAAACAATACTCATACCTTTACACATTCACAGAAAACCCCCCAGATATTTCTTTAACTAAGTTTATTAAAAATTTGTTTAAAAAAATGAATTTAAAAACCATTACCAGGTGCTCTAAATCATGAAATTTCGTTATATAAGTTACACAATAGTGAAAAACAGGTTTGCTATTTACTTTTGATCATTTATTTTTTCACCCCCTGCTCTGTTGCTTGTTGAGGTTTGAGATGAGAAACACCCAAAAAATATGAGTGGCCTTAGAGTGAGTGAGTGAGTATGGTTTTACGCCACTTTTAGCAATATTCCAGCAATATCACGGTGGGGGACACCACAAATGGGCTTCACACATTGTACCCATGTCGGGAATCGAACCCGGGTCTTCGGCGTGATGAGCGAATGCTTTAACCAATAGGCTACCCGACCGCCCCGAGTGGCTTTAGAGAATAGCCAACGTGTTACAAGGCATTACAGACTACCTCTCCTGAGTGAATGAATGGTGTTAATCTCAACCCTTTGGTGAGGGACTTACAGCATTCATTCAGGAAGGACAGCTACTCCATAATCCCTGAGTTTTGAGTACTTATTCTACATATACGTTGTATGTTGAGAACTCAATAACCATTTATGAGAGAAAATGAAGTTAAGATATATGAAATATCAACCCTACAAAAAAAAATTCACTGAAGATTAGGGCTTCAACGAGTACTCGAGTACTCGAGGCCGTTATCAAGGACTCGAGTACTCGATAAAGGGAGATCACTCTGTTTCAATGTTCAATTGTTCATCAATATATTGATTAAAGCTTAAAAAAATATTGTTTGAATAATGTATTCTTTGTAGAAAGTAGATGTACATTAGAACAATTGAGAATGTCACATAAAATAGACGTAATTATTAGGAGATTATTGCTTCTTTGCTCCGACTCAAATGCCAAGTGTATTCCCTTACACAGATTAACTACTGATTAGCTGGTATATGTGCTATTTCAGTGGACGCTTTCTATTTACATTTCAGTGCAGTTCAATTATACTTATAACATGTTTTAATACTTTTAGATGGCAATTTTGATCTAATGAACCAATATTCTTAAATGACATCCTATTTTCGGGTACTCGAGTACGAGTCGAGTTTCACCCATCGGGTACTCGAGTCCAAAAAATTGGACTCGTGGAAGCCCTACTGAAGATAAGCTATTGTTCAGATGACATAATGTAATCAATTTGTGACATCATGAACAACGGATGACGTCATATTCTACTTTTCTCAACGAGTGAGTGATGATGGTTTTTCGGCAAGACGAGCAAATGCTTTAACCACTAGGCTACCAGACTGTCTCTTTTTCTCAACGATGAAGCACTATGTCATGTTGCTTCACATAACCAATCAGCATTGAGAATTGCTTAAATGTGCAAACATCAGAAAGTTATTACATGATCATCATCTGCCAATAATTTGTTTAATCTGGCCGATTTGGGTAAGAACAGTAATATCCAGATTAAGATGTCTTCTGTGGGTCAATCTATTGCCAACATGAAGCGCTACCTGGTTATTGTAGGCGAACAGACAAATTGGCAAAGGTATCATGTTTCATCCTCCATGGTTACACCAGGAGATATCTCCGGGGTCAGAACAAGCATTCTCTCCAAGGAAATATCGGGGCAGTCGGGTAGCCTATTGGTTAAAGCGTTCGCTCGTCACGCCGAAGACCCGGGTTCGATTCCCGACATGGGTACAATGTGTGAAGCCCATTTCTGGTGTCCCCCGCAGTGATATTGCTGGAATATTGCTAAAAGCGGCGTAAAACCATACTCACTCACTCCAAGGAAATATCCCTGCAATGAAATAGCAGACCATTGTGATGTCATCGGTTGCCATGATGTCACAATCAAATGACATCGCTAAATTCTCTGACTTTTTACTGTTTACAAACCTAGAATCTCACCCTTGTGTCTTTTGATATAAAATATATCACCTCTTGTCAATAAGATTGGACATCATTTTTGTCACTGATGCATGAATTTTGGAAATGTCCACTCCATGCCTACCATAAACTGTTTCAAAGCTTTACTGAGGCCCTCTCTGTTTTTAATTTGGACAGTTCCATAAAACCATACACCTATCACAGAAATGTTAAATGCTCTTCAAACAGACCAGCAGACATCTTTAACTGTATAAATGATTGAATAAGTTCTAGAAGGTCAAACTGACATTGACACAAGTTGCTACATGTATTCTGCTCCTTAATGACTGCAAAACACTCAGAAATAATTAAAAATATACCTTGAGTTATACAAACTTTATTTGTCAAGAGAGCCATTCCTGATGGTTCTGATATCGAAGAGAAGTAAGTTGTCTTCCAGTAGTACCAAGGGAGCTGACTTCAGTGAGTGTATCAACCTTATAGCTCCCGACATAACATCATGGTAATTACTGGATGTGGGCTCGTTAACTGTTTCCTTAAAACCAGACACGAAGGGACAGCATCAACATACACTGTCATCAATAACAACATCCAATGTATATGTTTCACCAGGGGATGTTCCAAGTAGTGTTTGCTCATTCCAGTTGATTTTTAATATACTGCTCAAAACATGCTAAGGATGTTAGTCATGGCCAAAACTGCAGGAACATTAATGGTCTAAATCTGACAGGTGAAGGAAAGGTTCAAGTGGGGTGAATGTTAGACTCATGCTTTGTCTTTGAAAATATATAATCTTGCAACTACATAAAAATTGAAAAGGAGCCCCAGTGAGACAGAACTTGTGGAAAATCTAGACTTACTTCGTTTAACACGTTTTTAGCAGTGTTTTAGTTATATCACAGTGTCAGCTTGATGTGGAAGGAAAGCCTGAAGTGATGCTGGTGTCAGACATTTACCACTTTGGTGAAACCAACTAGCATGTATACAGTGCTGAGAAACCTATCAACATAATCAGGGTGAACCGGGATTCAAACCCATGATCATTCAAACCCGAAGCTACTAAGTACAGTGAATTGTGGTGCCCCCCTTCAGAATTCTAGTTTCTATTGAATCCTTCAGGTATATCTTACTAGGAAGGAAGGAATGTCCACACAGCTTTTTCTAGCTACATCAAAGTGGTCTGTAAATAATTGAATCTGGGCCATACAAACCAGTGGCTGATATGGATGGATGTGATGATGGATGAATGAATGATGGATGGAAAGAAGGCTGTGATGATGGATGGATGAATGTGATGATAGATGGATGGATGGATGTGATGCATGGATGACAGATGTGTTGGATGGATGGATGCCATGATGGATGGATGGATGGATGTGATGATGTATGGATGGATGGATACAATGATGGATGGATGTGATGATAAATGTGTTGGATGGATGGATGCCATGATGGATGGATGGATGGATGTGATGATGTATGGATGGATGGATACAATGATGGATGGATGTGATGATAAATGTGTTGGATGGATGGATGCCATGATGGATGGATGGATGGATGTGATGATGTATGGATGGATGGATACAATGATGGATGGATGTGATGATAAATGTGTTGGATGGATGGATGCCATGATGGATGGATGTGATGCATGGATGACAGATGTGTTGGATGGATGGATGCCATGATGGATGGATGGATGGATGTGATGATGTATGGATGGATGGATACAATGATGGATGGATGTGATGATAAATGTGTTGGATGGATGGATGGATGTGATGATGTATGGATGGATGTGATGATGGATGGATGGATGTGATGATGTATGGATGGATGGATGCTATGATGGATGGATGGATGGATGTGATGATGTATGGATGGATGCCATGATGGATGGATGGATGGATGCCATGATGGATGGATGTGATGATAAATGTGTTGGATGGATGGATGGATGTGATGATGTATGGATGGATGTGATGATGGATGGATGGATGTGATGATGTATGGATGGATGGATGCTATGATGGATGGATGGATGGATGTGATGATGTATGGATGGATGCCATGATGGATGGATGTGATGATAAATGTGTTGGATGGATGGATGGATGTGATGATGTATGAATGGATGGATGCCATGATGGATAGATGTGATGATGGATGGATGCCATGATGGATGGATGTGATGATAAATATGTTGGATGGATGGATGGATGTGATGATGTATGGATGGATGTGATGATGGATGGATGGATGGATGTGAAGATGGATGGATGTGATGATGGATGGATGTGATGATAGATGGATGTGATGGTGGATGGATGGATGCGATGATGGATGGATGATGGATGTATGTGATGATGGATGATGGATGTTTGTGATGGTGGATGGATGGATGCGATGATGGATGGATGATGGATGTATGTGATGATGGATGATGGATGGATGTGATGGTGGATGGATGGATGGATGTGATGATGGATGGATGGATGTATGTGATGATGGATGGATGATGGATGGATGTGATGGTGGATGGATGGATGGATGTGATGATGGATGGATGGATGGATGCGATGATGGATGGATGATGGATGTATGTGATGATGGATGATGGATGGATGTGATGGTGGATGGATGGATGGATGTGATGATGGATGATGGATGGATGTGATGGTGGATGGATGGATGGATGTGATGATGGATGGATGATGGATGGATGGATGCAATTAAGGATGGATAGATGTGTTGGATGGATGGATGGATGTGATGATGGATGGATGTGATGGTGGATGTATAATGGATGGATGTGATGATGGATGTATGATGGATGGATTGATGATGATGACAAACCACTGACTGATATGATGGATGTGATGATGGATGAATGAAGGAATGATGGATGGATAGAAGGCTGTGATGATGGATGGATGAATGTGATGCATGGATGACAGATGTGTTGGATGGATTGATGTGATGATGGATGCATGGATGGATTTTATGATGTATGGATGGATGCCATGATGGATGGATGGATGGATGGATGGATGTTATGATGTATGGATGGATGCCATGATGGATGGATGGATGGATGTTATGATGTATGGATGGATGCCATGATGGATGGATGATGGATGTGATGATAGATGTGTTGGATGGATGGATGGATGATGATGACAAACCAGTGACTGATATGATGGATGGATGATGGATGGATGGATGGATGATGAATGTGATGTTGATGGATATGATAATGGATTGATGGATGATGGATGGATGGATGGATGTGATGATGGATGGATGTGATGTGATATGGATGGATGTGATGATGGATGGATGTGATGTGATATGGATGGATGTGATAATGGATGGATGGATGGATGATGAATGGATGCAGATGGATGTGATGGTGGATGGATAGATTGATGGATGGATGGATAGATTGATGGATGGATGGATTGATGTGATGATGGATATATGTGATGGTGGATGGATGGATGTAATGATGGATAGATAGATGTGATGAAGGATGGATAGATAGATAGATAATAAGTATGCTCATAGCAACAAGCTCCACAGATATAACACATACTTACATCAACAAGCTCCACAGATATAACACATACTTACATCAACAAGCTCCACAGATATAACACATACTTACATCAACAAGCTCCACAGATATAACACATACTTACATCAATGAGCTCTTTAGGTGCATAAGCATTAAATATACAAAAAAAAACATATAGTACAGTCCTGATATTTGTGCTTGTCAAAACACTTTTGTGCACACCAGATCTTTCACCACTCAATGGCTTTTCGTATATTTATATCCTGCTGACAAATGTACATGTTACCTGTGAATTGAATTTTCATATGTGGCCTTTGTAGAAAAAACAATTTTGACCTTGACCTATTCTGCCCAATAATTCCAACCGAGAGATAAGTATATATAAGGTACAGAAACCCCACAGGAAGACATGAATGAAGTAGAGGGGACCTAATGCCCCAGAATCCCCACAAGAGAACATTAATTAGAGACGGAAATCTTTAGGCAATAACTGTATGATTCATCACCACAGAGTCCCGTCACTGGTCATTATTACAGCAAACACCGTCCATTAACATTACAATGAACATCCCTGGAGCAATGCCATCCCAAACTCACCACAATTACATTATCATGGCATCAAACGGTCAAAACCATATGTTTATAACAAACCTGTCAACACGTGAACCACCGCCAAAGCACTTCATACCCCAGAGAGCAATAAGATGCATTATGGAATACACAATGTGACATGACATGAATAGCATAGAGTACACAGAGTATCAAGATCAGGAGACATTGCAATTATGTATATTCATTTTGGATAATGAAAATGGGCCTGGAAATCAAATCTCATTGCCCCAAATGGACAGTTATCGCTCTTGCGATCCACAAGGTACATGTCGGTCCTGATGACCATTGGGATGGGGTGACCACTTTGATGTGATGACCACTGGGTTGGAAGCTGGTATGTGTACCGTAGGTTCTGGACCCAGCCTGATCACATCAGACATCATTGGACAAATGGTCTATCATCTTTATAGCACACTTTGCTGGATTGAGAGCTAATGCCTCTCAGAATGGCCCTGGCTGTATCTACAGTCAGCTCGTATCATATTTGTTCATCAGACTCTTTGTTGTCCATAGGAAAAATATTTCTTCATAGCTAATAAAATGTTTTGGTTCAAAGGAAAAGATATGATGGCTTTGTGCCACGGTGCTGCACAAATGGCTGGAATTAATCTACGGATCATTAGATGCACCATGTTGTCTGGGAAATATTTGGGGAAGGTTAGCATGCTCTTGCAGTGACAAACGAAGGCACACGAAAACTGTGAAAATATTTATAGAAGAAACAATAAAATGTTTTTGTATAACACATTTAGCTTGTGTGAGCACATACATATGCATATCTATGCATACATCATATATTTCCTCCTGGTTCCTTACAGTTATGGATATTCTAGGGTAGAATAGGACCCAGTGTCCCATTCTTCGTAGAGCTGACTAGATCTGTTGGTTATGATTGGTGTCCTGGCTATGTCAGTGTGCTCTGAGCCCAGCTGACTAGTCAAGATCTGTTGGTTACAATGGGTGACCTGGCTGATGATTGGTGACCTGGCTGATGTCAGAGTGCTCTGAGCCCAGCTGACTAGTCAAGATCTGTTGGTTACAATGGGTGACCTGGCTGATGTCAGAGTGCTCTGAGCCCAGCTGAGTAGTCAAGATCAGTTGGTTATGATTGGTGACCTGGCTATGTCAGTGTGCTCTGAGCCCAGCTGACTTGTCAAGATCAGTTGGTTACAATGGGTGACCTGGCTGATGTCAGTATGCTCTGAGCCCAGCTGAGTAGTCAAGATCTGTTGGTTACAATGGGTGACCTGGCTGATGTCAGTGTGCTCTGAGCCCAGCTGAGTAGTCAAGATCTGTTGGTTACAATGGATGTCCTGGCTGACGTCACTGTGTTCTAAGCCCAGCTGACTAGTCAAGATCTGTTGGTTACAATGGGTGTGACCTGGCTGATGTCAGTATGCTCAGGCATCATTCTTCATACAACCACTGGATGTTTTGGCCTAGATGTGAATATTCACAGGCTACATTGATATGGCTGGAATATAAAGTGGCTAAAAACAAGACCCACTCACTCAAACTCTCTTTATTACCATGTACAGCAAGAACAACAGAAATATCTAAATGCGTGGCAAAGCTGGCTTTCAAACACCCATGTGACAAAACTGAACAGTGAATTTGGGCCCCTTTGACAACAAAGACACCTTTTCCCCATGATAAACTCAGCAGTTCACACAGAACACACTGGGAGACATGTTTAGCAAATGTCCCCCCTTGTGTATGTCACAGTCCATGCCCCTGTGTGCAGCCATGCCATGTAAAGCCAGTCCACCCCAGCTCCCTTCCTCAAATGCGTGTGTAATGTGCCTAATGTTTACCCTGCAACTAGCTCCCAGTCTTCTCAAACACATCTCCACCTTCATCTGGTTACAGGGACACATTTTGATAGAGATATTCATGCACATTTCACTTGTGTGTGTACCAACGCCTCTAAATGTTGCCCCACAAGTATGGAGTCACACAAAATCGATAGTTCCATGCAGCAAACTTTTGCTGTCGGTTAAGAACAGCTTAAGATCAGACGCAAGTTTGATGGAAAAAGTAACTCTGATGGATGCTTAAATGAGCCATTTATATTTTCTTGTTTCCTACGCTTCCAGTTCCCAGGTTAAAACTTGCCACGTCAAAATGCTGGGTTCAGAATACATAAAACTAATCAGTCATTGTGTTCAGTTGGAATTAATTGTGAGTGAGTGAGTTTGGGTTAATTCCACTTGAAGTATTTTAGTTGTCAGCTAGATGTGGGCGGAAAGCCCAGAGTGATACAGGTCTTACATGTTTACCATTCTGGTGCAACCTATGACCATGGCGCTGACAAACCTAGAAAAATAATCAGTGTGAACCAGGAATTGAAACTACAAATCGTATGTTTCTGGTACACCTAAGGGAAGCAACTCTGTACTGTGAATTGCAATGCCCTGGTGGTCTTGCGAACCCATGCTCTTATACGATAACTATTGGACTGGCATTGAATTTAGTGTAAAGACAATCCTACATTTTCCTGTCATACTCTAGCACAGTGATTAGACCACTGCCACAGGCTAATTTGCATAAAACATGACCAGACTTTCTCGTTTGTAAAGAAACATGCTTATTCTGAAATCAGGGCAGACAGGCCTAATGCAGGCCTTTCGGTGCACTTTACATATTGTTTTGCATAATTATATAGATATGCTGCTACAATTGCGACATTGAGGCGCATGACAATATATCTTTACACATCAAGGTTACCATATTGCATTATGTGGAGCCCTACAGCCAATGTAAACAAGGGACACATATGCAAATGGAAATAGTTTTTAACATGATAGGATATTTTCTCAACATCCATGACAAATGTTTATCTGAATGTGTAGACTCTTAAAAAAATAATAGGATGAAATGCATATGCAATATTTTGAATGGACTTTGTAAGATGTAAGATGTAAGATGTGGCAAATTATCACTGGCCTGGGGAAGAGGTACTAGGTTGACCACATTGAACTCTGGGTAGAAGAGTGAGTGAGTGAGTATGGTTTTACGCCACTTTTAGCAATATTCCAGCAATATCAAGGTGGGGGGATACCAGAAATGGGCTTCACACAATGTACCCTTGTCAGGAATCGGACCCGGGTCTTAGGTGTGAAGAGGAAACACTTTAACCACTAGGCTACCCAACCACCCAAGTAGAATAGTGAGACATTGTATGTTGTCCTTATGGTCATATTACTCTACTTGTCTGTAGAACGTTTATGCATAATTGTATATTTTCTTATGTCACCTTGTCAAGTCTGTCGAACATTAAATGAGAAACATGTTCATCTCTTGATCAATGTGCAATGCAGGCCTCCCAAGAAAGTTAAGTGCCACGCGATTCTTTCACATTACTGTGTGTAATGGCACCACTGCCTAACAGATTAACCATAGTAATATGAAAGAACCGGTTGTCCTTAACTTGTTTTGAGTAGTTTATAAGAAAACATCATGGCATATGTTCACAGCAAGACTGAATAACCATAGTAAAGAATCAGTTGCCCTCAACTTTTTTTGAGGAGTATATGTGAGTGAGTGATTGAGTATGGCTTTCGGCCGCTTTTAGCATATTCCAGCAATATCACGGCCGGGGACTCCAGAAGAGTATATGTGAAAAACAAGGCATATGTGCACAGCATGACAGATTAAATATAGTAATATGAAAGAACCGGCTGTCCTTAACTTGTTTTGAGTAGAATATGTGAAAACATCATAGCATATATTCATCTGATGTATGGGGGGCATGGGTGGCCCAGGCGTCTAAGGCACCGCGATTCGCTGTGCAGAGTTGTGTCCCTTGGGCATGCCAGAAACCTATGATTGTGGATTCGAATCCTGGTTCGCCCCAATTATGTTTCTAGGCTAGTCAGCACCATACCCGTGCTTGTGGGTTTCACCGAAGTGGTAAACATCTGAGACCTGCATCACTTTGGGCTTTCCTCCAACATTAAGCTGACACGCCGCGATATAACTGGAATACTGTTAAAAGCAGCATTAGACCCTACTCACTCACTCATCTGATGTGTGTCATGTCTGTGGACAAATTTCTCATTCCACTTGGTGAATCACTACGATAATTTTATACCTTCTTTGATAGGAATTTAGAAGTTGGAGGACTAAGTAAAGATAGGATTTGGATGACTCCAGCCATCGATCAACCGTGACCAAGGCTATCACATACCCCCAGCGTACCATCAACTCATCAAAGACCCCAATCAGCCATAATCCTGTTGTTTATAATACTGGCTTCACCCTTTTGTTTATGTTACTGACTTAGCCGATAATTGTCTTTACTACCCATTTGTGTACATAACAGGCTGCTCCACTCAAGTATATCTACATCTGATATCTATTCCACTGTATTAACATTGCCTCCTGCCTGTATATATACTTTTCATCAATAGTCTGTATATCACTTGCTTGATGACGGTGTTAGAACCTATACCAAAACGTCACTCTTTATTGTAATTAAGAAATTGTTCATCCACAAAAACTATCCTTACTTAAGACTATTATATGTCAATTTTCAAAATGGCAGTCATAGAGACCAAATGAGCCTTGATCTTTTAGGAAACTTTTGCCAGACTGTTCATCAGATCATTGAAATCATCTGTCTCCCGAAGATAAAAGAAAATGTTAAAGTTCATGTGGAATGGAAGGATGGACAAAGAAAAGACAATACGCTTCAACATAAAAAACACACGAGCCTTTGGTTCAGATGTGATATTTATATACTAGTCTCTCTGGTTCAGACTCAATTAAATATAGTCACTAGTCTTGTTGGTTCAGATTCAATTAAATACAGTCACCAATCTGCTTGGTTCAGACTCAATCAAATACAGTCACCAGTCTCTCTGGTTCAGACTCAATTAAATATAGTCACCAGTCTCTCTGGTTCAGACTCAATTAAATACAGTCACCAATCTGCTTGGTTCAGACTCAATCAAATACAGTCACCAGTCTCTCTGGTTCAGACTCAATTAAATACAGTCACCAGTCTCTCTGGTTCAGACTCCATTAAATTCAAGCTGTGGTGATAAAACGAGAACATTGTTGGCTGCAATGCTAAATAACTCCCACTCACTCATGATATTCATGGGTTTCTGTAACCAGTGTCAAACTGTCAGGATGCCTTCCACTCACAAGCAAATAGAATTAGGCATTTGCTTCCTATGAAGCAAGAAACCAAACAATATTTGCCAAAATGGACTGTGTTTTTGTGTCCAGTTCTCAAGTCAGTTTTCTCAGCTGTACTCTTAGAACCTCTGAACCAAAACATCAGCACCAGGCTCCTTGAGATCTCCTTTACTTCAGATTGGACATCATTTATTGATCACAGTCTGCATCTGCCATTAATTTCAGTTCAAGGTCTTCAAAGGAAGTGATCATGGTTTCAGTAGAAATATTGGTCACTTTTTATTTAAAAATTCAGCAATTTGAAGACAATTTTTATGGGGTTATCAAACAGTTGAAATAACCATCACATGACCTCCCT
This sequence comes from Haliotis rufescens, assembly GCF_023055435.1. Classification (NCBI taxonomy): domain Eukaryota; kingdom Metazoa; phylum Mollusca; class Gastropoda; order Lepetellida; family Haliotidae; genus Haliotis; species Haliotis rufescens. The sequence continues at coordinate 58,153,155 of NW_025963779.1, read as the reverse complement.
TGCACAACTCCTTATGACTATAGCCTATTGATCAAACACCCAGACATGTTTAATTATAGTCCAGTTCAAATGTATATCAGAATCTTCCGAAAATAACCAGCACGGAAACATTAGCATTTAAAACTTAATGAATGACGCTAAGGACATATCAAAAGAAACATGAATATATGGCTGGTGTATCCTATGTTAATGTCGCTACATATAGCTTCACTATTTACATGAATACTTTTCGCAGACACTAATCATTTGATAATGGGCATATAGATTTTCCAGTCAAACAAGTATTCATTTCTTAAGTGTGAAGATCAGTTCAGAAGTTGGATCAGAAACTTAATTTCATAAGTCCTGAGACATACTCCCACCAAAAACACCCCCAAAGAGAATATTTCAGGAAAAAAGTTGTATTTTGTCAATGTGTCTATACCTACAAACCAAAAATGGTATTTTTCAAACTGGCATGGTCTTTCGGGTATTTCAGAGACTTTCAACTATGCTGGAGTGCCTCTTTTCTGCATCCATGCTTGCTGTAAAATGCGACTATGCTTGTCGTAAGAGGCGTATATCTGGATCGGGTGGTCAGGCTCGCTGACTTGGTTGATGCATGTCATCCATCCCAATTGCATGGATCGATGCTCATGGTATCAATCACTGGATTATCTGGTCCAGACTCAATTATTTACACACCGCCGTCATGTAGCTGAAATATTCCTGAGTGCCAGTTTTATTACAAACATGACTCCCTTACAGGCACTGTTGTTTTATTTGATACAAACATGACAATTTCATCCAATGTTGAACAGTTCAGAGTTGGTAGTTTATTAAACTGTGTTAGTGATTGATTATGGATTAACGCCACTTTTAGCAATATTCAGGCAATATCACAGTGGGGGACACCAGAAATGGGCTTCACACACTGTACCCATGTGGGGAATCAAACCCGGGTCTTTGGTGTGATGAGCCAACGCTTTAACCACTAGGCTACCCCACCGCCCCAGTTTATTATAGGGTTTAGTGAGCAGGAGATTTGACATCCATTTCTGTAATTAGAAATGTATGTCATCTTCTGCAACCTTTCCCAATTGTCCATCGTTTTCAAGGTTCATGAGACTACTTGAGACACACATTTCCATAATAATTACAGTGAAAAACATCAATATGGCCTCATCATGGCAGGGTCAGACCAGGTTTATTCATCTCCTTGTTAAACAGAGTTCTTGGCCAACATGTGTGAGGGAGAATAATTGAATAGAACTTGTTGCCACATTTACCGGGTAAGTTAATTTCCTGTAAAATTTGTTTTTGATAAAAGTTGAAATGAAAAATACAAACATAACAATGTTCAGAATAAAAAATACATGATTTCAAAAGAGTATTGACATTTTTGTAAAATGTTTTTGAACATTTATGCTTGCAAGAATATTGCTAGAAAACAGTGACCAACATTGATTCAGTGATCCAGTGATCAGTATTCCAGAGATCCAGAGATCAGTGATCCAGAGATCAGTGATCCAGTGATCCAGAGATCCAGTGATCAGTGATCCAGTGATCCAGGGATCAGTTATAGTAAAATGAGCTGGTACAGAACTGAATGTTCATGAAGTTCTTCTGCAAATCACAAGTGTAGGTATATATTTCATATTTTCATACAACTAAGTTTTTTGTCACAAAGACTTTGTATGGTTTTTAAATAATTTAGAAATGTAAGGCTACTTTTTTAAGTTGGTGTACAAAATATGAAAAGCAAAGCTCTTTTGTCCTGCCGACCAGAAATGAGTAAAATGATTTTAAGAACCTCATTTACTGTCACTATTAATATAAATAAGTCATTTAAAGTATACCTATATCAAAATCTGTTGTAAATCTATTTTAATAATGGAGGAAATGTTTGAAATTGGATTTTTTCTACAAACAACCTTAATTATGTAGAGCAAAATCGGTAAACCTATAACTAAAATGTAGCGAGCTGTCACAGTTGAAATCATATTTCTTATTGGTCTTCTATAAATTAGGTAACATAATATTCATTGAAAAGTAGGTCAGGTCACATTTAAGATTATTGTGCACTTGCACACATAGGTGTGTGTGTGTTTGTTGTTAAACGCCGCACTCAGCAATATTCCAGCTATATGATGGCAGTCTGTAAATAATCGAGTCTGAACCAGACAATCCAGTAATTGACATCATGAGCATCGATCCATGCAATTGGGATAGGATGACATGCATCAGCCAAGTCAGCGTGCCTGACCACCCAATCCCGTTGGTCGTACCTTGCGACAAGCGTAGTTGCCTTTCATGGCAAGCATGGGTTGCTGAAGACCTATTCTACCCCGGACCGTCACAGGTCCCTATAGTGATGTGCTTGCACCTGCATATGTGGAGGGGCAGTCGGGTAGCCTAGTGGTTAAAGCGTTTGCTCATCACGCCGAAGACCCGGGTTCGATTCCTGACATGGGTACAATGTGTGAAGCCCATTTCTGGTGTCCCCCGCCGTGATATTGCTGGAATATTGCTAAAAGCGGCGTAAAACCATACTCACTCACTCACCCGCATATGTGGCTTCTTGTACTCATCCAAACTAATGGTAATTTTATTGTGCTTGCCCACTGAGATATCATGCTGCAGTTTAATATGGATACCCCACTGAGACACAGGTCTACTGACTCCAAGCCGATCAGTCCTTCTGTTATCCCATAAATGCCAAGCACCAGGCAAGGCATCAACAAGTGCCATCTTTTATCATGTTTTGGTATGACGCTCATTGTAAGTAAGTGAGCTGGTAAGTAAACACCTCTTTGGATATCATTTCAAAAATGTCATGACATGTCAGCTTGATGTAACAGGAAAAGTGACATTGGTCAAAGGCATATACCACTTGAAACCAATTTCACATTATGGTGCAACAAACAGGAATAAAATCAGAGATATAAGATATGAACCAGTAGATCCTGACATGAATATGGGACACAACTCTGAGAAATAATAATTTCTCGTCCATATTTATTACGATAATTCAGGGACACCTGACATTTACCACATTGATGACACCCACGATGATGGGTGCAGGCCAATCGGGGAAATCTGGATTAAAGGATTCGGGCATATCTAAGGGACATTACTCTGCACAGCCAAATGCGTTCCCTCAGACAACTCAGCCTCTTGTGTCAATGTATATTCACAGGAATAAAGCTCTGAAAGCATGCATGATATCCCAATTAGTTATATTATACTTATACCATTTCAGTCCAATCTTGACATGAGCATCAGACGATATATAATCCCCATTTACTGTGTGTCAGTGATCCAAATAGATATAATGAAAGTTTTACTCACTTGGACAATGCTTAATGATGATGTGAACTGGAAAAGAAACACTTTTGTTTCACATTGAGATAATCTTTTTCTGGTGCTGATTTCAGTCGTGCCTTTAGTCCAGTATCCATATTGGGGAGCGAGTGAGTGGGTATAAAACTAAAGAAATGGCATAGGCTGACTAAAGTTTCCTACAAACAAATGATCATTTCTTTCTCCAGAAAGTTTTTTTTTTACATGTACTAAATGTGACCTATTGGTTTTTGTTTTGTTTATGTTCAAGACATATCATCTTAACAATCATTTTTTTTCATTTTGAAATAGGAGTGCGTCGTCAAAAAACATGACACATTTCAAAGATAACTCTTCAGTTGATTCATATGAGGTTTTTTAAGATAAGAAATGAGGAAAGACTATAAACTTTTGGGGGGAATTTTATGTCTTTTGCAAGATATTCATCGGTCAAACCTTCAAATGTGACTCCATTGTTCTGAATATATAGCGTGTATAATGACTATATGTAATTTGTTCTTGGGGGGGGAGGAACTGTTTACTTGTCCCTTGACCTTTTAAAACAAGCAGATGTCGTGACTTCGTGCATGTACTAGCTTAACCCAAAAAGCATCCTTACAGGTGAGTGAGTGAGTGAGTGAGTGAGTGAGTGAGTGAGTGAGTGAGTGATATTACCTAACCAACACATACTCTACATGCGGATATTAACTTTTTTCCCTTTTTGTTCCAACTGTTCATAACGAAACACACATAAAAACAAGTATGAAATACTCATATCCCCCGCAAATATGACATGTCCGGTTGTGTGCAATGCATTAGCTCCTGTGAAGTATGTTCACTGGACCCCTTGTAAATGTCCTACCGGGGTAATTGCAGGTTTTCAAGATCTGCTTTGGAAATGAGGACTACCACCATTTTCAGTCTAAGTCAAAGTCGTTGCCATGGAAACTCGAAAAATAATTTGCTTTAAAAAATTCCCAAACTATCAAAAGGCACCAGTTCACCACTAGACCTATCTATGTGCCAAGTTTGGTTAGGATATCTCTCATGGTTTTTGTGTTCTGCTCCGGAAACCGAAATGTGACGGACGGACCCATTCCTATATCCCCCTTCCACTTCGTGCCGGGGGATAATAAATTCCAGCACTTTGGAGTCTTTCTACAAAATTGTTGCAGGGAAGATTTCTAAATATATTAAAAAACTTACTGACCTGTGCCAGTGCAATCTGAAGCACAACAATATTTTTATTAATCCAAATCATAATCATAAACACCAAGGTCTGTTTTCTATTAGTAATTATACATTAATAACAAGGTCCATGAGTACGAGAAGATAATCATTAACAGCAAATGCTTTGACTGTTGTAATTAGTCATTAATAATCAAGAAGTTGTCCTCCATTATCAGACTGTCCGTAATCACATAATTTTAATCAGTATCCTATGTTATTTGCCAAATTTACAAAGAAATGCAATTTGGGAATTCTTGTCAGATTCAGGTAATTTAATATAGTGTGAGCAGTGGTGAGGTAATCGACAAATATTGTGTGAATATTGAAGCCTACATATGGGTGACCAAGGCTGGACTGGACAAACTAGTGTGGTCGATAAAGTGAGGACTGGACAAACTAGTGGTCGATAGAGTGAGAAATAATTTAGGTCATGAGGTAACAAGGACTTATTCACCATGCCATGCAGAGTATTGTCCCTTAGTTGTGCCAGAATCCTATGATCATGTGTAACTGGTAAATGTCTACAATCAGTGTCACTTCTGGTTTTCCTTCGACAATAAGCTGACAGGCTAAGATAAAAATGAATTACTGTTCAAAGAGGTGTTACAATCCTATAAATCTTTCATAACACTGACACCATAAATGTGAGACATAGAAATAAACAAACATGAAATTCAAGATGTTCAATTAAGTCCAAATAAAATCTATCTAAAGAAATGTCAAAAACCACAAAAACAGTATTTGTTTCCCCTAAATACATCTATCTGGCATTTGACACTTCAGAAAAAAACAAAACAAATTAGCACAAGTGTTTCACAGTGTTCTTCATAAGCTGATCAGCGTTCTTCATAAGCCAAACAGTGTTCTTCATAAGCCAAACAGCATTCTTCAGAAGCCAAAGAGTGTTCTTCATAAGCCAAACAGTGTTCTTCATAAGCCAAACAGCATTCTTCAGAAGCCAAAGAGTGTTCTTCATAAGCCAAACAGTGTTCTTCATAAGCCAAACAGCATTCTACATAAGCCAAACAGTCTCTTCATAAGCCAAACAGCATTCTACATAAGCCAAACAGCGTTCTTCATAAGCCAAACAGTGTTCTTTATAAGCCAAACAGTGTTCTTTATAAGCCAAACAGTGTTCTTTATAAGCCAAACAGCATTCTTTATAAGCTAAACAGCATTCTTCAAAAGTTTAATATAAGACAACTGATTAACACAACACAAATCAACAAATTCTTTAACCTTTGTTTTTGGCTTATACGGCCACAACCAAATTACACCTAAATGAATCCTGGAACTTTCTACCACCAATCCTAAGACATATTCTCTGTGTTACAGGACAGCTTATCATCCCAGCTAATCAGTGAGCTCATCCTAATGTCTTGCAATGTCCACCCTCATTTGCTCCTCTCAAAATGTGCTCCCACAGCAGCTAAGTGTTATCTGGATAATGGTGGCATAAATGGTGTGAGTTATTGGCATCAGATAACGCCCTTACAGACACACGTGTGGATGGACATGGTTAATTACAGTGAGAGTGGCCATCAGTGCAATTGATTTACTCAATTACCCTCAGTTGTGGATGTGATGATTTTTCATTTCCAGTCATTTCTCTTTCTTTGAACGCCATTATGGGCATAACCTTGGCATGAATTGTACGGAAGATGAAAGCGGTGTTTGTCATCAAAGGAAAGTCACACCTACATCTGACAGGAATTTCATGCCTTTGACCCGAATGGGAACATCACGAGGCTCATGTCAAGCACTTAATCAATACAAATGACCAGATGAAGGCCCCCCAAACTATCTTCTCCTGGTTACTATCTTTTCAAATTGTCCTTGGTAGTATCAATCAATGTGATGAGTGTTTTGTTAAGCAATTTTTTTCTTTTGTCAGTTTGAACTATGTATTCACATATATATATTGAATTGTTTGGGGTGCAGGGTGAGGCGATGTGAAATGGAGTTTTACATCCAATTCAAGATTATTTTACTTTATATATATCATGCAATTGTGTGCGTCTGCTTCAATTAGTCTAGATATTATGGATGAATTATTGGCACTGTTGAATACACAAAAGACAATCTGATTGTTTCTGCTCAACACAAGCATTGGATGCTGAAATCCAGTAAGTCCCCTCAAGTTCTTAGGTTAATTCATTTCTTTTGCAGTCATTTAACCTTTTTTTACATTCAATATTGAACAATAGTTATCATTGTTAATAATTCTAAGAATACTACCTCTATTACATCTTTGCCATAAATCCAGTATTTTGGCTTCAGTCACACTTACTAAAATTTTCAGATTTTCAACAGACGTCCTCTTCCCTGTCAATCACACAATTAGTGTTTCCCCATATAGCACAATAGCAACCCAAGCATGATTCATATTTATTCATACCATTAATGCCTAAATTGCAATGTCAATGTTGAAATTTCATTTAACCTTTTTTTCGAAAGATGATATAGCTTGCCATAACTATTGGATTTATTAAGTTCAAAATGTTTTTGGTCTGCTAATGATATTCCAATGAATCAACCAAGAATTATGGATAGACAGTCAGTCACATATTCCCAATTTATGTTTTCCATTTCAGCATGAAATAAAACCTCAGCATGAAATAAATTCTGAGACAAAAGAAAAGATATGAAATGGTACTTATCGTTTATGATATGAGGTTTTGAAATAACTGAAAAACTTGATCAAATACTTTCCTCAGGGAATTCTATTCAAATTACATTACCACATCTTTGTTCAAAATCAATATAATACAAATCTGTAATCTAATCAATGTGCTTAGTTATTCTTCAAATGATACAACCCTCAGGTGTCTCTTTGTAATATTTGTGACAAAAAGCATGAACCCTAAAAGTTTTTCTAAAAGTTTTATTGCACATGCAGAATCTTATTACCATTAATGGTGAATCCAACCAAAATAGATATTTCAAATTCGGCACTATAAATTCAAAAGCAAATATAATACACAGACTATGCCATTGGATAATTAAAATAATATTATCAGAAGAACATGCAGGCAATATCATCAGAACACACAATGTCATCAGAGCAACCAGACAATGCCATCAGGATAACCATACAATGTTATCAGAACAACCAGACAATGCCATCAGAGCAACCAGACAATGTCATCAGAACAACCAGACAATGTCATCAGAACAACCAGAAAATGCCATCAGGACAACCATACAATGTAATCAGAACAACCAGACAATGCCATCAGAACAACCAGACAATGTCATCAGGACAATCAGACACTGCCTTGAGAACCAGAACAACCAGACAATGCCATCAGAGCAACCAGACAATGTCATCAGAACAACCAGACAATGTCATCAGAACAACCAGACAATGCCATCAGGACAACCATACAATGTAATCTGAACAACCAGACAATGCCATCAGAACAACCAGACAATGTCATCAGGACAACCAGACAATGCCATCAGAACAATCAGACAATGTCATCAGGACAATCAGACACTGCCTTGAGAACCAGAAGAACCAGACAATGTCATCAGAAGAACCAGACAATGCCATCAGAACAACCAGACTGTGCCATCCGGACAACCAGACAATGTCATCCGGACAACCAGACAATGCCATCAGAACAATCAGACAATGTCATTAGGACAATCAGACACTGCCTTGAGAACCAGAACAACCAGACAATGTCATCAGAAGAACCAGACATTGCCATCAGAACAACCAGACTGTGCCATCCGGACAACCAGACAATGTCATAAGAACAGCCAGACAATGTCATCAGAACAACCAGACAATGTAATCAGAACAATCAAACAATGCCCTGAGAACCAAACACAATGTCATCAGAACAACCAGACAATGTCATGAGAACAGCCATACAATGTCATCAGAACAACCAGACAAAGCCATCAGAACAATCAGACAATGCCATCAGAACAACCAAACAATGTCATCAGAACAACCAGGCAATGCCATCAGAACAACCAGACAATGCCATCAGGACAACGCGACAATGTCATCAGGACAACCAGACAATGTCATCAGAACAATCAGACAATGCCTTGAGAACCAAACACAATGTCATGAGAACATCCAGACAATGTCATCAGAACACAGAGGCAACGTCATTAAGGTATTAAGACAATGCCATCTGCACAACCAGACATTGTCATTAGACCACACAGACAATGTCATTAGACCACATAGACAATGTCATCACAAAATGAAGACAATGCAATCAAAACTCAAGATAATGTAACCAGGACATCAAATATCTGGAAAATCAGAATCATTGAGCACAGGCATGAAACATCTCAAGCAAAGGCATAAGAGCTTCTGAGAAAGTCGATATTTAAACTGCAACCAATAGCATCGGGACATCAAAGCAAAAGCTAAAACAATTTTCATCATCATAACAGAACTAACAAGATCAGAAATCAAAAACAAAATCTAAACTGAATGCAATCCAGTTGAAAAATCAAGACACAACATGCTCAATAAAACAACCATCTTATGCACCAAGTTCTGCAGCCAAGTCACACACATGCTGCATCTGCCAACTGATTCCAGTTCCCATCTTACTAATCTAATAACCATTCCTCCAGAGCACTTCATTTAGATGTATCAGTGCTGTATGAAGTAGTGAACATGCCTAACCATAAAGATCACTTACTGTCAAGTTAACCTTTTAGAGAATTCAAACCTGAGTTTATAAGTGAAATCAGACACCTTCTATAACATCTGTGATTGATCTTCATCTCTTTATCCCTCTTCAGATTTCATCAGACGAAAGTTATCCATGCCAAGTGATAGCTGCATGTGTGACCATTCCCTGTTTATTTCTAACTTGGGTTAGAAGACACTTGCTGTGACTGAGCTTGAAGGCTACACAATTCATCTTGTAGGATTGTTCATCACATGGTCTAGACAAGGAGTAGAAGCAAGGACATTACAGGGCATTTATAACCAGCTAAGCTGATTTCCTAACATTAGCAGACCCTAATGGCCCATTTGTTATGGCAATGCTTTAGGTCTGTCACAGGAAACCAAAATTCCAACCACCTCCCTGATCTAGCAATTGGCTCTGATTGGCAATACGGGTGTTGTCTCATTGTTAAACCACTTACCGGTAGATGCACAAAATCTTCCCAAAATCATATTACACTCTCATGATGCTATCATTTATAGGGGTGGTGGGGTAGTCTAGTGGTTAAAGTGTTCGCTCGTCAGGCTGAAGGCCTGGGTTCGATTCCCGACATGGGAACAATGTGTGAAGGACATTTCTGGTGTTGCTCGCCATGATGTTGCTGGAATTTTTGCTTAAAGCAGCTTAAATATTACCTTACCTTCAATATTAGATATTCAAGGGCATTGAGCGCTGACCTTTTGAGTCTCAGTTTTGAAGTATTTTGAGTTTTCAAGTCCTGTTCTCACTATCATCTAAGATATTCCAGATAGAGTGAAGTGAGTGAGTGAGTTTGGTTTTATGCCACGTTGAACAGTATTCCAGTTATATTACGTCATGTCAGCTCAATCTGGGAGGAAAGCCTGAAGTGATTCAGGCCTCAAACGTTTACCATACTGCTGAAACCCACAAGCATGGGTAGGGTTCTGACAAGCATATAAACATAATCATGGCAAACAGGGATTCAAACCAACAATCATAGTTTTCTGCTAGGCCCAAGGGACACAACTCTACGGTGCCTTAGATGACTGGGCCACCCATGCGCTCAACTATAGTGGAAATAATGTTTACTTAATGTTTGAAAAGAAACAATTAAACATATATTGTTTCAAAATCAAACTCAACTATTAAACAAAGACCATGCTCCTCTGTCTGTTACCATTTGTCATAAAATGTTGAGACACTGTAATAAGTATCTTACATAAAACTAAAACAATATTTCTGTGTTTCGGGATTATTAACCGTTCGATTAAGACACATATTAAATTTTGAGATGAATCAAAACTTGAATCAAACATGCTGAGTGAGCGCATTTTCCCATGTCTGGTCCCCCTTTAAGAAAAAGTACTTTGAAATTATTGAGAAATATGATTCCCACTAAAAGTAAGAAATGAGATTCTTCTCAAGTAAAAATCACTTTCAAATACTTTCCATTCATATGTGATATGATTCAGGGGTATTTAGACCTGTCAAAGCTGTCAATCAAGAATGGTATTAATAGCCAGAAAACAGCACACACAAATGCTATGATGGATCATAAAAACACATGAATTTATATAAATCAAACTTATTGCCTTTCAAGGTTATTGCTATATATCACAGAAATTCAAAGTCTGTTTTGATGTGACAGAGATTGATTGAAGTTTTATTACATTTGATCAAATCTCGTTCTGATGCCACATTTTCACCATTTCTTGAAAGCAACTTGACCAATCCCGGGACGCAAAGGTCAGTTTCAACTGACAGTAAGAGCAAATCTTTAGTTTTTCAAATACCCCTCAGGTTAAAAAAACCTACATTGAACAGATGGCAAGAGAAATAAAAAAGGCTCCTTCGCCAAGTGATTTGCAAATTTCCTTAAAAGTAGCTCTTGGCATAGAAGCAGGCATCATCACATCTAAGGGACATGTTTTTGGGGTGTTATTTTCTACATTTTGCATTGGTTTTAGCTGGAATAAAAACAATTATTTTCAGTTGTAAAAATATTGTGAGGTGATGTGAAACATGACAAAAAACATGCTGCCCAAAGCTAATGTCACAGCAGCAACACAGTCATTAGCTTTGACACATCCAGAATGACTTCACAAGTTTATATGCACAAAGGGCATCACTAACCTGGCTCGCAGTGATTGCAACATGAATATTTAATATGTAACAGCACACCAGATTGTTTCTCATTTACTTGAAATAATAACTGGGACACGTTCACTGATCAGGCAATTAAGCCAGGGAAAGATTTCACCCAAAACAAACAGCACTAGTTGAATTGGTTTTACACTTCATAGGTATATTACGTCTAACTCATTATGTGGGGATGTATTATATTACAGAACTTACTTCTTAAAAGCCTTGGGACCAGAAACCAATCAGTTAGCAAATATGTTTACATTGCAAATTTCTTATTTTAAGGTGTTCAATCAAGTAGGTGGTCTATCTATTGCCTCAGTATCAACATTCAGATACACTTGTGCAATATTTGGTATTTTCTTAATCAGTTAATGATTTCATTTTTAAAAAAACTACTCTCATACATGTAAAACAAACAGTTTGTCTCAGGTTCTCAAATAAACATCTTCCCAAGGCAAGAGAGTCAACTGACTTTAAAAGTCCAGTTTCCACCCTTGCTGAACTAGGCTGGAATTCCTGGGCTCAATCGTAGAGCCACCAGTGGCTATTCCCAGTTATGACCCTTCTAATCCTCTCCTATGGACCAATCAGATTCCACCTCTCATATAACTTGCATTTGCTTCAAACAAAATGGCGGCGCCAAGTCAGGACGATCTCCTCGATAATCAAGATCTATATTGTGATAAAACGGGTCTTACATTGCGAAATGCATCAAATCATGTGAGCACCTTTATTAAAAACAAGAAAAGATTTTGAAAATATCCGTTAACAACGAGTTGGTGGTGCACATGCTTTGCAAATCCTGCAATCGACCGAAATCTGCATGACAGTTTACAAACCGGATTTTGATTTTGTTGCACGATTTTGATTGGACTATACTTAGACTCGTAAGTCCAACAAAATTGTAACTCCATTATACCACTTGCCTCGGGAAGATGTCAGATACATTGTTCACTGGATATGCTGGGACTTAGGAAAATAAGGAGGAGAATTTATGGATGTCAGCTTCTTTATTGTTTGTGTGTTTGTTTGTTTGTTGTTTTACTCTGCACTCAGCAATATTCCAACTATATGACAGCGGTCCGTAAATAATCGAGTCTGGACCAGACAATCCAGTGATTGATATCATGAGCATCAATCCACGCTATTGGGATTGATGACATGCATCAGCCAAGTCAGCCAGCCTGACCACCCGATCCCGTTATACGTCTCTTATGACAAGCATAGTCACCTTTTACGGCAAGCATTCAGCTTCTTTATAATGAGATGATGTTTGATGATGCCAGTAAAGGAAAGTTATTGTATGGAGAACACAAATATAAAACTTATCACAATGTATTTTCTGAAGTCTTTGAATGGTTGGGATACACAAAAGGAAGAGAATTTAGGGATGTCAACATCTGTATATGAGGAACACAATGTTTTGGAATATATGCTTACCGTATTCGACGTAATAAGCGCCCCGCTCTAATAAGCGCCCATGGTGATATTTGCTAATATATTGGGGAGTGAACAATCCCAATTAGCACCCCTTCAGATTGACCAATGTACACAAGACTTATTTATTCGCATTTAATACGCACTCGCGTGTTATATGCACCGTTAATTATGGGGAATTAAATTCTGGAAAAATATATCTGTCATACATAAACATTTCAGGCTGTCAGCATAAACCACGAAATTTATCTTTCAACTCTGTTTTTTATACCAAAATAATATTCTCATAAGAGCCCCCTCTTTCTAATTTTGAGAGCGCCCAGGGCGCTTATTACGTCGAATACGGTATTTCTTAATCAGGTGAATGAATGCTAGGAAGCAGAGAGCATCTATATATGTATACGTACATGTAGGAACAACAAACGTAAAAGATACGAAGGTGGAAACTCAAGGGAAGCAAACAAGTAATTAGCACTGATAGGTTATTAGCAATGGACAAATGGAAGCCAGGAGTTGAATTATCCCTCACTGGTAATAACAATGGGCAAAAGGGAGGCAGGGGGTAATACTTATTTGGATTCTCCGTACAATATCTTTCCTTTATTGGCCAGACCTTCCCTCCATCATTAAGCATCATCTCAATAGCTTGTGGAATCATCCATGCTCATGGGGAACATCGATGCGCAACCATCCTGGTCATACTTGTAACGAACCAACCCTCTTCGTAGGCTTTGGATAAGACAAATCCAGACACTATCGAGACTATCAATACACTATCCATAGTCCATTGCACTTTACTGGTTATCTTTCCACTGTCAAGGCTATCCGGACTATCATTACACCATCCAGGTTAGCCAGACTACCATTGCCCTATCCTGGCTATCCAGACTATCTTTCCACTATCCAGGCTATCCAGACTATTATTACACTATCCAGACTATAATTGTATGAGAACATAACACAAAATAGACATTGGTGACCTTTCCTTGGCAGGACATTTAATTTTAATTTTTATAATTGAGTCATTAGTCATTGAATTTGTTACTTTAGAGAAGGGGCGGTCGGGTAGCCTAGTGGTTAAAACGTTTGCTTGTCACACCGGAGACCCGGGTTCGATTCCCGACATGGGTACAATGTGTGAAGCCCATTTCTGGTGTCCCCTACCGTGATATTGCTGGAATATTGCTAAAAGCAGCGTAAAACCATACTCACTCACTCACTTTAGAGAATGTTATAATTCTTATTAATTTATTACCAGAGAGTAAAAGTTCGTGAAAACTTTCCATTTGTTCTGACATTTATGAATAATATGCATGCCTTTCTAGAATTCATAAACTCCTTGGATGCTCTGGCTTGGCTTTAGCCATTAGTCACATTGTCCAAATGGACATAGAAAATGTGGATGTTAGCTCTGCATGCCCTCAGTGCATTAATCAACTTAGATTACAAATCAATTTGACATTGTAGGACAGTATGGTACAATATCCTCATTTGTTAATGAAGATTTCATTGTCAAAACTTCATAGTTAGTAAGGTGAGACTTGTTTCAATAAGTTGACAGAATCCACAACCCAAAAAAGTGAAAAATGGGGAAAAAGGACATCTGATAACCATTATTTTCTTTATTCTGCAAATGCAAATTATCCATACCAAAATGTTTAAAAATAAGGTGAAGCTACACCATCAGTGACACAAACCTAACACTTCACATATGGTAAAGTATTCAGGTCACATTTTGAATGGGGGTTTTTAAAACAAAAATATTCTATTGTATTTTCATTTACCAACCAGAAATGTTCATAGAAAAAAAATCAGTAACAAAGAAATTCAAAAATTCCTGCGAATATCCTACCACCATTACATTATTGCCATAAATCATGAATTTGGCAGACATGATAAAAAATCTACAGATTTTCAAAAGAAGTCCTTTCCACTGTCAACTATCAATAATAAGTCTTGCATGAAATAGTATCTTTCTGCCCAAGCCTCTTGCAATTTCTAACAATGATATGTGTATACAGTATACAAAAATCATTCCTCACAAGAACAGTACAGACCAGTACAAACTCTGAACTCAGTTAATGCAATCAAGCAAATAGGTCCATGTGGGTCATGAAGTACATGTCAACCATCACATCCCTTGAGTGGTTCTAGAATACAACTTACTCACAGTAGTGGCATGTTTCACACCAAACGTTCCATTTCATTACACAAATTGTTTGAAAACCAGTTCTGCTTCAGTGACTGACTCAATGATGACAGGTGTTACAATTAATTCTGACACCAAATGGCTTGGACAGATTGAAATGGCTTACATTAATATGCCAAATGTGTCAACGGAAATCCTGCTTGGATGTAGATTTGTTTGGGCTTGACCATGCTTGTTTGTGCTTCACTGACCAAACACATTGTCCAATGGTCATCACTTTGCTTCCAAACTTGTCACACTCATCATCACCTCTACAACTTGAATACTCAAACATAACACAGATTGGATTTTGTGCATTATACATAGTTAATTATTCATAACAGATTTACCTAGAGTTGGTTGGTTTGCGTTGATATTATAAATCAAATACAAACGAAAGTCATGTGTGAAAGAGTACCATTCTGTACTGCTTTTAGCATCATTATGGCCAAACATAATGACAGAAACGCATCATGAAGTGAAACCTATCACTTGCTTCATCAATCTCATTGAAATCAGATCTTAGTTCTCACTACCGCTAAACAAAGATCTAAGGACATCCCATTACGGGTCGCGTCAGACCGACCTTGCACGAACTTTGACCGACCAATGGAATGACCAATCAGAAGGCAGCTTTCTCGTGCTTTATGGTACTAATTTCAAATTGGCGACTACGCTTCGAAACATATTTTGACAAATTCTCGATAACAAATTTGAAACCTGAACAAAAGAACATTCTGGAATGGCTAATAGATGGTCTAGATTTTTATGAATTCAGTCGTTAAACCCGTAACTATCGTTCGGAGTTAAAGTTTTCGAGGTTGCATGGTTAGAAATCACATTCCGACTGTCGCTTTCATAATCTGGTAAGCGATGCTCTGATTAGTCAGGTGAAAGGTCGTTCTGACGTGACCCATAATGGGATGTCCTCAGATCTTTGTTTAGCGGTAGCGAGAACTGAGGTCTGATTTTAATGAGATTGTTGCTTCATCAGTTTGTCATGACGAATTGATGCAGAGAATGAAAAGGATAGCACAACCATTCTTTGTGACAAGATTACTAAATATTTGTTTGCATATTTGTTTGTAACTGAAGCATATTCTAATGTGACAAAAGTTCATCTATACATAGTAAACAATTAAGCGCTATTTTCTATATATTTCCACATACAATGACCTATTCATTTTTCATCATGAATAGGTTGTATATCTTAGACATTTATTGAAAAAAGATAATAGATTGAAGATGTAGCTATTTGCAAAAGGCACTCAGAATATGTCAAAATAAAAGTGGAGGTGCTTAACTTATTACATTTAGTACTAGCGACTAAATGTTTTTATTGCAGGTATATCATCTTATGTTTACAATTTTACCTACTTCCTGTTGCGTCATTGCACCTCGGAAGTTACGTAACCATCTCGTGGTGACGTCATCACTGCTTTTTTAATTACGCAACAGTCTCTACTCATCACTTTGGCACAGCCGTTCATCGCATTGTACATTGCATTGTTGCTTTCCGCTTTTAATATTTCACATACCGTATTCGACGTAATAAGCGCCCCGCTCTAATAAGCGCCCACGGCGATATTTGCTAATATATTGGCTCGTGAACAATCCCAATTAACACCCTTTCCGATTGATCAATGTACACAATACTTATTTATTCGCGTATAATATGCAATCGTGTGTTACGGCACCCTTAATTATGGGCAATTGAATTCGGGAAAAATATATCTCTCGTATATAAACATTTCAGGCTGTCAGCATAAACCACGAAATATATCTTTCAAATCTTTTTTTTTTTCGACAAAATAATATTCTAATAAGAGCCCCCTATTTCTGATTTTGAGAGTGCCCTGGGCGCTTATTACGTCGAATACGGTATTTCAAGTGCATACCGAATGTTGATGTTTAAGTTGTGATATTTAAAACATCCTGCAGATGCATATAATCTGGCAAAGCTGAGTCTGGGGAGAGAATGTAATTTCCATGTCTGATAATGTTCTGAAACATTATCATTTACATTTTGATATAAGCATCAGCTGCATTGTTGTACCAAACTTTTGTTTCAAGATCCAAACAGATGTAAAAGTGCTTCAACGTGTAATGTTGAGGTTTTAACAATAGTAACTTACTTAGGCTGGATGAATGATAATGAACACTAGGAAAACTATAGGCAGTAATGAAGCCTCATATTTACATAGAGAATCTTCACTGGTGATGATTCCAATACTGTGTTGAGTGTCATGACAGTCTCCTTAATGTTGTAAGTTGGTGGCTGGGCCTGTGGCATTGTGTGGCGTGGCGTGTGAGGGGGAGACATAGAAAGAGAGAGAGACAGAGAGGGAGAGAGAGAGACAGAGAGGGAGAGAGAGAGAGACAGAGAGGGAGAGAGGGGGGGTGAGAGAGGGAGGGTTGGTGGTTGAGTGTGAGTGAGTGCAGGTGAAACTCTATTTTTGAAGTGCATCAATATTTCTGATTCTCAGTGAATCAATGTGAAGTAACAATTTCTATTTACGAAATAAACGACAAGTGGGAGTTGTTTTTCGTACAATACACAATAACAACAAGTCATTTATTTCTAAAATGAGATATCAACATTATTTACAGACCCTCTTTAAGGATGATGATAAAGTATGTAAATAGATCTAAAGATCTTAACTCTATTTATATATAATAACTCCCTCAATAGAATCTGACTTTGGCAATGTCGGACAAGTCCATTTTATGCACAGGTGGATATTTCCTGCATATTCTCGGAATTCTCACATCGATTATCTGTACCTTTTCTCCCAAGAAAGAAGTTCTTTAATCGGGGTCCAAAAAATAAACCAACGGCCACATTGGAGTCTGCCTTTAATGAGGTTATATCCAAGTTGTGCATTCTCCATTGTGGCCACCAAATTACCCTTTGTATTCTGGGGTAGCCTCTTCAACCGCTTCAGCAACAACATCTCATCTGACTGTTTGTTTCCTTGTTTGTTGTGTAATGCCACACTCAGCAATATTCCATCTATATGACGGCGGTCTGTAAATTATAAAGTCTGGACCAGACAATCCAGTGATATACACCATAAGCATCGATCCATGCATTGAGATAGAATGACCATTATCAAACAAATCAGCCAAGCATACCGTATTCGACCCAATAAGCGCCCAGGGCGCTTAAAATAAAGACAGAAGGGGTGGGCGCTTATTGGGACCAATTCAGAGTCAAATTGGCGTAAATTCATCGGTAAGCCTATCGATATTCTTCTGTTGCTGGGGGGCTAGAGATAAACTGTTACTTACGTTTTACTGGTGAACATCTCCTCATTAACTGACTACAAAAGATTCTTGACCGTATGTAAAAAACAGGTGAGTAAATCTTACTTGGGCATCCAGGAAAAGGGGAGGTTATTGGGTCATGGGCGCTTATTGGGTCGAATACGTTAGTTGCCTTTTACAGCAAACAGGGGTTGCTGAAGACCTATTCTACCCCAGAACTTCATGGGTCTCTAATCTGACTGAGACATATGATTTACACCAGAGAATGGCACAGTTTGAACACATGAAAATTAGGAGATAGACATACAGTGTATTAATGGAGAGACTACCTGGGTAAGGCTTACCTGCAAGACTTTGTGGTGATATAGCTGTCATATCACCTGTTACAATTTTCATGGTCATTGTCATTTGAAACCTCTCACTGGAAAATACTTGATTCTGATTGGTTGAACGCATAGTAGATTACCAGATCTTCATGTGATCATCTACAGTATAATGGATAAACCTTAAACCATGCTTACAAGTTCGCCCTTTCCTTTATGGATGGAATATTTAAAATCAATGAGATTCCAAAGAGACCAACTATGTGGAATATGATCGTTTGGTTCACATTTTTAAAGAAATTTGGAACGTAAGTGTTTGCGCTTTACTGAACAAACGTTAATGAGTATTCAAATGACAATATCTTTAACAACAATGCAGGGGAGATGAAAGTGTAGATTTGTTCGCAAATAAATGTCATGTTGGAATTTCATTTTTATGACATAGTAAATGTTCTTTTGTAATATTGGCGGTATTTCAAAGAAGTTGTCATTGCAGTTGCTGTTTTGAAGATTCATCAGTATGACAAGAGATATAGGTGTAATTTATATAGTTTATCTTCTTTGCCAGTAGGAAGTATTTGAAACCTCCATAAAAAACTCTTATTCATTTACCAATCATGAACTCTTTGTTTGTTTTGGCTAAAAGGTGTTTATAAACACATAGACTTGCATTGATAAGAACAAATATGGCCATAGGATATCAATAATAAGATTCTCATCCAAACATTTAGGTTTCTGAGACACCTAAAAACATAATAAGGGCAAATCAGGATTCGAAACCATGATCATAAGTTCCTGGCACCTGAAAGGGACGCAACTCTGCACAGCAAATTGTGGTGCTTGAGATGACCATACCATCCATGCCAGCACCAGGCATGACTGAAAGATTTGTCTGAAAACCCAGTGTGAAACAAAAGTTTCTTTAGAGTAGCAGATGTAGAAGTGTTAATTGAAACACAGACAGAAATAGTGTCATACAAAGAACATCTTTCCTTGCCTACTCCCCAACCTCATTAATACCCTGATATCAATTACTTAAGTGCTTATTCTTCATGTACATCAGGTTAACAAGAAGTCTAAGATGTGATAAATATGATTCCTAAATGCATTTCCGAATGTCCCAGAGTAACATATGGAACGTTAAGTGATCTGTGATCTGTGGCAGTCACATAATGGACGTAATAGCATCATACAGTGTGCGAGTACCTGGGAGCGATCTCCGACAAAATACAACTCTCGGCAACCGCCATTACAGCATACAGTGTGGTAATATTGAGAATCTATGTAGCAATACAGCTATGGCTGATCAGGTAGCAACACGCTTCATTTACTATCAAAGGCTTAAACTCTTTATGCCCTTCATACATGAATGTAACATTAAATTTTATTCCAATTAATCAACAAAGTTGCACAGTTTTGAATATTATTTTATTTTTTTCTATTTTCCCAAACCACTTCATTTCTAAATGGGTTTTGTATGTATAGTGATTGGACATGACATCCTTTTCATACTTTGAATAAAAATCAGTCCTCTAGAACATTCTTAAGTCAGGCCAAGAGTATGGAAAGCTTGTTATTTTGGACTGTTCTTGTTTTGAAGTTTGAATGAAGTTTACACTATGTCAAAATCAGTCTGGGTCTTTGTAATTTATTTCAGCTTAAAAACATCCCCCTGTTTACATAATATTATTGAAATATTATTTTATGACTAGAGTTGAATGGCTTTCATATTCATAACTGAATGAGCCAAATAAACATTCCATACACAATTGTTTAGGAAAACAAATAATAAGAAAATGTTTATGCAATTGAAACAATTGGTGTTCCATCAGTCCCATATAATGTTTCATTCAGCCAGACAAAGTATGTTGGATGCCAGAAACCTAAGGTCATGTGTTCGTATCCTGTCATACATACAGACCCTGAAACAAATATATCCAATACAGCCCGTGCAAGTCTATAATAGTGGGCTAGTCTAGATTACTGCAGTCTGATAATGATGAGAGTCTCTGGTCTCATTTTAATACTATTTTATGTTGATAGATGAACAACTGTGTTTTTCTGTGAAATATATTCATTTTAGAGACTAGATGGTAGTCTACAGGCCTGTATGTCTCACAGCTTGTCAGCACCATACCATATGTGCACATGGTCTCATTAAAGTGGTAGATGTCTAAGACATGCACTTTGGGTTATCCTCACACTGACATGCAATGGACTCACTGAAATAAGGTTCAAAGCTGCTTCAACTACCAGTAACACAAATTTGCACAGCAAATTCCAGCACCTTAGTCCACTGGGCCACCTGTTCCCATCAATTCTGGAACAGCTCTATGGTCTGGTGGACAGAGCATCTGCCTGGAGAGTGGAAGGTCGTTGGCTGGACCCTTGTCAGCTCTTCATAATACTGGACCGTCTCCATGGTCTGGTGGACAGAGAATCTGCCTGGAGAGTGAAAGTTCGTCTGTATGATCCCCTGTCAGCTCATGGTCTGGTGGACAGAGAATCTGCCTGGATAGTGGAAGGTCGTTGGTTTGATTCTGTAGCTCTTCACAATACTGGACCGCCTCAATGGTCTGGTGGACAGAGCATCTGCCTGGAGAGTGGAAGGTCGTTGGTCGATCCTGTCAGCTCTTCATAATACTAGACCACCTCCATGGTCTGGTGGACAGAGCATCTGCCTGGAGAGTGGAAGGTCGTTGGTCGATCCTGTCAGCTCTTCATAATACTGGACCGCCTCCATGGTCTGGTGGATGGAGTATCTGCCTGGAGAGTGGAAGGTCATTGGTTTGATTCTGTAGCTCTTCACAATACTGGACCGCCTCCATGGTCTGGTGGACAGAGCATCTGCCCGGAGAGTGGAAGGTCGTTGGTCGATCCTGTCAGCTCATGGTCTGGTGGACAGAGAATCTGCCTGGATAGTGGAAGGTCGTTGGTTCGATTCTGTAGCTCTTCACAATACTGGACCGCCTCAATGGTCTGGTGTACAGAGCATCTGCCTGGATAGTGGAAGGTCGTTGGTCGATCCTGTCAGCTCTTCATAATACTGGACCGCCTCTATGGTCTGGTGGACAGAGTATCTGCCCGGAGAGTGGAAGGTCGTTGGTCGATCCTGTCAGCTCTTCCTAAAACTGGACCGCCTCCATGGTCTGGTGGACAGAGTATCTGCCCGGAGAGTGGAAGGTCGTTGGTCGATCCTGTCAGCTCTTCATAATACTGGACCGCCTCCATGGTCTGGTGGATGGAGTATCTGCCCGGAGAGTGGAAGGTCGTTGGTTTGATTCTGTAGCTCTTCACAATACTGGACCGCCTCCATGGTCTGGTGGACAGAGCATCTGCCTGGAGAGTGGAAGGTCATTGGTCGATCCTGTCAGCTCATGGTCTGGTGGACAGAGAATCTGCCTGGAGAGTGGAAGGTCGTTGGTTCGATTCTGTAGCTCTTCACAATACTGGACCGCCTCAATGGTCTGGTGGACAGAGCATCTGCCTGGAGAGTGGAAGGTCGTTGGTCGATCCTGTCAGCTCTTCATAATACTGGACCGCCTCTATGGTCTGGTGGACAGAGTATCTGCCCGGAGAGTGGAAGGTCGTTGGTCGATCCTGTCAGCTCTTCATAATACTAGACCGCCTCCATGGTCTGGTGGACAGAGCATCTGCCCGGAGAGTGGAAGGTCGTTGGTCGATCCTGTCAGCTCATGGTCTGGTGGACAGAGAATCTGCCTGGATAGTGGAAGGTCGTTGGTTCGATTCTGTAGCTCTTCACAATACTGGACCGCCTCAATGGTCTGGTGTACAGAGCATCTGCCTGGATAGTGGAAGGTCGTTGGTCGATCCTGTCAGCTCTTCATAATACTGGACCGCCTCTATGGTCTGGTGGACAGAGTATCTGCCCGGAGAGTGGAAGGTCGTTGGTCGATCCTGTCAGCTCTTCCTAAAACTGGACCGCCTCCATGGTCTGGTGGACAGAGTATCTGCCCGGAGAGTGGAAGGTCGTTGGTCGATCCTGTCAGCTCTTCATAATACTGGACCGCCTCCATGGTCTGGTGGATGGAGTATCTGCCTGGAGAGTGGAAGGTCGTTGGTTTGATTCTGTAGCTCTTCACAATACTGGACCGCCTCCATGGTCTGGTGGACAGAGCATCTGCCTGGAGAGTGGAAGGTCGTTGGTCGATCCTGTCAGCTCATGGTCTGGTGGACAGAGAATCTGCCTGGAGAGTGGAAGGTCGTTGGTTCGATTCTGTAGCTCTTCACAATACTGGACCGCCTCAATGGTCTGGTGGACAGAGCATCTGCCTGGAGAGTGGAAGGTCGTTGGTCGATCCTGTCAGCTCTTCATAATACTGGACCGCCCCTATGGTCTGGTGGACAGAGTATCTGCCCGGAGAGTGGAAGGTCGTTGGTCGATCCTGTCAGCTCTTCATAATACTGGACCGCCTCAATGGTCTGGTGGACGGAGTATCTGCCCAGAGAGTGGAAGGTCGTTGGTCAATCCTGTCAGCTCTTCATAATACTGGGCCGCCTCCATGGTCTGGTGGACAGAGCATCTGCCTGGAGAGTTGAAGATCGTTGGTCGATCCTGTCAGCTCTTCATAATACTGGGCCGCCTCCATGGTCTGGTGGACAGAGCATCTGCCTGGAGAGTGGAAGGTCGTTGGTCAATCCCCTGTCAGCTCATGGTCTGGTGGACAGAGAATCTGCCTGGAGAGTGGAAGGTCGTTGGTTCGATTCTGTAGCTCTTCACAATACTGGACCGCCTCAATGGTCTGGTGGACAGAGCATCTGCCTGGAGAGTGGAAGGTCGTTGGTCGATCCTGTCAGCTCTTCATAATACTGGACCGCCTCAATGGTCTGGTGGACAGAGTATCTGCCTGGAGAGTGGAAGGTCGTTGGTCGATCCTATCAGCTCTTCATAATACTGGACCGCCTCAATGGTCTGGTGGACAGAGTATCTGCCTGGAGAGTGGAAGGTCGTTGGTCGATCCTGTCAGCTCTTCATAATACTAGACCGCCTCCATGGTCTGGTGGACAGAGCATCTGCACGGGGAGTGGAAGGTCACAGGACCCTACTGACAGACACCCAGAGACACAGAGACCCAGAGACACAGACTATCATGGGGTACCGGGACCTCATCTGTTCTGGAATCCCCATGGTGTAAGCAGCTTGTATCTTCTCCTGTAAACTAAGATATTAGTGTCATGTTCTCTACTGGTAGAAACAAGCTCTACATAGAAAATGCAATATGGCACTCTGGCAACACTGAATCTTGATTTGTTGTGACAGAAGGAACCAAAGAAAACAAATGTCAATTTGTCAGAAATGAATATTCTATAACATTGCTGGCTTTTGCTGCACAGGGAGATGTAATGAGAAGATAAACAGTACTAGACAGTGGGTGCTATCGAGTACAATTTGGAACCTACAGCATAAATTGGAGGTTTCAAATGTTAAAACTTCTGTGCATTAAAGACCCAATAAGAACCTCAAATCTAAAAACACATTATGTTAAAGACAGAGTAAATACAGAAACAAATAGGTAATTTTCCAAAGGAATTTCTTTCTAAACATATTCTATTCTAACAGCTGTGAGATATACATGACGCAACTCTGGATGCTAAAAAGTGAGTGTATCCTGCCCACTCAGCAATATTCCAGCTACATGATAAAGGCCTGTAAATAACCGAATCTGCACCAGAAAATTCAATGATCAATTGTGTGCGCAAAGATCAGAACAAAATTCTTAGAAAAATAGGATCCTCTAGTAAGCCAATGGGGTCTCCCTCAAGCCCACTGACACCTCAACATACCATACCATCTTCACTGAAATTGTCCACTAAAAATACCATGTGATACATTACAAATATAATAAGTTACTTTGTCTTTGAACATATAATTGCAATATGGCAATCATACATAAACTTCAACAACTGTTACACAATGACTGAAAAACCCTCCACTTCAACGTACATCCGTGAAACTTCATGTCGCAACAGTAAACAGTATATTTGTAATAAGATGAGACAGTTAAGCTGCAGCACAGTGATTTTTTATGAATGTTTTTTTACTACCATCACAAAAAATGACTATTTCCCCCGAGAATCTGATCTGTACATGACATTAATTGTTTGATATATGTTCCTAGAGTTTAGTTTTGACAGTAAGGGTAATAAAGCCAATATCTCAGCCTCAGTTGAAAATGGTCCTCTTCTGGATCACATAGAATTGGTTGTGAAATCAGGTTTTCGAACATTGCCAAGATAAATATAGTTATTACATGAAATGGTCAAAAGGCTTTTACTGCTAATCTTGTACAAATGAGACGCAAATATGACGCTAAATGATGGTTAGGATCTACATTAACATATCTATTTCATTTTATTTTTCATCACACAATCTGAGTAATGTCATATCATATAACATATATTCAATATTTGGTTAGGATGGATCCAGGGGAGGAATCATAAGTGGAGGGGCGAGTGGGAGGATGAGGTCAGGTGGAGGAGGAAGGAGGAGAAGGAGAAGGGGGTGGAGGAGGAGGAGGGGGGAGGAGAGAGGAGGAAGAGGAGGAGGAGGAGGGAGGAGAAGGGGGTGGAGGAGGAAGGAGGAGGAGGAGGAAGGTGTAGAGGGAGAAGGGGTGGAGGAGGAAGAGGGGGAGGAGAGAGGAGGAAGAGGAGGAAGAGGGAGCGGAAGGGGGTGGAGGAGGAGGGAGGAGGAGGAAGGAGGAGGAGGAAGGTGAAAAAGGAGAAGGGGGCAGAGGAGGAGGGGGGAGGAGAGAGGAGGAAGAGGAGGAGGAGGGAGGAGAAGGGGTTGGAGGAGGAGGGAGGAGGAGGAAGGTGGAGATGGAGAAGGGGGCGGAGGAGGAGGAGGGGAGGAGAGAGGAGGAAGAGGAGGAGGGAGGAGGAGGACAGGGGGAGGAGAGAGGAGGAAGAGGAGAAGGGGGAGGAGGAGGACGACGGGGGAGGAGAGAGGAGGAGGACGGGGGGGGAGAAAGGAGGAAGAGGAGGAGGGAGGAGAAGGGGGAGGAGGAGGAAGGAAGAGGGAGGAGGAAGGAGAAAGGAGGAGGGGGAGGTCAGGAGGAGGAAGAGGAGGAGAAGGAGAAGGGGAATGAGGAGGAGGACGGGGGGAGGAGAGAGGAGGAAGGAGAAGTGGGAGGAGGAGGGAGGAGGAGGGAGGAGGGGGGAGGAGGAAGGAGGAAGGAGGGGAAGGGGGAGGAGGAGGAGGGAAGAGGGAGGAGGAGGGAGGAGGGGGAGGTCAGGAATAGGAGGAGGAGGGAGGAGGGGGAGGGGGGGAGGCGCAGGTAGGGTTTTTTGGGGAGGATGGTAAAAAAATATGATGCATATATTATTATGGATGTAACATATACTTAATCTTATTCAAAATGAGAGAGGCCTTTTGTTGTGAGCCAATGGTAGCAGATATAATGTATTATCATCCAAAACTGGCTTCCCCATGAGACATCGTTTGGGTGAGCAGATATTGTTACAATACTTTGCAGACCATTGTGACATCATTGGTTACCATGATCAAATGACATCACTAATCTCTCCACTACTGAAGCTGGTGAGCTATATGACATCACTAATCTCTCCACTACTGAAGCTGGTGAGCTATATGACATCACTAATCGCTCCACTACTGAAGCTGGTGAGCTATACTATTTACACTGACACTGGTTATTACTGTTTGCAAACTTAAAAAGTTCAGAGAGTGATGTTGAATAAATTATCTCACCATCATCTCTTCCAAACTCAAACATATCAAGACTCATTGATAAAAGTAAAGATTTGCAAATTTTATTAACTCGTCTTGATATGTTTCACTTTGGAAGACACTCAGGTGGAATGTTCTATTTGTTGAACCAATGTTCAAGTGGAACATATTTACTAACACATTACGCTACAAACCAATTATCAAGAGATGTACCAAACTGCAGCAATGGTACAAGGCAGCTTGGGTTGTATACTCCCCAGGGAGCTGAGACTGATTCTTGAGTGCACACTGATCCAGCAACCCCAGTAATTGTAGCGCTTTGAGCATGCCCCTGAGTGGTGTGGAAATATGCACAATATAAATGGCCTATTATACTGACAAACCTAGAAATATAATCAGGGAAAATCTGGGATTTAAACCCATAGGTTTGTGGAATGCCTTGGGACAGGGCACAGTAAATCAGGAACTAAAGACAAGTGGACGGCCCATGACCCCATTGATATAACAAAGGAGCAAGTCCGTGCAGTGAGGGCACAGAGTCACAAGTAAACAGGACCTACTTAGTGTGACAAACATTCCCGATGCCCTCGCCCTGGCAATCACCAGTACCTAGCTCCATGCCAATACCACCCTGGAAGCACTGGAACCCTTGACACAGCATCTCCTTGACTGTATCCCATTGACACTATCACCACTAGGGTGTAAACAAGTGGCCCATCATTATCCATTTCTGTCACCACAATCACCAGCTTGGCCTAGAGTGATGAAGTCTGGGTCCTCATCCACACAATACAGCCCTATTACCATGTCCACACACAGGGACCAGCCCCCTCCCTCCCAGGATGAACCACTCAGTGGACCAGACCATGCCCCAAGGAACCAGACACACAATTTCATATCTACAGCTTCAAATGAGGCCCCTTTGGCAGAGTAATCAACTGAACAGTAACATCCTATAAGTTCACGAACATAATTAAATACTTTCCACAGATGAATAAGGACTATGGTTGAATTATATGTGTCTGTGTTCATTGAAGCAAATCATCAATTGGTCATTTCAAATTCTCTTTGAAGACATTTTGAATATTTATTGTCATATATTCCTTGTAATGATACTGTTATAAAATTAAAACAAGAAGAGTTACTTGTGTAGTGTAAGGATCACAAATTTCATGATGTTTCGCTTTTCTTTTGCTTCATAAAGTGTTTGCTACAATAAGTGAGAAGGGTTTTACACCTGGAGTAATGTTACAGCCATATCACTGCCGGGTCATCAAGTACTAACTTCACACTTTGTATGTGGATAGTAAATCCCAGCCCCGTGAAGATCTGGGTTTGGATAGGTTTTCAGCAACCCATGCTTGCCGTAACAGGCGACTATGCTTGTTGTAAGAGGTGACTAACAAGACTCGCTGACTTCGTTGATGCATGTCATCGTATCCCAATTGCGTGGATCGATGCTTATGATATCATTCACTGGATTGTCTGGTCAAAACTATATTATTTAAAGACAGTCTTCATACAGCAGGAATATTGCTGAGTGTGGCGTTAAACAACAAACAAACAAAGTAAATTCCATGTTTTAGGATTTACAAACCCACACATTAACCACTGCACTATCCTTCTGAACTTCATCTGCATTGTTGTAGTCAGAGTTTCGACCAATTTGGTCCATCAAAAAAGGATGTTCAGCCTCGGGAGTGAGTGAGTGAGTTGGGTTTAACGCCGCTTTTAACAGTATTCCAGGTATATCACTGCGTGTCAGGCTAATGTGGGAAGAAAGCCAAAAGTGATGCAGGTCTTAGACGTTTACCACTTCAGTGAAACCCACAAGCACTGGTATGGTGCTGACAAACCTAGGAACATAATTGGGGCGAATCGTGATTCGAACCCACAATCATAGGTTTCTGGCATGTCCAAGGGACGCAACTCTGCACAGTGAATTGTGGCGCATTAGACGACTGGGCCACCCGTGCCCCCTCAGCCTCAGGAACAAATATTTCAACCACTTGCTTGCTCACTACTCCCAAATCTACATTTGTCATCAACAGTTTGAATGAGTTTACACCACTTTGAACATTATTTCAGTCACATCACAGCCTGTCAGCTTGATGTGGAAGGAAAGCCCAAAGTGATGCAGGTCTTAGAAGTATACAACTTTAGTGAAACCCACGAGAATGTGTATGGTGCTGAAAAATCTAGAATCATTATCACAGAGAATCTGGGACGGAAACCCTAATCATAGGTTTCTGGCGTGCCGATGGGATGCAAATCTGCACTGCCAATTGTGGCACCTAAGGTGACAAGGCCATCCATGCCCATCATCAACATGTTGCTTCAGCTAGAAGCATACGTTTCAACATACAGCTATCAAAATCAAACCTTGTTAACGTATCATTATATCCCAGGACTGAGAATATTGCATCATTAATTATGACATTATCTGAATAATAATACAGGCCTCAAATTAAAAAAAAAGATATGATGCTATGTCCTTGACAACTGTCATTACATTGCAGTAAATGATGCACTTTGAAATTAACTATTGATAGAATCATGAATCAATGCATAGTTCTTGCTGAATTAATAAGCTCAAATGCCTGGGAAGAGCTGTTGACATTGTTATAGTGTCCAAAGGTCAAATAAGAAACCAACCAATGGACAACAAATGACGTGCTATGACAACAGCTCACTGGCAACTTCAACAATGACATTTAATGTAAAAACATGGATTTATACCATGCCTCGGGTATAATTCATCTCAACCCAAGGACATGTTATTTCATAATGGTTATCATGGCAACAATCATCCTGTAAGAAAATTCCAGCAAGAATTTTGTTAAGAATTACCACAAGAAAATAATTGCATTGTTTAATTATTCATCATCAATCAGAAACTTGAGAGGAATGGTTTAGGACTTATACCAATATCACCTAAAACTAAAAGCCAGTATAATGAGCTTCCTTTTATAAATATATTATCAGCATGGATTTTTTTTTTCTGAATTTAAGGAAAGGTTGACTTTTTGAACAATTAATTTAAATTTCTTCAGGAAAACTAGTAGGGACAACGTTGGGGAATTATATTGCATAAATGCCATAAAGTTAATCATCATATTGCATTAATGCAAAAATATGACAGATTGGTTGTACAAAGTTACAGATCGATTACAGCATTCTACATTTAAATCACTTTGTTTTCAATGTGAGAGTGCATTGTCATATCAACTATAATCTTTCAGAATCATCACAATTTGTTATCAAATATCAGCTCACTGTTTTTTATCACTTTTGTTTGATTAATAAAAGCCTTTAAATGAGTAAAGATTTGAAAATGCAATTTGCTGGTTTTGCGTCCAAAATTCAAATCTTAGTATGCTTAAATACGAAACTGCCATGCTATCTTTAGTTATATTACAAAAGGATGATCGATCAGAAGATAATGACTATCTCAGTTTCATTCTTATACAACCAGCATTACAAGTTTTCTATAAAATATCATATCATTTCCACGAGTTTTAAAATTTAAATAAAATGTATTTAATCATTCTGCTACTGCAATGATAATGCCTCACATTAAAGAAAGGTTTCATCGTTTTTGAAATCAGGTTCTTAGATGATAGCACGTATAATTAACAAAAATTGGCTGCTCAAGGAACATAATCATGGATTTCGACGGCTCAACCTTATACAAAATAACAATTTGATTATAAAGTTTCATCTGGCAAAGGTATTTTGAATGACAGATCTCTTTATCTTTATTTTATTAGATATAGCCAGTCTTAAATTATTTCATTTTTTACACATAAATTGTGTAGATAAAGCATCACCAAATACTAAAGTTTTAAAATGACACAGATAGTGAAAGTTGGGAGAAATTTTGTCTGGCATGTATTTGGTTCAATAGAAACTGCATACTTGACCTAAGCAGGTCATTGTGAGTGTTGATAGTCTGGCAAAGATTGGATTGTAAGTTTTCAGATATCTTGTTTGGTTTTGGGATGTCAGGATCTGTGACTGTCATAAGTACTGGTGATATAGACCCTTGTTGTATGTTTTTGCTTTAGCACTGAGGTTAACAGGTCCTTGGTCATTCTCTGTATTACTTCATACAGAGTGAACATTGGTTTTAATGACATCCCACCAGTAACGTCACAACCAAGGGTTGAACATCCCTGGATGACATCCCGCCAATGAGGTCACAACCAAGGGTTGAACTTCCCTGGAAGACATCCCACCAGCAAGGTCACAACCAAGGGTTGAACTCCCTTGAATGACATACCACCAGTGAGGTCTCAACCAAGGGTTGAACTCCCTTGAATGACATACCACCAGTGAGGTCACAACCAAGAGTTGAACTTCCCTGGATGACATACCACTAGTGAGGTCACAACCAAGGGATGAACTTCCCTGGATGACATACCACTAGTGAGGTCACAACCAAGTGTTGAACTTCCCTGGATGACATACCACTAGTGAGGTCACAACCAAGGGATGAACTTCCCTGGATGACATACCACTAGTGAGGTCATAACCAAGGGATGAACTTCCCTGGATGACATACCACTAGTGAGGTCACAACCAAGGGATGAACTTCCCTGGATGACATACCACTAGCGAGGTCACAACCAAGTGTTGAACTTCCCTGGATGACATCCCACTAGTGAGGTCACAACCAAGGGATGAACTTCCCTGGATGACATACAACTAGTGAGGTCACAACCAAGGGATGAACTTCCCTGGATGACATACAACTAGTGAGGTCACAACCAAGGGATGAACTTCCCTGGATGATATACCACTAGTAAGGTCACAACCAAGGGTTGAACTTCCCTGGATGACATCCCACCAGTGAGGTCACAACCAAGGGTTGAACTCCCTTGAATGACATACCACCAGTGACGTCACAACCAAGGGATGAACTTCCCTGGATGACATCCCACTAGTGAGGTCACAACCAAGGGATGAACTTCCCTGGATGACATCCAACCAGTGAGGTCACAACCAAGTGTTGAACTTCCCTGGATGACATCCCACCAGTGAGGTCACAACCAAGGGTTGAACTTCTTTGGATGACATATCACCAGGTCACATCCAACACTTTCATCACGACTACTGGAGGTCTGTCAAAGAAATTAAGGCACTGTAGCTCACCTGACGTTTCCTGAATGGCCAATATTAGAATGGACGCTGCTTGTATTGCATTATAGATCTAAACAATGTCACTGACATTGCATTGTTGTCTACAGTTTTTGTGTGTTCATGAATAAATAAGCAGTCTGTGAAGTTCTTATTGTTGATGAATTTATTTCCAAGAATTGACGTCAATGTTTTTGTGTTTATGGAATAATAAACTAAAAATTGGTGCTCATACTGTACGTAAATGCTCCCATTTACACTGTAAGCAGACCTCTTTCTACATAGATATGTCCACAAACACAATAAATAACCGTTTCTGTGACACTGGCTGGCATCATTCATACAAAGTACCGTATTCGACGTAATAAGCACCCCGCTCTAATAAGCAGCCACTGCGATATTTGCTGATACATTGGCGAGTGAACAATCCCAATTAGCACCCCTTTCAATTGATCAATGTACACTTATTTATTTGTGTATAATAAGCACTTGTGTGTAATATGCACCCTTAATTATGGGCAATTAAATTCTGGTAAATATATCTGTTGTGTATAATACGCACAGAATTCTTTAGTATCATTTCAGACTGTCAGCATAAACCACAAAATTCACGATGTTTCGACTCCAAAATTATATATTTTTTCACACCAAAATTATATTCTAATAAGAGCCCCCTATTTCTAATTTTGAGCGTACCCTTGGGGCTTATTATGTCGAATACGATATCTGCTTCACAGGCTTTGTAGTTTCAGGGATGTAAACAATGCACTAGGGTCAGTCAAATGCACAAATGCAAATCTTTGCTGGCCTTTCCCACACACGTATATTCATTCCATGTTTTATAGTTTCAGTTTATGATAACCCTTGCTGGAAAGACAACGTGGTCTGTCTATTACTTCATTCATAAAATCATACAAAACACTTGAAATCAAAGGTTTTATCTCACAAGGCTCTAGTAACTAAAAGGAAATTCAGATGAAGAAGATAAAGGCTTCACCGAGTCGATTTGATGGAACCTTCCATGGTACTGTCCACATTCATTGGGCCATTGGTTTTGGTGCAGCTGCATTTATATTGTAATGGAGGTTAAGATTTGTGGGTTTACCCTTGTGAAATTCATTATGCATACCATCTTCAGTGACCTACATTGATCACAAAGCAAGACCTTTCTCCTAAACTCCGTGTCTTCTATGGCTTACAAGATTTGTGTATATTGTTATCACTTTCTTCATCTGTTATAGCAGAAATCAACTGTATTCTTGTCCTAGCTTCTGACATACAGTTAATCCATTTTAGTATTCCATGAATACTATGAGTGACGAAAACCAACAAGAAGGTTGTTTGATCAAAGAGACACCCTAATGATTTTTAGCCCCTGCTGGGTCAGTAACCTAAAATCCTTGGATAATATTGACCATTTTAGAATTGATACTATTTATCTGACACTGGGAGAGACAAGTCAAACCCAGGACCCCATCACGCTAATTTTTCTTTATTTTCTCCAATAATTCTCCATAGGCAGTAAATCGATGTCCTTGGATGAGACCTTACAATGATATTCAGCAATCAGAGGAATCACTCAACGTTTCTTTGAGTCTCCTATCCAGTGTCTCAAGACACCAATGGAGTCAATATTTACTGCACAATAACCCTGAAGACTCCCTGTTTATACAAATACAGTGCCACCAGGAACAATGCCACCCCTCTCCCTCCCTTCGACATGATAAGATGTCTTGCTGATGATTAATTGAAGATTACAATCCAGTCTGGACATTTTGTGACCAGTCAGCATCGTTGTCTACAATGGAATTGGCAGTCTGGCCATATCTAGGCTACCTTTGTTGTAACACTGACCTGGCACCTATGTTAATCATGGTCCACTCCATTCAAGTTTTATTATTTATTGTTTTATTGATAGAGAACTGACCCTTCTGCTATTAACTTCTTTATCTTGGCCGCATCCATTGCTTAATTGTACTGATGAATTAGCTATGTTCCGGACCTGATTATTCTGTGGTTATTCTGTATGTCCTCTTTCTACTTGTTTTCTATTGAATAACTGTAAAACTGTAAACCTTTATCTATCTGCATCCATTGCTTAATTGTACTGATGAATTAGCTATGTTCTGGGCCTGGTTATTCTGTGGTTATTCTGGATGTCCTCTTATTTTATTGAATAACTGTAAAACTGTAAACCTTTATCTATCCGTATCCATTGCTTAATTGTACTGATGAATTAGCTATGTTCTGGAACTGGTTATTCTGTATGTCCTCTTTATTTTATTGAATATCTGTAAAACTGTAAACGTTTCTCTATCTTTAACTGTGGTAATGAATGAATTGATATACTGGTGCAATTTGATGTCAGTATGAAACATGAGGGCCACCATGCATGTATAATACATGTACTGAATATAAACATAACGTTTACAGGACTCCAAACCATGTCTATATTCAAAATTTATCCATAAGTCTTGTTTATAGTGATCAAACTAGCCTCCAGTGGATCAACTGACAGCTTTCATTATCCAATAGGACTGTTAAATATTGATATTATGAGACTAAATTAGGGTAGAGGAGGAGTGAGATGGATTTGATACTGCTTTGAACAGAAATTCAGTTTATTTTTGGACATGTCAGATTGATGTTGGGAAAGACCCAAAGTGACACAGGTTATGCATGTTTACCACTGGTTTGAAAGATGCAAACTCTGATATGGTGCTGACAAGCCAAGGCTGATAATTGAGGCAAAACAGATTTGAACTTGTGGCACGTTAAACTACTGAGCCTCCCATTCCCCCCCATGCTCCCGGCAATCTTCATAGGGAATTCTCTACAACAAGGCTCCCATTAATGTTTCCATCCATTCATGTTAGTCTGATGTTCAATTCTCAGCTGCATTCAGCAATATTCCAGCTATATGATTGTGGCCAATAAACAATTGCATCTGGGCCAGACAAGCCATTGATTGATATCTTGACCAACGTCCAACACTGTAAATAATTGAATCTGGACCAGACAATCCCGAGATCAATATTGTGAGCAATGATCCACACCATCTGGGTATGATGACATGCAATCAACAAAGTCACGGAGCCTGACCATCTAATTGCTTCTGAGGTTGCTGGGAACCTATTTTAACCCAGAATCATCAAGGGGCTATTGTGAACTGTTTGTCTCGAGTCACCTACAGATGTGATCTTTGTAGTCAGGATCAAGCTATCATTAGTTCTATCTGTATCACAGAACCCATCCAAGTGATGTTAGTTGGGAGGAACAAAGGCTGACTCTCTTTGAAGTGGCCAATTAATGGTGGCCATGTTAATAGGAGGATCAACTAAAGACTGGTCTGAGAGGTTCTGTTGGTCAGGGCGACTTAAGTAAATCCTGAACTGACCCAGGGTCATCGATACAGGATATCACAATACTCGATATCACAGTACTCTACCCATTTACATACCACCAGATCTATTGGTTAGGTAGTAATACTCCACTACAACCTCAACCATTACAACCCCCCAACCGCTTTACCCACTTTACTCTTTACTCCCATCACCCCCCCCCCCTCCCATGTTCTACCCATCACCACCCCCACCCCACTCCCATCATGACCTCCACCCCTCCCATCGCATCCCCACCCCTCTACCCACTTTTATCACCCACCCCTCCCATTGCCACCACCTTTGCCACTCCCATCACCACCCCAACCCCTCTAACCTGCTCTCATGGCACTCCCATCCCATACCCACTTCCATCACCCCCCAACCCCCCATGTTCTACCCATCATGACCTCCACCCCTCCCATCGCATCCCCACCCCTCTACCCACTTCCATCACCCACCCCTCCCATTGCCACCACCTTTGCCACTCCCACCCTTCCCATCACCACCCCAACCCCTCTAACCCACTCCCATCCCATCACCACCCCAACTTCTCCTACTGACTCCCAATGCCAGCCCCCACCCTTCTACCCACTCCCATCACAACCCCACCCCTCTAACTTGCTCTCATGGCACTCCCATCCCATACCCACATCCATCACCACCCCCACTTCTCCTACTGACTCGCGAGGCCAGCCCCACCCCTCTATCCACTTCAATCACCCACCCCTCCCACTGCCACCCCCTTTGCCACGCCCACCCCTTCACACCAACTCCTATCGTCACCCCACCCTATTGAGAGTTGTTGTCCATACCAGTCTCAATTCATGTGATATATCTCACATTCCTGATTTAAGATTGAAGTTCTCAATGTGGAAGCATTTTCAGAGCTGACTTGAACTTGAAATCAAATACGGTCTCGGTTTATTGATTTTTCCCCAAGTCATTTTGTCTGAGACATGTCTTCATGTAAAATCATTCTTTTCTGCTATTGCAAATATCAATATTTTACAGGATCTTTGTGAAATGTCAAGACTTGACTCCTGTCAGGCAGTTT
Organism: Haliotis rufescens; assembly: GCF_023055435.1. Classification (NCBI taxonomy): domain Eukaryota; kingdom Metazoa; phylum Mollusca; class Gastropoda; order Lepetellida; family Haliotidae; genus Haliotis; species Haliotis rufescens. The sequence goes on along the minus strand of NW_025963779.1, from coordinate 58,117,290 downwards.
GCCTTCATTCACCTGTGGTATCACCCCAGTGTATACGTACGTTCAGCCTATATATAAAGTCTGTCTCACACAACGGGATCTTCATTTCATTTGTCTACTTCCAAAAACCAACATGGAAGAAATATGTGCCTTATGATACAGGAAGTCTTCATATGTGACCCACCAGGAGAAGAGGGACCTTGTCGGTGTTCGCATACAATTGTGCTGTGATGTTATAAAGAGGGACGTTTGATGTCAATTTACCTCCGTACACAATGGCCATGTGTGCGGAGTGTACAAAAAAAATAATTCTCTTGCTAGCTTGTAATGATATTAAAACATTATTTCAAAACATTTCAGCATACATGACAACATTCAATTAATCAGACATTATATCTAAAAACTGCAATTATTACATAAACAGTTATAAGTCTGATAATGGGACTTTGCTGAAAATGAGCCCAATTGTTTGATGCCATGTATCCCTGTAATTAATATGAATTGAAGCTTTTGAATTGTATTTTTGTTTTCCTAAGATACTGTAGTTTTAACATATAATGAGAAGTCAAAATGTGATGTTTTACCCATAAGGTCTCTTGTCTCATGGTTGGTCATATATGTCAGGCTTAAAAATTCCAATACGTCTATTGTGGATATGTTCATCGATCTGTAGTAAGTATCTTAATAATTTGACCTTCAGATAAAGAATTGACAAATTCTGGTCATGATAGATCATATCATTTTCTGATTCCAAGGGTTAGTCTACCTACCTAGTTAAAATAAAAATTGAAATAAATAAAAAAAAGCTGTTTAATTGAAAAAATGTTTAGTTTTTTCAAAACTCTTTTTATTAGTATTTTAGAGGTGTTTTAAGAAAATTAAGCTCAAATCAACCAAATTGGATGGCAAGGTGATGTGTACAGTTATGTTCCTTAACTTTACAAGGATACACTGTTCATGGGTTTGAACCTCAAATTCACATTAATTATGATCCTTGGACTGTCAAACCCACGAAAAAGTGTTAACTGTCTACAACATGGTCACTTGAGGCTTTGTCCCAATACCAAGCTGACACATACTGAAATATTTTTTAAAAGAGAATGAAATCAAATTCGATAATGAAAGCTATTATCAGGACGAATCTAGGAAATAAACCCAATGATCAGAGGATCCTGACTTTACAGCAGCACCTTAGTCCACTTGGATCACTGTGTACCTCCACATACTACACAAAAACATTAAATGTTGATTTTGGGGTGAGGTGAGGAGAAATGGGGTTTAACTACACATTTAAGATTATTGCACTTATATAGTAATGTGCATGCACGTGTGTGTATTTGGGTGCGTGCATGCGTGCGTGTGCATGCGTGCTAGTCCAGATTTATGCCGATTTAATAATACTAGCCCACTGAAATACCATGCCACAGTTTACCATGAATACCCCACTCAGACAAAGTATACTGACTCCGAGCTGACCAGTCCTTGTTCTATCCCGACAAGGTCGAGCACCAGGCAGGGTAGCAACAAGTACCATCTTTTATTGTCTTTTTAGTATGACCTGACTGGTCAGCATGGAGTCGGTGTACTGTGTCCGAGTGGGGTATTCATGTTTAACTGCGGCATGGTACGTATCTCAGTGAGCTAGCACAATAAAATCAGCACTTATAAGTGAAAGCAGCCACACATACACATGTAGGCACATCACTATTTTAGTGCAATAATCTTGAACGTGACGTTAAACCCCATTTCACCTCACCTGTCTTCAAATAACACATGAATACAAACTTATCCAACATATTAATACTGCAAACCATCCTTTCTATACTGTTTGCCATTATGAACATAAAAACACATCTACATGCTCTAATTAATTACTGAAAATATTTCAAACATAAATACTGTCTTTGTTCAGAATGGATCATGGCAGTGGAAAAAATAAACTGCTACATTAAAATCAATTGTTTTGTGTCAAGCTGTTGATAACATTTAAAGTTAAACTTGGTCATTGATTTTCAAAAATTGAGCAATCTTCTTTCAAAGCCTCGGCTTCATTTGACATTTGATCAGGACATTGAATTTCTGAATGTGAAGGTTCAGCTTACACTTTTAGCTCAAATATTTGTTGTGAACAATAAAGATCCTCATCGTATGGATCAGTCAACATTTGTGGAAAACACCGAGTTGTAGAGGACGTATAAATCTTTTAGGAATTTGGAAGTTTATGGCTTGTTTAAAGGTGAAAATTGTACATCACGAAATAACAATGGAAACTAAATACTTCTCAGATTTACAAATTGAATGTTTGCTTCAAAAATCACAAGTGGTTCTAAGTTACTCCTAAGATTTATAGGTGTAATATTTAATTTAAGAAAGATAAATGGAAACTATTTATTTTCAAGATTAAAAGGTGCAATATTACATCACAAAATATTGACACAAAGTGATTACTTCTCAGTTTTGTATAACAAAGCTTCTTATCTTCCCCAAGCATGCTTGTCAGGATTATTATTATTTCAAAATGTTTCCACAGAATTACCCGAGACAGTCTAAGAAGAAACAGCTCCCTGGGGAATAAATTAAGCAATATGATGTATTACCTTCTCAAACCAAATGGGCACCCAGTTGTAATAGAGCCATGATTGATGCATGTATCACCCCTTTGAGTAATATAACAAATATTTTCACAAAATCTGGCATCATTATGTTTCTGTTTTAACCTGGAGCTTATGTGAACCACAGAACCATGTACCGGTAGTATAAACTTACACTGAACTGATACACTTCTCGAAAGTAAATGGTTCACCAATCTTTAAGGCGGGACAAATTCTATTTGTGTTCTTAAAGTGCCACTTTTAACAATATTCTAATAATATATGTCTGATGGACACTAGCAATGGGCTTAAACCATTGTACCTATGAAGGGAATTGAACCCCAGTCTTCAGAATGTGAAGTAAACACCTACCGATATACCACTAGGCTACCCCACAGCCTGTTTTAAAGTCAAGTGAGTGAGTGGGTAGGGTTTCAGCAACTTTTTACAATAGTCAAGCCGTACATGTCAAGGAATATGAAATGGGCCTCATATATTGTACCAGGGTAGGGAATCAAACCCAGACTAGCAGCACATAAAGCAAGCACTTGAACCACAAGGCTACATACAACCCTTATCTATTACAAGTGAATGGAAGTGGGAGGGTGTCTAGAATCTAGTAAGTTGTTCCCCATAGATGTAACTGGGCAACGTAAATAAATGCAATGGCTGAACAATCACACCCAAAAATGGAGAGACATGACAATCGGAATTGGGAGAAAATGTACAGATAATCGATGTGAGGAATGTGAGAATATGCAGGAAATACCCACCTGTGTATAAAATGGACTTGTCCAACATTGCCAAGGTCGAATTTGGCAGTCATCATTATTTAATACAGATAAATATTTTTGAAGCTTGTACATTTGATTAATATCATTTGTAGAGGCTGTACATTATGTTGATATCTCATATAAGAAATAAACGACTTGTGGTCGTCCCTCATGGTTTATTCTCCCTGCAGTGTTATGGTACAATAAACAACTTCCACTGAACGTTTATTTCTTAAATAGAGGCAAGAATGCAATTTACCAGACACCTTCCACAATTATGGTAAGGAGTGCACAAGCTCCTTCCTTAGTAATGGTTTCCAAGCTTTTCTGATGCCATGATTGGTCGTCATGCTAAAATAACAGGGGGTGTCCTTAACATAATGACTTGAATCAAATGCTTTTATAAGTAAATGTAATTTTCAGTCACCAAAGTTTATGAAAAATAGGTGATTGTTCAAATGTGTCTCCAATGGAGGCCACTCACTGATAACGTTGTTGCAGGCCATTATGGAACTTCCATTTCAAGTACTTTACAGATGTTGATGTCTCATTTTCAGTGTTTATGAACTGGCTTAATATTTAGAGGTTTAATTACATTAAACCACACAACTGCAAGAGCATTCATTTTTTTTGCCTGTTTTGAGCTTTATCACCGTATTTTAAAAAAAAGTTAGAGACCCGTGAGGATCCTGGGTAAAATAGGTCTTCAGCAACCCATGCTTGCCGTAAAAGGCAACTATGCTTGTCATAAGATGCGAATAACAGGATTCGGCGGTCATGCTTGCTGACTTGGTTGATGCATGTCATCGTATCCCACTTGCGTGGATTGCGCCATCATATAGCTGGAATATGCAGAGTGCGGTGTAAAAAAACAAACAAACAAACAAAAAGTGACACTGTCACATGTGGCTATATTAGTGGCATCAAAGAACATACTGGATAGATGTTCGGACAAAATGCAGGTGTACCTTCCAGTAGTATTAGGTGAGGACATATCAGAAATAGGCTGCACACATTGTTATTCATCTAAGTACCATGTTATAGCCAGCAGGCACTGAGACCACCATTTCTTACACACCTGTGAGTGAGAAACCTGTTTGAGTTAAGTGGTATCAAACATATGTGTGAGATCGAATTCTAGGTCCATGATTGGCTACTCCATGGTGATGACCTAAGGTCAGATTATGAGTGAGTGAATGAGGTTTTACGCCGCTTTTAGCAATATTCCAGAATATCACGGCGGGGGACACCAGAAATGGGCTTTACACATTGTACCCATGGTGATTATGATGGACTACTTTCCTTATTGAAATTCAATGACAACTCACTCATTCTTCAGTTGAATTCATCCACGTCTGTTTCTTAAATTTATGTTTTTCAAGCGTTGATAAATGTTCTCCTATCGTATCTAGTTTGCATTATCATCATCGCTTGATAATCCACAGAAATTTCTGGAACTATTTTGTGGAGGGTCACACCAGTATGAGTAGTAAGCAGTAAGCTGGATGATGTCACTCATCACTGTTGTATTATGTATCACTGCACCACTGTGATGAGATATGCATTGATTAAATACTAATTTAAAATGGTGCAACTTTAGAGTGTGTAAGAAACAGATTACTGCACTTGTGCTGTCACAGATCATTTATCATACGACCTGTTGTTTCAAAAGTATCTAACAAGCAAAAGAGACATAAGATACGTTTTGACACAACTTGTAAGATAAATGACAGACACTCGTGTGGTAATCTCTAATCCCCAATAATACCCTCTTCTGTGAAGCAATAGTGGTGATTTATTCTACCCACAATTCCCATGGTGCTTCTCCAGAACTGATGTCCAGCTTCCTGTTTACATAATAAATTGAAAAGCCTGAACACCCCATGTTGATAGCATAGTGGTTAGTGCATTTCCTTGTCATGCATAAGGTGTGGGTTCAACTCCCCCCATGGGTATAATTTGTTGCTCCTGTTATTGGTGTTGCCAATATGATCACTAGAATACTACTAAAAGCAACAAAACTCTCCACTCAGACCCTCAGAGCATAAACAGCGCCAGCCATTAACAATGCTGTCAAGCTATGCAAGAGGATGTTTCTAGCAGCTAAAAATGTATTTCAATCTTATTTCACCAACAATTACTCTATAAATGATAGTCAGAACCAGGGCACATATAAAAATCCTATATGTATTATTCATAACATTATCACCATGTGTTAAGCCCCCCAAACGTCAAGCCTCTTTATATGATGATGGTTAGAATGTCCCCAAATGCCACCTTCACGACAGTCAATGCTGTTGTCCAACAGGCTTGGGGGCAACAGATTGTGCTTTTTGCTAATTACATGGACGCGGGGAGTTTAACATCAGACTTGGTTTGATTGCAAGGTTCTCTGTACAGTAATTAAGGCCTGTGCTATGCCCCCGTTTTCCTATCCAATTATGTCGACTACTTCGCCCCCTGTAAGCGAGTTAAGACACAAGGTCCCCAAGCTTGGCATTAGTGAAACCACTGCCTCAGGGGATATTAGTCCAATAATATTTCATTACATTGTGAGCAATCTGAGGGGTGGCATCCCATTTGTCGGGAATTTTTTTGTACAAGTTTGATTTTTTTCTTATGTGAAGGAATGAGCCAGACAGCCCCAATCAAGTTTGTTATTTTTTTCAAAAAGAAAAGCACATTTCTGACTAATAAAATACAATATACAAGGATCAGAAATTGTGGAACTGCTTTTCAAATTAACATGGCTGAATGCTTCAATGTCAGGTTAAGTATTTACCAATGTGGTGTGAAAATTTGACATTATTATTTTCCATATACCCTGATTATATTTTGAGAAAAACTTTGGCTCAAGTTCAATTTTTTATGCAACATTTCCTCTTAGAAACTGAATTATGGTCTGGAATGATCTGAAATAAAGAAGGATATTCATTAGTTAACTTAATTGTCATCAGTTTATCAAATAAAGGTTTGTGTCCTTTCATGCATTTGACTATCAAAGATCATCTTCTTTATTTTGTGTAATAACTAGGAGTACATGTGACGCAGTGACAAATTATCTTCATTCCAAGCTTCATCTATCACATAAATCCACAAGATATCCTCATCAGCCAATCTAGTCTACAGATTATACAAGTCAATTTTTTTCAGAAAAAAAGGTGAAAGCAGATTGAAATCATTGACACTTCAATAACACTGAAAACAAATGTCTTTTCCAATTAAACAAAGTGGCAGAATTCCTCGTCTGAAAAACCCTGGGGACTATGTTGACAATCTCTATCCTTAATTATCTGAAATTATACAGGAAATTCTCTTGAACATATCAGCTGCTTACTTTGGCAAAGAAACTTAATTCTAAATTTGAACAGACACCATGGAGAATTACAAAAGTGCCACTTTTTTCACAAAATGAGCTGGTTGTCTAATTTGTGTAAACATTATCTGAATTTCTAAAATCTTCCAACAGTTTGTAGAATGGCATGAAGAATCTCAAAACCCCAAAGATATATTCACTTTCCATTCTGTCAAACCCAACCAAATATAATTTACCAGTATCCAATTTGAATATCATTAACTATACATGTGTATGTTCATGTATGATATCTGTGATGACAAGTAGGTATGCATCATGCATTAGCATTCACGATAGTATTAAACTGGCTTTTTCTAACACCCCGCAGCCACAGAGTCTGTGAACTGCTCCAGAGCTTACATCTGTAACAATGCCCAACACAAAAGGATGTTTTATTGGATGACATATTCATGTGATTAAGCCTGACTTGATATCTCCGTCAGTTGTAATTTCCCATGCAAGAAACTGATTACTAGTATTTACAGGCTGAACAGTAAAGTGGGTCACTTCTTGTTGACAATGAAGCATGATTCGAGCACACAGGGAACATATATTGTTGATCAGGATGACAGTTCATCAGTGAGAGCAGTTAGAAGTCATCCATGCAAGTAAGGGGGTAACATACATCAATGCCCCATACAATTACCCCTCACCTTTGCTCACATATCCTCCCTGGAACCCAAGCCATAACCAGGGTCATCCTGGAGACATAATTAATTGTCAAATGTTCGGTATAATCAGATCGGGTGAGAGCTCACCTGACCTGACCAGATCTTGTAACAGAGGAGACCTTGAGGCAGTAGACCTGTTGGGAGCTGGATCTCTGGATATCCCATCTTACCATAATGTGTGTCCATTCTTGAAGGTCTTCCTTGACCAAAATGCCAAATCCCGTCTGTAACCTCTTGGACACCTCCCTCCCGAGGCTGATTAAAACTTCTAAAGGGAAGCCTTGGTAATAATTCATTCAGGATCAACAAGAAGAAAATCTGATTAATGCAAACACGTTTGACTGTTCTTTTGTGGCAATGTCCTACACTTCAAATTAGAGTCAATATAGTTTCTTTAGACATTTTCAATGGCAATCACTTCTGATTATCTGAGTCTAACCTGGCGGGGAGATGGTTAGTGGAATATTGTGATGATATCAGCCTTGTCAGCTTTCCCTTCCTTCCGTAAGCTCCATCAGCTTCTGTTCCTCAGCCTCACTCTTTCTTATTTCTTGAAATGTTTAACCTTCTTAAGCTAACACCATAAAAAGGTAAATGGATTTGATATTTGGCTAATATTGAACGGCAGATCCCAGAATAATCAGGGATAAGGCCATGAAGTAAAACCATGTGAAGACAATAGCTGATGTGATCTCAGTTAGCTGGCCTCGGTCAACCAACCTGCCTCAATTTCAGTGGTTGAAACTCGGCTAGAACTGCAGCTGGTACTGTGATAAACAAATTCATCTTAAAAAGAAGTTGTTTTTAATTCTTAAATGGTGACAGGTTTTATTCTATGCTGATCCCAGGTACAAATATAGTTTGTCTGAAGAAACCTCTCTCTAGAAGTGTCAAAAGATTGAACACCGTAAACAGTGTAAGCACAAAATTTAACATTGCCTCAATTTGCTATACCTCTTGATCTATGTGTGTAGTGTAAATGTGAGAGTAAATGTGTAATTGGTGTCTATGGAACAATTACCGAGGATCAGGACTGTATTTCCTTCCCTTGGTCAATTTCTACTTATGAATTTTTATTCCAATGGAATATTTATACGAAGGACTAACTCACCACTCATTTGAACACTGGTTTCAACAGTGTAAGATATATTCTGATGTGTCAGCATCATGCCACTGAGTCCAACAAGCACTGGCATGGCGCTGACAAACCAAGGGCCATAATTACCCTGAAACTGGGATTTGAACTCAGAAAAACAGAAGATCCTGGCATGGCTAATGGATGCGACTCTTCACTGCAAAGTTGGGGGCCTTAGTCCACCGAGCCCCCATAACCCTACAACTATTAATGATTTGGGGCACCAAGGTCACCTCAGACGTATGCTTTTTGGTTCGAATCCCTGATTCTGGGATAATGTTTTCAGGTTTGTCAGGACTTTTACCCTGCACAGGGGTTTCACCAAAGTGGTAAAAATCCAAGCCGGACATCACTTTGGGCTTTCTTCCTACATCAGGCCGACACAATTATATTTCTGAAAAACTGTTCAAAGCGGTGTTAAACTAGGGCTCTAAAGATCCACTCGTCTGCTCTTATTGATGAGCGGCAGCATGTGCAAGGCGACAAAGAAGTGAACAAACGCTCATCCTACTGCGCGAGTTTAACTTCAATCGTATCAATTCATCTCTACTTGTATTAAAAAAATATACAGGATAATTTTGAACCTAAAATATGTTGTAATCTTTCGCACATTTTTAGTAATAATAACATACATTCGCACATTTTTAGTAATAATAACATACATGCAACTCATATCATAAAGAGGGCATACTTGGCAACTGTCTATTAAAGAACTAAACAGATAGTGTCTTTGCGCAGCAGGTCTTAAAACTAGATCTTAAAACTAGAGGGTATAATATTTATTATTTTTGTTGTAAGCAACTCGTTACTGACGCTCAAATGTCAAAGCAAAAGTGAATGATTTTATGAAGGAAATGGCTGATAAATGGACGTTTCTTAATCAGGGATGGTGGAGGTGATGAGAAAAAACAATATTATTATGAGACAGGCCGGAAAAAGGAGTATTTTTCAAAAACAGTACGACTGAAAAAACAAAAACAAACCGTGCAAGACGCATGTTTAAGCGAGTTTGAACATAAATAATAATTGAGAACAATCTATATAAAATTAAAAAGGGAAAGGGAAAATATTGTATAAGGAGTACCAAGTACAGGGCAAGTTGGGTTTAATTTTTTGAGCACAGAAACCCAACTCACTCTATCACAAATAATGCAGCAAGGACTTTGCTGAGTCCAAAATAAAACCTTTCTATTTCAATAGGATTTAAATAGATCTCTACTACATACTCATATGTCACACAAGATGTCACCGACTTAGGTCAACGAGTCCTTGTTAGGGAGAAACCTGAATAGTGCTACCCGATACTCGGAGGTAAAGAAGTGGCATCACATCTGTATTGGAACACGGGACAGTGGAAACACCTGTTGGTTTTGTTTTCTGAGAGAGGACAATGTCTAAAATCCCTCAACTTGTGAGAGTAATGACAGAAGAACTGGAAAGGAGCTAATGTGCGTACACCCCCAATTATAGAAGGCTAAGGGCAGCTTCATTGATCTTCACGATGTGAACCTTGTTCAACAATTGATTTAGCCTCTTTGCATTCTTCCCTCTATTCCAGTAATGAAATACAGGGTCGGTGTTACTGCTGGTGCTGGAGAGGGAGACAGAAAAATCCCATATAGAATATTGCAAAACTTAACAACAGTGTGATGACACAAACAACTTCATTTCAAAATGAAAGTTATATATCTGTCTGCAAAGAAGAAATCTTTAGCTGATACACGTATGTTAATATATGTTTTATACTACACATACAGTGATTTGAGTGAGTGAGTGAGTGAGTTGGGTTTATACCACCAGAAATGGGTTTCACACCAAGTCTTACCAGTGAGTGAGTGAGTGAGTGAGTGAGTGAGTGAGTGAGTGAGTGGGTCGGTGGGTTGGTTGGTTGGTTGGTTGATGAGAAAGTGAAAGAGAAAAAAAGTCAATGTGAAATGACTCATTGGTGTTTAATGATGTATCAGGAATATTAGTGAATTAAGTCAAGAGTATGTGAGATAGAATGAATTATCTTTCCTGTACTATCAGGCATATCAGTGAATTAAGGGAGAGTATGTGAGAATGATTGAAATAGGATTGCCTTTTCACAACATTAGCCTGTTTGAGTTCCCTTCCAATCACCTGTTTCACTACTATCCATACAATACACCAATTGTGGCCAACCAATCCCCTATTTCAAGCACCACTTTACTTTCCATTTCCTGAATCTACACGGTGCATTACATGGAAGCTCAATAAGAAACATTAATCACATAAATCACACACTTCTTCACTGTTGGACAATGACAGAAAAACTGGATTTGAAAGTTATATAACACAATATATTCCTAGCAATATACGCATGGTATGGTTGTAGGGTAGCTATCACAAATGAGAGTTATCTGCCCTTCGTCAGTCATTTGAAAAAAATAAATAAATAAATAAATAAATTGTTTTTAAATATAACTTTGCATAAATGACTCAATTGTCAATTTAACTTGGTCTCATCGCTATATGGCTGAAATAATGCCGATGAAATTTTAACTCACTCACTCATCCATTTGAAAAAATACCATCATTAGGTACATGAGATATGTATAGCTACAGGCAATGGCAAAACACTAATACAAATCACCCAGTACTCATGTGAGCCAAAATATAAAAGATACAAATTCTGAGCAGATGTTTTTCCATAATTACTTCCCAGAGGAGAGAATAGAAAGTGTTGGCTGTATTCAAGACCTCTTGTGAACATACATGGAAATGAGCTGGTGGTCTATGTGCACAGTCCTCTCCTCTAGATAAGAAACATGGTGTGAGAAGGTTCATAAAGTGACTTGACAGCAAGAATAATACCAGTACCCACAGCTAAATGATGAATGAGACTGGTGTGTACTTCAAGAGGGAACACGCTCCACAGTCCCATGTCCACTTCAAGTTTGTTTGTTTGTTTGTTGTTTAATGCCGCACTCAGCAATATCCCAGCTATATGACAGTGGATAATCGAACCTCGACCAGACAATCCAGTTATTGATATCATGAGCATCTATCCACGCATTTGAGATTGGTGACATGCATTAACATGGTGACATGCATTAACCAAGTCAGCGAGCCTGACCACCCGATCCTGTTAGTCGCCTCTTATGATAAGCATAGTCGCCTTTTAAGGCAAGCATGGGTTGCTGAAGACCTATTCTACCCCGGATCTTCACGGGTACAATTTCAAGTGTTGGTCTAGACATTTTAATCAGTTATAAGTATCAAACTGAAAACTAAACATGGCAGGGTCTTTCTTACTTGTTAATAAATATACATGATTAAAAATGAATTTGAATGTAATTTATGTAAAATATTTTTCTGTCAACTGAGGTTATTTCAAGTTAACTGCCGTAATCTAATCGTAGTTGCTGTGAATAACGGCCAGTTGTGAGATCTGCCGATCAGTTCACACACAATTTATCTCAACATATTGAACAAAATTTTGAATAAAATTAATAAATAGATAACAAACATTAGTCCAGATATACAATGAACACTTCATACAACCAGATTAAATTGTGTACATCAGTACAGATTTGATGACATGGTATTTCTGGTGTTGAATGCTCACCCGAGGCTAGGCATAATGTTTGAGTTGGGAAAAAAACATGAAAACTCATTGCATGCATGTAGTATGCATACACACCTCTACACACCTGCATCATCACTTTACATCCTCTGCACAGCTGTATCTTTTGAAAAAAGTGTGCACTAGCTGTGCATAAGAAATAATGGTTCTGGCATTGGACATGCTGTGACTGCAAGTTGTCACCCTTTCAAAAAGTCTTGGGGGTCCTGATGATGACTCTTGTAGGGATGAATATCTAAGAAAACTATTGCAATTACATTTTGTGTACTGATGTGAATCAAACTATCAAATCTTAAGGGTATTCATAATTGTATATTTGTCAATCAATGGTCGTAAAATGGGATCTGCAAATTCATCGAGGCCTCAACTCAAGGCCCCAAACGCCTGTATACTTATAATGATGGCTCCAGTTCTTGAAACAGGTGAGCATGTCCTTCCTCGCAATTAGAACTCACCAAGGATGAAAGTCAGGACACCAATCAGTGGTATATGTATTGAAAATATGAACAAGCAATGAGATTTACTGAAAGACAAAATTTCTCATCTACAATCATAAGAATCAATTATTTCGTACATGTTTTTATTTCATGGGATAGCGTTACATGAAGAAAATGTATGCAAACACATTAACACTCAAGGTTGTTCACACTTTTGAAGAAACCATCACATTTTCACTCACTCGATCTATACCATCATGTTGGAAAGTTGTGGGGATTCCTGGTCAGAATAGGTTCTAAGTGCTTTATGCTTGTAGTTGGAGCCAAATGAAATTGGGAATGGTTGGCCTGGCCTTGTGACTTGGCTGACTGCAGGATAATGATCATACTATCAACCATTGGTTGGCCAGGCCTTGTGACTTGGCTGACTGCAGGACGATGATCATACTATCAACCACTGGTTGGCCAGGCTTTGTGACTTGGCTGACTGCAGGATAATGATCATACTATCAACCATTGGTTGGCCAGGCCTTGTGACTTGGCTGACTGCAGGATAATGATCATACTATCAACCATTGGTTGGCCAGGCTTTGTGACTTGGCTGACTGCAGGATAATGATCATACTATCAACCATTGGTTGGCCTGGCCTTGTGACTTGGCTGACAGCAGGACGATGATCATACTATCAACCACTGGTTGGCCTGGCCAAGACCAAACCTATGTACAGGCTGCTGTGATATTGGAGGAATATAGTTGACTGGCTTGGAGGTTAAGATTACAAACACAGCTTGCAAACAATCAAAGAAGTTCCTGAATAATAAGAGTCCTCAGAACATGACAAATCCCCCCGGCCCCCACAGTAGCAAGGCAGCACTTCAGCCCCTGGTTAATACATGTACCAAGTCTGGATGAAAAATCTTTCACAGTTTTCAAGTTATGCTCCGGAAACAAAAAACTGATGGACGATCAGACGGATGGACAGACAGACAGTCAGACTCACCAGATGATGACTAGTATACATATTATGTGGCATTCTATGCCGAGGGATAAAAACTAAAGAAAAAATATAGCCTGACTTTAGTTACTTATAAGCAAATGATCATTTCTTTCCCCAAGGTTGTTTTTTTAGTGGTCCTCATTGATTTCTGTGCCATGTTTTTCATGTACTAAATGTGACCTATTTGTTTTTGTTTCTGTTCAAGACATATCATGTTAATAATCAGTTTTGAATGCGTTGCCCAATAACATGCAACATACCAAAGCTAACACTTCAGTTGTTTCTTCACAGTTTTTTTAAATGTCCTCTGCAAGATATTCATCAGTCAAACCTTCAAATGTGACTCCATTGTTCTGAATATACAGCATGTGTAATGACTAAATGTAATTTGTTCTTGGGTGGAGGAACTGTTTAGGTTGACTTGTCCCTTGACCTTTCAAAACAAGCAGCAGATATCGTGACTTCATGTATGTACTAGCTGAACCAAAAATGGGTGGGTGGGTGAGCGATTGCACATCATTAATATTATATTCAAGTATTCCAAGCTTTTACTTATTAACAAGTGTACTTTTATCTAAAAAATACAACAAGAAAGTTCCTGTGAAATAATGTGCTTTGAAGGGAAAGGTTGACAATTTCTACAATAAAGGCTACAGCAGTCTGGAGGATGTGTGATCATACAACATCTCCCAGTCACCCTGAAGTCATACCACCTCAAACACTCACAAAGAACACACCACATCAGAGATAAAGACAGAGACTGTAAAACTGTAGTTGTATTACCCTCCCAGTTCCTGTAGATAACACTGCAGCAGTCCTACACCTCAAACCATCACGAAAAACACACATCTGTGGTAAAGACAAGGGCAAACTGTAAGAATCATCAAACATTTCTCCAAAATATTGTAGAAGTAACACTGCTAAAGTCAGAAAGTAAGAATTCAACAACCGAAAACACAACGGAGGAACCTTCTACATCTACACATGGAACGAACCCTTAATTAAGGTTTTGTCAAAAAGTGAAAAATAAAGATAGTCTGTCTGCCTGTCTTGTTAAAAACCACATCTCCCATGTTGCTTGAGACCACTGCTGAAATGACAGGTGAGAGATCTGCAGCTAATGTCCAGTAATGCCCTATTTTGCAATACAATCATCACTGCTATTACCAAAATATGTGATTTATCAGTGTAGTCAATTACCATGTCTAGATGCAATGATTCTTTTGAAAACAAATCCATTGTCATTATCCATATTATACCAAGGAGAGGCAACCTGATTCATTTCGCAAACACTGTCTTTCGGTTTCAGTGTTATCAAACCCATGGGGTCCTTACTGTTCAAGCTGGTGGGCTAACAAGGCCTCTTTACAGGGCTCCCTTGGGTGTTGGTTTTCTCCCAAAGGCATCCAAATTGTGTGGCTTTAAGCTCTTGATAGGACGAGTGGTCAGTTGGTAATGAGTCAATGATGTAGTGACTGTTTTACCAGCAAGACAGTTTATTTGCTTAACGAATACAAGCAGTAAGCAAAGGCACACTTTAATGAGATCCAATCTACACGGCCAGTCATCACTGTCATTGTACAAAAGCTAGAGACTTAGTTGAGCTTTGCACGTAGTATCTGTCCTCTGAGTGTGTTAAGTGCAAATTGAAAACCATTATTGTGGTGTTGTTTCATGGAGTTTGTCAGCCATTGTCTAAAGGATTTTGTGTGTTCAAGTAGTGCCGGAACTTCTTGGGATATTTGTCTCCATCATCAACAAAAAAAATGACTTGAAAAATATAAATTATCTTTTTGGGTGTTGAGGTTGTAATGGTGATTTAAGTGCAGTTTGTGGTAGGTATTTACAATTCAAATCCCTCATGGACTGGCATAAATTCCTGTTCACGCTTCTCTGTCAGGCAATACAATTGTTTTGTTCTGGACAATTAAATAGTATTACTCATCATGGCAGCACTGCTACATGGAATGTTTAAATTCATAAACCAGTAAGAGCTTGGACATGTGATAGAATCAATACCTACATCACACACCTTCAGAGACTGTCTTAGGCTTAACAAAATAATAGAATTGGTTCTCAGGCAATGACTTCTGAAAATATAGTGCAGGTGGAGTTGTTTCGTTGTTGCTTGTTCAAACTAGTGTATAGCCAAATAAACAGTACTGTACAAACAACCTGGGAAAGGGCCGACCTACATAAACAAGCATACAAACTCCTATTGCCACCATCACCATAACGGCAAAGCACTAAAGCAGTGCACGTGTAAAGGGAAGTAACTTTTATATTTTTTGAAAATGGAAATAAAAATGAAATGTGTGGCAGACTTAATTGTGATGCGGGCTGTGCCTAAGAACCAAGACTATTATATTTAGCCTAAGTGTTTAACTTGCAATGAATTGCGAAGGGATAGCTTGGTTTGGGAGAAGGGTTGTAATTTTGTTCTTGGATTCTTGCTTAAATATTCATGAACTCTGTCCCTTTGGGGGGTGACAATAACAGGAAAAAGTTGCACAGCAAAAGTCATTTGCATTGAATATCAAAGACAAACAATGGTACATACACGTCTGATATGACTGAATTTGAAACGTGAGGAAGAGAATTATCTTCAATTAAATGTCACACAAGTAATTATCATCACAAAATATTGACACTTTTACAAAACAATAATTGACTGTATATTTATTTAATGTAACAATGGAGTATCTGGTGGTTCAGGATGGGTGAGAATGGGCAGAAGCATGTCTGTGTGTCCTAGTTGCATGGGTTGTTCATGTCAATCACTGGACTGTCTTGTCCAGACTTGATTACTCCAGACTGCCTATGACTCTCTTAAGATGACCTTGAGAAGAGCGGGATCATTGTGGGCTATTGCGCACCACGGTCCAATAGGGGTACCTCTACGTGGTGGAGCTGTCAACTGACCTGAGGGTTGGGCCAAATCCTCCCTAGATTTGAAGGACGAAAGTCCCAATATCAGTTGGTTGGTTGGTTTGTTGTTTAACGCCGCACTCAGCAATATTCCAGCTATATGACGGCGGTCTGTAAATAATAGAGTCTGGGCCAGACAATCCAGTGATTAATATCATGAGCATCGATCCCCGCAATTGGGATACGATGACATGCATCAAACCAAGTCAGTGAGCCTGACCACCCGATCCCGTTAGTCGCCTTTTACGACAAGCATAGTCACCTTTTACGGCAAGCATGGGTTGCTGAAGACCTATTCTACCCCGGAATCTTCACGGGTCCCCAATATCAATGATGATGAATGTTTAACATTCAAGTCTCAGTACGGATGCAAGGTTCCGTGTCTCAGCGAGGGGGCAAAACATTGCCGTTTTGCAGATCGGCTGGGAGTCACATTTCGATAAGATCCATTCCACGCCATCATGAGCAGTGGGGCCCTGCTGTGCATTGATGTACCTACAAGGGTCCCAGATAGGGACGAGAGGAATTGGTATAATCTCTCCGAGGTAATTAGTCTGTGAAGGTGAACGGTGTGACGCCTCCAATCTGATGGCAAAATGAGAATCATCGGTGATTTTCCTACTAATAGCTAGGCTTTTGCTAAGTGTGGTGTTAAACAACAAAAGTAGATTTAAATTTGCTGATGCATCAATGTATCTCAAGCCTTCTCAGAACAAATTTAAACTTTTCTTGTCATATGGTTTTGTTTAATAGAATCGAGCAGATACAAGAGTTGAAATAACATGGAACCATGATCCCCCCAGCTTCTGTCAAGTCCTTTAAGCAATCATCTGAGGAACATACAATTTTGTTCGCTTGACATTCTTTTAAAGAAAACAGAACAAATCAATATTGAGAGGATGAATATTTCATTTGGTCTGGGATGAATGGCATGCGATAGCATCAGGGAGCTATCAAGACTGTCACCTTCGCAAATATCTCGGCCATGGCTTAGTCTGGAGTCCTTATCCACATCAATAATTTGTGTACAGTAAAGTGCTTAACTATCACAGAGGATTACCTGTTGAGAACAGCACTAAAGCCATCGCAGATAATGCATGAAAAACACATGGTGGCAAGAGCCTTTAATGAATGGCATCACGTCTTCATTAAAGCTGGGCCTCATCACACATGAAGTCAGAGAGACCCTGGAAGCACCAGACCTCCATTGGGGAAGGTGTTGCTGCTGCTGAGAGTGGAACAACCTGTAGTTCTTGTGATGTTTTGTTCATTATTCAACATCAGGCAACACTATTTAAATTCTTTGGTTTACATAAGTCCCAATGTTTTTTCAGGCAAACAGTTGACTTGCCTTTGCATGTGTTTGTGATGGATGCCACCAGTGGGGCGGGTTATGCTCACCTTTGGCAAACACCAACACTATTTGATAGTGATTGATAATCACATACTCATGACACATTCAGAATTGTACAATTTCTTGTGGTTAGAGAATCTTGTTTGACTGAGACTTCATTCTGATTGGCATGTTGTACTGCACACTTTCACTGAGGTACTGCCTTGAATACTAGCTACCATTCAACTTGATTGTATGTTCAGTGGAAACCAAATGCATGTATAGATTAAAAACGTGTTGTTTCCAGTGGGGTATTTGTAGATTTTTCTCTCTTAGGATTTTGGTGGGTGGGTGGGTGGGTGGGTGGGTGAGTTAGTGAGTGAGTGAGTGGGTGAGTGGGTGGGTGGGTGGGTGGGTGGGTGGCCGAATAATCTTTAAATGTCATAGTAATATTTCAGACTAAGCAATTGTTATTTTAGGCCTAAGTCAGTGATAAAGCAGCAATACCATGATGGCTCAACCAACGTATTCGTCAGGCAAACCAGTGGTTGACTGTAAGAACTACAATCTACCTCATGGAGGCACCATGACACACGACCAGTCAGGGCCCATGTTCCATAGAGCAATTGAAGAACTAAGATGATCGTAACACTCACACTTTGACGTAGACTTACGACAAACATAGTGCCAAGACCACTCTGTGGAACAAAGCCCAGAGCACATACTGGATGTCCCAATCTGTATTAGATAGTGCTCGTGATAAGGGTGGGATGCTGGAGACCTTTCCTGCTCCAGAACCACCACAGACATAGTAGCACCTGTATGGGCGTGAGCGTGGGGTTTTATGCCACACTCAGCAGTATTCCAGCTGTATGACAGTAGCCTGTAAATTGCCAAACCTGGTCCAGACAACCCAGAGATTGATATTGTAAGCAACAATCCACACCATCGGGATAAAATGACATGCCATCCACCAAGTCACCACCTGATCCATTACGACTCTTATGACCAGCATAGGTTGCTGGAGCCTACCCGGAATCCCTACAGGGAAGCAATACCAGTATACTACAGCTGCTGAGAATCAGAATTAAGCCAGGATCAGACAATCTAGTGGTCATTCAGGGGCAATAACATTCTTCCCCTCCAGGGAACGTTGTCCATGCTCTGCCACCAACACAGCAGACAGTTGACATCTCCCTATATAACCAACCACCAGTCAAAACTCTAAACTTATTCATCAGGCACTGTAACAAAGACAGGAAACCAAGGCCATTTTCATTCAGAAATTAAATCAGTCTGGAAAATATTTATGTCACTCTTACATTGAAACAAACATCGATTTCAGTTTCTTTGACATCAGTTTTTACATAGAATTTCCAATGTGACACATGATGTTTATTTTCAAATATACCAAATGTGCAATTTTATGAAAAAGATACTGAAACTGACAAAAATTCAAAACATTCAAACACCAAAATTGTCCAGTGCAGCCAATGATAAACAGCACCAACATAATGCCACGTGGCAAATCCAATAAAGACGCATGATTGACTTGGGATCAGCCTGTCTGTGGGGAATGCTAGGAAATTGCCACACTCACTTGCTCCGAGCTCATAGCACTTCCTGGATGTATGTTAGAAGACTACAGACACTTATATTTGAAATCAGTTGATGTACAGATACCTGGAAAATGTCTTCAGTGATGACCGGTTCATGTCTGACTGATTTCTCAGACAACCTGATTGATAGCAGATCACTCGATCCGCTACCTTTAACCCTCCAGTGATTCTGTTTCACCCGACATGGAGAACTCTAATACCATTATATAAAATTAAATGTATTTTGTTCTCTTCAGCAAGGGGAAATCTCCAGATCATGTGGAAAATCATAAAGTTAGAAAAACACACATGTAGTAAACACCAAGTTAGTGGTGACATGCGTGTGTGTGTGTGGCTGCTTGTACCAGTACAGTGGTCGGTTTTATTGTGCTAGCCCAGATAATCCCAACTGTATAATGCTAGTCCACTGAGATGCCATACCGCAGTTTAACACAGATACCCCACACAGAATACTGACTCTGAGTGGTCCAGTCCTTGTTTGATCCCTTTAATGCCGCGTACTGGGCAAGGTAACAACAAGTACCATCTTTTGACAACTTTTGGTATGACGTGGTCGGGGCTTGAACAACCAACTTTGTGTTCTCCGGGCAGATGCTCCATCCACTAGACGACGGAGGCAGTCCCAATAATGGAGGCTGGGTGGTAATAATGTGTGACCTGGCTGATTGTGTCAATGTATCCCAATGGTGTGGAAACCATCTTCACACGATGATGCCAACATACATCCACCAAATTCTCAAACCAGATTTTACTCACAAAGACATTTTTTGGTCCAGGTGATTAAAAATTTAAGGGGATCTAAGTGGTGTCTCATTTGCGAGATTATTTTTGAAAACAAAAATGTTATTACACGACACAAGACCTGTGTTAAGTGAGCATTTGAAAAAGCAACAAAATTAAGACGCAAAATCAATTATTTGAAGCAGAGGGATTAATCACCCTTATTTTGAGCTCTTCATTGCATTGTGGGTCATTAATGTCAGCAAATACGCTCACGTTAATGTATCTTGTTATGACTAGTTTGACAAAATTAATCAATTCCATGAAAAAGTATAATTCCCGGACATCTCTCCAGAAGACTTTTTACACAGCTATACATCATGAAATATTGCCATTTCACATTAAATTTAGTAAAATATCATGAAAGCGCTTAGCTCAAATGGTTTTAATGCAAAATGATAAATCAAACATTACAAAACATGGACGATGAGAATAAACTTGTGACATTGAAAGACTCTTGTCCTGACTGAACTCTTCGATTTCCACATAAACAAAGTTTTCAATTTGCAATATATGCAATACACAGGCATAATATACTCATTTACATTTGAGGTTGGGTTCAGTGAGGTTTAACATAACATTCAAGATTATTTCACTTATATAATAACATGTAAGTATGTGTGTGTCTCCTGCTTGTACTGCCAATGAGAAAGCAGCTTTCTCAAGCTTTATGGCACTTATTTCAACCTGGCGACTTCCATTTCAGACTACGCTTGAAAAATATGTTGACACAGTTCTCGATTAAAAGTTTTAAAACTGAACAAAAGAACATTCTGGAATGTCTAATATATGGTTGCGATTGTGTGGCAGTGCTTCCCACGTACGGTACATGCAACGCCTCCTCTGTTCAAATGTTTATCCCACGGAAGCGAGAGATTGACAATAATTTTGACGGAATCAGCTGTACGTGCCGTAACTGTCGTTCGGGATACCCCGTTTTAACATTTTTGAGGCACATTCCGACTGTCACTTTCATGATCTGGTAAGCGACGCTTTGATTGGCGGATGGAGGGTCGTTCTGACGTGACCCGTAATGCGATGTCCTCAGATCTTTGTTTAGCGATAACGAGAATTAAGATCTGATTTAAATGAGATAATGTTTTCACTTGCAGTATATTTTCCAATCTTGACAGTGTTTAACAGGGTATTCTCATATTGCCAGCACCTACCATTTAGAATAGGTTTAACAGTCATGTGTGTTGATTGGGAGATCAGTAACAGACAGTAGGGGTCATTTAAATTCAATGTCCACTTAACACGTCTACAGAAAAGTATTCCAAGGAACTATCATGTAACATGTGACTATCATATGTACTGAACAAAGCAATTTAAGCATCATGAATATTTTGGGGATAATTTTTTAATGGAAGACTGAGCACACAATTTAATAAAAAATATCCCCTAAATATTCATGATCCCTAACTTTTTTGTTCAGTTTGTAATGGACACTGTCATTTGATAATGTCAATATTTGTGTTTTTCATATTCTTATCATTCATGCCATTTACGATCTTAGCATTATTTGAAGGATGGTTATTTTGGGTCATAAGAATATCAGAAGTGTGGATGGTGGCTGGACATGCAGCAATACAGTATTTTCATGTGTGCTGGCACCTCGTGTCCATTTCACTCGGTACTTAAAACGTTGGTATACAAGGCTACGGCCACCGCAACTGGTCAGGATGATTCTACATTCATTCGTCTTATTGCCACTGAGTTGTTTGGCGTTCCCAGTTTCTATATAGATTCTCATTGATTACTTGTTAACTGATCACTGCAAGTGTCTTAATTATTACATACTTAAAATTCAGTGAACTAATTTTACTCACATTAGTTTTCATAGATTTGATTTCGTGAACACTTTTTACATGATCAAACTCTCATTAGTCCTTTGTTTAGTTCATTCACAAACTTATATAACTGTTGGCGCTTTTGCCATGACCCCGGAATATATAAACACAATAACTGTTAATCCCCTGCAGAGTGGTGGCAGAAAAACTGCTGAAACAGTAAGAATGATGAGTCAGAGTTAATCAAATTGAAGAAAAATAATAAAAATCCATGAGCAAATGTCATGTCAAGTGATGAAACACAGCATGTCAGATTATGAGATTATGAAACAGCCATAACTCTCATACAAGTGAAATTGTTGAGGTCGCCACCGGTGCATCTACACATGCCATCACTGTAACAACTCGGGCGCTGCAGCTCCTGTTTATTCATGCTGATCACGCAACATCACCAACATAATGCATATTTCAGGTAACCCACTTCAATTTAAATCACAAGCTGCAGGCTACTGAAATCAGGGACAATCACAGGATGAAAGTCATATTTGCTTTCCTTATGTATGTTTTAAACATTTTTTAATCCTTTTTTAAATGTCTGGAACCTGGAACTATGCCGTTTCTTGATTAGCCTTGCTCCAAGGCTGTACTGAATGATAAGTCCATGGGCGTATTGCAAATCTATCCTTATTATAGGCAAGTCTAAAAAAGCGGACAGTACAAGGACACCAGTCTTTTATAGGCACAACTTGTTCTTATTATTTATATTATCTAGAAATTATGATTTAAACTAATAATTATTGCCTTTGAGACTTGTGCAAGTCTATGTCTTGATTGTGTAGGAAATTTACAATTGATTTGTCTCTTGACATCATGTGGAAGACATCATGTCATCTGATTTTCACACAGTCATGCATGTAATGACGACATAGATAAATATTTTAACGCATCAAATAGTCATTCACACCCACAAGAGTGAAAACAAATATTTTGTATCAATTTTGAAAGTTTGTACAACTTTATAACATCTTCTTAACACTTAAAAACCATGAACAACAAGTTTGAGAAAGCACCAAATGATATTTTTATTTTTGTAGAAATGTATATTTCATAGTCTTTATACAAAATAACGTAAATAAGCATACACATGTAAGGGTAATGAACACATTGTAGCATGGTACAGGCTTAAGGTCATTTAGCGTGTTAAATGCTTAATCAGCTGAATTCCTGAGAGGGACATGGCACAAATTTGTCATGTATTATTCAAAAAATCATTTCCATTTCACCTACTTTCATTCCCAACCCCTTGTATAGAATATGACATTGATTTTTCATCGGCAGCAGGCAACATTGCTGGAGGACCCCAACTCTACACCTGACCTGGGTACCCCACCTCTACACCTGCCCTAAACTGGGTACTCCACCTCTACACCTGACCTGGGTACCCCGCCTCTACACCTGCCCTGGGTACCCCGCCTCTATCCCCTGACCTGGGTACCCCACCTCTACACCTGACCTGGGTACCCCACCTCTACACCTGACCTGGGTACCCCGCCTCTATCACCTGACCTGGGTACCCCGCCTCTATCCCCTGACCTTGGTACCCCGCCTCTATCCCCTGACCTGGGTACCCCGCCTCTACACCTGACCTGGGTACCCCACCTCTACACCTGACCTGGGTACCCCGCCTCTATCACCTGACCTCGGTACCCCGCCTCTATCCCCTGACCTTGGTACCCTGCCTCTACACCTGACCTGGGTACCCCGCCTCTATCCCCTGACCTGGGTACCCCTCCTCTATCACCTGACCTGGGTACCCCGCCTCTACACCTGACCTGGGTACCCCGCCTCTATCACCTGACCTGGGTACCCCGCCTCTATCACCTGACCTGGGTACCCCGCCTCTACACCTGACCTGGGTACCCCGCCTCTATCACCTGACCTGGGTACCCCGCCTCTATCACCTGACCTGGGTACCCCGCCTCTATCCCCTGACCTGGGTACCCCGCCTCTATCCCCTGACCTGGGTACCCCGCCTCTATCCCCTGACCTAGGTACCCAACCTCTACACCTGACCTGGGTACCCCGCCTCTATCACCTGACCTGGGTACCCCGCCTCTATCCCCTGACCTAGGTACCCAACCTCTACACCTGACCTGGGTACCCCGCCTCTATCACCTGACCTGGGTACCCAACCTCTACACCTGACCTGGGTACCCCACCTCTACACCTGCCCTAAACTGGGGACTCCACCTCTACACCTGCCCTGGGTACCCCGCCTCTATCACCTGACCTGGGTACCCCACCTCTATCACCTGACCTGGGTACCCCACCTCTACACCTGCCCTGGGTACCCCACCTCTATCACCTGACCTGGGTACCCCACCTCTATCACCTGACCTGGGTACCCCATCTCTACACCTGACCTAGGTACCCCGCCTCTATCACCTGCCCTAAACTGGGTACCCCTCCTCTATCACCTGCCCTAAACTGGGTTCTCCTCCTCTATCACCTGCCCTAAACTGGGTACCCCTCCTCTATCACCTGCCCTAAACTGGGTACCCCTCCTCTATCACCTGCCCTAAACTGGGTACCCCTCCTCTATCACCTGCCCTAAACTGGGTACCCCTCCTCTTTCACCTGCCCTAAACTGGGTACTCCACCTCTATCACCTGCCCTGAACTTGGTACCCCACCTCTATCACCCAACCTGGGTATCCCTCCTCTATCACCTGCCGTGAACTGGGTATCCCTCCCCTATCAACTGTACTGACCTGATCCAAGTATACCTGGTTCTATTTTCAACAGCAATCAATATATCACACATTTCCCCCAAGTCACAATGAGCTGAGTTCAGACATTTCAACCATCATCATAATACAGTGAAAATATTGATACAATATTAATACCAAACTTGTGATGTTGAGTTTGGAAAAATGTTTACTGAAAAAACAAAAAAATGATTGACATGTTCAGTAAATATTGATGATAACTTGTAATATGTGTTGTCCTGGTATGTTCACAAGTATCCGTGCAGTTGATTGTTGCCCAAGTCATCCATGCTCGTTGGAGTGCAATCTGTTTGTGGACCTGTTTTTATTTAAAACACCACACCCAATTCATGTGTATTTCCCTTGTTTATCTGACGTGGGAAAGTGTTTTTACACCCAACAAAAAGAATATATATTTCATCCAATATTTTACACTGATGCAGACATTTTATGTTCAGTTCAACAATATTGTATGAAAGCGACTTAAGAATCAGTTTTAGTCTGTAAAAATGCCATAAGATATTATTTTTTTGTTTAATGCTGCACACTGCAATAGTCAAGGTTTATGATGGCAGTCTGTAAATATTTGAATCTGGACCAGAAAATCCAGTGATTAGTATTGTAAGCAAAGTTCCATGCTGTCCGGTACACTAATATTCAATCAACCATGTGATCCATTTGGTCACATCTTACAACTAGCAATCACTCTCACAATAACTGCCAGTGTGTTAGTTGAGGAGCCAGAGGGACTTTAGCATCTGTCATAGCTCCACTCACTCTCACAATAACTGCCAGTGTGTTAGTTGAGGAGCCAGAGGGACTTTAGCATCTGTCACAGCTCCAATCACCCTCACAATAACTGCCAGTGTGTTAGTTGGGGGAGCCAAAGGGACTTTAGCATCTGTCACAGCTCCAATCACTCTCACAATAACTGACAGTGTGTTAGTTGAGGAGCCAGAGGGACTTTAGCATCTGTCACAGCTCCAATCACTCTCACAATAACTGCCAGTGTGTTAGTTGGGGGAGCCAAAGGGACTTTAGCATCTGTCACAGCTCCAATCACTCTCACAATAACTGCCAGTGTTTCAGTTGGGGGAGCCAAAGGGACTTTAGCATCTGTCACAGCTCCAATCACTCTCACAATAACTGCCAGTGTGTCAGTTGGGGGAGCCAAAGGGACTTTAGCATCTGTCACAGCTCCAATCACTCTCACAATAACTGCCAGTGTGTCAGTTGGGGGAGCCAAAGGGACTTTAGCATCTGTCACAGCTCCAATCACTCTCACAATAACTGCCAGTGTTTCAGTTGGGGGAGCCAAAGGGACTTTAGCATCTGTCACAGCTCCAATCACTCTCACAATAACTGCCAATGTGTCAGTTGAGGAGCCAAAGGGACTTTAGCATCTGTCACAGCTCCAATCACTCTCACAATAACTGCCAGTGTGTCAGTTGGGGAGCCAAAGGGACTTTAGCATCTGTCACAGCTCCAATCACTCTCACAATAACTGCCAATGTGTCAGTTGAGGAGCCAAAGGGACTTTAGCATCTGTCACAGCTCCAATCACTCTCACAATAACTGCCAATGTGTCAGTTGAGGAGCCAAAGGGACTTTAGCATCTGTCACAGCTCCAATCACTCTCACAATAACTGCCAATGTGTCAGTTGAGGCGTCAGAGGGACTTTAGCTTCTGTCACAGCTCCAATCACTCTCACAATAACTGCCAATGTGTTAGTTGAGGAGCCAGAGGGACTGCCAGCTCAATTTATAGGGGAGGACCTGCCAAAGGTTGTCCATTATTCCAACAAAAACAGAATTACACAGATTAGTTTTTGTTGGCAGCTGATAATTTCACAGCTATTAGTTTATGTTGATATCTTATTTGGTGTCAACAAGACCATTAAGAATATTTCAGTGTGAAAGCACCTTCATTTTTCTAACTTCGAAGCCTCACTAATTTACTTTAAAGACATCCAAGTCAGACTTCATTTTTAGCAAATAAATCCCATTACATGTCAAAAGTCTTTCTAAGTATACTAATTTCATTCTACCAATTAATATTGATGTCAAAGGGAAAATTGTAAAGAAAGCTTGAAATGGTATGAATTTCTCAGAGAAGTATGAGGAACTCTTTTCAGCAAATTCATCACGGAAATAATCATATTATCTCATTTTTTAATGATAAAAGATTATCATGAACATCACAGCAACAGATCACACACACCAGATACCGGTAATTACATTCCGAGGCATTACCAGACACAAGATCTGTCATAATGCAGTGAAGTCAGATTCACACATATCACACACACATTCTTCCCTTGCATTTGATAACTTGCATCATATTGGCAAATTTATTAAGATGCCGGGAGCTCGAGGCACTTTTGAGCATGAAACATGGCTCCACATGTATATAGGCACAATTTGAAGATGGATACATGCTCCTGTCATGTTTACAACAAGAAAGAACACCGATAAACCAGACAGACATACCAAGTAAAGTGCACAAATTAAATTCCCAATATCCCCAAAAAACTTCTTTGAGTTCTTTAAAAAACTCAACACCGAAAGTAATTTATTTTCCCCAAAAAAATTATATTAAAAAAAAATTACACTTAATCTTCCTTTAAAGTCATACAACCTTTCGTTCACAACGAACTTGAAAAAAAAATCATGTAAAGGGTAAAAAACACTTCAGGAAACATGGGATGAAATTTGCTCAATTTTCGGTGTTGGCGTCCAACGATGTGTTTGAAATTTTCTTTGTAAGTACAATTTCTTTAGCTGCATTAGTTGGAATTCTTGATGCCAGTGTTGAAGCTTACACCGAGGACTTGTTGTGCAAAATGCCATAAAAACACATCAAAGTTTGTGAAACAACAACTTGAGCATCAGCCTGACTTCTTGTACACAATTCCGTGCCTTTATATTGTGAAATCTTCAGCTGATCTTTTCATCAAGGACAAAAAATTCATGAAAGACTTAATTTTGAACTTAAAAAGCACAATATCATGTGATTAATTCCAACGTCTCAAGACTTCAGCATGGCGGACAAATTGGAAGAGGAAGTCATCCGAATTAAGGAGCGAAATGTGGCCAGTTTGCAAATTTCAAGGGTGCTATATAGCTTTTTCAGTTGGCTCCAACACTCCCTAAAGCATGTAGTCTACTGACCGTGATCTTTAATAAGCATTCAACACAGTCTGCATTGATTCGGCCAGTCTGATGGACCCAAGATATAGAGAAGTGAGTCAAAAATAGCCAATATATTTCCCAATTTGTCTTTCTTATTCAGCCTCTTTGTGATCGTTTTGACCTTTGCTCATAAGAAGTGTGGAGATTTATTGTTGCCCGGCACACTCATGTTGTGGTGACGCAACAGAGGCGCGATAAAACAACCATTAATGAAGCAAGTTGAACTATATACTATCTATGTGTCAAACTCATCGGGGGACGTAATCTGCTCGTAGAAATCTTCTCAAAGTTGGCCTGCACTGCCGAAAAGAAAGATCATTCTCACCCATTCATTACAAAGAGGAATTTAATGCCATCTGTCTCTTTATTATGCATGACATCAAAGGTATGGAATTTCATTCATCGGTAATTTCTTGCACATTAAAATTACATACCAGGGTTACCTTAGATCCCAGAAGGAGCCATTGCACCATTAGGATCTAGTGACACATCCCTGTTATCACTTCACTGGTTTTAACACACCAACACGGAATGGTTTCCCAAACTGTAATGTATCATAATCATTTGTATCAGTCCGAGTTTCTGCTCCCACTTTTGTCATTACCATCACAGAAAGAATTATATGTTTGGCGTTTGGCTGAACTTTGTTTCCTTCTATAGCATTACCTTTCATATAATTAAGATCAATACAGTTGTAGAATGTAATGTGTGAGTAGTTTTTGCAGAAACTCTTCTTTCGTCTTTGAAATTTCACAGGAGAATTACAGAGGTGTAAAGAGAAACGACTGAAGAATTCATGTAATTCTGAAGAAAACATAGTAAATTCTTGTATTATACAGCCCTTTGATGTCTCGATTCACAGTTTATAACCTATCCTCTCTGTTCAATGCACCATTACATGTCATTTGGATCTTTTATAATTACCAAAAAGAAGTAAATGAAATTGTCAAAGCCTTATGAGAATTTATGATCTCCCCTGGTCCCTGAAGTATAATATTCAAAAAATCCAAAGCAAGTCTTGTAGCTTCAGGAATTGCCACACTTAATGCAAACAGGACCTTTAGATTTTTTAGAAATGTCCAGTGAACTTGTGGGAATCTTCAAGAGATCATTTTATTCATTTTTTTAAATTTATATATATATATATATATATTTTTTTTTTTATTTATTTTTTTTTTTTTGGGGGGGGGAGGAGGTTCAAATCATTTTAATTTCAATTCAGTAAGTTAGTTTAAGTTGTTTGGACATAGGAATCACCCAAAGTCTTCAGCAACCCATACTGGTTGAAAGAGGTGACATGGGTTTGGGTCATGTGTCTAACTGACTTGGTTGATGCATGTCAATGTATCCCAATTGTGTAGGTCTATGTTCATGATGTCAACCACTGGAATGTCTGGTCCATGCTCAATTATTTTACAGATTGCTGTCATATAGCTGGAATATTGTGCTGCGCTAAACAACAAACAAAGCTTGTTTAGGAGTCATCACACGTTTTGAAATGCCAAGAAATCATATCTTTGGAGATTTTTTTTGTTTCTGAAAATAGAGACATTCTCTGTGCTACTTTTAATTATGAAATAAGCAATGACCATCAATAAACAACTCATGGTAATTGTTTATTGAAGGATATTAATAAAATTTACAAGCTTTATAAATTTTCAACTGTATTTAATAATGATGACTCCCTCAATACAATCTGACCTCTGCAATGTCAAACAAGTCAATTTTATGAAAAGGAGGGTTATGAAATGGGCCTCACATATTGAACCCATGTAGGGAATCAAACCAAGACTTGATGCACAGAAACCAAACACTTGAACCACAAGGCTATGTGTTTTTATCTGTGTTGCCCAGTTATATCTTTGGGGAACAACTCATAAGACACTTCCCTATAAAAAATAACATCATCCAATTTATGATGTTGGTTGGTTGGTTTGTTGTTTAACGCCGCACTCAGCAATATTCCAGCTATATGCCGGCGGTCTGTTAATAATCGAGTCTGGACCATACAATCCAGTGATTGATATCATGAGCATCGATCCACCCAATTGGGATCGATGACATGCATCAACCAAGTCAGCGAGCCTGACCACCCGATCCCATTAGTCGCCTTTTACGACAAGCATAGTCACCTTTTACAGCAAGCATGGGTTGCTGAAGACCTATTCTACCCCGGAATCTTCACAGGTCCAATTTATGATGTCATCAAGTTGCAAGTGCATGTTCGAATCCCTAAAAATGACATCATGATAGAACAATGTTTTATCACAGAATAAACCACACTTCTTTTTCATTGTTCTTTGCAATTTATCACGTAGCTATCTAATATGTATATAAGACAACGAAAAAAATCTAAAAATATTTAAATTTTACCAACTGCATGTTAGTATAGGGTATTAATACCACTATCATATCAAGAGAATTTCTCTTTCTGAACAAGGTAGGAATAAGAAATTCACAAAATCCTACTCTCACGAATTATTGTATACTTAAAACCATGACACCAGGTGTTCATGAAACAGGCAGGCGTAACTTAACACCCATCATGATATTTATGAAAGTTCAAGATATGATACATATCGTCAGTTCAAGTCATTGCTTAAACCAGAATCTTATGTATCAAATTTATGGCACAGGAATTTTCGTAACATTATTATTCGTTTTAGACTTGGTCTGAATGATCTAAAAATTAACAAAGGGATATTTTCATCTGTTGAGAAATCCCTAAGGTAATGCCCACTCTGTGACATTGTCGTCGAAGATGAATACCATTTTATGTTTAATTGCCCTTTATACGAAAATCTAAGAAACAAGGACTTACCGCAGTGATCTTTATCTCATTTTAATGCCATAAGATTGTCTTCATTACTGTCATGCAAGGATATTCTAACACAACATCAAATGGCTTTTTACATACATCAGGCGTTTGTGTTCCGAAGTGAATTGTTACCTTGATTCTGTATCTTATCAAATATGTCATGTACATGTACCTCCATTGTATATGAGCCTGTGGCCTTTCATATAATACAGAATTGAATTGAACTGAGTGAGTGTCATTTGGTCACTGTTAGCATCCACATTTTGAAGAGGTTGTCAAGTCAGTCAAGGATGACTTCGTTTTCATGATCTTCAAGTATGCAAGTTTTATTGGCCAATATATTGGCTTGTTGACACGTGCAGTCAATGAGAGGTGAAAACCTCTATATAGATATATGATAATAGACACAAAATGTTTTATACATGACAAACTGATGAAAGCAAACTGGTATATTATTCATCCATAGCACCATTACCATCTATCAAGCTGTAAAGTCATCATATAGCCGAGGCCAAGGTGGTTACACTAATCTCTTATTCAACAGTCCAAATATGGGCAGTGGTCTAAGATCAATGCCAGGCGCAAGGTGGGGAAATCAAATTATTTCCCATAGCCAGCTTTCCGGAAACATCAAAGACAATACATTGTTCTATGGAGCTGAGAGGGAGGGCGCAATACGAGTGCATTCTGGGAATATTCACACACTACAATTCTGATGTATGAGCCAATTTCTGGAAATAAGATTGGAAATGTCTTGGAGGAATGACCAAAATATTGTGTCTAGATCTGATAATAGTTTCGGTCAATATATGAATTGGCATGGGGGCATACAACAGATATAATAAATTAAGATGGAAAGCAATCAGAATTGTTGTCAGTTTTGTTACCTATCTTGTTTTACCCGGGATGGAAGACAATGGCAGCTAATAAACTAGGTATGGCCATGTCATTGCCAATGAATAATGATGTGTATTTTTCCTGTGAAGGACAAGCATCTGATGTCTGATAACTTCCAACTTAAGTATGGCCAGCTAGTATCCCAGCCCTCAACCCCACCCCTGGGAATAATTTCATATAGTCTTCCCTCCACATCTTCGACTCACAGATGTATTTGATGTATTTATCAGGAGTCTGAAGACAGTTATGATATTGTATGTTTGAGAGAAGGAGCTTTAAACCTTTCACTATGGAATAAACAACTCAACTTTTGATGGGGATATTTATATTTTCTTGGTTCACCCCACTTATGATGTCATTACTCTTAAAATACTGAACAAAACAATCAAGGGATTATGAATATCATGGTCATGATACGTTTTTGTAGTGAAAACTGAGCACACAATTTCATAAAAATATCTCCAAATATATTCGACCGCCTCCGTGGTTTAGTGGTAGAGCTTCCGCCCATAGAGCGGAAGGTCCAGGGTTTCATCCCCGGCCGCGTCATACCAAAAGACATTAAAAGATGGTACTCTTGTTGTTACCCTGTCTGGTGCTCGGCATTAATGGGCTAAAACTGGGACTGGTCGGCTTGGAGTCATTATACTGTGTCTGAGTGGTTATTCATGTTAAACTGCGGCATGGTATCTCAGTGGGCTAGCACTATAAATCGGCATCAGTCCGGGCTAGTACAAGCATCCACACAAACACAAACACAAACACACACACACACACACACACACACACACACACACACACACACACACACGTGTGCATGCACGTCACTATTTATAAGTGCAATAATCTTGGACGAGACGTTTAACCCAATTTCACTTCACCTAAAAAAATATTCACAATCCCTTACCTTTTTCGTTATGTATATATGTAGATGTAGAAGTTTGAAGTATTTCAGTATTCTTATCAAAAGTTGAGCTGTATAGTTATAAAGCTTACAAAGTTACAATAGCCAATGTCATATGAAATATTGAGCGTGATGTCAAACAAATCCATATATTTAATGTCATTTCAAACATTTCATGATAAAAAAGTAAGATTGGCAATTGAGTCTTCAACTTATTGATTATAAACATCCCATTAAATGACAAGCTTTCTGGAGGTTTTATGAAATGTATAGAGGTGAGTGAGTGAAAGAGTTCGGTCTGACGCTGTTTTGAGCAGTATTTCAATTATATCATGGCATATCAGATCATAAAGTGTGGGAGAACCACCTCAAGTGTCACTATGATGGTGAGGTGATGATGGGTTCAATGCCATGTTCAAGGTTATCGCAATTATACAGCGATGTGCAAGTATGTGTGTGTGTTGTGTGTGTGTGTGTGGAGTGTGTATGTGCATGTGCATGTCCATGTGCATGTGCATGTGCGTGCGTGTGTGCATGCGTGCGTGCATGCGTGCGTGCGTGCATGCGTGTGATGTTCTTATCTGGAGTAATGCTGGTTTAATAATGCTGGTTTAATAGTGCTAGCCAATTGAGATACTATGCCACAGTTTAACATGGACACCCCACTCAGACACAGTATACTGACTCCAAGCCCTTGTTCTATCCCTTAATGCCGAGCGCCAGGCATAGTAACAGCAAGTACAATCTCTCAACATCTTTTAGTATGATATGCACTGGGATCAAACTACCGCCCTTCACGCCTTCGGGCAGACGCTCCACCCTGTAGACCACAAAGGCAATCCAACATTAGGAAAGATTTTACAACCTTGAGCAGGATTATAGGGTGCTGTTCCAGAGAGGCAGGAACAGGATATTTCTGGGACTGAAACTCATGGCCAGGATTAGAAGATTGCTGTTGTTGAGTCATAACCCCCTGATGCTATCGCTTGTTGCTCATGCTATCAACCACTGTTTAATCAGTTAGCATGGCTTCTTTGAAGCTGCTTGAATATTGCAGGCTGCAGAACAAAACAATGTCATTGAAGGATGTCACTGATTTCATATTGTTTGCTGTAGTGTCTTGTGTTAATGATCAAAGAAGCAATCTGTGAATTTGTTATATCTGATTTATTTATTCATAAGAGGTGAGGTGAGGTGAGGTGAGGTGAAATGGGGTTTAACGTTGCGTCCAAGATTATTGCACTTATATAGCGACGTGCATGTACGTGTGTGTGTTTGTGTGGCTGCTTGTACTAGTCCGGACTGATGCCGATTTATAGTGCTAGCTCACTGAGATACCATATGCTGCAGTTTAACATGAATACCCCACTCAGACACAGTATACTGACTCTGAGCCGACCAGTCCTTATTTTAGCCCATTAATGCCGAGCGCCAGACAGGGTAACAACAAGTACCATCTTTTAACGTCTTTTGGTATGACGCGATCGGGGATCGAACCCCGGATCTTCCGCTCTCCGGGCGGACGCTCTACCACTGGACCACGGAGGCGGTCTTATTCATAAGAGGGGACAGTGGGGTATCATAGTGGTTAAAGCATTTGTTCGTCACGCCGAAGACCCGGGTTCGATTTCCCACATGGGTACATCGTGTGAAGCCCACTCTGGTGTCCCCCGCCGTGATATTGCTGGAATATTGCTAAAAAGTGGCGTAAAACCATATTCACTCATTCACTATTCATAAAAACTGACTTCAATACGTTCCCATGTTTATGATGGTATAAGCACAATGTGTGCCCACTGTTTTTTTAATTGTTTTAACATAGTAAAAATACCTCATTTATAAACACAATATATGCTACTCAAAAGAAGAAACTTTTTCACATGACTATAGTTAATCGCTCATGTCATGACAGATTAACTATAGTCACATGAACTAATCAGGTTTCTTAACTTCTTTTGAGTAGTTTATATATTAAATTCGTGACAACACAATCCTAGTGCAGTATATCCACATTGCTGAAGCAGAAAGGTTAGATTTTGTGCAGAATTCCTGCACTTTTTATAATCAATTTATCCCCCGTCACAGCAAGGACAACCTAAACAGTCTATGTCAAAATCTGCTGTCTAAACTTGTGTTAAATGTGCTCTTGCTTGACAGAGATTTTACTAGATTCAGACAGCAGACTGCCCAAGGGTAATTTAAGAGTCATAGCAATTAGTTCGCTATAGTCCTGAGACTGGTGAAAATTGGAAAGACTGCTTGTTTTCTTCCAAAATCTAGTTATGTTACTTAAACCTCTCGTTCGAAATGAGCCATAGACCAGTTGGTTTTAACTCACAGTGTCTGCCCATGGTGGCCTAATAACAATTTCAGTCAACTGTCTGAAGAGTGTCTATAAGGTACACACACCAGAGTCTTGTTAACTGGAAATGCTTGGGACTGTCAAATATATAACAAGCTGGTGTTTCCAGGATAGTGACACGCTGGAACCTGACTTGCAATTAGCATGAAATCAATAGCAACATAATATGGTATGTATAATCAAGTGCTTATTGCATCAGAGGCAGCATGACAGACAAGAATAAGATTAACACCAGGATATTAGAGTCAGCGAACATCAGTGGTGGTGTGTGGTGGCATGTGGTGGTGTGTGGTGGCATGTGGTGGCATGTGGTGGCATGCGGTGTCATATGTGGTCACAAATCAAGCAAGTTACATTGGTCATCAACAGTGGGTGGATAGGTTGCTGTGTTTGGCAAGTTTGACTCATGAGTTTCCACGATCCTGCCTTACACTGAATCCAAGGTCACATGTTGTGTTTCCTTAGGCAAGTGACTTTGTTAAAAATATACCACTGTTAACCCAACAGTGAATGGGTACCCGGTAGGATGAGATGGTAATGTGACTGTTGACCTAGCACCTCAAAAGACAGCTTACATTGTATACTTCCCATGGAGCTGAGAATGAAATTTAAGTGTAAATTAAGCGATCCACAGACTGGGATGATAATTTTGTCTGGCATTGTGTGCAAGCACTAGTTTACGGAATATAGCATTATTAATACTGATGGTTCAGTTTTATTACAACATTTCAGGTTAATGTAAAGGATGCTGGATTTCTCGTCCAGTAAATCCATGGGACCCTCTATACTCTAACACACTTAAGATATCATAATGCTACAATCACTTTTTGATGCTGAAGCCAGAATTCTAGTTACGATGAACGATGGCTTCTGGATGGACCTCGTACCATCACCTTCAAGCATCAGTATATCCAGCTAATGTTGTTTCACTGTAAGACATAATGCCGAAGATACACATGTGAGTTCATCTCTGTTCCTGTTAAGAGAAACATGTCACGCAGGCAAGATAAAAACCTCACTGATGACAGATAAAACGAATTGAAACTCGATTTTAATCCTGAAACT
This sequence comes from Haliotis rufescens, assembly GCF_023055435.1. Classification (NCBI taxonomy): domain Eukaryota; kingdom Metazoa; phylum Mollusca; class Gastropoda; order Lepetellida; family Haliotidae; genus Haliotis; species Haliotis rufescens. The sequence goes on along the minus strand of NW_025963779.1, from coordinate 58,081,289 downwards.
TTCAGACATGCAATAGTTTGTAAGTTTAAACAATAATGACAAATCAATGACGTTTTTATCAGCAAGTGTACCGAACTTATTCCGCAGACTAATCTCCTTTGTTATCCCACTTTGTCCGACTACATACAAGGAATAGTTCCTGCAAATGTCGTATCCGTGACGAGTAGGTTTGTTTGCCAATGGCAAGTTGGTAGATGTCAGCATGGACACCCCTTACATTATGAAATTATCTCGTTACTATGTCGATCGCCCATAGCCACACTCACACACTGAGTAATTGCTTCCTACTCGATAAAATTGTCACGTCTATAAAGCAATTATCAGTTACTTGTAGTTTCAGTGGCATATCTGGCCAAAATCACATAGGGGACTGACTGAGAGGTAAATCATTGCCATTGGTGTTCGTATAGCCCATGTAGCATTTTGTTCTCTAACTCAATTGCATACCCTGCGAAGATAAGAATGCTAATCTAATTACCAGGTAGCAGTAATTGGGTTTTAAATGTAATCAAATGCAGGCCTGGGTTGTTGGCTGTAGACTTTCCACTTCCCCTCATCAGCAGCAACAGCAACTACAGCTTCAGGCAGTGCCTGCTGGTGTGGGGTCAGCCCTCCGGGGCACCAGGAACATCTCCAGGGTTGCGTCCATGTTGTGTCGGGTTGTGTCGGGACCCTGTGGCCCCTTTGCCCTTTAGCTGTGAATGTCTGATCCAATTAGAAACAACAACTGCTTTACAGGATAACAAATTGGCCCAACTGGGAATTTCATGCTTATCAACTTTGTCATTTATGATATCGAATTCATTTTTGTCTCTTTGTGTTCACTCAGTAAGGATAATGGTGAAGTAATGTGTTCTCTGTCCGTCGAGAAATTTTGCTGAGGAGTAATTTGGCTCTGCGCAACAGCTCATTTGAAACTACCATTGATTTGTTGAAAAAGTCCTCCGCTAATACAAGTGTTTTTCAGTATTCAATATGAAATTATGATGTTAAGGTTATTTTAAGAAGGTTGAGATGAAAAAGATAATTTCATATATTTTGACATGCTTCCAAGATGGATGTCTACTTAAACCCATATTGACACATGCATGTGGACATTTCAAAAGACGATCATTAATAATAACTACACTTTTCTAGTTAATGAGCAAGGAAATTGGCCTTCATGCTATAGGTGAGCCATATATATGTACTACAGTGATGCCATACAGTTTGTGTTATTAGGTCAATCATTTTTCACAGCACAGAGATGTGATCGTGTTGTCAAGTCTGAACTAAAGGCAAACACAACACAGGCTTGTGAATGTGTTATTGAGCCTCAACTGAATGTTAGTCACAGGGTTCTGATTGTGTTATTGAGCTAACCATATGCCAGTCACAGGGTTCTGATTGTGTTATTGAGCCAATTTAATGCTAGTCACAGGGTTGTGATTGTGTTATTGAGCCTCAACCTAATATTAGTCACAGGGTTGTGATTGTGTTATTGAGCTAATTTAATATAAGTCAAAGGGTTCTGATTGTGTTATTGAGCTAACCATATGCCAGTCACAGGGTTCTGATTGTGTTATTTAGCCAATCTAATGCTAGTCACAGGGTTGTGATTGTGTTATTGAGCCAATTTAATGCTAGTCACTGGGCTGTGATTGTGTTATTGAGCTAACTTAATATAAGTCAAAGGGTTCTGATTGTGTTATTGAGCCTTAACCTAAAATTAGTCAAAGGGTTGTGATTGTGTTATTGTATGTTTGTTGTTTAAAGCCGCAATCAGCAATGTTCCAGCTCTATGACGGCGGTCTGTAAATAATCAAGTCTGGACCAGACAATCCAGTGATTGACATCATGAGAATCGATCTACGCAATTGGGATAGAATGACATGCATCAACCAAGTCAGCAAGCCTGACAACCCGATCCCATTAGTCGCCTCTTAGGACAAGCATAGTTGCCTTTTCCGGAAAGCATGGGTTGATGAAGACCTATTCTACCCCGGATCTTTACAGGTCTGATTGTGTTATTGAGCTAACTTAATATTAGTCACAGGGTTCTGATTGTATTATTGAGCCTCAACCTAATATTAGTGACTGAGTTCTGATTGTGTTATTGAGCTAACTTAACATTAGTCATAGGGTTCTGATAGTGTAACTGAGCCAACTACATGCCAGTCACAGGGTTCTGATTGTGTTATTGAGACAACTACATGCCAGTCACAGGGTTCTGATTGTGTTATTGAGACAACTACATGCCAGTCACAGGGTTCTGATTGTGTTATTGAGACAACTACATGCTAGTTACAAGGTTCTGATTGTGTTATTGAGACAACTACATGCCAGTCACAGGGTTCTGATTGTGTAATTGAGCCAACTATATGCCAGTCACAGGGTTCTGATAGTGTTATTGAGACAACTACATGCCAGTCACAGGGTTCTGATTGTGTTATTGAGACAACTATATGCCAGTCACAGGGTTCTGATTGTGTAATTGAGACAACTATATGCCAGTCACAGGGTTCTGATTGTGTTATTGAGACAACTATATGCCAGTCACAGGGTTCTGATAGTGTAATTCAGACAACTATATGCCAGTCACAGGGTTCTGATAGTGTAATTGAGACAACTACATGCCAGTCACAGGGTTCTGATTGTGTTATTGAGACAACTATATGCCAGTCACAGGGTTCTGATAGTGTAATTCAGACAACTACATGCCAGTCACAGGGTTCTGATTGTGTTATTGAGACAACTATATGCCAGTCACAGGGTTCTGATAGTGTAATTCAGACAACTATATGCCAGTCACAGGGTTCTGATAGTGTAATTCAGACAACTATATGCCAGTCACAGGGTTCTGATTGTGTAATTGAGACAACTATATGCCAGTTACAGGGTTCTGATAGTGTAATTGAGACAACTATATGCCAGTCACAGGGTTCTAATAGTGTAATTCAGACAACTATATGCCAGTCACAGAGTTCTGATAGTGTAATTGAGCCAACTACATGCCAGTCACAGGGTTCTGATAGTGTAATTCAGACAACTATATGCCAGTCACAGGGTTCTGACAGTGTAATTCAGACAACTATATGCCAGTCACAGGGTTCTGATAGTGTAATTCAGACAACTATATGCCAGTCACAGGGTTCTGATAGTGTAATTGAGACAACTATATGCCAGTCACAGGGTTCTGATAGTGTAATTCAGACAACTATATGCCAGTCACAGGGTTCTGATAGTGTAATTCAGACAACTATATGCCAGTCACAGGGTTCTGATTGTGTAATTCAGACAACTATATGCCAGTCACAGGGTTCTGATAGTGTAATTGAGACAACTATATGCCAGTCACAGGGTTCTGATAGTGTAATTCAGACAACTATATGCCAGTCACAGGGTTCTGATAGTGTAATTCAGACAACTATATGCCAGTCACAGGGTTCTGATAGTGTAATTCAGACAACTATATGCCAGTCACAGGGTTCTGATAGTGTAATTCAGACAACTATATGCCAGTCACAGGGTTCTGATAGTGTAATTCAGACAACTATATGCCAGTCACAGAGTTCTGATAGTGTAATTGAGCCAACTACATGCCAGTCACAGGGTTCTGATAGTGTAATTCAGACAACTATATGCCAGTCACAGGGTTCTGACAGTGTAATTCAGACAACTATATGCCAGTCACAGGGTTCTGATAGTGTAATTCAGACAACTATATGCCAGTCACAGAGTTCTGATAGTGTAATTGAGACAACTATATGCCAGTCACAGGGTTCTGATAGTGTAATTCAGACAACTATATGCCAGTCACAGGGTTCTGATAGTGTAATTCAGACAACTATATGCCAGTCACAGGGTTCTGATTGTGTAATTCAGACAACTATATGCCAGTCACAGGGTTCTGATAGTGTAATTGAGACAACTATATGCCAGTCACAGGGTTCTGATAGTGTAATTCAGACAACTATATGCCAGTCACAGGGTTCTGATAGTGTAATTCAGACAACTATATGCCAGTCACAGGGTTCTGATAGTGTAATTCAGACAACTATATGCCAGTCACAGGGTTCTGATAGTGTAATTGAGACAACTACATGCCAGTCACAGGGTTCTGATAGTGTAATTGAGACAACTATATGCCAGTCACAGGGTTCTGATAGTGTAATTGAGACAACTATATGCCAGTCACAGGGTTCTGATAGTGTAATTGAGCCAACTATATGCCAGTCACAGGGTTCTGATAGTGTAATTCAGACAACTATATGCCAGTCACAGGGTTCTGATAGTGTAATTCAGACAACTATATGCCAGTCACAGAGTTCTGATAGTGTAATTGAGACAACTATATGCCAGTCACAGGGTTCTGATAGTGTAATTCAGACAACTATATGCCAGTCACAGGGTTCTGATAGTGTAATTCAGACAACTATATGCCAGTCACAGGGTTCTGATTGTGTAATTCAGACAACTATATGCCAGTCACAGGGTTCTGATAGTGTAATTCAGACAACTATATGCCAGTCACAGGGTTCTGATAGTGTAATTCAGACAACTATATGCCAGTCACAGGGTTCTGATAGTGTAATTCAGACAACTATATGCCAGTCACAGGGTTCTGATAGTGTAATTCAGACAACTATATGCCAGTCACAGGGTTCTGATAGTGTAATTCAGACAACTATATGCCAGTCACAGGGTTCTGATAGTGTTATTGAGACAACTACATGCCAGTCACAGGGTTCTGATTGTGTAATTCAGACAACTATATGCCAGTCACAGGGTTCTGATAGTGTAATTGAGCCAACTATATGCCAGTCACAGGGTTCTGATAGTGTAATTCAGACAACTATATGCCAGTCACAGGGTTCTGATAGTGTAATTCAGACAACTATATGCCAGTCACAGGGTTCTGATAGTGTAATTCAGACAACTATATGCCAGTCACAGGGTTCTGATTGTGTAATTCAGACAACTATATGCCAGTCACAGGGTTCTGATAGTGTAATTCAGACAACTATATGCCAGTCACAGGGTTCTGATAGTGTAATTCAGACAACTATATGCCAGTCACAGGGTTCTGATAGTGTAATTCAGACAACTATATGCCAGTCACAGGGTTCTGATAGTGTAATTCAGACAACTATATGCCAGTCACAGGGTTCTGATAGTGTAATTCAGACAACTATATGCCAGTCACAGGGTTCTGATAGTGTTATTGAGACAACTACATGCCAGTCACAGGGTTCTGATTGTGTAATTCAGACAACTATATGCCAGTCACAGGGTTCTGATAGTGTAATTGAGCCAACTATATGCCAGTCACAGGGTTCTGATAGTGTAATTCAGACAACTATATGCCAGTCACAGGGTTCTGATAGTGTAATTCAGACAACTATATGCCAGTCACAGGGTTCTGATAGTGTAATTGAGACAACTACATGCCAGTCACAGGGTTCTGATAGTGTAATTGAGACAACTATATGCCAGTCACAGGGTTCTGATAGTGTAATTGAGACAACTATATGCCAGTCACAGGGTTCTGATAGTGTAATTGAGCCAACTATATGCCAGTCACAGGGTTCTGATAGTGTAATTGAGACAACTATATGCCAGTCACAGGGTTCTGATAGTGTAATTCAGACAACTATATGCCAGTCACAGAGTTCTGATAGTGTAATTGAGACAACTATATGCCAGTCACAGGGTTCTGATAGTGTAATTCAGACAACTATATGCCAGTCACAGGGTTCTGATAGTGTAATTCAGACAACTATATGCCAGTCACAGGGTTCTGATTGTGTAATTCAGACAACTATATGCCAGTCACAGGGTTCTGATAGTGTAATTCAGACAACTATATGCCAGTCACAGGGTTCTGATAGTGTAATTCAGACAACTATATGCCAGTCACAGGGTTCTGATAGTGTAATTCAGACAACTATATGCCAGTCACAGGGTTCTGATAGTGTAATTCAGACAACTATATGCCAGTCACAGGGTTCTGATAGTGTAATTCAGACAACTATATGCCAGTCACAGGGTTCTGATAGTGTTATTGAGACAACTACATGCCAGTCACAGGGTTCTGATTGTGTAATTCAGACAACTATATGCCAGTCACAGGGTTCTGATAGTGTAATTGAGCCAACTATATGCCAGTCACAGGGTTCTGATAGTGTAATTCAGACAACTATATGCCAGTCACAGGGTTCTGATAGTGTAATTCAGACAACTATATGCCAGTCACAGGGTTCTGATAGTGTAATTGAGACAACTACATGCCAGTCACAGGGTTCTGATAGTGTAATTCAGACAACTATATGCCAGTCACAGGGTTCTGATAGTGTAATTGAGACAACTATATGCCAGTCACAGGGTTCTGATAGTGTAATTGAGCCAACTATATGCCAGTCACAGGGTTCTGATAGTGTAATTGAGACAACTATATGCCAGTCACAGGGTTCTGATAGTGTTATTGAGCCAACTAAACATGCTAAATGTTACTCACAGGGTTGTGATTGTGTAAGTGTACATCAGCGTAGGTGTGTTGAGATACCTGTTACACTAAGACTCTGTAAGTCTATGTCAGCGTAGGTGTGTTGAGATACCTGTTACACTTAGACTCTGTAAGTGTACGTTAGCGTGGTGTGTTGAGATACCTGTTACACTAAGACTCTGTAAGTGTACGTTAGCGTAGGTGTGTTGGGATACCTGTTACACTTAGACTCTGTAAGTGTATGTTAGCGTAGGTGTGTTGAGATACCTGTTACACTTAGACTCTGTAAGTCTATGTCAGCGTAGGTGTGTTGAGATACCTGTTACACTAAGACTCTGTAAGTCTATGTCAGCGTAGGTGTGTTGAGATACCTGTTACACTTAGACTCTGTAAGTGTATGTTAGCATAGGTGTGTTGAGATACCTGTTACACTAAGACTCTGTAGGTCTATGTCAGCGTAGGTGTGTTGAGATACCTGTTACACTAAGACTCTGTATGTCTATGTTAGAGTACGGGTGTTAATTATCATAATCATAACGCTAAGACTTTCATAAACCTATGTTAGAGTATGGGAGTTCTTATGATTGTAGCAGACCCGTGAAGATCCAGGGTAGAATAGGTCTTCAGCAACCCATGCTTGCCATAAAAGGCGATTATGCTTGTCATAAGAGACGACTAACGAGATTGGGTGGTCAGGCTCGCTGACTTTGTTGATGCATGTCATCGTATCCCAATTGCGTAGATTGATGCTCATGATGTCAATCACTGGATTGCCTGGTCCAGACTCCATTATTTACAGACCACCATCAGCTGGAAGATTGTTGAGTGTGGCATTAAACAAACAAAATATAATTGTGACACAAAGACTCTGTAAAGTCTATGTTACAGTACAATATGGCTGAAATATTGCCGATGTGACTAACTATTAACTCAGTCACCATGTGAGAGTTCTGGGGAGACAGTCATAGTGCTGGGATCACTCTGTGGAACAAGGCCCTGAAAAGAAGGAGACTTTCGGTTTTTCCATGGACCCCATATTCTTCATCAAGAAAACAGAAAAACACATAGAACAGTCAGACCAGGTATCCTAGCATATTGGGAAAAATAGAGGATATTATATGAGGAAATAGGGTTCAACGTCACGTCCAAGATTATTGCACTTACCGGTACATAGCACATAGAATACCCCAAGCTGACCATTCCTTGTTTTAGCCCCTCAATTCCGAGCGCCAGACAGGTGTTTCCCTATAACAAAAGCGTAACCACAATTTGTCGAATGACATCAACAATCTTCAGCTATGACGTCATTTCTAGTGTGACATCATTCCGACCTCACATCACAATAATCTTTGAGTGACGTCAACAATGCCGTCTGGATGACGGAAGCAATACACTGTTGCATTGTGACATGACCCTAGGGCTCATATGATTTTTATGAACCCTGATAGGTAGGTTATAAGGCTCCATATCCTCTTAAAAAGACACTAATCCAAGCATATCAATGCTTAGTTGATGACTTTAATGACAATTAAGCCTTGTAAGAAACATGGACTCAGTGTGTGAGTGAGTTGGGATTAAAGTTGCTTTGGATATTACTTCAGTTATATGATGGCTTGTAAGTTTGGAGAAAAGGCCAGAGCGAGGACTGTCCGAGACCACTTTGGTGAAACACAGGTATGCTGCTATCAAATCTAGAAACTTAATTAGAGAGAACCAGGATTCGAATCCATAATCATAGGTTATTGATTCAAGGAACTTGATAAATCCTCTGTATCTATGAAAACATGGCCTGTCTGCTCCAAAATCTATATGAAGCAATTGAGTCCCAATAGTGGTAAAGGCACGCACAGCGAATTACAGTACCTGAGATAACTAGGCCACCGATGCCCCCAAACATGGACTCAAGACTCAAATACGAAATTTCCTAAAGGATTTATTTGTTAAAGAAAACGGACATAAACAACTAGCTCTGCATGTCCTGTCAAGTCAGTTGTTGCTAGGATTGTCCTAATGACGACTTTTCCCATCGAAAATAGCCACCAAGAGATATGAAATTGACTGTAATATGCTCAATATTTTGCAAAATTAGATGTCCAACTTGAACTTCAAGTAATCCCTCGACAGTCACATCTTTTGTGTGATTAAGAATCATGTCTCTCCTGATGACTGTTCAGCAGTGGGTTTAAGAGAAAGAGGATAAGAACGCTGTAATCTAACATGGAAACAGGTATTAACACTTCTCACTGTTGAATGGAAATTGAAGGCTTAAATCATCTCTCGTTAGTCCTCTCATGTTGCCATGAGGGACTTTAGAAACATTTGACATTTGACACTTCTTTCCTTCATGAAAATGCCCCAGTTAGGATTTGTAGTGGAGAAATCCTGCAGAATCTATATTTGTGCAATTTAAGAAACTGCAAGCATCAGAAGGGTTGAGTGTTGTCGTCGGCTATTATTACACTGTAGGATGGTGATTCAAGCTTTAGGACCTCAGGCCTGTAGTGGATGACATTGTATGACATTGCTTGGTGGCTTATGTTGTACGACACTGAGAGTGAAGAGTGGAAGATATATATAGAATTGTAATTATTCAGTTACACTGTCTGTTTGTTTGTTGTTTAATGCCGCACTCAGCAATATTCCAGCTATATGATGGTGGTCTGTAGATAATTGAGTCTGGACCAGACAATCAAGTGACTGATGTCATGAGCATCGATCCAGGCAATTGGGATACGATGACATGTATCAGCTAAGTCAGCGAGCCTGATCACACGATCTCGTTAGTCGCCTCTTACGACAAGCAAAGTCGCCTTTTACGGCAAGCAAAGGTTACAAAAGACCTATTCTAACCGGATCTTCTCGGGACCTTAGTTACATTGTATGACATTCCATGGTGACATAAGACAGGGAAGATGTATACTAAAGATATTATCATGGTTCATCTACATTGTCATTGCATATTCAACAATAGACACCATGTGATCATCCGATTTATAATAAATTATTAGATTTTCATCCCCATCCAGCAACCACAAAGCCAAACACTGTCTCACATCATTGTCCCATCAGCACCTACAGATGAAGACAACTGCTATTTGTCATTTTTTTCCATTATACTTGATGCAGTACACCATAGATGAAGTCCTACCAAACATCCATGATTCATGCAAAGTTGTATTTTATAATGATAAAAAAAATGTTGATGATTGTTAGAGATAGGACCCTTTGTCCATCATTTCATCTTATTTAATGAGAGTTACTCCCCTTGTTCAGAGAGTGGGTGTACCCTTATTCAAACAGGAACAGGCATCAGGCTCGTTAGCCCAACTTGTCAAGTTAGTATTTTAATTTCACAAAAAGATGTCATCACCTAATCCAGACTTTCGTCCACAATAAAAATCAGCGGGGAGTGGAATGCTGGGCATTAAGAAGCTCTAAAAGCTTCACCACACTCGGCAATAGTTGACGAGGAGGTTTTTGTCAAGAAATGTCACGGACAAGAAAGTCAGCCATGACAGCACATCACTAGGACGAAGTGTCGATTGTGACACTACCAGTTAGATTAAAACACATCCGTTGGCAGATGTACACATAGGCCTTGATCTGTTTGTTTATAAGAAATCCTCACACATCACGTTTTATTTTTGACTTAAAGAAAATCAAATATTTGATATACTGTGGCATTATGTTGACTATTTGTAGCCAAACGTGTCAATGACCTCCCACTTACTTCATTTCAATCACACATTCCATTGTTTGGGGTTACATCAACACAATAAGAAATAACTGACAATATTGCTGACTCGGGAGATCTTCAACCGATAAATCCCCAAGCTCCTTCCCTGCATGTGACGTACACCTTCGTTACCCTCCCGGTATCCTAGCTGCCACCACTGTGTAAGCACCATTACAAGATTCTTAAACATTTTCCCTCTTACCCCAAATGTAGTGACATTTATATTTGTGTGAATGTCTTTGAGAATGCCATTCTAGGCAATTGGTAAAAGGTTCACGACTGATTTACAATTTGCCAGATGAATTTATGTTTGTTTGTTTAATCAGACTCGTTCGAGATTGCAGACTTATGTGGTCTTTGAAAGGCATTTAGAAGTGATACACATAAGGAAGAGAATATATGGATGTCAACTTCTTTATTATGAGGAACACATAATAAAGTGTTCCTCATAATAAAGAATTTGACATCCATATATTCTCTTCCTTATGCAGACTAATGGAAAACCACCCAACTTTCCCCTTAGATTCCACTAAACAAATTACATGACAGTTGAAATGAAATAGAAATTCAAATTTTCAAACAAACAAAACAATCTTGCTATGCGAAGAGTATTCGCTGTCATGGTAGTCATCACTTGTTTGTAACCATACCAGTCAGAAGTTCAACTCCATGCATGGTTGTAGGCACCTAGCACAGTGGGGAGCTGTGACTGGTGGCAGCGATGGTATACAGAGCTCTGCGAACAGGCTATCAACATGAGGAGGTTGATAAATCCCATGTATCTATGAAAACATGGACTGTCTGCACCAGAATCTATATTAAGATATAGAGTCCCAATAATGGTAAGGGTATGTACATCTCAACCTGTCTGGTGTCCTTGGAGAGATAGAGGATTAGACTGACCTGCCCCTATTTCAGGTTGGCACATGCAGTTATTCTTGTACAGGGATGATTGTGTCTGCAAAAGACTATATAAAGTGTCAAAAGGAAGCTACATGCAGTTCGCATCACAGGAACATGTAGACTGACCACACAACAATCTGTTCTTCATGCTGCTTCTGATCAATCATGGAAGTGGATCTTAACCACTACACTAAGTGTTAAACATTATTTATCACTATACCTTTTCGGAAAGTTCTTCAAGATACTGGAAATAAACTTAATCAACGTCAGAGGGGCTTCAAATTATAAATGTCATTGATTGAATTTGTTAGTGCAAGTGACAGCAGCCCCTTAATGAAGTGCGCTTGTCTGGTTGGTATTGGACCTGCCGTAAGGACGGTTTGGCACAAGGCTGTTTCTTTCGGGTCATCAATTCATAACTCTAGAAATTTGTCCACCTTAAGACATTTTCCATCAATCAATGACCGCCATTTAGCATCCAATATTTGATAAGGGTATTTTCAGCTCGATATTTTTCGCCAATAAGGTTCTGTCCACAAATCATAAAATGTTACAATCAATCACAGTATTTGGAAGCAACTATGTAAACAATTGGATTAAACCTGACCTCTGGCCTCCACCAATCAAATGACAGCAAATGGTTTGACCTCTCTTTGATAAATTGTGCGGAACTCCATCTGTCATCCTTTGTCACGTTATGTACAAACACTACAGACTTCTCGAACAACTGGACATTCATCTTCAACAAACTTTTCACGGCAGAAAAACCCAAACCAAAATATTTCAAAGCAATTAGTCTATCAATTATGATCAACAATCATAATGTATCAGTGTCAAAAACACAAATTGGTATCAGGTGTCAAATTCTAAACATTAAAAATTGTCACACTAGACTCGTGTAATCTGTTAATGTACAGAAGCGACAAGCCTGTTTGCTGTCTACGGTGATCGCGAATGTTCTGTTAAGCTGTGAAGACGGTATAGCCCACAGCAACTGCTATATTAGTTAATGATGAGTGCTGCCTCTCTGGCCAAAGGGTCAACAGCTCTCACGACAAATGGCAATCATTGAGGCAGCAGGCAAAGAGAGCAAATCTGACACATCAAGTTAATCTTGATCCAAACTAGCCTGAAAAGGGCAGAGAGGGAATAATTTGGTATTCACAATCATTATGTCAAGGTGCCCTTGCTGGCAATGGTCATATGATATATAGTTAATATTAATCCTAATTAACTAGCCAAATAAAACACTGAATAATGTTATATTTACAATCATAATCACAATATGGCACCATCTTTTATATGAAAAATAATCTCGATATCAACCTGCCAAAATATAACACAAGTAAGTGAGTGAGTTTTGTTTTATGCCGCTATAGCAATATTCCGGCAATATCATGGCAGGGGACACCAGAAATGGGCTTCACACATTATAACCATGTGGGGAATCGAACCCGGGTCTTCGGCATGACGAATGAACACTTTAACCACGAGGCTACCCCACCACCCCTCAACACAATTGAGGCGACTATGCTTGTCATAAGAGGCGACTAACAGGATGGGGTGGTCAGACTTGCTGATGCATGTCATCTTTTCCGAATTATGTGGATCAATGCTCATAATATCAATCACTGGATTGTCTGGTCCAGACTTGATTATTTACAGACCGCCGTCATATAGCTGGAATATTGCTGAGTGCAGTGTTAAACAATAAACAAACAAACAAACAAACAAACAAACAAATTAACACAATTGACTCATGTTATACCCACCATCATAATATATGGTTCCTAGTATGGCAATTATGTGATACAGCAAAATATCCTTGATCCCAACAAGCCTGAATACAGCAACAAGACTCCGATGTTATATTCACAATCAGGTCACAGTGTCCTAAGCTAGCAATAAATCTGACAAACAAATGCAATATCATGAACCAAGTTTGAAAATCCTTAGTTAGGAATGATTTTCTCCAACAGTCCTCAATATAATTGGTCATTCATCACAAATGATAGCCACTAACACTGTACTGGATTGAAATGAAACCAAATTAAAAACACTGGGTTTTTTCTTTCAGCATTTTCTTTTAGCTTTCTCTATGAATTTTGCCAATGACATGTTGAAGAAGGGATTGGAGACCACATTGTGATTATCCCGGTAAAACCTTTGGGGATAATGTTTTACTTGTCTATAATCATCTAAGGGAGTGAGTTGGATTTATTGTCGGTTTGAACAGTATTTTACCTATTGTTTTCAACAAAATCAGTAAATGTGCTATTGTATGTTTGGATTTCTCGTCTATCGTTTGAATGGCTATACATGCCACCGTCGCATGGCACGAGTACTGCTGTGTGGTGTCAGGCAATAAAGACTGACCATTTTAGGCAAATTGTTGAGTGAAAGCTCATACAAATAGGTCAGCATTAGTTAAACATACACATAGTCAGCATCAGTAAAACATTCAAATAGGACAACATATGTTAAACATACAAATAGGACAGCATCAATAAAACATACAAATAGGACAGCATCAGTAAAACATGCAAATATATCAGTCCCAGGATTAAACGGCATTTGAAAAAGAAAATCCAATGCCTCATTGCACAAAAGAAGCTGTACACACAAAATCGAGTGATTTTGTGAGTGAGTGAGTTTGGTATTCCAGCAAGCAAGATTATGATGGGGACGCCTGTAATGCTTCACACATTGTACCCATGTAGGAATCAAATTGTCACTTGACAAGCAAACTCTTTAACCACTTGGCTACAACACCAACTCTTAGAATCGGTTATGTTTCATTTGTCAGCCTTAAGGCTGGGATGGCATTGAAGATATAGAGATTATTATATGAGCATGTGTGTCAAACTGATTTTATAAAACGAGTGTCAGAATTCTTGTATTTCCAAATCAAGAGTGAGTGTAATAATGAATTCTTACAAGAATTTCGTAAAATCAGTATGAGACACATGTGAGTGTAATAATTTCTTTATTACCCATTATTTCTTAATCCTTTTGAGTTCCTTTTCAGAGTGAGTGAGTGAGTGAGTGAGTTGGGCTTAACGATGCTTTCAACTGTATTCAAGTTATATCACGGCATGTCAGCTTAATGTGGGAGGATAGCCCTAAGTGATGCAGGTCTCAGATGTTTACCACTTCGGTGAAACCCACGAGCACTGGTATGGTGGTATGGACAAACCTAGAAACATAATCAGGGCGAACCGGGATTCGAACCCACAATCAGAGGTTTCTGGCGTGCCCAATTGACGCAACTCTGCACAGCGCATCGCGGCGCCTTAAACGACTGGGACGCCTGTGCCCCCCTCCTTTTTAGAATAATGCAGCCACAATTTGTTGAATGACGTCAACAATCTTCAGATATGACATCATTTCTAGTGTTACGTCATTCCGACATTACATCAATATAAGATTTAAATGATGTCAACAATGCCACCATCCAGATGACGGAAACAATACTTTGGTGCCTGAGAAGTGATATTTGCACTAGTGATTTTTATGAACATGGTTACTTTTAACCCTATGGGTAATTAAGGTCCATATCCTAAGCCAGTTTATCATTACTGTACCGTAATGTACCGGCACCAAAAACATCTCCAGCATAGACCTAATCCTGCTGGAGATGTTATTTGCTGTATAAAAACTGAGCTCATCAATGTCCCATATATAAGATAAATATATCAATACAGTCCTGTCATCTTTTCAACTTCCCAAAAAACCTTTTGTGCTTAACAATGACAATAGATTTAGTGCATCATAAACAGTCTTCTTGTAATGTTACAACTATGTAGTTTGTCTCTCAACAAAGCCAATTGCCAGGAGAGCCTAGCCTGCAATAAACTATTTTAGTCATCTCCAGAAAAGGTCACCTTTATGCTGTCAGTTGTGTCTTATCCAGAGCATCATCTGCATCATCAGTATTTCAGTAATAGATCATGTACAGACATAAAGCATTTTATTAAAAAAACAAGAATGGGTATGGTGGAATCAGATCAAAGCTCATAATTATGATCAGCAGATCCTGAATTGGCTAAGAGACACAACTCTACACAATGAATAGCGTCCTTGAAGCCACTGGGCCACCATACCTTCATCCCTTATGACATGTCAGTACCCTTGACAATATCATTACATATAGCCAGCACGTAATTACAACTGCAGATGAAGGTGACAAAAGGCATTTCTGTAATCATAGGTGATCAAATAGTGATTACACCAGGTGTTCACGAAAAGGTGACCATATCCTGCCTCACGAGTGGCCCCATCACAAACACAAGCAAGGGCAAGCCATATATGTCCCCCCAAACACAGGAGAACACATGGCACAAGCCAAAACAGGTAGCGGCACCTTACATCACTTCATGACACTGCCACAACACATGCAGCAAACAATGTCAGTGATCTGAGCAGTTTTATCAATTTGAACATATTGCTTTGTCTGTTCTTTGTCTCACCCGAGAAGATCTGGGTTAGAATAAGTCTTCAGCAACCCATGCTTGTCGTAAGAGGCGACTATGCGTGTCGTAGGAAGCGACAACTGGATCGGATGGTCAGCTGACTTGGTTGATGCATGTTATCGTATCCAAATTTGGTAGATCGATGTTCATGATATCAATCACTGGATTGGCTGGTACAGACTGGATTATTTACAGACCGCTGGAATATTGCTGTTCTTTGTCTACAACAGTTTCTTTGTTTTCAGCATACGGCCTGTATGATGACGGAACAAGCATACCCTACTTCAACCCTCGTCCTAACAATCTCACCTACTACAGGGGCGACACAGCCATCCTGCAGTGTTCTATACAACATCTAGGTACAAAAACGGTAAGTGCTGATTCCATCTTTAACTTTGCTATACTCACACTCTAACTTTACTGAACCTATCCAAGATAGGACCAGGTATACTCTCATGCCTGGAGCAGGTGTACTCTTACACCAGGAGCAGGTATACTCTCACACCTGGAGCAGGTATACTCTCACATGTGGAGCAGGTATACTCTCAAACCTGGAGTAGGTATACTCTCAAACCTGGAGCAGGTATACTCTCAAACCTGGAGCAGGTATACTCTCAAATGTGGAACAGGTATACTCTCACATGTGGAGCAGGTATACTCTCACATCTGGACTAGGTATACTCTCACACCTGGAGCAGGTATACTCTCACACCTGGAGCAGGTATACTCTCACACCTGGAGTAGATATACTCACACATCTGGAGCAGGTATACTCTCACACCTTGAGCAGGTATACTCTCACACCTGGAGCAGGTATACTCTTACACCAGGAGCAGGTATACTCTCACACCTGGAGCAGGTATACTCTCACATGTGGAGCAGGTATACTCTCAAACCTGGAGTAGGTATACTCTCACACCAGGAGCAGGTATACTCTCACACCTGGAGCAGGTATACTCTCACATGTGGAGCAGGTATACTCTTACACCAGGAGCAGGTATACTCTCACACCTGGAGCAGGTATACTCTCACATGTGGAGCAGGTATACTCTCAAACCTGGAGCAGGTATACTCTCACACCTGGAGCAGGTATACTCTCACACCTGGAGCAGGTATACTCTCACACCTCGAGCAGGTATACCCTTAAACCTGGAGCAGGTATACTCTCAAACCTGGAGCACGTATACTCTCACACCTGGAGCAGGTATACTCTCACACCTGGAGCAGGTATACCCTTAAACCTGGAGCAGGTATACTCTCACATGTGGAACAGGTATACTCTCACATGTGGAGCAGGTATACTCTTAAACCTGGAGCAGGTATATATATACTATATTACTGCTTTATCACAGGGCCTACAAGTCCTACATGATTGAGAAGCACCACGGGAAGTAACATCAGTTTGCACAATATTGGGCACTTTTTAATAAGCTATTTGATCTTATTTCAGTGGTATTAGCTCATCTAACCACTACTATCAGTTCATCTCAGCTCATGCTTGTTTATGTCATCTTACCTAATCATACCACACCTCTTTTTTCCCATGTATAAGTCATAAGGAACCTCCTCTCCACAAATATGCAGCTAAGTGATCTGAGAGGTCCTACTCCCAACATAAACATACATGTCTTCCTCTGCAAGAATATGTTTTTGTCCCATGTTGCCCAAGGACATGACCCACACACATCCTTATGTCCAGGATGCGGAAAGCGAAAAAAGCATATTTCCACAGGCATCTAATTTGCCCAAATTTTCATGTCCGGAATTGTCAGCTACTTGTCTGGAATTACACCATCACAGCCTGAGGTATGGTGAACCATTGTGTTCATGTTGTGTTGAAGTCACTGCACATTCAGTAACATGCTAATGGAATACTTAACTGCAAAAGATTTTCTCCGTCAATCAAACATACTGGGTCATGCAAGTCAGAAGCAGTATCCATGCACTCCTGTATTGCATGAAAAATAACCCTTTAATTATTAATGAGTGAGTGAGTTGGGCTTAACACCGGTTTGAACAGTATTCCAGATATATCCTGGCATGTCAGCTTAATGTGGGAGGTAAGACTGAAGTGATTCACATCGCAGGCATACTGAGGATGGGTACGGCGCTGACAAACCTGGAAACAGTCAGAAACCAGTATTTGCATCCGCGATCATAGGTTTAGTCTGGTCTTGGATCATGGATTGTCTGGTTCAGACTGAATTATTAACAGACTACCGTCATACAGAGTGGAAAACAAAACAAGTGGTTGATAGCAAGAGCAATGATCAACTCCAGCTGTACACTTGTAAGCAAGGATTATATCCTACCTAAATATTATCCTGGGGGAAGTTTTACTCTAGAGTATAGTATAGGATAGGATTAAACACACTGGGTTAAAATTCACTCGGGAGAATCATCCTGACACTAGAGAATTTCATCCCCGGGATAAAAAATATGCTACATTTTTCAGCCATATTGGATTTAGATAATGGTGGGAAATTTGATCAATTCAGAACAAGTAGAGTCATTGAGCAGCATTGCCAGTAACAGCTTAGAGACAAACATTTAGATGGGAGGAGGATATTTCTTAGGTACAGGATATATTTTCAGTTACCACTTCAAGAGATATTTGTTTTAAAAACACATAGTTTTTCAGGACATCCTGCAAGTCTCCCAAACAATTTTTTCCCCAGTATTTTCTGGAACAAATTATTTACAAAATCCCAGTAATCCAAAGTGATTAAAGCATCAATCCAGGTTCGATTCCCCACATCAGTACAATGTGTGAAGTCCATTTCTGGCGTAAAAACCATACTCATTCACTCCACCCAGAATACCCGTGAAGATCCGGGGTAGAATAGGTCTTCAGCAACCCATGCTTGTCGTAAAAGGCGACTAACGGGATCGGGTGGTCAGGCTCGCTGACTCGGTTGATGCATGTCATCTATCCCAATTGCATGGATCGATGCTCGTGATATTTATCACTGGATTGTCTGGTCCAGACTCAATTATTTACAGACCGCCGTCATATAGCTGAAATATTGCTGAGTGCGGCGTTAAACAACAAACCAACCAAATAAACCAATGATAGCCGTGACTATCCGTGACCGTGATATCCTATATTAAGAAAATAACTCTCAGCTACACATTATTGATGTTGTTTGGTGTCATGGCCGACGTTGGTATCCGGTGTTCACACCGACAACAGGTACGCCGAGTCAAGGTCCGACCATATAGTCGAGATGTAGCTGGGTCGATGTTTCGTCATATATTTTAAACAACAAACCAACCAACCAACCGCCCAGAATATATAATAATTGGTCCCTTAGAGTGTGTAGGCTGTTGAATTTGTTGTCTTTCTAATCCTTTATTGTGACAGAGATACAAATATATTATAACTTAATAAGCAATGCCATAATGTATAAGGATTGTGGAAGTTCTGACTGAACAGTACAAAAGTGACAAACAGTCTGGGTCTTCACCCACCTCTCAAAGAGACAGTGCATCAAAAAATCCCATGACATGAATGAAAGTCAGAGCACAGTGAAAAACACATTCTTCTTCTTGTGAATGTTCTGACATGACAAATGTGTATGTTTCCCTAACATCTGACAAATAAAGCTAATTCTGACATTCAGTTCTCAACACAGCTTTCATAAAGAAGTTCAGATTGCATATTGGTGCTATCTTTATGAGACACTGGTATTCCGTTTTTGAAAAATCCTTATTTATACTGCAATGAATATTGATAGTTTTACAAAAAACATCCATGGCAAGTATAGAAATGACATGATTTAGTACTCCTTCTGAGCACATATTTGAACATATAAAGCACTCTCATTGAAGCACTAAATGACAAGAGAAACTTTAAGAATCGCTCTAAAATTGCATGGTATGACAAAACTTTTGCAGTTAAAATATTAATTTACAAATGGGCAATTTTACTGATTCCTCCTACTTTTTATTGAATGTGTGCTATTTGAACCTTTCTAAGTGACACATTTGATTCAATAAGGGCTGGTCAAATTACTCTGCATTGTGGAACCTCTTCAGTTGAGCTTTGGTTTGCATTCTGCTGAGAGGGATGCTGAAAGAAAATATTGCTGAGCACCGCCTGTAGTAAGAGCGATACCAAAAGTAACTACTGTAACAGTGCTGAAAGTACCCTGTTGAAAGAACAGTGCTGAAAGTAGCCTGTTGAAAGAATAGTGCTGAAAATACCCTGCAAAAAGAACAATGCTGAAAGTACCCTGTTGAAAGTTCACAGCTGAAAGTACCCTGCAAAAAGAACAATGCTGAAAGTACCCTGCTGAAAGAACAATGCTGAAAGTACCCTGTTGAAAGAACAGTGCTGAAAGTGCCCTGCTGAAGAACAATGTTGAAAGTACCCTGCTGAAAGAACAATGCTGAAAGTACCCTGTTGAAAGAACAGTGCTGAAAGTGCCCTGTTGAAAGAACAATGTTGCAAATACCCTGCTGAAAGAACAATGCTGAAAATACCCTGCAAAAAGAACAATGCTGAAAGTACCCTGTTGAAAGTTCACAGCTGAAAGTACCCTGCAAAAAGAAAAATGCTGAAAGTACCCTGCTGAAAGAACAATGCTGAAAGTACCCTGTGGAAAGAACAATGTTGAAAGTACCCTGCTAAAAGAACAATGTTGAAAGTACCCTGCTGAAGGAACAATGCTGAAAGTACCCTGTTGAAAGAACAGTGCTGAAAGTGCCCTGTTGAAAGAACAATGTTGAAAGTACCCTGCTGAAAGAACAATGCTGAAAGTACCCAGTTGAAAGAACAGTGCTGAAAGTACCCTGTTGAAAGAACAATGTTGCAAATACCCTGCTGAAAGAACAATGCTGAAAATACCCTGTTGAAAGAACAGTGCTGAAAGTACCCTGTGGAAAGAACAACGTTGAAAGTACCCTGCTGAAAGAACAATGTTGAAAGTACCCTGCTGAAAGAACAGTGCTGAAAGTACCCTGTGGAAAGAACAATGTTGAAAGTACCCTGCTAAAAGAACAATGTTAAAAGGACCCTGCTGAAGGAACAATGCTGAAAGTACCCTGTTGAAAGAACAGTGCTGAAAGTGCCCTGTTGAAAGAACAATGTTGAAAGTACCCTGCTGAAAGAACAATGCTGAAAGTACCCTGTTGAAAAAAAATTGCTGAAAGAACAATGTTGAAAGTACCCTGTTGAAAGTTCACAGCTGAAAGAACAATGCTGAAAGTACCCTGTTGAAAAAACATTGCTGAAAGAACAATGTTGAAAGTACCCTGTTGAAAGTACCCTGTTGAAAGTACACTGCAGAAAGTACACTGCTGAAAGTACCCCTTTGAAAGAACATTGCTGAAAGAACAATGCTGAAAGTATCCTGTTGAAAGTTCACAGCTGAAAGTACCTTACAAAATGAACAATGCTGAAAGTACCCTCCTGAAAGAACAATGCTGAAGTACCCTGCAAAAAGAACAATGCTGAAAGTACCCTGTTGAAAGTTCACAGCTGAAAGTACCCTGCAAAAAGAACAATGTTGAAAGTACCCTGCTGAAAGAACAATGCTGAAAGTACCCTGCTGAAAGAACAATGCTGAAAGTGCCCCGCTGAAAGAACAATGCTGAAAGTACCCTGTTGAAAGTCCACAGCTGAAAGTACCCTGCAAAAAGAACAATGCTGAAAGTACCCTGCTGAAAGAACAATGCTGAAAGTACCCTGCTGAAAGAACAATGCTGAAAGTACCCTGCTGAAAGAACAATGCTGAAAGTACCCTGCTGAAAGAACAATGCTGAAAGTACCCTGTTGAAAGTTCACAGCTGAAAGTACCCTGCAAAAAGAACAATGCTGAAAGTACCCTGCTGAAAGAACAATGCTGAAAGTACCCTGTTGAAAGAACAATGCTGAAAATACCCTGCCGAAAGAACAATGCTGAAAGTACCCTGTTGAAAGTTCACAGCTGAAAGTACCCTGCAAAAAGAACAATGCTGAAAGTACCCTGCTGAAAGAACAATGCTGAAAGTACCCTGCTGAAAGAACAATGCTGAAAGTACCCTGCTGAAAGAACAATGCTGAAAGTACCCTGTTGAAAGTTCACAGCTGAAAGTACCCTGCAAAAAGAACAATGCTGAAAGTACCCTGCTGAAAGAACAATGCTGAAAGTACCCTGCTGAAAGAACAATGCTGAACGTAGCCTGTTCAATACACATATCTGAAAGTATTTGAACACCAATATTTTAAATTAAGTTACTGTTTCAACAAGTCAAAAATAGAACAAAGACACAGCACTGCATAACCCAGAAAAACACAAAGCTTTGAAGCCTTTGTGTTTTCCTCTTTAATTCATCTAAAAAAAAAAAAAAATTCATATCAAGGAAAAAACAAAACTGAAAGGAAAGAAAAGAAGTTAAGGTATGATAAACTGGATCCCCTTGACAGTCATCTAGCTCTTCAAAGCTTTTTCTGAATCGTATATACCTAAATAGAAATGCTTGTGGACGTCCTTGGTGGTTATATAACAGACTCTACTGGGGAAGCTTTGACATTATGACAATGTCTTTCCAGCATAGTCCTGCAATGCAACTCAACCTCACTTTCATACCCCATTATGACATAGATTTTGCCACACACCAAATACTACTTTCCTCAACACTGTTTATACTCAGTGCAAATGTTTGGACATGTACATTCAGACAAGTATAACTACACTGCAAACAGGCTTCATTGATGTCACATTGCACCAAGGGCAATAATTATTGTCTTCACATGATAATGACATCAATGCCACAAAAGTTTTGTAGAAAGTCAAGGATATTTGTTTCCTAAAACAGTGGTCAGGAAAAAGACATTGTCAATAAAAAGACACCTCACAGACATTTTATGCAACATATCAATGTATAATAGACACCAGAACTGTGTGACTAAATGTTTCCAGACTTCAGAGAAGATACTGCATTAAAATATGATACAAAAGAAAAGATACATACAGTATTTAAAAAAGCCCTCAGTATGTTTAAAAGTGCATCTCAACTTTTTTCCAAATCTAAAAAATGTTTGTACATGAGAATGGCAAACCCTGCACATCAATAAAAAGCACATCCCTGGCTTCTAGATGATAGACCAAAGAAACAAAGACCAATCAAAGTCACAAGGAGTGTCTAGACTAACTTGAATGTCTTTTAGCTCTCTAATGTCATTTAATTAAAAGACCTTCTCTTGTCTCTGTATTGTGAGGAAGCTCAAAGGCTAACATGTATGGAGAAATACAATCTCACCAGATTGAAGTGGCAGGTCTCGGAGCTTTGTGTCGATTGTATGCAGTATGTAAAGACAAAATCAAAGTAGGCATCATACGAGGGCAATTTTATGAAGATGTCTAATTATAATAGCTTGTTATATCTGAATATAAGTCAGAGATTTGGTTTCTGATTTTCAAATTATGTACAGAAAAACATCATGAAATGAATTTTGTGTGTCGAAAATTAATTTATTGCAATTACTATGTTTTGGAGGGAATGTAACCTTTTTGTGAGCTATATTGACAACATGCTACTGTAGCTAACCTGGATATGTAGTCAATATTGCTGGGGTGAGTCCAAATCTACCACCCGGGTACCAGACACCCTATTACCCGACCCAACCTGGGTACCCACTTTAGATCTCTAGAGTTGGCTACAAAATGTCCAATTTCGAATCGTTTTACCGTAGCCCTGGCAAAAACTATTTAGATACGCGTATAAAATAATCTAATCATGCATACACTGAGGTTGACTGAAGCTTATCTTTTCTCCTATAACATACAAAACTCATAAGGAATGTGTGTATAGTCAGAGAGTAATGTGAACATAAGTGACTTGTAGTGTAACCATGGAGTTTCATTGTTATTGTCATAAACCATATCTGAAATGACTAACCATAAGTCTGGGTAGTCCGGTGGGTATCCGGGTCATATGCAGGACCCACCCGACCCCGGTACCTGAGTTACCTGTCCCAGCCCTTCTGGTCAAGAGTTAAAATGTCAACAATTTAAATAGAAAGACAGACACTGCATGAACAAAAGTTGCTGTCAGTATTGATATTTGAATATGTTTTGCATCAATACTAATAACAAACACCAAAATCAAAAGAACTGAACAAAATATAATGTCATCATAAGGAAGAACATGCATGCCAATGTTACGCTCCTTCAGTTTGCAATTTCAGAGGACAAATAGAGAATTGTACATAGGCAAATATGCATTTTGAGAACATTTAAGAGCTTGGTAAAAACAAGGTCAAAATTTAAAACACTGGAAAACAGAAATGAACTTATGTGTTGAATACCACAACTAGCTGAAAAGAATACCAAATGTCATTTGATTTTGTCCAAAAAAAGCTAAGTAAAGGTATAGATAGCTTTTTCAATATGGCTGCTACGATGGTCACACCGAAAATAAGATTTGATCCTGACAAGAAAAATATGTGTTGGAACAAGAATGTGAAGTTTCAGCTTCACTGATTCAATGTCTTCTGAAAACCAGATGTTAAATTTACAATGGATGATGCACAATTCATAACGGATACAAGAAAAACAGGCCACAACATAGGCCCACTTGACTTTCAGTCAGGTGACCTAACAATAATTACTTACTACCGAGTGATTTCAGATAAAGAACACCACTTTCAATTTGAAATCCATGAAAACACCATGGTAAGATCATGATGCAAATCATCCTCATAAAATTTTCGCGTCACCCCTTCAGCCAAGTCTGACAGACCATGTCATTATCTCTCTCCAGAAAAGTAAATCTGAAAGCATTTGTGTTTTCAATTCAATACTGCAAACTTATGTGCTGACGCCAAAAATGTGCACAACTTATCTCAAACTGCAAAACAGAAGAGACCATCTAAAAGAGCAAGGTAAACATAAAATATACATACAACTTTATGAAGAACAGAAAAAAAATCATATTTTTTTTCCAACCTTTGAAACAAGATTTTTCACCAAAATGCATTAACCTCGCAATACAAATAGTCTTGACTAATACTTCAAATGATTGTATGCCTGAAATTACTTTTTAGCAGCAAAAATATATTTACATAAACCTTATCTAAACATTATATCAAAACCCACATACCACAAAATTAATGGATTATTAATGCAAATAAATGTCCCTGATGACGATTATGGATTCATAGCGTTACGTTTATAGTATTAATGAATTGAAGCAAAAACTATTTTTCATCATCATGGCACCGGACAGGAGGATTTATGCACATATTATCACCAAACTTCCTCCCCAAACCTAGTATTAAATCATCTTTTTACAACTGTAAAAACAGTTTTCTTTCATAACTCAAAAGCCTCGCTGATAAGACAAATGGAATACCCAACTGGTAGTCAAAGACACAGCAATACCATAATAACATCATCACTGAGTTCAATAGCGTTCAAATTTTAATAATCCTATAACAACATAAATCATAATAGATGTGTGTTTGATTCAATACCTCCCTTTTGAGGCTTTTAAAAGTGACATGCATGTCGCCATATTTTCATCCCGAAGCAAGATGCTGTAAAATGGCCATCGGAGAGAACTGCAAATGAGCTCACACGATTTTAAAATAGATTACTCATTCACGAGAAAGAAGGATGTGATTAATTTCACATTGGAGGGATATTTAGCAAGTGATCCCTCCCTAAAGTGCACTTCTAATTCAGAATTGATGGTATTTTGTCTGTATTTTGGCACAGGGAGGATCTTCAGCAGCCTAGTTGATGAATACAGGAATAAATTCATTTGAGTTTACTATGACTGACAGCCACACACATGGGGATGTGAACCCGACTCGGTGACATCCCAGAGAAAACTCATCTGGCAGTATCTTAGAAGAATATCTGGCACACAGCTTGCTATTACACATGGTCTTTGAATTCTCGGTTTAAGGAGTGCTTTCAGACAAAATTAATCAAACGGTCTGGATCGATTGTCATGCATTCCTCTAAATCCCAGATAATATTCCTCATATTTCAAACTGAATTACAATTTTGCCAATTTGGCAACAAATTGTCATTTTTCACACGGATACTTTAACAGTGAGGCAGGATGACCCGTAACTGGCATCAAATGACTCTGAACAGTGAGAACATGATTAGTTAATAAAAGATATCAAAAGTAAGATATTGAGTATTTGACCAAATGAAGGTTTATTAAGTCGAGAAAAGGAAATCAATTCCTTTTTTCATATCTTTATCTAAAATGAAACATGTTAATTGAATTGAATAATGAAACTTGCTGGTCAATGTATTTGACATGACCATTTAAATTCAGTCCCATTAAGATTTTCAAACCTTAACTGTGTTAAATAAAACTTGTGCAACGAAAAAAAACACCATAAGAACTGGTTTAGAGCTTATAAACCAAGGTAAATAACTTGTGAATCTAGGATTCAAACTCATTATTGCCATATCCTGGCATAACTAAGGGAAGTAACTCTGCATGGCACACTGCAGTACCTCAGACAAATGTGCCCTCCTTCATAACAAAGACTTGACTGTGCTACCA
This sequence comes from Haliotis rufescens, assembly GCF_023055435.1. Lineage (NCBI taxonomy): Eukaryota > Metazoa > Mollusca > Gastropoda > Lepetellida > Haliotidae > Haliotis > Haliotis rufescens. The sequence continues at coordinate 58,055,179 of NW_025963779.1, read as the reverse complement.
GTCTACCAAAATGAGAAGACAGGCAGTGGCTGAATTCTTGTAGTCTTTAGACAAGCAAGCAGAAACTAAGCATACAAGCATCATTCATTGGTCCTTGGTCTCTAATGGAATCAATAGCAGACTGCGTGATGTCCTTTTTTAATTTGTTCCAGCCAAAGTCAAGCAGAGCTGTTAAATTTTAATGCCAAAGCATACTTCTGAGGTGAAGACATATGCCAATGTTTTATTACATTTTAATTAAAGAAGAATGCACATCTACCACCAGATGTGGTACAGATTTGTACTTCATTTTTTAACTGCCATCTGTTGGCCATGCAAAACAATTCTGGAACCGGTTTCAACAAAGACATCAACAATGTGTTCATCATACTCTAAGAGAGGTTTAGAGGCCGATATAAAGGCTTCAATCGCACTGGGTTAACAAATTACTGACTCCCATGTTGAAATGAAAATAACAACTAACCAATTTAATTGTGAGACAATAAATCCTTGTTGCCATGCTTTGCTAGGGGAGATTCCAGGTTTGGAAAGAATTCAGCCCACTAAAACCTGAATCAGTAACGGAGAGCTGTTATTGCATCAAAGATCACTGGAGTTGCCGATGAGTCTAATCTTCATCTTCATCTTAACACATTTTATCCGTGTAGAAAGATATGAAACATGTTGTTGGGCCTCCTGAAATGGATTGGTTTGATCTCAATGTACCCTGAAAATATGGTATCGGGGATCGCATTAGATTAGATGCCTATCACAGATAAACAAATTTTTAACCACAACTGGAAATGAGAAAACCACATAAAAGAATATTTAAATGTCTTTATGGTACTTTCCAGCGAAACTATTATGTCTTTGAAGTGCAATTTGCTAAAAGCCAGACTCAATTTACTGCTGATTTGGTGTTAGTATTACACAAGAAAGGATGTGCAATAATTTGGTTTAGATTTGGGATTCCAAACAGCTCAATATCAAACATATTAGATCTCTTTCTCATTGTAGCAAGAGTATGTGTTGAAACAGCACTTCAAACCCATTGTCATATCAAAACAATCGCCTGGGTTAAGCTTCATGCGACTGAACTAATCCTCTGATTAAAGGTGACACGTAACCTGAAATGCTTGCATATCGATCTGAAGACCTTTACAGCCGACATGCATCTGTTTCGGTGGACAAATAGGACATTGTAGGACAAAGGGATTGGAGAAATATCCTGAATACAACAAAACTGCAAACATTATTTATGTTGGTCATCAACACAGTGAGACTTGATTAAGTCTTTTGCCCTTTATCTCTTAAAAATTCCGTTCAAAGAAATCTGAGAAACATGTTTCTGCACGATAAGGTTATATGGCTGTCAGAGTATCAGAAATAACGACGTAGTTTTAATCTGTGAACATCTCAGATTGCTTCTGCGATGAAGCTTGTTCTTACCTGTACCTGTCATCTAGGAAAATTCGTAGGAGTAGAGCAATCTCATTAAAATCAGATTGTTTTCTCGGAATTGAAACCTTTCTCAGTCAAGGTCTGACAAACCCTCCTGAGGTTACATAAGGTAAATTTTCAAATCTGCCAATCACCATGGAGGCTTCTAAATCTCACATAAGAACATCTGATTTCTTGTAGCATTCTATTTCTGAGTGAGTTTGGATTAATTAACTCATGTAAAGCCTGAAGTGATGCAGGTCTGAGAAGTGTACCAATTTGGTAGAACCCACCAGTAGGGTATGGTGCTGACAATCCAAGAACATAATCAAGGTGAATCTGGGATTCGAATTAACCCCCCATCATAGGTTCCTGCTACACCTATGGGAGGCAACTCTGCACAGCCAATATAATGACTGGTTCCCCGGTGCCCCACATATCCATTGCAATGCCATGTGAAATATTATGGTAATTAGGTTTTTTATTACAAACAAGGCAATTATGGAATATGCAGTCATATCTCGTTAATCAGACAATCGGCTTTATCCGACACTAATGATGGGAACCCATTAAATCAGTGTTTTTTAGACCCGTTAATCCGACAGTCTCGCACTCTGAGTCAGACACACCTAATTTGCAACAAATTTCATTTTTCATTTTTTATTACGTGTTTGTATCGTTATCTATCATGCAGCTGTCCGATTTTCGATCACAAACGTTGATACTACTTAATTCCGTTTATCCGACATACTCATTAATCCGACATAATCATATGCAACCAACCATGTCGGATTAATGGTACTTGACTGTATTTATTATTCAACTACTGATGGGGCCTTTCTAACAAGCCTACTACTAGGACAATAGGTATGAGGTGAAATGGGGTTTAACATCACAGTCAAAATTATTGCACTTATAGAGTGATGTGCATTAGGGCTGGGACGCATCGAAATTTACACCCAATGCCCTATTGCCTGTGTACCCATTGTAGGTCTCAAGAGGTGGGTACATATTGTCCGAATGGGAACTGTTTTACCAGGGCCTTGGCAAAAGCTATTTAGATACACGCATAGAACGATCAGATCTTGCATACACTGAAGTCAACTGAAGTTATATCTTTACTCAAATGTATAAAAGTCAGAAACAATGCATGCATAGTCAGAAAGAAATTCAAACATATGCGACTTTTATTGTTATTGTATTTAAACAATATATCACATGACTAACTACAGGTCCTCGAAGTCCTGCCCGGTTCCTACTCAGGACCCACCCAACCAGGGTACCTGAGTTACCAATCCCAGCCCAAGCTTGTACAAGTACGACTAATGGCCATATTATATTGCTAGTGTAGCGACCATAAAATTTCCAAGTACCGTGATGGGATTCGAACCGTGGACCTTCTGACCGAGGTCGAACGCCTTGTCCAAAGAGGTTAACCCCGTCAGCAAGCTGACAAGGTAAGGATGTCATCTGTGGGACGACTCCACGCCCTGCTACATACTCCCCCGTCAACAGAAGGCACGTCCCGGGCCACATAGTAGGGTACTGAGGGTTAATTTGCTCAAATTTAATATGAACATGCTAAGCCCCACGTTGGGCGCCAATGTAGCGGCCTTGAAATGTCTGAGTCTCGTGATGGGATTCGAACCACTGACCTGACCGAGGTCGAACGCCTTGTCCACATGACCAAAGAGGTTAACCCCGTCAGCAAGCTGACATGGTAAGGGTGTCATCTGTGGGACGACTCCACGCCCTGCTACATACTCCCCCGTCAGTAGAAGGCACGTCATGGGCCGCATAGTAGGGTACTGAGGGTTATTTTGCTCAAATTTAATATGAACGTGCTCAGCCCGCAGTTTGGCGCCAATGTAGCGGCCTTAAAATTTCCGAGTCCCGTGATGGGATTCGAACCACGGACCTTCTGACCGAGGTCGGACGCCTTGTCAACATGACCAAAGAGGTTAACCCCGTCAGCAAGCTGACTCCACGCCCTGCTACACTAGCCTACTGCAATCCCATACCACAGTGTAATATGGATTCCCCACTTATGCATTATGATATGCTGCATTTGTATGATTATACTAAACTGTGAAAAACCACTTATATAGTACATTCTTTTTTTCCATGTTTTTTTTGTTTGTTTGTTGTTTAACGCCACACTCAGCAATATTCCAGCAATAAGACGGCCGTCTGTCAATAATTGAGTCTGGGCCCGACAATCCAGTGATTGATATCATGATCATCAATCAACACAATTGGGATTTGATGACATGCATCAACTAAGTCAGCAAGCTTGACCACCTGATCCCATTAGTCACCTCTTACAACAAGCATAATCGCCACTTATGACGAGCATGGGTTGATGAAACCTATTCTAACCCCTATCTGACTGGGTCTATTTCCATGTAATTATTACAAGCCTGACCCCCAATGTGAATTATATGCAAACACAACACAGGTAATCAATTATGTACCCATAGGTTTATCAATTTTTATGAATCCTTTATAGGGACCGTTATTTTGATAAAGGCAGAAAAGACCAATCAAACGTATGCATATTTTTACACTCATCTTTACAAATACACTTAACATTGGAAATTAAACAGATGCCATTGAATGCCAAATATTGAATGTTTTGGTTCCAAAGTAACCTTGGTAACAAAGCGTCAGAAATGATAAAATTGTAGGCAAATGACAATATTAGTATATGAGGTCATTGTTGAACATGGAGACTGCCATAACTAAGTGAACACACATTTGAAATGGCAAGTGGCACAAAATGCCTTATTCACTTAATGTACAAATAGACTTTGGGCCAGTGTATTTTCAGCTGAAGGTATCTGCAAGTACTTTATTTGGAGGAAGGTGGACATTTTGATTTTGCATTATCTAATAAATATTTTGTTACCCCAAACTGATGAGTGAGTGAGTAAAAGTGGGTCCAAAACTGCTTTTAACAGTATTCCAGTTATAGCACTGTGTGGGAGGAAAGCCTGAAGTGCTGCAGGTATCAGAGACGTTACAACTTGAGTGAGTGAGTGAGTGAGTGAGTGAGTGAGTGAGTGAGTGAGTGAGAGAGCACTTTGGTGACACCTACAGGCACATTGCTGACAAACCAAGGTTCACTATCAAGGTAAATCTGGCATTCAAACATGTGATCAACTGATCCTGGAACAGCCAAGGGACACAACTCTGCTGAGCCAGTTCCCAGGTCACATACTGAGACCAGACCAGACCTAGAATCCCCACATGACAACAGAATGAACATCATATAACATATACATGTTCCAAGTCAATTGTAGTTATATATTGGTCAAACTGGGTGATTATGTCCATGTGAATTAATTACAGTTGTGACAGGGGATGCATTGATAGATTAGTTTTGTTCAGCACTGACTGATAGGGCAGATACATTATTTATAGTAGTATATAGTCATCTGATTGGTAGCCATAAAACAGAGTCCCAGTCAATTACTTGAACACAGACCTACATCCTGATACTAACTTATCATGCCGCAGTACCCAAGGTGGCCAACAGATAGGAACTCTTGTGCTTCAAGTACCCTACATCATAGGCTGCCATTTCTAATCATCATAAAATTGACATTTTGAAACCGGCTGAAATAATCTCAGTTTGTGAAGGAGATATGGGAGGAGGTATGTCTGATATTGATAATGTTTCATATCTAAGCCATCAAATCTTACGGGGGCTCGTCCTCATTTTCAAATCTCCTTCCATGGGATTATCAAGGAACTTAAAGTCAGGGTTTTCACATTCCAGAAATGCTCTCATACCTGCTCACCTGTGTTTACCACACTCATTTCTGCATATTACATGCTCATTCATGCTTATCAAATGCTCATTCCTGGATATTACATGCTCATTCCTTCATATTAAACACTCATTCCTGGATATTACACGCTCATTCCTTCATATTAAACACTCATTCCTGGATATTACACGCTCATTCCTTCATATTCAACGCTCATTCCTGGATATAACATACTCATTCCTGCATATTACATACTCATTCCTGGATATTACACACTCATTCCTGGATATTACATACTCATTCCTGGATATTACACACTCATTTCTGCATATTCAACACTCATTCCTGGATATTACACACTTATTCCTGCATATTACATACTCATTCCTGGATATGGGTGACACACTCATTCCTGGATATTACATACTCATTCCTGGATATTACACACTCATTTCTGCATATCATACGCTCATTGCTGGATGTTACACACTCATTTCTGCATATTACATGCTCATTCCTGCATATTACATACTCATTCCTGGATATTACACACTCATTCCTGGATATTACATACTCATTCCTGGATATTACACACTCATTTCTGCATATTCAACACTCATTCCTGGATATTACACACTTATTCCTGCATATTACATACTCATTCCTGGATATTGGTTACACACTCATTTCTGCATATTACATACTCATTCCTGGATATTACACGCTCATTTCTGTATATTACATACTCATTCCTGCATATTAAACGCTCATTCCTGCATATTACACACTCAATCCTGCATATCAAACGCTCATTTCTGCATATTATAGCTCATTTCTGTATATTACACACTCATTCCTGCAAATTAAACACTCATTCCTGGATATTACACACTCATTCCTGCAAATTAAACGCTCATTCCTGGATATTACACACTCATTCCTGCATATCAAATGCTCATTTCTGTATATTACACACTCATTCCTGTATATTAATCACTCATCCCTGGATATTACACACTCATTCCTGCATATCAAACGCTCATTCCTGGATATTACACGCTCATTCCTGAATATCAAACGCTCATTCCTGGATATGACACACTCATTCCTCCATATTAAATGCTCATTCCTGGATATTACATGCTCATTCCTGCATACTACCGGCTCATCCCTGCATATTACATACCCATTCCTGCCTATTACATACTCATTCCTGCATACTACATGCTCATTCCGGAATATTACATGTACATTCCTGTATATTACATACTCATTCCTGAATATTACACACTCATTCCTATTCATCATGCCCTCAATCCTGTTTACGATTCTTCTAATCGTCCTAGTTCCTGATCATCATCTCTCAATCGTGTTTACCTTTCTTCTCATCATCCTTGTTCCTGAACATCATCTCCCAATCATGTTTACCATTCTCCTCATTGTCCTTGTTCCTGAACATCATCTCTCAATTGTGTTTACCATTCTCCTCATTGTCCTTGTTCCTGAACATCATTTCTCAATCGTGTTTACCTTTCTTCTCATTGTCCATGTTCCTGAACATCATCTCTCAATCATGTTTACCATTCTTCTCATTGTCCTTGTTCCTGAACATCATCTCTCAATCGTGTTTACCATTCTTCTCATTATCCTTCTTCCTGATCATCATCTCTGGATCAATCGTGTTTACCATTCTCCTCATTGTCCTTGTACTTGATCATCATCTCTCAATCATGTTTTACCATTCTTCTCCTCGTCCTTGTTCCTGATCATCATCTCTCAATCCTGTTTACCTTTCTTCTCATCAATTATTCTTATTTTCGAGATCATTATCTCTCAGTCATGTTTACCTTTCTTCTCATCAATTATTCTTATTTTCGAGATCATCTCTCAATCATGTTTACCATTCTTCTCATCAACTATTCTTATTTTCGAGATCATCATCTCTCAATCATGTTTACCATTCTTCTCATCATCCTTGTTCCTGAACATCATCTCTCAATCATGTTTACCATTCTTCTCATCAATTATTCTTATTTTCGAGATCATCATCTCTCAATCCTGTTTACCATTCTTCTCCTCGTCCTTGTTCCTGATCATCATCTCTCAATCCTGTTTACCTTTCTTTTCATCAATTATTCTTACTTTCGAGATCATCATCTCTCAATCATGTTTACCTTTCTTCTCATCAATTATTCTTATTTTCGAGATCATCTCTCAATCATGTTTACCATTCTTCTCATCAATTATTCTTATTTTTGAGATCATCATCTCTCAATCATGTTTACCATTCTTCTCATCATCCTTGTTCCTGAACATCAATTCTCAATCCTGTTTACCTTTCTTCTCATCAATTATTCTTATTTTCGAGATCATCATCTCTCAATCCTGTTTACCATTCTTCTCCTCGTCCTTGTTCCTGATCATCATCTCTCAATCCTGTTTACCTTTCTTCTCATCAATTATTCTTACTTTCGAGATCATCATCTCTCAATCATGTTTACCATTCTTCTCATCAATTATTCTTATTTTCGAGATCATCTCTCAATCCTGTTTACCATTCTTCTCATCAATTATTCTTATTTTTGAGATCATCATCTCTCAATCCTGTTTACCATTCTTCTCCTCGTCCTTGTTCCTGATCATCATCTCTCAATCCTGTTTACCTTTCTTCTCATCAATTATTCTTATTTTCAGGATCATCATCTCTCAATCATGTTTACCTTTCTTCTCATCAATTATTCTTATTTTCGAGATCATCTCTCAATCATGTTTACCATTCTTCTTATCAATTATTCTTATTTTCGAGATCATCATCTCTCAATCATGTTTACCATTCTTCTCATCATCCTTGTTCCTGAACATCATCTCTCAATCATGTTTACCTTTCTTCTCATCAATTATTCTTATTTTCGAGATCATCTCTCAATCCTGTTTACCGTTCTTCCCATCAATTATTCTCATTTTTTAGATCATCATCTCTCAATCCTGTTTACCATTCTTCTCCTCGTCCTTGTTCCTGATCATCATCTCTCAATCTTGTTTACCTTTCTTCTCATCAATTATTCTTATTTTCAGGATCATCATCTCTCAATCATGTTTACCATTCTTCTCATCAATTATTCTTATTCTCGAGATCATCTCTCAATCATGTTTACCATTCTTCTTATCAATTATTCTTATTTTCGAGATCATCATCTCTCAATCATGTTTACCATTCTTCTCATCATCCTTGTTCCTGAACATCATCTCTCAATCATGTTTACCTTTCTTCTCATCAATTATTCTTATTTTCGAGATCATCTCTCAATCCTGTTTACCGTTCTTCCCATCAATTATTCTTATTTCGAGATCATCATCTCTCAATCCTGTTTACCTTTCTTCTAATCGTCCTTGTTCCTGATCATCATCTCTCAATCATGTTTACCATTCCTCTCCTCGTCCTTGTTCCTGATCATCATCTCTCAATCGTGTTTACCATTCTTCTCATTGTCCTTGTTCCTGAACATCATCTCTAAATCGTGTTTACCATTCTTCTCATTGTCCTTGTTCCTGAACATCATCTCTCAATTGTGTTTACCATTCTTCTCATTGTCCTTGTTCCTGAACATCAGGCTCTCAATCCTGTTTACCATCCTTCTCATTGTCCTTGTTTCTGATCATCATCTCTCAATCCTGTTTACCATCCTTCTCATTGTCCTTGTTCCTGAACATCATCTCTCAATCGTGTTTACCATTCTTCTCATTGTCCTTCTTCCTGATCATCATCGCTCAATCCTGTTTACCATTCTTCTCATCAATCATCCTTCTTCCTGATCATCATCTCTCAATCCTGTTTACCATTCTTCTCATCGTCCTTATTCACCATGCTCTCATACTTGTTCATGATGCTTTCGTTCTTGCTCACCTAACTCACATTCCTGTCAATCATGCTCATGGCTACTCTCCATGCCCCCAATACAGCTCATCTATTCTTGTTTCTGCTCATCATGCTTTGCTTCAAGCTCATCATATTCTCATTCCTGGTCATCATGCCCCCATTCCTTCTCATCATTTTCTCTGTAGTTTCCATCAGGAACAATTAATCAACTCCTTAACACATTTTTGATGCAAGGTCCTAACAGCAACAGATATTGTGTATGTATGGCAGGAAGCTGATTCCATTGAAAAGAGTCCATATTGAATGCTAGACAATTTCACGCCTGAGAATAACGTAACCTTCTCACCTATCCTGTATGTAAGTGATTTTTGCCTTGATGAAGATAAAACAGTTCTCATGTTCTTGGTTACTTCAAACACTTTTAAACTGATTAGGCCCCCCTGAGCTGCCATATTGGTTATAAAGTTGGCGGGTAGTTTTTGTCAACAGAAACCGTTAGCATAGTTGTCTAGACAGTCCGTCATCCATGGACTGTGGCCAATGCTTTTTGCTGATTAATTACATAGTAAATTTGAAGGATATTGATTATGTTGGAAGGACATGCGATATATCATGCAATGAAATAATTAAGAAGTGGCAAGGGAATCGCTTGTCCATAATGAGATGATATAATGTCAGCGGGACACCACGCAACCTAACTACACATTTCTCTTGGGCTTACATCCCTGCAAAATGAATGTTCCTGTCGAACTTGCTGAATTAAACTTTGAAATATACTTGGGTGATACAATGTTATTGACGCAATGAAATAAAGTATGCAGTTATATGACACATGATTCTTTCCTTTTGAACATTGTTCTCACATCGGAATTGAAAATTATACACTGGTATGTGAATACTTTATCCATGGACTTAAACACAAGATGTCATGCAATCCCAATTCCATATGAGCACTTTGAGTACTGAAGCCTACATTTACATCCAAGTTGAATAGGCAGGGAGCAGGTGAGTGAGTTCAGTTTACCACCACTTTGAACAGTACCATATTTCCTCTATTAGATGCCCAGACATATAAAATTTCATACTTACCATTGACCAAGCGTCTATTAGATGCCTGGCATCTATTCTGGTCAATGTGTCCTTACCAAAACCCCAAAACTGTGTATTCTTGACATTATTATTATTATATTATACATTTATATACCGCAAGTATCCAGGTACTAACATCTGCTCAAATGCGGTTTTATTTGTTCCCCGACTAGTGAGATCCATTCGCATTCCAGTTAGCATTCTCAACTCCCTGAGGAGTATACAACGAAGCTGCCTAAGGGCGCTAGAGTGTTTTTACATCCATCTCACATATCGGGTACCCATTCCCTGCTGGATGAACAGAGGCAATTTTGCACAAAGTCACTTGACCAGGGTGACACCACAAATTTTGACACTTGTGTTTCACGTGTATGTACATATTCGTGTTTCCACCATTTGGTCATCTACCATCAGACCAGTGGGTTCTTTTGAGAGCACAGGGTGAATGTACTGTATACTAGGGGTATAGTTACAACACTGAAAAGACCTGTAAACATTGTTGGTCCCTTGGCTGAATAACAACCTGGGCACTAGCGGGATACGATCTCAGCACCTGGTGCTTGCTAGCCCAGGACTTTTGACCACTTGCCCACTCCGTCCCTGACTTGCTATTTCCAAAGATATGCAGATGTACCAGAAGTGAAGTGATACTGGGAGTAATCATGACATACCATGAGTTAAATGTGATAGGGATAACAAATTTCATCAAATGATGGACCCTACCTCCATGAGTGTCCCGGAGTATAATAAAGACCCGTGTTCTATTTCATGGACAGAGCATATGACCTGGCATCAATTAAAGTATGGTGTGTATTATTCGAGGCAATACGGTATTTCAGTTATATCATGGCATGTCAGCCTAATGTGTGAGGAATCCCAGAGTGGCGCAGGTCGCGGATGTTTACTACTTCAGTGAGCCTGTGAGCTTTACTCCTGAAGAGGCTCTGATGACACAAGATGGGCTGTAGGGGGCCATCACTTGGAACATAAGTATGCCTTAGCATGCACAAATATCATCAAAATGAAGGCATTCTTTGTGTAACTTCATCATTAAGCAAATTTATGAATTAGCATTGGTACACTGATTGACCAGTAAGGAACAATTAAAGGTCATCCAGTTTGAGGATGTGAGTTCGGTATTATGACCATAGACAAAGGATGATAATCAAGTCAAATGTAGGATTCCAGGGATGCAAAATGGCAGTGGTCTGCATGATATTAAGGTATCCTGAGTCCTGAGGGATAGTAGACATTAATGCATTTTTTGGGGGGGTGGGGGGTTGGGGAGTCTTTGTTAGAGATAAGTGGTACGTATTACCGGTATACCACGATTTGAATACTCATAAATATGGGTCATAATATGTTAAGCACCCGTTACACTATCAAAAACTTTTGTAAAAAACTTGGTCAAAGAAAACACTTTCTTGGTCCAAGTTGGGCTGTTCAAACTCCTCAAAGTTTTTGACAGGCTGTCAAAGTTTTGGCAGGAATTATCTTGTCAAGATGGATGCTATACCGTTGAAGAATGTTTTGCTGTTGTCATATGTATATTGTGTATTGCCATGTTGAGAAGGCAGCGTCAGGGTAGGCAAAGGCATATTTGGTCCCGAGAATGGCTGCTCGTTGTTGAATCAAATCAATTAATTCTTCCAACATCTCGTCAGTCCAAAATAGTTGGCTCATTTTGCCTTGACTCTATGCACTTCCGGTTGAAAAGGGGTAAATGTTCTTTGCATTTTGATAGGCTAAATTAAATCAACGTCATCAAACTTTGATCAAAGTTTGATGAGAAATAGGATCCGTTTCTATTCCATCAAAGTCTGTCAAAAACTTTGTCAAAGTTTTTGACAGCATGTTACACTACCAAAAACTTTGATAGTGTGAAGGGGGCTTTAGGAAAATACCAGTAGACAGCTATATTGCGTTTATAACCAAATGCATATTATCACCTTGTTGACCAAGTTTATCTAACTGATGAGTCAATTTGAAATTATAACAAATTCAGAAATAAACAATTAATTCCCATTATCAAAAAAGCGAACAATTTGTGGCCAGCTTCTGTCTATTACGCAAGCATTGTGACCATAGCAACATCCAGACCATGACAAACTACAGATGAAAGATATAGATGTATCCAAATACATGAATCATAGATACCATAAATACCCCACTCTGAGCCAACCAGTCCTTATTTTATCCCCTTAATGCCGAGCGCTAGACAAGTACCATCTTTTAACATCTTTTGGTATGGGGGCCAAGGGTGGCCCAGTCGTCTAAGGTGCAACGATTCGCTGTACAAAGTTGCGTCCCTTGGGCATGCCAGAAACCTATGATTGTGGGTTCGAATCCCAGTTTGCCTTAATTATGTTTCTAGATTTGTCAGCACCACAGCCGTGCTCGTGGGTTTCACCGAAGTGGTAAACGTCTGAGACCTGCATCACCTCGGGCTTTCCTCCCACATTAAGCTGACACACCGTGATATAACTGGAATAATGTTAAAAGCGGCGTTAAACCCAACTCACTCACTCACTCTTTTGGTATGACGCAGCCAGGGATTGAAAAATGGACCTTCGCTCTCTGGGCAGAACTCTACCACTAGACCATGGAGGCGGTCACCTAGCTACGTGATCGAGTATATGATTGGTATGGAATCTATCAATTCAACAAGAGTTTCTAAGGGTTTCTAGTTTTAAACAGCAGCAGCAGCATGAATTACTCAGGCTTCATGTGCAAAGATGTGATTATTCTGTTGCATTTGAGAACAGCAGAGAGAAGAATCAGTGTCACGTTATAACAGTGAAGTCTAGTCTTGAGATAATGCAGATCTACCTGTCTGAATAGTTTGGGCAGGATCATGTAGTGAATTCTGGATAAGAAACACAAGAAAATGACATCCTTTGTAATTAAGACTTTGAATATCACATCATCCTTATATTCAATATGTGAGAAATTTCAATAACAGGAAGACCATGAATCATATCATTTTATTTGAAGTCAAACTTGCAAAAGATTAAAAATACTAAACATTATTCATCAAGTGTTAAAAAAACATTATCCTGTGCAGAGCAAATGTTTTCCTTCTTTATGGATGATGCTCTCACTTTTTTAAAATAAAAAAGCACAAAATGCCGCCTTTATAAAAAAATTGTTTATTACAAACCCGACTGCTTTGTACTTTTGTCCCTCAACAATCAATACCTTTATGAGAAAATGAAATAAGTATCCTTATATCTAACAGGAATTTTGCCACTGACAGATCCAGGAAGGGGCACCTGCTCTTTCTTCTAGACACCTAACATGCCAACCTATCTTGTTTTTGTTCACTGCTTGACAGGAAAAGTATAGATTCACAAAATATTGAGTTATTAACAAAAAAAATTCCAGGCCCCATTTATACAAGGAATATATATCTACCTGTAATCTTCCGGTAGAGCAATGCAGATTATTGTCGCTATTATTAACAGATTCCAACTATACAAATCTCTTTGAAGTGTGTTTGCCTGTTAAATTACCTCAATTTACATGACATGAGAAAATTTGGAGCTTATTCTGATTTGTTTTCTTGAGTTAAAATTTGGATTAATATATAAGCATAAAGGATTTTTTTCTTTGAATTAAGAACTGAAAAACATTTTTTGAGAAGATGAACCATAGACCACCATTGTATACAATTTTTGTACAAGGAACTCACACAACATGAACTGTTTTTTTATCTTTTTATATTAACTTTTTGTGCAGTAAAACATGATAGAACTTGGTTCATCATCTCTTTTTTGTTATTCATTAAAACATATGTAAGGTTTTCATTGAATTTACAAGCTGAAGGCTTGCAGTTAAAACAATAACATCTTACAGTGCACAGAAGATTGGACAGATTCAGTGTCTATTGCCAATGGCTGTAATTGAAGTTAGCTAATCTGTGAAAAAAAAAAAGTGGAATGCCGTGACAAGTACTTCTTTCATTTCACAGCTGATTGTGACTGGCACAACAAGAGTTTTTCAACTTCTTTAGTGGTGAGGTGAAACGGGGTTTAACATCGCATTCAAGATCATTGCACTTATATAGCGATGTGTGTGGGTGTGTGCATGTCTGCTTGTACTAGCCAAGACAAAATTAAATGCCAGATTTATAGTGCTAGCCCACTGAGATACAGTGCCGCAGTTTGACATAGATATAATTAGATACCCCACTCAAACACAGTACAAACTAACCCTGACCTTTAGCCCCTTAATGCCATGAGCCAGGCAGGGTAAAAACAAGTACCATCTTTTTACGTCTTATGGTGTGATGTGGCTCAGGACTGAACCACTGACCTGCTCTCCAGGGAGACGCTATATCCACTAGACCATGGAGGCATTCCTTCCTTAACAAATGATATATTATTTTTTGTTACATTTCACTTTCGTAAAGGCATTGTGTGTTCATAGTCCTTCTTTATTTATGTAAGTTTATAATGATTTTGAACTCTCAGACATGGAAATCCACATATCCATTAATTCAATATACAAAAATTGTGGAACAATGACAAGTAATTGTTGATCACAAATAACTTGTAACATCTGCTTGTATGATATATCACTACATTCTACTGTATCTCATGCCAAGTTGGTCCTGAGTTTTAAAAAGTTTCAAAAGTTAAATGATAATACCGTATTCGACGTAATAAGCGCCCAGGGCGCTCTCAAAATTAGAAATAGGGGGCTCTTATTAGAATATTTTTTTGGTGGAAGTTGAAAGATAAATTTCGTGGTTTATGCTGACGGCCTGACTGTTTATATACGACAGATATATTTTTCCAGAATTTAATTGCCCATAATTAAGAGTGCATATAATACACGAGTGCGTATTATAAGCGATAAATAGGTCTTGTGTACATTGATCAATCAGAAGGGGTGCTAACTGGGATTGTTCACTTGCCAATATATCAGCAAATATCGCTGTGGGCGCTTATTAGAGCGGGGCGCTTATTACGTCGAATACGGTAGTTTACAAAAATGAAAATTTTGTCAAAGATTTTTTCAAGGAATCAAATTCCAGTGCAGTTCTCAATTCATGTTTTGACTACACAGCTACATCTGAGAAATAGTTCTAAAGTTTAAGAATGAATGTAAAACAAATTTGACAGACAATTATGCACAAAGTTTTTCAATCCTGGTGAGACTGAAGGACAGGTAATGGACTATGACTTCATTCAGTGTGAGGGGCAAGGATGGCCCAGTCGTCTAAGGCACCGCGATTCGCTGTGCAGAGTTGCATCTGTTGGGCACTCCAGGAACCTATGATTGCGGGTTCGAATCCCGGTTCAACCCTATTATCTTTCTAGGTTTGTCAGCACCACACCCGTGCTCGTGGGTTTCACCGAAGTGGTAAACGTCTGAGACCTGCATCACTTCGGGCTTTCCTCCCACATTAAGCTGACACGCCGTGATATAACTGGAATAATGTTAAAAGCAGCGTTAAACCCAACTCACTCACTCATTCAGTGTGACAGATAGGAGTATGAACAATCATGAGGCTTTGAACTTTCAATGAACAAGTCAGTGGTCTGAAAAAAATTGATAAAATATCTCTATTAAAATCTTGTTTTCCGTATCGCATGGCATGTAATCCTTTCGTAAATGGAACCATGACCCAAGATGGAAAGTCGAGCTTCAGATGTTGCAACAATTGTACTCTCTTTCTATAGTTGGAATAAACAGGAGATAATGTGACACTTGCGATGAAACATCACTAGATAGATAGATTTACCATTTAATTTGAATTTCCAGTTCTGCTAGGGATTTGTTTTAATGCAGAGATTAAGATTACCATGTGTAGTCAGAAATAGCACTCAGCTGTACACACATTTTCTCTCAGATCAACCTATCAAATATACCCAATAATATAACTTCAAAGAATTTTGATGCAATGATCGAAAGAGATTGTACATGAAACTTTTTTTTACCAGAAATAATATCCAATATTATTTTACTCTCAGCTAATTTACTGTACCATTTTACCAGTAGTTAGACATGTAGACAGTGATAGTTATTAATTGGTTTGATACGGTTACTTGATCCGAATCAAAAGGAATGACCGCTGTGTTGTGACAGCAACTACATGTGAGTTGACAGTGTCGCCTCAAATTGGATTGCCCACTAATTAAGAATATAAACTTCGCTTGTGGTTCTCTTTTATTGCATGCATGCGCTTCTAAGATCAAAGGATGTATAGTGTGAAAAGTTAACTAGTTGAACAATCGTATTTCCGGGACTTGCCGCGGATGTTTTCAAACAGATTATTAGAACTCCATTCAGCGATAAACGGTTGATTATGCAATGAGAAGCGTTATGTGCAAATGAGCAACGAACAACAATACAATTATGTCTGTGTAAAACTCTCAGTATTAAAAGTGTACATAAATTTTGGGAGCCATGCGTTACCGCGCGTAGTAACCGAGGTAGCGCTTTATCGAAGAGCACAATAGCGAGGGATCACTGTATATATATATCTAAAATCATAAGAACCATAAGCATAGCACTTTGATACAGCCGACTGCTATTGCCGGATATTGTTCACAGATGGAACAGTTTGTAATAACAGGATTAAATGGCATACTTCAGTAAGGGTTTGTAGACGGTATTTCTGGTTTTCATGCTCTTGCGTAGTCTTTGGGGAAAAAAACATTAAAAGACATTGTGTGTGTATTATATGCACCCACCTCGACACATCTGCATTTTTTTTAACAAATGTGTGCACTGTATTAGAGAAAATACGGTTGGTGACCAAACTAGTATTATATGCCCCTCGACTGCACTCAGGCACATGAATGTCAGCAATTTCCTGCTTAAACTACTGCAGTAAACACTTCACTAAACACTTCACTATGCATTATTTCACATTTCGCAATTAAATATTTCATGCCAACTTATTCATTATAATTATCTTTTTATACCATTGTAGTCGGTGGTATTAAAATAATATCACAACATCATTTTTATTTTATTTTATTTTTATTTTGCATTTTCCATGTTGGCGGATCTGTAAACCAACAAAATATAACAAGTATTTGTCACAAAGTGACGAAATGTCCCCCGCCTGTACATACACCATAGTACCAAATATGAAGACAATCCAGTGATTAGTTCTTGAGATATCGCGGCAAAACTGTTTTTCAACTCCAAAAGCAGATTTGCCTGCTGTGACCTTGAAAATGGGGTCAAGGTCACTAAAACCGACTGGTGTCTGCGGAGTCTGTATATACACCATAGTTCCAAATATGAAGACAATCCAGTGTTTAGTTCTTGAGATATCGCGGCAACAAACAGGTGGGACGTACGGACGTACAGACGTACGTACGGACGGTCGTGAATACTATATCCCCCGCTTCGCGCTTTCGTGCGGCGGGGGACAATAATTGCCTTATATGAGCACTCTGCAGCTACAACAAATAGGTTTGAGCAGTAATTAAGTGAGTGAGTGAATATTGTTTAATGCCGCATCAGCACATTAATTAAGTGAGTGCCTGTTAATACAATGATGTAGACCACATCATATCAAACTGCTGAAACAAGGAGAATTTCCTAACATTTGTCACCCTACTTGTGTTAACTGCTGGTCACAACCTGCAATAATTGACATCTCATTATAAGAGGTGTCCAATATACATATTTCTTCACAATGCTGTTGACTGTCAATCTTGGCATCGCACGCATGCTAATGGTTTGGGGGGGGAGCATTCTTCAATTTTGTTCACTATCAATATAATAATAGACTGCAGTTAACAATATTCTATCCCACACTTCTCAGGAACACTCAGTTAACACTGCATTGGAACAGTCTTGTTAGGATATGTGAGAATGCCAAACTGCCTTGTTCATACCATGAACAATGTGAAGTTCCCAGTCATGTGATTAGTTGTCCACCAAATGAAAAAACCCTGTATATTGTGTGAAATTGATGCTAAAAAATATTTTCTTGAAAATAAAAGTAACAAAAATCATTTCCATAATCATAAGAAATCTCTGCTGAAGCAGTGTCCTTTGTACGAGTCTGACTATATCATGAGCATGTGTTCATGAATCACTATCAAATAGTGATAATACCAGGTGTTCAAAAAAGGTGCCCAGATCCCAGAAATCCAAGTCAAGCTCAGAAAAGTATTCCTAAAAGTTTCAACACACTGACAACACTTTTTTCAAAGCTTGAGAGTGAACATGTTTGTACAAAGGTTACATTCATATACAAATTGTTTCAAACTGTTCCCCAAGAACACCCCCATTTAACTGAACGTGTTTAACCTATCAAATGATGTGTGGAAGCATAAACACAAAACATTTGGAATCCAAACTGAAAAACAGTCATAAAAACAATCCATCCTACACTTGACAGTTGATAAATTTGAAATTCATTAATGAAAACACTTGACTTTTCCATTACAGCAATATTCCAACTGAAATCACAATACAGTGATATTTTTTTATTTAACACCATCACAAAGCTCTTTCATGTGTTGATGTGAAAACAGGTAAAAAGAGTCATGGGTCCATTTTGTAATTTTGTCAAAGTAGAGCTATGGGCTCTCTAGCTCAACTGGATAATATCCGAAACAAGATCAATCTACACATAATCTTCAAAGAACCATCAGCTCAGAAGGTTTGATGGCTCATGTGGGCTCATGGAGAACGAGTCACAAACGTCCTTTCAACAAAAGCGTCTACGATATGACCACAACTGAGTGGCCATCAAGATTGAGGCTTTGAACCGAATTCCAACTGTAAACATGATCCCTATCTTGCACTCAGGGTAACAGATGTGTTGTTTCAGGGGAAATGATTTGAAAAGCTTTTAAGAATTTAATTAATATTTCACAATTTTGAGAAGGTAGCTATTTGAATTTAATTTATTTTGTTCTATAGTTTTATCCCTCTACTAACCTTGAGGAGTAGAAATACTTGTAAAATATGTGATTCTCACAGTCCCTTCTGCTCAGCCCTTTCTCAAATGCAAAAGTCCTAAATGAAGCAAGTCTAGATTTTATCAGGTTCAGTCTGTATCTCCTTTCTCACTGGGCCTCCTTTTCAATTTAAATGGAGTCATTTGTATCTATCAAAATTATATATTTTCAGAGACTAAGAGTTAGTCTAGATATGCCCAGACCAGTTATATTTCTTGCTTTATACATCTTCTGTTCAATATGTGAAGAGACGAGAAACAAATTGTCAGTGTTGAAATGAGGTTAATTTCCACAAAACACCTCTTGAAATAAACCGTGCCACAAATAGAAAGAGGCGTTTGTTATTTCTTTATATATACAGAAATATCCGTTTGAATTGTTGAGTCATAAACGTTACAAAAGCGAATTTTCAATCCATCAACAGTCATATATTTTTTACATTTTCAAAAGTGACAGCAGAAAATCTAATAACTTTCCAAACCTTTACATCTGTTCAATGAAATTCATTTCTCTCTTTGAACATTATTTTAAGAGACTTTAGGGATGCCTTCAATCAGTGTGTGATATCCCAAGAATTAAGGAAACAAATTAAAGTATGTCATGTCATCCACACTGCGGACTTAAAAACACAAATAACCGTACCTGAAACAGAAGCTGTACAGAACAATATGACCATAACTTGACACTAATCTGCCATTTCTTTGTAAAGTAATTCAATAGTGCAAGATTTCTAAAACATTTTAAAAAAACGTCTTAAGAATATTTAAATACTTCTGCTATTCCTTACAGACAAAATATGTTAGAGATTCAGTTACATTGAAAAGTAATAATTGCTGTCATGAAATGACATGTCCTTGAAGATTCATTTACATACAAAATTTAGGATAAAAAGGTCATCATATAACCCAGCTCTTTGATGCAGAAATTACTTTCAATTGACATAAGACCAAACTCATCCCTATCAATGTCTCCGACTCTGCACCCCCACCCCCACCCCCACCCCCAACCCAAATAAAACAAAAACAAAATGCTAACAACGCTATCAAAACTTTGGTGACAAAATATTGAAATTTGTTTGTAAAGCTCCAGTGATAAAGATCCACCATCAGTTAAATCTATGTTCAGTGTCTATTCCATCAAAAGCTAAAGATGTCAAAACTCCCTCACAAGTAAAAGTGTGAGTGAGTTGGGTTTAACGCTGCTTTTAACATTATTGCAGTTATATCGCGGCATGTCAGTTTAATGTGGGAGGAAAGCCCGAAGAGATGCTGGTCTCAGACGTTTACCACTTCTGTGAAACCCACGAGCACAAGTATGGTGCTGACAAACCTAGAAACATAATCGGGGCATACGAGATCGAACCCATGCACAATCATAGGTTTCTGGCGTGCCCAAGGGACGCAACTCTGCACAGCGAATCGCGGCACCTTAGACGACTGGGCCACCCGTGCCCCCCCACTAGTAAAAGACACCACTACAGACTGACATATGTTACCCATGAAAGATACTCAGGTATGTTGAACAAATGTAGGGTCAGCTCCAGAAATGTGTGCATGTTTCTTGTTTAATGTGGCAGTCACAATATTCCAGAAATTTCAGGGACTGATATTATGAGCAACGCTCCATGCAGTAGGGTTATAATGTCCTTTTGTATTGATATCAGTGAACAAGTTTGGTTTTACAATGCTTATAACAGAGGATAGGACATGAAGAATGGTCTTCAATGATAGATCCAGAGGGAGTGGGTTGGCTGGGGCACAGTGGTAGCCCCCTTTTCAGACATTTTACATGTCAGATTTGTCTGTTGTTTAATGCCACACCCGGCTATGCTCCAGCTATATGATGGCAGCCTGTAAATAATCAAGTTGGGGCCAGAAAAACCAGTGATTGACATGAGCATGATCTATAAAATTGAGATATGATGACATGCAACCAACCAAGTCAACAAGCCTGGCCTAGTGTCTTCTTCAGGACCGACCATTTGATATTCTGGGGTGGGGCTGGGATTGTGTTTTTTAGACCAGGTATTTTTTCAGCTCCAGCTCCAGCTCCAGCTCCAGCTGAGTCAAAACATTTTTATCTAAAAAACACATTGCAAAAATGTGATTTATGTGGCAGACAATTTCACCTTTTTCCAACAATATGAAGCACAAAATATTTTTTCATGAATTTTCTGGGACAATTAATTCTTTTCTAAAAAAAGCACCATGGCAAGAAACTGTTTTCACCACTTGGCAACTGTGGATCTTTCTGTGGACCAGGAGCTTCCACGACCAGTACTGGATGAGGCAATACCTTAATTTCTGTGACCTTCCGCTCTCCAGGCAGACACTCTTTCCACTAGACCACGAGGCAGTGAACTTTGATGAAGTTAAAAAAATAAATAATGTAAAAAAGCAAAAGTTTCAAGGATCTGAGCTCCAGTGTGGTTTTCTATTCAAGTTTTAGTTTCAGAGCTAGTTCTGAGAAAAAGTTCCAAAGTTTAAAAACGTCCGTCAAACAGTTTGACATGCGATAACTCAGAAGGTTCTTCAATCCTGGTTAGGTAGAATGACCATGATGTCATCTTCACTCATTCTGACAGAGATACACGACAGCCAGCCCTAAGGCTTTGACATTTTAATTACTCTTCATAAAACCCAACCTAAACTTTCAGTGAACAGACAGTCTTTTCTTATAGGCTTCCCTCCACAGATCATTGAAAACATTTCAAAAACATTTCACAATGACTTGTACCACACCATTCCATTCAGGTGGAACTTCTCAAGCCTAGAACTAAAGATCTGATAGTGCAAAAACATAGTCCTTTGCAAAAACAGTAATTTTGGGCAACTCTCTGGTGTTTGGTGTCATTTATGTTGAGGACTCAATCAGTGACAGGTCAAGAATTAATGAGAATGGTTTATAAGAGAAAAAACTCACTTAGAATTCAGTGAGCAGGAAGCCATTTTCACCCAACATTTTCTGTTTACGTTAATTCTTGGACTAATAAATCATTTTAGGACAGGGAAACCCCAAGGACAACATCACTCGCGCTACCCAAGCCGAAAATGAATAATCAAGGGACATTAATGATTAGGTGTGTAAATCTTTGTAAAAAGAAGTTTAACCACAAAATATTTGTAAATAAAAACCACTTAAAATCTGAAATGTTTCTACAAGATCCATGCAGGGAAGTGACAGAAAAGTTGTCTTGCTTTCTCACATACAAATTAAGTTTGGCAAATATCTCGCATTCTTCAAACGGAAGCGTTTGCATGTAAGTGGGTATTTGCAAGGAAACTGTCCCACCATTCCCATTCCATGCCTAGACTAGGAATCAATCCCCTTAGATACGATACTCTTTGATCCAGACTTCAAGGTTTTTTCAGCCAAATTTGGGATTAAATTCAATCACACAGGTTGTCAAGGCAGTTTCCAATACCAGGCCTGACTTCCATTCTATGTGCTTTTGACTGTGGTGTCATATCATTTCAAAGCAAACTTCCTTTTTTTACTCCCCAGAGGGGTTTTAAGAAATTAAATTTGCAGTGAATGACTTAGATTAAAACTTCAATGTCGCTGAACAGTTCTGTTGCTATGCATTTCCAAATTGCATTTAAAATGAATTTGTGATGTAGAAATGCTGCCATTTGCAAGGAAACGCCACATAAAATGATTTCAAAATATTGGCATAAAAAGTCAGAAAAAAATTAAGACTTAAAGCATAGTTAATAACTTTGGCTTGTCAAAGTCTTTATGAGACATTTTAATAGGAACTGAAAAAAGATAGTTGTGACAATTCTGAAGAAATACAGGGCCAAGGGAAATCTGTATTTATGATATGTTACATACAATTATTTTTTATAAAAAAAATTCTTAAAGATATTTTTCTTACAAACTCATTAATAATCGACATGTTTTTATTGGCTGTCAAAATGTCATCTTGGATGCCAAGTATAAATTTGATTAATGAAAATAACTTTGCTGATCATAGGTAAATCTGAAGTATATGAATTAATGAAGAAAGCATGAAGTGCCAAAACAGCCATAAGGGACGTAAAACTTCAGAACTTTTTCATTCCTAAACAAAAGGAAACAAAATAAATCTCTCTGAAAAGTTAAAAATTTGATCTAAAGTTACCAAAGTAATTTGAAAAAAAATAGATATCAGTTACAGTGATTGAATTTTTAAAAATGTGTTTCTTTTGAAAACTGCATCCTTATCAATTCCAAATAAAATAGATTTTTACACACAGTATTGGTAATTAAATATCTTAAAATTTTGAAAGAATATCAATCTTCACATGACTGTCACATCAAAGTGATGAGAAGTCTCAAAGAATCAAAGATGTTTTAATTAGCATATGCACTATTCCTGTGCAATAAACATACATGTCTGGAAAAAGTCGAGGCCCCTCCCTTCTACATTTGCATATATTCCAAACTTCCAAGTATCTTTGGGAAATACCTACAAAAAAATGAAATGAATTTAATTTTGATAAATGTGGAGGACACCACCGATACCTGCTGAAAAGGTAGCACAAGATCACTGCATGTTTCTCCAAATGTGTACAGAGTCTGACGTTGCAAAGAAGCAGATGAAGAAGCACAAATCATAAGTATTGCCATGGAAAGTGACAAAACGTGTCATTAGATAATCAATTTTGGTTTCTGTATTTCAATTGGAGTTTTCACCTAGTTAAAAAACATGGATATCAGGGCCCACTTGCACAAAGCGATGTTAGTGCTGAGACTATTGTAAGCCTCTGTTAAAGTATTGGAGTTACGATCATCGTAGCGCTAAGATCGCTCTGTGCAAATTGGCCCAGAGCATTAATAAAGGATACAATTTTATATCAAAAATATATAGTAAGTGGTGCATTTTTTCCTTGTGTACATCATCCTCTCAAAAATTTGTCAAATGCCTTAATTCCCAATTTTTGTCAAGTTCGTAAAATGATGCTCTGCCATGTTTTCCTAGCTGTAATTTTTGGTCTTTACTATCTTTATTATGTTGACAACAGAACAACACTCCATGCCCTGCCCATAATAAACAAGATGATTTGCTGTAAAAACATTTTGTAGCATGCACACTGCAAAGCAACAATGCCATGATTTCCAATCCTCTTTTCACTGAGATTTTAACTATCAGCCTCTGATTTGATGGGCCATTTTCATTGCCTTAAGAGCCTGTTTTGTTTTGTGGTCTAGTGGAGTGTTTGCCTGGAGCGCAGAAGGTCTTGGGTTTAACCTCCCCACTACATCATACCAAAAGATGCTAAAAGATGGTACTTGTTGTCACCCTGCCTGGCACTCGGCATATAAAACAAGGTTTGTCCGGCTTGGATTCAATATGCTGTCTGAGTGAGGTATCCATGTTAAACTGTAGCATGGTACCTCTGTTTCCTAGCACTATGAGTAAATCTGGACTGGTTCAGACAGACAGACAACCAGACAGACAGACAGACTTGCATGGCAGGTGGGTGGCAGACGGATGGACAGACAGACATTATATAAGATCAATAATCTTGAATGTGACATTAAACTTCATTCCGCCTCCCCTCCTTTGTCTTACTCTATAAAAAGCCCTGAAAGTGATGGCGCCCATATGGTACGGTGATCGAAGTTATCTGGCATAAGGACATCAACAAGACCAGAAACAGGAAGACGGACACTACATTCATCATGTCCTCCACTGTCCTCGTTTATTACAGGTACTTGTGAACTCCCAACTGACACCAGTGCACTGGAACCTTATCAGCTGGGTAGTACTTTGTTTCACACAAATCTTTGCACAAAAACTTTGGATGAAGAAACAACAGATTTTGTTTTCTCAGTTCGAGCTGGCATTATATCTATTGGCATCTCAAAGCACCACATCAGGATAACAGAGCTACCATAATGTTTTTTTAAATTACCTTAATTCACCAGCTGTATATTTTCATGGCAACTATTTATCAAATAAATTTCAGGCAATATCATTTTTTTTCTTTCTTGTATATTTCTTAGAGTATGAAATTGGAAACAAACACGGAAAAGAAATGAATAGCAAAACCTGTGAAATATTGACAACAAGAGTGAGTTTGGTTTTACTTTCAGCAATATTTTAGCAACATCACCCAAGAAGTAGACTTCACTCAGTCATTTATCTAGGACTCCAAACTAAGTGCTCTTGGCAAGCACGATACTGATATTGTTCAAAATTTGATTATCTTAATGTTCTTATTCTCAAAAATTCTAAGAAATTGGGAAATTTACATAATTTTATATCATTTGCCCAGGTACGGGTCCGAATATCTGGGAAGTCTTGATTAATTCCTGTTCATGTACTCAGGAACCAAACCTATATCTTTTTGACGAGTCAACGTTTTAACCACAAGGCTACTCCACCACCCAAAGTCATATATTATCCTATGTCAGCATAAATTCTAAAAGAGCTCTGGATGATGGTCATCTTGTACGAATTGTCTAAATACCGATAGTTTGCAAGAGAGAAGTAATGTCCTTCTTTAGACAGTGTATAGGACAAGTGGGATCCATTAACAGACAGTGATACATACAACCCTTCTACCATGTCTCCTTGTGTCAAAACCCGAGCCTCCATTCCAATATGCAACAGTAGAAAAGTAGACATGATGGTGGAAGTAAATGTCTTATTAACTTTAAATCTACCTCCTGGGAAACCTGACCTATACGCTGGTAAAGTAACAAGCAGCATCAACTGGTATCCATCTCCTTGGAAGTTACATCAGGTCTCAACTTTGCCATTACAACAGTTGACATGCTTAGACTGAGCCTGATGAAAACATCGATACCAAAAACCTCTGAGTAAATAACAGAAACACAAATATCAATAGGAAAATAGTTGAGGCATTTTGCCCAGTTGCCTAAGAAGATTACAGGGTTTGAAAATCCAATACTATGACTTTAAAAAAAAATTGCTTGACAAACTTCACTGTTAACAAAGAATTCTTTTTTAACAGTGTTCAGAATAATACAGATACAATCTAGCATTGTTGGGAATAATACAGATACTCTCTAGTAGTGTTAGGAATAATACAGATACAATCTAGCAGTGTAAAGAATAATACAGATACTCTCTAGCAGTGTTGGGAATAATACAGATAAACTATAGTAGTGTTGGGAATAATAAATATACTCTATAGCAGTGTTGGAATAATACACATACTCTCTAGCAGTGTTTGGAATAATACAGATACACTCTAGCAGTGTTGGGAATAAAACAGATACTCTCTAGTAGTGTTAGGAATAATACAGATACACTCTAGCAGTGTTAGGAATAATACAGATACTCTCTAGCAGTGTTTGGAATAATACAGACACTCTCTAGCAGTGTTGGGAATAATACAGATACATTCTAGTAGTGTTAGGAATAATACAGATACTCTCTAGTAATGATGGGAATAATACAGATATCCTCTAGCAGTGTTGGGAATAATACAGATACACTCCAGCAGTGTTTGGAATAATACAGATACACTCTAGCAGTGTTGGGAATACATCAGATACACTCTAGTAGTGTTAGGAATAATACAGATACTCTCTAGCAGTGTTCGGAACAATACAAATACACTCGAGCAGTGTTAGGAATAATACAGATACTCTTTAGCAGTGTTGGGAATAATACAGATACTCTCTAGCAGTGTTGGGTATAATACAGATCTATACACTCCAGCACTGTTAGGAATAATACAGATACTCCTAGTAGTGTTTGGAATAATACAGATACTCTCTAGCAATGTTCGGAATAATACAGATACACTCTAGCAGTGTTGGGAATAATACAGATACACTCTAGCAGTGTTAGGAATAATACAGATACACTCTAGCAGTGTTGGGAATAATACAGATACAATCTAGCAGTGTTAGAAATAATACAGATACACTCTAGCAGTGTTAGGAATAATACAGATACTCTCTGGAAGTGTTAGGAATAATACAGATCTATACACGCCAGCACTGTTGGGAATAATACAGATACACTCTAGCAGTGTTGGGAATAATACAGATACACTCTAGCAGTGTTGGGAATAATACAGATACACTCTAGCAGTGTTAGGAATAATACAGATACTCTCTAGCAGTGTTTGGAATAATACAGACACTCTCTAGCAGTGTTGGGAATAATACAGATACATTCTAGTAATGTTAGGAATAATACAGATACTCTCTAGTAATGATGGGAATAATACAGATATCCTCTAGCAGTGTTGGGAATAATACAGATACACTCCAGCAGTGTTTGGAATAATACAGATACACTCTAGCAGTGTTGGGAATACATCAGATACACTCTAGTAGTGTTAGGAATAATACAGATACTCTCTAGCAGTGTTGGGAATAATACAGATACTCTCTAGCAGTGTTCGGAACAATACAGATACACTCGAGCAGTGTTAGGAATAATACAGATACTCTTTAGCAGTGTTGGGAATAATACAGATACTCTCTAGCAGTGTTGGGTATAATACAGATCTATACACTCCAGCACTGTTAGGAATAATACAGATACTCCTAGTAGTGTTTGGAATAATACAGATACTCTCTAGCAGTGTTCGGAATAATACAGATACACTCTAGCAGTGTTGGGAATAATACAGATACACTCTAGCAGTGTTAGGAATAATACAGATACACTCTAGCAGTGTTGGGAATAATACAGATACACTCTAGCAGTGTTAGAAATAATACAGATACACTATAGCAGTGTTAGGAATAATACAGATACTCTCTGGAAGTGTTAGGAATAATACAGATCTATACACGCCAGCACTGTTGGGAATAATACAGATACACTCTTGCAGTGTTGGGAATAATACAGATACACTCTAGCAGTGTTGGAAATAATACAGATACACTATAGTAGTGTTGGGAATAATATATATACTCTATAGCAGGGTTGGAATAATACACATACTCTCTAGCAGTGTTTGGAATAATACAGATACACTCTAGCAGTTTTGGGAATAAAACAGATACTCTATAGTAGTGTTAGGAATAATACAGATACACTCTAGCAGTGTTAGGAATAATACAGATACTCTCTAGCAGTGTTTGGAATAATACAGACACTCTCTAGCAGTGTTGGGAATAATACAGATACATTCTAGTAGCGTTAGGAATAATACAGATACTCTCTAGTAATGATGGGAATAATACAGATATCCTCTAGCAGTGTTGGGAATAATACAGATACACTCCAGCAGTGTTTGGAATAATACAGATATCCTCTAGCAGTGTTGGGAATAATACAGATACACTCTAGCAGTGTTGGGAATACATCAGATACACTCTAGTAGTGTAAGGAATAATACAGATACTCTCTAGCAGTGTTGGGAATAATACAGATACACGCTAGCAGTGTTGGGAATAATACAGATACTCTCTAGCAGTGTTAGGAATAATACAGATCTATACATTCCAGCAGAGTTGGGAATGATTTGGGAACACCACGGAGGCGGTTTATGGAAGTGTGGGTCATGATACTATAAGATCTTTTTCTTGAATACAACCTAAACCTAACGATGTGTATCAGTCTAGTAGTAAGTGAGTGAGTGAGTGAGTTTGGTTTAACACCACTTTTTACAGTATTCCAGTTATATCACGGCATATCAGCCAAAGTGATTCAGGTCTCAGACCACTTTGGTGGAACCCACAAGCACAGGTATGGTGCTGA
The DNA here is from genome assembly GCF_023055435.1 of Haliotis rufescens. Classification (NCBI taxonomy): domain Eukaryota; kingdom Metazoa; phylum Mollusca; class Gastropoda; order Lepetellida; family Haliotidae; genus Haliotis; species Haliotis rufescens. The sequence continues at coordinate 58,026,406 of NW_025963779.1, read as the reverse complement.
CAAATCTTGAAACATAATCAGGGTGAACCATGATTCAAATTGCAGACAACTGGGCTCTCCATGCCTCTAAGTAGTTAAAGATTACCCCTAATTTCACAAAGACAATGTCTCAATTGACACCAGTCACTAATTACAGAGGGCACGGTCGTCTCCATCGCTGCAGTTGCTGCGGAGTAGCATCCCTTATATATGCCAGAAACCAGTAATTGTGGATTAAGCCGCTGATTATGTTTCTCGGCTTGTCAGCCATTAAATAGCCATTTAATGAAACTTAGAAACTATTGTTATCATCACAATGGCTAAGTATTATTATCATCACAATATTTCGCCATAGTGATGTCAGCTTGTGGCTTCCCCGATTGTTAGTCTTTCTTCCCATATAAAGCTGATGCTTACCCATTAATTACAATGACTAGATCCAGACTGAACTCCAGACTATTGAAAATAGTCCTTTAAGTTGTCCAGTATTCCGTCAGTATTGGAATCCTATGAGGTGATGGGTTAGATTACTGTATTCACTGTAATAAGAGACATTGGCGCTTTGAGAATTGACAAAGGGAGTGCTTATTAAACCCTTACACAAGTTAAATTTGTTTGCAAAGATCGAACAGAAGTGAACAAACTTATTCAAATGTTGATGAAACTTAACAAATTTTAAAATAGTTAATAGATAATTATCTTCCCTTTTTAACTGTTTTGTGTAAATATACACAAGAAAATAAAGATTGTCATGTAACTTTTCAGTATGAGTTGGGGGCGCTTATAAAGTTTACTTACAGATTGGTCTAGTAGTTGGTCAGGTGGCGCTTATTAAAGCTGGGCACTTAATATTAAAAATACGGTAAATCCCAGCCTTGGCCTTGTTGCAGGATCTAAATAAGTATGGCCAAGCCATTAATGGGTCCTCAAACCTCAATGGGTGGATCGTTGCTCATGCTATCAACCACTGGTCTGTTTTGCCCATACTCAGTTATTTACATGCTGTCATGAGATGGCTTAAATATTGCTGACTATGACATAAAACAACAATCACTTCAAAAAATATAAGGGGCGGTCGGGTAGCCTAGTGGTTAAAGCGTTCGCTTGTCATGCCGAAGACCCGGGTTCGATTCCCGACATGGGTACAATGGTGTGAAGCCCATTTCTGGTGTCCCCAGCCGTAATATTGCTAAAAGCGGTGTAAAAACATACTCACTCACTCAAAACCTAAATTTACAGTCACACAATGAATGATTTGAATGAAACCTGGGAGGACTGTCAATTAGCACGAGCCTCTGCACACTTTAAGTGAAAAATCAGCTACAATTCATATTCATGATGGAGTAAGGTTTATATGTTGTTTGATAAGGCAACATGTCACCGTTCATTAAGTCTACAATGCTTAAGATATTCCTCTACATCTACTCATGTCATGCACCTGCTCTCAACCCTCTGATCCCCCCAGCAATTTAGTCAGCTGGAGAACACTAAGTAAAGTCTGCACCAAAATAAGCACCATTCATGTGTCCTTTCAAGTGTGCTCAAGAACAAATGTTTTATTTGATAACCATGTGTGGGAATGTTGTCAGGAATACAGTTTCAAGGAACTTTCACCGAAGGTATTTTCAAATGCCACAAAGCCAGACTCGAAACGCTGTGTAAAGTCTCTTGGTAATGACAACTTACAAATATCTTCAATACTTGACCAGAGAAATGTCTGCCGTGTAATTAAAAGTAATGAACAGTCTTCAAAAGTCTGAGAAAAATCCCACTTGTAGCCAATAGCTGATACTCAAACAAGCTGAGAACATTGGACAGCCGCATAATCTAGCACCCTTCAATGTTTTCTTAGGCCACTAAGCCAAATTGAAGCATTTACTTGCAATTGATCTTGACTTGGGCTCCAGAATGTAAGTCATGGGACTCCAAATGCTACTTAAGAGGGAGCCGTTCCTGGTGGTGTAACATCGTTCACCATTTACCTCAGATATTGGAGACGACTGCACAACCCTCTCCTCTGAACAAAAAAAATCCAAAAAAGCCTCAAACTCATCATTCAACAAAGAATGTGGATATAAAATTATTTGAATGCAATTCAAGATATTTACAAAATAAGCTTATGATTTATGGCATTTGATTACTATCATTGACCTGAAGAGGGCTGAAGACGGGATTTCTGGTTTCTGTGATTTGAGGTCTCCGATGTCGAGATTGCACTGTCGTGGTTTTGAACAACCAATGTTATACCTACACCCACAGACAGGGTCAGGCTGATTTGTGAGACAATTAATCACGGGCTGACTTTGTTCCAACCTGACATCGTAAACCAAACAGCACTCCTTTTCAAACCCCCAGGCCAATATTTGTGGATCGAAATTAAAAGGCTACTCCCCTAGATCATTTCAGGTCAGACCTTGAGTCAATAGATCAACATAAACGTACCAAAGTGATTGAAATTTTCAATTTTAGAAAATGACAGATCAATGTCATTAGGTTAAAGCAAAGATAATTTATGAATTGTTAGTTTTAATCTTTTACCATTTCATTATCCTGTGTTGTCATTAGGAATTATTACACATACACTCTGGTCATTTATATTAGGGGAACAGAATTTTTTTTATCCGCGAAAAGATGATTCTCTTTAACCATATGTTATTTCTTGTCCATCACATATGAGTGCTTTCTTATTTTTTTAAAATACCTTTTTCATGGCAATTAAGTAAATTGTTGTGTGAATATCATTGATATTTCTATAGTAAAATTCCATTTTTTCAGGTGCAAAATTGTCAATTGCCACCTTTTTTCAGAAATCATATACAAAAGTACGTTCACTTCTCAGTATGTCTGATGGTAACAAAATATTTATCTGGATGTGTACTTCAACAGGTGTCATGTCTGAAAGTGATACAATATTTATATTTTAGTGTTCACCTTAGTGACCACTGTTTTTTTTAAAGTGATATGGGATCTCTATGATAAAATACACCTACAAAGATCCAGATGGCACTGTACACCTACAGCGGTTGCTATCAATGACTTCTTCGTCTGGTTCATTCTCCATTATGTCCAGGTCATGGTGTATCTTGAATACTGCTGAATGCCATAAAAAGCAACATTCAATCCCTCCATCAGTTTTAATTTCATCTCATTTAGTAACAAGGAAGAACAAGGATGGAGGATGTGTCATCAGTTGTAGCAGGATCACTCGGGGTACATGGGTTTTTATGTGTTCTGTTACGTTTTAGCCTAATGAGGGATACATATAAACCCTATGTGAGTGAGTGAGTGAGTTTGGTTTTACGCAGCTTTTAGCAATATTCCAGCAATATCACGGCGGGGGACACCAGAAATGGGCTTCACACATTGTACCCATGTCGGGATTCGAACCCGGGTCTTCGGCATGACGAGCGAAAGCTTTAACCACTAGGCTACACGACCGCCCCTAAACCCCATGTACCCCCCATCCTGCTAAAACAAATTTATCTAACCGATATGTTTTAATTTGACATTGTAACAGAATTAAAACAAATTCAAAAGTGATAGAAAATTGCTGTTTGCTTGAGCGGAGGTTAGATTGTGATGTCACATGATTTTCACTGATTCGGAAAAAGCGTGCAGCTTTTTGCTTAGAAGCGGGGTATAAGGGATTTATTCTGCCTCTAAGAAATCCATGTGCAACCTGACTTGCTTATTGCCGGGTATAAGAGATTTATTCACCCGCTGAGAAATTTATTTCCCTTCAATGTGGGATACATAGTATTTTAACAAGATCCCGTGGACCAATCAGATCTCATCATTCTGACATGGAAGTATAATTACTTTTATCGTAGTGGCTCAGTGGGCATTTCCCTACTAGCCCACACTTGAACTGGGAGAAGTGCATATCAAGTTTTTTACCTCAATGTATTTTTTGCAAAATTCATCAAATTCCATCTTGGGTATTTGAAGACACCTCCCTTGACACTGAAAATGAGGTATCATATAGGATTATATGGGATTAAAGAAGATTATAAAGGATCATATAGGATTATATCTGTCTCCCTTGTGAGGGCTTTGGACTTGCTGCATTGATCCATTTGGAAGAATGAAACCATTATTCCCCTAACTCACAATTATTGTGCTATTATCCCTCAACTGAATATTGTAATCATGACTACCGGAAATAACATATCTACTTTTAACATCAATATTTATTTATGAATCACATCACAGTTGACTAAAACATTAAAAGAGGTAATGTAGGCTGTCAATAACAATTTGTAACAAAAATAAAAATTGCAAAAAATCAATGTTTACATTGACTGTGTTGTTGTCTTGAATGCTTTTTATCATCTTCTTAAAACATGTGTTGTGAGAAGTAAATATTGCTCGAAATATGTTTGCACTTTAGTAGAAATTCACTATACCGTATTCGACCAAATAAGCACCCAAGGCTTGTTCACTTGCAAATATATTAGCAACTATAGCTGTGGGCGTTGATTACGTCAAATATGGTAATTCAAACTGGAGGTGTTAAGGGTAGTTACATGATCCTCCTATATAACACACAAAAAAGCAGTTTCCTGAAATGAAAAAAATGCTGTACATTAGCAGAATTTTGTTTTGTTTTTTGCAACAATCATGATCAGTTAGGGATTAAAGATAAAAAAAAGTAAAAGAAACAAATGGAAATCATCCGAGAAACAATTTGCACTTGTTAGCCAATAATTAGTCAATTAATTAATTATTTACTTATAAAATATGTCATCAAATGAATTAGTAATATGTTTTCTACACAATTGCTAATACAATATCCACTCACTCTAGGTGGCAGGCCCTTGTTTGATAAAGTGCAGTGGAAAAGATTTTAACTTTGGGAATTTGAAAAAAAGTCACTAAATTAGGACATGATTAATAGCTACATGTTTTTCGGTGATGTCTTAGACGACTATGAAACAACAGTGGTGCATATTGCTGTGGCCCTTTGTGGTTCAAAACAACAAAACTGCCTCCAGCTTAACTATAAAATCTGAAGACTCCAACACAAGTATCAGCTCTCTGTTGGATACAATGGTGTTGCACCATAAAACTCATCGCCACTTGCTCATGGTTATAGATTACATTGCTTTGTTGTGGCTGTTGAAAATGGAACCATGACATGTTCAATTTCATCTTCAAGCGATAATCACCAGTTGCTCCTCTTCTTGGGCAAATCATGGCAGCTTTCAATGCAAATGTCCTTTATTTATATCCATGCTCACTGATAATTACCCAACTCTGTAACTCCATGTCAAGTGCAAACGCATAATATCACTTTGGATTTGAAAAAAAATAAAACACTAGTGCACTCACTGTATTAAATCTTAAAAGCAAATTTGGTCTTTGTAGCCCAATATCAATTGAAATGGATTCGATAATGTATAACTTCTGAATAAAATAATTTACAATTAAGTTGATTTGCATCATTAAATGGAATTTGTATTCATGAATACATGGTCATTTTGGATATACTACTCAATTCTGGCTCAACCATGAAATCTCTAAGTCACTGTGACATGATACTTAATTCATACAGCATGCTTGCAAGAGAATCAGATACTACTGACACAGCATAATTAATTTGCTATTACATAAAGAAGAGCTTTTTCAGTATCATTATATTTAGGAGAGAATGAGCGAGATAGGTTTCACAGGATTTCAGTTACATCAAGGTGTATCAGCCTGACAACATATCACAACACACAACAGGCAACAACAGTGCACAACAGATAACAACAGCCAACAACAGACAACAGCCCCATAACACACAACTGCTCCACAACACACACCTGCCTAAAACACAACTGCTCCACAACACACAACTGCCCCAAAACACAACTGCTCCACAACACACCAGTCCACAACACACAACACAACTGCCCCACAACACACAACTGCCCCACAACACACAACACAACTGCCCCACAACACAAAACTGCCCCACAACACACAACACAACTGCCCCACAACACACAACTGCCCCACAACACACAACACAACTGCCCCACAACACACAACACAACTGCCCCACAACACACAACTGCCCCACAACACACAACTGCCCCACAACACAATTGCCCCCACAACACAACTGCCCCACAACACACAACACAACTGCCCCACAACACACAACTGCCCCACAACACAATTGCCCCCACAACACACAACAGAAAACAGACAGCAGCCCACAACAAACCCACAACACACAAAAGCCAGGCCTGTCAACCCTCTTGCATTTTGCTGGAGACACCCGCAATTTGATGAAATCTCCCAGTTTCCTGCAAAAACAGCATTTTTCATTAATTTAAAAAATTGCCACAGAAAAAACAAGGGCAAAAGTGAGCATGGCTCACTAATACCCCCGACCCGCCTAGTGTGTCAAGCAGTCCATCACGCTCAACTTGCACTGTGTGAGTTGCCTGATCGAAGTCACTCTGTTTCATTAGAAAATGGATAGCGTTAGAGTTCGAAAAATTCATAAAAAAATGGAAAATTAATAAAAACATTTTTTTTCTTTTGACTGCACCCCTCCATATGACACAGATTATATGTACTATGTTTGAGATGAATCCACTGAAAAGTTTAAGAGAAGTTTAACAAAGTTTTTGGACGGATGGACGGAACCTTGGTATAACTATATACCCCCGACCTTTTAAGTCGGGGGTATAAAATATATTTAATGAAATAAGGGGCGATCATGTTGTGTCAGGATAAATGCATTTGATATTTCTTTGGCGTATTTTGTAAACAAAATAGTGCCAAATACTCAGAAAACCTGCATCATGACGAATCCTGACAATTGGTCAGATTGAACACATCGTAAACTGGTTAAGCTACCAATCGTTTGTTTTCAGTATCTGTTTGCATTTATCTGAGATGACTTTAGAACAAAAGTGATATAGGTAGATCATGCAAGGTGTATTCTTGTTGAAGGAAAGTTCACCCATTGTCATGATTGGGGGCTGACAGGTCTGAACAGACCACAACACACAGCCCACAACACACAACACACACACTTCATTCATGACATGCTCTTGTTCAACACAGACATCTATCATTGCAACTATCACCTGCGACACTTCTACAAGAAGTGTTAATGCAATTTCATAAGAATTGAGAGGCCATGATAATATAAGTACATTTAACCACACATAAATTCCATAGGCTAGACCTGGACTACCTCGATCCCATGACACAGTTTATTGAGGGTCTCTTTTGTCCTGGCAATGAAAGAAGACATCCTTACCCCCGCAATCCTATGAAAATCAAATAAAATATTTGTCGCAATTTGCGTGTGGTCACAATAAGGTTTGTTAAAAATTCAATTAGTACAAGTAGATTCGCCTCCCTCAATTTGTCATTGCCATTCAATATCACATGATCAGTGCAAGACTGTCTGGAAGTTAAGCATATTAAGTCACATCAACATGTCTATTTTGATATCTTTACGACTCGCTGCTCATTTTAATACCTGTTCATTGTGTCTACTTCAAATGCAAAACAGGACAATTGTCCCCTACGATCAGAATAATGAACCTTTTTCAGTTTCAATGTTAATCCATACTTCACATTCTGTGAGCTGGTTAGTGTGTGCAGGACGTAACAGTAATATAATCACGCTACTTGTATAAGCATCCGTATTCGCCGCACAGCGCCATGCACTGGTTAGGGGAGGATGACATATTCGTCTTGATGTAAATCAGTTACCTTGAGAAGATAAGGCTTAAAGAATTACTATCAAGATGTTTCCAAGGACAACCAGACTACAGTAGAGTTCCTGTTTAATCAAAGAGATGGAAACGAAAACAGGCACTCAGTGGCCTTTACACCAAGATAACACTCTTGACCAATGAAGATGCAGATTGTGTGAGCATCCTCATCCTGCTGCCCAGTCACTTCTGTCTTTCCGTACCTCAAAATGTTTATCTCAAAGTTTCTTCAGGTTTCATCAAGTTGTGATAACAAGAATCAATCTGCTTTATCATTACTCTCTATGATATCTGCACTTCCCGTCATCCAGTCTCTGTCAAGTATGAACCCATATAAGTCATAGTATTTACTTAAGTATAATGCAATTTTAGACCTTATGATTTTTTTGGCATTAAAGGGCGAGTATGTCGACGGTTCTGGGTGTTTTTAAATCCTGCATGAAAATTATTTCGAGTGTGACAGCACACCTTTAGTTAAAGCACGATTGAATTCTCAAACCAAAGCAAAAACGTTCTGCACAGCAAAGCTGACAATCCAAGCGCTGCATGAGTACAATAACTTCCTACAGTCATGTTTTTATTACAGGCAAATTGAAAGCTGGTGAGTTTTTCTTACGAATGATTTACAAAATATTAATTGCCAGCTTGATTGGATTAGCAGCCAGTGTTATCAAAGCCTAGATCACAATATAAGTGCCTTGGTCATATGAATTTAAGCCAATCATGTTGTACTGTTCTACCCAGAGTTCCTTGCGGCCAACGTAGTACCTCTGCCACATCTTCACAGCTCACAGAGTCCATTCAAGATAATGCATATGTATTTCATCTAAACATTTGGATATACTTGTATCATGAAATGTTTAACTTTCATTGAAAAAATATGGTATAATACGGAAAACTTTTTATCCTTTGTTTACATTGGTTTACGTATACGGTGCCACATCCTGTCATCCAAACACTATTGAACGCTAGCCTTACAGTCTTTTTGATGTGTAAAGCTATTGTCATGCACCTCACTGTTGTAGTTGTAGTAGCATATCTGTACGCTTATGCAAAACAATATGTAAAGCGCACCAAAATGCCTGCCTTCGGCCTTTCTGTTCTTATTTCGGAATGAGTGCATTTGTTTACAAACAAGAATAAAGTCTGGTCACATGATGTGGTAACTGGAGCAGAAACTTCTCTCATGGAGTAAGCCGAGCAATGCTTCAGAAATGGCGACATACTGGCCCTTAAAAATAAAACAACACTCCAACTCTCAGTCATTATCCTGCTAATCACCGGATGCCAATTAGCGTCAGCAACTCAACCAACCTGGGCTTCCGACGAGTGAGGGAGGACCTCGTTGACAGCGAAGGGGAATGCCCTTGAATCCTCAAATTTGATTGGATGCTAACTAAAACCTTTCTCCTTGCAAATTTGTCTGCATGTGTAAATGTGTTTGTACAGCTATGTAGTTAAATACACAGCAATTATGTGAACATTTTATTTTTGCAACAATGAAGTTCAGTTCATATACTCAAAACAGCAACAACCCATATTTTTCAGGCAAATTGCATAATACCATAATTACTACTCCCTTCTTGTCAGAAATGTTTCATGGTATAAACCCTACACCTGTGGTAGGAACCACTCAGATTACCTGACAAAGACTATGCAAAATAGCTCAATAACCTTCACCCAAACCCTGGGTGTCGTATAGCAATCAGTGGTTCTCATTTGGCATGTCTCTTGTTTGGGGTAAGTATTTAATCCAAGATTGGGTTATAAATCCAGGTCTCATGTGGTGAAGCAAGAGAGGAATGGTCGTCTATCAAAGGATTGTTAGATAAAACTTTGATTGATGAATCCAAGTTATCTTGCACAGTGGACAAAAGATGTTAAAAGATGGTACTTGTTGTTACCCTGTCTGGCATCCCACATTAAGGGGCTTAAAACAAGGACTGTTCAGTCAGTATATGTGTTTGAGTGGGGTATTCATGTTAAACTATGACATGGTATCCCAGAGGGCTAGCACTATCGGCATTAGCCACACACACACACACACACACACACACACACACACACACACACACACACACACACACACACCTGCATGCACGTCACTATATAAGTGTAGCTAAATCTTGGACATGACGTTAAACTCTATTTTCAGCTCACCTAACCATGAAGAAAAAGCCCATCCATATTTCAATACTTACAAACTTGGAGTGTTGTTTCCTTTTAAGTGTGAACCTGTTAAAAAATTGTATAGACCAAACAGATGATACTGACTGATCATATTCTTATGTCCGTAATGTGATTGTATTTCTGTTATTGTTTAATTTTATAAGAATTAACATTTACAACACTTTTGCTTTGCTTCCTCCATCTCATCTTTCCGAGGCAAGGGAATTAACTGACAGTAGAAGTCCAATTTCCACCATTGCTGAACTTGGCTGGAATTATGGAGTTATAGTTTGGCTGGACTAACGAGTCTGCGCATTGTCCCATCAAAATCACGGAACAAAATCGACATTTGGTTCATAAACAACATGCAGGTTTCAGTCGATTGCAGGATATGCAGAGAATGTGTACCTTCAACTGGGCGTCGACAGATGTTTTCCAAAACTATTTATGTTTTTCAGCAAGGTGCTCAAGTGATTTGATACTTTTCATGGTAAGACCCATTTTATTAAAATAAAGATTATCGATCAGACTGTCTGGAATGGATGCCACCATTTTGTTTGAAGAAAATGCAAATGAGGTGGAATCTGCTTGGTCAATTGAAGGATCACAGAAGGGACATAACTCATAACTGTCCCTTGAGGCTCTACGAGAGAGCCACGAAAGTCCAGCCTGGTTTGGCAAGGGTAGAAACTGGACATTTATAATCAGTTTACTTCCTTGCCTTGGGAAGATGCCTCCATCTTGGTATCAAAATCTGTTAAACGAAAAATAAATTAAGTCTGGCCTTAATTAGTGTCTACACAAGTCAATTACTATTAGTATTAGGGTCATGGCATTCATGAACCTATCTTTAATCAAATGGAGTTACTGACTATAACATTGTTGCAGATAAAGTATTGTTTGCATGCAAAGATGCATCCAATCATTCATCACACCCTTCTATCTTCAGGGACCAGTGACCGTATCACTGAAAATAGAGATGATTGAACTGATTGTTATTTTGTTCTGTACAATATTGGATCAAATGTATGAGTAAGGGTGGCAGCTATAGGATGAATAGCTGGAAGTTGAACCTAATTAATATCTTGTAAAAGTCCTGTTCCCTGTATAACCTGTGTTACGTTCTGTCAGTATCACATTGCAAAATCCATTACAGTTTCAGCATGAGACAAGATCCTACCGATTCAACTCTATGTGTTTTAAGAGAGTTATGAACATGGAGCATAGGATTCCCATTATCTTGTTATTCCATAGCCAATACAGAAAACAGGTTGACATCATCATGAATATTCATGAGTCTAATATACAGGCATATACTATACAAGTAATAAGATGATGCATAACGTGTGTCCCTTGCTGTCACAACGGCTGGCACCCAGTATGTCTCTGTATACAGCAGCCTTCTACCGGGTCTTCTGTATAGATCTTCATCCTGGACTTCTGAATATATAGGTCTCCTGAAGGTCTTTTGCTCAGTTTTGTGTATAGGTCTTCTGTATGTCTTCAGTCTGATTTTCTGTAGGTATTCTGCAGGGACTTCTGTAAGTTGCCTGGTCTCCTATAGGTCTTCTTCCTGTTTGTCTGTAGCCCCTATCAGTCTGGTCTTCTGTAGGTCATCTCTCTGGTCTTATATAGGTCTTTAAGCTATACATAAATCTCTGGTCTACTGTAGGTCTTCATGCTGGTCTCCTGTGTAGGTCTTCTGTACATGTCTTCTGTGTAGGTCTTCTGTACATGTCTCCTGTGTAGGTCTTCTGTACATGTCTCCTGTGTAGGTCTTCTGTACATGTCTCCTGTGTAGGTCTTCTGTACATGTCTCCTGTGTAGGTCTTCTATACATGTCTCCTGTGTAGGTCTTCTGTACATGTCTCCTGTGTAGGTCTTCCGTACATGTCTCCTGTGTAGGTCTTCTGTACATGTCTCCTGTGTAGGTCTTCTGTACATGTCTCCTGTGTAGGTCTTCTGTACATGTCTCCTGTGTAGCTCTTCTGTACATGTCTCCTGTGTAGGTCTTCTGTACATGTCTCCTGTGTAGGTCTTCTGTACATGTCTCCTGTGTAGGTCTTCTGTACATGTCTCCTGTGTAGGTCTTCTGTACATGTCTCCTGTGTAGGTCTTCTGTACATGTCTCCTGTGTAGGTCTTCTGTACATGTTTCCTGTGTAGCTCTTCTGTACATGTCTCCTGTGTAGGTCTTCTATACATGTCTCCTGTGTAGGTCTTCTGTACATGTCTCCTGTGTAGGTCTTCCGTACATGTCTCCTGTGTAGGTCTTCTGTACATGTCTCCTGTGTAGGTCTTCTGTACATGTCTCCTGTGTAGGTCTTCTGTACATGTCTCCTGTGTAGCTCTTCTGTACATGTCTCCTGTGTAGGTCTTCTATACATGTCTCCTGTGTAGGTCTTCTGTACATGTCTTCTGTGTAGGTCTTCTGTACATGTCATCTGTGTAGGTCTTCCGTACATGTCTCCTGTGTAGGTCTTCTGTACATGTCTCCTGTGTAGGTCTTCTGTACATGTCTCCTGTGTAGGTCTTCTGTGTAGGACTTCTGTACATGTCTCCTGTGTAGGACTTCTGTACATGTCTCCTGTGTAGGACTTCTGTACATGTCTCCTGTGTAGGTCTTCTGTACATGTCTCCTGTGTAGGTCTTCCGTACATCTCTTCTGTGTAGGTCTTCTGTACATGTCTCCTGTGTAGGTCTTCTGTACATGTCTCCTGTGTAGGTCTTCTGTACATGTCTCCTGTGTAGGTCTTCTATACATGTCTCCTGTGTAGGTCTTCTGTACATGTCTCCTGTGTAGGTCTTCTGTACATGTCTCCTGTGTAGGTCTTCTGTACATGTCTCCTGTGTAGGTCTTCTGTACATGTCTCCTGTGTAGGTCTTCTGTACATGTCTCCTGTGTAGGTCTTCTGTACATGTCTCCTGTGTAGGTCTTCTGTACATGTCTCCTGTGTAGGTCTTCTGTACATGTCTTCAGTGTAGGTCTTCCGTACATGTCTTCAGTGTAGGTCTTCCGTACATGTCTCCTTTGTAGGTCTTCTGTACATGTCTCCTGTGTAGGTCTTCTGTACATGTCTCCTGTGTAGGTCTTCTGTACATGTCTCCTGTGTAGGTCTTCTGTACATGTCTCCTGTGTAGGTCTTCTGTGTAGGACTTCTGTACATGTCTCCTGTGTAGGTCTTCCGTACATCTCTTCTGTGTAGGTCTTCTGTACATGTCTCCTGTGTAGGTCTTCTGTACATGTCTCCTGTGTAGGTCTTCTGTACATGTCTCCTGTGTAGGTCTTCTATACATGTCTCCTGTGTAGGTCTTCTGTACATGTCTCCTGTGTAGGTCTTCTGTACATGTCTCCTGTGTAGGTCTTCTGTACATGTCTCCTGTGTAGGTCTTCTGTACATGTCTCCTGTGTAGGTCTTCTGTACATGTCTCCTGTGTAGCTCTTCTGTACATGTCTTCTGTGTAGGTCTTCTGTACATGTCTTCAGTGTAGGTCTTCTGTACATGTCTCCTGTGTAGGTCTTCTGTACATGTCTCCTGTGTAGGTCTTCTATACATGTCTCCTGTGTAGGTCTTCTGTACATGTCTCCTGTGTAGGTCTTCTGTACATGTCTCCTGTGTAGGTCTTCTGTACATGTCTCCTGTGTAGGTCTTCTGTACATGTCTCCTGTGTAGGTCTTCTGTACATGTCTCCTGTGTAGGTCTTCTGTACATGTCTCCTGTGTAGGTCTTCTGTACATGTCTTCTGTGTAGGTCTTCAGTGTAGGTCTTCTGTACATGTCTCCTGTGTAGGTCTTCTGTACATGTCTCCTGTGTAGGTCTTCCGTACATGTCTCCTGTGTAGGTCTTCCGTACATGTCTCCTGTGTAGGTCTTCTGTACATGTCTCCTGTGTAGGTCTTCTGTACATGTCTCCTGTGTAGGTCTTCTGTACATGTCTCCTGTGTAGGTCTTCCGTACATGTCTCCTGTGTAGGTCTTCCGTACATGTCTCCTGTGTAGGTCTTCCGTACATGTCTCCTGTGTAGGTCTTCTGTACATGTCTTCTGTGTAGGTCTTCTGTACATGTCTTCAGTGTAGGTCTTCTGTACATGTCTCCTGTGTAGGTCTTCTGTACATGTCTCCTGTGTAGGTCTTCTGTACATGTCTTCTGTGTAGGTCTTCTGTACATGTCTCCTGTGTAGGTCTTCCGTACATGTCTCCTGTGTAGGTCTTCCGTACATGTCTCCTGTGTAGGTCTTCATGGGCAACAAGATATAGTTTTTGTCATTTTCAATATTGTATATCATCAAATGTAGAATGTAGATCAATATGGCAAACAGAAATAAAAAGAATCATCGATGCAATGGGCAAGACACTTCAATCTTTCCATTTTACGTCTAGAAACTACAATAATTACTTTTCCCATGAAATTGCAAACGATGACATACAAGCTTTCCATTACCATCAATGTGCATCATGATTATTAAATGTGTGCATGTGACAGTTTTATGACCACATATCGTAAATGGTTTTCCAAACTTGAAAACTGTAATTGCCAAAACAGAAAAGAGTTTTACAACATAACCGTTTCTGTTCCTGATTTGTGATCGGGAAACAAAACATGAGAGACAGACAAATCTTGTGTCACAAACATCACTTTTGTGGGTGGACACCACAGGTCAAGAATAATGCTCCTTCCGACATATCAAGTAGAAGGTCAACAAACAGGCTACACTGTTTCAGAGATGCCTCCAGGTGCACAGTTGACCCCATCTAGTGGACAGTACTTGAGACACCTTTTTTCACTTTCTGTATCCTTTGGAGGGCAATGAGCTGGAGGGGATGAGAAAAGCTGCCACCTGTTCCCTAATTAGCCCAGAAACTGAAACAATAAGGCTGGACCCGGAGGACAACACGAGGAGTCAGGGGTCAAGACATGTGTGCTGACATCAGTTGATAGTTCAGAGGTTTCCCATCCATAGAAGGTGAAAGCCAGCTTTTAGTTTGTATTTCCTGAAAATATATGAATAGTCCTGGGTTTCACCTGACGCAAAACATTGCAATTGATTGGCATACATATTGAGAACTGATGCTAGAATTTACATTGACGTACTTATCGGGTTGAAGATGGTATGGATGGAATCATTAAATTTATCATCATTGTACATTGCATGCTATATATAACAGACTTTTCTACTCTGGTAAGAATTTCAAATAAAGTTCAGGGCATCAATTGTTGATTTTCTTCAATCGACCATTGAAATCGTCATCTATAACATTCTTAAGGCTTCTGGACAGGTGCAATGACATGACAGTAACATTTTTGGAAATAAAGTGAAATATTTTTTAACAGACCTAAAAATATTATTCATCCTGAATTCATGAAATTATTATTGAGGGTGCGCAGAACTTTAAAAAGGATGGAGGCAGGTATATCCCATAAATTGCTTTCCACCAAAAGACCATATGGTTACGGAAAGTGGCAGCTTTGATGACATCAAGGAACACTTCCATCATTACTTCAGACCAGAGGACTCTTCCACAGAGCCAACCGCCTCCATGGTCTAGAGGTAGAGCGTACGCCCAGAGAGCGCAAGGTCCGGGGCTCGATCCCCCGCCACGTCATACCGAAAGACTTTAAAAGATGGTACTTGTTGTTACCCTGTCTGGCGCTCGGCATTAAGGGGCTAAAACAAGGACTGGTCGGCTCGGAGTCAGTATACTGTGTCTGAGTGGGGTATTCATGTAAAACTGCGGCATGGTATCAATCGGCATCAGTCCGGACGAGTACAAGCAGCCACACAAACACACACACGTATATGCACGTCGCTATATAAGTACAATAATCTTGGACGCGACGTTAAACCCCATTTCACCTCACCTCCACAGAGCCATCTTAGCTCTACAACAGCAGTAACTGTCACATTTAACATAGGCATACGACTTTCATGGATCTATTTCACTTTGTTGAACGGGGCCTGTATCATTTATGTACCATATAGTGAATATTTGTTTTAAATCTATCCTTATTTTGTATCAATAGCTAGTTGATAAGGTGTTCTACTCAACTGTGACAAAGATACTCAAAGTTATGCACAAGAGTTTCATGCCCGACAAACTGTATACTTTACAGTACTTTATTTGCATATAGATGTACCCACCTGATCAAAATAGTGACCATCGTCAGATAATGATGCTTGTGCTCTAACTCAAGGAACTGTCCTGAAGCAAACTACAAACCTGCTCTGTATGTAATTCACACATTTACTTAGGGGCTTAAATAAGAAAAAGTCTGACTGATGTCCCTGTCAAGAGGAGTCAGTTTCAAAGTACAAAACTATAGATTCGTATCTGTAAAACTCTATGGAAGAGACACTGACAGATAAAGGGTCAAATCAAGATGTATCCTCCGAGTGACACAGTGGCAGATAGGAGGAAACATTGATCATGTTGTATGCACTTAATATATTGCACCAGATAACCCCAAGTCTCCACTGAAACTAACAACTCTTTACAATTTTTTACAGGGATAACCTTATTGGGTGAAGCGAGGTGAAATAATCTTGAACCTCCCATTCAAGATTATTACATTATATAGCAATGTGCATGCACGATTGTGTGGCTGCTTATACTAGTCGGGATTAATGCAGGTTTTATAGTGCTAGCCCACTGAGATACGATGCTGCAGTTTAACATGAATACCCCATTCAGAAACAGTATACCGACTCCAAGACAACCAGTCCTTGTTACATCCGCTGGCCCTGTTCTGTTTTCTCACAGCATGCCAGTTTAATGCGGGAGGAAAACCCAAATTGATGCAGGTCTTAGATATTTACCACTTTGATGAAATCCATGAGCATGGGTATTTTATGGATAAACCAAGAATCAAAACCATGATCATAGTTTGCTGGCATGCCCAAGGGACATAACTCCGTACAGTGAAGTAACACCACTGACAGTCAGGCCACCCTTGCCACCCTCCTCCTCTGAAACATTCCCAGTCACATTACCGGTAACATTCCCGGTAACATTCCCGGTAACATTTCTGCTGAGTGATCCATTGAGTAAATAGCTACCTCAGTGTTGGTACAGATTTGTCCTCAACAAATTCAAGGGCTTTTCAAGTCTTATTCAAGGCACTTTTATTCAAATTCAAGGCAAATAAAAAACACAAACAAGATGCAAACATTAATTATACATGTATATAAGTGCTGTGAAGTAATATAAAGGGAAGTAACTCATCCCGGATCACAAAAGCATTCATTCAGTAGAACACTGGCAATTCAAGAAATCATTATGCAAACAAAGTATACAAAATCAGCAAGTTTAAATTACTTGTTATCATACAGCATTCTTGAATATGTTTACGGACATTCACAAGCACATTTGAATTTCGTATTTGATGCATAGTTATAATTAAAGGTCTTTTTACATCATATTTATTTTCAAGGCAAATATCAGTTTAAGACCTATTCAAGACAAACTCTAAAATTCAAGGCATTTTCAAGCCCAGTGTGACCACCTGTACCTAACCTGCAATGTCGTTCACTACACAGCTGGCCAATAACATAGTGGTCAAAATGAAAACACACCTTCAGTATAATCATTTGACCTTTCTTGCTTGTTTTCAATAAAAACAAATCAAACCATTTGGGAAACCACATCTATGATCTATTTTCTTCGAATAATTTCAATCAAAAACAGTGCCCTATGGAATTGGTCAGGAGAATTCACTTAAGAATGTATTTAATGATATCAAACATCCCCTAATGACGTCAACCTGCCAATGATGCCAAAAGCAATCGGAGGACACACTCCCGTACACAATCGTCCACTTTGCCGGTAAGAGTCTTTGTAATGCCATAACCTATTACAGGGGTATATAAAGCTGGGATGATAATGTACACAGCCATGTCCATCACAGTGGCCTCGCTTTGTCTACCATTATTAAAGTCTCATGAGGGTGTCCCCGTTTCCATCCTAATTCATCACCTTGTCACGGTTATTACGTTATCAATGTTCTGAGGCAATCAACATGTCTGTATTCCATCATGGAAATTTAATTTCTGATACAACCCAGACCTTAATAACACATGGGATGTGTTAAAGTGTGACTTCTTCCAGGAGGGTGATACAGGAGGATTTTCATTGCTGTACATCGCTGGAGGTGTTCTGCCAAGTGACGGAATGAGTTTGAAACTCACACTGAAGAGCTATCAGTGCAGTGACATTTAGATATGTTAGTATGTAATATTAAATCAGAAATAAATTACAAGTGATTCTGTGGTATTTGATTGGCTAACCAAGCAAATATTTTTGCACATATGTTTCCATAAACCGAAAAAGACCTTAGGCCACACCCATTAACAAACTACTGTTTTCTGATTGGCTGATCATAGAATGGGCGGGGCTTGGGTTGCATTAATATGCTGAATTTCACCAATTTCATACTTTCTATCATTTTTGTGTGTGATAATGATTAAATAAGTATTGTATCTGTAGAGTATTGTTGATATAGTTATTTAAAAGAATTGACTTCAATATGTTTTTTCAGTTAATGGAGTACATGTAAAAAACGATGTGCACAATGTAAAAACTATTGAGGTAAATTCTTAAAAAGATGCAAATGATAAATGATCAACAATTTGGTGAAACTCATGAGGATGGCGCTACAACATCAAATACTATAGTCTTAAAATAGTGTGTGAATAAGTGAGTTGGGTTTAACAGCACTTTGAACAGCCATTTCAAGTAAATTACGTATCACTCTTTGGGGTCTGATGAGTGGAGGTGAGGTGAAATTGGGTTTAACGTTGTGTCCAAGATTATTGCACTTATATAGCGACGTGCATGTACGTTGTGTGTTTGTGTGGCTGCTTGTACTAGTCCGGACTGATGCCAATTTATAGTGCTAGCCCACTGAGATACCATGCCGCAGTTTAACATGAATACCCAACTCAGACACAGTATACTGACTCCGAGCCGACCAGTACTTGTTTTAGCCCCTTAATGCCGAGCGCCAGACAGGGTAACAACAGGTACCATCTTTTAATGCTTTTGGTATGACGCGGCCAGGGATCGAACCCCGGACCTTCCGCTCTCCAGGTGGACGCTCTACCACTAGACCACGGAGGCGGTCTTCTGATGAGTAGAAAAAAACTGAATTCATGAAGCAATGTCTAAAAACCAATCCAGACTCAGGTTTCAGTTTGAAAAGTTATGCTGCACAATCGAAAGTTTTGTCTGTTTTTCTCGGCATCATCAAAGTCAAAATGCATCCAGACAGTGTACTGTTTCTCTTCAATGTCTGCAACATGCGTGTTTAAAAGTGAAGTTCTGAGTTCAATTAACTCCCTGGTCTGGTACTGCAGTCTTTCATGTAGGAATCAAATCCACCTTAACCTCACCTATGCTGGAGTACTTGAGTACCGTAAATCCTTCTTTAAACGCCTGTCATGAATATACGCCAGGTCTGACAGATTTACGAAATGATTAAACGCCTGCCTCCAATAGATGTTGGATCAAAATTACTAAACACAGATTTTTCTTTAAGTACTCAGTAAAGTGAAATTAAAACAAAAGAGGCTATCTTACAAAAATTAAACCATATGTTCTATTCAAATTTAACTTTCTTCTTTATTGAAATTAAAAGTTTATTGTAATTAAAAAATATATTCGGGTGCTATGATATATATGGTAAAACCCATGAACACATATGGTGAAACCCATGAACACCTATGTGAAACCAATGAACACAGGGTGAAAACCAATGAACACATATGTGAAACCCATGAACACATATTGTGAAACCCATGAACACATCAGGTCAAACCTATGAACACATATGGTGTTGACCAACCAAGTATTATAAGCACAGCAAACCTGGGATTCAAAACCATTTCAGTTTGTTTTGGTACAATTGTTAGTTGCCATTTTCACAAACAAAATGATGAAATATGTTCAACAAGCAATGGACTTAAAACAGTTACCACCAACAGCAAGCATTTGACCAACAAGCACACAAATCTTGAAGCAAGAAAAGCAAGCAAAATTTATTTGTGTTTCCTTAGTGAAAGTATGGGGATAAAAGTAAAAATTTCAGTCAGCAAATTTCAGCATTAAAAAAAACACCATTGTACAGAAGTAACATGTCAGACCACTGGGCCACACATATCTGCCTGAGATGTGTTTCAAGTTCTGAGGTGTATGACTACTGGAGAGGTTTCACCCATGACTGTACCTAAAGAACATTTAGCGCCGCCTGATACATATCTTATCTTATCTAGGGCATTCCACATTTCTTACTCCATGAAACATGTAATATGAATTTTATTAAGACATGATAAATTTTATCCACAAAATCAAAACTGTATTAATGTATTGACATTGAAACAATTTAAATATCAATATTGTCCCTCCCAAAATGAGTATTCCAAGTTTCTCCTTTCCACTCTAGTCCTTACTTGATGTTGTTAAGCTCAACATTCAGATATACAATTGTCATTAAAAATATGTTCCACAAAAAATTAGAAAATTCAACATTGTAATGTTACTCTCTTGGTTTACTTCACCATATGAAGGTGGAAATATTTTTTTGGTGTATGTACATGTTTCAGTAGGGACTAAAACGCACACCGATGCAGTGGTCACTTAGCATTACACAACCCGCTAATTCTGAAATGAGGGCAATCTGGTCTGAAGGAAGTCCTCTCGTGCTATTCATAGATTGTTTTGCATAAGTAATGTTAGGAGCATGATAATATATATCTACATATTCAAATCAGAAACAGATATACCATAATTTGTTGAATGGACTGTATATGACTGTATATGATGTGACGAATCATCACACCTTGCCCTGCCGGTGTCAGAGGCACCTGGTTGAACGCTGTGAACTCAGGGACCGCTGTGAACCCTTTCAGGAGAATAGGTCAAAACTGTACTAGAAATGTCTACAATAAACCATTAAGTCATTCTCATGAGAATCAACCCATTCTTCGTGAAACATTCCCACCACCTGATCCACCTGTGACAAGAAGCAGCACTGTGGAACCAATTCAACATGGGTACGTTACTTCTGGTAATTACACAAGGTCAACCTCTCATTACCCTTCAGATTAAAACCCATCACATTTTGTTATCCTAACACTGGTTTAGCATGTATAAACAGGCTCCAGTCATGCCGGTGTAGTACTCCCGTCTATTAAGTCCATTACAGCAAAAGATATCTTCCAGCCAAGATGTGACAATATGACATTCAAGACTATTTACAGTGGAAATCCATGATAACGGGATACAGTTAGGCATGGCATAGCACCATGACTGATGGGGTCTTGGCCAACCATTTCGCTATGGAAGTGTAAGAAACTCAAGTTGGTACACATGTCTATAGAAAATCAATGGTATCTACATCTTCATCTACGTGATGTGGTGCAGGCTATCTTCCCTGACTGCCAGGAAGCCATGATCATATTCATCGGAAGCATTGGGCGCCAGGGTTATATTCCCGTCAAGGCTATCGAGTCAGGATAGTGACATATGTCCAGATGAAATGGACTTAAAAGTTTTACAAAGAGATAACTTTGAAGATGAGGATTCAAAGTGGGTACTTCCGAAACCAGACAGCCAGGCGACACTTTTTAAATTTTCGGCTACAGATCAATACAACAGAGCCAGAATATCAAAAAGAAATAATATTATTCATTCTATTTTTTCTTTATTTTTGACAGATAAGAAAAATAAAAACATACAACTTCAAAATGCAACAAAAAGGGATGTTCCTTTTTTCAAATAACAACTGATCTCATGCACTGCATTGTATCAGACTTCTGCAAACACCTCACACAGAGAATGTTTTAAGTACCTGTTACTGTAAAGAAAGCTTAGAAGCATCCTCTGCTTTAATTTGTTCAGATTTGGTTATGTTTTTGACCACAGTACTGATCGAAATCCATGAGCTTTAAAAATTCATTCAAGGCAGGCTTGTGTTTGTGAAGTGAGGTGTTTGCTCAAGTTTTACGTAATTTTGTTTCAATCCTTGTGCCATGGTCAAACATTTCCAAATTAACACATAAATATTTAGATACACAAATATGTTAGTAATGGTGACAAAACCCTTTCCATATTCATGAGAAATCTCTGCCAAAAGCAGAGTCAATTGTATGTTTCTGGCTAAATGAACATGAACATGTGTTTATGAATCACTAGGGGCGGTCGGGTAGCCAGGTGGTTAAAGCGTTCGCTCGTCACGCTGAAGACCCAGGTTCGATTCCCGACATGGGTACAGGTGTGAAGCCCATTTCTGGTGTCCCCCGCCGTGATATTGCAGGAATATTGCTAAAAGCGGCGTAAAAGCATACTCACTCACTCATTGTGAATCACTATCAAATATAGTGATAACACCAGGTGATCGCGAAAAGGTGAGCATGTCCTGCCCCACCGATGGCACCCATAACAAACACATGCAAAGGCAAGTCAGTTGTTAACCTCAAAGAACACGGAAACATATGGTACCAGTCAAAATAGGGAGTTGCATAAGATGTCAAACAAAAAACAAAAAATTAAAAACGTGGCCTTATGAAGATTGTTGCAACAACATTGGAAGCCTGAAGGCTGAAAACTGGCTAGTCAGTGTTGTGTCTTCGAAGACTGCACTACCAATCAAGGAAATGTGGAGTCAGTGCAGTCATCCATGACAAATGACAGCACATTTACTTGCAGAATAACGGTGTTCAGCATTTGTCTCAAGACTGGAACAAATTAAGGTTACCTCGATTAAGAAATATAGGCGTTAACTTTAGGCCTGATCAATATCTCACTGACAGGCAGGATGTATATCATGCCTCACTGAATCATTTCATTCTAGATGATCATAAAACGAGGAGTACCTCATTCAGGATTATTCAAAACACAAGTGAGAAGGATGTGAAGTATTGATACTGCATGTGAGTTGGTGATGGTGATTTGTCACACAATGTTATTCTCTACTGTGACAAAACAATGATATGTCACACATTCTCATTCTACATTGTGAGATCACAATGTAATATCATTCTCCACTGTGACATCAAACCTAACACATGTCAAGCAGCCATTCATCACTGTCATGACACTGCTATCATTGTTAAGCAATGTCATTCTTCACAGACTCTTCTAGGGCTGTGATGGGTAACTCGGGTACTCGGGTCGGGTGGGAGGAGGAACTAGCCGGACCCCTGGTTAGTCATGTGATATATTGTTTAGGCAAAACTAATCTAGAATTCCATGGTTACACTATAAGTCATTTATGTTCACATTTATTTCTGACTATGCACGCATTCCTTCTGACTTTCATCTGTTTGAATGAAGATAAAACTTCAGTCAACTTCAATGCAAGCATGACCAGATTGGTTTATGTGTGTATCTAAATACATTTTACCAGGGCTACTGTCAAAGTATTCCCAATCTGACAATTTGTACCTATCTCTTGAGACCTACAGTGGGTATCCGGGTAGGGGGATGGGTACCTGGGTAGGGGGATGGGTATCCGGGTAGGGGGATGGGTGCCTGGGTAGTAAATTTGGATTCGTCCCAGCCCTAGACTCTTCACATCGGAATGCAATACCATTGGTGACATCCCCATGATGCACCAAGCCATGTTTCCAGGCACCAGACATATAAACACAAATTGTTACACTGCTTACTGACATTGATCAACAGCATTCAACCAATTGTAGCATCACAGGCATTGATCAACATTATTCAACCAATTGTAGCATCACTGACATTGATCAACATCATTCAACCAATTGTAGCATCACAGGCATTGATCAACATTATTCAACCAATTGTAACATCACAGACATTGATCAACCTCATTCAACCAATTGTTACATCACAGACATTGATCAACAGCATTCAACCAACTGTTACACTGCACACTAACATTGATCAACATCATTCAACCAATTGTAGCATCACAGGCATTGACCAACATTATTCAACCAATTGTTACATCACAGACATTGATCAACATCATTCAACCAATTGTTACATCATGGAAATTGATCAACCTCATTCAACCAATTGTTACCTTACACACAGACATTGATCAACATCATTCAACCAACTGTTACATCATGGAAATTGATCAACCTCATTCAACCAATTGTTACATCACTGACATTGATCAACAGCATTCAACCAACTGTTACACTGCACACTAACATTGATCAACATCATTCAACCAATTAGAACACTGCACACAGACATTGACCAAATCATTCAACCAATTGTTACATCATAGAAATTGTTCAACCTCATTCAACCAATTGTTACATTACACACAGACATTGATCAACATCATTCAACCAATTGTTAAATTACACACTTTTAATATTTGCACCTGTGCATTCCACACTGACTGGTTAATTAACATTTCATCATGTGCTCCCCCATCATGAGATTAGTGGAACATTTTTAAAAGCAGCATAAAACCAAACTCACTCGCTCATGTCCTCCAAATATATTCGCAATGTTCCAGCAAAATCATGGTGGGGGTCACCAGACATGGGCTTCACACATTGTACCCATGTGGGGAATCGAACCTGGGTTTTAGGGGAAACGAGCAAAAGTTTTAACCACTCGGCTATCCCACCGCCCCCTCTAAG
Organism: Haliotis rufescens; assembly: GCF_023055435.1. Lineage (NCBI taxonomy): Eukaryota > Metazoa > Mollusca > Gastropoda > Lepetellida > Haliotidae > Haliotis > Haliotis rufescens. The sequence goes on along the minus strand of NW_025963779.1, from coordinate 58,001,905 downwards.
TGACTGGAAGTCAGTCACATCACATATTCATTGTGAAGAACTATGAAATAATATCATCCAATGTTCATCTCATTGGGGATAAACATGGAGAAGAATATTTAACAGTGCCATATTTGGTTCAATCTGGCTAATTTCATTTTTTTTACATGTTTTTATACATGTCAATGGATAGATATATCATGTTGTAATTACAGGGTGAATTGCATTATATAAAACTACATATTATTGTTAAGAAATCAAAGGATATACCAAGCTGTTATAATAAATATTGAAGGTCATCATTTTTAAGATACTTCTTGAAACCCATTAAGTTTGAACAAAGAAGGTCACATAGGCCATTTACAAAGAAAAGATTTCATTGTGTTATTCTTTTTTGCCAAGAATGTTTCAACCAAATGTTTTTTCCTTCTTAATACTAGAAATATAGACGTATCTTTTACTTGAAATAGGGGCAGTCGGGTAGCCTAGTGGTTAAAGCGTTCGCTCGTCACGCCGAAGACCCGGGTTCTATTCCCGACATGGGTACAACGTGTGCAGCCTATTTCTGGTGTCCCCCGCCGTGATATTACTGGAATATTGCTAAAACCGGCATAAAACCATACTCACTCACTCACTTGAAATAATGATATGATTAATTATGTTAGAGTTAACTTGCAATATGTTCAACATTCTTGATAAGAAACCCATGTAATAATTCCCAACCCAAATAGACACAACAATACGCCATGATAATACCATTGCCACACCCCAATGTTTTGCTTGGGTCAAGTTATGTTTCAAACCAGACAACTTGCTTGATGTTCTGCAAGAAAAGCTACACAAATGCAAATCATATGAACTTTTTAGTTACATATGGTGATATTTTTATAGTGAATTCATGTCGTCTAGATAAATGCCACTAAAACTTCAGAAACAAAAACGTCTTCTCCATGTCTCTTGGACGCCATCAGAACAATGACACTTCCTTCCCATGATTGAGAATGCAACGCTTATGATGAGACAACATGAATGATATATGTTTGAGAGAAGGGCAAAATTACTTTAATTCTGCAGCATATTGTCTCCAATGAGAAGACAACACAAGACTACATGTATCAAATACACAAAGATGTATGACATGAATTGATACCGCAACAAGAATTGATAATGCAATTGCATATCATCTTTTACTAAGACATGTGGGCTCACAATAATTACATGCAAATCATGTTTTGAAACCTTTTAATATGGATCCAACAATACATGTAACATGAAGGAGGGGATAGGTGAGCTGGCATTTTCATGAAACTTTGAGCAGTTTTTAAGTGATATTCTGCATCGGGAGGAGAGCTGAGAAGTGATGCAGGTTGTGGATCATGCAGATGTTTACTACTTAGTGAAACCATGGGCCATAAACAGCTGATCCTGGAATTAAAAAGGGAGGCAACTCTGCATACTTAATTTTAACCCATGACTGAACGAATATTAATGGCCTCTACTAAACGAGTGTGTGCGTGATTTAGGTTTACTCACTTTGAACACCACTAAGAAAGCACAAGTGATGCAGGCCAATGAGTAAGTGGGTTGTGTTTAACTCCGCTTTGAACAGAATTCCAGTTATATCATGGTGTGTCAGCGTAATGTAGGAGGAAAGCCCGATGTGATGCACGTCTCAGCCATATACCACTTTGGTGAAACCCACGAGCACGGGTATGGTGCTGACAAACCTAGAAACATAATCGGGGGCAACCAGAATTCTAACCCACAATCATAGATTCCTGGCATGCCCAAGGGATGCAACTCTGCATAGTGAATTGCAGCGTCTTGGATTACTGAGCAGCTCATGCCCTCATAGGTCTTAGATGTTCATCACATTGGTGAAACCAACTGGTACGAGCATGGCGTAGGCAAACCTTGTAACATAATCAGGGCAATTGTGGGATTCAAACCGATAATCAAAGTTATTTGGCACGCCTAAGGGATGCAACTCTGCAGAGCGAATGCAGCCCCTTAAATGACAGGGCCACCTGAGCCCCTCACCCCTAATAAATCTACCAAGTGAAACTTATGGGACAATTACAGTGAAGTCCCGTTAATCTGACATGGTTGGTTGAATATGATTATGTCGGATTAACAAGTATGAAATACGAAATTAAGAAGTATAAACGTTCCTGATCAAAAATCAGACAACTATATGATAGATAACGATACAAACTTGTAATAAAAAAATGAAAAATGAAATATTGAAACTCATATTGTTATGTTACATTGTTAACGGAATATGTTTTCTAATCATGCAACCTCTAAAGCTTTACACAAAACAACTGTTACAGACTTTATGACATTCAAAATACTTTAAAAAACATAGCCTAGAATGGAAGCCGCCAGTTTGAAACTGGTACCGCAAAGCTAAAGAAAACAGCTTTCTTAGTGGCGACTGTTAACTTGGTCGGTAGGTCATAGTTCGCGAAAGGTTGTGCTGACGTGACCTGTAATAGGATGTCCTTTGCAATAGCGACAACTTGTATCTGATTTAATGAGATTGAGGTAATCTAAGCATGTGAGTAATCCTGTGTTCTTTATTTAAAGCATTATTGTTTATTGTTAAGTAAGTTTATCCCTGCACCTGCCAGCAGACTCGTCTCGCATCAAAACACGGGCTGTGTACTCGCAGGCAGATGACCACAGAGTACGCTGATGACTGTGTCGGATTAACGAGACTGATTAATGAGTGATTTCAGCAATTTGTTAGAGATTAGGTGTGTCAGAGTCGGAGTGCGATACTGTCAGATAAACAGGTCTAAATAGCACTGATTTAATCGGTTCCCATCATTAGTGTCGGATAAAGCCAATTGTCGGATTAACGAGTGTTGGATTAACGAGACTTGACTGTATATACATTTCAGGTAATATGGAGAAGGGCATCGGATCCAAACCCTGTGACAATAGGGGAACAAGTTTATGTTGGAAATCCACGATATTCCCTCCAACAACTTAAAGAAAAAGGGGAATGGAACCTGATCATAAAGAATGTGGTGCCGGAAGATTCCGGGGTGTATGAGTGCCAGGTGAGCAGCAGGAAGAAGATTATCTGGCACATCCTCCTGCGAGTAAACGGTAAGCGCCGACTATGTACATGGATGTCAAATAGTTACAAATACATGTGATATGATTATCTGGCACATCCTCCTGCGAGTAAACGGTAAGCGCCAACTGTGAACATGGATGTCAAATAGTTACAAATACATGTGATATGATTATCTTGTACATCCTCCTGCGAGTAAACGGTAAGCGCCGACTGTGTACATGGATGTCAAATAGTTACAAATACATGTGATATGATTATCTTGTACATCCTCCTGCGAGTAAACAGTAAGCGCCGACTGTGTACATGGATGTCAAATAGTTACAAATACATTTAATATGATTATCTTGTACATCCTCCTGCAAGTAAACAGTAAGCGCCGACTGTGTACATGGATGTCGAATAGTTACAAATACATTTAATATGATTATCTTGTACATCCTCCTGCAAGTAAACAGTAAGCGCCGACTGTGAACATGGATGTCGAATAGTTACATATACATGTAATATGGAACTTAAGTTCAACAAGAAATATGTTTACAATTTGATAAAACTGAATACCGTTCTTAAAGAGTAATGAGACAACTTTAGGGGTTGAGATGATATGCTGAGAGAAGTTTGAATTGATATGATTGGAGAGATTTGAGATAAAATCCTCAGATGTTTGATAATATACTTAGGAAGAGCAGGGATGATATTCCTTAGAAAGTATCCTCACAGAGATAGTATCCTCACAGAGGGTAGCAATTATATCCTCAGAGAGGGTTGATAAACTATGTACTTCAGGATGAGATAATGTACTTCAGGATGAGATAATGTACTTCAGGATGAGATAATGTACTTCAGGATGAGATTATGTACTTCAGGATGAGATTATGTACTTCAGGATGAGATAATGTACTTCAGGATGAGATAATGTACTTCAGGATGTGATAATGTGCTTCAGGATGTGATAATGTGCTTCAGGATGAGATAATGTACTTCAGGATGAGATAATGTACTTCAGGATGAGATAATGTACTTAAGGACGATGAGATAATTAAGTGTGGGACAAGTCATATATCAGAGGGTACTTTCCTGACTGAAGGGATGCCTCAGGTTGACGGATAGGATCATTCTCGATCAGTAAATCAAACTGTACACAGGGTACAAAATAATACACAAGTCATACCCTGATTTCCGTTGCCTTATCGTTTTGTACCTAGACTACAGTGTGTGAGTGATTACCTATTTTGGAAATCTTGTGATATTCAATGACGTAGATGTTGCCACAATCATGTAATCAACAGCTACATGCTTGGACCTACTATCAAGTCCTTTTTTGACGAAATCAAAATCAGGGTATGCTTAGTTATGGTCTGTGTACAACCTGATACAGCAATGGAAATCTGGGTACAACTTGATCTATTGTTTTGTACCCAAGGAACATATCGATGGTAAACTGACCTGATCAGTTTTACTGCCTCCCTCAAATCCCCTCCCTCCCCAGCCTGATGACAATCACAGCTCCACACACCACCCAGCTTAATGACAATCACATCTCCACACACCACATAGCCTAATGACAATCACAACTCCACACACCACCCAGCTTAATGACAATCACAGCTCCATACACCACCCAGCTTAATGACAATCACAGCTCCACACACCACCCAGCTTAATGACAATCACAACTCCACACACCACATAGCCTAATGACAATCACAACTCCACACACCACCCAGCTTAATGACAATCACAACTCCACACACCACATAGCCTAATGACAATCACAACTCCACACACCACCCAGCTTAATGACAATCACAGCTCCATACACCACCCAGCTTAATGACAATCACAATTCCACACACCACCCAGCTTAATGACAATCACAACTCCACACACCACCCAGCTTAATGACAACCACAACTCCACACACCACATAGCCTAATGACAATCACAACTCCACACACCACCCAGCTTAATGACAATCACAGCTCCATACACCACCCAGCTTAATGACAATCACAATTCCACACACCACCCAGCTTAATGACAATCACAGCTCCACACACCACCCAGCTTAATGACAATCACAACTCCACACACCACCCAGCTTAATGACAATCACAACTCCACACACCACCCAGCTAAATGACAATCACAGCTCCACACCACCCAGCTTAATGACAATCACAATTCCACACACCACCCAGCTTAATGACAATCACAGCTCCACACACCACCCAGCCTGACGGCAATCACAGCTCCACACACCACATAGCCTAATGACAATAACAACTCCACACACCACCCAGCTTAATGACAATCACAACTCCACACACCACACAGCTTATTGACAACCACAGCTCCACACACCACCCAGCGTAATGTCAATCACAACTCCACACACCACATAGCTTAATGACAATCACAGCTCCACACACCACCCAGCTTAATGACAATCACAACTCCACACACCACCCAGCTTAATGACAATCACAACTCCACACACCACATAGCCTAATGACAATCACAGCTCCACACACCACCAAGCCTAATGACAACCACAACTCCCAACACCACCCAGCGTAATGTCAATCACAACTCCACACACCACCCAGCCTAATGACAACCACAACTCTACACACCACCCAGCTTAATGACAATCACATATCCACATACCTACCAGGCTAATGACAATCACAGCTCCACACACCACCCAGGCTTATGACAATCACAGTTCCTCACACCACCCAAACTAATGACAAATCACAACTCCACACACAACCCCATCCTAAATGAGTCACAGCCTAAAGTGTCCACACACCATCCCACCCAGTGAGTAAGTATGGTTTTACGCCTCTTTTTGCAATATTCAAACAATATCATGACAGGGAACACCAGAAAATGGGCTTCACACATTGTAAGCATGTGGGGATTCGAAACCAGGTCTTCGGCGTGACGAACCAACGCTTTAACCACCAGGTAACCCCATCACCCCCAACCCCACCCAAATAAAAAGTCACAAATCCAAACAAATCCAAGATAATGATTAACAGTCACAACTCGATCCACACCATTCCAGCCTCATGGCAGTAACAAGTCCTGGGGTAAAAAACACACCACCTAAACCCTATCCCAATCACAGCTTGAAATGCCAGCCAAACCTATGCCAATAACATCTCCAGCACATTTCACAAAATACTTTAATGTTGTCTCATGAGTGCGATCGAGATGAGATCAGACCTGAAGTTTGTCCCCGACTTGTCCCGATGAAAATGACGGGTCCCACGACTCAGAGAGTGACAAGAACCAAAGACGATCATCGTTACAACAGAGTGTATGTGTGACAACTGTTTATGTGTCAGATACATGATTAAGTACTATGGTGTAACATTTATAGAAAAACAAATATTCATTTCACCAAGAAAACTTTCCCAGGTAACATCTGAACCAGCAATAGCTTTATCTACAAACTTGTAGGTAATCAAACTATAACTGTTTAATTTTGAATTCCCAAAATAATACTTATAATTGCTATCTGTAGTTAAAAATTCCTATGTATAAACACCTTAGCCTAATTTCATGAAGGGATATTCGGGCTATGACTGTTGTTAGCATGATGGAGTTACAACCGTCGTAGAACGACAATGCTTTATGAAACTAGACCTGGTTGTAATAAGGAAACACCATATTAGATGTGTAACAAAACAATGTGACAGACATTAGCACATAATTTGAATTTTATTTTGCTTGCTAGCTTCGACCAATCCACAGAGGGTAAACTCTGAGTACTTCAAGAATGGTAGAGGTATAGTTGTTATCTCCCCTTTTTTCTCTATTACCCAGTTATCTCCCCTGATCGCTACTGCTGTTTGTGTTGTCCCTTTGGGCCTTAACCTCTAACCTCCATGCTCAGCCTGCAGAAACATACCACCACTCTCTTGCAGCATGGACTGTCAGTATTTCACTGTTACATGTTCAATAATCACACTAGTCTATCAATACTCTAGATGTATGGCAAAAGTCTTTCAGGAAGAAAAGTACATTAACACATCAGATTTATCAGATGACATGTTTTTAGATTTCAATATTGTTTTATAAGGACATTTTAAATCATGAAATCTTACATGGGTTTCATGAAATGTCATTAACATCCGCCCATAAGTTTAAAGTGTTTTATTATAATATAAAATCATTATGAAGCCTTTGTCAGTTTCTTTTAAAAAAAAGGTGCTTTGTGTCACTTAAGCACAAGCATTAGTGATGACTTACTGCAAGACTTTTGCCAAAAATAATATTTATGTATTTTGAAGCCATAGTCTGTACACGATTCCAGTTGTACACATAGAGTTCACAATTTGCTGAATATATTTATGCATATGAAGTAGTACATTTTTATTACCTTTGTTCAAACTCTTTTAATGTTTCTGTTCATTCATGTGTAATTTAAGAATTATTGCCCTTACGTTTTTCTGCTGACTGATAACTTGTGTATCTCCTTGAGTATATTTTCCAGTAACATAATTTCAATAAAGTAATTAAATCAAACAATTTCAATATAATGAATAGCCTAGGAAAATGTACATCAAGTGACAATGATCTTTGAAGTATGTATCATGATTGTATAAACACACAAAAGCATCATCATCCTCTGTGTGCAAGGAACCGTGCCTAAATACCTCCTGACATTCAAATTCTACCCATTTAAAAAAGTTGATGAATATTTTAAAGTGATGGTCTTTTCATTAAGAACCTCTTGAAATAACTTTCTATAGAACCAAATTTTTTGGATTTTACAAAAATGGAAAATCAAATTGATTGGTCACATCCTATGCAAAATCAAGAATTGTGTTTGTAATGTAGCGTTATTCAGGGTTTGTAAGAGGCATGTGACTGCAATACCCTTGTTTACAGAGGATGATATCAGTATAATATTGATGGTTGAAGCACTTGTTATCTGCACACTAACTGTGAAAGTACTCACTTGACAGTAGACCCTGTGTATGCCCATGTCCAATAACATGTCACTGTTACGTTCTGGATTGCACAATTATCATCTTGTAAGACAAATAAAAACATGAGCAGTGTAACAGACCAGGTAAAAAAACGTAAATTTACGAGGATGTGAGTTTCCATTTTGATAAACATATTATGACATCATTAGATTGATTAGTTTTATACTCAATATTCTCATAGGATAATGACTTTCCTGCTTTAAACTGCTCACAGTGGGAACAGTTTTGTTGAGGTTTTGAATGGCTAGTAGCACCTTTAGCTGTTCAGCTAAAATGGACTCTATTTGGGTGGGTGACCTTCGTGACTGTCTCTACCTCTCAAGACTAGACGGATGGGGGCACCTAGTCAGACTATATGGATGAGGCCACCTTGGCAGACTATGTGGATGGGGCCACCTTGGCAGACTATATGGATGGGGCCATGGATGTAGCCACATTGGCAGACATTATGGATGGGGCCATCTTGGCAGACACTATGGATGGGGCCACCTTGGGAGACATTATGGATGGGGCCATCTTGGCAGACTCTATGGATGAGGCCACCTTGGCAGACTATATGGATGGGGCTACCTTGTCAGACTATATGGATGGGGCTACCTTGTCAGACTCTATGGATGAGGCCACCTTGTCAGACTCTATGGATCGGGCCACTATGGATGGGGCCACCTTGTCAGACTCTATGGATTGGGCCACCTCTGTAGACTCTATGATGAGGCCACCTTGGCAGACAATATGGATGGGGCTACCTTGTCAGACTATATGGATGGGGACACCTTGTCAGACTCTATGGATGAGGACACCTTGGCAGACTATATGAATGGGGCCACCTTGTCAGACTCTATGCATGAGGCCACCTTGGCAGACTCTGTGGATGAGGCCACCTTGGCAGACTCTATGGATGAGGCCACCTTGGCAGACTCTATGGATGAGGCTACCTTGGCAGACAATATGGATGGGGTCTCCTTGGCAGACTCTATGGATGAGGCCACCTTGTCAGACTCTATGGATGAGGCCACCTTGGCAGACTATATGGATGGGTCTACCTTGGCAGACTCAATGGATGGGGCTACCTTGGCAGACTATATGGATGGGGCTACCTTGGTAGACTATATGAATGGGGCCACCTTGGCAGATGTTATGGATGGGGCCATCTTGGCAGACGTTATGGATGGGGCCATCTTTCCAGACTACATGGATGGGGTAAATTTTCCAGACTATATGGATGGGGCCACCTTTCCAGACAACATGGACTGGGCCACCTTTCCAGACTACATGGAAGGGGCCACCTTTCCAGACATCATGGATTGGGCCAACTTTCCAGACTACATGGATTGGGCGATCTTTCCAGACTCCATGGATGGGGCCACCTTTCCAGACATCATGGATTGGGCCAACTTTCCAGACTACATGGATTGGGCCATCTTTCCAGACTACATGGATGGGGCCACCTTTGCTGACTCTATGGATGGGGCTACCTTGGCAGACTCTATGGATGGGGCTACCTTGGCAGACTCTATGGATGGGGCTACCTTGGCAGACTCTATGGATGGGGCTATCTTGGCAAACTCTATGGATGGGTCCACTTCGCCAGAATAGATGGATGGGGCCACCTTGGCAGATGTTTTGGATGGGGCAACTTTCCAGACTACATGGATGGGGCAACCTTTCCAGACGACATGGATTGGTCCAACTTTCCAGACTACATGGATGAGGCAACCTTTCCAGACTACATGGATTGGCCCACCCTTCAAGACTACATGGATTGGGCCACCTTTCCAGACTACATGGATTAGCCCACCCTTCAAGACTACATGGAAGGGGCCACCTTTCCAGACTACATGGAAGGGGCCACCTTTCCAGACTACATGGAAGGAGCCACCTTTCCAGACTACATGGATTTGGCCAACTTTCCAGACTACATGGATTGGGCCACCTTTCTAGACAACATGGATTGGGCCACCTTTCTAGACAACATGGAAGGGGCAACCTTTCCAGACTACATGGATTGGGCCACCTTTCCAGACTACATGGATTGGCCCACCTTCTCAGACTACATGGATTGGGCCACCTTTCCAGACTACATGGATTGGGCCACCTTTCCAGACTACATGGATTTGGCCACCTCTCAAGACTACATGGATTGGGCCACCTTTCCAGACTACATGGAAGGAGCCACCTTTCTAGACAACATGGAAGGGGCAAACTTTCCAGACAACATGGACTGGGCCACCTTTCCAGACTACATGGAAGGGGCCACCTTTCCAGACATCATGGATTGGGCCAACTTTCCAGACTACATGGATTGGGCCATCTTTCCAGACTACATGGATGGGGCCACCTTTGCTGACTCTATGGATGGGGCTACCTTGGCAGACTCTATGGATGGGGCTACCTTGGCAGACTCTATGGATGGGGCTACCTTGGCAGACTCTATGGATGGGGCTATCTTGGCAAACTCTATGGATGGGTCCACTTCGCCAGAATAGATGGATGGGGCCACCTTGGCAGATGTTTTGGATGGGGCAACTTTCCAGACTACATGGATGGGGCAACCTTTCCAGACGACATGGATTGGGCCAACTTTCAAGACTACATGGATTGGGCCACCCTTCAAGACTACATGGATTGGGCCACCTTTCAAGACTACATGGATTGGCCCACCCTTCAAGACTACATGGAAGGGGCCACCTTTCAAGACTACATGGATTGGGCCACCTTTCCAGACTCAGGGATTGGGCCACCTTTCCAGAATACATGGATTGGGCCAACTTTCCAGACAACATGGATTTGGCCACCTTTCCAGACTACATGGATTGGGCCACCTTTCCAGACTACATGGATTGGGCCACCTTTCCAGACTACATGGATTGGGCTACCTTTCAAGACTACTTGGATTGGGCCACCTTTCCAGACTACATGGAAGGAGCCACCTTTCCAGACTACATGGAAGGGGCCACCTTTCCAGACTACTTGGATTGGGCCACCTTTCCAGACTCAGGGATTGGGCCACCTTTCCAGACTACATGGATTGGGCCACCTTTCCAGACTACATGGATTGGGCCACCTTTCCAGACTACTTGGATTGGGCCACCTTTCCAGACTACATGGAAGGAGCCACCTTTCCAGACTACATGGATTTGGCCAACTTTCCAGACTACATGGATTGGGCCACCTTTCTAGACAACATGGATTGGGCCACCTTTCTAGACAACATGGAAGGGGCAACCTTTCCAGACTACATGGATTGGGCCACCTTTCCAGACTACATGGATTGGGCCACCTTCTCAGACTACATGGATTGGGCCACCTTTCCAGACTACATGGATTGGGCCACCTTTCCAGACTACATGGATTGGGCCAACTTTCCAGACTACATGGAAGGAGCCACCTTTCTAGACAACATGGAAGGGGCAACCTTTCCAGACAACATGGATTGGGCCACCTTTCCAGACTACATGGATTGGGCCACCTTTCAAGACTACATGGATTGGGCCACCTTTCCAGACTACATGGATTGGGCCACCTTTCAAGACTACATGGATTGGGCCACCTTTCCAGACTACATGGATTGGGCCACCTTTCCAGACTACATGGATTGGGCCACCTTTCCAGACTACATGGAAGGAGCCACCTTTCCAGACTACATGAATGGGGCCACCTTTCAAGACTACATGGAAGGGGCCACCTTTCAAGACTACATGAATGGGGCCACCTTTCCAGACAACATGGATTGGGACACCTTTCTAGACAACATGGAAGGGGCCACCTTTCCAGACTACATGGATTGGGCCACCTTTCTAGACTACAGTAAACTACGGTTATAACGAACACGCATATAATGAACTAACGGATATAACGAACTAACTTTTTAGTCCCGACTATATGCTGTAGTTATGCTGTATATATGCTTATAATGAATTACGGTTATAACAAACTAAAATTAGTAGTCCCTTTGAGTTTGTTATAACCGTAGTTTACTGTACATGGAAGGAGCCACCTTTCCAGACTACATGGATTGGGCCACCTTTCCAGACTACATGGATTGGGCTACCTTTCAAGACTACATGGATTGGGCCACCTTTCAAGACTACATGGATTGGGCCACCTTTCAAGACTACATGAATTGGGCCACCCTTCAAGACTACATGGATTGGGCCACCTTTCCAGACTACATGGATGAGGCAACCTTTCCAGACTACATGGATTGGGCCACCCTTCAAGACTACATGGATTGGGCCACCTTTCCGGACTACATGGATTGGGCCACCTTTCCAGACTACATGGAAGGGGCAACCTTTCCAGACTACATGGATCGGGCCACCTTTCAAGACTACATGGAAGGGGCCACCTTTCCAGACTACATGGATTGGGCCACCTTTCAAGACTACATGGAAGGGGCCACCTTTCCAGACTACATGGATTGGGCCACCTTTCCAGACTACTTGGATTGGGCCACCTTTCCAGACTACATGGATTTGGCCACCTTTCCAGACTACATGGATCGGGCCACCTTTCCAGACTACATGGATTGGCCCACCTTTCAAGACTACATGGATTGGGCCACCTTTCCAGACTACATGGAAGGGGCCACCTTTCCAGACTACATGGATTGGGCCACCTTTCCAGACTACATGGATTGGGCCACCTTTCAAGACTACATGGAAGGGGCCACCTTTCCAGACAACATGGAAGGAGCCACCTTTCCAGACAAAATGGATTGGGCCACCTTTCAAGCCTACATGGATTGGGCCACATTTCCAGACGTCATGGAAGGGGCCACCTTTGCAGACTTTATAGATGAGATATCTTGGCAAACTATATGGATTGTGCTGCTTTAGCAGACTTATTGGTTAGCAAATCTTCACTCAGACTTAATCTTTTTACCCTGACTCACTTTTTTCTGCAAATTACGGTATATTTCTGGTAAAAATGGTGGTAAAACTGAAGCAATGTCAATCACTAAGATATGGTATTATATTCAAGATGCTTACTTTAATAATTAGTTGATCGAAACCAGGTAATATTGGACATGGGTAGATGTAGTCCCTCTGACTGTACCGATGTACTTCACGTACGCATTCCTCCCCAAGCCTTCCCATGTTTTCTATCCTCTACCTGCACAAGCGTGTTGTACTGTCGAGTTCATTTTTCAATGTGAGTGCAACATGGCAATGTTATGATTGTCGTTTTGGAATGCTTTTGTGTGTTTAGCATGATGTGTGCTTTGGTAATGTGTATAAAATCTAACCTACTTTCAAGTTATATGACTTTTGTAAACTTTGATGCAGTAGGCAACTATTACATGTGAGAAGACAAATCCATATAGATTGGGTAAAAATGAATTGCCAAATACTGTACAGCAACAAGTAAGATAATACATAAATACAACAAAATATGTCAAATTAAAAATTGATATTGCCACATAATCCTTGTTTTATTTACTGTTATTAGATTCAAATTTATGTTATATATCTATACATACATTTGTTCTTATTGATCATAGAGAACAGTTGTTGTTCGAAATATTCCTCAAGCCATGGAGTGAGTGAGCGTCATGTTCAAGAGTATTGAGGGGACACCAGAAATGTGTTTCACACATTGTACCCATGTTGAGAATTGAATACGGGTCTCCAGCATGACAAACCAACACTTTAACCACTAGGCTACCTCTCCACCCCTTAAAGTCATGGAAGAGGCTATGGAACTTATACACGTTCCTGTCCTTTAAAATTCTTTCAGAATTTAGTCAACATTCCTGCTTTTTACAGCCTTTATGCTACTATGGAAGGTCATGCACACCAAATTATGTTTGCAAAGAACACTTTTCTGTCATTACTGTGTATAAAACATTGAGATAGAGTGTGTAATATAAGTGTAACAGCAATCAAATGAAATGGTACCAAAATCTAAATAAAAGTCCTAACGTCTAGAAATGTGTCTTCAAATGTCACAAAGATACTGTGTACCATTAAACTGAAATAAAACTTTTGTCCTGCAGAAATCCAGCACCATTGCTCATAAACAACAATTTCCTCACATATTGTGAGTCAAATATGTATATTTTAACATTTGAAAAAACAAATGTCTTTTATGTACTATGTCCTGATGTTGATCATATGCATCCTTCAATTTCCGACCGATATCTGTTTCTCCATCTTACAACTCCAAGCAGAACTAATGTGAACCCTATACAGCCTGATTGGTTTTCTTTCATCACCTATGGAAAACATATACTGCCAAACAAGATCAGCAGTAATATCAAATTTTAATGAAGAACAAGAACGATACAATTCCCTGCATCAATACTATGTAAGCAGACCATCCACCAGTCAGATCATGACAGGTTTCAAATGAGAAACGATCCTTCCCTCAATCATGAAATCAACAGTTTATGTTACAAGACATCACTGTTCTAATCCTGTAGAAAAGACATCATTTGCCCATTACAAGAAAACCCTTGACACTTGGACTGTCTGCTGTAGTAGTTAGAAGATTGGGAAGCCTTCAGGGACAATTACCAAGTCCTGCCTTGCTTGTAACTTTCTAAATATACTGATACAAGGGAACCGACAATCCTTTAAGTAAATCTGACAACTCTGCCCCTGAGAAATCAAAGGTTCTGTTTTCCCCAATGTGAACATCACCAGTGGTAGATGTGCACTCCTGTGGTACATTTCCTGGTGGACAGTGTGCAGACCGAACCCACTTAGTCTCTATTAAGAGATAATAAGGTCAAAACCCATTAACAGAGTTTCATCAGTTTTACCCCCAAATGCCGCTAATGGTGCCAATTTGCTTAATATGTTTTCTGTGATCAATGGACAAGACCTCATATGATACCATCCTGTCAAGTTTCTTTTCCAACTTTGACATCATAAAGAAATGGGGCATAAGTTCACACAAATGCCATGTGTTTTTTTAATATGTAGAATATAGAATGAATTACATTTAGATTATCAAAACATCATTTGTATTATATTTAGGAAAAAAACTTAATCTTGTTTTACATGTTGATCTTAATTTAATTGTTTAATAAAAAAATATAATAATTTCAAATGTTGTGTCAAATGGACTTTATTTGAACATTTGTTTGCACATTTTCATAACTTTTTTTACAGAATCTTTTTAAAGGATTAATATTAACATGATATTATTTTACCTCCTGAACATTGGAATTCTGACCAAAATATGACCAAAAGAAATTGGTATTATCAGAGCATTTGTGCAATGTAAATTTGATCAGAATGAATATCGCGCATTGTTGTTACGGACAGAAAGAAACAAGAAACCAATTTTATCATGTCAGGAAATGCAATCTATATCTATTGACTAATCAATCTTATTTCCTTTTCCAGATAAGCCTCAGTCTACAGTGCCAGGTGAGATTTGGGAGGGATCAGTTACCATGGTTACAAACTAAACTTTCATTAGTCAAATGAGGTTCTGGGTTTGTTCCCTACATTCAGTATCAGCTGCTGTATCATTTAACCTAAACCTTTAAACTTGAAGTAGGCAAACCATCGGTTGACATTGTGATCACTGGCGGCAACCTTGGTTACAACTGCGAGTTGTCCTAACCACAATCAGCAGCCATTGTAACCACCTGTTCTCCACTTCAGCCACCACCAATAACACCCACTAGGTACTGGAGCCACTTCAGCCTCCTCCAACATCACCCACTAAGTACTAGGGCCACTTCAGCCACCTCCAATAACACCCAGTAGCTGCTGGGGCCACTTCAGCCACCTCCAATAACACCCACTAGGTACTGGAGCCACTTCAGCCTCCTCCAACATCACCCACTAGGTACTGGGGCCACTTCAGCCACCTCCAATAACACCCATCAGGTACTGGGGCCACTTCAGCCAACACCAATAACACCAACTAGGTACTGCAGACCACTTCAGCAACCACCAATAACACCCACTAGGTACTTGGTCCACTTAAGCATCCTCCAACATCACCCACTAGGTACTGGTGCCACTTCAGCCACCACCAATAACACCCACTAGGTACTGGCACCATTTCAGACACCTCCAATAACAACCATCAGGTACTAGGGCCACTTCAACCATCTCCAATAACACCCACCCAATAGGTACTGGCACCATTTCAGACACCTCCAATAACACCCACTATGTAGTGGGACCACTTCAACCATCTCCAATAACACCCACTAGGTTCTGAGGAACATTCAGACACCTCCAATAACACCCACTAGGTACTGGGGCCACTTCAACCATCTCCAATAACACCCTCTAGGTTCTGAGGAACATTCAGTCACCACCAATAACACATATTGGGATGAAATATGACACAGTTGCTGAACTAGAAAATTGAAAATGGTTTGATAAAAGTACTTGTAACCTAAGATCTCTTTCTCGACTGGTTAGTTACTATTTTGTCACCAGCTATATATCATACCAACCTTTGAGTTACCAGATCTGGACCATGCAAGTGGTCGACAACATTATGCAATGATCCATGCCAGTGAGCCATAATGACATCCAATCCTCAAGGTCACTGACCATAACCACCCAATCCACACCCAGCTGTCTAAGCTCTTACAACAAGCATGAGGATCTAGGAATTCCCCTGGTCTGATCCCTACGAAAAGTTAAGTAATATTCAATGAGACTTGTGTACCTTCTGTGTTTTTCATTGGCATTCCTTCTATATTTCAGCTATTTTTGTGTCAGGAACAACATTTGTTGAAAAAGGTGACCCTATTCATATTGTGTGCAATGCAACTGGGTCTGTGAACCCTCCACAGGATTTAGACTGGTTTAAAGATGGCATCAAAATAACACCAGATGCACATCAGAAGATTACAATAGAAAAATTCCAGTCACTTCCAACCAAGACTATAGTGAGTGTCCTCCAGTTGAAGCACAGCAATATGAACGATGCTGGCACCTATGTTTGCCGAAGCAGTAACCTGGACATCACAAGCATAAAAGTCCATGTTCTTAATGGTAAGTGGGTTGTCTGGGATTGTTTTTTTTTATATCTGCAGACATAAACATGCAACCAGATCCTGTAGTTACCAATATAGATCTGCATCTTGAAGTGCCCTGTCTGTAACAGAAGGTCCTACTGTGAAGATTATGTCCGAGCTCCACAAGGCGATTTAAGCGCTATAACTATTTTAACACCCATACCTTAACATACAGTCATGACAGTTGTAGCACGAAGATCTCTCCGTGGAAGAAAGCCCATGTCCTTGACAGTGTTCGAAATAAAAATACTTGCCAGTCTGCCATCAGGACCCACAGACTTTAGAAGCTCCAGGCCCTGACTGAACTCTTCAGGCCCTCATTTAAAAACAATGCAGCTTATTGTGACAAATAATAGACACATAATTCACTACCATAAGGACCCATACAACTTTGTAACTAATGGCCCAACACGAGACGTACCTGCCCATGAGCAAGTGCTTAATTCAAACACCGACATCAACTCGACAGTAGTTTGCCATAACCATCCTCTTTAGACTCGTTGTTAAGTTAGTGTTGCAAAAACGATATTCCTGTTTTGATTTCTGAACTATAGTTTCATTTATTGTTATTAATACCCCCTTCTGTTTGGTTATTGTGTATCATGTCTGGTGTTGGTGACAAATATTTTGTGCCGAGAAATAAAAATGATGAACATGTAGCCGCATTAACTGCTTACAAGTATCACATAAGAAAATGTGAATAAAAGTCACAAGGGAAGTAATGAAAATTATGTTAGCTTCTCCACCTGAACACAAATCCAATGGAGAATATGTGTTGGGAATTCTTAATGGCTGATCAGTGTATACGTATTGCCAGATTGTATTATCTGTGACGGACATGAGAGTAAATACCCGAACATGTTCACTCTGCTGATAGACTGGTCTGATGAGCCAAGATTCCTTCACAAAGCTGACAACTTGATAAAACAGGAAACATAGAACCCTGCCCAGTTGTGGTGCTCTAATGAGGCTCTTCCTGTGTGATGGGTTACTATGGACACCAACATATCCAGACTCTTCCAAAAAAGTAATCAATATTTTGAAGACAAGAAACCTACCTGTCAAGTTTATAAGACAAACAGTCTGGGAACTTCACAGATTGTGATTATCTCCCCTCTCACATTTCACTTATCCTATCTATTTCCCATACATATTTGGTAAATACAGGTCTCAGAGGACCTCCCAAAGGGTTCAGTCAGTTCAATCAAGGAGAATGTCTTTATAAAATCAAACCTGAAAGAATCATTGAACATCTGAAAATATTAACTTTATTAAAAATTTACTGTTCAGATATACTTCCTTAATTTGTTCTCAGTACACCAATAAAACTGTATATACATATTTTTAACGTTTGAACATGTTTCTGTTTGACAGTTATCAGTATTCGTGTGTGTGTGTGTGTGTGTGTATGTTTAATCATGTTTTGTTTTACCTTATTAGAATGAGTGAGTACTTTTGATCATGTTTTGTTTGACATGAGTGTCATGTTTTGTTTGACATGAGTGGGAGCATGTTAGATCATGTTTTGTTTGACACGAGTGAGAGCATGTTTGATCATGTTTTGTTTGACATGAGTTAGAGCATGTTTGATCATGTTTTGTTTGACACGAGTAAGAGCATGTTTGATCATGTTTTGTTTGACACGAGTGAGAGCATGTTTGATCATGTTTTGATTGACATAGTGAGTGAGAGCATGTTTGATCATGTTTGCTTTACATGAGTGAGAGCATGTTTGATCATGTTTTGATTGAAATGAGTGAGAGCACATTTCATCATGTTTTGTTTGACATAATGAGTGAGAGCATGTTTGATCATGTTTTGATTGACATAATGATGAGAGCATGTTTGATCATGTTTTGATTTACATAGGGAGTGAGTGCATGTTTGATCATCTTTTGATTGACATAGTGAGTGACAGCATGTTAGATCATGTTTGCTTGACATGAGTGAGAGCATGTTAGATCATGTTTGCTTGACATAGTGAGTGAGAGCATGTTTGATCATGTTTTGATTGAAATGAGTGAGAGCACGTTTGATCATGTTTTGTTTGACATAATGAGTGAGAGCTAGCATGTTTGATCATCTTTTGTTTGACATGATTATTAGTATCAGTGAATATATTTGATCATGCTTTGTTTGAAAGAGCTATGAGAATGAGTGAATATGTTAAAAATTGTTTCGTCTGATATTAAGAGTATGAGCATGTTTGTTTGAACATGTCTGGTTTGACAGCTGTGAGTATGAGTATGTTTGACCATGTTTTGTCTGACATTATGACTATGAGTGTGAGCATATTTTGATCATGTTGTGTTTAACAGAGCCATGAGTGAGTGAGTGAGTGTATGACATTTTACACCAGTCAGCAATATTCCGTCTTTGGCAGACTGTAAATATATACTGTTTAGGCCAGGCAAGTCTGTGGTTGACAACATGAGCAATGATTAAGACTGTCCAGAGGCAATGACAAGGGCCAGTTCACACACTGTGTCCTCCCAATCCTCATTGTAGTCGGCTGTGACAACACCATGTACATTGTGGACCTATCTGTCCCCGACCCCTGTATGGAGACAGCGAGTATGAAAAGTATGATATTGAAAATGATTAAATGATCTTATTTGAGATATATATGTTCAGTCACATTAGCATAGTAAAATCATATATGTACTGGGCCCACTTGAACAAGCAAAAATATCCAAATGACTGTGGAACTCAAGGCTGATATTTAAACTGACCTTGCCTTTTAACTGCTTTGTCTGTCTGTTGTTTAATACCACATTCAGCTATACTTCAGTTATATGACGGTGACTAGACAATCCAAGGATTGATGGTATGATCAACAATCCCACTCTCCTACCCAGAGTTCCATGCGTCAGCATAGCACCTCTGCCACAGGCCAGCGCCATGTGACTATTCGTCACATCTTACACAGTCCATTCATGATATTGCATATGTTTATCATCTGTTTGAGAAGTCTACACATCTAGATAAACATAGAAGGGTTAACTTTCATTGAGAAAATACAGGGGTGAACTGTTTTGTGCAACTGGGCTAAGAATACCAATCGTCAGCCACATCCTATTATGTTGAAACTACCTATTACTTGTGAAATATAATTAGTAATTTTTCATCACTGCCCACAGGTTCCTTAATCCTATAAAGTTATGAAATATTGAAATGTCATCTTCCTCATAAAACAACATTACTCACAAATATGCCCTGATTTTAATGCTCTCTCATTGGATACCCGTCAATGGTAGGACTTCATATTTCCAAACAAACACCTCATAACCACAATGTAACCACATTGTAACCACATGTCCATGGGGAGACCAGGAAACTAAGAAGCTCTAAAATTTCATGGGGAAACCTTAAAACTTATTGAAAGCTCTAAAAATCATTGGAAATTATTAAAATAATTAGAAACTCCAATCATCCTGGTAGTGAGTGAGTGAGTGAGTGAGTGAGTGAGTGGGGATAAGGGTTAATTTCCTGGTTGTGAGTGAGTGAGTGAGTGAGTGAGTGAGAGAGTGAGTGGGTGGGGATAAGGGTTAATTTCAGTTACACCAACATGTCTGCTCAATGTGGAAATTCCAAAGTGGTGCATATCTTAGAAGACTTCCACTTTGGTCCACAAGCACAAGCACAATATCAGGAAACGTCTTTGATTCAATTGGCCATTGGCCATTGGACTTTGGCAAAACTACTATGGTGCCTCCTTACCCTCCTTCAAACTTTTTGTGGCGGTACAATGGGTACAATGTGTGAAGCCCATTTCTGGTGTATTGCTGGAATATTGTTAAAAGCGGCGTAAAACCATACTCACCCACTCACTTAAACTTTTGGGACTCAAAAATGCATGGGGAAAATCCCAAACTCATGAACAACTAACAAACACATGGTTCTAAAAAATCCAAAAGGAAACTTCCAACTCACGAGGAAATCCGAAGAATCTGAATTGTAGCACTGAAATCCCCAATCCCTATATAACATCCAGTGTGAATGAATCAGTATGCATCTTCCCAAGAAAAAGGGAGGTAACTGACAATGAAAGTCCAGTTTCCACCCTTGCCGCACTAGGCCTTAATTTAGGAGTTATGTTTTGGCTGGTCTTAACAAGTTTATGCAAGTCCATTCAAAGTCAGGTACAAAATCGACACAGGCTCGTAACTTGCCATGCAGATTTAGGTCAATTGCTGGATTTGCAAAACATGTCTACCGTCAAGGGACATAACTCCTAATAACCACTGGAGGCGCAACGGTCGAACCACGTAATTCCAGAATAGTTCGTCAAGGGTGGAAACTAGACTTAGAAAGTCCTTTAACTCTCTTGCCTCGGGAAGACGGGTCTCATTTTGAGCAATAGTCAAGCAATATGATGTGCAAGACACAAGTGGGCCCCATACACTGAATCTACATGTGGAGTCACATAAGATATCTGAAACACATGTGTGATGTCCAATGTACTTTTATTTGCCATCATCATCTTGGGAGCACAAATTTATTCTCTTTTCTAAATTTCATATCCAAGAAAGTCTACTGGACCTTCTTCCATTCCACTATATTCAAACTGATTGGTCAAAGGGAAATAACTCCACTTAAGCTGTGCTGTTTTATGCTCAATCCATCTTCACTTTCTTTGTATTTCATATCTGAATCATGATTTTAAGCAAAGAAAAAATACATTTTTTAATTTTTTAATAGATTTTTGATAAGCTGAAGAAATCATATTGTTTTCCAGATATATCTTCATTGTAAATAACAATGTTGTTGTTTTTCTTTTTACCATGCAGCTGGATCATTGAATGTAAAACGTGGTAAGTTCCGTCCATTTCAAAATGATTTTATATATGATCTGAATCAAATTTGATCATTTCAAGACTGATTTATCAAATAATGCATGTTTGAAATAAGCTGAGGTTAAAATTTCTCAAGAACAAAGAAAGAAAATGAAGCCAGACCATTTTCTTGTCTAACATAGAAATAATAAAAATGCTGTCATGGTTGATTTGAGGTTCATTTCCTTAGAACCTTTAAAAACACCATACAAGAACACAAACTGTTAAATTTTTAGAAGTTGGTAAGTAACAGTAAAGACAAGATATTTTATGGCTAACAACTTCTATTTCTGACCACTTGCTTGACGATGGAAAAAGGATCTAGTGCGAAAAGTTTGATCATACTAGAATAATGAAGTTGTGATCTATAAAATATCTTGTCTTTACAGATACAAGAACACACAGACATGAAACATTATGGCTAACAACAGCCTTATCATTTTTAGCGTTTCAGGGCTACGTCTTCATCAGGTGAATGATGAAGAGGCAAGCAGTAGCCCTGAAACGTTAAAATCAACAAGGATGTTGTTAACCATAACGGTTCATGCTTTCACATTCTTTCAACAGCTAAATGCCTATCAAAGACTTAACAAGAGTACAAACAAAAATAGATCTTGAAGGTACCTTTAAAACAAACAGCAATTATTTGGCAAATATTACAGGATTATCAACAAAGCAAGAATGTCATTCATCTGTCTTTACAAATTGCACTCTCTGAAATATGCATTTTAATCATATATATATATCTTCAGGAATAAGTGTTCTTCAAATACAACAAATTATAGACAAGCTTTGTGCCCATCTCTTATCTCAGATACATGGCAATTTGTGGTCAATTTCTGTTACAGGGACCTCTACAGAAGATGAAGATAAAAGCAGTGGACAAACCAGTGTTGTGTGTTTCAGAACGCTTCATTTCACGGCTACACTTTTAGTTTTAACAGTGATCAATATCATCCATTAGCGCCTCAGAATCAGGCCGTTCTCATCACCTCCCTCCGAAAACCAAGAATCAAACGGAGAGAAACTCCCATCATGCAATACACTGTTATTCAAGAAGGCAGCAATTTTTTAATAGATGAGTTATCTCCCTTCATTACAAGAAATGTATTTTATTACGATGCTTTAAACTGTTTCGTATTCTGTAGAAACAAAGAACATGGCAGTTTCTTTGACAAGATAAAAATGTTAGCTATCCAACTATCTTCAGATTGAATTTATATCAAGACATCCCCTCAAGGAACAGTTTGAATTCGATTGTCTGCAATTTGTTCACAACTTGGGACTTTATTTTCTCGATAATGTGTCTGTTCTTTTAACACAAATGCTATCATAATTTGGGGAAAGGACATTGTTCATTCCTGAAGAACCACACCTATTGACACATAAAATTGTCAAGCTCCATAACCAGAGTTGACAAGCCCAAATTTGGGCAAAAAGGGATATGATGTTAATTGACATCTAAAAAGAAGTAATTTTAAAAAAGGATTTCTCATCATCACCATTTCTGACAATATGTTTTTTTAAGAAAATGAATATTTTACATTATTTTCTTATTATCCAAACACTAAATTAATAAATCTTCCCATCGAGGCCACAAGAGATTATCAACTGCCTGTCCCTGACTTGGCATGTACTTCACATTTCTTGGGGGCACGGGTGGCCCAGTCATCTTAGGCGCCGCGATTCGCTGTGCAGAGTTGCGTCCCTTGGGCACGCCAGAAACCTATGATTGTGGGTTCGAATCCCAGTTCGCCCCGATTATGTTTCAAGGTTTGTCAGCACCATACCCATGCTCGTTGGTTTCACAGAAGTGGTAACGGTCGGAGACCTGCATCACTTCGAGCTTTCCTCCCACATTAAGCTGACACGCCGCGATGTAACTGGAATACTGTTAAAAGCGACGTTAAACCCAACTCACTCACTCACACATTTCTTAATGCCAGAAGTACACAATGCTGGTTGTCTACGACGAGGGCATGAAATATTCTATATACAAGTATTCTGTATTAGAAAATCCTTTCCCAAAACAATAAGTTCCAACAAACATTCAGTTTGACCAAATACTGATGGTATCCCAACTGATGAAGGAAACTGTATTTCCTGTTCAGTGAAATTGCTTGTAAGGAAGGGAGATAACTCATTGTTTACCACAGAGGAGTAACTGTGTGCCATGGTCTGTTTATAATTGTGATATTTTCAATGGATCAGTGACGTGTAGTGTTAAACTTGTGTGCAGAAAGGATGATACAATTTTCACTTTTGATAGAATAGTAACAAACTAAAATCTTAGTTTTACATGAAATGTTGCATTGACTTAAATTATTATTACATACCACTCAAAAAGAAGTTAAAGAACACCAGATTTTGTTCATGAGACTATAGTTAATCTGGCATCGCTGGTGGGTATTGCAACACACAAACATCCACTTGTGGGTGTTCCTTAACTTGTTTTGAGAAGTATATGCACACACACACACACACACACACACACACACACACACACACACACACACACACACACACACACACACACACACACACCACATCACAGATCCTCATAGTTGAGGTCTAAACACTTTTTGTGGTTCAAATTACATGGCTGACAAAATTGGTTTCACTCAGTATATCTTTCAAACATAAAGACACCTCACATATTTGATAAATATCGTTACATTGCTGTTTTTCATCATAAAGAATAAGTCAGTGATGAGGACCACATCATATTTTTTAGGCCTTATCTATAATTCATCAACGTTTCATATTCACAACATTTATTTAGTCTTTTATATTTATTACTAGATTCTTTAGTTAATATCCTTTATCAAAAACTGCAACAGTGATTGTAAACATAGGATACATGTTCACAAAGCTATTAACAACATTAATTTGTGTCATGGGGATAATTTTGAGGGAAAATCGTTTGATATTTTTTAGTCTTTTGTTCAAACAAACATATTCCATTCAGATGAAAGTTCACATGTGTATCAGATACAGACGTGTTTTTGAAATGGGATTAGAGTTACCTGCCCTTGCCATGAATGAAACCCAAGGAGCCAATATGATGGTTAGAAAAATAACCGAAGAAACACGACTTTTTTCGACCTTTGTAGAACACAAAGCTTCTGTAACCATAGCACTGCCCACTGAGTAAACAAGTCACAACTAACACAACACTTCACAGCCCATATAAGGTAAAAAATATACTTGTGTTTCCTGTAACATGGACATGTGTCTACAGGTAAGACGAAACCTATATAAATACACAAGTTTTGATAATATGTGAAATAATTGCTTTACTAACCAGAAACACAAGTATATATTGTCTTTCCACAACAGCTTCAGCAGAAAAGGGTCCAGGTTGTTAATGCACTGCTTGAAATACACACTGCGTATACACTCTATACCAATTTGATGTCATTGTTCGAGCCAAATAAACATGTATCTGTTAATGTTTTGACACATTTGTTAATTAAACATGTCATAATTTCAGATTTCGGTAAGATTAGTTTGATGAATACTAGGGCTGGGACGGGTAACTCGGGTACCCGGGTCGGATGGGTACTGAGTAGGACCCGAGTACCCACAGGACTACCCGGACCCATGGTTGGTCATGTGATATATTGTTTAATGACAAAAAATATCTAGAACTCTATGGTTACACAACAAGTCACAAATGTTCGCATTTCTTTCTGACTATGCACCCATTTCTTCTGACTTTTCACATCTTTGAATAAAGATATAACTTGAGTCAACTTCAGTGTATGCATGACCAGATTGTTTAATACATGTATCTAAATACGTTTTGCCAGTGCTATGGTAATATAATAATAAAATCCCCAATCGGACATTTTGTACCTATCTCTTGAGACCTACAGTGGGTACCCGGGTAGGGTCGGGTAATAGGGGGTTGGGTACCCGGGTAGTAAATTCGGACTCGTCCCAGCCCTAATGAATAGCATTGTCTTTGATTAATTTAGCACTCTGGTATGCTCACTCCTAGAGCGGTACAAACTTGCATGGTGTGTGCTCATGAATCACCTCTGTGAGAAACTATGTGCCTAAGTGCCTGCCTATCCCGTGTTGCACCCGTAACCTATAATGCTCTCCAAGAGTGAGTGAGTGAGTGGTGTTTGATGCTAAGTAGCCATCCTGCACCATCATTTCTTGTTTCTCATCACTTCATAAGAGGAGAGTGAAATTTAATTATTTGGTTAATATTGCTCTTAAAGATGAAAAATAAATGAAGCAAAATTTACAAAAATAAAAAACAGATTCAGAGAGATGACACACAAGATATTCATGGGGCTTACATTAAACAGGCTTGGGTGAGACAAACCAGTTCTCAACTGGGAGAACTGAAACAGCGTGTTAGAGCATACCGTCTCAAACATCAGTCAGATAAGAACATGATCAATTATTAGAGTTTTATCCCTGCCCACTTATCTGTCATACAGACCCTGAAACAAATATATCCAATACAGCCCTGTAAGTCTATAATGTTTGGCAAGTCTAGATTACTGCAGTATCAGTATTCTGAAAATGAAGAGAGTCTCTCGGCTCCTTTTTATTATATTTTTTATAACTATAATTTAACAACTGTTTTTTCTGTAAAATATGTTCATTTCAGAGACTAGACTGATGTTAGTCTACCTACCCACCTCAATACCAAACACCCATCTGACATCATTTTAATATCACAGAGTACCAGCAGAGGAAGAAAATGAATGTGTGTGTTCCTTCTTTCAACACATGATAATATACACCATACATGTATTCATACCAAACATTCATGCTTCAGCTGTACAACATCCACTGAAAGTTACCGTATTCGACGTAATAAGCGCCCAGGGCGCTCTCAAAATTAGAAATAGGGGTCGCTTATTAGAATTTTATTTTGAGTTGAAAGATCGTAAATTTTGTGCTTTATGCTAACAGCCTGAAATGTTTCATACGACAGATATATTTTTCAAGATTTTAATTGCCCATAATTAAGGGTGATATAACACACGAGTGCGTATTATGCACGAATAAATAAGTCTAGTGTACATTGATCAAACGGAAGGGGTGCTATTTGGGATTGTTCACTAGCCAATATATTAGCAAATATCACCGTGGGCGCTTATAAGAGCGGGGCGCTTATTACGTCGAATACGGTAATGCCCTAAGGTGATATGAACAGTCTAAGAAAAAATGAAAATTTGAAATAAAATCTAATTATTGTGGCCTTAATCTTAATACAGATTTGAGATCTACACAACTGTTTATTTGTTGCAACTCTTGATATCCTCTCAAACAACGAGGACCCTAACTGGTTTGTTATATCAGAAATAATTCACTTGGACAATAAATGTAATTTGATGACAACATTGGATTTGTTCTAACGGACTTGTTTTAACCACTTTGTTATATCGGAGATGACTGTATTGTGATCATATATGACTTAAATGTTCTCGCCATGTGTGCAAGAGGATAAAAGCGATATTGTACATCCTATGAATGAGTGAGTGAGTGTTAGACTATGGGTAAACAAACTACACAGAATGTCTGTGCGTGATCCATTGATATATGCAAATATGATTTTTTAACTGTCTTCATAATCAATATTGTGCATAACCTAGAAATATCCTTAAATGTTGATTTAATGTCATAAATATTTAGCATCTTTTAACATGTTTAACTGATCACTTATTTCATTAGAATGTTTATTAATTGTGACACAGAAATAAACATTTTGTTGTATTATGCCAGTTTTTTAAATAGTTGTCAGATAGTTAGATTTAGTTTTTACAACAAAGATGAAGTATGACTGTCCTTGGTGTCATATTTAACTGAAGACGATAAACAACATACGTTCATAGCTTTGGAGACACCGAGGCCTTCGGTATATGAGAACTTGTAGAATGATGTGTTGCGAAATTATTTACAACCACACAATTTAATGGCAGAAAAAATTGGTCTATTTCATTATTGCAGTCAGTTACGTAGACATGATTCTGAAACCCAAGTCTCGTAACATTTCGTTCCGTCTAATAAGCTCTTTTATTGTGAAGATTACTGACTTTTTGCTTGACAGTAACTTTAGTAGGTTGAAAATTATTTTTAATTTTATTAGCTCAGTGTGTTTCTTTCAGCTTATTGGGAACTAAAGCATTTAGTGAGGGAAAGTCTATTTAAAGTGAAGTAAGTTATATATTTCATTTTTGACATATGGACATACATTTTCATTGTATAAGAGGTTTTATTTTCTTAATGAGGCAATGGCCAGAGACAAGATAGGTCAATAAACTGAATTTGATTGACAGCATGTAAAGAGTTAACTGTTAATTTTTTGTCCTTTTATCTTTTTCATTTTACTAATTCAAAGACAGCAGTCAGGCAAATAAATCTAAAATATTTCATTTTTTTATGTCTGATTGACCAAATGTGTACACTGCCAATTGAATGTGTTCAATGAAAACAAAAAAGGTTTGCCTCATAAAGCAACTGAAATTCTTTGCACAGACTGTAATTGCATTGTCCCACTAGATCTGCCCTGGTATACACACAGCTGTGTATGCAACTACACAGCATGAAGTAAAAGGATGATTCATGTTTTGCTTGGTTGACCTTATTGTAAGTTGGTATTGTATTGTTATACTTATGTTTGTCGAATGTAAGACTAGCCCCTTCACTTGCTGGGACGATGCCCCATCAACAGAAGACCCCCCTCTCAGCTCATGCACAGCTCAACTATCATATAACATACCTTACATATTCAGTCTCTCTCACAATCAGAATGCACATCTAACACTGTCAAATTTTGTCATTCAGGTGTTTTGGTAATATTCCATCCCCTGTCATTAAGGTGTGCTGGTAATACTCCCTCGCCTGTCATTAAGGTGTGCTTGTAATATTCCCTCACCTGCCATTCAGGTGTGCTGGTAATATTCCCTCACCTGTCATTCAGGTGTGCTGGTAATATTCCCTCACCTGTCATTCAGGTGTGCTGGTAATATTCCCTCACCTGTCATTATGGTGTGCTGGTAATATTCCCTCATCTGTCATTCAGGTGTGCTGGTAATATTCCCTCCCCTGTCATTCAGGTGTGCTGATAATATTCCCTCACCTGTCATTCAGGTGTGCTGGTAATATTCCATCCCGTCATTAAGGTGTGCTGGTAATATTCCCTCACTTGTCATTCAGGTGTGCTGGTAATATTCCCTCACTTGTCATTCAGGTGTGCTGGTAATATTCCCTCACCTGTCATTCAGGTGTGCTGGTAATATTCCCTCACCTGTCATTCAGGTGTGCTGGTAATATTCCCTCACTTGTCATTCAGGTGTGCTGGTAATATTCCCTCACCTGTCATTCAGGTGTGCTGGTAATTTTCCCTCACCTGTCATTAAGGTGTGCTAGTAATATTCCCTCACTTGTCATTCAGGTGTGCTGGTAATATTCCCTCACTTGTCATTCAGGTGTGGTGGTAATATTTCCTCACCTGCCATTATGGTGTGCTGGTAATATTCCCTCCCCTGTCATTCAGGTGTGCTGGTAATATTCCCTCACCTGTCATTCAGGTGTGCTGGTAATATTCCCTCACCTGTCATTAAGGTGTGCTGGTAATATTCCTTCACCTGCCATTATGGTGTGCTGGTAATATTCCCTCACCTGTCATTAAGGTGTGCTGGTAATATTCCCTCACCTGTCATTAAGGTGTGCTGGTAATATTCCCTCACCTGTCATTAAGGTGTGCTGGTAATATTCCCTCCCCTGTCATTCAGGTGTGCTGGTAATATTCCCTCACCTGTCATTCAGGTGTGCTGGTAATATTCCCTCACCTGTCATTCAGGTGTGGTGGTAATATTTCCTCACCTGCCATTATGGTGTGCTGGTAATATTCCCTCCCCTGTCATTCAGGTGTGCTGGTAATATTCCCTCACCTGTCATTCAGGTGTGCTGGTAATATTCCCTCACCTGTCATTAAGGTGTGCTGGTAATATTCCTTCACCTGCCATTATGGTGTGCTGGTAATATTCCCTCACCTGTCATTAAGGTGTGCTGGTAATATTCCCTCACCTGTCATTAAGGTGTGCTGGTAATATTCCCTCACCTGTCATTAAGGTGTGCTGGTAATATTCCCTCCCCTGTCATTCAGGTGTGCTGGTAATATTCCCTCACCTGTCATTCAGGTGTGCTGGTAATATTCCCTCACCTGTCATTCAGGTGTGCTGGTAATATTCCCTCACCTGTCATTCAGATGTGCTGGTAATATTCCCTCACCTGTCATTCAGGTGTGCTGGTAATATTCCCTCACCTGTCATTCAGGTGTGCTGGTAATATTCCCTCACCTGTCATTCAGGTGTGCTGGTAATATTCCCTCACCTGTCATTCAGGTGTGCTGGTAATATTCCCTCACCTGTCATTCAGGTGTGCTGGTAATATTCCCTCACCTGTCATTCAGGTGTGCTGGTAATATTCCCTCACCTGTCATTAAGGTGTGCTGGTAATATTCCCTCACCTGTCATTCAGGTGTGCTGGTAATATTCCCTCACCTGTCATTCAGGTGTGCTGGTAATATTCCCTCACCTATCATTAAGGTGTGCTGGTAATATTCCCTCACCTATCATTTAGGTGTGCTGGTAATATTCCCTCACCTGTCATTCAGGTGTGCATCAATACCCTCTCCTCTATAACACCCATCAAACAGGTTCACATTTCATTCAAAATGATTGTAAGGTAAAAGCAGATTCTCAAAACTTTGCTTGATTCACTATTCACATATAAATGCATCTTGAGTCTCTATGTGCTATGAAATCAAGATTTCATTTTCAGTTTTGTCGAAAAAATCTTTTCAGATACTGCCCAATATTAGAGTCATAAAAAAGTATAATATGTTCAGAATTGTTATTCCCTAGGAATTGATTGAATGCTTTGGAATTCTTGTGTTATTGCATGTAGCAATACCTTCTAAATAATCAGATGGATTACATGATGTATCGTTACTATTCCAATGATTTACCAATCTTCAAGTTTATTCATTAGCAATTGGCAAATAACTGTGTGTTTTTGGTGTGTGTTTTTACATTGTTGTTTAAGAATGTTAGTCATGTCATTTCGGTAAACATTAGAGCATCACAAAGAACGGAAGAAGTGCTGGTTGAAATATGAATATGTACATATGACAAAGATGTTAATACACTGTAAATATATGTACAAAAAAAACAAAGAACAACTTTCACATTTGATTGTATTTGTTAAGCCATATTTTCAATGTTCACCATCATATTTGTAAATAATTGTTAATAGTAATTAAACATGAAACCAACTCTCCATTGCCTTCTTGTTGTTTAGGTGTACAATCAGTCAGAGTGAGTGAGTGAGTTGGGTTTAACGCCACTTTTAACAGTATTACAGTTATATCACGGCGTGTCAGCTTAATGTGGGAGGAAAGCCCGAAGTGATGCAGTTCTCAGGCGTTTACAACTTTGGTGAAACCCACAAGCATG
The DNA here is from genome assembly GCF_023055435.1 of Haliotis rufescens. Lineage (NCBI taxonomy): Eukaryota > Metazoa > Mollusca > Gastropoda > Lepetellida > Haliotidae > Haliotis > Haliotis rufescens. The sequence continues at coordinate 57,970,514 of NW_025963779.1, read as the reverse complement.
GGTATGGTGCTGACAAACCTAGAAACATAATCGAGATAAACTGGGATTCAAACCCATTGTCATAGGTTTCTGGCATGCCCAAGGGACCTAAACAATCATTCAGAACGAAAAGTGACATGAATTTTCTCACTGTGGTTATTGATATAAAAAATTAAAAATGAATAATTGAATGTTGTTAAATGCTGCACTCAGCAATACTCCAGGTCTGGGCCAGACAAACCAGTGACTGAAAGCATGAACACAATCAATGCCATCAAGGTCACCATGACACACAATCAGCTACTTCACAATGCTGGATCCTCGAGGTCCTTTAGTCGCCGCGTAACACAAGCATTGCATACTGTTCTTGTTCCTCAACTCCTTTGACTATCTATATAGCCAGATAGATATCTGTGAAACAGGCTGAATAATGGGTTACCGAGATATCTATCTGCCCAAATGAGTGGGAAACAAGAATCCAGATATTAGAACAAATGGTTGAATAATGGATTACCAAGATATTAATCTGCACATCTGGGCAGGATACAGGTACCCAGATATCTGTGTAACTGGCTGAATAATGGATTACCAAGATATTCCCACTGGTTGAGAAACAGGTACCCTCATATCTACATTACCGGCAGTTGAAATGGATAAAACATTTACGATTATTTGCATTTTATGGGACAGGATTAGCATTAGGCTATGGTATGTATTTTGGTACGTATGGCACAGTTCTGTATTGGCGGCACTACTTTGGGCACATCGTGTTCAATGTGGAGAAAAGAAACCAGCTTCCAACACGAGAGACCAGCACCAAGAGAAATGGCTACCTCCTACACTACTTGTGAAATCCATGAATAAAACAGATGTACAATAGCAAAAATGAGGATTTTTAACAGTGGTTGTAAAACACACTCTCATGCCATGAGATATGATAATCAGGCTAGTCTACAACCACCACCAAATATTTGAATCATTATGTTATTCAAGCTGGTTTTATGTGTGTTTTATATCTCACACCAAGTCCTTGGTTACAACCTCCTCAGGACCATTTCATTAGGGTGAGATAGTATGAGATAGTTCCAACTTTAAAGACTGTCAGAAACTAATTTGATTCAGAATTTGGATTTGATTTGTAGTTTTAAAACATAATAAGAAGTCAAAATGTGTTTTTCACCAGTAAGGTCCCTTACCTCATGTTTGGTCACATAAATATACCCAGTCTGTTTGTTTGTTTGTTTGTTTGTTTGTTGTTTAACGCCGCACTTGGCAATATTCCAACTATATGACGGCGGTCTGTAAATAATCGAGTCTGGACCAGCCAGTGATTGATATCATGAGCATCGATCCATCCAATTGAGATACGATGACATGCATCAACTAAGTCAGCAAGCCTGACCGCCCGATCATGAAGAGATCAGCAGAGATTATGAAGCTGCCAGACAATATCTGGGATGCCAGTTGTCATGGGCCCAGTGATTTTTAAACCATGGTGAGGGATTTCTCGAAGCCATGATTGTAGGAAACATATATACAATGTATCACCGGTTTGATGATCCTGACCTTGACCTATAACCAGTGGCCTTGAAATTTTACCACTCTGTCAAGATCAATCAGATATTAAGAAATATGAAGAGTTCTGGAAAATGTCCTTATAAGCTAGGCAAAATTGGATGGATTATCTATGATCAAAACAGAATGAAGTTTCATAAAATCTCACACCAAGCAGGCATTCTGTGAACTGAAGTACACTCACTGGTTTATGATCAAGTACTGATGTCTTAGAAACATTATTCCCTCCACTGTAAATAACAATCAGCTATTACACTGGTTAGACTAACACTTAGTCCATGAAAACATTTTTTTTTTAAATAACTGTAATTTATATTTTCAAAAAAACCTTTCTTCTGCTTTATATTCCTGCACCATGTCCTGTGCCATGACTGTGGAACATAAATATATATTTATTTTTTTACTAAAAGCCAAGGCAAGTATAGATCAAACTAAACCAAGTCTAGTTTCCTTGATTCCATAGTCATGTCAACTTGGCAAGGGGAACCAACAGAAGTAGCTGTCAGACACCACGATATTTTAGACAACACCTCATCATCATCATCATCATCATCATCATCATCATCTTGGAAACGAGACATGGTCAAGTTTGATCTAGACATGCCTAAAATATATATATATATTCTGTCATGGCACAGGACAATGCACTGTATATGAATGACAAGGACAAATCAAGCCTTAGAATACATAATGGTCCTTCCGACCCCTGTAACATCCATGTGTAGCTCAAGAACAAATACAGGTTTTTGGAAGAGGGAGTCAAAAACTCTAGGTGAGCTGACTAGAGAAATTTTGAAGGCTGCAACCAGGATATTTCCCCAAATAATATGTAACCAAGAAAGAAAGGTGTGGTGAAGGTGAAATGGGGTTCAACGTTGCATCGAAGACTGTTGCACTTATATAGCAATGTGCACGTAGGTGTGTGTGTGTGGCTGCTTGTACTAGTTGGATTAAAGCCGATTTCGTAGTGCTAGCCCACTGAGATACCATGCCGCAGTTTTACATGCATACACCACTCAGACAAAGTAAACTGATTCCGAGCCAACCAGTCCTTGTTTTAGCCCCTTAATGCCAAGCGCCAGGCAGGGTAACAACAAGTACCATCCTTATTATATACATATGAATGAAATACTGGAATTTATCAGTGACGATAGATAAAGTTATCAGTAACTAGTGACAAGGTTGAACAAGGTGCCGGAACTACTTTCTCCTGAATCAAAACATTAACACACACCAAGCCGGACCCATCTGCACGGTCAGTCGACCTGCCTCAGATGCCGACTGTACTCAGTCTCAACCGCAGGTGCATAACTTCTCTTCAACTGACCACAGGAACTTTTTGACGAGTCTGATGTCTGGAAATAATATCTATGGCAATGTTAATATCACTCTTGCGCGGGGACATGCTTCGCCAGACATTACGCACAACTGGCGACAGCAAGACGTACCGCCGAGGTGAGAAGCGCCCGCTTGAATTTTCCGAGAATTGAACTTTCCTAATTTAATTCATGACAGCAAGCAACAATGTTTCAGTTAAAATGTTCGGGGTTCTATAAATGTGTTTATGTCGACTTTCATACTCATCTGTGAGAAAATTTGATCAAATTTGGCGGATTTTGTAAGCCTGGAGAGCGCTCAGCTGATCGTTCGACATGGGCACAGTACTAACTGTTTATGTACGCCAATAAAATAATCGCTGTTTGAAAATGATTTCTGTTTTCATTTTAAACAGGAATGTTTAATTATGACAAACAAAAATGTCCACGGAACTTAATACTCGATATGAAATAATATATTTCGCATAACATATATTAACAGGCCTAGTTTTATTCCCGAACTATATTCTTTTCACAAACCCCCTTTATATGGCAGTGGTAAAGGGGCGACAGGGAGAACTTAGTAATTTATCGGACACTGTTTTCGAAAAAATATATAAATTGCAAGTTATAAAAATAAAACGTATATAATAAATAGAAAATTCAATGCGTACTGCGTCACTCGTGAAAATATTAGACTCTCCCCACTTCACGAGATGAGATAAAAGTGGTATTTGAGAAAATACATTAAATATCCTCTATATAACGTCTTTAGGTATGATGCAAACTTGCAACTCTCCAGGCAGGTGCCCTTCCTCTAGACCACAGAAGCGGTCAAAAATATAAAGGGTCGGGTCTTAGCAGTAGTGATACATACCGGTAATGACTAACGGCCTGGTACCAACAGTGGGTTGATTTACAAATGAAACACAAAACCAAAAACATAAATTCCCACAGGATTAAAGCAAGTATCCCACTCCACAAAAGCATCCCACTTAATGGCATAGCGTCATAAAAAAGTTCAATTACTGCAAATTTAGTGAATAATGCATTGAAAAGGTCCTTTAATTTTTCACTGTGGCCTACATGAGTACAGAAGTATGTATATTTTTTCAATAATTCATATTTATTTCGGAAACTGCATAATTCAATTAATCATCAACAGATGAAGAGAAATTCAATAATGTTATGGATCATCTGGGCATCTCCGAGGAAATTAACTGCCACTCACAGATATAAGATTGATTTCCCTCAGGGTAATTACAGCACATGCATATTGAATCATTCATTGCACATAGTTTTAATGCAGCAGTGTGTTTCATTTCAAGTATGAAAGTTCAATCATTACAGATATGATACATTTTAATAAAATAGTGTACCCGTGAAGATCTGGGATGGAATAGGTCTTCAACAACCCATGATTACCCTGAAAGGCGACTATGCTTGTTGTTAGAGGCAACTAACAGGATCGGGTGGTCAGACTCGCTGACTTTGTTGATGCATGTCATCGTATCCCAATTGCCTGGATCGAGGCAGTGGATTGTCTGGTCAAGACTTGATTATTTACAGACCGCCATCATATAGCTGGAATATTGCTGAGTGCAGCGTAATACAACAAACTAACAAACAAACAAAATAGTGCCACAGCACTGTAGCTCACCTGATACAGGAGTCGGTGGGTGTGTGAGATGGATTTAACACTGTTAACAGTATGTCAAGTCATATTATATTAACGTGTGAGGTATGCCCAACAAATTGTACGTTAAACCCAATTTCACCACCTCACCCAACAACTTGTGGCTCTCACCATGTCATGAATATTCTGTGTTGACAGTTTACAGTGTCATGTATCAGTGCAATTTTAGCTATGAAGAAAGAAACATTAATGTAGGATTCTAACCATTGAAACAGATGGTACAAAGTGAATTGGTAACCATCAGTCCAGTTAAAACAACTATCGACTTGGTATCGAACGCAACAATTCAAGAAGCAGACATATAATCACAATATTTGAAGTGTGGAGCCCAGAGGCAAAAATTCCCGTCAGACTTTCATATTATTATGATCCGAAATTGGGTCCTACAGGAGATGTGCTTGTGTGACATCAAGCGATATCTACATTGTAGATATCGCTGCAATGAAATTGCATCACATTGCTTTGCAGACCATTGTGACATGTTGCCATGACATCACAATCAAATGACATCACGAATGGCTCTGCAACTGAAGCTGTTAGCAGTACTTTTTACACTTAAGACACTGCTTATTACTGTCTACAAACTGAAAAAGTAGGAAGAATGATGTTGGATGATAAATAAAATCTCACCCTCGTGTCTTTTGATATCAAATATATAACACTCCTTGATATATTTGATATCAAAAGACACTCGGGTGAGATTCTCTATTTCCTAAATCTATGTATGTTCGATAGTCATGTGTTGGGTGGTCATGTGTAATTTTAGTTGGTGGTCATGTGGAAAGTTTAATGGTCATGAGATGAGTGAGTTTGGTGGTCATGTGGTGAGTGAGTGAGTGAGTTGGGTGGTCATGTGGTCATGTGGTGAGTGAGTGAGTTGGTTGGTCATGTGGTGAGTGAGTGAGTTGGTTGGTCATGTGGTGAGTGAGTGAGTTGGGTGGTCATGTGGTGAGTGGGTGAGTTGGGTGGTCATGAGGTGAGTGAGTGAGTTGGGTGGTCATGTGGTGAGTGAGTGAGTTGGGTGGTCATGTGGTGAGTGAGTGAGTTGGGTGGTCATGTGGTGAGCGAGTGAGTTGGTTGGTCATGTGGTGAGTCAACACATGGTCGGCCAAGGTCAGGATGACCAAGAGTTAACACCCCCGCCTAAGATCGCTACATCCCACTGCACCACCTACATGAAAGGACGACCACAGCCACCTCAACCACATCCCAAATACCCAGACTGTGCAGAATCTCCAACCAGACCATACAAAACCGTTTTAGAGCAGCAAGTTTACGAGCAAGACATCCTGTTTGATGCATCATATTGAGTCGTCAACATCGTCAACAACAGCTGCACACAGGGTATGGCCTCAACTGCGATGGAGAGATATCTGGTTCAGCGACAAATCAAGATTTCTACTCCATCGAGGGGATGGAAGAACACGGATCTACAGGCGTTGGGGAGAAACTTACGCCAGAAACTGCAGGTTAGGTGGGGGTAGCGTTATGATGTGGGCGGCTATCTCTCATCGTGGCAGAACAGGTTTGGTTCCCATATCCAGGGCAATCTTACGGCTCAACAATACATCAACAAAATTCTCCTACCACACGTCCTCCCAATTTCAGCCAACGGTGTATTCCAGCAGTACAACGCCCGACCGCATACAGCACGGATCACAAGAGCCTGTCTACACAACAACGTTGATGTTCACCATGGCCCTTTTGATCCCCGGATTTTAACCCTGTGTGATGAATTGGATAGACGGCTCCACAACCCCAGACGTTGCAGCAGTTGGCTTTTGCTTTGTAGGCCGAGTGGGCTACCATTCGCCAGGATATGACTCGCATACTCGTCTCTTCCATGGGCAGATGTCAGGCCACTATCAATTCCAACAGGGGACATACACGTTATTGCTGGTAGCTGACCTTGGACTTTTCCTATGTACCAATAACAAAGATGACTTCAATCACCAAGTGTTCTCTCCACAATATTTTGGCTCAATACCTTGTACGGTTCCGCGTATAAATGTATTTTCCTACCTCACACAAATCTGGCTTTGCGTTTCTTTTCTTTAAGAGTATATTACATCATTTCATAGACACTCACTTTGCCATCTTGTAACTGCATACGGTACGCAATGATACCTACATAACAATTAGTAGCTAGTAGTAGTACTAGACTAGTACTAGATTTAGCAATGCCATCAAAAAGGATGGTACACTGCAAAAAAGTTGTTATTAAGACTTACATAAATTGGTAGTGAATGAATTGAATTCACATGTCACAGTTAGCAACATTCCAACAATATGATTGCAGTGAAAACTGAAACCACTGACTGAATAGCCATCATAGGAGGCACAAAGAATGCATGATCTATGGTGGGAATCAACCCTGGATTTGTATGAACACTTTAACCACATGGCTACCACATCCCCTGAGTGTTTGTTTGTTTGTTTGTTTGTTGTTTAACGCCGCACTCAGCAATATTCCAGCTATATGACAGCGGTCTGTAAATAATAGAGTCTGGACCAGATAATCCAGTGATTGATATCATGCGCATCAATCCAGGCAATTGGGATAGGATGACATGCATCAACCAAGTCAGCGAGCCTGACCAACCAATCCCGTTAGTTGCCTCTTACGACAAGCATAGCCACCTATTATTTTACTGCAAGCATGGGTTGCTGAAGACCTATTCTAACCCAGATATTCACTGGTCCATTCCCTGAGTAGATGAAGTTGGTTCAACAGCACTTTGAGTAATATTTAAGTTAAATCACATCATGTCAACATAATCGGAGAGAAAGCATTAAATGGTGCAGGAAATGGCACTTTGAGTGTATATATACAATGGAATAATCTTGTCTTATTTGTGGACTCCATCTCTCGACAGTTGATCATATATGTTATTTTGTAAGAATATAAAATAGATTTATTTATTCATTTATTGTGAAGTAATTGGGGTAAAACTGGTTTTGAACCCATGCACAAAGATCCTCACACACCTAAGGGGGACAACTCTGCAGAGTGATTTGTCACACCATATGACAAACTATGCCACCCAAACACCTCTGCCCTGTTGATGGGTAAAAATGCAGAAAATGTGACCTGTTTATACCAAGACTATTTACTACACTAATTTGATACCAATGAGTTCCAAGAGAAGTACCAAGACAACATAAATCAGCATGAGACACACACTGCTCCATTAACTAATCATCTCTAAGCACAGCAGTGTACTAATTCCCCAAGTTGTCAAACAACTGACACGAGGAGAACTCTGGATACCAATGGTTCCTTTTCTCGCCACATGCTAGCGTAAACAACTTGATGGGCTTTTATCACATGTTTTTGATCAAACCTGTGACACTATATCAGTGTCTTATTAATGTGCTGTCATGGTACATTAGATGCTTAACTAGATAATGTTTTCCACACCTCTACTTCTGTTTACACTGAGTACTCTACCAGCACATTGCCAGTGTTCAGACAATTTGTATATCAGCAGTAAAAATATCTTGGCAAAAACATCTTGGCACCATTCTGGGATTCTGGTGTCATGTGTTTGCTACATCAACATGTGGTTGCCTGGAAAGATACATCACTACAACAATGAAGAGAGGAGTCTTGGCACTGATTTAAACTACAGTGGCTGCAGTGGATACGTTTTCTCATAAAAACAAATTTGGGTTAATTGATGATTTATTTATGAATGAGTAAATGGATGAATGAAAAGTTTAGTGCATGAATGGTTGATATTTGAAGGAGTGGTTAAATGAATGAATAGAGATGGTTGAAGAAATGGATGAACCACGGACGTATATACATTTCTATATACGTCTTTGGATGAACCAACAAATCACTGAACCTGGCAGCTATGAGTCAGACAGCCAGCCATGCAACTAAGGGTTGACTGGTGAGGTGAGGTGAAATGGGGTATGATGTCTCGTTCAAGATTGCATTTTGTAGCAGCATGCATACAGGTCCGTGTGTGTCTGCTTGTACTACTCTGGACTAATGCTTGCTTTACAGTGCTAGCCAATTAAGATACCATGCCACGTACAGTTTTAACAAGAAAACCCCATTCAAACACATTATACTGACTCCGAGCCGACCAGTCCTTGTTTTATCCCCTTAATGCCAAGTGCCAGGCAGGGTAACAAAAAGTACCATCTTTTAACACCTTTAGGTATGACGCAGCTGCGGATAGAACCACCGACCTTCCGCTCACTGGGCAGATGCTCTATCCACTAGACCATGCAGTTGGTTCAAGGTTGTTTGCTGTTTAATGCCGCACTCAGCAATATTCCAGCTTAATGAAGGCGGTCTGTAAATAATCGAGTCTGGACCAGGCAATCCAGTGATTGACATCATGAGCATCAATCCACGAAATTGGGATACGATGACATGCATCAACTAAGTCAGCGAGCCTGACCACCTGATCCTGTTAGTTGCCTCTCACGACAAGCATAGTCGCCTTGTACAGCAAGCATGGGTAAGTGGTTAAAGGAATGAAAGAACTTTTAATATTATTGTGGCCTAAAAGGCAGCCATTGTGACCACCTGTGCCACAGTTAAGCCACCTTCAAGAACATGCTGGTATTCCATCCTCACTTATCAAGGGTATAATATCTCCATCCATATGACAAATACCCTGGGCTCAATCAAAACAACATCCTCATTTCAAGTCCTGTTGAAAAGACATGATGCTAATACTTGGTTGTGAGAATTCTGAATAGAGGATCTAACTCTAGAATCACAACATCTGAAATTAGATCATTGCCAACCTCTCTCAGGAGAGTAATTGTGAATGGATGTTGATATCAAGCTCAAGTGTGACTGAAATTCTGTGATATGTTAGTGAAAAGAGAGATGAAGAACGCGATGTTACTTGAGTAAATGAGTGAGTGAGTGAGTTTGTTTTAACCCTGCTTTGGAAAGCGTTCCAGTTATCTCATGGTGTGTCAGGTTTATGTTGGAGGAAAGCCCAAAGTGATGCAGGTCTGAGATTATAATTATGAGAGACACACTCAAGCATGGGTATGGTTTGACAAACCAAGATGCCAATTAACCTGTGATTGTAAAATAATGTGTCCATCTTGGGTGTGGCAGACTGGCGTTTGCGTTAAAAAGTGCTTACGTTTACGTAATTTATCTCTCCCCGATAAATATAACATGTGTCACTGCGTAGTGCCTTAGCCGTGTCGGAGGGAACCTTCACCATGTTCACCTCAACACTCACCTGTAAAGCCGGAAGTTATCACCGCAAGATGGCACCCGCAGTGATCACCTGGACATAGAAACCTTATCAACTTCCGGTAACAGAAGCACTTGCAAACTGCAGTTATTCTAAAGTATCGTGTTGAGGCTGAAAACCCTATTTTGTACGCGAGATTCGGTGGTCTGTTCAGAGGGTATTCGAGACTCATGCTACGTAGGACGCAAATGAAATCTTGTTTGAATTGCAGATTCAACACTTAAAATAAACAGTGGTTTTAGTTAAAATGTCTTTTATTTATTATATTTTTTCGAAATTGTATTCTGTAATATGTGTTGAAATCGCACCTTTTTATGACATGGGATTTCGTCTATGATCGACATTCTGTCTTTGTAAAGTGAATTTTCACATGGAGGGGGTAGGGGGTATAGTATTGCCACTTGGCACCCTCATGTTATTCATCCGTGTAAATTTGAATCAGATTTTTTTATGTTGGGTACAAGCGTTGTTGCCTTACGACAAACGTCATGTATACAATGGCCAATAAGCATCATTTTTACAATTTTCTCTTATGCCAGTAAGTCTTCCTGAACAAGTGACACATGAACGTATAATTGATTTTCTGATAGTTCTATTATACTGAATGGCCAAATATTATAAGATTTGTAAAACTCTTATCAACAACAAACACACAGGATCTCAAGAAATTATCGAGATTTATTGTACAAATGTCCATTAGTATTAAAAATGCAAGGTAATCACATGTTGTTATTAACTGCCATCTTGTCTGCATTTTGTACATATACATAATTATTTATTGTAATATGCTCTTGTACCACCTTTTGTGTTTTTTGAGAATAAACTGATTCTGAATTCTTAGCGCTCAGACGATTGTAGGGGACCGACCATATGATATTCTGGAAGGGGCATGGGATTATATTTTTTTTAAATAAATTATCCCCAAAATACTTAAACAAATAATTATTTTCAGACAGATATTGTCTGCCACTAAAGGGACATATCAAATAGCCCTAACTGTCATACTTTAACGTACACTTACCAACCAAACCCCAACATCATCTCAACGAGTGAGAGTGAATATTGTTTCACGCCGCATCAGCAATATTGCAACAATTCGCGGCGAAAGCTATCCAAGTCGACCCATAGTAATATCGCCATGACTTACATACGTAAGACTAACATAGAATTTATCTTGTTTTACACAAACCGTTTCTCTTAAACAATTAATATTCCTGATGCTGATTTATTAGAGTTGGGTAGGTTGGTTTTGTTTTCATTAGATACATATATTCCACAGTCATGGTGCAGGACTAGTCAAAAGTCTATCTTGTAGTATGTGGGTTTGGACAGTCTTTGCGCTTAAAAGCAAAAAGGGAGGCCCATATCTCCAATACATTGCCGACATCTGGCAACCATTATGTATCAATAAAAGTTTCAATTCGTTCCGTGCCATCGGAACAGCGAAAGAAGTATTTTATGTTGGCGTGAACGGAGTTTACTACTCAGGATGTGAGACTTGGTCAAGGTAAAATCCTAATCAAAGCTCAGTAATCTCAGTCTCAGTTGCAGGCCAACCTTATTCATTCATCCAATGATAGCATCTTAATCAGGGCCCCGTTCCACAAAGCTGATCGTAGCTACCATACTTTAACATAGACTTATAATCGTAGCAGTAAGATCTCTTTGTGGAACATTATCTTTAGCAGGACATGGTGAAAGATGAGTTAACTCCAGCAATATCACGGCGGTGGTGTCAACCCATCTTCCCGAGGGAAGGGAATTAACTAACTGTAAAATAAACCAGTTTCCACCCTTAACGAACGAGGCTGTAATTTCTGGGCTCGTTCGTAGAGCTATCATTGGCTATTACGAGCTATGTCCCTTCTATGTCCATCAGATTCCATCTCGCATATCACTTGCATTTGCTTCAAACAAAATGGCGGCGCCCTGTCAAGACGATCTGATGTATAATCAAAATCTGTATTGTGATAAAACGGGTTTTACGCGAAGTGCATCAAATCACGTGTGCATCTTGATTAAAAACATGAAAAGATTTGGAAAATATCTGTTGACGCCGAGTTGGCGGTATACATGCTTTACAAACCCTGCAATCGACCGAAATCTGCACGGCAGTTTACGAACCGGATGTCGATTTCGTTTTGATTGGAGTGAGTGAGTGAGTATGGTTTTACGCCGCGTTTAGCAATATTCCAGCAATATCACGGCGGGAGACACCGGAAATGGGCTCCACACATTGTACCCATGTCGGGAATCGAACCCGGGTCGTCGGCGTGACGAGCTAACGCTTTAACCACTAGGCTACCCGACCGCCCCCGTTTTGATTGGACTATGCATAGACTCGTTAGTCCAGCCAAAATATTACTCCATAATTCCAGCCTAATTCGGCAAGGGTGGAAACTGGACTTTTATAGTCTGTTAACTCTCTTGCCGCGGAAAGATGATGTCCACCAGAAATGGAGAATCGAACCAAGGCCTTTGGTCTAATCGCCCAAGCAGAAAAGAGGGTGGTGGGTTGGTTATCTCCTTGCGGGGGAAACGGTGGTTCTTCACACCGTTGAGTTGTCCAGAGTTGCGTCCCTTGGTGGTGCCAGAAACCTGTGATCATGGGTTCGAATCCCAATTCGCTCTGATTATGTTTCTAATTTTTCAGCTCCATACCCGCACTCCTGGGTTTCACCAAAGTGGTTAGCGTATAAGACATGCATGTCTTCGGATTTTCTTCCTACATCTAGGTCATATAACAAGGATACTGTTCAAATCGTCAGTAAACCAAAGTCACTCACTCACTACATACTGTCTTAAACCCTACTCATCCCAGTGATACGATTCGATCGACAAATACCTTGTGAGTTATTCTCACTAAAACTAACCCCATCAGCTGGGGATACAAGAATATTTCTTTCTGATTTTTCTTTCGTCTAATCGACATATTCCAGCTATGTGTACATAGGCAGCCTCTGCCATGTGTTTAAATGCATACTTATTGCTCAGAATGTAAAAGTGATCTTCCTCAAATGTTAAAACAAATATATGCGAGTTAAAGATGGCGTGCATCCCGGAACCCTGGTAGACATCACCCTGTGGAAGATTTTAGCCTAGATTTCACGCTTATTACAACCACGGAATATAAGGAACCAATGTCAGCGACCCCGCCCCTTCCGCGTCTGGAAGGAGAGGTGTTTAGTGAGTAATGCCAGATTACGCTGTTGCACAGCTGGTTAATCCATCACAGTGATTTATGCCAACTTAAGTAGCGTTGCTTGCTGGTGTAAACCATTGTTGAGCAATAGACATGCGTAGTTTGAACTGATGGACATCGCTGCTGATATCACGAGGTCTCCTTTGTTGTACAATGTAAATATTCTCTGGGCCCCTTGTGTTAACCATTGAACGACAATTTAACTCAAACAAATATTTGCATTTCAGAAATTAAAACATCTGAAATGAAAATATTATCAGACTTCTTTGGGTAATATTGTCATAAAAGAATGATAAAGATGATATTTTCATTTTTAACTCTGTAGACTTGCCAAAGTATTGTTGACATTTTTTCGTACATTTTTGTTTCATGGTCTTCATAAGAGACTTGGTGTAACGGTAAACTGGCCTCCTCCCAAATATCTTCATCATGTTGTCAATCTGCGGGAAAAGAGATTTTTTGAAAATGCTTTAGGTTTTTGTTCAAGATATCTACTGAGTATTTTGCTTGTTGTTCATGGTGTAAGAAGTAATGTCTTCGACTACAAAACACAATGTTAGTGCCCCTAGGTTTTAAGTATTATGTTTCCATATTTGATCGTTTGCTCACGTTTTCGACCATCTTGTTTTGTCCAGACCGATTATTTACAGGACGCCGTTATACAGCTGGGATACATCTGCCTGCGGCGTTAAACACCATTAACTCACATACTCACTTTAATGAAGGCTTCTTTATTGTGTGTTTAACGCCGCACTCGATCTGTATACGGCGGGCTGTAAATAGGCGTGTCTGGACCATATAACCTAGTGATTGACATCATGAGCACCAATCAACAAAGTCGCCGAGCCTGACCACGGAGCCATTTAGTCGCCCTTACCAATATTCCCACCTGGAATCCCCACGGTATGTTTCATGTAGGACATGAAAGAAGTTAATAATATATAATGACGGTTGATGATTATAGTATTTTTATCCAAGGGACGGTCAATGAGACAAATTCTTGCTTAAACACAGATTTGCTATTGTCGTTGAACTAAGCTTGGGTGCCACAACCTCAGTGTTATCAATTTAATGAATACGTGTAATAAATCTATGTTATCTAACTTTAAAGCATAGATTCTGTTTTTCAAGGTATCATTTGTGTCTAGAATGTTTTCTTTTCCTTTCATATATATTTGCGTCGTGTTACTCAACTCCGTGAAGACAGGATCCCAGTTTCGGGAGACGGCGTGCCTGTGGCGACGATATGAGTGTGATCTATGGTATTACCAATCTCTTACATCAGGGACCATATCATCGGCCGCCTCGGGCCGTCTCACCTAATCTTCACTAAATCTGAGTCGTTTAATCAACAAATGTGTATTTGAACAGTTGGTGTCTCTCAAAGCGATATATTCATGCATCTGCATTGACTTGTGAAGCCAGATACCCAGACATGTTTGACGCTGAAAGTGGGCGGGGGCTTTCTGGCATCGTCTCCAAATCTTGAGTAAACAAGGCTTTGTGCATTGAACAACAAGGACGGTATTTTATAGAATGTTTACAAACTCAGAAATAAGTAAAACGACATATTGGCTAGTGTCTGAGAGAGAGAGAGAGAGAGAGAGAGAGAGAGAGTATGTGTGTGTGAGAGAGAGAGGGGGGGGGGGGGGGGGGGGGGAGAGAAACACTGCATACACACCTGTCAATTAAATTAAAATCCCACCCAGAATAAACTATACATTATAAAACAATGTTCCACCCCTTTACATAAAAATACCAAGCACAGGATGTGGAAAGAAAGGAAAACGACAATGTGTCAAAACTTCACCATTATCTTAATCAGTGCCATTTGTGTTAAGTAGGGCTGTCACTAATACCCCACCGTTAGTCATCATTAATAAGTCTGCGGATTAGTTATGCTGAAAGAACGAAGGATATATTAGACCAATGACGTAGAATTTATGTGGGAACGTCTTGCTTGTAATTGCTCCACGAAAATAGTAAGCTGTTTACTTCATTAATGTATTAACTAGTCTGGCTATAAGTTTCCAAGCACTCTCTCTATTCAATTAGAAAAGTCACGTGTTGCCCAACAGAAAAGTTGGGTCAATAAAACAGTTCATTTTGGGATATTCGTTGAAGTGAGGTGTTGTAATCTCTCCCCTTATAAACTGACACACACTCATCCATGGAAACATATATGCTACTAAAATATGTTTTTCTTGTGACTATAGTTTATCTGTCCTAGCTGGTGGGTATTGCTACACAGCCTTACAGTTGTGGGTTTCTTCGACTTGTTATGTGTACTATAGTAACGTTATCTTGCTTTCTTGGCTCTAAAACTTGAAACATGCCAATCCCTTTTTTGTACCGGGTTCCAACAGTCCATAAATATCCGTACAAAGTGAGATACTAGTATACTAGCAAAGGAACCACCAAATCCCTGTCTCAAGGATTAACGATAATCCTTCATACAATCAAAGAAGCCTTTCTTTATATTTACAGAAAGAGTATACATATTTGAGAAGAGTGGAATAAATACTGTGTGGATTCTCAAAAACTCAGAAAAGAACCAATTTTAAATATGTTAAAATAGTTTATGTCTATTTGTACACTACTATCCTACACGGCAAATTTAGGGGGAATTTCTTGATACACGGGGCTTTTGTAACTCAACGTGGTCACCATTGATATCCAAGTCCTAGTTTTATCTCCTCAATGCCAGAATGTCAGAATAACAACCATTACCGTCTTTTAACATCTTTTCGTATGGTAAAACTGGGGATCGAACACCCACCTTCCTCTCTCTGGGCATATGCTCTATCCACTAGACCATTAATCTGAAACCTTAAGGACAATGTGTCAGCAATGAAAGCAAATGTCAACTGAAGTTTACTGAGACAACAATATGTGAAATGCTGGACTTCCGCATTGATAACATCTATGTGAAATTTGGGATACTTAGGCATGAGGAAGGCACCCATCATGGCCACCAATGGTGCTCCCCTTCTTGCTGGTCTGTTTCTTATACGTATGAATCGGAATTTCTTCTCGGATGGACAAATTCAAAACAAGGTAGTTTGGCCAAGAGGTTTAACTTAAGCTTCGGGTATATTGATGATCTGATATTGTTCAATGATGGTTGCATAGCCAATTCCCTTCCACTGTATTACCCACTAGAGCAAGATATAAAATAGAGCTGTGAAGCTGCCTCATTAGTCTGTCTTACAGACCCTGATACAAATATATATCAAATACAGCCCATGCAAGTCTATAATGTTTGGCAAGTCTAGATCACTGCAGTATCTGAAAATGAAGAGAGTCACTGGGCTCCTTTTTATTATATTTTTATTAAGATAACTGAACAACTGTTTTTTTATGTACGATATGTTCATTTCAGAGACTAGATTTTAGTCTACTGCCTCATCTGTTTCATATTTTAATTTTTGCATAAAGATTCAGAGTGACACAAAAAAAACTATCGACCAGTCAAAAGGAAATAGGTATGACTTCAACTTTCCGAAAGTCAACTTTCCCTTTATGTAACATTCCAGCTGCTTCAGATTTGTGTGTCTTTATATCACAGAGTTTCAGGTGCGATCGATCATGTTCTTTCTACCAAGATTTCAAAAGCATCATGACTAGCTCAAAAGTTGTTTGATCAAGGTTACCTCATCCAAATTCTCAGTATGGAGCTTTCAAAATGTTTTATGAGATAAATGTGGAGTATAGTTTCCAAATTTGACACATCAGTGCAAATTAAACATTATGCCAGGTGAACAGTTTACTTGCCTTTGCATGTGTTTGTGACGGGTGACACCAGTGGGGCGAGATACGCGAACAACTGATACCATCAATTATTGATAGTGATTCACAAACTCATGTTTATTATATTGACGGAACCGTTCATGGAACTGGATTTGTTGCTTTTATTTTTTATGTAAAAAAGCATACATACTAAAGTTGGATGTTCATTTGACTGGACATTTGACATTTTTCGCATGCTGCTACATATTTCGTGTGAACCAGAAGTACGAATCGTATCCGTCCGTCCGTCCGTCCCAACTCTCCATGATTGTCAAGGTAGAAGAGATCCATGTACCCCATGGTTGTTTCAACAGAATTGATCCAAGTACCCTATGATCGTTTAGACAGGATAGATCCAAGTACCCTGTATTGTCCAGGCAGAATATGCTTTCCTCAAGACTAACATTACACTTTGTGTCTACCTTCGATAGAATGGTACCCAGTCATACAGCTTGGAAAAAAATATTCAAATTAGTGGTTTCCCTGCCAGTACGACCAGCGAGACATGCCAGGGCAGGGTGTTCCCGAACGCGGAAGCAGGGTCGTTCGTCCGTCATCTGGCTGGTCATGTTTACACAGGTGAACCTGTTGTGTCGTATCTTCTTCCATCAACAGGAGCATCCTACCCACAGAAACCCAGACGCCGTCTCTCATCGGTGCAGCCTGTCGTTATTCATTAACTGCCTTCACAAATAAACGAAAAATTATTCATCTCTTGTTCATGATTTTTGTGTTATTCGTTTTAGTATATACACATGATATCATCCAATTACTCTCAGCTTTCTGGCATCCTCAAATAAACAAATGCGCAGGAAATGAGTATATACTTTCGGAATGACAGCACATATGCTGAGTGAGTGAGTGAGTTGGGTTGAACGCCGCTTTTAACAGTATTCAAGTTACATCACGGCGTGTCAGCTTAATGTGGGAGGAAAGCCCGAAGTGATGCAGGTCACGGACGTTTACCACTTCGGTGAAACCCACGAGCACGTTAAGGTCCTGACAAACTTAGAAACATAATAGGGGCGAACCGGGATTCAAAACCACGATCATCGGTTCCTGGCGTGCCCAAGGGAGGCAACTCTGCACAGCGAATCGCGGCGCCTTAGACGACTTGGCCACCCGTGCCCCAAGCACATATACCGACGGGCAGAAGGCCTGGAGGTTTATACCCAATATTAATTTTATTGTACAGAACACCCTCGTAGGGCAGGGTACAAACTATCTTCATATGGAAATAGATATAGCTATAATCATGCGAGGTAGATATACATAATGTACATTATATATAGAGATATTAAATATTATTTTCATTCAATGTGTATCAACATTTAAAAATATCATGAGGTGGCTGGCAACGTACACTTTAACAGTGCAGATACTGTATCATCTTTCCGAGGCAAGGGAGTGTACTGACTTTAAAAGTCCAGTTTCCACCCTTGCCGAACTAGGCTGGAATTCCTGGGCTCGATCGTAGGTCCACCAGTGGCTATTGCGAGTTATGTCCTTTCTATGCCTCTCCTATTGGCCAATCAGATTCAACCTTTCGTATCAGTTTCATTTGCTTCATACAAAACGGTGGCGCCCAGTCAAGACGATCTGATTGATAATCAAGATCTATATTGTGATAAAACGAGTCTTACATCGCGAAGTGCATCAAATCACGTGAGCACCTTGATTAAAAGCATGAAAAGATTTAGAAAATATCTGTTGACAACGAGTTAGCGGTGCACACGCTTTGCAAATCCTGCAGTCGACCGAAATCTGCATGACACTTTACGAACCGGATTTCAATTTCAGTGCGCGATTTTGATTGGACTATGCATAGACTCGTTAGTCCAGCCAAAATGTAATGCCATAATACCAGCCTAGTTCGGCAAGGGTGGAAACTGGACTTTTATTGTCAGTTAACTCACTTACCTCGGGAAGATGATACTGTATTGACAGGTCGCAATAGTTGTAGTAAAAAAGTGACGTGATATCAATTGTTGTCTATAAGATAGGTTCTTTTAATAAACATGTCAGAGATCATTTGTGAAACATATTTTGCTTTTTCCGGGCAGGGCTTCAGAATACTTGCAAAAATTTTATTATCATTTTGGCAGTTTAATAAATCTAGTGTTCGAAGAAGTAACTGTCTTTCGTAACGATAATTCGGACAGTACAAAAGGAAGTGTTTTTCATCTTCTATCTTGTTTAAGTTACATATAGTACATATTCTCTACTCTACTATTCCTAGTTCGAAAATATTAAAAGTGCATTAAGTACTTGCATTTTGTTGTAATACTTAATAGCCTTTATAATACGTTTATAATAACTTAAATTTTAACATCTTAAAAAATGGTAACATGTTTAGATCGCGCTGCATACATGCTGAGTTAATTGCTATACTGCACGTCAGTGATCACGCTCCAAAGCCGGAGAGGTTTATGTAAATGTGTTTCAAAGCAATGACCTGATGCCCCAAACACGAGGTAGTGTGACTGTGTGAGTCAGTGAATGTCATGGTACGCCTCAGGCATATTCCTGTTATATCACACTGTGTAAATAATAGAGACCAGCCCTACCAGTCTCAGGTACTCTCTTGACAACACAAGCAACCGACGTCGGGGTATACTCCATCATCCAGTGTACCATATTCCTATTCTATTTATGGAGAAATAATACACCGGATCATCGAGGATGTGTCAGTGCTCGATGACGCATTGTGTCCTTGCGATCTTTGATCTGCTGTTACAAGCACAGGGCACTGGGAACCTATCTTTCATGGCCAAACAGTCCCAGCAGAATCCCTAGCGGTAATCTTAGCACTAAGTCTGTCTCCCAGAACCTTGAGAATATATTTAAAAAGGAGTCCAAGTCAAGTCGAGAATGAGTGGGCAAGTCTAGATTGCTTCAACTCTGAAATTAAGTATTTTTCTGGGCTCCATTTGGATTTAATTTATATTTTTTGGTATTATATATATTTGTAAATAAGATAACTTTATTTGTAGATAACTTTATTTCTGGGACTAAATGTCAGTCTATCTTAGCGCTAAGCTTGTTTCGTGGAAAGAGGCCCGGCCCGTGGTTGACGTAATTCTGACCCATCAATGCCACGTGACGGATGAGCAGTTTTCCGTACTTTTCTTATCTCACTCCCGTCACAACCAGAAGAGTTCGCTTCCCCCATTTACCACCCGGTGATAGATATACTCGCCCTAGGGACTCTGTGTCCCAGGATAAACTCGTGTTATGTGGCAAAAGTCGTGATTGTGGCAGCCCAGGCTTTCCGTAACTTCAATCTCGTGATAACCCTTGACAGTACTAGGAGCTCTTGAAGTGGTCAGGATAGTGGAAGACGGATAGAGGGTTCACAATGCGATCAGCGCTAAGTTAGACTGGGGCCGTCTCCATTTTATTACAATATGTAAAAAAACACCCAAACAACATGTTAAAAATAGAAAGTATATAAAACATTGTTCCAAAAGGTTATTTCTAGATGTTTTATGCATTTGGAACACATCGGGGAAGAGGAAAAATTATATCTCGGATTTTGTATAGTATACTGGAAAGAGGGACTGCTGTCAGTCTACGCTAAGGCTTCTGTGCCAAATAAATATTTAGGCTCATAGATTTAATTAATAAAATATCTTAGCTGAAAAAATAACTAACCGCCATACAAAATCAGGCAACACAATCCACCCCACCTCCACCTCCATCCCCAACCCCAACCCCACCACCACCACGCCTATTAATGGCAAGTTGCCCTTAGTGATATCTGTCGAGTTAAATCAAATACAGATATCTTCAGACTGGGTTCCATCTTTCAATGATTGTCAAATCCATTGTTTATTCGTTAGAAGTTTTAGGGTCACCTGCAAATTGAGAACACCCATGTCCCCCCCCAAAAAAAACCAGACACACGTATAGCTTTCTTCGCAATGAGGGAGCACTGTTTGGCCAGTAATTGTCTGCGGTGCAGCAATTCACTTTGCACAAATGCTACCCATGTTTTAGGAAACAATGATCGCATCCAAGATTCAGTCTGATTATCTTTGTTTGTTTGTTGTTTAACGCCGCATTATATCAATGCAATCACTTGATTGTCTGGTCCAGACTCGATTATTTGGAATATTGCTGAGTGCGACGTTTAACAACAAACAAACAAACAAACACTCACAGTTGGTGCAGGTTACAGGATGACTGACAGAACTGTAAACAGGCCACGAAGAGGACGACCCCACGTCACATCCGCCACTGAGGATCGGTATTTCCAACCTTGCACCTACCTGTCAGAATCCTTTCTGCGACGTCATCTGGCCTGACTGCTTCGACGAGCCATCAGTCGTCACCCCATACGTCAACGACTTCGAAGGCATGGTATCTCGGCCAATCGACCATGCAGAGGAATGATGTTGGCGAGGCAACATCAGTTTCGGCGGTTCGTTGGGCAAAGAAAGTTCCCATGTTGGCAATGTCGTAACTGGCATCGTGTGTTATTTAATTTTGACGGGCGACTGGAAAACACGGACCTATCGACGTGTGGGAGACAGGCCCCTTGTCGTATTCATATACCTGAGGTGAGGTGAGGTGAGGTGAAATTGGGTTTAACGTCGCGTCCAAGATTATTGCACTTATATAGCGACGTGCATGTACGTGTGTGTGTTTGTGTGGCTGCTTGTACTAGTCCGGACTGATGCCAATTCATAGTGCTAGCTCACTGAGATACCATGCCGCAGTTTAACATGAATACCCCACTCAGACACAGTATACTGACTCCGAGCCGACCAGTCCTTGTTTTAGCCCCTTAATGCCGAGCGCCAGACAGGGTAACAACAAGTACCATCTTTTAAAGTCTTTTGGTATGACGCGGCCGGGGATCGACGGGCGGACGCTCTACCACAAGACCACGGAGGCGGTCCATATACCCGAGGTATATTTACGTCTCTGCCAACTTAATACAACCATTAGACTATGCGCTAAACCAGAATAGCGCCAAAGATATTCTACGATTTCTTAAATTAACATTCGAAAAACACTATTCTGCATATATATGAGCTTTTAAGCTTATATTATTCACATTTGTTTGAGAATAAATAGTTCACATTTTCTGCATTTATACCTGTCACCAAGGCTAAGGGGCTGAGTTGCAGAGTTGCGCCCCTTAGGCATCCCAGGATTCGGCCCTAATTATGAGCTTTGAAACACACACGCGGGGATATAACTTAAATATTGTTCGCCTACTCTCTCGTTTGCCAGGATCAATAAAAGTTATCCATTAAGTGAACCGACAAGTAAGACAGGCGTTATACCTGCTTCCCCCTCAACTTCCTCGTTCGATCAGGATTAGGAAATACAATATATCATACCACATGCTGTTACTTTCTCCTCCATCAACGCACGTCAGACGATAGTATCATCGTGTGTCCCAAGGGACGTAACTGCGTATTGCCGATAACAATCGGTATGGTCGTCATCAATTGTATTACGCCTGGGTTTGCATCAGGTTTTTCAAAAGAGATGATTTCGTGTTGTGTTTTGCTTCAAGTCCAGTCTAGGTGATGTCACATAGATATACTCTGCAACCGCAAATACATTGGGGTTTTTTTAAAACGGGTTGTATTTTTTAATTTGGTATTTTGTTCATCAATTGTGTAAGTTTATTGAAAATCTGTACCCAAATGTGTGAGTCATAGTGCATCTTCCCGAGGCAAGGGAGTTATCTGATTATAAAAGTCTAGTTACCATCCTTGCTGAACAATTATGGGTGAGTGAGTTGGGTTTAACGCCGCTTTTTGAACATTATTCCAGTTACATCACGGCTTGTCAGCTTAATTTGGGAGGAAAGTCCGAAGTGATGCAGGTCTCAGACGTTTACCACTTCGGTGAAACCAACGAGCACGGGTATGGTGCTGACAAACCTAGAAACATAATTGGGGCGAACCGGGATTCGAACCCACAATCATAGGTTTCTGGCGTGCCAAAGGGACGCATCTCTGCACAGCGATTCGCGGCGCCTTAGACGACTGGGCCACCCGGGCCCCGGGAATTATTGCGTTATATTCTGGCCGGACTCAATTAATTCCCTTCCCTTGGGAAGATTGGTGGACACCACCTCCGTGATATTTCTGGGGCAGTCATAAAAGAGGAGTTAACTCGCTCTTTCACCATGTCCCGCTTTGAACAGTATTCCACTTATATCACGGCGTGTCAGCTTTAAGTGGGACGTGACCCCGTTGTGATGCAGGTCTTAGACGTTCACCCCCTTGGTGCACCCTACGAGCACGGATATGGTGCTGTCAAGTCTAGAAACAAAATCGGAACGAACCGGGATTCGAACGCCCGACCAGAAGCTTCAGGCGTGCCAAAGGAACGCAACTCTGGCGCAGTAACTGAGTGTCTAATTTCAGAAAACGTAAACCATGTCAGCTTTCGTTGTGTGTAAACATATTTCTAAATATTTCAATATTGATATTTCAAATGATATATTTCAAATGAATAAAGTTAATGACATTTTATATTTAGAGACGGTTTTCAGCGTGAAAGTGTTTTCAAAGTGAAAATTATATTTTGCGGCAAATAACAGGTTTAAGTTATTTCCGACATGCGGGGATCTTTATTAGTGTATCTGTATGTGTTTGGCTTTGTACAAAGACGAAGGATGTAGAACGCGAACTATGTGATCCGCATACAGCTGTATAAAAGTCCCATAGGAAGTTGCACAAATAGTCCCCTTTTGTCGAGGCACACGAATGCATGTTATTTGAATTCAAACTCACAGCTTTGATGGTTTTGCCTAAAACCGTATGACGATCTTATTCAAGTTTCACTTCCTATTTGAACCCGTGTGATGTCTGTTTGGGGCGCAACTCGGTCCAGACGCCGGAAAATGCGGAAATCTTACAAGTCAGATCAAATTACGTCACAACGGCTTGTCTTGCCACCATGACAGGCGGCAGCGAGGGGGTTTTACTTTTCCAGGCGCACAATGGCTTCCAGGGATAATTTGATCGAGAAGAAACGGAAAATTCATTTCCATCCGGTTGTTCAAAACACATGCCGTTACGTAACGCGAAGAATAAACGTTGACCATATCGGGATTAATTGAAACGAACGTCGCAAAGGGCAGGAGGAAGCTTCTTTGCGCTATTCTACAATGATTGCACAGACAGCTGTGGCGTTAAAATTGATATCGGTGACTTTATCTATGCGGGAAGGCCATAAATATAGTTTAATTTCTTAGTCTCGAATTCCATTCACTCAGCACAGTGAAACCCCGTTAATTCAGACATTACCGTTTTCACTGAATTCATCCGGATTAATACATGTCCTGATTGTTGAATCACTGATGTTAGAGGTTTCCCCAAAAGACACATATATAGCCATCAAGACATATTTATACTAAAGACACATGTACACAGACAGTCGACACATGCAACCTGAAGACACGTGCACAAAGAATAGACACATGCATCCTGAAGACATATGCACTGAGACAAGAAGACACACGTTCCAAGACAAAAGTAGCCACGAAGACACATGTTCTTCCAAAGACACAAATAGCCACGAAGAGGCATGTTCTTCCAAAAGACACAAATAGCCAAGAAGACACATGTCCTCCCAAAAGAAACAAATAGCCACGAAGAGGCATGTAATCCAAAAAGACACAGAGAGACACGAATAGACATGTTCTTCCAAAATACACAAATAGCCAAGAACAAACATGATCTCCCAAAAACCACAAATAGCCACGAAGAGGCATGTTCTACCAAAAGACACAGAGCGCCACGAAGGCACAGTAACCCAACATTAACATGTACTCACGCAGAATAAGTGTGTCTGATTTAACATCGCTTTGTATTTTAGTTATGTCACAGCATGTCAGCTAAATGTGCGAGGAAAGACAGAAGCGAAGCAGATCTAAGACGTCTACCACCTTGGTGAAACATACGAGCACGGGTGTGGCGCTAACAAATTTAAAAACATAAGCAGGGTATAAACAGGTATTCGAACCCACGATCATAGGTTTCTGGCACACCCAAGGGACGCAACTCTGTACAGCGAATCCCGGCACCTTAGACGACTGCCCTCCCTTGTCCCCCATACCTGTAGACGTTTCTGGACATAATCGTCCGAAAAGCGGGGTTTCAGGACTGTCAGGCTCCGAGGTTTCACTGCATATAGTTAAAGACAATGGCGTAGAGCAGGACATGCTTACCCTTTTCGCAAACACCTGATGTCATCACTGATTTTCATTCATATAATTTTCACCACTATTTTGCCTAATGCGCCCAATGGAATCTTGTTTCTACAGATAATCGAGATTGGTTATTCTTTGCTCACGACGTCTGTATGTAAGATCCTGGTAGAACCGGGTTAGAATAGGTCTTCAGCATCGAGGGGGGGGGGGGGGGGGGGGGGGAGGTTCGCTGACTTGGTTGATGCATGTCATCCTATCCAAATGCGTGGATCGATGCTCATGATGTCAATCACTGGATTATCTAATCCAGACTCGATTATTTACAGACCCCTGTCATAAAGCTTGAATATTGCTGAGTGCGGCGTTAAACAACAAACAAACAAACAGGACACCGTACATCAATTGTTCTTCGAATCCAAGTTCGAATTATTTTAAATGTTTCTAAAAATAATTTTAATATGTAAAAATAATGTATGCAAGTATCCGATGGGCATAATCCTGGCTTATGTCAGTGTGTGCCAGAAGAAAACTGACCCTGGTCTCAGTCACACATACTGTGCAAATTTCCTCTTGAAATAACGCAATGTACGGGTGTCACTGAAGTTGAAAATGTTTCAGATCTTCGTCGTAAAATGCAACTCATTCACTCACACTTGCACGGTAACAGTTCGACTCATTTAGTGAAACGTTGTGGGTTTACGTTTAATCTGGGATCCATTCCACCAAACTCTTGTGCCTAAACATTGACTTGCGGCAGTCGTAGCGCCGTTTGTGGAACGGGGCCGTGAAAATAATATCAGTCATATGCGTCGATAAGCTCAAAGTGATACAGATCAGAGGCATGTTTCACAAAGCAGTCTTAGCGCTTAGATTGTCCTAATATTATATTAAAGCGTTAAGTTGCGATCGTGTCAGCACTAAGAACGCTCTGTGCGCTTGGGGATCCAGTTTGGACAACACAACGAACACGATAACTGTGCTGTCAAAACAATTAAATCGCGACGAGTTCGAAGCCACGATCAGCGGAACCTGGGCCCCGTTCCACAAAGACATCTTAGCACTAAGGTGATCGTAACTCCCATACTTTAACACTGGCTTACGATAGTCGTAGCGCTAAGATCGCTTTGTGGAACGGTGCCCTGGAGCGGGTAAGGAACGTAATTCCGTACAGGGAATTGCAGCGCTTAAGACGCCTGGAGTCAAAGACATAGCATTACTTCTCGAGGCACACGTTCCTTCAAAGTTGCTGGTGAGGTAAGTCTAGCATTCATCTAGGCTGGATAAATAAGGGGAAACATGCCATGTATCTCATGGAAAAGAAACTTGAAATGAATTAGAAAATGGTATTGTGAAATAAATGCGTAAATCCTTCTTGGTGTTATGCCCTTTAAGTTGCAAAACTGCACTGTGCAATAGAACTACTCTGTGTTCGTAATGGCGCATGTTTTTTGTCATCGTCTCACGTCCCGTATTTTATTGTCGATGCAGCAGAACACAGATCGACCTCCCACGCCCAGTCTTTTGAAAAAAACTGTCGAGTCAGGAGTTGATGATGTGCTAAATGATAAATATGGAGAAAGTCTGCTCATCATATGGCAATATTTCTTATCGTTTTATTTTTTACATGTGAAGTTTACATGCACGAAACACTGTCGTAAATGGGGGTTCCGGTGTAAGACAGCCCCCCAGTACTTCAGGCTTCTTGTACGAGTTGACCACGATGACACAACAGATGGTCAGCGTGAGACTGTTCCACAACATGGTAATAGTCCTAGAAACTGTTGAAGCGACCTCTCTGGTCTCCTTTATTCCAAATTCAGGTGGGTAATTCAGTGTAAGGGATTTGGCAAATTGGTGGTTATTGAACGATATCAGATCATCAATATACCTGAAGCTTAAACTACTCAACTCAACTACTTAAATGACCTTGTTTTGACTTTGCCAATCCGAGCAGAAATTCTGATTCATATGCATAAAGAAACAGATCAGTAAGAAGGGGGGCACAGTTGTTGCCAGTGGGGATGCACCTGTTGTGTCTATATGAATATTAAACTTTGCTTATTTTAGCTATAACATGTTGGGACCTATGACAACACTAAATGCAAAGGTGAAGATAAAATGTGTCAAAACACCTGATTTCAGAGATTTTCAGGTAGCGTGTTTCTAATATTTGAACACGAGCATTTTCATAGGAGATGTGGATAAAAACAGTGCACGCATATGGTAAAATCTTCATTTTGGGTCGATGACCTGCTCATAATTAGATTTTCATTTTAAGTTTAAATTATAAGCCTTGTTCATTCATTTTTATGTATTATGAATCATGTCAGAAGTCCAAAAGTTGCAAGATTGAGAAAGAAAAAAGACTAGTTATCAGCCATTTGAATATGTCTGATATAGTCATACCAATATTTTAAAGTTTCCCGCAATTTAAAAATTCCAGTTGGTCAAATTGGGCCCTTTATCTACCTCTTCCTGTCTGAAAGGAGCTTAAAACATTTACTCACTCATAGACACCATGTTTGTATTTTTTCAATGAGAGGTGTTTGTGTAAATTGACATCTTCTATTTTTCTAGAATGTGAAATTTTCAAACGCGTGAGCAACTCGCATAAGCAACTCAACGTGTCTCTGTCAGAGTGCTGTAACCTTTTTCTCTGAACACTTCCACACAACGAAATGGCACTTCACGAACAACTGTAGCAAGAATCGTTCAACTGTTAGATAAGCGAGACACTTAAAGCAGTTGATGAAGGTGGTTTATCGTGTGGCAGCACTTGGGGGACGAGAAGACACCATGACCCTGCGGGAATGAGCCCGGTAACAAGTAGCAGATGTCTCACTGGGATACTGTATTGGCAGTCAACGGTCATCTGAATATGGAAAAGCCCTTTCGCGTGATCGCATGCCATCTGATAAACTAGTTTCAGCTCATAATCTGACCATGGCTCCGAGTTTCAAAGCGATCTTAGCGCAACCACTCCCGCAGCTGTCGAGTCGTTGTTTAAAATAAACTTATGATAGGTTGTAGCCTAACATTAAATTTAAATATACTAGTAGTCTCCGAAATAATATTATGTATGAGATTATTTATAATATGCTTTGAAAGAACCTTTGAGTTTCCCAATTTCAGAGCTGAGAATTTGTGAGAAGGGGTTACTAGAGGTGAGGAGAGATGGGAATTGGTTAATAGAGCTGAGAAGGGGTTACTGAAAGCTAAGAATGGGTTACTAGAGCTGAGAAAGGGTTACTAAAGCTAAGAATGGGCTACTCGAGCTGAGAATGGGCTACTGGAGCTGAGACGGGATGAGAATGGGTTACTAGAGCTGAGAAAGTGTCAGAATGGGTTACTAGAGCTGAGAAGGGGTGAGAATGGGTTACTAGAGCTGAGAAGGGATGAGAATGGATTACTAGAGCTGAGAAGGGGATGAGAATGGGTTACTAGAGCTGAGAAGGGGTGAGAATTGGCTACTAGAGCTGAGAAGGGGTGAGAATGGTTTACTAGAGCTGGGAAGGGGTGAGAATGGTTTACTAGAACTGAGAAGGGGTGAGAATGGGTTACTAGAGCTGAGAAGGGATGAGAATGGTTTACTAGAACTGAGAAGGGGTGAGAATGGGTTACTAGAGCTGAGAAGGGGTGAGAATGGGTTACTAGAGCTGAGAAGGGGTGAGAATGGTTAACTAGAGCTGGGAAGGGGTGAGAATGGTTAACTAGAACTGAGAAGGGGTGAGAATGGGTTACTAGAGCTGAGAAGGGATGAGAATGGTTTACTAGAACTGAGAAGGGGTGAGAATGGGTTACTAGAGCTGAGAAGGGGTGAGAATGGGTTACAAGAGCTGAGAAGGGGTGAGAATGGTTTACTAGAGCTGGGAAGGGGTGAGAATGGTTTACTAGAACTGAGAAGGGGTGAGAATGGGTTACTAGAGCTGAGAAGGGATGAGAATGGTTTACTAGAACTGAGAAGGGGTCAGAATGGGTTACTAGAGCTGAGAAGGGATGAGAATGGATTACTAGAGCTGAGAAGGGGTGAGAATGGGTTACTAGAGCTGAGAAGGGATGAGAATGGATTACTAGAGCTGAGAAGGGGTGAGAATGGTTTACTAGAGCTGGGAAGGGGTGAGAATGGGTTACTAGAGCTGAGAAAGTGTCAGAATGGTTTACTAGAGCTGAGAAGGGGTGAAAATGGGTTACTAGAGCTGGGAAGGGGTGCGATTGGGTACCTAGAGCTGAGAAGGTGTCAGAATGGGTTACTAGAGCTGAGAAGGGATGAGAATGGATTACTAGAGCTGAGAAGGGGTGAGAATGGGTTACTAGAACTGAGAAGGGGTGAGAATGGTTTCTAGAACTGACAATGGGCTACTGGAGCTGAGAAGGGATCAGAATTGGTTACTAGAGCTGAGAAGGGGTCAGAATGGGTTACTAGAACTGACAATTGGCTACTGGAGCTGAGAAGGGATCAGAATTGGTTACTAGAGCTGAGAAGGGGTCAGAATGGGTTACTAGAGCTGAGAAGTGGTCATAATGGATTACTAGAGCTGAGAAGGGGTGAGAATGGAATGGGGTAGCTCGTTTATAAAATATATACTACAAGAGATATAGAGATAAAACGCTAAGATCACTTTGCCGAACGGGGGCGTCAGGTCTCATGCACAAATCGACCGTACCGCTTCGACTATCGGAAATCCATGTTCCAGTACTGCGCGAGTGTTGGAGCTACGATAGCTTTGTTGAAGTGGGCCCAAGACTATATTGGTTTACATCGTGGCAAGAAGACGATATGTTTCAAAATGGTTCGTGTTTGAAGTTCTTCTCAATATTACGTTCACTTTCTCAATGTAAATAAATTCCTGACTAGGTTTAGAAATGCTTACCCTGAACGTTTCCGTTTTTAAAAAAAATCCAAAATGTATACAATGTAGTCGGGCTTTTTGATCTATATATGTTACTGCCTATCATGCAAATTACCGGTCATTAGGTCAAGAGTTGGGCCAAACTAAACGGATTGGAAGGGCAATTTTGCAAAGAAGAATCAATTGGAATAAGATCAAAGAAGGCCAGTAAGTTTATCAATCATTCCTGTGCACACCCAATGTCGTTTCAATCTGTCTGCATATTCGTAACGTTATCTGTAACCTGTGAGAAGCTTTTATTGCTGTAATCAGCGAGCGATACACTGAAATATAGAAACACGGAAGTCCTGCGTGCTTGAATGGTGTAAGCCAACTTTAGTGGCGGACGTGCAGCTTT
Source organism: Haliotis rufescens (assembly GCF_023055435.1). Taxonomy (NCBI): domain Eukaryota; kingdom Metazoa; phylum Mollusca; class Gastropoda; order Lepetellida; family Haliotidae; genus Haliotis; species Haliotis rufescens. The sequence continues at coordinate 57,940,288 of NW_025963779.1, read as the reverse complement.
CATTCTCGAGTGACATATAATTCCAAATGTCAGACAATATTAACCATTGTAATCTTTAAATGAAATTGATTGTAATGAAAAAGCTCTTTCGAATCCGCACTGAGTAGTTTGTGTTTGAACATGATTCATTCTTCTTCGGTATACAAAAACTATTTAGGCTGTCGTACCAGTACTTCCACATTGATGCGACCGCCTCCGTGGTCTAGCGGTAGAGCGTCCGCCTGGAGAGCGGAAGGTCCGGGGTTCGATCCCCGGCCGCGTCATACCAAAAGACGTTAAAAGATGGTACTTGTTGTTACCCTGTCTGGCGCTCGGCATTAAGGGGCTAAAACAAGGACTGGTCGGCTCGGAGTCAGTATACTGTGTCTGAGTGGGGTATTCATGTTAAACTGCGGCATTGTATCTCAGTTGGCTAGCACTATACATTGGCATCAGTCCGGACTAGTACAAGCAGCCACACACACACACGTGCATGCATGTCGCTATATAAGTGCAATAATCTTGGACGCGACGTTAAACCCAATTTCACCCCACCTCCACATTGATGTAGCTGAGAAAGTAGAGCGATACCATTAAAGATAGTCTTGATAATGAAACAATGAACTGAATTTTAAGGTAAATGGGTGTACCAATCTGCAGACAGGGTTATTTCTAGCATTTCAATCTCCCATTACTGAGTGAGGGTTTGGGGTTTGACGCTGGCTTTAATTGGGTTTCTAATCAGTTATAAAATGAGGACAACACAAATTAACCAGTATACGTACGACACGGTTTTAGTGACACCCGTTAGCATGTGTATAATCTCATCATCACAGTCGTGGCCAATGTGGAATTCGAACCCACGATCACTCGATACCAGTAGGTAAGAAACACTACGACAGAAGGTCCGCATACTAATTAGAGAGAGAGAGAGAGAGAGAGAGAGAGAGAGAGAGAGAGAGAGAGAGAGAGAGAGAGAGAGTTGGTGTTTTTACGGGCGATTTCCGACTTAATGCGTATTTTGCACGCGGGCCCGCCAGGCCAATTAGTGGTTTTGCCGAGCACGGTATGTCCGAAAAGGAAGGGCAACCTGCGGGACTTTAGGGTTGCTTATTTAATTTTGGGGAAATTTGGAATTTTGAAGAATGCCGTGCAAAAGGTGGGGAAACTAAGGGAGTTTGTGTGGTCTCTTATTTTGGAAACAATAAATAATAAAAATGATTAATTTTTTTATTAATATTTTTATATAAAAAAATTAAGGTTTTGTTTTTAATTTTATCTTTTAAGGGTCTAAGCATGATGTAGAATGATTTTGTAGTTTATTAGATGCGGCCTTTTAGGCCCGTTTTAATTAGGAAAATGCCTAATGCCTTGACGTTTTGTATGTCGTTTAGTGGGTTTAAAAGCGTTGCCAGAGACATTTGTTTGGTAAAGTTTATTGTGGATTTGAGGGTTGTCCTGTGTTGTTGTTGGTGTGTGCAGTGTATTGGTGCGTGTTCAGGCGTTTCTATTTGGTTACAGGGAGGACATTTACCTGTTTGGTATTTTCTGATTCCATTTATCCTCTCGTGTATTCTTATACTGTTATATAATATGGCCATAAGACGGCAGAGAATGCCACGGCACCAGGACAACGGCGTTAGTTATTCAGGGCAATTGAATTGTAAAGGGTGTTTTCACAATCTTAGGCGAGTTAATATATGCCAAGACAAAGATACTGTTCTCACTATATTACTGAATATCACTCGGTTTTTTTTAAAATATTTATGAGCGCTTTCATAGTACTGCTGTTTTTATTACTTATATCAGTTTAGGGGACCAAAACGGGGTTGTAATATAAAAGGGCGTGTCATTATGTGTCATGAATCTTGACAAAAGTTATCACTCCTGTATCGGGAGCTTGTTACCCATGGTTTCGGATGACCAGTTGGCACGGGCGTTAACGGGCTGAATTTGCTGCCCTTTTAATGTTTCACTGTACACGCTCTTGAAAGTGATATTCCATCTGGCTTGAATTGCTGCTTAGGAACAGGCCGTCAATGATGTCTTTATGTTTCGTCAGTTTATATGGCAAACAGTATCAGTAATATTATCCCGCCCATGACATTGTATTTGAACACGTTTCCACCGCGTCGAAACGTAGCACACCTAACAAGCCGCATCATCACATCTCATCGTACGGCTTCAAATTGCACCGCACCGCACCATATCGACCAGCTCATGGTATCTACCCGCACCGCAAAGCCGTAATATCAATTCGCACCGCACCGCACCGCACCGCACCGCACCGCACCGCACCGCACCGCACCCCAACGCAACGCAACGCAACGCAACGCAACGCACCCCAATGCAACGCAACGCACCTAACAAGTCAAACAACAGCGCATTTAGACGCACACCATCATCTCGCACAGCACAGCACAGCACAGCACAGCACAGCACAGCACTGAACCGAACAACACAGCACCGCACAGTAGAGCAAGCCAACGCATTGCACAAGTCGTATCAATTCAGACAACTATGCATCATCTCGCACAGCACCCCACCGCACCGCACCGCACCGGACCGCATCCGCACCGCACCGCACCGCACCGCACCGCACCGCACCGCACCGCACCGCACCGCACCGCACTGCACTGCACTGCACAGCACAGCAAAGCACAGCACAGTAGAGCAAGCCAACGCAATGCACAAGTATCAATTCAGACAAATATGCATCATCTCACACCGCACCGCACCGCACCGCACCGCACCGCACCGCACCGCACCGCACCGCACTGCACTGCACAGCACAGCACAGCAAAGCACAGCACAGCACAGTAGAGCAAGCCAACGCAATGCACAAGTATCAATTCAGACAACTATGCATCATCTCGCACCGCACCGCACCGCACCACACCGCACCGCACCGCACCGCACCCAAACGCGCCGCAACGCAACGCACCTCACACAAGTCAAACAACAGCGCATTTAGACGCAAATCATCATCTCGCACAGCACACTACAGCACAGAACCGAACAACACAGCACCGCACAGTAGAGCAAGCCAACGCAATGCTCAAGTCGTATCAATTCAGACAACTATGAATCATCTCGCACAGCACAGCACAGAACCGAACAACACAGCACCACACAGTAGAGCAAGCCAACGCATTGCACAAGTCGTATCAATTCAGACAACTATGCATCATCTCGCACCGCACCGCACCGCACCGCACCGCACCGCACCGCACCGCACCGCACCGCACCGCACCGCACCGCACCGGACCGCACCGCACCGCACCGCACCGCACCGCACCGCACCGCACCGCACCGCACCGAACCGAACCGCACTGCACAGCACAGCAAAGCACAGCACAGCACAGTAGAGCAAGCCAACGCATTGCACAAGTATCAATTCAGACTAATATGCATCATCTCACACCGCACCGCACCGCACCGCACCGCACCGCACCGCACCGCACCGCACCGCACCGCACCGCACCGCACCGCACCGCACCGCATCGCACCCCAACGCACCGCAACGCAACGCAACGAACCCCAACGCAACGGAACGCAACGCAACGCACCTCCCACAAGTCAAACAACAGCGCATTTAGACGCACACCATCATCTCGCACAGCACACTACAGCACAGAACCGAACAACACAGCACCGCACAGTAGAGCAAGCCAACGCAATGCTCAAGTCGTATCAGTTCAGACAACTATGCATCATCTCGCACAGCACAGCACAGAACCGAACAACACAGCACCACACAGTAGAGCAAGCCAACGCAATGCACAAGTCGTATCAGTTCAGACAACTATGAATCATCTCGCACAGCACAGCACAGCACAGAACCGAACAACACAGCACCGCACAGTAGAGCAAGCCAACGTAATGCACAAGTATCAATTCAGACAGCTTTGTATCATCTCGCACCGCACCGCACCGCACCGCACCGCACCGCACCGCACCGAGCCGCACCGCATCGCACAGCACCGCGCAGCACAGCACAGCACAGCACAGTAGAGAAAGCCAACGTAAAGTATCAATTCAGACAGCATGGCATCATCTCGCTCCGCTCCGCACAGCAGAACACAGCATCGCATTAAATAAAACCGAATAGCGTCTCCGTACCGGATTTCATTCTGAATGGCACCGTACCGTAAATCTTGAATTTATACATGTTGTCACTCACGTAATCATCCCTTGCAGTAATGAGGAGTAGTTGCTGCTCCAGACTATGATGACAAGTTCAACTGTATATCGATATTTGGCAACAAAGCAGATTGAAGCAGTGGAACTACATCTATATGGTGATGGACCTAAATGTCACAGTTGAAACAAAAGGTCTCGGACGTTTTGATTCGACAATAAACAACATTCAAGTATTTCTGATGTTATGTAAATGTCATTGCAAAGTAGCGTTTTGAAGCCTACACAAAATATAAGTACATGTAGCAACACATTTAAGCCATTTCTATTTTTAGGTGAACTAAACAGGCTAAAATACCACAGAAGACCTGTACAAAAGAAATAATGGAATTTTGACTGATGGTTTGTAAGTAGTAGTCTGTCTTAAGGAACCTGAAACAAATATATCCAATACAGCCCATACAAGTCTATAACATTACCGCAGTATCAATGTAGAAGTCTTTGGGCTCCTTTTTATAATATTTCATAACTATTATTAAACAACAATCTTTTTCCGTAGAATATGTTCATTTCAGAGACTAGATGCTAGTCTATGTCAGTAGCAGATGGATATAGCATAAGTATAGACAGCGTTTAGTTGTTTGAAGTTATATCTTGTCATACTATTCACAAGACCAAATAGCGTCCATTCCAATTTGGAATGATCGTTGGATTTCTTTGGAAAGATCGCTCATTCCAACATTTCCAAAGCTTGGAAAGATCGATCTTTCCAAAAAATCCAAAATTGGAATGGCAACATTTCCAAGCATATTTCCAAAATTGGAAATGTTTGGAATGGCTTGGAATGGTTTGGAATGGTTTGGAAATATGGTTAGAAGGAAAAAGTTAAAATATGTTTTATCAGTAATTTGGACAATAACAACAGTTATTTATTGAGTTTAAACTATATAATAATATATTTATCTCAAACATTCACTACTTGTCTGTGTAGCGAGGGGCTTTTACAGTCTCAGTCCCTAAGGTGGGAGAGAGACCCGCACTTGACTCGACAAGACCCTAATAGGTCTCAAGATTAAGTATTCGGCTGGATGGCAGCTGCCATTTAATGACAAAACAGACGGTCGTCTAGACGGCTCACATGTAAGTGCGCCGACATGTGCCTAAGATCATAGAATGGACAATCTTTAGTAACATCCAATTGATTGTTGTCTCAGGCCAGAGCTGTGAATAATTCTGTTCATTGAACAATTGGAATTCAGGAAGTTATCAATAATTGTTTTATTTAACATGTTTACGACATAATATTATGACATCAGGACGTACTACAGACAGAACCATATATTTTAAAATCAGTTTGCAATCAGTTTAAACTCTTTAACCGCGGGAAACGAACACTGAATTATTTATGAATGCTTCAATAGAATACAAAACATGTTTTTGTTATCCTTATTACAAACAAAAAATAATAATTCCAAACCGACAGATTTCAGATAACCTGAAATTACGCTTCGTGAACAAGTCGGGCGTCCTTATAGACGTGTATTTATGTCATATAATGAGAGACTATGATTTCCAAGTCCCGATTATCATGTCAATGATATATCAGTTTTACCACATGTGCACAGACCGCCTATACTTTTGCATAACTATTCTCAACTGAAAGTCCTATCCTCTTATCAAATATTCTGTGAGAGTAATCATCATTAATATAAGAAAACTCATTCTCATCAAAGAATACAGAACAAATGACTCAGATGCATACATTTATTACCATGCTTCATTCATCACGAAGCAGATTTACATAATTTGTGAACAGCCCTTGAACTGTGATTATGAATTTTACCATTGTCCATATTAACATAATAATATATACATATATACAAAACAGGTCAAGTTTGGAATTTTGAAATATGCCATAAAAGGTAGAAGGAGGGGGGGGGGGGGGGGGGGGATTCCGTCAAACAACTGTCAAACCATTTATTGCCATGTACGTACTTGCACACAGGGAAGTCAGCGCTGTCTGGGGCTCCAGGTAAATAAACATCGTGGTTTTATGACGGGAGATCAGACGAACCGTGAACCAGAGGCATGCGACGTAATTACACCAGGGTATTGTCTCTTGAACTGGCTAATTGACTTCATATAATTGGTAAATATATTCGTTTTGACGACCGTGATTCATGCGCATCCCGGCTCATTAAGTGGGCTCCAGGCCATAAAAACAAAACCACAAAAAACGCCCCAAACTAATACAACAGATAAAAGCGCCAACAATCTACGTAAACTAGGTAAAGACATAGAAATAGTTTGGATCCCTGCCCACGTTGGGGTGTTTGGCAACGAACATGTAGACAAAGCAGCCAAATCAGCACTAAAATTAGAAGAAGTAAGCATCCCAAGCATCAACCTACCAAAATAAAAAAAAAGAAGTTAAAAGTATCTCAAAGGAAAATAGCGGCAAAATAACAATCAGAAATATGATTGCAAACTAAAACGCCACTCAAAAAAACATATCCATCATAAAACCAAAAACATTGACAGAGTAATAACCAAACTACAAACAGGCCACACTAAGTTAAGCTCTCACCTACACCTAATTAAAAAAACCACCAAACCGGTAAATACCCCCACTGCAACTTAAAAAGAAACGCCCGAACACGTATTATTCCCGTGTGACATTTACATTTAGAGCGCCCTATTCAATACTTTATGGAACACATTACCAGCAACACAGACCAAACAACACTCCAATCCTCACTAAATTGCAACAATCACATGACTGTACTGAACCCCCTACATGACTTTAAACCTTTGAAGCACTAAGCATATATCTAATCAAACCAGGCCTACTTGGCCGCATTTAAAAAAAAGGACAAAAAACAAGCTGCCAATAAACCCTAAAATTCCTAACCTATAAAAACACCCCTTTTAGTAAGTAAGTAAGCATGTTCTGATGAGGATATGAATGATGATGATTCTAAACTACTCCATGGTATGTCAGTGCTGAGCTGACCCAGCTGTCTTCTTTCTGCAACCAGGCAGGAGGTGGTGCAAATGACGAGACACCTGTAATTCGTCTCGTCCGTGGTACGATGGACGCTGCTGTCTTGGTTGTTTTACTAAATGTCTCGTCGGCCACTTTTTTAGCGGCCCTCATTTCATGACTCTCCCAGTCCCTCCTTCTCACATTGAAGACCCGGTTGCCATCCTCGTCGACCGAACTCTCTTCTGACGACATGAGCTGCGTTTTTTTCATTACTCGAATGTACTTGGTCCTTGTGTGATGAGGTAGTTCGGATTTTTCAATGCCAGTTACACGGTTTCTGCTTTTCTGAAAGCAAAACCGTTCACTTTATAACACCCACCTTTCTTAAACACGAAATAAAACGAAGACAAAACAGAAATGTGCCCATTACTTCAGTAGAATAGTTTTTCCTGAGCATGTTGTGTTTAGAGTCACTATAAATCGAAATTCTGTAAATGGGAAGAAATATATATCTAAATCTATAAAAAGAAGTCTACAGATAATCTTCAAGTTTCAGTAACATTAACTTACAACTCATAGTACATATTATTTGCAGTTGAACTCCTAAAGTAAAACTCACTGCGTACAAGCAGGAGTTATTTAAGACGTTTTAATGCAGGAATAACAAACATGAAACATTTTATTCTCATTTCAGAGAAGCAATTGCAGCAACTATAGTTATACGCATCGTTAGATTCCTAACTATCTATCTGGTACTTGGTGTGAATATTAGTCACTCCCCACAGAGTATGAAACATGAAACATTTCGTAGTATAGATAAATATACTACCAAAAGACATGTTACAACAATGATCTGAAGGTATGATTGGATTTATATACGTTTTAAAATGACACGACATTTCTAACAACATTGGAACATATCGCAAGTAAGGGAGATATGTCAGTTACGATTCCGATATTCTGGTTTTGTTTATCAGAACAATTTAAGAAAAATCTCTGTGGAATGGCTGGGCAGCTGAGTGGTGATCTGCTCGAGGCTAATTTGTGTCGATTTAACATGTTTGACAACCCAAGTCCGGATCGATAGTAATGTAACTCATCAATATAGAATATTTGGTAACGGAAAGAATTGGATAGTACATAGTACATTTAGATAAGAACGTAGTGAAATAAATGGCTACAAATTTGATAGATTTGCTCCTCATAATTTATCTTCTAGTTGTGGTTACTTTTATCAGGGTAATGTTCATTATCTGTTTCAGTACCCAAGGTACAGTCCTCTGAGATGCAATAGTAAATTATGTGGAAGGAATTTGTCTGGAGGGAACTTCATATAGGCATTGTCTGTTGGCCTTCTTTATTTGAGATAAACCATTCTTTAAATCATTAAAAACAAATGCTTCCTAATTTATCATATTCTGAGAGTTTCTGTAATTGTATTTGTGGCATATCTACCTCTAACCAATTTTCTATGTGCATATACATGCGGCCGCGGGTGACAGATTTATTAGGGTCATTGGGTGACGCTCAGGGTTTCTATAAAGGTAGAAAGATGGCGTTATGTACCTTTTTATGGCGGAAAGTGTTATTTGTGTAACATTAGTTATTTAGGAAATGATTTCAACTATTTGAATATATTGACAACACATTTACATTGAGGGTGCAATGTAAATTCGTCAAGTAACATTTAAAAGAAACTATTAATTTCTTGCAACGACAATAATAACTACCAAGAAATGGTAAGATTTAAACCTTACCTAACAACGTTTATACAATTCAATATTACTGAGACCGGGCAAAACCCTGCTGTTAAAAGAGAAATTCATACGCATATAATAGCAAGCCAATGATTTTTTTAAATTTTGTTGCTAAATCGTATTGCTCAACACAAAATAGTATTGAGGACAACAGGCAACCTTGCCTTACTAGGCTTGGTAATGGAAACATATCCGTCGGATGGGCATTAATGGATACACATGACCTATTATTTCATATATTGACAACTGCTCAAAAATCCGTTTCAGTAATACCTAATTTTAACAACAGAACAGTCACGGTTTACTTTATAAAATGTTTCGAGGCGTGATGTTGACAAACAAAAAGTAGTACGCCTCATAATATCCTTTGATCAATGACCGCTTAAAATGTATGCAGGTTCAGTCGTTTTACTCTTCTGTATATGAATTGATTCAAGCCAGGTAAATAGGAAATTCAATAAGTCAGAGCAAAGTTATACATGGAATATCAAAGATATCCCGAGTTGATTAGCGACACACCTCTTAATAAGTATTATGATGAGTTTATTTCACAGGTTAAAATACTGTGAAAGACTTAAAAAACGATATTATATATATTGACTGGATTCTATTATCTACTAATGTGCAAAACCACAAGCCCTAACCACTGACGTCAGTACCGGCAAAGCACTCGGGAGCATCGCTTGGAATCTTCTTCTTCTTATTATTTTCTAAACACGTTGTATGATGATATTGCATTTACATGAATTCATTTGCCAATGTCCTAGTTGACTCTCCGATGCATATGTGCATCAATGGACGCCCAAAATATTATTTCGAAGCTGTTATGCGAATACATGGAAGAATACCGGCAGAGATGTGCCCCACTTTTACTCTTATGTAGAAGACGAGCGAGTGGTAGCTAGACTGGCAAAAAGCTCTTGTAAAATATATACTTTCATATTAAAGGTTAAAAAAAAATCTCTTTCGCGCCTGTGGTTTATTACACCTCCACAAATGTTTTCTGAACAGTGATTGAAATTATAAACAAGTTACACAAGTCGTGTGTGTTGTCCCAGTCATTAGAAGACTGACTAAAATAGCTGAGCTACGCGTGTGTCGACTCTGGCGTTAACTAACAAGACAGAGACTGGGGGATAATAGAAATAGTCTGTCACGTAACACATTGAATATATACAGGTGTCGGGTGATGGTCGTGCCACTGTTCATAACAACATTTTCTCAGCACTAATTACAATGATATAATGACAAAGCAATATATTGACATGTTACAAAGGTGGGCATTATAGACAAGCTAATCAATGCTAGTCAAGTGATCACGGTTTGTTAACTCACGTTGATTGGACAGTCTAGACAACACATGACGGCCTTTCCGTCTTAGAATTGTAGTGTATACTTGTAAAATTACCTGGGGCACTATGTATATATATACACTCATAATATAAACAACAGAAAATTACCCGGGGTGTAAACTATATAAGGGTAAATAGGTAAATATTAAAAGCAGGCAATTTACCAATTTTTATACACCCCGGTTGTCCTAATAAAATTCTCTATTCTAATCTATCCTGCTGTTAATTCTGCAAAAAACATATGTATTCCAAATTCCACCTCTCCCTATAACCTTACTCCACTGGGCACCTTTTAATTATATATTAATAAGGCGCCACTCACCTCATTCTAAATTTCTCTTTTTTTTAACTCGGCGGCCATGGCCAACAGGCCTATATAAAGTCACACCTCAAACACTTCCAACAATTGGCCTTACTTTGCCCAAGTTAAGCTTCACTCAAAATTCATCTTCAATAATCCAAATTTTATATCCTAAGGGGGTATTTAATCCCTCCAGCAACACAAATCTTTCAACTTACCGTCAGTTTCCTTGAATTCTTTCTGGACGCGTCCGTGTGTTCTTTCTCTTTTCCGTTACGTGTTCGGGATAGCTTCTCTTTCTTCGTTAACATGATCCTGGTCATACCATCTGGAACATAATGTTTCTTTCCTTATTTGGATGTGAACTGCAACATACCGGTCTTTTTTCCTTATCTTCAAATAGTGTACAGCAAGTCTTTAACCATTAGTTTACCTGTGAATGCTGCATATAATTCTTTCCTGACAGACTAATGGGAATGTTACGCATCATAGATAAGTCATTTCAAAACACTGAAAAAAGGTTTAAATCTTTCCACTAGTAGGCATGTGTACCTTTGCATTGACTTATGGAATTGAAATGTTTTAAAAATGTACATGACGGACACATGCATTTGAAATACACTTAAATGATAAAAATACCTTTAAATTCCTGTTTTGTCATGCTTGGAGCTATCACCTTAGAAAAGTCCCAGATGTATTTGACAACTTGTCGATTCTGTGCGGACTCCAACCTGCAACAAATGTTTTACTTTTATTATATGACCAGAAATATACATATGCCAATAACTATTACATATAATCTTCTTTAACGACTTCAGCATGAACTTATTAACTTATTTTGAAGTAACTAAAAGAAGCAAGATTATTAGGTATAATTTCACTGCATAATTAAGACATATTCGTTTAGATTTGAGATATATTGGTGGTACAGTTTTCTGGTACAAAAATAACAAAAATATATATATTTATGTGACTGTCTCATATAATTTCCCATTACAAAGATTCCTAAGACTTTATTTATGACTATTTTCTACTGAAACGGGATTCATGGAAGAGAAGTAATCGTGGTGGTATTAAGAAAATATTATTTTTGCCAAAATTGCGTAACAGTCTTTTTCGGATGTACCTCCAATTTTATCAGAAAAACTTGAGGCACACAAAACTTTGCGACTCGTTCATTGATAATGCGATAAGATTTTAAAACAAGCCTATCTATTCATCTGAATAAAAAGTACTGTAATAAAAGTATAAGTGAAACAAAGATAAATTACATATGACTTTTGATAGTTTTGATTAACTTTTATCAGCGACAAACCTATAGGGGTTTAAAAAGAGATAAATAATTATATAGATTACATACTCGGTCTCACAGACGCAAAGATACACATATCAACAGAAATAGTGCTTACAATGCCACAGCGTTTTCCTGGTGTAAGTCGACTCCAAACAAATGGTTGTCAAGTATGGTAAAAATGATATTTTCGAATTATTTAAATGATTGTAACAGAATGAACATATCGTCCTTTCCAAAATGATCACTGCACACTACGATACTTACGTGAACATAGGCTCCATAGTCCACCCTTTCTCAGTTTCAGCATGGTCGATCGCTGCCTTCAATGCTGCCTAAGGAAGAAAATTGATAAAATATAGTTAACAGACAATAGAAAGAATCAATATTGGTGATTTTATCTGTGAGATAAATCTATCGAAACTTGATATTGTCTTATGAGAAACGCATCGATTACTGTAAATCGTGAAATTAATGCGATTGCTGAACCCAAGCTATTTAAAATAGATACACCTGGCCATTTAAAATTTTTTAAAAAATTACAATAAAATACAGTTGCATCCCACATCCACCTCTGTGGACACACCACAACATACCTACCTCACTCAGATACCTCCATGCACAAATTTACGTAACGTTCACACACATACACTCAAGACATAATTACTTTCATACTTTCATACCGGGGTACATACGAAACTCATACGCATTTACCATTCTGGACACAAACACAACGTTCACGCATACAAACACTTTCTCATCCAAACACACTCATCCAACATACAAAAACACTCTATGCTCCATGTCTACAATATACCGTACCACAACAGTAACAGGTCCATGCGTTGGTTTACAACTTGATTGTTTACAACTTGATTGTAAACAAAGTGGTGTTTTATCATTACACTAGTGCAATCTCCCCCATGCCAAATATTATTTTAGATAAAGAAAGTGAATGCTTTCAAGCCGAAAGTATCTGAATTGAACCTTAATCCGCTTATTAGTGCCGAGTACATCGGGAAAACAATCGTTATGGTGTTTTTCTTCCCAATAACAACACATAGTTTATGTTGATTGCCCTCGTTTAACGAGCTGTATAATCTCGGTCGCTAAACACGGTTTTCCACATATCCGCCGTTTTGATGTTTTGCTGGGATCTTACCCTTATGTTTGTACTGACTTTGCTGGATTTGGTCGAAGTTTGTGTTGGTTCCTGGACCCTGTTGTCCAAACGTGTAACTTTTGCAGTTAGGGCGGTAACCTGGAAATACAAATATAGTGAAAATTGACGGTGAAACGTATCATGGTATGCCCTACTAGTTCACTTACTGTTATATCGCATGATCCAACACTGGCTGGATGCAATTTTTAAAATCAATGTTTCCTTGTAATGACACGTAAATATATATTTAACTATAATTTTCCCCTTGAAACACGATAAATCATATCGAGGATGCATTTTAAACTGAATACAGTGTTGACTATCATCACTTACCTGTGTATTCTTTTCAGTAAGTTTGCTCTTGAGGTCTCTAACCTCGCTGTTTAAGTTTCCAATTTCCTTTTTAAGGTCGCCGACTTCGCCCTTCAAATCTGTAATGGCCCTGTGAGGTCGTCCTTCCATGACCCTCATGAGTTGGAGAAATTCCGCATAGGGGATTGACTTTCCTGTAATTAAGAGAAACATTAAATACTTACATAGCACCTGGATGACCGTTTTACGTTCTGGGAAAAATTCAAGTGCAACCTTCTCCAAAATATGCACTCAAATATCAAATTCAAAATATATTCGAGCCAAACAGAACTACCCCTCCTTGATATTCTTATTAAAAAGAGTAAGCTAATTTTGCCATCAACTGCAATCTGAAGTGTTATAAGCACTAGGTTGCAGTCATTTGAAATCCCGCTGGAATATAAGACAAGCCTCAGCGGCAAACATAAAAAGGATAGTTACATTAAATGATCTTGTTGCTGGTCGAATGTAATTGGTGTTGACGAATGAGTGTTTGAATATCATTAGCTGGGGCATTTTAATGTCGATTAAGCAATCCTTATCAATAATGGAGATGTTCCTCCTGTGTCATTCCGCGTATCTTGTGGCAGCTAAAGATGTGCCAAAATCATATAAATGTATGATTATTCATACAATGCGAAAAATCATTTCATACGTTGTGTGACATACCTTGTCTCATACGAGGAGTCTCAGCTTGAATTGCAGCTTGTTTCTCTGAAACATTAATTTGTTTATCAGATGCCGTATGAGTGCTATTTTCTAAGCAAATTGCAGACACATCGATGCACTACATACCATTGATCGCCGATGGATACGGATTTCATTTATCTTTATGAATATCCATTTAGATGTTGAAAATAACTGCGTGTCTAAGCATACCTACGATAATCTCTGATTGAAATGAAAGCAAATTACATGTTAAACTACACGAATGTGACAAGAAAATTCATGAACCTGCTCATAGAATTGTGTTTGATGAAAATACATACTACAGCTTGAGGCTCTTCTCAGTAAGTCCTGACCGTCATCTTCTCCATCTGCATAGAAAAGTACAATTTAAGAAATGGGCTTGGGTTGATGAAAATATATGAATCAGTTATCTTGAACGTGCTTTATTGCTCGAACATAATAGTTTTTAGACTGCATACATTTGCAAAGTTTATATACATTTTGCCATGCACAATAATTTACAGTTCATGTTTTTCTTTGATGATTGAGCCCTGGACATTTAAAAAGGTAAAGAAATTCATCTGCGACTGCAGGCGAGTCACAAACGTTATACTTTTTTTGCTTCACGTGGACTGCTAAAGCTAACGGTTAGTCCTACTTGTCGTAATTACAGACAGATATTTTATTACAGTCTCACCTCATATTTACAATATAAAATCTATTTAAAACAATTATGTATGAACAACCCATTACAGGTTATGAGAGACACTTTCTGCAATCACAGACACATTTCAACAGTTCAACCTGGCCACTAATTAGGAACCATTATTGTAAAGTTCGGTAAGAAATACCTGAAAAGTCGTAAACTCTTGTCATAGGTGTAGATGAGGCAACTGGACCGCTTCCTAATCTATTCTTTTTTCCATTTTCTTCCCTTTGTCTCAAGATTTTGTTCTTGCGCTTGACTGGACTCTACGATGAGACCAAATACAAAATTAAAATGTTTCCACAATATGGTTATGCGGTAAAACTTGAATTCGTCAAACACTTGTTTTCGACACTAGCAGCAGATGATGTAAACGGGTGATATAAGTGTTAACACATTTAGTAAAACAATCCCTGACAATATGAATATTACATATATAACTGACAGATGTATAACAGATAGTGCACAATGTTCAAGTTTATAATATATTACAACACCGATTTCATTAACATTACTGAAATCAGACCACTTTGACAATGAAATCGTTAATTGATTCAAGAAAGGTATAGACTGGCAGAAACTGAAGCAAAGCGATAGTGGCATGTAGAGCTATGTCTCGTCAGGCCAATGAGGCCGCGTGATCTAAGGAGCGTGAACAACATGGATGCCGCGTTTCGGCCGTACCGAACAGTCAAGATGCGATCTCGGAGCTGCTCGTCCGATTGAAACCAATTGCAAGCGGAGACAAAATTATCTCCCTTACCCAAACATGATCGTTGCTCAAATCTATCTTGAGTAAATCATGAAATTAATGCGAGCATGACATGTATGCGAAAAATGCGACCGTCATTCCCTCTGATTATTTTTTTATGTTTCATTTCATCATGATAAAACAGTTAGTCACTTATAAGGTTACCAGGTTGAACATAAAAACGATCGTTAACAAAAACGACCAAATTTATTCTCTCATCACTCAGCCTAACAGTGATATAGCTGCACATAAAACGTTCAAGTGCGCTAAAGTATTACACATGGTGGGTGGAGGACCAGGGGCACTTTGAGTTTGACAGGTGCCATCAACTGGTCAAGTAACATCACGGTTTGTATATTCACGTTGATTGGACAGTCTAGGCTGGCGCCAACTAATCATGACGGCGTCTTCAGAACAGAACAGGACTTTATTTATTTAGTCTTCAGATCACTTGTTGTTACTTGAATAAAACTGATATGCATACAGATTTTATTGTTTATGATTTTTTTCCCATGACTTTTTTTCCTAACCTACTCTATGATTTTTTTCAATATTTTTGTCTCGTTCACCTTGGCGATATTCCTTTTGGGTCAACACTATGATGATACAATTCAGTTCATACAGACACACATTCAGTCTACTAATAAAACATTCATGTTACTCTATTACAAGAGGTCAGCGTATAGTTTCCTGGGACATGAAGAAACCGAAATAAATGATACAACATTACTTAACTGTCTCACCGTATTTCCTTTTTACAAAATGTTATTCATTTACATTAGAATATAGTTACTGCGTACATTATTGTAAGAGGAAAGATGTTAGACTTAGTATAGATATTTAGTTTTCGGTTCACCTTTTCCCTATTCTGTATCGTTATATTATTTCCGAATGAAATATTGTTTAAATCAAAAATTGTTAACTTCCCCGGATAATCAGTGAATAATCTATTCACTATTTCAATTAATACCTGGTAATTGGTGGCAAATTCCGACGATGTGTCACTCTTGTCCTCCTCGTCGATCTGGTATTCGGATCCTTAAATTGAACATGATAAATATGTTGTAAGTATATAATGCATTGCTTACCTTGAATCTAAAATGCGAATCAGTATTTTGCGATTGACTAGCATGTGTTTCAAACAATATGTAAGTGAAATGGGATTGCTTGGTTTTAGCGTGTTTGTAGGGATATGGTCACACATCTGAATACTTAGTTTGGTAGTTTGGGTAAGAAGCATAGTTAAGCCTTTGTCCTATCGAATGATGATAACTGTTCGGTTTTCTTATAACATAAAACGCAGGTAGAATAATTACAATTGAGGAGATACTGATTATAAATTCAGAGGAAAACATGTAGTTTGCATGGTGGAACTAGATTTAGTCAGAACAATCTACTCAAAATGCCAGCCAAATAGAGGAATGATGTTAATAAACTCTATTTCAAGAGCCTGAATTCATGTTAATATAAATAATTCATATATCAATTATTTGTCTTAAGTTATTAAGAAAATATCCAAATGACAAATAACCCAAAATATTGTAGTAGGTGACTGTAGTAATTAATAATTACGTTTACGATTTGAGAGAAATAAACATACACGCCGTGGTTCCCGTGCACAAATGCCGATGTCATAGAGAATTGGCTAAGTTTCATTGCAAATAAATCGCACACGTATCACTACCCATCATAGAAAATAACAAACTCATGCGGCAGTAACGCGTGTTACCTATGCATATTGTCAAATCAGTGTGAAAGCGGCAGACAGTCAAATTAAGCGGCGCCATACTGTCTATGGTTATTCTCAATGTTTATCAATAAACATGTGGTAATGTCCTCTTTAAATTGGCGTTGAGTCATCGTTAGTCAAGCCTTGACAAGACATTTACAGTGATAACAGGTGTCAATCATTCCGCTAGACATTCCAAGGCGGCAATTATCTTTGATCTTGAACTAGGGCCCGGTATGTGCGACATGTTATTGACAATCTATACTTTTTTGTGGTTTCTGCCAAACCGTCATTGGGCATATACTATTCCAAATTAAAAAGGCTGTTTTTGATATTTTTACCAACGTTTTATAGTGCCATTTGTCAAACATGTGAACTGAGAACTGAGCCGCGCAAACAATCTCATCAAGTGTATAATATGTCCATGTTAAAAAGGGGATTCAAACTGTAGTTACAAATTGTTTAAACGAAATAACACATATGCAGCTTCTTAATAAAAGATAGTTAGAGTTTCCGTGGCACTGCATGTTTGCAGAATAAATTACTTTTCATAGGCGATACAAAATCAAAATCTTCAGTTTTATTGTGACACTGCTTGTAGATATCACAAATAATCTTTGTTTATCAACATTGTTGTATTGGAGGTTTTTTAATAGTCGTATACCCGGGTGTCGCATTGTGCAGTTTTAGCAATGTACGGGGATCAAAAATCTAATAGATAACAACTAACGTTATACTATGTACATGCATACGGTAAAGCGATACGTTATTTTAGAACATATTTTAGAAATAATTGTCTTCTGTGTCAAAGGTTCTCACTATAACACTGCAGTTCACAACGAAGTGTGCTTTCTGCGACAGAGATAATAAAAGATGGTAGATGTAAATTGTTAGGTCCGTTCACAACTCTATATCGAACGTCTTATGTTAATAGAGTAGTCATTACATTTCTATATTCATGTATATGGCACTAAACGATTCCTTTACAATGTATGTATATTTGTCAGATATGAGCAATATCTCAGAAAGGGAAAACATTTCATAATCTTATGTGTGATGTTTTGCATAATATAATAATATCGAACGATAATGTATCTCCTCTATATGGTGATTTACACAGAAATAAACCGATGTCTTTACATAAATAAATATGTAGATATTTGGTCTTACCTGAGCTTTCTCCTGACTCTGACCAAATTCCATGCAGTGATGCCTCTTCCATTGCAAAAAGTCGATCCAAGATAATGAACAGCCTTTTTTCAACGCGTTTCAAACGTAACTGGCCATCAGACGTCTAAGTATATATGCATTTTGGATTTTTTAAACGGAAGTGAGAATTTGTATAATGTGGACGTCTCTGCCCAATACTAAAATGTTTTCACAATTCAGTTGAACGTTGAGTCGCAACGCACAGTTCATAAACGGCACCTTTCTTCTCACGATAAGATAATCTTATTGAAGGATTAACATATTGGCGCACATGTTTGGATCAGTGATTGTGATTTAAACAAAGCAGATTCTTCTAAAAACATCATGGTTTGCCTAGGTCACAGCCAGCAAAAGCGTTTACAAAATATAATATATTAGTTCAAATATTACTAATGAGGCCCTCTATTGTAGAAACGATCTTTGTTCTACGACAATCGTCAGTCGGTATGGGAAAACAAAATATTTGTTTATTTATTCAAATTTCATAGGCAATGTCATATGATTATAGACAAGGAAGATAAGAAAATAAATATAAAGAGTAGCCACTTTACATTTCAGTTAAATTTGCTCATGATTTGGTCTTTTCGTGGTAAATAGTGCCAAAATATAATATGCAGCTACCAGTAATTGTATCTACAATGATATAACTCAATCTGTTTTTCTCATCATTATTGCAGTGAATTGTCGTATGAAAGGCGTATGGCCTTTCTGAATAAAAACTGTTAAATTTAAACCAGACAAAACAGGTGAAAAATAGAATCTTTGAAAAGAGAAACAAGGGTAGTATTTTGATAGGGGTTTCACTGAAAAAATTAAGTTCACAGCGAAGCATTCTTGCTTAGTCTGTTCCTACAAATAGAACAGAAGGCTATAAGGACCAACCGTATTCCGTTATATATGTTGCTTCTGTTTCATCGTTTCATACATTGTCCTTTCATCATGCCGGGTTACTATCTTTAGATACAAAAAAATCACCCCAAAAAGCTATTTTTATTCATTAAAAACAACAACAAGGAAAAGATTTATTAAAGGTAACAGTAAGTGTTATCTGAAATATTTATATTCTATTATCCCCTTTATTTGGAGTGGGAGTGTCACATCATCATTCAACATCGGCTTCACAAATGGGATGTGCCCGACGGGTACAAACACAAAACAAGATATGGTAAATAATCTAACTGAATATTATGTAAAAACTAGAGGTGAGTTTTAAGATAATAAGTTAAGGATTACTTCAGATACTAAAATGAGTTGTTTCTTTCGTTTATTTAACGTCTGCTTCACAGAAAGTGAATTTTATTTAAAAAAGGTAAGTAAAAACTAAATGAATAAAATATAATGTTGTTTGTATAAAAGCACTGAAAGATGGCGTCAGTTTGGAATGAAGACTATTGCACACCATGGAATTAACTTCTCGCGCGTAACATATCACGTGACTGCTCGCTATGTCACGTGGTAGGTCATTGGTGCTATATGACACGTTCTCCTCAGCGGCAGAGTATACCCTGATTGGTATGCTTCAACAATCATCACATTCCTGTGTTTGCCCAGCTGCCTGCTCAAGTTGCCATTCATCGTAGATTAAGAAACTGGTCAAGTTTCTGGAGAGGGCCGGATTAACAACTGAATAAGTAAGTAATCATTTTACTTCTCCCATGTAGATGTTATGTTGCGTAGAAGATATTGATTAATGAAAGCTGAAAACAATGTCTTGTTTGACGATATGATGTAGATTAGATGGCAATGCGTTACATGTAAACAGCTTTTCTTTGCGATTTTTCAAACAGATTTAGAAGTTGCTTTCATACCATACGAAACTACTGTCTAAGTTGTCGAAAGTGAATGTGAGTCGAGAGTATGTTAATTTCTGAAATGTCTCAGTACAACTCCGGCTATACCACTCCCAGATAAAATATTTAATTAGTTTAGTGTCCTTGATACCATTTCACGACTGCGAGGTAGGTTTTTCATAACGAGAATACGACATTGGGTATGTCCGTAGTTGACGAGAACGTCTTTTGAACTATGATATATTAAAAATATCATAGTCGTACATAGACGGCACAATTTCACCAATAGCGAGAACCAATAAAGACTTATGCGTAAAATGTTATGATAAGATACACGTGAGGGTAATCGGAATTCAAAAGATGAATATGTTGACAATCTTCAGATAACCGTCACTTTAGAAAGTGTGAAATTCAAATATCATTTTTCCATAATGAAAGCTATCACTCTAGAAAGAGATAAAACTGCCAACCATTAATTGCCGACCTGAGCATTATGCCAAATCTTTTCTTCTTGATACAGGGAAATTATAAAACTGTAACTAGTTCGCAACCAGTTATTGTAGATCTTAACTTTACTGTAATTTCCATGCACTAAAACAGAATTGGATCCGTTGTGTTCATCAAGCATTCAGATATAAATCTTATACATGACCAGTTACATAACTAAACCCGAGTCTGAGGCGAGCATGCACTAGAGAAATATTGAACTGTAGAATGGGGTATTGATTATATTTCGAAAACTTACCGTTTTAATGTCTGTTAATTCGTTTAGGGTTCTGTTAGATAATAGAGTGACGCCTCTTGACTCGTTTTTAGTTATCTTACTACAAATAAATGTGAACGGTTCATATATGAATACAGTGTCAATATACTTCTTGTTCCAATAAGAGTGATGTTGGAAACACTATATACGACTCACTATGACAAATCCAATGACTATTTATCTATAAGTATTCTGGCAACTTCAACAATAGATCGTGTTATTTTGGAAACAAAACTACTTTGTTTTTAATTGAGAGAATATATAATTATGTGAACATAGTGAGAATTGCGTATGAACTCTTTGCTTTCAACGATGATAATATGAAAGGGGTGGGATTTTGTACAAGAACGCCACGAAACAAACGACAGTTGAAAGCAACAAACGCAGCATTAAAAACCTTTCATACTAGATTTATATGTGAAATTAAGCATTATTTCGCGGTCCATAACCAATTTAATTGCATTTCACACCGAAATATTAATTATTCATTATTTGTTAAGTCCACTTAGATTTGATGGTATAAATGTTCGAAGTATTTTACCGACTGATGTTATATTGATACTTTCGTACGAGACAACTTACACTCCTTTGATACCTCTGATTCAGTTTGACTGACCACATCAGAATCCAGAACAGGCTAACATCATGGTAGAACCAATATGATTAACCTAAAAGTGTATGGATTCACGTTTTTATTGTTATCGTATAAGGACGTGACGAAGCTATGGCTTGAGCATTACATCAATTTTTATTTAATGAATTATTGCTTTTTGAAAGGCTGTATAAGTTTATCATTATATAACTGGCACAGAAACTCGATCTCTGTAAACACTATCACCATGAATACGTATTTGGTCGCAAGTGTTTATTGTATGGAATGACATTAAGATGTGGCATGTGACTTTACTGCATTTAAACCAAACCTTTCGTCCAGTTCTTCGTCAGTAAATTGTACCTGCATATTCTGCTATAGAAATAGTAAACCATAGAAATGGTGCTTACTAGTTTTTAACATGTATATTTAAGACAGTGGCATCCTTACACTGCAAACACGAAAACGTCGTTTTTTTCCGTATATGGTCATTGGACGGAAAAACGACGTTATTTGGACGTTTTCAAACCATCGTTTTTCCGTCCAAATAACGTCGTTATTTGACATCGGAATTTACTGGGAGAGAACGATAGCGTTAAGCTCCTCCCTTTCTTGATTGACATTGTCAATCAAGCAACAGCGTCTACCGGTATTTCTACTTCTCAGATTTCATTGGTCAGTCTCCGCGTGTTAGATTACAGGCCCGCGTTTGACGCTGCACTCGAAGCGCTTAGCGGAAGTACTGAAATCAATCGTTCTGCGCATGCGGATTACTTAATGCCTTGACCAAATTTTCCGTTCTGTGCATGCGCGACTTCGCGTATTGTTTCCTAGATTTAATGTCACCACTATTTGACAATGGTTCATAAACTCAGTCACGTGAAGGTTCGGAATCGTAACGAGTAACTCCATTTAAATTAAAGAGGAGCCCCAGTGATATGGGAGATTCCAAGATGAAACTATTCTATTCTATCTAGGCTGCCGCCCAAACCGATCTAAACGGGACCCGATAGCTTATTGTATGCTATATAGTCATATGGAAGTGGACAAGAACTATACATTTTATTCCGGCCGATTGTTCTTGCATTTACTTATAAGTCAGGAAAATGGACTTAAAAGGGGAGTTGTTGAATGTAATTATTTTAATTATTAAATGTTGCCTATACACTAATCTGGACGAACTTCTCATTGTTCTGTTTATGTCATCCTATATACTATTAGTATGTTACCGTTCTAAAGTCAACCTCTCACATAACATTATATTGTTCACAGTATCAAAGTTTAATCAACAATATCAAGAGCAGCGATTTAAACCACTGAAACACCCAAACACAAGGCTGTTATCAAGCGCTAGTGCAGACGTGATGCATCAGAAAAACTGTATCGTAATGTCTTCAGAAATTCAATTATACTACGAGATAGTACGGCTAACGCTGACTCACCGTCGGAACAAAGACAATATCGCTAATACAGATACATATATAACGTATTTGAATGTTAATACTAAAGAAAAACAATCATTATTTTTGCAGTGACGATATAACACGTTTATTGTTAACTTTCATCAGTTTTGCTCTTCATTTTAATAACTTTGTTTTCACATATATATGTAGCAATACCCGACAAGCATGTCATACATAATTATGGGGCAGTTTTCAATCTTGTACTGACTTACTCTGGTGTTAATGAGCGCAGTTTATTGGCTTGTGTGTAAAACCCCGTTTTTCTGGTAATCCTATTATTACTTAGTTTATTTCTATCTAATGACACCCTGTTCTCTGGATCATGGCTCCGTGACTATCCATAACAATTAAGATGAACATTCAGTTCAAGTAAATGAATGAGTTTGTTTTGACGCTACAGTCAGTCAAAAAACCAATGCTGTGAGGTTTGATAACACTTCTACCAGGTCGAACATCGTGGATCCTCATTTTCGGCCTAAAGAGAATCATAGTTCATATGCTAATCCATCTGCGAATACCCCCCCACTCAAGATGACCTTACTTGTTGCTAAATCTATCATCTATCCCCCCAATATCACCCCCCACGCCCCCGCCCCCACCCCCCACACGCACGCACGCACGCACGCACGCACGCACGCACGCACACACACACACACACACACACACACACAAACAACTGACCTAAATAACCTGGATAGGAAATACTGCTGATAGCCTCTGGTCAACTCAGCCGCGCCACCGCAGAATGTTCGTCCAACTCTGCAGGGGGCATTCTCAGTGGCTTCAAACGCGCTGAAATGTTTTCGCCTTGCATCCAAGATGGTGGACAAGTGAAATCGTATGAAATTTGGCTATTTTAGGTCCTATCTCTTTTTTGATTACACAATAAAGTCAATTCATAGTTACACGGTTGTGAAGAAGCTTACAACTTTATAAGACTTATTCATCTCATTCCAAAAAAGCTACTCGCGCTCACATAAAGTTGTAGTTATTATGTCACTGTTTTATTTCTTTAAAAATATATTACATGTTCAACAATATCAATTAAGATGAACATTCAATTTCCGATATAAGTAAATGGAAAGTGTGTTTTACGCCACAATCAGTCAAAGACCAACGTTGTCCGGTCTGATGACACAAAATCTACCAGGTAGCACATTGAGTACAACCTATCCCCATTGAAGTCTCCACTGTGGGTATTCCTGAGGACGAAAAGGCCCCATGTACCTAGGAATTTCATCAATACATTCATGCGCAGCATTCTCTGCCTAAAGAAGATCATATTGTTAACATGCTAATCCAACTCGAACTACCATCCCGCTCAAGATAAATGTTTTATGTAACATCCAACAGGCCCACATTTACGCACGCACGCACGCACGCACACACACACACATATTTGGATTTACCAATCCCTGAATTGAGAAGACGTGCGTTACGAAGCTCCTCCAAGTCATCATCAATATCCGTATATGTCTGTGATATCATTACCCTTCCAAAGCCGAATATACATTTATTGTGTTTTCTTGACAACAAATGTTATAATTGGGATAACACTTTCTGAGTAAAGTACAGATTCTCGTACTTTCTTGGGTTGAGTCCCGTCCGGGATTTGAACCCACACTGTGAGTGAGGCACCCAATCGCCAGAACACAAAGTTGGCGATCTAACCCAGCCACCGAACCAAAAATGTTAGTCCAGATGACGTATACTTTGTGTACTCCTCTGACAAGAGAAAAATGGCACGGCTTCTATGACCGAAAGCTTTGAACCAAAATGCCTTTAAGAAAGTGATCAACAGTAACACACATTATATTTGGATACCACTTTCTCAGTAAACTACATATTTTTAGGGTGGAGATAATAGACGTTGATGGTTGATTATCAATGGACTAATTAAAGCCAAAACTTAACTTATGAATGATTGGTAATGGGAAATGGACAATGGGCAAACGGGAGGCGGGGTAATCAGCGCCATGCCAGTTATCTGTTGGCTTCCCTTGTTGCGTTCCCTTCTTTGCTATCGTTTTACTTTTGTTGTTCTTACAGGTACAAATATATGTTCTCTGCCTCATAGCATTTAATAATATGCACCTGATGAAGGAGAATGTATATATTCCGAAACGCAGTGTTCCTCCGTTGACATCCATAAATATATTTCCTTGTGTGTATCAGTTCTTAATGCCCTTAAAAGACTCAATCTAGCTTTGTTTTTAAATGTGGTGATATGTGCGTACAATATAATATGGTCATGCCTATATACATTTGGGTCTTTATCTACATAAGCATTTAGACATACAATTTAGAGCTAAGGACATTGCAAATTCTGCAGTCATGAAGTACACGTCATAGCAAGCTGTGATCTTTATTCATACTTTAGATATTCGTAATGGAGATCTGTAACTGAAGTTTACCGTAATCTTCCGCAACTCTCACCTCCTGACCAGTTGAACGTCTTAGTGCATTCAGATGCCATTGTAAAATTCCAGGCTGCCCCTCTTTCTGTGATGTTTTGACGGATGAAATCTATTGCGTTATAATCTCTGTTTGCTGATATATAATATGTACATGTTGTAAAATATTTACGATATTTTAAACGTGTAATTCGATGCATATGCAATGCAATGTGAACATAAGTGCAGATGCACGAAGGCGGTTATAGTCATAGTTATACTGCGATGGATGTAGGGGAATGGTAGAGGGGTGTATGTATGTATGAAAGCACGAATACCGATACATGAGGGCGGATATAGTTATAGTTCGATGGATGTTGGGGAATGGTGGGAGGATGGATTATGTATGAAAGCATGTGCATGGATCCATGTTGGCTGACGTAGACATAATGGTGGGGAAAGAAGAATGTGATGTGGGTGGGGGTGTGTGCGAGTGTGCGTGCGTGCATGCGTGCATGCGTTGTGATACGAGGGTTGGCGAACATGTTGTCAGATGATTGTGTGAGTAAGTTAAGTGATTGAGGATGTGGCAGGTATGAGTATTGATACATGCAGACTTGGGGTTGTGGGACTGGGTGTGCCTGTACTGAGGTATTTCGTTTCACTCACTTATAGTGTTTTCTTTCACTCAAATACTGTTTTACGCATTTTAATGACTGAAACTGTAGTGACTCAAAGGTCATACTGGCCGGGCATTCAACATATCTACCCCAACTACATACGTAGCCATTTTTATGGTGTACAATTCTTCTTCTACCTCACACACACACACACACACACACACACACACACACACACACACACACACACACACACACACACACACATACACACATACACACACACACACACACACAAAATACTAAAAGTATATTTAACAAAACGGATATTCCGTCACTTTAGAAATAGTTATCAATAAACATTTATCTGTTCATTGACCTCTTTATGCTGTAGGCATATAGGTACTTCCCACATGAACGGATGATGTGTATGTTTATTAATGTAACAGGTTTAGATGTATTGTCTATCTTATGTACAAACTACTAATTTGTTACTATCTTTTTCAGGAATCATGGCCTCCTTTATGAAGAGAAAACGCTGTGAAGACTGTGGAAACTCTTTTTCCTCTTCTTCTAATTACAAGCGACACAAAGGCACTTGTCCGAGTACAGAACCTGAACCTGCATCTCAAGACAGCTCTGACGATGATGAAGAGGTATACTTTGATGAAGATGAGATTGACGATCTGCTTCAGAGTTTTCAACCGAGAAAACCTCAGCAAGCTGAATCCTCTCAACCTGCCTCACCGGAAGTGAAACCATTTTTTAAGGCACTCATCTTATGGACATGTTTCTTCCTCTGCATTTGGCAGTCTGTATTTTATATTTCCTCAAATGCCATCGCATTCCTTCTGAAATACCTTCATGCCCTTCTCGCCGTTGCCGCTCAGCATTACAAGTTCCTTGCTGTTGTAGTACCGATGTTCCCAAGTACTATTTTCCTGCTCAAGAAATTACTCAGAATTGACGACAATAACTTTTTCCACTATGTTGTATGCCCAGCATGCTGTAGCATATATAGATATTCTGACTGTATTTCTGTTTTCGAAGGAGAAGAAGTCAGTATGACTTGTTCAAACGTCTCCCAACCTAATCACCCAATGAGACATTATCGCCAGCCTTGTGGTGCACAACTGTTACAAAGTATGACCCTTTCCTCTGGCAAGAAGAAGCTTGTACCACATAAGAACTATTATTTTAAATCTCTGAAAGATTCACTTTTTAACTTTTTGTCAAGACCAGGTTTTGAGGAGAAATGTGAACAATGGCGTGACAGGGTCGTTAGTGATGGTACTTTGCATGACGTGTATGATGGTCGTATCTGGAAGAGCTTCAGTGGGACATATTTGAAGAAGAAGAGAAACTATGGCCTTATGCTTAATTTAGACTGGTTTCAGCCATTCAAACACGTCAAATACTCTGTAGGTGTAATGTATTTAGTCATCCTCAATCTACCTCGAGAAGAACGTTACAAACGTGAGAATGTTATCATTGTTGGTATTATACCGCACATGAAGAAAGAACCCCCTACAAACAGTTTTGTACAACCTTTAGTTGATGAGCTTCTTGAAGCATGGACAGTAGGTTTTTCATTCAACTCTAAGATATTTCGCTTGGCCTTAATGTGCATTGGATGTGATATCCCTGCTTGCCGAAAGTTATGTGGCTTTCTGGGACATGCAGCCGTCAAAGGGTGTTCTCGGTGCAAGAAGTCTTTTCCTGGTGAATTCGGCAAAAGAGACTACAGTGGTTTTGACAGAACTCAGTGGATACCTCGCACCCATGAAAAGCATATACGAGAAATTAGACACATCACAAGTGCCAGAACCAAGACAGATAGAGAAGCACTTGCGAGTTCGTATGGAACAAGATACTCCGTCTTGTCTGAGCTGCCATACCTTGATCTGATCAAAATGTCTGTTGTGGACCCTATGCACAATTTGTTTCTGGGGACATCAAAACATATGTTGCATGTATGGAGAGACACTGGTGTACTAACTGACAAGAACTTAGACACTATCCAAGCAAAGGTGGATGCAGTTAACTGTCCAAGTGACATTGGTCGCATCCCACATAAGATTTCCTCCGGTTTTGCAGGGTTTAGTGCAGACCAGTTTAAAAACTGGACGTTACTGTTTTCTGTGTATGCACTGAAGGATGTTATTTCTGATGATCATTTAGAATGTTGGCGAAATTTTGTATTGGCCTGTAGATATTTGTGTTGCCGAGTATTAACTGAAAATGACATAAAAATGGCAGATTTATTACTGATCAGCTTCTGTGAGAATTTTGAGCGATTATATGGCCGTGACAGAGTTACCCCTAACATGCACTTGCATGGTCATCTGATTGAGTGTGTTCAGGACTTTGGACCCATTTACTCGTTTTGGCTGTTCAGTTTTGAACGGTTTAATGGTATGCTGGGCGACTACACAACTAACAAGAAAAGCGTAGAACTGCAGCTGATGAGACGTTTCGTAAGCCATTCTCATCTCCTTGGATTGGTCTTAGATGACGAGTTTCACTTTGGAGACACCCTTGAGCCGATCATCGCCACTGTTACAGCTAACATTAAAGTGGGTACTCTTGGCAAGATTAATTCAAGTGAATGCTTGCAGCTCCGACAGATGTCATCCCGACTTCATCACATTGAAAACCTTCAGTGGACTGACATTGACAGGTTCATTTTTTCAAAATATAAAGTCCGTGGCCTCACTGAAAATGATGAACACTCCCTTCAAGAAATGTACAGAGCCCTCTATGGCGAAACAGTCGAGACTTTGCCGGCCGTTAGGGAAATAAAAACTCTATACCTTGGATCAGAAGTCTTTGGATCTGCCAAGTCTCAAAGTGTGAGATCTTCTTACATCACTGCCTACTGGACAGACGGGGACGGGAAAATTGGTTGGGGGGTTTCTCCGAGACCTGGAAAGGTATTGAGATACCTTCAGCACTCAGCAAGAGTTGACGGCATAGAGAAGAGACACATCCTTGCAGAAGTTCAATGGTATCGGGAACTTGAAGATAAACTAAAAAACCATTGTGGCCGACCAGTGGAAGCCTGGCACTCTTCCATGTATGTTGACTCTGGTCCATCTTCGTTTATGCCCATTCAACGAATTAAGGGTAAATTCGTCAAAATTGAGGGACAAATAGGTACCAGGACAGTTACATTTGTGTCACCAAGGGACAGATTTGTGTGTGTGTAATTTATTGGTTTATTGTTGTTGTAAAGTTTTGCTTTAAATAGAAATTTTAATTGTACATTCTATATTTTAGTTCTTGTATGTGTATTATTGTAGATATAATTGTATACATGTATGATCATTACCCAGTGATGTGCCCAAGTGTTATTTATTGTACATATACCTTGAACTATGACATGATATCCTGAATATAAATTCACGTTCATCCTGTGTTTTGTATTTTTGTTATTTCTGCATGGCTTGGTGAAATGTAAGATTTGGAATGAACACCTCGACAGCAGTTTAGTTATAATGCTATCAATTTATGGATTAGTTCTGAGAAACAGAGAGGGAAACAGCCATATATAACAGGGTACCAATCCGGTGTTCAATCGCATCGCCATGTCTGATAAAGGTATATTCGATTTGTAAAATAGCACTAGTAAAACCACGATGCCTCTCTTGATAAATTGTGATAAATTTCAAATCATTTATGGTGCTAAGTTCATATTACAAAATATTTGAACAAAGCGCAACAACAAACTGAGAACCAGAAGAAGCACCAGTAGAAACATAATTCTTAATTTATTGAGGCTTACATCTTTTATGTGAGCTTGTTAAACAACCAAGAGAAATTCACTGTACTACGCTATATACAAATTAAATAAAAAATCTACCCTCAGTGACCTTTATTTTGCATCTTTGAAATAAAATCATGATGTGTTGCGATATCTAAATATTGCCAAAATATATGATGGCCATAAGTATGATACACTTATGTAACGTATTACAGATGAAATGTTTTCATCGACAAATGAGCTTGGTGACATAAAATCAAATATGTAGACATATAAGTCCACCATGTTCCGTTATACAAGCCTACGAACTGAAAGAAGCGGCAATAAAACCATGATGTGTTGCCAACACATCCTAACATTTGAAAAGTATCTAATGGGGTATTTTATGAAAGCATTCGTTTGAAGCTTTAAGCCAAAGATGCACTTGAAAGAGTGCATTACCGACGTAATAATAATCTCAAGTGCACACAAGTTGAAGAAGCGGCAGTAAATTCTTGATGTGTTGCACCGTCAAATACATTTATAAACAGTATTATGTATTCAACTAAAGCGTTGGGATAGAATATTGCAGCAAATCCACTTTGGAAACGATCTGAACAGCTTAACCAGCAGACAGAAGAAGCAGACATAAAATCACCTATGTATTCAAACATTTCCAAACAAATCCAAACAAATCCAAACATTTCCAAACATTTCCAAACATTTCCAAGCTTGGAAATATGACCTTTCCAAATTTTGGAATGGTCATATTTCCAATTGGAATGACGGTATTTCCAAGTTTTGGAAATGTTGGAATGGATGATATTTTGTCCAGTGAATGGTCTTGTCAGGTTAAACATTTCAACTTGTTCACATATATTTGGAAACAAATCGAGCTGACACACGACCCATAGTGCGAGTTTAGAGTTTTGTCTTCCTTATTGCGGGATCAATACAAAAGCTGGATTAAGCGAATGGAGAAACACTGACAAGTCTTTCTCTTTCAGTTACATGATATCCGTACGTGGCGATACCTAGTTTCCCCGGCTGCGCGGAACTCCCATAGGATTCAGTAATGAATGTTTTAGCAGAGAGACCCATTACCAAATGCACAGAATGCGCCAAGTCGACTCGTTAGTGACAGGAACTAGCTTCAATTTCCGTGTTGTCGTGAAACAGAGGTTGGAATCGGAATCGGAATATTGATAGAGATGAATTGGACAATGTTTATTAAATGTGTAGCGACAGCACACACGGGGTGACACTTCCAATTTCTTGCCCTCTTGATGAAAGAGGAGACCGTGTGTGGAGCTTGGAGGCAGTCATGGCCTGTTTCGGACATAGCGGCATTGTCCAAAAAATAATCTTTCAAACAAAGCTCACCTTTGTTCAGATTGTATGTAATTGTCTTTGAATAGTATGTTGTATGAAGATGTAGCAGAGAATATGAAATCGATTTGGGGGGATTATTGCGAAACGGGCTTTGTACTCCCAGCATTTACAAACTGTTGTTATTTAAGTGTATTGTTTTTCTTCAGTTTCCTAATTTTTCACAAACTCAAAAGGTCAAAGTCATCTTTGAGTATTTAAAACAATACTAGATATTTTATTTTATCCTTAGGGGCGGTCGGGGAGCCTAGCGGTTAAAGCGTCACGCCGAAGACCTGGGTTCGATTCCCGACATGGGTACAATGTGTGAAGCCCATTTCTGGTGTTCCCCGCCGTGATGTTGCTGGAACATTGCTGAAAGCGGCGTAAAATCAAACTCACTCACTCACTCACTCTTATATCCTTATACCGCCAGGTTGGGTGGTCTGGTTGACTGCATGTTATCGTTCCCCGATTGTTTGTCTGGTCCAGACTCGATTATTTACAGAATTTCGTGATGTGGCTGGAATATTAATGACTACGCTGTCAAACCACCAGCAAACAAAACAGTCGCACCGCAACGTTTTCACTGTTTTGTTTTAGCTGAATACGTTTGGTCAGCTTAAAATGGATTTATAAAGAACATGAACGCAATCATTAGAACCATAAGATTCCTCTACGAGGCTGAATAACTGAAATAATGTTCAGTAACCCCATTTGTGGCCATCTCTGACCTTTTAACCCAACCACATCTCCAACAACCAATGAGATGTAGATTTCTTGTCATACAATCCCTATGTTTATATACAATTGTAGAAAAAAACATATGTCCAATAACGAATCCACCGAACGATTAGAAACAAAATACCCACGCTAACGCCTACGTCTACGTGAAAGTTTAAAAGAAGAAGAGATAGTATTACTTACTATACATAAAGAGCTCCTTTAGTGGTTAGTCTTGAAATAATTGAATGACATTTTGTGTAAGTTGTAGAAGCGTTCCTTTCCCCACACATACCTCACAAGCCTTCAGTCATTTGTTGAATTCCGATAGAAATGTTGAAGAAAATCAGTTTTATAGTATTACCTTTTTTCAATTTACTAGGTAAAAAGTAACTTTTCACACGAATGTCTATTGTTTTTGGATGAAAAAGAATTACATATTCCGGGAACAATTAAAAAGCTAAGGTTTACTGTGATGAAATGTTGACAATTGCATGATATTTGTAAGAGTACACTTTCTCTGGTGTTTATATTGGTTAATATAATGAGTGAGGGATTGAATTGTTTTTAACACCGCTTTTAACATTATTCCAGTTATATCGCGGCGTGTCAGCTTAATGTGGGAGGAAAGCCCGAAGTGATGACGTTTTACACTTCGGTGAAACCCACGAGCACGGGTATGGTGCTGACAAACATAGAAACATAGTCGGGGCGAATCGGGATTCTAACCAACAATCATAGGTTTCTGATGTTGGATGCAACTCTGCACAGCTAATCGCGACGGTGTTCCGTTTTCACTAATGGTCACATTTAAGGTTATTTTCAATTTTTCCATTAGCGTCGTAAATCGGACCCGAAGTCGGACTGGAAGGAATTTTACCGTCAACTGCTGAACCATCACATTCACAAACTGACGTCCACAAAGTGGTACAAGAAGACTTTGAGAGACAATTGAAGCAAAGCATACATACGTAATAAAAGGGGCTATGTATGCTTTAAAGTCTAAGATGCTTTCGCTTTGCTTTTATTGACTCTGGTGTACATGCATACTTAATTAAAGTGGCGCCCCGTGAAGATACGGGGTAGAATAGGCCTTCAGCAACCCATCCACGCCGTAAAAGGCGACTATACTTGTCGTATGAGGCGACTAACGGAATCGGCTGGTCAGGCTCGCCGACTTCGTTGCTGCATGTCATCGATCCCAATTGCGTGGATTGATGCTCATGATGTCAATTACTGGATTGTCTGGTCCAGACTCGATTATTACAGACCGCCGTCATATAACTGGAATATTGCTGATTGCGGCGTTAAACAACAATCAATCAACAATCAAAGTGGCGTTTTAGCATGACGTGAACAAAATTTCAATCCATAAAAGACAAAACTTTACGAGTAACAATGACACAGAGATACAGGAGGTCAAAAAGAGATCAGTCATTTTGTCATTTGTCAAAACACATATGAAGCAGAATTAAAGTGACTACAACGTCAGGTTTAACATTGAGTATGTCCATCTCTGGCATAATGCAGACCAGAGCACGTCGCCGCACCGATGACTTCAAACGCCTTATGACGGTAGCGGGAAGCCGTTGCCGTCCCCATGAGACATCGTTTCAGGTGCTGACGGATGGCGAGTGGTACTGGTAGTCTAATGATTTCCCTGTCAGATGTTCGATGGGGATCATGTCAGGGTAACATGCAAGCCATGGCAAAGTATTAACGTTCATGTAGTTGAGGAAGTCCAATGTGAACATTGTAGTTGGAGTCTTAACGTTATCATGCATGAAGACTATACCGCGTGGTTGTTGTATAAATGGCAGCACAACGGGACGCAAACATATACTCCAATACCTTTGGGCAGCAAAAACCTGCTCATCAGAGAGCTAGTCTCGCACCTGCCAACCGCGAACATGCCTGGTCCTTATCAACATGTTATGTCGTTGTTGTGGCGTCTCCCTCCCTTACTTTTCGTGATTCGATGAACATTTCTCAACTTTGTTTATTTGTGTTAATCCTGGGTGCCAATAATATCGCTTTGTATCGATACATGTCTTCGCGATACGAAATCGATATGCATCGAATGTTCGGTGAATGGTTCCAATCGCTAAGGTTTAATTAAAGCAAAATTTACAATGCCTTTTTAAACTAGGGTCAGCCTCTTGTCAGATAATGATTTAACCGTGCGAATGACAGAAAGTAGATTTCATGTCAGCTGTTTCACATCTTTCGAGTCTGAATCCTAACAAGAGATGTGAGTATTTGATCCTGGGACTTATCAAAGGTTTTTTCAGCCTATTTTCATATTGATATCTGTGAGTTGAAACTCTCTTATGAACAAGCGTACAGTCGACGAAGTCATCTATATCCCCCGCCCACTTCAACACGTTATGGTCCCAAACCAGGCAACTGACCCAACACTGCCCTTAGCCCATGTCAAAAAAGCTGCAATGGAATTTCTAAAATAAACATTTCTAAAACTCCTTAATATCAAATGGCACCAGTTCAGTATGTCCTTTAATATAGACATGCAGTGTTTGGAAAGGAAATATTTAACAGTTTATTTCTTATACTCCATAAGTGAACCCACCCTATATTAAAACTTAAATCCAACTTGTTGCCATGGAAACGTAAAAAATTAAAAATGATAAAATTGCTAAATATCAAAAGGCACCAGTTCAGTATGTGTCTGGTAAACATGCAAAGTTTTGTAAGAAAGTATTGAATGGGTTTTGAGTTATGCTCCGGAAACGAACTCTACCCTTATAGAACCTAAGTCCAACTTGTTGCCATGGAAACGTAAAAAAATAAAAATTTCTAAAATTCCAAAATAGCAAAAGGCACCAGTTCAGCATGTCCTTTAATATAGACATGCAGTGTTTGGAAAGGAAATATTTAACGGTTTCTGAGTTATGCTCAGGAAACGATTTCGGGACGCATGCACACACGGACGCACGGACGCACGGACGGACGGACGAAACCCATTTCAATATCCCCCGCCAACATCGTTTGGGTGGGGGATATGAATGTTTACTTTTCCACGTCGTCAGCCTCAGGTCTGTCAGGCACTGGATCTCAAAGTTAAACAAGGATCAGGGGTACAGCATATACCAGTCATTCCAGACATTCGCTCACTATACGGGCGCTACTTTCACTACATTCATTCAAGACTTTGTTTTCGATGGAAATGCAACCAAATCTGTCACGTATGTGGTAACAACTCAAGACTTTTCCATTTGGTATTTTATCCCATGCCTATATGCTTTTGCAGAAAAATAATATTATGATATTCTTCTTGCAATTATGCAGTTGTTGATCAATGTCACAACATTAAAGAATGATTGACAGTTCAGGATTATCTAAGCATCTTTGTCCTTGAAATATTCAAACTGCAAAGTCGGAAAATGCTATCCTAAAATATTCTGAAGAGCAGCAAGAGTCACTATTAGGATGCGACCACTTGTTGTTTGTGTGGGGCGCTGATTTTGGCTTGAGATCAGCATTTATTTTGAATTTTAAGGATCTAAGTTATTTTTTTCCAAAATAAACAGGGGCTCATGTTTTGTTATGATAAAAAACTAGTTCATGTTTAAGTTAGTAGTTTTAGAGATTTAACTATAGCAGTCGTGAATTTAAATTGGACTTAATTATTTCATAGTGCACAATGCGAGGCAGACGTAACATAAAATCAGGGGCTTGAAAATTCAAAATGGTACCAAGTTCAAGTCTCTTTTTTAGCTCACCTCAGTGTAAAGAAAATTTCAGGTGAGGTGATGTGAAATTGGGTTTAACGTCTCGTCCAAGATTATTGCACTTATATAGCGACGTGCATGCACGTGTGTGTTGTTTTGTTCTTAAACGCCGCACTCAGCAATATTCCCGCTATATGACGGCCTGTGTGGATGGCTGGTGGCTGCTTGTACTAGTCCGGACTGATGCCGATTTATAGAACTAGCCCACTGAGATACCATGCAGCAGTTAAACATGAATACCCCACTAAGACACAGTATACTGACTCCGAGCCGACCAGTCTTTGTTTTAGCCCCTTAATTCCGAGCGCCAGACAGGGTAACAAGTACCATCTTTTATTTTCGTATGGTATGACGCGGCCGGGGATCGAACCCCGGACCTTCCGCTTTCCGGACGGACGCTCTACCTCTAGACCACGGAGGCGGTCAAAGAAAATTTGACTGTGTACACAATTGTACATTCATTCTTGCAGACTTCTGATTATTGTAGAATTGTATTAAATTCTTTCGTAGTCATTAATATTATTGTCCTCGGTATTAATGCAGAAAATATTTGAAGAACAAATTGGATGTTATCTTTGTTGTTCGAACTGTTGACTACTTCTGAAGATGAGCTACAGTGCCGTGGCAATATTTTTTAGAATGTCCTTGGATGAAAAGAAAATTCACTCTGTCTATAATAGTGAAATTGATATCAAATTAAAGTTTGTGCAATGCTCCTCTTGATTACTAGTTCATTTTCAACTTTTCTCAAGAATGAATATAACAGACATAACTTGCCATATCGGGGAGCGTATACGTACTTTGTATGTAAAAGCATAGCAACGAGGCGACATTACCAGACCACATAAAATCATTGACTGGGATGGGGGCATTTTTCAGCACTGCTCTGAACGCCTACGTCTTGAGGTTCTTGTCTCCCCGTTTTATAAATTTACACTGTCAACTATAGCACATTTCCATACAAGAATGTACGTGCCGATCTAATGAAAGATGTCGCCGATGAGCTGGATAATACCTACTAATCGATGACTACCGATATGTTTAGAACACGTTAGATACGTCATTATTATAAAGCGGATTTGCGAATACCATAAAATCTAAGCCTGTTACTTGTACGAGAACGCTTAGAAGCATTGACCTGTTGAAGTTTATTCTCTCGTTAAAGCCTAAAATCGCACTTTGTAGTCGCAGATAAAGCCATAACTTTGCTCGAGATGCTCTCAGAGGTGACATTTCGTTGGCTCATGTCTCACTCTTGTTGGGATTGTGTTTGCCTGTGCATGGAACGCCGTCATTAACCGGGCACGAAAGGTGGCTATGAGTTAAGAAGTCTGTCCGAATTATTTTCTGCCAACACTATAAAACTAATCATGAATCTGTCGCAATAATTGAAGAGATCTTCTTGCTGATTTTTCTGGCTAACGCCACTAGCGGTTTTCCGGATTTTCATTGGGTTTCATTTCTTCTTCAACTCAACTGTTTAAGGTTAACTGGAAAGTGTCCTGTCTTTTAAAATAGATTTGCAGCGGGTTCTAAAATAAATGTCGGTATTAAAACCGAATTTTCTGGCGCTAGTTAAATATATTTACTTCCTTCCAGCGTCATCCTGTAAACTTGATGTCTGTGACAATGACGCTTTTTTCTGTAATTCAGTTTAGCAAAATATATCCATTAATCAGTGACTGCCGGTTTGCACAGCTTTTTCTGACACAACCATTCCATCATTATATATAGCTAGTAAATGGATATATACCCTGTCACGTTTCTTGGTCCAGTGGATTACGTCTTGATTTATGTGACAGGATGTAGTGATACAGTAATCCGCGTCATTGGCAATGTCGTTCGTAATTACCAGTATAAGTCGAAAATAGCTTTGAATTATGAGTTCTTGTTTTCATAAGAGAAAGGTGTTTCACAATACGAACTCTTTTAGATCAAACACGAACTCTTGAGTAAAGTGCAGGCTTCGGGTGAAAAGGCAAACTGTATTAACTGTATCTGTTGTTGTTTGTTTGTTGTTTAACGCCTCACTCAGCAATATTCCAGCTATATGATGGCGGTCGGAAAAAAAGGGTCTGGACCAGACAATCCAGCGATTGACATCATGAGCAGCGATCCACGCAATTAGGATACAATGACATGCATCAACCAAGTCAGCGAGTCTGACCACCTGATCCCGTTTGTCGCCTCTTACGACAAGTATAGTCGCCATTTACGGCAAGCATGGGTTGCTGAAGACCTATTCTACCCCGGATCTTACTAGAGGCACCCGCTATTCACACAATCTGCATAACAAAAGTAAGTGTTTATTGCCTGACGCCGCACAGCAGGACTCCTGCCAAGCGACGGCGGCATGTAAACAAACCAGGTGTTCATGAACAGATAAGCGTATCGTGCCCCACCGCTGGCACCTGTCACAAACACATTCAACGGCAAGTCAATTGATCACCTGATAAACACGGCAACATATGGTACAAATACAAAAAAGGAATTGCACCGGACGTATTTTTGTAGCTGATTTGGAAATGCCCTCCACGTGTCTACCATAAAACGTTTTGATAGATTAATTGAGACCTTGAATGTTGTTACCTTCGTCAAACAGAGGCGGTGGGGTAGCTATGTGGTTAAAGCGTTCGCTCGTCACGCCGAAGACCCTGGTTCGATTCCTCTACATGGGTACACGGTGTGAAGCCCTTTTCTGGTGTCCCCCGCCGTGATATTGCTGGAATATCGCTTAAAGCGGCGTAAAACCAGACTCACTCCTTCACTTGAACAAACAACTTCTGAGCAAGATTCGTATGACTCTCTTTGAAATTTTGGTAGAAAGAGCATGCTCGGTTGCACCTCAAAAGTTGTGAAATATAAACACAAAAGACTGGACCTGCAGGAATATTGCTCGAAATAGATGGAAAGTTGAAGTCACCCCCTCTAGTCATACAGTCTTGTAGAGAGTTTTGTCACTTTGATCTGTATGCATAGATCTGAATATGAAGTCAGTTTCACTGATCTCTTTTATTTTAGGTGGGTAAATCAGTGGGTATTTAACTATTATCAGATCATCCATATGCCTAAGGTGAGGTAAAGTGAAATGGGGTTTAACGTCGCGTTGAGGGTAATTGCACTTATATAGTGCATATACACGTGTGTGTGTGTGTGTGTGTGTGTGTGTGTGTGTGTGTGTGTGTGTGTGTGTGTGTGTGCGTGCGTGCGTGCGTGCGTATTCACAAGAACTGGCACCGTCAAATATCCGCCTTTTCCCAACATGAAGAAAGAACTGTCTGGCAAGCATTATGCAAATGATGCTGGCGTTATTTCTAATGTGGGGGACATTGTACATCACCAGAAAGAAGTTTTCTATACCAAAGGGATCCAGACACTCCAGCCTCGTTGGCAGACATGTGTGGACCAGAGATCCGG
The DNA here is from genome assembly GCF_023055435.1 of Haliotis rufescens. NCBI lineage: Eukaryota > Metazoa > Mollusca > Gastropoda > Lepetellida > Haliotidae > Haliotis > Haliotis rufescens. The sequence continues at coordinate 57,901,285 of NW_025963779.1, read as the reverse complement.
AGGGGATAATGTTGAAAAACAATACGCAGCAAACTCCATGAACGCAGTCCAGCATTCTTGTTTGATCTGGAGGGGATAATGTTGAAAAACAATACGCAGCTAACTCCATGAACGCAGTCCAGCATTCTTGTTTGATCTGGTGGGGATAATGTTGAAAAACAATACGCAGCCAACTCCATAAACGCAGTCCAGCATTCTTGTTTGATCTGGAGGGGATAATGTTGAAAAACAGTACGCAACCAACTCCATGAACGCAGTCCATCATTCTTGTTTGATCCGGAGGGGATAATGTTGAAAAACAATACGCAACCAACTCCATGAACGCAGTCCATCATTCTTGTTTGATCTGGAGGGGATAATGTTGAAAATCAATACGCAACCAACTCCATGAACGCAGTCCATCATTCTTGTTTGATCTGGAGGGGATAATGTTGAAAAACAATACGCAACCAACTCCATGAACGCAGTCCATCATTCTTGTTTGATCTGGAGGGGATAATGTTGAAAAACAATACGCAACCAACTCCATGAACGCAGTCCATCATTCTTGTTTGATCTGGTGGGGATAATGTTGAAAAACAATACGCAGCCAACTCCATGAACGCAGTCCAGCATTCTTGTTTGATCTGGTGGGGATAATGTTGAAAAACAATACGCAGCCAACTCCATGAACGCAGTCCAGCATTCTTGTTTGATCTGGAATTATACTGATTTACCTTTTGAAATAATTGCCATAAAATGATTACGAGAGTAACATGTGTCTATTATAATGTGACCAATCGCCCTGAGCAGTTACCGATGTTCTTGAGCTGGAACAGATATATTTCAGGTAAAATATTTGAAATATTATTGAATGGACACAAACCGTTACCGAAACTCTAAACCCGATCTTCATAAAGTATCTCTCATCGTGATATGTTGCGGACAACACTGGTCATTATTCGGGCCAACAGAGCAGGCTTCAGCGTGCAAAGCCGCAGTTCAAAGACAATGTAACGTTGTCAAGTCACTTCCAAATTGAAATTGAGGTTTGTGTTGTGTTGTAATTTACCTTATTGTTAATTGTTCATGCCTTTGTAAAGTAAACAAGCCCAACCTAGTATAATGCTGCTGTATTATGAAGTTAATGTGTAAATTAAGGACATATAAAAGCCATATACTCAATGAAATCCTTTCTATCTGTTACAGTCAATCTAATGTTTGTACACGAAACACAAGAATTTGAAAAGAATAAAGACACAAGATTATTGGTTGTAATTTCATGTTGTAATCAGCAATAATATTCACCTAGCACCAACAGTGGTCTAGCTTCCAGACTAGGCCTATGATGGATATCCAGGCTGGAAAGCTTCACACAACCATTGGTCTTGATGTAATGTGTGATCAGAAGAAAGCGCTTGCCCACTTATATAGTCTAAATACCTTCTAGAAAGTTCCATGCCATGCGGGATTAGTCTTTAGCTGTTCCAAACAATTATAGATTACACTTAAATCCAAAAGCATCAAAGCATAGTAACTTCCAACCCACTGCTTACATTAGATAGTAATACATTCCCGACAACTAATTATTGTTAAAACACAATGTTATGAACTTCTACTGCATCTTGACATAAACAATGTAATACAGTTCCAACATTATTTAACAATAAATTAAACATATAACAACGTGACTGATTAAACTGTTTGTGCATATCGTTCCACAATCTATGTCAAGTCCATAAATGTCATTTACTGTCAGAAATCGCCTGTCAAATGTGTTTCTTAATGGAATACATCCGTCACCGGCCTTTTGGAGTACTGAACTGTAGACTAACGCCACATTCCACTCAGTGCCGGACAGTAGACACTGTACTTAATGGAAACTGTGCTTATAACGGCTTCTGCAGTAATGCGAACGACCATAGAGATTGGTAGCATGAATTCACCTGTACTGCGAACAGCGTCTTCTACAAAATACGCTTTTGTTTCTAACTGTCCAAAAATTGTCTTCTAACTATTATTGTATGTTAGATATGTCCAGCATAAAGGAATCTGTATGATCACGTTTAAACTGATGTTGGTTTAGCCATTTGCAAGATCAGAATGATGAACAGTTGTGCGTCATCAACCATTCCCAGTACCGAAACTGGACCATTTGTCTATCATCCGTTCCACAACCAATGCAATCTTTTTGAAACCATTGTTATTATGAACAAACAATGCCATTTAAAAAGTGAACAAATCTCATATTTTTAATAACTCTTTCTGAGTAAAGTACAGATTCGCGTACTTTTTGTGGTTGAGTCCCGTCCGGGATTCGAACTCACACTGCCAGAGTGAGCACACAAAGTCAGCGATCTAACCCAATCAGTCACCGAGGCTGTTAAGTGTTCAGTTTTAGTTTTATTTAAACCAGGAAATGCATGACATGTGTTAGAAAGTTCACCGCAATAATGAGAGGTAGGCCGTGCCGGTTTGTCACAAGCGTGGTTTTGGCTTGAATATTTTCGTTTACTGTGGAAAGACATGATTGTTTATCAAATTCAGTATGTAAAGCAGGTGGTCGTATAGTAGTCAAAAACATGGTTTAAGATGTAAAACCAAAATTGTTCATATAGGTTTAGACATGCCTGTGTTGATTAAATATTTCGGGAGGTATTATTTCATTCTAAATGTAATTTGACGAACAAATAGTTTGCCGCCATGTTTATGCATCACATCAAAAGTTTTCTGGTATCTGTCTGTTTGTATACTTGTTTGTCATTTAAACAACTTGAACATATTTGTTGTTGTGGAATTTAATTATAAGATTTTCCTTTCGGTTCATTGGTGTTTGAATCGAAAAACCGATGCGATAATGTTTCTAATTATCCTGTGATGTCATAATAAAATACGTTTATAAAGTTGTATAATACAATTCAACAGCCCTGTTATGCCCATATGGACAAATGGAAAGATCTGTCAACATATAATTTTTTTCGTGACTCTTGCTTTCCAGTTTTTCCCCAGAGAAAGAAGACGGCTATCTGTAAATAATCGAGTCGGGACCACACAATCCAGTGATTGATATCATGAGCATCGATCCACGCAATTGGGATCGATGACATGCATCAACCAAATCAGCGAGCCTGACCACCCGATCCCGTTAGTCGCCTCTTACGACAAGCATACATGTAGTCGCCTTTTACTCACAGTCACCTTAAGGCAATGGTGGCGTTCCACACGACAGACGTAATTATAAACATCGATCCTTCTTTGATCCATGGGACACTTGCTAAACGTATTGACCACAGATATAGCTACTTCTTTTTCTTCGGGGGTTCAGGACAGCTTGTCAAAAATAAAAGCAAATGTCATCGGAGACAATATGTAAATGCTAGATTTACTCATGACTAACATCTGTTTAAACAATGAGGATAAGACACTTGGGCAGGACACAGGGCCCCCGTTCTTGATGATCTATTTCTTTGTTCGTGCAAGTCAAGTATATCGAGGATTTGATATCATTCAACAATGGTCAACAAGCCATTTCCCTTCCATTGATTTAACCACTTGAACTAGAAATAAGAGATACCAGTGAAACCAACACGTGGCCGGTTTCCCATCTGGCCTGTGCTGTTTGGGAGGATCAGGTGATGATTACGAATATGTCTACCCATGTAGATACCCATATGTTAGGATAATGAAATACTCTAACAACAGCTGATAGGTGATAACATTTTAACAGGCGTCGCAGTAGATAGATCTTAGTCTATTTTCAGGAGGAAACCAAAAGATATTTCCCCTCGCTGGAACTGATCTCAAAGTCTGAACAGCTATTGGTCGATATACATATATCCCCTCTTGGGGTGGTGGCGGTGTGTGAGTGTGTGTGCGTGCGTGTTTGGTGAGGGGCTGCGTGGTTGCAATGTATCAATTGGGCAAGGTGTCTTTGACGATTTGAGAACATCAATGAAGCTGAAGAGAGTTGGATGGGCAGAGTTCATTTTGGAGTTGCGATGTCTTTGCCATCTTTCTATGCGACTATTTGTCCTTGGACCAACATTTTCATAGTGACTCTAGATAGCTACACTGAATCTAGCATTATCAACTAGCTGTGTCGAAACAGCATAGTTATTAAAAGGTTCAACGGCGGGACTTTCAATTTCAGCAGCATACAAAGTTTCGACACCTACAAACCACACATCTCGCACATCAGCAGAAGGTAGAAGAGGCAGGGCAGCCGCACATCTCACCCACTGCTTGACAGCTGTCATCCAACGTTTGGTTTCCCTATATGTCAAGTTTGTAGTTGTTCCCACTGAAAACATAACATTTATATGTAAGCATGAATCATTAATTGTTACAAATGACATATGTCAAACAAGCATGAAATACTCATATCCCCCGCCAATATGACATGTCCGGTTGTGTGCAAGGCAATACATATTGTACGGTTTTCAAGATCTGCTCATGAAAAGAGGACTACCGACATTTTCAGTCTAAGTCAAAGTCGCTGCTGTGGAAACTCGAAAAAGAAATGTTTCAAAGATATCCCGAACTATAAAAAAGCACCGGTTTACAACTATACCTATCTATGCGCTAAGGTTTGTGAAGAAATATTGTACGGTTTTCAAGATCTACCCCGGAAAGAAGCACTACCGGCATTTTCGTTGTCGTTGCCATGGAAACTCGAAAAAAAAAATTAAATCCCAGACTTTCTTTATTCACATGGAGTATTTAAGACAAGTGGAATTAATACCATGTGGATTCTCAAAAACACAAAGGGTTTCCTTGACCTTTTACAATTTCAGAAAAGAACCAAGCTCAATACTGTCGAAATATTTGATTTTTTAAATTTGTACACCACAATCCCAACTAATAAACGTAAGGAAAAGCTTCATTCCTTGATCCATGGGCCTTTCGTTACAAGACCTGGTGACCATAGATACAGTTACATGTCTTTCTTCATATGTTGTGGGCAATTTGTTAAATTGAAAGAAATGTTACCTGATATTTACAGAGAGAACAATATGTGAAAAGCTTGGGTTCATTCATTGATAACATTTATGTAATACTTCGTGGTATGACACTTAGACAAGAAGTAGGCATCCCCATGAACACAAATTGTTATCCCCTTCCTGCTGATCCGTTTCATCATGCATATCAATCGGAATTTCTGTCCGGATTAGCAAAGTCAAAACAAGAAGATGCGTTCTACTTTTTTCTATCGTGTCCACGCTATGCCAAGTTTAGAATTGATAAATTCTTTTTTGTTAACCAGCTCAGCATACATACTATACTCCACGGCAATGAAGATTCATCTTCCTCAGACAATGAACACATTATAAAATCAGTTCACAATTACATCATTGAAACAAACCGCTTTACGTAAGTTATGTGTCAACTTAAGAATATAAAATGCATTTGGTATCTTGCTTTCCATTTTATTTCATGTTGTGTCACTCATTAATGTCTGCTCTATAGACTTCATTACAATCTACATGTATAATGTACAAAATTAGGAGAAGCATTAATATAGGCCTTTTTGGCCTGTTTGCTAATCCTTTTTCCATTTTGTAATGCTATGTACCGAAAATCTGAACATTAATGGAAATAAAATACTGTTTAAATCAAAACAAGTGAATTTGGCCAAGACAATTTGGTAAACTTAAGATTCAGATAAATGTCAATGATCTGATATCGTTCAGTTACCATCAAACGGCGTATTCCTATAACCACCTGAGCTAGAAATACAGCCAGAAGTTAGTTGACATTTCGAATTTTATCCCAAAAAATACATTGTCCCAGAAAATACTTGAATAAATATGCTTCTGACATTGTCACCACATTGTCTGCCACACATGTAAACATTTGTTGCAAGGTGGGTTGTTTGGGTTTCGTAATTAAGGCTAACCTAAAGGATTACCTTTTCAAGGAAAATTGTGTTATAGGCAGGGCAATGTGTACAGTCTTTACGAACTTGCGGAATATATTACCTTTATTTTAACATAAATCCATACATTTACTGTCCAAAACAGGCACTTTAACTGTCACCCTTAGAATGTTACGCGGATTTAGTAACACATGAGTTCACATATATATTGTTAACATATCATTACTGCCTTACAAACATAATCTTAAATAATAGGCTGGGGTGATAGTCAATAATTGAAACCAATAATACCGGGCAATCGATTTGCAAGAAGTATGAAAACACATATAGCACTTACATTTTACGCTGGGCCTGGCGTTCCCTGTAAGTACTCGCTATGTCGTGACATGTTACCGTCAGGACGTCACCTATTATCTCTGAATGACGTAACATTATTTTCAATTGACGTCATGACCACGTACTATTGTTCAGTCATGACAATAACAAACAACTCTAAAAGAAAAAATATGTATTTGTAAAATAAGTTCCTAATTACGTAGCAAAAGAGTGCCGAGTGTGTGTGTGTGTGTGTGTGTGTGTGTGTGTGTGTGTGTGTGTGTGTGTTGTACTTGTCCGGACTAACGCCAATTTCATAGTGCTTGCCCACTCATATACCATGCCGCAGTTTAATACGCACACCTCCGAGACACACACCTCTTCGAGCCGACCAGACTACTAGACAACGGTGTCAAGATTTGTTTTACACATAAAATCAAACGATGTCATTGACAAAGCACAACTTCATATAAAGGTGTAGTAACTGTTGTTTGATCTCACAACTATAATTTAAAGACTTTGTGATTTTACAACGTCCAGCCAACGTTGGCCCAACGTTACATCGCCAACCATGGTTGTGTTTACAACGTGAAACCAACGCTGGTCCAACATTATAAAGTCAACGCCAACCATTTTCCAGAGGTTCTAACATTTCGCAGCGGTTGCCCAACGTTACCAAGCTATCTGGGATATAATTAAAGTAAAGAGTTCCTGCACGAAGCCATTAAGAAACATTTTTTTGCGCTTAGACTTAATCCGACATAATAGCAGATTCTTATCTCCCTTCCAATGTCCAGGTAATAAATGGATTTATCCAGAAACTATTTCGCCTATGAAATTAGTTGTGATTGTTTCTAACACGATCTACTCATCGTTTAACACTGACCATGCCTCGCCCTTGGGAAGTTACAGTTGGCGCAAACCACCCCCCGTGCCTCACAGAGACAGTTGTGAGGCGGATAGTCTCAACATGGAGAAGTACATCCTTTTCATGATTCCATGGATTTGGACATTAGGTAAGATTTTAGATATTTGTCTCAGTAGGAATGACTTAAAGGCTTAGATAAAACATATTTATTCAAGTGAACATATACCTATTTCACAACAGTATATATAATTATCAAGTGTAGATGGAAAAGCTATGCGTGAACCATTAAACTCACTGGTAATATTTTAGCCGACAATTTGAAACAAATGAATCGGGGAGATATTTTCTATGGTATCCCATAGCATGGTGTTTCCGCATTTTCTCAAGCATCTCTTTTTCGGAATTCTGCACTTTGTTTCAGCAAAGTCTCAGACACATGCTTCAATGTGAATGGGTACAATGTGTGAAGTCCATGTGTCCCTCGCCGTGACATGCTGGAATATTGCTAAGATCATACTCGCTCACGGCGACTCTGGCAACACTGACCGTGCAAACATACTGCTCAGATTGCTCTGTCTCTCGCTTCACTGACCCAATGGGCCCCCCTCGATCCACAGGGTTTAGTTGTGTTAAGATAGGCTACCCCCGACTGTATCCTTAGACACTGTACACACTCACTCACTCACATGCAGCGCGACGTTCAACCCCGATTCACCTTCCCTCCCCTGTATGTTTCAGATGCTACAACTCTTCCCATCTCCAACCTACCGTACATCACAATAGCCGGTTATCCAAAGGCCCCTCAGTGCGAGTACGCGTCATGCTACAACTCAGACCAGTGTGGGCTTACTCCGGCCAGAATGAATCCAAACTTCACCCACAGCACAAACGCCATGTCCCCATGTTCCTGTGACAGCAGCTGCCTCCTCTACGGAGACTGCTGCTTTGACTACTTTGAGACTTGCCTTGGTTCCAACATATCTGATTTTTCAAAAAGTGAAACATTTAAAGGTATGGAGAGTACCTTGCTGAAGGAGGAAAAAGTACTCCAATACAAGGAGTGTACAGGAAAAGGACTAGCAAGTCTGTACTGGACAATATCTGGTTGTTCCCGCGACGTTGCAACAGATGATGACATCCTAGATTGTGAGGTGGAAGGACGCACTGTTATTGGCAAAGTACCCGTTACACTCATTGAAAATCCAACCATTATATTTGCAAACTATTACTGTGCCAGATGTCATGGCTTTGAGAGGAACATGGTACGTTTCTGGTCCACAAGGTTACTTTGTAATAATACTGTAGATCTTACCGGCATGTCCTTCACCCAGGTTCAGAAACTTATCCTATTTGGTACTTGCTGGGCTGACAGTCAGCCAAATCCAGAGGATAAACCGAGATTGTGTAACAAAGACTTTACAAATGTTGAGCCCATCACCACTGTGGCCCTCAACTATGGTGCAGTCTCAACAGAGTATACGTCCTCAAGCACTACCGACACACTGATGTCATCACACACCGGCTTGAGGGGACCAACATTTCTAACGCCACCCCTTGCAACTACAATTCCACCTGAAATCCTCCTGGAAGACGTGGGTAAACTGTGCTCATTCTATACGTACCCAGTGATTGATGGGAACAATGTGATGTACCAAAATGCACACTGCGCGTTAAGTGTACGGGGAAGGGGGATTCTGGACACTCCCCTTACATGTGCATGGCAGGGAAAAGCACTTAACACGATGGGACAAGGTGGAGCTATGAACCATTTAACTGCTGGGACAACACCATATTACAATGTACCCACCGCATCACATACATTCCACGCTGTCAACAGTTTCAGCATGCTGTTTAACTTTGGGGCGAATGAGATGAGTTTGGACATCAGTGGCCGAGTGTTGAGGTCCGAGACCAGGCTATGTCTTCGGGAAGATGAGGTGTTCAACATCTACTCCCACAAGTGTGTGACCCTCCTGTGTGACGGGATGGACATGCGGCCCGTCAACGGGACCTGCCTCCTCAAGGACAAGCAGGTGGTGAACGGAACTAGACAACTCTACCCTCACGGTGCTCACAGCTTTACCATCACCCTCAGTGTACGAGGGAAGAAGACGTTAATGAAGACGTTTTCGCGGAAGAAACTGAAACGTTATTTGCAACAGTTTTTAAGTGACAGGAACTCTATTAGTCATAACGTTAGTATTAACATTACAAATCTGATGAAATCCAGAGTGTATTCAGGTGTTGTAACGAATAATGTCAGTGTAAACAGACTCGCTTCGTACACTTATCAAGTCAGTGTCGAAACTAATGCCCAAGTAGGGACCCTTATTAATTCCACTGGATATCTGTTCAGAGAGATTTTGAAAACACTTAGCCATCATAACGTTAGAGCATTTGATTTCTACTTGAATGATCTTAAAAAACCGAATTCACCTGTGTTACAGACTATTTCTGAATATTATGAATATGTTAGTAACTCGACTGAGGTATGTCCCAACGAGCATGTTTTGAAAATGTTCCAAGATGTTGAGCTGATCACAGTACGGGATTCCTACTTCGCCAGATTGAATCGAACATACTTCAGGTTGAATAACATAATGTTTGAGATGCGTTATAAGGACAGTGGAACAGTACCCAATCTGACGGACATCATTGTCTGTGTTCCTGATCTGGGCAACCAGTCCCTGCACTGTCCTAACGGGACGTTGTCCATTCATCCATCTGAGTTCAGCCTCCTCAATGACTCACTACGTTATATTCCCAGTGGAGTTGTTCTGCCTGCGAGGAACTTCAGTCTTACGAGACATGGCGCAGTCATCTGCTCCCACTTCTCACGTAGTCATACGGAGCAGGTCATTTTCTTTGACTACACCAACGCCCAGGTTGTTCTGGCCATTGGGACGTCATCAGTGTCTGTGACCTCTCTAGTCGGTGTACTGCTGGTTTACAGTTTGATCCCTCAACTCAGAAATGTTCCCGGTAAAGTTGTAATGTCTTTGTCAGCATCTCTCCTTCTTGCCCAGGGACTCCAACTAATAACCAAAGTACCGTCTTGGCAGATGTGTGTAGCAGTTGCCTCCTTTGCCCACATGATGTGGCTGTCCTCGTTCCTATGGATGAGTTTGCTGTCTATAGATCTAGCTCGGTCTCTGAGAAGCATGTCACCTGTATCTGGAATTCAATGTCACAACAAACTATGTTGTCTGTATGCATGCGTTGGTTGGGGAATCCCCATCGTTCTGGTTGTCACGTGTGTTGTGATCGATCACTTCCATGTGTGGGGAATAAGCATTGGCTATGGATCTGATCATGTGTGCTGGATAGCCAATCCCAAGGCTTCTCTCTATGTGTTCGGCCTTCCCGTGGCTATGACCCTGGCTATCAATGTAACCTGTTTTATGTTGACTCTGATCAGCATCGAGAGGACGGCCTCTCAAGTCTCTTCAAATTCCAAAAGTTGTAAGAATGAGAAGACGCGTCTGGGCATATACGTCCGTCTGTCTTTTATCATGGGTTTCTCCTGGATCTTCTGTTTTGTTGCTGCCTTCGCCCACGTCAACATTCTGTGGTATTTCCAGATCGTCCTCAACGGCCTTCAGGGTTTCTATATCTTCGTGTGCTTCGTCTGTAAGTCGAGGATCCTCAAACTGTTAAAGGACAAGCTGTACTCTGTGCACAAAAAGGTTCAGAGAAAGAACATGGCCGCAACCACCACAACCAGCTAGACAAGGTTTGGACCTGATAAGGCAACATGTAACTTTCTGTTTTTGAAACTATGGTAGTTTGGTAATGGATACATTTTTCATTTTTCTTTGAAATGCCACCTTAAAATGGCTTCAACATTGAAATCCAATACACTCTTCAAAAAAAGAAAGGCACAGGTAAATTTTTAGTCAATTTATTGTTCCTAATAAAGTCGATATATTTAATTTAATATCATAGATACAAATATGAAATTTTGGAGCTCGACTGTCACATGCTGTCGTTGTACAAAGGCATGAATGGATAAGTGTACGAATTCTGTCTTGCGGAATTCTGCGCCAATCTGCTTGTAGGTCGTTGGCAAGTTGTTGAAGTGTCTGAGGTGTGTTCCGGCGTTCGATTTTGTTTAGATCTGAAGATCTCGACGGCCAGGACAAGGCGTTGATGTTGGCTATATGCAGGTAGTGTACTGCGACACGAGCGTTGTCCTGTTGAAACAGCTCCCTCTGGCGGTCAATGATTGGAAGAAGGTGAGGTTGCAGAATTTGATTCATGTAGCGATTTGCTGTCAAATGTCCCGGAACCACAACCAAGTCAGATCTCCTGGTGTAGGATATACACAATGTGGGGCAAAACGCTCATTTCGACGACGATAACACGTTGTCTTTCATCTCGCCGGTGAAGAAGAAATCGTGATTCATCACTGAGCCACACTCGTCTCCATTTCTCAAATTCCAAGGCCGTAAGGTATGGCACCAACGCAAGCGTCGCGGTCGCGGAAATGGCGTGCAACAGAAGACTGTGATTCCCCTCTTTGGATACGTTCTATGGCGATGTTCCGATCGGCAGAGCTGAGTCTCGGCATTTTCGAACTTGACAAATGTTGACAATTGAATGACAAATCTTTGGCTTATGCTTGCTTTTTTACAGCCACTACCACGAGTTACGAATGCCATTTCTTGGACGTACATTTTGCTTTACTGTTTTCTTCCATGCCATTTTTGAAAAAGTATGAAAACAATGCTGTTTAAGACATCGCAAATCGCCAGTGACTGCTTTTTCACGAACCGTTTGTTGAATAGCGGGTCACCAACATTTTCCAATAAAATATATCCAATTTATATTTTTTGTGTAGTCAGATTCACTGAATAAGATACTACCTGTGCGTTTCAGTTTGTTGGGCCTTGCGTTCCTTGTAAGTACTCGTTATGTCATGATTTCACCTATTATCTCTGAATGACGTCATGATCATTTGTGAAATAACCTTTCAAATTACAGAGTAACGACATTAAAAGAGAGTGTGTGTATATAAACACAAGACTTGAGCGGAGGGGAAATGGCTTTATGATGTTGTGATTGCACAACCTTGCTTACAATAAACACACAGATATATTCTGAAGTGCAATTACACCATATATGCCTATGTTGTTCTGTAACAAAACAAGCTACAGCTTCAAGTCTTTGAAAAGCATTTAGAAGTGATGCACATAAGGAAGGGAATTTATGGATGTCAACTTCTTTATTATGAGGAACACAACGTTTTTGAGTACACGCTTACTCTTTCATCAGGTATATACTTACGTCTTTCGCCTGATGAAGGAGCATACTCCGAAACATTGTGTTCCTCATAATATAGAAGTTGACATCCATAAATTTTCTTCCTTAAGCTACAGATTGTATTGAATGCTAAGGTTTAGTTTGAGCGATTCATGAGCTTGTTACAAGAAACTGATACGCTCCATTTGTGTTACTGATATGAAACTAAATGGACAATAAATAAAATGCATATCATACCTTCTTTGATGTTTTCTTTAAAATCATTAGAATGCGTACACTATACTACGGTCGTGGGACAGGGGGGTCTGTGGCACAGAATGTTTTTAGGAGCCGCAGCCCACAGTGCTATAACTAGTCTGTCTCCCAGACACCAGAGAATATAAATTTAATCCAACTCAAGTCTAGAATGATTTGGCAAGTCTAGATCATGAAATTAAGTATTGTTCTGAGTTCCATTTGGATTTTGTTTTATATTTTGTTGATATATATTTTTAAATAAGACAACTTTTTTCCGGAACTAAATGTTAGTATATGCTCCTCATGTACCTTGCGTATCACCCGGACGTTCAAATCGCTCAACTGTAAAATGGTTACAGATATATAGGACGTGTAGTTACAAAGGTCTTTACGTTAGAATGGTAGACGTATCAAAAACATATTCCTCTGGACATGTCTTCATTGTGATTACCCGTGAAGATCCGGGCTAGAATAGGTCTTCCGCAACCCGTGCTTGCCGTAAAAGGCGACTGTGTTTGTCTTAAGAGGTACTAACGGGATCGGGTGATCAGGCTCGCTGACTTGGATGATGCATGTCATCGTATACCAATTGCGTGGATGTCAATCAGTGGATTGTTAAAAAACAACAACAAAATTGATGGTGATATAATTTTTTGAAGATTAAGAAGAGATTTAGAACTACGTTTGAAATATGTGACACGGTTGCGTCTACGTGTGTGTCTACGTAATTCCCCCCCCCAATTTCTGTGAAAACACTGAGCTCCATGCATGTATATGCAAATTATCAGTAGTCTTCCGCGGAACTCCCACAAGATTCAGTAATGAATGTTTGAGCAGAGAGACCCATCACCAAAGTCGACTCGTTAGTGACAGGTACTAGCTTCAATTTCCGTGTTGCCGTGAAACAGAGATTGGAAGCGGAATCTGAATATTGATAGAGATGAATTGGAAAAATGTATATTAAACGTGTAGCAACAACACACACGGCGACACTCTCAATTTCTTGCCCTCTCGATGACAAAACTCACCTTGATTAAGTTTTTCTGACATTTTCGTTTGAATATTACAGTGTATATTTGTAAAACGATGCAGCATGATATATGCAATCGGTTTTTTATTTTTGTTTTTGTTTGTTCCGTATTGTTTTCGGTTTTTTTGGGGGGGGTTATATTCTTTTTTTAATATTTTTTTGGGTGGTGGCTTTTTCCTTTGTGTGTTTTTTGTTCTTTTGTTGTAGTTTTGTTTGTTTTTGTTGTTGTTGTTTTGTTTGTTTGGTTTGGTTTTGGTTGTTGTTGGGTGTTTTGTTGTTGTTTTTTTGTGGGGTTGGTGTTGGGTTTTTTTTAAATTATTAAAAAAAAATATTTTATTTTTTTTGGGGGGTGGGGTGGGCTTTGTACTCCATGCACACATAATCTCATTGATATTTTGATGTATTGTTTTTATTCATTATATTAGTTTTTTCCCAACCTACAAAAAGTCTTCGTGTTATAGATAAAGATACTAAAGATTTTCTGATCCAAGCAGTTTGAAGCACCTTATATCGTCAGGTTTGGTGGCATGTCATCGTTCCCCGATGGTAGGTCTGGTCAAGACTCGATTATTTACATGTCTTTGTGATATGGCTGGACTATAAATGACTAAGCCGTCAAACCACCAGCAAACAAACAAAGATCGCCCCACAAGGTTTCAAACTGGATATTAATATCTTTCGCTGAATACGTTTGATTACCTTGAATAAGATGAGGTACAAAGAAAATGAAAAATCACAGAAACAAAAGATTCCTCTACAAACTATATAACTAAAATAATGTTCAGTAACCCACTTTTCTGACATTTTAAACGAACCATATCATCTACAAAAACCCATGAGACGTGGATTTCTTTTTATACCATCATTATATATAGATACAAGTGTAGGAACACATATGTCCAATAACTTGTCCACAGAACGATAAAACACCCACGCTAACGCCTACATGTACATGGGAGTTAAAATGAAGAAGAAATACATTACTTACAATACATAATGAGCTACTCATTAAAAGGAATACTTAACTTAACACCGGTTTTTTTATTTGTATACTGGGCTTATTTCGGATTGGTAAGCTTCTCAAGATGTTTAAAAAAACTTTGATTCAAAATTAAAAGTGGAAATCGTATGTTGCCTATCAGGTGTGTTCCATTCACACTAGAGATCACATCTCAGAGATATAGGGGGTCAACATGATATCAGTTACACTGTCAATGTCAAAAGTTAAGTTTTAAGTCACTAAAACATAATAAATGACAGGTTTAACATTGAGTATGTCCACCTCGTGCATAATGCGGGCCACAGCACGTCGCCACACCGACCACGCCTGTTGACGATAGCGGGAGTCCGTTGCTTGTAAATTTTATTAAAGAAATATTATCTTATTCTGCTTGCATTTATGCAGTTGATAGTCAATTTCGTAACATCTAAGAACGATTGACATTTCAGGATTACCTTAGCTTCTCTGACCTTGAAATATTCAAATTGCAAATTAAAAAAACTGCAAAGTCAGAAAATCATATTCTGAAATGCAATTACACCATATATGCCTATGTCGTTCTGTAACAAAACAAGCTACAGCTTTAAGTCTTTGAAAGGCATTTAAAAGTGATACTCATAAGGAAGAGAATTTATGGATGCCAACTTCTTTATTATGAGGAACACAACGTTTCGGAGTACTTGCTTACTCCTTCATCAGGTGAATGGATGCCATGAGGCAGAGAAAATATATGTTCATGTAAGGACAACAAAATAAATAAGATAAGCTTAGGTAATCCTGAACTGTCAATCGTTCCTAGTTACGAAACTGACTATCAACTGCATAAATGCAAGCAGAATAAGATAATATTTCTTTAAAAAAGTCCTTATAATAAAGACGTTGACACCCATAAATTCTCTTCCTTACGCCGGCTTTCGAAAATGTTCTGAAGAGCAGCAAATAGTCGCTATTAGGATGCAATTGCTAGTTGCTTGTGAACTTTTTGGCGATTGTGTCTTGAGATTCTTTTCGTCCCCTTTAATAAATTTACACGGTCAACTATAACACGTTCCATACAAGAATGTACGTGCCCATCTAATGAAAGATGTCGCTGATGAGCTGGATGACACCTACCAATCGATGACTACCGATTTGTTTAGAACACGTGAGATACGTAAAATTAATGATAAAGCGGATTTGGGAGCACCATAAAATCTAAGCCTGTATTGGTACGAGAACGTTTAGAATCACTGACCTGTTGAAGTGTTTTGTCTCGTTAACGCCTAAAAACGCACTTTGTAGGCGCAGATAAAGCCATAACTTTGTTCGGGATGGTCTCAGAGGTGACATTTCGTTGGCTCACGTCTTGTTGGGATTGTGTTTGCCTGTGCATGGAACGCCGTCATTAACGGGGCACGAAAGGTGGCTATGAGTTACGAAGTCTGTCCGAAATATTTTCTGCCAACACTATAAAACTAATGATGAATCTGTCGCAATAATTAAGGCTTGCAGATTTTTCTTGCTCACGCCACTCGCGGATCTTCCAGATTTTCATTGGGTTTCATTTCTTCTTTAACTCAACTGTTTAACTGGAGAGTTTCCTGCCTTTTAAAAAAGATTTGCAGCGGATTCTAAAATGAATAAGCGTGTTAACAGGAAATTCGCTTGTGCTAGGCAGACAAATTTACTGCTTTACTGTCGTCCTGTAAACGTAATGTATGTGACATGGACGCTTCTTCACAACCACTCCAGCATATACTGGATCGCTTGTAAATGGTGATATACCATGTCACATTTCTTGGTCCAGCGGATTACGTCTTGATTAATGTGACAAGAAGGGGTGATACAGTTATCCGTGTTATTGGCAAGTGTTGATAGTTACCAGTGTAAGTCAAAGATAGCTTCGAATTATGAGTTCTCGTTTTCATAAGAGAAGTTTTTTCACAATACGAACTTTTTTTAGATCAAACACGAACACTGGATGTTATCTGACCTTAAGTGAACTAGGAATAAACTGCAGCCTTTGGGTGAAATGTCAAACAGCATTAACTGTATCTAATGGAGTGCGTGAGTTTTGTTTGAATTCTGATTGAACAGTATTTTATCTGTAACGGTGTTACAGCTTTATTTGTGTTTGAGTAAGTGAGTATGGTTTTACGCCGCTTTTAGCAATATTCCAGCAATATCACGGCGGGGGACACCAGAAATGGGCTTCACAAATTGTACCCATGTCGGGAATCGAACCCGGGTCTTCGGCGTGAAGAAGGAACGCTTTAACCACTAGGCTACCCGACCGCCCCCTTTATGTGTGAAGAAGTCTCAAGTTGTGTCACGCCGCTGAAGTGAAACCCTAATATCATCTAAAAGCATAGTCCATTGAATGAGTCCGACTTTATCACAAGTGATGATACCAGGTGTTCGCGAAAAGGATAGCGTATCCTGCCCCAACGTTGTCACCCACGACAAACACATGCAAAGGCAAGTCGATTCTTCACATGGTAAAATGCGGGAACATACGGTTCAGGTTAAAATAGGGAATTGTATCGGACATTTGGAATTTGGAAATGCGCGTAAACTTTGAACAAAACACTACGAGACAGATATACCATGATTTTTTATCAATAACAATAACTACAGGGTTTGCGAAGACATCACATGACAGGGTGTTTGTGGGTTTTGAATACTTCCAAACGTATTCATTAACAGTATTTTGTATGGCTTGCCACAAGACGTGAATGCGGAGACAGTCGCATCTGGTCGCTGTCTGATGAGGCTATTACTCCTGGTTCAAATAGGTTGTCCTTTAAGATGTGAACGAACAAACTGCTTGAAGTACAGGAAAACGAGGGCTAGTCTGTGCGTGTTTTATCGTCATTACAGTAAACTGAATACATCTTTTTCATATTGACTGTGTAATTTGTAACTTGAATCATGTAAGTATCATATGGTATTCTCATACGAGGTACATTACAGTGAAATATACGTTCAAGCTGCTCTAAATATTATATTTTTCATCAGGCGTTGATACTTTACACATTTTGTTTACCTTCTTGCCATTGTGATTACGTTGAGTAAAACTATACCTAACGTGTTTAGGAGGCTACAATTATGCACATGGCTTGAACACAGTTCGTCTTGGTGCATGCATGGTGGACATTGATATTACCTCAATCGTCCTAATTTGTGTCATCCCGGAAATGTCGCAAATATTCTAAACTTTCAAAACGAATCTCTTGATTCACACAATCTCATTAAAATCAGATCTAAGTTCTCGCTGCCGTTAAACAAAGATCTGAGGACTTCCCATTACGGGTCACGTCAGAACGACCTTTCGCGAACCTTGACCTCCCACTGAAACGACTCACAAGAAGTCGACATCAGCCAATTAGAAAACAGCTTTCACGAGCTTTACGGTACTCGTTTCAATCTGGCGTCTTCCATTTCAGACTACGCTTGAAAAATGTGTTGACACAGTTCTCGATTAAAATTTTAAAAACTGAACAAACGAACATTCCGGAATGTCTTATATATGGTTGCGATTGTATGGCAGTGCTTCCCACGTAATGTGCAACGCCTACTCCGTCCAAGTGTTTCTCCCACGGAAGCGAGAGATAAACGATCATTTTGACGGAATCAGTCGTAAGGGCCGAAGCTGTCGTTCGGAATACCCCATGTTAACGTTTTCGAGGTCGCATGATTAGAAAACACATTCCGACTGTCACTTTCATCTGGTAAGCGACGCCCTGATTGGTCGGATCAAAGGTCGTTCTGACGTGACCCCTAATGGGATGTCCTCAGGTCTTTGTTTAGCGTTAGCGAGAACTAAGATCTGATTTTAATGCGATTGTTGATTCACACAACCAGATTCTACACTGAAATATTCATGAATTCAAAAGTTTATATTGCAAAGCCGATTCACAATAATATATTATTGTAACGAGGCGTATAATTATTAGATATCAGTTGATGCTTTTAATATTAATTGTAGAGAGAAAGACCCCATACATGCACATCACTTTATATTGAGCACAGTTCCTTTTTTCCCCAGGTTTATTTGTATGCATCTACATGTAAAGCTATGTTATCATATAATGGGTAGGTTTCTCGGCAGGATAAAGCCAACGGCTAAAAACGATATCCGTTGGGGTCATATGCGGATAGAGATGCAAATATCAAAGGTCAAGTAGGGACTACTTTCAGTGTTTATAAACAAACATGGCGTCGCCCTTGTCATTCGGCCATCGAATCAGAATTAACCATCGTGAATCTGGATAAACTACAGAGATAATTGCTATCATTATCAAATAAACAGTCTAATGTACTTAAAATCAGCGTCTACCTGTGACGTAGCTAAGGCATTTTATAAGTTTTGGCAACTTTGGAGATATAAATTTGGAAACAGTTTTGCGAGGGCACGAGGCCTAGCCAAGCGGGATCAGTAGCCATATATGTGGGGCTTGAAACCTTTTCCAGAAATTAAAATAGTTGGATTTGGCCGAAATATGTTTGAATTGTTACCTTGTTTCGTTTTGTTGCTGTGTGTACATCTGATTGCACTTCTTAACGTTATGACAGGACAGGCCGACTGTCAACAACGTCTGAACGTGGCCGTGACATCTCATAGATTAGGGTTAGAGTAGCGCCCCTTTGACAAAGGGCAGTTACTCTAGAGGACAGACCGATGGATTGCCACGAAATGCAAGTAAAAACAATTGTTGTTTTGCGTATATGTTGCTTCGCCAGAAACAGATTTCAGTTGGAACTATATTGCCTACTGTCACTGTCCGACTGACACATCACTTACCCTGTGACGTAATAAATATTAATGCGCGCATTCCTGGAAAACTCGCAATGTTTAGGTAATGTTTGTGAGAGAAGGAAAGCGATTTTCAAGAACAGAATTAAAGAATGACATTATATGATAAAGAGGTTATCACGCTTGTGTGCTTGGGGATGGTTAGTCGCCAAGGATCGCTAAATACAATGTTTATTCCTAATGCAGGATATTTACCATCCCCAAACACACTCGCGTGATAACCTCTATTTATTGAAAATATGATATGTGTCTGATCAAAGTTACATTATAACGAATTCATTGACATAACCCATACCTGGTAAGATAGGTGGTGTAACAACTCAATTAACCATGTCAATATCGGGTGTGACCACTATTTGGGGGATGTTGTTTAAATGTTCCACATGTCAACCAAAGATTGGCCCAATTGATCCTGTCGTGGGCGTCGATCCATCTCACATTTTCTATAGTACAGCAATGTTATGCTACTTCAAAAGGTCTGTTACAACACATGCAGTATGTGGGCGGACATTTACCTGCTACAAAGTGATTTGTATAAAGGACAGAACAGGATCTCGGACGATGTCGTTTCGGTAGCGTACGCCGTTCAAATTGCCATGTACAATATTGAATTGTGTTCTCCAATGAGTCGTTATGCCACCACATACCATTACACTTCCACCAAACTGACAAGGATGAGAAACGCAAGCGTTGCTAAAACATTCTCCTGAACCCAACAGGCCTCGTATGCACTACTTTGTCCGTCAGTATATATACTTACATGCTTGAACTTGCTTTTATACGGGATATACAATTATTGACAACGGTATAATTTATACAACAATGACAATGGGTTGAGAACCCAATCACCCGCTGGTCATATTGTTTAACCAACACGTTCATATCTAGTTAATTGTTCACATTATCTGTGTAAAGTGAACTTTTGGGCTCGTGACGTCACTTCGCCGCCCTAAAATGCCTGCCATCGTACCGTCTCGGCAGTGAAATATAGGTGATATTACGACAAAAAGACATTGCACTAACGAATCATCGTATTCCAGACAACGTTGACACTGTGAGACATTGGTCACTTTGACCGTTATAACAGAACGTAATGTCAGCTTATCAGCTTCGGGTACTTTTATGTAAAACCTGTACATATGATCTTTCATTCAGGTATCCCAAGCTAAGCTGGAAATTTGTTTGAGATACAAGCCAGGTAGTGTGAGCCAGTTAGTGTGAGCCAGTGGAGATCATCTCATCATCCTCCTTGACTGAGTCTGGGTCTGAAGCGTCTGCACTATAGGATTCCAGTCTGACAGCCGTGACTGGAACAGGATCATAAATGTCACAAACTGACTGCAGTGTCAGTGGTTTCAATTATCATTCAGTCCGAAATGGCTGTATCTGTGTATTGACCCTTGTTATATATGACAGCTGTATAAGTTATTGTTTATTAGCCCACGTCAGTGTTGCGAAGGGCACAGTTCGACCCAACTGGTAGAAAGACTTGAAATGGTTATATGTATTTTGAACAATTGCAAGATGTACCTGGTAGAAATAAAGGCGACTATGCTTGTCGTAAAAGGCGACTAACGGGATCGGGTGGTCAGGCTCGCTGACTTGGTTGATGCATGTCATCGATCCCAATTACGTGGATCGATGCTCATGATATTAATCACTGGATTGTCTGGTCCAGACTCGATTATTTACAGACCGCCGTCATATAGCTGGAATACTGCTGAGTGCGGCGTAAAACAACAAGCCAACCAACCTATGGTAGAAATAAATCTTGCTGCCAGCGACCAAAGTAGCTTTATCATAAAATTGATACATTGTTAAACGTTAATGATGTAACCTGACGATTGCATTACGGGTTTTACGACTGATTCCGTGAAAATCACCCTCTATCTCTCGCTTCAATGGGATAACATTTGGAAAGAGACTTTCGATAGCTCGCGGGGAAGTACTACCATACAATCGCAGCCATCTATCACACATTCCAGAATATTCGTTTGTTCAGTTTATTAATAGTAATCGATATGATTCAAAGCTTAGTCGGGAATTGAAGTCCCCAGCTTGAAAACAGCGCCGTAAAGCTTGAAAAAGTTGCTTTCCGATTGGTTACTGTCGATTTCATGTTAGTAATTTCATTGGTCGCGAAAGGTCGTTCTCACGTGACCTTTCAGGATGTCCTCAGATCTTCGTTCAGTGGTAGCGGGAATTAAGATCTGATTTTGGTGAGATTGCATAACGGTTTTGGTATAATTAAAAAGCATGTACATGTAACTTCCTTCTCCTAGCTTAACCTTCATGTGGTCTAATGTCGGTACGCCACTTATCTCAAAGAAGGGCTTATAACCGAGAAATTAGATTTATCAAGCTTTTACTAAACTGAATATAAAATATCTAACAAAATAACGTTGACGACATGCATTGGTTTGGATTAAGATTATTTGTCTCCAAATATATAAATTATCCTGGTGTCAGCAGTCAAAAATCAAATGTGTGTACCCAAGATCATGACAGTTCATTTAACCTGTTGAGATAATAACCGACTGACTTGCGGAAACGTTACTGCCACGGTAAGTAGTGTCGCTTCTTGCTTTGTTATGTGAACGATTATGCTTTTTCGACGCTTTTAGGAATATTCCGGCAATATCCCGGTGGGGACAACGAGACATGGGTTTCTTGCGTCTTCAGCATACGGCAGCTACCATTAAGTGATCATGATATTGGAATCGGGAGTTTATCAATAACGTCCATGACCCTCACGATTGGACGCTGTTCAATACTGACAAACTTCCCGTTATTTCTTTTAACCAGATCTATTGTACAGGGCAAAAGTGCGAATTGATAGATAAAGAACCTCTTCGGTGATCTTCCGCTTCACTCGTAACTGAAACCTGTCAAGGGATGCAAGTACGTACGATAGGACTGATTAAAAGCTTTCTTCTACCCATCGTTAGCATTAGTTTTCTGATTATGCCGATTTTGCAGTTCATTGCGTTCTTTGGCTCTTTCAGATTAAATAAGATGAAGGTAATGCACATTTGAACATATAGCATGGCTTTCTTTGTGGCTATCGAACGTTTGATGAATAGGAGTGAGATCACTGACGATCTTTTGCCCAAATGACAAATTCTGATAATGGTGAAGAGATACCTTTGAGCAGTATCGTCAATATAGTAAAGACTTGTTTTTCTTTATGACTTTCAGTTGACATAGATTATGTTTCTTGTTTACTTCACCATATTCGTGCCCGTGTTCATTAGTTTCACCGGATGGTAACTGTATAGAGCTTTCCGACCTCATTTACTAACATAGCTTCTTGTCATTACCCCAGGTGGCACTCATTGATACCTGTAAATTGCAAAATCAATGAAGAACAGGTAATCTCTGGAAACTTCACATCTTGATGCACGTAATCTTATCCCAATTGCGTTCATCTATGCCCATGATGTCAATCAATGTATTGTGTGGTCCAGATTCGATTATCTGCAGATCACCGTCATATAGCTGTAATATTGCTGAGTGCGGCATTAAACAAGCAACAAAACAATAAATCACAAGACATTTGCTATTATTTTTTACAAAAAGTCCTGAACCACCGAAGACACAGGTTTAACTATCACTATGATCATCCCAAGGATCAAGGAATGATCGATGTTTATAATTAACTTTGTATTGTGAAACGTCACCATTAATTGAAGCCGGTGTGACATTGAAAGTGGACCCGCGTTGAAAAGTGACCCGGGAGTCAGTATTCAACGTTGAAAACATACCAGATCTCAGTTTTCAACAGACCAGGGTCATTTTTCAACAGTTGAAAAGTGACCCTGTCAACTTACCAAGTCGTTAAATAGTGACCCGGGCCTCGCGTTGAAAAATGACCCCGTTGAATTATGACTTCTTGTGTAAATAAAAAGATCTAATGTTATAATCGATGAAATCTCTGTCAGTGTATTTTTCTGGGTGTTTCTGAGTGCGTATCTGTAAGCTTGCATCAGTTGTTTTACGTCGAAAGACCAAAAAACCCTTGATATTCGACCGCATTGCACGTACTGCAGTACCACGTGACACGAATTGAAAGTTTGCCATATGCGATGTTATAGATAGGCATACAGTCGTGTATGTCATAATTCATGTGTCAGCATTCACGCAATGGTCAGAAATGGAACAAGAAATCAGTGAGATCTCCATTTTCGTCAAAGACAGGACCTACCTAAAATCTATGAGCACTGATTTGGCGAAAAGAATATCAGACAAAAATGCAAAAGATTCTCACTTGCCAATGGTGTTTTGTGCTACAAATAAAAAAATGGAAGATGTCTTAGAGTGCTGGGTGAGGATGAAGTACCTAAAGTACTGACAAGTTTCAATTCGCAAAAGCACGGAGGACATTTAGGAGTCAGTAAAACGTGAGTATTCAAGTACAGTGTCTGTATAGGTCCAGCTACCTTTTAATCTTCATTTTTGTTGAGATTTAATTAATAAACAAAGTACTTTTACGAGGGGATATCAAAAACTTCACTTACTTAAAGTTGAAATTCTGGTTCAAGTTACAATTATTTTTCAACATAGCCCCCTTCCTATTTCACACACTTGTTCCATCTGGTGTTCCAATCATTAATGCCCGATATAAAGAAGTCCAGCAATCAATTGTTTTCGTCCTCAAATGTTCAACCCCGCAGGTGCTTTTTCAATTTAGGGAACAAGTGGAAATCAGGAGGGGGCAAGATCTGTAGGTTACAGGTCGAACCCACATTCTCGAACAGCATCCATCTCAACCCAGCTGGCGTGTACTGGTGCGTTGTCTTGTTAGACAATCTAGAACAGGTACATGTATGTACTAGTATTTGGGTATTCTCCATTGTATTGTATAAAGTCCCTTAATATGGTAGATAATGCTCGTCGTTTTCTACTTATTACAAGTGTTTAAAGCTCAAAAGATTTGATAACTTCCAAAATTCATTGTACATACAGTTTTTGAAATAGTGCGGGTTTTGTTTCTTTTCATTTAATCGTGCACACCACTTTTCACATTTAAAACAGGCTTTATTAGGAATTGTGTAAAGTGTAACAGCATTGTCATTTTTTGTTTCACGATGCAAATGATGGTAGTGGTCATTGTAATATAACTGATCAGAAACTTCTGGGGTTATAATACAAAACGATGCAATTCTGATTTGCTTCACTTGCCTTGCATAAACCGTTGTTATTCCTAATTCGTTGATGATAATATGATCCACCCTTCCAACAGAGATGCCAATAACCCAGTTAAAACTGGGGGTCCAGGCAACGTTGCATACGTAGGTTACTATTTGGTTACTATGTCGACTCCCAGAAATGTTACGAGAACGTTCCTGTGGAACCATGCAACGTCTGTGCAACGTTCGTGTTATGTTGCAGACTAATTGGTTGCTTTAATACGTTGTGGCAATATTACGGCAGCGTCACGTTGAGGGTAACGTTGGATGCCAGTTTGCTTAAACAAAGTAACAAAGTTTTGTTAGCTGGTAACACTTGCAGTTTGTCCTTTGAGACCTTTGCCATGCATTAGATTAATGGTTTCTTTTGAGTTCGACCGAAAACGTCCCCAACCGAACACGTCCCACGCATCAAATCGGCGCTGACGATTTCGAATGGTGCTTTTAATGTTAGTGTTTTTTAACTTATTGATACCAACTTCTCACAATATTGTTTATTCCTTTGTGACGTTGGATATCATATTTGAAATATTATGGGGTTGAAGTTTGTATGTAAATATACCAACTTGCGTGCCAACGCAATATATATTTGCATCACTATAGTTATATCGCAATGACTTAAGATTACAACATTTATATATTATTGCACTGAAATATACTTGGCATCATGTTACCACTTCGAAGAAATAATCATTAAACGCTATTCCTAAGACCACAATGAACATTTTATGCCTGGGGACGTTTCAGGTTGTTCACGTTTTCGGTGTACCCCTTTCTATTTACGGCTTCTAGACGTATATGAAAGTACAACCTAAGTTGATAAAAGTATTATCTGTATATGAAAGTATCATTTACTAGGATTATCATCAACGTAGATGTTTGCAGAAATTTTCCACCGTGAGATTAATACGCTTCCTACACTTGAATTCTGGGGATATATGTTTCTGAGAACATTTTCTGATGACGCGAAGTAGACGGATGAGCGTACATGCGTAGATGTTTGCAGAAATTTTCCACCGTGAGATTAATACGCTTCCTACACTTGAATTCTGGGGATATATGTTTCTGAGAACATTTCCTGATGACGCGAAGTAGACGGATGAGCGTACATGTGTTCTTGACAGCATAATAAATTGTTTTAATATTTCATGTGACAAATGCATCGAAGAACTTCAATTTTTTTAAATCTGAGAACTTTTGGAACTTAATGTATCTGATATTTTTCAGTAAATATATTCCTGAGAAAGGTATACATATACATGCAGATGTTTTCGGTAACTTGGAGGACAAACATTTTAGAACACTTCAAGGAAAGAAGAATCTTTAAAATGATGAGGCACCAGTTCGTTTTGAACAGAGGTTCGGGCTCTCTCTCTCTCTCTCTCTCTCTCTCTCTCTCTCTCTCTCTCTCTCTCTCTCTCTCTCTCTCTCTCTAACACACATGCACACGCCCGGGCCACTTTCGTTCAGTCCGAAGACTGGTGCCCCATTGTAACCACCTTGGCGTTATGGATAAAATACTATCTTAAGCCGCCTAGTAAAACCCAATCAAACAAACATAACACACATGCCATCGTACGCACAATTAGTCACTGGGCGCTCAAGCATTATGGATCGCTTGTAAAGAGTGACACGTCTATTTATAAGTGCAATAATCTTAATTGCAACGTTATACCCCATTTCACTTCACTTGCAAAGGATGATATACCATGTCACATTCCTTGGATTACGTCTTCATTTAAGTGGCATGAAGAAGTGACATGCAAATGCGCTGAATGTCGTTCATAACTACCAGAATAAGTCGCGGTTTGCCCTGAATTATTAGCCCTTGTTCAAAAATAGGAAGGTGTTTTCTCCAAACACCAAACGAACTCTTCAGCTCAGACACGCATTAATACCAACTGTAATCTAAGCCCGAGAGAACTGCAATGAGTAAACTGCAGCCTTCGAAATGTACGATACTACTTTCTGAACGTATTTTATTAAGACATCACAGGATTCTCACAAACATTTGCGCATTGGGTTTTCGATTCATACATCAATGAAAACGTAAGGAAAACAAGGCAGCAAATTATTTGTTCGTCAGATTATATTTAAAATAAAATAATTTCCTCAAAATATTTAATCAACACAGGCATATTCAAACAATATCAAAGATTTTGATTTAAATTCATTTCCTGCTTTACATCTTAACCCATGTTTTGAGGAATATGCGATCACTTCCCTCACTTATTGACTTTGATAAACAGTGTCTTTCCACAGTAAATGAGCACAGTAATCTATATTCAGACCGAAACAAATGTCATACATTTCAGGGTCAAAATAAGAACTTAACTGAACAAATAACAACATATCAAGACGTTTAAGAACTAGTAGGCCAAATATGAAACCAAGTTTTGAAAAGATAGAACTGCAACCATAGCCTTCACGGGAAAACTGCCCTCTCAAAGTTAATACGGTAAAATGTGTGACAAATGTCATACATTTCAGGGTCTAAATAAAAAGATAACTGAACAACTAACAACATATCGAGGCGTGTATGAACTGGTAGGCCAAATATGACATGTTATAATCAAGTTTTGAAAAGATAAAATGCAACCATAGCCTTCTCAGAAAACCGCCCTCTGAAATTATTGTTATAAACCTTCTGACAAATTCTATGCATTTCAGGTTTAAATAAAAATAAAACTGAACAACTAGCAAATATCGAGAATCAAGACCAAACGTAAGATTTTACAAACAATGGTTTAACAAAATAGAAATTCATGTACTTTCTATTCAATTACCCATAAGGTCACGTTTCTATTGCGAGAAACAATAAGTTATTCAGAATGTTCTATCAACCCAGACATATTTAGAAGAACAAAATTAATTGTGTGTTACAGAAGCATATGTCGTCAGTGTGAAAGCCAGCTATACTGGTAGGCAGAGACAAGGGAACTAAGTCTTTTCTCGCAATGAGAAAAACATGTGACAAAACCCATAGGACGTCACATTTTATACTATATGTATTGCTATTGGATAAAAAAAGTTGAGGTTTCATTATGATGAAATGCTGACAATTGTGTGAAATTTGTAAGAGTACACATTCTCTGGGATTTATATTTGTTAAAATAAACACGCATTGTACCAGGACAGAACATTCAGTGTGGGATGTAATTAGTTGTGTGTATCTAGACGTTGTTCCTCCAGTGATGGCCTCAAGTTGGACTTCAGATGGGGCTGTGATAAGCTCAGACAATTTCCACTGCAGATTTAAAGAAAGCTCCCAGTTACACCAACTTTCCATTTGATTAAGGAGAAATGTAAGGATTTTCCAGGAGGTTGATGTCTGTGCACTGATTCACGCCGACTCTTTTAATGTCAAATAGTCAGCACAATTAATGCTTCTCTTCATTGCTTACCTCGGTGGCACCATTGATCTTTTACTAAAATGTCCAGTGAAATGTTCGTATGAATCAAGATATCGTCGAATAATAAATGCCTGCTTTTGGAGACTGCACAATGCGAGTAAGATATGTTCACAATCGAATTATTTAACGAAACCCAGTCATTTCTGGCGTTGCAGTGAAATTGGAATAACTGCCGAACGAAAGAAAGTATACAGCCATGATTGATTAATTAAAAATGAAACAAACAAGATATGGTTATTCGGTGGTGATGTATTTGATTACGTCTATAATAGTTTTGGACCTTACCTTTGCAGTGTTTTGACGACTGTTTCAGCCTCGTGATGTTTTACGTTTTGATAACGTCTGAAATTGTTTGGTCAAATCCGATGTATAAGTTCTTTTGTCCAGCTGTTTACAAATGTCTGGATTAACGAACACTGCTTTTCTAAAGGCGTGATCCGGGTTTTATGGTTTCAGTATGTCATTGAATGGGCTATGAACCGGGTGATAGACAAATTGAGCAATAATACTGATATTTCTTATTTACAGTTCGGCACTGGGTATGGATGAAAACGCAAAACCGCCCATCATTCTGATCTCGCTATTTACAAGATCAACGCAAGTTTAAACGCGATAATAACTTATTTGTTTTTATTGTGGACACATATAACATATATAATAATAGTATTATTTTAGACTGTGAGTAACAAAAATGATTTTTTTAGAAAACGCAGTTTGTAGCACATTTACATTTAATATATCTATTCTTTATCAATATGGTCGTCCGCATTACCGAAGAAAACTGTTCAGGATGTACTTCACATCCAACGTAGTTTGGCTCAAAACTTTTCAGTCATCCCTGATAATACGCACGCATGAATGCATGCACGAGAATGGCAAGTTCTCAGAATATGGCACCTGCAGTCGCTGACATGGCGCTTGAAGCCACCAGTCAAATATTTATTTACGGAAACGGAAAAAAATGTTGTTGTTTTTTGTCATATTCAAATTGAAACAGTTTCATAACTTGTTGATTTCTTTCTTTATGCAGACAAGTTTCGGATCGGATCGGCAAAATCAAAACAAAGGAAGTTCAACTTAAACTTCAGGTACATCGCTCATCTGATACCGTTTAATAATGGTTAAATAGCCAATTCCTTTCCACTCATTTACCCACCCGAAATAAATGAAACCAGCGAAACAGATTCAGAGTGACAAAAAAAAGACATTCCGTTTGACTGTATGACAAAAGCTTTAGTGGCATAAAACCATGCTCTTTCTTTGAAGATATCGGAGGGCGTCCTGCGAATCTTGCACATAGGGTGCTTGATCAGGGTTACAATAACCAAGGCCTAAGTAAAGCTGTCAAAAGGTTTTATGGATACCATTTCCAAATTTGACGCATCAGTGACAAAACTTATGTTTGATGCATTTCCCTTTTTCGACTTGTACCATATATTTCCGTGGGTTTTTTTTTCATGTGAACAGTTGACGTGCCTAGTTTAGTTAGTTTAAACATATTTTATTCACAAATCGAAAAGGATTAGGAACAACTAAGGAAAATAGATAATTAGACAATTGACTTGCCTTTGCAAGTGTTTGTAAAAGGTGCCACAGGTCGGGCTGGATACGATCACCTTTTCGCGATTTCTTGATTCATAAGCCCATGCTTATGATGTAGTCGGAATCGTACAATTGATTGTGATTTCAGCAGAGATTTCTGAACTTCTTTTAGTGTTAAACCTGAGTATCAGTTATAAGGCATTATATTCATACATGGACATGCAAAACGAAAGCGCGATGCACCGAAAGTTCGGTTAATCCTCCAACCTCTAATGTGTAATAATAAGACTCACAAGACTCCTTTCAACCATGAAACATTTTCTTTCAGTCTCTTCTCTGTTAACCATTAAACATTGTGAATGTCAGAAAGCAGATTTCATTGCATATTTTTGTGCATCACTCGGGTCTGAAACCTTCCATGGGTTTGAGTATTGGATCCTGGCACTGATTAAAAGCTTTCTTAGGCCCAGTTTATTGGATTTGGCCTTGATTAAGACAGATATATAATTTTAAAATTAAAGGGTCTTTTTGGTTTTTAGATTTAGTGTGTTCGCTCTGAGGTGAAATATAATTATAATAATGTAAAAAGCAACTTAGTGCATTACTCTCTTTTTCAAGGAAAGATCAAAATCGTAACGACAGAAACTGTAAACCAACGTTTACATCTTACGCATGCACATATGCTTTGAAAGAACGCTTGACAGTTCAGGACTACTTTTTGGGATGACACCACACATTGGACTTATTTTCCCTTGAAATTTACAAATTGCAAATAACAAAACTGAACTTGAACTCCGCTGTCCGCACTTACCAGTGACAGGTGTCAATCCCTAAAGTTGACACCATGTCCTCATGGCTTAGAGTTAGCCCTTTCAGCTGGAGATACTTGGTTATAAAAAAAACACAAATCACTTTGATGCCAACAGAATTGTGCCGCCTGGTTACGTTCACTCTATGAGTTATTATTGATGTATATTTCATATTTCATATAAAAATTCAACAGATGGTAATAGATTGTTCAAAATTGGCACACATCATTGTCATTGACCAACAGTAGAATTTCAAGGTGAAAGTCATTTGTTCTAATCATCTTGAATGGCCCCAATTAGAGTCCAAAACCGACTGGCATCACCTACTCTGCCTGCAGTTCTTGTGCCATGTGTCGGAGGTTATGTGGTTGTAGCTGGCGTGCTCGCAGTCGTTGATCCAGTGCATCCCGTAAATGTTCGATTGGTTAAATCTGGAGCCCTGGGGGGGGGGGGGGGGGGGGGGGGGGGCATGCCAGGATCTGGATGTTGTGATTCGTGAAAAAGGCTGTTGTCTTTCCGTGTGGGGTCGTGCGTTGTCTAGTTCGGAAATGATGTTCGCTTGTTGAATAATGGGAAGGACGTGTGGCCCAACAATTCTATTCTACCTGTGTCGGAGATAGCTGAAATCTGTCCTCTTCATGTATGCAGTTTCGTGCATAACGTTCCCCGCGACGCCTTAAACATGACGTCTACCATCCGCACATCATTGACGCCGAAGCCTACGATGAAGGTCTGTCAAAATAACAACTCGAACTCGTACCTTCAGCGCATAAACGGTTCCTCACCGTCTGGGCTGATGCCCGGCGCAATACTGGTATTGCCGTAGTTGTAGAGGTGACAGTGGTGGTCCTTTCACGTGAGTGACGTTGCCGTATATCGCATGCGCTCTCGTTGTGATACGTGTTCGACCGGATCTGAGAAGGTCACATGTTGTCCCGTTTGTCTGATAACGGTTCCACAGTCTTGTAATGGTGCGTGGTGCTATGTAGAAAACGTTGCTACAGCTGAAGATGATTCTCCTGTTAGCAGTCGGCCGATGGCGTTGTTGCGTTTGGCTTCCGTCAGTCGTGGCAAGTTTCCGCTGTTTACTGTAACTTTGTAATGGCATGTAAATATAAATAAGAAGCCTGGAAATGAAAACCCAACGTTTTATAGTCAAACAAGTGATGTCGCACGTACATGTCATGTTGATGTGTTTACGTGGTTGTGTTTTTGGGATGTTTCTATCTTTTCACCAAATTTCTGTAGTTTCCCATTCTTTCCACACAAATCTATCCCAATACATGCAGAAATGACCAATTCAGTTTTGGTATTAACTTTGTATGGATGTCGGCAACAGACGGTCACGTATTTACGATTTTACTACTTGTGCGTTTCTTCTTCTTTTTTTGCAGAGTAAATTTGGTTCAAATGCGTCCTGTCAGCACGGAAAAGATTGTACTTAATTTATAGTCTTTTTTCTGGCATCATCACCGGCCATGCAGGGAAAGACGGCGTCTTAAGATATTTGAGTTAGATTCCAACTAGCTTACATTAATAAAACGTATACACAACCCAAGATATCCAGAGAAACATCATCGAAATATCAGTTGAAAAATATTCGAAAATTAACAACAGTGTGTACTGTCAAGTCCCTGATTGAAACACCGTTCATCATCAACACTGATTGTGCCGACATTTTTAGCGGGACATCGGTGATATCTCAGTTGTACGCCTGAAACAAAACTAAAACTCGTTGTCTGTGTCTGCACGGGTAACTAGTTCATGTAACTATTTATTACCTACGAGTGCAAACATATTGGGGTTCATAAAAATCACATGTGCCCGATATCACGTCACGAGACTATAGTGTACTGTTTCCGTCAACCGGACGGCATTGTTGACGTCATTCGATTCTAGGAAACGACGTCATATCTGAAGATTGTTGACGTCATTCGACAAATTGTGGTTCCGCTATTGTTGCGACTTGCTGTCCTCTTAGGTAAACAATAAAATTCGTCTCTGGATGTAGACATTTTATTTTTAATAAACAGAACATTATATAAGTGATCATGTCATACATTTATTATCCTCTAGGCACTTAGTTATGTTCCAACTTCATTGGGCGATATTAGCTAGATATTACGAACAAGTATAGATTTAAAATAGCGTTTTCTCTGTTTTGATTTAGCGTCACTTCATTGCCCAATCCTCAAAACGGACTTTCGTATACAATAGTGTTGTTTACATTCGGTGAGAAGCTTTTAGAAAAAAATATTTTACATCGCCATTAAATTAAAGTGGTCAGGTCAACAAACGTTGTAGCCCTAATCTTTCTCACAATCGCAGTTCTGTTGGATGAAACATTCCGGAAACCCCCAAAACAAATTGTCATGAATGTGTTAGTCCATTATGTTCAGGTGTGAAACACCAAAAACATTACCAAGAAAATTTAAGGAAGCTTAAGGTCTCCGGGAGGTTTCCGGGAGGTATCCAGATGCAAATTTTCTCTAGGTTTGTATTCTAGTATATATGTACACCTGGGTATCTCAGACAATTGTAATATCATTTTCGTCCATAGCGTCTCTAGACATGTAATCTTCGAGAAGACGCTGTCTCACAATTTTATTATTCAAGATGTTTTAGATTTAGACATTATTGTAACGAACAACCATTATTTCTATTATGGTGTTAATCTTTATGCTTTGATTTTGCGTTCATACTTTCCGTGCGTTCTGAGAAAAAAATAATCACGCCACTTTGTTCTCCCTTAATTAGGGCTATGGTCTTTGGTCTATGGTGAGATTACCAGAAAAAACTAGAAGAAACACCTTCATTGATTATTTTGGAATGGACATCTAAAACATACTCGCAACCTTAAAGTTTGATGTTTCTTTCTTTCTTTGTTGTATAACGCCGCACTGAGCAATATTCTAGCTATATGACGGCAGTCTGTAAATAATCGCGTCTGGACCAGACAATCCAGTGATTGACATCATGAGCATCTATCAACGCATTTGGGATACGATGACATGCATCAACCAAGTCAGCGAGTCTGACCACCCGATCCCGTAAGTCGCCTTTTACGACAAGCATGGTCGCCTTTTACGGCAATCATGGGTTGCTGAAGACCTATTCTAACCCGAATCTACACGGTTCTTGAAATTTGAAACACAATGTTACTGCCACATATAGATGCGTAAGAATATACATGTGCATACTGGTCAATACCTGAAAAAGGTTCATCCCTTAAAGACCAAAGGTGTTGTTTTATCTACCGACGTAGTGTGAAGCATGCAGTATTTTAGTAATCATTGTCTGTTTATGTGCATCTACATAACGTTTGAAAAAATATTTTAAAATGTCAAAGCGTGTCTCTTTATTATCCGATTTTACACGGATATGCTCAAGAATAAACAGTTTAAATTTCAAAACCGCTTCAAAAAGTATGTTAAATTGTACCGTTGTGTCTACTATAAAGATCTATAAACTTAGATGGAGCCATGATAACATAACATAAATCCCTTATGAAATATATACATTAGTACATTTTCATATCATACCATTGACAGGGGCCGTCGGGTAGCCTAGTGGTTGAAGCGTTTGCTCGTCACGCCGAAGACCTGGGTTCGATTCCCGACATGGGTACAATGTGTGAAGCCCATTTCTCCTGCCCCCGCCGTGATATTGCTGGAATATTGCTGAAAGCGGCATAAAACCATACTCACTCACTCACTATACCATTGACACTCGCCCACAACGAGGTATTGCCACATGGGTATTGTGCTTGAGCGCCTACCCCTTGCAGCCTTGAGCGCACACTTTCCAATCAAGCGAAACGTTCGCGTAATTCTTTATTAAATGTCGCATCATTACCCCGTGAAGTGACGGGTCAAGTTCATGATGACACAAAATGTCTACTATCGTAACCCCTCGGTAGTGAAAAGATAACGATATTTCGACACTACGAGATTGCACTAGTGAACCACGGTATTCCTGACAACGTTGATACTTTGAGTCATTGGTTGGATTGATAAGGAACATACTTTGTCTGAAAGAAACGTAATATATTTGTCAGTCTACAATTGGTATACTGTTACGTAAAACTTGCACATTTAATCCAGCTTACAGGTTTCCTCAGATGAGCTTTCGTCTGAAACGCCACAACAAGTAAGTTAAAGTGAGCTTTCGTTGAGGCTCATTTTATCTTCTTCCTAGAAATATCTTGTCTATGGGCTTCCAGTCAGACAGCCGTGACTGGAACAGGATCCAGAAATGTCACAAACTGACTGCAGTGTCAGCGGTTTCAATTATATTCAACCCGGAATGGCTTTATCCGTTTATTGACCCTTGTTTGGTATGACAACCGTATAGGTTATTGTTCGCTTCACAAGTGTCTGTTACCTATCTGGATGAAAGGGCTGATTAAAAGATTTGACCTTGGTTAAAACGGTTGTCAACTGTAGAGATTTTAGTCGATTTCATTTTATAATTCTATTTTATAGTTACAATACATAGACGTTAACATATTTTATTTACCGAATCTCCGTTGAATAGGAGTGAGAATGACATTCCTGATAATGGAACGGATGCAAATTTTAAAAATATTATACACAAGTATGATATATACAGCCAATGTTTTTCAAACACCGCCACACTCGTCAATGTCATTTGGCCATAGGCGACAAAATGGTTATTATACATTGCCGCACCGTTGTGCATGCGTTAACAGTGGGAGAATCCCATTCCGTCTCATCTTGTCAGTCATTGGAACTCTGTATGACCCAAGGGCCGTATACATGTCGTGAGCTCAACAGGGATCTTCCTTTTATTCGGGGTCACGGGTGGCACAGGCGATTAAGGCGCCGCGATTCGCTGTGCAGAGTTGCGTCCCTTGGGCACGCCAAAAACCTAGGATTGTGGCTTCGAATCCCGATCCGCCCGGATTACATTTCTAGGTTTGTCAGCACCATACCCGTGCTCGTGGGTTTCGCCGAAGTCGTAAATGTCTGAGATTTGCATCACTTCGGGCTTTCCTCCCACATTAAGCTGACACGCCGTGATATAACTGGAATAATGTTAAAAGCGGCGTTAAACCCAACACACTCACTCCTTTTATTCGATGAGACATGAAACATATGCAATCGTATATCGTAGTATATGTAAATAGCATAATCGTATTTGAGAATGAACGTTCCCTTTGTGTGAGTTAATTGGAGTATGAACCTGCACAGAGTGACGGCCAAACAACGTCGGAGTTTGTCCTGTTGTTCTGTGTTGTTTTACGCCGCACTCAGCAATATTCTAGCTATATGACAGCGGTCTGTAAATAATCGAGTCTGAACCAGACAATCCAGTGATTGACATCATGAGCATCGACCCACGCAATTGGGATACGATAACATACATCATTCAAGTTGGCGAGTCTGACCACCCGATATTCCTGACAACGTTGATATTCCATTAGTCGCCCCTTACGTTAAGCATAGTCACCTTTTACGGCAAGCATGGGTAGCTGAAGACCTATTCTACCCCGGATCTTCACGGGTCTTGTTGGTTTGAGATCCAAGATTCGTCACGAAGTAATTATGACGCTTGGTCTGTCATTATTACCGGCTACATGTAAATCACCTGTGGTGTCCTCCGTTCTAATACCATCTACTTATATAACAAAATTACTGTTCAAAGATGAATTAAACTCTTACTCGAACACTTGGGATGTTAGTATCGTGGCAAATGCGAAACATATTTCAAACAAGTGCCTTATCTGCCTCGCTTGGTAATATCGGTGGAAAACATTAAGGCCCATGAAACAACACGTCAAACCCGACGAGGTCTGTAATGGCTTAGTTGGCCGTGTGACATATTGGCCAGGATCTTCTCAGTCATTGTTCTAAGTCGTAGTTTCTGGAGAATATTTTCTCCAAGTTGTTAAGCGTAGCACATTGTGTAGCCAACTAAAACACGTCCCTTAGAAATATATTTCAATGCCAGCAAGCACCTGTCAGGCGACTGATGAGAAAAAGAACTGTCGCTAATACCTTGGATGAAACCAAACTCGCGCAAGCTGCGACCATTGATATGTGTAATGCGCGTCAGAAACGTAATTGATGATAATTCGGATTTGGGAATACCATAAAATCTAAGTCTGTTACTAGTACGAGAACGGAGATGCATTGACCTGTTGATTTTTATTGTCTCATTTAAACCTAAAATCACACAATGTAGGCGCAGAGAAAGCCATAACCCTGCTCGGAAAGTCTCCGAGGTGACATTTCATTCGATCACGGCTCGCTCTTGGTGGGATTTTGTTTGCCTATGAAAGGAGAGCCGTCATTAACAGGGCACGAAAGATGGCTAGAGTTAGGAAGTCTGTCCGAATCGCTTTTTGACAAGACTATAAAATTAACAATGAATCTGTCGCTTTCTTTTTTTTTCGCTTACGCCACTCCACGTTTTCCAGATTTTCATTAACTTTCTTTTTTTTGTTAGATTTGCTGTTGAAAAATTTAACTGGAAAGTATCCTGCCATTTTAAATAGAATTGCAGCGAATTATATAACGAGCGTAGACACCAATACCGACGTCCCTTGTGCAAGTTAAAACATATATAACTGACGAGTGTCATCCTGTAAACTTCATAGTAATGACTTATAGGAACGATTCTTTTCTATAGATCATTTTCGCAAAACAGACCCATTAAACAGCGGTTGCAGGTTTAGGAGAGCTTTTGTGGAACTACGACAACCAATCCAAGAATATTGATAGCTTGCAAAGAGTGATATACTACACGTTTGTCCCTTTCCTTTCGTCAAGTGGATTAGGTCTTGATTTAAGTGAAATGTCTGTTTTTTCTGATGAACTTTTTAAGTTAAGCTTGAAAGTCTTCCTTCAAATTAAAATAAAAGAAATGTCGTGCATACTAAATTAATGTTGGTAATAACCTTAAAGTCGTTAAAATAGTTACACCCTTTATCGACCCGTGAAGATCCGGGGTAGAATAGGTCTTCCGCAACCCATACTTGCCGTAAAAGACGACTATGCTTGTCGTAAAAGGCGACTAACGGGATCGGGTGGTCAGGTTCGCTGACTTGGTTAATGCATGTCATCGATCCCAATTGCGTGGATCGATGCTCATGATATTAATCACTGGATTGTCTGGTCCAGACTCGATTATTTACACACCGCCGTAATATAGCTGGAATATTGCTGAGTGCGGCGTTAAACAACAAACCAACCAACCAACACCCTTTATCCTGTAAACTTGATCGTACGTTATAGAAACTTTTTAGAGCTTTCGTGAAATTCAATAACCACACCAACCGCCTAGATAACTAGTAATGAAAGCATATCATGTCACTTTCCATCTCATGTGTATAACATCTCGCGTTTTATGACAGTGTTAGGGCACTAGCGAAAAATGTCAATTTTGTCAATAGTTACAATGGTAAGACGAGTGCTTTGATGCAGAAGCTGTTATTTTTGGAAGAGTAACCTTCAACATCAGACAAGAATATTGTTTATAATCTAGTGTTCATAAAACTGCAAACAAACAAGCGATGTTGTCTGTTGAACAATAATGTCACTGGCTGCGGTACCAGCACTTATCATTCACCCCTGAAGCTTTCTGGAACCGTATTTTATGTGACGGCTGTGAACGTTATGAAGTGACATTTTTTATGTTTTCGTTAACATTCAAAATGAGAGGAGAAACATAACCCAAAGACCGTTTAATATTGTTTAATATAATATTGAACAGATATCAGTCTAGCCATAAACTAGTGCCTTTTGCTATTTAGGAATTTTGGAAAATGTTGGTTTTTTCCGGTGACAAGTCAGTTCAATCAATGATCGAAGGGTTAATATACAGAGTTTAACTCATCATCCATTTCCTAACATATCGACCAAGTAGCCAGCCTCCGAATTTTGTATTTTGATTATAAACACTTTAGATTGTTTTCTAAATCCATCGAAATAAATGGAAAAACCCGGCTTATTCAATGACACCACCTGCCCTCGATGATCTTACCACAGTAACATCACCCTATTTAGATGGATAAAGGTAAACAATCAGCTAGCTGCATATTAAGCAGTTTTTCATACAGCGCCATTGACTCTTTAAAACAAGTCTCAGGCAGCTTTTGTGGTGAGGGGCTTGAGTCTTGCATTCAGTGTAACAACCATTGGAGGGGATATGAATATTTGATGTTTGTTGTTTATTCGTCTAAATCTATTCTCTTCGTTGAGAAGGACATACTTCGACCCAACAGAAAGGGTTGAAATGGGCATATATGCCAACACCCCGCAGTATTTCACAAAATAATAACAAAAAGTAAAATAATACATAATTTAACCATTTATATATTATCCCGGAAATTATTTACCAAGCGAATTCTCTTTCGACCAGATGCACACAAATGTCAGATTCGTGAAGATCCGGGGTAGAATAGGTCATAAGCAACCCAAGGCCACTGTGCTTGTTGTAAGAGGCGACTAACGGGATCGGGTGGTCGGGCTCGCTGACTTGGTTGTTACATGTCATCGTATGCCAATTGCATGGATCGATGCTCATGATGTCAATCACTGGAATGTCTGGTCCAGATTCGATTATTTACAGAGCGCCGTCATATATCTGGAATTATTGCTGAATGCGGCGTTAAACAACAAACAAACAAAACCTTTACCTGCAGTATGAGAAGTTAAAAGGTTCACAGTTTCATCCTTCCGGGTACCCATTCACTGCAGGGTGAACCGAGGCATATTTCTAACAAAGCCTCTTGCCTGAGGAGACAAACATGTCCTGTGTTTCAGTGTTAGGCAGGACCGAAGCACTGGCAACTTTCATATACATGGCGTGGCATTTTCTTGTTTTCCGAATTATATATTGTATGTTCTTTATAAAATATGCTTCAAATAGCAGGACATGGACGTTCTGTGTTGAGTTACACAAGCATGATTACGAAATGATTTGGTCTCCTCCTGGCACTCTTCAATCATATCATCATCAGACGTAACATCGTGCAGTATAACTCCTTTCTCCCACGCAGATGTTGGGGGTAATGGTAGGCGTATGGTTGCCTCAGGTCAGTTTCAAAGTGATGCCACAAGGGTACACATTTGTTGGTTGGTTTGTTGTTTAACGCCGCACTCAGCAATATTCCAGCTATATGACGGCGGTCTGTAAATAATCGAGTCTGGACCAGACTATCCAGTGATTAATATCATGAGCATCGATCCACGCAATTGGGATCGATGACATGCATCAAACCAAGTCAGTGAGCCTGATCACCCGATTCCGTTAGTCGCCTTTTACGACAAGCATAGTCGCCTTTTACGGCAAGCATGGGTTGCTGAAGACCTATTCTACCCCGGAATCTTCACGGGTCGGTACACATTTGTATAGTTTACACATTGCACACATACCTATGTATTCATCGGGGCATACATGGATCTAACTGTGGGATATTGTAACATAATATAATGTGATCAGATAAGGATAACGGTGTTGTGTTAAGCACAATATCAAAAAAGCATATACAAAGGTGATAAACCAACTCTACATTGACTTTTATGTCATCGATTATTGAATACCGAAAAATCTGTAGAATTAAATGCGTCAGGAAGAATTATATGTGTGGAGAGAAAATATAATACCAACATAATTTTCATTTCCATTCATGTCTGAACTTTGTCCTCTAACCTGTAATATAATCTGCTTGAATGGAACCACACCGTCAATTGGAGTAATAGATTATTTATATTCCTTTGTTGTGAAGCTTTACTTATCAAGCATTCAAATGCATGCATTTCAAGACTTGTAATGTCATTATGAACTTGCTAAACACTTGGAAAACAAATATTTTAAATACGGTATCTTTATATAAAGTCGCCACTATAGTGTCTCTTTCTGATGCACATCCACTGGGGTAATATGTTTGAGTTACTAAGTACATTTATTTGTGAAACTGGGACTTTTCTTTATTCTTCAAACAGATGAAATTTGAAAGGAGAATCAATCCCTTGATCTTGGGTCAATGAAGTTCAGTAAACTGACTTTAACTAAAATATATTAATGGTACACCACTTTCATCAACTGGTGTCGGTTTAAGCCTTCCATCAAATAATCAAGTATTGCTTATATAACTGACGTGTAAAGACCTTGGCATTATCTCTTCTCTCAAAGGTCACACACGCTTCAAAATGAACGATGCATTTGAAAGCTTTGATTTTTTTTCTGTCCACTTGACAATATTATTTCAACGCTGATGTTAACGTCACTCTCGTTTGAAGGCTGATATTGTAATACGGGTCTGATTAAAAGATTTTTAAGCTCACCTTTATTGAGTTGGAGCTTGCATAAGACATGTTTTCGAACATTTATGTCATATTAAATTCGTATATTTGCTGTTAATGGGAATTTATGGTATGATTCTATGTTGAGTCATCTATAGTTTTGTTCAAAAAGGGTAAGATCGAAGTGTTTTTATTAATATAGTGTCACTCTGTGTCACAAGCCACTGATTCTTACATTGATAAGGAAGAACCTTTCACATGAAGAGAGGCCATGTTTGCATCGGGACAATATACATCCAATGAATCAGACTGACATGTAAAATTTGAATCACCATTTTCAACACGTATATTAACAAGGGACTTGAAATTACAGTTGCATATCAGATGGCAGCTTCAACAAATCCTCTGCCATTGTACGTGTTAGAAACTTGTTTGTAGTATTGAGAAAACTCTCAAACGAATATAAAAAGCATTGACGTTTTTACTCATACGTTCATATGAAACTCCACTTAAGATGTGAACGAGAGAGATATCGTCGCTTCCGCCACATACATGAAGGGGAGTCATTGTACCAAATAGTTCAGTGTGTTGAGCCACGTGTCCTGGGGAAGCTGTACTCGTCGATAGTTTTAGGCCTGTTTTCGAAGGTTCAGAACATTCTGTGTCATTTCTGCATTGGACCAGGCTACGTATTTAATAATAAATCATCCAAACAACAACTAAGTGAAGTTAGCAAATAGTTGAGACCAAGGAATAGCTGTTTCTGTACCGGATGTAAAACACTATTGTACGAAAGGTGGCTGGAACGTTCTGACGCAAGCTACGAAGGATGAATACTTTATTAGTACACCCTTAATAGTTTGTATGTAATACGTACAATTAATACTTTCCATGCTTACATGCTGCAGTAAACCAAAGACAACAAGGTAGTTTATTTAAGTGACTTCAATGTATTCTCTGTTGATGAAAATGGAAAAAAGAGACCTGGGAACAATCTGAGTACATTCTACCAAAAAGCTTGAAATGAATAACAAGCCAAAGAAAATATTTACTTACGATTAAGGGCTTTGATCGACACCGGAAATGAACGAGATATGTCCCTTCAGCATGTAATCATTGTACAGCATTTATTTTTATGTTGCGTGCAGTTACGATGTGTTCAACTGGGACAGGACCAAGTGGAGCCGTATTTGTTATGTGCACGATTACGTATCTTAGACGGGCACGGTTTCACTGATCGGTTGTCACGATTATGATCCTTGTCTTGATAACTCTAAACTCTTGCTAAAGGTCAATAAGTATTAACTGGCATATTTAAGCCGCCCTGGTGCATCCGTTGAATAAGTTTTATAAAGACATTAAAGCCGGGAGTTGTCTCTTGATGTATACGACCCGCAACCTAATACACAGGCTGTTGGCATATTTTTTTTAAACTGTTCTATTCAAGTATAAACTAGAACCCGAGTTTTCAGGGGCACGAGCGAACGCTTGATAACACACACACACACACACACACACACACACACACACACACACACACACACCACCACCACCACCACCAGAGACACACACACACACCAACTCATTAGTTATTAGATAATATAGTCAATGAAAACATTTTTATATAAAACATAATAACGGGCACGAGAGCATTTGTTTTAATACTCCACGCAAGGCTTGTCAGCAGAGTAGCAAATGGAAATTATTAACTAGGAAACGTTGTTCTGACCATACAAGCGAGACTTGAGAGAAACGTGGTAAATGTAAATTATTGTTTGTGATATCAATGTTTATCGTCGCTGTTACAAATAATTCTGTCTGGATCTTCTTTCCTTTTTGTCATGCATTTTGTCAACACATTACGCTGAAAAACACAATACACTTCTAAACATAGAACGATCTTTCGATATAAAAAAAAACAGTTGGAAAATATGTTTACCAAGTCGAAAACGACGACCGACATGTTTAGGTCATGCCAAGGTCATGATAATGCAGATTTTGGAAATATCATACAGAACACCCTGTTAGTCCAAAGCGAACGTTAATATGCATTAGATTGTTTCAGTTTTATTGTCTCGTTAATTCCTGAACACGCAATATGTAGGCACTGTGGGAGACGTACCGTTTGTTCTGAGGGTCTCTGAGGTGACATATCGTTGCCTCATGTCTCACTCCAGTCGGCGTTTTGTTTGTCTGCTTGAGAAACATTACCATTAACGGTGCAGGAAAGATGGCTATAAGTTTAGAATCCTGTCCAAATCGTTTTCTGTACACACTATCAAACTAACAACAAATCTGTGCCTATAATTAAGGAGATTTTCACTCTTTCTTCTCGGTTTCACTCTGGGTTTACCGGATTTTCATGTGGTTTCATTTCTTCCTTTTTCAGATGACCTGTTTATATGCTTAGTACTAATGTGATCCTACTGCTTTGAGTGATCGACTGGCCATACATTCTGAATGTACGTTGATATTAACCCTTGGGAATGTCATGGTGTAATAGTTTCGGAGCCGAAAAAACATTAATGTTCTTTAAATCATGTTAGGAAGTAGTAGAATACGCTTCAGCTTGCCTGATATTGATTTGTTACCATGTATTTGGCTGTAAAAATGTGTCCTGGCTTCCTAGCCGAACAGGTTAAGTTTAAATTGCACACATGGATTCGACAACCCCTAAAGCAATGTACGATGTATTTCCTGATTAAGTCAAGTTCAGCATCAGCCATGCAGAATGATTCAAGTCTTTCTGTGACTTATCAAAAACAAGAAAAGAATATTACATTTAACGATTCTTTCACATAAAATGTTTTCAATTGATTTAGTGGAATTCGACGTTCATTATATGTTTGCTACAATCACTTGCTCTTGCAAGCTTGCTTCTGTGCACTATTACCAGGTAATCACATTAAGCTATGCTTAATTTCATGGTCACGAAAAACACACCTTAACGCATTATTGACAAAAGACAATTGCGTCCTGCTGAGAAGTGTTAAAGCGATAATTTAAGATACAAGAATATCCAATATAAGTATCATGTTTATATCACAAATGTATAAGGTAGGAATTCTTTAAAGAATAATGTTAAGAAAGTATTAACTGTATTATTTAAGCCGCCCTGCCGCATATCCGTGTTTTCTCAAGATGAATAATATATCATGTACAAGTAAATACTACAGTTGGAACATTATTTCAAAGCATTACCCTATAAGTGTCGTATTTCAGTTTCTAGATTAAAAACAAATCATCACGGGTTACCAATTCAAACAGGACG
Source organism: Haliotis rufescens (assembly GCF_023055435.1). NCBI lineage: Eukaryota > Metazoa > Mollusca > Gastropoda > Lepetellida > Haliotidae > Haliotis > Haliotis rufescens. The sequence continues at coordinate 57,857,429 of NW_025963779.1, read as the reverse complement.
CTGACATAAAACCTAAAATCAAAACTTAAAATGAAAACTTTGAATTTTGAATTCATTTCCTACTTTACTATTACCATTTCGGTGTGACGAGAAAAAGCCATGATACCAAATGCGCTTTATCACTTTGTATGTTGTTTTGAATGTATTTCTGGTTTCCTTTGATAAACTGTTGAAATGTTCGCACTCTGCTTATACCACATAACGAGGCATCTCAGCTGGTGAACCAGTGATCTAAGACGCAGGAATATTCTACTGCTGGTTGTTTTTTAACAACGTGGTAAACACTACTAAATGGCTTTCCTCCGACATTAATCTGATTGACATTTACATGATTAAGACGAAATCACACATAGATTTGTGTTGGGATCATTACACAAATATCTTGATCCTTCTCAAGTGTAGTTCATTTGACCTGGTCATAATAACAAACCAAAATAGATTTCAAATATACTTATTTGACTTATCGACCGGATTGATGATAGTCTAGAAATACATAAGTAATCTGACCTCCAGTATACCTCAGCAGCAGCAACTTCACTTCAATCATCACACCTTACAATAAACATGTTTAGTGTAATAATAAACAGTTAGGAATGGGTTTTTTTTAAAATATTTTCATAATTATTTATTTATTTCGTATGTACGCATAGCATTATACATATGCGAGACAAAGATAAAGTTACTAATGAAAGTTTGGTTACATCTTTCTCATCCCCATGGCCCCAATTTTCGCAAATCCATAACAAATAAGGCACGGTGCCTGGTGCCGTGCAATTAGCAGATCTTAAATTTGAAAGGCGTTACGACTGTGGTTTAGTAGTTTTGTGTGTACTGTCCAAGAGTCTCATATCCCTCTTCCAGTATGTCTGGGTCATGAACAACATTATGGGGTTCAAGTTCCGCCGCCGCCGACCTGATGAATACGTCATTTTGTGCCTTTTTATTTCGTGTTTATGGCGTTGGTGTGAGGATGAATAAAATAATTTGATCAAATTAAAACATTGCACGTCAAGGAGTCTGCAGTGCCGATCGTTCAAAGAGTTATCGATTGTAGAAAATCACCATCCAAATATCATTATTCAGAAAATATTTTCATTGGTGCTGTTCAATCACCTTTCTGCCTACCGTCCTATCGGGTCATTCCATTCATTATGGCAGGTTGGTCTATTTGCAACATTCATAGCAACGTTAACCCATATGTATAGCATAGCGGAGCATCATAACAGCCCATATGTATAGCATGGCGGAGCATCATAACAACCCATATGTACAGCATAGCGGAGCATCATAACAACCCATATGTATAGCATAGCGGAGCATCATAACAACCCATATGTATAGCATAGCGGAGCATCATAACAACCCATATGTATAGCATAGCGGAGCATCATAACAACCGTTATGTGCAGCATAGCGGAGCATCATAACAACCCATATGTATAGCATAGCAGAGCATCATAACAACCCATATGTATAGCATAGCGGAGCATCATAACAACCCATATGTATAGCATAGCGGAGCATCATAACAACCTATATGTATAGCATAGCGGAGCATCATAACAACCCATATGTACAGCATAGCGGAGCATCATAACAACCCATATGTACAGCATAGCGGAGCATCATAACCAACCCATATGTATAGCATGGCGGAGCATCATAACAACCCATATGTACAGCAAAGCGGAGCATCATAACAATCCATATGTATAGCATAGCGGAGCATCATAACATCCCATATGTACAGCATAGCGGAGCATCATAACATCCCATATGTATAGCTAGCGGAGCATCATAACAACCGTTATGTATAGCATAGCGGAGCTTCATAACAACCCATATGTACAGCATAGCGGAGCATCATAACAACCCATATGTATAGCATAGCGGAGCATCATAACAACTCATATGTATAGCATAGCGGAGCATCATAACAACCTACATGTATAGCATAGCGGAGCATCATAACAACCCATATGTACAGCATAGCGGAGCATCATAACAACCCATATGTATAGCATAGCGGAGCATCATAACAACCGTTATGTACAGCATAGCGGAGCATCATAACAACCCATATGTATAGCATAGCGGAGCATCATAACAACCCATATGTACAGCATAGCGGAGCATCATAACAACCCATATGTATAGCATAGCGGAGCATCATAACAACCCATATGTACAGCATAGCGGAGCATCATAACAACCCATATGTTCAAGAGCAAATGTGTCCCTGAATGCGCTGTTATAAGATGTGATGTAAGATCTTTGACTGGCACCTTAACGTTTTGTACAAATCCTAAAACTAGATTTGATGGACAACTTTTGCAAGGGAGTAGTGTTTTTCGCATTACATAATGGCCTAGTTACAATGTGATATGACATTAAAAAAGTGACTCTCTTTTTGCACCTAATCAAGAACGAGAAACATTTTGAAAGAGCTTGATATTTAGAACATCGTGATCACACAATGACATGTGCCAACATCATACTTTTTGGCAAAAACATATAAAGGTCATTTTAAATGGATCTGGGGACACAATGTCACGGTGGCACTGACATTTTAAATTTATCAAAATATTTAAACCATATTTTTACTTTTTTTGTGAAAACTAGTATTTCAAAATCTATCCTATCTGTTTATGTTTGGATCCAGCTTCTTTGCATAAACACATAATTGGTACTGTCTGATGACAAATTGTATCTTCATTCTAATTAACAATGGTACCAATGTACCTGCTCAATGAAGTACAATCCTAAATAATCTTTGAGAGATGGTTTGCGTTTGATTTGAAAGGTTAACCAGGAAGCCTTTGCCCTTGCCTTGAGACCAGCTATTTGATTCGCAAATAACTTTCTGACTGAGCTTGCTCTAAGAATTGTTTTAAATCACAAATACAATTTAAATTTGATTACTGCACAGAAATACGAAAGTAATATTAAACAAATTAAATTCTATGAATACAAATTCAGGTTTTCCGTTGATATTATTTAAATTTACAAGGTAATGAATGTTTTCTGGTCAACTTAATTTGATGCAATGTTAAATAACTCCTCTATGGGCAGCCTTTTCAAACGCGTTGTTGCTATTTATTTTAGTTTTATGTCCTTTTGTGAATTTCAAATCGTTGATAGTGTAGGTTTCTTTTCATATCCGCCCGTGGGGATTCCAAGTTGGAATAGACCGCCTCCGTGGTCTAGTGGTAGAGCGTCCGCCCGGAGAGCGGAAGGTCCAGGGTTCGATCCCGGGCCGCGTCATACAAAAAGACGTTAAAAGATTGTACTTGTTGTTACCCTTTCTGGCGCTCGGCATTAAGGGGCTAAAACAAGGACTAGTCGGCTCGGAGTCAGTATACTGTGTCTGAGTGGGGTATTCATGTTAAACTGCGGCATGGTATCTCAGTGAGCTAGCACTATAAATCGGCATCAGTCCGGACTAGTACAAGCAGCCACACACACACATACACGTGCATGCACGTCGCTATATAAGTGCAATAATCTTGGACGCGACGTTAAACCCCATTTCACCTCACCTCCAAGTTGGAATAGGTCTTCAGCAACCTACATGTATGCTGGTCGCAAGAGGCGATTGTGAATTGTTGCTCACAACGACAACCAAATAAGGAACCTGGAAGTTCTTCTTTCTGAACTTACTTCACATGCAAATATAATGTTCCAGAAATAAATATTCTTTGAATTATGAAAATGTATTCAGAAAATGCGACGTTAACAGCAACACAAAAACACACACACACAAAATGAGTATATGTTATTTTGCGTCGGAGTAATATTCCAAGAATATTACGACTACCTGTAAATAGTCAAATACTGTAAATCAGTTCCATTTACTGATAGCATGATCAACGCCTTCAGGGTAAGATTATACTCTATCCATCGGATTTCACACTCTAACCACCGAAACCTCATTTTAACCTTTCATACGGCGAGTGACAATGGATAATATATATGAGAGAATTTTAAAGGCTTGAAAATCTTTTCTTTCTTTTTTTCTTCACTGCAACGGGATATCAGATGAAAATGTTCAATGAAGGGGCATCACGATGTATAAAAAACATAACGGGCCAGCTATTCGCGCTTAGTAAAGTGTTATTTGTCAGGATCCGCTATTCTGTTTCTACATGCAAATGTCAACATATCAGTATTTAACAGAGGCTTCAGCGTTACTCGCGTCAACATATGTCCAAGTTTAAAACTGCTTGTCGTAAGAGGCGACTAACGGGATCGGGTGGTCAGGCTCGCTGACTTGTCATCATACATGTCATCAATCCCAATTGAGTGGATCGATGCTCATGTGATTGTCTGGCCCAGACTCGATCTTTTCTACAGACCGCCCTCATATTAGCTGGAATATTGCTGAGTACGGCGTTAAACAAGAATCCAACCCAACCAAGAGTAAAACAAATGTACTCTAATTCATATGGCCTGCAGAAATGTATTTAATGCTGTGGCAATTGCATCCGCAACGACGACTAGATGTTACTTGTCGCATTCCCGAGATATCCAGATGTGGTAATCGCCGGAATGTGTCAAGGGAAAAAATTAATATCCGGCCTTGATAAGACAGGATCGGGGTCGGTGCATCACCTGACAGTCGTTTGTGACGAGAATCTGGTAACGAGCTGTTACCACTACCACAAGTAGATGATTTCTGTCAAAGGCGTTTTCTTGCCCGCCAGATTTATATGCTCCTGAGTTCCAACAATACTCGCCCCAAACCCGACACCAATTAGAGGGGTTGCAAGAAATGGTATTAAATGTTATTCGGTCCAAAGTGTCACCTGTTAATTTTAGAATGTCAGCTTCCTCAGTCAGAAGAAAATGATTTATTCTCCTGTATGACAGATTGTTGTGGCACTGATTTATAACGGGAACGATATGATATAAAACATCCTTCAAAACGGTTTGTGTTGGTTTTGAAGACGAAAATTGTTCCAACAATGATCTACCATTCGATTAAAAATTGTTGAACGACACTTCATGTTAGCCTGATAAGTCTGGTTATTTTTCCTATTTGCCAATGTCAATTCAATTTTTTCAATTTAATTTCTTTATTAACTCAAACCACCAGCCGATGGTATATCAGCAACATATTAACATAGATATATACAAAAATATACTGTGATCAAAAGGCAACAGTGGTTTACTTTAGTACAGAGACTATTATTTTTTACCAATTTAGATAAGATAAGATTTTTTAAGATTGTAAGTTCTCATATTTGACATCAAATGGAAATAGGAAAAGGTAATAATGTTGGACCAGTTTAGATATCTATTATCAATTAATGTTTTTCTTTGCTGATCAAAATAATCACATCTAAAGAGGTAATGGAACTTGACCGCTATCCCTGGGGAGGTGCAAAGCTTAAATTGGCGATATTCGCGTTGGATGCCCTCCCAGCGGCCAGTCTCAATCGGCAAATTGTTATTTTAGGTTCTGAATTTTTAAATTGGAGTAAAGATTTTTGCTGATAAGAGAAGATATTGTTCAAATTTGAAATTAGTTTTGTAAATTCTATAGTTGCAAGCTTTGGAGCTTGTAGTTAAATCGGTATTCCATTTTTGAATAAATTGATCTTCTTAAATGTTTTCAATTCTTGAGACTAACCAGCCGTGACTTACAGAATCCGGTTGATTAAAATCTACAGAAAGACCACACCTGTTTTATAAGCTCTTAATTAACTCCATCCAGTTGTTTCTATTATACGAGTACTGTTATTAGTATTATTAATAGAATTGTGTTTTTCAATATTAGGGTTGAACATTTTATAACAGGTCGATTATTACTTATATGTTTGTGACTAGTCGGGTATTAATCTCCGTTTTGTCCGCTCTCACCTCTGCTGAGTGAAAGTAGGGCAATTGTCCTGCTTTAGCCATGAGTCTTCCCCGACCCTCACCCTGTCATAATGCACCCTCTTTAATAACTGGATATTGGCGCACTGAAATAGGGGGCTCTTATTAGAATATTGTTTTGGTGAAAAACAACAGAGTTAAAAGATCGTAAATTGCAAGGTTTATGCCAGCCTGAAATGTTTATATACAACAGATACATTTTTAAATACGTCTTGTGTACATTGATCAATCGGAAGGGGTGCTAATTGGGATTGTTCACTAGCCAATATATCAGCAAATATCACCGTGGGCGCTTATTACGTCGAATACGGTATTTGGAAACGAAACCCATTTAGACACAGACCCCATGAAACGCTTATCTCAGTATGTGACTGTTGACGTAACACCCAGCAAGGCGATGGATCCAGTTGGTATGGTAATATTCGCATTTTCCATGAACACTATGTTCTGTTTGTTTGTTGTTTAACGCCGCACTCAGCAATATTCCAGCTATAGTTATAAACACCATCTCCATCATATCCGTCAGTTAATTAAAGTAATATAAGTTTGAGTTTTATTTCTTAGATCATAAAAACATAACTCAAAGACCATTGGTTGAATTGATTTTTTTCAACATCTTTACGTCAGCTAATCCAAATACTATACTTGTAAAGTGTAAATTTTCACAAAGCAGAGCAGTGCCTCAGATAGGTTTTCAGACACGTTTTGAACCACGATTAAGTGCTTACTGTGCTCTTTTAGCCAGCACAATCGTCTGAAGGTAACATCAATATGATGTTGCAGCACCTTTTGAAGGATACTTTATAGAAATAATGATAGAAATCGGCGAGCTTTCTTTCATGAGACATCAAGATATCAACTCTTCTAAGTGAGGTGCGAAATTCTATATGCACTTGTCAGAGATAAATTGTTCACAGCTGAATGGCAAACGGAAACACCCTTGTCATAGAATGCGATGTCTGACATGTTTCAAATGCACTACTCTTAACGACACTCCTTTGTCTGGGATTATCGAATTCTTTGAATGTCACAGTTTGTGATCCACAGTTCAGCAGTGATTCATAGTGATTGCATCACATTCATTCAAGTCGGGAGCTCTGGTTTATCGATTTCCGTTACATGAGATGTTTGTCTTGGGCCGTGATATAATCGCCTCTTCTGTAACAACTGCCAAATGATGACAGAGCTGCTATGTTGGAATTCTTCTTGTTGGAGTTCATCTGTTTTTGTGTGATTAAGGTATTCTTAATAACAATGAGACATACTGCCGAATGATCAATGAATAAGATTGAAAGGGATCTGACTGGTAGAAAGGAGATGGGAGCGCATATTTATTGTGACAGGTAGCCGATGTGAGTAGCAAAATGTCCAGGAAGGAGCCTTTATCTACAAAGGACATTAGGTTTGAAATGCATTGCGACTCTGTTGGAGTTGTATGTGTGCTGTCAAAGCATCTCATTTCATCTTCCACCATGCTCGTCCATGCCCGTCGGTTTGACCAATGTGGTAAGCTATAGTGAGTGAGTTTGGTTTTACGCCGCTTTTAGCAATATTCCAGCAATATCACGGCGGAGGACACCAGAAATGGGCTTCACACATTGTACCCATTTTGGGAGTCTTCGGGTCTTCGGCGTGACGAGCGAATGCTTTAACAACCAGGCTACCCGACCGCCCCGTGGTAAGCTGTAAACTTCTAAGTTGTGCATCACATCGGGCTTTCCTCCCACGTCAAGCTGGCACTGCGTCAATACCAAAATAATGATGAAATTATACAAATGCATCACCAACAAAACACAGTGATGATGACGCCTAGAGTTCGCGAAAAGAGTAAAGCATGTTCTACAGGTAGCACCCACTACTCACACAATTAAGAACAAGTATTTGTCACAAAGTGACGAAATGTCCCCCGCCTGTGTATACACCATAGTACCAAATATGAAGACAATCCAGCGATTAGTTCTTGAGATATTGCGGCAACACCGTTTTCCAACTCCAAAAGCAGATTTGCCTGCTGTGACCTTGAAAATGGGGTCAAGGTCACCAAAACCGACTGGTGTCTGCAGAGTCTGTATATACACCATAGTTCCAAATATGAAGACAATCCAGTGTTTAGTTCTTGAGATATCGCGGCAACACCATTTTCCAACTCCAAAAGCAGATTTGCCTGTTGTGACCTTGAAAATGGGGTCAAGGTCACCAGAACCGACTGGAGTCTGTATATACACCATAGTTCCAAATATGAAGACAATCCAGTGTTTAGTTCTTGAGATATCGGGGCAACAAACAGGTGGGACGTACGGACGGTCGTGAATACTTTATTCCCCGCTCCGCGCTTTCGCGCGGCGGGGGACAAAAATAGAAAGTGCCAGTGAGTGAAGAAATATGAAAAATCATGGTAAAGGTCACAGCTTGGGACAGTATCGCGATTTTGTTAACATGCGACGTATAATATTTAGCAAATACCTCCTCAAGTCTACTAATACATTTCTGTAATGGCCGAATGTGACAAAACACTCTCCATAAGACTGACTGTATGACAAGAGGGAACTTTCCATTGGTCATATTTCCCTTCATGTCGAGCAATACGCCAGCTGCTCCTGCCCTTGGTGTCGACATTTCACAATTTCTCAGGTACAATAGAGCATGCTCTTTCCACCACGACTTGAAAGAGCGTCATACGACTCTACCTAGTTGTTTGATCAAGGTCAATATCCAAGGCCTCAGTGAAGCTTTCAAAAAGATTCATGGTAGACATGTGAAGGACATTTTTCCAAATTTGACATCAGTGACAAGAACGATGTCAGATGCAATTCCCTATTTTGTCTTGTACCATATCTTCCCGTGTTTATTTCATGTAAACAGTTGACTTGCCTTTGCATGTGTTTGTGACAGTTGCTACCGTCGGGGTAGGATACGCGCACCTTTTTGCGAACACCTGCAGCTGGTATCATCACTATGTGATAGTGATTCATGAACACATGTTCATGATATAGTCGGAATCGTACAATCGACCCTGCTTTCGGCAGAGATTTCTTATGTAGGAAAGAGTTTTGTCGCTTTTATTAACCAGGCATTTTGATGGGAAGCATAGTTTTAAGCAACGTGTGCGTTTCCGTGAATTTCGAATTAGATGCTGGCAATACAAGTACTCGGGTAATAAGGAAATGTAGATGCCAGAAAGCATGGGGTATATTGCTCGACATTCACGATTGGAAAATCGAAATCATCCCTCTTGCCGCACGGCTTGGTATAGATGGTTGTATCAAAACTAGTATGTATGCCAAGTAGACAGTGGAGGATATATCCAACCAACAAATAGAATGGTTAAACACTCTCACATTCACTGATGAAGTTTGTCACCTGCGTGTGCCATCTCAACCATGTCCCGAACCACTGTTTAGGTTTAAAAACCGATGTGTCTGCTTCGTATTACCTAGTAATTTTAGAAAAGTTATAATTTTGCTCTCCACATGGTACCCCAAGTAAGGTGGTTGCTGTGGCAGCTTGTGGACTGTAAGTGGTATTGTAGTGGAATAAAATGAAATATTGATGCATGTGTTGATTAGAATGTTTCAACATTCTTACCCAGGTTGTAACCACGTGATCAAAACTCAATAATGACGTTTATCACTTGCAAAATGGATATTTCTTGAAAGTGTACTTACTGTAAGTAATATTGCTTATCGGCGGAATGGTTTGTTTTCAGTTTGAAAGTATTAGCACAAATGTAGCTGTCGTCGTCAATTAATCATTACGATATTTCGCGATTCCATTTCAAGTGGGGAGGACTTTAATTATTTTCTACTATTTGGGCTATCTTGCCAACATCTAACTATTCTCCTCACTTTAATACTGCCGTCGTGACTTGAAATCATACCTCACTCACTATAATGCTGCTGACCGCAACATACACAATCTCTTTCTTACTTGTTAAAAACATCCCCACAACTTGCTTACTGACAGCGAAATTTTATCCTACGAATGCTTCGATAAAGAAACCCTTTTTAATCCGTATTGTTGAGTTAACGCCTCTTGGAACAATATATCAACCTGGATAGAAAGGAGTAACGCGGATCCTGCAAGCAGCCCGGCAGAACGAATTTCGGATCGTTCGTCCACGGGTTCACTCGTCTCGCCTCATAGTTTGCGTCAATCCGACGCCCATTATTTACTGGCTTGTAACATGGGATATACATATTTCACCAGGGATCGGCGATTGGGACAGAAAAGTACACAAACGCTGATCTGTGGTTTCATAAAGTCCATATGGAATGCAGGAAACATAATATATATATATGAATGTTTGTTCGCTGTTTAACGCCGCACTCAGCAATATTCCAGCTATATGACGGCGGTCTGTAAATAAACGAGTCTGGACCAGACATTCAAGTGATTGATATCATGAGCATTGATCCACGCAATTGGGACCGAAGACATGCATCAACCAAGTCAGCGAGCCTGACCACCCGATCCCGTTAGTCGCCTTTTACGATAAGCATAGTCACCTTTTACGGCAAGTATGGGTTGCTGAAGACCTATTCTACCCCGGAGTCAAATATATACTTAATGTTATACATGTGACATACAGACGTTAAGTTCATCTCTCCTCTCATTCGGTAATAGACAGTGTAGGTCGTGTCACACAGATCAGCGTAATCTAACATCTCAATATGAGAAAAAAGGGGAATATCATGAAAGAATCATGTTCTTTGATATAACAGATGTGTTGGTTAAATGAAACTGTGATGATTACGAGTTAATGTTTAAATGATACATTCCGATATCTTGTATATACAGTAAGATGTGATGTAAGATGTAAGATCAGCAGTATTCCAGCTATATGACGGCGGTCTGTAAAATAATCGAGTCTGGACCAGACAATCCAGTGATTAATATCATGAGCATCGATCCACGCAATTGGGATCGATGACATGTATCAACCAACCAACCAACCAAATATAACATTTGTAACATATTATGTCCCAGAAATATATGTTCTTTGAATTACGGCACCGTATTGAGACCGATATGAGGTTAACAATTATGCAAAAGCTCTAAAACATGCAAATGAGTATATGTTATTTGATCAAAATGGCAAACCAGTTAATGACAGCTTGAGAATCGATCCACGCTTAAGGGTAAGATCAGTCTATCCACCGGATCTCACTCTAACCACCCAAACCTCACGTTAATCGTTCTTACAAGTGCCAAATGGGTAAAAAAGATGACAGAATATCAAAGGCATGAAAATCCCTTCGTGGGTTTATTTTCTTGACTGCAACAGTATATTAAATTGAAATTGTCCAACGAAGGGGATATTGATAAATAGTACAGGTGAGCGGGTAGTCTACGTTGCCGCTATTCCCACTGTCATAAAGCGTCTCAGTTGAGTCCCACAGCTGCCAGATTCCGAATTTGTATGTTTCCACGTGTAAATATCACCATATTTGTATTTTGAAAAGGTCTTATCTTTACTGTAGTCAACACATTTCCAAATTGCAGGCCCGTAAAGGTCCGGGGAAGAATAGGTCTTTAGCAACCCATGCTTGCCGTAAAAGGCGACTATTTTTGTCGTAAGAGGCAACTAACGGGATCGGGTGGTCAGGCTCACTGACTTGGTTGATGCATATCATCATATCCCAATTGCGTGGATCGATGCGCATGATGTTAATCACTGGATTGTCTGGTCCAGACTCGATTATTTACATACCGCCGTCATACAGCAGGAATATTGCTGAATGCGGCGTTAAACAACAAAGAAACAAACAAACACACATTTCCAAGTGTAAAACAAATGTACTTTTTTTCTCATGAGCTGCAGAAATTAATTTAATGACATGTCAATTGCGTCCTCAACATCGATCAGATTCCCGAGAAATCCACATGTGGCAATGTCCAGATTGTGTACAGAGAACGATGTAACATCCGTCCAATGATAAGCAAGATTTGGAGTCGGTGCATCACCTGACATTCTCATTTATGATGAGAATCTCGTAACGATCTGTCAACACTACCACAAGGAGATGATTTATGTCAAAGATTTTTTCTTTCTCGACAGATTTATAATGCTCCTGAGTTCCAACAATACAGGCCCCAAACCCGACACCAATTAGTGTAGTTGCAAGAAATGGTATTAAATGTTGCTCCAGTACAAATGTCATCGGTTAAATTTTGGAATCTCATCCGCCTCAGTCAGACGGAAGTGATTGATGATCGTGCATGTGACAGATTGTTTGACTTTATGATATTCCTGCCTGTGGCATTGATTCATAACGGGAATTATATGCAATGTAAAATCCTTCAAAAAGTTTGTTTTTAAGGATAAAGTTTGTTCAGTGCTTTTAGGATTATGCCAAATATACTGCAAAAAAAGAAATGAAATAGCAGGAAAATAGTAAATACCTGACAGAGTGTTGCCGACATCCATACAAAATTAATACCAAAAGTTAATTGGTCATTTCTGCATGGATTGGGGTTGATTCGCGTGAAAACAATGAGGAACTGCAGACATTTGATGAAAAGATGAAAAACTTACATGAACACAACCACGTGAGAGTCTGGCGCCGAAACATGACTTACACGCGCAACATCACTTGTTAGGTTATAGAAACGTTAGGTTTTCATTTGCATGCCATTACAATCTTACAGCAAGTGAACAGCGAAAACATGCCACGACTGACGGATGCCCAACGCAACAACACCAACGACTGACTGCAAACAGGAGAATCATCTTCAGCTGAAGCCAGGTTTTTCCACGTAGCACCAAGCACCATTACAAGACTGTTTAACCGTCATCAGGTTCTTCTACACCAAATCTGAATCAATCGTTAGTGCAGATTGAATCATATGGCAGCTGTCATTGGATGATTTTGTGTAAGATGTTTCTGTTTTTGAAATGTACAGCCATCCAGTGATTTTACTGACCATGTATTTCTATATTTAGTGTTGTCTTTATTAACATGGTGATTATGCTGAATGTAATCACATATATTTTGAAGCAACTGACATTTGATGTGAAATTGGGGGTGTTTAGCTTCCTGCACTCGGAAAAGGAGCTGGCTAAGCTGGTCATTTTTTTGTCTTTATTGCTGATTTAAGGCCAGGCTGTGCAGATGTATTCATGTTATAGCTGTTGAATGCTTATTTATTTAAAAAAACATAACGTTACTATTGAAGTCTATAGAAGAACATTTGGTTGTGTGTCGACCACATATCAATGTTAGAGTACAGGACAGTTTCATACGGCTACGTCACTTACGTCACTGATCTTCAGTGGTCCCTTCATATAATTTCCACAGCTATTTGCTGGTTATTCTCTTGCATTGACAATATATATTCACGTGAAAGAACCACTACGGCCACCTCTGCGTAGAATATCAGTCCAGAGTAAGGGGTACCGTTTACGCGCTGAATGTATTCGTGCTAGACGACCAGTTCGATGTGTCATTTCGACAGGCCTGCATCGTTGGCTGCGATGTCAATGGTGTCAAGGCCACAGAGTATGGACACAACTGCGATGGAGACAAGTTTGGGTTGAGAGTCACGTTTTATGCTTCGCCGTGCGAATGGTAGACGCCGTGCTTACAAATGTCGCAAAGAACGTTATGCACGAAACTGCATAAAGGAAGTGGACATATTTCGTGGTGGTAGTGTGATGATGTGGGCAGCCATCTCCTACACTGGTAGAACGGACTTGGTGCAAGTAATGGTCAATTTAACGGCACAACGTTATACGGATGAGATTGTTCGGCCACACGTTCGTCCCATTATTTAACAAGCGAACGTCATTTTCATACCAGACAACGCCCAATCCACACGGCAAGACTAACAACAGCCTTTTTCACGAATCACAATATCCAGGTCCTGGCACGGCCCTCCAGGTCTCCAGATTTAAACGCAATCGAAAACTTATAGGATGCACTGGATCAGCGACTACAAGCATGTCAGGGACAACCATATAACCTCCGACAGTTAGCAAAAGCACTGAAGGAACAGTGGGTGAACATTCCCCAGGCCACAATTCGGGGTCTGATTGCATCGGGACGACGATGCAAGACAGTTTTGGACTCTGATGGTGACCATACACGATATTGAGAACAGATGACCACCTTGGAAATCGTCTGTTGCCTGTGTTCTATGTGGAACCTTGGTAAATGATAAAGATGGGTGCCAATCGATTATCATCCGTTGATTATTTACATGATATATAGAATATACATATAACATCACTTTTGCCCTCCTTTTTTTGTACAGTATATGTTACGCGGTCCTTGATCATGATCATGACTTTATTATGTACGTCAATATAAAGATGTGATCTTCTATCACTTATTCTATTTATTACCAAAGAGTCAAATACGCTGAAGCATATACTGTGTATACATCACTGCTAGCACAGTAGACACGTTTGTTCAAGTTTCAATGTTACAATAACGTTACATAATGTTTATGATTTTACAAAATGTTTATCTGAAGGAACACATCCACTTAGTTCAATAAACATCTATCATTTGTTGGCGATAAAAAAATTATATTTATTGATAAAGGTCCTGTTTTTCTGAAATGGAGTCGTCACAATGACTATTTATTATTACCAGTTAGCTGACAATAATCTGACATTCCATTACATTTGTAAACGCAACTTCTGTAACTGTACATGTGAGCATGATTCTATTTTCCATATGTCCATGTCCCTGGCAGGTGTCATCCTGTTTTGTCCGATTCATCTACGCTAAGTGAAAGTAGGACAACTGTTCAACTACATCCACCAGTCTTCTCCTAGCTTCATCTTATCACAGTACACCTACTTTAACAACTGGATATCAGAAATTTATTAATTTGAAAACGACAATCATTTGGACATTGAGCCCGTGAAACGCATGACAGTTTGGCGTAAAACCCAGCAAGGGAATGGATCTATTTGTTTAGGTAATATTCACATTTTTCATTGACACTATGACACTTCTAGGCCAGATTTGTGCTCAACTACTCCTCTATTGACTTCAGTTGCAGTCATGATATAACTATGATATATTGAAGCCAATATGTAAATACTTAATTTCCATATCAATCAAGGCACTGGCCTTCCATAATCTATGGTGACAACTAAAGCAACGTCTTTGCATTCAGTTCTTTGTGTTTGTTTGTGTGTTGTTTAACGCCACAATCAGCAATATTCCAGCTATATAACGGCGGTCGGTAAATAATCGAGTCTGGACCATACAAGCCAGTGATTGATAACATGAGCATCGATCCACGCTATTTGGATCGATGACATGCATCAACCAAGTCAGCGAACCTGACCACCCGACCCCGTTAGTCGCCTCTTACGACAAGCATAGTCGCCTTTTTACGCAGCTCTGTGTGAATGTACAGAGAATTATAACTTGGCCGAGAAGAAGCAAGTCGGTGGTAGGGATATTTAAATTCGATATGAACACAATAATATGCCTTCTACAATGGCGCGTCATTCTTGGAGTGTCAAAGCGAGTTGGAGCCACATTGTGAAAACTGGTCAAAGCAAATCGTAAACTATTTACATTGATAAAGGTCAAAATATAGCTTAAATACAATATACAATGCACATTTGGAAATATGACTTAGGGACTGGATTGTTTTGGTAAGATATTAGTAGATGTGGTATAATCTCGAAATACGAATACCAAGGACAGCTGACTTATACATTGTAGTTTGTGTAATTTACGTATATGCATTTACAAATGTAAATACATGCAATACAGCACGTATATAGCATGTTTGAAACACCAATTATCTGCTTCTTATAGTAAAATAGGTCTGAATCTTCTATGACGTTACAGGTCTTTTTGAAAAGGATAAGTTATAGATATAATGCTAGAAATCAGCGTGCTCCCTTTCACGAGACATCAAGATATCAGCTCTTCTAAGTGAGGTGAGACATTTTATGCGTACCAGCAGCTGAATGGCAAATGGAAACAGCCTTGTCATAGCATGGTCTGTCGGGCATATTTCTGATGCATTGCTCCTAATCAGACCCCTTTGTCTGGGATTATTGAATTCTTTGAATGTCACAGTTTGTGATCCACAGTTCATCGGTGATTCGTAGTGATTGCACAATATTCATTCAAGTCGGGGGCTCAAACTTATCGATTTCTGTTGCATGGGTTATGTGTGTGGGGTCTTGTTGTGATCGCCTCATCTGATGCAACTGCCAAAAGATGACAGAGCTGCGACGTTGGAATTCAGTGCAAGTGCAACATGTTATTACTTGTAGGTAGTAAAACTGTTTCCCCTCTCCGTGATTAAAGTATTCTTCATAACACGTACACACATTGACGAATGAATAAGACTGAAAGGGGACCATACTGGTAGAGTGAGTGAGTTTGGTTTAACGCCGCTTTTAACAGTATTCCACTTATATCACGGCGTGTCAGCTTAATGTGGGAGGAAAGCCCGAAGTGATGCAGGTCTCAGACGTTTACCACTTCGGTAAAACCCACGAGCACGGGTATGGTGCTTACAAACCTAGAATTATAATCGGGGCGAACCGGGATTCGTACCCACAATCATAGGTTTCTGGCGTGTCCAGGGGACGCAACTCTGCACAGCGAATCGCGGCGCCTTAGACGACTGGGCCACCCGTGCCCCCCATACTGGTAGAGAGATGGCAGGGGTATCTTTAGGGTATCTTTATTGTAACAAGGTACAAAAGCTGATGTCAGTAGTTAACACGCGACAATGGCCACGATGGATATCTGTCCTATCACTGATTAGTACGGTGACATTAATATTAATATGCATCATCAGTATGTGAGTGAATGTGTCAGTCTTTTTGAGTTTTAAGTGGGTCACCAAGACTGTAATCACCAGTCTAACCCACATATATCAAAAGATATAAGAGATACACAATAAAAACATTTTCATATAAAATATTACAAATATAAAGTATTATTAACAGACATGTGCCTATAATAAGAAGATTTTATTTCTTCTTCGGATGAACTGTTTGTATGTTTGGCAGTAAAGTGCTGCTACTGCTTTGATTAATATATAACGTATATATTAACCGTTAATGATGTGAGACGTTTTGAAAGGACAAAAACATTTTTGTTCCTTAAATCAAATTGAGAAGTAGTGTGCTTCCCTGATTTTGAGTTTTAAATACATATGTTGCTATTTAATCATGTTTCCATGCTTCCCAGCTGACTGGGATCATTTGAAACTGCACAAGGGATAGGCACAAACTCCCGAGAAGCATTTTATTTCCAGATTACATTATTGTCAACATTCGCCATCTTTTTTGCTTGCTGCAATTTGTACACGAAATTGTTTCTGTGCATTTGATATATTGAGGTTATCACAGTAAGAGATTTGATGTTTGTGTAAATACTGATTCAAGATAAGTATACGTTGCTACTGAATTTAATGGGTACAAGGATCACATCTTGATGTTGTATCAACATGAGACAATTGTGCCTCGAGGATATCGAAAGTTGTTAGAAGACACTTCATGCTACAGGGATGGAACAGAATGTCTGTAATTGTTCGGAAATTATAAAGTATTCTTCCTATAATCCATTTTCTTCTTTTTTCTTCTTCTTTCTTCCTTCTAAAACACCTTTTTACTTCACTTCAACTTGGCAACTAGTAGATCACAAATATGGAGGCATTATGATTCTGGTGTAGGAGATTTATGTGTGCTGTCCAAGAGTCTCATATCCATCTATCCTGATGTCTGGGGTCATGAACATCATTATATGGTTCAGGTTCCACCGCCGCCGAACTGATATACACGACTTTGTATTTGTGTCTAAGGCTTTGGTGTGAAGATGAATAAATGATAAATTAAAGACATGACCATGTACGAAAGAGAGTTACTGAGTGCAGGTTTTAAGGTGCTAAATACTAAGTAATGCTGATAATCATACGATGTATGTAAGCCAGAAACCAATGATTGTAGGTTCGAATCCCGGTTCGCCCCGGTTATGTTTGTCAACACCATACCCGTGCTCGTGGGTTTCACCGATGTGGTAAACGTCTAAGACCTGCATCAATTCGGGCTTTCCTCCCACATTAAGCAGACACGCCGTGACATAACTGGAATAATGTTAAAAGCAACGTTAAACACAACACACTCACTCACTCTCACTGATGGATACATATTTTGTTCATTAAAATTAATCTTTGGGAGATGGTTCGATACTGAAAGAAGCGAAATAAACAGAAAGCCGAATCCTTTCCCTTGACACCAGCCATGCTCATGTTTAGATCGCTCGCGGAATCGCTTAGAATGAAAAACAGAAATACTGCACAGAAATAAGAAAAACAATATTAACGTGTGTGAATACATATTTAGTTTTTCCGTTGATACTCGGAAGATTTAAATGTAAGTTCCACATTCAGTGGAATATTGTTGTAGTTAACGTGACTGAAGGTCAAGTGAGATAACAATGTGTTTTTTTCCGCCCGTCGAAAACATCCTCGTCTCTGAAACAACTGCACGGATGAGGCTGAAACTTCACATACTCATTACAAAACGTGATGACACCACAATTAAGTCAGAGGTTCTGATCTGATTTTCAATATGACCGCCATTTCTTATGAAAACTTGATTTAAGCAATTACTCTGCTATATTTGTTTAAAATGTAACAAATTTGAACATGTGTAGTAAGTAGTTGGACTCTCCGTTTTTGTGATAATTAAAATTTTGAGCGTGATTTGACCTTTACACTTTGACCATGCTCTAAATTCTCTCACAATGACATCTGGGCCATGTAAACATTATTTGCCCAGAAACCACTGATCCCGTAAATTTTGAGCGTGATATGACCTTTACACTTTGACCATGCTCTAAATTCTCTCACAATGACATCTGGGCCATGTAAACATCATTTGCCCAGAAACCACTGATCCCGTAGAGAGGAAACATCACATCTCAGTTACCGAGAATGATTACCTATTTTTTAAGAGATTTGAAAACGATTTTCAATGAAGCGGCTAAACTAAATCTGACTTATTCATTGACATAAAAATTAGTTTAATGAGATGACATTTGCGTCAGCAACGACAATCAGATGTTACTTGTCGAATGTGACAATACCAATATCGCGTTACAGAGAACGATTAAACATCCGGGCTTTGATAAGGCAGCACCTGACACTTCATGGCGTGAATCTCGTAACGAGTTGCCACTCTAAACACAAGAAGATGATTTCTGTCTAAGAAGTTTTCTTCATCGACAGATCTATACGGCCCCGATTTCTAACCCCGTCACCAATTAGTGAAGTTGGTATAAAATGGCCTACAGTGTAAGTGGCATCTGTTAATTTTATAATGTCGTCATCCTCATCCAGACGACAATGATTGATGATGGTGTATGTGACGGATTGTTTCAGTTTCCTAATAATACTGGGAATGATATAATGCATGTTACCTAAAAAAATAATGTGTTAAAAATTATCTGAAATATTTCACTCGATCCCTATAATAACCTGCACCATGTGAATGTGGTCGTGCCGGTCTGGTCTTTTTCCACTTATTTATGTGTTTCCAAAGAATCAGAGATGCTAATGGCATTATTGCGCATACTCTGTACCCTAATGTGCATGCATCACTGCCTACACGGTGAACACGTTTAGGGCCGAAAAAAACACTATATATTAGAACTGTGAGGTTGAATTTTTATTTTTAAGAAATACACTTTGCAACAAAGTCACTTTGTGGCAGACAAAAATAATTTCAAACGGTCTGAAGCGTAATTATTTTTTCACTAATAATCTGGACAATTTATTTTTTCGATAAAATCCCGGCCAACAGCCCACAGCCCCCGGCCCCCAGCCCCAGCCACTAGCCTCCAGCCTCCAGCCCCGAGTCCCCAGCCGAATCCAACACAATATCAAACGGTCGGTCCCAAACTTGAGCAAAAGTTATAAGACAAATATTTTCCTCTTTCAAGGTAAAATAACAACTTGGATCAGTCATAATATCTTTATCATTTGTATAGATGTACGAATTATTGCTGAATTGGAATGGTCACAGTAACATGTGCCGACAGCCAATGTCCTATCTGACATTCCATTTAAGCCATTTCGTTAACACTTTCAGTATGCATGCTTTTTTCTTTATTTGTTCACGTCAATGTTGTCAGATATTTTTTCTCGATTTATCTCCGCTGACTGAAAGTATGGTAAAGATTCTGCTTTGTCCACTTTGTCGCTGATCCTCATCAGTTTATAGTGCATCAGCTTCCACAAGCTGGTCTGGCCTTTGATATCGCAAACTGAGTTATTTGGAGACGATAATCATTAAACCATAGAATCTCGAATATGTCAATATATGACAGCGTGACATATGGTTTTGGATATGCGTGGATTTTTCTGGAAGCAGGCAACGTCAATATATCCTTATCTGAAATTAAGCCACGGCTGATTGACTCAGGAAGGCAGAGATGGCTTTCCTCTATTTGCTGAAACTCTAAGTTGTTCCCCTTTTCTACTTTCACGTCACCGTTCAACGTGGAATCAAAACGATAAAGTCATCTCCAGACAAACGCTCTCAAAGTTCAGATACTCATGCCATAATCTTATGATTGAAGTTGATCGACTGCGCAATGTACATCAGGAACATCGAAAATTTATAGAAAATGAATATCATTTTTAATGAATGCGAAATTTACTCAGGAATAAATATCTATATACTCAATATAATGTTAGCCCCACCCACACAAAACATATTGTATTATTGTCATGATGATGTAAATTTACTAACGTAGCTGGGTGAAAAACACATTGTGCTGAAAACATTTTAAATGAAACTTGTCAATTCAATGATGACATGCATATCATTAACATTCATTGGTATTTATCATAAATAATTTGATATGTAATTTCCAATACTATAGTGCTATCAAATATATATATATATATATATATATATATATATATATGTATGTATGTATGTATGTATGTATGTATGTATGTATGTATGTATGTATATATATAAGCAGTGATAAATCCAGTGTCATGTACCCACTCTAATAAGATAGAACCTAGTGGTAGACATATCACAAAAGTGATTCACAGACAAACGTTTGTTGAAGGGATAACTTCATTTCCGTCATAATCTGGAATAGTGTTGTTTGAAGTAGGTCAGTGAGTGGAGATGACCCCCAACTTAGCATTTAGTCCAGCAATATCAAGCTGGAAAACACACGACTCAGCATCATATATTGTAGTTTGACTTTTCAGTGGAGCCAGGAAAGGTAATACGAGCCCACCCCGCCCAGTTAAGAGATAAGATATGCACTGAAAACAATGTGTGAGAACATTTCAGTATCTCATTTCACGGGTCTGTCCCAGTAACAGGTTTAGCATGGTAAATGAAAAAATATGGTCTGTTCTATCAGTGTGTTAGTTCATTATGTCAAATAATGTGTTTGGTCAAAATACTAGGTCACACCTCTAACCATAGAACAATCGTACGATGTCACCAAATACTTGTCAAGTGTTTAATTTGAAAATAACTCCTATTAATTTCACCGCATGTATTTTGTTACCTGTTTGATGCTAAAGCAGATTTTGGAGAAAAACCCCATTAATTACACCATGTTACGTATACGTTGAGGTGCATTGAATTGATTAAGTTTATTTCCTTTTTAATGCCTAAAGACGCAATATGTAGGTTATGTGAGGGTCATAATGTTTGTGACATTCCGCTTAACCATGTGTGTTGCTGCTGACCCGTGAAGATCTGGAGTAGAATAGGTCTTGAGCAACTCATGCTTGCTGTAAAAGGTGACTATGCTTGTCGTAAGAGGCGACTAACGGGATCGGGTGGTCAGGCTCGCTGACTTGGTTGATGCATGTCATCGATCCCAATTGTGTGGATCGATGCTCATGATATTAATCACTGGATTGTCTGGTCCTGACTCGATTATTTACGACCGCCGTCATATAGCTGGAATACTGTTGAGTGCGGCGTTAAACAACACACCAACCAACCAAATGTATGTTGCTATATAGGAATATGTTTTATTGCATATAATACCAATTACCAATCTCTCCTGATTATTTAGAGATCGTCGTTTTAGGTTTGCTAGATTTTACGTAAATTGTTTCCATGCATACACTATTATCAAATGATAAAATTTAGCGTTCGGACGTTTGTGTGAAATGTCCTTAAATATCATTCAAAAATGAATGTGAAAACTTTCTGCTGAATGAGATCTTAATGTTCAAAAGAAACCCTTCTTAATGTTGTATTGACACAGTGTGTACTGATTCTTGTTGGTCATAGATGTTTTAATGATGACACAGTGGTATGAGGATCATCACTGCACAAGTCAGCACTAAATGGGTGTGCGTGGGCATACACATTTCGCTTTCCACTCATTTTGACATCTCTTACAAGACGACGTTTAGCCAATCTCCCACACTCCCACACTCACATTCTCACTGATCACAAACACCGCGTTGAATGTCAGGACCAAACACATTGTTTCACAGTGAACTTTTTCAAGAGTAGCTAACTTGACACGGTCACAATTGAATAACTTTCAAATTATAAATGTTTCATCAGAATATGTACACTGACACACAATGGAAAATATGCATAATCATGTTTTCAAGCATCAGATATGGACCCAAATGACGATGTTGTGTTGTGGACAATTTAATATGGATCATGTAGCCAAATATTACAAAAAATGAATTTGCGTTTTCAAAGTGTTTCAGAATATATGTTGCAGGTTTGGAGCAAAATGTTACCTGAGGGGAATTCTAAAGTACTCTGACCTCCACTAATTATCAGCCTTTTCAACTTCATTCAGCAGATTCTATGTTTGAAAGGCATTGTGCTTTGCTTTATCAGGTTTATGTATGTCGTGCAAGAGTTACACGTGATCATTCTCTTAAAACGCCATAACTACACAGTTCAGGTTCCACAGCCGTCGCCCCGATAAATACTTCGGTGCTGTGCCGTTGGATTAGTCTTTTGTGTTGGTGTGAGAATGAATGAAAGACAATTATTCGATAAACTGTACAAGAGGGTCACTGTGTGTGAATAGACATAATTAATGTTTGTTATCCAAAGATATGTGTGTAAACAGTTTTTGAAAATCTCTATTTTACACTTTACACTTTAGTTGGCAGGAATTACTATTATATTGGTTATAGACAACGGTATTGGGGTGGGCTTGCGAAATACACTGCACTATGACACGTGCATTGTCCCACGATACAGTATCATTCATTCATCTCTTTGTGTAGGCCAAACATTTGTTCTTGAAATAAAACAAGAAGCACAAAATGAGTACATTACTTCAAGGTTAGCAAACTCGTTGTTGCTTTCGGCTTGAAGTATAATTTCTCAACGAAAGCCTAAACCTACCGAAAATGTATACACTTGACGAATTTAAATTGATGATTTGAATACATTCCTGGGAGATTCTGTTTGATACACATGCAAACTGTCTGGACAGAGCTTACGTTTGAGATGAATCCACCGGTGTGGTTGAGTGCTGGTTCACGTGCTTTGTTTCTCATTCATCATTCTGCCAGACTGTGTCTGGGTCGCAAACATTCTCACCATGTGGTTCTAGAAACAACTGCGGGGTTTTGCTAATGATTCTGACTGGTCGCAATGTCTGTCCATATGCCAATGTGTGGTTGTGTGTGTGTGTGTGTGTGTGTGTGTGTGTGTGTGTGTGTGTGTGTGTGTGTGTGTCATTTTCGCTTGTTTGTGTTATTTATTGTATGTCAAGTAAATCACGGACTTATATCTATCCAGCATGCAGTATCACTAAGTAGGCAGTGCGCCCTCCGCAAACATTCGTGCGGAAGATACTTAAGTAGATGTACGGAAGTCAGATGGATACCGCTTTACCTTTGTCAATTTAAAACATGCAATTTCATTTCAGACAAAGTATGAAAAGAACTAATTTGATCAAAATTGCAAAAAACCAAAGATAACACCATACCAGCCTGAAAAGTGACAGTGTTCACATACCAATCAAAATACATTTTACATTTGAATAATTTCAATGTTCTTAAACCATGTTGTTTTGTATATCATGACCAACATGAAAATCGTAGAATAACATCTATATATGTGTCATCATTAAGAAGCGTTTTTAATAGTCACGTGGGTGAGTGAGTGAGTATGTAATTATTTCACGTCGCAGTTAGCAACATAAACTATATCAAGCGGAGTTATGGACCATGGACTTGTTAAAATCAAAGCAGCAATTCAAGACGTGGTCGCGATGACAATAGCAGGTCGTGGGTTGTTACGGCTTCATGTGACAGAAATGACAGAACTATCACTTTGTGGTGAGGGTTACCAGAGATGTTCGTGTTATCATCAACTTTCATTTTATTTAAAACGTTCAAATGAGTGTCAGCATGTCGATCTGAGGCGTTGTGCGATGCGGATGTTTTAGAAATGTGTAAGGATAATGTCTACAAATGAACCATCAGTAGGGAGCTTCTGTTGATATGTTGGACGAGTGAGTTAGTGAATGATTTACTTTACAGTGACCAATATTAAAAACTATGCCCAGGTGAGTTTTCGACTATAGTGAGTGAGTGAGTGAGTTGGGTTTAACGCCGCTTTTAACATTATTCCAGTTATTTTACGGCGTGTCAGCTTGATGTGGGAGGAAAGCCCGAAGTGATGCAGGTCTCAGACGTTTACCACTTCGGTGAAACCCGCGAGCAATGGTATGGGTCTGACAAACCTACAAACATAATCGGGGCGAACCGGGATTCGAACCCACAATCATTGGTTTCTGACGTGCCCAGGGGACGCAACTCTGCACAGCGAATCGCGGCGCCTTGGACGACTGGGCCAAGCGTGCCCCCTTTTCGACTATAAAGGAGACACACCAGTAGCTGAAAGTCAAAGCAACGATTGAAAACATACACAAGTAACAGATCGTCAGGAAGCTCGAACTGAGTCAAGTCATAGACGTATAACTAATTAATGAAACAGTATGGGTATGGTTGTGAGATGAATGAAATATAATATGTAGGGAGAATTTGGGATTCGAACCTACGATCTGTGGATTCTAAGGGGCATCTCACAGAAAATAATGGTCAAAACGCCGTTTTACATACAATTGGTATAGCGGATTTCCAAAGCCATGCCAAGTTATTTGAAATGAAACTTGCAAGGAAACAAGGAAACCAACATATGGTATATAGAAAAAAATGAATCAATGTGAACACAAAATAATACCAGTGTGAAATA
Organism: Haliotis rufescens; assembly: GCF_023055435.1. Lineage (NCBI taxonomy): Eukaryota > Metazoa > Mollusca > Gastropoda > Lepetellida > Haliotidae > Haliotis > Haliotis rufescens. The sequence continues at coordinate 57,832,324 of NW_025963779.1, read as the reverse complement.
TTGTATCTTGTAAAAACATATTTCGTTTAAACGTTCGTACGTTCGTGTCTGTTTTGTGTAGGGGGAAAACGCACGCGTGACAAACATATCTACCACATACGTAGAGCCAGCCAGGTGTTTGTTTGTTTAAAACGGCTGACATATATGCGGATACTGACACATTAACAACATCCTTTTCAATAGATGACCAAAGAGAACCTGTAAACCCAAGTACAGAATGTATATAGCAGCATTTTCCCGAGGCAAGAGAGTTAACTGACTTTAAAAGTCCAGTTTCCACCCTTGCCGAACAAGACTGGAATTTCTGGGCTCGATTGTAGCGCCACCACTGGCACGTACAAGTAATTTCCTTTATTTGTTCCTCATATTGACCAATCTGATTCCACATATCCCTTGCACTTGCTTCAAACTAAATGGCGGCTCCCATTGAAGACGATTTCATCGATAATAAAGATATTTATTGTAATGAAAAGGGTTTTAACTAGCGAAGTGCACCAAATTATTTAAGCACCTTGGCGAAAAACATGAAAAGATTAGGAAAATATTTGTCGACGACCAGTTGACGGTACACATGCTCTGCATATCCTGCAATCGAACGAATTCGGCACGGCGGTCGCCGTGTTGTTCATGAACTGGAAACTTCTAAACAGTGCCCCTACCATTCCAGCGGCACCAGAACACCACAGAACATTCCACACCTGTCCACGGTGTCTTGATTAAACAGCAGAAGAGGTAAAGTTCTAATAAATGAAATAAGAATGTCCTAAAGATTTTCATAGGCTAAGAGGAAAGGTTCTTTTAAAGAAAAATTACAATTTATTTTTTTAGAAATCTTTTCGTAGACTAAGTGTTAGTCTAGAATGACCCCTACTGTATAGTCGAAGGACAAAGGAGTGTGGTCAAAATAAAAGCGACAAAACCCTTTTCATAATCATCAGAAACCGCTAGTGAGTCCACTGTACGATATCGACTATTCCATAGCATGTTTTGTCGTCATTGATTTTCAGTAATCCGTTCATATTTATTTTCACCGTTATTTTGCCTTTTACGCTTAATGGAATCTGTTTTGTCGGATAATCGAGACTTGTCAATCTATGACTTTGACGTTTTATATTTATGAATCACCATCAAATACCGATTATGCCAGGTGTTCACGAGAGAGTGTGTCTTGCCCCACTCGTGGCCCTCGTCACAAACACATGCGAAGGCAAGTCAAGTGTTTCCCTGAACGAACACGCGAACATAGGGAATAATATAGGGAATAGGACATTACATGGTTACTGATGTGTCAAAATTGAAAAGGTCCTCAAGGCACTTAATGCACCAGTAAGCTGATATGTAACCATAGATTTTGGTGAACAAGGCCCGATGTTTCATACTGCTTGAAGAACGAAACTCATGGGGTAGGTGGAGCTGTCTCATATGAGATGGAAGGACCAGTGTGTTCATAATAAAAGGAATATTACCATACCGAATGAATCCAATCCCTTATTGGCTGTCAAGCCAAACTGCCATTCAGTGACATAAGCGTTTCACGGAGCTCTATGTCTGAATGATTATCATCTCCAAATAAATCAATTTGTGATATCCAAGAGACGTTGAGTTGTTCAAGCAGGTGTACTGGTATGGTGAGAAGAGTCGTGGTCAAAGCAGGAATGGTGTCCTTCTTTCAGGTTAGCGGAGATGAATCGGGCAAAAGCAGCTTGAGAGGCAATTAAATGGTATCTGGGTGAGCCTGGGAGATGACAGTGGCGTGTCTGACCTCGGCAATCTGCTTCACTTGAGTCAACCTTGTACAACACAAGGATTGGCGGCCATGTTATATAACTTTCGGAATGTTCGAAAACTTCACAGCACACCCACAAGCTGTACATGTATTTCTAACGGCATGTATGTCCACACACAGAAGTATTTAGAGCATGCTACACACATGTAACAGTGCCGAAACAATTGTGTTCAGTGCAAGATGACGGTGAAGTACAGGACTTACGAAAGGTGTTGATGTAGAGGATTTACGTAGGTGAGGTACAGGATTTAAGTAAGACGGTGAAGTACAGGACTTACGAAAGGTGTTGATGTAGAGGATTTACGTAGGTGAGGTACAGGATTTAAGTAAGACGGTGAAGTACAGGACTTACGAAAGGTGTTGATGTAGAGGATTTACGTAGGTGAGGTACAGGATTTAAGTAAGACGGTGAAGTACAGGACTTACGAAAGGTGTTGATGTAGAGGATTTACGTAGGTGAGGTACAGGATTTAAGTAAGACGGTGAAGTACAGGACTTACGAAAGGTGTTGATGTAGAGGATTTACGTAGGTGAGGTACAGGATTTAAGTAAGACGGTTAAGTACAGGACTTACGAAAGGTGTTGATGTAGAGGATTTACGTAGGTGAGGTACAGGATTTACGTAAGACGGTGAAGTACAGGACTTACGAAAGGTGGTGATATACATGATTTATGTAGGTGATGTACATGATTTACGTAAGACGGTGAAGTACAGGCCTACGAAAGGTGGTGAAATACAGAACTTACGAAAGGTGGTGATGTTTAGGATTTACGTAGATGATGTACAGGATTTACGTAAGACGGTGATGTAGAGGATTTACGTAAGACGGGGTGTACAGGATTTACGTCGGTTATGTACAGGATTTACAAAAGGTGGTGATGAAGAGGATTTACGTAATCCTCTGAAATATTCACTGACACGTGACACACATGCAACAATATTAGTCTCCTGAAATGAAAAGCATTATTTTAAAGGAATATTTTTGTGAATTATTTTGAATTATTCTTGACGTGAACACGTTTAATCTCACTACTGTTGTGACTCAGTGTCATGAACGCAAATATGTATAATGAAATCAAACAATCTGTCGCATACACCGTCATCAATCATTTTCGTCTGACTGGGGTGGAAGACATTCTGAAATTACCATTTGAAACCATTTCTTGCAACTACACTAATTGGTGTCGGAGTTGGAAATCAGGAGCAAATAGATCTTAAAGGAGGGAACATCATGTGACAGAAGTTATCTACTTGAGGCAATGGTGACAGCTCGTTACGAGATTCCCGTCATAAACGGGATTATCAGGTGAGGAACTGACTAATGAAAGGTCGGATGTAAATCGTTCTCTGTAAAACATCTGGTTATTGCCACACGTGGATATGTCCTACATTCGTCAAGTAACATCTGATCTTCACTGCTGACGCAAATGCCATTTAATTAAGGTAATTTCTGCTACTCATGAGAAATAAAGTAGATTTGTTTTACACTTTCATAGACTGACACGAATAACGCTAGGGCTTCTATCAACTACTGATATATTGACTTATGGATGTAGAAACACAGACCAACTTATCTTGTTCGCGAAAGGACGCAACTACGGCGCCTTTAGACATCGATTAGATGCAACAGTAAACAACCAAGTAAGCCCCTTAGGTATCCATATTTTGCGATGACCATTATTTCAAACATTCTTTCACACAAGTTGCTACAGAGACATTTTCCTAATACAAAAGAAGTTACAAAGATATTGTTTTGTGCATCGAGTTTTTGTTTGCAGATAGGACGGCCTACTTTAATGACATGAATGTATATGTTTCTATACCTATGTCCTTAATACAGCTAAAATTATCTGACCCGCATTGAGGAATCTGGTAACTGAACAGAAGCTATGCAAGTTAATGTATCGGGGGCAGAAGAGGTCCCCAGTGTTCTTAATTGAGGATTGGGTGGTTAAAATGTGTCATCCTTCCGACGGTCTTCGCTGGACAAATATTTTAAGGGAAGCAGGACAATTGCCATCCGGACAATTGTCACCCAGGACAATTGCCATAAACACATTATTTCATGAATATGTTTTTGGTTCCTTTATTCAGTTAATTATCAAAAACGTAACAACGAGGTCATTGTGAATAAAAATCACTGTCAAAAGTTAAAAACTTCAACTGTCACAAGTACAACAGATAATACACACAAGTTCTGAAACAGTTCAAAATGTGTAGTTTGTAGCCACAGAACGCGGGTAGTTGATGCCTTGTCTGTAATTGAAGTCTGACGCAATGGTGTGAAGTCGTTGGTGGCAGTCGTTATATTGTGTTTGAACGAACTACAAGAACAAACTTCATATCACTGGAGTGAGTGAGTGAGTTTGGTTTTACGCCACTTCTAGCAATATTCCAGCAATATCACAGCGAGTGACACCAGAAAATGGGCTTCACACACTGTAACCATGTGGGGAATAGATTAGGGGACTTCGTCGTGACGTGCGAACGCTTTCACAACCAGGCTACCCCACCCTCCCCATATCATTGGAGAGCTCTGGATGAGATGAAATGATCTGGTTTATGTCCCAAAATGTACTAGTAAATGACAACCTAAATGACGTTTGCCAATCAGCATGGCTGGTGTGTTGGGAAAAGCTTTGGCTTCCTGTATAAATCGTCCCTTTCAAAACCAAAGCAATTGAGAACCAAAGCCCTGCAAACTGTCCAATATGTAATTGAAAAAAGGACATGTGCACCATACAAAATCCTTATTTATTACAATGAACATAGCATCTGCGATCAGTAAGTTTAAATGTCACATACAAGGACGCTGAAGAGGCTACCTAGCGAAAGAAACGATACAATCATCGGCAATATTTCCACCTAAAACCTTTTCGGGTTTAATAAAAAGAATAACATTACAAGTAATATTTGAATACTGACTTATATTGTATTTTGCTTCGTATATTCGATCGTTCATGATGCTTTGTAAATGTAGACCCTTGCACTGTGATCAGAGGTGTCCAGATGAAACCTGGACTCATCTGTAAACAGTATTACTGGTACTGTCCCAGTGTTATCGCCTGAACTTCAGATGTTGTCAGGTCATGTGTGCCTGACGACGAGATGGAAGCAAATCGGTTGCGTACGGTTCTGCCACTAATTGGTCTCAACCTAGGACTTGTCCGGGGTGTTAATGTGGCAGTTTGCTATCGATTCCGTAGATGCACCAACCGAAAACGATTGTTTTGTTGACGTGACGTAGACGACCGGCCCGTTGTCTCCAAATAGGTGATATGGTGTTTCAATGGACATTAACCTGTCTGGCAACTTCGTTTTGCCATTCCTGTTTGCAGCATATCCACGACGCTTACACGTTTATTTTCAGTAAGCCGTTGCATTGCGTAAGCGTTAATTACTGTTTAAATAAGTGGGTTTTTTTATAATCACCTCATAGCTAAACAATCATTGTGTGTTTCTTTCATTTAAAAAACACGTGTGTGAGTATCATACTCGCAACAAACATGCAAGCATCCAAATTGTGCGCCGGACATTAACATGCACGTGCAAAAGGTGATTCACGACATCAAAGTTGACATGTGTTCATGAATTTGTATTTAAAGATGCATTATTTAGTTTATTGAACTTAAAATGAAGCAGGGTTACATTGTTCGTTAATACAGTTAGGTTTTATTGTTAAAATAGAGTGTGTTTTTTATAATCACCTCATAGCTAAACAATCATTGTGTGTTTCTTTCATTTAAAAAACACGTGTGTGAGTATCATACTCGCAACAAACATGCAAGCATCCAAATTGTGCGCCGGACATTAACATGCACGTGCAAAAGGTGATTCACGACATCAAAGTTGACATGTGTTCATGAATATGTATTTAAAGATGCATTATTTAGTTTATTGAACTTAAAATGAAGCAGGGTTACATTTTTCTTTAATACAGTTAGGTTTTATTGTTATTCTGCTAATGTCAAATGGTATGGCTATTTTAAGCAGGGACCAACATAATGCATTTTAGATAGACCGATCCATTTTATAGCCGATCCATTAATAATAAAAAACTGAATTTTCGATACCTTTGATAAGAAGTATGATGTACGAACATGTAATTCCAGATGTCGATTATGATTATCCTAACATGTTGCGAGGAAATACATGTACGATCATGATGGACTAATGCCAAGTTCTTAAGGAGCCGCTCGTTTGTAAGAAACAGAAATAGGCAGTCACCGGTTTAATGTCACTTCTCCATTATCCTTCAAACCGTCATCCTTTAAATCTAATTTCCTTCAGTAAACACAAACTTAACCCCACTCTCACCGTTAACGAAAATTGATATATTGCATGCACAGCTATGATAGGGATACCTATCTCAAACGTTTGACAGGTAACTGCTGCAAAGAAACATCTTTCTATCGGGATTGAGGTAATTGTCAGCCTTATGTGTTTTATTCCAAGCTGAACGACAACATGGATTGAACACAGACAATGGTACATACTGCTGATCTCACTTCAGGTATTTCGTCTCATGTACTGCAAAATGTGCAGGTACCCTTAAAAGGTATTCATGTCATGCTTAGGTACAACTGAGAGAGTATGATTATCACAGCAATATCACAGTGGGGGTACCACAAATAGGTTTCACACATTGTACCTATGTGGGGAATCGAACCCGGGCTTTCCGCGTGATGAACGAACGATTTAACCACTTAGTTACCCAACCTCCTCCATCTTGGTTTAAGTAGCTAGTTATAAATTCTGACAGGGGAACTAACAAGGACCTAATAGACTTGTGAAAATGGGAGTAAGAGATAATAATGCTTGCAGCTTTTGTTCAATTGAAGCAGAAACGGCTTCGCGTGTATGTTCCGATTGCAACAGGGTAACCCCGATCTGGTAGGAACTGGAGAATTGGATTTTACAATGACAGATGTTAGAATACAACTTACTAAACAACGCATATTGGTCGTATTCGTACAAAGAAACAAAGAAACCCTTTACGGTTGATCCTGAAAATTTCTTCTAGCGCCAAACGAAATTGAATATGTGAAAACTTATTTGTCAAAATTACTGAATTATCATTCATGTTTAATATTGTGTGAAACACTACTGTGTTGAGTGTAGAGAAATTTGTAAGCCAACCTTCAACGAAACAAGTCTCTATGCCCCAAAAGTCTGAACTGGTCGAATTGTCCAAACATAACGAACTTGACATTAAATAGGGTATGCTTAAGGCCGATGTCAAGAAGTTTTTGATAACTTACCTGGTTGAGGAAGACAGTTTGGGTAATGAGGCTTTGGCTTTGATTGAAGAAAAAAACTGATGTTTTGGCTTTAAAGAGATTAGGATTTGAAAGAATAAAATGGCTATGGAAAAAGAAATTCGGCTTAGGTTTTTTGGTTTGTTGTTTAACGCCGCACTCAGCAATATTCCAGCTATATGACGGCGGTCTGTAAATAATCGAGTCTGGACCAGACAACCCAGTGATTAATATCATGAGCATCGATCCACGCATTTGGGATCGTTGACATGCATCAACCAAGTCAGTGAGCGTGACCACCCGATCCCGTTAGTCGCCTTTTACGGCAAGTATTGGTTGCTGAAGACCTATTCTACGCTGGATCTTCAGGGGTATCAGCAGCTTGGGATTACTTGAAGGAATCCCGGGACAATATGAAAGTACATTATGACAACAAGTCTCAAGACAGAAATTTCAGTCTTGGCAATAGAGTCTTAGTGTTTTTGCCAATACCTGGTCAATCTCTACGTGCTAGATACCACGGTATGTATGTAATTGACTGAAAAATCAGTAATACTGACTACGTTGTACAAACACCAGGTCGTTGTAAATAGACAAAGCTTTGTCATGTCAATATGATTAGAAAGTATCCTTGAAGAAATGACCATGTACTTGTACCTCCTCAGTGTGTTGCCACGGTTTCTCCTGTGGATGTTTATCAGATTGTAATACTGATGAGAATTGTGACTTTGTCGGGTTTGATGGCATTGCTGACCATGCTAGCCCTTAGCTAAGCAACTCTGAAGAGTTAATTCAAGAGTTTGCTCACTTGTTGACGGATGTACCTGACCATACAGATTTAGTGTATCATGGTGTACATGTAGGTGATGCTGTGCCTATGAAACAACATCCCTACCGGATGAATAAAAGCAAGCTTGAAGCTCTGAAGAATGACATTATTGAACCAAGTCATAGTGACTGGAGTTCATCTTGCATTCTTGTGCCGAAGCCTGATGGTCGTTACAGATGTTGTACTGACATGAAACGTGCGAACGCTGTTTCTAAAACTGACTAATACCAAGAATCGATGACTGCATCGACAGAATCAGTCAAGCCAAGTACATAAGCAAGTGTGACATATCTAAGGGGTCTTAGCAGGTTCCACTGACTGAGTATGCCAAGTGAGTATCAGATTTTGTGACTCCAGATAGACTTTATCAATACAAAGTGATGTCATTTGGGCTCAAGAACATCAATGACATTACCGACATTCTTGAGTGTGCTGAAGGCTACTTTGACGTTGTAATCAATCATTCCATGGAATGGGATGAACACCTGAAGAGGATACGTGGCTTCTTCGAGAGACTAACTGAAGCCAAGTTGACTAAATTTAGTGAAAAGTGAATTTGAACAGGCACATGTACAGTTTGTAGATCTTCTCATAGGTACAAGCAAAGGTGGAAGCTATTTCAAAAGTTCAAAGTTCCACATAAGGAACTTTCTGTTAAATTTCTGGGTATGGCTGCTTACTACGGTAAATTTGTTCAAAGTTTTCTCACATGAGGTAGCCCCTCTCACTAATTTGCTGGACAAAAAGGTGAAATTTTATTGGGACTGCAATTGTCAGGCTGCTTGTGAGACAGTCCAAGCCATTCTAATGTATTCTCCTTTTCTCCAATCACCAAACTTTGAAAAATGTTTCAAATTAGCTGCAGATGCTCATGACATTGATGCTGGAACTGTCCTGATGCAGGATGATGTATCAGGCTTTGATCATCCTGTTTATTATTCACGATAAATTGACAAACATCCGAGAAATTATTGCACCATTGAAAAAGAAACTCTTGCTCTATTGTTAGCTTGGCAACAATTTGAAGTGTACTTGGGTGCTAACTACTGTTTTCTTTTCAAGTGTAAACTTATCAAAATCCACTTCATAAAATGAAGAACCAAAACCAACGCCAGATGCGCTGTAGCCTGTCTTTGCAAGAATTTGATATAGACATCAAGCATATCAAAGGCAAAGACAATCTTATTGCTGATGCATTGTCTCGAGTTTTGTTGAATGTGCTCACTTCTGACTACAAACATGATTTGCATTGTTTGTAAACATTTCTCTTAATTATCATGAACGATGTTTACTATTATTCACTGTACTTACAATATTTGTACTTTTACAGGCAAACAAAGTTATCACTATGTTCAAATTTTCTTTCTCCGAAGGTTGAGAGTGGATTGTTGAACAATGACTGTTGAAATATTCCAGATATATGACGGAGGTCTGTAAATAATCGAGTCTCGACGAGACAAGCCAGTTATTGACATCATGAGCATCGATGTACACAATTGGGAGACGATGACATGCACCAACCAAGTCAGCGAGCCTGACCACCCGACCCCGTTAGTCGCCTCTAACGACAAACATAGTCTCCTCGAAGACAAGCATGGGTTGCTGTGGACCCGGACTATTGTCTAAAGCTGTGTTGAGGGTCCATGAGGTGGTGGTTAACGCGTTCCCTCGTCCCGTCGAAGAAACGGTTTCGATGTGTGAATTCCATATCTGTTACCCCTCCACCATCCCAACCAATTAAATTACTCTTTACATTTGGTATAAGAACACACCCTTCCTCAAGAAGGTCAACCTTTCATACCAGTTGTCACCGACAATTCATTGTAACGAGAACACTATTACGTGCAATGTAAACTGTTTTCCCATCAATGAACATTGTGTGAGCAAATAATAAATCTAAGACATTTGCGGTAGTGAACGCTGAAAAACATCATCATTGTTTTGCAAGTGATCATACCTGCTGATCAACTGCAGCAAATCACCAGTTATTTTATCTCAATCGCTTATGTGCGTGTGTTCTTCAAACAAAGCAGCGTGTTGACAGCGTCTCCGTGAGACGAATGCTTCAACCAGATTGCAAAGGACTCGGACCAGTTAAGATCAGGGTCTCTGTCAAAATGCGTTTTTTCAGGCCTCGATTAAGCTTCAAAGTCAATCACAGGCATGATGGTTATATCGCTTCTCAATTCGAACGCCGAGTTTACAGACTTTAATTTGAGTCGACCGTAACATATGGTACAATGCTATAATAATAAAATCGGGAGTTCAGAGCTTAACGCGAATTGTCATATCAAATCGGCTTAGACTCAGGGAGAGGCTTTCTGAAAAACCACTGCATCGAGTTAATGTGCAGTGTGTCGGGAAGACAGCAACCACGCAGAGTCATTCGCATGGGTGAAGTTGGTTGGCCTGGAAAGTGAAACAAGAAGGCTTTCTGTTTGCTGCTCAGGACCAGTCACTTCCCATCAATGTGTGATTTTGCATCAAAATGTATACCGGTATGTGGAATGTGGACTATATGCAATGATTTTTATGAGACTGTTCAACACATTGTCAGTGGATGCCCAGCTTTGGTACAAACACAGTATCTTAATCGACATGATGGATTGGCTCGATAATTTTATTACATCCTTCGCCATGCTTGTGGTTTTGACACAGATGCCAATGCATGGTCACATGGAACCAGAATATGTGGAGGGCGTCATTGAAAATGATGAATATTAAAATTCTTTAGAATAGGCACATGTACAGCCTCAGCCTTGTCATTTTTCATAAACCCAATGAAATCCTATATATCACTGAATTCTCTGTCCCTTTTGACACTAAAGTGATTGACAAGATTCAGGAAAAACATTGCAAATATGCGGACCTCGTTTCAGAAGGCTGCAGTGTTGGGGAGTCTTCACATTCCCCGAAAAATTCTGGTTGGATTCGACTTGGCAGCGCTTCATGGGATAAATCCCATTCGCTGTCTGGGCTGCGTGTAGAGGGGGCAAGGGCCCTTAGCTGATGATGAGCCTAACCAGCCTGACTTCCAGGATCACCCAAACCCTCTTTGCTGCATTTTTTGTTTTAATCTGTAAATAATAATAATAATAATAATAATAATAATAATAATAATAATCGATCCGCATTAATAAATGTTGAAGTATCCAATTATGTAAAAATAAAATTCTTTCAAAAAACAATGCTGTTTGGATATAATAATGTATGTATATCCAGTACCTTGTATCAGCGTCAAAGGTGGGGCTACTATCGGGTTATGACATATGTGTTATATAGATGATTTTTATCTCAAAAAATGATTGTTTGGACCCGTGAAGATCCGGGGTAGAACAGGTCTTCAGCAACCCATGCTCGTCGTAAGAGGCGACAAACGGGATCGGGTGGTCAGGCTCACAGACTTGGTTGATGCATGTCATCGATCCCAAATTATGGATCGATGTTCATGATGTCAATCCCTGGATGGTCTGGTCCACACGCGATTATTTACAGACCGCCGTCATATAACTGGAATGTTGCTGAGTGCGACGTTAACAACAACAACAACAAAATTAAGCAAAATTCCAGGCCTGTGAAGATTCGAACCTGGTCCAATCTATCCATATTATCAGCCACGTCCCACGCCATCAGGATCTTACCCTGCATCCCCACAGCGAGAATATGAATTATAACACTTATTCATGATATGCAGTTTCCAAGAACAGCACACTGCAAGTATAATGTACGACAAAAAGTGTTGCATCAAACACTAAGTTTAAGTCGCTCTAAACGACCGCAGGAAAACGTTTTGGATTGACGTTTATCATTCCAAAATATAAAAAAGAAACGTGCGTGCAGAAATGTAATTGTGCATGTGAATTCAAATCTCGACTTTGACATTTGACAAGTTTAGTTTGAAGTCGATTTAAAACATAATTTAAAATCGTGGGCGCATATTCTAAACCTGGCAATGGATTTCACTCTCTTTCAGAAGAGGATTCCAAAATCATCTAAAATCATCCAAAATCATCCAGGTGGCTGCGCACACAAAAATCATGTAAAACCAGATCAAAGGACAGGTCTCCGTGCAGTCATTCGTAGGCACGTATGTCCATAATACCTTGTGTATAACAAAGCAACCACATGACATGAGAGATTAACTATAGTAATATGAAAGAATCAGGTGATCCTTAACTTCTTTTGAGTAGTATATATAATTTCCACAGCTCTTTGCCCTTTACGCCAAGTGGAGTCTGTTTCGGCAGAAAATCTAGGCTGGTTATTCTCTTGCACTGACAATTTTTAATTATCTGTAAGTGGGATGTTTTGTTCCCTTTTTTTGTCGTAACACACTAGTGAAGAAAACACATGCCTTTAAGGTGGTTATGTGAGAATTTTACTGATGTTTGATAATTGCTAATACTTAATTACTGCAATGGAACGTGTCATACGAATTTGTCAATTGTCAACTGTCAATTGTGGAAACAACAAAACACTTGTCATTTGTCTTCCGAAGTAGTTTTTAGTGATAATTAAAAGAAAGTCATATCTGTATGTCTTTCCCGTTTCAACTGCACAACTGGGGTCGGAATTGACAACCACAAGAAATGTGAACATTAGAATATAGAATGGCCGATCTGCCAGGCATCATGTCAATTTGAGTTTAAATTAATTTTTTTAAATTTTGAAAATCTCAAGAGCCCCATTTCCTGCCAGAATGATTGCCAGTTACTGAATATTTGAAGAAGGTTTGAGACTTGTGTTACTTGAAAATCACAATGTGACAAAAGGACAATCACTTCTGGTGGTTTCTGTTGTCAATATTGCTTCCAGTTGTAGATACAGCTAACTGAAGTGAAAAAAACGACTTTAACAAGATTCACATCATCGACATCTTCAACAAAAAGATTGATTTCATTACCCACGTAAATGCAGTACCGCGTGTAATTGTGTTACAAGTCATGACGCTGAGGCAGTTTCGTCCTATAGCAATATCTAACAGCAGATCCCATACTTTTGATAGAGTGCACTCATGTGCATATTGAATATGCAATATACATATACGGAAGAATAATTGCTTGTGTCATCATTGTTATTACATAATACGTGATATAGGAAAGGGGGGGGGGGGGCAGTTTTCCATGGGAGGATATTTTTATGGTATAGCTGAGTAGATTAGAAAACATGATTTCAAACTTAATTCTTTCAAATAAAAGAAATAAGTCACCGACAAGAGGCAGGTGGAAATGTAGATGACTTCATAACGTGGATGTCCTGGTGGTCTAAGGTGTCATGTCGTTCCCGGTGGACTATGGTGTCATGCCGTTCCCGGTGGTCTAAGGTGCCATGGTGTTTCCGATGGACTATGGTGTCCTGTCGTTCCCGGTGGTCTAAGGTGTCATGCCGTTCCCGGTGGTCTAAGGTGTCATGGTGTTCCCGGTGGTCCAAGGTGTCATTGTGTTCACGATGGTCTAAGGTGTCATGGTGTTCCCGGTGGTCTAAGGTGTCATGGTGTTGCAGGTGGTCTAAGGTGTCATGCCGTTCCCGGTGGTCTAAGGTGTCATTGTGTTCCCGATGGTCTAAGGTGTCATGGTGTTCCCGGTGGTCTAAGGTGTCATGGTGTTCCCGGTGGTCTAAGGTGTCATGGTGTTGCAGGTGGTCTAAGGTGTCATGGTGTTCCAGGTGGTCTAAGGTGTCCCCGATTGTCTAAGGTGTCATGGTGTTCCCGGTGGTCGTAGGTGTCATGGTGTTCAAGGTGGTCTAAGGTGTCATGGTGTTCCAGGTGCGTCCGCTGGTCGTCGGGATCCGCTACTCCGCTTTTTTATTTTCCAGATTTGAACCTCAATATCGAATATATTTTCCTATATTTGTAAAACTAATTTATTTGTTTAAATTGCTATTATTGATGGCTGTCTGTAGAAATGCAATATCCAAGCGTCATTTTAAGCGAACAACACGAATGATAATCACGATAATGCTTTTGTAGTCTTCAGTTGAATATTAATTATTGTTGTTATTTTTACCTTGTATTATCAACGTTCCCAATCCCCTCCCTTCATTGTCCCTTCTAATGTTGATTAATACTAAATCACCCGATAATACCTTGATTTTACGTGTCTTAAAGAGAACAGACAATATATAACAAAGAATCATTATCGAGGCCGCAGTGCCCCGCTCCCCTTTCTGCCAGTTATATTCCTCTTTGAATCTTATTCATGGATCATACAATATTGTGACGGAGAAGATACAGATGAACTAACCACGAGTAAAAACATGAGATGCTTGAGTTGAAATCCAACACCGCATCAAATGAGGCGATGGCGTCATAAGTCCTTTCACAGAAATCGATTAACTCGAGCTCCAGACTTGAATTAATATGGCGCAATCAGTAAGAATCACTATGGATCACAAACTGTGACATTTAAAGAATGGGATTAGCCCAGACAAAGGAGTGTGGTTAAAAGCAATACATAAAACAATATCCCGCCAGACCATGATCTGACAATGCTGTTTCAGGTTAGCATTCAGCTGTGAAATATTTGTTTTCTGATGACAGGATGTGTAGAGATTCTCGGAACTCTCCCAGAGCTGATACAAGTATCTTTAGGATCCGTAAAATAGATCACGTCAGTTTCGTTTGTATAGCTTTAAAACGTGCTCCCAAATCATACTGATTTTGCATTCATGCGATACTGTCTGTTAAAAGAGTACATTAGGCATATAGTCAGCCATGGTTAGATTTGGGAAGCACTAAGTCAGACCTGGATAAACTTAATTCAAGCGACAAAACCATTTCCATTGAAGAACTCCATGTGAGCTGGCTTGGTTAGATTTGCATTTGTTTATAAACGACAGTTCCACATGAATATTATATAAGATACTGTACGCGTGTTGCTAACAAATACTTCTTTTGTAAAATCATCTAGTAATCATTTTTAATCATGTGATTTTAGAGTGAAGTATGATCTGTGGTTCATCAGTATTAACATCTTCCGTGTGGGCTTAACAAATCACTCACCTACTGGGAAGCGGGACACACACACACACACACACACACACACAAACACACACACACACACACACACACACACACACACACACACACACATATATATATAATTAAAACTGTTCAATCGTACTCCACTTATTTCATTTTTACTATATGTATATATAGATATATAGATATATGCGTTTATCAGTGATTTCTAATGGTTGTGGAAAGCGTTTTTTGGCTTTTATTTTCTTCAATCAAGCATCGCCTGATGATAAGTGCTGTTTCAATCAAAACTTCAAACACTTACTGGTTTATTTAACTATGTTCCAGTGTAATTTCAACATATTGAAATACAAAGAAATACACGGCTTACGGCTTGGTCTCACCAGAAACTCTCCTTTAAATTATTCTATACATTCAACAATCAACGAGTTGATTCTTGTATCTTCTTCTGATCCAAGAGCAACAACTTATATCATATTATTGTCTATTTTCTATGGAACAATAACATTTACAAATGGAAAGCTTGGAAATATGGTAGTTGTATCAAAGTGACCACAACTTTGCTCATTTCATGGACTAGCTGGAGCTTAACGTTCTCATTTGAAATGGAAAGGTCATCATGTCCATTGTTAATGGGACTATAACCATACCACATGCATCCATACTTTAGCTTTACTTTCACACCAGACTGGGGCGGTTGGGTAGCCTAGTGGTTAAAGCGTTCGGTCGTCACGCCGAAGACCCGGGTTCGATTCCCTACATGGGTAAAATGTGTGAAGCCCATTTCTGGTGTCCCCCGACGTGATATTGCTGGAATATTGCTAAAAGCGGCGTAAAACCATACTCACTCACTTCACACCAGACTATCACACACTGACATAAGCGTCCCACAGGCGTCTGTGTCTAAATGATTATCGTCTCTAAAATAAATCAATTTGCGGTATCCAAGACAAAACTGGTTATTCAAACAGGTGACTATGCAATGAGGAGCAGTGGAGACTCGTGGACAAAGCCAGGAAAGCTGCTCTATTTTCTCTCAGCGGAGATAAATCGGGCAAAAGCAGCGTAAGGGGCAATCAGAGTATGTGATTCTGTGGGAGCCTGGGAGACGTGTCAGTGAGTAGTCTAAATTCAGCAAGCTAGGTCATTGGCATCAACCTTCTACAACGAAAGGACTGACACTAAGCCAAATGACATTCGGAACATTTCAAACAATAACATGGTATCGGTGCATATTTCTCATGATATGAATATCAGTGTATGAAAAATGGAAAACACTGAAGTTATTTAGAGTTGTTGTTTTTTATAAAAGACGAGGATTTATGCAGGCGCTCACAGGTTGTGTGACTTTGGTTTTGAGGATTCGGACTACAAACTTTCCTTGTGATTACTATCTGACTTCAACAAAGACATGGACCAATAGCAATGATGCATGGACATGGTTATTTACCCTTTAAGAGGACCGATGACGATCCGGGGTAGAATAGGTCTTCAGCAACCCATGCTCTCTGTAAAAAGCGACTATGCTTGTCGTAAGAGGCGACTAACGGGATCGGGTGGTCAGGCTCGCTGACTTGGTTGATGCATGTCATCGTATCCCAATTGCGCGGATCGATGCTCATGATATCAATCCCTGGATTGTTTGGTCCACACGCGAATATTTTACAGACCGCCTTCATATAGCTGTAAATATTGCTAAGTGCGGCGTTAAACAACAACAACAAGAAATTCTGTACACGATGTGGATATCTCCATTGTCTCCAAAATTCTGTTGAAAGTTCTTTCCAACGTTTCTGACGCGATTGTCATCTCATTCTGAGCATATTTTTGCAGCTCCTGAGAATTTGAGGAGATTTGTTTGGCACTTTTATGTTGAATAACGTTAGAATTTGGAAGTATCACCAAAGTGGTACTTCTGTTACGAACTGCCTAACTTTCCTCCTACATAAATCAACCGCACTGTATCATAACTGTAAAAATGTTTTAAGTTGCACAGAACTGAGCTCACCCAATTCC
Organism: Haliotis rufescens; assembly: GCF_023055435.1. Classification (NCBI taxonomy): domain Eukaryota; kingdom Metazoa; phylum Mollusca; class Gastropoda; order Lepetellida; family Haliotidae; genus Haliotis; species Haliotis rufescens. The sequence goes on along the minus strand of NW_025963779.1, from coordinate 57,815,455 downwards.
TCTTCTTGAAACTTTGATAATTTCAAAAATCACTCTTACAGTTAAGCTTCATCTCTTTGTCCCCTTTCATGCCTCTGATAATCAAGTGTGAACACTGTACTCACGGGGACTCACAAGACTGGAAATGTCGCGTGAATTAATCTTTACTTCAAATTGAAATTACATCTTTTGCCTGAAACGGAAAGCAAAACATCAGTTCAACCTTGCATACCAGTTGTCACCGACAGTTGATTGTAACGAGGACACTATAAAGCGAACAGTCCTTTAATCAGTGAACACTGTGTGAGTGGTGATCATTCCGGGATATTTGTGTCTGTGAATGCAGAGAAACATGAACATAACTGTCTTGCAGAAAAACCAGTTATGTTACCTCAATCACCTTTGCTTGTTGTGCCTTCAAGCAAAGAACATAGATGGCAGAGTCCACGTGAGGCAAATGCCATTACCAGATTACAAAGGAAAAGGGTTATTTAAGGGTTTCTGTCAAAATATCTTTTCCGGCCTCACATAAACTTCAAAGGCAATGACGGGCATGTCTGATGGGTCGCTAGTCAATTCGTCGTTCGAGTTTGCATTACGAGACATAAGGCATTTGAAGCTTGCATCCACGTGCACTTTCATGCACAGGTATGAAATGTCCTTCAAATGCCATCTATAAGTAAACACGGAAGTGTCGTCTTTGTTTTTATTACCTGTTTGACCGAGCAAGCTTCTATCACCCATTCAATGCCATACACATCTTGTTAATGATACTTTTTGATAAGAAGTCTATATATAAACCCAAGCCTAAAAAATAGCATGATCTATACAGAAGGTCCTATTTTCAGTCTCAATCGGCGCATGGGTCATGCGTCCTAGTATATAGATGGCGTACATTATTGAAGCTACGCCAGTAGTTGCTGGGTCCCAAGGTGAAGGTGAGGTGAAATTGGGTTTAACGTCGCGTCCAAGATTATTGCACATATATAGCGACGTGCATGCACGTGTATGTGTGTGTGTGGCTGCTTGTACTAGTCCGGACTGATGCCGATTTATAGTGCTAGCTCACTGAGATACCATGCCGCAGTTTAACATGAATACCCCACCCAGACACAGTATACTGACTCCGAGCCGACCAGTCCTTGTTTTAGCCCCTTAATGCCGAGCGCCAGACAGGGTAACAACAAGTACAATCTTTTAACGTCTTTTTGTATGACGCGGCCCGGGATCGAACCCTGGACCTTCCGCTTCCGGGCGGACGCTCTACCACAAGACCACGGAGGCGGTCGCTGGGTCCCAAGAACACCATACTGCATCTGTAATGTATGATAAAAAAAATATCGAAGTCCAAGTGTAAAAAACATGACCGTGCTGAAATGTTCTTTATTGACATGTCAATTCAAATCTCAGTTTGACTGTTTATTGCATGCGCTCTACATCACCTGGGGTATTACATTATCGACGTTCTTGTGTATCATTGTTTCCAAGACCGGCAAATCAATATCGGTGTAGCAGAACATGCTTACCCGTTTTGCTAACGCCTGGTTTCATCCCTGATGTTTATATTTATATATATATGTTTCACCACGATTTTGCATTTTTTACCCAATGGGATCTGTTTCGGGAGATAATTGAGACTCTCGGGTTAACGTTTTATGTTTCATAGCTGGGGTCTTGAGCAACGGTTGGGTTTCATCTTAAACATCAATCGCCAGCTAGAAAACTGCTTATCAACCATCTGTATCATCAAAGGATATGTCATCTGGCACTCCTCCGTAAGCATATACGCCCACCATGGTCTGCATTTGTATAACATGGCCAAGTCACTGTGGCACTTTAGCGTAGCCATCTGCAAGATGTGGTTCTCTGTTCGTAATGTAAGAGATCATTTCTTATCTGGAGGCAATATGTTTTCTATCGTTACATTATCAGCTGTGAAAATACATTATGAATACGAAGAAGATACATAATATCAAACATACATCGTCTCTAGCTCTGTAGATGTGCTAGGTTTTCAAGCTGAAATATTGGCTGAAAAAATTGATACCATTTGGTGTCTGCGACTGGTGGATAATTGGTATGTTCATGTTTTAGACGCTACTAGTTCGCGTCCAGGGGGCCAAATGTTTATATGCAGAGAAAAGACATGACTTTTGGTAAATTTCTTTATTTTTTATTATATGTTCTTCATTATTATAGATCGAGTTGTTTTCAATATTTACAGAAAAAAATTCCATAGTGGCAAATGAGATTAAGATTTTCTGTATGAAAGTCGTATAACCATTTCCTTTGATTTCTTTCACAAGTGCCATTGTATTACCATTTCTTAAAGTTTGTAATCTCATTTCTGTAAATCAAATGTGCGATTAAAGTAGTTTATAATTAGTTATATCAATAACGTGGAATGCACTACGTTTTGTTGACAGCCAGGCGTAGGCTCAAGAAAATATATTTTCTGATCATCATATATCTCCAAAAGTCGTTTTTAATGGGCTGAACAACAGTCGCATCTGCTTCAAATATATCAACAGCGCACGTGGGAATTGACAACGACCAGACATGTCAACAGTACACGCGTACCAAATACCAACTGTTTGGCACCATTCAATTGGCTCGGGGGGGGGGGGTTATGATTAAATCTAAAGCAAGTCTAAATAGGTAAAGTTAACATTTGTGTATGTTGTTCTTCTTGCTTAGTTGTACAGCTGCTGTTTCTTTCTATATTGACCATATGAACTATACTGTCTGGCAGTTACAATCGAGCAATGTACAATCAACTCCAGCTGGTCGCATCTACATTTCATGTTTGCTTTAGAGCATGTATTTTCTATTCAAATTTCACGGAAAGACACAGTTTGGTTTTAACTAAGCTTTTCAATCAGGATTTCATCGTCAAAGACCTTGTAAAGTCATTCCAGAAATGTTATGGTAGACATCCAGAAAATATACTAAATATACCAACATGTGAACATGATGGGCGATGCTATCATGTCATGCTATGACTTGTACACGAAGTATTCATATTATATTCACTGACACTTGCTGTGGAAGAGTAAGACCCATTTCGCAAACACCTGATGTCATGACTGATTTACAGTGATCCATTTATAGCTCTGTTGTGACAGGAACAATGTTTGTAGCTGCAAATATCAATGTTATCGTCAATAAGTGCCATTATCCTTGATATAGTACCAAAAACATAAAACAGAAACAAAAACTCTAAATCGGAATCAGTAACTTCTTGACGTCAATCCGATGAATGACCAAAGGAATTTTCGTCCCTGTGTTCATGACAACAATACAGCTATTTTTTGCTTTAGAGTTTATGAGTTTTGTTTTAATATTGACTACATAGCTTATTCAGTATGATCTAATGTTTGAATGAATGAGATTGTACAAGCTTTATGATACTTTAAAAGAGAATCGTATTCATCTGCAAAATATCAAACTCAAACATTGAGAACCAAGGTAAGTATTTCAAAGTTAATGCTTGAAGAAAAAAGCAACGTTATTATTAAAGGTACCATTTTAGTCATGTGTTCTCCTCTTTGTGTGCCGTTTCTTGCTGCTGTCAGTGATGCCCATGCTACTGTAGAGTTAACACCGTTGATGATCTTGGAGTATGCATGGCACATACCAAAGAAAATCAGCATTATCGTTGACCTTATAAGGATGTCCGTTCGATTCCAAAGAGCAGCGATCCGAAGCCCTGTGAATGATTCTCGGTCTTTTAATTCTACAAATCCGGCTTCCAACATTCATCCAAGACTTCTCTCCTATTTTCGGCCGGAAATTGGTGTTCGCTATGATGACTTTTTACAGCAGGGTCGTCAACGGCATGTGGGTATTGCAACGTGATTAACAGTGGGAAAGACTGTTTTTAAGGTTTGTTGATATTTTCGCCGCTCCTGGTTAAATGTTTTGTAATTTCTCGGTTCGCCTAGCCACTGATCACATTAACGCAGGCTGCGGTGAAAGGAATTGGCCCGGCTACAGATCAGATCGAGGTGATTTATTGATGCCGGCCCATGTGTTGCCTTTGACTTAAAGGTAAATCAACCAAATATATAAATGACACGATTCTGGTTAATATATAATCTGTATTTGACATTTGAGTGAGTGAGTGAGTGAGTGAGTGAGTGAGTGTGTGGGTAGGTGGATGAGTGACGTGTGTTTAAGGACACGTTGAACAGTATTTTAATCATATCATACCGCGTGGCAGTTTGATATGGGAGGAACGAAATCCGATCAATAGTATGGTGCCTTCGCCTCGTGTATGGGCACTCATATTGTGGCTTGTGTGCTGTATAATGTTGTGTTAATACTTTCGTGACACGATGCTGCATTAAATGACAAATGTGTCACGATGAATATGCCTACGCTGTCAATAAGGTTTCTAATGACACTTTTACCTTTTTGAATATTCAATGTTATTTTCGGTATTCTTTTACGCAAGAAACATCTTTTACCTCTCTGGCAAGAATTGAGTATGTTCTTTCACTGTATGATATACTAGTAGCTATGACATTTGGGCCCGATTCGGGATTTTAGAAAAAGGTGCCCACTGTATACCCATGTCACGAAGTTAAGAACAACACTGATAGGTTCCATGTTATTTTTAGTTGTCCACAAAATGGGACCCCGGACCACTCCCTCGGTTTCTAACTCACGGCCCTGATAAAAACAAGCCTTCAAGTTTCTTCATTGCATTGTTTTTGGGTTTTTTCGTTGTTTTCATTTTGTTGTCTTACGCAACAGTCAGCAATATCCCTGCTACATGACGGCGGCCTGTACATACTGAACAGTGAGTAATATTATGAGTCCTCGGGGTATGATTATACGCTATCAACCAGGTTACCGAGCTTGAACATCCGAGGCATTTAATCGCCTTTTACACCAAACAGAGCTTCGGCGAGCAATCCTAACCCGGAATCCAAAGGGGTCCTTCATAATTCGCATGTCTTCGGATAAGTATTTCTTGGAACATATGGTCGTCTGGAGACGAGATGATCTTCAAATGCATCTCCGACAGTAACACCATAACGATTTTCACCATTGGGTTCACCTGTTCCGAATCAACCCTAGCCTTCTAAAAATGATGAAAATCAATGAGGACACGTGTGAGAAGAGGCTACGCCGGGAAGTCGCCACACGCACCAAGAAGGAGTGTCCCCATTAGAGACGTCCTGAGAAGAATGAGGCGCAAGATGATGTGAGAAGGAGTGGGGAAAGCCATCTGTTTCCCGTTCCCCCAACATGTCATCTCTGCGCGGATTTCCATTACCAACTTAAGGATGTGGATAAGACTTTTACCTTCCACTGTGTATAATGTGTGTTCAGGTACAGAGGCAGAACCCAGCCTTGGACAAGAGCGGACTTCCTGCCAAATCGAAGGCAGGTAGTAAAACATTGAAGGGAAATGTGGCAAGGAAAAGGCAGGCTCCGATCCTGATGCTGTGTGATCGTGAAGAGTCCAAGAGACTCCTAGGGTCACATATCTCCTGCTTCTTCTCCCTTGCCGGCCTCTACATTGTAGTGGCTGTCTTCGTGTCAACAATCCGTCCATCGTACTAGTTTCAGCTGACGTTAGCATTGGAAGACATGGACGAGCAAAAGCGGCCAGCGAGAATAAAAGGGTACTTACCGAGAACCCACGGAGCACCATTTTCACCAGTAGTGCTGCAGCAGCATATACACCACTCAAAAAGCAGAAACGTTAATTCACTATCATGATGATGAGAGATGTCTGAGCAACTGAGTACGCAGGTCAACGTTAGGCAAACACTCTCGGCAGAGCAGATACGAGACAACATCTGCTTAAGCACAAACGCGAGAGGCATCGTTTTATCGACACGTGAAATTGAGAAAAGGAAAAAACCTTTTCTGGCACATGTGCGGGTTAAATGATAGCATCCATGAAGACAGGGGCCTATGTTAATCTCATGATCTTCAATCAGGTACAGTAGTGGTAAATCACTGCAGGGTATTATGAGAAATGGATACAGTTAAATCTTTCATGAGGAACGATGATAGCATTTTGTCTGACAATTGTTGATTTTTCCAGTAAACCGCTAGTATTCTTAGATCTTATTAACACTTACGAGGATGAAACATCCTACTCATGAATCATAACACGACATACTGTGGGCGTACTTAAACGCCATATGGGAACGTGCCTCTCACGCTGTATTATATCAACATATGAAAGGTCACGCCAAACAACTGAAGGCAATGTATGTGTTACCAACGTGACTAACACAACACATCCTGAATATTTCGAGGAATTGAAAACGATTTCATGTATGTGGATCGGGATAATGATACCTATTTGGAAACATTCAAGCTGGAAGAGAACATTTCACAACATTCTATGGGAAAACATGACACTCCTTTTTAACAACTTCTTTAATTCTCTGTCACGATGTTTCAGGGCTACTTCTTGCTCCTTCATCAGGTGAATTCTTGGTAAGCGCAAAGAGTTATATATATGATGATATGTTACACAACGGAAGGTGGGATGAATGAATGAAGATGACACAAATAATGACAAAGCCAATGAGATAGGAATAATGTACAAAGATAACAATAATGACAAGCCAATGAGATAGGAATAATGTACAAAGATAACAATATAATGACGAAGCCAATGAGATAGGAATAATATACAAAGATAACAATATAATGACGAAACTAATGAGATAAACAGAAGAGAAGATCATCAAGTCCACTGAAGGTGTAGTGAAGGGGCTAGTGTAAGGACAAGAAGCTGACTGGTGACACAAGCAATAAGGCAACTTGAAGGAAGATTGTGGTTGATGATGTGATTATAGGGGAGTACACGCTGGGTAGGTATTAGTCTCTGTTAATGGCTGGTATCTTTCTTTGGATTTCGATGGTTTCTTCAAACTTTCGCTTGGTTGAATCTTGCTTTATAACCAGGAAATATGGTTGTCAGGATTTTTATGAGATGTTCCGAAAGGGCAGATTTTATGTCAGGTTTTCAACATAGGTCTTGTGTTCTTTTATTCCACTATATCCTTAGATTATAGAGTTCTCTGTGTTGATGAGACCTCATCCCGAAATACCATTTTTGTAAAGTTACCCAAACAAATCACAACACACTCGCATAAACCAAGCCATCATTGTATCAGATTCAGGTAACCACAGATTCCAAACAGTCAACTCAATGCTTAACTAGCCATGTATGTGTTTCTTGAACCAAACCTCATATGTATATGTATATGTTACAATTTAACTCAGCAATATGCGATCAACTATTTTTTTCTACATTGAAACCACGGTAGGTTGACCAACTACGAGTGAGTGATTTGGTTTAACGCTGCTTTGAGCAGTATTAGCGTTATATCGTTATGCAGGTCTTAAACGTTGACCATTTCGGTGGCCGACAAACCTAATCTTCCCGAGGCAACTGAGTAAACTGACTTTAAAAGTCCAATCTCCACCTTTGCCGAACTAGGCTGGTATTATGAAGTTGTGTTTTGGCTGGACTAACGAGTCTTTGCATAGTCCAATCAAAATCGCGTAACGAAATCGAAATTCGTTTCGTAAACAGTCGCGCAGAGTTCGGTCCATTGCAGGATTTGCAAAGTATGTGCATCGCCAACTCGGCGTCAACAGATATTTTCCAAATCTGTTCATGTTTTTTAATCAAGGTTCTCGCGTGATTTGATGCACTTTGCGATGTAAGACCCGTTTAATCACAATACAGATCTTGATTATTGATCAGATCGTCTTGACTGGGTGCCGACATTTTGTTTGAAGCAAATGCAAGTGATACAAGAGGCGGAATCTGATTGGTCAATAGGAGAGGCATAGAAGGGACACAGCTGGTGGCGCTACGATCGAGGCCAGAAATTCCAGCCTAATTCGGCAAGGGTGGAAACTGGACTTTTATAGTCAGTTAACTCCCTTGCCTCGGGAAGATGACAAACCTAGACATATAACTGGGGCGAATGTGGGATTCGAACCCACAATCGTAGGCTTCTGACATGCATCAGGGAAGAAACTCTTCAATTCCGGCACCTTTTACAACTGAGGCCATTCGTGTTCCTGTTGGGAACTACTGTTTGTCATTACATACTCCACATTTGTTTTAAATAAATTAGGGGCGGTGGGGTAGCCTCGTGGTTAAAGCGTTCGCTCGCCACGCTGAAGACTCGGGTTCGATTCCACATATGGGTAAAATGAGTGAAGCCCCTTTCTGGTGTACCCCGCCGTGATATTGCTGGAATATTGCAAAACGCGGCGTAAAACCATACTCACTCACTCACTCTAAAAAATGATAATAAATCTTATTATTCGTGTTTCATGTCAAGCTTTGAAACAACTTAATATTCTAAAAGCATTATACGATTCCGACAACATCATGCGCATGTTTTTATGAATCACTATCATGACAGCAGGTGTTCACGAAAAGGTTAGCGTATCCTGCCCCACCGGTAGCACCCGTCACAAACACATGCAAACGAAAGTCAAGTATTCACCTGAAGGAACATGGGGAGAAGTGATGCAGGTTAAAATATTAATTTCATCGGACATCATTTTGGTCACTGATGCGTCAAATGTTCTCTAGATCGATGTCTACCAAAGATCATTTTGATAGCTTTACCATAGCCTCGGATTATGTAGCCTTGATCAAACAGCCTTTAAGCAAAATATATTCAGGCATACATGTGCAACCAGTGTGAAACGAAACACCATACCGATTGTCCGCTACGTTGTATAGGTTCATATACTTCGTCAAATATATTGAAACATTTATCTATCTCGCGACTATCGTGAACGTGACTTGGTTGATGCATGTCATCGTATCCCAATTGCGTAGATCGATGCTCATGATTTCAATCACTGGATTGTCAGACCACTCGATTTTTACAGACCGCCGTCATATTGCTGAATGTGGCATTAAAGTACACACAACCAAACAACCAAACATAGGGTACGGGTTTTACTGCAAAGCTGAAGTTTGTCCTTCAATATATGTACATCATCAGGTAATACAAATGAAATACTTGTCAAGTGTAAATCACCGAGTGTGAGAACAATGCTTTAAGGATGTGTTCGCACTGGTCTTGAACAACTGCTGACAATGTGCTTATTGTGCTCTCTTCACCTTCTGCGTCGCCTGAATGCAGCATCAATATGATGTTGAAGGACTTCGTCAAGCTTCGCCATGTGGAGATAATGACAGAAAAGAACCTGACTGAACATAAAAGATATGAGCTCTCCTGAGCACGTTGCGAGATTCCCCATGCATCCTGTCAGAGGTAAAATGAATTGTTCGTAGCTGAATGGCAAATGAAAACAACCTTGTCGTAGCGAGGCCTGTCGGACACATTTTTTATGCATTGCTTTTAAGAGCACGCTTTTGTCTGGGATTGTCTAATTCTTTACATCTCACAGTTTGTGATTCACAGTTCAGCGGTGATTGGTAGTGATTCATTCGCATTTATTCAAGCCGGGAGCTCGAGTTAATCCATTTCTGTGATATGTGTTTTGGGCCGTCTCATTTGTCAAGGCTGTTATGTTATGTTTCAATTTAGCACAAGTGTTACATGTTGTTACATGTTTTTTCTCCGACGTGATTAATACTAATATATTTTTGGCAACACGTAGACAACTTGTCGAGTGATCAATGAATAAGAGAAGAGCGGGCAACTGATCTTCAATATATACAGTAAAGCAGCAGATTTATTAAGGAAGCAGTAATGTACAGAATAGGTTCTGAGACATCACTCCCATATTAAGCTGACACGCCGTGAAATGACTGGAATTCTATCCAAAGCGACGTTAAACCAAACTCACTCACTCATTAGCTTACGGTGCACGTGTGTATGTTCAATTATTTATAACCCTGGGTACATGTTGGAGAGATTGCTGGACCATGGTTCCATATGATTTTCCATTGTTTGGTATAAAAAGGAACAGGACGTGCAAGCTTTTCCCTTGACACAAGCCAAGCCGATTGGCAAAAGTTCAAACAGACATTTAATCAGATTACTCGACAGAACACTAAAAGAATTTGAAATATGTATGATTACGAATTCAAATTTCCGGTGATTCCGTTTAATGTTATATATTATTTTTCACATACGCGAAAGTAACTATTGTACAGTTAAACGAACTCGATTTTATTAATATTAACTTTATATAACCCTTATCTATATATCTAACTTTGTCAGCAATTAATATTCTTGATTAATAATAAGATGAATGTGGACAGAGTGCAGGTAACAAAAATGGATAAAAAGCTCAACTGGGTGAATATTGTTCGTGACAAATCCTGGACGACACACATTCTAATACTAAAAGTGACAAAACCCTTTGCATACTCATAACGAAGCAGAGTCGGTTGTACCATTCCACCACAGAATTCTACAGTCCAACTCCGAAACCTAAAATTAAGGACACCGGGGACCTCTTCTGCCCCGGAATCCCCACATGATGAACAATGAAGAGACAGATTTCTCAATCAAAGTCAGATAATTCTGAACTACAATTAAGAAAAAAGATATGGAACTATATTCTCCAACAAAACCTCGATGATTTATCCATGTAAATGCACTAAAGAATTTATCATTATGGTTTCAAAATGTTTCTATAGTTTTTTTTATTTTAGCAAATGCAACAGATTATATTTGATAGAATAAGTGAAAAATGAGCATCACAAAATCTGAATTTCTTAGGGGCATAATTCGCCATGTTTGTTTAATGTGCAGCTACTCGTGGTCCCAAAGCGTCGTATTTGCGTCCTGTAGCTGACGATGTCTGTTGATCTCTTTCTATACCCTTAAATCAATATGTCAGTAATTCAGGAAGTCCCAGTTTTATTCGTGTCAGTCTTTATGAAAGTGCAAAGCAAATCTATTTTATTTCCCATAGCAGCAGAAATTAATTCAATTAAAATCCAGACATATCCTCCTGTGGCTATAGCCATATCGTGTACAGAAAACGATTTAACATCCTGGATTTCATTTGTCAGTTTATCAACTGACACTCCCGTTAATGACGAGAATCTTGTAACGACCTGTCACCATTACCACAAGTTGGGAACTTCTGTCACAAAATGTTCTCTCCCGCCAGATTTATATGCTCCTGAGTTCCAACAATACTGGCCCCAACCAAGACACCAATTAGTATAGTTGCAAGAATTGGTATCAAATGGTCTCCAGTCCAAAGTGGCTTCAGTCAATTTTAGAATGTCGTCTGCATCAGTCAGACGAAAATGATTGATGACGGTGTATGTGGCAGATTGTTTGATTTCATTATACATTCGTGATACTGAATCACAACGGAAATATTACTAAACGTGTTCACGACAAGAATAAAACAGAAAATAGACCTTCAAAATAATGCTTTTTATTTCATAAAACTAATATTGTTGCATGTGATTCACCTGTCAATAAATATCTCACATAATTCCTGTATCAAGAAGGTCGGGACAAAACGTGTTCTTCCTCCCTTTATGTCTTGAACCTAACACAGTAAGAGAGATGGTAAAGGTTACTTTATCTGACACACTTACTCTTGTAAACACCACCGCCAACACAGTCAATTACTATTATCTATCATAAATTCAGTGATAATCGTTTGATGATTGTTTTTTTCCCAAATGTTCTTTTTTAAATGAAGTGTTATCATATCCATTGCCCTTTCTTACATTTCATTTATTATTGCTAAACAAAGGTCCTAACATCCGTAATGAGACAATTCGCAGCTCCACCTGCCATATGAGTTCAGTTGGTCTAAGTTATAAGGAATGAACTGGGCATGACAAAAGTTTCAGCAGACATGCGTTCAATCATCCAGAGACTAAACAACGGTTAAAGCAGTGGATACATCGAACGTCACCTCCTACGGAGTTTCATCAGCTGGCAAGGTGAAGGCTTCAACCATTCCAAAGAAATTCTACTGGTGGACTACCTCGTGAAAATTATCCCAGATCATTATGTCGAATTTTATGCTAATCTGCTAAGACAACAGGAGTGAGAATATCAAGGGTAAATGTCGTGGAAATCTCACTCAAAGTATGTTGTTCGACCATGACGACGAACTGATGGACAAATCTGTTGCCACTGCTGCAATATATGAGTGTGGCTTTGAACTCATTGAACATTCCCAGAATTCACCTGCTTTGGCAACGTCAGATTTGTACCTCTTTCCTTCAAGTAGGAACTGTCTGGCAAGTATTATGCAAATCGTGATGACGTCTGTTATGGAGGAGTGAGTGAGTTGTGTTTAACACCGCTATTAACAGTTGTTATGGAGGACTTTTTATACCACCAGGAGGAAGGTGGTACACGTCGGTAGAAGTGTGTGGTCCTCGGAGGGAAGTATGATTAAATAACATCAGCGTAAGTGTCCATCACAGTTAGTTACTTTAAAAATGTATATACCAAAGTTCACAGAAGAACACTTAAAAAAACACGACTAACGTTGAGCTTAGTGTGCAGTTTTCAACTATATGCATCAACTATGAATTCACGTCTTGTATATAAAACAACTAAGTGTCTTATTGATTTTACTTGGGTAGTGAAATCGTTCTTCAGCTTGAAGAGAACATGGCCTTTTTGATAATATGAATATTTGCTTTAGTTAATTTTAGATTTCTCTATCTAGGATCGGAAAAAATATTGACAGGTTTACATTCAACGCAAACGGTCAAAACAAAAAGTGTACACAAAACCACCAAAACTCTTAGGAGTTTATTCACGTTGTCATTTCTTAGTAACAATCTTCTTCAAATGTTTACAAAATATTCAGGAGCTGGTAATCATTCTGGAAGGAAATGAGACCCTTGAGATTTTCAAATAGAAACAAAATCAATTTAATTCTAACTAAACTTATGCCTAGTCACATTATGGCTGCCATATTATACAAAAATTAAAGCAATTAATGGCATACCAGAGGGCAAGAGGACCTGTCCATTTATGTTTAAACTGGTTGTATATGATTTTTGTTGTGCGTAAAATTCGATCCCAAATCTGACCTTTATGTTATAGTGAGATTGTAATTCACATGTGCATAATTACATTTCATCACGCGAATGGCAAGCGAAGTACAATTGTTTTCCTTTGGTCATTTACGACTAAAACCTAGTGTTTGAAGGGACATTTTTGTCATACATTATATTAATCCACGCAGTGTGTTGTTCTTGGAACCTGCATGTCATGCAAAAGAGTTAATCACAGTTTTATAATTCAAATAACCACCTGTGTAAATTCTTAATTAGAAGATGTACGAGTAGATACCTGTTCGTGTGGTCAGGTTCTGTGACTCAGGTGATCGCGTTGCATCATATCCCGGTGGCGTAGGACGTTGCTCACATGGATTGTTTGGACCAAGCTCGATTATTCACGGGCCTGGCATTTTGCTGAGTTATATCCTGATTTGAGACTGAAACAGTACATTTGACACAGATACAAGGTACTGGATACACGTACATTATTGTTTACAGGCAGCACTGATTGAGACAAGAAATGCACAAAATTAATCCTTTATTATATGACATTATCTTCATTTATACTTTATATTTGGATACTCAAACGTTGTCATTTAATGTTCCATCCTATCTGATCACTGGTATTATCATTGAAATGTATCATATGTAACATATGGTTGACTCAAATAAATTTCAAAGTTGGTATTTTCCTGTAAATGAACCCAATCTGTTTTCAATCTGTAAACGGAAACTCGGCCTACGAATTGAGGTAGTCGCCTCAGGGACTGACATGTCATCGTGCTGCTTTGCTTGAAGAAAAGAACATACAAAAGCGATTGGGACGAAATAAATGGTTGTTCGCTGTATTTGAACTGCGGGTATGATCAGTTGCAAGACACAAAAAAGTTCATCTTTCTCTGCATTCATTGCCGCAAATAACTTGAATTTATCAGAATTGCTGCATTGCTTTCTGCTTCTGGCAAACGATAATATTTCATGTACGGTATTGCGAATCAAAGGTATGAATTGGTATTTGGAGATAAACCTTATTTGTAAGAGTGACATTTGATCACGCTCCATTTTTCACTTCAGGAAATTGCGATAAAAGAGTGAGTGAGTTGGGTTTAACGCCGCTTTTAACAGTATTCCAGTTATATCGCGGCGTGTCAGCTTAATGTCGGAGGAATGCCCAAAGTGATGCAGGTCTCAGACGTTTACCACTTCGGTGAAACCCACGGGTATGGTGCTGACAAACCTAGAAACATATTGGGGCGAACCGGGATTCAAACCCACAATCATAGGTTTCTGGCGTGCCCAAGGGACGCAATCTGCACAGCGATTCGCGTCTGGGCCACCCATGGCCCCTAAGATAAAAAGAGACAAAACATAATTCCGTAAGAAATCTGAATATTGCTCGAAATAAAGGGTAAGTTTTGTTTGTTGGTGCCATAAAGAAAGGCAACGTGATGAATGCGTCTCCATGAGAGAATTGCCTCGACCAGGTTGCAAAGCACTCGGGCCATGTAAGGATTTCCAACACAATAACCGAAAGGTCGCTTTTCAGTTCGTAGGCCGAGTTAGCATTGAGAGACATAAAGCATTTCAATCTTGCATCCACATGTACTATCATGCACGAGTAAGCTCGGCAGTGTTTTTGTTGATTTCTTTATGCTTTATGCAGAGATATGGAAAGGGTTTTGTTGCTTTATTTCATCAACTGCTAATTGACAGAGCGAGTTTCCATCGCCCATTCAATGTCATACAGCTCTTGTTATGGATACTGCTTTTTATCAGAAGTCCATACATGAAATCCAAGTCTCCCACATAGCAAGGCCAATACCGAAAGCACCTATTTTCGGTCTCAATCAGCACATGCGTCCTGTTGTATAGATGGCGTGCATTACTGGAGTTTCACCAGTGGTTTCTAGATCCCCAGACCACCACACTGCATCTGTAACATTTGGAAATACCGTGCTCAAATGAACTTTATGGCTTGATTATTCAAATCTCACTTTGACGTGTTACTGCATGCGCTCGACACCACGATTGGAAGGTACAGCGTCTAGGAGACTATTACTGGTGATACAGCAGAAGGTCTTTCATAGCTGGGCTCTTGATCAAACAGATTAACGGTAGGGTTTCACATCAAACATCAATCGCCTGCTAGATGACTGCTGATGAACCATCTGAAACATCAAAGGATATGTCATCTAGCACTCCTCCGTAACCATGTACGACCACAATGTGGAACTCCTGCATTTCATTGTCATGACCAAGTCACTGCGGTATATGTATTCTGCGGCATTATGTATTGTACGTCAACGCAACGCGTGGGTTGCCCTTGTGTTTGTAACAAACGGTAAGATGATTCTTTATTATCCACAGGACATTTGTTTTCCATCGTTGCATACTCAAATGAAACAACCTCTAATATCAAATAAATAAAGTCGCAAGCTCTCTACTTGTGTTGAGGACATTGATATTAACTGATATGAAGGACTGGCGGAACCCCGATGTTCTTGTTTTAGGCTCATCTATTCACCGTCCAGAAGGTTAATGTTCATATGCAAGGAATACGATTAATTTCGTGATTTTTGTTTCATTTTTCTTCTTTGAGAGGCATTTAGAAGTTGGAGTACTAAGTAAGTATAAGATATATGGATGAACAACGTCTTTATTACAATTGTTATTACAAGTATGAACAGATATGTTTTCCGCAGTGGAAGTTGAAGGTTTTCAGATTCTATTAGAAAATCCTTGTTAAGTATAATAACTATTTGACTTGTTTTTCTTTCGTATATATTTGTTATTGCACCGTTCCGAAAAGCTTGTTATCTTATTTCTGTAAATCAATATCGTAACTGATCATATGCGATTTCAATAATTTACCATCATTAGTTATTGCATTTAAGATTTGTTTGTCAAATCTTGTTTTCGGAATCATTTATCTCCTGAAGTCGTTTTAATGGGCAGAAAAAGATAGTCACATCCTCTTCAGATAGATTTACTACGCTTGTGGGAATTGACAACGACCAGAAATGTTAACATTGCATGTGTACAGAATACCAACTTTTTTAGGAAGCATTTGAATTTCACTTTTCTTTGCTCTTTTCTCCGCCCTACCATAACGTAAGTGCCTTGTGAATATTGTGAAAAATTCGAAACAATGATTATATGCCAAATTATTTTTACATAACTAACTTTTTCATCAAGTCTTTATTTTGTAACAATTTGATTGTTTAGTAAAGTTACCAAAAGTCTGTGTTTCTTGTTTGTATATTGTTCTGTTGTAAAGTATTATTTACAGCGACTGATGTTTTTCTACAATATCCATTTGAACAATACCGTCTTCTAGTTACAGGTTTCCTCCAATCGTGAGTTTCCCCTACATGTCGAGCAGTGTATCATCTTTTCCAGCCGATGGCGTCCACATTTCTCAATTGCTTCGAAGTTCACTAGTTTCGCTTTTATCACCCCGGCCTGTCTGTCTGTCCGTCCGTCCGTCCGTCCGTAATAATTTCATTTCCGGAGTACTCCTCGAAAGCCGTTCAATATCTTTCAACAAAACTTGGCACATATATCCAACAAATCCTGAAGTGATGCCTTTTGCTATTTTCGGAGTTTGCGCATTTATATTTTTCTCGATTACAATGGAAACAATTTGGTCCCAGTCTCAAAAGGTAGAGGTAAGAGTCGTTTCCAGAGCACAACATCAAAACTGTGAAAGACTTTTCATCCAAACCTGGTACACGTCTTCACCAAGGGCTGCAGTGATGCCTTTTACTATTTAGAATTTTTTCAAAATTTGGTTTTACCTTGTTTCCAAGGTAACAAGTTCGACTTACCTGAAACAGAGGCAGGTGTCGTTTCCGGGGCAGATCTAAAACACTATTCAACATTTTTCATCCGAACTTGGTACATGTATTAATCAAGGGCTGAAGTGTTGCATTTTTGCTATTAAGGAATTTACAAAAAGTAATCTTTTCCTGTTTTCAAGGCAACAAGTTTGATTTTGGCTCTGTTCATAGTGGTGTGTTTGTCCGGACCAAATCTCTAAACCTAACGGGGACTCTTTCTTGAATTTGTGCACACACTATGACTGTTCAAAGTGGTGTGTACCTGACATAGAAATACAAAGTTCCGAATTCAAATTCCATGGTATAGTTTCAATATCTACTCTTATATACGGACAGACACATTAGATAGACATTTTCGCATCAAGTTGGACTTAAAGTAACGGTCAGATGATTTGTTCTTTCGAATTTGCTGGTTGGCTGGTTGGTTGGTTGTTTTACCGAGCTGGAATATTGCTGAGTGCGGCATTAAACAACAAACAAACAAAATGTTTTACGCCGCAAGCAGCAATATTCTGTAAATAATCGAGTCTGGACCAGACAATCCAGTCATTGACATAATGAGCATCAATCCACGCAATTGGGATACGATGACATGCTTCAACCAAGTCAGCCAGCCTGACCACCCGATCCCGTTTGTCACCTCTTACGACAAGCACAGTGGCTTTTTACGGGAAGCATGGGTTGCTGAAGACCTTTTCTACCCCAGATTTTCACAAACACGTTTGAACATGGTAAATGATAAAATGTAAATTTATTTTGCCTTTGCAGTGTTGCGAGGGGTTTTCAAATGCAGATAAACATCCTTTTTATCTGCATTTGAGAACCCCTCGCAACACTGGATATTTTAAAAAGCAACCCATGTTAATTTCAGTACAAAAACATCCTTTTCTAGCGTCTGTTTACGAACAAAATATAATAAAATTTGGCATGAAGTTGCAGTTGTGTCTCAATGACACTCATATAATTACTTTAAAAAAAACATTTGACCTATATGTAATATGCATCATGCTGCATTGTCGAAACGCAAAGGCAAAATAAATTTACATATTATCATTTACCATGTTCAAACGTGTTTGTGAAAATCTGGGGTAGAAAAGGTTTAAACCAGTGATTATTTTTCTAATGCATGTCAATCACTAATGTATTCACATTAGTGTTTGTTTGTTTGTTTGTGCTTTAAACAACAAACAAACACTTATATGAATGTAAGGAACTTCACAACTGAGTGAATGTATGTCGAACAAGTTCTTCCATGTCGACAATGTAATGTTCACATGCCCAAGTATTTATCCAAGTCCGCCATCTTTGTCCTCTTCAGAATGCGTGGAAGCGCTTGAGATCAGGCACAGCAGTCGCTTCGTTCATTAGGAAATATCGCACCACCGAACAGTGGAAATAAACAGATTGCAAGGATTGATATTTTTGCCTGTCCTGGTTCAATGTTTTGTAATTGTTCGGTTCGCCTAGCCACTGATCACATTAACACAGGCTGCAGTGAAAGGAATTGGTTATCGGACTGGGGTGATTTAATGAATCCGACTTGTTACCTTTTATTTAAAAACAGACAAATATATAAATGACTTGATGCTGGTTAAATAAAAACCTGTATTTGACATATGAGTGAGTGAGTGAGTGAGTGAGTGAAAGTGTGGGTCGCGTTTTGGGTGAGTGGTCCAGTGAATTGGTTTTAACGCCCATTTGAACATCTTTTCATTTAAACACTCAGTGTATCAGCTTGATGTGGTTCAAAACGAATCCAAACAATGGAATCCGATCGATTTTATATGTTCTTATATTCGTTTATGGACAGTGGATTGTGTGGCATATAATGTTGTGTTAATATGTTTATTTACATCATGCTGCATCAAATGTCAAATAAATATGCCTACACTGTCAATTAAATTTCTAATGACATTCCTCTTTCATGAAAAAGAAATGGCATTTTCGGCATTCTCTTGCACTCAAATGACACAATTTACCTGTCGGGCAGAAATTCTAAGGTAAATTCATCTGGTGTTTTTGGTAAAAGGAGGGTGCTTCAGGATTTTGAAAAAGGTGCACAATATACGGAAGTCACGAAGTGAAGACAAACACAAAACAGGTTCCAATGTTGGTTGGTTGGTTGGTTAACGCCGCACTCAGCAATGTTCCAGCTATATGACGGCGGTCTGTAAATAATCGAGTTTGAACCAGACAATCCAGTGATTAATATCATGAGCATCGATCTACGCAATTGGGATCGATGACATGCATCAACCAAGTGAAAAAACGGGACTCCCCTCACTCAGTTTCTCTTTCACAGGCCCTTGCACAATAGCTATTGAGTTTCTTCATGGCATTGTCTTTTTGGCTGGTTGTTGTTGAACATCGTCAGTAATATTCCTGCTATATGATGCATCATGCAATATTCGAATCTGGACCAGACAACCGGTTGGGGATTGTATGAGCAGCATCCCAGGTGGTAGGGGTACGATGAAACACAATCACATAGTGACCAAGTAAGAACACTCCATTTAGTCGCCTCTCATGCTAAGCATAATTTACAGTTGACATGTCGTACATTGGGATCAACACGGGGCTCTTCATAACTGGTGCACTGGTGGCACAGTCGTCTAAGGCACCGCAATTCGCTCTACAGAGTTGCGTCATTTGGGCACGCCTAAATCCTATGGCTCTGGGTTCGAATCCCGGTTCGCCCGATTACGTTTCTAGGTTTGTCAACACCATACCCATGCTCGTGGATTTCATCCGTGGTAAACGTCTGAGACCTGCATCATTACGAGCTTCCCTCCCATATTACGCTGTCACGCCATGATCTAACTTGAATACTGTTCACGGCGGCGTAAAACCATAGTCGCTCACCAACTCATATACTTACTCCTGATAAGTAGTCTCTTGGAAGATATAGCCGTCCGTAGACCTGATGATCTTAAGTTTTAACTTAGACTAAATCCCAGACAGTAATTGACACCAGATAATCGCCACATGCCACAACAATGGATGTTCCCATCAGTGCCTTCCTGAGAAGAATGAGGTGGCAAGAGGATGTGAGAAACAATCTCTTTTAGTTTTCCCCTCCCGGAAAACATCATTCCAATCTGTGCGGCGTTCCATTGTACACTTAATCATGAAAGTATGATGCGTTTTCAGATGATTGCATGGATCACCAGGAGAAGTCTAAGAGGTCAAACACAGCTCAGTGGACAAGGAAGGACGTCGAAGTCCTGCCAAATTTAAGGCAAGCAGTGGAACTCTGAAGAGAAAGAGGCTAAAAAGGGCAGGCTCCGAACCTGAGACTGTGTGATTATGAAGAGTCCAAGAGTAAAGTAAAGACTGATTTGGGTTTCTTATCATTTTTATCCACAGCCGACCTCTACATTGTAGTGACTTTCTTTGGGAGACAGTACGAATCACAGACGACGAGCAAGTGTGACAAGCAAGCATAAGAGTTGAGGTACTCCTCAATGAGGGGGAGGAGAACCCATGGTCTGACCGCGCCATTTTCACCAGCAGCACTGAAGCGACATTCAAAGTACTCTAGGAACAGAAACGTTCATTTAATGTAATGAGCGTTGTCTGAGCAATGGGGTAAGTAGGCCAACGTTAGACACACGCTCTTAGCAGAATAGGCACGAGACAACGTCTTATTAGACACAACAAGCCTTTGTCATTTCGACTCGTGAAATTGAGAAAAGGAGTGGATTAAATGTTAGCATCTAAGAAGACCGGGGCTCGGGTAAATGTTTTGATTTTCATTCTTAAATGGGCAAATTTGGGGCGAGTCAAAAAGGATATAGTTAAGTGGTTCATGAGGAACGATAATATTTATTTGTGTGAAAATTGTTATATTTCTATAAACTGAAGGTGTTGCACGTGTAAGGAATGTGACTAACACAACACATTGTGACGTGACCAGAATGGCCTTGTCCTGAAGGCACCATTTTTACTATTCAGACCTTAAGCCGAATGTCTTCTTACATGTTACGAAAGAGGCGAGTCGTAACGAATGGCCGAAAAGACCACTGGTTCTAGAAACGTACGAGGAACAGCTTCAGCAGAGGGTGACTACAAATTGGCCTGGGAACTGGAAAGCCTATGTGAACATTGTTACGACCGTAGTATTCTTGCATTGTAATGTAGATCGGTGGTAGGTTTTTAGTCTGATCACGTAAAAGTGCACTATTAGATCTGATTGAACTATTTGCAGCCAATAAACTCGCCCTCGTCTTGTCTCGCATGTCTGTTAGTGTTCTGAGACTTTTCGAAGACTCGTGTCAAGCAAAGGACTTGTGTAAGAGGAAAAAATCTTCGAAAGACAAGATGTCACCCCTCAAGTTTCGATTTCATTTCAGCTGCTTGAGCAAACGCCTCTTTACTGTACCAATTTATCACCAAGATTAAAGGGTGTCAGATGTTCAGGCAGCCAAGTCAGGCTTGTTTCGAAAGTGCTTACTAAGCAGGTTGACTTGGAGGTTGACAATGATATGTGCACATTACCGGACAATAATAGACGGTAAGGAAAATGGCCTTTACAATTCGGGCCATAACATAGATCACATACCGTCACCTGCCATCACCTTATAATGATGGTCGCTTGTGTATACAGAACAGTATTTCCCAGTCATGTCTTCAAATGGACATTCATCAATTAATACAGAACAGCTGTCGGAGAAAAATGACATAGAATTGTATTGTACAACAGTAAAACGAAGTATCATAGCCGTCAAAGGTAAACAAGAGTGGTTGTAGATGGTATTCACTTGCGTTCACGTATATAATAAACTGTGTTACCTTATAGGTCCAATGGAATTCTTTCCGGCAGATGATAAGGACTTATTTTTATCTGCCTCTTACGTTTTGTATTATATCAGTAAAACTGTGTTTTACTGCCCACCTTAGTACCACCCTTAATACTTTTAACTTCCATTACTTACTACTTACACTGCAAAAATAATTTTTAGTTTCTCATTAGGGAGATTGGTTTTGTATTATATCAGTAAAACTGTGTTTTACTGCCCTCCTCAGTACCACCCTTAATACTTTTAACTTTCATTACTTATTACTTACACCGCCAAAATATTTTTTAGTTTTTCATTTGGGAGATTGTTCTTGAGGAAGAATTCATCATGAGTTGTACTGACTGAAGCATAATATTAAAACATCAAAGAGATGGAGTTTTCCAAATAATGTACTTCAAACCGGGCCGTCTGTGACTCCAACTGATTCATTAATGATAATCAATAGTGCTCACGTGCCACGTCGATCCCCCACAGGGGTACCAACTTGAAGTGAGAAGCCTATTATTGGTGTTCCCCGCTGCTGATAGGATGGAATAATGCCTGAAATGGTAAGCCTTACAATTGACATAGGCTATGTCTGCGAGATGGTAATAAGACAAAATATGTTCCATATTCAAATGAAATGAAAGCATTATACGATTCTGACTATATCATAAACATGTGTTTATGAATCACCATCATGATACCAGGTGTTTGTGAAAGGTTAGCGTATCCTGCCCGACAGTTAGCACCCGTCACAAAAACACGCAAACGAAAGTCAAGTATTTACCTGAACGAACACGGTACGTATGGTACATGTCAAAATAACAATCGCATCGGACATCATTTTGGTCACTGATGCGTCAGATGTCACCTAGATGTCAACCACACATCTTTTTGACACTTTTACTGAAGCCTCGAGTGATGTAACCCTGATCAAACAGCCTTTGAGCAAGACATATTAAGGCGTACATGTGCAATCAGTGTGAAACCCCATACCGGTTGTCCACTACTAAATTAATATAGGTTTATATACTCCATCAAATGTAATGAAACATCCATATGTCCCCTTTGGTTATGGGTTACACTGCAAAATATTTTCACAGCAGAACAATGCTTCAAAGATGTGTTTGCACTGATCTTGAACAACGAGTGACTATGTGCTTATTGTGCTCTCTTCAACGACTGAGTCGCCTGAATGCAGCATCAATATGATGTTTAATGACTTTTTCAAGCTTCACTTTATAGAGTTAATGATAAAAAAGAGCCTGATCTCTTTCGTGGGATATACAAAGATATAAGCATTTCAAAGCAAGCTGCGAGATTCTCTATGCATCCTGTAAAAGGTGAGATGAATAGTTCATAGCTGAATGGCAAATAAAAACAACCTTGTCGTAACGTTGCCTGTCGGAGACATTTCTGATGTATTGCTCCTAACAGAGCTCTTTTGTCTGGGATTATCCAATTCTTTGAATGTCACAGGTTTGTGATCCACAGTACGGCAGTGATTCATAGTGACAGCGCCACATTCATTCAAGTCGGGAGCTCGAGTTAATCGATTTCTGTGATATGCGATATGTGTTTTGGGCCGTGTTATGATTGTATCATTTGTTGCAACTGTCAAGAGATGAGAGAGCTGTTATGTTTCAATTCAGCACAAGTG
The DNA here is from genome assembly GCF_023055435.1 of Haliotis rufescens. Classification (NCBI taxonomy): domain Eukaryota; kingdom Metazoa; phylum Mollusca; class Gastropoda; order Lepetellida; family Haliotidae; genus Haliotis; species Haliotis rufescens. Next base: position 57,792,217 of record NW_025963779.1, on the reverse strand, counting down.
TTGCATGTTGTAACGTGTTTTTCTTCTCTGTCGTGATCAACATACTATTCGATAACACGTAGACACCAAGTCTCGTGATTAAAAGTGGATATGACCATTACAGAGAGAAGAGGGGGGCTGATCTTCAATATCAACGGTACATCAGCAGATTTATAAAGGAAGCAGCAATGTAAAAGAAAATTCCATTTTCTACTGTTTCTACATTTTCTACAAGAAAATTACATGAAAAATACATCATACATGTGTGTGTTGGTTCTTCTTTAACCATTAATTCATGACTTCACGGTGTGTCACCTTAATGTAAGAGGAATGCCAAACAAGAACCAAACTGAATGTGTTCGACCTGTGCCACTGGGGAATTCTTCGAAAGGCTGTAAGTACAGGCGTTAAATGCGTTAATATGTTTGTTTTATTATCATGCGTGAGACAGATATCATTATGTCTTATTGTAATGTATGTAGTCAAATGCCTTGTGTCCTGTGTCAAGCAGTTTAGGTGTTCCACGAGCGAATCAGTTGTCTGAATGAACATCCTTCGATGGTAAGGGATTGGTCGATGACGATTTAAATCCTTTATTTTGTCAACACCAATAAAATGTTACTTTTGGCTTTCCTCCGCCCTCTACGACCTGCATAAGCATCAAAGCTTCATATATTGTACTTTGTGTTTCAGTGGAACGAGAAAACATTGAAATCTGAAAACAAACCCAAAACACATTCAAGTTAAAAGAGAAGACATAAACTGAAAAGAAATGTGAGAACAGGGATCAGTTCCAGTAACAGGTAGTAGCGTGGTGAATGTACACCTTTTGTCTGTTATGTCACCATTTCCAATAATGTGTTTAGTTAATATTCTACGTGTACACCGCTGCTAACGATAGAACGATTGAATGCTGTTTAATCGTGTCTTAGTTACAATACGATATGACATTAAACCGGTGACTACCTAGTTTGCTTCTTGCAAACGTGAAACGCCTTATATTTTGAAAGAACTTGATCTTTAGATATCTTTTCTCACAACACAGAAATGATAATCTAGATTGTCCCTGAAAATTCTTGAAAAAATATGCTATGTTTCAGACTGTTAAAAAACGAAATTGCCTGCCACAAAAATTACATTGTTGCAAAGTATTTTCCTTTTTTTTAAAAAGTCAGGCTTATAGTTTCAAATACAAAAAATATCTGGTAGCTACAGCTGAAAAAACATCTAATCTCAATACAAAATCCAAGGCCGCTTGGAATATCAAGTCGTCGGTCCTTTGTACAATCGATTGTTCCATATGCATGTTTTTTTATTAATCAAAACGTGATGATACGAGGTTTTCGAAACAGTCCCAGTACAGCTTATAATATATGTTGACACTGCTTCAACATCATTATGTATTCACGACTTGTAAATATAAACAACTATGTCTTCTTGATTTTACTTGGCTAATGAAATCGTTCTTTATGTTGAGGAAAACATGGTCTATTTTGAATATATGAATATTTGTTGTGTCGTTTACTTTAGCTTAGTCACTATCTAGGATTGGAACAAATGTTGACAATTTTACATTGAACGCAAATTATTACAAAAGTGTGTACAAAACCACCGGAACTGATCGTCAAGCTTCTTCATTTTTTTACAAAATATTCAGTCACTGGTAATCTTGAGGCTCTAGATATTTTCAAACTAAGATGGTGCCTTGCAGTTTAGACATTTTATATTCTAATCTTCACAGAAGACAAATGCATTCTACAGTTGACAATTGACAAATTCTAATGTCTCAGAATCCATTGCAAACGAAGCACTGAAAACAATTAATGAGTAACAGTTTTGTTCACTAGTACACAACCAGATTAAAGACAAAACAGGCATTAAACACAAATATAGATATGTATGCAAGTACAGGACCACATTATGGCTATCATACAAGAGCAATTATAGTTCCTCATTCAAGACATAAAAGAGTATAAGTTGACCTGTCGATTTATATAAAAACTTGTATATTATTTTAGTGTCCCCAACCATGTGGCTGTTTTCTTGAATATGGATGTTTACAATATCGATTCCAAGTTTATACCTTAATGTCAAAGTGAGATTGGAATTCACATGTGCATAATTACATTTTATTTAGGACTGGCAACCGAAGTACAATTGTGGACAGTCCCAAAGGTTTTCCTCTGGCCATTTACACAGACTTAAACCTAGTTTTGATGTAACACTTTTTGTCATACATTATAATCATACATAGAGTGTGTTGTTCTTGGAATGTGCACGTCATTCAAGACAAATCCTAGTGTAAGAATTCAAACATCCAACAGTGGGAATTCTGGGTTATAATATATAACCAGCAGGTACCAGTTCGTGTGATAAGGTTCTGTCACTTGGTTGATTGCGTTTCGTCATATCACGATGACGTAATATGTTGCTCATATGGTTTGATTGGACCAGGCTCGATTATTCACAGGCCTGGAAGTTTGCTTACTGCGACAAAAAAAACAATAATTAAAGTAAATGCACATTTTCAATAAAACGCATGAGTCATATCCTGACTCAGACTGAGTAGTCCCCCACCTCTGATGCTGGTAGAAGGTACTGGACATACCAATCAAAAATACATTATCTTATCCCAACACAGAATTGGTTTTGGAAAAGAAGGTGCACACAGGTTATACTTTATGATATGAAATTATCTGTTTTCATGCTATATATTTGAATACTTCAAAATTATCAATTAATGCGGCATCCTATCTTATCACTGGTCATAGCAATGTATATGTAATGGTCGACTCAAATATTTTCAAAGTAGGTATTTTCCTGCAAATGAACCCAATCTTAACAGTGTTTAAGCTGTAAACGGAAACTCGGCCCACCAATTGAGAAGCGACCTATCCACCATGCCCGAGACTGAATTCGAAGTTTAATCGAGGCTCATACTGTGATAGAGCTCCTGTTCTTAAATGGCTTGAGACCTTTGCAATCTGAATTAGATAGTCGTCCCGCGGATTCGCTGTCATCATGCAGTTTTGCCAGAAGAAAAAACACACAAAGCGATTTGGACAAAAAAATAACTTGTGATTCGCAGTAACAGTAGGTAGGATCAGTTGCAAGACATTGATGTTCATGTGTCTCTTTATTCACTGCCGAAAATATCTTGGAATCATCATCACTCATACTGTGTTCACTGATTGAAAAGCAGTTTACAATTTCATGTAATCGTGTTTTCGCTACACTCAATTGCCCGTGACAATTGGTATACAAAGGGACCTGATGTATTGCTTTTCAGCTCTTGGAAAAAGATACGTTGTCGGAATGGGTGCAGATGACACAGACACAGTCATCTTGAAACACAAAATACACGAAGCATTTCTATGGAAAATATACCACTGTTACAGGGACGCGTCAGAAATGGCGTAGCTTGGTTTAACACAGCTTTTGTGATTGAGAGAGTGTTGGTTTTGAGCAGCTGTTAGCAACATGCAAGAATTATCGGGTTGGTAGGGGTGGAGGTTTGTTTGTGGATATAGGATTCACATTTTATATCCGTGTAGTACAATCGGCGTGACGAGCGAACGCTTTAACCACTAACCACCAACCGGTCTCTTTTGACAGCTTTAAACAATCGTTCAAAGGAAGGCGTATAAGGCGATTCGAAAAACCTATTAATCAATTATCACACGGCCTTAAGATTACTTTAATCACGACGGGGAGAAATGAACAGATGAACTAACCACAAGTAGAAACCCAGGTCTGTAATCTCTTGACAGTTGCAAAAACTGACGCGATGATAAAACAGCTCAAAACTGATATCCCATATCACAGAAATCGATAAACTCGAGCTTTCTACTTTAATGAATATGTCGCAGTCACTACGAATCACTTCTGAACTGTGAATCACAAACTGTAACATTCAAAGCTTTTGATTATCCTGGAGTGCTGTTGAAAGCAATATAACAGTCATATTTCCGACAGACCACACAAAGACAAGATTTCCATTTGCTATTCGACTATGAACAATTCATCTTACCTCTGACAGGATGCACAGAGAATCTCGGAACCACGAAAGAGATCAGGTTAATTCCTATCATTAACTCTATATAGCGAAGGTTGACAAAGTCCTTCAACATTATATGGATGCTGCATTCAGGCGAATCAGTCGGTGAAGAGAGCACAATGAGCACATAGTCAGCAGTTGTTCAAGACCAGTGCGAACACATCTTTGAAGCATGGTTCTGCTGTGAAACTTTGCTTTGGTATATAAGCATTATTATCGGTCATTATATTATTAATGTTACCCGCTAACGTATCTGTATTGAAGGATAGAAAATCAATTGGGCAGTGAAACCAATAGCCTATGAGATACATGAATGTTTCAAAAGATTTGATGGAACGTATCAACCTATATTACTGTAAGTAGCGGACAAGCGGTATTAGGTTTGACACTGGTTGCATATGCATGCATGGCGCTGCTCAAAAGCTGTTTCATCAGGGTTACATTGTCCGAGGTTGAAGTGGAGCTTTCAATAAGATTTATGGTAAACACCCGGAGGACATATTACGTTCCCCTGTTTGTTCATGTGAATACTTGACTTGCTTTTGTTGCCTGTGAAGATCCGGGCTGGAATTGATCTTCAGCAACCCATGCTTGCTGTAAAAGGCGACTATGCTTGTCGTAAGAGGCGACTAACGGGATCGGGTTGTCAGGCTCGCTCGCTCGTTGATGCATGTCATCGATCCCTAATGCGTGGATCGATGCACATGTTGTCAATCACTGGATCGCCTGGTCCAGACTCGATTTCTTACAGACCTACGTCATATAGCTGAAATATTACTGAGTTCAGCGTTAAACAAGAAACAAACAAACAAACTTGCTTTTGTATGTGTTTGTAGCGGCTGCCACCGGTGGCACAGCGTAATCGTATTCATTGATCACTCGACTTGGTGCCATCGTGCTACCAAAACTACATCAGGACGCAGAATAAAACAGTTGAAATAATAAGTTGAGTAACACACAAGGTGTGTGATAACGTGTGTGATTGTGTCATTACGCACTGCCTCAGTATATTATTGTTTTCATATTACGTTTTTTAAAACTTTTATAAAAGATGTAGAATAACTTTGTATACCATTTCTAAATCAGAAGGGTGTATCTTCTCATTTGATAGCAAGAACTGTTTCAATCATAACTAAAAATAACATTCCAGTTCTGCAGTGCTTATTTTTCACTGCAGTGAACCCCAAACACCCTAAAACATACATAATGCTATAATAATCCAAGAAAAAAAGACTTTGTCAAACCTGATACATTGGATGTATTTAACACGTATACCTTAACAATATTCTGTAATTCTACCATAATGAGTTGAATATATCTTTAGTGTCTTCTGATCTAAGAGCACTTCATAATATCATCGATTATGGAGGACAAGGTTATATGGTCTATTTGTATGGAATTAAAATATAATTGAAATATGAAAGGCTTGTATATATCATAGTTATATCAAGGTGACAACAACTTAAATCAGGAGATGGAGTAGGCGGGGGTTAACTCACTCTGAGATGGAAGGGTCATCGTGTCAGTAGATGAAAAGGATTATTACCTAATAACTGGATCGATCCCTTGGTTTGACTTTCACATAAGCGTTTCACGTAGCTCTATGTCTCAATAATTATCGTCTCCAAACAAATCAATTTGCGATATCCACTGCAAGACCAGTTGTTCAAACAGATGCATTATTAAATTGTGAGGATCAGTGAAGACTCTTGGACAGAGTTGTCATACTTTGAGATGATTCTAATATTCACAGAAAGTATTTGAGACGTTTTTACCATGTGGAGTCTCAAAAACTATAAGGATTTGCTTGAATTTATGCGAAAAGAGCCGACTTCATTATGTCCAAACATTTTAACTTTGTTGACCACTGTCCCACACGACTGACATAAGGGAAGAACTCATTCCTTGATCAATGGGGCATATTACTACATGTGGTGGCCATAGGTACAGTCACATCTCTATCTTCAAAAGTTGAGGACAATTTGTCAAAAATTAAAGCAATTGTCATCTGAAGTTTACTGAGAAAACAACATGTGAAATGCCCGATTTTCTCATTGATAACATCTGTGTGAAATTTAGGTGTAAGACATTTGGGCAACAAGTAGGCATCCCCAAAGACACAAATTGTGCTCAACTTTCTGCATGCATGTGAATCCGAATTTCTGTTCGTGTTGTCGAAATCAAAACAATAAAATCTAGTCAGGAAGTTGAACTGAAGCTTCAGGTATATTAATGATCTGATATTGTTCAATAATGGTCCCTTCCACTCATTTACCAACCCAACAAGAATTGAAAGAGCCAGTGAAATGGCCTCATCTGTTTCATATTTAGATCTACGCATACAGATTCGGAATGACAAAAAACCTATCCACAGGACTGTATGACAAAGGGGAAGATTTCAACTGTCCACTTTTCCTTTATGCGGAGCAATATTTCAGCAGATGAAGCCTTTGCTGTCTTTCATTTCACAACTTTTGAGGTACAGTCTAGCGTTCCTATTCTACGAAAATTACAAAGAGCCTTATATGATACGTTGTATGATCAAGGTTTTTACATTAAGTACCCCAGTAAAGCTTTCAAAACGGTTTTATTATTGACACACGCGACATTTCCGAATTTGACCAATCAGTTACAGACACGTTTTCCGATTCATTTCGTTATGTTGACTTTTAGCATATGTTACCGTGCTTCTTTCTGGTTAAACTTGTCTAGCCTTTGCATGTGTTTGTGACGGATGCCACCTGTGGGCGAGGATATGTTGACGACATTTCCAAATTTGACCATCAATTCCGATGCATTTCGTTATTTTCAAGACCGCCTCCGTGGTCTTGTGGTAGAGCGTCCGCCCGGAGAGCGGAAGGTCCAGGGTTCGATCCCGGGCCGCGTCATACAAAAAGACGTTAAAAGATTGTACTTGTTGTTACCCTGTCTGGCGCTCGGCATTAAGGGGCTAAAACAAGAACTGGTCGGCTCGGAGTCAGTATACTGTGTCTGAGTGGGGTATTCATGTTAAACTGCGGCATGGTATCTCAGTGAGCTAGCACTATAAATCGGCATTAGTCCGGACTAGTACAAGCAGCCACACACACACATACACGTGCATGCACGTCGCTATATAAGTGCAATAATCTTGGACGCGACGTTAAACCCAATTTCACCTCACCTCACCTCGTTATTTTCACTTGTACTCTATGTTGCCGTGGGTTTTTTTTACAAATGTACAATTGTCTTGCTTTGTTGTGGGTGCTTCCGGTGGGACGTAATATGTTCGCGAACACCTGGTACCATCACTATTTCATTGTGATTCATAAACACAAGCTTACGATATAGTCGAAACCGTTCAACGGACTCTGATTTTAGCAGAGATTTCTTATCATGGAAATGTTTTTGGTGCATGTGAAAATGGACTATATATAAATTCAAATCTCCCTCTCAGTCAAGGTTTATCTCCAGATCCCCCTCGATATCCATACCATTGATAATAATTCAAACTGGAATACTGTACTCGCAGTCGTACACTATTTGCGGCGATGTCGCGTGATTTAATCTTGAAATAATACCTTGTGCCTGAAATAGCAAACATTCAATTCCTGCTGTTATCAACAGTTGATCGTTACACGAACTGTACAACTCAAACAGTTCTTTAATGGGGGAACACTGTATGAGCGGTGATCATTCCAAGATATTGCAGCGAATAGCAAGTTACTTTTTCCAAATCAAATCTGTTTGTTGGTGACTTCGAGCAAGGTACCGTGATGACAGCGTCTCCGTGAGAGAAATGTTATAACCAGATTGCAAAGGATTCGGTCGCTTTAGGGTTTCTAGCAAATTAACTGTTTTAACCGGCCTCGTTTCAGCTTCAGAGGTAACACGGGCATTGATAGGTTCCTGGTCAATTCCTAACCGCGAGAGACTTATGACATTTTAAGCTTGTATCCACATGTTCTACCATGCACGAATAGACTCGGCATTGTCTTCGCTGCTTTCATTATCTGCTAGACAGAGCAAGTTTCTGTCGCCCTCTTTTTACTGTGACTCGTTTATCAGAAAATACATGATACATGAAATCCAGGTCTCAAAAATAGCAAGGTCAATACTGAAGCGTCTATTTTCAGTCTCAATCGACACATGGATCATGCGTCGCGTTATATAGATGGCGTGTATGAGTGAAGTTACAACGGTGGAACCAGGTTTCCAGACCAGAACACTGCATCTGTGACATGTAATGGAGAGATCACTGCCGAATTATTTTAATTATAACCGTACCTGTTTCAGCAAGTATACATTTTGTAACAATTTGGTTAAGTGAAGTTACATATAGCCTATGATCCTGTTCTAGCTAAGTTGTTCAGTTGTAAACTCACTTTACTGAGACTGTTGTTCCTCTATATTACCCATTTGAACTATTCCGTCTAGTAGTTACAGGTTTCCAAACGTGAGTTTTCCCTTCTAGTTGAGCAATGCACTATCAACTACAGCTGATGACGTCTGCATTTCTCAATTTCACGGAAAGACCCACTTTGCTTCTAACTGAACAAGTATTATGGTATCGTCAATACATGTCATAACGTTTTATATAGTACAAAAAGATGAAATAGGAAAAAACACCTTCGATCAGATCTTCTTGGTGTCAAACCGATGAATGAAGGACATCTATATGTTAGTTACGCATTTTTGTTTTTCTTTTTACAGACTTCAAAGGTTGTTCAGAAGCATGAATAAATAAATGGTATTCATCTGTAAAATATCAAAATCAAAACTCCCGCCGCAACATAACAAAACATACCCACTCGCTCTCTCAATCTTAACGAAAATAACTACAACCAAGGTAAGTATTTTAAACATAATGCTTGACGAAAAGGAAACGCCCTTGGCCCAACTCATAAAGATACATTATTATTAAATGTACATATATCCATGTATTCTGCCTTTTTTGTGCCGTTTCTTGCTGCTGGTGTCCATACTAATGTAAAGTTAACACAGTTGATCATCTGAAAGCATGCATGACACATACCAAATATAACGTCATCATATCCATATCAGCGTTATCGTTGACCTTATAAGGTTGTCCGTTTGACTCCAAGCAGCAGCGATCCGAAGTTCTGTGAATGATTCTCGCTCTCTTCATTCTACAAATGCGGCTTTCAGCATTCATTCAGGACTTCTCTCCCATTTCAGGCCTGGAAATTGGTGTTCGCTATGATGACTTTCTACTGCAGGATCGTCAACGTCATGTGGACATTGCAACGTGAATAACTGTGGGAAAATACTGATTTTACGCCGAGGCAAAGCTTGTTGATATTTTCGCCGCTCCTGGTTCAATGTTTTGTCATTTTCTCGGTTCGCCTAGCCACTGATCACATTCACGCAGGCTGCAGTGAAAGGTTTGGCTCAGACACAGATCGGATCTCAGTGATTTATTGATGCCCACTTGTTACCTTTTACTAAAAGATAAAACAGACAAACACATAAATGGCATGCTGCTGGCAATTAGAAGGACAAAGTACCACTTATAACCTGTATTTGACATTTTGATGACAATGAAATCGTTTAATGACACTCGTGTTATGGCTTGTTTGGTATATAATGTCGTGTTAGTGTCTTGATCAAATGTCACACGTGTCAAGACAAACATGCCTACACTGCCAAGTAGATTTGTAATGACATCCAATGGTGTTTTAATGTAAAGACATAAAAGATAAGCATGTTATTTTTAGGGACATCTCGTCCCCCAGTTAGGTTACAGATCCTAAAAAAAAATCCAGTGGGTTTCTTCATCACATTGTATCTTTGTTTCTTTCTTGTTTTACGACACAGTCAGCAATGTGTCCGTCATATGACGGCGGCCTGTAAATATACGCATCTGGACCAGACAAATCGGTGTGTAATATTGTGAGCAACATCCCGTCGGGGTACGATGACACACAGTCAAACAAAGTAACCATGCTTGACCACCCGATGCATTTTGTCGCCACCTACGCCAAGATGACATGTAGCTTACGGGGAACCAATCCTACTCCGGAATCAACACAGGGCACTTCAAAATTAAGTGCCCTGTTAAGTATTTCTTGGAGCATTTTGTCGTCCGTAGACGACATGATCTTCAGTTTCATCTTATATTGAATCTCAGTCAGTAACACCAAAAAGAGTTTCAACATTTCGTCCACCTTTGTCGACTCCACCCTATTCTTCTTATAATCACGTGTGAGAAGAGGTAAGGATAATCGCCACGTGCCACAAGAACGAGTGTCCCCATCAGAGCCTTCCTGAGAAGAAGGAGCGAGAGGATGTGAGAATGACTGTTGGAAACATTCTATTTTGTGTTACCCTGCCAGAGACACCTCGGAGTACAAACAGGGTCCATCACACCGTATACCCCTCGAGATCGTGTAACAACTTAGAATGTCCAATTCCTGCCTAATCGAAGTATGATAAATCAAAGGCAAGCAGTAAAACACTGAAGGGAAAGGTGGCAAGGAAACGGCAGGCTCAAATCCTGAGTCTGGGGATCAAAGAGAGAAGTAAAGACTTAATGGTTTAAATTTCTCCTGATCCTTCCTTCTTATCGACCTGTTCATTGCAGTGGCTTTCTTTGGGCGACATTGTTCTGTCAACACTCTGTCCATCGTGACTCTTAGATGACGCTACTAGTAGTATTACGAGCAAGAGCGGCTAACAAGCATAAGGGGTTAAGAACCCACGTTCGAAGCAACGCCTTTATTTAGTGAGGAAGCAACAGTCAAAGAAATCCAACAGCAGAAACGTTAATTATAGTTAATGAGAATTGTCTGAGCAACAAAGTAGGCAGGCCAACGGTAGGCAAATACTCTTAGCAGAACAGATACGAGAGAACGTCTGAATATTCACGACGAACGAGAGGTAGCAAAGCAAGTCTTATCGACTCGTTAAATTGAGAAAAGGAAAATATTTGTTTTCGTACATGAGCGGGTTAAATGTACGCATGCAAGAAGACTAGGGCGAATCGTGATTAATGGCGACCAGGCATTGTGAAAAGTAGATGCACTTAAAGACCCGTGAAGATTCCGGGGTAGAATAGGTCTTCAGCAACCCATACTTGCCGTAAAAGGTGACTATGCTTGTCGTAAAAGGCGGCTAACGGGATCGGGTGGTCAGGCTCGCTGACTTGGTTGATACATGTCTTGATCCCATTTGCGTGGATCGATGCTCATGATGTCAATCACTGGATTGTCTGGTCCAGACTCGATTAATTCACAGACCGCTGTCATATAGCCTGAATATTGCTGAGTGCGGCGTTAAACAACAAACAAACAAAGATGCACTTAAATCATCCACGAGGAACGTTTACCATTGCGGTGAACCACCATCCATGGTGTATGGTGCTGGCAAATTGAGAAACATAATCAGAGCGAATGTGGGATTCAAACCGATAATCATGGGTTTCTGGCATGCATCAGAGAAGAAAATCTTCAATTGCGGCACCTAACTGAGGCCATCCGTGTTCCTGGGCAAGGTTTGGATGTTGTTAACATCTGTTAGTGATTGCATTCTTCGCGTTCTTCAAAACAATTGAAATAAATTGCATTAATCTTGTTTCATGTCAAGCTTGAAAGCAACTAAAATGCTTAATATATATAGTCTTATGTATGATATAGGATATGTACAGCTCCACTTTTACTATCCAACATCAATTAAATATATATTTGGCTATATATTGGCGACCAGTAGATATCGGATAGTAAAAGCATACTAGTGCACAGTTACCTATTTGCAGCTATATAAAACGGTGCAGCTGAAAAGCATTCGTGACCAACTCGTTTCATTTCGGGATAAACCCAACTTCTTGCAGGTTACGAAAAGGCGAAAAATGGCTGAAAAGACCACTGGTTCTGGAAATGTCAGAGGAACAGCTTCAGCAGACATCAGGATGGCTACTAATTGGGCTTGGTACTGAAAACCCAATGAGAACATCGCTTAGACAGAATTCCTCTTGCATTGTAATGCAGATCGGTGGTAGTTTTTTAGTCTGATCACGTATAAGTGATCTATTCGATCTGATTGAACTATTTATAGCCTATAAAGTCGTCTTGTCTCGCATGTCGGTTAGTGTTCTGAGACTTTTCTAAGGATCCTGTCAAACAAATGGTTTCTGTAATAGGTAAAATATCTTCGATAGACAAGATGATGTGCGTCTACATTTCAGCTGCTCGAGCAAGCGCCTCTTTACTTTGCAAGTTTATCACATATATTAAAGGGATGACATTTATCACAGAGATCAAAGGGGTGTCAGATGTTCAGGAAGTGCTTACTAAGCATGTTGACTGGGAGTTTGACAATGCGCCAAAAATAAAGCACAAAATTCGTCGTCAAAAGTCGTCAAGGAAAATACTGGCCCACTGAAATACAATATCAATACAGTTTTAATACAGATGGAGTTTTCCAAATAATGTACATCAAGATCTGACCGGCTGTGACCCAAACTGATCCCCATTCTTTGATGGTGGACAGGGGCAAGGCAGCCTTAACAAGCGCTCAAGTGCCACATTGATTCCCCACAGGGGTACCATATTCATGTAAGAAACCCATTATTTTGGTGTTCTTCGACGGAAATTGGATGGATTTATTCTTAAAATGGTAAAACCTTACCAATTGACACTACGGGTGTAGATAGACTATATCTGCGAGATGGTAAGAAATCAAAAGCGACAACATTATTCCAATAATCATAAGACATCTCTGCTAAAAGTATTTACGATTCCGACTATATCATAAGCATGTGTTTATGAATCACTACATGATACCAGGCGTCAATGAAAAGATGAGCGTATCCTGCCCCGGCATTAGCACCCGTCACAAACACATGCAAACGAAAGTCAAGCATTCACCTGAACAAACACGGGAACATAGGGTACATGTCAAAATAAGAACTGCATTGGAGATAAGTTTGGTCACTGATGCGTCAGATGTCACCTAGATGTCTACCATAGATATATTCAATAGTTTCCCTAAAGCCTCGGATGATGAAACCCTGATTAAACAGCCTTTGAGCAAAACACATTCATGCATACATGTGCAACAATTGTGAAACCCCACACCGGCTGTCCACTACTTAAAGTAATATAGGTTTATATATTCATTCAAATTTAAATGTAATGAAACATTCAACTATCTTATAGGTTATGGGTTATACGTGTCAAGTGTAAATGACCGATTGCGAGGTTTATAAATTTCACAGCAGAACAATGTTGTAAAGATGTGTTCGCACTGATCTACAAAAACGAGTGACAAAGTGCATATTGCGGTCTCTTCGCCGATTGAGTCATGATTATATTGAATGACTTTCTCAAGCCTCGCTATACATAGTTACTGAGAGAAAAGAGTCTGATCTCTTTCGTAGGACATAAAAGATATCAGCTCTAAGAGAGTTGCTAGATTCTCTATTCATCCTGTCAAAGGGAAGATGAATTGTTCATAGCTGAATGACAAATGTCGTAACGTGGCCTGTCGGAGACATGTCTGATGTATTGCTTCTAACAGGACTCCTTTGTCTGGGATTATCCAATCTTTTGAATGTCACAGGTTTGTGATCCACAGTTCAGCATTGATTCATAGCGACAGCGCCACATTCATTTAAGTCGGGAGCTCGAGTTAATCTATTTTTGTGATATGCGATATGTGTTTTGGGCTGTGTTATGATTGTATCATTTGTTGTAACTGTCAAGAGATGAGAGAGCTGTTATGTTTCAATTCAGCACAAGCGTTGCATGCTGTTACATGTTTGTCTTCTCTTTGTCGTGATCAACCTAGCATTTGATAACACGTAGACACCAAGTCGAATGATCAAAAGTGGGTATGACCATAACAGAGGGGAGAGGGGAGCTGATCTTCAATATGAACGGTACATCAGCAGATTTATAAAGGAAGCAACAATGTACAGGCTAGATCCTTTATCTACAGTTTCATGCTTTAAGAAAATATCATACAACACATCATACATTTGTGTATTGGTTCTTCTTTAACCATTAATTCATCACAGTGTGTCACCTTAATGTGGGAGAAAATCCAAACGAGCTAAAGTGAATGTGTATTATCTGTATCATTGGAGCGTTCCATATGCTTTAAGTATAAGCGTTAAATGTGGTAATATGTTTGTTTTTTTATCAAACAGAAGAGACAGAAGTCCACCACCGAAACCTAACTTAAGGACACTGGGAACCTCTTCTGTTCCGATATCCCCACAGGATAGAATAATGGAGGAACAATCACCAGCATAGCTTCTGTTTAGGTACCAGATTTTTCAATACAGATGAGATAATTTTGAACATGTAAGGATAAATATTCTGCAACAAAACCTCGATGCATTACCCGTGTAAATGCACTAAAACATTTATAATTATGGCTTCTATTGTGGCTTCAAAATATTTATATAGTTTTATGTTAGCAAATGCAACGGATTATATAAATGGAATAAAAGAAAAATGAGCGTCTTCGGGTCATGATTGGGAGAGGTTGTTCAGTTCGTCGCTGTGTCAAGTCGTCCTATTTGCGTCTTGTAGCTGATGAGATCCGTAGATCTGTTTCTCAACCCATAAGTCTATATCAGTAATGCATTTAAATTCAGGATATATCGTCATGAAGGTTGTATTCCTATCGTATACAGAACACGATTTAACATCCGGAATTTCATAGTCAGTGCTTCACCTGACACTACCGTTTATGACGAGAAGCTCGTAACGAGCTGTCACCATTACAACAAGTAGGTGACTTCTGTCACAAAATGTTCTCTCCCGCCAGATTAATATGCTTCTGAGTTCAAACGATACCAGCCCCAATCACCAATTAGTGTAGTTGAAAGAAATGGTATCAACTGGTCTCGCATTCAAAGTGACATCAGTCAATTTTAGGATGTCGTCTGCATCAGTCAGACAAAAATGATTGATGACGGTGTATGTGGCAGATTGTTTGATTTCACTATACATTCGTCCTCGTGACACTGAATCACAACGGGAATGATATCATACGTGTTCACGGCAAGAACTATACAGCAACTATTCCTTTAAAATAATGCTTTTCATCTTATGAGATTAATTATGTTACATGTGTTTCACCCGTCTATGAATATCTCATAGAATATGTGTATCAAGTACGTCGGGGCAAAACGTATCCGTCTTCCCTTTCTTTATGTGTCTTCAACACAGAAGCAGAGATGGTAATGGTAATCTTTTGGTGAACACCTAGTATCATCACTATTTGATAGTGATTCATTAACGCTTCCTCGTGATATAGTCGTAATCGTACATTGGACTCTGGTTGTAGAGGAGATTACTTATGATAAGGGAAAAGCTTTTTTCACATTTAGTATTGTTATTATTATATATAGCATGATAAGGTAGTGTATTTACATAAGAAGATGGGATATATTGAAGCAGGAAAAAGCCAACAGTAATCCATGCGTACCTTGTGTCAACTTTTGGGGATGATGCTGTTAAGAGGAGGGCAGCGCTGTTCAAGAGTGGAAGAAAGAGCCTCGAAGATGATCCAAGATCAAGAAGGCCTTCAACTCCAACCACTAAGGGAAATGATTCCGGGGTGGAATAGGTCTTCAGCAACCCATGCTTGCCGTTAAAGGCGACTATGCTTGTCGTAAAAGGCGGCTAACGGGATCGGGTGGTCAGGCTCGCTGACTTGGTTGATACATGTCATCGATCCCATTTGCGTGGATCGATGCTCATGATGTCAATCACTGGATTGTCTGGTCCAGACTCGATTAATTCACAGACCGCTGTCATATAGCTGGAATATTGCTGAGTGCGGCGTTAAACAACAAACAAACAAACAAAGATGCACTTAAATCATCCACGAGGAACGTTTACCATTGCGGTGAACCACCATCCATGGTGTATGGTGCTGGCAAATTGAGAAACATAATCAGAGCGAATGTGGGATTCAAACCGATAATCATGGGTTTCTGGCATGCATCAGAGAAGAAAATCTTCAATTGCGGCACCTAACTGAGGCCATCCGTGTTCCTGGGCAAGGTTTGGATGTTGTTAACATCTGTTAGTGATTGCATTCTTCGCGTTCTTCAAAACAATTGAAATAAATTGCATTAATCTTGTTTCATGTCAAGCTTGAAAGCAACTAAAATGCTTAATATATATAGTCTTATCTATGATATAGGATATGTACAGCTCCACTTTTACTATCCAACATCAATTAAATATATATTTGGCTATATATTGGCGACCAGTAGATATCGGATAGTAAAAGCATACTAGTGCACAGTTACCTATTTACAGCTATATAAAACGGTGCAGCTGAAAAGCATTCGTGACCAACTCGTTTCATTTCGGGACAAACCCAACTTCTTGCAGGTTACGAAAAGGCGATAAATGGCTGAAAAGACCACTGGTTCTGGAAATGTCAGAGGAACAGCTTCAGCAGACATCAGGATGGCTACTAATTGGGCTTGGTACTGAAAACCCAATGAGAACATCGCTTAGACAGAATTCCTCTTGCATTGTAGTGCAGATCGGTGGTAGTTTTTTAGTCTGATCACGTATAAGTGATCTATTCGATCTGATTGAACTATTTATAGCCTATAAAGTCGTCTTGTCTCGCATGTCGGTTAGTGTTCTGAGACTTTTCTAAGGATCCTGTCAAACAAATGGTTTCTGTAATAGGTAAAATATCTTCGATAGACAAGATGATGTGCGTCTACATTTCAGCTGCTCGAGCAAGCGCCTCTTTACTTTGCAAGTTTATCACATATATTAAAGGGATGTCATTTCTCACAGAGATCAAAGGGGTGTCAGATGTTCAGGAAGTGCTTACTAAGCATGTTGACTGGGAGTTTGACAATGCGCCAGAAATAAAGCACAAAAATCGTCGTCAAAAGTCGTCAAGGAAAATACTGGCCCACTGAAATACAATATTAATACAGTTTTAATACAGATGGAGTTTTCCAAATAATGTACATCAAGATCTGACCGCCTGTGACCCAAACTGATCCCCATTCTTTGATGGTGGACAGGGGCAAGGCAGCCTTAACAAACGCTCAGGTGCCACATTGATTCCCCACAGGGGTACCATATTCATGTAAGAAACCCATTATTTTGGTGTTCTTTGACGGAAATTGGATGGAATTATTCTTAAAATGGTAAAACCTTACCAATTGACACTACGGGTGTAGATCTATATCTGCGAGATGGTAAGATATCAAAAGCGACAACATCATTCCAATAATCAGAAGACATCTCTGCTAAAAGCATTTACGATTCCGACTATATCATAAGCATGTGTTTATGAATCACTACATGATACCAGGCGTCAATGAAAAGATGAGCGTATCCTGCCCCGGCATTAGCACCCGTCACAAACACATGCAAACGAAAGTCAAGCATTCGCCTGAACAAACACGGGAACATAGGGTACATGTCAAAATAAGAACTGCATTGGAGATAAGTTTGGTCACTGATGCGTCAGATGTCACCTAGATGTCTACCATAGATATATTCAATAGTTTCCCTAAAGCCTCGGATGATGAAACCCTGATTAAACAGCCTTTGAGCAAAACACATTCATGCATACATGTGCAACAATTGTGAAACCCCACACCGGCTGTCCACTACTTAAAGTAATATAGGTTTATATATTCATTCAAATTTAAATGTAATGAAACATTCAAATATCTTATAGGTTATGGGTTATATGTGTCAAGTGTAAATGACCGATTGCGAGGTTTATAAATTTCACAGCAGAACAATGTTGTAAAGTTGTGTTCGCACTGATCTACAAAAACGAGTGACAAAGTGCATATTGCGGTCTCTTCGCCGATTAAGTCATGATTATATTGAATGACTTTCTCAAGCCTTGCTAAACATAGTTACTGAGAGAAAAGAGTCTGATCTCTTTCGTAGGACATAAAAGATATCAGCTCTAAGAGAGTTGCTAGATTCTCTTTTCATCCTGTCAAAGAGAAGATGAATTGTTCATAGCTGAATGACAAATGTCGTAACGTGGCCTGTCGGAGACATGTCTGATGTATTGCTTCTAACAGGACTCCTTTGTCTGGGATTATCCAATCTTTTGAATGTCACAGGTTTGTGATCCACAGTTCAGCATTGATTCATAGCGACAGCGCCACATTCATTTAAGTCGGGAGCTCGAGTTAATCTATTTTTGTGATATGCGATATGTGTTTTGGGCTGTGTTATGATTGTATCATTTGTTGTAACTGTCAAGAGATGAGAGAGCTGTTATGTTTTAATTCAGCACAAGCGTTGCATGCTGTTACATGTTTGTCTTCTCTTTGTCGTGATCAACATAGCATTTGATAACACGTAGACACCAAGTCGAATGATCAAAAGTGGGTATGGCCATAACAGAGTGGAGAGGGGAGCTGATCTTCAATATAAACGGTACATCCGCAGATTTATGAAGGAAGCGCTGTACAGGCTAGATTCCTTATCTACAGTTTCATGCTTTAAGAAAATATCATAAAACACATCATACATTTGTGTATTGGTTCTTCTTTAACCATTAATTCATCACAGTGTGTCACCTTAATGTGGGAGAAAATCCAAACGAGCTAAAGTGAATGTGTATTATCTGTATCATTGGAGCGTTCCATATGCTTTAAGTATAAGCGTTAAATGTGGTAATATGTTTGTTTTTTTATCAAACAGAAGAGACAGAAGTCCACCACCGAGACCTAACTTAAGGACACTGGGAACCTCTTCTGCTCCGATATCCCCACAGGATAAAATAATGGAGGAACAAACACAGCATAGCTTCTGTTTAAGTACCAGATTTCTCATTACAAATCAGATTATTTTGAACATGTAAGGATACATATTCTGCAACAAATCCTCGAAGCATTACCCGTGTAAATGCACTAAAACATAGTAAATAGACAAAATAGTTCTATAGTTTTATGTCAGCAAATGCAACGGATTATATTTAATGGAATAAGGAAAAATGAGCATCTCAAAATCAGACTGTCTTCGGGTCATGATTGGCAGAGGTTGTTCAGTTCGTCGCTGTGTCAAGTCGTCCTATTTGCGTCTTGTAGCTGATGAGATCCGTAGATCTGTTTCTCAACCCATAAGTCTATATCAGTAATGCATTTAAAATCAGGATATATCGTCATGAAGGTTGTATTCCTATCGTATACAGATCACGATTTAACATCCGGAATTTCATAGTCAGTTCATCACCTGACACTACCGTTTATGACGAGAAGCTCGTAACGAGCTGTCACCATTACAACAAGTAGGTGACTTCTGTCACAAAATGTTCTCTCCCGCCAGATTAATATGCTTCTGAGTTCAAACGATACCAGCCCCAATCACCAATTAGTGTAGTTGCAAGAAATGGTATCAACTGGTCTCGCGTCCAAAGTGACATCAGTCAATTTTAGGATGTCGTCTGCATCAGTCAGACAAAAATGATTGATGACGGTGTATGTGGCAGATTGTTTGATTTCACTATACATTCGTCCTCCACTGAATCACAACGGGAATGATATCATACGTGTTCACGGCAAGAACTATACAGCAACTATTCCTTTAAAATAATGCTTTTCATCTTATGAGATTAATCATGTTACATGTGTTTCACCCGTCTATGAATATCTCATAGAATATGTGTATCAAGTACGTCGGGGCAAAACGTATTCGTCTTCCCTTTCTTTATGTGTCTTCAACACAGAAGCAGAGATGGTAATGGTAACCTTTTGGTGAACACCTAGTATCATCACTATTTGATAGTGATTCATTAACACTTCCTCGTGATATAGTCGTAATCGTACATTGGACTCTGGTTGTAGAGGAGATTACTTATGATAAGGGAAAAGCTTTTGTCACATTTAGTATTGTGATTATTATATATAGCATAATAAGGTAGTGTATTTACATAAGAAGATGGGATATATTGAAGCAGGAAAAAGCCAACAGTAATCCCCGGTACCTTGTGTCAACTTTTGGGGATGATGCTGTTAAGAGGAGGGCAGCGCTGTTCAAGAGTGGAAGAAGATGATCCAAGATCAAGAAGACCTTCACCTCCAACCACAAAGGGAAATTACCCGTGAAGATTCCGGGGTAGAATAGGTCTTCATCAATCCATGCTTGCCGTAAAAGGCGACTAACGGGATCGGGTGGTAAGGCTCGTTGACTTGGCTGATACATGTCATCGATCCCAATTGCGCGGATCGATGCTCATGATGTCAATCACTGGATTGTCTGGTCCAGACTCGATTATTTACAGACCGCCGTCATATAGCTGGAATATTGCTGAGTGCGGCGTTAAACAACAAACCAACCAACCAACCAACTAAGGGAAATACTGATAAAGAACACAGCGTGATTATGGATGATGAACGACCGCACGTCACATAGCAAATACAGTCGTCATTGATCAAGTTGAGAGTTGAGAATGTAATGGAGAAATCATGAGAATCTGAGAATTTCTCGGACTTTAACCTGTTATGGTTGATAAGGTTTTGAAGCGAACCCAGCTGATTTTGTTGAAGTAGTGAGAAAAATCTAACCTCTCCCCCAAAGATGAAGGCAAAATCTGTTCCCTCAGTTGGTAAGGTAAGACTTCGGATTTCTATACTTCCAAAGGAATCCACGTGTGGACTCCGTCCCGAAAGGTCACACCATTAATGTCCAATATTATGCTAACCCACTCAGACAACCTCGTGAGAATATCAAGACGAAACGTCATGGAAATCTCACAAGACGATGAACTGGTGGACAAATATGTTGCCACTGCTGCAATGGGTGATTGTGACCTCGAACTCATTGACCATTCTCCAAATTTACAAGTTTTGGCACCATCAGATTTTCACTGCTTTCCATCAAGTAGGAACTGTCTGGCAAGCATTATGCAAATCATGATGACGTTATTTCTGTAAATGAGGACTTATTACGCCATCAGGAGGAAGCTGTGACACCAGTGGGATCCAGGCACTCCAGCATCGTTGGCAGAAGTGTGTGGACCTCGGAGGGGATTTTGTTGAAAAATCATTAGCGCTAGTTCATCATAGTTAGGCTCAGAACCTTTTTAGCCTGCTCTCCTATATCTGCAAGTAGTTCAAATACCATATGTTTAGGCGTAAACTACCGCTGACGAGTTTTGCTGTAGTTTAAACATGTAAATAGCGAAGTTGCAAAGCAGAACAGTGATTCAAAGACGTTTCTAACACTTCAAGAACCATGGCTCACTTTAAACTCATTATGCTCTTTTCATCTATATAATGAACCATAACCTGCCAATATGAACATTCAAGTTATATTAAGCTGTGACATGGGAAATGTGTTTTGAGCTTTGTTTTGAACGTCTTTAACTGTCAAGAATGAATGACTATGGTTGTACGTCTTTTTTAGCATACTCCAATAATATCACGACGCCTCGTCCAGAAAGGAGCTTTACACGATGAACCCATTTTGGGAACTAAACCCGGGCCTTTGGCGTGACAAGCGAAAGCTATAACCACTGGGCTACCCCACCGCTACTATCAAGAGATGAGAGAACTGCAAGCCCATCCCAAGCGTATCATGTTGTGATTTTTTAGTTTAGTTCATCTGTTTTTCTTTTCCATCTTGATTAAGATTTTCCATCAATGAATAAGATTGAATGTGGATATGACTGGGGGCGAGAGGGAAGCGTATCGTCAGTGTAACAAAAGTACAACCGCTGATGTGATTAATGAAAGAAACCAAAGTTTTTCACTGTCTAGGACTTGAACAAATACTGACATTAAATGCAAGTTGTTACAAGAATTATACACAAAGCCATCGGATCGGATCGTTCTGTTTTTCGCATTGTCATTCTTTAGTAACAACCTTCTTCAAATGTCACTGGTCATCATTCTGGCTGGAAATGGGGCTCTTGAGATTTTCCAAATTAAAAACAAAATATATTTAAATTCAAACTGAGATGATGCCTGGAAGTTCAGACATTCTACATTCTAATGTTGACATTTCTTGTGGTTTTCAGTTCCCACCATAATTGTACAGTTGATAAGGAAATACATTTTCAGATATGACGCTTTTAAATCCCACTTAAACGACTTCAGAAGACAAATGATGAGTGTCTTGTTGTGTCTACAGTTGCTAGTTGACAAATTGTGTTGCCACGTAATCCATTGTGTTCATGATCCGAAACTAAGAATGACCCTTTATCACAGAAAATAATTAATCAGTGAAAGTTTGTTCACTAGTTTATAACAACAAGGTTAAAGAAACAACAGGCAGCAAAACACCCACTGCAGATAAATATGCATTATAGGGCCACATTACGGTTGCCACATCATAACAAAGCTCATTATTGGAAGAGCTGTTTCAACAGAAGGATATTATATTGAGGATATGTAATATTTTTGTGCGTGTGTCATCTTAGATATGGATGTTTATCATTGTCACGTTTAGAATGTGCACACACGACGAATGGAACTCACATGTGCACAATTACACTTCATCACGCTCATGTGAATTTGTTTCATATTTAGGACTTGAAAGCGAAGTACAACTATACACAGTCCAAACGTTTTTTTCCCTCTGTTCATTAGCGTCTAGTTAAATCTAGCGTTTGATGCGACACTTTTTGTCATACATTATAATTATCCATGCAGTGTGTTGCTCTTGGAATGTGCATGTCATGCAAAAAAGCAAATCACAGTTTTATAATTAAAAAAACCTCCTCGGGGAATTAATTCTGAGTTAGAATAGGTCTCCAGAAACCTAGGCTTGTTGTCTAGGTCAGGTTCTGTGACTTGCTTGCAGAGATTACAAAATCTTGTAAAGGTATCACATATCACATATTTAAAACTCATCTCGTCCTTGAAAAGTATCCCTTTCTCTTTGCCTTTAAAATTCCTCTTGTTTAGAGCCTCATGCTATCATTTACCTATTGAATAAGGTAGGTAGCACAATATTCCTGTCAATGAACGAATGTGTTAACTCTGCGACATGAGTTATGTTGGTGATGAGTTTCATTATATTTTTCTTTGTCCATTTTTTAAACACAAACGGAAGCTATGTGTCCCATTTTCACATGCTAAAACATATATGTTTAAATGTATAGAACTTTTTAATTGTAAAAAGAAGTGTTATATAACACTCTCTACATTCTGTAATGTTATTATAAAAACTGTAAAATCGTCCATGTAAACCATCCCACCATCTAATGTCTATTCTGTTTGTAAATTTGTACCTCATATGAGTATCCTGGCCTGGGTGTAAATAAAGTTCTGTTCTGTTTTGTTGATTCTGTTCATTGTATCCCGTTGTTGTGGGACGTTGCTCATGCTATGGATTGATTTGATCAGGCTCCATAATTCACAGGCCTGGCATTTTGCTTCAAGAGTGAGTGAGTTGGGTTTAACGTCGCTTTTAACAGTATTCCAGTTATATCGCGGCGTGTCAGTTTAATGTTGGAGGAAAGCCCGAAGTGATGCAGGTCTCAGACGTTTACCACTTCGGTGAAACCCACGAGCACGGGTATGGTGCTGACAAACCTAGAAACATAATTGGGGTGAACCGGGATTCGAACCCACAATCATAGGTTTCTGGCGTGCCCAAGGGACGCAACTCTGCACAGCGAATCGCGGCGCCTTAGACGACTGGGCCACCCGTGCCCCCTTGCTTCAAGAGAAATAAACAATACCTGAATTAAATGCACATCATATATACAACGCGTGTAGCGTCCTGACTGAAACAGTACCCCCACCTTTGATGCTGATACAAGGCACAGGATTTACATCCATTATTGTTTCCAAAACATATCGTTGGTTTTGGAAAAAAGTGCACTAAGGTTATTTTTTATTTTATGAAATTATCTAGATTTATACTTTATATTTGGATACTCCAACAACATCAATGAATGCGGCATCCATTCTAATCATTAAATTGCCATTATTGTCACAGGGCTATATATAATAATGTTTGCCTGAAATAAATTTCGAAGTAGGTATGTTCCTGTAAATGAAACCAATCTAACTATTTTCAGTCTGTAAACGGAGACTCGGTCTACGAATTGAGACGGACCTAATCACCATACCAGTGATTAACTTTGAAGTTTGATTGAGGACGGAAAGCACTTAATGTGATAGAACCTCTGTTCTTAAGTTTGAAATCTAGTTTAGGTAGTCGTGACAAAATAATTGGTGATTCGCTGCAGTTGGTTTAAACATATTTTTATTCATTGAAATGAGTTGGGATTGGTGAACAAGCTTTACAGCTTATTTTAACACCGCTGCCATACAACATATATTACATATTGAAATAAAGGATGTGACGTCATCGATATAGACATTATTTAAATAATATGTTTGTACATATTACATCAAATACAAATACAAAGTGAACATAAATAGAAAGTTACAGCTTGTGTGTGTCTAACAAGTCGTTTGTAACAAAAGTAATAGTCAATCATGAGGTTATTGTCCGGTTAATTTAATTATTAATTTGCGAAGAGCTGAAACGTTTTGTCTTGATGATGAAATCGTGGACGGATTCAACTAATTTCTGGTTTTCAGAGTGAGCAAGTTCATTGTTTCCATTCATAATAGTATCCAGGTTATAACCGGTAGTGTAAAAGTACATATTAAGTCTTATCTGAGTAAAGTTACAGCAAGTAAACAAATAATGTAGGGCGTTTTCACTCTGATATCCACAGGAGCAACACGGACTGTCAATTAAATGTCTGTTATAATACTTATCGGCGTTTAGGTCGCTACAACCGAGTCTGAGGCGGCAGTGAACAATTTGACAGAATCGAGTGCCATAGCTAAGGTCAAAATAAGTTTTATTTTCGGTTTTCGTAATTAGGTTAAAAACCTTTTTAAATTCTGACAGACTACTTGACTTTGGTAGAGCATTCCATAAGTGTATTGTGTCTGGTAGAAAGGATTTGGCTGCAGTTGATCAGCAGATATGATCAGTTGAGAGACACTGATGTTCGTGTTTCTCTGCATTCAACACGGCAAATATACTTTAATCATCATGACTCAGATAGTGTTCACCGATTGAAAAAAAATAGTTGCATGTAATGGTTTTCTCACTACACTTAATTGTTCGTGACAGACGGTATTCACGGGGGAAACTGGCGTTTAGCTTTCTAGTTCTCTTGGTGACATATTTTTGTGTTTGGTGCCCCTCAGATCCTGCAAAGGGACAATGCTCGTGGGCAGCCATCACAGAATGAGGATTATGTGGCCTGATCTACTCATGGTCCACGGTAACCTCGTCATCCACAAAGCCAGGGGTCAGATGAGCGTCTGAACTCTGACCTCAAGGACATGTTGATTGTGTTGCTAGGTGACAGCCACTTGATAGACTGGCCAACTCGCCTATGATTTGTTCAGTTTCTGAAGAACAGTATTTATCATTCTGGAATTAACCAGTCTCCCTTCAAGGCTTTGTTTGGAAATGAAACTCGAGTTGGATTACGTTCAACCTCACTCCTTGTGTGATTATTGAACGGCTGGTTTTAGAAGATGACCTGGCAGCTGCCTATAGACTGGACCTTCCACGTTTGCAGATCCTTCGCAAGACTCCTCCAGTAGCGACACTCAAGCAGCAGCTTAAAGCCCCGATCTCTCTACACAGGGCAACACATCGTCTGACTCCGAGCCAGCACCAGTGACATCTACCGAAGACCAGATCCAACATTCCAGGGAGCCGCAAGAGAGCAGATGACGATCAACTGACTCAAGCAGAACACATATGATTATAAAGCACAGTCGACTTGAATATGTTGCTGGTAACCCTGGCGATAGTATCACTGTTCCCTACCCTTTAATGGACCGCAGTAAAGGTGATCCATGAAACACCATGGTTGTCACGCTGGACAGGAATAATAGTGACTTATGTCCGTGCTGGTGTCCTGTAGGGACGTAACAGCAGAACTCAATTTGATTTGTGTACCCATAAACTGTACAGCATCAATGATATTTGTGGAGACAATGACAAGCCGTTCAAGAAGAGTCTAAGTGGGGTGAGCAAGGTTATGCCAAATGTAACTGCGGTAAACAGTGCAGGACAAACAAGTGTAAATGCTTCAAATTGGACTAAAATGGAAGAGTAGATGTCACGCCAGCATTACCTGTCCAACAAGAACTAATTCATGTGTTCTCAGTGTTTCTGTAGCTGTTTGTACAGATACATATTGTTGGGTCAAAGAAGTATATGCCAGTTTATGTCAAATGATTTGTTATATCCATTACTTTATGACTTTTTCTTACAATTACAAGTTTCAGTCAATGTGTCAAATATTCTGGCTGATACATCAGTCAATTTGTAAAATGACTGAAAATTTCAGTTGACTGTTTTTACATATTGGCTTTGACATATATACCTCGCCATCGGTCATTATAGTATGTATTTTACCTGCTGGCGTTTTAAAGGACAAACGTCAGTGTTGCAGTGAAACCCATAGCCTATGAGATGCATGAATGTTTCATTATATTTGATGGAATATGTAAACCTATAGCGGACAATAGGGTAAGGGTTTCACACTGGTCACACATGTGTGCCTGACTGTGTCTTGCTCAAAGGCTGTTTGATCAGCGTTACATCATCCGAGGCTTTCGTAAAGCTTTCAAACATAATTATGGTACAAACCTGGGGTACATTTCCAAATTTGATGGATCCGTGTTTAAAATTCATATTTCGACTTGTTCCTATGTTGCCGTGTTTGTTCAGGTGAATACTTGACTTCATTTTGCTTGTCTTTGTGACGTGTGCTACCAGTTGAACAGGATACTCTTATTCATTGATCAATCACGATGGAGAAGAAAAACAGGTGAACGAACTACGAGTAACAGCATGTAACGTTTGTGCTGAATTGAAACATAAGAGATCTCTCATCTCTTGACAGTTGCAACAAATGATACAATCATAACACGGCCCAAAACACATATCGCATATCACAGAAATCGATTAACCTGAGCTCCCGACTTGAATGAATGTGGCGCAACCACTAAGAGTCATCGCTAAACATGGATCACAAACTGTGACATTCAAAGAATAGGATTAGGCCATAGGTAGCCATTAAGCTGTGAAGTATTTAGCTAACTAGTGACAAGAAGTGTAGAGAATCCCCCTCAGAAGAGCTGATATCTTGATGTCCTGAAAACAGAGCTCGCAAGTTTTTAGCGTATTTCATCCTGCGATCCAGACTGTGAACAGAGTACAATAAGGTTTACAATAAGTCAACCACTGATGTCACTCGCGCGTGCTTGCGTGCGTGCGTGCGTGCGTGCGTGCGTGCGTGCGTGCGTGCGTGCGTGTGTGTGTATGATTAGGCACTGCATCGATATATTATTGTTCTCATAATTAAATAAAAACAATTCAATATTGTAAACTTCATTTTCGATCTATTTTCTGCATATTCCTGACTGAAAAAAAAAAATTAAATATCCCAAAAAGGTTAAATGTTTATAAAAAAACAAACCTCAAACCTCATTGTATTCCTTTACAATATTCTATACATTCTACAATTAACAAGTCGCATATTCCCGTTGCCATTTTGGATCTAAGAGCGTAACTAGAATCATAGATTATGAAGGACCAAGGCCTATCGTCTATTTGCATGTGACTATAACATTGAAATATGAAAGGTGTGTACATATCATTGTTCACCCCTGAAGATCCGGGGTAGAATTGGTCTTCAGCAACTCATGCTTGCCGTAAAAGGCAACTATGCTTGTCGTAAAAGGCGACTAACGGGATCGGGTGGTCAGGCTCGCTGACTTGGTTGATGCATGTCATCGATCTCAATTGCGTGGATCGATGTTCATGATGTCAATCACTGGAATGTCTGGTCCAGACTCGATTATTTTACAAACCGCCGTCATATAGCTGGAATATTGCTGAGTGTGGCGTTAAACAACAAACAAACAAAACATATCATTGTTATATCAATGTGACCACAACTGAATTCAGCTGATGGAATTGGCGGAGGTTACTCACTCATCTGAGAAGGAAGGGTCATCGTGTCCATAGAAAATGTGAAAATTACCTTACCAACCGAATCCATCTCTTAGCTTGACACACACTGTCACACACTGACATAAGCGTTTCACGGAGAAAGTTGCCCTACTTTGTCTCAGCGGAGATGAATCGGATAAAAACAACGTGACTCTGCCGAAGCCTGGGAGATGTCAGTGACGTGTCTCAACACGGCAAGCTATCTCAATGACAACAGTCTTCTACAACACAAGGACTGACACCAACGACAGATGCCATTCGGAACATATGAAACAATCACATGGTAACAGTGCATCTTTATCTTGATGTGTATATCGGGGCTGACGAGAAAACACTGATGGTGTACACGTTTGTTGCAGTGTAGATATATAAACCCAAACCTTGACTATCTCAGGGATTTATAAACACGCGCGTCCGTATAATATGGCAATGGTAATGAGGATTCAATCTATTTGGGGATTACCATCTGACTTCCACAAAGACATGGCGGAATACGGAGCAGGATGCTATGGAAATGGTTTTTTAACCCTTTTTAAAAATACGTTTGTGTGGACAGACGTTGTTACACATGTCACTTTGAAACCTTCAGAAATAAAAGATAGATTTATCAAAGACATGAAACAATATAATATCCCCGAACCCCATATAATAGTCCTGTGACATATTGCCTACATTGTGGACAAATCATACAATCTTGTGATATATTTTCTATAGCGAGGACAAATCATACAGTCATGTGATATATTTCTTATTATGAGGACAAATAATACAGTTATGTTACATATTTCCTACATTGAGGACAAATCATACAGTCATGTGACATATTTCCTATTATGATTGATTGATTGTTTGTTGTTTAACGCCCCACTCAGCAATATTCCAGCTATATGACGGCGGTCTGTAAATAAACGAGTTCGGGCCAGACAAATCCAGTGATTGACATCATACCGTTAGTCGCCTCTTACGACAAGCGTAATTGCCTGTTACAGCAAGTATGGGTTGCTGAAGACCTTGTCTACCCCGGATCTTCACGGCCTTAAAAAGAAGAATATTTGTTTCTCTACAAGTCTGACCCTAGAAAACTATTCCATGATCGGAGGAAGTGTTCTTTCAATGTTATTTCTATAGTTGATGTGACTCATGATGTGTTGAAAACCTGGGGGTTATAGGAAACTTCCCTGAATCAACGGAGATCAAGTATTTTCAAGATTTTTAAGCCAGCCATTTTAGTATTCTACCCCGGCTCTTCACGGGTCTTTCCTATTATGAGGACAAATGATACAGTCATGTGACATATTTTTGTCACTGAGGACAAATTATACAGTCTTATGACATATTTTCTACTATGAGGACAAATACAGTCATGTGACATATTTCCTTTTATGAGGACAAATAATAGTTATGTGACAAAATGTTTTCACTGAGGACAAATAATACAGTCATGTGACATATTTCCTATTATGAGGACAAAAAATACAGTCTTGTGACATATTTCCTATCATGAGGACAAATAATAGTTATGTGACATATTTTCTACATTGAGGACAAATTATACAGTCTTGTGACATATTTCCTATTATGAGGACAAATAATACAGTCTTGTGACATATTTCCTATATGAGGACAAATAATACAGTCTTGTGACATATTTCCTATTATGAGGACAAATAATACAATCTTGTGACATATTTCCTGTTATGAGGACAAATAATACAGTCTTGTGACATATTTCCTACTATGAGGACAAATAATACAGTCATATGACAATTTTCCTGTAGCGAGTGAGTTTTATCAATCCCGTTGAAATTCGAACGCGAATAGTATGACATCACACATTCTGACACCTTGTCATGAACAAGTTTAATACCATTCCCATTCTCATTCTCATTTTCAATCAGTGCCGAGGGCGGGTTTATTATTGAAATCAAACAATCTGTCACATACACGATCATCAATCATTTTCGTCTGACTGGTGAAGATGACATTCTAAGATTCACAGGTGCCACTTTGGACTGAAAAAACATTTAATATCCTTTTCCACACTAATTGGTGTCAGGGTTTGGACTGGTTTGTTGGAATTCATGAGCATATAGATCTGGCGGGAGAGAAACGCCTGTGACACAAGTCATCTAGTTGTGGTAATGGCGACAGCTCATTACGAGAGTTTCAGGTTATAAACGGACACTGATTCAGCCTAATAAAAGCCCGGATGTTAAATCGTTCTCTGTACACGATCTGGCTATTGCCACATGTGGATATCTCCCAAATCTCCTAAATCCGATCAGTTCTTCACGACGTTGCTGACGCAATTGCCATGTTGTTAAAATTGTATTTTTGCCGCTCCTGGGAAGTTAACGAGATTTATTTTGCACTTTCATGTTGACTGATATGAATAATGTTAGAACTTGGGGATATTACCAAAGTGGTACTTTTGTTACGAACTGCCTAAATTTACCACGCCATACAATAACTGAAAGAATGTTTTCAGCTCCATTGAGCTCACGCAATTCTATTCTGTAAAACTTTTGATAATTTCTGAATAAAGACTATGCATTTTGTATTGCAAATTCACGTGTGCGTGCGGGTGGGAGACACAGGTCAACGGCACATTGTTCGCGATAAACAGGTGTGTTGCTAATCAATGCCAGGGTCCTATGATGGTGGTTTCGAATCCCAGATTGCCCTCATCATAAACATTGGTTTGTCAGCACCATAACCTAGGGGCAGTGTTCTGGTGACCCCACTCTATTGTATTGTCGAAGTATATGCCGAAAATGTTAAAATGTTTGATTTCTCAACTTTGTGCACGACTGTCCTACACGGCAAATATATTCCTACCATGATGAGGTGAAATTGGGTTTAACGTCGCGTCCAAGATTATTGCACTTATATAGCGACGTGCATGCACGTGCGTGTGGCTGCTTGAACTAGTCCGGACTGATGCCGATTTATAGGGCTCGGCCACTGAGATACCATGCCGCAGTTTAACATGAAAACCCCACTCAGATACAGTATACTGACTCCGAGAAGAATAGTCCTTGTTTTAGCCCTTAATGCCGAGCGCAAGACAGGGTAACAACAAGTACCACCTTTTCACGTCTTTTGGTTTGACGCGGCCGGGGTCGAACCCCTTACCTTCCGCTCTCCGTGCGGATGCTCTACCCCTTGACCACGGAGCCGGTCTTCCACATGACTATTATTTGTCCTTATAGTAGGAAATATGTCACAAGACTGTATTATTTGTCGTCAGTGAAACAAATATGTCACATGACTGTATTATTTGTACTAATAATAGGAAAGACCCGTGAAGATCCGGGGTAGAATAGGTCTTCAGCAACCCATGTTAAAAAGCCGACAACGCTTGTCGTAAGAGGCGACAAACGGGATCGGGTGGTCAGGTCTCGCTGACTTGGTTGAAGCATGTCATTGTATCCCACTTGCGTGGATCGATGCTCATGATGTCAATCACTGGAATTGTCTGGTCCAGACTCGATTATTTACAGACCGCTGTCATATAGCAGGAATATTGCTGAGTGCGGCGTTAAACAACAAGCAAACAAACAAACATAAACCAACAGGGCATTTGTTACTTGGCATAGTGACCATAGATATGGTTACATCTCTATCCTCAGAAGTTTGTCAGAAATGAAAGCAATTGTCATCTGAAGTTTACTGAGAAAACAAAATGTGAAATGATCCACTTCCAACCATTGATAACATATATGGGGAATTTGGGGGTAAGACTTTTAGACAAGAAGTAGGCATCTCCACAGGCACCTACTATGCTCTGTCACATTAAGAGTAATGTTTAGATTAAGGGTTGTTACAATGCTCCCCTTCCTGTTATGCACATGAAAAGGAATTTCTGCTCGGGTTGTCGAAATCGTAACAGGGAAATTTGGCTAAGAAGTTTAACTTAAGCTTCAAGTGCATTGATGACCTGATAAGTCTGATATCGTTCGATGATGGTCCCTTTCACTAATTAACTCACCCAGCAATAATTTAAAGAGTCCAGTGAAACCGCCTCATCTGTTTCATGTTCAGATCTGTGCATGGAGCTTCAGAGCGGCGACAAGACTGCATGACTGTCCAATAGTCATTCTTTCCTTTATGTCGAGCAATATTCCTGCACCTCCTGCATTTGCTGCTCACATTTCGCATCTTTTGAGGTACAATCCAGTATGCTCTTTCTACGAAGACTTCAAAGAGCGCCATACGACTCTTGCTTAAATGTTGTATGATCAAGATTACGATATTAAAAGTCCAAAAGACCCATCGGTGACAAAAATGATTTCACGATGCAATCCGTTATTTTGACCATTTGTTTCCGTGCTTTTTTCAGGTGAAAGATTTGACTTGCCTTTGCATATTTTTGTGACGGATGCCACCCGTTGGCCATAATGTGTTCGCGAACACCTGGTATCATCACTGTTCCATAGTGATTCATAAACACAAGCTTACGATATAGTCGAAACCGTAGAATGGACTCTGCTTTTAGCAGAGATTTCTTATTAAGTAAATAAAATTGACTTTATAAAAGTTCAAATCTCCCTCATACAGTTACGGTTTATCTCCAGATCCCCCTTCATACCTTTGATATTCAGTGAGTGAGTGAGTGAGTTGGGTTTAACGCCGCTTTTAACAGTATTACAGTTATATCGCGACGTGTCAGCTTAATGTGGAAGGAAAGCCCAAGTGATTCAGGTCTCAGACGTTTACCACTTCGGTGAAACCAACGAGCAAGGGTATGGTGCTGACAAACCTAAAAACATAATCGGGGCGAACCGGGATTCGAACCCACAATCATAGGTTTCTGGTGTGCCCAAGGGACGCAACTCTGCACAGCGAATCGCGGCGCCTCAGACATTTTGGCCACCCATGCCCCCTTTGATATTCAAGTTGGAATGCTGTACTCATAGTTGCACACTAGTTGTGGGGATGTTGCTAAGTTATTCTTGAAATTATGTCGTTTGCCTGAAATAGCAATGGATCGATTCCTGTTGTTATCAACAGTTGATTGTAACGAGAACTGTACGACCCCAACAGTTCTTTAATCAGTGAACACTGTATGAACGGTGATACATCCTGTTCAACTGCAGCGACAAAAAGGTCCGACCATTTGATATTCTGGGATGGGGCTAGGATTTTATCTAAAAAATAAATTGTCCCCGAAAATTCTTGAAAAAAATAATTCTGCTTCAGACTGTTGAAAGAATAGAAACTGCCTGCCACAAAAAATACATTGTTGCAAGACGTTTTTCTTTCTTTTTTGTTTGCATTGAGAGACATGCATTTCAAGTTTGTAACCACATATACTTCCACGCACGACTAAATCCGGCAGTGTCTTCGTTGCTTTCATTATCTGATATATGGACCAAGATTATATCGCCCACTCAATGTCAAACACCTCTTGTCATAGAGACTATTTTATCAGAAAATGCAAGGTACATGAAATCTAAGTCTCACAAATAGCAAGGCCAATACTGAAGCTCCCATTTCTAGTCTCAATCGGCACATGCGTCCTGTTGTATAGATGGCGTGCATTATTGAAGCTACACCAGTGGCTTCTAGATCCCCAGACACTGCATCGCATCTGTGATATGCAATGGAGGGTTCACTGCCGAACTATTGTTAATATTGTACCTTTTTCAGCAAGTATACATTTTGTAATATTTTGGTTGTTAAGTGAAGTTACATTTAGGCTGTGTTCCTCTTCTAGCTAAGTTGTTCAGTTGTAAACTCACTTTACTGCGACTGTTGTGCCTCTATATTAACCATTTGAACTATACCGTCTAGTAGTTACAGGTTTCCAACCGTGACTTTCCCCTTCCAGTAGAACAATGTACGATCAACTGATGGCGTTTCATTTCTCAATTTCACGGTAGACACACTTTGCTTACAACTAAACTTTTCAATTAAGCTTTCACCATCAAAGACTTGGATAAATCATTCCAGAAAAAATATGGTTGACACATGTGACGTCGCTTGTTAGCATGGTGTGCGATGCCATCACGGGAGACAACCTGATCGGTCCAATTCCTTGAATGAAGTTGAACTGATCGGTCGTAAAACGCCTGAGAGCATTTCTTCGTAATCGGTCGAATCGGTGTATATATCTACAATAAAATATTGACAACTTCTTACACCAAATATTTTACTGAACAATTTTAACAAATATCTTAACACATATCACTATTTATGTGAGCTTTGGTTTAAGTATGTTTGTGTAAGGGGAATATTGCAATTATTGTTTTTATTTTGTTTGATAATCGTTTCATTCTGTCAAACTTTATTCCCATATGGTTAATCAACGGTGGTACAAGAGCAAAGTATACATATAGACGTACATAAAACACATGAAAAGATGGAATGACATATCAGTACAGTATTAGCCATCAATTGTACACATTTAGGCAGTTTGTTCAGTAACTTAAATTCTGTGGACACGAAAGTTGTTAATATTTACATAAAGTTGACCATAGATAATAATATGTATCTAAATATATTATTCTTTCTTTATCCATGGCGTTACGTTTAAACGGAATGAAACCATGCCATCTGCTAGATTCTACAGGTTGGGTGTGATTTGATGTTCAAATTTAACTTTAGGGAGAAGTACATGTTTCGAAGGAAGGCAAAGTTAAAAAGGTTTGTTGGTTGTTTTGTTGTTTAACGCAGCACTCAGCAATATTCCAGCTATATGACGGCGGTCTGTAAATAATCGAGTCTGACCACACAATCCAGTGTTAAATAACATGGGCATCGATCCACGCATTTGGGATCGATGACATGCATCAAACACGTCAGCGAGCCTGACCACCCGATCCCGAAAGCATAGTCGCCTTTTACGTCAAGCATGGGTTGCTGAAGACCTTGTCTACCCCGGATCTTCACGGCCCTAAAAAGAGGAATATTCGTTTCCCTACGTGTTTGACCCTAGAAAACTATTCCATGATCGGAGGAAGTGATCTTTCAATGTTAAAATTATTTCTATAGTTGATGTGACCCATGATGTGTTGAAAACCTGGGGGTTATAGAACACTTCCCTGAATCAACAGCGATCAAGTATTTTCAAGCTTATTAAGCCAGCCATTTTAGTATTAACATATAGATTACCTTAATATCTTCACATCTTTTTCAGGTATCTTTTTAAAGAGAGTACTCCAAATTTAAAGAAGGATAGACTCAGAAACCTGGAGTATTATGCAATGGAATACACATTCCTTTGCAAACTTGTAGGGACTGTGAGAATAATTTCTAAGTATAAACACGATCATTTGAAGATGTTATCATGAAATTAATGCTATTAATATTCAGTTGTCATAAATAAAACAGTACTGACATTCAAATTTTCTTTTTTGTCTTTACCCTCCTGCTTGATAATCATTGGAATGCTCTGTTTTTAGATTGTTAATCTCCAGGTACTGATCCGTCGAATATGCTAGAAAACAGTGTTGATCGGTCGAACACTATTGTCTTATTCTTAACAAGATATTCGATATATCTTTAGTGATTCCTTCAAATATGTTTTACTATTTTGCGTTTTACGGCATATGGAATCTGTTTTGACAGATATTCGAGTCGCCTCATGTTGAAGTTTTCAATTTCTTAGACGTTTATATTTTATAACTCTCCTCAAGGGCAGAATTTCACAGCACTGGCTTCAGATGTTTACACTACTATGCAAGTATTACTGTTATCGTCAATGTATGGCATTTTCTTTCATAAAGATATAGCACCAAAACATGAAATAGAGAAACCACTCTTGACCAGAAGCGTCTTGATGGATGACTGAAGGAATATTTGTCCTTGTTTTGACGACCCGCGAAGATCCGGGATAGAATAGGTCTTCAGCAATCCATGCTTGCCGTAAAAGGCGGCCATGCTTGTCGAAAGAGGCAACCTTATTGTCCGTTTGATTCCAAAGACCAGCGACCCGAATGTCTTTGAATGATTCTGGTTCTCTTCATTCTACAAATGCGGCTTTCAGCATTCATCCAGGTCCTCTTTCCTATTTCGGGCCGGAAATTGGTGTTCGCTGTGATGACTTTTTACAGCAGGGTCGTCAACGGCATGTGGACATTGCAACGTGATTAAGAGTGGAAATAAACTGTTTTACGCCGAGGCAAAGCTTGTTGATATTGTCGTCGCTCCTGGTTCAATGTTTTGTCATTTTCTCGGTTCACCTAGCCACTGATCACATTCACGCAGGCTGCAGTGAAAGGTTTGGCTCAGATACAGATCGAATCTCAGTGATTTATTGATGCCCACTTGTTACCTTTTACTAAAAGATAAAACAGACAAATATATAAATGGCATGCTACTGGCAATTAGAAGGACGAAGTACCACTTATAACCTGTATTTGACATATAAGTGACAGTGAAATTGTTTAATGACACTCACGTTAGGGCTTGAGTGGTATATAATATAACGTTCGCGTCTTTACGCCACGCAGCATCAAATGTCAAATGTGTCCAGAAAAGTATGCCATCACTGTCAAGTACATTTGTAATGACATTCAATGTTACTTTCGGAATTCTTTCGAAGTGAAGACAAACACATAATGGGTTGGCTTGTTGTTTTTAGTGATCCCCCGACAGTTCTTCTGTCACAGGCCCTGTGAGTTTCTTCATCACATTGTTTGTTTCGTGGCCCGCCTCCGTGGTCTAATGGCAGAGCGTCCGCCCGGAGAGCGGAAGGTCCAGGGTTCAATCCCCGGCCGCGTCATACCAAAAGGGGGTTAAAAGATGGTACTTGTGGTTACCCTGATGTTACCGTGTTGTTATCCTGCCTGGCGCTCGGCATTATAGGGGATAAAACAAGGACTCGCAGCCCGGAGTCGGAATGGAGTGTTCATGTTTACCTGCGTCATGGTATCTCAGTGGGCTAGCACTATAACATCGACATTAGTCCGGACACACACACACACACACACACACACACACACACACACACACACACACACACACACACACACACACGTGCATGCACATCTCTTTATAAGTGCAATTATCTTGGACAAGACGTTAAACCCCATTTCTCCATCCCTCACTTTGTTTTTTTTGTTGCTTTGGATTTTTGTGTTTTTTCTACCGCAACAGTCAGCAATAGTCCAGATATATGACGGCAGCCTGTCAATATTCGAATCTGGACAGAATGACGTCGGGGACAATGACACGTAATCAACCAAGTGACCTTGCTTGACCACCCGATTCATTTGTCGCCACCTACATGGATATGTACTTGTTATCATGGACCAATCTACGAAATGGGTTCAAGCCTTTGGAGGGTTGAAGCCTATCAGTAGGCGGAAACTGTGTCCAAAACATTTGTGGAAGACCTCATTGAAAGGTACCGCAGTCCAGTTGAAGTACACACTGATCAAGAAAAGAACTTTGACGGAGAATTTGTACCTTACTTGATGCTTCCACAACAAGAAACCACCCTACCAAAAATCAACGAATGGGTTAGTAGAAAAATTCAACCGCACTTTATTAGAAAAGCTGCAGTGTTACTGTAACAATGATAAATATTAGGATGTGCACCTTCCACGCCTTACAGCAGCATGCTGAAGTACACCTCACACTGCTGCAGGCTTTATCCCAAACCAACTCATGTTTGGAAGTGACGTTCACGGGCCTGAGGATTAACTTCATGGAATTACAAATGCTGAAAATTCAGAGAAGAAGAACATGCAATATTTAAAATTTTTGGAGCATACGCTGGACAAGGATTTTCAGTTTGTTCGAAATTTGTGAAGCAAGATCAAAAGAAACAAGGTCAAAGACAAGAAATGTGTTAACCTCGTGCACTACAACATCATCTTACTTTGCTTCATGGATGATATTCCGTACTTGGTTTCATGGAAAGGAAGGGGAAAATCAAACCTCCAAATGAGAATATGCCGGATCCAGTGGAGAAGGAAATCTGACATTGCAGCCACAATGGTGGTAGTTTGATCTAAATGATGAAAAACATTCTGGAAATCAGGAGGACCTATCACTGATGTCAGATTCATTTGAGCCACAGTGACACCGTGAATATAAATGCACTTGCCCAGCTAGACAGACTGACTGACTGAGTATGGTTTTACGCCGCTTTTAGCAATATTCCAGCAATATCATGGCGGGGGACACCAGAAATGGGCTTCACACATTGTACCCATGTCGGGAATCGAACCCGGGTCTTCGGCGTGACGGGCGAACGCTTTAACCACTAGGCTACCCGACCGCCCCTCCGGCTTGACAGAAGATTCAGAAGAACGAGAAACACATGTTACAGAATCTCTGAAGCCACAATGGCACTATGAATCTGACAATACTGGCATTATTACAGACCCTTAAAGGAATGTGGGGGGACGGGTGGCCCAATCGTCTAAGGCGCCGCGATTCGCTGTGCAGAGTTGCGTCCCTTGGGCACACCAGAAACCTATGATTGTGGGTTCGAATCCCGGTTCGCCCCGATTATGTTTCTAAGTTTGTCAGCACCATGCCCGTGCTCGTGGGTTTCACCGACGTGGTAAACGTCTAAGACCTGCATCACTTGGGCTTTCCTCCCACATTAAGCTAACACGCCGTGATATAACTGAAATAATGTTAAAAGCGGCGTTAAACCCAACTTACTCACTATAGCATCGGAAACCACCATGTAAAGTTTACGGTGCGTTCGTAAAATCTCCACGTATATTATCATGGATGTTTACTGTGTAGGATTATAATAAGCTTAAAGATTTCTCGACGCTTCTTTCAGTATTTATGCTCTGCTGGGGTGGTTTTGTCTACCACACGGTAGTAAAAGTGGCCACGTACATCTTTGATTTCCTTATTGCATGAGGAGTATTATTTTTGTTGTAGCCTTTTACCAAATACATCCATGCACACTGGCGTGTACAGGCACACTCACGTACATCCATGCACAGAAATAATAATATGGAATATGGAATTTCAACTTTGTTTAATATTTTAGAAGACTGTGTTGGGTCGATAAACTGATGACTGCCTGGACCTACACTACATTTGGGGAAGACAGTGTATCTCACCTTGCAGCAGGATAATGCCGGTCCACACGTTGTAAACAGACAATTATATGGACAAAATAGGTTTTAACCATATAATACAGCTACAAGTACGTCAAACACTTCTGGACCGCCTCCGTGGTCTAATGGTAGAGCGTCCGCCCGGAGAGCGGAAGGTCCGGGGTTCGATCCCCAGCCGCGTCATACCAAAAGTCGTTAAAAGATGGTACTTGTTGTTACCCTGTCTGGCGCTCGGCATTAAGGGGCTAAAACAAGGACTGGTTGGCTCGGAGTCAGTATACTGTGTCTGAGTGGGGTATACTGCGGCATGGTATCTCATTGTGCTAGCACTGTAAATTGGCATCAGTCTGGACTAGTACAAGCAGCCACACAAACACACACACGTACATGCACGTCGCTATATAAGTGCAATAATCTTGGACGCGACGTTAAACCCCGTTTCACCTCACCTCTATACTGTTTATGTCTCCCTTTCCTTCAGACGAGATGTTCCTCACCTGACACATGTCTCCTCCAAGCAGACATCATGACATTCGTTGTCCAGCTGCTTTCCCTTCTTGGTAGGTTTCTTTAGCGGACACCTCTCAGAATAGGACTGCTTCCAACCTATAACATAACTTTGGCTCTTATTAGCAATAGTACACTAAGGTTAACATCCCACGTCTTGTTTGTATGATTACCAACAAATCAGTTTATATCCTTAGGCAAGGGAGGAGGCGAGTGGCCTGGTTCAGTGGACAAGCTGGTAAAATGTATTGTGGCTCCACGTACCAGGTAGTGGGTAAATATTCTTTTTCGTTAACACCCAACTCAGCAATTTTCCAGCTGAGGGGGCTGCGTGTAATCGAGTTTGAACCAGACAATCCACTGAATTTTTAGGTTTCCCTTTTGAAACGAGGATGAATCACCTTAAACAAGATGAAACTAAAACAATGATACTAATTACCTTTCATACAAACAGCTTCTCCAGACCGAGTCCTCAAACATTCCGAACCTTGATCGCAAGACGTGGATCCACAGACCTCAGTCATGACATGGATCCACAGACCTCAGTCAAGACATGGATCCACAGACCTCAGTCAAGACATGGATCCACAGACCTCTGTCAAGACATAGATCCACAGACCTCAGTCAAGACATGGATCAACAGACCTCAGTCAAGACATGGATCCACAGACCTCAGTCAAGACATGGATCCACAGACCTCAGTCAAGACATGGATCCACAGACCTCAGTCAAGACATGGATTACAGACCTCAGTCAAGACATGGATCCACGGACCTCAGTCAAGACATGGATCCACGGACCTCAGTCAAGACATGGATCCACAGACCTCAGTCAAGACATGGATCCACAGACCTCAGTCAAGACATGGATCCACAGACCTCAGTCAAGACATGGATCCACAGACCTCAGTCAAGACATGGATCCACAGACCTCAGTCAAGATATTGATCCACAGACCTCAGTCAAGACATGGATCCACAGACCTCAGTCAAGACATTGA
Organism: Haliotis rufescens; assembly: GCF_023055435.1. NCBI lineage: Eukaryota > Metazoa > Mollusca > Gastropoda > Lepetellida > Haliotidae > Haliotis > Haliotis rufescens. Next base: position 57,751,664 of record NW_025963779.1, on the reverse strand, counting down.
TCCACGGACCTCAGTCAAGAAATGGATCCACAGACCTCAGTCATGACATGGATCCACAGACCTCAGTCAAGATAATGATCCACAGACCTCAGTCAAGACATGGATCCACAGACCTCAGTCAAGACATTGATCCACAGATCTCAGTCAAGACATGGATCCACAGACCTCAGTCAAGACATGGATCCACAGACCTCAGTCAAGACATGGATCCACAGACCTCAGTCAAGACATGGATCCACAGACCTCAGTCAAGACCTGCAAGCAGAAGTAGCTTCGAAATGATTTGTGATTGTTGCATACTGGAGTTCAAAACATCAGGCAGAAAGCCCACAGAAACAATATAATACGGTTAAAATCATTGTTTAAACAATAAATTACACTGCCATTTAACAAATTACATAATACTATTAGCAAAACAACGTATTCATACATTAAGTATTAAAAGTGTAAAAACAGCTGTTGAACGCTTCATGTGTATCTATCGTCTGTATGCAAAGTCGAAAAATCCATCGCAATTACAAGAAACAGATATATTAATATGGAAACCACTTGCAGATAACATTTTATAGTATATCAAATGTAATGATAATGCGTGTCTATTGCAATACTTTCTATTCTAATGTCGGATGTCTAATACCTAATGTCCAATTCAAGCTGTTTTATTTGTTAAAAAGCGTAGATGTACCATCCATTGTGCAGTAAATGCAACATATCAGTCTTGGGAAATAAAATTAAAAAATATAAAATTTAAAACGTCCTACGTCCGAAGTATTACCAGCAAACACAACCCACCCAACACCCAACCAGTAGATGAAGGACATCAAAATAGCTACAATTTCGCTGCTTTACAAAACGATACTGCTGAAAAGCATTCGTTACCAACTCGTTTCATTCTGGGACCAGACAAATGTTTTCTGGAAGGTTACGAATGGCTGAAAATACATCTGGTGATCGGTGGTAGTTTTTTAGTCTGATCACGTATAAGTGATCTATTAGATTTGATTGAACTATTTACAGCCTATAAACTCGCCCTCGTCCTGTCTCGCATGTCGGTTAGTGTTCTAAGGCTTTTCTCAGGCTCCTGTCAAACAAATGACTTGCGTAAGAGGACAAAATGTTCGAAAGACAAGATGGCACACTTCAATTTGATTTGATGTGCGTCTATATTTCAGTTGCTTTAGCAACCGCCTCTTTGCTGTACACATTTATCACAGAGGGTGTCAGGTATTCAGAAAGTCAGTCAGACCTTTACCAAAGTGCTTACTAAGCAGGTTGTCCAAGAGGTTGATCATGATATGTGGACATTTAAAGGACAAGTGAGTGAGTATGGTTTTACGCCGCTTTTAGCAATATTCCAGCAATATCACGGCGGGGGACACCAGAAATGGGCTTCACACATTGTACCCATGTCGGGAATCGAACCCGGGTCTTCGGCGTGACGATCGAACGCTTTAAAGGACAAACATAGTCGTCAGGGAAAATGTACTTCATAATTCGAGCAATAAGACTGAACACATACAGTCACCTGCTGTGTCGCGTTTTTAGTTCCCTTTTAATGATGGTCTCATGTGAGAAAATAACATTATTTCCCAGTCATGTATTCAAATGGACATTAATCAGTTGAACAGCCGTCGGGGGGGATTACCATTGTACAACAGTCACACCAAGAATCAGTGGTAAACAAACCCGTGAACATCCAGATTAGATTAGGCCTTCAGCAATCCATTCTTGTCGTAAAAGGCGACTAACGGGATCGGGTGGTCAGGCTTGCTGTTTTGGTTCATGCATGTCATCGTATCCTAATTGCTTGGATCTATGCTCATTATATTAACCTGGATTGTCTGGTCCAGACTCGATTATTTACAGACTGCCGTCATATAGATGGAATATTGCAGAGTGCGGCATTAAACAACAAACAAACAGTGGTCAACAAGAGTCGCCCTGGATCTTTTAATATAAGTAAAACAGTGTTTTACAATGTACTGTGTCTCTTATTAAACCCCTAACTAACAATGTGCCCATGTGCATCCTCTGAGTTCGCAGTTGCTCATGAGGGAGATTTTAATAAGATAAGATCAAATAAAAGCGACAAACCCTTTCCATAATCATAAGGAGCATGTGTTAAAGACTCACTTCTAAATATTGATGACACCAGGACCCACTTGCACAAAGCGATCGTAGCGCTAAGATGATCGTAACTCCCATACTTTAACATAGACTTACAATAGTCTTAGCGCTAAGATCGCTTTGTGCAAGTGGGGCCAGGTGTCTGCGAAAAGGAGATCGTAAGCTACCCTCCGCCGACACCCATCACAAACATGCGGAAAGGCTAGACAATTGTTCACCTGAAAAAAACCACCGGAACATATCGTACACGTCAAAATAGGGAATTGAACATCATTGTGGCCACTGATGTGTGAAAGTTTGGAAATGTCATACTGTAACATATGTCTACCATCTAACGTTTAGAAATCTGTATTAAGGCCTTTGGCTTTTGATCAAGTGTTGTAATAACGAACTGCATTGGACATCATTTCTGTAATTGATGGGTCAAATTCAGAAATGTCGTCATCATGTCCATAATAAAACCTTGTGTAATACAAACTTTACTGAGGCCTTTGATGTTGTAACTTTGATCATACAACGTTTGATCATGAGTCGTATGACGCTCTTTGAAATCTTCGTCGAAAGAGTTGTGTAATGTAGACAGCAATGAGTGGAGCTGCTGGAATATTGTTTCACAAAAAGAAAAGTCTCCATCTTGTCATACAGTCATCTTGGTAGCCTTTTGTCACTCTGAATCTGTAATCATAGATCGCTTTGGTAGATTGGTTAACATTGCTTTGATTCGTGTGTGTGACCTTTGTTTGCTTCGTGTGTGATGGGGACGATGATGTTCTTGACAGGGAACCGGCGTAGCCAGAACTTACAGAAAACATACTGTGCACCATTATCGGTATCACAGTGGTGAAAACAAACTAGTCTTTCCCGAAGCATTTTCAGGCCAGTGAGCAAATCGCATAGTGAAAAGGCGGCCCTTCTAGGTCTGGAAAAGGCAATTTGAGTCCTGCCTTTGATGACTCGGTAAAAGTAATGAGATTTTGCTGGGTTGGAAAATTAAAAAGGAATCTTCGTATATCAATGTTCTATTTTTTTCAATGCATGGAATACACATTCTCCACTGACTGCGACAAGAAACGTAATCTATCAGAAAACTGTAAGGTACATTCTCGCGAACTCGATCTTTGGAAACAAGCTTAATTTGCGAGATCGCGGTATTTGGGCAAGATCTTTTACGCTCGTGCTGTATTGTACATAGAACCTTTATCAGATTAAGTCGAAAAAGCAAGAAAGCGATATATGAACATGGTGTGTAATCGCAATCGCGACTTGTCAAATCAAGCCACGAAAACGCGAGAATGTGACATTTTATTTTCTCGCATTTTAGACGCTTTGTAAAATCGTAAGGTCAACGCACATGAGCACTCTTGTAGTTCTGTGGACATTCTTCTTTCATGGTCTTCATTTTTCAAATTATGACTAAGCTTGTATGTACAAGTAATTTCGGCAAAACATACAACTAACTTACCTTTCCGTTATTAGTCTTAGCCATGAAAAGTCTTCTCATGTTAAATTAAAAACCCTCAACAGGCTCAATTTAATTTAACGAAAAAAATCGTGTTAATGTATTAATGTCAAATGATAATGGAAACTTTTCGGGGTCTGGAATCTGGACAAAAACATCACCGTCAGTTTTACATTAAAGCGTCAGGAAGTTATCAGACGGTTAATACTTGTTATACACTTATACTAGTAGAATTACTATATACTATTACTTCACACTAAGGAAGTGTCTTAGTCTATAAGAGGTTACATACCATTGTGATAACTTCGTATTAGTCATATACAGTAGGTACTGTACAGGGATCGTCACGAAGAGAAACAACTCTTATTCTTCATTTTGCCTCAATAGAACCGACTCATTTATATTGCTAAAATTGCGAAAGAAGCTGTAAATTCTGTAGCAGATCCAAATAATTTTCTTTGACTACAACAGTTGAAGTTTAGAATTCGTTTTCTTGGCACATAGCACATGAACCATTGTGCATGAAGAAGCCAACTGCTGAAGACGTTTGTGAAGGAAGGGGGCGGAGAGAGGGACGAGCAGGGGGATGCATTGCAGTAGAGATGACCTTCACGCAAAGAGCACTCTGGTGTCAGATAAGTATAATACTTGAGTTTTGAGAAGTGTTGCAAGGTACTTTGTGCTTGCTGAAAATGCTGTGTAATATTCTCGCTTACTTAAAAGGTCCCAAATAACCAACTGATTGTATAAACGAAAATAAATAAAAACAACACTTTGCTTAACCATAAATTACCTTTTTAATCAATTAATTGATCACAATTGCGTTTTCATTCATAACTGGCAATATACGATTGAAGCATTCTCTGTAATAGAACTGAATGGTGTCGGGACACACAACAAGCAACATGACTACCGCTGTGTACAAGAGAACAACAGGACAACTATGTACACTGCTGTAGTTTAATATACACATTGTACCAACATATACACAAATAGTCAAATCAGTCCTCTGCAAATACAACAGAAACAGTGGTATAAGGAATGAAGTGGTCAACATGTTTAGTATCAATAAAACCCTATATTGCAAACACTTGTATTATACTTCAGCATGGTCTTTTCACCCTTCAATACCCATCTATACAAATGAAAATAAAACATAAAACAAATTAAAATCTTTATAAATCTCTGCAATAGTACAATATTAAACACGAAAATTCTTTTCTGACAATCATAAATACATATAGACAAAACATGAGTGTAATACTCACAATAATAGATATGTAAATTCACCCAAATGAAGTGCAAGAAATGTAAAAAGAAAGGTTATACGAATATATGAAATTCATTTCACTATGACTCTGAAGATTTACATAGCACAATAATTTGAGTCAAAATCACCTTATACTACAAAATATTACTAAATTGGAATGATGAAAAAGGTTCCAATCTACATGGGATAAAGCTCTAAACTAGATGTATCAATACCTCTGGGTGTTGTGTTACCTATCGAAGAACAAGTATTCTACACACAGATTCCTTACATAAGTAACTAACTTAAAAAGGAAGTGTAAGATGTTGCTAAAATTAGGTCAACATTATTGATGTTCTTTATGCAAATTCCCCAAAGCATATGTTTAATAAACTTACATTGTTTATAGGTTACATGCCCTATTTCAACAATATTGAGTACTTGGGCATTACTCAAAATGCAATTTTGTGACCGCAAACAATGCATAGACATTCAACTGATAAACATATTAAAGAAAAAGTACACATACAGAGGTGCTAAACTTACACCAAGCTTCAGATACCAACTGATGAATGTATGAATGGAACAAATAATGTGGAGGTTAATGAAGTTAGATACTAAAGAAACAAACATCATAGGCTAATAGGCTGGCATGATGGTTAGAATTTAGGAAAGCATCTTCTCTGGAACCATGCTAATTAAGAGTTCATGTACATCTGGGGCTATTTTTTAGACGTGAAACAACAATTATGCAGTCAAACATTTACATATGTGTAAATTATGTTCAGTATTCAAACACAAAACTGATAATAATGGACAAACCAAAACACTCCACATTCTTAAATAGAGCTATAATGATGAACAAGTGTAATACTCACACACTTTACACTGATACATCAGTGTTTGAAATTAAGGGAGGTCCTGGAGATATTACTTGTAGAATTCGTATTTGACCCCCTAAATCTTCAACTTCTAATATTAAGGTGATGACAAGGACTCCATGATTTTCATACTTTAGTTTGACCACTGTTCAGCATGTAGACATACAATGCCAGGCATTTACCCTTAAAGGGGTACCAGGCTCAAGACAATTGGCAGTCCAAACAATGATTCAAAATTATATTGTTTTTTCTAGGTGCACAAATTGTATGTGCATCAATTTGGCAGTTAATGATTACCCTACATACAGACACCATCTCATTTTCACCTGGGACACTCCTTACAATGTCTAGACCAAGACTGGACATGGAATCAGATGTTGGAGCATCATACAGTCCTTCTTAAAAGTGAGTGAGACTGGTTTAAAGCCACTTTGAACAGTATTTCAGTTTTATCACGGCATGTCAGTTTAATGTGGGAGGAAAGCCTAAAGTGATGCAGGTCTTAAACAAACCATGCACATCAATCTTAAAGCTACAGCTGTATAAGGTAAACTGAATCTCACCTTGATGGATGCAATCTGTGCCTGCTGCATTTGCACTTCCAATCTGGTAAGTGACATTTAATATCAAACTAGCATTCAGTTGGTGGTAGCTTTTTCGAGACATTTTCACAGATTGTCAAATCCATTTGGGTCTCATGTGTGGATCCACTGCTTTAACAACAAATTGTTAACCAGGTAACAAACAAACTTCACAGAACACAAACATCTTATTCCACTGCATGCTTCTCCCATATTAAACAATTCAAATAAACATGTCCCTGTTGAATCGAACTCGACTATCGCAATTTGGTTCAATTACTATGATTGAAATAGTTTCCTTAAGGACTGGTACATATTCTTTGTGGTCTTGGTGATGATGTCATTGAATCCAATGAAGTTGCAATAACAAAAAATCATAAAACTTGAATCAATCACTGTCATAATTTTTTTATGAAGATATCAACATTTTCATTCAAAGTTAACCTGTATTTTAACCAGAACGTTAACATCAACATATGTAGAGCAGCCAGCAACTCACATCATACAAGAACATCTGGTGTAGAGACTCAGTGTTTTAACTCTCACACAGTATCACAGAATTAACAACAGAAGTTTACAACCTTGAAATGGAGCCTTGAACATATGCATCATGGATGCAGATCCCACTCATTCAGATCACGTGGCATACATCCTTACTTTAATAACTATATACAAAACAGGATAAATAAGTACAGCCTACCAAACATAAAGAACTACACTAGGTGTATCCACAATACAGATCAATTGTTGATTACATCCTTTCAGAGGGCATTATCACCTATCAGAAGTATACACCTTGGGTTTTAGGTATCAATATATAACGAGATGCCTACTTCATTATCACCTATCAGAAGGACACACCCGGGACTATTAGGCATCGATATACAAAGAGGCGCCTACTTCATTATCACCTATCTGAAGGCGCACCTTGGGTTATTAGGCATCAATATATAAAGAGATGCCTACTTCATTATCACCTATCAGAAGGACACACCCAGGACTATTAGGCATCGATATACAAAGAGACGCCTACTTCATTATAACATATCTGAAGGTGCACCTGGAGTTATTAGGTATCGATATATAAAGAGATGCCTTCTTCATTATCACATATCTGAAGGATACACCTTGGGTTATTAGGCATGGATATACAAAAAGACACCTACTTCATTATCACCTATCAGAAGGACACATCCGGGACTATTAGGCATCGATATACAAAGAGATGCCTACTTCATTATCACTTATCTGAAGGTGCACCTTGGGTTATTAGACAATGATATATATATATAGATGCCTACTTCATTATCACTTATCTGAAGGTGCACCTGAGGTTATTAGACAATGGTACATATAGAGAGATGCCTCCTTCATTATCACTTATCTGAAGGTGCACCTGAGGTTATTAGACAATGATATATATAGAGAGATGCCTACTTCATTATCACCTATCTGAAGGTGCACCTGCAGCAATCAGGCGACAACATAGAGAGAGATGCCTCCATCCTTTCTAGTTTTGAGAACTATCATAAACCAAAGAAGGATATTGAACAACCTGTTTGTCATAGGATATGGAGCGACAGGTTCTGCATGTGCATTTAATACTCACTCTAGTATGACAGTTCTATAAATGGGATGTGTTTATGTATCAGACTGTATATATAAGACCATATATCAGACTGTATATATAAGACCATACATCAGACTGTACATAAGACCATATATCAGACTGTATATATAAGACCATATATCAGACTGTACATAAGACCATATATCAGACTGTATGTAAGGCCATATATCAGACTGTAAGACCATATATCAGACTGTATGTAAGACCATATATCAGACTGTATGTAAGACCATATATCAGACTGTACGTAAGACCATATATCAGACTGTATGTAAGGCCATATATCAGACTGTACGTAAGACCATATTTCAGACTGTATGTAAGACCATATATCAGACTGTATGTAAGACCATATATCAGACTGTACATAAGACCATATATCAGACTGGCCATATATCAGACTGTACATTAGACCATATATCAAACTGTATGTAAGGCCATTTATGAGACTGTACATAAGACCATATATCAGACTGTATGTAAGGCCATATGTAAGACTGTACATAAGACCATATATCAGACTGTACATAAGACCATATATCAGACTGTACATAAGACCATATTCCAGACTGTACATAAGACCATATTCCAGACTGTATAGAAGACCATATATCAGCCCAAACAAAAGACCATACGTCAAACTGTATATAAGACCATATATCAGACTGCACATGAGACCCCATATCAGACTGTATACAGACTACATAACAGACTATATAACAATCTGTAAACAAGACTAAATAACAATCTGTACATAACAGACTGTACATAAGACCATATAACAGAACGTCAATAACACTGTATATAAGACTATAAATCAGACTGTGTACAAGATTGTATATCAAACTGAATCGAAGATTATAGAACAGACTGTACTTCAAACTGATACATATCCATATATCACTATATCAAAACTACAAGTCAGAATGTATTGGAGATGAAAGGCAGATCTATGATTTTGATGTATCTTGATAGACAGGCATGTTGGGGGTCGTAAAACGAGTACTTTTGCATCCTCCAGTTGAGGCCATAAACATTAGATTGTAAGAATAGTGGTCTCCGTATCAAACTAGATACCTGATTCTTGATCACTGACTGTATGTTACTTTCTCTCAGACTTCCAACTCAAATACGTATATTCCTGTTTTATTTGATGTTTCCATATGGGATGCACTTCCATTGTTGATAAACATCTAGTAAACAACTAGTAATCTTCTACATAAACAGTTGGTCTGTACAAGTAACAGTGTCTCAACATCCGAACAGGTGCAGATCACAAAACACCATAACAAATCCTGCACATTTAGCGCAACACCTCACATCCTGTGAAAAAGTGACATATATTATCTTACAAACATGTATAACAGATTCTATTATGCTTTCTACAATGAAAAAACACATAGACGTTTATTAGATACTTCAATCAATAATACTCACGGTCCCACTATACTGTGTCCTGATGAAAATGATAACAAAATGGCCGACTGGTGGGAAAAGGGGGATCACTCTAATATTTAGTCATCAAATATTAAATAAAATTTTACAAAGAACTTTTTAAACTGTATACAATTATATCAAGAAGAGTATGGTTGTTGAGCTTAAACATAAGAATAATTTCAATGGGTGAGAGCATTGTTATATAAAATATACAGACAAAATAAAATCTAGGGATATAAAAGAATACAGAGAATAAAATACAAGAGGAGAGTGAAGAAATTCTGTACAAATGACTAGAAAGTTTGCCGGAGAACTCTCTACTGTTGAACCCAACTGGCCCAGAAATGAGTGCACACATCACCTCAAGTCTGTACACAGCACATGTGCAACTCAATACACTGGTGTTTGTATTTACAATATATTGCACGTGAGATCAAATAGAGCGATGGAAATCACTAGCAGTTCATACCATTTCATCAACTGAAGTCAAACAGATTATAGAAATAATTGAAGAAAGTATACTTCTGAGTATTATAATATATACATAATATAAACAAACAGAACAGGGGACAGCAACATGCTGTAGGTAGCAATAATGAGGGTTTATATCGATTCTACACTTATTCCTTAAAACGGTAAACAGTGTTCAACCAACAGGGTGTACATCAAGTGTTGCACATCTTGTATTACAGATGCATTTCTATTTCATTGAAATAATGTTCAACATGAGGTAACTGAATCGGGCAATAAAAAAGAACCGTTTCGACATACCAGTAAGTTGCCTATTGCACAGGAGATTAACATGAAGGAAAAATGTTTCCGTTTTGGCATCCAGTGCTGTAGCCTATTGGATCAAAATGTGTTTAGAAGCATATAAGCTTAATTAACCAATAGGATCTTAATTTGCAGTGGCACTTCAATCTACTTTAAAACAAGTCACAAATTGATTCTATTATTATTATTATTATTATTATTCAAGACACTGTTCATACTTAATCAGTTAATTTTGAAATTAATGATAGGAATATACTATGCCATTTCATTTATAGATACTACCAGTTTCCAACTACTCTTCAATAACTATTCCTATTTCGTGTCATTTGCACCTTCTCTAGGACATCATGTCTAGTTATCAAAGAGACTTATTCTTAATCAGTTACATCAACACACAACAATTGACTAATACTGTCCAAATCATACAATGAAGTAAAATATAACTTATTTATCACAACCCTGCAAGTTGCCTTGTGTGAGCAGAACACCCCTAACATATCAACAACTGTGCATAACAGCTTATTCAGTACTATATTCCTAAAGCACAACGAATGGGCTTTGTCTACACTTACTCCCAACACTACAGTACACAATTCAATAGATTCATCTAACATAATACCTCATTTAATTGTGTATACATTTCTTGCTAACTCTTCATAAATCTGACCAATAGAAAACTTCGCAGCAAGACACAATGACACACAACTTGGCTAGAAAGTTGTAAGGAATATAGTATATATAGGAATCATGTCATAATTAGCTAGTGTTGTACCACTAGTCCACTAGCAACACTAAAACCATCAAATGTCTGACATGTAGGACTTTCTCTTTACAATGGACAAGGAGCCTATACAATGGGCTAATACGCAGTTCTAATCACAATCACCTTCAGTTATCTACAGCTACATCAAATAATCTGAGATGACTAGGAAACCACTGATCTCACCAATTCGGAAACAATGTCAATTATGCCAGAGAGAAAACATCACCATTGTGGCCTGTTCGAACTGCACTACACCATCTTGGCTTGATGGAACTACATATGTGACCAGCAAGGTTAGCTAAATAATCCTCACAGTTTCAATGACAGACATAACCTCAGCCTCCAGTCTATGTGATGCCACTTTCTATATTATCCATATACGAGTGAGTGTACATGACTTGACCATGTCCTTCAAATGTCTATATCACCATGCTGGTCAAGACGGCCAGGTCTGGACGACTATATCTTTCTCCGGCAACTGCCTGAACTTCATGGAACCGTCCACGCCACACGAGAAAAGGTGATGACCCGGGCCCAGAGACACCTGGGCCACCCCTGATGTGGACCCCACATTCTTGAAGAAGGTGCTCTTGCTGTGCTCTCCAGGAAAGGAGAACAGAAGCTGGTGAATATCTAGGCCCCAGACCTGAAAGACAGTCACAGTATTACAAGATCATCTACAAAAGCTCAAGCATAATTATCACATATTGATTTAACTGCTAAGGAGTTTTAGGATTTGGTCGTTTTTTAATTATCAATCACTTGTAATAATTGGTACATTCCCACCTATCAATCATCAGTGTGTTTCAAATATTTTGTGTACTTTCCACACAATACACTTTTAGCACTTGCTCTCATCATTTGCAGGACATAACAATTTTAAAAATCGGACTCAAATGTGAAAATGTCTCTCTGATTGCACATTCTACAGATGAGTGTGTTAATGTGCAAGTAATGAATGGTAACACCAGACTAAGACTTCTTTCACCTGTACATTCTTGACAGTTTTAAAAAACAATATCCATAACATGAAATAATTACATCAAGCAACTACTGATCTCAAAATGTATCATTAATTGACATTTTGACAGTTTTAACTCTTGGAAGTAGGATGTGCATTATATATACAAGAGAATACAGTGGTACTCACAATGCAGTAATATATCTAGTCACTAAACTTATTACTCTAAACACATATTTTGATGGGTTTTTTCCATATATATTATGTAATTTGGTGAAAATAAAAATCTGTAAAACAAGGAACAAAATTGCTCTGGCCTTCCATTAAATAAAATAAATCTACAATCAAAGTATCAATCACTGCATCACCTTCCAAGTTACCTTAAGACTACAACCACTTGGTAAATCTGTTCATACCATCTGTTTACCATGAAAAGTTGACACTAATATGTGAAAGAAGTTATTTTTCTACATTTAACTGCATATAGCATAGTACAATCCTGACCTTGACATCGCCTTCGGCAGATCCTGTGACAAAGTATTCCTCTTCAGAATCCATGGCTAGACATTTGATTGGTCCATCATGAGCCTGGAATGTGTGTCGCATCTGTCTCTGACGCATGTCAAAAATACCTGACACAGGCTAAGGAAACTGCTTTCTTCATATGGAGAATGAGGAATGTGTCATGGGAATCAAACATGGGCCTTGCGGATGATGAGCAAACGCTTCATCCACAAAGCTAACCTCTAATTGCAATAGACTTTCAAGGGTGTATGCTGTGTAGAGTGAGTGAGGGAATGTTTTATGGCATTTAGTAATATGCAGTAACCGGTATAGGAACAGGCCAATCCGGACATTCTGCAAACCCTTTTGGAGTCTCATAGCCCAAACACTTGACATTTTCTGTAGTGTCAATTTATTTTTATTAGCTAAGCTTTCAAGACCAAAAGAAATTTTACTGGAGTCTCGATACAGGAAGCAATCGCAGCCTTACGACCTATCGTAACTTATAGTTTATCACAGGCTTAGGAACATCACAGCACTACAAACACTTTGGGGATCGGACCCCGGTCTTGGGAGTAGTGACAAAAGTAACAAAGCAATTGGTAGCTGATTATACGACACATCTGGGCACTTCTGGGCACTTGGGTCTTATTCTGTATTTGGAGGAATCAGTAAAGGGTAGCTTGCTTTCAATTCTTTACGAAAGGATACATATTTCTCCCTTCCTGCCCCCACTGATCAGCATCTGGTGTTGTGGGGCGTACACGACGGCAGGACTCCCATGTTCATGACACGTGAATGCTGGAACAAACAACAGCTTTAATTTAACACTGATTTTAAAGTTCTATCTAAACAAGCTGTCCCCGAAACCTTTCACATTAATAGCTCCAACTTCTTTTGGCACCATTTTCTGGTGATTAAAGACTACAGACTATAAACAGTTTTATTTTGATTGGAATGGTTTGATGCATGCTGCAAAGGGTAAGTGCCCCTGCATGTTCTGATAAACAGCTGTGACAGTAGCAAATTGTGGACATGTACAGCTAGGTTAACATGGACTTCTACCAGAGTGCCATTGTACTAAGCGATCTTAGCGTTAAGGTGAGAGTAACTTCCATGCCTTAACATAGACTTATGACAGCTGTAGCACTGAGGTTGTTTGTACAACGGCACCCTGACCACTACCTCACAATGTTAGTACATGAGGGTGAAGAAGATAACTACACTACTACATGCAATGGAAACATTATTGCATATTAAGTCAAGATGAATTCCAAAGGTCCATTTGTAAAGATAGTTTCTTATGTCAATAAACTCAGCATAGTAGACATGAGAAAAATCATCAATGGAGGCAGCAGAAACAAATGCAGATAAACTGCCAGTACCCTAAAGTGTTTCTGACCATGTGACCCAGCACCTGCAGTCTACTCACCGTGAACCAGAGCACTACGCTGAGGCAGCATCAGAAACACATTCAGACAAAATGCCAGTACCCTAAAGTGTTTCTGACCATGTGACCCAGCACCTGCACTCTACTCACCGTGAACCAGAGCACTACGCTGAGGCAGCAACGTGTCCCACAGACAAACATTCTTGCTCTCTGATGAGTGGCCCGCTGTGGCTATCAGACTTGATGACCCCACAAATGTGAAGTCACTGGTTGTCTTGTTGTGACAGCTCAAGCTCTGCAACCAGGTTGTCAAAAACATCAAGTCAGGTTATGAAACAAACGGACTATTTCATCTACTCAAACACAAGGAATCAACCATCATTTCATTTGAGATAAACTGGATAAATCAGGAGATTGTGTGCTCGTGCACACACATGACACCTAAAACTGTGATCCAGTAGACAACTAGGTCTTTCAGTATCTATATTATCAGTGTTTTGACTTCCATAAGCTGGGCTAGAGAATCCTTACCATGATTGGTTTGTTGAAGTTGCTGCCAAGGCCAACCTGCCACAGACAGATGGATCCCTCTATGTCGCTTACACAACACTAGAACATGAAGAATCAGTATCAGGAGATATCTCAGTCAAACAAACTAAACAAATATCATACCCAGCTTTACCCCTTTAGCCAATCTCTTCCTATTCCTCCGAGTATTATGCTTTTTAAGTAACATAAACACCTATCAAACATGGATAAACATGGATTTTGCCAAAATGTTTCTTTTAACTATTTTATCAGGTGAGATGAGACAAACATATTGTTTGACAAGATTAACTGAATGATCTATTTGTTAAGTATTTCCTTAGTCTGAAAATGATCTGGCCAATGAGGCATAATGTATCACTTCAGTACAGTGAAAGGTCTATTTCACATGTTCAGATAGCAATTTAGATTTAGTGCTTAATGATGAAATACATGAAGAATGTTTACCTTGTTGCCCTGAGCATTGAACAGCACCTTGGTGACCTTGGGGAAGGACCCTTGTTGTCTAAGAACAGTGAGAGGCTGAGCGTGGCCCCATTCCCACAGCCTCACACTACCATCAGCACTGCCACTCAGATCTGTAGTCATAACACACACATGTCAACGGGGGATTTGAACCCTCCCACTCAGATCTAGTCATAAACACACACACATCAACGGGGGATTTGAGCCCTCCCACTCAGATCTACTGTCATAAACACAAACGTCAACAGGGGATTTGAACTTTCCCACAGCCTCACACTATCATCAGCAATGCCACTCAGATCTGCAGTCATAAACACACACATGTCAACAGGGGATTTGAACCCTCTCACTCAGATCTGCAGTCATAAACACACACACGTCAACAGGGGATTTGAACCTTTCCACAGCCTCATACTATCATCACCACTCCCATTCAGATCTACAGTCATAAACGCACATGTCAACGGGAAATTTGAACCTTTCCACAGCCTCATACTATCATCACCACTCCCACTCAGATCTACAGTCATAAACACACATGTCAACGGGAAATTTGAACCTTTCCACAGCCTCACACTATCATCACCACTCCCACTCAGATCTGCAGTCATAAACACACACATGTCAACAGGGGATTTGAACCTTCCCATTCAGATCTACAGTCATAAACACACACACATCAACGGGGAATTTGAACCTTTCCACAGCCTCACACTATCATCAGCAATGCCACTCAGATCTGCAGTCATAAACACACACACATCAACAGGGGATTTGAACCCTCTCACTCCAATCTAGTCGTAAACACACACACCTAAGGAATGCAACACGGCACAGCAGCACCTTTGACAGCTGGGTCACTCAAGTTCCTATTTGGCAATTTGAAATGATACATATAGCCATGATTGATATCTAACAACCATTGTTGCTTTTGAATATTGTTCTTTCTTTTTTTAACGTTCCATTACCAGTGACTGGTGAGTCTGTGTACTTACAGTGTGGCAGATGAGGATGGGATCCCATACGTCGTACTCCAACAACCTGGCGACGCAGGATCTGAAACACACATCACAGCATGAAACTCCACACACAGGGCATCATAAAGCCAACAGAGTGTTACTAATAATTATTCACAGTTCAACAATTACATTGGCAAGATTAACATTAACAGTTAACATCTTCAAAAGACATCCCCATCTACTTTTGTATGAAATATTAAAATAATATAATTTTATCTGACTTTAAAGCTGATATATTACCTCCATATTACACTGACGATGCTACCCTGCACATGCACAAAAGTGGACGGACACCTGGTGCCCCAGACCCTACTGGTGGTGAGCAAACAATGACATGCCATGTTGTGGAGGTTCATGACGGATGCAGATCAGTGCAGTGACAACATACATGACGATGGTTACCTACACACACTACTGCTGGTAATACACTAATCACAAGGTTACCAAGACTTTCAACTGTAGATCTGGTGAAACCTAACAATCACGGAATGGTGCTGACAGACAAGGATCACAGTCGGGGTGAATCTGGGGTTCAAACCCACAACCAGTTCATCCTGACATGCTAAAAGGGCAAACATCTGCACAGTTACGACCACTGGGCCACCAAGCCACCTCTTCACTGTGAAAAGAAAGCCCACGCAAGCGAGGTATTACTTCATGGAAGCTGTGGATACACATAAAAAAGATACGATTCCTTTCCTATTGACACTTCTGTCATGAGAATCATATTCTTCATCATCATACATAGCTACCATAGCTCACCTGGCATCTCAAACAGTTTAGCCATGTAAGTTTCAACTGACTACCTTCACACTTCTTTTTTCACACAGATGGCAAAACATCAAAGTATTAAAAAAAATGATAATAATAGTAACATCAGCCATAAAAGACTCCATATGATAACAATTTTTAACAATGACGCCAAGAGCCAAGTTGGGGTTTAGCCGACTCAAAAGCTTTTGGCACAGTCTGACATACTGATGTCAACTTTAACCTTCATAATCATAGAACCATTATGGTGGGCAGAACAAGGATGACTGTTGTTTTATGCCACAGTTAACAATAATGTAATGAAACTATCACAGACTCATATTACAAATGGTCATCATAATCTTCAAAACCCAAAGGAAACACGAACACCAGACATGCTACATAACATTCACATATAACAAAGTATGACTATCATCCTTTCAACATAACTCTGTACTGAATAAAATCTATATTGTATATACATGGAGACAGAATGGGCTTCTGGATGTCCACTCCCTTATTCTTTCAATGCAATATTTCATACAGATGTTTGTACCTTATCAAGCTAAAGGAAGAGAATTTAGGGATGTCAACTTCTTTCTTTAAGAGAACACATCGTTTCGGAGTATATGCTTACCTCTTGATCAGGTGAATGAAGGAGTAAGCATATACACCCAAACGATGTGTTCCTCATAATAAAGTAGTCGACATCCAAAAAAATTCTTCCTAATGTGTATCACTTCTAAATGCCCTTCATTGACTCATTAAGCTTGAACATACAGATGTTTGAAGCTTTATCAAGCTAGTACTTGAATGTTCATTGAAAGAATAATGAAATTGAACTCTACAAGTCAACTCTAGTCTTCACTAATACATCTTCTAAAATGTCACTTAAAGAAATTGTGTACACAAGGCTACACACACTGCGACAAGGAACACGACAAAAAGAATACTTTGTGTACATATTCTATAAGGAAAGAAGTCTGAGAAGACACACAACACTGAGATGTGGAAGCATGACAAGCTCACCACGCGTATCAAGCGTTTACTGCGGTCAAGCACAAACTGGGAAAATGCAGGATTGTGCATCCCAGGAAAGTGCAGTCCCTTCACCTGCCCTCCCAGATTAGCATACACAGAGGAAGAAAATACACATTAGTTCAGAGCTTAAACAGACATAGATTAGATGCTAAACCTGAAAAAATAACTGAAAAAATTACCAGATTTACAAAAAATTTAAAAGTAACAACACTCCATCCTACACATATCCACCATAAAACAGAGAACCAGTAACAGATATGTACTGAGGTTTCACATCTGTGTAGGTATAACATATCTCAACATTGCAGTCCTATAAAATACATTACACAGATGTAGTGCTTCAGAATACAATGTGGAGGATGTACACATTATGACTTTTTCATGATAAGAGAAACTTTTATTGCTGTGTAGCACCACACCCAGCAATATTCCAGCTCTGTGATGGTGGCCTGTGAACAATTAGCCTGGACCAAACAAACCAGTGATTGATATTAAGAGCAATGTCACGAGCCATCGGAGTACGATGACACATAATACTCCAAGCCACCGATGAGACAATTTGAAGGATATCTATTCCAAAATGCCACACAGTTACACATAGTTACACATGCCACCTGTAGGGACAGAGAGGTACAACTGACAAGAACTGGGACACTTTCAAACATCATTTAGATGCAAGGTATCGCATTGTAAAGACACATGTATACTCCCTACGGAGTTGAGAGTGTAATCTCAATACACACTCATCCACTGCATGGGGCAATAATGTCATGCACTTTTAACATGCCTTCTGTGGTCTTGCAATTATTATCATTATTATTTTCTTTATTTTTATTTTTATTTTTATTTTTAAGGTATCATTTATGTGAGATCATGTCCTAGGATCATAAAAAAGTGGGATGAGTGATTGAAGGAACCTATGTTTTATTTTTATTTTTATTTTTATTTTTAAGGTATCATTTATGTGAGATCATGTCCTAGGATCATAAAAAAGTGGGATGAGTGAT
Source organism: Haliotis rufescens (assembly GCF_023055435.1). Classification (NCBI taxonomy): domain Eukaryota; kingdom Metazoa; phylum Mollusca; class Gastropoda; order Lepetellida; family Haliotidae; genus Haliotis; species Haliotis rufescens. The sequence goes on along the minus strand of NW_025963779.1, from coordinate 57,733,080 downwards.
TGAAGGAACCTATGTTTCCAAATGGTTCAGGAAGTGAAGAGTTTGTGCAGCAGCATCAACGACGTGTACCAACCCACCATCACAGCCACCATGTCAACTGACTACCTACAAAAATACTTAGCAATCAATATAATTAATTATTAAGTAAACAATGTTGGGGAATATGAAAACAGTTATTGAAAGTACCATTCCTGTTTTACTGGCTGTACCATCAGTAATTATTACCCTCCTTAATATACAAGAACTAGGGCTGGGTGTACTTGATGCATATGCAGAAAGAAACTAAGGGCTGGATGGTACTTTATATATATGTAGCAACAATTATTTGATATATCAATTAAGGTGAATTCATGTTTGAAGTCATCCAGGTCCTTCAAACTTTGGATATTTTGAATTGCAAGAGGAAGATATGTGCTGAGGGAAGGGTACAAAAATAAATATTCATGAAATGCTGAAAAAGTGAAAAAATTGTGGCACCAACCATGTTTACAGTTTACTACTCTTCTTTAATAAGTAACATAAATAATGTAAATGCTTTGCAAAAAACACTGTCTCTCACACTAGCTTTCACACCAGACCACATTACTATAACTATTTAGCAGGAAAAAGAGGCTGTTACTGTAAAGCAGCTGGAAAGAAGAAGACGAGGACACACAAAGGGCTGAGCTTGCTGAGCACGATGTGGTCGTGTGCGTTGCTGACCTATGAGCCATCTATCTCCATCTACCCAGGTTATCAGCCAACTATGGATACATACTTTACCGACTTCACATTATGCAGTTTCAATGTTGGTGAGTGAGTATGTTTGTTTTTTTAGCTTTTTGCAAATCACAGCAAACTGATGATGAGAAAGATGAGTGACCAGTCATTGCATACCACATCTGCTTCTACATACCAAGGCTTGTTTACAAAACCATCTTCGCACTAGGACAATTGTAAGTCTATGCTGTGACAGTCAAATTGTGCTTAAATTTCTTTGTGAAACGGCAGTCCATGGCCCAGTTCACAAAGTTATTTTAGTATTAGAACTAATCTTGAGCCATTTCATCCCATCCACCTACTCCTTATCCAATCATTCCACCTATGTAATACGTGGTTATTCCTGTTTAAATGGCTTCCTCATCATGCGTTCTCTAGCTGCCATCATGTTGCTACAATATTATCCTCCTGTTTCTTATTTAACCCACTCATGTTAACCCTCTCATGAGTGTGCATTGTTGTTAATCCTCCACCCACAAGGTATAATTCTGAACCTTGGTCACACTATTCAGTTTTGTTTAACAACGGTATCTATATCAAAAGTGGAATAATAGTACATTAAAGAACTTGTTATCCATAAATTGAGTCAAACTTGTCATCCGTCAAATTCTAAGAAATGGCTATCAAACAATTCAGTATTAGTACTGTGACGCCCATATTTTAACATTGGTTTTAAAACGTCTGAGTGCTGAGATCGCTTGTAAAACAATGCCTTGGTTGTGCAAAGAGTTTGAGTTTTAAATTTAACTCCCATTCATAGCAATTCACCAAATTGATTACAAACAGAAAATATAGAGAATTTAGGGAATTTCCAAAGAAATACCCAGGTGTCCTCCTGAATTCATGACAAAGAGAAAGTAATGACACCAGGTGTTTGTGATATGACTTCACTCCTCGGTCTTGGTGATTATTCGGGATCATATTGTGAGAATGGCAAACTGATCCCAAGCAAGATGATACCACAGTTCCACAGCATACAGAGATACAAAGATATTTAGTATATGTGTGAGAGAGACAGGAATCAGGGTCAAGGCCAAGGTCAAGTACTCGGTACAGGCTCACCTGTTTTGAAAATGGTTTCTGTAAGGCACAAAAGCATGGGGTATTGCATCAGCTAGTAATTCTACAAGATATTTTGTATCTACTTCAAACCGAGACAGGAAAACAAACAGAACATGTTCATCATACAGATAGGGTAAAATCAACAGGAAAGTCTATAACACTATGCACAAAGGAAAGAGCATTCATCTCATAGGGGCAGTGAACTTCGCCAGCCAGAGGTTCATGTAAAGATGCTACATGTTATTTACAAGATATAACAGAAATACATATATCACTGTCTACATCTGCTGTAAAAATAAATGTCCTTTAATGCCATTTTCAGCAATATTACAGCAGGGCACCAAGAATTGGTTCGCCATACTGTACTCATGTGCGGAATAAAAAAACCTGTGTCTTCAGCTTGACACGCCACTGGGATCTCAAACCTGTCTGTATTGTATTTCCCTCTAAGTTGTCTTAACGTTAACGTTATGAGCTTACAAATGTAAAGAAATATTGTATCAGTAACCTTCAACCAGGTTTTCAAAAATTTTGAACTTAATTATATTTGTCGACAATAAGAATGACAGTGACAATACAAAGTTAATGTCCTCATTTGTATTCTTATTATATTGTCATCAAACTGGCCAAGTTCACTGTATCACATAGAAATATAAGGAACATGATAATCTTCCCGATATGCTTTATTTCAGATGGTAGATTTTCCAAAAATGAGTGTCATAGCAAAGCGCAAACAAAAGAGGGAGCTGCACAGGGGGTAAAGTTATGCACACCAATGTCTAATGTTCCTACACTGACAGAAGGATCACTGTTGAATGGCTGACACTATAATCACAACATCTACCCTCTTAAAAAACTAAACAGATTAATACAGTCAAGTCCCGTTTATCTGATAAGGTTGGTTGCATGTGATTATGTTGGAAAAACAAAATTAAGTACTGTCAACGTTCGTGATCAAAAATCGGACAACTACACGATAGATAACGTTACAAACACAATGTAATAAAAAAATTATAACTGAAATATTCGTATTGTTATGTTATATTGTGATTAGAATATGTTTTTTAATTATGCAACCTCTACAACTTAACACAAAACTATTGTTACAAGCTGTATGACTGATTCAAAATACTTTTGAAAGCATAGCCTGGAGTTCTGCAAAAAGCAACAAAGTTGCTTTCTTAGTGGCTAATGTCGATTTCCTGTTGGTCATTTTATTGGACGGTCAAAGTACGCAAAAGGTTGTTCTAACGTGACCTGTAATTCGGTAATTCATTGTAAATTAGGTGTGTCAGAGTCGGAGTGCGAGACTGTTGGATTAACAGGTCTAATTAGCACTGATTCAATCGGTTCCCGTCATTAGTGTCGGATAAAGCTGATTGTCAGATTAATGAGTGTTGGATTAACAGGACTTGACGGTATATACTTTTGTATGAGTGAAATATGAAAGAAATCAGTAATCATGACTGTAATTCACAATGTTACCATGTCTTCAAATTACTGAAACATGTAGGGGATTTATCTAGGATTAAAAATTAAATGCCCCAGGAAGGGGAACAAATACATTCAAGTCACGTTATTCCAACCTGGTTGGTTGCATATGATTATGTCAGATTAACGAGTATGTCGGATAAATGAAATAAAGTAGTACCAACGTTCGTCGGTCATAGTTTGCGAAAGGTTCTTCTAACGTGACCTGTAATGGGATGTCCTCAGCGATAGCAAGTACATGTATATGATTTTAATAAGATTGGGGTAATCTAAGCATGTGATTAATCCCGTTTTCCTTATTTAAAGCATGAATTGTTTATTGTTAAGCAAAGTTTATCTCTGCAGCTTTGTAAAATGCAGCTACTAGCCGACTCGTCTCGCATCAAAACGCTGGCTGTGTACTCGCGGGCAGATAACCACGGAGTACGTTAATCACTGTGTCGGATTAACACATGAGTGATTTCGGTAATTCGTTGCAAATTAGGTGTGTCGGAGTCCGAGTGCGAGACTGTCAGATTAACAGGTCTAAATAGCACTGATTTAATCGGTTCCCATCATTAGTGTCGGATAAAGACGATTGTCGGATTAACGAGCGTCAGATGAACGAGACTTGACTGTTGTAGTACATGTATCATTATTTTGTTAAAAAATGGGATATTGTTATAAATTCTCATTTTCTGAAACTCAGATTTTAACACTGCGTTCCATGTAATAATGTAAACCTTTGGGTCCTGTTATTAGTGAAATACAAATCACCTCTACAAAGACACAACATGAATTGGGAATTCTTATTAAACCCAGTTTAGGAATGTTAAGTCAGTACTGACATTTGAATATCGGCCTCTGAGAAGGTCTAGATAACACTCTGGATCATATAAGTACTATACATGGAACAGAGTGAGTTAGAGAGAGAGTGATTGAGTTGTGTTTACACCTTTGAACAATTTTTAGTTATCATGACGTGTCAGCTTGTTGCGGGATGAAAGCCCAAAGTGTCATAGATGTTTACCGCTTCGATGAAACCCACAGCATGGGCGTGATACTGACAAACCAAGGATCATAATCTGGGAAAATCTTGGATTTGAACTCATGATCAGCAGATCTTGGCACACAACATAGCCAATTGGTGTACTGCAGCCCATAAGGCCACCTGTGTCCCCTTAAGAAATCACATATGTCCAAGGTTTTACTAAACACAAGCCAATATCAACACAAACTTTTAGGGCCTAACATACAGTGTTCCCGTTTACCAGTAATTACCAGTTTTTTACTGGTAAAATTAGGCTTGGACCAGTAATTCATGTGACTGCCAGTCCCTGTGGACCGGCAAATAAAGTACTTATAAATCTTTGTTGTTGAACAAAACATTGGTGATATTCATATAAGTACATTTTTCGAAACAAAGTCAGCTTGTCTGTTACTATCAAGGTTTCCCCTTGTCTATTTCTAGGTTAAATATCCATTTGTAGTGACTTTGTCTCAAAATATTAAAAAAACAAAGAGAAAAATGTGACTGTAGTTTGTGTGAATGACGTAGAGACTTCAGAGATGACATCTCTGCACTGAACATGAAGTTGAAATAATTAAAACCAAATAATTTTGATACGTTTTCATATTTGTTGAAAGTTGGGACTGGCAATGATTAGGGGGGACTGGTAATTTTAAGAGATGCCAGTCCACAAGGACTGGCAGTTTCAAAAGCCAGCGGGAACACTGATATATTAATAATACTTCTACAGAACAAGGCTCGGATAAATGTGAATCTTAATGTTAATATCATCTCTAATATTCAACAAGGAGAACACACCAAACAATATTCTAACATCACAAAGACCTTCGTTCAGTCAGTATATTACCACAAATGTCAAAGATGATCATGTACAATATGCAATGAAATAGCAAGCACATGATACAACTGCAAGCAAAAGAAAACATAATGGTAATACCCTGGCATGATACGTACCACGCTAGAGCCTCGGCCAGTCTGGGCCTGTGGGGTCCCAATAGACATGGAGCCCGGGGTGCTGGGGTAGTAGGGGGTGCTTGGTGTTTGAGAGCCACTCTGGGGGAGCATGGGCCCATCTTGTGGAGTCTGCACCACCAGAAAGTCTGGGACATCAGATGGGGTCGGGTGGGGGCTGGAAGTGTACACAACCTTGGTCAGGCATCTCCACATAGTTAGTCAGGGAAAAATATTCTTACCGAAGATAAAGATATCAAATAACATATTTGTGAGAAATATCTATCCTGGCAAACTAAATACATTCACAGTAAAACTAAATAGGCAGTTGATCTATATTGACAGTGGTTTTGTTGACAAAATTGATTTTCGGACATTTGCATGATCTTGGACTTGTTTCTGGATCATTACAAAGGTTGAGGAAATATTGATCATATTTTGGATGAAAATCAGTCGGTTTCCTTGAAAATGAATTGATCTGAAATTTATGCATCATGGTATGATTTAGCCTTCAGTGTGTGAAAGTTGGGTTCAATGCCTCTTGAACAGTATTTCAGTTGTATCATGGCATGTTTGTTAATGCTGAAGGACTGCCTGAAGTAGGTCAGTGAGTGAGTGAGTGAGTGGGGTTTAACGCCGCTTTTAACATTATTCCAGTTATATCACGGCATGTCAGCTTAATGTGGGAGGAAAGCCCGAAGTGATGCAGGTCTCAGACGTGGTATGGTGCTGACAAACCTAGAAACATAATCGGGGTGAACTGGGATTCGAACCCACAATGATAGGTTTCTGGCGTGTCCAGGGACGCAACTCTGCACAGCGAATCGCGGCGAGTTAGACGACTAGGCCACCCGTGCCCCTTGAAGTAGTTTGGAGATGTGTGCCATGTTGGTGAAACCCATGAGCATGGGTATGCTGCCTACAACAAACTAAGGATCATAATCAGGTTGAATCTGAGATTTTAAAACCACTCAATCAGCAGATTCAGCATGGCTCCACTAACCACTGCACTACCTGTAAAATACACAGAATTTTTAACCAAGATGACAGCATTCACATCAGGGTTTGCACAAGTCTCAATGTCAACCCGTCACTATCCATGCTCAGGTATTCCAGCTATATGATGGCAGTTCATACATAATCAAGACATGATCACACAAATCTGTAATTGACATTATAAGCAATGTCAGCCTACATTGACACACCATCGCCAAGTAAACGAGTTTGACAAACAAACCATTAAGTCAACTCAAGACGACAAGCCAAGGTTTCTGGGGACCAATTCTAACCCGGGATCCCTATAATTGGGGCAACAAGACTAGGTTTCTGGGGACCAATTCTAACCCAGGATCCTCATAATTGGGGCAACAAGACTAGGTTTCTTGGGACCAATTCTAACCAAGCATCTCCATAATTGGGGCAACAAGACTAGGGTCCTGGGGACCAATTCTAACCAAGCATCTCCATAATTGGGGCAACAAGACTAGGTTTCTGGGGACCAATTCTAAACCGGGATCCCTATAATTGGGGCAACAAGACAAGGTTTCTGGGGACCAATTCTAACCCAGGATCCTCATAATTGGTGCAACAAGACTAGGTTTCTGGGGACCAATTCTAACCAAGCATCTCCATAATTGGGGCAACAAGACTAGGTTTCTGGGGACCAATTCTAAACCGGGATCCCTATAATTGGGGCAACAAGACTAGGTTTCTGGGGACCAATTCTAACCCAGGATCCTCATAATTGGGGCAACAAGACTAGGTTTCTTGGGACCAATTCTAACCCAGGATCCCTATAATTGGTGCAACAAGACTAGGTTTCTGGGGACCAATTCTAACCCAGTATCCCTATAATTGGGGCAACAAGACTAGGTTTCTGGGGACCAATTCTAACCCAGGATCCCTATAATTGGTGCAACAAGACTAGGTTTCTGGGGACCAATTCTAACCCAGTATCCCTATAATTGGTGCAACAAGACTAGGTTTCTGGGGACCAATTCTAACCCGGGTTTCTGGGGACCTATTCTTACCCGGAATCCCCTCAAGGGCAACATGCATGGGACACTGGACACCTTTTCCACCCTGGCTACCCATGGGCTACTCACTTCCGTATACACTCAATGTCGTACTCAGTCTCATCCTCGAGCCATGTGGGTGGATGCAGGATGGCACCGATGTCAAGCTCCACAATCTCCTTCTGTGTTGACAGAGTGATGCAGTTTAGGTTGGCCTGTAAACACAATGAGAAAACCATGTACACCCGATGCTGCTGACTAACATGTGTACGTCATACTGACCACAGCCTCCCTCAACAAAGTCACATTCGGTCAAGGGACAGTCTTCTACAACAATACCAAATTTAAGAAAATTATTAGGTTATTCAGGATGACAACCAATTAACTTCCTTGAAAATCAACCAACCCTGTAAGACGATCATAATTATGACACTTTATGTAAACAACAGTCTCAGCAGGATCACCACTTTGTGGGACCTGAAACACCAACACCAAGTTCTGTTGGGATGGATGTCCTGTTTCAAGGCTGTCTTCCCACTGGACACTTTAATTTACTCCACATTCTCAAATTCAAACTGACAAAAGTCATACCTGTTACAGATGATTGTACTTTACACTGCATACAAAGTAAAGCTTTTTAATTAATTTTCATTACGGACCTCCTTAATAAGAGTAATCAAATTTTATATTATTCTTTGCAAAATAATAAATAAGGTTACATCTGTCAATTAACTTGAAATCTTAAGTGGTTTCATGAAATGATTGATCATGATACCAACATTCAATAACCACTGCCATGTTTGACAAGTAAGGATTAAGATATATAGATGTTCAACTTCTTTATTACAATTAGCAGTGACGTTTTGGTGTAGGTTCTAACACCATTAGCCGGCAAGTGATGTACAGAGTACGGTTGAGAAGCATATATACAGGTATGAGGTAGAGTTTATACAGTTGAGTTGATTGGGGTGCAGTAACAATAGGGTGCAGAAGCCTGCTATGTAAACAATGCCAGTTGTATAAACAAGAAGATTACAACTGTTTGGACTCTCCGATGAGTTGCAAGCTCCTTCCCAGCGCGTGACACCTTCGTTACACTCTCGGTAACATCGCTGCCACCAGTGTGGGCGCGGCCATTACAAGAATCTTGATACTTGCCCTCAAACCCCAAATGTAGTAACGTTGATACTTTTGTTTATGTCTTTGGGAATGCCATCATATTTCATTTTGAAAAGGTTTACGACTGACCATGTTTTCCAGATGGATTTACTTTGTTGTTTTAATAATAATCAGAACGGAAAATCAACCAACTTCTCCCTTACATTCTTACTATATCAATAACACGACAGTTTTAATGAAACAGAAATTCAAATTGACAATGAAGAAAGTAATTTAGCAGCGATAAGTGTATTTGGCGTCACGACAGTCGTCAGTTTTGACTGGTGGCAGCGATAGTATAGAGAGCTCCGCGAACGGTCTATGGCTGTGAGGAGCTTGTGATGAGTTGATGGTAAAACACTACCTGTATAAACACTACCTTATGCTTGTTTCAATGCTTCTCATGACCAATAAATTTCAGAGATGTTAACCCTATAATGGCATTATGTTTTGGGGTTGAATCAAATGTTCAGTATAGGAAACAGGACACTGATCATGAATACTCATAACAGCAAGTTTTCTAAAACATAATATGACAGTGAAACGTCAAGTAAATCGTATATTTTGTTTCATTATCTATTCAAGAAAAAAACATATACTGTTGAAAAAAAAAAGGGGATATTTGGAAATAACTTTACATTTCCAAAATTGTAAGAGATATTGGTTTCTAGTAATAGTTGTATGATAATCATGAACAAATTGGGAACACATTACAACCAATAGTGAAGTATGAAAGTAGATGTTATGACCACCAACGATCTTGAAGGACAATACGGGTAAGAGGGAAAATTACAAAGTTGACGTTTTTGGATCAGTAGTGCTTAATACCACAATGAAATGTCAAGCAATCAGTCACTAAACGAAACATTCTGCGTCTGTCCCACTCCTCTTGCAACACCTGGTCAAGTGCAGCCAATGTTTGTTGGCAACCTTTTACTTTGATGCACACTCCTCCCTATCATGTCCCAGACATGTTCAATGGGGGAAAGATCTGGGCTCGTTGTTGGCCAGTGTGAAGTAAATGCAAACTATTGGATGTGTTTTGGTGTAATGTTTTACAGACATAAAAGTTCTTGCATAGGATGTTTGTCATCAAAACTGATCTTTGTTCTAATACCTGTGGTACTAACATTTATATTTCATGACCCTTACTTACTTTGAAGATTACATATTGCCTCAGGATGCATGAAATGTGTGGTAACTTGACTGTTGAACAAATTTTGAGAAGGAAGGACCCGCTGGAATCACTCAAAATATTACATCCAATCCTGACTCTAGTATCATGTATCATGTATCAAGTACCAACACAGAAATGACATCTTTTAGAGGGGCCAACTCGACTTAGATCATTTTGTTCTCCAAGCATGTTTGCTTCAGTGAACACTTTAGCCCTTCTGGGTGTTTTGGTTCTGAAGAATAGTTTAAGCTACCTCTAGCATGTTTAGAAATACTCAAAAGGCGTGATCGGGGACACCAAGAATGGGCTTCACACATTGGCTACCTCCCTGTAACCAAGTCTCCTGATTCCGTTTCATCTTGCATAGCCTGATGATTGTTATTACATGATAATTCTACAGATTCAAAAAGCCATGAAGATATTACCTGCAGCGTATTCACTATGTAAGTTCAAGCAATCTAATATACTATTTTTCCAACTTCCTTAATATAAAATGATTAATAAAACTAAGTATCTATTTTAATACATATACATTATGGTAAGAAAGACATAAACATATGCAATATGTATGATTCTTGGATTAGCAAGCATTGCATCAGCAGATTAATGCCATTATATGATAACATTACAAAACACGTAGTTGCCCCAACAACACATGGTCATGCATGACAGATCTTTATTTAGTATAAAAGAAATTATCATACCTCCATGTGATTGGTTCACTTGATCTTGATAAAATACAATGTATCCCACATGAGAGGGAAATAAATTTCTGAGCAGGAGAATAAATTTTGTATACCCCTCCATGAAGGTGACAAGCTGCATGTAGATTTCTGAGCGCTTTAAAGTAAAAAGCTGCACATTTTTTCTGAGTCAATGCAAGTCATGTGACATAGCACAAGTAAACCTCTACTTAATCGAACAGCTGTTTTCTATCAAACTGAATTTGTTTTAATTCTTTTACAATGGCAGAATAAAACTTGTTGGTAAGATAAATTCGTTGTAGCAGTATCAAAAGGGGAAAATGTGGTTCTATGCGTCCCTCTGGCTCGTGGGACACAAAAAAACATATGTCCCCCTCGTGATACTGCTACTGCTCCAACCTACAAACTCTCAACCTTATTTAGATCTGATTTAAACTGATTGAATCACATAGAACATGCATGCAAAATATTGATAGATAAAAACTGTCATTCAAGAAGCTGTTCAAAATGCCAAGCACTGATATGTATAAGATTCTAAGATATACCAAATAAGTCAGTATCATCCTAAAAAAAAAAGTTATTTTCTCACAACTGAGACTCATTCACCAAGATCAAGTCTAGATTGATCCATTGGGTGTGAGAGATATCCGTTTATCTTAGAAGCTCATCACCATTTGAGTGTGGCACAATATTTTCATCTAAAAGTTTCATAATGGCATACCTCTCCCAGGATAAAATCTTAAGACGCATTCAATGTATCCTTGCTGACAGATATTAGCAAAACATAAAGATAGTTTTCATTCTGATGTAAGTACGTCTCTTTCCAACTACTGAGCATCCTGTTCTAACAAGCATCATCATCAACTAACAAGAGACCATCTACATTATCAGTGCAGCAAGCTGAAAAAGCAGGAACATGATTCACTGCAATGAACTAAACAAAATGAATTAAAATATCAAAAGGACATATCAAATATAGATAGCTCATGCAATAACTCTTACTGTTACCGAAATGCATTGCTTTAAATTCAGTTATATCACAGCATAATGTTCTGGAAAGTAAAAAATTGACACATATCTTTGATGTTTCCACAAGCCTGGTTAAGGTGCTGACAGATGAAGGATCATAGGGCAAATCTGGGAATCAAACCCACAATCAGCAGATCCTGTTTGATCTAAGGGAGGTAACTATGCACTGCAATTTGAGTTCTGTAGAGCTGAGACGACATCGTAACATTTACAAATCTGATGTTATCCTCTTTGGAAGTAGCCCACAAAAAACAAGTCATGCAAGGAAACCAAAGTCAGAGGATATTATATTACTGGCAGATAAACATGCAAGGAAAAAAAATAAATTATGGAAACAAAACCAACAGAAAATATGAAATACTTCAGCATTTCAATATCTTGCAGTGAAAGCTAACTTCTGCGATCTGCAATCAATCATGTATGACACATACATCAAAAGCAACAATCTACTGCCACAACAAAATGAACATAAAAGGTGTTAGTGAGGAAATCAAATGGATTAAAATGATTAAAACTATGTCTTACATTACTGCAAGTGCTACAAGGTTAGCAAGGGATATAATTCCTACTGACCAATGTCAAAGAATTCCTGGTAGTGCCCCCGATTCCCGGATAGATTGCCCAGCCGGACGAACTCTACACAAACAACCAGGATGTAACTGAGACTAGCGTACTTACTACAACCCTAGAGCATGACTCTACTCCCACTGGGTAGACCGGTTTACCCTACACACACACAGAACAGTCAAAGCATATGTACAAGAAATAGGAAGTGGGTTAGAGTAGAATTGATCCACACAAATAATTCAGGCTTCATCTTCGTTGGCCCACGTTTAAGTTTGGTACTCTAAAAAAAGACATGGTTAGTTCTACTGACAGAGTTTTAATGCCATGTGAGGATGGTTGTAACTTGAAAGTAGTGACAGGATGATAGTACATATTAAATCAATATAGCAGTGCAATAGTCATGATAAACTGCACCAGTATAATATAGGCGGACATATAATTTCTGTGAGAGAATATGCATTTACAGGTATGTATTATTACTTGGTAACTTCTTAAATAATATCTAATAAAAGTAAAATCAGTACATCTCCATACTACTTCTGGTTTGACTGTTTCAGTGGAGAATAACCCCCAAAAAAGAAAGCTACTCTATAGGAATACCTTCCTTCCCCCGAAAAAATCATTAGAAAAAAAATATGAGAAAATGAAATCATGTAATGTTTATCTAGTTCAAATAATACATTTATGATAGTGATAACCATAATAATTACCTTTGTTTGAAGCATACAAAGATGAATCAAGTATAAAGAATGTTAAGGCAGGATAAGCACTATAATCAAATTCATACTTGCATCAGTCAGGTTAATCAGAAGTGTCAAATCATAATAACAGATCTCTTAAATGTTTTCGAACAATTGCATCCCTGCAAAGGAATTACACAGGCAAGGATAAAAAAAATAGATCCATGAAATCAAATTCATACTTGAATCAGAGGTTTCAAATAATAATAACAGATCTCTTAAATGTTTTCATACAACTGCATCACTACGAAAAGGAATTATACAGGAAAAGATATAAAAAAGTAGGTCAACTGCCAGTTTCAGATTTTGGCACATGAAAGTGACACACTAATTTGTAGAAACTAGACTACATGTATTCACTATATATGAGGCAATAGATTTGGGAGAAAAAGTGATAAGAATGACCCTGAACATCACATATTACAGAATAACAAATTTGGGGACACCACAGAAATGTGTACCTTTATGATCAAGGACACCATTTGTATCATTTCTATTGTGAAAAACAATGTTCAGTCCTTCATCTGTAGAATATAGTGACATACCTGTATTTTGTTTTAAAGGCAATTATTGTATTTTCCTTCATTCAAATCGCTAATCTACTCAATATGTTCCTTCATTCAAATCGCCAACCTACTCAATATGTTCAACATAACCCAAAGATTTGACGTTTAATTTTGTCATGGAAGATCAGAGAAAAAACATGCTTTCAATACAGAACTGTTATCTGTTGATAGCAGATGTGGCATAGTTCAATGTTGAAAATACAGTTCATCTTCTAACTAAAAGAAAAAAATATCAAAAAGAAAACCGACAACAAATTTACCTACAAACACAACAACAAAATAAAGAGCATAACCTTATCACATGAATGGTCTTAGTAAGACACCAGTCATCCCCTCAGAACACTTTGCTGACCACGTGGTAATTGAATGTAGTTACCTGGTTATTGGCAAACGCTGTGATGATGTCCTGTTCCTTGTGTATGATCTTCATGGGGTCAGGAGCCCTCAAGGTATCGTTTTGTTCTGTGCTGGTTGTTCTCATGGAATCCTGATAATAACAATCACACGTTGTGAGTTGTGTACAAAGCCTCTTTGACTCGTTTGTATGTTAGTTGTTTAATGTCGCACTCAGCAATATTTCAGATATATATGATTGCAGCCTGTAAATAATCGAGTTTGAAGCAGATAATCCACTGATCGATATTGTGAGCAACGATCCACGACGTCGCATCCCACGGGGACAGGCATTCAACCAAGTCACCAAGCCTGACCATCACATCAATTTGGACACCTTTTACGGCAAGCATAGGTTGCTGCAGACCTATTCTAACCCAGAATTGCCAAGAAATAGTTTTTGAAGAGTATTTCAATCATAGTCAAAATTGATTGTAATTTTAGCATCAGCCTCAGGTAATCTCCCTATGCTATGCTGCATACATAATAAAATAAAAATTCAAAAATAAAAACATCGATCAAATTTGAACTTCATTCACACTCAACACAATCAAGCTTAATGTAAATCAAGGTTACTTTGAAAGTTTAATGAGTGGAAATCTGTCACCAAACAGATGTTATCCTTCATGGAAAGCATATGTGGGACGATAACAGGTCTGCCAGAGATAAATAAATATATGTTTTACAAAAGATGACGAGAAAGGCCTGTAGGTTGAAAATGAATAGGTCTGCCAGAGAAGATAGGAAGTACAATCACAAGGAAGTATGTACATACCACTTCACTGTCGACAATGTTCTTCTTCTTGCGGTAGATGTAGCGGAGGAAGATATCCTTTAAGTAGTCTTGTCTCACCAACTGGAACCAAAGTCTCTTCATTGGCAGCGTGGCCTGTCCAGCACTGCAACAACCACAGCTAGAAATTGAACTATTATCAATCATATTATCATAAAAACTTAAACATATTTTTTTTGAAGTAACTCCAAGAAGGAATGTTGTACAAATTTCAGTTTAGTTAATGAGTGAATTTTTATCAAGTTCATAAATTGCATTGGCAGCAATATCATTTCTGGGACACAATGAAAGGGCTTCTCACATTTGAGAATCTGAACCAGGTCTTCCACAAGAAAAAGAGACGGTTCAGCCAATGGGCAAACCCAACTGCCCTCAGCCAATGCATGGACAAACCCCACTGCCCTCAGCCAATGGGCAAACCCCACTTCCGTCATACAAGTCACAGTGGCCTCGGAGCACAGCAATTCACTGTACAAGTTGAATTCCCCATATTTGCAAGGATCCTCTGGTCATGGATTTGAATCCAAGATTCTTTGATTCTTGGTCTGTCAGCACCGTGCTCGTGGTTTCCAGTGACAAAGGTCTATAATCTGTGCCCCTTTAAGCTTTCCTCCCATATTAAACTGACACACAAACTGAATGCTGTTTAAGTGGCATATAAAGCCAATTCAATTAGAAAATAATTTTTATTTTATAGTCTACAAAACGATCGGCTACAGATTTGCCATCAACCTGATGGTAAAAGTTGAAGTCCACATGGAAATGTCACTTACTGAACTTTACTAGTCTCCTACTAGCTTACTTCTGCAAATTTCAAACCTTGTATTCAACCCAATTTGGTGACATTCTCACTCACTGAAGGTCAAAACAGTGGAACAAGGTAATGAGTAAGAATGGGTAAGACCGAATGATACATACACAAAGGGAGTGTTGGCAGGGTCAAGGAGTGCCTGGACCTTGGAGCTGGGCACACCACCGACGACGTCCAGGTAGAGGCCAGGGATGTAGTTGTCTGGGGGCCCTGAGAACAACTCCAGGCGGCCCAGGAGGAACTCATCCCACTGTTCCAGGGTCTTCATCACAGCGTGGAGAAGAGGGGAGCAGTTGGGTAACTCTGTGGACAACAAGATGGCCACATTCTACTCCAGCAAAGAAAGGCCATGAAAGACAAATAATGGCTCTCATCAGAAGCTTCTGTTCAAGGTCATCTGGCTTTTTAGCCATTTTTTGCAGAAAAATGTATTCAAACTGCCATTGCCAAAATTGCAGTCAGTGTTAAGGCTAGGAAAGATAACTCTTCCCATAAATTCTAAAAAAAACTAGACATTCAAAATACTAATATTAAAACTATTAAAACGTTTCATGCACAAAGCCAAACAAAGATGATTCACACAGCATGTATAAATGATCTGTATGATAATGAGAAACATTATTTAAACCTTACACGGCCTAATAAGATTAACAAATACATCAAACATAAAAGTTGAATTTTACTTTGAATCTCGGAGTCTGATATTCATGAGCTGTAATAAGATTGATATGAGGGTATCAAGCTGCCAGATTTTGACCTTCCTGCACATCAGTTTTTAATCCTCCCACATTGCTGTCAAGCATTACCTATGATCATGTCATTACAGTTAACCTTCACATATTTTACATATTTATCACAGTGTTAAATATTTCAGTCACCATAGCTGCTATAGCCCAACTTTATGTGTGGTGTCACAGATTCACACCTGATGATTTTACTGTATATTTGGATCCATGAAGGATCTTACAAATAGGAAGCTGATTTAGATTAATTAAAAAAAAAAGAAGAAAAAAAGGAAGGGTTTGGTGGGGGCAAAGCAATTAATATATTTTCAAAAATAATACAATTCGGACAGATAAGATACTTTGTCAGGGATTTAAACAGTTGGTATTAAATCAACATTCAAAATATGAAGGGTTGTTTTGAAATCACTGAACAAATTTATTTCTGAAATCACGAAATGTTTGAGACAAAAGGATGCATGGTTACATGTCCTCTTCCAGTGATGAGGTGCAGCATACACCATATCACATGTTGCACCCTGTCACTTGTGCATTACTGCATGTGCATTACCAAAACCTCAACAAAACAAATAGTTTATGCACAAAATTCTATCACAATCATTTAACACATTTTTTAACTTAATACCCATCTTCATCAAATTTCTGTTCAACAATCCTATCTGTGACTTTAGCCACCAGCCTAAAGCCAATATGTTGTAAAACTATGTTCAGTCTAGTAAAGACAGAGAAAACAAATGATAAAAAAATGACAACTAAAATCTACAGAAAATGAAACTGAGAGCCATGTTCTTCAAAGTCGACTAAATGTTTTTAGCACTGACTGTCATTATTAATTCTACAGGTATTAACATGGCATTAAACAACACTGTCAGATTAGCATGACCATGTACTTGGTTAAACTGTCCTGAAACCTGAGGGGCTATGCCATGCTTACCCTTTTAAATCTCTTTGTTCATAACATGGAACTATGGAACATATCTGAAGTTCTTACAAATAACTCTGTTAGACCTTGTGGTCTTGTTCCAGATCAACAATCAGGAAAGTTTTCTTAAATAACTGCAAGACCACATTTGAATAAGGTGAGGTGAGGTGAAATGGGGTTTAACATCGCATCCAAGTTTATTGCACTTATATAGTGACGTGCATGTACGTGTGTGTGTTTGTGTGGCTGTTTGTACTAGTCCGGACTGATGCCGTTTTATAGTGCTAGCTCACTGAGATTTTATGCCGCAGTTTAACATGAATACCACACTCAGACACAGTATACTGACTCACAGCCGGCCAGTCCTTGTTTAGCCCCTTAATGCCGAGCGCCAGACAGGGTAACAACAAGTATCATCTTTTAACATCTTTTGGTATCATGCAGCCAGGGATCGAACCCTGGACCTTCCGCTTTCAGGGCGGATGCTCTACCACTTGACCGCAGAGGCCCTCACATTTGAATAAACCAGCAGAATTATGGTATGTGTCCTCGAAAAGATCATTTAATTTTTTGTTTGACAATATGGCTTACATCCAAGGAACCATGGTCAGGGTTTTACTTCAAGCAAAATACTGCCTTCTAAACATATAAAAATTCAGAATCAATGCATTTTTTTACACTGCGAGTCCTTTAGGAAGCAAAAAAGTAGCTCTGTTTAAATCATTAAAAGAAATTTAAAGTTAGCTATCGAAACATACATATAGTTTGCTGGACATGTTCGATTTGATTCCTAGACTCACTTAGTTTGAACAGTAAAGTCTAAAAGGTAGCATCAGACTTCACAAATACTTTACATTTTGTTCACTGGTACAGTGATCAGCCAGGGACCCCAAACGTCAGGATTCACAAACGAAAAGGTCAGGTAAATCCCTGTATGTATGTGCATGAATGAAAGTCACTGAGTTGACCCTATGGTATTAGTTCCACACAGAAAGACAAGGATGGAGTTCCACTATGTACTTTCTTCATGATAGAGCAATGTGAAGAAGCATTCAGAGGATTAGTCTTTCTACATTGGCCATTCAAACAAGGAATGTTATTCCATACCAGGAACACGATCAAGACAGCAGGCAAATATTAGTATGGATAGAGGAAAAGAAGGAAGGGATAAAGTTCGTTATGATCATGATGTTAGTAGCAGTTTCAGTGTAAAACTGTGTGTCCCAAGCTGTTCGTCATTTTGTTAGAATCATTCTTTGGGCAAATTAATACTGCTCGTCATAAGAATTCCAATTATGGTGGAATTATGGTGTTGTATGAGTATAAGACTGTCCTATTTAATCAAACAATAATCTGAAGTGCATGTTCATAGTAATATTATAATAGTGTACAATAAACTAAATATTCAGAGACCTGCAACCTTTCACCAAAAATATAAGTTACAAAAACCCATTCCTTCAAAGTGATAGGAGATTCAAATCCATTAGTTCTGTTTTGCAAAAGCACCTTCTGAAGGTCAAATACAAGCATAAGGTCACATCTTCATGAATACAACTAACAAAATTTTATTTAGTATTTTCTAAGAAAACAATTTAATTTTCAACATGATACACATCCTTTTGATGTTAAGAATAAAACTGCCAGAATAAATATTTTAAAAAGTGAGAGAAATATTTTTACTCTTTTTTTTGAGAACAGTGCTGTTATATCAAACTGGGGACTTACACCATTACGAAGGAAAAGCTTGCATTTGACGTATCTAGTCCCACTATACGTGTTGTACATTTCTCTGTTTTTCACCATCCTCATGTATCCAGGGCATGATGTCTCCATTCCGTTACAATAAATACCCTGGGCCAATTCGTCACTAAAACTTTGTTTTGGGAAGTGATGCCACTATCTCAATCTGTCTTATCACCACAGAGTTTCTCCCACTCTTGAGTGTAATTTAATCATATGGCTATTTTCAGCATCATATAATTTGAATCAACATCATAATGAAGCAATTGAAGCCAATAGGTCCAGGATATTTATCATAATAGAATGGAGATATTATACACAGGATACTCGAGAATGGGTATAAACACCAAATACAAGAAAATGTTACCATCAAAACAATGCAAATTGAGGATAAATATTTACCCATCACCACAAATGTTGAATACAATTTGTCAACCTTGTGTAAGATATGTAGTGTAGTTCATAACGAACTCAAAACATAAACAGAGAATTATACAACAAAAGGTGACAACAATGATGCCAGATTCCCTCTTCCTTACCACTCTGTGTCCACACATCAGAAGCTGAATACAGCACGGTAACGAAAAGCACAGTGGTATTACAACTAGTCCTACAATGCTTACTTGGTCAGAATCACAGCTCCTATCATGAAGGCCAATAAATTGTCAACCTTTGCCATATACGTAAGTGGCATGTAGAAGACGTGGTGGTACCAATGACAACAAGATTCACATGGATTTCAACCTCTTTGTCCTTTCTATGTTATGAAAGCTAAAAGGCAACAATCCTGTCTTTCTATTCCTTGGATAATGAATCACTAATATTGGGATTTCTTAATAAAAAAAAAAATGTTTTATTTCAGCTAATTTAATGAAAAGTACTTTTTAAATGTCAGGGCTGGGTATGTCCCTCGACCATTCCTTCGGTGCCATTGTGACCATTACAAAAGCATAAAGATTGGACAAGAAAGGGCTGGAAGTCTCACAGAATACTCTCCATTAATCCTTGACTCTTCAACAGAAGAGAACGATATATTTGAAAACTGCTTGTTCTGTGATTAGTTCCTAGCATTTCACCATTTCACCTGATAGCGAGAAGTAGCATGGAAACATATTCAGAATACAGAAGTTGGAATCCACACAACTTGTGTCTCGACCCAAAGAAACCTCTCATGACAGCAGTACCAAGGTCTGGGATACAAACAGATCATAAAGAAGGTTGGTATTATTCTTGTATTTTGTTGCTGTATTACTGAATGTGTGCATGAATTATCCACCTATGAGAAGAACCATGGTGGACAAAGGTGCCGATTGTTTCGTATCCTAATCGTCAACATACCCTTGGTAGTAAGTCAGCAATACATATTTATGGTTAATAACAAGCATGATATCCCCTGTGTGACTACTCAAACCATTCCCTGATAAGCATTTTTAGTGTTTCCATCTTCAAACCATCAAAATACTGCAGCTGACAAGCATTCCTTTCAGTTCTAAGAAATGAGGTTCAGGAACCATAAATATTACATGAAGTCTTCCAGGAACCATGTCAATTTACCTCCTAAACATTTTCTATAATATGTTCCAGCAAACCTACTTGTTGAATAATTGTAAATGTTCATGCAAATTTCAATAATTTATATTTTCATGTCATCAACCCTAACAATTTACATTATTACTTGTACACAAAGCTCAGGGAACAATCGGAGGAAACACTTTCTTTGTTTCATTGGAAAGTGGTGTGTAATTCTACCTGCCAAGCGAGAGCTTATGGCCTAGCTACCAACACTCCAACAGTGAAAACAGAGAACAGCAAGGTGACCAGACAACAGACAGAATATACAACGTAAACTATTTACCAACATAATAATGGTTTTGGCAAGAACAATCTATCAAGGAAAAAGTAAACAAACATAGCAACATCTATTAAACATCACAAAGCACTTCTAAACTCACACACAAAAACAATAATTAAGTTACAGTGAAACCCAGTTAGCATGGTTAGTATTGACACAGTTAGTCTTAAAACCCTGCCTCTTGGACAATTACTCTCTGCCAAGCTCTATACATCATCACTGCCACCAATCATAGGCCCTGCAAGGTGTTGAACTCACAACCAATTGTCCACTATGTTTAAAACAAGCAATTATTGTTTTAACGTTGTATACACTTCCCCAAAAGTTGAGACAACCTTTCCAAGAATTTTTGAATGGCTACTTGCATGCTGGTGGCAGTGATGATACCGGGAGGGTAAAGATTGTGTCACATGCAGGGAAGGAGCTTAAAGTTCTGTATACAAAGGGACATTACTCCATGTCCATGACTTGTAAAATCAGGAAGTTGTTAATCAGAATGACTTCACTAGGAATGGTTCAGATTAACAGGGTTTCACTGTTGATAAAGATTACAAGTATATTACTGTCGATAAAGCTTAC
Organism: Haliotis rufescens; assembly: GCF_023055435.1. NCBI lineage: Eukaryota > Metazoa > Mollusca > Gastropoda > Lepetellida > Haliotidae > Haliotis > Haliotis rufescens. Next base: position 57,712,019 of record NW_025963779.1, on the reverse strand, counting down.
AAGAATATTACTGTCAATAAACCTTTCAGGTATATTACTGTCAAAGCTTACAGGAATATTACTGTCAATAAAGCTTACAGCTATATTATTGTCAATAAAGCTTACAGCTATATAATTGTTAATAAAGCTTACAGGTACATTACTGTCAATAAAGCTAACGGCTATATTACTGTCAATAAAGCTTACAGCTATACTACTGTCGATAAAGCTTACAGGTGTATTACTGTCAATAAAGCTTACAGCTATATTACTGTCAATAAAGCTTATAGGAATATTACTGTCAATAAAGCTTACAGGTACATTACTGTCAATAAAGCTTACAGGAATATTACTTTCCATTAAGCTTACAGCTATACTACTGTCGAAAACACTTACAGGTGTATAACTGTCAATAAAGCTTACAGGTACATTACTTTCAATAAAGCTTACAGGTACAGTACTGTCAATAAAGCTTCCAGGTGCATTACTGTCAAAGCTTCCAGGTGTATTACTGTTGATAAAGCTCACAGGTACATTACTGTCAATAAAGCTTACAGCTATATTACTGCCGACAAAGCTTACAAGTATATAATCGCGATAAAGCTTACAGGCAACCATGGCAAGTCCTGTTTATTCCCTAAAAATCCCTTATTTTAACACTGAACATTCCAAAGAGTGAACTAGTGAGACTTGGTGTGTTTTCCATGTGTCACTCATGCATAGGCATGGTGAGTGTACATCACAAATGCACGAATGAATAATGTCATTCAATGGTTGTGTAGCTGCTGTTAGATGCGGTGCGACTCACCTGGGAGCTCGATCCCTATCTGTGGCAAGAAGAGCTGTAGGTTGTGGAGCACCAGGTGGATTGTAGCGTACCGGATCAGACACCATGTGTAGGAGTTGGGGTCACTGTGTTGCTGCACGGTGGTCAGGTTCCTGCAGAGTAGAAGGAATGATTTGGCTCAATGATGTTGCCAATAGAATTTCACATACATGCTGGTATGTCAGTTAATGCGAGAGGAAATCCTGAAATAAGGCAAGTCATCGACTTAAGCCTCTTAAGTGAAATGTGTTAGCATGGGAATATTTATTCTTTCAGCAAACAAAGGATCTGGGGCGAAACTGTGATAATAACCCATAGAACTCTGTTAGCTAGGGGATACAACTCAAACAGAGACAGGGGTCTGTGACACACAGTGTATTTGGTCTGTCACTCCCACCATACTGAACTAAAGGATCCCTGTCACTACAATATACTGAACTAAAGGATCCTTGTCACTCACAACATACTGAACTAAAGGATCCCTGTCACTACAGTATACTGAACTAAAGGATCCCTGTCAATACAATATACTGAACTAAAGGATCCCTGTCACTTCAATATACTGAACTAAAGGATCCCTGTCACTACAATATACTGAACTAAAGGATCCTTGTCACCCACAACATACTGAACTAAAGGATCCCTGTCACTACAGTATACTGAACTAAAGGATCCCTGTCAATACAATATACTGAACTAAAGGATCCCTGTCAATACAATATCCTTAACTAAAGGATCCCTGTCACTACAATATACTGAACTAAAGGATCCCTGTCACTACAATATACTGAACTAAAGGATCCCTGTCACTCATAACATACGGAACTAAATCCCTCTGAAGAAGCATTATGACTCACAGTGTATTTGGCCTGTCCAATTCATCTTCATCCTCTGTGTCACACTGTTCTGACACATCAGACAACATGGAATCTTCAGAGTCATAGCTGATGATGGACTCGGAGCTTGGGACAAACGGCTGGAAATATTGATTTGCAATTTTAACAAGACACCATCACCTAATATCAATAATGATTATCAGTAAAACTTAAATCAATAGACCTGAATATAAATAATTATTTAAAACTTAGTTGATTACCATGCACTCTTTAACATGTTTATAGTAAAGATACAAAGTTAAATATATTACAAATTCTGCCAACAAGACAACGCAATTCTGATCCCATAAGGCAAAATCAACACAACAGTTCAGTTGAATAGCAACTTCAGGCAAAAACAAACTGGTATGAACCATCCTGGCAATAATCTTGCACAAAGTAAAAGGCACGTTCTTGCACAATGTTTGCTGATCTGCAGTTACCTTGGTCATGAAGTAGGTGATCATGCTGAGCTCTGGAGGCAGGAACCTCTCCTGGAATGTTTCCCTCACATCTGAGGGTTTAGTAAAGCCAGGGGATGGGCCTATCAGCTTCATGTTGAGACGATGACGCTGTTTCGCATTATCATCAGCGGAAGAATCTGCAGGCAGTTTCAGTGAATAAACCTATGGCATCTTTGCTTAAAAATTTCAGGTGCAAAAATATTCTATGCTATTATCAGTCTAAAAATCACCAATGTGTTCTATGTGCTTGTGAACTATATGAGCTACACAAACTGTAAATTGTTGAAACAAATACACCATTTTCTCAAATTTGTCATGATAAAGTGTTTTCTCCTTACTTCACCTGATCATCAATGCTTTTATGACTATTAAAGCTTTTTCAATTATGTTCCTATTTCAATTTAAATCACAGACCTACCGTGTATGGGTCTTTTTTAAAACTGTAACCAAGCAAAGAAACCATAATTCTGTGACTCACGGTTTGGAGGATTATTGCTGGATCTCATAACAGTCTTCACTCCCCCACCAAACAGAGCAGACCAGGTCTGCTGGTCAAACACATGGGCGGCCAGGCGGTACAGCATGAGCGGGTCGTACGTTGCCAAGCCATTGATCAACATGCTCACATACACAGATATCAAGGACTCGCACAGTAGGATGTTCAGTTTCGGGGCATCCTCATCTTTTTCGCGAGCTAGCAACACTCGGAGAGATGTCACTCCTGTGAAAGGATATGAAAGTTTACTACAGAATTAGTTGTCTCCATTACAAGTCTAATAATATCTTACAGTCAGTCATCTTCTAAGGAGAAAAGCCTGGGCCATTTGACAGTCCAGCAAATTTGATCCAAGTCTATCAACAGCTACTTTCTCTGTCTGCCAAATCAAATATCACAATTTATACCACTATAGCAGTTGACCTTAATTACACAGAGATAATATGTTTCATACATAGCACTAATTACAACAGCAAGATCACAACTGATCTGTGGAGCATAGTCCCTCGGTACACTTTGGTTTTTCAAAAGATCTCACCTGGCCACTTTGCTGGTTGAGAGTTGATAACTGCATCCCCCGACCCGCATCCTCGATGACGCTGCCTTCGCACCCCAGCCATCAAGTAGCTTGCTTGGCACACAAAGTTTGGACTGCAAAGGAGGAACGGATGTATTTTCAGTCATCACAAAAGGAAGAAATTCTTTCATTTTGTCCTAAACCAGTGGGTATGTTGGTTAGGAATAGTTTCAAGATGATTAAATGACAATCTGGTGGTTACAATGTTTGGAATTGCTGACCGTGTGTCCTCACACCCTGACTGTATGGATCACTGCTCTGCCTATCAACCACTGGTTTGAGTTTTGACATTTCACTGACTAGAGCTTGAATAATCCAGACTTGCATAAAACTACAAGCACAGAACTGGACCATGATACCTATTAATGCTTTTGCTTTGAATTTGTTCTAATGAACTTAACAGCATGCATTTCTTAATTACGAGCATGTATATCCTTATCACAATTAGTCAAAATTGTGGTCACTGGTGAGTTAGTGAATTTGGTCAAATTCTGCTTTGAACAGTATTTCAGTATGAGAGGAAAAACCAAAGCAATTCGACTGATCAAACAGGTCTCAGACATTAATCACTTTGGTGAAACCCACAAGCACAAGCCCAGAAACATAATCTGGGATTCGACCGCACGATCATAGGTTTCTGGCATGTCCATGGACGCAACTCTGAATAGTGAATTGCTCCACCTGAGACAACTGTGCGACCCATGCTCCAACAATTATCACTACTCCAGCAGCTAATGAACATGTTATCCATAACCTACCCAGTAAAACCTTCCAGTCCAACATCTTCATCATTGAGGGACACCACAAAACTGTCACTATCACAGAGACACTGGTAAATACACGAGGACAACGCGACCGCAAGATTTCTCAACAAGAACACATTTCCAACATCAGTCGCCAGATTGGGTGGGATGGGGATTTCAATGATGGTGTGTAGGATGTCCTGGGACAAGCACTGCAGGTAATGGATAGGATCAGCCACCACAGTCTTTGAGCTGGCGATACTGGCTGAGAGGAGGGGCAGCGTGGAGGGGAAGGGGAGGGGGGACAGGAGCTGCTGCTGGGGCTTCTCCTGCTGGAGCTCCTGCAGCAGCAGCAACAGCTCCATCCTCACAGAGGCCAGGCCCCCACCCCCAGAGCCCTGCAGGACACAGTAACTTAGAAGAGTCCTCAGAAGCTGTTGGTTGTTTTTCAACCACTGTTTTCTTCGTGCCATTCTTTCCATCTTGGCTTCCAGATCTAGTTTGTCAGCGAGGATGACTTCATGTAGCGATGCTTTGCTTGCAGATGTGTCAGACTTCACTGACAATGATCGACCAAACTTGGGAACATCCAGAAACTCATCAGAATCTCTACTAGCATCCAAGTTGGCTTTAAAAAATGAAAAAAAGGTTTAAACATATTTTACAATTCTAGATTCAATTTTACATATTAATGTTCTTTTTACCATAAAATTGGAAATTACAATACCTGATATCAATCTGAAACAAGAATTGAGCTCATGCTTTGAATATTTTTCAGTTCTACTTATATCATTGCTAGTTATGTAGTCTGTGCCAAAACATTTGAATTTGTAAGACCAAACTTGGATCTTAGCATTATCTTTTGTTATTAATGTTATCATATTGGACTTTTAGCAGAATTTTCTAGACCAAAAAGAAATTTAGTAGAATCAGGCTTCAGACAAGTGGTTAGAGTCACAGACTGCTCAGGTATGTATTGGAGGAAAGCCCAATGTTACACAGATGGTAAGATGACCACAGGTATGGTGATGACAGAGCAAAGATCATAATTGGAGTGATTCTTGGATTTGAACCAAAATTCAGCAGATCTGGGCATGGCTAAGAGATGCAACTCTGAAAAGAGATTTGCATAGATTTATACTGCTTGACAACCTGTTCCCCTGAAAGAAAAATATCTCCCTTAAGAATATCTTACTTTCTGGAAGTTCTTCTTCCTGTTGACCATAGTTACAGAGGACTCTGAGGACCTCAGCTTCTTTCTCCAGCCATATATAGAGTTGGTAGCGCAGTTGGCCACCATCAACCTCAAACCCAGTTGCCAAAGTTCCAAGTTCCTCCATCAACACTTTGAGACAAGCAATGAACTTGTACTGCTGCGCCATGATGTCAAGCTTCTGAGGAGTGGACTCTGCTGGCACGGAACTGTCATTAGTCTCACTCTTTGTCACATTCTCACCCTTACTGAACACTGACTTAGGCTCAATGTACTCCTCTTCTTCCTCTTCTTCTTCTGATGCATGTCCTATCATAGCAAGTTCACGGTCTAAATCATCATCAAATCGAACACCAAGTGATGGAGTTCCCCAGTCCATGTCACCTGCCTTACCATTCCCAACACTGAAAGTCACAGGTGTTCCCCAGTCCATATTGTCAGCAGTATCGGACTTGCCATTTGTCAACGGCCCATTCATATCTTTGTTAATATTTTTCAGGTTACCAGAGATGGGTGTGCTCCAATCATTCATACCAGTGTTGGATTCATCCTGCTCAGACAAAGTCCCCGTACTGATACAGCTCACATTAGATGGGTTCCTGTGCTTGTCTAAGGAGTACATCTTCTTGCCCTCCTCAGCATCCTCCACCATTGGGGGAAGCCGAGACAAAACCTCCAAGGCCATCAGAGGGCAGCCATTCTTGAAGTGAGCATGGGCTGTTGAGAAGAACAGCCTCCTCTCTGTTGGTGTGACTCGGTCAATGGTTGTGATGCTGTTGTCCTGCACAGCTACACTCTCGGCCCGAGTGAAACCAGTCATCACTCTTTTACGTCGGCCTAACGAGGCACATGCCAATCTCTGTCTCAGAAGTAAAGGATGAGTCCTGAGATAGTTATAGAAGTTAAACACATTTGGAGTAACTGAGGATGAGTCCAAATCAAATTGTTCATGGTCCATTTGTGGCCGTCCTATGTTGACTTCCACCAGAGTCTGAAGGGCTCCTTTGTAGTCCTTCAGCATCCATAGTGACATGCTCCTGAGGAAAGGATCCGGGTGAGCTTTGCGGCTGTCACAGCTCATGCCCTGCTCATCACAGCCTAGGATGTTCTCATATATGATCTTCTTGGCACTGTCCGGCATCATGTCCTCTCCATCATACAGATGGCTTATGACAAGAGCCAGCTGGATGTCATGGAGCTTCTCCAGGCACACCTGAAACACAAAACAATATTGAAGAAGGTTTGAATGTTTGTTGCTTAGCGTCACACTCAGCAATATTCCAGCTACATGACGTTGGCCTGTAAATAGCACTGTCTGGACCAGTGATAGACATTGTCACATGTCTTTGGGGAACGATGCCTTGCAAAGTTACATGAGTCACCAAGGAGGACAATCTGATCCAGTTAATAGCCTCTAACCACACTCATAGATTGCTTGAGACCTATTCTAACACAGAATCCGAGATCAGGCATTGAAAGGAACAATTAATTCTGAGGCAATGGCTTATTTAAGAATTGGCAGCAGGAGTTAAACATAGATTCTTTTTATTTCACCTCCCATCAGCAGCCAATCACATAATTTGATTTGCCTGGAATCAGTGAGAGTTCGTTTTTGTTTTGTTGGTTTGTTGTTTAACGCCGCACTCAGCAATATTCCAGCTATATGATGGTGGTCTGTAAATAAATTGATTCTAGGCCAGACAATCCAGACATTGACATAATGGGCATCCATCTGGGCAATTGAGATTCGATGTCATGCATCAGCCAAGTCAGTGAGCCTGACCACCTGATCCGGTTAGTCGCCTCTTACAACAAGCACAGTTGCCTTTTACGGCAAGCATGGGTTGCTGAAAACATATTCTAACACGGATCTTCATGGGTCAGAATCAGTGAGTGAGTGAGTTTGTTTTAAAAAAGGCAAAACATTATTTTGTGAGAAAACAATTTGCTTAGGACCTCATGCCTGAGAACCAAGATTAGTAATCTTGTTGTCAAACCACACTGCAACCTGAGTGATTGGTTCACCTCAATAGCATCTTTGAGTGATCCGGCCAGCAGGAAGAAGGCTGCTGCCGCCTGGAACATCTGGCGACCCAAGAGAGCAAAGGCGTTCTTCAATGCCGCCTTCCTCCATCTGTCCTGTGTGAAGTCGTTCTTGAAGAACATTTGCATCTTCTTGTCACTCACAGATCTGAGACAAACACAATACACAAACATTTATTATAGGGTTTGAGATTCTGTTTTGAGTGTGCGAATGTTGGTTCTGTCACAGTCAGCACTATTCCAGCTATAGGGCGGCATTATAATCATGATGACAAACTGAGTCTGGGGAAGCAGACCGGTGGTTGATTACATGAGCATGTTCCACTCCGTCAAGGTACAGTGAGTGAGTGAGTGTGTGTGGTTTTAGCAATATTTCAGAAATGTCACGGCGGGGGACACCAGAAATGGGCTTCACACTTTATACCCATGCCGGGAATTGAACCCGGGTCTTCAGCGTGACGAGCAAACACCTTAACCAGTAGGATACCTGACCGCCCCTCCGTCAAGTTACAACATGACATACAATCAACAAGGTGATGCATTATAATTACATCCCCATGTAAGCTATTATGACAAGCATGAGGTACTGGGGAACTATTCTTCCCTCGAATCCCCTTTGGAAATTAATATGATGTTTAACTTCTGTTACTCTACCTGTACAGTCCCCACAGGACATTCTTCTTCTTCATTGCCAGGAAGAACAGGGCTGCATCAAGAGGGTCCTTCTTTGCCTGGAAGGCAGCTTTAGCAACCTGGAGGCAACAATCACATCCAGCTACTTCAAGTTCGTGAATTTAGGACATTCACACACATATACATTCACATGAAACTAACAAAGCATGTATCAGTCAACCAGTCTACTACCAATTATAAATTCCTACATTCCCAAGTCATTACTTCATAAAACATAACCAAAACATGAATAAGGGACATGAGTTGGCTCCTGTGATGTATCACAGAGGTCACAGATCAAATCACTCTCTAAGGCATGGTTCAACTTTAAGCCAGCATATTAAAGGCATTTTCAAGGCTAAAAGTAAAACCCACAAGTCCTTGCAAACAGATTATAAGGAAATTGCTACTTTATTTCACGCTCAGAAAGATTCCATTTGAATATCCAAATACATAAAAAAAAAAAATTTAAGTCCACTCAAGAGTTTCATATTGTTTAGCAATCCAGTAAAAGACTCATTTATTATAATTGATTTCATCAGGCATTGCTAAAGAGAAAAATATTGGTAAAATATTTATAAAACAGCAGAGTCATAAATGGCTGCAAAATTCAAAGCCTTTCAAAGCATTTATCAAATCATGGTAGATTGAAAATGCCGGGATTAAGACCTTTTAAATGCCAGTCTGCCAAATTTGAGGCTTTTTCAAGGGTGTATGAACCTATTGTGTCATAGATTACCTTCTCAATACACTTCTTGAGCTGGCTGATGTTGGTGATCCACCACCCGGCTCCATACTGTTTCAGCTCCTCCCACGTAGGCTCCCCCTTCTGCATGCTGGGGATGAAGGACAGCAGCTCCTGGAAGTATACACACATCAGTTAACAAGGGACAGCAGCATATGGAGTTATACACACATCAGTTAACAAGGGACAGCAGCTCATGGAATCATACACACATCAGTTAACAAGGGACAGCAGCTCCTGGAATCATACACACATCAGTTAACAAGGGACAGCTACTCCTGGAATCATACACACATCAGTTAACAAGGGACAGCAGTGCCAGGAATCATACACACATCAGTTAACAAGGGACAGCAGCTCCTGGAATCATACACACATCAGTTAACAAGGGACAGCAGCTCCTGGAATCATACACACATCAGTTAACAAGGGACAGCAGCTCCTGGAATCATACACACATCAGTTAACAAGGGACAGCAACTCCTGGATTCATACACACATCAGTTAACAAGGGACAGCAGCTCCTGGAATCATACACACATCAGTTAACAAGGGAAAGCAGCTCCTGGAATCATACACACATCAGTTAACAAGGGACAGCAACTCCTGGAATCATACACACATCAGTTAACAAGGGACAGCAGCTCCTGGAATCATACACACATCAGTTAACAAGGGACAGCAGCTCCCGGAATTATACAATCAGTTATCACTTTAACCTTTCTCTGTCACTCAACCTGTCATTGGAGCCTTGCCATGTTGATTCCCTGCTACAACATGCAAAGTCAATAATGGAAACTTCTCAGTAAACAAGATTCATTTCATTCCTTTATACATGGTGTTCACGGTTCACAGAATCTGCTAGCTGATCTGTAAAGCAGAGGTGGCTCCAGGATTGTATACTATGCCTAAGATGTGATATATGTTGGCATGTTAGGTGTTTGACACAAACAGTAACAAAGCTGCAAATCCTCCTACCTCAGTAGCTTCTGTATGGAATGCCCAGACCAGCTGGAAGGACTTGAGTCCCTGTCTCTGCAGGGCCAGCTTCTGGAGAGGTGGCAGCGTACCCAGGAGGTAGTTGTGGTGCCGCATAGCCAGCAGGAACCGTACACCACAGTCATCCATGGACTCTGTCACAACAGTCAATAAACCTTACCATCAGTGAGTCATGTTCCTCTGATAGCACAGTACACAGTGACTGATGGGCTACGATCCTCGCCATCAATGTATGATGACACCAATCTGTGACAAAACCTTTCAAGCCCTTGGCATCATATTTTGTACAGTTTCGTGGAAGTTTATAAGCTGAGTTTACTAGATAAAAAAGCATTTAACTGCACTCAGGCTTGGGTCTAGTGGCCGAAGTCTGTGATACGCAATTAGCACAGTCACAGAGTCTGACCACAGATCCTCTTTACATGGTTCTTACAACAAGCACGGATTCTGGGGACCAAGTCTTCCCTTGAAAATTTACTCAACGATGATGAAGTACATGTTAACTGTGTATTCTCGATCTATCAATCTGACATAAAATTCAGCACAGAAGATTACCTGTGGCATGACTGATGTCTGCTTGGCCTTCTCCCATGCCTACAATGTCAAAACACAAATGAAATATGTTCTTAATCATGACTAACATACTCTCAATAGTAATCTAGGTAACACAAACACATCAGGTGGCATATATACTGCCACAACGATACATAAAGTACTTTGTTCATAATAAGATGCATATCACAAAACAAAGTAAAATAATGTCTTCTCAAACAGAAGAAAATACAAGCTTATTTGTGTACCAGCATCAATTTCTGATATTAAATGTCACTATACTTTAAGTGAATGGGTATTATTTTACACCATGTTTAGCAAAACTGCAGCCAATATCACATAAAAAAACACATATATATGACTGGAACGATTATTGGACTTTTAGATACAGTCAAAATGTACTCTAGTACTACTTCATAGACCATTATTAATGACTCAACACTTTAGGAAGACTCCAGTAAACTGAGGATCAACTTTCAGGAAGTTCTTAACTTACCTGTCTTAGGCTGATCGTGTGAGAAGTTTTCTGAGATGTCCACCTTTGTACTGGCCACTGTGTCTGCCAGAGCCATGAGGTACATCTGATCCAGACTGGACAGTCCAGGGAGGCGGATATGGAGGAGATGGGCCCCGAGGACCTTGCCCTGCTTCGGCCCGAAGTAGTGGGGATTCATTGCAGTGTGGCTGGAGGAGTGCATCCTGGTTCGCTTGGTACCAGAGCTGTCTGCAGACGTAGACAAGAGTGCTTCATCTAGAGAGTCATCGTTCATCACATCCCGGCTGAACAGCTCTGTGTAGTCTTCAGGGTGAGGGTTGGTGTTTGGAGCCGTTGCTGCTCCTGCTTTTGCGATTTCAACATTGACTCCCGTGTTATCCTCATCTGCAGCTAGTAAAGCATATATAGGTAGCGGTGGGATGGAGCTGATCTCGTTCACATCAACAGTTATCTCTTCTTCCAAGCGTAACTCACTTTCCTTATTGCTGGCCGACACAGACACACTTCGTGGACGTATTGATCTTACAGACACAAGCCCTTCCTCATTATCGAGGTCATCAACGTACACGGCCTGCATAGTTTCACTTCCTGCCATACACCTGGCCAGGTGAGCTAAGATAGCCTTCACCCTTTTGATTTTTCCAAAGTTCAACAACTCTATCAACTGTTTTGGATGATATTGGGGTAACACAGGGTTCGCTTGCCTTGCTGCCTCAAACAGACCAAAGTCATGTATTACACTTAGGCTGGTAATGCTGTCACTCCTTGAAAGACTGTTCTTTGAAGCTGCAGAACCTTGCTCTGATTTCTTCCACATTTCTTTCCTTTTGAAGCTGTTGTGAGATAGACTAGAATTAAAATGCTTAAAACTAGGCATGGAGTAAGATGGCTTGAAACTAGTCGAGGGTTTCTTTCCAAAGTTTGAAGAGCTTGCTACACATGACCGATTCACCTCATTTAGTGTTCGTTTGTCAATGTTGACATCGTCACCAGAAAGACTTTGGTTGTCAGCACCTGAAGCCCCTCGCCACTGAGAATACACATGCATCTCATTGTCCATTCCTAACACAAGGATGCCAGCTCGAACCCAAGATAAATGCATTGGCAAGGGAGGTAATCCATCTGCTGTAGTGAGCTCCAATGCTCGTAATCTCATCCAGCGAATTTCTTCTTGGTAGTTGTCAACGACAAGTGACTTTGACTTTTGCATCATAGGTCGAGATCGCGCAGTCAAGGTACTGCTTGTTGATTTCAACTGTTTCCCGGTGAAAGCCTTCAAAGATTCTTGTGAGATTTCATTGGATACCTGGATACAACAAAGACATTTGTACCATTGAGAGATATGAATTTGTAAAAAGTATAGAAGTTTCTGCTAATCTATTTCCGAACTTTGTTTGTGATCCTAGATGAATATAGCTGACTAACTATATTCCCAAACTACCCAAACTACTATCAATGATGTCTGTAAATGTAGATTGAGTTTGGCCCAAAAGCTATTAGTGAAAGTTCAATACTCTGCTGCCATATGACATTGACAATAAGAGGCATTAATGAGTTGAAGAGTGCCAGTACACAACTTTCAGCCCATGCACCAGTTTAAACCATGCACAACGCCACCCCTAATAATGAGTCCTTTACAGAAGAACGTCTCCAAAGACAATAACATAACTGCCAAAGAAATGTGATCTCATAGAACTCAAAAACATTACATCCTTACACAAACATACAATTCTCAGACTAGATCCTGACACAATTGCCAAAAGATCCTGACACAGCTGCAAAAAGGTCATGACACAACTGCCAAAAGGTCATGACACAGCTGCAAAAAAATCTTGACACAACTGCAAAAAGATCCTGACACAACTGTAAAAAAGATTTAGAAATAAGAGCAAAAACTGAGATCGCGACACAACTGCCAAAAGATCATGAAAAAATCATGACACAACTGCCAAAAGATCCTGACACAACTGTCAAAAGATCCTGACACAACTGCCAAAAGATCCTGACACAACTGCCAAAAGATGACACACAACTGTCAAAAAATCATGACACATCTGCCAAAAGATCATGACACAACTGCCAAAAGATCATGAAAAAATCATGACACAACTGCCAAAAGATCCTGACACAACTGCCAAAATATCCTGACTCAACTGCCAAAAGATCCTGACACAACTGCCAAAAGATCCTGACACAACTGTAAAAAGATTTAGAAATAACAGCAAGAACTGAGACCCTTGCACAACTATTAAAGTTGCTGCCAGGGTGCATCTCCATACCTGTGAGTACATCAACACCTTGGATCCAACTCCCACGGTGAGGATGTGTGAGCCGTCCTCAGCTGACACCCAGTCCAGCTGCACCAGACACTTCTGCATGAGGAGCCCCAGCTTGTTGCCCTGTTCCGCTATGGACTTCCTCACTGTGTGGATGGTGCTCAGGCTTGGCACCGACTTTGTGCGGGGAATGTTTGCAAATGATGAAGAAGGGGAGAGGCCTCCCACTGGTTTGGAGGCTGACCCATCGGAGTTAAAGATCTGGGCCAGATCAATCTCAGCTTTTGGGTCGGGGATTTTGATGTTTTTAAGTTCAATGGTGTCCTCTAGAACCCATTCAGATCCACCTGTAGGAACAGACATATTTCTCAGGGTTTTTTTCTATACTAGCACACTGTGGAAAAGCATTTATGTTTCCTTATATATTAAAAATGTTAATATAGTATTCATTGATTATTGTTTCAGTTAAAATAACATATTGAAAAGTGCTTACAATTAATACAATTTCAATATGCATTGTCTTAAGGTATAATGTTAAATTTGGAATCGTATATGATTATACTTGTAGAGTAACGTGATTGCATGAAATCATTATACATAGACTGGGATTAAAATCTGAATTATTTCTTTCAGCTTTGTTATTGAAGGAATACATTTTGTCAGAACATCACAGAGATATGATAAGCCATGCTGCATATTTGCCTACCTGTTGATTCGCATTCATATATTGCAACATAAAGGTTGACAAACTTGTCGTGTGGGTTTTCCGACATTGCTCGGATTGCACCATGTCTGTAGGCAACAGCGATTCTCCCACTGTAGGCACAGCACACAGTAATAGGCTTGCCTGAATAACAAGAAATCACTCAACAATTCAATATGCATCACGTGACATGTGACATGTGACATGGACATGTGTTCTGTGAAATTACATGAAAACTTCCCGGTAAGGCTACGTTGGGGTCATGTCACCTATTTTGCATGTAATACACACAGGTTATCCTAGTGTGGGGTCAGGTGACCTATTTTGCATGTAATACACACAGGTTATCCTAGCGTGGGGTCAGGTGACCTATTTTGCATGTAATACACACAAGTTATCCTGGCGTAGGGTCAGGTGACCTATTTTGCATGTAATACACACAGGTTATCCCAGCGTGGGGTCAGGTGACCTATTTTGCATGTAATACACACAGGTTTTCCTTGCGTGGGGTCAGGTGACCTATTTTGCATGTAATACACACAGGTTATCCTAGCGTGGGGTCAGGTGACCTATTTTGCATGTAATACACACGTTATCCTAGCGTGGGGTCAGGTGACCTATTTTGCATGTAATACACACAGGTTATCCTAGCGTGAGGTCAGGTGACCTATTTTGCTTGTAATACACACAGGTTATCCTAGCGTGGGGTCATGTCACCTATTTTGCATGTAATACACACAGGTTATCCTAGCGTGGGGTCAGGTGACCTATTTTGCTTGTAATACACACAGGTTATCCTAGCGTGGGGTCATGTCACGTATTTTGCATGTAATACACACAGGTTATCCTAGCGTGGGGTCAGGTGACCTATTTTGCATGTAATACACACAGGTTATCCTAGCGTGGGGTCAGGTGACCTATTTTGCATGTAATACACACAGGTTATCCTAGCGTGGGGTCAGGTGACCTATTTTGCATGTAATACACACAGGTTATCCTAGCGTGGGGTCAGGTCACCTATTTTGCATGTAATACACACAGGTTATCCTAGCGTGGGGTCAGGTGACATATTTTGCATGTAATACACACAGGTTATCCTAGCGTGGGGTCAGGTGACCTATTTTGCATGTAATACACACAGGTTATCCTAGCCTGGGGTCATGTCACCTGTTTTGCATGTAATACACACAGGTTATCCTAGCGTGGGGTTCAGGTGACCTATTTTGCATGTAATAATCTCAGGTTATCCTAGCATGGGGTCAGGTGACATATTTTGCATGTAATAATCTCAGGTAAGACTAGCATGGGGTCATGTGACCTATCCTGTCCCCAACACTCACAGTTAAGACAAGGACAAAAATGAGGAGACAACAATGGTGCAATCAAGTGCAGACATTTGTTGTTTGCGCGTCACCTAAGCTGGCGTAATAGTGTGTCAAGTGAATATGCAAGCCAGATAATGTGTGGTATAGTCTATGAATCAAGTGCAGCAATAAAATTCTCCCTCTCCTTATTGCACTGAACACTGAAATTCAAGGCGTCTTTCAATATCCAATTTCAAAAATTGTAAACAATAGAATACATTGCATGCTAAATCAAAACCCTACCACCCAACAGACTGCGTGACTTTTCACTAAGTAACTACAAACAGACCCTGGCACCAAAGAAACCCACATTTCCTTGTTGTTTTGTAAAAGTGGAATCTTTTCAGTATCCCTATCAACAGGTGCTCAGTACAGTTCAGCCCCTACCTGGTATAGTTATTGCACTGTCACTGTGGCACGTGTTCATCATCTCCCACTCTGACCATGTGTAATCCGTGTCGTAAGGTTGTGAACACACGCGTGTCATGACTGCTGGTCGTCTTGGCCTCGCCTCCTCCTCCAGGCTGTACTCGTAGCTGGTGATGCTCAAGAAGCTCTCCTTGTGCTGCGTCGGAGACGCACTCTGGCTGGCCTCCGTCACATCACACTTCCAGAACCGCACATCACCATCAGAACATGCCGTCACCAGCAGATACGGAGCAAAGCATGCTGGGTAGATGGAGGCCGAGCTAAGATGGCCAGCAGCAACATTCACACAAAGAACCTGCACATCTTCCGGGAGCATCAGCATTTGATTGCAAACCTGAAGAAAAAGATGTTACTCAACATCATAGTTCATGAATCATGTTCAAATCTTCATGCATCATAAATAGTTTTTCATTTAATTAATTTTTGCTAGGAGTACCTATTTGATCTCATAGTCAAGAGCAAGTTGTTCAAAGGTCATAATTCACATACATTTTTGATTATTTAAAATGAAATCCAACTTCTCGTAGAGAAGAATCTTAACGACATGCTCTGAGTACTTCAGTAATATTAATGGTGTCTGGAGAGAAGAACTTGGGAGTGATAGCCATATTCTTCATTTAAAGGTCATGTTGTGGCGATCACTTCTAATTGAAAATGAAAACTATACATATAAAGGTATTTAGTAGTTTCAGAAAAGAAGATATTCTAAGTGAGATGGACCAATATGCAAATGGATAAACCCCTATGACTAAAGGTCAGTCAAGGATAAAACATCTCAATAAAATTATGATAAATATTCTCAAGCAGAATATGTGTACAGGCCGAGTGCAAGTTTTCCGTCCTTACCTTGGTGGTTGTGATGGACATGGTCATGACTGATGCCTGTCTTATGAGGTCTGGCTCATCAAAGGAGGCTCCTCGGAATGGGGAATTCACATCAAACTCATGGCGTATGTAATCACCTACAGGATTAGCATTGCACCGGTTGCCTGGAAAAAGGAAATAGAGGCACTTTCAAACAGTAGGTCAAACCTTTTTCCCAAAACAACTCACATTATTATTATCATACAACTCAGCGTTAGAGAGTTGCCAAACAGCGTAATAATTAAAAACTTGTAGAAATTTGCCATTTCTTAGGGGTTTTGCTATATATTGTCACCATAAGGACTAGAGGACTAAAACTGTTCTGCAGAAACTGCTCAGTCCTAAATGTTGATCATGTCCGGTTCAAAATTTAAGAATGCTCGGACAATACTTTTTAAAATGTCCAGACAGAAAAATTTAAATGGCCGGTAAGCAATATTTTAAACCGGACATTTGAGATTCCCAATCGGACATGTCCGGCGCATATGACGGTTTCCGGACCCCTGGCTGTAACTGACAGAAACGTGGGTGCAATAGTAGACATGCTCTAGTTTTATGTAAGAACAATTGATGAGGTTTTCTAAATAGAAGGAAGCCATAAACTGTAACTTGGAGTGTTTCAAAACATGACCCTTTGATGTATGTGATGCATGCTAATCTGTTGGAAACCTGTGAGAGAGTGAGGTGGGTCTTTTAATTGCTCTTAAAACAAAATTCCAGACATAGTCATGGTTGGAGACACACAGAATAGACCAACACTCTTTTTCTAAAACAGCAAGGCATTTGCTAATCACACCGAAGATCTGGGTTCAATGCACGTCCATGGGTATATGTGTGAAGCCCATTTTTCGCTCTCCCCTGCCGTGATATTGATTGAATATTCTAATATTAACATAAAACCATACTCACTCACTCGGTCATTTAACAAAAGGATTAGTTATTCTGGTAAAAGTGCAACTTCTTTTAAACAGCAATGCAGACAATGAATTGTTGAAGTGGTACAAATGTTCATATCAAATACAAGACCAAATCTAACATAACATAATAGAATCATAATGATTAAGTCTTGGTCCGCCAGAGATATCGAACCCATGTTAGACCATGATCTTGCGGACCGTGCACCACCACAAAACCATGAAAGAAGATATTTATTGAGAAGTACTTCCTTCGCAAGCATGCACGTTTAGCAATTCAAATACTGCATGCTTCAGTTCCCATATTATGTACAGCATGGTTGGCAACATATTTCACATTTCTGACAAACAAATACTTAGAGAGTGCATTGTAAAATTTAATAACACCAACAAGGCTTGACTTTGGGAGTACTCTACCACAAACTGTGAAGTCATGTCTACCATGTCACACGCTTTAGTGAGTGAGTGAGTGAGTTTGGTTTTACGCCGCTTTTAGCAATATTCTAGCAATATCACGGCGGGGGGACACCAGAAATAGGCTTCACACATTGTACCCATGTCGGGAATCGAACCCGGGTCTTCAGCGCGATGAGCAAACGCTTTAACCACTAGGCTACCCGACCGCCCCCGTCACATGTTTTAGACTACCAATATGTAGAACTGGAACACCTACTCATGCACAAAACATTCCAAAAGCTGCTTCATTGTCTCTAGGGATGTCAGTTTGTCTTATGCTGACAAGATTTCAGCCGACATGATTTTATTGTGTCGCATTGAAATGCTTCAAGTATTATGGTGAAATCTATGGTTATAAAGCACACATATATATGCAGACTAAAACCTATCTTCATTGACACCTGTATTTGTCATTTCAACATACTGAAAATATAAGGCTTAACCAATGCCACATCACTAGCCATTGTGTCATAGTAGAATGGGGGCACACAGTTTCGAATATTTACAGGTATCATATCTGGATTTGAAACCTCTAAATTGAAATCCATGGGCCCGAGACCGACGTTACAGTGAGGGATGACTGTATATATACTGTTGTCCTGTTCCTGTATTCTACCACCTACTGTTTCTCCTTTGGTTGTACATAAACATGTTTAAAATGTGCAAACAATAAGCGGAAAGGGTGTTCTAAATTGTTTAACTGGTTCAAAATCCAATTGACTTTTGTACGTAAAATATGTTTAAACTAAAACATAAAAGTGTTCTGCGGCTACTTATATACCAAGAGTAAGGATACAAATATACAAATGATTTTAATCTTAATATACACATAAAATAGTGACCGTCTTCAATTTAAGACAGAACAAAAGTGTCATCTTCTTACGGACAATCTGATATGTCAGCCACCATGAGTGTGGGTTTAATGGTGATATGCACTGCAACCATAACTTCTATCCAGTATTCTTATCTCATGACAGTGCACATGAAAAAATATAATCAGCTGTAAACAGATAAGGAAGGGCTTGGACACAGTGAGTGAGTGAGTGAGTATGGTTTTACGCCGCTTTTAGCAATATTCCAGCAATATCACGGCGGGGGACACCAGAAATGGGCTTCACACATTGTACCCATGTCGGGAATCGAACCCGGGTCTTCGGCGTGACGAGAGAATGCTTGGCTTAGACACAGACTGAAAGCAAGGGACAGATAACTCTAAAGTCTTACCCTCCGATTGACTGTTGAGCTGGGACGAGATGGTGATCTTCCACATGTGGAGCATGGAGCCTCCACTCACGTTGCGCTCCAGCACCACCAGGTAGAAGTTCTCCTCGAAGGAGCTCATGTTCCTCAGGTCCACGATGGCCTCCATGTTAGGGCCCCCTAAATCACCGGACGAGAAGCGTCCCGTCACAAGCTGTTCTTGGAACACGTGCAGGAGCTGGATGTTCTGCCAATCCTGTTAACATCAAGGGCTTTGGTTAGAGAAAGTCCTTTCATCAGTATTTCAGTTGTTTGACATTGAGCAACACAGTCAAGTGTCTATCTTACAAATCCTATTGTGACAAACCTGAAAGTGTGTGAGTTTGGCTGAACACTGCTTTGACAGATCTCAGTAATAATCATTGCAGGTCCCCAGTGAGGAGAAAGCCTGAAATGATGCAGGTCTTAGACATTTACCACTTTAGTGAAACCCATGAGCACAAGAATGGTGCTGACAAACCAAACACTATTGTGGGATCTGGGATTCAAACCCCGAATCAAAAGATTCTGACATGACTAAGGGATGCAACTCTGCACATCAAAATTGTACCTCCTCAGAAGTGTCACCTTGCCCCCCTTAGTTTAGAGCTGTACAATAGCTACATCACAATTATGAAAGACACTGAGTTAACAAGTTGCACCAATCTTACAAGATCTTACAAAGAATAGCCTTCGCCAAGCTTGGCATTACAGATTATCATTTGGTGATGTAATGTTGCCGTTAGCAAAATTCCAGCCATGCCGGGTCTGTAAATAATCTAATCTGACACACAATCAGGTCACACATTGTGACCACACAACCCTCATTAGTCATCTCTTACGACAAGCATGGAGTACCGGAGAGCTCCCTGCCCCGAAATCCCAATGGGCATACAGCCCCATCAGTGAGTAAGTATGATTTTACACCACTTTTAGCAATATTCCAGCAATATCACGGCGGGGACGCCAGAAATGGTCTTCAGCATGATGAGCGAATGCTTTAACCAGGAGGCCGGCCCGACCGTCCTGCAGTCCAATGACTGTGAACGTCCAGACAATGACATCATCACCTGCTGGGCATCGTTGATCCCCTGCAGCTCCATGATACATCCAGGTCTCGCCGATGACTGCTGACTGACGATGTTGAACACTTCACTAGCAGCTCGCACTGGGGAACCCATGTCACCATGGTAACTAGAACTTGTTGTGCTGGAGAAGCTGAGGGCTTGCTGCAAAACAAAGCGTTCCTTGCGGTTAATATTAAGATGATTTATGCACTTAGGTCTGTTTGCATTTAAAAACATGAATATTCTAACCATATCATTACTCCATTTGAAGGCTTTTCAATAGCTTAGAATGAAATCATTACACAAAATGCAGAGCTTCACATTGCTGACCAATAATACCAAACAAAAGAACCTTCATTTCTGAACATATGGGTCCGTTGATATGACATAGGACCTGTTTCATGATGCAGATACAGGGCCTCATATGCTCAGTTATCAAGGGATGTACAGTTTTCAAAATGGGTCAGTAGGTTTAATATTCTTGAAACAGATACATACAAAGTATCACTTGACCAGTGACAACTGAAATCAATCTGGAGCTCTGTGTCTGTTTTGAGTCATTGTTTGCATGAACTTCTAATATTACAAAGACCTACATCTTTCCTCTGTACTGAAGCATCCATGAGGAGAGTTCTGGCATCTATCACAGCTTGATAAAGTCTCAGACAGTTTCCATCTGATGCCACAAACAGTGCACTGGGGGAGTTACTGTAGGACCCCAGGGAGGTACTGCAACAAACACGAGTGGACTCAGTCACAGGTATACCAATACAGGCATCAAGTATTTACTCAGTCACAGGCATACCAATACAAGGCATCCAGTGTTCACTCAGTCACAGGCATACCAATACAGGCATCAAGTATTTACTCAGTCACAGGCATGCCATTACAAAGCATCTAGTGTTTATTCAGGTATACCAATACAAGGTATCCAGTGTTTACTCAGGCATACAAATACAAGGCATCCAGTGTTCACTCGGGTATACCAATACAAGGCGTCAAGTATTTACTCAGTCACAGGCATACCATTACAAAGCATCCAGTGTTTACCCAGGCATACAAATACAAGGCATCCAGTGTTCACTCAGGTATACCAATACAAGGCATCAAGTATTTACTCAGTCACAGGCATACCACTACAAAGCATCCAGTGTTTACTCAGGTATACCAATACAAGGTATCCAGTGTTTACTCAGGCATACAAATACAAGGCATCCAGTGTTCACTCAGGTATACCAATACAAGGCATCAAGTATTTACTCAGTCACAGGCATACCATTACAAAGCATCCAGTGTTTACTCAGGCATACCAATACAAGGCATAAAGGGTTTACTCAGGCATACAAATACAAGGCATAAAGGGTTTACTCAGTCACAGGCATACCATTACAAAGCATCCAGTGTTTACTCAGGTATACCAATACAAGGTATCCAGTGTTCACTCGGGTATACCAATACAAGGCATAAAGAGTTTACTAAGGCATACCAATACAAGGTATCCAGTGTTTACTCAGGCATATCAAGACAAGGCATTCAGTGTTTACTCAGGCATACCAATAAAAGGCATCCAGCGTTTACTCAGATATACCAAAACAAGGCATCCAGTGTCTACTCAGGCATACCAATAAAAGGCATCCAGTGTTTACTCAGTGACAGGCATACCAATGCATGGAAATATCTGGAATATGGACACTGATAACTGTCTACCACAGTATCAGCAATTTTTTCAACTTTGGAGCTATTCACAGCAGGCTATTTCACAGAATGAAGCGTACCCTGTAGCCATAGATCATGTCAGACATCTTTAATTTAATCAGTACATTACACATAGAATAAAAAAAGCCATATCATCAAAGTCATCTTACCTAGGTAACAGTGTTGGCACCCATGCCACATTGGAGAAGGCCGAGATGGGAGGAGCATTAATCCTAGCCAGCTCAACGATTCCTCCGGACTTAGACAGCGGACCGACTGGGTCGACTCTCCAAAGAATGAGTTCACTACAGAATGAGAACCCTCCATGACTTTCTCCATCATCATCTGTTGCAGAATCCTTCTCTGGAGACTCCTCCTCGGGAATGTTGTGATGGGATGTTGTGAGCAACAACGGTAACACTGGATGACATGATGCAGAGTTTGTTCGGAATCTATGGCCACATGCTCTAGAAGCATGTGCTACACTGACAATTGTCTGAAACTTGGAGTTATCGGAGAAACTAATCTGCCACTGATTAATGCTTCCGTTGCTGTGTTTGGAAATCATAAGTACATTTGGAATCAACATATTGTCATTCTGACCGGGAGAGTTTTTCCCTGTCGCTGTGGCAGGCTGTCCACTGTGTCGAACAAATCCCTCGTGTTCCATCATGGACACTTTGCTTTCACTCATCTTCATGGCTGACTTGATGTCCATCTTGCTGTAGTTGCAGTACATGAGGACGTTGCTGGCCATGGTGCGAGCGTCGGGGATGGGAAATGCGTTGGGCAGTCGGGATGAGAAGCTGACTTGTGCCTGACGGAAACAGTACGGGTTACACTCATCCAGCCAGTCAACTAGCCTGAAACGAAAGCAAGGGAGATCATCCATGCTCATCAGAAGTAGAAAGTTCACAACCATGATGACTGTCAACACAAATTAATTACAATGAAGATCTTTAAAGTGAGGCCCATTTATATCCTGACTTCAGACATCCTGCTGTGTTGCATCAAGTATTTGCATCAAGTGGGCCAAATGGCCCATCATCTCCTAAAAAAAGTGGGATCTTGTCTTTGGATAATATATTGTTGAAACAAAAGATTAACTACAAAACATCAATCATCTTCAATCATTTATCCACTTTCAAAATCATGCAGATATGGACGTTAGATTTTGCAACCAAAATAGTTAGATTCTCATAAAACTAGTTCACTGTTCTAAACAATCAAAATGTCCATGAAAGCAACAAAATTAAATAATATTTAACCTCCAGCGATAAATTGTTAGTTAATTACAAATATTTTAGCCAAAATATTAATCTATATGGCCAATATCTTGCAACATGATGTTTTGCAGCAGGTAAACAGAAATAGAAGACTGTATGAGTTACAGATAAACAGTAGAGTCAGACTGTGTTTATATGTCACCATGGTCACAGAAATAAAAAGACTGTATGAGTTACAGACAAACAGTACAGTCAGACTGTGTTTATATGTCACCATGGTCACAGAAATAGAAGACAGTATGAGTTACAGATAAACAGTACAGTCAGACTGTGTTTATATGTCACCATGGTCACAGAAAACAAGCATGATATAACATCAACATTTCCACGTTCTGGCTCAATGTGAGCATGGTGAGAGGATACAACACACTGTACTGCAGAGTGTGGGGAATGTATACTGTGTTGGTTCCCACCACCAAGCTGACAGTGGAACTCACCACACAAGAAAGCTGCCATCGACTGGGTGTATGCTGAACAACATGTCAGAACTCTGATGCCAGTCTCGCAACAGCACTTCGATCTTCCGATCCAACGACTCCACAATCGAACTCTGAAATATCATAGATGGTAGTTTCACTTTGACTTCAACAAAATTTGAAGATTATTTTACTTGTTTGAGTGATTGAACATTTTCTTAAGTCACATCACAGCATGTCAACCTAATACAAGGAAAGCCCATAGTGACCATGGTTGTCTGTGACCTTTAAGTGGCATTTAGAGTAAGTGAGTGAGTATTGTTTTACGCCGCTTTTAGCAATATTCCAGCAATATCATGGCGGGGGACACCGGAAATGGGCTTCACACCTTGTACCCATGTTGGGAATTGAAGCCGGGTTTTCAGCTTGACGAGCGAAAGCTTTAACCACTAGGCTACCCGACCGCCCCAGTGGCATTTAGAAGCAGTAGTGTCAAGCCATAATAATGATTGATAAGGGTACTAACACATTACTGCAGTCAAAATCCACAAGTCAACCGTGTCCTCAAGACCTTGTTTGTTTGTTGTTTAACACCGTACTCAGCAATATTCCAGCTATATGATGGAGGTCTGTAAATCATTGACTCTGGACCAGACAATCCAGTGATTAATATTGTGAGCATCGATCCATGCACTTGGGATAGGATGACATGTATCAACGAAGTCAGCGAGCCTGACCACCTGATCCCATAAGTCGCCTCTTACAAAATCATGGGTTGCAGAAGACCTATTCTAAGCAGACCTTCACGGGTCCTGTGTTCAAGATGGTAGGGATTGAGGGAGCATTGTTTTTTGCAATATCATGGCAGGGGACACCACAAATAGGTTTCACACATTGTACCCATGTAGGGAATCAAATGTGGGCATTTGGCATAACAACCAAACCAAACTGAGGCTATCTCAGGGGCCCTCTTAAGGTTGCAGATGTTCATAACTTCTGTGAATCCCATCGGTATAGTCCAGTGCAAACATACCAATGCTCCAAAATGGTGTGAATCTGAGATAGACACCTATGACCACTGAATCCTGGCTGCCCAGGCACTAGAGGTGTAACGATACAGTGAGGGTATGTCCTGATATGATTTGTATCCCGATACACTATTTATATTTCATAAGTTGATATTCTTATATTTTGTAGGTGGGTCACAACTCTGAATCACTTGTTTGTAAATTTCAGAGATCAAAGATGGTATATTGTAGGGCAGAAACATAAAAGCCATTGGGCACTGTGAATGTTGTGCTATTTATAGCCAGGCGGGAAATATTAGTGAATATGATGTAACCTGGTTGTTGAACAGTTTCTGTTATTATTCACGTTCTTACACCAATATAACTTGTAACGTAATCAATCGTGACGCAGTGGTTGTAAATTGATGTATTGTATCATGGATCTCTTATCAGCATACAATACTGTATCGCCGTATCATTACGCAACTACAAGGCATGCAACCCAAGCACCACCATTGTACCCCCTCTATTTATTTACATCTTTCCCCAAATAAATAACAAGTGTGTAGCCGCAACACTGCTGCTTCCTTACTGAGATGTCGGTGGAGCTGCCAGTGCCCTCCTCTGAAGACATACTTGACATACTGTCTGTGTGGCTCCCAAGGCTCTTGTTGTCCTTATGGAAGTTCTTGTGCTTGTGTCTTCTTTTAAAGAATTTGTTCCTCTTCTTCTTACCATGACCTGCAAAATACAGATAATGATCAATCTGATCCTGTGCAGTGGACAAAGAACACACTGTATTCATATTATGAGTTGGCATAAACCCCACTTCCATCTTTATTTCAGTTTTATATCAGCGCCTCAGCTTAACATGCTTAAAGTGATGCAGATCATAGTGGTTTATAAGGTGTGGCATCAAATGACGCAGGTTGCAAAAAAATACAGGAACATAATATTGGAAGCAAGGTGGGTTCCAAGTTAATAAAGTAACGTAGAGGCCTGTGTCCCATTCAACAAAGAGACCCAAGTGCTGAGGGGATCATAACTTTAACCATACTTTAACATAGGCTTATGGTTGGTTGGTTGGTTTGTTGTTTAAGGCCGCACTCAGCAATATTCCAGCTATATGATGGCGGTCTGTAAATAATAGAGTCTGGACCAGACAATCCAGTGATTAATGTCATGAGCATCGATCCACGCAATTGGAATCTATGACATGCATTAACCAAGTCAGCGAGCCTGACTACCTGATCCCGTTAGTTGCCTTTTACGACAAGCATAGTCACCTTTTACGTCAAGCATGGGTTGCTGAAGACCTATTCTACCCCGGAATCTTCACGGGTCTAACATAGGCTTATGACCGTCATAGCGCTACAATCACTTTGTGGAACGGGACCTAGGGGTCTCTTCAGCAAAGCCATCTTAGAGCTACAACTGATCTTGGCCCTTGACCCTTTCCCTACTGAGACACCTTCTTCTCAGCATCAGCATGAACACTGTTTTGCAGAACAAGGCCTGGACTTGCAAGGTTCCTACCTGTCTCGTCCTTGTCAGCTTCCTGATCCTCATGGTCGTCCTCATGGTCGTGTTCATGTTCGTGCTCCTCGCTGTCAAACTCATGGCTGGTGTGGACCTCCTCCTTATGGCTCTCCTCAAACAGCATCTGCTTGTGGAGGTCCTGCAGAATGTGCTCAGCCTCTATAGTGAACTGCAGCTCCT
Source organism: Haliotis rufescens (assembly GCF_023055435.1). Taxonomy (NCBI): domain Eukaryota; kingdom Metazoa; phylum Mollusca; class Gastropoda; order Lepetellida; family Haliotidae; genus Haliotis; species Haliotis rufescens. The sequence goes on along the minus strand of NW_025963779.1, from coordinate 57,685,904 downwards.
TGTTGTTTAGCCAGTGGATCTTGAAGTTATGATCCACGTCGCCCTTGTTGCCAATAATTGGCTGAAGTGGAATGTCTACAACAGAGAAGGTCATACAGTCATCCTCCGTCAAACAAAGTGGTGTCACAGCAAAACATGCTTAACCTGGAATCACTCAACATATATCCTGCAGTGGTGGTCTACAGGGAAAACACAGAGCTGTATATATCCTGCAGTGGTGGTCTACAGGGAAAACACAGAGCTGTATATATCCTGCAGTGGTGGTCTACGGGGAAAACACAGAGATGTATATATATATATATCCTGCAGTGGTGGTCTACAGGGAAAACACAGAGATGTGTATAACCTGCAGTGGTTGTCTACAGGGAAAACACAGAGCTGTGTATATCCTGCAGTGGTGGTCTACAGGGAAAACACAGAGATGTGTATAACCTGCAGTGGTGGTCTACAGGGAAAACACAGAGCTGTATATATCCTGCAGTGGTGGTCTACAGGGAAAACACAGAGCTGTATATATCCTGCAGTGGTGGTCTACAGGGAAAACCCAAGAGCTGTATATATACTGCAGTGGTGGTCTACAGGGAAAACACAGAGCTGTATATATCCTGCAGTGGTGGTCTACAGGGAAAACCCAAGAGCTGTATATATCCTGCAGTGGTGGTCTACAGGGAAAACACAGAGCTGTGTATATCCTGCAGTGGTGGTCTACAGGGAAAACACAGAGCTGTATATATCCTGCAGTGGTGGTCTACAGGGAAAACCCAAGAGCTGTATATATACTGCAGTGGTGGTCTACAGGGAAAACACAGAGCTGTGTATATCCTGCAGTGGTGGTCTACAGGGAAAACACAGAGCTGTATATATCCTGCAGTGGTGGTCTACAGGGAAAACAGAGATGTGGCTAATGGTACCCTGAGTTTTCCATTATCACAGGTCAGGATTAGAAGCTCACCTTAATCTGAATCACCAACAAATGACTTATAAAAGCTTTGATGATCCAGAGAACATTCAGTTAAAGGGAGGCTAGGTATCAAGCAAGTTATCACCAACCGAGTAGGACATGTTATATAGCTATGAATTATATATACAGTGAGTGAGTGAGTAAGTTTGGTTTTATGCCGCTTTTAGCAATATTCCAGCAATATCACGGCGGGTATATGTACAGAGATTAACAACAACAAAGGCTTGAAACAAGGCTTCCCTAGGCTGAATTACTCAGTTGTTGATCACTGGCTTGTAGAAGGTTAGAGCATCTGAACCAAAATGTTGCATCGAAAGAATGAAACAAGTCAAAAATCATAAGTGAGCTCTATTGACACGAAAGCTCATAAATCGCCACTTGCAGAATGGTGGTGGTGACTCCACTGACCTGTCTCTGGGTTGATGCTCCCAGCCAGGTGGAAGTGCAGTACCGGGGACACACCGTTGTGGTGGATGGCGAACTTGTGGAAGTCATGGACGCTGCCCATGCTGGGGAGACTGGTCATGCTCATCACAGTGTCAGGGCCGTACTTTGGGTGCTTCTTACGCTTGTGGATTGCATGCCTGAATACAAATCATACGGGAAATTCCATCCTGTGCCTTTCACATCAAATGATCAAAACAAGTGGATTAAAATAGCAAAACTCCAACAAGACACTTTCATTTCTATCATTAAGTAAACAAAGTATATTAATTTGACGACCCCATTAACTTTTGAGACCATCTAGAAAATATAACAGTGCTTCACCTCGCAAACAAACAAAATATCAAAATGCATGTCTCTAATTTGACTGAAACTATTGCAGCCTAACTGTTTATATTACAGTATAATGTCCTTACCAAATCACAACCTAAATATTGTACAATGTATGTTCATAAATTAAAAATGCAAAGTTAATCAAAATGTCTTTCCTTTGTACAAAATGGTAAATTGGAGTTACATTTGTTGATACTGCCAGTAAATGGATCGTTGTTCCCTGATCATGTCACATTCGAAAATTCATGTCACATTGCAATGCTATTCATGTTGCAATGCTATTCAGTGCTATAGCAATGCTATGCTATTTAAAATCAAAGGAATATTTTGAGCTGGGTTCAACAGGGTTCACACATGGGACCAAAGCAGGGAAGTGAAATCGGCCTTCAGCCTGATGTAACCACAAGGCTATACTGTTGGAATAAATAATAATGACTACAAACAGATGAGTAGCAACAGCTAGCATTGCCTACCTTATAGTCTTAAGTCTCTGCAAGAACCTCTTCTTGTGACGGTGTGTATGAAACTTAGGATCAAGCTGTCCACTGGGGTCAAACTGCTCTAGGTCCAGAAGACCATCATCTGGGAGGATAGTTTCACACCAGATCCGACATACATTGTCTAAGCAGGATGTCACCAACATGTTGGCCACAGAACCTCTGGCAGGAAAGAATAATGAATTAAGTCTAACGTCAGAATGCCTTTATTTTGCTAAAATCTTACATTCGATGACACTGATGTGTATTTTTCATTTCTCTTTTCAGATGAAATCATGTAAATCCCACAATAACCATTAAATATGAATGTCATAAAATATATAACATGATTATCCAAGGTCTCATCACTGCCGGTAAAGTCAGGACAATCCATACTGACCAAACATCATAATAAGGCTGACCTACAGATTAGGACCCACTATCAGCTGATCCTGGCATGGCAAAGGGATGCAACTCTGCATAGCAAATTTCCCCATCATGACATATATATGGGCTATGTGGACCCCTGACACTGCTTTCAAGTGTCTGAGTTATCTCCCTTACCTTGGCATGAGCAAATTCCAGCACCACAGACATCTGGGCAATGCATGCCCCTGACACTGTTATCAAGTGTCTGAGTCACCTCCCTTACCTTGGCATGAACTTGCTTGTTTTCCTCCAGGAGAAGCCAGTGACAGCACGAGGGTGAGAGATATACACAAAAGAGTAGTGCTGTTCCTCCACCTTGGGACTGATACTGTCTGACCGGATTAACTGGGGGCTCACTGAAACAATAAACCAATCTACTGCTGAACACCTTGTAGGGTCTTCGGAAAGCAAACACTTTAACCACAAGGCAACCTGACTGCCCCTGGCACCTTGGACAAATATGCCACCCATGTCCCCAGGGGTTGAGAGTGACACAAAGTTGTAACATGTTACTGTACATCATCTTTATCACAAACCTCTGAGAAGTGTTACACTCTTTCTGGGTTCAATTACACACATTAACAAGGTCACATTTGACCACCTTAACCTCTTTTCAGTCCATTCCGAAATCAAAAGCAGGATTTTCCATTCCAAATAACACTTTTTTAAAATACCCGCCTGCCCGACAGTCTAGACGGTCTATTTTGCTGACGGATGGTCAGTTTTGAAAAGTTGCATGCCTGGTGGTCGTGAGTTAAAGTTACAAAGTTGTCAATCCACCAGGGTTTTTATATCTTCTGAGAACTAACATTAAACAGTACTATTCTTATGTTTACCCTTTCGTTAATTTTGTTCGTCAGTCAAGGAAATTCTGGACTGGCAACATTTTATCTCGTCAGGTAACTTTGCAATGTCGTCAGTCTGGTTGTCTGATTGAAATTTTAGGAAATTTTATATACTGCAAATAACACGTATTCAAATGAGATGAGTCAGGTCACTGACGAAGATTGTACAGGTTCCAAGTGTTGTTACACAAGTTAGCACAATCCTTTGAACGTAAAGGAAAGTGTATCCCTCACAACTACTGTTGAAGTACTGGACATCTTCACAAAGTAGTTCGGCAGTGTTTGTCGTGTAGTTATAAGATCATTTGACAAGATTACAATGGACAAAGATGCAGTCATACATGATTGACAACTGCTTGATCAACTTGCGTAAACAAATTGACCACACTTGAGGCAGAACTTGTGAGGAGAACTGGCTACATCTAGAGCACAATAACAGTTAATTGTGAGTTTTGTTATGTATGTCATTGTTTCTGCCCAAGTGCAGTGAACTTGACATGACAATATACTCCAGTACATCCAGATAATGTGTCACTTTAATAATGTAAGAATGGGACACTCACATTTTTCACGTTAAATTCATAATTTACAGCATTTGAATCTGGGGACACCTTGAATCTTTAAATTTTAACATCAGTGCTACGACAAGGACTTCTTGAATTCCAAGCTTAACTCTAAACACTGCTATCTGTTGCTGAAACCTGTATCAAGGTACATGGTTCATATACTCACATTTTCTGTCTTCATACCAGATTTTGACGAGTCTGTCAGCCTGAAATAATATTCAAACACTGTATACATTTGACTTCACAGTTCTCATTTCTTCCACAAAAGACATGATAGATGACACCTGGCAATATTTATCTTTTACCACATACAAAACCATATATAACAGTGATATGTACATCCTCCAGTCTGTTAGTCTGAGACTAGTAACCATCTGGACAGACAAGTTGTTTTATGGAAAAATCTAGTTATTTTACTTAACCAAAATGAGCTGCAGACTAGTTGGATATGATCCATGGGTCTACCCCTGTAATATACGTGAACTGGATCATCGCATGTCAGTTAACTCATTAAATGTTAAAATGCAGCAGGTGCCAGGAACTCTGTGCTGCAGGGAGTTTCAAAATATCAATTTTCTGTTTCCTCCATACATACCTTGCCTGCTGAGGCAAATACATAACCATCAGGAGAGAACTTGAGGTGAAACACGGCAGAAGAGGGTCTGAAAACAACAGGTGCAAACAGTACTTCAGTAACCAACAACACCACTACACAACAACTACAGTCAATACAGACATATCTCAGTCAACTACAGTAGATAACAACAAACCCAATTCCTTAGAAGTGACTATCAACTATATAATTCACATGCATAACACACTGATTGTTAGGCCCTTCGACTTTGTCTATCCTCAATGATCTAGTGAATTATGTCTCCATTCTATTACGATAAATAGTCATACAGACCCATACAGACCCCTAGTTTTGCTATGAATCAAAATATGTAATGCTAACAATAGCCATCCAATCAAATTACATGGGCAAGAGATAAATATGAAGTTACTGAGAAAGACCAGTCACTTCCAAAACAAAGCCTTCACAGCGAATGGGTCCGTGTATTTATCATGATAGAATGGAGATATAATATCCTGGATAAGTGACGATGGAGACTGCCATATCCAGAGTAGACTGCAGAATAACCCAACAGATCAATAAGAGTATCTGTGCAGGTTTTGTGACTGACAGAAATATAACCATAAGACTACCCAACATCCTGTTCTGGTGTGAGGAGTAGACTTCAGCTGACCAGTGTCAGATGCAGAGATGAGATCTTGTTGGCTTACAAATCAGCAGAATTCCTGCATACTTCACATTAGTTATTCACATTATCAGAAGGGGGCACGGGTGGCCCAGTCGTTCTAAGGCGCCGCGATTCGCTGTGCAGAGTTGCGTCCCTTGGGCACGCCAGAAACCTGTGATTGTGGGTTCGAATTCCGGTTCACCCCGATTATGTTTCTAGTTTTGTCAGCCCCAAATCGTGCTCGTGGGTTTCACCGAAGTGGTAAACGTCTTAGACCTACATCACTCCGAGCTTTCCTCCCACATTACGCTGACACGCCGTGATATAACTGGAATACTGTTAAAAGCTGTGTTAAACCCAACTCACTGACTCACTCACTCAGAATATATCAGAAAATGACTTACATACAGAACATATATACTACACACACTTCTACAGAAAGACAGGCAAGTCTAAAGGAAAAACAGCTCAATAGCATCGGCACTCATAATGATGATGAAATGATGGCAAACTAAAAACACAGAATTTGAGTTGAAATATATCCTGTTCTTAAAATATTTTTATTTTTTTATTATGGCCGGCGACAATTAAATGGGAATGTCAGTCATGAGAGACAAGAAATATACTTTAAATAGCCTTATATGCTTACTTGCACTTCCACACACTGTCCCACTCGGTCACGTGAGGCTCGAAGCTTCGCTCCTTCTCTGGGTGCATCACATGACTGAAGTGCGTGTGTATTGGATCATCATCCTCGCCTCCTGATGGGCCAACGCTGAACTGTACTCTCTTGGAGGAGGCATCATCCTCACTGGGATCACGGTGGCTCATCTGCCAGATCTGGATTACCTCCCCTCCAGTCAGAAGTTTGGACCCTGAGACAACCAGGTCAGGGCAATGGGAATGTGTACATCTCATGTTAAAACACTCAAAGGGAGACAAGCAGGTCAGGGCAATGGGAATGTGTACATCTCATGTTAAAACACACAAAGGGAGACAACCAGGTCAGGGCAATGGGAATGTGTACATCTCATATTAGAACACACAAAGGGAGACAACCAGGTCAGGGCAATGGGAATGTGTACGTCTCATATTAGAACACACAAAGGGAGACAACCACGTCAGGGCAATGGGAATGTGTATATCTCATATTAGAACACTCAAACGGAGACAACCAGGTCAGGGCAATGGGAATGTGTTCATCTTATTATAAAATACACAAAGGGAGACAAACAGGTCAAAGCAATGGGAATGTGTACATCTTTTCCATTCGTCACCACTCACCTCTTGCCGTAACCTGCAAGAAGACTCGTCCCCCTATCGATGAATGTTATGTGCGAAAATACGACAAACCAATCAGAATGCGTGTATGATTTCAAGTTCTTCGTCAAAGAATCCCTCAGAAATAATTTTTGATTTTACATATGTCTTGCATCTAAAAAATACCCAAGGCACAGTTAAAGTGTGTTCAATCATACTGTATAATTCCGCATGTCCAGATGTGCTTTAAATTGCATCTGAAATATATTTAATATATGGGGAAATATATGTGAACCATAACGCGACGATTTGACAATTATTTTAGGTATGCCCGTTTGCGGTAAGACGGAACCCGGTCGCAAAAATGGCCATGAGACAGGCACAAGTCGCTATTCAGCTTGTCCCGGAATAACACGAGTTGGTCACGAATGCATCTTTTCATAAAACACACAAGGGGAGACAACCAGGTCAGAGCCGATGTCCCTACATAAATTTTGCTGATGCTATTAGAGTTTTGTACAAAGCATAACTTTGAGAGTAAGTAAACAGAGGTCATCAGCAATGTGTGGTTGATCAGATGAGATTTCAAAGGAATCACATGACACTGATACGGTTACCGGTACATAAAATTTTAGACTGAAGAGTAGAAAATGTTTATCTCCAAAATATTATATCCAAACTCACGACTTGAAAGAAGAAACTACAGCAGATTAAACTATAGGAACCTATTTTTTTTATGGGTAAATGTTAAGAACCAGATTATCACCCAAACTTTGAAGTCATCTGGCCAAGGCCACTCGTGAAAATATCTCTTCCCCCTGCCCCGTCACTCGATGAGAAACATGACATTTCATGCAACACATGGTATATCCTCTATTTCTGTCTATATGTTTACAAGGAATTAGCACTGGCATTATGTTGTGATTAAACTTTAAGTAGTGGCATTGTTAGTTTTTTCACTGTTTTTACAAGGACTGGGTAGGAAATTAACTAAAAACCAAAAATGTCCATTGGGCTAGAAGGATTTACTTTCTGCTCGCCTTGCAAATGGTTACTAGTCCTTATGAAATAAGAGGACACCTAATTTTCAATCTTTAATGTGCTATAAAATACATTCAGATATTAACTGAGCCAGAAAACGTGCTGGCTTTGTGATGCAGTTTTTACTGCAAAAAAACATTTACAGAATGTGTCAAAGAACATACAGGCCCTACAGGCTACTGGAATTTTAATTTTATTAGACCAAGGTATTTCCTCTTGCCTCGGGCCTATGGGTGAGCGTTAATTTCCATCCCTGCAAGACACATAATTTGTTTTACTATTTTGATTCATTTTGGGGGGCTGTTTGTATTCTACATTTTATGCCTTAAAATTTGTTATGTGCAAAACAATATTTAAAAATCTGTTTCAGCTAGAGATAGTATCAATTCATATTCAGTGAGAGAAATTAAGTCCAAAGTCAAGGGATCCTTGTCATAACCCTATTTTCAAAAGGTAAATTCAGATATCATAGGAAAAGGCCTCAAGGGCACTCTAAATTTCAGAATGATAATACTGTAAAAATGTATTTCAATTAACCAACGCATCAATATATCAAATGATCACTCCAGCTTACTCAAACATTGATATTTATAATCTGAATTAATGATGAATAAACAACCATATTTTCACACATCTCTGAAGAAAGTCAATTTTTAAGCACTGATTTAATAACAATCTACACAAATATCTACAAACTGTTTCCATACATTCCAAGGTTAAAGTTATCAGTTTCCGCAAGTACAGCACTAATCCCTGGATAATCCCTCCCACTGATAGGACATAAACAAATACCATGCTGCTTGTGACCCTGTCTTGACCTCTGTCTCCATGTTATTTACACGAGACAGATAATCAGATTAGACGTAGCAAAAATCACAAGGACCACCAGTATTTGAGCTGTAACAAGACAGAGGCTTACAGTTTCATGTATTCATGGTATTCATTGCTCGGGACAACACACTCCTTATGACAGGCTGTCATAACTGTCTGGGGATGATTGGTACAGGTTCCTCATGTCTTTGTGTTGTCAGAGTTTAACTACATGAATCTGAACTGCATGGATTGGGGCTAACACTGTACATAAAACCTACTACATTTCTATCTTGAGAAAAACATCTGATGAGTGGCCATCTGTGACGATGTGTTCTACATGAAATAGATTCCCTCTACAGAATTCATCAACACACTCTGAGGCCTCTGGTTGGGAATTTAACCATAACGAATACAAGGTCAAAATGATCTTTGAAACGATGGCATATAATTTATAGTAGGTCAAGATTAAAAATGACTAAGGCCTTTGGACCTATGGCATATTGTAGGTAACAAAATAAGGCCCTTGGATTTTTGGTATAAAAACAAGTAACAATTAAGGCCATTGGAGCTACAACATGTAACAGGTCAAAATTTAAGTCTTTGTAACCAGAGATAATTCTCATAATAAAGACCTTTGGAGCTATAGATGATAAATGTCAAAATTAAGGCCTTTGTAACTGGAGATAAATCCATATTGAAGACCTTTTGAGCTATAGATGATGATACATGTCAAAATTAAGGCCTTTTTAACTATAGATAATTGTTAAAATAAAGACATTTGGTTCTTCAGATGATACATGTCAAAATTAAGGCCTTTGTAACTAGAGATAATTGTTAAAATAAAGACATTTGGTTCTTCAGATGATACATGTCAAAATTAAGGCCTTTGGAGCTTTATTGTGTCAAGATGAGATGATCATATTCCATCCCAGAGCTGTGTCTGGACAGTTAAATATAGTCGAAGTGAGGGTCAGAGTGTGTATTATGTTAATAATTTACCCAAACAAACCGATGATAAACAACAAAAACAGATTTGTATAAAATATTGAACAAAACCATATTTCTATGAATGAATCAATAGGAATATAGGCAGGACGACAGGATAGTTATTGACTCGAAACATGCATAAAGCAACTTCAACTAATCAATTCAAACTATAGATAAACAATAAAGTCAATACCTGGTGACCCAGTCAACACACAAGACTATCAAGCAGCATGTTACCCTGTCAACTAAAAACTGGTTTTGTTTGTCTCTGAAGTCCAGTAAAACAACATGTGCTTTTGGACTCCAGACTGACCCAATCTGAAGCCCCTGCCCATTTATTTCGAGTATTCTGCATAACTCTTCTGTATTTTATACCACTGAAGTAAACAGAATCAAAGCATTCAAAGATTAACTCTGAACTTACCTGTCATTTAAAAGCAGGGTTTAATTGCCACATGGCTAAACAAAGTGAAATAAACAACAACCCCAAAATACCTGAATACCCTGTTTTGGATGGGCTGCATAAGGAACCACTATATATTTGGGGGGCTTAGACTCTTTTAATCCTTAACATTCACCTTCCATGTTCCAACTGAGGCAGTTGACGAAGCATTCTGTTTCAATAGTCGCAGTCTTGTACCAACGATAGTCTAGTTTCTGTTGACAAAAAAAGAACATGTATTACATCAGTGAGCTACAGCCAGGGAAGAACATACTTGTGGATGTTAGTTCTCATTGTGACAGTAGGCATGGTAGATGACTCACTTACTAAGACAGACATGAATCAATGAAATATTTGGATGCAATCTTTGAATGTGAAGGGTGTTGACAATATGTTCATTTAAAAGTATAACTATCATGCTATTGCAAATAAAAAAAGTCTAATTTTGAAAACAATTACAAGAAATTCAATACAACAATACAAATGCATAAATATGCAATTAACATGATTAATTAAGGAATTAAAATCAAGCCAATCATCCTTGATGTGTGCACAAATGAAATGAAAGGACTAATTTTAGATTCTGACCGAGTTGCACAAAGACAATTTAACAGATGACACTAGAGAAAGTGATGTGACATTTATTTTCTTTCATCTTTATGACATTGAATTTGACCTTCCCCTTTGTACAATGTCACGCCACAACTGCAAGACGGTCGGTGCAGCCGCATGCATAAATCTGCAGCTGTGACTGTGAACGCACACTTCACACAGTTATCCTTACACCTGGCGACATGGAGACCAATACAAAATATTGCACATGTCACAACACTACAAAAAGCTGTTTTTCCGAAACACACAAATTTGTCAATATACTACTCAAAGTTTACTGAGGAGCAGGTTTTGATGTTATCCACAAATCATCCAACAAATAAAAACAATCCGGTATACAATGAAAGGGTAAAACCCATAGGACCTCAATTTCATGATGAACGGACAGAGGCATGCAGTCATGAGCACAAAGTGCACAAGGTGCTTGACAACCTGTGTTTGGATGTATCGTGACAGAATGGCATCACATGGATCACATACACACAACTGAAAGTTGTTTCTTTCAACAATGGATTCCATTTCGTGACTTTTGTTGTTTTATTCTTGATCAGATACTCTCATTTTGAAGGGTGATCAGACTGATTATTGGTCAGATGTTGTTTGTTGGCATTGAGTGGCACACGACAACAGACTTTTGTTCATTAAACATGTCTTCATGCAATATTGTCTTTAGCTATTTCAACAGCTAGATGTATTACCTGTGGTGATCCTAAGCAAATTTTGAGTAGTATATGATAACACAGGGATTTATCAGACAATAGTCAGCTTCAAGTCTGCAGTCAATGTCAGTAAAAATACCCAAATGAAATATATAAAGTACCCAGTTGAAGTTTATATAGTTGTAACTAATGTTATGGCTTCGTAGAGGTGACTTGTATTGCACTGATTACAGGACCAATAGAGATGAAGAGGCTTTAATGCTTGGTTTTACACCATTGCATTCAACATAACCTCTGCATTAAATGTGTTAAAGAGATAAGAGCTTTAGAAAGAATATAATTAATTACATCGTCCCAATTTGACTGCCAAGGGCACTTAGATTGGAATCCTAGATAAATCATTCACCATCTGCTTTGATCACATTGTGAACTACAGCACAGGATGTAAAGTTATCACAAACATAATTGCCTGTGTTGTCAACAAGGGCAACTTATCAGTTGGTAAGATGAGCCAAAACTACATATATTGTTGATTTTGATAGTGAACAATAAGAGACAATGTCCACTCTTGCAGTTAGCAAATGACTTTTCCTCAATATCACTGTCAGTGCCACTTGGTAACAAATTTGCTTTAGGCATGTTAGGCAAGGAAGGTATATGATAAAAGTCTGGTTGACCACAATCTTGTAACATTGTAAGATAAAAAAGGACCTAAAACCTGAATTTGGTTGCCGACTTTGCAACAACGTTTTGTGATTAATGTCACCCATATTTCATGCTTTCAATAACTTGAAACTATCCTACAGTGAAAACTGCTGAAAATAAATAAACGGGGGAAAAAAACAATAAAAGCTCCCTATTTTCAGCCGGTTGAATGAAGTTTCACTTGGATCAAGTGAGATGTGAGATTGGATTACCATGTTTACATCACTTAATCAATAAGTCATTGATTCACCAACTTCACAGTGCTTCACACAGTGACAACACATCCACATGTTTATCAATAACCTTGTCCACACAAGCCATAACCTCTCGGAATACTCTCTGTTGTTATAACTGATTAATGGATGATTATCATGATTATATGGAACAAAATAATGACAACTTGTGAAATATCTAATACCTTAAATATAGAAGAGAGTGAGTTGATATTGTTTTGTGCTGATGTAAGTCTAGCCATCAGTGAGGGAGTTTGGCTTGACGCCACTAGTCTTGGGTGCTTACAGTTACAGGTATGGTGCTGACAAAGCTTAATCACAATCAGGGCACATCTGGGATTCAAACCCACAACGATCAGATTCTGCCATTGCTAAGGGAGGGAACTCTACACAGCGAAGTGCAGCACCTTAATCACTATACTACCAACATGATCTATATATGTGAAAAAGTAAGCGTGTGATCTGTGAAGGGAGTTTTACACAAGAAAGCAACATTGTTATTCCCAGCAACCGGCAGGCGTACTAATCAGCACGAAGCTTACCAGTCTACAGACAACAATTGAACCATGACACCAGGATATACCAACACACTAAACCAGCAAGTACACTTGAGCATCTGTCTTCCAAGACAGTCGCTTGTCCATGTCTATTCTCAGTGATCATTGGTGCCTGAGTCTAGTAAACTTTCTTTAGGTCAAGCAAGTTCACATAAATAACAGTCAGATTAAAATAAACTCAAGTTGATATGAAGTCAAAAGTTTGGGCACACAGACTGTACAAATGGTAAATAGATGGGTGTTGCATATAACAAAAAATGAAAATTATCCTCAAATAAGTTAAAACTGGTTATTATGAAACAAATAAAAGTGAATCTGGTGTAAGAATAGGTAAAATATTTCCACCTGGTATGTACATACACAACAATGCTATGAATGACAGTTAACAGGGCTAAAGATTGAAGTCTCTCATTATGGAAAGGTACAGATACTGCAGTGCACACATTGCAGGGGTAAGCTGTTTTCAGGGGTTAAAATTCCACTGCATTCAGACCTGGTCACAAACTCCTGCATAGAAGAAACATAGACATGCTGTTGATCCAAAACAGTGTTTTTGACATGGATGCTGTTTAGTTAACACTAATTAATTTAACCCCTGAAATTGCTGAAGTGTTGATAACAAGTTCGCTGCTCCAACATCAAAATGAGCACTTCTAACAAAGACGAGCAATGTCACTTCAAATGTAACTTCTGAATAAACAACAGATGAAGACATTTTCAAGTAGAAAGATATCAATTTATCCTTTTCAATTCCAGCCTAATGTTGCTGCAAATATTTTATTGTTTGTCTGATTGTTGTTGTTTACTTTCATACTCAGTAATATTCCAGCCATATGAAGGCGGACCGTAAATAATCAAGTGTGAACCAGACACACCATTGACTGATATAATGAGCAATGTCTCACCATGTCAGAGTATGTTGTCATGCCATCTATCACGTTACAAAATCTGAATTGGTTAAAATTAAAACCTTTCTACTTGTACAGCAAAACAGTCATCAAGAAATCACTACAAGAATGGGCATTTGGAAACCTCTGTGTCAAATAACACTTGGGTATTCAAAATAACGACAATTAAGTTATAAAATGAAACCTCTCGGACTAATGTTGTGAAAATTAAACTCCAAAAGTGTTCAAATAACTCACAAACAGTAAGTTTTTTCAAATTAACATTTGCATGCTATGTCTTGAATCATAACAGCAGTGTGACTCAAATGTGTCAAATGTGTGAAAAGATCCTGATTCCAACTGATTTCCTCAGAGACGGTGCAGATGCACTTCCAAGTTGCATCATAGTGAGTGAGTGAGTGAGTGAGTGAGTGAGTGAGTGAGTGGGATTTTACACCACAGTATTCCATATATATCCCAATGTGTCAGCTTAATGCGGGAGGAAAGACCAAAGTGATTCAGGTCTCCGATATTAACCACTTTGGTGAAACCCACGAGCCTGGGCATGGTGCTGAGAAACTTAGAAAAACAAATGGGGCAAACCAGGATTTGAACTCATGGTCTGGTGTGCCCATGGGACGCAAGCAACTCTACACAGCGAATTGCGGCATCTTAGATGACTGGGCCACCCTGTACCTCAAACTACATCCGAAGGAATGAAATCTCAGAGTTTTGTTTCTTGTTGACAAGAATTGGACGCTTTAATGAGTTTTAGATATAAATGTTCATACATGTCTCTAATCCAAAATTAGCAAGTTCATAAAAGAAACACTAGTTGCCAGTTACATATTAATTTCAATGTGTTACTTGCATGGGCCTATAACTAGTAAAAGGCCTCTTAAGCATTGTCCTGTAGCAACATTCAACATAGAATACCCAAACTGTATCATCATGATAATGTTACCTTATGTACTTATTATATTGAAAAAGACATATATGAAAAATAAAATATCTCTTTTATATAGAGTAAAAATATTATTTAGTGGTAATTGTATTGTTAATGCTGGTGTGTGTTGGCTGGGTTCATATATATATGGGATGGCAGCAGAAAGCAGTGTTGCATTAAGTCATTGTGGTCATGTTTAAACTGCTCTTGGTCCCTTGTCATTGCTCCATCATCTCTATAATTACTTGGGTTTTTTAAGTGTTTTTTTTTTTGCAATATTCCAGCTGTAATACAGCGGCCGGGAAATAAAGGGATTTGGGCCAGACAAACAAGTGGTTGATATTATGAGCAATGTCAGGTGTAGTCAATAAAACACAACACACAAAGAGAGTGGTCTTGAAGCACCTTTGTATGTCTAAATATTATCACACATAACAGCTAAGAGTGAGTGAGTATGGTTTCACGCCGCTTTTAGCAATATTCCAGCAAAATCATGGCGAGGGGCACCAGAAATGGGCTTCACACATTGTACCCATGTAGGGAATCGAACCCGGGTCTTCAGTGTGACGAGGGAACGCTTTAACCACTAGGCTACCCGACCGCCCCGTTAAGCTTAGAAGGGTTCAAGCAATATTCATGCAATGTACTTTACTGTGTCAAGTTTAATCAGATGCAATTCTACATGCAGTATATTAAAAGATCATAAGACTAAGAAAAAAAGAGTAATTACACAATAAAGAACTTGCATAAATCCTTTAAATGTCGCATTTAACGACAATATTGAAAAATATTGGAAAAAGAGAGAAATCAACTGTTATGTCTCTGTTTCAGTCGATTTGATTATACATTAAATGAGAGTTTGCAAAAATTATCTCGGTAGGCTAAATATGATTAATATTGTACAGTAGTGATTTCTTGATGGGAGCACATGAACATTGTAAAGACACATGCTAACGCAGGAAAACCAGGAAAACAAACACACAAACCTTTGTATGTCCCTGAAGTAAAAGAACAAACACAGTAACATGGTGTAGTGTTAGAACTAGTGTACAAACCTATTTAAGGCCAGACTCCTTTCTATAGTTTACAGATTATTGTGAAAAAAAAAAATAGAATAAAAATACTTGAGATTTTTATTCACAAATTTATCAAAATATGTTGCCCTGTGTGCAGTGATGGTAGAGTTGGTCTGGTTGTCCTTCCATTTAAATATATAACATGCAAATTATTTTATTTTATAGGTTTGACATGGTCAGTGGATCTGTAAACCAATTTCTAAAAAGGAGTCTAACCTAACCATTTCAATACACCATTTCAGCTAATCAAAACCACAATCACTATAAGTAACTGATAGAGAAACCTCTTATGCTTTAAAGGTAATTCAGTGACAAATGCATTCCACCACAAACTTAGGATCTTAACAATAGACACATTATGCCAAAACGTAAGGACCTTTTGCACATATATACCAGTAAACATTCCTTATGTCACATTTATTATATACTGTATTACTCATGCTTGTACTTTCTAGCTATCTACAACATTTATTGGTTTCAAAATCAGTTTAAAAGCACATATACAAGTAATGTTCAAATTCTCAATTGTCACCGATGCTAACTTGGTGAGGACTTGAAAGAAAAACTTTTACAGCATCTGGTACAGCAGGAAGTGATCAGAACAGTAAAGTTATCATGCTTTTCAATATCCCCTTGTTTCTGTCATTTAGTCTACGACGGTGAAATCTCACGAACTGAAACTCCATCACCTCATTATGCATAAGTATTTAAGATCTAAACAACTACAACCAAATCCAGAATATTCACTGCATGAGATTATTGGTCAGTATTGATGATGTATGACGGTCTGGCTTGGACATTAGTTTGTTAACAAGTCCACATAAATGATCTGTAACCGAATTGCTTTCTACTTAACGGTAAAAGTGGTAGTCCACAAGGAAATGTCACTAGTCCTTCCTGAATTTTATTAGTCTCGGATGAGTGGTATTAATTTCGAACCCTGAAGGCCTATGTGATTATCCCCCAAGCAACAAAGCTTCACATTAACGATTGGGTTAGTGAACAGTGCATGATTACACGACCAAAATGTAATAGCCATCTCATAAACATTGTTCACATTGTCAGAAGACAACCTGATTGACGATCATTTCGTAACTATCCCCGGTCCATTCCCAATTTCAATGAATAAATTATGTTTTGAAATCAAATTTGTTTATCATACTAACTACACCTTCTACCAAACATACATCTACATATTCTGGCACAATCATTTCCATATTGGAGTGTCAAAAGTACCAAACTTGTAGTGCTAATGGCATCTTCCCGAGGCAAGGGAGTTAACTGCCTAAAAAAGTTCAATTTCCACCCTTGCCGAACTAAGCTTCAATTCCAGAGTAATGTTTTGGCTGGACTACCAAGTCTGCATAGACCAATCACAATCGCATAAAGAACTAAGTTAAAAAACAACATGGATCTTAACGTGCGGATTTCCGTCGACTGCAGGATTTGAAAGCATCAACAAAGCTTAATAGAGCGTCAACAGATATTTTCCAAATATTTTCATGTTATTAATCAAGGTGCTCCAGTTATTTGATGCACTTCGCAAGGTAAGGCCCTATTATTGCAGGACCGCCTCCATGGTCTAATGGTAGAGCGTCCGCCCGGAGAGCGGAAGGCCCGGGGTTCGATCCCCAGCCGCGTCATACCAAAAGACGTTAATGATGGTACTTGTTGTGACCCTGTCTGGCGCTCGGCATTAAGGAGCTAAAACAAGGACTGGTCGGCTTGGAGTCAGTATACTGTGTCTGAGTGGGGTATTCATGTTAAACTACGGCATGGTATCTCAGTGTGCTAGCACTATAAATCGGCATCAGTCCGGACTTGTACAAGCAGCCACACACACACACACATACATGCACGTCGCTATATAAGTGTAAATAATCTTGGACGCGACGTTAAACCCCATTTCACCTCACCTGATCTATTATTGCAGTATAGTTTGTGATTATCGATCCAATCGTCTTGACTGTGAGCCGCCATTTTGTATGAAGCAAATGCAAGTGATATTATGAGAGGTGGAATCTGATTGGTCAACAGAAGGGGCATAGAAGGGACTTAACTCGTAATAGCCACTGGCGGCACTACGATCGAGCCATGAAATTCCAGCACAGTTCGGCAGGAGTGGAAACTGGGCTTTTAAGAGTCAGTCAATGCCCTTGCCTCGGAGAAATGTGCTACTGGCCCATGCAAGTAAGTTTGTGTCTTTTGAAGTGATTCTAGATAACGTTGTGTTGAACGTCAAATAAGCCAGAAATGTCATCCATGCAAATATGTTTACACGTAGCATTGTCAGTGTTTGAAATTTGGGATCCTTATCAGTCTCATTGATATCATATCTACAACACCTCAGTGCATGATGATCTGACAAACCCTCTATAGGAGATGAATCTTTGCCAACCATTCTAAACAAAGGGTCTTGAGTTTTTTATCCAATCAGATATTAGCTTAATAAAATGATTCGGCTTTAGTTCCTTCCCATCTTGATTGCAAACTTTTTATCTTTACCCACCCAAAACAAAAAATCTCTTGACAAAAAGCAGTTTTGGGTGTACATGCCATAGCATTCACAAACCACATGGGGTATAAATTATCAACAATATAATAGCATGGCCTTTATTATTTTCCATTTGGAACTACCCATTTGTTTTCAAGACAATGAAATCAGATATGATTCTGTTTATTCCTAAAATTGCTCATTCATTCAGAATTTGAAGCCTCAACACAGAATGAATGACACAACCTCCTACTGTTTAGCAAATCATCATTCAGAGACGTAAGAGGTCTGATTTTACTGAGACTGGGATCCTTGTCTAAATGACAAACCTGAAATATTTTGGGGGTCGTCTAATTCAAATTCTAAAGCCTTATTTCTAACACTGATTATGATCTTCAATTGTTTCAACAGTGCACTTTAGATGAACACAGGTTAATGCCATGGGATGCCTATATTTCCCATGTCTTCATAAGGTTTAACATGAAACTGTTTCTCTAAATAGTTATATAATACTTGAAGCTACTTACATGCTGACTTTCATGAATCAGTGGAGTTGGTTCAAATATATGGACTTTCCTGCCATAGCTGGCTGCAATCTGAAAAGAAACAATAAGATGAGTAACCAAGGAGAGAGCGCTAAGCTTCAGCAATATTCCAGCTCCCGGTATGTCTTCTCACATTGTAGCCGTGGGAAACTGCCCAGGGCCACAGGGGTGATGAGGGCATGCTTTGCCCACTAGGCTAACCCACAGTGCACTGCTACAAAAAGCTACGAGAAATTACGGATCATTTGTGCCAATATCTTTACAGTGAATGAAGGGTGAAGCCCAAAGCCCTTGTCAGGGACTTGCAACACCACTTCAAACAGAATTTCACTTATATCACAGCATGTCAGCAGGATGTGGGAGGAAAGCCAGAAGTGATGCAGGTATTACACATTTACCAATTTGGTGAAACCCACATGGTCTGGTGTTGACAAAACTTGAAATATAATCCACTGTTATGATACCTGTACCAAAGCACAAAAATTAACACAGAAGCTTTAGAGAATCTTTGCACCTCTACATATTCTTTTGAAACTAAGTTACCTGATTCTTAAACATGTTCAAAATGAGTGAAGAATTTCCCTACCTTGCCAGTGTCTGTTGAGCAGTCAATGCAGCTGACTTTGATGTTGCCATGGGAGACACCGGGGATGATCTGTACCCGCTCAAAGTTGCTGGCTAGTATGACGATGTTGCACCCTGCAGCATATGCCTGAAAAAAAAAAGAAGTTTTTAATAAGAATATTAAGATTAATAGTTTTCAGAATATGACTGACCCATAATGTATAAACATAAAAAAATTACAGTTCAACAATCATTACAAAATTGAAAAAATAATTTTTTGCTCTCATATACAGGAATGGAACCTTTTTATTTATGCAAAACAAGATTTCTAATTTTAAATCCACAGAGGTAAATTATAATTACTCTCACAGAAAGATATACACATGATCCAATGAAAACTTGCTGCCATGTGCCCTATTTAACTGGAACCAAACAATTCTTTCCGACTGTTTACGGGTGAACATTGTCATAGGACCTTAAAATTTCCCCACTTATTTAAGTGTATTGTCTTGGAACAGCAACTCTAACTTTCAAAATCCAAGTAACTATACATACATTATTTCAATAATAATAATAATAATAATAATAATAATAATGTCTTTCTAAAAAGATACTTTAATCATGTTATTCAAAATGAAACTTACGTCAATACGAATTTGAACAGTGCAAAGATAAATTTTTATATGCACAGGTGATCTACTAGACGAGTTGCCAGTGCAAATCCCAAGGTAATGGAGGATCTACACCAGTCTAGCTTTGACTGACAACTTTCCTCATTGTGGAGCAATAAAGTCCCTTCCTTCAGCTCGTACTGAACCCACACAGACAGATCAGTGGCTAATTTCAACAAGGGGAGACTAACACTGTGACCATAATACACACGTACTGCACAATTTCCCACTTGGCTGCTTAATAATAAGAAGAGAAAGGGCCTTCTCCCACAACCAAACTGGTGGCTTCTATGACACAATTAGGCTCCATTACTGAGCGGAAGTGAAGATGGCAAGAAGGAAAACGAGAGAGGAGAAATGGCCTTGGGTTAAACAAGACCGTAACTTATTAATGACCAGCCAAAATAATAGTATTGATCTTTCATACCTTGTCCAACAGCCTCCGTGAACGTATACCACGCATATTGATTTTGAAAATGACTGAGCTCAAATAGTCATTAGCGAAGTTCAAATTAACAATGATTAATGCAAGCCTATTACTTGTCTTGAATACCACCTTTTCATCAAAGGTTAAAGCTGCGGGTATTTGCTTTAAAGAATTGGAACCAAACAAATCAATTGTGACTTCAATACTACTAATTTTCAAGTGATTCCTATCAGCTGTTCTGTGCAGACTGAGAACCACTTCTTCAAGCACCAGAGGAGCTACAACTGCAAACACCTTCAGTGAGTGAGTGAGTGAGTGAGTTGGGTTTAACGCCGCATTTAACAATATTCCAGTTATATCACGGCGTGTCAGCTTAATGTGGGAGGAAAGCCCGAAGTGATGCTGGTCTCAGACATTTACCACTTCGGTGAAACCCACGAGCACGGGTATGGTGCTGACAAACCTAGAAACATAATCGGGTTTCTGGCGTGCCAAAGGGACGCAACTCTGCACAGCAAATCGCGGCACCTTAGACGACTGGGCCACCCGTGCCCCCCAAACACCTTCAGACCACATCCTAATTTGTGGCACAACGAAAGAACAGAGCTCACAAAGTTGCCAAAGGTGAATAAAGCGTATTTATCTGGAAACAATTTGATTTGATGTTGAAAAGTACATGTCATGTTCAATTTCAGCCACACAACTTTGTTTATCTTTATATCAAACAGAAAGGAGGAACCAATTTTGAGCAAGGAAGTGAATTTTTTTTTTCTTCAGCCACCAATGTACAGCTACATCACAGCTCCATCCAGCTGAAATGGATAGAATTATCAAACAGCCCTCATGTTATCAAAAATGAGCCGGCCACTGTAACTTGATAATGCCCTCATATCACGCTCGTTGTTAGGTGATATCATAGGATAGCGATAGCTGACGTCCGTTCAATAGTGGCGTCATCTGGTTTGTTCTATGACATTTCCATATTTGTGAAAGTGGGTCAGTGACATTCGTGTTGATTGCAGTAAATGCTTCAAAACCTATTTTGTTGTTTCTTATTATTTGATAACAAATTCCATCCATTTTAGCTATAATAACAGTAACGCTATTTTTCAGGGCATTATCATTTGCAGAAGCCCTCGGTCTTTTCAACTGGCCTACTGCGTCTGGCAGTTAATCGAAGCATATTTTTTTAATGAGTAAACATTATGTTGATCTTTTTTTGTTCCATTTATAAACTTCAATTCATACACTTGCTTCCTAATTCAAAATTTAGCATCATACAATATATCGTGGTGCATATCACAATACACACTTATGCATCGTAAGATATCGTGATATTCATAAAACCTCCAATACCCTTCACTAATTAACACAAACATCTACTGAAAATAATTTTGCAAAAAAACAAATTTGGGCTGGTAGACTTTTTGGCAAAGGCAGATGAATAAATCTCAGACCTTCTTGTGGAGATATATGATCAAGTAGAACTGACAAAATGCTACTGATCAGGGCTCTGATTATTCATATCAGTTCCATCCATATGCCTACACAATCTGTAGACAATAGATGACATACTCGATTAGGTCCTCTTTCCCTCATAATGACAAATGAGGTGAGGTGAAATTGGGTTTAACGTCGCGTCCAAGATTATTGCACTTATATAGCGACGTGCGTGCACGTGTATGTGTGTGTGTGGCTGCTTGTACTAGTCCGGACTGATGCCGATTTATAGTGCTAGCTCACTGAGATACCATGCCGCAGTTTAACATGAATACCCCACTCAGACACAGCATACTGACTCCGAGCCGACCAGTCCTTGTTTTAGCCCCTTAATGCCGAGCGCCAGACAGGGTAACAACAAGTACAATCTTTTAACGTCTTTTTGTATGACGCGGCCCGGGATCGAACCCTGGACCTTCCGCTCTCCGGGCGGACGCTCTACCACAAGACCACGGAGGCGGTCTAATGACAAATGAGCCCTCCGCCGCTGCACTTTAAAACAAAAGTTCACACAGAGCCTGAAGCACAATACACATGATGAGGGCCATCACACATCAGTGCGTTTCAAACAATCACGAATACAAAAATCAAACTAAAAGCTGTCCACGCTGACAAAGTATAGTCATAATTGATTTTTGGAAGATAAAAATAAGTCAATACAACATGTAGAAGAAGGGAAGTAACCACCATTTCTTTCAATCAATGTCTTCTAATCTATACTTCACTTTACAAGAAATACTTTACACATTGATTTGATATTGATTTCAGCCACTAACCCTATTTTTAAGAAAGACCTAACTGAAGTCATTTGCAATGTTCATACTCTGAAGGTCTGTGTCATGATTACCTCTATTGACCTTGACCTCATGAAAGAAGTAAAATAAAAACTGTCCAGATTGATATTCCATCTCCAGAAGTCATGTCAAGTCTGGTCAAAATATTATCATCAAGGGTCACGTTCTACCAATTTCATTATCAGTGACCTTGACATCTATTTTCTATCTGAATGATCAACAATCTCAACAATCTAACCAGTCCTTGTTTTAGACCCTTTATGCCGAGCGCCAGACAGGGTAACAACAAGTACCATCTTTTCACGTCTTTTGGTATGACGTGGCAGGGATCAAACCCCGACCTTCCGCTCTCTGGGCGGACGCTCTACCACTAGATCACGGAGGCGGTCCTCAAGGCTAACAACAAATACAACAAATATAAAGTCTCTGTACCTTGATGTACCAAGTTGTTGAATCACTGTTGGTAGGACTTGTTATAAGTCTTGACAGTGATGTACTGTATCTCACTCTATGCCCAAAACTTTTGAGACAACAGGTCGGTTAGTAACATCATTTTCAGTTGATTGTGCTGTTTTGTGCTGCGGGCACTTAAGATATGACCAATAGTCCCACTCCAAGACCCGAACATAGAGCAAGGACTAAGGCTTACAAAAAATAAAAGAATTGGTTGTCAAGCAATGGCCTTTTTTTTTATTGTTCTTAAGTATTGTAGCATTTTACTGTCAGGGTTGTGTGTTCAAGATGCGGAATATTTAAAGATATGTTGCTGTTTTTTAAAATGGAAAAAAAAAATGTGCAGCGGACTTACCGGAAATGATAATGCGGGGAGTGCATGAGAACCAAGACTTTAATCATTTTTAGCCTAAATTAACTCTTCAACAGAAACTATTATATTGTAAAACAGGTCCTTGGAGTGGTATCCCATTGTGAAGTTTTTTGGATTCACATCTGTCAGTGTCCTAACAAACAGGAACAAACACCAAGGATTGATCTGCTGTCTTTCATCCATTTCTTATGTCCCCGGTACATGACAGGCAAGTTCATGTACATTTCATGTCTGAGACGAAGAAATAAAATTGTGCTCTCTTTGTAATAACATGTTACTTGTCTCTGATAGAACCCAATGCCACACAGACCCACCAACATCTTGTGCACATCATTGGGAACAAACCAATTTAGTAATGATTGTTTTCCTCTCAATGGGTCTTGTGGGAGTTGTAACGCTACAGTATCAATCAGTGCATGTGTGGTCATCATGTTTAGTTCCCCTGTGATTAGGGACCTAATAATTTTTCTGGATGCTCTCTGGCCATGTGTACCAAATCAAGTATGAAATTCCCTCAAATCAATCAAATTTGTAGTTGGAGTAACAAATGTCACACATTAAGAAATGTGCAGGGATGTATTCACATCTATGAATCCAACAATGTCGACTGAATCAATAGGCTTGCCATCCCTTGAGTCAAGTAACAAAAGTCACAAGACAACATCACTCATCCAAACCATGTACATATTTATCTTAAAATTATAGATTGAGAGGGTACAAGGCCTATGAAACTTGTGCCAAATTCTATCGCTGCTACATTTAAATACTATAGAAGCAACCGTAAGGATCCCCATTAAGCATGTTAAGTTTGAACACTGAATAGGCAACTTATCTCTATACGGTATTCTACCACAGGGGCCACTCTTGGAATTTTCTGACACGGGCCTTTTAAGTGAAAATTTCAAATATTCCAGGGGTACACCCACACTTGCCCATACAGCACAATGTTAAAATGACCCACTGTATTTGAAAATGTGGGCCTTTTTTCAAATTTAGGTGCTAAAAGCACAAGGCCCCACCCTAGAATTATCCCTGCTACCCTCTTATCATACAATGAAACATACTGATAAAGACATTGATGTTCAAGATAAGATAAGTAAGAAAACATATATCTTTATAATTAAATCTTCGTTGTCTTCATTGAAATTCCTGCATTCTGATTAGCTGAACTGGTCACATGTTATTGCATTCATTTTCCAATAGATGTAAAAAATTGAGCCACGCCCACCAAGGCACACTACTTTTATTAATGCAGAATGTCGGGATTCCCAATATTACAGTCAAGGGAATTCCCTTTCTGCTTACGTGTATCGTTAAGCACAGGGCATTTAGTGACATTCATGCATATTCATTGTCCAAACTCCCCTTTGAAACCGAAGGCCGAGAGGGAAAGAAACAGCAAACGTGCAGGCTCACTCGCCTGTTTCTTTCCTTCTCGCCTCGGTTCAACAACTTTCATGTCTTTGGGTTTCATTTCTAACTTGCATTTTTTTCCAACAGGGAACTAATGGTTGAATCTGGCGGTAACTGACCATGTCATTTGAAACATGTTCCTTACAGTCTGACTGTTGCAGCTCTTCTCGCCTCTTGATTAATCATGTTAATATGAACACTGTCCTATGAACTTTGTTTTGATCCTACTCAACGTTGATTGGCTACTGACTTTGTAGGCGTGTCAAGTTATGTGCATAAATAAAACGATAACCTGAGTCATGTCACGCCACCTGTGTGCTGTTTGTTATCCTTACTGTACATCTGGCTTCATTACCTGTGTGCTGTTTGTCATTCTTACTGTACATCTGGCTTCATTACCTGTGTGCTGTTTGTTATCCTTACTGTACATCTGGCTTCATTACCTGTGTGCTGTTTGTTATCCTTACTGTACATCTGGCTTCATTACCTGTGTGCTGTTTGTTATCCTTACTGTACATCTGGCTTCATTACCCGTGTGCTGTTTGTTATCCTTACTGTACATCTGGCTTCATTACCTGTGTGCTGTTTGTTATCGTTGCTGTACATCTGGCTTCATTACCTGTGTGCTGTTTGTTATCCTTACTGTACATCTGGCTTCATTACCTGTGTGCTTCATTACCTGTGTGCTGTTTGTTATCCTTACTGTACATCTGGCTTCATTACCTGTGTGCTGTTTGTTATCCTTACTGTACATCTGGCTTCATTACCTGTGTGCTGTTTGTTATCCTTACTGTACATCTGGCTTCATTACCTGTGTGCTGTTTGTTATCCTTACTGTACATCTGGCTTCATTACCTGTGTGCTGTTTGTTATCCTTACTGTACATCTGGCTTCATTACCTGTGTGTTGTTTGTTATCCTTACTGTACATCTGGCTTCATTACCTGTGTGCTTCATTACCTGTGTGCTGTTTGTTATCCTTACTGTACATCTGGCTTCATTACCTGTGTGCTTCATTACCTGTGTGCTGTTTGTTATCCTTACTGTACATCTGGCTTCATTACCTGTGTGCTTCATCACCTGTGTGCTGTTGGTCATTCTTACTGTACATCTGGCTTCATTGCCTGTGTGCTGTTTGTTATCCTTACTGTACATCTGGCTTCATTACCTGTGTGTTGTTTGTTATACTTACTGTACATCTGGCTTCATTACCTGTGTGCTGTTTGTTATCCTTACTGTACATCTGGCTTCATTACCCGTGTGCTGTTTGTTATCCTTACTGTACATCTGGCTTCATTACCTGTGTGCTGTTTGTTATCCTTACTGTACATCTGGCTTCATTACCCGTGTGCTGTTTGTTATCCTTACTGTACATCTGGCTTCATTACCTGTGTGCTGTTTGTTATCCTTACTGTACATCTGGCTTCATTACCTGTGTGCTGTTTGTTATCCTTACTGTACATCTGGCTTCATTACCTGTGTGCTGTTTGTTATCCTTACTGTACATCTGGCTTCATTACCTGTGTGCTGTTTGTTATTCTTACTGTACATCTGGCTTCATTACCTGTGTGCTGTTTGTCATTCTTACTGTACATCTGGCTTCATTACCTGTGTGCTTCATTACCTGTGTGCTGTTTGTTATCGTTACTGTACATCTGGCTTCATTACCTGTGTGCTGTTTGTTATCCTTACTGTACATCTGGCTTCATTACCTGTGTGCTGTTTGTTATCCTTACTGTACATCTGGCTTCATTACCTGTGTGCTGTTTGTTATTCTTACTGTACATCTGGCTTCATTACCTGTGTGCTGTTTGTTATCGTTACTGTACATCTGGCTTCATTACCTGTGTGCTGTTTGTTATCCTTACTGTACATCTGGCTTCATTACCTGTGTGCTGTTTGTCATTCTTACTGTACATCTGGCTTCATTACCTGTGTGCTGTTTGTTATCCTTACTGTACATCTGGCTTCATTACCTGTGTGCTTCATTACCTGTGTGCTGTTTGTTATCCTTACTGTACATCTGGCTTCATTTCCTGTGTGCTTCATTACCTGTGTGCTGTTTGTTATCCTTACTGTACATCTGGCTTCATTACCTGTGTGCTTCATTACCTGTGTGCTGTTTGTTATCCTTACTGTACATCTGGCTTCATTACCTGTGTGCTGTTTGTTATCCTTACTGTACATCTGGCTTCATTACCTGTGTGCTGTTTGTTATCCTTACTGTACATCTGGCTTCATTACCTGTGTGCTGTTTGTTATCCTTACTGTACATCTGGCTTCATTACCTGTGTGCTTCATTACCTGTGTGCTGTTTGTTATCCTTACTGTACATCTGGCTTCATTACCTGTGTGCTTCATTACCTGTGTGCTGTTTGTTATCCTTACTGTACATCTGGCTTCATTACCTGTGTGCTTCATCACCTGTGTGCTGCTGGTCATTCTTACTGTACATCTGGCTTCATTGCCTGTGTGCTGTTTGTTATCCTTACTGTACATCTGGCTTCATTACCCGTGTGCTGTTTGTTATCCTTACTGTACATCTGGCTTCATTACCTGTGTGCTTCATTACCTGTGTGCTGTTTGTTATCCTTACTGTACATCTGGCTTCATTACCTGTGTGCTGTTTGTTATCCTTACTGTACATCTGGCTTCATTACCTGTGTGCTGTTTGTTATCCTTACTGTACATCTGGCTTCATTACCTGTGTGCTGTTTGTTATTCTTACTGTACATCTGGCTTCATTACCTGTGTGCTGTTTGTTATCGTTACTGTACATCTGGCTTCATTGCCTGTGTGCTGTTTGTTATCCTTACTGTACATCTGGCTTCATTACCTGTGTGCTTCATTACCTGTGTGCTGTTTGTTATCCTTACTGTACATCTGGCTTCATTACCTGTGTGCTTCATCACCTGTGTGCTGTTGGTCATTCTTACTGTACATCTGGCTTCATTGCCTGTGTGCTGTTTGTTATCCTTACTGTACATCTGGCTTCATTACCTGTGTGCTGTTTGTTATCCTTACTGTACATCTGGCTTCATTACCTGTGTGCTTCATTACCTGTGTGCTGTTTGTTATCCTT
This sequence comes from Haliotis rufescens, assembly GCF_023055435.1. Lineage (NCBI taxonomy): Eukaryota > Metazoa > Mollusca > Gastropoda > Lepetellida > Haliotidae > Haliotis > Haliotis rufescens. The sequence continues at coordinate 57,658,076 of NW_025963779.1, read as the reverse complement.
ACTGTACATCTGGCTTCATTACCTGTGTGCTGTTTGTTATCCTTACTGTACATCTGGCTTCATTACCTGTGTGCTTCATTACCTGTGTGCTGTTTGTTATCCTTACTGTACATCTGGCTTCATTACCTGTGTGTTGTTTGTTATCCTTACTGTACATCTGGCTTCATTACCTGTGTGTTGTTTGTCATTCTTACTGTACATCTGGCTTCATTACCTGTGTGCTTCATTACCTGTGTGCTGTTTGTTATCGTTACTGTACATCTGGCTTCATTACCTGTGTGCTGTTTGTTATCCTTACTGTACATCTGGCTTCATTACCTGTGTGCTGTTTGTTATCGTTACTGTACATCTGGCTTCATTACCTGTGTGCTGTTTGTTATCCTTACTGTACATCTGGCTTCATTACCTGTGTGCTGTTTGTTATCCTTACTGTACATCTGGCTTCATTACCTGTGTGCTGTTTGTTATCCTTACTGTACATCTGGCTTCATTACCTGTGTGCTGTTTGTTATCCTTACTGTACATCTGGCTTCATTACCTGTGTGCTGTTTGTTATCCTTACTGTACATCTGGCTTCATTACCTGTGTGCTGTTTGTTATCCTTACTGTACATCTGGCTTCATTGCCTGTGTGCTGTTTGTTATTCTTGCTGTACATTTGGCTACATCCAGTTATCTGTATTAATGTTTGTTATCAATATTAATATGCTGCTGATAACAACACACATATATATATACCTCTCATCACTTGGTTGTTGTCACTCGAGCTTGATAACGGTGTAAGAAACTAAGAATCTACATCTAATCATTGCTATATGCAATAAACCATAAGTTGATATAAATAAAGTTGTACTTTTTCTAACTTACTCCCCAACTTCTAGGATGCAAATCAAGCAGTTAAGATATATCACCCTATCCACACCCATTACCAATTACACAGAAGAAAATGTATTTACTAGCTCTTATCAATGTATACTACTGAAAAGATTAAAGAACATAACAGAATAACTGTAGTCATATGAAAGAAATGGGTGTTCTTTAACGTCTTTTGAGAAGAACATATTTTGGATGAAGATAAGGATATGTTGCTTCCCAAAATGAGGGAGTGGGTGAATTTTGTGTAAGTAACCTAACTGTCAACAGAGCTAGAGATAAGCAGCGTATTTGCGTAAAATACCCCCAAAAATATTCAAATACCAATTACTTTCAATTAACTTGCGTACAGAAACGCATGCATTAAATGAAAAACTCAAATGTATAAAAACAGCATGCGTAAATACCCAATGAAGATTTTTCAGCATGCATACAAAGGAGCTAATTTCCAAAGCAAAATTACGTGCTAATTTACCTTCCGAGTCAAGCCTATATTTTTAGAATAGTTATCATGGTTATACACATCTAAAACATTATTTCATTTTATTTAAATCTTAAAATGTTCACTCTTTTGGGAAAACATCCAATAGAGTTATGAATAGATGGGTGAAAAAATATTGGTTACCCAATGAAAATGTAATAGCCCAATTAAAATAGAAACCCTAGAGTAAACACTCAATTGCTCAAAAAGTTATCTGGAGCTCTGTACCAGCAATACCACAGCTATCTTCAACACTATCACAAAGGCCACAATCAAGTCTGAAGCATAACAGGACACAATCATCTAGGTTAGATGCTATGTTATAACAATCCCCAACTTTGTCAGCTCTCAGTAGTCGTACGACAAGCATGACCTGGCATTGATGTTTTCAAGTCAAATAGACAAAAAATCTACAACCTTACTTTAATATGTTTTATATGGCATTGTTGATTTGATGTTGCAAGTGTGTACAATAATGTCTGATATAGCATGATCATAGGGTTGAGCTACAGATATTGTGCCAAGGGGTGTTTCTGCACATCTCGGAGTGACAGACTGTCACATGAGTGAACATGACATAAAATCTCTTGCAGCCAAGCTGCCCATCCCTGGGACTGAACCCGTAACCTGCACAAAAACTTGGATCTACCTCACTACAGACTGAGCCACGAAGGCCTTGACATGTGCTCATTTCTTTTGTCTCTACTGTACCTCTGACAACATATATATACCGTATACCACTAAACATTTAAAAGTGATTTTCTGAAAGTCCAGATTGGGGATAAATCTGACTGGATGTTTGAAGATGATTGAGATTTGGGCATGGATCTGGCGCATGTTAAGCTTCATTTCAAGTAATAATAAACATTTAGGTAAGCAAAGAGTGCAAGCATTGTGCAATATCGTTATTAGGGTGCAGCATAACAATGTGTGTTTGTGTTGAGTTAATGAAGGGGAAGAAGTTAATCCTCTTGCATCCTTGATGCTTCACCTCCCTCCCAAATGACAACAAAATCAGTCCTTAAGTTCACTCAGATGCATGAGCCTGAACAATACTACACACCTCCAACTCAAGGTCAAGTCAAGGTCAAATATCAAAATACTGCGAATACAGGTCTGTGTGTTTAATATGCTTAAGGCCCAATACAGGCTACCCATGTTGCCCATGTACCATTATGTTCATTAAATAACTGAAAAAATGGCATACTTAGGGCTGCAAATAAGAGTTTTCATGTGGTTGACAAGGTGACCATATTTCAAATATTGGATTTGCCCCTATGAACAAATTTCTATATGCTCATTCATGTGCAGGTGTGTGAGACATTTCAGGTTAATTGGTCCATTACAGACAACAAATGATGCACGGACAGACCACAAACAAGTTAGTCATGACATAAAACATGGAGGGTGGAGACTTTATATCATCGTTGCCAACAACAAAAATCATACTATGATCCTTCAAACAAATAACAGGCGGTATCAGCGAGTCTTTTGCATGCACAAGAAACAGCGGTTTCCTCTACTGCCGTGGCGATGTAACCTGACGTTTGATTGACAGGGCCAAGCTACAAGGTTGTTGAATAGGCTTATAAGTGTACACTCAATATTTTTGAGGAGCGCCCACTATGTGCCCATACCCACACACCAAAAATATCTCATAATTCCATTCAACAACAAAAACAAAGGCCATTCAGGGTTGGAAGATGTATTTTCACTGGTCCACATAAATGAGCTGTCATCTACCTCATGAGTGAGTGAGTGAGTATGGTTTTATGCCGCTTTTAGCAATATTCCAGCAATATCACGGCGGGGGACACCAGAAATGGGCTTCACACATTGTACCCATGTCGGCAATCGAACCCGGGTCTTCAGCGTGACAAGCGAACGCTTTAATCACTAGGCTACCCGACCGCCCCTCATCTACCTCATGGAAAAGGTAGTACATGTACTCAGTAGTAGTCATCCACAAGGAGATATCACCAGTTCTTCCTCAATTTTACTAGTCTCTGACTAGCAGACTTATGTCAAGTTGTAATCCTAGTGTCGTAAGAGACATACTCAATGTAAATGGTGAAAAGACAAGTGAACAAAATAATCACTTATAAAATACATCCTCTCTCATCCATACTTCACAAATTACATTTCCATTCATATCATGCACTTATCAATAGGGATGGGTACTGGACGTTTAAACTTATTAAAGTGTATCACAGCCTTCTGCGATGCACAAGGCTGCATTGCAATATGTATGATGATATATTGTACAATTCTAAATTTTGAATTCAGAAACAATCTGAGATATTAAGGTATGAATTGAAGATTATAAATGGAACAAAACAAGATGCTGGTACAACATGATGTTTACGCAGCCATTTTGGGACCCCAGATGCATGCTGCTGGGTAGCGAAGACATTTGGAATGAAAATAAAATTCAACACATGATAAACATCACTATTTGAAATCACCCGATATATTGAGCATGAAAAAATGATATTGTGATACGTATCGTGGAAGGAATGAACCTCAACTTACTAATATACCGAAAATACCGCACACCCTTACTTATCAACAATTGCATCAGCAAGTGATGTTTAAACCAGTATGTATAATGGGAGGAGATCCTCAGCTGTTTCCCAGCCTCAACAGTGTGAATCATTCAGACCACAATTTCTATTCCAGGCACAAATAACATGTCTTTCTTCAATCAGTGTGACCTCCGCCTGTCGTGTAATTTGTACCTGTGACTGTCTACATGTCCCAATTAGCAGCCCTCAAGCAGCTGTTAGATAGATAGATCCCCACAGAAAATCCACTACCATGTCTACAGTGCAGTGGTCGAGGCAAGCTTCTTGGTGACTTCATTGATTTTTCTCAACCTTCTGCTGAATTTTGCGCTGGATAACAAAACAGCTGACATACAAGATTAGAAATTAGAAGCCCTAATGTGTGTTGTCTGTCACTTCACTCCCCCACATAGATCTCATCAAAGGTTCTACTGAACATGCTCAAGATGCAGTATCCACCTACACTTTTCATATTTTATGGTTTAGGAATTTTCTGCTACATCAGCTTCAATAAGACAAACGAAATATACATTTGTATAGCTAACTACTATTGTATTTTATTTGAAATGTGGTTGTTTTGATAGGAAACGCGTAAATGCTAATTGTTTAAAAATATTCACACAAAAATGTTGGCTTCTGTCAGGCTTTGTTCTTATTTGGAAGTGTTCGTTATGGCCAAGGTCTATATATATATACACATCTGTTCAAATATTATTCAAAAAGTTTAGTTAGTTTTTTGTTGTTGTATCTCATCCATCATCATGATCAACGTAGGGCAGTCAGGTAGCCTCTTGGTTAAAGCGTTTGCTTGTCACGCCGAAGACCCAGGTACGATTCCCAACATGTGTGCAATGTGCGAAGGCCATTTCTGGTGTCCCCCGCCGTGATATTGCTGGAATATTGCTAAAAGCGGCATAAAACCATACTCACTCACTCATGATAAAAAATAAAGCAGTAGGCAAGCAAGAAAAAATTCAGTCCATTCATATTCTCTGATGTTTTGGACACCAGATCATCAAATCTGAAAATACAAATAATGTTGCCTTGAACAAATGCAGCTACAGACTTCCATCCCCAAGAAACTGGACTTCAGAGCCCTGGACTGTCCAACAGACACTGTCAATGTCCTGCAGTTGTCCTCAACCGACACTATTCCCCTAATGACTTCACACACTCCTCACCTTTCAATTAGAGATGTTTGCTCAACATGTAATTTGGATGTAGAACCCAGAAGGACAAGAAGTCCTTGGGTGACAAGGTCAAGCTGTTTACTTGCTTCTGAATGAGTTCAGTGGATCTATTGATGCATGCTAGAGTCCCCTTCAGAGAGAACAGAGGCGATCATCTTCATTAGAACATCATTACAGATGTCATAGAGATATTGGCTCCCCCCTATCAACCTGTGATGTACTACAGCAAGCAGCTATAGGACTTGGGGGCCCATATACACAGGGATCCATCAGGGAGTTCATAGAGACCAATATTTGATGTCTACAGCAAATGTCAGTAAACATTACCAAATGGAAATCTAAATTCTCCCAATCAATTTTCATAATAACACTTTGTTTTAGCATTGCTAAGGTGGCACATAATTCACTAATCACATGACATATATGTTAAAACGATGTACAACCCTTGAAGATTCCGGGGTAGAATAGGTTTCAAGCAACCCAAACTTGCCATAAAAGGCGACTATGCTTGTCATAAAAGGCGACTAACGAGATCGGGTGGTCAGGCTCGCTGACCTGGTTGATACATGTCATCAATCCCAATTGCATGGATCAACGCTCATGATGTCAATCACTGGAATGTCTGGTCCAGACTCGATTATTTTACAGACCGCTGTCATATAGCTCGAATACTGCTGAGTGCGGCGTAAAACAACAAACAAACATAAAACGACGTACCCAGTAGTTTTATTTTGACATGGAGACTCACATTTAGTCTATAAAAAATAAAAGATTGAATTATTTTATTGCATATATTAATATATATTAATATATATTAGAAAGAGAATCTATTCATTTTCTGAAACAGGAGAAAGATAGACTTTCCAAAGTATTGTAGACTTGCTAGGGACATTTCACATATTCTATGACCACTTTGTGGATCAGGCCCTAACAGTAAAAACAAGGTACTCCAAGTCAGCCATTGTATTAATGCTCAAGTCCAGAACATCCATGTCCACAACAGTGATCAGTAATGCTGAGAACCAAAGAATCATCACTTATATATTCTATAAAGAGAACATCATCCAAAACAATGCATCCCTGGTTATGTAATTCTTCCTCATCTCGATTTGGCAAAACTGCATAGTCATCATCTTCCAAGTACTGTATCATTCCAATATTCATGAACACTACACCTTAATCATGTTAGTGGAAATAGGATATTCAGTATAAATATGTCAAGCCAACTCATTAATGTTATCCATATTTATGTTGGTAAAACACACTGGCTTACAGAGAATGATTTACTGAGTTACATACATGCCGGGTAATCACATTCACAATTTATCACACAACTCTGGGCTAACTATTCTAGCAGCTGTGAAACGAAAACAGGCCATAAAATGAACAAGAGCTTCAGGCAAGTTATCGATGACATAATCAGAACAGCTGAAGCCAGAAATCTTTATTCCTAGGTTCATAAGGATGATGTTACTTCCTCGTAGAGTATCAACCAACATTGTCAACTGCTCTAGTAGATACCCTAGTTTCATACATGTAATATAGATAATTCAAACATGAATTTGGAAATTACACAATTCTGATTGGTCAATCAGAGGTTTCAAATCACAATACACACCTGTTATTGAGACAGCTGATTTGACAGATGCATCACCATGAAAACCAATATTTGAAGAATTGTCCTTAGTTAGTCATTGTCACCAGGCATTTTGAAATCATATGTACAAAACGCAGTTTCATTTAGAATATTCAAGGTATGTGTGGCAATAGATGTTGGGAAGAAAACAACAGAAATTAACTGAGAGAGTATAACAGTTAGCTTGAACGCATTTCCAAGCATGGCTAAATCTACAGGTACCTTAGTTCTACACTGAAAACAAACATGTTTATCTTCTAATTGTTATTAATCATCCTCATTTATCATGTTTATACAGGGAAAAGCACACGGACCAGTTTCCCCAATAATGATAACAAGGCAAACTATCAAGAGAGACAATTTTAAATTGCAGGGAAGACAAGTACCGGCTAGTAGACACAAATACTTTTGGCACAGACTAAATACTGATATGTTTGGTGCAATATTTCACATGAAATTATTCTACTACAATGACATTACTTTATAAAATCAAAATACACATCTGTTCTAAAATTGTTGTAATCATAACAATCAATACACAGTTTTCCTTTTACCAGGTAATGTACACAGATAATTTCAGATACTATCAAATTTACAACACATATAAATATCTGGTACCCTATTTTACCTATAACATCAAGACATTGGAAACCTATATGCACAACAACCAGATATTGGAAATAAACAAAAGCTGAAACTGGAAATGGAATTACTTGTTATTTATTACCTCTATTCAACATTATCATATAATGGGTAGGTTTCCTCGGCAGGATAAAGCCAACGGATAAAAGCGATATCCATTGGGGTCATATGCGGATAGAGATGCAAATATCAAAGGTCAAGTAGGACTACTTTCACTGTTTATAAACAAACATGGCGTCACCCTCGTCATTCGGCAATCGAGTCAGAATTAACCATCGGGAATCTGGATAAACTACAGGGATAATTGCTATCATTATCAAAAGAACAGTCTAATATACTAAAAATCAGTGTCTAACTGTGACGTAGCTAAGGCATTTTATAAGTTTTGGCAACTTTGGAGATATAAATTTCGAAACAATTTTGCGAGGGCACGAGGCCTAGCCAAGCGAGTTCAGTAGCCATATCTGTGCTTGTAGATCTCTGCGGCTTGAAACCTTCTCCACAAATCAAAATAGTTGGATTTGGCCGAAATATGTTTGAATTGTCACCTTGTTTCATTTTGTCGCTATGTGTACATCTGACTACACTTCTTAACGTTATGACAGGACAGACCCACTGTCAACAACGTCTGCCTGTGGCCGTGACGTCTCATATACTAGGGTTAGAGTAGCTTCCCTTTGACAAACGGGAATTGCGAAAGGCAATTAAAAATAACTGTTGTTTTGCTATATATGTTGCTTCGCCAATGTATAAGAAACAGATTTCAGTTGGAACTATATTGGCTACTGTCACTGTCCGACTGACACATCACTTGCCCTGTGACGTAATATATATTAATGCACGCATTCCAGGAAAACTCGCAATGTTTCGGTAATGTTTGTGAGAGAGGGAAAGCGATTTTAAAGCACAGAATTAAAGAATGACATTATATGATAAAGTGGTTATCACGCCTGTATGTTTGGGGAATGGTAAATATCCTGTATTAGGAATAAACACTATGTATTTAGCTCGCCAAGGCTCGCTAAATACGTTTTTTCCTAATGCAGGATATTTACCATCCCCAAACACACTCGCGTGATAACCTCTATATATTTCAAGTATAAGTTGGCTCTCTGAAAATAAGCGACCAGACAAACTAGAGATTAACATAATGAGCAACATCCCTCCCTATAACGGTATGATGACACGCAACTCAGTAAAATAATTCACCCAACAAGAGCACCTGATCTAATTAGTGGTCTTGTACAAGAAGCATAGGTTTCTAGGGACTATCAGAAGAATCCTCCAGGAAGGACAGGTGTGATGGAACAAATCATTAGCAAAGTGTGGCCTTTAATATTATGTTTCACAGGATTTATTCTAGCTTTTCCACAAACGGTTGGTCCAATTAAAAATAATATAAATGAGCTTTGTCAATCATTTATTTATTTATTTATATGAAAGTCATTCTACTAGGGAGTTAAAACTGCAGGTTGCTTTTTGAATCACTGATAGTGATGTAGATATGGAATTTCAAAGAACATTTTTTATTGAATAAGAGGGACTATATTACTAGCGGGAGACATAATAGAAAAATATACTTTTTAGTTTCATTTATTTCTTTACCAGCTGCTTTTCAGTAGGGGTGGCAGACCTGTGAAATGAAAAATAAAAAATGTGTTGCGTTACCATTTAGGTTCACAAGCACTGGCATTCAATGGCCTCTCTATTACTCAAAAGCTCTAATTGACAGTAATTGTCCTGTCTCCTCAGGGCCACCAGATGTCTTATTGATTCCATGAAGTCATAGGCTGATCATCGCAAAGGCATTGTATTGGTAATTTCTAAACACTCCCGTAAAAACAAAGAATTTTTTTTTCTTCTCTAAATTTACATTTTCATGTAGACTTTATGAGCCCTGATAATGATCCTTGATCTATCAACAGCATAGCCATGGTCATGGGTTTTGCCCACTGGCGAATATACAAGAAATGAAGCATGTTCTGAACACTTTTTGTACAGATAGACATATACATACAAAACTAGTCGCTTGGTGAACTGGAAGCAGACTGGAAGTCCTTCAAACTGTTCTATAAACACACATATAACAGTCTGCACCATACACTTTTGAAATCATATACCCTAACTTGTCTATGGGCATAATGTTCAGTAGATTCTAGTGTGACATGATATTTGGACTGTTATTAGTTGAGCTGACTACAAGGACAAGAAAATTGAAAGTCCAAGTTTAAACATCTGGCTTAAGTCACTGACTACGGTACAAACGTTATATAAAATTACATTACAGGGCTCCAGTAAGAAAATTCTTATTTCTCATTACCTGACAATCGGCCCTGAATGAACCATGAAACCATAACGACATTTTTGCTGAGTTTGCAAAAGTAATGTGTTTCTAATATTAATATCAGAGAATCATGCTCCAACGTGGCCCCTGCAGCGTTACCAGGCAGGTGACTGCATGTCATTTCCAAAGGGTAAGGGACATGTATATTAACCGTCTTTTCTCAAGCCCATGTCTCTTTACATTCTGTTTGGTCTTGAAAGTTCATATAAAATAGGTCGAGAATGCACTAAACCGGACACCTTCAACCATTTTGGTTAGAGATGTGCATGAGCTCATTCCTTAGTAATGGTTTCTAAGTTTTTCACATGCTATTTTAGTCGCCTCGCTTAAATAAGAGGGTCTAGGGGGCTTGCCCCCAACACAACAGCTAGAATTAGATCTTTCTGTCTGTATTATGTAATGTTTAATTACCAAAGTAGATACAAAATGCAACGTGTTCGCTGAAATGCGACTCTGACAGATGTGACTGATGAGGTTGTCACACGCCATTATCGAATAGAACTTCTATTTCAAATGTTTTCGATGTTGGTGTCCAAACGTTTATGCATCCTTTTGATATTTAATTTTAAGGTTTACTCATATTTAACCATACAAATGCAAAAGGGTAATTTTTTCGGCTTATTTTGTGTTTCATCGCCCTTATTTTCAAAAAGTGATGCTGTCACGTGCAGCATTATTAGTAGCATCAAACAAACATGGCGAATAGGTGTCCAGTACAATGCATGTGTACCAATAATTGTCCACCTAATAACATTCAGTGTTTTAAACATATTTATTGCACAGAATGTGTGAAGCTGGTAGACAAGTCAAGACTTAAGTCAATACCGCTTCTGTTGTCATACAAAAGTCATCAATTATAATGTACAGTCAAGGGTAAGTAATAAGGTATTTATTTTTCATAAAAACACAGTTATCGACTCTGAATGTGCTGAACATGCTGGAGTGAGTGAGTGAGTTGGGTTGAACACTGCTTTTTAACATTATTCCAGTTATATCACGGAGTGTCAGCTTAATGTCGGTGGAAAGCCCTAAATGATGCAGGTCTCAAACGTTTACCACTTCAGTGAAAGCCACAAGCACAGGAAACATAATCGGAGCGAACTGGGATTCGAACCCACAATCATAGGTTTCTGGCGTGCCAAGGGACACAACTCTGCACAGCGAATCGCGGTGCCTCAGACGACTGGGCCACCCGTGCCCCCACGTGCTGAAGTAAAACGCTGTTAGCAAAAATAACTTACATGAGAGATTATAGGATAATTTGCATTAAAATGTACTGAAAATGATGCAAAGACCAAATTTGGACCAGTTGACTCAAAAGTTAATGGGTACAAGCACTGGAACTGGACACAGTTGGTCTGTGAGCAGCAGCATTCTACCCACAATGGTAGACACAGCCTGTAAATAATCAAGTCTAGACCAGGCAGACTTGTGGTTGATATATGAGCAATAGTGAAGGTCTGCCAATATTATAAGGGATGTACCATTTAATATTCTGGTGACAGCTTAAAATCTTTGTTAAAGACAGGATATGTTTTCAGTCACAATCAAAACATGCAAAGTAGATGCTGAACAATACATTGTTTTTTAACAAATCATTGTTTTTTCACGAAATGCAGAATGTCCGGCAAGCAATTCTGTTTTTATCTTCTGCCCCTTGGGGTACCTTTAACATTAGAGATCTGACTTGGACTAGCGGGCTACTTGCATCCTTGTTAACATTTGCCTATTACAACAACATGAATACTTGGCAAGGAATATTCTGGCCGAGAAAAAAACATGAAAGAAAATCATGGTCTGAAACAAATGGGATTTTTTCAAAATCAATGCCCTTTAAAAGTAAGCAAAGAAATAGCATTTTTGGTCCAATATTTAGTAATCATGGTAAAATTGATTTACCCAGATTAAGTGTTATCCATGGCAACTGGGTTTTTTTTTTCATTCATAAGTGGTATAATTCTGCTTATTCAAAATGACGACAGGAAGCACGGTAACAATCTTGACTGTTGTTAACATTGTTGCTGTTGTGCCAAAATATATATGTGCATAACTATGATACAAGATGAAATAGATTACAAAATTCAAGTAAAAAATATCTGAAGAGAAAGTACCTCATTGCCAAGCCAGTTTTTGACAATAACACTCATCATGCTCATCCATTTGCTTCCAACCAGTACATTTTCTCAAGAAGCAGCGAAATGAAATAAATTGTGGTCCAGCTGTCAAGTGTTATTTATGGCACAGTGTTGATTATTTCCCGGAGATTGGAAATGGTGAATCTGTCCCTCCTACTTAACCAATATGTTTCCTTATATGTTAATATCAATTATTACATTCAACTTTCTTAATTAGAATGAGTGAACTTTGCTCAACACCATCTTCATTAGTATTAAGTTATTTCACTATTTATCAGCTTGAAGTGGAAGGAAAGCCTGAAGTGATGCAGGTCATAGATGAATACCACCTTGGTAAAAGCACAGGTATGGTGCTGACAAACCTAGAAATTACTGGGCCGAAAATGGGATTCAAACCCACAGACATAATTTTCTGGCACAACTAATGAACCAAAACTCTGCACAGATAATGGTGGCATCTTAGACAATTGAGACACCATGTCCTCTGCGCCTTTAGAAAGAGGAAATATTAATTATCACATGCAATGATGCACTCTCTTGAACCACTGAAGATCCACCATTAGATTATTCTACACTGACCATGCTGACGGTGATCACTGACTAGAGGACCTATCTATTCCGCCCTGGAGTTTCCACAAGGGTACATCAGAAGTCACTCAACCATAAATAGTATTAATTGAAAGTAATGAAGAAGAAGTTGATTATTGGGAAAAAGAATGTGAAGACACCACCACATTGTATGCACACAGCATACAATTAATCTTTTCATCTTATCAGATATGGAATATAAAATAACAGTAGTTGTATTTCTGACATGCCTGCATGATCATATATATTATATAATGTTTAAAAATTGACTTCCATATTTATTTGTGTTTTTGAAGGAATAATCGTTAAAGCCAGTGTACATACTATGTAAATCCACAACCTCATAAAATGAAGAAATCTTTCATTATGTACAGAGGTAGAAACTAACGGATTCAGTCCACTAGTCCTTAAACATGTTAAAATGATAACATATAGCATAACCCTTAAAAATGCCAAATTTCTACAAGTCGCTATGATACCTTAGCTATTGGGCAGTTGACAAGGACTACAGGACTAGTGCCAATTTCTAACGCTGATGTATATATGTTCATCATTCCTCATCATAAAATCAAGCCATCTTCCATATGTGCACAGTGGAATCTGACCAAATCAGACTGTCAAATTCGGATTTTGGTGAAAAACAGACTTAATATCCAGTCCCCTCAGTTCCATAATAAATGTTCATTACTCAAACTAACCTACAACTCTCTCATTTAGACTTTTTAAACATTAGACTAAAATTACGGCCCCAACAACCAATTTACTATTGAAAAGCAGCTGTCAAAATCGGACTGGACCAGAGCTGAAACAACAATGCTAATCTTGCATGAAATACCATTGATCTTTGCACTTTATTGTCTAGTAAGTTAATTAGAATTTCTCACCTCTTAACGCTTAATGAGCAACTCAGAGTAATTAGATAAACTCAGTGTCATGAGCATGTCAATAAATAATGGTAAACACAGATTGTCATAAGCATGATAAGTGAACCACCTCGGTACTTCACTTCCATGCCAGCCCATGTCAATATTTCATGTACAATGTATGTGTATGCGAATAAAGATGAAAGATATTTGCTTTTCATTGTATCTACAGTCCAACTTTTTGTACTCTGTATGACGGCCATCTGTAAATAATCAAGTCTAGGCCAGACAATAAAGTGATTGACATCATGACAGGATGACCTTGTCATAAACCCAACTTTTTTATCAGTCCCAAACGAGTCCAAATTGGACTGATTCCACTGTATATGTACATCATTACTCATCATAAAATCAAGTTCAGGCTGTCAATACCACATTTTCTTCTTCCTTACCACCTAGAGTTGCTTCAAACAAGGAAATACAATGACATCCTTAAATTCTTGGAAGTCAAGTGCAGTGTGCCACATGGAGCCAGACATAAATTAGTTCACACTGACAGCATTTAATGTCCACCGACTACAGTAGTTCTCGCCATTTTTCCTGTGTTTATTTTTAAATATTATGTGAAAAAATTTGACTGTACCAATAACTTTGATTTTTGTGAAACTATTAGCAAATGCGTTTATTTCTGTCCATGGAAAAGGTTGGAGTCTATTTTTGTTATAACACGACGACCGAGAATCAAAAGAGTGGAAATAGGACTTTAATTCTCATCAACTAACTGTACAAGTTATTGCCATTGGATAAACAGCACATGATCATGCACACCTCTTAAGTTATACATATAATATCTGGTAATACCTCTGGTATAACATTCAAATACTTTATTCAGTCAAATTCGATCTACAGATGCTTTTCCATGACATTATGTGCATGTACTATGGATTTCATGATATATTCAGGTTATGCGTATACAAAGATCATATATTTAAGGAGAAATGAAGCAATGACTGAAATATATATGCATCATCATGGTGGTTTCTTTTGTTTATGTGTGAATTAGTTATGTGACACCGCTGTGTATCTTTTCGAAAGTTGTATATGAACTAGGAGCTTATATGATTTGTTTTTTTAGCATGTTTAGTACTTCCTAACCATGCTAACAAGAGTTAATTTTGCTGATCATTTCTGGATATACATGGATCGCTTATTTCGCAATATTTTCATCATCTCAACTTATTAACATGTGTCTGGCCATACATCACTGAATTACTAATAAATATTCAAGGATCTTACTAAGGTAGGGCCTAAACATTGCAAAATAATCACAATCTTCAGCTGCTAATTATTTGTGTATCATTAGGCAATATATTAAATCATCTTATTTCTTTAATATATGAAGAATCATGTGTTTACCAATCATTTTCCAGAAAGAGAGGGTTTATCCATGCCTAGCTAACACAATCAGCTGTGTATTGTGTAACCTACAGTAAGCATAGCATAAAGGTTATGTCAGTGCATTTGGACCGAATAGACAGCATTAATAGGATGGGGAAGGGGATAACAGAACAAAACCAACAGTACACTGTCACTGTCAAATGTCAATGAACTGTCGTTATGCCTTCATAATAGTGTAGAAATGCTGTTCCTGTAGATCGAACATCTGCAGTGACAGGTGACATTGACTTCAGATCTGGGGAATTTGAAATCAGTATGCTTAGCAAATTAGTAGGTAATGATATCCGTTTTCAAAAGATTCCTTGAAACACCACCTATGCACACATCACCACATTCTGGGCGACATATGACAGAAAACAAGAGAACGGTATATGTCCCCAAACGCCCCCTCATTGAAACCAGATTGATCACAAATGATGCCGATTCGGCTCGCTTTCACAGATGTACCCACCGTAAAATGTATTCCTTCTACGCTTCCGACTGCATAACACTGTTCTCCGGAGTTGCAGGCCCCTGTAAGGACCTGGTGCCGGTTCATTCTTTACCGATCCTTCCACAAATATGAAAATCGTTTTGACATATTCATCATAAACATGACGAGATCGCTAATGTCTCGTCCGTCGCCATTTTGACACAACTTGTTCTACCTTCCTTCCAACTGTTTCCACCAGTTATTTATTCATCTGTGCGTTAGCACAAGAAATTCATTCTCATATTATTTTGGCAACAGATATTCCCTTAATTAAATACATTGAGATCTATAATTGTTTGTGAATATATTTACATATTTGTGTATATCATATTTCTTTCTGTGAATAGTCATACAAATGTAACGACATAAATGCACAGCGAATGAATGATGTATGATCAGAATGAGAGTTGGCTTTGCAATATAAGGTTTTGTATTTGACCTTCTCTCCGTCTCATCTGTTACACTATAAGATTGCTCAATATGCGCTGACGGATTTTTCTTCGCAGTGGAAAGTAGATCAAATCTATATTTATATCTTTTGGGGAAAAGCTCGCGCTTATTTGGCATCAATCTAACGACGGGAATGCGAGAGTGCTTAATGATTATAGCAGCTATCCGTATTTATGAAGATCGCACATTAAACCATACAAGTGTACAAGACTCAATTGCGAGACGGACTGGATTATTAACAAAACGACGTGACATAACATGAATATTATTTCACTCACTAAAAGAGACACGACTGTATGCCAATACGGGTGAATCTAAGTTCCGCACGTGCGCGCGTTTTCCCCAAATGATAATCAGTGGTTTGATTGACTGATAATGGTTATATAGGACGTATATGAGTTGGGTTTAACGCCGCTTTGAACAATATTCTAATCATATTACGGCGTCTCAGCCCAATATGAGGCAGGTCTCAGACGTTTACCACTTTGGTGAGACCCACGGGCACGGGTTTGGTGCTGACACACCAAGAAACATAATCGGGGCGAACCGGGAATCGAACCCACAATCATAGGTTTCTGGCATGCCCATGGGCGCAACTCTGCGCAGCGAATTGCGGCCCCTTAGAATGCATATATGCGTCTATTTATCTTAAAATACTCTTTGAAAGTTGCAGACTCGACTAACTGCACTACCATCCACTCAAAAGTCCAAGTGGAATAATGCCACGAATCCATATTTAACATTATGACTTAGTCTTAACTATATATGTATGATTGTGTGCACAAGTGAGTGGGTGTGTGAGCTGTTTCCTTGCTTCTATGAATATAGCGAGCTAAAAATTATGACAGCCATCGAGCCATACTAATTTTATTTGTTTGTTGTTTAACGCCGCACTCAGCAATACTCCAGCTATATGACGGCGGTCTGTAAATAATCGAGTCTGGACCAGAAATTCCAGTGATTGACATCATGAGCATCGATTCACGCAATTGGGATACGATGACATGCATCAACCAAGTCAGCAAGCTGGACCACCCCATCCCGTTAGTCGCTTCTTACGATAGTCCCTTTTAACGGACAGCGTGGGTTGCTGAAGACCCATACTAATTTTAATAAGCTGGAAGACCTAAAATTACACGTTGCCGGAACACATCACAATGAAATTCTTTTTTCTTGATTAAACGTATCATGAAAAACAAACGACTAATTGTGAAAACCTCATCTCGACCTGCCTTTTATTACACAAAACTACACCTTATCCATTAAGCAAATGGCGGCACCAACAGCGACGTCGAACACACGGACAGATCACGGGTCTTTCTGCCGCCACTTTAATATATATTATATAGGATAGTGGGTTCGCTCCAAATTGTCAGACGCCCCAATTGCCAGACGTGCCAATCATCAAGTGTGTCAAATATCACAGCCTTGTCTTACCTACTTAATTAATGAGCATCTCCAAACGGTGAGAGGATTAAGATACTTTAACTCGTTAGGTGATACAGATTAACCAGATTATTAATCAGTTTTTATAAGTTGTGTTTGATCTTTGCCCGGTTTTTTTTTCAATGATGGGAACATGGGACTCAGTGTATGTTAATAAAATCGTTTGTCCTCAGAGTTTATTTTGCATTTTTATCAAGCGAATTAAATGCTAGAAAGGACAAGAACGCATTAAAAAGATTAACTTCTCCATATCATGAACAGAACAGACATTAATTCAAAAAGTAAACTTGGGCTACAAGCTCTGTTATTGTGAAACTTTGGACATATTAATAAGAAATGTCTCTTTGCCATTTACAAACCAATTTTCCCCATTTACGTAAGATACCTCTTTTACGAAAAAACATTACTTTATGAGTATAATCCCACATGTGGTATATGTAGGGTTTCCATGCTCGTGTAAACCGCAGTCTCCCACATCAGCAGTCCAACCTCTACAGATTTGTTCAACTGGTTTTCAAGGGATTGAGAAGACAGGAGAAGCCAAGTTGACCTAGATACAAGGTTACAGAGAATCTGAGGAAGACTGCTGCGTCTGAAGAAGAAGATGTGCACTGGGCAGAAGACTCCTTGAATTTTTGGAAGAGGTTTTACATTTGCTAAAGCTGGGTTGAGCAGTAATAGTTTGGTTCTCCGTCATTTGTGTAAGGCTGTTCCACTTCACGCTAAGGCAAACAAGTAACAATTACCAGTGCACTCAACCTTACATAATCACGGTATAAGCCGTCCGACAATTGGGAGGTTACCGGATAGTGCATTTCTGACACTCGTGATATTAACTGACCTGGAAATATTAAAGCAATAATACAAAGGGTTGGTGGGATAGACCAATGTGTGAAATCCAACCGTCTCTTCGACATGACGATCAAATGCTATTTTTTTTAAAACAACAGGCTTCCATCCAGTTATTATATTTAGGGATTTAGTGCTTAAAGGTATAGTTCAAGTGGAAATTACTGCAATTTATTGTTCCCAATAGGCTAAATGTCAACAGTTCATGGTGAGGTGTAAAACATAAACAGCTACAAAAAAAGATGAATTGTCTACTGCAACGCAATGGGGAAAAAAACTTCAAAGTTCAGATACTTGACATGTAGTGATCTATTTTCTTGAATATTCCACTTAAATTGATCAGACTATCATAGATGTAGAACTATCACATAGACTGGGTGGCTAAGTTATATAAAATCCATTTAAATTTACAAATTCAGTTTACTGTTGACCGTATTTATACATTGTTATTAGTTCTGAGGTAAGTAGTTTTATATAAATCCGGAGTACCAAATGAGAGAATATGTTCAAACTACAACTCGAGTTAGGGTCTTTCGTCGTTCATATAGTGTACATTTATTTAATGTTGACCCTCAATTAATTCTTACCATACAAAATAGTTTTAGAAATGAAAACAGACACTTTCAAACGAGAACTTGCCGTATCACTTAAGGGAGATAACTCTATTATTATAAGTGAGAAATGTCGACGGTCATTTTGAATTTTCGTCTTTGAATCGGTCACGAATGAGTTCGATTCCCACTGACAAAAGTGTTTTTGAACATTCATTTTGTTCCAGACAACAACATGCAAGATGAAATGTGTTATTCTCCCAGTTATGAGAGAAACAGAACAAACAATGATGGTGGTGCATATATATTTTACTTATCCAAAATCTATAAATTCAGAATAACTATACTGATGGAAATGAATAAGGGAAACATGAAAGGTATAGGTTTATAAGCTTTACTGTCAGTACATTCGAAATAGCATGCATACAAATTCAACATATGTCAGAATCAAATGTTTTGATGTTTATGCGCATTGTTGGGAACCCATGATAGCATCATATACTGTGTCTAAAACTAAGTGTTCTCTTATTAATTTCCATCAGAATATTATAACTTGAAGGATTCAACAGCACACAAATAACATGAATTGCTTTTGAAAGAAACTGTTCTTCATTTGTTCAGTGCAGGACTTAGGCTTTACAAGGTGATGACAAAATAGGAAAGACACTGTGGATACAGAAGACATCCGATTCCAATTTTTTAATTCCTTCAGTCCTATAAAAATAATAGATTATTGTATTTCTTAAGATATATCCAAATACAGTTCTAATATTTATTCGATTTGCCCAAATCTATCTTACTTCAGTAGGTGACAAATGAAAGAAAATCAACTGAGGTAATAAACCAGTAGATAACTGGTATTCTTCACATCTGAGGTTAAAGATACACAGGTGACAACAGCAAGGAGTAACAAGGAAAATATAGTTATCCTTGTTCAACACAGTAGTCAATATATCAAGGTAATCTAAGAAGTGGCTTTCATGATCCAGGTGATATTTAGACCCTTGAAGATTCAGGGGTAGAATAGGTCTTCAGCAACCCATGCTTGTTGTAAAAGGCGACTATGCTTGTTGTAAAAGGCGACTAACAGGATCAGGTGGTAGGCTCGCTGACTTGGTTGATGCATGTCATCGATCCCAATTGCGTGGATCGATGCTCATGATATCAATCACTGGATTGTCTGGTCCAGGCTGGATTATTTACAGACCGCCGCCATATAGCTGTAATATTGCTGAGTGCGGCGTTAAACAACAAACCAACCAACCAACCAATTGTATTTTAGTTCCAACACCGATGCTTAATCCTGCACATGAACACAAAATAAACTCTCATATCACATCAGCAACACAAAATAAATAAAAACAGTAGTCCTTTTATAGCTGTGAATAAATACATATCAATCTAAAGAGAATCTCATGACATGTGACAAGTACACATATTGGGGAATTTGTCAAATTGAACCAAAGATACAGAAATCTTTTTTTAAAGATCAGACCATATTATTTAGCGTATTTTTTTGCGAAAGTAATAAAAGAAAATGATCTGTTTTGTTCTGATTTCTAAACATTATTTTGTTTGTCCAAACTTATGTTTTAAATTTATTTTAGTAATTCACCTGAAATCAACCATGACAACATCAATAAAGAAAACAATGTCTTCTAGAAATTGGTCAGAAGGATCATGATTCCTTGTCACAAACATCTTGAAACACAACATTCAGTAATCATTAAACAACTGCATCGTTTTATCTACTTTGCTGAGATCATGGACAAGTATTATTTGATATGATGAAAGACAATTATATATGAAAGGCACAACAAAAACATCAGTGAAACAGAAGCACATTTGTGACCATGGTTTAATTGTTTAATGAGCACCACACAACAGACCAATTAGTGACAAAGTTCCGGATATTATGTATATACTCCTTGGTATTTATCAGAGAATAATGTTGGCATCTCACTTTCACCCTAGTTTCTGTATTGTTGTCAAGTATTAATTATTATTGTCTATGAACCCACCAAACCATAATTTCACAAATGTGGAATAGAACTAAAATCTTTAAATAAGGCCATTATAAATTAATTGTCAGTTTTTCATCTCTGCCTGCTTCACTACAAAACATCCTGCCTCACATAATTTTATTGTTCCAAAGCCCCTGCAAAGACTATTGCCGAGTGATATAATCTGTACTTTAAAAGTTGTAGCAGACTCACGAGGGGTACGTGGGGTTTTATTCGTCAGGCTCGTGGTATAAAACCTAACGAGGAATGCATAAAACCCCATGTACCTTGAGTGATCCTGCTACAACAAAATAATCTTACCGACATGTTTCAATATGACATAAAATAATTCAAATAAATTCCAAATTGATAGAAAACAGCTGCTCGATTGAGCTGAGGTTAGCTTGCGTTATGTCACGTGACATCCATTGGCTTGGAAAAAGTGTGCAGATTTCAGCTTTGAAGCTGGGTATATTGGATTTATTCTGCCTCTCAGAAATCCTCGTGCAGCCTGACTTGCTTGTGGCGGGGTGTAAGAGATTTATTACCACGCTGAAAAATATATTCCCCTCCAAGGCGGGATACAAACAGTATTTTATCAAGATCACGTGGACCAGTCAGATCTCATTATTCTGACATGGAGGTATGATAAGCACTTTGATGCAACAGTTTTGCTTCATGTGAACCATGTATGTCAACATTGGCTTGAACAGTCGTAAAAAACAAAACAAATTAAAGTGCCTCCCAAAATGTTTGAAAGAACATCTAATAACTACTTTGTTGAGGATAATACAAATAATTTTCTCTTTACCCACTATGTCTGTCAACAAATTTCAGGAATAAATCCTCCAAAATAGATCAACATGGGACAACCTAAAGTTTCTTTCACGTCTCTTTTTTTAACTCTAAAACTATGTTTAAAATTATGTTATCATTTTTTTACCACATGCCGTATCACCATCTATGTTTTCTTCAAATAAAATCTGTAACCCCCCTCCAAACAAAAATATTACTGGCTTTGAAAACAATATGGACGGCTTTGCTCACTTTTTACAAATCCTCTCACTTTGAATGTTTTACACAAAATTGTATTGTACTGGCATTTTTTTAAATTTCATCAGTCCAGGGATAAAGTGAAACATCTGTTGTAGCACAAGTGCGAGTAGCGACATTTACCTATCACCATTGGTATAGCTTCTCTGTTTGACTAGTGCATAGCATAATGGAAATGGGTATTACTGTGTGAAATCCATAGACCAACAACATCAATTATTGCATGATATATGATACATTTGACAACATTAATATGTTCAACAGAAATATTGTTCATGACACAATAACAGACCATCATGTCTGTTTTCTCAATCATCCAGCATCTTCCTCACGGACCAGTCACAACAGTGGAATTAAATCTGAACTTTTCATATCTAATTTGTATATTCTGCTTTATACTGGTGTACTAAAAAATGTCCTGTTCTCATGATTAACTTGAATGAGCATCGTCAAAACTTAACGAGTTGGTATACACTACGCTCCTTCATCAATGTGACTACATCAGGCTGCTGTGCTGTGTTGTTGATATGCATTTCTATTTAAAGTCAAGCAATGAAATGTGGCTGCATATAACTCATGGAAGTTGTGGCTTGTTGGTCAAAAACAGCATTCAGTATGTATTGGGTGATGGAGTGAGTTGGGTTTAATGCCGCTTTGAATAGTATTCCAGTTATATCACGACGTTCATGGACGGATACAGCTTTTTTGAAATGGGGGGATGCACAATTAAGATCTATCTATTGTCTTTGGTGGTAATTTATACAGAAATAAAGATTTTTTCAAAATAAAAAGGGGGTGCCCCGGTGCACACCCCCCCTCTGTATCTGCCCATGACGTTTCAGCTTTACATGTGGGAGGAATGCCTGAAGTGATGCTGGTCTCAGATGCAGGGAATGGTGCCAACAACCTAGAAACACATCAGGGCGAACCGTGATTCAAACAATAAATCATGGGAGACAACTCTGCACAGCAAATTACGGCGCCTTAACCGGCCACCCCTGCCTGATACTGAAGCAACGTGTGGATAAGATAGCCATTAGGCACATGTTGCGCAAGAAATATTGCTCTTTGTGTTATGTAATCTGAACGCTTAATGAAAACAGTGAGTGACTATGGTTTAACGCCGGTACTAGCAATATTCCAGCAATATCACGGCGGGGGACACCAGAAATAGGCTTCACACATTGTACCCATGTGGAAAATCGAACTCGGGTCTTTGGCGTGATGAGCGAACGCCTTAACCACTAGGCTACCCCATCACCCCGCTCATTGAAAACAGCACTCAATAGGTATTCATGGGTGATAGAAAAGTAGGGCTGGGATGAGTCTAAATTTACTACCTGGGTACCCAACCCCGTATTACCTGACACTACCCAAATACCCACTGTAGGTCTCAAGAGATAGGTACAAAATGTACGATTGGGAATAGTTTGACCTTAGCCCTGGAAAAATGTATTTAGATACACGTATAAAACAATCTGGTCATGCATACACTGAAGTTTTATCTTCATTCAAACATATAAAAGTCAGAAGGAATGGGTGCATAGTCAGAGTGAGTGAGTGAGTGAGTTTGATTTTATGCCGCTTTTAGCAATATTCCAGCAATATCACGGCAGGGGACACCAGAAATGGGCTTCACACATTGTACCCATGTCAGGAATCGAACCCGGGTCTTCGGCATGACGAGCAAACGCTTAAACCACAAGGCTACCCGACCGCCCCGCATAGTCAGAAAGAAATGCGAACATTAGTGACTTGTGAGTAACCATAGAGTTTTAGATAATTTTTGTCAATAAACAATATATCACATAAACTAACCACAGCTCCTGACCCGAGTGCTCGAGTTACCCGTCCCAGCCCTATAGAAAAGCATTATGTATACAAACCCATGAAGTATTGACAATGATGACATGAGTGAGTGTCTTCACTTCTCACTGAACAGAATGTCAGTAATACTAACACATGTAGGCTCATGGGGGAGGAAAGCCAAATGGGATACATGGTAAGTTCTTTGGGAAACCCACAAGCAGGGTTATCATTTTGATAAGCGAAGGATCCTTATCAGGGCAAATCTAGCATTTGAACCATGGATCAGCAGATCCTGACATGGCTAAGAGTCACAACTCTGAATAGTGAATTGCAGTGTCTTGTACCATTGTGCCGCATGAAAGAAGGTACTGTATTCACTGTATTAAGTACCCCACCCCAATAGCACCTCCTGAACAACTAGACCAGTCTGTAATATTAATAAATGCCTGATTCTAAGCCCAGATATTAACACTTAAATCCATATTTTCTTGTGCATATTACGGTTCTTTTCACAGTAAAGACAGAATTGTAGAAATGGGTATGTAAAGCCAGTAACTATGATGGAAAGTCTGTTCTTTACCACTGGATCTCTGACAACAATCAAAATGTGAACGGTTTTAATAAGCACCCTCCTCGGTCAATTTTCTAAGCACCTCGGGCCTAAAATTATTATGGCGAATACGGTAACCTAGTATAATGCTCTTGTACAAGAAGTAAGAAAGAGCTGTTGGATCACTGATCTTGTCAAATTCTACCATGTATAGCTTTGGTAGATCATACATGTAGTTTCTTTGTACATGTCTAACATGATATGCATCAAACCACCAAGTAACTGTTTTATATCTGTACACTTTTGTGAAAAGCAATGATGAGAATGTATTTTTTTCAAAATTGGGATATTTTTAAAGTTCTTATTTTTCTAAATTCAGAGGTATCTTAACATTGAAATTTAACACTGCATTGAATGCAATGAAGTTAAACCAATCATTAAGGCTCTTCCACTGTATAGGTCCTGGGATCAGAGTATACAAGTCACATCTAATAATTAAGAGTACTTTTGCTCAGATAGATAAAATCATAAATCATACACTACACCGTGTGCGAATTACGCTGTTAGTCGGAAAGCCCACGTTAAATCCCCAACCACAGTCAGTCAGACACTACATCATCATAACATTAGTTATAACTATAACAGCAGGAATTGGGAAATGTTTAATTCCAATTTGGAAATTTGTACTGACATTTGCTGCAGACTTGGAGCCAAATGTCAGGCTCTGAGACGGTCTAGATAACTCCCTGCATAACATCCCTAGCAGTAAACTCATTCTGATCACAACTCTGCAACCATGCTAATACCGTATTCGACGTAATAAGCGCCCCGCTCTAATAAGCGCCAACGGCGATATTTGCTAATATATTGGCTAGTGAACAATCCCAATTAGCACCCCTTTCGATTGATCAATGTACACTTATTTATTCGTGTATAATACGCACTCATGTGTTATATGCACCCTTAATTATGAGCAGTTAACTTCTGGAAAATATATCTGTCGTGTATAATATGCACAGACTTTTCTTTTGTATCATTTCAGGCTGTCAGCATAAAACACGAAATTTACGATCTTTCAACTCTAATTTTTTTCTCCAAAATAATATTCTAATAAGAGCCCACTATTTCTAATTTTAGGAGCGCCCTGGGCGCTTATTACGTCAAATAGGGTATATGAAATATTGCCATCATAAACAGATGATCTATGCCTTCATATCTAACACAGTAATATCAATCATGGAAGCGTCATTCTCACAGCACCAATAACTACTTTCTATGACTGAGTATTGGGAATAAATCAATTCCAGCACCATGAATTTGTCTCCGGGGTATATAAGTCATACATGTTGTCTACATGATCTAATCTCCCCATGACGTAAAATCAATCACAGGCAGGAAACAGCTCATAACAATAATGATATCACTGATGATGTTTTGTTGAGAGACACAAAAACAACCATAACATAACTCTCAACCATGTGAAACAAGCAACCATTTAAAAAACAAGTGTTAAAAATTGTACTGCCATTTACTGCAGCAGTGAGACAACGGAGTTGAAACTGTAAAATATCATTGTTTTTCACACATTCACGTACGCAAACAGCTTTTAAAGAAGGACATAAGTGTTATCTTTCACATATAAAAATGACATAATTACCAGTAACATGATGAAACATGCCTAAACCAAAAAATAGTGGAAAAGAATACCATGTTTTTTGCAGTTCAATCTGCCAAAGAGAGAGAACTTAAACATGTTAAACTTCACCCAGAAAATAAAACGCAATTACCACACTGAAAAAGACCAAATAAAATTAAATAGTTAAACGAACAAACTTTAAAGAAGATGCGTTCAAACTTTGCTTCAGCGGAGAAACTATATTAAATTTAAACTATCAACATGATCAAAGATAAAAACTTGAAGACTTAAACGGGAAAATATAACGACATCTTGCAGATGAAAGAGACTAAATTCACAAGGCATTTACCATGTTTACAATGTCACATTTCAATGTCTGTAAATTCATTCCTTTTTCAAAGATTGTGGTTTATTTGCAGAGTGATGTACTGCTTTCTCCGGTGATCCACGCTCAGGACCATTTACAATCCTAAGCGCACCATTAACAATCCACTTAATTATCTTGACCACAATGGTGACAATCAGAACTATCAACACAAACACAACAAACAAAACAAGGAGAAGAGCAGGGATGCTCAGCTCATAGGACTGAGGAGGCATGACGTGGGCTTGTCTGACTGCTTTGACTACACAAATATTGTTTAATGGGGAGAACTTCTATCTTCTTCGTTGAGGAAATATACTGAGACAGTACCCTTTGATGTTGAGACGTCCTCTGAGATCTTTGCAAACACCCACGACCCTATGCCATAAGCAAGAGTTGGTATACCTAAAAGGAAGAAAACAAACGTGAAAGGAAAAATAAGTCAAAATTGATTATTATTTAATAATTAAGAGTACTTAACATTTGCTTAGATAGATCAAATCATAAATCATACACTACACCGTGTGCGAATTACGCTGTTAGTCGGAAAGCCCACGTTAAATCCCCAACCACAGTCAGTCAGACACTACATCATGAGAACACTCCCACACGGATCAAATTGCACAGTATGTACAAACTTATACCTCCAGAAAACCCAAAATCAAATAAAGAAGATATATGCAAATTAATGTTATTTTGAGGCAATATTTCATCAATATCATGATGATATGCAAATAATCAAGTCTGGACATGTGTTGATTGACACACTAGCTATCAGCCATGTTAACATCTTCCTCACATAGCATGCTTAGTTCATCAAAATGCATTACTGTTATCAGCTACAAAGTACCAAACATCTTACCTATATTAAGAACTTTGAGACACGTGAAGAATGTGTTTTCAAAGCTGAGATCTTGGTACTCTCGCCGTGAACAGTGGTACTTGATGAAAGGAAAACAACCAGTTCTCAAAATGTGATAATTTGCATTCTCTACTCTCCAATTGAAATGTGACAATCCAAACTGATCATTTACAACTGCTTTGTATTTGACACAGAATGATGTCCATGGTGGTAGGCCAGCCTGCAGCAAGTGACATGACAGCACCTCTGATGCTAGCGGCAGGTTCTTCTGTAGCTGTTTCTTGATAATAAGCCTCTGAATACAGCTGATGAATCTGTGTAACATCTATTCAAGATGGACTGTTGAGAAATAGAAAGTTCTAATTGTAAACACTTGTATTAAATCAGACAAACATGACAAAAGAAAAGTTCATTCACTTATATTATGAAATTTCAAACACATAAATACACTGATAAAAGTTTATAATTTATGACACAGATCTTTGAGATTGAATATTTGCTGACGTGTGTCAGTCAGTGGTGTTGTGCTGGAATCATACTTTCGCTCTGTAATTAACGTTAATGATTACCAAAGCCTGTTCAGTTTCAGGTAATATCGCACTGGCTATAACGACACGCTGGGCCGCTAAACGTGCATCATGGTTAAGTGATATTTGCGATGAACTGAAATTAAGGTAAACCAACGAGATATCAATGATCCCGTGTTACTATCTGTATATTATGGTTTCTTCATATCAAGCGGATCTATTCAAACGTGAGAAATTCTTCTCATAAGTCTCGCCATCCTACTTATTTGTGAGTGTACCGGTTCATCTAAATCACATTTTGTTTCTATATGAAACAGGCCCTTTAAAATTCCCTCTTCAAGTTTAACATACGTTCTTTTAGTTGCGAAGAGTTAAGTGCCCCTGGTTGTTACTAGTAGTTAAAAATAAAAGCTGAAACGGTCAATGAAGTGCAATAATTGTGAACTCCCTCTTGACAAATTGTTTTGAGTCGTTCAATGAATACGATTTGGGCTAAAACAAACTTGTTATATTGTAATCCAAATATATGTTTTGACTTCATAATGAAGTCCCAATCCTCTCTATGTGTGGTCAATCTTATTTCAATTTCACAGTCCTACTTATGGTAATCTTATTTCTAAAAATTAGCACTTCCGGTTACCTTTGGCGGCTACTTCGAAGCAAATGTCAAATTTGTTGTTCAAACCATCACTGTTATGTGTTTCCGTTGCTATTTTGGTTGATGGTTCGGATATAGTTTGTTTTACATGACTGGTTTGTTAACGAAGTGCTTGTTTAATCAATTTCGATGTGATCGACGTTAGCGTTGCACCATAAACACAACCGGTATGTTTTTCCCGCATATATGCATGTCCATGCTTGTCATTAATAAATATGGCATTGTTATAGCAAATGTATAAGCACAATGATATTTTAAAACCTCAAGTTAGTTACATTACATTGTCATGATTTGTCACTCTAACTTGTTGGTATGGATTCCATCGCTGTCAACATCAAAGACATCGTAATTTATTACAGCCAGGAATCATTTATGTAATGTTAGTAAACAAATAGTCGAATCATACGTCTTCGGACATCATACGTTTTCGGACGACCTTTTTTTATCGCGATAACTCACGCTATAGCGGGGGTGGGGGTGCTGGAGCATCATCCAGACATTGTCAATACTCAGATGGTGGCTTGTTTTTAAGAGAAACTTGTCTTTTATAATGGGTGCGGGGTAAAACGGCACTTCAGCAAAACGTCACCGATTTCTTGGGCGAAAACAGCAGGGTTAGAAAATGGTACTAGTCCTATAGTCCTTACCAAACTGCCAAATGGTAAAGGTATCACAAGGACTAGTAGAAAATTGCCATTTTTAAGAGTTTTGCTATATGTTATCATTATAAGGACTAGTGGATGAAAACTGTTAGTTTCTAACGCTGAACAGCACCTCATTTGGTGAAAACGGCAACTATTTATCGGGCAAATACAGCACCTCTATTTTTAATAACGATAAGAATTATTTATGTAGTTGTAAATAAGCTTTATTTACATGCCCTATTATATTATGTTGTAGTAGTGGCGATGTTTCCCTTCCTTAGAGGTGTCATCCAACTGTATGACCACACCAACTGTGATCTGACAGCACCATATTAGGCCTTTTAAATACAGTTTCAGCTTGACACAGAGTTAATTTGAGTAAAGATACTTAAAATTTCAAAGCAAGGGATGTTTTCACAATATGTTTAGTTGAGCCTCCCAATCAGAGTCTGCAAGTAAATTGGAGTAGAGGCTAATTTCTAATATAACCTTGTTTTAACATTTCACAATTATTGGTGTTTGCAAGTGACCATGTGAGTTTGATTTCATTTATTTCAGTACCAAGGTAAAAAAGAAATATGGTGCCGTCTTTGCCTGGCAGTAGTAACCGTTTTTGCTTTAGGCAAAGTGACCTTTGTGCCAATTGGTGCCCTTTTTCGCTCGGTGACTTTTCGCGGAGGTGATGTTTTAGCTGTAACCCTTTTATAAGTGTATGAGGTGTTTTACAGTTGTACATTTGATAAGAGGGAAGCTATAATGTTTCTTAAGCATCCGAAAACCCATAATAGAGGGATACGTTTCTTCATCTAGCCTCTCACATAGCTTGTTCAGTTAAATTCAATTAGTGACGGAAAGAATTTTGTCATGATACAGTTAACAGCATTTCCAATTTGGCACAAAGTAACCATTGACATCAAAGTGCATTTTGTGGGTAAACTTTTCATTTCCATTTATACATATAAGGTGTTTTCAATGCGCTGCCCTGTCACAATATTTTGAAGGAGGTTGCATGATCCCAGTGAGGTCATCACATGCGTTTGTGCTACTGACAAATTTTCCTAGGATCAACATCATATGACAATAGTCAAAGTCAGTAGTAATAGTATAAGCTACACCTAACACTGTTGAACTCTCCTATCACATGTTGGTCATGCAGTTTATTGTTGCAGCTTACTATAGCGCTAATTTGTTCAGGTTTCAAGTCTCACAGATCCGGTAAGACTCTTTAGGGTCAGAGTAGGTTACCCCAAACTCTCCTTAGCCCTTGGACCCCTTTCTGATCAAGCACATATTTCCGATCAAACACCCCTACGTGATCCTGAGGGTGGGCAAAACTTGCCAATCAGACACCCTTTTTTTATCCTTAGGGTTAGTTTGTGAGGTAGGGAATGGGTTAGCCATCTCTTTTAACCTATTGATTAATGCATATGAGTGTTCTTTTGTGTAGAAAATGGCTACTGTGCCTACGCATAAGGTTAACAATCGGGTCCTGATTTGTTGACCTATTCTACCCCGGGTCTTCACGGGTCCTTTAGCCTCTAGAAATCCCTGAATCAGGGATAGAATTCACCTGGAAAGTCTACTAGCCCAAATAGTGATAACATATAGGAACATCCCCAAAATGTTCAAAATGCTACCAGCCCTTAGCATGCATACCTTTAACATAAGCGAAACTGGCGAGGACTGGCAGGCTGATGCTAATTTCTATCCTTGGTTTATTAAACAAATTAATCCCATGTAGATCTGGTTTGGAATTGGTCTTCAGGAACCCTTGTTTTTTTTTTAAAAAAGGTGAATAATGAGATAAGGTAGTCATACTTGCTGACTTGGTTGATGCATGTCATTGTATCCCAATTGCATAGTTTTATTGTCATGAGGTCAATCATTGGATAGTTTGGTCGCTGTCATATAGCTAGAATATTGCTGAGTACTGCGTTAAACAACAAACTTAAACATATTCATTACTTTTGATCAACACTCTGTAACTGTTTCAGAGATGGAGTTTGACACATCAGTTTTGATGCGTCAGGCTGCTCCACCATCAGTTGATTCAAGTGGCCCACTGAGCAAGCGACAAATTCTCTTTACGAACTGGCTGCTACTCGGACTTGATGTTCCAACACAGCAGAGGACTTACAGCATTCCTTTCAACAAGTGAGTGCCTCATGTCCTCATTCATTAGTTCAAATCTTAGCAAGGAAGTAATGATACATGCAGGGTTATTTATATGACGCAGAAATGTACGTCCTTTACACACAAATGTATAGCATGAAGGCTCTGTCTGTGTGTGTGGGGTAGGGGGGTGTTCATTCTCTGGACACCTAGTGTTGTAGGTCAAGGTGAAACCCTTTCCATGTATATTAATGCACCAATTCACTAAATACATGCATTAGTTTCACAAAATAATATACACATGTTTCTAGGTAAAATCAGTGGAATAATCAAACATAACCATGTGATAACCAGTGTTAACGCTACTATGGCTGATTTACTTATGTAATATATTTACTGAACTATCAGTGATAAAGCAGATTTTATTTATGCTCATATCATACATCTCATGGACATGTCATCTAGTTTCCAAACCTCTCAATTCATTCACTCTCTATGTCACTCATGACATAATGCTATATGTAATGCAGTACAGTTTTACCTCGCAATACCTGTAACCCGAAAATTTACCAGATAGATACCACCTGACATTTCGGTTTTTGAAGTGAGGTGAACTGGGGTTTAACGTCGCATTCAAGATTATTGCATAGCGATGTGTGTGCTTCATGCCATGTTTATAGCGCTAACCCTGCCACACTTTAAGGTGGATACCCTACTTGGACACTGTATGCTGACTCAGAGCTAACCAGTCCTTGTTTTATCCCTTAATGCTGAGCGCCATTAAGACCCAGCCGTCTCTACCGGTGAAGATTCCGGGGTAGAATAGGTCTTCAGCAACCCATGCTTGCCGTAAAAGGTGACTATGCTTGTCGTAAAAGGCGACTAACGGGTGGTCAGGCTCGCTTACTTGGTTGATGCATGTCATTGTATCCCAATTGCGAGGATCGATGCTCATGATATCAATCACTGGATTGTCTGGTCCAGACTGGATTATTTACAGACCGCCGTCATATAGCTGGAATATTGCTGAGTGAGGCGTTAAACAACAAACCAACAAACCAACCCAGCCGTCTCTTGATTTTGAACACTGCCTTTAGAAGGGCACCATCAAAGGTTATGTCTGACCATGAATGTCCGTTGAATATTTGATATCGAGTCAAATTAGATATCTTGGCCACATATTATTTTATCATGCATCCATGTATGTTAATGTCGTGATGCATCATAATGATGTAGATTAGCATGATAAACAGTGTAATATTTATTTGAACATCATTATATTATTTGATATATTTAATGTGTTTATTATTCTTTGAAAAGGGACATGTTCAACTTACCAAACAAGGCTGGTGCGGAAGCTATCTTACACTTCCTGTTTGATAGGCTCAACCCTGTCATGTGTAAGGAAGAGTTCAGGTAATGACAGCCACAGGAAGCCATCTTTAGTGTGGGCTTTCTTGTTTGTTTTGATGTAGATTCTTACACATTATCAAGCTGAGTGAGGTGGTTACTGTGTTGGGCCATCATGCCAAAGGACCAGTGAAGATACGGGGTAGAATTGGTCTTCAGCAACCCATGCAAGCCATAAAAGGCGACTATGCTTGTCGTAAGAGGCGACTAACGGGACCGGGTGGTCAGGCTCTCTGACTTAGGTGATGCATGTCATCATATCCCAATAGCTTGGACCGATGCTCATGATCACTTGATTGTCTGGTCCAGACTCAGTTATTTACAAACCGCTGTCATGTAGCTGGAATATGGCTGAGTGCGGTATTAAACAACAAACAAACAAATAAAACAAACATTATGCCAAAGACCTGGTTTCATTCCCCACTTGGGTATAATTTGTGAACCCCATTTCTGGTATTCCCCCTATGATATGTCTAGAATATTGCCTTAAGCAGTGTAAAATCCTCCTAACACTTATAGTTCTGAAAATATCCATGTAGAGACTTATCTATATGTTGTCAACCTTTTGACACATTTGTCTATCTGCTATAATGTGATCAATAGGGTCATTATAAAACTTAGTTTCTATTCAATAAAAGTTTGTTTGACAGACAAGTTGTCTTGTAGTGATATAGTCTGTTGACAATTCGTTTTGTTTTCTTGTGTCTTGGTTTACATATCCAGAATTACGTCCCTTTTTGTATTCAAGAGATTGAAATATATTGCTAGCACATGCAAGATTGCTAATGAAAACAGTTGTATATGTATGTGTCAGTGATCAGTTTACATGGGTATGTCATATCGTAATGCAATGATGTATGTTCCAGAGATTGCTGGCGTGTCAGTGACAAGAAGACTGAAGCAATGTTCTACAGAGTGTGTAACAAGTGGCTGAAAAATATTCAAAAGGTATGTAAAGCCCTTACTGGATTACATGGTAGCATATTTACATGGTTACTTGATTCCATGGTTACAGCATTACATGGTAGCATATTTACATGGTTACTTGATTCCATGGTAGCATTTATACATGGTTGCTTGATTACATGGTTACTTGATTCCATGGTAGCATATTTACATGGTTACTTGATTCCATGGTTACTTGATTCCATTGTAGCATATTTACATGGTTACTTGATTACATGGTTACTTGATTCCATGGTAGCATATTTACATGGTTACTTGATTACATGGTTACTTGATTCCATGGTAGCATATTTACATGGTTACTTGATTCCATGGTTACTCGATTCCATGGTAGCATATTTACATGGTTACTTGATTCCATGGTAGCATATTTGCATGGTTGCTTGATTACGTGGTTACTTGATTCCATGGTAGCATATTTACATGGTTGCTTGATTACATGGTTACTTGATTCCATGGTAGCATATTTACATGGTTACTTGATTACATGGTTACTTGATTCCATGGTAGCATATTTACATGGTTACTTGATTCCATGGTTACTCGATTCCATGGTAGCATATTTACATGGTTACTTGATTCCATGGTAGCATATTTACATGGTTGCTTGATTACATGGTTACTTGATTCCATTGTAGCATATTTACATGGTTATTTGATTACATGGTTACTTGATTCCATGGTAGCATATTTACATGGTTACTTGATTCCATGGTTACTTGATTCCATGGTAGCATATTTACATGGTTACTTGATTCCATGGTAGCATATTTACATGGTTGCTTGATTACATGGTTACTTGATTCCATGGTAGCATATTTACATGGTTACTTGATTACATGGTTACTTGATTCCATGGTAGCATATTTACATGGTTACTTGATTACATGGTTACTTGATTCCATGGTAGCATATTTACATGGTTACTTGATTCCATGGTAGCATATTTACATGGTTACTTGATTCCATGTAGCATATTTACATGGTTACTTGATTCCGTGGTTACTTAATTCCGGGGTTACTTGATTCCATGGTAGCATATTTACATGGTTACTTGATTCCATGGTTACTTGATTCCGGGGTTACTTGATTCCATGGTAGCATATTTACATGGTTACTTGAATTCATGGTTACTTGATTCCATGGTAGCATATTTACATGGTTACTTGATTCCATGGTTACCTGATTCCATGGTTACCTGATTCCATGGTAGCATATTTACATGGATACTTGATTCCATGCTTTCTGGATTACATGCTATGCAGTAATGACAGCTCCTGTGAAAATAACAAATAATTGCAAAAAAAATTCTCTTGTGACTAAGTATGATCATTGGAACGACAACATGCAGATCAGAGACCTGTTTCACAAAGCAATCATAGCGCTATGACTGTCATAAGTCAAGGAATCACAATGGCGGTAACTGTAACCTTGCTTTGTGAAACTGGTTCCAGAGTGTTTATTTACAGCTAAAACTACCAGGATAGTTGGTCCCATTGGTACTGGGTGGTCACACATGGTTCTCAGTATGTGTTTTGATGATTGTCCACCTGGAGAAAAGCATGGTGGGCATTCTGAAGACCAAACTTACTCTGGCCTACGTCATGATATATCCTTTCAACAAGGCGATACCGAGCCTATAGAAGTCTTCCTGGGATTCATGCTTTCTCACAACTTTTAGAGTCTGAGACGGGTGACATTGCCGAAAGTTTGTTTGTTTGTTTTTTAAAACTCTTTTTGCACCCACCACCCAAACCCCTCCCTCTCTTTGATCCTGTGTTCTAGAGTGAAGAATATCTGTCCTTGTGACCTTACTTACCAACAAGATAGATGCAGGTATATAGGAATGCTAATTGCTTCTGGCCAAGGGCAACAATTTTGGAGGCCAGCTGGAAGCTGGATTGGATCAATCATTAGCAAACAATCCAGACCAAATCAGGGCACTGGCATTTACACACCAAGTGCTCTGTCTCTGACTTAAACAAATGAAGCTTTCGGTAAACTGATTCCATCTCACCATCCAGTTGTTGGTGTCCATCCTCGACCCAGATGACCATGAAGTCATGTACAGTTCGAGTGCTCCACATCTACCTCGAGACTGGGCAGCCACTTCGGCACCCACAAGAGACTCTTCATCCCACTTTCTACGGAAGCCACAACAAAAGCCTCCCATACCTGTCTTCTTTTGGCTCCGTTCGACTATACTTCAGCAATTGCACCCTGTCCACCCTCACAATGAAAACACACATTGGGTTCTCTAAGGATATGTGGTTGTTGTGGCTGCTGTATAATACACTGAAATATAACATGTCCTCCGCTTGTGTCTTTGATCAGGAGGAGCCCGACTCTCGCCTGCCCCGCATCAATGCATCCCTGTTTATGTCTCCCGGAGGAGAAAGGTTCTATCAGCTGCTCTTCAGTTTCACCAGCTATGTCATGCAGCAGGTCATCAAGCGGGACTGTGGTAAGTTGCATCCATATCCAAATGACTATACCTGGAGAGTGGAAGGGTGGTGTTTCGATACCTGTTGTTACCCTGCCTGGCATTTGGCTTTATATAAGGGGAGTAAACATGGGCTGGTCAGCTTGGGAGTCAGTCTCAGTGGGGTATCCATGTTAAACTGCGGGATGGTATCTCAGTGGGTCATCTGATTGGCTAAATAACTCATGTGTCCTTCATCATGTCATCCATTGTTTCTTCAGACGTGAAGCAGCGGGACAAGCTGACCTGTCCTCAGTTATCCTCCCACAACAAGCATCTGAGTGATGTCATGTACCGCATGATGCAGTGTGGGGTCGTGCAGCGGAGAGAGAAGTTCCTAGAACAGGTGGAGAGAACCATCTCTGTCAGTGATGAGTGGAGAGAAACAGCCAGGTGAGTGGAGAGAGAGAGACAGCTAGAATAGTGATTAGTGGAGAGAGAGACAGCTAGAATAGTGATTAGTGGAAAGAGATGAGTGGAGAGAAACAGCCAGGTGAGTGGAGAGAGAGACAGCTAGAATAGTGATGAGTGGAAAGAGATAGCTGGATGAGTGGAGAGAAAGAGAGTAAGAATAGTGATGAGGAGAGAGAGAGAGCTAGAATTGTGATGAGTGGAAAGAGATAACTGGATGAGTGGAGAGAAAGAGAGTTAGAATAGTGATGAGTGGAGAGAGAGAGACAGCTAGAATTGTGATGAGTGGAAAGAGATAACTGGATGAGTGGAGAGAAAGAGAGTTAGAATAGTGATGAGTGGAGAGAGAGAGACAGCTAGAACAGTGATGAATGAAGATAGACACAGCTAGAATAGTGATGTGTGGAAAGAGATATCTTGATGGGTGGAGAGAGAGAGAGCGAGACTAGTGATGAGTGGAGAGAAAGAAAGCTAAACTAGTGATCAGTGGAAAGAGAGGGACAGCTTTTACAGTGAAGAGTGGAGAGAAATAGCTAGGTGAGTGGAAAGAGAGACAGCTAGAACAGTGATGAATGGAGATAGACACAGCTAGAATAGTGATGTGTGGAAAGAGATAGCTTGATGGCTGGAGAGAGAGAGAGAGAGAGACTAGTGATGAGTGGAGAGAAAGAAAGCTAAACTAGTGATCAGTGGAAAGAGAGGGACAGCTTTTACAGTGAAGAGTGGAGAGAAATAGCTAGGTGAGTGGAGAGAGAGACAGCTAGAACAGTGATGATTGGAGAGAAATAGCTGGATGAGTGGAGAGAAATAGCTAGGTGAGTGGAAAGAGAGACAGCTAGAACAGTGATGAGTGGAGAGAGATAGCTGGATGAGTGGAGAGAAATAGCTAGGTGAGTGGAAAGAGAGACAGCTAGAACAGTGATGATTGGAGAGAGATAGCTGGATGATTGGAGAGAGATAGCTGGATGAGTGGAGAGAAATAGCTAGGTGAGTGGAAAGAGAGACAGCTAGAACAGTGATGATTGGAGAGAGATAGCTGGATGATTGGAGAGAGATAGCTGGATGAGTGGAGAGAAATAGCTAGGTGAGTGGAAAGAGAGACAGCTAGAACAGTGATGATTGGAGAGAGATAGCTGGATGATTGGAGAGAAATAGCTAGGTGAGTGGAAAGAGAGACAGCTAGAACAGTGATGATTGGAGAGAGATAGCTGGATGAGTGGAGAGAAATAGCTAGGTGAGTGGAAGGAGAGACAGCTAGAACAGTGATGATTGGAGAGAGATAGCTGGATGATTGGAGAGTGATAGCTGCATGAGTGGAGAGAAATAGCTAGGTGAGTGGAAAGAGAGACAGCTAGAACAGTGATGATTGGAGAGAGATAGCTGGATGATTGGAGAGAGATAGCTGGATGAGTGGAGAGAAATAGCTAGGTTAGTGGAAAGAGAGACAGCTAGAACAGTGATGAGTGGAGAGAGATAGCTGGATGAGTGGAAAGAGAGACAGCTAGAACAGTGATGAGTGGAGAGAGATAGCTGGATGAGTGGAAAGAGAGACAGCTAGAACAGTGATGAGTGGAGAGAGATAGCTGGATGAGTGGAGAGAGATAGCTGGATGAGTGGAGAGAAATAGCTAGGTGAGTGGAAGGAGAGACAGCTGGAACAGTGATGACTGGAGAGAGATAGCTGGATGAGTGGAAAGAGAGACAGCTAGAACAGTGATGAGTGGAGAGAGATAGCTGGATGAGTGGAGAGAAATAGCTAGGTGAATGGAATGAGACAACTTAGTGAGTGGGACAGCTTGATGAGTAGAGAGAGTGGCGAGAGAAGCTAGATGGGTGATGAGTAGAGAGAGACAGCTTGTTGAGAGAGAGGGACAACTAGGTCAGTTTAGAGTGACAGTTGACCCACACCTGTCAAACAACAGTGCAGCATTATATGGCCTCACACTATCCTGCAGTGAGCTTGTGAGGGAGAACCGCCGCCTGTCCAAGAGTATCCGAGAACTGGAGCATCAGTTGAGGGAGGAGACACAGAGGGCACATGAGAAGGGCCTGGCTCGCGGCAGGTATGTCAGAACACTTAATTTTGAAATGATCTCATGTAGCTCAAAGTAGAAATAACATGTGTATCTGAATATATATTATATGAAGTTTTCATATAAAATCCTATTCATAATTAATTAGCCGTGGGTGGAAACCCGTGGTTGTAACAATGCTCTCAGGCACATCTATCTGACTGGCAGCGACTGTGTTAAACTTGCTTTACTTTAGATTTAAAGATGTATGCTTGTTCTGCGGCTGGAGTGCACCTGGTGTCATTTCTGTTTCAGTCCAATGCCTTCCAAGAGAAAATCCTTCACCTCGGAGCATGATCACACTCCACACGTCATAAGAAGAGCCCAGAGAGTACAAAAGGTAGGTTAGCTGACTCGTAACTTTGCCTGATGGTGAAGCAGCTTATTCACGTACATTAGATGCTGATTTTTAAGGAGCTTGTCCTTATTTAGAATACCTGTGAAGATCTGTGGTAGAATAGGTCTTCAGCAACCCATGCTTGCCGTAAAAGGCGACTTTGCTTGTCATAAGAGGCAACTAACGGGATCGGGTGGTAAGGCTTGCTGACTTGGTTGATTCATGTCATCGTATCCCAATTGCGTGGATCGATGCTCATGATGTCAATCACTGGATTGTCTGGTCCAGACTCGATTATTTACAGACCGCTGTCATATAGCTGGGACATTGCTGAGTGTGGCGTTAAGCAATAAACAAACAAATTATTTAGAGAAAAACAAACAAACAGAAAGGAATTATTGATGATCTGCCTCATGTGAATATAATTTGTGTAAACCTAGAGTCGATACCTTGAAGTGAGTCTTATGCTTTTGGTGTCCTAAAAATTTGTGAGGCAATTAATTGACAAGTGCTCCAAATGCTTACTGGTGACTGTTTATTGCTAAATGTGCATTAAATCCAACTTACCGTATTTGGCGTAATAAGCGCCCCCCTCTTATAAGCGCCCCGGTGATAATTGCTAACATATTGGCTAGTGAACAATCCCAATTAGCACCCCTTCCGATTGATCAATGTACACAAGACTTATTTATTCGTGTATAATACGCACTAGTGTGTTATATGCACCCTTAATTATGGGCAATTAGATTCTGGAGAAATATATCTGTCGTATATAAACATTTCAGGCTGTCAGCATAAACCACGAAATTTATCTTTCAACTCTGTTTTGTCCACCAAAATAATATTCTAATAAGGGCCCCCTATTTCTAATTTTGAGAGCGCCCTGGGCGCTTATTACATCGAATACGGTACCTGCTTTGTTCGATCAGTATTGAAAGTACAGTGAAATCAGTCTTAACCGGACTCATCCAGATTTCTGTCAAAGCCTGACCTTACATACAATCCAGAATTTAATTTGTTATTTATCATCAAGAAAAATCGGTTAAATCTGACTTCCTTCATTTCGGATTCCAGACTGATTCTGTGGGACAAATGAATCATTTAATTGGGACTCCCTAAGCCAGATTAACTTTTCACAATTGGCAATATTGTAGCTTTGATGATGGAATAAATATATGTCTCTCAGCGATTATAGTATGACTATATTATCACAGGCTCTATATTATCATGGTATAGGTAAATTTTGTAATCCACACCCCCTGTCAACTGTTTATTTTTGCAAATCTTAGCACGATATTTCATCGTTTGATCGAATACAGGACAATATGTCACATCTACTTGTAAGTATAGACGTTTTATGTTTATGATAGTTTCTGGAAAGTTTTTGAAGTGGAATTACCCCCACCACCATTCGAAATTAATTAGAAAAGAACCCATTTGTTTTGACAAAGTCCCTTGACACAACCTAGGTCGTATGCATACTCATTATGCATAATCCCAAACAGGAAGTGATGTAAAGCACATATTCCACACATATCATTCAATAAAATAGCCATACCGCAATAATAGAGAGTTGCCTGCCCTTGAGTCGCTAATGACGGGTACTTTGTTTATCGAACTCACTGAAGAAAATCAGCATCATAATCCTAATTGATGTATCAATTTTAATGCCAGCTTTAATTGGTTGGTAAGCGTGCACCATTATGATACATTATAAATTAAGTACCCCGATAATATAGCGTACTATCCTACAGCGGAGTCAATTGAGTCACACATAAGTTGTTCATGTGTCTTCAACCTTGAGACTTCATATCGTGTGACACAGTAGGGGACTTAACACCTGCCAGAATCTGATTTCTGTCTCATCGGATTGCTGTCTAAACAAGACTTAATCTTAGCCACCACAGAAATCCGGTTAAGAATGATTAGAAGTATATGTTCAAGTTCAGATCTTTGAATTATTAGTTTACCCTCCACTGAAACCAATGCTATTGTTGTAAACATTTTGAATCAAGGGAAAAGCTTATGTCTTATACTTCACTCCTTTTCAGGCACGAGATAAGTGGAAGAAATTGGAGGCATTTTGTAACTTTGAGACTCGAGAACGGCAGGTGATTGAGTCAATCCTGGACCGAACTGTGCAGAAATATCATATTGATGCTGCAGATATCAGTGTCAAGGTGCCGGATCTCCTGTTGAGGGAGTGTGAAAATGAAATCTTGAAGGTATGTAGAACATTGTACATTTACTATGTTGTGGTAATGGTTGCCTGTGAACGACATGCGTGTTCTTACTTTTCGCTTTAGTCAATAAAATGTGTTGTCATGCTCGTCACATGATCAGTATTGACCTGTCACGTGATGAATATTGACTCGTCTGCTAGAAAACAAGATGGCGTCTAGTATACCAACATTTTACAGTTCGGAGCTAAATTATTGTAATGAAACAGAGGATGGTTTAAAGGTTTTAAAAACTTTGAAGTTAATTTCGGTAAAAGAAAACAATTGCTAACTCTTGACGAGGTCAATATGCGAAAACAAGGACCCTCGGACCCGGCTTCAAAATATTATTTTTGTTTTCAAGATCCAGAAATCAGATATGCTTGCTCTTCTGAATACATAGCCTATACGTAGTGAGAATTTAGAAGCCTCAATGTTAATCAGCTAGTTAGAAGTTGTTCTCAGATCTTCATGCAGAGAGGTATGGTATCGGAGTAAAAGATCTGATTGGAAATGGATTGGAAATGTCCTATCATTTAAAAAAACTAGTGACTAATAATCTGTTTTCATGCTAACCCACTACTCACTGACTGATACCTGGTCGTTTCAGCGCCATGTTGATAATACCTACCAGGGAGGTCGTCTCAATCTCCTCAGCCTCATACAGCTGTGGAACCTCTCCCTGCATCTCTACATAGAGAGATTTCATCAAGGTGAGGATACACTTCCAGTTCTACAAAGTGAAAAAGGACTGTTTCATGCTTCATTTGCAACCCCCACATGCAACCCCCACATGCAACCCCAACATGCAACTCCCACATGCAACCCTCACATGCAACTCTCACATGCAACTCCCACATGCAACTCCCACATGCAACTCCCACATGCAACTCCCACATGCAACCCTCACATGCAACCCCCACATGCAACCCCAACATGCAACTCCCACATGCAACCCTCACATGCAACTCTCACATGCAACTCCCACATGCAACTCCCACATGCAACCCTCACATGCAACCCTCACATACAATCCCAACATGCAACCCCAACATGCAACCCCAAATGCAACCCCACGTGCAACCCCCACATGCAACTCCCACATGCAACCCTCACATGCAACTCCCACATGTAACTCCCACATGCAACCCTCACATGCAACTCCCACATGCAACTCCCACATGCAACCCCAACATGCAACCCTCACATGCAACCCCAACATGTAATCCCAACATGCAATCCCAACATGCAACCCCAACATGCATCCCCAGCATGCAACCCCAACATGCAACCCCAACATGCAACCCCAACATGCAACCCTCACATGCAACCCCCACATGCAACCCCAAATGCAACCCCCCCATACAACCCCAACATGCAAACCCCACATGCAACCCCAAATGCAACTCCCACATGCAGCTTCCACATGCAACCCCCAAATGCAGCTCTCACATGCAGCTCTCACATGCAACCCTCACATGCATCCCTCACATGCAACCCCCATGGGATTTCTTAGGCAGTAAAGGTCCCTAGTACCTACTGCTTGTTGTTAGAGCTGACTTAATTGAGTATCTAGTGGTTACAATATGTGATCTGTCTGTATGTCATACCCTGTTAGAATGGATCGTTGTTCATGCTATCAACCACTGGTTTGTCTGACCCAGGCATAATTACTCACAGTCTCCATCATATGAATAAATATATGTAATCTCAATCATGTCAAGCCTTTGGCCTGCCAGCCTTCCTCAGGTACAATCTTTTCCTTCAGTTACAGCAGTGGTTGAGTTAGCATTTCCAGTGATGTAGTGCAAAACTAAAGAGTTGAGGTTGAGATTATATACTTTTTCTTATTTGAATTCCCTGATGGGAATGAACACAAAAGATTTGCCATGATATGGTGCAATATATTCAGGATAAACTCACTCATTCATTCACTCATTTTATTATCCCCCCGGCATATAATGCAGGGGGATATAGCGATCAGCCAGTCTGTCCGTCCGTCCGTCTGTCCGTCTGTAATCATTTCCTTTTCCGGGGCAGAATTCCAAAACCATTCAGTGTATTTGATTTAAACTTGGCAAAGCTATCAGAGTGGTGCCTTTTGATATTTTGGGATTTTTTTAATTTTGATTTTTTTAAATTTTTATGGAATGAAGTTGGACATAGACTCAATTGGGGATGGGGTTTGTTTCTGGGGCAGAATTCCAAAACCATTCAGTGTATTTGATTGAAACTTGGCAAAGCTATCAGGCACATACTGAAGTGGTGCATTTTGATATTTGGGGATTTTTCTAATTTTGATTTTTTTTAAATTTTATGGAATGAAGTTGGACATAGACTCAATTGGGGATGGGGTTAGTTTCCGGGGCAGAATTCCAAAACCATTCAGTGTATTTGATTGAAACTTGGCAAAGCTATCAGGCACATACTGAAGTGGTACATTTTGATATTTGGGGATTTTTCTAATTTTGATTTTTTTTAAATTTGTATGGAATGAAGTTGGACATAGACTCAATTGGGGATGGGGTTCGTTTCCGGGGCAGAATTCCAAAACCATTCAGTGTATTTGATTGAAACTTGGCAAAGCTATCTGGCACATACTGAAGTGGTGCCTTTTGATAAAAAAGATATTTATTTTTTACAATTTTTATGGAAAGAAGTTGGACCTAGACTCCATTGGTAAACGGGTTCGTTTCCAGGCCAGAATTCGAAAACCATTCAGTGGGTAAACAATGTATGCTTCTTAAAGAACATTCAACTGTTGACTCATTTCATAGAGAATTGCACATTTACTAGTGGTTACTTTACAGACAGCTGCCGGGGGGATATGTCATCTTTCTGATGACTCTTGTTTGCTTTATATGAATGAGCCTGAATAATATAGTTTTTTTGGAAGTCAGATTTTGCCTTTAATTTTAGTGTAGATGTAGATGCTATTAAACATTGTTAACAGTGATTAAAAAGACTGGTGTTGATGTCTTTAGATTTTATGTTGTATGACAATATGTATGGCCATGTGGAATTTGCTCTGGGGAGAAGATTGAATCATTCTTTTATTTTTTTATTTGCTGTTGCAGTGGGTGTTCCTAGTTTAGAGACGGAATCCAGTCACTTGACAGCTGCAGTCCACACCCATCAGGCCCAAACTGCCAACGCTAATGCCTTCCAGTAAGTAGAATTCTCTTGCCCAGAGAGGCTTTATCATCCCCCGCCCAACAAAGCTGGTGGGGGATATAGAAACGGGCTGCGTCCGTCCCTCCGTACGTCCGTCCGTCAAGTTTTGTTTCCCAACATAACTCATAAAACTGTGCAGGTCTGTCAGGTACATGCTGAACTGGTGCCTTTTGCTATTTAGAAATTTTAGAATTTTTTTTTTACAATTTCCATGACAAGTTCCACCTCGGTTAAAAAAGATAAGGGTTTGTTTAGATTTAATTATGTCATAAATTCTGCAACAGGGGCGGGGGATATAGTCACGTTAGTGGCAACCTTTTGTTGATATAGGTTGACACTGTGGTGTATTAGACTGAGCATCAGCCGGGGGAGTGGAAGGTCGGTGGTTCAATCTTGGACGCTCATACCAAAAAGGGGGTAAACAAGGACTGTGAAAATGTACAAAGACACTGTAGGGTATGAAAAAGGGCAACAGCTATGACAGCAAAAAATGATTTACCTCAACAAGCCCCTTTTTTTTTGACTTTCTGAAATTTTAGCTTAATCAGTGGGATGGAAGAGCTTAATAACGTAATAAAAGGTGCAACATGCTTCTTCTATTACAGGAAAATGTTATCTGAAGATTTTTTGCCACTCCTGAAGCAATCTGTCTCTCGTCTCCGTGAGAAGCTTGAGGCAGACACCAGTTACCTGACAGATACACCACAGTCAGGACGCACCAAGGTAATCACACATGCATTCTTTGAAATTCAGGCTAGTCCACTAGATTGATAATACTACCGGTTAATAATGCTGAAGACATGAAATAATCCAATGATGGTCGTTCTCATTGACGAGCAGCATTTGAGGACCAAACTTCTGAACCAGTTCTCAATGCTTCAATCTTGCTACAAATTGGAAAGGAATAGAACTGACTGTAAACATTGAGGTTTTT
Organism: Haliotis rufescens; assembly: GCF_023055435.1. Classification (NCBI taxonomy): domain Eukaryota; kingdom Metazoa; phylum Mollusca; class Gastropoda; order Lepetellida; family Haliotidae; genus Haliotis; species Haliotis rufescens. The sequence goes on along the minus strand of NW_025963779.1, from coordinate 57,613,313 downwards.
TTTTGTCCCTTCAAGCAGGACAAGCTACAAATTCTGTGGACTAGTTAAATAAGGTTTCCACTAGTCTTGATAAGTTTTCTAATAGGTCCCCAGTATTTTAAGGTCGGGGGTATATAGTTATACCAAGGTTCCGCCCGTCAGTCCGTCCGTCCGAAAACTTTGTCCGCACGATTTCTCTTAAACTATTCAGTGGATTCATCTCAAACTTAGTACATATAATCTGTGTCATATGGAGGGGTGCAGTCAAAAGAAAAAAATTGTTTTTATTAATTTTCCATTTTTTTATGAATTTTTCAAACCCTAACCCTATCATAGCTATTTAATTTGAAACTACTGACATACTAGGCTGGTCGGGGGTATTAGTGAGCCACGCTTAGGAACTTTTCCTATCTTATACTTTGCATTTCTTCCCCCTTCTTTTGATCCTCAGCTTCCCGAGGCAAGAGAGTTGACTGACTATAAAAGTCCAGTTTCCACCCTTGCCGAACTAGGCTGGTATTATGAAGTTAGATTTTGGCTGAACTGACGAGTCTATGCATAGTCCAACCAATGAAATCGAAATCCAGTTCGTAAACTGTCATGCAGATTTCGGTCGATTGCAGAATTTGCAAAGCATGTGCACCACCAACTCGGTGTCAACAGATATTTTCCAAATCTTTTTATGTTTTTAATCAAGGTGCTCACGTGATTTGATGCACTTCGCGATGTAATTTCCGTTTTATCACAATATAGATCTTGATTATCGATCAGATCGTCTTGACTGGGCGCCGACATTTTGTTTGAAGCAAATGCAAGTGATACGAGGGGTTGAATCTGATTGGTCCATCGGAGAGGCATAGAAGGGACATAACTCGTAATAGCTACTGGTGGTGCTACAGTCGAGCCCAGGAATTCCAGCCTAGTTAGGCAAGGGTGGAAACTGGACTTTTAAAGACAGTGAACTCTCTTGCCTCGGGAAGATGTTCAATCCTGTGTGGAAACATGCTTGAACAAAGTTTCCAGCTTCTTTCATATTTGTTGTAAAAGCCGACTAAAGTGGGGATTGGGTGGTCAGGCTCTTTGATTTGGCTGTTTCTATTTTTACCTATATGGCTTGGGACGTTTAATCATGCTAATCATGTTGTGGTTATTATTTACAGGCTACCTAGATTTAACCAAAATATTGCTTACTGTGATCATAATGGCCAAACAAAATTCTGACAGCTATGTCTGACTATTTTCTCACTCTTTCTTGACATGTCAGGATGGTATCTTCATCCTGTGAATTACAACTGAAGATGATAATGACAATACCTTGCTTGTTTCAGTCGGTTGGCCTTGGTCTGTTTTCATCAACACCCCCATTATCCTTCACCCCCAAGGATGAGGACCCTGTCCCCCCACAGTCTGCTCTGCACATCACCCCACAACACGATGCTGGTAAACATAGCATTGCCTTCACTACATGTTGATGTGGAGGATGTAGGCCTCATGAACTAGAAGTTTCCTTACACTTTGTGTATAGTTCTTCATGTGGGGATTCTGTGTTTGAATTAATTGCCAGAAACTGATGCTGGTCATAAGAGGATTGTTTGATCAGACTTGGTTAATAGTGTGTCATTGTAGCCTGACGGCGTGGGTTGCTCACATTATCACTGAAAAGTCTGGTCCAGACTATTTACAGGCCCCTTCATACAGCTGGAATACTGCTGTGTGCGGTGTTAACAAACAAACTCTTACATAAGTGTACATACATTGTCTATATTTAAAGTGATGATATGCAGTGTTTGAAATAAGCACCTGCACGTAGGCCCGTGGCAGGCAGAGCTTGTGTCTGGCTGTAGTTTCAAATTTGTATGGGTCCTTATAGCCTGTAGTAAATTTACGTGTCAATTTATTTGTCACAGTAAGCTGCAGTATTTTAATGAAGGCATGAAGAGTTTAGTCTTAAGTTTGTGGGTCCTGATGGCAGCCTTGTATTTTGTATTATTTCAAAGATTGATTATATGCTTTGAGAATGATTTTGATTTTGATCACTCCTACACATTTACTTTATGGGATATATGTAGATTTATCATTGTGTATGAATTATGATAATGTTATGTCCATTGTAAACAGATTTTAGAATGCTGAGATTTTGGTGAATGGATCATTTCCGAGCCATTTATGTGATAAGAAAAGGATGATTTGGAAAACTTGTTGATTCTGCATGGAAACGTTTTTGTGTGTTTTGAATAAGTATGAAGATATGTGTTTGTGAAGTTACATGTTATCACAAAGGAATTCTTAGCTTGTGATTCTGTTTGTAACTTCAGTGATGACTCCAGAAGCTGCTGATTGCATTGCTAGCACCGTGACCAAGTCAGCGCGCAATGTGGCCAAGACACTTTTCCAGGGCAGCCCTGTGTATGCTCCCAAGATGGCAATGCAGGGGAGACAACCCTTCTCTGACAGGTACAGTGGTATTGCCAGAGCTTTATGAAGCAATGTCACATACATGACTATCGAAGACGGATATAGATATTTGGTTATCTTTTCTGTTGGATCTTTCTCTTGGCGAGGTTGACCCGAGCTCACTTTCACAAAGCAATCTTAGCGGTAAGACTACTATAAGTCTGTGTTAAGTATGGGAGTAACAGTGATCTTAGCACTGAGATCGCTTATTGCAAGGTGGCCAAGATCTGACTCTTTGCTTTGTGGCCTTATTTTGTTGCTATTGTTGTTAATGCCAGTCCAATAACCAAAACCAACCGCTGTAGACACTTTACTTCTTTTATTCTACCTCAGGGACCGCCTCCATGGTCTAGTGGTAGAGCGTCCGCCCGGAGAGCGGAAGGTCCGGGGTTCGATCCCCGGTCGCGTCATACCAAAAGATGGTACTTGTTGTTACCCTGTCTGGTGCTCGGCATTAAGGGGCTAAATAAGGACTGGTCGGCTCGGAGTCAGTATACTGTGTCTGAGTGGGGTATTCATGTTAAACTGCGGCATGGTATCTCAGTGAGCTAGCACTATAAATTGGCATCAGTCCGGACTAGTACAAGCAGCCACACAAACACATACACGTACATGCACGTCGCTATATGAGTGCAATAATCTTTGACACGTCGTTAAACCCCATTTCGTCTCACCTCACCTTATTCTACCTCAGCTTTACACCATTAACACACAAACAACCTGTCACGCCAGCCGGCACATGCTCACTCCCTTTCTCACAACACGAGATTTTCACAGCAGCCCCACTTCCGACATGCGCAGTGGGACTAGCTTAGCAGACGATATATCAACAATTGTTACTTCATGTGCTTTGGGAGCCAGTTTGCTACATGTTCTTACAACACTGATGCTGATTATTGTTACACGTGTACCACCTCCGTGGAGAGTGGAAGGCCTGTGCTTCCCCAACCACATCATACCTACGTTCAAAGATGGCTCATGTTGTTACCCTGTCTGGCGCTCAGTATTAAGACCGTTAAGGATTGGTCACCTAGAGTCAGTATGCTGTGACTGAGTGGGGTATTCATGTTTCACTGCAGCATGGTATTTCAGTGGACGAGCACTCTAAAACTGGCACTCGTGCAGACTAGTACAAACACAGACATGCGCACACATGGCTACATAGGGCAGTAATCTTGACCTTGATGTGAAACCCTATTTCCCCTCACCACACCTTTATGTTATAATAATAGCTTATTAAAAGACTACAAGAATGATACATGCATTGTAATAATGTCTGATTGAAGAAACATTTAGTTACTGGTTTTGTAGTAGATGCATCAAATGTGGTTTATCAGTTTATACCTCAGTTTATACCTGTGTCAAGCCCCGTCACCTGTCATGATAATACCAAACTCACCTATTTATTCAGTTTTGTTTTGTTTCAGAATTGACACAAGTAAAATTCCGCAGCCTAAGCAGATTAAGAAAGATAGACCCACAAGCTGTAGGACCCCCTCTAAAGCAAGGGAGCACCTTTATCAGCAGTCTGTTCAGGTAAGCATCATGTCATCTGAACAGTAGAGTGGATGGTCTGAATGGTAGAGTGGATGGTCTGAATGGTAGAGTGGATGGTCTGAATAGTAGAATGGATGGTCTGAATGTAGAGTTGATGGTCTGATTGGTAGAGTGGAGGGTCTGATTGGTAGAGGGGAGGGTCTGATTGGTAGAGGGGATGGTCTGATTGGTAGAGGGGATGGTAGAGTGGATGGTCTGATTGGTAGAGTGGATGGTCTGAATGGTAGAGTGGATGATCTGATTGGTAGAGAGGATGATCTGATTGGTAGAGTGGATGGTCTGATTGGTAGAGTGGATGATCTGAATGGTAGAGTGGATGATCTGAACAGTAGAGCGGATGGTCTGAATGGTAGAGTGGATGGTCTGAACAGTAGAGTGGATGGTCTGAATGGTAGAGTGGATGATCTGAATGGTAGAGTGGATGATGTGAATGGTAGAGTGGATGATCTGAACAGTAGAGTGGATGGTCTGAATGGTAGAGTGGATGGTCTGAATGGTAGAGTGGATGATCTGATTGGTAGAGTGGATGATCTGAACAGTAGAGTGGATGGTCTGAATGGTAGAGTGGATGGTCTGATTGGTAGAGTGGATGATCTGAATGGTAGAGTGGATGATCTGATTGGTAGAGTGGATGATCTGAATGGTAGAGTGGATGATCTGATTGGTAGAGTGGATGATCTGATTGGTAGAGTGGATGGTCTGATTGGTAGAGTGGATGGTCTGAATGGTAGAGCAGATGGTCTGAATGGTAGAGCAGATGATCTGAATGGTAGAGTGGATGGTCTGAATGGTAGAGTGGATGATCTTATTGGTAGAGTGGATGATTTGATTGGTAGAGTGGATGGTCTGAATGGTAGAGCAGATGGTCTGAATGGTAGAGCAGATGGCCTGAATGGTAGAGTGGATGATCTGATTGGTAGAGTGGATGATCTGATTGGTAGAGTGGATGGTCTGAATGGTAGAGTAGATGATCTTATTGGTAGAGTGGATGATCTGAATGGTAGAGTGGATTATCTGATTGGTAGAGTGGATGATCTGATTGGTAGAGTGGATGGTCTGAATGGTTGAGTGGATGGTCTGAATGGTTGAGTGGATGATCTGATTGGTAGAGTGGATGATCTGATTGGTAGAGTGGATGGTCTGAATGGTAGAGTGGATGATCTGATTGGTAGAGTGGATGGTCTGATTGGTAGAGTGGATGGTCTGAATGGTAGAATGGATGGTCTGAATGGTAGAGTTGATGATCTGATTGGTAGAGTGGATGGTCTGAATGGTAGAGCAGATGGTCTGAATGGTAGAGTGGATGATCTGAATGGTAGAGTGGATGGTCTGAATGGTAGAGTGGATGATCTGAATGGTAGAGCGGATGGTCTGAATGGTAGAGCAGATGGTCTGAATGGTAGAGTGGATCGTCTGAATGGTAGAATGGATGGTCTGAATGGTAGAGTGGATGGTCTGAACACTGAATGGTAAGGGCTGAATAGTGAAGGGACGGTCTGAACATTAAAGGGGATGGTCTGACACAGTGAAGGACAACCATTAAGGGGATGGTCTGAATAGTAGAATGGATGGTCTGAACAGTAGATGAGAAGGTTTGAACATCAGAGGGGATGGTCTGAATGGTAGAGGGGAGGATCTGAACAATGAATGGAAGATGTGACAATGTTTATTTCTTTATCTATGATCCCCTCAGGGTTCTGAAAGTGTAAGCTTTCTATATATACTAACAACAAACATTTGGCAAATGTCATGTAAAAAATGACCCGAAGTTGACCCTGAGAAATGTTAACTTTTCAGACTCCAGACACCAGCCTACGAGCCCCTCACATCTCCCTCCTGACAGATCCTGTCTCTGATGTCATGTCTTCAAGTACTTCAGATCGCTCCAACACACTCACAGAATCACAGATGGGTCCGGGCACCCCACGTAGTGTCTCGGGAGTTCGAGACTCCTGGAATGGTGGTTTGGGGCGAAACAACAACACACTCACAGAATCACAGATGGGTCCTGGCACCCCACGTAGTGTCTCGGGAGTTAGAGAAATGTGGAATGGTGGTATGGAGAATAAGAACGAGACTCGCACAGAATCACAGATGGGTCCTGGCACACCACGTAGTGTCAGTGGAGTTCGAAACTCACATTATGGTGGTGTGTTAAACAAAGCAACTCCCAACAACGAGCTTTTCCTCACAACACACCCACGCGGCACAAATGTGGATGAGTTTGTGGATGAAGTAAGTAATTTCTCACTTTTCCTGTTATGTTACAGAGGGTGGTGGGGAAGCCAAGTGGAAAAATCATTGTTCGTCACGCCAAAGACCCAGGTTCGATTCCCCACATGGGTACAATGTGTGAAACCCATTTCTGGTGTCCCCCGGCGTGATATTGCTGGAATATTGCTAAAATGTAAAACCAAACTCATTCACTTACTGTTAGGTGATAGAGGTGATGTGTTAAAATGGTATCCAGTGTTTTGAAAAAGGGGAGTGCTTGAGGTTTGCTCCAATATTATTTGATTTTTTGGGATCCCCTAAATCTTTACCTTTAAACATTAGGACTGTGACATGGACCATTTGACTTTCATGTTTAATTTGGAGCACTGGTATCGCTCACACAACTGATATCTGTCTACTGCTGTCCTCAGATTGTATCTCACATGCTGGACCTAGAGGACCTTGAGGACACTGAGAACTGTCCCCCACTCAACTATGCCCAGAGGCTGCAGGACCAGACACGATCCGTCCTCCGCAGCCCTTTCTCCCAGGCCCATCCTCAAGCTGTTGTCAGGGATGAAGTGGACCTAAATTCCAGCAACATCAACCACAAGCTGCTTGAAGTGGAGGCACAGCAGGACCGAGGTTTCAGTAAAGGACAAAATGTTTCCTCTCGAGACGCTGTTAGCAAGAGTCTGGACAGAGAAGAATATTTAAGAAATTCTAGTTTTGAAAGAGGTTCCGAAAAAACAATAGAAAAGTTGTCATGTAGTTTTGTGGGAGGTGGCTTAAAACTGCCCAAGCCATCTTCATCTGTTCCTCCACAGCATAGTCCTGTGAAGCAGCAGGACCCGGATGCGTTCCGGTATCCAGACTTACCATATGTCTTCGTTAAGAATGGTCCCCCAATTCCAACTTCACAACATAAACCCCATCATGCTGTAAACAGGAGTGCAGATACTGAGGTGTTTAGACATCCTGACATGCCTGAAGACGTTTCTCCCGAGATTGATCCGCATGGAAGCCAGAGGCCTCGGAAAGTTGTCCACTCCCCAGCTGATAAGAGTCATCTCAGTCTTCCTATCTTTCCAAACTCTAGTTCGTTAGAAGACTTGCATCAAACCGCACAAGATGTTTCGAATCTGTCAGAGGATCTTGCAAAGTCTGTGTATCTTGAAGATAAGGCAGGGGTGTCTAGGCAAACAACCGAGCAGGAGGCAGTGTCAGGGACAACAGTCACATCTCCATCCCACGGCGTTGCAGAATCTGCTCACCAGTCAGACATTCCATTGTCACCGAGGCAGAATACCAGTGAGTAGACTTTCCATACCTAAGCATTGTAAGATCAGAGGCGTGATCAGGAGGGCGAGCGACCGCGCGAGAGTTCAGTGAGGCAATATCACGCCTTTCTGAATGGGAGGCGCCTACTCGCTCTCGCGGCACAGCATCCAAAATGGCGTTGCCGAGGATCAAAACAGCCCTGTCAACAAGAGTCATAGGTTCACACATTTAATTTCATCACAAATTTGAAAGGTTCATACTTTGATGTTCATGATAACAAAGTGTTTATTTTTATTATTACTTACATGTCCCTGTGCTGGACCAAACAATCCAGCAATCGACATGAGTAACAGTCTGTGCAATGGGGATACGATGACATGCATCACCCAAGTCAGCGAGTCTTATCACTCGATCCTTACGGCAAACATATGGGTTGCGGAAGACCTGTTGTCTTACCTGATCATCACGGGTCAATATATCGAAAATGCAAAATAACTTTTTGATGGTAGATCTAGTCTTAAAGATTATTCTTTTGACATCGGTTCCATTCTCTTCAAAGGCAAACATTTGCTCAATGTGCGACGCCATCTTGGATTACGAGGCGAACTACCTCTCGGGCTCGATCATGAGTACACGCGTGCGCTCGCGTGGTTAGACGTGTTCAACAGCCCCCCGCCCTCCTGAACACGCCTCTGTTGCGACATTGATGTAGCCTAGTGGTAAAATAGTTGTCTCTTTTTCCAAAGACAGGTATATTCCCTATATGACAACAATGTGCGCCCATTCTTGTTGTGCCTTGCTGTGATATGGTGGGACTATTATGAAAAGTGTGCTGCCATTGTGAAATCATATTCACTCGCTGCTCTTCAAAAATCAATCTTTTTCAACTACCAGAACTAATGTCTCAAGGGGATAAACATATAATAACAAGAAGTCAGACACACATATCAGTTTAATGGAATGCTTTCACTCATGTGAGCAAGACGTTTATCTTATTACCTTATCAGTACTGAAAAACAGTGTAACAAAATATAAGACTACCAATGAATGCAATTGTTTGCCCTACGATAGTACTTCATCAAATAAGAATATAGAAATGCCAACAGTATTGTCGATACAGTATTGTATGCATAACAATCAATAGTTTCAAAAGTTGCACTGAGTTATAAATATAACATAAATTATGCGAATTTGAAACCTGCCTGTGTGTTGGTTGGCATGGATCATGATGGATTACGAGAACCTCAGCTTAGAGTTACTTCCCTTTGGTTTGAGTTGTGACAAGGTTGGTTGGTTGGTTGGTTTGTTGTTTAACATGTTTAATGCTGCACTCAGCAATATTCCAGCTATATGACGGCGGTCTGTAAATAATCGAGTCTGGACCAGACAATCCAGTGATTAATATCATGAGCATCGATCCACGCAATTGGGATCGATGACATGCATCAACCAAGTCAGCGAGCCTGACCACCCGATCCCGTTAGTCGCCTTTTACGACAAGCATAGTCGCCTTTTACGGCAAGCATGGGTTGCTTTGAGATTGTCAGCAATATTTTATTCATTTCCATTACATTGATTAATATAATTATCAAGCCTTATAGTTGGTTTCATACTATCACAATACTATGGCAATACTGTTGTGTGCTGATATTGTAATACATCGCAATAGTGAAAACAAGAAGTTGCAGTCCCCCAGTAGTCACCCCTAGTTCTGACATACTGTCTGCCTTGCATGTCTGTATTATTGCTTGTGCTTGCAGTCCAGTCCCCCGAACGGAAGCTGGGGAGCCACCTTGAGACGGAGATCCGGCGGTTGTGGCGGCAGTCCCTGGACGGGGAGACGCTTCCGGGTTCGCCGCACCTGGAGCGGCCAGCATCTTCTCCACGGATGACCACTTCCCTGGATCTCAATGTCAACAGATCTGCCAAGGCCAAGAAGTCAGCCAGAGGTAGGATACAATATCCTTCATGCACTGTGTACATGTACAGTCAAACTGGAGAGTCCTGAGGGTAATGTTCCCACTGAAGTTGTCTGGATTAACAAGTCATAAGGAACGTCACATAAGTAACAACACATATATGCTTTCCCCGAAGTAATCGCCCAGAAAGCAGGATATCTAGATGGACAAGTTTTCACTTTATACAACTATGTCACGACCATTTCTTGTGACAAACAGAAGATAATATGAATAATTTATGTATTATGGACCACATCTGGTATAAATTATACACACACAAGGCAAAAAAAAATAATAGTCTTGGTTCTAAGGCTCTGTCCACATCATCATAGAAAAATATTCCACATCTCCAGCACACTACCCAGTAAAATGCTACAATACTTAAGAACAACATGATTTCTTGAAATGATTGTAAACAAAACTTCGTTACATACTAGCTTCAACAACAACACACAAAAACACCACCCGCCCACACAATATTTTCAAAAACCATATCCATATCCTGAGAACCAATTCTTTTATATTTTTAAGCCCAAGTTGCAGTTTAAACGCAAAGATTTTGGAAATGAGTGAGAGAGGGAAGGAATTTAAACTACAGCTGCCAATATGACAAGCATATCTTGCTGAAAACATGGAAACCAGAAAAAAGTGGTTAATACTTATATTGTATACTAGATATAGTAATGTGACTGATGGGGATATGAACCAGATGTTGATGATCTTGCTACTTGTTGGGGGACGATGTTGAATGCTGCTATTTCTCCTTGTCGATCAAGATATTCCTGTTAGTGTTCACTGTTTGATCAAGCTAGTTGAAAAATTGCTTGTTATTGTAGTCAATCCTTGTCATTCTGTGTCAATTCTTGTTATTCAGAGGGTCCACCTCACCAGTCAAACGGATTCAGTGGAATGTTGTTCCAGGATGATGAGGAGTTCACCACTCTTGACGATCTCACAGCAGATATTTTACTGTCACCAGAAGCACTGGAGGAAGAAGAAGAAGACATCCCAGTAAAGTCATCCATAGTACAACCCAAAGGCTCTTCAACGCATATTGTTGATGACCTTTTTCACACCAAGACACCTCAAATTCCACGTTTTAGGTCAAAATATATGTCTTTACAGGAGAGTCCATTTTCCCAATCAACAGAGAAAGTCAATACAAGTTCTTCATTGGATCCTCCTTCAAGGTTTGACACTGATGCTTTGTCTCCATGGATGTCTCAGACCATGCCCATGTTCAGCAAAGGTGTTCTGAATACTTCCCGACCAGAAACATCATTTCAGGTCGGTGATGCTGACTCGAGTCAGGTCAGGTCGGTGTTTGATGACACTGAGAATGTGCATGAAGAAGATGCTACTCCAGACAGGTTTCAATCGTTGGATGAATCTTTCGCTCCCTTGAGCGAAGGTCTACAGCTTCAGGGCAAGTCTCCTTTCAAGTCAGTTCAAGACCAGAACAGAATAAGCAGTGAGCCCACTCATGATGAGATCATGGCACGGTTTCATCAGTTCAAAAAGAGTGTGCTTCAGGACAAGAACGAGGGGCAGAGAACTCTTGAACCCGAACTGCTTCAGTCGACCTCCAGCTCTGACGAGAGACTGATGTCGGCTTTAGAACAGAAGTACATCACAGGACTGAACACGTCGTGGTCCCTACTTGATGATGAAACTCTGGATGACATCAACTGTCTTCAAGACATTTAGTGCATGTTTTGTTAATGTATGTTTTTAATGATGCCAAAAAGATAAACGTTACCCATGAGAGTTAAAAGATTGAGTGTAACAGCATTTTCCGATATTTATGTATGCGCACGTCAGCCATTCTCAATGCTGATTGGTCAGTTTAAGCGATATGTCGCATTGCTGCTTTGTTGAGAACACAACAGATTGACTTTTGTGAAGTTCCTCTGTTGGCTTGACATTACTATTGTTTTTCTTCATTTTCTTTTTTAAAATGAAAATAAGTAATACAGTGAATAACCTCAAAAGTCAGAATTAGAGATTCTTTGCCCCTCATGAATGCTGAAAGTACCTTGCTATTGGCTTGGGGCTTACTTTATTGATGCATATCCATGAAGATCCCATCTTCCCGAGGCAAGTGAGTTAACTGACTATAGAAGTCCAGTTTCCACCCTTGCCAAACTAGGCTAGTATTATGGAGTTACATTTTGGCTGGACTGACGAGTCTATGCATAGTCCAATCAATGAAATCGAAATCCAGTTCATAAACTGTCATGCAGATTTCGGTCGACTGCAGGATTTGCAAAGCATGTGCACCGCTAACTCGTTGTCAACAGATATTTTCTAAATCTTTTCCTGTTTTTCATCAAGGTGCTCACGTGATTTGATGCACTTCGCGATGTAAGACTCGTTTTATCACAATATAGATCTTGATTATCGATCAGATTGTCTTGACTGGGCGCCACCGTTTTGTTTGAAGCAAATGCAAGTGATACGAGAGGTTGAATCTGATTGGTCAATAGGAGAGGCATAGAAAGGACATAACTCGTAATAGCCACTGGTGGCTCTATGATCGAGCCCAGGAATTCCAGCCTAGTTCGGCAAGGGTGGAAACTGGACTTTTAAAGTCAGTTCACTCTCTTGCCTCGGGAAGCTGTGAAGATCCGGGTAAGAATTGGTCTTCAACAACCCATGCTTGTCGTAAGAGCGACTAATGGGATTGGGTGGTCAAGTTCACTGATTTGGTTGATGCATGGCATTGTGTCCCAATTGCGTGGATCGATGCTCATGATAACAATCACTGGATTGTGTGTTCCAGACTTGATTGTTTACAGACTGCCGTCATGCAGCTAGAATGTTGCTGAGTGTGGCATTAAGCAACAAACAATCATTCAACAATCATTGAAGCACTTTGTACAGCTGGTCCATGATCTCTTGTATTTTATTTGTTATTCTACACTTTTTCTCCAGTTCTTAAGTTCATACTAATACATACGGGACGAGTGATGGCCCTTTCCTGGGATATAAAGGTACAGTTGCAAGAAGTCATGTACCGTATTCGACGTAATAAGCGCCCACGGCGATTATTGCTCGTATATTGGCTAGTGAACAATTCCAATTAGCACCCCTTCCGATTGATCAATGTACACAAGACTTATTTATTCGCTTAAAATACGCACTCGTGTGTTATATGCACCCTTAATTATGGGCAATTAAATTCTGAAAAAAAATATCTGTCGTATATAAACATTTCAGACTGTCACATAAACCACGAAATTTATCTTTCAACTCTGTTTTTTCCACCAAAATAATATTCTAATAAGAGCCCCCTATTTCTAATTTTGAGAGCGCCCTGGGCGCTTATTACATTGAATATGGTAATTCTCGAGATGCATGCAGCTGAATCAGCACTGTTGTATAAAGTGTATAGGTCAAAGTACGTTTCCACTCAGTACTACAGATGGCCAAAATGTTAAACACTCACTGGACAAGAGCTCTGCACATACATGTGGTCATAGCTGTAAACATTCTCTGCCAGAACCATCCCTACTGTCTTGTATCACTAACTTCCTGAGAATAGGGTAATTGTTAAATTCAAGAATTATTTATTCACTGAGTGCCGTGGCGGACCCTTGAAGTTTAGAGGAAAGGATCTGTGAAATGGCAGCATGACCTTTTTTTTCTTCTTTTTTTCTTCTTTTTTCTTTATTTTTCAGTACTTGTAGGCCACGGGCCTTTTTGTACAGGCGAAATACAATTAAGGTGCAAACAGTATAAGATATAATACACATTTCTTTGTTTTTTAACAAAAGCAGTTTTAACATAATTGCGCATTATACATGTTGGAGTATTTGTGTTCTTACAGCATTGGCATAAAACAAGTACTTTGCTGTACTCATATGGATGATAGGGTCTTGCGGTGACAGCAGTGTATTAAACTTCATTAAACTAATGCTTTAAAAAGGTCATGACTTAATAGTGAATGTATTTGTTAAGACAAAACCTCATTTACAGGAGGTTTCATTTACTAGCCAATTCCTCTGGGGAAATGTTATTGTTGTCTCGTGACTGCCACCTGTCAAAACATATATACAATTTTTTTAACAATTAATTTATTTATTTTTCCCGTTGGTGCCTTTTTGTTGGATGTTTTCCCTTAGTACTTATGATTGGACTCTTTAGACTGCCAAGGGATAATACATATTGCTGCTTATCAAACACATTAGAAGTGAATTGTACTTGTGTTTACATTATCAGCAGGTATTGGAGACTGCATGTAAACCTGATTGTTGAGTAATTGGTCATACTTGGAGCAGTGTGAAATAAGATAGAGTCAACTCAAATACCGGTAGTTCCCAGAAACTGAAGACCATTGTCTGTGATCTGTTCAGGTTGTGGGAAAGCATGTATTGTTTATGAAACTTTGAAAGCATTGTGGACAAAACAACAAAAACATGTATGTTTTCAACATGTTCATTGAAAACTTACAAATGGTGGGGGTATAACAAGGTAATCTGTTGCCAGGGTCAGTGTTCCCGGTTACCAGTAATTACCAGTTTTTTACCGGTAAAATTAGGCTTGTGACTGCCAGTCCCTGTGGACCGGCAAATGAGGTATCTTGTAAATCTTTGTTGTTGAACAAAACATCATCGATAGTCAAAAGGAAGACCATGTCTGTTATCATCAGGGTTTCCCGTTGTCTATTTTTAGTGCAAGGTAATAATATTTCGCATTGCTTCTAGGTTTAATATCTATTTGTAGCGACTTAGTCTTGAATCAAGTGAACCTTTCAGAAAAAAAGGGAGAAAATTGCGATTGAATTTTGTGTGAATGACGTGTAGATTTAACTAAGTTACTTTTGAAGTGACGTCACTGAAATAGTCATCCTTAAAAGTACACTGCATTGTAATTGATGTTGAAAGAAAACTAGGTGATTTTCATGCCAGTTTTATTTGTTCAAAGTTGGGACTGACAAAAATTGGGAGGAACTGGTAATTTTGATAGTTGACAGTCCACTGGGGCTGGCAGTTTCAGAAGTCAGCGGGAGCACTGCTGGGTGCCAGATAGGCTTTACTTGTGTAACAGAAGTTTATGTCACTGAATGCTTCTACTGAGCACTTGTTTTATGGGTGTCTATATACACCAGGCAACGTACCATGGCCAAAGCAGTTCATCTGAAGGACTACTGTCTCTCCTTAAAATGTTCATAATGGCGCCGCCACCTTAGCTTGTGAGTCTGGATTGCTGGGATGAACAAGTGTAACAGCATTTCACACCATTTTACTGTATATAGGTTACATTGGTGGTCAGCAATAGGTATATATAATATGTATGTATATAGCTGTAAAATGTTGTGTACAAATGTGAGATACTTTGAGTGAGTAATTATTGTAACTGTGATATGTGGTGAAAGTTGTATTTGGGCTGGAGATTTGCAGACAAACATGAGAATATGTCATAGACTTTAATACATAGACTAGAGATTTACAGACTTACGCTGGAGAATAACAGACAAGAGGCATTCTATTTTTGATACTTACTATACAGATCAACTGACCCTAAAATTCAGGGATGTGAGAGGAAATATTGAAATTCCAGCATCAGGATATTTTACTGATAATTCTATCAATTGTTCACACAATATCAAATGAAAAATTGATGATTTGGATTTTTTAATTTTTTTTCTCAACCCGCAGACTAATAATTTACGAAAATAAACAAAACTTATTAAAGGGTCTGATTTTATATTTGTCAACCAACCTAAGATTTTGAGAGAAACATTTCATAAATCAACTTATAAAAAAAGGTTTTACAGAATATCATAATAACCTTTAATATGACAGAGACTTACGCAGACACTGACATACAAATGCTACACGCTTGTAAAGTTATGCTGGAGACTTGACCAAAAGACCTTTGTTGAAATATGTACTAGTTAGAATCTGAGGCAGAGAGTATGTTAGTTGTGGTTTAGAGGGTACAAGAATATTTAACGTCAGAGCCTTTCTCCATACCTTTTGCTCAATTGTGCATGTGTCTGTCTTGCCATATGGCATTGCATTGTTTGTGTTGGTGTTTACTGTAGTACGTTTATTCTTCAGGGGCTAGGCAATCTCTACTGTGGGCCTATATGTGTATATCAGGATTTATACTGTACACCAATTGTTGTAGCTCTCTGTGTTGGGATGAGAATAACACATCAATATATATTATATTGTGTTAATGTTAGCTTTCAAAATTTAAAGTCAAAGTGACCTTATTATAATGTTAAAGTAAAGGACAAATTTATGTGTTATTTTTGTTGTTTTTTAAGAAGAAATAAGCCTGCTTACCTCTCTCTTTTTATTAAGAGGCATCAGAACAACATAATTTCTTTTAGACCATGATCAAAATAATAATTTCATCCATTTATTTAGCACCAAGTTCAGCTAGGCTAGATTTTCATTCTTAGCGCTGTGGGGAGAATATAACCCATGCTGCCTGTTAGGTGCAAGGAGGTTAACAGTCACATGACCATCTCATCCTACCGGGTACCCATTCAAGGCTGGGTGAACGCAGAGGCATAATTTAAACAAAGTCACCTGCCGAACAAAGTCTCTCCACACCATACCTGTAAGTGATGACCACTTGCTTGACAAAGGTGTTAGAATGTACACCAAACTGTCGCCTCAGTGGTAATAAAAAAGTTGCCTTTCTGTGAGAATTTGTCCTTGTTCGTCAAAACAACTTCTAAACTCAAAGAAGTGACACTAGCGGTGAACTTCAATTGTCCATGGCCCCTGATGTCAGGTGAAAATGCTACCTATTGGTAGACCTTTACAAGGACTATCTTAAGCTGGGATTCCTTGTATATTAATATAGGTCCATGTAATATCTTGTCTTACATTCTGTCGACCTGTGAAGATCTGGGATAGAATAGGTCTTCAGCAATACATGCTTGCTGTAAAAGGTGACTATGCTTGTCGTAAGAGGCGACTAAGGGGATCGGATGGTCAGGCTCGCTGACTTGGTTGATGCATGTCATCGATCCCAATCGCATGGATCGATGCTCATGATGTTCATCACTGGATTGTCTGGTCCAGGCTCGATTATTTATACAGATCGTCGTCATATAGCTGGAATATTGCTGAGTGCGGCGTTAAACAAAACAACAACTAACTAACCACATACATTCTGTCATGTAGTGAAAGTAATGAGAAACAATGAGGTTTATATTTACTTGTGTTTGCATCTCATCCAATTTTGGCTCCAATTGAATACCTGTCTCCTGTATGGAATCAGAGTAACAGATCTGATTTTATTGGGATTGATGTATCTTTCTTCCTCTCTTTGTAAATAGATAACAATATTTATTGATAACTAAAGTGTCAGCATTATGATTTATGTAAACCTAATCCACTAAATATATTGTTATTACCAGTGTATTTTATTTGACATTAGTCATGTTGTCATATAAAGACCCTTACAAGAGAGACTTGTATGCTTTGTGAAGGTAACTAAATATTCTCCACTGCTGAAGGTAAATTTATATGTTTTTGTACAAAGCAGTTGAAATCAAATGATTGCTTCTCTTTTAAAAAATGGTTTGTGGATCTTTCCCCCACCCCAAAGAATAAGGGAAGACTGACTTCACTGTACCCATGGCAACATTCAAATAACTTCTACATGTATTTCATTGTATTTTTCCAACCCAAAAGTCAAGAAATGAAAGAAGTATTGCCATCAAAGATTTTGAATGAATTTAACTTCATTACAGGGGTGCAGGATCATCTGAAATGCCTGTACAATGTGTTCCAATATGTTGCCATGATACATTTGTACCCCAGGTTCATGGTGATTATGATACTCAATCTGAATAATAATAATAATAATAATAATAATAATAATAATCACGAGTATTTAAAATTATATAAAATATGTTTGATTCACTACACCATTATTGACCAGGTCAATGGATCCGTGTGCTCTGGTTCTGTGATGTCACTATACATGGGCGGATACAGAGAGGGGGTGCGCACCTCCCCTTTTTATTTCTATATTTTTTTTTTATTTCTGTATAAATTACCACCAAAGACAATAAATAGATCTTAATTGTGCACCCCCCCTTTTCAAAAAAGCTGTATCCGCCCATGCGTTATACCCATGCTGAAACTTGCGTCACTTGACTGTCCTTCATCAAGCCCATGCCATGATATATAACCGACAACATTGTTAAATGTCGCATTTGACTGGATATTATAGATATAAGTCAGGCATGTGTAATATTTGACAGTTAAACAGCAAGCAATATCTCTTTAAGTTTGATCGCCAGTGTCAGAAGTTTTGTTGATTGTACTGTATTATCCAGAAATATGCATTTGTTACTTGTATTTTTATGTACATTATTTATTTGGAATGGGTATTACATAACATGCATATACAATCTCTATATAATGATGCTGTGTTTTTATTGTGAGAAGGGGGCACGGGTGGCCCAGTTTTCCGAGGCGCCACAGTTTTCTGTGCAGAGCTGCGTCCCCTGGGCACACCAGAAACCTATAATTGTGGGTTTGCAGTCTGGTTCACCCTGATTTTTGTTTCTAGGTTTGTCAGCACCATACCCATGCTCATGGGTTTCACCAAAGTGGTATACTTCTAAGACCTGCATCAATTCTGGCTTTCCTCGCACATTAAGCCGACAGGCCATGATATAACAGAAATATTGTTAAAAGTGACATTAAACCAAACTCACTCACTCCCTTTTGTGTGTAGCCCATACATGATATGGATAGTCAGTCATTCCCTGAAATTCCCTGAATAA
The DNA here is from genome assembly GCF_023055435.1 of Haliotis rufescens. NCBI lineage: Eukaryota > Metazoa > Mollusca > Gastropoda > Lepetellida > Haliotidae > Haliotis > Haliotis rufescens. Next base: position 57,595,106 of record NW_025963779.1, on the reverse strand, counting down.
TAATTCCTGTCAGCATTATTGCTTTGATGCAGAACTATTTTCAAGAGAACTCCTTTCTTATGGTGTGTTTCCACAGATCCAAGACTTTCAGCAACATGCTGACATGACTGTTATATTAAGTATTGAACAACTTTTCTAGTTCCATTCAGTTTGAACCTGTTGCGTTTCAGTGTGTGTGTTCCAGCTAAACACCATTCCCTGGTTGAACCTTTAGAAGTGCTTGTGACAGTGGTTGCTGCTGCTGCTGCTGCTGCTGCTGCTGCTGCATTGTAATAAAGTCATTTTGCTTATGATGAGTGATTTGTCTTTTATTATTTATTATAGCTGTCATTGGTCAATCATGGTAACAGACAGCATCTCATCAACTTGATAAGGCTTAAAATATATAGAAAATTATTCCAGACATCGGTACTTCACCTTAAAATGGAACCACCTCCATAGTGGTAGAATGTCCTCCTGGAGAATGGAAGGTCCGGGATTCGATCCCGGTTGCGTCATACCAAAAGACGTTAAAAGATGGTACTTGTTGTTACCCTGCCTGACGCTTGGCATTAAGGGGCTAAAACAAGGAATGGTTGTCTCAGAGCATACTGTGTTTGAATGGGGGTGTTCATGTTAAACTGGGACATGATATCTCAATGTGCTGGCACTATAAAATTGGCATTAATCTGGACTAGTACAAGCAGCCACACACACACATGTGCATGCACGTTGCTATATATATATATAAGTGCAATAAACTCGGACGTGATGTTAAACCTCATTTCACCTCACCTCACCTCGCCTCACCTCACCTTAAACTGTGCCCATCAGGCCTTAGTTAGTTTGTTTTTTACTGTTGGCCAAGTCGCCTGAGGCTTTGCAATTCGTAGTGCAGAAATCTGTGGTTTGGGAGAACATATGCTTGGTTTGAATCATGGTTTGACTGTCTCTGTGGCCTAGTGGTAGAGCGTCTGCCCGAAGAGCGGAAGGTGAGGGGGTTCGATCCCTGGCTATGTCATACCAAAAGATGTTAAAAGATGGTACTTGTTGTTGCCCTACAGGGCGCTGGACATTTCACATGATCTTGAATCCTGGTTCGCACTGATAATGTTTCTAAAAAAAATCAGCACCATACCCATGTTGGTTTCAAGTGGTAAACTAGTCATTTCAGGTTTTCCTCCCACATCAAGGTTGCATGCTGTAATATAACTGAAATACTGTTCAAAGGTGGTGTTAAACCAAACTCAGTGTTTCTCTTATCCTTTCATGAACACTGTTTAGATATGCTGTAGACAGTGTTTTCACTGTATAGATATGCTGTAGACAGTGTTTTCACTGTATAGATATGCTGTAGACAGTGTTTTTACTGTATAGATATGCTGTAGACAGTGTTTTCACTGTATAGATATGCTGTAGACAGTGTTTTCACTGTATAGATACTGTATGCTGTAGACAGTGTTTTCACTGTATAGATATGCTGTAGACAGTGTTTTCACTCTATATATGTGCTGTAGACAGTGTTTTCACTGTATAGATATACTGTAGAGTGTTTTCACTGTATAGATATGCTGTAGACTGTGTTTTCACTGTATAGATATGCTGTAGACAGTGTTTTCACTGTATAGATATGCTGTAGACAGTGTTTTCACTGTATAGATATGCTGTAGACTGTGTTTTCACTGTATAGATGTGCTGTAGACAGTGTTTCACTGTATAGATATGCTGTAGACAGTGTTTACACTGTCTAGTTATGCTGTAGACAGTGTTTTCACTATAGATATGCTGTAGACAGTGTTTTCACTGTATAGATATGCTGTAGACAATGGACAATGATCGGTGGGGTAACCTAGTGGTTAAAGTGTTCGCTGGTCTTGCGGAAGGCCCTGGTTCGATTCCCCACATTGGTACAATGTGTGAAGCCCATTTCTGGTGTTCCCCACTGTCATTGCTGAACATGGCTTAAAACCATACTCCGTCCCTGAACAACATGAGACAACAAGCTATCAACCACTGCCCTGACCAATACTTGATGCACTGTGAGGTTGCTGAAAATTGATGAATGTGGCCCATAGAGCAACAAACAAATACAAAAAGCCATTCCCATCGCAACCTCGAAATCTAGAAAAGACACAGAGGGAAAGCCATACAATAACCCATATCGACAAGAGAGTGAATACTGTTTGACCCTGTATTCAGCAGTATTTCACCTGCATGGTGGCTGACTAAATAATTGAGTCGTCCTCGCCAGGTAGAGATTGGTGAGTACCAAGAACAATCATCCAGGCCGTCGGGACACGATGACACGCAAACAGAAAGATCATACCTTGTATACTCAATCCTTGAAAGGCTCGCACACAAGTATGGAAAAGATGTGGTACCTAATATTTCCCGAAAACCCCACGTGGCCTGAAAGAAATGTCGTAAGGACCTTTCGCTGTACTAGTTTACAAAAACAGAATTGATCGACTCCCCCGAACTTTCTCAGAATATTTAATGGTTTGGTCCCTTACACGCAATCAGTGTAGTATGTTGTAGGGAGTAAAATTGCCTTTTGATAATTTGGATCCCACACTTTTAAAAGTGCTGGATCCTCTCTTGAAATATCACCGCAGTCAGAAGCACATTCATGCAGTCCGCCCGGCTTGTTGACAGCTCACTCAGATGTTTTAGTTCAGTACCCTTTCATGTTTTTTTGCTATTGAAAACAAAATCGATACAAATTTACGCATAATCGATTGCCTTACCTGACCTTAAGTTTAAGAGCAAAACGTTTGTGTTAAATTGTAACAATGTAAATTGTCTTGACGATCATGTCCAACATGTTCGTACGCAAAATAATCATGGACTATAGCAAGTTATAAACATCTAGTAACGTCATCCTATTGTTATCACGGGGACTTCTTTTCGTCGAAAGCAGGGACTTTCTACAGAATTTCTGTCAGTCCCAGGAATATTCTATAGAAAGTCTCCCTGCCCCGCGGATGTACTGCAGAAAGTCCTGTTGTATGGATAATGTATTGGAAGTCTCTCGTTAGAGAATACAATCTACGTAACACATTACAATGCTAACTTAAGGAGATGTGAAAATGATGTAAAATGCTACTTTTTTCACTTGGATCGAACTTGCAGCCTTGTACATGTAGCCTGGTGAATGAACCACCACAGGAGGGGGGACTTGACAATGAAGTTTCCAGACATGGTTTTGGTTTCAGAGAATACATATATATTCCAAAGTCATTACGCAGGACTGGTTACCTATAATACACTGACTACTTAGGGATGATTCTTCTGCTTTAGTAGGCACTTTACAACCGCCACGAAACCGCAACTATCGTTTCTACGATGTTTTACACATATGCCACATTGACAACAGCAACAGCGTTGATCCTGTTTGAATTATATACTTGCCACAGAACTTGCATTTCATTGTCGGTGTTGCCTTCGAGCGAAGTGCCCGTGCAAAAAGCTCAGGGAAAATATTGCACGTACATCACACAGGGGCGGGGTGGGGATAGTTTCTTTGCATTTTCAATTCTATTTTATTAATAACTATTTTCTTGAAATCAAATTAATAATAAGATAATGGGAAATACCCAAACATCAAACGTTTTGTGTTAATAGTGAAAATGAATAGATGGTGATCAGTGAATAAATAGTTTTTTTATATAGCTAAAGAAAAAAACCAAATCAAATTGATGCTTCCAAAGTAAAACTGCAAATCGACCATCATGGTAGTAGATATTGCGCTATTATTTTGATTTCTCATAACACTCACATTGAAACGTCACTTTATCATTATTTCTGTATATTGCAACATTTTCTTTGAAAACAAAAGCTAATGCGTTCATAATTCCAGATCCAACGGTTATAACATTTAATGCCAGTGATTACCACGAGACTCATTTTCAATATTACCCTAAGGACTGGATTATTTTCTCAACATGGCACACTTCTTTCACGGGATGCAATTTTCTCAACAACATGAGATGAGATTGATAGATTATGATGTTCATTGCATGACCGGTTACACACAACACTCAGCCCCGCAGTCCAGCTGTTCGGAAGCTTCCCGCTGCGCATGGCTAGATGTGCGGAGCTTACACGGAGGCTTGGGACGTCCGTGGGGAATCCCCTAAAGCTATTTTAAGTGCTGACTGGGTGACATCATCCCAGCTGCAACAAAAAGGCTTATCACTTCCTTGTTTGAGACATGTTGATACACGATGTTGTCCTGCTTGGTGGCTTGTGCAGAAACTAATATTACGTGGCTGATTCACTGAGTTTTTAAAACGTAGTTATTAAATACCTGCTATTTGTATTATATTACTAATGGTAGATTTGTACAGCAGATTCTAGAACCAGAGCATCATTACATCAGAAAACAAATTAATATCAGAGATATTTCAAATTATGAATGTTATAAACCGCGGGTATATCGAATTTCTCTTCACCGGTGTTCTCCAAATGCATTAAAATCCTCTTAATGAATAATTTCTACATCAAAGGTTTGCAGAATATTTCAATTTTGCTTAAGTTAAATTTAAAGTTTCAAATGTAATTACTGTCTGACAAGCGCTGCCAGACTCATTAATTTGTATTGTGATTATGGTAAAAACAAAAAGGTGAGCTGTGTCATAATGAGTTATTGTATTGGAATATTCAAATGTTTATGCTTTAAAGGGGCGGGCGGGTAGCCTAGTGGTTAAAGCGTTCGCTCGTCACGCCGAAGACGCGGGTTCGGTTCCCGACATGGGTACAATGCGTGAAGCCCATTTCTGGTATCCCCCGCCGTGATTTTGCTGGAATATTGCTTAAAGCGGCGTAAAACCTAACTCACTCACTCACTTACTCATTATGCTTTAAAATCAGGGCTCCAGATATTTTTTTGAGTATTTACTCACACGTTATCAAAGGGGACATTTGTAGTTTTCTTCGAGTATTCAATATAATGAAACTCTCTTGGGTTTTACTTCTAATTTTTGTCCTGCCCTATATATGTACATCTCGCGCAAACTTGCAACAGCTATGGACATGCATTATTCACAGCAGTAGACCTGGGCCCACTTGCAGAAAGCGATCTTAGCGTTAAGATGATCGTAACTCCCATAGGCTTACGATAGTCTTAGCGCTAAAATCGTTTTGTGCCCAGGGTTCATGTGTGATGTCTGCATTTGATCAGCAAATGAAGATACAAGAAGTAATTTCGCAGTGTTGTCATGCTGGGTTTTTTTAAATATTTTTTTTAGGCTAATTTGCACTCAACTTAAAATGAATATTTGGGTGACGGTGATTTGTTATAATTTGCATATCTTACGGAAATACGCAGATAATCAGGATCTCTGACGGTTTTCTTTATTGTTTTGTTTTAAAAACGCGAATACCATCGCCTCGTCTGCGAGTTTGTTTGTTACCATTATTAGTTACATGGTACTGTGGTCCGATGCACAAACGAACATACTGTTATGTTGCTATGCCGCATGAACCAACGCTCATGGGCGCATCACATGTGACGTCATAGTTCCATGACCTGAGATGCACTATTTGTCTCGTGCAGGATTTGCGTGTAAAGTTTGGAAATCCCGTGCAGCATATCGTGATAAGAATACAGGTATGGTGCTGACAAACCTAGAAACATAATTCGGCCGAACCGGGATTCGAACCCACAATCATAGGTTTCTGGCGTGCCCAAGGGACGTAACTCTGCACAGCGAATCGCGGCACCTTAGACAACTGGGCCACCCGTGCCCCCCACTAGACCCAGAAACTGGACTGGCTGATACAACACAGATGCCTCGATCCGGCCAATGAACGAAATTATTAATCATTTAGATATTTTATTCCAAAAGATTGTAAAATAAAACATTCTGAGCATTATACAAACATCACAAAACAATCGAGTTTCTGACATACAAGTGAAGTAATACATGGGATTGTCAGCAGCAACATAATACAGTTAAATAAATTAGAAAAGTGAATACAACAAAAATATATTTTGGTATTTTGTTGGCTTGTGAATGTTGAGTAAAAACATTGGCGACAGGTGATGATGAAACATGGTATTGAAATGTTGACAATTAACTTCGCAAGATCTTAAAATAGTCACTGTTCGACTGCGTCATTCCTTGGCATATGACGTCACACCACGTCACGGAATTCCAGTGACGCTTTAGGTCACAGCTCTGATAACAGTGATACCTTATGTTTTGCAGACTACTTCGTCTTATCTAAAAGATGTTATACATGGGTTTCCCATCATACAGTCACTTCCCTAATACCACATTGATATGAACATTAAACTATAAATACACGTGTAACCAGTGACTTGAATTATTGAAGTAACGACTAGACTTCAGTTAATAACTGGCCATGAAAATCACATTCATGTCAACTCAAACACAAAGAATGTAAACTGACAATACATGTATATCTAGGCTAAACGATATCAAATATATTACCTCCGTAACATATTCATATATTGACTTATGAAATAGAAAGGTGTTGCCAAAAGCTACAGCGTTTGATTTACTGTTTGTGGACACAACAGCCAAGGCCGGGTTTGAATATTGCTCCTGATTGATGCATGACTTCCTGGTTATCATTAATTGTGCGGGACACTGAACGAAAAAATGTATTCAAATATTTCATTGTGAATTCAGACAAATTACTGGGCTCTGACAATATTTGATTGATGTTGTCTTCATTGATGTTTATTGTGGATAAATAGGAATGTTCAGTGATTTCAGGGAAAGGCAACTAGTAGCCAACTACACATACACTTGCTCGTCGGATATTTTGTTGTCAGTCGTGGGGGCTGTGGGATGATTATGCATTTTTTCCTCATGATAGTTCTTCTTTTAGTCATTGTCCCAGATTGTATACACATTAAGGGCTGAAGGGGTTCAGTATTTCCATATATTTTAACTGGTTGCCATTTTATAGCTTATTTAACAACAACCCCCCTCCAAGTATCAATTGAAACCAAAAAAGGGTGGATTCTGACGAAAAGATTATTATTATTATTTTTATTATTATTGCACACAAAAACCATTCTAAAAGAAAAACGCTTGTACACGAGAACTACAATCTACACATTATGATTGATCACATGTATTTTAAAAGAACACACACAAATAAAAGTGAACACAGTCAAAAGATGCTTCGCATCATGTAATACCATATAACGTTTTAATTTGGCAACGTTTATAGGTAGGTCATCGGGTGTTAACCCCCATATGCATGAAAGTTCCTGGCGTGCAACCACGTGGTATATCACGTGACATGACTGTCACGTGTTAGTGACATTCAACTCCTCCCTCAAAGTGTCTCATCTGGTCTTTTTATTATTTTTTTGTTTTTGTAAAAATAAATCTTCACAAAATATGTCTTTAATGAACCGCCTCATTTTTCAGTCTGACTGTCACTCTGAGGCCACATGGTAAAACACTGAAATAGACACTGGCTCCTGAGCCGTCCGAGGTAGGTTCGCGTTGACCATGTGTAAAGTGGGTAAGCGTCTTTTGTGCGTTGTGTTCCCCAGTCGACGCTGGAGGTGTGATGAACACATGGGTTTGTCGAAGCACCATTGGACGTCTGAGATCAACTTGGAATGAAAGAGTCATGGGTTCAGGTGTGACCTCATAGCGTTCACTGTTTCAGGTACCTCATGACGAGGACTGTCCCCACCACGGCGACAACTGCCACCATTACGTAGCCTAGGGGACCCTCGCCGTTCCGACACACCACCTGGCTCTGAAGTAAAGAACGCATTGCTGTAATGGTTGTTGAAACGTTAGAAGGCGCAGCCTTTGAAAGTTATCAGTACGATTATTGTTTTTTGTGAGATATGTTGACAATAACTGAATAAATGGCAACCACCGTGATAGGTTCGACGTGTTTGTGCTATATGAATACCTTGTACTGTTTTATATTACGAATCACAATTAAATATTTATTTCATAGCCAACATTTAAATGTTAAAAACAATTATTATCATAATCTGATATAGGATGTTAAGATAATGCTACCCGCGCAACTGTTTGAAATAGAGGTGATTAAAAAGATCTATCCTTACAACTATTTAAACTCGGGTTTGTGGGAGCGAAAATATCTATCGTCACAGCCACGTGTATTTTAGATAGGGGAGGGGGTGAGGAAAGTATTATCCTCGCAAGTATTTAAAATTGGAAAAATAATGGTAAATATACAATCTTCACAAAACACAAAACGACAAATGTTGAATACTAACCCATCCTCCCAGCGTCTGTATAATTGAGCACACTGTATCAGTGATAAATCGGAGTGACCAGCTGACCACTTGGCAACACAACTCCACGCCAATCCTGAGCCCTCGGACAGCCAAGTCCGAACAGAAACAGAACAGGATCATCACCCGTTCCTTGGTGAAGTCGTCCTGATGAAACAGCTCCGACAACAGGTCACGGAATTGTTCGAAAGTTACCAAATTGATGTCCACCTGGAAGAGACGAAACACGATATTTTTTAACATTTTCCTTTAATTCATTCGTAACAGGAGTTAAGTGCATATCACTTTCCTATTTCCTTTAAACTTAAAAGCTGCTTAAAATAATCAGTCCCAATACCCAATTGCATATAATATACAATTTATTTGATTTATCATTATTAATATTCTATTTTGTTTAAAGGCAGTTGTCGATAATTCCGTAATTCAGATTAACAACCCACTCAAAACACTGGACTCAACCCACGCCGCTTCACTTAATATATTTGTTACACCAAAGAGTTCGCGTTTTATTTAGTCATGGCAGAATGGAATTAAACATACTGTGTTTACAATGTAGCTAGTTTATCTGTAGCTTTAACCGCACTATATTTCGCATTTGAAACCTCACGCTGCGCGTTCGGTTCCAAATTCAATTTAACGCGGGTGAAATCTACAGGTAAACTATAGCTCTGCACTGAAAACACATGTGGTATGATATCTCCTAATTACACCTCAACTGATTTTTAACCAATGAAATATGCATGAATACGAATCAAATGTAACGTAAATGCCAGGTATGAGTTTACACCCGCTTCTGCAGTCACCTATGAAATGTGTCATCCACTTTATAGTCCACGTACTAATGAAGGGCAGTCGCCTTTTGTCCGAACCGATTAAATAATTAATACCAAAAATCAATACTCAGATTGTTGAGATTCCTAACCCGTGACACACGTTACACAACGCGACTCTTTTAATACACCGCCATCACTTTCCAATCTGATGAGAAAATCAATTATTTCTTTTGTGTTGGAATAGCGGAGCATTCAGCCTAATGGCGTAAGACACAAAAATACATCGGGCGTTAACCACCTTTTCCATGTGAGGACCTTTTTTTGATAGTATCTGGTATGAGATATGAATGCATGTGGTATCAAAACTTCATATTCGAATATATACCGTTATATTCCCTGTAGCAAATATATTGAGTTAAAGAAAGATTAATGTGTAAACAATTATGTCAGTTTTCCGTACCTCTTATTTCACAACATCTCAAATATATGATTCAGTTTTCGTTTCAGGTGACGGAACACTGTACGGTAGAAGGTACATACTGAAGCAGCTTTGTTCGCCAGTCTCTTCCGTTCTTTGGTTTTAGCGAATTCATCCGCCATGTGGCGCAGTTCACGCCCAGTTTTCGCCCACATTGGGTTCTTGTAACCGGCTGGGGTGCTGGAAAATAATATATTAAATAGAGGATAAATCTTAATCAAACAAAAATATTTGAAAAATAAAAATAAAACGTCATTTTATCTGAAAAGTCATAGAAATATTCATCATCATCATCATCCGTAAAACCAACTGAACCTCGTTAACTCGAAATACTATATAACACTGCATACGCGTCGAGACATCCGTACTTTGACACAAGCGAAGTGCGATATAAAACTACCGTTCCGAAAAGGATTCAGTCGGGACAAAAAATTTACTCGAAAAAAAGCCAAAGAACATTTGCTTTTCCCATATGATACATAGCTTAACGGTAGTCATATGAAAAAGATCGGATGTTCTTTAACATCTTTTGAGTAGTATACACCATCCGGAATTCCAGTTAACGAGGACTTGATGACCCGTACAATAAGCGCACCATTCGTACAACACCCTCGCCCCGTGTTAATCATATCAATTAAAGGTTATGGATATGTTCCAAGAAAAGAGTTTTATGCGAAGGTTTTGCATTATACGTATGTGTTGGGATCGTCCTGAACAATCCCGTTTCTCGAGAATAACGATCGAAGTCCTGGTGTGTTGTGACCTACTTGAGTGAGTACAGAAAACAACATACTGAGAAGTAGTTGTACGTAAACCGGATCTCATCACCGATGATACAGACACAAATAATAACAAAGGGATGCACGTCGCCATGACACAATGTGACGTAGGTATAAGTCACACAAAGACATTCTATATGGCACACAACATTGTAACAAAATGACACAAGAGGAAAACCTGGTTATCCATAGTTTCCTGAATAGGATATCATATGAAACTTAATTTCGACATTATTTGTCAATATTTCAGCCTCTAAAGAGTATTATTTCCCATAGCCATGAACACGAGCTGTGTCAGAGTTGCGTTCTACCAATTTGCAATAGGAAGTGTTCATTCTAGTAAGTTCTCTCAGCTTCTGTCAGGGGTTACACGTGAGACCACGTGAATACAGAGGCCGTTCCCATGCGTGGTCTCTACTTCCATATTAACATTAACAGTCAAGCCTAAATCTTTAATGTGTACCCGCCGTCATATAGTTGGAATATTGCCGAGTGCGGCGTTAAACAACAAATAAACTTTTTTGTGTAACTCAAATTATTCGTGATACTCTGGGAATGTGTACTTTCATATTCCGAGGTTTGACTGTACATATTCACGAATACAAAAGGAACTTAATCTGAGTCGGTCGCCCCAACGTGTGCATCATACACCAACTTTGTTGTGTTTTTTTATTGATTAATGTATACCTCCTATACATGCGCGCTTTATCTGTGACGTTTATATATATATATATATACATAAAACGGGATGTTTAATCAGTTAATGCAGGACAGTACTATAGACATCTGCTACCCTATTTTCAGATAACAAAATATATATAGGTGCCAATTGGGCTATTTGATGCCAGCTATTTCACGTGTGGATATTCATTGTGAATGTCACGTTATGAATACATAACCCCTCTCAGAGCCATGACAACACGAGAGTTACATTGACACCCAACGCGTAACACGATCGATCAACACTGTAGAGCGAGTGGTGGTTATTTTAGACTCTCCTCTCATATCGCACACTGACTAATGACAATACCACACAACAGTCTGCTTCACAAGGATAGCAGTGTTGTAGATCTATACACTGCACTTCCTACACTCTGAATATAATTAATGGTATGCAGTGTTTTTTCTGCACTGACTGACACGCAAAGTACATCTGCACCGAAAAATAACAGTATCCAGCTAATGGTGATGTCACGTAAGTCATGTGGCGAACACAATTAATACAACTGTACTTGACGAACAGCTGTACGAATCGTTGCAGCGTTACCATGAAGGGTTTCTGGGGTCCTTTAAGTTTGCGCCTGTAAATTTTGAAGCTTAAGAACCTTCCCCGTTTCTTTTGTCTTTTAACGTTTGGATTATGACAAGGATATGACTTTCAAGATAAATGTTCAACACTGGTTTATACGAATGTGATACTAACGTTTTTTACATGTTTATTGTAAATAATAATGATACTAATTTTGCATTATTACAAAAAATATTATTATTATCATTATTATTATTATTAGATTAAAAGAAAAATGCAGTAAGGAGGGTATGGGTGATCCTGGCACAGTCTTTATTATTATTTATGATCTAAATACACGTTTAATTATTCCCACCTCTTTTGTGTTTAACAACAAGTAATATTTGTAAACAAACCTGATTTGGGCCGTCAGGTCCTCAACCGACATTTCTTCCCGATGAATATCCTCCAAAACGAAATTATGAAACAGTTCTTTCCCCTCCTCCACCAGGTCTTCATTGGGGAGGGCGTTAACGCCGTTCCCGCACCCCCGGGTTGGCAGGACGAGGGGTGTGAGGGTGGCGCTGCCCCGTCGCTGCTGTAGCGGTACGCCGTGACTTGCCATCATTACAGGTAAATACGTCATGTGATTAGTGGGAACACAAATCTCTCTTCGTAGCACGATGTCTCTTACGGTTGACAGTCGTTAAACTGACTTCAGGGTAGCTGTGTTGATCTTTATACTCGCCTTGAGGGAAATCCCTGGGAAATACCTTGACTAATGTAAAGTCTCAACATTATGGTCTAAATCGAGATTCAGGTGGAACCTTTATAGGAGGTCAAAGCGTGACATCAGCAAGCCCATGACGAGGACTCCATATATGGAAGCAATGACCTGGCGCGTGTCAAGCGACCTCGACACTGATTGGTTGCCGGAAGCGGTCGCTCACAATGACAGATAGAATGACTTAAGCACTCAATTTGTAGGTAAAGTAACTGCCGCTTTAGTCTTTCCATGATGTACATATCTATTCACATCGCCAATACAATCTCCTGACTTTAATAACTGTAATCTAATCAGTGTATGGTGATATTGAAATATAGTTTCTTTTGTTGTCGATAGCTATTTTAGATGTTCATGTCTCCTTTGAAGAAAATCGTATTTATAGACGCTCGTGCACGGGAGAGGGAATATTTATTAACATAACACTCCATGATCTGGTAGTGTAGCCATGCACACGCAGAACGAATAATCATTAGACTTTAACTATATATAACTGTTTCCCACAGACCAAGGAAATAACATAAAATTGAATCCAACACATGTCTAGAATGATTTGGCAAGTCTAGATTGCTCCAGAAATTATTATTCTGGGCTCCGTTTTGATTTTACGTTTTATTTTGTCGATATATATATTGTTAAATGAGTTAACTGTTTTTCTGGTACTTAATGTTAATCTAGTGTTATGTTTACACCTTGGTGAAGTTAAAGAAACAAAATCAATCAAAATAATTTCAGTGCATGTCGTGAGTTGTACAAGAATGCTGATGCACATTGGTTACAACCTAGAGATAGCAAGCCCAGGAAAATGTGACAAATATGCGTGTTTTCATTCAACACGTTCATGATACACACGAGACAACTGGAACATCTGTAATTATTAATTTAAATAACACGAATGATTCATAGTTAAAAATAAGTATGCCGCAACAGCTGTTCAGCTTGAAATTTGTTGCTAAGACTAGAAACGCTATATTGGTTTGAGAAAATATAGACAATGAATTTGATATATATGTTTTCTGAGAATTATATACAAAGAAACTAATATTATGCCAATGCACTGAATTAAAGTTAACGTGTTCTAAGTAAAATATAGCTACGATGATAACAATAGTGATTGTCGTTCTTTTCGTATTTTAGAAAGTTAACTAACAAATTGTTGCTTGGTGAGTATGCGGCAGAGAACTGACGATATATTGTGCCAGTAAATAATGCCTTAGAGAAAAAAAACATTGATCAGATATAAGTAATATTTAATTGCTACAGCGGCACCGTACACGCATCTGCGTTACAAGATAATTATTTTAAGTTCGCTTTCTCTTTTTAGAACAGTATAGCTTAACGCTAGTGTCCAGACTTTTTATATTAAAAGATTCGAATGAGGAAAGCTGATAGCAGGGAGTCTGTATAGACCCTCTTTGTATAGTATTCCTGTTTGTAGTTTGCTGCATCTGCGATAGGCGTGATAACCTACACGTACATTTCTCACTTTATCAACAACCAGGATAAACTTTTCATTTTTTTTATTCATTTACTTTATTTAAACTATATCAGGTGCAGTTTCATTCCACAACTATTTTACCCCAGCGCGCTTGAAATAGTGGTAACTGGGTGATGTCTGACTGAGATAAATATACATGTACCTCCATCGTTATCTACGTGTATTCTATCAACGTATTTAGACTAGGGTTATCTCAGCTGCCTGCATCGGTCGAATGAGTCAACGCCGGGAACACCATCAGCACAGTACAGCAGTGTGGATGATGATGCTTGTCAGTACAGCGTGATGTTTACACCATTCTCCTTAAAATACTTCCTATTTCCAAATCATTGTCATTGATTTATAACTGTGAATAAATTGCTAAAATTAATTCCGTTCAGGGAGATACCCGATCCTAATCGGGTGTATACACCTTTGTTTATTTTCTTTCTAAAAAATCATCTGACGTCGGTCAATACAAATTCAGTTGACAATATATTGCACGTTAATAATTAAAACTCATATACAAATATTAGGGAAAGTGAGAAATGATTGGTAATTCATCTTTGTCGGATATTATAAGTAAATAAATATTGATGTTAAAGATTTCTCAGATGTATGAACGTGTGGTTTAATTTGTTCGCGTTTTCGTTTAAGTTTACAATATTCTCATAAAGTTATATTCAAAACGAATTTCTTGTTGCTACGGTGACTATACTTACAGAAACACCGCCCCCTTAGTACAGTGGATAGAGCCTCTGTCCGGAGAGTTCGATCCCCGGACTCGTCGTACCAAAAGACTTTAAAAGATGGTACTTATTGTTACCCTGTCTGGCGCTCGACATTAAGGGGAAAATACAAGAACTTGTCGGCCTGAAATCAGTTTTCGTGTGTCTGAATAGGATGTACAGGTGCATGCACTTACCTATATAAGTGCAATAATCTTGAACGCGATGTTAAATCCCATTTCACCTCTTCTTTACAGAAAGAAAATATATCTTATAAACAAATACGTCTTTTACCCAGTAAGAACATTTAAAATAATTATTTAGCTGACCGTGAACTGAATTATCTGTCGAGGCCTACAAATAAATCAAGCACTGAGCTTAGTGCATACCTATAGTCGCACTTCTGATACCTATCTTCCAGATAAAGATCCACAAAACAATTTTAATTTAAAAACACATTTCCTCTGGTATCGGTAAACGAATAATTACCTACATCGACCCTAACGCCACAGCTGAACTAGCTTAACGGCCGGGAAACACAATGTGGTGCCGTATGTGTCCATTGTTTATAGTTTTACCTGTGAGGTGTGGCGGTTAAATGCTAACATAGAATATCTAGCTTGTAGACTTAGCCGACATAGGATGGTTCCGATAATTAGTTCAGCGTAAGAGTGAACATCTGCAGCATGCAGTTGAACTATAATAGTTAATGTTTTTTCTCATGCATTGAAAGAACATGCCGATTTATTGATTATAGTGCACGCCAAGTTCACCGAGTACTTTGGTCGTTTATTGTTCGTGTGTTGATGTGTAGCGTTTGAATAGATAGGCGAACAGTGAAAATTGACGTTGTTGCTTAGTAGTTGTCCTAATTACTTCAAACTGTAATTTTGGGCCTCGTAAATATATTTATTTGTCATTAGAGCCCAACCCTGTATCGCAGGATTCCGGCGCACGTTTGACTGTTATAGGGACTGAAATCGACCTCGGTGTTGTCGAGTACCATGGAACTAACGAACACCAGACATCCCCTCGGGGTTTCCGGTGAAGAACTGATCCCAAGTATACCCCATGCTTGTCGGAAGAGTCTACTATGAGAATCGGGTGGTCAGTGTGTTACATGTCTGAGTGTGTGCCATCGTACCCCAATCACTTAGGTTGCAACCCCCTTTTGGTATCCCCCACACCGAGCCCTGTTGAGTGGTATTCCGGATGCCCCATTGCAGTACGCTGGATGCCATGAAATTTCAATGCTGAAATTTATTTTCGTGACAGATCAATAAAAAATTCCCTTTAAGCACGCATGACCATGCATCACGTTTCTCAAGAGTCCTTAATGGATAGAAACAGTAAAACAAATAGTAAATAATCAGACGTATTCAAAAATCAATCTGTTTGCTCAACGTCATGGTTGAGCATGAATTCTTAAAGCACATTGTATTCAAAAGTGGAGAGAATATATTTTATCAAGTTCAAAAGGTTTATATTATCAACACTTTTAAAATGTCTCACATCCAAATTTTAATGATAATTTGTCAATTGAAACTGGCTAATGGCGAGGGTTACCGTAAGACCGTGTCTGTACACTATGCCATTTTTTTGCTGTTGGAGACAAGTTTCACTATCTTTTTCGGTGTGAAGCTCTTCTCCAACAACGACTTCTTCGGTGGGTGGGGTGGAGTTGAGGTGTGTGTGTGTGTGTGTGTGTGTGTGTGTGTGTGTGTGGCACCCCCAAACTGGTTTGCTTAAACCGGGGTTTTAACGGGCCATGCAATTACATGCAGGCAACGCAACCGTGGCATATTGCTGTTGCCGCTCACTCACTCATTCATTCGCCAACCCTGAATTGTTTTATCTGTCCCAAAAGTTTCAAAGATGATTTCAGTTTACTAGCTTATTCCGCATCCAATTCTATATATTCGTAATGCATGCGTTCCATGAAGAAGTCGATCGTCTCGTGATATAAAAAAAATTGCGGGACAAAAATCAAAACAAAAAAGATATTGTATGTAATGATTATTTTCTGAACTATTTAAGATATCATGTTTATGTGGCCTTTTATGGGAGTAACGCTTGTCATAGCGATGTTTACAGTGGGCCCACGTTTACATTAGACTCAATGTGGGTCATGTGCATATTTCTTCCGACTTGCGTGGCGAAGCTTTTATTACGTAACACATATGCGCAAAGAGAATATTTTGAAAACCATTAAACTATATGTATGACCGTACGTAGATACTGACCCACGCCGATTGTGACGTTTTCTGTACACTATTGTTGTATTGTCTGTAGGCTTATATATACACCATTAGTTTGTTTCCGTGTTGTCTACGCACATTGCTTTGCAACGTCTGGCGTCAGGAAACACGTATCATTGAGATTTCCCACCTGTATATTTACACACCCAAATTGTAACCAGTTTTTGTTCTCATACAATCTCCCGAATGTGAGGAAAGACATGAAAAGAGTAAAAAAGATTCTATGAAATCTGGTCTTCAAAAGCTTCAAATAACAAACACGCCATATGAATGGCACATTAATTCCAATGTTTTTAATTCCCTTGTTTCAAACTATACAATGACGTCAGAGCGGATGCCCCCACACAGACAATTATGACATGTATACAATGAAGGTTTATTCTTGTCACAGTTGAGTTGTAAAAATATATACTTAGTATAATGTAGCGGCCCGTGAAGGGATTCGAACCACGGACCTTCTGACCGAGGTCGGACGCCTTGTCCACATGACCAAAGAGGTAAACCCCGTCAGCAGGCTGGCAAGGTAAGGATGTCACCTGCGGGATGACTCCACGCTCTGCTACAATAATAAGAAATATTTTTTATAAATTTGAAGTTTACACGATATAGAGCTTTTCCATTGGACGAGAGGTCGGTAACATGACCGCCATATTGACGTTCGCAAGCTCCGACGTTCATACAGTTTGGCCCTCGCTCAATGAAGGTTCATGAACGCACACAAAGTGAAAGTCAATTTTTAAGTACACATCTACATTTAAAATTTTATCATGGAATAATGTTATTGCAGTTCATGAGAATAAACATGATATTAATTTTCGATTGTATAAAGCGTAAGGTACTCTTTATGTGTAAACGAAAGTAGTTTTATTATGTACTTGAAAATTGAACTGTTTTTAAATTTGGTTATGTCTATTAACCATCACTCGTTGCTGCAACAGTTTGGTAAAAGTAGTCAGTGGCTGGATAAGAATAAATGGGTTCATTGAAGACTGGGGTACGAAATCAATTTGCTACCACATAACCCCTACCATTTTTGAAATGTTCTAAATAAAACCAAATTGTTAGATTTAACTCAAATTATTAAAAAAAATTAATCATGGAAAAGTATTCTTTGTGTGCTGACTAAGTGCCAGTACAGTTAATCTTTTGGACATAATATCACTAATATACGATATTATTAATTGAAAATCAAACATATGTACCAAAAAAGTAGAGGAAAGTGAGAATCATTAAGAGATATCTTCTGATCTCTATGCTATATTGGCAAATGGAAATGATATGATCGTATCTGCTGGGTAGTAGGCGATCAGATCTAATTTTGTTTGTTTCTTTAACGCCGCACTCAGCAATATTCCAGCTATGTGACGGCGGTCTGGACCAGACAAACCAGTGATTGACATCATGAGCATCGATCCACACAATTGAGATGGATGACATGCATCAATCAAGTCAGCGGGCCTGACCATGCACCCGATCCCGTAAGACGCCTCTTACGATCAGATATAATGGGTTTTTATGGTTGGCGTGATGAGATGGTGGCGCACATTAATCACTTGCAAGACATTGGTGTATTTTCTTGTAGTTTCACCTAATCATAAAATATCCCCTGTCCTTTTTAGCATAGCACAGGATAAAACCTACTGAGAGGTATAGTTCCCTTTGCCCGTCGGTTTATATACGGTGTCAGTATATATGTTTTTATTCCGTGAAAAACTGCTTGTTTGTTGGTTGGTTGCTGTTGTCAAATGACGTTTTGGTTGGGTAGTCACATCGCTGTGTTTGTCATGCATATTACAGTAGTGATGAATAAAAAAGGATATTTCCCTCGAGTGAAATAACACTTTTTTACATCATCCATATGCAATGTAGCCTGACATGTCAAATATTATTGTGTGTTTGTTGTTTAACGCCGCATTCCACAATACTGCAGCTATATGTTGTTGTTGTTGTTGTTGTTGTTGTTGCATTAAGTGTTTAAGAGGTCGCCTTCTGCCTAAGCAATTTCGGCTGACCTGTCCCTCTTTGGGACTCCTGTGTGAGAGTAGGGTACACATATCTATTGTGAGTTTTTGTGCTCACATAATTTCTGTTTTTGTATTGATATGATTTCTATTTTCGTATATTGATATGATTTCATTTTTATCCTTGGCTGCTCTGTTTATATACGTTCGAGTAGCTGTCCATCTCTCAGAAATAGAGTTAGTTTGGCCTTCGCTATTGTATCTCTTGGCTTTAGGAGATCTATGACAGATAGCGGATCTAACTGCAATTCTTGTTTTAACCTAGCCCGGGCTGGGGAATGGTCTTGACATTCTAGTAACACGTTGGCAATGGTTTCAGCCTGATTGCAAGATGAACAAACCTTGTCATAGTGTTTTTTGTGATGCAACTGCTTGTTTGTTGGTTGGTTGCTGTTGTCAAATGACGTTTTGGTTGGGTAGTCACATCGGCGTGTTTGTCATGCATATTACAGTAGTGATGAATAAAAAGGGATATTTCCCTCGAGTGAAATAACACTTTTTTACATCATCCAAATGCAATGTAGCCTGACATATATTATCAAATATTATTGTGTGTTTGTTGTTTAACGCCGCATTCCGCAATACTGCAGCTAAATGACGGCGCTCTGTAAATATTAAAGTCTGGACCAGACAATCCAATGATTGACATTATGAGCATCGATTTACGCAATTGGGACATGCATCAACCAAGTCAGTAGCCTGACCACCCGATCCCGTTAGTCGCTCTTATGGCAATTATGTCAAATGTTGATCTTATCTCGTGACTTTTGGAAATAAAATTACTTTTTTTCACTCGTGGCTGCACTGCTCAGTGAAAATATCATGTGATCTCACTCGATGAGATGAACGTCTTTGATGTCTATGCATATTATATTTGGACCTATAGCTAATTCCTATTCGCAATCACGTGATACTATTATGACAGTTTCAGGAAACATGTGGAGCATAACGATAAAACAAATTGCGAGTGAGTGAATGAGTTCGGTTTAAACCAGGTTTGAACAGTATTCCAGATATACCTTTTGTCACTGCGTGTCATGTAGCTTGAGCATGCAGATTAACGACTAAAGAGATGCAGGTCTCAGACGTTTACCACTTTGGTGAAACCCACGAAAATAGGCATGGTGCTGACAAACCAAGAAACATAATCGGGAAACGAACCCATAATCTCGGGTTTCAGGCGTCCCCAAGAGACGCACCTCTCTACACGGCGTGGGGCAGTCGGGTAGCCTAGTGGTTAAAGCGTTCGCTCGTCACGCCAAAGAACGGGTTCGATTCCCGACATGGGTACAATGTGTGAAGCCCATTTCTGGTGTCCCCCGCCGTGATATTGCTGGAATATTGCTAAAAGCGGCGTAAAACCATACTCACTCACTCACTCACTCTCTACACGGCGAATTGCGTCGCTTAGACGACTGACCCCGATAAAACATAGATTCTCTGGAGGTCGCTGTTGCCATTTTCAACCTGACCCTATCGCTGACGTCAATCAGCCGTTTAATGCTATGCAGCTGATATCACTCGATCTCACAGGTATTGGTGATATGTCCTGCGAGAGCCATGGGTAATTATAAAAGGCTGTTTCACGCTGGGTGGTCACTATAATTATACAGGTGTTTATAAATTGGATGAAGAGATAGCTCTCACAACCTGTATGATCTACGTCAGCGGTAGTTATTAACACCTCATATTACAGCCAAATTGAATTCGTTGTGAGCGGCATTGTCATAACCCAGTCATGTAAATATTGTGTAGATATAAACGTCAGTTTCTTTCTGATTATGACAGATTAAGTACAGGTAGCCCTCATTAAAGTGTTCACAAGTAAGTCAGAGCCTCAGATTTATTCTGACATCGTGTGCTTAAACCTTATTACCTGATTGTCATGTTTATGAAGAGCAATTATAGTGTAGCATCTGCAGGAGAGTATATGCATACAAATATGATAATTTTGGCTAAAATTAATACATATTGTATAAATATAAGCGACAAAAGCATGTTTAAAATCAATAAACGTGATTGAATTGTTCTGTTATTTTCAGTCCGTCAATAAGTATAAATATAAGTGACAAAAGAATTTTTTTTTAATCATAAAACATGATTGAATTATTCTGTTATTTCTAGTCCGTCAAAAAGTATAAATATAAGTGACAAAAGCATTTTTTATAATCATAAAACAGTTCCTCGTATGTTTTTTCTGTTCTCGCGTTGATAAACGATACGATATCTATTCTTCTGTCATCTGTACATATAAGGGGCGGTCGGGTAGCCTAGTGGTTAAAGCGTTCGCTCGTCACGCCGAAGACCCGGGTTCGATTCCCGACATGGGTACAATGTGTGAAGCCCATTTCTGGTGTCCCCCGCCGTGATATTGCTGGAATATTGCTAAAAGCGGCGTAAAACCATACTCACTCACTCACTGTACATATAAGCTGGCGTGTGTGTTATTAGTGATAGAGCAGAACGTTTTTTCTACTCAAGACAATACATGATAAGAATTTGAGTATTTGCAGACAATGCAGTATTTACTTGACGCCAATTTTGCAAATGCAAAGATCACATAAAAACAAACATAATTTGAACTGCCGGTCAAAAGAGAGCATACACTTAAAAACTGATTTGACCAAAAAATAACGAACGTTATCAAAACGTCTCTGGGATGAAAACAATCGCCGAAACACTGCAAAATCGTTACGGTCCAAAACACGACTATGATATCCGTATCAAATACTTCACCATCGAATAACCATTTCTTGTTTGATCATTTTAGCCACCATCAAACATGGGTGGACCGCCTCCGTGGTCTAGTGGTAGAGCGACCGCCCAAGGATCGGAAGGTCCGGGGTTTGATTCCCGGCCGGCCGCGTCATACCAAAAGACGTTAAAAGATGGTACTTGTCGTCACCCTGTCTGGCGCTCGGCATTAAGGGGCTAAAACAAGGACTGGTCGGCTCGGAGTCAGTATACTGTGTCTGAGTGGGGTATTCATGTTAAACTGCGGCATGGTATCTCAGTGGGCTAGCACTAGAAATCGGCATCAGTCTGGACTAGTACAAGTACAAGCACACACATTATTTAAAATAATAGTCAATAGTCAATATGTTACTAAAAACCCTAAAACCTAAAAATGGAAATAGTGTAGCCTGAGTAATGGCACCCGAATTGCCTCAACATCTCGATAGCCGTGGAACGTCATACAGTTTTCCATTCACGTGGCGCACGTGCTCCATCAAACGTCATACCCGACGCACGATAACGACTGTGAGGTGTACGACAGGTGTTAAATCACCCCCCGTGAAAACAACTGGTGATGTGTTGTGGTGACGTCGCATTTTAAGTAACCGGTATATTACCAGTCGGGTGTCACGGGAAATACCTGGGATTTTGCTATAAATATACCATTAACTGTATCTATAGGTGGTTCGTTATGATTTTTCATACATTCCTGACTCGTATGTTCAACTCCAAATCACTAGATGTTATCTATCAGTATTTTTAACACCACAGTGTTGCACGACTATAACACTGCGCATTTAGCTGCGTTTATAACCGAAAATACCACGTCTTTGGGAATAGTCACGACTACTCGACATACCTGGGGTATTTATAGAAAGCCTTCCACAGTCTTGATATCGAAAATGAAGTGAGTAAATATAGACTGCCAGAAAGATTAGACTAACATTTAGTCTCTGAAATCTTATATTACACAATATCCTTCTTGACTCTAAAAATAAAAAAATTCCCAATGCTGATTTCAGAGACTGTGGAATAGAGCTAGCTTGAGCTGGCTAGACTTGCTTTTGTATGCATTTCTAGATTATTATTTTTTCATAAAATAAATATATTCCACGGTCATGGTGCAGCAATTCGGGTGCCATTACTCAGGCTACACTATTTCCATTTTTAGGTTTTAGGGTTTTTAGTAACATATTGACTATTATTTTAAATAAAAATGTGTGTGTGCTTGTACTTGTACTAGTCCAGACTGATGCCGATTTCTAGTGCTAGCCCACTGAGATACCATGCCGCAGTTCAAACATGGGTGGACCGCCTCCGTGGTCTAGTGGTAGAGCGACCGCCCGAGGATCGGAAGGTCCGGGGTTTGATTCCCGGCCGGCCGCGTCATACCAAAAGACGTTAAAAGATGGTACTTGTCGTCACCCTGTCTGGCGCTCGGCATTAAGGGGCTAAAACAAGGACTGGTCGGCTCGGAGTCAGTATACTGTGTCTGAGTGGGGTATTCATGTTAAACTGCGGCATGGTATCTCAGTGGGCTAGCACTAGAAATCGGCATCAGTCTGGACTAGTACAAGTACAAGCACACACACATTTTTATTTAAAATAATAGTCAATAGTCAATATGTTACTAAAAACCCTAAAACCTAAAAATGGAAATAGTTTAGCCTGAGTAATGGCACCCGAATTGCCTCAACATCTCGATGGCCGTGGAACGTCATACAGTTTTCCATTCACGTGGCGCACGTGCTCCATCAAACGTCATACCCGACGCACGATAACGACTGTGAGGTGTACAGGTGTTAAATCACCCCCCATGAAAACAACTGGTGATGTGTTGTGGTGACGTCGCATTTTAAGTAACCGGAATATTATCAGTCGGGTGTCACGGGAAATACCTGAGATTTTGCTATAAATATACCATTAACTGTATCTATAGGTGGTTCGTTATGATTTTTCATACATTCTTGACTCGTATGTTCGACTCCAAATCAATAGATGTTATCTATCAGTATTTTTAACATGATTGTTACACCACAGTGTTGCACGACTATAACACTGCGCATTTAGCTGCGTTTTTAACCGAAAATACCATGTCTTTGGGAATAGTCACGACCACTCGACATACCTGGGATATTTATAGAAAGCTTTCCACAGATAGTCTTGATATCGAAAATGAAGTGAGTAAATATAGACTGCCAGAAAGATCTGCGTGTGAATACGTAAGGAGAAAGACCCACCTGGTGATTATGTCGTAACTGGTCTTGATTTTGACCACTGAGAGGTAGCTATCTATAGTATACTATGCGTTGTACAACTCAGTATTACCGTGCCTTTCATTGTAGTGCTTGAAGAGTAACTGTCACTTAATAGACGGTTAAAATCTTGGGATAGGATTCCCCGATTTCACTCCCCCCCCCCCCCCCCCCCGCCAACCCATTCCGAAAGTTTTTAAAATAAACAAAATGTCTTAGAAAAACAACAAAAAAGAAAACAAACAATTCCACTTATTGACCTTTCTTTAAATCAAAGACAAGTAATATTTTAAGAGTTATGGGCCACTCAATCTTGGGATACCCCGATACCTCCCCCCCGCCAACCCATTCCGAAAGTTTTTAAAATAAACAAAATGTCTTAGAAAAACAACAAAAAAGAAAACAAACTAATCCACTTAATTCCTTTTCTTTAAATCAAAGACTTAAGTAATATTTTTAGAGTTTTATAGGTGATACAACCCCCCCCCCCCCCCCCCACACACACACACACACTTAAAATACACTATAATAAATTAAACAAAATTCAAATTTAAATATATTAATATTTGTATCAATACGTGTAACCGTCCTAGCTTGTTCATTAATTAGCGATAATTTGTATTAACATTAGATCTATATCAATTTATGATAAATTTTCTTTAAACGTTCTTTTATCAATATCAGATCATGTTTATCCTGTTGATATTTATTTACCATCTAGTCAAACATAGTATACACGCGTGCAGCATGCGCTTTTGATATCACGACACGAAATACATGTGTTAATAAAAACTACCAACTCAATGGCTACAGTTATAAAGTACAATTGTGCATACAGGCACTTGACGTCTATCACAGATTGATTGATGCGATAATGATATTCACATTATCCACCGTCGTGTATTTTCGAGTTTTCACGCTCTCATCTATTCAGTGCTGTGTCTTCATAAGCTTGTTAACGACCCGCAAAATCTGTAAAATCAACAATTCCCATCTCGCTCTTTAACTCGGGGAAGTGAGATTATATCAACCTTTCAAAAGTGCTCTTTGCTCGCTTCCAGGTAATTGAGAGAGAGGTAATCACGGCGAATGTAACAACAATTACACAACATTATCGCGGGGTCGCCGGCGTTAAGCTTCTCACTAAACAGTTCGCAATATCAGCCGGACAATGAAATTACCGCATGAGGCGCTCGGCCCATCCTTGGTGAAACTGGACGGCTGGTATAGCCCCGGGGGTGAAACTCGCGGTTAGGGGGATGAATTAGGAATCAGTCATAATCCACGAACTGCTGATGTGTTGTTATCAGGGATGCTGGCGGATCCCCCGGGCTACATATTGCCGTCTCCCAGCGGGATTCATCCACCCTGACAATTATTTCTTTATAAAGACACTGCTAAAATGGTGGAACAATTGCACAAACTCACCCTGTCATTAAGGGCTGATTTACTGATGAATTAAATTCTTTCATTTATTAAGCGACATAACTGAGTTCCGATTTGTCTATTATTTTTATTTGTGATGTTTCTTTCTTTAAATATTGTTGAATAAGCGTAAAAAGTTCAAATGTATGCGAAGATAATATTAAAAATTTATATGTAAGTTTAATATAGAGGAATCCGTTTTAATCCGTGCAGTTTCTTAAGGTCATGTTGATATTGATTTAATTATAAATAAAATTAATCTGATTACATAAATACTTTCTCCGAGATAATGCACGTGTAAATAGCCTTAGAATGAAAGGGTGTGGGTTGGTAGCCTAGTGGTTAAAGCGGTCGCTCTTCACGCCAAAGAACGGGTTAGATTCCCACATGGGTACAACATTTCAAGCCCATTTCTGGTGTCCCCCGTCGTGATATTGCTGGAATATTTCTAAAAGCGGCGTCAAACCATACACGATAACATGACAACCCAAGACTCAGAGGCCCCTTGTCCGAGAATGATTTGGCAAGTCTAGATTGCCTCAGCCCATGGAAATAAAGCAATGTTCTGGGCTCCATTTGGATTATTTTTATACATTTTGTAGATGTAAAAATAGTTAAAAAAAAAGATTACTTTATTTTCGTGACTAATTTTTAGTCTACTACCATGCGTGCACCGCATTATCGCATCTTAGGCCACCTCTTTACCCTTGAACGAAAGTTTGTACATTTCAATGAATAAACCAGCACCGAATTATTGCAAAGAAAAGACCACTTCACGTCGTCTTCATGAACTAAACGACACAGTAAGGAAAACGGTGTCAAACAAACACCTTGACAAAGAGGAGTGTACATAGATGCTCATTTACATCAACTGAAGCACGCAGGTGTTTGCAGGTGGTCGCTATTATTTTGTCACAACACGCCACTCTCAGGTGCGACTTATCATATTAGCACTAAGTCATTGATTGATTACCAGATCAAGGGGCTAACAGCTCAATGGACACTTCTAACAGTTTACCTCTAGGAGGTCATTAATTGCATTATTTACCTTTCGCCATTGAAATAGACATGCGTGCAAAGTCATCAACACAGCGCTAGATAACAAATGCAACAATCAGTAACAACATTTTAGAGCATGTTCACTAATGCCCCCAGGGCATAATCATGCACATTGTTATACACAGGGACATAACATTGTACAACCCATGCCTGCGATAAGAAAAGATTGACAAGGGCCATAAATTTCTTTATACCACGGTAGGAGCGGAAATGGTTCTTATCTTAAATCGTTAGATTGACGCCACCGGCGATTGTAATTGACTCTGGGTGGTTGAGTAATCGTTTGCGTCATCGACTGAAATGGACAAGATGTTTTGTTAGTGGTGGTGTCTATAGCAGGACGGGATTTCACTAGTTTATTGTCGCTGCACGTGCATGATGACCAATTACCGCACACTTACTTTTATATCTCAATAATCTGTTTGAGGTTGATCGCGATTATAAATTCGATATCACTCTTGTTTTTAATAGACCTTTAGAAATTGGAAGAACATAAATACATGGAATTAATTGACAAGAAGTTGCACTGAAACGTCGTTACAAACAATAAATAAGTTGTTATCCATACGTCATGACTGTTATTTAATTTATGTAATAATTGTTTAAGGAAAATGACGATTTTATTGATGACTTTAAAGAATCTGAACATTACAGATGCAGGTAAATAGTATATCGATTTATGCACCAAACTTTCCAAACCGATGCTCTTTGTGGATGTTTCAATGTCTCTTTAAAAAAGGTTTCATCTGCTTGTTTAACGAACATCCACGATACAAACATCAAAGGGACGATAGACAACAAAACCTTATTTTTTTAAATTTTTGTAACCTTTTTTTAGGGCTGTCTGGTACTGAAAGTAGGAATGTTTTACATCCGCACAGTTATTAAAAACAACCATTACATTAAATATACTATATACACAATCATACAATAATCAACATAAACCTATTTTTTAACATGTTTTGTGTTTTCCAAATAAACTGCCGGGCAAAAGAAAGTATACATTTCACTCTGCTCGTTTAAACTGTGTTCCATGAAATTGCTACCCCATTGATCCCTGAGACGATATGTGCACATCGCCCGTTGTGAGATCCTCATTGATAAGATACATGTAATATTGCCTGTCATACCCGTAAAAACATCACCATCAAATAAGCATTTCTTGTTTGTTACATTTTAGCCACCATCAAACATGGATGTATACTTTATTTTGTCTGGCAGTGTAAATCCACTCCACATAGAAACTCTTCCCCGAGGCTAATCCTTCATCCTCGTATTCCCTTCGCCAGACACATTGATCGTATTGCACATCTGTTATTGTTGCCACCCATATAACTCACTTCTATATCTTTAAGTGGCTTTATATTAGACGCTGTAGTATCAATTAGGACAGCGTTGACGTCAGGTTTTTAATTTCTATATGTGTACAGTTCGATGAAAAATAAATTCCTGTCGTAATTCCAATACTCTTAGATTATGTTTTCCCCCGAAATGATTAAGTGTGGCCAACTCAGTTTGCATTCTTACGAGATGAATTATCTTT
Source organism: Haliotis rufescens (assembly GCF_023055435.1). NCBI lineage: Eukaryota > Metazoa > Mollusca > Gastropoda > Lepetellida > Haliotidae > Haliotis > Haliotis rufescens. Next base: position 57,567,317 of record NW_025963779.1, on the reverse strand, counting down.
TTCACATTCTTCATTCCACCATTGATGATGTGTTTTCGAGAACACCTGGCCTGACTTTGTACACAAGTAACCATTCCACGGTGTGAACCTAAGATGTAATAATGTCATCATAGAAAAAGTTAATATTATTTATGTGACGAAAGACTTTGACATTTCCATCTTGGGTTATTTCTGTGAAAACTGCCTCCGAATCCCCGCCCAGAGGGTCATCTTGATACACATTCCAATTAAATTTAGCTCATTATTCACTTCAATACAATTCAAATGTTTATTGTGTGAAAGGCCATGGACCCATATACATGAAGAGCACACTGTACAATGCTGGATCATTTTACAAAAGGACTGACATGTTTCATTTTAGTACATTTCGCTCTTGAAGGCATATTTGAAATATGACCAGACAGATTTTAAATCTTGATATAATGAGGTTGCCATAACGCGAGGAAATTGTTAGAATGAAGGTCGAATTACACATTTATGTGGTATGTGTTGCTTTAGAGTGTCTCTTAAGGGTTGGCATATAAAGGTGAAATGATACATTATGCCGATGAGCAAGAGCATGTCTCTCGCCCAAGCGTTACTCGGGACATATTCCCAGTGTTTAGGATCGAATCTGTTGTCACTACATACTCAACTCATAGTAATAACTAGTATGGTGGCTAGCCAACATGTCACTGTAACTGTTGAAGTCACCACAAATTGAATGATTATCTTCTGAGGGATCAATCAATATTAAAAAAGTTATTGTCACTGAAAGCTGTTTCAAGTTGTTATTTTTATTGTAGGCTAAAATGTAGATTTTTGTCTAACTGTACAAAGGCTGGACAGTACAAGTATGATGGGAATATATTAAGCACTTCTTCAAGTGTCTATAACGTTAGGTGGGATGGGGGGAGAGTGGGGGGCACAGTGGCCCAGTCGTCTAAGGCGCCGCGATTCGCTGTGCAGAGTTGCGTCCCTTGGGCACACCAGAAACCTATGATTGTGGGTTCGAATCCCGGTTCGCCCCGATTATGTTTATAGGTATGTCAGCACAATACCCGTGCTCGTGGTTTTCACCGAAGTGGTCAACGTCTGAGACCTGCATCACTTCGTGCTTTCCTCCCACATTAAACTGACACGCCATGATATAACTGGAATAATGTTAAAAGCGGCGTTAAACCCAACTCACTCACTTACTCTATAACGTTAGCATGCTTAGCTTTGCTTTTTCTCGAAAGAAACATGGCCATTGAGGTTTAGTCTAGGTTACTAGCGTCTACATATCATCTAGTTGCCAGACAATGAGCTACTTCCCATCAAATATCCATCTACGCGTTTATGTGTTTCCCGATCTGTAAACCAGACGACAAGGACATACAACACTAAATCATCAATGTACAAACGAATATTGAGTACTATAGGTGAGGTGAAATTGGGTTTAACGTCGCGTCCAAGATTATTGCACTTATATAGCGACGTGCATGCACGTGTATGTGTGTGTGTGGCTGCTTGTACTAGTCCGGACTGATGCCGATTTATAGTGCTAGCTCACTGAGATACCATGCCGCAGTTTAACATGAATACCCCACTCAGACACAGTATACTGACTCCGAGCCGACCAGTCCTTGTTTTAGCCCCTTAATGCCGAGCGCCAGACAGGGTAACAATTGAGTACTATAACAAATCCCGTTGAGACAGTGTTGTGTTCTTTTTCTCTTCGACGTATTAAAGATTAAACATCATATATGGCTAGGAAAAGACGTGAGACTCAGGTCTTCGATGACCAAACCAAATTTGATTGTCGTCAAAATATTCCGTTTATTTCACACTTTTAGCAAGCAAATTCCTGGTTAAACAAATATGTGCATCTAAGGCCATGTTGGTGAAAAACAGTTATTATCTTTTCTGTGCCTCGCTACATTATCATCTAATAGACCTGATGGGGGTAGCCTTGTGGTTAATTCGTTCACTCTTCACGCCAAAGGCTCGCGTTCGATTCCCCCAATAGGTACACTGTGTGAAGCCCATTTCTGGGGTTCCCTACTGTGTTTGTTGTTTAACGCCGCACTCAGCAATATTCAAGCTATATGTCGGCGGTCTGTAAATAATCGAATCTGGACCAGACAATCCAGTGATTGGCATCATGAGCCTCGATTCACGCAGTTGGGATACGATGACATGCATAAACCAAGTCAACGAGCATAACCACCCGATCCCGTTTGTCGCTTCTTACGACAAGCAAAGTCGCCTTTTAGTGCAAGTATGGATTGCTGAAGACCTATTCTACCCCGGGTCTTCGCGGGTCCTTTAGCTTCTAGAAACCCCTTAATGAGGTATAGAATTCATCTAGAAAGTCTACTCGCCCGAATAGTGATATTATATAGGAACATCCCCAAAATGCCCCCCTCCCCCCCCCCCCCCACACACACACCAAGAGTTCAGACGCTCTTTCAAATCTTCGTAGAAAGAGCATACTCGATTGTGCTCTTGCTCTCGCTCGGGAAATACACGAATTCTGACACTCGTTTCATGAAATCAGTGTGAAACACATACATGTATAATAATCTCTACATATTCTTCCCCAGGTCTAACCAGAGAGCCTCAGCCCCTTGCTGTTGTCGGGACAAAAGGTCAGGAGGACGTATATATGTTTGACATGGCAGAATAGACATGTGTTCTAAAAGTGAGCCATATAGAGAGAAACCCCGTTGATACGAACATTCCCGTTCAGAGTTAAATTGTCCGAATAAGCAAACTCTAGACGCACAATGTCCAGATTGTATATTTGTGAACGCTCCCATCAGTAACATCGTCCAGAATGGGAGGTTTCCAGTCTTTTGAGGTCCGGATTAATACGATTTTACTGTAGCAGAATCGTTTTAAATACAACACACAGGAAATGATTCAGCACTACGTATACAAGTCTAACGTCATTGACAAAAACATTTCAACCTAGCTGTTAATTGTTTTAAATTTAAATTTAAATTTATTTACGTCAATCATAATGAAATGACCAAGTTTTGGGAAATACACCGACTCATATAATTGATATACTTTCACAACTTGTGCACATAAAGCTGTGGGTGCAAATTATTCAGCGTCTTCATTCATGAAGCGAATCACATTAAATCCCTGACACACATGTTCATCGATGCACACGATCGATAATACTTACTATGTATAGAGCATGGCGCGTTCCTTAATTTGATTGGCTGGTTTTACGGAGTTTGTATGATTACCATATACGGTCAAACGCTATTCCATTCCATTTCATTCATGTCGTAAGCTCTGGCTGACTATGACTATGCATTTCATTGAATGGGATGATGGTTCTACTAGGAAAAGGGAGTAGTACTTTCTGTTTCAGTCATGTGAACATGAATATAATAGTGACGTCGTCCCGTTCATACAAACTGATTATATATTAATATATATCGATGAGTTCAGTGGTACATGGCGCAGCTATTGTCTCGTCCAGAATACCTTTACGCTGAGTAATATAATGACTTAAACTGTCCCATACGCTTCAGAACAGGTGTCATATGAGTGAGTGGGCGAGGGAGTGATTGAGTGAGTGAGTTGACAGCATGGGCAACGACCTACGCCGTGAGACACGGTGACACTCACCTGCAATATCCACATTGAAACCATGTACCATACCCCATTTTATTTAGTTTATGATATTTATTAGATACGTGGGGCTCCGGAATTCCTACATAGGTTTGAAAAAGACAACAATAATATAAACAATAATACAACAACAATAATCATCATTATTTTTGTAATAATTACGAATATCAATTACGACTATAACATGAAATCAGCACGGTAAATGCATGGCACAGTTCCAGAAACTGACATTGATGTATCGGCCATATTTCAACAATACACGCAAACAGATAGATAAATCTCCTGCATCTTTATCACACGAAAACCAGGTATGTCTGCGGTTCTATCCGGGCAAAAATTCATCTTTTTCCTTGATCATTTGACATACATCATAGACCTCTAACAACCTAAATGTGTTTATAATAGTATCAATGATTTGTGGTCATAAAAGCTGTTTGTTTGATGTAATTCTGTAAAAATTCGAGTCTGAACCTGACAATCCAGTAATTGACATCATGTGCATTGATCTACGCAAAGTTATTATCTCTTCTCTGCCTCGCTACACTATCATCTAATAGACCTGATGGAGATAGCCTTGTGGTTAATTCGTTCATTCTTCAGGCCAAAGGCTCGGGTCCGATTCCCCTAATAGGTACAATATGTGGAGCCCATTTCTGGTGACCCCTACTGTGTTTGTTGTTTAAGGCCGCACTCAGCAATATTCCAGCTACATGACGGCGGTCTGTAAATAACCGAATCTGGACCAGACAATCCAGTGATTGGCATCATGAGCATCCATCTATACGCAATACGGATACGATGACATGCATCAGCCAAGTCAGTGAGCCTGACCACCCGATCCCGTTAGTCGTCTCTAAAGACAAGCATAGGTTGCTGAACACCAATTCCAACCCGGATCTTCACGTGTCAGTAAAACATGAAGAACCCGGAACAAGTGTGTTCTTTATTGTACATCCTGGTTTCATCGAGGATTGGTTGCAGAAGTAACGTGCGCTATGAATCATTTTTTATTGCACGTAAATATTCACCTACACCTCATATATAAATACTTCTGACAATAAGTCATTTTAATATCATATTAATGGTATTGTTTCATGACCATTTCTACATCTAAGAAGGATGCAGTTAAAATACGGACACTGAGTTGATGAGAATCTTGAGATGCTGACGAATGCCTGATGCGTGCACGTCATGTCTTATGACCAGCACCCACACCAGGTGACTGTACTTATATAGCAGGCTATTATTGATGTCACATTCCATTCTGTGGCCGTGCAGGTGTAATGATTATCACCTGTAATCAGCGATGAGCAAGACGATCGATACCAGCATTACATGTGCTTGAAGAGGTGGCACAGATTCCAATCTCGGGCGTTGGCGATACATTTACCATTGTATCATACTGAGCTGTTTCATACTGAATATGGGAGATTGAAATACAACAAAACCTCGTTAATCCGGACCCCGTTTGTCCGAAAACCTGCATTCCGCACAATTACTTTTTTTTTTTATATAAACCCAAAGGTACTTGAACAATACTCTGCACCTATGATTCATTAAATGAATAATCCGGATTTGGAACTTTGCTGTTCGGATCAACGGAGTTTCACTGTACGCTTGTGTATATTTTTCTTTGATACCTTTTTGGTTACAAGATATTCTAAAACGGGCATGCAGGTAAAAAGTAGAAAACAATGGACTAAAAAACAAACGTGAATAAATGTCCGCGTATTCGGCATAAAAAATTGGAACAAGCATCTCATTCATCTTCACCCTCATCCCATTCTGCTGGGAGCCAAGGAAATCGGGTGCATGCAATGTAAGACCATGTGAACACGTATTCTTATTTCGCCCCTGAATTACGACACGCAAGTCCGATAACTATACTACTAACACAAAGGTTAAGGACCGCCCTTTCGTATCACCATAGTTAATATGTGAAGGGTGGCACGGGTGGCCCAGTCGTCTAAGGCGCCGCGATTCGCTGTGCAGAGTTGCGTCCCTTGGGCACGCCAGAAACCTATGATTGTTGGTTCGAATCCCGGTTCGCCCCGATTATGTTTCTAGGTTTGTCAGCACCATACCCTTGCTCGTGGGTTTCACCGAAGTGGTAAACGTCTGAGACCTGCATCACTTCGGGATTTCCTCCCACATTAAGCTGACACGTCGTGATATAACTGTAATACTGTTAAACGCGGCGTTAAACCCAACTCACTCTCAATGTGAAAGAATCGGATGGTCCTTTACTTCTTTTGAGTAGTATATATGTTTTTCCGTGGCTGTACACCTGGCAAACAATGCACTGTTTGTTTTTGATCATTTGACGTAACTCATAGATATGTAAACCATCCTATAAAATGAGTTCAATAAGTATATACATCATTAGTATCATAAAATAGTCGCAGTTTGGTGAGCCAAACATCAGGAACACGTGACCAGAAACAGCAGGTGCTCTACTTCCTGGTTTCACACGAGGATTGGTGTACGTACGTGATCACCTCAGAAAAAAATATGTGATACAAATTCATATTAATATCCTGTAACATGACATTTGATTCATGATCAATACATAATCGCAAATGAGGATGATGCAGCTGAACTTGAGACGCTAAGTTGATGAGAATGTTGAGAAGTTGACATATGTCTGATGCGTGCATGTCATGCCTGTCTTGTGACCGGCACCCACGCCAGGTGACTGTACTTATATAGCAGGCTATTATTGATGTCACATTCCATTCTGTGGCCGTGCCGGTGATATAATTACCAACTGTGATCAGCGATGACCAATGCAATCGATACCAGCATTACGTGTGCTTGAAGGGGTGGTTAAGATTCCAATCTCGGGTGTTATCGCTGCTTTTACCATATTCTCCGAAAAACAGCTTCCTCCCGGGGGTAGAAGTACAGTGAAAGTATACCCATCCTCATAATTATTCCCCCCCCCCCCCCCCCTAGATATATACGTCTTAGTAAAGGGGTAACTATTTTCACCCCTAGATACATGCGTCTTAGTAAAGAGGTAATTATTGTTCCACCTAAATATGTACGTCTTAGTATAGGGTAATTATTGTCACCGCCTAGATATGTACGTCTTAGTATAGGGGTAATTATTGTCACCGCCTAGATATGTACGTCTTAGTATAGGGGTAATTATTGTCACCGCCTAGATATATGCGTTTTAGTATTGGGGTAATTATTGTCACCCCCTAGATATATGCGTCTTAGTATAGAGGTAATTATTGTCACCCCTAGATATATGCGTTTTACTATTGGGGTAAGTATTGTCACCCCTAGATATATGCGCCTTAGTATAGGGGTGACTTAAATATGAACAAGAGTATATTATACCCGGACCCCGCCACTGAACCTTGAAATATCAAATCTGTGATAATTTCCTTACTGATATCATTTGACGACAGATACTTAATCAAAGCACATAAAGTTCTCCTGATATACTTCACTTGGATCTTGCTTGTTTTAAATAATATGAAGTATGTGATAGTTATTTAACAATTTACTGTCCTTTGTCGACAGGTGTGTATTCTTTATGTGGACGAAATACTGACGACGTGATGTAATACATTAACTCTCTAACATCCCTTTGTTTGACCCCGTGCTCGCTCCGTACACATTAATACACGTGTGAATAAGTGCCGATGGAATGCACAACAGATCGATATTCCGCTACCAGTGTCATGCGTTAAATCTCCAGTGCTGTGGGTCACACTGACCTACTTGTCACTCACGTACAGGTCATAGCTTGGCATGACAAAGTAAAAAGCAATGTCTTGTCGATTTCTCCTTCATTTTATCAAATACTGCGTCGTGTAAAAAGTATATGAGATCATATTTCTGTGATTAGTCAAATACTTACTATCATCTATGTGTATAGTGAAACCCTGTTAATCTGGACGGCACCCTCCCCACTGAAATCGTCCGGATTATCAAATGTCCGTATTAAAGGAGTAAGTAGACGCTCCGAGCAACGACAGGAAATATGTACTGTGTTGGTTTCGTTTTGGCAACCCAGTGGTTAAAGCGGTCGCTTGTCGCGCCTAACAGCTGGGTTCGACACCCAAACGGTACATGTGTAAGGCCCATTCTTTGGTGTTTCCCCCTTTTATATTCTTGGAATATTGGCTTCATACAGTGTTACCATGTAGGGAATCGAGCCCAGGTCTTCTGCGTGACAAGCGACCGCTTTAACCACAATCCTCCCCTCCGACCCTAATAATGAAAAGAGCGAGCAAAGGAATGAGTGATTTTTTTTTAAATCGAGCTTTACAAATACAGGAACCAACGAAACAGAACTGCTACAATTATAATGTCTATCTACACTGTATATGTGTTCCATGTTCACAGGGTTTGAGAGAGCTGATACACCATCTTATATAACTTTACACTTGCCCCGGTCATGTCGTATTGGAGGCGGTCGGTCGGATAGCCTTGTGGTTAAAGCGTTCGCTCGTCACGCCGGAGAGAGGGTTCGATTACCGATTTGGGTACAATGTATGAAGCCCATTTTGGTGTCCCCCTTGATGATATTGCTGGAATATTGCTAAAAGCGGCGTAAACCCATTCTCACTCACTCACGAGACAGATGGAGTGTACTAAAAGACTGCATAGTACCTTCCAACATTTATGTATTTCGCAGTTTGCAACACTCATATAATCGTCCCGTTTTGCTATTTTTTCGTGAACATCTGGGGGGATGGGGCCTAGCGGTTAAAGCGTTCGCTTGTCACACCAAAGGTCCGGGTTTGATTCCCCACATGGGTACAATGTGTGAAGCTCAATTCTGGTGTCCCCCGCTGTGATATTGCTGGAATAGTGGTAACAGCGGCGTAAAACCATACTCACACATCTCCATGCAAGTTTCTAAAGAATTATGTAATCAAGATACAACTAGCTTTTTTTTTTAGGAATATTGTGATAGAATATGAGGCACTTCTTAAAACGATATATTGATCAGCCATTGTTGCATTTAGGACAAGGAATACAAATAATGCAATATATAAATCAATCAGAAAAAAATATGATTTGACATTGGCACTCTGCTTTTCTCGAAATAAATCAAACTCGACCGAGTGGTCCCGATGACGTCCACTGAATGACGTCACACTCTTATAAGAAAAACAAACCTCTGACAGATCAGTATCATACTGTAAGATTTGAAATATGTCTTATTAAATCTCTATATTAAACACAGGAAATATTTCTATATTAATGTGTAGGTGTTGACATGCTTAAGTCAACATGTGGTCACGATATTGACATCCTGCTTACAAAGTGCAATGTACATACATGTGACCTGCAGGTGAGTAGTGTCATATAAAGTGTCACAATAACGCTCATCCTCACACACCAACGTAAGTTTCAATGTGTGAGTAGGTCAAGGTGACACATAGGTAGCGCCTGAGTAAGACTTTAACAAATAGATTTTGACAGGATCTACATGTTATTCAATTTAGAAAATAAATCCTTTTGACTTGTCAGCTTGATCATTCGCTTCAGTGACGCATCTTGTGTGTTATCCCGTAGGTGTTAACTACGTCCGTTTGTCACGGAATGTGAGTTAGTGTGTACATAGAAAGTGACAAGTATATAAATTATTTTTATATTTTTTCTTTGTTGGAGGTGTTATAGATAGTGTCACTTGGTTTCCACTTGGGTAATATATATTCTTCTTGTGATTCCGATTTGGATTTTCCCAATACACTCATGAAAACCCCGGCCGTGGGGACTTCGCGGAATATCCCTGCAACACGCGTCATACATTCATAATCGAAGCCTTATTGTCCGCCTGTGTAATTATACTCGTGTATGGTGTGGTGATATGTACAGTCATAATAAATGTTTTAACTCCATTTTCTGTCTGAATATTACCTCAAGATTAAAACAGTATTATTTGTTTAATTAAGTCTTAAATTTGTATTAAATTCTGCATTCTGCATGTCCACTTTGATCATTGTGAAAATGTATGGTTCTTCTTGCGTGTTGAAGAATATCAATCATTGACTTGCGCCAGTAATTTGCGAGTTAAGTAGAAATGATACAAATATTATCCTCCCATATTCTCTAAAGGGATGCTACTAGTGTCAGATAGAGACGTACATACATAGGCTATATTGTACTTAATCACGACATTGTCTCATTTAGTTTCAGTGAATGCCAACCTTGGGGATTACGCTGAAAACCATTTTTCATTTTTCGATGAGATGTAACTTGTTTTAAACATAGCAGTGGTTAATGGCAATTCCTTATGACTTTTATCTGGTTACAATGTTCTTGTCCGTGCACTCTAAAATCTGTATAACAATTCAAATTCAAGTTATTCAAATGATTTTTGAGTAATGAGAGAGTTTATATGCGATAGCGCATTTAAATTTCCTATTGTATCTGATTATCTTGGTTTTTACAACGAAGTGGTATGTTTCATATTGTCCTTTCGTGTGGTCAAACAGACATGTACCAAGTCCATTTCGTCGTTAATTGATGCTTTGTTTGTTTGTTTGTTTGTTGTTTTACGCCGCCTTCAGCAATATTCCAGCTATATGATGGCGGTCTGTAAATACTCGAGTCTGAACCAGATAATCCAGTGATTGATATCATGAGCATCGATCCATGCAAGTGGGATCTATGACATGCATCAACCAAGTCAGCGCCTGATCCCGTGAGTCGCCTCTTACGACACGCATAGTCGCCTCTTACGACACGCATAGTCGCCTCTTACGACACGCATAGTCGCCTCTTACGACACGGGGGCGGTCGGGTAGCCTAGTGGTTAAAGCGTTCGCTCGTCACGCTGAAGACCCGGGTTCCATTCCCAACACTGGTACAATGTGTGAAGCCCATTTCTGGTGTCCCCCGCCGTGATAATGCTGGAATATTGCTAAAAGCGGCGTATAACCATACTCACTCACTCACTCTTACGACACGCATAGTCGCCTTTTACGGCAAGCATGGGTTGCTGAAGACCTATTCTACCCCGAATCGTCACGGGTCGTTAATTGATGCTCAAACTACTACACTCTCGGGCAAAAGAAAGCATACACCCATGTTTGATGGTGGCTAAAACTGAATCAAACAATGTATCGTATTTCGATCGTGGTGTAAGATATATAGTTGTGTTTTGGGCCTTAAGTTTGCAGTGTTACCGCGACTGTCTTCAGCCAAGTAACGTTTGTAATGTTTTGGTCGAATCCAATTTTCAAGTGTATACTTTATTTATTTACTTATTTTAGATCGTGTACAGGATGAACGTCACTTTAGCATTGTTTCAGCCACAGGGTGATGTATACATGATAGTGGGTGAGTGAGTTTGGTTTTACACCGCTTTTAGCAATATTCCAGCAATATCACGGCGGGGGACACCAGAAATGGGCTTCACACATTGTACCCATGTCGGGAATCGAACCCGGGTCTTCGGCGTGACGGGCGAACGCTTTAACCACTAGGCTACCCGACCGCCCCTGTATACATTATAAGATTTGGACTTGTTTACATGAGGGTTCGGGTAGATTTTATGATTATTTATGTATTTCATTTAAACTGTTCCAGCAACTTTCAATTACCATTAAGAATGGTATAAATGACATGACAAGCTCCAAATACAGTTTGAAAGCTTTTATCGCTGCAGACAATGGTTCAGTCCAGCCATATTACGCCGGCCTGTAACAAATCGATTCTTGACCAGGCAAACCGGTGATTGATAGCATGAGTAACGACGACAGACTTTCAGCTGTTTCCCATATTTTCATCACTCTATCCTCGTACAACACGCATGGGGTAGTACAGTCCATTTTGTCACGTAAAGCTAAAACAGAACAAAATATCACTACACAAAAAACAACAACCCCAAAAGAACAACTAAAAAAACCAAAAAAACAACGGCATTACGAGGTGATGGATACTAGTTTGAATGAAGTATGATTCAAAATGACCAAATGTTTATGATATATTTTAATAACCAATCATGCACCAGCTGATGCCCGATAAAATAAGTATTGTTTATATTTAGAGAGATAAGCATTAATAATAAACTACAAACAACCCTATTTCAAAAACATGTTACGCGTACGCTATATAAGTATATGAATTATTCATCCATTTGTGGAGAATTCCATATTTTCTAGATATCAATGTTTACTTTCAGTGTCATCGCACGTGTAACCTGATATCTTGCAGCTGTGTCACAACTCTATTGAGGCGTTGTGTGATTGACGCTCCAGGAATGTGATTTACCGTCAGTCATTGTGTAGGCAATTCAGTGCTTACATATCGACCCTGTCTCAGCAGCTCTGAGTAAACGCCACAATAAAGGGATAGCTTGCCCACACATCGCTGTGTAAATATTGTGTCTACTCTGTGGTGAAGGTTTTGGTCGTATTTCATGTTTATGTTCATTTTTTCTATTACCATGAATGTGAGGCTATTAAAATACATTCCTTGTTTCCTATAGGTGCCCGCCTCTGATTGTGTCCAACTTTACATATGTTCTTTGTTATTTTATATTAAGTCACTTTTTAACTCAAATTTCGTTTTCGCACCAGTTTCCATCTTAAAGATCACTTCATCCCGTTCGTAATGTCACATTCGCAGGTGAACTGGGTCACTGTGACATCAGTCTCTCAATACGCTTGGCGCGTTGCCAAATGAGATCACTCTGTACACTAGAATTAGAGGTCACTTTGATTGACTTGTTACCTGTGAAATAAATATAAAATATATTATATTATTTTAATTAATTATATTATTTAAAATATATTATAAGTTTTAAAAACAGAACATAAAAAAATATTTTTTAACCAGTTTTAACTCGTTTTGTATGACGACTGCTAACATAATTTTGATGCATTTTGTTTTGATCGAAACCGGAGATAATTTTACTGTGTCTCAATGATATCAGGAAATATTATTATTTTGAAGGGATGTTTATTTCCGGGCCATTTTCGTAAACTGGGGGATTGTTTATGCAGTAACATTGACAGTTTCTCGTGGTGTTTTGTACCAATAATATTTGTAAGGCATGTTTAATACAGAGAGGGGCGAGGTATGTGTGTGTGTGTGTGTGTGTGCGTGCGTGCGTGCGTGCGTGCGTGAGTGTGTGTGATACCTCGCGTGTATGCTATTCTTTGTCTGAGACAGTGCATTCTCATATAAACACAACGCTGAAGACACATGTAGCTTAACAAATTAATATCCGCTTTATGTTCACCTACAGTGCCCAGTGCGATGAGATCACCTTGTATGTGTCGTCACATAACTAAATCGTGTATTTATCTCTTTGCGTGTGTGCGTGCATGTTCGCGTGCATGCGTGTGGCCACACATAACTATACAGTACCCCTCGCAATATATCCTCCCTACTAACTAATAAAACACAAGCAAATATCTGAGAACGTTAGGTGTCCATTTTTGTAAGGCATCGTTCGATGCAGTCAAACAAGGGAAATACTTAAATTACATCAACCAGATAAAAATATTTTAAATTTAGTTTTAATGTATGATTTTTCAGTAACAAATAACAACTGTCGCAGCTTCTTCATGTAGGAAACAAAAACAAATATTCAATTGTTGAGAACATTGTAAATACGACTTGAATTTATTAAGTATCATGCGGAAAATGCAAGTAAGATTCACCTGTACTGAAACGTCAGACAACGTACTTATTTGACCTTACAAAATAATAATCAGCATAGGGTATGTCACTGACAAACTGCACGTGTTAACCGTGCAGAGAAATATACACGAAGGACGATCATTCTAATATGAGATTTGTACACGCACGTTAAAGTGGTGCTACCAATATGGAACTAAAAAGCAAAATCAATTTAAGTATTTCTGACTGCATTTGTGTCAGTTTTGAAAATAAGTCAGTCACCTGAAAGGCACTTCAACAGCTAAGCGTAAACAGGAAACGTGACTCAACCTTGAGCGACCGTTATAGATGCTGATGCCATACCATGCCCTGATCTCTTTGTTTACAGACCAACTGGAGCCTATGCATTTTATGGACGCTTCTATTTTTATTGAATTTCCCATCGTGTAATGATTTATTGTGATGTTTATAAAAATAGCTCTGATTAATTTTTCATGTTCATCAGATGTATTTTAAGTTTATTATCCAGTATCCATTTGCAATAAATTAAAATATCAATGCCCAGATTAAAAAGAAATTATTTTGTCAAATGATATCACTCCCCACAGTTTTGTAATAGGAGCATATGCAGTAATGATCAATACAAACATCTATTGTTACTGGGGAGTGATGTGAAACAGATATCCATTTTATGTTTGTTTGTTTGTTTGTTTGTTTGTTGTTTAACGCCGCATTGAGCAATATGCAAGCTATATGACGGTAGTCTGTAAATAATCGAGTTGTAGCAAGCAAATTCCTGGTTAAACAAATATGTGCATCTAAGGCCATGATGGTGAAAGACAGTTATTATCTATTCTCTGCCTCGCTACATTATCATCTAATAGACCTGATGGGGGTAGCCTTGTGGTTAATTCGTTCACTCTTCACGCCAAAGGCTCGCGTTCGATTCCCCTAATTGGTACAATGTGTGAAGCCCATTTCTGGTGTTCCCTACTGTGTTTGTTGTTTAACGCCGCACTCAGCAATATTCAAGCTATATGACGTCGGTGTGTAAATAATCGAGTCTGGACCAGACAATCCAGTGACTGGCATCATGAGCATCGATCCACGAAGTTGGGATCGATGACATGCATCAACCAAGTCAGCGAGCCTAACCACCCGATCCCGTTAGTCGCCTCTTACGACAAGAAATCGTATCATTAGTATTATGTCAAACTTAACTGGGTTCTGAATAAGATGTATTTGTTCATGATTTCTTTTTTTTCAATGCGCTAAGTGTTTTTCAAACTATTTTTCAGGTACCTATTTCCTTTCCCAGCTGAAGAACATCCTAACTGTTACACACGTGATCATTTTCACATACATGCAGTAAAGCTGCAACTTAATTATCATTTCAAATTTTAATAATTTTCTTTACAACATTGATATGGTCATCTAGCACGTGTTAAGATCTGACCTAGGGACCGATCATTTGATATTCTGGGATGTTATATTGAGACCAAATATTGTTTCAGCTACAGCTGAAAAACCAGATATTTTATTAATTATAACAAAGAGCGAAACTAATTTTTTTTTTTAAAAGCACTATGCAACAAATAAATTTTTTCCTTCAATATGAAGCATAATTATTTCTTTCAAGAATTTTCGGGGACAATTAATTTTATTCGATAAAATCTCGGCCCCTCCCTATACACTTAGTCCTGCCGAACCTTCCTGTCCTGTGAATCATGTCCTTTGACATGTTCACTGATGCATTGATCAAATTGTTGAAACAAATCCCACTGTCTCACATGATTGGTAACTGTGGGTGAAGATAAAATAATTCTTGTGGCCCTTGGAACAATGACATTGTACAATTGTCATATGTACAGAAAAGGATGCTCTGTTTTGAGGTTAAAATTATCATGACATTGTATCACTGCCAAATCACAGTTCGAAACAATATATTGTTGAATGTGGCAGTTGTCAAAACGTACATTGAACCCTTGATAATCAAGCGGAAGGTCGTGGTTCGATCCCTGGCCGGGTCATACCATACGTTAAAAGACGGTTCTTGTTATCCTGTCTGGCGCTCGGCTTTAAAGGGATAAAACAAAGGACTGGTCGGATCGGAGTTAGTACACTGTGTCTGAGTGGGGTATTCGTGTTAAACTGCGGCATGATATCTCAGTGGACTAGCAGTATAAAATAAGCATTAGTCCGGTTTAATACAAGCAGACACACACACACACACACACACACACACACACACACACACGCACGCACGCACGCACGCACGCACGCACGCACGCACATACACATACGTGCATGCCTTTCGATATATAATTGCAATAACCTTGAACACATCGTTTAACGTTTCACCTCACCTCAAGGATGTTCTCAAATCCCCAAATTTAAAATAATCATCAGTAGACATTAATCTTTATACAGAAAAAAAAAATCTACGGTACAGATTTTGAACATTTATTATAGTTTTGAATATTGTGAATAATTGCAAAATTTAGGTTCATATTTAATGATTATGGTTGTCCCATGACTTGTGGCTTTCTTCCGAGTTTGGTGACAGTGTATGAAAACCCTATGGAAAGTTGAGTGGTACAGACGTTTCCATATCTCCAGATGTGTTGTGTATGAAACAAGCCTTACACTGAGGGAGTGAGGGAGTTTGGTTTAAGGCTGCTTTGCACACTATTCCAGTTATATCGCGGGTATCAACTTAGTGGGAGGAAAGCCCGAAGTGATGCAGATCTCAGTCGTTTACCACAGTTATGGAGCTGACATATCCAGAAACATAATCAGGACGAACCTGGATTTGAACCCACGAATATAGGTTTCTGCCGTACCCAAGGGAGGCAACTCAGAACAAAGAATTGAAGTGCCCTACGCCACTAGGCCACACCAGCTCCAAACAAGCCATACAATGGTAAATGGAGAAAAAAACAAATTGATTATTTCTTCATGTGTATTTGGTTCAAAAGTGAGAAACACATAGACACAATGGTTTCTTGCTTGTGTTTTATTCAGAAAATGTCATCAAGTTCACCATGACAAATATCAAAAGTAAAATCTCCATTGTTAATGAATTCAATTGACAGAAATTGTTCCAGACTCAATTTAACAATGTACCGTATTCGTCGTAATAAGCGCCCCTCTTTAATAAGCGCCCGCAGCTATATTGCTAATATATTGGCTAGTGAACAATGCCGATTGATCAATGTACAAAAGACTTATTTATTACGCACACGTGTGTTATATGCACCCTTAATTATGGGCAATTAAATTCTGGAAAAATATATCTGCCGTATATAAACATTTCAGGCTGTCAGCATAAACCACGAAACTTATCTTTCAACTCTTTTTTTTCCACCAAAATAATATTCTAATTACAGCCCCCTATCTCTAATTTTGAAAGCGCCCTGGGTGCTTATTATGTCAAATACGGTATTGTGAGAAAACAAACATGTATTGTTCAGAGAGTAATCTTTCAGTTAAAAGTATTTTTTCCATTCAGAACATTTCAGTTTGTGACTTATAAACCCTCCAAAATCATAAATTTGGTATCCATGACAAACAATTTATTGTTTTGGCCTTAATGGTGTTTCTCAGGCAAATGTTTTCAGGATCAACATGAACCATTGCGAATGTTCAATCATATTGATGGAAGCAGCTTCTATGTTCCTTATTTTGCCAGCTGCCTCTGGTTTAAGTAATAGATACTTTTTCCTTGTAATAAAAATAAATAGAGTTGAATGTTGATGATGCAGCTTGGATTTATCCATATTCTCTCACCTTGTAATATATAATATATTCGACGTAATAAGTGCCCCGCTCTAATAAGCGCCCACGGCGATATTTGCCAATATATTTGCCAATGAACAATCCCAATTAGCACCCTTCCTATTGATCAATGTACACAAGACTTATTTATTAGTGTATAATACACACTTGTGTGCTATATGCACCCTTAATTAAAATCATACACGATGGAAAATTCAATAAAAATCAAGTATTGAGAACATAGGTGATGAATTCATACTATCAAAACCATAATGTATATTTACATCAACAAATAACCGTAAATATGCGTGCCTTCCTTAAATTAATTAAATTTCTGGAAAATATATCTGTTGTGTATGATACGCACAGACTTTTCTTTTGTATCATTTCAGGCTGTCAGCATAAACCATAAAATTTACGATATTGCAACTCTTTCACCAAAACTATATTCTTATTTCTAATTTTGAGAGGGCCCTGGGCGATTATTATGTCGAATACGGTACATATAATATGAAAAGGTCAACTTTCATGAAGGTGAGTTGACCAGCTGTTTGCGTGATATTGACAGGTATGTTACATATTATGCTTGGCATATTAAAATCTACTGCAGATGTCCTGTGTTTTTCTCACTACCAAGTACAGTTCAGCGTTTGGACTAAAATATTGCCAACAAATAGATACTTTGTTCATCAGATATTGCTTTCCAAAAGTGACAAATGTTGAATTAAAGTTTTGAAATGATTAACATTTCTTTCTCATTTAAACAGATTGATTTTTTTTTTATCTGTTCTCTTTCCATATCAGAACAAGTCAATATTGTTGTCTTCAGATTTTGGTTGTTTCTCATTCCCAAATTATGGCCCTAAACTTGTTGACATGATTATTAGGGCAAGGGAGGTATTTCAGAATTTAATGATAATACCTGTTCATGGAGAGATTAATACCATCCAAACTGTTTTGATTTATTTTAAAAATTAAATTTAAAAACAAAAAAGAAAGAATTAGTTTGTTGTGGCCTTATCAAGACTTGATCCTGAGTCTTGCTTGAAACCTGTACTTCTCAACAACACTGTATGCAGTTCTTGAAGCATTAGGGGTCAGTGTGCAGAGTTGCATCCCTTGGACACACCAGAAACCTATGATTGTTGGTTCGAATTCGGTTCGCCCCGATAATGTTTCTAGGTTTGTCAGCACCATACCCGTGCTCGTGGGTTTCACCAAAGTGGTAAACATCTAAGACATGCATCACTTCGGGCTTTCTTCCCACATTAAGCTGACACGCCATGATATAACTGGAATGCTGTTAAAAGCAGCATTAAACCCAACTCACCCACTCACTCACTCCCGATTGAAGCACCATACAAAGACAGACAACCTTTTGATTTTCAAACTTGTTTTAATCAGTTGGTTTGTATCATTAAACAGACATTGTGGCTCCTCAGGCAATCATTAAATAAACAATATCCTCATTCACACCTACACAACAGAAACATGGGACATGAACACACCCACAGCCCAAGTGACACGGTCTCCAAGGGATACAGATTAACTGTTAGTGTAAGACATTAAGAGCACTATCATTGACTGAATGAGTATATTGTCTGCATTGTTAACAACAGGAGCCTGATTGTGATATTCGTGTCGCAAACATTTATCATGATGACAATATTTGTATATTTCAAAGTTGCAACATGTGTTAATAAATTCATCACTTTCATATTTATGCATCTCATGCAATTCTGTTGCACTATGGATGACTAGAATTGTGATTTGTGCAGCAGAAGCAGGTGGGAGAATAAGTTTGATGGTTGTTTCGAAGGTTACTCCATGTTAACAAGCTGGATGCACCATTCATGTTAAACTGGAGGAACCATCCATGTTAACAAGCTGGAGGTACCAAACCTGTTAACAAGCTGGAGGAACATCCATGTTAACAAGCTGGAGGAACCATCCATTCTAATAAACTGGAGGATCCATCCCTGTTAACAATCTGGAGGAACCAAACCTGTTAACAAGCTGGAGGAACATCAATGTTAACAATCTTGAGGAAGCATCCATGTTAACAAGCTGGAGGAACCATCCATACTAATAAACTGGAAGATACATCCCTGTTAACAAGCTGGAGGAACATCCATGTTAACAAGCTGGAGGAACATCCATGTTAACAAGCTGGAAGATCCATCCCTGTTAACAAGCTGGAGGATCCATCCCTGTTAACAAGCTGGAGGAACCAAACCTGTTAACAATCTGGAGGAACATCCATTTTAACAAGCTGGAGTAACCATCCCTGTTAACAAGCTGGAGGAACCATCCCTGTTAACAAGCTGGAGGAACCCAACCTGTTAACAATCTGGAGGAACATTCATGTTAACAAGCTGAAAGAACAAACAAAGTTAACATGGAAGCTTCAAAGTTAACATATATGTAGCCTGGATGTTTCTATGTTCTTAATGGCACTACGTAAGTATCAGTATCATCAATGTTATCTCTAACCAAGAATGTACACCATCAAAGTTAGGGTGAACTGTGGTCTTGTTACTTTCAGAAACCTTATCCACTGATACAAAGTACAAACATTTACAATGGTTCCCCACTAACAAAGTACACAGGGTGAACAAGTACCATGATATTATGCATATATTGTTAATATGTACTTAGACACAAAGTCCATTTTTTTACTATGTACCATGATACAGTATTATGATTACAAAGTCATTATGTATCAATACACATACTTTGCTTACAATGTCAATATGTATCAAGACACACATACTTTGCTTACAATGTCAATATGTATCAAGACACACATACTTTGCTTACAATGTCATATGTATCAAGACACACATACATTGCTTACAATGTCATATGTATCAAGACACACATACTTTGCTTACAATGTCAATATGTATCAAGACATATACTTTGCTTACAATGTCATATGTCTCAAGACACACATACTTTGCTTACAATGTCAATATGTATCAAGACACATATACTTTGCTTACAATGTCAATATGTATCAAGACACACATACTTTGCTTACAATGTCAATATGTATCAAGACATATAATTTGCTTACAATGTCATATGTATCAAGACACACATACTTTGCTTACAATGTCATATGTATCAAGACACACATACTTTGCTTACAATGTCATATGTATCAAGACACACATACTTTGCTTACAATGTCATGTCTCAAGACACACATACTTTGCTTACAATGTCAATATGTATCAAGACACACATACTTTGCTTACAATGTCAATATGTATCAAGACATATACTTTGCTTACAATGTCATATGTATCAAGACACACATACTTTGCTTACAATGTCATGTCTCAAGACACACATACTTTGCTTACAATGTCAATATGTATCAAGACACACATACTTTGCTTACAATGTCAATATGTATCAAGACATATACTTTGCTTACAATGTCATATGTATCAAGACACACATACTTTGCTTACAATGTCATATGTATCAAGACAAATACTTTGCTTACAATGTCATATGTATCAAGACACACATACTTTGCTTACAATGTCATTATGTATCAAGACACACATACTTTGCTTACAATGTCATATGTATCAAGACACACATACTTTGCTTACAATGTCAATATGTATCAAGACATATAATTTGCTTACAATGTCATATGTATCAAGACACACATACTTTGCTTACAATGTCATATGTATCAAGACACACATACTTTGCTTACAATGTCATATGTATCAAGACACATACTTTGCTTACAATGTCACATGTATCAAGACACACATACTTTGCTTACAATGTCATATGTATCAAGACACACATATTTTGCTTACAATGTCAATATGTATCAAGACACACATACTTTGCTTACAATGTCAATATGTATCAACTATCAAGACACACATACTTTGCTTACAATGTCAATATGTATCAAGACCCAAGTAGCTTTGCTTAGAGTGTCAATATGTATCAAGACACACATACTTTGCTTACAATGTCATATGTATCAAGACACACATACTTTGCTTACAATGTCATATGTATCAAGACACACATACTTTGCTTACAATGTGAATATGTATCATAACACACATGGTTTTTTTCATATAATGTCAATATGTACCATGACACAAGGACTAAGCTTACAATGGCACTACCAGTATGGACCATGACACACATACTTTGCTTACAATGTGAATATGTACCATGACACACATACTTTGCTTACAATGTCAATATGTACCATTACACACATACTTTGCTTACAATGTCAATATGTACCATGACACACATACTTTGCTTACAATGTGAATATGTACCATGACACACATACTTTGCTTACAATGTCAATATTACCATGACACACATACTTTGCTTACAATGTCAATATGTACCATGACACACATACTTTGCTTACAATGTCAATATGTACCATGACACATATGACTTGCTCAAGACATCCAGGTGTACAACCTAGGCAGATCCAGAGGGAGTCCAGGGGGTCCAGACCCACCATTTTGAAAACCAAAATTTAGTATGTTGTAGGCAGTAAAACTGACTGAGAGAGGATTTTGATATTTTGGATCCCTCCCATATTAAAATGCTGGATCCACCCTTGTACAATATACAGTGACAAATGTTATAGGATCTGGCACTTCAACACTACATGTGAAGTATGGCAAAAAGGTAATATGCATACAGCAGAAAAGTACAAAACATCACGACAGCCAGTGAATGTGACACACCATAGACATCTGCTATGAAGACAGGCATTTCTGCATTGGACAACTTCTACATTGTTTGAAAAGTATTTCAGGGTTACACATCCCATCATCAGGTCCAGTGCTGAAGTAACACATGTTATGTTTACATACAGACAGCTGCTCAAGATAGACACACTTTCCACACCGTCCGTGCAAGCACCTGCAGATGGCATGCCACTTCACTCGCGTGTCTCTGATGGCAGACGATGTGAACTTTATACAATGATATCATGAGTCGGCAAGAACAGCACGATGACAACAATGACAGTATGATGACAACAACGACAGTATGATGACAACAACGACAGTATGATCACATCAGCAGCTACATGACACAGTTTTCCAAGCCTTGCTTCTGACTAGATCACCTGACTCTGTTTCCGTTGTGAGTGAGTTTTGGTTTAATGCTGCTTTGAACAGAATTTAAGTTCCACAGACTGTGTGAGGGAAGTCCAGATTCCTTATATGTTTACCATTTTGATGAAACACACAAGCACAATTAAGTAACGTGCCAGAGATTAAAAGGATTTACAATTTTTAGTTGAAATGTAATTGACTAAATCTGCTGTGATTCAAAGAGCCATTATAAACTGTTGAGTCAAAAGAAAGTATAAACCCATGTTTGATGGTGGCTAAAATGAAACAAACAAAAAATGGTTATCTGAAGGTGATGTATTTGACACAGGCATCAGATCTTACGTTTGCAGTGATTTCTGTAACTGTTTTCTGCCTAGTAACGTTTTAATAATGTTATAATTGTTTGGTTATATTCAATTTTCAGGTGTATACAATCTTTTCCCTGGCGTTTTAGAAAGCCAACAACATGTTTTTATCTGCTTCTTTGGTAAGTAGGTGTTTCCTGGAGCAATATTCCCCTACAACTGATACAATATTGAGAGCCGTTGTATTGGCTGACAGAGCCAGGTGAGAATTGTCGCGTAAAGACTTCCGCTGTGCACCCAAATACAACACTTTTCTATTACTTGATTTACAGATAAGCCATTCCAAACTTCCACAAATGTGGAACAGTATTCGTCATCCAACCCACTGAATTTGTGAACATATTTCAGCAATAAATGAACTCCAAAAAGGTTGTTCTTTTATCTTTTAACAAACACTACAAGCAATATTTTCCTCATTTCAGTTTTTCTTCTTTACCCTATAAACCATCCAGGCTATCTTTCCGAAATCATAAAAAAGATATTTTGACTTTCAACATTTGACAACCTTTGGATTTGAAGAAAACACTAAAAATCAAGTAATAAACACCAAAATAGCTTTATACAGTCCAGCACTATTACATAATAGCAAAACCAGGATGGTTCAAGCAAAAACTGTTTTAGAGACTTGACATAAATCATAACATATCATGGAATACACTGTGATGTTGCCATTTATATGAGTACCACACATAACATGTCGACTAGTTTTGTAACATATCTACACATTTACATGCAATAATATATTGCGTGGTGGATGGAAATAATTGCATATCATTAATAAAGTATTTCAATGATAAGTATGATTTAATCAGCTGTATGCTAAGGTATGCTTCCCAAAGATGCCATCATGTCAAGGTCCAAAACAGTCAAAGAGGGGACTTTGTGAAGTCACAACCAAAACGATGAAATCTTTGTGAAGCAAATCCAGAGTGAACGGATCATGGTGGAACATCATGAACATCATGAACATCGTCTGATGAACATCACATGACAGACAACAGACTGGAAGAGCTACATAGATTTTGATTGGATGTGAGAAGTGTTTGTTGCCTTTGGTGTCTCCATAGCAACATCAGCCTTGAGCTCCCAACATCCTTACCACCATAAATAATACAAAATCTGCAGTAATAAAGTCATTCCTAACTAAAAATTTAATGAGACAATTTTAATTTTTTGCCTTTTGGGGAGCAGATGGTAGGTTTGTATTGCCCTTGTCATTTTGAGAGATTGTTAATAAGTAACTGGTGTCTACAGATTTACAATGAACAAATTCTTAAAAACTAGTTCTGAATTTATATAAGTAGACAATGTATTTTTAACTGTTTAATTTTTGGAGTAGACATAGGAATAGTGAGTGAGTATGATGTTACGTCGCTTTTCGCAATATTCCAGCAATATCTTGGCGGGGACCTGAAGTTTAATGGGCTTCACACATTGTACCCACATGGGAAGTAGACATAGAACTGGATTGGCCAGTTGAACATTGAGCTCTAGTGGATATGATTGATCAATGAAGACATCCAGTTCATGAATGAAAATCATTTAGTTGATCATTTTGTACCGGGGGACAAAAAACAATGTCCTAACAGAAAAATAATATCAGTATTCACAAAATAATGAAAGACATGGGAAAATCTATCATTACCATTTTTCTCCAGATCTACCCTTGTCAGATGCATCTTACAAATAGACACATTTTATAAAAAATTATAGAAAATATTAACATTAAAGAAAATTAATTTTCCAATTGTGTGATTAATATCAGAATTGGGTAAATGCCAAAGAATACAATATAACATGTTGAAAAAATTGTCTCTTTAAGTTAACAATAACTGTAAACAGTGGTATAATTAATTGTCAATTACCTTTTAATTTTTTTTCAGTGGCCTAAATATTTAAATTGAAAACATTTACCGTAGTAATTGCCCTATCATTAGTAAAACAAGACACACAAGGGTTGATGGTACAACCACAGAACTGACTCCTGGAGAATCTTTCTTGGCAGGTCCTGACCTGCTCTCATCAGAGCTGCCCGTCATGTACGGTGTTTCTACACGATTCTCATTCGTATCAATATCTACTTTATCATTGTCATCGACATTGCTCACATCCATATTGTTATCCACTTCATTCATCATTACATCCTTGTCTTCATTGTATCGTGGCTTCTCCTTCCTGTGTTTCTTGCCCTTCTTCTCTTTATGTTTCTTGTTCTTTTGTTTCCTTGAGCCGCCGTCGGAATGGCCGACTTCCTTGTCCTTCTTGGCCTTCTTCCTGTGTCCGCCGCCGCCACCGCCACCGGCACTGCTGCCGAAGCCGATTGTTGTTTCATCTACAGTGAAACCTGCTTCTGTCACTGTGTCCAAATCTGGCATCTCATCAACTCTACCTGGAATACAAATCAGATATTTTGGAGTAAGCGCTTAGTCATTTCTTAGTTATATCTGTGTTTAGGATCCAGTTTCTTCAAAATGGGAACAATTTTGTTTTTCCTGACTTGTAAGTTCTGTCTTACACCTTACATATTTTGGTCAGGAATGTTGATATTGAAAGGGAAGAAACACTTTGATATGTCATCCCATGAAGGTTGGATACAAAGGCCAACTACTACTACTACTACTACTACTACTACTACTACTACTACTACTACTACTACTACTACTACTAATCAGGATGTTGTTACATTTATTATATATTAGAATGTTGTAACTTATCTTTTGTATGTGTAAATATTATTGCAACTAACACCAAACACTAAATGAGAGCCACACTCTCAAAATATGAAAAATATCCCTTAATCTAGTCCATGGTGTGATCCTAATTAGGCAATGGGCCATTAGGCCTAATAAGGATTCTAATTAACAGGTTCTGCACTGCATCAATCCTCTTTTTAGTCCAAATTTTCGTATGTACCCATGTCGGGAATCAAACCTGGGTCTTCGGCTTGACGAGGGAACGTTTTAACCACTAGGCTACCCGACCGCCCCTGTTGTATTGTGTACTTTAGACATTCACGATCTTAATCTCACGAATATACATATTTATTTCCTCTTACCTTCCACCTTGACATCTTCCCGATCATCTCCATGAGGGTTAGTGGCAACGCAGGTGTAGTAATAGAATGGTTTGTTACCAAGCTTCATGATGTGGAGACGCAGTTCAATGGTGCTGTTGCCGACGTAGTTGACATCAATGTGGTGATTGTAATCGTTCTTTATCTCGATACCATTTTCCATCCACATTGCAATGCCTTGTGGGAAGGAAGTTATCTGACACTTCAGCACCTTGCCTTCATCTTCGTCCTCATCCTCTTCATCCATATCACCAACAAGAGTCACCCTCGGAGGGTCTAGTTGCAAAAATGTAACATTTTTTTAATGATAATCTCTATATATTGTCTATGTATATCTATCAGTACAGACCAAAACAGGAAGAAATTCCATACTTGGCATTATATTTCAGATGATTTTTGTGGTATCTGGATAATATCAGAAGAGTCAGGGATGCTTAAAGCTCTCAACGCTACTGTCGAACCAGTTCGACAGAGTGTGTCACTAGCCGTGTTGCTACTGTCGAACCAGTTCGACAGGCGAATAGCATAAGGACATCCATAAACAAAACATCAAGAAATCTTTACATAGTAATGTGTATATTTCTATCAGGAATAAATGTGCAAAGTATTTCTTCAATTGGACCCTGTATAATGAAGCACCAACTGTTTGAAATCACCCGCCCTCTTTACAGCGCCTTATGCTAAAATTAATCCAGCAGGCAGGGCTAAGAAGTGTGAAAACAATTCAGCAGGCTAAAGGTTAAACAAATCATAAACATGTTATGGGTGGATTTGACAAAAAATGACAGTTATTTCTACATTGAACTATTTGGGATTTAAAAGAATTGATTACTACTCTAAGGGAGGAGCATGAAAAAAGACAAGTACTTTTGGGGACACATGAGAGGACCTTTTGAGGGATCAACACTGTTAAACATTACCCAAAGTTGTATACTTACATTCAACTGTCACTGCGATGAGGTTGGAGTTCGGGCCGACCATGGACTCAAAGCCGTTGGTGGCCACACACTTGTAGACTCCCTTGTCCATCTTGGACACTGAAGGGAACACAAGCTCCTGGCCCTCCGACACTAACACAGAAACACATTAGAGCATCAGTGGAGGAAGCTCTATGCCACACTTTATGATTTTGTTTGTTTGTTTGTTGTTTAACGCCACACTCAGCAATGTTCCGGCTATATGACGGCGGTCTGTAAATAATCCAGTCTGGACCAGCCAATCCAGTGATTGATATCATGAGCATCAATCCACGCAATTGGGATACAATGACATGCATCAACCAAGTCGGCGAGCCTGACCACCTGATCCCGGTAGTCGCCTCTTACAACAAGCATAGTCACCTCTTACGGCAAGCATGGGTTGCTGAAGACCTATTCTACACTGGACCTTCATGGGTTCCACACTTTTTTAGGAGAATCTCACTCTTAGGAGCAACATGCGTGAACAAGGTTATAACAAACATGGACTGCTCTGATAAAACAGGAAATTCAATATATTCTTAAATATAAGATAGCTATGCGAAAAATCACAAAAAACCCAATGAAGACCGAAATGTTGTTTATTTCACGATAAAATATTTTTCTATTATGACGTCAAACATGCGCTCACAACTTGATGACGTCGTATATTGGACATTATTTTTGAGAGGTGAGTGTCAAGTGAGTTATTCCCCATGGATGTCTCCAGGCAACACAGACTAACGCGATGGCCGAATAATTGCATCCAAAAGCGGGAGAGATATGAACTGGGAGAAAAGGTACAGGTAATCGACGTGAGGATTGACTGCAACTGTGGACAATCTTATGTAGCTGAAACATCCCGCCCCATCGACACCAGAATCAAAGAGCACAAAACCTCAACCATCAAATCAGACAGTAAATCAGCCATTTCGGACCATATCCGCCGTCGCATCGCTGAAACTCCTCTTGAAACTAGCCTATCCACAGAATCTATCATCACCCTCACCACCGCCTGTATCTCCTCTACCTACTTCACCCAGGGGGATGAGTACTACCAAGTACACATACATACACGGCCTACCCATGGGATCCCCATGGGATCCCCACTCCCTCCCATCCCTACTGAAATCTACATGACCTTCTTCGAACAGCAAGCCCTCACCACATCACCCATCCAACCTATTTGCTGGTACAGGAAAGTTGACGACACCTTTGTCATCCTAAAACAAGACCAAAACCCAACCCTGCTACTACAACATCTTAACCAACAACACACAGCCCCCCACCCCCGAGTACAGTTTACCATTGAAATAGAAAAGAACAAGCAACTACCCTGCCTAGATGTCCTCGTCTCCAGAACCCCAACAAACAGAATCCAAACCAGTGTCTACCGAAAGCCCACCCACACCGACCAGTATATCCATTTCAACTCCAACCACCCCCTTAGAACCAAGACTGGTATCATCTCCACCCTCACTAAACGAGCCATCAACCTTTCTTCTGCTGACCCCAAACCCGAGATCGAACACCTCGGCCAAGTCTTCACCCAACTCAACAATTATCCACCCAATCTCGCTGACAAAGTCATCTCCTCTGTACTCCATCCCATACCCAGATCTGCGACCCCTAAACCTGAATCAACGCCCTTCCGCATCGCCCTCCCATACATAGGAAAAGCCTCCCACATCACCAGCCGCCTCATCGAACAGCTTGCCAATATTGACACCCACTTCACCAGCTCCAACTCCCTCAACACCCTGCTAAGAGCCAATGGCAGAAACACAACCAAACCTCAAGAGCCTGAAGGTGTAGTTTATAAAATAAACATCAACTGTGGACAATCTGACACAGGTGAAACATCCCGCTCCATCAACACAAGAATAAAAGAGCACAAATAATTTGTGTCTACTTTTACTTCTTAGGGCTTTGAAAACACAGTACGCGAGGATACTGTATTAATAAATTCATAAATGTTCTAAACTGGAGTGGAGTCGTCCCAAAGATTAGATACATCTTTAGCATCCCTTGTGGCCACAGGTGGCCCAATGGTTTCTCTGATGGTCAAAATCCCAGTTCAAATCCCAGATTCTACCCAGTTATCATCTTTATTCTGTCAGCAAAAATTACCAAAAACTCTGGCTTTCACAAATGTGGTAACAATTACCCGCATCATTTTGGGTTCACCTTCCACAAAAAAATGCCTTGCCTATATTGGACTGCATGAAGACATGCATTCACCCAACTCTCTCAGCACTCCCAGCTTGCACTCTTTGCCACACACACACAACTCACCCAGGACTTCCCTTGGCACTTCCAGTGACTGGACATCCATGTTTTCAGTCATCTTGTACCAGGAGACAGTTGGTGCTGGGACGCCCAATACATCACAGGTCAAGGTCAAGGACTTCCCTTCCAGCACTGATGTGTCAGGAGAAGACAACTCTGACCGAACTACAGCAGGACCTAACAACAGCAACAGTAGGATATATTGTCATACAACTTGACTTGGGGAGACAAATCCAGGTGTGAAAAGTCCCCATTTGAATAATAGTCCTGAAAGAAGGACTGACACTCTGTGTAAAGTGTCTGAAAACAGGTGAGATGGGCACACCCTGGACCCACCCCTGGAACTAACAGGTTCATGTACATTCTTATCTATTATCTTCATACAAGCTACAAAATAAAATAAAGGAAAAATTGGCATAGATTATGAAATGGGCACTTGCAAATAAGCCCACTATATCAGTGAGTGAGTGAGTAGGTTGGGTTTAATGCCGCTTTTAACAGTATTAGTTATATCACGGCGTGTCAGCTTAATGTGGGAGGAAAGCCCGAAGTGATGCTAGTCTCAGACATTTACCACTTCGGTGAAACCCACAAGTACGGGTATGGTGCTGATACACCTAAAAACAAAATTGGGGCGAACCGGGATTGGAACCCACAATCGTAGGTTTCTGGCATGCCCAAGGTATGCAACTCTGCACAGAGAATCACGGGGCCTTAGACGACTGGGCCAACCGTGGCGCCCCCCCCACTATATCAATTACTTAAACATATTATTCACACCCTGTATGAGGTGAAGAGAATGTTTTTTTGTTAGCTGTTAACAATTTAATTATTTTGTCTGATCTAAGACATAATGCAGGCAAAATACTCTCCAAAACACTTCCTATCCCTGTCCATTTCTGTCCAACCTTCAGTCTATCGTAGGGTTATACATGAATTTACAGGGCCATATAAAATAAGTTTGTTTAAGTCAGATAAAACAAAAAAGGGACAAATTAATTTTTTATCTTTTTTATCTTAATGAATATTTGAGTAGGCAGATCTATGATTCAAGTAATGAAAATGAATGAATGTATTTTCAATTATGAAGGCGTATTCCTGCTTTTTCACAGTGGCCTGAAAAATGTCAAGGCAAGCAAACAATTCATGCTGTCTTGGAATAGTGGCTAACAGCCAGGTACCCTAGCATGACCACCCCATCCTCAGATATTTACTCCTTAAGACAAGTGGGTATGGGTAGCCCAGTCATCTAAGGTGCCCCAATTCACCGTGCAGAGTTGCATCTTTTTGGCATGCCAGAAAGTAATGATTGTGGGTTCGAATGCCGGTTCACCCGATTATGTTTCTCAGTTTGTCAGCACCATACCCGTGCTCGTGGGTTTCACGAAAGCGGTAAACATCTAAGACCTGCATCACCTGCTTTCCTCCCACATCAAGCTGACACGCTAACTTGAATAGCGTTCAAAGCAGCGTTAGACTCAACTCACTCACTCTTTAAGACAAGCACAGAGTGCTGGGAAGCTAGTCCGACTCTGGATACTTGCACAGGAAAAGGATTTAAAAAATATTGTGGTGTTGCTATGCAATGGACAAGGGCTGGGACGGGTAACTCTGATACCTTGGTCAGGTGGTCCTGGGTAGGACCCGGGTACCCACAGGACTACACGGACCTGTGGTTAGTCACGTGATATATATTGTTTGATGACAAATATTATCTAAAACTCTATGGTTACACTACAAGTCACTAATAGCCCATTTCTTTCTGACAATGCACCCAGACTTTTATATGTTTGAATAAAGATAAAACTTCATGCATTAAACTTCAGTGTATGCATGAGCGGATCGTCTTACATGTGTATCTAAATACATTTTGCCAGGGCTACGGTCAAACTTTTCCTATCTCTAAATATCTACAGCGGGTACCCGGGTAGGGTCGGGTAATAGGGTGGTGGGTACCCGGGTAGTAAATTTCGACCCGTCCCAGCCCTACAATGGACTCACTGTTGAGTGTGACGGTCTCTTCATTAGATCCTCTATCATTGACAGCCCGACAGGTGTAATCCCCAAAGTCTTCAGTTCTCAGGTCATGGATGTCTAATGTCAAGGTGAACAACTTCTCCTCGTTGCGCATCTCTGCCTTGTACTTGGCGTTATACTCAACCTTTGTGTTGCCTCTGTACCACATGACATCCCCGAGGGGCTTGGTGACCACCTGACACTCCAGCCTTGTGTTCCGGCCCATCTCCTGGGTGATCATCTTGCCCTGTACAGACACTTCAGGGGAATCTGAGGGAAAAACAAAGGTTACATTTTTTTAATGTTCTTAAGGAAGAGGTCCACCTCCATGGTCTAGTGGATAGAGCTTCTGCCCCGAGAGCGGAAGGTTGGTGGTTGATCACCAGCCTTGTCATACCAAAAGTAATATTCTGTGTTGGAGTGGGTTATTAATGTTACATTGCATCTCAGTGGGCTAGCATTATCAAACTGGCATAAATCTGGATAACTACAAGCAGACTCACAGACACAGACACAAACACAGACACAGACACAGACACAAACACAGACACAGACAAACACAGATAAACACAGACAAACTCACCCGCGCACAGACAAACGCATGTTCACACAGACAAATGCACGCGCGCACAGACAAACGCACGCGCGCACAGACAAACGCAAGCACGCACAGACACATGCACGCGCACGCGCACACACACACACACACATGCATGCCCTTCGATATATAAGTGTGATATCACTATGTATGCCTTATTGCAATAATCTTGAACACAATGTTAAACCCCATTTCTCTTGACCACCTTGAGTAGAAAGTGGATGCTACAGAAAGTTTTGATTTTGGGGTGTTGAGGTACCTAGTGGTTAAAGCATTGGTCTGTCACACCAAAGATCCAGGTTTGATCCCTACATTGGTTTAATGTGTGAAACTCATGTTTGGTGTCCCAAATCTTAATATAGTTGAACATTGCAAATCTCTTACTATAAATTGTCTACTTGGTACTTTGTTGTTGGTGCACAGTGTTTGGAAGAAGGATTACATGTTAGAGGATCATGAGTCTTTCCATCTTCCGGAAGCAAGGGAGTTAACTGACCAGTAAAAGACCAGTTTCCACCTTTGCCAAGCTAGGCTGGATTTTCTGGGCTTGATTGTAGCACCACCAGTGGCTATTACAAAATGTCTTCCTTCTATGTCCCTCCTATTGACCAATCAGTTTCCACCTCTCATATAACTTGTATTTGCTTCAAACAACATGCCGGTGCCCAGTCAACACAATCTGATATTGTCATAAAATGTATCTTACTTTGTGAAGTACATCAAGTCATGTGAACACCATGAAAAGATGTGAAAAACATGAAAAGATTTGGCAAAAATCTGTTGACACCAAGTTGGCGATACACATGCTTTGCAAATCCAACAATCTACCGAAATCTGCATGCCAGTCTATGACCGGGATGTCAATTTCATTACACGATTTTGATTGGACTTTTCATAGACTTGTTAGTCCAGGCCAAATTATAACTCCATAATTCCAGCTTAGTTTGGCAAGGGTGGAAACTGGACTCAGTTAACTCCCTAGCCGTGGGAAGATGGAGCCTTTTATGATTTCCAGGTTTGATTTCTCTGCATGGTACAATATTTCAAGTCCACTCTGTGCCTTCCCTCTCTCATCCTCTCCTCACTCCCATCTCTGCTCTCTCTCACCTTTCTCTCACTCACTTACTCACATGGACATAAAATCAAGCGTCTGTTCGTGAAACTTACATTCAACAACAACAGCCATCTTCATCTTCAAGGTCTCCCCATATTCATTGCGTGCCTGACAGTAGAAGTCACCATCACAGTCCCGCCTCACCCCGGTCAGATTCAGGTACTGCCCCGTGTGATTCACACCTGTAACCAAACAACACCTGTGTCAGGACAAACCATGTTGTTAACAAACATTGTGATCTTGATAAAATAAGGGGGCATGGGTGGCCCAGTCTTCTAAAGCGCCTCGATTCTCTGTGCAGAAACTTATGATTGTGGGTTTGAATCCCAGTCGCCCCGATTATGTTTCTAGGTTTGTCAGCACCATACCCATGCTCGTATGTTTCACTGAAGTGGTACACGTCTGAGACCTGCATCACTTCAGGCTTTCCTCCAATGTTAAGCTGACACGCCATGATATAACTGGAATACTGTTAAAAGTGGCGTTAAACCCAACACACTCACTCACTCTTGATAAAATACTGGTTGCATCCCGCCTTGGAGGGGAATAAATTTCCTTTGCGGGAGAAGAAATCTCTTACACTCCGCCACAAGCAAGTCAGGCTGCGCGAGGATTTCTGAGAGGCAGAAGAAATCCTTTATACCCTGCTTCAAAGCAAAAAGCTGCACGCTTTTTCTGAGTCAATGGAAGTCACATGACATAACCCAAGCTAACCTCCGCTCAATCGAACAGCTGTTTTCTGTCAATTTTTAATTTGTTGGACTAAATTAAAAACCGCTGTAGCATGATCACTTTTTATTGGGTTACATACTCGTTTGAACAAGCAAAAAAACAAAACAAAAAAACACTGCCCGCCTGCACTATATTTTCAGAAGTCATTGCCTGAGAACCAGTTCTTTTATTTCTTTAAGCCTAAGATGATTTTCACCCCATATCCACAATTCCAACACAGGGAATCTCATATCTCTAATGCAATACACACAGATTATCACATTCATACATGCATCATCTTTCTTTATGTAATGTGAGTCAGAGTTTTTGTATTTCCCTCATAAAGTTATTTTTTTAATTATCCACACTCAGTGATCAGCAGTGAGGAAGATGTCTGCAGTGGATCGTGGTTATAACAAACTACTTCAAAAGCCCAGAATGCTTTACTTTATATCATCATTCAAAACGCATGCCAGTCACAAATTCTGTATAATAAACTAACAGCTGATGTTTCAGGCCTAATAACAATATTTTTGTTCGTGAGAAATGAGTATGGTGAAACTCAGTGTTGTATACTCCCCAGGGAGATGAGAATGAAAATCGAGTGCGCTCTGATCCATGACCAGTGTGACAAGTGTACAGTCGATGAAGTCATCTATATCCCCTGCCCATTTTACACGTTATGGTCCAAACTGGTAAGAAGTAACTGACCCAACATTTCTCTTAGCCCATGTCAAAATAGCTGCAATGGAAATTCTAAAATAAACATTTCTAAAACTCCTTAATATCAAATGGCACCAGTTCTGTTCAGTATGTGCTTTATATATAGACATGTAATTTTTGGCAAGGAAATATTTAACAGTTTATTTGTTATACTCCATAAGTGAACCCACCATATATTGAAATTTTAAATCCAACTTGTTGCCATGGAAATGTAAAAATAAAAATGTCTAAAAGTGCTAAATATGAAAAGGCACCAGTTCAGTATGTGCCTGGTAGACATGCAAAGTTTTGCTAGAAAATATTGAATGGGTTTTGAGTTATGCTCCGGAAATGAACTCTACCCTATAGAACCTAAGTCCAACTTGTTGCCATGGAAACGTAAAAAATTAAAATTTCTAAAATTCCGAAATAGCAAAACTATTAAACAGTTTCTGAGTTATGCTCCGGAAACTATTTTGGGACGCACACACGCACACACGCACACACGCACGGATGGACAGAACCCAATAATGTAGCTCTTTGAGAATGCTTTAGGGTGCAGATTTGGTGCATTATTAATCTGCACATAATTAATTTTATTATTAATCCTACAGATAATGACTACCTATGAGACTGCAGTTGTTGCTCTCTCCCACTGACCACATGACCTGGGGGGCAGGTGTTCCCCCAGCCACACACTCCAAGACAGCATTCTGACCCTCTTCAATATTGATGTTGTCTGAGGTGGAGACCATATAGGCTGGTACTGTAAAAAATAAACATAATCACACTTTTTAATATTTCGATCAACAAAAACCAAAAACCAAAAACAACAATCGTAAAGAAACATTTTGCTTACATATATTTCTGTTAGCTTGACTGCTCTATATAATATCAGTAAGGAATGGCTACAATTAGTTGTCATGGATTGAAGTTTGACTTTAACTGATAAAAAGATATAGATACAATTGATGAACATTATATTTTTCAGTTTTGTGGGTGTATTATCTTCAAATGTAACGCTTGTGCACTTAACACTGAGGGAACTTCATGATAAGTCCACCATTATCAGGAAGCGTTGTATGGACCATGCTGCCCTGACACCCAAAGGAGTGAGTGAGTATTTTTTTATGCCGCTTTTAGCAATATTCCAGGAATATCACGTCGGGGGACACCAGAAATGGGCTTCACACATTGTACCCATGTCGGGAATTGAACCCGGGTCTTCGGTGTGATGAGGGAACACTTTAACCACTAGGCTACCCGGCTGCCCCTGCAGTCAAAGGAGGCCATGAGGTAGCCATGAGGTAGCCATGAGGTATCTATGAGGTATCCACATGTGTACAATGTGAGAAACCACAGACCTAAATATATATATTATGTTCGTTTATAATATGAAACCCATTTCTGGTATCCCCACCTCGATATTGCTGGAATTTTACT
The DNA here is from genome assembly GCF_023055435.1 of Haliotis rufescens. Taxonomy (NCBI): domain Eukaryota; kingdom Metazoa; phylum Mollusca; class Gastropoda; order Lepetellida; family Haliotidae; genus Haliotis; species Haliotis rufescens. The sequence continues at coordinate 57,531,926 of NW_025963779.1, read as the reverse complement.
AAAAGCGGCGTAAGACCGAACTCACACACTTACTCATGCTGGCAACTTACCCACTACTGACAGTATAACTTGTCTACTGATGTTGTGTGTATCTATGGCAACGTTGCAGGTGTACACCCCAGCATCCGACTCCATCACCTCCCCCAATATCAGGTCCCACTGATTGTCGGTAGAGTGCTCTATACTAATTTTGGTGTTATTTGCGTCCAAAACATTTGTTCCAACCGTCAGTATGCCCTCGCTGTTCGTCCAGCTTATCTGATTAAACAAACATTGTTCAAATATATTTGACAGACAGATATATTTTAATGAATTATAATTATAAAATGAATGGATATTATTATTTAGCAGATGGAATGGAATGTGTTTCATATTGACCTTTAAATGGGACACTAACGCCCCAAAATGCACATCAAAAGCACCAAAATCACAGTCAATGAATGGATTTAGATTTTCGGTTCATTGAAATATTTTATATATAATACAAATTAACTCAGATTTTTAATTTTTTAATTTTTTCAGATTTCCTCTTGGATAAGAATTCTACCTCATTTATCACTCAGATGTATGGATTATCTGTCAAGATGAATTGATTGTGTAAGTCCTCATAATTAAGGTATTGACAAGAAATAGCTGAAACAACCAAAAACAACCATCTCACCATCCTGGAACCAAGATTGTATGCGGTACAGGACAAGATGGCCGACTCGCCTTCCTCTACCACCACAGTAGAGACAGACTCGTTGAGATACGGCACCGCTGGCCTGAGCTCTGTAGGGAATTAAAGCACACCTGTAGCATACATCCATGCTCATATCTACCCATTGTCTTTTTCATACCTTTAAACTCAACAGTAAGCTTATTTCATGACTTTAACATACATGCCATTTATCTGTGTCATAACTTTATATTTTTAGCTCATATTATTCCTGATGTTATGATACATGAATTGTCTATTTCATATCTTGATCACACATAGCGTATATATTTATGACATTAGCATATAGACACTCATTGTCCATATCATAACTTTAGAATACACAATAAATTTACTTTATGACTTTCAGTACAAATAACCATTGTCTATTACATAACTAAAACACAAACCACACAAAATTGGAAATATGTGCTTGGTTAATTTAACAAAATATAAATTGTCAATGTATGAGAATAACACTGTAATTTATCCACTGAAACAGATTCCAATTGGCGTAAAGGGCAAAATAGCTGTGAAAATGAATATATGAATGGACCACTGAAAATCGGTGATGACATCAGGGATTCAGTTTCAGAGACCAATGAATGATATAAAACCGACATACATGAATATGTGAAGGACAAACCCCAATAATTGGGACGGTACATCCGAAAAAAAAATTTAAAAAAAATTCCTATTTATAAAATAATATCCATTTGTAAAATATTGACAATCCAGACAATGATCGTCCTGTAGGAGGTTTTGTGACAAAGTGGGTCTGCATAAAGGAGGTTAAACTGTGACAAGCAGCATAATACAAACCTAACAGCATCAAGGACTTTTCATCATATCCAAACGCATTTGATGCTGCACATGTGTAGTTGCCAAAGTCGTCGTCCTGAAGATTGTCAATACGCAGCAAGAGGGTGAATGTGTTGTCTTCTTCGTCATACAGATCCTGGCTGTACCGAGGCTCTGAGTCGACTTCTACCTTATAGCCATTCCTGTACCAGGCCGTTACCTCAAAGGGGTTCATGGTCACCAGACACTCCAAGATGGCCGACTTGCCAGCTTCCTGGATGATCTTCTCAACCGTCAGCTCCACATGAGGTCTCACTACAAACAATCCTTCAGTTTACAGACCCGTATTCTATTGTTTTAGATCAGGCGAAAAGGGCTTTAATGTTTCTTTCAAGATTATTTCACACATATAGTGACATGTATGCACATGCGTTTGAGGCTGCTTGTATTAGTTCTGACATATATATATAGTTTCCTAGTGCTACCCACTGAGATACCTGGCCTCAGTTTTAAGATGGATACTCTATTCGGACACATCCGAGCCGACCAGTACTTGTTTTATCCCCTTACTACTGAACACCAGGCAGGGTAACAACAAGTACCATCTTTTAACGTCATTGGCATGGCACAGCTAGGTCATCTGATCTTTCGCTCTTGGGAGTTTACAAAACAAGTGTTAGAAGTCATATTTAAAATGTTGTATAATCATTAGTCTGAACAGGCTTGTGACGTTTCAGCTTCATTGGTCCAATTGTTTGAGTCGATGCATTTTGAGAGACTTAAGAGCACGTTAAAAGTGCAAAGTCAAAGTCACAATTAAAAATATTTACGAAAACAGAACATATGTATCCCACTGTAAATACAGATATACAAAATTTAATTTCGGACCAATATGGTAGAGGTATGGCCACAAACAGTTTTTTTCAAAATGGCTGCCATGGCAGCCATTTTGAAAATCAGATCACAACCTCAGAACAAATTGTGATTTCACCCTTGGTGTGAATAAGAACGTTTCAGCTTCATCAATTTCAGAGCAGATGCTACACGACGGACGAAGGACAACACAAGTCAGACAAAGAGGCCAGGACATTAGCTCACTCAGGTGAGCTAAATAACTGGTCAACATGTAGTCTTCTGAGATGTTGGTTGTGAAATATGACCCTTACCACCGATAGTCAGCAACATGGTGAGACGAACTGCAGGGGGGATTTCGTTATAAGCAATGCACTCATAGCCTCCACTGCAGTTGACGGCAGCTTTGGGTACACGCAGAATCTCTCCAAACTCTCCAGAAACTAAAAATAGCAGAAACAAAGACATTGGTGTAAAAAGTGAAAGTGAGTCATTGCTGGCTACATTTCGGCAATATCACAGCAGCCTGATATTTATATATTGCTGCACTGTGAGTTTTGATTCAATGCCAGTTTATAATGTATTTCAGTTCTATCGTGACATGTTATATTAGTATCGGAAGAAAGGCAAAGAAACAAAGTTTCACAAATGTCTTGCATTCATTTCCATATCCTGTTTGATGCTGAATACAAGCAAATGATAATCCGGATAAATCAGGGATTTGAACCCATGACAAGCTGATTCGGGGTTCTAAGGGAGGCAACTCTTTAAGCGACCAATTGGAGTTGTGGTGCCTTCGACTTGGGTCCAGCTTCACAAAGGGATCATAGTGTTATGACTGTCGTAACTCCTACAGGTTAACAATGACTTACGATAATCGTAGCTTAAGAACTCCTTTGTGAAACGGGATCCACTGAGACCACATGGAGAAGGCAGTGAGGCAGTGAGGCAGTGACGGCAGGTGCAGTACTCACAGATTGTTCCTTTACAAAGTGCAGCTGACTCCTCCCTCCTCCATGTCACTTTGGGAAGGGGGTCACCAGTGACGTTACACACGAGCTCAGCATCCTCGCCTTCTTGTACGATGACATCGTTGTTTTCACTGTCGAGGATCCTTGCTGGGGCTGGGAAAGAAATGACATGTGTTAATGACAATGATTGTGCTCAACAACAGAATTCAATGAAATGAGAGATATTTACACTGAATTGTAAGATATTTACACTGAATTGTGGGATATTTACACTGAAATGTGAGATATTTACACTGACTTGTGAGATATTTACACTGAATTTAGGAATATTTACACTGAAATGTGAGATATTTACACTGCCTTGTGGGACATTTACACTGAGATATGAGATATTTACACTGAAATGTGAGATATTTACACTGAATTTAGGAATATTTACACTGAAATGTGAGATATTTACACTGCCTTGTGGGACATTTACACTGAAGTGTGAGATATTTACACTGCGTTGTGGGACATTTACACTGAAGTGTGAGATACTTACACTGAGTTGTGGAAATATCCACAGAAGAGTGAGATACTTACATTGAACTGTGAGAAAGACAAAGCGGGACAGACGGCGGTTGGTGTTGACTTGACATGTGTACAACCCCTCATCATCCACATTCACGTTTTCAATGTGCAGGTTCCAATCCTTGTGGTAGGGTTTATCAATCCTGAACCGTTTGTCTTCAGTGGTGCGTCGTGAGCGATACGTCAGCAGGCTCTGATTCTTGCCTCCAGTCCACACAACCTGGCAAATTAATACATGTCTGCTTCAGCTGAACGATCATACCTCCCAGGGATCACCTGTGTCTATATATTTAACAGTCCTCACAACCTGGCAAATTAATACATGTCTGCTTCACCTGAACGATCATACCTCCCAGGGATCACCTGGGTTTATATATTTAACAGTCCTCACAACCTGGCAAATTAATACATGTCTGCTTCAGCTGAACGATCATACCTCCCAGGGATCACCTGTGTCTATATATTTAACAGTCCTCACAACCTGGCAAATTAATACATGTCTGCTTCAGCTGAACGATCATACCTCCCAGGGATCACCTGTGTCTATATATTTCACAGTCCACACAACCTGGCAAATTAATACATGTCTGCTTCACCTGAATGATCATACCTCCCAGGGATCACCTGTGTCTATATATTTCACAGTCCTCACAACCTGGCAAATTAATACATGTCTGCTTCAGCTGAACGATCATACCTCCCAGGGATCACCTGGGTTTATATATTTCACAGTCCTCACAACCTGGCAAATTAATACATGTCTGCTTCAGCTGAACGACTATACCTCCCAGGGATCACCTGGGTCTATATATTTCAGTCCTCACATCCTGGCAAATTAATACACGTCTGCTTCACCTGAACGACTATACCTCCCAGGGATCACCTGGGTCTATATATTTCACAGTCCACACAACCGGGCAAATTAATACACGTCTGCTTCACCTGAACGACCATTTTTTGTGGTCCAAGGCATGAACACAGTGGTCCTAGATTGGCAACATGACGTACACTTAAAATGATTTCTAAGAATGTTTTATAAATCTTATTTGCACATGCTAAGAAGCCTTAAGCCAATTATAGAGGGGGGTTCAGGATTAGATTTCTGTGTATTTCATCCAGAATAAGTATGCTATATGTAACCTATATAATCTACAATTTTGAGAAATTTAATTATTCAAACATCAATGCTATTTTTGCCCCCCATATGACTCACAATGTAAATTGATTACAACCATTCTCAATTTGCATGCAAATAGGAAGCAATGCTTTGCCTCTGCGAAACCTGTATCCTACAAAATGGAGAAATGTGAAGACAGAATTTAAATAGAAAGCAAATTCTAACAACACAATTTTAGTGATCTCAATTCTTTTGATTTTGTGTGTGTGTTTTCAGAACCACACCCTGCAGTAGTCCAGCGGTATGGAATCGGGACCAGATAAACCTGTGATTAATATAGTGAACATCGTCTCATGTTGTCGGGGTATGATGCACGAAATCAACAAAGTCATCTAGCTTGAGATTTGGAACCATTTCGTCCCCTCGTACAACAAGCTGAGGTTGTTGGGGCTGATTCCCCACACCATCTGCCTTTGGTCATCTCTATTTGTCACAGGGGTGTTCTGGAGTATTCAGTTACCTGATACGAGCCGAGATTCTTCACCCCGCATGGAAGCACTGCAGTTGTTCCAGCTATAACAGTCAAGTTCTCGGACGGTTGGTCAAACATCGGTCCTGAAGATGGTGAATCGGCTGTAACAAGAGCAGAGTCCTGTGAAGCAGTCATAAAATCTTTCACACAAACCTCATCTTTGAATCCGCCTGCTGACTTCAACAAGTCTTAGCAGTTATATACAGTTGTTTGTTTGTTGTTTAACGCTGCACTCAGCGATATTCCAGCTATATGGCAGCGGTCTGTAAATAAACGCATCTGGACCAGACAATCCAGTGATGGTCATCATGAGCATCGATCCACGCAATTGGGATACGATGACATGCATCAAACAAGTCAGCAAACCTGATCACCCGATCCAGTCAGTCGCCACTTACGACAAGCATAGTCGCCTTTTACGACAAGCATGGGTTGCTGAAGACCTATTCTACCCTGGATCCTCAAAACTGAGATAGGCTTTTCATGGATGACAAAGACATGGTGGCTAGGTGTGTAGATATTTTCATAGAGTATTAGTACTTGTTCAGGCAGGATGACTATCTTATCACCAAATGTCCAGAACTAATTATTTCATAGCTACAGGCATCTGAATGAAAACTAGCATATTCATTTATTCGGACAAACTCAAATTCTCATTCATGAAATATATTTTTAGATTACCATTTTCTCGTTAGAATCCGAGATCAACGATATTCTGGGAGAATGCCTCGTAAATGTGTCACTTGTGCCTAATCCATTTGATTGTTTGCAATAAAATATGTTTAAGTCATATTTATAAATTTTAATATGAATCAGTCCTAGCAGATGTACAAGATCTAGTCACTAGTGATGCTAATGGGTAGATATTGCTTGAATTTGTTTGGGGCAAATGTCAGAGAAACACTAAAATGGGTAATAAATATTGGTTTTAAGGAAACATTTTCCAGTATTTGAACAAGAAAAGTCTTTGACGCAAGATAAATTTCTCAGGAAATGTAACACAAGAGAGTAAAAAATCTATGGTAAAATATAGAGCCACAATGCCCTGAAGCTCATCAATCATTGAGAAACTGAGGCCATGTTTTAAATAACATCAGAATTCTGCTAGCAAATTTGAGATACAATATCTCTTTTCACTCCACAACCTTGTAGGTTTTGAAATGTCAAATTTGAAGTAACATTGACAAAACTGGGTATATGAAGGTCAAAGGTTGTAGGTTGATAAAACATATAAATATGACAAACACACATAATATTCTGCATACTTGCTGCGTATAATATTTCAGAATGATGCATGGAAAAATAGCCGAGTAATATCCAAATATGACATTTTTAATAATGCTGTCATGGCAGTCATTTTGAATATGAGATAAGAAATCTGTGAGCATTTTTATTGGGATCGCTGAGATCATTCATACAAATACAGCTTTATTTGTCTGTTACTGACAAATGGATGGATGGGCCACACACTTCACCTCAGTATACAGATCAGGAACACTTACCCTTCACATTGAGGAACACGCTCCTGACAATAGGGTTTTTCCCATGCACCCGACATCGGTAAATTCCGGCATCCCGATATTTGACACTCTTTATCTCCAAGTTCCATGCTTTTCTGTCTCCTTTCTTCTGAATACTGAACCTATTGTCTCTGGCCACGATGCGTCTCGCCTGCGACAAGTACGTCTTCCCATAGATCCACATCACCTGAGATGATTAAAAGTGGTAACCATAGGAGACAGTTTCGAGTTGTTCAGAGAGTTGGGTTTTAATTCTGCCCAGTTTATATATATACATGTATTACTCACCTGTGAAGAGATCACTCATTTAATAAACATACAGCTGTATAACACATTGTGTAATACCAAAGTGCGTGCTCATGAACTTTGGGAACAAGTTTCACTAACAAATATTGAAAACTCTCAACATCCCTGGACTTATTCAACGACATTGCATGTAGAGATGATAGATCACTGAGAGGAGCTTATGCACACCAGATGACCCAAGTAACACTGTTGCTAGCCTGACGTCACATGGCATTGTTTCGCCGGTGGATCTTGCAACAAAATTTCACAAAATACGTCAAACGGTATTTTGGCGTGATTGTAAACTTTGTGATGCAGGGTCCAATTCCACAAGGCAATCGCAGCGCACAACAGTCGTTATTCTCTGTTTGGAGTTCCGATAACCTCAGCGCTAATATAGCTTTGTGGAATTGATGCCTGAATTCAAAAGGTAGGCCGTTGGTATGGTACTAAATTAATACGTGTTAACTTTTGATATATTTGAAGTATTATTCTGTTAAACTCAATGAATAGTCCCTGAAAACATATAACTTTGATAGAAACATGCAGCTACATATAACTTGAAAAGAAGTCCCAGTGAGATGGGAGATTCAGAGCCTGTGGAATATGTAGACTTCCTTCATTTAGGGCAAAAGCATTACAGTAAGGATTGGGCGATTCAGGGGCTGTGAGACCGACTGGGGCATCGTTCTCAAGCATGGATACAGTGGGTTTGAATGGAAGGCGTGTATTTGTGGTTTGGCAATTGGTTATAGCATTGTAATATGCTTACATGTACATGTTCCTTTATGAAACTTGCCCATGTTAAGATGTCTAGTACAGAGGGTTTGCTTCAAACAGAGGGTGTGTATCCTCTGCACCTTCCATCTGGACCTGTGTATTGTGCCAACAAACCAAGGATCATAGTCTGTTTGACTCAGGAATTCAAACTCACTCTCATTGGATCCTGGAATGCCTAAGGGAAGCAACTTTGCACAGCATATTGCGATACTTTAAATAGGGCATGACCACTTTTCATTGTTCTCTATATCTCAGTTTTACTTGAATGTGATACGAAATCTCAAGTCATGACAATCTCATCCTTCCACGTGCATGTTCAAAGACATCATTAAACATTCGCATGCTACCCACCTTGTTGCTTCCAAGATTTTCCACGGAGCAGGGTAGAAGGGCTGTCTCCTGCTCCATCACTGTCACGTTCTTGGAGGTCTCCACAAACCGAGGCTCGGTGCTGGTCGGCCGCTCTGAGACAGCATGACACATTTCACTTTAATGATATGATAGATCACCGACACACTTTTTCACTCTTGACGTTTTTTACAAACCAATTACAGTAAACTACGGTTATAACGAACTCAAAGAGACTACTAATTTTAGTTCGTTATAACCGTAGTTCGTTATACAAACCAATTACATTAAACTACGGTTATAACAAACTCAAAGGGACTACTAATTTTAGTTCGTTATAACCGTAGTTCGTTATAAGCATATATACAGCATAACTACAGCAAATAGTCAGGACCAAAAAGTAAGTTCGTTATATCCGTCAGTTCAATGTTCGTTATAACCGTAGTTCGCTATAAGCATATATACAGCATAACTACAGCAAATAGTCGGGAGAAATAAGTTTGTTATATCCGTCAGTTCATTATAAGCGTGTTCGTTATAACCGTAGTTTACTGTATTCACATTTCAGCTTAATTTGAACACATAGTTGTTAAGAAATGTTCAAAAATTGTGTTTTATCATTAGTGGAAGGGAGGTGGAGATCCTTCTTCCATGACTGGACAAAGAAAGCAAACCGTCGCATGGTATTCCTCCATTTGTAATAACCCTCTCATGTAGCAAAAGTTCTTTATCATGAAAAGACTGCTTCCATGGTCTAGTAGTAGAGCATCTGCCCGGAGAGCGGGGCTCAATCCCCAGCCGCGTCATACCAAAAGACGTTAAAAGATGGTACTTGTTGTTACCGTGTCTGGCGCTCGGCATTAAGGGGATAAAACATGGACTGGTTGGCTTGAAGAAAGTATACTGTGTCTGAGTGGGGTATTCTTGTTCAACTGCGGCATGGTATCTCAGTGAGCTAGCACTATAAATCGGCATCAGTTTGGACTAGTACAAGCAACCACACGCACGCACGCAAGCATGCATGCAAGTTGCTATATGAGTGCAATAACTTTGTACATGACATTATACCCAATTTCACCTCACCTTATCATGAAAATTACATTCATTAGCTTGAGGAACCGGACATTTATTATGTGTGTGTGTGTCAGAGGGATTGGGGTTGCTCACCAAAAGATATGACAGTTTCAATGGGATTGTCATAAAAAAATACACACATAATTGGGGAGGGTCATGAAAATAATAAATTGATATTTCATAATAAAATATAACACATTTTTAGGGAACAGATTATTTTATAAAAGTTAATGCCAGGCCCCCACCAGAATATAAAATATAATACTGCAAATATGTTGCTTCAGGAAGAACAACATAATTTTGGACTGATTCCCATTTTGACCTTGTTTCCCATTTAATGTCTATAATATTAATATACCTGGCCCTGGGATCATGAAATCAACTTAAGACCAAATTTTGTCTTAAATCGGGGATCACGAAGCTCAATCTATGAGAATATCTTAAGTCTAAGACAAAATTTGATCTTAAGTCCTAAGACTGCCCCTGAGTAGACTTAAGACAAAATTCATGCTTAGCAAAATTTGAGCTAAGACCACTTTCATGATCCCAGGGCCTGGTCTGACTGACAGGCTCTGTCTATTATCTCCGCCCAGAAATAATTGATGCTTCATCACAATTTTTGAAAGTTAACTAGATCACATATTTGTGTTTTCCACAGTTTGAAAGAATCCACATGGCAGGCAGACTATGGTTGTTGGCAGTGTTTCATGGCGCCTTGTTGCAATTAGTTGCCTGTTATTCTTGTCAGCTTTGCTACAAACAAACCCTCCTGACACTGACCTAACAGTAAACATCGACATCATGAACACATCAACACGTGTCCGAACTTTCAGAAAGACATACTGCAATTTTATTATTAAAAATACATCAGGAAAAGAATAATGCATGGGCACAACTTGTTTATATAAGCAATTTTCTGTTGCATAGATATAATAATATAAAAGATAGATATATAATCTAGGATAGTTTATTTCAATGGAGTGCAAATTCCTCAATTCAATTTTGAGTTCCTATTCTTTTTTGCAGTAGCTTTAAACTCGGAAACCCTCTTTAGTTGGAGATCACTCACATACAATATAGACCGCCTCCGTGACTAATGGTAGAGCGTCCGCCCAGAGAGCGGAAGGTCCGGGGTTCGATCCCCAGTCCCGTTATACCAAAAGACGTTAAAAGATGGTACTTGTTGTTACCCTTGTTGTTTAAGGGGCTAAAACAAGGACTGGTCGGCTCGGAGTCCGTATACTGTGTCTGAGTGGGGTATTCATGTTAAACTGCGGCATGGTTTCTCAGTGTGCTAGCACTATAAATCGGCATCAGTCCAGACTAGTACAAGCAGCCACACACACACATATACACGTGCATGCATGTCGCTATATAAGTGTAATAATCTAGGACGCGACGTTAAACCCCATTTCACCTCACCTCACCTCACATACAATATAGTTTTGCAGGCAGATGTTTTAAACTCAGATGCATATTTACCCCATGCCATTTTCTTTTGAACAATGGCGTATTTCCATGCTACCCGTGAATGCTACCCATATACAGCTTGTGGTGACATTGAGGCTGTCCGTGGGGATTCAGGGTTAAAACAGATCTCCAGCAGCTGTAAGAGCTCGAGGCGACCAGATGCATGGTAGGCAGGCTTGGTGACTTGGTTTATTGTGTATGGTCGTACCCGACTGTGGACCGTTGCTCACAATATCAGTTACTAAATTGTCTGGTCCGGATCAGTAATATAAAGGCCACTGTCATATAGTTGCAACATTGCTGAGTGCAGCATTACACACAAACAAACAAACATTCAGGTATTGACAGGCATGGACAGTTGGAATTAATTGGCAGAAGCTCTCATAAAATCTACTGATGTGACAACAATGATTATTTGTGAGTCACCATTGGCAATAATAATTAATGACGTGTATGACCACTGTTACAAATTATAGTGTGAATAGGCTCGGGGGGAAGGGCAGACCTGGAATTTTATGTCATTATTTGCAAACTGAAAATGTATCGTGTACATCAGTCTATCAGGTCCTGACGTCCTCCGTTCAGGCCCTGACTACCTCTGTTCAGGTCCTGACTACCTCTGTTCAGGTCCTGGCTACTTCTGTTGAGGTCCTGGCTACCTCTGTTCAGGTCATAACTACCTGTTCAGGTCCTGACTACCTCTGTTCAGGTCCTGACGACCTACGTTCAGGTCATGACTACCTCTGTTCAGGTCCTGACTACCTCTGTTCAGGTCATGACTACCTCTGTTCAGGTCCTGACTTCCTCTGTTCAGGTCATAACTACCTCCGTTCAGGCCCTGACTACCTCTGTTCAGGCCCTGACTACCTCTGTTCAGGTCATAACTACCTCCGTTCAGGCCCTGACTACCTCTGTTCAGGTCCTGACTACCTCTGTTCAGGTCATAACTACCTCTGTTCAGGTCCTGACTACCTCTGTTCAGGTCCTGGCTACCTCTGTTCAGGTCATGACTACCTCTGTTCAGGTCCTGGCTACCTCTGTTGAGGTCCTTGCTACCTCTGTTCAGGTCCTGACGACCTACATTCAGGTCATGACTACCTCTGTTCAGGTCATGACTACCTCTGTTCAGGTCATGACTACCTCTGTTCAGGTCATGACTACCTCTGTTACACAGAGACAATGTCACTAATGCAGACCTGCCCTGAGAATGTGGACCATGCCACTTTTTAAGGGTTCCAGAAGTGCCTGGAGAGTATGAAGTGCTGGGGCGTATGTTCCCTGGAGAGTATGAAGTGCTGGGGCGTATGTTCCCTGGAGAGTATGAAGTGCTGGGGCATATGTTCCCTGGAGAGTATGAAGTGCTGGGGCGTATGTTCCCTGGAGAGTATGAAGTACTTGGTACCATGTGTTCCCTGGAGAGTATGAAGTACTGGGGCATATGTTCCCTGGAGAGTATGAAGTACTGGGGCGTATGTTCCCTGGAGAGTATGAAGTACTGGGGCGTGTGTTCCCTGGAGAGTATGAAGTACTGGGGACCGTGTGTTCCCTGGAGAGTATGAAGTACTGGGGCGTATGTTCCCTGGAGAGTATGAAGTACTGGGGCGTATGTTCCCTGGAGAGTATGAAGTACTGGGGGGTACGTTCCCTGGAGAGTATGGAGTACTGGGGCGTATGTTCCCTGGAGAGTATGAAGTGCTGGGGACCTGTGTTCCCTGGAGAGTATGGAGTACTGGGGCGTATGTTCCCTGGAGAGTATGGAGTACTGGGGCGTATGTTCCCTGGAGAGTATGAAGTGCTGGGGCGTATGTTCCCTGGAGAGTATGGAGTACTGGGGCGTATGTTCCCTGGAGAGTATGAAGTGCTGGGGCGTATGTTCCCTGGAGAGTATGAAGTGCTGAGGCGTATGTTCCCTGGAGAGTATGAAGTACTGGGGCGTATGTTCCCTGGAGAGTATGAAGTACTGGGGACAGTGTGTTCCCTGGAGAGTATGAGGTGTTGGGGGGAATGTTCCCTGGAGAGTATGAAGTGCTGGGGACCGTGTGTTCCCTTGAGAGTATGAAGTACTGGGGACCGTGTGTTCCCTGGAGAGTATGAAGTGCTGGGGACCTGTGTTCCCCGGAGAGTATGGAGTACTGGGGACCGTGTGTTCCCTGGAGAGCATGGAGTACTGGGGACCTTATATTCCCTGGAGAGTATGAAGTACTGGGGGGTACGTTCCCTGGAGAGTATGAAGTGCTGGGGGGTATGTTCCCTGGAGAGTATGTAGTGCTGGGGGGTATGTTCCCTGGAGAGTATGAAGTGCTGGGTCGTATGTTCCCTGGAGAGTATGAAGTACTGGGGACCGTGTGTTCCCTGGAGAGCATGGAGTACTGGGACTGTGTGTTTCCTGGAGATGATGGAGTACTTGGCACCTTATATTCCCTGGAGAGTATGGTGTACTGGGGACCGTGTGTTCCCCAGAGAGTATGGTGTACTGGGGACCAAGTGTTTCCTGGAGAGTATGGAGTATTGGGGACCGTGTGTTCCCTGGAGGGTATGGTGTACTGGGGACCAAGTGTTTCCTGGAGAGTATGGAGTATTGGGGACCTTATATTCCCTGGAGAGTATGGTGTACTGGGGACCGTGTGTTCCCTGGAGAGTATGGTGTACTGGGGACCAAGTGTTTCCTGGAGAGTATGGAGTATTGGGGACCGTGTGTTCCCTAGAGAGTATGGTGTACTGAGGACCAAGTGTTTCCTGGAGAGTATGGAGTATTGGGGACCGTGTGTTCCCCGGAGAGTATGGTGTACTGGGGACCGTGTGTTCCCCAGAGAGTATGGTGTACTGGGGACCAAGTGTTTCCTGGAGAGTATGGAGTATTGGGGACCGTGTGTTCCCTGGAGGGTATGGTGTACTGGGGACCAAGTGTTTCCTGGAGAGTATGGAGTATTGGGGACCTTATATTCCCTGGAGAGTATGGTGTACTGGGGACCGTGTGTTCCCTGGAGAGTATGGTGTACTGGGGACCAAGTGTTTCCTGGAGAGTATGGAGTATTGGGGACCGTGTGTTCCCTAGAGAGTATGGTGTACTGAGGACCAAGTGTTTCCTGGAGAGTATGGAGTATTGGGGACCGTGTGTTCCCCGGAGAGTATGGTGTACTGGGGACCGTGTGTTCCCTGGAGAGTATGAAGTACTGGGGACCGTGTGTTCCCTGGAGAGTATGGAGTACTGGGGACCAAGTGTTTCCTGGAGAGTATGGAGTATTGGGGACCTTATATTCCCTGGAGAGTATGGTGTAGTGGGGACCGTGTGTTCCCTGGAGAGTATGGAGTACTGGGGACCAAGTGTTTCCTGGAGAGTATTGAGTACTGGGGTGTGTGTTCCCTGGAGAGAATGGAGTACTGGGGCGTATGGTCCCCGGAGAGTATGGAGTACTTGGGACGGTGTGTTCACCCGGAGAGTATGGAGTACTAGGGACATGTGTTCCCTGGAGAGTATGGAGTACTCGGGACTGTGTGTTCCCAAGAATCACGTGAACATGGGAGAATTAAAGTTTTGAAATATTATTCTCTTTAGTTATCAAGAGAAGTACAAAGTGAGAAGAGAAAGCTTTCCCTGGCTAAAATAGAAACTTACAGATGACAACCATTGTAGTGCACCTATATGCAGTATCTCTACTCACCGATGACATTAACAGTAGCTTCCGACACCCCGAACCTGTTTGAGGCACGGCATGTGTAGGCCCCGAAGTCCTTCCGCTGTAGCGACCCAACCTTCAAGGTCAAAATAGACGTTATGTTGTCCACGTCCTCAATGCCGATTTCATATTTTTCTCCGGTCGGTATATCCGAGCTGTTGAGAGTCCACATCATCAACTCCTGTGGGTATCCCCGGATGCTGCATGACAGCATGATGCTCTCCCCTGTCGACTTGGTCAAGCTTTGTTCAGAAACCTCAGCCACAGGAGGGCCTGTAAGATGGAAACACAAAAAGTTATACCCATGTGTATCGGCCAATACATCTTTTTTGTTGCAGAACTAAATGTTATTTCATTGGCCAAGGCAACAAGAGTTTGGGTATTTTTGGGTAATAATAATTATTTACCTTTTTCATTTAAAATGATGTTCATATATGACACTAAATACTAACTGAAATGGACTCAAAATTTCACCAAATATATTCTAAGAACTTAAATCGTTTCCAAATGCCTCTTCCTCCATTCTGCCCTGGTGGCACAGTGGTAGTGTCAGTGACATGCAGCAGGTTGTGAGTTTGTGTCCCAGGTAAGGACATCAATTACATACCATATTGGACGTAATAAGCACCCTGCTCTAATGAGCCCCCATGGCAATATTTGCTAATATATTGGCAAGTGAACAATCCCAATTAGCACCCCTTCTGATTGATCAATGTACACAAGACTTATTTATTCGTGTATAATACCCACTCATGTGTTATATGCACCCTTAATTACGGGCAATTAAATTCTGGAAAAATGTATCTCTTGTATCTAAACAGTCCGGCCGTTAGCATAAACCATGAAATTTATCTTTCAACTCAATTTTTTCCACCAAAATAACATTCTAATAAGAGCCCCCTATTTCTAATTTTGAGAGCGCCCCCGGTGCTTATTACGTCGAATACGGTAATTGTTTTTTTTGCACTTTTTTCAATATCAACGCAAACGTCTGAAAGTTTTTTTCCATAAATATAACCTCATAATAAGAAGACTTAAGGGTCGGTCCATTTGATATTTTGGGTGTGTGGGTTGTAGGCTTGGGATTACTTTACAAAAGATAATTTGTTCCTAAAAAAAATGGAAAAAGAAGAAGAAA
Organism: Haliotis rufescens; assembly: GCF_023055435.1. Lineage (NCBI taxonomy): Eukaryota > Metazoa > Mollusca > Gastropoda > Lepetellida > Haliotidae > Haliotis > Haliotis rufescens. The sequence goes on along the minus strand of NW_025963779.1, from coordinate 57,516,091 downwards.
ATTTTGCCTCGGGTTTCAAACACAAATACATTGTTCACTGGACACCTTCCTTGGATGTTGTGAAAAACAGAAATCTACTTACTGCCCACATGTAGCACGACAGTCTTGACCATCGGCCTTGGTGTGTTGACCTGGCACATGTAGGTTCCGGAATCAGCCTCCGTCACATCGCTGATGACCAGGTCCCAACTGTGGGCCATCGATCGCTCAACGTGAAGACGGTCATCTCCAGACATCCGTGAGTTTCCAACTGTGAGGACATCCGAGTCTTCATCCAGCCAGGACACCTGCAGGACAAGACAGAAAGATTAACCTGTGACCACGCTGTTTCTGCTGTGAGGGCTGAGCTGTGATAGATTTTACACACCGACTGCTGTATCCTGCACAGGGAAAGAACAGAGTTCACATGAAACAGCATGGCAGTGGAATATACGATACAGGCAATTTATATTTTTTCAATTTTCAAGGGCACAGATGGCCCAGTCGTCTAAGGCGCCGCAATTTGCAGTGCAGAGTTGCGTCACTCGGACACGCCAGAAACCTATATATTATGGGTTCGAATGCCGGTTGACCCTGATTATATTTCTCGGTTTGTCAGCACCATACACATGCTCTTGGGTTTCACTTAAATGGTAAACGTCTGAGACCTGCATCACTTTGGGCTTTCCTTCGACATGAAACTGACACGCTGTGATATAACTGGAGTACTGTTAAAAGAGGTGTTAAACCCAACTCATTCACTTTAAATTTTCAGTTTTAGTGTAATATATTTATATCAAGTGGGGATGGTCAGGCAGCCTAGTGGTTTAAGCATTAGTTCGTCACGCAGTAGACCTGGGTTCGATTCCCAACATTTGAACAATGTGGGAAGCCCATTTCTGGTGTCCCCTGCCGTGATATTGCTGGAATATTGCTAAAATCGGCATAAAACCAAACACACTCACTCACTCACTCACACACTCACTCACTAACCCTTTCATCTGAGTAAGAAAATATGAACCCAGTCTCATGTACATTATTAACAAGGTCAGAGTCAGTGAGTGAGTTGGGTTTAACGCCGCTTTTAACAATATTCCAGTTATATCGCGGCGTGCCAAGGTCAAAGATGTTGTGTCAAGTAAATCTATTAATAGATGTTGTGTCTAGAGTATCTGTTGTATAATAGTATATGCATCATTCTGTGATGAGTGTATGAGTGCGGTTTAACATTCTTTTGACAGTATTTCACATATACCAGTCAAAAGAGGTTAGGACCACCCAATTATGTCATATTCCTGCAGTAAATCTGTCATCCCATGTCAAATTAACTATAGTAAAATGAAAGAATCAGGTGTTCTTTAACTTCCTTTGAGTAGTTTACATCACAGCGTGCAAGGGTGCGAAACCCCGAGGTGGTGGAGGTCCTAGATGACATAGTCAAGGTTCATCTGGGATTCGAACCCAGATCGGTATTTCCTGGCAGCTAAGCTTTAGGCATCTAACTTTGCAAAGGGAGTTGTAGCTTCATAGTCTGCTGGCTTACCAACATCTTTATATTTTTGGTGTTTTTCCTTCATTATCGTCTTGCTCAAAAACACTTTACTATTGACATATCATCCTACATGGAATAAGAAATTTCCGTGTTATTTCCTGTAAAAGAATTTGCCTTTTTTTAAAGTTGAGAATAGTCAAAAACTTTTGGTAACAGTAACTTTTTTGTCTTTGAGACATAATTTTGTCATATGAATTGAATATTTTCTGTAACTTGAAATTATGACCAGTGAGCCCTCCAAAACCAGGGTAAGAAAATATGGCTGAAGTTGGTTATGGACATTTCACGGAGCTATGTAGTCCTGCGCCATGACTGTGGAATTTATATACTAGTATATATTTTTTTACTTGAACCCTAGGCAACTCTAGCTCAAACTATACCAAGTCTAGTTTCCTTGATTCTACATAACGGTATATGAAAACAGCAGAAGAAGAAAGGTTCTCTTGATAAAGAACAACAATTATTTTAAAGAAATGTTTTCACAGACCAAGTGTTAGCCAAGGAGCGACATTGTAATACACCTATACTGCCTAAGAATGTGCTCAATATACAGACCAAGTGTTAGCCAAGGAGCAACATTGTAATACACCTATACTGCCTAGGAATGTGCTCAATATATAGACCAAGTGTTAGCCAAGGAGCAACATTGTAATACACCTATACTGCCTAAGAATGTGCTCAATATACAGACCAAGTGTTAGCCAAGGAGCAACATTGTAATACACCTATACTGCCTAGGAATGTGCTCAATATACAGACCAAATGTTAGTTAAGGAGCGACATTATAATACACCTATACTGCCTAGGAATGTGCTCAATATATAGACCAAGTGTTAGCCAAGGAGCAACATTGTAATACACCTATACTGCCTAAGAATGTGCTCAATATATAGACCAAGTGTTAGCCAAGGAGCAACATTGTAATACACCTATACTGCCTAAGAATGTGCTCAATATACAGACCAAGTGTTAGCCAAGGAGCGACATTGTAATACACCTATACTGCCTAAGAATGTGCTCAATATACAGACCAAGTGTTAGCCAAGGAGCAACATTGTAATACACCTATACTGCCTAGGAATGTGCTCAATATACAGACCAAATGTTAGTTAAGGAGCGACATTGTAATACACCTATACTGCCTAGGAATGTGCTCAATATACAGACCAAGTTTTAGTTAAGGAGCGACATTGTAATACACCTATACTGCCTAGGAATGTGCTCAATATACAGACCAAGTGTTTTAAGTCCATCCCCCCACCACAATGATATCGATAGCTGTGTCTGACATGGAGGGACTACTGGTATCAACAACTCTGTGTGGTTACAGGTGAAACCATCACCACCAACACAGCTTAAATTAATACAGATAAACTTAAAACATACACTAGGGACAGTCTGTTTCCAATTTGATTTTTAAAAGTAATTGAAAACACCTGAGATACATATATTTTTTCTCTCTTTGATGTGTTCAGAATGAAATTTTGTTGTTGTTAAAAACGAAAAAATATTGTTAGCTGGATATGACTGATATCCTGAAAAAATATATTGTAAAAAATAAAAAATACAGCTACTTCTTCATGACATTAATCCCCCTACTCTCTACCTCACAGGGCTGTCGGGTAGCCTAGTGGTTAAAGCGTTTGCTCGTCACGCCGAAGACCCCGGTTCGATTCCTGACATGGGTACAATGTGTGAAGCCCATTTCTGGTGTCCCCCGCCGTGATTTTGCTGGAATATTGCTAAAAGCGGCATAAAACCATACTCCTTCACTCACTCACTCACTCTAATTTACCTAACCATTTCATTAAATGAAGTCCAACTGTAAATATGTCAAGTTTATGTTACCAGTAATTGATAAAATGTTGTAGTTATTTTAGTTGTCTATATACAGGTGAGTATTAGGTAAACTGAAGCAAAACAATGTCCAACATTTGTTTCAAATGAAAGTGAGCAATGTTTTCTATAACATCAGTCAATAATTTTGCATCTGGTCAGAAGAGTGAGTGAGTTAATAATGAACTTTGTTGGGGCAATATTTCAGTGATATTGGTCAAAGGATGTTAAATTGCTAAAGGTATGTGTGATGGCAGCTGAAGTGGCTCTGTGACTTCATCATATAATTTGCAAATGACCATTGAAGAACATGGACGGGTAAGCACGTATTTTACTGGACATTTGCCATTTTCGTTTGCTGCACCTGACAGCCTTCCTATTTGATTTATTGGGTTATACAGCCTAAAATAAGCAGAAATATTGACTTTCCTTGCATGTATATGGTTTTATATGATTAAACCTTGAAACTGAATCTCTAAGCAATTCATAATCAATACAAATAGGACGTCAACAATGAATAATTACTCTAATATAGAAGTTCCATAATGGTGTGCTGTAACCTCATCAGTAGCATCCCTCGGGAGCACATTTCAACAAACATGCATTCTTTATCAACATTGGTAACTAAAAATTACTTTCGCTTATGAAACCATGTAATCCAAGTAGTTGTATGGGGGCAAGCTAAAAATGGCGTCTGAAAAAACATTATGAATACTGGAAGGAGCTTGTGCACATCACTTACCAAAATGGCGGAAGGTGTTCAGTAAAATGTATTCTTGCAAAAAGCTGTATAGAATATATTTGCAACAGGCAAAAATATGATTTAAAATTCCTGTGTGAAGTTAGGGAAAAGAATTGGGGCCTTGAAGGTTTTTATAAGTTTCCAATCCTACAATGGTTGCACAAAATGGGAGGAGTACAGAAACTGAAACATTACCATACATCTATCTGCATGATGACTCACCCTGGTCTATCATCTTACATGATTTGGAATCTTGGAATCTTTCAGTAAAAAGTGACAGGTTCCTTTTAAATTATTTTTTGTCATTTGGAGAATGAGAAATAAATCACAACATGTCTGTGAAAGAGCGAAAAATAGACATTGGGGAATTACTTTTTTGGACAGAATTTTTGAAAAAAAAGAAGTTTTTTCTTCAACCAACTATCTTGGTATGTGATGTGGGGTGCTAGGGTTACTTGACCCAGGAACAGTTGGTGGGGGAAGGGGAGGGAGGGGGGGCATTGACTGACTCCCACAATTAGCTGTGTCAGGGAGAGCAGCTGTCATGCCACTCGCCCAGGAACCCGCTAAATAGCTGTATTTATTGGCAATAGTGCCCCACACCACCCAGCTGGCCGTGATAACACATATAGTTCGGAATGTTTGTTCCTCAGTTGGATATCTATCAAGGCACTGACCGATGGTAGCTGGTCCTGACCTTCAGAAGCACAAAGGTCATGTAACCAGTCACTTATGGCTGATTAGAAGGACCATTGGGAGATTATACAGGTTTTTTTCTTCTCAGATGTCAACTGATCCAAAAGGTGACCCATAAACATAGCTGAAGCATGCTAAACTATTTGGCTAACAATAACAATAAAATAACAAAAAATAAAATTTAAAAAAATAAGAATTGCTTATTTTTCATCTGTTGACTAACTTCAGTAACCCTTCATTTGACTTAAAATTGTCAATTAAGAAGTTACTTCACTTCACCATAAACAGTTTTACTTGGAGATCACATTTTCAAAAATCTTTATCTATTTTAACCACGACTTTATGGTTTGAGTAAACTCGAAACTGTATACATGATCAACAAGATTTTTCTGTTCCTTCCAAACAGGTGAAGAGTTTTGGAAGAAACATGTATGTGTCAACACTTTATTTCAAAATATTTTCACAGTCTTAATGTGTCCAAGTTTTTCTCTTAATCAAATCAATGAACTAGGAACGCCAGTTATTAACTGTAACTGATTAAGCATAGTTGATGTACCTTATACTTTCCCAGGGACTGAACCGTGCAGGGAAGGGCTACAGTGGAGCCAGGTGAGGCAGAGATGTTCTGAGATTTGGCATCAAACGATGGTGTTACAGAACGTGGCGCTGAAACAGACATCATACACATAGAATGGGTTCCATGTCTGGATATGTGGGTCTATAGACTTGGATACTAGCAACAGTGAGTGTTAGTATAGGCCTACCAAAGAAAACCAGCAGATGAACCAAAATATGTTATATGTACACACTTTAAATAGAACAGCCACACTTATTCCAAGTTGTATGCTGATATTCTTTAATAGGCCTGTTATGTAGTAAAGTAGACATATAGAAAAAATTTACAAATTTGAAGTGACAAAAATTATCTAAATTTTCTATTTTGACTTGTGCCATATGTTCCCATGTTTTATCAGGTGAACAATTAACTTGCCTTTGCATGTGTTTGTGATGTGTGCAACAGTGTGGCAGGATACGCTCACCTTTTCACAATCACATGCTCATGTTATAGTAAGAATCATACAATGGACTCTTACTTTAGCAGAGATGTCTTATGATTATGGAAAGGGTATTATGGCTTTTATATACCAATGGAATCAGAAGTTTTGATTAAAATAATGAATTTTATCCCTTTTTTTAACTAGAATTCATAAAAAATGCGAGAATGAATGTGATCACAAATAACATGTACCCATATAGTTTAGTATTTCAAAGGAAACATCAATGCAATCATGAATTGTATTGTTATAGTTATAGTATACAGAATGTTTGTTTGTTATTTGTTTAACGTACACTCAGCAATTTTCCAGCTGTATTATGGCAGTGGTCTGTCTGTTATCGAGTCTGGACAAGACAATCCAGTGATTGACATCATGAGCATCGATCTATGCAATCTGGATACGATGACATACATAAACAAGGCTAGCGAGTTTGACCACATGATCCCATTAGTCGCCTCTTACGACAAGCAGAGTCGCATCTTATGAAAAGCATAGTCGCATCTTAGGCCAAGCATGGGTTGGTGATGACCTATTCAAACCCGGATCTTCACAGGTTAGTTCTCAGATTAACCGCCTCTGTGGTCTAGTGGTAGAGCATCCGCCCGGAGAGCGGAAGGTCTGGGGTGCAATCCCTGGCCGCATCATACCAAAAGACGTTAAAAGATGGTACTTGTTGTTACCCTGTCTGGTGCTCGACATTAAAGAGCCAAAACAAGGACTGCTCGGCTCGGAGTCGGTATAATGTGTCTGAGTAGGTTATTCATGTTAAACTGCAGCATGGTGTCTCAGTGGGCTGGCACTATAAATCGGCATCAGTCTGAACTAGTACAAGCACACACACACACACACACACATCATGAACATCGATCCACGCAATTGGGATACAATGACATGCATCAACCAAGTCAGAGAGCCTGCCCACCTGATTCCGTTAGTCGCCTCTTGCAACATGCATAGTCGCCTTTCACGGCAAGCATGGGTTGCTGAAGACCTTTTCTACCCCGGATCTTCATGGGCCTAACAGAGGATACAAATAAATAAGCTTCATTCATTGCTTAAAACGTGACATTACAGTAAGAATTCTTCTTCAATTCAAATTTTGGCTAATAAGGTTACACTGTACTGCATGTAAACATAAATTCTAAAAATCTGTTTTGTTCAAATCCCTCACCATTCAGTTTGATTGTAGCAGTGTTCATGCCAAACTCATTGACAGCCTTGCATCGATATTGTCCATAGTCGCTTTCCCTGATCTTCTTTATTCTGAGCCTCATGACTCGGTTGAAGTCTCCCCTCTTGAGTGTCTCCATGGAGTGTCTGTTGTCAGGCTTCACCTCTTCCTCCCCCTTCTCCCACACCACCACCGGCAGGGGCTTGCCGCTCACCAGGCACTCCAGCTTCGCCTTCTTCCCTTTCGGCTTTGTCACATGGCTTCGTGCTGCCTTCATGGTGGGGGAGACTGACAACATAAGAGAGAATATTTTATTTTTTTGTGAGTTAGTAATTAAGTGCTGGTTAGTGTACTGCACTCTGCAGCCGCATTTGTTTGTTTAATGTTTTTCAAATTTGTTTTATTACATCTTAAATACTTCCCAAACTTTCTGGTCCCAGTAGACTGTGGAGAAAAATCGTCAAACGTTTTTTCTGCTGAATATTAACAGATTTTCTTATACAAGGATATTCTATTCATGTCATCATGCTAAATATTTGATATTTGTGTAGTGGTTACCATACAACTAATGTTTGATATGTGTATTAGATTTTCCACACAACTATTGTTTGAAATTGATATTGTATAGATGTTTCCACACAACAAGTTTTGATTCTTGATATTTATGTATAGATTTGTACACAACTATATGGTTTGATAGTTGCTGTTATGAATTAGCAAATTAGGTGAGCTACAAAGGGGTAACATATTCTATAGTCCTGAAACAATGGCTTCACAAACCCCAAGCAACAAGACAGGTTACAGGGTACAAAGTTCTTCTCTCCCAGCAAGACTTAAGTGAAAGGACAGATTACAACATAACACACAACAAAATTTCGTGTGTTTTCTTCCAGTGTGCGTTTCACCAAGACAGAACTCTCAACTCCACCCTTGACATGAACAAAGAACAACCCATCAGATAAACCTATCACTCAAGTTCAGAATGTTTGCCTAATTCTCATCTTCATCATCAACTCAGCAGCTTGTCTTGTTCCCAGCACCCTATGTTTGTATCACTGTCAGCATCAGCAGCACCTTGCGCCGCACCCCCACCCCTCCCTCCCCCCTCACCTCCACTGCACCCTCACATTCGCTGTTTGTGCAAGGGGCTCTGTGTATCTGACACCGGGGTTATTTGAGAGTCCGATAACCAGATGCAATGGTGCTTCTATAACAAACACTACGCCTTCGCACACACCTGGTGTTGATAATTAACTGGAGGAGACTCTCAGAGACTTCTCAGGGAAACTACCTACCAATGTCCATGTTCATATTTCACTGAAAAACAGGCTTCAGAAGTTCTTTGTGAAAATAAAATTGATTATTTTAACTGTGATAAATGGGAAATATTTTTTGCAAGATGACTTAAGTTAGCTTTAGAAAATTATTTGGAAAAGGAACAGATTTTTCTTACATGTGATGTAGATCAATTGGAAATATTTTTTCTGGGCTAAAATATTGTCTTTTCATCCTGCCAGTAATACCACCGAGGGTTTTCATTGTGAGACTTAATATATATGTTGGCTCTACAGGTGAAATATTAATCAAAACTGTATGGGGCTCTGCGGGAATATTTCTTATAATACACACTCCCATCCCATAGTGAGTCAGCCACACAGTGATGAAAAGGGGAAATAACTGTATGTGTGAGGTATCAGTTGATGTGCTCACAGCTTATTTGCCGATGGGATGTGCAGATATGTAATACACAGTAACCTTGTCAAAGGTACATTAACAGTATAGCTGGCAAATATCTAGTTTCCATATAAATACTTACCATTTTACTACTCAGAGTTTGGTAGGGATGTTCATCTATTTCATATTATTATACCACTCAAGTTTGATAGGGACACAAATCAATGTTTGATAGAGATACACACATACATGTATTTGATGTCATTATACTACATTACGTGTGATTGAGATAGCTAGATATTTGATAATATTATACCACCTTAGCTTTTATGGAGATATCCGGATATGTGATATCATAATAATACATTATGTTTAATGGAGATATCCAGATATTTGATATAATTATACTACATTACGTTTGATGGAGATATCCGGATATTTGATATTATTATACTACGTTATGTTAAATGGAGATATCTTGATATTTGATATTATTATAGCACTTTAAGTTTGATGGAAATCCGGATATGTGATATCATTATACTACATTAAGTTTGATAAAGATATCCAGGTATTTGATATCATAATACTACATTACGATAGATAGAAATTTCCAAGTATTCGATATTATTATGCTAGCCGATGTTTGATGGAGATACCCGGATATGTGATATCATTATACTACATTAAGTTAGATAGAGATATCCTGGTATTTGATATTATTTTATAACATTATGTTTAATGGAGATATCCAGATATTTGATATTATTATACTACCTTAGATTTGATGAAGATATCCAGTTTTGTGATATTATTATACTACCTAACGTTTGGTAGATATATCCGGATATGTGATATCATTATACTACATTAAGTTAGATAGAGATATCCAGGTATTTTATATTATCAAACTACCTGAAGTTTGATGGAGATATCCAGATATATGATATAATTATAATACATTAGGTTAGATAGAGATATCCAGGTATTTGATATTATTATGCTACCTGAAGTTTGATGGAGATATCCAGATATATGATATAATTATACTACATTAGGTTAGATAGAGATATCCAGGTATTTGATATTATTATGCTACCTGAGGTTTGATGGAGATATCCGGATATGTGATATCTTTATATGACCTAAGGTTTGATGGAGATATCCAGATATTTGATATCCCTTTACTACTGAAAGTCTGATAACTTAATCTTCAGGAAAGAAATATGATGTTTAAATCAATTTGTTATTTACAAATATAACTGATTTTTATTGCGACATTCTACATGAAGGTCAACCTTCTTCTTTGAAAGATGTTCGAGTCTCTGGTCTGGTAGGATGAATAAGATTTGTAAGGTTTGTTTCAGAGGAAGAACACTACAACATTTAGTTAGTAATAAGATATTACTGTACTGCTCAAGTTGAATAGGAATATTCAGAAATTACTATACCGGTACTATTCATGTTTCATATCCAGATATTTGTTGATGATATAAATGTGTGGAAGCGTACCATGGCCCGTGTTGGAGAGATAGGCCTTGAATGATGTGCTTGTGACATAAGGAATGCTACTGAGACTGGAATACTTACAACCCACATTGAGTGTGACGACTTTAGTGAGTGGAGGGTTGGTGTTGATGATGCAGCTGTAGGTGTCCTCGTCATCCAACACCACGTCCGTGATCTGCAGCATCCATATTCCATGCTTCCCACGTCGAAGAACGAATCGGTTGTCCGACGTTACTCTTGCATCACCAGTTGTTAAAACACCCAACTTCCCACTCTCCCAGCTTATCTGAAAGCAAGGGAATTTCAGCTTGACAAACTATATTGTGACATAAATGTAACACCAAACCTTAGGAGTCATTTCAGTTACTGCAGTAGTACATTGATAGTTAATACAATCAACTAAAGTTATGCAACTATTCCGACTGTAGTTATAATACTATTTTGCAACCTGTTGCCATTGCAATGACACTATATATCACCTATCATCCACTGCATTGGTGTTCTATATCCCCTGTCATCAACTGCAACGACACTATATATCACCTGTCATCAACTGCAAAAACACTATATATCACCTTTCATCAACTGAAAAAACACTATATAACCTTTCATCAACTGCAACGACACTATATATCACCTTTCATCAACTGCAAAAACACTATGTATCACCTTTCATCAACTGCAACAACACTATATATCACCTTTCATCAACTGCAACGACACTATATATCACCTGTCATCAACTGCAATAACACTATATATCCCCTGTCATCAACTGTAACAACACTATATATCCCCTGTCATCAACTGGAACAACACTATATATCACCTGTCATCAACTGGAACAACACTATATATCACCTGTCATCAACTGCAACAACACTATATATCACCTGTCATCAACTGCATTGGTGTTCTTTATCACCTGTCATCAACTGCAACAACACTATACATAACCTGTCATCAACTGCAATAACACTATACATCACCTGTCATCAACTGGAACAACACTATATATCACCTGTCATCAACTGGAACAACACTATATATCACCTGTCATCAACTGCAATATCAACTAAATATTGCTGGAATTAAAAAAAGAAGAAAAATTATACTACTCAACGTCCTGCCGATGTCTTTAAAACAAATTTCAGTTGTAGCTAAAAGGAAAAGAAAAAAAGAAACTGCAATGGCAATGTATATCACCAGTCATCAATTCCAATGATGCTCCTTATGGTGCTTAATATATAGAGGAACCACAATAGAACTTTGTCGTCAATTGCAATGAACCTATATGATGTAATGATGTAATGTAACCTTTACTTGTATATTGTATATATACGTTGTAATCTGTTGCAATTACATTACATGTCACCTAATAGTTTCCTGCAGTACTGTTGTGTGAAAAGTCATGTATGGAATGTCCACCATGTTATATAATACTGGACACTAACTGTATAGTTTTGTATGGAATGGCCACAATGTTATATACTACTGGACACTCACTGTATAGTTTTGTATGGAATGGCCACAATGTTATATACTACTGGACACTCACTGTATAGTTTTGTATGGAATGGCCACAATGTTATATAATACTGGACACTCACTCTATAGTTTTGTATGGAATGGCCACAATGTTATATAATACTGGACACTCACTGTATAGTTTTGTATGGAATGTCCACAGTGTTATATAATACTGGACACTCACTGTAAAGTTTTGTATGGAATGGCCACAATGTTATATAATACTGGACACTCACTGTATAGTTTTGTATGGAATGTCCACAGTGTTATATAATACTGGACACTAACTGTATAGTTTTGTATGAAATGTCCACAATGTTATATAATACTGGACACTCACTGAATAAAGTTTTTAATGAAATGTCCACAATGTTATATAATACTGGGCGCTCACTGTATAGATTTTGTATTGAATGTCCACAATGTTATATAATATTGGACACTCACTGTATAGCTTTGTATGGAATGTCCACAATGTTATATACTACTGGACGCTCATTGTATAGTTTTGGATCGAATGTACACAGTATTATATGGTATACTCACTGTATAGTTTTTTATGGAATGTACATAGCAGGGCAGGCCCACATTTCCTCCATCCTCTACTGTAATTGTCTTGGATTCTGCAGCAAACTGGATACTATCTATCTCTGAAACAAACATGAAGGCCTGACGTTAAAGGCTGGGATTAGAGCACAATTTATCAAGGTTATTGGAAACGGCAGTAAAAATGTAAAAGTAATCACGTGTATGTCTTTCTGACAATGGGATAAATGCGATCCTGTATTCATGGTGTGGTTTCCCCAGAAGTCCATAAAACTGCTGCCATGTCTGATCTGTATTGATATGTCTGAACCAGTATGATCAGAGACTGATCTGTGATGATATGTCTGAACCAGTCATTTCAGAGACTAATCTGTGATGATGTGTCTGAACCAGCCTGACCAGAGACTGGTCTGTGGTGATACGTCTGAACCAGTATGATCAGAGACTGATCTGTGGTGATATGTTTGAACCAGTCATTTCAGAGACTAATCTGTGGTGATATGTCTGAACCAGTATGATCAGAGACTGATCTGTGGTGATATGTCTGAACCAGTATGATCAGAGACTGATCTGTGGTGATATGTCTGAACCAGTCTGATCAGAGACTGATCTGTGGTGATATGTCTGAACCAGTCTGATCAGAGACTGATCTGTGGTGATATGTCTGAACCAGTCAGTTCAGAGACTAGTCTTTGGTGATATGTCTGAACCAGTCAGTTCAGAGACTGATCTGTGGTGATATGTCTGAACCAGTATGATCAGAGACTGATATGTGGTGATATGTCTGAATCAGTCTGATCAGAGACTGATATGTGGTGATATGTCTGAACCAGTCTGATCAGAGACTGATCTGTAGTGATATGTCTGAACCAATCAGTTCAGAGACTGATCTGTGGTGATATGTCTGAACCAGTCTGATCAGAGATTGATCTGTGGTGATATGTCTGAACCAGTCTGATTTGAGACTGATCTGTGGTGATATGTCTGAACCCGTCAGTTCAGAGACTAATCTTTGGTGATATGTCTGAATCAGTCTGATCAGAGACTGATCTGTGGTGATATGTCTGAACCAGTATGATCAGAGACTGATCTTTGGTGATATGTCTGAACCAGTCTGATCAGAGACTGATCTGTGGTGATATGTCTGAACCAGTCTGATCAGAGACTGATCTGTGATATGTCTGAACCAATCTCGTGAGAGACTGATCTGCGGTGATATGTCTGTGTTAGTCTGATCTATGGCAAATATAACAAATAATTAGTTTTGGGTTGTGATCATTTATGAAGCTAATTTACAAATGATTCACCAAAAGAGCTGCTGTGTGAGTAATATAATACTTTAATGAGTTATTGACATGCCATGGCATCCAAGGTCATGACTTTACAGGAGTCAAAGATCAAATGTCACACCACCCACATTGCTGCTTGATAGACTGTGTCAACTGCCACCACCAGGGTTAGATTCCATTACAGTCTCCTTGGGAGCAGCAGCCTCTGCACTGACTTACAGGAGTCTGTTTTGATACCCCACGCCTGGAGCCTCACATGCGATCAACGGTGTCTCACATGTGATCAATGGTTGTCATATATATCTGATCAATGGTATCTCACATGTGATCAACGGTGTCTCATATGTGATCAGTGATGGTCATATATATCTGATCAATGGTGTCTCACATGTGATCAACGGTGTCTCACATGTGATCAATGGTTGTCATATATATCTGATCAATGGTATCTCACATGCGATCAACGGTGTCTCACATGTGATCAATGGTTGTCATATATATCTGATCAATGGTATCTCACATGCGATCAACGGTGTCTCACATGTGATCAATGGTTGTCATATATATCTGATCAATGGTATCTCACATGTGATCAACGGTGTCTCACATGCGATCAACGGTGTCTCACATGTGATCAATGGTTGTCATATATATCTGATCAATGGTATCTCACATGCGATCAACGGTGTCTCACATGTGATCAATGGTTGTCATATATATCTGATCAATGGTATCTCACATGTGATCAACGGTGTCTCACATGTGATCAATGGTTGTCATATATATCTGATCAATGGTATCTCACATGTGATCAACGGTGTCTCACATGTGATCAATGGTTGTCATATATATCTGATCAATGGTATCTCACATGCGATCAACGGTGTCTCACGTGTGATCAATGGTTGTCATATATATCTGATCAATGGTATCTCACATGTGATCAACGGTGTCTCACATGTGATCAGTGATGGTCATATCTGATCAATGGTATCTCACATGTGATCAACAGTGTCTCACATGTGATCAATGGTATCTCACATGTGATCAACAGTGTCTCACATGTGATCAATGGTATCTCACATGTGATCAATAGTATCTCACATGTGATCAACGGTGTCTCACATGTGATCAGTGATGGTCATATCTGATCAATGGTATCTCACATGTGATCAACAGTGTCTCACATGTGATCAATGGTTGTCATATATATCTGATCAATGGTATCTCACATGTGATCAACAGTGTCTCACATGTGATCAACGGTGTCTCACATGTGATCAATGGTTGTCATATATATCTTATCAATGGTATCTCACATGCGATCAAGGGTGTCTCACATGTGATCAATGGTTGTCATATATATCTGATCAACGGTGTCTCACATGTGATCAATGGTTGTCATATCTGATCAATAGTATCTCACATGTGATCAACGGTGTCTCACATGTGATCACTGATGGTCATATCTGATCAATGGTATCTCACATGTGATCAACAGTATCTCACATGTGATCAACGGTGTCTCACATGTGATCAACGGTATCTCACATGTGATCAACGGTGTCTCACATGTGATCAGTGATGGTCATATCTGATCAATGGTATCTCACATGTGATCAACAGTGTCTCACATGTGATCAATGTTATCTCACATGTGATCAATGGTTGTCATATATATCTGATCAATGGTATCTCACATGCGATCAACAGTGTCTCACATGTGATCAACGGTATCTCACATGTGATCAATGGTTGTCATATCTGATCAATGGTATCTCACATATGATCAACGATGTCTCACATGTGAACAATGGTAGTCATATCTGATCAATGGTACCTCACATGTGATCAATGGTATCTCATATGTGATCAACGGTGTCCCACATGCGATCAATGGTTGTCATATCTGATCAATGGTGCCTCACACGTGATCAAATCAGTGGTATCTGATTTGAGATAAATGGTATCTCATGTATGATCAATGGTATCTAATCTGTCATCAATGGTATGTAATTTGTCATCAATGATATCTCATTTGTAACCAATGGTATCGCATTTTTTATCCATGGTATCTCATATTAGATCAATGGTATCTCATCTGTCATCAATGATATCTCATCTGTAACCAATGCTATCGCATTTTTTATCCATGGTATCTCATATTAGATCAATGGTATCTCATCTGTCATCAATGATATCTCATCTGTAACCAATGCTATCGCATTTGAAACCAATAGTATCTCATGAGATCAAAGGTATCTCATATTAGTTCAATGCTACCTAATTTGTTATCAATTTGGTCTCACGTGTAATCAACGATATCTCATGTGTGAGCAATGATTTTGCACGTGATCAATGGTGTCTAATTTATGACCGATTTTGCCTAACTTATTTTCAATGGTGTCTCTTTGCGTTCAATGGTGCACCAGTTGTATTAAGTTGTGTCTAACATCAGTGGTATCGCATGTGGTTAGTGGTACACCATATGAAGTCAATCTGGTCAATTCATCAGGTGAATAGTTTCTCCACATGGTAGGTATATCAATGATAGCAAACAATTAGCCAATGGTATCATCCATCTACCCAATGATGTTACACATCTTGCAAGCAGCCCTGGTAGTTTAACGGTTACAGAAACTCCATTCATCAATTCAGGACCTAATTTCTAGTGACGTGTCTGTTATTACAAGTACTTCCCTAACTACTGATTCCCTTATCTATCTCAAATGTTTATCATAAATGACATCTCAAACATAAGTGCATCAAAGGTTAACCTACATCTGTCGGAGAAGCCTTCATCTCAACAGACGTTCATACATATATATTGGTTACTTCAGACACATCCCCAGTGCATTGTGTGTCAAGAGACAGCAATGCTGGCAACGTTATCTGTCGGTGTTGAGTATCGTATACCTTCTAACAATACCCATGGTCTAATGAACTCTCCTTGTTCCACACAACATCCAATCTACCAAGCTGTCATAAGTAATCTGTATTGCCATTTATTATCTGACTAGGATTACTGGACTAACATTTAGTCCCAGAAATATAAATATCCTATTTAAATATAAATATACCAGCAGAATAAAAAAGTAAAATCAGAATGGCGCCCAGAAAATGCTTAAACACCTGGTATCATCACTATTTAATTGTGATACACAAACTTATGTTCATAATACAATCGACCCTTATATTAGAGGAGGGTTCTTGTGGCTATGGAAAGGTTTTGTCGATTTATTTGTGCAACTGAGGATGCACGTTTTTCACTATTTCTCAAAAGGAAATGATGTCATAAGAAAACACGCTATCGTATTTCTGAAAGGAACGATTTGTGACCGGTGGGAATGCTGTTATTTTCAACTTTTCCGCGGGTTGGTGCTCAATTGGAAATCGGTCAAGGTCTAGACGGTAAAATTAGTGCAGTGCATGTCTGGAGACCATCTCTCTGTAATTAGGGTAACGATTAACTGCTAGATTGGTGCAAGCATGCACATAATAATATTTCAGGTAGTAGACAAAGAGTGTAAGAAAAGACTGGAATCAGCTTTCAACCACTGGCAATTGACCCGAGTATAGTTCATCCTTAAAAAGGAATAACTAAAGTCTGGTTTAGGTGGAGTATTGAAACCGCACAGCGACGAATACGGAATTATTTGAGACACATAAGGGACCAGTTCAAAAGTTCGATGTCGGATAAAAAAGTTAATTTCTTAAGTTTTGAGACATACCCCTCCCCGTATCCCCTAAAAATTAATTCTAAAAATGTTGCATTTCCGAGTTTAGTAGCCTCCATTGCCGTGTATTGCCCTGTTTTAAGGAACCTTTATCGAATGAAGTTTATTTACAGGGTGTTGACAATCATTTGTAGGGGTTTTATAGATCAAATCTGCCATTATACATTACGCACTGCACTAGATGGACTCTTGCCGGGAATGGTAAAACCCTACCTTGTTGAAAGACTGGGCGTATTTACGACAACTCCAAACAGCATATATGAATGGAAATAATATCAGTTTAGTTCACTTACAATAAAAAAACATTGAGAAATCAGTTTATTTGGTCGGATGGAAAACTTTCAGGGTCATCACCATCACAATGTTTTGAACTGGTCCCTAACGTGTACACATACTGGCTCCCAAAATACTGTTTTCTACTTAATGTAACGTATTTTTGCCCGCGTCTGTACCACACCCTCTGATGAGAATTACATTGGAGGAGGGGATAGGTGTTTTTCGCGGTCTCCAATTGTTTCAGCGTGTGAAATATTACTGTAGCTATCATCTTTCCAACTCTTCTAAGAACTTGCCATGTGCATGCATTCCTCGGGATGAATAACACTCGTTCAACACTTGCACACAACCAACACCAGTGCTCTGGGGAATAGGATATGAGACTGGTCCCATGTGTTGGATCAAAGCAGTCCAACAACTGGAAGGAATATGTGAACGTCAGTCGTTTCAGTTATGATCGTATTCATTTACCCATAATGTGGCATTTGATTATAAGGACATTTATGAAGTTTCAATAGAGTATTTATTTAGGATAGGTTAGGACATATATTTTCTCCTCAATGATATATTATTTCATATTATTTGTATTTCATATTTGTGTTGACATTAACATTTATGGAGGAATTCATGGAATACTTATGAACGTGCATGATACATCTGGTTCAAATGTTTGAAACAATGTTGAAATTCCAACAATCATAGGAGAAATTCATACAGGCATTCTTGTAAACATTTCTTTCAATTTTTCTGACCATGAAACAAAGTGGTATCAGCGTACACATTCTTCCAACTAGGGAAGAATGGTTGGTTAGTTTATTGGTTGGTTGATTGGTTGGTTTGTTGTTTTACGCCGCACTCAGCAATATTCCGGCTATATGACGGCGGTCTGTACATAATCGAGTCTGGACCAGACAATCCAGTGATTGATATCATGAGCATCGATCCACGCAATTGGGATCCATGACATGCATCAACCAAGTCAGAGAGCCTGACCCCCCCCGATCTCGTTAGTGAGTGAGTGAGTGGCTGGGTGATTGACTGAATGAGTGAGTGGCTGGGTTTGAGTGAGTGTGTGAGTGGGTGGCTGGTTGGGTGAGAGTGTGAGTGAGAGAGAGAGTGGGGTTTTAACACCATGGTGCTGACAAACCTGACATGATCGAATAAAGCCAGGACAAAAAATCTTTGTGTATATAGAGAAAGGTAATGTCTGAATACTTTTTACAACTACAACATCTATGACGTCAGGTGAAATGGGGTTTAACGTTGCGTCGAAGATTATCGCACTTATATAGCGACGTGCATGCACGTGTGTATGTGTACGTGTGTGAGGCTGCTTGTACTAGTCCGGGATAATGCCGATTTTATAGTGCCAGCACACTGAGATACCATGCTGCAGTTTACCACGAATACCCTATTCAGACACATTATACCGACTCCGAGCCGACCAGTCCTTGTTTTATCCCCTTAATGCCGAGCGCACGAATGGGTAACAACAAGTACCATGTTTTAATCTCTTTTGGGATGACGCGACGGGGATCGAAACCCGGACCTTCCGCTCTCCGGGCGGACGCTCTACCACTGGACCATGGGGGCGGTAACTATGAAGTGAAGTAAATGTAACTGAAGTAATGAAAAGAAGTTTATGTAAGTAAAGTTAATGTAAGTGAAAGTAAACGTAAATGAAGTATATGTAAATGAATTCAATGTAAGTGAAGTAAATGTAGGTGAAGTAAATGTAAATGAAGTCAACGTAAGTGAAGTTAGTGTAAGTGAAGTAAACGTAAATGGAGTCAATATTAAAGAAGTCAATGTAAGTGAAGTAAATGTGAGTGAAGTAAATGTAAGTGAGTAAATGTAAATGAAGTCAATGTAAGTGAAGTCAATGTAAGTGAAGTAAACGTAAATGAAGTAAATGTAAATGAAGTCAATGTAAGTGAATTCAATGTAAGTGAAGTAAATGTAGGTGAAGTAAATGTAAATGAAGTCAATGTAAGTGAAAGTAAACGTAAATGAAGTAAATGTTAATGAAGTTAGTGCAATTGAAGTAAATGTAAGTGAAGTAAACGTAAATGGAGTCAATGTTAATGAAGTCAATGTAAGTGAAGTAAATGTGAGTGAAGTAAATGTAAGTAAGTAAATGTAAGTGAAAGTAAACGTAAATGAAGTAAATGTTAATGAAGTTAGTGTAAGTGAAGTAAATGTAAGTGAAGTAAACGTAAATGGAGTCAATGTTAATGAAGTCAATGTAAGTGAAGTCAATGTTTGTGAAGTAAACGTAAATGAGGTAAATGTAAATGAAGTTTATGTAAGTAAAGTTAATGTAAGTGAAAGTAAACGTAAATGAAGTCAATGTAAATGAATTCAATGTAAGTGAAGTAAATGTAGGTGAAGTTAATGTAAATGAAGTCAATGTAAGTGAAAGTATAGGTAAATGAAGTAAATGTTAATGAAGTTAGTGTAAGTGAAGTAAATGTAAGTGAAGTAAACGTAAATGGAGTCAATGTTAATGAAGTCAATGTAAGTGAAGTAAATGTGAGTGAAGTAAATGTAAGTAAGTAAATGTAAGTGAAAGTAAACGTAAATGAAGTAAATGTTAATGAAGTTAGTGTAAGTGAAGTAAATGTAAGTGAAGTAAACGTAAATGGAGTCAATGTTAATGAAGTCAATGTAAGTGAAGTCAATGTTAGTGAAGTAAACGTAAATGAAGTAAATGTAAATGAAGTTTATGTAAGTAAAGTTAATGTAAGTGAAAGTAAACGTAAATGAAGTAAATGTAAATGAATTCAATGTAAGTGAAGTAAATGTAGGTGAAGTAAATGTAAATGAAGTCAATGTAAGTAAAGTAAATGTAAGTGAAAGTAAACGTAAATGAAGTAAATGTTAGTGAAGTAAATGTAAGTGAAAGTAAACGTAAATGAAATTAATGTAAGTGAAGTCAATGTAAATGAAGTCAATGTAAGTGAAGTCAATGTAAGTGAAAGTAAACGTAAATGAAGTAAATGTAAATGACGTTAATGTAAGTGAAGTACATGTAAGTGAAAGTATACGTAAATGAAGTAAATGTAAATGAATTCAATGTAAGTGAAGTAAATGTAAGTGGGGTAAATGTAAATGAAGTAAATGTAAGTGAAGTAAATGAAAGTGAAAGTAAACTTAAATGAAGTAAATGTAAATGAATTCAATGTAAGTGAAGTAAATGTAAGTGGGGTAAATGAAAATGAAGTAAATGAAAGTGAAAGTAAACTTAAATGAAGTAAATGTAAATGAAGTCAATGTAAGTGAAGTCAATGTAAGTGAACGTAAACGTAAATGAAGTAAATGTAAATGAAGTCAACGTAAGTGAAGTAAATGTAAGTGAAAGTAAACGTAAATGAAGTCAATGTAAGTGAAGTCAATGTAAGTGAAAGTAAACGTAAATGAAGTAAATGTAAGTGAAGAAAATGTAAGTGAAGCAAATGAAGTCATTTCAAATGAAGTAACAGCAAATGAAGTCATTTCAAAGCTGCAACGAAGACGAGGGGATTCTGGTGGTGGTGAGAATGAGATGAGGATAGAATGTTGAAATTGCCCACAAGGCTGCAAGAGAGACTAATTGCAACAGCGTAAATAAAGAAGCTCACTAATATAACAATAGTGTTTTAACTATTGCAGAACTAATGCCTTTGTTACACTGCCCACACTCGCCTGAAAGTTAGTGTCACCGCACTTCGATTGAGGGTGTTTATCGTTTCAAGTGTATCCGATATATTTGTTTACTGACTCTAATCTCAATAATAGCGATCGTGTATGCAAAGCTGCTGTTCCATAAAAAAAACTTCAAGGACACGGGCAAAGAAAACTGAGATCTCGGAACCCTCTTTTTTGTTGAACTAGGTCATGCCGCAGTCGACAAACTAAAAGCCCATGTCCCATGTCTGCCAACAGCTGCGGCCTGGAGTTGTCGTTACGCAGCATTATCGGCGCCATTCGGTAGCGCCAGATGCCATGTGTAATACTCAATAGCCTATTGGCGGAAATGTTTCAAAGGTGATTGATATTCAAACATATAACTTTTTAATTTCTTTGCAACACACACACACGACGAGAGAGAGAGAGAGAGAGAGAGAGAGAGAGAGAGAGAGAGAGAGAGAGAGGGAGAGAGAGAGAGCGATAGAGAGAGAGAGAGGAGAGAGAGAGATAGATAGAGAGAGAGCGAGAGAGAGAGAGAAATTAATGAGGGTGAGCAAGAGACGGATATTGAGAAAAAGGACAAACGAAAGACAAAAAATAGTCAAGGAGGAGATGTGTTATATATTATAAGAAACTTGGTCCCAATTCCATGTCAAGACCAGAATAAAGTCTATGATGCCTGCTGCATTCTCAGACATGCAAGTCCACACCCCTATTGTAGGTTTTCTATCGGCTGCATGCCTACATACCGTGCATGAGGCCGGGAATGTGTACAGCCATCAATAGACGGGGGCTATAAACTGGCCATACATGTCACTCAGTCTGGCTCTGATTACAGCTCGTGGAATTCCGTCCTGATGAACACATGCAGGGACATAGGCACCGCAAGTCATTCCCAGTATTCCATTTATCTTCACTTGTTTAATTGGCTTTAATCTCTTTTCTTCTTTCACAAACACAAAAGTAGAAACCCATAAACTTGAATATATTCATGCTTAGCGTCAACGTTTCGTAGCTCACTTGGTAGAATGTTCAGTGTCGGTCTGTCTGAGTACTTCTTACAAAGACGTAATGTATAACATTGCAGACATTATGCACATAATGTAATTTTAGATAAAGGAGAGTCGTATCTATTGGTGATATTTTTTCAATTAACATAAGGCATACAATACAAGTACAATATAACGTCCACGCCAGGGAAAAGCAGTCTCCATTATCTACCAAAACAGATTCCATTGAGCGTAAAAGGAAAAATAGTGATGGAAGTTATATGAATAGTTCACTGAAAATCAGTAAAGACGCAATGCAGGGATCACCCACCACTCATGCAATTTGAATAACAAAGAGTTTGGTGTCTAACGCCAACAGCAGTATTCCTGCCATAATATAATACACTATTTATTTTATTTAAAAACAAAACAAAACCGTTTATAACAATACAACATGTCCAAGATTGCCATAGCGCATCCCCTGATCATTCATTCATATTATTGGTTGGACATTCTTGGAAAATAAAGATTCGTATAGTATCATTACGAATGCATTCGTCAACAGCAACTCAAATACCAATGTTTGGAGTTCTCATGGAAAATCAAAGTACTTCAGCTTCACCTTAGGGCTACGATCGCTTTTTGGAACGGACCTCTGATTCGTAAATCTTTATCGAATCCGTCTGTAAACGTTTATTTTTCTTCCATATTGGGCCACGTCCCTTAGCTATGTCTTTACCCACTGGTTGCGTGTTCGAATCCCAAATGTTGTCCGATTATGATCCTTGGTCTGACTGTACCAAAATTGCAAACGTCTAAGATTGGGTCACTTTGAGCTATGGTCCAACATTACACAGCGAAAAAACTAGATACTAGAAGCCAGCTTCCTCATTCAAAATGAGGGGCGGTGGGATAGCCTTAAAGCGTTCACTCTTCAAGCCGAAGACCCAAGTTCGATTCCCTACAAGAGTACAATGTCTGAAGCCCATTTATGATGTCCTCGATGTGATTTTGCTGGAATATTGCTAAAAACAGCGTAAATGAACATGCTGACCCCTTCATTCAAAATGAGCTTCCATGTCTACAAGCCACCTCTTGGGAAATAATCAAAAATCCATTAATGAAAAAGAGTAGGGTATTTATTCACCCCAGACCGGATCCACCTGTTTACGCAAGATCAACATGTCCTAGCAGTTTCTTTCCATCGCGCGTCCATCTAACGAGAAACATGTTATCTAACATACAAATGTTTATTCCTTGGAAACGTGAATTGCCGGTTTAAACGCCTCAACCCTTTTAAATGTGTTTTTGTAAGTTTGGAAATACAGGTCCACAGACTACATACATCAACAAGCATGTGCCTCCCTGGTCCATACACAGCCATTGTTGTTATCGGTCTTAACGGTCGTAACCAGTGCTGCGCCCCCCAAGCACGCCCCCATTACGTCTTTATCTGGTAAGCCTCATATCTCCGAAAACATGGCGGCGACACGTTTTTCCCTGATCATACAAGTGCCCATTCATCCCCTTCTCAAGCTCCAAATATCTCCCACTCCTGCTTCCCTCTGATACTGATTATATCGTAATCCCCACAGCGACGGTAATAATTATACACCTATGTATCTCAACGTCGGCAGTCCAGGGGCTATTTCTTGCCGAGATGTTAGGAGCGAGTATCATGTAGGTCCGAGCTACGTGTTGGAGCGAGTATTGTGTTGGAGCGAGAGTCGTGTTATGGTCTGAGTTGCTGCAATTATTAAATGATAATCAGAACATTGAGACAAGGCAAGAGGCAGAGGGGAAATAATTATGTACCCGTTGACAGGTTACTAAAATACTGTGATTTATATTACGTACGTGGCCTATATTTCTGTTTAGTTTTCATTACAGTCGCTGTATATTTAGCCCAACCTTATTCTAGTGTTTGTCGAAAGAGATGACGACCTCCAAATATGATGACTTCCTGTATATAGCGGCTCATCAAGGCCCAGCTCAGTTGCGTCCCTTAGTCGTACCAGGAAGAGCTGATTGGCGATACAAATCCCTGATTCATTATGCAAAGATACTACATATTTCCGTATAAAATCATCTTCCCGCGGCAAAGATGTTAACTGATTTTACAAATCGTATCCTGTGTTAATGTTTTAGCGAAACACATTTGTTTTTATTTACAAAGTGAAATATTAAATAGAAATCGATTATCTCGTGGCATTGATGTGTAACTGTTCCATTGCAATAGTTACGACCCTGTTAAATGATTCGTTCTAATTGATTAATTGCTTCTTTCTATCATATAACATCACCCAGTACTTGTGATCAAACCCGTGAAGATCCGAGGTAGACTAGGTCTTCAGCAATCCATGCTTGCCGTAAAAGGAGACGATGCTTGTCGTAAGAGGCCACTAAATATTCCAGCTAAATGACGGCGGTCTGTGAATAATCGAGTCTTGACCAGGCAATCCAGTGATTGACATCACGAGCATCGATCTGCGCAATTGGGATACGATGACATGCTTTATACAAGTCAGCGAGCCTGACCACCGATCCCGTTAATCGCCATTTAGGGTAAGCATGGGTTGCTGAATACCAATTCTAACCGGGGTCTTCACGGGTCTTGTCATTGATGAAATCAATGGCATATGTGTGTGTAGATATTTCCAAACTACAAACGGAAGTTCTGGATGTATAAAAATAAGGATGTGGTGCTTCACTTTTTTTCAGGTGTATATACGATCCATTTTAAAATATCTGCTATGAACATGCATGACAAGCGTTTACGTTAACGGAAAACCTGCATCAACTCGATGTCAACACCTGCGTCTAGTGCAGTGTCAGCGTACAAATGATAAGTCAATCTCAAACCCCTTGCCAATACAAGCCACGAATGCCGAAATTAATTTACGTGGGCGCGATAGGCTATCTCAATGTTAGTTTATCTCATCCACGTGCATATGTAGGAATAAATACATAATATACGTTGGTACAACATATGGGGGCCATTTGTCCCAATAAACATCACGGTGGCCTTTGTCTCAGATTACTAACTGTATGAATAAGGATGAAACACAAGATCTCTTAGATTCCTTGGTTTCTGGCAGAACCAAAATATTCATGTTAAGTTATTCATCCAGCATCTCTGATCGGAATCTGCAATCACGTGAGTCTTGGGAGTGCTACTGTATATGATAATAATGTATGTGATACGTGTAAGCCAGTACACCAGCGACAGTTCAGTTGCAGACATCAACCTCGTCGATGTGGCTGTATGCTGAGGTTATAACCCTCATGATGACGTCAATGAAGGAACCGTAGTTTCAGACAACTGAGTATAATCTTTGTTGTTGTCGTTTCACGTGAAAATCAGCAATATTCCAGCCTTGGCCTCTGTACGTCCAAAACGAGTTTAAAGGTATATTTCAGACCTAAATGCATTAGGTGCTAGTCACGTTTGCTTTGTGGAAACCATGCCATGTGTCTTGGATATATGGAAAGCTCTTGGAAATGTGCATTCGACAGTATGACTAAAATAAATTAAACCACCAAAATAATGCCTTTATAGCCATTTGAAGTTTAAAGAAATATCAGATATCCAGAGATTTTTAACTCTCTATCAGTAACTCCTTATTCTTCAAGACCAATATCGAAAACCCCCAACAGTAACTGCAGGAAGAGCAGATCCTCCGCAGTAATCTCAATACAGATAAATAAAGGCCAGGGTGTCATTGTACAGAGCGGTCTTAGCGCTCAGGTGATCGTAACTTACGGCAGTCGTAGAGCTAAGGTTGTTTTGTACAACGGCACAAAGGTGGGAAAAATAGGACAAAGAGTAAGAAATCCTGCTGTTCTAAGGATAGGATGACGGCATCGAGTCGAAACCAGACAAGACCACCTTTGTGGTCTAGTGGTAGAGCGTCCGCCCGGAGAGCGGAAGGTCCGGGTTCGATCCCCGGCCGCGTCATACCAAAAGACGGTACTTGTTGTTACCCTGTCTGGCGCTCGGCATTAAGGCGCTAAAACAAGGACTGGTCGGCTCGGAGCCAGTGTACTGTGTCTGAGTGGGGTATTCATGTTAAACTGCGGCATGGTATCTCAGTGAGCTAGCACTATAAATCGGCATCAGTCCGGACTAGTACAAGCAGCCACACACACACGTGCATGCACGTCGCTATATAAGTGCAATAATCTTGGACGCGGCGTTAAACCCAATTTCACCTCACCTAAACCAGACAACCCAGTGATTAAGATTGTGAACAACCTCCCACGCCTTCGTGACACGATGACACACTAGCAGCCAGGTCACCGATCCATGATGTCGCCTTATACTATCGGCATATGTTACTAGGGACATACTCCACGGAGATGCAATAAAATGGCAATGGATACAGACACCATATGCTCGGCGTTATGTATCCATCAGACCTTATTTCTACCTCGATTCTGATTAGTCATCCCACTTGTCCATGTATATACACGACAGTAAAAAGAAATGGTTAATACATGACCTGTATAGTTTATATGTTTAATCACCGTGGAAACTTCTGCTCATTGGATATCAATCACTAGGCCCTGTTCTACAAAGCGACCGTAGTGCTACGACAGTCGTAAGTCTATGTTAAAGTATAGGAGTTACGACCGTCTTGGAGCTACGACCGCTTTGTGGAACGGGGCCCTTGTTGGTCTAGTCCAGAAACGATGGCAAACAGGCTGTCGTCATATAGCTGGAATCTTGTGAAGTGCGGCGTTAAACAAACGAACTTGTTATATGTTTTAAATAGCGATTGACGGAATGGGGAATTATGTTTGTTTGTTTGTTTGTTTGTTTGTTGTTAAACGCCGCACTCAGATCCCGTTAGTCGCCTCTTGCGAGCATGGGTTGCTGAAGACCAATTCTAACCCGGATCGTCACGTGTTGGGAATTATAATGAAACAGACAACTGAGTCATGAATATTCAGCAACTTGATATACGTCAGTTCTGAAGTTGATGATCAAATATCCTGGCATTGTCGTTTTGACCTTTTCTCTGACCATTTTGACTTTTGTTTTGCCCGTCTTTGATGTATGTGACTGATTGACAGCAAAAATGCTAATGTGACATTTTCAGCCGAAGTTGTCCGAAGAATTAGCGCACTTGTACATAATAAACTTTATTTTACCCAAACAGTGTTACGAGGTTTGCCCAAAGGGGTTATTATAATCTGGGGTGGTTAGCATTAATCAGTCCAATCACACATGTGCCCAGACATGGCAACCCTGGGGGCTGGCGATGCATAATCATGAGCATGTTTATATTAAGAAATTAATCATCATATTTCAGACACAAACATCCAAGAGCTTGTATCTGTATTGCGGAAATTGATGCATGCTTCTTATCACATTGCCCTGAGACGAGAACTCGTAAACCAACACAGAGTCGAGCTGTTAAACCAGGAGAGCGGAATAAACAGGACATGAAAGAAATGAATCAGAGCTATAGGACCCGGGAGGAATCACATGTAGCTCTACATGCACTTGAAGCCGACTTTGCCATCCCACATATGCCCTTGTTCCCTAACCATCCGTGCTGACGGACTCATTTGGTATTAGTTTTCACTTGAAACGGAATTGCCAATAGATGTATGGGGATCGTGGCTGCAGTAAGGTGATTGCATATAAGAAATAAAAAATTAATATATGCTTATAAGTTATGGAAATATGTATGCACATAAATATATATAAGTAAAAGGTACGTTTCATGGTTATTGTATAGATCATGGAACATGTGCAGAAGAAACTTTACCAAACCTTGTATCATACGTATATCCGTTATAAAATAACATGCTTAATGCCCATAACGGTTCAGTGGTGTGGGAATTTGCCTACACGTACGCCTAATGAATTATGCCATTTAATTATACTTCTATCCATTTTCACCAAATGAACCGAGCAGTCGGAATCTTTGGGGCGGGAAGTTTCCACCAACATTGCAAACACATGGTAATCTTACATCCTCGTTTAACCAGGGTATTATATCTCGAGACTATGATGATAAATAGATAGTCTGAATGACTCATTCGCAGCTGTGGCGAATGGGTCCAGGGTACTTAAAATAGAATGACGTTATAATGCCCTGGAGAGTCGAGGATGGTGTTCTTACTGACATTCCAGACCTTCGTGGATCAAGGGATTATATTAGTAGCGACTCGTTTGACAAATTGCAAGCTTGCATTTGTCAAGCTATTAGATTTCTCAAACCACTGCCGTCCAAATACACAAGCTCCATCTTAAAGCACTGTAAATGAGATATTATGTATTTACACCGTTGACAGCAATAGTAAGGGCACATAAAACATAGGCCTCACATTTTTTAAAATTATTTTGTGTTACGCTGCACTCAGCAATATCCCAGCTAAATGACAGCGGTCTGTAAATAATCGAATATGGAACAGACAATCCAATGATTGACGTCACGAGCATCGATTTACGCAATTTGAATACGATGACATGCATCAACCAAGCAATATGTTGCTGAAGATCAATTATAACCCGGTTATTCACGGGGCACAATGTGGGGATTGGGACCA
Source organism: Haliotis rufescens (assembly GCF_023055435.1). Lineage (NCBI taxonomy): Eukaryota > Metazoa > Mollusca > Gastropoda > Lepetellida > Haliotidae > Haliotis > Haliotis rufescens. The sequence continues at coordinate 57,487,277 of NW_025963779.1, read as the reverse complement.
AATATAGATGATGTGTTTTCCCTATCTCACGTGTCATATGGAGTCGCATAGTCTATAGATGCGTACGATATACAAATATGATAAATAAATAACCCAAAATATACAATTATATGACCTGTCCTTGCAAGGACCTCTACACGGGAAAGCATGACAATACGATAATAAGAAACAGCACCGTACTGATGTTTTATGTATTGAACACACTATTATTGGTAGGATTCGACATCAACAAAAGGTCACCATCTGAGATAAAGCATAAACACCATGGCGTCCGAGGTAGTCATTGATCAGAAGGGCAGGAAACACGACCCTCGCCCTCAACACTTAGACAAACTGACTAGGATATATGAACATTTTATTCAGGAAACAGATGTTATAGTTGTCGACAATAAACATTGACAAATGGAGAAACACAAGAACATGATTGTCCCATTGTCAAAAGAGTCCACTGTCGATGAGCGCCCGCGTGTGCAGTCACTTCCGGCTAGCCTCGTTCTGACTCATGGACTTCTCGACGCCTGATAAGAACCCCGTAAGTCTATCTCCAATCTCCTATCTCGGGCAAATTGGCCAAACACACAGTAAATACTTCATAAATCTCTCTTATAGCAACCAAAAGGATCACGGGATCTAATGATGCCAATTACATTGTTAATCGACCGACGAAGCGTGTATAATTCTGTCAATTGCCCCTGACTACAATGTGTCTGCTTCCAACACACCAGCGGGAACGTTGAGATAAGCTGTATTACTTACGGAATTTTAATGGGATAATTTACATGATATAACAACACTGCTCATCTGGACACAGAAGCCATGTTGCTGAAGACTTATGTATTCCATACATGGAGAGAACGATGTCTCAGATGTATATATTGTCTACATATGGACAAAAAATACAGGCTATATCCCAGATGTATTCTTTATGTGGAACAATTTGTCATGGCTGGAGTTATCTGGTATAATATGAAGGAATCGGGTGTTCTTTAACTTCTTTTTAGTACTATATATGTATATTTGTATATATCAAATCCACGGTAGACGACGCCTTTGTTGATGTGCATTACTGGCAAGGACAATATTTCAAATCGTTTTCGAAACTTTTACATTGAAAACACGTTAGGTTCATCACGGAATTTTCCTATATTGCTTACTAGGAATTCCCCTTCTTTGCAAACCGTGGTGTACCTACTTTGCGTTTCTCAAATCGATGGCTTACAAAGCCAATATTCATAACACGTTGTAATTCTGCTCTTCGTTCGTCTCCTGATGACTAAAATGATATTTATCTTGCTCTGTACCCATTCTCTGCAGGAGTCTACAAGTATCGATTAGTGTGCTATTTGAAACCTCGTCTTGTCGATCCACATTTTAGATAAAGCCAATTACAGTTTGTTTGTGCAATGCCAGGTCAAGGAATCCAGGCAGTTTGTAATTATTTGGACTATATACAGTGCATTAGTTAATGGGTGTGATCCCTCTCCCTCTTTCTGGCCAATACGTCAGGGATTATTTATACAGCAAGTTATTCAATTTACAATTGCTGGGATCCAAACGAATCAATAAGTTTTCTATATGAAGCTTTACTACACAAGCAGTTATTCCCATTAAGATCATGTGGGGCGACGTGGCGTAGCCGCTTTAGTACCGTAGCAATTATGTAAATACTTACTGGTGCAGTGATGGAACGAAGTTTTTCTTGCCACATTTGTCGGTCCTTGCATTGTAACTTCAACAAGGCAAGTACACATTGTGTACAAAGAGAAGCACGATGGGATTTTGTATTGGTATAGTTTCAGCTACAGCTATAAAACCATATTTTTAACATATTTGAGCCTGAATTTATTTTGAACAAAATCATCTTGTAAAATGTATTTTTTGTGACAGGCATTTCTTTTCAATAGTCTGAAGCATAATTATTTTTTTCAAGAATTTTCAGAAAGAATCGTTTTTTCGAAAACCTCCGAAATTGTAAACAAGTTTCGTTATCCTTAAATTTGTTAATCTGGACATTTTCACTGGGAATTCGGATTAATGGTGTTTCATTGTACAAAGGGTACTCTCAATTCCAGCTATTCGTTTATCCGTATATTCTTTAATCTTGACGGTTTCATGGTACTGTCCAGATTAACGGGGTTTCACACAGTAACACAGTTACGATTGATTAACTAACTGGCTCATAAGATTGGGTAAGTCAGGACGGTGTGTCCATGTTGTCGACACGTGGAGTGACTGGCTCTGTACACACCCACAATGAACATTGTGCAAATCAAATTTGTGAAAAGGTCGATGCTCTTGAGTGTGAACCTATACGTAGTGCTTGGTCATCAATAGTGGCAGTTGACTTCATTGAAGCTCGAAAATAAATCGGGTTAGTGGCAAGATCCTTCCATAAGGAAAGTATTAGGACTGATGGCAGTATCCTTGCATAAGGAAAGGATAAGGACTGATGGCAATATCCTTGCATAAAGGAGAGGATAAGGACTGGTGGCAGTATTCTTTCATAAGGAAAGGATTAGGACTGATGGCAGTATCCTTGCATAAGGAAAGGATAAGGACTGATGGCAAACTCCTTCCATGAGGAGAGGATAAGGACTGATGGCAATATCCTTGCATAAGGAGAGGATAAGGACTTGTGGCAGTATTCTTTCACAAGGAAAGGATTAGGACTGATGGCAATATCCTTGCATAAAGGAAAGGATTAGGACTGATGGCAATATTATTGCTTAAAGGAAAAGATTAGGACTGATGGCAGCATCTTTGCATAAGTAAAGGATACGGGACTGATGGCAATATCCTTGCATAAGGAAAGGATTAGGACTGATGGCAATATTATTGCTTAAAGGAAAAGATTGGCACTGATGACAGTATCCTTGCATAAACGAAATGATCTTTAAGAGTGAAAGCCGTAATGCTAAAACAGCACAGAACATTACAATGATGACAGTGGATATGCTATTAGTGGGGATGATAGGTGTTATTCATAAACGGGAATGATCGTTAATTATGACAGTTCTTAGGCAATAAAAGCAAGAATCAGTACCATAGATGCTTTGAATTTTACTACAAGACAAACATGACAGTTTATGATAAAAAAAGGACGGGGGGCAGTAAGGACGCACAGTTGCTAGGGCTCAACGATCAGTACAGATGAAAGTTGCTCAAACACAGTGTACACAGCTAACCGTTGACAGTCGGGTCGAAAAATGGTACACAGTTCATCACTCACGGTCGAGGCAACGCACAAAGAACACGGATCGACCCTAATGGCAGTGTCTATGAATACAGTACAAGGAGCAAATATGTTGACCTTCTGTCGTGTCTGTGTGTAATATGTATACGGTGCGCCTAAAATGAAACAATATCCAATCTGTAACGTAAGCGTCAGAGGTCCTCCAAGGACATTGACTCTTGTAACAGCAGACATCGGACAAATATCCCTTGTGGTTTTAAACCATCTTGAGACGCCCGAGATGATATTCTACTTAAGTGAGTGTATTTCTCCACAAGGCCGTCGAATTAAATAGAATTAGGACCAGGATAATACGTATTTATTTATCCAGCATCATGGCTATTCCCATGATGGTAACAATCATTGTCAGAATGCTAAATCGAATAAATAGCCCACTTATTGTCCGAAACGCCATACTCCGTGATCATATCTAAACAGTAGACTCCTTCATGACTAATATCGCTGCCCCAACTTCCTGTACATTAGCTTTACAAGCACAACTTCTCTCACTTAACACCAGCGGTAGGGAGATAGTATCACGGAAAGAAACATCAATTATATCCTGCAGTTGTTACATTAACGCCAATTGCACAGGCGTCTTCAATGCTGCCTTCATATCAGTTGAATCAGCCTTCAAGATTGAGACACTTCTGGCGACCACTCGTCTTGGAACTAACAAACAATATATGTACAATTCCACTATGCCTTGATTTCTTAGCATCAGCCGTGATTGTCTTCTCAAAGCTTTCAAAGACTTGGTGAAATGGTTTTATGCTGTATTCTTCGCTAATTGCATCTGGCCATTTTCAGATTCATGCTATTATCCCGACGACTCGTTTCATCTTTTACCGATTCATTTTGTTCCAAAACGTAATCAAACTCGCTGGCTCCTAAGTTCATGGGAAGTCTTAGTATAGCGTCTTTGTGGGTCTAATGGGCCGGGGGCAATGGGTGGAGTCTTATCGCGGTGGAAGAAGAAATAGATATACATATGTCTGTGAATCTACGTAAACATGAGCTCATGTGGATTTGAAGCATTCTGTTCTTCGTTGTAAGCCTACCTCCTTCTGGTAAAACCATATCTTAAGAGTTCTTTGTTTGGAAATTTGAAAGTGAACACCTTGAATTATTTAAAGCTTCTGTCGGGGCGAAGTGACCTGCAATTTAATGGTGATTAGTTGTAATTCACTCCTCGGAGGAAAAATAGGAATTTCCTTAAACAAAAATCCGACGTTCCGATTAGCTGACCACTTCTTTAACTCGAGAATACATGAAACTTTCTCAGAAAAACATTGACAATTCTGTTCTCATTTTGAATAGAATTTTTGTCGTCCCGTTTGCCATTATGTTCGCTTGAAGTGTCATTTTATTCGGTAGCCCATTGGTTAGCTCGAAATATATTCGTCAAACCACAGCGCTTGTTTCGTCAGAGTATCTTCATAATTTGAGAGGATACGAACAGTCAGGTGGTCTCTTGACCATGTCGGAATCGCTGGTCGTGGATTAAAATCCCGTAAAACCGCCGATTTGCGTCCCTTGGGCACGCCAGAAACCTATGATTGTGGGTTCGAATCTCGATTATGTTTCTGGGTTCGTCAGTACAATACCCTTGCTCGTTGGTTTCACTAAAGTGGTTAACGTCTGATACCTGTATTACCCCGGGCTTTCCTCACAGATTAAGCAGAATAGTGTTAAAAATCAGTGATAGCAATAGCATTTTCATGCTAAGAATTTGTGCATTCGAGGAAGATGTTAAGGCGTAAAAAAATACTGTTGAAAGCGGCGTTAAACCCAACTCACTCACTCGCTCGCTCGCTGTCACATTTTAATGCTCAGGATATGTGCATTCGAGGAAGATGATAAGGCTTAAGAAATACTGTTGAAAGCGGCGTTAAACCTAACTCACTAACTCACTCACTCGCTCACTCGCTATATCAAATGCATGCTCAGAATTTGTGCATTCGAGGAAGATGATAAGGCATACCAATGGGGGAGTTATAAAAACCTATAAGGCGTATGACAAACACATAACACGAACCTCCATCTGGTATGTATGGAGACACCCCTATATTCTCAGCTGTGCTACGAAACAGGAGGCACTCGTGGTGAAAAAAACCTCCATAAACTCATTTTGTGTTCTAGATTTACGCTGACTGTCTGGCAGCGATGACTCACAGTCGTGGGAAAACAAACTGGGAGATGTGAATCCTGCTGATAAAAAGTGATGTGTGTGTTGCTCGTAGTAGGAGAGTTGAAGCGAACGCGGAAATGTGAGAGATAGACTTGCCTCGGCCTGTCGGCACAGTCAGGCTGTAAGACAGTAAAGTGCTTCTCACAGAATCACTTACCACTTCAATAGAAAACAGATGCTCGTTCGCCAGATAATGTGTTAAGTCTTAAACTGTTGAAATGGTATTGACAAAAAATAAACATGGGTATAAATGGTAGAAATGTCAAGTTAGTAGCATCAAACCTTGCATTTACTTTATAATGAGAGTTTTATTTGAACATAACCTGATGAGTTTTAAACATGGTAACATGCAGTAAGTTTCACGTTACTTTTGACGCATCAGTGACGAAAAATATGTCGAATGCAATTCCCTGTTTTGACTTGTACCATATGTTACCGTTTTTGTTTCAGATGGACAACTGACTTGCCTTTGCATGTGTTTGTAACCTGTGCCACCGTGGGACAGGATAGGGTCACCTTTTCGAGAACACCTGATGTCATCGCTGGTTGATAGTGAGTTATAAACGCAAGCTCCTGATAAGGTCGGAATCTTACAATCGACTCTGCTTTTGGCAGAGATTTCTTATAAATTTCGAGGGGTTTTTTTTCGCTTTTATTTGGCACTTCCGTTTCTTTTATTTAACACTTCCGTTTTCACTGACATTATAGTGACAACTCATGAGACAGTGGCGCAGACATACCCTTGTGTTGTTTAAAGCGAACACGTGAAAACCAAGTTCCGTATGGGCAATAATTGCTGTTATTTTCTTGTACTGTGAAACAGTGTTATAATTGTGATGATTTATATTTATATCCATACTTTAACTCTCCTTCCATTTGTTTACATACCCTGAATCTGTGATAGCAAATACTGCCTTATTGATTTCTCCGATGATAGAGTCGCAATTCGAAGTACCAGGAACCGGTTACTTAAATGGCCTTCTCGGAGTCATGAACATTCTTTCTGTGGATGGAAACATAACACATTCTTGTTTATCTTGCAGAAACACCCATGACTCCCCGTCAGAGCGATAGTCTCACACTGCGCATGTCTGGCAGATCTCTGTACAACACCAGGCAGTCCTCATATCGCTGGAAGTGGCCATCTTGACGTTTGACAGCGAGATATACATATGTATAATGACAACTGACACTACATACATTGGCCCATTCTTGTCGATCGTGGTTATCTTGGTAAATACTGTCAAAATATGGTTGATTATGGGGGATTTAGGTTACGCTCCCACTTCCTACAGTAAATTACCAATCTTTGCAGACATGTCAAGTCTTAACCTTGACTTGTGTGTGTAGAAGGCATTCCATTATGATGATAATACACCCTCACTGCGAAAACCATACTTTAATGATATACATTAACTGAAAGTGGCCCAAGAACAGGAAGTATCAGTGCCAACCTCACAGACAATAAACCCGGAAATGTGATGGACCCCTGCAGGATAAGCAGAGGGTGGCTAGCCCTTTCTTTACAAAGTGTGGTGATATAAGAGTAACACATGCTGGGAGTCGAGATAATATATTGCTTTATGCCATTTTATTCCATTCCCTTGCTCAAGCTATTAAGATCGACAGTAGAGAATCGATCCTGCTTTTACATGTTACTTTTAAAGCACCGTTCTGATCATTAACTATATAACGAGACCTATAGGGCAGATACTTGCTCGAGTAATAGAGGCAGTAACTATACTTGTGCCAGCAGATGGTTTGTCTTGTAGATCTGTTACAATAGTATTTGTTGTCAACGCCACATATATCCAACTTCAAACGACTGAAACAGTTACTAACCACACTTGTCCTCAAACACTAACCGCCAGCAACATCTAAACCATCAGCATCTACAATAAACATCTATCTTCCCTCAAACCACTACACTACCTACAATCATAACCTATCTTCCCGCTTCAAATTCTACAATCAACACATGAGTTACCTCAAACCACTACATTACAATCAACACCTATCTTCACTCAAACTACTACATTACAATCAACACCTATCTTCCCTCAAACCACTACATTACAATCAACACCTATCTTCCCTCAAACCACTACATTACAATCAACACCTATCTTCCTTAAACCACTACATTACAATCAACACCTATCTTCCCTCAAACCACTACATTACAATCAACACCTATCTTCCTTAAACCACTACATTGCAATCAACACCTATCTTCACTCAAACTACTTCATTACAATCAACACCTATCTTCCCTCAAACCACTACATTACAATCAACACCTATCTTCCCTCAAACCACTACATTACAATCAACACCTATCTTCCTTAAACCACTACATTACAAACAACACCTATCTTCCCTCAAACCACTACATTACAATCAACACCTATCTTCCCTCAAACCACTACATTACAATCAACACCTATCTTCCCTCAAACCACTACCGTACCTACAAACAACACCTATCCTACATCAAGCTATTACAACAGCTACCGTCCACACCCATCTTCCCTCGTACCACCACAACAAGTATCTCCTATCCATTTCTCTTCAATTGCATAACTGGCCGACCATAGCCAATAATCCAGTGAAGATATTCACCAAAATGTAACTCACGCTAGGGTCCTAATGAGGTATACCTACAGTTAAGATAGATGAAATTAGTTGAATGCACATCAAAACCGTAATAAATCAAATGTGTCATTTGAGGCTATGAACACATTAGGTGAAACAACTGGCAATGTTTGTTTTATGAATAAACAAACGAGGAGGCTAGTTTACATAGGGACGAGGCTTTCAACACATGTTTAGCCACAGCCTTTGCAAACCATGAGCATCACATAAACATAAGCCTGGTTACTTGTTCGCATTTTCGTTCAACAAAACATTAATTAAATGAAATTGTTAAGCTCAGGAAACACACCAAGTGCTGGTGGACCATATGGAAATTATGGCACACTGACACATACCTGTCGTAAAATGAAGCTCGTAAAAATACATTATGTGAATACTGAAGGCACACAGGCCTAATCTTGATGCTCCATCACACCGTTAAAGCTTTCAAGTTTGCTGTAAATCTAAGAAATCGTTAACTTCAAACGAATGTTCATGTTTCAAAATTTGACTTCAAAACCTTTTTTTCCCTTTTAGCATTCACCTTGACGGAGGTCTGTTCTAGCCTATTTCCTCCCTCCAGCTGATGAGACCTCGGTACTTAACGTATAGAGTGATGACTCCTCATCCCAGGCTAACCATTTGCAACTATTCAACAACAGTGAAAGCAGATGTTTAGATTACGTTTCTCCTAAACTCATGAATGTCTTCTTTGCCATCTTCACAGCGTTCAGCTGGCGTCATTGGTCTGGCAGATCTATACAACACGAGCATGATCGATAGCAACCGTTCTGTTTGACTGCCCTGAAGATCGTAGAATACAGCTAAATATATAATAGTAGGGATATATATAGAGCTGATTCTTGTCTTGTGTTTATGTAGACAGTATGTTTGGTACGTGGCATACTGATGGTGGGTATGTTAGTGAATCCGCGCAGTTACGTTTGGCAGACTGCGAACACTGTGGGAATCATGCTTCATACATTGAGTGCACAATGTCCCACGTGTAGTCGGATTAATGAGTGATTACTGCTCAATCAGAGTCGAGTGTACGATTCCGACTATATCATAAGCATGTGTTTATGAATCTCTATCAAATAGTGATAACACCAGGTGTTCGCGAATAGGTGAGCGTGTCCTGCTCCACCGATGGCACCCGTCACAAACACATGCAAAGGCAAGTCACTGGTTCACTTGAAAAAATACGGGAACATATGGTTCAAGTCAAAATTGGGAATGCATCGGACATAACTTTTGTCAAGATAATGAAAGGTAATGGTGCTTATAAAACAAGGGCCATCATTAGGTCGAGTTCGCGGATTTCTGAAGGACAATGAGATACCCTAGTGAAGTAAGACACGCATAAACATAGAATTACATATCGTGCCGAAAAAAGGAAATTGTAATTTCTGTCCTTCTCATAAAGGGTAATTTATTTTATAGTCGGTTCAATATTTCAAGGCTCCATTGGCGCCGTTGCATGCTCCAAGCGCACTCAGTAATTATAACGGAGTTGAATGCGTTTCTTTTTTTAACAAAGATAGTGTTGGAGTAGATGTATGATGCAGTAAATAGCTAAGCTATCACCCAGTTGCCTTGGACTGTTAACAACGAGTGCCCACAAGGCCTGCAAGGTCAGACGCTTCTTGCTTGCTTGGCATCTAATGACTCATGAGTAAGTAAGTTTTACGCCAGTCTACCATATCACCATGTCCAGACACACCAGTGTTGCTCATGGACCGATCCATTATTGGCAGCCAGACCACACATTGTGACCATACGATCCTCATTTAAATCGGAATTTACGACCAGTATGGGGTCCTAGGGACTTACTCTGATCCTTATGATTCAAAGAACCACCAGGACGTCCAACTGACGTTCAGTTGTTGTTTGAAGGGATTGTCGTGAAACATGACTCCGTCACTCTGAACACAAAGAAGACTTTCACGGCATAGCCAAGCCCAAGTGTGTCTTAATTCTCTAGGTTGTAACCCAGCACGGGTGCATATAACAACGATGTGTCATACTTGTATCTGTTACCCTTCAAACATTATTCGCCTTCTGATGGGAATGGTTTACACGGAAGGCTACGGAACACCAAGAAGATTAAATCCCGGAACCTGTGCAGCCCTCTTCACAAAGGATCAGCAAATACCTCGGCGATCCTTAACGTCGCATCACAACCCACATACCTCCTGTATTAAATCTCATAAACAATGTCTACACTGTCCATTTCTCACCACCATCATCAACAACATCAACAACTCCATCACGATAGGCCCCCTCAACACAGCTCTTGAGCCATAAATCAACCTTTATCAGAACCTCCGTCCTACCAGGTCAGATTTTACTGCCAAAAGAACCATGAACCTTCGCTGTACACTAATTGCCAGTTTCGTGTTATCTTTACATATTTCTAAAGAAGTGTTAGTTCTTAGTTCCGCGAGACATGGAGTCAATGAACGGAACGTCAACATCACCGGAACATAACCTAAATAAAGATGCTTTAACCAGGAAGAACCGTTGAGGTTAGCGTCCCATGACTACCTACAATTCTTTACGACAATGTAAAACACCACTGAACACGGTCCATCAGTTTGTAGGAAGCCATTTCTAATGTGTCGTTGATAGGAACATTTTTTTGTCTTGCCTATGGAACCTTCTGACAACTTTAAGCCATTCCTCCCTCGTACTGCACATCACCAGTACGTCTACGGTGCTATAACCTCCTACTTATTTGATGACATTGAACATGTTTAATTCTCTCGCGATCGTCACCATCAACGTCTGACTCTATCTTCCCCGATGTCATCCGACATATTTAGCGTACGTATTCGCGATCGTCACCATCAACATCCGACTCTACCTTCCCTGATGTCATCCGACATATTTAGCGTACGTATTCGCGATCGTCACCATCAACATCCCACTCTATCTTCCCTGGTGTTATCTGACATATTAAGCGTTCTCGCGACCGTCACCATCAACGTCTGACTCTATCTTCCCTGGTGTCATCTGACACATTAAGCGTTCTCGCGACCGTCACCATCAACGTCTGACTCTATCTTCCCTGGTGTCATCTGACACATTAAGCGTTCTCGCGACCGTCACCAACAACGTCTGACTCTATCTTCCCTGGCGTCATCTGACATATTTAGCGTACGTATTCGCGATCGTCACCATCAACGTCTGACTAACAGTATCATATGTTGCCATCTGACATCCTAGCGTCCCCTTCCTAAACTGTCATTTAAAGCGTATCCCTCTCGCGGTAGACGCCATCATCCTGACTGACTCAATCTCGTAATATGCCATCTGACATGTTTATCCCGCTCGCCACAACAGAATCCACATTTCCAGCTTTGTTTAGATCAACCTGGCACGTGTCCTCTTGCACTTGCTCTTCATCCCTGCCCATCAAACATCCCGTGGTCAATAACGTGATGGATCACCACCCACGTCTTCGTGTCATAAATACAAGGCAAAGGTCAACCCAGTGTTGATGTGTGAACCTAGGGGCATGTGTAGGAGTCGCTATACTTTGCGGTCGGATGTGTTTGGATAACAGAAGTAGTGAATTAACAAATCTAAATATACTCATAAACGTACATGAATAAACGCTGTTCATAAATGTAAACCGGAAGTGATCGCAGCTGTGTTCAAAATATATGCCTGACCGTTATTCCTGAGTAATATTTCAGACGGACCAGCAACTAATCTGAGTCCCCTAGCCCGCCTGAATAACAACAACAACAACAAAAATGATGATGATAATAATAATAATAAATCATCATCATCATACTAATAATGTGTGATTTTGCATCAAAGTGTAAATATGAAACGTAGATTATGCAATGAATTTAATGAGACTGTCAAACACATTGTCAGTGGAACCGAGCTTTGGAACAAACACAGTGTCTTCAGCGACATGGTGGATTGGCTCGATCGCCATGCTTGTGGTTTTGACACAGATGTCCATCCATGATACGACCCAGAATATGTAGAGGGCGCCATGGAATATGATAAATATACAATTCTTTGGAATAGGCCCGTATACAGCCTCAGACCTATCCAGGACAACCAACCTGATCTTTTCCTTTTTGATAAATCCAATGAAATCATATTTGTCATTGAATACTGTGTCCCTTTTGACACTAATGTGATTGACAAGATGCAGGGAAAAAGGCAAATATGCGGACCTCGCTTACGAAATGTCACGCTTGCATCCTAAGTGGTCCGACTCCCCATTGTTCTCGGTGCCTTAGGTTTTGGTTCCTCGCGATCTGTTGACTGACATTGGGGGGTACCCGTGTTTGCTACCAGGAATACAACCCTTCTGACAATCTGGGTAATACATGTAGAAGGCTGCAGTGTTGGGGGTGCTAGAGTGAGTGAGTGAGTGAGTTGGGTTTAACGCCGCTTTTAACAGTATTCCAGTTATATCGCGGCGTGTCAGCTTAATGTGGGAGGAAAGCCCGAAGTGATGCAGGTCTCAGACGTTTACCACTTCGGTGAAACCCACGAGCACGGGTATGGTGCTGACAAACCTAGAAACATAATCGGGGCGAACCGGGATTCGAACCCACAATCATAGGTTTCTGGCGTGCCCAAGGGACGCAACTCTGCACAGCGAATCGCGGCGCCTTAGACGACTGGGCCACCCGTGCCCCCTGGGGGTGCTAGAAGGTTGGCAGTCATGATTACCATCTCATCCTCCCGGGTAGTAAGTAAGCCTGTGAGTGAATGTAATTACGCTAATTTTACCTAATATGCATAATTACACAATGAAGCCAACAAAACGATCGGCACGAATTGCATTCGTCACAGTTTCTCGTGAGTGTAACTTACGGCACATTGAGAGCGCCTCTCATTGGTGGCTGGTGGTCTATACTACCAACTCCACCAGCGCCCTCTGCAAATATTATCTCATATTTCATTTATAAAATGTTCATGCAAAGAAAATTTGCATCTCCTCTCTAGACCTTAATAATATTGGTATTCCATTGTGTATATCAATGTTTATAACTTTTTGTTATAACTAGGGGCGGCCGGGTAGCCTAGTGGTCAAAGCGTTCGCTCGTCACGCCAAAGACCCGCGTTCGAATCCCGACATGGGTACAATGTGTTAGGCCCCACCTTGATATTGCTGAATATTGCTGAAAGCGGCGTAAAACCATACTCACTCACTCCTTCTAGATGACCTTATTTTCCTTTCTATCAGTAAGTAATATTGGCAAGTTGTGTAACATGTGTGGGAAAAATTACTGTATAATTCCAGGATGGTGGCTAATTGGATTGTGGTAGTCCAAATGTGTTTAACATCGACATTGATCGATGCCATGACTCCTTAAAAGGTTCCCATGTGCTCTGTTCTGGTTGTAATAAATAAACACATAATTTAACTGATAAACATTTAGTTAACCGATGCATAAACATCGCTTTTACTGTGTAAATGTTAATCAATAGATCATCCCTCGATAGTGGCCATCTGGATGACCTTGCATGGGGCCTATGGGTCATAAAATGTAGTGGTCAGCATTGAAAGAGCTTAGTCCGTCTCTCAGTCCCTGAACTACATTAGTCCTCTCTCTCTCTCTCTCTCTCTCTCTCTCTCTCTGTGTGTGTGTTTGTGTGTGTGTGTATATATATATATATATATGCCATGTATGTGTATATATATATATATATATATATATATATATATATATATATATATATATATATATATATATATATATTAGACTAACTCCATACAAATTGAAAAGGAGCCCCTCTGAGATGGGAGATTGAGATCCTGTGGAAAATCTAGACTTGCTGCATTTGGGGCTACAGCACAACAGTTGGACTATGAAAACATTCTCAATGTTGAAGAAATGTTTTCATAGTCAAACAGTTATGCTGTAGCCCCAAATGCAGCAAGTCTAGATTTTCCACAGGATCTCAATCTCCCATCTCAGAGGGGCTCCTTTTCAATTTATATGGAGTTGGTCTAAAAGTTGCTCTGCAATGTGAAAACGTGTGGAGAGTTGTTTGATCTTGAGTTGGGTTTGGCCATTTGGGTATACGCCACTTTGAGATGAGGTCGCGACGATGAAGCACACAGAGGTACACATTTACCTCTTAGTTGAGTGTCAATCGTATAGGTGTGGTGCTGACAAACCAAGGATAACAATCAGGGATTCGATCCCAGAAGATACTAGAAAATGACGCGACCTCGGCTATATTTAACAGAGATGTAGACTATTTTTTTAGGGTCAAAATATTATATTTTGGAATTCTTGCTTTGCTAGGGATTAATTGTTTCCCGGGAACTAAATATTAATTCAATTGACAAAGAAAACAATAACTATTAATTGATTTTTTTAGGATCTATCATCCCGCGTTCCTGTTGCTGCAAAACACTGTTTCAATATCAACTTACACCTGGTACAAGGTTAACGACATATTAATGGAATTAGGCAAATCACCACCCCAACCCCCATCTCCCCATCATTTAACTGTTCGGCAGTGGAATTAATTTGATGGTAGAACCTGCTTCCTCTTTGAGCAGGCAATACCAGAGACCACCATGGCCTTTGATAACACAGGAGCGAACGCCGCACATTTTCAAACAGTGTCGGAACCAAGTGGGCAGTATTCATTACCCATTGAACAACGTTTGAATTCTATGTTCTTGTGTTAGCCAACCTCATTCACCTCTACTTGTCGCTAGAGGAATGCCTTTCTCGTCAATCCACACAGAGCCAATAATTGCGACCTTGGAGACTCAGAATGACATTATGCACTGAAAGGCGTAACTAAAAGGAACGGTTTTTTTCATGTTCTTTGTCCGCAAAACCATAAGTTCGTACTCTCGTTTATTTTATTTGCTCATTTGTCTGTGAGATGCAATCGGTCTGCACCCTTGCTGTCGTCATGACATCTCAGAAGCAACAGATACAGTTACATTTTGGATGCTGAGAACACAGCTGATGAAACTCATGACGTCAGAAATAATGTGTGTATGGATGGGAAAGCCGTTACAGTAACATGACACTCTACAAGACTGACTTCCCCTGATACACGTGCACTGGGAACTGTGTCAAGTCTTCTCGTGGGGCTACTGGAAACATGCTTCTAGGGGGCAGTTTTTTTAATAGTTTTTTTTCGCCTGAAACAAATTGGGGTTCGTCGTTGGAAACTGAGTATATATAGTACACTCGAGAAGGTGAGTGAATATTGTTAAACGTGAGCAGATCTTCAGTTTTGCCACGACGGTATGTACATAAACGAGTCTAACATTGCAATCCAGTGATTGAAATCATGAGCAAAGATCAACGTCACCGGGTAAGATGGAACCAAGTCACAGAACCTGACCTTCACGATTTGAGTCAGTTCTTGAGACAAACAGGGGGCACTTTGTACCTCTTGGTACCTATACAAATAGTTAGTTTGACAGTAGTATACCAATTTTGGACGAACATTTTTTTCGATAACCAGTGAAGCAAGAATGACCCTTGCACCTCTGTCAGTAATTAAGAGTAGACCCTTCGTGTGCTATTTGTGATCATTAACATTTTTTTCCATTCTTGTCAGAAGGATTAACTAAGTATTCTTTTCATGAACACACCCATACCATTAACCATATATTGTACAACAATAGATGCCATATACGTGACATTGAATGTCATTTCTATATAAAATATTCAAATTAAATGAAGAAACACGGCAAGGTTTCATGAAAAGAATTTGGTAGCCATTGGCATTTATAGCATGGTCGATAATGTGTGAACAGGCCTGGAACATGCATGATAAAGAGCGTCAACCTAGGCCGTCTTGGAACGAGGACACACAAGTCAGTTACCGAGTTGGCATCCCCGGATGCAGCCTCAGCTGCCTCTGTAACGCCGGATACCAATTTCAGGTACATTTGACAAGGTCGGCTAGACTAACATCTAGTCTCTGAAATGAACATATTTTACAGAAAGAAAGTTGTTAAATTACAGTTATAAAATATAATAAAAAGGAGCCCAGAGATTTCTTCATTTTCAGACCCGTTACTGCAGTAATCTAGACTTGCCAAACATTATAGACTTGCATGGGCTGTATTGGATATATTTGTTTCAGGGTCTGTATGACAGACTAAAGGCCGGCGTACTTCCAAACAGAATCAATACTGATGGTGCTTGCTTGGGTGTGTCCTCGGCCTCATCCCTGTCGCTGATGTGATCCGCTGTGATTCACCATCATCCATGATTTGCCATACCCGTGATTTAGGGTGGTAAACGTCTAGGGCCCATGGGCTTTACTCCCACATTAAGCTGCCACACCGTGATATAACTGGAGACTTTCAATTTGGCGTAAAAGAGACTAACCTCTGGCACATTTACGATAAAAAAACCTATTATTATCTTTGGTCTGTGGTGATAAAACTTAAAGTACTTAAAGGGATCTAAGTATGCTGTTTCCTCACTTTGCAATGCATTCATTGCATTCGTGACAACTCGTGTTATGTCCCCCTTTCACTACGACCACGAATATCCCGAATCACCCCGAATCGGAAACTTTCGATATTCATGTTGATTCGGCCAATAATGCAACTTTCGTGGAGAATCGGTAAAAGGTACGAAGCAGTTACGTCAAACGTAAGACGGAGTTACGAAAACTCATGCAAATCGGGTTGAACAATATGAAGAATTCCCGGAATGGGTTCAGAAACATGTACGGATTACAAGATTCATGTACGGATCATGCACGACTTGTAAGAATCACCTACGACTAAGTTACGAATATGCCGAATGCATGTACAAATTTAGGACAATCGCAACTAATAAGATACGACTAACACGACATATTTAGTAGTTAGCGAAAATCGGTACTTTTCTTGGGTCCCGAAAGGGTGGCCAACCCATCATTTCCACCATGGAGGTTCAACGGAGAGCACGTGTTCCTCTTGTCCTGGTACTTGGGGAATCATGTTGTTCTTACTTAATTCTTACATGAATCGTAGTTGACTCGGGACATTCTTGGCTGTTTCGGGGTGTTTTTTCGGTTTGAGGACAAGACATTGTGGCAGCCACGTATCGCCAAGAATAGTCAAGAATGCAAAAGAATCGATTACGAAGCTGTCACGGAACATAAGAATTAACTACGGATGGATTACGATACAGCCACGAAATTGCAACTCGTTGCGTAATGATTCACGTATTTTCCCCCCTTGTCATATATATTCCAGATTTTATTTAAAACACATTTCATAAACGTGTCTAGGGTAATTATTTGAATGCAAGACGTGTGTAAGATAAAAAACTTATTCCTTAGGGATTCTTTCACCGAAGCACTTGAAGTTATGCGCGCATTCTGATTGGTTTGTCGTAACTTCGCACATAACATTCAACGATAGAGGGACGAGTCTTCTTTCAGGTGACGGAAAGGGGCGTATGGTGACGAATTTTCGCAATGAAGATATACAACATATTGTATTGTCACATTGGAGGGTCACATTGACACATTTACGACAACAACACGGCGAAAGTGTTCAATACTTCAACGAAGTAACGAGTGATATTTACACTGACAATTAATGGCGACAGTAATTTTCCTTCAGTCAACATAAGGCGCAATTGTGTCAATTAACTCGTCACCAAATGGAGACAATGGAGTGTGGTACACACGTCGGTGTGTGTTGTAACGAGACTGGTGACATTATGAAAACAATTTCACATAAACCTGTTTCAAAAGTTTCATAAATGTGTGAATGACGCGTTATAGCATTGCGCCTCGCAGATGGCCTCAGCTGGCTCGAGTGAGATTGATCTAGATTAACAAGTTATCCGACCACCCATGTCTTACACCATGTTAAACACTCCCAAGATGCAACTTGAGGGGTGTGGAGGGAGTTGGGGAAGGGGGGGGGGGGGGGGGGGGGTTCCAGTGAGGAGGATGTCTAGCTATATATGAACATCCTCAACAACACCCTCCTTCCACATCCGACCAACACAGGTGTATAACACTGACGCAATGTTCTAAGCACCAACAGCCTGCCGATGTGTTTATTATGGCGTACATCTTGCGTCCTCGAAGGGAAATCTGGCTCTGAAAACATGAGACTCCATATCTGGTTTGAGGTTATCATAAAGTCTTGATCCCTCATCCTTTGCCATCCGTGAACACCAGGATATGATATCAACATTACCGGACGCCAGAGCTTTCAGGTAAACAGCCCCGGGACATGGTGCTCGACTCCCAAATCCATGGCTTACAAGATCATACCAATATAATACAATCATAATCACAGACTCTTTGAATGGCAATACATCAAGGCGACAATTATTTTCCGTTCTCTCTTGTCATTATGACTTCTGACACATAGGAACGGACAAAGGTCGTACATCATTTGCTATCGTTCTGGTGCTAATGGGGTTTTGATAGAATCATGATGCCGGTCCTTGAAGAGACAATAGCGACATTAACAAGTGTGTGTGTATGACTTATCTCAACTGTCTTCCGTGAAATAACAAATGAATTTAGGATGATTTCAATTTGTGGTCTCTAACCAGAACACGGAACCATATCGAGGCTGGAGAAATGTTGTAAGTAAATTCTCTTTTATCCGGACGGTACCGTTTTTGTAACATCGTTAGGATTTAGTGTCATGTAGAGGCCCGGAAATATATATATGTGAAAACTCAAGCAAGCTGGCAAAACTTTGGCAAGCTGTCTTCCTTTGTATGATACATGAAAAGGCAATTTAACCTAAAATCGTAAACTATTTTCATTTTAGAGACCAAATGTTAGCCTATCCTAGGGTAATGCTCTTGGTATATAGAACTACTCTCCTAACAGTACGTTGGGTTTAACGCCTCTTTGAACAGTATTTACGGAGGAAAGCCCAGGCGGGACCTACACGTTTACCGCTTTGATGAAACCCAAGAACAGGGCATGGTGCTGCCAACCAAGGATCAGTCTGGAATTCAGCAGATCATAGCAGCGGTAGGGATAAGCCAAGGGGGTTCCACTGTCATCCAAATGATAACCACAGACGTTCCTTGCTAAAAGAAACCATCGATCAGTACTTAAAGTCTGGAAGACCAAAGGTAACACGTGACCAAAATACATCATTCATGTCCATGGAATTCTCGTTTGGGCAGTTTGGACACTTCTGACTCTAACATATCACAATAATGTAAGCATTGCTGTTGTATTAAGCAGCACTTGAGAAGAGCGCTAGATGGCTACTTTTAAAGAACAGGAAGCCAAAAAAATACTATACTTGAATAGAGACGTACATGAAAGTTTAATTATACATAGGTGTATCAACACAAGTCACAGTGACAATATAAATATCGAAACAGATCAGCAAAGGGACATAGAAGAAAGCATGTCAGCTTGGTTCCTACAGGTAAGTCAATGTCATGCGGCAATACAATTGCAGTAATTGAACGTTAACGTGAAGGCATAGATTATATTGGGCGTCTAGTACAGTTGGGTAAAATGAGAACTTAACGAGTGAGGTAATGACTCTAACCTCAGTATCGCGGCAGGGGTGGGGGATATTGGATGCTGTGGGGAGCGGTTGGGAGGGAGGCTGGGTGAGTGGGGGATGCTGGGTGGGGGAGGCGAGTGGTAACCCAGGGGAGGAATCTGCAGTGAGATGATACCTAAAACATGTCGCTAATGAGGTGTTACATTAATCTGTGCCAGTTGCAGGAACTTAAAACTCCAGTCAGCCCTCATTTCCGCATTATATACTGATATGGGTAAAAGTAAAGGAATATCTTAATGTCAGCATACATAAATGAAATGTTCGGAAATAGTGTATGAATGTCACGTAAAACAGTACCTCTCTTTTTATATGTTCCGTTTTTTTGCTTGCATGAGTATATTTCTTTAACAAAACCCTTTTTCTAGAGACCGATATGGCAATATACCAGGTTGTATATTAGCCTAACATTAAGTCATTGAAATAAAGTTATTTTATTTAAAAAATATATCTACAAAATAACAACTAAAATCCAAATGGAGCCAAGATCAATGTTAGATTTGCCAAATCATTCTAGACTTGAGTTGGTCTCCTTTTTTAATTTATTCTCTAGGGTCTGGAAGACTAACTGAGTATATATCCATATGCACTACCAGAGACCATATACCGATATATGGTCTCTGGCACTACATTTTGTCAGAATGGCCGATGCAGTGTAGGCCCAATGTCATCTGGCAAAGTTGAAGTTCGGTTATCTTGTTACCAGACAGCCAATGATATAAGACGCATCAGTTGGTATCTGGTAACTTATTTGCTTATGTAAATATGCACTGCCTGAATTACTGCTCACGGGGTGGTGTAAGGCCAGAGCGGTGTGTTGTACGGCTCGCATAGCAAGACCATTGATTGTTTGGCTTGTAGAGTCTGAGTAGCCTTTGGCACTGTAGAACTTTTAACCCAAGCAGGCGCCATGGGCGATACATTGGAAGTAAGCGGTTTACTGAGGCCCTATATATAAGTGTAAACATAAACACTAATGCATATGCATACGTACATAAACTTTAATACATAAAGACCATACATAGCGTAATGTATGTACATGTTTATGTATAGACATCATACATCTGAATTCTTAGAAACATACGTCTCTAACACAGATCGGGGAAAATATCAGTAGTGTATTGTAATATTGGTATTGATACATGATAATTAATATAATAATATTCAGTTAAACCTCCTCAAGCAATTATGGAAGCAAGATCAGGTCGAGGGTAAAAAAGAATTGGTTTTGGGAATCGAACCAGTATTAGCAATATCCACTGAACTACCCTCGCCTCTCCACGAGAACTGGTCAATGGTAATGGTCCCTCTATGGGTGTGAGATACGGAACAAGAATGGAATATTAACATATTTATCCTTTACGGCGCTTGGAACCTTCGTATTAGTTGAATTAACCGTTTGCGAGTACATATAATACCCGGAAAGCTAAGACACAAGGTCTACTTTGAGTGGTAGTTTGAAAGTTATATAGGATATTGCTACAATAACGTAAATAATACATAGGTGCCATGACAAGCATCACTGTGGCTTCTCAAACCGTCACCAAACAACTGATGAAACCACACCGAAAGAACAAAAGCTAAAGATAGATTCAGAAACAATTACTTACAACTTTGTCATTTAAAGTTAGGCCTTGATGACAAGTGAAGTGGCCGAGTGGCAACCCGAATGCGTTAATAACGACTATACTTCATCCTTTGTCTGGCTGCAGTAGTTGTCAAAACGTTGCACGAGGCGAAGTCCTCGGGATGAATCATTCGACTGTGATTTACGCTGATTACTGTTATAAAACCAGTAGCCGTAAAAAATCAAATCCATGATTATCGGGGATTTTGAGCAGCTGTGATTTAATACCAACATGTGGAAACTGTAAAAATAACCCGACGAAGAAAATACAGTTACGTCGATTGGAAGTCACAATGGTAATCAAATAACGGGATTTAAATGTCGGCAGATCAATTATCATAATTAGAATGATAACGTCACAGCACGTGCAGCGAAGCGCGTCGAGATGCACGCTGTCGTGGCCTTTGTCGCTATATCAACAGGGCGTCGTAAATCGTATACACAGCAGGGGATAAATAACATTTTGTGAAATTATAATGCGAACAACTGTGGCCAGATATGCCACGGCTGAACAAAGGGCGCCAGATTTCATTTGATAGTTGAATATCCGCGACGGCTGATAAATCCAAGATGGCGGTTGTGTTTAGGTTAGCGACAAACAAGAAGTCGAGAACCGATCAACTCCCTGATAATGTATCCTTCCGCAAACTATGTGTCACTATCAATCATCCATGGCTGTAGACAGCTGTTGACAGTGAAACACAGACAAGCCTTGATGGGGAAGTTTATTTAAAATTCAGATATCTTTGTCTGTACATATCCAGTGTTTGGGGATATAACTTATGTAGGATGGAAGGCGAAGTGACTATCGAGTAGGCATATTACATGATTACAGATAATTTCTTGCAAAATGTTCCATCTATGGTTGTAAGTGGCTAACTATCCCCAGTTACAAAACGTTTACAGCTCATAGGCTTGGCTGGTTGGACAATTTTTAACTTTTGGAATGTTTACCAAATTAAAAATCGAAAATTCTCATGACAAATATTAATCCGGGACCTTCAATTTGATATTAAGGGGGTGGGATGGGTTGTTAGTTTCTGAAAGAAAACAGTTCCAGTACTCATGACTATATAATACAAAGTGTTGTCCCATTGTCTTGTGTTTCCAAAGACATGTTTTCTCTTCTCCTTTATGAGAAAAGAATGCATGTCTCAAAAGGTCATTTAATGTTTCGACGATTTCGACAATTAAAGACATTTGTTTGGCTGTCTAAATTTAATGGAACGAGACGTATAGCAAGTCTTTCCTCACTTGGCACTGCATGAACCAGCCCGTGGAAGCTAGTCTCAACAGAACGAATATTTAAGCTATTCTTGTTCGAGGTCTTATAGATGTTTCAAAATAACCTCAAATGTATGTGAGGCTTGCTCACACGCAGTCTTTAAACTGGAAACAAAACGCTAAAGACAAACTCTCCCACGTTTTTATCATTACGTGCCATCTTCACAAAACATTCTTCAACCAAATTGCTATTGTTCGGATCCTCCTATTCAGATCATATAACCCCGAACTCGTCTGTGAGAGTACCTACACGTGGCGTATCACTCATCAGAAACACTAACTATACACTTAGGGGAATTATTGCCCTACTGGGCATTCATACATTGTCTTGCGAGAAGTGATGTGCAAGGAAAACGAGACCGTTAAAAATGTTTCATAACCGCCATGACTTATGGGGCGACCATTTGACATTCTAGAGGGGTGAAACAATCATTAGTTATGTGTGAAAAAAAATAATTTGACTCCCCCTTCAGAGAAAAAAATTGTTTGTCAAGAAGAGGTGAGGTGAGGTGAAACGGGGTATAACGTCGCGTCCAAGATAATTGCTCAATTGCGATATCATATAGCGACGAGGATGCATTTATTTATAGTGCTAGCCCACTGAGATACCATGCTGCAGTTTAATATGAATACCCCACTCAGACATAATATACTAACTCCAAGCCGATCGGTCCTTGTTTTACCCCTAAATGCCGAGCTGCAGGCAGGGTAACAACAAGTACAATCTTTTGGCGTCTTTTGGTATGACGCGACCGGGTATTGAACCCCGGACCTTCCGCTCTCCGCTTCTACTAGACCACGGAGCCGGTCGTATGTCAAGAAGAGATAACAGGAAATAATCCCCCCCCCCCCCAACCAACCTCCGTCATATATAGCATATTAAATGATAGATGCCTAATATAAAAGACCATTTTGAACCGATATTTCTGTTATCATCTGGTTTATTCCGGCTTCATGGAGTGGGGGCACTTTGAAGAATATCTGAAGCGTTTACCACATTGTTGGTACAAAGAGTATTGGTATAGTGCTACAAACGGATTCGCAACACCGCTAAGCGGTTCCTGGCAAGGCTAAGGGACGCAACCCAGACAGCGAGATCCCTATTCACGAGTACTAACATGTATTCACCTGAAAGTCTATTGCGTCACCATTACTCATAAAACAAACAACGTACATTTGACTCGCGTCTAACTTACATGAACAGTGCATACACTTTGCGCGAACCAATTGTTGAACGAGTTAACAGCTTACTAACGCTTAACAATTTAACGCCGATAACTAGTTTCCGGCATAACCAATATTGACATTGAAGGAACACGACATTGGAAATGTTAGAGGAAAGGATACGTCAAAGCTAATCCGCCATCAAGAGAGAACGACCTCACTTTCACCCATGGCGTCGCCGTCGCGCACGTGTAACGTAGATAACAGCATGAAGCATACAGACGTCACCGGTATCGCCCTTCCATTGATCGGATATCCTCAAAGTAAGGCCATATGTCCCCCATTATGAGAGCAAACAGCGAGTCAAAGTTCTCGGATACAAGTCATTCCTCTGATTATGACCCCCATTTCGCCGCGACCCCATACAACGCTGGGACATAAACGTTTTTACCCATTTCTAAAAAAATATATACATCTCTCGTCTTGGTATAAGAGACACGTCAATACACCCAGGGAATAAAGGTTTGAACATGCCTTTGTATTTCACTGTACGTATGTAGGCAACCTAGTAACAGTGCTTAACATTGTTACCCGATACTAAAACAATAGTGAACCTTGTTTTCGTCATATTGTGCCCTGGGGTGATTTATTACACCATGGAAACTGTTATCGGAACAGAAGCTGTCTGGAACCGGTGACAAGTAGGGCGAGACCGACGCTACAAAATAGGCCATGGGCCATGAGACATCTCCAAGACGTCTGAAGACTGCTGAGCCTTCAAAGACGCTGCAACTTCGCGGGGACTGTTATATAAAGTACGCATACGTTCACAGCATGTTGCTGATGCTGAACCCACGAGGAACTCCAGATGAAAGAGTATGACATATGTTAGCCTCACCGTTGCCCTTCTCATATATATAAATGTATACTTTAGAATCTCCTTGTCTGTGGTGTATAAACATGGCTTCTGCGTGCGGTTAGGCAAGGTTCTGTAACCGCATCTAACTTTTCTATGCAACGTGCACTGGGTAATAGGAAGTGATTAAATGTGTAATCCTAACTAGGGACAACTTGGTGCACTATGCAAATCTTGTTCTGTTTCCTAGGTGGGCAGATGTATGAAAGTATACCTCATAAATGATGACTACATTTGAATCCCGAGCATCGTGTGTAGATTTCACGCGAAAAGCTCATCAAAAGCCATCAATCGATAAAAGAACTATTCAAAGACACTAACTATAGTTTTTGAAAACATATTCAAAAGAAACCAATCACATCTGCATCTGTAATGCTTAAAAATTGTAAAAAAAATGTTTGTTTAGTAAAAGATCATTTCTAGATCATAAAGTAAAAATATTAGCCTCAAAGACATAAGAAAGCTTATGCCCATGGCCACTACTAGGGAAGTGCTCGCTTTTTGGAAACCAGGCACCATCAACTCTTCTGTCAGCAGCCAGAGACTGACCGATGATAGACAGAAATATACACACAAACTATCCAAAGAATATAATCAAACTTACCATTCTCGCTCGCTGCCACGATTCCAAAATATAAGTATAAAATCCACAGCCACATATTGCCGCTGGTTCAAGTAGCTGTTATCCCTGTAAATGTTCCTCAATAACTGTTATTGTATTAATGCAGCTTTACTCCCAGTGCTGCTTTGTGCTCAGCCTTGCGCTACCGGGAATATGTCATCCCTAAACTCGGCACGGCGCTGACCCAGATGAGCGGTGGAGAGAGTGAGAGGATGGAGAGAGGGATCACTAACGCGTTCTTCCCTGCTCGGGACGCTAGGCAAGTAACAGAGCGGGAAGAGAGGCAACTTTTTCATGGTCTCATAGAGTCTCAGTTATCGTTATTTCAACATTTTTCTAGATCGGGGTCTGGGATATATTTCTCAGAAGCAAGGCTGCACGTGAACATTTTGCTTGTGCTGATTCTGAAATTGATTTTTACAAAACAGGGATTTTCTCATTTCGCAGAAGATGTCCAATTGCGTCAAAATGTACACGTGCGCGTGAAATGATTTGATTGATTTATTCTTTTATGTAGAGAACAAAACGTAGTGTTAATATTATTGTAGAACAAATATCGTTTTCATTAAATTTTACTTTGCGCCAGATTGACTTGTGATTCGGTTGTTCATATTTGTTAAGCCTTTAAAGGATCAGTGCCGATTAGTAGAAATCTGTTTTATCTGCTTCCCTGTCGTTCAGGATTGGAGCCCAGGCTCACCATAGGAACTTGCCAAGGATGCAGTTGAGTGTCTTTTTTCTTAGTTATAATTAGCTTAACGTAACTGTATTAATGCAACTGTCAGTTTCGTTGAGCCTTCGTGGTATATGTAATTTGGATCTTTAGTGTTGGTTTAGCAGAGTGTTATAGCAAAAGCTATCATGATAAGATTAGCAATAGATAACTTAGTTCTTCAGGATCGGTTTATCCACGGAGTCTTCAGTGTTGATTAACTATAGTTAACGTTGGTCTGCAGGATTGATTAGCTACAGTTAACGTGGGTCTTCAGGTTGGTTTAGCTATTAGATCACTTGGGTCTCCAGTGTGGTTTAGCTACAATTAACTTGGGCTTCCTGGGTGATTTAGCTACAATTAACTTGGGTCTCCAGTGTGGTTTAGCTACAATTAACTTGGGTCTCCTGGGTGGTTAGCTGTTAGATAACTTGGTTCTCCAGTGTGGTTTAGCTACAGTTAACTTGGGTCTCCAGTGTGGTTAGCTATAGTTAACTTGGGTCTCCAGGGTGGTTAGCTATGGTTAACGTGGGTCTCCAGTGTGTTTAGCTATAGTTAACTTGGGTCTCCAGGGTGGTTTAGCTACAGTTAACTTGGGTCTCCTGGGTGGTTAGCTAGAGTTAACTTGGGTATCCAGGGTGGTTTAGCTACAGTTAACATGGGTCTCCAGTGTGGTTGAGCTACAGTTAACATGGGTCTCCAGTGTGGTTTAGCTACAGTCAACTGGGTTCTCCAGTGTGGTTTAGCTACATTTAACTTGGGTCTCCAGTGTGATTTAGCTATTAGATAACTTGGGTCTCTAGGATTGTTTAGCTACAGTTAACTTGGGTCTACAGTGTGGTTTAACTACAGTCAACTGGGTTCTCCAGTGTGGTTTAGCTATTAGATAACTTGGGTCTCCAGGATTGTTTAGCTACAGTTAACTTGGGTCTCCAGTGTGGTTTAGCTACAGTTAACTTGGGTCTCCAGTGTGGTTTAGCAATTAGATAAATTGGGTCTCCAGGGTGGTTTAGCTATTAGATAACTTGGTTCTCCAGTGTGGCTTAGCTATTAGATAACTTGGGTCTCCAGGATTGTTAAGCTACAGTTAACTTGGGTCTCCAGTGTGGTTAAGCTACAGTCAACTTGGGTCTCCAGTGTGGTTTAGCTATTAGATAACTTGGGTCTCCAGGATTGTTTAGCTACAGTTAACTTGGTTCTCCAGTGTGGTTTAGCTATTAGATAACTTGGTTCTCCAGTGTGGTTTAGCTATAAGATAACTTGGGTCTCCAGGATTGTTTAGCTACAGTTAACTTTGGTCTCCAGTGTGGTTTAGCTACAGTCAACTTGGTTCTCCAGTGTGGTTTAGCTATTAGATAACTCGGGTCTCCTGTGTGATTTAGCTACAGTTAACTTGGGTCTCCAGTGTAGTTTAGCTACAGTCAACTTGGTTCTCCAGTGTGGTTTAGCTGTTAGATAACTTGGTTCTCCAGTGTGGTTTAGCTATTAGATAACTTGGGTCTCCAGGGTGGTTTCGCTATTAATTAAGTTGTAGCAACAGTTTACTTGAGTCTGGAATTTCTATCTCAAAATGTTTATCTTAAAACTTTTAGCTTAATCAAATACTCATTTAATTCATACTCAGAGACTTCCACCCTATACCACACCAGGTCGCCTCATATGCACGCACGCGCACCTTCTAAGACTGGGGTTCGTTCTCAACCTTTGTTGCTATTGGATTTGAGGTTCTTTAATTTGGAACGTATGTTGTGAAGACGTGTTATAATAATTGTGCTAAAATATGCTGGCAATATTCAAGATTCGGTAATGCACACAGGGATATCAGCATCATACCGGTACTGAGTAACGAATCTCTGTCTTGTGTACCAAAGTCCAGATCTCGTAAACTGGCACCATTCAAGTCAATGTGTGTCTTGAAGTGTACATAAAACGTCATCCGTGTAAAGCACAGCCTATCAACTTGTTGATCAACCAGCCCCTGTTAAGTATTGTTGCGCGTCCCAGATTCAGACCAAAAAAATCATCCCGCGTTCACTGATGATTCATCATGATTCTCTGTTCTGTAAATGGTATCAATATTTGTCGTTTACGACCAACTACTAACCCCTGAAGAAAAATGGGGTGTGTGCGGTAGAAGGATCGATAGCTGGCTAAACTAAATCTATTGATTTCCGCGAGAAGTACAGGATCTCGAGATAGAGAAGGGGAGTTGGGCAGCTTATCAAATTATTCCTATGATAATTAGCATGTCATTTCAAATATGTGATCACCCAAGTCTAACTAAAGGTCTAACGAATTACCCCTATCCTTGGGCGAATTATGCATACGTTACAGCCATTGTTGGAAGTCTTAGATAATTATCGTTGTGAGAGCAATTAGACAAGTGTTCTGATAATTACACACATAGTGTGGTGATCTAATGGAGACACTTGCTGGTATGTAGCAAGGCGTGTTTGTAAATGTTCCAGCCGATGTGGGGTTTGTATGCACATAAACCATGCTTATAAACCGTCACGCCGTGCCATTTGTAGGAATACATTTGAATATCTTTTCCACGGAACTGTTGACACCATAATTACTCCAAACCACATACACTCAATGTGTTTACATCATAAAATAAAAGGGCACTTACACTCTCATTATCAAATCAAAAGCCTTATGTGCAGTTTTGCCAGAATAATATATTTTCGAAACTCGATGAATAAAATATTTTTTATTAAGAATTTCAAATGTGCATTGCAAAGCAATTTACAAAACTTAAATAATATGTGAAACTGGAAGAGAAGTTGTTTGTTTTGAGTCTCTGCATTACTTCGAATTACACGCTGATAGTTTGAACGAGGTTTTGAATATCAGTTGTTTTCACAGTAAACGTTCCCTCTGAGTATAACCACGTGGCATATTGATGCTGCAACTGAAGCAGGGAAATAGTACCGTTATTAAGAAGTTTAAATATTGAAATAAATCTAGGGTTTCGTTTGCGATGTATTTATTTATTTTCGAAGGCTGGTGTTTATGTATAGGGTCCAAGAGTGCAAGTTTCGTAAACATAAATAAACAAAGCGCGGGAAAGCGTGGAATTAAATTCCCGAGTAGTGTGTTTGTAATATTGAAGTGATTTCTAATGATATACAAGAAAACAGTTAATCTCTAATACATTGAGCAGGGAAAATGTCTGTGTCCTTAAATTAAAACACAAGCTGGTGTTTGTCTATCATGGTTAGAGACATGACAAAATGCGTGAATTTCATTTTCAAGATGGCGTCGAGATTAACCTGAAGTCTACACGCACACTATTACTTTGCTCAGATAAGAACCGGATTGTGTCGCGCCGGATTGTCATGTGTGTTTGACTTCAACAAATATTGCCTATCTGCGAATATTTTATTGTGGCAGATGTTTTATTATCAACGAAGCTGTAAAAAGGGACATGCAGCATTTAAAGGGGGACAACACCGGGGCGAATGGGATGCCGCAGAAAGATTGGTTCATTTCGTTAAAACCGCTCTCTGTTTGTCTGGCTGCTGAAATGTTTTGTTGTATATTAATCTAAACATGTAACATGGCTATAGTCCATGACAGCGTTGACAGGATTTAATACATGTGCAAATAGTGTGAATGGGTATGGTGCCCGTGTGGTCTTGTGGTGGAGCGTCTGTTCGGAAAGCTAAAGCCGTTGGTTCGAGCCGCATCCGAGACAGAGTAAGTGAGTGTATGAATTAGGTTTAACGCCGCTTTTAACATTATTCCAATTATATGACGGCTTGTCAGCTGAATGTGGGAGGAAACCCGAAGTGATGCAGGTCGCACACGTTTACCACTACGGTGAAACCCACGAGCAGGGGTATGGTGCTAACAAACCTAGAAACATAATTGGGGGAACCGGAATTCGAACCCACAATCATAGGTTTCTGGCGTGCCCAAGGGACGCAACTCTGCACAGCGAATCGCAACGCCTTAGACGACTGGGCCATCCGTGCCCCCTCCGAGACAGACGTTGAAAGTTTGTACTTTTTGTTACCCTTTGTTTTGCCCGACAGTAAGGGGCTACTGGTCGGCGAGGAGTCAATATATTGTGTCTGAGTAGGGTATCCTGTTAAAATGGTATCTCCTCCTGTCATGGTATCTCCTCAATGGGCTAGCACAATAAATTCAGCCTTAGTCCGGACTAGTGTACACACACACACACACACACACACACACACACACACACACACACAGAACCATTGCCTAGTGCACTTGTGTTATCAGGTGGTTAAAGTGTCATCTCGTCACGTCGAAACCAGACTTCGATTCCCAACTGGGTGCTGAAGGCGTAAAACCTCACTCACTCATTGTGGACTTCTTACAAAGGATAAGGAACTTCATCTCATCCTTATGCTGGAAGATTTATTTCTGTATTATTATGAATAAACCGCTAAGACCGACTTTCACATTTTCGGCCCCAGATTCGTTACGAGCTGACATATATCCAATAAATAGGATTATATCCACTTTGTGACTGACTATACACTGATCAAACAGCTCGGGGTGCAACACACCACCTAATACCTCA
Organism: Haliotis rufescens; assembly: GCF_023055435.1. Taxonomy (NCBI): domain Eukaryota; kingdom Metazoa; phylum Mollusca; class Gastropoda; order Lepetellida; family Haliotidae; genus Haliotis; species Haliotis rufescens. Next base: position 57,456,819 of record NW_025963779.1, on the reverse strand, counting down.
ATGTCGGACTCGATATTTACACAGCCTTTTTTCATTACCTGGCTGATCAGCCGCCATTACAAATGGTCGAAATCAGAAAATACTACGCCCAACCGAAATGTTATTCTGCAAGTTGTCAAAACAATCGGCTTGATCCTTGACATAACATATATGCTCAGCAAAACCGCTGGAGGGCGTGTCCATTACGTGTACATTTCAATCATCTTTGGTTTTCATCCATATTTTCCTTTATCCTGTGGATAATATATGTAGAGCATTGTTGTAGAGTAATGATATCAGAGACAATGGTAATAACTCGTTAATCTGTTTAAATTATGATCGCGTCGTACAATGACAAACGAAAGATCATTATTGATCCGTGAAAAAAGTAGAGTGAGTGAGTTGGGTTCAACGCCGCTTTTTAACAGTATTACAGCTATATCGCAGCGTGTCAGCTTTATGTGGGAGGAAAGCCCGAAGTGATGCAGGACCAGACGTTTACCGCTTCTGTAAAACCCACGAGCACGGGTATGGTGCTGACAAACCTAGAAACATAATCGGAGCGAACCGGGACTCGAACCCACGATCATAGTTTTCTGGCGTGCCCAAGGGACGCAATTCTGCAGAGCGAATCACGGCGCCTCAGACGACTTGGCCTTCCTTATCCCCTAAAAAAAGTAGAACGGTGGTGAAACCTCGTTAATTCGAAGCCTTCAACGATATTTCAGTCGTCCGTGGTTCGATACAAGCAGAGTGGTCATATTAGACAATTGTATTGATTAAGACTGACAAGATCATTATGACCAGGACTCGTAGTTCGAGATATGCAGTGTGCTGATATTAGACCGTATCGTCAGTGAAGACTGAGACGGAAACATAGAGTTACATCGCCTTTCACGATTTATTACGAATTAACCGTCGTTCGAGACAAACAAAGTACTGATATTAGACCATTGAATCAACAAGACTCCGTCGCAACCATAGTAACATCTTTGTAAACAATAAATTGGTTTAACCATGGCTCGAGAGAAAAATACTAATACTAGACTATAGCATCAACATAACTCTTCTGGAACCATAATTACATCTTTTTAAACTATATATCGAGTTAACCGTAGTTCGAGACAAACAGAGTGCATGAATGTAGATGCGTCGGAATCGTAGAGTTACATCGTTAATACGATATATCGAGTTAATGAAATGCGAAGTAACAAGGTTTCACTGTATTAGAAAAGGCTTAGTTCACCGGAATCATCAATGTAAACATACATTAATCATATGTCCATCTCACCACGCGCGCGTTATCCTGAACGACCCGGGGGTCACTCATTCAGTTGGCCTCAGTGACCACTGACGACGAGGAGAACAAATTGTTTGATTTCCATCTTCTCAAGGCGCCGCAGGAAGCGTCGGTCAAGCCACGAATATTGATGCGGGCGTTATTCTTTATCGTGAGGAGCCTGTGGAATTAGCTAGGCCCGTCTGCCCAATTGGGTCAATAAGGCTTGACCATTTAATTATAGAGTTCCTTGCGCTCGGGCCGAGTCCAGTTTGACCTCCCAAAAGTATCAGTGCACATGGATGATGTTGCTTGTGTTTAATAAGTTATCAGTTATCAACTGTTACCTGCCGGGCAAAAAAAATTATACACCCATGTTTGATGTTAGCTAACAATGTAACAAACAAGAAATGTTTATTCGATGGTGATGTATTCGATACGGGTATCATAGTTGTGTTTTGGACCTGAAGTTTGCAGTGTTAAGGGGACTGTTTTCAGCCTAGTAACGCTTATTTAGATAGCGTTTGCATTTTTTTTAATATCAAATCCAATTTTCACGTGTATACTTTTTTTCCGCCGGCTGTTTATGTTACAGGATAACAGTTTGTTTGTCCGCCATTTATTGTGACGTGCCGGGAGTCAATATTATCTGATTAGAATAACAATAATATTAATTTTGATATGTTCACAGGAAATGTCGCATATTCCAGCTTTCCGTGCAAAACGGAGAATAGCTGCGTATGTTCAAAACATAAATACATATTTATGTAACTACCTTGAATTAGAATTAAAATGCAACTGCAGCATACATTGAAATCACGTGAGTGAATGAATGCTGTTTTACACCGCAATCACTATGGCAAGAACACGGTGGACAGTAATCTGGGTCTGGTCAACAAGTGATTGACAGAATGAGCAACTACCCACGAGCCGCGTGACCATGACCATGTAACAAAATTAATCACCCTATCCTTAGTTTTTTTGTTTTGTTTGATGTTTAACGCGGCACGCAACATTATTCCAGCTATATGAGGGCGGCCTGCTGTTCTAGTGTTCCATTGTACCCGGCGCACCCTCGAGCACTACACACTGACCCTGACAACGTTTCGACACAGTACAGTTCCCCCTGACATTGCTGCGGGAAAGAATGCTGACTATGAAATCGTAGAAGGGGCATTGTCGCCATTACAAAACAAGCAAAAAACTTCATTAACCAAAGCGCGACAGTGCAACATTACGACCTTTTTTCGCATTGTCGCGCTTTGTCGCATTGTCGCGCATTGAATAGTGTTTATTTTTACCAATTGCTTCAATGCGACAAATGGACGAAATGTTACATTGTCGTGCTTTTGTTAATTATGATACCGTTTTGTAAGGGCGACAATGTCCCTACTAGGATTCCATAGTTAAACGATTAACTAAAACTTCTCATTTGCTCGAATTATGTTATGTCAGTCAGTAACTGTAATTAACTACAAAAACAATGATAAGTACACTTATTTACTTAACATTGATTATACATTTACCATTTACTAAATGTCAGACTCAACGAACCCTTTGTATATAGACAGACATTACACAACGTGTGTTGCACTGGAATCATGTAGACAGTGACACCTATTAGGATCTCCTGAATCTGGAAACCAGCTATCTGGACAGACACAAACACATGAAAAAGAAATGTCTCTGTAACAATTATTCGCTAAAAGATGGCACTTAGTTGTTACCCTGCCTGGACTCGGCATTAAGAGGGGATAAAACAAGAACTTGCTACAAGTCAGAATACTGTGTCCGAGGCGGGTATCCATGTTAAACTGGGGCATGGTATCAAGCTAGCACTTAGTCGGACTAGTACAAGCAGCTACACGCACGCACACACACACGCACGCACGCACACACACACACACATCCCCACCACCACCACCCCACCACCACACACACACGTACATGCACGTTGCTATATAAGGGCAATAATCTTGAAAGCGACGTCAAACCTCAGGTTTGTGGTGGTCTGAATCCTGCGTCTGCCTAGTTCTAGAAGTTTGAAACCTTAATTACTGTAACTGAAACATTATTGCTGTGACATTTCATTAATCATTACCTGCTAAATTATACATATTCAGCAAGCAGGCGCTGTGGGATTTGAGTCAATGATGCTGGAACTGTTAATTTGTCTAAGCCTAGTACCCCTTTATCCGGACGATTTCACATTAAAAGGTCATGTCCGGATTAACGGGGTTTTGATGTATTATAGTTAGGATTTATTGATAAACTATATAACACTACTCATCGATTACGGTAAACCCGAGGAAAGAAATCTGGGGTAAGTATATGAAAGTGAGCAAAGCCCGAGATCTCACGTGACTTCCCCGCAGTTTTCTTTCCAAGAATTAATCCCGAGCATAATTCAACTCTCGATCAATGCATGCACCTCGTGCATTGTTGCTTGTTTGTTTGTTTGTTCTTTAACGCCGCACTCAGCAATAGTCCAGGTATATGACGGCGTAAATTATCGAGTCTGGACCCGACAATCCAATGATTGACATCATGAACATCGACCTACACCGATTGGGGAGACCTTTTTTCGTGTACGAAAAAGTGTACAAAGACATTCACCATTTTAAAGTAAGTGAAAAGTAAAGTTCAAAAATCCGTTTTAGACTGGATAAATAAATTTCCCTTCAAGTATTTATATGAGACTATAACAAACTCAGGTGCGGGCTTTAAATGTCATTAAATCCCTAGTCATAATTCACCGAAAACAATAGATGTAATATTGCATGATTACGATTATGCCCATTTTGTGACATTGTTGTCGAAGATGAATACCATTTCATGTTTATTTGCCCTATATACGAAAATCTAAGAAACAAGTACTTACCGCAGTGGTCTCTATCTCATTTTAATGCTAAAAGATTGTCTTCATTTCTGTCTTGCAAGGATCTTATAACACAACATCAACTGGCTTTGTACATACATAATGCTTTTTTGTTACGAAGTGAATTGTTACCTTGACTTTGTATTTTATAAAATATGTTATGTAACTCCGTTGTATATGGGCCTGTGGCCTTTCATACAATAAAGAATTGAATTGAATTGAATTGATGTGCAATGATATACACATATTTGTATTACTTGGTCCATGGAGACCGCCTCCGTGGTCTTGTGGTAGAGCGTCCGCCCAGAGAGCGGAAGGTCCGGGTTTCGATCCCCGGCCGCGTCATACCAAAAGACGTTAAAAGATGGTACTTGTTGTTACCCTGTCTGGCGCTCGGCATTAAGGGGCTAAAACAAGGACTGGTCGGCTCGGAGTCAGTATACTGTGTCTGAGTGGGGTATCTCAGTGAGCTAGCACTATAAATCGGTATCAGTCCGGACTATTACAAGCAGCCACACACACACACACACACACACACACACACACACATGCATGCACGTCGCTATATAAGTGCAATAATCTTGGACGCGACGTTAAACCCCATTTCACCTTACCTCACCTACTTGGTCCATGCGGATTTAACACGACTACAACAATGCACCAATTCACACCTGCAAGGTACGTCTTGGTTTTCATGAGAGAGTTAACACGCACCACGGATAAGCCAGAATGCTGCATTCTGGAACTACTCAATGAGCATGGAACCCGTCAAGTGCGGAGTTTTTTCCTGAAGTTGTGCCAAAACATGTACCGGAACCGCAACATCCTATCTGTGATTTAAAGCTTGGCTCAGATATGAGGAATCTAGGTCATCCTCCTAAAAATAGCTTCCAAAACAGCAGACAGGTGATCCCTGGAGTGGATGGTCAGGCAACGTGGGTAGTACGGTTGGGGGGAATTGGGGGGACGATTATCCCCTCGGCGTTGATTTAGCTACGTCTTTTACTTCTATACTACAAACCTGCTCCACGTGTGATCATGTGATTAGCTACAATAATGGCTACCTGTCATCTTAGCCGGGTGGGGAGGCGGAGGCAGGGGGGGAGGGGGGGGGGGGGGGGGGGGGGGGGCCTGAATGTTCCCCACTGTGAAGTGTGATAGGCTTGTAGAGATCGGGATGAGGAATTCATGGGAACGGCAACAACCACGGATCCCTCTGAAACCCAGGAACGTCTGCTGTAGGAAACTATGTCTGACCCCTGGGTAGACACCACCTGCCAAAAAAGGAATAAATCTTGATTGTGCTTAAGAACTTACTGCTGTCGATTTGATGGACCATCATCCTGGGAAGAAAGAAGAATGCAGTTAAATGTTTTAGGATTCAATTGAAACATACACTCAACAACAAAGGTTCCCGTGACACAAATATCTTAGTGTATTTTTCAAACAAGTAAAGTTTGGTTTTCAATATTGTAGTATATGTATGGAATCAAGTCACAAAAACGCAACTGCTACAGAAAAGCATGCATTCCATGCAAAAGTTGACTTTTATGCAAGCCCCATGCATTTCACTAACCAAGAATGGGTATAAAAACATGTGCGTTAACGGGATTCCATATGCATTTTTTAGCATCGTGCTGACAACAACCAACAAAATTACGCAATTATTCAACATTACGAAATGCCACGCCTGTCCGAAAATGAGCGTTTATTGGTATGCTTGAAGCAGGATCGAGTCAACGTGATGATGCAAGACAATTTAACGTCCACAGAAACACCATTTGGTGTTTATGGCAACGTTGGCAACAGACGAATGAAGTCAGAGACCATCCTCGGAGTGGCAGGCCACGCGTAACCAATAATCGACAAGACAACTGGATTTGAACAACACACCTACGAAATCGATTCCAGCCAGCAACAGTGACTGCAAGAAGCATCCCTGGCCTTCGACGAATATCTTCACAAACCGTACGTCGCCGCCTCAGATGTGCAGGGATTGTCGCCAGATGACCCGCCAGACGTCCCATTTTGACAGGAAACCACCGTCAAGCACGTCTACAGTGGTGCAGACAGCGTCAACGCTGGACGGCCATGCAGTGGGGACAAGTTCTATTCACTGACGAGTCTCGTTTTCACCTCATCACAGCGATGGACGGATTCGAGTGTACCGACGTCGAGGTGAACGTTACGTCAATCATTGTGTCATGGAAGAAGATCGGTTCGGGGGCGCCAGCGTTATGGTATGATGTGGGATTACAGCAAGACAGAGGACCCGTTTGATAGTGGTAGAGGGAAATCTCAATGGACAGCGCTGCCGCGACGAGATCATCGGCCCTGTTGTTCTACCGTTTTTGCGTCGTCATGGCCCAGGCATTACCTTTCAACATGACAACGCCCGGCCTCATATTGCTCGACTTGTTCAGGATTCTCTTCAACAAAACAACGTGAATGTCATCCCCTGGCCGGCCCGCTCCCTTGATCTCTCACCAATCGAGCACATGTGGGATGAGATGGATCGGCGCCTTCGACGTCAACCACGTGTTCCACAGACACTCCAGGAACTTCGAAACATGCTCCAGCAGATATGGACAGATATCCCACAGGACTTTGTGCGACATCTGGTCCATTCCATGAAACGAAGATGTGTTGCTTGTATCGCAACCAGAGGTGGACACACACGCTATTGATTTGTAAATTGACATTTTGGCATGTTCATTTTTTTTTATGAAATCACGCATTTTCTGCAGTCAGTATGGCAAATTAAACCATTTGAACACTTACAGGAGTCTTTTATCTGTTGCAAACCGAATTTGTTTCAGATTTGGTAAAAAACATAACTTTGCATTAAATCTTATTCAATGTCACAGGAACTTTTGTTGTTAAGTATATATACAGTGAAACCCCGCTAATCTGGGCCTCGTTAGTCTGGAAACTAGCTTTTCTGGTCGAATACCTTTAAGGTAAGTCTACCTGTATTAGGAAAAACCTCTTTAATCCGTATCCCGTTATACCGGCATCGCGCTTCACGGACGAATACTGTTATAAACGTCATCATGTATCCACAAGACATACTCCGTATCCAAGGGTCGTTAATCCAGAAAATTGTTAACCAGATGATTACAGTGGGAACGGTAGTCCGGATTACCAGAATTTCGCAGAATTGTGGACACTTCTCCATACCATTCGTTTGTTGATCCAGATAATGCCACTTTTTCGCTTTTTTGTGTTTTATTTCACTTACCTATATCCAAAGTTAAAAACTGGGGCCAAGTCAATGTCTATACCACAATGTGTAGAATTGCCTCCCTTGGGCGTGCCCGGATCTTATCATATTCCTTCGTTTGGCAGTACCATACCAATGGTCACAGGTTTCACCAAAGTGGTAAACGTTTCCAACCTGCGTGACCATGGGCTTTTTTCCCACACTAGGTTGACGTATATCTAAAATACATATGAAGCGACGCTAAACCCAACTCACTCACCCACTGATGCTCCGAGCGCTGCTTCAGCCAATAGCAATACAAAGGGTAAGGGCTAACCTAATCACGGTGTCTTTGATAGGAAGTCTGTATAAATAATCGTTCCGACAAGATCAATTGGAGGAGAAAATTGGTGTGACTTGGAAGCGTAATGGACAGCTTCCATCGATGTATCAGCTCCACGTCAATCATCCGCCACTATTAGCTAGTCTGGGTTTACCTCAGTTGAACGGTTACCACATTGCACCCTGTCAATACTGACACAATCAGACTGAGCCAAGTCCCGATGTATGGCCATCGAGTTGACTGCTTTCAAAGGCCCTTCACCTAGTATTAAGGCACATGATTTGCGCCTGGGTCGAGCTAGGTGACAGGGTCGTCACTCCAATAAACATGTCGCTATTTGTTAAGAAGGGTCTGTTATTATTTTTGGTATTATCGGTGAATCGAAACACCTAAGAGCAAACGGTTTTCATTTGAACAAATATATTTTTTCTCGTTAGCCAATCAAATTGTTGGAAACGACATTTGTATGTTTTGTATTAATCCTCGATTATCGAGTGTATTTTAATTGTTTGCTTGAGTTTATATCTCCTTCTATCATAAACACCCTGGGCCCATTCACCACCAGCTCCAGCTGTCTTATCAATAACGTAGCACACGAGCATGAAATCAACAACCAAACTGAATCAAATGACGTCATAGATCTACATCAAGTACATTATAACGAGCCGTCTAATCGAGCCGTCGATAAAGGTAAGGGGTTTATAGTAAATCAGAAGCTGTTTAGCTCAAAAGTTGTTTTCCTCAGTTCTTATGAGACCAGTTGTTCCCAAATGTATTTAAGACGAAACACAATCTCATTAAAATCAGATCTTTTCCTCGTCAAGATACGTGAAGATCTGAGGATACCTCAATAGAAGGTGAACCCAAAAGGAGGGATGCGTGGGTTCTTGAGCCAATCAGAAGTCAGCTTCCTGAAGCGATTCCGCTTCATTCCTTTACCACCTCGGTTCGGAAGTATTAATTGTAACAAAACTAAATTCTATTCATTCAATGGTGTAGATACCCCATGGCGCTAAGACACGACAGGGTGTATTAAATATCCACAACTTTGTAAGGGCGCGGCCACTGTCGTTCACATTCGGAACAGGTCGATGTGCATCGTTTTCGAGACACAGATCTCAAATACGCCTGTCTGAATGCTTCGCTCGTTCGCACCGAGAATTTAGAAGCCTCGGTTAGAAAGTTCACCTTACGCGACCTCCGATCGACGTGACGAGCTAAACGCTTCTTTGCAAGCTCTGAATCCCCTGTGAGGTACGAACCAGTATTGGAATTAATCAATCTTTGTCCGCTATGTCACAGTGGCATATTAATGGTCGAATCTGGCCCACGCACACCAGTGGTCGATACCATGAGCAATGGGATAATCTGGGTGTAACGATTTTGACCCGGACGCCGTTACTTACCCTGCAGTGACAGATGCTCGTCCCGCGTGTCAGTGCAGGAAACCCTATCGATAATATACAATAAACTGGACAATTACTGTTTTGGCATTGTAAAGGGTTTTACGGGTTACGGGTGCAAGAACTAATTAGAGACAAAACAAGCAACAAGGAATTACTGATTATCTGTTCCGAGTGAATGGATAATGTATGCTCCTAGCCAGACCCTTCAGACCACTCACGAGGGACAGCCAGGTTTCAATGTGATGTTTCAACACCTGTATGAAGAATACCATGTGTTGGAAGAGATAACACCAAGCTACTGATCAATAACTGTCTCTGTTTTACCGTCAGTACCGTGAATTTGACATGGGTGAAGAACTGACAGAATTGAGAAACATGTGACACGACCTGGAATTAAGTACGTCCACAAAAAGGGATATTCGCCAAAGGAAATACACGAAGATGTGGCAAGCAGTCTTGGTCTGACTGCCCTTCATATTCAACTGTTGAGATAGGGGCTGTTGAATTTACCCGAATCAGAATAGCACATAAGATGGCCCTAGGTTTGGTCGTCCTAAAACGTACAGCCCATCTTGACTGACACTCCACTCGAGCAAGCTGTCCGTGAGATGGGTACCCGGGATGAAGATGACAACAGCATCTTCCCGAGGCAAGGGAATTAACTGATTTAAAAAATTCCAGTTTCAACGCCTGGCCAGGAAGGTGTGACAAATTAGGGACCGGTTACACAAAGCGATCTTAGCGCTGGGACAATCGTAACTCTCATTCTTTAACACTGACTTACGATAGTAATAGTGCTAAGATCGCTTTGTGGAACGGGCCCCTGATCAGTAGCTGATCCGACTGAATATATTCAGAGACGTGTTGTCCAGATGTCAGCAGAATCCTGATATATGTTTATGAGAATGAGTCTTGGATCCATCACTGTAATCAAGAGTTAAAACTTCAGATCAAACAGTGAAAACATGTTCCCCTGTCCCCACCAAGGAAGTACAAGCGGGTGACATCAGTTCGCAAAGTCATGGCTTCGGTATTCTGGGCCAGTAAGGAGATAACATACGTTGTCCACCGATCCCTCGGGTGACATGGGTTTATGTCGCATCTATGTTAGTTTATGTTCCATCCCCCTTCTAGCGAATTTATCTTACCGCTCACCTAATTATACTGCGTGTATGTCTTATGCATGCATGCTTTGGTCCGAATTGGTAAGACAACCACAGTTAGGCATTTATAGCAGACGACAGAAAACAAACTTAGAGTTATTCCCCCTAGATCTATTTGATCGGAAAATATCGTAAATATCCGGAAATTTCGTGTTATAATTCATAATTAATTCGAGATTCAAAACTGTGGTTGGTATTTAAGGGACCGACCATTATGGAACTGGGATTTTATCTAAAAAATAAATTGTAAATTAAGGCTCATAGTTTTACGTTAAAAAATGTATCTGGTTTTGTAGCTGTAGCTGAAAAATATCTATTCTCGATAAAAAAAAGTACCTTACGTATTAGCGGGGTACATTGACAATAATCGAATGGGTCTCAGCCAGTGAGAATCCGACATTCATTTGTAATGTAGAATAATCTTAATTGGCTATCTGCAAGGAGGTGAGGACTATCAATGCTACGCCACAGAATGCTAGTCGAAAGAATGTATCTGGGGATAAAACATCGAAAAAGCTCTGTTCAAACAAAGTGGCAGTGGCTGCAACGGCGGATTGTGGCTTTGAATTACTTCCCCACGGCCCTTTCTCTCCCGATCTAGCACCCTCCGACTTTCATCTCTCCCATGAGTGAGTGAGTTGGGTTTAACGCCGCTTTTAACAGTATTCCAGTCATATGAACACGTGTCAGCTTAATATGGGAGGAAAGCCCGAGGTGATGCAGGTCTCAGACGTTTACCGTTTCGGTGAAACCCACGAGCACGGTTATGGTGCTGACAAACCTAGAAACATAATCGGGGCGAACCGGGATTCGAACCCACGATCATAGGTTTCTGGCGTGCCCAAGGGACGCAACTCTGCACAGCGAATCGCGACTCCTTAGACGACTGGGCCACCCGTGCCCCCTCCCTACCATGAACTTAAATCAAATAAAGTTTGTTAGAGTTTGTAACGACAAGGTGACTGCCGCCGTCGAAGTATGATGACGACGTCTATAACGAAGATGCAGCATCGCTGGCCCACTGTATTGCAGTCAAAGAAGATTGTTTTGAAAATTATTGTGTGAACAGTTTTGATTCTGAACGATTTTCTATGCGAGGCTACGAAGTAATCGATGTACCCTCATATATTATTCATTGTCGTTTTAAAAGGATGACGATGAAAAATGTCAATACAAAATGACATTCAACACAAAATGAAGGTTTATTGAAATCAACAGTTTACTGAGAGAGAAGAATAACCCACACAATGTTGTATTTCAGAACAAGCAGGACGAACGCATACACACGCGCTATATAAGTGCAAAAATAACATTCAACCCACCTCACTTCCAATCTGACTCCCTTTGAACTCACTTATCCAACATAAGCTGACACGCCTTCATATAGCTTATGTGTAAAACATCATTCAAATCGCTCAAGACGTGCCCCGCTTCAGTGATTTCTACTACAAACAACAATAACGCTGTTGAAAAGAGTAAAAGGGAAGTATGACTTAACTGAAATGTTGTTCCAAGAGGCGTCAAACGCAACTAACCACTCATAATTTTATCAAATGAACCATCTGACAACATGAAGACAGCATGAAGAAAACGCGTCGCCTAACATCTCCGTTAATCTATACCACTGCCATACGTAGCAGCTCACCAAGGTAGATGTGAGTTTCCCCGCAGTAGAGATGATCACACAATACCCTCTCAACACCTGTCTCCTGATAACGCCAGTCAGAGAGGAGCTATCAAGTCTGAGCGTTCCTCGCTCTACCTGTATCCCCCTCAGCGGGGAGGTTTACTCAGATCACACGCATGGCCCCCTTATCGTACATCTCCCCATCTACACATGCGTTAACAGTTTGGGGTGTTAAGGTAATTATCACGATGGCTTTATCAGAAAGCAACAACCGTTAACTTCACGGGTAACATAGTTTTGTTAAGAACGTTTGTAGAATCGATTGCATGTGTTTCAACAATTCAACTCGGAGTCGATTATACCGCTACGTCGTGGGCAATCGCAAGGGGGGGGTGGCTTTCTGGTGACATTAGCATCAAGTATTTATGGCAGTTTTGTTTAAACGCATTTATTCTTAGTGAACAATATAAGTCATTGGGCGTGGAAAAGACCGCCACTCACTCACTCACTCACTCACTCATTCACTGGGTTGTGAGAATAACCCACACAATATCACATTTCGATACAAGCATGACACTTTTATTGTTAGTGAACAATATTTCTAGACGTTCCCAACAAGAAACCGGGCTCCGGTCTGACGGGGTTTCAATGTTTATATGAAATATTAGAAATGAAATGGAAAAGCTAGATTGCAAAAAGGTTCTGCTTTGCATTATCAGGTTAAATCCTGGCTTTGAATCGACACCCAAAAGGTCACCTCCGTGAAAAGTCACAACTCCTTAAAACGTGCTGCAACGCCCTAACCACATGATAAAACCACCAATCACTGGACAAAATATCATCCATTCCAACATTTCCAAAACTTGGAAATACCGTCATTCCAATTGGAAATATGACCATTCCAAAATTTGGAAAGGTCATATTTCCAAGCTTGGAAATGTTTGGAAATGTTTGGAAATGTTTGGATTTGTTTGGATTTGTTTGGAAATGTTTGAATACATAGGTGATTTTATGTCTGCTTCTTCTGTCTGCTGGTTAAGCTGTTCAGATCGTTTCCAAAGTGGATTTGCTGCAATATTCTATCCCAACGCTTTAGTTGAATACATAATACTGTTTATAAATGTATTTGACGGTGCAACACATCAAGAATTTACTGCCGCTTCTTCAACTTGTGTGCACTTGAGATTATTATTACGTCGGTAATGCACTCTTTCAAGTGCATCTTTGGCTTAAAGCTTCAAACGAATGCTTTCATAAAATACCCCATTAGATACTTTTCAAATGTTAGGATGTGTTGGCAACACATCATGGTTTTATTGCCGCTTCTTTCAGTTCGTAGGCTTGTATAACGGAACATGGTGGACTTATATGTCTACATATTTGATTTTATGTCACCAAGCTCATTTGTCGATGAAAACATTTCATCTGTAATACGTTACATAAGTGTATCATACTTATGGCCATCATATATTTTGGCAATATTTAGATATCGCAACACATCATGATTTTATTTCAAAGATGCAAAATAAAGGTCACTGAGGGTAGATTTTTTATTTAATTTGTATATAGCGTAGTACAGTGAATTTCTCTTGGTTGTTTAACAAGCTCACATAAAAGATGTAAGCCTCAATAAATTAAGAATTATGTTTCTACTGGTGCTTCTTCTGGTTCTCAGTTTGTTGTTGCGCTTTGTTCAAATATTTTGTAATATGAACTTAGCACCATAAATGATTTGAAATTTATCACAATTTATCAAGAGAGGCATCGTGGTTTTACTAGTGCTATTTTACAAATCGAATATACCTTTATCAGACATGGCGATGCGATTGAACACCGGATTGGTACCCTGTTATATATGGCTGTTTCCCTCTCTGTTTCTCAGAACTAATCCATAAATTGATAGCATTATAACTAAACTGCTGTCGAGGTGTTCATTCCAAATCTTACATTTCACCAAGCCATGCAGAAATAACAAAAATACAAAACACAGGATGAACGTGAATTTATATTCAGGATATCATGTCATAGTTCAAGGTATATGTACAATAAATAACACTTGGGCACATCACTGGGTAATGATCATACATGTATACAATTATATCTACAATAATACACATACAAGAACTAAAATATAGAATGTACAATTAAAATTTCTATTTAAAGCAAAACTTTACAACAACAATAAACCAATAAATTACACACACACAAATCTGTCCCTTGGTGACACAAATGTAACTGTCCTGGTACCTATTTGTCCCTCAATTTTGACGAATTTACCCTTAATTCGTTGAATGGGCATAAACGAAGATGGACCAGAGTCAACATACATGGAAGAGTGCCAGGCTTCCACTGGTCGGCCACAATGGTTTTTTAGTTTATCTTCAAGTTCCCGATACCATTGAACTTCTGCAAGGATGTGTCTCTTCTCTATGCCGTCAACTCTTGCTGAGTGCTGAAGGTATCTCAATACCTTTCCAGGTCTCGGAGAAACCCCCCAACCAATTTTCCCGTCCCCGTCTGTCCAGTAGGCAGTGATGTAAGAAGATCTCACACTTTGAGACTTGGCAGATCCAAAGACTTCTGATCCAAGGTATAGAGTTTTTATTTCCCTAACGGCCGGCAAAGTCTCGACTGTTTCGCCATAGAGGGCTCTGTACATTTCTTGAAGGGAGTGTTCATCATTTTCAGTGAGGCCACGGACTTTATATTTTGAAAAAATGAACCTGTCAATGTCAGTCCACTGAAGGTTTTCAATGTGATGAAGTCGGGATGACATCTGTCGGAGCTGCAAGCATTCACTTGAATTAATCTTGCCAAGAGTACCCACTTTAATGTTAGCTGTAACAGTGGCGATGATCGGCTCAAGGGTGTCTCCAAAGTGAAACTCGTCATCTAAGACCAATCCAAGGAGATGAGAATGGCTTACGAAACGTCTCATCAGCTGCAGTTCTACGCTTTTCTTGTTAGTTGTGTAGTCGCCCAGCATACCATTAAACCGTTCAAAACTGAACAGCCAAAACGAGTAAATGGGTCCAAAGTCCTGAACACACTCAATCAGATGACCATGCAAGTGCATGTTAGGGGTAACTCTGTCACGGCCATATAATCGCTCAAAATTCTCACAGAAGCTGATCAGTAATAAATCTGCCATTTTTATGTCATTTTCAGTTAATACTCGGCAACACAAATATCTACAGGCCAATACAAAATTTCGCCAACATTCTAAATGATCATCAGAAATAACATCCTTCAGTGCATACACAGAAAACAGTAACGTCCAGTTTTTAAACTGGTCTGCACTAAACCCTGCAAAACCGGAGGAAATCTTATGTGGGATGCGACCAATGTCACTTGGACAGTTAACTGCATCCACCTTTGCTTGGATAGTGTCTAAGTTCTTGTCAGTTAGTACACCAGTGTCTCTCCATACATGCAACATATGTTTTGATGTCCCCAGAAACAAATTGTGCATAGGGTCCACAACAGACATTTTGATCAGATCAAGGTATGGCAGCTCAGACAAGACGGAGTATCTTGTTCCATACGAACTCGCAAGTGCTTCTCTATCTGTCTTGGTTCTGGCACTTGTGATGTGTCTAATTTCTCGTATATGCTTTTCATGGGTGCGAGGTATCCACTGAGTTCTGTCAAAACCACTGTAGTCTCTTTTGCCGAATTCACCAGGAAAAGACTTCTTGCACCGAGAACACCCTTTGACGGCTGCATGTCCCAGAAAGCCACATAACTTTCGGCAAGCAGGGATATCACATCCAATGCACATTAAGGCCAAGCGAAATATCTTAGAGTTGAATGAAAAACCTACTGTCCATGCTTCAAGAAGCTCATCAACTAAAGGTTGTACAAAACTGTTTGTAGGGGGTTCTTTCTTCATGTGCGGTATAATACCAACAATGATAACATTCTCACGTTTGTAACGTTCTTCTCGAGGTAGATTGAGGATGACTAAATACATTACACCTACAGAGTATTTGACGTGTTTGAATGGCTGAAACCAGTCTAAATTAAGCATAAGGCCATAGTTTCTCTTCTTCTTCAAATATGTCCCACTGAAGCTCTTCCAGATACGACCATCATACACGTCATGCAAAGTACCATCACTAACGACCCTGTCACGCCATTGTTCACATTTCTCCTCAAAACCTGGTCTTGACAAAAAGTTAAAAAGTGAATCTTTCAGAGATTTAAAATAATAGTTCTTATGTGGTACAAGCTTCTTCTTGCCAGAGGAAAGGGTCATACTTTGTAACAGTTGTGCACCACAAGGCTGGCGATAATGTCTCATTGGGTGATTAGGTTGGGAGACGTTTGAACAAGTCATACTGACTTCTTCTCCTTCGAAAACAGAAATACAGTCAGAATATCTATATATGCTACAGCATGCTGGGCATACAACATAGTGGAAAAAGTTATTGTCGTCAATTCTGAGTAATTTCTTGAGCAGGAAAATAGTACTTGGGAACATCGGTACTACAACAGCAAGGAACTTGTAATGCTGAGCGGCAACGGCGAGAAGGGCATGAAGGTATTTCAGAAGGAATGCGATGGCATTTGAGGAAATATAAAATACAGACTGCCAAATGCAGAGGAAGAAACATGTCCATAAGATGAGTGCCTTAAAAAATGGTTTCACTTCCGGTGAGGCAGGTTGAGAGGATTCAGCTTGCTGAGGTTTTCTCGGTTGAAAACTCTGAAGCAGATCGTCAATCTCATCTTCATCAAAGTATACCTCTTCATCATCGTCAGAGCTGTCTTGAGATGCAGGTTCAGGTTCTGTACTCGGACAAGTGCCTTTGTGTCGCTTGTAATTAGAAGAAGAGGAAAAAGAGTTTCCACAGTCTTCACAGCGTTTTCTCTTCATAAAGGAGGCCATGATTCCTGAAAAAGATAGTAACAAATTAGTAGTTTGTACATAAGATAGACAATACATCTAAACCTGTTACATTAATAAACATACACATCATCCGTTCATGTGGGAAGTACCTATATGCCTACAGCATAAAGAGGTCAATGAACAGATAAATGTTTATTGATAACTATTTCTAAAGTGACGGAATATCCGTTTTGTTAAATATACTTTTAGTATTTTGTGTGTGTGTGTGTGTGTGTATGTGTGTATGTGTGTGTGTGTGTGTGTGTGTGTGTGTGTGTGTGTGTGTGTGTGTGTGTGTGTGTGTGTGTGTGTGAGGTAGAAGAAGAATTGTACACCATAAAAATGGCTACGTATGTAGTTGGGGTAGATATGTTGAATGCCCGGCCAGTATGACCTTTGAGTCACTACAGTTTCAGTCATTAAAATGCGTAAAACAGTATTTGAGTGAAAGAAAACACTATAAGTGAGTGAAACGAAATACCTCAGTACAGGCACACCCAGTCCCACAACCCCAAGTCTGCATGTATCAATACTCATACCTGCCACATCCTCAATCACTTAACTTACTCACACAATCATCTGACAACATGTTCGCCAACCCTCGTATCACAACGCATGCACGCATGCACGCACGCACACTCGCACACACCCCCACCCACATCACATTCTTCTTTCCCCACCATTATGTCTACGTCAGCCAACATGGATCCATGCACATGCTTTCATACATAATCCATCCTCCCACCATTCCCCAACATCCATCGAACTATAACTATATCCGCCCTCATGTATCGGTATTCGTGCTTTCATACATACATACACCCCTCTACCATTCCCCTACATCCATCGCAGTATAACTATGACTATAACCGCCTTCGTGCATCTGCACTTATGTTCACATTGCATTGCATATGCATCGAATTACACGTTTAAAATATCGTAAATATTTTACAACATGTACATATTATATATCAGCAAACAGAGATTATAACGCAATAGATTTCATCCGTCAAAACATCACAGAAAGAGGGGCAGCCTGGAATTTTACAATGGCATCTGAATGCACTAAGACGTTCAACTGGTCAGGAGGTGAGAGTTGCGGAAGATTACGGTAAACTTCAGTTACAGATCTCCATTACGAATATCTAAAGTATGAATAAAGATCACAGCTTGCTATGACGTGTACTTCATGACTGCAGAATTTGCAATGTCCTTAGCTCTAAATTGTATGTCTAAATGCTTATGTAGATAAAGACCCAAATGTATATAGGCATGACCATATTATATTGTACGCACATATCACCACATTTAAAAACAAAGCTAGATTGAGTCTTTTAAGGGCATTAAGAACTGATACACACAAGGAAATATATTTATGGATGTCAACGGAGGAACACTGCGTTTCGGAATATATACATTCTCCTTCATCAGGTGCATATTATTAAATGCTATGAGGCAGAGAACATATATTTGTACCTGTAAGAACAACAAAAGTAAAACGATAGCAAAGAAGGGAACGCAACAAGGGAAGCCAACAGATAACTGGCATGGCGCTGATTACCCCGCCTCCCGTTTGCCCATTGTCCATTTCCCATTACCAATCATTCATAAGTTAAGTTTTGGCTTTAATTAGTCCATTGATAATCAACCATCAACGTCTATTATCTCCACCCTAAAAATATGTAGTTTACTGAGAAAGTGGTATCCAAATATAATGTGTGTTACTGTTGATCACTTTCTTAAAGGCATTTTGGTTCAAAGCTTTCGGTCATAGAAGCCGTGCCATTTTTCTCTTGTCAGAGGAGTACACAAAGTATACGTCATCTGGACTAACATTTTTGGTTCGGTGGCTGGGTTAGATCGCCAACTTTGTGTTCTGGCGATTGGGTGCCTCACTCACAGTGTGGGTTCAAATCCCGGACGGGACTCAACCCAAGAAAGTACGAGAATCTGTACTTTACTCAGAAAGTGTTATCCCAATTATAACATTTGTTGTCAAGAAAACACAATAAATGTATATTCGGCTTTGGAAGGGTAATGATATCACAGACATATACGGATATTGATGATGACTTGGAGGAGCTTCGTAACGCACGTCTTCTCAATTCAGGGATTGGTAAATCCAAATATGTGTGTGTGTGTGCGTGCGTGCGTGCGTGCGTAAATGTGGGCCTGTTGGATGTTACATAAAACATTTATCTTGAGCGGGATGGTAGTTCGAGTTGGATTAGCATGTTAACAATATGATCTTCTTTAGGCAGAGAATGCTGCGCATGAATGTATTGATGAAATTCCTAGGTACATGGGGCCTTTTCGTCCTCAGGAATACCCACAGTGGAGACTTCAATGGGGATAGGTTGTACTCAATGTGCTACCTGGTAGATTTTGTGTCATCAGACCGGACAACGTTGGTCTTTGACTGATTGTGGCGTAAAACACACTTTCCATTTACTTATATCGGAAATTGAATGTTCATCTTAATTGATATTGTTGAACATGTAATATATTTTTAAAGAAATAAAACAGTGACATAATAACTACAACTTTATGTGAGCGCGAGTAGCTTTTTTGGAATGAGATGAATAAGTCTTATAAAGTTGTAAGCTTCTTCACAACCGTGTAACTATGAATTGACTTTATTGTGTAATCAAAAAAGAGATAGGACCTAAAATAGCCAAATTTCATACGATTTCACTTGTCCACCATCTTGGATGCAAGGCGAAAACATTTCAGCGCGTTTGAAGCCACTGAGAATGCCCCCTGCAGAGTTGGACGAACATTCTGCGGTGGCGCGGCTGAGTTGACCAGAGGCTATCAGCAGTATTTCCTATCCAGGTTATTTAGGTCAGTTGTTTGTGTGTGTGTGTGTGTGTGTGTGTGTGTGCGTGCGTGCGTGCGTGCGTGCGTGCGTGCGTGCGTGTGGGGGGTGGGGGCGGGGGCGTGGGGGGTGATATTGGGGGGATAGATGATAGATTTAGCAACAAGTAAGGTCATCTTGAGTGGGGGGGTATTCGCAGATGGATTAGCATATGAACTATGATTCTCTTTAGGCCGAAAATGAGGATCCACGATGTTCGACCTGGTAGAAGTGTTATCAAACCTCACAGCATTGGTTTTTTGACTGACTGTAGCGTCAAAACAAACTCATTCATTTACTTGAACTGAATGTTCATCTTAATTGTTATGGATAGTCACGGAGCCATGATCCAGAGAACAGGGTGTCATTAGATAGAAATAAACTAAGTAATAATAGGATTACCAGAAAAACGGGGTTTTACACACAAGCCAATAAACTGCGCTCATTAACACCAGAGTAAGTCAGTACAAGATTGAAAACTGCCCCATAATTATGTATGACATGCTTGTCGGGTATTGCTACATATATATGTGAAAACAAAGTTATTAAAATGAAGAGCAAAACTGATGAAAGTTAACAATAAACGTGTTATATCGTCACTGCAAAAATAATGATTGTTTTTCTTTAGTATTAACATTCAAATACGTTATATATGTATCTGTATTAGCGATATTGTCTTTGTTCCGACGGTGAGTCAGCGTTAGCCGTACTATCTCGTAGTATAATTGAATTTCTGAAGACATTACGATACAGTTTTTCTGATGCATCACGTCTGCACTAGCGCTTGATAACAGCCTTGTGTTTGGGTGTTTCAGTGGTTTAAATCGCTGCTCTTGATATTGTTGATTAAACTTTGATACTGTGAACAATATAATGTTATGTGAGAGGTTGACTTTAGAACGGTAACATACTAATAGTATATAGGATGACATAAACAGAACAATGAGAAGTTCGTCCAGATTAGTGTATAGGCAACATTTAATAATTAAAATAATTACATTCAACAACTCCCCTTTTAAGTCCATTTTCCTGACTTATAAGTAAATGCAAGAACAATCGGCCGGAATAAAATGTATAGTTCTTGTCCACTTCCATATGACTATATAGCATACAATAAGCTATCGGGTCCCGTTTAGATCGGTTTGGGCGGCAGCCTAGATAGAATAGAATAGTTTCATCTTGGAATCTCCCATATCACTGGGGCTCCTCTTTAATTTAAATGGAGTTACTCGTTACGATTCCGAACCTTCACGTGACTGAGTTTATGAACCATTGTCAAATAGTGGTGACATTAAATCTAGGAAACAATACGCGAAGTCGCGCATGCACAGAACGGAAAATTTGGTCAAGGCATTAAGTAATCCGCATGCGCAGAACGATTGATTTCAGTACTTCCGCTAAGCGCTTCGAGTGCAGCGTCAAACGCGGGCCTGTAATCTAACACGCGGAGACTGACCAATGAAATCTGAGAAGTAGAAATACCGGTAGACGCTGTTGCTTGATTGACAATGTCAATCAAGAAAGGGAGGAGCTTAACGCTATCGTTCTCTCCCAGTAAATTCCGATGTCAAATAACGACGTTATTTGGACGGAAAAACGATGGTTTGAAAACGTCCAAATAACGTCGTTTTTCCGTCCAATGACCATATACGGAAAAAAACGACGTTTTCGTGTTTGCAGTGTAAGGATGCCACTGTCTTAAATATACATGTTAAAAACTAGTAAGCACCATTTCTATGGTTTACTATTTCTATAGCAGAATATGCAGGTACAATTTACTGACGAAGAACTGGACGAAAGGTTTGGTTTAAATGCAGTAAAGTCACATGCCACATCTTAATGTCATTCCATACAATAAACACTTGCGACCAAATACGTATTCATGGTGATAGTGTTTACAGAGATCGAGTTTCTGTGCCAGTTATATAATGATAAACTTATACAGCCTTTCAAAAAGCAATAATTCATTAAATAAAAATTGATGTAATGCTCAAGCCATAGCTTCGTCACGTCCTTATACGATAACAATAAAAACGTGAATCCATACACTTTTAGGTTAATCATATTGGTTCTACCATGATGTTAGCCTGTTCTGGATTCTGATGTGGTCAGTCAAACTGAATCAGAGGTATCAAAGGAGTGTAAGTTGTCTCGTACGAAAGTATCAATATAACATCAGTCGGTAAAATACTTCGAACATTTATACCATCAAATCTAAGTGGACTTAACAAATAATGAATAATTAATATTTCGGTGTGAAATGCAATTAAATTGGTTATGGACCGCGAAATAATGCTTAATTTCACATATAAATCTAGTATGAAAGGTTTTTAATGCTGCGTTTGTTGCTTTCAACTGTCGTTTGTTTCGTGGCGTTCTTGTACAAAATCCCACCCCTTTCATATTATCATCGTTGAAAGCAAAGAGTTCATACGCAATTCTCACTATGTTCACATAATTATATATTCTCTCAATTAAAAACAAAGTAGTTTTGTTTCCAAAATAACACGATCTATTGTTGAAGTTGCCAGAATACTTATAGATAAATAGTCATTGGATTTGTCATAGTGAGTCGTATATAGTGTTTCCAACATCACTCTTATTGGAACAAGAAGTATATTGACACTGTATTCATATATGAACCGTTCACATTTATTTGTAGTAAGATAACTAAAAACGAGTCAAGAGGCGTCACTCTATTATCTAACAGAACCCTAAACGAATTAACAGACATTAAAACGGTAAGTTTTCGAAATATAATCAATACCCCATTCTACAGTTCAATATTTCTCTAGTGCATGCTCGCCTCAGACTCGGGTTTAGTTATGTAACTGGTCATGTATAAGATTTATATCTGAATGCTTGATGAACACAACGGATCCAATTCTGTTTTAGTGCATGGAAATTACAGTAAAGTTAAGATCTACAATAACTGGTTGCGAACTAGTTACAGTTTTATAATTTCCCTGTATCAAGAAGAAAAGATTTGGCATAATGCTCAGGTCGGCAATTAATGGTTGGCAGTTTTATCTCTTTCTAGAGTGATAGCTTTCATTATGGAAAAATGATATTTGAATTTCACACTTTCTAAAGTGACGGTTATCTGAAGATTGTCAACATATTCATCTTTTGAATTCCGATTACCCTCACGTGTATCTTATCATAACATTTTACGCATAAGTCTTTATTGGTTCTCGCTATTGGTGAAATTGTGCCGTCTATGTACGACTATGATATTTTTAATATATCATAGTTCAAAAGACGTTCTCGTCAACTACGGACATACCCAATGTCGTATTCTCGTTATGAAAAACCTACCTCGCAGTCGTGAAATGGTATCAAGGACACTAAACTAATTAAATATTTTATCTGGGAGTGGTATAGCCGGAGTTGTACTGAGACATTTCAGAAATTAACATACTCTCGACTCACATTCACTTTCGACAACTTAGACAGTAGTTTCGTATGGTATGAAAGCAACTTCTAAATCTGTTTGAAAAATCGCAAAGAAAAGCTGTTTACATGTAACGCATTGCCATCTAATCTACATCATATCGTCAAACAAGACATTGTTTTCAGCTTTCATTAATCAATATCTTCTACGCAACATAACATCTACATGGGAGAAGTAAAATGATTACTTACTTATTCAGTTGTTAATCCGGCCCTCTCCAGAAACTTGACCAGTTTCTTAATCTACGATGAATGGCAACTTGAGCAGGCAGCTGGGCAAACACAGGAATGTGATGATTGTTGAAGCATACCAATCAGGGTATACTCTGCCGCTGAGGAGAACGTGTCATATAGCACCAATGACCTACCACGTGACATAGCGAGCAGTCACGTGATATGTTACGCGCGAGAAGTTAATTCCATGGTGTGCAATAGTCTTCATTCCAAACTGACGCCATCTTTCAGTGCTTTTATACAAACAACATTATATTTTATTCATTTAGTTTTTACTTACCTTTTTTAAATAAAATTCACTTTCTGTGAAGCAGACGTTAAATAAACGAAAGAAACAACTCATTTTAGTATCTGAAGTAATCCTTAACTTATTATCTTAAAACTCACCTCTAGTTTTTACATAATATTCAGTTAGATTATTTACCATATCTTGTTTTGTGTTTGTACCCGTCGGGCACATCCCATTTGTGAAGCCGATGTTGAATGATGATGTGACACTCCCACTCCAAATAAAGGGGATAATAGAATATAAATATTTCAGATAACACTTACTGTTACCTTTAATAAATCTTTTCCTTGTTGTTGTTTTTAATGAATAAAAATAGCTTTTTGGGGTGATTTTTTTGTATCTAAAGATAGTAACCCGGCATGATGAAAGGACAATGTATGAAACGATGAAACAGAA
Source organism: Haliotis rufescens (assembly GCF_023055435.1). Classification (NCBI taxonomy): domain Eukaryota; kingdom Metazoa; phylum Mollusca; class Gastropoda; order Lepetellida; family Haliotidae; genus Haliotis; species Haliotis rufescens. The sequence continues at coordinate 57,432,822 of NW_025963779.1, read as the reverse complement.
GCAACATATATAACGGAATACGGTTGGTCCTTATAGCCTTCTGTTCTATTTGTAGGAACAGACTAAGCAAGAATGCTTCGCTGTGAACTTAATTTTTTCAGTGAAACCCCTATCAAAATACTACCCTTGTTTCTCTTTTCAAAGATTCTATTTTTCACCTGTTTTGTCTGGTTTAAATTTAACAGTTTTTATTCAGAAAGGCCATACGCCTTTCATACGACAATTCACTGCAATAATGATGAGAAAAACAGATTGAGTTATATCATTGTAGATACAATTACTGGTAGCTGCATATTATATTTTGGCACTATTTACCACGAAAAGACCAAATCATGAGCAAATTTAACTGAAATGTAAAGTGGCTACTCTTTATATTTATTTTCTTATCTTCCTTGTCTATAATCATATGACATTGCCTATGAAATTTGAATAAATAAACAAATATTTTGTTTTCCCATACCGACTGACGATTGTCGTAGAACAAAGATCGTTTCTACAATAGAGGGCCTCATTAGTAATATTTGAACTAATATATTATATTTTGTAAACGCTTTTGCTGGCTGTGACCTAGGCAAACCATGATGTTTTTAGAAGAATCTGCTTTGTTTAAATCACAATCACTGATCCAAACATGTGCGCCAATATGTTAATCCTTCAATAAGATTATCTTATCGTGAGAAGAAAGGTGCCGTTTATGAACTGTGCGTTGCGACTCAACGTTCAACTGAATTGTGAAAACATTTTAGTATTGGGCAGAGACGTCCACATTATACAAATTCTCACTTCCGTTTAAAAAATCCAAAATGCATATATACTTAGACGTCTGATGGCCAGTTACGTTTGAAACGCGTTGAAAAAAGGCTGTTCATTATCTTGGATCGACTTTTTGCAATGGAAGAGGCATCACTGCATGGAATTTGGTCAGAGTCAGGAGAAAGCTCAGGTAAGACCAAATATCTACATATTTATTTATGTAAAGACATCGGTTTATTTCTGTGTAAATCACCATATAGAGGAGATACATTATCGTTCGATATTATTATATTATGCAAAACATCACACATAAGATTATGAAATGTTTTCCCTTTCTGAGATATTGCTCATATCTGACAAATATACATACATTGTAAAGGAATCGTTTAGTGCCATATACATGAATATAGAAATGTAATGACTACTCTATTAACATAAGACGTTCGATATAGAGTTGTGAACGGACCTAACAATTTACATCTACCATCTTTTATTATCTCTGTCGCAGAAAGCACACTTCGTTGTGAACTGCAGTGTTATAGTGAGAACCTTTGACACAGAAGACAATTATTTCTAAAATATGTTCTAAAATAACGTATCGCTTTACCGTATGCATGTACATAGTATAACGTTAGTTGTTATCTATTAGATTTTTGATCCCCGTACATTGCTAAAACTGCACAATGCGACACCCGGGTATACGACTATTAAAAAACCTCCAATACAACAATGTTGATAAACAAAGATTATTTGTGATATCTACAAGCAGTGTCACAATAAAACTGAAGATTTTGATTTTGTATCGCCTATGAAAAGTAATTTATTCTGCAAACATGCAGTGCCACGGAAACTCTAACTATCTTTTATTAAGAAGCTGCATATGTGTTATTTCGTTTAAACAATTTGTAACTACAGTTTGAATCCCCTTTTTAACATGGACATATTATACACTTGATGAGATTGTTTGCGCGGCTCAGTTCTCAGTTCACATGTTTGACAAATGGCACTATAAAACGTTGGTAAAAATATCAAAAACAGCCTTTTTAATTTGGAATAGTATATGCCCAATGACGGTTTGGCAGAAACCACAAAAAAGTATAGATTGTCAATAACATGTCGCACATACCGGGCCCTAGTTCAAGATCAAAGATAATTGCCGCCTTGGAATGTCTAGCGGAATGATTGACACCTGTTATCACTGTAAATGTCTTGTCAAGGCTTGACTAACGATGACTCAACGCCAATTTAAAGAGGACATTACCACATGTTTATTGATAAACATTGAGAATAACCATAGACAGTATGGCGCCGCTTAATTTGACTGTCTGCCGCTTTCACACTGATTTGACAATATGCATAGGTAACACGCGTTACTGCCGCATGAGTTTGTTATTTTCTATGATGGGTAGTGATACGTGTGCGATTTATTTGCAATGAAACTTAGCCAATTCTCTATGACATCGGCATTTGTGCACGGGAACCACGGCGTGTATGTTTATTTCTCTCAAATCGTAAACGTAATTATTAATTACTACAGTCACCTACTACAATATTTTGGGTTATTTGTCATTTGGATATTTTCTTAATAACTTAAGACAAATAATTGATATATGAATTATTTATATTAACATGAATTCAGGCTCTTGAAATAGAGTTTATTAACATCATTCCTCTATTTGGCTGGCATTTTGAGTAGATTGTTCTGACTAAATCTAGTTCCACCATGCAAACTACATGTTTTCCTCTGAATTTATAATCAGTATCTCCTCAATTGTAATTATTCTACCTGCGTTTTATGTTATAAGAAAACCGAACAGTTATCATCATTCGATAGGACAAAGGCTTAACTATGCTTCTTACCCAAACTACCAAACTAAGTATTCAGATGTGTGACCATATCCCTACAAACACGCTAAAACCAAGCAATCCCATTTCACTTACATATTGTTTGAAACACATGCTAGTCAATCGCAAAATACTGATTCGCATTTTAGATTCAAGGTAAGCAATGCATTATATACTTACAACATATTTATCATGTTCAATTTAAGGATCCGAATACCAGATCGACGAGGAGGACAAGAGTGACACATCGTCGGAATTTGCCACCAATTACCAGGTATTAATTGAAATAGTGAATAGATTATTCACTGATTATCCGGGGAAGTTAACAATTTTTGATTTAAACAATATTTCATTCGGAAATAATATAACGATACAGAATAGGGAAAAGGTGAACCGAAAACTAAATATCTATACTAAGTCTAACATCTTTCCTCTTACAATAATGTACGCAGTAACTATATTCTAATGTAAATGAATAACATTTTGTAAAAAGGAAATACGGTGAGACAGTTAAGTAATGTTGTATCATTTATTTCGGTTTCTTCATGTCCCAGGAAACTATACGCTGACCTCTTGTAATAGAGTAACATGAATGTTTTATTAGTAGACTGAATGTGTGTCTGTATGAACTGAATTGTATCATCATAGTGTTGACCCAAAAGGAATATCGCCAAGGTGAACGAGACAAAAATATTGAAAAAAATCATAGAGTAGGTTAGGAAAAAAAGTCATGGGAAAAAAATCATAAACAATAAAATCTGTATGCATATCAGTTTTATTCAAGTAACAACAAGTGATCTGAAGACTAAATAAATAAAGTCCTGTTCTGTTCTGAAGACGCCGTCATGATTAGTTGGCGCCAGCCTAGACTGTCCAATCAACGTGAATATACAAACCGTGATGTTACTTGACCAGTTGATGGCACCTGTCAAACTCAAAGTGCCCCTGGTCCTCCACCCACCATGTGTAATACTTTAGCGCACTTGAACGTTTTATGTGCAGCTATATCACTGTTAGGCTGAGTGATGAGAGAATAAATTTGGTCGTTTTTGTTAACGATCGTTTTTATGTTCAACCTGGTAACCTTATAAGTGACTAACTGTTTTATCATGATGAAATGAAACATAAAAAAATAATCAGAGGGAATGACGGTCGCATTTTTCGCATACATGTCATGCTCGCATTAATTTCATGATTTACTCAAGATAGATTTGAGCAACGATCATGTTTGGGTAAGGGAGATAATTTTGTCTCCGCTTGCAATTGGTTTCAATCGGACGAGCAGCTCCGAGATCGCATCTTGACTGTTCGGTACGGCCGAAACGCGGCATCCATGTTGTTCACGCTCCTTAGATCACGCGGCCTCATTGGCCTGACGAGACATAGCTCTACATGCCACTATCGCTTTGCTTCAGTTTCTGCCAGTCTATACCTTTCTTGAATCAATTAACGATTTCATTGTCAAAGTGGTCTGATTTCAGTAATGTTAATGAAATCGGTGTTGTAATATATTATAAACTTGAACATTGTGCACTATCTGTTATACATCTGTCAGTTATATATGTAATATTCATATTGTCAGGGATTGTTTTACTAAATGTGTTAACACTTATATCACCCGTTTACATCATCTGCTGCTAGTGTCGAAAACAAGTGTTTGACGAATTCAAGTTTTACCGCATAACCATATTGTGGAAACATTTTAATTTTGTATTTGGTCTCATCGTAGAGTCCAGTCAAGCGCAAGAACAAAATCTTGAGACAAAGGGAAGAAAATGGAAAAAAGAATAGATTAGGAAGCGGTCCAGTTGCCTCATCTACACCTATGACAAGAGTTTACGACTTTTCAGGTATTTCTTACCGAACTTTACAATAATGGTTCCTAATTAGTGGCCAGGTTGAACTGTTGAAATGTGTCTGTGATTGCAGAAAGTGTCTCTCATAACCTGTAATGGGTTGTTCATACATAATTGTTTTAAATAGATTTTATATTGTAAATATGAGGTGAGACTGTAATAAAATATCTGTCTGTAATTACGACAAGTAGGACTAACCGTTAGCTTTAGCAGTCCACGTGAAGCAAAAAAAGTATAACGTTTGTGACTCGCCTGCAGTCGCAGATGAATTTCTTTACCTTTTTAAATGTCCAGGGCTCAATCATCAAAGAAAAACATGAACTGTAAATTATTGTGCATGGCAAAATGTATATAAACTTTGCAAATGTATGCAGTCTAAAAACTATTATGTTCGAGCAATAAAGCACGTTCAAGATAACTGATTCATATATTTTCATCAACCCAAGCCCATTTCTTAAATTGTACTTTTCTATGCAGATGGAGAAGATGACGGTCAGGACTTACTGAGAAGAGCCTCAAGCTGTAGTATGTATTTTCATCAAACACAATTCTATGAGCAGGTTCATGAATTTTCTTGTCACATTCGTGTAGTTTAACATGTAATTTGCTTTCATTTCAATCAGAGATTATCGTAGGTATGCTTAGACACGCAGTTATTTTCAACATCTAAATGGATATTCATAAAGATAAATGAAATCCGTATCCATCGGCGATCAATGGTATGTAGTGCATCGATGTGTCTGCAATTTGCTTAGAAAATAGCACTCATACGGCATCTGATAAACAAATTAATGTTTCAGAGAAACAAGCTGCAATTCAAGCTGAGACTCCTCGTATGAGACAAGGTATGTCACACAACGTATGAAATGATTTTTCGCATTGTATGAATAATCATACATTTATATGATTTTGGCACATCTTTAGCTGCCACAAGATACGCGGAATGACACAGGAGGAACATCTCCATTATTGATAAGGATTGCTTAATCGACATTAAAATGCCCCAGCTAATGATATTCAAACACTCATTCGTCAACACCAATTACATTCGACCAGCAACAAGATCATTTAATGTAACTATCCTTTTTATGTTTGCCGCTGAGGCTTGTCTTATATTCCAGCGGGATTTCAAATGACTGCAACCTAGTGCTTATAACACTTCAGATTGCAGTTGATGGCAAAATTAGCTTACTCTTTTTAATAAGAATATCAAGGAGGGGTAGTTCTGTTTGGCTCGAATATATTTTGAATTTGATATTTGAGTGCATATTTTGGAGAAGGTTGCACTTGAATTTTTCCCAGAACGTAAAACGGTCATCCAGGTGCTATGTAAGTATTTAATGTTTCTCTTAATTACAGGAAAGTCAATCCCCTATGCGGAATTTCTCCAACTCATGAGGGTCATGGAAGGACGACCTCACAGGGCCATTACAGATTTGAAGGGCGAAGTCGGCGACCTTAAAAAGGAAATTGGAAACTTAAACAGCGAGGTTAGAGACCTCAAGAGCAAACTTACTGAAAAGAATACACAGGTAAGTGATGATAGTCAACACTGTATTCAGTTTAAAATGCATCCTCGATATGATTTATCGTGTTTCAAGGGGAAAATTATAGTTAAATATATATTTACGTGTCATTACAAGGAAACATTGATTTTAAAAATTGCATCCAGCCAGTGTTGGATCATGCGATATAACAGTAAGTGAACTAGTAGGGCATACCATGATACGTTTCACCGTCAATTTTCACTATATTTGTATTTCCAGGTTACCGCCCTAACTGCAAAAGTTACACGTTTGGACAACAGGGTCCAGGAACCAACACAAACTTCGACCAAATCCAGCAAAGTCAGTACAAACATAAGGGTAAGATCCCAGCAAAACATCAAAACGGCGGATATGTGGAAAACCGTGTTTAGCGACCGAGATTATACAGCTCGTTAAACGAGGGCAATCAACATAAACTATGTGTTGTTATTGGGAAGAAAAACACCATAACGATTGTTTTCCCGATGTACTCGGCACTAATAAGCGGATTAAGGTTCAATTCAGATACTTTCGGCTTGAAAGCATTCACTTTCTTTATCTAAAATAATATTTGGCATGGGGGAGATTGCACTAGTGTAATGATAAAACACCACTTTGTTTACAATCAAGTTGTAAACAATCAAGTTGTAAACCAACGCATGGACCTGTTACTGTTGTGGTACGGTATATTGTAGACATGGAGCATAGAGTGTTTTTGTATGTTGGATGAGTGTGTTTGGATGAGAAAGTGTTTGTATGCGTGAACGTTGTGTTTGTGTCCAGAATGGTAAATGCGTATGAGTTTCGTATGTACCCCGGTATGAAAGTATGAAAGTAATTATGTCTTGAGTGTATGTGTGTGAACGTTACGTAAATTTGTGCATGGAGGTATCTGAGTGAGGTAGGTATGTTGTGGTGTGTCCACAGAGGTGGATGTGGGATGCAACTGTATTTTATTGTAATTTTTTAAAAAATTTTAAATGGCCAGGTGTATCTATTTTAAATAGCTTGGGTTCAGCAATCGCATTAATTTCACGATTTACAGTAATCGATGCGTTTCTCATAAGACAATATCAAGTTTCGATAGATTTATCTCACAGATAAAATCACCAATATTGATTCTTTCTATTGTCTGTTAACTATATTTTATCAATTTTCTTCCTTAGGCAGCATTGAAGGCAGCGATCGACCATGCTGAAACTGAGAAAGGGTGGACTATGGAGCCTATGTTCACGTAAGTATCGTAGTGTGCAGTGATCATTTTGGAAAGGACGATATGTTCATTCTGTTACAATCATTTAAATAATTCGAAAATATCATTTTTACCATACTTGACAACCATTTGTTTGGAGTCGACTTACACCAGGAAAACGCTGTGGCATTGTAAGCACTATTTCTGTTGATATGTGTATCTTTGCGTCTGTGAGACCGAGTATGTAATCTATATAATTATTTATCTCTTTTTAAACCCCTATAGGTTTGTCGCTGATAAAAGTTAATCAAAACTATCAAAAGTCATATGTAATTTATCTTTGTTTCACTTATACTTTTATTACAGTACTTTTTATTCAGATGAATAGATAGGCTTGTTTTAAAATCTTATCGCATTATCAATGAACGAGTCGCAAAGTTTTGTGTGCCTCAAGTTTTTCTGATAAAATTGGAGGTACATCCGAAAAAGACTGTTACGCAATTTTGGCAAAAATAATATTTTCTTAATACCACCACGATTACTTCTCTTCCATGAATCCCGTTTCAGTAGAAAATAGTCATAAATAAAGTCTTAGGAATCTTTGTAATGGGAAATTATATGAGACAGTCACATAAATATATATATTTTTGTTATTTTTGTACCAGAAAACTGTACCACCAATATATCTCAAATCTAAACGAATATGTCTTAATTATGCAGTGAAATTATACCTAATAATCTTGCTTCTTTTAGTTACTTCAAAATAAGTTAATAAGTTCATGCTGAAGTCGTTAAAGAAGATTATATGTAATAGTTATTGGCATATGTATATTTCTGGTCATATAATAAAAGTAAAACATTTGTTGCAGGTTGGAGTCCGCACAGAATCGACAAGTTGTCAAATACATCTGGGACTTTTCTAAGGTGATAGCTCCAAGCATGACAAAACAGGAATTTAAAGGTATTTTTATCATTTAAGTGTATTTCAAATGCATGTGTCCGTCATGTACATTTTTAAAACATTTCAATTCCATAAGTCAATGCAAAGGTACACATGCCTACTAGTGGAAAGATTTAAACCTTTTTTCAGTGTTTTGAAATGACTTATCTATGATGCGTAACATTCCCATTAGTCTGTCAGGAAAGAATTATATGCAGCATTCACAGGTAAACTAATGGTTAAAGACTTGCTGTACACTATTTGAAGATAAGGAAAAAAGACCGGTATGTTGCAGTTCACATCCAAATAAGGAAAGAAACATTATGTTCCAGATGGTATGACCAGGATCATGTTAACGAAGAAAGAGAAGCTATCCCGAACACGTAACGGAAAAGAGAAAGAACACACGGACGCGTCCAGAAAGAATTCAAGGAAACTGACGGTAAGTTGAAAGATTTGTGTTGCTGGAGGGATTAAATACCCCCTTAGGATATAAAATTTGGATTATTGAAGATGAATTTTGAGTGAAGCTTAACTTGGGCAAAGTAAGGCCAATTGTTGGAAGTGTTTGAGGTGTGACTTTATATAGGCCTGTTGGCCATGGCCGCCGAGTTAAAAAAAAGAGAAATTTAGAATGAGGTGAGTGGCGCCTTATTAATATATAATTAAAAGGTGCCCAGTGGAGTAAGGTTATAGGGAGAGGTGGAATTTGGAATACATATGTTTTTTGCAGAATTAACAGCAGGATAGATTAGAATAGAGAATTTTATTAGGACAACCGGGGTGTATAAAAATTGGTAAATTGCCTGCTTTTAATATTTACCTATTTACCCTTATATAGTTTACACCCCGGGTAATTTTCTGTTGTTTATATTATGAGTGTATATATATACATAGTGCCCCAGGTAATTTTACAAGTATACACTACAATTCTAAGACGGAAAGGCCGTCATGTGTTGTCTAGACTGTCCAATCAACGTGAGTTAACAAACCGTGATCACTTGACTAGCATTGATTAGCTTGTCTATAATGCCCACCTTTGTAACATGTCAATATATTGCTTTGTCATTATATCATTGTAATTAGTGCTGAGAAAATGTTGTTATGAACAGTGGCACGACCATCACCCGACACCTGTATATATTCAATGTGTTACGTGACAGACTATTTCTATTATCCCCCAGTCTCTGTCTTGTTAGTTAACGCCAGAGTCGACACACGCGTAGCTCAGCTATTTTAGTCAGTCTTCTAATGACTGGGACAACACACACGACTTGTGTAACTTGTTTATAATTTCAATCACTGTTCAGAAAACATTTGTGGAGGTGTAATAAACCACAGGCGCGAAAGAGATTTTTTTTTAACCTTTAATATGAAAGTATATATTTTACAAGAGCTTTTTGCCAGTCTAGCTACCACTCGCTCGTCTTCTACATAAGAGTAAAAGTGGGGCACATCTCTGCCGGTATTCTTCCATGTATTCGCATAACAGCTTCGAAATAATATTTTGGGCGTCCATTGATGCACATATGCATCGGAGAGTCAACTAGGACATTGGCAAATGAATTCATGTAAATGCAATATCATCATACAACGTGTTTAGAAAATAATAAGAAGAAGAAGATTCCAAGCGATGCTCCCGAGTGCTTTGCCGGTACTGACGTCAGTGGTTAGGGCTTGTGGTTTTGCACATTAGTAGATAATAGAATCCAGTCAATATATATAATATCGTTTTTTAAGTCTTTCACAGTATTTTAACCTGTGAAATAAACTCATCATAATACTTATTAAGAGGTGTGTCGCTAATCAACTCGGGATATCTTTGATATTCCATGTATAACTTTGCTCTGACTTATTGAATTTCCTATTTACCTGGCTTGAATCAATTCATATACAGAAGAGTAAAACGACTGAACCTGCATACATTTTAAGCGGTCATTGATCAAAGGATATTATGAGGCGTACTACTTTTTGTTTGTCAACATCACGCCTCGAAACATTTTATAAAGTAAACCGTGACTGTTCTGTTGTTAAAATTAGGTATTACTGAAACGGATTTTTGAGCAGTTGTCAATATATGAAATAATAGGTCATGTGTATCCATTAATGCCCATCCGACGGATATGTTTCCATTACCAAGCCTAGTAAGGCAAGGTTGCCTGTTGTCCTCAATACTATTTTGTGTTGAGCAATACGATTTAGCAACAAAATTTAAAAAAATCATTGGCTTGCTATTATATGCGTATGAATTTCTCTTTTAACAGCAGGGTTTTGCCCGGTCTCAGTAATATTGAATTGTATAAACGTTGTTAGGTAAGGTTTAAATCTTACCATTTCTTGGTAGTTATTATTGTCGTTGCAAGAAATTAATAGTTTCTTTTAAATGTTACTTGACGAATTTACATTGCACCCTCAATGTAAATGTGTTGTCAATATATTCAAATAGTTGAAATCATTTCCTAAATAACTAATGTTACACAAATAACACTTTCCGCCATAAAAAGGTACATAACGCCATCTTTCTACCTTTATAGAAACCCTGAGCGTCACCCAATGACCCTAATAAATCTGTCACCCGCGGCCGCATGTATATGCACATAGAAAATTGGTTAGAGGTAGATATGCCACAAATACAATTACAGAAACTCTCAGAATATGATAAATTAGGAAGCATTTGTTTTTAATGATTTAAAGAATGGTTTATCTCAAATAAAGAAGGCCAACAGACAATGCCTATATGAAGTTCCCTCCAGACAAATTCCTTCCACATAATTTACTATTGCATCTCAGAGGACTGTACCTTGGGTACTGAAACAGATAATGAACATTACCCTGATAAAAGTAACCACAACTAGAAGATAAATTATGAGGAGCAAATCTATCAAATTTGTAGCCATTTATTTCACTACGTTCTTATCTAAATGTACTATGTACTATCCAATTCTTTCCGTTACCAAATATTCTATATTGATGAGTTACATTACTATCGATCCGGACTTGGGTTGTCAAACATGTTAAATCGACACAAATTAGCCTCGAGCAGATCACCACTCAGCTGCCCAGCCATTCCACAGAGATTTTTCTTAAATTGTTCTGATAAACAAAACCAGAATATCGGAATCGTAACTGACATATCTCCCTTACTTGCGATATGTTCCAATGTTGTTAGAAATGTCGTGTCATTTTAAAACGTATATAAATCCAATCATACCTTCAGATCATTGTTGTAACATGTCTTTTGGTAGTATATTTATCTATACTACGAAATGTTTCATGTTTCATACTCTGTGGGGAGTGACTAATATTCACACCAAGTACCAGATAGATAGTTAGGAATCTAACGATGCGTATAACTATAGTTGCTGCAATTGCTTCTCTGAAATGAGAATAAAATGTTTCATGTTTGTTATTCCTGCATTAAAACGTCTTAAATAACTCCTGCTTGTACGCAGTGAGTTTTACTTTAGGAGTTCAACTGCAAATAATATGTACTATGAGTTGTAAGTTAATGTTACTGAAACTTGAAGATTATCTGTAGACTTCTTTTTATAGATTTAGATATATATTTCTTCCCATTTACAGAATTTCGATTTATAGTGACTCTAAACACAACATGCTCAGGAAAAACTATTCTACTGAAGTAATGGGCACATTTCTGTTTTGTCTTCGTTTTATTTCGTGTTTAAGAAAGGTGGGTGTTATAAAGTGAACGGTTTTGCTTTCAGAAAAGCAGAAACCGTGTAACTGGCATTGAAAAATCCGAACTACCTCATCACACAAGGACCAAGTACATTCGAGTAATGAAAAAAACGCAGCTCATGTCGTCAGAAGAGAGTTCGGTCGACGAGGATGGCAACCGGGTCTTCAATGTGAGAAGGAGGGACTGGGAGAGTCATGAAATGAGGGCCGCTAAAAAAGTGGCCGACGAGACATTTAGTAAAACAACCAAGACAGCAGCGTCCATCGTACCACGGACGAGACGAATTACAGGTGTCTCGTCATTTGCACCACCTCCTGCCTGGTTGCAGAAAGAAGACAGCTGGGTCAGCTCAGCACTGACATACCATGGAGTAGTTTAGAATCATCATCATTCATATCCTCATCAGAACATGCTTACTTACTTACTAAAAGGGGTGTTTTTATAGGTTAGGAATTTTAGGGTTTATTGGCAGCTTGTTTTTTGTCCTTTTTTTTAAATGCGGCCAAGTAGGCCTGGTTTGATTAGATATATGCTTAGTGCTTCAAAGGTTTAAAGTCATGTAGGGGGTTCAGTACAGTCATGTGATTGTTGCAATTTAGTGAGGATTGGAGTGTTGTTTGGTCTGTGTTGCTGGTAATGTGTTCCATAAAGTATTGAATAGGGCGCTCTAAATGTAAATGTCACACGGGAATAATACGTGTTCGGGCGTTTCTTTTTAAGTTGCAGTGGGGGTATTTACCGGTTTGGTGGTTTTTTTAATTAGGTGTAGGTGAGAGCTTAACTTAGTGTGGCCTGTTTGTAGTTTGGTTATTACTCTGTCAATGTTTTTGGTTTTATGATGGATATGTTTTTTTGAGTGGCGTTTTAGTTTGCAATCATATTTCTGATTGTTATTTTGCCGCTATTTTCCTTTGAGATACTTTTAACTTCTTTTTTTTTATTTTGGTAGGTTGATGCTTGGGATGCTTACTTCTTCTAATTTTAGTGCTGATTTGGCTGCTTTGTCTACATGTTCGTTGCCAAACACCCCAACGTGGGCAGGGATCCAAACTATTTCTATGTCTTTACCTAGTTTACGTAGATTGTTGGCGCTTTTATCTGTTGTATTAGTTTGGGGCGTTTTTTGTGGTTTTGTTTTTATGGCCTGGAGCCCACTTAATGAGCCGGGATGCGCATGAATCACGGTCGTCAAAACGAATATATTTACCAATTATATGAAGTCAATTAGCCAGTTCAAGAGACAATACCCTGGTGTAATTACGTCGCATGCCTCTGGTTCACGGTTCGTCTGATCTCCCGTCATAAAACCACGATGTTTATTTACCTGGAGCCCCAGACAGCGCTGACTTCCCTGTGTGCAAGTACGTACATGGCAATAAATGGTTTGACAGTTGTTTGACGGAATCCCCCCCCCCCCCCCCCCCCTCCTTCTACCTTTTATGGCATATTTCAAAATTCCAAACTTGACCTGTTTTGTATATATGTATATATTATTATGTTAATATGGACAATGGTAAAATTCATAATCACAGTTCAAGGGCTGTTCACAAATTATGTAAATCTGCTTCGTGATGAATGAAGCATGGTAATAAATGTATGCATCTGAGTCATTTGTTCTGTATTCTTTGATGAGAATGAGTTTTCTTATATTAATGATGATTACTCTCACAGAATATTTGATAAGAGGATAGGACTTTCAGTTGAGAATAGTTATGCAAAAGTATAGGCGGTCTGTGCACATGTGGTAAAACTGATATATCATTGACATGATAATCGGGACTTGGAAATCATAGTCTCTCATTATATGACATAAATACACGTCTATAAGGACGCCCGACTTGTTCACGAAGCGTAATTTCAGGTTATCTGAAATCTGTCGGTTTGGAATTATTATTTTTTGTTTGTAATAAGGATAACAAAAACATGTTTTGTATTCTATTGAAGCATTCATAAATAATTCAGTGTTCGTTTCCCGCGGTTAAAGAGTTTAAACTGATTGCAAACTGATTTTAAAATATATGGTTCTGTCTGTAGTACGTCCTGATGTCATAATATTATGTCGTAAACATGTTAAATAAAACAATTATTGATAACTTCCTGAATTCCAATTGTTCAATGAACAGAATTATTCACAGCTCTGGCCTGAGACAACAATCAATTGGATGTTACTAAAGATTGTCCATTCTATGATCTTAGGCACATGTCGGCGCACTTACATGTGAGCCGTCTAGACGACCGTCTGTTTTGTCATTAAATGGCAGCTGCCATCCAGCCGAATACTTAATCTTGAGACCTATTAGGGTCTTGTCGAGTCAAGTGCGGGTCTCTCTCCCACCTTAGGGACTGAGACTGTAAAAGCCCCTCGCTACACAGACAAGTAGTGAATGTTTGAGATAAATATATTATTATATAGTTTAAACTCAATAAATAACTGTTGTTATTGTCCAAATTACTGATAAAACATATTTTAACTTTTTCCTTCTAACCATATTTCCAAACCATTCCAAACCATTCCAAGCCATTCCAAACATTTCCAATTTTGGAAATATGCTTGGAAATGTTGCCATTCCAATTTTGGATTTTTTGGAAAGATCGATCTTTCCAAGCTTTGGAAATGTTGGAATGAGCGATCTTTCCAAAGAAATCCAACGATCATTCCAAATTGGAATGGACGCTATTTGGTCTTGTGATTATCGCTGAAAATCAACAATAAACTGTAAATCTTGAAATTAACGCGAGCGTATGTTAAATGCGAAAAATGAGAGTGGTCTTTGTTCGCCTAAATATGACCTCGCATTATCTCTCAAAAAGGACCATCAACCATAAGACGGCCTCATTGCACACTTTGGATAGCGTAAATACCAACATGAATATAAACACAAACACGGTTTATTGAGCAGCAGTTGTAACAAGTATATAACAAAGTGATTCAAAGAATAGGATTTACACAAAAGGCATCCGGTGAGCGCATGCCAGGGTAACGGTACACAACAACTAGTATTTAGATTGGTATATTATATTATGAATCCCAACAGGATTTCATCATGCTGATTACTGTGTAACACAACATTGAATCACATGTACCCGTATATCACAAGGCCGAGATGGTTTCACGTGAATTGTAAGTTCATGATTAATTATTTCTACTTTTGGGGGGGTATTCATATTCGTGTTTCTGATACAAGAAAAGGACCTATCTTTAACCCTGACAAAATGGATTCCAAAACGAAAATTCCCAAGAACAATGTGTAGTAATCACGGATGAGGTGATGCGAGGTGAATTTTCAAGATTTGTTCATTTACATAGCGACGTGGGTATTCATATCCGTTTCTCTGATACAAGAAAAGGACCTATCTCTAACCCTAACAAAATGGATTCCGAAGCGAAAATTCCCAAGCCCTATGTGCAGGAATCACGAATGAGGTGATGTGGGGTAGGTTTTCAAGATGTGTTCACATATAGCGACGTGCATGCACGTGTGTGTGTCGCTGTTCGTACTAGTGCTGGCTTGAAGTGCTGGCCCACTGAGATACCTCGCTCAGACTAATTATTCCGACTCCGTCAAGACAATCGCAAGGCAGGGTAACAGCAAGTACCATATTTGAACATCGTTTGGTATGATCGAACCATTGAGCTTTATCTCCTCTGGTAGACGTTCTATTCACTGCTCCACGGAGGAGGTAACACTATACTTACCAAACGTGAAGTTTGTTAAGCTAAATGATTACTAATTTAAAATGATGACAAAGGATCACAATTAGGGCAAAATTGAGATTCGAACCTGTGACCAGCGGATCCTGGCAACGCGAAGGGAATGAAACAAGAATGATGAAACGCTAGAACATTGCTTTAGATTGTTTAAAGTCCAAGATTAGAGTTGCAAAGGAAAGTTCACAGTGTAATATTTTTATATTTGTGGCTGCAAAGTATGCTAATTCAACGCAGAACAAACACAGATTCATTCATTCAACCCAGATACAAAAATAACTACATACTTTGTAATTCTTGTTTATCTTTAAGAACAAACTCTAGTATAGAAGTCAATATCGCTTGGGTTAAAATGTGTCGCAGTCATGGGAATTTCTCATGTCAATGCAACTGCATCTGAAACCGATGTCATCCACCATTGCTTATGTCATTCCATCACGAAAGTACACATAACTTCTTTGATAGGCATTTAGGAGCTGGAGTACTAAGTAAGAATAAGAATTTATGGATGAACAACCTCTTTATTACCCGAGCGACGTTTCGGTGTAGGCGTCAACCATACTCTGTATATCACTTGATAACGGTGTTAGAACCTACACCGAAACGTCGCTCTTAAATGTAATAAAGAGTGAGTGAGTTATTATTTAACGTCACATGGGCAATATTTCAGCCATATCGTGACGAGTGTAATAAAGAAGTTGTTCATCCATAAATACTTTTCCTTACTTTGAAACTACACATGTTCATTTACTTCCGATTACATGGATTTACATAGTTGTGTAATACTGTTTGTACATAAATGAGAAAGTGTTTACAATAACTCGTCATTGCCTGATAATACACCTTCTACTCTGCAGACAATAAAAACGATACCCCTGTTTGTGAGTCAATATGACGTTCGTGACTTTCCATACCTTCGATCAATATTTGGAGACGTTGTGCACCATTTAGCTTCCAAGAAATAATACACATTTACATCTTTTCCTCACTGTCAGACACTTCCCAAACACTCCACTAGTGATATGTGATCTCCGATCAATACCCTAATATCTTTACTCAAACTTTGCCCATGTTGACATGAATTTAGAATTAATGAAAATATATCATGCACAATCCCTACATTTAACTACCTTGCGGTGTCAGAATATTTCTGCCCGTGCTCCGTCCTCGAATACTTAAACTATAATCCAAAAGTCACTATCATTCTGAGGCTTGTTGAAAGGAACTGCGTGTCACTGAACACACAGACAATCCCCGCAAATGGACTCATAGCTTGTGTCTACGCACAGAGAGAAGCTTTTATTTGGAATAGGCGATCCCCTTAGTCTAGGACAATAGGGTGACCATAGGAAAAGCTTCTGTGGGTTGTGAACGTCACTGTTAATTAGGTACCGTCAGAAACCGTCTCTCTGACACGCGCTTCGGACTCTTTGTTTTGTTTCTTTCAGTATTACACGGTTTTAACATTACCACATCATATGATATAGAGATTTGAAACAAACAGCGTCGACCTTTCAAGCATTGCTTCAAAGAAGGTACGTTTCATTGCATAAATACAATTATTTCAGGTATTGGAAAAAAATTAAATGTGAATTGGACTCGATTCTTACTTCATGATTAATGTCTGTTTGGTATTAATCTAAAATTGTGAAGAATACTAATTACTCCCCAGCCAGACAGCGCACGGCTTTGTTTAATGTATTGCTGATACTAAGGTCAAGAAGTTCCAGCTTCTACGGAGACAATACGGACCTTCCAGGGAATCTCAACCCAGACATTGTTAGTTAATGCTGAGAATTAATGCCAATCTCATCAAATTTCCACCTCGTTTCGCCCCTGCTCCTTCCGTCACCTTGTTATTCGGACCGTGATTCACAGCCGCTTGTCACGGAATGACGGCATTAGTACGTGACGTAATAACCACGTAGTGGTCGCTGAAGCATGATCAGCGGATATTAAAGCCCTCTATGACCAAATTGATTGTTTGGGTTTTTTCCGAGAGAATGTTTTCCTTGTAAAAGTGTAATTCATATATATCTGATCACACATGATCCATCCATTCCTCGTATACCTCGCAATGTTATGGCTTGACTTTGCTTACTGATGCATATCAAGTTATAATGCTTGAGTGAAAGGTGTTAAAGCAGCAATATTTCAGCCATATCAGGACGGATTGTAAACAATCGACTCTTGACCAGACAAACCAGTGACTGAAAATATGAACAACGGCCAACGACATCGGATGACGATGACACGCAGAGCCAAGTCACCGACCCTGCAGCTGTGTACCCGATCTGAATTAGTTGCCTCTTGCAATGGGGTGCCCTGGCACATGTCTCACCCTCGTCCGTAATGATGCGATACTTTTCTTTTTCTTTTGTTTGTTGTTTGACGCGGCACTTAGCAACATTACAGCTACATGACGGCGGTCTGTAAATGATCGAATCTGGACCAGACTGTCCAGTGATTGACATCATGAGCATCGATCCATCCAATTTGGATACGATGACATGCATCAACCAAGTCAGCGAGCTTGACCACCCGTTCCCGTTAGTCGCCTCTTACGACAAGCATGGGTTGAATGAGGTGATACAGAAAGTGAGTGGTTTGTATATTTTAGAAGAATGTGTAAATATGTTCTCTCATATACCATCGTTGGTGTTCTGGTCTTCGGAATATATAAATATGCTTTGTGGTTTTACGCCTGATACGTCGATTTGTGAGTAATATAGACCAGGCACACAATTGGTAGACAGATCCCCATTTACTCGGTTCGTTTGACGTTACTAATTGGCTCATAGACCAAGGGTAATCAGATATTAGCATATAATGTTTAAACATCGAAACAATATGCAATTATATTGACAGCGCAACAATTGCAACTATCGGAACCTATTGTATAGAATAATTATTCTATGCTTCTCTGATACAAGTCTGGGAGTATTGTATCACGATCGATGTTACTGATTTCAGGCAGAGCCAACACGTATCGTTCGCATTGGTGACGTGATCAAGGATACAATAACAAATTGATCTAATGTTTTGCATTGACAAACAATTGAAAAGAAACAAAATATTTAAGCACTTAACTTTATGGACAACAGAGAGATCTTAATCCGATTGTGACGTCATAACATTTTACAAAAAGCCGCGTGTTCTCATACCAATGGCGTAAAAGCTTTTGAACGAGTAGAATGTAACTTTCCTGGCATGAACGTTCATCTGAAGTATTGTCAACTTATGAGGCAAAGATACATGATATTATAGCCTAGAGCACGTTGCATGAGGTTGAAAAGTGCGACACTGACGTCGATCTCTTGAGCGTGCTTAGATCCCACTCTTACTTCACAAAAATGGTTAAAGAGTTGTATGTTTGTCCTCTACGTACATCGGACAGGGTCAGCTTTCCTAACACAAACGAGATGCCATTGCAGGTTTGTTCCGTGTATATTTTTGTCTCCTTACCATTTAGGTTTTCTTTAGACGTACATGTAAATGACTGATTTCCCGTGCTGAATGTGAGTGATTGACTGCGTGATCACGACGGCCTATACATGAAAGCACCGATCAACACCATCGGGGTTCGTTGACATTCAATCAGCATGATCATGACTACCCGATTCCCTTTGTGCCTCTTACGACAAACATGATGATTTATGTACTGAGGACCATTTGCTGAAAGAAATACGCATTATTAACCCGACGTGTATGAATACACGTCAACACGAACTAAAATCATTGCTGCCCATGTTAATGTGAATGAATGAATGAGTTTAACGCCGCTTTGAACACGTCAATGATACAGAGGCGTATCAGAATAATTAAGAACTTACATGTAGGACATTTAGTGAAACAAATTGTCAATAACATATATTGATGGCAAAAAGATGCACTCAAAGTGAGGATATCAGATGGTTTCAGTTAAAGATCATTCACTATATTCTTACAACTAACAAATATTTATATAAAATTGGATATGTTGATTCTCTTATGTGTACTTTCTGTACGAATCAACCTGAAACTATAATCCATTTATTGTATGATTGTGAACATGTAAGAAAGATTTGGGCGAAACTGTAAACTGTATTTGGATAAAATCCGTTGTGGAAGGAACTATTAATTTATACTGAGAACATGTTTTGTTTGGATTTCAAGGCAAACACAACATCCCGTTGAATATTGTACTTTTAATAACAAAACAAGTAATATACAGACAATGTAGGAATGGATTAATGTCACATTTTGAACACATACAGCATGAGATAATTAGTTATTACAATGCGACAAAGGTAATGTCATTTACAAATTGTAAACTTTTTTAGTTTCTGGTCTTCCTTCAAACTCTGTTTAAAAACTAATTTGTAAGACACACTGATACAGTACGTTGACTTTACAGGCAAGAATTTATATGTATGAAAAGATGTACACTTCTTGAATATCACGTACCACAAGTGTATTACCATGACGTGTATATATAAATGCTGTACATCCTGAGATGAATAAGGAAGGGAAAAAAAGAACTCAGGAAAGCCTTATATGATTCAATGATTGTGCTTGCGAACCAACATAAGCAGGGTAAATATTCCGCCTTAGGGACGAAACTCTGTGTCCCAATCCTACAGGTCTCATGCCCACAAACATACCCCAGCTCGATATTAAAGAAAATATGGAATCATGAGTATTTCTCGTCGGCAATTTTACAGCCATATCAGATGGTCTTTAGATGTTTCCTGATTGTAATCTTATTTGTTCATAATCTCTAAGTTGTGCCATTCACACCCGATGGCCTGCTGTATGTACAATGTCCCCTGCCGTCATATCAGCCGCTGCCGTGAGAGAAAACAGGCACAAGTGGTTCTGTCACAGATAATTCACAAGTTACATATCACACACACTGTAGGGAAACTATGTTAGCTCATCTGGGCTTTCTCCATTTCCTGTAGGTGATGTGTTACACAATAACGAGTATCACATCATCCTCGCCAGATTACGATAATCGACAAGCCCCCAGACATTTATTGCGTTGAAATATGCTCTTAATTGACAGACAACATATGAAATATTCATACCTATAGCTGACAAAGAGGTTCGTGTGGGTTTATTGGATGTGAAACATGAAGATTGTGTATACTATGGATATTATTCACCACCAAAATTGATGAAGAAAAACATTATATTTTATAGGTTATTACATTACAAAAGAATACATTAATGCTCGTACCAAAAATAATATGAAAGTTAGTAAAAAGATATTCTTCTACCCAGTCAATTTAAAACTTTTCCTTATATTCATGATCACAATCAATCTCTAAGTTCATGATATTTTGTTTAATTAGCAGTTTAATTATAAGATGTAATAAAACTATTATTGCATATTTGATAAGTTGACAGTGTGATTATTACTTGTACGCATGTTTAAGTTCATCCCACTTATAGTCACTGATATCCATTTTAAGTTGCTGATTAGGGCATTAAGCCATGGAACTACTATACAGATTTGCATCCCTCGGATGTGTCGGGATCCAACAGCTGTTTTCAAGCACGATACCCTTGATCGAAAAGGTTTTAAAAGACGTGTCGCATCCGTCTTTTCTCAACACTAAGCTGATATGCGCGATGTGACTGCAATTCTGTTCAAGGCGGCGTCAAACAAAACTCACACAAGCTGTAGCTTGTTTTGTATTTTCATGGTACAAAGATGAAATCATGGTAAATGTTCACATTTGAAATAGTAAACGATGCGGAATAGATTTTTAATCCATTGAAACAGAAATAAAACCGTAGGCAGAATTTGATTCCACTTTGACTAATCAGGAACTGCATGGTTATTGTGTTTCTCTCTTACCAACTTGATAGACTTTTCAATCAAGAAATCCTTCTAAGGGAATGGCCCCGTCCAATAATTTTTTCCACTTGATCAAATTTGAATCACAGGATTCAGGCTTAATTTCCAATTGCGTCCTATCCACATCAGCAGGTATGAATGGAATGTTGCGTGGCTCATGAAATGTGTCGCTTTATTGGAGGTTAGGGGAAAAAGCACGAATACCAGCCATAGAAAAGGATGAAAAGATTTGACATACACATTAAACATGGAACATTGGACATGCACAAAAGCATTAAAAAGTACCTGCCTTGCTCTGACTTATCCTATATACTAGTATATAATATACCATGTTTACTATTCATGTCATCGCCCATTTAAAGATATAGGTAACTGCATCTTTATAATAGATCGATAGGGTTTTGTCGCGGAGCTGTGCTCCAGAGACCAGAGTGTCATTAAACAAGAATAAAGTAATAATTAAAAACGTGTTTTATTACTATCAGATAATTATATCAATAGATAATATAAAGGATCAAAACCCAATTTATGCTGACAATGATCAATGATTAATTAAATCAGAGCAACTATACGAGCTGATCAGCTAAGCAGCTGTATAACAGTAATAAAAAAAAGAGGGAGTAGGTAAATTAACGCTTTGACAAGATAATTGGCAAGATGTATAGACAGCCAGTTAAGTCGGTTGCGATCAGTTAAGAACTAAGAGTTAATTAACTCAACACTCAAGTGAGTGAATAACCTCAACGGGGCTAGTGTGGAGAAAATCAGGTAACCTCCCATTTGTTAGACAGCCAGTTAGACACCTTAAAACAACAACCTTTCTGGTTGAGTGCACAGCAAGGTATCCTACTTTTACCTCAGATGAATAATGGAATGACCTGTTAAATATTCTTTATATTTGATAGGTCTCATCTCATCTCGTCAGACAATGTTAATATCATCCATAGCTCTACAAAATGTACAGAATATAAATATCAAATATTCTGTATAATAAAAAAGTGATCTTCTCATATCAATATTTAACCACCATCATATTAATAATCGGCACTGTGTTTTGGTCCATGGTCTCTAACCAAGTCTTAGGAGATTACAAAGAGCATCCAGAAACAGGATTGGGATTTTCTGACCGTAGTGAAGCTGATCTTTCAGCCTGGCAATTCGGTTGACACGCATGCGGTAGACACACATACGGCTTGGTGGTAAGGCTCCAAAGTCGAGCTAGAGGAATTTACTTCTTTCTGCATGTTCAATGCGTCTGATAACTTCGGTAAAACGGACGATGTTGGGATGGCGATGAGGCAGGGATAGGTTCAAGCGATCCAGGTTGTTGTTGGTGCGCGGACCTTCAGTTGCATGGTGGTTCCAACAGGCAAAGGGAATCTCGCGTCGTCGTCGACCCAGTTGATGACCATGTAGTCCTTGAAGTTCTCAATGCGCTGACCATCAGGTGAAGAGGTCATTACGTCCAGACACACATCTTGCACTTGGTTTGTAGGAAGAAGTGCCAATCCAGCTGCCCTCCTAATCCACTGTCTCACTGGCGGATCCTCTTTGTGTGTCACTGTCACTCACGTGTTCTGGTTAGTGGTTGTGCTCAGTTTGGTTACGGAGGAAGTCGCCACTTGTGGTACATCTACCAGTGCAGGTCTTAACGACTCATCTCCAGAGGTTGCAGGTCTGTATTTCTCGATTTCGGCTGTATAGATGTCCATCTAGAAGAAACTGTGGTGCGCCTCTCTGCGACATGACGGATTCAACTTCCCTTTATCATTCTGATAATGCTACCAATGCCATACCGGAACATGTAATTTATACCACAATAGGTGATTCTTACAAATTGGTCTTATAGGCTTTTTCATAAAAGGACTGATTGTTTTGAAATTTAATATGTTATTAGAATAAGAAATGTGCATCTGGGGCAGCAATCTAGTGATTTATCCCTAAAGCAAGTCTTTTGGAGATAAAATAGACGAAAAACGTCTGAATAGCAAACTAGACTTATAGTCTTATATACAGTCACTGCGACAGGTCAAGGAAATACTAGACTTCCCCAAAATACAAGGTACTTGACCTACCGAGTATCTAGACTCACAATCATTAAGAAAGGTATTTGACAAAAAGTCGTAAATAGGTACTTGACCTAAACTCACCAATCACTAGAAAGTTGGTTATCCAAGGATTAATAGAAGACCGGGGTACGAAATATAAAAGCCTAGCTAATAGGTTTTAGCTCAATTCTACCAGAGTAAGTCAGTATCAGAGAGAAAACTGCCCCATTAATTACTAACGAAGTTTCGACTTGACGAAACCAGAAGCAAGACGACCGGTAAAAGGTCAAGCGATATCTTGGGGTGAAGACACATGTTGTTGTTGTTGTTGTTGCTTTAAGTGTTTAAGAGGTCGCCTTCTGCCTTAGCAACTTAGTCTGACCTGTAACTCTTTAGAACTCATGTGTGTGAGTTGGGTACACATATCTATTGTGAGTTTGGTATTCTCTCATGAAGGGTTAGTTTGGCCTTCGCTTTTGCATCTCTTGGCTTTAGAAGATCTATGACAGATAGCGGACGTAACTGCAATTCTTGTTTTAACCGAGCCCGGGCAGGGATACGGTCTTGACATTCCAGTAACAAGTGAGCAATGGAATAAGCCTGATTGCAAGATGAACAAACCTTATCAAAGGGCTTTTTGTGACCGAGCCTGAGGCGAGAGATGGCAATTTCAACTTTCCTTTCATTTGAGTATGAGTTTGGCTTTTGTTGGATCTTGGGTTGAATTTTGTATAGCCATCTACCGATCTTACTTGCGTCTCACTGGGCGTGTCATCTTTGAGCTATAGAGGCTTTGCTTTTGCTTTATATCTCTAGTTTACTAAAGGAAATATGCTGTATCTCCGCTTTGTCTAGAGCCAGCTTCTCCAGTGTGTCTGCTTTTTCATTTCCATGAATATCTATGTGAGAGGGGATCCAACACAGCTCCACCTGCTGCCCTTGGTCCGCTAGTTTTGTATATTCGTATAGAATATTGTTAACTGTGTTTGGCCTGGAATTTGAGTTCCTGCCACTGATGGCTTGAAGTGCACTTAGCGAGTCTGATAGGACGATTACCTTTGCTTTCGGAAGTTCCGGTATGAGTTGGAGTGCATGATGAATTGCCTCCAATTCAGCAGTGAATACTGACTGACCTTCAGGCAGACGAACCGAATTGGGGTTTGGAGCTGTGGATATGGATCCCGCTGCCTTAGCAATTTCGCCAAGAGTTTTATACGAGACACGCGGACCTCGGAGAAACCAACCTCTCTGGGTCAGCTGGGGGAATCCTAAAGACTGGTGAGGTAAACAAAATGTCTTTTCAAACATAGGGAAAACTCGAATAGCAAACTATTACTACACCAAGACGGAAGACGTGGGTACCACACTAAAGCGCTGAACATAAGCTATCCAACGGTACCATTAAATATTTACAACCAGATATGTACAATTATTGAGAGGGCAAAATTACCATAAATTCATGATATAAAGCTACCAGTACTAGATAATCACGCTTCTGCGTGAAAATGAAAGTTACAGAAACATTTTCAATATATGAATAAGGTAACATTTAAACATATATGAGAATATCAAATCAATACATGATGAAAGTATGCGATTATACAGCTAGAGAACAGAATTTACGGCTCACAATTCTCTAACAATGAACGTACAGACAGGGGTCATACCCCATTTGTCAGACAACCCAGTTGTGAGCCAGTGGAGTAGAGATGACTTAGAGATGAAAAATATGAGATTCGCCTGTTGTGGTAATGGACCAGTCCTAATAGACTTAATCCAGTTTTTAATTAAGATCTAGTAAACAAAGTCATTTGAAGTAAATGCTAATAATTGATGTACTCAGATACAATAGGATTATACACTGTGAGGTTGATGTCATGCATATACACCTCTCATCACTTGGTTGTTGTCACTCCAGCTTGATACCGGTGTAAGAATCTTCATCGAAACGTCGCTTTGTGCAGTAAACCAGACATGTTATCCATAAAGTTGTACGAGTTCCTTCATTATTTGCCAACTTCTAGAATGCCAACCAAACAGTTACATTTGTTCATGAAAACAACTTGAATTTGTAAGTTCTCCACAGTTCCCAGCTTCTCTCTACAGAAAGCAGAAGTTATCTTCATGGATGGGACTTTCACTGCAAGTCCTGATTTGGAATCAACTTCATATCATTCATACCAGAGTAGGATCATCATGTTATCCTCTTCTGTGTGCCCTAATGTCCAGCCGTACCATTGATGCCTGTCGTCGTCTCCTGAGTCACCTCAAGGCGGATTGTTCAGGGCATTGTGGGCCAATCTCTTCACCTAACATCCAGACAGATTTTGAAATGGCTGCCATCCGAGCGGTACAGCTCGAATTACCTGATACTGTATTAGATGCTGTGAGCAGACTGTTGAAATTGCGTTGACTCTTGTTAAATTGAATTATCTGTGTTTTGACTATTAAAGCCTATGATTATTCTAGCCTATTTGTTGATAATGTCTTATTTATTACCCACGTGGTGAAGATACAGGTAGTAACATACCAAATCCGTACGTCACACGTGTGTCGTACAAGGTTGACTTAGTTTTATTCGTTTTAATTGGATAACCGTGACCCCTGTCACACCGGAACTACTTTTTTCATTCATAAAAAATCATGAGACGTCATTCTCTTTTGTAACTACAAGGCAGAACTGAAGGAATCGCATGAAAGCGAGAGACATTTACAAACACTTAATAAACCAAACAAGATAGTTACACCATCAAATTCGGTTTGCATTCTATGTACGTTATGCATAGAGCTTCTACAGACATTATATAATCGAGCTATATCCATTTACAATGTACGACTACCGATCAATAGATCGAGGGTCCGGATGAATGTAATGCACCCGACCACTTTCGCAACTTTCAATTTGATTTAACATAAAAGGAAAAGCGTGGTGAAATGAAGTCAGTTTAAACTATCCGTGCAGATATCTAGACTTACTTGGAATGATCCGGTTGTGCCATCAGTGGTCCCTTCGAAGGGTATTTTGTGGCACTGTTTCGGGAGTTGTATGTTCATGACTGCCCAACCAAATCACTCAAAGAGAACATTTCCGATCCGTAGAAGTGTGACTGACTTCTGATTATGTGGCCCAAATTATCCCAAATGTGAACAATACATTTCTATCTCTATCGTAAAACGCTGTGGGGAGATCACGATTGTCTTTTCTTATTCCGGTGGTGACCTTTCCCTTCGTTCGAAGCTGTCACTGACATGCAAGAAGACTAGATGAAGGTGAAATTGGGTTTAACGTCGCGTACAAGATTATTGCACTTATATAGCGACGTGCATGCACGTGTGTGTGTGTGTGTGTGTGTGTGTGTGTGTGTGTATGTGTGTGTGTGTGTGTGTGTGTGTGTGCGCGTATTCACAAGAACTGGCACCGTCAAATATCCGCCTTTTCCCAACATGAAGAAAGAACTGTCTGGCAAGCATTATGCAAATGATGCTGGCGTTATTTCTAATGTGGGGGACATTGTACATCACCAGAAAGAAGTTTTCTATACCAAATGGATTATTGCACTTATATAGCGACGTGCATGCACGTGTGTGTGTGTGTGTGTGTGTGTGTGTGTGTGTGTGTGTGTGTGTGTACTAGTCCGGACGATGCCGATTTATAGTGCTAGCCCACTGAGATACCATGCCGCAGTTTAACATGAATACCCCACTCAGACACAGTATACTGACTCCGAGCCGACCAGTCCTTGTTTTAGCCCCTTAATGCCGAGCGCCAGACAGGGTAACAACAAGTACCATCTTTTAACTTCTTTTGGTATGAGGCGGCCGGGGATCGAACCCCGGACCTTCCGCTCTCCGGGCGGACGCTCTACCACTAGACCACGGAGGCGGTCCAAGCAGACTAGAGTTTGTTGATTTGCACGTCTTCAATATAGGGTGGTACAGTTAACACGAATGTCTTTGGCGAACACTCTGATTACCCTCTTCCAAAATGATACGGACAGGATATAAATTCAGCTGATAGATCAAGGAAACCAAACCATTTTGATTGCACAGAGGGGACCCCGGCAGTACGAGTGACCGACTGTTGGTCCCATATTCAAAGCGCGGCGCTAATGTGACTTTTCAAATTTTCGTACATGTATACGTGTCCTGCGTACAAACAACATGGCGCTTGAATTACCATAAGTTGAAGAGCTTCTTCCTATTTTGCAAACACAACTACAGGCGCATATTGTCAATGCGTATGCATAGAAATGTCAACAATGCCCATAGTTGGGCATATGTCAATATTCATGCGCAATCAGATTTTGTTACAGTTTCAGTTTGGTCTGTCAACGAACGAAAGTTGTTATGTATTTACACTTAAATATATATTCAACATGGGTAATAAATTAAATACAACACTCATTCTCGTCAGATACCATTTTTACGAAATTCGTGATCATTCTATGGTATCTAAAGAGAATGAATGTAGTGTTCTCTATATATTTGTGAGGTGTCTAAGAAATAGGTTATTATCGGGACCATGACGACATGTTTAAATTCGGTACATGCAACTGTGATATCAATTGATGATGGCTTGTAATTGCTTGGTTTTGAACTGCTGCCCCTGGTATTACTTTGGGAGGAGCTATTTTAATATCTCATTAGCAAATCGTCGCTCGGTTTGATGCAGAAAGTTTATAAATTGAAAGTTTGAGGCATTGTTTTTAGACTTTTGTTCAAAAGAATACATGATCAATAATTTGAAATTTCACTCAAAAATAGTTTATAAATTGAAATATGGCTGCTCGTGACACACGGTGATATAATCTTAAGTGATTGAAACCTTCAAAAATTAAAAAAAAGGATTCTGCCCTGTTTCATTTTCCTGATTATTCCAGGGCTGTTCATGTTATTGATGCAGCCGGGCGTAAGTGAATACGAGAGTCGTTGACTCAAGGGAGTGAATTTAAGTACGAATGGGATTGACTGTGTGAAGCGATTATGTTTCTAGGTTTGTCAGCACCATCCCCGTGCTCGTGGATTTCACCAAAATGGTTAACGTCTGGGACCTGCATTAGAGTACGAGAGGGACTTTCTGTGGCGTCAATGTGAGCACGAGAGGGACTGGATCTAGCGCGAATGTGAGTACAAGGACTGACTCCGAGGAGTGAACGTGAGTACGAGACGGACTGACTCTGAAGAGTGAATGTGAGAACAAGAACTGACTGTAGCGTGAATGTGAGTACGATAGGGACTGACTCTGAGGAGTGATTGGAGTACGAGAGGGACTGTAGCGTGAATGTGAGTACGATAGGGACTGACTCTGATGAGTGAATGTGAGTACGAGAGGGACTGTGGAGTGAATGTGAGTACGAGAAGGACTGACTCTATGGAGTGAATATGAGTACGAGAGGGACTGACTGTGGCGTCAATGTAAGTAGGAGAGGGACTTACTGTGGCGACAATGTGAGTACAAGAAGGACTGACCCTGAGGAGTGAATGTGAGTACAAGAAGGGCAGACTCTGAGGAGTGAATGTGAGTACGAGAGGACTGACTCTAAGGAGTGCATGTGAGTACGAGAGGAACTGACTGTGGCGTGAATGTGAGCACGAGAGGACTGACTCTGAGGAGTGAATGTGAGCACGAGAGGGACTGGATGTGGCGTAAATGTGAGTACAAGGAGTCAATAAGGAGTGCATGTGAGTTGGAGAGGGACTGACTGTATCGTGAATGTGAGTACGAGAGGGACTGTAACTCTGAGGAGTGAATGTGAGTACGATAGGGACTGACTGAGGAGTGAACGTGAGTACGAGAGGGACTGACTCTGAAGTGTGAATGTGAGAAAAGAACTGATTGTGGCGTGAATGTGAGTACGAGAAGGACTGACTTTGAGGAGTGAATGTGAGTACGAGAGGGACTTAGGAGTGAATGTGAGTACGAGAGGGACCGACTGTGGCATGAATGTGAGTACAAGAGGCTCTGAGGAGTAAATGTGAGTACGAGAGGGACTGTGACTCTGAGGAGTGCATGTGAGAACAAGAACTGACCGTGGCGTGAATGTGAGTACGAGAAGGACTGACTCTGAGGAGTGAATGTGAGTACGAGAGGGACTGAGGAGTGAATGTGAGTACGAGAAGGACTGACTCTGAGAAAAGAACTGACTGTGGCGTGAATGTGAGTACGAGAAGGACTGACTCTGAGGAGTGAATGTGAGTACGAGAGGGACTGAGGGGTGAATGTGAGTACGAGAAGGACTGACTCTGAGAAAAGAACTGATTGTGGCGTGAATGTGAGTACGGGAAGGACTGACTCTGAGGAGTGAATGTGAGTACGAGAGGGACTGAGGAGTGAATGTGAGTACGAGAGGGACCGACTGTGGCGTGAATGTGAGTACAAGAGGCTCTGAGGAGTAAATGTGAGTACGAGAGGGACTGTGACTCTGAGGAGTGCATGTGAGAACAAGAACTGACCGTGGCGTGAATGTGAGTACGAGAAGGACTGACTCTGAGGAGTGAATGTGAGTACGAGAGGGACTGAGGAGTGAATGTGAGTACGAGAAGGACTGACTCTGAGAAAAGAACTGACTGTGGCGTGAATGTGAGTACGAGAAGGACTGACTCTGAGGAGTGAATGTGAGTACGAGAGGGACTGAGGGGTGAATGTGAGTACGAGAAGGACTGACTCTGAGAAAAAAACTGATTGTGGCGTGAATGTGAGTACGAGAAGGACTGACTCTGAGGAGTGAATGTGAGTACGAGAGGGACTGAGGGGTGAATGTGATTACGAGAGGGACCGACTGTGGCGTGAATGTGAGTACGAGAGGGACTGTGACTCTGAGGAGTGCATGTGAGTGTCAGTATGAACGGGACTGTAAATGTGTGTGACTGTCAGTATGAATGGGACTGTAAATGAGAGAGCCAGTATCAACGGAGCTGTAAATGTGACTGTCAGTATGAATGGGACTGTAATTGCGAGTTTGAGAAACTGAATGTGACTGCAAATGCGACTGGGAGCGATTAGGAGTGACAATGTGACTATCTGAATAAGTAGTATAGGTAATGGGGGTTCTGGCTCACTTCCACTGGAGCCGGATTCATATACCTATACTGCTACTACAGATGGAATTTTTTATGCCAAAATGATTATGTGATTTAATGATAGTCATGAGATTGGCTCTAGCTCACCAATACCTGGGGCCAATCAATGCTTTAGATGAGTCTAAATGGTAATAAAAATATTCTTTATTATTTTTATCGATAAAGCGATATTCAACATTTTTATTAAGTTCTTCGTTCATTTTACTAGGAGACCAGACTATATAACTACACTCTTTTTGTAAATTGATAGGAAACAATTGATAACCGTATTTGGTTGGTTTGGCATCACTGATATAATAAAAACCTTGTGGTAATTCTTTCCATTGAATAGCTTTCTCCATTATTATATATTTATGTTAGCATTTGTCTAAATGTAATCACACGATAGTAAGCAATCTATTTTTAATCTCCAACCAGTTCTTTGGTTTTGGCACGGAATAATTGACGCGCTTGTTGCCTCCCCTGTTCTATGAACTTTTTTTTCTCGTCTTCGCTAATACCACTGGTCTTACGAGATTTTGATCGAATCTCCTGCTTCATTTTATTGTATTTGGTGAGTTCCGACAGCACTAAACGAAACTCATCTTCGGATATCTTACAATCGGCCATTGCTGTCGAAATATGATCCTCAATGCTGTTCAACTTTGCTTCGGCGAGTATCCGAATACTATCGTGTTTTAATGCTTTCTTTTGTAACCTACGAGAAATGAATTTTATCGCTATTCCTGCCAGTCCTGAGACTCCAGCTGTTATTTCCATGCCGAGCACGATAGGCGCGGCGATTATAGTTGATAGTAAACCGATACCCGCTACACCGAGTCCCATGCCAGATACTAAAAGCACGGTGTCACCTCCGTCCAGAGCATTCACGGCTCTGCGATACTTTTTATACAATCCAAGTCTCAACTCCCTATCCTTCCCTATTCGATATTTTATGTCGCTTATTTGATGTAATCGAAATCCATCAACAGTTTCCATCTTTTCAAATGCTTCACCGAGCGCCGGATATAAACTCATAGTGTATATTACGATCATATAATAGTCTTTAATTGGTCTTGCTTAAATGTTTTGAGACTATACATCAATCTTATCAAATGTATATTATACGGCAAGAATATCTTAGAAAGAGAAATACTGCCACTTTTAATAATTTGGACCCCCTCGAGGGTTGCAACGGGCGATGCTCCGATATGAATAATACTGCAACGTTGACGTTGGTGTTTCTTTTGCCATTTAATCGATAGACCTGGTAATATATTGAAGGCATCTTCCGGTGCATCTCCGAACAAGACTTCAATAATAAGCGTAGAAAGATTAGGTATTGCATTCAAGTTATCTTTAATATCTTCGAATTCAGTAACCAAATTTAAAGTAACATTTTTTAAGGCCGGACGACTATATATCATATGACCTGGGTTTTCTGGCAAGGGGGTAACTAACACACTTTTTCGTTTTGATGGGATATAAGCCGCGAGTACGATGCCACTATTTATTATCTTAATTAAATTATGTCCCTTACCCATCATCACATAAGGTGGGGTAATGACGATATTCAGTAGCCACTCGATGTTTGCTTCAACCATAGTCCATTTATTATCGTCGTTGTGAGTAATATTGTACGAAGTGTTTTTAAGGAGTCTACTAACATCGACATCGCTTAAATCTCCTAGATTACCCGTGAATGTGACTTCTTTCCGATTGTATACATTATCGTGTAAGTGTAAAGCGTATAACTTACCATCGGTGCCGGGTTTACCGAATCCTTCCGTATCTCCGAGATCGGAAAGCGCAATTGTATTACATTGTCTTACTGTTCCAGGGCCTGATGCATCAACCATTATTTTTAATATGGAGTGTTACACTTAAGTATCCTATATGTACAGGTTGATGTTTTACATCTAATACAGAAATTTTGAGGTCTGAAATAATACCACGCTTCAATTTTTTGTATTGTAATGACGAGAAAGATTCAGTTCTACCGCTATTGTATTTTTCATTTTTCACTGGAACACTTCTGAGCAAAGTTGAAGGACTTTCTAGTTGAATATTATTTGTCGTACTGATTTGATCAAGATGGATACACAACTCTTTATAGGGAACTAAATCGGACAATGTCTCTCCATCAAATGTTGCCTTGAATATTGATAAAATTCCGCGTGTAAATCCAAGTGTGGCTGATAAGTTCCCTACAATCCGTACACCTTTTTCTCCAGTGTCGAATTTCAACATTCCATTGGACTCATTTTGTGTTAGACTAATTCCATTAGACTTAAAAATTTCATCATTGAGTGAGCATACGCTGTAATACCCATCAGGTATAATAATGAATTTTTCAATAATATTTTGTTCATCTAATATCCATATCTTATTATTACCTCTCACAGCACTTATATTGGTCCACAGTGGGTAATACGTTACATCGCATAGAGCGACTTCGAGTTGTCCATCCGAGTTATCGATAGTACGAAGCAGTTGAATAGACTGACCATTTGTTATTCCCAGGAGTGTAACATACATATCAAATATACAATGATACTATATCATAACTTAAATATGGAATTAACCATTATATAATATGGAGTGTTACACTTAAGTATCCTATATGTACTGGTTGGTGTTTTACATCTAATACAGAAATTTTGAGGTCTGAAATAATTCCCCGCTTTAATTTTTTATATTGTAGTGACGAGAAAGATTCCGTTCTACCGCTATTGTATTTTTCATTTTTCACTGGAACACTTCTGAGCAGAGTTGAAGGACTTTCTAGTTGAATATTATCCGTCGTGCTTATTTGATCAAGATGGATGAACAACTCTTTATAGGGAACTAAATCGGGTAATTTAATTCCCTGTCGTGGTTTGTTAGAATTTATAATTCCTATTCTATGATGAAATCCAAGTGTAACTTCTAAGTATGGGATAAGAATTACAGTGTTTTCTCCAGAGTCGATTTTCACTGTCCCATTCGACTCATTTTGTGTGAGACTCATTCCATTAGGCTTAAAAATTTCATCATTGAGTGAGCATACGCTGTAATACCCATCAGGTATAGTAGTAATGGCTCTGTCAATACCATTGTTTTCACCTATTATATGTATCTTATTATTATCTTTCGCAGCACTTATATTGGTCCACCGCGGGTAATACGTTACATCGCATAGAGCTACTTCGAGTTGTCCATCCCAGTTATCGATAGTATGAAGCAGTTCAATAGCCTGACCATTTGTTATTCCAGGTAGTGTAACATACATATTAAATATACAATGATACTATATAATAACTTAAATATGAAATCGACTCACATTACTTATCAATCGATTATAGTAACTGCCTCCGGTGCTGAGTTTACCATTAAATTCCACGATATCTTTGAAAAATACAGTTTCACGGCAACTAACGATAAAATGATAGACGATTGGTTTAACCGTCCGATGCAATTTTGGCAGAATCAGTTAAACTTTGCCGTATGGTGTGCCACAACGGGATGTGGCGTATCTGTTAATGCCCCAGGATTTAAACTATATAAGTCTGTTATATTATTTCACGTGTACTATCAGATTAGACGTATACTTAAAGAAATTAGTGCTCCATTACCGATGGATCCAGCATGGAATCATGCAAATAATCATTATAATAAGAGGGCCTTCGAACGTATTTGTAATGAATTTAATGTTTCTACGAGTAAAGATTGGCGCATTAGTGGACCTAGCCATGGTCTAGGTATTCCGTACAATGGACAAAGAACTATTAAAGATAAAAGCGATTATTTAATTAAAGCGGGTGTGATCCCTTCAGGCTTTGCTCTCTCAGATAAACAGTTTAGAGCAGATCGTATGAACTTTGAGAGTGGCATTCCTTATCTTATAACAAAGTTTGTGCATCCAAACGATACAACAGATGCTTGGAATGAATTTCTTAATGATAAAACGGAAAATAATTTTACTAACCCAGGATTTGAAAGAGTTAATGAATCGATAAGAACTTATGTATGGGCAATTCTCGGAGCACAATCGCAAACACGAACATCCATTATTGGTACTGGGACGGCGTTCGATGCGCAAAAACAGTTTGTCTCAAACGTGGAGGACGCCATTAATTCACCAGTTGACATACCATCGTCTATAAAGCGTTTTCAAGATGCATTACAGTACGCTCAATCCAAAGTGGACTTCGTTTATGCGCCGGGACTATACATGTCTCCGAGTAATATGGAACTTAAGATCGGTCAAGTGATAGGTTATAATAATAAAATTGTTATCGCTACCGATCAACAAAAACCAGGTATAAATTCAGATATTAACGTCGAATTTATAACGCAAACGATCACGGGCGAAAAGGGAATAGTCAAGCCGCAAACACCAACTATCGCTAAAACTTCTACTAATGCACAACCATCTACTAACGCACAAGTACCACCACATATTGAGGCTAAAAATCAACAACATATCGATGAAAAAACAGCGCTCGTAGTGGGTGGAGTCTCGGTTGGCTTACTCATGATTTGGTGGTTAAATAGTTCTTAGCGAACACGTACAACAGCCCTGCAATTGCTACGATCAGCCCCCACAAATTTTGACTAAGCCAAGTGGTGGTCTTAGCTAATAAATTCAATAGCCAGGAAACAACACTCCCTATTATACCGGGAAGTGCGGCCGCGGCTTTCTCAGCGAGCTTTCCCAGTGCTGAACCTAATGCTTTTAAATGCTTTTTTATCCACTCTTTTATACCATTTTTATCGCTAGGAGGTGATCCGCCTCCACCTGTACTACCACCTGTTAACGAGAGAGTCAAAGTCGATATAATAAATCCCAACGCGGTTAAAATACTGACAATGGTTATTCCCTGTTCTCTGAACAATGTTTTAATTTTATCGGCCAGTGTAGTGTCATCGTTGAGGGCTTGATCGATAGTTTCTCGAATACGACTGATTTGCGAACGAAGTGCCTTTCTATTACTGGAAGCTGCTTCGAGGCGGGCCGATCTTTCGTCTTCTAAGTTACGCAATCTTTCCGCTACGCGGTGTCTACTGAACTCATCGCCCGCCTGTTCGAGTTTTGTTTTCTCTTTAGCTATATGCTTGTCGATTTCGGATATCTTGGCTATATTATTGATGAGTTCTCCCCGCATTGTTCGCATTGCCTTGTCAAGACCTCGTAATTCCCTAATACTGAACTCTGAATATGGTGATACACTGACCGTGGAATTATCGTAATAGGTATCTAAGATTTCTCCGAGTCCGTTCGAGGCCACGTTAGAGGCTTCTTCCAAATTATCTGTATTAACAAGTTCAGTACGCACGGTTTGAAGAACCTTAGTAGTCTTCGTGGGAAGTTTTGCTCGTCCGTATTCTACAAAACCTAATTTATCACGAACAAACTCGCGGCTATGTTTACCAGCTATAGTAGACAAGGCTAGGGGCTTACGAGTACTATAATGCATAAGATCAATATGTGGAGAGTCACGCAGTCGTAATATTCCTTTACTATCTAGCATAAACTTTGAATAGTCACGACCTATTGGGATAACATAATTTTTATCATCTTTTAATGCATCGTAATAATCATTGACGGACGATTGTAAAAGTTCATCGTTAAGACTACTAAACCTGGTTTCATCAGTACCCTCTTCGATTGGATTCGGATCATCAAAGGTACTTAGATCAAAGTCATTAATATCAAAATCAGCCATTTTTATATTAAACATAGGGTACATAATTTCAATATAAACAATGTCTTCACAATACGGACGCAAGTTAAACCCACAACGTAGACTTCGAGATCCATTAGGGGTCAAGGCAATTCGTCAGTCTGTAACTATAACTAATAACCCTAGTACCATCGATCAGAATCAAACGCTTCTGGTTCGCTTTCCTAATCTCGGCGCACACGATGTGTTAGTTCCGGGAACTGTCCGACTAGCATTTACGATTAGTTTGACTTCTACAGATGTTAACAGAGAGCCCGTTCAGAACATAGGTCGTGCTATCGTTAAGAAAATCGCTATTAAAATTAGCGGTAATGAGGTTTTGAGTATCGATGATAGCGATGTATACTATTGCTACATGGATCTCTGGAGAACGGATAAAGAGCGGGAAAACTTACAGTACCAAGGTATTTGTAATAAGAACACATTGAGACTGCGCGTGGGCGCTGAAAATGGTGTTGATACCAACGAAAAAGATAAGGCCGTTGCCGACGCATTAGGTAACAGATTCTATGTTCCCTTAGACTTTGAATTACTAGATTCCCACATGCCCTTTTATCAAGCATCCCTAGGCGATAGGTTAGAATACGAACTCACTTTTAATGACTACGGTAGAGTAATCAGATCTGCTAATGATGATGCTAGCTATTCCATTGATAATATCTCTCTGGAGTACGATATGATAACGGATCCCGAATTAGCCAGACAAATTCGTAACCAGTATTCGGGAAGTTTAGCCATTTTGTACGATCGCGTGCTGCGACACCGAAAGATCACGAGGGACAAAAAAGATACGATGTGGAATATCAATCTAAACGTCCCCACGAGGTCGCTGAAGGGTATTTTAATGTTGTTCGAGGACCCCTCCGATGCGTTTAAAAGAAATACCGAGAAGTTCTACAATCCCAAGATTACAAAAGTAGAATTGACTATCGAGGGCGTTCCTAATCAACTATATAGCCAAGGAATGCTAGCGTATCACCAGTGGGATGAGATTAAAAAACTTCCTTCTATAAAACGTTCTCCGGAAGTTAACGCGGTTGTGAAAGATCTGTCTCTCGGGAGTGTATCGATGGGTGAATACCTCACCACGAAGTACGCGCTATGGCTCGACATGCGAACAACGGACGATGACCAATTACACAGCAGTGGGAGGAGAATAGAAAATGCTAGCGAGGGTGCCACCATACAGATAACGAAGCTGCAGGAAGCGGCTGGTAAATTAAACATATATTTGTACGTGATTATGGATGCGCAACTTAATATACAGAATGGGAGATTCGTGCAAGCAATCTATTGATAATCTTTTACCTAAAGATCCGCACTGCGCTATCATATGCGGGCAAACGGGCTGCGGAAAAACAGCTTTTATTCTAGATATTTTAGAAAGTCATTATCGAGACGTTTTCGATCATATTATTATTCTGTGCCCGACTATAAGCGTTAATAAAACCTACCTATCTAGAGTTTGGGTAACGAATGACGACGGGGTACACAGAGTCGATCCGGGCGATCGTTTACAAGACTGCCTCCGAGTATGTCACGAAAGATACAAAGGACAATCGACCCTTTTCGTAATAGACGACTGCAGCGCGAGTAAAGAACTAACAAAAAAGAAAGATATGCTTTCGTATTTAGCATTCTCCGGTCGGCATACTCAACATAGCGTTTGGGTACTTACTCAAAAATACAACTCTGTCCTGAAAGATCTCAGAGAGCAGACCAAATGGGTAGCGCTTTTTCATTGCAAAGATCGAGATTCATTCGAGGAATGTTTACGCGAAAATGATGTCATTTATACCAAGGGCGAACGAGACAAAGTCAGAAAAGTGTTAGCGGCAACGAAGCACTGTAAACTCGTATTAAAAACCGATCAACCAGCTGCTTATGCAATTGCTTAGCAAAATGTAGCAAAATTATAGCAAAAATGTAGCAAAATTATAGCAAAATGTAGCAAAAATGTAGCAAAATGTAGCAAATTGAACATTAGCGGTTAATATTACATAAAATGTGGTTCGAAACCCTCATTCTTTCGCAACAGTTCATTATTACGGGTTGTATTGGATATGTCATATTATATTATGTTAGACTTAAATATCTCCTTAGGTATTACATTATGGAATGCGACGAACTCATCGAACAAATGCTCAAAGAATCTGATGCAGATCAAAAAACACATCAACATGCTGATAAATCTTTAGATAAACATAGAGAAAGACTCGCGGCTTTGGTAGCCGGTGGAAAATGTTCCCAATATTTGGGAGAAAATTATACCATCGAAAAAATTGATAACATGACCGACGAAGAAATTAAAAAACTGTACG
Organism: Haliotis rufescens; assembly: GCF_023055435.1. Classification (NCBI taxonomy): domain Eukaryota; kingdom Metazoa; phylum Mollusca; class Gastropoda; order Lepetellida; family Haliotidae; genus Haliotis; species Haliotis rufescens. The sequence continues at coordinate 57,394,302 of NW_025963779.1, read as the reverse complement.
CGCGTTACGAATCTAGACTGAGAGCTACCATGACTAAAACGATAGGGTCTTCTATATTACAACTATACACAGCCGTAGCTAGTACGTTTCTCCCCATCCCGGCAGAACATCGCCTGTATTAATGCGAATCTCTAGAGAAAGACCCATTCATCGAACACGCTATAAGCGCGGTGAGCTGTGAGTTTTATCATAGATTCGGAATGTTCTTAGCTCCGTTCACCACAGCTTTAATAACGGCTAGGTATTGTCAATTTAAACATACGTGCCCACTTAATAATATAAATGGAGACACAATCACAACAGATGACACCACAACAGATTCTGAAAGAGGAACCACAACAGATTGTGAAAGAGGAACCACAACAGATTGCGGAACAACGAGTGAATGAGGAACCACCACCAGTGAAGGAGAAAACACCACCAGTGAATGAGAAAACAAAAAAACAACCCAGAGTTACTAAGAATCCTTTGAAAATAGCTGCAGGAAGAAAGGGTGGGCTGGCGCGCAAAGCGAAATTAATAAATAATTCAAATATTAATCCGATTAAAACATGGGCACTAGTAGGAGTTGCTGGTATAGCGGTTGTATGGTTCTTTTATAAGACCGGAGAAGAGAAAACGTCACCCCCGCCGCAACAACAAGTTCAATTAGAGGGTAGTCCTCATATAATGCTATAAGAAGCATGACTACTCCAGCTACAGACGGTAAAATGTTGGTAAACGCGACGTATCATTCAGCGGTGGTCACCGGCTTGGCCATTGGCTATGCCCGTATGGCTAAAATGATTACTAAAGCCACACCTCCCAAGCTAGATTTTAATGGATATGACATACCAATGATGGTTCTGGATATTGGATTAGCTATGGCAACGAAGGATATGCTCATCAAACAAGGACTTATCCCGGAAGACATAATGAAGTAATTAAACATTTGAATATTTATATTCATATAAAGATTTGAATATGGCATCAATTGCGATGATGGTCGGTGGAGCTGTTGTTAATGCTCTAGCTTTTTCGGGGAGTAATTATTTATTTTCCAGTATGAGGGAATCAAACGCTAAAGAAGTTGAAGAGGAGCGTAAACGACATAACGAAGCTTTAGAACAATACCAAGCAGCCCAGTTACAATATACACAGCAGAGAATGAAGAGATTAGACTTTATTCATGAACAACTGATTAAGGAAGGACATTCAATTCAAACGTTTAAAGATGTCGAATCTGCCATGCACGAATACTTCCTCGTTTATGGGAAAAAACTAGACCCAATACCAAGACCAACAATGAGTCAGTTTTATACACCGTCAGAGGAACAAAAGAACCGAGAGGTCACATTTATTATTATTGGATTGACTTCTCTATTGATTTTCAGCTATACCATGCATAAGTCAGAGTGACCTAGTTTAGAGCGATCTATAAATAGCATAATCAATATCTCACAGTGTAGCTGTGATTTGCATTTAGACAAATGATATGATAGATGTATATACCATGAATAACTGCAAGTTTACACTCATGGGAAAGACTACCCTTTGTAACCGACGCTGTGTTGATTTTTTTTACTGCGGCATACACAATTATTACATCAGGCGCGGAAACATTAACTATACGTGTTCTGTATGCGGGATAGGGGTCAAAGGTCGTTATTGTTTATGTAAGGAACACGGTGCTGATAGGGTCAGGAACCAGATTATTTATGCTAGGAAGAGAGATTACATCAATGAGAGGAATAGGTTGGGGAGAATATGTATTTAGATATATGAAAACAACCAATTAGACATTTGTCTCATTTTGCATATACCATTCAACCACAATGGTTTTTGTCAGAGAATTAAAAGCTATGGCAAAGCAAAGTGGACTGCGTGGATATTCTCGTATGAGAAAAGCTGAATTGATGGATTTACTCGGTTTGGAATACAACAGACCCCAGACTGTTAGAGAACTCAAAGTTCGAGCGAGAAACAGTGGGCTGAGAGGTTATTCTCGAATGAGAAGAGCTGAATTGATCGCTTTACTAGATAATAATCAACCTAATGATAATGTTGATATTGATAATGTTGATAATGATGATGATAATCAACAACAAGAATTAATATTTGTACCCACATCCGCCGGCGTTGGTAAATATCTAAGAGGTTGGAAGATGGATATTAATTCCAACATGGATGTTAACGATATTAAGCCCATCATATCGAGTAAAATTAACGAGGAATTAGATGATTTACATAGTATAAAATACCAGCTGATGATTAAAATGACATTGAGTAAAAGTAACACAGATGATAGCACCGAATATACCGAACCATATTTCCGTAGCAATCAAGAAGTTATAACCGAATCCGATACTATAAACTCATCATTAGATACATCAATTCAGAGGATACAGGAAACTTTAGAATGCTGGACTAATAGAGGTTCGGGTTGGGGTGTTGATAAAATCGATAGTTTATATTTAGATATAGCAAATTATATGCCTTTCAAAGGTGGATCTTATATAGATTTACCTCCGTATTATAAGAAGAAAAAAGCCATAATTAACGTAAAAAATAAATCCGATGACTGTTTAAGAATGATGATAAGATCTGCATTGTTCCCCGTAGACAAAAATCCGGATAGACCTTCTAGCTATCCCCAAAACGATGGACTCAACTTCGATGGTATAGACGAACCTACACCAATATCACAAATTGATAAGGTGGAAAAGCAAAATAATTTAGCTATAAATGTTTTCGGACATTCTAAAGGAATTGTTGTACACAGGATAAGCTCCGCCCCGGAAAATATCCCCAGAATCAATTCATTTCTGATCGAAAAAGATGGTAAATATTATTATACGTGGATAAAGAGTTTAAACAGGCTATTATACGATCAAACAAAACATAAAGTAAAGAAATATTTCTGTGAAAGATGCCTGCATGGGTACAGCAGACAAGATCTATTAGAAGCGCATAAAGAAGACTGTAGAGGTGTTGGACAGAATGCTATCAGGATCGATATGCCTAAAGAGGGAAAAAATATATTAAAATTTGAACATTATTGTAATCAAATGCCAGTACCGTACGTAATTTACGCCGACTTCGAAGCGCTTATCAAACCCATAGAAAATAATCAAGATAGTAATCAAGATAGTAGTTTTACCTACAAAACTCAAGAACATATTCCTTGTGGGTTTGGATATATAGTTGTAAGGTATGATGGGAAAACAAACCCGCCCGTGATTTACAGAGGTCCCGATGCAGCGGGAAAGTTCCTAGAATATCTACAAAATGAAGAGAGAATAATCAGGGAAAAATTATCGTGTAAGAAACCCATGCGTATGACGAGGGATGATTGGAGGGCCCATAAGAAGTCAACGAGTTGTCACGTTTGTAATAAACCCCTGGATGGGGATTCCGCAAGAGATCATTGTCACGTCACGGGTAATTATCGGGGAGCCGCTCATAACGAGTGTAACTTGAAACTAAAAATGAACTCTCAAACAATACCCATCCCCGTTGTGTTTCATAACCTTAGGGGATACGATTCACATCTCATTATGCAAGCTATCTCGAAGACCGACGGCGGTTTAACGTGCATTCCTAATAATATGGAAAAATACATATCGTTCTCGTTGACTAAACCTATACATTATAGGGACAAGGATGGGAAATCTAGAACAAAGCAAAGTAATGGGCTTAGATTCATAGACTCCGTACAGTTTCTGTTATCTTCCCTGGACAATTTAGCTAATGCGAACAATCCCGATGACTTCGCGATAACAAATAAATATACCGATAAGATAACACGTCATTTGTTGCTGAGAAAAGGTGTATATCCTTACGAATATATGGTTGATTGGTCTAGATTCGAAGAAACTGAATTACCAACCCTCGAATCATTCTTTAGTAACTTAACAGAATCTAGAATAACAGATGTCGATTATGAACACGCTCTGACGGTCTGGGATAAATTAGGTTGTAAGAATTTAGGCGATTATCACGATCTGTACTTAAAAACCGATGTGCTGTTACTCGCCGATATATTCGAGATATTTAGAAAGACATGTTTAAAACAATACGGCTTGGACCCGTCATGGTACTATTCCAGTCCCGGACTATCGTGGGATGCATTGTTGAAGAAGACCGGTGTAGAACTAAAACTACTCTCAGATTACGATATGCACTTGTTTATTGAGAAAGGATTAAGAGGTGGTATATCGATGGCAGCTAAAAGGTATTCTAAGGCTAATAATAAATTAGTGGAAGGATACGATCCCAGTAAACCCGACACGCACATATTATATCTCGACGCTAACAATTTGTACGGATGGGCTATGAGTCAACCTTTACCCACGGGTGGTTTTGAATGGGTCGAAGGTAATGATATCGATAATATTCATAATAATGATGCGAATAAAGGGTACATACTAGAAGTTGACTTGGAATATCCAAGTTCGTTACATAAAGATCATAACAGTTATCCGCTAGCTCCCGAAAGATTAATGGTTAATAAAGATTGGATGTCGGAATATCAACGCTCCTTGATGGGTAATAGTAGGTTAGCTAACGTAGAAAAACTCGTACCAAATTTGATGGATAAAACAAAATATATAGTTCACTTCAGAAATCTCCAGTTGTATCTATCGTTAGGTATGAAACTTAAGAAAATACACAGAGTTCTAAAGTTCGATCAAAGCCCTTGGATGGAGCCCTATATAAGGTTGAACACAGATTTAAGAAAGATAGCTACCAGCGATTTCGAAAAGAATCTGTATAAGCTCATGAATAACTCGGTATTTGGTAAAACTATGGAGAATCTAAGGAAGCGTGTTGATGTTAAATTAGTCAGATCTAATGAGGAAGAAAGACTCAGGAAACTTATAGCCAGTCCGGCTTTTAACAGAAGCAAGATATTCGATAACGACTTAGCCGCGTTGCATATGCAGAAGAGTAATATAAAATTCAACAGACCGGTGTACGTCGGTATGAGTATTCTCGACTTGTCAAAACACTTAATGTATGACTTTTATTACAACGAACTTAAGAAGCAATACGGTGATAGATGCGAGGTGTTATATACCGACACAGATTCTTTGTTGATGGAAATACAAACCGAGGATGTGTATAAAGATATGGCAGAAAAAATAGATATGTACGACACGAGCGATTACCCAAAAGATAATCCACTGCACAGCGTTGTAAATAAAAAGGTGTTAGGTAAGATGAAGGATGAATGTGCTGGGACCCCTATAGCGGAGTATGTAGGATTAAGACCTAAGATGTATTCTATAAAGAAGTCCGATAATGGAGAGATAAGAAAAGCTAAGGGTGTTAAGAAGTATGTTGTAAAAAAGCATATCAAACACGAACAGTATAAAGAATAATTATTTAACGGTAGAACGTTCAAACACGAGATGAACTCTTTAAGAAGTTACAATCATAGGATATATGGATTAAGAATGAACAAGACATCATTATCCCCCTTAGATACAAAGAGATGGATTGATAATGATGGTGTAAATACCTATGCTTATGGTTATGGTGGTAATACTGTACCGTCGGGAACTATGAACAACTCTTCTTGTACAAATGCCCTACCCGGTCCATCTTGAAGATAATAAAGAATAGGCTCTCCTTCTTTCGTAACCAATCGACTAATGTTATACGTCTTAAGGGACCATATGGGATCGGTTGCGCGACGTAGGCCTCCTTCGAGTTCACCGGGCTGGTATAAATATCTTACCCTTACTCTATCCGGAAGTTTTCGTTCTTTGCCTCTCCTCGGTGCTGAAGATTCGGAAGTCACGGATTTCATTTTAATCGCATCGGATGGTTTCTTCCCTATTAATCTCGTCACTTCATTATTCAGCGCTGATACAACAGCTGATAATCGTGTCACCCATTCGGTTGATCTCAATCGCTCGGATTTCATTTCGATCCCATACTGATAGCCAAACAAACGTTCCGCTAATGTCCTGTTAAATCTTTCGACAATAGCTTGACTGCGGTGGGCCTCTCTTTCACCACGGCCGATTTTGACATCGTTCTTTGTTAACAGTTTAGTTACCGATCCCATAAACTCGCGACCGGGATCTACTTGAAATAGCTTAGGCCATTTTAGCGGTCCGCGTTTATATATGCGACTCAGTGCATTAGCTACCTCTGTTGATTCTTTCGATGTTAATGGCTCAGCCTCTTTGTATCGACTAGCCACATCCACAACGGTTAAAGCGTATTTATACGTTTTGCGTTTTACCTTATCGTGGGGAAGAAACAAGAGGTCAGCCTGATGAACTTCATTCGTTGTAAAAATATCAAACTTCTTCCTCGGTATATAACGCGGTGCCGGTAAATATATTTGCCACATCGCTTGTTTCTTTAACCAATCCTTGGCCACATCTTAAGATACATTAGCCGCGGTGGCTAATTTTTTTATTGCTCCTACACCTTTCCAATATCCTCGTGGGCTATAGTAAATTTTATCCATTATTAATTAATATTGATATTTCTTTTAAAACGACTTTCGTTGAATCACATCATCATTTTTATACTAATAGAAGCATTGATTGGCCCCAGGTATTGGTGAGCTAGAGCCAATCTCATGACTATCATTAAATCACATAATCATTTTGGCATAAAAAATTCCATCTGTAGTAGCAGTATAGGTATATGAATCCGGCTCCAGTGGAAGTGAGCCAGAACCCCCATTACCTATACTACTGAATATGATGTTAAATGTGAGCCGGAGAATGTATGTCAATGTAACAGGGAGTGTGACTGCACGTTGGATTACAAGTGCGAGTCTTTTCGTGATGGTAAACACGTATTAACGTTTGAGGGGCGTCAAAGTGAGTTTAAGAATAGAAACGTAAGCTGTCAGCACTCGTAATCGCACCATGTGATTGAAAACGTATGGCTCCAAACTCCTGAACCTCGCACCCTTCGATTAAAGCTCTAAATAACAGACCAGCTAAGTTAAAAAGCCTCCCATTTCAGGTCAATAGGGACTACACATCAAATAAAAAATCGACTCTGTCGACTGGAAATGAGAAAATAGTTAGGCCTGTAATAGGAATCCCTACACAATGGAACTGGCAACGTCTGGCCGGCCGACCAAATGTGGGGAAAAATGAAGTATTTGTGCTTATTTGCCACTTTCTGACTTCAGTCATTAAACATATAAGGCTTCCTATTATGGCATCAGCTTGATTAACGGCTAGCTGGACAATCGGAAAATCTTTTTGGTATAGCAATGTTCACGTCTTCGGAAATGTTCACGCCACAGTGTGACTTGCCCTACAGGCTGAAGAAGTATTGACTGTTTCTTATCAACAGCTGATTTCCAGAATATGTCACCGCTGCCAAAACGTCCATTATTTGAACATCTCATCAACTACACAAGATGAATGACATTAGCCTGATGGTCTGCTGATTAAAAAAAGACCATGTGTGGAGGTCAATATTTAAGCTTCAATCCAACCGACTATAGATGGTCCTATATTGTAATATTGTCGTGAAAATGACAACTTCAATACAGACACCCTACTAACAAAAACTATTCAGTGGGGATTATGGACATTAAAACAAAATGGAGATTAAGAGTATAAGAGCAATATCCATCACCTTCATTTCAACATGATACATCTTATCTCATTTTGAAATATATGTATCATTTCATGCCTGTTTGTCGCAATTGCGATGACGCAGTACGATCCATTTTCTGAGTTTACCTTAGAGAATTAGGCTAATTACGAATCCATTCTATGAAAACTGTAAAGCTATAGGTATTGTTTTTTCGTGTGAGTTGTCAAACGACAGAGATGCAGCATATATATATATATATATATATATATATATATATATATATATATATATATATATATATATATATATATATATATATTTATATATATATATATTTATATATATATATATATATATTATAGATATGATGTAACAATTAATTTTCAATAATCGTTCATTTGAAAGTTAGGTTTCCTGGATTCAGCTCACTGATAACGAAGGTTATACATGAATACTCGTTCCGCCAAAGTTTGATTTCGCATATGGTATCGGGACTTGATGTAGCAAGACTCAGCATGTTTAGTCTCTAATAAATGTAAGGGATAATAAGAAAATATAAAACATATTAATGCATAGCGTCAACGCGTCGTAATAACGCCAGTCTTGTCTATCTGTCGAAACATATAGCGGTAAAAAAATAACAACTATTATTATTATTATGATTATTATGATTATTATTTACAGATTAAAATTACAAATGCAGCAAAGAGGGTTTGGGTGATCCTGGCACAGTCAGGCTGGTTAGGCTCATCATCAGCCCAGGGCCCTTGCCCCCTCTACACGCAGCCCAGACAGCGAATGGGATTTATCATTTTCCATGACGCCCTCTACATATTCCGGGTCGTACCATGGATGGACCTCTGTGTCAAAACCACAAGCATGGCGAAGACGGTAATGAAATAATCGAGCTACACCATCATGTCGTTTAAGATACTGTGTTTGTGCCAAAGCTGGGCATCCACTGACAATGTGTTGGACAGTCTCATTAAATTCATTACATAATTTACATTTCATATTTACATTTTGACTCTGCAGGATTGCTGATCATCTCAACGCATTGCGCAAAACTCGATACAGTGGTCGTTCAGATAGCCTCTCCTTTAAAAACAGAGTCTGGGCCTACTTGATATCATCAATGGCACTTCGCTTGGTTGACACTCATTTCTGTACCGTCCAGCAGTACAGAACCATCAACATAATCAACACCGACATTGAGATTATGTCCCACATCCTTGGCTCGTTTTAGAAAACAGTGAAATGCCTTGTTTTCATCATGAGTCTTGACATGCTTCACAAGAGGATCATCAGACAAGTAAATGTGTGCAAAAGTGCACAAAACAATTCTATCATGAAGAGCCCCAACGTTAATCAAACCACGTCCTCCCATAATTATTAATTTATTATTATTAGTATTTTTTTGTTTTTGTTTTTGTTGTTGTTTTTATAATTAATATTATTGATATATAATCACGCTATTCATATTCTGCATTATGCTAGAACTTTGGACACGGGTATGACTATATTCCAAGCGTTATGTTTACATGTACACTAATCAAGATCCTTTCATCCCCGTTTCGTCATTACTATTACAGTAGTTTCACCAATTGAAACCTCTTCATTCTTCATTAAATCCTCTTTTCCACCTACAAACTAATCACTAGTTAAACACATTGTGCCCCAACTAAAAGCTAAAAAAAGAGTGCTTACGGGTTCTGTATGCCAGCAGATGGCTCTTGACGAGGCCACATCAAGGTAAAAACACACAGTTCAAACCATTAACATTAGATGGTAAGGCGAGGAACCATTATAAAAGCGATAAATACTGTTGACTGCCTGGGTGCTGACAATAGTGTCTTCTTCCATGATGCCCACAGGGATCATAGTCCACTCTGCATGCTCTTGAAGCAGTTTTTATTTGTTATTTCTTTTACTAAATGGGTCACGCAGGTGATGCGTTGGAAGCGCGATTTCCCAAATCACTTGCTTTCGTTGCGTTCTCGCCCTTGAGAAATGAGTCATCCTTTAGTCCTTTCATGATTAGAAATGCCCTGATTATGTAGTTTTGTGTGTGTAGAAAACACTTGTAGAGAAGATGTGATCAGTAGTCATACACTTGTCATCATTTCCGACGAAATACACACAATCAGCAATTGTCGATCATTCTTAATACATCTTCATGTCTTAAGAAAGTTATTCATATTGTGTTCCATATGAATGTACTAGAACCAGCTAAGTAAAGGAGATGAATGTTTGAAACAATTTAGGATTAAATGTTTTCTTTGTTTGTTTGTTGTTTAACGCCACACTCAGCAATATTCCAGCTATATGACGGCGGTCTGTAAATAATCGAGTCTGGACCAGACAGTCCAGTGATTGACATCATGAGCATCGATCCACGCAATTGGGATACGATGACATGCATCAACCAAGTCAACCCAATCCCGTCATTCGCCTCTTACGACAAGCATAGTCGCCTTTTACGGCAAGTATGGGTTGCTGGAGCCCTGCTCTACCCCGGATCTTCACGGGTCTTAGGATTAAATGAAGCGAACTATAACTGTCATCTGACATTACATTCATTCCACTGTCAATTAATGATTGATTGTTATCGAGTTATCTCGTTTTCGAGTTGGCATCACACACATTGCACACATAATAAAACGACGCATCCATCCCAGCGTCCAATGTCTAATACTTATCGAATTCTCCTTGTGAAACTGGAAAAGTGTTTTCTATTACATATACTTCATATTTCACGTGCGTTAGATATCGAGTTATCTCTTTTTCGAGTTGGCATCATACACACTGCACACATAATAAAAAGACGCATCGATCCCAGCGTCCAATGTCTAATACTTATCGAATTCTCCTTGTGAAACTGGAAAAGTGTTTTCTCTTACATGTACTTCATATTTCACGTGCGTTAGATACAGGCACAGATGCTGTTTTGTATTTACTAGTGAAAAGTAACTGCGATCATATACATTAACAAATGACCCAAACTATGAAGTAAATGTAACGATAGAGCGGGTATGGCATTAGCGATGTCGTAAGCACACAACCACCGACTTGTCAGGCTACTCTGAAGAATTTGAAGTTAGTTTTATACGTTAACAAACGTGATACAACACAATCGTTTTTATATTGAAAATGTCGTAAATGGCTAATGGTAATTGAAATGTTACCAGGGATATATCGGTCATAACATATGCACGTGTACAGAGAACGAAAACTTTAGTCACTGCAGCATGTTAAAGTTAAACCGTTTAAAGATTTTAAAGTAACTTCGAGCTAATATGTGTATCGGGTGTATATGCACAAATCATTGGGCCGGCGGTGATGAGGAGTGGTTGGCTTGTCACGACGGAGTTCATCTACAAGGGTTCAATGTTTGAAATCCATTCTAAGTGTCACACGGCGTTAAATAGCTGGATCTTGCCAAACACCGCGTAAAGCCACGATACTCATTTAATATCAAACAAATAACAATTAATAAAAACGTAATTATTCACAATTGTAGTCGCACCGAAAGTGTACATAGTTTAATGTTCAGAAACAAAACATAAAGGTAACGCTAAACTTAAAAAATATCAAGTAATATTATTATATCCGAATTTTACTCTGTGAATGTTAAGCACGAAACCTTTACACAAACTGATCGATCGTTGAAAGACTATATGGTATACGTAGGTGTGGACAATCTGCTTGGTTGAAGACCATCCTGAGTGGTATATTAAGCCGCATAACCGTAAACTGCGTATGAATACTTTGTATATTTCTTTCGATCTAAACATATAAAAAACACACAGCTTTGTACGTGAGACATGAATAATGTATTCATGCAGCATATTCTAAATAACATAGAAAATAAATGCTGCATTTAATCAGAAAACCAATCTAGAATATTCATACTTTGTACATGTTCCATTACCAAAACAGAGTGGGAAGAAAGCGGCCGTTTCAGTATTGTGTTGGATGACTATGTTACACATGTGATGGTATTGATCGCGAAACAGGTCCTTTGGAGCCTTTGAGACAGTTTCCTGTCGTGTCAGTGTCTCGCTCTGAAGATAACAAATAGTGTGGCAAGGGCCTTACAATCCGGTCACATCACTTCGTATTAGACCATTAAGATACAAACAAAGGTGAAGAACATTGTTCTGAAGATACACACTAGTGTTTGACATTGCATTAAAGGTAACATATTCATTTTTTAATCAAGAGCTTTCTATGGTACCACGATATGACTGCAGTAAAGGTAGAACCTAATAGTGTACCCTATCGGGATTATTTGTAACTTGGTCCCCAGTCACCTACACTGTACATGTGTATGCTTGTCGTAAGATTCGAGTTAAATAGTTTGAGTAGTCATGATCTTTGCTAAATGTACGTCACAGTGACCCGATGGCCATAATCGTTGCTCGTGTTTTTGGTCACTCGTATGCCTGGTCCAGACCCGGTTATCCGTGATATACCTAGACATTAAACAACAACGACATGTACTCTCTCACTCTCCTTGTTGATCAACAATATTCTATCATAATGACAAGACAACTCTTAAAGGTCCGGGTTAGAATAGGTCTTCAGCAACCCATTCACATAGAATCAGCTATTCGTTTATTATTTTTATTGACAATATCGTAGGGCAGCGCGATAATTTGGTGGTCCTGATTCAAGTATAGGTAGGACTTATACGTACTGTTGTTTCTTATTTCCACTCAACACCATTACCGACGTATAATCAGTAGAAATGTAAACTTTTCTTGACTGTAAATCATGACCGTTGTGTTGGTCAGTCGTTGTGTATGTCCTATACATGCAAGTACATGAATTTGATAAAACCTCGGGCACATGACTGGGAAAATAATAAATAAATTAAAAATTAATATAAATTAAACGTCAACGTCAGAGAATAAGTTGTCTCCGTTATCTGGCGAAACAGATTTCATTGGGCGTAAAAGGCAAAATGGAACTGAACTTATATCGTGTTCGGAAAAGGGTAAGCCACTCACTTACATGAAAATGTAAGACATTAGTGTTTGTTACCTGACGCCACACAGCAGTACGCCTGCCGTACATCGCGACCTGTAAACTATCAAGGTTTGAATAGGCCATCAAATGATGGACTAGATAACCCTGTGACACACGATATAAAAACTAAAAACCAATGGACAAACTCAGTAAATCTCACGTCAAACATATTAACCATGTTAGGCTTAATCGTTCCTGCAGCCATTAAGAAGACACAACAGCAGAAGGGCTAATGTAACTGTTGCCCCATGAGAGAATATTTTGTGATAAAATGACAACTTTAAAATTGTGAAAGCTCTATTTCATATCGTAATGCCTACATGAACAATCATGAAAACGATTTGTGTCAACTGCCCATTTATCCTATGGGGATACCGTTTCAGAGATGTAAGGCATTTTGACACAATACCAAGAGTTCTAACATGGTGAGACCCTATTAACTTGTCACACTAAGACATGTTCAAATGGCTGGTATTAGACCCTGTCTGTAATATTTTTCACTGTGTGAAATTATCATACCATTTTCAAGTCACAAGAAAAGAGATTACATTCATAGTACTACAAACATAATATAAAGCAAGAAAAGCAGTTAGTCATGATGAATATTTAGGGATGTTTTCATGAAATTGTGTGCTCAGTCCCCACTACAAAATATGCAGGATCCCTTCCTTTTTTGTCCAGTATATATTACCTCCATTTGTTATACAGGCTTAAATATTTAGAGGTGAAAAGGTCTTCAGCAACCCATCCTTGCCGTAAAAGGCGACTATGCTTGTCGTTAAAGGCGACTACGGGATCGGGTGGTCAGGCTCGCTGACTTGGACTCTATTATTTTACAGACCGCCGTCATATACATGAAGCTGGAATATTGCTGAGTGCGGCGTTAAACAACAAACAAACAAAACAAACAAAAAATATTTAGAATAAATTAGGAATACTTCTTTACAAAATGTTTGCACAAAGTGACGATGTCTTACACTTTCTCAAAACATTACGTTTGTTATTAGTTTTATTCATTTGTTTCTTTAAGGTTTGTTGTCCAACTTCATAAGAACATCCTCTTCATAATAATTACAACATGCAATTACAATATGTAAACTAGGCAGAAAGAAAGGATAGAAAAGCAGAATAGAATATTCATGATATATTACTACAAAGCATTGAATCCTTTTGTATGTATTACTTAATAGCAATAAATATGATTTGTCATTGAGAGATCTGCATTTCATAACCAAACAAATTTGATATCTAACGGAAATTGGTTCACAAGCATTGTACTGAAACTTGTTAACAACTCGTTGCGTTGGCGAGCATACAGATGCCATTCAAGAAACTAATGAAATGAGTTTTTACATGGATCTTCACCACTGATCACGTCGAATCTCTAATAATGGTTTACTGCTTTAAGTCTTCACTGAAACCGAGTAATTGAAACAGACAAATTTTATAAGAGAAATTGGAAACACATGCATTTCTTCTAGATATAATCATGAAACGTTTTGGTCGTGCTATTTACACAACACATTGACTGACAAACTGACAAGATGTCCGCATGATTGGACCGTAATGTTGAAACAACATTTCAAATACATTTCACAAATACTGTCTAGTAAATGTCAGGTCTTTTTGTCGAGAATGTGCCATATTCCATTTTCTGACCTTTTCGATAATTACGCGTCTGTGCATCTTCAGATGAAAATCAAGAATACCAATAAAGCGGTTCACGACTGTTCCGAAGGAAGAATTTCCACCCTGTAGACATGTTTGACATTATTAAAACCGAAAACGTTATTTACGAGACATATTTACTTCTTTTCTCAGCCTTGTTACACAGGCAAGAGACAACGACCTCCAAAATTGAGCACTATGTCTGCGACAAATATTGCCCACCAGAAGAAAAATCGAAATAATCTTGCGAAATTACAGTTTCTTAGGTATGTGTTCAATAAATCGCCGGGCATCATGTCAATCTCGTTTGTAGACATATAGATTTAAAGGTTCATAAAGAAATACAAACGGCGTAAGAGATAATTTCTGTCAGATGTAAGCAATGACACATAAACACACTGATGCTTCTCTTTGGGGTTGTTCTTACCATGATCAGTCTGGTGAATGGTGTTTTTCGCTTCGTTTCAAACCACAAATATTTCTACTTGCACCGCTTAAAGATCGCCGATACCGATTAATGAACGAATTAGACATTCAGAGGGCGTTGCCTTGTTATTAAAGAACGCCGATACCGATTAATGAACGAATTAGACATTCAGAGGGCGTTGCCTTGTTATTAAAATCAGCCTGTTCGTCATATTTTAGTCACAACTCTACATACGGTGTAAATTATGAGATTTTAGAATCTTAATTCCATTATTGTAAAACAAAATATCTTATAATTTCTAAACTAATTCAAAGTGTTATTGCCTGAATTTAATATAAATATACTGTTACCAATTGTGAAGAACAAGGCGTTTTTGGGCCCTCTTTGGTCCACAATATCTGCGCACATATTCGAATTGAGTAACCTTTAGAATTTGTTTAAACATTTATCACATATGTTCACAGTAATGCGAATAAAGTATTTTCCCTTTAAACACTAACATTTTTACCTAACGTATATATAATCAAAGGTCCTGGTGAGATGATTAAAAGAGGAGTAAAATATATGGGATTAAATCCTTTTTATAATGATAAGCAAAAACGACAAAACCCTTTCCATAGCATCAATACATCACTGCTAACACCAAAGTCGATTGTACGATTCCGACTGCATCATGAACATTTGTTCATGAATCACTGTCAAACAATGATGACACCAGGTGTTCGCGAAAAAGGTGAGCGTATCCTGCCCAACCACAAACACATGCAAAGCCATGTCAATTGTTCACCTTGAAAATCGGACATAATTTTTGTCACTCATGCGTCAAATTTGGAAATGTCCTCCACATATCTACCATAAAACGTTTTGAAAGCTTTACTGAAGTCTTGGATGTTGTAACCTTGATCAAACATTCTTTAAAATCTTCTAAGAAAAGAATGCTCAATAATACCTCAAAAGTTGTGAAATATAAACATCAAAGTCTAGAGTTGCTGGAATATTGCTCGACATGAAGGGAATTTTGACTATTGGAAAATTTAAGTCATCCCTATCTTGGCAGACACTTTTGTGGATAGTTGAAACTGGTTTCACTGGTGTCCTCTATATCTAGTTTAGTGGAAAGGAATTGGCCATTTGACCAAAATTGAATGATTTCAGATCATCGACATACCTGAAGCTCATTAAAGTCCCCTTGTTTTGATTTTGCCAATCCGAAATAGATCAGCAATGAAGGCTCATCAGGAATTGAATCTTACCTGTATGTTTCATTTACATTATAAGTATAATTTTGTCCTAGATTGATATATGTATATTTCAATGAGTCGCTAGGTATTCCTTATTTAATTATTCTAACTAAAGTTCAATAATGATTCAGTTTTTTTGATGGACGAGAGAACGGTTTTGAGAGTAACACCATGAAATATGTTCTCAATTTCCAGTCACGATTACATCACTCAAAAGGACTCAAAGTCGGTTTGCATAAAACGACCAACATTTGACAATATAAATGTTAGAATTCAGGATGCGTTTTTTGTTTGGTTTGAGGTTTGAGATCACAGATGTGAGAAGGATGAATCTCCTCGTTTGTTCCTACTTTGAACTTGTGCAGTCCAACAGTCCCATATCATGTCGGGAGAGCAAACTTGTAAACACTCCACATTGATGTTTGAAACATATTAATCACTTAATATAAAAATATTATTTTGTGAGTTAGAAATGACGTGACTTAACACAGAGATATTATTTAAACTGTGCCCCTTTGAGGTTTTCGAGAGTTGGAGAAGTATCACTAAAGCTAAAAATTATTCTGAAATTATACAGACGTCTTTGAAAGCCCGTGTCAAAGCTCTTATTCGATGAACCGTTTCTTTGATATATTTGAAGAATGTTTCAAACCGACCATGATATGTTTTGAAAGAGAGTATGGCGAAAATTTACAGGTTGTGACTGCAACCATGAACGTGTATCTGAGAGCATACGAGTTTATGTTCCTATAATGTCCCAAATGATCGTTGCCTTCTATGCCGGTGTCTGGCCCACGGTTGGAAATGTATCTATAACCCCATATGAGAAAAGAAATCTTCCACTACCTCATGACAGCCGGTAGGTTACGCTCCGTGGGGATCCCTTATAACAAAAGGTACAGGCAAAATAAAAGGTTGTAAGAGGCGAATGGGTCGGGTGATTGCGTGTCATCGAACCCAGCCGGCGTTTATCTGAGCTCATTATCCCGTTTTGCGAGCAGTATTGTAATAAACACCGTCCGTCCATGCAAGATGTCGTTTCCGGAACAGATCTTGAAAAACGTATCAATATTTGGATTACCCCACTTGAACAGTATTCCAGTTATATCCCGACGTTATGTACACGTACATTGTACGTTGTCAGCTGAATTAAAAGAATACCTCAGTTACTGACTTTGAAGATGTCTATACATTTTCTTTCGAAACTCGTATGTTTGAAGTGACATTTAGTTGTGACTATGGACATTACTTGGGAACCCTATTTTAAAATGTCATCGATTTTTGACATTATAGCACTATATGACGTCATCAATGGAGTGCTCCTGCAAGTCGACGAAGGTTGAATCCATATCTGGTTAAAGTACTTGAAGAGTTAAATGCTAGCAATGATAAATGTTTGCAAAACCATGAACATTGTGAGTGAATCCCCTATGGTAAACTGATTTGGCGCGGTAGTTGAGTGAGCTTGGCGCAATAGAATGACATGAGGTGCAATGGGGTTTAACCTCGCTTTCAAGATTATTGCACTTATATAGCGACGTGAATGCGCTCGTGTGTGTGGCTGCTTGTACTTGTCCGGAATAATGACGATTTATGGTGCTAGCCCACTGAGAAACCATGTCGCAGTTTAACATGAATACCCCACTCAGACACAGAATACTGACTCCGAGCCGACCAGTCCTTTATTTTAGCCACTTAACGCTGGGCGCAAGGCAGGGTAACAACACGTACCATCTTTTAACGTCTTTTGGTATGAACCCCCTACCTTCCGCTCTCCACGCAGACGCTCCACCACTAGACCACGGAGGTCATATAATGAACAGACACTCCCTTCCCTTTTCAACTGTAAATCATCTACTTTTAAAATACGTGTCTTAGAAAAAGCTGAATGATCCTAAAAGAGACCTAAAGGCACACTTAACGTGTTTCGAATAAAATTGGTGTACATGAAAACCTTACGTCATTTAGAAGAACTGTCAACAGCCATGCTTTAAAGATAACCCCCAAGAACAGTGGTCTTCATGCGAAAAATGTAAATGTCAATACGTGTCTCATTTGGGATCAAATGTCCTTAATAGGGGCCAGAGGTTCTGATAACTGCCGACACTATAAGCATGTGGAGAAAGCAGTTGTTCTCGCACCCTCGTCAGCCAGAGACATTTCAGCCTGAAGGCGACTGGCTGAGCAGAGTATGACAGATGGGACGTGGTGCTCCGCGGACGTTTGTGATGTCCCCGGCTTCACTGGATCATCTGAACGTGTGATTAAGGATTTGGTTGCATGGCCATACAATCAAAGTTATGTGGTCGTGTGGGTTACGTTTATGCTACTCCATTATAAACTTGTTTTGCTGGCTTATTCCTGTCACATCGGGGTATTAACTGCTATCAATACAAAGTTAGTTCGTAGGTTGGGTAAAGTATTTAAGGTTTGAACTAACACAACACAAACTCTACAATAACCCTGTTTAATGTCTAATGTATTTTATTTGTGGTTGTTATTTTCAGATGTTGAAATTTTAGACAAGAACGAACACACCCAATGTTATATGTGTATTGAACGAACGGTAACAATACAACAAAACGGAAACGATGTTGCAGGTGATAATGCACAACCGACAGGAAGGATACTTCGGATGAGTTTCAAGGAAAAAATGTATTTTCGTAAAACCGTTTAATTGTTTAATATTCTGTCCAAAAGGTATGGGGAAACTAATAATAAATAAGCACATTTCTACCATAAGGAATAATTTAGGAGAGGAAACAGTGATGCTGCTGCTGCTGCTGCTGCTGCTGCTGATTATCATTATTATTATTATTATTATTTACTGATTAAAATTCAAAACGCAGCAAAGAGGGTTTGGGTGATCCTGGTACAGTTGGGCTTGTTAGGCTCATCATCAGCCTAGGGCCCTTGCCCCCTCTACACAGACATCGCTCTCAACACATAGTCGATGTGCGTATTTTCGTATTATGCTGAGGATGAATGGATGCTGTCACATTGTGTGCATGCGACATCACACATTTGGGATGTATTAGTTCTATGAATACGTGACTACATTTACTTGTACATCTGCTTGATGGAATATCCGATTTAAGCTTGTGATGACAGAATCTCATAGACAACGGAATGAGTGAGTGAGTTTTACTTGGCGCCGCTTTTAACAGTACAAATGTGCAAGGAAAGTGATTTACCATTTGGGGAAACATAAGCGTGAGTTTGGTGCAGAAAAATCAAGGATCATACTCAGGGAGAAGCCTAGCTCAGACAACTGGACCGCCCGCAGCCTGAAACAAAGAGGTAGTTTTGCTTCTAATGCAACAGGGCCGTCTCCGTGGTCTAGTGGTAGAGCGTCCGCCCGGAGAGCGGAAGGCCCGGGGTTCGATCCCCGACCGCGTCATACCAAAAGACTTAAAAGATGGTACTTGTTGTTACCCTGCCTGGCGCTCGACATTAAGGGGCTAAAACAAGGACTGGTCGGCTCGGAGTCAGTAAACTGTGTCTGAGTGGGGTATTCATGTTAAACTGCGGCATGGTATCTCAGTGAGCTAGCACTATCAATCGGCATCAGTCCGGGCTAGTACAAGCAGCCAAACACACACACACACACACACACACACACGTGCATGTCCGTCGCTATATAAGTGCAATAATCTTGGACGCGACGTTAAACCCCATTTCACCTCACCTCACCTCTAATGCAACAGTGTGTTACTGCCCCTGTTACCCGATTAGGCAAATGCTAGTACTGTCTACCTTGTGCCGAATGGGATTCGCCCGAACGATCAAGGCATAGACATGTACATTTATTATCAATGAGGATAATGAGATCCCTCTAAAGTATGTCAAACTCCCCTTCCACTGGGTTGTCGACACATGGTCATCCTCATAGTCTTACGTAACTTCACTTCTAATTGTACTTAAAATTAGAACAGTCAAATGTCCGATCTTTGACAAGACGCTTCATCTACCCTGACTATCTTTCAACAATCGGACATCAGTTGTAACTTGAACAAGAACCACAACGTGATGCATGATGATGACAATCTTCGTTTAAACAGTTGACATGACGTTTCGTCAAATACCATAACGTTTTCAATAGACGACGATTTCACACTGTTACATAAATATTATTCTCATAATCCGCTCAAAATGAGTCGTGAGATTTGCAAGAACCGTGTTGTTTAATATTAGACAATTTGAGTATTTGATAATTGAGTGTTATTGAACAAAGCTCAAATTCCTTCAACCTAAGTTTACCCAATGTGTATGTGGTACATTTGGCCAGTATTGCATTACACATTACATGGAATTCTTAGAAATGCATCTTCCTTTCTTCGAAATACAAATATGATTAGATCATGACTTCGCGTCGGAAACCAACACCATTTTTGCAAATTCCTAAGAATGTAAGCGACGCACACAAATGCTCAACCAGAATCATCGTCAAAGAGTCATAGTATACCACATGAAGCCGTATTTAGTAATGCGGCCAGCAGTAAAATGTGGCTCACACTGATCATATTGGAAGCCAAAAAACATTCATTTCATGAAAGGTCTAAACATCTGCAGCTGAAGGATTTCATTCGTCACATTTGACTCTGAATGGCCCAAATGGTCTATTCGCACCACCTCGGCATTTAGTTATTCTGGCGCAGAATTATATTGGCTATCTCACTAAATTCCTGGTCCAACACGGGGGCCTCACGCTGTGACAGTTTTAGCCATAAACTCATTTCGTATTTATAGTATTCATCTAACATGGACTGTGAAATCGAAACTGTCACGTAATGAATATTGTAATGAAACTGACCGTTGTCCACTATAGATGACCAAACCAAATACGGACACGAAGACACCGGAGATCAGTGAGGCAGAAGAGTGTACCTTGGCATCAATGATCACCAATGACGATACCGAGCATAGTCCATTCTATCACGACCTGTGGAGAAACGTTGACTCCACGTATTTACATTTAGATCATTTGATACCGTTCTGTACTGCTAGGATGACCGAGCGAGTAATAAAAGTCAGCGAGGCAGATTAAAGTGTCTCGCAGGTTAACCATGGTTATTAGTTCCACACTGTCCTCTGTAGGGTCAACAACAGGAAAACTCATAGAAGGCACTCGGTTCCCTAGAGTGGACCTGTCTGTGGTCAGTGGGTTAAAGCACGGGCGTCTTCCGAGTGATGAAACCTGTGAAAGGTATTCGTCTTTTTATTCTCACCCCACCTATATGTATAAATATGATGCTAAAAACACCAGGGCCCACTTGCACAAAGCGATCTTAGCGCTAAGATGATCGTAACTCCCATACTTTAACATAGGTTAACAATAGTTGTAGCGCTAAGATCGCTTTGTGCAAGTGGACCCTGGAGTGATATGCGATCACGTAAAAGCATACAACCTATTCGGATCTATCGAGTCGTTTTTCATTGAAACAGCAATGCATTCGGGAATTATATGGCAGTACGGTCATAGTATGAATTTGAGTTTACACAACCGCGAAACCCGATTCCTAGATTGAATTTATCTTTATTGCGCGGTATTTGTGGAGATACTCGTTCATATGCTTTGTCGTGTCCAAGAATCCACGACACGGAAGACGCTTGGTTCGTACCCTAATCACATTTAACCTTCGGTGTGCTTATATATGTTACCGTCAAAGTCAGTCAATTTATGAAATGACTGAAAATCTCAGTCAGTTTCCAGATTGCTTGATTCACTCAGATACATGTACTGTACAAAATGACTGAAACAAATATCATTATTTCGAAGACTGACAAATATCAAAACAAACACATTTGAATAAGCATGGCTACGTGTCTACTTTCATTTATAAACGACTATGTTTTACAATGGATGACAAAACAGAATTGGAGACAGTCAGCCTTTCACAAGAACATAAATCAATAGAAGACTGACTATTAATTTTAACATTTAAAAGTGATTGGCATCCAATTTAGGTTGTCGTATGATATGAAAGGAACAGCCTACCCTATGCAACATGTAATTCCCTTGTGTAGTACAGCACTAGTTGAAGCGTTCTTTAATGAATAGTAACTGAGTAAGAGGAACTCGCATGCAAACTCCATTATTTTGACAAAGTTTGGGTTCTCTACTAAAATTAAACACAAGAAGATTCTTCCTGCAAGAATTAATCTAACAGACAATGGCACCTCCTTGAACGCTGTAGAGTTGATATGTAATCACAGTTACAGTACTCAATACGATGTGGTCTTATCTTCTGAAGATTCTTGGTAAGCCGAGACACCTTGATAATTATATATCTCAGTTAAACTTGAATTGTGTCTGGTGAGGAAACAATGAGGGCTTATTTGATGCTGATCCCAGAAGACGACAGAGAGGACCTGCATGCAACCTTTTCTGCAGCACCAACATCTGGCAACCACAGCAGATGTCAATCAAATCTAAAATGTTCCAAAATGAAAGATTAATAGATTTTGTTAATCCTTATAAATTAAAAAGCGTGTTAATTACCTTGTGTTACTGTTTTACCAAGTATATTTTACTCGTGTTATTTAGTTTACCAAATATTGTCAACCTTTTGCGATTTAATGCCATTACATGGCAAGTAGACCAGTCGAATTGTTAATAAATCATTGAAGTTTTATTGACAATGACTGAAAATGTAAAGCAATTTGTAACGTGTCCGTGCGAATTAAGCGTTTGTCACTGAAATATTGACAGCCATTGAAAGTTTAGTTCTTCGAACGTCACATTCAAAACAGTTGTCTGCTGACTGAAGTGGGTTTATGTTCATCATTACAAAGGCTAAGAGAGTTGCCCTAATACTCAAATTAAATGCCACAGAATCACACAATTCAAGGTTATATATATAATGTCTAGATCGTTGGTGGAAATAGGCACCAGTACATGGAGCTTATTCCGCCATTAAAGGGTTACTGTATTGAATAATTTTGAAAACTCTACAAGAGTAGGTTTATTTATTTTAACATTGATCAGACCACTGTAATATTGGCATGCTAATGAGTATTTGTTTAGTATTTATTCGTCCTTCGTTCCTTCAGGCTGAAAACATTCCGCTTAGAACACCCAAACGCTGTTTAGTAGATAAACATTTGATTAGCACATGTCTATATGAATCTGTTTAGCTACATCGCATTAGTCAAGACAGTATTAAGTTGTAGTTCTGCCCATCGTCAACTATTCGCCATTTTGATTGGTTGCTTCAATATTCAGCAGAACTGGTTTGGCACACATCATGTTTCAGGTGTGTGCAGCTTGACTCCTGCATATTGTATGTCACTTGTGTTGCAGAAAAAAAACCCGATTTTTTTATGCATTACGTAATCTATAAAGCCAGTTCCTGGTGTCCCCGATGGCGCTTAAAGAGGCGTAAACTCATTCACTCTGAAACGCACAGTGATAGAACGTTCTTGAACACCTGTGATATGGGTGAAACATTCCAAAAGCACTTCACTTTGACATGCATTAAATCGTGTTTATGCGAATTTCTCATGTGTGGGTGAAACCTTGTTGAAAACAATATTAAACCCCCCCCCCCTCTGCTCACTGGTGCGGCAAAGTACCCTTTATGATACTCAGGATTTCAATTCATTTATCTACGCTTCCACGCCGTAATATCACACTTAATCTATTAAGCGACCGTTCCCTTGAAACGTCAGGAGTGTTCTAGACCTGTGACTGAATTCACCTTAACTGGAATTTAATAATACATTTTTGACTCTCCATTGGATATGTTGTCTCTTACAAATCCATGGTTTTAATGGGAAAATACCCTATAATTAAATGCAAACATCCACAGTCACAGACCTTTCGCCATCCTTTTGTGTATGAAACGGAGCATGTCATTACATAACACATGTCATATCACAGTTCACTGCCTCCGTGGTCTAGTGGTAGTGCGTCCGCCCGGACAGCGGAAAATCCGGGATTCGATCCCGGCCGCGTAATACCAAAAGAATTTAAAGGATGGTATTTGTGTTACCCTAAAACAAGGACTGTCAGCCACACACACACGCAATATAAATGCAATAATCTTGAACGCGACGTTAAACCCCATTTCACCTTATCTAAATATTCCATCACACAGATCGTTACCGTATAAAAAAGAACTTCCAACAGATGAGATTCTGTACATTTATCTTTCATAATATGTTAGTGACATTCATCGAAATGCCTTACTTTAAAAAGTGAAGTTCATATTTATAAAACCCGTGAAGATACGGGGTAGGATAGGTCTTCAGCAACCCATGCTTGCTG
Organism: Haliotis rufescens; assembly: GCF_023055435.1. Taxonomy (NCBI): domain Eukaryota; kingdom Metazoa; phylum Mollusca; class Gastropoda; order Lepetellida; family Haliotidae; genus Haliotis; species Haliotis rufescens. Next base: position 57,370,103 of record NW_025963779.1, on the reverse strand, counting down.
TGAAAGGCGACTATGCTTGTCGTAAGAGGCGACTAACGGGTTCGGGCGGTCATACTCGGTGACTTGCTTGATGCATGTCATCGTATCCCATTTGCGTTGATCGATGCTCATGATGTTGAAACAAAAAATTGATTTTGTTGTTTGAAGATAAAAATATGCGTTCATGATTATATTCACAAAACCTATGACGCCTTACGTAATAATATGTATATTGGCAGTTGCCTGGTACCCATTCGTCGATATAAATGCACTTTTTATTGTAGTCTAGCAGAGAGCTGTCTTGTCCATAACGGTTTCTATGTTTTATTGCATGTGACATAATTGTTTTTATGGGTTTAAGAAAATTACATAGGGACCTGGGCCATGGGAATGAGTTATCGTTGGAAAGATGAAGCCAAACTTGTAAAAGAAACTTTATCTTTATCTCAAATGTGTATAATAATATGCGTACATATAATACATAAAAAAATATGAAAATATTTTTCAAAACATTCCTTATAGTAAATTATTACACTAAACATGTTTATGTTATTCGGCAATAATTAAAACAAGGAGCCACGTCCTTTACTAGACCGGTTTACCTGCCCAAGAGCGCTTGCGCTCCTTGCCTGCAGCCGCTTGGAGGCGAAGGGCAGGGTACTAGTCTAGCCCTATCCGACCTATTTCCCCAAACAGCATTTCGACGCGATGAAACGTTGGCCCATTTCTGTGAAGCGGGTCTGTCTGTCGAGAGGGTCGGGAACAGGCCAATAGCATATCGCTATGTGGGAAACGATGACCCAATTTCCGTGAAGCGAGGTATTAGCACTTTTGGACAGTGTGGATAATTAACGTGTCATGTTACAGGAGTAAACATCTACCATTAGGTAGGTAACTCTCATAGATAAGTATGCTTCATGGTTAAAAATAACAAACGCACCCACAACTTTGTTTTAATTTCAACAATGTCTCAATGTGCAGATCAACCTCATTATAAATTAATCTTACAAAATTGTAGCTATTACTTTGAAAATATCATTTATGAAAAATATTAATATCTTTACCACTGTAGATATATCAACGCAACATTATTATGTATACTGCTATGATTGTGTCAACTAAATACCCCATGTTCCTTGAAAACAAGAACATAAGTTTCTGGAAGTCACTGTGAAAACATATGACTTGTTTTGTTTTCATAATATGTTTCTACTTTATAGTACATTAATATTTAAAATGAAAAGTGCCATATTCTTATTCCTGATTCTGAAGGTACCACATGCGAATTACAATTTTTTGTATCTTCTGGGTTACAGATGGGCCCTTAATGGCAGTATAGGTACTTGCATCAAAAATGCTTCAAAATTTCATTCGCCGTTTTGATTCTCTGGATCCAAGGTATCATGTCCTTATATTGATGTCACAAAATTTGTGGAGGAATGATGACTTGTAATCGATTGGTTGTTATTTATATTCTTGTCACAGCCCCATGTGTTTTACAAACCAACTAGCGTTCCAGTTGAGCCGGCAATTAGATGTAACAGTATCATATTTTCCTCAGGCAAAATTGTGTAATAGCTGTGTTCACCAACAATTAGGAAGCCTGGTTGTTTGCATGTAGCTGGCCTTCCTAAGGTGTTTTCAATACATCATGGATCGTTTAGGACGTAAATACGCTAAAATTACATTTTTGTAAATATTTAGCACTAAGTATTGAAATTTATGAGTGAATCTGTAGTGTATGCAACTCGTGAAGATCCAGGATAGAATAAGTCTTCGGCAACGCGAGCTTGCTGAAAAGGCGACTATGCTTGTCGTGAGAGGCTACTAACGGGATCGGGTGGTCAGGCTCGCTGACTTGGTTGATACATGTCATCGTGATCCAATTGGGTGGATCGATGCTCATAATATCAATCACTGGATTCTCTGGTTCAGACTCGATAAATTTCTAGCTGGAATATTGCCGAGTGCGGCGTTAAACAATAAACAAACAAACAAACAAACAAAAATGAAGTGCAGGGCTGGTATTTGTAGGGTGTGTGTCATCCATAAATTATCCAATTGAGACATTTTAATCAGCTACGTGTTTCATTTCTTATATGGTTTTCGTGAACTGTAGTTGTTCAGTAACAACAATGATCATGTCTGTTAATCAGGAAAATGAAAAAAACTACAGTAATACATGAAAAACTGAGTGAGTGAGTGAATGTTTTTTTACACAGCACTCAGTAATATTACAGCTGTATGACAAATCTAAATAATCGAGTCTGGAACAGGCAGACCAGAGGTTGACGCAAGAGCAACGATTAGCGTCATCAATAAAGGAAATGTTTACATACACAATTATTGTTTTGAAAGTTGAATCTGCGTACCAAATCGGATTATATTACGTCCAGCGAACCATACGTACCAAATACCCTTTTAATATGCCCCAAATCCCGCACACCAAAAGGGGGGTTGGCACCCTCTTGATATCCTTATTTTGACAATATTACCTTGTGAATAACAACCACACAGAGCGATGACATTAGAATTGTACTAACTGTCCAATAATGTACAGTAACGTGTGTCAATTTGCAAGAAAAAGCAATAAATCAGGTCTATTACATCGTGGTCAGTTGATATGTCTCACTGCGATCCTCAGTCATGTCGTTGGAATATTTCTAGCGTCGTGAACAAGATACAACATTACAACTGTCAGGCAATAGTCTCAGCCGCCCTATTTCCAACCTAAACGACTGGTTCATCCGGTTGAATGTCTGTGACAAAAGGAGATGAGATGCTGCTGGAATCCGGGTCTTATTTTTGGAGTGTTATTGCAGGTATTCTTATGTTAGGATAATATGTCTTTGCTATATATAGTATAGGGTACAATCACAATCAGCTATTAGATAACTCACTAATCACCTTTTAACTATTTGTCTTTGACCCTGCATTTACCAACCGAATTGTTAGTGAAACATCGCTTGGCAATGACAGATCTTCTGTTTCCTTTTAATTTAACTTGATGATAAAACACTTTCACGAAAAGCGAGTCGCCAGCGGGATTCGAACCCGAGAAGTCCATACCGAAGGCTAACGAATGTAGTCTTCTGCCAAGGCGTCATGAAAAATATTACTTATAACATATTTACTAACATCGCAACTGATAGTCATGATGAAGCCGTTTTGGAACGGGGTTCTTTGTGATTTATTGGCTATACATTTTAGGAGCCAAGGCTCTTTGTATCTAGGTCATGTTTTAAATAGGCTTGAGCCCGAGGGTCGGGGGTCTAATCGTTTAAATGTTGTTTTAAAATTCCGAGGACTAAACATTTCAAAGATTATACACCAGGTCCTCTTGCTCGAACCTGTACACAGACGACAAATTACGAAATGGGCTTCACACAGTGTACCCATATGGGGATTGAACTCGGGTCTTCGGTGTGACGAGCGAACGCTTTAACCGCTAGGCTACCAACGCAGCGTCGAATAGAAAGGGGAAGATGTCTCAAGTCAATTAGTGGTCCCAGCAAGTTTGTTTCATACATTCGGGAAGCAATTTGATTGTCAGTAAACTCAACCTAGACGTTAATGATTACCTAATTACATTGACACGAAATCTCACATTGACACACGCCACTAATTAAAACTCAAGTTGTAGTCTGGAATATGAGCCCTCGAACTATACGTTCGAACTACACGTTCGAGTGTCCATTTCCAGACTACAACTTCATTACCTATGAAACCCTTTTCTGTCTATTTGTTTGAATGTCTGATAAACTGTCGGCAAAAGGAAATATATATACATGGTTTATGGTGATTGAAAAGGAAAAGAAAAGGTTATTCGATTTTGATGCATTTGATCCTGGAATCATACTAATGTTTTGGAGTTGTGTCTTCAGCCTTTTAACGTTTTGACAGCGTTTGTAGTTTAGTGATCGAATCCTATTTTCAAGTGTACACATTGTTTTGCCAGGCAAATAATGTGTGATTTGAGCTTGCCATGATATACATACAGTGTATTAATGCAAAACGAATACTATTTTATAGCTCGTGTCACGTGAACATAAATGACCGTTTCTAATTTAACAAATGTATCGGCCCTTAAGACAGAATGTTGCAAAACGTGCACATATCCATGCATAAGAACACTATTAATCCTGGGACTGTGGGGACACTTCAACGTTCATTTTTCACATCCAAGCTCGCATTCGTCCTCGTCCCCACGTGGGTTTAGTGAGTGAAGCCCATTTCTGGTGTTCCCCTCCGTGATGTTGCTGGAATATTGCTAAAAGAGTCGTGGAGCCATAATAATTTGCTGTCAAAGATAGAATAAGAAGTGATGTAATTTCTGTTTTGATCAGTCGGAATAGCAATTTCTGTTTATTATCACCAAATAGATATTTCACAGTCCTTCCAGTTCACGTAAATTGATGAATGGTTGGAGAGCATTTGTTCACGGACATTGTGTAAGGCGTTCAATTTCTCATGGGTTTAAATGGATCGGTGCAGCTATCGTCCTTTACTTTTTCATTGAACCTGCTTAGAGTGATGAGAGATTTTTTTCTTCGTCAACAAAGGACATATTTTGATTAAGACTGATCATCCCGAGCAACTGTACCAGAGGTTCAAGAGAAATACAGTCCCGATCCACTGGTAATATAGTCCAATGAGAAACAGCGGAGCACTGAGTAACAAGGTGAGGTGAAATGGGGTTTAACGTCGCGTCCACGATTATTGCACTTATATAGCGACGTGCATGTACGTGTGTGTGTTTGTGTGACTGCTTGTACTAGTCCGGACTGATTTATAGTGCTAGCTCACTGAGATATCATGCCGCAGTTTAACATGAATGCCCCACTCAGACACAGTATACTGACTCCGAGCCGACCAGTCCTTGTTTTAGCCCCTTAATGCCGAGCGCCAGACAGGGTAACAACAAGTACCATCTTATAACGTGACGCCCTTATAACGTGACGTGACGTAATATGAACTGTGAAACCTCTTCGGCGTGCACCCTGTTAAGGTGGAAAGACGTAATATATAGTTAATGAGGCATTACTATGGATTCGTTATGCATTCAGAGGTTGGTTGTTCCGTAACTGCAACTTAAGATAGAATTGAAAAGACAGACTCAACTCAGAGACTGTTACACCTGGGGAACCACAACTTAAGATACTACTTGAACTGACAGACTCCACTCAGAGATTGTCACACCTGGAGAACCACAACTTAAGATAGAACTTGAACTGACAGACTCCACTCAGATTGTTACACCTGGAGAACCACAACTTAAGATACAACTTGAACAGACTCAACTCAGAGATAGTCACACCTGGAGAACCACAACTTAAGATAGAACTTGAATTGACAGACTCCACTCAGAGATTATCACACCTGGAGAACCACAACTTAAGATAGAACTTGAATTCACAGATTCCACTCAGAAAATGTCACACCTGGAGAACCACAACTTAAGAAAGAAATTGAACAGACTCAACTCAGACATTGTTACACCTGGAGAACTACAACTTAAGATAGAACTTGAATTGACAGACTCCACTCAGATTGTTACACCTGGAGAACCACAACTTAAGATAGAATTTGAATTCACAGATTCCACTCAGAGATTGTCCCACCTGGAGAACCACAACTTAAGATAGAACGTGAACAGACTCAACTCAGAGATAGTCACACCTGGAGAATAACAGAGACTGACTGTCTGACATCGATCAGTTGCCATATATCGAAGAAAGAGAATATAAAACGTCAACGCGAGAGAATAACCGATTATCTGCCAAATGAGACTGGGCGTAAAAGACAAACTAGTGGTGAGTATATCTGGGTCTATCACGTACATTGTGTATGTCATTGTCATGTATTAATATTGATTAACATGTCACCGGGTGACGTTATATATATTTGAAAATAATCATTTCTTAAAGGAAACATAACACAGCATGGAATCATCATGACGGACAAGAAATACATGTATACTAGTATTCCATTATCAACAATACGATGGGATAGCCTAGAGGTTAAAGCGTTATCTCGTCACGCCGAAGACCCGGGTTCGATTCCCGACATGGGTATATTTTGAGAAACCCATTTTCCGGTGTCCCCCGCCGTGATATTGCTGAAATATTGCTAAAAGCGGCGTACAGCCATACTCACTCACTCACTTTGAAGAAATAACGGCGAAAGTTATCTCTCTAAGAAAATAATCTTGCGGTAATAAGTCATAAGGGCTCAATGTACTCATTAACTAACGTATATGTATGCAAATGTTTTTATCCTATTTGCCAAAAAATATTTATAAACATTGCTTAATGGTATTTTGTAACACGAATGCAGCCTGTACTAGGCTGTTAACCGAACTTTCTACATGTGAGAACTCTCTTGAGACTGGGAGGTTGGCTGTCATCTCATTGAGACGAGAGTGGTAGTTCTTCCTGTGTCAGGCTCCTCGACACTTGAGCCGGGTTTGCCACGAGCTCATTATACTAACACAGGCACAGACATCACACTGATTTGGCTATCCATCAATTACTCGGGTCTACAACGATTGGAAAGGTTACCGACAAAATCCACTGCAATTTCTATGCTGAATCATGCAAATATGCTTCATGTAATAGGGCACGTGTGAGGAAGCGGAAGTCCATGATCAGTGGTGCCGAGCACATACAGATGAAGACGTGTGTTGCTTTTGTCTTCTTTGGACACCAAGTTATATCATGTGATGGAACATGATGTAATTACCACTATGACGTCACAATGAAGATGTAAGACGTCACGAACCGCATTTGCTTGCAGCTGTATCTACTCGACCATAGAAGCAGGCATTGGTATGTTGTGAATGACGTATACTAGTGAGAAGGTCGTTGTGGTTAACCACATGTAATTAAAGGCTAAATTAGACAGGACAGACATTCTCGTACATTCTTGAACTGTTTGGCGAAGGAGCTCTGTATTCGATCATATATTTACTTAAGTCTGCACCGTCTTGACGTGATGTACAGCCCGAACTAAGAGCCAAACATAATTATCCAATGTCTGCAACCAGTCTCTATGTTTGTTTTTTAAAGTCAATGGATGTTTCAAGTCGGAAAGGTGAACGGAAATATATACTGAGATTATTACATTATTAGGGCAATACATATTTTGAAAAAAACCCAGACGTGTAAGGCCGAAAAATGACGGCATTTTAATTATACAGCTTTGATTAACAATTGCGACGATATCTACTGTATGATTCTTTAAAAGAAAAATACATCTTACATTAATATGAATGACGTTTTCTTTAGATCAATAAAAAAACAGTCGTGTGAGACCGAAAAAAATGACGGCATTTTAATTGTACAGCTTTTATTAACAATTGCGAGGATATCTGCAAAATGCTTTTTCTGACAAAAATAAATCTTACATTAATATGAATGACGTTTTGCCTTAGACGATTAACAATTTTGGAAACTTTGCCTTCATACAGGGGTATTAGCAATATTCAAGCAATAGCACGGCGGAAAACACCCGAAATAGTATCCATGTGGGGAATCGAACCCGGGTCTTCGGCGTGACGAGCGAACGCTTGAACCACTAGGCGATCTCATCGCTCATTGAAGACAACCCTTATTCCTTGAAGGGGAAACACGACTATGCATACAATCTTCTGGCTGTAATCATAGCATTGGCCCCGTATGGGTTTTTGTTTCGTTCATGTGTATTAAGAATCCAGGGATGCAGGGTATCGATACAACATCCACTGTCCCATTAGCTTCATCACCCAATGTTTCGGGTATCATCATTTATTGTAAGGTTCACTACGGACACATGGTACTTAGGCCACGACTCTGGATGATAACTTGGAAGAGGATACACTGATTGGCTATATCAGTTGCAATTAATAATCATCCACTTGCAGACAAATCTTTGTATGAGGAAGATCGTCGACAGATACGCTGCTTATACTAATGTATTCATAGAATTTGTGCCTCGTTGATTTATATTACCAGTTAGTCCTTGAATTCATGAATTTTCCTATCGAGGATAGAGGCTTAACATGAATCTCAAGAAATACTCTACCATCGTGCTTATGGATATATCCCGAAGTATTTCTGAGATTCGAATATGACTAAGGGGACACTTCTTGTACTTAAATGGGCTAATGAACGTGTAATACTTACTTAAAAAACAACAAGTGGGACTCCGAGACCACGTTTTTTTAAGTACCTCCTTAAAACCCACTGCTAGTTCTAAATATATACCGGCATGACGTTCCCGCTTCCATACTAACATTGCATACGTAGCCCCGACACACTGTAGGTGTCTATCTCGACGAGGCTTTGTACTCCCTTAATAAAATATCAAGGTATATCTTACATCAATATTATTTAATCCGACAATCCAAATAAAAAAAACCCCACCTGTTTCTTGTCTGCAACGAAAGATTCACATATTGCATACAGGGAAACAATTCAACGTGCTAATAGTTAACAGTGTTAAAGCATCTTTAATGGTCTTTTAAGATGTCTAACGTACAAAGACACGGACGACGTCTAACAGGGCTGTGAGCTCTCAATGCAGAGACGTCATAGTTTTAAAAACGTTTCATCATTACTTAGATTCGCCTTCAGCCGTAATGAACACGTGCCCTGTCGAAAATTGGGAGGTGAGGTGAAATGGGGTTTAACATTGTGCTCAAGATTATTGCACTTGTATAGCGATGTGGCTGCACGTGTGTGTGGCTATTTTTACAAGTCTGGGCGAATGCTGGTGATAGTGCTAGCCCACCGAGATATGCCGTAGTTTAACATGGATACCCCATTCAGTATACTGACTCCGAGCCGACCAGTCCGTGTTTTATCGCCTCAAGGCCGAGCGCCAGGTAGGGTAAAAACAGCGAAGAAAAGAATGAATTCCCGCTTTGTTTGGTATATAACCCTTATCTTTGACGGTATGACCTTAAGTCGACTGGTCTCTGCTTTATCGCTTCAGATGATATACTTATGTCGTTAATACACTCTCATGCACGACAGATCGAGATGCGCAGACAACCTGTAGACAACCTTAAGACATCGACTGTGCAACTGTAACTGTTTCAATTAAACATCCATTTGAACTTTACTGAACTGTAGAAATATGTATCCAGCTGACATGTCATTAATATGATGGGTATAATAACCAGTGTTTTCTTAAAGTCACTTTTCTTGTTTTCTGTTCAAGAAGTTTGTCTAGATTTGAAATTCACACGTGTGCAGTATACAGTTTCCATTGAGGCACTTTATTGCTGAATCTTTGAAAAAACAACTAGATTGTAACCAATCACCTCACTGCAGGTTCAACATGAATAAAACACAATTCGACTGGCAGATATTTTTTTATGAATATAGTGAGGGCTTTTTCGTTTTATTTACAACATTTTGGCATCTCACAGTTTGTACAAATGTGACTCTTATAGCTGTCGTTTTGTCAGTATACTATCTAATGTGCTGACAATCTGTCTTGTAATCTCTCTCACAAGTGCAGCAGATTTAATCCCGTATTTGAAGCATGGATTAGTGGGGTCGGTAAGGATTTCCAAGTAGCAATCCCGCAAAATAAATGGAATGTTAGCTAATTCCGGTAAATAACTATAGAAGTTGAAAGAATCGGTATTAGCTCCTAATTTGGCCCCGCTGATATCGACATCCCTATTCTGATTGATTGCAGTGGCGACAATCTAAATCAACACCCTTAATAGCAATGAATTGCGCTGGCTATTTGCTGGGAATATTGATCAGCTGATTCTGTCAAATCTTTCAATGTAGCCTCCACAATTGACAATAGGAAAAACTCCCCGTTCTTTCACTTACTAAATCCACGACTTGACATCAAAAACCTTTCGACACACCAAGCGTGCCATTTGAACCTTACTCGTTTGTAACCATCGATTGCAGCAGCTGTGAATTAACCCAATACGGCTGCCATTCTCTAGCATGACATGAACGAGAATTATGTACATGGTATCTGACGTGAAGATAACTTATACAATACGAATAACTGTTCAGAAACAGCCTATATTCTTGATGACATCGTGCCTGTGAAGTCCGCTTTAACAATTTTCCAGATTAACGAATCCTCAGTTTGAGGTAGTGTATTTTGCATATATCTGGGCGTTACCAACATTAATCGAACGGAATACGGGGTTTCCGTATTAGCGGGGTTCGGGTTAACGAGGATTCACTGTACTAGTGATTATATGACCATACTTAAATAATCTCAATATAGTTATGTGGCGAGGTGATATGAAATGGGGTTTAACGTTGTGTGAAAGATTATTGCATTTATATAGCGACGTGCATGAACGTGTGTCTGTGGCTGTTTGTACTGGTCTCGATTAATGCCGGTTGCATAATGCTAGCCCACTGAGATGCCATGCCGCTGTGTGACATAGACACCCCACTCAGAGAGAGCACACTGACTCCGAGTCGACCAATCCTTATTTTAACCTTTTAATGCCAAATGAGTTATTCCAGATATATCACGGACTGTCACCTTGATGTGTGAGGAAAGCCCGAAGAAGTGTACCACGTCAGTGAAACCAGCTAGCACGGGTTTGGCTGAGAAACAGAATTTGGGCGAATTTCGGATTCGACCCACGTCCAAGGGACGTAACTCTGCACAGTGAATTGTGGCGTGTTACACTACAGGGACACCAGTGAGACACCAAGTGTTCGTAAGCTAAATGTCGGCCCAGACTATATTAACATTCAGTCATAACCTAGGCGTGCGGTGGGATAGCCAAGTGGATAAAGCGTTCGCTCGACACGCCGAAGACCCTGGTTCGATTCCTTACAGGGGTACAATATGTAAAAATCCCATACGTAGTGCGCCCCCCTCCCCCCCCCCCCCCCCCCCCCCCCCCACACACACACACACACACACCACCACCACCCCATGATATTGCTGGAATAGTGTTAAAAGCGGCCTAAAACCATACTCACTCACTCATAACCTCAGCACAATCACTTGTTTTATAAATTATGGTTCCACGTCGATGTTGGTTATATTCCGGAGGTGTCATCAAGAATGGGCGTTGCGTGCGTGCGTGCGTGCCGGACACCTGACCATGGTTTCAAATCTCTTCGCCCTGATTATGTTTCTAGGTTGGTCAACACAATACCCATGTTCCAGTTTTCATCCAGTAGTAGTAAATGTCTGAAAATGCCTGCTTGGTTTCGGGTTTTCCTTAACATTAATTTGACACGTCATGATCCAAATTAAAATAATGTTTTAACCGGCCTTAATCTAAGCTCACTCACTGGTAAATGTTGCTTAACGCACTAATTCACAAGTTAACAACTATTCTTGGCTTTCAACCTAAAAAACAGGGTATTTCTATCAGGATCATTGTTGGACTTTTTATTGAAGACATGTATGGCGTAAACTGTACAACGTACATGATATGTTAAAAGAAAAATGTGTATTTGTCACTAAGCGTTATTCCAAACACATGCCTATACCTGTCGATCTTACAGCACTCATTGACGGCAGAAGCAATCATGTACACATATTTACTTTATTTGTTTCTTCCAATTGACTAGTGACTTGCCTTTGCATGTGTTTGTGACGGGTGGGGCAGGACACGCTCATCTTTACGCGAATACCTGGTATCATCACTATTTGATAGTGATTCATGCGCACATGCTTATGGTAAAGTCTGAATCAGGAAATGAACTCTGCCTTAGCAGACATTTCTTTTAATAACGGAGATGGTTTTGTCGCCTGTACTGCAAGAATAATGTAAATAAAACTCTCATTTTATACCTTATGTAACCTGTAATCTCTTCCTATATGAAATACTACATCTAAGGGCTCTGGCTAAATGGAAAAAATCGAAAGTGTCTTTGAACTTTTGACAAATGCAACTTACCTTAATTTCTAGTTTTTTCCCCCAATAGTATGTATGTTTAATAGTGTCTTGTTCACACATGTACATGCCACCATATGACGTCAATTATGATAGGTTTACATATTAAAAACTATATCCCGTGTACATTCTACATGAAGGAAATATATGATAAAATTGCAATTAGCCAATTCAGCATCAGGATAAGCCAAATGGTAGTGATGTAGAATCACAAACATACACACGTCTATGCATGCATGAGTGAGTGAGTGAGTGAGTGAGTGAGTGAGTGAGTATGGTTTGACGCCGCTTTTAGCAATATTCCAGCAATATCACGGCGGGGGACACCATAAATAGGCTTCATACAATGTACCCATGTCGGGAATCGAACCCGGCGTGACGAGCGAACGCTTTAACCACTAGGCTACCCGATCGCCCCTTAACGTAATATGTATCTAAACCGCCGGGCGAAAGAAAGCATATCACGGCGGGGGACACCAGAAATGGGCTCAACACATTGTACCCATGTCGGGAATCAAACCCGGGTCTTCGGCGTGACGAGCGAACGCTTTAACCACTAGGCTACCCGATCGCCCCTTAACGTAATATGTATCTAAACCGCCGGGCGATAGAAAGCATACACTTGAAAATTGGAATTGACCCAAAAATTACAACCGTTATCAAAACGTTATAGGCTAAAAAAACCAGCAACCAATGCTTGCCGTAAGAGATCAGATGAACTTTGTTGATGCATGTCATCGTATCCCAGTTGCGTAGATCGATGTTCATGATGTCAATCATTGGATTATCTGGTCTAGACTACATTATTTACAGTCCGCACCATATAGCGGGAATATTGCTGAGTGCAGCGTTAAACAACAAACAAACAAAACTATGTAACAATGTCTGGAATTATATAACATTACTCATCCTAATATTAAATAAACGTAGAACAAACTGAAGGATTAGAGCAAGACTTTGAAATAGATACTTCTTGTTTACAACGTAATGTGTTTATGCTATTAGTTCCATTTACTAAGAATTACGTTATATTTCTGTAGACAATTTCTGTTGCCCATGAAAGAAGTGGAAGACGGATTAAAATCAGTCCTGGTAATTGCGGTGCAGCCTGACAAGACTGGAACATGTAAATTAAGACAAAAAAACGTATTTGACTTTACAACGATGACACGTCATGATTATAAGAAATATATTGCAACAGAACAAGGCAGGTGGCGTTTAATCACACCGACGATGTTTTTTCAAGATCAGTATGATGTCGCTCTATACTCCGTGAACTGTTGTAAGCGATCCTAGATTTGACATTTCTATATCCTCAATATGGAACAATTTCAAAGAGACAAAGGTATATAAATTCAAACGATTCATGATTCATTGATTTTTGCTGCATGAATTTGAAATTTTAACTGCGTACAAAATGTATGTACGACATTATGAGACCATATCTTCGTGATATCCTTGTGAAGAAGCATGTATTTAAAAGTACGAAATGTCAGATTCTTGATACAAATGAACTTGATACAAGTGAACTAAACTACTGGGAAAAAAGAAAGTATGTCCTCGAAAATTGGATTTGATGAAAATTTGATAAACGTTATCAAAACATTACTAATCTCAAAACAGTCGCCGAAACACTGCAAACGTAACGTACAAAACACAACTATGATACCCGTATCAAATACATCACCATCGCATAACCATTTTATGTTTTTTTTTCATTTTTAGCTACCATGAAACATGAGTGTAAGCTTTCTTTTGTCCTGCAGTGTACGTGCACAGCGAAATCCTGTTAATCCCGTCGGTAGTTTTCCCAAGAAAATCGTCCGAATTGGCCAGTGTCTGAATTATCTAATGATCGATACATATACGTTGTGATATTCTTTGTTTATCAATACACGTGAAGTAATCGTCCAGAAGGCGAGGAGTGGATTAACTAGATTTAACTGTGCAGGATTAAAAAACACTTTTTTGATCATCATTGAGAGACAATAAACGAGCTCGTTGAAGTCTGGCGCATGTTGACCTAACTTGAGTAATATATTCTTATGAATCTTCACAGTACGTTAATTGAGATAATCTTGGTTACCCATACATGTTATGATACTCTACTTTAAATAAGACTCGTTGGATTTAGAACGCTATTATACCACTTGAGTCCTTAAGACAATATATTATCGCACCTGTACCGAGACGATGTCATTCCCCTAATACCAGACAATCAATGATACGTTCGAAGCCGTGTTATATTATAATGAAAATCCTAAATAGATTCGATATAACATTATACAGTAGTGATATCTGAATGCATGCATGTTATTTTGGTACTGCTGCAGTTGTATCCGTCATTTATCTTAATACTTATGTCTTACATGAAGATATACATTAACTATCCGAGAACACTGTCGTCATTAAGCTGCATCTATCCCTCACTTGGTCTTAGAACTTTCCAAATTAGTTCGAAGAAAAAAATATTATTGATGTTTTAAACGAGTATTTTAGATCTATTTCGTGTGATCTTTAATAATTGGAACAGATACGAAATTGTTTGTTTTGTGATATTCGGTATGACGTCAGACACAATACAATTTCCTCGATTGGATTATGTTTAATTGTTTACACCCAATGGAATTTTCTTTGTGTGATATCTATATAAGAACTTTTACATTGAAACCACATTTCTCCTTTAACCTTGTCATTCGAAATATTATTGAAGATGAAGAAAGTTTAGGGTTTTACACAATGATCAAATATCGGTACTCCGCTTGTCTCGATTTACATGCACAACTCTATTTGTCGTTTAGTTTGCTTTAAGAATGCCTTTTTCAATTAGCAACAAATACATTATTCAAATGTGAAACAAAAGAGGCATTACACTTTGACAAAAAGAATATTCTCATGCAGTTTCTAAAAATTATATCATATACTAAGTACTACATTGTAACACTGTCATAAGATTAAAAAAAAATTCACGTTTTTCACAAGAGACACTATTAATATTTAGCGTGCAACGGATATTTATCATTGGCAAAGTCAGTTGATTTACGATACCAGATATACATATCAACGTACAGCCTTGAAAAACCGTGATTACGTAAAATGGAGTTAAGCTGAATTAATCAAGTTAATACTGCTTCTTATTTGATTGTATAAGAGTCCTTGACAAATATCTCTGCTTGCCTGGATAGGAATTTTCATGTAAAATAAGACATCCAACTTTTGAAAAACGATAGTGGGCTACTATAGCGAAAGGTTCATCCGTACGGGAAACCCTGAGACTAAGATGAAACTACGCCGCGGGTAATTGTGTCTGTATAAAGGAGTATTGTCGTAACGTATGCTGCTATACATACATAAATACATACAGATTGTTGAACAACGGAAGTGAATAAGTAAATCTATAAGTAAAATACAGATATGTCAGACTGTCCATGTGAAAAAACAAATATAACACGGTATATTAAGAGATAAGTGTATACACTGTATCAATAGATATGCACAGTGTGATCCTGCAAGGGACACTGAGGCCATTCTTTCATGATTTCATGATATTAAAAGCATTTCATTCCACATCACGCCAAGGAAAGCAGACACTCACAATAGTTATGGAACAGTCTCCAGTGTCAGCTATCACAGGCTCATGGGCGGTATGACGGCACCTATAGAAATTGGCAGGCGACCAATGGCATGCTGCAGGCATCGTGATTGAGATGTGGCTTGAGCTGTGAGCGATACTACTATCTGAGATGCTATAGTCAGATTCCACGTCGCCACACGAGCGAGCGCTTGCTACCTTGGCGTGCTATCTAAGCACACTGAAGTCTCTAAGCCAGCGGCCAGATGGTTACAGTTCATAGACTTGGTGTTGGGAAATTCCAATCACGGGAAATTGTGTGGCTCTATTGAAAGCAAGGTAAGGGCGAGGCTTGAAATTTAGTTTCTAAAAGTATTCTGTACTTAGCTGCAATGACGTAAACGGTCACTTGACACTTGATGTGTCATTTTATGTGACATGAGGGTACTATAACCATCTTTATAAATTACCCATATTTATCATTTTCCGCTTTACATTTCTGTCGGTATAATGATGTCAGATAAATACATGTGATTGAATGAGTATGGTTTTAAGCCGAATTTAGCATCATTGCAGTCTTAACATGGCAGGGACACCGAATATGGGCATCTCTATTGGGAACTGAATGTGCCAACTAGGCTTTTTTTGTGAATACTTGTACTTTTCTTAAGTTTAAAAATGGTTTAGAAATTTCTGTATTGGCATACATTGTACAGTTAAGTTCAAAAATGTGTACATGATCAATATCTCCTTAGACGATAATTGAGTTCGACATATGTTTGAACACATAACACCGCACATTGTCCACAAGATTCCCTAAAGTTGACACGTTTGTACTGGTACATAAACTCGGTCTTAAAGTTATTTCATGTGAAACCAGGGAACATTCATCGACCCTACAGTTTCTTTTCTAAACGTCATACTGATTAAGATCTTCGTCTCGTTACGTATAGTTTTGTGAATGAGAACATTGTTGCTTATTATTAGTGAATTCGTTCAAGCAACCTCGCATGATTTTCCTATGTCTCATCTTTACAGAACACATATTGTTATGCCTGTATTGTATGTAACTTATAGTAAAGGCACAGATACATGGCTGCTACCTTGATACTATCATTGTAAAAATTTGCTGTCCGTACCCTTTGATATTGAAAACACATAGTGTTAAATGACACACGCTGCATATTTATTACAATTTATCGATTTTGCTGTCTTGGTTGATGTTTGTAAATGACAGATTAAAATCTTATAGCGGACAATGAATAGATTTAAGTCGTATCGAGTTTCTTGAGCACAAACAAAATATGAATACTGACAATGAAGCAAAACTCCTGTTTTTCATTTCAGTTATATATATATACGCTGTAGTATGCATTTGAATACAAAATTGTGTGCTTTCTTGTCAAGAATATTTCATCATCTAATTTGAAGTTCTTCACTATTAGTAAGTTAAACATGTTTGAATACGTACAAAAATGACATTGAGACGCCGCTTGTATTGGAAGGATGATCACGTGATGTAGTGGAACCGCGTTATTCCGGACCCCGTTCATCTGTAGACCCCTATTTCTGGTGGATACTGTTTAGAACACAGAACTGTACACAACCTAAAACAAAAACAAGTTAAAGAACACCCACTCTTGGTAGGTTGTGTGTTGCAATACCCACCAGCAATGACAGATTAACTGGAGGCATAATATGGAGGCTGGGGTTATATAAAATGGTATGTATATGCAAGTATGCTGGAGCATAAAGGTCCAAAGGGAAGGCGGAACATGATTCTTGAGATGTGGGGAAGTCTAAAGTTATCCTTACTTTCGATCGGAATTATTGTGTTGCTTGAAATGGGCTAGAAGTGTAAAGATGCATGGCAGTCAGCAAATAATACCTTTGTCACGATAGTCTGTAAATACTCGAGTTCAGATCAGACAAACGATAGATATGTAGCCTGATAAATGATCCACTTCGTCGGTCCAGAATGAAACACAATCAGCAGATCAATCGGCATGATCACCTTATCCCTTATCCCGCCTCAAAAGCGATGCTGGATATTGTAGTTAGCGACGTATCGTTCTGTACGGAAACGCTAGATGAAGACAACCATCTTCAACACAAATCTGACCTCCAAAAGATAGAAGTTTATAATGTATACCAGTAGATTGTATTCTCGAAACATATAATTTAGTGATGTGAAATCCATCTTCTCTTACGGAGTCTGGCTCTTCTTTACTCAAAGCAAGATTTCGTGTACAAGAAACAGTTCAAGTTAACCAATAAATGCTAATTTAACAATAACTGAAGTGTTCATATAAAATAGTAAGAAACTGTTATTATTTATTTTATTTGAATGTGTATCCCATTCCTATTTCTTTCTAAATATTCTTTTCTTTAAATCTTTGTAAATATCTGTCTACTTGTGCGTAATGGACTCATCTTTTGGTGGATATTTCTTATGATTTTGGAACTGTATTTTGTCGTGTTTAATTAATATGTATTTGTTATTTGCAAGAAGTTTATTTTATTTTTATGGAATGGGTTGGTTCCATCACTTCTCGGCTCTCGGTTAACTCTCTATATCTCAATTTAGATCTTGAAATGTAAAAAACCCCGTATCATCCGCAGTTGCATCACCCACGGAATAAGAACCAAATGTTTACATTTATATATATTAAGTATATCATGTAAGAAGGTTAATAGTGACTGCAGGTCGTAGATTTTTAACACGTTGGTGAAAATTGCGGACTTGTGCTTACAAACAAAACCAAGGGCGAATCAGGGAGTCTTACCTTGAGGCATCGTTTCCTGACTGAACTAACGACCGTACAGGGCCTATGCAACTGGACTTCCCACGTCTCCGCCAATGAAAGAAATACAACTAGACAGTTTTAAGGATTTATATTTTTCCGAAAACAAATGCATGTGATGATCGTGAAGTTCTAATGATAAATAAGGGTCAATGAGCTACATCGTCTCGAGCAATGTATAAGGTCAATGATTCTCTACGTAATGACATTTACCGTACGCATTTCCGAAAGTTCAGTGCTCGCAAACATCAACGCTTTCGATAGTCATTTTGTCAAAACTTTGTACATAAATTGAATCTTTGAATGAAAGCAGACAAACTTAATAAAGTATCCGTTGCACTTAATGCCACGATCGTGGGTAAAAAACCTTAACAAGCGTCAACGTTAAAACCATTTCTGTGTGATGTTCTCAAACACGGAGTTACAAAAAGACGTTTCAAGTAGTTCTTGATGTCGAACGTGCTAGTACACATCCTATTCAATTATATAGCGAATGTGTGCGCCCTTTCTGTAATGTTGCCAAGTGGTCATGAAAGAAATTGAGCAAAATTCAGAGAACACTAAATAAGGATAGCATCACTACGATGATCTGCCTTTGAGAAGCAAAGCTATGAAGAGGAGTGATTTGACGAGTCTCGATGACAAAAAACAATCATGTCCTGTGCAACAATAACAATATAGGCCCTGGGCATTAAATGTTAACGTGTCTAAGTTCACATGTTGTGCACGATAATGGGTTGTTATGAAAACATCGGTTTACCCACATAAAAACTGAGGTATTTGATTTTCAAACACTTATTCAATGGAGGGAAAAGTTAGTACACAGTGTTTGTGTGTGTGTTTGCGTGTGTGTGTGTGTGCGTGTGTGTGTGTCTGTGTGTGCGTGTGTCTGTCTGTGTGTGTGTGTGTGTGTGTGTGTGTGTGTGTGTGTGTGTGTGTGTCTGTGTGTGTGTGTCTGTGTGCGTGTGTGTGTGTGTATTATATCTACATGTGTTCTATGGATAAAACTTTCGGACAAGCAGGTTCCCTTCTCATAGATGATCTGTTTCTCTTTGCGTACGAATCGGATTTGTTTACTACTTCAGTGAATTAGAAGAAAAGACAGTAAACAGTCTTTCCTCTGAGAAACCTGTTGAATCTGTGCACAGAAATTAAAATGATGCCAGACTCTGTACAAACCTGTACGTGAATTTCCCCATCAATAATATACCACTAGCTTTATCAAATGGCATATACATTGCATTCAAATTTCATGGTACGACACAGTATGCTTACAGCTTTAAAAGTGATCAATCAAGGTTTCATTACCAGAGGTCTGGTTAAGTCCTTCCAGAAATTTAATGGTTAACAGATGAATTAAGGAAACATGACATTTCGCTTGTCAACATTATGTTTCTCTGGCGTTGACGTTTTCAAATTCATTTTATATGTCCCTATTGGTATCCTGTTAACACTACTAAGGCTGCATTAAATACTTACTGCTTCTTATCACAAATCAACCCTAACTACCGGCCCGACACTGAAGTTTATATATTTATAGGTTCCAGTTTGAGTAATATTTCCATTCCTAAGTTGAACTTTTCCATGTATCCAGTTCTGATGGCCAGCAAAATCCTTGATGTGTTCACAAATCAAATTGGGGATTCCCAGGATTGGGAAGTTCTGAAACCTTGGATGAATGTTTGGTACAATTGTGAGTTTCCATCTTCGAGTTTCAGGTACATTTCTATTCAATGATAACAAACACCCGGACCCATAGCTACCTATCATAATCCGAATGTCGCGAAATAACGCCCAGTACAATTACAATAAACTCGCTTGGTTATATATAGCATAGGAGAGACAGATATGTTGATTTAATTTCCCAAAAGAAGCCAAGGCAGCGAATGATTCCAAACTATTTATGATAATAGAATGGATACATAATAGCGTGGATAATCGATGATGTCCCATGCTTGTCTCATATGCTGGATTGAAGGAGTATCGGTGGGTCACAATGTATGACGACTGCGACTGGATCGTTTGTCCATTCTCTATACGTCTAGACAAGGTCTAGGCACAGGCAGCCTTGAGTGTGCCGTCAAACACTATTCGCTCACTCACATGAATACCATGTGCAGCTCTAAAGAACCATGTCGCTTCTAGTAAAAAGTACATAATGTTTCTTCATGAAACTGGTGAAACTGAACAAATATGTTTTGACATAGCCATGAATAAAGGAAATAAAAATAGATGCATTAAAAATGTGGTTATCCACCAAAATATTTGATTGTTGACAGAGAAATGTGGCATTAGCTTCAAGATAGCACGATTTCAGAAGTATTATGTCGTCCAAGCTGTTCGTAGTTAAATACTGCAATGTTTTCGTGGATGGTTTTAGGATCGTTTGAAGTAAGACTATCGGATGGGATACGCAATTTGAAGATGAAAAATTAGATACTATATTAGGCATTCTTACTCGTTGGGCACAGTTCCATATTATGATAGACAGATGACCTTGCGTCACTGGGGCCAGTTCACCAAAGTGTTGTCTTCGTGCGGCGTCTGTCGTCAGCAGATGTATTTTCGTTACCCACGTCGCAATGCTAAGACAGCTTTATAGGTTAGGACCCTGCTTTTCATGTCTTGTCTTTATGCGGGAAGTTGTCGGTAAGAGGATTACTCCACAGTATAGCGTGGGTATCATGTTTACTGTCACTAGACGAATCTTACGTCATTACGTCTGTGTATCAGTAATTTGCCTTCTCCAAAATGGATGTACACAACAGTTTACGAGTTATATTAGAAAAGATGAAGATGCTACGTATTTATAGGCTATGGTCTATTTTCTCTCAAGTCATTTCCCTATTACACATCATATTGTGAAAGAACGGTATTTGTTGCGGTGAGAAGGTGAATGAGACTTTTCGCTACTTCATGTTTCATCATACAGGGGGGTGAAACGTGGTACATCCGTCTGAAGTTCAATGTATATGAACAATTCTCCCATGTTTTTTAAGATGCTTGTTTATTTCCTTGTTGCTTATCGCCGCACGCAGCAGTATTACAGCTACAAGACGACGGCCTCGAAATAATCAACTCAGGATCAGACAATATTAAACCTCTATCATCTGACAAAACAGATTCCATTTGGCATAAAAGGCAAAATAGCGGTGAAAAATATATGAATGGACACCTGAGAGTAACTCATGAAACCAGGTGTTCCCATTAAAAGGGTAATCATGTCCTGCCCTACTGAGAGCACCCGCCACTTACACAATTTGCATAAAGAATATATGTTTTTTGCCTGACAATACAGTGATCGCCGTTGGGGTACGATGACGCTCAATCAACCATATCACCGATCACTTGTGACAGGCATACATGTAGTTCTCTGGCTGCATCTTCTAACCCGGAATCCCAAAAGGTGTTGATGTCTGTAAAAGGTACAGTGTCTACAATAAATGAGAGCCACTAAACCAATTCCATAATCAAAAGAAATCTCTGCTGTTGTATGATCCATTGTATGATTCCGACTATATCATACGTATGTGTTAACATGTATCATCACTATCAACTGGTGATGACACCAAGTGTTCGCGAAAAGGGGAGCGTAATTATCGTCACAATCACAACAGAGGCAAATCGTGTGTTCACCTGATCATGAACAAACATGAAACTTTTGAAGCCTTACTATGGCCTTGCATGCTGTAACCCTGATCAAACAACTTTTGGCGCTCTCTGAAATCTTTATAGAAAGAGCATGCTCGTTTGTTGAGAAATGTAGACACTAAAGGCTGGAGCTGCTGGACATACAACGGAGTGTTGACTGTTGGAAGGTTGAAGACATTGCTCTTGTCTTGTGGGTAGTTTTTGTCACTCAGAATCTGTATACATAGATCTCAATATGAAACAAATGAGGCGGTTTCACTGATCTCTTTTATTCTAGTTCCGGTGTATAAAACAGTGGAAGGGTATTTTCTACTTGACCTATGAACAATATCAGATTATCGATATATGCGAAGCTTAGTTGGAACCTTCCAGGTCAAATTCAGGTGTTTGGATTTTCTCAATCCGAGCAGAAAGTCATATACAGAAAACAGATCAGCAAAGCAGGTGACACAGGAACGGATGCAATTTCATTTCAAAGATGATGTACACCTGATAACTGAACAGTTTCGGAAAGGTAAATAATGATTCATCTACGACTCGGTCACTCAGACGTTTATTACATATCACGATTGCGAATTACTGAAAACATTAATTTAAAAGCTAGAAATGATGCCTCTTTACTTAAACGCAAATTACGAACGTCATACACAAATCACAGTGTCCTCATCTTTAAAATGCTTATAAACATATTTTATTTCTTTGTGACATTATATACCGATGTATGTAAAGGTTCATGCCTCATATTTTCAAAGATTTCTTGCTTGAAATAAAGATATACTAGGCGAGACTTGGCGCTAAACTATATTTATCCAAACTCAGATGAAAGTAATCAAATATTGGATTAAACTTATACGTATGCCACATTATCGTTCCCCTTACTAGAATTACCGGTTTCTAGTATCTTTAGATAAAAATGGCAAACATACATGGGCATCTGATGTCAGAACACTATTATTTGCTTGTGGTTTCTTCTATATTTCGATTCCCTAAGATGTTGGGGGATAAGTTATCATTTGTTTCTACCTTTAAACAAAAAACATGTTGATATTTCTGTTCAAGATTGGTCGGAAAATGTTAGATCCTCTCACTTTATTTTACCTTATACTTTCATTAAATCTGTGTTTGAAACTGAGAAATATTTGACTTTAAATGATAAATCCCTAGTTTAGAATCTCTTTACATTGTTTAAAAATACAAGAAGACCAAAAGACCAAAGACACAGACTATTCAATATTATGTGTACATATTGATAATCTGGGTCCATTGAAGACGAGTTTCATGTTCTGTTTATCTGCGGTACCTTTGCTTCACAGGGAAAGAAATATTGGCCACATTTAGAAAATACATACGTAAATCACCAAGTTATGTACAATTTACTCAACTCAAATGATGTACATACTTACTATTAAGTCAGTAGCCATCTTTTTCAAACACATCTTTTGGAAACCCACGAGCACGGGTATGGTGCTGACAAACCTAGAAACATAATCGGGGCGAACCGGGATTCGAACCCACAATCATAGGTTTCTGGCCAAGGGACGCAACTCTGCACAGCGAATCGCGGCGCCTTAGACGACTGGGCCACCCGTGCCCCCCCTGACGAGCAGAGATGAGATAGCATGGGGGTTCTTTACATCTATAAATTTGATTTCGTCTCACTCAAATCCCAATCGGCTATTCGGAACAGCTAGTTGTCCGCCATTCCAGTTCGCTTTAAGCCACATAACAACCATAAATAAAGACGACTGATATTTCATAGGTAATAATGCCCATTATATGCTTGTAAACTCATCACCTTCTGATTAAAAGATTTCTCTGCGTCTCTATGAAATCATGAGGGAATTGTAACTTTGACGAGACCTGATATAGTGGTGTTTCATTCGGATTATCCGTGTTTAGGAAATGTTCTTCCTGATCCCTCAAGAGGGACATATAGGTTTTTTTTGGCTTGGGTGGCTTTGAATCAAGACTGAGAATGTATACCGATTATATGTAGGATTGGGACTATGTAAAATTAGATAGTATAAAAACCGTATAGGATTCTTGAATGTAGACACATTTGTTCCATTTAATGCGATCTTATGTCCGTATCTGTCTGTTAAAATATATTTAGAGTTTTTGCAGACATCTGAAATTCCTATTTTGTCAATCTGAGATTCATGATTAAATACTATTTAAATATTTTGTTAACATTGGCATGGTATAAACCATCACCTTACGATCATGTTGGTCAGAATATGTGCCTAGTACCTTATGCCAATTCAAAAAATGGTTTGTGCGCTGTAGACTCTGTGGCTGAAAGGGGTCTTCGAGAACTGATGGAGCGGATCACTCTTGCGTTTACTCTCTGGGTGTCCTTTTTCAGACTTGAATATTTACAGGACGCCGTAACATATATGTAATATTGCTTACAGACACCTTCAAACGTTTACTTAGTCTCTTCCTCGATCAGTTCCCTGTGATCCCTCTTTTTCCCTTTTATACTGAGTGATAACGGTCGTGTCTTTATAGGCCACATAAAGTTAAGTTTGTTTGTTGTTTACTATTGCTAAGTGAGGCGTTAAACAACAAACAAACAAAACATAAAGTTATTAATTTATATGTGATTGAAAGTATGTATCCGGAGTGATATACATTTTGCGATTTGGTATTCCGTGTGGACACACCACTGCATTTCAAGTGTATCTGTGGTGATTTACCTCCCTGCGCTATGGCGTCTCTGATAATATCAGATTGCTTTGTCTTGAATATTGTAGATTGAGGAGTTAAACAACCAACAATCATATTCCACAACATTCCATTTCATGTGAATCTGTGGTGATTTATCTCTCTATGCTATGGCGTCTGTCCACCTTTAAATTTATACAAAGATGGCATGATAAAATCTTGTCTGACAATCATGAGTCGATGTCGTTATGCTTGCTTTGAACATCTGTTATTGGCACCCTCCGGGCAGTTATCCACAAATTTATCCCTACTAAGCCGATGTCGTGGTCATTTTTAGAATAAAGACACTGTTTGAGGATGGCTTCCCCTGCACTTTAGGCGCTAAGCATTATTTCATGGAATTGTGAAATCACGTCTGTATTTATCAGAAAATAAATATCTATGGAACAATTTCAAAACGTCTACTTATCGCTGACGTTGTCGAGAGCAGATCTGTAAACTGTAGCCAATGCCATGATCCTGTGTGAAAAGAATTACATCAGGAATCGAAACACATTCTCAGCTGTTTCATTTATCACATGATTGAGTGGTATTTGCATTATATTCAGTATCCTAAAAGCACAGTAAACATCAGAAATTTTATGAGGACGTAGACGTCATATCGCTTATCCCCCGTGTATCGTGTTGTGTTAACAGCCAAAGTTGGAACAATTTTCATCACCAATGGAACGGTATAACATATTTCAAAAGCAGGAACAAGCCATAAGCCGATGAAACAAAGTTAAATGGTCTCAATAAGAACCCAATTAGTGATACCCAACCAGAAGGTTCGCTGAACCTTATTGTCAAAGGCTTTCTGGGCCATTGTCTATAGGACAGTGAGTGAGTGAGTGTTTTTAAGAGAATCGTATCACGGTGGGGACGCCAAAATTCATGTACATATTGTACCCACGTTGGGAATCAAACCCGGGCTTTAACCACTTTGCTACTCTAAAGCCCGGTACAATTTGATAACAAAAGTGTGTTTTATCAGCATATTCACAGCTGATAATCAGGAATATGTCAGCAAAAGCAACCACGATTGCAGAGAATGTGGTCACTCGGAATTACATAAAGTCCAAATTCTAGTTCTTTTATAATAAAATTAGGGGACAACTGAAACACATGTGAATGTTTTGAATTGGTAACTTTCAAAGATTGACACTTTTTAAATGTTATATTTTATATTATTCAATTTTTGCCATTAAATGTCGATTATCGATAATAATAGTATCGACGCACAAGTTTCCCTAGGGTATAAATACTATCATACCTTATAATAATTTGAAAAAATACATCTCGATTCTACAGTATACCACCAATATTTTAACCAAACTTTGAGAAAAAAATCCAACGAGCCATAATTACATTTTTCTGTGACGCATTCACGTAGGCGAATATTTGAACGGGCTAAATTTAATATACGACCATTACGAGTATACATTACCTTTAGCATCTGACCTGGATAGACATTAAAGTTGTAGTTATAAAGTGCCGTAAGGTCTTGTGTGCTTGGCTGCGACGGCAGAAATTCTACCTTCGGCTGCTGTACATCGCTTACACGCGACATGAACATGATATCTTGACAGTCTCGTTTCAATGTTCTATCCGTTGGTATCACGTTCTAGAAAACCTTATGACGTCACAGCGGATTATTTAACCAACGATCGTGATGGTTCTTATTAAGATATTGCATCTGGAGAAAACCTTCATCGGTTTGATTTCTGGTGAATCTGTCTGAGTCACTTATTCTGCATTCGGGCTAAGTTTAGAGACGTAGATTAATAATGAGACATTAAACATTGGTCAACGTGGTTATATTGTACTGAGATAACCAGATTAATATATGCCCAAGGCATACGTTTTCGACCCGTTTTTGCGAGATCTTCAACGATACGTGACCACACGCTCCATGATGTGATCAGAGTAGACGCTTCAAGGCCCACTACAGATAGCACCTGAAGTTATGTTGCGATTGTTATTCAATAAGTAACGAAAACATACCTCAGAACTTACCTTTTCACTGACACAAATTTTAATGAAACTTGATCTGATGATAATTTTGCATCAGCACAATCGTATGCACCGATTATGTATCGGCTGATGTTTGTAAACGTCCTGACTGCAATGCCATGTCACTGACAATGTAATGTAACTTGAGTGAGTGAGTGAGTGAGTTTGGTTTAACGCCGCTTTTAACAGTTTTCGAGTTATATCACGGCGTGTCAGCTTAATGTGGGAGGAAAGCCCGAAGTGATGCAGGTCTCAGACGTTTACCACTTCGGTGAAACCCACGAGCGCGGGTATGGGGCTGACAAACCTAGAAACATAATCGGGGCGAACCGGGATTCGAACCTACAATCAGAGGTTCCTGGCATGCCCAAGGGACGCAACTCTGCACAGCGAATCGCGGCGCCTTAGACGACTGGGCCACCCGTGCCCCCTAATGTAACTTGACTGTAAGGGAGAAGCTCGTGATCATGTGACGGTAACAAGATGTTCTCAAAAGTTAGACGTAATTTATGGGGATTGTTATTAGACATGTAATGAGAAATACTTCTTTGGGGCTCGAAAACCCATAATACGAAGATATGTCCAGTGAAGATTTATTGACACATTTAACCTTCATTCTTGTCTCGACGTAGTTATATTTATAGTTGCATGTAGGTAGGTATGGTTGACATCGAGGCGATGGGGTGGCCCAGTGGTAAAAGTGTTCGCTCGTCACGCCGAAAGTCCCGGTTCGATTCCCCCCATTGATACAATACGTGAAGGCCATTCTGGTGTCCACCATCGCGACATGATTTAAATATTGCCAAAAGCCGCGTAAAACCATCGTTGATTGTATCTAAGTATTAATTTTGTAAACGAAGCAGACACGCGCATCAATCAGTCCGGGTTGCCTGTCCCATCATTCCAGAGAGACTATCTTTCTTAGCGTTATTGAACCGTACACTGTTCAAATCAACATAATCATACATGTACGATAGCCAGCGAAACGCAAAAGTTATCAGATATGTTAATGGAAGCAACAAAGCTCTGGTGTCCTTCTCCGCGACATGGCTGGAATAATGCTGAAAGCAGCGTAAAACCATAGTCTCTCACTAACACGTCATCGTCTAAATAACATACGTGTATTATATTCCTGAGATATTGTTATACATTTGTAATCGTAGCATAAATATAATGATAACAACGATTCATATTCATATTGCTCGGTACCCACCCCTAAGGCGTGCTGAAAGTGCTTCATTCTCATCATGATCAACGGATTAGTTGTACAGTCAATTGCTTCCTCAGCTCCCTGTGGATTATACATGAACATGTACAACCCACACTGGGTTAGAAGGTTCTCATTTGGCCTTATCATCTCATCCAGCTTGTTACAAAGTCATTTTCGATCAAGGTCACTTGCCCGCGGGGCAAGACAGTGGCCTAAAACCCTCAGGTGTAAAGCTTGCCGAACGCACCCTCCCGCTACACTTCGCCGCCAACGTTGCTTGGCGTTGCTTAACCGATTGTGACTACATGCCACTAAATATTAAGTTGTTTAATCATAATGTCGGACACATTAAACACATTGGGATACATAATTTATCAAACCCAGTATAAAAATATTTTTTACCATATATATTGTTACAAGATTACCTTTGGTCACGGGCATTCTCATTATCAGATTATCTTTCGACAGATCGTCGTGTTTCATTGATTTAATCGTCCCTGTGTCTTGGAGCAGTAGGTCCAAAAACATGCAAATGTAAGAAAGGAAAAGAAGGATAGTTGTCAGCCATTTCTACATGTCTGATAATTATCAAAGCAATTATAATTCAGCGTTTCCGCAACCGTAAAATTTGACATGTCGAGTGGGTTAAATAGACCGTCACCCTACCTCGTCCATTAGTTTAATGTATTGATTTGGATAGTGTTATCGTACTAAGTCAATAGTTATGTTCTATAACATAGTAAACCCCTGTCCCCATGACCATGTACATTTGTCGGATGTGTCAGGGCTGTTCTGCACTCGATCGTTGATTGTAGCCAAGTATTAACTTTGTAAACAAAACAAACACGCGCATCAATCAATCCGGCTTGTCTGTTCCATCTTTCGAGAGAGACAACCCTTCCTAGCGTTATTGAACTTTACATAGTTCAAATCATCATAAACCTACCAGAGTCACCGACACGCAAAGGTCATCAGATGTGTTAATAGAAGCAACACAGTTCCTTCAGTAAATCTCTACATAAATGGTGATGCAATGTAGGAGTCGGGCGTTCTATAAGATCATGTCTCATCTCACCGCGGGCAAAATCAATAGTAATCCGGTTAACATCATAGAGAGGTTTAAACGAGTTATCCTGCTGGTTATAATTATCATCTATATTACCGGCTCATAGTGAGGTTCACCTACCGTTGTCCGGCTCTCCAAAGATTGCCCATTCATTGGAGGCTGTTAGTTCTAGGGTCCGGGCTATATGGACTAAAGCACACCTCATTTTCATAAAAGTTTTGTTTGTTTGTTGTTTAAAGACGCACCCAGCGATAGTCCAGCTATATGATGGCGGACTGTAAATAATCGAATCTGGACCAGACTATCTGGTGACTGACAGCGAACCAGACAAACCAGTCCCGATTGTTGAAGACCAGTTCTAACCCGGATCTTCACGGGCTTGGTTCAATTGTAATTACATACATGTGTACATCAGTGAGTGAAAAAGAACACATTGTACGTATCCCTATATTGGCAACTCTTTTTGAGACGTCGGAACGTTGTTACTAAGGGTGTTCTAAACATTGTGAGTTTTGTTTCCTTTTTGTTTTGTTTTACGCTGCACTACCCAATATTCCAGGGCCCACTTGCACAAAACGTGGGCACTAAAACTATTGTAAGCCTATGTTAAAGTATGGGAGTTAAGATCATCTTAGCGCTAAGATCTCTTTGTGCAAGTGGGCCATGCTATATGACGGCGGTCTGTAAATATTTGAGTCCGGGCCAGACAATCCAGTGATTGGCATCATGAGCATCGATCTACGCAATTGGGATAAGATGACATGCATCAACCAAGTCAGCGAGCCTGACCACCCGACCTCGTCAGTAGCCTCTTACGACAAGCATAGTCGCCTTTTACGGCAAGCATGGGTTGCTGAAGACCTATTCTACCCCGAATCTTCACGGGTCAGTTTGTTAGTGATATAATGTTTTGCAATAAACATTTTGGGGCAATCCGGTACAGCACAAATATTAGTGCCCAGCGCCCCATTCTAGTTGTAAGAGTAAAAATGAGGATACTGTGGTCACAAGACATAACCTGATTAGTCCAGTTCCATCAGAATGTATTGTGTCAGTACCTTCATTAGCTGATAAACATTCAGTACACATTCAATCTTTAAAGAATTTTCTATCTTATCCTTGCTCAACGCAAAAATGATAAAGTAATATAATTGCAAAAATACAGTTTAAAGCATGGCTGGTGAAATATAAAATAAATATGAATGGACGAAACGTGCTAAGTTTATCCCTCCCGAAGTATGTCAACAAGCACGGCGGGTAGAAAAAACATACACGTTTTCTATTTTTTAGATATTCCACTTTTGTGATTCTTTTCTGTTCGACTGATGAGGCGGTTGGGTAGCCTAGCTAACGGTTTAATCGTTCGCTCCCCATATGTTTGATATGTTCTGATATCGCCCGTCGTGATATGTTAAAAGCGGCGTAAAACGCATTCACTCACTGTTCCACCTATTCGTAAACCAAGCAGTGAAGTGGGGACCGTATCACACGCGAATAGTGATTTTGAGCTCCATGACTTAAAACCAAAATGTCATTTGTCTTACAGTGCAATCCTTCCACAAACATGACATCGACAGCGATCAGCGTCACGCGTGATTCCATCACAAGGGGAGACAACTTGATTCAACAATCCTCCATGGAACATTCTAACAGCTCATCTATTGCGGCTAGCAACATGACCAACTACACGGCATCTTTCAACGACACAACTACACCGGAGTACGTGCAGAGCGTCCACGACATCACGTACGATTTCAACATCCGTCGTATTGTCCTCTTCCTCCAGATTATCCTCGGGGCTATCGGGGGCTTCCTCGTCATTCTGTGGATGTGGCACAACCGACGACAAAGGTCCCGTGTTAACGCTCTGATCTTGAACCTATGCGTGAGCGACTTGTGTGTTGTTTTCTTCGCTCTGCTTCCCCAACTCGTATGGGAGTATGTTGAGCGAGAGTGGATGGCAGGGGAAGTAATGTGCAGACTTGTCAAATTCATGCAAAGCTTTGCTTTGTTCGCTTCAGCCAACATGCTTGTCATCATTGCGTTGGACAGGCATCAAGCAATACGGGCACCTCTGAGGGAACCACGCAAAGTAAGTTCAACCATCTCCTCTATTTTCCACTAAGCTGTATCAGTTTACCCCTGGTAAATGTTCAGCCTACATTAAGTTTCAGGGTTTTTACAGGCCAGTCCCATATCATCGTAGTACCAGTTATGTGAACGTCACTACTGGCATTGTAGTAGAAGTAATACCTGTTTGTAAAAGTGTAATTAAACGAAACGATTTTATGTGACTGTAGTAAGCAATAGCAGCAGGAGTAGCAGGGGTGGCGGTGGCCGTAGCAGTAGAAGAAAAAACCTGTTACCGAAAATGATGAGAAAATCATTTCCTTAGGTTTTAACACCTAAGGTAAATCGTTCCATAGCCAAGCTGGACGTTGTGTAGGTAAAACAATATGTTTGACTTCTGTTAAAAGTTCTCTGACTGAAAACATTCATCTTTCTCAAATATACACACACTTACAATCTCCCACCACCACGAATAATAACAATCTATTAGCTCAAAATTAACAAACCTTTTCACCTTAATACATCAATCATCTATCGATAGCCTAAATATCACTGCGTATGACAATGGATAACCCAGTGTAGAAGTCTTCACATGTACGTTCTGTATGGGAACATGTACGTTCTATATGGGGACATTATCATTTGTGCTGTCACTCACTGATACACTGCACAAGCACTAGATTACAGCAGCAAACATAAATACAGATCGGGATTGTCCTCTGGGTTCATGCAGTTTGTAAACAGAACTGTCACCGTGAAAAACTTAACTAACAGAAGTAACTCAAGTAAAGCCATGTCGAAGTTCGGGGTGCAGAAAAAACCCCACTTTTATCAACTATGTGTCTACAGAGGGTGATTTGCTCATTCGTTTAAAAAAACCCACATATATTTGTTCTAAATATTATTTTGAACCGACAGTAATATAATTGATGGTTAGCTATTGTGTTTTTCACGACCTGTGTTCTGTGATAGTTGATCTATTTACCCATGTGTGGACCTGAGAAGATCCGGGGGATGAGTAGGTCTTCAGCAACCCATGCTTACTGTAAAAGGCGACTGTGCATGTCGTAAGAGAGAATAACGGGATCGGGTGGTCAGGCTCGCTGACTTGGTTCATACATGTCATCGTATCCCAATTGCGTGGATCGATGCGCATGATGTTAATCACTGGATTGTCTGGTCCAGACTAGATTATTTACAGACCGCCGTCATATAGCTTGAATATTGCTGAAACAAACAAACAAACCCATCTTGGATGCCCTCAATTAAGGCGCCACAAATCGTGCCTTGGGAGTATCAGATTCTGTACTCGTGGTTTCGAATCCGAGATTCGTTCTTATTAAAATGCATGGTTTGTTAGCACCATACCCGTGCTTGTGTATTCATCAAAGACGTCTAAGACTTTCCTCCCATCCACCCTCCATAATACCCCCTACTCACTTTGGGCTCACTAACTCAATCGTCAGCTTCACAAGAGTGAGACTGTCCAATTTACCTTGGATCGCAAAATAGCTGTCATATTGCCGATGCAATGTAAAATTATAAGTCGCTCAGTTCACCTTGACATAAGTAACTATGAAATGTCATCTTTTCATTCCAGGTGTGGATGATGACTGGATGGGGTTGGGGTGCTGCTGCGGTTCTGTCCATTCCTATGATGTTCGTCTTTCACCTGAAATTCAACGAGCATGAAAATATGATGAAATGTGAAAATATTTTCCGAGGCAAGGCTCCATGGCACAGACAGGCCTTCATAACTTACGCTGCCATATTTGTATTTTTGCTACCTCTCATCATCTTGGTAGTCTGCTATGTACGAATCTTTACAAAAATTGCTCAAAAAGCCTCGGAAAACAAGACATCACGACGACAAAGCTTTAAACCTGGGAAAATCCACCTTACAAGTACCGGAAACACGTCTCTTCCGAAAGCAAAGATCAAAACTCTGAAAATGACAGTCGTAATCGTGGCTGCTTACATCATCTGCGGGCTGCCGTATTTTGTTGCGGAGATGATAATGTCCTATGGCAATTTCAAAATTTTGGAAAAAAATATTTACGGAATACTTGGAGGCATCGCAGCTGCCAACTCGTGCGCCAATCCGTTTGTGTTCCTGCTCTTTAACGCCAACTGGCAATGTGTCCGGGGCCTGAAGCTGTGCCCAATGCAGACAGAGGCCACAAAGAGAAGCTTCATGTATTCAACAGCCAGTACCAGATCAGAATATTCAACAGGTTATGCTAGAGGAACTCCGATTACTGCGTCTGATACGTACGAGATGTCGACTGTTCGAGTCCATTAAATCTTGACATTTCATTGGAAGATCTTGATCTGAACAGCGTCCATAAATGTGTGTTATGGTATTTTGATGAACCAAGATGAACATCCGATCAATGACAATATTATAGAAATAGCATCTTCCCGAGGCTAGGGAGTTAAATGACAGTATAAGTCAAGTTTCCACTCTTGCCGAACTAAGCTGGAATTATGGAGATATATTTTGGCTGGACTAACGAGTCTATGCATAGTCCAATCAAATTCACGTAACAAAATCGACATCTGGTTCGTCAGCTGCCGTGCAGATTTCAGGCGATTGCAGGATTTGTAAGTATGTGTACCGCTATCTCGGCGTCAACAGATATTTTCCAAACACTCTCATGATTTTAATGCTCACGTGATTTGATGCAAAGACCCGTTTTTTTCACAATATAGATCTTGATTATCGATCACATCGTCTTGACTGGGCGCCGCCATTTTGTTTG
Source organism: Haliotis rufescens (assembly GCF_023055435.1). Taxonomy (NCBI): domain Eukaryota; kingdom Metazoa; phylum Mollusca; class Gastropoda; order Lepetellida; family Haliotidae; genus Haliotis; species Haliotis rufescens. Next base: position 57,336,384 of record NW_025963779.1, on the reverse strand, counting down.
AAGCAAATGCAAGTGATATGAGAAGTGGAATCTGATTGATCAATAGGAGGGCCATAGAAGGGCCATAATAGCCACTGGTGGTGCTATGAACGAGCCCAGAAAATCCAGCATAGTTCGGCAAGGGTGGAAACTGGACTTTTAGTCAGTTAACTCCCTTGCCTCGGGCAGATGTGGAATTAGTGACTATATGTGGCTCTTATTGTGAGGGTGTAGTTGTTGATAAACGAAAGCTATTGTTGCTTGGTTTAACAGGAAGGAAGTCTATCAAGTGTCGAATACGATAGCTGCTCGTAAGAATCGTGTTGCTGTGACAGTCGAGGACAGGGAAGTGAACCTTTTTGGGATAACATACTGGAACTGAAAACTGCGCATGTGATTCGATGTGCCATGCTAATGTGTTATTTTGCAATGGTTGGAGAATGCCCCTGAATAACATAAAGTTGTGTACCACACTAACAATGTGAGCTGTACCTACAGTTTGTAGTTACCGGGCCAGACTGCCAGGAGAAGGCAATACACAGATGGATTACTTCAAAATGAAAATAGGGCAATGCTGCAGTCAACGTTGGCGCTTTCGATACACCGGCAGTTCTTCATTCCTGTTATAAGTTACAAGGTGTCAGTGTCTGAAGACATAACATTAATACGCACATTGGGTGATGGAGAGCAGCAACCGTTTAAACCTCATCATATGTGATCATAACTATTGTTGGGAGCTCAACACCTTTTTTGTATACGTCAGTTCATCCTGGAAACGTACGGCCCATTGTCACTAAATTAACATTGACATATTTGGAATCATGATTATGATATTGTATGTTGATGAGGAAAATATGGCTATTGAAAGAAACCGGCTTATTTATGTGTTCAGACTGATTAATGAGACGTTAACGAGTCTTTTAACTCAACTGGACATTTTGTGGTCTGTTCCACATTTATCTGTCATACTACTTCTGCGTGTGTTATCAGTTAAAACCGATATTTTTGTATGATGACGAAGAGATCTGGTACTTCTCTTGCTTCTCCCGGATCCATAATCCATCTAAGGTTTACGTATACACCATGACCCATGAGAAGGAGTACAACTGTGTGCAGACAATGTAGACGCCGTGTCACATCACCACGTCACGTCGTATTCTCCACGTGATGGACATGCAGAAGGTTCACTGCTTCGTGAGACTCAAGATAAAACCTGAAAACTGTAAAAGGTCTTACTCGAGCTGATAGTGCAATAAATCATAATTCCATACAAACTACATCAAAGGGCGGGTCTGTGTGGGTGGACTAATGATGTATTATTTTGTAAATATAGTCTGTCCTGTCAGAAAATGATTCTTGTGATATGTCACCTTGCTCATTTGAATTTTCATGATGTAGCTTTGCTTATTTGAATGTCATTATGTAAATTAGAATAAGAAAATTCACATCCGTTTTGAAAATAATGATGAAGAAACTGTATGTTCGTTTCGTTGAGACATTTAGACATCCAGGCAGGAAGTGGACATCCAATTGTGCTCCCCTTCTTGCTCATCTGTTTCTTAATGCATATGAGGTTCTGTTCGGATTGTTAAAATCAAAACGAAGGAATTTGGCCATAGGTGTATCTATGATTTGATATCATTCAATAATAGTCAAATGGCCAATTCCCTTCCACTGCTTTACCCACCTGAACGAGGAATAAAAGAGGCCGCTCCATCTGATTCATATTTAGATCTATGCTTAAATATTCAGAGTGACAAAACCACTCCACAAGACTGAGGGATGACTTCTACTTTCAAATATTCAAATTTCATTTTATGACGAGACGTGGTCAAGCAGCTCCAGCCTTTGGTGTCGACATTCCACAACTTTTGAGGTACAATCGAGCATGCTCTTTCGAACATTTTAAAGATATCAAGCGTCTCATTCGACTCTTGCGCAAAAGTTCCCATCAGGGTTACAGCATTGAGGGCCTCAGCAAAGCTTTCCAAAATGTTTTACGGTGGACATGTGGATGGCATTTCAAAATTTGACACATCAATGACCAAAATGATGTCTGATGCAATTCTCTATTTTTGACTTGTACCATATGTTCCCGAGTATTTTCAGGCGAACAATTGACTTGCCTTTGCATGTGTTTGTGATGGGTGCACACCTATTCTCGAACACTTGCTATCATCACTATTTGATTGTGATTAATAAACACATGCTCATGGAATTGTGCAATGAACTCTGCCTTTAGTAGAGATGTCTTATGATCATTGAAATGTTTTCTGTCGCTTGTATTTTTAATAATGTCATGTTTCTGGTTATTTATTGAAAAACATGGATTCAGGAAAACTGTAGTTGATGTACATTTCAAGGTAACAGGCTGGTGACTGATATTGTTATATATGTCAATAGTATATTTTGTAATAACTCTATACATGTATATATGTACATGATTACAGTAAGTGCATAACATTTACATATTCATGACTGTGGAAATTTCAAATATCATTGTTTGAAACATCGGCAAACATGTCCGTATACCTTGTAGTATATATGTGTTATTTAAATCATACAGCTATTCTATTACTTTGAAAATGAAAACCAATTTACTTTTATATTATCAACTACATTTGGCATGATTACCTATATATCTTGAATTAATATATGACATTTAAATACTCATTTGTAGAATATTTGACATCTAATGGTTGCCACCATTTTACCAACCAGAACGAAGGCAGAGCTGTCCTTGGACTAATGACACGAACATTGTTTGGTCAATGTGTAGTTCCATAAGGTTCTGGTGATTTTATGTGTACTTTGACCGGGAATCGTCATTGTGAATATGGAAATTACATTTTGTGTTGTTTTGTTAATTCAATGTTGGGAACGTCCCGATAGAGCTACAGTGGTGGTTTCAAAAGTCTGATGTGATACGCAAGACTAATTCTCTAGAGAGATCTCACACTAACGATCAGTTCGTTTACCCTGACAGTGAGGTGCTGCGGAAAACGTGATTTAATTTCCTGTTGTTAGACAGCATCTCCATACAAATCCCGTTGTTATCCACACACTGTCACATTTTGAGGGATTGTCCTCTAACTGTGGCGGCCCGTGTAGGCACTTGCTACATTAGTTGGTATATTTCCATCACACTAATTTGTTGTCCTCGCCCCGAATAGTAGTGGATACTCATGAACAGAACAAAGTGTGTTGTCAATACGAGGACTGCATAAGATTGTATCAATAGAGAGTTGGATATTTACAAATGTTGTTTGGAAGATCTTTATTGTTTTTACTGGTTGTGAAACGTGCCAATGGTGTTAAATTCCTACATATGTCAGTAGAACCTGCAATAGTGTTGATGTCCTTTATTAGTTAAGTTAAATAGCAATTAATATGTTAAATTTATTGTGTTTGGGTTTGCCTGCTTCGATTATTATATCAGCATTAAAGTCGTGAACGAAACTAGTTTAAGTTGGATACGACAATTCTTACGTGACAAATGTGATAACACAATTCTCTTTGGTACGCTTGAATTTTTTTATCAGTGACAACACGGAAAGTATGAATTTCAAAATGTAGATATTTTTTGTATCCATTTGTTTGATTCTTTTTCCTTTCCGGAGGGGATCCGTTGTTGCGATTTGATTAAAACTAATAATGATTTCCACAACTAAAGTCTCCTCGATCGCAACTTTTGACAAGTGATGCATGCATAAATGTCCCAGGGTTGCGTCCGTGGCACGGAGATTCTCGTAATGTTCGCTATTGAGGGGACGTATTTTTTGTCAGTCGTGTTATCTCAAATCCTGATGGCCGCCATGTCAAAGTTTTAGAATGATTGCTAGCTATTATTATTTAGGAGACGTGGAGAGTGTTATTGTTTTGTTACACATTTGCTAAATATTGTTTTGGTTGTATATGTGCTGTGTTTGTTGAAATAAAACATTGAATGTTTTTGTTTCCTATCATTTTCAACAAACTGAATTAGTTTGACATTGGCCATGCATTGTTTGATGTTAATTCTTTAAAAATACATGCAGTCATTGTGAAATTATGAGAGAGTGGGATGTTTAACGCTGCTTATAACGACATTTCAGTTATGGCATGGCGTGTCTGGTTAATGTGGGAGGGTAGCCCAAAGTTATGCAGGCCTAAGACATTTATCAGTTTGGGTAAACCACGACCATGGGCATGGTGCTAACAAACCAAGAATCAAAACCAGGGCGAACCGGGATTCGAACCCATGGGCATAGGTTTCTGGTACGCCTAAGGAACACAACTCTGCAACAGCGAATTACGGGGCCTTGGTCGACAGGGCCATCTGTACCCACTGGCATCTCTCCGGTGGCATTCATGTTACTGACCAAACTTTAAGGTGCACTATAGATCTTCATTGACATGGAGGCGAAGGGTAAAAGCGATCAGTTGTCAAGGTGAACAACCGCTTTCGAATACTAAATGCGACACAATGTGTGAGGTCAGTCGTGGCATCCCCTGTCGTATTTGTGCTGTAATGGTGCTAAAACCGGCGTAAACTTCAATCACTTTTCATTACATGCAACCATAAGATTAGTTGTCACCAAACGGAAAAAGTAACTGTGCATCATGTAAAGTTCAATAAATAAATTTCTTTCTGAAATTAAATAATACTTCTTTCAATTATACATGTCCATGAAGACCTCTCCTCGACAAAAACTTATGATCTCATTTAGCACGTGCATCTGAATTCACGGCCCACAATTTTGATGTTTGCGAGTTTGTTGGGAGCATGACACCCACAGACGTGTTTTTGTAATGTGAACAGCAAACAATGATTGTTAAGCTATTAGGTGCTCATACAAATTCTTTCGTTTAGCTGTACAAAACGCTTACGCAATGTCACGGCTTACTGAAAATCAATGCCTGAGCCCTAAGGGTTTGCTGCAAACAGCAATCGCGCACAACGAAGTTGCCAGACATTTTCATGTTCATCAAAACACAATATCATCTCTTTGGAGACGTTATCTACAGCAAGGCAACACTCATGACCGGACCGGTCGTATACGTCACGCAACAAGACAGTCATATTTGATTGGTGCATCTACGGAATCGATACCAAACTGCCACATGATCTCGGGATTCGAACCCACGATCATACATGTACGTTTCTGGTGTACCCAAGGGACGCTGTTCTGCACAGCGAATTTCGGCGCCTTAGATGACTGGGCATACTGCATGGATGGAACATTATATCTTTCTGTTATAGCAATGGCCGATTAAACATCTTTATACAATGGCAAGGTGACCACTGAGCTATTGAAGTATGTAATGTGTGAGCTGAATGATACCAAATTTGAGTTTGTCGACAGCTAATAACTTGTGGATAGAGTTAAAAGTCTTTCCTCATTCCAAGCTGTCGTTATGAATATGTCCGGCTTTGATCTTGTGGTCATGATTTAAATTCATCTGCAACCTGTGAAGTCACATTAAATTCTGATTAAATCACAACACTAGAATATAAAACAGAAACGATTGCGTCCTTTGAACTTATATCATCTTTATCACACTTCGAACTTAATCCGGAAACTGAAGCCTCGACCTCTAGTAATTGCCGCGCCACATTACCCCAGCCAATTAAATGCATCGTTGGAGTAATTTGGTAATTTTCAGCTATAGTTTTGACAAATTTTTTATAAAGACCTTGGGTAGTATTTTTGGAGGGATTTGTGTATGAAAATCGTTCCTTAGTCAGTATTTAGTTGAGTGTTCAATAATGGGCATACATGTATCAGTAATATATTATGAAAATAATTGATTGACGAAATCAATGTGTCTCAGCTACCTGTGTACACTATTGTCTTCACCGCATCCGGGGCGGTCGGGTAGCCTAGTGGTTAAAGCGTTCGCTCGTCACACCGAAAAGTCGGGGTCGATTCCAGACATGGGTACAATGTGTGAAGCCCATTCCTGCTGCCCCCCCCCCCCCCCCCCCGTGATATTGCTGGAATATTGCTATAAGTGGCGGAAAATCAAACACACTCACTCACTTCACCGCCTCCGTAGAATAGTGGAAAGAGCGTCTCTTCGTAGATACGTAAGGTCGGTGGTTCGATCCCCGGCAGCGTCTCACCAAAAGATCGGCATTAAGGAATAATATAACAATAATAATAACAAGAACTGGTCGGCTCTGAGTCAGTTCTCTGTGTCTCTGTAAGGGTTGGGCGATGGGGTAGCCTGGTGATTAAGGCGTTCGCTCATCTTGCCGAAGCCCCGGATTCACTCACTCACACTCACCACACACACAAATACGTGCATGCACGTCGCTATATAAGTACAATAATCTTGAACGAGAAGTTAAACCCCCTTTCTCCCCCCACCCCACCTCACTACGTCTTCAATGGACGATAGGGGTACCCTGGTGATTTAGGCGTTGGCTCTTCATGCCGAAGCCCCGGCTGTCCATCCCCAGATCGTTACTCACTCACTCACTCACTATGGTCTTGAACTGTCTGTGAGAATTATCGCATGATTGCCAAGATACCAATTGCTCGATACTGTTTAGGCACACCATTTAATATAATTGCCTTTGTTCATTATATTACATCCACGTAGCAAAAATATCTGTTATGTATGTATGGTATCAAATACAACAGAGACCTCCTCCATGGTCTCTAGGTAGAACGTCTCCTCGGAAAGCGGAAGGGCGGGGGTTCGATCCTCTGCCGCATCATACCAAAAGCCGTTAAAAGATGGTACTTGTTGTTACCCTGTCTGGTTACCCTGTCTGGCACTCGGCATAAAGGGGCTAAAACAAGGACTGGTCGGCTCGGAGTCTGCATATGTCATGGTGAATACTGTATCTAAATTTGCATTCTTGTTAAACTGTGACATGGTATCTCAGTAGGGTACCACTATATTATCGATATTATTCCGGACTAGTACAAGCAGCTATAAACACACGAGCGTGCACGTCGCTATATGAGTACACTAATCTTGAACGCGACGCTTCACTGTCAGAAACTAGGATGAAAGCTGCTGCTCAGCTAACCGCATAGTGTTCTATTGTTAAAATATAGTGAGCGATATTAAGCTCCAAGTGATCATCAGAAATCTAAGTATGAGCCTTGTTGGTGGCACAATTCTCACAATATGACTTCTAGGGTTCTTATTTTAAATTGCCTCTTCAATTTCGGGTTTTTGAAACCAAAATTGTTGATAGAGAGACAGACAATTTGTCATCTTTTTTAACATTTTTTTACAATTTGAAAAAGTAAAATCTATAAATCAAATGATAACAATAGGCATCATATGACCGCTGTATACATTGCAAAACAGACAATATGTAGTTTTTAGTCTCAACGAAGAGAGCTTAATCTGTGTAGATGAGAAGATAACATTGTTTATTCCCATGCGAGGAGAGCGAAGAAGAGCTTGAATGGATTTACAAAACACATGTTCATAAAACTCCAATTTTAAGAAAAGACTCAAAATTCCACACAACGTCAGTAAATCTTTAATGCTTGGTAGGGAGGTACCGTCATTAAACATGTAACAGACCTAAGAATCTGTGCATTATCGAAATGTTTGTAATAAAAGGTGTTGGAACCTTTTAACGAACCACATAATGCCAAACTTTTGATGTCATCCTAATGTTTGGAAATGGTCTTCATGAGTATGCATACAATGCACTGCAGATTTGTTTTTTTTTGAAGATTGCAATATTGTGAGAGCTACTCAATTCAGCTGATAAAAAAATAATCGTCGCTATTTTGGTAAGATGAAGCAGAGATGCCCTAGTGTAAGTGATTGAATGTTAAGAAACAGCCAGCTATATCATAGTGAATACAATTGACTGAAAACATGAGCAACGATTGCTTCAAGAAAAACAAATAGCCAAGTTACAGAGCCGGGACAGCCGATCCCATTCAGTAGCCTCTTTCCACCAGCAATCAGGTACTGGGGGTAGCCTCTTTCCACCAGCAATAGGGTACTGGGGGTAGCCTCTTTCCACCAGCAATCAGGTACTTGGGGTAGCCTCTTTCCACCAGCAATCGGGTACTGGTGGTAGCCTCTTTCCACCAACAATCGGGTCCTGGGTGTAGCCTCTTTCCACAAGCAATCGGGTACTGTGGGTTGCCTCTTTCCACCAGCAATCCGGTACTGGTGGTAGCCTCTTTCCACCAACAATCGGGTACTGGTGGTAGCCTCTTTCCACCAGCAATCGGGTACTGGGGGTAGCCTCTTTCCACCAGCAATCCGGTACTGGTGGTAGCCTCTTTCCACCAGCAATCCGGTACTGGTGGTAGCCTCTTTCCACCAACAATCGGGTACTGGGGGTAGCCTCTTTCCACCAGCAATCCGGTACTGGGGGTAGCCTCTTTCCACCAGCAATCCGGTACTGGTGGTAGCCTCTTTCCACCAACAATCGGGTACTGGGGGTAGCCTCTTTCCACCAACAATCCGGTACTGGGGGTAGCCTCTTTCCACCAACAATCGGGTACTGGGGGTAGCCTCTTTCCACCAACAATCCGGTACTGGGGGTAGCCTCTTTCCACCAGCAATCGGGTACTGGGGGTAGCCTCTTTGCACCAGCAATCGGGTACTGGTGGTAGCCTCTTTCCACCAGCAATCGGGTACTGGGGGTAGCCTCTTTCCACCAGCAATTCGGTACTGGGGGTAGCCTCTTTCCATCAGCAATCGGGTACTGAGGGTAGCCTCTTTCCACCAGCAATCCGGTACTGGGGGTAGCCTCTTTCCACCAGCAATCGGGTACTGGGGGATCTATTCTAATTTGATTCCCCGCGGGCTCGTAACATCTGCATATTTTCTCAAAGCGTTTGACATACCCATTTGAACCTGGTATTGAGCCACTTGATTCAATAACTTTGTGACATTCACGTCAAATGTAGCGGAACAGTTTTCTTGCTCTTCTTCGAAAGAACCTTTGTTGCATTGGAAATAGAGTTCAGCGAAGCGCAAAGAAGAGCTGGAAATAGAGCTTTGTGAAGTGAACAATTTCACAGTCGCAGATCAGAAAAAGGATCCCCAACAAAAATACTCGTCCGTGGATATCGATGCACAACACGTACTCATATTCAGTTCGTTATCGTGTATCTTGCTCGTGGAGCTTCAAGTGATCATTGACAGTGCATGATACAGTGAAACCTCGTCTATCCGGACGGTACCGTTCCTAGTGAAATCATCCTAAGTGTTAATCGTGACTAAACACAACCTTATTTTATTCCAAGCTAAGTTTTATTGCAAAGTTTATTGTCAGCATTAAATAAGAGTAGGAAAAAGGTGATCCCCGCAATAATTTGTTTATGATTTAGACAACAAAATATAGTAAAACTATTTAGGCCATAATCTCTAAACTATTCAGTTAAATGATAATATTATGTGTTCGGTAATAAACTTTAATTGACATGCAACATTGCTGGCTCAAGTGAAGGGGGCGTCGCACAAAGTCCTGTGGGATATCTGTCCATATCTGCTGGAGCATGTTTCGAAGTTCCTGGAGTGTCTGTGGAACACGTGGTTGACGTCGAAGGCGCCGATCCATCTCATCCCATTGGTGAGAGATCAGGGGAGCGAGCCGGCCAGGGGATGACATTTACGTTGTTTTGTTGAAGGGAACTCTGAACAAGTCGAGCAGTATGAGGCCGGGCGTTGTCAGGTTGAAAGGTAATGCCTGGGCCATGACCACGCAAAAACGGTAGAACAACGATGATCTGGTCGCGGTAGCGCTGTCCATTGAGATTTCCCTCTACCACTATCAAACGGTTCCTCTATCTTGCTGTAATCCCACCCCATACCATAACGCTGCCGCCCCCGAACCGATCTTCTTCCATGACACAATGATTGACGTAACGTTCACCTCGACGTCGGTACACTCGAATCCGTCCATCGCTGTGGCTGAGGTGAAAACGAGACTCGTCAGTGAATAGAACTTGTCCCCACTGCATGGCCGTCCAGCGCAGGCGCTATCTGCACCACTGTAGATGTGCTTGACGGTGGTTTCCTGTCAAAATGGGACGTCTGGCGGGTCTTCTGGCGACAATCACTGCACATCTGAGGCGACGACGTACGGTTTGTGAAGATATTCGTCGAAGGCCAGGGATGCTTCTTTCAGTCACTGTTGCTGGCTGGAATCAATTTCGTAGATGTGTTGTTCGAATCCAGTTGTCTTGTCGATTATTGGTTACGCGTGCGCTCCCACTCCGAGGATGGTCTCTGACTGCATTCGTCTGTTGCCAACGTTGCCATAAACACCAAATGGTGTTTCTGTGGACGTTAAATTGTCTTGCAACATCACGTTGACTAGATCCTGCTTCAAGCATACCAATATCTCGCAGACGCTCATTTTCGGACAGGTGTGGAATTTCGTAATCTTTAATAATTGCGTAATTTTGTTGTTTTTTCTGAGTGGTTGTTGTCAGCACGATGCTAAACAATGCATATGGAATCCCGTTAACACACATGCTTTTATACCCATTCTTGGGTAGTGAAATGCATGGGGGTTGTATAAAAGTCAACTTTTGCATGGAATGCATGCTCTTCTGTAGCAGTTGCGTTTTTGTGACTTGATTCCATACATGTACTACGCTATTTAAAACCAAACTTTACTTGTTTAAAAAATACACTTAAATATTGGTGTCACAGGAACTTTTGTTGTTGGGTATATATATTGTTCCGCCGAAACAGATTCCATTAAGCGTAAAAAGCAAAATAGCGATGAAAATTTTATGAATTGAATGGATCACTTAAAATCAGTGATGACACCAGGTGTACCCGTAGTAAGCATGTCCTGCCACACGCACAATTTGCATAAAAGAGTAAATGTTTCATTGAAGGCCTCAATAAAGCTTTCAAAAATTCTTATGGCACATATGGGGAGGACATTTCCAAAATTGACGCATCAGTGACAATAATTATGTCCTATGCAATTCCCTATTTCATTTGTACCATACGTTCCCGAGTATATTCACGTGAACAGTTGACTTGCCGTTGTAGCTTTAGTCATGACATCTACCAGACGTGCTTTGACTTATAATTAGTTGTTGTCTGCTTTATATTGCCAACTACCAGCTCTTGCTACTTGCATATGTTCACCACTCAACCAGTTCAATAATACCTTTAATCTGATCTGGAGCGCGTGAATACATTGACAACACACAAAACAGCCAATTTAGATTGTTCCTCTAAATGACACACCAATGAATAGTTTATGACCAAAACACCCCTAAAACTGCAACTATGTCAAATTGACTTTCCGTAGCATATCCCAAGTTCAAAGCCTTACATGCCCTTTACAGCAGCATCTGCCCATCCCATTAACTGTAATACCTCCGACTGACATAGAAATCTGATCCTTCGATATCGTTACTTTGAATCACGACAGTATTCCCAATTATAAACTCTTTGAAGGCTCGAGTTTACGGCTGCAGTTGACACAGAAGGACAGTGAATTGTAATGGAAGGAATTCTTTGTTCATTTTGAGGTTAATAAAGTGTGAAATTTACGATTTCTGACTTTTTGGATGATCTTACACTTTGTCTCACTGACTTCTTATGAAGAATTATGAAAACAATATTCTTGACCACTCATTAACCTGCCATAATATTATTGCAGGAGTAAATTTCAGTTGAATTGGATTTATTTTAACAACTGCCAGGTTAATTGTCATTACTAGCATTTAAGTATGATGAGAATATATAAAGTATTTGATTAACTGCATGGGTAGGTCGTATTATTATGCAGTTTTCCTCCTGAATGTACAGTATCACAAACGAATATTTGGTCGTTTGAATTCAGCATATTTTTAAAGTATGAGTCACAGCTGCCACATTTTGCTGCATATTTGTCCTAGTGTTATTCTTCAAATAGGTAAGTTAAATCTAAGATCCATTCTGAGGTATCTGAAATATGATCATTATCTAAGAGTTAGACTTTCATTTTTAACTCAGACCTCCGAAAAAACTCTGAGAAAAGATTGTTAGAGCATGTTGATGATTTCAACATTTAGTGCTGAAATTACTTGTATGAAAAGTGATGGAAGTAATGTGTACTTCCCAAGTGTTTTTGTCTGTCAAGGATGAATATACATGATCTAATAATTTGAAGTAATACCCATACATTGTATTCATTTATCTATTTAAAGGTACCTGCACATTCATTAACATGTATATTTAAATGTTTTGTGTGTTGTCAATGTATTCACGGGCTCCAGATCAGATTAAAGATATTTCAAAAACAGTACTCCAATTTGATGTTGTTTAAAAGGATTTTAATTCAGTAAAGTATCAAATAAAAACAACTGTTCTGTTGCTTTAACTTTCTAAATAATTACCTTTGAGAATAGCTGCATGCAAATTATGCATACACTTGCATGTACATGTAGCCTATGACGCTAAAAAGTCTGACCATGTATGCTCATTCACTGGAAAAGAACATTGCTGTGGATAATCGCAAGACACATCTTCACCCTTGATCTATTGTCTGCATCGTTCCTTCTCCAGACACACCGAATATAAATGCTGGAGCTATATTGAATGTTGGAATCACGGTTAAACTACGAAACATTTTAACCTTAATCCTCAGTTCATTAAAAGGTATCCTATGTAGTTAAATATTGTTCTATCTTATTCAAGTGATAACATTTTGTCAAACTTCGTTATAAACTCGTAAATAACTCATGAAACTCATATCAAGTTGAAATATAAAGTTCTGTTTTCTGAATGCATACGAACCATCTGTAACATCTGTAACCTTCTTTTAGTTGGTTAGGAAGGATACAGTTCTATGAATATATCCCTTGTTAATTATTACCTTTTTATAAAACGTTGTTCATAATTAATTATTAAGAATTTAATCATAAGTTTTTTCATTCACATCACAAGGAGCAGTTACTATTATATAATATTATTATGGTATTGACCCTGTATGCTAAAGCGAAGTAATTCAGTCTGAGCAGTTGCGTCACAATCAGCTGATTGTGGTTTTAAACAAAATTCTCATTGAGTTTGTTCTTTTGTTTGTCAGGAACATTCCCATACTTGTCAAGGACACAATGACCTTCTTTGAACTTTAAATCTGATATGTCGTTGTATAACTGATATTCCGTTCAAAGCGGCGTGAAACGTAAATCACATGACGCCTACACTTATGTTCAAAGTGGATTCTTATGATATTTATATTACGATATATCTACGCCTCCGATAAAGGTTGCAGTACATAACTAGTATGTTGTCTGCTTTTTGACGTAAATGTGAAAGAAATATCTAAATACATAAATCCCACGATACGTTTTAACGCACGAATAAATAATCTGTCGAATATAAGTCCTTTACAACTCGGTATCAGATAGTTTTAGCACTGGAATAGGGCATGTGGTAATACATGCTATGTCTTCATAAGGACAAATGACCTTGGGAAATTCGACACCTACGCAAGAATCTCTATAAAAAGAACATTTCTTTAATCATGCAAACATTGTATGAATAAATAATAACAATGCATTTTTGCACCTGTACGTCTCCATACATTCATTTACAAGATAAATTGGAACTTTGTCCCCCAATTTGAGTCCGGAAGTGAAGGAAGTCATCACAATATGTTATTGATGTTATATACAAGTATTAGTCCGGCTTTGACAGATTTCTCTCTTTCTCTTCTTAGAAACATAAGAAGACTGTGAATCAGTGTGTATTTAAAACACGGTGTCACAGTAAACACAGTAAACTAAGTATTAAACTTAGTTCCCTTTGCTTGTTGCTACAGCATGATCTCATAACAGTTACAAGGGGATGGGAACATGCGATCTTTGCTTTTACATACAAGAAAACGAACTGACCATAAAGAGACAGAGTATGTTTTCACTACTTCAAGACACAACATTATATTGGCCTGAAAATAGGAACCAAACAATTGTATACAGGACGCAACAACTCTGTACCGTGAAATCCAGGGAACAAGCTATTATAATTTATTTAGATATAAAAGTTTTATTTTCAGCACTTTCTGGAACTGGTCTGTAACACAATGTCTTTGCTTTGCATGATAACATAATGTCAGTGCTCTGCGTGATAACATAACGTTAATGTCGTGTGTGATAACATAATGTTAGTGCTCTGTTTGATAACATAAAGTTAGTGCTCTGCGTGATAACATAATGACTGCACTGCGTGAAAACATAATGTTAGTCCTCTGCGTGAAAACATTATTTCAGTGATCTGTGTGATAACACAATACCATTGCTCTGTGTGATAATATAATGTCAGTGATCTGTGTGATAACACAATGCCATTGCTCTATGTGATAACATAATGCCAGTGCTCTGTGTGATAACATAATGTCAGTGATCTGTGTCATAACACAATGTCATTGCTCTGAGGGATTACATAATGTTAGTGCTCTGCTTGAAAACATAATGTTAGTGCTCTGCGTGAAAACATAATGTTAGTGTTCTGCGTGAAAACATAATGTCAGTGTTCTGTGTGATAACTAAATGTTAGTGCTCTGCATGATAATATAATGTCAGTGCTCTGCGTAATAACATAACGTCAGTGATCTGTGTGATAACACAATGCCATTGCTCTGTGTGATAAAAGAATGTTTTTGCTCTGCGTTATACCACAATGTCAGTGCTCTGTGTGATAACATAATGTCAGTGATCTGTGTTAAAACATAATGTCGGTTCTCTGTGTGATCACAAAATGTTAGTGCTCTGCATGATAACATAATTTCAGTGCTCTACTTGATAACATAATGTCAATGATCTGTGTGAATACATAGTGTAAGTGCTCTGCGTGATAACATAATGTCAGTGATCTGCGTGATAACATAATTCCACTTCTCAGCGTGATAACAATGTTAGTGCTCTGCGTGATAACATAATGTCAGTGCTGTGCGTGATAACATAATGCCAGTGCTCTGCGTGATAACATAATGTCCTCATGCAAGTACGAGGACTGGTCAAAAGGTTTAAGCCTAACAAATGAAAGTGTTTTTAATTTTATTTTTCAACATAAACTCCCGGCTTTTCCATACACTTCTCACACCGATAGTAAAGCTTTTCAATTCCAGTCAGGAAGAAGTGTTCTGAAGCCACCCTGAACAACCCAGCAATTCTGCCACTGGTGATGTTATTTGCGAGTCTGGCTCTTTTGAGAAGGAATACATTAAAAAATGAGGACATATCAGCCCTGTCAGTTAAAGATTATATGAAATTCGTGGTGATCACTGAATGGAAAAGGCTTCTTAGAAAGTATTTGAAGAGGTTTTAAATCGACTTGATGGTGGCCCTGCACTTGGGGAATATATACGTTTCTTTCTCACACCAACATCACAGGAATCATTCTTTTTAACAGTGGTGGGTTTGATTCATGGGCACAATGTACGAAGTCCGTTCTATGTGTCCCTCGCTGTGACATGCTGGAATACAGCTGAGCAATAATCGCTCACCAACACTTTTGCACAGCGAATTACAGCGTTAGTCGAATGCAGGGTCACCAGTTCCCACTGAAACCCAGGAGCTCGAGTATGGTGCTGAGAAGACTGGAAACATAATCCATGAAAATCTGGGCAACCAATTGTTACATGGCTTACATATAGTCCACACAAGTGTTAAACCAAACATATGCACCCGTCTTCATTCGAATGAGCACGTTGGTACGTGCACAATAAATATATTTATGAAAGTTCATGTATCTACAGTCAAGACAAAAATATTCTGTACAAAAAAGACGATATTTGATCAAGTGGGGCATTTATATGTTGGTGGGAATACTGCTTGGAGAACAACCCATCAGGATGTGTGTTGCAGTAACTGTTGTATGTGCGTTTCGTGTACATGTGGTATTTAGTAATTGGCTAAAGGTAGCCATAAAACGTTGCTTAATCCCCCGACGATGCTTACATCATTATCCTATTTTTAGAGGCAATGTGTTTTCTACCCTTACTAATAGCAATAACGCTAGTGTCGTGTGTATAATGGGAATTCCACAGTAACATAAGTCACGTGTTAATCTATGTCTTCCAGCCTTTGTGTATTGCTCCACGGCTTCCTTTATGTAAGAAAAATGTACATAAATGTACATAAATGTTCTCGCCTACTTTTGTCTTGGGTGTATATATCTTCATACTTCGACAATCCACTTTCTGAGGTCCTTATTTCAAGAAGGTGACACATAAAAAGATTAAGCAATGCAAGTAAATTATGCATTAAGAAACATACTAAATTACATATAATTATAAGTACTGGTTTACCATCGACACCCTTACTGCATCTGTAAACATCGGTACACATATTGAACGGCATCTCTGAAAATCAACAAGCAACACATTTATAATTAATAAATTTATTAAAAAGCAAATAAGTTTACATCAATGCTGACAGATCTTACAGAGAGAAACCACCATAAAATGGAATATTGACACCATATTTTTCACAGCACGGGGTGTATAGAGATATGTAAAAGATTGATAAAACACAACATGCTGAATACATGTTTGATCACTTTCAAGCGTCAACATTAACATCTGTACAATATAACAAAGTCCAAAAGAACATAATAAAAGTAACGAGTTTTATAATAAATCAAACACACAAATAATTAATATATTCATTAAAAGCACAGAAGTGTACATCAATGCTGGAGTAGAAATGACAGAAAGAAAACCCCCCAAAATGGAATACTGACACCATATTTTTCACAGCAGAAGGGATGCACAGAGATATGTAAAAGAGCGATAAAACATAACATGCTGAATACATGTTTGCACACTTTAAAGCGTCAACATTAACATCTGTACAATATAACAAAGTCCAAAAGAACATCATAAATGTAACGAGTTTTATAATCAATCAAACACCCAAATAATTCATAAATTTATTAAAAACACAGAAGTGTACATCAATGCTGGAGTAGAAATGACAGATCTTACAGAGAGAAAACTCCATAAAATGGAATATTGACACTATATTTTTCACAGCAGACGAGGCGTATAGAGATATGTAAAAGAGCGATAAAACACAACATGCTGAATACATGTTTGTAGATTTTAAAGCGTCAACATTAACATATGTTCAATATAACAAAGTCCAAACGAACATAATAAAAGTAACGAGTTTAATAATCAATCAAACACACAAACATTGACCTTAAAACGTTGAAGTAAAAGTACTTGTGTTGTAAATCAATAATCTATTTAATCATGAACACCAGACACTTGTGCTAAAGGACAGATTATACGGAAAACATAGAGCTGAATACTGACACAATATAATACTGAGATTACAGCTGATGGTCTGTGATATTTTATACTCCCCTGGGAACTGATCAGGGTAATATAACAGTAATATAAATATGCGCTTTGAGCGAACCCTTGCCCCGGCCTTGCTCTTTATAAGTCACCTATTGTTACCACAATCATACTAATTATTATTTATGATATGTGCACACTACATCTTGATATTTCAAAATGCGACACATATAAAATGAAAACTCAAGAAATGTATCTGCGACGTAAGTAACATTAAATTTCCTTTGTTGTTTTGACAGCATTTTCTTGATTGTTTTCCACTTCATGCCTGAACTTATAACATTAAATCAATCTTAGTCAGGTTGAAGTGCATAAGTTAAATATATGCAGGAATTATGCCTCTACGGGGCGGGGTGTAAAGTGACATGTAAAACACGACATGCTGAGATACATGTTTTCACACTTTAAAGAATGAATATCCACATCTACACAATGTAACAAATTACAAAAGAGAACAAAAAAGTAATGAGTTAAATAATCGATCATTCCCTAAAAGAAGTGAGCTTTTATTATTTCATCCTTGATTTACAGTTGCTAAAATGTGGCTGTTATATAGATATGAAATCAGTCTATAATACACACTTTTTTATGAATATACATTACACATATATGAATGACCATATATTGGGTTGAATTTGTGAGAAGCTAAAGACTTGATGTCTGTATTTGAACAACAGATCTAGAAAATGAGAAGTGGCAGTGGCCAAACATGTGTTTGGACTTGTACACACGTGGGTATGAGTGTGGCTCCTACATTGCGTTAGGCAATTAACATTGACCTGTGGTTTCGATGATATCTGGGGCGGTGGGGTAGTCTAGTTGTCAAAGCGTTCGCTCATGACACCGAAGCTCTGAGCTCGCTTCCCCATATGTGTTCAATGTATTAAACCCATTTAGGTGTGCCCGCCGTGATAAAGCTCGAATATTGATAAAAGCGGGGTAAAACAATACTCACTCACTCACTTCATGATATTGACTAATTTGTCAAGTTACGACTACTTACCCTATTCTGAATTTACATGTGGTAACTTATATCTGATCTACGTGGTAACACAAGTCAGTTTTAGTCGTTATCCAGCGAAAGTTGACCTCGTCAGTATTGACTGATTTGACCTACATGTATGTTTAAATTTGAATTGTTCTACACATCAAATGCGATTTAATCCATCAATAATAACAACTGATAAAACACGGGAACATGTTTCTGACAGGTCTAGTCAGTTTTACGTGGACTCTGATTAGGTTGACAACAACCTACTTTTCGAACTCGGTCTGTGTTCCTAAATGCACAATCTGAATACCACATTTAGTCAAATGCATCAGTGCATTGGTTGGTTATCCATCTTAACATGTCTACTGCGTGTACAAGTGACAACTGTATTATTGGTAAGTACCTGATATACATGTACAAGTAAGTTATAATACAGCCATTGTCATCTACCGTGTGACCTTGCTATTATTGTCCAATATTACTGACTTTCGAACATGAATTGGAGCGTGAATTAATACAGTTATAAGAGTAGATGTTTGAACTGTTACTGTGAATGGCAAGTGAAAAAGTTTCCTTTCGAATATTGATCAAAATATGTTTCAAACTGTTCTAAACATAACATTTTATACCACACATACATGTAGTAATTCAGAGGCCGGAGCCGTAAAGCAAGTAATAGTAATTTTAAGACATGGTCTGAATGTCATGATCACAAAAACTGTCCAGTCACAAGTACTGTCCAATAAAAAACATTGCTCAGTCATAAGTATGGTCCCATCACATGCACTGTCCTAATTCCAGGCACTTCCCCATCACATGCACTGTCCCATCACAAGCACTGTCCTAATCACAAGCACTGTCCACCAAAGAGCACTGTAAACATGTCCCACCACAAACACGTGCACTGTCCCAATTACAGACCCTATCCCATCACCAGCACTGTCCTAATCACAAGCACTGTCCACTCACGAGCACTGTCCCACCAAAAGCACTGTTCAGTCAGACACTATTCCATAACATGCACTGTCCCATCACAAACAATGTCCCAATCACAGGCATTGTCCACTCACGAGCACTGTCCCATCAAAAGCACTGTTCAGTCAAACACTATCCCATCACATGCACTGTCCCAATTACAGACACTATCCCATCACAAGCACTGTCCTAATCACAAGCACTGCCCACTTACGAGCACTGTCCCACCAAAAGCACTGTTCAGTCAGACACTATCAAATCACCAGCACTGTCCCATAAGCACTGTCCCATCAAAAACACTGTCCCAATCACAAGCGATGTCCACTCACGAGCACTGTCCCACTAAAAGCACTGTTCAGTCAGACACTATCCCATCACATGCACTGTCCCAAAAGCACTGTCCCAATCACAGACACTGTCCAATAACGAGCACTGATCAGTCACAAGCATTGTTCAATCACAGATCCGAATGGTCTTGTGGGGATGCTTGATATACCAAAACATTCCTTCCACTCGAAGCAAATTCCACAGAGGAACTGATTCCGCCATCAATGGGCCAGTCAACAGCACATTCCAGTTCAGCCTCAGGAATTCTGGATAACTGACTTTTGTTGTTGCTTACACTTTTTCTTCTTTGAGCAAGTTCTGGGTTGTTGATAAGCGTGTAAGCCACAAGCCATCTTCTTATAGCTTTGGTATTTCTTCTCACTGAAATCAGATCAGAGGAACGTTTTCATACTATTAAGCATTCCTGGTTCAAAAAGATACTAGTAGAATACACAAAGGTCGAACAAACTGAATGCTATAGTAACACTTCAAGAACATAGTTATATTGTCATATTGCCTTTTGACTTTATACAACATGCAATGAAAGCCGAATAAATTGTCAAAGAATAAATATTATTGTATCCGGTTCTCTTTGTTTCACGATGTAAATAATTATGGATAACTTTCACCTTACTTGTAGTTTCCGTAAATATGCATTGTTTACCGATGTATTACAATATTTGAACAATAAATATTCATTATTAAGATGCGTGGACACTAGATATTGATCTAGAGCTAAGTTATGTTCGACGTCATATATATATATATATATATATATATATATATATATATATATATATATATATATATATATATATATATATATATATAGGCAAGTGTTGGCAATATGGTAATAAAAGGGACAAAAGCCTTTCCCTATTTCATAAGAAATCCATTGTACGATCTCGACTTTATCATGATCATGAGTTTATGAATGCCTATCAAAAAGTGTTGGTACCAGGTGTTCACATAAAGGTGACGATGGCACTCGTCACAAGCACATGCAAAGGCAAGTAAAGTTATCGCCTGAAAAAAACATGTCAGTAGAAACAGCATTATGGTTGCTCTACAAGATCTGATGATTGACAGGTAACGGTTTTACTACTAGTTTCGCTGCAGCGATTCTGACTCCTTACATGTAGCTGCAGCATTACTGACAGGCGCAGTGTTACCGTGTATTGGTATTGTCGCATGGTGGTTGACTCGAAACACTAAATATTCGGGTTCAACACTCCACATAAAATGTGTGAAATCCATTCTCAGTGTACCTCGCCGTGACATGGAAGGATTCCACTCCAATGTGGTGTATATATATAAAACCATACTTTCTGCTCCCATATACCAATAGTCCACATGACACAAATAATGTGACCCGTATTATAGTGTTTATTGATACCCACACACGAATAAAACGGCAACATGAGTAAATATAACGTACCCGGTGTCTGAAATATGTGCTGATGTCCATCCTTATCCAGAGCTGTAAGTAACAGGTCACAGAAGACTCTCAACATCGGGTGGTTGAGTGCGTTATCCACGTGCAGCATGGAGATGTACGACAGATAGCCTATATGTGAGAAGAAACCGTTATTAATGATGTGTACTGGCGTGCATGAGAGTGGTTACTACTAGAGAGAAGGTACCTCAGGTTTACGCTCCCACAATAGTTTTAAAAATTAAATAGGTAATAGAATTTATAATGTGAAATAACTATTTGTCTTCCCCTTTCACTGTACATGGTATCTTGAAGCAGTGGCCGACAAAAACTCGTCTATAAAAATCCCCATCGCGATTGAGGCACAAACTAAAGGTACAAACATTTCAGATCTCGATGCGATATCTTCGCTGTCAAGGTGCGATCACAATTCCCTTTGTTTGCGTTGCGACCTCTATCACAGCTCAATAGACCTGTCACGATCACAATTGGATGTGTTCCTGTTCCAGTCACGATCACGATTCGATGTGTTCCTGTTCCAGTCACGAGCACGATTCGATGTGTTCCTGTTCCAGTCACGAGCACGATTTGATGTGTTCCTGTTCCAGTCACGAGCACGATTCGATGTGTTCCTGTTCCAGTCACGATCACGATTCGATGTGTTCCTGTTCCAGTCACGAGCACGATTCGATGTGTTCCTGTTCCAGTCACGAGCACGATTTGATGTGTTCCTGTTCCAGTCACGAGCACGATTCGATGTGTTCCTGTTCCAGTCACGAGCACGATTCGATGTGTTCCTGTTCCAGTCACGTGCACGATTTGATATGTTCCTGTTCCGGCCACGGGCACGATTCGATATATCGCTTTATCCCAAGGTTTTAACATAATTGTACATGTATATGTACATGAATATGTTCACATATATGTAAACGAGATACGGCAGTGGTATTCGCGCGTCGCACAGAAGATCCGAGTTCGATTCTAAACGTGAATGTGTTGTATTGATAGGGCTAGGAGATTGTAAAAAGAAAATGGCATTACTTTATCTACGTGCACGTGTTTGGTACTGTACCAAATCTAAATATGACGCTGAACCTGATATATGGTCGCCCACACAAGTTCATATGGACAATATATACAGCTCTACTAAGAGAAAGTTCAATGAGGCGTCAACGGCAACGTAACCACGCCGAACCGTCGGGTTTATCATCTTTAATTATATGTAAAATGTGGCCATATCGTCAGTGACATGCAGAAGTTGCAAGATTGCAGTGAGATAGAAACATGACAAATGCTGCTCCTCGATAACCACCGTGGCCGATATTGAAAGACATATAGGATAATAATTGAAATAATGCTATGGTGGGTTTAATTTTCTGAGTTTTCATGAAAAATAATCAGATCAAGTGTCGGAATATTACGTCAGTGTCAAAACCCAAACAAGCAACATGTAATCAAGGCTTGTGGTGCCCTACATCTTTATTATATCACTGACAGAGCTTGAATGCAAGGACTTCATGTCCACGACTAATTGTGACGTTAAACTGGCATTGCCTTTTTATCCGTAAATCAGATGCGTTCATGTGTATAAATTATGTCGGAACTTATACTGGATACGATCAATACTTTTGGCTAGTGAGGTTACGTTTCCTTCGTCTAGATATATTCGTTTGTTATATTACAATTTTATGAGCGACGGCAATCATCAACTAGTAATGTCTTGGAAACAGAAATGGAAACAGAGTTTTACTTGATCACCCTATTCGCGAACACCTGGTGTCATGACTGATTTTCAGTGACCCATGCATATAATTTTCACGGCTTATTATCTTTTACGCCCATGGGAATATGTTTCGGCGGATAATAATGACATGTTGTTCTCTGGAGGTGATGTTATATATCTACAAATATTCCTTCTTAAAAGTGAGCGAGTTGAGTTTAACGCCATTTGTACAATTACTAAATAATAAATATTATCAGTACGTGTAATCTTTTTGTGGGAGGAAATCCCGAAGTGACCACGGGTATGCCAAACCGTATTTGAAAAATTATGTGAGAGATTTAGAATTCGATCCCTTGTTTGTACTCTGCATAGGGAATTAGACGATTGGGCCATTCGTACCTAAGAAGATGTATTGGGAGCATGGTGGAGGCCAACGGCGACACAAGTCAATGTGAAGCATTACCTTCATAGCCGAGCATGGATCTGCTGGGTATGGATTTAAAGCCAAATTCCTCCACATTACCATCCTGTGACCTGTGCTTCCTTCATCACAGGGCTTTCTCACGTCGTCCTATTACTGAAATACCGTTCAAATGCCATAACGATAGCATATATACAGATGCTATAAACGATAACCATTAATAATATATAGGTTAAACAACACCCTTGACATACCTTTGTCTCTGTGTTCCCAGCTCCTTGAATATATGCTGTGATCCAGTCGACCAACCATAAAGACACCAAGAATGAGCCCTTGTAGAATTCTCCAGAAACACGAAAATATTCCAATGGCCAGATTTCCGAACAAGGCGTAGTAATTAAAGCATTCATAAAAGCGCCTGAAATTATATTGAACTTTTATGAAAGTTATCTTCAACATGTGATTTAATGATCTGTAATTGGATCTGTTCATGATCAGGTTATTGGAAACACTGTGTCGGCCCTAAAACACACGTTGTCATTGTATGTTTTGATTATTGTTATTGAACCTATCACTTCCAAATCGATTGAGCAATATTTCAGCAATAGCACGGCGGTGGACGCCGGAAATGCGTTTTACACATTTTATCCATGTGAGGAATCGAACCCGTCCTTTCGACATGACGAGCGAACGCTAGGCTACCCAAAAGTCCAACTTAGGCAGTCACAGGGGTAAGAGTTTGAGCTAAACAGACAACTCAATATTTCAGTCGGTGACAGTCTAAGCACATACATCCAGGTCATACATACATACAGCCTAAGCACATACATCCAGGTCACACTTTGTGTCCACCCGATCCTCAATAATTTGTTTTGTTGTACCTGAATCTCCACAGGGGCTCTGAACAGTAAGGTTGAGATTACAATTGAGACTGAAACAGTTACAGTACCTGTTGTCCACACTTAGAGGAGGTGTATCATCTGTAACCTTGATCCTCTCTTGCATGAGCACGCGCTTGACCAGGGCAACTTGTAGATAGAACCACAGCAACGCCGTGGCTGGAACACTTGTACAAAATCAATTTTCGATCCATTTCAATAAAACAAAACTTCTGGAAGTATGAAAATAGTACCTGAATGTTTACAATTATTATTTTGTAAAGAGCCACTTAGCAGATTCCTACCCCATCATAAGTCATATGTTTGTTGGATGGCCATTTCCATTTTGAGGAATACATACATTGATTGACAAAAACGGAATTACATTGTTTCATATTTCAGAATTTGCGATGATGTTTTAATGTCTCTTTAGTGTCTATTGTGACAACGCTCTTAGCGATTTTTTGTGGTGATGCTTGAAGTATACAGAAAGGTAATAATTCATATACATGCTGTATATTATGCATTTTACCAATATGTATTTGAGATTGAAAAGAGCATAATCATCATTCATATGAACACATGTCATAACTTTCACATCGATTTTTCCCCAGGGAATTCGTGTTGGGGTAGGTCTCTAGCAGCCTATGCTGGTCGTTAGAGGCGATCAAATGGATCGGGTGGTGAGGCCCGGTGATTTGATTGATAGTGTGACATCGTACCCCGACTGTATAGATCGTTGCTCACAATGTCATTGAGGGTCCACACTCGAGTTCATAGCAGGCCGCCATCAAATGGTTTGAATATTGCTTATTGCGGGCTTGAACAACAAACAAACACAAGGATTTCTAAATATAATGTTTATGTCCTGAATTATGCAGATATAAAATAGGCAGAGGCTCCAAGGGGCCTTTAACATACATTGTTCTTTATAACTGCCATTATAATAAACTACCTTATTCTTTGAAATAGCAATAATAACACGGTACTGATCACATAACGAGATGTACCTTAATGTTCGTAACAGCGATGTTAGTGCATCTGTCAGGCGGTTATTGATGATAATCACGTAGATCACATAGGTGAGTATGGAACCCATGACGAAAAGCTCAAGAAACAGCATGAAAAACCCTGCAAAATAGAATTCACTAAATTATTGAGGAAATAGCAACAAAATGGAACATGAGTACGTGAAGTGCGAATACCAACCAAACTTAAGATTTGATATCATGTCAGAATCCCGCATTCTGAAGAGATCATGAGATATATCTAATAAAAGTTGAATAATAAAGTTTCGTCGTTTTTGGTATTTACAAATAAATATGTATGTATGTAAATGTAGATATGCATTTACGTAAATGTATGAACATTTAAACATAAAGTTATGTAAATGTATGTTTTAGACTTGTAAATACTATTGGCAACACTCATTTAACCTCGTAATGACTGGATTTACAAGTAACTAAAGGTATACATTTTGAGTGTAAACGTTTCAAAGTCTGTTCATTTTCTCGTAGTGGTGCGTGTAATTGTTTACAAGATATTTGCACTTAGACGCCTTTTAACCCCTTCAGGTGAGGTGATTTACAATGTAAGTTTTATGGAGGAAATGATTTTTTGTGTCCATGTTGATGACAGGAAACATATACAGTGAAACCTCGCTAGTCCGGACCCCGTTAATCCTGAAAACTCTGGAACATCGTGTTGGGAACGGTTGCATGACTTATATTACAAACGACAATGATATACAGTTCAAATGATTCGTTAATCTGGAATTTTGTTAATCAGGACAAAATATCTGTGCACGCTATTGATTAACGGGGTTTCACTGTACGTAGGCAGGGATTTCACTGGACTAAAACAGATCGTAATTGATACATAAACTGATACATTTAACAAAAAAGGAAATATGAGTCCCAATCGATGCTACATCTTTCATAGTTGAAGGTATCACAAAAGGGTTCGCGTTTGTTTCATCAGGGCAAAAGGGAGAATCTGATATACGCCTAATTTCTGATCAAACAGACATTTTGAAATCAAACTTTTACAAACAGTAATTTGAAACCGCATGTCATTTCATTTACCTTACATTTAGATCTTCTTCATCCGATAAGGCTACGTAACGTTTAAGAAAATCATGTAAATGTTTGAAATATTTTAAAGCTGTTACCCCATAACATGTATGCAACTTGATATCCAGGAAAGCGCATGCTATTGACCTGAAAGTAGATAAGGTATATATACATTCTTGTTTGTTAATATACCTTTGCGTAAAACACGTTAATATAACCAAGGCCCATTAATCTGGACACCACAACCAAAGGGTTACTTCTGTTGAGAAATGGATGAGTTTGGATAAGGGTGTTTTATCGTCCAGTGGAGAGTTGAAAAATATCAGACATGTTCAAATAGTTGACAACAAACCATTAATTTCCCGTGTTTTCTCGGGTGCATAATTGCCTTGCCTTTGCGTGTGTTTACGACGGATGCCACCGGCGAGAAAGGATACGCTCACCTTTTCGCGAAACTTGGTATTTTCACTATTTAATAATGGTTCATTAACACATGCTTATGGGATAGTCGGATTCGTATAACCGACTCTGCTTTTGGCAAAGATTTCTTATGAATATGGAAAGGGTTTTATCTCTTTTAACATTACTTTTGTGCAAATTTGGACCTTCTAACATGATGAAATACATGAGGGGTAACTGTACCTATGATCAATATAAAAAATTATGTTTGTACTGCTTGTTCATGAACAACTCCAAAGAAAAACACCTTAGTGCAAAGCTTTGCCCATTCTCAATTATCGGAAAAATACATCCCGAAAACATCTAAAACCAACCCTTTTGACATCCTTTGTCTCATCTTTTCATTTATTTTAGTAGTGTTATGAATCCAATAACTTGCAAGTATTGAAGTGAATAACGTTTGATTCTCACTGATATCAACACATCCAATAACTTAATAATTGACAATAATTAAATTTTCTTGAATAATGCATATCCCGTGGGCAAAACATTCCCACGCTTCATTTACCCGGCTGTCATGTATGATCAAAGTTGAGGAACCATTTCCATAATTATCATCGCTGTTTCGCCTTTTACCCCAAATGCTCTCGTGAGCATACTGGCAGGGTAATACTTCTCACTGAACACAGGTACAGGCATGTTTTCAGTTGCGACCATCTATCTCAGTAGGTATAATGTTAATATACATACCATCATTATATGTGGTTTCGGCAGTTGATCGAGAATGAAACTCTTGTTTCCCCGAAACATGCGCAGCAAATGACGTCTGAAAAAAGAACAGGATCATGGTGGTTTTCCAATGCCTCAATGACAGCTTAATCAGTTGAATTGGATCGACAAGAACGCATCGCTTACCTGTAACTCTTCATAAACAGGTAGATGTTGAATGAAGTGACTATCACACATACAATCGCGGTAATGAAGTACACGGCTGCAACAAAAGAAACAAATTGTGTCAAATTCGCATTATGGAGATAATCATGGATTACTAAGCTTCCGAAAAAGGCGCATCTTCCTCCGAAGTAATCATATGTGTGAAAAGAAACTGTGCACGGAGAAAATATATTCTTGATTGAAATACAACACAGCAAGAACAAAATGATGCAGACGCTGTAGCAGCTGAATGATCGGACCATAAGAAAATGTCAACGGGACCTGAACAACATCTGTTACGATGACGTCAGAAGATCAAAATGGAGTAGGGGGTCATACGACAAAGTCACAAAGTCAATAACGGGTATGACCACCATGTGCGTGAATCACAGCAGTGCATCGGCGACGCATGGAGTCCACCAAATGGGCATGGAAGGCCTGGGGATTGGCCTGCCATATACTCCTCAAATCCTGTGCAAAGTCACGGACGTTATCTGGAGGATGTGGAAGACGACGCAGACGGCGCTCCATTTCATCCAACACATGCTCTATTGGGTAGAGATCTGGAGAAACTGCAGGCCATGGCAGTAACATGACATTGTTATGGTGAAGGAAATCCATTGCGACCCTAGCCGTGTGAGGACGAGCATTGTCCTGTTGAAATGTCAATCCCGGGCCATGACGTTGCCGGAAAGGAATGACCACAGGCCTCAGAATCTGATCTCTGTAGCCAACACCGGTGAGATTGCCCTGAACAACCACCAAAGGGGTTCGGTGCCGTGCTGTTATCCCACCCCAAATCATCACAGAGCCACCTCCAAAACGATTCCTCTCCACAATACAGTTGCGTGCATAACGTTCTCCCAAACGCCGGTAGACACGTTGGCGCCCGTCACTGTGGGAAATGTTGAACCTCGATTCATCTGTAAAGACAACATTTCTCCACCATATTCGAGGTTGGCGAACATGATTTCGACACCATCTTAGACGGTTGACGCGATGACGGTGTGTCAGGATGGGACGTATGGCAGGGCGTCGTGGTCCAATCCCGTACTGACGTAAACGATTCCTGACAGTGTTGGGATGGATACGGCGCAGTCCAGGAATTGTCTGGGACGTCGTTACTGCCGTTTGGAACCTGTGTCGGAGATGTGTAACTCGAATCCATCTGTCCTGTCTTGGCGTCGTTACTCGGGGACGTCCTGAACGTGGGTGGTCGGCAACGTCATTTGTGTTCTGATAACGCCTCACCAATGCCGATATCGTGTTACGATGGCATTGGAAATGTGTTGCCACTTGTTGTTGCCTCATTCCCGCTCGGATCATTCCAATGGCTTCATGACGCTGTGCAGCTGTCAATCTTGGCATGATTTGCTTGTGATATGCTTGTGTCTGCGCCTGAGAAATTTTGAATTTTTGAATGACCCCAGATCATGCTTTCCAAAGTGACAGCGAATTTTGAGTTGCACATGCTGTGTACAGCTGAACAGGATGCACGTGCAGTAACACATTGCACGTTCATAGGCCCCCATAAATGACGTCATATCGCATGGCATGTGCATGAGCGTTTGAATGTCTCCAATAATTGCTGTGTTCAAACCTATATTTCATATATGGACGGTGTGCCCTTATATCTATATTTTCTCCGTGCACAGTTTCTTTATGTGGCTAGTATATATAAAGCAAAGAAAACTAATGTTCTCAATAAACTGTAATGACGTTCTTGGTTTTGACGGTTAATCCAGACAAAACAAACGTATTTGTAGTTAGATTACCTGGTCACCCTTCATTATTTGTAAGGAAACATGGCTTTCATTATTTTTAAGGAAACATGACTTTAAACGCTGTTAACATTGAAGAGATAAGACTTTCTTGTACTCCTTTCTATCTTCCTTTAACATATACACACTTGATTGAGTCACTAGGCTAAGCGTGCTCTTGTGGAGAATACAATTTCAAAGGTGACCGACTTGTATAATAGTTGACATCGATACCTCTATATGATGCTTCAAGTATTGGGTGCAATCGTTTGAATGCAAACACAAACTATTATTCCTTTTCATATAAACGCTAAAGTTAAAGAGGTAAAAATACTGACTGAAATTAATCAGGATGCACGATAACCGTTTCCCTAAAAGGCTTAAAATACTCTTACTTTGACTGAATAATATTGGACGTAGAACATGGTCATTAATAGTTATTTTTTTAGATATACAGGATGAGTTAATACACGTATTTGTGTACAAAAGTGGAATTCTAAAATGACTTCAACCTCAAGAAATGTGTTGCTTAAAGTGCATAAATCTTTGTCAGAAGGGGGAAAGTATTGTCCATTTAAACCGAAGAAACTCCAAAAGAAACTTGTTTTATGTTTAGCCCTAAGATAATGAAGACAGGTGGTCGAAAATAAAAAAAACCCACGAAAATCAAAGAGACTAAGTCATTTATGTGCTTCTCCGTTGAGGATGAAGACAATATGTATCGTATGATCAGCCCGAGAGAATAATCAGTCTCTATAATCTGCCGCAACAGATTTTATAAGGAAGTAAATGTCCAACTATATTTATGAATCACTGAAAATCAGTGACAACATCTGGTCATCCCTTACCGGGTAAGCGTGTGCTGCTCTACCGGTAGCATCTACCACTAAATGTACTGATATAAACTATTTTGTAAAACTTGTTTCTACCATAAACACTGACCAGTTGAAGTATCCTCTATACATTTACCACTACGCTTTACCACCGAAAGCGTGTTTTAATCATATAAAGGTATCGCCAATGGGACCAGCCACCACACACATAAACCTTCTACGGCGGATATTATACGTGCGCATTAGGCGACAGTTAAATAAAACCCAACGTTCTGAGCGGAGGAAAATATCTCACCCAAATATTTCCTTGGTAGAGGAAGAAAGATATTATGTGGTGTATTAAGAAAGGAACAAATCCCCTGGAAACTACTTTCAGGCACTTCCATTAACCTCTGTGAAACGAATGGTTCATTTAGTGTTCATATGACAAACAATTTTGAGGTGATTTTGAGTCGTAAAATCTTGAATGGTGAATATTCTCCCTTTCTGATGCAGGCGGTCCATTTGGGTTTGACTTCCCACTGCATTCGAGCCTGGTTGTGTCGAACTTGGATGTATCGAATTCCTAGATGGGGACAGTGAGATCAATGATATGACTGGTAATAATGTCCCATAACATGATGTTTTGTTTTTGAAAACTCACCTGGATGGTTGCCTCGAACCCCGGATAATTTGAACTTGAACTCACCACGAGATCGACACAACGAGGTTCGAATGTATCTTTTATTTGCTTCATTATGGTGATGTCTTTGCTGGTTCCTTCAATTCTATGATGGACACGTGCATCGTCGTGTACATATATTTCTGATGTTTACCTATTACAGACACGGTGAAACCCGGTTCACGTCATCAACCGATTTCACTCAGGGAAAATAATGATTACTCAAAGTTTTACACTGCTTTGTGAGGATCTGGTGTCGGTATACTTTGGAAAGCCAAGTACTAGTCAGAGTCACGAAACGTGACAAAGTTTACGATTCCCCTGAGATTTAAAGCTAACGGTTACTTTGTATGTTGTTTTACCCCACCACAGCAATATTCAGCTATATGACGGCTCTCTCTTAATAATGAAGTCTACACCACAAAATTCAGTGATTGGCATCATGAACATTGATGTGATACGATGACATGCATTAGCCACTTCAGCCTGACCACCCGATCCCGTTTGTCGACTCTTTCGACAAACACGGAATACTGAAGACCAATTCTAACCTGCATCTTCACGGGTTGGCAAACACTTTATTACTGCCACTCTTTTAAACCGCATCCTCGCCATAATGAAGTGTTTCTAAATCTAAATTATTGCCATGTATCATTTCATTGTCTACATGTATATGCATCATATATCGGTATATTATAAACATAACGTGTTCAATTCATTCCAACTCTCCAGGCAATCCCAAAACACCTAACTCAATACCATCTGATCTCAAACTGTTGTGATTGTCAGAAATCATCTCTTACCTTGTTGATAATTGTGCACGCTGTGAGTATTATACATCATGTGTTATTGTATTGATCCAGTACAAAAATGAAAATGAAAAACATTAAAAAAGGCGACCGAATAGGCCACTTCTTATAGTGTCATACCTGCAAATAGATCAACAGCCACTGGCGTCAATAAAATAAACTTAGTTCCAGGGAAGTGCTGTCGGCCGGAATAAGTTGCCATCGCCGTAACAATTTGAGCACCTGCCAGAATCAGGGCCAATCCAATCTGGAAAAAAATCAATCTTGTTTTGTCAATGTAACCTGCACGTTCACAGCATTGTGAAACGGAACTTAGTTAAAGTATTACATCTCTATTTCCCGTGTGCCGACAACATGGCGTTATTCCAACTCATCTACCCTAACATGTGACTCGAAAACGTTTGATGCGGTGCGATGTGTTTGATGCGGTGCATCAACACGTCGGCAAACTCTTTGTTAGTTAAATTATATTTACAATAAGATAATTTCCCCCAAATATTTAATCAAGATATTCATACGAATTATTTAGAAATTTGAAAAAGGAAACCCTTGCTCTAGCATGTTGTCCACTGAAAGGGCGCTGTCGTATAAATATCAGCATTGAATATTTACGGAAATTCAAAGTGGAAAGTCAGGGTAATAAAATAAATGTTAAATCTGTGTACCAAATACGATTTGTTTTCGCGTCCCGGCGACCACACTGCTGAGTACCTAATATCCTCTAAATATACCCCTGAATCCCGCGTACCAAAAGGGGGTTAGTAGCCTCACTGTCCCCCTCTCAGTGCAGTACACCTCTGACAAATGTCATACATTTCAGGGTTTAAATAAAACCAAAACTGCACAACTAACACAATATAGAGAAATTTAAGAAATACTAGACAAATTGTGATGTTATGCGTGTACTTTTCATGCATGGGTATTCAATTACCCATAAGAACATATTTCAATTACCCATAAGTTCCATAGACGTTTTACAAAACTGTTACAAATAGAAAAGTCCTTTAGAATGTTATATCAACACAGACACATTTACAACAAAAATAATACTCGTTCGAATACAATATCTGTTCTTTAGTTCCACTATTATATTAAATTTACAGCGTTGGAACCCCGCGGAATAAGCGCAGTAGATTATTCAGGGCCTCCCTTTAACACATTTTCCAACACGTATGAATTGAGGGGCTTCTTTAGCAATAAAACTGTACAACTAACAACATACCGGGAAAGTATAAAACACATGTACTAAAGCTGAATTGTCACAGACAATTGAAGGCAAAATTTGAACTGCCTGAGTTTCTGATACAATTACTCATAAGCCCCCATCTGCCAGCAGACGTTTACAGAACTATTACAAATAGACTACGGTGGCATTGCCGCCGTGGAATGATAGAAGGTTTGGTTTAACTCCACTTTGAACAGAATTTCTGTTATTTCATTATAATGTGGGAAGAATGCATGAAGTGGTGCAGATCTGTGGGGTTTAACACATTGGGGAAACCAGTGAGTTGTATGTGTTGCTGTTGCAAAAAATCATAATCAGGGTGAATCTTTATGTAGTAATCGAACTCCCGACCACAGGATCCCTGTCACGCCTAAACTCCACATAACGAATTGCTGCGCCCTAGACGTCTTGCCCGCCATGTCCCAAGCCATGTGATGTCTGCAGTAAGTGGGAGTTAATGACTGTCGACGATAGCCTGACCAGCGTCTGTTGACGTATGATACTACACTAAAAAAGCCAGGGCTCAAATTGGAATTCACTGACTAGCACACCTTAATTAGGTACACTGGGGGAAATTGGGATGAAACAATCACGACAGGTCATTAACAAGAATGTCGAAACATTCACTCGTGCGTAACTAGATGTGATACACTACTGTATCAACATCCAACCGTTTGTCACTATGATTGTGAATAATGTCACCCGCTCGTTTACTATTACCATTACGTTGTACGATATGCTTTTAAGGGCAACACGTGTGTGATTTAGTGTAGTATTACTTGGTTTCAACTTCCACTGTTCTACTGGTACAATGAGGTTTTAATTCGATAGACGTTGTATAATCAAAATGAATATGGGCTCAAAATAACCGCATCCTACTTACTCTGTATAGAAGTAGGAGCAGTATAAAGACCACAGATATAATTCGCACTGGGTACTTGAATGCGGGCATGGATCTGTAGATAAGTTTGTCACAGGTTGTTGTCTCTTTGCTGAAATACAGTGTTGTACGGTGTGCATAATCATGGAAGTTTGAATGTTATAAGCATACATATGAAATACATTGAATATCCTTTTTCAATAAGGAAACCAAATTAAAACTGCCAAAGGCTACGATGCTAATAGATACCACAGATATGTGTGTTATGGATTATGCTACGG
This sequence comes from Haliotis rufescens, assembly GCF_023055435.1. Lineage (NCBI taxonomy): Eukaryota > Metazoa > Mollusca > Gastropoda > Lepetellida > Haliotidae > Haliotis > Haliotis rufescens. Next base: position 57,302,503 of record NW_025963779.1, on the reverse strand, counting down.
TAGTAGTTTTGCTTGCCACTAAATGATGAAGTTTGATAAACCTTCAGTTCTGCTTGTTACTATCATGCTACAACAGATTTATTAAGTTCACTACAGTGCTACAGTTCCACATGCTATAATGCCACTATGCTAGCTATATGCTCCTACATGGCACTATGCTACAGTTATACACGTATGTAACACTATAATGTCACATAATGTTACTATATTGCTACAGTCCTACATGTCACTACATTTAATGCTACAGTCCTACGTGTCACTATAATGCTAGCACATGCCACTATGCTGCTACAGTCCTACATGCCACGATACTGTTAAGCCCTACATGCCACTATAATGCTACAGTCTTACATGCCACAATAATATAATGCTACCGTCCTTCGTACCAATATAATGCTACAGTCCTACATACCACAAAAGTGCTACAGTCATGCATGCCATTATATAGTAAGGATACAGTCCTTTATTTCACTCTAATGCCAGTCCTACGTACCATTATAACGCTACAGTCTTACATGTCAATATACTGCTACCAACATCCCATTATAATGCTTGTCATATACATGATTCGATAATGCTTCAGTCATACATGTCACTATCATGCTAGTCATACATGCCACTATACTGATAAAGCCCTATATGCCACAGTCCTACGTGTTATTATAATGCTACATTACTACATGTCACTGTAATCAGTCCTACAAGTCACACATGGTTCCCAAAATGCTACAGTCCAACATGCAACTATCGTGCTTCAATCCTACATGTTGCTATAAGTTCATTATGTAACTACAATGCTACGGTCCTACATGCCATAATAATATTACAGTTTACCATGCCTTTATAATACTACAGTTTCGCCCTACTATAGTGGAGGAATTACTCTTCAAAGAGGATTCTACAAGTCTCCATGCAACCACATCGCTGACTATGTAGTATCCTGCATGCCGCTCCGTGTATGTGTTCTTCCCAACATTACGATACCTTGGGTCATAGCCTCTGTGTAGAACTAGACGCACATACTGCTGCTGGTGAGTGTACACCCGTTTCAGCGGCTCCTTTTGAAGTAAGTATATAAAATAGTTTTGCTAATAGCATAATCACACCGAAATGCTTAATAATATCGACATTTTTAAAGGAATATTTAAAGAAATTGAATTTGCAATTCGTTCACCGACAGCCGATGAACGTTCAGTTAAACTACGTTATTAAATCAGGCTGCACGTGGATTTATGAGAGCCAGAATAATTCCCTCATACCTCGCTTCGAAGCAAAGAGCTGCATGCTTTTTCCGAATCAATGACGCGACAATGACGCGACATAGCACAAGTTAAACTCAGCTCAATCGGACAGCTCTTTTCTATTAAATTCGAATTTATTTTTATTCTTTTACAATGTCATATAAAAACATGTCGGTAACATACATTCGTTGTAGGAGGATCACTCGAGGTACATAGGGTTTATGCGTCGCTTGTTGGGTTTTATTCACTTGCCTGCTGGTAGTGGTATAACCTAACGCCGGACGCTTAAAAGCCCCAGGTATTATATAGAGTTAATGGAAAATCCAATAGTACTCACTGTTATGACGTATGTGCTTGACCTGATGCACTTCGTGATGGTAAGAAGGAACTTGAAGATAAGATAGAAGAAGCACAGCACAACCGGGATGTAGGTGAGAACCGATACCGCTCGAAATACCTTTAAACGATGCCAGTTATTTAAAGATGTATCTGATATTCGTGACAAGTCATTTTTGCTATAGAGTGACGTAGGGTTTAAAGTCAGTCATCGATCATTCGTTCAAGGCGCTGCTTTATGCCAAACGAGACTTAAAATAGTCGATGGGTTTTAGAGGTTTGTTCCATCAAGTTTTTGTAGAGGTAGTTTTAACTACATGACTTTCAGCCTTTGGGTTATTGTTAACGTGTCAACAGCATATCGTTTCGCATGGCATATATGCTTAATCTGGTTGGTAAAGTAACACATTTGACTTGGTTAAATCTAAGGACACGGGTATGTAACTAATCTGAATATTATATGAACATGACACTTGGACAATCGTGATTTGTTTGCAAATCGGTATGATTCTTACCGTTAGTGCTGGGTCAGTAGCACTGTACTGTGAAACCTGGCAGTAGTACTGTACGGCCTTAGCGAACGTACTGCCTAAGCTGCAATAGTAAACAAGTGTGTGAGCCATGCAGCACATGATGGTGGTGACCTTTGCTCTTTTTGATAAATCCAATGAAATCATTTGTATCATTGAATTCTCCGTCCCTTTTAACACCAATGTGATTGACACATCCCTTCCAACACTCTGGGTAATGCAGAAGGGTGAAGTGATAGGGAATCTCCGAAAAACTCTTGGTGGGTTCGACTAGGCAGCGCTTCTTGGTCTGTCTTGGCTGCGTGTAGAGGAATCTTGCACCCTGAGATGACGATGAGCCTTATCAGCCTGACTGTGCCAGTTAGACCTGATCGTTGCTACAATTATCTCTTATAATCTATATGATGATAATGGCAACGATGATGACGACGACGACGACGGTGATGTTGATGGTGAAGATGATAAGTATTATTATACTTACATACATACACACATACATACACACACACATACACACACACGAAACCATACATACACACACAAAACCACACACAAACACACACACACACACACACACACACACACACACACACACACACACATACATACATACATACTAAGAGCTAGATCTTTAGGGCTTCATGGATAGTACTTAATTGCATTTATCTTAAAACAGGTTTCTACAATTTATGGTTCACATTTATCAGTAGATCAGTATAAAGTGTTCAGGGGATATATCTTGTGATTTCAGCACATCGACGGATGTTAACAACAGATAACTTACATTATCGAACTATATGTGACACCGAGAACTGCCCCAGCCAGCTTGTGTCGTGTCGAAATACAGGCGAACAGTGGAAAACATGTGATGCAGGCCTCCAGAATTCGAAACTGCAGCACCAGTGCTGGAATTGAACAGATCCATACACTATAAGCTTTTACTGAACGTCCGAAAAGTTCAATAGTATCATAACAAAATAGATGATAAACGTACGTGGGATGACAGTTGAGGCAGGTGCCATAGTGAGCATTGCATTATGACTCTATATGTTTTATGTTTCATGTGAATCTTGATGTCATGACATTGACACTCTTACAGTTATGGAATTGTGCTTCTTTTTGTCATGATAGTTTTCCTTTCGTTGCAATTTCATTGTGCTTCTCGTTGTCATGCCATTCTTCTTTTTCTTTACTATCGTGGCATTGTGTTGTTTGGTGCTTCCATATTATGTGAGACAGTTACTTTCTGTACATAGTCATAATTAAGTGATCCGTGCCGCTATAATAACCTCATTCGATGCCACTGTGCTTTTTCCTGTCATAATACTAGTACGCTAGCCCTTATGGCATTGCTTCTCGCCGTCATGTCATTGTGCTTCTGGTTCTCATGCCGCTGTCCTATTGCCGTCATATCGATGTGCTTCTTGTGTCATATGACTGCTTTATGTTGTCACGCCGATGCGATTGTGCTTGTTATTTTGACAACTTATGATTTTGAATGTTACGAATTGACTGCTAATGTAAGCTCCATACCGGGAAATGATGACGGGTATGAGAGGCCAGAAGAGCCGCCACACTTCCCGGGATCTACCTGTACATAAAGAAACTTATTGGGGAGACCTACTCCTAGCCCAGAAAGGAACGTTGATGTAGTTGGGTGCATCCAAGTTCAAAATCAAATTTGTGACGATGTTGGTGACGGCCCCGAAGGCTGCGGCGTATGAGACACGGTTGTCGTAGCCATCTAGTAGAGGAAGAGGACTGGAAAGACAAAATACCAATATATTGGACTAATGGGTCCTCTCTAATCCTTAAAACAGACATGTAAGGTAAGCACTTCATCACATAACTTGATACTACCCATGGGGTGCCCTAGTTCCAGGCCCCAAACACCATTAATCCTAAGAGATGGCCTTGTGTTGATAGTTTTAGTCATTACATTCTGCAATTATACATGTATATGTGTGATGAAGATGATATATACACAGAGCAGCACAGTTAATGGTACTCACACAATCAATGCCGGTCTCCCTCCGCATACCTCGGGTCGGAATCTTCGCTTCTGCAGAAGCGCTAGAATGAAGATCATGCCAGCCTGGAACGAAATGCTTCTTGTTTCTTAAATGCATTGAGAATTGAGATTTACTTTGTGTGAAGTCAGTTGGAGTATGAATCTTCATAGAGCCAGGGCCAGATATGTTGTGAACGTCGTCGAAATCTCCGACGTTCATACAGTTTGGCCCTCACTCTATAAAGGTTCATACCCAAATGAACTCACACAAAATTTCATATTTTTTATATCCTTATTTTGTTCCTCGATTAACTTCAGTTTGCACGTGTGACTACATGTTTACACAGACCGACAAACAACAACAAACGGTATCGCGGGGGGAAAAGAGATGACATGAAAGATTGTATGCTCAAATTGCTTTACAGTAACATATTTTTAGGTTTGATTGCAACGAATAGATCTAAATACTATGATCATTCGATGAGCAATGTCCGTTAAGAACTTACCTCAGTGACTTTGTGACAGTGACAATGCGTCGTGATATATATTTACTTAAAGTACAGTGTCAAAATGGTGGACACGGTCAACGTAACGGGGTTGAGACGATTTCAAAGCCATTCAATAGTAATATGTATCCCAAAAGATGACCGTGAAGAAGATTTACGAAGAATTTGCGACCATTACGTCTGTTCAACGTCGATTATACAATCGCCTCCGGGGGAATTGAGTCTAACAAGTATTAACCGGTATAATAAACTCAAACAGGGTTTTTGAAAAACAGAGTTTTAGGTGATAATAGCAGAATTTGTTGAATCATTGCTATTTTAATCAAATTCCTGGATTGATCATTACAGTCGACTTTGAAAAAGTCAATGAGAACTGTTCAATGAGAATTTATTAAAAAAAATCTCTTAAAGCATTTCATTTCGACCCTTCCCTCAGAAAAAGGGTTTAAGGTTATTGATATCATTAATACCATAAACACAGCTCATATCATTACTGATAAACCCTATTTATTGATATCCCGAATATATTTTCATGATATCCGAGTTTGAAATTATTTTTCTAGAGCATTTACACGGTTTTGTATAACAATGTATAATTTGAAATTATGATTTGAAGTAATGTTTTCATGTTTATGATATCAGTTATTTATTAACTGAGATATTAATTTCATTTATTGATATCAATAATTCAGTGTTAGTATTTTGTTGACTGGTTTAATTGTATCAGTTACTGGATAAACGATATCATTATTCATTGTAAGTATGGTAACAGTAACTGAAATCATTGATACACTGCAAAATATTATTTATTTTTTGAATATCATTAATGTTTTGATTTATATTATCAATTTATTTCACGATAACATTACACAGTTACTGATAATAATTAATGTCTTGATATCAGTAGAACATAACTAATATCATTCAATGAATACTGAATTAATTAAATGAATTACTGCTATAAGTAAATCGGTTAACCACTTTCCATACGGGGATAAGGCATCGTGGGACAACTTCGTAATGGCCAGCAGTCCGAACTTGACCACAAAGAAGGAAGCAAACTACAAAAACATATTTTGTCTAAATTGTGTGCGTCCCAGTGTGTTCACATGTCCATAAGTAACAGTAACTGGTTCAAAATTGGCTCAGAATTGTTTTTCTGCAGAAAATTCTGGCAGAATTGTTTTTCTGCAGAAAATTCTGGCAGAATAGCTTTTCTGCAGAAAATTCTGGCAGAATTGTTTTTCTGCAGAAATAACTGGCAGAAATATTTTTTTCTGCAGCAATATCCATCGTCAATCTTTGGAGAGATTATTCAGCAACAGAAGACATTTTTTCTGTGGGTATTATATCTACTGCTAATAGACAATGGAACAATAAATTGGTCTCATACCTTTGCATTCCAGACAGATGCAAATCCTTGAACTTTGAGCTTAAATCTTAATTACTTTCAGAGTGCGAATTTCAGTGACCATCTTTAATGGCCCTTTTACCACTTTATAGTGTACAACATTGACGTTAATGTGATTCTCAAAAAATAAATTTCATAATTATTTTCATGGGGCTAACCAAACCTGGTTGGAATTCAAAGAAACAACCAAAATGAGATATACTCATAACTGAAAGATATGGAATAAAAATATAACACAACCAAGATTTTATAACATGACTGCATATATTGTTTCATAAATTTCATAGTCCACATTACAGTTACTCATCGTACAATTCTAAATACACAGCTTTACTTACATACAAAAATATACATACAAAGTACAAAACGCCCCCATTGCATAAGAATCGGCAATATCTCAGCCACACAGCGACTGTGCACATAATCTTGCTCAGACATAAAATATGTACATTTCCGCAACACTCCACATGTTATTAATACTTGCTGCTCCTTCTTTATTGTTATGATACGGAGGCTTGTCTTGCGGTGCTTTGTCAGTGAAATATGAAAGTAATGAAGGATTGTCCCTTCCCTTGTGGCAGGCATGAGTGAGTGAGTGGTTTTCGGCCGCTTTTAGGAATATTCCAGCAATATCACGGCGGGGGACACCAGAAATAGGCTTCGCACATTGTACCCATGTCGGGAATCGAACCAGGGTCTTCGGCGTGACGAGCGAACGCTTTAACTACTAGGCTAGCCGACCTCCCCGCGGCAGGCATGAAGGGCTTGAAGTCTGATAGCTTGATCGTGTCCGACTGTCCCCCATCTTTCTAAGGTAGGACATCCACCACACGTTTATCCTCTGCTGACAACCTGGTAGACAACAACCATTTGGCCTAGTCTATTTCCATGGAGTCGTCTATCTTTCCCTGTCCAGTCTGACTGGTGTCAGTGTTGATGGGTCCACATTGACATCTAATATTACCTTCCTGTAGTGTTCACTTCCAATGGCTAATCTCTATAAAACATGAAGACCTCGAATCCATCAATCCTAAACACAACTACATGTGCCTCCTTGTTGCCTTTTGGGGAATCCGAGTCCACAAAGAATTGTCTAGTGCGCCAAACACCTTCCAGTGCAGTTGTTGTCGGTCTTGTGTCATTTCTACTGGCACTGTCTTGAAGGAGGACATCTTGGGTTGTTGCAGGATTCTGTCTAATTCTCCTTGCAAAAACAATGAACAGTTGATCCACATCTTCATGCGTGTTTTCACCTAAAAAAATAAAATTTAAACTAGTATTATCACTTTGAAAATAAATCTCTTTGCACAAAATTGTATATTTATATACTTATCCTATGCATTTCTTCTTATTCTTCGATCTTGGCGTGAAACGTCCAAGAACAAAGTTTCCAGCTTAAAAAAACATCAATCACCCCAACACATCCCATACATCACCAAATCACCACTGTGATCATGGTTTACGCACCACTAAAATCCCGTGTGACACGACCCCAGCGACCTGATCGCCTGACATATCCAGCACCCTCATCGTCAATCAAGAGCGTACAGGCTGGTGTAACTGTGATGCGGGGATGGTTGGGTGGGCATTTAGCGTGTGAGATAGGATAAGTATATAAATAATATACACTTTATTAGAAAATTTACAAATATTTAAACTTATCCTATCTCACACTATGCATTTATACCACGGATGGATGGTGGGGCGCAGATATCCTAGCCTGTAAGGACTGCAACCGTGAGACGTACACGAGGAAGTTGGAACAAATCAGGAAAAATTCAAAGGATTTAACAAGGATTAGTGAAAAACTCGTGTAAGGGTTGCTAACAAAAAAAACTTTTTTTGCTACCAAGAGATAACATCATGACATCGGGGAATCATGTGTTCCATGGTTTCACACAGGACGCCGTTCCAAGAAACGACCGCGTAACTAAGAGCCAGGTTAAACTTTCTCGGTCACGACTTCAACCTCACCCCGGATAGGAGGAGGTGTTTTGTACAAACACCCCGTCCCCGGCCAGCAGGTTCTACAAGACAGAACTCACGCATACGCTCCCAAGGACGTAAGGCGGACCAGCTTGGCATCTCCTTTTTCGCTTCGTCAACCTATCAAACTCACGCTGAGATTGAATAAAGTGAGAACGAGAAGAGGAAACGAATGATGATACCCGTTTTTCACACAGGTCTTCAATCAACTATTGAGACATCACATGCGCAAAAGACAGAGGTGAGAAGGTAGAAGATTTGGACATCATTTAACCAATGGACGCACCGGATGGTGACTTCTATTGACGTAGACCGAAGTCCAAACATACAAGCTTATATACCCTCCTTCTGGGAGCTTGTCTGTGGGACCCGATTAACATAAGCAATATAAATGGAATTATTGCACTATATACAGGAAACCAGACTTGGGACTTGAAGTCCGCTGGGCTGCGCTTTGTGGCTGCTATGACCTTGGACGTCGGTGACTGAGATTCCGAGTAGAAGTAGAAGGCAAAGACTATATCAGAACGCCCGAAACATCCCTCCATGATGGCTGAAAGTGTCCAATACTATGCAACGCCAAGGTGGAAGTCACTGCCCTCGTCTCATGAGGATTGGAAGCAGCTGGGGTGGTAGTCCCTCAACGGTGTAGACCCTGAGGATGATAGAATGCAGCCAGTGGAGATGTTTTTTTCCGAGATACCACAGAAGTTGCAGCCTCAACAAGTGGATGAAAAATATGCTTGCGACAAAGTTGGATGGTCTGAGATGCCTTCAAGAAGATCTTGAAGGCTCGGGCTGGGTAAAGTGAGACGTCTTCCACGGCATCAGCTTCCAATCACAGAGAGCGCCGGAGGATGAAAAGACGACCCGGTTGTCCTTGAATACTTACCTTGCTGAAGACGCTGGAACCGGACACGAGTTGCAAGAGCCAGCGTAAGGAGGAAGACTGACATGAACGTAAGAGTTCGAGGTCTCATCCACAAGTGGTTCATACTCAGCCAAAAGAAGTGACGTAAGAATACGGTGAGATCCCATGCTGGAGGGCAAAGTCTGGAAGATTGGTTCATAAGGCGGTATGATCGAATCAATGTCCGAAGGTCAACGACAGCGGAAATCTTGGAGCCCGAAGTCATGGTAACACCTGAACTACTCGCAGTCTGAGAGGTCTATAGGTTCGGGAACTATATAATATTTCCCATTAGTGAGTAGTCGGTACAGAACTGATCGCTGCCCAGTAAGTGCCAAGTGTAGAACCTTAAGATGCGTTGTACTTCATTAGTGATAGGTTATCTGCTACTTGTGGTAAAGTAGCTTGGCTGCGGAGAACCTTGGATCTCGCGAACTGGTGAAAACTTTTCCATTTTTCGTCATAGAGATTTTCGTTGATTGACGAAGTGCTAAGTAGACTGCCTTAGCTGCTCTGTAGAATATCCTCTTAAACACGAAACTGCTCTTGATTTGCTCCATATGCGAAGTTCGTATAATTCTGGTCTTGGGTGGACCTGATTGGAGGGAGGATGTAGCAGTAGATGTGACCAGTTTGGAAGTCTTTAGTAGTGGAATCCCTGTTTGTTTGCCGAGATCTGGAATATAAGTTCTTGTCGGTCAGAAGATTCTACCAACAGCTCGTGTTTAGGATCTTTGTAGTATCCGTGGGATCAAGGTTGGTGGGGGAAACGCATACGTGTTGGGATTAGGTGGGGATTCAGAATTGTACAAATGGTTGGGCTGATCCCCCAAGGGGCTGAGGGGCGGGACCAAATAGGGGTAATTGGGCTATATTGCTTTTAGCGACTTCTTCTCTGGAACTAAGACGTAGATATCAACCATATTTGGTTGGAAGCATTCTCCGGAGGTGAGGATTCAACATTGTACAAATGGAGGGGGCTGACCCCAAAGGGGCTGAGGGGCGGGGCCAAATAGGGGTAATATGGTTGTATTACTTTAAACAACTTCTTCTCTGCAACTTAGAGATAGATATCAACCATATTTGGTTGGAAGCATTCTCGGGTTGTGAGGATTAAAAACTTTTACAAATGGTGGGGCTGATTCCCCCAAGGGGCTGAGGGGCGGGGCCAAATAGGGGTAATTGGGCTATATTGCTTTTAGCGACTTCTTCTCTGGAACTAAGACGTAGATATCAACCATATTTGGTTGGAAGCATTCTCCGGAGGTGAGGATTCAACATTGTACAAATGGAGGGGGCTGACCCCAAAGGGGCTGAGGGGCGGGGCCAAATAGGGGTAATATGGTTGTATTACTTTAAACAACTTCTTCTCTGCAACTTAGAGATAGATATCAACCATATTTGGTTGGAAGCATTCTCGGGTGGAGAACATTTAAAATTGTACAAATGGTTGGGCTGATTCCCCCAAGGGGCTGAGCGGCGGGGACAATTAGGGGTAATTTGGCTACACTGCTTTAAACATTTCTTCTCTGGAACTAAGAGATAGATATCAACCATATTTGGTTGGAAGCATTCTCGGGCTGTGAGGATTAAAAACTTTTACAAATGGTGGGGCTGATTCCCCCAAGGGGCTGAGGGGCGGGGCCAAAAAGGGGTAATTGGGCTATATTGCTTTTAGCGACTTCTTCTCTGGAACTAAGAGATACATGGCAACCATATTTGGTTGGAAACATCCCTAGGTGGTGAGGATCGAAAACGTTTACAAATGGAGGGGCTGACCCCTAAAGGGGCTGGGGGGCGGGGCCAAATAGGGGTAATTTGGCTATATTGCTTTAAGCGACTTCTTCTCTGGAACTAAGAGATAGATATCAACCACTTGGTTAGAAACATCCCTAGGTGGTGAGGATTCAAATATTTTACAAATGTTGGGCTGTTTCCGCCAAGGGACTGAGGGGCGGGGCCAAATAGGGGTAATTGGGCTATATTGTTTTAAGCGACTTCTTCTCAGGAACTAAGAGATAGATATCAACCACTTGGTTGGAAACATCCCTAGGTAGTGAGGATTCAAAACTTTTACAAATGTTGGGCTGTTTCCCCCAAGGGGCTGAGGGGCGGGGCCAAATAGGGGTAATTGGGCTATATTGCTTTTAGCGACTTCTTCTCTGGAACTAAGTGTTAGATATCAACCATATTTAGTTGGAAGCATGCTCCGGAGGTGAGGATTCAACATTGTACAAATGGAGGGTCTGACCCCCCAAGGGGCTGAGGGATAGGGGTAATTTGGCATTATCGTTTTAAACGACTTCTTCTCTGGAACTAAGAGATAGATATGAACCATATTTGGTTGGAGGCATGCTCCGGTGGTGCGGATTCAAAATTGTACAAATGGAGGGTCTGACCCACCAAGGGGCCGAGGGAAAGGGGTAATTTTGCGTTATCGTTTTAAACGACTTCTTCTCTGGAACTAAGAGATAGATATCAACTATATTTGGTTGGAAGCATTCTCCATTGGTGGGGATTAAAACTGGAGAAATGGAGGAGTTGAACCCCACCCCCACCCCCGGGGACTGAGGGGCGGGTCCAAAAAGAGTTTATAACCGTATAACCATATGTACAACTGCTGAGTATAATGAGAGGAATGCACATATGCTACCAGGCCTTCTGTTCATCTGTCCGGCACTCCCAAAGGAGTTGACCATAACCTTGACCATAACATGCAACCGATATTATCCCCACCCTATAATAATCAGATACATTGCATACATTTGTTTGTTATGAAGAGAATAATACCCTTTATGTGATAAATCCTGGATCATCACGTGGAAACGGTTCAGATCTTTATACTACATTTGTTTCTGGAAAAATACATGTTCAGATTTGCCATCCACTCCTTTTAAATGCTCACAGAGTTAAAATTACGAAATATTTACAGTATTATACACGTATACAATGCAGATATATATTTTGTCACGATTGCGTAAATATCCAGGTGAGCGATACCGGCCCTATGGACCTCTTGTAATTCGATATTCTCTATTGAAGCCCAGTTTATGGTTATGGTTATTGTAAGTATTAAGTACTTGATATTGTATTATCGACATTAGGTTGCAGTTAAATGTTTTCGGGCAGGAAGTGCATAGTGGTATGAGTTGAGAACTTGTATACGCTTTGTATTCTGGTACTGATGTGTTTTCTGTCTGCTAATGGTCGATTATTGGAAAACGTCAGTGGAGCATGTTTAAAATTATTTACAAAACAGTACAAATAGAAATTCATTTTAGCCTTCATTTTTTGCCTAAATCATGATTAATCTTTAATACAAAAATACACGTATAAAGCCAAAGTATTATCTGTCCCAAATTAGAAGGTAAACATACATTGGACTGGCTATAACTTTGATGAAAGGCTATCAACAAACAAGATCAGGTTGGAGGTAAGGAGAATCTTTTTCTTAGAGCATACAAAGATACAGCATCAACATAATCAGTTATAATAATTTCCACACAGATTACAAAAAACACGATTGATGATTTTCTTACTTACCATCAATACAAATTGTATTTCTCATAGCTTTTAATCTGAAATTTTACATCTCATTTATCTTCAGAGCTGATCACTTTATACATATTTGCATTGCCATTGACTTTTTTTAAGCCTACAATAATTAATGTACATGTTACAAGAATTAATATACATGTATATCTGATTTAGTTATAGAAAGATGACGAAGTTGAGGCCCAATGGCTGGAGCATAGAGCAGATCGGTACCCTGCTTGTGTGGAGTGCATTGATGGAGGTAATTCTAAGAATATTTAAATAGCTCATAACCTATAAAGCTCATATATTGTAAGTATGCTATGTGACCTAGAACTTTAAATATGCTAGGATTCAAATTGATTAAATCTATCTTACATTGTTCATGTTTCTAAAGCATGTGGAATGTGTTTATTACTTCAGTGAAAAGAATTTTAATGTGTTTTTCATATCGTTTCAGAATATGTGCACATAGCCCTTCAATGACCAGATAAAAAAAAAAAATTCATATTGTAAAAGAAAAGGTAAGTAAAGCAGACTATTTGCACTCATTTATATATTTTTTGCTTGTAATCATTTAAACTAAAAAGTTTTTTGGGAAAAAGAGGTCATTTAAAGCAAATCCAAATGATTGAACCTAATTTCTCCTGAATTGAAATAATTATGCCAGATATTCGTGCAAAAAAAAAAGTTCTGCCAGTTGGTCCTGCAGAAAAAAAGTTCTGCCAGTTATTTCTGCAGAAAAAGACTTCTGCCCGATTTTTCTCCAGAAAAGAAATTCTGCCAGAATTTTTTCTGCAGTGATGAATTTTCTGAGCCATTTTTTGAGCTTATGAACATGTGAACACACTGGGACACAGATTATGTATCTCCTCGAGATCTTTCCAGTGATATAAAATATGTTTTTGTAGCTCGCTTCCTTCTGTGTGTTCAAGTTCGGACTGCTGGCCATTCTGAAGTTGTCCCGCCCTGCCTTGGATGCTGTAGGTATTGCTGAACTCACCGCAAGGAGGTTGATGTAATGTTGGAATGCCCATACATCAATGATGTCCGCACAGGCAGGGATAGTTTGGTTGCTTACTATTGACGCCATCACTGTCGTGGTAGCTGAAATTATATTGTTTGTTTGTTAAATTGTTATTTGTTGGTTGTTTATATGTTAATATTGTTTATTATGTTGCGATATTCAAGCTAAATGAGTGCGGTCTGTAAACAAGTGAGTTTAAACCAGACATTCTGGACAGTGATTGACATCATGAACATCGATAAACACAAATTGGACACCGAGTTTGTAACATAAAATTATGCCGCATATTCTTATAAACTAAAAAAACCCATGACAGGATCATATGGGCCTCCTAGACCCTTCCCAATCCTAGCATCTGCACTTATGATAATTGCAATATGAACTTTTCTTTATTCTTTCAAATGATCGTGATTATGATTTTACAATAAATCCATATGCAGCAATTTTAATTTCTTAAAACATCATTACTGGTTACATGAAAATTGTACTGAAGATAGAGAAGGCACTGTTCAAGTACAAGATATTACACATACGGATTTGACAACTTTGGTGATAGATGTTGGAGGTGAAGTGTTGTTGGAAGATGTGTCAAAGATAGTACAACAACCAGGCACAGAAAAGCTAGTATTTCGACCAAAAATATAACAGCTTACCGTGGCATCAAAGAGAGAAGTGAAAAAATTCCAAATATTGAAGTTGCAGCAATACGTCAAAAAGTTACCAAAAGATTATTTTGTATTGCGCCAGTCTATAACTGTAATGATATCACACTTAAAAAAATAATTGTTTCAGAGAATACAACTTTAAGATTTAAAAGTGAATTAATCTTGTGACTGTTGGTACATCAAGATATTCTTCAGAATAATTCCTACCAATTAACATGTTAACGGTATCCTTTGATTATTGAATGTCCGGTGTCTTAACATTATGTTTATGTGATGGAATTGCAAAGATGCCTTAAATTAGATTATTAATACATATACCAGTCAAGCGCATCTCATCAACGATAAGACCCCCTCCGTGGTCTAGCGGTAGAGCGTACACCCGGAGAGCGGAAGGTCGGGGTTCGATCCCCGGCAGCGTCATACCCAAATATGTTTAAAGATGGTACTTGTTGTTACCCTGTCTGGCGTTGGTGTCATGGTGTTGGGCGGCATCAGACATAACCATCGAACAGAGCTCAATGTTTGTCGTGTTAAGAGTTAATGCCCTTTACTACAGGAATAACATTTTGGCAAATCACGTCATCCCATTCTTTCATCAGCACCAGGATATGCACATCTTCCAGCAAGAGAATGCAAGAGCGCACACAGCACGTGTTTCAACACAGTACCTAGCGAACAATAATGTGCCTCTGTTTCCATGGCCAGCCCTGTCACGTCGTCCGCAAGTACAGAACCTGAGAGAACTTGAAGATACACTACGTCAAGAGTGGAATGCCCAAGAACACTATTCGCAGACTTATTCGATTAATGAGAAGACGTTGCATGGAGTGTGTTGCTGTCAATGGCGGACATACCAGATATTGACTTTTCATTTTAACCCTATGTGTCTTCCTTACACTGATGATGTAATTGTACTTGCTGTGTGATATTCCTGTTTCCTTTGTCGTCTTTCTTTATTATCCGTTTATGTCTGTTCTAATCAAAATCGGTCATTGCTCAAGTTGTTTTTGTAATATTTCAAGATTTATTGCTGATGCGTTTTCAATGCTGTTCAGTATATAAGTCAGGACTTTTGTATCGTCCATCACCAAACCTATCCCAATCACGAAGAGTTCTTCCCACTTTAAGCTGAAGCGCCGTGATATAACTCAAATACTGTTAAAAGCGGCGTCAGGCCATACTTTTAGAAGCCATGCAAGTGCTTGTCGAGATCCTTTTTCAATTTCTCCTTTATCGCTCCGCTATTTCCTTAATGAGAACAGTTTGTCCTGTGCCAGCCTGGCCAATGATTAGATTTTTATATCCATCTTTTTTCAAATCCCATGGAGACACCTGTTTGTCATTATCATATCATTGTTTGACTATCATTATAAAACACGGGTCGGATGAGTGTTGTTGTTTTGATACTGATTGTATTGAAATAGGTCATCGAATGAGATGACTCGTTCGATTCTGCCCGCTGCAGAAGTCTACAATTTTGATATTTCGGAAAGAAATGGACATTAATCCATTAGATGGCTTGTACACGTGTAGAAATTTATCGATCTACGGCCAGAAATGTTTTTACATGAACAAATGAAAAATGGTTGTCGATAAAAGACCTGGTTGTCGATATAAAACACACGGCAAGATGGCGATCGAGTGACGCTCCTTTTCTCTACTTGTATATGGGGGTGCATATTTGTATTTGCTGACTAATAACGAGTTCCTGTGACATTATCTTAGCATGACTGTCGCGCCAATGAGCATGGTATGTACACAAATAAATGATATGAAAACAACCTCATAATAAGAACCTCATATAACAACACATAATATCAAAGAAATATCATTTTCAGACACGAGGAAGTATAAACCATGTTTCTTACCTCAATGACACTGTTTGTTCTTTTGTCCTAAAGTCAACACAATACAAGACTGCATATAACACTAGGACGTATACATATGTCCAATAACCGACACGATCCCCAAAGCAATGTCACAACACTTACACATGCAACCTATAGGGACTAGCTACAAGT
Source organism: Haliotis rufescens (assembly GCF_023055435.1). Lineage (NCBI taxonomy): Eukaryota > Metazoa > Mollusca > Gastropoda > Lepetellida > Haliotidae > Haliotis > Haliotis rufescens. The sequence continues at coordinate 57,286,325 of NW_025963779.1, read as the reverse complement.
ATCCGACTCCGTCGTCTTATGTCGCGACCACTATCTGTCAACCCTGTCTGACCTACTTAAATTACCAGGGGATTAAAGTTCCTGTTTAATTTGTTATCAGCCTCACTGTAGGTGGGTATGAATGATCGACAGTGCAATCAATGGCTGATACAGAATAACTTTCCTTACCAACACTCTCCACAAACTGGTTGGTTATTTGGTAGGTTGTTTTACGCCGCACTCAGCAACGTTCCATCTATATGACGGCGGCCGGTAAATAATCGAGTCTGGACTAGACAATCCAGTGATTGATATCATGAGCATCGAACCACGCAAATTGGGATCGATAACATTCATAAACTGGTAGATATATAGGCGAAAACATACATACATTGCAACTCAAGTTGGAAAACACTTGTATCGGGTTCAGGGGAACTACCTATTAAAACTACAGTAAAATACGTTTATAACGAACTGACGGATATTACGAACTTAATTTTTTGTCCCGGCCATTTGCTGTATAGATGTTGTATATACGGTTATAACGAACTAAAACTAGTGGTCCATTTGAGTTCGGTATAACCGTAGTTGGCTGTACCTACAATTATCCACTTGTACAAAATATCACTTTCCTATGTGTCCAGGCTGATGGTATATTCTAGTCAATAACACAATCAACACGATTTGTAACAAAACGCATTTGAGCAAAGTATTCTTATTCAGTTACATATTTGCTAAATCATGCTGGCATGTCGTTCATGTGTGCATTTGTGTGTGGTTTGACAGTCTGTAAATAATCGCGTGCAGCGATCTACGCAACTTGGATACGATGGCATGCATCAACCAGATTAGAGAACCTGAAAACACGATCTATTTAGTGTCCTCTTACAACAAGCATATAACTTGCTGGAGACCTTAATTCTTACCCTGAGCCATACGTTCGGATTATTACTTAATGTCTCGACATAGACAGGACACAGATAACCAATCTAACAGGAATCGCTAACTCACCACATTCCTTTTTTTGTGTAAAATATACCCGCTTGTTGCCAGACACCAATGTCCCTTATTTTTGCAAGAGCTTACAAGTATCGTGTTACAGTAAACTACGTTCATAACGAACTCAAATGGACCACTAATTTTAGTTCGTTATAACCGTAGTTCGTTATACACATCTATACATCTATACAGCAAATGGCCGGGACCAAAAATTAAGTTCGTAATATCCGACAGTTCGTTATAAGCGTGTTTGTTATAAACGTATTTTACTGTAGTAGATACATCTTAATACTTTCGGCTCCTTCTACGAACATGCATGGCGTCAAAAAGACGGGGCCGTTATGAATAGATTCGATGGTCGCCCTAAGTAAATCGACCTGCAGTAGTAGATAACCCAATCGTATAATAGAAGGAAGTGCTTACCCCGACATGGAAGGAAAAATGTCATTGAACAAAACTGGGGATATATTCCTTTGTCCATAAGATAGGGCGCTAACCTGCACTGAATGGGAAGTGAAGCTGGGTCGCCAAGCAAACACATGGGCCAAAACCCCAGACATTCCCCAAACACCGATACATGTTTAAAGCTATCCTTGTGAACACACACACACACACACACACACACACACACACACGCACGCACGCACGCACGCACGCACGCACGCACGCACGCACGCACGCACACATACACACACACACACACACACACACACACATACATACATACATATTTAGGAGCATCAGTCAGTTTACTACGAGGAAGAGTTAGTGACCATCTGACTTAAATATGCAGGTTAGAGACAAACTTCAGAATACCCATGTCAAGGAAAACTTTGGGCAGAGTACAAATGTAGTACAGAGTAAAAAATGTGGAGTTAAGAGCTGAACGTTCGCTATAAAGTCAAAGCCACAAATACTGTACCCGCCGTATTCGTATTCTTTTGGTGTTGTTGATTAGACAAAAGAAAAGATTCAGGGTTTGACAACCTCACACGAAAAATCATGTCCGACAATAGCTGCCACCACTCTCGCTCTCCCATCAATCGCGTATATTTACCAATTATAATTGGCGTGGTTAGATTAATGTGGAGGCTCTTCTTGACACATTTATTTGTCTGATGATTTTCTTGTGAAGCATGTCATGACTCATGATGAGAACAAGACATTCAACAGTTTTCTTAAACGAGCTAAGGATGTGGGACATAACATAATTTGTTGATGGTTCTATACTGAGATTCAACCAAGCGAAGCGCCATATCAAATCAACCCAGACTGAGCTGTTCAAGGAGAGGCTATCTGAACGACCACTGCATCGAGTTTAGGTACAGTGTGTTGAGACGTACAACCCTGCACATTACATCGCTTGAATGAAGTCGGCTGGCCTGATAAGTGCAACAGAAGGCTTTCTTTATGCTGCTCAGGACCAGTCACTTCCCACTCGAAACCATCAATGAGTGATTTTGCATCAAAATGTAAATATGAAATGTAGATGATGGAATGAACTTAATGAGACTGCCAAACACATTATCAGTGAATGCTCAGCATTTGCACAAACACGGTATCCTAGCGACATGAAGGAGTGGCTCGAACCATTAATTCCCATTTTTGCCATGCTCTTTATTTTTACAATAATGTCCATCGATGGTACGACCCAGAATATGAAGAGGGCGTCATGGAAAATGATAAAAGATTCTTTGGAATAAACCCCTATGCAGCCTCAGACCTATCCAGGCCAACAAACCTGATCTTGTCTTTTTTGATAAATCCAGTGACATCATTGATATCATTGAAGTCTCTGTTTCCTTTGACACCAATGTGATCGACAAGATTCAGGAGAAACATGGCAAATATGCGGTCCGAGAGCTGGCTTTCGAAATGTAACGCTTGTGTCCCAAGTAACAAAATGTCCTACTCCCTATTGGTCTCGGTGCTTTAGATTTGGCACCTTTCAATCTCTTGTCTGACATTGTGAGAATATCTGCTGCCAGAAATACAGTCCTTCCGCCAATATGAGTAATGCAGAAGGCTGCAGTGTTGGGGAGTCTTCACATTCTCCGAAACGTTCTTGGTGTGCTCGACTTGGCAGTGCTTATGGGAGAAGTCCCATTCGCCGTCTTGACTTAGTGTAGTGAAAGGGCCCTGACTTGATGATGAGGCTAACCAGCCTGACTGTGCCAGGATCACCCAAACCCTCTTTGCTGCATTTTTTATTTTATCTATTAATAATAATAATACTACCCAAGTGGGGAAAATGGTAGGGCCTAACCAGGAGCTGCTGATAACGAAGCTTCTTGAAAACGAAATTATGGGTTCGCCTCATACCCCGCCTTACCTCCCGAGGCGCCATGCACTAACGCGGTACCATGTGGCCATACTATATTCGGAGTGGAGAAAGTTATAACGGATAAGATAAATGATATGCGGCACACCCTCTCACTTCCATCGTGAAGCAGCAATAGTCAACATAAATTCCACATGTCGTGAAGGAGGAACATTCGACAGATTTTACATGGGTAACTAAGATGTCGTTTATCTATCCTGCTGTTGTCGCACTATCATAGATGTTACATCTAATTCAATTAATTGTGTATGTATCAGCAGCAAAATATTTTTTGTGGGGGATACTTGTTTGTTTGTTATAGCATCATGTCTTCCTTTTTATCTCCCCGTTCATACTTGTGAGTTTTGTCAGAAGGTATACAGTTCAAAACGAAACTTAATTAGATATCCGAGAAATCATGGACCTCTGTCTCAAGCGTTTCATGGCGTTACCACCATTAAAAGATATCGGTCTCTTTAAACGTATGACTAAGCTTAGATATAAACCAGGTACGAGGAAGAAAATCTGGGATTCGAACCCGAGAAGAAAGGATCGTGGCACGGTAACAATATATAAGCACCCATGTGTGGAATCGAACCTGGGTATTCGGTGTGACGAGCGAACGCTTTCACCACTAGGCTACAACACCGCCCTGCGGAGTAGTTGGACGTAACAAAGGCTTATTCTCATTTATATGAACATATCTTATAACTTTCATAAGTATTTGTGAAGGATCCCCTCCTTCCTAAAATTATGCAAACAAACTTATCCTGTGGGCTGAAAAGGGCCCCTGTCCTACCTTGCCCTACCAACTGCGCAACAGGCACTACTCTAGCGTTATAGTCAACACACAGTTAACATGTGCGCTATTTAATGGATCACTATTTAGAAAAGATGACCTAGTATATAGCTGTTTACACGTGATATCTACCCTGTTCAATATTCATAATACTGACATACATAAAACGTTTATATTACACCAATTACTAACCTGTGTTGGGGAAACGGGTGGATCAGTCTTCTGAGGCGCCTCAATTAGGAATGCAGAATTGCTTGGATCGCCAGAAACCTATGATCGTGGGTTCGAATCCCTATTCCTTTCGATTATGTCTCTAGATTTTTCAACACCACACCCGTTCACCAAAGTAGTAAACGTTTTGATATGCATAGCCTCGGGCTTTTCCGAAGCCGACATGCCGTGAAATAACTGGAATACTGTTCAAAGCAGCGTTAAACCCAGCTCCCTCACTCGCTTATCTCTATACGTATGCAGTATACAGTAAGTGACCTGATATCTGCCGTTGGGATTTTCTCCCCGAGGTGTCGCTGATTATGAGTTCATCTTCGGATGACTCAACACTAGGAAATGTCCTGTACAGGCGCACGGATGTCCATGAGCTGGCATGCCTCTTCTGTAACGTCTTGTCCCAGAGGACACCACAGAAGACCCGAACAACAGGGTGGTCGTGGCTGTTTTCAACGTTTAGCATGCTGATGTAAGAGAAGTGACCTGAGGCATGAACGCAGACTAAAGATGTCATGATGAACAAGAGTTTGCGATAGACGTAACGAGCGCAGAACATGCAGCCTTCTGCCACTTTAGTATTCAAGTCAAAGGAGGTGAGGAGAAATGGGATTTAACGTCGCCTTAAAGAGCATTGCACGTATATAGCGAAGTGCATGCACGTTCGTGTGCTTGTGCTTACGTGTGTGTGTGTCTGCTTGTACAGTCCGGACTATGCCGGTTTTGTAGTGCTTGCCCACTGAGATACAATTAATGCCACAGTTTACTGACTCCGAGCCAACCAGGCCTTCTTTTATCCCAATAATGCCGATCGCCAGGCAGGGTAACAACATGTATCATCTTTTTAACGACGCCTTTTTGTATGACACGGCCGGGGATCGAACCACCGACCTTCCCCTTGTAATCAGTGCGACGTGTGTGACAGATCTTGTGAAATTCAAGAAACATCACGAACTTTGAGTTGGCAGATAATTATAATCAGCCAATCATTGGATTGGATTTATATTTAATAAATCCGAAAGTGGTTGAATAATAAATTGGCCTAAATTTACAAAAACAAATATAGCTTTCACCTGGATGATCTCAACATGGTGTGTTGTGGGTCAAAAGATGTTGTGTCGAGCCATCTAGACCTTTGTATTCAATACAAGTAGCTCAGCACTCAAACATGCAACCGGATTATTGTTTACGTACACATGTATATATACTTCTGTTTGCCTGCACCTTTATAATGCCTTTCCATGTTTCTCGTGAAGGTGGTTTTGTTCCCTCTACCAACCATCACGACGCCTTGACTGTCCCAATTAGAATTCGAAGGAAGCAGGTTATCGCTGCGATAAAATCCCAATACGATCAACATGTTATCACAATCCGCTATATAGGTCACCTAGCAGGCAGAACGTTTTAATAAGATCAATAATTTCTTGTCTTTACGAATCCTTTTGCACTTTTTAATACATGTGCGGTTCACTCAGGCATTGTATTCATACACGGATTCTAAAGTTAAAAGATAGAACTGTCGCTTTTTTCCTTTTCGTAAGCATGTCATTAGGAAAGATAATTAATATTATGCCACTATATACTCACACAATACAATGCTATGTCTTTAATATTCTGATAATGATGGGGCGGTCGGGTAGCCTAGTGGTTAAAGCGTTCGCTCGTCACGCCGAAGACCCGCGTTCGATTCCCGACATGGGTACAATGTGTGAAGCCCATTTCTGGTATCCCCCACCGTGATATTGCTGGAATATTGCTAAAAGCGGCGTAAAACCATACTCACTCACTCACTCTGATAATGATACCGAACCAACCATACGGTTACTGATAAGCGGTTTTATTTAATTGGTGACGTATAGGACGCCATTATTGAAGTCACACAGTCATTATCGAGATGCAACAATAGACGATGATGCTACACCTTTCGAGTAGGTTCGTTCGTTTCTGTTTTCATTGAAAACAAATTAAAATTTCTTATATATATGGTTGTAGCATACTCAGTTTATGAAACTTTTGACTGATCGCGCAGTTAAAGATAACGTTTAAGAGTGACGTTCAGTGCAATACTTACCAAATAGACTGTAGGCAAAGAGGTATCGATAGGGAATCGATGATTGCTAGCCTGAAGGTGAATGCAATAATTGACAAACTAGTTTATCAGTCAGTTTCACAATTTTAGAATTTCCACTTCGTTAAATTCGTCATGATACATATTTAAAGGTACTCAACATAACACAACAGTGTACATGATTGCATATAGTATACCCGACACACTCTAACTAAAACATTACCCGAGTTGGTATTCACACAAGATTCATTCAAGTTGAGCCACAATACATATTCCAAAAGGTAAACAACGTAATACAGTTTACGGAGTTGGCATAATCTGTTCACAGGAGTATTACAATGGGAATATCTGAGATATGCACCCAAATATGACGTTTTCATTTACCAAATAGACTTGCAGGTATTGCCCGGGGTAATAGCATATAGTTTTAACATAGTAAAAGCTGCAGATACAGAGAAAGGTATTAACGCCTTAAATGTGTTTTCCTGACTCTGGGGCGGTCGGGTAGCCTAGTGGTTAAAGCGTTCGCTCGTCACGCCGAACAACCGGGTTCGATTCCCGACATGGGTACATTGTGTGAAGCCCATTTCTGGTGTCCCCCGCCGTGATATTGCTGGAATATTGCTAAAAGCGGCGTAAAACCATACTCACTCATTCACTCACTTTCCTGACTCTATCTGACCAGCACGTTGAGAGATACTGGTCCCGAACTATGTCCGATGTGTATTATTGGCAGGTTTAAGATACTGGAACATGGTCTGTTAGTTTGTAACATTCCCTAGTTCCAATTTTTAATATGTGGCATGTGACGTGATAAAATATTTGTAAAACTTGTCCATTTTTCTAATGTTATCCAGGATCTTTCACTGAACTTTAATATTGTTCAGTAAAGTGTTGAACCAAACACAAGCATCCGTCTTCATTCGAATGAGCACGTTGGTACTCATATAATAAATATATCATTAAAGTATCTACAGTCCAGAAAAAAACATGCTCTTCACAAGGAAAGACGATATTGTGACCACGTGGATCATTTATGGCCTGGTGCAGATAATGACGAGAGGAACGATCTTTCAGGCAATGTGATGCAATTGTATGAGCGTTTCGTGTATATATGTTAGCACTTGGCTAAATAGTCATCCGTCGTCATCGAACCCTCACCCCAAGCGTTGCTCAATCCCCAAAGGATTCTTACATTATACATGTAATCCTATTTTTAGAGGCATTTTGGTTTGTCCAAAAGGCCTAACAAATAGGAATAACACTGGTGTCGTGTGCACAATGGGAATTCCTCTGTGACATAGGTCACGTGTTCATCTATGTCTTCCAGGGGAAATATACAGAAATTAATCAATGCATGTAAATTATGCATTAAATAACCTACAGAAAAGAAGTTTATATAAGTACTAGTTTACCATCGACACACTCACTGCATCTGTTTCGATATATCAGTACACATATTGCGCGGCATCTCCATTCTGACAAATCAACAAGTAACACAATTGTAATCAATAAATTTATTAAAAGCATAAAAAGGGTTCATCAATATTGTACTTAATTGTGAACACCACCAATGTGGGGAGTAAAAATGACAGAAAAACCCCATAAAATGGAATATTGACACATTATTTTTCACAACTGACGGGATGTATAGAGACGTGAAAGAGCGATAAAACGCCACATGCTAAATACATGTTTGCACACTTTAAAACGTCAACATTAACATCTGTAAAATATAACAAAGAAAAATATACGTATCAATCATGAACTGAAAGCAGTAACATTAAAACGTTGGAGTAAAAGTTGTACATCAATATTGTATTTAATCATGAACACCATACAGTTGTGGTAAAGGACGGATTATACGACCTGGTTGACTATAACCTACTTTGCTGATTTTCGAACTCGGTCTGGATCCATAATGCACCATCTGAATACCAAATTTCGTCAAATTCATCAGTCAGCATGGTATCTTGACTATATGGTCCGATAACCAGCATGCCTTACCTTGATATACACTTGAGCTACTGGATATATATTGACCAATTTGGTTGGTTATGCATCGTAACATGTCCATTTCGTGTACGATGGACAATTATATTGTTGGTAGATATCTGATATACAAGTTAGTTATTTTATAGCCTTTGTCATCCCCTAGTGACCTCGTTATTGTTGTCCAATATTACCGGCTATTGTACATGATCTGTTGGTAGGGGTGACTTAATACTGTAAAAGCTGAGTAGCTGATGTTTGTTATTGCAAATGGCAAGTGCAAATGTTTCCTTTCGAATATTGGTCAAAATATGTTACAAATTGTTTAAAACATTCAATTGTTATACCACACACACATGTAGTAATTCAGTGGGCGAAGCCGTAAACCAGGTAATAGTAAATTTAAGTAATGGTCTGAATGTTATGATCACAAGTCACAAGTACTGTCCAATAAAACCATTGCTCAATCATAAGTATCGTGCCATCATAGACACTGTCCACTCATGAGGACTGTCCCTACAAAAGTTCAGTCCGACACTATCCCACCACAAACACTGTTCAGTCAGACACTATCCCATCACATGCACTGTCCCATCACAAACACTGTCCTAATCACAAGCACTGTCCATTCACAAGCACGGACCACTGTCCATACAAAAGCACTGTCCAGTCAGACACTATCCCATCACAAGCACTGTTCAGTAACAAGCATTGTCCCATCACAGATCAGAATGGCATTGAGAGGCTGCGTGATTAAGCAAAACATTCCTTCGGCTCGAAGCAAATTCCACAGAAGAACTGATTCCGTCATCAATGGGCCAGTCAATAGCACATTCCAGTTCCGCTTGAGGGATTCTGGTAAACCGACGTTTTTTGTTGGTTACACTCAGAACTCTTTTTCTTCTTTGAGCAAGTTCTGGGTTGTTGATAAGAGTGTAAGCCACAAACCATCTTCTCAAAGCTTTGGTATTTCTTCTCACTGAAATCAGATCAGAGGAACGTTCTCACACTATTCCTGGTTTGAAAAGGTATTAGCAGAAAACACAAAGGTTGAACAAACTGAATATGATAGTAACACATCCAGAACATAGTCATATGATCATACAGTGTATGCCGAACACATTGTCCAAGGAGATATAATGTTGTGTCCGGTTCTCTTTGTTTATATGGATCATTTTCACCTAACTTGTATTTTCCGCAAAGGTGAGCGCACATGTGTCCTGTCCCACCGATGGCGCCCGTCAAAGCACATTCGCCTGAAGAACGTTGCAGTAGATACAGCATTATATTACGGTTGCTCTTTAAGATCAGATGGTGGACAGGTATAGGTTTTCACTACTGATTTCGCTGCAATGAAACTGAATCAGTCCATGTAGCTGCAGCGTTACTAACAGGCACAGTGTTACCGATTATTGGTATTATTGCATGGTGGTTGACTGCACACTAAATATTCGGGTTCAACACTCAGTGTACCTCGCCGTGACATGGAAGGATATCACTCCAATGTGGTCTATATATGTAAAAACATACTCTGCTCCAATATACCAATAGTCCACATGCCATAAAATGTTACCCGTATTATAGGGACAGTTTATTGACACTCAAAACACGAATACGCCGGTAACATCAGTAAATAAAACATACCCGGTGTCTGAAATATGTGCTGATGTCCATCCTTATCTAGAGCTGTCAGTAACAGGTCACAGAAGACTCTCAACATCGGGTGGTTGTGTGCGACAGATAACCTATATGTGGGAAGAAACCGTTATTAATGATATGTGTTGGCGTGCATGAGGGTGGCTAATACTTGAGAGAGAAAGTACCTATATATTGTTGTTAAAATTAAATAGGTAATATAATGTAGTACGAAATAACTATTTGCTTTCCCCTTTCACTAGAAATGAAGCAGTGACCGACAAAATCTCGTCAATAAAAAGTGAGTTAGACGGCTGGGACATTTGTACCCCCCTCCTTCTTAAAAGAAGATATGCCGCGATATAACTGGAATACTGCTAAAGGCGGCGTTAAACATAACTCACTCACGAAAAGAAGATATATTTGGGGCATGGTGGAGGCTATTCCTACACCATGACCGTGGAATATATTTATTTTATGAAAAAAACCTAATCTAGAAATGCATACAAAAGCAAGTCTAGCCAGCTCAAGCTAGCTCTATTCCTGCACCATGACCGTGGAATATATTTATTTTATGAAAAAAACATAATCTAGAAATGCATCAGCATAGGGAATTTTTATTTTATTTTTAGAGTCAAGAAGGATATTGTGTAATATAAGATTTCAGAGACTAAATGTTAGTCTAGGTGGAGGCCAACTGCGACACATCCAGTCACTGTGAAGCATTACCTTCATAGCCGAGCATGGATCTGCTGGGTATGGATTTAAGGCCAAATTCCTCCACATTATCATCATGTGACCTATACATGTGCTTCTTTCAGCACAGGTCCTTCCTCATTAGCAGGCACATTGCCCTATCATTGAAATACAGTTCAATTGCTATAAAGAAACGATAACGACTAATAATATATAGGTTAAACAACACCCTTGACATATCTTTGTCTCTGTGTTCCCAGCCCCTTGAATATACACTACTGCCTAGAAGTTCATTCCCCTTAGACGCATGGGCAACGCGTTACGCAACCAGTGTGCATCGGGTTGGTCACGCGTGTGAGACCCGTGTGCAACGCGTTGCACACGGGTGTGCACCCCTATGCCACTCGTGTGCAACGCGTGACACACTCATTAGAGGGGGAACACACTTTTGACCAAAGGAGGACCCGTGTTAAGCTGAACCTGGAGGTGGTAACAAGGAGAGAAAATGATAATACACATGTATTTCCTAATGTCTCCTTTCTTTATGTGATTTTGTGGGAATAACATGAATACTGTTGCGATTAAATAGATCTGTTTTGTTTTATACGACCATTGCTTCTAAATCCGATGGTGTTAAGAGAATACATGGTCCTGGAACATGTTATTGCAATTGAAATGCTTTTATTGTGATTTGACATTAACCGTCTGTAGTACGACTTTCAGTGATAATATGTATGAGGTTTGGCGGCGCATTGTTTTTATTGGACCCTAATTACTTTATGATGACTTGGACTCTTTATCACAGCTCTTTATCACAGCTCCATTTTAGGCAGCTTCCTTGTTCGAGGAATGTATCCGTGAATATCCACACAAAGGAACAATATCACATTCGTCTGCAGCTGTACAAAGAAACCTATTCGATGTCACGTGTCTCTGTAACAATCACATATTTTAAAAGATATATATCGTTTCGGGATATTATAACCCATGTTCGTTTCTCAACTGATCACTTGGATTGTTTCAGGTGTTTCACATAGGTGTCAAGTCTCAAGGGTCGGCTGAGAAAGCCCACGTGACAACTATTTTCATAACGTCCACGGTTCCTAAAAAATCCATTGAGTGATAGATAACAATGATCAATCAATCAACGTATTATCAGTTAACCCTTTGAACAAAGTATGTTGTTTTTACATCGGCACTTCACGCCATGGTATGAGTGTATTCCCTTTGTTTTAGTAAACCTAGACATGTAAACACTCACTTTTGACATATCCACTGTGCAAGATAACAGTGATTAATCAATCAACGTATTTTCTGTTAATCCTTTGATGACCAGGAACGATCCGTTGATTTACAAAAAAAAAGTAAATGAACTGATCATTCATCTCTTGCTTGGCTGCCACGTGCATATTACATAACACACATTTCACCTCACTTCAAACCTGGATTTAGATTGAATAATTACCCCAGACACAATAAATGCCAAATGGGAACCTTTGTCAGGTAATCTATGTGGTGCTACCACTAATTGTGCCTGTAATAAATTCATTAACTGAGCATCAAGGGAATGACGACAAATACACAAGTGTAGGGTTAGACGAGAAAACGTGGATGACAACAAGGGAGTAGTAATCGTATTATCGACGCAATCCGAAACCCGAAAATGCTTTCACTGCATGGATACTTTTTTTAGTATTAAACTATAACCATCTGGGGTATTTCCAAATTACGACACCCGATGAGCTCCGCCGTTCTTTTTGTCTGTTTGTTTAGGCTGAAGAAATTAATTAACATGCGCCCTTTGTCGAAATCTTTATAGATCACAGTTAACCAATCAGTGTTTATGCAAAAATGCGTAAAACAAATATTGCCTCCAGCCTCCGAGTTCATTTAGCTGTCCTTGCAGACGGTAGCCCAGTCTCTGGTCACGCTCAGTTGCGTTGCGTATCATCCGGGTACTCACGGGGAAAAAAACAATAACAAAGGCAGCAACCAGTCCGGGGAATTGCGTTAGATCAGTGCCCCTTTAAGTTTCCAAACATTTAAGAAAATTATGACCACTAACAGTGTAAGAAATCTAAAAGGCCTATCTAAATTCCTTAACAATGTGTACAATACAATTGGTAAATTGTATTAGTATCCACGTATCCTATTTTTTATTAAATTGTACATAATAAAAATTGTACATAATTGTATATCATGTTATTCTAAGAATAAATGAGTTTGAGTCCGACACCCGAGAAGAAGCCAGAGATTAGTGCCCCTTTTTGAATAGTTTACAATCATGTGTTTTACGGTTAGCTGTGTTGGCTTAAACGTATTTTTATTTCAAAAGAAATCTGGATCGGTAAACAAGCAAAACTTGCTTATGTAATACCTCTCCAGGTAACAACTTAACAACAGCTGGATATATATAAGAGAGTGATGAACATAAACATACAAAATGCACAAATGAAATACACGAAGCCAATACACTGAAGCAAGTGGTGTCTGTAAAATAAGGTAATGCAGTTTTCCTTTACTACATGCATAAAATTAAGCTACTCAAACCTTTTGCTTTTGACAATGATGTCATGAACTGATTTAAGAAGAGTCATGTTTGTAGAACTGCTTAACTACTGCCATATAATATGATCATTTTTAGACCATACCCATGTGTGTAGAAATACACAGTGTTTCTGATATTATCGTATTTTTTAACAGTTATAGAAAAAGTGAATTGCATCTTCAAGGTGATATCCACAAGTGCAGTCTGGTATGTCTGATACATGTCGTCTAAACTTATCAGCGTTTAAGTCACTGCAGCCGAGCCTAAGGCGACAGTGGACAATTTGGCATGATCTATGAAAATATTTGAAGTCAAAATTATTAATAATTGCATCAGAACGATTAATTAAGGATTTGATTTCTTTTAATGAGCGAGCATTAGTTACTTCATCGGATAGAGGGTTCCGCAGGTTGATCATATCCAGAAGAAATGATAATAAGCATAGGACTGTGTTCTACATTTGATTGTTTGCATGTTGAATCTTTTTCTAAGGTTATATTTGCTGTTATCAGAGAATTGAATATACACTTTTCAAATATTTTGGCTAAGCAACTTGTGAGTGCTACAAGTCTATGATTTGAGCATTCATGTTCATCGCTGACACTGACACCGCATCAGCCCGGCAGTGGACTTGACACAATTATTTGCGCACCGATTATATAACTCCTACAGACAGGTGGGGTGGTTGTTCAAAGCGAAACGGACGACCCCGTCTGTTATCTAATAAATGCTGTGCGGCGCCTTTGATCTTGGGGGGTTGCACTTCTTTATTTAATCATTACGCTTTTTTACCCTAATAGTACAAGTGCTTCCCCGTGTGCGAGATAGGCTTAAGTCGGAAAGCGCACGTTAAATCTCCGAGGTACCTATCTACCAGAACTCTATTTGCTGTTCTGGCCATACATAAATATATGTAAGTTACGTACATGGGGAGGCTAGATTATTTACAGCTTACCGCAATATAGTGCAAATATTATGTTCAAAAAAAGAAAACGTTGATAGATCTATAACACACTTTTTGTACTATTAAACCAACTGTGGACTTTTAAGACATTTTCGCTTATTGTAATAACATCTAGCTAACCAATCATGTCTATCTCTGAAATCCACAAGCATAGTTGCTGTCAAACCTAAAAAACATATTCAGGGAGGTCAGTTTTGACTTGCCAAGCACCTTAAGGTGAGTTTATTTTTAAACTGTCAAAAGCGATTGTCCCTTCAATACTAGTATATGTCTGGAAGCTGTCTCTCGGACTGTTATGAGTTATGATGTATTTTATGATATAACTGGGGAATGTTCAAATTAGTTACTGTCATTTAATCCAACGTTCTAACTGTCAACTGTCTCAACAGGATCATAGGTTTGGTTATATATCTCCTCCCTGTCTCTATGTCTTAAGTTGTTAATCGGTAACTGCGGTCCAAATGTATCAACTTATTCATCTATTGTTGCAAACTTGACTGATTTAAACATATCTTATTGATCATGAACTACTCAGTCAGTCAAGCACCTGTATCAGAAATGTAAAACCAGCCATGTTTCATGTAGTCCCAATATCACTGAAAAATGCCGATGTAACGTGACAAATAAATTTACTCACAGACAATATATTTTTCGTGAGAGTGAAGCACAATTTTATTGAAGTTTTATTAACAATTTCATAAAATATAATAATATTAATATTAAAATTCATCATCACTTGCCAAGTTTATGAAAATGTCAAAGAAGGATTAAAATCCTAAAGATATCCTATCTACGTGGAATAGGTACTCACAACCTCTAATAATAAACTGTTACGTTTGGTATCCCCAGCAATACTCACAATGGTCATTGGGCAAATGTAAAAATCACAAACCCTAACGAGATTCTGTCTACATGGTCACACCCGGTGATTGTGAAGATCTCAAATTTTATCAACTGTCAGACAGCATGGCTGTTCATATTCATTTACAACATCCTCTTATAATTAGTATAAAAGTGTCCCACACAAAACCTTCTTTTATTTATTTTTCAAAATACAACACAGAAAGTGGGGTGTGGGGAAATGGGACATATTCCTACGTGAAATAATGAGACATTAGTAGTGGTGACGGCTATGTCATAATTGAACTGTCTAAAGCATAAATTTGGCGAACGAAAAACGTTATATTTGCAATCAAATGGAATGACTCGTGTGGGCAAATGAATATGTTCGCAATCCACAAACAATTATTTTATTAATGGCGAACATTTACCAACCCGCGACAATCGTGTCAACACGGGGGTTCCCTTAGCAATAAACTCGCATCTAAATTCACTACTGTTCTACTGTCGGCTAGCCACAATGGCTAGACTGGACCCTAGTGGAATGGTTCATGCCATAAAAGTCTAGCAACCGAACACTAATTAAGATGGGCCGACCTTGTATTTACGGTCTGGTGAACACAGCTCAATGGCCGCTCATTAACTCAAATTTCACATCTCACTGTTTTGTTTTATCTCACTATTCATTTGATAAATTTGTCAACTTCAACTGGAACCCGGTCCCGTGTTACACGCGTGGCACACGCGTGTGCAACGGGTTGCACACGCGATTCACACCCGTTGCACACCCGTGTCCAACGGGTGCTCACCCCGTGTGCAACCCGTTGAGCACCCGTGGCACATGCGTGTTACACGCGTTCTCAACGCGTGTTGGGGGAATGAACTTTTAGGCAGTAGTGTATGCTGTGATCCAGTCGACCAACCATTAAGACACCAAGAATGAGCCCTTGTAGAATTCTCCAGAAACACGAAAATATTCCAATGGCCAGATTTCCGAACAAGGCGTAGTAATTAAAGCATTCATAAAAGCGCCTGAAATTATATTGAATTTTCATGGAAGTTACCTTCAACATGTGATTTAATGATCTGTAAATGGATCTGTTCATGATCAGGTTATTGGAAACACTGTGTCGGCCCTAAAAAACACGTTTTCGTGGTATGGTTTGATTATTGTTATAAAACCTATCGCTTCCAAATACTCCAAGAAATGAGCCGCACACATTTTACTCATAAAGGGAATCAAACCCGGACTTTCGGCGTGACGAGCGAACGCTAGGCTCCCCCCAAATCCCCACTTAGACAGTCACGGGGAAAGAGTTTAAAACAACTCTAAACTCTAGTGAGTGAATATATAATGTTGTACGCCACAGTCAACAATTTTTGAGTGGGTGACATCCTAAGCACAACCATCCAGGCCACACATTGTGTCCACCTGGTCCTGATTAATTTGTCCCTGATTCACCACAGGGTCTCTGAAAAGTAAGGTTGAGATTACTATTGAGACTGAAACTGTTACAGTACCTGTTGTCCACATTTAGAGGAGGTGTGTCATCTGTAACCTTGATCTTCTCTTGCATAAGTACACGTTTGGCAAGGACAACTTGTAGATAGAACAACAGCAACGCCATGGCTGGAACACTTGTACAAAAAACAACTTTCAATAACTTTCAATAAATCAAAACTCCTGAAAGTATCAATATGTCAGCTTAATGTTTACAAACATTTTAGTGTTCTTCTTTAATGTTTATTTGAAAAGCGCCACTTGGCATATTCCTTATCCATCATGGTCATGTGTTTGTGAGATGGTGATATAATTGCATAAATACATATT
This sequence comes from Haliotis rufescens, assembly GCF_023055435.1. Lineage (NCBI taxonomy): Eukaryota > Metazoa > Mollusca > Gastropoda > Lepetellida > Haliotidae > Haliotis > Haliotis rufescens. Next base: position 57,269,429 of record NW_025963779.1, on the reverse strand, counting down.
GTAATTGTCAAATACGGAATGACTTTTTACATTTCAGAATTAGCTATGGTGTTTTTATGTCTTTTTTAATATGACAACGTTTGTACCAACGCCCATAGCGGTGTTTTGTAGTGTTGATTGGAGTATACATAAAAGCAGTTATTCATATACATGATGTATATTATGTATGTCCAAGTATGTTTTTTTTCAATTGAACAAAGTATACACCTTTTTATATGAACACATCTCATAATTATCACACCGATTTCTCCCCGTGGGGATTTCTTGTCACCAGCAACTGATGCTGGACGTAAGATGCGGCCAAATGAATCGGGTAGTCAGGCTCGGTGATTAGGTTGATAGCGTGTCATCGTACCCCGACGGTGTAAATCGTTGCACATAAACGTCATATCATTGCTTGTTCAGACTCGCCGCCATTTCATGCTGCCATCATACAGCTGGGATATTGCTGATTGCGGCGTTAAACAACAAACACAAAACAAAAATTATACAGAATCATGAAGAGGCCGTAAAGGACATTTAACATTCCTTGTCCTTTGTAACAGCGATTATGGCACTGTTTTTGGCACATGTGTTGACAAGAATCTGTAGTAAACTACCTTAATCTTTGCACTGTAGTGTTCACACAAGTAGATGTACCTTATTGTTTGTAACAGCGATAAAAGAACATCTGTCAGGATGTGATTGATAATGGTGAGATATATCACGTAGGTGAGCATCAAGCCCACGACCAAAAGTGCAACAAACAGCAGGCCAAACCCTGCAAAATAGAATACACACAATTAATCAATTGATTTACAATATAAGTATTATGGAGAACATTATTATTTGAGTGCATGTATGTGACAGGAAAAACAGTGAAACCTCGCTAGTCCGGACCCCGTTAATCCTGAAACGTCACCTTCTTGACGATCTTGTTCAATGATCCGGTTACATGACATGTATACAAAGTGATTTCAGTACCAGAGATGCGTTAATCCGGACAAAAAGGGTCCGGAGGTTTAAAAATCTTACTACCATTAACTTGAAACCGCATGTCATATTATCCACCTTACATTTCGATGTGCTTCAGCATCTAGACCTATCCGATATTGCTGCGTAACATTTAGGAAAAATTAAACATATCAGTGACTAAAATAATTTGAAGCTGTTACCCTACAACATGTATGCAACTTGATATCCAGGAAAGCGCATGCTGCTGGCCTGAAAGCAGAAAAAGGAAAATATACATTCTTCTTTTCAAATAAACCATTGCGAAAATCACGTTAATATAACCGGTACCAGGGCCCGTTTATCAGGGCACACGCCTTCAGGGTGATGTCTGTTGCAAAAAGGACGAATAAGGACCAGGGTCCTTTTTGGTCAACTGAAAAGTTAAAAATTGTCAGATGATCAATATTATTTTATGATTGTACTGTCTTCGTGTACAATTGCAACTCCTTAGAAAATCGCCTTGGCCCAAGAATTTTGCCGATCCTCAATTATTAGAATAAAACGCTTCTTGAAAACTGAACAGATTTTACTCTCATATATTCCATGATGTTAGTAATGTTATAAATCCCAAACATGCAAGTATTGACATGAATAACGTCTTATTCTCCGTCATAGCAGCACAATCAATAACTTTCATAATGATTAATATAATACTTTCTGGAATAATTATAATGCCCCCATAATGCTTCCCGGGGGCAAAAGTGCCCTTATCAAACCTTGTTTATAAGTAAAATTAAAGGGACATCACAACGTAACGAAATTAATATTTCTTTGATTCGTAAATGGGTCTATCCAAACGATTTCACTTGGAACGGTATAGTCCGAATTATGATTTTCACTACATAAGACCCACTAAGCTTTGAATATTCGATTACTTTAAGTCTAGATATAGGTTCGACTACCAGATACATAATCAAGGGTATTGACTGAGTCAAATGTCTGTCAGCGAGTGAGTGGGGGTTTATGCCGAATTAGCAAAAGTGCCCAAGAGATAATCCGACAGGATTTTAAGTATACCCACGTCGGGAACTCTGGTAATTCGCCTGATGAGCGAACGCTTTATTTATCCTTTATTTCCCCCACGTCCTTAAAGAGTTGAAGCATATAAAATCAAAGCTAATTATCCATTTACATCATTTTCATCCATTCATATAATTTTCACTGCTGTTTGCCTTTACAACGCAATAGGAATTACTTTATCGGATAATATACTGATTATTCTCTGGCGTTGACGTTATATTTTACTATTATATTGGCAGGGCAATACTGCTCATTGAATATAAATAGGACCTAGAAAGTATTCAATTGCGACCATCCTTCTCAGTAGGTATAATGTTAATAAACATGCCATCATTATATGTGGTTTCGGCAGTTGATCGAGAATGAAACTCTTGTTTCCCCGAAACATGCGCAGCAAATGACGTCTGTAAATAGAACAGGATCATGATGGTCTTCAAATGGATTAATGACAGCTAAATCAGTTTAATTGGATTGACAGGAACGCATCGTTTACCTGTAGCCCTTCATAAACAGGTAGATGTAGAATGCAGTGACTATCACACATACGATCGTTGTGATGTAGAACACGCCTGCAACATGGGAAACAAACTGCGTCAAATTCGCATCAGGAAGACAATAATTGATTATTGCTTAATACTAAGCATATTCCTACGAAGTATTCATATGTGTAAAACGGGTTCTTCAAAATAAAACATTCAACACATGGCAAAAGAGAGACATGTGAGGATAAAATGGTTTAAATACGACAATATATAAAGCATGTAAACACAATGTGTCTGTTAAAAATTGTATCACATGTGACCATTACTAATCTGAATGTGTCATGTAGGCTTTAGACTTACAACAAGGTTGCTTAGTAAGTCCATACCTTTTGTCGTTTTCCGTTTAAAAACTGTTTGTAAAGGTACGCGAGGCGTACATATATTTGCTAGGTATTGATGAAATTTTGATGGTACTGGTGTTTGCTGATATCATTCCTTCTCAATAAATGTACTCGAGTTTGTTTTTTATTTTGACAGTTAATCTAAACAAAACATGGCTTAAAACCTGTTAACATATGGGCATAACATTTTCTTGTACACTCCGTTTTATCTTCCTTCAACATATGTACATCTGATTTAGTCACCTGAGAATAAAAATTCAAAATTAACCGACTATGATAGATAATATAGAAACCTCTGTGTGATACTTCAAGTATTGGGTGTCCAATCGCAAAACATAAAATATAATTACTTGTGTAATGCCAGTTTCATAAACGCTAAAGTTAGATTGGTTTCCCAAAACGACGATAATTGGTTATTTCAACTGAATAATATTGAGCTTAGAACATGCGCTTAAATACGTATTTTTTAAATATACAGAGTTATTAAATACATGTATGTTTATACACACGTGGGATTATAAATGAATTCGAGCTCAAGACATGTGCTGTATATAGTGTATGAATGTCAATTAGAAGGTGAAAAGAATTTTCCATCATAACAGAAGAAACTCTTAAAAAACCCTTTCTTATATGTTTAGACCTGAGATAATGAAGACAGTTATAACTTAAACACATAGAAAAACAAAGAGAGGAAGTTATGTATGTACATTCTCCTTTGAGGATGAAAACAATATATATCGTATGATATAATTTAAAAAATCAACACCAGAGAATAATCAGTCTCGATTATCTGTCGCAACAGATTCAATTGGTGGTACATGTTAAAGGTACGGGTGTCCTGCTCTACGATAGGATCCGTCAATATATGTGCTAATGTAAACTATATTGTAAAACTATTTCCCGCTATATACACTTGCCTGGTCAAGTTTCTGTTTGCAGTTACCCCTTTACGTACACATAATAATGCATCGCACTTGCAAGAGCCGACATACACATAAACCTTCTATTGTACATGCGCATTGGGCAACAACCAAATGAAACGCAACATTCACAGCGGAGGAGATACGTCATCCAGAAATTCTTATGAAGGAAGGGAGGCATTATTTGGGGTAATGAGGATTAAACAAACTCCCTACTACTTTTGTGCATGTCACATCAGTCAAATGAATGTTTCATACAATTCTCACAAGACAGCACAAACAATCATCGATCAGGTGTGTTGGTAATTATTACAAGTGTTACTAGGAGGTCATTTGGAGTCGTGAAACAATAAAGAGAAGAATATTTCAAAAAGCGAACGAATAGCCCACTCCACAGTGTCATACCTGGAAGTAGATCAAATACAACTGGTGTCATCAAATAAAACCTGGTTTCACCGACGGGAATTGAAAAATTCTGACCGACGAAATAAAACTCTGACAAGTCGGTAATTAGAGAACCAACCAGAAGCAGGGCCAATCCAAGCTGGAAAAGAATCAATTTAATTATGTACATGCTCACATTCAAAACATAATTATGAAACGAAACCTAAGTTTAAGTTATAAATCTCTGTTTTCTGTGTGTCGACAACGTGGCGTTATTTCAACCCTGACATATGTGATTATAGTGAGTTTGGTTTAACTCCGCTTTGAACAGAATTTCAGGTACTTATAATGTGGGGAAAGTGGCCGAAGTGATGCAGATCTGTGGAACTAACATACTGGTGAAACACATGCGTCGTATATGTTACTGCAAATCATAATCAGGGTGAATTGTTGGATCAACCATATGAGGCTAAGGGAGACAACTCTACATTGCGGCGCTCTAGACGTCTTGCCCACCATGCCCCCATATATGACGATTGTGATGATGGTAGCAACGGGGACCCTTTGAATTCTTGGATTTGCCGAGGGCTTCCATGTTGTTTCGAATGTGAACATTTTAACTATCTTCTTCATACACACATACATGTACACTTTAACCAAATAACAAGACATATATGAATTTCAAAATTAATGTACACTTTGGTATCAATAAGGGCGGCCAGTGGTTAAAGCATTCGCCCGTCACCCTGAAAGCCCGCAGACGAGTCCCTAAAAGGGTACAAAGCGTGAAGCATATTTCTGGAATATTCCTGTAAGCGGCGCAAAACCATACTCACTCACAGACCCTACGTGGGTACTCTGGGGAGTAATTGGATGCAACGATCATATGTATGATGATGACTGATCATAAATGAAATGGTTGAAACTTCCACCCGGGTGTTAGTGGATGTAGTATTCACTGGTTTTAACAGCAACCCGTGTGTGCCCAGGTGTGGCATTACGTTGTTTCAACGTCCGCCGCTCTACTGGTATAATGAGGTTTTAAATGAATAGACGTGGTATAATTAAACTATACATGGGTTCAAGATGACCGTATTCTACTTACTCTGTATAGAAGAACTAGCAGTATGAAGGCTACATATATAATTCGTACAGGGTATTTAAATCCAGGCACGGATCTGTAGATCAGTTTATCACAGGTTGTCGTCTCTATGCTGAAATACAGTGTTATACAGTGCGCAACATCACGGTAGTTTGAAGGCTACGTTGCACAAATATGAATTAATTTGATTACTTTTTTAATCAGAAAACCAAAACTGTCAGTGATTATTTATTCTAATAAATGCTACAGATCTGCGTATTATAAATTACGCAACGCTGATTCTGTTCTGCTGCCACTAGATGTTGTAGTTTGATAAAGCGCCAGTTTTGCCTGTTACTATCATGCAACAGTTCACGAAAATGCTACATGTCCACATGTCACTATGCTAGCTATGGATTCATACATGCCAGAAGAATGATACAGTTACAAATGCATGTACCACTATAATTTAACAGTCCTTTAAGTAACTTAATTAATGCTATATTCCTACAGCACCACTATAATGCTACAGTCCTACATGTTACTATAATGCTACCGTCATAGATGTCGCTATAATGTTACAATCCTAAGTACCTCTATAATGTTAGACTTACAAGTACAATGTATATAATTATGATATTAAATACCTACATGGTTCTACAACACTACGGTCCTACATGTTCCTATGTTACATACCTACATGGTTCTACAACGCTACAGTCCTACATGTTACTATGTTACATACCTACATGGTTCTACAACGTTACAGTCCTACATGTTTCTATGTTACATACCTACATGGTTCTACAACGCTACATTCCTACATGTTCCAATGTTACATACCTACATGGTTCCACAACGCTACATTCCTACAGGTTCCTATGTTACCTACCTACATGGTTCTACAACGCTACAGTCCTACATGTTCCTATGTTACATACCTACATGGTTCTACAACGCTACAGTCCTAGATGTTATATATGTATACATTGCAAAACAGACAATATGTAGTTTTTAGTCTCAACGAAGGGAGCTTAATCTGTGTAGATGAGTAGATAACATTGTATGTTCCCATGCGAGGAGAGCGAAGAAGAGCTTGAATGGATTTACAAAACACAAGTTCATAAAACTCCAATTTTAAGAAAAGACTCAAATTCCACACAACGCCAGTAAATCTTTAATGCTGGGTAGGGAGGTACCGTCATTAAACATGTAACAGACCTAAGAATCTGTGCATTATCGAAATGTTTGTAATAAAAGGTGTTGGAAACTTTTAACGAACCGCATAATGCTAAACTTTTGATGTCATCCTAATGTTTGGAAATGTTCTTCATGAGTATACATACAATGCACTGCAGATTTGTTTTTTTGGAAGATTGAAATATTGTAAGAGCTGCTCAATTCAGCTGATAAAAATATAACCGTCGCTATTTTGGTAAGATGGAGCAGAGAGTTATCATATGCCCTAGTGTGAGTGATTGAATGTTATTGAAACAGCCAGCTATATCATGGTGAATACAAGTGACTGAAAACATGAGCAACGATTGGGTCAAGAAAAACAAATAGCCAAGTTACAGAGCCGGGACAGCCGATCCCATTCAGTAGCCTCTTTCCACCAGCTTTCGGGTACTGGGGGTAGCCTCTTTCCACCAGCAATCGGGTACCGGGGGTAGCCTCTTTCCACCAGCAATCGGGTACTGGCCATGGGGGTAGCCTCTTTCCACCAGCAATCGGGTACTGGGGGTAGCCTCATTCTTCCAGCAATCGGGTACTGGGGGTAGCCTCTTTCCACCAGCAATCGGGTACTGGGGGTAGCCTCTTTCCACCAGCAATCGGGTACTGGGGGTAGCCTCATTCCACCAGCAATCCGGTACTGGGGGTAGCCTCTTTCCACCATCAATCCGGTACTTGGGGTAGCCTCTCTCCATCAGCAATCCGGTACTGGGGGATCTATTCTAATTGATTCCCCGAGGGCTCGTAACATCTGCATATTTTCTCAAAGCGTTTGACATACCCATTTGAACCTGGTATTGAGCCACTTGATTCAATAACTTTGTGACATTCACGTTAAATGTAGCGGAACAGTTTTCTTGCTCTTCTTCGAAAGAACCTTTGTTGCATTGGAAATAGAGTTCAGCGAAGCGCAAAGAAGAGCTGGAAATAGAGCTTTGTGAAGTGAACAATTTCACAGTCGCAGATCAAAAAAAGGATCCCCAACAAAAATACTCGTCCGTGGATATCGATGCACAACACGTACTCATATTCAGTTCGTTATCGTGTATCTTGCTCGTGGAGCTTCAAGTGATCATTGACAGTGCATGATACAGTGAAACCTCGTCTATCCGGACGGTACCGTTCCTAGTGAAATCATCCTAAGTGTTAATCGTGACTAAACACAACCTTATTTTATTCCAAGCTAAGTTTTATTGCAAAGTTTATTGTCAGCATTAAATAAGATTAGGAAAAAGGTGATCCCCGCAATAATTTGTTTATGATTTAGACAACAAAATATAGTAAAACTATTTAGGCCATTATCTCTAAACTATTCGGTTAAATGATAATATTATGTGTTCGGTAATAAACTTTAATTGACATGCAACATTGCTGGCTCAAGTGAAGGGGGCGTCGCACAAAGTCCTGTGGGATATCTGTCCATATCTGCTGGAGCATGTTTCGAAGTTCCTGGAGTGTCTGTCGAACACGTGGTTGACGTAGAAGGCGCCGATCCATCTCATCCCATTGGTGAGAGATCAGGGGAGCGAGCCGGCCAGGGGATGACATTCACGTTGTTTTGTTGAAGGGAATTCTGAACACGTCGAGCAATATGAGGCCGGGCGTTGTCATGTTGAAAGGTAATGCCTGGGCCATGACCACGCAAAAACGGTAGAACAACGATGATCTGGTCGCGGTAGCGCTGTCCATTGAGATTTCCCTCTACCACTATCAAACGGTTCCTCTATCTTGCTGTAATCCCACCCCATACCATAACGCTGCCGCCCCCGAACCGACGATCTTCTTCCATGACACAATGATTGACGTAACGTTCACTTCGACGTCGGTACACTCGAATCCGTCCAGCCCTGCACATCTGAGGCGACGACGTACGGTTTGTGAAGATATTCGTCGAAGGCCAGGGATGCTTCTTTCAGTCACTATTGCTGGCTGGAATCAATTTCGTAGATGTGTTGTTCGAATCCAGTTGTCTAGTCGATTATTGGTTACGCGTGCGCTCCCACTCCGAGGATGGTCTCTGACTGCATTCGTCTGTTGCCAACGTTGCCATAAACACCAAATGGTGTTTCTGTGGACGTTAAATTGTCTTGCAACATCACGTTGACTCGATCCTGCTTCAAGCATACCAATGGCTCGCAGACGCTCATTTTCGGACAGGTGTGGCATTTCGTAATGTTGAATAATTGCGTAATTTTGTTGTTTTTTCTGAGTGGTTGTTGTCAGCACGATGCTAAACAATGCATATGGAATCCCATTAACACACATGCTTTTATACCCATTCTTGGGTAGTGAAATGCATGGGGTTTGTATAAAAGTCAACTTTTGCATGGAATGCATGCTCTTCTGTAGCAGTTGCGTTTTTGTGACTGGATTCTATACATGTACTACGCTATTTAAAACCAAACTTTACTTGTTTAAAAAATACACTTAAATATTGGTGTCACAGGAACTTTTGTTGTTGGGTATATATATTGTTCCGCCGAAACAGATTCCATTAAGCGTAAAAAGCAAAAAAGCGATGAAAATTTTATGAATTGAATGGATCACTTAAAATCAGTGATGACACCAGGTGTACCCGTAGTAAGCATGTCCTGCCACACGCACAATTTGCATAAAAGAGTAAATGTTTCATTGAAGGCCTCAATAAAGCTTTCAAAAATTCTTATGGCACACATGGGGAGGACATTTCCAAAATTGACGCATCAGTGACAAGAATTATGTCCTATGCAATTCCCTATTTCATTTGTACCATACGTTCCCGAGTATATTCACGTGAACAGTTGACTTGCCGTTGTAGCTTTAGTCATGACATCTACCAGACGTGCTTTGACTTATAATTAGTTGTTGTCTGCTTTATATTGCCAACTACCAGCTCTTGCTACTTGCATATGTTCGCCACTCAACCAGTTCAACAATACCTTAATCTGATCTGGAGCGCGTGAATACATTGACAACACACAAAACAGCCAATTTAGATTGTTCCTCTTAATGACACGCCAATGAATAGTCTATGACCCAAACACCCCTAAAACTGCAACTATGTCAAATTGACTTTCCGTAGCATATCCCAAGTTCAAAGCCTTTCATGCCCTTTACAGCAGCATCTGCCCATCCCATTAACTGTAAAACCTCCGACTGACATAGAAATCTGATCCTTCGATATCGTTACTTTGAATCACGACAGTATTCCCAATTATAAACTCTTTGAAGGCTCGAGTTTACGGCTGCAGTTGACACAGAAGGACGGTGAATTGTAATGGAAGGAATTCTTTGTTCATTTTGATGTTAATAAAGTGTGAAATTTACGATTTCTGACTTTTTGGATGATCTTACACTTTGTCTCACTGACTTCTTATGAAGAATTATGAAAACAATATTCTTGACCACTCATTACCTGACATAATATTATTGCAGGAGTAAATTTCAGTTGAATTGGATTTATTTTAACAACTCCCAGGTTAATTGTCATTACTAGCATTTAAGTATGATGAAAATATATAAAGTATTTGATTAACTGCATGGGTAGGTCGTATTATTATGCAGTTTTCCTCCTGAATGTACAGTATCACAAACGAATATTTGGTCGTTTGAATTCAGCATATTTTTAAAGTATTAGTCACAGCTGCCACATTTTGCTGCATATTTGTCCTAGTGTTATTCTTCAAATAGGTAAGTTAAATCTAAGATCCATTCTGAGGTATCTGAAATATGATCATTATCTAAGAGTTAGACTTTCATTTTTAACTCAGACCTCCGAAAAAACTCTTAGAAAAGATTGTTAGTGCATGTTGATGATTTCAACATTTAGTGCTGAAATTACTTGTATGAAAAGTGATGGAAGTAATGTGTACTTCCCAAGTGTTTTTGTCTGTCAAGGATGAATATACATGATCTAATAATTTGAAGTAATACCCATACATTGTATTCATTTATCTATTTAAAGGTATCTGCACATTCATTAACATGTATATTTAAATGTTTTGTGTGTTGTCAATGTATTCACGGGCTCCAGATCAGATTAAAGATATTTCAAAAACAGTACTCCAATTTGATGTTGTTTAAAAGGATTTTAATTCAGTAAAGTATCAAATAAAAACAACTGTTCTATTGCTTTAACTTTCTAAATAATTACCTTGGAGAATAGCTGCATGCAAATTATACATACACTTGCATGTACATGTAGCTGAGATAGGAACTCAACTATACAAAGTTCATGATAGGTAATATTGCTCATTCACCACTCAAGCTATATGAAATAACCTATGACGCTACAAAGTCTGACCATGTATGCTCATTCACTGGAAAAGAACATTGCTGTGGATAATCGCAAGACACATCTTCACCCTTGATCTGTTGTCTGCATCGTTCCTTCTCCAGACACACCGAATATAAATGCTGGAGCTATATTGAATGTTGGAATCACGGTTAAACTACGAAACATTTTAACCTTAATCCTCAGTTCATTAAAAGGTATCCTATGTAGTTAAATATTGTTCTATCTTATTCAAGTGATAACATTTTGTCAAACTTCGTTATAAACTCGTAAATAACTCATGAAACTCATATCAAGTTGAAATATAAAGTTCTGTTTTCTGAATGCATACGAACCATCTGTAACATCTGTAACCTTCTTTTAGTTGGTTAGGAAGGGTACAGTTCTATGAATATATCCCTTGTTAATTATTACCTTTTTTATAAAACGTTGTTCATAATTAATTATTAAGAATTTAATCATAAGTTCTTTCATTCACATCACAAGGAGCAGTTAGTATTATATAATATTATTATGGTATTGACCCTGTATGCTAAAGCGAAGTAATTCAGTCTGAGCAGTTGCGTCACAATCAGCTGATTGTGGTTTTAAACAAAATTCTCATTGAGTTTGTTCTTTTGTTTGTCAGGAACATTCCCATACTTGTCAAGGACACAGTGACCTTCTATGAACTTTAAATCTGATATGTCGTTGTATAACTGATATTCCGTTCAAAGCGGCGTGAAACGTAAATCACATGACGCCTACACTTATGTTCAAAGTGGATTCTTAGAATATTTATATTACGATATATCTACGCCTCCGATAAAGGTTGCAGTACATAAATAGTATGTTGTCTGCTTTTTGACGTAAATGTGAAAGAAATATATAAATACATAAATCCCACGATACGTTTTAACGCACGAATAAATAATCTGTCGAATATAAGTCCTTTACAACTCGGTATCAGATAGTTTTAGCACTGGAATAGGGCATGTGGTAATACATGCTATGTCTTCATAAGGACAAATGACCTTGGGAAATTCGACACCTACGCAAGAATCTCTATAAAAAGAACATTTCTTTAATCATGCAAACATTGTATGAATAAATAATAACAATGCATTTTTGCACCTGTACGTCTCCATACATTCATTTACAAGATAAATTGGAACTTTGTCCCCCAATTTGAGTCCGGAAGTGAAGGAAGTCATCACAATATGTTATTGATGTTATATACAAGTATTAGTCCGGCTTTGACAGATTTCTCTCTTTCTCTTCTTAGAAACATAAGAAGACTGTGAATCAGTGTGTATTTAAAACACGGTGTCACAGTAAACACAGTAAACTAAGTATTAAACTTAGTACCCTTTGCTTGTTGCTACAGCATGATCTAATAACAGTTACAAGGGGATGGGAACATGCGATCCTTGCTTTTACATACAAGAAAACGAACTGACCATAAAGAGAGAGAGTATGTTTTCACTACTTCAAGACACAACATTATTTTGGCCTGAAAATAGGAACCAAACAATTGTATACAGGACGCAACAACTCTGTACCGTGAAATCCAGGGAACAAGCTATTATAATTTATTTAGATATAAAAGTTTTATTTTCAGCACTTTCTGGAACTGGTCTGTAACACAATGTCTTTGCTTTGCATGATAACATAATGTCAGTGCTCTGCGTGATAACATAACGTTAATGTCGTGTGTGATAACATAATGTTAGTGCTCTGTTTGATAACATAATGTTAGTGCTCTGCGTGATAACATAATGACTGCACTGCGTGAAAACATAATGTTAGTCCTCTGCGTGAAAACATTATTTCAGTGATCTGTGTGATAACACAATACCATTGCTCTGTGTGATAATATAATGTCAGTGATCTGTGTGATAACACAATGCCATTGCTGTATGTGATAACATAATGCCAGTGCTCTGCGTGATAACATAATGTCAGTGATCTGTGTTATAACACAAGGCCATTGCTCTTCGTGATAACATAATGTTAGTGCTCTGCGTGAAAACATAATGTTAGTGCTCTGCGTGAAAACATAATGTTAGTGCTCTGCGTGAAAACATAATGTCAGTGTTCTGTGTGATAACAAAAGGTTAGTGCTCTGCGTGATAATATAATGTCAGTGCTCTGCGTGATAACATAATGTCAGTGATTTGTGTGATAACACAATGTCGGTGCTCTGTGTGATATCATGATGCTAGTGCTCTGCGTGATCACATAATGTTAGTGCTCTGCGTGATAAGATAATGTTAGTGCTATGCATGATAACATAATTTCAGTGCTCTACTTGATAAGATAATGTCAATGATCTGTGTGAATACATAGTGTAAGTGCTCTGCGTGATAACATAATGTCAGTAATCTGCGTGATAACATAATTCCACTTCTCAGCGTGATAACAATGTAAGTGCTCTGCGTGATAACATAATGTCAGTGCTGTGCGTGATAACATAATGCCAGCGCTCTGCGTGATAACATAATGTCCTCATGCAAATACGAGGACTTGTCAAAAGGTTTAAGCCTAACAAATGAAAGTGTTTTTAATTTTATTTTTCAACATAAACTCCCTGCTTTTCCATACACTTCTCACACCGATAGTAAAGCTTTTCAATTCAAGTCAGGATGAGTGTTTTGAAGCCACCCTGAACAACCCAGCTTTGATGTCATCGTTTTCGTCACAGCGCTTTCCACTAGGGAGTTCTTTCAATTTAGGAAACAGATGAAAATCACTTGGTGCCAGGTCTGGCGAGTATGGAGAGTGAGGAGCTCGTCGAACCCACATTGTCGCACAGCAGCCTTTGCAAGTCGAGAGGTGTGTGAACAGGCATTGTCATGAAGTTGTAGAACTCCAACAGTCAGCATTCCTCGCCGCTGTTCTTTGATAGAATCTCTTAGGCGATGAAGCACATCAGCACAGTAGGCACCGGTAATCGTCTTTTGACTTTCTAAGTAATGAACATAATACAGTTGCTATAACTTTCTTCATTGATCTTGAAGACTTGGATTTCTTTGGTGCCGGAGAAGTGTTTTGATTCAGGACGTTGTGACTCGGGATAATAGTGGTAGACCAATGTTTCATCACCCGTCAGTAATCTCTTTTTGAATCTGACGAGAAATCCTCCTCAATTAGCTCGAAATTATCTCTGACAATGTCAGTTCTATTTTTCCAAAAGATCAGAATTTAGAAACTTTGGCACCCAACGAGCAGCTATCCTATTCATAAATTGTCATCAATAATACTGTCAAAAGATACATGGCTTAGACCTGTGTCTTCCTCAAGTTCAGCAATGGTAATCCGTCTAGCTATATAAGTTTTCTTTTCAAACTCCTTGATTGAATCTTCATTGATGGAAGTTAAGGGACTTCCAGACCTAGGGTTATCACCAAGACATGTTCTCCAAGCCTTAAACATAGCTGCCCAACGGACAGTAACAGTGAATTCATCTTAAAAGATGCTGAAATGTGCCGTAATTTAATTCCCCTTACAGAATAACCAAACATTGAGCACTCGAGGTTATTCTTGGCAGAATGAAACTGACCCACCCAATTCTGCCACTGGTGATGTTATTTGTGAGTCTGGCTCTTTTGAGAAGGAATACTTTAAAAAATGAGGACACATCAGCCCTGTTAGTTAAAGATTATATGAAATTCGTGGTGATCACTGAATGGAAAAGGCTTCTTAGAAAGTATTTGAAGAGGTTTTAAATCGACTTGATGGCGGCCCTGCACTTGGGGAATATATACGTTTCTTTCTCACACCAACATCACAGGAATCCTTCTTTTTAACAGTGGTGGGTTTGATTCATGGGCACAATGTACGAAGTCCGTTCTATGTGTCCCTCGCTGTGACATGCTGGAATACAGCTGAGCAATAATCGCTCACCCACACTTTTGCACAACGAATTACAGCGTTAGTCGAATGCAGTGTCACCAGTGCCCACTGAAACCCAGGAGCTCGAGTATTGTGCTGGGAAGACTGGAAACATAATCCATGAAAATCTGGGCAACCAATTGTTACATGGCTTACATATAGTCCACACAAGTGTTAAACCAATCATATGCATCCGTCTTCATTCGACAATAAATATATTTATGAAAGTTCATGTATCTACAGTCAAGACAAAAATATTCTGTACAAAAAAGACGATATTTGATCAAGTGGGGCATTTATATGTTGGTGGGAATACTGCTTGGAGAACAACTCATCAGGATGTGTGTTGCAGTAACTGTTGTATGTGCGTTTCGTGGTATTTAGCAACTGGCTAAAGGTAGCCATAAAACGTTGCTTAATCCCCCGACGACGCTTACATCATCATCCTATTTTTAGAGGCAATGTGTTTTCTACCCTTACTAATAGCAATAACGCTAGTGTCGTGTGTATAATGGGAATTCCACAGTGACATAAGTCGAGTGTTAATCTATGTCTTCCAGCCTTTGTGTATTGCTCCACGGCTTCCTTTATGTAAGAACAATGACAAGTGACAGTACAGTTAATAAAGCTCTGCCGTATATAAATGTTCTCGCCTACTTTTGTCTTTGGTGTATATATCTTCATACTTCGACAATCCACTTTCTGAGGTCCTTATTTCAAGAAGGTGAGACATAAAAAGATTAAGCAATGCAAGTAAATTATGCATTAAGTAACATACTAAATTACATATAAGTACTGGTTTACCATCGACACCCTTACTGCATCTGTAAACATCGGTACACATATTGAACGGCATCTCTGAAAATCAACAAGCAACACATTTATAATTAATAAATTTATTAAAAGCACAGAAGTGAACATCAATGCTGACAGATCTTACAGAGAGAAACCCCCATAAAATGGAATATTGACACCATATTTTTCACAGCAAACGGGGTGTATAGAGATATGTAAAAGATCGATAAAACACAACATGCTGAATACATGTTTGCACACTTTCAAGCGTCAACATTAACATCTGTACAATATAACAAAGTCCAAAAGAACATAATAAAAGTAACGAGTTTTATAATAAATCAAACACACAAATAATTAATATATTCATTAAAAGCACAGAAGTGTACATCAATGCTGGAGTAGAAATGACAGATCTTACAGAGAGAAAACCCCCAGAAATGGAATATTGACACCATATTTTTCACAGCAGAAGGGATGCACAGAGATATGTAAAAGAGCGATAAAACACAACATGCTGAATACATGTTTGCACACTTTAAAGCGTCATCATTAACATCTGTACAATATAACAAAGTCCAAAAGAACATCATAAAAGTAACGAGTTTTATAATCAATCAAACACCCAAATAATTCATAAATTTATTAAAAACACAGAAGTGTACATCAATGCTGGAGTAGAAATGACAGATCTTACAGAGAGAAAACTCCATAAATATAAAATGGAATATTGACACCATATTTTTCACAGCAGACGGGGCGTATAGAGATATGTAAAAGAACGATAAAACACAACATGCTGAATACATGTTTGCACATTTTAAAGCGTCAATATTAACATATGTTCAATATAACAAAGTCCAAACGAACATAATAAAAGTAACGAGTTTAATAATCAATCAAACACACAAACATTGATCTTAAAACGTTGGAGTAAAAGTACTTGTGTTGTAAATCAATAATCTATTTAATCATGAACACAAGACACTTGTGCTAAAGGACAGATCATACGGAAAACATAGAGCTGAATACTGACACAATATAATACTGAGATTACAGCTGATGGTCTGTGATATTTTATACTCCCCTGGGAACAGATCAGGGTAATATAACAGTGCCATGCGCTTTAAGCGAACCCTCGCCCCGGCCTTGCTCTTTATAAGTCACCTATTGTTACCACAATCATACTAATTATTATTTATGATATGTGCACACTACATCTTGATATTTCAAAATGCGACACATATAAAATGAAAACTCAAGAAATGTATCGGCGACGTAAGTAACATTAAATTTCCTTTGTTGTTTTGACAGCATTTTCTTGATTGTTTTCCACGTCATGCCTGAACTTATAACATTAAATCAATCTTAGTCAGGTTGAAGTGCATAAGTTAAATATATGCAGGAATTATGCCTCTACGGGGTGGGGTGTAAAGTGACATGTAAAACACGACATGCTGAGATACATGTTTTCACACTTTAAAGAGTGAATATCCACATCTACACAATGTAACAAATTACAAAAGAAGAACAAAAAAGTAAGGAGTTAAATAATCGATCATTCCCTAAAAGAAGTGAGCTTTTGTTATTTCATCCTTGATTTACAGTTGCTAAAATGTGGCTGTTTTATAGATATGAAATCAGTCTATAATACACACTTTTTAATGAATATACATTACACATATATGAATGACCATATATTGGGTTGAATTTGAGAGAAGCTAAAGACTTGATGTCTGTATTTGAACAACAGATCTAGAAGATGAGAAGTGGCAGTGGCCAAACATGTGTTTGGACTTGTACACACGTGGGTATGAGTGTGGCTCCTGCAAATCTGAACACATTGCGTTAGGCAATTAACACTGACCTGTGGTTTCGATGATATCTGGGGTGGTGGGGTGGTCTAGTTGTCAAAGTGTTCGTTCATGACACCGAAGCTCTGAGCTCGCTTCCCCATATGGGTTCAATGTATTAAACCCATTTTAGGTGTGCCCGCCGTGATATAGCTCGAATATTGCTAAAAGCGGGGTAAAACCATACTCACTCACTCACTTCATGATATTGACTAATTTGTCAAGTTACGACTACTTAACATAATCTGAATTTACATGTGGTAACTTATATCTGATCTACATGGATCAATATCTGTTGTAACGCAAGTCAGTTTTAGTTGTTATCCAGCGAAAGTTGACCTCGTCAGTATTGACTGATTTGACCTACATGTATGTTTAAATTTGAATTGTTCTACACATCAAATGCGATTTAATCCATCAATTATTACACCTGATAAAACACGTGAACATGTTTCTGACAGGTTTAGTCAGTTTTACGTGGACTCTGATTAGGTTGACAACAACCTACTTTTCGAACTCGGTCTGTGTTCCTTAATGCACAATCTGAATACCACATTTAGTCAAATGCATCAGTGCATTGGTTGGTTATCCATCTTAACATGTCTACTGCGTGTACAAGTGACAACTGTATTATTGGTAAGTATCTGATATACATGTACAAGTAAGTTTTTTTACAGCCATTGTCATCTACCGTGTGACCTTGTTATTATTGACCAATATTACTGACTTTCGAACATGAATTGGAGCGTGAATTAATACAGTAATAAGAGTAGATGTTTTTTTAAACTGTTACTGTGAATGGCAAGTGAAAAAGTTTCCTTTCGAATATTGGTCAAACAATGTTACAAATTGTTCTAAACATAACATTTTATACCACACATACATGTATTAATTCAGAGGCCGGAGCCGTAAACCAAGTAATAGTAATTTTAATACATGGTCTGAATGTCATGATCACAAAAACTGTCCAGTCAAAAGTACTGTCCAATAAAAACCATTGCTCAAACATAAGTATGGTCCCATCACAAGCACTGTCCTAATTACAGATACTGTCCCATTACATGCTCTGTCCCACCACAAGCACTGTCCTAATCACAAGCTCTGTCCACTCACCAGCACTGTCCCACCAAAAGCACTGTTCAGTCAGACACCAGCAAATCACCAGCACTGTCCCATAAGCACTGTCCCAATCACAAGCGATGTCCACTCACGAGCACTGTCCCACTAAAAGCACTGTTCAGTCAGACACTATCCCATCACATGCACTGTCCCAATTACAGACAATATCCCATCACAAGCACTGTCCTAATCACAAGCAATGTACACTCACCAGCACTGTCCCACCAAAAGCACTGTTCAGTCAGACACCAGCAAATCACCAGCACTGTCCCATAAGCACTGTCCCAATCACAAGCGATGTCCACTCACGAGCACTGTCCCACTAAAAGCACTGTTCAGTCAGACACTATCCCATCACATGCACTGTCCCAAAAAAACTGTCTCAATCACAAGCACTGTCCAATCACAAGCACTGTTCAGTCACAAGCATTGTTCCATCACAGATCCGAATGGTCTTGTGGGGATGCTTGATATACCAAAACATTCCTTCCACTCGAAGCAAATTCCACAGAGGAACTGATTCCGCCATCAATGGGCCAGTCAACAGCACATTCCAGTTCAGCCTCAGGGATTCTGGTAAACTGACTTTTTTGGTTGGTTACACTTTTTCTTCTTTGAGCAAGTCCTGGGTTGTTGATAAGCGTGTAAGCTACAAGCCATCTTCTCAAAGCTTTGGTATTTCTTCTCACTGAAATCAGATCAGAGGAACGTTTTCATACTATTAAGCATTCCTGATTCAAAATGATACAAGTAGAATACACAAAGGTCGAACAAACTGAATGCTATAGTAACACTTCAAGAACATAGTTATATTGTCATATTGCCTTTTGACTTTGTACAACATACAGTGAAAGCCGAATAAATTGTCCAAGGATAAATATTATTGTATCCGGTTCTCTTTGTTTCACGATGTAAAAGATTATGGATAACTTTCACCTTACTTGTAGTTTCCGTAAATATGCATTGTTTACCGATGTATTACAATATTTGAACAATAAATATTCATTATTAAGATGTGTGGACAATAGCTATTGATCTAGAGCTACGTTATGTTCGACGTCATATATATATATATATAGGCAAGTGTTGGCAATATGGTAATAAAAGGGACAAAAGCCTTTCCCTATGCATAAGAAATCCATTGTAAGATCTCGACTTTATCATGATCATGTGTATATGAATCCCTATTAAAAGGTGTTGATACTAGGTTTTCACAGAAAGGTGAGCGTACATGTACCCTGCCCACCGATGACACTCGTCACAAGCACATGCAAAGGCAAGTAAAGTTATCGCCTGAAAAAAACATGGCAGTAGATACAGCATTATGGTTGCTCTACAAAATCTGATGATTGACAGGTAACGGTTTTACTACTAGTTTCGCTGCAGCGAAACTGACTCCTTACATGTAGCTGCAGCATTACTGACAGGCGCAGTGTTACCGTTTATTGGTATTGTCGCATGGTGGTTGACTCAAAACACTAAATATTCGGGTTCAACACTACACATAAAATGTGTGAAATCCATTCTCAGTGTACCTCGCCGTGACATGGAAGGATACCACTTCAATGTGGTGTATTATATGTAAAACCATACTTACTGCTCCCACATACCAATTGTCCACATGACGCAAATAATGTTACCCGTATTATAGTGTTTATTGACACCCACACACGAATAAAACGGTAACATTAGTAAATAAAACGTACCCTGTGTCTGAACTATTTGCTGATGTCCATCCTTATCCAGAGCTGTCAGTAACAGGTCACAGAAGACTCTCAACATCGGGTGGTTGTGTGCGTTCTCCACGTGCAGCATGGAGATGTACGACAGATAGCCTATATGTGAGAAGAAACCGTTATCAATGATGTGTGCTGGCGTGCATGAGAGTGGTTACTACTAGAGAGAAGGTATCTCAGGTTTACGCTCCCACAATAGTTGTTAAAATTAAATAGGTAATAGAATGTAGTGTGAAATAACTATTTGTTTTCCCCTTTCACTGTACATGGTATCTTCAAATATATGTAAACGAGATACGGCAGTTGTATTCGCGCGTCTCACAGAAGATGCGAGTTCGATTCCCAACGTGAATGTGTTGTATTGATAGGGCTAGGAGATTGTAAGAAGAAAATGTCATTACTTTATCTACGTGCAAGTGTTTGGTAATGTACTAAATCTACATATGACGCTGAAACTGATATATGGTCGCCCAGACAATTTCATTTGGACAATATATACAGCTCTACTAAGAGAAAGTTCAATGAGGCGTCAACGGCAACGTAACCACGCCGAACCTTCGGGTTTATCATCTTTAATTATATGTAAAATGTGGCCATATCGTCATTGACATGCAGAAGTTGCAAGATTGCAGTGAGATAGAAACATGACAAATGGCGCTCCTCGATAACCACCGTGGCCGATATTGAAAGACATATAGGATAATAATTGAAATAATGCTATGGTGGGTTTAATTTTCTGACTTTTCATGAAAAATAATCAGATCAAGGGTCGGAATATTACGTCAGTGTCAAAACCCAAACAAGCAACATGTAATCAAGGCTTGTGGTGCCCTACATCCTTATTATACCACTGACAGAGCTTGAATGCAAGGACTTCATGTCCACGATTAATTGTGACGTTAAACTGGCATTGCCTTTTCA
This sequence comes from Haliotis rufescens, assembly GCF_023055435.1. NCBI lineage: Eukaryota > Metazoa > Mollusca > Gastropoda > Lepetellida > Haliotidae > Haliotis > Haliotis rufescens. Next base: position 57,248,345 of record NW_025963779.1, on the reverse strand, counting down.
TCCGTTAATCAGATGCGTTCATGTGTATAAATTCTGTCGGAACTTATACTGGATACGATCATTACTTTTGGCTTGTGAGGTTACGTTTCCTTGGTCTAGATATATTCGTTTGTTATATTACAATTTTATGAGCGACTGCAATCATCAACTAGTAATGTCTTGGAAACAGAAATGGAAACCGAGTTTTACTTGATCACCCTATTCGCGAACACCTGGTGTCATGACTGATTTTCAGTGACCCATGCATATAATTTTCACGGCTTATTATCTTTTACGCCCATGGGAATATGTTTCGGTGGATAATAATGACCTGTTGTTCTCTGGAGTTGATGTTATATATTTACAAATAGTCCATCTTAAAAGTGAGCGAGTTGAGTTTAACGCCACTTTGTACAATTACTAAATAATAAATATTATCACTACGTGTAATCTTTTTGTGGGAGGAAATCCCGAAGTGACCACGGGTATGCCAAACCGTATTTGAAAAATTATGTGAGAGATTTAGAATTCGATCCCTTGTTTGTACTCTGCACAGGGAACTAGACGATTGGGCCATTCGTACCTATTCGTATTGGGAGCATGGTGGAGGCCAACGGCGACACAAGTCAACGTGAAGCATTACCTTCAGAGCCGAGCATGGATCTGCTGGGTATGGATTTAAGGCCAAATTCCTCCACATTACCATCATGTGACCTGTGCATCACAGGGCCTTTCTCACGTCGTTCTATTATTGAAATACCGTTCAAATGCCATAACGATAGCATATATAAAGATGCTATAAACGATAACGATTAATAATATAAAAATTAAACAAAACCCATTACATACCTTTGTCTCTGTGTTCCCAGCCCCTTGCATATATGTTGCGATCCAGTCGACCAACCATGAAGACACAAAGAATGTACACTTGTAGAATTCTCCAGAAACACGAAAATATTCCAATGGCCAGATTTCCGAACAAGGCGTAGTAATTAAAGCAATCATAAAAACGCCTGAAATTAAATGAACTCTTATGGAAGTTGTCTTCAACATGTGACTTCATGATCTTTTATTGGATCTAGTCATGATCAGGTTATTGGAAACACTTTTTCTGCCCTAAACCACACGTTTTCATTGTGTGTTTTGATTATTGTTATTGAATCTATCACTTCGAAATTGATTGAGCAATATTCCAGCAATAGCACGGCGGTGAACGCCGGAAATGATTTTTACGCTTTTTACCCGGACTTTCGGCGTGACGAGCGAACGCTAGGCTACCCATAAACCTCACTTAGGCAGTCACAGGGGTAAGAGTTTGTGCTGAACCGACAACTCTAAACTCTAGTGAGTAAATCCATATTTCAGCACATACATCCAGGCCATACTTTGTGTCCGCCCGATCCTCAATAATTTGTTTTGTTGTACCTGAATCTCCACAGTGGCTCTGAACAGTAAGGTTGAGATTACTATTGAGACTGAAACTGTTACAGTACCTGTTGTCCACATTTAGAGGAGGTGTATCATCTGTAACCTTGATCTTCTCTTGCATGAGCACGCGCTTGGCTAGGACAACTTGTAGATAGAACAACAGCAACGCCGTGGCTGGAACACTTGTACAAAATCAATTTTCGATCCATTTCAATAAAACAAAACTCCTGGAAGTATCAAAATAGCACCTTGATGTTTACAATCATTAATTTGTAAAGAGACACTCAGAAGATTCCTACCCCATCATAAGTCATATGCTTGTTGAATGGCCATTTCCATTTCGAGGAATACATACATTGATTGACAAAAACGGAATTACATTGATTTCATATTTCGAAATACGCGATGATGTTTTACTGTCTGTTTACCTTCTATTGTGACAACGCTCTTAGCAATAGTTTGTAGTGCTGCTTGAAGTATACTGTATATTATGTATTTACAAATACGTATTTGAGATAGAACAAAGCATAATCATCATTCATATCATAATACATGTCATAACTATCACATCGATTTCCCCCCAGGGAATTCGTGTTGGGATAGGTCTCTAGCAGCCTATGTTGGTCGTAAGAGGCGATCAAATGGATCGGGTGGTCAGACTTAGTGATTGGATTGATAGTGTGCCATCGTACCCCGACTGCATGGATCAAATAGTTGGAATATTGCTTATTGCGGCGTTAAACAGCAAACAAACACAAAGATTTCTAAATAATAATGTTAATGTCCTGAATTATGTAGATTTAAAATATGCAGGGGCTCCAAAGGGCCTTTAACATACCGTGTCCTTTGTCCATATTAACCTACCTTATTCTTTAAAACAGCAATGATAACACTCTACTATTCACACAACTTGATGTACCTTAATGTTTGTAACAGCCATTGAAGTACATATGTCAGGTAGTGATTGATAATAATCCCGTATATCCCAAAGGTGAATATGGAGCCCGCGACGAAAAGCCCGAGAAACAGCATGAAAAACCCTGCAAAATAGAATTCCCTAAATTATTGCGAAAATAGCAACAAAATGGAACATGAGTACGTGAAGTGCGAATACCAACCAAACTTAAGATTTGATATCATGTCAGAATCCCGCATTCTGAAGAGATCATGAGATATATCTAATAAAAGTTGAATAATAAAGTTTCGTCGTTTTTGGTATTTACAAATGAATATGTATGTATGTAGATGTAGATATGCATTTACGTAAATGTATGAACATTCAGGCATAAAGCTATGTAAATGTATGTTTTAGACTTGTAAATACTATTGGCAACAATCATTTGGCTTTGTAATGACTGGATTTACAAGTAAGTAAAGGTATACATTTCGAGTGTATACGTTTCAAAGTCGCCTTGTATCCCCTTCAGATGAGGTGATTTACAATGTAAGTTTTATGGAGGAAATGATTATTTGTGTCAATGTTTATGACAGGAAACATATACAGTGAAACCTCGCTAGTCCGGACCCCGTTAATCAAGAAAACTCTGGAAGATCGTGTTGGGAACGGTTGCATGACTTATATTACAAACGACAATGATATACAGTTCCAATGATTCGTTAATCTGGAATGTTGTTAATCAGGATAAAATATCTGTGCTCGCTATTGATTAACGGGGTTTCACTGTACGTAGGCAGGGATTTCACTGGACTAAAACAGATCGTAATTGATACATAAAGTGATACATATAACAAACTGCAAATATGAATCCCAATCGATGCTACATCTTTCATAGTTGAAGGTTTCACAAAAGGGTTCGTGTTTGTTTCATCAGGGCAAAAGGGAGAATCTGATATACGCCTAATTTCTGATCAAACAGACGTTTTGAACTCAAACTTTTACAAACAGTAATTTGAAACCGCATGTCATCTTATTTACCTTACATTTAGATGTACTTCATCCGATAAGGCTACGTAACATTTGAGAATGATTAAACATGGCAATGATTTAAATATTTTAAAGCTGTTACCCCATAACATGTATGCAACTTGATATCCAGGAAAGCGCATGCTGTTGGCCTGAAAGTAGATAAGGTATATATACATTCTTGTTTGTTAATATACCATTGCGTAAAACTCGTTAATATAACCAAGGCCCATTAATCTGGACACCATAACACAAGGATTACTTCTGTTGAGAAATGGATGAGTTTGAGTAAGGGCGTTTTATCGTCCAGTGGAAAGTTGAAAAATATCAGACATGTTCAAATAGTTGACAACAAACCATTAATTTCCCGTGTTTTCTCAGGTGCACAATTTCCTTGCCTTTCCGTGTGTTTACGACGAAAGGAAACGCTCAACTTTTCTCAAACTTGGTATCATCACTATTTAATAATGGTTCATAAACACATGCTTATGGAATAGTCGGATTCGTATAACCGACTCTGCTTTTGGCAAAGATTTCTAATGAATATGGAAAGGGTTTTATCGCTTTTAACATTACTATTGTGCAAATTTGGACCTTCTAACATGATGAAATACATGAAGAGTAACTGCACCTATGATCAATATATGTTTGTACAGCTTGTTCACGAACAACTCCCAAGAAAATCACCTTAGTCCAAAGCATTGCCCATTCTCAATTATCGGAAAAATACTTCCCGAAAACATCTAAAACCCACCCTTTTGACATATTTAGTCTCATCTTTTCATTTATTTTAGTAGTGTTATGAATCCAATAACTTGCAAGTGTTGAAGTGAATAACGTTTGATTCTCACTGATATCAACACATCCAATAACTTTCATAATAATTGACAATAATTTCTTGAATAATGCATATCCCATGGGCAAAACATTCCCACGTTTCATTTACCCGGTTGACATGTATAATCAAAGTTAAGGAACCATTCATATAATTTTCATCGCTGTTTCGCCTTTTACCCCAAATGAATAATGAGACTGGTGATTCTCTTGCCTTGACGTTTTATAGCATACTGGCAGGGTAATACTTCGCACTGAACACAGGCATGTTTTCAGTTGCGACCATCTATCTCAGTAGGTATAATGTTAATATACATACCATCATAATATGTGGTTTCGGCAGTTGATCGAGAATGAAACTCTTGTTTCCCCGAAACATGCGCAGCAAATGACGTCTGAAAAAAGAACAGGATCATGGTGGTTTTCAAATGCCTCAATGACAGCTTAATCAGTTGAATTGGATCGACAAGAACGCATCGCTTACCTGTAGCTCTTCATAAACAGGTAGATGTTGAATGAAGTGACTATCACACATACGATCACGGTAATGAAGTACACGGCTGCAACAAAAGAAACAAATTGTGTCAAATTCGCATTATGGAGATAATCATGGATTACTTAGCTTCCGAAAGAGGCGCATCTTCCTCCGAAGTAATCATATGTGTGAAACGTGTTCTTCAAACATTAATCATTCAACACATGGCATAAATCAAAAGTGGTAAGGATAAACTAGTTCGAATAGAAACATATATAAAGCAAAGAAAACTAATGTGTCTGAATATTTCGAATGTCATATACATGTACATATAGGCTTACAACAAGGTTGTTAAGTTCGTCCACAACTTTTGTCTTTTTGTTGTTGTTAATGCATTGTTTCTATTTGAGGTATTAAGGAAATATTAATGTTACTGCATTTGATGGTGATATTAGTTTTTAATAAAATGCAATGACGTTCTTGGTTTTGACGGTTAATCCAGACAAAACAAACGTATTTGTAGTTAGATTAGGTGGTCACCTTTCATTATTTGTAAGGAAACATGGCTTTCATTATTTTTAAAGAAACATGGCTTTAAATTCTGTTAACATTGAAGAGAAAAGAGTTTCTTGTACTCCTTTCTATCTTCCTTTAACATATACACATTTGATTGAGTCACTAGGCTAAGCGTGCTCTTGTTGAGAATATAATTTCAAAGGTGACCGACTTGTACAATAGTTGACATCGATACCTCTATATGATGCTTCAAGTATTGGGTGCAATCGTTTGAATGCAAACACAAAATATAATTACTTTTCATATAAACGCTAAAGTTAAAGAGGTAAAAATACTGACTGAAATTAATCAGGATGCACGATAACCGTTTCCCTAAAAGGCTTATAATACTCTTACTTCGACTGAATAATATTGGACGTAGAACATGGTCATTAATAGTTATTTTTTAGATAAACATGATTAGTTAATACACGTATGTGTTTACAGAAGTGGAATTCTAAAATGACTTCAACCTAAAAAAATGTGTTGCTTTAAGTGCATAAATCTTTGTTAGAAGGGGAAAAGTATTGTCCATTTTAACCGACGAAACTCCAAAAAAACCTTGTTTTATGTTTAGCCCTAAGATAATGAAGACAGATGGTCGAAAATAAATAAAACAACCACGAAAAACAAAGAGACTAAGTCATTTATGTACATTCTCTGTTGAGGATGAAGACAATATGTATCGTATGATGTAATTAAAAAAATCAGCACCAGAGAATAATCAGTCTCGATTATCTGCTGTTGCTAATCATATAAAGGTATCGCCATTGGGAACAGCCAACACACATATAAACCTTCTACGGCGGATATTATACGTGCGCATTAGGAGACAGTTAAATGAAACGCAACGTTCTGAGCGGAGGAAAATAACTCACCCAAATATTTCCTTGGTAGTGGAAGAAAGATATTATGTGGTGTATTAAGAAATGAACAAATCCCCTAGAAACTACTTTTAGGCACTTCCATTCACTGCTGTGAAACGAATGGTTCATATAATGTAAATCGATCAGGCGTGTAGGTAACAAGCATTATTCGGAGGTGATTTTGAGTCTTGAGTGGTGAATATTCTCCCTTTCTGATGAAGGCGGTCCATTTGGGTTTGACTTCCCACTGCATTCGAGCCTGATTGTGTCGAACTTGGATGTATCGAATTCCCAGATGGGGACAGTGATATCGATGATATGACTGAGTTGCCGTCCATTTCACTATCAGCAGCCGCGCCTTGAAATCTTGTGTTGCGTCCGAACCTGGTAATAATATCCCATAACATGATGTTTGGTTTTCAAAAACTCACTTGATTGGTTGTCTCCAACCCCGGATAATTTTAACTTTTAGCAAGTCCCCACGTGATCGACACAACGAGGTTCGAATGTATCTTTTATTTGCTTCATTATGGTAATGTCTTTGCTGGTTCCTTCAATTCATGACTCTATGATGGACACGTGCATCGCCGTGTACATATATTTCTGTTGTTTACCTATTACAGACACGGTGAAACCCGGTTCACTTCATCAACCGATTTTACTCAGGGAAAATGTGGACGACTACGTGGAAAATAATGATTACTCAAAGGTTTACACTGCTTTGTGAGGATCTGGTGTCGGCATACTTTGGAAAGCCAAGTACTAGTCAGAGTCACGAAACGTGACATAGTTTACGATTCCCCTGAGATTTAAAGCTAACGGTTACTTTTGTTTGTTGTTTTACGCCACACCAGCAATATTCAGCTGTATGACGACTCTCTCTTAATAATGGAGTCTACACCACAAAATCCAGTGATTGGCATCATGAACATTGATGTGATACGATGACATGCATTAGCAAATTCAGCCTGACCACCCGATCCCGTTAGTCGACTCTTTCGACAAACACGGAATACTGAAGACTGAATACTGAATACTGATTGGAATCTTCACGGGTTGGCAAACACTTTCTTACTCCCACTCTTTTAAACCGCACTCTCACCATAACGTAGTGTTTCTCCATCTAAATTATTGCTATGTATCATTTCATTGTCTACATGTATATGCATCATATATCGGTATATTATAAACTTAAAGTTTTCAATTAAAGAAAGAGGAAATCCATTCCGACTCTCCATGCCAGGCAATCCCAAAACACCAATACATCTGATCTCAAACTGTTGTGATTGTCAGAAATCATCTTTTACCTTGTTGATAATTGTGCACGCTGTGAGTGTTCATACACGATGTGTTATTGTATTAATCCAGTACAAAAATGAAAATGAAACATTAAAAAAGGCGACCGAATAGGCCACTCCTTAGTGCCATACCTTTAAATAGATCAACAACAACTGGCGTCAATAAAAAATACTTAGTTCCACCATAGGTGAAACTTGAAACACCCTCTAGCTTCATGACAAGTTGAACACCTCCCAGAAGCAGGCCCAATCCAACCTGGAAAAAGAAATCAATCTTCTTATGTCGGTGTAACTTGCACGTTCACAACATTATGAAACAAAACTTAGTTAAAGTAATACATCTCTATTTCCCTTGTGCCGACAACATGGCGTTATTCCAACTCATCTACCCTTACATGTGACACGAAAACGTTTGATGCGGTGCGATGTGTTTGATTCGGTGCATCAACACGTCGCCAAATTCTTTGTCAGTTACATTATATTTACAAAAAGATAATTTCCCCAAAATATTTAATCAAGATATTCATACGAATTATTTAGACATTTGTAAATGAAAACCCTTGCTCTAGCATGCAGTACACTAAAAGGGCGCTGTCGTATAAATATCAGCATTAAATTTTTACGGAAACTGAAAGTGGAAAGTCAGGGTAATAAAATAAATATTATGGGTTTTAAGCAACCTAAATGTTAAATCTGTGTACTAAATACGATTTGTTTTCGCGTCCCGGCGACCACACTGCTGAGTACCTTATATCCTCTAAATATACCCCCGAAACCAAAAGGGGGTTAGTAGCCTCACTGTCTCCCTCTCATTGCAGTAAACCTCTGAAAATTGTCATACATTTCAGGGTTTAAATAATACTAAAACTGCACAACTCACAAAATACAGAGAATTTTAAGAAATACTAGACCAAATGTGATGTTATGCATGTACTGATCATGCATGGGTATTCAATTACCCATAAGAACATATTTCAATTACCCATAAGTTCCATAGACGTTTTACAAAGCTATTACAAATAGAAAAGTCCTTTAGAATGTTATATCAACACAGACACATTTACAACAAAAATAATACTCATACGAATGCAATGAATTGTCACAGACAATTGAAGACAAAATTTGAAATGCATGAATTTCCGATACAATTTCTTAAAAAAAACCATGTGCCCGCAGACTTTTACAGAATTATTATAAATAGACCACGGTGGCATTGCCGCCGTGGAATGATAGTGAGTTTGGTTTAATTTAACTCCACTTTGAACAGAATTTCAGATATGTCGTTATAATGTGGGAAGAATGCACGAAGTGATGCAGATCTGTGGGGTTTAACACATTGGGGAAACCAGTGAGTTGTATGTGTTGCTGTTGCAAAGATTCATAATCAGGGTGAATCTACATGTAGGAATCGACCACAGGATCCCTGTCACGCCTAAAAGAGGCAACTCCACATAACGAATTGCTGCGCCCTAGACGTCTTGCCCGCCATGATGATTGCAGTAAGAGGGAGATAATGACTGTGGACGATATCCTGACCAGCGACTGTTGACGTATGATACTACACTAAAAAAGCCAGGGCTCAGATTGGAATAATCACCACCTACAAAACCTTCCAAAAACATAACATGTTCAAATTTAGCTATGGCCACAAGCATCCATTTAATTCGTCTTTGACGATAAGAGTTGGAACGGGTACTTGGATTCTCGTGAGAAACCACGTTGTTTAGAATTCCTTGCCTGTGAACAATTGTACGTACACTTTAACCAAATAACAAGATATAAATTAATTTCGAAATGAATGTACACTTTGGTATCAATAGAAAATATACGACATCATTTGGGCGACGGGATAGTCCAGTGGTTAAAGCGTTCGGTCACCGCCCCGAAGATCTGGGTTCGATTCCTCACAAGGGTACAATGCGTGAAGCCAATTTCTGGAATATTGCTGAAAGCGGCGTAAAACCATACTAACATACTGACTCACACACCTTAATTAGGTACACTGGGGAGAATTGGGATGAAACAATCACGACTGGTCATTGATAAGATGGTCGAAACATTCTCTCGTGCGTAAGTATATGTGATACACTACTGTATAAACATCAAACCGTTTGTCACTAGATATGATTGTGAACAATGTCACCCGCTCGTTTATTATTACCATTACGTTGTTCGATATGCTTTTAAGAGCAACACGTGTGTGATTTGGTGTAGTATTACTAAGTCTTGGTTTCAACTTCCACTGTTTTACTGGTAGTATGAGGTTTTTAAATCGATAGACATTGTATGATTAAAATTCACATGGGTTTAAGATAACCGCATTCTACATGGTTTCAACTTCCACTGCTCTACTGGTACAATGAGGTTTTAAATCGATAGACATCGTATGATTATAATGCACATGGGTTCAAGATAACCGCATCCTACTTACTCTGTATAGAAGTATGAGCAGTATAAAGACCACAGATATAATTCGCACTGGGTACTTGAATCCGGGGATGGATCTGTAGATAAGTTTGTCACAGGTTGTCGTCTCTTTGCTGAAATACAGTGTTGTACGGTGTGCATAACCATGGTAGTTTGAATGCATAAAATAGAAATATTTTGATTACCATTTTCAATAAGAAAGCCAAAACTGTTACTGGCTACGATGCTAATAGATGCCACAGATATGTGTGTTATGGATTATGCTAGGTGATATGTTTGCTTGCCACTGAAGGATTAAGTTTGATAAACCTTCAGTTCTGCTTGTTACTATCATGCTACAACAGTTTTATAAAGTTCACTACAATGCTTCAGTTCCACATGCAATAATGCCACTATGCTAGCTATATGTTCCAACATGGCAGTATGCTACAGTTATACACATATATTTGTACCACTAATATGTCACATAATGGTACCATAATGCTAGAGTTACTACTTGTTACTACAGCGCTACAGTCCTTCTTCCACTGTAATGATACAGTCCTACATGTCACTATACTGCTCATTATAATTCTAGTCATACATGATTCCATAATCCTTCAGTCATACATGCCACTATCATGCTAGTCATACATGCCACTATACTGATAAAGTCCAATATGCCACAGTCCTACCTATTATTATTATGCTACCTTACTACATCCCACTATAATCCTAGAGTCCTACAAGTCACGCACGGTTTCAAAATGCTACAGTCCAATATGCCACTATCGTACTTGTCATACATACAACACTGCTAGAGTCTTACATATCACTATAATGCTTCAGTCCCAGATATTGCTATAAGTTCAATATGAAACTATAATGCTACGGTCCTACATGACATAATACTACTACAGTTAACCATGTCTTTGTAGTACTACAGTTTCGGACCCGTGAAGCTCCGGGTTAGAATAGGTCTTCAGCAACCCATGCTTGCCGTAAAAGGCGACTTACGGAATCGAGTGGTCAGGCTCGCTGACTTGGTTGATACATGTCATCATATCCCAATTGCGTGGATCGATTCTCACGATATCACTCACTGGATTGTCTGGTCCAGACTCGATTATTTACAGACTGCCGTCATATTGTTGAGTGCGGCGTTAAACAACTAACAAACAAAAACTACAGTTTCTCACTACTATAGTGAATGAATTTCTCTTCCTGAAAGATTCTACAATTCTCCATGCAATCACATCGCTGACTATATAGTATCCTGCATGCCTCTTTAAGTTCTTCACGGCATTTCGATACCTTGGGTCATAGTCTCTGTGTAGAACTAGACGGACATACTGCTGCTGGTGGGTGTACACCCGTTTCAGCGGCTCCTTTTGAAGAAAGCATATAAATTGTTATATTATTTTTGCTTAAAGCATAATCACACCGAAATGCTTAATATTATCGACATTTTTTAAAAGGAATATTTAAAGAAATTGAATCTGCAATTCGTTTACCGATAGCCGATGAAAGTTCAGTTAAAATATACTCAACAACAAAAGTTCCTGTGACACCAATATTTTAGTGTATTTTTCAAACAAGTTAAGTTTGGTTTTCAATATTGTAGTACATGTATGAAATCAAGTCACAAAAACGCATCTGCTACAGAAAAGCATGCATTCCATGCAAAAGTTGACTTGTATGCAAGCCCCATGCATTTCACTACCCAAGACTGGGTATAAAAACATGTGCGTTAACGCGGGATTCCATATGCATTGTTTAGGATCGTGCTGACAACAACCGATCAGAAAAAACAACAAAATTACGCAATTATTCAACATTACGAAATGCCTAGCCTGTCCGAAAATGAGCGTCTGCGAGCCATTGGTATGCTTGAAGCAGGATCGAGTCAACGTGATGTTGCAAGACAATTAAATGTCCACAGAAACACCATTTGGTGTTTATGGCAACGTTGGCAACAGTCGAATGCATTCAGAGACCATCCTAGGAGTGGCAGGCCACGCGTAACCAATAATCGACAAGATAACTGGATTCGAACAACACACCTACGAAATTGATTCCAGCCAGCAACAGTGACTGCAAGAAGCATCCCTGGCCTTCGACGAATATCTTCACAAACCGTACGTCGTCGCCTCAGATGTGCATTGATTGTCGCCCGAAGACCCTCCAGACGTCCCATTTTGACAGGAAACCACCGTCAAGCACGTCTACAGTGGTGCAGACAGCGTCCACGCTGGATGGCCCATGCAGTGGGTACAAGTTCTATTCACTGACGAGTCTTGTTTTCACCTCAGCCACAGCGATGGACGGATTCCAGTGTACCGACGTCGATGTGAACGTTACGTCAATCATTGTGTCATGGAAGAAGATCGGTTCGGGGGCGGCAGCTTTATGGTATGGGTTGGGATTACAGCACGATAGAGGACCCGTTTGATAGTGGTAGTGGGAAATCTCAATGGACAGCTCCACCGCGACGAGATCATCGTCCCTTTTGTTCTACCGTTTTTGCGTCGTCATGGCCCAGGCATTACCTTTCAGCCTGGCCTCATATTGCTCGACTTGTTCAGGATTCTCTTCAACAAAACAACGTGAATGTCATCCCCTGGCCGGCTCGCTCCCCTGATCTCTCACCAATCGAGCACATGTGGGATGAGATGGATCGACGTCAACCACGTGTTCCACAGACTCTCCAGGAACTTCGAAACATGCTCCAGCAGATATGGACAGTTATTCCACAGGACTTTGTGCGACGCCTGGTCCATTCCATGAGAGGAAGATGTGTTGCTTGCATAGCAACCAGAGGTGGACACACACGCTATTGATTTGTAAACTGACATTTTGGCATGTTCATGTTTTATTTATGAAATCACGCATTTTCAGATGTCAGTATGGCAAATTAAACCATTTGGACACTTACAGGAGTCTTTTTACCGAAATTGTTTCAGATTTGGTAAAAAAACAAAACTTTGCATGAAATCTTATTCAGTGTCACAGGAAATTATGTTGTTCAGTTTACGTTTGACTTATCATATCTCCATGTCAGAATGGTGAGATCTGATTGATCCACGTGATTTTGATAAAATACTACGTTTCCCGCCTTGGAAGGAAATACATTTCTTAGCGGGCGAATGAATCCCATAATCCCCACCACGAGCAAATCAGGCTGAACGTGGATTTATGAGAGGCAGAATAATTTCCTCATACCAAGCTTCGAAGCAGAGAACCGCATGCTTTTCCGAGTCAATGAAAGTCACGTGACATAGCACAAGTTAAACTTAGTTCAATCGGACAGCTGTTTTCTATAAAATTTGAATTTGTTTTGATATTTATACAATGTCATATAAAACATAGGGTTTATGCGACGCGCGTTAGGTTTTATACCACTCGCCTCCTGGTAGTGGTATAATTTAAACCTAACGCGGAACGTTTAAAACCTAATGTACCCCGAGTGATCCTGCTACAACTTATTATGTAGAGGTAATGGAAAATCCAATAGTACTCACTGTTATGACGTAGGTGTTGGACCTGATGCACCACGTGATGGTAAGAAGGAACTTTAAGATAAGATAGAAGAAGCACAGCACAACCGGTATGTTGGTGAGAACCGATACCGTTCGAAGTACCTTTAAACGAAGCCAGTTATTTAAAGATACATGTATATCTGATATTCGTCATAAGTCATTTTGGCTATAGAGTGAGTTAGGGTTTAAAGTAGTCTGTCATACAGACCCTGACAAATATATATCCAATACAGCCCATGCAAGTCTATAATAATTGGCAAGACTAGATTACTGCAGTATCAGGAATATCTGAAAATTAAGAAAGTCTCTGGGTACCTTTTTATATTATATTTTATAACTCTAAGTTAACAACTGTTTTTGCTGTAAAATATTTTAATTTCAGAGACTAGATGTTAGTTTAGGTTTAAAGGCAGCCCTCTAGCATTCATTCAATGCGCTACTTCATGCCAAACGAGGCTTAAAATAGTCGATGATTTTTAGGGTTTGTTCCATCAAGTTTTTGTAGCGGTAGTTATAACAACATGTCTTTCAGCCTTTGGGTTATCGTTAACGTGTCCACAGCATATCGGTTCGCATATCATATATGCTTTACCTGGTAGGTAAAGTAACTCATTTGACCTGGTTAAATCTTAGGACACGGGTATGAAACAGATCTGAATAATATGTGCTTGGCACTTGGACCATGATTTGTTTGGAAATCGGTATGACTCTTACCGTTAGTGCTTGGTCAGTCTGGCAGTAGGACTGTACGGCCTTAGCGAACGTACTGCCTAAGCTGCAAAAGTAAACAAGTGTGTAAGCCATGCAGCACATAGTGATGATGATCGAGTTTATAACCAGTATGTAAAAAGATCTGCAACCCTGCAGAGTCCTTGCTTAGATGAAGTCGGCTAGTCTGAAAAGTGAAACAGAAGGCTTTCTGTTTGCTGCCCAGGACCAGTCACTTCCCACTCGAAACCATTAATGTGTAATTTTGCATCACAATGTAAATTTGAAAAGGATTATGTATTAAATTTAATTAAACTGTCCAACACATAATCAGTGGATGCCCAGCCTTGGCATAAACCCATTATCCCCAGCAACATGATGGCTCGATCCCAGAAAATGATATAATAACATTCTTAGATCTACCAAGGCAAGCAAAACTGACCTTTGCTTTTTTGATAAATCCAATGAAATCAGTTGTATCATTGAATTCTCCGTCCCTTTTACCACCAAGTGATTAACAAGATTCAAGAAAAGCATGGCAAATATGAGGACCTCGCTTACGAAATGTCTCGCTTGCATCCCATGTACCAGCTTGTCCAAATGCCAATTGTTCTCGGTGCCTTAGGTTTGGTACCTCCCAATCTGTTGACTGACATTGGGAGAGTACCTTGGTTTGCTGCCTGGAACACAGCCCTTCTAACACTCTGGGTAAGGCAGAAGGCTGCAGTGTTGGGGAGTCTGCACATTCTCCGAAAAGCCCTTGGCGGGTTCGAATAGGCAGCGCTTCTGTGCTGCGTATAGAGTAGTCTTACGTCCTGAGATAAGTCTAACCAGCGTGACTGTACATGTGCCTGGTCTGAACCCAGTCTGCTGTATGAACATATGGCGTAGAGTAATAATTCCAGGTGCCTTCTACGCGTGTGAACTGTGGTCAAATATGTCCAAGACAGAACACAATGAAATTGAAAAACTCCAGCGCTACTTTGCACGTAATGTACAAAATTTTCATGTAAGATCTTCGACCGTTGCAACTATTCAGACGCTGGGATTGTGGACAATGACATCCGTGATTGACAAAATGAAGCTGGTGTTCCTTGGGAGGATGTGTAGAAGCAGCCACAGATATGCCCCGAAAAAGGTGTTCTATTTCAAGTGTGCTCAATATATAACAGGCAGTGACAAAAGTAAGTCTGTAACACATGATCTACTCAATGTGGCAAAGAAATAGGAATTATGGACCATAATAGTTCACTTTATGAAAACTAACCAGTTTCCACCCAAGGATGTGTGGAACAAAACCGTACAGACTAAAATAACAGAACATGAAACTGCTCATTGGCACACGAGTCTGCGAGATCACCCTGAATTAAACAGATTTATTAAAATTCACAGTAAGCTTGTACCTCATAGACTGTGGAATATGTGTATTCTGTACAATATACCAACTAGACCAATGTATGCACTTGTGAAACTAGGAACACTACCAATAACACCTGGACAGTGTTTAATGTGTGATGAGGAGTGCGATGACATAATAAAGCACCAACTGCTATGTTGTACAGCTTTAGCTGATGCAAGGAACACCCTCTATGAACATCTATTTGACTCTTTAAACCTCGAACAATACATGCGTACTGAGGACTGTGCAGATGACGAAGTCAAACTTGTGACATTGCTAGGTGGTATAACCCCTATTGTAGAGGATATGAGCCTTGACAGATGGGCTGAATTCATATCTTCTGTATCACGAGACATAAGCTCCTGGAACCTGCGATCACTGCTCTATCTATAGACAGCATATCTCATACCAGGACCAGGACATGTAAATATTCAGTATTGCCAATTTCTCTGCATAATATAATGTTCGTGTAAATATGCTGTGTTAACATGATTCCAAATGTATATCACTCTCCGAAATTAATGGAGGAAATAAAGATCATTCATTCATTCATTCATTCATACATACATACATACATACATACATACATACATACATACATACATACATACATACATACATACATACATACATGCAAGAGCTAGAGCTATAGAGCTTCATGGGTAGTACTAAATTACATTTACCTTGAAACAAGTTTCTACAATTTATGGTTCAAATTTATCAGGAGATCAGTATAAAGTGTTCAGGGGATATATCGTGTGATATCAGCACATCGAAGGATGTTAACAACAATTACAACTTACAGTACTGAACTATATGCGACACCGAGAACTGCCCCAACCAGCTTGTGTCGTGTCGAAATACAGGCGAACAGTGGAAAACATGTGATGCAGACCTCCAGAGCTCGAAACTGCAGCACCAGTGCTGGAATAGAACAGATCCAGACACCATCAGATTTTACTGAACCTCCGAAAGGTTCAATAGTATCATAAGAAATTAGATGACAAACATACGTGGGGTGTCAGATGAGGCAGGTGCTAAAGTGAGCATTGCATTATGACTCTGTATACTTTATGTTTCATGTGATTCTTGATATCTTGACATTGTCCCTCTTACAGTAATGAAATTGTGCTGTCATTATGGTTTTCCTTTCGTTGCCATGTTATTGAGCTTCTCGTTCTCATGTCATTCTGCTTCTTCATAACTACCATGGCACTGTGTTGCTTGATGCTATCATATTATGTGAGACAGTAGCTTTCTGTATACAGTAGTGAGTGAAGGAGTGAGTGAGTTAGGTTTAACGCTGCTTTTAACAGTATTCCAGTTATATCACGGCGTGTCAGCTTAATGTGGGAGGAAAGCCCGAAGTGATGCAGGTCTCAGATGTCTACCACTTCGGTGAAACCCACGAGCACGGGTATGGTGCTGACAAATCTAGAAACATATTCGGGGCGAACTGGGTTTCGAACCCACAATCATAGGTTTCTGGCGTGCCCAAGGGAGGCAACTCTGCACAGCGAATCGCGGCGCCTTTGACGACTGGGCCCCCCGTGTCCCCTGTACACAGTAGTAATTAGGTGATCCGTGCCGATATAATAACCTCATTCGATGCCATTTTGTTTGTTTGTTGTCATATTACTGGTACTGCTAGCCCTTATGGCATTGTTTATCGCCGTCATGTCATTGTGTTCTCATGTCAGTGTCCTATTGCCGTCATATTGATGTGCATCATGTGTCATATGACTGATTCATGTTGTCACGCCTATGTGATTATGCTTGTTATTTTGACAACTTATGATTTTGAATGTTACGATTTGACTGCTAATGTAAGCTGTCTATCGGGAAATGATGACAGGTATGAGAGAACCACCACCATCCACACTTCCCCGGATCCACTCGTGGTACATAAAGATACTAATAGGAGAGACCAACCCTTAGCCCACAAAGAAAAGTTGGAGTTGGTTGTATATTTCATGAACAATGTTGCGATGATGTTGATGACGGCTCCGAAGGCTACAGCGTATGAGAAACGGTTGTCGTAGCCGTCTAGTAGAGGAAGAGGACTGGAAAGACAAAATACCAATATATTGGACTAATGGGTCCTCTCTAATCATTAAAACAGACATGTAAGGTAAGCACTTCATCACATAACTTGATACTACCCATGGGATGCCCCAGTTCCAGGCCCCAAACACCATTAATCCTAAGAGATGGCCTTGTGTAGATAATTTTAGTCATTACATGCTGCAATTATATATGTGTGATGAAGATGATATATACACAGAGCTGCATAGGTAATGGTACTCACACAATCAATGCCGGTCTCCCTCCAAATACTTCGGGGTGGAATCGTCGCTTCTGCAGAAGCGCTAGAATGAAGATAATGCCAACCTGGAACGAAATGCCCCTTGTTACTTAATTTATTGAGAATTGACATTTACTTTGTGTGAGTCAGTTGGAGTATGAACCTTCCTAGAGTCAGGCCCAGATATGTTGTAAACGTCGTCGAAATCTCCGACGTTCATACAGTTTGGCCCTGACTCTATAAAGGTTCATACCAAAATAAACTCACACAAAGTGAATGAATAGTTTCATATTTTTTATATACCTATTTTGTTCCTCGATTAACTTCAGTTTGCACGTGTGACTTCATGTTCACACAGACCGCCATACGACAACAAACTGTATCGCGGGGGAAATAGTCCCTCAGAACGAGAGATGACATAAACGAGTGTATGCTCTAATTGCTTTACAGTAACATATTTTCAGGTTTGTTTGCAACGAATAGATCTAAATACTATGATCTTTCGATGAGAAATGTCCGTTAAGAACCTACCTCATTGAGTCAGTGACAGTGACAAACAGTCGTGATATATTTACTTAAAGTACAATGTCAAAATGGTCGACACGATCAACGTAACGGAGTTGAGGCGATTTCAAAGCCATTAAATAATAAAATGTATCCCAAAAGATGACGGTGATGAAGATTTAAGAAGAATTTGCGTCCATTACGTCTGTTCAACGTCGATTGTAAAATCGTCTCTGTGGTTATTGAGTCAAACAAGTATTAACCGGTATAATAAACTCAAACAGGGTTTTTGAAAAACAGATTTTTAGGTGATAGCAGAATTTGTTGAATCACTGCTATTTTAATCAAATTCCTGGATTGCTCATTACAGTCGTCTTTGAAAGAGCATTTAACACTGTTCAATAAGAATTTATTTAAAAATTCTCTTGAAGTATTTCATTTCGACCCTTCCCTTACTTTGAAAAAGGGTTTAAGGTTATTGATATCATTAATACAATTCATGACCATAAACACTGCTCATTTCATTTCTGATAAACCCTATTTATTGATATCCCGAATATATTTTCCTGATATCAGAGTTTTAAATTATTTTTCAAGAGCATTTACACGGTTTTGCATAACAATACATGTATATAATTTGAAATTATGATTTGAAGTCATTTATTCATGTTTATGATATCAGTAATTCATTACCTGAGATGATAATTTCGTTAAATGATATCAATAATTCAGCATTAGTTTTTTGTTTACTGATTTAATTATATCAGTTACTGGATACACGATATCATTAGTCAATGTAAGTATGGTAACAGTAACTGAAATCATTAATACACTGCAAAATATTTCTTTTCTTTGAATATCATTAATAATTTTTTAATTTCACGATATCATCCAACAGTTAATGATATTATTTAATGTCTTGATATCAGTAGAACATAACTGATATCATTAAATGAATACTAAATTGAGTAAAAGAATTACTGCTATAAGTAAATCGGTAAACCACTTTCCATACGGGGATAAGGCAGCGCAGGACAACTTCGGAATGGTCGGCAGAATTTTTTTTTCAGAAATAACTGGCTGAATGTATTTGTTTTTGCAGAAATAACTGGCAGAATTTTTTTTCTGCAGCAATTTCCATCGTCAATTTTTTGAGAGTTTATTCAGCAATAGAAGACATTTTTTATTGTAGATATTTTATTTACTGCTATCGAGAAAAGTTGATGCCACTTGAAATTGGAACAATAAATTGGCACTCATGCCTTTGCATACTGGACGGATGCAATTCCTTGAACTTGAGCTTAAATCTTAATTACTTTCAGAATGAGAATTTCAGTGACCATCTTTAATGGCATTTTACGACTTTACAGTGCACTACATTGATGGTGAATGTGATTCTCAAAAATTAAATTTTATAATTATTCCATTGGGCGAACCAAATATAAGATCCCTGGTTGAAATTTAAAGAAATAAACAAAATGAGATTTACTCATAACTGAAAGACATGAAATAAAAATATAAAACAACCAAGATTTTATAACATAACTGCATTTATTATATACATAAGTATGAAATATATAGATATATAGTGAAAATATAAATGGTATTGTGAAATAAATTTGAAAATGATATTTCACTGCAGTGAAAATATAAGCTTATATTTTCACCAGTGAAAATATAAGGTTTGAACCGGAACTACTTTCATCTCGAGTTACTTCCCCTTGATACAAAGGGACTTAATTTCATGATTACCTCCCTTTGATCGTCTGCTAGCCGAAATGAGCGACAACATAGAGAGAGGTGATATGGATAATTTATTATCTGCAATAGATTACAGCATACTTGGTGATAAAAAGTATCAATCTATCAGTGATGATGATGTTTCAAGGTTTCTTCGAGATCTGGAAAATGAAAACACAAGAAGGAAGACAGATAGAGACATTAGAATTATCAGTGAGTACCTAGTGATGGTTGAGGGGGAAACTAGAAAAATTGAAGAAATCGATGCAGTATCTTTAGATTCCTATTTGTCAAGATTTTTTTCTGTCAGTAAAAAAGAAGGATGGATCAGAATATGAACCAGTCAGTCTAAAAAGCTACCAATCTTCCCTACAAAGACACTTGAAACAAATGGGTTCTACATTTAACATCATTTCCGATATCACATTTGCAAGATCTAGAGAAACACTCAAATGCAAACAAAAAGAACTTAAATCAATGGGTAAAGGCAACAAACCCAAGGCTGCTGAAGAGCTGTCAGATATGGATATTGATGTCATGTACGATGCCAAGACCCTCGGAAGTGAAAACCCACACAGCCTCCTTCACACCATGTGGATGATTTGTTGTCTCAACTTCGGCATGAGAACTGGAAAGGAAACAGAAATTTCAATTGGGAGACATTGACATTAGAAATGATGATGATGGATCCGAGTATCTTATTTTTATAAGTGAGCGACAAACAAAAAGAAGACCTGGGGATAATCCTAAAAACATACGGCAAATAAAACCAAGGGCCTATGCAACACCAGAAGACCTGAAAAAAATGCCCTGTCAATGCATATAAATTGTACAGACAAAGACGACCACCAGCCTCTTGTACACCATACAGTCCATTTTTTCTAGCAGTCAATAACAACAGGAACGAACAGTCGTACTGGTACAAAAATGCCCCACTGGGTGTCAAGAAGCTATATGGAATATGAAGGCTATGACAGAAGGTGCTGACATAGCTGATGACAAAAAATTGACACCAGACAGGTAAATATTCAATATCTATATTAGTTTTGGATAAACACTTTAGTATAATATTGGGAAATACAATGACAATCAGCCATAAAGTAAGTCAAAATAAATAAGGTAATAAATATCAAATAAATGGCATGATATTGAATATACCTGAATCATTTGGGTTTTTTTCAGCATGAGGAGTGAGTGAGTATGATTTTACGCCGCTTTTAGCAATATTCCAGCAATATCACGGCGGGGGACACCAGAAATGGGCTTCACACAGTGTACCCATGTCGGGAATCGAACCCGGGTCTTCGGCGTGACGAGCGAACGCTTTAACCACTAGGCTACCCGACCGCCCCTCAGCATGAGGAAACACCTGGTCCAGAAGTTGACAGACAGTGGCGTTTCTCCCAATGACATCATTCAGATATCTGGTGAGATGACAGCTGTAAACAAAAAAAAATGAATTTATGAAATATTTATACTACATATATTAAAACAATAAAATTATATGGAAAAAACATATTTAGAAATAGATTTTGAAGGTTGGTATTCCACTGAAGTGAAAATATACATTAATTTTATCTACACTTATTTAATAATTCTGGGGACTATAACAAATCGAGTTTCCTTTTTAAATATCAATTGTTAAAATGGGTTTGTATAAGTTAGTTATATTCATTTTGTTGGTATTTTGAATATCATAAGAACATATATTGGTAAAAACATTTGGCCTCATCCTATAAACGTGTTGTTTTAAGACATTAGAGTAATGAAATACCAAATAAAAAATAAAATACTCTTTAGAGAAATACAAATATCATTCATTGATCTTTCAAAATATGGATAAAATGTTATTTTGAATTATTTTATTTAACAAATTTAGGGCAAAAAAACGTGAATTCGATCATGATTACTCAAGTATGAATACTGAAAAGCAGAAGGGAATATCTCGCATTCTGTCAAACAGTAACACCGCCAGCAGCACAGTCACAACAGCTGATCGAAATCCGGACTCGGCACCAATGCAGGGTGGATTTACGATGCAATCTGTGTCCAGCCGCCTTCAGAATCAACATTTTCTGACAAGCTTGTTGTCTGGAAATACCATCAACGGAAATGTTAACATATGTCTATCGCCTGACATGTTCAATGTATCAATGTCCTCCGAAAAAAACACTGCAAATGCGACAACATCGAACACACGTGAAGACGAGTTACCATTGAAAAGACCATGCTTGCAATAGAATGACAAGATCATCTTGAAATATGGCATAAATAATGTTCGTCATAAAATATTGACAACAGAATATGTTTGGACTTACCTTTTCACGTTCATATTCAGTGTTTGTTATATCCTTTTACGTTGTTGACTTTGTTGACAAAAGTTCAAACTTTAAAAGCGAAGCGAGTGTGCGACGTTGTTTTTCTCTGAACACAATCAGCTGTCTATGGATTATTATGTATTGCTACGCATTGACGTTAGTACGAAACATTGTTTGGACAATGAGTTGTATACAATAATACATTAAGAAATTGATAAAATGCCAATTTGAATAAATGTTTTTGTTTCACATTTGTATTTTGTTGACAGGTTTGACAGGTCGTATGTGAGCAGGTCGAGACGCGAGAAATATCGTCGTTCTCGTAGTTGAAAGATCTGACTAAATTTCAATTTAAAATATGTAAAAATGGGAGATGTATATAATAAATAGGCTACTTCATGCTTTTTTGTCGAATACGATTTATATTTCGTCTCGTGAAGCCTCAAACCCCATATTGTTTCGATATCTTCGATCTCGAAACAATATGGGGTTTGAGGCTTCACTCGACGAAATATAAATCGTCTCGTGAAGCCTCAAACCCCATATTGTTTCGATATCTTCGATCTCGAAACAATATGGGGTTTGAGGCTTCACTCGACGAAATATAAATCGTATTCGACAAAAAGCATGAAGTAGCCTGTATATATTGTTTCATAAATGCCATAGTTCACATTACAGTTATTCATCGTACAATTCTAAACACACAGCTTTACTTACATACAAATCATACATACAAAGTACAAAACGCCTCCAATGCATAAGAATCGGCAATATCTCAGCCACAGCGACTGTGCACATAATCTTGCTCAGACAAAAAATATAATATGTACATTAAAGACTAAAGCATTGACACAAATGCGATCAATAAAATATAACAGCGGAACTCTGCGCTTTATGAAAACTCTAACATTGAGCAAGGTGTCCCGGGGGGAATACAAAGGGAAACCACTCTCAACTAGAGTTTGAACTAAGATTAGCTCCCCCTGAGTTATCAATGAGGTCACGGTCATTACTGTAGCCTGCCGACACCTTCCGTTTTTATCCTTCCCAGATTATCGAAAAGGTATGTTGTTTCAAACTTCTTCAGCATGGACTCGGATAGAAATATATTGTAAGCTATCGACTCCACAGTTATGTGGATCGCTGTCGCGATTAAGAACATTTTTTACGTGAAATCCTTGATACGTTCTTCGTGCTTTCGAAGTGTAAATTTGAATGAGACAGTTTTACAAAATGAAATGTCAACGTTTGGACGTAAAACAGACTAATTGTTTGTCAAAATATCTATGGAGAAATATGCCGCCATCTTGGATGAAGATAAAATAAACTTACGACAGGTATGGGGCTATCTTAGATTTACGACAATCTTAAGATATCTTAGGGCTACGATAGTTTCGAAAATATGCTACGATAGCCTACGATTTGCTTACGATAATTTTAGGGCTACGATCATTTCGAAAATCTAGGCCCTGATATATAATTTTTGTCATAACTGCGTAAATATCCAGTTGAGCGATACAGGCCCTGTGGGCCTCTTGTAATTCGATGTTCTCTATTGAAGCCCAGTTTATGGTTATGGTTATTGACCTTTGAGTATCAAGTACTTGTTATTGTTTTATCGAAGTTAGGGAGACATGTGGTTTAAGTTAAATGTTTTCGGACAGGAAGTACAAAGTGGTATGATTTGAGATCTTTATACGCTTTGTATTTCAGTACTGACTTGTTTTCTGTCTGCCAATTATAGATTCTCGGAAAATGTCAGTGGAGCATTTTTAAAGCTATTTACAAAACAGTACAAATAGAAATTCATGTTATCCTTCATTTTCTGCCTAAATCATGATTTATTTTTATTCTTTAATACCAAAATACAGGTAAAAAGCCCAAGTATTATCTGTCCAAAAGGAGAACGTAAACATGCACTGGATTGGCTATAACTATCTATAACAAGATCAGGTTGGAGGTAAGGAGAATCCTTTTCTTAGAGCATACAAAGATACATCATCAACATAATCAGTTATAATAATTTCCACACAGATTACAAAAACATGATTAACGGTTTTCTTACTTACCATCAATACAAACTGTATTTCTCGTAGCTTTTTATCTGAATTTTTACATCTCATGTATCTTCAGAGCTGATCACTATTCACATATTTGTGTTGCCTAAAACCTTTATCTGTGACTTTTTTTAAGCCTACAAGAATTAATGTACATGTTACAAGAATTAATATGCATGTTACAAGAAGTAATATACATATGACAAGTATTAATATACATGTTACAAGAATTAATATACATATGACAAGTATTAATATACATGTTACAAGAAATAATATACAAGTATATCTGATTTAGGTGACGACGTTGAGGCCCCATGGCTAGAGCATAGAGCAGATCGGTACCCTGCTCGTGAGGAGTGCACTGATGGAGGTAATTCTAAGAATATTTAAATAGCTCATAACCCATGAAGCTCATAAATGGTAAGTATGCTATGTGACCTAGAACTTTAAATATGCTATGCTTCAAATCTATTAAATCTATCTTACATTGTTCATGTGTCTAAAGCATGTGGAATGCGTTTATTACTGAAATGAAAAGAATTTTAATGTGTTTTTCATGTCTTTTCAGAATATGTGCACATAGCCTTCAATGACCGGATGAAAAACAGAATTCATATTGTAAAAGAAAGGTTAGTAATTTTCTTAAATTTCTGCACTAATGCATTTTCTGAGCCAATTTTTGAGCTTATGAACATATGAACACACATTATTTGGATTTGTCTCTTCGAGATCTTTCCAGTGATATAAAATACGTTTTTGTAGCTCGCTTTCCTTCTGTGTGGTCATGTTCGGACTGCTGGCCATCGGGAAGTTGTCCCGACCTGAATTGGATGCTAAAGGTTTTGCTGAACTCACCGCAAGGAGGGTGATGTAATGGTTGAACGCCGATACATCAATGATGTCCGCACAGGCAGGGAGAGTTTGGTTGCTTATTATTGACGCCATCACTCTATCATGGTAGCTGAAATTATATTATTGTTTGTTTGTTTAGTTTTTATTTGTTGGTTGTTTAACTCCGCACTCAGCAATATTTGAGCTACATGACTGCG
Source organism: Haliotis rufescens (assembly GCF_023055435.1). Classification (NCBI taxonomy): domain Eukaryota; kingdom Metazoa; phylum Mollusca; class Gastropoda; order Lepetellida; family Haliotidae; genus Haliotis; species Haliotis rufescens. The sequence continues at coordinate 57,222,958 of NW_025963779.1, read as the reverse complement.
GTCTGTAAACAAGTGAGTTTAGACCAGATATTCTGGACAGTGATTGACATCATGAGCATCGATCCACACAAATTGGACACCGAGTTTGTAACATAAAATTATGCCTCATATTTTTATAAACTAAAACACCCCATGACAGGATCATACGGGCCTCCTAAACCCTCCCCAATCCCAGCATCTGCACTTATGATAATTACAATATGAACTTTTCTTTATTCTTTCAAATGATCGTGATAATGATTTTACAATAAATCCATATGCAGCAATTTTAATTTCTTAAAACATCATTACTGGTTACATGAAAATTGTACTGAAGATAGAGAAAGCACTGTTCAAGTACAAGATATTACACATACGGTTTTTTGACAACTTTGGTGATAGATGTTGGAGGTGAAGTGTTGTTGGAAGATGTGTCAAAGATAGTACAACAACCAGGCACAGAAAACCTAGTATTTCGACCAAAAATATAACAGTTTACCGTGACATCAAAGAGAGATGTGAAAAAACAACAAATATTGAAGTTGCAGCAATACGTCAAAAAGTTACCAACAGATTATTTTGCATTGCGCCAGTCTATAACTGTAATGATATTACACTTTAAAACAATCATTGTTTCAGAGAATACTACTCTAAGATTTAAAAGTGAACTAATCTCGTGACTGTTGGTATATTCAGATATTCTTCAGAATAATTCCTACCAATTAACATGTTAACGGTATCCTTTGATTATTGAATGTCCGGTGTCTTAACATTATGTTTATGTGATGGAATTGCGAAGATGCCTTAAATTAGATTATAAATACATATACCAGTCAAGACCCCCTCCGTGGTCTAGCGGTAGAGCGTACGCCCGGAGAGCGGAAGGTCGGGGTTCGATCCCCGGCAGCGTCATACCAAAATACGTTTAAAGATGGTACTTGTTGTTACCCTGTCTGGCGCTCGGCATAAAGGGGCTAAAACAAGGACTGGTCGGCTCAGAGTCCGTATACTGTGTGTGAGTGGGGTATTCATGCTAAACTGCGGCATGGTATCTGAGTGGGCTTGCACTATTAATCGGCATCAGTCGACTAGCATCGTGTCATGGTGTGGGGCGGCATCAGTCATAACCATCGAACAGAGCTCCATGTTTGTCGTGGAAGAGTTAATGCCCTTTACTACAGGAATAACATTTTGGCAAATCACGTCATCCCATTCTTTCATCAGCACCAGGATATGCAAACCTTCCAGCAAGATAATGCTAGAGCGCACACAGTACGTCTTTCAACACAGTACCTAGCGAACAATAATGTGCCTCTGCTTCCATGGCCAGCACTGTCACCCGATCTATCGCCAATTGAACATCTATGGGATTACCTGGGTCAACGCCTCTCACGTCGTCCGCAAGTACAGTGAGTGAATGAGTGGGTCTGGTTTTACGCCGCTTTTAGCAATATTCCAGCAATATCATGGCGGGGACACCAGAAATGGGCTTCACACATTGTACCCATGTCGGGAATCGAACCCGGGTCTTCGGTGTGACGAGCGAACGCTTTAACCACTAGGCTACCCGACCGACCCCCGCAAGTACAGAACCTGAGAGAACTTGAAGATACACCACGTCAAGAGTGGAATGCCCCAGAACACTATTCGCAGACTTATTCGATCAATGAGAAGACGTTGCATGGCCTGTGTTGCTGTCAATGGCGGACATACCAGATATTGACTTTTCATTTTAACCCTATGTGTCTTCCTTACACTGATGACGTAATTGTAATTGCTGTATGGTATTCCTGTTTCCTTTGTCGTCTTTCTTTATTATCCGTTTATGTCTGTTCTAATTAAAATCGGTCATTGCTCAAGTTGTTTTTTGTAATATTTCAAGATTTATTGCTGGTGCGTTTTCAATGCTGCTCAGTATATAAGTCAGGACTTTTGTATCGTCCATCACCAAACCTATCCCAATCACGAAGAGTTCTTCCCACTTTAAGCTGAAGCGCCGTGATATAACTCAAATACTGTTAAAAGCGGCGTTAGGCCATACTTTTAGAAGCCATGCAAGTGCTTGTCGAGATCCTTTTTCCATTTCTCCTTTATCGCTCCGCTATTTCCTTAATGAGAACAGTTTGTCCTGTGCAAGCATGGCCAATGATTAGATTTTTATATCCATCTTTTTTCAAATCCCATGGAGACACTTGTTTGTCATTATCATATCATTGTTTGACTATCATTATAAAACACGGGTCGGATGAGTGTTGTTGTTTTGATACTGATTGTATTGGTTCAAATAGGTCATCCAATGAGGTGACTCGTTCGATTCTGCCCGCTGCAGAAGTCTACAATTTTGATATTTCGGAAAGTAATCGACATTAATCCATTAGATGGCTTGTACACGAGTATAATTTATCGATCTATGGCCAGAAATGTTTTTACATGAACAAATGAAAAATGGTTGTCGATAAATGACCTGGTTGTCGATATAAAACAAACGGCAAGATGGCGATCGAGTGACGCTCCTTTTCTCTACTTGTATATGGGGGTGCATATTTGTATTTGCTGACCAAAAACGAGTTCCTGTGACATAATCTTAGCATGACTGTCGCGCCCATGAGCATGGTATGTACACAAATAAATGTTATGAAAACAACCTCATATAACAACACATAATATCAAAGAAATATAATTTTCAGACACGAGGAAGTATAAACCATGTTTCTTACCTCAATGACACTGTTTGTTCTTTTGTCCTAAAGTCAACACAATATACAACACTGCATATGACACGAGGACGTATACATATGTCCAATAACCGACACGATCCACAAAGCAATGTCACAACACTTACACATGCAACCTAAAGGGACAAGCTACAAGTTTCCGACTCCGTCGTCTTATGTCGCGACCACTATCTGTCAACCCTGTCTGACCTACTTAAATTACGAGGGGATTAGAGTTCCTGTTTAATTTGTTATCAGCCTCACTGTAGGTGGGTATGAATGATCGAGGACCTGTCCTACCTTGCCCTACCAACTGCGCAACAGGCACTACTCTAGCGTTAAAGTCAACACACAGTTGACATGTGCGCTATTTAATGGATCAATATTTAGAATAGATGACCTAGTATATAGCTGTTTACATGTGCTATTTACCCTGTTCAATAGTCATAATACTGACATACATTAAACGTTTATATTAAACCCACTTGTACTGACCTCTGTTGGGGAAACGCGTCTTCTGAGGCGCCACAACTTGGATGTCAGAATTGCTTGGATCGCCAGAAACCTATGATCTTGGGTTCTAATCCCTATTCCTTTCGAATATGTCTCTAGATTTGTCAACACCATACCCGTTCACCAAAGTGGTAAACTTCTTAGATATGCATAGCCTCGGGCTTTTCCGAAGCCGACATGCCGTGAAATAACTGGAATACTGTTCAAAGCAGCGTTAAACCCAACTCCCTCACTCATTAATCTCTATACGGATGCAGTATACAGTAAGTGACCTGATATCTGCCGTTGTGATTTTCTTCCCGTGGTGTCGCTGATCATGATTTCATCTTCGCATGGCTCAACACTAGGAAATGTCCTGTACAGGCGCACGGATGTCCCCAACAATGTCCATGAGCTGGCATGCCTCTTCTGTAACGTTTTGTCCCAGAGGACACCACAGAGGCCCGAACAACAGGGTGGTCGTGGCTGTTTTCAACGTGTAGCATGCTGATGTAAGAGAAGTGACCTGAGGGATGAATGCAGAATAAAGATGTCATGGTGAACAAGAGTTTGTGATAGACGTAACGAGCGCAGATCATGCAGCCTTCTGCCACTTAAGTATTCCTGTAAAGGATGTGAGGAGATATGGGATTAAACGGCGCCTTAAAGAGTATTGCACGTATATAGCGAAGTGCATGCACGTTCGTGTGCTTGTGCTTATGTGTGTGTGTCTGCTTGTACTGTCCGGAATATGCCGGTTTTGTAGTGCTTGCCCACTGAGATACAATTAATGCCACAGTTTACTGACTCCGAGCCAACCAGGCCTTCTTTTATCTCAATAATGCCGATCGCCAGGCAGGGTAACAACATGTATCATCTTTTTAACGACGCCTTTTGTATTACACGGCCGGGGATCGAACCACCGACCTTCCCCTTGTAATCAGTGCGACGTGTGTGACAGATCTTGTGAAATTCAAGAAACATCACGGACTTTGAGTTGGCAGATAATTTTAATCAGCCAATCATTAGATTGGATTTATATTTAATAAATCCGAAAGTGGTTGAATAATAAATTGGCCTAAATTTACAAAAACAAATATAGCTTTCACCAGACATGCTGGATGATCTCAACATGGTGTGTTGTGGGTCAAAAGATGTTGTGTGGAGCCATCTAGACCTTTGTATTCTATACAAGTAGCTCAGCACTCAAACATGCAACCGGATTATTGTTTACGTACACATGTATATATACTTCTGTTTGCCTGCACCTTTATAATACCTTTCCATGTTTCTCGTGAAGGTGGTTTTGTTCCCTCTACCAACCATCACGACGCCTTGACTGTCCCAATTAGAATTCGAAGGAAGCAGGTTATCGCTGCGATATAATCCCAATACGATCAACCTGTTATCACAATCCGCTATATAGGTCACCTAGCAGGAAGAACGTTTTAATAAGATTCAATAATTTCTCGTGTTTACGAATCCTTTTGCACTTTTTAATACATGTGGGGTTCACACAGGCATTGTATTCATACACGGATTCTAAAGTTAAAAGATAGAACTGTCGCTTGTTTCCTTTTAGTAAGCATGTCATTAGGAAAGATAATTAATATTATGCCACTATATGCTCACACAATACAATGTTATGTCTTAAATATTCTGATAATGATACCGAACCAACCATACGGTTACTGATAAGCGGTTTTATTTAATTGGTGACGTATAGGACGCCATTGTTGAAGTCACACAGTCATTATCGAGATGCAACAATAGACGATGATGCTACACCTTTCGGGTAGGTTCGTTCGTTTCTGTTTTCATAGAAAACAAATTAAATTTTCTTATATGTATGGTTGTAGCATACTCAGTTTACGAAACTTTTGACTGATCGCGCAGTTCAAGAAAACGTTTAAGAGTGACGTTCAGTGCATTACTTACCCATTAGACTGTAGGCAAAGAGGTATCGATAGGGAATCGATTGCTAGCCTGAAGGTGAATGCAATAATTGACAAACTAGTTTATCAGTCAGTTTCACAATTTTAGAATTTCCACTTCGTTAAATTCGTCATGATACATATTTAAAGGTACTCAACATAATACAACAGTATACATGATTGCATATAGTATACCCGACACACTCTAACTAAAACATTACCCGAGTTGGTATTCACACAAGATTCATTCAAGTTCAGCCACAATACATATTCCAAAAGGTAAACAACGTAATACAGTTTACAGAGTTGGCATAATCTGTGCACAGGAGTATTACCATGGGAATATCTGAGATATGCACCCAAGTATGACGTTTTCATTTACCAAATAGACTTGCAGGTATTGCCCGGGGTAATAGCATATAGTTTTAACATAGTAAACACAGATACAGAGAAAGGTATTAACGCCTTAAATTTGTTTTCCTGACTCTATCTGACCAGCACGTTGAGAGATACTGGTCCCGAACTATGTGTATTATTGGCAGGTTTAAGATACTGGAACATGGTCTGTTAGTTTGTAACATTCCCTAGTTCCAATTCTTAATATGTGGCATGTGACGTAATAAAATATTTGTAAAACTTGTCCATTTTTCCAATGTTATCCAGGATCTTTCACTGAACTTTAATATTGTTCAGAAAAGTGTTGAACCAAACACAAGCATCCGTCTTCATTCGAATGAACACGTTGGTACTCATATAATAAATATATCATTAAAGTATCTACAGTCCAGAAAAACATGCTCTTCACAAGGAAAGACGATATTGTGACAACGTGGCTCATTTATGGCCTGGTGCAGATAATGACGAGAGGAACGATCTTTCAGGCAATGTGTTGCAATTGTATTAGCGTTTCGTGTATATTTGTTAGCACTTGGCTAAATAGTCATCGGTAGTCATCGAACCCTCACCCCAAGCGTTGCTCATTCCCAAAGGATTCTTACATTATACATGCAATCCTATTTTTAGAGGCATTTTGGTTTGTCCAAAAGGCCTAACAAATAGAAATAACACTGGTGTCGTGTGCACAATGGGAATTCCTCTGTGACATAGGTCACGTGTTCATCTATGTCTTCCAGGGGAAATATACAGAAATTAATCAATGCATGTAAATTATGCATTAAATAACTTACAGAAAAGAAGTTTATATAAGTACTAGTTTACCATCGACACACTCACTGCATCTGTTTCGATATATCAGTACACATATTGCGCGGCATCTCCATTCTGACAAATCAACAAGTAACACAATTGTAATCAATAAATTTATTAAAAGCATAAAAAGGGTTCATCAATATTGTACTTAATTGTGAACACCACCAATGTGGGGAGTAAAAATGACAGAAAAACCCCATAAAATGGAATATTGACACATTATTTTTCACAGCTGACGGGATGTATAGAGACGTGAAAGAGCGATAAAACGCCACATGCTAAATACATGTTTGCACACTTTAAAACGTCAACATTAACATCTGTAAAATATAACAAAATAAAATATACGTAACGAGTTTCAGAATCAATCATTAACTGAAAGCAGTAACCTTAAAACGTTGGAGTAAAAGTTGTACATCAATAATGTATTATTTAATATCTTGGAACACCTTACAGTTGTGGTAAAGGACAGATTATACAGGGGGAAAAACATAGAGCTGAATATTGACACAATATTATACTGAGATTACAGCCGATAGTCCGTGATATATTACACTCCCCTGAGAACTGATCAGGGTAATATAACAGTGCCATGCGCTTTAAGCGGACCCCGCCCTGGCCCTGCTCTTTATAAGTCACCTATTGTTACCACAATCATTCTAATTTTCATTTATGATGTGTCCACAACATCTTGAAGAAATGGGTCGGCGACTTAGTAAACATTAAATTTCCTTTGTTGTTTAAAAACATTTTCGTGATTGTTTTCCAAGTCATGCCTGAACTTATTACATTAAATCAATCTCAATCGGGGTGTAAGTTAAATATATGCAGGAATTATGCCCCGACAGGGTGGGGTGTAAAGAGACAAGTGAAACACAACATGCTGAGATACATGTTTTCGCACTTTAAAAAGTCAATATCCACATCTACATAATGTAACAAATTACAAAAGAAGATAATAAAAGTTAAGATTATTATAATCAATCATACCCTGAAAGAAGATAGCTTTAAAACGTCTCATTTTTATTCGTCTGTAATACAGACTTCTTTTAGACATAATTATACACTACACATATATAAATGACCATGTAATGGGTTGCATTTGTGAGAAGCTGAAGACTTAATTTCTGTTTTTGAGCAATAGATCTAGAAGATGATAAATATAAGTGGCAGTGGCCAGAAATTTGTTTGGACTTGTACACACATGGGTATGTATTTGGCTCCTGAAAAAAATTGATAATATTGACTAATTTGGCTAGTTACGAGTACTTAACCCAATCTGAATTTACATGTGACAAATTATATCTAAATGTATCAATATTTGTTGTACCACAAGTCAGTTCTAGTCATTATTCAGCGATGTTTGACCTCGTCAGTATTGACTAATTTGACCTATGTTTAAAATTAAATTATTCAACAAATTAAATGCGATTAAATCCATCAATAGTTACACCCGATAAAACACGGGAACATGTTTCTCACAGGTTTAGTCAGTTTTACGTGGCCTCTGACCTGGTTGATATAACCTACTTTGCTGATTTTGAACTCGGTCTGGATCCATAATGCACAATCTGAATACCAAATTTCATCAAATTCATCACTCAGCATGGTATCTTGACTATATCGCCCGATAAGCAGCATGCCTTACCTTGATATACACTTGAGCTACTGGATATTGACCAATTTGGTTGGTTATCCATCGTAACATGCCTATTCCATGTACGATGGACAACTATATTGTTGGTGGATATCTGATATACAAGTAAGTTATTTTACAGCCATTGTCATCCCCTAGTGACCCCGTTATAGTCGTCCAATATTACCGGCTATTGTACATGATCTGTTGGTAGGGGATGACTTAATTCTGTAATAAGAGTAGCTGCAGTTTGTTACTGCGAATGGCAAGTGAAAAAGTTTCCTTTCGAATATTGGTCAAAATATGTTACACATTGTTCTAAACATTCAATTGTTATACCATGCACACACATGTAGTAATTCAGTGGGCGAAGCCGTAAACCAAGTAATAGTAAATTTAAGACATGGTCTAAATGTTATGATCACAAGTAACAAGTACTGTCCAATAAAACCATTGCTCAATCATAAGTATCGTGTCATCACAGGCATTGTCGCATCACAGACACTGTCCACTTACAAGGACTGTCCCTACAAAAGTTCAGTCCGACACTATCCCATCACATGCACTGTCCCATCACAAATACTGTCCTAATCACAAGCACTGTCCACTCACGACCACTGTCCCTACAAAAGTACTGTTCAGTCAGACACTATCCCATCACAAGCACAGTTCAGTAACAAGCATTGTCCCATCACAGATCAGAATGGCATTGAGAGGCTGCGTGATTAAGCAAAATATTCCTTCGGCTAGAAGCAAATTCCACAGAAGAACTGATTCCGTCATCAATGGGCCAGTCAATAGCACATTCCAGTTCCGCTTGAGGGATTCTGGTAAACCGACGTTTTTTGTTGGTTCCACTCAGAACTCTTTTTCTTCTTTGAGCAAGTTCTGGGTTGTTGATAAGCGTGTAAGCCACAAGCCATCTTCTTAAAGCTTTCGTATTTCTTCTCACTGAAATCAGATCAGAGGAACGTTTTCATACTATTCCTGGTTTGAAATGGTATTAGTAGAATACACAAAGGTTGAACAAACTGAATACTATAGTAACACATAGAATATAGTCATATGATCATATTGCCTTTTGACTTTGTACCACATGTAGTGTATGCCGAACACATTGTCCAAGGAGAAATAATGTTGTGTCCGGTTCTCTTTGTTTATATGGATCATTTTCACCTTACTTGTATTTTCCGCAAACATGCATTGCTTTCTGATGTATTACAATATTTGAACAATAAATATTAATTATTAAGAGCCGTGGACAATAGCTATTGATCTAGAGCTACGACGTCAAATATATATAGGCAAGTGTTGGCAATGTTGTAATAAAAGTGACAAAATCCTTTTCTTATTCTTCAGAAATCCATTGTACGATCCCGACTAAATCATGATCATGTGTTTATGAATCACTATCAAAAAGGGATGATACCAGGTGTTCATAAAAAGGTGAGCGTACATGTGTCCTGTCCCACCGATGGCACCCGTCAAAGCACATTCGCCTCAAGAACGTTGCAGTAGATACAGCATTAAATTACGGTTGCTCTACAAGATCAGATGGTGGACAGGTAACGGTTTTTACTACTGATTTCGCTGCAATGAAATTTACTCCTTAAGTGTAGCTGCAGCGTTACTGACAGGCACAGTATTACCGATTATTGGTATTAATGCATGGTGGTTGACTCGGCACACTAAGTATTCGGGTTCAACACTACACATAAAATGTGAAATCGATTCTCAGTTTACCTCGAGGTGGCATGGAAGAATCTCACTACAATGTGGTGTATATTTGTAAAACCATACTCGCTGCTCACGTTTACCAATATATACCACATGATATATAATGTGTTAATATATATGTTACCCGTATTATAGTGTTTATTGACACCCAACACACGAATAAAACGGTAACGGTAAATAAAACGTACCCGGTGTCTGATATGTGTGCTGATGTCCATCCTTATCCAGAGCTGTCAGTAACAGGTCGCAGAAGACTCTCAACACCGGGTGGTTGTGTGCGTTCTCCACGTGCAGCATGGAGATGTACGACAGATAGCCTATATGTGAGAAGAAACCGTTATTAATGATGTGTGTTGGCGTGCATGAGGGTGGCTAATACTTGAGAGAGAAAGTACCTCAGGTTAACGCTCCCACAATATATAGTTGTTAAAATTAAATAGGCAATAGAATGTAGTGTGAAATAACTATTTGCCTTCCCTTTTCACTATAAATGGTATCTTGAAGCAGTGGCCGACAAAATCTCGTCAATAAAAACTGAGTTAGACGGCTGGGCCATTTGTACCCCTCCTTAAAAGAGCATATATTGGGGGCATGGCGGAGGCCAAAGGCGACGCAAATCACTGTAACGCATTACCTTCATAGCCGAGCATGGATCTGCTAGAGATTGATTTAAAGCCAAATTCGTCTACATTACCATTCTGTGACCTGTACATGTGCTTCTTCCAGCACAGGTCCTTCCTCATAAGCAGGTACATTGTCCTATCATTGAAATACCGTTCAATTGCTATAAATGAAGGTTTTTCAAAAGGATAACGACTGATAATATAAAGGTTAAACAACAGCCTTGACATACCTTTGTCTCTGTGTTCCCAGCCCCTTGAATATATGCTGTGATCCAGCCGACCAACCATTAAGACACCAAGAATGAGCCCTTGTAGAATTCTCCAGAAACACGAAAATATTCCAATGGCCAGATTTCCGAACAAGGCGTAGTAATTAAAGCATTCATAAAAGCGCCTGAAATTATATTGAAGTTATCTTCAACATGTGACTTAATGATCTGTAATTGGATCTGTTCATGATCAGGTTATTGGAAACACTGTGTCGGCCCTAAAACACACGTTTTCGTGGTATGGTTTGATTATTGTTATTGAACCTATCACTTCGAAATTGATTGAGCAATACTCCAGCGTTAGCACGGTGGTGGACGCCAGAAGTGAGCCGCACACATTTTACTCATAAAGGGAATCAAACCCGGACTTTCGGGGTGATGAGCGAACGCTAGGCTTCCCAAAAATCCCCACTTAGACAGACAACTCCAAACCCTAGTGAGTGAATCAATAATGTACGTTGTACGCCGCAGTCAACAATATTTGAGTGGGTGACATCCTAAGCACATACATCCAGGCCACACATTGTGTCCACCTGGTCCTCATTAATATGTCCCTGAATCACCACAGGGTCTCTAAACAGTAGGGTTGAGATTACTATTGAGACTGAAGCTTTTACAGTACCTGTTGTCCACATTTAGAGGAGGTGTGTCATCTGTTACCTTGATCTTCTCTTGCATGAGTACACGTTTGGCAAGGACAACTTGTAGATAGAACAACAGCAACGCCATGGCTGGAACACTTGTACAAAAAACAACTTTCAATAACTTTCAATAAAACAAAACTCCTGAAAGTATCAATATGTCAGCTTAATGTTTACAAATATTTATTTGTTTTTCTTTAATGTTTATTTGAAAAGCGCCACTTGGTATATTCCTAATCCATCATGGTCATGTGTTTGTGAGATGGTGATATAATTGCATAAATACATATTGTAATTGTCAAATACGGAATGACTTTTCAAATTTCAGAATTAGCTATGGTGTTTTTATGTCTTTTTTAATATGACAACGTTTGTACCAACGCTCAAAGCGGTGTTTTGTAGTGTTGATTGGAGTATCAATAAAAGCAGTTATTCATATACATGATGTACATTATGTATGTACAAGTTTGTTTTTTTCAATTAATCAAAGTATACACCTTTTTATATGAACACATGTCATAATTATCACACCGATTTCTCCCCGTGGGGATTTCGTGTCACCAGCAACTGATCATGATGCTGGACGTAAGAGGCTGCCAAATGAATCGGGTAGTCAGGCTCGGTCATTAGGTTGATAGCGTGTCATCGTACCCCGACTGTGTAGATCGTTGCACACAAAAGTCATATAACTGCTGGTCCAGACTCGCCGTCATATCATGCTGCCATCATACAGCTGGCATATTGCTGATTGCGGCGTTAAACAACAAACACAAAACAAAATTATACAGAATCACGAAGAGGCCCAAAAGGACATTTAACATTCCTTGTCCTTTGTAACAGTTTTTGGCACATGTGTTGACACGAATCTGTATTAAACTACCTTATTTTTTGCTACAGCAATAATAACACCGTAGTGTTCACACAACTAGATGTACCTTATTGTTTGTAACAGCGATAAAAGAACATCTGTCAGGATGTGATTGATAATGGTCAGATATATCACGTAGGTGAGCATCAAGCCCGCGACCAAAAGTGCAACAAACAGCAGGCCAAACCCTGCAAAATAGAATACACAAAATTAATGAATTGATTTACAATATAAGTATTGCAGAGAACATTATTATTTGAGTGTATATATATGACCGGAAACACATACAGTGAAACATTGCTAGTCCGGACCCCGTTAATCCAAAAACGTCACCTTCCGGACGATCTTCTTGGAAGCGGTTACATGACAAGTGACTTCAGTACCAAAGATGCGTTAATCCAGAAACGTGTTAATCCGGACAAAAACGGTCCGGAGGTTTAAATATCTTACTAACATTAACTTGAAACCGCATGTCATATTATCCACCTTACATTTCGATGTGCTTCAGCATCTAGACCTATCCGATATTGCTGCGTAACATTTAGGAAAAATTAAACATATCAGTGACTAAAATAATTTGAAGCTGTTACCCCACAACATGTATGCAACTTGATATCCAGGAAAGCGCATGCTGCTGGCCTGAAAGCAGAAAAAGGAAAATATACATTCTTCTTTTCAAATAAACCATTGCGAAAATCACGTTAATATAACCGGTACCAGGGCCCGTTTATCAGGGCACACGCCTTCAGGGTGATGTCTGTTGCAAAAAGGACGAATAAGGACCAGGGCCCTTTTGGTCCACTGAAAAGTTAAAAATTGTCAGATTTTCAAATGATCAATATTATTTTATGATTGTACTGTCTTCGTGTACAATTGCAACTCCTTAGAAAATCGCCTTGGCCCAAGAATTTTGCCAATCCTCAATTATTAGAATAAAACGCTTCTTAAAAACTGAACAGATTTTACTCTCATATATTCCATGATGTTAGTAATGTTATAAATCCCAAACATGCAAGTATTGACATGAATAACGTCTTATTCTCCGTCATATCAGCACAATCAATAACTTTCATAATGATTAATATAATACTTTCTGGAATAATTATAATGCCCCCATAATGCTTCTTCCCGGGGGCAAAAGTGCCCTTATCAAACCTTGTTTATAAGTAAAATTAAAGGGACATCACAACGTAACGAAATTAATATTTCTTTGATTCGTAAATGGGTCTATCCAAACGATTTCACTTGGAACGGTATAGTCCGAATTATGATTTTCACTACATAAGACCCACTAAGCTTTGAATATTCGATTACTTTAAGTCTAGATATAGGTTCGACTACCAGATACATAATCAAGGGTATTGACTGAGTCAAATGTCTGTCAGCGAGTGAGTGGGGGTTTATGCCGAATTTGCAAAAGTGCCCAAGTGATAATCCGACAGGATTTTAAGTATACCCACGTCGGGAACTCTGGTAATTCGCCTGATGAGCGAACGCTTTATTTATCCTTTATTTTCCCCACGTCCTTAAAGAGTTGAAGCATATAAAATCAAAGCTAATTATCCATTTACATCATTTTCATCCATTCATATAATTTTCACTGCTGTTTGCCTTTACAACGCAATAGGAATTATTTTATCGGATAATAGACTGATTATTCTCTGGCGTTGACGTTATATTTTACTATTATATTGGCAGGGCAATACTGCTCATTGAAAATAAATAGGACCTGGAAAGTATTCAATTGCGACCATCCTTCCCAGTAGGTATAATGTTAATAAACATACCATCATTATATGTGGTTTCGGCAGTTGATCGAGAATGAAACTCTTGTTTCCCCGAAACATGCGCAGCAAATGACGTCTGTAAATAGAACAGGATCATGATGGTCTTCAAATGAATTAATGACAGCTAAATCAGTTTAATTGGATTGACAGGAACGCATCGTTTACCTGTAACTCTTCATAAACAGGTAGATGTAGAATGTAGTGACTATCACACATACGATCGTTGTGATGTAGAACACGCCTGCAACATGGGAAACAAACTGCGTCAAATTCGCATCAGGAAGACAATAATTGATTATTGCTTAATACTAAGCATATTCCTACGAAGTATTCATATGTGTAAAACGGGTTCTTCAAAATAAAACATTCAACACATGGCAAAAGAGAGACATGTGAGGATAAAATGGTTTAAATACGACAATATATAAAGCATGTAAACACAATGTGTCTGTTAAAAATTATATCACATGTGACCATTACTAATCTGAATGTGTCATGTAGGCTTTAGACTTACAACAAGGTTGCTTAGTAAGTCCATACCTTTTGTCGTTTTCCGTTTAAAAACTGTTTGTAAAGGTACGCGAGGCGTACATATATTTGCTAGGTATTGATGAAATATTAATGGTACTGTATTTGCTGATATCATTCCTTCTCAATAAATGTACTCGAGTTTGTTTTTTATTTTGACAGTTAATCTAAACAAAACATGGCTTTAAACCTGTTAACATATGGGCATAAAATTTTCTTGTACACTCCTTTTTATCTTCCTTCAACATATGTACATCTGATTTAGTCACCTGAGAATACAAATTCAAAATTAACCGACTATGATAGATAATATAGAAACCTCTGTGTGATACTTCAAGTATTGGGTGTCCAATCGCAAAACATAAAATATAATTACTTGTGTAATGCCAGTTTCATAAACGCTAAAGTTAGATTGGTTTCCCAAAACGACGATAATTTGTTATTTCAACTGAATAATATTGAGCTTAGAACATGCGCTTAAATACGTATTTTTTAAATATACAGAGTTATTAAATACATGTATGTTTATACACACGTGGGATTATAAATGAATTCGAGCTCAAGACATGTGCTGTATATAGTGTATGAATGTTAATTAGAAGGTGAAAAGAATTTTCCATCATAACAGAAGAAACTCTTAAAAAACCCTTTCTTATATGTTTAGACCTGAGATAATGAAGACAGTTATAACTTAAACACATAGAAAAACAAAGAGAGGAAGTTATGTATGTACATTCTCCTTTGAGGATGAAAACAATATATATCGTATGATATAATTTAAAAAATCAACACCAGAGAATAATCAGTCTCGATTATCTGTTGCAACAGATTCAATTGGGGGTACATGTTAAAGGTACGGGTGTCCTGCTCTACGATAGGATCCGTCAATATATGTGCTAATGTAAACTATATTGTATAACTATTTCCCGCTATATACACTTGCCTGGTCAAGTTTCTGTTTGCATTTACCCCTTTACGTACACATAATAATGCATCGCACTTGCAAGAGCCGACATACACATAAACCTTCTATTGTACATGCGCATTGGGCAACAACCAAATGAAACGCAACATTCACAGCGGAGGAGATACGTCATCCAGAAATTCTTATGAAGGAAGGGAGGCATTATTTGGGGTAATGAGGATTAAACAAACTCCCTACTACTTTTGTGCATGTCACATCAGTCAAATGAATGTTTCATACAATTCTCACAAGACAGCACAAAAAATCATCGATCAGGTGTGTTGGTAATTATTACAAGTGTTACTAGGAGGTCATTTGGAGTCGTGAAACAATAAAGAGAAGAATATTTCAAAAAGCGAACGAATAGCCCACTCCACAGTGTCATACCTACAAGTAGATCCAATACAACTGGCGTCATCAAATAAAACCTGGTTTCACCGACGGGAATTGAAAAATTCTGACCGACGAAATAAAACTCTGACAAGTCGGTAATTAGAGAACCAACAAGAAGCAGGGCCAATCCAAGCTGGAAAAGAATCAATTTAATTATGTACATGCTCACATTCAAAACATAATTATGAAACGAAACCTAAGTTTAAGTTATAAATCTCTGTTTTTTCTGTGTGTCGACAACGTGGCGTTATTTCAACCCTGACATATGTGATTATAGTGAGTTTGGTTTAACTCCGCTTTGAACAGAATTTCAGGTACTTATAATGTGGGGAAAGTGGCCGAAGTGATGCAGATCTGTGGAACTAACATACTGGTGAAACACATGCGTCGTATATGTTACTGCAAATCATAATCAGGGTGAATTGTTGGATCAACCATATGAGGCTAAGGGAGACAACTCTACATTGCGGCGCTCTAGACGTCTTGCCCACCATGCCCCCATATATGACGATTGTGATGATGGCAGCAACGGTGACCCTTTGAATTCTTGGATTTGCCGAGGACTTCCATGTTGTTTCGAATGTGAACATTTGAACTATCTTCTTCATACACACATACACTTTAACCAAATAACAAGACATAAATGAATTTCAAAATTAATGTACACTTTGGTATCAATAAGGGCGGCCAGTGGTTAAAGCATTCGCCCGCCACCCTGAAAGCCCGCAGACGAGTCCCAAAAAGGGTTGAATTCGTGAAGCATATTTCTGGAATATTCCTGTAAGCGGCGCAAAACCATAATCACTAACAGACCCTACGTGGATACTCTGGGGAGTAATTGGATGCAACGATCATATGTATGATGATGACTGATCATAAATGAAATGGTTGAAACTTCCACCCGGGTGTTAGTGGATGTAGTATTCTCTGGTTTTAACAGCAACCCGTGTGTGCCCAGGTGTGGCATTACGTTGTTTCAACGTCCGCCGCTCTACTGGTATAATGAGGTTTTAAATCAATAGACGTGGTATAATTAAACTATACATGGGTTCAAGATAACCGCATTCTACTTACTCTGTATAGAAGAACTAGCAGTATGAAGGCCACAGATATAATTCGTACAGGGTATTTGAATCCAGCCACGGATCTGTAGATCAGTTTATCACAGGTTGTCGTCTCTGTGCTGAAATACAGTGTTATACAGTGCGCAACATCACGGTAGTTTGAAGGCTACATTGCACAAATATGAATTAATTTGATTACTTTTTTAATCAGAAAACCAAAACTGTCAGTGATTATTTATTCTAATAAATGCTACAGATCTTCGTATTATAAATTACGCAACGCTGATTCAGTTCTGCTGCCACTAGATGTTGTAGTTTGATAAAGCGCCAGTTTTGCCTGTTACTATCATGCAACAGTTCACGAAAATGCTACATGTCCACATGTCAATATGCTAGCTATGGATTCATACATGCCAGAAGAATGATACAGTTAAAAATGCATGTACCACTATAATTTTACAGTCCTTTAAGTAACTTAATTAATGCTATATTCCTACAGTACCACCATAATGCTACAGTCCTACATGTTACTATAGTGCTACCGTCATAGATGTCACTATAATGTTAGACTTACAAGTACAATGTATATAATTATAATATTACATACCTACATGGTTCGCAAGGATACAGTCCTAGATGTTCCTTTAATGTTACATACCTACATGGTTCTACAACGCTACAGTCCTACGTGTTCCTATGTAACATACCTATATGGTTCCACAACGCTACAATCCTACATGTTCCTATGTTACATACCTACATGATTCTACAACGCTACAGTCCTACATGTTCCTATGATACATACCTACATGATTCTACAACGCTACAATCCTACATGTTCCTGTGATACATACTTACATGATTCTACAACGCTACAGTCCTACATGTTACTATGTTACATACCTACATGGTTCTACAACGCTACAGTCCTACATGTTTCTATGTTACATACCTACATGGTTCTACAACGCTACGGTCCTACATTTTACTATGTTACATACCTACATGGTTCTACAACGCTACAGTTCTACAGGTTCCTATGATACATACCTACATGGTTCTACAACGCTACAGTCCTACATGTTACTATGTTACATACCTACATGGTTCTACAACGCTACAGTTCTACAGGTTCCTATGATACATACCTACATGGTTCTACAACGCTACAGTTCTACATGTTCCTATGTTACATACCTACATGGTTCTTCAACGCTACAGTTCTACAGGTTACTATGTTACATACCTACATGGTCCTACAACGCTACAGTCCTACATGTTTCTATGTTACATACCTACATGGTTCTACAACGCTACAGTTCTACAGGTTCCTATGTTACATACCTACATGGTTCCACAACGCTACAGTCCTACATGTTCCTATGTTACATACCTACATGGTTCTACAACGCTACAGTCCTACAGGGTTCCTATGTTACATACCTACATGTACATGGTTCTACAACGCTACAGTTCTACATGTTCCTATGTTACATACCTACATGGTTCTACAACGCTACAGTCCTACATGTTACTATGTTACATACCTACATGGTTCTACAACGCTACAGTCCTACATGTTTCTATGTTACATACCTACATGATTCTACAACGCTACAGTCCTATATGTCACTATGTTACATTCCTACATGGTTCTACAACGCTACAGTTCTACAGGTTCCTATGATACATACCTGCATGATTCTACAACGCTACAGACCTACATGTTACTATGTTACATACCTACATGATTCTACAACGCTACAGTCCTATATGTCACTATGTTACATTCCTACATGTACATGATTCTACAACGCTACAGTCCTACATGTTCCTATGATACATACCTACATGATTCTACAACGCTACAGTCCTACATGTTCCTATGATACATACCTACATGATTCTACAACGCTACAGTCCTACATGTTACTATGTTACATACCTACATGATTCTACAACGCTACAGTCCTACATGTTACTATGTTACATACCTACATGATTCCACAACGCTACAGTCCTACATGTTTCTATGTTACATACCTACATGATTCTACAACGCTACAGTCCTATATGTCACTATGTTACATTCCTACATGGTTCTACAACGCTACAGTTCTACAGGTTCCTATGATACATACCTGCATGATTCTACAACGCTACAGACCTACATGTTACTATGTTACATACCTACATGATTCTACAACGCTACAGTCCTATATGTCACTATGTTACATTCCTACATGTACATGATTCTACAACGCTACAGTCCTACATGTTCCTATGATACATACCTACATGATTCTACAACGCTACAGTCCTACATGTTCCTATGATACATACCTACATGATTCTACAACGCTACAGTCCTACATGTTACTATGTTACATACCTACATGATTCTACAACGCTACAGTCCTACATGTTACTATGTTACATACCTACATGATTCCACAACGCTACAGTCCTATATGTCACTATGTTACATTCCTACATGGTTCTACAACGCTACAGTCCTACATGTTCCTATGATACATACCTACATGGTTCTACAACGCTACAGTCCTACATGTTCCTATGATACATACCTACATGGTTCTACAACGCTACAGTCCTATATGTTCCTATGTTACATACCTACATGGTTCTACAACGCTACAGTCCTATATGTCACTATGTTACATACTTACATGGTTCCACAACGCTACAGTCCTACATGTTCCTATGTTACATACCTACATGATTCTACAACGCTACAGTCCTATATGTCACTATGTTACATTCCTACATGTACATGATTCTACAATGCTACAGTCCTATATGTTACTATGTTACATACCTACATGATTCTACAACGCAACAGTCCTATATGTCACTATGTTACATACCTACATGATTCTCCAACGCTACAGTCCTATATGTCACTATGATACATTCCTACATGTACATGATTCTACAACGCTACAGTCCTACATGTTACTATGTTACATACCTACATGATTCTACAACGCTACAGTCCTTTATGTCACTATGTTACATTCCTACATGTACATGATTCTACAACGCTACAGTCCTACATGTTCCTATGATACATACCTACATGATTCTACAACGCTACAGTCCTACATGTTCCTATGATACATACCTACATGATTCTACAACGCTACAGTCCTACATGTTACTATGTTACATACCTACATGATTCTACAACGCTACAGTCCTACATGTTACTATGTTACATACCTACATGATTCCACAACGCTACAGTCCTACATGTTTCTATGTTACATACCTACATGATTCTACAACGCTACAGTCCTATATGTCACTATGTTACATTCCTACATGGTTCTACAACGCTACAGTTCTACAGGTTCCTATGATACATACCTGCATGATTCTACAACGCTACAGACCTACATGTTACTATGTTACATACCTACATGATTCTACAGCGCTACAGTCCTATATGTCACTATGTTACATTCCTACATGTACATGATTCTACAACGCTACAGTCCTACATGTTCCTATGATACATACCTACATGATTCTACAACGCTACAGTCCTACATGTTCCTATGATACATACCTACATGATTCTACAACGCTACAGTCCTACATGTTACTATGTTACATACCTACATGATTCTACAACGCTACAGTCCTACATGTTACTATGTTACATACCTACATGATTCCACAACGCTACAGTCCTATATGCCACTATGTTACATTCCTACATGGTTCTACAACGCTACAGTCCTACATGTTCCTATGATATATACCTACATGGTTCTACAACGCTACAGTCCTACATGTTCCTATGATACATACCTACTTGGTTCTACAACGCTACAGTCCTATATGTTCCTATGTTACATACCTACATGGTTCTACAACGCTACAGTCCTATATGTCACTATGTTACATACCTACATGGTTCCACAACGCTACAGTCCTACATGTTCCTATGTTACATACCTACATGATTCTACAACGCTACAGTCCTATATGTCACTATGTTACATTCCTACATGTACATGATTCTACAATGCTACAGTCCTATATGTTACTATGTTACATACCTACATGATTCTACAACGCAACAGTCCTATATGTCACTATGTTACATACCTACATGATTCTCCAACGCTACAGTGCTATATGTCACTATGATACATTCCTACATGTACATGATTCTACAACGCTACAGTCCTACATGTTACTATGTTACATACCTACATGATTCTACAACGCTACAGTCCTACATGTTACTATGTTACATACCTACATGATTCTACAACGCTACAGTCCTATATGTCACTATGTTACATTCCTACATGTACATGATTCTACAACGCTACAGTCCTACATGTTACTATGTTACATACCTAAATGATTCTACAACGCTGCAGATCTACATGTTACTATGTTACATACCTATATGATTCTACAACGCTACAGTTCTACAGGTTCCTATGATACATACCTACATAGTTCTACAACGCTACAGTCATATATGTCACTATGTTACATTCCTACATGTACATGATTCTACAACGCTACAGTCCTACATGTTACTATGTTACCTACCTACATGGTTCTACAACGCTACAGTCCTACATGTTACTATGTTACACACCTACATGGTTCCACAACGCTACAGTCCTACATATTCCTATTATGCTACAGTGCTCCATATTCCTATTATATTTCAATCCTACATGTTCCTATTATGCTAATCCTACATGCCAATATAACCTACAGTCATACTTGTGACTAATATGCTACAGTCATGCATGTCACTATACTGCTACAGTTCTACATATTACTAGAAGTCTGAGTTATGCCATAGTTATACTACAGTTTGCCATGCCTTTATAGTACTACAGTTTCACACTACTAAAGTGAATGAATTTCTCTCCCTGAAGGATTCTACAAGTCTCCATGCAACCACATCGCTGACTATATAGTATCCTGCATGCCTCTATAAGTTCTTCACGGCATTAGGATACCTTGGGTCATAGTCTCTGTGTAGAACTAGACGCACATACTGCTGCTGGTGGGTGTACACCCGTTTCAGGGGCTCCTTTTATATGTAAAAATATACATAAAATAGTCATATTATTTGTGTTAGCGGCATTATCAATGGTTATATCACACCAAAATGCTAAATAATATCGACATATTTTACAACAATATTTAAAGAAACTGAATCAGTAAGTCGTTTACCGATAATCGATGAAAGTTCAATTAAAATAAGTCATAGAGAGGAAAAGGAAAATCCAATAGAACTCACAGTTGTTATGTATGTGTTTGACCTGATGCACTCCGTGATGGCATGAAGGAACTTGAAGATAAGATACAAGAAGCACAGCACAACCGGGAGGTAGATGAGAACCGATATCGCTTGAGATACCTTTAAACGATGCCAGTTATTGAAAGATGTATCTGATATTCGTGATTAGTCATTTTGGATTTAGAGTGAGTTGGGGTTTAAAGGCAGCCATCGAGCATTCATTGGGGGCGCTGCATTATGCCAAAACGAGACTTAAAATAGTCGATGTTATTTAGAGATTTCTTCAATATAGTATGTAGTTATAACAACGAAATGAAAAGAGAAAAAGAGAATATTTATATCGCGTGTTCAGCCTTTGGATCTCGTTCGATTGTTAACTTTAACGTGTCTTTGAAACAACATATCGGTTCGCATGGCATATATACTTCACCTGGAAGGTAAAGGGATACATTGGATTTAGTTAAACCTTAAGGCACGCCTATGTAACTAATCTGAATAATATATACTTGGCACTTGGACCATCGTGATGTATTTGTATGACTCTTACCGTTACTGCTGGCACAATTTGGCAGTAGGCCTGTACGGCCTCAGCGGACGTACTGCCTAGGCTGCAATATTAAAAAATGTGCGTAAGCCATGCAGCATATGATGATGAGGATGATGATGATGATGAGGATGATGATGATGATGATGATCGAGTTTATATGCAGTATGTTAAAAAAGACCAGCAATGACCAGAGGAAGTCGGCTGGCCTCAAAAAGTTAAACAGAATGCTTTCTGTTTGCTGCTCAGGAACAGTCAATTCCCACTCGAAGACATCAATGTGTGATTTGTGCATCACAATGTAAATATGAAATGTAGATTATGCAATGAATATAATAAGACTGTCCAACACATTATCAGTGGATACAATAAATTGATAAATTGATAAATGCAAACAAATCATTTTGATGTAATTGAATTCTCTGTCCCTATTCCCACCTATGTGATTCACATGATTCAGGAATAACATGGCAAATATTACGACCTCGCTTACGAAATGTCTCGCTTGCATCCAAGGTACCATTGTTCTCGGTGCCTTAGGTTTGGTACCTCCCAATCTGTTGACTGACATATTCGAGTACCCGAGCTGGCTGCATGGAACACGGCCCTTCTAATACTCTTGGTAATGCAAAAGGCTGCGGTGTTGGGAAGTCTTCACATTTTCCGAACGGTTCGTGGTGGGTTCCACAAGGCAGCGTTTCCATCCATCCAACCATCCACGTATCAGATTTAAAATGCCAAGAGCTAGCGCTATAGAGCCACATTTGGTATTACTAATTTGCATTTATCCTTAAACAAGTTTCTACAACTTATAGTTAAAATTTATCAGGAGATCAGTATAAGCTGTTCAGGGGATAAATCTTGTGATTTCAGCACATCGACGGATGTTAACAACAGATAACTTACAGTATCGAACTATATGTGACACCGAGAACTGCCCCAGCCAGCTTGTGTCGTGTCGAAATACAGGCGAACAGTGGAAAACATGTGATGCAGGCCTCCAGAACTCGAAACTGCAGCACCAGTGCTGGAATAGAACAGATCAAGCTTTTACTGAACCACCGAAAAGTTCAATAGCATCATAACAATACAGATGACAAACGTACGTGGGATGTCAGATGAGGCAGGAACTAAAGTGACCATTGAGCCCCATTGCATTATGACTACATCTGTCATGACTACATCATTTAGGTGATTCCTGATGTCTTGATTTTGTCCCTCTTACAGTAATGGAATTGTGCCTCTTTTTGTCATGATAGTTTTCCTTTTGTTTTCATGTCATTGTGCTTCTCGTTGTTATGTCATTCTGCTTCTTCGTAACTATCATGGCATTGTGTTATTTACTGCTATGATATTATGTGAGACGGTAACTTGCTGTACAAAGTAGTAAATAAGTGATCCGTTTCCATATAATATCATAATGCAACTGTGCTTCTTGCTGTCATAACACTGCTAGCTCTCATCGCATTGCTTCTCGCCGTCATGTTATTGTGCGTCTTGTGTCAAATGACTGCTTCTTGTTGTCTCGCCTATGTGCTTGTGCTTATGCTTGTTATTTTGACAACTTATGATTTTTTACAGCTAATGTAAACTTTCTTTCGGGAAATGATGACAGATATGAGATGCCCGTAGAACCGCCACCATCTGGACTTCCCCGGATCCACCTGTGGTACATAAAGAAAATTATAGGGGAGACCCACCCGCAGCCCACAAAGGAACGTTGAAGGAGTCAGTTAACGTTGTATCCAACTTTGTGAACAATGTTGAGATGATGTTGATGACGGCTCCGAAGGCTGCAGCGTATGAGAAACGGTTGTCATAGCCATCTAGTAGAGGAAGAGGGCTGGAAAGGCAAGGTACCAATATAATAGACTGATGGTTCTCCTTTTAAAATTGAAACATACATGTAAGGTAAGCACTTCATCGCATAACTTGATACTACCCATGGGATGCCCCAGTTCCAGGCCCCAAACACCATTAATCCTTGTAAGGGCTGACTTGTATTTATCACATGATAAATGTATAATGAAGATGACATACTAGTATACGCAGAGCTGGACAGGTATTGATACTCACACAATCAATGCCGGCCTTCCTCCACACACTTCTGGGTGGAATCTTCGCTTCTCCAGAAGCGCTAGAATGAGGATCATACCAGCCTGGGAAGAAATGCCCCTTGTTACTTAAGACGAAATTGGCAGCCACTTTGTGTGAGTTCATTGGCGTATGAACCTTCATAGAGTCTCCGACATTTATACAGTTTGGCCCCCATTCTATTAAATTCAGACCCCAACGAACGCACGCAAACTGACTGCCAATTCGTATATCCTTATTTTGCTCCTCGATATAACAACCCACTGTGTCGCCGGGGAAAATAGTCCTTCAAACAAGAGATGACATGTGTGAATGTAGGCTCAAATTGCCATACAGTAATATATTTTGTAGTTTGGTTACAACAAATATATCTCAATATATGATCCTTTGGTGCGACATTCCCTCAGGGTGTCAGTGACAGTGGCATGCGTCGAGATTGCATTTGCTTAAAGTACAGTGTCAAATTGGTCGACACGATCAACGTGTCAAGGCTTCACACCCTTTCAAAGACAAGGTATAATAACATGTATCCCAAAAGATGACCGTGATAGATGAATTATGAAGGAATGACATAACCGATATAATAAACTCAAACAGGGTTTTTGAAAAACAGATTTATAGGTGATAATACTAGAATTTGTTGAATCATTGCTAAATGAATCAAATTCCGGGATTTGTCATTATAGTTGTCTTTGAAAAATATTAGTCACTGTCGAATGGGAATGTATTGATGAGCTGTTGAAGCATTTAATTTCGGCCTTTCCCTTAGAAAAGGGGTTTTAAATATAATTGATATCATTAATTCAATTCATGAACATACAACTTGCTGTTACATTACTGGTAAATCCTTTTTAGTGATAGCCCGAATAATCAGTTTTCAGATTATGATATCAATAATGTCTTCCTTTTTAATGCATTAACTGAGATAAGAATTTTGTTTATTGATAGCAGTTATTCGGTAACTACTATCAATGTTTTTTATTGAGTTAATTATATCATTAACTACCAAAATATGCTTCTTAGAATGATGTAATTAATTCGTTGATTGATATCATCAATAATTATTCATTTCAAGATATCATCCATTTTTTATCGATATCATTAACTCATTTCTTGATATCAATAAAAAAGTACTGATAACATTAAATGAATAATGATATCATCAAATGCATTACTGGTATAAGTAAATCGGTAAACCACTTTCCATACGGGGATGCTGTGGGTATCGATGAACTCACCGCAAGGAGGGTGATGTAATGGTTGAACGCCGATACATCAATGATGTCCGCACAGGCAGGGAGAGTTTGG
Source organism: Haliotis rufescens (assembly GCF_023055435.1). Classification (NCBI taxonomy): domain Eukaryota; kingdom Metazoa; phylum Mollusca; class Gastropoda; order Lepetellida; family Haliotidae; genus Haliotis; species Haliotis rufescens. The sequence goes on along the minus strand of NW_025963779.1, from coordinate 57,196,872 downwards.
TTGCTTATTATTGACGCCATCACTGTCGTGGAAGCTGAAATTATATTGTTTGTTTCTTAAATTATTGTCTGTGGTTGTTATTTAACGCAGTACTCAGCAATATTCCAGCTTCATGACGACGGTCTGTAAATAATCGAGTCTGGACCAACAATTCCAGCGATTGACATCATGACCATCGATCAACTCAATTGTGTCACTGAGTTTGACCACCCAAACCATTAAGTCGCCCATTCCGACAAGCAAAGGTTTTTTTGGGGCTGTACTCATACCCAGAATCCCCACGGATAGAAAATGGAAAAAGGCACAATAAATGTGATGCAAATACATCCTTGGTGTTGATGAAAACAAAGTGATGGGGTTTGTACAACATAAACACATCATGAGTGGAGACTAGGTTTACAAGATAAATTCACTCGGGGAAGATTACACTTAAAGCCTCTTATTTCATCGGTTTCCCCGTGAAAATAGATCCTCTGAATTTAGACATTTTGAATTAAAATAATTTTCATTAGAGATTGAGGGTGGGATATTGACAACCTGGTGCTTCCTTTGAGACAAGAATCCCCTGTAACACGTGGTCACCAGAAGGTGGTAAGGCGGTTGAGATATAGTAATTAGCATGTTGGAGTTTGTACGCGCACTTTAAATGATAATATTAAAAAATATATTTATATGAATGCTTCAAAATGAGACCTTTACATATCTTGTCCGAGTGGACGAATATATGAGTTCATTTTTCTGGATTGAAACACGACGATAAAGCGTCTTTCTATATTGATCATACCAGTGTCCGCTAACAGAATTGTAGTTGAATCGTGTCACACCCTTTACAACACACAGAGCAAAACTAACCACAGTGCATCACAACGGTACACAACACTACATAACAACGCAGCTCCTGTGAGCTTTGGGTGGACGTTATAGCAAATATAAGCCCTTGGTGCCACACGATGAAGCTGATATTTTCATGATTTCGCGATATCATATGTTCTGTACATACAGATATGTATGGAATATTTGTTAAAGAAAACATAATATTACAAAACATATTTGTTTAATGTAATCAGTCATTTCGCAATCTATCAGTATACCTTCTAACACATGCGTATGTGAGTTGTTTAGTCTTCAATGCCAGTAACAATTATGATATAGCTGAGTACGCTTATTTTTCACCTGCGCATTATATTAAAGGCATGTCTTTTGCCGGCGAATATCTGATTAGAATTAACAGCTGAACAATAAATGAAGGATGTAAGGAAATATAAGATTGAATCGATATCTGTAGTGAATGAATGTGTGAGTGGGTATTGTTTTACGCCGAATTTAGCAATATTCCAGCAATATCAAGGCGGGGGATACCAGAAATGGGCTTCACACATTGTACCCATGGGGGCAATCAAACCCGGGTCTTCGGCGTGACGAGCGAACACTTTAACCACTTGGCTACCCTCCGCCCCGATACATGTGGTACACTTTGAATGGATATTTAGTCACGTTCATGATACATGTAGTAAGAACCGGTATTTCCACCCGTGTTTGAGAATTGTCATCTCAGGATATTCTATATACCAACAAAATTGACACTGTAAGGAAATGTATAATAATCATTCAGATAAACTGTCGAGGCATGAGTTTTTTGTCTTCAGATTCTTTCCGAGACTGGTTTCATTGTGTGATAGTTGAGTGGAACTGCTCTCACACGTTTATCCAGAATGTGTGTTGCTATTTGACTTTATCTACTTAGCTCTTACACATGCATTTTCAACAACACTAGGCTTGTCATAAGAAAGGTAGGTTACAATCTGTGGTGGAAGTTTCGTAGCGATAGTTTCGTCACATGTCATGTTAAGTGAGTGAGTGAGTTTATACTTTACGTCACATCGGCAATTTATCTCTCAGCCATATCGTGACGAAGTCATGTTTAGAAATTTCATATGTAAATCATTCTAAAAATCGTCCCATAACTTGTGAGGCAAAGAATGGGCTTTACAAATTGCACGCATGTGGAGAAGGTCGTCAGTGTGTCAAATCAACATTTAACTCCACCACCCCATGACTAACATGAAGCCAGCACTTTAGAGTTACTTCCCTTGGATCAACCGAGGCCGTTTTCTATAAACCTAATCTTAGTAAGACTGTCGCCCTCGGAGGATGGGTATGTACACCAATACTTGTTACGAAAACAACCTCATAATAGAACACTCATATAACAACACATTATAACACAGAAACATCATTTTCAGACACGAGAAAGTCAATTCAGGATGAGTATAAACCATGTTTCTTACCTCACTGTCACTGTATTGTACTTATGTCCCGACGTATACACTAGACAACACTACAGATTACACCATGAAGTAAACATATGTCCAATAACATCCAGGTCCACAAAGCAATGTCACAACACTAACATACACAACCAATACGACCGGCTACAAACATCCGGCTCCAGCGTCTCTCGTGAACGAAGCGAAACATATGGCGACCGCTAGCTGTCACCCCCGTCTGACCTACTTTAACTGCGAGGTGATAAGACACCCTGTTACATAGTTTATCAGTATCATCGAAGGTGTAATTAAACTTGCGGTAACGTGACTGGATTTTAACGATCGAAAGTACAATGGATGGCTGACAGAATAACTTTCCGAACCGCCCTTGTAATTCTACACTCTCCGTAAACTGGTACATATATACGCGGAAACATAGACTAATATACATTGAATGCAGTTGTACACGTTAGTTGGTGTTGCTCTATAAAGTAAAAACTCATGTTCCGGGTTCTGCCGAACTACCTGATATAACTGTTATCCGCTTGTGCCCAAAAATATTATTTTCATAGGTGGTTTGGGTGATGGTTTACTGGTATCACAAACACCACATAATTTATTTGAGTAAAATATTCTCATTCAGTGGTGACATGCATATATTAACCCGCTTGTTGCCAGATAACAATGCCCTTTACATTCCAATCGCTTTCAGCTATCGTACATCATGCTGCTGGGGTGTACTCTCAATTCATCACATGGCTACGGTATATAGGTTTTCCTAAAAACTGATTAATATTAAATCTTCACTCCTTAAAATAAATGTACAATGTTTTCACTGTCGTTTAAACAGTTTGTATTTTGTATAACACCCGGCAATATTCCAGCTATATGACGGCGGTCTGTAAATAACCGAGTCTGGACCAGACAATCCAGGGACTGAAGTCACGAGCATCGATTTACACAACTGGGATACGAAGACATGCAACAACCAAGTCATCGAGCCTGACCACCCGACCCCGTTAGTCGCCTCATCAATCTTTATTTGCACTTGAAGCCTCAGGCCCATATACAAAGTATACAAAGTATACAAAAATACAAAATATACATCAAGGGTGATGGCGGTTTATCATATGTGTATATATATTCAATGATAACAGAGTGTTCAGTAATTAATGATAACATTCTCTCCTTAAAGTGAAGCTTTACAAAAGTTTAACAAGTATACTACTATAGCTGGATCATAATCATTCATTAAATTAACAAAACATTTGAATGTGCATTTGCTTAAATATTTCTTTGGTACAAAATGTTTCTCAAATCATTAAAACATGGACATTGCATTAGCATGTGGCATTCATCCTCTAACTCATTTAAATTACAATTCTGACAAATTTTGTTACATTTTTCAAATTATAACAAGCATGGTTTGCCGAAGGCCATTTCTAATCGGGTCTCCGGTTGTCACTGTCAATTGAGGGTACATTATGCTGCACATATGTACATACTTGCACTTGTGTGTTAATACGATGAAGCCATTGAGTATTGTTTTACGGATGTAATTGTATTTGGGGACACGGCTGTACAAGCCGTATTTCGATGGCGCGTTTCTTTGGCATGCTAGAACCATGATCGAGGGTTCGAGTCCCAGATATTAAGCCATGCTTGTATTACTCGTGTCACGATCCGATAATCGTGGGTTCGAATCCCTGATGATTCCTGATTAATAAGAACAATTGCTTGCCAGCACCACACAGTGCTCGTTGGTTTCGACAAAGTGGTAAGCGTCTAAAATAAGCATCACATCTGCAATTTCTCCCACATGGAAGAAGCCATCGTATTATTGAAACAGGGTTAAAAGCACTGTCAATCACTCACTCAGACATCCAGCAATTCACTCACTCACATACACTCACTCTTGAAATGATATGCTGCAAAAGAGAATATGCTGCAAAAGGAGTATTTTGTACAAATCACATTTATCATGGAGCATGGCAAGAAATCAGATAAGGGAGTAGTACAAATGTTCGATGTCGGATCAAAAAACCTCACACATGTAGTTTGGAACAACAACCCTTAAGCCTAATTGCGAAATTGTTGACATCCTCAAAAATCTCAGAATAACAGTACCACCGATATTAAAACAAAACACAGAAATTCTGGAGTCACACCACTATCAACACACCATGCACGGATGGATATAGAACTGGTATGTTTTCATCTGTACTTTATATTGTTATATCTGCGATAGTGATGATGATTATGTTTATTATAATATTGTGACGATTAAAGCTGTACAAAGGTTAATTATGGCCTTCCACCAATAACATGGAGTTGAAAGGAAGAAAAGCTGGCAGACCAACTGACACCCTAAATTTCAGAATTTTTTTTTTTTATCCGAGACCGAACTTTTCAACTGCTCGCTTAATACATCGATCAGTGTTGAGATTACTGGAGTTGTGTCCGAGTCTTGCGTGTCATATTAGATGCCCTTCACGTTATTGTCAAAATGGACAGAAATGTTTGGCGATATCCTTTATTACGTTTTGAATGCAAACTTATCGGTGTTAAAGTAATCAATATTAACAAAATTTGATAGTGAAGATACGGGTATAACAGAACATATTGAAAAATGGGTTAACATACATGAAGAAAGTGTATCAACTTTAATAATATGCTGTCATGGTTGTACTTAATGTCAAGGTTTATTATGTTGACTTGCTTATAAGAATATATATCAAGAAGATAAGAGAATATTTAATAATTACATATCAGATTGAGAGACAAAATGAATTAATATACTTTGAAATCATGTAACAAGAGAGGCACTGGATGTATTGACAACTCGACAGTGAAAATTCAGACTACCAGTACATGTGGTCAGTAAGTATTGGGTAAGAAGAAGCTGATTAATAACCACCAATCTCCTTAAAATCAGATTTTTTAATCCGAAACGATATACCACTCTGCGTAAAGATCTGAGGTGACAGTGTACCCCCAATAATGACGTCGCGTGAGGTGAACTTTCTGATCAGTGAATCAGCGTCGAGGCGTCTAAATTATCGGTACTAGTGCGCGAACCATTCAGATCAACATATCTGATTTCCGTCTCACGAAAAAGCGCTAAAACGACATTTCCAGAACGTACATAATGAAAGCTGCACCATTAGATTTTTGTGGAAAATTTAAACTACCTGTTGTTTCTTACCTCCGCGGTAGCTACAACAAAAACCAAGTACCTTCGAGGGCATATTTATGTCCTGAGTGGATTTTCTTTTGTTCAAATCGAAATTTCCGAATCGAGAAAGCTGACATTTGTTTGGCTTAAAATCCTATTCATCCTGGTTCACCGAACGCGACCTTCTATGGAGTTGTCCTTAAGGTAAGTATTGTTTCGGATTAAAATATCAGAGCCCCGTTACCCAAAGCGATCTGAGCGCTAAGCTTATCGTAATGTATAACCCCTATACGTTTACATGGGCTTTGTCGTAGCCCAAAGATCGCTTTGTGGAACTATCGTAAACCTATATTAGAGTATGGGAGTTACGATCACCTTAGCGCTAAGATAGCTTTGTGGAACGGGGCCCTGCAGCTGGACCCTGATCTTTATTGGATTGACTCACTACAGGTATACAGTTCATCCCTTTAAATCGGACTCTCCTATATTCGTATGATTACTTTTAAGGAACGTCTCCATATATACAATGTGTCACTACATCGTAAGTATGATTCGATACTACGGACATTTGTTAAGCCAGACGAATTCACAAGTTACGGCGTTGTTCGGATTAACGAGGTCATTGGTCTTTTCCCATGGTGTCACGTGATCATTGAATAATACAGGTGTAACGTTTTGAATTATTAAATGTGGTTCATCAATTTATCATTGATGAGAAGTCATGTATCTCAACCATTACACTTTCAATTGCTTCTTGAGGTTTGTGTCCACCATTGGATGCAAAAGTCTTCCTCTGTCTCCTCAAACCTGGGTTCCTGAGCAATGTGTAGGCAAGTTTCCACTTTCGAACGTATCGCGTATTTTTCAAAACTGAAAGTAAATATTATCTCACATTACAGGTCTAGTTAGTAAATTACATAAATGATATTCATCGTAAGAAATCATGATAACTTCATGTAAATATAAGTTTTCCAGGTCGCTATACATTCATTTGCAAACTGGCAAAGGTAGCACTTTCCTTGATGGGAGAATAAAGAATACAGATAACAAAAAAGGACACATTGATACACTTAGGTAACCAGTTTCAAAATGAGCCAAGCAATTTCTTACAGGATTAAAATGGTACTTTGACAAAGGCCAAATCTACAGTGACAAAACAAAGTTGAACTGATTAAGGTATAACCTTGTGGTTATCTGGAGCTTGCAAGGGGAATTTGGTATGACAATCAACTCCGCATATAACGAACTGTAAGGAATCCTCGTGATCATTTCGTTGAATTCGAAGATCGGTTTAATGACGTTTTGAACTGTGATTTTACAGTATTTCAGTAACATCACGGCTTGGTACTGCGGTCAGAACGCCTAACGTGAACCGGGTCTTTGACATTTACCACTTTTGATGACACCCTAGAGCAAGGGTATGGTGCCAACGAGAAAGGATCATAACTACTCACGGAGAATCTGGGATTCGAACTCGAGATAATCGGATAGTGGCACAAGTAACACAAGCAACTGTTCATTTTGAAACATGATGACACGAAATACGAGATAGGACAAAAGCCCTGCTTGACTCACTGCAGCTGGCAATGGCAATTTGTTAAGAATATCATACATGATCAGGTATCTGGCAATTTGTATTTTTCTTTCTTACATTTGCATGGTTTGGACTTTTGACATGACCAATGTCTAAAATGAGTGAAATAAGACGATTTGGCAAACTCCAAGAGAATATCTCAGCATGAGTCAATCCGTGACCACGATACTTTTTGTTAACCATGTGATTGTACACCTGCGGAGATAATTAGATTGGGTCACAAGATTGGCTCAAATACTAAAAAAACCCGTTTCTTGGAAACCTCCAAAACCGGCCTTTTTGACATATTTTAATCTTAGCAATGCATTTAGTGTTGTCCCAAACGTGCGGTTTTTGAAAGGAACAAAGGCTTATTCTCATTCATATAAACATATCTGATAACTTTCATAATTATTTGTAAAGGATTTCCTCCTTTCTTAAATAATGCATTCAAAATTATCCCGTGGGCTAAAAAGGGCCCCTGTCCTACCTCGTCCTTTGAGATAAATTCCGTCCTACTGCGCAACAGACATTACCCTAGCGTTATAGATAACACACTGTTGGCAGGTGCGCTATTCAATGGATCAATATTTAGACCAGATGACCTGGAATCTAGCTACATGTATTTACATGTGAATATTTACCTTTTCAACATACACAATTCTGTCACATGTAAAACGTTTATGTTAGACCCACTAACGTCTGTGGGGGAAGCAGGATACACAGTCGTCTGAGGCACCTCAACTCGGTGTACAGAATAGCTTGCCTTGGAACGCCAGAAACCTATGATAGTGGGTTCGAATCCCGATTCGCCCCGATTGTTTCTAAATTTGCCAGCACCATACCAGTCCTCTTTGGTTTCACCAACATGGTAAACCTCTTAAATCTGCCTAGCTTCGGACTTTCTTCCCACATTAATCTGACACGCCGTGATATAACTGGAATACTGTTCGAAGCAGCGTTAAACCAAACTCACTAATACTCTCTATACTTATGTAGTATACAGAAAGTAACCTGAAATCTGCCGTTGGGATTTTCTACCCGAAGTGCCGCTGATCAGGTGTTCATCTTCGGATGGCTCAACATCAGGAAATGTCCTGTACAGGCGCACGGGTGTCCCAAATAATGTTCTTTGGCTGTCATGTCTCTTCTGTAACGTTTCGTCCCAGAGGACACCACAGAAGACCCGGACAACAGGGTGGTTATGACTGTTTTCAACGTGTAGCATACTGATGTAGGATAAGTGACCTGAAGGATGAATGCAGATTGAAGATGTCATGATGAACAAGAGATTGCGATAAACTTAACGAGCGTAGATCATGCAGCCTTCTGCCAAATGGGCTGAAGTGAAAGGGGGTTTAACGTTCCGTTAAGGAGTTGTGCACGTATATAGCGAGGTACACGCACCGTAATTTGTTTGTGGTTGTGTGTGTGTGGCTGCTTGTACTTGTCCGGACTTTGCCGATTTTATAGTGCTCGCCCACTGAGATACCATGCCACTGCTTACTGACTCCGCGCCGGCCAGCCCTTGTTTTTTATCCCCTTATATATCGATCGCCATACAGGGTAAAAACATGTACCATCATTTAACGACGCCTTTTTGTATGACACGACCTGAGATCGAACCACCGATCTTTCCCTCTATCAACTAGAACTGTGGATGTGCGATGTGTGTAACCGAGATCATGTCATAATACTAGATACATCACGAACTTTGATTTGGCAAATAATAATAAAGACGTGGCATTTATATATTTAAATAAATTCCAAACTGCTTGCATAATAAATTGTCACAAATATCTAACAAATATCTTTCACCAGACATGATGGATGATCTAAACATGATGTGTTGTGGGTCGAAAGATGTTGTGTGGAGCCATCTAGACCTTGGTATTCAGTACAAGTAGTCCAACAGTCGAACATGCAACCGGATTACTGTTTACGTACAAATGTATACATATATCTGTTTGCCTGCACCTCTATCATGCCTTTCCATGTTCCTCATGAAGGTGGTTTTGTCCAGTCTACCAACCATCACGCCGCCCATGACTGTCCCAATTAGAATTCGAAGGAAGCAGGAGAATATACCAATGGTCAGGCTCCCGAACAGGGAGAAAAAGTTGAATCCCTCGTAAAATCTCCTACAACACAACATGAACCTGATCACCACCATTGCAGTCCTTTGTGGTAATCAGCAAAAATAGTTGATGAGAAATAATGCAATTCAGCGAGGGATGCATTCGCCACGCTTTCGTTAGGAAATAAGATACCCCTTTGCGAAGCGTTGGGAATTCACTGTGCACACGTAACTATAGCGTTACCAAGTGAGTCGAGGTTCAATGGTGTAGAAAGTGGTGTATTATGTGTTAAATTAACTTATTTACATCTTTAAACATGTAGGCAAGTCAAAGTAACTACAAATGCCATTAAATAAACATTATACCACAGTGACTGTTAGGACACTTTGTTTGAACTCCTGAAAAACATGTATTTGATGTCGTAATAAAAAATGGAATTTTTCTTTTTTACAATTATTCTTTGGAGTCACCGTCACGATCTTTGAACAGTTTGAATAACAGGTTAACAATAAATTAAAAGTATTATTTGCCCTACCTGTTATCTACATTGAGCGGTGGATCCTCGTCAGTCGGGCGTATTTTGTCCTGAAGCAGAACGTATCTCGCCATCACTACCTGGAGATAGAAGAGGATGAGTGCCGTGGCAGGAAAGCTGGGAAGAGAAACAAGACGCTGAGAATATATTTATTACACTGTGTTCCTTGAGGAGAACGCATGGAACAAAAGGCCCCAGTACAATTACAACATACACACCTTTCGTTATGATGAGGTTAGGTGAATTGTGGCTTAATCGTTTAAGATTATTGCACTTATTTGGCGACGTGCATGTGTGTGTGTGTGTGTGTGTGTGTGTGTGTGTGTGTGTGTGTGGTTGTACTAATCCGACGTTTGCTGATTCACATTCTTCTCTAAAGTTGGTTGGCTGGTTTGTTGTTTAACGCCGCACTCAGCAATATTCCAGGTATATGACGGCGGTCTGTAAATAGTCGAGTCTGGACCAGACAATCCAGTGATTAATATCATAAGCATCGTTCCACGCATTTGGGATCGATGACATGTATCAACCAAGTCAGCGAGCCTGACCACCCGATCCCGTTAGTCTCCTTTTACGACAAGCATAGTTGCCTTTTACGGCAAGTATGGGTTGCTAAGACCTATTCTACCCCGGAATCTTCACGGGTCCTTTTCTGAAGGGGGACGAGGATGGAGCAAATAATCAGTTCCAGAAAGTTGGATTCAAGTCAATGTGTCACTGCCTTGTCTGTCTACGACTTCAAGTCTTTCAGTTATCATAATAAGTCGAAGCAATGTCTTAATCAAGTTCACAATTAAATCTCATCGTGGAGCATACTCTCCCCTTAACGTCAGGTCACTCGTCATTCATATTATAAGTAAAAGCGACAAAACCCTTTCCATGTACAAAATATCTTCCCCCAAAGTCGACTCAACGATTCTGACTAATAGTATATTATGAGAATGTGTCTATGAATCACTATCAAATAGTGATGATACCAGGTATTCGCGAAAATGTGAGCGTATCTTTCCCCGCCGGTTACATCCGTGTCAAATACGAGCAAAGACAACCCAACAACAACATGGGCATATACGGTACAGGTAAGAAACAGTCCCAACAAATGTTTCTAAAATATTTTTTTTCAAAAGTCAACTTCCAAATTGATATGGCAGAATATTCGGCAGCACCAATGACGTAAGCTATGGTGACGAATGAATGCATGGTATTTTCACAAAATATAAAAGAAAGATAATACACTGGATAATGAAGGTACCTTAATAGACACGATAGTTTGGCGAAAAGGGCATGTGGAGCAAGCATTATCTACCTCAAAACCTGTGCTACGTATGTGAGGAAGGTCACCAGGTAGCCGTTGGCGTCCATCAAGAACAGCGCATAGTAGACTACAAGAGACAACCCCAGCAGAAAGAAGAAGGCAATCACGGTACCTGTGGCATAAAAATACGTTTAGTGGGTAGGGTTATGGAAGCTATAAAGCCAATACACACAATCCGATATATACAATGAATGAATATTGTTTTACGCCGCATCAGCAATTTTCCAGCTATTCACGGCGACCGATATATAGGTCACCTAGCAGAAACAACGTTTTAATTAGAATTATACATATGTCATTTCTTGTGTTCAGAAACATGGCTACAAATCCCTTTGCACTATTTAATAAATGTGCGGTTCCCTCAGGTATTGTATTCATACACGGATTCTAAAGCTTAAACATTGTACTCTCGTGTTTGTCTTTTTAGTTAATATATCATTTGGTTGATAACTAATAGTATGCCACTAAAAGCTCACATAATACAATGTTATACCTTAAACATTCTGATAACGATACGGACATAACCATACAGTTACAAATAAGCGGTTTGTCACGGTAAACGAAACACTGATGTAAGACACTATTGTTGACTTTACACAGACATTACGCTTGACGTGGTATTTTGTGACGTCACAATAAATGATGACGTCACAGCGTTCGAGAAGGTTCCCTCTTCAAAAGGTTTGTTCGTTTTTGAAAGATACAGCTTAGAGTGATTATTACAATCATAGTTGTAGCAGATTCAGTTTCAAAAACGTGTGACTGAAAAGCTGAAGCAGGACTTACCCCATACACTGTAGGCAATGAGATAGCCGAGGAATCGCAGATTGCTGGCCTGAAGGTGAATGCAATAATTGGCGAACTATTTTATGTGTCAATTTTACAATACCGTTATTGTTTAAATTGCATATTTTGTGTTCAGTTCGACTGATATTATGTGGCAGTTTAACTCCTCACTCATTACGCAGTGGCTCCTTACCATGATATATTGTGCACGTTGGTCAATCTGGCAGATGAAGGATTGATCTCCTTGGTGCAACCTCAAAATGTTTTTCCTTCAGATTTGGAAATGAAAAAGAGATTGAAGCAAATTGGAGGGTTGGCAGTTTAGGTATGACGTGATCAGTTCCTTATGTCAGTAGAATAAAATGTCATAAATCTCAGACAGTATCGTAAACATTGAAACAAATAAACGGCACACTCTTATGAATGAGTTTAAGGACGAACCGATGATGATATGTCATATACCCCGACTTTCTTTTCATAAGCTTATTTTGCAAAAGAGAGTAAATCGCTTGAGTACGTATGACGAAACCTAAAAGAAATGAATGAGCGATCTAGGTTTAACGCCACTTTTAGCAATTTAAGGAATTTCACCAACGAAATGTGTTTCACACATGGTGGAGAATCGAACCTTGGCCTTCGGCATGACGAGCGAACGATTTAACAACTGGGCTACCCAACGCCCTTTTTCCGTTATAGTAATTGAATTTCACTGAAATGAGTATTGGGTTTTCAAAGTTTGGACTGGATGAGGACGGTGCTATGAGTGTTTGTCGTTATAGGTTACATGTTATATGTTCCTCGTACTGTTGCGCCAAGCTTCATATCTTTAATCCCAATACTGCTGCCTGAATCAACGCTCGGGAACTATCGAGTTGCCTGCCTTAGCCACACAGAGATACGCTGTCTATGGGTTTGTATTTCACATTTGCACTCATTATGAACTTTGGAATGTCACTACCATTTCCGCGCGCGTGGGTTTCACTGTTCGTGTCTTCCACTACTGCGTCAATTTTGGCTTTACTCCATCATTGAGGTGAGGTAGAGACATTACTTTAAATGTAACATACTATGTTCACAGTGGCGTACAGGTCTCAAACACAGATCTAGAAAAACATCACCGGTTTGGAATGAACAGATGTAATACACGAAATGATCTCCTGCCCGTTTCAATTTTATGTTGAAGATAGAACTGAAACATGAATGAGAACAATTCGTAACGTGTTGTTATTTCATTAATATATAAAACGTACCCCCTCCCCTCTCTCTCTCTCTCGCTCTCTCTCTCTTTCTCTCTCTCTCTCTCTCTCTCTCTCTCTCTCTCTCTCTATATATATATATATATATATATATATGAATAATGAATAATGAATTTATTTCACGATGAATTTTCTATTTATAACATATTAAATTCTGAAACGGAATTATGTAGTGAAGCGGTCATAAAATATACGGGATTCGTTTGGAAAATGGACACCAATCTCTCTGTCCATGTGCGAACAAAACAAAACGACACACTTACTCCTGGTGTGAGTAACCTCCCGTTGGGATTCCGGGTCAATTAGGTCCTGAGCAACATGTGCTTGTCGTATGAGGCGACTAAAGGGTGTCAGGCACGATCACTTGGTCGATTGCTGTCAACCTACCTCCACTGCGTGGTACGTTTCTCATAATCACTGGTTTGTCTGGTCTATGCCCTGTGTCACAAAGCGCTATGAGATCAAAGATGACCGTAACTCCTTTTCCATAGCATTAACAGTCGTTGAGCTAACAACGATTGGTTGTCTTGTCCAGGGCTCCGGTTTACAAAGCGGTCTCAGCGCTACGAGAGTCACAGTCCTAACCCCGTTTGTCGAACGGGGCCCGGATTCGATCATTTACAGTGCGGCAATATATAAGAAACAAACTAATAAATAATGAATACTTCATAGTTACAAAAAAGACATAAGGGTACCTGTATATCTTCAAGAAGAAGTATATGTGAATAAACGCTGCAGCATTGGCTACAAACGCCACTGCGTAATACGTTCCTGCAAGAATAAATACAACAAATCAATTTTAAAAAGAGCATCATATTCATATGGTCTAAGAGCATTAAGTTTATTAAAAGTACTCCAAAGGTAAAAGATTTCATAAAATGGATGATGACGTCATAGCTATCATTTCTGACGTCATGTTGATATTGAAAGCCTCGCGACATGATATCAGTAGAAAATATATATCATTTTCTTCACTGCAGCTAAACCCACCAAGCGTCTGAACCCACCAAGCGTTCGAGGTGGACTTATTGACTTTTTAAATGCGCTACTATTCACACAACAGAGATATTGTTGATAAGTCATCTGCATTTTTCGTTATCTACAGAATCGAAATATACAGGGTTTGTATCAAATATGTGTTCTCTTTTATATGCAAATGGCGTACAAAGCGGTAAGGTAAAGGTTGTGTCTCGGTGCAAATATAGCCCTATCTTCAACATTTTCTCAACACACAGAGAGAGCACACCAGCTGATCTTTAAACGCAATAAAATATGTGGTTGGCTGCAATCAAGTACCGATATCTATCATTCAAATGTAAAAGGTAAAACATAACCTACTTTATCTTAATGGGTACGGTAGATATCACATTGTACTTCATCGTTTACATCCATTCAAAAATGGATACATCTGAGTGTAACCGGAACTTAAGCATTTAAGCTTGAATCAAACTACCACGTGCTTATAACGACTTAGATGAATTGACACAATAACTGGGACCACAGTTCTACTGTTTAATATTACATGAAATATCATCACCCGATACGGATTCAACATATGAATATGCAAAATATTGTCCTTATTGTATGGAGACTCGATTCCCGACATGGGTTCCTTGTGTAGTGCCCTGGAAATTCTGGTGTTCCATGTCCGTGACATGGCAGGGATATTGTTAATAGCCCACCCATTCATAGTTTTGGCATTGGACATAGAGTACTAACTGGTTTGCCTAAAGGTAAGATATGGTGTTTTTCAGCACAGTGCTCTTGGGTTAATTTTCATGTTTTTTTGTTGTTTAACACCGTATTCAGCAATATTCCAGCTATATGACGGCGGTCTGTAAGTAATCGAGTCTGGACCAGACAAACACATTTTGACAACATGAGCTTTGATCCTCACAATTGGGATCGATGACATGCATCTACCAAGTCAGTGAGTCTGACCACCCAATCCCGTTAGTCGCCTTTTACGACAAGCATTGTATTCTACCCCGGATCTTCCTGTCGACAAGCGGACCTCAGTTCAAAATATTCACACTCTGTAATATCTCAATGTGTTTTATATGGGGTCTTGGTGCAAATCAAAGCGTGGTGACTGTTGTTGGTACCATTGCGGGAGCAGTGGGGTAGACTAGTGGTTAAAACGTTCGCTCACCACGCCGAATGACCCGGTTCGATTATTCATGTGGATACAATGTGTGAAACCAATGTCTGGAGTGCCCTGCTCCCGATATTGATGGAATATTGCTAATTGCGGCGTAAAATCATACTCACTGACTCACTCACTAGTACCAGTACTTGTTATTTAAGGTGTGTTACCTATCATACCGTCGACGGCCTGTGGTGTGAGGAAGATGATTGTATGGTTGAATACTGGTAGCTGGATGTTCTCATCCAAGTTCTTGAGCTCTTGCGCTGACATGACGAACCCTATCTCTGCTACAGCAAGCTGAAAGGGTAAAAGAGTTTTCCTGTTTTCTCAATTAAACGTTTATCATTTTAATTTTTATTACCTTTCAAGAAATATCTTTTTCTTCATTGAAGCATATTTCATGTTGTCTGACAAATCAGTAATTCCTGTGTGAAAACCGGTGGTCGTATCTATATAATACAAATGTCTACACTAAGTACACGTTAACATGTCAGGCACTACAAGTAGAACCCGAGTGATACCTATGTCTACACTAGGTACATGTTAGCATGTCCTGCCTTCATGTAGTACCCGAGTGATACCAATGTCTACACTAGGTACATGTAAGCATGTCCTGCCTTCATGTAGTACCCGAGTGATACCAATGTCTACACTAGGTACATGTAAGCATGTCCTGCCTTCATGTAGTACCCGAGTGATACCAATGTCTACACTAGGTACATGTAAGCATGTCCTGCCTTCATGTAGTACCCGAGTGATACCAATGTCTACACTAGGTACATGTAAGCATGTCCTGCCTTCATGTAGTAACCGTGTTATAACAATGTCTACACTAGGTACATGTAAGCATGTCCTGAATTCATGTAGTACCCGAGTGATATCAATGTCTACACTAGGTACATGTAAGCATGTCCTGCCTTCATGTAGTACCCGAGTGATACCAATGTTTACACTAGGTACATGTAAGCATGTCCTGCCTTCATGTAGTACCCGAGTGATAGCAATGTTTACACTAGGTACATGTAAGCATGTCCTGCCTTACAGGTAGTATCCGAGTGATATCAATGTCTACACTAGGTACATGTAAGCATGTCCTGCCTTACAGGTAGTACCCGAGTGATACCAATGTCTACACTAGGTACATGTAAGTATGTCCTGCCTTAAAGGTAGTACCCGAGTGACACCAATATCTACACTAGGTACATGTAAGCATGTCCTGCATTCATGCAGTACCCGAGTGATACCAATGTCTACACTAGGTACATGTAAGCATGTCCTGCCTTCATGTAGTACCCGAATGATAACAATGTCTACACTAGGTACATGTAAGCATGTCCTGCCTTCATGTAGTACCCGAGTGAAATCAATGTCTACACTAGGTACATGTAAGCATGTCCTGCCTTCGTGTAGTACCCGAGTGATACCAATGTCTACACTAGGTACATGTAAGCATGTCTTGCCTTACAAGTAGCACCCGAGTGATACCAATGTCTACATTAGATATATGTAAGCATGTCCTGCCTTACAGGTAGTACCCGAGTGATGCCAATGTTAACACTAGGTACATGTAAGCATGTCCTGCCTTCATGTAGTACCCGAGTGATACCAATGTCTACACTAGGTACAGGTAAGCATGTCCTGCCTTCATGTAAGACCCGAGTGATACCAATGTCTATACTATAGGTACATGTAAGCATGTCCTGCCTTCATGTAGTACCCGAGTGATATCAATGTCTACACTAGGTACATGTAAACATGTCCTGCCTTCATGTAGTACCCGAATGATAACAATGTCTACACTAGGTACGTGTAAGCATGTCCTGCCTTACAGGTAGTACCCGAGTGATATCAATGTCTACACTAGGTACATGTAAGCATGTCCTGCCTTCGTGTAGTACCCGAGTGATACCAATGTCTACACTAGGTACATGTAAGCATGTCTTGCCTTCCTGTAGTACCCGAGTGATACCAATGTCTACACTAGGTACATGTAAGCATGTCCTGCCTTACAGGTAGTACCCGAGTGATGTCACTGTCTACGCTAGGTACATGTAAGCATGTCCTGCCTTACAGGTAGTACCCGAGTGATGTCAATGTCTACGCTAGGTACATGTAAGCATGTCTTGCCTTACAGGTAGTACCCGAGTGATACCAATGTCTACACTAGGTACATGTAAGTATATCCTGCCTTACAGGTAGTACCCGAGTGATGCCAATGTCTACACTAGGTACATGTTAGCATGTCCTGCCTTACAGGTAGTACCCGAGTGATAACAATGTTTACACTAGGTACATGTAAGCATGTCCTGCCTTACAGGTAGTACACGAGTGATACCAATGTCTACACTAGGTACATGTAAGCATGTCCTGCCTTACACTTAGTACCCGAGTGATACCAATGTCTACACTAGGTATATGTAAGCATGTCCTGCCTTTATGTTGTACCCGAGTGATACCAATGTCCACACTAGGTACATGTAAGCATGTCCTGCCTTCATGTAGTACCTGAGTGATACCAATGTCTACACTAGGTACATGTAAGCATATCCTGCCTTCATGTAGTACCCGAGTGATACCAATGTTTACACTAGTTACATGTAAGCATGTCCTGCCTTACAGGTAGTACCCGAGTGATACCAATGTCTACACTAGGTACATGTAAGCATTACCTGCATTCATGTAGTACCCGAGTGATACCAATGTCTACACTAGGTACATGTAAGCATGTCCTGCCTTACAGGTAGTACCCGAGTAATATCAATGTCTACACTAGGTACATGTAAGCATGTCCTGCCTTCATGTAGTACCCGAGTGATACCAATGTCTACACTAGGTACATGTAAGCATGTCTTGCCTTACAGGTAGTACCCGAGTGATACCAATGTCTACACTAGGTACATGTAAGCATGTCCTGCCTTCATGTAGTACCCGAGTGATAACAATGTTTACACTAGGTACATGTAAGCATGTCCTGCCTTACAGGTAGTACCCGAGTGATACCAATGTCTACACTAGGTACATGTACGCATGTCCTGCCTTACAGGTAGTACTCGAGTGATATCAATGTCTACACTAGGTACATGTAAGCATGTCTTGCCTTACAGGTAGTACCCGTGTGATAACAATGTTTACACTAGGTACATGTAAGCATTACTTGCATTCATGTAGTACCCGAGTGATACCAATGTCTACACTAGGTACATGTAAGCATGTCCTGCCTTACAGGTAGTACCCGAGTAATATCAATGTCTACACTAGGTACATGTAAGCATGGCCTGCCTTCATGTAGTACCCGAGTGATACCAATGTCTACACTAGGTACATGTAAGCATGTCTTGCCTTACAGGTAGTACCCGAGTGATACCAATGTCTACACTAGGTACATATAAGCATGTCCTGCCTTCATGTAGTACCCGAGTGATAACAATGTTTACACTAGGTACATGTAAGCATGTCCTGCCTTACAGGTAGTACCCGAGTGATACCAATGTCTACACTAGGTACATGTACGCATGTCCTGCCTTACAGGTAGTACTCGAGTGATATCAATGTTTACACTAGGTACATGTAAGCATGTCCTGCCTTACAGGTAGTACCCGTGTGATAACAATGTTTACACTAGGTACATGTAAGCATGTCCTGCCTTACAGGTAGTACCCAAGTGATACCAATGTCTACACTAGGTACATGTAAGCATGTCCTGCCTTACAGGTAGTACCCGAGTGATACCAATGTCTACACTAGGTAGATGTACGCATGCCTTGCCTTCATGTAGTACCCGAGTGATACCAATGTCTACACTAGGTACATGTAAGCATGTTCTGCCTTACAGGTAGTACCCGAGTGATGCCAATGTGTACACTAGGTACATGTAAGCATGTCCTGCCTTACAGGTAGTACCCGAGTTATACCAATGTCTACACTAGGTACATGTAAGCATGTCTTGCCTTACAGGTAGTACCCGAGTGATACCAATGTCCACACTAGGTACATGTAAGCATATACCTCCTTCATGTAGTACCCGTGTGATAACAATGTCTACACTAGGTACATGTAAGCATGTCCTGCCTTACAGGTAGTACCCGAGTGATATCAATGTCTACACTAGGTACATGTAAGCATGTCCTGCCTTCATGTAGTACCCGAGTG
This sequence comes from Haliotis rufescens, assembly GCF_023055435.1. NCBI lineage: Eukaryota > Metazoa > Mollusca > Gastropoda > Lepetellida > Haliotidae > Haliotis > Haliotis rufescens. The sequence goes on along the minus strand of NW_025963779.1, from coordinate 57,177,589 downwards.
ATACCAATGTCTACACTAGGTACATGTAAGCATGTCCTGCCTTACAGGTAGTACCCGAGTGATACCAATGTCTACACTAGGTACATGTAAGCATGTCCTGCCTTCATGTAGTACCCGAGTGATACCAATGTTTACACTAGGTACATGTTAGCATGTCCTGCCTTCATGTAGTACCCGAGTGATACCAATGTTTACACTAGGTATATGTTAGCATGTTTTGACTTACAGGTAGTACCCGAGTGATACCAATGTCCACACTAGGTACATGTAAGCATATACTTCCTTCATGTAGAACCAGTGTGATAACAATGTCTACACTAGGTACATGTAAGCATCTTCTGCACTACAGGGAGTACCTGTGTGATAGCAATGTCTAGACAAGTGTAAGCATGTCCTACCCTAAAGCTGGTACACGTATAACATACGAACACATTTGCCGTTCTAACATGTCTTCTGAAGGGGAATACCATAAACATTCACATCCTTCAAATCACATTGCACCTTCCAGCTAATACGAACCTGATAGAGAATAACAGTAATGATGAAGACAGCACAGACTATCTTCACAGGATACTTGAAGCCCTGGATGGATCTGTAGCAAACCTTTTGTCTGAACGTTTCTTCTTTCCTGTAAAGTAAATAACTACTCTTATTCTACACAAATATAACAAAGATTTGTCTCGGCATTGTGTTAGTATTCAGTAGATGTTACCATCATTTATACACTCACTTAACCGCCTACCCACTCACTCATTCACTCACTTACTCTACAATACTTACGTTAAAACTGCATCGTAGTAACCGCTCAGTAATAGCCGTACATGGATGATTTGATGTGGATGCACCGTGTCTGTATCCTCCTGTCGTTAAAAGTTGAAGCGTGAGTTATTTTATCCAATATTGTGGTGAATAAATGATCACAGCACAAACAGTTGTTGATGTTAAATTACATACTGTACCAGAACAATCTAAATCTGAGTCCGCAGAAATCAGTTTTGCCGTATGTTGACGGACACTGGAAAGTTATTCCGGTTGTCGGATCATACTTGCAAATACTTCCAAATGTGACATTGTTACAAAACTGATGTCCAATGCAATTCCCTATCTTCACATGTACTGTATGTTCCCTTGTGTTTTTCAGGTGAACAGTTGACTTGCTTTGCATGTGTTTGTGACGAGTGCCACCCGTGGGGCAGGATAGGCTCACCTTTTCGCGGACACTTGGTTTTATCACTATTTGATAATGATTCATAAACACATGCTCATGACATAGTCAGAATCGTACAGTGACCTCTGCTTTAAGAAGAGATTTATTATGATTATGGAAATGTTTTTATAGCTTTTTATTATCGCAGTGCCTCTCTAACTTATTTTTTTAAGTATTTTCATATTTCAATATTTTTAAAATTTAAATCCCCCCTCCCCCATGCCCTGGTTATTCTCATTTCAAAATAGAGACGAACAGCAGTTTAACAGGGAAAATCACTAGAAGTATGATATGGCTTTCTTCTTAACCTTTCACATATTAACACGGCATCAGGATACGTGTTGCCTACCTGGTCTTTCGTCATAATTTGCTCTGTTCGCAATTCGACTCTTTTCTTTGATTATACTATACAACATGACATATCAATTTTTTGTATTCAAGGCTATTGACAAATATATTTTAATGATTTTGGCAATAGAGACATATACAACGTTTACAATATCATCAGATATATCGATAACTGATATTACGTGACAGATATACATGTCAAAGTGTTTTTTCTAATCAAAGCTGGCATGGTACTATACTAGTTACGTAGAGTGAATGTGTATTTAACACATGGTTTAAGAAGAAGTTTATTCAAGAATGAGTTTAAGAAGATACTGTTTAACGACGAAGTATGTCTTTTGGATATCTCTAAGTTATATCATGCCATAAGGGTTTGGGAATGACGGCAGCTTGGCATGCTTGATACATTTGACAAATGAGTCTATTAGGGTCTCGACACATTCTCCGTTTACCATAGCTTTTGGTCTACGTTGAGTAATGCCTAAAATATTTACATGCTTTATATCATGTTCGATCAGGTATGTCAAACTTTTGACAATCCCATATTTCAGAGGCATATGTAAGAATACATTGTAGGTTTCGTCTTCATGTCGAATATCTTAAAGCACATTTCATAAGTTAGATACCCAATACAATTCATGGTTATTGAAGTTCAAACAGTGCTCTTTTGACTTCTAACCATGTAAGTAATATTGAATTTTGCATATTCAAATTTGAACTAAAGATGACACCGAACTATTTCAACATTATTATCATCAACTTTCCAAACACCACATCCCTTGATTGGACCATACATTATGAAAACAACAATTCTATAGTTTTATCTAAATTAACAGGCTTGGATAATTTCCAAGTTTCTCTGTATACCTTCCAAATTGTTTAAGTCGGGGTAATTTATTTTGCCTCTATTGCCATTTGCTCCTAATTCATTTACCAGGGGGGTACAATAACGGATTAAGAACACAATCGCCCTCTGAACGTGTGTGTCTCTGTCGTACCTGTAGGGAGTAAACTTCAGATGCCACAAGGCGGATAATTAACACTGCTGATCTCAGCATCAGGCACAGGTAACATACAAGCACAGGAAGGTAGATCGCGATGGATTCTGCTGGAGGCACCTGCAACATATATTGTCAATATGGTTCGACAGAAACGCAGAGTCCACGAATTCATTCATTGTGAAAGGCGTACGTTCTACCGGTATTGATAATGATCGACCTCTTACAACATCTGTAAATTGCTTTTCATTAACTAAGTACTACTCAATCACATTTTAATCGTGTGGGAATTCTATGACAACCTCTGGAACATATATAACCTTTTGGAACAATGTTTAAAAAGGGTAGTTGTTTGTTGCAGTTTGTTTGTTTCCTTGTTTAAAGCATGTTATAATCAATGTTTATCAATGCTCACTACGCTGCAAAATCCAACCAAGACATTTGTCCGCACGATCATCAAACGGTGTACTTACTTTATTGATATGACCGGATTCACAGAGCCACTGCACTAGACTTGTGACAACACCGCCGCACCTGTCAGATATTTTTAACTTACATGCTTGTATCCAAGAGTGTGTATAGATATACGTACTTGATTGGTACTATGGTTCTAAATGACACATAATAGGTACACAAACGTAGTTATTTGTAATTTTCATTTGTTTCGTAGCCTGGAGGGGACCAAGCCCGGACATGTTGACTGTGTCCGAGTTATTCAGAAACCCACTTTGTTCATTTGCTAACTCAACTTTCAATATGCATTCTTTAGATCAATCGAGACGTTAATGGTTAGTAATACCATAACTTCATGCAGAGACAATATAATATGTCTACATAGAGCTATTTTTGCTCTATAGACAAAGACTGGAAATAGGCACCATACAAAACGCATTATCCTTTCATTGCCAACATTCCTATGACGTATCCAGTGTAGATGCGTGTTTGTGAAACTGAAAAAAAACTCTCAACTGACAGAATAAATTTTTAACACATTTATAACAACTCACAATAAGGCAGAATAGAGAAATCCACATACAGATCCAACCAATCGGTGTCGAGTAGCGATGCATGCAAACAGAGGGAAGCATACCACTGTCACCTCCACCACCCGCAGTTGTAGAATCAATGCTGTAAGAATATAACAATGCATGTAAATTCAAACACAGGAGACCATGGCTATCGATGCATTGTACAATCATGTTATACGTGTACCGTGTGTATAAGTACGCCCATCAGTGAGTGGAACAATAACATAAGACTTCCGTGGTAGATGTGGTGCAATTTGAACGACATTCACACAGATCACTCAATTTCAGGACAAGGACGACGTTGTCGTACGCGGTGGTCCAACTGATTCTATTAAGAGGGCCTAAAAAAGACCTGTACATAAACTGGTTCTGTAGGAATGCTGATGTTACATGTGATGTATACATTATTACTATGCCACCGTCAAATCTACATTCGCCGTTACTTTCCCACCGTCAAATCTGCCGAAATCCCAAATATAGTTGGCGGCAAATTGTCAGTGATGACGTCGGTACGTCATGGCTCTCGAATCAGATCGATTCACCATATATCTTGACTCGTTACTGAGCCTAACAGTTCTCAAATTAATGCTTGTTAATATAAGCGCCAAAACTATTATCATTAGGTGAAAAATACTATATCATAAGCATGCGTTTATTAATCACTCATTGAAACCTTCGTTGGGAAGTGCATGCTCACTTGTACGTTAAAAGATGTGAATTGTAGACACCAAAGGCTGGGGTTCAACACAAAGGGAAACTTGTCCATTTGAAAGTTGAAGTCATCAGTTTTATTGAAAGTCTTGTTGATAGTTTGTTGTAACTATATTGTTATGTATAAATCTAAATATGAAACACATCAGGCGGTTTAATTGGTTTAATTAGATTCTTTTATTTTTAGTTCTAGTGGGTAAATCAGTTCAACGGAATTGACTATTTTGCCATCGTTGAACTATATCAGCTCATTAAATTCTTGGCCAAATTCCCGTGCTTTGATTTTGTATATCTGGGCAGAAATTCTGGTTCATATGTATTAACAAATCCGAAAAAAACAAATCACTGATAAAGCAGAGTCGATTGTACGATTCATACTATATCATGCGTTTATGAATCTTTATCAGATAGTGTTGATGGCAGATACTCTCGAATCGGTGAGCGTATCCTGCTCCACCGGTTTAAGCCGTCACAAACAACCCAGCAGCCCTACATTATTTAAGAAACAAACGATGAGGGGGAGATGTTTATTGTAAAATAAATCACTGCAGGGAGAATAGACGACAGGTCGTTGTTTCGTTTTATGAGATATCAACATCATGTACATGCTCTTTATGGATGTTAATAAAATGTACAAGCTTTAAAAATATTCACCCTTATTTAACTAATGATGACTCCCTGGAGTGCTAGCCAAGGGATCGAACCACCAATGTCCTCTCCATGGACCGACTCTCTAGCCACAGACCATAAATGTGGCACAATAAAACAAGACACAAGCAGGAACACTTACATGGTTTATGTGACACAATCACATGTACAGGACGCGCATCATTGATATGCTTTAAACAGGTGAGTAGCTCGCTTATAATACAGTCAAACACCGTTGTGTCGAGCCTGGATGTATCGAACTTACGGTTGTCTCGAAGTAAAATCATGGTACCTGCGTATTCCTTCTTTATTCATCATTTTCGGTTGAGTCGTACCTCGGATAACTCGAAATATGTACGGTAGTCCCTTCAACATCGACACAAGGGTGTTTGACTGTAGGTTGCGTCATAATCAGAAAATACTCTCACAATAAGCGTTATTCAGACACACATCATAGAGCTGACACATTCAGACAAAACAGTCATAATGGATGAGGCAATGTCCCGCACAATATCGCAATGCACTCATCCTATTTATATATGACACAATCACATCGTAATGAAAATACGAAACATGATAGAATACAAAGTGAAACCCTGTTAATCGGGAACGGGTTAGTTCGGAAGGTTTTAAGGCGATTACTTTTGGAATCTACAATGATCAAAGTGTCAGTACCCAGTAACCAACAAACCTGATTGATCGGGACATTTAACTGAGAAGCGTGCTTTCCCGATTAACTCTCACAACCTTGAATACACATTAGCATACATTTCGATTTCAATATAAAATCAAGTTTACAATATTCGACGTTATTATATATGATGATTTAATATTTCGAAGAATGATGCTCACCAACGGCCCAGAGCGGATACTCAAGGTCGGTGTACAGGATCTCCCAAAACAGAGTTAAGGTTTCGTTAGTGACAGCACCAAAGGCAGCAGCAAACGCAAGTCGATTCTCATAACCGTCCAGGAGATTTAACGGGCTACAAAACAGTACAGTTGGTCAGAGGGATCGGGAACAATGCCAGCGGTTTTACCTGGATTTCAAGTGTAAGAAGAGGACACATAGGCCTGCTTTTCTTCATCTATCTTAAAGGGTAATTACGCCCAGGTTAATTCTCATCCATAGCAAAGTTGACACGTCAAAACCTACTATGTGTCTACCAACTCAAAGCAAATGCTGTGGATCATTTGCAGTTCACTATCCCCATATGAGATTGTGAAATCCCCGTGAGGATCCCTGTTAGCCCCCAGCAATATATGCTTGTCGTAAAATGCGACCAAAGGGATCGGGTGGTCTCATTGTTTACCGGCAGCCGTTACATAGCTTGAATATTGCTGAATGTGGGTTAAACAAACAAACAAACAACACAGTGAAATGACTCATTTTCGCAGTGCACTATCTAAAACGATTCAATATGACCCCAAGGCAGCGGAGCATAATATCCCAACATTAACCTTACAGAATTGAGATTTGATAACAGAAGAAGGAAATCATGGCCAAACTTAGTTCCTCAAGAATGAAGATGGTGGAAGATTGTCACATGTTTGATGCTACAGGTTGATTTACATTTTGTGAGGCAACAATGCGGTAGAGGCGGATGCCACGAGTTGTTGACAGCACGTGGTGGCAGGGACTAAATGAATCCTATTGCATTGGAGAAACATAATAGATTTAGCAATGAACACGAGGGACTGAATTTTAAACATCTCTGCAATAGGCTTTATGTTTACTTTCACTATAAGCAAATTGATGTTCAGGTCAATCGAGATGAGACGTCGCGTTCAAGATTATAACACTTATATTGCGACGTGCATTTGTGTGTTGCGTCATGTACCAGTCCGGACTTATGCCGGTTGTATAGTGCTAGCCAACTATGATACCATGACTTAGTGTATCATGGGTACTCCACTCAGACTCGGTATACTGATTTAGAGCCGATAAGTCCTTGTTTGTCCCCGAAATGCCGAACGCCATGCAGTATAACAATATGTACATCTTTTAGCGCCTTTTGGTATGACGCGGTCCGGGGTCGCACCACCGACCTTCCCCTCTCCGGGCAGATGCCCTAGCCACTCGACCAAGGAGGCGGTCGTTTGATGTTGTGTACTGAACTATTAAACATCTTGATGATATCACCTTAATGGTAATCATATTCGCATCCCTGTCACAAACAAGATAAACAGAAACCGAGACAACCTACATGTATGAACATATCAATGTGAGTAAAGGTCAAGGGCAACTTGTCGCGAGTCTCAAGGTGCAATTAGCAGATGCATCTACCCCTGTGAGGTCGCTGATACAGATGAAAATGGTTACCGGCGACTTCTTGCCATTGGTACACTGTAGGTATCCATCAATGTCATAGTTGATGTGGATGCAAGTTCTACAGGCTTATGCTCTAACGGAAACGTTTGAAAGGAAATATTAAAAAGTAAAAAACAAATTTATTCCCAAACCAAAAGTACATCCTCATGATACAGAGGGAATTACAACCGATTGTGCTGCTAGCAGAGATTTCTAAGAATTATGGAAATGGTTTTGAAATGGCTTTTATTGAAAACATCCCCACACATTGATACCTACGTTGCTGCAATAGCCTCAAGTGTTCGAGGAAAGGGGTCACGGGTGGTGACCATCTTAGGCACCGCAATTCGTTGTGCAGTGTTGCCTCGCTGAGGCACGCCAGAAACCAATGATTGTGGGTTAAAATCCCGGTTCGCCCCGATTATGTTTCTAGGTTTAATTTGTCAGCACCATACCCGTTCTCTTGGGTTTCATGAAAGTGTCAAGACGTATATCACATGGGGCTTTCCTCCCACTTTAAGCTGACGCGCCGTGATATAGCTGGAATACTGTTCGAACCCCACCTCACTCACTCACTCAAGTGTTCGAGGCAATAGAATAACATGGCAAGACATTACTTATCATAGTCTACGTTATAAACAACTATTTCATGGCATTGGCGTCCAACTTCACCTGGGCCTACACCTAGACCTTGACGACGGCAGGGCTGTACCTTCACACAATGTTCTCTGAAAACATGTTATCCTCATTGAAATTTACAGTGATTCATAAGCGTAGACACGCATGAATGTGTCGCCAGTGTTAATGTGACAGGGATAGGAGTATGGTTACTACCTTGAGGATGAGGCTTTTAACGACACACTTAAGGATGATGAATTGGTGTCATGGTAATGCGCCTTGTCTTACACGATCAATGCTGGTCGGCCGTTCCAGATGCCCTTCCCATGCTTCCTTTTCTCCAGGAAAGCCAGCACGAGTATGATCGCCACCTGTAACACGGCACACTTATCGTGGATCACTATCGCTTGTACATATAAATGATTACAATAGTCTAATATATAGAGGCTGATAGGGAAACTATTGTTTTTAATCAACATTAGTGTAGACAGAATAAAAGCCAGATTTGACTTACGTAATGTGCAAATTTAAACTACCTTTACTGAACGATATGATGTAAGATTGAGGTGAGGTGAAATTGGGTTTAACGTCGCGTCCAAGATTATCGCACTTATATAGGAACGTGTCATGTACGTGTATGTGATGTACTACATTGGGGGAGCTCAGTGAACACCGGCATGGGTGGTTTATGTAAAATCTCTAAACAGCGGATTCTATCATTGGACACAGCCCTCAACAACAATTTGGCGTCTTAAACCATTGGACCGCCCGTGCCACTTCATAAATGCGTTTAGTGTGATTAAGATATCTACGAGATAAACCGCAAAGAACAATGAAGAACGAAGTGTGGTTTATTTCACGAAAAAGCATTTTTCTATCATGACGTCATTTCTGGAGATTCGAAGATGCGCTCGTAATTTGAGAGGGGAGTGTTTAGAGAGTTGTTCTCCGCAGATGTAGCTGGGCAACACAGATAAACGCGATGGCCGAACTATCGCCCCCAAAAGAGGGATAGAAATAACAATCGGTATTGGGGGAAAAGGTACAGGTAATCGACGTGAGTATTGTGAGAATATGCGGTAAAGATGCACCTGTGAATAAAATTGCCGAGATCGGATTCCATTGAGGAAGTCATCAATATTTAAAATACCGGTAAGTATTTTAAAGCTTGTACATTTTACATCATCCTCAAAGAGGCCGTAAAAATGTTGATATCTCATATCAGACATAGACGAGCAGCCCCTCAAGGTTTATTCTCCCTGCGGTATTTTATTGCACGATAAACCACTCGTCGTCTACTTCTTAATATATTATCAATACTGTGAAACATGACAACAACTTGGACATGGATAACAACTTCTTTTAAGTCAGAGTCATTCTGACCCTTGTCACCCTAATCTGTTCTGTGTTTGCGTGGAGGAAATTATATCAGCGTGAATACGTACAGCGGGTATTGTTGTAAAGTGGGTGAAGGTGTCATAGTTGAAGAAATTGGTACATGACGTTGTCGGCACTGTTGGCTCCATGTCTTCAACCTGCAAAATCGTCAATCGATCCGAATAACCGGTATCGGCTATCTTATTGCATGAAAAGACATTTTGTTCTCAATCGTACTACCGTTAACACAGCAAAACGTTATCAGAGATACATGAAGTAATATATTGAAGGTGGCGATGTCCTTGTGTGCTACACTATCAGCCTAAAATGGTTGGACTGTGGACTCCAAAATCACATTTTTCATCCTGCCTTGTCCCTATCATGCAATTGCAAATGTACAAGTAACCGAATACTGTTGAATATTGATCTATCTCGTTGCGGTAACTGTGTTAAAGGTTCCCGATCCGTGCTTCAGCATCTATGACGAGTTTTTCGAAACGAACATATATGCAAATCGACATTTAAATAAAGATGTTCTTGTGAGGACCAAAAAACGTAACGGTTTATATTACAGAATTCCGTGACGAAAAGGCGGTGCACGTAATCTGCCAAACGTGCCACTGTAGGCGGTGAACTTGTCGTCACTAAGAAGGGTTGTTAACAGTTACTATATTGTATTTACAAGGGTTGCTGGTGGTGAAACTATCTATTTTAAAAAGTATAATAATGCTTCATTCTCGGTAGTCCAGTGTATAATCGAAGATGTCTTCAAATGTTAAGAAATGACACTGTCCTATATACATATAAAACATTTGATATAGTTCCTTTTTGACCGAATTCAACTTTTGTAATACGTTCACGTTCATTAATGTTTTAACAGTTTCCCTTACACACCAAGCAAATGGAGTTTAACGTCGCGCTCAAGAATATTGCACTTGTATAGCGACGTCCAAGTACGCATGTGTGTGTGTTTCTGTTTGAACTAGCTAGCCCGGAGTGTATACTCACTTCGAACCTGCCAGTCCTTGCTTTACCCCTTTAATGTCGAGCGGTAGGCGGGGTAACATCAACTATACTCTCTTAATGTCTTTTAGCATGACGCAGTCTGGGATCGAACCCGCGACCTTCGCTCTAGACAATTAATGACACCGACGATACGAGGATAGAGGATTAAAAGTGAGCCTCTTAATAAGGCTCCTTACACAATCAAGTATATACTCACATGACCACTCACTTACTATGGGTATAATGGGGGCCTGATCACATTTGGTGCCCCTTAAATATTTGTCAGTAAATCCTGCTCACTGTCTGTGTCTCACACTCCCACATACCGTATTGTCTTCCTCGAGTATCCTCAGGTTTATCAACAGATATGGCCTATGTATCAGGCAGATAATGTCATGACATGACTGAAAAAACAATCTATTACAACACATGGTATCATGTCTGTTGTGTCACAACAGTCCCCGCTTGACAAAGTGATCCGAACCTCCATACTTGACTTCCATGTAGACTTACGTCATTCATAGTGCTAATCAACAGCGTTTTGAAGACCAGGGCCAATTTTGAACCTGTCCCATACGCACAAATGTAGCCCCTGAATTTAAAACGCTGTTAATGAGCACTACTACTGTTTTCAAATTAAAAGCGACAAAACCATTTCTATAAGCTCGGAGTCAGTAGTTGGGTGGTCACAAAAATAACAAATATGAGTTCAATAATCATAAGTAATCTCTCCTAAAAACGAGTCCGTTGTACGATTCCGGCTATACCATGAGCATGTGTTTATGAATCACTATCAGATAGTGATGATACCAGATGATATAGATAGAATTTGCGTTGGATGGTGTATGAGATGGTATATTGGAGATATCGTGCTCAATGTTCGTATATGATTCATCGGTTACCTCGACCCTTCAGCTACGGGATCCACGTTTGTCCACTCAACGTTTGTTAGCGATATTCTGAAAGTCAAGAGAAGAGCAAGAAGAGAGTGGTTGCTTGTTTAGATAACGTCACGGAACGGTTCACGTTATAATAAACAGTACACTTTGCCACCATATACGTAACAGCGTAAGGTATCTATTTATCCAAACATGTAGCATGTGAGTGAGTTGTATTTTACGCCGCTTTTAGCAATATCACGGGGGGGGGGGGGGGGGGGTGAGAGGATGGGGGTGCAGCAGAAATTGGCTTCACACATCGTACCCATTTCGGGAGTCGAACCAGGATCTTCGTCGTGAGGAGCGAACGCCTTAACCACTAGGCTACTCCATCGCCATGTGACGCATTTGTCTCATTCTAGTTGTAATACACCTATTTGATACAACATCTCTTCTACCAGATACGTATACAAGTCTTCATTTATTATCGATGTGATTGTATTTGATGATATCGATGATACAAGGCAATACTTTATATATTAAAAAAAATAATACACTTTTGTGGTGTAAATGTTTATCATTTACATATGATACTTTGAAATATGAAGTTTTTCTTTCACATTATGGGTTTTGTCAAAGTGTGATCTTTGCGAACGAAAGTTTAAACGATTTTATGACACTGAAATGTGTCTGAGAATGAAACGAAGGGCTTTTGTCTCATAAATCATCACCTTCTTCATCCCCTTCTGAAGATTTTATGACACTAAAACACTTGTCCCATGAATCTTGAGTACTCTTTACATTCCATTTTCTTCTGTCCCTGTGAAAATTCCAGAAAAAAATCAAATCTAGGTTTGCACAGCTTGCTGGTCTCTGCTTTCTAGTTATAAGGTGTAAGGCAACGGGGTGTCTTGTAAGTGCCACTCCTGACAGAAAAGCTAATATATATGATAATAAAATGGCATTTCAGTTGGGCACAGAAAATCCCCAACTTGACAAGGAAGGGACGAATCTGATCTTAGAGGTATCGCTTACCGATTCCGAGTGTTACAGCAAATTGTTTTACCGCGAAGTGGCTAGCAATTTATCGATTAATTACTCCTATCTTTTCTGGATGATCAGTGAGGGTGATGCCGCATACTATTATGGGGGCAAAGGGACAGAAAGAATGCCAACTTTTCCCAGCCAAACCTAAAATCTGTCTGAGTAAATCTCATGACAGTGTAATGACCTCTTGCACACGTTGGTTGCTATTGGCGGAACGGGTACGGTATTGGTGTTGATCTGTGCACTCCTCATCACGATCAGGCTGCAGGACCTGCGAGCATTCCAGCATTACACTGGAGGCACGGATTCACGCTACTAATCTCTGTACAATGCTACATCGTTATTTGATAGGCGCTAAGTGTTACATAGGACATACGAGAGCTAAACAATGTGTTTCCTTTCTGTCCTATCTGATGACATTGCTGATATATCTGGAAATCAAGAAAGGTAAGACTGCTGATGAGATGTATTCGTTATTAACCAGAAACAGTATCAAGAAGAATGGGATTTTACTTCAAGAAGATGATGATACTGAAAATAATGACCTCAAATTCAAATAATTCCTATAACTTTCTCCAGTGCTGTTCCCAAATGGTTCACTGGACGATCAAAACTTATTCTTGCCTGTACTGATATTTGTATCATAATTCTGTTCAAACCAAGAGATATCGTAGTTAATCTTTCTGCCAACGAAATTACATTTATTCTGAAGTCATTTTACAATCTCTATATGAATCAAATAGAAAGGAGCATATCAGAAGGTGTCTCTGCGTCGCTGATTCACATTTCGCATATTTATCACCCAAGATCTTAATTACTTATGCTATCATTTCCCTTCTGACCCAGTCCTGCACGTTGAAGGTTGACGTACATGATTTAGTAGCCCTCATGTTAGTTCAGACTGATTTGGTTCTTTGCTGTAAGAAGTTTGAGGCAGTATAATACGTCGCATTTACCGAAACCACTTTTCCAACTTTATCGGATTTTGGTCGTCGTTTGAAAATGCTATTGAAAAGCATAATCATAGTGAAGGAGTCGATATGATCAATTTATCATATTTGATAGGGGCTAAGTGTTACATAGTACAGTGTACATTTGAAATAAATATGTAAAGGGGTGTAATGTATTGTATTCAGTGATTCCAAATACCACATGGATAATTAGATTTATCATATAATGGGTACGTTTCTCGGCAGGATAAAGCCAACGGATAAAAACGATATCCGTTGGGGTCATATGTGGATAGAGATGCAAATATCAAAGGTCAAGTAGGGACTACTTTCAGTGTTTCAAACATGGCGTCGCCCTTGTCATTCGGCAATCGTGTCAGAATTAACAATCGGGAATCTGGATGCACTGCAGGGATAATTGCTATCAATATAAAAAGAACAGTCTAATATACGGAAAATCCGTGTCTAACTGTGACGTAGCTAAGACATTTTATAAGTTTTGGCAACTTTGGAGATATAAATTTCGAAACAATTTTTCGAGGGCACTAGGCCTAGCCAAGCGGGATCAGTAGCCATATCTGTGCTTGTAGACCTCTGCGGCTTGAAACCTTTTCAACAAATAATAATAGTTGGTTTTGGCCGAAATATGTTTCAATTGTTACCTTATTTCGTTTTGTCGCTGTGTGTACATCCGACAGGCCGATTGTCAACAACGTCTGAACGTGGCCGTGACGTCTCATAAACTAGGGTTAGAGTAGCTTCCCTCTGACAAAGGGCAGTTACTCTAGCGGACAGACCGATGGATTGCCGCGAAAGGGAAGTAAAAACACTAAAGTACTGTCGGAAATGGTAGAAAACTGTTTTTTAACTGTTTAAAAAGGATATAATTTTCCACAGACTGTTGTTATTGAAATATCGAGTGACTACCGATCGCCCTACCTGGGTTTGAAGTATTTCAGTCACAAGGAATCCTATCGACAAGTTTACGGGAGACAAATTCGAACGAAAACAGGAAGTTTACATTTATTCTAAGTCCAATGGTGGCAATCTGAAACGGACTATAGAAATATGCGCACGTGACTCCGTTATAATGATCATAATGTAGTCTTCATAAAACATCTAATCGACACACAAAAATCATTTTCAGATGTGCATATGCGAAAATGACAAAATGACGATGCGTTTGTTTTGTTAACATTGCTCAATTGAAGCATGTTACATTACACTTGCATAGCCATAGCCATTGTACACGATATGGCGTCTGAACTGGGAAATGTATACAAGTTCTTTACACTTCAGAGAGATAGAGGGAAACCATTTATTGATTTAGATAGGCTGAATTACCGAACTGCCCAAGCTATTGGGTTTTCAATTCATACCATCAAGTCTACGGAATGATAAATAAAACAAAACAGGTATAGGGGTGGTCTCAAAAGCAAAACTGGGACGTAAAGGATATTAGACAGTTTTGATACAGGGAGATTAGGCAAATAGTGTACAAGCTTTATGAACAGAAGGTAACACTGACTTGTAGTAGAATTAGGGAGGAATTAAAGATATAGTTAATGTTAACTGTGCTAACTATTGCTCTCCAAGAGATGGGATTTCGATACACTGCGCGTGGGGATGACCGAGCACTTTTCAGGGGAAAATATTCCATCCTGTCTATGAGGTCACATTATCTCCGAACCATCCATAACTATGACTGTAAGGGCGTCCAGATAATTTACCTTGATGATTCACTCCACTGATGTGGCTATCGGCAGATGAGCAAAAAGCACCCACAGACCATCAGGTAAAGATTATCGTGTCATTGTTTTGCACGCTGCAACCCATGACATGGGGCTTATTGGTGGATGCGTGCTAGTTTTCGAGGTGAAAAAGAAAACTGGTGATTTTCATAAGTAAGTTATAGTAGGTGATGTGTTCATAGACTGGTTGGAACTTCAGCTACTGCCCAGTGTTATTGTCATGGATAACGCCAGTTAATATAAAGTCCGGGAATCAGATACTGTCGCCCAAACCATGAGTAGTCTGAAGTCGACCATACAAGAATATATGACACTGTCGACTCCAGACCATATGAAACGAAAGAACAGGACATATATGCTGGCGGCCAACACGGTTACGTTGTGTTACGTACGCCAGTCGGACATTGTGAGCTCAACCCTGTTGTGCCCATCTTGGCTAAGTGTAAAGGGTTCGTGGCAAGACTCAACACAACATTCAAAATATTTTGAGACCACCCCCAACTCGGTGACATTTGCACCTGTGAGAATGCAGGGGACGGTGTGAGGTCATCACCTCGGGACAGGTGTTTGGTAATTACCTCAGGTTATAGGCCGTTTCATACATGCATGACAACACACGATAATTTTCTAAGTTGATCATCATTTTACCTGTAAAAGTACATTTTCAGTGTCAGTAAGGACAGGCTAGAATAGGGCAATTTGCGTTGTTTTGATATATGCTCTTTTTATAGTCATATGATTCGTATTTATTAAATGAAGCAAGAAAAGCAGTTTTCTAGCATTTCCGACACCACTTTAGTTGTTGTGCGTATATGTTGCTTCGTCACTGTATAAGAAACAGATTTCAGTTGGAACTATATTGGCCACTGTCAGACTGACATTTCACCTACCCTGTGACGTAATAAATATTAATGCGCTCATTCTAGGAAAACTCGCAATGTTTCGGTAATGTTTGTGAGAGAGGGAAAGCGATTTCAAGCACAGAATTAAAGACTGACATTATATGATTAAAAGGTTATCACGCTCATTTGTTTGGGGATGGTAAGGCTCGCTAAATACAATGTTTATTCTTAATGCAGGATATTTACCATCCCCAAACACATCAACGTGATACCCTCTATATACGCGTTACCTGGCATATTTGGACAACTATCTCATTGACCATACATATTAGCAACATAACTCTGTGATTTGCTTGACGCTTGCAATGAATGTATCAGTCAGGAATTAAAAGTGACCATCTATTCAAAATTAATGTGACACATGCAGTTCCTAAAAAGTCTGGATATGACTGGGCCGTAGGTTACGTATACATTCCAGATAATATATACTTCACGAAGTAGCCTAGTGGTTAAAGCGATCGCTCGTCACGCCGAAGTTCCGGATTCAAGTCCCTAGATGGCTACAATATGAAAATTACACTTCTGATGGCTCTCTCCGTGATAGTGCATGTTTGAAGCGGCGTTAAACCCACCTCATTCATTCAATATTTATTTTTCTGAAAAAAAAATCCCTTACAATTTCCAAATACTGTTATAAGCGTGGGATAAAATAGAAGTATACATATATGATACCTATTAAATATGATCAATAATACGTGTATCTAAGCACTGGAAAACGTTGCTAATGATTTTAAATATTATGTGCCGAGAGAAAAAATCGAAGTTTTTAAAATGAATGTATAGTATCATATAAAAGAAAACAAATGTTCAATGTCCTCAATTCAAGGGATAATCCGATGATCTGATAAATAATTTAAACCATGATGTATTGTTCATCTCTGGAGAGATATATTGACGATTGTTATAAATCGGTTCCTGATATAGCTTCACACAGACACTGTGCCCACAACCCCGACATTCATTCCCATGTCGTACATTTCACTTCCTGCTATCAAGTGTATTGAGAAGAAGTAGAACATTATGAGCCTCATTATTGCTTCAAAAGGAAGACCTAATTGGTTTTGTTTTAAAGGTTTGCTCCAGAGACCAACACCCCTGAAGATTTGAACGGTGTTTTGTTAAATGAAAGTTTAAAGAATGTCGAAAATAAGACCAATAGGACGTGTGAGGAACGTATAAGACCTTTCCAGAAGATGTTCTACAAAAAGGGTTTTGGGTCTACACTGGTAGCGAAATTTCCTGCCCTGTTTATAACTATTTCGCATAAACACAAACAAAATGGAACCACTGGATTTAATGTGAAACTACTTAGCATATAACTTCATCATTAAGGTACATGTTGTTACAAATGACTGCTGATAATGCAGTTGTAAGGATAGAATAGGCTCGACATGATTTTGTCGTTCCAATCCATATTGTTTGTAAATATACTGGAATAAGGTGCAATACTGGATAAACCCTAGCATTAACACGTGCTGGGGGTCATGGTTGATCCAGAGGACTATGACGAAACCTTAGATGGCAGGATCCACTCGTCGTTGGTTCGAATCCCAAATCCATATCAGTAATGATGTTTTGTTCTGTAAGCATCGATCAATACCAGCCACACGTCTCCGACAATCGTCATTACATTAGGCTGATACGCCGTGAATCTAGTTAGAATACTGTTCAAACTGACGTTAAACTCAACTCATCCAATAATCACAACGCCTCTCCAAGCTGAGGCTGGAAAAAAATGAACAACCTGGACACAGCGCATCAATTACCAGTATTTATCCAGTGTCGTGATGCCAATCCATGGCATGTATAGCAACACGATGTACGGATCTACTCGACCTGCTGTTATGGCATGTGTGAAGATCCCAAACAGTGTTCTCTCTGTTAAGATCAGGTTGGAATATGTAGGACCTCGGCGTCACTTTGCTGGTAGCAAGGGGCAACTAAATTGAAACGGAAACCTGATTGCGTGTCATTGGGCCTGGAGACCGTTGCTCGTTGTCCGTGTTTCAGTCACAGATGTGTCTAGACTGGATTACAGACTGCCGTGACTGAAGTGTAATTGTGCTGACTCGTTAAACAACATTCACTCACCTCAAATTGTTTTCAGTATAAAATATTTCAAAGGGGTCTATCTGGGAGCATGGCCGGCCCGAAAACCCAACGATTGAGGATTCGAATCCCGGTTCGCCCCGATTATGTTTCTAGGTTTGTAAGCACCATACCCGTGCTCGTAGGTTTCACCATAGTGGTAATTAATCGTCGGAGACGTGCATCACTTTAGGCTTTCGCCCACATTAAGCTAACACGCCGTGATATAACTGCTTAAAGCTGCGTTAAACAGAACTCACTTACTCACATGGAGGTATATCTATTTACCGCCTCTTTGCTCCAAGGTATGCCAAACTAAAAACTCATTACAGACCTGGGTACAATATGTGAAACTAATTTCTGTCCACCGGCGTGATATTGTTGGAATATTGACGCAAAAAGCTGCGTAAAACCACACACAATCAGCCAATGTGATATGGTACTGCCAATAGTAGTTAAACACATTGTAATTTAACAGCCGTCTACTGTTAAATGTTAAGACATAACCTCCAATTAAGCTAAAAGCATCGTCATCAATATCACGATGCAGCTCCGACACTAACAACATTATTGGCCTTTTCGAACTGTTCATGGTGAGACACCGCTACAGACTATGGAGTGTAAACAAAACGCTGAAAGTAATCACAATCTTTATTATGGTGGATCCAGCAAGGTTACATTTCATTACTGGAAGTAGAGAGGGAAAGGGATTACGTGAATGTAAGGGATGCCCCACCGTCTTACTGTGGCGCGAATTTGTCTTGAAACAGTCCTGGTATTTACTCTCAAGAAATAGCCATCATGAAGATACTACGGCAAGGACTGTCGGGATGTTCATGCACATATTATTACATGAAAGAAATGATACCACCCAAACAAGGTAATGATAAGGAGACTTCTTCAAAACCAGAACACTTGAATCAAAGGTCTGTGGGCTATTTGAGGGACAATTCTCTCTTGTCTGAGAAAGCAGTGATAGTTTTTCTTAGCCTAATCCGATCAGGTGCATGTCGATATTTATATGGAGGAGCTGGGGTCAAGTGGTATAAGCTAAAGGCGCCGAAACTCGATGTGCAGATTAGCGTTCGTTGGGTTCGAAAACCAACTTCTTCTCGATTAGGATTTCGAGTCTCTCATGATACTGTCCTCATAGGTTTCACCTGCGTGAAGATGTCTATGTTATGCATCCTTTAGGAATTTCCTCTCACATGACGCTTACATGAAGAGACTTAGAAGCTCTGAATGATGGAAGTGATTGAGATCGAGACACGGCAAAATGCATGACCCTTATTAGTTTTCACGACTGTTCCTATTGTTTAGTATGCCAATTACTTGCGTTTCTTCCAATTTGATACTCAAGCATTTGAAAAAACCTGTGAGACTTAGGTCATGCTTCAAAGGGCTGTTTTAGTGTGGAAATAGCTAATCACTCTAAACATAAAATCTGACAATAATCAGAGCGCATCACAGTTGTAAATCATTCTTAACTGGCTGCAGCTAGAATCGATTGGCTCTCTCAAATACAAAAGCTAAAGGCTTCGGATGTTAATGCAAAGATTCTGTTTAGCGTTAGCTTTATATCATCTACAAACGAAGGTTAATGGAGCCGATATAAACTATTCCACAGGCTGGATGCAGCCAGTCTCACCAGGATTCCATTTTATTTCTTTTCGCGACGAGCATTTATTAAATCACGTCACATCGATCAATGCTTTGTTAACAACGTGTTATACGACTGGACCTTTATCGAAGCTTTCTGCGTTTCACAAGATTTAGAGTCCGATTTCGATGTTTAACTTGTACATTAAATCTGAGGCAGGGAAAATAATTCTTTAGAAACAGTCACAGGTCACATGGGCATATGATAAAGGCAGACTTCCATGTTTAGGACCAATTTTAGATGCTTAAGACGTGTATGAACGTAACGCCAACACGTGCTTTTGCTAAATGACAGTTATAGACGTGATTTAAGTCAATGGGGAAGCTGGTTCGATAAACGGAACAGGAGATACGTCAGTGTATTGTTAATGCAATGATAAATGGAAGTGAAAACATACTGTTTGTTTACTTCTTATTAATATCACACAATGTATAGTATTTTTGATGCGATAAACCAATCCGATCAACTTGATTTCACAAACCGTTATATGCAAATGAGGTCATCTTGGAGGAACTACTTTTTGTAAGCTCCATCAATTTGATGGCTACTTTCTTAAAAACCTTTGCATTACATTCTAAAAAAGCTAAGATAGAGGCATCCTGGTGTGTGAGTGCTTTTGTGAACAAACATGGTTGCAAAAAAATTTGTACAACACACATATATATATGCGGAAGAGAAGCAACATTCACAGACTCACTGATGACGCAGTACACTATTCTAACATTTCTTTCTGTGTCAAATAATCGCGTCAGTTCTATATTCTTGGAACCCCCTATGGCCAAATCATCGACGTATTATGTAGTCAGAAGAAATCTTTATGCGCATCTAAGCGTCAAGGAGATATTCAAAACGTATTTCTATAACATGTGACCTAGTCCGGTCAAGCCGATGTCTATCATGCGTCGTTTTGCATTAAGCGTTTTAAGGCAATGAAACATACATATGCATCCCATATGTCATGCACCATAGACAGGGACAGCATACCGTATCATCGCTACGATCAGCCTGTCAGGGAGAATCTTCTGCTTCTTCCAGTGAGGGACTGACCGGGGGATCACGTCATGGGGGATAGCATCACATCCAGACATCTTCTCATAACATTCATGTTATCTGTTCTACTGATGAATAGTTTTCTCATACATTTTTTTCATAATTTGAATACATGTCGGCACTGTGTGCACTGTCAAATCGAATTTGTTTTAAGCAGTCTAATAGACGCCGATTCGACAGCCGTTGAGAGCTTGTACACATAAATCATTTCTCGTGGTTTAAACATCAGTTCAGCAGTGTAATAGACAGTCGTTTCTTTGGTTAATGGTATAGTCACATGGACTGAATTAAGAAAGTGTGAAAATGGTCTAATACCATGACACACAAATGACTTTTTTCACTGAATTCACTAGTTCTAAGAAAACAACAGCACGAATTATTATTTAGACAAAACAAAAGCAAACGGTCATCCAAACATGTGAAATGGTTGGACATGTACATGGATAGGTTCTATCACGTATATGACATGAGATGGGGAGCTTCTATCACATATATCACATGAGACATGGTTCGACATGGAGAGCTTCTAACACATACATCATATGCGACATGCTTGGACATGGGGTGCTTCTATCACACATATTACATGAGACATGGTTGGACATGGAGAGCTTCTATCATGTATATCACATGAGACATG
Organism: Haliotis rufescens; assembly: GCF_023055435.1. Taxonomy (NCBI): domain Eukaryota; kingdom Metazoa; phylum Mollusca; class Gastropoda; order Lepetellida; family Haliotidae; genus Haliotis; species Haliotis rufescens. Next base: position 57,156,372 of record NW_025963779.1, on the reverse strand, counting down.
GTTGGACATGGAGAGCTTCTATATTGTATATCACATGAGACATGGTTGGACATGGAGAGCTTCTATCACATATATCACATGAGACATGGTTGGACATGGAGAGCTTCCATCATGTATATTACATGAGACATGGTTGGACATGGAGAGCTTCATTCACATATATCACATGAGACATGGTTTGACATGGAGAGCTTCTATCATGTATATCACATGAGGCATGGTTGGACACCGAGAGCTTCATTCACATATATCACATGAGACATGGTTGATATGGAGAGCTTCTATCACATACATCTCATGAGACATGGTTGGACATGGAGAGCTTCTATCGCATATATCACATGAGACATGGTTGAACATGGAGAGCTTCTATCACATACATCTTATGAGACATGGTTGGACATGGAGAGCTTCATTCACACATACCACATGAGACATTGCTGGACACGGAGAGCTTCTATCATGTATATCACATGAGATTGATAGTTTCTATCACAAATATAACATGAGACATGGTTGGACATGGAGAGCTTTTATCACATACATCACATGAGGTGGAGAGCTTCTATCACATACACTGCCTGAATGAGGAGACGAAGATGTTTTTATCTCCTTGATATGACACATCTACATGTATAGGTAGACGAATTTTTTTTATATGTATAGTATGAGTAATTGTTGAACACGAACAACCTCTGGACATGTACTGTGCCTATTATGAGATCACATAGGTTATTATCCGCATTCGTCAACGTCAAAAGTCGTAGTCATGTGAAAGCTTCATCGCAAATTCGAAACAGAGCACCGTTCAAAACAGCGACTTTAGCTCCACGGTTTTGAAAAATCTCATACAGTAACTTACTTTTGACTTACGATAGTCAAGTCGCTGAGATAGTTTTGTTCACCTGATCCCTCAAAGAGACAAACGGTTATATCTGTAACAAAACATGTCCTGGGCATAACATACCGTCTTGCGTACGAGTGTGAATTCACACAAAAGCTGGAATGGTATCGTGCAGCTGAGCATAAATTTTGTTCTTGATACGGTGGTTGTAATAAAAGAAAAATATACATCTGGTAGCATGAATAGATTGCCTATGGATGCTCTGTTCTGTGTTTGGCTCCTTAACACAAGTGTATTCTGAGAACACGTTATTAACAGCCAATAAGTCAATATGAGATTTTATAACACCCAAATTACAAGTATCATTAGCAGCTGAAATCATTGAAAAACACCAGTCAAAACTAATGTTTCGATGTAACATTAGGGAAGTTTTATTAGTTTAACAAACTGGTGATGTGAAAGACATGTCATTTGCTCGCACACATGCTATTTCTTCCAACGTTTTTCTTTATTTATGAGAAGCGGATTCTCTGCAATTGTACACGGCAGAACGTAGAATTAATATATCGTTTTTATAAATTTCTACAACAAAAGTAAATTGGATTTTCTCGTCCATCGATCACTTGATTGTCTGGTTTGTTTACAGGCCGCCGTTACATGGCAGGAGTAATGCTGTGCGGCGTATGGCAATAAATACTTAATACTTTTCAGGCAAATTGTGTGAATGGCGGTGCGACCGGTGGGGCAGGACATGCTTACAATGTTCGCGAACACCTGGTGTCATCACTGATTTCCAGTGATCCATTCATAGAATTTTCACAGTTATTTTGTCCTTGAAGCCAAATGGCATCTGTACCGGTTGATAATCAAGACTGTCTATTCTCTTTCATTGGCGTTATATATTATATTTGGAACAGTCATCATCACAGGACATTCGTGTTGAGGTTTGTTTGTTTTGCTCGTTTGTTGTTTAACGCCACACTCAGCTAAATTCCAACTATATAACGGTGGTCTGTAAGAATCGAGTCTGGACCAGACAATCCAGTGATAGATATCATGAGCATCGACCTACGCAATTGGGATACGATGACATGCATAACCAAGTCATCGAGTCTGACCACCCAATCCCGTTAGTCGCCGCTTTCGACAAGCATTGTTGCCTGTTACGACAAGCATGGGTTGCTGAAGACCTATTCTCACCCTGATCTTCACGGGTCTTGTGTTGAGGTTTGGCGGCCATAACGGAAACATAAAACTGTGTGAGTCCATGCATATGCATTGTTGGATGAAAGCAATGGATGGCTCAGGCGAGAATATTTGCATGAAGCACTTAGTGATGCATTTGCATACGAGTTATAGCTACAGTCTACAGCAACCGATGAACATCATTACTTTGAAACAAACATTCCTTTGATTAAAACAGGCGGTTTGAAGGCAACAACACCGCGGAAGCCAAGACTGTTAGGATAATTCATATAAAGAAGTTAAAACCGCCATGTGTTGGTTCCTTGATATTATCGCACTCTGGGGATTCTTGGTTAGGTTTGTTTCCCAGCAAAACATGTTAGTTGAAGAAGGCGTCTCTTAAAGGCAGTGTCGGATGAACTACCAAGTTCGGTTCAGTTTCTGTAGGGTGTAGGCGGGATGTTGGTTCCAATGTAGCTGTGCTAATGCATGTATTGCATCCAATGTCCGTGAGTAATGTGTATCGATAAAACATAATGTTTAATATTTTCCAGCGACATAAGGCATCCATAGTTCAAACCAGCAACCTTGTAAGATCAAATATTGGGCTCCGTTCATGATACTCGTGATCATTATATTCGCCAGTACCAGATTGTTCGCACCTCACTTTGTTAGAATGGAGATAAAGCAAGTTTGTTTCCTGTTTAGAGCTGTATTACCAGTAGATTGAATATTGAAATTAGTAACACTAAAATCACCCCACATGCGTTTGGGCGATCACTCCATTCAATCCTTATATTAACAGTAAGGACGAATTTAAATTTTTAAAAAACTGCTTAAAAAGCATGATTGGCTAGAACATTAAAAATATGAATGGGCGGTATACAGGTTATGTACAGAACAATCTGGTTATAATGCCAGTGGTTATAATGCCAACCTGGTTATAATGCCATATTTGTCTTGGAATGGATTTCCGCACAATTAATTATCTTTTTAAAATGCCAACCTTGTTTAATGCCAAAATCTATGGTTTTTTTCTGAGAAAACGTCCCAATTCCTTGTCTATAAAGACCATTCTTTTATTTATTTATTAATCTATTTGTTTAGGGGGTGGAGGTAGCTGTAATGTCCTGAACTGTCTATCATAATCGAGACACCTGTCCCTCTCTTAAGTGTATTGATCTTTGTTGTTTTGTTACCAGGCTTATCCTCTTTTAATCTTTTCGGGTAAAACTTTACAAAGCGCCCGCTTTCCTGAAATCGCAAACAAATGAGTTTGATCTTTATTACAATATCTTTTCATTACCTACGTTTAATTGTCATGGCTCAGTTTGAATGATAAGATTCATTTGTTTACATGAATTATTGGAGACGTGGTAGTGGCAGTGTCCGGTTGCAAATTGTACATGCTGGAGGTCATGCGATGTCTTGAGTCTGCGGGACAAGCTGGACGGAGAGGTTCAGACGTTATCCTAACCATGTTATAAGCTGGCACAGGACAAACTTCAGTCAAAGACTTTTTCAAGCCAAATTAACCATGTGCATATTTATATAACCTCTGAGTTTAATGAGATTATTAAATCATGAGTAAACATATGAAGTATGAATTGAATGCGTTTTGGTTCTTATAACGTTTGTGTATTATGTCAGTCAGGTTCATCTCCCACCTACCTGATTCAAATGCCATCCTGGTTATAATGACATATGTACGAAAGGTGACGCTATAACAAGGTTGTACCGAACGCTAGACCACGAGGATCTGATGATTAATCGTACACATGGTCATCATTCCTTCAAAGAACCCGAACACCTAAAATGGCTAAAGAAAATTGTTTTCGCGCATCATGGAGTTTCTTCATCAGCTGATGAACGTCAGCAAATACAACTTCAATCCTTGAATATGCCCGTTCGTAAACGGATTACTATTAGTCTGGGTGTTAGTAAATATATCATTGTTTATTCCACGTACATTGTTCTATGTTGGTGTGTCAGAAAATTAAATTCGTTGGCACATTTAGCACGTTGGAATCCCGCTCGTGACACATGCTCGTGAAATCGCTTGTTTATGGCAAGCATGGGTTGCTAAAGACCTATTCTACACCGGATCTTCACGGGGACACAGTGTTTAATAACAAAGCGTGTACTCACGTACTGTGGGAACCTGTTTCACTAACATATATATCGAAAACTCTCGACATCGCTGGGCTTATTTTGATGACATTTCGTGAATTCACCTGATGAAGGAGGAAGCATATACTCCGTATACTCTGTGTTCCTCGTAATAAAGAAGTTGACATCAATGAACTCTCTTCCTTATGGGTTCGATTCCCGACATGGGTACAATGTGTGAAGCCCGTTTCTGGTGTCCCCCGCCGTGATATTGCTGGAATATTGCTAAAAGCGGTGTAAAACCATACTCACTCACTCTTCCTTATGCGTATCACTTCTAAATGCATTTCAAAGACTTGAACTTTTAATGTGTTTGAAGTTGTATTATTCTCATAAACTGAATTTCGTTTTGCTGTGCATCACGTATTTGTCAATGAAATGTTGTATCGAGACGCCTGAACTAGTTTCTGACGAGAATTCCCATAGTTCTATCATAAGGTTACAAAAAGATATAAAAGGCAAGTAATAAATATGATGCTGAACCCGCTCCAGTGTAATACCAATTTTATGAAACGAGTGAATAGTTCTGCTATCCGAGGAGCGAGAATGATATGTCTCTATATGCAATCCTACTATATGCTACATATTTATGAAATCCGTGTTCCCGACAACGTTGATATTGTAGATTATAAAAACGTTTGAAAGACTGTTATCTACCTATTGCTGATGCACCTCCCTTTAACATTTTTTAGAGTGACCTCCCTTGGAATAACGAACATCGACTGGACACACCACGGCGATCGTTACATCTGGTCAAGTAACGGACATCAAGAGAAAATAGATAACGGAAATTGGTGAAATTGAACTTTAGAGACGTTAAGTGCAAGGTTGTGTCGCTTAATTCCTTTTAGCTAAGAGGCTTTAGATTGAAGATTCAGATCGAAGTTTAACATCTCAGACAGTATCGTGATCACGAAGGTATTCGTAAGATTGAGCTCACTGAGAGATGTGTTGAGTTGTATTGAACAAATGCTGTCATGGGATGTTTCGTTTGTTGGACCAGATGGAACTGTCTCGAATTCCTGGACAAAACATTCAATCTCTGAAATAAAAATGTTTAAAGATTGTGTGTTTTAGCATGTAATGACAATGAAGTCAGAACATATCTTCATTTTCAGAACGTATTATTCCTAATATAAGTAGACCTACTATGGAGTTTTTGTTTAAGGGTTTGAATAAGAGATTAGAAAGTCCGCAGCATTGACTTGGTGACAATCTCTCCGGCGATCAACGACCTAACATGAAAAAAATAAATTCGAACTGCAGAGTACAATAATGGAATGTGTGTGTGGGTGTGTGTGTGTGTGTTAGTGTGTGTGTGCGTGTGTGTATGTGCGTGCCTGCGTGTGTGTGTGTGTGAGTGAGTGTGTTTGTGTGTGTTTGTTTTTGTGTGTGTACGTCCTCCTTGGGATCCGGGTTAGAATTATAGATCCAAACGGTAACACTTATTGTAATTATGGTGGCGACTGAATTGTATCGAGTGGTCAAGCTATGTGACTTGGTTCATTGCAGGACATCGTACCCCAACGGCGTGGGACGTTGCCCATAATATCAACCCCTGGTTTGACGCGATTTGATATAAGCGGAATATCGCTGACTGCTGCGTGTATCCTGTCGAACCGTGTTGTAAAAAAGACATACAAGTATATGTGATGACGTTGGTGACAGAGGGGTGACTGAGTGGTGACGTTGCTGACTGAGACGAAACGAAACAACTGGGATATCACGTTTAATTTGAAAAGACAATAACTTACCCCCATGTTCGTATTACAAATAAACTCCATACACGTGCATACACGTGTGTGTGTGTGCGTTCGTGCGCGTTTAGTTGCTAGTAATTGTGTTAGCCCTCTGAGATACCATGCCGCAGTTTAACATGGATATCGTACTAAGACAGTGTACAGTCTCTGAGTCGACCAGTCCTTCTTTTATCCCCGTCATGCCGAGCTGCAGGCAGTGTAACAACAAGTACTATCTTCTTCTCCAATAACAACGATTAGCCGCTAGCCACATATACACTGTATGTAAGTAAGCGGTGGTCGAACACTTCATTTGTGTGGCTGAATGATAAGATCACAGGGGATCTTCTCGGGCTCCTTTGGATACTAATGTCGGAAGGCAATATGAAGGGTAACAAAGGGCAAAGATTCTGTGTAAACAATATGGAAATCCAAGATGAAACCGAGGAAGACGATGAATTTAGTTTACATTAAAATGTTTTCTAATTTTCTCTTATCCAATAAACTGGCATTTTATCAAAATAGAATAAATATTCCATGTTTTGGAAATGCCTTAAGTGCCATATATAACCTTAACGTTTTCCATGCACGGAGAAAAGCAATTTAAGCCATTATATAAAGCACAATAAAAGGGTAATAAAGCTTAAATTAATAGCACTTAATTCCGCTTCATCTACAGCCTCTTTGATCCCCTTAAAGTTGCCATTCATACATGCCTCAAATCACTGGAGACTGGTCTCTAAATGGATGAAGAATAGCGAATGAATATTGTGCTGACTTTCAGAAAATGGAAATAAGAAAGTAATAGTGGAATTAAAAACTATTTTGTCAAAGGTATTTTATTAAATACAAGGGAGTTGATAAATAGGACAGGATACCTGATTCCAAGAGGGTGCACATTCGGTTATTGCTTGTTCCAAGAGAGGCACGTTTGAGGCTTTCAGCGACTTTTCTGAACGCATGGCGTGGCAGCATCACACAATGTCAGTGGAAAGGTTAATTAAAACAATAGTTTGCAGTTACCTTCTCTTTTTTATCCGAGTGCATTTATATGTTTTTTCCTGTCCATAACCATTCGACGATTATGCCCATGTTGTATCAGCTCAAAGATAAATCTAAGTTTGAGTGAATTTGGTTTAACGCCGCTTTGAACAGTATACCCGTGATATCACGGCGTGTGGAGCATGAAGGATACTAGGACCCTGAGAATTATGTCCAGTGTCATCATATTGTTCAGAAGCTGCTGCAAAGTAATTAACAGTTGTGTCCACTTGGAGCAGTATTTGTACAGCTACGTGTCGGGCGTCGAGGTGTGTGATCGCAGCCTCATATCTGCCTGTCGACCAAGATCGTTTATTTCACCAATACTGTTGGCAATGTCTGGCTATAATAATCGCAAGTACGCGTCGCAAGAATTGGTTGATATTCTGAATAGTTTGGCATTTGAAGATGAATAGGGGAGCTCCAGCGTCTATTCGATGCACGACTCACAGATGAGAATTCGTGTGATCTTGAGGTTGATCTGGTACATTTTATCTTTGACAACGGCGGTATCAATGTACGAACCCTCACAGGTCATTGTACTTGGCATGTTTTGACTGTAATCCATATTATTACAGGCCAGGCATATATATGCTCGTGATAATCTGATATCAACAGCAGACAGCTTGTCCACATTGCTATACACACTTGAGTGCTTCAGTGGGGTGGATCTCACTCGTCTCATTGATGTACACAAAACAGTGTTGAATGCCTAATGTACCACTTTGTGTGTTAAGTGTGTAAAAGCAGAACAGGTAAACTTTGGATTCAATATTTGAATCAAGTGTCCGATTAAACGTTTCAACCAAGCACAGCGCACTGGGGATTGGAATTTACGCCTACAGACAGTCAGTGAAATGATTCGCTTATTTCATGCCAAATGCCATCTTGCATATACAAAATCTTCTCGCCTCTGCCTTGCCCGAATTACGATTTTTTGATGTCATGCAGTACCACAACTTCACTGAGAGAGATTACTTTACCATTAGAAGAACAGAGAAATTCTGGAGTGGAAACTTCAGTGTTCAGGCAATAGAACAAGATGTAATGCCATTGCTGAATATCTCTATAGGTATCAGACAGCACAATCCCCAAATGGGTGCACGCCCACCCCGATGTATTCCAATCTGTGATTCCTTGGAAAAGGTCACTGGAGCACACAGTCAAACATCTGAGCAACATGTCGACTTGCAAGCAAGTAGCACAACAGAGAATACCAAAGAATATGAAACATACCTACACTGGCTCCAAGTGCACTCCCCTTTCTCATATGAAGAGCACGACTCACCGGTATGTATAACAAGTGGCGTTGTTTCTGGTAAATGTGTTAATCAAACGATTTCTCTTGGTATCCATGCAGCGTCGGCTATAACTGGTCACAAATATGCGGACAACCGTTGAAGAGGAAAGATCAAGAACCCGATCACTCTGCGTGGAGAAGAGGTAGAAGTGATCTCAACATTATTATACATGAGAGTCACATGTGTGATAAAGGATAACTCTAAAATGGAATCATGTCTTCTTCATGAGTTAGCCAAACAACCTCCTTATTTGAGAAAGGCATGAGAAAGAGTGTCCTGGCAAGTCAATGTCCACGATCTTCTTCCTGATGGTTCATGCTTCATCCTTGACGGTGGTCACCTGCTCAAAAGCTCTCCCTGGCCTGTTGATGTGTGACCACAGTGTGCTCTAAGTTCTTGATCACTATGAAGCAGAGACCATATTGGTGTTTGATGGACATGACAATGCTTCCACAACAAAAGCTGCCAAACAGCATAGAAGAGCCTGGCAGAATATGTTTGTTGATATTGCTTTTTAACTGGAATCAAAGAAGGCATTGGGTAATGGCAATAACAAGGATAGACTAATTAAACAACTCATCAACAAATTTGAAGTCGGACGACTGACTGGTTAATAGCATCAACAGCAATGGATACTGCCCACACAGGCCATGTTGTTGTAGGTAAAGACACAGATTTCCTGTTAATGATGGCACACAAGCCACACCTAGCATGAATCTCCATATAATGTTTGGACGGAGCCCATTACAAGCCTACAGTATATCCGAAATCCTTGAAGCTTTTCACAACATCACACAACACCTAATGTTTGTTCATGCAGTCACTGGATGTGATACTGTGTCAACGCTCTACAATCAAGGGAAGAAGAAAGATTTTCCACTGTTTGATGGTACCGACAACTGGGGCTGTTTGAGCGTCTTTCATCGACCTGATAGGTCTCACGATGAGATCGCACAAGTTGGAGAGATGTCCTTTCTGAAGCTGTATGGAGCTGTGGGGTCACTGGACAAACATCGCTACAAGATGTACTTTAAATCCACTCATTGAGCACCCTCATCTTCATCTGGATTCAAGTTGGAACCCACCCTCAACCACCAGTAGCTGCCACATTCCATCGTTTTAGAGCATCCGACAGAGATGGGATGGCACAACAGAGCGGGATTGTTTTTTCCCTGCTAGTTCCCATTGAGGCTGACTGACCTGTTGCTCCTCTGAAAGTCCTGAAGATGATATTTTGTGCCTGCAAGGCAGAGATGCGGAAGCGATGTAGCGACAAAGTTGGGCTGGAGTGCACTTTCCTATGCACAGGATGAAGTGGTTACATAAATGTGATGGTTGTAGTGGTTGTACAAATGCTCCTGTCATCCAGATATAAAAGGATGTTAATGGTGTAACTTCTACGTCACTTCAATGACTAAATCTACTAAATATTCAAACCAGTGTTTTAAAGGCTCTCGACATGCATGTGTACAAATACTGTTCCAAGTGGACACGACTAGTACTGTTTACTACTTTGCAGGAGACACTGAAAAATGACAATGGACGTAACTCTCAGGGACCTAATATCATTCCAGCTCCGCCAGGTGATTGATTTTAATAGTACTTGGCTATCATACTATTACTATTATGTAAGGAAGTATTAAAACTCTATTATCCAACCTATAACCAGGTATTCAGCAAAAAAATTTGTTAAACAATTCCTCAAATGCTTTTAATACAAATCCTAATCATAGCACAAGATTGGATCGAGTATTGTGTGGAGGCTTTCATTTGATAGCATGAATGTAAAACTACAAACTTTCATATCATTTTCAAAACTAGTGGCGGCCATCTTGAAAAAAGGCCACCAAGGGGATCTCGGGCAATTTTTGTGGGACATCAGTACTTTCTAAACTTTCTGACTTTCTGAAGGTCTCGAGAAAAAATTAGCTTTCTACTATTTTTTTCCAGGTTTTTCCTAATGCTCTCGGCCTATTTGGTAAACGGGTAGCACGGGTATGGTGCTGACAAACATAGCAACATAATCGGGGCAAACCGAGTTTCGAACCCACATAGATTTCCGTCGTGCCCATGGGACATGTAGGAGGAAAGCCCAAACCCAAGATCATGTTATACATTTGGCAATCCGAAGGGACGCAGTTCTGTACATATACACGCCTGTATCACTGACATTAAACATCACCGCTTTATAACCTCAGAGTCAAATAAATGCAATATGTTATGTTAATTGGACCGCCTATGTGGTCAAGGGGTAGGGCGTCCCCACTGAGAGCGGATGGTCGGGGATTGAACCCCGGCCGCGTCATACCAAAACAGTTTAAAAGCCGGTACTTGTTTTTAGCCTACCTGAATCTCGGCAGTCCTGAGTGTCTAAAACAAGGACTGGTCGCCCCGGAGTCAGTACACTGTGTCTGAATGGGGTATTCATGTTCAACTGCGGCATGGTATCTCCGGGGGCTAGCACTATGAAATCGGCATTTGTCCGAACCCCCCCCCCCCCCCCCACACACACACACACACACACGAACGAGACGTTAAACCCCATTTCACCTAACCTCACCTTTTGTTTATTGTACACTTAATACTTAAGAAGTTTAATTTATTCACCCATCGCATGTCTGATGACATTTTTACTTCTCCGCACCGACTAAACGAATTAACCTTAACAGTCAATGGATGAGTAGCGCCTTAATAACGAAAATGCCTTTAAAGCTCCATTCAATACATGTTTTTTTTATAATTACGGTCCTATAAAGGGTGAATCAGAAGTGATGTTTGTTTATTTGTTGTTTAATGCCGCACTCAGCAATATTCAAGGTATATGACGGCGGTCTGTAAATAATCGAGTCTGGGCCTAACAATCCAGTGATTGACATCATGAACATCGATCTACGCAAACGGGATACGATGACATACATCAACCAAGTCAGCTAGCCTGATCACCCGATCCTGTTGGTTTCCTCTTACGACAAGCATAGTCGCCTTATACAGCAAGCATTGGTTGCTGAAGATCTATTCTACCTCGGATCTTCACGGGTCTGAAGCTTCTAAAATGTATATTATACACTGGCGATACATCAGCGTAATAATGTGTAAACATCCCTGTTAAAAGTAAGCGCTTTATAAACTGCTAAGTTTTCAATAATATCAGTACTCCTGATATTCCAAACTGATTTGATATACATATACAATTTCTTATGTAATACTATTTCAACTCAGCTGTGTCGAATTGTCGGTTGTCTCGCACACAATGTATAGACCCAAGAGTCAGAAATAAGTTAAAACATGCCATGATGAGACAACCTGGCCATTTCTGCAAAACAAAACTAAGCTCAAGTTAGAGTTTTATCAAGTTCAGTGGCCAAAACACGATACAGTGTGAAACAAAGACAGGAAAACGTTTTTTTAATTCACGACTGTCATTTACATTATACATACACGATATGGTATGTTCGTTTTCTGTTGTCTGATGGCTAGGTCAGATGGTAAGAACGTCGAGATATCTCACAGACCGGATATGTCGAACTATTTCTCTGGCTCCCAGGAGTTCCTAACAATGTGGTTCGACTTTAGTATGAATATGAAAATATTATAAGCTGTCTCGGTATTTATGTCTAGAGTAGTATATACATTATATAACCTTTCAGTGTTGAAATTTGGCCTCCTTTTTCGCCAATGGTGGTCCATGTCATGGTGGACCTTTCATTAATCCATTCAAATTACTGGACCAAGGTGCCTGGGAAGTATAGTAAGAACAAAATCGAGAAACATAGGAAGTTACATTTCCTGGACATTAAAAGGTTATTTGAAGCTGTTTGCATGGCTAGAACTACCACTACTACCAGGACTACCACTGATTGTACACCACTGTAAGCATCAGTCTGCTTGATTGTTATCAAAACCCACATGGAAAAGGATTCCACGGCACTATGAATGTGTAGTATCGATTTGGAATACTATTTGACCTGCTGGAATGCACAGCTTTTAGTGATAGGGGGATCGAGGACCGAGACAGAGAGCCTACTCTTCTCAAGGCCTCAACCATCTGGGTCGAGGCAAAAAGTACTGTTTGATCTGTTACCACCATATGTGGACAATGAATCACTTGGAAATACAAGGATCTTGACAGATTGTGTTTACTTGATTTGCAGACATTTGCAAATCATGTGAGTTTTTCTTGGACCCGATTTCAGATAATGATTTCACTTGTACGTAATCGATTTTCCAAATTGCAAACTGATATTCAGACACATGCGAATCAGCAGTTTAAGAGAACTCGTTACCATTTGTGTGTTCTCTGAAGATGTCAGGTTATATCTCATCTGAACTCACCATCTGGAAACCACTCTTTCTTATGGAAAATGTTTGATATATTGACAAATCAAATGGAATGTACTCATATGGACTCAGCTTTGTCTCTACACTTATAGCGATACTGCACGCCAGATTATGCAAGAAACACTCAACAAAAAAAAAGCGACACAACCATTTCAATAATCCTATAACCACTGTGCCACTCCGATCATAACACAGTCATGTACGTAATGATAATGAGTCATTATCAAATAGTGATGGTACCAAGTGTCCACGAAAAGTGAACGTGTCCTGTCCCACCGGTGGCACCCACCACGAACATAAGGAAAATACATAAATCTTCTTGAAATACACGTGCCACATGTATCTCATAATCCAAAAAGAAAGCATTCATGAAAGTTGAAATCCATTGTCATAATTTTACACCACGTCAGTTGTACGTGTGATCCACTTAGCTAATATGCAGGTAGTTTAGCTTCTTCTCTAGGCGTTAACATCTCCCTGAAAGGCCATTTGTCGAAGTATTGATCAGAGACGATTGTGGCACATGTAGTGTCTGGGGCTGTATGCTGGCGTGTATAGGACATTCTGTTAGGTCCAGACATGCGTTATAATAGCCCTGTCAGGTGAACGATGGCAAGGGAATTACATGCATGCTTGTCGTGTTTCCTTCGCTCTTGTATCTTCGCGGACATCTGAATCTATTGGTGTGTCCCAGACAGGAAGTACAGCGTCTTTGAACGCTGTCCCTGTGCTTAAAACAAATTCAGGAATGCGGGCTCGGAGGCCCATTATCATAAACTCATAAAGTCACACTGCGACCTTCGTATATTTGGCTTTCAATTTCGAGGCAATCACTTTCACCATACATCTTGGTGCATAAGAATAACGAGCAATCCATTTCTGTTCTTAAAATTCCACAGCAGAAATATGACCCTTTAAAAAACCCACTTGATACTTGGCCTACAAGAATTGGCTATATTGAAACAAATCACGCGGGATGCAAGGTTGTTTATATAATATCTCTGGTTTCATTAATTCAAATCGATGCCATTGAAATTTTATTATTGCAAAAGTGCAGGTTATTGGTAGAACCCAGATGAAATTGCAAAGAGACTGCAGATGCCTAGAGTACTAATGTAGTGGTGTTATTAGTATTAGTCTGGATCAGGTCTCAGTTGATTAGGTCCTAGGTCTGTCAGCACCATTCCCTAGCTCGTTGGTTTCACCAAAGTGGTAAACGTCTACGACCTGCATTTCTGTTAGACTGACGCGGCGTGATATAACTAGACTTCTGTGCAACGTGGCGAAAACCCAGCTCACTTACCACCTTAGTAAAGTAATCAGTTTTTCTCGAATTTTGGACTACAAAACGAATCTTTGTGAGTAGGCACATTGCCATATTTCTAGTCTCACCTTGACGCGTTACTCATACAATGCAGCTTGGGACAACAGAGAATATTGACTTTATGGTTTAGAAGGTAGGAATAGACATAGGGCACGGTGGTATTGTTATATTTCACAGGGGTTCTGAGTGGCTTTGTTATCATGATATGCGGCACAGATAATAATTGATTGATTGGTTGCATATCAACTGAGCATATCGGCTCAGTGTGTTTGCTGGACCAATGCGTTAAATCCATAGTGTGGTATGCTTACAGTGTGCATAGCATGATCGATGTCACAAGGTGGTGGGTTGACTTATTAATTGTGTCCGTTCAGGGTCACCAGGCTTGTACTGGTCCCTTCAATAAATGCATGTCTTCATGAGGCTCGATGATTTGGTTAATTGCGTGTCATAGTTCCCCGACGGCATGAGACATTGGTCATAATATTAATCTCTGGTTTGGATATAAAACGACCCGTGAAGATCCGGCTTAGAATTGGTCTTCAGCAACCCATGCTTAACGTAATAAGCGACTAACAGGCTCGCTGACTTGGTTAAGGCATATTTACATATATCGAATATTGAAGTATTCGGCGTTAAACAGCAAACGAACTTTTAGTTAGTGAGTTATTTGAGCTCCTTGGCCCACTTCCACAACGCGATCTTAGCGCTAAGATGAACGACTCTCCAAAACGTAGACATGAGTGGGTGAGTGAGTGATTGAGTGAGCCATCGAAACCACGATCATAGGTTACAAAGTACAACCGGAGACATCATCAGGGGCCACTTGCACAAAGCAATCTTAGCACTAAGATGATCGCAACTCCCATACTTTAACATAGCCTTACGATAGTCTTAGCGCTAAGATCGCTTTGTGCAAGTGGTCCCAGGGCGAACTACATAGGCTATGAACGATTTGAGGATTTATGGCCTTGGAGGTGAAGCCTACACGACTCAGTAACTCTTCATTTGCTTAAAAATGTATTGTTTCGATTTTAGTAATATACTTAGTTATAAAGACTCGTTTATCCCGAAAACCTTCTTTCTTTCATGACATGACAACAAGATCTAACTTACTGAACATAATATTCCTTTAAGCTAAAAAATGTAAATATGCCCTCTAAAATATGTGGTACATGTTGAAGCTGACATATATAAATCATATATGGATCTTGTATCAATTTATCAATTCACCTCATTGTGTGGTCAAGTAAACGCTGTCCAAATATCAATAGACTGGGTGTCTTCATTTCCTACAATATTGAAAACACATCAAACTTTGTGTAGACGTCATATGCATCTGTGTATTTGGACGTTGACGGATGGTGAAATTCATTTATTATTCATATTTTTCTCAATTTCATTGCCCCCAGAGCAGTGAACTTTACCATAAACGAAAAGAAATACTGACACGTGATAAAAAATCGAACCAGTTCTTTTTACACGATCGTTTTCTGTAGAGCTTTTCTAAATATCGACAAAACAAGCATGTATATATTTTGCGTCTTCTGTGTATAATAAGACGGCTGATCAGCTACTTTTGAACAAATAAGTGCGTAGGAAATATTGAATTAAGTGTCTTCCGTATCCAAAATACCAACATTCACAGCCAAACTACTCCAATGAAACATTTTCGTATTCGATATCTACACCCTGATATCGAATAAATTGAAAAACTGAGCGACCATCACAGGCGATCGCGATGATTTCGCGGTATTACCTTTAGGTATTCCAAAGTGTGAGCACGACGACATTTGGCGGTGCCAAAGACGGAGTGGTTCATTCATTTGCATAAATCCAATGTTTATGATTAACGTGGCGACAAAAAATATCGTGACGACCTTCAGATACGTACGTCACCGATTGATATCGGCATGTACAGTGCATCAGCAAACATATGAACAGCTGCATCAGCAAATTAAACAAACCTAGAGTTTCAAATGACACATATGATATTTGAAATATTTCTCCCAAACCCCATCCCAAACCCTGTTCCTAAGATAACTGCAGAACTAGTGAGCAGGAGCGCGGATTTAACACACTGTACATGTAATTCTTATTCCTGATCGAGATTGAGATAGTGAGGTATGGCGTCAGCGCCATACTTGTGAAGGTGATGTTCAGAAAATTTCATAGGTTTTACCAACAACTTTTTTTAATGAGTTTCATGATGTTCTACCCTGTATTTATGACGAGCACGACATGCGTTTGATTGAAGTCATGGGTGAACGTATTGTGCAAGCTCAACTCATGAGAGTTTCTAGGGCTACGGCTCTGCAACACACTGAAGCCCAAGTGTTGTCTGAATATATACCTAAGCTCACTCGGCAATAACTGGGTACCCGGTAAGATTAGATTGTAATATGACTGATAACCTTTTAGCACCTTATAATGCTGTATACCCCACAGGGAGTTGGAATGAAATTCGAGTGCGCACTCATCCCCTGACCGGAGTAAAGGCGTTGCGTTTTGAGCATGTTTAAAGTTTTTGGTTTGGTGCTTGATAAATAAACATATAACTATTTAGTGCCGTTGAGCAGCTATTCAAGTTAGAAATCAGGCGCTTAGTAATTTCTTATTAAGTAGCTTAAATCTTCACAAAAGACAGTGTTGACGTGTTAACGCTTCACTTTGAAACGCCAAGAAATTATACGCACTCCACGATTAACATCAATGGCCGAAGGTACCATGACCACCGAATCCTCAAGGTGTATTTATCCTGTAGTCTCTAGAGATATATAAGTTTGTTTATCGTAGCTTTAGTTAAGCTACATATGCTTCCATAACTTAAATATTTCTATATAAAGTGGCGTAGAACCAAACTCACTCACTATGAATAAAAATGTATCACTAGGGAGGTTCGATACGTTTGTCACGTCACATTAGAGACGATACAATATG
Source organism: Haliotis rufescens (assembly GCF_023055435.1). Lineage (NCBI taxonomy): Eukaryota > Metazoa > Mollusca > Gastropoda > Lepetellida > Haliotidae > Haliotis > Haliotis rufescens. Next base: position 57,139,491 of record NW_025963779.1, on the reverse strand, counting down.
TATCAGGATACTGGTAGTGAGTAAGTGAGTGAGTTGGGTTTAATGCCGCTTTTAACAGTATTCCAGTTATATCACGGCGTGCCAGCTTAATGTGTAAGGAAAGCCTGAAATGATGCAGGTCTCAGACGTTTACCACTTCGGTGAAACCCACGAGCACGAGTATGGTGCTGACAAACCTAGAAACATAATCGGAGCGATCCGGGATTCGAACCCACAATCATAGGTTTCTGGCGTGCCCAAGGGACGCAACTCTGCACAGCGAATTGCGTCGCCTTAACCGACTGGGCCACCCGTGCCCCCTACTGGTAGTGACCCAGAGACAGGTACAAAACTAAACGTACAGATTTCAAAAGAGCTCGACCTCGATTCGAACCTATCTTTAAATGTGTGGTGCCCAGTCTAACATACGCCACAGTAGTGTATTATTATACATGTATGTAAATAACAATCTGATCATTATTTTCATAGAATATCGAATTATTATATCTTTTTATTTTCTGAACAAAGAAAATATAAGCATGACTATGTTATTCTTTGAATTGTTTCATAATTAAACGTTTACTATGTTTAATTGGTTTAGTGCAGTTTCCCTTCTTGTCAGGTTGTATTGATACAGTGCATGAACATATAATTAGTAGTAATAGGTTTGTCAACGATCTCCTGTGCACCGTTATCTTCTGCACTTATGTCCAGCTTAATCAATGTAACTCTGTAACATGTACATTGAACAGGTGTAGTTCGAAAATAGAACATACTTTGACGGAAAATCCGTTTGGCATTGGAAAAATCTGAACCTACTTAAAAACGTATAACGTTGCTAGTGGCTTGAAAACAGGCCTAACACTTCACACAGGAAACAAGAACCTAAAAGGATTCATTATACCAGAGGCTTTTTAAAGTTTCAATCCATGACACAAATTAACTGAAATTAAATCATTGTAGATATGATAAACACCCTTCTGCAGCCAACCAGGCAGTATAAAGCTAAGTAAATGATTCCAGGAGCTATTATATCACTTAGATACCTGGCATGCTGTCCTACATGGAAGAGTTATCGCTGATAACTTATCTCCAGTTAATGCGTGTGCAGCATTCCATCACACTTTATTACCATCATGAGTCAGTAAACATGCTTTCAAGAATTTTGTGATCGAGTGCGTTATATTTCCCACGTGTTTGTAAGGATTAGGGAAAGCAGTTTTGAATTGGCTCTGTTAAAATCAGGTTCTTCATTCTGAGGCGTTGCACTGGATGTTGTGTCATATGCTATTGATTGGGACCCTGAGAGATTGACTATTTCTGGATGTGCTGATTCATCATTAGTTGTGCTCACTTTAATTTGTTTAAAAAACATATTAACTTAGAATGACAAAGAACGCCTGCACTGCGTCGCTGAATTTCATTTGAATGTGTATACAGGATTAAAAAGTATTGTGCTGAATATGAGATTCCAATTTGTTTGAATCGATATAAGTGGATGGAACCAGGTTTGTGTAAGCAGCTTCTTCATTGAGCTTGTTCATAGCCTGAGGTAATGGTGAATGAAGTGTCTGTATCTGGACACTTACGTGATGGTTACAAGTGGTTGTGTCTAACCTACAGACTATTTCTGAATGCCCAAAGCGACTATTTGAATCTATCTGCAATTTTGAAGTGATTTCATAGCAATTTTACATGTGTTCAATGTAACACAATAAGATAACATATAAAAGATGTTTGTTTTATTAGGTTTTCTTGCACCCGTATCAATACACTTATATATTGTATTGGCTCTTTGTTATTTTAGTATTGTAGCAAATACAATTATTATCCTTTTCCAATATTATATTTGTGTATTAGTTTATCGATGCTATTGCTCGCATACAAGACGTGTTATGCTCATGTCTCCAGGTATTTGCTTCACGGATTGCCATGCATCACATCGCTTCGAAATAATGAATAAGGTTTATGTAGACGTCCAAGTGTTTAATTTCAATCAGCGCAGCTTAACACAAATTTCCCTTTGACATTTAATGTAGTGACGTTTAACCCGTTTCCTCTCTGGCTGGGTTTCGGCAATATCGATGCATGTACGTCCATGAATGACGATTGTAGTCAGTCAGACCTCCAACTTCAGTCGGATATTTCCAAACCCTGATGGGCTACCTCCGTGTCCGAATGAATAGTAAAGTCCTCAATTAGATACATGGGACGACACAGTGATTGAAATAATTGCTGGTTCCACAGGTCGCGCTCAGTTCTAGAGGCAATTTGTCCCCTGCTGGAGCGCCAACTGTCAGTCCAATGAGGTCTGATGTATTAGATGCCAATACCTCACTGTGCTGTATATGAACTTGGACGTCTGGGGCAAGGTTCTGATGAAACAGGGAGCTCTTTGGCAGCAGAAGATTGAGTTGTTTGCATACACCGACTTTAGATATACCACCCCCTAATCCTGATTTTAGAAAAAGGATTGACAACATAAATGCCAAAGGTCTAAGGATTTCTTCATCTGGAATCATTTAAACTCGTTTTTATGCCTGTTCACATGGCCTGATTTTGCTAGAAGCTTGGTTTTGGTTTTGCGTATTTGGTTTGGTTTTTGCGTTAAATCCCGAGAGATAGAGGAATGAAACTTTTGACTCTGATATCCTCGTGGGATTAGATTTAGATTAAACGTCTATAACATGCGTCACTTTCATTCAACATTAACCACAATGTTATAAAACTGAAATACTCTTCTTACCCACGTGTTTACACAAAGCAAGACAAGATCAATGTCATAAAATATTTGTTGTAGAACATAGAGAAACAGTTGTTTCAATAGCTCTTTGCATACGTTACCTGCATTAATGAGCAACTGTAGAGAACAGTCAGTTCACGATTTAAGCTGCCAACTGCATACATCCAAATGAAATCGGTTTCCTAACGAGACACATCCACTTACTACGAAACCATGGCTCCAGGAACGCAAGCACTTTGCAGCATATGGCAATTTAAAACAATGTTTTAAATGTCATTTCAATGTTTAACATTGAAAACTCCAATGGAAACTGACATTTTAGAGTAATAATAAGTTCCTTCAGTCTCATGTTTCTAATGGTTTCAAATAGTTATTTTTATAATTACAGCTAGATTCAAATGTCATGTTTCATGTCGTTTTTACTAAATCCGTGATTGTGTATGATTAATGCCATTTTAATGGGAACAGACACTTTGATTACAATACATTAAGATATATATCTTTTCCCAGGAATTTTCATGTTTGTTTTCATAAGTGCTGTCAATAACGATCTCATGTTTACGCAAAAGCAATGAACTAAATAAATGACAAACGAGGAAAGGACTGAGAATCCAGAACACCCCCCCCCCCCCCCCCCCCCTCTCCCTCCCAGTACTGACAAATACGCACAATAATTCAGAGTATTTATAACAAAACCCTTTTATGAGACCCATAGGCCACCTTTTCACGACCTTGATAAATTAATTTTCTTGCTAGTAGTCTGTTACGTTTTTCGAAATCAGTATAAAAAGTCTCAGTACCACCATGATTGTGAAGAGCAAACACCCAATGTCTGGACATAAGGAATATTACCTAACCTGAGGGGAAAATTGAACTCGGCCTTTTATCATAAATCCCCAACGAAGAGATATCCACTATCTTGAATTAATATGCATAGATAAGAATAGGCAATCTATGAGCTCGATAAAGTTGTTTCTTTGATTTCCAATTCTGGTCAATATATCATGTATAATTATGTATTCCGGTGATGTCCTTTTTATTCACAATCAGTAAACACGTCTAGTGTTCACACTTTACGATTAATAGCTGGGCTAGCAGGCTCCATTTACCCGACGACTTTGTAATGGACATTTCCACCCACACGTCAGCTTCTTTTTTTCGACAACATATTCCGCTTTTATTATCAAATGAACTCACTTATTCAACTCCAACCCTTCTGTTCCATCTACAAATCTGCAAATCAAGTTTGATATTCCAGTTCCATTAAGTTTCATTGAACTTAATAATCTAGTTCCGTCTACCCATACAGGTATAATCAACTGTCATCACGCATGGTACATCACCCTGCGATCCAAGATCGATAATTCAGTTCTCCATTGACTCCGGTTCGATAATAGAGCTCCATCTATGATTCCAGTTCGATAATCAAGTCTAATATCTACAATTCCACGACGTTATCCCACAGTCCACCTACATCTACACAAGTTCGATAACTTACAATCAATCTACAAATATCTTTTTTATCTACAATTCCAGTACATGAATCTGGTTCCATTTGCATGTACACCTCCGGATTCAGTAATCTTCAAGTTAAGATTCGGTCTGTAAATAATCGAGACTTGACCAGATGGTCCAATGATTGACATCATGAACACAATTTGACATGCATCAACCAAGTCAGCGAGCCTGACCACTCGATCCCGCTAGTCGCCTCTTACGACAAGCAGGAGTTGCTGATATTTCTCCAGTAAAGTGTGACCAAATATTTCCATCAAATCATATTTCCAAGGGAAAATAGCCTTGGACTGCGTAGGGTTACACATCGTGTGGCTCAGGATTGTCTGTCTCCTGTATGTATTAATAATATTAGCATGAAAAAAGAATATGTATATTCGTAGTGATGTGATGCTGTACAACATCGACGACAGTATGAACGGGACTAATTTGTATCTTGTTAAAAGCAATATGATATGAATTTACACAATCAGTAAACACGTCTAGTGTTCACACTTTACGATTAATAGCTGGGCTAGCAGGCTCCATTTACCCGACGACTTTGTAATAGACATTTCCACCCACACGTCAGCTTCTATTTTTCGACAACATATTCCGCTTTAATTATCAAATGAACTCACTTATCCAACTCCAACCCTTCTGTTCCATCTACAATTCTGCAAATCAAGTTTGATATTCCAGTTCCATTAAGTTTCATTGAACTTAATAATCTAGTTCCGTCTACCCATACAGGTATAATCAACTGTCATCACGCATGGTACATCACCCTGCTATCCAAGATCGATAATTCAGTTCTCCATTGACTCCGGTTCGATAATAGAGCTCCATCTATGATTCCAGTTCGATAATCAAGTTTAATATCTATAATTCCACGACGTTATCCCACAGTCCACCTACATCTACACAAGTTCGATAACTTACAATCAATCTACAAATATTTTTTTTTATCTACAATTCCAGTACATGAATCTGGTTCCATTTGCATGTACACCTCCGGATTCAGTAATCTTCAAGTTAAGATTCGGTCTGTAAATAATCGAGACTTGACCAGATGGTCCAATGATTGACATCATGAACACAATTTGACATGCATCAACCAAGTCAGCGAGCCTGACCACTCGATCCCGCTAGTCGCCTCTTACGACAAGAATGGGTTGCTGATATTTCTCCAGTCAGGTGTGACCAAATATTTCCATCAAATCATATTTCCAAGGGAAAATAGCCTTGGACTGCGTTGGGTTACACATCGTGTGGCTCAGGATTGTCTGTCTCCTGTATGTATTAATAATATTAGCATGAAAAAAGAATATGTATATTCGTAGTGATGTGATGCTGTACAACATCGACGACAGTATGAACGGTACTTATTTGTATCTTGTTAAAAGCAATATGATATGCATTTATAAAAATCTCTAATTACTTACGCCGAGAGCTAGACGTACACTGCATATCTATTCACCTAGCCGTACAGTGAATCTACAGTAGGGAACAATGCAAATAAGATTGACATTGATTTGTTGTATTATCGTGTACTTGATGATTTGAAGGGAACATAGTGATAAGGATACAGGATGCAGTAAGATGCAGTATGAGTAACCTATCCACTTAGATATAAGCCGAATGTTTTACTGTGTGTGAAGGTTACCTTCACATGACTGCACCTGTTGGAGGATCACTACTGTCTCTATAATGCGTCTGGTTGCATCAGATATATTACGGAAGTGGTGATTACAGTGACAGTTCAGTCAAAACTAACACAAGTTTAGAGTGTGTTTATAGATATCACCATTCAGACAAAGGGCATATTACAAGGTGAACGTGAGATTTTCGGCCAGATGCCAGAAAAGAAAAATATAGTTTTGCACGTGTGGCTTTTCTTCTTCAAGATTATAGGAGGCGTGAGTGTCTCTATCGTCTGTGGTGCTGCAATTCAGAGTTACAGCCTTTAGTCGCGTCAGGATCTGCTGATTGTTATTTTGAATACTTTGTCCCATATATATATTCAATAGTGTCAGAACAATGAGATCCAATCAAATGGTAAAGGTCACTCTTGAATTTCCTCCGACAGTAAATCATGATCATACCAGCTATACTACTAGCGTAACATGCTTTACCCTTTCCGTGAAATACCGGTATCATCACCGATTTTCAGTGATCATTCAGTTGTTTCCGCTATTTTTTCCTTTTACGCCAAGTGGAATATGTTTCGGCGGATAATCGAGGCTCATAATTCTCTGGAGTTTACGTTATATTGTACAATATGTTTAACGGATTTATATTAAAAGGTCAATACAATTACTAGAAGAGAGTTGGAAACATATTTCTGTGTATTCGATTGAATCGTGTGATTCCTTTCGAAAATATTGATCAGGTAAAAGATCGATATACACATTGCAACATAAATAACTGTGGGATGTCTTGATTTATGTGTTAATGACACATGAACAAATCTCCGAATGTCGACCACAATCATGTCATTAAAAACGACAAGTGCTGCCGGTTAGAAAAGACGTTCGCCATACACGAGTATCACGGTAATATGTTAACACAAAAGCTATTTACTACACGACAGGGTCCCCAAAGTAAAGAGAGTTCTACAGTAACCGGTGGAGCCTTTGTTATGAATTGACCGCATGCCAAGGATGTAGCTTCCTCTGGGAGTATTTGTATCTCTACTGAATCACCCTGAGGTTCTATATACCTTCTAGCACGCTCCGAACTAAGGAGAAAGTGATACATTTATATACGCCTCTGGGCATTTCCCAAATATTGCTGTATGTAATATCTAAAGCATACACAGCCAATTACAGTAGCCAGCAGATAACATGACGTTGGACTCCAATCACAGTGTAAATCGTGTTCTAACCAAGGCCAATTTCGTGCTGTTACAATATTTTCCCCAGGGGGCCAAATTTCATTATTTCTTTCATCGACATGGTGTATAATTAACGATCCCGAGATCAGAGTTGTGCCATTCAATATTTGCACACTTTATTAACATCTGTAAAATCCACTAACAGTTCACAACGATTGCTAAGCTATGAGCGGTTGGCATCAGATTGCGTTTTATGCTGTATTGATCAAGACTATAGCTATGCGTCTGATTTCACAAATCTTTACGTAACTGTAAGTGTCAAAAGATAAAATCGAAAAATAATGTTTCGAGAAATAGTCTGGTAGAGTAAAAGTTTTAATTTCTCTTCATCACATAAATGTTAATCTTAATTATCACAGTATATCAATTAAGATAATCATATATACATGTAGTATGACAAAGTAAACATTTTGAATTATTCTAGTACGTTTGCTAGTCTCAAATACGGTGCAGATTTGATACCGAAACTCAAAAAAGCTTTGCTGCCTTTACTAGCTGCTGCAAAGGGCTAATATATATTCATTTACACATAACACAAAAATCGGAGTTAATCAAACGAACAGCTTCATTTATACATAATATTAATTTAGGTAAAATGCTCAGTTTTTGTTTGACTGAATACACGTTCACCTTGTCTTCCTCTAAAGTTACCCGTGGTGCTATAAATCAACGTACATGTGGGTAACATATTAGCCTTCAAACACCCTACCGCGAAGTTGCCATAAATAGAACTAATTATTAGATAAAAAGTTATTTTGAAATTGGAAAATAGGTATCTAATGAAACGACTTAAAAGCTTTAATCGAACTGCACTGTGCGATTGCCAGCATACAAATACTGTTGAGAGACGGGACCCCATGCTGTAAATGAGTTGCCTGTGGACATCCAAAGCACAACAGGCATTTACTTCCCTATTCATCTCAATGAAAAGCGCGTGTTAAACGTTCATTTCAAAGCTATCCACCAGGCCGACTATATATATTCTTGACTGAGTGACATTTCTCCCAGCGCCTATTATTGCTCAGACTACCAATTCAGGAGCGCAATAAAGACAGTCCGGGAATTTTTATTTCTGCGCCCTCCTTGAAAGGTAGTCTTATCATTGAGCGTATATCTGTTTTGACGTGTCCAAGCTGGGATCGCTAAGGTTATATTACTTTAAGAGCACGATAACTGATTCGTTGAATATAAAGTAATCCTTTCTTTTAGGATCAACAGTATCTTATGTCGTTCAGCATGTTTGAATCAATGAAGGCATTGAACTGATTCCAAATGAACCCTTTAAATGCAATAGAAATTGGCGATAAGTCCTTTGTTAAATATGAAATTCATGTTGTTTACGATATTCCCTTGCATTGAATTATTCAGAATTCAAAGGTATCATTGGACAAGTTAATTGGAGGACAACAGCATGGGCTGCGCCTGTTCACCGACTTTGCAATATTGTACTTAATAGATAAATAATGATTGCAAAGCACCATACACGATCTCTACGTATACAGACAGACAGGTTCAGTTATTCTACCACCGCTTGTTGATTATTGGAAAAGATGGGAGAGACTCTTCGATGAAATTAACATTTAGGAAACATACTATGAATCCGAATGTTCATGATTGTTACGCCCATAACCCGGTGTTAATTGTTCGCATAACGAAACATGTCTAAGTCAGGCATTGCACGCCTGTGAGAACTCGCTAGTTTTCTGTCCCGTTATATCGCCCCACGCTTCAAGCATGTTAAGTGTGTGCTTTATAACATATATCACCGGCTCTTAAGACCCAGTTGAAAGGAGATCAATGCAAGGACAGATTCAAAGCACTGTCTTACTGAATAGAGTCAAATGCTCCGCTGAAACTTTATGATAATATGTTATTTGTTTGCAATAGAAACGTAGAGGTTTACACTGCCTATTTACAAAATGGACTGAGATATTTGTTGTTTAAATATATGAATATTTTCTAAACAAACACAGAAAGGTGGTGGAATTATCAAAGAAAGCATAGTCATTCACGGTTCAAGATTGCTTTGGGAGACGGTGTAGCGATAGGGGCGAGTGCAGACGAAGGGTAGGGTATGTCTCTGACGTCACATACTACTGTAAAGGCTAGAAGTTGAAAAGACGTGTTTTCTTTCTCGGGACAACTGTTGATATACGACAGATAAAGCTCCCCGTTCCGTAAATCGCCGAATAATGTAGATCCCGAGAAGAGGTTACATAAGCTGGGACTTCATATTGGCAGGTTCAGCCTGCAACGCTATCCGTCTACACTCGTGTATCGAAACTAAGGCTTATCGTGGATGGTGCGCCAGCCCATAGAAGCCTGTATTAGCTCTTGCTCTGTAGCTTTCAAAACAAACTTGGCCCACTGTGCAGTCATATTACTCTCCTTGGAACAGCGACAATTCATCTCAGGATTTTTTCGGATTGTGCATGTATGTGAGGTTCGGGAACGTTTCCGGGGTTAAGCGTGGCAGCTTGATGGTAGCGATCTGAGAGCTACTTTGGTCTGGCCCATCACGCGGCGACGGTACAAGCTAATCATTATGAGAGAGCTAATGCCTGGCAGTGGACGTGCCCTGGTCTCTGTGTGTGCTCAGGTGTGGGTACTGACCGGTGTCTTTGTGTTTCATCCAGTGGGGGCTGTGACAGGGAAGCTACCGGACGAACAGAGGCTCCTGCGAAGGTTGTTCAACCCTCGGGTGTATGACACCAGCGTCCGTCCCGTCTTCAACTCCTCCGAAAATGTGGAAGTGTTTTTCAACTTTAATCTCATCCAGATCATGGACATGGTGAGTTGTTCACTGAACTAATGTTTCTTTCGAGTCTGTAATTTTACCATTTGTGTGAAACTAACAATTTGTCATGTTAATTCTGAAACGTGGCTACTGATTTTCAGTAAGAATGGTATATCTGAAAATCATAGAACCATTGAACCAAGAGTGTATTTAATTCATTGGGGGACAAAATTCATAAAAATGTCTGAAATCAAGAAATATCTGCATTTTCGGCATATCATCATAAGACATGACCGGCGATATGGTGGTTTCAAATTTCACGTGGTATATTATCACTGGACAGATTGCAGCGGTTGCCTAGGATGCTAAAGCTAGTCTCTCTTCAAAAGAGGATATTAAATACATCTACTCAACATTAGCTGCGGGAGCACCTGGTTCCTTCATACACAGGTGATAACGTGATAAGCTAGATGCCATGGGTTAACCATATAAACGCTTCTATGTTCATTTAGACGGCGTTGCATGATGCTAACATAACCTGTTTGTGCATTTGTGTCGCTATCTCTGATAGACTATATAGATACCACTTATAATGGTAATGCAGCTGGTCACAAATGGATGTTTATGCACTGTTAGTGCTATTTATTAACAGCTCGGACGCACTTAGCTATGTTTATATCCCTATTCTTGTCAGATTATCGTTGCAAGATTGCTTTTATTTAAACCATTCACACAAACTAATGGGTGTTTATTATATGATTTATGTTGAAATTACACAAATCATGTTATACACACGCTAAGTGAATATTGGGAGGCATAAATGCTATGTTGAAAGGTAATTTGGAAGAAGTAATAATAACAATATCCAATCGTATACTGTTCTGTCCTGCTTCATTGAGATGTGATGAGAAGGACGAATTGGATGGGGTGGGGGTCGCGGGTAGCCTTATTGTTACAGCGTTCGTTTGACATGCCGAAGACACGGGTTCGATTCTCAACATTTCTACAACATGTGAAGCCCATTTCAGGTGTTTCCCGCCAGCATATTGCTGGAATATTGTAAGATGTGGACTAAAACCTGGTTTGAGACACGGGGGTAGTTTAGTGGTTAAAATATTCAGTTGTAAACGCCCTCGTGTCTCCACTTGGTTTCAGAGTTTGAAACCCTATCTTGGTGACCATCTCCGTGAAATAGCCGGACATTTGTTGTCTGCGATGGAAAACCATACTCTTTAGTCGACTGTATATCCATAATACATGTTAAAATCTGTTCAAAACTTTAGCATTTGACATAATCATCTAACTCATATCCCTAAATTGTGACTTGAAGAAAACAGCCCGTAACGCACTAACACAGAGGCCCTGGGTAAATATAAAGATATTAAAGTCATTATTTGAAAGCAGACTTGATGTCTGGGTATACTTCTACTCCCATGTTTACACATCATATCTGATTTTGCATATATTGGTAATAGGGACGTTTGTTCCTGCAATGTACAAATATAATTCCCCAATCCAATGAAGTCAATTAAGAAAACCACATAAGAAAATAAAGATCTTTCACGAATACGACTGACAATGCATCAGCAAAGATTAAAGAAGCCAAAAGGGATTGTTGTTTCTCTGACAGACATGTTCCACACAAGCGTTGGTGTGGCCTCAAACCACGTCTATACATTTAGCTGATATATCAGAAAGAAAAAATCTCCAAGACTGTTATAATCGTTCTTTTGGCTGCCAATCCGTGTGGCATATCAGTGACATTGATTCTTGTTCCCAAGTTGGTCGTCGCTTCCCGTGCACATGTTCAATTGATCAGTATCACATAAAGACGGGAAAGAGCTTTCGACAAAACAATACTTTATGCAACGATGACACTACTCGATATGATAGGACTTTGAGCCTGGCAGGATAAACTAATTATAGGCCTGGAATCCTCTTTCCTGTGTAAATCAGTTAATGCACCCATGTGTACCTCACACCGTGATAAATGCACCTGCCACCTTCAACGTAATATTTCTCAGACGAGCTTTAGCACTTTCGAGAAGAGTCAAATAGTTTTTAAACTTATTTGTGCAAACTGTGCAAAGAGCATGCCTAAAGATACAGATTGATTTTTATTAGCACCTCTTTATCGTCAGTCGCGTTGAAGTTGACTTCTGGCAATTTTCTCTGAAATATTATGCATTTTAAATCAAAGGACAGAGACGGTCTGAATTCAAAGTATTGAAAATACGGTCACAACATTTTTCTATCATGTAATCGTTGATGACAAATTTGTTATTCTCGGTTGACAGTCGCTGTGCGAAGAACAAAATGTAATCCAGCAGGGAGCTGCTGCTCATCCTTCATCTTATAATCCCCTGTATCAATATGATTGATGTCCAAACCTCCTCGGTGTATACTCCCCAGACAGCTATTAAAGGGTTAAGTCGATATTGCAAGTGAAAATATATCGGCGCTTCTGCATTAAAACTTCCTATGCTTCCCTTGCGGGTCTCTGTACACGCCATTCTAACATGGCTAACGGCACTGGGGACATTGATGAAAATCAGATGGGCAAATTCAATTTCCAAATAATATCTTTTTATCATATATTTCACTTGTGGAAAGATGCATTCTCTGACGTCATCCTCGCATTTGAATGAAAAGTAAATTTCACCACTGCTTGTTCAAGAAGAATTGTTCTTGCTTGTGGCTTTCAGTCCCTGGTTTTTGATGAACCACATTGATCCTCTTTTCTCATATCTAGATTTGATGACGCAATGTTATATTACCATAATGAGATCTCAGAAAATGTTTTGAATATATTTCATTTATTTTATATTTCTAATTTCAACAAAGATGATGTTACTGGGTGATACGCTTTATTCATTTTACTGTGTAATATCTTGATTTAATCAACGTTAAATAGATGACATAATGTGAATTTAGAACATTTGAACATAATTACAATTCCTTTTGTTGGTATAAATGTATCAGCGTTGGGCAAAATAGCGTGGAGAGGACACGTGTTCTAATTGTGCTTGTGCTATGTCAACATATCAACGCCTACATATCCCGGGCCGCATATATGGAAATTACAATACCATTACCATACTGAATCCATAGCCTCTTTAAGAGGTCAAAAGATGACACGGCAACACGCGACAGTTCCATCACATGACATTCAATGTGGCTATTTGATAACACACATTATTTGCACTTCATTCACCACTGGCTGTTAATAATATCATGTATGGTAAAGACGCTATCAGTTCCCCTCTTGATTGCGTTCTAATTGTACATATTTGTGTGTGTGGAAATCAGTAACGTCACCCCTATACCTCTTTGTTTTGCAAACAGAATTGCAATTATAGCATTAGTCACTGACAACGTTTGGAAGGAAAGTTTTGAAGCATAAAAATGACTTTAAAATTTTCAACATTCTTTCTTTCCATTTTCATTTTTTTTTACTGTGTAGCTAGTAATCTTTTGTGAAAAGAGTAGCACGTGATTGCAGTTGGCAGTTTTCTCTGATAATATCTATATAATGCTATACCCATGCAAATACATTCATGCAACACCAAGCATTATTGAATTATTATGTCGACAAGAACTAAGTGTTTCATACAACCTCATTCGAATATCTATTTCCACCAGAAGCTATCGATATCACAACGTTTTATTCGATTTTAATAATGAAATGACAATGTCATAGAGGAAAAGCCGAATATACGTGACGCCATTACACGTGAACACATACTGCATAATCCCTGAGCAAATAACAAACAAACATATTCAGCTGCAAAATACCAAGGATATTGCTGAAGGTCTTAGTTCGCGAACACCTGGTGTCATCACTGATTTTCAGTGGTCCATTCATATAATTTTCACAGCTATTTTGCACTTTACGCCAAATGGATGGTGTTTCGGCAGATGATCTAGACTGATTATTCTCTTGCATTCTCGAATTTACATGTGCATAAGAAGGAAGCAATTTAAGTGAAAGTCAATTGGTGCATAATAAAACAGATGCAATCAAATAGGTCATTGTAAACCAATCATGAATCAGACATTACAACGATGTATTTTGCAAACTGCACGTTGTTGGTAATGAATATTATTGTGAGAAAACCTTTAAGAATACAAACCCGGTGCTATCACACAAGGCAATAAGGTAACTTAACGAAATCACAACTTTGTGTTTATTGTGTTATATGAAATGTATTCCAAATAACATTTTCACATGACTGCCTTGCAACTGTTACAATCAACAAAACACATACCATTGAAATCCTGTGTCCTTGGAAAAGTTCTGGATACCAACATGCATACACGTTCATATGTTCCTTGTAGCTTGGTACAGATGAAGCTTCGCCATCTTCGATTATGTGTTAATTAATGTTAACGATGATCACTTGAATATTAAATACCACTTTGATATGGGCCAGGTATCAAGTACATGGGGCACGGATGGCCCAGTCGTCTAAGGCGCCGCGATTCGCTGTGCAGAGTTGCGTCCCTTGGGCACGCCAGAAACCTATGATTGTGGGTTCGAATCCCGGTTCGCCCCGATTATGTTTCTAGGTTTCTCAGCACCATACCCGTGCTCGTAGGTTTCACCGAAGTGGTAAACATCTGAGACCTGCATCACTTCGGGCTTTCCTCCCACATTAAGCTGACAAGCCGTGATATAACTGGAATACTCGTAAAAGCAGCGTTAAAACCCAACTCACTCACTCACTCACTATCAAGTACATTGTGGATGCCACAATTTGGCAGATACATGTATCGTATTGGAAGGTATATATATCCATGTTGTTTCTGTGGGAGTTAACACATGCATGATGGTGCAGGGTCTTAATTTCAGCAATTGTTTGAATACGGGTGTATCTTTTTATATATATCTGCAGTGAAAGATATCATAAAAATACACATCGACTCTTCTTACATAGTTCAGTTCTTGTCAGTCACTGCGTTCTTTCTACCGTGGCTAACTTTAAGTGTGTATTACAAATTGCCCGCAATCGATACTTAACTCCTACAAAGCAATAATTCCGATAAACGTTTTAAGTCATTTTGGTTGGTGTGTATGTATTCCAATTCCCGACTGTCGTTATGCCTAATTACGAGAATGCGAATGATATATAAAAATGATTTAATCCGTTTCCTTGTCGATCGTTACCAGACTAAGCGAATACATACGACGATTTACAGTACCAAATACATATCAAAAAGTCCAACCTGCCCAAGATGGACAGCAACATTTTCGCACTCGATCATTCATCAAATGACTAAATCTTAAAATGCCAAACCAAATGACTGTCTGACGTTGCTGTCAAAGACGACAATTGATCACCAGAGTGGTGGTGATGACATTTGCAGACCTCTACATTACAATTCCAAATACAGAATTTTATGTAATCTTCTGCCGAGTGTCGGTATAGGACTTGGTGGTTCCCCTCTGATTCCTACAATTACATTATAATTCTTCAACGAGGATCGCAGAGCGCCAGAAATCGTGAACAGCATACGTGATCCTATATTAGCACCGATTCTGAGCTGGCTTTTCAACGATTGCCTGTTTTGGAATTAAAAGGCATGAAATCTAGGAGTAAAATGCTAACGATTACCAGTTGGATGCTTTTTCTCAACTATCATTGCAGTCAATGATCCATCATCTATCATTTCTGCTATGGACAAAATTTAATCAGATAGAAAAAGCCATTTGGAACTACAACAGGAATAGAATGTGGTCCAGACAAATGCGAGAAAAAGGACACCGAGTTCGGAAATGTGATACGGAGATACATTTATATATTTCTTAACACCGTGAATCCGGAACCATATGGTAAAGAATCATGCGAGTGTCATGTGTTGCATGCAGAGAATGGTGCTGAGAAAAATAGAAGAAAAACTATGCAAGCTCCAAGCAGTTTTAAGTAATCGTTATAATTATGGGGGCTTTTGTGCAGAAGTATTTCTAAAGCCTGGATAGATCCAATGGGTTCGACTCCAAGAGTGAACGTTCACAATCTATGGTTTTTCGCACACTTCAAAACTGAACGTCGTGATATGGTTGATCGAATACATTATTCAACGTCAAAATCAACTCGTAACCATCAAACTTAGATAATCACATCTACATTAGATTTGGCAGCATTTTAAAACGAAAAGAGAGCTGATCATGTATATTGTCTCGAGTGAACATCAAACACTGTATAACGAGCAAACTTGGAATTTCAAATTACAGCAAACGGATGAATTGTGACCACGAGAAGATATCCTTAACTATTCAGATACTTTTGAAAATACTCTATTTCTTTTGCTTTTCTAAATCTTCTTTGTAGGATTTCGGCGCACCCAAGGTTCCCAGTAACTCCATGTTCGTCGAACGAGCTGACGAATATGAGGATATTTGCAAATCACGTCAATTGAAGACAAAATAATTAGAAGTGTGATGGTTTAGTGAGTGAGATACATATGAGATTCACCTCGCTTTGAACGGTGTTTCAATTTCACCACATCGTATAGGATGCAACTCGTAAAGCGGATTGCGGCCTCTTAGACGACTGAGGAATTGGGTAAAATTTACCAGAAACCAGACCATGATTATCGTAAGAACCTATTTATGAGGACCCTGCTGCTAAAATGTATGATTGTGTGACATCACACCCCGAAGGAGGGTGATAACCTATCAATAGAGCCTGCTGCTGGAATGTTTGATCTGGATGAAATCACATCCCCGATAGATGGGGGTAAGCTATCACAGGAGCCTGCTGCAAAAATTCGTGATCTGAGTGATTGTGTGACATCACACTCCGATGGTTCAAAGGTTGTTCATGCTATCTACCAATTGTTTGCTAAACCAACACTAAATCATTCACAGAACATCGCGCTATGGCTGGAGTATTTCTAACTGCGGCGAAACTAATATTCTCCCACGCACTAAGGTCAGCATAAAGTACTTGTTTTAGTCATAAATGCAGATAATGTGTTTACAGTTTCCAAATGTAATTGTTTTGCAATGGACTCACCCAACCAACACCAACATGTGTCTGAAATCAATCAAATATATTCAAAGAAATCATATATAGCATGACTATTCTGTCAATTGACTTGCCAGTCCATAATGTGTTTTTTTCAAGAGAGCGACTGGCCAATCATGATTGATAGTGATTCATAAACACATTCCCATGATATTATCGTAATCGTGCAGTCGACTTTTGGCAGATATTTCAATTTCACTATCCCACATAACAAACTTTAGGAAAAACTTTATTCCTTGATGCATGGGGCTTTTGTTACAAAACATGGTGACCATAGATGCAGTTACATATCTTTCTTCAGTGGTTAAGGACAATTTTTCAAAAATGAAAGCATCTGAGGTTTACTGAGAAAACAATATGTGACATACTGGACTTCCTCATTGATAACATCAATGTAACATTTTGAGGAGAGACATTTAGGCAAGAAGTGCCCTCATAGGTACCAAATGTGCTCCCCTTTTAGCTGATCTGTTTCTTTATGCGTCTGAGTCGGAATTGTGTATTTATCATTTTCCATGACGCCCTCTACATATTCTGGGTCGTACCATGGATGGACCTCTGTGTCAAAACCACAAGCATAGCGGAGACGGTAATAAAATGATCGAGTCACTCCATCATGTCGCTTAAGATACTATGTTTGTGCCAAAGCTTGGCATCCACTGACAATGTGTTGACAGTCTCATTAAATACATTTCATAGTCTACATGCCATATTTACAAGATGATGTTGATGGTACCGTTCAGCAGTACAAAACCATCAACAAAATCAACACTGACATTAACATTGTCCCACATCCTTGGCTCGTTTGCGAAAATTGTGGAATGCCTTGTTTTCATCATGAGTCTTGACATGCTTCACAAGAGGATCATCAGACAAATAAATGTGTGCAAAAGTGCACAAAACAATTCTATCATGAAGAGCCCCAACATTAATCAAACCACGTCCTTCCATTATGATTGGTAAATATAAGCGATTGAGGGAAGAGCGAGGGTTGTGGCATCTAATGTCTGACATGATTCTTCGTGTGAGGGTGTCAATACCCTGAATTTCTTGTTTCGTCCAATCAACAACACCAACAGAATATGAAAGAACGGATACAGCATAAGTATTTGTTGCTTTAACTTTATTGCGAACGTTCAGCTCTGAACTCCGGATTTTCTTAAGTCTACATTTGTACTCTGCCCGAAGTTTTTCCTTGATATAGACATTCTGTAGTTTATCCCTGCGTCCCTGCATCCCTGAGTACCTATAGGCCTGACCTTCCACGAGATGGTCAATAACTCCTCCTCTGTAAGCTAACTGATCCTCCTTCTTCTTGTCCAAAGGATGTGCTGATGATGAGCCTAACCAGCCTGACTGTGCCAGGATCACCCACACCCTCTTGGCTGCATTTTTTATTTTTATCTGTAAATATTAATATTAATAATAATAATAATAATAATGATAATAATCAAAAGCGACAAAACCCTTTTCCATAATCATAAGAAACATGTTACCAGGATTTTCTCTTAACGTCCTGTGTCAATGCAATAAGATAGTAAGAGATTATTTTGTTAGCAATGCTACAAGCATGTCAGATAAGCATTCAAGTTTTACCTATCTGTTCCAGGATGAGAAGAACCAGATCTTGACACTCAATGCCTGGTTGGAATCGGTGAGTTGGCGTCTATCTTACCAGATAGGAAATGCGATCTCATGAACACATCAATTACATCATGAAATGTGTACATATCAGTCAAATTAAATGGAGTTATGTTTCTTCTTTATAAAACTTGGAAAAGTGCCAGGTATCTGTTTTTGCTTTGATTTGAAGTCAAACGTTTATATTTAATATTTTTCATGAAAAAACATTTAGGAAAAGACATGATGAATGGGCAAGAAGTTGCGTTTTCTCAATGATGTGTAACGCTTCCTAATGTTTCTCAACATCGGTTTACACCAGAGGCCCACGATGTCGTTCGTCATTGCACCAGCCTGTCTTAACAGTTAATGTTGAATGAGTAAGAAATTGTGTTTTCTCCGTTTCTCTGAATATATTTTAGCATATCTAAAGTTGTCATTTAATATAGGGCATCGATGTTGGCTTATATCATTTACAAATAGTCGAAGAGTTTGCGAGATACGTTTAACCAAGTTGTACTGCTGATGTGGACAGAAAGAGAGACCCACTAAGATGTATTTGGACCACGTGTTACTTTAGGTCTGCCAGCCTTTTAGTATGACTCAATGGTTATCTTTTAGAAGCAAATAACTACTTCATTCGTCATCTCCTGTGTCATCCAACTAATTCTAAGTCTAAATGCCAACGTTCACTTCAACGTATTTACTTCCCACTGTAAGTGGGTGAATCATATTAAGGTAATATCAGCCTAGCAACTGATTTCACATTTGAGTAGACATATTGAATGGTGATACTTAAATAGACACGTTTACTCGGAATATAAATAAATAACCACTTTAGCCTTGATTTAGTGACAGTCTGTGGAAAAGCCGTTTGACATTCAAAGCACCAAGTACTCATCTAGGTGACAATTGATTAATGTTTAGTTGTTATATCAGGTTTTCACCTTTCACCTTTCGATCAGAATGGTTCACGGTTATATCACATATTTGAAAACAGTACCATAGTTTTGCATTGGTATGTTTGCAAATCACGTCAACTGTAACCACTCTGAAGACTGGAAGCTTAAAGTGTGGTGAATTAAGTAAGATTAGCCAGAAATACTTTCATTTGATGTGCAAAAAGTATAAGGTAGTCGGATCACCTCAGCTGTCGTATAACCTTTTATTCAGTAAGGTTCGTGCAGAAACAAAACCAGCGTGTCGTAAGTGTCGACTATAATGACGATCAGATGTTTTAATGTGCGAACTTTCTGATTGTGTGTCATCATACCCCTCTAGGGAGCGTAAAAAAATGTTTTTAATAGCCGTGAAAGCGCTGGAATAATGCTGACTGCGGTTTGCAACAACATTCACTCAATCGTAGACACTTATTAAATATGGTCTTCTTGTTTGAATTCACAGAACTGGAAAGACGAGCGGATAGATTGGGATCCTGAAGATTTCGGAGGCTTAAAAATGTTCAGGCTTCCGTCGAAGAAACTTTGGCTCCCTGACATAGTGCTTTACAATAAGTAAGTACATAAAGGGAACGTCGGGGAAGTTTAAGTACACAACGATGGATTGTTTTATCATGTGTGATCGATGTACCAATAAACCAAAAAGGTGCAAAAGGTATTTTTCTTTATTATATCAGTGTTCAGCTACACTCAGTAAATATTTAATGTCAACGCCAGAAATTAACCAGTCTTGATTATCCGACGAAGTAGATGTCATCGAGCGTAATGAGGCAAAATAGCGGTAACCATTATTTGAAAGGATGACTGAAAATAATTTATGAAAATATGTGTTCGATAAAACGGTAGGCATGTCCTGCCCCACCGATAGCACTAATGGTCCCTCCGGCATTATACTCGCTGAGTTCTTTACATCAATGTTTGTAGTTTACATCCGAAGTGTATGCATGACAGTATATCAATGCACTAACTGATGGTTAGGGATATGTATGTACCAATAAACATGTCACTTGAACACATTACAACTGACAAGCTTATCGACACCTAGTTGCGCGTACTTATTACTGAATCAATTGCAATTGAACCAGAAAGAGAAAGTAGGTCTTCTTTAGCTCATGGAAGTGTTGACCTAAACTGTCGGGTAAAAGAAGGTATACACTTGAAAATTGCATTCGACACACTAAAATGAAACCTTTACTTAATTGAAAACAGTCACCGAAACACTGCACAACACCACCGTGATACTCGTATTAAATGCACCACTGTCGAATAACCACTTCCTGTTTGTTTTATTTGTGGCCATCAAACATGGGTGTATACTTCTTTTGTCCGGTAGTTTATTATTAGTTTCGAAATAATCAATGATCACTTATCATGTTATGCATTAAAATGTATTAAATGTCTTTTTGTGAAGCAAAATTATTTTAATTTCAATTAATATCCGAACAATGATTTTCTCGGTCCCCCTCCAACTTGTCATCAACTATCATTAATAGTCGGTCCCTTAAGACAATCTCTATATATTTCAGTGCTGATGACTACACGACAGGGTTCATGCCTTGTAATGCTATGGTCGACAATAAAGGAGGAGTGCTGTGGTCACCCCCAGCTAGATTGCGGAGTTCCTGCAAGATCGACATCAGATACTTCCCGTTTGACAGTCAACGTTGCACTCTCAAGTTCGGCTCTTGGACATACGACAAGGCTCAGGTGGACCTAATCAACCGATCGGAACTTGCTGACATTTCAAACTACATAACAAATGGCGAGTGGCGTTTAACTGCTTACGAAGTGGTCCGCCATGAAGTTGTGTACCCAATCGGGGATGCTGTTTACCCGGATGTTACAATTACCTTGGTAATTCATCGTCGTATCCTGTATTATGTCCTCAACATCTTGTTTCCTTGTTTCTGGCTGAATATCTTGAGCGTCCTGACTTTTTGTCTGCCTCCTGATGCCGGAGAGAAGATTACACTCAGTATTACAGTGCTACTGTCCTACTCGGTGTTCATGCTGTTGGTGGCAGACAGCATGCCGCCCACATCCGACTATGTTCCTCTGATTGGTGAGTTGAAGTAACTTTCATATAGATGGTTTTGAAAAAGGCTTCAGGCGGAAATGATTATGGGAATGTAACTAGTCTTGCTGGTGTTATAAGGGAACAGCAATTTCCCTTAGATAGCTTCTTGTAGAGATTAGTCTTATTGGGAAATATACATGTCAGCGCCAGAGAATAATCATTCTCGATTATCTGCCGAAACAGGTTCCATTGGGTGTAGAAGGCAAAATAGTGATGAATGCATATGAATGGATCACTGAAAATCAGTGGTGACGCCAAGTGTTTGAGGAAAGGGAAAGCATGTCCTGCTCTTCGAACGGAAATATTCTGTGGAACATTTCTGATAGTACACACTATTTGTTTTCCGGACATGAAGTTTGACGTTTGATTCTGAAGTTTGAAAATCTATCCACGCACGTTTGGAAATAAATTGCCCTTGAAATTAATTGTGAACACTATTTTATTTAAAAAAACCTTATATTACCAGCGACACAAAGAATATGACTTGTATATATGCGTTATTCAGTTGACCCGTGAAGATCCGGGGTAGAAAAGGTCTTCAGCAACCAATCCTTGCCGTAAAAGGCGACTTTGCTTGTCGTAAAAGGCGACTAGCGGGATCGGGTGGTCAGGCTCGCTGACTTGGTTGATGCCTGTCATCGATCCCAATTGCATGTATCGATGTTCATGATGTCAATCACTGGATTGTCTGCTCCAGACTCGATTATTTGCAGACCGTCGTCATATAGCTGGAATATTGCTGAGTGCGGCGTTAAAACAAACAAACAAACATTTCAAGTTGGTAATTGTACATGAATAATGTTAAAGACATCAATGTTGTGAGGATATGGGGATTATACACTGCTGAGAGTATGTACATAGAGTGTTATGATGTTTGTCTATGGTGTGTGAGTTCAAATTTGAATGTCACTTTGGCAGTAGTATAGCCATATTGTGACTATTGTATATTTCATACAATCTACAAAAAAGACATCAAGGGACAAATCAGACTTTGTTGATAGAATGGTGGATATATTTCTAAACAAGATAGGATCTGTTTGTTTGTTGTTTCGCGTCGCACTCAGCAATAATTTAGCTAAACGACGTTGGCCTAGAGGTATTCGGGTGCGGACCTTAAATCCGGACCTTACCAGTAAGTGATTACTATTGTGAGTATTGATTCACACCATCGGGGTACGATGACACGCAATGAACCAAGTCACGGAGTCAGACCACCCGATCCATTTTATCGCCTCTTACGACCAGCATAGATTTCTGGAAAGCTATTCTATTCTGGAATTCCCACGGGGAATACACGATAGGAGCACATACACACTATTGCATAGTTAAAAAAAACACGGGCCTTCATTACTTGAGTGCGTTAAAAATTTAATTGCTTTACAACAATTATTAGTGTAAGATTTCTTTGATGGATCAAATGCATTGGGCCGTTTCAACCGTAGCCACAGCAGGAAAAGTAATATACATGTAAACGATCTCCCACTCCTCGGTACGAGACACCATATAATCAGTAAATGTTAGATGGGTTTCGAAATTTGAACTGAACTATAAACGGGATAAGAAATAAAGGTTGCTTTGTGAAAAAACAACATGAAAGGAATCTTAATGATGCTCTGTTGTACTTGTGTGATTAACTGATTTAGAGGGTTCCTCCACGAAAGAAGGTCAGGCTTGGTAACAACATGATTTATTTAGAAAGTAACCCAACGATAGGAACGTTTGCCCTTTCCAAAGTGTGTTTTCAGTGTAAACCAGACCATCTAAGGAATTCCATTGACCACGTTCTTTCCCCTAAGACTTATCGATAAACTGGTGTGCACACCAGTGCAGAGTTGCAGAGCAATGTTAACACAGCTCATGAGAACTGTCACATTGCCTTTACGGGATTAGAGAGATTTAACCAATTGCAACTTCGCCGTGTGGTAACGCTCAACGTTTTCAAATTTAATTTGAAAATAAAATTGCAATTTCAAAACCCAATTTGCAGGCTCAATGAATTTCTTTTGATGTGTTCTCACTAAAAATGAGCAGTTTCTTCTTTTCATAAACTGTTTTGTAATCAAGAGTGATAAGATTGATCATATTGAATTTTCAGTAACTGTTGTTGAGGGAGGGTAGGGGGCCAAGGGATTGCTAAGGAGGCAGTGAGTGTGGTCAGTTAAGACGATTTGGCTTTAATGTGATAGATTACTTAACCAAGTACGACATGTACGCCTCATTCGCGAAAAGGGATATATCTCAGGGACTTTAACAAAGATTTTGTCATTCCAAGCATCAGCCACTGGCAGCAATACAAGTGAAATTATCACTACTCTAGCTCAATAGTCTAACTTCCTGCTGGTTGAAAACAATTCACAATAAAGTCTTCTCATTGGGATTCTGCCTTTTAATTTTCTCAGGACAACTTTAATCACGTAAGTGGTATCTTTCAACTAGCCAAAACAGTGCCACTTGATTTATTTGGTCGAAGATTAGTATACTTTCCACGGAATTGGAAACTCTCTAGAGCATCTCACACGATGCTTCTTTAATAGGGCATTTGTGATGTAACTGTAATGCGACCTAAACCCCACATTCTCACATTTCTTATCTACACTGCATTCTCTTAATACGTCACTTTTGCTCCTTAACAAAGCACTGTTTCATGTCAAGACCATGCCATGTCGAGGAGTCGAAAAGTTGAGTTTCAAGTCGAGCAAAACAATATCAGTCTAATGCTTTTCGCCTATTTGTTGTAACTACAATGAATTCTAAGTTTCATTACAAGGATTTGTCAGATGGCGTAGACACCTGTAGCTGACAAAAAAACATATATATTCGTGTAATGGTACGTTTCTATTTCTATTTCAGAGATCTACCTAACCATGTCAATGGCTGTGGCATCAGTGTCTGTAATCTTGACTGTCTTTATATTAAAACTTCACCACTGTCCTCCAAGCCAGGCGGAGGTTCCTAACTGGGTGCGATTTCTTGTCCTCAAGCTGCTGGCATCTATAGTACGATGTAGCTGTGTCACAAACCCCAATGTTGATCAAAGCAGGCCATTCATAGTAGTCACGCCTACCAAAGATACAGAACCTTCAGATGCCTGTTCACGCCTTCTTGGTGATCACTGCTTAGTTCCAAAGTCAAATCATCCACAAGAAATGGGATCAAGATCCGATGATAATCTCAGTGTTGAATTTCGATCGTCTACAAGACGTAGTTTTTCCAATAAGGATTCGAGCTCGGACGTTCGGATGCATCTGTACGAGCGGTCAGGAACAGGGATGGAGGAGCTTCTGAGGTACCTCAAGTTGATTGTGGAGAAGAACGATGACGAGGATAGAGCTAATGAAATGAATGATGAATGGAAACAGGTGGCGCTTGTGGTCGATAGACTCATGTTCTGGTTGTTCATGTTTATCACCCTTTTCTCAACACTCGTGGTTCTTGTTATCGTCCCAGCCGTTAAATATGCAGAGGATGAAGGGAAATAACAACATAGGTACATGTCTTTCTGGCAGTCTATTACAGCAATATGAACCTAAAGATTGTTACCTGTACATGTATTGTCATCTGATGTGCTCAATTGGAATGTATCATATTTTACTGTAGGCTTACTGTGATGATTAAGGGGTTCAATGAAAGTTCATTTGCTAACGTCTAGTGTACTGATGTGATCATACAACGTATAGACTGTATGAAAGCAGACGCACCGATTTTAACTTCATGTTCTTGATATGTATACGAAATATCATAAAAGTCACAATTCGAAAACTATTTACACATTTATACTCATAGTAACATTTTGCTTTACCTGCATGAATGTTACTAGACTGTGTTCAGGCAACGGAATAGTAAGCATAGAAACGTTTCATTTAGCAATGGTGTATAAAAACGAAACAAATGATTATATATAGTGTATTTTTAGAAGCTTTACAAATCCATCATACCCGTGTGTAGGTATTATGGCGCCTCTTATGCCGTACGTACCAAGTGTAAATACATTAAAACAATAAAACTAACAATAAAAATAACTGCAAAGTCTTGTTTTACTGTTTAATACAAACTTTTATGACCATCTGAGACGAGCTGTCGGATAACTATGAACACGTTACCTTCATGCAACCAGACAGAAAAAAGCTTTTAATTACACTTTTATTCAAACATAATTATATCGTTAATTCAGAGGCAGACCGAGTAACTTGCAGTTTGTTTACACAGAAGGAAATACCCACTGCTTAATAGTTAGGAACAAACGATTTTTTTTCGGATTTATATCGACTCGACCTTCTTTTCGTTCACTTATGGTATTAAGTCAAATCAATATTGTCAATATAATGTTGAACGAACGTGGCTGAGGACGATTTATTGAGATTTTGATGATGGCCTTTGCACAAAAGGTTTCGTACGATAAGATTTTTTTCTTTTATTCAAAGTGATTTTAGAATTTGATCAATTTGATCACACTTGAAGTCCGCGCATTGTCATCCCAGGGTTTCCTGATACCTAAAAAACAATAACAATGATGACGCCGGCGTTAGAATCAGGTTTCCAATTTGTTTGCCAACTGCGTTTTCAACAACCACCTGCGATTCGACTATTTGAGACTGTGTAATCAGCCATCTGTGGAAGGACAACTCGAGAACAGAATTTGTCTTGAAGAAAAATAGCAGTCCCCATCGATCTACTTTCAATTGGCTCATTCTCTAAGACGGTTGTCATGGCAACGTGGACTTATGCAAAGTGATTGGCTGAAGAAATAATTCAAAATGGTAATAATCTCAGTTCAGTAATTATTAAGCACAAACTCCGATTGGAAAGTATTCAGATCAAATGCGAATTAATCTGGAAACGGTATCATTGTTTCACCACCAAACCAAAGCTGCTATTTAACGGTAATGAAATTATATTTAGGCAGAGAGATTTTGACGTATATGATGACAATGTGTATCAGTAACAAAGTGACAAGCATAGTAATAAGGACATCCTCCTGATGCTGTGATGGAGGGTGAACTGACAAAACCGTGAGACCATAAATACCAAAAACACCAGACATTTGTAGCTTTTTCAAAAGCTCAAGTTGATAATTCTCAAGAGTGGTCTGAGAGAAAGGCGTTGTTTTACAACATAGGGATATCATCTTTCACTTGTTTCTGGCTTTTCTGAGGTTAGTTGATAATGTTGTGAAGCTCGTACCGTGTGGAAGCATGAGTTTTCTAAACACAGAGAAAAATCGATGTTAATTTGTAGCTAGAGAAAGGCGTCTCTGACCGTGAAATACAGCCCCGACCTTAAGGGAACCAGGAAAGGATTGAATTTTGAAACCGGACGTTTTAGCAGCTTTGCAATAGACACAGTAAAAAACGGTTGACCATTTCCATCAAAGCAACATGGAGATGATGCAACTTAAAGATCTATTCAATTGATTAGTGAGATTGTTTCTTGCAGTAGGATACGTGATAGTGAAGATTGCAATGCCTTGTGAGCTATGAGGCAACTGAAGTGGTGTAATTAAAACTGCTGAATTGGTCCATACCGATTGTAAAACAGGAATTTTTGGAGAATGTCTATTTTCATGCAGAGGTGCGTGACAAATGTCCGCCTATCATGCATGTTGAGTATGACATGAAAATGTTCCTTCAAAATTGCCATATGGTCATGATTAATGGTAAAATTCCTAGTACACGTGACAGTTCGGTTGAGGGTTAAATAGATGCAGTGAATTATCACGAGCTCATGTAATTCAGATTTAAGGACTGCATATATAAATTCGTTCCATGAACGCCATCAAACGGAATGTGAGAAATTGTATTCTGCACAGTAACGGGATAGAATGAACATTCACATGTAGCTCTTCCATTTGTTATTCCTTTGATCGCCGTCGTGGTCTAGTGGATAGAGCGTCTGTTCCGAGAGCGGAATGTCGGCGGTTCGAACCGGCCGCATCATACCAAAAATACTTCAAAACATGTAACTTGTTGTTACCCTGCCTAGCGCTCGGCATAAAAGGGATAAAGAAAGGACTGGTCGCCCGGGAGTCCGTATGCTGTGTCTGAGTGAGGTATCCATGTTAAACAGCAGCATGGTTTCTCAGTTGGCAAGCATTTGTCCTGACTAGTACAGGCAGCCACTCTCTCACACACATGCATGGGCGTCGTTATATATGTGCAATAATCTTGAACGCGACGTTAACCCCATTTCAGCTCACCTTCAGTTATTCGTTTCCTGTGTTTGTCAGGTATATGATACATATCTTGTCCATGCACTCAGAAGGTGTTTTTATCTTGGCCTGTCATATTCATACTACCGCCAAGGAAGAATTCAAATTGAACGAATATGGAAGCCGTTTGTAAACGGGAAGTATGATTGCAACTCTTAATGATCATTTCTTCTGACATACATGTAAAAGTACTGGTCAGCTGACATCGATAAACGTTAAAATTAATCAATAAAAAAGTCTGAGAGTTTAATATGAGATGAAACCTGAAAAAGTAGAATACTATATTGATGAAACTCACGGAGATTGCTCTGAAAAATCAAGGGTCGTAATCGTTGAGACTCTGGGATCCCATGACCAGCGGATCCGGCGCAGCTAAGAAATGCAAATTTTCAGTCTCCTAATAGCGGCGTATTAGACAATTACCCCCTGACCTTAAGCCGCAGGCTACAGGGCCACACTCACGGAATTCGTGCCTCGTTATAAACGCAGATAAACATGCGTCCAGGGATTTGACGGTCGAGAATGACGTTTTATGCCACAGTGAAATTGGTAATAGTGAAGGCTTTCATCACAGCTTTCCAACTGTCATATAATATTTGTATAGAGCTCTGCATCCAGACGCATATGAATTTTGTGAAAGGATGCAACCGACGATCCGGTTTTCGTTGTTTCTCGTAGTGTATATTGGCATGACCGTTAGAGCAATGGATTGAACTATATTGTATTTCACTGGTATTGATAGTGACACCACAATCACGGGTCTCATTTCCACATGTAGTACTAACATGTAGGGTAGCGTAGCCTAGTGGTTTTAATTGTTCGCTCGCCACGCAGAAGATCCAGGTTCGAGTCCCCACATGAGTACAATGTGTTTATCTCAACCCTGATGTGCCCAATTTAACATTGTTGAGATACGTATGACATACTATGGATGTAAGTGTAATTCGAAAGAACAAATATAGGCATTGGACAAACAATAAGTGCAAAATGGACCGAAAACCTTTTAAAGATTGCAATTCAATAAAAGCGACAACAAAATTTAAAAAAACAATATGGAATGTCTGCTTAAAGCAGAGTCGATTGTACGATTCTGACTATATCATAGGCAAGTATCTATGGATCACCATCAAATAGTGATGATAGTAGGTATTCGCGAGTGAGCGTATCCTGCACCACCTGTGGCACCCGTCACATGCAAATGCAAGTTAAGTATTCACCTGACCATTTCAAAATGAGTACTGTAACAATTATTGGTGCATGCAATCTACTACACAATCACTTGGTCACGGGTTCGCTTGTACCCTTTTCCGAGTTTGCAATTCTTCCTGAATGATCTCTTGTAGTTTCAAGACATAAAAGGCTAAGGTAGGATAATGACCCTTTTTGGCCATGATCGGCAAAAATTATAAACTTTTTAAATTTAATTTGTTGTGAAAGTTATCAGATTTGCTCATATGATAGAGAACTAACCTTTGTTCAACAATTGCATGCTTAGGACCAAGCAAGTCTTTGACCAAACCTGATTTCAATGTACAGAAAAACGTCATAAACATATGGCAAAAACTTCATTTTGGGTCACGAACTTGTTCATACTTAAATTTTCAAATATCTGCCCTTTTCACTCATTTTATCCCCATATGCGTATTTGATCATGTCAACTCCAAACCTTACACATGTCAGAAAGAAAACAGGCTAATTGTCAACCATTTTAACATGTATATGATGTGATATTCTTAACTTTAAAATTATGCCCTTATCTAACTTCCTCCTTTAGTTATCTTTGAATTTTTAAATGTGATTTGGCTGTTGGTTTTAAATTTGGCCTTCTTGTAACACAAAACGAGGTTAGAGCTACGATTTTCGTAAGTCTGTATTACATAACGGGATGCGTATAAAAGCCAAGGTGATCAGATTCTACTGACCTTTGTCATTAAAAGTCACGCTTTTCTTTCAAGTAATTTCAATTGGATGTCATTACAACTGCACTTTTCACAGGGTTGCCAGGTACATGTATGGGACGTGTGGATGAAGGATGGCTGTCAATATCTTTTATGAAGAAGAAGTGCCCTGTGCAAAGACTGTTTGCTTCAGGAGTCCGCTGATATGGTGACAAATGAGTGTGATGAAGACAGGAATGGTTGAGCCTGCTGGCATGGAAGAGCCTTCTATGATCGTTCAGTGTATGGATTTCTGAAATAGATCACCGGAATAAACATTAATGGAACTTATTTTGGGGACAAATTACAGAGGACTTTCGTGACTTCATTTTGCCCTGTGGGTCGGTGTACATGTAATGATATAATGTCTGCGGTGATATGGGGATGAAGGTTACAATGATTGCTAGCTTCACCGCCTGTTGTGGCGTCCTGTAAGTGATGCAGCACCAGTGTAGCTTCTACATTCACAGTTTGGGATGGATCCTTCAGATGTTGGGTACATAGAGGTGTATGTATATCAATCATGTTATTGTGAAGGTTGTCTGAGAGATAGAAGGGAATGTATTAAGGATGTAAATCACACGTGCGTTTTGGTTGGCAGAACTATGTTAGGATACGTATTAAAGACGTGAATCACACGTGCCTATATGTTGGCAGAACTTCATAAGGAGACGAACTGTAGACGTGAATGACACGTGTTTGTACGTTGGCTGAGCACTATAATCAGACGTATTGAGGTGGTGAATAACTCGTGTCTGTAGGTCGACTGAACTATGCAAGTGGGAGGGTGATGACAAGAAGTGGGAGTGAGATAACAAGAAGTGGGAGGGAGATGACAAGAAGCGGGAGGGAGATGACAAGAAGTGGGAGGGAGATGACAAGAAGTGGGAGTGAGATAACAAGAAGTGGGAGGGTGATGACAAGAAGTGGGAGGGAGATGACAAGAAGTGGGAGTAAGATAACAAGAAGTGGGAGGGCGATGACAAGAAGTGGGAGGGTGATGACAAGAAGTGGGAGGGAGATGACAAGAAGTGGGAGGGTTATGACAAGAAGTGGGAGGGTGATGACAAGAAGTGGGAGGGTGATGACAAGAAGTGGGAGTAAGATAACAAGAAGTGGGAGGGAGATGACAAGAAGTGGGAGGGTGATGACAAGAAGTGGGAGGGTGATGACAAACAGTGGGAGGGAGATGACAAGAAGTGGAAGTGCGATGGCAAAAGGTGGGAGGGTGATGACAAGAAGTGGGAGGGTGATGACAAGAAGTGGGAGGGAGATGACAAGAAGTGGGAGGGTGATGACAAGAAGTGGGAGTGAGATAACAAGAAGTGGGAGGGAGATGACAAGAAATGGGAGGGTGATTACAAGAAGCGGGAGTGAGATAACAAGAAGTAGGAGGGTGATGACAAGAAGTGGGAGGGAGATGACAAGAAGTGGGAGGGTGGTGACAAGAAGTAGGAGGGTGATGACAAGAAGTGGGAGGGTGATGACAAGAAGCGGGAGTGAGATAACAAGAAGTAGGAGGGTGATGACAAGAAGTGGGAGGGTGATGACAAGAAGTGGGAGTGAGATAACAAGAAGTGGGAGGGAGATGACAAGAAGTGGGAGGGTGATGACAAGAAGTGGGAGGTCGATGACAAGAAGTGGGAGGGTGATGACAAGAAGTGGGAGGGAGATGACAACAAGTGGAAGTGCGATGGCAAAAGGTGGGATGATGATGACAAGAAGTGGGACAGAGATAACAAGAAGTGGGAGTGAGATAACAAGAAGTGGGAGTAAGATAACAAGAAGTGGGAGGGTGATGACAAGAAGTGGGAGGGTGATGACAAGAAGTGGGATTGAGATAACAAGAGGTGGGAGTGAGATAACAAGAAGTGGGAGGGTGATGACAAGAAGTGGGAGGGTGATGACAAGAAGTGGGAGGGAGATGACAAGAAGTGGGAGGGTGATGACAAGAAGTGGGAGGGAGATGACAAGAAATGGGAGGGTGATAACAAGAAGCGGGAGTGAGATAACAAGAAGTAGGAGGGTGATGACAAGAAGTGGGAGGGAGATGACAAGAAGTGGGAGGGTGATGACAAGAAGTGGGAGTGAGATAACAAGAAGTGGGAGGGAGATGACAAGAAATGGGAGGGTGATTACAAGAAGCGGGAGTGAGATAACAAGAAGTAGGAGGGTGATGACAAGAAGTGGGAGGGTGATGACAAGAAGTGGGAGGGTGATGACAAGAAGTGGGAGGGTGATGACAAGAAGTGGGAGGGTGATGACAAGAAGTGGGAGTTAGATAACAAGAAGTGGGAGGGTGATGACAAGAAGTGGGAGGTAGATGACAAGAAGTGGGAGGGTGATGACAAGAAGTGGGAGTGAGATAACAAGAAGTGGGAGGGAGATGACAAGAAGTGGGAGGGTGATGACAAGAAGTGGGAGGGTGATGACAAGAAGTGGGAGGGTGACGACAACAAGTTGGAGGGAGATGACAACAAGTGGAAGTGCGATGGCAAAAGGTGGGAGGGTGATGACAAGAAGTGGGAGTGAGATAACAAGAAGTGGGAGTGAGATAACAAGAAGTGGAAGGGTGATGACAAGAAGTGGGAGGGTGATGACAAGAAGTGGGAGTGAGATAACAAGAGGTGGGAGGGAGATGACAAGAAATGGGAGGGTGATTACAAGAAGCGGGAGTGAGATAACAAGAGGTAGGAGGGTGATGACAAGAAGTGGGAGGGGGATGACAAGAAGTGGGAGGGTGATGACAAGAAGTGGGAGGGTGATGACAAGAAGTGGGAGTGAGATAAAAGGAAGTGGGAGGGAGATGACAAGAAGTGGGAGGGAGATGACAAGAAGTGGGAGGGCGATGACAAGAAGTGGGAGGGTGATGACAAGAAGTGGGAGTGAGATAACAAGAAGTAGGAGGGTGATGACAAGAAGTGGGAGGGTGATGACAAGAAGTGGGAGGGTGATGACAAGAAGTGGGAGGGTGATGACAAGAAGTGGGAGTGAGATAACAAGAAGTGGGAGTGAGAAAACAAGAAGTGGGAGGGTGATGACAAGAAGTGGGAGGGAGATGACAAACAGTGGGAGGGAGATGACAAACAGTGGGAGGGAGATGACAACAAGTGGAAGTGCGATGGCAAAAAGTTGGAGGTCGACGACAAGTCGGATGGTGATGACAAGTGGGAGGACGATGACAACAAGTGGAAGGGAGTGACAACAAGTGGGAGAACGACGGCAACCAGTAGGAGGGCGATGACAACAAGTAGGAGGG
Source organism: Haliotis rufescens (assembly GCF_023055435.1). NCBI lineage: Eukaryota > Metazoa > Mollusca > Gastropoda > Lepetellida > Haliotidae > Haliotis > Haliotis rufescens. Next base: position 57,106,554 of record NW_025963779.1, on the reverse strand, counting down.
TGATGACAAGTGGAGTGAGTGAGTGTGTGAGTGAGTTTTGGTTTTACGCCGCTTTTAGCAATATTCCAGCAATATCACGGCGGGGGACACCAGAAATGGGCTTCACACATTGTACCCATGTCGGGATTCGAACCCGGGTATTCGGCGTGACGAGCGAACGCTTTAACCACTAGGCTACCCGACCGCCCCGATGACAAGTGGAAGAGAGATAACAAGAAGTTGGAGGTCTACGACAACATGTGGGAGGGTGATGACAACAAGTGGGAGGGTGATGACAACAAGTGGGAGGGTGATGACAACAAGTAGGAGGGCGATGAAAACAAGTGGGAGGGTGATGACAACAAGTGGAAGAGAGATGACAACAAGTGGGAGAACGACGGCAACAAGTAGGAGGGCGATGACAACAAGTGGGAGGGTGATGACAACAAGTGATGGGTGGTGATGACAAGTGGAAGAGAGATAACAAGAAGTTGGAGGTCGACGACAACATGTGGGAGGGCGACGACAACAAGTGGGAGGTCGACGAAACACAATCACCCAGGCAACACCTTGTAACAACCCCAAAGAAACTTCAGTCCGGTCTAACAACAAGCATGGGATACGTCCAGTCTGATCACGAGCCCCATCAGCTGGAATGGTAATGGCAAGCTTGTTCTTGTATGTCGAGGGTGCTATCGTTGTGGACTATTTTCTGAAGACCAGACTATAAACGGAGCACACTATCATGCACTTTTGAGGCAACTATTGATGAAATCAAGACTAAGAGGCGTGGGAAGCTGAGAAGAGATGTGTTCTTCCACCAGAACACTGAGCAAGTGCACAAGTCAGTCATTGGCATGGCTACTATCTACGAGTGTGGCTTTGAGCTTCTTCGGCACACATCTTAATCACCTGACCTGACCCCTATCTTCCATCTGTTCCCAAACATGAAGAAAGCTTTAGCCGGAATCTTCTCGAACGATGACATAATTAACGTTGTTCAAATCTTTAACAGCCAAGGGGACTTCTATGAAACCGTGTTAAAAGTCCTCCAACATCGTTGGCAAAAGTGTATGATTGTGGAAGATGTACACGTATGTTTAAAAATGCATCACTGTAATGCGTTTAGGTCAATTATATCTATGCGAGGATCAGAACTTAGCAATCAACCCTGTATAACATTACAAATATACAGCATATGTGATTGTACATAAGTTACAGAGGGTATAACTATTTATTAATTACTTGTAGTCTGGTAAAATTAAATCTGCATCATACGTTAACACATACATATATTGTACTGTAACAGTGTTGGTATGCATCGTACAGTAACACTTTTTACGGACATTAACACTTTCCATCAACTAGTAACAATGTTTGCATCGTAGCAATGTGTGCATTTTTCTGTAACACTGTTTGCAATGTGTGCATCATACTGTAACAATATTTGCCAGGACATTAACACTTTCCATCAACAAGTAACAATGTGTGCACTGTAGCATTTTATACATCGTGCAGTAACACTGTTAACGTTGTAAGTAACACCGTTTACATCGTACAGTAACAATGTTTGCATCGTACAGTTACACTGTTTGCATCGTACAGTAACACCGTTTGCATCGTACAATAACACTGTTTCCATCGTACAGTGACACTGTTTGCATCGTACAGTAACAATGTTTGCATTGTGCAGTAACACTGTTTGCATCGTACAGTAACACCGTTTGCATCGTACAGTATTACCGTTTGCATAGTACAGTAACACTGTTTGCATCGTACAGTAACACTGTTTGCATCGTATAGTTACACTGTTTACATTGTGTAGTAACACCGTTTGCATCGTACAGTAACACTGTTTGCATCGTACAGTAACACCGTTTACATTGTGCAGTAACACCGTTTGCATAGTACAGTAACACTGTTTGCATCGTACAGTAACACTGTTTGCATCGTACAGTAACACTGTTTACATCGTACAGAAACACTGTTTAAATTGTGCAGTAACACCGTTTGCATCGTACAGTAACACCGTTTGCATCGTACGGTAACACTGTTTGCATCGTACAGTAACACTGTTTGCATCGTACAGTAACACCGTTTGCATCGTACAATAACACCGTTTACATCGTACAATAACACTGTTTCCATCGTACAGTAACACTGTTTGCATCGTACAGTAACACTGTTTGCATTGTGCAGTAACACTCTTTGCATCGTACAGTAACGGCGTTTGCATAGTACAGTTACACTGTTTGCATCGTACAGTAACACTGTTTGCATCGTACAGTAATACTTTGCATCGTAAAGTAACACTGTTTACATTGTGCAGTAACACCGTTTGCATCGTACAGTAACACTGTTTACATCGTACAGTAGCACTGTTTGCATCGTACAGTAACACTGTTTGCATCGTACAGTAACACTGTTTACATCGTACAGAAACACTGTTTAAATTGTGCAGTAACACCGTTTGCATCGTACGGTAACACTGTTTGCATCGTACAGTAACACTGTTTGCATCGTACAGTAACACCGTTTGCATCGTACAATAACACCGTTTACATCGTACAATAACACTGTTTCCATCGAACAGTAACACTGTTTGCATCGTACAGTAACACTGTTTGCATTGTGCAGTTACACTCTTTGCATCGTACAGTAACGGCGTTTGCATAGTACAGTTACACTGTTTGCATCGTACAGTAACACTGTTTGCATCGTACAGTAATACTTCGCATCGTAAAGTAACACTGTTTACATTGTGCAGTAACACCGTTTGCATCGTACGGTAACACTGTTTGCATCGTACAGTAACACTGTTTGCATCGTACAGTAACACCGTTTGCATCGTACAATAACACCGTTTACATCGTACAATAACACTGTTTCCATCGAACAGTAACACTGTTTGCATCGTACAGTAACACTGTTTGCATTGTGCAGTTACACTCTTTGCATCGTACAGTAACGGCGTTTGCATAGTACAGTAACACTGTTTGCATCGTACAGTAACACTGTTTGCATCGTACAGTAATACTTCGCATCGTAAAGTAACACTGTTTACATTGTGCAGTAACACCGTTTGCATCGTACAGTAACACTGTTTACATCGTACAGTAGCACTGTTTACATTGTGCAGTAACACTGTTTGCATCGTACAGTAACACTGTTTGCATCATACAGTAACTCTGTTTACATTGTGCAGTGACACTGTTTGTGACGTACAGTAACACTCTTTGCATCGTAAAATAACACTACATCATACCGGAACATTATTTCTCATGAAGATGATGGGTGAAAAGGTTATTCCACCGCACTCCGAGGAATTCTAGATCATGCTGATGATGTCGATGAGGCCATCGTTCAGGGTGCACAAGATTTGTCTTTCAACATGAGTGAGCCTTTTCAGTAGGACATTTGTATTTATTTATCATTATGTAAAATAAGGTGAACGCAGTGTTGAGCACTTTCCATATTCATAAGCTCCCCGGAATAACCTCTTTCACTGGCTGCTCAAACAAGGTAGTTATACCATAAAAGTGCCCCGATCTTTGCCCAATTTAATATGACAAATAATCTCAGATAGTTTTGAAAAGAAATCATTAAGAGGGGAATTTATGTAAATTAAAGACATTTGATTTCCAGAAAAGCTCGCCGGGATGAATAACAAGTATGTGCATGTCAGTTTGACCTCCATCCAGAAATATTTACTAGTTTTAGTAGAGGTGTCACCAGTTTGTCTTCAGAGCAACAGCGTACATGTATATGGCCTCACATATGCACACACACGCACACATTGAGGTTTTGTCTGTCGTTATTCTGGAATATTCATGTAGATCCGCATGCACTAATCTTGAAACTAAATTCAGTCCGTCTTCTATGTCTGGGGATAATTTCATAAACCCCGTAAGTCAATAGCCAATGTCTGGTATTCTATAATACGGTTTCACCTTTTGTCTCGGTTTGCGTGGAATTCCTTGTCTTTGATTCCGAGAGTTCTTTGTTCCCGAGCGAATCCTTACATCATTTCTCAGTACATCTTTTAATAGATACGTTATAAAAAGTGTATCACTGTACATTTAGTTGTATATGTAGTAGAACTGTTAGTAAAGATACCGTTAAACATGATTACTGCTGGGAACGCCTACCATGTTTCGTTAACCCGGACATTTGGTCATCAGGATTATTGCGGGGGGAAAACTACCGACTCTCTCTCTCTCTCTCTCTCTCTCTCTCTCTCTCTCTCTCTCTCTCTCTCTCTCTCTCTCTCTCTCTCTCTCTCTCTCTCTCACTCACACATATAAATACACACACACACATATATATATATATATATATGTGTGTGTGTGTGTGTGTGTGTGTGTGTGTGTGTGTGTGTGTGTGTGTGTGTGTTATTGTGCGTGTGTGTATGCTCGTACATATAATGATTCTTTGAGATATATTTCAGTTAGATAATGACGTGTCAGTTAAATGAAGGAGGAGACTCGAGGTGATGCAGGTCTTTGGTTGTTTTTTTCACTTTTCACACGAGCACGAGTATGGGACTGACAAAACAAGATTCATAATCAGCGCGATACGCATCGACGTGTATAGGATTCTGACACGTCCAAGGGACGCAACTCTTCACAACGAACTGCGGTGACTAAAATGAATGAAACTATTACCCCAGAGCGAACCTTCGTTATAATGAATTTAACGATTGAGTGGAGATAAAAAATAGGAAACAATTTATTGGTTACCTTCATGGTAATATATTCACTAAATGCACCTTTAAATTGATCTAAACACTGACAGCCACAGCGGTGTCATATAGAATCATGGGGACATCTTTATCACAACGCAAATAAGGATTTCAAAGTGTGTCCGTATTACCATATGCTTTACCACCAGCACATAAACGTCTGATAAACACTACTGTGCCCTCTGTTTATGAATGCAGTATAGAATTCAACTTATTTAAACTCATTATTGTTATGTCAAATTCCTGGTAATGCAATAAAGGGCTTGAGCATTTTGTGTGTGTTATGGGAAACGATGAAAGAGACGTGTTTTTAATGCATGTTTATATGCAGCATTACATTTCTTCATTGTTTTACTACCTATTAGATCTCGACAGTCAAGTTATAAATCTCGCACCAAACAAATGGTCGGGAATATGAAACCACCACCAGAATTCTCTGATCGTGCAATATGCATAACTGGCCAAGTGCAGTATTAATCGTTCCATTATGTTGAGAAGCACGTTTCAAGTACGTGTCATTAATCATATCGCCTGTCAACTATAACGTGGATAAATGCCACTGAAAATACCAATTAGGTCCTTTATGTATAAATGAAATGTAAGTTATAAATGACATTCACATGTCAGGCTGAACATGGTTATTGTATCATTTAGGTCCGTGTTTTGTCAGTGATTGAATGTGTTTTGCTCAGATATTGATCATGAAGCATATAGCGTTAATATAGTTCTGTGTAAATATAACTGAACATCACATTTATATGGGTCAGAAACATTGTTGTGTCAATATTATTACACCGCAAATGATAAACGTACCAATCCTAGAATTCGACGTTCATTTCTCGTCAGTAAACATACTATGGTGCTGGAACTTAAATTAATTTTGATCTTAAAATTTATTGTCTTGTGTAGGGTGTTTTGTGGCGTTGAGTGTGTCGTAGAAAGAATGCGAATAATTTGCCGCCAAGACGGGAGGAGTTATTTACCCTTGACCACGTTCTCGGCTACAAGTAGACCGTCAAGTATCTTAGACTTGCCATGTGGTAATGGGATTGTAACACGCCTTTCACTCGCTGTAATACCTCCATGAATAGATTTAACAGAGTAGCGTGTGTCTAGTTGTATATAAGAACGCTGATGCGGGCATATAGCATAGAGGAACACTTACATTGTCGTTTATCAGGGAGTAACTATTACACGGCCGTATATCATGGAGCAACACTTACACAGTCGTATATCATGGAGTAACACTTACACAGTCGTATATCATGGAGTAACACTTTCATTGAAGAATATCATGGAATAACACTTCACATTCGTATATATTGAGTAACTATTACACAGCACGGTATCATATCATGGAGTGACACTTACATTGTCGTATATCATGGAGTAACACTTACACAGTCGTATATCATGGAGTAACACTTACATTGTCGTATATTATGGAGTAACACTTTCATTGTAGAATATCATGGAATAACACTTCACATTCGTATATATTGAGTAACTATTACACGGCACGGTATCATATCATGGAGTAACACTTACATTGTCGTATATCATGGAGTAACACTTACACAGTCGTATATCATGGAGTAACTCTTACACGGTCGTATATCAGGGAGTAACTATTACACAGCCGTATATCATGGAGTAACACTTACATTGTCGTATATCAGGGAGTAACTATTACACAGCCGTATATCATGGAGTAACACTTACACAGTCGTATATATGGAGTAACTCTTAAACGGTTGTATATCATGGAGTAACACTTACATTATCGTGTATCCTGTAGTAACACTTACATTATCGTATATCATGGAGTAACACTTACACAGTCGTATATATGGAGTAACACTTACATTGTCTTATATCATGGAGTAATACTCTCACGGTCGAATATCATGGCGTAACACTCACACAGTCGTATATATGGAGAAACGCATACATTGTCTCATATCATGGAGTAACACTTACATTATCGTATATCATGGAGTAACACTTACACAATCGTATATATGGAGTAACACTTACACAGTCGTGTACATGGAGTAACACTTACACAGTCGTGTACATGGAGTAACACTTACATTGTCTTATATCATGGAGCAATACTTACACGGTCGAATATCATGGAATAACACTTACACAGTCGTATATATGGAGTAACACTTACACTCTCGTATATCATTGAGTAACACTTACATTGTCGTATATCATGGAGTAACACTTACACAGTCGTATATCAGGGAGTAACTATCACACAGCCGTATATCATGGAGTAACACTTACACAGTCGTGTACATGGAGTAACACTTACACAGTCGTGTACATGGAGTAACACTTACATTGTCTTATATCATGGAGCAATACTTACACGGTCGAATATCATGGAATAACACTTACACAGTCGTATATATGGAGTAACACTTACACTCTCGTATATCATTGAGTAACACTTACATTGTCGTATACACTGCAAACACGAAAACGTCGTTTTTTCCGTATATGGTCATTGGACGGAAAAACGACTAAAAATTCATTAAAATTGATTAATTGGTCAGCGTCTAGAAAGTGTCCAGAAAAGGGTCGAGTATTTCAAGCGTAAAATGGACGGAAAAACGATGCTTTTTGCTCCGCCTTGTACAACTGTTAACGGCCAATCAGATGGCGCTGGTCCCCCGACGCACGTGATGTCCAAGGCTTCCTTTCGGAAGCTTTAGGTTTCGTATTTATGGCATGCCTTGCTCTAGTATCTGTCGCGCGCAGTGCAGCGAGATTTGCTGATAAGCTAGTTTTAGGATATGTTACATGTTAATGGAATTCAGACACGCGCCAAGAAGTCAAACCAAACAATGTTACTAAGTTTATTGTGGTAACGGCTATGTACAGTTACCCCTATCGGATAATGGGTTGTGTTTCATTTGGTTATAACAATAACTAATTTTTTAATGTGAAGTTTACAAGATTTACGACTTGGACGCGAGATCGGTCACATGACGTTCTTCACGTGACTGTATTCTTGAAAAGGCGTAAACACTGACTACTTCCACATTCCTGGGGAAAACCCTTGGAATTCCCTGGTACGAATTCATACAGAAGCGTGGTTGCAAGCCCATTTAAGGATACCCTCGCTACAACCACTCCAAGAGAGAAAAAACACGAAAAAAAATCCAAACTGTCGCAGTGACAATTTACAGAAATCTATGAATTTACCTCAGTATCTATATTTGACACATCTTCACAATCACCTTTCAATGATCGGCCAATTGATCAGTGATGCCCAAGACTTGAAATAGCCACAGGTTAATTAACAACTTCGAAAATATCTCCCGTCACGTTTATCGTGTCGGCCATTTTGACGTATTGTACTTGATGTAAATGTATTACGGCGCTCTGTCATTGTAATTGACTTACTGAGGTAATTCTGTAAAAGATCTTCTTATCTAATGAGGATATTGTTTGGAATATATTTCTTGTAAACATACTAAAACATATGTTCCTCGCTTTGGGGGGAACTATTTTATTCCGGGGTGGCCCATTAAATCTAGTAGTAAGTCAAGGCACCATGCGTGATCTGTTATTTTATGTGTTTAAATTACGATTTGGGGGAGTTAATAAAATACGCTGACGCAAGTATATTCTATTCAAATCAATTGGATAATGAATATGCTTTCTTTTACATATTACATAACATCACTGCGCAAAATATGAACAGTTGCAGTAACACACTACGGTAATCGCATTAAACATCATTTTCAACTGTACAGTATTTCAGTATTTCAGTTATATCATGGTGTATCAGACTGATGTGGGATAAAAATCCGAAGTGGTTCAGGTCATCCAATGGGTGTTCGGGAAAAGGTGAGCGTATCCTGCCACACAAGTGGCACCCGTCACAAACACATGCAAGGACAAGTCAATTGTTCACCTGAACAAAGCACGGAAACACACAATGATGCCCATCCTCAGTTTTACCGAGCATGTAAATTATTTTGTCCGTCAAAAACATGGACGAGTATGAACAATATGTTCATTCACGTAATACATGTCATACATTTGACAAAATGTATTGACCCTGAGCATTATTGTTAATCACAGCGTATGCAGTTGAACTCATCACCCATCCCATTATTGATAACCCTTCTTGAAGATCTATGAAATCAGAAGCTGCAACACTCTATCTTTTAACTGGCATGTCAGACTACTATTTCATTACTCAGTTTTATTTGCACGGATTACTATGGAAGGGACATTGTCTCGTTGTCGCATTGTCGCATTGACGCCTTTACAAAAACAAGCAAAACGTGTCAAAATTAACAAAAGCGCGACAATTGGCCATTTGTCGCATTGTCGCGTGTTCGCATTGTCGCTCTTTGATAATCCTTTTCTTTATTTTACAAAAGGGCGACGATGCCGTAACGCGACATTTTCAAGGTCAAAATATGTCTCGTTGTCGCATTGTCGCCCCATCACAAATGTGTATAAAAGGCGTAAAGTTCAGTTATTGTTACAGTTAGGAAGTTCAACCTGATAAATGTACGTCTTGAAATGAAAACACAAGTCCGTCCGCGAGTCCATAACGTTTTATTGTGAGCTCTTCTCTAAAAGTGCTTAGTGTTCAACTCCCAGTTCCAAACACGTAGTACCTCCTCAATAATCCACATACCTCCAGTGCAGTGGTCTTCCGGAAGATCTTACTCTTGACCGTATTAGACAACTGACGAGTGCACGCCTGACCTGTGACCTCGTTGCAACCCTCGTGATGTGTTTGCCGAAGGGAGAGGTGTAGGAAATGTGTGCTCCAGCCCAGCGCAGAGCTCGCGACACACTGTATACTGATGTATACAGTATATTGCAGTTGATATACTGTATACTGCATGTGATACTTATTTGCGGAAATGTTACATCTTTCAAGATTCAAGATTCAATTTGCATATATTTCATATACAACAGACGGCCGTCATATATCACTGGAATATTGCTGAGAGCGGCGTTAAAACAAATTGTTTTCATAATGGAGCGCTGCAGTCATTTAAAATAGAACCGTATACATATGTACATGTAGTACCAACTCACTCTATTTGTTTCGAATATTCAGCAGAAAATATATTATTAACCAGGTCTTTGGGAAAAGATATCAGATTTTTATAAGCAGCCACATAGGGATGATAAAGGACCCCTCGCTGATTAGGTTCTTGTTTACTTAAGAGCAGAGTTGGCCATGTTAGATGATATAACCAAAATCCGGGAGCTCCGGCTGGGGGCAAGCTGGTCTTGTTAGTGTATGGTATGAGCTGTGACGTTGACCCAAGAGAATAATGTAAAACATGAGACCAACTCAAGTCTATAATGATTGGGAAAGTCTAGATTTCCACAGCTCTAGCCTGAAATTAAGAATTGTTCTATGCTTCATTTTAATTGTGTAGACATGGATGGACCAACCAGGAAAGAAATTGATGGAATATTAATATCACATGTTACCACTGATCCAGGTAAATTCATCACACAATAATAAATTAGTATTTGACATTACGGCATTTGATTATTAGGGCATGATCATGTACATGTTCACTGTAGTAATGTACACACCAGTCAACTTGATTATAATTTTTATCAAAGTGTAGCGCGGCATCAACGATTACTTTATGATATCCTCACTTGTCATCGATGTATTGACATCGAACAAGGGACGGCAATTCGAAATTCTTATGGATAGCTTCAATAGGGACAGCGCCGGTGTCAGTACAATTTTCCTAGTTAAAATAAGTATCTACAAAATATAATCTGAAGCAGACAAGAACAATATTTTTTTATTAATGCTTACTTTCATGGATAGAATTAACGCAATCTAGGCTTGCCAAATCGTTCTAGACTTGAGCTGGATTCCTTTTAAATTTATTCTGTATGGTCTGGGAGACGAACGGGCGTCAGTATCGCATTGAGAACTGGGACAGCCTTTATCAGTGTAATCGGATATGTTGTGGAGTTTCGGTTTTGGGCTGTTTGCTGAATATATAGAATTGCGAGTTATGTATACTCTGTATTTCGTCATGGTAGCATATATATTTTCTATGTTGCTTTTTTAATTATCCACGAATAATGAGAACTACAATGTAAACCTCTCTCTGGAGATATGCAATACTACTACTGAAGGGCATATCTGAAAAATGGGACTTCTCGACAAATATTTCTTTCTTAAATACTACCCGTTACAGGCATTCTGATCATTATATCATACTTTGTACAGTTTAAAAGTCAAATAATGGCAAATTGTGTATCTTTCTACATTTTGAATTAATTATATTTTCTGAAATAAAACCTTAGCATCAGATAGTGATATACACGAATATGATCTATACTATTATAAATGAATTATCAATTTCGTATTATGAATTAGATAAACAGAAATATGATAGTAAAACAAATTATTTTAATCTATTCTTGTGAATAGGTAACGAGAGATCTAGGCAACGCACTAACGTAGCCATTTATGAAAAATGAAATATTAAAAGTTTAGGGGTTTGAACATGCACATTGAATGACAGGGAAGAAAGCAACGCAATAATTAAATTATGAATCAAATTATGTTATATATATAACAGAATATTTAGAAAATATAAGTTTAATTTCTCATTGTTGGAAGGTGTTTATAATTATATAGATTTTGTTTGATTGTTTGTTGTTTGACGCCGCACTCACCAATATACCAGCTATATGACGGTGGTTCGTAAATAATCCAGTCTGGACCAAACAATTTAGTCATTATCATCAAGAGCACCGATCTACGCATTTGGGATACGATGACATGCATCAACCAAGTCAGCGAGCCAAGTCGCCTTCGTACAAGCATGGGTTGTTGAATGCCTATTCTAACCCGGATCTTCACGGGTATTTTTTTAAATAATAAGGTGCAATGAAGTTCTGTATATGTCCATAATAAGTGTGTATAAGTAGATGGATAATATGTCCATACACGCCAAGTAAATGGTATATGCATTAATTTAAATGCAAATGATTCAATGATGAGTTCTTTCACAAGTCCATATTTCAAGGCATGTATTTGATATTCATAATAACTCCACAAAAGCTACACAATGGCAACAAAACGGTACCAGCATCACAGATACCAATAATACATGAGATATATATATATATAATTACTTTAAAGTTAAAACATGTATCTAAATAGAAAATTAGAAGGATACACTTCCGACATTTTTCGTATTTTGTTTTCGTTGGAGAGAGAAGTTGTGATTGGTATCTGATGGGTGCAAACAGGTGTTCCCTTCCGCCCAGGCCTTGCGGCAATGCTATAGCCCAAAATGAAACAAGTCTTGTTCAACAGGTTCAGACTCAAATTCCTATCCCACTTGGGCTCTTTTTAAATTTAAATATAATTTCTCGTGTCGATATGTGTCAGAAGAAATGAAATATTACAGCACTGGTGAATAGGTTATATGCGCATGTCAGCGTCGATCCTATAATATCCTTTTATGCAAAATACATATATACTGATGAATTAAGGTAGTAATACTACGCAAATATATGTCCAGATGCATACATCAGTATCATCTCGTGATCTTAATTCGTGCTTTGAGCCCTTTTTCTGCCGGAGATTCTGGGGTGTTACATCACACCAGAAAGCCAGGTCCAAATTCAAGTCATAATTTCATGGTCCGTCTTGTATGTTGGAAACCAATATCGCAATATGGCTAAATATTGCTGAACGTGGTATTAACCCGATTACTCACATAATTATTCCATTTTCTACAGTCATCTACGAACACTATCTTTAAGGAGGTATATCTGTATCATCCAAATGTCCATACATATATGTCCACATTTATATGTATAAAGCAAGTCGTCCTGCACTCTTCCTTAAAAGATAAATGTTAAGCATTTCCTCTGTATGGATTTATATAATGTAATATCGTTTGAATGTAATGCTGATGCAGTAAACGTACCACAGACCTAATGCTAGAATAACATCTAATTTCTGAAATGAACATATTTTGCAGAAAAAACAACAGTTGTTTAAACAATACTTATAAAATATAAGAACAAGGAGCCAAGAGCCAAATATTGGGATGTGTTGGACAGATTTGTTTCGGGGTCTTATGACAGACAAACCTGATGCCTTTAAGTATAAAGATAAGTAAGTATAGATGCTGTACATATTCAAATATGTTCGTGATTAACCCAACCTTGAAAAATATTGAAAGATGAGTGGTAACTATTTATGCCATTACTTCAAATTAGAATGAGAGCACATCGGGAAAGCATGGTACTTTAATAAACGTATCTTGTTAACCCAATATTCTTTTTTAAGTAAGAGCAGCATGTACGTGTATATCGAGAGTATAGGTTTGGTGCGTGACTTATCACACAGTACTTTCAGAAAGTGTGCATATGCTGTTTATCGGAAATAAATAACATCAGACGATTCATACGGGTAAATACGATATACTTCAGAACTAGTATAGATTATTTAAGGTTAGGGGGAAATGTATGTAATTAACAGAACTTTGGCCGGGTTTGAAGGATTTGGGTCCTGGCTTGGGCTTTGTGTTCGACGTGTAGACGGCATTTCCAGGTTTGACGTATCAATGACAAAAATGATGTCAGAGGCAATTCTCTGCCTTTTCGGGTTAACAATTGGCTTGCCTTTGGATGTGTTTGTGGCGGGTGCCACTAGTGGATCGGAATGAGCTCGCGTTTTTGCGAGCATCCAATGTCATCATTTATTATGATGAATCATGAAACATGCTCCTGATGTTGTCGCAATGGTGCATTTGGCGCTACTTTTGGCAAGGGTTTCTCATGATAATGGAAATGCTTATGTCGCTTTTGTTGACCGATAAACATGAAAAGGTATAATGTTAGTGTATATGGTCATATAATTGAGAAACAAACGACGAGTGGGAGTTGTTTATTGTACGATAAAGAACGACCGAGACTCGTTTATTTCTATATGAGATATCAACATTACGTACAGCCTCTTTTAGGGTGTTAAATTAGGAAAAAATACACGCTTTACAATATTTACCCGTACTTAAATAATGATGATTCCTTGAATAGAATCCGACAGCGGCCATGCTAGATAAATCCATTTTAGGATTTGAGTTTGGTCCCGCATATTCTCACAATTTTCTCGTCAATCATCTGTACCTTTTCTCCCAATACCGATTGTCATATCACTCTCACTTTCGGATTCTCCAGCAACATTTATTGGGAACAACTCACTAGACACATACCTCTCAAAAATAAGGTCACATTTACAAATTTTACTTTTCAAGTTGCGAGTGCATGTTCAGATCTCAATAAATGACGTCATGATAGAACAATGTTTTATCGTGAAATAAATATCGCTTCCTTCTTTGTTCTTTGTGATTTATCGCGTAGCTATCTTATATCATCAAATGCCAATTTCTAATTGCTTTATCATGACGTATCCGTGTCATGTAGCAATAACATACACAAATATCGTTGACTTCGACGTTGAATAGTGTCATGAAATACGATTATCCTCTTGTGTGCAATATTTCTGGTTGATAAATCTAACATATTCTTACTTTAAGAATAGCGACTATACATTATTATATATCCCTTATCAGGTCTCTGTAACATTTGCAAAATGATACAAATATAAAAATACAACTGAACCTTAATGTAATGTTTTAATATCCTTACGTTGCTGAGTGCAGCATTTAACAACAAACAAACAAAACATAATATATTTAAGAATTATGTTAACAATTCCGATGCTAAAAATAATCTCACAATCTCCATACCTCTTTCTCTCTATGAAAACATAGTAACTTTTTTTTTAATAATCTGAAGGAATAATAATGGCAATACTATCATAATTATCATCAGTATTTATGTTACTTATCCTCAAGTGAAGTAGTCCTCCACACTATACATTTAGTGAAGAAGCCCATGAACATATGAACTATGTAACATACATTCATGGAAATTAGATGAACAGTTGAAGTTAGCAAATGATATTATTCGGTCGTACGTCTATCAGCCATCTATTCTATTCATGAAGAACATTTCACGTGGGACCAACAGAGGGAATTATGACTATCGACTTGCTAATTATTTTTTATATTCATGCCAGCTCAAACGATCTATTGGCTTGATTTATTGTTATGGTATCCACAAAATAAGTAGGATCCGATTTTTTCCGTTTTTGTTGAAATAAAACTGAATAATATTTGCTGTTTACATATCAAAGTTTGCCAAATTGTTACAAAATGTTTGCCCACAGCAAGGCTACGTATCCCCAACATATTGTGCTAGGCCCAGTATCACTGGACTGAGGGAGGGCGGTATTCCTCCTTGTGGGTCACCTGCTTGGCAATATGGGACGGGAAAACTGCAGGGGCCGGGGTGAGGGCAGTTAAGTTGATGGTACAGACAGATAAGAGAGATCATTTTACAAATGTGAAACCTCAGTCCACAAAGGAAGAGGCGAAAGCTGAAACTTGGTGAGGTTTACAGAACAAAGGCAGTTATTTCTAGTTTCTTACTGACTCTCGAAGATACATTTAATAAAACAATTAATGCGCGTGCGTGCGTGCGTGCGTGCGTGCGTGCGTGTGTGTGTGTGTGTGTGTGTGAGGTAGAAGAAGAATTGTACACCATAAAAGTGGCTACGTATGTAGTTGGGGTAGATATGTTGAATGCCCGGCCAGTATGACCTTTGAGTCACTACAGTTTCAGTCATTAAAATGCGTAAAACAGTATTTGAGTGAAAGAAAACACTATAAGTGAGTGAAACAAAAGACCTCAGTACAGGCACACCCAGTCCCCGAACCCTAAGTCTTCATGTACCAATACTCATACCTGCCACATCCTCAACCACTTAACTTACTCACACAATCATCTGACAACATGTTCGCCAACCCTCGTATCACAACGCATGCACGCACGCACACACACACACACACACACACACACACACACACACACACACACATACACATCACATTCTTCTTTCCCCACCATTATGTCTACGTCAGCCATCATGGATCCATGCGCATGCTTTCATACATAATCCATCCTCCCACCATTCCCCAACATCCATCGAACTATAACTATATCCGCCCTCGTGTATCGGTATTCGTGCTTTCATACATACATACACCCCCCTACCATTCCCCTACATCCATCGCAGTATAACTATGACTATAACCGCCTTCGTGCATCCGCACTTATGTTCACATTGCATTGCATATGCATCGAATTACACGTTTAAAATATCGTAAATATTTTACAACATGTACATATTATATATCAGCAAACAGAGATTATTATAACGCAATAGATTTCATCCGTCAAAACATCACAGAAAGAGGGGCAGCCTGGAATTTTACAATGGCATCTGAATGCACTAAGACGTTCAACTGGTCAGGAGGTGAGAGTTGCGGAAGATTACGGTAAACTTCAGTTACAGATCTCCATTACGAATATCTAAAGTATGAATAAAGATCACAGCTTGCTATGACGTGTACTTCATGCCTGCACAATTAGCAATGTCCTTAGCTCTAAATTGTATGTCTAAATGCTTATGTAGACAAAGACCCAAATGTATATAGGCATGACCATGTTATAGTCTACGCAAATATCACCACATTTAAAAACAAAGCTAGATTGAGTCTTTGAAGGGCATTAAGAACTGATATACACAAGGAAAAATATTTATGGATGTCAACGGAGGAACACTGCGTTTCGGAATATATACTTTCTCCTTCATCATGTGCATATTATTAAATGCTATGAGGCAGAGAACATATATTTGTACCTGTAAGAACAACAAAAGCAAAAAGATAGCAAAGAAGGGAACACAACAAGGGAAGCCAACAGATAACTGGCATGGCGCTGATTACCCCGCCTCCCGTTTGCCCATTGTCCATTTCCCATTACCAATCATTCATAAGTTAAGTTTTGGCTTTAATTTGTCCATTGATGATCAACCATCAACGTCTATTATCTCCACCCTAAAAATATGTAGTTTACTGAGAAAGTGGTATCCAAATATAATGTGTGTTACTGTTGACCACTTTCTTAAAGGCATTGTTGGTTCAAAGCTTTCGGTCATAGAAGCCGTGCCATTTTTCTCTTGTCAGAGGAGTACACAAAGTATACGTCATCTTGACTAACATTTTTGGTTCAGTGGCTGGGTTAGATCGCCAAATTTGTGTTCTGGCGATTGGGTGCCTCACTCACAGTGTGGGTTAAAATCCCGGACGGGACTCAACCCAAGAAAGTACGAGAATCTGTTCTTTACTCAGAAAGTGTTATCCCAATTATAACATTTGTTGTCAAGAAAACACAATAAATGTATATTCGGCTTTGGATGGGTAATGATATCACAGATATCTACGGATATTGATGATGACTTGGAGGAGCTTCGTAACGCACGTCTTCTCAATTCAGGGATTGGTAAATCCAAATATGTGTGTGCGCGTGCGTGCGTGCGTGCGTGCGTGCGTGCGTGCGTGCGTGCGTAAATGTGGGCCTGTTGGATGTTACATAAAACATTCATCTTGAGCGGGATGGTAGTTCGAGTTGGATTAGCATGTTAACTATATGATCTTCTTTAGGCAGAGAATGCCGCGCATGAATGTATTGATGAAATTCCTAGGTACATGGGGCCTTTTCGTCCCCAGGAATACCCACAGTGGAGACTTCAATGAGGATAGGGTTTACACAATGTGCTACCTGGTAGATTGTGTGTCATCAGACCGGACAACGTTGGTCTTTGACTGATTGTGGCGTAAAACACACTTATTCATTTACTTATATCGGAAACTGAATGTTCATTTTAATTGTTATTGTTGAACATGTAATATATTTTTAAAGAAATAAAACAGTGACATAATAACTACAACTTTATGTGAGCGCGAGTAGCTTTTTTGGAATGAGATGAATAAGTCTCATAAAGTTGTAAGCTTCTTCACAACCGTGTAACTATGAATTGACTTTATTGGGTAATCAAAAAAGAGATAGGACCTAAAATAGCCAAATTTCATACGATTTCACTTGTCCACCATCTTGGATGCAAGGCGAAAACATTTCAGCGCGTTTGAAGCCACTGAGAATGCCCCCTGCAGAGTTGGACGAACATTCTGCGGTGGCGCGGCTGAGTTGACCAGGGGCTATCAGCAGTATTTCCTGTCCAGGTTATTTAGGTCAGTTGTTTGTGTGTGTGTGTGTGTGTGTGTGTGTGTGTGCGCGTGTGTGCGTGTGCGTGTGTGCGTGCGTGCGTGCGTGTGGGGGGCGGGGGCGGGGGGGGGGGGGGGGGCGTGTGGGGGGGGGGGAGAGATTGGGGGGATAGATGATAGATTTATCAACAAGTAAGGTCATCTTGAGTGGGAGGGTATTCGCAGATGGATTAGCATATGAACTATGATTCTCTTTAGGCAGAAAATGAGGATCCACGATGTTCGACCTGGTAGAAGTGTGTTATCAAACCTCACAGCATTGGTTTTTTGACTGACTGTAGCGTCAAAACAAACTCATTCATTTACTTGAACTGAATGTTCATCTTAATTGTTATGGATAGTCACGGAGCCATGATCCAGAGTACAGGGTGTCATTAGATAGAAATAAACTAAGTAATAATAGGATTACCAGAAAAACGGGGTTTTACACACAAGCCAATAAACTTCGCTCATTAACACCAGAGCAAGTCAGTACAAGATTGAAAACTGCCCCATAATTATGTATGACATGCTTGTCGGGTATTGCTACATATATATGTGAAAACAAAGTTATTAAAATGAAGAGCAAAACTGATGAAAGTTAACAATAAACGTGTATACGTGTTATATCGTCACTGCAAAAATAATGATTGTTTGTCTTTAGTATTAACATTCAAATACGTTATATCTGTATTAGCGATATTGTCTTTATTCCACCGGTGAGTCAGCGTTAGCCGTACTATCTCGTAGTATAATTGTATTTCTGAAGACATCACGATACAGTTTTTACGATGCATCACGTCTGCACTAGCGCTTGATAACAGCCTTGTGTTTGGGTGTTTCAGTGGTTTAAATCGCTGCTCTTGATATTGTTGATTAAACTTTGATACTATGAACAATATAATGTTATGTGAGAGGTTGACTTTAGAACGGTAACATACTAATGGTATATAGGATGACATAAACAGAACAATGAGAAGTTCGTCCAGATTTGTGTATAGGCAACATTTAATAATTAAAATAATTACATTCAACAACTCCCCTTTTAAGTCCATTTTCCTGACTTATAAGTAAATACAAGAACAATCGGCCGGAATACAATGTATAGTTCTTGTCCACTTCCATATGACTATATAGCATACAATAAGCTATCGGGTCCCGTTTAGATCGGTTTGGGTGGCAGCCTAGATAGCCATAGAATAGTTTCATCTTGGAATCTTACATATCACTGGGGATCCTCTTCAATTTAAATGGAGTTACTCGTTACGAATCCGAACCTTCACGTGACTGTGTTTATGAACCATTGTCAAATAGTGGTGACATTAAATCTAGGAAACAATACGCGAAATCGCGCATGCACAGAACGAAAAATTTGGTCAAGGCATTAAGTAATCCGCATGCGCAGAACGATTGATTTCAGTACTTCCGCTAAGCGCTTCGAGTGCAGCGTCAAATGCGGGCCTGTAATCTAACACGCGGGGACTGACCAATGAAATCTGAGAAGTAGAAATACCGGTAGACGCTGTTGCTTGATTGACAATGTCAATCAAGAAAGGGAGGAGCTTAACGCTATCGTTCTCTCCCAGTAAATTCCGATGTCAAATAACGACGTTATTTGGACGGAAAAACGATGGTTTGAAAACGTCCAAATAACGTCGTTTTTCCGTCGAATGACCATATACGGAAAAAAACGACGTTTTCGTGTTTGCAGTGATATCATGGAGTAACACTTACACAGTCGTATATCAGGGAGTAACTATCACACAGCCGTATATCATGGAGTAACACTTACACAGTCGTATATCATGGAGTAACACTTACATTGTCGTATATCAGGGAGAAACTATAACACAGCCGTATATCATGGAGTAACACTTACACAGTCGTATATCATGGAGTAACACTTACACAGTCGTATATCATGGAGTAACTCTTACACGGTCGTATATCAGGGAGTAACTATTACACAGCCGTATATCATGGAGTAACACTTACATTGTCGTATATCATGGAGTAACTATTACACAGCCGTATATATGGAGTAACACTTACACAATCGTATATATGGAGTAACTCTTAAACGGTCGTATATCATGGAGTAACACTTACATTATCGTATATCATGTAGTAACACTTACATTATCGTATATCATGTTTAACACTTACACAGTCGTATATATGGAGTAACACTTACATTGTCTTATATCATGGAGTAATACTCTCACGGTCGAATATCATGGCGTAACACTCACACAGTCGTATATATGGAGTAACGCTTACATTGTCTTATATCACGGAGTAACACTTACATTATCGTATATCATGGAGTAACACTTACACAATCGTATATATTGAGTAACACTTACACAGTCGTGTACATGGAGTAACACTTACATTGTCTTATATCAAGGAGCAATACTTACACGGTCGAATATCATGGAATAACACTTACACAGTCGTATATATGGAGTAACACTTACACTCTCGTATATCATTGAGGAACACTTACATTGTCGTATATCATGGAGTAACACTTACACAGTCGTACAGCATGGAGTACAACCAAAAAACTTACGTGACATTTATCCATACCCTGTTGTAAATTCAACATAGTTCGACAAAAATGCTTTGTAAGTAGTACTCAAACCGTGTTTGTCCATAATCATTGTCAGTAATATTTATCTAGGAGTTGCTTTGGGTCGGTTTCGATGTTATTCTCCCTAACTCACATACGCTCCAAAAGGAAAACAGGCAGGAGCGTAACAAGTCTGATACGTTTTGACTGTGCGATTGGCTGTACTTAATCTACATTATGAAATTTACCAGAATTGTATGTAGGTGAATCCCAGAGAGTAACACAATTAGAATTCAAGCTAAATTAACGGATCAATATTGGGTGAGTCAGAAATTGTTTAACGCCGAACTGGCCATATTCCAGCCACATGCATACACTGCGGCTTGCAAATGATCGAGTCGGGACCAGACAAACCTGTCACTGGAAGTGTGAGCTAAGATTCGGGGCACAATTTCAGACAATAAGCAAAAGCAAAAAATATGACCACTCGATCCAGTTTATTCGCTTCTTACGACAATCAGTAAAGTACTTGAGACTTATCTGAACCGGATAAATAATGAACCAGTTGAGCCGTATGCTGTGTTAGACAATCAACTGTAACCTACCATGTGCCGATACTTTTGTACGGAAAAGACGCACCGATCAAAAAACACTACTAGTAATGCTATTACTATTATTAAAATACTGCTACTACTACTACTACTACTACTACTACTACTACTACTACTACTACTACTACGGCTACTACTATACTACTACTACGACTACTACTACTACTACTACTACTACTACTACTACGACTACTACTACTACTACTACAACTGTGCCAAAAGCAGAGCCGATCGTACGATTTCGACTTATGAGCATGTGTTTATGAATCTCTAACAAACAGCGAAGATACCGGGTGTTCTCGAAATGGTGACCGTCTCCTGCCCCATCGGTGGCACCCGTCACCACAAATGCATGCACAGGCAGGTCAAACACGGGAACATAAGGTGAAAGTCAAAATAGGGAACTGCATCGGACATAATTGTGGTCATTGATGCGTCCAATTTGGAAATGCCCTCGACATGCCTACCATAAAACATTTTGAAAGCCTTACTGAGGTACTGAATGTTGTATACTTGATCAACCAACTTCTGAGCAAGAGTATAATGACGCTGTTCGACATCTTGGTTGAAAAAGACCTTGCCGAGGGAGTTGAGTTTAACGCCGCTTTAATGCTTACGTCACTTATACAACGTTACAATTAACTTATCAGTTTAATGTGGGATTAAAATCCAACGCGGTGCAGGTCTTTCACCGTTGCAAATTTAGTGAAATCCACGCACACGTTGCTGACAGACCTACATGTAGTATCGTCATCTAGGATTCGAACGAACGATTAGCACGTTGCATTGCCTTAAACTAATGGGCCACTTGTATCGCTGGTTGTTCATTTTGTATATGTCAGTGCTAGTGTCAATATAACACACTGTGGAACCCCGTTAATCGGGACAGTAGCGTTCCCTTTGAAAGCGTACGGATTAACGAATGTCCGGATTAACGAATCAAAGGTGAGGTGAA
Organism: Haliotis rufescens; assembly: GCF_023055435.1. Lineage (NCBI taxonomy): Eukaryota > Metazoa > Mollusca > Gastropoda > Lepetellida > Haliotidae > Haliotis > Haliotis rufescens. The sequence goes on along the minus strand of NW_025963779.1, from coordinate 57,084,476 downwards.
ATGGGGTTTAACCTCATGTTCCAGATTATTGCACTTATATAGCGACGTGCATGCACCTGTGGCTGCTTGTGCTACTTTAAAGTGCCGAGCGCCAGGCAGGGTTACAACAAATACTATCTTTTAACGTCTTTTGGTATGACACGGCCAGGGATCGATCCACGGCCTTCCGCTCTTCGAGCAAACGCTGAACCACAAGACAACGGAGGTGGTCTAGGTTACACACAACCAAATGTTTTCCCATAGACTTCTATAGTAACGTTATATCTTTTAAAAAAAATAACTAGGCATTCAACAGCCATTACATATATGCATAGTCTGGCCTTAAAGCTGCAATAAAAACACAAATTTTGGCCAGGTCAGCCAGCTCCTTTTCCGAGTACAGGAAGCTGAACACACCAACCCCAGTTCCGCACCAAATGTCGCCTACTTGAAAATATCTGTGCTCACATAAAGCACAAGTCATCTTGTTAAAAACGTCAGCACCAAATATTGAAAAATATGGGCAGTTTTAATTACTGGATGGATGTACATTTAAAAGACATAAAAATCTTACACAATATCATCCAATCACAGCCTGCAGATGTCGTTTGATCTGCACTGAACCGCACTGTCACAAACCGCACTGTCACAACCAGTTCTGATTTAGTGTAGTAGAACCTGTAATGAATCGTACGTACTGTGTCATGTCTCTTTTCACATATGTAAGCGTTCCCAGCAATAATCGTCCGGAAACATCCGGCTAAACGGAGCCCGGGCTATCAAGGTTTCACGGTATTAAGATTGTGAATTTGGTTGATGAATATAACCTGTACCTAATGTCCGCGCCTTCATATCGTACTGTTAATAAGCTACCAGGAGCTGAATTATTAGACTGATTAATTCAAGAGTGCATGCACATGCGAGCGGCAACACCAGTAAAATCTTCTTTATCAGTTGCGATATAAAGTTATGGAAGATCCCCGCAGATAGTCAGCATCGGTCGAATAACAAAACAGGCAGGTCAAGCTGACTTGCCCGCTTTATCAAGTCCCCGACAGGATGGACTGGTGATAACACGATAAGCAGGACCGTTAAAGAACCAGCTCAAGTACACGAGCCATAAGAAAAAAAAACATGTCAGATCTTTGTTATGATAATGCCTAAAGCGACTTGGCATGGAACTCTGATGTCAGGATAGCGCAACTGTGGTGTTCGTGTTTCCAAAGGGTAGAGTAGCCTATAGTACCCATGGTAACGAAGGGTGAGTGCTAGCTGAAAACATTGGTTGCGTTCACAATATCCATCCTCAATGATGGACCAATAGGATCGCCGGACTCATTATAATAACTTGTGGCTGATTTGACACAAACTTAAAGGTTCTCCTGTCCATGCGTTACCGTGACAGCATCTGCTTTGAAAGGTAACGAAATAAGTCGTAGATCAATTTTCAATTGAATGTATTAATCATGACATGTAAAGAATAAATTCCAAAGCCGTATTTATGGATTCTCACCAGGATTGGTCCCAGGCCGAGAGCCAAATTGGAACTACGTGCAAAGGAATATGATCTTCAGATTATGGCAAAGTAAAATGAAGTCTGGAAATAAAAAAAATATTGAACAAATAACCTGAATTCTGCTTCATATGTGCACTATTTCTTTAAAAAATACGCTAAGGCTTTTTTTTCAAATCCTAGCATATTGAAAAGACAGGATAAAGAACTGAACTGAAAATCTATATTTTTTTTATGTATCACTAGCATCATATTTTGTCACGAGTATCGCGTTGTTGCCTTGCCGTTAATACTGTATTGCAAATGCAACGCATATTTCAAAGTACAAGATCGGCAATTATCTGGTTATGCTCTGCATGGTTATAAATCAGTGGATGGTTGACAAATCTGGCAGCTCTCAGAGGCTGAATAGGTCAGTTTTTAAATGAAGTTTTGTAACCTGTATACGGACATTCTAATTTACCTTAAAGGCTATATTATCACAAAGGAACTAAAGTGTAACACCAGAATACAACTTTTGGTCTTCCTCCTTCATTAAGCTACGACACCGTTGCATAGTTCTTACATATATGGATATTGAAAAGATACTTGACTTACACACTTGACATATTATGAGGATAAGGTTTGTGTATGACGGAAGATATATATATAAACCCCTTTAAACCCAGCTCACTCACACTACTGTGCAGACACTCAAGGTCTGGATTACCTCATTTGTATATATATATATATATATATATATATATATATATATATATATATATAAATAATCGAGCATGTGAAACATGATGACGTCATATGAAACATGATGACGTCATGATGTTCTACCGACTTGTTACGCATTTTACAACTGGCCGACTTGTATGAGTTTTTACGACTGGCCAATCAGATAAGTGGGTTTTATTGCGAGTAATGATAAAAATGTTTACGGGATTTATGACACATTGAAGCCAGGAAATATAAATCTGAAGTAATCTTTGTGTATATGATATTGACGTTGAGTGACTGAACAGGTTTGGGTGTTGTTTTATTACTCGAATCTCTGTCATAACCAATACCACCAACAGCTTGACAATGTCTATGATGCAGGTCCTCAGTCTTAACATTGAAGACCGCCTCCGTGGTCTTGTGGTAGAGCGTCCGCCCGGAGAGCGGAAGGTCCGGGGTTCGATCCCGGGCTGCGTCATACAAAAAGACGTTAAAAGATTGTACTTGTTGTTACCCTGTCTGGCGCTCGGCATTAAGGGGCTAAAACAAGGACTGGTCGGCTCGGAGTCAGTATACTGTGTCTGAGTGGGGTATTCATGTTAAACTGCGGCATGGTATCTCAGTGAGCTAGCACTATAAATCGGCATCAGTCCGGACTAGTACAAGCAGCCACACACACACATACACGTGCATGCACGTCGCTATATAAGTGCAATAATCTTGGACGCGACGTTAAACCCAATTTCACCTCACCTCACCTTAACATTGAAATGGTTTGACAATAAGTACAAATTCGTCACTTACATAAAGTGAGGTGAAATTGGATTTTATTTGGCGTTCAAGATTATTTCACTTATTTTGCGACATGCATTCACTTGTGATTGTCTGTGCGCTCTGGAACGGCCTTCCGCCAGTTTTGTAGTGCTAGTCCTTAGAGATACCATCCATGGATAACAACTCAGTTTAACTATGGGTACAATCCTTTAACGTATTTTGGTATTACGTGGTCAGGGAATCTACCGACCTTCCGCTCTCCTATCGGACGTTTCGTCACTTAGAGAAAACAATGTACTAAATGTTACTGTGAAACCATGTTGACTCTGTCGATGTCAGTGGATGTAGATGCAACCTTACCGTCCGATACTATATTTGTCTCGAACAACGGATATCTCGACATACAAATGATGACTTCGAGTTAACGGGACCTAACGCATATGACTCGTTTGCCTTAACCTAGCAGGAAAGGGAGCGAGAGAGGAAGGTCGCTCAAAGCCTGTTTGCCGCCTCATCAGGCGGTAGGTTTAATGATCTAACGTGCCCTTCATCCATAACACAAAAGATCACCAACAGCGGAAGGCTACATTTGTCATGTATATGAAGGAAAAGCAAAACGCCTCGACGAATTATCGATAATGTATACTTAATGAAAGGTTGAGGTTTATTCAGTGAAGGGGTCACCGACTCGTAATTACAAAATAAGCTCAACATAACATCATGCTTATATATTTAACAAACGGATGCGAGGAGCATTTAGAACTCCCATTGAAAAGCAAAAAAACAATTCATGTTTCTACTTCGAGAATTCATTTTTCATGTTATAAGTTATAAACTTTTTCTTGTCAATATGTTTTAACATGTCAGATGATTCTCAGTACAAAGGGGTCAAAGTTTCTCAAATACCTCACGAAAGCCGTCGAAATATATTTAACACTCAGCCACAGAAGGTGATGATTTTGGATGGTTTATAGGTGGATGATGCAGCGGTTGGTTCAAGTCCAAATATCATATGTAACTTCGCTTATTATCCTCTCATCGTACCCCGTGCGAACCTAATCGGCCAGTAGTGTGTAACCGCCCAACCTATGCACTCCTCAGTTCGTCCTGAATATTTGTAATGCTGCTGTCTAAACGTAAAACACCCTCATAGCTTCAAACTCGTAAGAAAAGCGTGTGACAATAGGGAAGATTGCAATTACCTAACATTTACCTACATGTACATGTAGCTCTGTACCAAGATTAAATTATACTGCAAACTTGCCGATGCCGTTTAATATCTCAAATAAATGTCAAAACATATTTCTGGAGCAAGAAAGCTTGCACTAAAATTGACACCATTCTACTTTTGAACACGACTTAGCTTTAATATGTACATCGATCACCGCAATCTCCATTTTCCATTTGCAATAGTATAGTCAGAGGTGATCAACAGAATTATAAATCCGGTGGGCGCATTACATCGTTCCGTGTATCTACTATAAATGAATAGACGGCTCGGCGTCTACATACAGAGACCTACAGTGTCTGCAGCGTGGGAAAATCGTTGCGTTTACAGAGTTGAGACAGTCACACTTAAAACAAAAAACAGCAAAGACGGAATCAGATGAAACGATCTTTACTGTGTTTATGAACCCTTGATCGTACCACCTGGTACGTTACACGGATGTACTTAAACGATATATGAAGCAAATTAATCAAGGTAAATTATCTTAAGTAACAGGCTCGTCAGACTCGTCAGCATGTGCGTCTGTTTGTGATGGCAGAAGAGTTTGGGTAACATGACTGACATCTTTAATTGAAGTTAAAACAGAAACCATTTGTTTCCATTTGGTTACGGAAGATGTATAATTGAATTTCGCTTATGGCACTAAAATAGATATAAATTCATATACCTATTAAAACTACCTAAGATCTATCGACGCCAAGCTTCCCAGTAAAAGCGGCCTGCTTACGCCAGTAAACGTGCTATGATTTAGAAAATATGTGAAAGGAAACCGCACTGGACTTCAAAACGTTTAAATTACACGAAAAGAAAATATCTTCCAAACTTGAATTGAGCAAAACCTTGCATGAAAAAAAGCCATTTAACATGTTAAGTTGTGCATTTAAATAACGTTTCACAGGATGTTAGCATATTTACACGCAGTGATCTATATCAAACATGGCGAAAAGGGTTGTCAGACTGTTTAGGAATAGCATCTGTACAATGTCTTACAAAACGTAATTTCTCTTCGTGGAAAATGTGCAGCCCCTATTTGTTCTAAAAAATAAGATAGGTCACAATGACTTTTAAACTCTATCAAACATATAGTTTTCAGCTTTTCTGCAAAACAAAACGCGAAAATGAACTACCATTCTACAAAGTCATATCATAATTCATTTAAAAATTGTTCTTTTGTCACAAATTCTTTTTGTTTTATCAAATTCCGACACAGGCATATCTTTATTTATCGCATAACAGCAAGTCTTATTTTTGAACGCTTTTTGTTTTCTTACAATTATAAATTAATTACTACATATACACAGACATGTAATTTATATAAAGGAAGTTTTCTCTTCAAACCCTTGTTCTTTCTCATAAAATCAATATCAATGACGAAGAGGACTATACTGAACTCCATTGTGTCTCCTCTTCTGTAAACAATCCCATCAATTACTTAAAAACCAGACAGTATATTTCAGTTTGATAATTGGTAATGGGACAGTGGTTCTCAAGTTGCCCTTTTACGCTCTAACAAATATACACTTGCATGACATTTGCTTGTGACTGCCCGTTTATTTTTGCGCCGTGCCAGAAAAAACACTATTTTGGGCGAGATAAGGACCAGGGGTACAGATTCTATCTGGCATCAAAGTGGGGAACACACAGAACGCGTACTAACCAGCAAGGACGACAGGGTAAGTTTCACGAACCTTATCAGAACATACAAGGGTTAAAAAATGTTGAATTTATATAAACAAGAATAACGTAAAGTTCATTACTGTTTCGATACACGTACCTCATGTATATGTAGGATTCCTGTTTCTTATATTGTTTATCACATATAGAGAGAAATCAATCTGGAATTTTTTAAATATTATTTTGTAGCCTTGTCAACAGTACGTTGAATTTAATTTGCTACTATTCATCAAATCTGTCATAATTCTTCGTCGGCGATTTATTGTTGTAAGTCTTTGAAAGGCATTTCGAAGTGATACACACAAGGAAGAGAACTGATGGTGGCATTCATAAAGTCTCTTCCTTAATCACACCTGTTCACAATCGTCTAGAAATCATGAATTACAAGGTGGCAGGTGTTATTTTGAATATATATATATGTTATGTTGTTGTTGTATAAGAATAATTGCGTCATGATGACTACAGTAATCATATACAGACAGTTACAATTACATTTTGTTCAACGCAACTTTAGGTCGTAATACTCCTCTTGTTCTTTTCACTTAATCCGTTGAATGTCAGAGTTTGAATCAAATGTACAGGTTTTAAAACTACGTTCATTATCTCTTCATTGAAATAACTGTAGTAAATCTTGGTAACTTCTTGCTTCGTGTTACGCACGATTACTCTTTTTCGGGAGATAATTTCCCTTGTAACAAAGGCATTTAAATGTTTTCTCTTAAAAACTACTTAAGTAATTAAAAAAATATTTAGACAATTATGTGAGTAAATAATATCTGGACAAATCTGTATATTAATATTGTAGCAATGTGGTAATTGTAGTGTGGCAGTGGGGCAGTGTGTCTGTGGTTTGGGATGTTGCAGTAGAGCAGTGTGATATTTTGGCAGCAAGGCATTGTGGCAATGTGGCATTCTATTCTAAATCGTTATAACGTACTATTTATGCAATTATAATAATGGCTGAAATATTTTGTAGTTATTTACTTTGAATTTACTATTTCATTATTTTATAGTTAGAAATTTGAGTTTGTCTCTGGTCCTTTACCATGCTATATATGATCCAATAATGACTCCAACGTACAGTGGTAGAAAGGAATCAACCGTTCACGTCGTTAAAATAATGCTTGAATTTGACCATCGTCCTCATTGTGATGGAATAAGCAAAAGAATCGTCACAGTCACCGGTACATGCAACATTTATCCTAGGGCGATGTATTCGCAAACGTATCGTGGTCACATAGGGATACTACAACGGTGATCAAGTCGTTATAGATGTCACAGAAATCAAACAAGAAGAAGGTATTCAGTTATCTCAAACCAGGGGGTAGAAAACATTTAAGTCACTGAACCTTACAAAGACGTGGAAGGAAATCGTTTAAAATCAAATAATCTCTTCTGTTATTGATCATTGTGATGTGGACCACGACCAACCCCAAGTTAAAGTCTAGACATACCTAGTAATCTCAAGGTACACAACTGGCTACCATCGTTCTATAATCATGTCTCATTGCGACTCAAAGGGAGACTATCATAATGACTTCGGTAAACGCACAACTTTAGATATTAGCAAAAACCTCAGAAAACAATATGAAACAATTGAAAGGTGTTCATAAAAAAGCGACAGACTTTGTTCATTTCAACACTTGCATGTTTTGTATTTATAATTACACAGGGTGTGGGCCGATGGGCCGGGTTCGGTTCCCCACATGGGTACAATGTGTGAAACTCATTTCTGGAGCCTCACTCCAACCCCCAAACCTCGTGATTTTGCTGGAGTATTATTATTGCTATACTCACTTACTCACTGCATATGTTATTCTAGCATGTATCGGAAAGGTTGATTTTGACGTTCACAGGGATTGTTCTTATATACACATGGAAGTTAAGTGACCAAACACTTGTTTCAAACGTGTACATGATGTCCGACAACATGGTATCACTCACGTTCAGTCTGAAATATGATGAAAGATAATGCTATTTTTAAGATGAGTGAGTGAGTATGTTTATTCCAGCAATATCGCACCGTGGGACACCAAAAAATGGGTCTCACACATTGTGGGGAATCGAACCCGGGTGTTCAGCGTTAGGAGCGAACGCTTAAGCCACTGGGCTACCCCCCCCACCCCTCTGGACTATGAAGCTTGTGACTTACGAAAACAAAGATAATTATGTCAATGATCAATATTTTTACTGCGTGAATAACGCAGCTTCAACAGTATTGCAACTGAATCAAAATGGAAACCACAATAACTGTGGATCGGGGAAGTTGCATGATCGGGCATAAATGACCATTACTGTCCGAAAATGTTCATTGTAACGCAGAGCAAACTTTATTTAATTTATAGCCTAGTTAAGCATAGTTACCTGAACTGGTACAGTTAAAGCACGAGGACATCACCTTGCTTTATTTCTTCTCAGGAAATAATTTTCAATTATTCGACAAGTTTAAAGAGCTATTTCACCGATCGATAATAGGTGTGGATGCGTCATCTTGATTGACAAGATTGATGGAACAATTACCAGCGAAACATTAGAACGCGATGTAGGTAATTTGAAGAACGTGACGACGTCCGTCCATTATGAAGTAACTCAAGAGTGTCTGAGTATGGTTTTACGCCGCTTTTAGCAATATTCCAGCAATATCACGGCGGGGGACACCAGAAATGGGCTTCACACGTTGTACCCATGTCGGGAATCGAACCCGGGTCTTCGGCGTGACGAGCGAACGCTTTAACCACTAGGCTACCCGGAAGCCCCCGTAACTCAAGAGGTGTACTTTATCGCAGGATATTGCCGGCGCCTTTTAATTTTTCGCGAAGCATCTTAGAATTCACAATACGTACAGTAAGACATTGTACCACACCTTTGCCATATCTACCAATACCACCACAGCTGCTCTGTCTGAAGTGCAGCTGTTAAATCATGCTGTTCGTACCCAACACGTCAAACAGCTGAGTTCCCGCGTGTCAATAAATTCTTTAAAATTACCCTACTTGAAAGTGTCATTTACAGATACAGACGAAGAGCTCAGATGCAAGAAGAAGATTCCCCTTGAAACGTTATTACTGGAAGGTTAGACCACAATGCCTTCAGTACATAAAATGTTGCTCCCAAGTCGTCCCTTAACAGTCAATAGTACCACACAGACTATATCATTAAGCGGCGTAATCTGCGTATCATGCCCGTGTTGGTTTCAATTTACTGAGAAAGTAGTTTGCTAAGATAGATAGTACATATACGTACAGAAACTCGTATGCCCTTTTAGGCTCCGGCTTCTAACTCTAATGAAATCCAATATAACGTCCTTATCTTGAGACACACTGAGACATAACGCCAGTCTCGACATCTACATGTCCGATCACAGTCCCCCATCAGAGATAGTTACTTCTTTATGTTCCTTCCTTCACTCACTTCTTGATAACTTTCCCCATACGTTCTTATACACCATCAGGTCTCATTGCAGGAATTCCAGCCTCGTTTCTTTCATTCAATACCAACTAGTAATGGCTAGCCGAACTGATCTGCGGTGCAAGTCATGTAGGAGGATTGTGCTCATTAGCACATAAATCAGACAACATGTTGGTCAATGAGCCAACCGCTGTGTGATGATAGTGACCGGTCAATTATAGTCAGTCTTCAGTCTCAGGATTATTGATTTGCCTGATCAGATCGGTCAGTGAAGGTCAAAGAGGAGACCATAAAATCTCTCAAGCTGCTTAAAAATAGGAGGAAAGCTGTCAACGGTCAACGTCAAAGGAATTCCCCAATGAGAAAATGTACCTTGAATTGAATAAGATTTATGGTATCAATAGGTCAGAGTTTAGACCTGCCGATATGTTCACATGTATAGTTTTAAAACATTCTGGTATGTGCATAATCCGAATAGTATTTTCATACCAAAAAGCGGTAAATCAGAAGATATTTGCGGTTTCTGTAATCGATTAGATTACTTGACATGTTTCCTAATCCATTACCTTAATAAACGAGTGAGCAATTCGAACTAGGCCAATACGCACACCGATGGTAGTCAGTTCGCATTGTCCATCGTTAGTAGTTATAACATTGAGAGGAAAACTATGATCCGTCATGGCGAACTTGTGTACAACACACACACAATATTGATTGCTGCCGTTTTGTAGTGAGATAGGAAACTGCTTGTTTAACGTCACAGCCATAAATATCTCAGCCACAGACCTGGAACGTGTAATCAGCAATAGTTTAACAGACAAACAGTTTAACAGTGTGAACATTAAAGCTTCAAGAGGCGGCTGAGGTGGTCATCTTTCTAGCCATACTCTGTACCCATTTTGACCAAACGATAACCATTTTTTGCCTTTATCGGAGAAGAAGCGTCACATTGATTAAGTTTAACTAAGGTGTAATTCTATGAAAACACTTTCAGAGATTTAATAGATGGTTCAAGATTTTTCGAGAAAACCGACACAAATGTGTACGTTGGCTCTTTTTCATGTTTTTTTTCGCTGAATTTTCACAATCTGTGCAGACTGGGGGTGGTTTATTTGTTGTCTTCACATTACTATCTATTGAAAATGTCTGGAGAGGTATCACGTTTTCAGACATATTCTGGTCGATTCCAAAAACAGATTGTGTAAAAATGAATAACAGTGACAAGCCACTCTGCAAGGGCTTTTAACCGCTTGGCAAATATTAGTTCTGTACAAACAGAAACTGGAGGCGGGACAGCGACTTGTGTGTTATAATTTCATCTCAGCACGTGCAAGAAGGCTATTCCTCAGACAATTTCGTGACTTGGAGGCGATCTAGATCGTCTGTTTACTTCTCAAATTCTGGAAATAATGCCAATATGTTCGTATAACCTGCTTTAATGGTTGGTTGTGTGTTATTAAGACGTCTGTGGTACTGAAATATAGGTCCGCCACTGGTTCCGTAACGCTACACGCCCCGTCCATCAACACTCCAAGTATACTTGTATACCTAACTGTCTATAGTCTAATAGTTATTAACACATGTTAACTTCAGATACTAACTGCTTTTGTTAGACAAGACAAAGCCTTTGGCATCAATCTATTAACCCGTGGCGGGAAGTTCTTATCATTCAGTTAGTGTAATTACATGACTGTTGATTCGTGTGCACCTGTGTCTACATGTTTCACTACAATAATACAACTCCAATTTCGTTATGTAAACAAAACTGTTAAAAAATGTTTTAAAATCTTTTTGATAAAAAGCTTGGGAACTCTGTGCGTGTAATTACAGAGGTTAAGCAGGGTGACTATCCTCACACAAGACGATTACCCGAAAACCCCTTTATTAGTACTTCTGTTCCACTTTTATGGTATAGTATTCGTCCTGTTCATGACTGTGGAATATCAGCAATTAATTTAATCAACACTCCATATGATACAATTAAGCAAATCTAGCTAGATATATTCAATGAGAAATCAGCTTCAGATAAATAAACTTTTAAAAAACCAGACAAATGTGTTTTCTGTGTTAAATATGATTATTATAAACATAATATAGCATGTGAGGCAGTGGGTGTTGTTATAAATAGTTGTTACGTCTGTATTGTATAACATATACTTAGTTAACATTTTCATCACTTTCAGCAATATTCTTGATAATAGTTCAGCGATCAAACGATGGGAGTCGCGATGCTCGGCTGCGTTAATTCTTAAATTGCACGGAATCGAGCTCGAAGCTTCGGCATAACGAGCCAAAGGTTTAACCACTGCTCACTCAATCGTCACTGCAGTCCAATGTTCCATATCGCAATCGAAATCTAGGCCTTATAATCCCTCTACACATACATACATACGCACGCACGCACGCACGCACGCACGCACGCACGCACGCACGTGTAATTGTGTACAACATTGATATGTCTTACACACTTGGTTTTCAATCATTTGAATCATCTTTACTTTGACTGTACGGTTACGCGGGCGTAGTCTCATTTAAGTGTTGCGTCAAGGTTTGAGAACTGCTACCCACGGGCACAATGTGTGAAGCCCATTTCTGGTGTCCCCCGTCATGATATTGCTGGAATATTGCTAAACGCGGCGTAAAACCATACTCACTCACCCACTCACTCACTGATAAATACAAAGAAGGATACTGTTGTGCCTGGCACATCATTCATTCCGGGAAACTGATATATTCATCGTGTTGTTAACAATTGAGTCGTGAACACAAATTCACTGTTTATTAACTAAGCATCTTCTCAAGCGAAACAAGCGAGGTAAAGGGGACTAAGGAAGCCAACAGTGTTTCCTGCTCTTGTCAACACTTAGCCGCTAAGTTGTTTCCAAAAACTTAGTATCATCACATCTCCTTAAACGTATAACACCGACGTAGACTTAGAGACAGATTATATGTGTTACAAATGTCAGCATTTGAAAAAAAGCGAAAGTTTGAAATTTCAACAGAATCATGTGAAACAAAAACATCAACGCTGCAATTGATATTTACGACTTCTCTATACTCGCGTTACAAAAAACTTTAGTCTATAGATATCATTCCCAAAATAAATGATGTGTCATACTAGTGGCAAATGAATATAAGAACACTGATATTAAGTTAGAATTTTGGATTTTATATTGAACGAAATAACATTTGAAATGATACCTTTATCGAGACGTCTTTATCAGTATATATGAAAAATCATAAACAATTTCTGATGAAAATCGTCATTCAGCTCATACACCTTAACAGCATATACAAGAAACTGACAACGTTATTAATTTCAGCGGAATCTCAATCATAAACATCGAGCTATTGCTATCTGTCTGTACATATTTCATCCCGAAGTAAACGTCCAACTAGCGCTTGGGCTTGGATTCACATCGAAGCACCAGGCAATCCTGGAGTTCTGGGAGACATACGGGTGCAATTAAGGGAGATAACCCGGACGAAATCCGCGCCTTTTTCTGACGTGGTACCGACAAAGCCCTGATGGATGAGAGTCGCGGGCGAGCTTTCACCTCGCTACTATTATCATCCAGCCTTTCATTTTCAAGTGAATGCAGATTTCATACAACGCGACGAAAGAGTCTGCCATACATTAATTAAATTTACCATTAAGGTGCGTAAATCTGAGAAATATGAGATTGTATAAATCGTTACAATGATAACCAGATTAGGACTCCAGGTGTTAATTTTCAAAACCATTGGCATGCTTTCAAGGTCTGTCTCTGGGGATATTTATGTCTTAGTCAGGTGCGATAGCCTACAATCACCGTATAACCATCATGCAACGACTGATAAAGGTAAATATTGATGTACATACACAGACAGATGCTGATGCAGGGCGATAACTTAACGAGATCATTCCCTTCCACTTTACCCCGTCATGCATTTCTACAGCGACATCCAGCTTTGTATGTTGTGCAAGGGCAGTGTTTATCGTTGAGATACTTTACGAGTGGTTTTTTTAGAGATGAAGATTCATTGATTGTGTCAGAGGAGTAGTCTCCCCGTGAAGGGCCGACGTTCTTGCACGTACATTGACAGAGAACTGGGTGATGGATATCCAGAAATAGTGTCGCTACAAATGGATTACTTATCCGTGGACTACTTAGTGGGGTCGACGATTTTTAGATGTAATAAACGTTGATATGTCTTAGTTTGAATTCGAGGTAAATCTGAGACTGATATAGGGGGCACGGGTGGCCCAGTCGTCTAAGGCGCCGCGATTCGCTGTGCAGAGTTGCGTCCCTTGGGCACGCCAGAAACCTATGATTGTGGGTTCGAATCCCGGTTCGCCCCGATTATGTTTCTAGGTTTGTCAGCACCATACCCGTGCTCGTGGGTTTCACCGAAGTGGTTAACGTCTGAGACCTGCATCACTTCGGGCTTTGCTCCCACATTAAGCTGACACGCCGCGATATAACTGGAATACTGTTAAAAAGCAGCGTTAAACCCAACTCACTCACTCACTCACTAAGACTGATATAGCTTTACACTCAATGATCGGAAAAAATATGGCTGTAGTTCGACAAAAACAAGAAAACCAAGGCTGCATCTAACATATACGATTTCACAATAATTCCACAATTTTTCTGATAAAAATCATCAATAAGCACATACACCTTCCAAAGGACTGACATTTATTTACAATCAGGATGTAGTTCTCACCAACAAGTAAACAACAAGCTGTGACCGGCCGCACCATTTGCTGCAGTATATGGAATATTCGCGTTACAATAAACAGTTAAGGAATCGAGAAACTGTTTTTATACTTCATTAGATTCTACTTCAAGTGCCCGGAAATCAAAGATAACCAATTATCATTTCTCGGTGCCTTTGATGTCCCACATAAACCCTTGCAAATATGGCCATAACTGAAGCCTAGTTACTATCAAAACTTGCACAAGTCCATATTTTACTATCACCTTCCTTTCAGCGGTGTCTTATTCTGAACCTGTTTATTGCAAATGTTCCATGATTTGCATAAGATTATCGTCATAGGTTAGATGGCCATCAGCAAACATGACACATAAACCAGAGACTATTACTTTCACCGGTAGTCAGTAATACACAGCTTTGATGTCAGTTAATAGGGTTCGGCTTAGATGAATGCCCAAACCTATCTCCCGAAATGCATTAACGTTTGTACAACTGTTTGAGTCACAGACGGTCGTCCACCAAGCATTTAAACACGACGTTCCCTCAAACTCAACCAACAAGCTATATTAAAAAAATCTTACGGGTCATTGCACCGAATCAATTGCTCGAACGACTCTCAATAACACATTGAAAGAAAGTTTGGAAAGAACACCGCTTTCTTTCCAACAAATCCATTGCTGTGGAACGAATAATGTGGACACAAATGCAAGATCTGTTGACACTTGTTTGTACATTGCAAAAGGGCTGAGTCGTCTGAAGACGGCGTTCTAGGATATAAACCAACCTGTTCGATCGGCGTTGTTCAGACCGAGAAGGATCTCACATGGATACAATTGTGCGTCCCGATTGCCGCTTCGTTTACCGTTGAGCTTTTGACTGGCCTGCATTGACACGAGAGGCGTGCACTAACTTTGTGTACCTGACTCTACACAATTGTGATCAGCACACTTGAAGAACGTATTCTCATATGAAAAGTTATTGTAGTTGGAACTCGTTAATGCAGAGTGACAGAGAAGCAACTGCAGATTTAGAGTAGCCTGGGACCTGTTAAAGTGATCATTGCGTTGACGTTTCTCACGTAAAGCAATTCGTGTTACTGCTTATTCAAAGTGATGTATCCGCAGATTGCGTTGTATCGATCTTCCCAAAATACCTACAAGGGGTGAGAAAGTAGGTGTTTAGAGGTCTAAGAACCTGATCGATAGCTGAGAAGAATATCAAAATGTAATTAAAACCAAAATATGTGTAGGAGACCCAAAATATGTGTAGGAGATAGCTGTGGGCTTCTTCGCGTGACGGTACTATCCGTTTTTAAGGGGTATTCTATGTTGGGGAAGTACCAAAATAACATTAAGTATATAGAAATTACATACCATTTAGAACTATACATGCATAGCCATCATCTGCTTGATTGCTTACATGACACCAGGAGAACGGCATATCCAAATGAGCCGCTGCACTTTCAGTCCACTTAAGAGGACACATATCAGTTTTCGTCACATGCAGTTACAAGATAACTAACGCAGGGATGGTTGGATCAAAGAGAATCTCAAAGCCACGGTTAAGACATAATGTCATGTAATCTTATGGTATTATGCACCCTATATATAGTCTGCTTCCTGGGACATGGAGCTTCTTTTGATGCAAGGCCTTCCTGATGCATTAGCACCGAAGACAGGGCTCTCTGTTGCCTTGAGGTAATGTGGTGACTGGTTTCGATGCAGTCAGTGGCCACTTTCTTCACTCGGACAATGCCTGTATTCTGCCATTGTTTGTACAAATGTCATGGCACATTGATCTCAGATCTAGAGACACCACACAGCATAGATACATTAGATACATTGTATATGAAACACCTTGCATATGTAAATATGTGTGTGTGTGTGTGTGTGTGTGTGTGTGTGTGTGTGTGTGTGTGTGTGTGTTGTATATATTTATACATAAGCTGACTCTACACAACATCCATCACCCACCCTTGTTTACATATATGTGTATATATACATATATGTGTGTTTGTGTGTGTGTGTGTGGGGGGGGGGGGGGGGGGGGGGGGGGGGGGGTGATGAGTGTTGTGTCACGTCAGCACACAACATAGATTAAATAATATAACTTATGTTATATAACATGCGATAGAGATATCATATAGCATGCGATATAAAGATGGCTCACTAAATAAAGATGTCATATAGATATCGTCCATAACATAGAGTGAGTGAGTGAGTGAGCAATTCGCTCTACACGTCACCAATTAGTGGCATTTTGGTTTGTCAGGGATCGATATCAGTTCGCTGTATACGTTAATTCGCTGTTGAGAATATGATATATTGTATATGATAATATATAGAAAATAAATCGGGTATTTTGTAACATTTCGTTGTATCAGTATGTTTGCACTATCCATGTTCGTTCTATCCGAGTTCTACGTACAGTATGTCATTCAAAGAAGAAATATAAGATGGATTTACGCATGTCATACAATACAACAAAGCCAAACAACATAATGATGAGATAACAGATATCCCATACAATTTACAGATTCCAAATGCGTATAACAAATTGATTTCATGTAATTTAGAAAGACGTAAAATAAATGAAATATATCTTATGACAAAAAATCAAGTATTTAGTTTTAACGGCACGATATAATTTTTTTCTGATTACTGAAGCATTTAACTTTTCATGCAAGGCATTGTTGAGTACATAAGCAACGAAAAGACAAGACTTTTGTACTTGATACCTACTTTACCGTGACCGGAATTTACTAAGCAGAGCTTTTCCCGCTATCCGCCAGTATCCGCTGGTCATGGGTTCGAATCCTGTCAATGGTCGTTGGTGTGTCAGCTTTATGTCCGTGACCTCATATCATCCATGAATAGTAAAGTGTCAAATGGAATTTCGAGGTATTCGTCTTAATGGTAGTCTGCATGTCACATGAGGTGATATGATATGTATGTCATGTACAACATACTATATCATAACATAAAGATATCATCTAACATAGAGATGAGATACGACTTGGCGCGAGAGAGAGAGAGAGAGAGAGAGAGAGAGAGAGAGAGAGAGATGCCATACAACATAGATATACCATACAAGAGAGAGAGAGAGAGAGATGCCATACAACATAGATATACCATACAAGAGAGAGAGATGCCATACAACATAGATATGCCATACAAGAGACAGAGAGAGAGAGAGAGAGAGAGAGAGAGAGATGTCATACAACATAGATATAACATACAAGAGAGAGAGATGCCATACAACATAGATATACCATACAAGAGAGAGAGATGCCATACAACAAAGATATGCCATGCAAGAGAGAGAGAGAGAGATGCCATACAACATAGATATGCCATACACGAGAGAGAGATGCCATACAACATAGATATGTCATACAAGAGAGAATGCCATACAACATAGATATGCCATGCAAGAGAGAGAGAGAGAGATGCCATACAACATAGATATGCCATACAAGAGAGAGATGCCATACAACATAGATATGCCATGCAAGAGAGAGAGAGAGAGAGTTGCCATACAACATAGATATGCCATACAAGAGAGAGAGAGAGAGAGAGAGAGATGCCATGCAAGAGAGAGAGAGAGATGCAATACAACATAGATATACCATACAAGAGAGAGATGCCATACAACATAGATATGCCATACAAGAGAGAAATGCCATACAACATAGATATGCCATGCAAGAGAGAGAGAGAGAGAGAGAGAGAGAGAGGGAGAGATGCCATACAACATAGATATAACATACAAGAGAGAGAGATGCCATACAACAAAGATATGCCATGCAAGAGAGAGAGAGAGAGAGATGCCATACAACATAGATATGCCATACACGAGAGAGATGCCATACAATATAGATATGTCATACAAGAGAGAATGCCATACAACATAGATATGCCATGCAAGAGAGAGAGAGAGAGATGCCATACAACATAGATATGCCATACAAGAGAGAGATGCCATACAACATAGATATGCCATGCAAGAGAGAGAGAGAGAGAGAGATACCATACAACATAGATATGCCATACAAGAGAGAGATGCCATACAACATAGATATGCCATGCAAGAGAGAGAGAGAGAGAGAGATACCATACAACATAGATATGCCATACAAGAGAGAGATGCCATACAACATAGATATGCCATACAAGAGAGAGAGAGAGAGAGAGAGATGCCATGCAAGAGAGAGAGAGAGATGCAATACAACATAGATATACCATACAAGAGAGAGATGCCATACAACATAGATATGCCATACAAGAGAGAAATGCCATACAACATAGATATGCCATGCAAGAGAGAGAGAGAGGGAGAGAGAGAGGGAGAGATGACATACACCATAGATATGCCATAAAAGTGAAAGATGCCATACAGCATAGATATGCCATGCAAGAGAGAGAGAGAGAGAGAGAGAGACAGAGATGACATACAACATAGGTATGCCATACAAGAGAGAGATGTCATACAATATAGATATGCCATGCAAGAGTGAGGGGAGAGATACCATGCCATACAACATAGATGTGCCATACAAGACAGAGATGCCATACAACATAGGTATGCCATACAAGAGAGAGATGTCATACAATATAGATATGCCATGCAAGAGTGAGAGGAGAGATACCATGCCATACGACATAAAGACGCTACGTGATAGAGAGGGTATACAAGATAAACATACCATACATGATAAAGAGACCATACTATAGAAAGAGATACTATACAAGATACAAATATAACATACAAGGCAGATATATACAGGTTATTGATATTGATGAAGATGTCATAGAAGACATCGATGCCATACAAGATGGATACACCACCCAACATAAAGATACCATGAAAGATATCGATGTCATTCAACACACAAATGCCATACAAGATAGAGATGTCATACAGGATATATACTAGTATGTCATACAAGAGAGAGCGATGCCATACAGCATAGATATGCCATACAAAATGGATATACCACATGACATAAAGATGCCATACAAGATAGAGATGTCATACAGGATATATATGTTATACAAGAGAGAGCGATGCCATACAGCATAGATATGCCATACAAGATGTATATACCACATAACATAAAAATGCCATACAAGATAGAGATGTCATACAGGATATATATGTCATACAAGAGAGAGCGATGCCATACAGCATAGATATGGCATATAAGATGGATATACCACATAACATAAAAATGCCATACAAGATAGAGATGTCAGACAGGATATATATGGCATACAAGTGAGAGAGAGAAAGAGCGATGCCATACAGCTTATATATACAGCGATGCCATACAAGATGGATATACCACAAAACATGAAGATGCCATGCAAGATGGAGATGTCTTACAGGATACAGATGCAATACAAGACAGAGATATCAAAAAGGATATATATGCCCTACACTATTTCATGCAACTTATAAGACAGATGTGGAAATCACAAATACGTTTCATTAAAAAGTTATATATGGTTTGCCAAATGATTTATAAGGGAAAAAAAACCTCGAACCCGTGTTGTGTTTTTCGCCATTTGACCGGGTTCGAGTCTACACAACGGCACACATTGCGTTTGTGTACACTGGTGTGATGTTGCCACACGTTTGTAAAGCGGCGTAAACTATCACTCACGATGTTGCCGCACTCGTTCTCCGAACATTATGACTCCATCACCTCACGTCTTCAATTACACTAAAATGGAAGCCACTTTTTAATTAAATATAAAATAAATACAATATGTTTGAAATCGTATCAGTGTCAAGGCTGACAAGTTGCTTCAATGTACCTTGAAGTTGAAATCCATTTAATTTTCGTCCTTCGTGAAAACCCGTCTAAATACCACTCAATAAATCAATAGTCACTTGTATTTTGAACAAAGTGAAAGTTCTGATCATGACTTGTCCTGACATTCACAGCGTGTACACAAATATAAAACACTCATATACCCTTAAAAACCCCACCTTACCTTACAGTGGACATCGGCATTATTGAGGTTAGTAATTGACAAACAACATGTTGAAAACTATAGTGAATTAAAATAACACTATCATAACACTATTTGTTAATTTGCAAATGGCGATTTCTCGACAAAGTGAACTGCATCTAAATATTCTATGGACAACGTGGCATCGAAATTGCAGTCCCCTTATTATGGAAACACAGCATTCCGGACAATTATAAAAAGGATCTATATATATTCAACTTGAACCGTTAATCTGAAAATTTTGCTCTCGTATACAGACGGTTAAGATAGTAACATGTTTATCTGGAAGTTTTAACTCGGAACGACAACGTTAGGATTATCTGGTTTTAACTGAAAAGAACAAATAATTCTGATAAGAATAATCGTTAAGATCAGTTGTCCGTATGCATCCCCAGGGAGACAGAACACATACTGCATGGCGAGGGTATTACTAATTACCCCATCCTACTAAGTACTAAGAACTAAGGTAATGTCTCCGGGGCAGGTAGACACCGGTCATTAAGCAATCCATCCGCTCAAGTCTACAGGCAACATCAAATGTGATGACACTTCATTGAGTCCTCCTTCCTATTCCATTTCTCCCCATAAAGATAATAGATAACTACATCAACTAATAAACTAAAGGGCAAGAAATAAAAAAAGAATCTATTTTCATGTCAGCTATGAAGTCTTGCCATAAATTGACAGTTGACTGTCGTCTATATAATCCGAAAGTGCCCACATAATGAAATCAGGTAGTCGTGTTCACTGTCTGTTAAGTATCGTGTTGTCCACAGTTGGAGGCGGTACGAGAAGACACCAGTCCAAACTGTCCGGGGTTCTGCAGTACGTGGCCGCACCATACACTGGCATTTCTAATAGGTTGTGATATCCCCTATCTGCCACTGCTTGTCGGATAGGATATATTTGGTAACATAGGATTCACTGGGGCGCGAACACTCAGAGGAACCAAGGGGAATTAGCGACAAGATCCACCCAATCAGGGAATAGAAACGTGTTCATCTGCTATCATACGGAGGTGGAAGGGTGTTTTGTTTTCAGCTAGAGGAATTTACATGTTTTCATCAATACGGACCAGCCATCCAGCGGTGTCATTAGGTTAAATCAGTGTTTGGCAATATTCTTGCGGATATTATTACCAATATTCCCCAGACGAAGATGTAATGGATTCTTTAATTAAACAGTTGGAAACTACCCTTGCTGATGGAAGATATTTGATTTATTAAGGTAAGAAAGTTTTCATATTGTATCTTTCCTTTGTCCATAATAGGTGTTTTTCTTCCACGGTAGGTATGTCTTAATAAGATCACAACTGAATCGCGTACATTATGTAAAAACAGACAGCAATGGAACAATAATCGATATTAATAAATCTGGCAAAGGATTGATTTTTTTATTCATTTTCGGATGTACGTGGATCCTGAACAAACAACGTTCGTGTGTAATGGCCATCCGATTCGACGTAGGTATTGTGTTTATTTCAAATAAACTTAAATAATGTGCAACAATAGACGTGAAATGCCAACGGTTCTTAATCAATGGTGCTTACAACACCAGCGTGCCTTCTACAGGTATGCAGTCCGTTACAGTTCCGCTCTCCATTGACTATGCAGTCTTTTGTGCCCGTTTCTATATACTGATTACGTCCCAGGATAAAACGTATTTCACGTGTTAGCTTTATGCGGTGACAAAACTATGCACGATTTGCTCACATGTTGACGATCTGAATATTTTTTACGCCGCATCAGGATTTTTTTCCTATTTGCGAATACCGATGTCGGATCTTGAGAAAATATCCATACCATCGTATTCATGTATAGGTCGTCTCGTATTCCGCATTGACATAGTAACATAGACGAATTAAGTAATTACATGTATATTATTTGCATAAGTGTGGTTCCATAGAAGTGAGTCACGTTCTAACAGCTTCGAGTTATACCTAGATATTTATGAATACTGGCTTATTGATTTCTGTTATGGATATTTGTTAGAGGAGAGAAAGTACACGTATTTGTTACTTGAACATATAGACACAATGATTATGACGCAACGCAACATCAACGTTGGTGAGAAAGCGGACCTTTGGGACTGCCTTTAACGGGCACAGTGTATGTGTGTCAAAAGAAATGGTTTCATATTTATATACTTTAAGGTGGCTAAAGCATATCAACACGCTACTCGTTGTCATAAATGTTGCCTGCATCTTACTTGAAAGCAGGGTCGCAGTTTTGGCTTTTTTGTTCGACAATCTCCAATTTTTGCTAAACGGGGTTGAAAAATGTACCAACGTAGTTAGAACGATAAAGCGTCAACGCCAGAGGAAAATCAGATTCCATAGTGGTGAAGTCGCCAGACTGCACTTATATTAATATCTTAAGATGATTATGACACGCGCAATACGTTATTGAAAGGTACAGCACACCTGTTCCGTTGTACCAGTAATTCATAATTATAGTGAGTGAGTGAGTGAGTGAGTGTTGTTTAATGCTGCAGCAATATCCAAGCCTTATGGCTGCCTCTAAACAATCGAACCTGGACAAGGAAAACCAGGGACAGAAAACATAAGTATCGACCCACGCCACGGCCAAGTCAACGCGCATGAGGAACGGATTCTTGGACCTGAAGACCATCATGGACCACTGAGGACCAATTCTCCCCCGGAATTCCCACGGTTCATAAAATCATAAGACCGACAGCCAAATGGTCACGAGACTGTTCATATTCATCATTCAGGATACACAGCCGTTGGAAACAGTTTTGAAATATTTCATTCGTAATGAACCCGCTGGTTCAGTCCCACCATCATAACCATACTTCCACTATCGCGGAGCCCAGGCTCACTGTTAGCTCTTGAGCTTTAAGCTACTTAACGATAACCAGTCCTGCTGTTATTTAGTGGTCCTACCCACACAGCATTAATTACAACTTCTGAACACAGCGCACCGTTACAACGTGGTCTAGTGATACCTTGTGTCCTATCAACCTCCAGTTGCTGCGCAATCATGTTGATTCAAAGAGAGGCTTGTAGATACCGTCTTATGCGCAATGAGAAGATGACGCAGACGATTTGTAGGCGATCATTATCTGCAACCGGAAAGCAATAAAGGCCAAGTTTTCATGTCAATGTGCGAAAATGACAGGTCACTCTGACAACCACGGCTGGTCAATGATGGCTTGTTAGCACTTCAGACTAGCGTTCGTCTATCACACTCATGTGTGTTCTTTTCATTCACTTTCATCCCTTCTCATTACCGCGGCCTGTACTTCAGCCTACTTCATTAGGAAAATTACCCGGGTTATATAATACTGTTTATTTCGCAAATGCTGACTGCTCTTTCCACTTAAACAACTTTTCTTGGTAATTGCTTTCCTGTCCCTAAATCATTGCTTGCAAGACAACAATTTCTTTCTCCTTGAATGCATGTCATGTATATATAATGTATACATAATATATGTACAATGTCATAGGAATTATGACGTCAAAAACATTGCGTTGCCTGTTGCCTGTGACTACGTTTTACGTCTCCCTCCATTGTCACTACCTGCTACGTCATAGGTATTATGACATCAAAAATACTGCGTCGCCTATGATGACGTTTAAGTTGTCATTACATCTGAAGAGCCGTTGAGCGGCGAAATATCTTACGTGCAGAAAGGAGTTTGAGAGAGAGAGAGAGAGAGAGAGAGAGAGAGAGAGAGAGAGAGAGAGCGAGCTATGAACACATAGACATATGTACATATATAAAATGTTCAGAATATTTAAAAGAACATTTTAAGGTATAATGGGTTTTTTTGTCTTTCTTTAATTGGTGGTTTAATAGCAACAACTTATATGCTGAAATGTACGACCCCTTTCTTTGATCTCCATCCAGATTCTACCACCACGCATCTAAATGCATTCATTAGGCATGTACTTGTCCATAATATATCAGAAATAAACTATTTTATATGAATGTACACGGCCCAGGCCTCAGGGACCTAGATTAAGAAAATTTAACAGGTGGCACTACCTAGGCTGTTATGGTTATTTATGGAAAGGCTTGTATTATGTTCTATTACTAATGATACTCATTTGTAGGTAACGCCATCCATATATTGCTTAGGCTTGAATGACTGATTATTTCAGAATGGCTTTATGTAAATCATGGTACATAAATGTGTTACATTTAGACATTCACCATCATGTATCGTATTCTACATAACAAAAATGTTTGTTATGTTTTTGTGATTGTTTTCCTACGCTCGATAGGAATTCGATTTAAAGATAAATGTATTTTTTTTTGGTTAAAAAAAACCCTTTGTAATTCTTCAGGTTACCTATTCATGTCTGACAATCTCTCTGCACATTCCGATATAATGGTGGTCCTCGCGCCACGATATCGGGTCTAAAATCCAGTTTATGCGATTCCAGAAAATACCATTGCGAGTTCTGTTGAACACTGAGTAGGTCACGTGTAAAGTAATTAATTTTATAAATGTGCTGCGATTCTCAAATGTTTGTGCTTTAACAATAATTCTTTCCATGTAATCGCAAACCAATCACTATCCCCACTAACGTGAAGAATGCGTGCATATTGCACCTAATGGGATCTTAAGGGATCTGTGGAAATTTGGAGACTGTCATTGACGTGAAGATGATTGCTATTTCAAATGAGAACCATCTGCCTTGACATTTCAAGTTTGACACGACATATATGCGTGTCCCAATTAACACAACACCGAACTGCTCTTTACAGGTCACGTGGTTTAGTCAGTCATTTTGTCGCCTTGTCGCATGGGAACAAAACAGAAATCCTCATCATTTACATAATTAATTCCGTACTTTGACAAATACTATCCTAAATGATAGTACCTAATATGTATGATAACGTGTCATAATTATCGTAATGAATTTCATCTGTCAGACTTATTGATTTGGTAATATGCCTCTCGGAGCTTTGATGTTACAACGTCATTTCCATAACACTATCATCTACGTCAACAATTAGACGTTGAACAGCCATTGCCTAAAGTAGCCCATAGCACAGGGACGAGTTTATAATTGTATTTTTCCTCGATTCTGAGATTTACGGAATAATTTTAAAACCTGTATTTTAATTCTGATGTTAACATTCTCTTTTTACACTTTTTGTTCCTTTTTTGCATGTTGAATATCTGTTTTATATTGATATCAGCAATCTCTTAGCACTTTTCCCTTTTACATGTTTGAATATTTGATTCAAAACCCCTTGATTGTCGATCATCCTGTAATAGCTGTAAGATTGCTGTCGGGGGATATTTGATAATACAATACCCTATAGTATTTGTGAAAAAATGCATAGGTAAGGCTTAATGGTACTCAAACTAAATCATTTGTTACATCGATAATCTTTTTTGCATTGTCAGTAATAATATGTTTCTTAAAATGCACCAAGTATTTCACAACGATATGATATCTGAACATTCATCAATGTAACTATATTAGCCATTTTAGCCAACGTGTGCATGTTGTATTTCAAAGTTATACTTACTAAAGGATAATGAGTGCGGCTTAATTTAACATGAGGCATGTCGGAAAAGCATTTCCTAATGCGAACACTACCAACGTAAACAATGACATGTATTATTAAAGCCTATTACTGAAACTAATAATCATTATTTACCATTTTCTATACTCATGAAGAAGAGGTAATCAATCAATTGACAGGAAATGAAAAATAGCATTGATAAATTACTCGAGGTCTCAATCGATCCCTGTGTTATAAACGCAACAAGATTGTCATAAAACGAAGTTGGAGGACATGTAGTTTGTATGACATTAATACATGAGCCATTGTTTTGAAGTGTCATGATTTGTCCCACTTTAGCCATACCCTATTTACAAACATATCTATATGAAGATTGCCATTATATAAACAGAAACGTGACTACACGTTGATGTCATTGTGTGGGCAAATGACTTGCTGTCATACACCATTACACGGTTATACAAGTTAATGCACCGCTGACATTTAAATCTCGATATTTAAGTCTAAGTTAAAGATGGAACTGCCTCTTATAGAAAGAAACGTTTCATATCACTAGGGAATTAACTAGCAACAACCTGGATGATTGCTTTATCAGTCAAGTGAAAACATCCAGGGATTATTAAAATATTGATTTGATGCTTTAAAAAATCCTTTTCCATCTATGCCGGCAGTAACGGAACCTGGTTTTTATATATATGTATGCCAGTAGTTGCCAATTCGTAAGACCACGCATACCCAAGGCATTGATGTCGTGATACACGGCTACTTGTGTAGAAGTGTGATTATGATATATGTATACGTACGAAATAGCCCAAGAGTAGGTGGCCTGTTTGTAGCGTGCTCTCTCCTAAAATATCTTAGGCGTGTGCTGGAGTAGTGCATATCCACTTAATAGTTTATCGCAAAAATGAATTAAAATTGATATGATATCTAATGTTTAGTTCGTTTTCTCTTCAAGTCCATAAACAGTAAAACATGTTTTAGCACAGTTCCTTCGTAGATTAGATAGAACGTGTAAATTGAAGTTTTGTATCTATTTTGTAAACTATTCAGACAGCCATTCATTTTCGCTAGTTCCAAAATAGTGTACGCTTCAGATTTTAGATTGTATGCATTAGTTTTTAGAGTTTTAGTTGAACTGTTAAAAAATAAAATTGACACTGATATCTTGAAACATATACTCCTGAAATAAAGTCCAGGACCACCCGACCCTTACATTTCTTAACTTTCATGCCATGACAGATTAAAAACAATAATATAAAAGAATCGGGTGGTCTTTTTTAGTAGTATAGGTTACATGTTCTAATTTACCTTTCCAAAATATTTTGTGTTGCTCGAAATACAGTTTCTGTTTTCTTAAAACTACCTAAAGTGCGTCATGTATCACAGATATGTATGACCAATTTGAAAAGTAAAGGATCAAGCCTTACTTCTTTAAGAAATGTGTGTGCTCGACCATATATTTTCGTGATCACTTTCAATTTATTTAAGTCAGTGTAAAGCCTTTGCATGTTTTGGATTATTCTTCATGGATGAACATCGAACATATTTTCCTTTCGCCAATGCAACACGCTAAGACCACATCAACGCATCTGTTTTTGCTGAGAAATAGAAATCCTTTCAACGTGACGTTTAATAATTATGAACAAATCATTAGCAAGTTAAACAAAACAGAATTTAAATAACTGCCCGTTAAGTATATGTCTCAATGCTTCGAGTGTCTTGGGTTTGATACCCTACACATACCCAAAATACAAAACCCTTCGCGATACCAGGAGCTCTGTTCTAAGAAAAGGAGCATTTCGAAAACCATGACGCATTGATGACACCAGGTGTTAGCGTTGCAGGCGAGCATTTCCTGTCCTAGTAGTTGCACTCATCGTGCGTGGTGGTTGAGATCATCAATAAAAGCATCATCATCTGATAAAATTACGTTTTATGTCATACATATATGTGTCTACTAACAAGCTAAACAGATACACGCGCATTAAAAACTCCAGCCAAACCTTATATGCCGCTTTTTCGAAGTCCTCGTTTTGCTTTGATACAAGACGATATATTATCCTTAATTAGGTCAAAGGTTAGAGAAATGACTAAATAAAGAAGCTTTCTGGAATTTGGCGAAACGTTTCGACTGATGTCTCTCACCTCTAATTAGTATAGGATACAACGGTGGTCATTAAATAGCAGTGTTTGTCTGGTGAGCGTATCCGTTTGTGATAAAGTAACGGAAGGATCAATTACACGTGATAAGGAAGCGCAGATGGAGATACGGAGATTCAGAACTAAACCTAATCTGGTATTCAACAGCATCCAATCTTTCAAAGTTTTAAGACTCTGGAATGTAAGCATTACCCCACGGCACCATAGACAGACATTTTGCTTGTGCAGCTTTTGTTTCGAGGCAGTAATATGCCAAACTATGAATTACAACCCTTCTAGCCAATATGCAAAACATATGTCTTGGTTGTTTTGTTTATAGTGCATATATCGCTACATACACGATATATCAGTCCTTGATGAAGCCATAACCATATCAAGAACCTATGTGTAAATGGCTAAGTGTGTACCTTCTCCTTTCTTTATGTTTCAATACCTGCCACGGTCACGTTAACCGATTTTACAATACAGAACAGGCACGCCATTTATAGAAATGCTAATTGTGTAAATGTGAATGTATTTAAACTTGTACTCACTGAACGTACCTGTGTACACGAGAATAACAACATGTTGGGGCACATGAGTGAAGAGGTGCATTATATACACAATTGAAAATGGACACAAATACATGAAACTATGAGTCATGTGGAACGCAAGAAGGTATGGTTCGTTGATACACAAATATCATCCAATTTTTAGATTGCATGCTACGTATAACTGAGCATTATATTCTGGTAACAGTTACACTCAAGTTTAAGGATATTTGACATTGGAATCCCCATCTATAACCGGCTTAAGGCTTCTAAGAATGTTCAATGCTATGACATCAATAACATTCTTGGAGTCAAGTGAAGCGTGACACATGTCCCAGGCCTGGGACATATTCATGCCTAGGACACCCCAAATGTTTTCCTGGAAGTCCCCTGGTAAATCCATGTACATACGTAAATGTGGGACGCACTATCATGCTGTCCCTTCAGTAGCAAGTTTACCTAAATGTTATGGCGATGTGTATGGTTTCATAAAAAACATTGTTATTCACCGATGTATTCATTTCTCAATCTACAGTGTTCATGTGTTTACACAGGGACACAGATGTCCGAATGGGCTTCGGGGTCGCAACTCGCTATACAGAGTTGCGTCTCTTAGCAATAATTCGCTGGTTGTGTGTTCGAATTCCAGATTCGCCCAGACTACGATCCTCGGTTTGTCAGCACCTTGTTCGAGCTACATGTACGACCTGCGTATCTCCGACTGTCATCCAACATGACGTGATCTTTGCAATACTGTCCAATACGGCTTTAAACAGTTTGGTCTCAAAACACAGATCAGTTGGATCTAACTCTAGTGTTTGAGCTCAAATACACCCAGAATGAAGACATATGCAAAGACACACGTGTGATATAAATATATGAAGTCGTAATCACGAAATAAACTATTTAAGCGTTGGTTTTTGGCTTTAAAGCAAAAAATCCCATTTCTCAGCATGCACAAACCTTTTCACTTAAATATTAATCAATCCTCACACGATGAGCTCAGTTGAAAGGCGTTTTATTGTAACATCATGCATTGATGTATGACAATAACACAACAAATAACTTATGGCAAGTAATAAGACCTTCCCCTACGTGAAAATTGGATATAATATTCTCATTGAATTTGTTCATGTCCACATGCATCGCCACAGTGCGCACCAATCATAACCTTTACGGTAAAACCACATGCAGAGCAAATCTTAATAGGACCATTCACTCGGGTGTTTCTCTAACACGTCGAAGTAACGATGAAATCGCCGTGGTGGTTACGGTGTAAAGAACACGACTATATGCATAACGTAACATGTCAGCCCAAGTGTTTTTGTCGGATGCGGCAGCACCCCGACCTTGTACAACGTTATCACCGCCTGTAAATCCTTTAGCATCTTGAGCACTATCGCGAGACCAATAGCTCTCGATGGCGTCAACTCAGACGTGCTCAAATTTTACTTTTTAAAGGTCAATAGTTTCAAATCTGGGTCTGAAATGTCCGCCTGAGTACCAGGACTATATATTGGATTCCCAGGATGTTAACTTCCACCAAACTTTGAAAAAAGAGCTCTGATTTCACGACAGAATGCAGAATCTAACTGACTACAGATATTGTGTATGTGTCCAGAAGAAATCTGTACTCTGACAGTGGTATTTTGCATAAAGCTGAGAACAGAAATTGTTTTTTCAATGAATTAAAGGATATTTGGATATTACTTATTAGTAAAAAAAATGATTTACGTTGCAACATGCAACCAACGAGTTACGAGGAATTACTATCTGTCCCGAGTGAATTACTTTCCGAGCGTTAGCGAAGTAGTTTCTTTATTTCAAATAGAGACAGCTCCGTTACTCTATTGTTTGAACGACGTCATATAAAATCGTCATGACGTCATTGTCAATTATTTGCGACGGTGCTTTCATATGACGTCACGCTTGGCCCCTTTGCAAACAATGAAACAATTATTTTAATGCTCAGTGCGAATTACTGGAAATGTCACCCGTATCCATGCCCTGATTTGTGTTACACCATAATATTTAGGGAAACCGTATAGTGTCTCTCTATGTTAGTAAATCTGCTTCATAATCTGCCACGGCTTTCTATATTCACTTGGACGAACATTTCTTACCTGC
The DNA here is from genome assembly GCF_023055435.1 of Haliotis rufescens. Lineage (NCBI taxonomy): Eukaryota > Metazoa > Mollusca > Gastropoda > Lepetellida > Haliotidae > Haliotis > Haliotis rufescens. The sequence continues at coordinate 57,054,147 of NW_025963779.1, read as the reverse complement.
CTGTGGGTGAGAAACCCATTTGAGATAACTTGTATCACACATATGTCTGAGGTCGATTTCTAGGTCCATGATTGGCTGCTCCATGGTGATGGCCTTAGGTCAGATTATGACGGACTACTTTTCTGAGAGTAATTCATTGATACGTTTCTTTGAATTCATTTGAATTCATCTTTGTGGTTTTCAGTGTTTAATAAATGTGTTTGGTCTTATCTTGTTTGCATTATCATCATCGCTTTGATGTTCCATATATACTGCGGAAACGTTTTTGTGAAGGATCACACATGAAGTATTATTAGTAAGCCGGAAGATGGATGGCGTCACTCGTTACCGCTTTGGTATGTATTAAAGCGCCTCTCCGATCAGGTGAATAGACAAAATAGGCATCGATTCGATGCTAAAATGGTGCGATTTTAGGATCTGTGACAGATTACTGCACTCGTTCCTGTCCCAAACCATTTATCTTAAAACTCGTTGTTTCAAAACGTATCTAACTTGCTTCGGTCGTAGCATACATTTTGAAATAACTCATAGCAAGATTAATGGTATCTGACAGACACTCGTGGAGCAATGTCTATATACTTTTGTCATTCAAAATGCATTTTCAGTGAAACGAATAAATCATACGTGACATAAAAATGATGAGTTTCATTTGGGCTGTGAATCAGATCCACAGAAAACCTCGTATACGATACTCTGAGTCCCTTGTCACTGCCTCAAGTCTAGAGATAGTTTCACACTTAAGATACGCATTTGTACCTCATAAATCTGTATTGGAGGTCCTAATGAGCCAATTCCCAGGTGTCCCTAATCGTTAGATTCTATTTCGAACTCCCATGTGATGAAAGTAAACACCAAAACATATTTACAGAGACCAGTTAGAACCCACCAAAGGACCATAATTTCCTATCAGTCCAATGACACCCTCAACGCCATCAGTAAATGTGCCTGAAGAATGGACAACTGGTGCAACGTATCATACAGCTTGTAGATGACCCGACTTCTAACCAGCTGGGATGGGAGACCGTTTCCTCACTGACAATCCCAAGAGGCAAGTTAATTTTACAGGTTGCAGCCGCGCTAATGATTTGAGGGTTGCTGCGAGACCTAGTCAATTAACGTAGATGCTCATCTACTCCGTCAGACATGATCACCAATAAAACAGTCCAGTGCTGCCTCTTCCAATCGCAGCCGTTCCGCATTTATGGTGATATCTCTGCACCATTCTTCATAATGCGAAATGACGATGGCCAATAACGATGGCCAATAACGATGGCGTGTGAAATATGTACACTGTACGCCATTATGCACAGTTTTTTTAGCATTATTTTATATTATACTAACTGGAGAAATCCCTTATACGAAATTTCAACAGTTTATTGTTTTTTACTGACAATTACATAACAGTGTATGTAGATATATTACGTTACTGCTTATGGTACTGATTGTTTTAATGTCTTACATCATACATGTGTAATGCAACATTGAGAAAAGAACAACCATACGTCCACTGCTTAAATCATATAACCATGCAACACTCTGCAATATTTTATGATTCCCATCACTTCCAATAATAAAGTTAATTAAACTAAAACGACTGAGGCAAACGTTGCGAAGGCCATGGTTAACCACACAATTTTTCCTTGAGTCAGTTGGTTTTTAACGCCATTTAAACAGTATTCCAGTTACATCACGACATGTCAGCTAAATGTGGGAGGAAAGACCAGTTAAATTGATGCAGGTCTCAGACGTTTACCGCTTTGGTGAGACCCACCAGCACGGGTGCGGTCCTGACAAAACTAGAACATAATCGGGGTGAAACTTACGGACATAGGTTTTTGGCGTCCCCTAGGGACGCAACTCTGCAAAGCGAATTGCGACGCCTTAGACCACTGGTCCACACGTGCCTCCTTAAAATATGATGTAAACAATGAGTCAAAAGTGATGAACACCAATAAAAGAAGAGTACCGAATACCCTCGGTCGCAGGCTATTTACGTCATTATAATAATACAATTATCTTCAATATGTAAAGTAATTAAATCAATAAATGAGTAATCAATAAGAATAATTATATATACATGGCTCAACCTATGCTGTTTTAGACACACATGTAGTAAGTTCATTTCAATACAACATATTAACAAAGTGACACATTTAACTGTGAAAATAACTTTCTTAACATATAAACAAGATAACAAAATAAGCATTTTTATGTCAGATATATTAATTGTACTTCATTCAAATATATGTTTATATTTCAGAAGAGTTAGCAGTTGCTGTCATTCGTTTTTCTTTGATCAACATTAATGTTGATATCGAAACATGTCCAAAAACACAAAAGATATTTGTCAGTGATAAAAAATAACATGTTTATACCAAAACGTGGACGGGTATTAGCAATGTTTAACAACATCTTTCTATCGTGTTTCAACTGATGGCGCAATCGATGCCTCCTCGTAGAATTTCACAAGCTACATTTTTGAGTTAAACAATACAGATATTTATTAAAACATGTTTGTGAAGGTTTAAGTTGATTAAACCGCAGGGATAAGGAATGCCAGTGAGTGAATATGAAGTAAAAGAGAAAAGAGTATCGCACAAAGTAGCCATAGTAGTACTGGGCCAACGTACAGGAACCAATGATTGGGTGACAGTCATCGGCTCCTATTTGCTTCGGCAAACCACGATGTCAAGGGCACTTATCGAGTAATCGTTGTACCACGGACAGTTTTCTCTCCACAATACGACCCTCAAATTAATGAAATTATTCCTGCAGAACAGAACTGTTTACTCTAGGTAATAGAAAATTGGCGCGTTGGTTTACTTATTCCGGACACGTTGTTGGCAATGAATTGTACCAATGATGCTTTGAGTAAGCGGTAGGAGTGGCGAGTCTGGCGACTTTGGGATAAATAGTAGAAAATCACCAGTTGTGAAGTGTCTGCGTCCACATCCTACAAGTAATTATAGCATGACAGCAAGAATAATTAAATTTCGTCAACGTCCCAACATAACAAGTACGTACACGTGACATCTCAATACAATAATCACATCCAACCTACATGGCCAAAATTATAATGACCCTTATTTAAACCTCCAACACAATATTGTTAATATATTAACACAATAAGTGCCTCCGTGGTGTACAGGGTAGAGCGTTTGCCAGGAGGGTGGAAGGTTGGCGGTTCGATGCTTTGACTGCGTCATATCAAAAGACGTTAAAAGATGGTACTTGTTGTTATCCTACCTTTCGCTCGGGATTATTGGGGAAAACAAGGACTGATCGGCTCGGAGTCAGTACACGGTGTCTCAGTGGGGTATCGTGTTAAACCTCTGTATGTTATCTCATGCTGCTCGCATTATGCAACCGAAATAGAAGAAGCAGCGGCACGTCGCAATATGAGAGACATATTATTGAACACAACGGTAAACCCTTTTTTACCCCAGCTTGTAGTATGTTGCCAAATGATTAAGTTATGATGTATTTTTTATGTCACACGCTCTGACAATTCTCACAATGTGTCACAATGTATAATACATGTGAGTGGTGTATCCATGTTCAACTTCACCATTGTATCTCAGTTGGCTTGTCCGAACTTGTACGTGCAGTCACACACATGTGCATGTACGTTAATCATCTTGAATGCGACGTTAAATACCATTTCAACTCGCCTCACCTGACTCAATAAATACATTGAGTTAGCATTACCTCATAAAATCATCGAGTTAACATCACAACAAACAAACTACATTGAGTTAACAAACACGGAAAACCAATAAATCCAGATAAAATCTTGACACAATACCTCAACCTGTAATCACATCCAATTAGAATTCCAATACAAGTACGACATCAGCGCGGATCACCACATAAAAAGAACAGGTGTAATTACGCGTGTGGTAGTTGTGATGTGAAGTCTTTAAACTTTAAAACTCTTTTATTGAAATAAATGAGACAAAATCCTTTCCGTTGTCATAATCATGAAACATTGTACGATTCCGACTTTATAATAAGTGGGATACCAGGTGTTCGCCAAAAGGTGAGCGTTTCGTTCCTCACTGGTGGCACCTGTCACCAACACAATTAAAGGCAAGTGTTATGTTCACATGAAAAAAAAACACTGGAACATATGGTACAAATAGGGAATTGCATCTGATATTATTGTTGCACTCTTTGACAGGTTCAAATAGGGAATTGCATCTGATATTATTGTTGCACTCTTTGACAGGTTCAAATAGGGAATTGCATCTGATATTATTGTTGCACTCTTTGACAGGTTCAAATAGGGAATTGCATCTGATATTATTGTTGCACTCTTTGACAGGTTCAAATAGGGAATTGCATCTGATATTATTGTTGCACTCTTTGACAGGTTCAAATAGGGAATTGCATCTGATATTATTGTTGCACTCTTTGACAGGTTCAAATAGGGAATTGCATCTGATATTATTGTTGCACTCTTTGACAGGTTCAAATAGGGAATTGCATCTGATATTATTGTTGCACTCTTTGACAGGTTCAAATAGGGAATTGCATCTGATATTATTGTTGCACTCTTTGACAGGTTCAAATAGGGAATTGCATCTGATATTATTGTTGCACACTTTGACAATGTGTAGATATGTAGGTGGGACAGTTCTGTGACAAGATTGGTCACGAACGCAATATCCTGTATGGACCTCTAGAACGAAGTAACTCTATTTATTTTAAGAAAATAATACTGGTAGTTGAACCCTGGTACTTTCAAATGCCATTTCTCTTAGAAAGTTCATAACAGAGACGAGGGTGTCTTCAACTTTTGCCTTCATGTGTGCTAATGGCGTTTCCAAGCATCTTTTGAACTACTTCTTATCAGACGGCCCGAGGATACACTGCTAATATAACCTAACTATTGTCTCTTCATGTTTTCAAATGTCGTCATTCTCTTATTTAATTGACTTAGAAGGTCGTAGACGGTTTTGTAAGGCCCAACTGCATTGTGGTTGTGAGCTTCACATAGGACGGGTGCTGTCGGAACAACAAGCAGACTTTGGACTCTTTGGAGACTAAGAACTCTTGGTCTTTTGAGATCCTTTGGACTCGTGGATATCTTTGGACACTCAGGATTTTTTGTGTTTTGAGTTTTTTTGTGACTCGTGGATCTCTTTGGAGACTTAGGACTTTTTGTGTTTTGAGGTTCTTGACTCTAGCATCTCTTTGGAAACTTAGGACTCTTTGTGTTTTGAGGTTCTTGGGTACCTAGCATCTCTTTGGACACTTAGGACTCTTGGTGTTTTAAAGTTCATGGGACTCGTGACTCGAATAATAAAGTATCGATATTGTATTAGCCTTACCAGTCTAATGCTTCTGATGCTATTGGATACGAGTACATGTAGACGATTGTTTCCAGCCCAAAATGTTTCCGGCAGGAAAGAATATTAATATCGGAAAATATTCCAGTGTTAGAAAGATACTGGCTGTTGAAATATCCTTCGCAAAATGTCCACTGGATAATTTTATCTATGATATTTCTTTCTACTGGAAAGAATCTCCAGGGGGAATAAATATCCTCTTGCATACACACTGTTTTTATTTTCAAAAATAGCATACGTTGCATCGCATCATTTAAAACATTTCCATAAGTTTTAAATGCTAATATGCATTCCAGCTGCCGGATAAAGCAACTGTGGTAAGTACTTTGTCGATCTACTTTGAAGTGTAAAGCTTCCCATGGTCAATATCTCATAATCAGCTTTCAGTCTCGATCCCTTTCATTTACTTACTGGTATAAGAGATGATACAGAAACTAAGTTTTACATATATAAACACTTATCAAATTATGGGAAGGTATCTCACTAAATTTGATGGTGTTTTCCTGATACAGGATATGTACCACCCAAACACATTCTATATGTCAAAATACACACTGAGGAATAAACTTGATTCAGTACATTTTACTATCGTATTTCCTTTGTCTTATGTTGGAGTGGTAAGGTAATCTAGAGGTTAACGCGTTCGCTCGTCACGCCGAAGGGCCGGGTTCGATTCCCCACATGGGTACAATGTGTGAAGCCCATTTCTGGTGTCCCGCAACAGTGATCTTGCGGGAATATTGTTAAAAGTGGCGTAAGCCCATACTCACTCACTCACTCACTCACTCACTCTGTCTTATGTAGATATGTACTACAATAACAAATATTGAGATATGTATTGACACTTTGTCATGTAACAATGCCGTTAGCATAAACTGTCTGCGGTACATACTGAAGTACATCATAGCGCAAGTTAAGTTATCATCTGCTATTAACAAATAAATGAGGTCACAAGTGAATTGTGATAAGTGATCCAACATTTGTACCGTTACACTCTGAAAATTTCCTTCTAATCATTAGACAAACTAATATTATTCAATGTAATCCTAAAAAATCCCTTAACAATTATAAGACATTATATTGATTGCTCCACATTATGGGGTTTTCAGGTCTGAAAACGTGAAATATCAAAGGCTGCGGTTTCACCTTCAGGCCAAGGAGGAAAATCTCACTATCCAACATCTCCAAACTAATACCTCACGGCGTGGGGATATTGATATAAAGATTCCCTAGTGACTACATTTGGTGCCTAATGATTCGTATTTTCACTTTGAGTATGTCAAACTGATAAACACGTGAAAATTTGAGAATTGATGTTATTTGGAGCGTTCGTTTTTTTCTCATTCTTGTACCTTCAATGAAGTAGTTAACTTTCATTTTATTATATAATCAAATATCTTCTTAATTGGATCCCCATTAAATGTGATTACCTTTTCTGTAGTGTGACTTCTCTCCTCCAAGACAATTTGCTGTGATCACGGTTCATGTTTCTCCGCCTTAAGACCTGACATTTTCCACATAAAAGGTATTTGAGACGTCTTCCTTTTTTATCTTATGCTTCAAGCAGTTGCTAAAGAAGAAGCAGAGCTACTTTAATTATAGAAAACAGTTTGACTGATCATTGCGGGTCTGGTTAATTTCATTAAAAGGTCTACCATTATAACAATACGCAGAGGCTCGCCTGCAACGTTGAAGAACTATAGCAGGGTCATTTCGGGACAACAAGAGCATCAAAGGTCATTTCAGAGGTCAGACAGGCCGTGTAATCAAGCTAATATGTTGGCATTTCCCTGATTCCCCTTCAACGATAAGAGACTTAACCACATGAATGAAACACAGCGGAGGCTTAATACCGACTTTGTAGTAAAATGCACATGGTAACTGTTAGATGCAATTTGTCACGTCGACTATGGTTATTTGATCAATGTTATGTCGTCGACAAGGGATTCTGCTACAGGTACATGATGAAGCGAATAACATTGCACGATGGTAGTTGTACATATATATATGTGATGATTCAAGGTAGTCACTCATGAACGGAAATCACTTCTGCATCAGTTTCAAATTGATTTCACTATTTCATGATTGTGTTGTCAATCTACTTAAATGTCAAGGAACCAGAGCAGGACACGAACGATCAAACACCTTATTTTGTTTGATTTATAATTTAATTTGTAATATTACAATCAACAGTGATTTGGCGATAAGGAATTTATGGCTTATATTTCGTTTCGACTATGTTCCACTTGTATGTGTATGAAATGTATTTAAAGGTAACTGGGAGTATGGATATTCTTAATGTATTAACGTTTAGGATGATGGCCATGTATAGTTACTTTTGGGATCGCTATATGGCTGAGTGAGTGAGTATGGTTTTACGCCGCTTTTAGCATTATTCCAGCAATATACGGCGGAGGGACTCCTGAAGAGTGTTTCACACAATGTGCCTATGTGACGAGAGAACCTTTTATTCCACGAGGCTATCCCATCACCCCAATATAGCTGATATATTGCTATTGCAACTGTGACTCACACACTCAAATGTACGTAGTACGTAGGTGGGTGCACGTTAGTTGACGCAGCGATCAGCAGTATTCAAAGAGTCTGTAGATATACTACTCAAAGAACCACCATGCCATGACAGATTAACTATAGTAATATGAAACATATGATGGTCCACCACTTCTTTTGAGTAGTATACATGTAAAAGAGTCTGGGCCAGACAAACCAGAGACTGAAAGCATGAGCAACAGTCCACCTCATCGGCCACCCAATATGCATGAACTTATGTACATAAACATCCACAGTGATTCATAGCTGTGATACAATAGCAGTAAGGTTTGCGTGGGCTGTAACTGTGTTGGCATAACTGTGCAAGGTGATAGAAAGAAGTCGTGAATCAATAGGTGGCACAAATCACATTTAACCATGTTAGCGGTAATGACGAATTTGACCTAACTATTTGGAAACCAGACCTTAAAACACTAATGTGCTTAAATGTAATGCAATATACTCAACGTTCAGATTGATCGCGGTGGATCACGATGTTTCACGTGTCATGACCAGAATGAAACCGAGAAATGTTTTTCCAACCTCCTGTGGTTGAAAAAGAGCGAAACTGTATAGGGTCACATGGACATTTCGAGGGTGTTTAGTTGTAAAGGTTTCAAGTCTTTAATCCTTTTCTTTGTGAGGATGCATCAGCGTTAGAATGACAGACATCTTAGGGACAATTATCATGTCGTTTCTACCTCCTTGAGACAGCTAGCATCACCATCAATTATATTGTTCGCTCTCATTGCCGGCAGTACATTTAGTTCGAGAAACACCCTTTAACCACCGTATGCAAAGAGTTAACTGGGCCGCTTAGGAAAGGTGAAAAGGGATTTTGCTGCATGGCGTAAACGGAAAGTTATAAGAGACTCTTAAGAAGCATGATAGAATAAGCTCAAACGTGTGAATGGTTAAGTAGATACATACAATTTTCAGATAGTTATGGAAGCAATCATTCACTTACAGAAAAGTTTGGCCCTTCTCTCACATTACGCATAGTGTCTCGATTAATATAGATCATACGTATCAATGCTATGCTATTGATACAATATGGAGTATCAAATGGCGCTTTCATTTAGATTATTACATGTATGTCTATCGCAGCCAGTTTAAACTACTGCAGACTCTTTTGTCCTTGATATGAATATAGAAAGATCATCGCGTACATGCATTTAATCGAATCATATCACACGATCATGTTTGATGATTGATCAACAAAAAGCAATTTTGAACACAATAGTCTTAAGGCAGCGTCAGCGTAGGAATTGTCGACACTGGCATTATCATGGTTGTAAAGGGTGTTTTTCAATAACTACAAAATAAACAACAAGGAAATGTAACATTATTGATGTTCTGATGGTTGAGATATTATCTTTAATTCTCGAGAACGTTTGAAGCTCGTTCCCACTGGCACTAATGACAATTCAGTTCCACAACTGGCGGTTCCTCTAACATCCGTATGATTGTCTTCATCTCGCGTTTAGCTTTGTTCTGAAGACACTAATCACTAAACGTGTTGAACGCTCGTGTTCTGGACTCGCATCAATAGCCCAAAACAAGCAAAATCATCTTTCATCGATATCGTGAGACTCAAAAAATGAAATGAAGAAGTTTGCCTTAAAAATCATGCATTAGTACCCAGCATCTGCAGAGCATAGATTATATAATCAACAGCACGATCTGTTTGAACGCTACACTCTGGACGTTTTATGGGGAAATACATAGAACAGGGGGTCTTATTATCAGAGAGTTTGTCTAAGAATGTGGGATTGGAAAGTTTTATCTCTTTTAACACAACCCCAGTGAAATACGTCACCATCATGGCCATTTCCACCTGCACACTGTTTCAGAAGTTATTAAAGGTGATAAGCCCACACATGTGATTTAAACAAGTTCTTATCTAACACTGTAATGTAGCGTTGTTTTATGGTTTTCCAGACTCTCACAAAAGTATTCGCGCTAGGTTTTTGTCTTGGAACATTCAAATATCTGCCACGTTGAATGTATTCAACGTTCACTCAAATGGGAGATATCTTGAAGTTGTAACCTACAAACACGATTTTCGAGTTCTACGCTCCAAAACACATAACCCAACAGTCCAGAACAGATGTTAAGTAAATAAATTACATGTACACGCTCAAATGCATTTTACCGTTTCACGCTATAAACGTTTTGTCATTTTACAGTTCCTTGGCCGGAGACATGTGTACATTGCAGACGCAAGGTCATATAAAACAATCATGGAATTCGTTTGGATTTATAGATTTTCCAGTCTTATCACATTGATAGTTCTTTTATCTACCTAGTACGTGTCATCTTAGATCATTCCATTCACATTATACTGCCCGTCCCTTTAAACGCTGGTTCTTTGAGGATTGCTCAAACGAAAAGGCCACAGACTGTATTCATCTGTGTTATTCTCCAAGGACGCTAAATCCTACTTTCCGTCGTTATCACAAGGGTGAACGTCTCTGAGTGGAAACCGAAATGTCAAAACATTGTAACTAAAGCTAACATTACAACGTTGAACTGCGATATGGTTAGGTATTGACACGACCGTAGATTACAATGTGTCGGATCCGTAGGGAGATTAAGCCGATATCCTGGAACTGGATCGACTTGGATAATAATTCTCATGTACTGATGTATATAGTTAACCTTCTCAAGGCAGTCGTACGATGATAACTGACAAAACTCTAATTAACTTTTCAATATGACGATTACCGATTTTGCCGACGATATGACGATTATCCGATGGTAGGTCGAGTGATATGTTACTCATTAATTCACTTTTCAGTGACATTAATAATATATGGTATGAAGCTGCATACTGTACAAGGTACTCGAGTATCATGTACTTGAAACTCTGTTCCCATGTATTCGACAATGTTGATTATGTATGTTAATACCCATGAAGGTGCGATTGCCATATTGCCGTGTACAATGTATTGCATCCTGACAATGTTATATTGGAGAACTTGATAGTTGTATTACATTGTATTAACTCGAAACATCTAGGTTTGCCCATGAGTAATTGTTCAATGTACGATTACATACAAGTGCACGATACATAATAACCCTTTCGTTTCTGGAAAAGATCATTTTGGTTACTCGCGTCTTGCTTTGATAGATTAACAGTTATTGAGAAGTCATTATGGGTAAACAACCATAGTTTTGTTATGTCGAATGCAACTTTCGTGGTGCTTATTTAAGTGTATACAGACGCTTGCAGAAGTGTTATTACAGTCAGAGGCATGGGTACCACTGAAGTCAATAACCTGCTAACCGAACCGGCTGTACAATAGTACACTAGTTACCACAATGCATATGAAATGATAACCGACGTGTGTCAATATTTCTTGTCAATACCCATTTTAAATCCACACCTTGGCATATGACATCAAATACGTTTATGCTTGTATTTGCAAATACACTCCCTCAAACCATCAATTCTGTAATCTAACAAAGACACATTTCTATATCGATTTCATAACTTTGTGTCCATAAACTTCGGACGATTGTGTGCATTAGGATTGATTTACTCCCCAGTGCCTGGAGCGCAGGGAAGTTGTGTCTTGCTCCAAACAAGAAGAGACAAAAGATGTACCTCTGTCAGAGAGAGAGAAAAAATAATTTATAGAAAATATGGTGGTATTGCAATGCACAAACAGGTGATCGCGGGTAGAAGAGGTCCTGTGTTTACATCAGTGTTTATGACTATAAAGAACACAGTGTATTAAATTCTCTTTAAAATAGAAGATTGTGACATATTTTGGAAAGTATTTCATTTTTAGGTTAATTACGTATTTTAATTTCAAAACATTCATTCAAATACGCTGTATCAAATATACTGCTAGATTTATATACATCTTAAACTTAGAGTTAGACTAACTATTTCAATTTTCAATTCTTTATTTCAGTATAAAGGCCATAGGCCCACGTACAAATACTCATTGAAAAATACAGTATGAGGCAGATGACAGCGGGTATTAAGTGATAGTATTTCGGATTGCAAGTGCTTCCAGTATATACTTAACACAATTAGTTACAATACTAGTGCGGTTACAAGATAATAGAGCATTATATTTAAATAAGGTAGGATTGGAAGAGTAATAAATAGGTAAATACTTATTTCTTAAATATCTGTAACATGGGCAGACAAGCATAAAATGAAACTCATCTTCAATTTCCTGTAAATTACAATATCTGCACTGCCTATTACAGTACTCTATACCGCATCTTCTACCTAAATTTACCATCAATGGCAACTCGCCAATTCTTTACAAACAAAACATACGTCTATAATGACGGCTTGTGATTTCACAGAGATACTTTTCAACTGTTAGCAATGACTTATATTCCTTATACATTGATAATTTACGTATATCACAAACTTTACAATACCAGTCCTGTTGGTTACAGTCTTTTAACCTTTGAATAAATGCATTAATACAGAGGGTCTCATTACCAACTTCCTGCGAAATCCACACGTGGCCAAATCCATAACTGAATAATAGTCTTTTGACACAAGTTACCCATGTAGTGCGATTAACTTCATCTAAAGATTTCAGCATTAAATAACATTGCTTAGGGTATCTATAACTGGGTAAAGATAACAATTTCAACCAATATTTAATACATCTCTTGTGATAATCAATAAATAAGCCATATCTACCACATTCGCCAAGGGCAGCAACATTTGTAACATGACTTCCAATTCCAATAGTAAATTTACAGAATTTAATCTGAAATTTTTCAATAGCTGCAATTTTTGAATAGCCCCATATTTCTGAAGTGTATAATAATACAGGCTTAATTTGAATGTCAAATATTTTAAAAAGTATATGTACGGGTATGTTCTTCAAACAATGCTGTAATTTCTTAACGACGAACAGAGCCTTATTTGCCTTCTGAACAAGAGAGTTGATACCAGTCGTCCAACACAGCCGATTTGAAAATAACAAACCTAGATAATTATAATAGGTAGATACATTAACATTAACATCTCCAAACCTCCATTTCTCAGTACTCCTAAGTTTTCCACCATTTCTGAAAACTAAAATTTCAGTCTTACTATGGTTAACTTCTAAACCCCATTTAGTACAGAAAGATTTAAGGATATTAAGTTTTCGTTGGAGACCAACTACAGTATCATCAATTATGCAATTATTTTGTGTCCATAAACTTCGGACGATTGTGTGCATTTGGATTGATTTACTCCCCAGTGCCTGGAGCGCAGGGAAGTTAAAAATAATTTATTGAAAATATGGTGGTATTGCAATGCACAAACAGGTGATCGCGGGTAGAAGAGGTCCTGTGTTTACATCAGTGTTTATGACTATAAAGAACACAGTGTATTAAATTCTCTTTAAAATAGAAGATCGTGACATATTTTGGAAAGTATTTCATTTTTGGGTTAATTACGTATTTTAATTTCAAAACATTCATTCAAATACGCTGTATCAAATATACTGCTAGATTTATATACATCTTAAACTTAGAGTTAGACTAACTAGGTGTGTTCTCAAGGACAACCTGCAAGAACTAAAAAACACCTTCTGCCCAGCTCCGTTTTGGTATGTACATTACAGGCGCTGCCTGAGCACGAGGCCAAGGTAACTAAGATGTTATTATATGAAAGCGTGTTCAGATTGATAGCTTTTACGAGACAATGATGTCCTGGGGTTAACTGTCAGATGTAATCCTTTGTCAGATGTGATACAATGAACAATGAATAAAATACACACAGGCAGAAATAAGGTAAAAGTGTGAAAGCGCAGAGGAGAAAATTACAAAAAGAACACCGAGCTGTAGGAAAAACCAAAGCTGAGAAGCATCAGTTTCATGCATTAGAAGGCTGGATGTGGCACATTTGGGGATTGGTGACAAATGAAGTGTTGATAATGGTTTCGTCTGTAAAAAGTGTGTCACATCAATGATGAGTCATCGAATGGGTAAAGTAGGTTTGACGTCATACATATGTCACATCTAGTCATCGTTGTATGAAAGTGTTATTGCTACGACTGGCATAACCCTCATACTTTGAGATACATTTGCAGATGGATTTACGATAATGGGGCCACTAAAACGACGTCGTTTAGAAGTTACGTGTAAATGACATCCTTTTACCTAAATGGTTAAATGTCTGATATGTAGTTTGTATTATGCCTTTATATGATGAACTTGATACGTTTTACGTGTGTTATTAGTCACAATGTCGAGGACAGGGCTTATACAAGAAGGCTTCCGGGCTAAGCTTTGATTCAAGGGTATAACTGAAGGATTGTTCTCCATGGAGCTGCACACATACTGTGCTCTCGATTTATCTTGTGGGTCATAACTGACTGAAATTAAGAAACAATGTTAACCATACCCCTTCGTCAATACAACATTTTATTGTGATTTATAAGCTTTTCGAAAGTACATTAAGTACTCAATATTGATTGTAGACTTCAGCCCTCAATTTCTGACCTACTGATCTCTGATGTCTTTGATAAAGGTAGGCACGGGTGTCCCAGTCGTGTAAGGCGCCGTAATTCGCTGTGCAGAGTTGCGTCCCTTTGGCACGCCAGAAACCTATGATTGTGGGTTCGAATTCCGGTTCGCCCCGATTATGTTTTTAGGTTGGTCAGCACCATACCCGTGCTCGTGGGTTTCACCGAAATGATTAACGTCTCAGACCTGCATCACTTCGGGCTTTCCACCCACATTAAGCTGACACGCTGCGATATACCTGGAATAATATTAAAACCCAACTCACTCACTCACTCACTCACTCACTCACTCACTCACTCACTTTGATATAGACACGTCTTTTCCTTTTCTGGATGGAGCATCTTCAAATAGCAATCGTAAATTCATTATTTCTTGGCAAAATATATTCCAACAGGTTTTCAGTTATGTTCAAAGAAGAATATTATGCATTTCTTTCTTTCCAAGAACTTTCTATTATTGTTATAATCAAAATTTTCATAGTAGTAATGAGTTATTGGTCGATGAATGAGTTTGGTTTTGCGCCGCTTTTAGCGATGGCAATAGCAAGACGGGTGACACCAGAAATTGGCTACACACATGGTCCCTACATGTATATGGAGACTCAAACACAGACCTTTGTGTGATGAGCGGGGGCCTGAATCACTAGCCTAACCCACCATCCCCACTGGTCGATGGATGTGCATGGTTCCATTTAGTTTCTTTCTCACGCCATAAAACGCGAGGGTAAGAAAACAGCATGTCCCCCCATTTCATAGCGTTTTGTAGAGGACACTTGTTCATATAGAACATTACTAAATGTAACATGCATAATGGTAATATCAGAATTGACAACTTAATAACAGTAATAGAAACAAGAAGTAGGGTACATAGTCGTAAAAGTCAGACGTTATTGATATTTTTCAGCTAAGATACCTTTTAATCTGGTGTAGTTTCAGTAGAAACAAGCTCATTTGATAAAAGGTCACCAAACAATGTCTTTTGTCTAAAACATCAGTGATGCTGGGCGTAATGGCAGTCATGAATACTCGAACAACTTCTACGGAATTCTAGAGATGAAAATATTATTTGTATATTGCCAAAGTAATTATGAAGCTATTTACGATTTGCATACGATACTAGTAATATATACCCAGGCTTTACTGTATATTTTCCCAATTAACTTTCACCTGGTGTCATCACTGAATTTCAGTGATCTATTCATATTATTTTCAACTCAATTTTGCCTTTTAAACCATATGGAACCTGTATCGTTGGGTGGGTGTATCTTGAATGTGGGTGGGTGGGTATTTGTGTTTGAGTTAGGGAGATGCAAATCATACCTCCCGTCGAATACATTTGTTTTTTAAATGTTAGTTCACATGACAGTCACGAACTGTTGTTCCATATGTTGCATCGGAGACATATGAGTCACACCGACGCCATTTTCTGAAAGTTTCATTTTTTTAATTTTATGTATTCATGAAATCCAAAGCCTGGCATGTTTATCACTATGACAATGAACAATATTCCAAGCCTACACGTTATTATTATCCCATTATAAATATTGGGGAATAATTGCTGGGTAAAAATATAAAACATATAAGCATCAGGTCTCCCACAAGATTTTGATAAATACCATAATCATCATAAACATTATCATGTCATAATCATAACTATCAAGCATGTCAAAGTCAACAGAATTATCGATTATAACACCCACATAGTCACTGAGAATTATCTTAAATTCAGAGTTTGTATCAAGAACTTAACTAGTACTCTAACATCACACAGTGACCGGTCAGTATGCGCACATGTATCTCTCGGTCAGGCCGTGCATGCGCGCAGAGAGTCTGACAGCTGATACGCATGGGATAAAGATCTTGTTCATACGTATGATATCTTAACATTTTTCACAATCTACATTTACCTGCCAATCTTCGTAGGTTCCTTTCAAGTGCATTTCACCATTCATCATTTAGCAATGATCGTTAAATATGAGTTTATGTCAAGGGAATTTGTCATTGGCTTTTGAACACTTAAAACTCTTCGTCGCCAGAAATTCTGATCAGATCAACGCGCTACATGAATATATAACAGTTTATATTTTGAGAATATAAAAATGTGATGGTCTCAGCAGCTGCAAATCTCTTCAAGGGCTCTCCTTCCCAACAAACACGTCTTTGCCTAAAATAAGTCATTATAGGGTTTCTGTTATGAAAGTCATATGAAATCAACTGTGTATTGAATGTTACCTTCCTAAAATAATAGTAACACAGAATCTGTGATCAATCAAGGAAATGGTTTCTTTTCAATTCAAATGAAATAGGAAATTCAACAAGTTCTGTCTTAAAGAATAGTAACGTGTCAAGTGAATTATATATGAGTTTCAATGCAAATTATATATCAAATAAATGATCTTTAGGTTAAATAATCTACTCCAGCTCTGCTTCTCACTTTCCCTGACACGCGAAACAGTCGCTGTTGGGCGACTTTAAATTAAAAAGGGGGCACTAGTGGCCCTGTCGTCTTGGGCACAGTGAATCACAATAGAGTTGCCTACTTCAGAACCAGTGATCGTTGGTTCGCATCCAAGATTAGCTCTGATGCTTATGAGTTGCACCTGAGTGGTAATTTGGGTTTTCTTCAAACATCTTGCAGATCATGAGACACCGTGATATAAGTGAAATACTGTTCAAGCCAAACCCACTCACTCAAATCGACGAACTTATCCGTTGTGCTGATATTTTAGTATATCACCAATGGCAACTGCAACTTCTTAAATGATGTGCCAACTAAAGCTGAAAGTACAGTTTTATGTATGTGGGTAACATAAGGGTGGGTTTGGGTAGCACTTTGTTTTGACTGTGGATGTTTCGAGGAACCGTTTTTGCAGGCTTACACCGTCCAAGATTTAGCGATAATACAAACGATTTAATTATAACATCTTTGATTGTGAACCAGGGCACTGGCTTTCCAGACTCTTGGGTTATAACATGATTAGTTTCAAGCAATGTAATTGCATCTCCATACACTTATATGTATTTCCAAATCTAATTTATTTCAGCCCCTCTGAAAATAAAAGTTTTCTCTTTACTGAATTTATATGAATAGAAAAACAAAACTTCGGTCAACAGGTTTCAATCCTGTGACTGATTGGAAAATGCAATCTAACAATCATATTATTATTAGTTCTTACATCAACCACTTCGTATTTGTGATTCTCTTCATATTTGGCTGGTAGTCAGCATAAGTCATTCTGCAAAATTAAATAACTTACGTGTGGAAAATAGTTTGTAAAAATAAAGAGAACATTAATTTATTTGGTTAGTTACTAGTCGGACATGTTACACAGAAAGTACTTTGAATACCACTCAAAAGAAGTTGAAGAACATCCGATTCTTTCACATCACTATTATTAATGTGTCATGCCATGACAGATTAAGTATAGTAATATGAAACATACGGGTGTTTCAGTATTCAGTTAAGTTTGTAGTGGTTTAAAATGAGCGATAAATATATGTATCAGCAAGTTAATGAGGTCTTCGAAGTTTATAATTAAGGTGAAATCACACGCTAATTTCTATATCTTCCAAGGTGTCTTCCCTCGAACAGAGTCTGACTTAAGGTATAGACGTTAAGGAGACGTATGCTCAACGTGGAATTACCAATATCTGTATATTGACCTATTTGAACACAATTCGTCATTTTCAAGTCTACCATGAGAAAAATATGAAATGAACGCGAACGCATTCTTAATAGCTGATATTATATGGCATCGGTTGAGTCTAATATTTCCATTTGGTTGAATGGTACAATGCAGGGATCAGTGACAGTGGTTTTAATCCGCGAATGTTCACTTTGACATATTAACCCAAACTTCACAGAGTTACACTTAAATCACACTTCAGTCACTTCAGGGGCCATAAAATCATCGAGCGCAGATAACATAAAAGTATGTATTGTTCTAATGAACTTCCACCCTGAAAAAAAAAGGTGGAACCCTTGCGGTATTTAGTTCTGAAATGACATACCAGCTCGTGGTCTATTAGGCTGAGCGCCTGCCCGGAGAGCGGAAGGTCGGTGGTTCGATCCCCGGTCGCGTCATACCAAACGACGTTAAAAGATGGTGCTTGTTGTTAACCTGCCTGGCGTTCGGGGTGAAGGGAATACAGCAGCGACTGTTCAGCTACGAGTCAGCATGCTGTGTATGTGTGTGGTATTCCTGTTGAAGTGCGGCAAGGTATCTTAGTGGGCGAGCACTATATAACCGGCCTTAGTCCGGGCTACTACAAGCACATACAAATACACACAAACACACAAACACACAAACACGCACGTCGCTATGTACATGTAAGTGCAATACTCTTGAAAGCAACCTTTAATATAACACCATGTCATCTCACAAATCTCTGAAATGATACAACGTCACGATACGCAGTAGAGAAGCCAAAAATAGCAAACTGGGTTGATGTTACACAATTTAACATCTTAATTTATGCTAAGTGAGTTGTTCGTCTAAAACATACTGTGACACTGTGAATAACATAGGACCCGTAAAACTGTATGCATGTATCGAACATGTACAAAGAAAAACATTTGAAACATCCAACCTATCGTAATTGTGAAAGAATTCTTCAAGAAAAACATTCCTCCGTGGTCAAGAGCTACATCATTACCAAAAGTTAACTTTATTTCACAAAAAGCTGGAATTGGCGTTTTATGTGTTAATATTTGTTGTTTTGGTTAAACGGTTAATTATAAAGCATTTAAACACATCTCGGAAGGTTTTCTACAACTCGCACAAAAGTGTTAATCTGCAGTCAAGGTCTGGTGCCAGTTGATTTGACTTAAGTTGCATGTCATTAACAAGGTGATAAATAAAGGATTTATCTATTGTGACATATTCCGGTTGTAGTGTACTAAAATAGATTGGCATGTCTATGTAATAATAACTATATATATTAAATGTACAAATGCAATGTAGCAACTGCGTGTATGTACATTAAGATAACATAAAATATGTAAACCACTTCAAATATTGCATATCGAAATAGATTTTGAGATGCCCCAGCGAATACTCATTTGTATCTTATTAACCACACCTGATTGGGCATGTAGACAAGAACGAAAAGTGCTGGCACAGAGAGGGGACCCTTTTGTCCATACTGTTTACTGGATCGCCATCTTGAAAGAGGGGGCACGGGTGGCCCAGTCGTCTAAGGCGCCGCGATTCGCTGTGCAGTGTTGCGTCCCTTGGGCACGCCAGAAACCTATGATTGTGGGTTCGAATCCCGGTTCGCCCCGATTATGTTTCTAGATTTGTCAGCACCATACCCGTGCTCGTGGGTTTCACCGAAGTGGTAAACGTCTGAGACCTGCACCACTTCGGGCTTTCCTCCCACATTATGCTGACACGCCGCGATGTAACTGGAATACTGTTCAAAGCGGCGTTAAAGCCAACTCACTCACTCACTCATCTTGAAAGAATAACTCATAGCTTTTAACGGTCATCTTGTGAATCACTGAACCCTGATTATAATCCCAATTTAAATGGACTATTAAAGATGGCGAGTGGGCGACCACCTGGAAAGAAAACACTAACAGCTGTAAAACTGATCATAAATGTGTCATAGAAACCAGGCGGTGTTGACTAAGATTGTCAATGTGGCCATCCATGGATAACACCTGAAAAGACCAGCTGACACGAGTGGTGGCTGAAAAGGTGTGAACCTATTCGTAACTATGATTGGAATTTGCTGCTAATTATTTTTTCAAGAAAATTCACTCCGAGGTCGTACACTTCTGTCTACGATACTTGAGTGCCTGAATCTCACATGTGTGGAAGGTTCCCCCGTGTGGTGTAAAACCTCATCCACAGCAGAAATGGCGTCATAATCATCTGCATAATGCTTGCTAGACAGCTCTCTCTTCAACTCGGGAAAAAAATGGAACTCTGGTGACGACGGAGGATGTTCAATTAGCTCAAAGCCACAGTCATTAATTAGCAGCCATGGGAACAGACTTATGCACAGGTGCATTGTCAACACATTTTTACCGAGCTTTCCACGACGAATAACCTTGGTATGCTCCCGCAGTTTACTAAGCAGATGAGCATAGTATTAGCCATTAATAGTCGGGATGTACTCCACCAATATGATTCCTTTGGTATCCCAGAAAACTAAAGTCACTACATTGCCAACTGATAGAACAGACTTTGCCTTCTTTGGAGGAGGTGACGTTAGATGTTTCCCCTGCTTTTTTAGTCTAGATACTGGAGATCCCAAGACTAAATCGTTCCAAATTGTCGACTCAAGGTCTTCCTGATCTTGAATTATCTTCGATGCTCTCTCTTCTTCTCTTGAACTCCGCATCTCGGAACAGTGGCAAAGGAAGCAGCATCACCGCCTAAAGTTACTGCTTGTAAACAAGAACAGTATTGTACTTAATACATGCAAACTGTTACGGGTGTACTATACATCCTTCGTAGTTTGTCTCAGAAGATTTCAGACACCGCTCGAAGCTCTGACCTGTTATTTCGTGTGTCGTCGCACCCAGTGGCGTTTGCCATATACGTTGACTAAACTGGCGAGTGTTGATGCATTTATACGTAGGTAGTTGACCATCTGGAAAGTCCTAATGATTTTTGTGATCTGAGATTTAGTGTCTCATCTCGCCAAATGTGGTAGTTCGTTGATCTTATCCCTGATTAATAATCCAGTTATGGAATTCACGCAGTAGCGAATTCGCTGAAATACAATTTTCTTTTGCCTTAAACCCCATTTGCTACCTTACTGATATATAATTGACGTAGACGTATAACCTTTGATCAAAGTGTACATCTCCAGTCTGTTGAGAGACGTTGTTGTTTTTGAAATGCCTTTTCCAAGTCCTTTAAATGACAGTTGGTGGCGTCCCCAGTCTATAATGGCGTACTGATTGCAAGAGTCCGATCACAGATTGGCGTTTCTGTAACAGCGTGCCTTACACCAGATGATGACGACCTCATACATGCCCACGTTGTTGTATGAGCGACGTCCGTACAGATGTAAGAGAGGACCGTCATCTTGTTTAAGTTGTCAAATAAATGGTAGTCTGGGAGAGAAGGAGAACGGATGCGGCTTCGTTGAAATGAAATTTTGGGGCTGGTTGCGTAGTGTCCTGATGCAAGAAATCAAATCTCGTTCTCGTCATCTCGTGCTGACGAGATGTGAAGAAAATCAATAGTTCGGTCTATTGGCATATTTGGAAGTGATCCAACTATTAGTGGTGAGAACAAGATGGAAATTCTGCAACTGTACCCCACAAAAGGAGGACAAAGTCGGATGCTGGCAATATGCATGTTGTAACGATTATACTGTAGAAGATTGGCTATTTTGTCAAGCCGATTGAATCCACTACAACTGCAGATTTAAGTTAATCTCCCCCAGTGTATTTCATCAGTATTTACGATCCTATAGGTGAACATATAGCGTTAAGAACCAAGTGAAATTGTGTGCTTGCGCTCTCATATTATGATGCA
Source organism: Haliotis rufescens (assembly GCF_023055435.1). Classification (NCBI taxonomy): domain Eukaryota; kingdom Metazoa; phylum Mollusca; class Gastropoda; order Lepetellida; family Haliotidae; genus Haliotis; species Haliotis rufescens. The sequence goes on along the minus strand of NW_025963779.1, from coordinate 57,032,250 downwards.
AATTGTGCACGCTACCCTGAGGACTCGACAAAACTTCTTGTATTTGTATCAGAATTTTTATTGTATTAACGGGTATTTACAGATAAAAGTTTATTCAACGAACTATTGATTTTAGAAGCTTTGCAGAATAAACTAAAATAAGATGCAGTTGTTTTAATAGCATGTGTTATTGTACTTATTGTGTCTGTATAGCATTACTGCAGAATTGTTACAATACATGCAGGGCGTTTCCAAGTCGAAAAGAATGCACGTCATGATTCTCAAATATGTCTTCATATGCCGCTTTCTATGGAGCGACAATCAATAGAACCAAAAACGTCGTTCCGGAATCTATGAATAGCTTGTATATTGCCCGTGCTTCAATAACTGTGTAAATATTTACTGACGGTTCCTTTTCTGGAAACACTTCATGGGTATCGACAGTGTTCCAATGTCATATCCGACCCATTAAGTAATATTTTTCATGGACGATAGTTAAAAGATCGTAATACTTGTTAAACTTTAACACTTGCATTTCAGAAATTATTTGAGAGAACTATTTCCTGTATCTGGACGATATTAACATATTGTTTGCTGGGACCAAATGAAAGTTGACTTCGACCTTCAAGAACGCACGATATGCTTTAGCGATTCTTCCATCCATTAATCCATCTACTTAATTCTCCAATCAATTATTTACAATCCAGATCCTTCAATATGAGAGATTTCAGAGCACAAGGTCACTCGCGACACTGGTTGGTTGGTTAGGTTAAGAGGCGAAGTTATGAAAAAGCAAATTCAAGACGACAGGGTCCAATTCAGCTAACACTGACTAATAAACACTTATTATCAATGACCATAGACTATACACATCGAATTTAACAACAGCTAGTTATATCCTACCACAGCGATATCGCGCTAACAACCCTAAATTGATTCCACGAAGACAGCGTTAAGTTGTTGAGAGCTATAGTGTGTTGCTAAATGGAATAATGTCTTTAATTAGGGAGAAAATACTATTTCGTACAGCGTACAAGCAAACACGCTGTAATTATCATGAATATTGTTGTTAAAAAGCTGCACCTAAACTAACCAATCATGCAAAAGATCAGCAACAGCATAATAACTTACATTGTCCACTTAAAAGATACAAGACAAATGAATATTGTAATCTTACTGATTGCACCGACAATATACTCTTTTGTTGATGGAAGCCTCAAGAAGAACAGGCCAATGTAATTAGTCCGTATTTGAAAAAGAACGGGCATGCAGAAACAGACCTTTGGGAAGAACCTTTTAAAAGTTCTTTGGATATTCATCACAGTTGGAAGCCGACTTTTCCCATAACCAGGAATGAAAAGTCGCAGGGTACTCATTCCAAATGCTGACATTAAAATACGATAACAAATATTTTAAAAAATAAAAAAATAAAAACTTACCTGTTTCCATTTTCGTTAAGGAGGAAGAATCACTATTGGAAGCACTATTTGGCATCTTTTCATAGCTACCCACTAAACTTCTGAAATGACAAAACTTATTGTTAAGTGTTTACAGCGGCTGTAATAATTATACATCTCGTCTTAAATTGGATTTATGTTAATACAGTTTTGTTTTAAAAAGGCATGGAACATGAGTTTAAGAAACGACGCATGTCTTAAATGTTTCTGGCACGATCAAAGAGATTTGCACTGCGAACATATATACGAACTTTGTTAACATGACATTAATATCCCTTTACAAACAACCATTCAAAGCTTGCTGCAGTGCTCCTCTCCAAAATTCCGTTTTACTTGAGGGAACCATTAGAAGGTTTACCATTACCGAATTCAACCTTTTTCCGAAAGGAGAGTCTTCACTGCTGTTTCTAACTAGCAGTTCATTACTGAGTGTCCCTCAAGGGTTGTTGAGTGCCTAGTTCCCTTCCTCACTTCATCTTTTAGCTTGATAGAATGATAGTTCCACACTGCTTTGAGTAGCCCCGAGTTAGGCGTTTATAACCTGACAATAACGAAGACTATTCGATGTTGAAGGTGGCCGTGCAAAATCATCAGTATTCGGTTGGAGAGCTTCTTCTTGACACTTCTCTTATTCTTCCGGTTCTTCGTTGCACAAGCAGATTGGGAATATGTCATCTTGTGTCCTATTATATGTAAAGTCAGTGTGACGTTTTCGAAAGAGCATGTTTTCTTCTTTGTTTTCTATGAAGGAATACGGATTAGTCGGATTATACGATGCTCATTAATCCAATAGGAGAGAAAAAAAGGCAAAATCGCCTTTGAAACATTGGACATAATATACTATTGTACAAGTCGAAAGAGGGAATTGGCATTGGACGTCATTTTTGTCACTGATGCGTTAAATTTAAAAATGTATTCCACAAATTATCCTTTACTGCCCTGTACAGAAAGGAAATCTGATTAGCAGCATGATGAATGACGTGGACAAAACAGGCCCGAAGATGATTTCGGATTTTAAAAAAAACAACTTTTGTACTTATTACCACAACTGTGACATGATGTCTGAACAAAAGCTCTAAAACTCAAAACTTATTTAAGTTCTCAAGAAAATAATATAATTGAAAGCTCTTGAAGATGTGTGCCAATGTGTATTTCCCCCCCAAAATAATTGAAATGCCTAAGGACATTTGGAATTCAGACACACTTGGAGTTTTATCCCTTTGAGAACCCACCCAAACTCAACTCCAACAAGATTCATTTATGTAATTGCAGCAAAAAATCCCCTAAAATGACCATCGATCTCAGAATAAGCCTTGAATCTAGTATCTCTTCTTGATTCCCTCTCCACTTGGGCAATTCATGGTGTTTCACTTGAGTCGCATTTCTCAGACCTATGGATGCGCCTATCATCTCCTCAATCTATTTTCGTTGAGCACGGGATTATTATTTAATGCGGGACTGCTGTTTTCGCAGCGCACGAGAACAAGAGAGGATTGCATCCCTTTTAGTACAATTTTCGTTTGAGGCGAAGAGAGGGCAAGCTCTATGCTTCAGCTGGGACAAAGGTTATTCCTGCGTTAGAAATCAAGAAAATATTATGAGCTTGTCACAATATTTGATATAATCTTGCAAGGCCTAGTTTCTTTGAAAATTGGTATAATTACCTAGCTTTGATGATACAGTCAGTGATCCGATTCAGATTGACGTGGATTGATATCTCTTCCCTGTATTTGTTTACGACGGTACTGGTCAGCCATACAAAGTTGCTGATACTTCTTGAAGTGCTAAGTTAGCGTACATCAAAGGCTGCAGCGAGGGTACAGGGTTTTGTTGGGTTTGCAATCTCTCAGGATCTTGCAGTAGAATAATGCAATAAATAAACGGTGTAAATTCAAAAATGGGTATAGATTCCACGCCATCAGGTTTTATTCCGAGTACATTAGGAAGTGATGCACGCTGGACAGATTAATATGAGCGTTTCAGATATAGAGACTGACTCGGTTAATCCTTTTCGATATAGGAGACTGTGGCCTTGTGGTATTGATGGTAAATACCTCTACATGTACTTGGTTTCATCCCCAAAACAGCACAGGTCTCTGTACATAACGCGAGATGCGAGCTATGCTACAGGATGTAAAACTTGCTAGGCAGGACACGTTATATAGGAATTCAATGACCTGATGCTTTTTACGAATTGCAGAGACAGTGAAACGCCACATTACAACATTATGAAGTCTCTGCTTGTATTTGTTTGTTGTTTAACGCCTTATCCAGCTATAAGAAGGCGGTCTGTGAATCATCGAATCTGGACCGGACAATCCATGATTGACATCTGGAACATCGATCCACGCAATTGGGATAGATGTAGATGACAGCTAACTCACCGAGCCTGACCACTCAATCCATTTAGTCGCCTCTTTCGACAGGTATATTTTGCTGGGGACATCTGTTCTTACCCCGAATCCTCACGGGTTTAAAAAAAGGTTATGAAAATATCAGCTTTGAAACACATGTTAATATGAAATTGAGAGTTCAGTAGACATACCGGACGTGTTATTTTACTGCCCGGAGAGCGGAAGGTGGGTGGTTTGATCCCCGCTCGCGTCCTAACAAAACATGTCAAAAGATGGTACTTGTTTATACCCTGCCTTGCGTTCGGCATTTAGGGGATAAAATAAGGACTGGCCGACACGGAGACAGTATATTGTGTCTTTGTGGGACACACGTGTATGCACGTCGTTATATAAGTGCATACATGTTGAATGCGACGTTGGTGGTGGTGGTGAGTTTTTTTCAATCTTATTAAACGTCAGTATACTATGTCTGAGTCGGGTACTCATATTACAATGCGGCATGGTCTCTCAGTGGGCTGGCACTGTAAAACCGGCATAGGTCTAGACAAGTACAAGCACGCACGCACGCACGCACGCACGCACGCGCACACACACAACACACACAGACACGCGCTCGCGCACGCACATCGTCGTATAAGTGCAATAATCTTGAACGCGACTTTAAAACCCACTACACCTCAACCTTTTTTCATGACAAACCATCAGACATAATTTCATACGTTTTATATGAAAAATATTAAATACAGATTACAGATAACGCAAGGATGAAAAATAGCTGTGATATTGAGGAATTATGGGACAGTTCAACACCAATGAATTGAGAGAAAGTATAAAGTATTTACTCAGACAATAACGTTTAGTTTGTGACGAATTTTATTGATATTTCTTTACTCTGATATTTATAGGAACTGTTAGAACGACACACCAGATCCACACAAGCATGCGAACTGTAGTCTGTTAATTTAATTTGGTTATGAGGTTCACAAAACACACTGACAAGTATATTGATCCACATTCTACCAGCCTGAACGAAATGTATGAATTTTGCCTTGACTTTTCAAACCGAAATGAGTTTGATGTAAATCTGCCTTGAACAATATTTCAAATTTATCACAGCGCGTCCGATGTGTTGCGTGAAAGCTACAAGAAGGCTTAGGTTTCGATCAAAATAACCAAGGATCATTATCAGGGCGAATCTGCGATTTAAACCAACGACTTTAGAATCCTTTCACGTCAAAGGGACGCAATTCTGCACAACGAATTGCGGCGCCTCAGACAACTGGATTAACACTGTGGCCCAAGGTGCTGGCTAAAACGGACACTTCCAAATCGGCCCCTTATTTCACTTGCGAAAACGGTCCCAAATCGACGAACACGACCCCTATCGTTGATTTAAACGTGTTATTAAATACATATTATAAGCATAACCCCATGCTCCATAAAAGGACAAGAAATGTTCAACGCTCGCGAAATCAGTAAGCATATCCTATCCAATCGGTGGCGCTGTCGCGTTGTAACGCTGTATGTAAGTTTGTGGCAGGGAGGGCTAGTTCTAACGCCCGTCGAACGTGAACGTCGTGTTTATTATAGAGTTGGTCGTACATAAACAGCCAGTAAGTAGCTTTCACTCTAGTAACTTCTGGGTGAAGACATGATCAAAATATTTTTAGACTAACTGACAGTTGTATCCCGGGGCCATCAATCGTAAAAAGTAGACCCAGGAAATGATATATGCTTCGAAAGTTTATGAAAATCCGTTAAACGTCATCACACGTTGCTGGGTTTTAAGTGTACATTCGTTTCAAGTAAACTTCTTGGCCATTACAAAGGCAAATTACACAAGGACACCTGGCTATATAAGTTTAGTTTATTTTTGATTGTGCAATTACTGTCTTGATTAGTGCAGCTGTTGCAGGTGTTGTTTCGATGGTTTTGATCACATGATCGTGCTTTGACAGGTCATAATATCTTACTATGTGGTGATCCTTGTTTCAGTAATATTGATTTATTAGGTTAAGATTGATTGAATTGTTATGCAAGCGCCCTGGTTGCTTCAAATAACACAGTTACGTTTAATTAGTGTATGGTTTGATTATTGTCATTATGTTGTTGTTTAACTCTTTTTAGAACAATTGCTTTTTGAGGCTTTTGTCGCATGTCTTATTTGGAGTACGGTTTGATGAACGTTTGTAAATTCAAATGACGCAGGAATGTAGAAGTGATAAAAACACTTTTATTGCGAATGAATATTGACGGTACAGCAAATCGAAAAATAGCGAACAAAGGTTAGGAAAAAGCATGAACTGTTTTACAAAATGCTTTCGAATTGTGACGGGCAACCTGTACATCATTTCAAAGAGAAAAATATATCAAATTAGGAAAAAAACTTCGATCAAATATGATTGATTCTTACTGTATACAACAGGTTCCACTGGGATCATATTTCAATTCATCCTAATAATCAATCATACCTTTTGATCACGTAGCAGACCGCAGAGGCCATCGCCCTCCTCTGATTAGGGTCCGTGGTTCCACGCAATTAACGCAGTGTCTACACCACGTCATGTTGTCTTCCTGCAAGTTGATTCATCGTCTCGTTAATGCTTTCAATGACACGTGGCCAAACACTCGAGAAGGCCATCATACCAATCATTCCTTGCTCTACTCGTATCTAAGATAATTAAGATTTCTACCAACATTTCCATAAAATGTGAATAAAACATACGTCTACATTGCATTAAAAGTACCCATATATCAAAACTCCCCCTTTGTACCTTCAGTTCTTATATAAGTCACTCACATGCGAGTTAACACAAGGTTTACTACACACATAAGTTCATTCTTTTAGGAGCAACAGGAGCCGGGTCACGTGCCCTTTGTCACAGTTCCTTCAGAAATATGAAGACCCTTAACTCAAAGCATAATCAAATCGGGTAAGAAATAGTAAGTTTTATTTGTGGTTTATTCTGTGTCATTTCCGTATTTTGCTAACTTAATCTATATCTCGTGTATGTAGGTCGCAAAATGATATCGATCATATTGATGAAAGAAGTGTCAATCAGAAAATTCCATTCACATCTTCAACCCTGTAAGTGCTGACTTGACAGATACGGCTACTAAATGACTAAACTGCTGATCCCAAATTCACCGTTGATGATTGCTATGATATTAGTCCCGGTTCTGTGATATGGATCGATAGATGTTATATTAGTGTTACATAAAATCGACATGATTGGTGTAACATGCGATATAACCATCTTATGTATAGGTCATTGGTCACAAATCTGATGTTAATTGAGTGTGAAATGAAAAGTGTACGACTCACATCTAATAATCGATGAATTAATTTCAATACTTTAAACGATGCCAGAATGACCACACATGACATTCCTTCTAAAACGAAAAACGTCAGTGTTTATTTGCCCATGTCCTGCGTAAAATAAACTGAACAAATTGACGCTAGATTTGAATGTCTGATACCTTTGCACGCATAATGCAACATTATCGTCTTGTACGTCGTTGGACAGAATCACACGAGGAGCAGGTCATGATCATCCTTTTCCCGAACACCTTGTGTCATGGATTGTTTTAAGTGAGGTGGGGTGAAATGGGGTTTAACGTCGCGTCCAAGATTAGTGCACTTATATAGCGACGTGCATGTACGTGTGTGTGTTTGTGTGGCTGCTTGTACTAGTCCGGACTGATGCCGATTTATAGTGCTAGCTCACTGAGATACCATGCCCACTCAGACACAGTACACTGACTCCGAGCCGACCAGTCCTTGTTTTAGCCCCTAAATGACGAGCGCCAGACAGGGTAACAACAAGTACCATCTTTTAACGTATTTTGGTATTTCGCGGCCGGGGATCGAACCCCGGACCTTCCGCTCTCCGGGCAGACGCTCTACCACAAGACCACGGAGGCGGTCCTTCTTAAAGTATTACGCTGATGTGAAGGATTTTTATGGATATGTTCTGGATCAGAATAGGTTCCCAGTACCTGATGCTTGCCGGATGAAATGAGGATCGGACGGTTCCAGTGTATCACATTGGCTGAAACGATCAGCTGAGCCCTACGACGTGAATACTGTCTCTAACGTGACGTAGATGTATAGCTGTAATGAAAAGACTTTACTTTACTTTACGAATATGAATCTTCCCTTATTTATATGTCAACATGTCATATGAAGTGATGTGCACATGTTGACCCTCAACTCGTCCAACCCCACTGGGACCATTTGAGTTTATAGGCAAACATAGGTAAATGTACCTGTATTCAGTAGGAAAACGTTCTTCCTATAACTGTATAAGGTCGCATCTGATAAACGTGTATGTTCGTTTTGCCTTTCAATGATTAATATATAAATACGAACTTGTCGAATAATGAACAGAATAATCAATTATCTCTCAAACATCCATGAACATTCTTTTTAACTGCTCAGTTCTTTTCTGCTCTGCTCTGCTGAGGAATATAGCCGATGCATCGGCCTGGAGAGTGTTTGTAACCTAATGGCAATACACTTGAGAATTCTGCTGCTTGAACGCGTTCATGTTCCATATTGTAAACTTCATACATGCCTTTGATACTGAATATTATTTAAAAATGGGGCGCATATTTATCGAACTGCGCTTTTTCGCACCCTATGAATAGTGTTGAAGGGCAATCAATCGACCCACACGTCGTTATTATGGTTCAAAAGTTAATGTAGAAGAAGCTAATCAATAGTGCCTTTAAGTTAATTCCAAATTTGCTATCCACCTGATTTAAAGGGTCACACCTCTGTATATAACATTTAAAAACATCCCTTACAGTTGTATGAGATTTACTGTTCGTGAAGACAGGAATTAACGCATTTATCCTTATTTGTAAACAGTTATGATCGTCAATCACACTGAATAGTCTCATAAAATAATTCACACTCTGAGTCGTTTTGACTGATGATTTAAAGCCGATTAGTCCCATAACAAATCAAGGCCTTATATGTTTTCAAAATGTCCCATTACTCCGTTTGGGTAGAACAAATCTTTTAATCGACAGGGAGTATGCCTAACGTCTTGCTACATCAGGCTTATGTTCTGCTTTGTTCAATAGCACATGATGTTATAAATCAACCTGCCTGATTTGTACAACCTAGAACCGAAAACTCTACCCTCAATTACGATACAACCTATTAATCGGTGGTCCATTTCAGACATTCTGGTGATTAGTAGATGGGCTTTCTGAAGTGTAGTCGGGTTTGGACGTGGCTTTCTGAAGTGGAGACGTGTTTGGACATGGAATATCAGAGGTGTAGTCGTGTTTGGACGTGGCATGTCAGAGGTGTTGACGAGTTTGGACGTGGCTTTCTGAAGTGGAGACGTGTTTGGACATGCATATGGAATATCAGAGGTGTAGTCGTGTTTGGACGTGGCATGTCAGAGGTGTTGACGAGTTTGGACGTGGCTTTCTGAAGTGGAGTCGTGTTTGGACGTGGCATATCAGAGGTGTAGTCGTGTTTGGACGTGGCATGTCAGAGGTGTAGATGAGTTCGGACGTGGCATATCAGAGGTGTAGTCGTGTTTGGACGTGGCATGTCAGAGGTGTAGACGTGTTTGGACGTGGCTTTCTGAAGTGGAGTCGTGTTTGGACGTGGAATATCAGAGGTGTATTCGTGTTTGGACGTGGCATATCAGAGGTGTAGTCGTGTTTGGACGTGGCATATCAGAGGTGTATTCGTGTTTGGACGTGGCATGTCAGAGGTGTAGATGAGTTTGGACGTGGCATATCAGAGGTGTAGTCATGTTTGGACGTGGCAAGTCAGAGGTGTAGACGTGTTTGGACGTGGCATATCAGAGGTGTAGTCATGTTTGGACGTGGCATGTCAGAGATGTAGTCGTGTTTGGACGTGGCATATCAGAGGTGTAGTCGTGTTTGGACGTGGCATGTCAGAGGTGTAGACGTGTTTGAACGTAGAAAACACGAGGTGTAGTCGTGTTTGGACGTAGGGTAACAGAGGTGTAGACGTGTTTGGACGTTGCATGTCAGATGTGTAGCCGTGTTTGGAAGTGGTATGCATAAGGTGTAGTCGTGTTTAGTAGACGGGATGTCTGAGGTGAAGTCGTGTTTGGACGTAGCACGTCTTGGATGAAATCGTGCTTGGACGTGGTACCTCTGACATGTGGATGTGTTTGACGATGGGGTGTCTGAAGTGTTGTGCTTGGATGTAGCGTGTCAGAGTTCATATCGATTTGGACCTGACATGTCTGAGATGGATGTTGTGTGATATGGTTACAATGTGGGTTCGGGTTTGAATCAGTCTTGATGTGGGCTCTTTTTGTGGTCGGAAGGGGTCGTGAACGAGTAGGAGCGGGAGAGGGAGTTGGACTGGGAGAGGGCGTGGGAGTAGAAGCGGTGACCGGAGAAGATGTGGGTGTGGATGTGGGTGTGGCTGTGGGTGTGGATGTAGCTGTTGGGGTTGGGGCTGGTGGAGGTACTGACTGTGGAAAGTGTGTAACCGGAATTATATGTATTGAGTATTCTCATGTGATATGTCGACAGCGATTCAATGTCATACGTTTCAAAAATATGAATGACGACATGGAGAACAAAGGAACTGGATATAATAAATTCAGTGAAATGAAACAAAACTGATAATCGTCATCTGTTAAGACAAAATTGCAAGATCAAAGTTAACTATTACTCGATCGACAAGTCCGTGCATGAAACTATTTACTAAAACATCTTTATTATTTATTGAATGAGAAATCTAACGAAGTGTATTAAATTTAGATTGAGTTGGGAGTAATTTCACACGACAAAGAGAGATCAGCCATGTCGTTTTTATGTCATGGAAAAAAAAGTAGAATTTGCGCTGGACAGATTCCAAGCGGTGGCTTGCAGTGTTCAATCAGTACTCGAAAATTCAATATAAACTGACATTTAGAAACTTTTTTATCTATTTATACCTTACTCAGTAATCTCCTGAAAATCAGTTTGCCAATATCGCTACGTTTTTGCTTCATATCCTTGTGTTCAACGAACTACAAAGTATTACTTTTGAGGAAAAGCATCAGGAACTGCACCAGGAAGACGAGTCGTTGCGTTTTGTAAATATATACTTCCAACCCGTCATGTGTCATGTAAAGTGTCAGTGAAGTAAGAATAAATAGATGTAAAATGTAAAATGTGCGTATTCAGGTGTTGATTCCTATCAAGTGTCTTGGATGTGTCATCTATAATCGGGGGAGGGGGAGGGTTTTTATGTTAACACTTGACTTATCTTTGCAGTGATAGTGATTCATAAACACACGCGCATGCTATAGTAGGCACCGTTCAATGCACTCTGCTTTTATCAGAGATTTCTTATGATCATGGAAATGCTTTATCGATTTCATTCAAGTGTATCATGTTTCTACGATCCCAGATTAGAATATATTTCTATCCTTTCTTTGTCATCAACATACGCATGTTCATGGTTTTCACAAAAGTGGTAAACGTCGTGTATCACTAAGGGTTTTCATCCCTCTCGCCCTCATAAATTTGAAATAATATTCAACGCTGCGAAGCTCCCACCTTCAGACAAGGCAGTACTGGACTACATAGTAATATGATATTCGTTGGACAAATAACAATGAAAATTGCTTTCAAATTTGTTATGTCAGTTACAAACCGTTCTATGACGATGTATATGTCATATCTGATTTATATCTAGACATACGGTTATACTTTATATAACACGGTGTCCATGAACGTCTTTAACGACCACCTTTAAATACGGCTGTGACTCTCCAGAACGATTTTCTTCAATAATTTATTGCTATTGTTATCTGATTTGTAAAGAATACTTCTCTGTCGGTCATTAGTGTCGTATGACGAGTGCCCTATCAGACGCCTACTTCATTCTGTTCTCATTGTGGAGGCTGGCATAATAGGCCTGAATCAACCTTGATGTGCATCTATAATCGGAACTACGTACGATTCTGAGCCATAAATACTTTTCATGCATCTTCAGAATATAAATAGGATTATGCACTTAAGATTATATATATATGATTTTTATAAATATAAATATCGTAACCATACGTGTACATGTTAGAACAACCATAGTTAGGGAATATCTCAGAATCATACATGGACATGTTGGAACAACCATTTTTGGGGTATATCTCAAAATCATACATGTTACATCATACATGTACATGGTGGAACAACCATTGTTGGGGTATATCTCAGAATCATACATGTACGTGTTGGAACAACCACTGTTAGAGTGTATCTCAGAATCATACATGTTACATCATACATGTACGTGTTAGAACAACCATTGTTAGAGTGTATCTCAGAATCATACATGTACGTGTTGGAACAACCATTGTTAGAGTGTATCTCAGAATCATACATGTACGTGTTGGAACAACCATTGTTAGAGTGTATCTCAGAATCATACATGTTACGTCATACATGTACGTGTTAGAACAACCATTGTTAGAGTGTATCTCAGAATCATACATGTACGTGTTGGAACAACCATTGTTAGAGTGTATCTCAGAATCATACATGTACATGTTGGAACAACCATTGTTGGGGTATATCTCAGAATCATACATGTACGTGTTGGAACAACCATTGTTAGGGTGTATCTCAGAATCATACATGTTACATCATACATGGACATGTTGGAACAACCATTGTTAGAGTGTATCTCAGAATCATACATGTACGTGTTGGAACAACCATTGTTAGAGTGTATCTCAGAATCATACATGTACGTGTTGGAACAACCATTGTTAGAGTGTATCTCAGAATCATACATGTACGTGTTGGAACAACCATTGTTACTGTATATCTCAGAATCATACATGTACGTGTTGGAACAACCATTGTTACTGTATATCACAGAATCATACATGTACGTGTTGGAACAACCATTGTTAGAGTGTATCTCAGAATCATACCTGTTACATCATACATGTACGTGTTGGAACAACCATTGTTAGAGTGTATCTCAGAATCATACATGTACGTGTTGGCACAACCATTGTTACTGTATATCTCAGAATCATACATGTACGTGTTGGAACAACCATTGTTGGGGTATATCACAGAATCATACATGTACGTGTTGGAACAACCATTGTTAGAGTGTATCTCAGAATCATACATGTACGTGTTGGAACAACCATTGTTACTGTATATCACAGAATCATACATGTACGTGTTGGAACAACCATTGTTGGGGTATATCTCAGAATCATACATGTACGTGTTGGAACAACCATTGTTAGGGTGTATCTCAGAATCATACATGTTACATCATACATGGACATGTTGGAACAACCATTGTTGGGGTATATCTCAGAATCATACATGTACGTGTTGGAACAACCACTGTTAGAGTGTATCTCAGAATCATACATGTTACATCATACATGTACGTGTTAGAACAACCATTGTTAGAGTGTATCTCAGAATCATACATGTACGTGTTGGAACAACCATTGTTAGAGTGTATCTCAGAATCATACATGTACGTGTTGGAACAACCATTGTTAGAGTGTATCTCAGAATCATACATGTTACGTCATACATGTACGTGTTAGAACAACCATTGTTAGAGTGTATCTCAGAATCATACATGTACGTGTTGGAACAACCATTGTTAGAGTGTATCTCAGAATCATACATGTACATGTTGGAACAACCATTGTTGGGGTATATCTCAGAATCATACATGTACGTGTTGGAACAACCATTGTTAGGGTGTATCTCAGAATCATACATGTTACATCATACATGGACATGTTGGAACAACCATTGTTAGAGTGTATCTCAGAATCATACATGTACGTGTTGGAACAACCATTGTTAGAGTGTATCTCAGAATCATACATGTACGTGTTGGAACAACCATTGTTAGAGTGTATCTCAGAATCATACATGTACGTGTTGGAACAACCATTGTTACTGTATATCTCAGAATCATACATGTACGTGTTGGAACAACCATTGTTACTGTATATCACAGAATCATACATGTACGTGTTGGAACAACCATTGTTAGAGTGTATCTCAGAATCATACCTGTTACATCATACATGTACGTGTTGGAACAACCATTGTTAGAGTGTATCTCAGAATCATACATGTACGTGTTGGCACAACCATTGTTACTGTATATCTCAGAATCATACATGTACGTGTTGGAACAACCATTGTTGGGGTATATCACAGAATCATACATGTACGTGTTGGAACAACCATTGTTAGAGTGTATCTCAGAATCATACATGTACGTGTTGGAACAACCATTGTTACTGTATATCACAGAATCATACATGTACGTGTTGGAACAACCATTGTTGGGGTATATCTCAGAATCATACATGTACGTGTTGGAACAACCATTGTTAGAGTGTATCTCAGAATCATACATGTTACATCATACATGGACATGTTGGAACAACCATTGTTGGGGTATATCTCAGAATCATACATGTACGTGTTGGAACAACCATTGTTAGAGTGTATCTCAGAATCATACATGTACGTGTTGGAACAACCATTGTTAGAGTGTATCTCAGAATCATACATGTACGTGTTGGAACAACCATTGTTACTGTATATCTCAGAATCATACATGTTACATCATACATGTACGTGTTGGAACAACCATTGTTAGAGTGTATCTCAGAATCATACATGTACGTGTTGGAACAACCATTGTTACTGTATATCTCAGAATCATACATGTTACATCATACATGTACGTGTTGGAACAACCATTGTTAGAGTGTATCTCAGAATCATACATGTACGTGTTGGAACAACCATTGTTACTGTATATCTCAGAATCATACATGTACGTGTTGGAACAACCATTGTTGGGGTATATCACAGAATCATACATGTACGTGTTGGAACAACCATTGTTAGAGTGTATCTCAGAATCATACATGTACGTGTTGGAACAACCATTGTTACTGTATATCACAGAATCATACATGTACGTGTTGGAACAACCATTGTTGGGTTATATCTCAGAATCATACATGTACGTGTTGGAACAACCATTGTTAGGGTGTATCTCAGAATCATACATGTACGTCTTGGAACAAACATTGTTGGGGTATATCTCAGAATCATACATGGACATGTTGGAACAACCACTGTTAGAGTGTATCTCAGAATCATACATGTTACGTCATACATGTACGTGTTAGAACAACCATTGTTAGAGTGTATCTCAGAATCATACATGTACGTGTTGGAACAACCATTGTTAGAGTGTATCTCAGAATCATACATGTACGTGTTGGAACAACGATTGTTACTGTATATCTCAGAATCATACATGTACGTGTTGGAACAACCATTGTTGGGGTATATCTCAGAATCATACATGTACGTGTTGGAACAACCATTGTTGGGGTATATCTCAGAATCATACATGGACATGTTGGAACAACCATTGTTAGAGTGTATCTCAGAATCATACATGTTACATCATACATGTACGTGTTAGAACAACCATTGTTGGGGTGTATCTCAGAATCATACATGTACGTGTTGGAACAACCATTGTTGGGGTGTATCTCAGAATCATACATGTACGTGTTGGAACAACCATTGTTGGGGTGTATCTCAGAATCATACATGTACGTGTTGGAACAACCATTGTTACTGTATATCTCAGAATCATACATGTACGTGTTGGAACAACCATTGTTGGGGTGTATCTCAGAATCATACATGTACGTGTTGGAACAACCATTGTTACTGTATATCACAGAATCATACATGTACGTGTTGGAACAACCATTGTTGGGGTATATCTCAGAATCATACATGTACGTGTTGGAACAACCATTGTTAGGGTGTATCTCAGAATCACACATGTACGTGTTGGAACAACCATTGTTACTGTATATCTCAGAATCATACATGTTACATCATACATGGACATGTTGGATAACCATTGTTAGGGTGTATCTCAGAATCATACATGTACGTCTTGGAACAAACATTGTTGGGGTATATCTCAGAATCATACATGTACATGTTGGAACAACCACTGTTAGAGTGTATCTCAGAATCATACATGTTACAACATACATGTACGTGTTAGAACAACCATTGTTAGAGTGTATCTCAGAATCATACATGTACGTGTTGGAACAACCATTGTTAGAGTGTATCTCAGAATCATACATGTACGTGTTGGAACAACCATTGTTACTGTATATCTTAGAATCATACATGTACGTGTTGGAACAACCATTGTTGGGGTGTATCTCAGAATCATACATGTACGTGTTGGAACAACCATTGTTGAGGTATATCTCAGAATCATACATGGACATGTTGGAACAACCATTGTTAGAGTGTATCTCAGAATCATACCTGTTACATCATACATGTACGTGTTAGAACAACCATTGTTAGAGTGTATCTCAGAATCATACATGTACGTGTTGGAACAACCATTGTTAAAGTGTATCTCAGAATCATACATGTACGTGTTGGAACAACCATTGTTGGGGTGTATCTCAGAATCATACATGTACGTGTTGGCACAACCATTGTTACTGTATATCTCAGAATCACACATGTACGTGTTGGAACAACTATTGTTGGGGCATATCACAGAATCATACATGTACGTGTTGGAACAACCATTGTTACTGTATATCTCAGAATCATACATGTACGTGTTGGAACAACCATTGTTGGGGTATATCTCAGAATCATACATGTACGTGTTGGAACAACCATTGTTGGGGTATATCTCAGAATCATACATGTACGTGTTGGAACAACCATTGTTACTGTATATCTCAGAATCATACATGTTACATCATACATGTACATGTTGGAACAACCATTGTTGAGGTGAATCTCAGAATCATACATGTACGTGTTGGAACAACCATTGTTGGGGTATATCTCAGGATCATACATGTACGTGTTGGAACAACCATTGTTAGGGTGTATCTCAGAATCATACCTGCTACATCATAAATGTTCATGTTGGAACAACCATTGTTAAGGTGTATCTCAGAATCATACCTGCAACATCATACATGTACGTGTTGGAACAACCATTGTTGGGGTATATCTCAAAATCATACATGTTACATCATACATGTACGTGTTGGAACAACCATTGTTGGGGTATATCTCAAAATCATACATGTTAAATCATACATGTACATGTTAGAACAACAATTGTTAGGGTGTATCTCAGAATCATACATTTGTTTGTTGTTTAACGCCGCACCCAGCAATATACCAGCTATATGACGGCCAGAATCATACGTGTTACATCATACATATACATGATGGAACACCTTTTGTTAAGGTATACGGGTAATCATTTGAAATAATATGAAGGTATATATAAGGAGTTTATATGAACAACAGAAAGCCTGTCTTGGACTTACAACTAAAACTATACCAAGTTCAGTGGTACAAGTGAGATTAGAATGTGTCAAGATATGGGTTTTTCCTATATTTGAGCATGAAGAAATTGTGATCCAAATTGAATTTCTTAGAAGATATAGTTAATGACAGTACTGACATGTTAAACAGCTTCTTCCGAATAATTTTGTAAAACAAATTTCAAGCCACATTCCTGCATTTGATCATGTCATATAGAAACATAATGGAGACAAGAAATAAATAACAGTTGCCAGTCATATGTCCAACAGATTGATATCAAATTCAAAAACCTTTACGTAACTTTGAAATTCCATCGGGTCAAATGGAAACCCTTTCACATCTTGTCTTTCATAATGAATCAATAATTAGATTTTAGATATAGAGCTTAATTGTTTTTATAAGGTATCAATTGATTTTTGTCACTTTCATTTCTATGAAACACATAACATATGTGACAGACACTGACGTTACAATTTGAAGGTTAATGGTTTTCTTGCAATACATGATGGGTATCCTTCGGTATGTGTTATTCTATTTCCACGTGAATATTGATTATTTTTAAATTAGGTGTTCAACAAAATGCAGCCTCAGGACAAGGAAGTGTAGTGCACTGAGTATTATGTCTCTTATATGACGATCATGGCCGATGGTCTTCAATCGTCCCTCAAGCCATTTCAGAGACTGGTCATAGGGATGTTATCGATTAGTGGTGTCTACTCTAGTATCCTGTGCTTGGGCGAGAACATTATAACATCAGTTGTACGTTAGCATAGTGAAAAGGGTTCCCTACTTTGAGATGGAGATACTACCATTAACAGGGATTACCGAAGGGAGACAAGAGACCCAAAAGAGGGAAGATGGGGAAAAAAGAACGCAGGTGGGTTACTCTGTGTTAATACTGTGATTGTGCGCTACAACTATGCTTTAGGTACTGTCCATCGGTGTAATCTGATAACATATACTTATAAAGATATAAGGACAGTGCTACGACTAACAATCTTAGGATTCGTAGCCGAGGAAAACACCAAGCATGCTGTTTTGAAATAGTAATCTGGTTTTTGTTTCAGGTGTTACAAAACGCACGAACACACGTTTTCCTTGTGTGATTTTTTTAGTTATACTTTCTATTCGTTTGAAGTAACCGTTTAAGATATATTTTTAGGTATTTATGTAACTAAAGGATTGAAATATTTGGCAAGCGTGTGACTGGACGTCGTAAATTAACGATGATCGACTTGTGCAAATCACTTCTGTCACATCTTTGCCTTTAAACGCCTACTGTCGTTATCAGTTACCTTTTACAGCAAATTCCTCTAAGAAGATTCTATTGCGTGACCATATCAGATGAACATATTATCCAGTGTACAGCCAGAGGCAAAAAATAAAATACATTCCATGAAAAATACACGTTTCAATTTTTTAAATCCCTGAGTGAAACCTGATGCACGAAGTTATAGACAACATGCAACATCTTGAACTGGTTATTCTGTCCACTGATTGGGACATATCGACATCCTGTCGCTTTATCCAGGGATATGTTCAATACTCCGATTGTTTGGACTGCTATGATTGGTTGGTATCGAAAGGTTATAGATTAAGGAATGACACTGTCTGTACTGCCATCGAGTCTAGAACCTCCTGCTCAATCACAGACTTGGGCTCAATCACAGCCAAGTCAGACCCGCCGGAAGATTTCCCGACATGACGTATGATCTGGCTTATCTGCGACAGATTCTTTCAAAATATTGGAAATATAGATAGGATGAAATGTAATGTCATATAGAAGGGTTCTTTTCTGAAATTATGCATCTCATATGTATGGTATTACAACTCGGAAAATATTCATATTGTAAATATTATATGAGCAAGATATTTCTGCTTGATAAACACTTTTTTGGGCTAGGTTAAGTTCACCTTGACCACGGGCTTCCAATATAGGTGTCTGCATTTGCATATAGGTGTCTGCATTTGCATTTGCGTATACGATTTAACTGGTTTGATCCGATACAACACACATACATGTAAATATGTTGAAAAGTTACGGTAGCTTGCACGATCTTACGAGTGATGAAAATAATAATAATAAATAAATAATTCAAGTTCCATTTCGGCAAAATGTAACTAAAGATATCATATCCTGGTGTGCATCCAAACAATGAAACTGAACATTGTAGCTCTTTATTCCACTGAATGACGGTGTGCCAGTGTGCACGGAGAAACTGCATGATCCAAGTGCAATGTTTCAGTGTGTTGGGGCGTTAGATTTGTGTTCCGAAAACGTTCTCTGGCAGTCATTTCTTAATCCCGTTCTTCCTTCGGAGGACCGACCAAAACCTTTACATTTCATGATCCTCTACTTTTCTGGAGAGTATGTTAGCAGTCCCTGCTTCTGCCAGTGTTTCTTTCGACGAACATGTTTGGTTGGACCATTGCTTTTCTTTTCGTCGTAACTCGCTTTGCAGATTGCACCCCTTTACAATGCCATGAAGGATGTGTCCCAGATTCGCGTATATCATTCTTAGTTTGTTTGCATCTTGTCCGGCGTGCTCTTTTATTTTGCAAAAATAATAGTAGTTAGTGAGTGAGTGAGTTGGGTTTTAACGCCGCTCTGAACAGTATTCTAGTACATCAGGGCGTGTCAGCTTAATGTATGAGGAAAGCCCGAAGTCTTAAGACCAGGCGTTTATCACTGTGGTGAAACCCTAAAGCACAGGTATGTTGCTGACGGGCATGGCTATGGGGGAAACCCGCCCCCTATGCTGCAGTTGTATACTACTACTACTACTACTACTACTACTACTACTGCTACTACTACTACCATAGGAAGCTTTGTTGATGTCTGTGTGTGGGGGGCGGAACACAACACTATTATATAAGTTCACTGAAGACAAAAGCTGCATTATAACTTGGGAAGACTTCTCAGGAACTTCGAATTTTGTAGCAAACTCAAAATTTCAAGTCCTTGTGTACTGTGATATTCCTTAACAGTCTGATAGTACATCGTCAAATGTCAAGTATGTATCATGTGAGATATATAGAATGACCTCAACCTGCTATTATCATATTTTTACAATGACGTTCCTATGAGTAACATTATTATCATATTATCACACCATATTAGAATAAGAAAAGACATGTAATGCATACGATGTCGTGATACAGTACATTGTATTGACGCATTTTAACTTTCCATGCAAATCATCTCTGTGTAGTGTCGACCTTTGGGTTAATGTTGAACACAGAAATATTGATGGATATATTATACAACACATTATGCCAATAGTCTGCACTAAAGAGCATTTCGTTGCAAATACTAAAGTTCATCAATACATATGGTGTATTCACAAGAGGGAATAAGCGTGTTATTATTTCCCTTGTAATGCAACACGTCTAAGGACGTAAGGACACAATACAATGTAACACTTGTCACATAGAGGATGTAAGGACACTTGAACTACAGCGTGACACTTGTCATATAAAGGATCTAAAGACACTTGAACTACAGCGTGACACGTGTCATATAGAGGATGTAAGGACACTAGAACTACAATGTGTAACTTGTCATATAGAGGATGTATGGACACTTGGACTACAATGTGTAACTTGTTATATACAGAATGTAAAGACACTTGAACTACAGCGTGACACGTGTGATATAGAGGATGTAAGGACACTTAAACTAAAGCGTGACACTTATTATATACAGAATGTAAGGACACTTGAACTACAATGTGTAACTTGTCATATAGAGGATGTATGGACACTAGAACTACAATGTGTAACTTGTCATATACAGAATGTAAAGACACTTGGACTACAGCGTGACACTTGTCATATAGAGGATGTAAGGACGCTAGAACTACAGCGTGACACTTGTCATATAGAGGATGTAAGGACACTAGAACTCCAATGTGTAACTTGTCATATAGAGGATGTAAAGACACTTGAACTACAGCGTGACACTTGTCATATAGAGGATGTAAGGACGCTAGAACTACAGCGTGACACTTGTCATATAGAGGATGTAAGGACACTAGAACTCCAATGTGTAACTTGTCATATAGAGGATGTAAAGACACTTGAACTACAGCGTGACACTTGTCATATAGAGGATGTAAGGACACTAGAACTACAGCGTGACACTTGTCATATAGAGGATGTAAGGACACTAGAACTCCAATGTGTAACTTGTCATATAGAGGATGTAAAGACACTTGAACTACAGCGTGACACTTGTCATATAGAGGATGTAAGGACGCTAGAACTACAGCGTGACACTTGTCATATAGAGGATGTAAGGACACTAGAACTCCAATGTGTAACTTGTCATATAGAGGATGTAAAGACACTTGAACTACAGCGTGACACTTGTCATATAGAGGATGTAAGGACACTAGAACTACAGCGTGACACTTGTCATATAGAGGATGTAAGGACACTAGAACTCCAATGTGTAACTTGTCATATAGAGGATGTAAAGACACTTGGACTACAGCGTGACACTTGTCATATAGAGGATGTAAGGACACTAGAACTACAATGTGTAACTTGTCATATAGAGGATGTAAAGACACTTGAACTACAGCGTGACACTTGTCATATAGAGGATGTAAGGACGCTAGAACTACAGCGTGACACTTGTCATATAGAGGATGTAAGGACACTAGAACTCCAATGTGTAACTTGTCATATAGAGGATGTAAAGACACTTGAACTACAGCGTGACACTTGTCATATAGAGGATGTAAGGACACTAGAACTACAGCGTGACACTTGTCATATAGAGGATGTAAGGACACTAGAACTCCAATGTGTAACTTGTCATATAGAGGATGTAAAGACACTTGGACTACAGCGTGACACTTGTCATATAGAGGATGTAAGGACACTAGAACTACAATGTGTAACTTGTCATATAGAGGATGTAAAAACACTTGGACTACAGCGTGACACTTGTCATATAGAGGATGTAAGGACACTTGAACTACAATGTGTAACTTGTCATATAGAGGATGTAAAACACTTGGACTACAGCGTGATACTTGTCATATATAGGATGTAAGGACACTAGAACTACAGCGTGACAGTTGGCATATAGAGGATGTAAGGACATTAGAAGTACAAAAGTGTGTTATTATTTTCCTTGTTATGCAACGGCTATAAACATCTGAGATTAGTTGTTACTGTACAATAGCCTACATATAGAGGATACAATAAATACCACGATGGTAACAAAGCAGCAACTGTGTTCATGATATGTATCTTTTTGGGCATCAGTTAATGTCAGTCGATGACACATTGTGTTGGTACTATTACCATGGAATAATGTTGACGTCGGGTCGGTCATATCGTTGCTGAGGTCATCCAGGAAAAATGCCATACACCTGTAAAGCCGATCATGTGCATGCTGAAACACACACATGAACTGACAACAAAGTACATTGACACACGTGACACATACGGGTGGTAAGAACACTATGCAATGTGACACTTGTCATATACAGGATTTAAGGACACTTGAACTACAATGTAAAACTTGTCATATAGAGGATGTAAGGTCACTTGAACTATAGCGGAACATTTGTCATTTACACGTGTACTACAGTGTAACACAGTGTAAAGCCGATCATGTGCATGCTGAAACACACACATGAACTAACAACAACGTACACTGACACACGTGACACATACGGGAGGTAAGAACACTATAAAATGTGACATTTGTCATATTCAGGATTTAAGGACACTTGAAATATAGTTGGACACTTGTCACATACAGAATTTAAGGACACTTGAACTACAATGTGACACTTGTCATGGACAGGGTGTACGAACATTATAAAGCGTGACACTTGTCATATTCAGGATGTAAGGACACTTGAACTATATTTGGACACTTGTCACATACAGAATTTAAGGACACTTGAACTACAATGTGACACTTGTCATGGACAGGGTGTACGAACATTATAAAGCGTGACACTTGTCATATTCAGGATGTAAGGACAATTGAACTACAGCGTGACATTTGTCATATAGAGGATGTTAGGACGCCAGGACTACAGGATGACACTTGTCATATAGAGGATGTAAGGACACAATACAATGTGACACTTGTCATACAGCCACTTGAACTACAATGTGTAACTTGTCATATACAGGACGTAAGAACACTTGACGTACAGTGGGACACTTGTCATATAGAGGATGTAAGGACACTTGAACTACAATGTGTAACTTGTCATATACAGGACGTAAGAACACTTGAACTACAGCGTGACACTTGTAATTTAGAGGATGTAAGGACACAATACAATGTGACATTTGTCATATAGAGGATGTAAGGACACTTGAACTACAGCGTGACACTTGTCATACAGCCACTTGAACTACAATGTGTAACTTGTCTTATACAGGATGTAAGGACACAATACAATGTGACACTTGTCATATACAGGACGTAAAAACACTTGAAGTACAGTGGGACACTTGTCATATAGAGGATGTAAGGACACTTGAACTACAGCGTGACACTTGTCATACAGCCACTTGAACTACAATGTGTAACTTGTCATATACAGGACGTAAGAACACTTGAAGTACAGTGGGACACTTGTCATATATAGGATGTAAGGACACTAGAACTAAAGCGTGACACTTGTCATATACAGGATATAAGGACACAATACAATGTGTAACTTGTCATAAACAGAATGACACTTGAATACAATGTGACACGACACACTTTTTGTGGCACTTGTCTTATAATCGTTGATATCATAAACATGATTTCTGAAGTGTTCCTTGTGAAAAATGCGTGTACATGGTTAGTTCTCAAGTTACCTCAACCACTTTAGGTATGTGCAGATACACAAACTGGTCGGTCCAGTCTGAGACGCAATTATAAATAGTGATTAAAAACTGTCTCTTTCAAACACGTTTAAGTGTACAAGTCACACTGCATTAACTTAGACATCAAAACCGTAATCTAAACCAGGTCTTAAGAGATATTCGAATCAAATTAACTACTTTTCATAAAAGTTTCTAAATATTAAACACACTTCAATGGCAAAGGTTACTTATTATTATAGAGCAAAGCTGAGTACCAAGTAAATAATATGAAACTGTTCAATCCTGCTCTGTCCGCAAGGGAACACATCACTGGCATTCGTTTCCTCTCACTTGGCTTGGCGGTTGTTGGTTCAATGTTGACACCCGCCTCGGGATATAGTAGTATCGGAAGAGTGGTATTATTACCCTTCCAAGTACAATTCCTTCCACAAACATAACTGTCATTCACCTGACATTTGCCTTGGGGAATGTATTCGAACGGCAACTATATAGCCTTCACTATAATGCAAATAATACCATCGAGACACAAATATAAGTAAGTTATTATGTGTATACCTGAGGGGGAATGTAACATCAATTTTAATTACACATTCAATCCACTAAGGTTGGGTAAGTTTAACAGAAAATTCATGACGAATCTTGAATCGGATATCTCCTAAACATGTTTTAAGTTTTCTTTTATGTAAATTTAGATGATTATTTGATAAATGTGTATACGCTTCCCTTGATTTGATGGGTAATGTTTACTGTATTTCAAGATCGGGAACGTAGTATCATGTTAATATCTACCTAAGAAACTTGTGTTTGCCCTATTTTTGATTTTACGAAGCTTATCATCACATCCCTGTTTCCCCTACATATTGCCACGCCTGGGAATAACAACATGGCCAAAATGCATACCTTACATGATATGCATGTATCCTATGATCACCATGGCATCATTTTCGTATTCATTGAGGAACTATACGTCCACGTTGAAATATTTACACAAATACCGCCCTTGCTGACGCATGTATATGATAGTGGTGTCTACCACTCCTTCTTGTTAATGACTTCCGTTGGCAGCGTTGTGAAAATTTCAAAGGGAAATAACTGGCATGCAAGAGGATACTTGTGACGGAAACAACCCGCCTGTTCGTCCCTAATCGTCATTAATCTCTATCGCACCTGACTATCAGGAATAATGATAATCAGCTCGAAAATAAAGATGTGTGATGTGAGCATATGGTCATAAATGTGGGTATGTACACAGAGTAATCATGGTTGATGTATTGGGGATCACACTGACATTTGGCCATGTAACGTTCTATCATTTCAATCATATGCATTAGATATAGCATGCACGATGTATTTCATATCTAACGAATATTGATAAACATGGTGAATATATTATACCCATCAGCGTGGTCTATTGTACTGCGTTTGGACCGCGAAGACAACACTTAGGACCGAGTCTTCACGTCTTTCAACAAATTAAAAGATGTCAATAATCACGTGTGTCCTTGTGACTTAAAGGTTGATCATATGATTGATAATCATTCTACATATGTCAATCATAACGGAATCATATCTGACATAAGTCTACTGTTACGATACATTTTGGCTCCAGCCTTTGGTATCTACATTTCACAATGTTTTATCTAGAATCGAAAATGCACTTTCTTGAGAACACTTCGTAGAGCGTAATACAACTCTTGTTTAAAAGTTTGTTATCAAGGTTACAATAGTCAGGGCCTCAGGATCAGAGAAGCTTTCAAGAAGTTTAATGGCAGACATGGGGAGGACATTTCAAAATATGAAGTATATGTATCCAAAATGATATTATATGCAATTCCCTATTTGGAATTTACACTTGACTTCCTTTGCATGTGTTTGTGAGACAGGAAACGTTCACCTTTTCGCGAACACTTGGAGTCATCTCTGTTTTATAGTGTTTCATAAGCACATGCTTATGATGTAATCGGAATCGTACGATATACTCTGCTTTAAGATGAAATTTCTTATGATTATGGAAAGGGTTTTGTCCCTTTTATATAACGACGTTGGGAACATAATCAGAAGTTCTGATTAAATAATGATCAATAAAACAGCATGTAATGGGAGGTATGCGTGATAGTTCAAAAACACATAAAATGTCATTATTTAATTAGAACTAACTCATATACTTCTCAGCCTGAGAGAGGTCGGTCCTCCACAACTGTACAATGTTTGAAATAGCGTATGATAGATTGAAAGTTATAAAGGCGACTTAATCCTTACAAACAAACTCACGATAGTTGCAGTTGTAATTAAATCGCAGTGGTAGAGATTGGAGTCAATTGACAGCGATCATTAGATACAATTAGTTGATAAACAATTTGTGTTTACAGGTTTGCGGTTGTTATGGATTATTAGATGGCCGGAAATTTCACTTGGGACTAACTTGGTTGGTTGTTGTAAATGTAAACATTCCTCGTAGCCACGATAAAGAAAGTGTATATTTATCAACAAACCTACCCATACACCGTCAGGGCGACTTTCGGGCTTCAAATTCCATTCAACATAATCTTCCAGCTGATTGCTCCACACACCCACATTGGTATTGCAATGCAGCCCCGTAAACATGTGTCATTAATTTTCCGCATGGACAGGATGCAATGGTATATTCTTTGTCTGATGTCCTTTGCAAAGATCGTGTAAAGATATTCATAGATGGAAACACATCAAACTCATTTTGATAGGAATTGTGAAGGGTATCTTACCGTCCACGCTGTCTGAAAGGAGCAAATACTCCCTTTCACCTAATGCACTTGGCTTGTGTTACGTACCCTCAAATTACTGTTGATGAGGAGGGAGGTCGAAAGGAGACATTTGCAACATGAAGTACAAGCATAGGCACAGGGCATATATCATGCTTCATTTCGTCAGGGCCTTTTTGTGTTGAGGATCACAGTAATCTGTTATTTTGGAGATAAACCGACACTGTTATTACAGATACCTCTTATTTTTATGTGGAACTTTAGCACAGGAGGTTATCTCATTCAACCATGACGACAAAAACGCTTTACAAACGGTACACTTTTGAAATGCGTAATCACACGTGGGTCAGCTATCTCAGAACATTCCGAAAAAGGGTCACAGGTAGTGAAAAAGGTAACAAGCATTACACAAGTTAAAAAGTTGATACATATATAATTGACTGGTTCATAATAATGGTTACAAAATACGTAGGTTCTTTTTAAAAAAGAGAATTAATGAGTCAATTTCCGTGCGACCTAGTGCAAAATGCTTTCGAAATTACAGTATCCGATGATGTTTACTGCTTACCAGAGTCATCAAGCGTTGGAACAATGATGTTTACTCTGAATGTTGGTAGCATTTTGGAGAAAGACGTAAAATTCATTAAAAGCAAAGTCGATCTGCTTCAAACTAATCTGTATCAACGGAATACTAAACCAACGTCAGTAGCTGCAAGAAACACAGTTCTCGTCATTACTTGATGTAGCCGCCCTACACACGAACGACTTCTGCCAGACGCCTCCTCATTCCATCAATCAGACGTTGCACTTGACGTTGAGGTATTCTAACCCATTCCGCATGCAAAGCAGCAGCATGTTCATGTAAATGTTGGTCAGGTGGGCCTTTTTTGTCGAACGTGACGGTCTAAAATGTCCCACAGATCCTCTATTGGATTAAGATTTGGACTTCTTGCTGGCCAAGGAGGTGTCTCGATGGAAATCCGACGAAAGCATTCTGGAACAGCACATGATCTGTGAGGTCTAGCGTTATCATCCATGAAGACAGGTCTATTGGCCAACGTATGATTGTTAGAATGGGGGATAACTACCGTCTCCAGGATGTCTTGCTGATATCGAGGTCCGTACAGACTAATCTGCACAGTGATCAAGTCAAGTTTACAATTGAATGAAACACGTCCCCCATACCATTACCGATCCCACACCAAATGGATGGGTCTCTAGAACGTTGAGTGCCGTCATGACTATCTGTCCGTCTCCAGACACGTGCACGGCTGTCTACCATGTGTAACAGAAACCGATTTTCATCAGAAAAAGGACTCTCAACCATGACGCAATATTCCACTTCAGACGTTGATTAGACCATACCAAACGAGTCGTTTTATTGGCCTGATGGACGTTTGATTGGTCTTCTGGCTCTGTATCAGACGATTTCTGATGGTTCTGGTTAAAATGGCTCTGCCTAGTAGCCACTGTCCCTTTAAAACCGTACTGTTTTCAAATGGAGGTTGTCTAATGAGCTTTAATAATGTGCATCTTCTCTCCTGGATGTCTTTAATTTTGGTGGTGCTGAATTAATTTCCAGGGGTATATACATCTTATCGCTTGGTTAGCTGTTGCAAATATTGCACTGCTTGGACACATCTCAGTCATTTCTTAGAAATCAACGTGACATCTTCTATTGAATAGGTTCTAGAAATAGCAACAAAAAATGCTGAACGAATTTATTTCTTAATAACTTATATTAAATAACAGGATTTTAATTATCTTGAAGTTGCAATTATGAATCTGTTGGTTTGAAATAACTCCCAAAAGCAATATATATTCAGATGACTATCTCTCCATGACTTACATCCGTCAATCTTCACTGTTCATGGCTGTCAAAATTATTTGTTCAAAGTGTTAGTGCTGTGTACAAATTTCATTAACCCAGAGGACGTTCAATGTACGTTCAACAGTACCCTGATGACCGTCTGGTGGTAATGAGCCTGCTGGCGCAAACATTACCAACTGAAACATCCTCAAGTACATGTATGTCTTAATAACGCCGTTATGGAGCTAAAGACGAGCAGGTGTTGCAGGTTCAAATCAATCCCTTCAAAAAAGATTGATTTGAGCCTAGACTGAGATCACTCCCCTCTACCAGGCCCGAAACACCAACCCCAGGCTCAGATCACTCCCCGTATGGCTCAAATCAATCCCCTCTATTTTTACAGTATTCTAATTCTACTGATCTGTTTTGGGGTACAGTTCTGAAGCTCATGTTACCTTCTTCTTACCTGAAAAGTAGTAGGTGATTGCCGACTTCCATTTTTATTTGTGGGCAGTCGGAAGTTTTGCCTGATATTATCTGTATATATTTCGAATTATCTTGTGAATATAATCGCTCGTTACAAATGTGAAAGTATGTTTAATTTTACCCTAAACCTGTCAGTTCTCTCATAGTTACGTCACTGATGTTCCACCAGTTTTTTTTCTAATCAGTATAATCCTATCAGGTTTGTGCAAAACATCGACGCATAAAAAGCATAAGATGCTTCTATACAATGGAGTATTCCCATATCAAGTACAAATAAAGAGGTTTTTTCCCGGAACTTATTTTCGATAACATATTATTTGATTTAGATTTAATAATACTAGAAATCAGAGAATATGATAATTGAACACTGTATGTTCATTACATGACATATACAAGTGTAAATCCACACGGCATCACGCCTCACGCGGCATGAGAGGCTGCTGATGTTTGTGGCACGATGGTTAGTGTATGCTTTACTTAATTGTGTGTCTTCTGGAATAGACTTCATGATGTTTGATCCGCTGTTGTGACCAAGTGCTTCTGCTTTGTCCCAGTAGTGATAAAAACAATTGATAATGTTTAGATACCGAACATATACTATCTTACTGTCTTTCTTACTGTCTGTCTGTCTGTCTGTCTGTCTATAGATAAAATAGGCTCTTCATACGCAAGGCTCTCGTGGAAAGGTAAAATGCCATTTCACCATACTATGCATCAGCTTTCAGTGAAAGGAGAAAAACGCGATTGTTTTGTGAAGGCTTGGCTTTAAGTTGAGGTAACAAAATTAGATTGAACATCCACCCTGGGCCACGCGTGTCCATGATTTCAATATCGGCGGCCTGGGTCGTTACTTCCAATATTGACGGCATGTATCAATGCTTTCAATATCGATGGCGTGGATCAACGCTTTTAATATCGACGACGAGGATCATGCTTTCATAACCGAGGTCTGTATAAATACTTTCAATATCAAAGGCTTGGATCCAAGCGTTTTTATGTGGACAGAGTTGATCCTTGTTTTCAATATCGAGGGCGTGGATCCATGCTTGTAATACCGACTATTTGGACCCATGCTGTCAATATCGAGGGGGTGGATCCATGCCTTCAATACCAACCGTTTGGACACATGCTTTCAATACTGACGGCGTGGATCCTGCTTTCAATACGGACGGTATCGTCCCATGTTCTCACTGATGACAGCGCAGATCCGACCTCTCTCCGGGAGTCGATGTATACTTTCACCAACTTTTAATATTGCCCGTATGGATACCTTCTTTCATCACTGATGTGACGATATGGATCCAAGGCGTCCAGTTGATGGCATGGGAACAAATTACCAACGTTTTGTTTTCCCCACTTAATTTACAAATACTGTTGTCTAGATCTACTTGCTGTACACAAGGTACACTACGTAAACTCATTTAATTACTGCATATATATTATATGTTCTGTGACGAAAGGAGCTTTCTCTTAAGCTACACACCTTCAACGCAATATTCGCGTTGAAACATTGAGCTTGATAAAACACGTTCATGTTTCTTTGCACTGTAGAAGGCTCCACATCGATTATGGTGTCTTTATCGCGCATGGTTATGAAGAGCGATGCATACTTTAGTGCCGATCATCTATCGATGAAATGTTCTTGGTTTGTACTTGAGCTCAACAGTAAGTTGTTACCTTCACACAGCACCACAAGCCTCGATGCATTATCAGATTTACAATTGGGTGTTTATATATTTACATGATAAAGAAGTACACAGACATGTTTGATAATGCCAGTGCTCATATTCTGCATGATATATATACAATTATAAATTATAGGATATTAAGTAAAATAGTTTTACAAAGAAGGTGTTTCTCAAATCAGATTAGAAATCACGGAAGATGTGTCATTCCTCTTCAACATCAAAATCTCCTTTCAGCTTGCATGGCACAATACCTTTCATTATACATTACATTTTCACAACCTTGAAATTGTCACATGTAATTCTAGAACAGGATGTTCTGAAATGTTCAGGAATGTCACCTATACTTCAACATTATAAGTTTGCATTGTAGAAGGTTCTAAACAGATTATGTTTTCCTTGTCGCGCGCGATAAAGAAAATCGACACTTACTGTTGGGGCGGTCGGGTAGCCTAGTGGTTAAAGCGTTCGATCGTCACGCCGAAGACCCGGGTTCGATTCCCGACATGGGTACAATGTGGGAAGCCCATTTCTGGTGTCCCCCGCCGTGATATTGCTGGAATATTGCTAAAAGCGGCGTAAAACCATACTCACTCACTCACTTACTGTTGTGTCACGTTGCAATGGAAATCTAAATACAGTGCTGATAAGCTATCGATCAAATGCCCTTGGTTTGTGCTATGCTCAAGAGTAAGCAGTTGCTTTCTCCATACACTAGCAGAGGGCTCGAGACAGGTGCAGTAGATAAGGACTACACAACTGATACGTTCAGCATAACACAAGGATATTTCCCCATAGCATGCTGTTTCTGGACGTCTTCACACACATGTTAATAGACCTCCTCAAACACAGTAATGTTCTTAGTTGTTGGAAATCTAGTACACAATAGATAACCTTTTTAACACCTGGTTAGAATGTTTCGAGGTAATGATTCAATCAGTTGAAGGCGTCAAACTGTTTCCTCTTCCACGCCTTGAATAATCATTTAATACTGATACCAGGGTCATAATAACTGAAAAATATAGTTTATTAATCCTGTCATATGTTTTTTTATAACATATTCTTTAATTTACACAGCTGTTTGAGAAGATGTGTCATGCTGTGTGCACCTCGGGTAACGGTACTTAAGGATGTCCGCTAGTCCATTTTAAGAGTATTTAACTGCTTCTAAGATAGAATTCCTAAATTCATGACCATCTTATCTAGCTGTCCAAATGAAGAAAGAAGGCGATTAGCGTTAATTTTATTGCACTAGGCACACTTGTTTTCTTATGCGTCAGTGTCACACTTTACTTTTGAGGCACGGAAATCACTCACGCGTTAACTGTTTTGTATAAAAGTATTATTAATAGTATCTTTCTTTTTAAAATATTCTATTGTATATGGATATAAGGTTTATCTTTAAATAACAACAATATATCTATATGCTGGTGTCTATTTTGCTCACAAATAAATAAATACATGAGTTCCAAGGCGCGTTGACATTCCATTGATGACGTCATAGTCTAAAGACTTTTGCGACATTAAAGTCATTCGCCTTTGTGATAAGCATTACGCACGTCATAAACGGGAAATAATTCCCTTTTTTCTTGAAGTGTAACACCGGTTCGGTATCTTTGACGATTTGATTCTTAGCCTATGATTATGCGGTGGAAAGATTTATTTCAGGATTTTACAGTATCAGAACAACCTCATACCAGCAGAAATCCTTCAGCGCGAAGATTTAGATTTAGAATATTTTAATAGGATATTGGACAATATAGTTTACGCACAATAAACATCGTATTGATGTTGTCATTTTTTCAACAACCAAACACACCTTCTGGTTGTAGAATAACGAAATCCGTGGATAAAGCTACCAACTGATACTATTATAATATATGTTCATGGCACATGTAAATGTAATCACCAGGCCTGTGGGGACCAATGATAGAAAAGGTACACAGCAAGCTCTGCTCGCCGTAAGAGGCCGCTAAATGGATCGGTTCAGCAAACTTGAGAGTCATCGTACCTAAACAGCATGGGACAATAACAACCTGGTTTGTCTGGTTCAGACTCGCTCATTTACAAGCCGTCTTCGTATGGCTGGAATGTAAGTGAAAATAAAGAAATCATGAAGGGAAAGTTGTTCCCGGTTGGCGTACGTTTTGCATTGATTCCAATGGAATATATTTCGGTGGATAATCGAGACTGGGTATTCTCTGGCGTTGACACTTTATATTTAGTATCTATTGAGGGAGGATCGGTTGTGTGTGCTCTTGAAGATACACTTGCTTTTATCATCTACTGTTCATAACAAAACGTCCTCTCGATCGCGACCGTGACGCAAATCATCCATACAGAGACCATCATCCCATGCCTTTTCAGGTGAATACTTGACTTGCCTTTGCATGTGTTTGTGAAGGGTGCCACCAAGTATCCAACACCTGGTATAATCACTATTTGATAATGATTCATAGATACATGCTTATGATACATGTATTGTCGGAATCGGACACTGGACTCTGTCTTTAGTAGTGTTGTCTTATGACAAGAATGGTTTGTATATATATAACATGTGGGGGTTGCAAACGTCGTAATATTTCTTAAAATACGAAAGCTTTTTCGGTTTTGTTAATACAATAATCCCTTTATACGTCAAGGTATGCCGTAAATAGTTTATTTTAGGATTAACTGACAGGCGAGTTTGCTGGCTGTTTCAGACAATTTAATCTGGAGTCGATATTAAATTACCCTGTCCCACTGACACGGTTCTTTGTTATATCTGATCATATAGTTTGACACTACTGAATCCAAGATGTCTAGACCAGTTCAGTATACATTATAATTACGGAGATTCGTCACCCTAGCTTGTGTTCAGTCGATGCGCTTTATCTATTTCAATACCATGATGAAAACTCGCTAGTTTTCAAGAAATAAATGTGAAGGCCCAACTTACACTGTGTGTATTTTATTAATAATTTACGACATGCACATTATTTTTAAACGACATGGCTAATCCCATCTTAGAGATCTGTATACAAAACAGTAGGACCATGTCACATGTCTTAAACGAGATTTGATATATCAGTCCGCATTCTTTTCTTAAAATCGACAAGAAGCAATTTAAGTGAATATATATTGTGATACAATTGAATGGAAATTGTAGGATATCGTGAGAGTTTTCTATGCATGCTCAGTATTTTGACTAGTTATTTGAACACGTTAAGCTAACACCAAAGTTACTATATTTAAGTTATGGAATTGTGTGTTCATACATTTAAGTTGTCTATAATTCCTTCAAAATAAACCTTTATAATATATGTCAATACATTTGGAAAGTTAAATACATTTAATACATACGGTTTTTATCTGGGGTAAGTTGTCATCTTCATGATGACTTTAAGGTGACTTTCAAAAGCAACCGATGAAACCAGGTTTCTTTGACAATGTGTTGGTGAACTACACAACTTTTGGGCTGTCATGTGTACATTGATTGATGCGGATAATAGGTATGCACTGCTTAATATCATTACATTGGTGTTAAAAGATGTAAAGGAAATCTTTCTGATGACGAGATAAAGTTTTTTGATTAAAAAACAATGCCGAGGTCCATGAATTATATCAAGGAATATTTATTCAAAGATAAAGTATATTTCTCATTATCTGCAATGATCTCTGATCCCTCATTATTTGTGGCTCTTATATTCGTATTCAAGAAAAAGAAGCGGAAAAGACCCGCACGTCATTACAGTACAACCTCCTAAATGAAAAACCCGTGCAGGTCTGGGGTAGAATAGGTCATGCTTGCCGTAAGAGGCGACTAACGGGATCGGGATTGGTTGATGCATGTCATCGTATCCCAATTGCGTGGATCGATGCTCATGATGTCAAGCACTGGATAAACTGGTCCAGACTCGATCATTTACAGAAAGCACTAATATAGCTCCAATATTGCTGAGTGCAGCACTAAACAACAACCAACCACCCAACAACCTTAATGAAAGCAACAAAAACCTGTCCATATTCATAAGAAAGTTGATTGTACGATTCCGACCACATGTATATCATGAGCATGAGCTTATGAAACAACCTTCATACAGCGATGAGATCAGGAGTTCGCGAACAGATGAGCGTATCCTGCCCCACCAGTGGTACCCGTCACAAACAAAGGCAGAATCAAGTCAATTGTTCACCTGAATACCAAGATTCCATATCGCATTCGGATAACTATTTCATGAAATGTAATAACGTTGATGGTGTTTTCTATGTAAATAGATAAAATACTATTACATCTGAAGGCGAGTTTCTACTTAGTCAGTTATTGAATTGTGAAAATTGCTTCACATTTCCTGTGGGAATACTGTGTTTTACAATCTGACTATAAAGATTACAACGATCTCCAGCTGAAGAAAGACAATGACCCTACAGCGCTAAAAATATATATGATTGTATGGAAACAAATCTTCCTGTCTCTTACTGTCGAATAATATCCAACATTACTTGATAATTTTCGCTTCCCTGTCTCTACATTTGGGACACTTTGACACTTGTGACTAACAATTTCAAGCGGCTGAACCACAGTGAGCTTCAAGCCATGAAAAACTGGAGGCAAATAAAACAGAGGATTACTGGTATTGTCGGCTGATGTTTCTAGACGTTGATGCGAACCAGAGACCAGCTCATTAATGAATTGGCCAAAGTGTCAGTATTTTGGGGCGTTGCAGGAATGATGCTGAACAATTAATTAATCTATTTGCTTTTTGTCCCTCGAATATGACATTGTAAGAGATATGATTCCCATCCCAATAGATACATCCTTAACCATATGAAATACAGCCAAACGTCTTCGATGAGTTATTGCGTGAGTGATTGAGTGAAAGTTGGATGGGCGCACCTCAGTAGATTTTTCTAAGTGT
This sequence comes from Haliotis rufescens, assembly GCF_023055435.1. Classification (NCBI taxonomy): domain Eukaryota; kingdom Metazoa; phylum Mollusca; class Gastropoda; order Lepetellida; family Haliotidae; genus Haliotis; species Haliotis rufescens. The sequence goes on along the minus strand of NW_025963779.1, from coordinate 56,996,575 downwards.
AATTACCTACCTAAGCTTTGGGGATAGTACCACTTGGCATCAAGGGAAGATGAACCCGACCAAATATGTCTCATGTGTCTGTTGACACCAGTGTAGCTATATGCGTGAATGTGAGTGGGTGGGTGGATGGGCGTACCTCAATATCCTGCTTGGTGTAGCTCCCGTACCTCAGCATTGAGGAGAACACCACTTATGTGTAAGGATCAACGGAACCGTCCAGATGAACTCGTAGCAACCATATCAGGTGATGTGAAATGGGGTTTAACGTCGCGTCCAAGATTATTGCCATTATATACCATGCCGCAGTTTAACTTGAATACCCCACTCAGACACTGTATACTGACTTTGAGCCGACCAGTCCTTGTTTGAGCCCCTGATTTACTGCAGTCTACTGATGTTTGTAAATATATAACGTCAACCCCAGAGAACAATTAGTCCCGATCATTCGCCGAAACAGATTCCATTGGCCGTAAGACAAAATATCGGTGAAATAAAAATACAAATGGATCACTGACACTCAGTGTTGACACCAGGTGTTCGCGATCGCCGCTTGCAGATTTTACTGGTAAAGACTGGACTATTAACAGACCACCGTCATTTAGCTGGGATATTGCTAAGTGCGGCGTTAAACAACAAACAACCAAAATAATAAAACCGCAATGCACGTACCAACAGTGACACCGCATTAATTACCGTCTCAATTGCACCTTGCATAAGTTAGTGAGTGAGTGAGTTTGATTTTACGCCACTTTTAGCATTATTCCAGCAAAATCACGGCGGGGGACACCAGAAATGGGCTTCACACATTGTACCCATGTCGGGAATCGAACCCGGGTCTTCGGCGTGACGAGCGAACGCTTTAACCACTAGGCTACCCGACCGCCCCTTATTGCATAAGTTAACCGTAGTCATTCAGAAAGTTTTGAAATAACTGAAAGGATACCATTACAATATTGTCTTAAATGACTTTCGATTCAGAGTCAGTTGTCTGTTGTTTCCTTGCCAAGAAAACAATGTTTCCAACTCACTGTTGATAAAGTGCTATCATATTTGACAACTGCATTGTGAAATGTCCAGCATTAGTGTCATATTTTCGAAGGTGACATGAATACATGTTGACAACTGATTTGATTATAAAACGCAACCATTTGATCTTCTTAGTCTCATGCAAGTGAGGTATCAATGTTGTAAAACCTGCACAATTCCTAAAAGGATTTTTGACGTAGTTTAAACTTAAGCTCTTATATAAAAACATGAATCTATTTTAAAAAAAATGTATACTGGTCATGCAGAATATGTGGGTATTTTAGAGTGAGTGAGTGAGTATGGTTTTACGCCGCTTTTAGCAATATTCCATCAATATCACGACGGGGGACACCAGAAATGGGCTTCACGGGTATTTTAGAAGTCTTGATTAAAAGAATATTTTATTGTTAATGTCGTATGGAATAAATATACTGACTTTTACTGAGTAATTGTTGTGGGAATTGTTTAAAAAAAAGTATTACGTTCAATAAAATACGTTTTGGAAAATTGAAATGACCGTGCGGAGGAACTATGATAATGACACACATATTGGGACAGTTAATTTGTCAGTGGCATATTGCTTAGTATGAATAGCCTCGAAAGTGCTCAACTAGAATCCAATAGATACTTGCACATTCACATGAATACATATGTCCAATATCTAAGAAAAAGGTGTATGGAAGAAAAATAACAATGACAAGGCAAGGTAAACCCTACATGCGTTCGTATGTTTCATATACATTAAATACTTGTTGGTGACGCTCGTGTCCATCTTGGACACCAGGTGAAGACTCTTGGGTTCATCGCGAGCCGGGACTTACTACGGAGTCTGTACGGTGTGCAGGTACACCTTCGCAACTTTGCCAAATGCACACATCTCCTTCAACAGAAGCAACTCATCTCCTGGTGAAGTCTGTGGTAATCCAAGACGTGACTCCTGCAATATCGCTCAAATAAATTTCAGTCTATTCAAAATACAACAACCCGAATGGGCGAACACTCACATGTTACACCGACTTTGAAACAACTGCACTGGCTGCCACATACAGTAGAGTACATTATCATCTATCTCACTTAATAGAGCTATAAGGATACATCACGTGGGTATGTCTCCGAGTTCAGGGAGAAATATACACCTTCACGATCTCTCCGTTCTGACAGTAACCTACTGCTTAATATACCTGCAACCAAACTGAAATCATTCAGTCTGAGAAGTTACAAGGTGAAGCTACACTAGGGGACAAACTGCCACCAGTACTGAAATTGTCACCTGCCCTTCCATCTTTCAAGAGTGGACTGAAAACACTTATGTTACAGAAATACAACGTCCACGTATGAATTATGTGCTTAATGAAATGATTCAGTTTTATTATCTCGGTAGCGCTGCGAATACGTATTGCATTTGCAATACAAATGTACTTATCTTTTATTATTATCTGTCCAAGTAAACTGATCTAGAGTATATTAAATACCACACTGTTCATACCACATCGATGACCAAATCATGAATGTTGACACTACGCACTGCCAAACCAAGGCATTTCTTCTGCGTTAGCCATTCCTCATACAATTATATATTCAGGCCACCGGTTGTTCGTCATGATCCGTGCTTCGAGGAAACAAGACATCAACGCATCACAGACCGGAAAGTCTAGACTTGTAAATAATCCATTTATATAGCCCCGTGTATAGAAAATATATCTTTCATAATAATTGTTTGTGATACTCGTCTTGAAACGGTGTCATTCTTACTCGTTACCAGAAGCCAGGGAAGTCAGCGCTCAAAAGAGTCAATTCTCCTTCAACCACGTAATTTATCTTCAAGACCACCTTGTTAACATCAGCAATGTCCAAAACCATCCCAAGTTGAAGGTACGATAGTGTTGCTTGAAAACAAAAACAATTACATTAAAAGTATCATAACAAAATACTTGTTAAATCAGCTCAGTATTGGTTTAAAGCAGTTACCGTTGATTTCGTCAGATATTGTCATTTGTTCTAATGCACAGACATCTTGTTTTTCACTCGTTCGTTTTTCAAGTTCCCATGGATCACGATTTCAATCACTGTTTTTCTTGCTTGGTATTTAATGGCATGATGCTTACATGTACATGCATAACTTTCAAGTGAGGAGATTTTAATCCTTTTTAGAAAATCGTTTTTTCTCAACCGAGCGCTCCAAAGATAAGAACAAGCACTTTATTTCCACCAACATCCAAGACCTTTCGGAAAACTGCTAAGAAAAGTAGCTGGCAACATAAGACCCAGTTTCCAACGAGGAGACATTCCCTACAACCTGCAAGTACTCCTTCCATTTTTTACTGTAATCGGACGTACATAAAGAACAAGTAAAACGAAAAACATTTCACTGAGTTAGCTTTTGTTATATATTCCGGAGCACATACAGATAGCAAAACGTGTCTATCGATACAGCTGTGAGCACAGTTGGGAACCTGCTGTGTTTTTCAGGGCCTAATCGAAAGTCATCACATCATGATCCCACTTTCCCGTCACTCGTGTGGAAGGAAGGACCGATACTGAATGTGTATTCACTCTCGGGCATTTCCACAAGATCAGACCAGCCTATACATGTGTGAATGGTATCTCCGAGGGTTGTCTACCCGATAGTTATTGCATTCATCTTACAACCTCTTACAGAGAAAGAGATACGAAATGTATTTGACATTTTGCAAAGAACAGCACTGAATGGCTCCAGGGTAACCCTGCAGCCTCCATTCTGAGAAGAGCACAGCACTGTCAGAACCTACCGGGAACATAATGCGGCATGTACATGGTGTTGCTACATCCTTGCCAACAACCTACGCGCGTTCGAATTATTTGTTCTGAGAAGGCTAGACTAACGTATTTCATTAAAACAAATTATCCTGTTTATCCTATTATTTTGAACTGTGTCCCTCGGGAATGAAGACTAATTGGTACCTGTTCCGCTTTACATGTTTTAAATTTTGTCAATTATATTTCCAAAACGAAGGAAACCATTGTACTTTTCTGCCATAGAAAGGTTCATGCTACGGAGTGGAGCACTGATAGTTATTTTATATAATACTGTATTAACATTTATCCCGAGATAAGTTCCTTAGTTGTGTAATAACACTCTAAAGGTAACCAAATACCTCGTCATCTACTTGTAATTAGTGACGCGCATGAATGGATTAATGAGATTCCCTTTATCCCTATCCTTGATTCTAAGTTCTAAAAATGATAAATGAGAACGTGCTAAATACTGATGGAACGATTTTCCATAATAGTACATATTTTCTCTACACCTACCAATCACGCTAATGGTCTATTTTCGGAAATAGCACTGTACCCAGCATGATATTGACACACACGCCTAACTGGGGACTGACGCTTTCCAATTGACGAATAGTCTCTGTTGTATGGTATGAAAGATTGATGATGTCTGTGGCGGGCTTGTTTGAATATATCTGACGAGCCTCGACATCGGTATGGGGGGGTTGAGACAATGTATAACATTTGTCATTCAACGGCAGACGTTGAATCGGAGGCATGTCATTGTGGTCTCGAATCAGAATCAGGAAAGGTATTATGCTTTTTAATTAAACGTACTTTTTGTTGCGTTTTCAGGTGTTGTTACATTATACAGAGTGCTCAAGGTTTCATGTTTGTCAAATATATCGGTATCCTTAAAGTGATTGAAAAGTTTAGATGCTGACATTATTTCTGAACATTTATTTACGATATTTTCGAATGCGCCATTCATGTATGTGGTTTCGAAAATGTTCTTACTTTGTTTTGTGATATGTTTCTTGTTTAATTGCGCGTTAAACAAGGAGGAATCACGCAATATTTTCGAATTCACTATTGGTGTAAGTGGTCTAGAAAATGTTCTAACTTTGTTTTGGTATTATGTTTCTAGTTAATTTGCGCGTTAAACAAGGAGGAATAAACCTAAACCTGGTATTTGAACTACATTTACTTTGCGACACAAATCCAAGACGTCAACGCCAGAGAAATCAATAATCAGTCTCGATTATCTGCCGAAACAGATTCCGTAAGAGGCACACGAGTGATGACAATTATATGAATGGATCACTGAAAATCAGGGATGACACCATATGTTCGCGAAAAGGTTAAACTAAAACGTGTCCTGCTCTACTGGTAGCATCCGCCACTCACACAATTTTCGAACAGAAGTAAGTGTTTGTAAACGATCGAGTCTGGACCACACAACCAAGTGATAGTGTCATGAGCAATGATCAACGTCGTTCCTTTTCTACCCCACGCTATCAGTCAAGTGAACACACCCGACCACCCGATCCATTAAAGTGAGATGTCATCGTATGGGGTACAATGTAGCATCGGTCATCATGTTGACAAACGTAGCAATGGTTCCCAAACAATAAAGTGTCGAGAATATTTAATAGCTTTAAAATACACGTGTAAAAATGATCATGCATTCATTCAATGTAACATTATGGAAAGTAATATTCATCTAGCAACTTGGAAGTAATTAATTTCAGATAACGTGGAAACCATAATAAGCCTGTTGGTGTAACTCAATTTTACATATTACTTGATATAGGAAACCTACCATGTACACGCAATTTACACTCATACCGCAGGACAGAGGATCGATTTCACAGCCACGTCATTAGCAGTGCTTCTTCTCAAATGGCTCTTCAACCATACTCTTCTCATTGATTTCTGGGACACTGATTTTTTGAACGCTGAAATACCTCTTAGCAGATGGAAGACGTATTACTGAAAGCTTTTGTTTCCTGGTGAGTCCCTTCTAGATGATTAGAACTCGAAATAAGAGATGAAATACTGGTTTATTGTCTTTCACAAAAACGATGACATTTCTTAGAACTCAAATTGTATTTGAACTGCACCGAAAATTGTGTTTGCTTCCAAATGTAGTTTTTCAAATGTAATTTGTACATATATGCGTCATTTTGCAGAGAAAATTGTGCTCAGTTTGACATCTTAATGGCGTTTTCTTGCGTTGTATTTCGTGTTGATGTTAAAATGTATTAAAAAATAAAATGCGATGATTTACAAGAATTTCATTCTTCCCTTGGTCAGATCATGTGTGGGTGTGGTTCGCCCTAAAGTAAATACTTACAAGGGTATCATTATGGACACCAAATAATGCTGATACTTTACTTTTACAGAAATTGTCAATGTTCAGTTATTTGCACAGAGCAAAGTTTCCTTTCGAAGTGATAAACTTGCTTATATCAAATGTATGTATCATGTGCTATTGGCACGAGACCTCCATACAGAAAATATATTGTCTGAACACTAATAAATAACATACGAGCCTCACTAAAGTTTTGAAGAGTGATATTTTCCCTTGGAATGTCCATCCAATATTTAACACTATCTTTATCGAGTGGACCTATTTGGTCCAAAAAACAATTCTGTTGACCAGCTTTCACGTGAACGTGTAATGATATATTAGCACGGCATGATGTGTGTAGAGCAATGTCTATTCGTGTCGTCGCATGAAAGATACTTCAAATGTTAATGATGCGTCTTAAGTGGTGGGACTGGTTACTTGGTTTCCGGGAAACAAGAACCCGTTACACCTGCAGTGTATGCTACGAATGGTTATTTAATGTTGTGATAAAACGGGTTTCAATATAACCGATTTCAATTTCATATTCATCTTTTTCGTACAGTGCGAGCAATGTAATTCAAACTGGCAATCATTTTTATGGAAACCTCATTCAAGAAGTATTTTCAAATATTTGTAATTATTTAAGACTATTGCCGATTGCACACTACAATAACTTCCTCAAAATTTGAACCAACAATTTTTTGGCTTCGGTATTTTTGGATCGTGTTAACCAGCAGCTATCCATCCTGATACTTGGGAGAAAGTTGGCTAGAAAATAAATAACATTTGTGGAATTTTGTGACGTCTGAGAATTTTGGTAACTAGGCTATTTATTCCAATCATGGCTTGCAATCTGCATGCTTGTGTGGTCCGCCTACGAGAGGGCCTGCATACGCATCAGAGAGTTTTAGAATCAGTCATTGCCTGCGGGTGAATTACTTAAATTGCCCAAGGAATAGGATGCGCTCTCCTGTTCATATTGCATTCAAGCAGCAATGCTAACAGGTTGGACACTCTAATGACCCTTTACAGTGTTTATTGCTTGATTTGAAGTGCTTATTATTTGCATAATTTGTGTAAATACCAATAGTGAAAAATCGGCAGACCTGGGTGCACTGGGTGTTATATACACACAGTACTGCGTCACCACAGAAAGAGCACAGTGTTAAACTCCAATCACGATGACTGATCTAGTCTGAAGTAAAACATAATAATTGTTTATATGCTGTTAGACCTAGCGGCATATTGTACATGTACACATTATAGATTGAGAGATCAAAAGGTTAAGCCGCATCAGCTGGTTTACAGTTATTTTCGGCGACAAATGTTTGATAAACTCGAAGTTCGATTCCTTAAAAATTAATAGTCGGGATTAGAACCAGTGTATTCTGTACAATAGCCGCCTATGCATTCAAACTACATGTATTTTCGTAGTACGGCTTTCTGGACCTTAATAATTCCTAGGGGAGGGCTACAGTCAGAAATTCTTGTGCTGAAACAAGGTTTCGTACCTAGGCGAGACAATCAGAATTCATGTATACGTTCACAGTTGGTTTTATTTGATTTGCAAAATCTTTTATGGTAAACATACTGAAACAATCTGCACGCATGACGGGTTTGTGAGAAATGCAAACACCACACCCTGCTCCGACCTCTGGGACAAATGTTCTGGGTTGTGGTAAAATCTTGGAGTTATATGTTTTAATATTTCATGCGTTGGTTCTTCAAGAGCATCGGGAGTGTGCGTCTTCCTTTCCATGAATTATTGCTGCTTTCACGGATATCTACATACTGCGAAGTGTGTCAGTGTATCTACTAACACATGCTACCGAAGGCCAACTGTATTTAATGTATGTATGATCCTGGCCTTCATCCACAACATAGTGAATATAGTTTCTCTTGAAGCGCTGTCCTGAAACGATATTCTGTTTCAGACAAAAATCTGAAATTTACGTGTTGTTGGTCGCATCTAATTGTTTTTAATCCTCCTTTCAGAGTTTATTAAAACGCTGACTGTAAACATGTTTCACACACGCACGCACGCACGCACGCACGCACGCACGCACGATGAAATCGTCGGTCACACATAATGATCTGTGAGTGATGCTTCTTACATTTATTGCACTTTCTTTGGGCTCTAGTCATTCTCCTACGACTTAGATACGAACAAGAATGCCCAAAAGGCATAGACGGTTTTAATTCCTAGGTCCGATTTTGTTTTGATTATCTCTGATTTCTTATCGCCCGAGTGACACAACCATAGAGAGTTTACCATGACCATTCAGAGCTCCGTGACCTACGTTAACGTGCCACCTACACAACATGTACAAGACTCTGTCGACAGAACATACATATATATGTATGATGTATGCATGCCAAATGTTTACTGAAACTACAACGAAAAATTGGCATAATAATTCTTAATATAATCGATAACTCTTTCCATAATCAAAAGAAGCCCATACAGAGTCCATTGTACGATTCCGTCTGTGTCATACAATGTAAGCATGTGTTTATGAATCACTATCAAAAATTGATAATGATACCAGGGGATGATCCCTCTTGTTATAGTCTTAGGATAGTTATACAGAATAGTTTGTTGTCATTCTGAATCTTTAGGCATAGATCTTAATAAGAAACAGTTGAGGCGGTTACACTGGTCTCGTCTATCTCCAGTCAGACGCGTTAATCAGTGTAAGGGATGTGTTTTACTATTTGACCATTTCATCAATTCATATTAAATCATGGATATTTATGAAGCGTAAGTGAATAATGTTAGTCCAACTCCCTGTTTGGAATTTTGCAAGTCTGAGCCGAAACTCCGATTCATATGCATAGAGAAACAGCCCAGCAAGAATAGGAGCACAGTTGGTGCCCACTTGGATGCCTACTTCTTGCCTAAATGTTCCATCCTACAGCCCCGTCGTTATTCCTTGGTAGCATTTGTCCCTAGAAACTTGTGCTTGTCGTACGTGTTCCAAAACGTGTTCCTGTGCCAAAGCTCCATAAAAATCCATACAAAGAGAGATATATTGCTTGGTCCAGAAAATGTACCACCAAATCCCTGTCTCAAAGATTAACGATGATCCTTAAAACAATCAAAGAAAGACTTCTTTATTTTCACAGAAAATATGTGAGACAAGCGGAATTAATGCCATGTGGATTTTCAAAAAAGTAAAAGAATCTCAGAAGGAGCCAGGTTCAAATCTGACATTACATTTTTAGCCTTGCATACCACTATCCCACATGGCAAACCTAAGGAAAAACTTCATTCCTTGTTTAAAAAACGTGGTAACCATAGACATAGTTACATATCTTTCTTCAGGTCAAATTGTCAAAAATGAATGCAAATGCCATGTGAAGTTTACCTGGAAGACAATACGTAACTTGCAGGACGACCTCATTGATAACATCCAAGTAAAAGACATTTAGGCAAGACGTGGACATCCCCATGGGCACCAGTGGTGCTCCCCTTCTTGCTGATCTGTTTCTTTATGCATATGGAACTTTCTGCTCGGATGGGAAAGTCAAAAGAAGGTAATAAGCCGAGATGTTTAACTTAAGCTTCTGGTGTATCGATGATCTGATATCGCTCAATATCCATCAAAACGCCAGTTCCCTTCCACTGATTTACTCACCTGAACTTGAAAAAAAGGTGATCAGTGAGACCGCTTCATTTGCTACATATTTCGATATATGCGTGAAGATTCAGAGTGAGAAAACACTCCCCACAAGACTGTATGACAAGGGTGATGATCTCAACTTTCCAAATGTAAACTAATTTCACTATTGTGTAGGTACAATCGATAATGCTCTTTCTACCAAGATTTTAAAGAATGTCAATCAAATCTTGCTCAGAAGTAAGATTAAGGTTACAACATTCATGGCCTCATTTCCAAATTTGATGTGTCAGTGACAAAAAGTATGTTCGATGCAATTCCCTATTTTGACTTTTACCAATATGTTCCCTTGTTTTTCAGGTGAACAATTGACTTGCCTTTGCATGTGTTTGTAACGGTGCCATCGATGAGGCAGAAATGTCGCGAAAACCTGGTATCATCACTACTTGATAAAGACATGCTTATGATATAGTCGGAACCTTACAATCGACTTTCGAAGTTCTTATGAATATGGGTGATTGGGATTTTTCGCTTTTATTTACAAATATATTTGTGTGTATACTATTTTGCCCCGATGGCGTGCATCGTTGGGTTTGCCTTCATTCACGTGTTCGCCTGATTCAGGCTCGATAAAGCAGGAGTGGTTCCGACTGTCGTGATAAAACATTCATTCGCTTGCATCAATTTTGTGCAACATGATTCGCGAATCAAATGCAGGGACCCGAATCAATTTATAGATGGCACCGACATGAACAAAATCAACTCATCATAGTTATTTCTTAAGACAAGAAAAAACACAAACAAAGTGTACCGTGAATTGTATGTAAAATTTCATTTGAATTACTCTATATTTGTTTTACGGCTAAAAACCCTTTTTGGCTTTGGTCCATACTGAAAACAACTACTGTAGATGGCCGGGGATAATCTGGTCGTGAATGTTTTGCTTAGCCTGCAGCTGGTATATGCCTCAAGTGTCTGTAAGCGTTTGCCCTTTTAACTAATTTTCTTCATGACCAATGAAGCCTCACAGTCGAGTTAAAAATCCGAGTTAAGGTTCAGTAAGGTTACGAGAGGCGTAATGAGTAAATTCCTTTGAAGAATGTTTTGTGCACGTTATTTCGAGGTGTATAGCAGTCTTCCTGCAATGAACGGCTTCTCTAATTTGATATTTCATTGGCAAGAAGGTCGGTACACCCAAATTTAATAGAAACGTCTCTAACCTGTTGAAAGTTTTATATCTCTCAACATTTCTTAGACTTAACTAAGACCATTAACAAAGGCTGTATTTGAATTCTGTGTTTATCCATCCATATAAATTGCACTACTAATGTCCGTTTTACGACCAATGGAATTTGTTTCGGCAGATAATCGAGACTGATTATTCCGTGGCGTTGACGTCTTATGTTTATACAAGGATTCAATGTGATCAGGGCACCATTCGTATTGCATCATTTGGCCATGAGGTATTCAACAAAATCTACGTCGACATGGAAACTTTCCCAAAGCTTCCAAGTAGAATATATGCTCTCCACAAAAACTAACAGATAATTACAAAAGAATACAAAGAAGGATCGAGTGATGATAACAGATGGATAAGAAAAAGGTAAGGACTATGTGTGATGTGACCTATCAACAGAACATGTTGGCGGTGTATTATCGTAAGGGTGTAAACAACCAAGAAAGACAACGATTGAGAACGATTGAGATAATTTGAGCACAATGGTCCTGCTGCCACGATTTATCAAATATAAGCCGTGGTATAGTCCGACTCACTCTCCCAATGACAGTTTGAGGGAGTCGACCATGTCCCAGGCGTGCTTTATGGGGTAAAGGTCAGGACTTACGACTGGCCATTGCATTCTGGTAGTGTTCTGCTGCTGGTGAAAGTCAGTTACGATACGTGCACGATTGACACGAGCATTATTGTACTTGAAGACAAAATGTGGTCAGTATGTTTACATGGACAATATGCAGTGGCGCTCTGGCAGTCATACTGATTTAACCCCATATTATTACACACGCATCGCTTTCGCAGTCATGTGGTCTTCCCGGAGGGCGGAAGTTCTGGGGTTAGATGCCCTTCCGCGTCATACTAAAAGAAGGTACTTGTTGTTATCCTGCCTGGTGTTCGTCAGTCGCCTGCGTCTGAGTGGGATATTCATGTCAGAACTGCGGTATTGTATCTCAGTGGACTACCACTGTAAAATCAGCATTAGTCGGGACGAGTAGAAGCAGCCAAACGGATAAACATTTCACAGACCATCGGCGATTACCCGAACTTGTACACTCTAAACAGCATTGGAGTCTGGCTAAAGTGCGTCGATTGGTTGACGGTGGTACAACACGTGGTCGCAGAACATGTAGACGATTTCTAATCCCCTGGTCAGTAACTTGAACCCCTGTTGCCTGGTGCAAGTGAACAGAGTTTTAATTGGCTCGATATCTTCAAGTCTGGTTTCTGATTAATCGACCGAGGGCGCCCTGTCCGGGGCCGATCATTAACATTTTGTGTCTACAGAAACCTGTTCCAAAGTCTGCAAATCACAGACTGATCAACACATTGGACGTATTGTCTACCTCTCGCCAAGTTATACCAGTTTTAATAATGTCAATAGCCCTTAGGCGTTCATCGCGTTGTAGACGACGCATTCCCAATCTGATCACAAATACTGCATTAAAGCAAGAGTAGAGAACTTACGTGTTACCATCAACTTTTTGATAGGCATTACTTAGAAGGTGACGGATAACAAAACAGACAAAAGGATTTGGACCGAAACGTCGCCATCACAGTAAAATAAAGAAGTTCCATAAATAAATAAATAAAAATATATATATATATATAAAAAATTATATAAAAAATAATATAAAAAAAAAAAATTAAATTTTTTTTTATAAAAATTGTGTCTACTTTGATGTTAATATCAATAAGGAAAATCAACGATACGTGTGGCTCAGAGAATAATCCTCCAACCACGTATAGGGAGGAATTTTTTGTCGACGTTCAATGTTTCGGGTAGTATAACATAGAAAACGTTCGACAACCATAGACTGTACAATAAAGAGAAATGTATCCAGCTGATGCCATGTACCCAGCTAATACAAAATAGAATAAAGATTATTAGTTTACCTAAATATGTATATGATATATTGACAAAACAAAGAAGACAATTTGCATTAATGAATTATATTGTTTCCATAGAAACATTGTTTCCACATGGGTTTGGTTGGTTGGTTGTGGGTTTGCGCTTTTGACGTATACGAATGCATATCTGTTTATATATTTAATATAATCTGAAAAAGAAAATATAAACATACAAGCCAGTACGGAATATGTCCATACAAGTCTGTGTCGAAACACGTATATCACTTCAATGGAATCTTACACCAAAAAAACGATTCAGTTTGACAATTTAAAGATTAAAGTTGATTTAAATAACAAATATTTGGATTATGTTTATGTATCGCTCGTCTTTAATGTCACGTTGATGTTTCCGACGATTTACGACTCCTTTAAGGATGAAATCTGATTTCCCAAAAAACAGCGAATTTTGCAAAAGAGCAACATGGTTTCTAGCTACGCTTGTCAAGGTCTTCAACTTGTCAGTTTCTGTAAAGCTTTTTAACCTTTTCTTCCTTTAACAGCATGCGTTATTCAATTTCACTTAATTTTCTATCATTACGTGCAAACTAGCCAGAGACTAGTAGGAATTCAATTCCTAGCACAGAGAAATACTAGTACTATTTTTATCGTCAATGACGTCCGTCTTAAAAAAAAGGCTGAAAAAACTATCAAATTGTCGTCGCCTTTATCATCCCTGTCGGCCAACACAGCCTTCAAAGACCGATATCTAGAATTGGTTTCTTTGATCTCACGTGTGACTTTAGTGGAATATACCCCCTGGTTCCCCCGTCTGCGGTAGTCCGATGGCATACAACACGGAGCAAACAGCACCCTGCTTATTGCCTGACGTAATTCAATGTACTTGAGATAGAACAGTTATTCATTTATTATATTTAGAAAAGAATACGAAGTAAAAAATATAACTTACAACATAATTAAGGACAGATATCGAATTGTATAACTTAACGCAGAAATGACTCGTAAGGCGGGAAAAAATATTCATGAAAAATGCTCGTTTCTGCAACCAGAGAGGCCATGTGCTGGAAAGACCTATGTGACTGCTTTCTCTCGATGTGATTCACACATTATCGTTTATATAAAACTTATCAGTTACTACTTCCATACCATTAAATGGGAGAAAATGGTTTTGCGTAAAAATGTAGAATTGTTTTGAAATTATTATTAGTCTTTTGAAGCCAAAATCGTTTTGACGCAATACCAAATAAACTGACGTCCAAAAGAAACTTTACCAACTGAAAATATAAATTTCAGACAAAGTATAATTTTTTTTCGATGAAGTCTATCTAAAACACATAACCTAAATACAACAATAGTGTATGCAGAAAATGTTAATCGTCTGTTACATGTTTGCGAGATAACACGCGAAAAAGTGAAAAACACGTGCACCACGGACAACTGCAAATGCACGTGCGGGAAAGGGTATAAAACGATTGAAAACAAGTCAGACATCCACAGTGATATAAAAACACAAAAGAAATGCCACGACTCACAGTCGAACAACGTAAACGAGCCTTGGGTATGGTACAGATGGGAGCCACCCACGCCCATATTGCACGAACCTTCGGTTGCTTCCGTGTTGCCGTTACCAACTTGATGCAACATTACAGACAGACAGGGCGGACCGCTGACAGGCCAAGAACAGGCAGACCCAGGGTGACCACGCCCCATGATGACCGGTACTTGCGTTCCTTGCACCTCCGAAATCGCTTCCTGACAGTGACGTCATCCGCGACAAATGCCTTAGGTCACAGGGTTAGTCGACAGAAAGTGGCCAGGAGACTCAGGGCTCATGGAATCAGGGCTTTTAGACCATACAGAGGACAGCTATTGACAGCGCTACATCGTCGTCTGCGATTGAGATGGTCCCGGACTGTACGACGTTGGCAACGACGTGACTGGCAGAGGGTTGTCTTCACTGACGAAAGTCGATTCTGTATGTTTAGGGCTGATGGAAGACAACGTGTTTACCGCCGAAGGAGTGAACGAACGGCGGCGTGTTGCGTGCAGGAGGTCGCACCATATGGTGGAGGGAGTGTCATGGTGTTGGGGGGGGGGGGGGGGGGGGATCTGTGGGCTGGAGAGGACACCGCTGGTCGTCGCTGACGAAAACTTGACAGCTCAGCAACAGCAGCCACGTGGTGTCATTTATCAGCATGACAACGCTAGAGCCCATACAGCCAGAATTGTCACTAACTTCCTCGCGGCCAACAACGTCAACGACCTGCCGTGGCCTGCACGCTCACCCGACATGTCCCCCATAGAACACCTCTGGGATTTGATGGATCGTCGTGTGCGACAACGACCAGCCGTCTCTAGCCGACCGGCAAGAACTGATCTTGGCCCTCCAAGAAGAATGGCGTCAAATCCCACGTGACCTCATCAGACGACTGACTTTTCCTGTGCGTCGGAAGTTTTTGCGTGTACTGAGGCATTTGGTGGTCACACACGCTACTAATGACTTGTTATTGAACGTGAGCGATTGTTTATGTACTCTGCCTATTGTCCATGATTCTGAAAGCTCGAGTTTTGTACCACACCAAACTTTGGGGGGCTCTGACGTCATTCTCGGTCGCGATATAATTGTCATTTCCAGTGTTGATTATGATGATATATTGATCTTCTCAATACACTTTACTTCATGCATGTATGTTTTGTTGTTTTTGAGAAAGAGTGATTTCAAACTCTGGTAAAGTTTCTTTTGGACGTCAGTTTGTAACGTTTGTGAAGTAATTGGGAACTACATTTTTGACATTAACTGTATTTCCCAAGAGCTCTAATCTCAAACATTTCCTGTCTGAGCAGTAGAATAGAGAGTTTCAGAGTTTAATAAGGAATGTGTAATATGATCTCAAACCTAATCAAAATCTGATGTAAATTATATTTCACACTCAGATCCAAATCTGAAATGTAAACTTGGTGATATCAATCGTTGGAGGATGTTTATACCGTTAACTTTCGCAGGCCGTTGAACGTGTGGACAGAAGTGATAACGATAAAATCAGAGACAGGAGCAACATGATTATATCCAATCCGTGCACCAGCGAGTGACATCCTGATTGGGTGTGTTACAAATAGGCACGGCCATGAAATAGTACACATCACGGAGCTAACCTTATGCATGACCATATGCAATACACAGTTATGCATATCAGTTAGTCAACAAATGTAACTGCGATAATATCAATATTTCGACACCTGAAAATCAATAAATTTGAAGATTTGGACTTTGTACACATGTTGACCAAACAGACTGATCAAACAGCCAACTCCGTGCATATCAAACCACTTGCCAAGACGTTATTATGCGTATTGAATGACCCTCGTGTGTTCTCTCCTTTCATGTCATTTTAACTCAAGTAAATACATGTAACACAGACGCAGAAATTGATATTTCTCAAATCTTTAGAGAGCCTATGGGATCTATTTTCCACCCAATTGAAAAGGAGTAAACTTTAAATCCTTCAAAAATAGTTGTGAAGATTTCAGTCATTTGTTTCTAAATAAGGACAGTAGGATATCTAAGAACAGGTAAAATGTTATCAAATTTAGTCTGTAACAACGGTAATCTGACATCAATGGAATAAATCGGCCGTTCTGTAGTCTCTAAGCTTTTAGTATATTACTGAGTAGGTACATGTTATTTTACCGCAGTCAGCAATACTCCTACGATATCACAGCCGTCTGTAAATAACCTAGTTTAAAAGCGTGAACACCTACTCACTCCATCGAGGTACGATGACGCACAAATCGCCGAGCCACCCAATCCATTGTGGTCGACTCTTACAAACATAGTTTTCTGGGGACCAATTTTTCCTTGAATTCCCCTGGTTAGATTTAGAGATTAATAAGAGCAAGCCTGTCGTTAATTTTGCCTTTGAATATATTAACTTCAAAACATGTTTAATATCTGCGGGATCAGATTCCATATGGCGTAAAAGACAAAATAGGGATGAACATTATATGAATGAATCACTGAAAATCATTGATGACACGAGTTGTTCGAACAGGACGTCATCAGTTTGCAGGTTGACCAAACTACAGGCCATTATATGGGGAGAATATTTCTTATGAAAGCCTGGCGACAATTTTGGCGTTTCAAAAGCATGTCCACTCTACCCACAATAACACTCTGAGGATAACTTTCGCACATGTTATCATAATGCTCTCGTTATGACTATACCGTACGTATAGCTTGGAGAATGAGGAACCTGATGATTAACTTCGCTACAGGACAGGATCGCAGTCATCATGGATCACAAACACTAAATGACGTCGTTCCCTAAGGTAACTTTACTTGTTCACGCTTACTTATACGAATCATAAATTCGAGACGGTTCCAGAGAACTTCAAGAGCACGCCTCAATTAAACTATGTGACCTAGCCCTACTTATATGCATCTCAATAACCTTCATGTCAGAATAACCGGTGTGCCAGTCTCAATACATCACCATTCTAGGAATATCTTCTTCCTTAGTTCAATCGAATCTCCAATAGATTAGCTCTCATCAACGCCCAATATTTCACAAAAATGACGACCTGATAAATAATGTCATAGATGAAGTGCAACAGTCGATGGTACAACTTGGCATGGAACAAGGCAAGGAGGAAACGATCTTACCACGACAAGTGCCTAAAATCAATTTTCGACACGATTTTGAATTCTGAAAAGGGATAATTTTGTTTGGTATCGTTAATCCGCCCATGCCGCCTCCAGTGTCAGACGAACCGTCACCCGCTGCCAGATCTATATTTACATCATGTTTCCTGCTAACAAGCAAACAGAGTGCACATAATGCATTCCACGGTTAGTTGAAAAAAATGGTGGCAGTGAGCATCACTATTCCTAAAAAAGTTCATTGATTTTGTGGCTGATTAGTTACTTGCATCCGCTTCTTCATCAACTGCGCATGCGAATACATGCCTCGAATAGCCAGGTCAGTTCATTTCCCGTAAGTCCTTCCATTACGTTTGAATAGGTCCACTTTTAATTTTAAACATAGATTGTGTTTACTTCAATGGTTATATTATGATTATAACACATATCTAATTAAAATTAGCTTCGCACTATATGCCTCAAGTTCGGTGCTTTATTCTGGCCACAAAGCCAGTCTAAAACACGTAGTTATAATTATATCAGCTGTGACAATCGTAGCGCTAAGATCGCTTTTCAGGGCAGGGTCTTGACCATTTCTGTCATCTGTGATTTAAAATTGTCGAGTTTTGTAACTTACTGATATGATCTTGAAGTAAACTATTTGGACGAGCCGGAAGGCCAAACACTTGTACTCGTCATCTCTGTTTGCTATATACTAGAGGAATCGGTGCAATCACTTGCCGTTCTTGTTGTCATGGAAGCAAACAGATAATATGCCCTTTCTTCAAATAATGGACGCGTTGTTCATACTCAATGCAGTTCTTAAGGTTAGCGTGCTCCTGACATGACGAGTTACGGTTATCTTTGACGGTGTTCGGAGAATTTCAAGTATTTCCTTGTAGGTTGAACTGTAACCTTTCTATAAAGTTAGCCGACGTGTGTAACTTAAAATTACTTGAAGTGTTCTTGCACGTGTAGGGAATATAAATACTGAAAATCGTGTCTTGGAATTGCCAAAGTAAAACCCTTTATAACAGCGTGGTCCATTTGGCCCTTGAATTGCCATTAGGGTAATTTGATTACACTTGTTGAAAGAATAAAGGTTGTTATTTAAGGCGTTGTGTTGAAACGTTCGACATTCTATACACTGAATGCAAAACATCGATGATGATTGAGGCCCTGATGGAGCATAATGAAGTGTACACAAAGCATCTCAAACGTATCAATGAATCAGGTCTATTTTCTAGAAGTACATATTCCCTCTTAAACGTTGTCACTTGTACAAGGGTATTATTATATAGCAGTATTTGCACCTAGACTGAGACATTTCAATAATGGCTAAATACTGATATCTTTTACTATGGGTCATTAGGTAGTTGGGTTCAACTCCACAATGAACTTATTTCAGTTATAATAGATTGATGTATGAGTAAATCCAACGGTCTTATACATGTACGTAAACTACTTTGGTTAAACCCATGAGCACTGGTAAGGTTATGATAAACCTAGAAACATAATCATTGAAATTTGAACCTACGAACATAGGGTTCTGGCACGCCGAAGTGACTCAACTGTGCACACCTACATAATTACGAAACAGACGAAAGGCCAACTGTACAGCACTATCCTACACAAGACACATAAGGTAAAATTTGATCCCTAGGGCATTTGTTACCAAACATGGTGACCATAGGTATACATGTAGTTGCATAATCATATTTAAAGGTTCGGGAGCATTTGTCAAAATTAAAGCAAATGTCATCTGAAGTTTATCCAGAGGTGAAATTCTGGACTTCTTCATTGACAACATCTCTGTGGAATTCGGGGATAATACATTTACATTTAGGCAAGAAATAGGATCCCCATGGGCACCAATTGTGCTCCCATCCTTGCTGATCTGTTTCTTTGTGTATATAAATCGGAATGTCTGCTGGGATTAGCAAAATTAAAACGGTGAATTTAGTCTAGAAGTTTAACTTAAGCTTTAGGTATATTGATGATATGATAGAATTCAATAATTGTCGAATAGTTAATTCCCTTCCACTGATTTACCCACGAGAACACTTGAACACAGGAGACAAGTCAAACCGCCTCATCTGTTTCATATTTAGATCTATGCATTGAAACTCAGAGTGACAATGAAGTATCCACAAGACTGCATGGAAAGAAGGATGACTACAACCTTCAAGGAGTCAACTTTTCTTTTATGTCGAGCAATATTCCAGCAGCTCCATTCTTTGATGACCTTTTTAACCTGTACCATATGTTCCCTTGTGTTCATTCATATGGGCATTTGACTTGCCTTCGCATGTGTTTGTGACGGGTGACACATGTCTCGCAGTATATGCTCATCCCTGACCGAATGTAAATCATAGACACGTGTTTCTTGAAATTTAAAACAAACATTTAGCTGAGATTTCATATAATTGTGGAAATGGTTTTGTCGCTCTTATTTCCATTTTTAGTCAATGATAACAACTTCAAAGACTGCTTACCTAATCATGAGCAAAAACAAACAAACTGAAGACGACAACACGAAATTCGAGACATCTAGCATCGCAATAATGCAACAGATCCGTCGAACGTATTGTCAACCAATCAGAAAACCATAGTCTAGTCCCCCCCCCCCCCAAAAAAAAAAAAGATGCCATGGAATCATTTGCAATATATTCATTTACCTTAAACATATTTGAAGAAGATCGTAATTAAAAATAAATTTGCTTCACAACGCACAGTATGACAATCTCTTGATGCTTTGAATCCCCATCAATCCAGACGGTCACGTTCGCACTGAAATCGTCCGTATTAACACATTCTCCGGGATTAACGAATCATGACTATGTCGTAATGTCATTGTGTATCGTGTAAGGGTTCCCAGCAGTAATGGTCCGAACGGCGAGGTTTCCGGATAAACGGGGTCGGGACTAACGAGGTTTCATTGTATTAAAAAATCCCCCAAAATGTCTGTCATGGCCTCAGGTTTAATGTACATGGGCATTACTTCATCACGCAATCGTAAACGATACTTCCAGCACAGTGTTATCATCGGTTTAATACACTTTCATCACACATTCATGGAATAATTATGTACATGTAATCACTCGAAGGGCGAACTTAACTGAAGGCTAAAATAGAAATACATGCCAAAATGTCTGAACACGGAAGGTTGTAATTTTCTCTGACACGAGGATGCTTTTGTAACTGATCTGATATGAGCATCAATGAAACATTAGTCAATAAAAGGAGCATGTAGTAATATCATATTTCAAAATAGAAGTTAATAAAACGAAGCTGTGGCGCTGTTATGGCATCGGAAAATATACGCCAATGAAAGGATAATGTGTGGTAATAAAGATATATTGCACCAGTATCAGAAAAGCTGCAAGGATAAATTATTAACGTTTGCTGTCTCTTTTTGAGAGGCGAATTCTTATTCATATTTCTGTATGAACATCAGCATTTGTTGTTTGGATCTGCTGGTCATGCGTGTTCTAGAAGTAGGAGTTGCATTAAGCGGCAACATCTAATTGATGACAATGAACGTCGTCCCGGGAGATATTTTTAGAAGCAAGAAATTAGGGATAGATCTGGCAATCTGAAAGAATGAGTGGGTGAGAGATTAACTTAGCTTTAATTCCAGAGCCTTTCACTTGTTTACTGTTACTTTAAGACAGATAAAAGATAGATGACATTGTAATATAGTGGCTTCAATATCCGACTCAGTCATGCCTTTGGGAAATTAGACCTGTTTTTAATCTAATCTGCAGACATTACCCAAGCTAGATGCAGTTTACACAGATATTTCAGATTGGAAATCTGTTTATGAAACTATTACAATCTGTCAGTCCCAGATAGACTTGGAGATTTTCAGCATTTTGCATGAAAGTGTTCGACCTTCAGTGTCACAGTGAGAGCACTATCTCCAGGTGAACATTCAATGTTAGACCACAAAACAGGATCAAGCACCACTGCTCTAAATGTCAGTGACGGATTTAACTTACACGCTGGACCGCCGTAGTGTGATTAATGAGAGCCTAACGTTTAAATGTGAATTAAGACCTAAATCCCAAAGGTCTGAGACTCTCAGTGTCAGTCTGTGCATCCAAAGTACGCACTCGTTCTTATGTACATTGAATTACCAACTCCGTTATCATCAAGCATGCATCATTTCCACCGAAGAGCGAACAACCATACCCCTTTAAGGGAGACAGATTTATCGTTATGTCGATTCATAGAAAACACATTCTCAAAATGATCAATTTCGACAGATGAGTTCACTGTTTGAAAAGGCGATCTGATTCAATGGTAGTGAAGTGTTTTGCGGACATTGCTTAGATTGACACGTGGCTGTTATGAAGATATTTGAAGTGCTGTACTTCCTACTCAATGCATGATCAGTATTCTCATCCGTTGTCACGTGTGCTCAAGACCTGGGTTAGAGGATGCCCGATGGCTTATTCTAACCCACTGCAATAGGTCCGATCGGTTTGCAGATGTCGTGTGAGAATAGGGCCGTTAGTATGTGCCCTCTAGGGTTTATGTAGGGAAGACATTTATATGTATTTCTGTGTAGTTTGTATGTATGAGACCGCCTCCGTGGTCTAGTGGTAGAGCGTCCGCCCGGAGAGCGGAAGGTCCGGGGTTCGATCCCCGGCCGCGTCATACCAAAAGACGTTAAAAGATGGTACCCTGTCTGGCGCTCGGCATTAAGGGGCTAAAACAAGGACTGGTCGGCTCGGAGTCAGTATACTGTGTCTGAGTGGGGTATTCATGTTAAACTGCGGCATGGTATCTCAGTGTGCTAGCACTATAAATCGGCATCAGTCCGGACTAGTACAAGCAGCCTCACACATACATACACGTGCATGCACGTTGCTATATAAGTGCAATAATCTTGGACGCGACGTTAAACCCCATTTCACCTCACCTCACCTCACCTTGTATGTATGGAGCTGCAGCCTTTGGATAAAGGTTTCGGGTGTTGTTGGAAGCGTAAGCTGCAGTTTGGAGTGTTGTAGTAAACTGTTTACAGTTGAGTAATGTCCACGTTCTTTACATTGTCAAAATACAATGCTTGCAATACTACAGTATCTCACCTTACCGGTTATCAATCCCCTCACCTTTTATAGACAACTTTAAAAACAATCACATGCCAAACCATTTATGAAACTAAACATAGTTCAAGAATCCTCGAGCTGTTTTAAAGCAACCATATGCCAAGACACCTATGGAACTAAAAATGTAGCAAACGAATTGAGATTCCCAATCAGAGATTTAACGATATTACCAGACATTCAACGTTTAAGTCAATACTTTTACTGGTAAATACCTTCTGTACTACTTGAGTCACGCTGAGGTAATATGGGAGTCAAAAAGGTAACAGTCATTTAAGGATTATGTATGCCGTTTGGTAAGGCCTTATCATAATCTTCAAACTAGCCCAATATGTACATGTATGAAGTATTTCTATATTTTCCAACTGTCTTCAAACACCTCTTTGCGTATAGCATTCAACGTCACTTAGTAGTTAAGGTTAACATGGTCAGTAAATTCAATCATCATGTCTACGATATGTAGAATCTACAATATGTGATGACATGATTATAATAAATAATCTTTGTTTGTTTGTTAGTTTTTAACGTTGAACTCACCAATATTCTTGCTATTTGTCGGCAGCTTATAACTATTCAAACCTGTGATTAATATTATGAGCAATGTCTCCCGCCGTCGGGTACGATAACGTGTGTTATAATGTGTGTTATCACCCGAATTCTATATCCGCCTCGTACGAACCTAGCATAGGTTCTAAGGATCAATTCTAACCCTGATTCTCCACGGGGACATAATAAAAGACGTCAAATGTGTATTTCATATAATCTTCCAGTCCCATGTTTCTTTGCTGTTAATTTGAATTGATGACATGTCAAATGTTGTTCTTCAAATTGAAAATAATTGCTAATTGAGAATAATTTGAATTGGAATGCGATCATCCCCAGCTACGAAGCGCGGAGTACGATTTTATTCATCACTTTTGTCAATTTAAAAATGAACAGTTGTGTGATATTATACATGTAGTTATACTTTATCTATCACGTTGGCCAAATTCATCTCAGAAACATTTTTCTTTCTTCTTCAGAAGAACTTGATACACAACATAAACTGAAACAAAAAATGTTAGGGGCCATGAATAGTGTGGGGGATATTTCTTTGGAACTGAAGACATTTCACATATCGAAATATTTCAAGGACCCTAACCTACTTGTACAGTATACAATGTTGCACCATGTAACACCATATTGCAACGCTGTCTAGTGATAATATGTATCTTGTCATGTATCTCCCTTTGTTCTGATGCTTGTCGTTGTATTTACAATGCGAATGATATAATTCTGTATACGTTACTGCCTAAAACAAGCGAGCATTGGATAGACACTTGGTCTCAATTCGTTCCCTATTTACCCAGTCTTAATACATAGAGACGCGACCAAGGCTTGATATTTTGTTCTGACCGAGATCATTTTGGGAGTTTTATGTTTCATGTGTAGATTATATTTAGCAATCATACGTCAATTTTTTTAACCCTGAAAATTACTTCAGTAAGGAAGTAAATACACGATTTAAGCTCTGTTCTTGATTTTTATCTACATGCGTCAATCCATTATTGAATAAAATGCGTTTTTCCAAGTTTTTTGGTAGTATCACGACAAGTAAATATACGTTGTTTAAATCGTTCTTGTCGAGATTCGGTTTCTTTTTTTAGGAACTCTTGTCAGTCTAAGATGTATGAGTGAGTTGAGTTTAACGCCGCTTTTATCAGTATTCCAGTATATCCAGTATTCCAGTTGTTTATTAGCTTAATGTGGGAGGAAAGCCCGAAGTGATGCAGGTCTCAGACGTTTACCTCTTCGTTGAAACCCACGAGCACGGGTATGGTGCTGACAGACCTAGAAACATAATCGGGGCGAACCGGGATTCGAACCCACAATCATAGGTTTCTGGCGAGCCCAAGGGGCGCAACTCTGCACAGCGAATCGCGGCGCCTTAGACGACTGGGCCACCCGTGACCCCCTAAGATGTAAGAAACATGACTATGACCACGAAATGTAGACTACAGTGAGCATAATGCGTCGTTTTCATTTAACAGTTGTATGATCAACATTGGAAAATATTCCAATTTCGTATAATTAAAATGTCGGGCTCTTATGAATATGCAACCACATTGTATTTCATAACACACATAATTTTGAAACTATTCACATCATACAGTATGTTACGCGCCCTGTACTACATGCATGTCTGCACAGCTTTATGAAAGGTCATTCATAACCTGGATTGTGATCACACTAACTAAAAGTCAACTCAAAGTGACGGCTCTTCTAGCATAGTAAATACAAAGAAATATAAAAGATTCGCGGCCACTAGATTACAGTGTTGTGGAACTGTAATTGTTAAAATGGATATTCCGTTGGGAGAGCCATGCCAGACCTACATGTATATGACTGTACGTTCTGAGTTACTTCAATAGAACATGAGGCCCTTCATATAGATGCGTAATGGTAATGTTATTAAATCATTCCTGTAAGTATGATGTGCAATTATGTCTTGGTGTGAGAAACGGAAGGTCATCATTGACATGCACATGCCTTATAAATGTATTGACATTAACAATGGCATAATTTACACCACCTGTGGTATTTCAGAAGTAAATATTGGCGGTAAACTGTGGATTATCAGTTGAAAGAGTTAATTCATTCCATATTACGTTTGACAAACGGGAGCCTTCTCATTCAGACCGGGTAATAATTTCATTCTTTAGTGTTGTGCAGAAGTAAAAAGCGGGATTAAACCAAACTCACTCACTCACTGGTACTTTGAAAAGCAGAGAACTGATTTATATTGCGACAATATTTCCAAATATCGTGACGCCTACACTTAATCATTGGGTGAGTTGGTTAAGTAAGAACATTATTACATCAGTTCACCTCATCAGCTGAATGTAAGATTACACCCCAAGGAAAGGCGGTCGTGGACGTTTACCCCTTTGGTCAATCCGCGAGCATCTATATGTTACCAGGCGTGGAAGATAGGTTCTGAGCCAAAGGCGATTGCAGATCATTTTCAACATTAGTCCACTTCAAGGTCCATACACTTCTGCCAACGATGCTGGTGTGCCTGGATCCCACTGGTGTTAAATGCTTCCTTCTAGTTGTGTGAACAGTCCTATGACGTCATCATCATTTGCATAATGCTTGTCATACAGTTCTTTTATCGTGTTTGAGAAGAGATGGACACCTTAAGTGCGTTTTCCACGACGTTTAGCTTTGATAATCTCACGCAGTTGCCGAGAGATTAGCATAATATTGGTCATGAATGGTTTGACCTTTCAGGCGGTAGTCCACCAGTAGATCTCTTTAGTTTTAATCCCTGAAAGCCATCACCCTACCAGTTTCTGGACTTTGCTTTCTTCTTTGGAGGAGACGTTAAATATTTCCACTGCTTTGCAAATTGTTTAGTTTCAGGCTGCTTGAGGTGAATCCAAGACCCATCCATTGTTACAAATCGCTCAACCAAATGAGCTCGGTCTCTGTCAAAACGATGTAAATTCCTACGAGAGATGATGTGGCTGGAGCCTTTCTGTTTAGGAGTCAGACGCCTTAGAGCCCCGCGTGCTGAAACCTTTGTCATGCCCAGTTCATTCATCAGACTGTTCTCAACTCTCTCATGAGAGATGCCTATAGTATTTGTTGTGTTGCATGTGGTGAGTCGGCGATCATCTATGTATTTTATCCTAAGCTTTCTGTTTGTTTGTGTTTGTTGTTTAACGTCGCACTCAGCAATATTCTAGCTATATGACGGTGGTCTGTGCAAAATCGAGTCTGGACCAGACAATGCAGGGAATGACATCTTTTCAGCTTTTTTTTCAGACACGTTTGTGAAGCCTGTAGCTGCTGCTGCTGCTGCTCACTTTCCTTTTAAACAACTCTTAGATCAAGGTATTCAGTCAGGATTTACTTCAGCAATGAAATATCGGTTGTGTTTTTTATGTAAAATATAGTAATTTTACCACTTCCCTGGGAGCCTTGACGTATTTTTGGTACGTAATTATTGCAGAATTATTCATATCATAATTGCGACGAAGGGATTGATCCAGATAACACATATATGATGCTAATGGCAGGGGCTCACTTGAATCATGCCAAGAAATATCTGCTCGTGCCATATCTTAAGAACGCTGGACAGAGACGCAGTTTACAAGTCTTCCTTAATGATCATTGGAGTTAGTTTCAGCTATACTGAGAAGTGCGCCGAATTTAAACAAATCTCTTCAGAGAACTAAATCCTTCCTGTGCTGTCCTTGGTGTGGTGGCGATGGTCTGCCTCCCAATGATTAGACACCAGTCGTTCCACACGCTACACCGGCGCAAGATCAACAAGTCTGAGTTGCTCTTAGCTAAATGACCCTTTTGATGTGTTGGACAGGTGATTCGAGGAATTAATGTCACTATAACACATGTGATTGTTTAGTAGCTCTCGATTCCGTGGGCTATTTACTTCAGATTCTGTCAGTATCTTGGTTCAGGGTCACAATAGGGAAGAGTGAATTATGAGCGATAAAGAAATCGATTGGTTCCGCTATGCTATAATTAAAGGCAGAACGGCAGGTGGTTTGGTGATGGGGCATGTGAAGCTGTTTACGTAAAATACAATTTCAGATACATGAAGTACCGTTTTTTTCTATAAAACACCTTTCTTATCCAGAATTCGTGCAATTATTATTTATTCTTCTGCATTTCATCCATATCTCAAACCTATTTAACAAATTCGTTGGGATCTTATGATCATAAACATATTATTATTGGTTTATCCAATTGCAAAGAACGTATGGTTAAAAAACACCGACTTGAAACAATAAAACAGGTACCATATATATATATATATATATATATATATATATATATATATCATATACACCCCTGTTTGATGGTGGCTAAAAGTGAAACCAACACGAAATGGTTATTCGATTGCCTTGTATTTGATACGGGTATCATAGTTTTATCTGTCCCGATTCATATGTTTATCTGTCCCGAGTGCATGAAAGGTAGAAGTCCGAGCCTTTGACATTCATTCACGAGGAACTGATTGAGTTCCGAATAGGTTATTTTACACATTGCTGATTGACATTGTAGAAGAAAAATGAAGAAATACATATAACATATCAACCCTACACGGAAACTTCACTGAAGGCAGTCTCCTGTCAAAGGGATGTAATTTATTCAATTTATGACGTCATGAGTCAATGGATAACGTTATATTGTATTTTCTCAACTATGTAGTTCTGGGACGTCATATCGAATCAATTATGCGGACGTCAGTGAACAGTAGGATTATAAAGCGTGAGTTGCAACCCGAATGGGTATATTCAAGTGTCGTCAAAACTTTACAAATCTAGATGTCAGAAAGACACTCTAAAAGAAAACATGTAGTATGTTGTAACATTTTAGATGCCAATTTGAGATACATTTGTAATTAATAGCCTAAAACCTGAGAGGTTAATTTATGCACACGAAATTTGTGGTTGAGGTAACGTCGTGTAATCCTTCTGTCTACACATACCCCGAGACGTAGACAACGTCTTGTAATCCTTCTGTCTACACATACCCCGAGACGTAGACAACGTGATGTAATCCTACTGTCTGCATATACTTTGGGGCATAGACCACGTGATATAATCATTCTGTCTGCATATACCCCGAGACGAAAACAACGTGATGTAATCCCACTCTGTTTATAATCCCGGTAGATAGACCACGTGATATAACCCAACTGTCTGTATATACCCCGGGGCACAGACAACAGGGGGTAATCCCACTGTCTGTGTATAATCCCGGTATATAGACAACATGATGTAATGCCACTGTCTGTGTATAATTCCGGGACATAGACAACATGATGTAATCCCACTGTGTATAATCCCGGTATATAGACAACGTGGTGTAATGCCACTGTCTGTGTATAATCCCGGGACATGATGTAATCCCACTTGATGCATATACTTTGGGGTATAGACAACGTGATATATTCCTTCTGTCTGCATATACCCTGAGAGGTAGACAACATGATGTTATCTTAATGTATGTATATACTAGTAATTAGGGACATTGACAACGTGATGTAATCCCACTGTCTGTGTATAATCCCGGGACATAGACAACATGATGTTATCCCACTGTCTGTGTATAATCCCGGGACTTAGACAACATGATGTAATCCCACAGTCTGTGTATAATCCCGGGACTTAGACAGCATGATGTTATCCCACTGTCTGTGTATAATCCCGGGACTTAGACAACATGATGTTATCCCACTGTCTGTGTATAATCCCAAGACATAGACAACATGCTGTAATCCTATTGTCTGTGTATAATCCCGGGACTTAGACAACATGATGTAATCCCACTGTCTGTGTATAATCCCGGAACTTAGACAGCATGATGTTATCCCACTGCCTGTGTATAATCCCGGTACAAAGACAACATTATGTTATCCCACTGTCTGTGTATAATCCCGGGACATAGACAACATGATGTAATCCCACTGTCTGTGTATAATCCCTGGACTTAGACAACATGATGTTATCCCACTGTCTGTGTATAATCCCGGGACTTAGACAACATGATGTTATCCCACTGTCTGTGTATAATCCCAAGACATAGACAACATGGTGTAATCCCACTGTCTGTGTATAATCCCTGGACTGTGACAACATGATGTTATCCCACTGTCTGTGTATAATCCCGGGACATAGACAACATGATGTAATCCCACTGTCTGTGTATAATCCCGGGACAAAGACAACATTATGTTATCCCACTGTCTGTGTATTATCCCGTGACTTAGACAACATGATGTAATCCCACTGTCTGTGTATAATCCCGAGACAAAGACAACATTATGTTATCCCACTGTCTGTGTATAATCCCGGGACATAGACAACATGATGTAATCCTGCTGTCTGTGTATAATCCCGGGACTTAGACAACATGAAATTATCCCACTGTCTGTGTATAATCCAAAGACATAGACAACACGATCTAATCCCACTATCTGTGTATAATTCCGAGACATAGACAACACGGTGTAATGTCACTGTCTGTGTATAATCCCGGGACTTAGACAACATGATGTTATCCCACTGTTTGTGTATAATCCCAAGACATAGACAACATGATGTAATCCCACTGTCTGCTTATACTTTGGGGCATAGACAACGTGATATTATCCTTCTGTCTGCATATACATCGAGACGTAGAGAACGTGATGTAATCCAACTGTCAGCATTTACTTTGGAGCATAGACAACGTGATATATTCCTTCTGTCTGCATATACCCCGAGACGTAGACAACATGATGTAATTCCCCTGTCTGTGTATAATCCCGGTATATACACAACGTGGTGTAATGCCACTGTCTGTGTATAATTCCGGGACATACACAACATGATGTTATCCCACTGTCTGTGTATAATCCCTGGACATAGGCAACATGGTGTAATCCCACTGTCTGTGTATTATCTCTGTACATAATCAAAATTAAGTAATCCCTCCTGTCTGTGGGATTGTGTCTGTGTATAATTCCGGGACATAGACAACATGGTGTAATCCCACTGTGTATAATTCCGGTATGTAGACAACGTGGTGTAATCCCACTCTCTGTGTATAATCCCGGGACATAGACAAAATGATGTAATCCCACTGTCAGAGTGTAATTCCCGGACATAGACAGCATGGTTTAATCCCATTGTGTATAATCTCGGTCTATAGACAAAGTGGTGTATTGTCACTGTCTGTGTATAGTCCCGGGATATAGGCAACATAATATAATCCTGCTGTCTGTATAATTATAAAGTTGGGGCATTGACGAGCACGAACACGTTGTGTGTGGTATGGGAGCACAAAGTTGAACTGGCATTGTTTATTAAACTTGAATTATTAACACTACTCTGCCTGTCTGTGTGTGTGTGTGTGTGTGTGTGTGTGTGTCTCTCTCTCTCTCTCTCTCTCTCTCTCTCTCTCTCTCTCTCTCTCTCTCTCTCTCTCTCTCTCTCTCTCTCCAATCCCGCAAGGTTATGAGAATTGTTAGCAATAAATCGTAACGAACACAGATTTACCTATCATAGATAACGGTGTATACTTGTGATATATATTCACTGTTTAAAGATGATGGATTACCAATGAAAAATGTTTATGTGGGCTTGTAGTGGCGAGGACATATTGAGAAATATGTTTGTATAAGTTGTGTGTCTCAAGAATGTTCAACCTTAACAGCCAAGACTAATGCTGACATTTTTTTCAATTTTAACGCATTCTGCAAAACGGGATACTGTATCAGTTCTTTGTTTGTATAAATTGTCTTCCGAAATCTGTAGAAGATCCGATTTTACAAAAGGGACTAAAATCGATCGACACAAGGGAGTTCTAGTGAACGAATGTTCTGTAGACGACCGGCCACACCAGTGCCTTTTGATCGTTAATTCAGAGATGACTCAATCGGCTATCCACAAAAACAATGAACAGCTTGCTCGACATATTCGCGATATAAGGGAGGCAACTCCAAGGAATACGATCCCCCACCGCGTTAACCAATGCAATATTCACACATTGAACGCACTTCCTTCGCTCACGAGTTCGAGTCGAGAGTATTGACAAAAGCTAGCTCGGGATGATTGATAACATACACTGGGATATTGTTACGAGATGAAGCGTTTTGCTGCCACTTCATCCTGTATATGTTGCACCGAATGCTTCAAGAAGCGCCCCGAGATGTGTATCCATTGATCGTGTTTAATCACAGAAATAACATTGCTTCATAAAAAACAGCAAACATACCTTATACAAGCTCGCAGGGTATTTAATGTCATGCCTTGATGTATGACGCTATTGTGGCAACATCTCATGTTGTCTTCTGCTGTTATTGATGCAATATCATGGCGATAATGCCAACTGAGTCCAAGGGATATTGTACCATGGTCATATTAAGTTATTGTTCTCAACGGAGTGCATTGATCATACAGTAGACTGATTGACGACAACATTGACAGGAAGCTATGCATATGGGTAATATTCGTGTTAATATCCTATCTGCAAAACACGTCATCAGAATAACAATAAAACAAGTAACGCAGCAACGTAAAATAGCCGTTTGTATGTATGGTGTTTAGTGTTGGGTTTCGTAAAGATTGTGTGCTGGTCCCCGCACGATATTGCAGTGGGTAATATAACGCCAATGTTTATGAGAGAGGGCTCGATCTTTATAACATTCGTAGTATCTCTGCTGTTTCTGAGCCGATGATTTCCCTTTCAGAAACAGACATCATCTCATTGCTATCACTCAAATAAGGATCTTTTGAAGATGTTCACAGACAAAAGTATGTTTTGCCAACACAAGCCCCGAGTTTTTTGTCCATGGACATATAGATTTGGAATTGTAAAAATGGATCCGGTCATGATGGTTTGCGAGGAAATCAAACTGACTGATCACCTTATCGGCATGACTTATTTTTTGATGACGTTTGAAACTGTCGGACAAATCACAGCGCTGACCCAAATAGCAACCCACGTCCCCCAGGGCACGCCGAGAATTGACCGACTTAACATACATAAAAGAACACTATCCGTATGTTCCAATCATGGGAAGCCTTTGATGTGGGATTATTGCTAATCCACAAAATCAGAATTCAACTATGTCCGAGCATCAAACCAACACAGGGTCAGACGGTTCGACTACCGATGGAAGACGGCAATATTTACACTCCACACGGCTAGTGCCTGTGGCACGTAAACAGGATTCCAACCACAACTTCTGGAACTATTCCATCCCGATACCTCACAGTCCATGGACCCTAAATATTTTTACAGACTGTCTCGACTAAGATTTTTCTTTCCTATCTGTCATTTTGCTTAGATAAGTGATATTTAATCGGAGATTGGAGGAAGTCGTTAATCCGGTAATGTTTATGAAAGGAAGGTCTGATGCCGCAGCACACGTTGGTGCCTACGCTGCAAGTTCTTCGTGCACTGTAATTGTAAACGTGATAATACACTGTACACTTCGCTGGTCATGAACATTGAAGTAATGTGACCGCGCTGAAACAACTTCTCATCGCCGCTGATTAGGGGCATTTTGGTCAGATGATTGTATTTAAGAAGACGCCATAAAAATATATCTAGATGAAAGCACCCTATCATCAGACTCCATAGCCATGCGATTGGCTATCGTGCTGCCTTTGTGAAAAACATAATATTATTGATAACCGCTGTCTGCAAAACGGCGTTTATAATAGCACCCAAGGCAAGAAATGTAACGATAATATTTGATTTCCACTCCAATATATCCCAAACAAGATCGAGCTTTCGTGAACAGTTTGTAGTAATTAACGATTTGAATATTGAAACGGTGCTGTCAGTTAATTCTCTACAGAATCAATATAATACATCAGCTATATTTATTCCAAACATCAATTTGCATATGACCCTCAAAGATACCCTGATGACATGGTTCGTCTCCATGTATGGTTCCAAATCAGGACCATTTTGTTTCTGAAACACTGTTTGACATTTCGTCGTTCGATTCTTCTGTCCTCTTTGAAAGCGATTAGGGAGTCTTCTTCACATTCAACATTGCCAATGGAACACTATGTGCCTCTCACTCCAAAGTCACAATTTGCATTTAAATTCTCACTACTGAAAGGTCGCTTAGAGACTGGAGACTTAGAGACAGGTTGTAAGCAGCAAAGGGTTTTAATAGAGCTGATGATCACTAAGCTCTGACAGGAGCCTCGGAACACGGAACCTCCCTGCTTATAAACCTGTCTAGGTACAGCCAGGGAGATTGCTTTTAGCAATTGATGAAGATAAGAAGTTGGCCATCTAGAGTTAATCACTTAAGAAAAGTAAATAACAGCCTACAACACGTATCCATCGATGATGTTGATTTACTGTGTTTATCTACACTGTCATAGCCTGGTGAGAGGTGGTCATTCATTGGACTACCACACACACTTACCACGACTGTCAGTGTGTGATTCTTCACAGTCAGCAAGCGATGTACATGTACACATGTATGTGTTTTAGTGTGCTATTTGGAGAAACGTAAAGTATACCATGTCGTATACTGTATAAACATATTCAGTTTAAACTTTCTTATGCTCTAGCCACCTTGAACTTTCATTTCGCGTTTAGCAGAGTATATAAGTGGCACTTATGTATAACGTATGTACATACAGTGGCACGAAGTTTCCTAAAATCGATGCAAAGGATGAAAATACCATTGCGTTATTCATTTTGTATCTTAGTCATAGAGTTAAGCCCAAACGAAGCGATAAATTCCAGAAATCACAATCACTAATATAACGTTAGTGTTGACACCTGGTGTTCGCAAAACGATTGAGTATATGCTGCCTTTATTGTAGCAGAAGTCGTGGCTCAAGGCCAAGGTAACGGCGTTCGACAGAGGAGAACATCTGAGTCCATTTTAATCCAGGGAGGTCCTTTTTCTCATGTTATGAAATATTGAAATATATTTTGTTATATGTGTATACAGATAGCTGTAAGGTTGCAGCCAGGTCTTATAAATGGTTAGTACAATGTACCAGTGCATATTTCCGCCCAGACTATCCATGATTACAGAGAATTCATCATTTAGTTTTGTTTCATTACTGAAACCTTACACAAGACCCTACACTATCTGGTAGGAATCAACATTAACTGAGAGTATGAGATACTAGCCCAGGCTGCATCCTATCGATCGTAATAATCCACCTGACGAGCTGCAGCAGCGCGACCCTAAGATTCCCTTTATTGGATTATAAAGATATTAAACCATAAGGCATAAGATCCTGTCCCTCAAAGAGACACGTGTTGGACAATCCTCTGCTGTTATATCAAATATACGAGCATTTTACGAACATAAAAGTTCACTTTATCAAACTGAAAAAAGATACATCCGTATTTGATTAGATTTAAACATCAATGTCAAGCCTTTTAATCAACGATGCAGCAGCGATGTCACCTATCAAACTGCCAGTGTGTAAAACCCAAAGTATATCTGGGCATTTTTAACATACACGTGATCTGAATTTCAAAAGTAAGCCTATGTCAAGTGATTGCTGAAATGTGATTACGTATGATACGAGTGTTCCACTGGTACTGGTCGATCTAAAGCACATGCAGAGGTAGATATGAAAGAGGAGCCAATAACAAATACACACTGGACTGATGGCCCGAGGTTATGATCCAATGTGCCGTGCTCTTGGGTTTTACCAAAATGGTAAAAGTCTGTGACCTGCGTCAGTTGGGGCCAAGCCGTTATAGGACTAAAATGGTGTTACTAGTAGCTTTTAACTTAAAGTCACCCATACACGAACGCTGTGCATATGATTACACAGCAGTGTGAATCTTGTACCTCAATGGGAATAGCCATGATATGTTAATTGAATTGATATGTGTTTTGCTTTCTTGAAGAGGTAAACTTACAGTGACTTGAATGTTCTCGGCTGACCAGGATCTGCTGTTTTCGTCGCGAACACTACGTGTCTAGGAAGTAGCTCCAGGATTGGGTGCCCATTTTCACTGAACCCTGTAGGTACACCTGATCAGTCCTGAAATGTCTGTCGAAAGAAGTGACTTAAGTAACCAGGTGGTCAGGCTCGGTGAATTGCTTCATAGCCTGTGATAATATACATAGTCCGACAGAGTGGATCCTTGCTCAGAATATCACTCACTGGGTTGTCTGGTCAAGATTCCATTATTTATAGGACGTCGTCTTATAGTTGGAATATTGATGATTGTGTCGTTAAACAACAAACAAAATATTCTTAGTGAAGGTTTAGGTGTTGGTGCATAGTGTGAAACAGACATATCATTTCAAGACAATTCATTTTGAAAATAAAACATGTGTTAGCAGTACTAAGATGAAGTGTTGAGTCAGATGCTTGAGTCATCTGTTTCAATTTAAGGTACATTGTATGATTGACAAGTGGCCAGAGTGTCACCCAAATTTAAGAAATAAACTGAGGGTCAAAAGAATTTTTACAGATCGGTTTTTCGAATAGATAAAAAAGACAAGAAATACAAGTTAATCCAAACGTTGTATTTCGAAAGTAAGAGTTCCCAAAGTTCACAAACAGCACCAGGGATCAGATGGGCGATTTTACAAATCAATTGTCAGTGTTAGTTTGTTTATTGTTTAACGCCGTACTCAGCAATATTCCAGCTATATGACGGCGGTCTGTAAATAATCGAGTCTGGACCAGACAATCCAGTGATTAATATATCATGAGCATCGATCCACGCAATTGGGATACAATGACATGCATCAACCAAGTCAGCGAGCGTGACCACCCGATCCCGTTAGTCGCCTCTTACGACAAGCATAGTCGCCTTTTACGACAAGCAAGGGTTGCTGAAGGCCTATTCTACCCCGGATCTTCCCGGGTCCATAACTGTAACTAAATGAAAGTCAGTGATTCAGAAGCGTGCAAACATGCAGAGCGTGCACACAACGTCGTTCGGTCATTCAACTGAGTTCAGTAGGCGTCATCAGATCAGAAATTGCCTTCCATTCCACTCTCAGTGCCTGCAAAATCTAATCTCTGTGCTTTGGAGATTCTCTGGCAAAGCCAGTGGGTCCTTGTTTGTATGTCGGCTCTTTACAGCTGCAACCTACTCTCATGGGGAAAGAGCACACATTGGCATTTCCGACATTGCAAACGCTGAACTTGATGTTGCCTTATCAACGACACTTCTCTGAATGGTAGAAAGTCCCTGATAACATGCCGTCATAGTCGAAGACGTACTGTCTGACCACTGATAATACGTCCAAGGGCAGTCGCTGTAAAAGACGTCACAATGAGATATCTGTTATTGCCACATATTAGGCCAGTATGTCAACGTAGCACTTGGACTCCCCTTCTTGCTGATCTGTTTCCTTATGCATATGAATCGGAATGTCTGTTCCGATTGGCTAATCAAAACGGGTTATAAGGTCCATGTATATGGATGATCTGATATCGTTTAATAACATCAAACAGCCAATTCCCTTACACCGATTTACCCACCTAAACTATAAATAAAGGAGACCAGTGAGACCGCCTCATCTGTTTCGTATTTACATCTATGCATAAAGATTCAGAGTGACAAAACAGTCTCCACAAGACTGGATGACAAGAGGGATGACTCAAATTTTCGAAAAGTCCCTTTTTCCCTTTACTTCGAGCAATATTCCTGCACCTCCAGCCTTTGGTGTTCATATTTCACAACTTTTGAGTTACAATCTAGCATGCTCCTTCAACCAAGATTTCAAAGCGCATTATACTGCTCTTGTTCAGGAGTTGTTTGATCAAGCTAACAACATTCAAGGCCTCAGTAAAGCTTTCAAAAAGTTTTATGGTAGATATTTCCAAATTTGACAGAAATGATGCCCAATCCAATCCCCTAGTTTGACTTGTACCAAATGTTCCCGTGTTTTTAACATGCAGTGAATTTGTGCTTAATAAAGTCGTTTTACAAGTGCAGCATCGCCCAAACGCTGCATCGTGTGACGATGTTTAATTTGTAACGTTGCGTCGAACAATACAGAAACCAATCCAACATAACATGACCGTAAATAGTGGAAATATTTCTAAAACAAATAGTTCGGTATACTTTCGTTTGACACTAAGTTTGTAGACGAATATTCTAGTAAAGTGATGGCACATCGTGAGTTATTCTAGAAGGACCTATGCTCATGTTGGAAATAAAAACCTTTTTGAAAAAAATAATAGTATCCATAAAAAATACGATATGGACTTGAATACTTGAACGGTTTTTTTTTCTATATGTATGTATATATTCACAACTGATTATTCACCTTTACAGCCCCAGTGAGTTCGATGGCTGAAGATGCAAATCGACCGCTCCTTGCTGGTGGTGCTGATTGCCTGTCTCCTACTACTAGGTGGAGCCAGAAGTAAGGGTGAGAATTGAATATACGCGTGCATGTGTCTGAGCCTATTAATGCAAATCGACCGCTCCTTGCTGGTGGTGCTGATTGCCTGTCTCCTACTACTGGGTGGAGCCAGAAGTAAGGGTGAGAATTGAATGTACGCGTGCATGTGTCTGAGCCTATTAATGCTGTAGCGTCCCGTTTCAGTTCGCATTGGACATTATCAACTGTGTATGTGTATGGCAGCAATTCTCCACAGATTTCATTCTTACCTACTTATACATATAGCTTATCATCTTCAAGAGGCATGGGTGGCCCAGTTGTCTAAGGCGTCGCAATTCGCTCTTAGGAGTAACGTCTCTTGTGCGTGCCAGAAACCGGTGATCGTGGGTTCGAATCCCGATTCGCTCCGATTATATTTCTATTTGTGTCAGTACCATACCCGTGCTCGCGCGTTCACAAAAGTGGTAAACGTCTGAGACAATCATCTTGGGATTTCCTCCCACATTAAGCTGACACGCCGTGATATGACTGGAATACTGTTAAAAGCGGCGTTAAAACCAACTCACTCACTTACTCACTCACTCAGAATCACCTTCAGCAGAGGTACTTTCATTTCTGGTTACACTTTAGGAGTTTCGTTCATGCTAAATTGTGCAGCATTTACAATAAACTACGGTTATAACGAACACGCTTATAACGAACTTACGGATATAACGAACTTACTGTTTTGGTCCCGACTATTTGCTGTAGTTATGCTGTATATATGCTTATAACGAACTACGGTTATAACGAACTAAAATTAGTAGTCCCTTTGAGTTCGTTATAACCGTACTTTACTGTATTTACGTAAACATTTGTTAACATATTTGACATTATCAAACATGCGCAATTAACGCTACTTAATTACTGAGGCTTATCACATCAAATAAAATGCACACTAATAATTTCTCACATATATGGTGTGATACGTACAAACATGATAATAATCACGATAACTATAGTATGTACATTTGTACAGCGCTATTTCCATCCGCGTACGTGCATTACTCTCAGTCAACATTCAATTTGCACACTCGGCTTCTTGGAGAGTATATATACTGAAGGACAAAAGAAAGTACACACGATGGTATTTGATGAGATGTATATGATACATCATATACAACATTTACACAAAAGAGATGATGTGCAGAACAAATTATTTATCACCCACATTACTCCTCTGCGTGTGATAATAATGATAATAACAACAATTATAATAAGTGTCCTGATAAGGTACACTGTTTAGCGTAAAACAACTAATATAAGTCAGATGAGTCACATTTATATCGTCAAGGATTAACGTAAAATGTTCATGAAAAATTCTTTGCGTAAATTAAAGCTTATATATATTAAATTAAAAGGTATATAACTTGATCTCACTACATATCGAAAGTCAATACGTTTCAATACGTTTGGTATTTGCAAAACACGAATAGCAGTAATGAAACGAAAACAGAACAGCTGTACCCACGTTTTCCTACAGACAGACTGACAATCTGCACTCGCATAGTGATGGTTTAGTTTCAGCTTAATATTTGCCCGCTATCCTGCATCAGTCAAGCAGTAACTTACCTTAAGACAATGCCTTATATGAGTTTCCTAGTTACAATCTCTTTACTAATATGCCGATTGGATAACTATTGTTATATACACACGTGTTTGCGGGTGTTCTTAATCCGATTGTTATAATGTTATAACACATGTTATAAAACAAGAGTTGAAAATATTAATTTAATTTTGCACAACTTTCAGTTATTTGTCATATCCGTACATTTCGAATTTCCTGCTTCGTGGAAGTTATAACGGGTTTTATGTAGATATATGTTGTAGTTAGTTATTCGTTAGTCGTTAGTCAGCGTACATGTAAGTTCAATCATTACAACATAGAGTATTATTCGAGGGCGTAGCGTCTAGGGTATCTAACATGAGATTCAAATGCGTTAACGAACAGAAAAATGGTTTCATTTGGTTTTTGGTAATTGATGTTGCTACACGTCTTCCCAATGTAAACGCACGGAAGCAAAAAAAAAAACGCACTTAAGATCGAAAATATATTTAAGACTACACAAACTAGTCCCGCCATCTCACTCCCATCCCCGCCGGGCCAAATGAGAGTACTCCCGTGTGGTTTGATAGGCGTGTTTAACATTAACTACTGACTTCACTGTGTACACAGTCTGATTGCGTTCATGTTTCCCTATGTACCTGTTGCTCTTCGCCCGGTTTCGACAACTAGTTAAAGATGCCTTACCGGCTGTCACGACTGTTAATATGTTGATCATTTCTCAACAGGATATAATTTTTATCATCTGTTTTGGTCTTGATTAATGTTTATTACTGTTTACTATGGCGGCAGTTTAATTAACGATGCTGTGCCCTTAACCGTTCTGTGAATATTTACTTAATACATAGCGTTTGAACAGTCGCGAGAAATTCTTCAAAAAGAGTGTATATTTTCATGTAGACTTGCTTCGGAAATTGGGTAATAGTATTCCGATTCCATGGCGTATCTATAATACATGTATAACAAATGGATGTAAAAATCATATGTATTGTGCAAAAAAGGTTAGACATACTTGTAATCTCTGAAATGACAATAGTTCCAGGTTTGTTATGTAGAAGTGTCTTTTGATGTATGAAAGGAGCCCATAGTCTCTTCATTTTGAGAAACCCAGAAATCAAGATTTTCAAAAGTACTGTAGACTTGCTGGGAATTTTAAAGATATTTTTGTTCAGACTTTGTTCAAGAGACTATCACAAGTTCGTTCAGAGAATTGATCTCGGTTGAGTTAATAGATTGCGTATCTTATATCTTCAAGTTTTGTGGTAAGACATGTTGAAGTACACGTTGTAATAATCGCGTATCTTATATCTTCAAGTTTTGTGGTAAGACATGTTAAAGTACACACTGTAATAATCGCGTATCTTATATCTTCAAGTTTTGTGGTAAGACATGTTAAAGTACACACTGTAATAATCGCGTATCTTATATCTTCAAGTTTTGTGGTAAGACATGTTAAAGTACACACTGTAATAATCGCGTATCTTATATCTTCAAGTTTTGTGGTAAGACGTGTTAAAGTACACACTGTAATAATCGCGTATCTTATATCTTCAAGTTTTGTGGTAAGACATGTTAAAGTACACGTCGTAATAATCGCGTATCTTATATCTTCAAGTTTTGTGGTAAGACGTGTTAAAGTACACACTGTAATAATCGCGTATCTTATATCTTCAAGTTTTGTGGTAAGACGTGTTAAAGTACACACTGTAATAATCGCGTATCTTATATCTTCAAGTTTTGTGGTAAGACGTGTTAAATTACACGCTGTAATAATCGCGTATCTTATATCTTCAAGTTTTGTGGTAAGACGTGTTAAAGTACACACTGTAATAATCGCGTATCTTATATCTTCAAGTTTTGTGGTAAGACGTGTTAAAGTACACACTGTAATAATCGCGTATCTTATATCTTCAAGTTTTGTGGTAAGACATGTTAAAGTACACACTGTAATAATCGCGTATCTTATATCTTCAAGTTTTGTGGTAAGACATGTTAAAGTACACACTGTAATACTCGCGTATCTTATATCTTCAAGTTTTGTGGTAAGACATGTTAAAGTACACACTGTAATAATCGCGTATCTTATATCTTCAGGTTTTGTGGTAAGACATGTTAAAGTACACGTTGTAATAATCGCGTATCTTATATCTTCAAGTTTTGTGGTAAGACGTGTTAAAGTACACGCTGTAATAATCGCGTATCTTATATCTTAAAGTTTTGTGGTAAAACATGTTAAAGTACACACTGTAATACTCGCGTATCTTATATCTTAAAGTTTTGTGGTAAGACATGTTAAAGTACACACTGTAATAATCGCGTATGTTATATCTTCAAGTTTTGTGGTAAGACATGTTAAAGTACACGCTGTAATAATCGCATATCGTATATCTTCAAGTTTTGTGGTAAGACATGTTAAAGTACACGTCGTAATAATTGCGTATCTTATATCTTCAAGTTTTGTGGTAAGACATGTTAAAGTACACGTTGTAATAATCGCGTATCTTATATCTTCAAGTTTTGTGGTAAGACATGTTAAAGTACACATTGTAATAAATTCGCGTTGAGCTGGAACTATTTGCTGACCAAGACCTGTCCTCGTCAAATAATTAAATGTCACTATGGTCACAACAAACTAAGTATCTGCGTATGAAACGCAGCATCATAAACCTTGTGGAACTGTTAACGTGTACCTGAGACTAGTTAATGACTGGTTAATGGTTCCCTTCGTCTCGCCAACAACGCCCTGGCTTCAGTTCTCCACATTGGGTACAATCTGGTGCTCCCGCCATGACAATACTGGAATACTGTTAAAAGGGGCGCTCTCGCACTAATATCTAATTCATGGTTCACTAGATCGCCGTTTTGGGAGACAATTCTGAACAACAAAGCATTAATATATTATGACAATTATTTAAGAACCACTGGGTTAAAACATTAAATATTATTGTCTGTTTGCCACACGCTCCGTATAGCAGTAGTTCAATACGACATAAAGTAAACTACGGTTATAACGAACACGCTTATAACGAACTGACGGATATAACGAACTACTCTTTTGGTCCCGACTATTTGCTATAGTTATGCTGTATATATGCCTATAACGAACTACGGTTATAACGAACTAAAATTAGTAGTCCCTTTGAGTTCGTTATAACCGTACTTTACTGTACCAACTTGCCAGTGTCTACCTTACCTCGTTGTAGGGGGTCAAGGATAGTTAACTGCCATTAAGGAGTGCCATATCAACGATCGTTGGTTTGAATCTCATGTTTGCCTTAAATAATGCTGCTTTGTTTTTAGCTTTATATCCGTGCTCTCCGATTTCGTCAGTTGGAATATGGTTGGAATATCTACGACTGCGTTACTTCATCCCACAGTATGTCGACACGTGCGCACCGTGATATAACTGAAATACTGTTAAAAGCAGCATTAAACGCAATTCACGCACTACATGTATACTGTAATGGCATACACTCGGGTCCTCTCCATCAACACACTACCTCAGGC
The DNA here is from genome assembly GCF_023055435.1 of Haliotis rufescens. Lineage (NCBI taxonomy): Eukaryota > Metazoa > Mollusca > Gastropoda > Lepetellida > Haliotidae > Haliotis > Haliotis rufescens. Next base: position 56,953,993 of record NW_025963779.1, on the reverse strand, counting down.
AGCAATACTGTAGAGTTATTTTATGACTCGGTTGTAAACCGTTTAACAACAGGGAACAGGTTATTCTCTGCTCAACAGATAATAAACCAATTATATAAATCTCACAACTACCGTCCGTTTGTGTTGTGTCATATGATCGTCACGTGCACGAGAGTAGTTCCAGTATGAATTCCTATCAGTCATGTCCGAGGTCCCATGGGACTGGTTCGAGCCGAGTTTGATATAACAAGTTCCATGTGTGTAATGCGGAGACGTTAACGTTGAGTGAGAGAGCTAATTAAAATTATGACGTCGCATCGGCAGTACACTAGCCATTTAGCCTTTAAGTCAGTCAGAAAGACCGAGAAAGCCTGTATACTTAAAAATAATAGACGAGGGTACGAATACACACTTTCTCGTTTCTTGAATAAAGTCAAAACATTATGTAAAACATCCACACGTACGTACACGACCTATGGCCCTTTGTTTCAATGAGGACAGTTGCGCAACAGCTGCACGTGCATTCCGCGGCGGCCATGTTTGATTTTCCAGGATGTCTTATTACCTAGAATATTTACGCTCTTGGAACTATAGGCTGACGTCACTTGAATTATTTGTCGTAAAAAACACAGGTAAGGATCTACATGTCGCCGTGCCGTACGCCTGGTGTTCTTACTTGACCAGGCGATACTAAGATAATCCTTTCGTTGGTTAGGCGGTTACAGAGCCAAGAAATGTTGTCGTTACTTCACGAAACCTAGGCCTTTCATCTCTTGCGGTTATTGCCAGAGAAATTGATATCAGTTGAAAAATTGTGCACTTATCGGCACATGACATTGATCATTAAGATTCGCTATGATTAAATCTCGATGTAGCTCGAGCGAAGACTGATTTCCAAAAATATTGCTTGCGGAAAGTATCACTTTTTAGGAGGTCATGTTAAACATGAAATCACCACTCTTAGATTGATTGTGGATTGAAAATAATTTGACATGCGTCAAAGTTATGATTCAGCCTTAATGGCTTTTCTTCCTTGAAATATTATATCGTCATCTGACAGTTTTTACAAACTATTATACCATATGAATTCGCAAATCACAACTTAGCCTCTGGTGATCTTAACACAACAGAAAAAATAGTTTTCGACTGAGTACATACCAATTGCCAAGGACCTTTTGAAATCGACCATCTGCAATCCGAACTTCTCTCTTATCCAACACAATCCTATGCAACATGCAGTTAAAATATCACTGTCGAGGATTGCCTTTCAAAGGTACATCATATCTCAAGGAACAAAGAAGGCTTCTGTCAAACTTGGTGCACAATTTATTAACCTACTGAAAGCAATTTTAATCTGCCAAAGTTGGGGTTAAATAGCCTGACATGTTGGTATTATATCAAGAGGTTGAAAGGAAACCTCATCAGGGGATCTTGTCACTGAACCAATTTCAACCAGGCACGGAGAATGGTTCCTGGTGATTTCGGATAACGACAACAAACAAATTGTTAACCTACGTTTGCATACTGGCTATCAGTGATTGGTTTCGTCAAGGAAATACCAAATTCCGACGCTATGAGATTTTAAGTAAAAGGTATCTGCTAAATATTATAAGTTGCAATGGATTCTTTTAAGTTTTTAAATTAGAAAAAATAATGATTAATGCATGTATAGTACATAGTACTATACATGTACATGTAGAACGACCCCGTACTACAAAATACCTGCATGTACATTATTGTTACACAGATAAGAGAGGGAGAGTTAGCGAGTCAATAAAATTCAAAGTTACGTCCACAGAAATTCAGCCTAACTGCGATTATAAAACAGGGGTTCGAATCCCTGATTATGTGTCTAGGTTTCTCAGCACTATAACCATGATCTTGAGTTCGAAGTGGTAAACGTCTTAGACCTGCATCACTTAGGCCGCGAAATAACTCAAATGCTCTATAACAGAGGGTAATACACCTAGACCTTTTCCACAGTACTTCTACATTACAACAATAATGAAATACAAATACAAAAGAATACATAATGCCTCCGGTACCTAATGATAAGCAAGGAACATTCATCTATTATAAAGCGCAATACAAGATGCTGGTGAATTAATGTTAGTCAGACTTTAATTAAATCTATCTATTTCTTTTCCCGTGTGGTAATTACCAGTTTTTGCAAACTCCTAATTTGCTGTCATGGCTGTTAGTTACACGATTGAAGAGCTAAACAAAGATTCTGGTTTCCTTTTGGGTCCGGGGCTGGTTCTTGATACGGTAGTGTGCCATGAGTAATTGACAATAAATCTGGCTAATCACCTTTTGATCTTCACTTGACTACTAAGGTTAATTCATTTGTGTATAGTGTTTACTTGCCTTGTTAAAACGATTTAGTAGTTGTATGAAAGAAACGTGGCGAAGTTATTTACGCGTTAACAGATGTGTGTAATACCCTTGATCGAAAAAAGGGTATAAGGCCTTTCCGTTTGCGACTGTTAGATTTTCTTCATTAGGTATTAACGAGAGCATTGACGTGCAAAATCCTTTGATCACATTATCAGCAAATAAACAAAGTATTAACGACAGAAAAGTTCATACGAGATGATAGTCTTGTTCATTCAAATGATGGGATCAAATGTAGGTTTGATATATAATAATTAATTTTTCTGACGACATATGTAAATTACAGATTCAAGAAAGGAACATTGTCTAGTATTCCTGTTGGAATAGATTATGTTGCGACTTTGATTATCATTTCACATTTCTGGCTTTTATTATTCTGTTAAGAGATCTGGTTGCCCTGGTGACAGGTCATCATTGGAAGCGGGTTCCGTGACAGGCATAGCGGGATTAGTCCGTCATTCTGCTTGCAGTCAGGAAGACAATTACCCACTATTGATATTATTGAAATTAATTGATTGTGACTTAAACCTCGAAATATGCAACGGTACCTGAAATGTCCAATCAATAACATTTAACATCACACAGCCTGCTTACGTCATTCGGCGTCGGAGTCTGTTCTTGGAGATGTTAAGTGCGATAGTCTTGGAGCTCGGATGGCAAAGAATGTCATAGTCAGGTCAATTTTACCATCACGAATGACTGGCACTACAAGACGTTATTTGTCTGCTTATTACGTATTGGTTGTCAGACACAGGAATTTGTTACATGTGCCCCCTGTACTTCGATAAGAGATAGTTTTCGCGTTCACCATATCGTATTGGGTGATGCCATTGATGATGTCATGTTGCCATGGTCACAGATAATCACCCTTAACAAGAAAACCAAAGGAGGGGACAAAAACTTAAGAAATTTTGAAAGAAGAATCGGAAATATAACCGTCACGATATATAACTATCCGGGCCTGGATTTGTTCAGATATGTTTCTTAGCTATTCAGTCTATGTACATGTCAAATCTCATTCCGATAAAGCAAGTTTTACAACCGACACTGAACAGAACACCGTTTATCCTAAGAGTATTCACACCAAGTGTTGATATAGTTATCCCAGCCAACAGAATATAGAACAGTTATCAGAATGCATGTTGTGAACATGAACGAAAAACTCTAATAATTGATTCGATTTGGTCTGTAGGATGTGCCAGCGCAAAATGAATCTAATTGTAAGATAAGAACTAAGGAAGTCTGCTATTGTACACAATAGCTGTTTCTGGACATTTGACTAAAAAATCTGAAATAGATACACCGCCTGTTATCAGCTTGGTGGATGATGATACACTTATCTACGTTGTATTTGCTCTGTTGACATAACAGATTCCGGCGATTTCTCTCCTCATTAACGCAATGGGGGCTCTGATGTTATCTCCACCGTCCTTATCAGCTGTTTCAGCATCAGCTCGGCACCTGCACAGACGCAATCTGGCATCAGCAACATCACCATTCTTCCATCATCTATACGTATAATATATCATGGACACAGTGTTAGCTGCGGTGTCAATCAAAACTCTCTTCAGGGTATTAACTTTTAGATAAAGTACAGTATTTGTTTCAACATTGTGTGTGGGTGATGCAATATGCAATGTAATTTTGGCTTTTGACAGGTTCTTAACCTTTCGCTGTTCTCGAGAGTAGGTGCTTATAATTTCATTTTGCTTGATTTAACATTTACGCTTTTATTTTACTTCTTAACTCTAGTCGTCAGGTATTGTGTCTGATGCATGTTTAAAATAATTGTACCCCATTTAAGTTCATAGACGCAGTAGTAGCCAAATGGTCAAAGCGTTGGCTCGTCACGCCGAATACCAGGGTTCGATTACCCACATGGGCACAGTGTGTGAGGCCCGCACCTGTTGTCCCCCAGCGGTTTTGCTAAAACCGGCATACACCGCACTCACTCAGTCAAGTATTTCATGTAGTCTAGCTACTATGTTCTTTCTAGTCCAAGTACTGAATTCCTTGAACCATATATTATGTATATTCGTTTGTATCTTCATTTAGTCAGAAAAAAGATTAAAATTATGACTCAATGTACTCATAGTCATACGCCACCTTGTCATAATGATCATGGATATTGAATATTAATGATGATTGCAGGATGTTTTCCTTACCAGCTGTGCCAGCGGGTGACTCTCGAGCAGTCCGCGTAAGACCAAATAGGCTATAAATCACATAATCCAAATCATAACAAACGTTGAACCTTGAAGTTCTTTTGGAGGCATTGAACACCTAAAGCTCTTCAACCAAATAGTTCAACCAAAAACTACACGGGGTAATCATTAGTAGTTTGCAAAACTAATATACGAAAGTCACGCCTTCAGTTGACTTGGGAGACACCTATGATTATAAGTTGTATCTCAAATAGCATAACGGATTTAACTCAAAGTAAACAAGGTGCCATCTCAGCTTCCAGATGGCGCTCTTGTTGTGGCATGCTGTTTAGGCACAGATAAGGGTCAAAAGTTTAAGGGGAACCATCATTAACTACATCAGTTCACTCTACTGCAATTTGAAGGATGCTTGTTAGTTTTGATCTAAACACAATTTAACATCTAGGAAAGTATATAAAAGTGTATAAAAAATATGCGAATCCTAGTAATTAAACTGTTCAATATTGGCAAATATTGGGTCTGCCATTGTTAAGTAATTCGCTTTAAGGTCACAGACAGTAAAAGAGCCTGTAAATATACAGCAGATTAAGACTTTTGAAGTAAATATTGTACGAATTATATAAAATTATATACTTTAGGCTTGAGGGTATATAAGTGTGAAGCTCCATGCATATGACAAGATAAAGAGACGTATTGGTTCTGCAGCGTACGATGTATTAAACATATGGTAAATTTCCGTTGATGACTGACGTTTACTAATAAAAGCATATAAGCCCATTATATTTATGTCATTATATGTCTACTGAACGTCGACATGAGACTGGACACCATCAAACATAATTGAGGTATGAGCACAACTGTCAGAATCCAGTGCTTTGTAACTTACATAGCCATTCTCTTTAGTTGGGGTCTGGTTTTAACCTTTTTCATTTATTTATAAAAATGTGTTCTCTTTATTTTATATTCTGGGCCCACTTGCACAAAGCGATCTTAGCGCTAAGATGATCGTAACTCCCATACTTTAGCATAGGCTTACAATAGCCTCAGCGCTAAGATCGTTTTGTGCAAGTGGGCCCTTGTTATACCCATTCGACGGATCATATATCATAGAGTGACTGCGTATACGGAACAAAGCTTGTCTGAATTCTAATGCGTTCGAATTCTAGATTCGCCCTCATAAAGATTCTGGGGTTTTCAGCACCATAACCATTTTCGTGTTTGTCACCGAAGTAGTAAACCTCCGGAAAATGCATCACTTTGGACGTTGCTCCAACATGAAGCTGAAACGCAATGATACAACCGACATAGTGTTATGCGTAAACCCTATCTCAGTAAGAACTGCAAGAAAAAAGTATATATGGAACAACCACATGCACTGCGCCTTAGTATCAATATCAAATCTTGGTAAACAAGTATTCATTTTAAGACTTACAGTAGTTCTTCTTGCGAAAGAAGGTTTTATAACATCAATTTCCTAAACACTCATATATTAGATGCACGTCTGGCTTGACAAATGAAAGAACGGTTAAGTGCTGCATCACGTCAGTGTCATGTAACCGATGTTAAAAGAAGCCTGTATCATGAGTTAAAGCATTTAACAAACTGTTCAGGTGCTTTCAAATCTCATCGGTATTATGTAACTTCAGGTTCTGTATAAATAGAACCTTATCAGATGTGTTTCAAGCTTTTCGTTTTTCTAATGAAAATGCACCTTTTCCAGGTCCAACGCGTCAATTTATATACGAGCTTAAACGTTTTTATTCACGTTTGAAGTATAATGTACATTACGCGAGAAGAAAACATTCACAACTAAGAACAACATTGTATATAAATGAAGTGTTGTTGTGGCCTTTGATATGTTGGTTCAGGATGTTCATGTTTTCGAAGGGGGATCGGTTTGAATATGATCCGCAGAATATCACAACCGCGATTTGATCCTAGACTTATCCTCATAGTTACATCGACTATCATAAACCGAACCTCGTGCTCTGATCGTCGAGATGGCTTTTTGAAGACCTCGGCACCCTTTGCTTTGACTAATCCTTTCAAAGATGAGAACACGACTCCTTGGGTAATAACTGATCGTCACTAAGAAGTCTTGATCTTAGCGCAAAGATCCCAAAGGAACATTGGGACTGATGGGCAGGAAAGGTCCCGAGTGTGTAGTTCATACACGTCAAAAGAGGTTACTATGTTCGGGTTTGATCATAACTTGGTTGGTTGGTTTGTTGTTTGACGCCGTACTCAGCAATATTCCAGCTATGTGATGGCGGTCTGTAAATAATCGAGTCTGTGTGATTAATATCATGAGCATCGATCCACGCAATTGGGATCGATGACATGCATCAACCAAGTCAGCGAGCCTGACCACCCGATCCCGTTAGTGGCCTCTTACGACAAGCATAGTCGCCTTTCACGGCAAGCATGGGTTGCTGAAGACCTATTCTACCCCGGATCTTCACGGGTCTGATCATAACTAAATTCGGGTAACTGCATGTCATCACACCCCGTCGTAATTGATTATGACACCAACCACTGTCCTCCTTGGTCAAGACTCGATTTTTTACAAGCCGCTTTGCTACAGCTGGAATATTGCAGAATGGCAATAAGTGAGTGAGTGAGTGAATTGTTTTTAAAGCCGCTTTTAACAGTATTCCAGTTATATCGCGGCGTGTCAGCTTAATGTGGGAGGAAAGTCCGAAGTGATGCAGGTCTCAGACGTTTACCAGTTCGGTGAAACCCACGAGCACGGGTATGGTGCTGACAAACCTAGAAACATAATAGGGGCGAACCGGGATCCGAACCCACAATCATAGGTTTCTGGCGTGCCCAAGGGACGCAACTCTGCACAGCGAATCGCGGCGCCTTAGACGACTGGGCCACCAATGCCCCCAGAATGGCAATAAACAATCAACAAACAAACATAGGGATTTTCGATCTGCCTCGTTGTAGGCATGATCTTCTCGAGTGAAAGAAAAAAGTAAATGTGTTTTTAACTCACGATTTTCGAGGGAGTCTACACGCCACAATCTGGTGTCTATTGCCTCGTTTGGTCTAGATAGTGTCATTAATACATCATGTGAGAAACGGATACATTTTTTGTGAATCTGGGGTAACGATTAACATGCAAACATCATACGATTTCAGCTAGCAGACAAACAAAGAGATGCTTGGGAGTCTTGGATCACACTGAATCCGAGTAGTCCACTTTTAATGCTGACAGCAATTCGCAACTTGTATTTATTTTTTTGTACCAAAAAGGGTGATTTCGTCATTGGTCTTTGTTTCTTACGGTAACGGACAATGTCATTGCTTCGTGGTCTCACTGCGCCTGTCGTGAGGATATAAGGTCAAACAGATTAACGTCACTGTCAAGTTGACAGCTATGTCAATTCATGTCAAGCATACAATAATATAAAGCTGACATTTATTTATACTGACATTGACTTAGTCAGCTTTACCGGAGAAATCCAATACCCCTCTCTTCTGTGAGGATGAACATATATATTATGTAATGGGTAGGTTTCTCGACAGGATATAACCAACGAGTAAAAACCATATACTTACCAAAGATACTACTTTCAGTGTATGGCATCGTCCTTGTCTTTCGGTGATAGAGAATTGACAAATTATATGGATAATGGGTGTCATTATCAAAATAATACACTAGAACACCGAAAGTCGATGTTTAAAAGAGGCATTTCACAAGTGTAGGCATAAATTGATATAAATTGCGAAGACATTTAGCGAGGACTATCGGGATATCAGTTCCCATACCTGTGCCTGTGGACCTCTGCAGTTTGGGGTCTTTTCCGAGTACAATACTATTGGATTTGGCCAAAAAAGATTCCGAAAACTTTGTTTATATTTTGTCGCTGTGTGGTATATCTGACTGGATTTCGTAATCGCGTCACAAAACGTTATTGCAGGTCAGGAAGATTTTAAACAAACGTTTCATAGACTAAAGTTTCTTCCCTTTGATAAAGGGCAATTACTCCCACGGGCGGACCGGAAAAAGGCGATGACAGACAAAGTTTAAAAGAAGACAATTTTCTTTTTATGTATATAGTAAAAACGCCACTGTCTAAACGACAAGTTTCAGCTTGAACTATATTGACTATTGTCACTGTCCAACTGACTAATCACTGACATCGTGACGTAATATATTAACGCTTACTCGCTAAATACAATGTTTATTCCTTATACAGGGTATTTACCATCCCAAACACACTCGCTTTATAACCTCTATAAATGTGAGCAAGTTCACTCTGGTACATTGAGATAAATATGGTATTTGACAGCATCGTATGAATATCCTCAACATAATGAAACGTTGTGTGAGCCGAACTCCCACACACTGGAATAACGAGTAATTATGGAAGACATCCGCTGAATGTTCAAGGCATGCATAAATTCATATCATGTTCGACAAATTGCATGCTTGTGGAAATCACGACTGGGAGTGTTGCGAGACATGGCATTAACGTATTAGGGGCGCGAGGTACGTGACGAGTTGGGTTGTGTCAATACATTTGTTGAGAATTATTGTAGTGGGATCTTCACAGTTAAATCCCGTTAACCAAATCAAATCAAATTTTAATATTGTATTCATTGTACAAAAGGACCAATCATATTTTCCACATTTTGGACATAATCAGGTAAATTTCAGCAGATAAGCAAGGCATAGTATATATTATAATATATATTATACAAAGTAATATGATGGTTAAAACAACATTCTTAGATTGTAGATTGAGGGGAAAAAATATGCATGACAGAAATCTTTATTTTTGAACTCGTTAATCTGAAAAGCACGTTGAAAGCAGAATTCCTTATACGATTCCGCTTACATATAAGCATGTGTTTATGAATCACTATCGAATAATGGTTATACCAAGTGTTCTACAATCCACAATAGGGAATTGCATCAGATTATGATTTCAATTCAATCCGGAAATTCGTTAATCCGGTAGTTTAAACTGGAAAAGGTACCATCAGAATTAACGAGGCTGTACTGTAAATCGAATTACTCCCTGGGGATTTCGGGTCAGAAAACTCCCTAGCAAATCTAGGTGTAATCTTTTATACGACCATAAATGGACAGACAGTTCAGGCTTGCTGACATGTTTGATTGCGTGTCTTCGTACCCTGACGTCCTAGGATGATGCTCACGCTATCAATCACTTTTTGGTCTAGTCCATGCTTCTCCCATAAAGCTAGCATAATGCGTTAAACAACTAGCAAACGAAGTCAGAAATATACACTGTGACAGCGTTTTGACAATGGGTCCTAAGTTTCAGCAATATCAATAATGATGTAGAGAAAATGGAACATTGAATAATTGAATGCAATGACGCTGAACGGCGTTGTTTTTGTTATGGTTCCTTGTAGTCTACATATCTGGTCACGCTTACATTATTATTCAAAGGAAGCATATGGACTTGTCATGATCTCACAATTACCATGTAACTTGCCCCCCTCAAGGGCTAAAAGACTAGAAGAGGAGCCGTCTCAATTATACATTGAGACGAGATAATTGACATTCTTTTGATGTGTAAGAGTTTACTAAGTGTGTGACTGTTCTCAGATTCCAGTATGTTGGCGTATACGAGTAAGCAGGTGGGTTGAAAGATCTGTCATGTCAATTATGCTCTTTATGTGTGTGAAAAACTCCGATAATTAGTCAGTTCGAATTAACTAAATGGAGGATACACTTCAACCTAAAAACAAACAAATAGATCATTTGTCAACTGGTATGTGCATCGCTGTTGGTAACTGTATCGAGAACTTCTTCTTGAAAGCGTTAGTTGCCATGGTAAAGCTACATCTGACATTTTTGAAAATTGCGAGTGAGGTTGGTTAAACCCTGCTTGTTTCTATCACGGCGTGGCAGCTTAATGAGGAGGAAAACCAAAGGTGACGTTGTCCGTTGACGAGCCGTAGGCGTTGATGGTTTGATGAGGCATAACAAGGACCATAACCATTGCGAAGCTGGGATTCGACCAGCGGATACTGGCACAATTAAGGGAGGCAACTGTTCATAGCGAATTACGGCAAAATAGACCACTGAGGCACTGTACCACAGGAAAGACGCAATACGTATCCGACTAAACAATAGATTTCCTTTATTCAATAGCATCAACACCGAGCAAAACGGATTTTGCAGTTACAGCCTACATAGCCTATTCAATTATTATCTCCTTAACCTTATAAATACCTCCTTCTCGGAAGTTAGTCGTACCTTAACCAGTGTACTGTAAGTGTATGTGAACGTCAATATTACGGCGATACTCAGACACGGTTCCTTGTGGTGGTAATGACTTGGATCGGACCTAAGTCTTCAGTCGAGAGTGCCACAGGAAATAATACACACTTCGATCCCATTTTGGAAACTTTATGCCAAGCGTTAAAGAGCGTGTTGGACGCTGAAATTTTGTTATTACAACCGTCATGTGTAAGTTCATGCTTGCGTGGCGGCGATAGGTTAGCCTTGTTGTTAAACCGTTAGTTCAACATTCGAAGGGGCCTGGGTTCGATTAACCACATGGGTACAATGTGTGAAGCCCATTTCTGGTGTTCCATTCCCTGACATTTCTTGCATAGTGTTAAAAGTGGGGTGAAACCATATACTCACTCATGCTTGCGTGACAAAACTGTTTTTGTAACACGTAACCAGAAGAAAAACTAGTCTAATACTTTTCCGTATTTGTGTCATCTATATATAACAGCACTACATTAGAGGAAATACACACTCAGTGTCACCTTTAACTTAGTTTTATCTCTGGAGTTAAATCTTCACTTTATGTCCAGTGAAAATTGTAGCAATTTGGAGGACATTGTAGCCTTATTGAATGACAGTATCCCGTACATCCTTGCTTTACAGTCCAATGAAATTGAGACTTATGTGACAGGAGAAGCATTCGATTAAATAATTTATCAGAATGAGACAGTCAAGTTCATGGTCACCCAAACCAGCGATCACCGGGACTTAAAATAATTTACTTAGTCCTGTTGAAATCGATTTCATATGATATATTATCTTTCGTAACATATTTCACTCATATGCTAACAGATACCCTCAAGCGCATGTGGTAACCTAGCATGACCAACGTCTTCAGTTTCGACAACATCCGTTATTTATGTCTCTGCTGTAAAGCTAATATATATCCTAAATGTTGATACACAGCAGTACCGTATGAAAAAAAATATGTGATTGATTGGTCTGAGTCGTATCGTGTCGTGTAGTTCTATATCTCATGTAGATATTTATTGGAAACTCACATCATCACGCTGTTCAGAGAAGCCACAACTGTTTCTGCAGAAGACGTGGTCACACATGTGCTGACGGATTAGTGGCTGGAACTGTATGTCGCTGACGTGCCTATCAACCATGAAATAACACTTCAGGCTGAATGATGGGAGTCTTTGATTAACTCTCGTGGTGAAGATACCGTTATGCTTATATCAAATGTGTTACTATGTCAGTTGATTGCTCAACCAATGGTGTCAAAAAAATTAGGAAACTCACCTCGATTCGGATTTCCCATTTATGTCGTCAGTTTTGGATAACGCTGCAGCTACATCCGCATATTATGACCCCATTGGCGTATTAATGGCTTGAATTTACATATATTTCTGCAAGACGTATCTGACTAGCCAAAGATTTGCTTGATTCAATAGCATCAACACTGAGCAAAACGGATTGTGCATTTACAACTATATTATCTGAACAGTCTCTACAATGATTACTTCCTTAACCGTATATATAACTCGTTTTCGGTAGTTAGTCGTCCCAAAGCTGGTGTTCTGAATGGGTATGTAGTCAATATTACGGCGATAGCCGGACCCATTTCCACGTGATGGTAACCACTTGGGTTGAACCCTGGGCTTTAGTCGGGAGTGCCACGGGAAATAATACACACTTCGATACCATATTGGAAACTTTATGACAAGAGTTAAAGAAAGTGTTGGACGCTAGATTTGTTGTTTTGGATTATAACGCTGAAGAAGTATATATCTGTAAGCTATTTCACCGTTTGGTTTAACCGAACGCGTCAAGCTGTCAATGGGCCCAAGGCACAATGTAGGAAGGTTGAATGGCAGTGCACCTGTTGTGAAGGATTATCGGTTGTAATGTCCATTCTGATGAAGATTCGACTCAGATGATAGGATGACACTAATGTATTCAAGCATTCCACTTGCAATTATGAATTCATCTGCATTTCTTTGAGTGAATGAGTGAGCGTGATTGGTTTCACGCCGTTTTTTGCAATGTTTCGGTTGTGTAATGGTGTGCCAGCTTGATGTGGGTAGAAAGCCCGAAAGTCAGACATTTACCATTTTGGTAAAGCCTTTGGTAAAGGTGTCAGACGCTTACCACTTTGGTGAATCCAACGAGCACGGTTATGGTGCTTACAAACCCAGAAATAAATAATCAAGGCTAATCTTGAATGCAATAGCCCACGCCTAAGGAACCGCGCCGAGGAGGACTGGCCCTCCGCGCCCCCCGCGGTGGTTTGAGGATAATTCATAAGACATCTTCCAAAATCGTTATTCAGTTGATGAAAAAATAAATTGAAATGTGTGAGAGCAGGATTCTGTGGACCTGACGGGATGCATATAATCAACAGTCTAGATATGATTGTGTTCTGGTATTGCTCTGTGTAAAACCCGATGTTAAACAAGTGCACTAGGTGATAAAATCATTTTGAAATCACGTTCTATACTGAAAACAATTTGTTTTATTGTAGTTAAATCCGATATGTATTTAGCTTATATTGTTTCTGTTCTATTTCAAAACGTTTGATAGCAATACATCAATTATTTATGTTTTGATGCCGTTCCATAATGATTATTACAGTGTTTAGTTACAGAGAAGCATTTATTGCATTCTGATAGGAGTGACTCAAAAAATAGATCTTGTTTATGAAATATCAAGCTACTCTATTCTTATTCAGGGGCTGACAATTTGACATTGTGTTGGTGGTGAAATTTTATAATAAAAACATGATGAAAAAGATGTCAGGTTTTGAAGATGTACCTTAAAAAACATCCACTCACAATAACAATTAAAAATACACCCCACACCCACACCTTCACCCACCCACCCTCGAATATAAAATGGTCAGTCCCTTGCTTATTCCTTTATGATAGTTACGAGACATGTCTCTATACTGTTTATCTCCTATCTTAATGGTACGGGTTCACCCTTTGTCTTGAAACGCGGGTTCTCAGGTCGCTATACAAGAGGCCACTTTACTCAGAAACATCGATATATAGGTGACGTTATAAATACTCCTGAAAAGGTTCAGATTTGATAAAAGTGAAAAACGTCCAGCAAGGCGTCTTCCATGAAGTAACCGTGGGATATAACATGACCAACATCAATACCGGACTGGTTTACATTATAAAAGTAATTGCTAAAAGAAACAGCCACCCGAATCGATGATTTGAATGACACAGAACTGGTGCAATGTTCACATGTAATCTAGAAGTGGTATTAGAGCTGGTACTCTCCTGGTCCTCGCTGTGCATCAGCCCTGATTCAATAACATCCATTTCTCGCTGCACAACCGATCACCTAATCTTCAGAAATTACACCAAATTACTGCAGGGCGCCCCTCTAACGCCCAAACTCTTATGGCCATTTTTTCCCCGATCCGAAGAATAGCGACGAAGAGGTCCTCAGAAGAGAATGTCACGTATTTTGTAACAAACATCTTGCCGTTGTACGCTTCTCATGTCGTATGAACAAGTTGCCGTGCCCGTATCACACCATAAAGAGATTAGGGACAATGGATGTCTGTGTCTTTACAGAAACCGATCCAGATCTTGAATGTCCCCCATATCGGGCATCTGCCTTGAGGTTACACACAACCAAATGTTTTCCCATAGACTTCTATAGTAACGTTATGATTTTTTTTTGAATAACTAAGCATTCAACAGCTATTACCTGTATGTGTGTGCACAGTTTGGTCTTAGAGCAGCAATAAAAAAAATAAAAATGACTAGCTTAGTCAGCTCCTTTTCCGAGTACCGCAAGCTAAACACACCACCCCCAGTTTCGCACCGAATGTCACCTACTTGAAAATAGCTGTGGTCACATTCAGCATAAGTCATCATGTTGAAAAAGACAGTGCTAAATATAGAAAAACACGGTCAGTTTTAATAAATGGATGGATGTACATTTGAAAGACATAAACATCTTACAGAATATGCTCCAATCACAGCCTGCAGATATCTCTCGATCTACACTGAAGGCTCCCTACGAAAACCGCACTGTCCAAACTGGTTCTGATTTGGTGTAGTAGAACCTTGAGCTGTACCATTGTGAAATAATAATATACGTATAGAATATATATTCTTCTTTTTTTTGGCAAAAACCTTTCCGGTATGCCCTAATGTTCCATGGCTCTATAAGTAATGGTGTTGGCATGAAGGTCTCAATATTGAAGTTTAAAGTTTAAATATTTGTTATCCTTGTGTGGCCATATTGTTTATGCATATATTTCATAAATTTGAAACGTTATATTAATAGCAATGACCATTTTTTTACATGTATTTAATGCCACTCTTTTTCAAAGTATTTTCAAAACACATGACATCATAGGTCAGTGATACTGGTAATATAATATAAAAGTGAGAGAGTGGGTGAGTATGGTTTTACGCCGCTTTTAGCATCATTCCGGCAATATCACGGCGGGGGACACCAGAAATGGGCTTCGGCGTGGCGAGCGAACACTTAAACCACTCGGCTACTCCACAGCTCCTGCTATTATAGTATTAATGAAGTGAGGTGAAATGGTTTTAAAGTCGCGTTCAAGTATATTGCATTTATATAGCGACGTGCATGCACTCGTACGTGCTTGTACTGGTCCGGACTAATGCCGATGTGTGTCCAGCCCATGCACGGAAACATTGAAATGTCTCAAAACGCGTGCGCACACTATTGCATCTGTCAATAACAAAAATGGGGATAATCAATGTCCATGTATTTATAGCAAGCCTCTTCGCCAAAGCATTTCATTGTAAAGGCATAACATAACATTACATCTGTCAACTGATCAGTGGGCTTTCATTGTGCATTCTCATTTCCCGTTTGCAACATACAAGACATGCAAAAGGCTAGTCTAAAAAATATCATGGCAATATGCAATGATCTCTTAACAAACCTATAAGCTGAGTAGTTTGGTCGACAGGGCTAACTAATCTGGACCGTTAAAGGCTCGATGACTTCAAATGCCATGTATGGATGTCACAAGGGTGTTACGTAACTAAAAACAAAGGAAAAATATCGTGTCTGCAAAGTAATAATTCTCCTGTCACCACAAGCCTCACGTCTTTATCATCTGAGTTACCAACATCCAATATCCTTTCCAGGCATTTCGAATCGCAAATAATGGAAACCTCAGTGACGCATTATTCATGCCATTTGTCCTAGAGCTCCGATACAGAGAGTTCATCACTTGCTGCAAGACATGCCTCAATACCATTGCTACAGTTTACGCGATGTTTGTCTCGTTTAGCCAATCAAGCACTAGCTGGTGGCAGTTGGAATGTGAACACGTGAACCTCGGTCAGTGAGCAGACAGATCACCAGAGAGTGGGATGTGATTGGGTTGGATTATTGCGGAAACATGGAGACAGTAAGGTGGACGTTTCTGATTGAGTCCAACCTTCATGTATCATACCAGGATCGGATTAGTAAAAATATTGGTGAATCAATTATTGTTTTTATGCATTTTTAGATTAAATTTTACATTTTTTACAATTATATTTTTATTGTTTTTAGGACTACTGTTTTTTGTGTATCTTTTTTTTATATTGTTACGAATTTGTTTAACAAGATCAGTTCTTGTCCATTAATCGTCGACTCGATACAAAATGGACAATGGTTCAATCTTGAACCTGTGAGCGTTGGAATCGTTTTCTTATAACAGATCAAATCTGGGATTCGTGTATGTTTTCATCAGGTTTTGTTATGACCCAGAGTCCACCCAGTGCAATCAGACAGGGAGACATTCCCTGCAGGACAATAAACAGTTCATCTTGGCTCACAGTAAATATGCAGCCTTACAAAATGTATTTACACGCTCTTTATAGTGTACACAGTAAAATGTATTTCCTCTGTGCAAAGGCAATTCCTTTTAAGGGATCCTCTGTAAGCTTTGGATCTCATGAAACGGCAAGAGAAATCAATTATCATTGTATTACGCTGTGGCAACTCAGAACAAAAACCTTGTGTGTGAACTACGAAACATGAAAATATTCAATTTACTCACGATATATAATGAAAATACGAACTTCATCAGGCATGGTCGTGTTTAATCTGGACAAAATTCCCTCACAGTTCTATGTACGTTAGGCCAGCGCCTGGAGGAACTCTCCCTTGAATTATCGCCTATTTCTGACAAGCTGGCCAATGAATCTAATACGTCAAGAGGAGTGCCAGCGTGACGGAGAACCAGGGGCTACGCCTCTACCGCTTACCGTTGCTTACCGTTGCTTATCATGTCATGGTTGCCCTACAGTGAACCACCTGTGCTGCTTGTCAAGTGCGAACACACACGGGGAAATGTTCTGTTTATTTTACATGACTTCTTGTCAGCCAGGTGATGTAAATAAGTAAGACGATTTCCTAGTTGGTCTTATCAAAGGTGTTGAATATTAAACTGACGTGATCTAACGAAGCTGTCTATTTCTGTGCGTCTCATATATAAATAGGATACTGGTTATTCGTTCACATGTGTTTGCAACGTTAATTCACCCTATGTAAGTATTAGAACTGGGATGGCAAAAGGCTATATTTTTCGTAAGCATCACTCGTTCAATTATATAGAGCAAGTCCTAAAATGAGTATTGACGCAACACCATTGGTGATTAGGAAAAGGTATAAATCAACTAGCACACAAGTGTTTCTACAAAGGATTTGGAAGTTGAACACAAACACTAGAATCTTTATATCTTTATATTTTCAAAATGTTCTGATTCCAGGAATTCAGTTATGGTTTCAATTCTGAGTGTCAGTCATTTATGGTTTATGTAATGCACTCGCGAATTATATGTACAAGTGTTGCATGAGCATAAAACTGGCGGGCAAATGAAATATACACTTGTAAAATGGATGATACCAAAAAATTGCAAAGTTGTCGAAACGTTACTTGGTTTTATGTCCAAAACACAACTACCTGTATCAAATATATCACCATCGAATAACCATTTCGGGTTTGTGTCATTTTTAGACACGCCATCAATATGGGTCTTTACTTTCTTTTGCCTAGCAGTTTATTATTATAATAGCCAGTGGGACGTATTTATTGCATGTCAATACAGGAATGTTGTTTTATAGTCTCTCTAAACATGTGGTTCACTTTATATTGTATAAATTTGATAGAATTGTATTATTGTGCGAGGTGACACTCTAAAATAATATCTGTCCGTGCTTGGTGTGGATGTACTTGATGCCAGTTAATGTGATTTGGATATTTTTCTCAATTAACACAGAAACTTTAATGTCGGTGTTAATGTGCCACACATGTATACGTCTCATATTTTTAATATTCTGGCTGTCCCAATTCCCTGAAGGCAGTGATCTCAATTAAACCACTACTGCTTCCGTGATGCTCTCGCGTAATGGTACCCGCCCTCGTTCATGTTTGACATACTTATTATCTGGTTTGCCCTTTGCAAGTCAAGTCACTGGAAAATTTGGTGCGTTGTAACATTTGTCTCAGTATCACTCGTGGGATTATCAACAGAAAATTGGTTCAATCACCTCAAATAATATAATGAATACATGAAACCCATACATATGGACTGTCAGAATATGTTTTCTGAAAAGAAATTCATCTGATATAAATATACACATATACCTGGATCACCATACAGACTAGGGAAATGTCAGAGTTTGATCGTCATCTCAGTTATGATAAGATAGATTTCTTGGCGCTAACAGAAACTTCAATTGCCTTACTTGAAGGTGCATATATATAATAATGTCAATTGTTGATCAGTGATATATCACTGTCTCTTCAAATTTTAAAACGATAACTGCCAATTACCATTGCATCCTGATGGCACAAGCTACAGCACCATGACCGATAATGAGTTATACAGTACTAAATCAATACCTCTAATATGAGATGGTTTCATTTTGTCAAGCGTGTTTGCAAGAAATATCAGTCTTCACAAAATCGACATATAAGGTTTCTAAGTTGATGACAATTCTATATCCACAAATCAGTTGTTGATCAGGATGACACAAGATTACAATCGCGTCTGGAGGTGACGCCTTTTGCACAAAGTTCCGCGCCTGTTCGGCGTCCTTGTCTATAATTTATATGATACATGTTTCTTGGGAAAAGTTCAACATTCGTGAGTGGAGATTATCTAACGATTTTCTGACACAAGTGATATGATTCCTACAGTCGGTTTACAAGCACCGACAGGTAGTATCTTGACATACCGACCACAAGATGTCGACAAGAAATGGGATTGACAATGCAAAAACATGAATAAATATATCAATAAAGTAATGATTGCATTTTACTATTCCAGCAATCAATATATATAAGATAACATACGCGACAAACCCTTTGGAAAATAATAAGAAATATCTGCTGAAAGCAGTGTACATTGTACAATTCCGAATATATCATGAACATGTATTTATGAATCACACGACAAGACAAATGTCGTAGTTTATATTTCAGGTTCATTTCTAATTGAACATTGTCAAATTGTAAATTGTTCTCAGGCATATAGATCATCAGCCGTTTATAATTTGGAAGAGGTTTCCCCTTTATTAAAATTATTTTTGTGGTTGACATTTTATTTTGAATACAGGCCTGATATGTTCGATTGATCCTGCAATTAATTTTTCAAATTATAGTATTGCCATTCTGATTACAGCACAGGCTATGTGATATGAAAGTATTCCAACGCACTAAAGTCTAATTTTGTGTTATCCAAATTCTAAATATAACATTTGTGATGTTTGTGCCATGAGTGGGGCAGAATTCGCTCACCTTTTCGAGAACACCTGGTGTCATCACTTTTTTATGCGTTTCACAAACAAATGTAACGATGTCGTTGGAATCGTACAACGGGCGATGCTTTTATTAGGGATTTCATATGATTATTGAAATGGTTGTGACGCGTTTTTTCACGAAATTTAGAGTCATTGTTTTTTATTCCGTTTTTTGTCAGATACCAATTTAGGTGTGTCTTATGAAGCAGTCACAATGAATTTCCCGCTGTGAGATGGCGTAATACCCAACTGACTCCAAATACGTTTACATTTGCGAGCAAGTCTCTCTTTTCAACAAGTATACAATGTTAGTGGACTGAGAAAAGTAAAGAACAGGCATCAGCTTTAACTTACATTTGTAGCATTTGATTCTTACTTAAATTCTGTGACAGTTCACTTTCGTAGACACCGCTCTTGAAAAAGCTCTTGGAGGTTTGCAGATTAAATCTTGTTCTGAAAAGGAAAAATAGGCCAATGATAAGCGCCGTCTGGTTTTCAAGAAGTGCAACGCGTTCAGCGTACGCACTACCATGTATATTGCCTATATGCTATTGAAAACGTTTCCTTAATGACGTGTCATTTCGTATTACTGAGTTCCTACTTGCAACGACGCCATCTGATATCACTTATGGAAGAACGCCTACAAATATCAATTTCTGGCATTATCGAGAAATTCATTCATCGCTTTTATTCTTCGTTGGTCACCGATTTACTTACGTCCACAAAATTATGATAAATGAGTTATACATCGATTTCATATCCGATAATCACAAAAGTGTTTTAAAGATCGAGTATTTGGTAGTACTTCCAGAACGACTGGTCATATTGGGTATTGAGTGTTAACGACCTAGAGCGAACCATTCGTGTATGTCCCCAGACGTCCTAAGGGCATAGTATAAGGATCACTGGTGTCAAAGATTTCGTGAGAGATATTCCTCGAAATAGTGTACCTTTATCCATTAAATTTAGAGGTGCCATAGCCCTTTATCTTGATGTGCATCAATAGTGAATGATGCATTATTTTTAGAAGGATAATGCCAAGTCGGGTTCAGTCATTCATCACAACTAAAAAAGAAATGTTTTGGCCAAGACTTTAAAGTTTGGGCCCCAGTTTGTTGCAAAACGAATTATATTTCTTAACGTTTTTCTTTACTTGTAGGCAGCAAAATCTTTGCACTTGTACACAGAAGGCGTAATTCAAAATAAACATACCGTTTTTGTTAGTTTCACCAAAATCAGTAATGGCACTCTCGTATCATTGAGTTTTCAGGTTCATCGATCACTTGATTGTCTGGTTGTTCACAGGTTGACATCGCATGGCAGGTGTACTGCTGTGTTGCGTCAGGTAATAAATACGTACTGTTTTATACAAATTGCACGAATGGTGGCTGCTACGGTAGGTCAGGAGCTTACCCTTTTCGCGAACACCTGGTGTCATCACTGAATTTCAGTGATCCATTCTTATTATTTCCACAGTCATTTGCCCTGTGATTTGATCATCTAAGCTGGTTATTCTCTTGCATTAACAATTTATATTTTCATGTCCCTAACACCTTCCACTCCTCATATGACGTTATATGAACTGGTATACCAGACACATTCCGCATCGTCCTGCCAGTCGGATAACCTAATCTATCAGCAAAATAGATCCCCTGCTGAAGACGATAAACCGATATCGTTAGTCCATTTAGTTATGATATCCGATTTTGCCTCTCTGCTGAAACATGTCAAACCTAAATTCAATGACGTTAACCATTGCCGAGAACGCAAAACAGGCCTCCAAAATTATGTACAATTTTGAACTTCCTACGAAAAGCACTGAGATAAATTATATGTTTAATAGAGTAGTCTTGCAAAATGCGTTGCGTGTGTGTAAAGCGACAAAACCTTTTCCTAATCCAATAGAAATCTCTGTACGATTCCGACTATATGATGAACATGTGTTTATGAATCACTAACAAATAGTAATGATACCAGGTGTTCGCGAAAAGGTGAGTGCACCGTGCCACTGGTGGCATAAACACATGCAAAGTTGTCAAAATAAGGAATTGCATCGGACATCATTTTTGTCACTGGTGCGTCAAATTTGGAAATGTCCTCCACATGCCTACCATGAGGCATTGAATGGTGTAAGCTTGATCAAACAACTTCTGAGCAAGAGTAATATAACGCTCTTTGAAATCTTGGTTGAAAGAGCATGCTCGATTGTATCTGAAAAGTTGTGAAATGTAAATACCAAAGGTGGGAGCTGCGGGAATATTGCTCGACGTGAAGGGAAAGTTGACTATTGGAAAGTTGAAGTCATCCCTCTTGTCACACAGTCTCGTCATACAGTCTTGTCTTGGCACTCTGAATCTTTATGTATAGATCCAAATATGAAACAGGTCAGACGGTCTCACTGGTCTCCTTTATTTCTAGTTAAGGTGTGTAAGTCAGTGTAAAGGAATTGGCTATTTTATAGTTTTTAACGATATCAGATCATCGATACACCTGAAGCTTAAGTTAAACTTCTTGAGTGAGTGAGTGAGTATGGTTTTACGCCGCTTTTAGCAATATTCCAGCAATATCACGGCGGGGGACACCAGAAATGGGCTTCACACATTGTACCCATGTCGGGAATCGATCCCGGGTTTCAGCATGACGAGCGAACGCTTCAACCACTAGGCCACCCGACCGCCCCCTTCTTGACCAAATTACCTTGTTTTGACTTTGCCAATCCGAACAGAAATTCTGATTCATGTGCAGAAAGAAACTGATCCGCAAGAAGGGGGGCCCACCTGGTGCTCATGGGGATGCCTACTTCATGCCTAAACCCTTGTGAATGATGGTTTGTCGCTAATATTTATTGTGTGTGATCCGTCTATCTTGCAATTCTACCTTTAAAATATGTGTAAAATGTGTAAATATGAGAAAACATTTATAACTGAAATTAATATTGTGTCTACGTTAGATTATAACGTTGATATATGCGGTAAATGTATCGTCAGTACTTTAAGAATATGTATTTCAATATCGTGACATTATTGTGGTAACATGACAATATGATATAATGAAACAAGTGTATTACTGAGATCCGTTGACAATGACGGTCAGCAAGGAGAGTGAGGTGAAGGTCTAAATCCATCACGTGACCTCATAGACACGCACCCATTACGCCTAACGGAGCGTACAACAGATAACAATATTGATTGGCTCAGTCTGTTGTTGAGGGAGGTCTCATTGTTTCTGATGTATCACGTCTCTATTGGTGTTCCTCACTAGCCCTCAAACTATTCCCGCTAACCTCTATCTGACCCATATTCACAAAAGTACCGATCCGCTTCGCCGATATGAGTCTCTGGAATAGACACGGTGCTTGCAGAATGAATTACTGATTAATTCTGAAGCAGATTGTGCGATCAATCACTGGTTATACAAGAGACGGAAGTTCCAAACCGTTTTGGCCGCCATTGATTTCCATAACGAGCATAGCGCCATCTTTACAAGTCGTATCCGGGCGGGGCCAATATTTCTTGTGAATGATAATTTACTGGCGCTCTATGGCTCTTCATACGAGGGACGATAGCCCACTATTACCAAACAGGTCACTTGACCGATATTTTGATAATCCTTGAAAGTTTAATCAATAAATTATCACAAAATTTCATTCAAGAATTGAACTTTCGTGTTCGCTCACCGATTCTTCACTGATGGCTCAGCGTGATATTAAAGAATCCTGTAAATCGGAATCTACGAAACGCTCGTTTAAAACCTCTGGCCAATATGTCATATCAGTTGTGAAAACATATTGACAGCCCCGTTGCGTCAACGGTGGCAGCTGGTCGTGAAATAGACGAGCTCAGACCAAGTCTTATCACATTTCAAGATCTATATCATTAATTCCACCATGGATGAAATGCGGCCATATATAAGTACGAACTTTTCCGACCTTCCAGAATAGGATGACTCTGTCAGAAATCACCTATTTTATCTTCAAAACTTGATTATTCTGCATGCATATCAATACAATGTGCATCACCCCTTTCCCCCTTTATGTCTAATATTCCAGAAACGCATTTAATCATGTAACATGACCGGTTCCAGCAATGTACCAATTAAGGGACAGTCATTGATCTGTGAACTGTGCTAAGTCCCTGAGGCCGGAATCAAACGGCTGGCATGCTTTAGTAAAGGCGAGGGTTTGATTCAGGTTTATTCAACATTGTCATCCTCGGAGTGAGCATTAATAACTACATGATTGACAAAAAGCGAATTTTCAGAAAATACAAACCTAAATCACATGCAGTAGAATCTTGGGTAATAGTTCCTTCTCTCGAATATATTTTATACACGTTTAAAAGCTAAGTTTCACATTCGTCCATTTAGTAGGATGAGTTTCTAAAGGGATTGGAAAAGTCTTGTCGTGTAATTACAGCTTTTTTTTCTTTTTTTTGGATTGACGAAAATCCAGAGAATTCAAATTAGGATCACACACGATAGAAGCTATAGAGTCAAAGTTTCTTGTTGCCATTCTTTACTGTACAAGGTCTGTGGATGTTAAAACGGTCCTACCGTTTAGTAGGAACAGTTGTAAAGAGATTTAATAAGTTTTGTTGTGGCGTTATGTTAGAATTGTTTGGTTTATAGTAAATACACATAATGACGCTATAAGTATCAGAAACAGAGGAAATATACCAATGGGTAACGTGTGTGAGTTGTAAAACGTTAAATTGGCATGCTTTTATATAAACATGGACGGTGGGTACCATAGTGGTTAAGGCGTTCGCTCGTCACGACGAAGACCTCGGTTCGATTCGCCACTTGGGTGCAATGTGTGAATCCCAATTCTGATGTCCCCTGGTGTGATATTGTTGGAATGATGCTAAAAGCGGCGTAAAACTACTCTCACTTTTGTATAAGTGTGAAATACTTTTCAAAGCAGCGTAAACCCCGAGACACTCATTCCCTTGTAGACTTTGACTCCATGTAGTATTTCCATGTATATATGTCTCATTGTCACACATACTAGTAATTCAACTACATGTAAGCCTTGTGTGTTGTCCGATTAATAACCTATTTGCAAATGCTTCATCGGGACGTTACAATTTGCAGGACACTGAAATCTGAATTTTCGCCATTTTAGTCACTGTCTTTTTACGAGAAAAAATAATCAGTTTATTTCGCATTAGAAACAGCGAAGCATGAAATCATTAATCTTTACCGGAGGCGAAAACCTAACGTTTTGTAGTTGTTCCTTTCCATTTCCTCGGGAATTACGTAACCTAAAATCCATATCACTCAATCCCACCGAGCTCTACCACAACGCTAGAGTAAGGAAGTTAATGTACTCTGATATTGTGATAAGAGATTTCCTTATAGCAGTTTTACGAAACAGTTAGGCTTCGCTGCTCAGGTTTTAATGACCCTGTGAGGATGTTCAGTTATCGCTTATCAAGTGTTGGTTAGGAATTGTACAAGACCGCCTCAGTTTACATTACGAACACCAAATGAGCTTCGTTAATATTTTTCTGCGTTAGAAGTATTCTCCAGCGGTTGAATGTTACATAGAGCTTAGTGAAAGCTCTATCGACCTACCTCCTTGAATGAAAACACTGTAATATTGGGATATGGTTAAGGTACGATACAGCTTTGTAAACGTAACACGGCCAAACTAAAAAATGAAAAGAATTATTAACCGTTAGCTTATCTCCGATACCTCTTAACGCCAAGATGGCGATATTCGCTGAGAACTATATTCACAGAAAACGCTCATGTATGTGCACTGCTTTTTGTTTTAAGCATATATCCAGTTAAGATTTAGGTACACGGTCAATCTCTGTTCCACAAAGCTCTGCTGTGTATGGCAATCCACTTTCACTGGTATGGTATTGACAAACCAGGAATCAAAATCACGGCGATTGTGGGATTAAAACCCACAGTCATCGGGTTCTAGCACGTCTATCCCTGCACAATAATTTGCCTTAGAGACTGGGTCCTCGATAATGAAGCAGTAAGTAATTTATGGTTACTCCACAATCAGCAAACTTCCAAACTGTCTCTTATGACAAGCATGGGTACTGGGCCCGTTTCGAAAAGCGACAATAGCAGTACCGTTCTCGATAACTCCTTCAGTTAAGCATATAAGTGAACCATTTGTATTGAACCCTTGAATCCCCACTCGTCCAATCATACAGTTCCTGTCTTAGTTTCATAAATTAAAACAGACATCTTAAATGGTACTTTAACATTGGATATTGTTTGTATAAAGAATATCTGATTCTATATTTAATGCATTTGTGCAAATCTGCGGTCTTCGTCCTTATACATAAATACACCTAAAGATAAACACAAAATGTAATCAATCGTAAACACTTGCTAAACATAATTGGCATATTTAAGTGTTTGCTAAAAGATTATTTCCTGCCGGTATTAACCGTCAGATAAAACCACACAAATCTAGATGTAGATCTTACAAATGCATTTCTGTCTTTGGCTGGTTGTAATATTTTTCAAGTACGTCTCTGGTTCCAGACACATCTCAAGTATCTATAAGCATCCTATCTAGAAGTATTCACTTGAATTTAATAATTCTTGGCAAAACATTCAAGAAAGTAGTGTTTACTACGATGCCTTAACAACACACCCGTTTTACCGACGCTCTAGTTCCATCATACGCACCTTCAACCATAAACAAATTTCAAATCGAATTTGACTCGCCCATGATAAATGTCCGCACCTGCTAAGATGAATGTTTACTTCCAGATTACATATCTCGTATAATGACATTTTACGTAACAGAAAGTAGCGAATATATTCGCAGACAACACGAACAGTGACGCGCTGAACTGCTTTTTGTCTCAAACTTAGACTTGACTGACATTTAAGGATACTTGGAATAAAAGCCAGCTGTTCCGAGTTATGTTTCCTGAAATCGAACACACGATAACACCCGCAAATATGAAGAAAAGAGCTGATGTTTTTTCAACTACATTGTAAATAAAACTCTTTTCCCTAATCTTTCCTAGCACACTCTAATGTCTGTGAGGGATTTCGTTCTACAATGCAAACAATTGATGGCGTCAAATAGTTCCATGGCAACTGTACCGCCTGGTTAGAAGAATACAAAGAAGAACACTAAAGTAGTATGTGACGGGTGCCACCGGTGCTCACCTTTTCGCGAACACATTGTATCATCACTTTTCGAAAGCGATTCATAAACACATGCTTATGATATGGTCGGAATAGTTCATTTGACTTTAGACTTTTTTTACTTAGAGTTTAGCAGGCTTCTTATGACCATGAACATGTTTTTGATCGTTTTATTTTTTTATTTCAGTTATCATTCAAAATGAATACATTACGAAAAGCAATACCTTTGTCCCCATGACAAATACCCTAATTTATAAGTTTGAAACTGCGAAAAATATGATTCATATACTGCAGATAATGACCGAATCCCATATGCATGTTATCAGATTAACGTACGCTACACAACTGGTTTATTCCACCATTAAGCTATATATAAACCGATATATTGCAATTTGAGTTTTGCCGTTATCATATTATAATGGCACTTTACCCTCCCAGCCACAGCAGCTACATGTATTAAGCGGACTGCTTCTGTAACTGAAATTGTACTTTATAGAATATCTAATGTGAATATGACCATTAGTGGTAATATTATGTACTTTCATCTCGAATTTAGGAATACATGTTTCTCATACATGTGTCCTGTCAATGTGTTTTTATATTGTTAAAAACGGACTTCCAAATGAAACAATACTGACGAATACATACGTGACACGATGGATGTGTTTTTAATCACTTCGGTACCACCTCATCTATATTACAAAACGAACAGGTTCTTCTCAGACGTAGAATATGTACTGAATAGATGTGTAGATTAAGAAACGACGGTAAAAATGTTTGTTTGTATGTTTGTTTGTTTAACGCAGCACTCAGCAATATTCCAGCTATATGACATCGATCTGTAAATAATCGAGTCTAGACCAGACAGTCTAGTGATTGATATTATGAGCATCGATCCACGCAATTGGGATATGGTGACATGCATCAACCAAGTCAGCGAGCCTGACCACTCGATCATGTTAGTTGCCTCTTACGACAAGCATAGCCTCGTTTGACACGGATGGTTGCTGAATACCTATTCTTACCCGGATTTTCGCCGGTCGAGTCCTTCGTAGTGAATATATATCAGGGTACAACAAGTTGGTATTTGTGTTTATACCACGTTATTGTGAAATCCGTACCTTTAATTGGACAAGAGAACCCATTCAAAGACCATTGGGACTTCCATTGCAAAGAATACCCCATGCCACATCTCTGATGTAGGTACATGTAGTGGTCCTGAGGATGCGATATTTATTTGTATGACCTGTATTTCCAAAATATCTCCAGAAAAACTACAGATGCCTCCATCACTGACACGTCTTACCGCGTCAAACGTTAAGCTTGTTTGACGTTTCTTAACGCGCTGTTCAAACTTAATACCATCGAAGACAGCACGTTAGCCGTCCCATCTTATTCACGCTGCGTACGCCGGAAAGGGTTAACTGAGCGAGAATCTTGGCCTTTTATAAACAGGTACCCCCTGTCTTTGGTTTAGTAATGCCCTGATATCCAGATTGAAGTTTAGATCAATGTGGTTATCAAATGGAAAACAGATACTGTTTCAATATAAAGTCATTATATGGATTTGCTAATGCAGTATATGACAAATCATTCCGAGATCTACGATTGTTTATAAAGAACAAGGTCTGTCATAAACTCTGAATCAAATATATCCAATACAGCCCAAACAAGTCTATAATAGTTGGCAAGTCTATGTTACTGCAGTGTCTGAAAATGCAGAAAGTATCGTGGCTCCCTTATATTTTATTTTTGAAGATAATTGAACAACTGTTTTGTTTCTGCAAAATATGTTCATTTTAGAGTGAGTGAGTGAGTGAGGTGGGCATAACGCCGCTTTTAACAGAATTCCAGCTTAATGTGGGAGGAAAGCCCGAAGTGATGCAGGTCCCAGACGTTTACCACTTCGGTGAAACCCACGAGCACGGGTATGGTGCTGACAAACCTTGAAACATAATCGAGGCGAACCGGGATTCGAACCCACAATCATAGGTTTCTGGCGTATCCATGGGACGCAACTCTGCACAGCGCCTTAGACGACTTGGCCACCCGTGTCCCCGTTCATTTCAGAGAATAGAAGATGTTAGTCTGCGTTATGACGCACCGTGCCCTTCAACTTCACAACATTAGAACTAACCAGTTCCATATTACACAGATTTCTTGGGTTAAGGCTTGGTTGACTGGGTTTGACTTCTAGATGAAGGTCGTACACGTGGAACATCGTTTCACGATGCGATCGTAACCCTACGCTTGTTGTACCTCTCACACTTTAACACACTTTAATTAGATTTCCTGTAGTCGTAGCGACCCAGGCCGAGTGTATACATCGGTAGTGTTTTCATGCAGTTCACGTGGTGAGGAGATTATAGAATATGGGAGCGATTATAGATGATGAGGAAAGTAAATATGATAAAGTGAGGTGATGAGGATTTTTGTTGATGAAATGATTATAAATATGGAGTGGAGTGTAGTTGATTTGGAGATTTTAGGTTATAAAAGGATCGTAGCTCATGAGATTAAAGATGTTGAAGCGATATGAAGATTAGGTATGATGGAGCGAGTATATATGATTATTGGATTATGGATGAGAAGATTATATATGCTGAGATTTGATGCTACTAGTTTTCTGAAGCTATTATACATGTATGGAGCATTCGTGAGCAACTCGTGTTATTCCGGGACAAGCTTGCAGGTTACGGAAAGAGGCGAGTGGTGACGAATGATGTATGGAGATGATGTGAAGAGTAAAAGGAATAAAATGATTATAGATGCTGAGAAGATTACAAATGATGGAAAGATTACAGATGATGGTGAGATTGTAGATGATAGAATTATAGAGGATGGAAAGATTATAGATAATTAGGAGATTAAAGACGACGAGGAAAATTTTGGATGGTGACGAGATTACTAAGGATACTAAGATGAAGAGGAGAGTAAAATATGAATGACTCCAGCTTATGCATTCATCAATTACAATGTTCCTGCACGTTTTGTCACATGCATGTATATCTAACATAGACATGAACTTGGACAACCAGCCATCGCTTTACCAAAACTTGAAACAGATACTGCATCTGAATTAGCAGTTGGTAAATACACAAGCTCCTAATACTACCCAACTGTGGATACAATTTGCGCTGCAGACTTGAGTCCCCTGACGTGCCGGGATCTACTGTTTTTGTGTTTGAATTCCAAATTTGCTCTGATTACGATTGTTGGTTTGTCAGCGATATAACCGTGCTCGTGGTTGCTCCAAAGACGTGTACGTCTTTGGTTGCTCAAACCACAATATCTACGTCAATTCGGAGTTTTCTTCCAAAGTTAATCCGACTTAATGTATTGTTAGAATTCGGCAACAAACCCCACGTTCATAAGTATGGATTCTTCTATGTCTTGATCAATGTCATACTGACTACAGCATGTTCTAAGTCTCACGGGTGAACGGGGGGCCAGTCGTCGAAACGCCACAATGTGCTGTGCAGAGTTGCGTCCCTTAGTGGAACCAAACATCTATGATCGAAGATCCCTAATTATGTCTCTAGGTCACCGCCCTAACCGTGCCCTTGGGTTTCACCAAAGTAGTAACACCTAAGACCTATATCACTTCCGACATCTGGATGGCACGGGTATACTGTTAAAATCGTTAAACTAAACACACTCACTCACTCACTCACGCTAGTGCAGTTCAGTAAACTAATAAAATATAAGACTAAACCAATTTGTCATCGAAAAGCAATACAATGAAAGAAGTTCCAAATAATTACACCAGTAACGATTTTACTTGTTTCTCTTAGGGAAGAGCAAACATGGTAATTGGGATATACATGTAGAACATTCAGAAGAAACCATTAGGCAATATGTGTTCATTGTCACTTTTTATAGTTACAATAGTGCTTTTTAAGATTGGTTATCGCTTTTGGTGTCAATGAACTCTCTCATGATTAACAGACCGCTCAGGCAGCCGCCCGTCATCGAATACGCAAATCAGTGCCCTCCCTATCCGCGTGAACACGCCTAAGCACTGTAATCTGGAATTTAACGATACCGTTGCTTCCACGATCTTCACCAAGTACACATATTTAGTATGCAATTTAAGAGATGCACATATTGGTTTTTTGGGTAGATGGGGTGGGGGTTAGTGCCACTTTAACAGTGTTTCAGTCATATCAAGGAGTTCTGTTTTACTTAATGCCAAGTTATGCCGGTCGGCGACATTTACCATTTTGGGCTGAAATCTACGATCACGTGATCACACCCACCCCCAATCAGGGAATATCAGTGTACAGCAACCTTAGGTACTGTAACCCTCTTGCCCAACTTTGGAACTAATGGTGCACATGTATGACACTTGTAGCTTGAAACCCAGTGTGTATCTCAAACATGGTTGACTGGAGGTTTTTGCTGATAATGAAGAAGGCGTCCTTACTGGTCAACTGGTTTCTTAACTTTAAAATGTTCGGCTGCTTTTCTAATGTTATTTAGAAAGTTTAACTTATGTATTAAGAGTTCATGTTAATTCAAATGCATAATTAAATGATGTCATCGTGATAAAAAGTATTAAAAGTGTTTGACTGATGTCCTAAGGATATCTCAAATGTTTGATGGGAGGTCACAATCTGGTATATCTATGTGCTTGCACGGTTGGCTCAGTCGTCTATGCCGATATCATGCGCCCCTTAGAAATGGCAAATGTCGCAATTAGTAAATATAGTAACTCTAAAAGATAACATCAACCACAAACATGGATGCCATTTGCTGTGCACATGTGTGTCCATTGTCGTGCCAAGACCCGCTGTTCGTGGGTTCTTATCCCTGATTCACCGTGATTATGATTCAAGGATTGTCAGACCCACACCCTTGCTCTTGGGTTTCAAGTGGTGACCCAAGACCTGAATGACTTTGGACTTTCCTTTTACATCAAATTGACACGCCGTGATCAAACTGAAATACTATTCAAAGAGGCCGTCAACCAAACTTACTCTAATACTGGTTCATTTGTGTTGGTTAGTGAGACAGACGGGTCTATAAAACAATAAATTCAGACAGCATCACGGCTGGACCAGACAATGCAGTGATTGATATCATGAGCATCGATCCACGCAATTGGGATACGATGACATGCATCAACCAAGCCAGCGAGCATGACCCCCCTATCCTGTTAGTCGCCTCTTATGGGTTGATGAAGACTTGGATCTAACGGGAATAGAGTTTAACGTCATACCCGAGTATTCACATGTCATAGGGGGCACGGGTGGCCCAGTCGTCTAAGGCGCCGCGATTCGCTATGCAGAGTTGCGTCCCTTGGGCACGCCAGAAACCTTTGATTGTGGGTTCGAATCCCGGTTTGCCCCGATTATGTTTCTAGGTTTGTCAGCACCATACCCGTGCTCGTGGGTTTCACCGAAGTGGTAAACGACTGAGACCTGCATCACTTCGGGCTTTCCTCCCACATTAAGCTGACACGCCGTGATATAACTGGAATACTGTTAAAAGCGGCCTAAAACCAAACTCACTCACTCACTCACATGTCATAATTACCTTGAGGTTTGGTGAGATGAGGTGTGGTTGCTTATACTAGTCAGGACTAATGCCGATTTTATTGTGCTAGCCCACTGAGCCCAAGAATACCCCACTCAGACACAGTATTCTGACTCCGAGCCGATTAGTGCTTGTTTCACCCCCTTAATGCCGAGCGCCAGACAGGGTAAGAACAAGTACAATCTTTTAACGTTTTTTGGTATGACGCAGCCGGGGATCGAACCCCCGACCTTCCGCTTTCCGGGCGGACGCTCTGGTACTAGACCACGGAGGCGATCTGTACGGCTTGGGGGAGGCATCATCGCACATTAGGAAAAATAAGACAACATGTAATTGTTTGGTTCCATCGAGTGAAAACAAGCTTATCAAAGGTTCGGTTTATTCCATTGAGATGTTTCTACATTGTTTCAATTTAAAACATTTATTACGCTTCATGAAATATCTTTTGGAAACTTAATCAGCAAATTTTTGCAATTACTGTGAACCATTGCTGCTACAATATTACTCACCCATTCCAAAATATTCCAGCGCAGACTCTCTGGGTTTCAGAGGCATTACGTGACACTGTTGGGCGACCTGAAACGTTAAAACGATTACGGAAAGCGTACAAAATCAACAATGATGTAACACATGGAGATGCACTTGGGAGCATAGGCATTCTAAACCACCTGGCCTGCTAAAAGCGTTTTACAATTATATCAATTCTAAAAATATAAAATAATGTAACGACATTAATCCAGTTTATATTCAAAAGTGTCTTTGTGATATGGGTTCTGGGCAAAGACCTGGCAAATGCAAAGTGTTAAATATGGACACATATATTAACGTCAACGACAGAGATTGATCAGTCTCGATTAACTGCCGAAACATATTCCATTGGAAATTATATTAATTGATCACTTAAAGTGATAACACCAAGTTTGCGAAAAGATTAAACACCGAAAATGAGCATTGTGTTTCATCAGGGTACGTTAAACGCTATTTATACAAGGTGGTCCTTACGTACCGAGGATGTTCTTACATGATTAAGTTCTTAATCATATGACCTGGGAATGATTAGGGTATATCCCACTGAATGAGTTCAGGGAAATAAATAGTACATTTTAGTTAACATCAAAGTTATTTAATATTCTAATGGATGTATTGTGAAACTCAATTTTCGTCAAACATTGAGGCCAACGTTAACTCAGTATTCGTGATAATCAATGACATTGAAAATATAAACACTATGTTAATCTATATTTATGGGTTTTTTATAGAAGATGCCAATATGATGATAATTATGGTAAAATTATTCCTGATTAAGAGGGAGTGGAATATAACTATTAAAATACGTTGTCTCATATATATACACATGTTATTTTTCTGTGAAATGTAGCTTATACTGGGATACTGACTTATGTTTTGTTGCAATTATATGCTCCCACTAATATTTCTCGTTGTTAACTTTGCACGCATAAAACGTGAAAAACTATGATAGCTGTAGAGATTAAATAGTTGCTGCAAACGGAATCAAATTCATTTCTGGCACATAGCACTATTTTCGCAAAGAAGTAAAACGTCAATAATTAGAAAAAAATATATCTGTTTTCTGTGATTGATATCATTATTTATTCATGCATACAATCAATGTCCAAAATGAGCATTTACATTTCGGCAAGGCAATAGTTACTTGTTAATGCCTGAACGTTCCCCGATGAGCTTTTGTAAAGTGTATTCGGAAAACTTTCATCCAATATAAACGTCCATTATAACCAACGTCACAACGTATTCCACAAGTACAATTTAATCACACCCACGCAACGGACAAAAGCGTGTTTAATCTGGTAACACCTGCAGCCCTAATCTGTGAGCGGCAGTGCACGCACACCTAAATATACCCCCACCACGAAAATATTACATAAGCTACTGTGTAACCACGTTGACTCAATTACAACGTACAGTCAATTAACGTTAACCTTTCTGAATAGATAATGGTATCATTTTAAAGGTGGAGCATTCAATTACTTAACAACTCTTGTTAAGGATAAATGTGAATGGACGTGTATACAAACGCCAATGGGATGGAATAGTCCTTGAGAGACGAAGATTGTAAGCATGATAACGAGTCGTTGTTATATGTACCTCTGCTAAAGCTGAGTGATTGTAGGATCGAAGCCTGCGCCCGGTAGGCAGCAGGCTGAGTGAGTGCGCATGGCATCGTCAGTAGGATGGTTGTTCGGGCAGCATAGCAGTAGTTGGCTATCAGAGTTAGACCCGGGATCAACGCGATGGGCTGAGTGGGCCCGTTCCGTCAACTCTTCAGAGGTTTCATTACAAAACATATGCTTTACTGGAGCCATGCTACATGAAGCGTATTGATCCCATCAACCAATTGCTTGCAATTTTACTTTGGACAGTTTTCATGCACCAGATCCACTTTTAAGCCCTCGTGCAACTTTTTACACCAACCGGAAGTGTCGCCTGATTATGCTGTCACCGTTTGTGTTGCACGTGCTTCACGTTTTTATTCTATTTCCGGTTATTGTGTTTAATATTCCTACTGACGAGCAACGTCTTTTGGATAAAATTCTAAGTGACTACAACACAGCTTCAAGGCCTGTATACAACGCATCGGACAAAGTGACAGTAAAGTTTGGGATCACTTTAACACAGATTACTGATATGGTGAGTGCGTTGATTTTGTTTTATATGTGTGTCTGTTTTGTTTCTCATTAGGTCGACATAGACGGAAAAAGCTGGAGAAGCCTCACAGGATTCCTGATGAGCAGAAACTGCTGAGAAAACTTCTTGACAAATACGACCCTTACGCTCGTCCTGTTTACAACGCTTCAAAAACAGTTGTGGTTAAATTTGGTTTGACACTTATTCAAATCGCCGATATGGTAAGAGGTTTCTTTTTGTTGGAAATAGCAACACTGCAATCTACATGTATGTGTGCGCTTTCACAAATGTATTAATGGTTTGTTTTTTTCAAAATATGAGAAATATTATGTTTTGTCTGTGTACATGTAAGAGCAATTGTATATGTTTTTTATGAAATGTATAAAATAACATTAGTTAGCTTAACAGTGACAACTATACATTAAAATTAAAAAGATATTAACTTGCAAAGGTAGCAATTTACAGTACGACATAGGCGATAACAGTACACCAGGATTTAGATTATATAGAATTCACTTCAAAATTTCAATAACACAATTTGAAACTTCAAACGAAGGACAAAATTTTGATTCGTGCAGCTATTGCATTATCAAATAAAAAAGGCTTTGTACAGATTCCTGACTTGTCCACCTATTATAACCCTTCACTAAACAACGCAATTATAAGACCTGTTGTCGGAGCAGGGAGATGCTGACTGCTTAATAGCTATAGTTACATCTCGAGGGAACTAAAAACATGTTACTTTTTCATAATGACAGGTGCTTTTGTGATAGGCTCTGCAAAATGTCGGATTTTTGACAGGTCAATTATACTGATATCATTCCCGTAAAATGTTAAAAGTCTTTTTGAGGAATTACTTTCTGCGTTTCATATGAGCAGATTCAGAATCATTGTTGGCAGACCGTCCATCATTGTTCGTTACGTAACACGTAAGTGGAACCAATTATGTTTTTAGAATAATTTTGTTTTTGACTGAACCTTTGATAATACATCTGAATACCGCCGGGCGCTATAGTACGTTTTAAAAGATCAACATGTATAACAGAGCTTGAGATATAACTCAGATGAACATACATGTACAAGACTTACAAACAGCTGTAATGAAACGTGGTCACTCAGGACAACACAAGGAGTGATATTCCTTGCCCAGTGGCAACTTACTTGTACCTAATGTGCATGTCCTAGAAAATTGCATGGAAGCCATAACCGATATATTACACGTATGGAAAAAATATCAAAACAGAAATTAAAACGGATGCGCAATCGTAACGCACAGAAATACACAAAACGTATTTTATCGACCGCCATTACCTACAACCCCATAACTGTATCAGTAAATGTGGATTGCGGTACATAAAATCTTTTGACCTAAATAACGTACGATAATTTCGCTCAAGAATATCAAAATAGGGCGTAATAACGGATGCTTTACTACTATGCATGACTACTGCCTGATCATTCATATCATGCATTAGAGCACTTATTCCTTTTCGTGGTTACACAGTATCTCACACGGATATAATGTTGCTGTAGACCCCAATTTATTCTTTACACAGATTGAAGTGGCGTCTTTAACAAGGGACATTACCATCTTGATAGGGAGAGAGTTTTCTATACAGTCTTCAGTGTGCTGGCATGCCCTCTAACTTCAAAGACTCCTCTGGCACAATCTACACTAATGCTTCAGATTAAGTGTGAATAGTTATTATGTTTGTGTAATCTAAACAAACGAAAGAAGCATGTTATGGAGAAAATCAAAGCACAAGGGGGCAGATATGATTTTTTGTTAAGTTCAGTACGACCTTCTGAATAGCTTGCAAGTGATTGCTGGTTTAGTATTCACGCATAAAGGATCGGGAACCGTTGAGCGTTTCGGTTTACGATGTGGACGAAAGGGTGTGTAAAGATTCACCCTTGGCGCGATGCTGGTTCCACGAAGTCGTCTTTCAAATTGTAACTTGTATTCGATACATAGAACATAAAAATCGTGATTGCAATACATTAATGCCGCAGACAACGTTTGCCTACAATGAAGACATCTTATACAGTCAGATCAAAGAG
Organism: Haliotis rufescens; assembly: GCF_023055435.1. Classification (NCBI taxonomy): domain Eukaryota; kingdom Metazoa; phylum Mollusca; class Gastropoda; order Lepetellida; family Haliotidae; genus Haliotis; species Haliotis rufescens. The sequence continues at coordinate 56,917,036 of NW_025963779.1, read as the reverse complement.
TCTGCACCGAAACAAAACCAAAATTATGGAACTTAAAACGTTGATATCTGTGTAAGTACGTACATATATATATTCATAGCCCAACATGAACGATGGTTGAATGAGGAAGCATTCGATGTTATTCAATGGGCAAGGGATAAGGTTAAGGACACAAGAGTCTCCATCTTTATTGTGGCATTTGGTTGCAGGTTCTCCCACATGCGGAATTGGTTGTAAATCCGAGTCATTAATCAACATGTTGCATGGCTCCGAGTCGATGTGATATATACCCTACAGTAATGATGTATACATTTGTATTGAGCGGTTCTCATATGAGCTCATGCCAAATAAATTGGATGTATAAACATGTTATGTACTTCCAAACAATAAATCAGATCAGGTCCTGTTCCAATGCACTTCGATGGCAGTCGTTTCTTGACTTTGCTGTATCGACCCCCAAGGCTAGGGCCACTCTGACATTATCTATGTTTGAAAGAACTGGTCAGCGTCAGCACTTTTTTGTGGGAAAGACCCCAGATTACATCGGTTTTTATTATTAAGTTTCGAGAGGGAGTATGATAACGAGATCCCAACACTGTGATCAAAAAGTAGTAGGAAACGTACAGTGATATTATGTGGTTTAGTCAATTATTTGAGTTTCAGCTCTAAAGGTCAACCCCGCCATTTCTTATTACACACATCCGTATATTGAATGACAACGTGGAGAAACCCCGTGGCTTCTTGGTGGTACAGCAGCAAACCACTCATGCGTTCGTGTGACCATCATCAAGGGCAGTTAGACATATAATAGCATATAGTACCATGCTTTAGACATCTTCGAAATGCTTCGACTGACACAAACCATGACAGACGTTCACGTCAGCATGACTTTCCACTCTTCTCTCCGGATATAAATGTGTTTACACATTGCACAAAACCGTAGTAATTGAGCTTCATGGATCAGATCATTTACAAACACTGATACATACTCGACACCTGGAATGAGCACGCATCCAGCGAGGGATGCCTTAGGCCAATATCCATCGGTCAAGGGGGCAGAGGCGGGGGCGGGGTCATTAGGGAGTATACAGAGAGACTGCAACAGCTGGGATCGCCATGGCATGATACAGCAACACATAGATTGTAAATGGTTTCATTAAAATTTCAATTACAACTACGAAGTTCTTCCACAACTGTTCCAGTCTCTCAGTGCAGAGCCGCAGATTTAATTGGAACTAGAAGGAATTGTATCTTGATTGACAAGGTTGCTCGAAGCGTTAAAATAATATTAATATACTTTGGTAGAGAATAATAACCAAAGCATGTTTTTACATGTATCATTACACGAGACTTCGCGTACAAATTGAATATTACGTTACATCTAGAAACAGTCATCGGAACTGTGATGTGAAATGTTTTAAGAGCATTCTAAATGAACAAAAGTCTTACGATTTAAAAGTGACATGTTGCAAAAAGGTCACATATTACGATCTATAGAGAGTTAGATGAAAGAAGGCGACTGTCAATTTGAGACGTGACGCAGTGGCACAATACCTCCTGTGAAGCGTATTCTTAGAACTCTTCGATATCGAATTATTTTACAAAGGCATAGAAGATTATGACCGAAAGCTCTTGTCTTCAAAATTTGCTCGATTTTCCAAAGGAATTGACAGACCGAGTTCTTTTCTTGTAATGAATTTTACAGCGAGGTGTTTCTTCTTACTATGTTCGGAAGATTAACCATAACGTCAATAAACCAAAGGGTTTCTTGTGAAAAACACATTTCCAGTAGTTGCGTTTTCTTAAACGATACGTTTAGCCAAGCAAGAAAAAACGAAAAAAAGCAGACATAATTTAAAGCGAGATGTTCTTAATATGTACTTACGAAATCGTAGTGTACAAACTCGTTCTTGAAAAAATGAATGAAAATATTTTACTCCTATCTTTGTCAACACACCACGGGGATCCTAGTTGTTGAGCGTCGTTTTATAATGTCACGTGCCAATCAGGAGTCCTAGAACGAAGATTGAATATTGATTTGGAGATGGCTATCGGTGTTGGTTAGTAGATTGAGGGGACGGGAGCTAAGAGCTAGAAAGGTAGAAAACAACTAAAGATGTCCTGTATTGAAGCCTTTTGCAATATTTGTATTACGTCGAGTGTCCTCCACTCAGCAGTAACTGAGGAAAGTCAATGCTAGCTGTTTAAACACATAATGATCGGATACAGGTAATGCATAATTTATTGCATTTTGATCGTCTTGATATTTTATGCTAACAACTGGAATGACTTTCACTTGAAACATTTAACACTTAAGTCCTTTGAAAATGAACTCAACAATGTAATGATAGTCAACGAGGCTGAATAAACTCATGCCTTTTACGTGTCGGATTTCCTTAGATGTCTGCTATATTGTCAACAGGGTTAATGCTCTTCACGCCTTTGTGGCTCGATATAAGTGCTTCGATTAGCTTTCTAAAGTTTCGGGTACTGCACACCAGGATTGTTTGAATTCACCAGTGTTTTACGTTACAACAGTGATATTTGACGAGTGAACTATTTTTCAACAGATGCTATTCAGAGTCGTAAATAAGGTACCGTATATAACCGCTTCATTGGACATCCCCTTATAAACCAAATGCCTTTGGTCACATTTGGAATCAATTTTGAGGTAATATCTATGGAGCTGAATACGAGACACCCGATTCATATGCACCCTCTTCTTCACACATATTAGGGGCGGTCGGGTAGCCTAGTGGTTAAAGCGTTCGCTCGTCACGCTGAAGACCCGGGTTCGATTCCCGACATGGGTACAATGTGTGAAGCCCATTTCTGGTGTCCCCCGCCGTGATGTTGCTGGAATATTGCTAAAAGCGGCGTAAAACCATACTCACTCACTCACTCACTCTTCACAAATATTCAGGTTAATGAAGTAACCTGTTAAGAAATATAACTCTATTGTGTAGATTATCTCCCACATGCGGGATCACATCCAGACGTACCTCACTAACTTCAGAACTATTGATCGTAACACGCAACATGTCGTTGGTTATTAATCCGGTAGTTCTAGCTCCAAGATCTTCACCTCCAGGCAGATAAGGCTTTATTATACAACTCTCTACCAGACAATGCGCCCTGTACCAAAGGTTCCTTCCCTTGGGAATAAGGTATATTTGGTAACTGTAGATGTTATTGCGTCGTCTACCTTGGCACGTGGACGTGATATTGATTTGAAAGTGAATAACTACAGTCGATAGCTTGTCAGGGGGAGACAAATACACTATCTTGTCAGATTCTATTAGTTTACCTCCAAACAAACGCCACTTCTATCTGCCAGAGGGGGCTAACATAATACTCCGACAGGTCCAAGGTCGAAGGCAACGGAACTGGGAGTTCAAGGAGAGGTTTTCGTTGGTCGATTGGAACACAAGTGTATTGGTTGATAGATCCTTCTGTAGTTAATCCAAATGGTAGACACGTTTAGGAGATGGTGTTCAGTTGAGCTATATTGTTAAATACATCTTCTCGACATTTGGTTCACTGAAATGTTCAAGAGACATATTTGTTTCTGGCGTATAAATTAGACAAGCGAATGTTACGATCTTTGTAAATATTACATATTGCTCCTGCATAAAACCATGTGACAGTTAGATATTAAATTTAGTGATACACAGACTAGATTTGCGACATTGCAATGATCCTACCTACGCGTATGTTGCCTTTTTGTCTTCACATGCGTATTGCTGTATTGCAGGAACATATTCGTGAAAATAGAGATTTACTCAGAGATAATGTGTTTGACATTTGTATGAACTTAATTTCCTATAAACTGTATTTTATTTTTTTAATCATCTATCAATGACGGTGCCTTAACACATCATGTTGTAGGAGTGACAGTCAGATTAAATATAGTTTCATCAACTGCTGAATAAAACAACCGCTCTGTGCATGACCTGACGGTAATATAATTGATTTTCCACACGTGAATATGACGTAATGTCCATAATTATTATGTTTACCTATTGCCTGAACACGTCATGCAAATGCGTATTTTGTGTAGAAAACTGATAACATCTCACCACCTAATGCCCGGATCTAGAAATGAGAATATACTGCCAGACACCAGTAGAATTCTAGTGAAAATGATTTCTCTTTAGACGACGATAGCAAAAGCAGGGCTACTGATAAAGCCGCTATTTTCCAAATTTTCGACAGCATCATTACCTTTAAAGGGGAGTGGAACCATTAGGAATGTCTTGCAATTTAGTTTGCTATCTCCATTAGAAAAATTACTGAGATCCAATAAACTTTCCTCACCTTCCAATTTGTTAATTTGTCTTGCAGGAAAATCAATGCAGATTTTAGGTCTTTTTGATCAGGAGAAAAAGAACAGCGACAATTTTTAGAATCGGTGTTGGTGAATCACACGCTTTAGCTTAACTCCGATCGAAGTGCATGTAACTTGGTGAAAAGGGTTGCTTAGAATTTTAAACAGAATCGTAATTTTATTACTGAGGATATCACTCTGTTTGGAATGAATAATACGATTTTCTTGAAATGAAGTATTAATTCAAATCATCAGTGTGATTGTGTTTTGTAGATCGTTTTTATGCGTGATTATTTGTATCAATCATTCTTTATATAAAATATTGTCATGCTAATAAAGACGTGAGAATTATAATCCCAATTACAAGGACAGTGGAAAGATATTGAAAACAATTTCAAAATGATAGCACAAATCAATACTCATACAAATGGTTTGCACGGGATGTCAAATTAGCAATAAAAGGAAACATCAAATATATATTAATCACTAAACCATTTAAGGCCTAAATGACTAAAAAGGGGTCTGTTAGAGTCGCTGCCTTTCACTGAATGCAGGATTGCACATGACATAAAACAAGTAAGGTCTAATCTACTCAGCGTTTTTATGAAATTCTCAGCAAATCAAAGTTCTCTTTGTGAGGCTGGAAGTGAAGAGAGTATGTTTTTGCTATCATAAAACCCATTTCGCGTTACTTTTTAATCTCGTGCAATCCTCATACATTTTCAACAGCTTACACGACGCAATACCCATTACAAACATCACATGAACATTTTTACTGCTTCGATGATAAAAAAAAATCGTTGAAAGAAATTGTAATGAAAAATTGTACAAATCAATAATACATAAATCAGTCCCTCGTGAAACACACTGGGTTGAGACAAGTTGTCAATTATGCCACATCTGTTCGACGTACATCGCCAGGACCCCTTGTAAACAGTCACACATGTGCCTCAACAGTTTTACATATATGTGTTCTTGACTGAAATTTGCATAAAGGAAATTGCATCCCACATGACGCCTTTTCCAGTTTTAGTTTAATACTCTCTGCAATGCTTCAGAAAGCACTGGGTTCTGCATGTGGACATTGCGGTGTTTTGTTATCAATGTATATACACATCGCTTAAAACACCAGATATAATAAAAATCAATTTGACAGTCCACGTGGTTTAAGATTGAATTGAAGGAGTCTGCCTTCAACAGAGTATAGGATTAAGAATTCTCTTTGTGGATTATATTAATCGGAAACATCCTCCTCTATTATAACGAAATACTCGTCTTGGAATACTTAAATTAAGAATGTGACGATTTAGCATTACCCTTTTACGTAGTCAGGAACGTAAAATATTACTATATATACAATTACGTGTGTTCAGATATTTGTCAAGTATTTGGCAACGACGACAAGCAAGCACAGATAGAATCCAACGAAATATTACTATATATACAATTACGTGAGTTCAGATATTTGTCAAGTATTTGGCAACGACGACAAGCAAGCACAGATAAAATCCAACGAACACCAAGGTTAAGCCAAGCTGGGATGTAATGACAGATCAATGTTTGTAAGAAGAACAGAAAGAGGCATGATGCAATGAATAAGTTCAAACTAGTTACCTTGGAAGTGAAAAGCTAAAAGAGATGGAGGAAATTAGGTTACAGTGCCTGCAGGGGTATGTCTGCGACCAACATTACCGACTGAGTCGGATTAACGTCTTAACAGATACAACTACTTCTTCTTCAAACATCTTTGATGCCCCGCGTGAAAGAGCAGTAGTGCACATATAATTATATTAAAGATGAACTTCTGTACCTACGTCTTAAGGTTGAATGATGGTGTGTCTAACACTATTCTGAGATTGATCTAGGTTAATATGAAAGTGACAATATTACAACGAATAGCTTCCTCCATGCTGCAAGTGAACTCATCCTCTGCTTGTCTATTGTAAAACACTTACGATAGACGTTGGAATGTCTGTCTTATGATGGCAGGTTTGTCTTCAAGACTATGGAATTTGAGCGGAATTGTTCGTTATATTCTGGAAGGTGTTAACAGTCGAGATGATCATGTAGACATGACCGCATTCTTCCTTGTATATCGTTTTGGTGTAAACATTCTTGGTGCCCATGCAAAGACATACATATAATTGTAGCATGCTTTCCAAATACATCGGTAGTTCACATCATGAACCCTTTGCTCGATGGAGTTGCCTATCGAAGAGATCATGCACCAATGTATTTTGCCTCGCCAGTACAGGGACAGATCATACTATCTGGTCTGGTCTCGTTGTGTCCTGATGGTGTAAACATTCGTAGTGACCATATTGACACATACATGTACATGTCTTATGTCTCCTCGTTGGTACAGGTGCAGTTGATATCATGAACCTTCTGCCTTGTCGTCTGAGCCGATGCAGTAAACTGCCGAAGAGACCGTGTACCAATATATACCCCCACTGGTGCAGGGACAGTTTATATCATGAGCCTCCTGTCTTGATGCTTATCCTTATGATGTAAACATTCCTAGTGACCATGTGAAGACAAACATGTTCATGTCTTATGCCTCGCTAGTACAGGTGCAGTTCATATCATGAACCTTCTGCCTTGTTGTCTGAGCCGATGAAGTAAACTGCCGAAGAGACCGTGTACCAATATATACCCCCACTGGTGCAGGGACAGTTTATATCATGAGCCTCCTGTCTTGATGCTTATCCTTATGATGTAAACATTCCTAGTGACCATGTGAAGACAAACATGTTCATGTCTGATGCCTCGCTAGTACAGGTGCAGTTGATATCATGAACCTTCTGCCTTGTCGTCTGAGCCGATGAAGTAAACTGCCGAAGAGACCGTGTACCAATATATACCCCCACTGGTGCAGGGACAGTTTATATCATGAGCCTCCTGTCTTGTTGCTTATCCTTAAGATGTAAACATGCCTAGTGACCTTGTGAAGACAAACATGTTGATGTCTTATGCCTCGCTAGTACAGGTGCAGTTCATATCATGAACCTTCTGCCTTGTTGTCTGGGCCGATACAGTAAACTGCCGAAGAGAGCGTGTACGAACGTTTCACACTTTCCTAGTGCAGGGACATGTACGGTTCATCTCATGAGCATTCTGGCTTCTTGTATATCCTCATATTGTAAACATTCGCAGTGGCCATGGAATCACATTCACATACGTATGCATGCTTGATATAGGCGCGCTCCTATCACAAGCTTCTTGTTGCTTTCCTTATGGTGTACACACTCAAAGTGCCCATGTGAACACGTCCAACCATTTACATGTCTCATGAATCGCACTGAATAGTCTGTCATACAGACCCTGAAACAAATATATTCAATACAGCCCACGCAAGTCTATAAATGGAGTAAGTCTGGATTACAGCAGTTCTGAAAGTGGAGAGAGTGTATGTGCTGCTTTTTGTTTTTGTAATTGCGATAACCTGGGTTTTATTCTGTAAAATATGTTCAGAAACTAGATCTAGTCCAGCCTCACCTGTAGAGGTATACTTCATTGTAACGTACGTTGTATTAGTGACCAGTGAATGTCCGATATAAAAAGCGGAGCAGTACGTTTTACTAGCTACCACTGGATAGTAAAAGTGGGACTGTACGTAGATTACATGCATTAGCGACTAGTGGGTGTCCGATAGTAAACAAGGAGCAGTATATTAATGACATGTATAAGCGATCAGTGGATGTCCGATAGTAAAAGCGGAGCAGGACATTGTCACAATTTAGCAGCATATCCGTATGGTGTATACTGTCGAAGTGACCGTGTAACCACACATCCTGCTTTCCTATTACACGTGTTGTCCATATCCTGAATCTTCTGCCTCGTTGCATAAACTAATAGAGAACGTTAAAGGATTATATAATAAGATGATCACATTGCATGACATGGCTTCATTGACCTTCTGTTGAAGAACCAAATGGATAACATCAACAATGGATTTGCTTCAGCTGTTGTCACTACTGTTGTTGAGTTTTATGCAAGTCTGCTTATGGAACAACTATAGATATAGTTGCATGGCTCTGCATTCAGAATTGGCATAGTAAAATAGTTACGTGGCTCTGAACAAGGCATTGTCACCGGTTGTAAAAACACATGAAACAGAAGTTGCAAGCATTGATTTCGCATTACGAGGATCTTGGATAGCTTCATGGGTATGTTTTATTGAGTACACCGTATCTTGGATATTAATCGTAGTCTGTGCATCAAAGTGTATTGCATCAATGTCCCGTAGCACCAATAGGACTCGCATTAAGATTAACTAGACGCTTCAGATTGTCATTATATTTGTTGCCATTTTGACCCAGTCGTCTTTACCATGGTCTCAGACTTGAATATGGTAATCATATTACAGGGAATGTAGCCACATAAACTAACTTGGATAATAAGTACTGGCGCGTTTTAAAAGTACATACATGTATGTGGAAACTGACGTAATTTAATTCAAAACATTAAGTGGAATGATTGCAATTTCTCCAAGTACTCACATCCAAATATCGATCCTGATATTTACAAAATTACACATTTCTCCAGCGCTTACCCAAGTGATATTAACACGATCTTCTTAAGTGGGTACCAGTATTGTCATATACAGAAATGAGAAATGGCAGAAAAGGCGATGAAGTCATATAAGGCGACGGGAAACAAAGTAAGGACTTGTCGTTCAGCTTTCCAGATCAGGAAAATATGACTCAAGCGTATATGAATAATATTAATTTATATGATGAAGCCTCTATGGTGTGGGCGTACTGGAATATGAGAATAAGACGATACCTGAATGTATAAACAGCTCATTTAATATTAAATATTTCAAGGTTGGGGTCCAGTTGATTGATACATGTAATATTCAGGATTTATGGTTTTACAAATGATGTTGATGCCTGCTTCCTAAATCTGTTTCCTAAAGCTACCCACTTCTTGTTATTCTCAAACGTCCTAAAAATTAAAGTTTCTGGATATGTTGGATATGAGGGGCGGGCAGCTAGGCTTGTGGTTAAAGCGTTCGCTCGTCACGCCGAAGACCCGGTTTCGATTCCCGACATGGGTACAATGTGTGAAGCCCATTTCTGGTGTCCCCCGCTGTGATATTGCTGGAATATTGCTAAAAGCGGCGTAAAACCATACTCACTCACTCACTATGTTGGATATGTACTACATTTGTGGTAACACTGTCTCGATCTGTGACATCATCATACTCAGTGGGTAAATCTGGACTTATAAATGACGTTAATACGTCGATGCCAAAGTTTCATCATGATAGAGGTAGACGACAGCTGTGCTGATAGGCCACAGCACCGTATCTCATCAGACAATTTGCAATCGGTCAAGGTCTTGGCTTATTTTTCTCTGCACATCATACCAAGCCTCGTTGAATGACGTAGCGGCTCAGGGTTTAAGAAACGTCTGGCCAAAGTCCTGGATGAAACTATTGAACACGGGATATGAATGATGCCAGATATACACGCCAATGTGAAACAATCTCTCCGAACTGAAGCTGTTCCTTTCATGTGGGCCAGGTGGTATCTAATTGTCATCAATAACAAAGTTGTTTGCGTGATGAAACACGTTGATAGTGGACAACCACTTATTGATCATGATTACCAAGATCACACAAAATACCATGACATAATTGCACAAGAAGTTTTCTTTAACTATGACTTAATTAATAATGTGTCCCTAAGGAGGAACTGATCGATCAAAGTTTGGTAAATTGTTATAGCGTGTGAATTGTCAATCTAGATATCGATGAACTATATTTACCTGGGTAAAATTCGAGCACCACCGTTTCTTTTTTTATATATCTTGAACTTCTATGTATCTTTTTGTAATACCAAATTTGATCTCACTTGGAAACAAATGTCACACATGCTACCAATAATTCCTCGCCAGATGCCATAAGAACAAGAACATGTTCCTCATGGTCACAAGTACTCGTACCCAAGTACCTGTGAAGATTCCGGGGTAGAATTGGTCTTCAGCAACCCATGCTTGCCGTAAAAGGCGATTATGCTTGTAAGAGGCGACTAACGGGATCGGGTGGACAAGCTCGGTGACTTGGTTGATGCATGTCATCGTATCCCAATTTCGTGGATCTATGGTCATGATGTCAATCACTTAATCGGGTCAAAACTTATTATATACAGACAGCCGTCATATAGCTGGAATATTGCTGAGTGCGGCGTTAACAACAAACAAACAAAACAAAACATACTCCTTCGTGCCACACAGTGTGGCAACTAGGGTACCGTTGTATGACTCGGTACTCGGTCATATGATATGATGCAGGGAAGCAGAGGAAGGAATTGGACGGGTGGTCAAAACGTTATAGCCATGGAACAGTAGCAAAGCATTAAGATAATTGATTTCCGTTTCTGTATTTCAATATTATGAATAGGAAACGTTGTGATCAAAGATACATGTTTATTCGTCCTTGGGGATTCCGGGTTAGAATAAGTCCCCAGCAACTCATGCTGGTTGTAAGAGGCGTCCACGTGGATCAGGTCGTCAGGCAAGGTGACTTTGTTTTGTCATCGTACCCCATGACGGGATCGTTGTTCACAATACAATATCATCTCAAAACCCTTACTCACTCACTCACCATACAAGAGATGGATCCGATACATGACCAAAATATGAACCATTCCTTGCCAGCAGTTGCCATTTGTTATATTAAGATACTTTTTATATCGCATATATCACAGTCCTATCATTTGTATCATACCGTGACGAAATATATCGGTATATTCCTTCAAGTGGTGCGTAAAGAAATCGATATGTTTTGCTTGCTCGCTTGATGACTAATGTTGTCTGTAGTACTAGACATACAAACCAATTACACGTTCGCCTGTAAATATTTGCACTATAATGTTTGCGGAAGAAAAATAGCTTCAGACCATCGTCCAGACACTACTTCTGATCAGAAAAATTGTTCTGACGTGGAACTGTAAATTAAAAGCGACGCAACCCCTACCATAATCATAAGACATATGCGCGATAACTAGAGTCCATTTACGATTCCGACGACATCATAAACATGTGTTTAAGAATTACTGTCAAATATTGATGATACAAGGTGTTCGCGAAAGGATGAGCCCGTCCGCACCCCACAGGTGTCACGTGTCACAAACACATGCCAAGGCAAGTCCATTTTCTCCTTCAACAGCACGGGAACATATGGTACAAGTCAAAATAGGGAACTGCAACGGACATTATTTTGGTCACTGATGCATCAAATTTGAAAATGTTTTCCACATGTCTAGGATAAAACGTTTTCAAAGATTTATTAACGCCTTGAATGTCGTAACCATGATCAAACATGAGCAAGAGTCGTATACATGATGCTCTTTGAAATCTTCGTAAAAAGGCCGGAGCTGTTGGAGCACTTGTAACAACTTCCATCTTGTGTTTTGTAGTTGTTGATGACAGAACGAGGAACAGTCTTCACCGGAACTACACTCAGTGACACAAGTTTTCAGACTGTGATCATGAAAACCATGCAAGACTGTACATAAAGAATACAACTTCCTAGGTTACTGCGGTAACGCAGGATAAGCATCGTACCAAACAAAGAAAAAAGAAAAATGTGCTCCATTGAAATCAATAAGCTTGGAGAATACATTATTAAGAAAGATATGTAAATATATATATGATAATATAGATAACATGTTATAATCGGTTAGAAGGAATATAGCAAGAAACATTTTTTTGTTACAACAGTATTAAAGTACTACAGACATGAATAATGTGAAGAGCTACATTTTCGCGACACGAACATAGTTAAAAGCCCGAGGATAGTTGGGAGGCAAATGCAGCCTGTCCCTTGGAGCAAGCGGTGCTAAGATACATAACAATGATGAAAGTATTTCCCTAGCACTAGATCAGAGTCCGCTGTGAGAATGGACCTGTAATTGGACCATTGTTATAGCAGCTATATTTCCTGTTATTCTCACATGATTTCTATATTACTCTGTCACTTTGAATCTGTGCATTCTATTCCAATGATTGATTCTGTATGCCTCATAACAGAGTAATCTCTGGCCGACTATTACCAGAAACCCAACCGATGGTGTGGAGAGTGAAGTTGGCTAATCAATGAAGTATGATATTCTTTGTGTAAATATGACTATGTGACCAGAGTACAATTCCCTGTTTATTTAGAACTTCATAGGAAAGACTTGGTTAACATTGCTTATTGGATCACACTTGTTCAATACATGTACTCATATAGGCGAAAGAACAGCATTGTGCTGGAATTGCCTTCTGTGATAAGGCCTGATTGAGTTATTACTGTTGATTGTTATGAGGCGAGCATTTTATCTGATCATGAGTTTTATTTTTACCTGAGTATTCAAACACAGCTGGTCGTCGAGGTTCTGGACTTTTTCACTTGTTCTCTCGGCAGTTACATCGTTCATTTTTCCTTACCTTGCACATTTCTTATTATGCATAATTTTAAAATTTTGATTATGTATTCTGGCTTGTTTGAAGTCTTAATCTAATATACAAAGGTACTTGTTTCCCTCAGGTTAAATCAATTTACCTGCTGTGTATTCAAAATTATCAGAATACACCACAGGGCCTTTTCAGTGAAAGTAGATTTCTTATGATCATGGAAAGGGGTTTGTCGTTGTGTTTTGTTGTGTTGGCTCTGCTGGTAACATTGTGAAGGTACGGTTCGATGAAGTAACCTGTAAATGCTAAGCAAATAACAAAGTCACACAATCCAAAACTGTTTGATGATTCCACTAATAATATATCAGGTGTCCATTAATAATATATTAAGTGCAGCTCCTTACTCTCTCTGAGAACGCAGATAACATAGCGAGTGAATGAATGTTGTTCTCTCGCATTGTCGCACCTCGGTAGCGGCGACCAGTGATAGGCAAGCTAATGGTTGGTAGCATGAGATGACTTCATGACTCCATGATCACACGTGAAGATCCGTGGTAGAATAAGTCTTCAGCAACTTTGCTTGTCGTAAGAGGAGACTAACGGGATCGGGTGGACAAGCTCGGTGACTTGGTTGATGCATGTCATCGTATCCCAATTGCGTGGATCTATGGTCATAATGTCAATCACTGGATCGGGTCCAAACTCGATTATTTACAGACCGCCATCATAGAGCTGGAATATTGATGAGTGTTGCGTAAACCAACAAACAAACAAAACAAAACATACTCCTTCGTGCCACACAGTGTGGCAACTAGGGTGCCGTTGTACAAGACAACCTTAGCACTACGACTGTCGTAAGTCTATGTTAAGGTATAGGAGTTACGGTCACCTTAGCGCTAAGATCGCTTTGTACAACGGCACCCAGATCTTCATCTCTTCAATTCTTACATAAACATTACGCGGTTTTCGACCTTCCCTGAATTTGAATACCGCTGGGATTTATCTTTCGGGAACAAAATATCGTGTCAAGTTAAACAGTTCCTTTCGCCTGATGTAGACATAGTAAATCGACCGATTTGGGATCATCTTAAATCAACAGCGCGACAGTCATGGAATGGCATATGCAAACATATCTTACACCACTTGTCCACCTGAATTGCATGCTTGAGATGTTTGAGTAAATGGTATGTGATTTATTCCAAGCACAGTGTCCATAGCCTTTGGCAAGTTTACGTTAAACTTTTGCAGAATTTATCAATAATTCTTGCTGATGTCACTGTATTTATGATTTATTAATTAGCGGTTGCAATCTTTGTTTAAGAAATTGGCATACCAGCTATTGATTTGCAGAGTTATTGGTGTAGATGTTTATGTATTTTCCAAACATTACCGTCACTTGTTCCCGTAACGACACTTCAGGGAAGAATGCTACCAACACAAATATATTTGGCTGGATTAGTGCTTGGTGAAAGAATTGACATTTCCAAATTCAAACAAGATTTCCAATTACGTTTTTGTCGAGATCTAGAATTAGTGTGGTGGTTGTTTGTGTTCTCGGCTATTGGCTCTCCCCGGGCTGTTCTGTGGGAAGTTGCAATTGCGCCGATCGTATTGCCGCCCGATTCAATGTAGCGTGCTTACCAGGGAGAAACCATTGGCAATTTGGCTTTCTACAGATGCTCCGAAGTAGGCGAACATTATCCCAAGTAAAAACTTTCAAACTATTAATCTTATTCATCTGCACCATCGTTATTTACAAATTGAAATTGCGTGTACTTGTTTCCTCTAATCAACACCTTGGAGTGGTTACTAGTCGTTTCTGAAGAATTAAACATACACTGTTCTGTAAGTAAATGTGTATGTTTATCAACTGTAACACCGACTGTACGTTATTATAGTAATGCATGTATTGTAAAATATTGATGCAATGCAAGCATCACGTTGGTGACAGATTGACTCGGATAAAGACTTGTAGCAAGGGCCACAAGTACAAACATGTAAATAACTGAGGAATTGGTCGTATTGATTGCTGACATACTCTCAATTACAAGGGAACGCACTGTACTAATCTGACTGACCAGGAGTGTCCTCTTTAGTGTATTAATTTGAAGTTTTCATGAATATTTATTTAACGTCTAGGGGCCTTTTTTGAATGTACAATGGCGTCGGGTCAGTTAACTCTTGCAATAGTTAAAAACGTCATTGTGATATAAAAAAATTGTACTGTTGAGGAAAAAGAATCTCTTCCATGCACAATGCATATGTCAAGGTTTATAAGACATGACGTTGAACCGCTTTTCCTACAGTTTACATAGAGATTCGGTGGATTGCTCGCGAAGTTGTGTTGAAGGTACGGAATGTAGCTCTGATAATACTATGATAAATGATGAATGCCTCAGTCTTCTCTTTACTTAGGATAAAAACGAATAATAAGTACATATTTGAGGTGTTATTGACATTATTCAGTAGCTATGCAGTCTCTTTTCAACCTAGTAACGTTTCGATAACGTTTGTAATGTTTTCTAATCTAATTTTCAAGTGTACACTTTATTTTGCCCGTCAGCATAAATCGAGTTATCCGTTTTTCGAAACCAGCGGAATCAAAATACTGGATCATAGTTTCTGTGATGTCCATAAAGTTACATCTTCGAGTTAGAGGCATTCGACGGATTGACCATGGAATATCGCGTAAGGCAGTATCGATGTCACCCGATATCGATACCGAAGAGGTTGTCATTACACCAGCAAGTTTCGTGAAAGGGATTCACTGTTGCCATACTGCATGTGAAAGTTGGGAGATCCATAAGATGAACAGGAAACAGGTCGTTGTGAATGAGTGAGCTGGGTCTACCGCCGCTTTGAACAGTATTTCAGTTATGTAACGGAGTGTAAGCTTGGTGTGTTAGGGAAGTCCGAAATGATGCATGTCTCAGATGTTTACCACTTTGGTGAAACCAATGAGCAAGGATATGGTGCTGAAAGACAAAGACAAAATTAATCGAAGCGAACCGGGATTTGAACCCACAATTTTAGGGTTCTGGCGTGCACATGAGAACACTGCAAAGCGAATTGTGGACCACCCGTGCCCCATCTCATGACCCTCAGCGTGTTATATATTATAAAATGTAATTTCTTTTACATTTCAATGATACCCTGTCGACTCAAACATAAATATCGTAGGTTATCGTCGATATTTCCGATGTTTAATCTGACTGCATGTTCATTCATATATTGTTAACAGCTCAGTTCAGTTAAATCCACCAAATTTCAGACGCCACAGACTTTAATTGTTACAGAATTTACTGTCTGTGGGTATTTCTTGTTTATATGTTGTTTACATGTTACACGCAGAACGTTTAATCAGCTTATAATTTGTACATGTTATATATACGATACTCAAATTTACTAAGTCTTCGAAACATAAAACTTGTCCTCACATTGATCTGTTCGGATTCTATGTTAGAAATTTTGATTCGTTCTATTGTTTCATCATTGAAAAGCAACTAAATCTTTTTTACAAATATTGGTTATCTTTTTTCAGGATGAAGTCAACCAGGTGCTTACAATCAACGTGTGGCTAGAACAGGTATGTTATCGAGTTCTATTTCATGTCATTATGCATGCACGTACTTGTACGTATAAACATAACACCTGGCTAAATCAACGTAGCGGGGACCATCGAAAATATGTCGACTTAAATGAGAAGTTCGAGGTTATGGCTATACATTTCAAGTGAAGCAACACAATTGTATATTTAGATAACATTTCAGTACTGCGGAGAAGAGTAACACATGGTGGCCTGACGTCGACTTAGCTGTCAAAATATAATATGTATTCTCCCCAGGGGGCTGAGAATGCAATTTGAGTACACACTGATCAGCAGACCGGAGTAATAATCATGTAGCACCATCAGTATGTCACATGTATTATTGGACATAGTAGTAGTAGTAGAAGTAGTAGTAGTAGTAGTAGTAGTAGTAGTAGTAGTAGTAGTAGTAGTAGTAGAAGAAGAAGAAGAAGATTATCATCAGTCGGTATCTGACATAAACATCCTTCGTGAGTTAAAGAAACGTTTACATGTAGTTTACTCTAAGTTATGATTTATCTATGAACCTGGACGTGGGCATACGAGCTATCTTGCGTTGCTCTTGTTCACTGCTCACGGAATGATCACATCAAAGTATACATGTGCATATATTTCCTCACTGTGAGACAGAGGATTAATACACAGCCTCGTGGGTCGGAGACACGCCGAGGACCATGACATAAAACATAAATTGCAAGTGATTCCATGACATTTTATTGGCTAACCAAGCAATCTTTTTCCATAAACCTAAACAAATTCGTCTGAGCCCACCAGCACACTACGTTCGTCGCTGTGTTGTATAATTGCGCTGAATGATTCACTGATTTGTCACACAGGAAACAGTTGGGGGAAAAGCCATAAAGGGGTCCATTTTATACTTATTAGGTTGTAAACATACAAATATATAATAAGTTTTCTTTTGAAAAGAGAGACAGATTCATGAAGAGGATCATGAAGGAAACATATCATTACATGTAGGAATAAAAGCGACAAAACCCTTTCCATATTCATAAGAAATCATAATGCTACGTCATTATGCAATTTGGTGAAGGTAATCTTTATGTAGTCATTTGTAAGAAAAACAAGGTAAACGTATCACACAAAGCATTATGTGTGTGACAGGAATATCTTAAAACGCTACAACTAGATTCATTTTGTTTGCTAGGGTAGCGTTCTTTATATTACTGCCAATTGGATGTATATTGTGTTGAGATTAGGACAACTACGAACAGCCTGAGGACATGCTCTGGGCCTCTGGTCGTTATAGAGATGCTTGGGTACTCCTATATGGTGTAGCCACTCCTTGCATGGGACGCATACATATCAGGGGCTTAATGTAGTTCTTGTTATGGCGTTAAATGACTATCAAGTAGTGGTGATGACAGGTGTTCACGAACATGTGTTATGCTATCCCACGGTTCGTACCCGTCACTAGGACATGCAAATGCAAGTCATGTGTTAACCTGAACAAACACGGGAACACATGTATAAAGTCAAAATAAGGATCTGTTTCTGACATCAATGATGCGTCAAAAATGTCCTCCGCATGTGTACCATAACATTTGTGAAAGCTTTACTGAGGCCATGAATCCTGTTATCTGATCAAACAACCCTTAAGCATGTGTTGTATGTCGTGTCACGCTCTTTTACATTTTCATGGAAAGAGCATGCTCGATTGTACCTCAAGAGTTCCCGTGTTTTTCAGGTGAAGAATTGACCTGCCTTTGAATGTGTATAGTTTGAATCGTAAACTACTTCTGGTCCCATGACGAACGGTGGGCACGGGTGGCCCAGTCGTCTAAGGTACCACAGTTTGGCGTGTAGAGTTTCGTACCTCAAGCTTGACATACACCTTATCCATGAATCGAAGATAATGTTTCCAGTTTTGTCAGCACCATACTAATGTTCGTCGGTTTCATCAATGTGGTAAACGTCTGAATTGGATCTTCATTACTGCGAGCTTTTTAAAAAAAATATCATCAAGCTCGCATGCCGTGATATTGTTCATATATGTGTTGAACCAAACTTACTCACTCAATGGCGTTGCTGTTGTTTCAGTGATATCCAACAGCTAAAAATGGCCCTCATTTCGTCCTCTTTTTTTTTGAAAGAAAATACATAATGGGAGACAAGGGGCCAACATTTGGCGGTCACTTGATGCCAAACACTGTCTCAACATGGCGCACCCTTGACCGTTGGGCGAAAATCCTTTCGTTTCGCAGTACTGGAATAATCTTCAACAGCTTTTCATTAATGAGGGATTTTAATTTTAAATATTTTGAAACATGGCACTCTATTTCACAGTGGTATGAAAACAGACATCTAATGTATACTGTTTCTTGAAGTTATTATACGACAACGCCGTTTTAAGTACTCATTATTCATATTAATAATAATATGTAATATGTATGTAATGCGTCTCTACATACAGACAAGTCCCGTTAATCCGACATGGTTGGTTGCACATGATCATGTAGGATTAACGAGAATGTCGGATAAACAAAATTAAGTAGTATCAACGTTCGTGATCGAAAATCGGACAACTACATAAAAGATAACGATACAAACCCGTAGTGCAAAAATGAAATATTCATATTGTTATGTTACATTGTTCGCGGAATATGTTTTCTAATCATGCAACCTCTAAAGCTTAACACACAACAACTGTTACGGACTGTATGACTTATTCAAAATACTTTAAAAAGCATAGTCTAAATTAGAAGTCGGCAGTTTGAAACTGGTATCGCAAAGCTTAAGAAAGCTGATTTCTTAGTGGCCAATGTTGACTTCCTGTTAGTTATTTCATTGGTCAGTGATAGTTCGCGAAAGGTTATTCTGACATGACCTGTATTTAGGAAAGGTACATTCGAATGTCGTGCTCATCTGAAAGCGTACACAATTACAACAAGGGGCATAACTCTACAAGGGACTCACTTCTGCAGCAAAAACAACTCTTCGTTTTACTGTATTGCAAAGTAAACGTGTTGCCACAAACCACACAAAAAAGGACCCAATATCCTTGGGCAAAATGTGGGACCTAGAAAAATTGACATAAATAAATGGTAGATTTAGAGGTGTCTATTACTACACTGTTCAGTTGTGTTGGAGTGAATGTTTGAGTACGTGACTTTTTCTCTGTCGTATTGAAAATACATGAAAGTCACAGCATCTGGCTTTGTGACAGTGGTGGATGGCGACATGAAACCCTTTAATCTCAAAGCACTCAATTCACCTGCGGCCATAGCAGTAAAATATTCTGGTAACAAAAGCTTCTGTTGATCTTGTTTTAATCGAACGACTTTCTTTCTTTTTCAAAATAAGAAATATGTCTTGAATAGGCAAATATCGATAAAATGCGCATATGTCGCCTCGTTTGTTCTCAACTGTCCATAAATCAGAAGCACAAATAGAATTCCGAAACAGAATATTCGATTTTTGCAAAACTGATGTATATATATTTCATGCACATACGGTTCAGTATCTTCTTGTGAACTTGAAATTGCGTCGGTTATTCAAAAGTGAACACAATTGTACACAAGGTAGATTCATCAATTCGTCTTTTTTTGCCTGGTAAACTACAGGCTGCTGAATGTTTGAAAGCAAGTTTTGATATCTCTTATATATTACTATGACCGTTGACATGACCTTTCACCTTATTTCGAATTGGCTGTTGGTGTGTAACCATTATTACGTCACTATATATGCCATTCTTGACCAACTCGTGATATTCCGGGACAAGCCGAATAGCGACTCGTGCCCCTCTCATGGCCATTTTGCGACCGGGTTCCGTCTTAACGCAAATGAGCACACCTAAAACAATTGTCGACTCGTTGCGTAATGGTTCACATATATTTCCCAAAATATGATATATATATATCTGATGCAATTTAAAGCACACCGGAGCATGCGGAATTATACAGTATGACTGAAAACATTTAAGTGTGTCTTGGGTAAATTTTAGATGCAAGACATATGTAAAATCAAAACTTATTTCTGGGGGATTCTTTGACGAAAAACTTGATTGGTTTGTCGTATTTTCGCACATAACTTTTAATCGATCGGGGAACGAGTCTTCTTGCAGGTTACGGAAAGGGGGAGTAGTGACGAATGTTTATTTGCACATCATTTAGTCAACGTTGTGTCATAATGGATCGACCCCCGAGACTGGTTCCAAAACTGACGTTGAATGCCCGTGACATATTGGTGAGAAAATGTAGACATATTTGGGTTGTCAATACAATAACGGCATACCCATAGGCCAATATGGAGTCATCTGTTCTGTTAGTTGTAGTGTGTCAGGAACAGTGAAATGAAAATGACGTCAGGCTTGTAAAACGTAATGCACATTAGTATGAATCATTACTTATATAACCCTTACATGAGTAAGTGACTCCTATAATCACTCATATCTTTTCCAAAATCGTTATGGCAAACATCTATATTTTGTATATTTCACGAAACGCTTTTAGTGAGTCAGAAACACTCCAAGGCATGGTGGTGGTTAAGCTACCACAAGCATATTTAGTGTGATGACATTATGATATATTTGAAAGGAAGGGTAAGAAGAGGGGCTGCGCACTCTATCTGGATCTACCAACGCAGCCTTATTCAGTATGAATGTCTTCTCACCGATTAGAGCAAGTTCAATATCGATTGAAACAGGCGCGTCCCGAGCCTTCGGTCATGACAGGGCGTTCTGCATACAGTCACTGGGTTGTTCAAGGACTCAGACCTGATATCATCACTATTTGATAATGATTCATAAATACATGCATATGATATCTTTGGAATCGTAAAATGGAGATTTCTTATAATCATGGAAAGTTTGTTTCGCTTGTATTGAAATACAACGTGAAGCAGGAAAGGCATGGACCACGATTTAGGATGTTATATGGTTTTAAAACACAAATCAGAGTACTGAGCACTTGCAGAATCAACCTTCTGCTGTGAGTGTGAAAGTCAGGTGTCAGATACTTATACGTCATACATGAAAGCTCCGTCATTTTTAAACAGACACTAAAAAGACCAGCACCCCAGGGGTTGAGACGTTATCAGGTCATCGCAGGACATAAGTGCCTATTTGAGTATAAGGTTTGATGTTATCAATGCCCGTGTGCTTGGAACGTAAACCTTATGTTAGCACTATACATAAATGCTTGATAACTGTTCATAATAAAGATAGGCTTGAAGTATAAGCTATGGCTGGTACTTTAGATGTGAGGGATCTATAGCCAAGTCCGAATGGAACCCTGATCATTGCATGTGAATGTGAAGGGTTTCTTGCACCATTTGTACCGAAACGATAACCGTTTGCAAAGAGCAACATCCTGAGCTGAGAAAAGGGGGCTGGTGAATAGTGCATTGTATTTGCAAAATTATATCATTTGAAAATTAATAAGAAAAGAGTATGAACCTCATTATTACAATCATGAATTAAATGTCTTAAATTCATGCATAATCATATACAAATTATAACAGAGATTTCAGAATGAGTTATTCTTCCAAACGTTGCCATGAATGCAGTGTTCTCGTCGTTGAGTCTATTGAAACATATTGTTTTGCACCTTAACCTATAGTATGAACCCTTTTCATATTGAACAAGTAAATAAACCGACGAAATAATGCATGTTTTTGATTTGGTGGAATGCGTAAAATATATTTTGATAAATAAATACAAGTGATGCACAAGGACCAAACAAATTTTACGATGATCTATTGTGGTCACACTTGCACACATTGACCATTGCAGTATCCACGAATACATTTGATCAACTGCCTGGAGTTACAAATTACCAATGATCTAATATGTATTTCAATTTTTTTTGTCTTGCAAGAAGAACTGCAAAACTACATGGAAACCACACTTAGCAATTCTCACGAATAGTCACTCATTATTCAGGGTCATATCAATGCAAGAAGGTATAGTTTGCAAGAATCATTTGATGCACTGAAATATGCACTGATGTGCTTACTATTTGTTGGCAAACTAATAACTCATGGATTATTTTACAGAAGTTTTTTGAAAATAACTTGATAGCATAAGAGGATATTAATATTAATAAATGAAACAGTACCACAATTGGAAGACAGTATTATTGTTTCTCTTGGAACACACAGCAATCCAGTCTTTCAGTTAGGTTCATACAAGTCTCATATTGTCTACATGATTGTTGTATCTATAAACAGAAAAGTGTCCCTTCGAATACAGTACCAAATCCTTATTCAAAACAATATAGAGATATTTCCATCGACTGTCAATGCTGCCTCTACCTTATAAACTGCTTGACACTTTGATTACGACATATCACCATTTGTTATTCATCTTTGGCTGAAAAGAATTGTAAAAGGGATTCTGACGTCTCATATTGACAATCAAGTGGCATTTCCTTGGTTCTAGCCACGACAGTTAACCCTGTAGGCTCCATGGTATTTCACTAAGTATGGCATATTCCCAAGACGCTTCGAAAGCTTAAAATCTCACCGTCATGAAGTTCTCTCTTGTCTGGAGTTAAATAATGCAAGGTCCCAACAGGCTCGATCTAGCACCCAAGATCTTTACTTATAGTCTGCTGCGTGTAGGCCTCCTTTGTTGTAATTTACAGCTTTGTAGCACCATGATCACTAACATCCCTGACATTTCCAAACCAAGCCTACACTTTCAAGACGTTTTGGATTAAAACGCAATCTGGAAATAAGATATTGAGGCATATAGCTGACAAGACATAATGATAGGAGGCGCAGCTTACTAGCATTTGCAATATAGTATTGTAGGGACTGTGCATAAGACAGATCGTACCATCTACAGACAAGGTTACCTTACGTGTGACCATCACGATGCCCGTCGAACATGACAATGATTGATAAATCGGGGAAATATTTGAATACATGTCTGTTGTCTTTTTTGTGAGTAGGTCTTGGAGAATAACTTGAGTTTGCTTTATGGTTATTTGCTTATGCAACGTTGAGCGATATAGATTTGCGTTAAATATGTTGTTTTCTGTTGCTACTGGGCATGGATGATTAACATCACATGTCCCCCCTGCACAGTGAGTCTTGTACTTGAATGACACTAATCCGATATAAGTTGTTTGATCAAACTTACATATTCAGTCTAAATGAACTGCTGCTATGCCGGTCAGAATAAGTCCCCAGGACCCAAAATGTTGTATTTGTCAAACTAGTGTGTGTTTTTTTTGTATTTTTGTTGTTTAACACCGCACTCAACAAAAAACATTCTAGTCATCAGACGGCGATTTGTTAATAATCGAGTCTGAACTAGACAACCCAATGATTGACATCATAAGCATCTATCTACGCAGTTGGGATACGATGACAACCAAGTTAGCGAGCCTGACCACCTGACCCAGTTAGTCGCCTCGTACGACATGCATAGGTAAAAGACACATGATAACCCTCATCTTCAATGGGGACCCACCAATGACGCGGGTGTGCTTGGCCTGAACTCAGTTATGTTCGGACGTTCAATTGATGTCGGCATAGTAAAACAACAATCAGGCACTCGCTCCGACATGGCTAGACCTAAACGTTATTTGTCATGCCCAATGTTACCCAGTAGATAATCTACAACATTAGAATTCAAACAGGTACACAATAAACAGTGATCCTGATTACAAATCAAGCGCTACGACCATAACAAGTCCATGGTTTAATATTAGAGACAGGCGTAGCGCTACAATACCTTTGTGCAAGTTGGCCAAGGTCTATGAATGAGGAATGAATTAACATAAACATTCGCAGGTCCAGTAACAAACACGTTTTCCTCATCAAACTGTCATTAAAAACAGTCTTTTGTCTTTTCGCGACAGCATGTTATTCATCACTGATTTTCAGTGATCCATTCATATAATTTCCACCTCTAATTTGTCTTCTACGGCCAATTGAATCTATTAAGTTAGATAATCGAGACTGGTTATTCTCTGGTTTTGACGTTGTATAGTTATCACAAAGTCAAAGTCTCGCTGCGTCGTGATGGTGCACATGTCGTAGGGGCTGACCAGGTAGTGTCTTTGCTCACTGTTTGGCCTCCTTTATCCCTGACGTTTATCGATGACAAACTGGCGTTAACAGTCAAAGTGATGCGAGGTTTCGTGACGCTAGCGTCCGATAACGTAACAGGAACTGGTCCAGCACAGGAAATTGTTGAACCAGGAGATTGTCAGACCTTTATGCCCGCGCTGCATTGTGTTTAGTACAATGGTGCATCTAGACAATGACTTTGTGCGCTTCGCTAGTTGCGTGGAAGCATGATCTTGTCATAGGACTGACCTGCTCTTCGTCCTTTGCAACTGGGCTTGCAGAAGGAGGGTACTGAATTGAGCTCTATTTCTGTTCAGGTCGCTAGTCGCAGCATCAGAGGTACAGGAGGAATATATATTGATACGTCACACAAAGATGGCAAACATCATATAAAACATGCACATAGTTTCAGTTTTAAGTAGGCATCATGGTGAAGGGACATGATGTAGCCATGAAACGTTGTGACAAACAATAAAACAGTTGTTATTCATAAAAGTGTCAGGTCTCCATGTTCTTCTAAATAGGCCTATGAAAGACTTGATATCATGATCTTTGTGCCACATTTCCGTGGATATATATTAATTTAATAGTCGTAATGCAATACATGTTCCTATCAATACAACAAATCTTGAGCATGTGTTATTTATGATTTGGCAGATAATGAAAAGCTTTCTTAATACACCAAGTCTAGGAGTAGAAAATAACTGTTTTAGTTGCGCTATGCTTGGTTTGTAAATGTAATATGCTGACAGTAAAGACAATCTTGCAATTCTAAATTAATATCATTTGAACAAACAATGGTACTCCTCACCCTAAATTATTTTGTTGGCGCAGTTGGCAATTTTGTTGTCCATATTCTAACTTGCTCCATCTGCCTGTTTCAACTTGTAAACATTGATTGGACGTCCTAAACTTTAGAGTCTGAGGCACCCTGTTTGCCGCACGATAACTTTTCAAAACATCGGTTGTCCCTAAATACAAAGTACAATTTTGCCTTTTTAAGATGACGATATATCTATATCCCTTTTTATGCTTTTGCTCAGTCAATACAGACTTGTTTTTTTGGTTTAAGCCCAGGGGTTTTAATGATACTGTGAGTTAAATATATAACTGAGACCAGTGTAATCTTGAAAACCTTTTACATATTGCATCAAACTATTGATTTTGCCATTTATGGAAGTCCTGTAGAGGAGCTTGTACATAAATACGGACATTTTAGTACCTTTTCCTTGAAATGGTTTTGACAAGAAACACAGAGTTCAAAAACAGTGATGTTCTCCAGAGCTCATAACAGTAGCGTAGATTTCCTCAGAGAGAGTAAATGTTTATGAGATGCAATGTGTAGTTTTTCACTGTCGTTAGTACACCGTATGCATATGTCAAATGATTTGAATTGGCATTGCAATGACAAACTCAGTTGTTTACATCTGAGGACGAATTACATTGCTTGTTTGCCTTTTCCACGTTGTATCTTTTCGTTTTGGAAAATGTATTAACTCTGAGGAATATTACGCCAATCTATTTGTTTAGTCTACGTTTTCGATGATGTTTTGTTTGCTTTCCAATGTATGTTTATAGTCCTTCTTGGAGCCACCAAATACGACACAGTGTGTGTGTGTGTGTGTGTGTGTGTGTGTGTGTGTGTGTGTGTGTGTGTGTGTGTGTGTGTGTGTGTGTGTGTGTGTGTGTGTGTGCCTCTCAGAGATGTTTGAGTATCCATTGTACGCCATATTATTTGAGGGAACATCGAAGATATTTTGTTTCTTTTCCCTACTTTCGATGGTGTCAATATTGTAAGGCTACATCGATACATGCGTCATCAATGGTTGAGGATGAAAAACGCTATCATTAAGTGACAATGAGGTAGTAGTAACACTACAAACATTGCTTTTAATGCCTTACGACTTTTTGCAACAAGTAATTAAGCGAGTACATAAATAGCGAACTAAACTGAACATCGACAGGACATATGTATGTATGTGCGTGCGTGCGTGCGTGCGTTCGTACGTGCGTGCGTGTGTGTGTGTGTGTAGTCGTTGGTGTGCATCCACAATAAAGCTATTCACGTGCTCAATATCAAGTCATAGCAAATTATATTTAATTTAACAATACATGTTTTCCTATGGCTGGTACTAATTATTAAATAGCTTTTTTCTCATAAAGTGTTGTTGAACAGCATATATCGTTACACTGTGGTTGAATACGCTTATATATTAAAGATTCTCGGCGGTCTCTTTGAATCAGCCATACGCATTCCAAACACGTGTATTCATACCAGGCTTCGTAATTTAATAAGAGGTCCTCAATCAATTAACCCCAAAAAGTTGGGCAAAGAAGAACACGTGTCCACGTAGTCTATCAGTTGTAGAACTATTTCAGTTCAACCTTACAACTTCCCTGTACTGGCTAGATGTTAGTGGATTGATAGAAGATTAAGTATTAATCCGACTTGTGTTCCATTTAAATGAGATAGAGGAACAGTATCGCCAAGAAGACATGTGTTGTTGACGACACTCACGCTTCAGGCTTGCCTAGAACACAGATTCTGAAGACCTGACTGCCACAAACATACGGAGATGCCCCACGAGAAGCTATGTCTGGGTGTACGTGTTGCCAGACTTGTTGGCGAATGCAAGGAAATTAGTAGGGGAATATATCATTGTGAGGCGGTAGATGCCTTTAAATATTCACCCTTAATTCATTTATTTTTCAAAAGACGTTGTCAGGAGGCGATAGAGAGTGTTCTCCGCAGAAATAATACGTTTCCTTTTTTCTTCATATCTATGTAAATAAC
This sequence comes from Haliotis rufescens, assembly GCF_023055435.1. NCBI lineage: Eukaryota > Metazoa > Mollusca > Gastropoda > Lepetellida > Haliotidae > Haliotis > Haliotis rufescens. The sequence goes on along the minus strand of NW_025963779.1, from coordinate 56,889,907 downwards.
GAATGTTATAGAGTTAATTGAATTCAGGGAATGTTATATGTCATGTTGTGTTAGGTTTTCAATTTGGAGACGTGTTATTAAGTATAGTTCTGATATTACGACAAATAAGTGGTCTGGTATTATTACGTCCGGTCAGTAAAGTATATGGACATGTTATGGGTATCTTTTAGAAGATTAGATTAATTAGTCCCGTTCGTGTGATCAATGTGGCTGAATCTGAGCAACTGGTACTCTCTTATTTGTGGCTGGTAGAATTACATTTGACCCAGTGCAACTGTCTGGTACGATTAAATTTTGTTAGTACAATTGCCTTGTACGAATACACTCTGAGATGGGCCAAGTTCACTTAAGCCTTTGTTGTGAGCCTAGTTCAACTGTCTGACAGGAATTAACCCGAGCCTCTGTGATGATCAAAGTTCAACTGTCTTATAACATTGCACCTGAGTCTCTCCGGTGAGCAGAATATAATTACCGTTTAATTACCTTGTAATGATGAGGCTCTTTAGCTTTAGCTTTTGTTGTGAGCACAGTGCACATGCGGGTAAGAATGCTCTTGAGCCTGGTATGAGCCTGTACAGCTACCTTGTAAAATTACACATGAGCCTGTGTGATGAGCCCAGACCATATGAGCCTGTGTGATGAGCCCAGTGCAAATGCCTGGCAAGACTTCACTTGAGCCTAGTATGAGCCTTGTGAAAATAGGTCTTTGTGATGGTTCAAGTACATATAAGCCTATGTGACGAGCCAAGTACAAATGGTAAGAATACACTTGAGCCTGATATGAGCCTGTACAACTGCCTTGTGAAAATACACTTGCATCTCTGTGATTAGCCCAGTTCACGTACTTGTATCTGATTTACGGCGTAGAGGAACTCCGTAACCTATCGTTCCTGTCACAGAGTAATTTTCGTCAATGTCATTACAACCGGCGATTTTCCTTGGAACAATTACTTGTCTCTTGAATATCCGTTTTACCCTGATGAGGGGCTGCGGTCATTTCCCCGCGCGTAAGATCAGCGTAACGTGTAGCACGATGATAAGATTAGTTATGGCAACTATGATGGTATAAGAAGCCCAGCTGAGGGATGCATATGTGTAGTGGTATGCAACCGCAATGCGTCATGTTATGAACCTTTCTATGGTCTTCAGAGGGAATAGAAAATAATATTCTGACGTCTCAATAACAAATTGAATAGGTATGCTATAACTCTCCCCTCTACTTTGTACTTGTATATTCCAGAATAGGCACACCAACCATAGCTAGTATTTTAAATAACAATCAGCCATGACAACAGAATATGATTTGATAGATGATATTTTCGGGAGTAACGTGCCCCATAAATCTTCCATAACCGATAGACCGAATTCAAGCTGGCATTCTCTTTATTCAGTGACACAGATACCAGCTTCCTATATGGAGTCCCCCAACCCTATATCAGATATCAGGTCATTATTTCCGCCAAGCGTATTGCACTGTGGTTTAATCTGCTTCATGTAAACTAAGCTATCTTCCAGCAGACGTCCCGAGTCAAAGCTAGATGATCAACTATACCGTCTTCAACAGGAGCAGACAGTGTTGACAGTTTGGCCCACTAAAGATCCCACCACGAGGCATTTACAGTCCTCTCAGATAATAGCCTCGAGCCATTGCCGGATGTGTGCCGAGTTGGACAATATAAGTTTCCAGGATTCTGCCCATGGTGATGACTTGTCTACTGTCTTTGATTCCATCAAGCTGATAATTTGTCAGAAATTAGGAGTCGCTCCTAACGTTTCGAAGCCATGCGAGGTTGGTGGTAATAGAATAATGCCTCTGGCGATTGATAGCTTGATGCGGATAGTAGCATCCACTACAGTTACTCTAGCAGCCTCTACCCTCTACATCATAGTCAGTATGTGCTTTTTGTTGTTTCCGATCGCTTTAAGGTGTACTGGAACATCGTGTTTCAAATGAAGGCACAAATGAGTTTAGTATATAAGAGTAAATGTAGTTACAGTCGGCGGGCAGATGACAGTAAGTGTCCACTGGAACAAATTTTCTGTAAACGAGTAAAAGACAGTGTAAGACGTTCCACGAGCGGGCTGACAAACATGTAGGTGTTACATACTCTGATGGTCTATCTTTGACATGGGTTGAGGGCACTGTCAGCGATACATCTTTATCAAATTGACTTGACATCAGCAGAATCTTGCCTACAGATCGAGTAGGATATCACAATATCTAATACAATGGCATGTTGAGAAAACCGGCAAGACAGGCATGACCTGAAAGTTAATTACTTTCTTGATATGGAATTGAGCTTCATGTATGCCTATAAAGACAAAACAAAAATGTGTCTACTCGTCCATGTTCATAATATTACTACTCAAAAGTTCAAGAGCACTATTTGTTCATATGACTATAGTTAATCTGTCATGGCTGGTGGATATTGCAACACACAGCCTGCCAAATGTGGGCGTTTTTTATCTTGTTTTGAGTAGTATATAATAAGATTCAAAAGTGATAAGAGTGTTATCAATCCTTTCCTTCCTTGGGTGTCTGATGTATTGATTACCACACGGAAATACCGTTGGCAGCACATTTGCCTTAGGGAGATGGACGCCAGGTTATTGTTTAGGACGAGCTGTTCAACATATACATGTAATAACTCGACGAAGAATACGATCAATAAGTGTCTAAAGTACGAACAAAAACTTGAAACTAAAAGCTTACGGAAGCGTAAGACTACTTCAAATTCGTTGTTCGTGAAACGGATGCTGGCACCAGTTAGAGGACGCGGCAGGTCTTAACCAGTGGCGCCTTGAGATTCAAAATGAGATTAAAGGATTGAAAATCTGAAAACATATTTGGACGATGTAATTACCCAAGTCTCAAATTTCAGGCAAGGGCATATTGTAGTTTCTCAATTAAACAATGTCAATACGTGGGATCCTGTGGGAGTTGTTGTCCGTTGTTTGGGGACATGTCGCGATAGGATGCCCGAGATAGTCAGGCGAAGAAGCTCTTCAGGGGTCATCTACATATTGGCTTGTCAGTAGTAGGGGTGATTTAAGGGGATTAGGGACCTTTGGCATACGGAACATGAGCATTACAGACTTTGGCGATAGATTTGCTAAGAAGGGTATTGTCATGCATAGTCACATTCACTAACAATGTTTGTATGTTAGCATGTTAGTAAATCAACGAATGTCACTGACCGAATACGTCTGGCAGTAGTCAAAGTTATTATATTATTCAGCGAATGAGAACATGTTTGGGTAACATGATATGCACGCAATGGTAATGAGTACACGCGGCACGTCAGGACGCTGAATGTCTTGAGAGGAGGTGGACTATGTAAGTGATTACATCAACCCTCTGGAGTTTCTTTCCTCGTTTCCTCAACACATGGATCCTGTCTGCCATCACATCCGTATCACGTAACGTCATATATGTAACCTAACTGGTTATGTTTATCTTAAAATTACGTTTGCACATCGGATGTTCTGGTGTTTTACGTGCTTGCGCCGCAACATATTTGTTCTTCGGAATCGACACCGTTTTTATCGTGGCTATTTTTCAATCATGACCAGGTATTATATGAAGTAACTTTATTACCTACTGTGGTGAAGAGATGTATGTTAAAAAACATAAACCGGTTCATATATAACATAAGAAGGAAGACCTAAAACTGAAGACTACGGTATTTTGTCGGAAAGACATCATTCAGTCATGGAAAATTTAAATGCTGAGATAGATTTTCTTATGTTTCTCTTAAGTTACACAGTCGTTTGGGAAAAAAATATCGTAAGAACAAACAATCAATTTGTCAGGGCCTGAAATGTATGGGTTGAAACAAGATTTGTCATGCAATTTAAGACGATAATGTTGTGGTGAAAAATCCAGTAATCAAGCTCTTCATTTGATTCGACACTAAATTGAAAGCCTTCCTCCTCTTTGTACAGTGTATTATCTTGTCGTTATGGGGCATCAAATTATCTAATATTTGGAACCTCTCGCTGAACTCCAATCTAAGTCGACGGGGGTAATTTCACCAAGACTCTATCATCGATGTGTGGATGTGCAAATTGCTGCCAGGTTAAAAGTTGGAGTATCCAGACATAGCTAGAGTGGAAGCTTCGCAAGTAAGATCTCAGCCTACCGCCGATTTGTCAGCTGCACACAGGGAGCTATTTGAGTACGCCAGACGTCTGAACGCCCAACCACGAAGACCATGGAGCGGAATAATGGCATTAAATTGTACTCGCACCGCCCAGGTCTTCAGAACAAACTGACCATCGTGAAAATACATTTTATTCACTCATCAACTTCTGTTGTTTTCTTAAGTTAGTGGAGCAATGCATATTAGCTTCTCCTCAATTTACTTCTTCTGCATAATAGCAGATTAAATATGTCAGACAGGAAGGGACTTCCGACTTCGGTAGTATATATATTCTGTTCTTGATACAGTTAATGGTGTATGATATGCATGTCGGGTAAACTGTGCCCTGGGTATGAATAGTAATGAAGAAAGTTAAAATGCATCGTTTGCAAAATTTGTTACTGTGATGCATGAGTTTTGTGGCGATAGTCTCATTAGTTGCCTGTGTTCCGTCTTCGCCAGGTCTTCCTATTACAAATAGTGACCTTATATTCCTAACGATGTTTAGAAATGTACACATTGATTTAAAATATGTTCTGTGTTTATGTTATTGTGAAGCAGCAAATTAAATTTTTTACTGGCTTCATGCTTACATAATTTGTTACAATTTTTGTAATCGTTATGTATCCTGACCCATCGATGGCACCCGTCACAAACACATACAAAGGCAAGTCAACTGTTCTGAAAATAAATACTGGAACAGAGGGGCACATTTTGTCAGTGATGCGTCACATTAGGAAATTTCACCACAAACCTTTTAAGAGCTTTACTGAGCCTTTACAACATTTGAGCAAGTGTCGTATGACCGATTTGACCTCTTTGTAGAAATTAAATTGTTAAACGTAGGCTGGAGCTACAGGAATTTTGCTCGACGTTAGGAAAATTTGACTATTGAAATGTTGAAGTCATCCCTCTTGGCATGCAGTCTTATGGATTTTATTTTGAATGTTTATGCAAAAATATGAATATGAACAGATGAGGCAGTTTCACTTGTCTCTTATATTCCTAGTCCAGATGGGTAAATCAGTGGAAGGGGATTGGCTATTTTGCCATAATTGAACGATATCAGATGATCGATATACCAGAAGCTTTAGTTCTTGGCCCAATTCCCGTGTTTGGCCACTTTCTCTTTGTTTAAGGTTAATGACCGACACTGGCAAAATTTTATCCTTGGACATTTAAGGTTAATGGTCATTACTGACAAAATATTATCCAACCGTATTTAGGGTTACTTGATATTTCTTACTAAACATACGTTTTAACCCAGGAGTTTTGTGGTCAGTGATCAGTACAGACAATATGGTTATATTCCAGGTTCGTTTGAGTGAGTGAGTGAGTGAGTGAGTGAGGTTTCACACCGCTTTTAGCAATATTCCGGCAACATCACGACGGGGGACACCAGAAATGGGCTTCACACATTGTACCCATGTCGGGAATCGAACCCGTGTCTTTGGCGTGACGAGCGAACGCTTTAACCACTAGGCTACCCGACCGCCCCTCAGGTTGAGGTTATTGACCACAACTGACAATGCGTTAACATGAGACGTTAAAAGTTTACGTCGATGACTTACAATATCTCACCATAGACGAACTTGAATTGTCCTTGGATTATTAGTGGCCAAATGAATGTTGTTTTAAGACGCGCATGTGCTGCATACATTGTACTTGTTGGTGGACTCGAACCCGGAACTTGACGTGACGAATGAAAGTTGTATCCACTTGGTTACCCCAGCACCCCTCTCTAAGTTGAGCTGATCGGGAAGGCCCAACTTCTGTTTAATACACTCGTACATCCTCAGATAAAGATGGTATGCAACATATGTATTTCGCGTACTTCAAGACATCTCTAACACGCTTTCCTTCGTGCAGTTATCTCCATGGCCTTCTTTGATGTTCTCGAGAACACCTCAAGGTTTCGTATACCAATGATCCTTCTTAAATGAATTTTCAGATGCTGAATTAGTCAGGTATATTTTTATCGTTTCATGTTCGTAATTGGGAATACAAATATTTAAAGCTTTTTACTTGCCTGGGTTGATATACAGGACAACGTTGACATGGTAACTGCTGTTTGTGTGCATTCTTTGGTGCCAATAATACAAATTCTTCAGCCTATAACTCAAGGCGGATGTTTGAGTGGGCGTGGGATTGATAGTTTTCTAAAGGGTTCAGGAAATGAAATCTCATAGCCGATAACAAAGGCGGGGATGCCCTCCGTGGTTTGCCTGATGGGATTGAGGTACTGTATGGACACCTTTCACGGGAGGTGTATCAAAACACATATACCGTATTGATTACATCGACTGCAGACATGTCTGTTAGGACAACCCGTGTCTTTCACCTTGACCTTGTGTATTTTGCGCTGAAGGCGTTTCTAAGAATGTATGTTGGGATAGGTATTAGAACTGACCTTTTAAGATCTAAACAAAATTGATATTCATTCAAATGTTTAATAAAACGAATCTTTACAAGTGCATTTCGTGAAAACACTCCATTTTGATTTCGTTAACGAGCATGTTAATGAACCAAGTCAATGTAGATAATCTGATAGAAGGTTCAGGCCAACTCATTGACTTCTTTCGTAGTCAGCAGCTGTAGGAGTAAATCTATCACCTCAGAGAGTGAGAGAAATAAGATACTTTCTAATATTGTCACAGCATGATACGTACATCGATAGCAACAACTTCAACGCTATGTAATGAACCAAGCAGACACAAATGTAATCAAAGTAATTCCTCATGCCCGATGTTGTAAAATGTCTTTGTTTGTTGTTTAACGCAGCAATATTTCAGCTGTTTGACAGCAGTCTATAAATAACCAAGTCTGGAGCAGGCAGTCCAGTGATTGGCATTATGAGCATTGATCATGACGCAATTAGGATACGAGTCTACCCACCCAATCCATTTTCTTACGATTAGCATAGGATGCTGAGAACTTTATGTATATTCTTACCCGGAATCCCCACGGCTGTTGAAGGAGCAAATATGTTAGTTGTCGTCAGAAAACTTACTGTGTGTCGTTGCATCCAGATGGTGCAGGTCGCGGCTGATGCTGCTGCTCGACCTTTGCTTTCCCTGCTCCAAATTCCATCCTTGTCTGAAAGTGCCTGACAATAAATTAAACAAACTGCGTCCTATCGGCAATAGTTTCACCATAGTATTCAAAGGCCGCTCTGAAATTGCAGACTGTGCATAAATCAACATTCCTCACTAACTAAAGGGACGTTTAATTTACTTTGCATGTGTTTCTTAGAATTCGTTTAAAAGAATGAACAAGGCCGTTAGCCAATCTCCATGATTGTTTGTGGCAACAGATATTGTTTGTGTGTCTAGTCAACTAGGTTCCTCGAGCTAACGCGGTGTCTGATGGTGTAGCAGCTGTTGCTATACATGTGAATGAAAGGCACATGTGCATGAAAGTGCTTAAACACTTTATTGATAACACGTCTCATTAAGACTTTTTCCGCAATGACTGTAAGATAAATATTTTTTGCTGATCTCATAACAGTTATGCTTTCATTTACCCAACGCAATTACTACACCAATTTGTTACACGCTTTGGGCGATATCCGGACAAATAGTTGGTACGAGTGAAGTATTGCATATGTTTAAAACCTTTTTGCGCAGCTCTCTTTACTGACAGTGAGAAAACGACGTTTCTGTTAACAACGAAGATGTTTTTGAAGCATTGGAATATACGCGCATTGAATGTATGTTTTCTTGTGAGACATTGAAATAGTGTTACCACAACAAACCCATAACCCCACCGTTGGCCATTTTGAATTTTCGCTTAAACTAACGAGATTTCACACATGAAGTTATGTCATGTTATTTAGTACCTTCATAATTGATCTTAGTGGAAATTGTGATTTTCCCATCCCTTTCAGGTATGTCTGACAGTGTATTTTTCTTTACAAAGTATTTGATTGGTTTATTTAACTGTAATAATACTTAAAGGCTTCAGGCCTACATTATTGTACATTCACTTTATCGTCACCCGTGCAGATCCGGGTCTTCAGGAACCCATACTTGTCGTAAGATGAGACTGACGAAATCGGATGGTCATGCTGATATGGTTGATGCATGTCAATTGCGTAGATCGATGCTCATGATGCCAATCACTGGATTGTCTAGTCAAAACTTGATTATTTATATCCGCAATCACATTGCCAGAATATTGTTGAGTGCGGCATTAAACAACAAAACAGTTCACTGCATCACAGTGTTGACATTTAAGAGAAATAATGATTACCTGTTTACATAAAATACCTATTTTCAGAGGAATAGCTAAGCATACAAGAACCTTAAGAAAGAGTTGCGAAGTTTCATAGCATGGTACGCATACATAGACATATTTATAAGGAAGGCATTTTTCGAAGTTGATATCAAAATGCGGAATCAATGGGCATAAGGATGAAACTAGACATTCTATTATCTACTAGTATATATATTTTTATACTGTTCGTAGATGACTGTAGAACGGCCATAAGAAGAAGCGAATTTCACCTTCAACTTCATTTAGTTGACAGATTCTATTTTCTCCAGCAACTCCAGTATGACGACATGATTTAAACAACATTTAAGTTTGCATAGAGCCATACAGAATTGACTAATATTATTTCAAACATTTTACACAGTTGTTATTTCATAAGCGATTAACAACACATCTTTCTGTACACAGAAACATATGACGACCATTTCTGAACATACTCATCTTTATCGATCAATCACCTTGCTCTTTCTATATTTTGTTCTTATTGCATAGATAAGAAAAATAACCTTAATGTGTACATGAATATGCCATGAGTATACCATCAAGGTGTTATGCATGTATCACTCAAAATGGTGAACACACCAGATATTGATCTACACGCCTGAAATTAATTTTACAGGCATTTATTATCATTACACCTTCACTATCATTTCATCTGTTCCCTCATTATTTGTCGGTAAATGAATGGATGATGAATGGTATATGTTTCCGGGTTTATGATCTTGTCATCGTTCAAGGTATCATTGTCATTGTTACGGTATTGTTATCCCTGTAATCAGTGGAAACAGCCCATGACTGATATTGTAGCAAGAAACGTGCAGACTGCCAACAGGGCTTGTCATGTTGGTATCGTTCCTTTCTTCAACGTCCATTGACTTGATAGGACTGATGCAGAATGTTATCCGGTTGTAAATGTAATCATGTTAATATTCGTCTTACTAATGGCCTTGTAATGAAATAAAAATTACTTAATCAGTCATTAACGTAGGTGAATAGATATTCGTTTCGATAGTTGTGAATGACGACAAAGCCATGATGGCTTCAAACACCCGTGGTGTGTTCTACATTTAAACGTGAATCAAATCACATCTCTATAATTACAAATCAAGAGCTGTCTCCGCCCGACTATAATCCTTCTTTAAACGACCAACGCAGCCTTTTTCACAAGTGTGGGATCTCTGAGTACGATGAACGTGCATTGATCAATATGAACGGAAAGATTCTGACCGGCCGTCACGAATCACATTCCCTTCTCTGCAACTAATGTCTAGACGTATAGCGTTAAAGTTTCCGAGTCGGATGAAATAAATCTTAAAACCCAATCAATGGAAAAAAACATCATGTCTTACAACGGATTCGTTTTGCTGTTAAAACATAGATTTAGCTCGCTCTAGTTGGTCGTGATTTTTTTTTATAGAAACAGCCCAGGCCTAGCCTTAAGCCAGATGGAATGATGGCGCTTTCTGTTACAAATCGCTAGAAATAGAGTATCATGGAAATAGGGCCTTTGGTGTGTATTAAGAACTTAGTGAATTGAGGCAAACTGGTTTTGCTATATAGCTTTATGATTACATAAATGGTAATTTTGGCCATGGCTTTGTTAAAGTGACGTCCCTTACTCCTCGGATGAAAGGCAATTTAGCAACAGTGATATGGCAGTAAATAAACAGAAAGTCTGTGCGACAGAGCCAAGACGACGAAGTGAGAAGATATCGAAATTTACCTTCTCGCTCAGCATGTACGGTAATACATAACCAGGCTTCCTTATTTATATTGCTAGTCTTTCAGCCTACTCATTTATTTTATTTTTATCAGATTGCTTTGTACCAGTGTGTAAAAATGGCCCCATCTAAGTACAGAAAGACGTATCACTTGTACAAAATATGCAGAGTATTACATCTATTGACTTTTTCCCAATATCAATAGGCCCGACGAAGCCCTGCTGTTGACATGACTAACTGTTGTAGTTAGTCGGAGACAGAGGGCAACTATTCCGTGCACGCGGAGACTCGGTCCCCGTAAGACCGCATTCGATTCTCTGGGAGGGTCTTATCTCGACGTTAAGATGGAAATTTAAGGTTCTCTGGTGTCGGACAAGGGACCTTAACCGGCCAATTTTCATTTAAATGGGTATCGTAATCCCCTACGAAACCATAATTCTTTTCTATCTGAGGCAATGATTCCGTCGCCCCACCAAACGTGTGATTGTGAGGATGGAATAAGCATTTGCCTGCATTCAATTCCACTATTTAGTTGTCTTAGGATACCGGGGTTCCTGTGAACTCCTCACAGGAAGTTCGGGAACAGAGTTTGTAATTTACAGCAAATAGCGACTAGATCCATAGATTGCTAAACAGAGCACGTCGTTTAGGCAGTCCTGTCTTGGCAAGGTTAGGCGATCAAAATGGTCCTTGTAAAGTCCAACGTAGTATGAAACTGACCAAAGATAATAGAAACTAGGCGTGTGGAAACAAGCGTATGGTCCTCGGCTGTGTCTCATGTTGATTTTAGATGGCTGAATTTATTGTCACGAGTAGTTTGGCGTTACGCTGTTTTCCCGGTGGGGATATTAATAGCTGCGACTCTGTCTTACAAAGCATACACGAGTATGGTAATACGAGATGAAGACGTGGTTAGAATGGTCTTCCACTTTAATTGTTTAGAAACAGGTTTCGTTAATATTGATTTGATAATAGTAAAATTCGTATATCAGAAACAGTATATGGACATGGCGATAATTACATCGGAAACCAAATCGCATCCTCCTCCCAGAAGATTTAAATCATATAAACTGGGGAGCAAAAGAAACAATATATCTCAGTTGATTTCATCATATGTTTGATTTTCATTTGACATTATCTTAAATTAGCGATATTATATCCAAAACTGGACTGTACTGGCGTTAAGTCAGCACTCATTGAATACTTCCATATGGTTATATTTTTTTAAATATAATTTGATTTAAAACCTTCAAAAATTAAAAAGTAAATTCGCATAATAATCAACTGCTTATGTGTGCCTTAGACATCTTATCTTTGAAAATCAATACATTTGCTTTTTGGGCGCAAATGTAGAATTCAATTCTTTTTCCAAATTCTTTTCTTCGTCCAGTCTTCATTGAACCAATTTGTATTTACACAAAATTACCCAGGCGCGGATGACTTTTTACAAATTGTTGCAGGAATGAGTGGTGGTTAACTTGGCTTTATTAAATTTAACAACAGATCATTCAATTTTCAATAAAAAACAAACTCGGTATTCCTTCTTTGTATATACTGTATACTCTTTGAGCGGGGATGCAAGATGCTGGGAAGTATATTCTCTCAAAACAGACTTCTGTGTGATTCAAATCTATATGGCACTGATGAATTTCAACAGGCACGTTTCGGTATCGTAATAGTATGTTTTCGGGCGGCATTGATTTCGGGTGCCCTTTTTACTAGCATTATGGTAGACATGTACATGGTATTTACAAATTTGACGTATCAGTGACAAAAATGATGTCCCATGCAATTCCCGATTTTGACTTGGAGCATATGTATCCATGTTTGTTCAAGAGAACTCTTGACATTCCTTTGCATGTGTTTGTGACGGGTACCAACGGTGGCGCAGGATGCAATCATACAATCCAGATGTCTTATGGAAAGAGTTTTGGCGCTTTTAATAGCATCAGGGGCGGTTGGGAGCCTAATGGTTAAAGCGCCCCCTCTTCACACCGAAGACAGGGTTCGAATCCCCATGCTGTTCCAATTGATACTGGATTACTGGTGTCCCCAAGAGTGACATTGCTCGAATATTGATTGTCAAAAGTGGCGTAAAACCTAATTCACTCACTGAAATATTACATCAATTGCGATTTAGCTGCAATCCAATGTGAGATACTCTGTCGTCTGGATAGACGTTGTGGAGTCGATGTTTAAAGTTCTTCCTTGGCATTTGAAAAAACATGCCCCAATGTTAAAGATATCATTGAAAACATTTCATGTAATTTCCAGTTTCACGTGACCACTGTTTAGTCCACTTTAATGTTCGAAAAACATGAGGGCGAGTCCTGGTCGAATTATGTAACATTCATGTAAGTTGGACATTGATTGCGTAATCGAATTTCCCTTTACAAGATACGTTACACTTAAAGAGGGACGATGCTATTATCAATACCTCTTCAAACACTGATACTTTTTCTAAACGTGATCCTTTTCACTAAAAATCAATCACATATTTTAACAAATTTATTTTCTTGGGTGAAATTCAAATTTTCAATATTTACTTTTATAATGTTGATGAAACATTACATGTCTTCGTTCCAACCATCAAATCTTTCGCAACGACTGTCTTTATATCTATACCCATCAGTCGTTGTGGAAATGGGCCACTGTGTATATACCAAGGAAATGAGCTTCTCGAATTCAGTATGTAATGATGTAGACACTTGCTGGTTCTAACACTGCCTCATTAATGCCTGCCTCAGATGAATATATTGGGATAAAATATTGATATTGAAAGCCTTCTTAAACAATTCATTTCATCACCCTGATCTACAGGTGTCTTAGCACAGTGTGTGACTGTGTCACATTTTTGCTTTATTCAATTCATATCACGGCAGAGAACACCAAAACTAGGCTTTCCACATTTAACCCATGTGGAACCAGAACCCAAGTATTCATCTCAACGCTTTAACCACCAGGCCTTCGTTAAAAGGAAATATTTACCTTTTTAGTATGTATTTATAATTGTTCGACAAATCTTTGTAAGTTCCAACTGAACAAGTATTCCACGCCTTGTTGTCTTTGACAAGGCTGAATTGCCATTTGAAATGTTTCAAGTCCTTGTTCTGAAAGGCTTTGTTGAAAGTTGAGCTTTTAAAGATCGCTTCGGACTGAGTCTTGACGAGTTATTACGAACAAAGCTCTTTTGGAGAGGAAATTCATATCGAAATTACATCATATGAAATATAATACCGCATTATCATACACATCATTCATTTATTCCATTCGACCTACTTCAAATTTTGGATATGTCACCGTTTTGCGTGTCTACATGGTAGACAAAAGATACCATACGTTTATCATATGATAGTCTTGAGAAAGTGAAAAGGTTCCGTGAAAACACATGTGCACAGCAACTATTAGATGTAGGCAGCTCGTTGCACTGACCATGATGGTTGGTCTATGGGCCAAGACGATCAATGCAATGTAACACAACATTCATCAATTGCTCGTGTGTATGCGGCCGTAATCATCATCCTACAAATTCAGTTTCTGTGAGATGTATAAGCTTAATTATGCATTTATCACAATATATTCATATCGTAGGATTACCTTTATTGCAGTAAGTGCCGACCTGTCTAGAACCGTGACAAGCTGGGATCGGGGGTTAAAAACGTTCGATTCGTGGCGGGGATATATAATGTAAAAGCTTATTTGTATGCATATTACTGTTTAGTATGGATGGAATGCAATGGTGTCGTAAACAATACTAGTCACTAGAACTGGTTACTTTTTCTGCTCTTTCTAACATATAGACTCTTCTTTCACGTTCAAGGTTGTGTGGTGGGCGAGTGTGTAAGTGAGTGAGTGTCAAGAAATCCCCAAATTGTGCTGATGGTCATAATCTGGGAAAATCATGGATTCGAACTAGATCATGGCAGCTCAAGAACGCTACTCACACTTGCAGCTCCATGACCGCTAAGCCATCTTAGCTACTTAGCCTCTCGTGTCTGATGGGGATTTACAAATATTGGGAAACTTGCAATGAGGAACTCCTCATAGATATTCCAGACCAGATGCTCTATAACGTTGGAGCATGAATGAAGCAGTGTCATAGTCAACATGTTAGTCTTCCACATAAAGAACAATACGTTACATTTACCTTAAAGGAAAAATGAAATTGAATGTGGACAATAGCCTAAAACAAAGTGTCGATCGTGACTGCAATGTTATACTTATAACACTAACATCGCTTTGTGGAACGGGTCCAGAATTACAAAATTGTGTAGGCCAAATCTACTAATCGAGGCAATGCCATGGAGATATGTACAGTCATCGCAGCGGCGCCAACACAGTACATGTGAACATCCCCTCGATCACAGCAGAATGCAATTATTCATGATACCATAGTACAGTTATTGATTCATGTTGTACGAGAAAAATCATGTTTTGTATTTCTTTGAAGATAATCCCATTACCTTAGTTTTTTCACATTGTTTAGAAAAAGTCACATCCTTGGATGCAACATCAAACGGTATGTCATGATTAACTATCATACCATTACGAAAATGCGACAAAAGTAATTACTGGAAAATATGTTTTTCTGGTAGTAATGTTAAACGTTGAAGAACAAATATGTGAAAAAATACGTTGATGGTGAATTAGACCATATTCATCAAAGGCTATATATATGTACACCAGTGCAATCCAAATGTCCATGTCGGCCCGAAAGTCACTTCCTTTCCGTTGGGTGATTCGATAAATGTTTTCACGAATACGACGCTGATGAGAGTCTTGAAGGAGGTGCATAACAGTCCCGTGGGGTCGGTTAAATAGACTATTGATTGAAGCAACTGCAGACAAATTAAACGTCCTCGTTCTTACCATGGGCAGAAAAAAACGCCTAATCCCATGCACAGAAAAGTGTGTGAGTTACGTTGTAAATTGACCGAATGTTCCGATGCGAAGGTATGTGTATGCAGTATAGTAACCTTTAGAAAGTTACCAGTAACTGGATGGATGTTATTCCCTCACAGCATTTTTTCACAAGATGATCAGATAATACTCACGGCATCATTTCCATCTGGATCCAGATAAGCTAGATAAGCGAGTCCAAAATAGGCATCACACATGTTATAGTGATTTCATACGCCAATCGATTTATCAATATTGTCGTATTGCGTGGTGACGTCATAGGAGGTGATGACATCACAGATAATAACTTTTGCCTTTTATGTTTCTCGACACGGATCTATAAACACAACACTTCTACTCCGCGAAAGTAATATGCTGACGTTTATAACACTATTCGTTTGTGTATCATACCTTTTTTTACGAAATCGTCATCCTTCGTTCTTGCTCGGGACATTTCTTGCACTCAAGCTTTAGTTTCAAGAAATTCATTCTAACGCAAACAATAAGTGTTGACAGCAATGTGTACTGCTTACTGCAGAAATAACCACTATGAAATAAGCATGAAGGTAAAAAGGATGCAATTTACATGTATGAATATATAGGAGTTTATATTAGGTTATACAGACTAGTCATGAACGTTGAATATCGATGGCTGTTTTTTACAACCAAGATACAATATTAATGTAAGTGATAAACACTAACGAAAGCATTAATTCAACAATTCAGAGATGTAAAGTATTTCACACTCTCTGGCTACTAACAGGAATATATTTAAAAGAAATCTAATGTATATCAACATCCTTTAGCAATTAGTGTCAAAGAACTACACTTAAGATTGATATAAGTGTCTGTGATTGCTCATCTAATAAAGATTCGATTATCTTTACATCTGTCAAGTTGTTTTAAGATTCACCATTTGGAGAGGTATCTCGACCATTAAAGCTAAGAGTTACACTTTTAGTTGCTCATCACTGGTGCATGCTGACAATATCTGAAATACCTCAGACTTACAAACACACCTATACATGACATGTATAACATATAGTGAAAGATTTCGTCCAGGGTAAACTAACGGGATAGGTATCCTGCTACGATAATAACCATGTATTGGTGTTGAGAATAAATATGAAATTAATGCATGTAAAAAGCAGATTTAAACGTCCAAGACACCAGCTCAAATATCCACCAAAAAGTAACATTGCTTGTCTTGAAATATCAGCTTGCTCATGTTTAGAAAAAACTACATCGTTAAAACTATCTCACCACTGGATTTCATGTTGTCCAAAACATGAAAGTATTACAATTAATAAGTTCCAACTGTTAGTCATGTGGATGAGTCAAAGATTAACCAGTACTTGTCTTTCGACCAAAGGGTCCTTATAATATTTTGTCATTTTCTAATTTGACTGTTTTTATTGTATGTTCTTTGATTTCGGAATATATAACACGACAAACCATTTCAATCTCTCTGGCAATGTCACGGTATAGCAAGAGTAACATACTACTTTTTTCAAGGAGGTGCCCATTCAAGGAGGAGTGGTCGTTTAAAAGTCTATTAAAAGATGTGATACCAAGTATAATTGTATATCAAAGACGTGTCTCTGAAGTATGAGGCCGAATGGTTAGAAACATGCTGTTTGCTTTCAAAAAATGAGAGACCACCTATATGCTGTTCTTACTTTTTTGCTCTTGCTTATATTAATCACATCAAAACTATCAACTTTAAACGTTAAAATACAATTTAAAAAAGTGCCATGATAGGTCAACCCGTGCTTCACTTTTAAGTCTCAAGTGTGAAATAGAAAACTACGCCTTTATCAACATCTATGAAACCGAGTGTTTATAAGTATATAAGAAACTGCCTCATAAACCGATTGGTAATGTAAATGCGGTAACTGCAGCATCTACATTCGGCTTTTATGGAGAATGTATCGATTTTAATGGACAGTCGGTACTGTCGCCTTCACCCAATTTCGCAGCTCCGATATGATAAGGTGCAAGAACCTGGACGTGCAACTTTGACCTTTGCTTCCATTGGATGGTCATTACTGCGTAAACTAAAGACTATTTACGACTTTCATTCCACAGTATGTTGCTGTGTAAATAGAGATCATCAATTCATAACACAATGACCGAGGTTCCTCGATACACATCAATAGCTCTCAACCAAATATTTGTTTCTTTGTTTTCATTTTGCTCACCTACTCCGAAACAGACAAGTTTCCATTTGCTTTTTTCAGCCCGTTAGCCGGGCAAATTGGGATTCCCTCATAATTAAACTGGTCTCGAGAACAAATCGTTGGTATATGAAACCAGCTATAGGCGTCCACGAGAAACCTTCAAATCGGTCATCGATAGTCGTAATTCAGCTCTTCCTGGCGCAATCTGAGTTTCAGAAGTCTGTCCTAATTACTCTATTTATCAACTATAGGCAAACGGTGATTCCTGGCTAATATCCTGCTCATTATTGGTACGTTGTGGTCGTAAGGTGGCGGGTATTTCATCAGGGCTAATCACGCTGTCCTACAGCCTTATAATAGCCCCTGTCTAGCTTCCTGCATAATATACATAGCTCCTTCGACCAAGTTAGCAGCGAAAAGCTCTCCCTAGATTTAAGCTGAATAGCATGGCGTTCGTGAATATTGCATCGCAAGGAGTTACTGTAACCAAATTTTCAAATTAATCAAAACGTAAATGCCCGTGCAAAATGGTTACAGTTCTGTCTGTAACACTGTAACAATTCGGTGTAGTTCATCAGGCTGTTCGGTGCTGATAATTTCTGTTAGCATTTTTTGCAAACTGTTTGTTCAAACGTACAATGACCTATCCGACATTTGGTGTGTGTATACCGTGGTGGCTGCTTGGCGTGGATGTGGAGAAGCGATACACCCTGCAAGAACATTGAATAAACAGTGTGAGAATAGTCCGAATGGACGAACTGATCCATTAAAAGTGTTTTTCACATTCAAGCCACCGATGCCATTTCGTGGATGATTACACTTGTTGGTAAAGATTGTATACTTTATCAAGCCAGGGATTCAGGTTCACACTCTAGTTAACAGTTGATGATTTCTCTCATCTAAGTAAACCAAATGATGAGATAACTGTATTAGCTAGGATCACGATTTGCTTGAAGTAAGCTTTCCTTTAGCAAGTATATAACGTTAGCTTCTGAATGTCAATATTTACACGAACCTTCAAGTGAATAATCTAAAAATCCCTTGTACAGTGTCATTCTTGGTCTTTATCATGTCAGTCTTCAAAATCAATATCAAGCATTTCAGTTTGTTTCGACAATTTCCCACAAATAAATCAATCATCGGTTAAATGGATGCCAGGTTCTGATCCAGAAAAAAAGAAGTGCATGTTCTTAATTTGCTTGTTTACTGATATAGATATGTATGAACATGATATAACCTTATACTCGAACATATATTTCATTATGTTATTTAGTATGTCCAGTGGTGAATTATCTCTGACATGTTGCTGCCTGGACAGTTTTCTATCCAATAGTCTCTCTGTCTGTTTGTTATAAATGCGATGGATACTCACCTCTGTCTGTGGTAGAAAGTCAGACCTGAAAAAAATAACTGGCCTTTGGAGGATTAACACGTAAACCAGTCGGCGCTTTTTGTAGATTGGCCGTGGTCTCCTCTACAGTAAACACACGCCCACGGCCCATATTCACGTCCAGATCGCCGTTATACTTCAGCCATAACTACAAAGTTATGTTTTATAACAAACATTAAACATGCTTTAACTCATAATAAGACGTTGCAATATTTCCGTTCCTTTAAAATCGACAAGAGGTTTTGGTACTTAGTGCTGGAACGACGTTGAATGAGACAGAAAAGCAATTTAGTTGAGAAAAGTGTAAGAAAGTTCGCCATGTTGATTTTTGTTTACAAACTTGTATTCAGAAAAAAGCCATATGTTCCGGGGGCACATGGTTTGAAATGCATGTAGCTTCGGGTCAATATCTATACATACAACTCAGTAAAACTACTGGCAATTTACTGTCATACAGATACTGTTTGATGTCCTTGAACTGATACATTTCAAAGTGCCATGTCATACGAATAGTACAAATGTTGCCATTGATTGACACATTTCCAGCTACGCTTTAAGTTAGAAATAACAAATACACATGTCTTCCTCGAGAAGTGCCCAGGTATGAAAAACCTAAAGAAGTATCTATTCTGTCTGTTGTGATGCCACAACGTCATCAGGACGACGTCATCGTCACGTGGGTTTACGTGAACCTTTATAGCAGCATTATTATTCACGTGTTTTTAAAATATAAGTTGGTCAAATATGTAAACACCACATGAACACTCTGCTTGATAGTTCCCACAGGAAGGTCTGTGACAAAGGACAAGGTTTTTTTAATATATACATCTTTTCTTTTCAATACTCATTTGAAATGTTAAAGAATATAACACTTTTTTCATGAAACATAATAATTGTTTTCTTTTATAAAGACATGTTACTTATTGGGAGGCCCGTGAAGATCCGGGGTAGAATAGGTCTTCAGCAACCCATGCTTGTCGTAAAAGGCGACTGTGCTTGTCGTAAGAGACGACTAACGGGACCGGGTGGTCAGGCTCGCTGACTTGGTTGATGCATGTCCTCGATCCCAATTGCGTGGATCGATGCTCATGATATTAATCACGGGATTGTCTGGTCCAAACTCGATTATTTACAGACCGCCGTCATATACCTGGAATATTAGTGAGTGCGGCGTTAAACATCAAACCAACCAACCAACCAACCAACCAACTTATTGGGAAAGTACATCGCGGTCCTTGACCATGTTGACGTGACGTTAGGCCACACGGCGAATATGGAAATGTTTACATAGTCCTGAGACTGAATGATGAGTTGGGTACAAACGGGTTCCTGCAAATATACACACACACCGCACTTGTGAATCGCGAGGGAGAACAAAGAAGAGATTAGCATCCTCTGCTACTGTGTTACACATCCAAGGATCATTCGATTGTTTCTTCATGTTAAGAGTATGCAACGCTTGCATCTCATATTCTATCCAGCGATGCCTTCATGGGTGCCACTGCCTCTGGCATTTGCGATCGCTTGCTGGTTTTCAGAACGACTTTATTTCACCCGAGGATACACCTGTCAATATTAGTTCAGGACTTGCACTCTTTGAAAATGTCGTCCTTCTCCTATTTCCTTGACTTCTGAAGTCAACTGTATGATGGCCTTAACCTCTATTCACGACGGGTGGATGACCCTGTTCTGTCACCGTTGAGTGTGGGCTTTGAATTTGTCGGTTTCAATATTTGCTCTTCCCAAAGGCACTAACAATCTTAATGTGTGTGTGTGTGTGTGTGTGTGTGTGTGTGTGTGTGTGTGTGTGTGTGTGTGTTTGTTTGAGCGATTATATATTCTGTGTGTCTGTATGTGGCTTGTACTTGTAATATCATCCTATCACGAGGAAGGTCTCAGCATTCAAATGAGCATCATCACATGTTCATAATAATACTTACTGCAAATAGGTGTCAATAGTACAAGGTCCCTAGTTCCCTTTTCTCCAAGTTCCGTTTTATCAATGGTCTCTAAAAGTAGTGAAGCCTTTACAACACATAGCTAGACTCTATAAAATGTCCAATATGGAAAACAAAATCACGAGAGACAGATCTTGCGTACAGGGATGGAAATTTTTATATTTAGTATAACATTTTTTTATATTAAGGAACACAGACCCCATAAACCGTACTCTCTCTCCAATGGTTGTCTTCGTCGATGAAAAGCCTTATTTACATGTCTTGATTTCCACTTCCAATTTAGTCAATACGTAAATGAGCATTTGCATTAGTACAAACTTATATCGATCTGTGATGTGTGCATCTAAATCAAACCTTGTGCTGCCGAATAGACTTACATGTACAAGAACCACGAGGACCGTTTGCCGTCAATTCAACCGTAGGCAGTCGTTAAGAGTCAAAATCTTTAACGTCTCTTTCGCTCAGATTCACCACACCAATGGACAAATGCCACGGTCGTATATCTGTAGCTATTCGAGGTTTTGCTTTCATGTCACTGTTAGACCTTTCCAAATTTTCATCAGGACATTGATATTCTGAATTTCACTACAGTGCGATGAATGCAGTTTATCCATCCAGCTGAATCAGGTACATTCGGTCTGGCTGTGAGTTTATACACATTGCTCTTTTTTCAAATATCCATCTTTATGTGATTATATTGCCTGTACAAATGTTACGAAAGGTAGTATTTTATATTATATTATCATTACTTGTTGTAGATCAAGTTGCTATGTACTTCGTGACAGCATTATTATTACTTCATCCCTGAGACCAACAGTCGTGAAGTTTGCCGCTCGGATCATCTCGTTCTTATGACTGGATAACATCGAAATGAAATCGTTTGTGACAGTAAATACATCAGCTCTCATACACTGTGTTTAAGAGTTGTAAAGGCGAACTGCCATTTCTGCATCACAGTCGATCGATGTTTTCCCCGAAAGAATATATAGATGATACTTTATTCACAGAGATACATTGCATTTGATATACCTTAAGCTGGACTTCTACATGATAGTTTTTGCAAATATGAAAAGATAATAACTGTTCCACGGGGCAATACGTATTGCCTATATATGTAAAAGACATAGATATAGCAATAAGATAAGATACGCTGCTTTCTTTTATGTTGATATTAGATTAGCTGAAAGTTGGATCAACTTACAAACTAATCGAATGCATATCAATTTAGCAGTCCACAGAAAGATTTTAGTGATCACTAAGCCGCCAATATATTATTCTGTCCTTATGTCTAGATGGAGTTATTATTATCGAGATATGGTGAAATGAGCGCTCAGCGGAAGCCTTGAAAGCAAGCGAAATGTACTGATAAATTAAGTTGTCTACCTACTTCATACACTGTCGTGCTTAATGACTCATTGTCATATTTCGTGCAACTTAAATGAGCACGATTCAGACATCGGGGTTTTGTTTTTGGGGCCATAATTCAATGTTTATTACCATCCATCCAGTTGGAAGAATATATTCACCAGCTCCATGTATATTCTTCCTATGTCAAAATGGCATGATTCCAATTTCCAGCAGTCAACTTTCACTTTATGTCGGGCAATATTCCTGCAGTTTACATTTCACAACTTTTGAGGTAAAATCGAACATGCTCTTTCAACCAAGATTTCAAAGAGCTTCATACGACTCTTACTCAGAAGGCCTCAGTAAAGCTTTTCAAAACTTTTATGGAGACACACATTTGACCAATCAGTGACAAAAATTATGTCTGTTAGTATTCGATAGTTTTACCATGTTTTTTCAGGTGATCTTGCCTTTGCATGTTTTTGTGACGGGTGCCATCGATGAGGTGCAAGCGTGACATTTCGAAAGCGAGGTCATATTTGCCATGTTTTTCCTGAACCTTGTCAGTCACATTGGTGTCAAAAGGGACACAGAAAATTCATGGATATAAATTATTTCAGTGGATTTATCAAAAAGGACAAGATCATATTTGTTGGCCTGGATACGTCTAAGGCTGTAAATGGGCCAATTCCAAAGACTTTTATATTTATCATTTTCCATGACGCCCTCTACATATTCCGGGTCGTACCATGGATGGACCCCTGTGTCAAAACCATAAGCATGGCGAAGACGGTAATAAAATGATCGAGCTACACCATCATGTCGCTTAAGATACTGTATTTATTATTATTATTATTATTATTATTATTATTATCATTATTATTATTATAGGGTTGAATTGAATGTATGTATGTGGGGGATATTTGCCTTTCGGCCCATCGTTCATATATCGATCGTTTCTGGTCTGTTTATTCGAGGTCCTCTCTGTAATATATTCGGAACTCTGATTGATCATGCATGGTTTTATGACAGAGAAAAACGTCATTAACGTTCTTTTAAATAGGTTTTATGGTTGCATATTTCTTTGTAAATCCAATATGGCTACGTCATAGATAAATAAGAGTAGTGATTTATCACCTTGAATTTTATGTATGTTTAGTTGGGGGGCGATTAAGGTTACTGGTTACTTCGAACGACGTGAACTGCATGTAGAATATCTTGCAGTACCTATTCTAGTTTCTAAATTGATATGTCAACGTACACGAGCAAAAACCAATTAATTACCAGTGACATTATTACTCGTGTTGCAATGTTATGAAATGCAATGACCAGAGAATATGTCAAGGCATGTTTGGTGCATCCAGGGAGAAGTGTGTCGAATATATTTCCTTATTTTCTTTTGTATTGTTCATTGACCGTTGTAAATACTCTGAATGTGTGGAATATGTACATGTGTTACTGGTACACATATGTATTGGATGACAAGGATTACTCAAACATTTATAAATAATGTATAGTTTAAGGTTCATTATTATGTTCATATGTTGAATACACCTATTTGTACTGAAGCATTGTAACTTACCACTAGCGGTTTCTTGTAGGAATGGCAAGATGAACGACTCGTATGGGACCCCAAGGATTTCAACGGGTTGGAGATTCTAAGGATACCTTGTGAAAAAATATGGCTTCCAGATATTGTACTATATAACAGGTACGTAATGAGTTTAAAACATCATGTTATAATGTCGCATGTTAGTAACAGCGTTTATTCGAGTTAAAACAACTTGTTATATCACATAGTCATCATTGCAGCAGCATCCCATTCTTTACCTTTTGCACTTATATGTGAGTTGAGGTGAAGTGAAATGGGTTAATGTCGCGTCCAAGATTATTGTTATTATATAGCGAAGCATGAGTGTGTGTGGCTGATTGTACTAGTCTGGAGTAATGTCGATTTGATAGTGCTAGCCAACTGAGATATCATGCCACAGCTCAACATGAATACCCCCCACTCAGACACAGTACACTGACTCCGAGCCGACCAGTCCTTGTTTTTGCCCCGGAATGCCGAACGTTAGGCAGGTAAACAACATGCTCTCATATGTACTTTAGAAGAGTATGTCATCCAGCCATGCTAGGATTAGCTCGTCGGTCGTAGGTTCGATTCCCAGTCACTGTGTATTTCGATAATAACGCGTGTTCGTGGCTTCAACCAAGTTAGTTAAAACGACCTGTGACAGATTTTTTATTCCATGATGCTTTTTCCGTGGTACTTATACACAAACCGCTAAGGACTTTTCTTTAATTGTGGGGTATACGTTAAGCAGCACCGGTATACCAACAAATGGTCAACAATTTAAAAAAATATATTTTTCGAACAAAACAATGTATATTGTTGGCATGAACCTCCGCCTCGGTGGTGTAGAGGACAAAGCTTCTTCCCGGAGAGCGAAAGGCCGTTGGTTCCATCCCATGGACGCGTCATACCAAATGACGTTATAAGATGCACTTGTTGCTACTTGTTGCTACCTTGCCTGACGGGGATAAAATAAGGACACGTAGACACACACACACGCACGCACGCACGCACGCACAATACGTGCTTGTACATTGCTTTATAAGGATAATACTCTTGAACGCGATTTTAAACCCCACCTCACCTCACCTCACCTCACCTCACCTCACCTCACCGTACCACACCACATCTCACCAAAGTACTGTAAATCCACCCAAATAATGACTTATGGATCTACCTCCATTGTAACCTACTTGTATATTTTCTTCCAGTGCTGACGATTTTACAACCGGTTATATGAAGAGTAAAGCTATGGTTACGAATCAAGGCAATGTTTTCTGGCCACCGCCCGCCAAGTTCAGGAGTTCCTGTAAAATAGACATCACATATTTTCCATTTGATGATCAGATTTGTGAGCTAAAGTTCGGTTCCTGGACGTATGACGGTTTTCAAGTGGACTTGACGAACCGATCGGACGTGGTGGATCTTCAAAACTACATATTCAGTGGCGAGTGGCAGTTGTTGGCTGTGAGAATAAAAAGAACAGAAGTGTTTTATGCATGCTGCAAGGAGCCTTACCCTGACGTGCGGTTTACTGTCATCATAAGGAGAAAGACACTGTATTATCTGTTTAACATTATCTTCCCGTGTCTGTGGTTGACAATTCTCAGTTTATTGGGGTTTTGGCTCCCGCCAGACTCAGGAGAAAAAATCACACTTGGGATCACGGTACTGCTTGCGTTCTCGGTGTTTATGTTGCTTATAGCTGAAAATATGCCTGCGACTTCGGAGTTTGTACCATTAATAGGTGAGTATTTTAGTTTGTGTGTACGTCAGAAATGGTTCCTGACGTATCATATACATTATTTTTTACAATTTAGAGTCTTAGTTCTCCTTGGGAAAAGTGACTCAAATGTTGCCTAACACTGAGAGTAAATATCGGTTGTTAAACAGAAGAACATTTCTAATTTATTTACCAACTGAAAATAGGTTAGCTGGTATTGACCATGAACAAACCTAAAATAACGTAATGCGATATGAGCGGTGCTCTTCAATGAATGAAGGTGAAAGTTTGCATTAATTTAAACATTCGTGTACTCTGCGGATGATCTTTGTTACGACATAAATAACCTAAGTGTCATTTCGAGCAATTTGATTGGCTAATGAGGGTTTCAATTTCTGAATCCTCATTCGAACTACTTTAGGTGCTAAGCTATCTCCTGCAATTACTCTTTCACACACGACGTGCAAATAGAATTTGGAAAAGTAAAAGGATAATGACAGTGAGAAATGCTGCGTTTGAATCGGGATTTGTCACTTCATGCATAATTTGCACGGTTTAGCCTAAACAGCAAGCTTAGCTGTGCTTTTCAGTTCATAACAAATGAGAATGCAATCACTATCCTTTACAAGCATTTGGAAGCATTTCGTAATACGGTGTTGACAGTTGCGTGGAAATGGTCATTGAACAACTCAAGTTTGTTCTCATCAGTGAAACAACGTGTGGCAGAGTCTGATACAAGGTTCGGCGTGGAAGAGAATAAAGAAAAAATACCATTCGCAGTGAATATCCGCTCATGTATCTTGGCCAATATACACTATGTGTACATGTTCATGACTAAGGACACCGTGTGTACCAATTTAAGCTTCAAACTCTAAATGTATTATCCAACTTTGTTGTTTTTTCACCTTCGGAATGAGGACGGTTTTATACACTATACAATCCATATGTATTTGCTGTAAAATGTGAAGAGGTTTGAAAGAAGACAGAGTAGATTGAAGTAGACTGCCGTAGACTTTACACCGATTTTCAATTTAAAATACTTTTATCAATTTGCATAAGTGTCAATCCCCGACGGGAGAGAACAAGTCTTGTGAGAAATATAAAAACACTGAAAACCCTTTATCTTAATAGCAAGTCACTGAAAATGCCAAGTATGACATAAACAAATAAGTTTACTTTAAAAGTTTTCATATTGCTTGGAACATGTATTGTACAACACAGCCATGAGCATCAATATCAAATTATTGGGATCACTGCCTCCACTGGGTATGAAACTTTATTTTGTCTATGGCCGTTTTATATGTGTTTGCCTTCGGACATCCCAGACCTGGTGAGCGTCATAGGTGACACCCCAGACACTTTGGCCTGTGTCCAGGGAAGGCAGAGTTAGAGGTTCTCCCCTTGCCTGTTTAGCTTCATTGGCATACTGCGATTTACAAAACCCAGCTTTTAGCTAATTTAACTGAATATGAAACGGTAGAATGAAGAATGCTTGCCATACTGGAACCCTGCCAGTGCCAGGAAGAAACGGTGTAAGTCATAACGTCGGTGGAATGTTCTCACATCTGTTGAATTGATACTTCAAATTGAAATATTGATCGAAGTACATTGCTTTGTCCAAGTTTAATGACTATGCATTTCAGATCACTTTTTTTCTATTTGATTACGACTTTTTATTTGACTTATATATTACTTATTGATCACAACCTTGTTCGTCAATAATGTTCATGCATGTTTTGAAAGTTACTAATTATCCTTAATGCAGATGAAATTCATAGTCAAAATGGATTTCAGATTCGTTTCATTGTAATCCAATGGTGCAGACATATCTCAATATTATATGCACTTTTGGACGTGCTTCGTATGGCACAAGCGGTAATGTGTTAGATAGACAAGGCCGTTGTTATGGACCTCACTCGGATGGAGTCTTTGTTGTCGTTAACGTTACCGCGAACATTGGAGACCGAAGCACAATCACCGCAAGCATGTTATGTCTGGGGTCGTTCTCTGATTAGGAAATAGCCGGCTATCGCTATAGAACGTGCTACCGCGGTACCTGGTGGTGTTAGGGGTAAGACGAGGGAGGAACACTTCAAGGAGTATCCGCTTATGTAGAATATTCTGAATCTAAATTAAAGGAAATAACGCGACGTCGCTATGTGTCTCAGAGCTGATAGTACGTTCTGCTGTCCACTCTGCCGCATGCTTTGGTTATAGGGTGTTGTAACCGTTTTCTGTGGAAAATTAGTCTACCAAATGAAAGGGACCTAATGTAATTAGTTTTATGTGACTAGGCTTTTAACAGTTCCCCATACAATCGGCGTTTTGCTTTAGCACCTGCAAATCACCTTATTCTGCAGTGGCTGGTTGGGACCACAAATACAGAGCCATGGGTGATGCTTCTTTGTTGACCAAAATACCTTGTGTTGAATGAATAGCCAAGCTTATTGTTACAGTGGGATGTTATCTACAAAATTGATTCGTAAAACTGGCTAGTGTGTGAGAGCAATATCGCACCTGTTTCACGGCAGTGGGGTGTTATCTACAAATTTGTTTTGTAAACCTGGCTAGTCTGTGAGAGCAATATCGCACCTGTTTCTAGACTGGCCAAACCAGTGACTGACACCATGATCAACGACTCTCACCATAGTACGATGACACTCGAGCATTCGAGTCAAAGAACCTGACTAATCTATCCCTATTTATTCTTCTTCAAGAAGCATTGGGTGTTAGGGACCTATTCGGACTAAATTACTTGACACCAGGACGATTTATCCAAACGTAATTTAACAAAACAATTGTTCAACTTGTCTTTCCTCAAGCTTAATTTACTTCTCTCATTTTCTTGGGGTCACGGTCCTTCTTTGACATACAAACACAACCACGTCATGATCATCGTCATCATCGATGACACAATCACAAAGTGAGAGTTCAATTGGTGTTCAGGGGTGTATTGACACCTTTTAAGATTTTCTGTCTGCTGCAGTAAATATACATTTGCAGCGTGCATATTGGCTTTTTGGGCCAATAAGATTTTCAGCCCAATTCATTCTGTAACAGTCACTGACAAGTTCGTGTAAGCAATGTGTTGTAATAACAAAACCAAACAGATCTCATCAGCCACGGATTCATAAACTTCTTCAAAAGTGAGGTTTATTGACTTACATCAGAAACACAATTTTGTGTATATGTTGCAACCATTGATTTGGTCCGTTGGGTGCAATAAAACCCTGGTAGTCCTCAATCATAATGACAGATTTTAATGGCCCAGTGGGACCAGTGTCTCCACATCAGGCCTAAGGTGCAGGTTCAATTAATCCAATTCGTTGCCTTCGTTCTTGAAGTATTTTGACGTGATGTGTGTGCAATATTCCTAGAGGCACCCATTCCAACTTGAAGGTAAGCGCTGGGTCTAGTTTATCAAGCCTCTCACTAAACTTCCCTCTCAGTGAAACTCGACGAACACTCCAAATATAGCTGTCTGTCGATGGTACGTGGACTGGTTTTGATAGGGGATGTTCCGTATGTTCACCTATCTGTCCCTTGAGGTATGGCATACGTATTAACCCTAGGAAAGTAATAACCAGTCGCTACAGAGGCCAAACTAGACTCTGGGTAATATTTGCCTGAATACTCTTGAACAGAAAATGTTTAAAACATGAAAAATAAGGAGAATTCTCTGTTATTTATACACAGATGCTTTCTATTGTCCATCGATTGGATTCAGTGCATCTAAGATTACATTTCTATAGAGCTTAGGTCATTAATTTCAAGTTGTCGATCTCCACTGGTCCCACTGGCATCTCCATGCCTTGGTCTGTTTACACCATTATGATCTTTGGCAGTTTAATTCGAAATTCTATTTACCCTGTGAATGACAAATGACGCCGCGGTCTGCGAATGACAAGTCACAGGTCAAATGGTCGTTCTTCGTCTCCCTATTTTATTTATTTGTAGAGATACGGTTCAAATTCGAACAGAATCAATATACCAGTGGTCCTCGATAGCAATATAAGGGGCATGTTGTAGATTGATGTAGCTGAACAGCCTGGGCTAAATGTTATCGCTTAAGACAGCGCATCGTGTATTTGATTCTAGTATCCATTACCAATCTTACATAGAAACAGGAGACATCTTAAATCTGAAAAAAGTCCTCTGTGTGATAAATATCTTAAAATTGGGAGAGTGTTTGATGAAGTGGACGGCATGAAGTATACGAATCCAATTCCATAAACTCAGAAAGTGTCAGTTCATGAGCGATGTGCTCTCGTTTGTATTGCGTTATCGGCGGATTCGAATAGTGGGCAGTCTGAGGCGGTGACACCGGGGATGCGTAGACAGTAAAAAGGTAACTTGAGGGTGATCGCCTATGGTTATTGTAATGTCTGTGATGCTTTGATCCCTCGCCTTGAAGAGTTACATTAGCATGCCAATTAATTTTACCTTTTCCAAGCGGAACACCACGTAGTTAGGCCTGCCCACGATTTCCCCGGTTTTTCAAGAATGTGTGTATGTTTTTCTTTTAGGAAGTGTAACGAGATAGCTAGAAGGATTAGTGGTGACGCATCGTAACTTTATTTCAGTGACAGATGACGACCATGTTTCGTTTCAAAGAAGCCAAAAAGTCATGTATGTGTACTTGACATGACTTGTTTCAGGCAGATCGGGGCTGGTACATGTTGAAGTGGTAGTGAGTAAGCAGTTAGCTGCATCCAAGTTTTATTAGGGTGGTGTGTATCTACACGTATGTACTCAGAACAACCGAACCGTTTTAGTAGACTGTAAGGACAAGCGCAGGTTGCTAGGGACCACTTCTGCCACGCAATTCCCAAAGGACCTCCTCCGTGGTCTAGGGGTAGAGCCTCTGCCCGGAGAGGGGAAGGTTCGATCCCATGCCGGGTCATACAAAAAGACGTTAAAAGATGGTATTTGTTAACCTGTCTGGCGCTCGGCAAGGATTGGTCGGCTGGGAGTCAGTATACTGTGTCTAAGTAGGGTATACATGTTAAACCGCGGCATGGGCTCACTCTATAAATCTAGTACAAGGACACACACACACACATGCATGTGTACATACATACAGAATACATAATCGCTCACACACACATACACACACACACACACACACACACACACACACACACACGTACATGCACGTCGCTATATAATACAATAACCCTGGACGCGATATTAAACACCATTTCACCTCACCTCACCTCACCTCACCTCACCTCACCTCACCTCACCTCACCTCACCTCACCTCCAAGATCTAACCAATGGAAATGTGCCAGAACCTGCCCGTGTCAACTAGAATTTAACTTCAAAATAAAACGGCAACGGCAAAGAATAGTCAGTCTCGATTATTTCACGAAACAAATTCCAGTGAGTGTTAAAGGCCAAATAGCTGAGAAAATTTTATGAACAGTTCACCGAAAACAGGTGATGGCTCTAGGTGTTCGTAAAATGGTACGAATGTCCTGCTCCATCGGTAGCAACCACAAGTCCCACAACCTGCATAAAAAGTAATTTTTTGCTCGCTAACGTCGCACAGCCATACCACAACCATACGTGTCATGTGAACCATCCAGTCTTGACAAGACAAACCAGTGACACGCTAACGCGTATACTATTTTTGTAGAAACTAAAAATGACGTTTTAGTTTTGAAGCCCACCATATGTCATCAAAATGTGTCATAATGTCATTCCAAGCAAGGATCAAAGAATCAATTGGACCCTTGAAAAAAGCTGAATCACATCAATGCATAAACATACAAATATGCACCATCCGAAATAACGAATATCCTAAATTGTGAAGTGTTAAAGTGCCTCCCCGCCGTTTCAATGTCTACATTCAAATTTCAACAGTCACGAGTGGCAAATGTGATGTGTCTATCACGTCGAGTATGTGCTTTGTTCATAGAGATGAATTTACCGTACACACGCTCTCCTGTTATATAAGAGTGGTGGACAACCCATTTGTTATTTTACTTGAGTAATATAGGCAGCTCAATTTTGAAAAAAAAGCATTGGTGGAACCATTACCTTCCTGTCATAAGATCACTGGAGTTGAAAATGTGGAGGAATTATAGAAAGTGTCCAATTACTTTTAAGTATTCGACAATGCGACTTACAAGACAATAAGCATATGGTTGGTCAATAGATGCGACCCCAGGTTTTACACATCAAGTAAAAAAATAACATACAAAGGCATATCCTTACATAAAAATAACACGTTTAAAGGTTATTATTGTTAATAATATAAAAAGAAGTATGTGGGAAGAAGTCGCCCCAAGAGTGTGTCAGTAAATCTCTGTGGTATTGCTTAAATAATTCATTTATTTGACTCGGGGGACTACACATTCCCATGTCCATTGTTAGTTAGCCCACTAGTGTCTGGAGTGGTTCACATGCTAAGTATACGCTGACATAGAGCACGGCCACAACGTATGTCTCATCCAAGCTCCCCCTTTGTCTCCGGGGAAATTAAACTTGGCGAGTTTGAAACGTCTTTAGAATAGAAACACGTAATGTGATGTAAACCTATTTTAGTATTTCACCTATAGAACCAGGGATGCACTGCCCACAAATGGAGAAGACAGTAATTGTACCACTCGTTTCTTATTCTGTAGGAACATGTCAACGTTTCTTTCTTTAACCTAACTATCACCTGCAGCAGAAACACCAGGCCGAGAATTGTACATTTACTAGGTCCCATGATAAGCTTTAAACTGACTGGAATGTTTCAACAAAACCACATTGCGTGCAAACATTGACATTAAATCCTTACGGATTCGACAGCAGATGCGTTTTTTTCATTTACTTCCTTAGAGCCTCCCCAAGACACACGTTAAGTTAACATTGCATGGGTCAAAGTTAACTTCGTAAATGTGCTGCTTGATTTGAAAGGATTATGCTGAATCCCGAGTGTGTACTTATGATCACAAACTTGTCCATAATTGTGTGTGGCGCTGTATATATGTATCAATAGCACTGTGTTCCCATCCAGACATATGTATGATGACCGCTGGTATCATGTCGGGGTATTTTATGTGTCACTCGGTCGCCACCCCCACGATATCGTGCGTAAATCACATCAGACTCTGCGTAAACAAATTAGTAATTCATGCGTGGTATTAGTTTAGGAAGCGCGATCAGTTTCAGGCGATGTTGACAATCATTACTGCTGATTGTCAAGTTAAAGTGGGAATACATCACGAACGCCCTCTACGCACCGTGAGTGTATCACTGTAATGTGAGATGCTTGTTTTTCATTCTGTCAGTACATCCTAATGCTCTCTGTGACTTTATTCATTCACCTGTCGATCGTCGCGAAAAGCTAATCTAAAGATAAATCAAACATTGGAGCTGTACACAGCACGATTTATTTGCTCATTTATGCTACCGTGTTGGTAAAGCAGAAAACGCTCACAGCTTGACACACATTTGGACATTAAATTGCCTAATGTCCCATGAAATACATAATTATCGAATTAAATTGTCACTGTTTCATTGTACAACCATCCATCGATAGTATGCGGTAGTATGGCTTTTACGTGATTTCATAGTGTTTTCACAAGATTTGATAGTACCTCATTTCATCACACATGGCTTCATCTGGTAGTTGTTTCTCAATTTGTAATTATTGTTGCTATTGATGTTTTTAATAAACTTAAGGAGAGAAAATGTTTAGTAATGTCTATTTTAACATTATATACAAACATATCAACTCAAAAAAGCCAGGTGCCAGTTCCATATTAAAAGGCTATATCATATGCAGACGTTCGAATCAATATATATAGCCACACGGATAGAACGAGGTCACATACACAATAAGGCAACGACACACGTGATGCACGCACAGGATATTGGCACAGTTTGGGAAAAGAACTAAAATGCAGTCATCAAGATACACATGATTTGTGCAGAATATGGATATTTTTTTTTATCAAAACACAAGTGAATGCAGAATGTAGAATACACATATGGTCATCAAGACATGCATACAGAATGTATTTGTTTGTTTGTTGTTTGACGCTTCACAAAGACAACATGCAAAATCATCATGACACACGTGTGCATGCAGTGACAGCTACACGTATTATCGTTATTATTATTATTATTATTATTATTATCATTATTATGATACCACAAATAGTTATAAAGGCACACATGGACAGTAAGGATAAACAGTTACAAATCAAACCAACAGCAACATGCCAAACTCACAGCAACATCGACTGCATGCTAATTATATTATACACGTCAATGGCTGTATGAGATGACACCGATACTTTGTATTTTTTTAAATGACATCTCACATGTAAAATATGATTTCATTTTCAGGCATCTACCTGACAGTAACCATGGCGATGACGTCACTGTCCATCATACTGACCGTGTTTGTTCTACAACTGCATCACGTTGGCCCCCATCAGAAGCCCGTTCCAAGATGGCTGCGCTCTCTGGTATTTGACATCTTTGCCAGACTTGTGTGTATGTGTCACTCGACCGATTCAATGAGAAACAGACGACAGGTGACAAAGACAGATGATGTGTGTTTGTCCACATTCATGGAGACCATTGACGGTAGCAATTGCAATGGGTCTGTTCCATATAATGGGATGCCTCTCGCTCATGAACGCATGTTGGATCGGGGGGACCACACGAACGACAGGATAACCAGTCATCTGAAAGGCTTGGTACGTCGTCAGGACAGCGAGGAACGTCATCAGGACGTGGTGAATGAGTGGCGGTTTGTTGCCCACGTCATTGATAGGCTTCTCTTCTGGATTTTTCTTATAGCTGCGGTTGTGTCCTCTCTTACGATTTTGGTGATCCAACCCTTCCTTAAGCCGGAGCACAGTCTGTAATTCATCTGTCGAGCGGAGAGATATGTACCGATTAGAAGTGTTGGATATAATCTCATGTGGAATATCTTCAGCCAGCCTGGAACGTCCTGGTAACGTTCCTGCATGTATATGACCTGTATAGTTTGTGTTACATATTTTGTCGTATCAGTGGGAGGCAATTGAACGCTTTGGCCTTGAAATTTGTGTTAATAGATATTTCACAAAGAAAGTAAGCAGACCGTTATGCACCAATATCGGATGGATCAAAGCTACCTGGTTTCAGAGCACCATCAATCCGGTAATTAGAATTTAAATAGTATGATATATAGACCAGCAATAACATGACGACCATGTACATAACTATGATCTATTATTGATTTTATAACAAAAATAAGATATAAAACAGAAACGTGCATTTAAGTTCACACCTAAACAGTCTCAGTGAGAAGTGATTTGTACTTGACCCGAGAACGGATCGAGGGAGTTTTTTCATTTACGATTGGCTGTAAAATCGTGGAATTGTTAAGGGTGAGTTGTTACGATATCGTGGAATGCATCGTGAGGAAGGAAATCAGCGTTACGAATGAGAATGATGCGGTTACGTCTCCCTGTGATTTTCTGTGTCCGCCATGGATGATTTTAAAAGGAGCCATGATGTGCTTGATGGGTAGATTGAAGAGTTTGGGTAAATGAAGACCTTCCCAGTGAAGTAATCATGCAATGATGGCCCTACTTCAGTGGGAAGCCGACATTATAAAGCTCCACGAGGAGGGGCGTCGTTACGTGTTAAACTGATGTGTGTCTCGGCGATGATTCTTCCATCTTACCTACCTACACAGTCTTGGATGATTTGGTCAACCCTTCCAACGAACTTACATCAGTATCTTTATGTGTATGGATTTCATATATTTTTACATTCTCTCTGACTTTCTCTGAAGTGTACAAGGTGACAAGGAAGCAACTGAAAGCGTGTCGGGGAAGGGCTTGGAAATGGCACCTGGCCACATAATACCAAGTATCGATTTTACCTTTCTTTCTTATTTGTGACAATGACAGGTGCGGTTCATGGTGATTTTTATTAATACAAAAACGTGAGCAGGATTACCATTCCTGAACACAATGCAAACACAAGGTTATCATTAAGATAACAATGTAATACACAACATGACCGCCAGTATATGTAAGCATTTTAACACCCAATTTGCTTGTATAGAGTTTGAAATTGTTTCGTGTCACGATTTAAAACCTGAAATGACACGTCAGGAGGTATTTAGTATGTGCGACCAACCCTGTTCTTCTGGCTATAGATTACAAATTCATCTTGCCAGGATAGAAGTATTGTCAACTGCATTCGTGGCTATAGTTCCCAAACATGCTTAACTGATTATGCAAACAATCAACACGTTCCAACAGAGCTGAACAGACTGCTTGAATTCTCAGAAAGAAGAAACAATAGTTTATATTTTTCTTATGCTGTTGGTAGTGACTATGTAGGACGTAGGAATAGCCGTAGTATTATAGTAAAGGATTGTGATGTGTTTGTTAGATAGAAACATATACAAATTTTCTTTTTCTCCTGTGCATGATTTGATTGCACTTTATAAATACTGCACATCGTTATCTGCTCACGTCAACACCTAACTTGCTGTTGAATGAGTGTATATTTATTTTGTACCATGTGGTTATTTATTGCAACAGATATCCATTCATTATACGGAGAACTCTCACCATATGTGTGTCATATATGCATTAACTAACCATCAGCGTATATTTTTCACGTAGATAACCCAAAACACTTGAATATATTTTATAGCTGAAGGAAGGACAATTTCAAAAGATTTGTAGCTTGAGAGCATCTCAGAACATATTAGAAATTCTGGGATTGAATCATCAATGGCGGATATATCTATTGGTGCATGGATATATTTAATGCGTAAATGTTGTTCCGTATTTATATGTCAGAGTTCGCCCTAATGACTGTTTTCATGTTATGCATAAAGATCGTTAGAGCGATTAATACATATTGAGTTCTTCGTTGAATGCATATTGAGTTCTCGTAATGCCTTTATGGTAGGTGTGTATGCTATGTGCTACCACAACTGAACCGAGCACACGACATGATGTTGTGGCTTATGGTGTGTATATTCCCAAGTCATCTGATTCAAAGAATAGTTGTATTACTGGAGAGATCATCTCCCAGCATTAATAAGTAGAAAGGAATCAAGGAGTAACAAGGATTTAGACCACAGAATATTACAATGTTACAAACCACAGAAACATATGTCATATATGTATATGTGCTACTATCCCAATGTCAGCTTTTTATCTATACGTCTTCGAGAAGTGAATTGTAACAAATCAGAATATTAATGTCTCCTTTCTTACACCAAGAACAAATACTATTTCTTGATCTAATTCGTACTCAAACGCTCCCACCTATTTTGTTCTACAGTGGTACAATACACCATTGCCCATCATACAGCAACATCCACCAGTCGGACCAGTACCTTCATTCACAAGGGCCGTGGTCCAGTGATCTATGCATTTAATATAACTACGTTCCTTAAAAAATATTCATTTTTAATATTAAGATAAATGTATACATTGTATTGTCTTGCACTCGTTACTTGTGCTGATATGTTTGATGTCACTCTGTCTATGTAATCCTTAAACGTTCAATTTTAGTGGTTTGTGTTGCAATAAATAACGCTACCGTCGGTAGACCAGAAAGAAATTTAATAGCATGAAATCATTAACCATTGTCCAGAAAACAGTTTCGGAAATGAGCCTAACTCCTGTTCTATTGGTTCATTGCTGGGAACATGCAGAGTTTGCTCAAATGTACCTCAGTAACTCAAGGAGCGGCAATCAGATGTACTTTGAATGGAATTTTAGTTACGCGACTGATATACTTACTGGCAGTCCCATCATTTCGTGAACACGTTTTTGAATCAATGTATTCGATACTGTCCTGTGTTTTCTTTGATCAAAAGAGGTCCAGAGTTCTTTCATTCTTCTTTTGCATGCACTATTTGTTCCATAATAGTTTTAGTGATGTATCCGTATCAATCTTTTCCTTGGCTTATGTGACTAATACTATTGCATTAAATGCAGAGAATAGGGTATAAACTACACTCTTTAAAGGATATGAAAATAAGTGTTTAGTCAGTTATTCATCATATTATGAGCCGAAATGAAAGCATTGATTTCATTCGCAGTTTTAGGTATTTGGTTTCTGGCAGTTCGATCATAGAAGGCACTTGTCATTAAATGTCTGCAGCATTGAAATGAGCTGTCGACAATGATGTGTGAGTCGAATTGCTGAATTGATGATGTTTTTATATTAACAGAATCCAACTGTGATTCAAATGTCACAGTCTGTTTGTCAATAGTGTTCCTGTTGACCGAAACAGAAAGATTGAACCAGATAAGGAAAAGTTGAAAGTTGGTGGCATTGTTTTTGCAAAAATATTGTTTCAAACTTTGGAACAGTGTTCCAACAAAGAATTGGTGAAGCGGCTACTTCAGATGAATGAGGTCTGGCGCCCTGTCCTCCACGTGGCTGTCATTACCAGGACGTGAAAGAGGAATTCAGCGTATATAACTTAGTTGCAGGTTCAATCAATGCATATTGACGACCGCATTATTTTCCAAATTTGACGTTGGTGTGATAGAGCCAGACGATTTACGTGATTATGATGTATAAATTTTATAATACGTACGTAATGTAATTCAGCCAGCTGGGTAGGCCTCTTGCGGGCAGTGCATAAGAAGAGGAGTATGATGCGGCATTTGATAGCTCTAAACGTATCGAGGACGGCAACCCTTTTATCCCGACTACCAAAATGCCTCCAATAAACGTGTTAGCATTTCTTTCCTTCATCTATACACTATGTGCTCGCTTTGGGCATATTTCTCATATTTCATTTCTGATTTAAGTCCTAAGTTGTATGTGTCTCAATTAATGACCATGGCGCCCTGACAAAACTGCTAACATTATTATGAATATTATTATCAAATATATCTCACAATAGGTGTATGTGTTTAAACGTCTCGAAATCTGTCTCTGCTTTGGTGCATGCAATGACATTGCTCATGTTTTTATTTTCACTGTGTGACATGAAGTACGCACTAGAATAGAACAACCCTAAGTTGGTAAAAAGTAGCACCCTATCTTTCTTGTAGACCCGAGTTTCTTGAATGGCGTTTGCCACATAGTCTGTACAGATGTAATTTGAGAGAAAACCAACAAAAACATACTGTATGATTTGTGTAAATAAATTACAGATATTTCGTAAACTTGAGTTTTTGTTATGTTGAACGAAATAACCATCATCCCAGTCGAATAAAGGCGCTGTGTGGACGTCTCAGGACCATTTGATCATCGGTTTGAATCCCAGGCCGTACCTCTTTGTTCAATAGATTCACTGAAGTGTTGAACCTGTAAGAGCTGCATCCTTTCGAGGATATCTTCCACCTCAGGAACACCTGTTTAAAGCGGCGTTACACCCGTCACCTACTCACTTGTTAATAGTCGATGGTTTTACTTGAGAAAGTAAATATCTGAGCGACTATGACATGGGCTAACACATCAAATTTCAAAGAGGGAGTTGGATATAGACGCCTCTCTGAATAGCATTTCAGTAATATCACGGCATCTGGGGGTGTCAGGAAATGCTTGAAAAAACTAATTCTGCACTAGGCTGTTGGGAAAAAGGAAATTGTCAGCCCAAAAACATACAGTTGCAAGATATTTTTTTAAAATATATAGTCTCATAGTTTTTTAGATGTAGGTGGAAGTATCCCTAGTCTCCACACAAAATCCCAGCACACACACACCCACACACACACACACACACTCACAATCTCTCTCTCTCTCTCTCTCTCTCTCTCTCTCTCTCTCTCTCTCTCACAGACACACATACAATCTCTCTCTCACAGACACACACACACAATCTCTTTCTCTCTCTCTCTCTCTCTCATAAACACACGCCCAATCTCTCTCACAGACACACAATCTCTCTCACACAGACACACACACAATCTCTCGCTCTCTCTCTCTATCTCTCTCTCTCTCTCTCTCTCTCTCTCACACACACACACACACACACACACACACACCAGAATACCAAATGGTCAGTCACTCAGTGTCAGCAAAACTGAATCAGATACATATCTATGCATATGGGGGTTATCATTATTGTGAAGTCCACGAGAACGGTGTGGTTCTACAGACCAAGGATCATAAGTGGGGCCAACTCTCGACTGGCAAATTGTAACAGCTAAAGTTAAAGCCACTGTGCATTATATTAGAACTGCTGAGCTACTGTTCTACAATGTACTTGTGTTCGAAGCGTCATAAACCCTTCATGGCCCCCCTCTACTGTGTGTAAAGGATACCACAAAGCAAGGCTGCACGCCCACTCTTTACCTAATGTTATCTTATGAACCTCGTGTAAATGTCAGTGACCATCAATACACGTATGTCATCCCAGACATTGGACTAATGCCTACACTGAATGTAGATAAAGTTACTATAATTAAATCTCTTCACAGGAAGGTAGTGGCCAAGCCCTCACTGTGTCAGGTGCACACACATTCTTTAGTAATTTTAGCACAATATATCTATAACAAATAAAATGTTAATAATTGAAAAAATACTGTTAAAAGGTGCTTATGTTGATTGATTTATTGCCGCTCAATCATATTCCAGCAAAATTAAGGCAGTCTGTAAGTAGTCGAATCTGGACTAGACAATTACTCATTGATATTAGGGGCGGTCGGGTAGCCTGGTGGTTAAAGCGTTCGCTCGTCACGCCGAAGACCGGGTTCGATTCCCGACATGGGTACAAAGTGTCAAGCCCATTTCTAGTGTCCCCCGCCGTGATATTGCTGGAATATTGCTAAAAGCGGCGTAAAACCATACTCACTCACTCACTCATTTCTGGTTTGTTTCATTTTTCATTGGGGTATACTTTCTTTTGCCAGACAGTGTATTTGACAGTTCTGGTTTGTTTGTGCAATTATGTTTGGACACGATGACACTCATTCAATTCACCGAGCCTGACCACCTGATTCATTTATTTGCATCTTACGACTTGCATATATTGATGGGGTACTCTCTTCTAACACGGAATCATAAACTATTTCATTCATTTAGACCAGGCAACATACGCCTTGAATAGGGCGAAAGGGGCGGCGGGGTATCCTAGCGGTTAAAGCATTCGCTCGCCACGCCGAAGACCAAGGTTCGATTCTCCACATGGGTACACTGTGTGAAGCCCATTTTTGGTGTTCCAGGGCGTGATTGTGATTGAATATTGCTAAAAGCGGCGTAAAAGCATACTCACTCACTGACTTACATGGGCCAGACATAAGAAAACATTCAGATACATGTATGTAGAGCAGACATTAATCAGTAGTAGTTTCCTTACTCTCGAATAACTTTCAAACCAATCTGCTGTATCTAGTATATATGCGTGAACGTGCTTTTTTATCATGTAGAATGATAAACGCGCCGGGAGCCATTTTCATAACCATAAGAAATCGATACAAAATGTACAAAATTGTACGATTTTGACCATATCATAAGCATGTGTCTATCAATCACTATCAAATAGTGATGATACCAGGTGTTCGCGTAAGGGTGAGCGCACAAGTCAAAATAGGGTATTGCATCGGACTTCAGTTTTGTCAGTTTGTTTATATCATTTTTGTAAATGCAATTTACATTGCTGAACGTAAATAGCTGTATGTACATGTACTACAACATTATAGCAATAGTGTAAAACTATTTAACAATTGCAATTATATTGTGATAATGAAAAAGCCCTTGAATGTCATCCCAAACAGCTTATCAACGAATTTTACAGACATGTATATACAATAAGGTCGTTTAAACAAGCACATTACGTTCAGAAGGAGAATTAAGGAATGTAAAACATTTTCGCGAAGTCATGTTATGTCTGACATATTTACCACATTGGGACGACTAAATAGTGTAGTGTTTACGTTTTTCAGT
Source organism: Haliotis rufescens (assembly GCF_023055435.1). NCBI lineage: Eukaryota > Metazoa > Mollusca > Gastropoda > Lepetellida > Haliotidae > Haliotis > Haliotis rufescens. The sequence goes on along the minus strand of NW_025963779.1, from coordinate 56,848,828 downwards.
TAAGAAAATACAAATTCCACAAACATCCACCTGTCGGTTTAGAAGACATAAATGTCAAGGCCTGATTGCTCTAGCTGCTTTGCCTCTTGTGAGATTATTGTCGGATCTGGATGTTTTTGATGTAGGCCATAAGCCGTGTGAAACAGAGATAAGGATACGTAAGGATGTGTATCTCACCTGTTAAAACTCTTGACGATTGATAGAGTATCATTTTATCAAGCCATATTAGCAAATTGGCCCACTGTGTGTGAAATTTGTTCGCTGGGGATTAAATCAAGGGATTTTTGTTTCAGGTCAGTCTGTTTTTCACATGTCACGTTACAGGTTGTACATACAAAAGATACAGATGAGATTATTAGACGAAATCGTTAAATTCACAAATACATATAGTCATGCATATGCTATCGTCTTCATGAATCAGGGGGCACGGGTGGCCCAGTCGTCTAAGGCGAAGCGATTCGCTGTGCAGAGTTGCGTCCCTTGGGCACGCCAGAAACCTATGATTGTGGGTTCGAATCCCGGTTCGCCCCGATTATGTTTCTAGGTTTGTCAGCACCATATCCGTGCTCGTGGGTTTCACCGAAGTGGTAAACGTCTGAGACCTACATCACTTCGGGCTTTCCTCCAACATTAAGCTGACACGTCGTGATATAACTGTAATACTGTTAAAAGCGGCGTTAAACCCAACTCACTCACTCTTCATGAATCTGAGGGTAGTGAAGTTGAAACCTCTGTTAGTTTATTGTTTTCATAAAAAATGCAATGTTGTGGAAACACTGAGTGAGAAGTCATGTCATTGTCGAATCTGTGCGGGTATCGGTATCTAGTATTACAAGGCATTTAACAGGTTCCCCTGCACCAAATACAGGAATCGACAGACCATTTCATAGAAAAAACGCCTCGATGGTAATGAAGTTTTTTATCCCTTTTCATTAAACGTATGTTGAATATTTAGCTCTTCAAGATAGTATCGACTTGATTTCAGAGCATCTTCTGGTTGTCACCTTAGCCGCGTTAATAATGCAATATGTTAATGCGAACTAGATATTTGCTGACTAAAAATATTCATGAATTTATAGCATCTTAGTGTCATGACACAGTAGAAGACGTGAACCACGACCCCCATCACAAGTATTGAAGAATATATCAATTGGGCATTTCTGTCATCTTCATAATATCACTTTCCTTGGTGATAAAGTATTTATAAAAGTAACGTTTTTCGACAATCACATTAGCTGTGAAAATCGGAAGTCCTACCGCGGCAAATGTTACATAATCATGATTATTGCCATGATATTCACGTTACAATCAGTGGCTGTAAGCAAGAAGCGTCAGTTCATCTGAAGGGTGTTTGACGAGCATCAATGAAAAAACTGCCATCCCAATTCGAATGTTACTTGCATTATTACAAGGCACAGAGTGATTGATTTGTTCCAATTTGATAAAATGTTTTTGAAGTACAAACCGATACCAACACTATCCTGCTGCCATTTTCTGACACAAGGGTCATTATGCCAGCAGAGAAAGTGAAATGGGGTGTTTTGCCGGTCACAACATCGAACTCAGGAAAATGATCGGTTTGTCGATAAGTATTTATCCGAGGTCAAATCATTAAATGTCAAATACCTCTCATGCTTTGGGTGAGTTAAGAGTGGTGTTTTCCGGGCCAATTTGTCGATATGTCATCCTTGCCATATTTTGGAATTGCAGCAAGAGATTGCACAATTGCTATTAAACGCCTACTGCGTAATTTGGGCCGTTGCAAAACTTCTTGTGAGGGCTTATTTCGCTGAAACAAAATTTCTGCTTTCTGAATATTACCTTTTCAGGTTATCGAAATACGCCAACGTTCTCATCGAGCTAAACGCCACATGTTGTCTACATGTGTTTAAACACGGCTCAATATTTACGATTTGTGCATCTGTTTCTTTAATTCATTTACAGGATCGCTTCAAATAGATGTATTTCTGGCACAATCATCATCACCTACCGGCTTCCCAGTGTATTTGAACTATTGCAATAGCGAAGGTGCTTCCCCTCATTTCGAATGTAATAACATATTAGGCATTAAGCAAGTATCTTATTGGTAGATCAAAGAACAAACACGATGAACTGGTGTTTTGTGAAGAAGAAATGTTTGACCTAGTTTAATATATGCATTTAATGAGAGATGGCAAATTCAAGTCTGTTATAATTGTTGTCTTGACATGCTAAACATGTGGCCAGAGTGCATGTCAAGCATTGCATATGGCGTTATCAAGTCACATTATATAATTTCCATAGATATGTCCATTAGTATTAAATAATCTGTTGGGCGACAACAATATTACTCTCGTGTTTGATTTCAAAGTGGGTTTCTTAAAATTCATTAAAGACCACACTGGAAGAGGTAGGATCTTTTCTGTTCACAGTATCTGTACAAAAAGAGTTCAGCGGACATTTTATGGCCTTTCAACTTTTCAGAGCGATCCTCTCAATCACGGTAAAAAGCTGTAACTTCTTTTTGAGGCTTTGTATCAAAAGTACATTTGACGAAAACTGATCCCTGGGACGTGACAGTGAAACACATATCCGTCAAGTAGACCCTTCAACCTTCGTCTCCTCTTCTCATTCAATTGACATTTTTCACAACCACAGTAGATATGTTGCAAAGCCAATGGCTCTGTGGTTTTGATGTGGTAACTGAATGAGTTGGTCATAAAAATTAGAACTTGCAATACTATGAATTTTGTTTTAGAAATTAAAATTGTATTATCATATGATGTTGTATGGTGTTAGTTAAAATTACAAAGCGAAGGTTACATTTGTGCAATTGGTTCATCAATACAATTAGTTTTATTCTTTTTTTAATCCACGAATCAAACAGTATCATATTTCTCAGGTCTTTCCCGATTCGTCATTTCTTTAAACTCCAACGAACAAGATGTCAGAATAACAGTTGGAGTGGCACATTTGGTTTGTTTTTTGCAACCATTAATTTGCGTTGAACCATTATTTTATGAAATAATGACTAGAACAAAAATCACATGAACAATTAGAGTGATAATAACTGATAGAAATTAAAAGCAAGCATGTCAGATGGCATCGTCCTTCCTCATTTCATAATCTGGTGGAACTATGTCCTAATTTAGATCTCGTCTATATTTTCAGAAGCAAAGCATAAACGTAATTGCATCGTGCAAATATAAAGAACTGGAAACTCTAGCAAAGATGGCCAGCGAGGCGCTTTATTAGGATCATTACACCAATCCGCAACTGCTCATGAGAAATACCAAACTGTGTCTTTCAAAAGGGGCATCAAATACCGGCGCCACAAAACTGGACAGGGATCGGCGTCTGTGCCGTGTGATCACCCTCATTTCAAACGGAATCAGTAAATAGGCAAGAGAGGGGTGGGGGAGCAATTCATGGATCTAGAGAAAGGCATTACTTTACCAGCTAAAGTGAGATTGATATAGGTGACTACTAGACGTGCAGCAGTAATGAATGAATGTAGCTGGCACTGAGAGATATGCTGAATATGATTAAATGAGGATGTGGTGAGAACATTTACAGTGTGTAGATGACCGCTTGGTATTCAACCTGACTTCAACGAAGGTATTTGGAGTTTGACCTGTTGGGCACAGGATCGGTTATACTTGTCAAAGATGGTAGCTTGAAAATACGTTTTCATGCTTTTGCTTTGTTTCCGTTCAGTAATAATTAGATTTGATTTAAATACATTTTAGTGTTGAACGATAATAGCGTAATGTTTCCTTTTTTTGTTACTATTCCCGACTACGAAATGTGTTTGTTTCTGTCTTTAAAGCGGCTTTTACCACTGATCTACTCCACCACAGGACACGTCTGTGGAGCGGTGGGTTCCAACTTAAAAGGCCATTTCTCCCTCGCCCTTATATGCCGTTCATATTGTAGACAGGTCGTATAGTTACGCTCACTATCGTGAACAACGTGATACCAATCGGGATCACAACTTCTATATCATTATGGATGATGTCGACGTATTACAAAACATGGGCCAAACGAGACTCCCTCGCCCTTATATGCCCTTCATATTGTAAACAGGTCGTATAGTTACACTCACTATCGTGAACAACGTGATACCAATCGGGATCACAACTTCTATATCATTACGGATGCTGTCGACGTAATGCAAAACATGGGCCAAACGAGACGATGAACCTGCTGAAGTCTTTCGGTCTGGGTTAAATCTGCTTGATGCCAATGGTAGAAAGCACAAACTGAAAAAGTGGAAAAGGAATTGGAATAAACACATTCTGCCCCAGCCAGTTGTCATATAAAGTCTGGCTGTCCTACATGAAAAGTTTCAAGTTCTTCCCAGTGACAATGCCACAAATAACATCACCCTTATATGTAACCATCACTGCATTAATTGGACGATAAAGAAATTGGTGTAAGTGACATGTCAAATAATGCCTCGTGTAAGGCCATTATGTTAACTGAGAAAGAAATGTGCTGAAACCAAGTATTCGTACTATCAACCAGTGGTTTGACTCTAAAACTTGAAGACATGTTCGGTTCTCTTTTGTACTATATTCCAAAGCTCCGTAAGTATCCGTACAAAGAGAAATATATTGCTTAGCCCAGCAAAAGTACCACCAAATACCTGTCTCAAAGATAAACCATAATTCCCAATACAATCAAGGGAGGACTTTCTTTATGTTCACAAACAATATTTGAGACAAGTGGAATGGATATTATGTCGATTCGCAAACGCACAAAGGATTTGCTGGAAATTTATTCTCAGAAAAAGAACATTTGATTTTTTATCTTTGTACACCACTATCCCACACGACAAACTTGAGGGAAACCTTCGTTCCTCTGTTCATGGGACATACAGCATACATTTACATGTCAGTAGCTTCAAAGGTTTAGGACAATGTGTCAAAACTATAGCCAAATGTCATCTGAAGAACACTGAGAAAAACAATATGTGAAATTCTGGACTTCCTCTTTGCTGACAATCTATGAGAAATGTGGGGAAAAGACATTTAGACGAAAGACTTGCATCCACCAATTGTACTCCCTTCCTTGCTGATCTGTTCCTTTATGCATACAAGTCAGAATTTCTTTTCGGATTGGCAAAATCAAAACAAGGGAATTTGGCCAACCGATTAACGTAAGCTTCAGATATATCGTTCTATAATGGTCAAAAAGTTGATTCATTCCACTGTCTAGAAATAAAATAGGCCAGTGAAATCACCTCTTCATTTCGATATTTAGATCTATGCATAAAGATTGAATGTGACAACAATCTATCCACAAGACTGTATATTGATAAGAGGGATGACTTCAACTTACCGTTCAGGTCGGGAAATCATTATTTCGGCATCTCCAGCCTTTGGTGTCTAAATTTCACAACTTTTGAGGTACAATCATTCATACTCTTCCTGCACAGATTTCAAAGAGCGTCACACGACTCATGTTCAAAAGTTGTTTGATCAGGGTCCAAGGCCAAGGCCAACATCCAAGGCCTAAGTAAAGCTTTCAGGAAGTTTTCTGGTAGATATGTGGCGGTCATTTCCTAATTTGATGCATCAGTGACCAACATTAGGTCCGACACAAATCCTTATTTTGACATTAACCATGTGTTTGTCAGATGAACAATTGACTTGCCTTTGCATGTTTTGAGACAGGAGCTACCGCGGTGGGTTAGGATACGCTAACCTTTTTGCGAACACCATCATTTTGGGAATTCATGTTCTTATGTCTCACATAACATACTCGTAGGGGTCATTAAAATGATAGTATTACTCTTGTTTCTTATTGAGGCAACTTCTGTAAAGGTTTTGGCCTGATCGTGGCATCGAATAAAACCTAAAGAATTACTAGAAACAAAAAGGCCAGCGTCTTCACTCTACCAAATCACTTTACCAGTACTCTGCCACTCAATCGCTATAGACCACTCACCTTACAGCTCTCTCTCTCTCTCCCTCTGCTACTCACTCTATCAATCAATTATTCACGCACTCACTTACTTGTACATCACTCACTCACTTGTACATCACTCACTCTACCAATCAATTATTCACTCACTCACTCACGTGTTACACCAAACACTCACTCTACCAATCAATTATTCACTCACGAACTTGCTACACGAAATACTCACGCATACACTACACCCATCACACCACCACTCACTCACTCTACAGCACACTACACCAGCCACTCTACCAATGACTTACTCAACAGAGGGCTCATTCATCTGCTCATTCTTCCATCGACCTCTCCTCACCTCTCCTCACCTCACCTCACCTCACCTCACCTCACCTCACCTCACCTCACCTCACCTCACCTCACCTCACCTCCAAGATCTAACCAATGGAAATGTGCCAGAACCTGCCCCTGTCAACTAGAATTTAACTTCAAAATAAAACGTCAACGGCAAAGAATAGTCAGTCTCGATTATTTCACGAAACAAATTCCAGTGAGTGTTAAAGGCCAAATAGCTGAGAAAATTATATGAACAGTTCACCGAAAACAGGTGATGGCTCTAGGTGTTCGTAAAATGGTACGAATGTCCTGCTCACATCACCTCACATCACCTCACCTCACCTCACCTCACCTCACCTCACATCACATCACATCACCTCACCCAACCCAACCCAACCCCAACCCACCCCACTCTTCGCACACTCGTCCTGCGGAACTCAAGGCATCAAGTGACTTCTTTAGATCAGGAGCCATCTAAGAAGCTAGCTTCTCCAGATCATCTCAAGCAGCCTGCTGTAAGCTACATTGAGATGAGTATCAGCTATCTCGCTTCACCGCAGCGGGTGTTCGTGAGACTAGGCTAGAATGTGGCAAGATATGTAGCGAACTTTCCTATATCGGTCACTCCATGTAAATAGACATTCCATGCGAGATCATGGCGGATTCGGGAGGTCATCGACGCCATGTTCAGGTTTATATGCTTCTGACAATCCTTGTATGACGTCTCTGCAGCACATAAACCTTACAGGACCTCTTAATGGAGCATATATGCATACTCTAAACGTTCTTAACCCTCCCTATTAAGAAATAAATCCAGATGAAGCCTTTGCAAATCCCTTGTTCCAACGGTGCGTCAAAATGCTCTTGATGCTTTGATGTCAAAACTCATTTCGTCTTTTTTTCCCCAAAGTATTAAACAAACACTTTTCCGTGAGTGTTCACTGTACGTAGCCTGGCGGGTGATGGGGCGTCATACAAAACTCGTTCATCTATTGTGTGTGTGCCTGTCCGGCTGGTGATAGACAGCCCAATTTGATTCCCTACAATTCTGCTACAAGACTGACACGGGGTGGGATACAGAACAAGAGATCAACCACACTGACATCTACTTGTGTTGATGTAGCATGTAGATACGCGTAGAGCTACTGCTTAGTCCTTGTGAGTAGTTTTGCGGTCTCATCTGATGAGTGAGTGAGTTGAGTTTTACGCCTCTTTCAACAGTATTCCAGCGATTTCACGGCTGCGAACATCAGAAAAGGGCTTCACATTTAAACTTTGTATTCATTTCATGCTAAGAATAAATATGAGCGTAGGTTATTTGAAAATAAATATTGATTTCTTGCTTTTTCATTTTTTTGGAGAAATTTGGAATCCAAAACAATCATTGATGCTTTGCTCCGTTATTATTATGTACAGATTAAAATAAATGCAGCAAAGAGGGTTTGGGTGATCCTGGCACAGTCAGGCTGGTTAGGCTCATCATCAGCTCAGGGCCCTTTCCCTCTCTACACGCAGCCCAGACAGCGAATGGGACTTCTCCCAGGAAGCGCTGCCTAGTCAAACCCACCCAGTACTTTTCGGAGAATGTGAAGATTCCTGGTAGCAAAAACGGGTACTCTCCAAATGTCAGTCAACAGATTGGGAGGTACCAAACCTAAGGCACCGAGAACAATGGGAAGTCGGACAACTTGGTACTTGGGATGCAAGCCCGATATTTCGAAAGCGAGGTCGGCATATTTGCCATGTTTTGAGGCTCTGAGGCTGTATAAGGGCCTATTCCAAAGAACTTTGTATTTGTCATTTCCATGATGCCGCCCTCTACATATTCCGGGTCGTACCATGGATGGACCTCTGTGTCAAAAACACAAGCATGCATGGCGAAGACGGTAATAAAATGATCGAGACACACCATCATGTCGCTTAAGATACTATGTCTGTGCCAAAGCTTGGCATCCACTGACAATGTGTTGGACAGTCTCTTTAAATTCATTACATAATCTTAGTAGTAGTAGTAGTAGTAGTAGTAGTATGTTGTTGTCAAAAATGGTGAGATCAGGTGTGTTGCCCCGAATAGGTCTGAGGCCGTTTCCAGGCGTATTATCAAAGAATTGTGTCTTTATCTTTTTCCATGACGCCCTCTACATATTCTGGGTCGTACCATGGACCTCTGTGTCAATAGCGATGACGGTAATAAAAGGATAGAACCACTCCATCATGTCGCTGAAGATACTCTGTTTGTACCAAAGCAGGGCATGCAATGAAAGTGTCTTGGACAGTCTCTGGTAGTAGTGGTAGTAGTAGTAGTAGTAGTAGTAGTAGTAGTAGTAGTAGTAGTAGAAGTAGTAGAAGAAGTAGTAGTAGTAGTAGTAGTAGTAGTAGTAGTAGTAGTAGTGTGTAAAAGAACATCGCCCCGAAACCATCTGGATATTTCATAATTTACATATTATAATCAAAACGATACTGTCCGCACGCGCATTAGCGAGGTTTCACCGTAAACTTCGTAATGAACATATATATGAGAAGGATGTATCCTGCCCAGCAAGCAGTTATCGAACATCAGGTTCTTGACTTTACAAAGCAAGGATGAAAAAATCTTTCCAGACAAATATTCAAGAATCAAGTAATGTTTATGCATTCTTGAGCTTGCAATGAATTTGGGTTTTTTACCTTATGTTCGTTTTGGTGGCGTGAAATAATATTTGTATCATAATACTATTAAATGGAACATTACGGAAGCGTTTTTAAAAACTGAATTTCTATTAAAAAATCAAGTGTTTCGGGATATTTGGAATATATTTGTTTTAGACCGCTGTCCTTTGTTTTAAGTTTTGTCGATACTTTTTTTATATTTAAGAAATACATGTACAACATAATGATAAATCAGACTTTAATCATAACATCTTCTGCCTTGGTATATCGATTGTCCTCTTTCTGCAAGAGAATTGGGAATAGATGGGAAAATTCGATTGGTAAACTGTCAGATTGCAATCCAATTAAAATGTCCAAGGAATTGCATTTCTTCATGACTGGCTGTAATCACAGCGACACCGAACAGGGTAAACTTGGATTCATAAAAACATGCCCATGATAGTTTTTAGGCTCGTACAATCGACCCTGCTTTTGGCAGAGACTTGTTATGAATATGGAAAGGGTTTTGTTTTTTATTTATATTCGATCACATCGCATCTACAGCTGGGAAAAAGATTCATTTTAACCACATTTGTCAGACTGTTTTAATGTTTTTTAAAGGAAGGTATACAAATATGAAGCTTACTGCGGATTTGCATGAGGAAAATAAAGTCGATGATTTATCCTCCTACAGTTAATCCTATAGTCAATTGTTTGTTTGATTCTTTGTTGTTTAACGCCGCACTCAGCAATATTCCAGGCGGCAGACTGGGTTATCTACAGACCGCCGTCATATAAGAAAGAGGAAAAGAAGAAAAATATTTTATTAACGTGTCACTGGATCATAGACCTGGAATATTTCTGAGTGTTGCGTTAAGCAGCAAACAATCAAATGGACCACTGCGTTACCCGGCATCATCCCGCTTCGTCACTTTTTCAAACAGGTAAAGGGTAGCTATTAGACAACCCAGGCTATTAGACAACCCAGGTCTAGTCAGGGATCAGTGACTTTGCTAGTAAGACAAAGTAGGCAAGTGGATCAATCCATTTTACTGTGAACAGGGATGCACGAAATTAAAACAAAAAGACAAATTTTCTTGCATCATTTATTATTCTATCTTAGCACAGGCATTATGTTGCCAGAAAAATATTCTACACAGACACGTCACTGTTCACGACAAGCATAAGATTCAACAATTATTCCACATGGACACTTCACTGTTCACGACAAGCATATACCCCGTTCACATGCACAACATTTACTAAGGTAAGTAATTTTACACATGTGTAACTATACATACGTGCGTATATGTATATTTGCTATGCGTTCACATGAAAAGCATAGTGAAAGCATGAAAAGTGTAAATAAAGTATGTACATTGTGTAAGGCACATATATTCGTCAGTCTGTTCACGACTTTCAACACAAAACAGGTTGTTTTCCAATCAAAGTTGAATGAGAAGAGAGTGACTTCACCGAAAATGTACGCGTGAAGCAATATGTGTTTGATTTAATTTGTACACAAAGTTTTGACTCCTTGAAACCAAAAGAAAACACCGTCCGCTCAACTCTGTATATACGCATAAAAGTTGGCAAATGTTGACAATTTCTTTGGTGTTGGCAAAAGAACAGATATTAATTAGATCATCCTCTTACGTTGACATAAACGTTCACACTGCAAGATATACATACAGTGCAAATTTACTTTTACATTTGCACCTGCTCCAGCCATGATGCAAATTTGCTCCTGGTGTAAATATACACACATGAGTAAACACGTTCACATGACAAATATACTCACGTATGTATTTCTACACACATATGCACATATACACACATATGTATAGAGGCGCATGTGAACGGGATATAAGATTCAACAATTATTCCACACAGACACTTCGCTGTTCACGACACGCATAATGTAAATTCAGCAGTTATTCCACACAGACACTTCACTGTTCACGACAAGCATAAGATTAAACAAATATTTCACATGGACACTTCACTGTTCACGACAAGCATAAGATTAAACAATTATTCCACACAAACACTTCATTGTTCACGACAAGCATACGATTAAACAATTAGTCCACATGGACACTTCACTTTTCACGACAAGTGTAAATTCAACAATTATTCCACATGGACACTTCACTGTTCACGACAAGCAAAAGATTAAACAATTATTCTACATGGACACTTCACTGTTCACATCAAGCATAAGATTCAACTGTGGTTAGAAGTATTTCAGTTACAATGAGTTCTAACGACATCTATTTTCTATTATCTGATATATATCTCTCTATTGTCAAACTAAACTAAACGGCAAAAGAAAGTATAGGTTGGCAATTTGTAATTTTCCTAAAAACAGCGATAACTAGTGGAAAGTTGGTATTGGGAATATGACTGCCCAGGAACAGTTACCAAAAAACACCTCACCCGAACGCACCACCTTTGACGGCGCTCGTGCTGTGACAAACAAATGGTGAAACAGGTTTCCCGCCTATGGCATATACTGCACGTGCATGTTAGTTGTATATATGCGTTCGTCTGTAGGGTATAACCACACGCGATGAAAGCACACAAAAGAAATGCCACGACTGTCACAGGAGCAGAGAGAGAGAGAGAGAGTAATCGTTATTGCCGAAATGGGGGCAACTTGACAGTAGCCATGCTGGTTCAACGGTACAGACAGACAGGGGGGACACAGGACAGGCCTAGAAACGGACGAGCCCGAGTGACAACACCACTGGAAGACGGTCAGATACGGCTCATTCACCTGCGAAACAGATTTGTAACGGCGACGGCGACGGCGACGGCAGCAACAGCGTTGGGACATCCCATTAGCCAACGTACAGTATTACGACGACTTCGTGCTGCTGGAATCCGAGCGTATCGTCCTTTCCGAGGAATGGTACTGACTGCTCAACATCGACGCCTGAGACTGCGATGGGCGAGGCAGGTTCGACGTTGGCAAGTGAGAAATTGGCGTCGAGTGCTGTTTACTGATGAAAGTCGGTTTAACCTGTATTCGGCGGGTGGGGTGGGGGGGGGGGGGGGGGGTGGGGGTGGGGGGGGGGGGGGGGCGAGGGGGGTGTCATGGTGTGGGGCAGTATTTGTGGAGATCAGAAGATTGATTTGGTGATTATACAGTGAAACCTGAACGCTGTGCAGTACAGAGACCAAGTGTTGCAGCCAGTTGTGCTTCCGTTCTTACAACACCAACAGCAGGGGACATTGTTTCAACACGACAATGCCAGGCCCAATACTGCAAGACTGACTCTGAACTTTCTAAACCAGCAGAACGTTGACGTTTTGCCCTGGTCTGCCCACTCACCCGATATGAATCCTATTGAACATCTGTGGGACCATCTTGACAGACAGATTAGAGAACGCCATCAGCCTCCCGTCAACGGACAAGAATTGTAGCAGGCCGTGAGAGACGAGTGGCAACGGATTCCAGTCCACGTCATCAGAAAACTGACGTCATCGATGAGGCGGCGTATCACAGCATGCATTGAGGCAGCTGGAGGTCATACACGCTTTTGAAGGCAACTGTGTCGACAATGAACTTGTAGTGTGTCTGACAATTTTTTGGTGACATTTCAGACAACTTTTGAAAATGAAATTTCTTACCCCACCATTGTTAATCTTGATCTTACATTACCTGTGATTGCAGAATTTCATTCAAACTGTGGTTGATCAACCATTTGTTACCCCTCCCTAGATAATATTTATAATTCACAACAAAACCTCTGCTTATTATTTTTTTATCGATCATGGAACTCGACCTATACTTTCTTTTGCTGCCCGGTTTATGTTACTTCACTTACATTTCTTGATTGAAAAAAACCCTTTAACAAATCATATTCCATTACTAGGATTTGAATGTGCCAATGATAGTCTCGCCCAAACAGTCACGGATCAGAGACTACACGGATAATGACACATGAAGAAACCACTCATGCATGGTTAGACAACCCAGTCTAAAAATTAGACGCCCCGGGTTGTAATCCGCTACCTACACACCCTGCACTGTAAATGCAATCTTGACTGTGGGCATCTTTTCCCGCTGTGACTGCGGATGTGAATGACAAATCAGGAAACAGTTCCTTCCGGTAAAGCCGGGATTTCTGACACCAGTTTTCAGTATATATATTCATGTCTTCTTATCATGGTGGAGGCGTGAAGGGCTTTTGACAGACTCTTCCAGACACCGTTACACGTGATGCATTTTTGAAGGGGGAGGTGGGGTAGCCTTGTGGTAAAGCGGTCGCTCGTCATGCCAAATACCCGGGTTCGATTCCCCATAATTTATTAAGTCCATTTCCGGTGTCCCCCGCCTTGATATTCTTGGCATATTTCTAAAAGCGGTGTAAAACCACACACACGCACTCACTTACGATAACTGTTTTTTGTTAATTTTAGTTTGGGGTTTTGTTTGCTCTCCAACGCCGCACGGAGCACGATTCCAGCTATGTGATTGCTGCCTGTAAATAATCGAGACTAGACAATCCAGTGATCGATACTGTAAGCAACAATCCGCGCCGTCGGGCTACGAGCCTGACCACCCGATCCCTTTGGTCGGCCTTACGAGTAGCATAGGTTGTATATTCAAACTCGGAATACCCAAGGGGTCAGCAATTTAATACAGACAGCGTGGAGGAACATATGGATGTTTGCCATGTATTTTTCGCGATAATTGTTGACTATGTTTACGTTTTGATTTTATAAAGAAACACAGTCTAGCTGTTTCCTCATCACAGAAATAACACACTCAGCTGTGAAAGCACAAGGTGACGGCTTTTGTCAAATGAATGATCGCGGTTAGTTAACCTGGAGTGAAGTTGTTTGTTGCTGGTAAATGACGGCTATATGACGGCGATCTGTAATAGCCGAGTCTGAACCAGACAATCCGGTGGTTTTATATCATGAGCATCGATCAACGCATTTAGGATAAGAGAACATGCACCACCAGCGAGCCTGACCACCCGATAGCATTCGTCGCTGCCTTAAACTAGAATTTAGCACCAGATCGAGGGTAATGAGCCCCCTTTAATGAAGAAGCAGCACAACAATGGGCAGCGGACACCACAGACAGGCAGCACCGTGCTGCAGTCATTGGGGGAGTCGAACCTTGCTCCTACGTCACGGCCCATTTCTGGTGTCCCCCGGCGTGATATTGCTGGGATATTGCTAAAAGCGGCGTTAAACCATACTCACTCACTCACCTACGTCATGACCGGCGACACTTTATCACTAGGCCACCGCTCTGATATTGTGGGCTTATAAGAACACCAGACTGTGGTATGAGAACAGACTGAATGATTAGAGGAGGAGGTATGGTGATTCGTTTTCGTTGTGTCGATTTTATTGAAGGTTGTGACGCGGGAATTTGAATTTGTGCATCGGATTAAAACGTGATAAATATCTTTTAAGGTAGTAATAATTGACATAAATTATGTTGCCACGTGATAGTCCATCTGTGTTGTAAAAATAAACTGATATTATTCACTCCAAGAATTCCCCAACCCTCTACCGCAGCGCAACAGATCAAGGATAAGACACGAAAAAATATCCTCCGCCGTGCCACTTTGAAGCTGCAGTAAAATCCCCCTAATATCATCGATAAAGCTTATGCAATCAGTTTGCGGCGATCAATTGTCACTACTGATAAAACGAAGACGCTATTAGCATCAGCTAAAACGGTTTCAGTGACAGAGAGGTTCTCCAACCAAGAATGGGATGAAATATATTAATTCTTTGAGTATTAGGTTTCCATTCACGTCAGATAGTGTTTGAATCAATCCGCTAATATAAACTTGGTCGTGTCACCTGCTGATTCACATCCCTTGGGGAAAATGTGCAAATTTATTTGTTGGGGAATAGTTACAATTTCGATAGATTTCCCTCAGGCAATTTTTGTAGTGACGAGTGATTTGCAACTTTTTGCCTCGCTCCTGACGAAACTGGGTTTTTACTAGCCGTCTGTTTGTTATATGTTTGTGTCTGTTTGTTCTTGTTTTTCTCTAAGATATTTCTCTTTGATACAAAAGATGAAACCATGGATCTCTAATGGTGAATAATGTGTGTTCATGTACAAAAACCTCTCATCCCTCTTCACCTGTCTCTGTTCACGTGATTTGTTATCAAAATACAACACGAAAAAAGGAATGCGTCATTAAAGAGGCACTGTGCTCTTACAAATTGACAGTCCCAGTCATTTTTATTAAAGTGATTTAATATCGCTTTGTTTTGTCCATTACTTCCAATTTGGCAATGTTTATTATTCTAACAGATAGTGAGATGAGGTGAGGTGAAGATTAGTGCACTTATGTAGCGACGTGAATGCATCTCTGTGTGTTCGTGCGTGCGTGCGTGCGTGCGTGCGTGCGTGCGTGTGTGTTTCGGCATCTTATACTAGTCCAAACTAATGCCAGTGGTATAGTGCTAGCCCCACGAAGATAGCATGCCCCGGTTTGAAATAGATACCCCACTCAGACACAGTACACTGACTCCGAGTCGACCAGTCCTTGTTTTTGCCCCTTTATGCAGAGTGACGGGCAGGTTAACAACAAGTACCATCTTTTGACGCAGCTGCTATCGAACTATCGACCTTCCGTTCTCTCTAACAGTTTGTGTCAACCTATTTATATAGAGACAATGTCCCAGTTTCACTGGAGGTACAAGTTACAAAAACGTCACGACTAAGGGGTACTGACAAATTGGCAACAGATCGTGAAGTGCAATCTCACTTATATTTTTTTTTTTGTCGTTTTTTTTAATTTCGTTGATGGGATGAATACGGGAGCCTTTCAGGGCCATTTTTTTATATTACTTTCTTGAAATTTCAAGATACTAAGGTGCAATTTCAAGTTATTATCTTGATTTTCCAAGATGACTATCTTGCAATTTCAACTTAGTATCTTGAAATTTCAACTTATTATCTTGAAATTCCAAGATCATTTAATTTATCTTGAAATTATAACTTACATATCTTAAAATTTCAAATTAGCATCATGAAAGTTCAAGATGATTATCTTGAAATTTCAACTTAGTATGTATCTTGAAATTTCAAGAATTTGATTTTTAAAAAGTGGCCCTAAAAGGCTCCCGTAGATGGGGGTTGTTTGGCAAAATTGAAATACAATCAGAAAATCAGAAAAATAAATCAATATTGATAATGTACTTTAGAAGTTAAAATATTTACATAGTACGACTTGATAACTTGTATCTAATGGTAAATAATTTCTACTTCATTTCTATAAACAGAATAATGATAACGTATTATTGTGACATTATTAAGCACTTACAACCTATGTCTGGATATTGTCTATGTGTGAATTAGTGACATTGCCTGTGTGAAATCTGGATACACATTAACTGTTAAATTGATACGCATGGTACAACTTGGGGCAGGAAACAGAGTAGTAGTACTTTTTAAAGACCTGATTAAATACCTACCTTCCTTGCCCCCGCTTACCGTTTACGGATATTGAGGTAAAGATGTGATGAGTTATTGAAAATATTTCATTGAACAGATTAACAAAAACATTTAAATTAAATTCCAGAATTCCAAGTTTCACAACGAGATCTAAGCTTAATGATATATATCTACGTCTGAGATCGCTTTCTGAAGTGGCCCCAATGGCGTGAATGAAGTGCGCTTAACGCCGCTTTGAACGGTATTCAGTTATATGACGGCATGTCAGCTTGATGTAGGAGGAGGTCTGAAGCGACGCAGATCAAAGAGGTTTACCTCTCTGATGAAACAGTGGATATGGTCAGGATCAATCGTTTAACGCCGCTTAAAGTAGTTTCTAGTTATACAGCGTCTCAGCTTAATGTGGGAGGAAAGCCCGAAGTGATGCAGGTCTCAGACGTTTACCACTTTAGTGAAACCCACGTGCGAGGTTGTGGAGCTGACAAACCTTGAACATAATTAGGGAGACCTGGGATTTGAACCCACGATCATACAAGTAGGTTTCTGTCGTGCCCAAGGGGCGTAACTCTGCACAGCGAATTGCGGCGCCTTATTGACAACTGGGCATCCGTGCCCCATCAATTGTACAAACGAGAGTTTCAAATGTTGTGGTGTCGTAACAGCGCCCACAGCATACGGTTGAACTTTAAGGAGGGAGTTGGGGGTGGGGAGGGGGAGATATGTTCATGAATTCTCCAAAGCAGTAAATATTATTAACAGAGGGCAGTTACCAAATGTTGATAACAGCTCTCTTTGAAATAGTATGAGGGAATATAACTCCTGGCGATGAAAAGGTTCAGGAAGCCATAAAACGTAATGCATCGCTAATTAGTACATGTTGTTCTTCGTTTGAGTTTCATTCCCATATATGTAAAGTAGTCAAAGATACCCCTCGCAGCTGGAAACTAAGACCAGTTTGAACACGACTTCCGGTTTAATCTCCTTTGTATCAGATTTCCTTTGCGTTCATCATGAATATAACTTAGTGAAGTTGCCCACTCTGGAATGGAATTCAGATCCAAAGGGGAAATCTTATCATTTTTTCCTGTCCTATGCCCCCCTTTAATGTCAACTTAAAAGACAACAGCTATAAGACTCACCGACACAAGAAGACATCTGTACCATCATAGGCGGATCCTGTTTGAAGCTACCTCAACAGTTTCAAAGACAATCAGGTGAACTAAACGTAAATAATAACAACACTAATACTAATTCATCTGTTGGTAATATTTTCCACAAAGTTACACTGAACTCGAATAGCAAAATCATAAAGTATACTCCCTCCCCTTTTTCAAAGTTGTTTCCGCACTGTTTGCATTTGACAGTCCGTTTCAAGGGTGGGGGCACGGGTGGCCCAGTCGTCTAATGCGCCGCGATTCGCTGTGCAGAGTTGCGTCCCTTGGGCACACCAGAAACCTATGATTGTGGGTTCGAATCACGGTTCGCTCCGATTATGTTTCTTGGTTTGTCAGCACCATACCCGTGCTCGTGGGTTTCACCGAAGTGGTAATCGTCTGAGACCTACATCAAATCGGGCTTTACCAACCACATTAAGCTTTCACGCCGCGAAAAACTTAAATACTGTTAAAATCGGCGTTAAACCCAAGTTACTCACTCACTCACTCACTCACTCACTCACTCACTATTTCAAGGTTTGGATGCATGCACCTAAGGATTCTTCTGTACTCGTTTAACTCTCGGAGGCAATGGACGGAATCCGGTACACAATCATGTATCATGTGCAGTTCCTAGATATCTTGTCTGGTTGTCTTGTTAAGTTGACATTACCTTATTCAGCTAAACCTAGTTAATCAGGACCTCTTCCGGACGATTACTGATGGGAGCGTCTATATTTAACCAAACTAACATTGTTACGTACCAATAATTCGTTAATCCAGAAAGTATTTAATCCTGACTATATCACATGCAATGGCTCCGTCTGGATGAACGAAGTAACACTGTCCACAGTGTTGATCTGATGCAGATGATGATGGCAAGGTATCAGCACACCAGGGTTTGCTAATCTTGTTTTACACTACAGTCTGAAGTTTGGAAGTTGAGTACTAGCACATTTTGATCACAGTCAGGGGCTGGCGAGACTGTTTGGAGCTGCATGGTAAGAATGTATTGATTCACAAACATTAAGGTGATACTGAGTTAACGACATTTGAGGCTACTGTAACACATCGGGCGGCTTGCTGGAGAACAGAGAGTAAGGGGGCTTATGCGCCAACTCTAGCAGTATTCGGGGATACTTGGAATGAGTTCACAAATTAACCCTTGCAAGAAGTCAAACTCGAATCTGTTGTAGGACAGGCGAACGCACCCACCATCGATCTAACCTACCACTGCGTAAGGAGAAAGGAAGGTATCTGTAAATGAAAGGGACAACTAAAATATAAAAAAAAGTCGTTTTAATCAAGAAGAAAAGGAAAGAACTTGAGGGCACACGTAAAAAGAAGTAATTACTCAAAGTTGTGTCATTACCCTTTCGGCTAAAATGCCTAGAAGTCAATACTTGTCATGATCAGAAGATAAACGAGTCGAAAATCTGCACAGAGATAGGCACCATTTGGAGGAAAACCCATGATACTATTGAACATCACAGTTCATCACAATTTGAAGGTTTTTTTCAATGTCATGACACCGAAGAAATAGGAAAACGTGTGGTTAGTGTAGTCTTTGAAGTAGAGAGTAGTAGCGACATAAACCTCCACGTCTACATCTAAGACAATCTCTACTGACACATTAATTACGTCCTCTGCTACACCTATGTCATTATTTCTTCATACACAGTATGAAGTTGGTGTCCTTCGACTTAATATTACTGTTTGTTTGTTTGTTGTGTAACGCCACACTCAGCAATATTCCAGCTATATGGCGGTCATATTTCTGTAACAGGTAGGTGGCAATTAACGGGATAAGGGTGCATGTCATCGTATCCTTATTGCGTAGATCGACGCACATTGCACATTCAAACGGTTAAACACCCAAAACTGTTACACACATCCAAATCCAATACCTAAGTATACAATCGTCCATCACATTCATTACAACAGATGAGTGAGATTAACGCCGCTTTTATCAGCATTTCAGGGTACGTCAGTTTAATGTGGGAGAGAAACAACGAAGGTCGTAAACGTTAACTTTGAAATCGACAACACAGCCAGCTGTTCCTGTGTGCTAAGGGACCCACCTCTGCACAGTGTGTTGCCCCAATTTATGGTGCGTATATGAACATTACTTGTTAGTCTCCCTAGATCAACTTTACTCATTAATCTACATAGATCAACGGTACTTCTCGGTCATGACTTCATTTCATAAAGATAGCCCAGACTGATCAATATAACCAATGTCCTCTCAAAGTGCACTTGAACCCCCTAAGGAAACATTGGCTTAGTAAACTGCTTTATTTAACCTTTTTAAACTTAAGATAATATAATTAAACACGACGAGCAGTATTTGTATTCGTATTTCAGTCAGAATAAGAAAGGGAACGTGATAGGATAATTTGACTATAGTACCTTGTCTTTAAAATTTGTCTTGGAATGAGGTACAGGATCAAGCTCCTATTAAGATGAGGCGTGTTACTGCATGAATCTTGCGTTGAGAAAGGTCTTGGTCTCAATGGTAAAATGCTTTGTATTTTCATGAAGAGGCTGACTCAGGACACCTTCGTCTTCCTTTATGGTGCTAAACCTTTCTCACAGAGGAAGGCTTCTGTACGATTTTCATAGATCTAGAAAAAGGCTGTTATATCATCCTCACATTGGTTGGATGCAAAGATACTATTCTCACAGAAGTAGGTTGTCACATCATTCTCCCAGTGGTATCTTCTATTATCAGTCCCACAAAGACAGGCTCCTGTACTACTGTCACAGAGTAAGACTGCTTTACCTTTCTCACAGAGGTAGGGTGTTGTATTACTGTTACAGGGTGAGACAGCTATACCTTTCTCGCAGAGGTAGGTCGTTGTATTAATGTCACTGAGTGGGACCGCCAAAATACCCTTCTCACAGAGGGAGGTTGTTGTATTACTGTCACAGAGTGGGACTGCCGTAATACCCTTCTCACAGAGGTAGGTTGTCGTATTACTGTCACAGAGTGAGACTGCTATACCTTTCTCACAGAGTAAGCTGTTGTGTTACTGTCACAGAGTGAGACGGCTATACCTTTCTCACAGAGGTAGGCTGTTGATTTACTGTCACAGAGTGAGACTGCTATAATACCCTTCTCACAGAGGTTAGCTGTTGTATTCCTGTTACAGAGTGAGACTGCTATACCATTCTCGCAGAGGTAGGCTGTTGTATTAATGTCACAGGGTGAGACTGCTATACCTTTCTCACAGAGGGAGGTTGTTGTATTACTGTCACAGAGTGGGACTGCTATAATACCATTCTCACAGAGGGAGGTTGTATTACTGACACAGAGTGAAACTACTATACCATTCTCACAGAGGTAGGTTGTTGTATTAATGTCACTGAGTTGGACTGCTATAATACCCTTCTCACAGAGGGAGGTTGTTGTATTACTGTCACAGAGTGGGACTGCTATAATACCATTCTCACAGAGGTAGGTTGTCGTATTACTGTCACAGAGTGGGACTGCTATAATACCATTCTCACAGAGGGAGGTTGTATTACTGACACAGAGTGAAACTACTATACCATTCTCACAGAGGTAGGTTGTTGTATTAATGTCACTGAGTTGGACTGCTATAATACCCTTCTCACAGAGGGAGGTTGTTGTATTACTGTCACAGAGTGGGACTGCTATAATACCATTCTCACAGAGGTAGGTTGTCGTATTACTGTCACAGAGTGGGACTGCTATAATACCATTCTCACAGAGGGAGGTTGTATTACTGACACAGAGTGAAACTACTATACCATTCTCACAGAGGTAGGTTGTTGTATTAATGTCACTGAGTTGGACTGCTATAATACCCTTCTCACAGAGGGAGGTTGTTGTATTACTGTCACAGAGTGGGACTGCTATAATACCCTTCTCACAGAGGGAGGTTGTTGTATTACTGTCACAGAGTGGGACTGCTATAATACCCTTCTCACAGAGGGAGGTTGTATTACTGACACAGAGTGAAACTACTATACCATTCTCACAGAGGTAGGTTGTTGTATTAATGTCACTGAGTTGGACTGCTATAATACCCTTCTCACAGAGGGAGATTGTTGTATTACTGTCACAGAGTGGGACTGCTATAATACCATTCTCACAGAGGTAGGTTGTCGTATTACTGTCACAGAGTGGGACTGCTATAATACCATTCTCACAGAGGGAGGTTGTATTACTGACACAGAGTGAAACTACTATACCATTCTCACAGAGGGAGGTTGTTGTATTAATGTCACTGAGTGGGACTGCTATAATACCCTTCTCACAGAGGGAGGTTGTTGTATTAATGTCACTGAGTGGGACTGCTATAATACCCTTCTCACAGAGGGAGGTTGTATTACTGACACAGAGTGAAACTACTATACCATTCTCACAGAGGTAGGTTGTTGTATTAATGTCACTGAGTGGGACTGCTATAATACCCTTCTCACAGAGGGAGGTTGTCGTATTACTGTCACAGAGTGAAACTACTATACCATTCTCACAGAGGTAGGTTGTTGTATTACTGTCACAGAGTGGGACTGCTATAATACCCTTCTCACAGAGGGAGGTTGTATTACTGACACAGAGTGAAACTACTATACCCTTCTCACAGAGGGAGGTTGTATAACTGTCACAGAGTGAGACTGCTGTGCCATTCTCACAGAGGTAGGCCGTTGTATAACTGTCACAGAGTGAGACTGATAAACCTTTCTCACAGAGGTAGGTTGTTTTATGTGTCCCATAGTGCGGAGCTGATTATGATTCATGTTGGTTAATTTCCTAAGTAGACAAACGGCTATAGCTAACCAGGAGAGAGTCCCGGGAGAGTGGTGCCCAACGCTGTTGATAATGTGAGGAATGATGTGAACGTTTCCTATAACAACCACAAGCGCCGAAATCAATATCAAAATTTTGGGAGTTCTATGGTTGAACATGGCCATGCTTCTGAGGTCTTTGGGGGTCATCATTTCCGGGGTTTACTGTAGATGTCAGCTTCAACAAATATAACACAGATACAGCTGTATCAAATGCTTTACATCCGTCATATAGTCAAGGTGAACATTTCAACGGGCATTTGCTGATACAGGTGTTTCTCCAGAGTAGCATCACTTTGTGTTGTTTGATCAGTGTAACACTCACACAGATAAGGGCATAGGGAATTCATCATGGCAACAACACTGTCATAACATCAGCATATTTTACACGAGGTAGACGGTTATTAAGACCTCAGATATTTGAAGAAGTTTAACCACTCCCGCACTTGTACTACATAGGAACCTCGTTAATCCACATTACCGGTCTTACCCGGTCACTTTACGTTCCACTGTATTGACAGTCTCGACACATGGGGGTCCAGTCGGCAAAAGCGACGAAGTTGGTTGTACAGAGAGTTGCGATCATTAGGCGTGCCAGAAACCTATGACCGTGGGTTCGAATCTAATATTTGCCCTAAAACTGTTTCTAGTTTTCTCAGCACCATTTTTTTCACCAAAGTGGTAGTCACCTATGACCTCCAGTCTCCCGGAGGTGAAGGAGTTAACTGACTATAAAACTTAAGTTTCCACCCTTGTCGAACTAGGCTGGAATTTGATGGCCCGATCGCAGCGCGATCAGTGTCTATTACGAGTTATATCCCTTCTATGTCCCTGCTCCTGACCAATCAGATTCAACCTCTCATATCATATGCATTTGCATCAAACAAAATGGCGGCGCCAAGTCAAGACGGTCTAATCAATAATCAAAATGTATATTGTAATAAGACGGGTCTTACCTCACTAAGTGCATCAAATTACTTGCGCATATTAATAAAAATCATGAAAAGTTATGTCGACGCCCAGTTGACGGTACACATGTTTTGCAAATCCTGCAATCGGCTCGGCATTTGCAATGCTATTTACGAAACAGATGTCCATTTCGTGACGCGATTTGTGATTAGACCAAGCATAGACTAGTTAGTCAAGCCAAAATACAACACAGAAATGCCAACCTAGTTGGGCAAGGGTTGAAACTGGACTTTTATAGTCAGTTACCTCCCTTGCCGCGGGAAAATGATGATCAAGGGACGATTATTTAAACCCGTCGCCATTTAGGCTGGAATATTGCTGAGTGCGGCGTTGAAGAAACAAAGACGTATGTTTAATATAAAGTCAAAAGACACACACACACACATCACACACAGCCACCACCTGCCAAATGCATACAGCCCCCCCCCCCCCTGCCATACCCCCCTCCCCCCCCCCAACCCCAACCCCACCCCACCCCCTCGCGGGAGCAGTGGACCCTGTTACCGCCACGTGGCCCCTGACGTCAGCGTCGAGTTCCTTCACATTTTGTGATTTATCATTATCTTCACTTATCCATCAAGTGGACAGGAAACACTTTATACCACTGCTGTAGGGCCATCTATCTTAAGGGTAGGTCGACTGAAGCACAAGAAGATAACGGCATTTAATACTTAATAGTCTTTTGATGATACGCGGAATGTGATCGCGTCAAGGATTTCACATCAAATATTTGTTTCCAAACACATTTAAGTTGTGTAAGTAATAAATACTTATATTCGAACATACACATTGAATAACATCTGCACTTTTATTTTACCCTGAGTAGGCTAAGTTTGATCAACATTTCCGTAAATAATGTTGTTTTCGGGTTTTACGGGATTTTAAATATACTACTAACTACTTAAAGACAACTACTATGGTATATGAAAAATTCGTGTGGCCCTTTACCTATTTGAGTAGTATACACGATATGGTCTACTTATTATAACTTAACGTACAACGTTACTGCTTAAAAGTACAAGTATGATTTATGTAAATGACACAATGTTGTTAACACTTTGCCCAGGGATGAGAATTTCTTATTAATAAAACATGTATGGTACTCATATTAATAAATATTGAAATATTTTTCTGTTGAGTTCTTGACTATCAGATACTGTAAAACATTAGCTTGTCCGTGATGTGGTAGATTTGTCAGTTGTAGGTGACTTCTTGTATATAAATATTCATCGGTCGTAAAACAAACCACATTCCGTTGTATGGTGTGTAACACTGATACGGTTAATATTAAGTAGTCGACAGCTCGTGCTCCTGCTTGTCAGTGACGTAAGCTGTTTACGTCATCCATTTCACCCGTCGAGATGTTCCACGCAGCTGCTGCTGCTACTTCCGGTTATACATGTCGTTGACGATTCGGGAGGACAATTATGCGTAAATCGTTTAAGAAGCTGACGTAGTTGTGACGTCAACGAAAACCACGCGTCCATGACGAATTCTTCTGTGACTTACAAATAATCATAAATTGTCTTTTATTATTTTGCAAATATTTCAAATTGTTTTATTGGTTAATGGTCCTCTTTAAAAAGGTGTTAATGTCTACACCGTTTTCAAGCTATATGAAAACCGATATACCCATTGTGTCCTATACATTAATGTCATGTACATTTTATGAGAAGGACCAGAGCAGTCAAGGGGCTTACACTTGTTTCGTTGTGTTGATTTAAAGGACGTCATGACTTTAGCAACAGGACCATACTTTCACGTGAACCATATAACAGAGGGTTTTATTGTGAATACTAAACCTGAGATACAATTGAGTGAGTGAGTGAGTATGGTTTTACGCCGCTTTTAGCAATATTCCAGCAATATCACGGCGGGGGACACCAGAATTGGGCTTCACACAATGTAACCATGTCGGGAATCGAACCCGGGTCTTCGACGTGACAAGCGAACGCTTTAACCACCAGGCTACCCGGCCGCCCCTTATGGGGATTAGAACAGTTCCGAACAGTCTTGTGCGCAAGTGTTGTTTTACCACGAGATCGTGGAGCTCTCCCGGCCAGTGTGTAATCTATATTTAACGTATGTTTCATCATCTCGCTATTCCAAATGTTTATACCGACCTAACAGCTATCCATAACCATCTGACGTGCGAAATGTTTGAGTGTGAGTGAAAGGGTTTTAATGCCACTTAAATCATTTAAGTTATATCGAGGCGTGTCAGCTTGATGACGGAGGAAATCACAAAGTGATGCCAATCTTAGAAGTTCACCACTTTGGTTAAAACACACACGAGCATTAGCGTGGTGTTATCAAACCTAGAAACATGATCAGGGCGAATCGGGATTCGAACCCTCGAACATAGGTTTCTAAGATATTGTAAAGCAGGTTATTTAATAAGCATCGACCTTAAACTCAGCTCACTGAAAAACGTGTACGGACTATGTATCTTTTGTAGTGAGAGAGTGAGTGAGTGATTGGTTTTACACTGCTATGTACCGTATGTCAGTTAGATCACGGCGTGGCATCTTGACGAAGGGGAGAGTGAATGAGTGATTGGTTTTACACTGCTATGTACCGTATGCCAGTTAGATCAGGGCGTGGCATCTTGACGAAGGGGAGAGTGAGTGAGTGAGTGATTGGTTTTACACTGCTATGTACTGTATGCCAGTTATATCACGGCGTGGCATCTTGATGAAGGGGAGAGTGAATGAGTGATTGGTTTTACACTGCTATGTACCGTATGCCAGTTATATCACGGCGTGGCATCTTGACGAAGGAGAGAGTGAGTGAGTGATTGGTTTAACACTGCTATGTACCATATGCCAGTTATATCACGGCGTGGCATCTTGATGAAGGAGAGAGTGAGTGAGTGATTGATTTTACACTGCTATGTACCGTCTGCCATTTATATCACGGCGTGGCATCTTGACGAAGGAGAGAGTGAGTGAGTGATTGGAGTTACACTGCTATGTACTGTATGCCAGTTATATCAAGGCGTGGCATCTTGACGAAGGAGAGAGTGAGTGAGTGGGTACGCTTTTAGCAATATCCCAGCAACGTCACGGCGGGAGACACAAGAAATTGGCTTCACACAATGTACCCATGTGGGGAATCGAACCCGGGCCTTCGGCGTGACGTGTGAATTGACAAAGGAGGAAAGCCCACGTGATATAGTTTAAGTCTTAGACGTTTACCACGGATGAGGTCTTGCAAACCAAAAACATAATCAGGGTTAATCTGTTATTCTGACCCGGGATCATTTCTGCCCCACAACTGTTGAAGAAAATAAAGAAATATATGGGAACTGAATTTGGACATGAGTGATATCATTGATATGGGTTGTCCAGTAGACCCATAGACATGGGCATTGGGGCGGTGGGGTAGCCAACGTGAAACCTATTTCTGGTATCCCCCGCCGTGATGTTTTTTGTTTGTTTTGTTTGTTCCAGCTATATGACGGCGGTCTGTAAATAATCGATTCTAGAGTAGACAACACAGTGATTGATATCATGAGTATCAATCCAAGCAATAAGGATAGGTTGGCACGCTGTTATTGCTAACAGTGTAGTGAATCTGTGCACATGGAACACAACCAACCAACAACACAACAATTCCACACACACTTGATCACCTCTAGACATGTGGTCTTAAAGTCACATACTGACTCCACGACACAGGTGTCTCAGTGGCCTAAGGCGCCTCAAGTCATTCAACTTACGTCCCTTAATTGTGTCAGGGTCGGCTGACCGTTGATCTTAATACTCGATTGGCCCCCATCTAAGGCCATCATCATTCCTGTTTACCTAATTTAACACTGATTAATCAAAATAAGAATAATGTTGATTTCCATTTCTGGTGTGACATGAAAGCTTGCCCTTCATGAGTATATGAAAGCACAGTTGCACTTTGAACTGCCTCCGAAAGGAAAAAAACCACAAACACGTGGGCGGATGTTGTGTCAGGTAGACGAAATTGATGCAATAAAAAGTATAGAAAGAGTCGCTCACAGAAACAGACTGTCGCATGTGTTGTTGTGTTTATGACATTGTTCAAAGAGGGAGGGGGTGGGGTGGGGTGGGGGGTGGGGGGTGGGGGGGCAATGGAATAATTCAAGCTTAAATATATATTGCATTTGGGAGTTTCAGTTTCAGTTTCGCTTAGATGTCAACTTTTGACATAACAACAGCCGATATAAGGTAAACACAACAACTCAAAAGTAAATTACCAAATGACGCATTAATAACGCGTTGTGTTCGAAGTATACACCATGTAACTACAGATTGTATTATGAACACATATCAAACTATGTCACGAGTGATAGCAGTTGGTTTCTGAACATGAACGGGCGCACATACCTGTATTTCACGAACGAACCAGAACTGACAAATACACTGCCTGGCAAAAGAAAGTATACCCCAATGAAAAATGAAACAAACCAGAAATGAGTGAGTGAGTGAGCTTGATTGTACGCCGCTTCTAGCAATATTCCAGCAATATCACGGCGGGGGACACCAGAAATGGGCTTCACACATTGTACCCATGTCGGGAATGGAATCCGGGTCTTCGGCGTGACGAGCGAACGCTTTAACCACTAGGCTACCCGACCGCCCAAAACCAGAAATGGTTATTGGGTGGGGATGTGTTTTAATGCGGGTATCACAGGCGATATTACATGCAGCATATCAATGCGTATCTCACAACGGGTGAAATCACATGACGTATCAAGGAACATGGGGGTTGCAATTTCGACAACTGCTCTTTTGCCAAGCAGGTTTTGAATGTGCACACAATCCGTAATAAGACGTCACCGTTCATTTCTTGCGTTGTGACGTTTTACTCATATAATACGTTTTCCACCATACTGTGATATTGAATTAGTTCTGTTCTCACACGTTTGTCTCAGACGTGATATGGATTATATGTATAATTATAAAAAGAGACGCAAGACCATTAATTTCTCAGATTCTCACACTGCTAAACGTCCAGCTATACAAGCTTGTATATGCTTTGGATAGATTAGATATCCAAAGCCTAAACAATTTTGTACATATGAGATATAAAAATCAAAAACAATTTTGTAAAGATGGTGATTACAAATTTTATATATATATATATATGTGTGTGTGTGTGTGCGTGTGTGTGTGTGCGTGTGTGTGTGTGTGCGCGCGTGTGTGTGTGTGTGTGTGTGTGTGTGTGTGTGTGTGTGTGTGTGTGTGTGTGTGTGTGTGTGTGTGTGTGTGTGTGTGTGAAGGAAATTAATTGATATGTATTGATAATAATATATAATTGTTCTTTATGTGCAAAATACAGTGTTTTTAAGTCGACCAATATTATAAGCAAGCTTAAAATACAACAGGACCGCCTCCTAGGTCTAGTGGTAGAGCGGTAGGTCAGGAGTTCGATCCCCGGCCGCGTCATACCAAAAGACGTTAAAAGATGGTACTTGTTGTTACCCTGTCTGGCGCTCGGCATTAAGGGGCTAAAACAAGGACTGGTCGGCTCGGAGTCAGTATACTGTGTCTGAGTGGGGTATTCATGTTAAACTGCGGCATGGTATCTCAGTGAGCTAGCACTATAAATAGGCATCAGTCCGGTCTAGTACAAGCAGCTACACACACACACGTGCATGCACGTCGCTATGTAAGTGCAATAATCTTGGACGCGACGTTAAACCCCATTTCACCTCACCTTAAAATACAACTGATATAGTGAGTGAGTGAGTGAGTATGGTTTTACGCCGCTTTTAGCAATATTCCAGCAATATCACGGCGGGGGACACCAGAAATGGGCTTCACACAATGTACCCACGTCGGGAATCGAACCCGGGTCTTCGGCGTCACAAGCGAACGCTTTAACCACTAGGCTACCCGACCGCCCACAACTGATATAGAGAAGTCTAACCTTACTGGAATTTGCCCTTGACTTTTAATTAGTACTCCACTGTGTTAGCGGGATTACGTACTCTCAGTTTAATAGTGTTTACACAGTCAACAACCTACGACTGTAAATTTATTGTACAATAGACATAAGAAAATATATTATGATGTTACAAATACAAATTATTTACAAGGGGAATATGAAGACTCATTCTTTTCAATAGACACTTTATAGAACAAGAAATTGATTTTATTGATATTTGTACTTATGTTAATGCAAAATGTTGTTTGATATTTTCTTATTTACGTGGCAAACATTTTCTGAAGGCATAAACCTGCTTACAATTTATAACAAATTCCCGATCTCTATGGTGAGATGCTCTGGCTATTGCGCTCAGGAGAATCCGGTACCAATCCAAGTGAACAGCATGCAATGAAAACCATTACAAATGAACCGATGTTATGCAAAGCAATCATATAAAACTTCTAAACTGATAGCTATTAACAATCAGGCCGTTTGTGATCGTGTCATTTGGCACACTCGCGTTATTTGAATAATGAAAGAGGCATGTTCATACTTGTTTAGAAACAATAGCCGATAACCCCCGAGCTTAATCGGCTGTGTTCGCCTTATTCCGTTTCAGTTCCAGTGACCACACCGGTGTTGGTTTATCACGTGACCGGACTTTTCTGTTGTTTGTAAACAAACGCACTGAAATAAGAACAGTCTTTCAGTGCGTTATACATTATAATTTTGCAGAATTTTATTTAGTGCTTCCACAAAATGTGTGTATTGAAACCATAATGAACCTCTTTGTTTACCTCCGTTACATCATTTCCTCTTCCAATCTCCCGCCACTTACGTCATAATTCTACTTCCTATGACGTCATCAAACTTTCTTTCGCGACATCACCATCGTTCCTCTCTAGTTTGTGTACAGCAATTCTCTTGGCTCTTCTTTTTGGCTCTTCGTCTCTACTATTCGGCTTGTGACTGTTGTTGTTGTGTGAGTAGGGTACACATATCTATTGCGAGTTTGGTATTCACAGAATTTCTGTTTTTGTATTGATATGATTTCTATTTTCGAATATTGATTTGATTTCATTTTTATCTTTGGCTTCACTGTTTATATACGTTCGAGTAGCTGCCCATCTCTCGGAAATAGAGTTAGTTAGGCCTTCGCTAATGCATCTCTTGGCTTTAGGAGATCTACAACAGATAGCGGATCTAACTGCAATTCTTGTTTTAACCGGGCCCGGGCTGGGGGGTGGTCCTGACGTTCCAGTAACAAGTGAGCAATGGGTTCAGGTTGGTTGCAAGATAGACACACCTTGTCATAGTGCTTTTTGTGATCGAGTCTGAGGCGTGAGATGGCAATATCAACTTTCCTTTCGTTTGAGTATGAGTATGGCTTTTGGTGGATCTTGGGTTGAATTTTGTATAGCCATCCGCCGATCTTACTTGCGTCCCACTGGGCTTGCCATCTTTGGGCTATAGAGGCTTTGATTTTGCTTTTTATCTCTAGTTTACTAAAGGGAATAGGCTGTATCTCCGCTTTTTCTAGAGCTGGCTTCGCCAGAGGGTCTGCTTTTTCAGTTCCATGAATATCTATGCGAGATGGGACCCAACACAGCTCCACCTGTTGCCCTTTGTCCGATCGTTTTGTATATTCGTATAGAATATTATTTGGACTGGAGTTAGAGTTTCTGCTGCTAATGGCTTAAAGTGCACTCAGCGAGTCTGATAGGACGACTGCCTTTGCTTCCGGTACTTCCAGTAGGCTTGTGACTGATACAGAAGGTACTCATAGACTAATGACCGACAGCACAGGTAAGATGGTGTTGACACAAGTACAGCCTCAAAGCTTGCCAGGGAAGTCGCTTGGCATCGGTGCATGGACAGCATCTTTTCATGTTTTCATGTCAATACACACTGAGAAACATGCCTCTATTCACACAGTGCAGGGTATGCTGTCATACATGGAGGCTATACGTAACGCAACATTCAGATTCGGTGGCGACGGGTGGTCAACGTATGACAAGCAGTTTCCTCACCGGATGGCGCGGGACCCGATGAGGCAATGGGGTAGAATCGACGGTGAACTGTGGCAGCGCTACATGATACCCCTTCACAAGGGTCAAGGAGTCCATCTGGTACGGTAGTGAGGTGAGGTGACATGGGGTTTAACGTCGCGTCCAAGATTATTGCACTTGTATAGCGACGTGCAAGCACGTGTATGTGTGTGTGTGTGGCTGCTTGTACTAGTCCGGACTGATGCCGATTTACAGTGCTATTATTATACTATGCCGCAGTTTAACATGAATATCCCACTCAGACACAGTATACTGACTCCGAGCCGACCAGTCCTTGTTTTAGCCCCTTAATGCCGAGCGCCAGACAGGGTAACAACAAGTACCATCTTTTAACGTCTTTTGGTATGACGCGGCTGGGGATCGAAACCAAGGCGGACGCTCTACCATTAGACCACGGAGGCGGTCTTTGTACGGTAGGTAGTAATACCACTTCAGTTAAGGAATTCCCACAAAACGTTTGTTGGGATTTCAACAAGGGTTCGTGTCTCAGGTTTGCATGTAAATTTCCACATAAATGTGGAAAAAGCGGGGGTACCTCTCATTGAGTCTCAACTTGCTTTTGACCCACAGGTGCCATTAGGCCCCCACCTATAGCTAGCAGCACCCAGCAGAGCAGACAGTTTCCCTCAGGCAAGCATAATGTCAACAGCACCAACACCAGTAGCAATTGAAAGCCTTATTTGCTGCGTTATGCCAGTGTTCACAAACATCAGGCAGTTTCATTGTATTCCGGTTTTCAGTATGGTTTTCGACTTGAGTACCAAGGCTGTTGCACATAGAGGTTGGCAGAAGACTTATGGTCAGGGTCAGGGTCAGGGTCAGGAGCAAAGGCACGTTGTTCAGGCAAAACTGGATAAGGAGTTTGGTTGAATGGTCGGGCCTTTCATTCGGCCTCCGTTCCGGAACATACAGGTGTCACCAATAGGCCTAGTCCCTCAAAAGCAGGAGTTGGGAACTCTGCTGAGGGTAAGTCACCTGATACAGACTAATACATCACCTTTCGTACCCGCAGGGGCAGTCTATTAATGACAAAACTTCTCCAAGGGATTGCTCAGTCACATATCCCCGTTTTGATGAAGTCGTTAGGATGGCACGGGAGTTGGGTCCAGGAGCTTTGCTCTCCACATTTGATGTTAAATCAGCATTTCGCATTATTCCAGCGCACCCAGCAGATTTTGGACTCCTGGGAATCGTCTTTCAAGGTAACTTTTATGTCAATAAATGTTTGTCGTTTGGTTGTTCAATTTCACTGATGCAGCAGGCAATGCAGGTTTGGGGGCTTATGTCCAGGGCATCTGGGCGAGTGATCATTGGCCACAGCAATGGATTGACACTTGTGACCAAGGACTTGACTTTGAAAGAGTTATTTCTAATCGCACTGTCTTGTCAGACTCTGGGGTAAGTCACTCACCAACAAGAGGGTTTTTTTCTATTGTGGATAAAAGAACGAATTGTAATTTATTTATATAGATCAAGTACGCATGCCTCAATCCGCCCGCGTTTGGACAGAATAACCACTTCACGGACCTGGCGACACGTTCATGAATGCCAAAGAACACGAACAGCACACAGGATTAAGTAGATAGTTTGTTGAATGTTATTTCGTGAATACACACATTGCATAACACCGTCCCTGAGCACAAACCCAAATGGCCTGTCCCTTGTGACAGGTGTTAATTGGAGAATGTATTGCCGCTACAATAGCGATATTATGTCCTGACAAGAGTGAGTGAGTGAGTTTGGTTTTACGCCGCTTTTAGCAATATTCCAGCAATATCACGGCGGGGGACACCAGAAATGGGCTTCACACATTGTACCCATGTCGGGATTCGGACCCAGGTCTTCGGCGTGACGATCGAACGCTTTAACCACTAGGCTACCCGACCGCCCCTGTCCTGACAGGAGCTCAATTTCATGGCATGTGATAAACCTTGACTAGTCAGTCCATGGGTATGTAACTGTTTTGTTGCACATATATTTTCCTTTCCAATGGCATGTGATAAACCTTGACTAGTCAGTCCATGGGTATGTAACTGTTTTGTTGCACATATATTTTCCTTTCCAATGGCATGTGATAAACCTTGACTAGTCAGTCCATGGGTATGTAACTGTTTTGTTGCACATATATTTTCCTTTCCAATGGCATGTGATAAACCTTGACTAGTCAGTCCATGGGTATGTAACTGTTTTGTTGCACATATATTTTCCTTTCCAATGGCATGTGATAAACCTTGACTAGTCAGTCCATGGGTATGTAACTGTTTTGTTGCACATATATTTTCCTTTCCAATGGCATGTGATAAACCTTGACTAGTCAGTCCATGGGTATGTAACTGTTTTGTTGCACATATATTTTCCTTTCCAATGGCATGTGATAAACCTTGACTAGTCAGTCCATGGGTATGTAACTGTTTTGTTGCACATATATTTTCCTTTCCAATGGCATGTGATAAACCTTGACTAGTCAGTCCATGGGTATGTAACTGTTTTGTTGCACATATATTTTCCTTTCCAATGGCATGTGATAAACCTTGACTAGTCAGTCCATGGGTATGTAACTGTTTTGTTGCACATATATTTTCCTTTCCAATGTATGCATACTGTTAAACAGGCCTCTGTTACATTTTCTGTGCCAACGAATGATTCTAACTTTCTCTATTAATAATGCTTTTAAATGAGTTAACTTTCGAATTCTCATAGGCCTGTTGGTCGGCCGCCTGATTTTTTTACATACCGTCCTATTTACAAATTATTGCATAACCCACCAAACAAAGTTGTTATTAAGAACATAGTAATAAATTGAATGTTTTGGATAATTCGAATTTTCACTTGTGTCAATTCAAATAAATAAATAAATAATTAGTCCAAGTTGGATATTAATCAAATAGAACCGAATTATTGAACTATGACATACACAAAGGATTCATGTGTGTCAAGGGTATCTCAAAAACATTTTTTCTAATGTAGATAAGTCTACAATAATTATATTATAATAATTCGTATGTCGTTAGAAGCATCTTGCACAGACAAGTTTTGTAAATATTTGATACATATTGCTACTACAAACAGTGCGTCCGTGCTAATGTGTGAAACACATGCTCCCTTCTGGTAGGACCTGGCGACTTTATCTGATCGGACCTGGTTCACGGGCCAACAAACGACATCCCCTTGACACACTCGTTTATGTTAACTGGTGCCGTTGACCGGGCACACCTAGATGTTGACAGATCATGATAAGAACCAACCTAATATGTCTGATGTTTTCAATATCAGAGCTATTACTGAGTATGACTTGCGCTATTTCAAGGACAATTGGACACTGATAAGGCGCGTTCCTGTTCATTAGCATAACCGTTGACAGATAACGTTATAGGACAGTAGTGAATAGGATTTGTATCTAGCAAATACAACATAAACTGATAGCTAAAATTCATACAAAACACGCGTTTTATATATTTAATGGGCTTTAACGTAATGCTGACATCATTGCATAATCTGTAAAGACGTCATAATACATGATGACAGCATACCGCTTTTTACGTCATGTTGACATTGTTTCTGGAGGGTTTTCAAAATGGAATATATGATTTTTGTCCCTGAAGCTTATCCTAGAGTAAGAGGCGACTACAATGGTTCAAGTAATCAGGTCCGTGGCTTGGCTGGTTACGTGTCATCTCACCCCTACGATGTAGATGCTCATTTTGTCAGTCCCTAGTTACCATCCTTATCCGTGCCAGGATCCACTGTTAAAATCCGAGATTTGGTCCGAATTTTAATCCTTGGTTTATCATCACCAAACCCTTGTTCTTTGGTTTCAGCTTTGTAAAAACGTCCCTATGACCAGCATCAATTCCAGTCTATATTATACAAAGAAATGATATTATAATAAGATAGTTTCTTAAGATCTTCTTAAAGTATTCAACAACAAAAGCCACCACGGGTCCACTGTTTTAGAGCTATTACGGTATGAGGATGTAATTGTTAGAAGCACAGCCACACTATCTAATAGCGACGTTGACGTACAGGGCGAAATTACTGGGTTAAGAGACATACTCTGGTAGCGACGACACGCGTCTCATATCTAGCTCAGAGTCAGTCTGACAAGTGTACAGTGATATATTATAAGTACATCAGTAAGAAGTCATTCCTGAGCGGAGTCTACAGTATGAATGGTCACCATTCACGTTATTTTAAAGTAAGGATAAGATTTATTTAACACCGAAAGGCTACAAGCCTATAGTACAATTCTTTTGGTAGTGGTTGCAAATATGCTATACAGTTCATGTTATAATTACATAGTATGATAAATGAACATTTCTTTTTAAAGTTGAATTATCAATAATTTTTATTGACATAGAACGGCAGCTCTATATATATACTTCTTATATAGTCGTATTTTTGTCAAACTAGCAGAAAATGGAACTCATCTTCAATCACATTTAAATAACTTTGTTAAGAAATTCTCAATTCTCTAACTAGGTTTCTATGTCTGCCAACTTCAATCATAGGTCCATGAGAGCTGGATCTTAATCGTGCGTGCAAAGGCTGTTCTAAATCTTTTAAAACTGACTTCAAACAAATTTTATTCTGTGTCCTAAAATGATGTAATAGCTGCATTTTTCAGAACTTAAAACGTGCGATGACCATTTTTATGTAAGTAGATATCCTTAAATCTTTGGCAAACAGATAAAGAGAACGACTCAGCTTTATGGGATAAACGCTGATTATGCCAGTTAGTTTTTGTATTCGAATTCCTTTTAATGTTACTTCTAGAACAATATGTAGAAGGCAAAATGGTCGGATCACAAAGAAACAACACCAACTAACATTGAATGCCTCAGATGACAGGATATCATCCAACTTTTATTACATTGAGTAAACAACTTGTAAAAACATGTAACATTTCAGATGGCCATTCGGTAAACACAAAGTCTTCTGATTATGAAGAGGGCACGAACTCGCTTTTAATACTTACTTCCCTTAGCTGCAATGTTAAGGATTCGCTTATAATTAATGCGAAGTTATGTCGATTTCCAGTTGAAAGTTCACCACATATGAAACATTGTTTTGCTGCAGGAAACAGATTCGTGAACGCTGATTCGACAAACTGGTGTATTTGAAAATATCTTCCATATTTTGGGCTTTCCTAATTTTTTTACTGATACAAAGTAGTTTTAAAACTTTCTAAAAAAATATGGAACCTATTTTAGCGTTTAAACTAAATTTTCCATAATTTGAAATAAATTTTTTTACATTCTATATATACCTGGGAAACCTGGCACATTCACCACCACATTTTTGCTACCGTCTATAAACAACAAGAACACGAGACACATTCGATTATGTGATTACTGTTATTCACAAAAGCACAAAATAGAGTTTCTCAGATGTCATGATTTGATAAAACAGGTTGGACTGGTAAATCAGGTGCAAAGGACGTTAACGTTGTGTTCAAGATTATTGCCAATATATAGCGCGCGTGCATGCATGCGTGCGTGCGGGCATGTGTGTGTGCGTGCGTGCGTGTGTGTGTGTGTGTGTGTGTGTGTGTGTGTGTGTGTGTGTGTGTGTGTGTGTGTGTGTGTGTGTGTGTGTGTGCGTGTGCGTAGCTGCTTGTACTAGTCCGGACTAATGCCAAGTTCATAGTGCTAGTCCAATGAGATACCATGCCGCAGTTTAACATGAATATCCCACTCAGACACAATATGCTGACTTCGAGCCGACCAGTCCTTGTTTTAGCCCCTTAATGCCGAGCGCAGGTAGAGTAGAAACAGGTTCCATCGTTCAACGTCTTTTGGTCTGACGCGACCGGAGATCGAATCCTCGACCTTCCGCTCTCTGGACAGAGGCTCTACCACCAGATCCAGGAGGCGGTTCCTGGGAATACATGTATATATACACACACAGCAAAGAGAACAGAAAGAGTCTCAACCAATCTCAACACCATCGTCCCACAGAGCTCCTCAACCTCATCAACTCTCAAGGCCAAAGAATCAGATGCACAAGACACGGGAACCAACCAGCACAGGAACTACTCTACCTTCAAAGAAAGTATTTTAATACTGGATTTCAACTAAAGCTCATGCCACCAAAACCCAGCTAAAGGGGGTTTCATCTCCACGCTTACCCGCTGAGCCAAGCGCCATGTGCCATGACAACCTCAACCACAACTTATCTGACTTCATGTTGGTTATCTCTTATGTTGGGGCGGAGTAGGTTCCCAGAGTTTGTGTCAAGAATGAGTGAGTGAACTGATTACATTATTTTAGTTATATCACAGCATGTCAGCTTGTGGGACTTAAGTTCGAAGTGATGCTGGTCTTAGACGTTTACCGCTTTGGTGAAACCAACTAAACTTTGGTCAAACCAAAGTCATTGCCAATCTGGGATTCGAATCCACGATCATAGCTATCTGGCGTGACTATAGGGACGCATCTATGCACAGCGAAATGCGGCGCCTT
This sequence comes from Haliotis rufescens, assembly GCF_023055435.1. Classification (NCBI taxonomy): domain Eukaryota; kingdom Metazoa; phylum Mollusca; class Gastropoda; order Lepetellida; family Haliotidae; genus Haliotis; species Haliotis rufescens. The sequence continues at coordinate 56,811,147 of NW_025963779.1, read as the reverse complement.
TGACGACTGGACAACACGTGTACCCTTGTTGTAAGATCCGACTAACACGTGGATCAGATGGACACAATGTCTGACCTGGCTGAGTCAGTGTTGTGAGGGACCGATGACGCGGATGTTGTATATACAATACACCGCGACTTTGCCTGACACCTACTAATGCTGATTACTGCCGAACAAAAACGACATTCACTCCCTCCTTACCGCTATCAGTCTGTTATCAATTTGTTAGCATTCTTGTTATCACCCCTTATTGTTTAACCTCCACACGTGGGGATTAACCCATGTGTATTAACCCATGTTATGTTGCAAGTTGTCAACCCGCTGAAGCCATTTGAACACTCTTAAACGTCGGCTCATTCAATGAACAAATTGCCAGGCTTTGAATTCTTGTTCTCTTAATGGATCAAGGACCGCCTCAGTGGTCTTGTGGTAGAGCGTCCACCCGGAGAGCGAAGGTCAGGAGTTCGATCCCCAGCCGCTTCATACCAAAAGACGTTAAAAGATGGTACTTGTTGTTACCCTGCCTGGCGCTCGGCATTAAGGGGCTAAAACAAGGACTGGTCGGCTCGGAGTCAGTATACTGTGTCTGAGTGGGGTATTCATGTTAAACTGCGACATGGTATCTCAGTGAGCTAGCACTATAAATCGGCATGAGTCAGGACTGGTACAATCAGCCACACACACACGTGCATGCATGTCGCTATATAAGTGCAATAATCTTGAACGCGACGTTAAACCCGATTTCACCTCACCTCACCTCACCTCACCTCACCTCACCTAATGGATCACGGGTACCCCTGAGAAGTCAGGTGGTGCGATACAGTGGCACGTAATCAACTCAAGAGTCCATTCTACCCATTTACTCTTTTAATTTTTTTTAATCGAGTGATCTTGCTCATTGACGTTTTTGTTGGTTGTTTATTCATATCAGTTGAACAATACACGCACCTGTTGTTATATATTAAATGCATACAACGAATTCAAAATTTAAAATAATATTTGTTATCATGCAAACATATATTTCTCATTTACTCGCTTCTTACAGAATTCTGGGAACCTATTCTATCCCCAATTTGGTTATTATGATGAAAAACACCATGTTTGTATCAAAATCGAAATATCAAGGGTAGTGATATGATCTTTGATTCCTGTATTAAATCCTTGAATATATGTCAATCTTGTAAGGACGTCTCTTTTGTAATGCAAAAATATTAATAATCTTTGTTTAAGAATAAAGTACGGATGGATCTGTTAAATTAAACATATTCAATCTGACAGCCCTGTGCTGACATTTCCTTGACATGTGTCTCCTGTATGACGTAAACACTGTTGTAAAATTACTTGTAAAATACATTTCATCACCTTTATTATATTTTTTATTATATCCGTTCTGTCACGAGAATGAATAGGTACATATTTTATTTACAATTTATAACCCTTCTCAACATTGCGTTAACCAAATTTTAATAGCGTTGTTCACTTCATCGCATCGTAAATATTTTACGATGTCCATGAGACGCTTTTTATGTAATACGGTTATCTTACCATTGAGAATCGTATTTGCACAAGAACTCGTAAAGATTCGTGCATTTAATAAATCCTAAATGGTTTATGTATGTATGGAAACACAGACAAAATGTGTTTTGAGCTATTCTGTGACTAGCTATATTACCAAACCTATGTTTAAACATATTTCGTATATACAATCTAACTTTTAAGATTTAGATATTCAAAGGTTCATACCAGACGTAGTAATATCCCCTATATCAATTCACACAGAATGCACAATAAACTACATCATATTACCCCTTGGGGATTCCGAGGTAGGTCCCAAGTAACCATGTTTGTCGTAAGAGGCGATAAAATGGATCGAGACGTAAGAACTGCGATCTGGTTGATGACGTGTCATCGTGATATTATAATATCAACTGCTTGATTTTCTGTTCCATATTCGGTTGTTACGGACATATAGCTACTATATATTTGCTAAACAACGACAAAAAGCATCATGTCATGATGGTTCCTTAAACAAACAAAAAGCGCCAATTCCATCTGTTGGGGGAGGAGCGGGGGTGGGGGTGGGGGTGGGGGGGTTAGGGGTGGGGTGCAGGTGGCCCAGTCGTCTAAGGCGCCGCGATTCGCTGTGGAGAGTTGCGTCCCTTGGGCACACCAGAAACCTATGATTGTGGGTTCGAATCACGGTTCGCCCCGATTATGTTTCTAGGTTTGTCAGCACCATACCCGTACTCGTGGGTTTCACCAGGTTTTCGCGAAAAGGGTAAGCATGTCCTGCCCTACTGGTAGTAGCCGACCACTCTCACAATTTGCGTAAAAAGTCCGTGTTTGTTGACTGACACCGCACAGCAGTACACATGTACTCCTGCCATGCAACGGCTGCCTGTAAACAAACCAAACAAGAAAGTCTTAGACCAGAAAGTAAATAACACGATAGCATTTGTTGATTTTGCTGAAACTACAACCGATATGATTATACAATTGTATAAAACGATTCATATGCTGATGTAATAGCTACACTGTACAATACAAAGCCTCTCAATATTTAAAGTCATGTGTAAGATATTTTCCATATTATATAATTGTCACGGGCTCAGTATTGTAATAATACAAAGCTATCTGGTAATAATGCATTTTGCGAAGTAAAAATAAAACATCTTCTTTATCATCACACTATAAGTACTTCATAAAGTATATGATGAAAATCCTCGGGTACCGTGCTTCTTGTGGGTAGCCAAGTAGTTGAAGCGTTGGCTCGTCACGATGAAGACCAGGGTTCTATTCCCCACATGGGTACAATGTGTGAAGCCCATTTTCCGATGTCCCCTGTCGTGATATTGCTGGAATGTTGCTAAAGGCGGTGTAAAACCATACTCACTCACTCTAAATGCAAGAGACCGCCTCCATGGTCTTGTGGTAGAGCGTCCGCCCGGAGAGCGGAAGGTCTGGGGTTCGATCCCCGGACGCGTCATACAAAAAGACGTTAAAAGATTGTACTTGTTGTTACCCTGTCTGGCGCTCGGCATTAAGGGGCTCAAACAAGGACTGGTCGGCTCGGAGTATTCATGTTAAACTGCGGCATGGTATCTCAGTGAGCTAGCACTATAAATCGGCATCAGTCCGGACTAGTACAAGCAGCCACACACACACATACACGTGCATGCACGTCGCTATATAAGTGCAATAATCTTGGAGGCGACGTTAAACCCAATTTCACCTCACCAACCTAAATGCAAGAAAGTCCACATGTAGTATATAATATCCACAATCAGAAAGAGACTTAATAGATTTTGTAGGTTCTACTTTTTAACGTATCACGTCATTCTTGCGCTTCACGATTATTCACTCTGTTGACATTATATTATAAATGCGCATGATTATAAGATCAGGTTGTGCCTCGACGACGTTGATGTATCGCCATAAGGTCAAGAACAAACTTATACTTTATTCAAGATTACGCTTGAATGGAAAGAAGGAGGCAACTGTCTTAAGAACACTTCACACATGTTTGTCTACATTTTCTTGACAGATGTGCATTTTGTTGGTTCAATAGGTTAGCTGTTTTTTTTGCACATTTTTCTCTCATTATTTGCATAAACCTCCGTCTAATAATTTGCATTGATTTCCACTTTTGCTCGTATGTTGAATGATGTTTGGTGAAAAAAGCTTTTTAACACATCTAGCAATTTACGTTTGAAATGCACCTTTTTGTATTGTGTATGTGTACACGTCAAACTTCGAACTGAAAAAAATGTGCAAAAAGTTTAAATTACAGTAATGACAGAAGTGGTCGTTGGAATATAAAATTTAGTACCGGTATCAGGTCAAAGGTGATGTTGTCGTATTTCGCGAACACCCGAAGTCATCACTGCCACTTTAATGTCATTCACGACAGTCGCTTCCTTGCTGTTGCCTTTGTTTCATTGAGGCAAAGATGGAATAGTGAGTGAGTTGGGTTTAACGCCGCTTTTAACAGTATTCCAGTTATATGTTGAAGAAAAGCACCGAAAGCTCATCACTGATTTTGAGTGATCCACTCATTCAATTTAACAGGTTTTTTTGCATTTTAGGCCCGATGTAATCTGGATAATCGACACTGGTTATTCTCGTTTTATATTTACTATGGGTCTTTGGCTCCGCTACGAAAAGATATGTCTGTCTGTCTGCCCTCTGTCCTTTGCCCGATGTATGTCTGGACTCTTTTCTTTGTCCTCTGTATGTCTGCCCTCTGTCCTTTGCCCGATGTATGTCTGGCCTCATTCCTTTGTCCTCTGTATGTCTGTCCTCTGTCCTTTGTACTCTGTATGTCTGCCCTCTGTCCTTTGCCCGATGTATGTCTGGACTCATTCCTTTGTCCTCTGTATGTCTGTCCTCTGTCCTTTGTCCTCTGTATGTATGACCTCTGTTTTTGTCCTCTGTCGTCATTCTGCCTTCTGTCTTGTGTCCCCGTCCTCTCTCTGTACATGTCTGTCCTCTGTCCTCTGTCTTTGGTCCTCTGTCTGATTTTTGTGTTTACCCCCTGACCTCTGTGTACCAAGCCTCTGTCTTTGGTATCATTTGTATATGTATCTTTGGAATGTCCTCTGGCCTTGAAGAAAGGAGTGTAAACTGTATCGTGGCACACATTATCACGAGATAAGGTTATCAATGAACTTAACCAGTCACAACCGAGCAAATGCTAAGCGAACACCTTTTGCTTTGTCAAAACGATAACATTGAAATCGATGGAAGCAAACATTTTCCAAAATCTTAGCCTGCCAGTAACCAAGAGATCTGACCGTCAGATGTGGACACAGATACCAGAGATGACCAGGACACAAGCGACCTCGCCCCCATGTTCCGCATGTGTGTTGCTTTATCTGTTTCTCAGGTCACCCGTCTCAGAGCGCCTGGCGGTTGCCCCTAGTCTCGTGTGATTGGAGAACTAGCAACTGTGTTGTCGTAAGACCCACTGTTGACACTGCTAGTGAGAGTGTAGACTTGGCAGTAAGGTGTAACCTTCGAAATGGGATTAAAGGCAATTAAGAAAAAGCTGAGGCTTGATAATTTACTTGCCAGACAAATTTTTGCGGAATTTTGGGGAACATTTATACTTGTGGTAAGTAGGATCTAATATTTTCTTTTTTGAACATTGTCTTTATTTGCGTGAGTATAACCTTCGTAGATTAAATCTGTATTTAGTAATAATCATAATATTTCAGTAAAATAAATGTATCGTCATGACAACTTCGTTAAATTTGAATAAAACCGTTTGACATTGGAAATGAGGTTTTATATAATTCTTTTAGAATATGTGTTAACCATACTTCTAGCTATATTTATTATTTACCTATTTACTTTATTTTATTTACACCAATCACAGCGATTGTACATGTACAGCATCACCGGACAGTGATACTCTGTATATTTAGTATTGTGATCAGCTACTCTACGGTCCAAGCTACTCTCCGTGTATCGGTGGTAAATTGTTCAGATATAAATTTATGATATTTATAAACATTTTGTGACTACAGTAATAATCACATAGAAACACTACATTGTATAAATCTCTCAAGACAACGTGGATATATAACAGCGAGAATCCGTGTACAATATAGATGTGTAAATATTCATGGTCAAGGGTTAAATGGAAGTTTAATGCTAGAGGTACAAAAGATGTCTGTTGTATGTTTTACTGGCGTAAATTTAGCTATGCAATACGACTGACATGACAGGATTAACATGTGACTTGGGAGCATGACATCACATGCCCTGAAGACATTACTGACATCTCGCCCTGCACGCACTGACGCTGTGCTGGCCTGTCTGGTATATGTAGGTCGACAACGAGAGAAATGTGCGTCACGTGTATCTATATCCTGATGATGATGCTGATGATGTTGACGGTGATAGTGGTGGTGGTGGTGGTGATGATGATGATGCTGATGATGTTGACGGTGATATTGGTGGTGGTGGTGGTGGTGGTGGTGATGATGATGGTAGTGCTGAGAGTGATGACGCAGAGAGTGTGGCTATCGCTTCAGATCATTATTTGTAGTAGTAGGAGGAGGAGCAGCAGCAGCAGTAGTAGTAGTAATAATAGTTGTTGTTGTAGTTGTAGTAGTAGTAGTAGTAGTAGTAGTAGTAGTAGTAGTAGTGGTGAGTGTTACCTTCGTAATAATAAAGATTATAATGATACAGAGTAAAATGATGATGATAAAAGTGTACGCATGTGTGTTTTATCGACAGTAACTACTACTACTACTACTACTACTACTACTACTACTACTACTACTACTACTAAGTACAAGTCAAAGGTGGCAAATCACGCCTTGCATTAATTCTGGAAACCTGTTCGCACAGTAGCTCTTCTCCCTGTCTCCCTGTGACAAGTTTCGGTCGATGACCTTAAAAATTTGCCCCCATAGTGTCCTTTAAGGGATGTGTTAAGGACAAGGAGTACGATACTGGTTGATGAAAACGGTTCTCCTGCGCTACGTGTTGCGTAAATATCATGTAGTTTTGTTCACTTGGGTTTAATGTGTGATCAGATATACCTGTAAATTATAAGTGGGACTGAATATATATATATATATATATATATATATATATATATATATATATATATATATATATGTGTGTGACCTTTTGTATCATGTGGAGTCTCTACTCATTGGGATAAGAAAATGATGACCTTGTCAGCTGCATATTTTCGTCATCGTGCGTCCTATCAGTATGTCAGAGCGATACATACACGCTGGCAGATTGTGATGGGTTCAACAGAAGTGGATCGGTATGTGGTTAAGCTGGGTTGTTGTGGAGAGTAGAGGGTGGACCGAACGTCTGTAGAAAAGATGAGGGTAGATACATCAGAGAGTGGATCTACCGACTGTAGACAAGTTCAGGGAGGACACATCAGAGGGTGGACCTAACGACTGTAGACAAGTTCAGGGTGGATACATCAGAGAGCGGACCTAACGACTGTAGACAAGTTGAGGGTGGACACATCAGAGGATAGACCTAACGACTGTAGACAAGTTGAGGGTGGACACATCAGAGAGTGGACCTAACGACTGTAGACAAGTTGAGGTCGATACATCAGAGAGTGGACCTAACGACTGTAGACAAGTTGAGGGTGGATACATCAGAGAGCGGACCTAACGACTGTAGACAGGTTGAGGTGGACACATCAGAGAGTGGACCTAACGACTGTAGAAAGGTTGAGGGTGGATACATCAGAGAGCGGACCTAACGACTGTAGACAAGTTGAGGTGGACACATCAGAGAGCGGACCTAACGACTGTAGACAAGTTGAGGGTGGACACATCAGAGGGTAGACCTAACGACTGTAGACAAGTTGAGGGTGCATACATTAGAGAGTGAACCTAACGACTGTAGACAAGTTGAGGGTGGACACATCAGAGAGCGGACCTAACGACTGTAGACAAGTTGAGGGTGGATACATCAGAGAGTGGACCTAACGACTGTAGACAAGTTGGGGGTGGATACACCAGAGAGTGGACCTAACGACTGTAGACAAGTTGAGGGTGGACACATCAGAGAGTGGACCTAACGACTGTAGACAAGTTGAGGTGGACACATCAGAGGGTGGACCTAACGACTGTAGAAAGGTTGAGGGTGGATACATCAGAGAGCGGACCTAACGACTGTGTGAGTGTTGATAAATAGGAAGATTGATCAAAGGTTGGACGAGATTAGGGAGGACCATGAGATAGTAAACGAGTTGAGATCGGATCAGAAGATAATGGACGAGTTGAGGACGGATAAGAAAATACAAACATTCCAGAATGTTGGAGTAATATATCACTATGTCATCAACGTTTTATCATTAAAACTCGTTGTTTGCAGTGTCCTGACATGGTACAAACCCACCCTCCGCCACAACACTCTTATTCCATGTTTACGATGTGTGTTAACTGTTCGTGTGAGTCGGATGATGCCATAATATTCTTGACCTACATTAAGCGCCGTGGCATTTAGTCACTTTACGTGTGTTGATCTCATTCAACATAAAACAAAAGTTGTAATGTTATAATGAAATTATAACATTACAACTTTTGTTTTATGTTGAATGAGATCAACATATCAAACGTGAAAATACAGGTTCACTTAGTGATCTTTTCGTAATAGATATTGTCAACTCATGTCGCTGTATGTTTGGATTCTTTGTCATGTGCTCCTTCATTTGAGGTCGAGGGTATTGACTGGCCCAGCAGTCAAGTCGCTATGCAGCGTTGCGTCCCTTTCCAGTCCCGTGATACTATTTCGACCCGATTATGACCCTTGGTATGTTATCATCACAGTGTGGTCCACGATATGTATCAATTTGGCATTTCCTACCACACGAAGCTCAAACAGAGATATTACCGAACTACTGACAGTGTTTATAGCGGCGTAAAACACAACCCACTCACTCCATCTTTATAAAGTGTCCTAACTGAGAAGTGATTTATTGCAGATTGAAATCGTGAAAGAACGAGCATTGTTTCTATGGATACAAGACTGAACAATCGGAATAACCGTCAAACTATTATGAATGAATGCCTCTTTGAATATTGTTCTAGCTGCGTGAGCCGTTTAATATGGATTGAATATTGCCGTCACACACCAAAGTGGATCAATGAAATGTCTGAAATAGACGCTGAACGTAGATCTAGATCAATCGATTTCAGGAAACCTTACCACTGAAGGCCCTGAAACCTTCCGGTTACCTTCCCCAACAATTGTCAAAAGTTGGGATTGCATATTTTATTCAATCTGTTTGTTTGTGTGTAGTTTAATGCCGCACTCAGGTATATTCCAGATATATGACCGCGGTCTGTAAATAATCGAGTCTGGACCAAACAATCCAGTAATTGACATCATGAACATCGAGCCACGCAACTGGGATACTGTGACATGCATCAACCAAGTCAACGAGCCTGACTTAGCCTATCCCGTTAGTCGCCTCTAACGACAAGTATAGTCGCCTTGTACGGCAAGCGTGGGTTGCTGAAGACCTATTCTAACCCAAATCTTCACGGGTCGCATTTTGTTCAAATACGCGTGAACACATAAAACAAAAATTGAGTGAGTAGGTGAGTGAGTGAGTTAGATTTAACGTCAGTTACTCGTCCGTAGTCCAGTTGTATTGTGAGTGCAGGTCTCAGACGTTTACCACTTTGGTGAAACCCACGAGCAAGGATATGGGGCTGACAACCCAAGAAGCATAATCGGGGCCAGAACCGGGATTCGAACCCACGAAAATGTCTAAAAAGTACTAAAACAAAAATGATTGCTGAAGGCATCCGGAAGAATTTCTGACTTTTCATGTTGTGCATGTGGAACTCATTAATGCTTAAACTAATCAAATATTGACGCGCACGCACGTATGAGTTAATGTTGCAATACCCACAGTTGTAAATCACATTGTAGTGAATGTCCAAACGCTTCCCAAGGGCAAGATGAATGCAGTTCACACGTTCCTAACAATCAACAGACCGCCTCCGTGGTCTAGTGGTAGAGCGTCCGCCCGGAGAGCGGAAGGTCCGGGGTTTGATCCCCGGTCGCATCATACCAAAAGACGTTAAAAGATGGTACTTGTTGTTACCCTGTCTCGCGCTCGGCATTAAAGGGCTAAAACAAGGACTGGTCGGCTCGGAGTCAGTATACTGTGTCTGAGTGGGGTATTCATGTTAAACTGCGACATGGTATCTCAGTGTGCTAGCACTATAAATCGGCATCAGTCCGGACTAGTACAAGCACACACAAGCCACACACACACGTGAATGCACGTCGCCATATAAGTGCAATAATCTTGGACGCGACGTTAAACCCAATTTCACCTCACCTCACCTAACAATCAACACATGGTACTATGATCATAAATTAAATCATGAACGCTGTGTCAGGAAAATACTAGTATATTGTTTCCTTGATCGGGTCGCTTTCGTCTTTGTTTGATTGTATTGACATGCTTTAGGCAACGCAATATATTGTACACACTGTAAGGCAGGATCGAGGTTATCTGGACAGTCGATATCCTTCCAATATAAACGGAATTATTGAGATTATGCTCACTTGTCAAAAGGCTCTATGTACTGACACATTAGGGGGCGGTCTGGTAGCCTAGTGGTTAAAGCGTCCGCTCGTCACGCCGAAGACCCGGGTTCGATTTCCGACATGGGTACAATGTGTGAAGCCCATTTCTGGTGTCCCCCGCGTGATATTGCTGGGATATTGCTAAAAGCGGCGTAAAACCATACTCACTCACACATTAAAATCTCCACGAGGAGACATAAACATATCGTGTTTTCGTGACATGTCTACCACCCAGGCATATCCTGACTACATGACTGGCATGTAAGATTATGATGACATGCATTTCACAACTTGACAGGAGGCGTCACATAGTGATGTCAGTTCGTGTTTACAGTTTGCAGACGTAAATGATTAAATCGATTTGAACAGTAATGGGTCTATTTACTTGTATAATGAATTTATAACTTCTTACTTGTTTTAAAACACAATATATTACATATTGGGTTCAGGGTTAGAATAGGTCTTCAGCAACCCATGCTTGTCGTAAGAGGGGGGGGGGGGGGGGGGGGGGGGTAACGGGATCGGGAGACTTGGTTGAATCATGTCCAAATTGCGTAGATCGATGCTCATATTGTCAATCACTGGATTGTCCGATCCAGTCTCGATTATTTAAAGACCGCCGTCATATGGCTGGACTATTGCTGAGTGCGGCTTTAGGGCTCAGTCCTCTGATTCGTGGCGGGAAATTCACAAACAATCAGATATTGTTCAGAAAGCGTCCCGATTCAGCCGTTTCCAGCCGAATTCGTCCCGATTCTCCCGTTCTCAATCCGAATCTGATCCGATTTGTATCTTCCGCATGGTAAAAAACCGACTGAATCTGTCCCGACAGTGTCCCGATTCTCCCGAATGCGATCCGACAGAGATCAGACAGTGACCGGACAGTGAACCGACAAAGACGGTTCGCATCGGCAAGATCTGGACGCAATCTGGACTCAATCGACAAGAAACGGCAATGAACATTTCATGCCCGTTCATCACGACAGCGCCCCGATCCACAGTTCACCGTCGAGACAACACAGGACATTGTTACGATTTTGATTCGATACAGTAGAATCTGTCACGACATAGTCACGATTGTAATCCGACTAGACAAAATCGGCTGAGTTTCCCGAATGTTACGCGACGCATCATACTGTCAGTAGTGCTTGGCCGACCTTTCCGAGCCTTTCCCGATCCGTAGGACTCCGTTACGAACGTATACGACTGCGTTCAGACAATGATAGAACATTCCAGATCATTGAGGATAGTAATCCGACTTTTTCAATTTTCGTGTCGCAGCGCTGTCTGATCTCAAACGGGAGCCATAATCGGCACTGTGTGAACCTGGCCTACAACAACAAACAAATAAACATAAACAATATATATTAATTTCCCTTTAAAACCTATTATAATTAAAATGAACCATTTTCTCTCTCGTAAAATGCACGAAGCTGCTTCATACATATGACGCGTTGCAATTAGTAAGTCTAATGAGTGAATAAGTTTGGTTTAACGCCGCTTTGAACAGTTTTTTAAGTTACAGCACGGCGTGTCTGCTTGATATTGGAGGAAAGACAGAAGTGATGCAAGTGTTGGACATTATCAATGAAACCCACGAGCAGGGGTACGGTGCAAACACACCTGGAAACATAATCGGGGCTAATTTTAGATTCGAACCCACGATTATATGGTTCAATATAGACGACTGAGCCGATCATGGCGAGCTACGCGTTATCTCATCATGCGTATGCATTAAGTAAAACAGAGGTGTCGGTCCTATCAACGTAAATATTTGATCACGCTCATTTGGCGTACTTCATTCCTGCTTAACTACTTCAAACCACTCAAACACGCTACGTCTGTCCGCTGAATGACAGTCAACCCGCCCACTCTTGAACACGTCCACAATGTTTGATGGATTACCAGTTGATAACCTGACTGACCGGTTGTGGAAGAGGGGCGCGGATGGCTTACATCATCATCATCATCATCATCATCATCATCATCATATGCATTATCATCATATGCATCATCATCATCATCATATAAAACAAATAACAAATAGTTACTCGAGGATGATGTATTTGTTATAGTTGTGTTTTGGCCCTGAAGTTTGCAGTGGGCTTCTGTTTTCAGCCTAGCAACGTTTTCGATTGTATACGGTTATAACGAACTCAAAGGGACTACTAATTTTAGTTCGTTATAACCATAATTCGTTTTAAGCATATATACAGCATAACTACAGCATATAGTCGGGACTAAAAAGTAAGTTCGTTATATCCGTTAGTTCGTTATAAGCGTGTTCGTTATAACCGTAGTTTACTGTATTTTCTTTTGACCAGCAGTGTCTAATCAAAATACTAGCCACAATACAAATAAGAGACCACGGAAAATATATTGTATCATTATAACTTATGATTCGGAACCACTTCATCCCTCATTCCTGTATTCTAAAGCTTCTTTGGATATAACAAATAACACTGATTGAAGCGGTTTTACGTATTTCCTAAAAACTGCAGGTCAATGCCAACGTCAATCCAACGTTAATCCAACGTCAATCCAACGTTTAAGACAACTGGAACAACATTTATTTGTACCTATTCTCAGACAAAACATGTAACTTTCTGAAGATTTTGTTTTCAGTAACATATATGGAGTGACGCGAAGAAGTCTTGAATCCGTCATGTTTCCAGACAATTCAGAAGTTATAATTAGCCTTTGTTGTGTCAATATGGCGGCGTGCCCTGATAATCTGCAATAACAGAAGTCTTGTTTTGGTGTGAAAAGCATAAGGTAGGCAGGTGGGTCAAGATAAATGTCCTTGTGAAGCCCTACTATTGTTTATTGACATCAAAGACCCTGTGGGAATTTCAGGTTCTGTCACTCTGATTCCGTGTCAGTGTACACGAATGGCGTAGATCCTGGCGCGTTCTTTCTGTCACTTGTTGTAGACTGTTCCAGACCAGACTCGATTGTTTGCCGGAATATTACTCGCCGTCATAGACGAAGTGTCAGTCTACCTGAAATATTAATGTTATTATCTTCGGCTTTTAGTCACATTTATTTAACATAGATTGCTATGGTCGTTATAAATCCTGACAAATGTCTCAATGTGTTACCTGAAATGTTTATACTGCTTTCCATATATTCCCGTTGTTATTTTCTTCTCTGGTTGACCCTTGGCCAAATGCTATCATATAACGGTAGCGCCCTACTGTCAACATACCTTGGTTTCCACTTAGTTTTGTTATAAGAACGTTGTGTAAGACCTTCCCCTTCTTACACACTGGAGTAAGAAGGTTGTGTGAGACTTTTCAAGTCAGTTAATTTTGTTTTTAATCAAGTGATATGTTTTGAGCCCTGGAGATTGTTAGCCGAGTGTTTTTTCATATCGTAAATAATATGTATTAGTGAGTGAGTTGGGTTTGTAACGCCGCTTAAACACTATTCCAGTCACATCACGGCGTGTCAGTTTAATGTGGGAGGAAAGCCCGAAGTGATGCAGGTCTCAGACGTTTACCACTTCGGTGAAACCCACGAGCACGGGTATGGTGCTGACAAACCTAGAAACATAATTTGGGCGAACCGGGATTCGAACCCACAATCATAGGTTTCTGGCGTGCCCAAGGGACGCAACTCTGCACAGCGAATCGCGGCGCCTTAGACCACTGGGCCACCCGTGCCCCCCTAATATGTATTAAAAAGATATGTAGTACGCACACTAGAGGCTCGCAAAGAAGACATTTACTCCTTTTTGTATTTGCGATGTGGAAACATGAGAGGGGATGACAATCTTTAGCATATAGTGTGATTCTTAAATTAATCCAAGTTTAAGAGATATTTCCACACACTGAAGTAACGGCGCAGGAATACAATGCCTGAGTGAGCTGCCCAGCCATATATAAATCAAATTGAATATACAGCCATGTTTGGTTACATGAGCACTCGCACATTAGGTTGTTGGTTGGTTGGTTTGTTGTTTAACGCCGCACTCAGCAATATTCCAACTATATGACGGCGGTCTGTAAATAATCGAGTCTGGACCAGACAATCCAGTGATTGATATCATGAGCATCGATCCACGCAATTGGGATCGATGACATGCATCAACCAGGTCAGCGACATTCATTTCGTGACAATACATGTGAGCACAATTTCATATTTTTAAAACACATTGTACTATAATTTTAAAAGACACCAAAAATAATGCCATTTATCACCTGTAATTTGTGAAATCAATATTGTTCCTTTTATTTGGTTCGTTTCCAAAACAACCAGTTTCAATACTAAAGATCTGTTAGCAAATATGAGACGATTATTTGGTAATGGAATGTTTTTAGCAGCGCGGAGGCCACATCTCTCTCTAATTAGACGCCGAAAGTTTGCCCTCAACAGGTGGTAGAGGCATGTATCGGAAACACCACAGATAAGGTTGATAAATCACCCACTCATCACCAACAGATGATGAGCCGGATCAACTCCCAGCACCCATTTATCCTCTGCATCCCATTAAGTAGCCATGATGTTATGGAGGTCTTAAGGATCACAACTTGAACACACATAAGAGAGTAGCAACTGCGAGATAAAAAAAAGTATGAATAGGCAGCCTTCATCAATAATACCTTGCTTGCATATGTTTATTGACGTGGTAACAGCTGTTGCTATTTTGTTTTTTTCTTCTTCGTAATGTCAGATTAATGCCGAATTGCATTAAGACGCCCGCTAGGTTGATAAACCTGCCTCTTCTTGGTGATGACGAAACAATATGACGTCTATGTTAATACAGCCTTAAATTGGTTATGTAAGTGTATATATGTGTACAAGGTGAGTGGTTGAGTTTTAAGTCATATCACGACGTGTCGTACGTGAACGGTAAGCCCATAGTGACACACTACCGGTAAAAAGAATAATATATGTTTGATGGCGGCTTAAAATGAAACAAATAACAAATGGTTATTCGATGGTGATGTATTTGATGCGGTTTCATTGTTGTGGACCTTAAAGGGGCACTGATCTAAAGCAATTCCCCGGGACTGGTTGTTGCCTTTGTTATTGTTTTTCCCCGTGAGTACCCGGATGATATAGCAGGAACATAGACTAGTTCGCGACCTGTGCTGCGCAATTCTTAAGCGCATTTGTCACTTTTATTGATAGTATAAGGGCGTAGGGTCACATTGATCAACAAAATGAAATAAAGTTTGCTCATGATATCAATCACTGGATTGTTTGGTCCAGACTCGATTATTTACATACCGCCGTCATATAGCTGGAATATTGTTGAGCGCGGCGTTAAACAACAAACAAACAAACAAACTAGACTGCAAGCAGTAACTTTCCCATGTGATGTATAGAAATATTTTTGTAAAAATACAGTGTTTTTTTATGAGTGAGTGAGTGAGAGAGTATGGTTTTACGCCGCTTTTAACAATATTCCAGCAACATCACGGCGGGGGACACCAGAAATGGGCTTCACACATTGTACCCATGTCGGGAATCGAACCCGGGTCTTCGACCTGACGAGCGAACGCTTTAACCACCAGGCTACCCGACCGCCCCTTATGGCGTGACGAAGGACCCTGATGGATGCGAAACATGGACTCGATTCTACCCCCAGCAACTCTGCAGGCCTTAGGATAGTGACCCAGATCTGTATATGTCGCCTACTTTACCCCGAATAAATGACAATGATGTACCAATGGTATTTGTTTCAGACATTTGCTGTCGCCTCTGGAGCTCAATATGTCCTCAGTCGCAAGGAGCTCAGCAGTTTCCTTACCGTCAACTTTGCAGGAGGCATGGGGCTCACGCTTGGCATCTACTGGTCAGGCGGGGTGTCAGGTTTGTGTAAATGCTTTGAGAGAGTGAGTAATGAGGTTAGACATTGTACGACGTTATCAGCACCATGCCGCCAGTACACGGTGGTCTTTTGTGTTCAATGGGGTCTACAACTGTAGAACAGGCCAAGGAATTGTGAGCTCCAATACATATACGCGCGTTCGGCATGTCAGACAGACAGCATCTGAGAACTGTCGACAGGTGGTCAACAACCAGTGAGTGAGTTCAAAGCCGCTTTGAACTATATTCCAGTTATATCACGGCGTGTCAGTTTTATATGGGAGGAAAGCCCGAAGTTATACAGGTCTTAGACGTCAACTAGTTTGTTTAAATTCACGAGCACGCGTATGGTACTGACAAACCTAGAAACATGATCGGGGCGATTCGGGATTCGAACCGACGGTCATAGGTTTCTGGCGTATCCAAGGGGCGCAACTCTGCACTGCGAATTGCGGCGCCGTACACAATTGGGTCACCAGTGCCCCAAACTTAACAACAAAAGAGCTTTCAACTCTCAGTGGCCATTATGACCAACTGATCCCCATTAAGTTTATCAGGCCGCTCGTGAAATGGGGTGTTTCTCTTTGGGGACATATAATGTAACGTTGTGAGAAATGTGACAGTCCACTATATATTTATAATGAAGGACAAGATCTGTAAATCAGTCTATCAGCTGCAGACGTACGATGTCTAACTCATTGTTTACTAGCAGTAGGAGTGAATGAGTGAGTGAGTATGGTTTTACGCCGTTTTCAGCAATATCACAGCGAGGGATATGGGCAGAAAAATGGGCTTCACACATCGTACCCATGTCGGGAATCGAACCTGGGTCTTCGGCGTGACGAGCGAACGCTTTGACCACTAGGCTACCCGATCGCCCCACTAGCTGTAGGAACGTTGAATATAAAGCGTCAACGCCAGAAACTAATCTCGACGATCTGCCGAAACAGATTCCATTGAGTGTAAAAAGCAAAATAGTGGTGACAATTATGTGAATGGATTACTGAAACCAGTGAAGACACCAGGTGTTCGCGAAAACGCTAATCATGTCCTGGTCTACTGGTATAACTCGCAACTTATACAATCTGTAAACCATATCCTCAGACACAAAGTGATTCCCGTGAAGATTCCGGGGTAGAATAGGTCTTCAGCAACCCATGCTTGCCGTAAAAGGTGACTATGCTTGTCGTAAAAGGCGACTAACGGGATCGGGTGGTCAGGCTCGCTGACTTGGTTGATACATGTCATCGATCCCAATTGCATGGATCGATGCTCATGATATCAATCACTGGATTGTCTGGTCCAGACTCGATTATTTACAGACCGCCGCCATATAGCTGGAATATTGCTGAGTGCGGCGTTAAACAACAAACCAACCAACCAACCAACACCAAGTGACATAATCTGTGTTGAGTGATCCAGCTGAAAGTGTCACCTTAAAACTCACACGAGACACTGTTTTAGTGTATCATATTGCAATGTTAATAACACCATTCACCAAATATGATAGTAAATAATTACTAGTGTTATTACTAGCCCACCACCCAAAATTGCAAAATTCTCGTTCCTGGTACCAACATTGGAGACTTTCTTCGTTGAACATTTCAGATACATATTGTAAATTCCGCCTTGTCTCCATGTTCTTCAGGAGGCTCTTTAAACCCCGCTGTGACGCTTGGCCTGTGTTTGAGGGGCATCGTGCCGTGGTACAAGTGGCCCTTCTACACGATAGCCAACTTGTGTGGAGCCTTCTTCGCAGCTGCTGTTCAATATGGACTTTATCGTGGTAAATGGTTGTCTATATGTTATATAGATGTTGTGTATCATTTCTGTATAGGATCAAGGGGGCACGGGTGGCCCAGTCGTCTAAGGCGCCGCAATTCGCTGTGCAGAGTTGCGTCCCTTGGGCACGCCAGAAACCTATGATTGTGGGTTCCAATCCTGGTTCGCCCCGGTTATGTTTCTAGGTTTGTCAGCACCATACCCGTGCTCGTGGGTTTCACCGAAGTGGTAAACGTCTGAGACCTACATCACTTCGGGCTTTCCTCCCACATTAAGCTGACACGCCGTGATATAACTGGAATACTGTTAAAAGCGGCGTAAAACCCAACTCACTCACTCACTCACTGTATAGGATCATGTAAGTACACCGATGCCATGACTGTTGAGAATCGACAGATTGTTCCTTGATTAAAATATAATGTTCATACGAGTCACGAGATTGATTTGCACTTACGTTCGAAGTATTTCAGAGGTCGAGTGAGTTGGTTGGGCTTTGAATAGCATTTCGTTACATCAATGCATGTTAGCATCATCTGGGATGACTGCTGCTGCAGATCGTAAAACCCACGTCGACGGGTCTGATGCTGACAGACCAAAATGTGTTATCGGGTCGATTTGTGGATTTGAACACACGAGCAGATAATTATGCTATTGTGCAAAGTTATGTAACCTGCCGGGCAAAAGAAACTATGCACTTAAAAAATGGATTTGACCAAAACGTTACAAACGTTATCCGGGTGAAAACAGTCGCCGAAAAACTGCAAATGTAAGGTCCAAAACACAACTATGATAACTGTATCAAATACATCACTATCGGACAACCATTTGCTATTTGTTTCATTTTAGCCACCATCAAACATGGGTTTATAATTTCTGTTCCCCGGCAATGTAGTTGAATATATAGTCATTTACAGCCATGCATAGTCAGAGTACAATCAGCAATGTTTAACTCCCAGATGCCATCAACCACTTCGACGGCGGTATCCGATACACCACCGGCGTGAATGCAACAGCGGGAATATTCGCTACCTACCCACAACCTTATGTGTCTACCGCCAGCTGCCTCTTTGATCAGGTGAGCTAAATATTTGTTATTGATTAAGGTTGGTTAGTTTCTTGTTTTACGCCGCACTCAGCAATATTCCAGCTATATGTAAAAATATCGAGTCTGGACCAGACAATCAAGTGATTGATATCATGAGCATCGATGCACGCAATTGGGATCGATGACATGCATCAACCAAGTCAGCGAGCCTGACCACCCGATCCCGTTAGTCGCCTTTTATGACAAGCATAGTCGCCTTTTACGGCAAGAATGGATTGCTGAAGACCTATTCTACCCCGGCCCTTCACGGGTCTTACTGATTAAGAAAAGTAACTCTCCCCAAAACGAAGTAATTGTTGTTGGTAACATAAAGCCCCCCAAATTGCGACAAATAACAATAAACGCATTTTATATAAATGGTAACACATTTGCATAATAGATATTCCAATTTGACAATGTTCAAGTTGTCCCCCAGATGCACATGTACGTTAGAAAGACACAAAATGAATGAAGTGATCGACTATAGTAAGTGCCTAATGAAAAATAACGACAAAATTAGTATTCAATTAACGTATTCTAGAGTCATTTTAGGTACGAAAGCACAGTTCTCAGGCGAGGCACTACAGAAAATGTCACCGGGAACCAATGCTGGTCGAAAATGGACCAGGTGGTCAGGTTCGGAACGCTGCTCACAATATCAATCACTGGATTTTCTGATCATGACCCGATTATTTAGAAGCCGTCGTCATAGAGCTGGAATATAGAGTGCGACGTTAACAAACAATCAAGTTAAAGCGCGCAACTCGTTTTGCACAGTTGCCTCCCTTACCTGCCAGGAACGGCTCGACTTTTTCTCGAATCCAAGATTGAATCTGGCCATGACCCTTGGTCTCTCTGCACCTTGGCAACAGCTACGACCAACGTCATTTTGGGTTTTCATCGGGCAGGATTCTTACACGCCGTGGTATATGTGAAATATTGTTTAAAGCGGCGTACAATCCGGCTTACCTGTTCTTCGTTTATTGCAGGTATTTGGTACCTTCATCCTAGTCGGGTGTATCCTGGCTATAACAGACAAGAACAACATGCTGCCTCATAAAGGTTTTGTCCCTGTGGCTCTCGGGTCCATTGTATTCGCCATAGGAACATGCTTTGCCTTGAACTGCGGTTATGCCATCAACCCCGCTAGAGATCTCGGACCGAGAATATTTACAGCTCTAGCCGGGTGGGGTACGGAACCATTCACGTACGTATATGTTCAGTACACACAGACGTAGTTGTTAATATCCAGATAGGTCAAGATAAGAGAGCTAATAAAACCCATCAAAAACCACACGCACGCGTGTAATATTACTCTTCACACCCTTCAACATAAATGGTTGAAAGATGTTAAAAGGGATTCGAAGTCCTGAACTAGTCTGGACCTTTACAGTGTATTATTACTTTTTTTATTTATTCATCATTTGTGTGAATGATTTTGATCACTAAGTATCAGACATGCTTTTGTTTAAGTGATTTTAACTCAACATTCTGATAAAGAGGCGCGTTCATTTTGCATGGAAGTATATAGCGTCATCCATTGTGCCCTGGCGTCATAGCATTCCAGTCGTGTTTTTATCACAGCTGAAAACAAAATTTCCAGGCATCAAATACTCACTCATAACCACAAATCAGAAAGCACAATGTTTATCTTCCAACTGACATAGTGTTGCTGTCCCCATGGACACAATACCGTTGACGTCATGTGCATAATGTACACGCCAGAAACCTATGATTGTGAGTTCGAATCTCGATTCGCCCCGATTATGTTTCTAGGTTTGTCAGCACCATACCCGTGCTCGTGGGTTTCACCGAAGTGGTAAATGCCTGAGACCTGCATCACTTCAGGCTTTCCTCCCACATTAAGCTGACATGCCGCGATATATCTGTAATACTGTTAAAAGCGGCGTTAAACACAACTCACTCCAATGTATCAAAGAGCAAAAATTTGAAGACAACATCACCATGCAACTGTCGATAATTATATTATATTATTATATCGATCGGATGGACAGGCGATTTGATTTGATAGACGACATTGAACTCAAAATATAATTACTGGTTTGTCTGAATCAGACTCGATTACTCAGAAATACTGTGAAATACCTGCAAAATTGCTGCCTGTGGCGTAAAACAACATTCGTTCATTCACGTGTCCTTTACGAAGTATTCTCAACATGACATAAGGGGCACTCTGGTCCTTCTGTCGTCACTAGGGAAGGCACTGGAAGTGTCCTGCTATAGTGTACAATACAACGTACGCAATATTTTCAGGTTGCCTGCAATGGCTGGAATACCGTGCGGCGTTAATCATCAAACAAATTTACAAGTTACACACAAGTATTAACATCAACGCCAGAGAACAACCAGTGTCGATTATTCGCCGAAACATTCCATTGGCATTAAAAGGCAATGTAGCGGTGACAATTATATGAATCGATCACTGAAAATAAGTGAAATACCACTTTCGCGCAAGACGTTCGCTGAGGGCATTTTTTAAGCACAAATAAAACATTCTCATTTCTTTTTCCAGGTTCCGCAACTACTGGTTCTGGGTGCCTATCGTGGGCCCCATGGTCGGGTCCTTCACGTCGTGGGCTATATACTTCTTATTCATAGAGATGCACTGGCCAGATGAAGAGGAGGAAGTCACCGTCGACGTCAAGGGAAATGGCGTTAGACCTAATGGGACGTCGATAGAGGACAAAGGTTACGTAAATGAGGGATTCACCGGTGGTAGGTAAATAGCCCTGATTATCCCTTGCTTGCAGCTTCATCATCCTCCTGTTGCTTCAGTCTCTTCTTCTTGTATGTATGCAACTGTACAGAGGACTAATTCTTTGTGTTTTTTCTCAAATTATTTTCTAGGGTAGTTTTTGCCCTTTCAACAGTTGAATGTCTAATTAGTTTCTCACGTTCTGCCAACTTCTGTTTCAATACAGATCAAAGAATTTAATGACTGTATTACACTGTTGATACACACACGGATGAATTTCGGGTCAGAACTGGTACCTAGGACCTGTATAAAAGAGTGAGTGAGTTGGGTTTTTACGCCGCTTTTAGCATCACTTTAGCCATATCACGACGGAGGACACCGAAATTGGATTGGAACATCTACAGGCCGCCATGAAATTTGGAATATTACTGACATATGTGTTAAGCTATAGTCTCTCCCTCTCGGCAGCTGATTCTATTTGTCATCCCGCTATACTTCTAATTTTGTTTTCTGTTTCTTCCTCTCTGCTAGATAGTGCCTACTCAAAACTCTTCTCTAAGATAAAGTATAGGTAAATCATATATAATTACCTAGCAATGTTACCTATCTTCGATAACAAGAAAGGTTTGCGACCAGAGTATTAATATTTTTCAAATTTCCCAATCGAAACATTTGTCACACTGTCTGAAAATAGTCTCGGAGATTCTGTGAATCGAACAGCTGTAGACATAAGAGATCATCTTTCATGAAAGAAACATTTCAAAACAGTGAATGTTATGATATCACAGGCAATAATTTCAATCAGACACCAGTAACTTTGATCTTTCCCTTCTCTTTGAAGTTCAACTGTCAGTCTTTGGGACAACACATTATTCTGCGGTATGAGTTTTTTCGTGTCAAACAAAGTGTTACTGTTCAAACCTTCCCATTTTTGGGGCCCCGTGTCTTCTTGTTTTTCATTATGAAAGTGGTTCATAACTAACTCCAGTCGATCAATACTGCTATATATTTATTATATTATCTGTTTGTTGACCGTCCAATCCACCACTTTGGCGTTAAACTCAGGTTCTAGATTCTGTACCTGATAAACCAGTGATTGATATCATGAGCAACGTACTGCGACGTCGGGGACCGATGACACGCAATTAACCACAGAAGCTGGACAAGCGACCCATTTAGTAGTCCCATACGGCAGGCATGGGTTGCAATGTTATCTATATGGAAACATGTGTAAAACATGAATACATGTACGGATAATGACACAAAATGGAAGCATGAGTGAGTATGGCGGTACGCTGCTTTAGAAATATTTCAGCTCTTTCACGGCTGGGGACAACATCAATGGGCTTCACATGTTGTACCCATGTGGTCAAGCGAACCTCTGTGTAAGGCGTGATGCGCGAACGCTTTAACCACAAGGCTACCTGCCGCCCCTTATGAAATTGGCCTGTCCATTACACCGTGTCCATAATGTGTAAATACAGTGAACACCCATTGGCATAATCGGAAATATATCGAGTCACACGATGTTCGAGACAAAAAGGGTACCCATGCTTGATACTTAATATATCAGTTGGAAATTAACAATGTATATCGATGACAAAGTAAATTTCCTGTATGCTTTCTATGCAGGAGATCCGCAAGATACTTCGATTTAACCGATATATCTATTCGACTTGATGTGTATTTCTTCGTCTTAAGCGATTTACCGTGATCTTAATTCCGTCCTTTGCCTTGCAGATCAGACGCCAGACTCGCGTCAGACGAGGCTATAGTGACGGGCACATGAAATAGGAGGGTTAAACACGCCATACTCACACACCGGTAACATATTGTGCCAGTCGAAGACTGTAACGATATGCGGGTCACGATCATCTTCCCGAGGCAAGAGAGTAAACTGACTATACAAGTCCAGTTTCCACCCTTGCCGAACTAGGCTGGTATTATGGAGTTACATTTTGGCTGGACTAACGAGTCTATGCATAGTCCAATCAAAATCGCGCACCGAAATCGAAATCCGGTTCGCAAACTGTCGTGCAGATTTCGACGGTTGCAGGTTTTGCAAAGCATGTACACCGCCAACTCGTTGTCAGCAGATATTCTCAAAATCTTTTCATATTTTTAATTAAGGTCCTCACGTGATTTGATGCACTTCGCGATGTAAGACCCGTTTTATCACGATATAGAACTTGATTATCGATCAGATCGTCCTGGCTGGGCGCCACCATTTTGTGTGAAGCAAACGCAAGTGTACGAGAGGAATCTGATTGGTCCATAGGAGAGGTTTAGAAGGGACATAAACGGTAATAGCCACTGGTGGCGCTACGATCGAGCCCAGGAATTCCAGCCTACATGTATTTCGGCAAGGGTGGAAACTGGACTTTTAAAGTCAGTTAACTCTCTTGCCTCGGGAAGATGGTCACGATACGAAATCGATGGAAATCGATAAAATTGCTGTACAACAACCGATGAATTCTTGACACTTGGGGTGTCAAGAAGCCGTATTCGATCAAGTGAGGAGACACACGACTAATCCAAAGTATATTTCATAACTTTATGTCAGTTCAACTAGAAGTAACAACTTCTTCATAACTCTTGTATTTAACGCAAGAAAAAAAATATTTCAAAAATTCATCGCGTACCATATTATGGATCATATGTCATTCTTATGTATACAAATACCGTTTTGGACCGATACGTGACCTCAAGAAACGATATGCATTTTGAATCGTTACATCCTTAAGTGATGGACTTTAATCTGTGATACTACCTACCTCTTTAATGGATGCTTCAAAGTGATTCAGTGCTATTAATTAGTGCTAAAAACTACCCTGGCTTAGTGCATATATATATATATATATATATATATATATATATATATATATATATATATATATATATATATATATATATATATATATATATATATTCATATAACTGGTAACTTGTGTCTGTTCCGCTTTTCAAAATTCGTAGTTAGCGATGAATGGATCATAGAGTAATATATAACTCATTAATATTATTTGTTACAAGTGCATGTTAGCTACCATGTATACGATTTAAAGGCACCATCTCCACCAGAATGAGACATATCAACAAAGGTTAGTAGAGTACTTCCAACTTCAGTTTAACCTGATGCTTAATCAAACAGTATATATATTTTCAGTTATGTAAGCAACATGTTACAATTGCCGACCTACATGTATCAAGAATCTCTGGAGTTGATGACACTATTTTCATTTGTTTTTATTTGTCACTTATAAACATTTCAATGTTACAAACGTTGTTTTTATGTTCTTGTACTAGAACTATAATACAAATTGTATGGTCATTTATAGAATATATCAGGTACATCTATACTGAAATCTCGTCGTTGTCGTTGGACAATAAAAAAATATATCGAAATATCCGAAGTTCGAGATGAGCGGAGGGCCGTTATCTCACCATTATGTTTTGGCCTTTAATTTATTTCATTTCGAACGATAAATCGAATAAATATCGAGTGTCGAGGTTTCTCTGAACACATTTGTTTGTGTTGTGTACTTTGTTAATTAACAATAGCTTCGGATATGATACGATCGATTTGTTATTATCATTGTATAATTCGATTTCATGTTGTCCGTTATTCGTCTTGAACACACAGGATGTGTGCAGTATGTCGTCCACTGTAGATGTGTATACGGTAGGGCAGGGCAAGCTTACCCTCTTCACGAACACCTGGTGTCATCACTGATTTTCAGTGGTCCACTCATATCATGTTCACAGTTATTTTGCCCTTTACGTCAAATTGAATCTGTTTCCGCAGATAATCAAGACTGGTTATGCTCTTGCACTGACGTTTTATGTGTTAGACTTTATGTATTAGGATTTATGTGATAGACTTTATGTATTAGACTTTATGTATTAGGATTTATGTATGAGACTTCATGTATTAGACTTCATGTATTAGACTGCATGTATTAGACTTTATGTATTAGACTTTATGTATTAGACTGCATGTATTAGACTTTATGTATTAGATTTTATGTATTAGACTTTAAGTATTAGACTTCATGTATTAGACTTTTAAACGGATCTTCAATATCATGGAGTGTAATCGAGATATGTTTTATTTGTATTGACGTTTTAACTGTTTATAATGTGAAAATAAATTATCGTCCAGTCAATATTTGTGATTTTTTGTAAACGGAATATTAACGCAACACATATTGATTGTTCTGAACATCCAAAGACTCCAAATGAAACTTTGGTTATTTATTGGCTATGAAGATGTTCTGATGTTCTTGGCGGAAGCACTCATCGCGATATGACTGCAATTCTGCCGATGTGATGTAAACGTTTCACTCACTCACTCACTCACTTGGCGGAAGCCAAATTCTTCGTTCGTGTACGAAACAGTTGCCTTAGGAACCATGGTTGCAATAGTTCCCCAACAAACAACTTCTGGATGGATGTGAGATCTAGAGTTTCTGTGTGTAACCAAACAACCTATGTTTGTAAAAGATGACTAAATGGATCGGGTGGTCAGACTCGGTACCGACTTGTTTGTCCCAACAACCTATGTTTGAAAAAGATGACTGAATGGATCGGGTGGTCAGACTCGGAACCGACTTGTTTGTCTCAACAACCTATGTTTGAAAAAGATGACTCAATGGATCGGGTGGTCAGACTCGGTACCAACTTGTTTGTCTCAACAACCTATGTTTGAAAAAGATGACTCAATGGATCGGGTGGTCAGACTCGGAACCGACTTGTTTGTCCCAACAACCTATGTTTGCAAGAGGATACTAAATGGATCGGGTTGTCAGATTCGGTACCGACTTGTTTGTCCCAACAACCTATGTTTATAACAGATGACTGAATGGATCGGGTTGTCAGATTCGGTACCGACTTGTTTGTCCCAACAACCTATGTTTATAACAGATGACTGAATGGATCGGGTTGTCAGATTCGGTACCGACTTGTTTGTCCCAACAACCTATGTTTATAACAGATGACTAAATGGATCGGGTTGTCAGATTCGGTACCGACTTGTTTGTCCCAACAACCTATGTTTATAACAGATGACTAAATGGATCGGGTTGTCAGATTCGGTACCGACTTGTTTGTCCCAACAACCTATGTTTATAACAGATGACTAAATGGATCGGGTTGTCAGATTCGGTACCGACTTGTTTGTCCCAACAACCTATGTTTATAACAGATGACTAAATGGATCGGGTTGTCAGATTCGGTACCGACTTGTTTGTCCCAACAACCTATGTTTATAACAGATGACTAAATGGATCGGGTTGTCAGATTCGGTACCGACTTGTTTGTCCCAACAACCTATGTTTATAACAGATGACTAAATGGATCGGATTGTCAGATTCGGTACCGACTTGTTTGTCCCAACAACCTATGTTTATAACAGATGACTGAATGGATCGGATTGTCAGATTCGGTACCGACTTGTTTGTCCCAACAACCTATGTTTGCAAGAGGATACTAAATGGATCGGGTGGTCAGACTCGGAACCGACTTGTTTGTCCCAACAACCTATGTTTGCAAGAGGATACTAAATGGATCGGGTTGTCAGATTCGGTACCGACTTGTTTGTCCCAACAACCTATGTTTGTAACAGATGACTGAATGGATCGGGTGGTCATGCTCGCCTTCTTTGTTGTGATGATCGATGGTCATGGTGTCATTAACTGGGTTAATAATCCGGATCGAAAATAAGATAATGCCGTTGATGATCTGTGGTCAATCAGAGCACATTGGCCCCTAGTAGTGACATGCAGGAAAACGTATTTTTTAAAGAGGAACGGTTGAGGAGATACAGTAACCGTACAGTAAAATATTTGACAAAAGAATCGGTTTTTGCGTTAAAGTTGAAACCATATTTATTAACGCATTTGCCGACAGCCTGGTAGCTGCATATCTTATCAGCAGAGCTAGATGTTGAAGAAATAAAGTATTATCTTAAATTAAAGTCACCGAAAGATGTAAAGAAACGAGACGAACTCGCTTTTAATTCACGGTGCATGTGACCTTATTTTATGAACGCTTCGATGGCTGTATGCTCTTGTGCGTCAAATGTTGAATGAATAAATGAAAATGAATGATTAAATCTGGCATGCACATTTTGTAAGCAACATGACTCCAGTGGCTTTCGCTTCTGATTATAATCAGTGTCGAATTGGTTTAGATTGCCTCACTAAACTGTCACCGTTTCTTCATGTTGTCAACGAAACAAAAACAAAACAAACATGGCAAAACAGTGATAAACCTTCCAGGACTCGTTCGGTTTCAAATTCATAACCAAATCGTCTCCATATGTGTCGCAGAAATAAAACCTCCTGAAAATGTGTTTCCATGAATGATTTTATTTCAAGGTGATAACGTAATGCGTCAATAACCGACGAAGTGAAGAACTCGTGATTCTCGTGCATCACGTGCAGCTATGACACCCAGACGGCAGGTGCGACCAGACGACAGTGTGCGAGACGAGCAGGCGGCTGGCAGGAGACGTTCACGGGGAGGATCTACTGATTGTAATTATGTCTTTAACTATTTTTAGTTAACGATCTCCGTAAAAAGATTATATTTATTTGCATGCATAGTATACATGTTTTGGAACTTTCCGGGTAGTTTATTGGACCATAAAAATCCGTTGAAAATTTCACGTAGTGAACGTCAATGAATCAGATCGTTTGGTGATCAAATAATTTACTTTACCTATATCTCTTGTTACCATGTTGGATGCGACTCCGTTGGGACGAGGTGGTTCGGTTTTATGCTATTGGAAAGGCGTTGATCATAACTCATGCAATCATCTAGGCTGACATTAAGTCCCAGAAATAAGTTATCTTATTTAAAAATATGTATCTTCACAATAAAAAAAACATAATATCCAAATTGAGCTCATAACAATTCCAGAGAGCTGAGGCAATCTAGACTTGTCAAATCATTCTAGACTTGCGTTGGACTCGTTTTTATAATTTATTCCCTGGGGTCTGGTCGACAGACAAGCAATCAACCACCCTCACCCGCCCACTAAAAATATTAAAACCGTCTCTGGTTCACGCTTCTTGCGATTTCCGTGAGTTGCCAAAGCGTAGTCGAAACATCATTTTGAAAAATGCGTGGTAGATTGTACAACCAATACAATCAGACGATCATAAATATGTACATATACGCAATTGGGTAGACAAGCAGACATGTATGGATCTCCTTTTAATGACACCTAAACTTGTTCGTGTAGGTTCGAACCCGAGAAAAATTTCCGCCCTTAACCCCTACTTCAAATTTTGCCTGGATAAGGACAACCTTACCCTAACCCTAATCGTACATAAGGAGTTTTAATAATTTCGAGCCAGGGGTAAGGGGTGGATCTTTTGCCTAACTAGATTCGCGTTTGCCTTTTAGGATTGTCAGCACCATACCCGTGCTCGTGGGTTACACCAAAGTGGGTTCCTCCAACATAAAGCTGACACGTTACACCCATCAGTCACTTACTTCAAGTCTTGCCATCAAAGAATTCGAGTGAAAGACAGTAAAATCATTGGTATTTGATACAATTTGTTTAAATTCGCCTGTCTGCCAGCTGTCACTTCCATATTTGGTATGCCGACCACAGTAGGTGTTTTTCTATGAAAGAGATCGCCATAGTTTTCATAAGTGTTTTATAACTTGTTCTCAAACTGACGTTTTGCGATTCGTGTACTACCACAACGTAATTTATATTATGCAGTTTAATCAAGGTTTGTATTTAAAATAAATTGAGACTATTACTCTGTTTTAGCAAAATGTTATTTCACTACACAACGTGTACATAAAGTAATAATAATAGTTTGATGATTTTACGAGCACTTCAGCCTCTGGCTATTTCGCACTCGGTACATAACGTAAAACAACGTCCAGTGATATATAGTGCTGAAAATACCATTGATTAAGTCGTTAGAGTGGAACCATCATGACTTACCGTTTGTCGATACTTGGAAGTTGCTATAATGCAACTGCAAATATAAACCTCATGCTTAGGGTATACAGGTGACTGTCAGGGTATGTACTTGTATAGCTGAATGGGTATTTTGTTGATCTGATTAACTCCGCAGTCCACTTTTATGTCTTATATGGCCTGTAAATAATCAAGTCTGGACTACAGTCCAATGATAGGCGTCATGAGCATCGATCTACGCAATTTGGATTCGATGACCTGCATCAAGAAAGTAAGCGAGCCTGACCACCCGATCCCTTTAGTCGCCTCTTACCACAGGCATGGGTTGCTGAAGGCCAATTCGAACCCGATTCTTCACAGGTGTTTGTCTGTAACATATTAGATCTGAGAGTACCATTCAGAAGATGAATATGTACCTGATGACAATAGTGTATGGAAGAATACGTCTCCCAACTCTTGTCCTAACAGGAGACACAAATGGGATCGGTTGGTAAACTTCCGTGAATAGGTGTTACAGCCATGCGCAAATTTGAAATCTGAAACTGCCACATGTATCAGCCTTCTTTCATCTGAACCGTAGGGTCTACTCGTTTCATATCAATTTTAGAACATGCTGGAATACATTATTTTATTATATGAATTATTATAAATGTGACCAGGAAGCAATGCAAATGATTAAAACGCGTTGCTAATCAAAAGTTACAGTATTGAGTTCTGCAGTAACAAGTAACTGCACTGGATGTTAAATATGTTTCAGGTATCCGGCAGTGTCATGGTGAAGGCGTACATATCCGGTGTTGCCGGTCGGTTCCCCAAATCCAATAATGTCCAGGTAATGTGGGTGTATATTCATATCTCTATACTAATCAACAGAAGTTAAAGAACCTCCGATTGTTTCCTATCACTATAGTGAACCTTGTGGGTATTGCAACACATAGCCTTCCAAATTTTGGAAGTTATTTAAATTGATTTGGGTAGTATACCTTATCGAAAGCTTATAGTGTCTGTTTGGTGTTCCGGGGATTGTCTGATCGTGGGTATTCTGGGTGTATTACCCTGTGTTGGAAAATGTGACTCATGTGGATTTGGTGGTCATGAATGGATGCGGAGTTGGCTCAGACTTTGGATGAACATGTCGGATGATGTCTGGTTGTGTGACAGAGGCATATGACGGCATTTGTCAAAGTATACACCTGCCTCTTTAGAGAAGATCTTCCATGTTCGGATCCACGGGAAGGATAATTAGCCCATCTCTTGCTCATGTTTTAAGAGCCGACGCAAGTTTGATCGGCTGGTCACAATGTCTACTGACCCGTAAAGATCCGGGTTAGAATACGTCTTCAGCAACCCATGCTTGTCGTAAGAGACGACTAACGGGATCGGGTGGTCATGCTCGATGGCATGGTTGATGCATGTCATCGTATCCCAAATGCGTAGACCGATGCTTATAATATCAGTCATTGGATTGTCTGGTCCAGACAACATTATTTACAAACCGTCGTCATATAGCTGACATATTGCTGAGTGCGGCGTTAAACAACCAACAGACAAACACAATGTCTTCTTAGTTTTGAATCCTACTTGGGTCAATGGGGGATAAGAACAAGAGAAACCTCTGCTGTTGACTGGCTAGATTTGTGTCATGAACCGTCAGACCCCTCAGAATCCACAGAACAGTCTATTAACAACTGGTTCATCTGGCCTAAGGTGAACTTGTATACATACGTGTGTACAAAACACAGCTCATTGACTTAAGACCAGATTAGATTTAGCAATCAGGCATGCTATTGTACACGTCACTCTCTCTATTTCGTATAATAAGCAATCACTGATAGCAAAATGTTGAGCCCTCGCGTTTTAGCATTATGTGTTTTCATACTGAGATAACTGAACTCCAAGGTGTTTATCCCAAGATCTACTGAAGTATGTGACTGATGTCCTTTGCCCAGGAGTTCTGGCAGAACCTGGTTGACGGAGTGGATATGCTGGGACCTACACGCTGGCCTCCAGGACTACATGGGCTGCCCCCTCGATCAGGCAGCATTCCAGACCTAGGGACTTTCGATGCGGAATTCTTTGGCTATTCAGAACCTGAGGTACAGTGAGACTTTATATTTGAAAAAACACAACAAAGTGTTCATGATACCTTTCATGAACAAGGTGTGTTAAATAAAAAAATAATTTTTAGACTTAACAATAATACGTTATTAATTTTTAGACTTAACAATAATACGATATTAATTTGTATAATTACAGCAAATGTACCAATCACGGTGATTTCCGTTGGAATTGTTTTAGAATAAAAAATCTATGCTTGGCGACCAAATTGATCCGGTGGTCCTGCTTGGTGAACATGGGTATTGCTCCTACAATCAATAACTTGTTTGGTCCAAACTCAACTGTTAACAGACCCGTGAAGATCCGGGGTAGAATAGGTCTTCAGCAACCCATGCTTGCCGTAAAAGGCGACTAAGCTTGTCGTAGGAGGCGACTAACGGGATCGGGTTGGTTGAAGCATGTCATCGATCCCAATTGGCTCATGATGTGAATCACTGGATTGCCTGGTCCAGACTCGATTATTTACAGACCGCCGCTATATAGCTGGAATATTGCTGAGTACGGCGTAAAACAACAAACCAACCAACCAACTGTTTACATGCAGCTGGAACAAATATTTAGCATTGTCCACTGTATTTTTGTCAGGCCCGGCACTGCAACCTGCTGCTACGACTTCTGTTGGAGGTGACGTTTGAGAGTGTTGTGGACTCCGGGCTGACCCTGTCCTCGCTGCGAGCAGACAAGACGGGATTGTACCTCGCTTGTACCTTCTCAGATGCGGATGTCATCACCAACTCGGCTGCGACAGACAGTGAACATAGTAAGGTTACATTGTGTGTAATGGTGATAGTGTGGTCTCAGTTGCTACCGGGTATGGACAGCATGTGGTTTCATGACTGATACTTGGATGGTTGACTGTCATCGTACCCAAAGGTATCCGCTTACAGCATCAAAAACATGCTTTCCATGACCAGAGACGTGCAGGTTCAAGAACATGTAGATCGCTCAAAAGACGTTAAAAACCACCCGATTGTTTATTAAATTAACTATAGTAATAGGAAACTTAACGGGTGTTATATGACTTGTTTGGAGTGGTATAAATGTTAAAGTATTGGAGTAACGAAACTGTTCGCCTGGGTGTTGACCTGTGGAAAAGGATAAATGTTCAAATAAAAAAGCCATTTCCTAAAAACAACTTATATATAGCGTGACTTTAAAGCCTTGCTTATCAAGTGCAAGAATCCAAAAACTCTGTCGTTCATAGTTTAATTGCGTTTGGAAATGCTGTACATGTTTACACTACTTCGGATGTAACAAAGTTGCGATTAGTTTTGATGAATTCTATTGTACTGGATATCTAGAGTGAATTATTTATCACTCAAAACGATTTGAAATAGCTGCATTAAAGCCGATTCCGTTTTATCTGAAGTCGACTGTAAATCCGGTATTCACATGCGTTTTCCAGTCAACCTACGGTCGACTCTGGTGCAACAGTTGAACACTTGGTACAGGTTCCAGGGACCAGTGATGACCGTGGACACTGCGTGTAGCTCCTCGGTCAGCGCGCTGCAGATGGCTGTCACAGATCTCATCACAGGCAGATGTAACTATGCTGTTGTTACAGGTGAGAAATTAGGTGATATGAACATGTTGGGACATATGGGCGCTTTGCTTCACTTGCAATCAGCACATTCAGTATGTCTCCGATTACATTGTTGTAAGCAACACTCATTCTACTGGGTGGTACCGTAATCCAATGGTTGTCAGGAGTTTCGCCCAGTACCGGGATCCGCTGGTAGTGAGTTCAAATCCCAGATTCGCTCCGATTATGACGCTTGGTCTATCAGCACCACACACCCTTGCTCGTGGACTGCATCACCTTTGGCACCCACATTTAGTTCCCTCGACACGCCCGATTGCAAATAGGCAGAGGCGGATCCAGGATTTTGAAAGTGGGTGCACATGATATTCAATACTTGGCCAAGGGCGCAGTTATTTCAAGCTTCCCATTAACGGTGCATGCATGTAAAATGAAGGTTGTTTCACCGATATGAGTTATAGTAACAACACAATGAAACGTTGCATGCACTTAACGCCTGCGCTGCCTGCAATACCTGTCTTTTGTACTGGCCCGCCTCTGTGGTCCAGTGGGCAGAGCGTCTACCCTGAGAGCACGAGGTCGGTAGTTCGATTCTCGGCTGCGTCACACCAAACGACGTTAAAAGAAGGTACTTGTTGTTACACTCCTGGCACTCGACACTGTGGCGATAAAAAAGGTCTGGTCGGCTCGGAGTCAGTAGACTGTCTGAGTAGGGTATTCGTGTTAAACTGCGGCATGGTATATCAGTTGGCTAGCACTATAAAACCGACATTAGGACAGACTCGAACAAGCAGCCACTCGAACGCACCTTATTTCACATCGCCTCTTAGACCGACACTGTAGCAACGTGATATAAATGTTGTCTGAATTGCTTTTCTTAATATCTTTTGGGGGGCGGTCGGGTAGCCTAGTGGTTAAAGCGTTGGCTCGCCACACCGAAGACACGGGTTCGATACAATGTGTGAAGCCCATTTCTGGTGTCCCCCGCCGTGATATTGCTGGAATATTGCTAAAAGCGGCGTAAAACCATACTCACTCACTCACTAATATCTTTTGGTGTAAGACACGCATCTAAAGGATCACCGGATCGCCATGACTGGCGACTATAGCTTTAAGACACCAGACACCAGTGTTGTTCGGCATCTGTAGTATAACCGAGATGTTTCTGCGTTTGTTATGAATATTTGGTAACGGTTTCCTTTCTCGTTCTTTTGTAGGCGTCAATTTGATATTGAGTCCGAATTGTTCGCAGTCTTTCAACAGATTAGGCATGCTCAGCCCCACCGGAGAAAGCCATGTGTTCGACATTAGCGCTAACGGCTACGTGAGATCAGATGGAGTAGCAGTTGTCATCTTGGCGAGGTGGGGAGCAGGAATAAGTAAAAACTTATGGAAAGATTCAAATGTATGAATCGTATATTGTCCTACTATATTCTATGATGTTTTTTAAAGAGAAATACTTATGATTATCAACACATGCTGTTTGTCCAGAGGAAATGTGAAGAAGGGCCTATGCATATGCATTAATACGTTTGGTAGTGACTCTTAGATGGAAGCCTTCTGAGGATATAAACTGAGTTTGCATTTTCATGGAATGATCGAATATTTGTAATATGTTTTATGAAGCCCTGATTTCATCAAGCAATTGTTTTGGTCCAAATGGAACACGATCGTCTGTTCTGCATTTCACTGGCAGGATTTCTGAAATATCATTAAAATGTCCGAATACGCAAACTGAACAAATCGTTACATGTCTGATATTTGATTGCAGAAATCCGGAAAGATGTGAAAGGATCTACGCAACTATCGCAGACATCGCCGTCAACAGTGATGGATACAAAGAGGAAGGTGAGCCACCACGAACTGTGTACATATTTCAAAACAACAATTCTTCCACTAGTGAGTGTGGTATGACATACTGACAGACTACTGATTTCTGATTTGTCAGGAATAGTGTACCCTAGCCGGTCGTCACAGAGCAATCTCCTCAGGTCCTTGTATGGCGAGAAGTTGATACCTACATCAAGTCTAGCCTACGTCGAGGCCCACGGTACCGGCACACAGGTGAAGTATTGATTTGTAATTGACCGTCAATACACGTTACGATAGTCGCCTTCTAGACCCGGAGGTTATGGCTTATGAGTGGCTAAGGGTTAACGCTGCCTGTAGCAATGTTACAGCCATACAATGACGTTTGATACCATAGAAGCCCTCGAATATGCCATGGTCCATACCAGTAAAGTATACTGAAAAATACTGAAGTGTTATTGATGAAGGTATGGATGAGATCGCGTTCTGCATGTATATGTTTTATCAGTTGCTTCTTTTGAAAATTGCAAAGATAATTATGACCAGATGGTCACACACCTTGAACCCATACAGTTTGTGTTTTTTATGAAAATGTGTCGTATTACAGAGAACTCATTTCTGGTGACCGAATCCGCGACTGGGTGAGGATGTGTCGTGTTTATTCATGCATGAATCTGCCTGTATTAGTGTTATATCGGACCACAACATCGTATGTCAACAGTAGCTATTACTAATGCAGTCGGTAGCCTGGTGGTTAAAGCGTTCGCTCGTCACGCCGAAGACCCGGGTTCGAATCCCGACATGGGTACAATGTGTGAAGCCCATTTCTGGTATCCCCCGCCGTGATATTGCTGGAATATTGCTAGAAGCGGCGTAAAACCATACTCACTCACTACTAATGCAGTCCCTTGTCTTATATGCAGATTATATCGTCTACTTTGAGTGTCACACCTTATGAGGAACGTTGCATCTATTAGCACCAGTATCTACTTGACGACTCGGTAATCAGGGCCAGTGACAGCGTAGCTCGTCGCTGAAGATCAGGGTTCCATACCGACTCGTCATACGACTAAATGAACATTGCTAAAAGGTGTGAAACACCCTACCTGCACACAGTAATCACCCTAAAGATTCACGCTTTAAATAACCAAAGAGTATCGCACATGTGCACATGCGCCACCGTCAGCTAGATTTAGTCGTCTTCAGGAAAGGGCGGTCGGGTAGCCTAGTGGTTAAAAAGTTCGCTCGTCACGCCGAAGACCCGGGTTCGATTCCCCACATGGGTACAATGTGTGAAGCCCATTTCCGGTGTCCCCGGAATATTGCTAAAAGCGGCGTTAAACCATACTCACTCACTCATTTTCAGGAAAGTTGTATGGATAGAAGTGTTTGGTAATATCATTCTTGAAAATATATTGGTTCCTCAGGCTGGTGATCGCCTGGAGTTGAACGCCATCATGGATGCATTGTGTGACGGCAGAGACGAACCCCTCTTGGTTGGGTCGGTGAAAAGCAACATGGGACATTGCGAGGCAGCGTCAGGTCAGACGG
Source organism: Haliotis rufescens (assembly GCF_023055435.1). NCBI lineage: Eukaryota > Metazoa > Mollusca > Gastropoda > Lepetellida > Haliotidae > Haliotis > Haliotis rufescens. Next base: position 56,774,693 of record NW_025963779.1, on the reverse strand, counting down.
ACATCTTTCAAATAATTAATATTCAACTTCCACTAGTCCACAGGTCTTACAAACGGATGTCACAGGCTAGAAATCCATCAATCGTTCATGACATCACAGTATTACTTTTATCTAGATCGAAAACCTTTGGTAAAAATAGTGTTTATTAACATCTTCAGTTGCAGTATGATGCTTCATCACATGTATACAATCTATGTATGCTATTCCTGTACAGGTTTATCGGCTGTGGTCAAGTGTATACTGTCAATCTACCATGGCATGGTCCCTGCCTGTCTACACTACAAGACTCCGAATTTGGGTATTATAGGCATACCGCTGGGCAAAATAAAGGTGGTGGATACATGTCATAAACTGAAAGGTCAGTATTTTTTGCATGGCCATTCTTTCAATTTTCTGACTGAACACAGTGTATTTACTTCACGATCATGTTTCTACGTTTGTCATCGCCATATAACTGTTAGTGCGTTCCCAGTGTGGTAGACTTCATGCACCTCTTGGGACTTTCCACCCGCACCACATACACTACCTAATGTGTTCTAGTGGATAATGCTTCGGAAAGCGGAAAGTCGGTGGCTATATCCCCGGCCTTGTCGTACCAAAATACGTCAAAAGATTGTTACCCTGCCTTAGCTATACATATCTATATATAAAACCGGCGTTAGCACGCTCACTCTTTCACTCACTCACTCACTCACTCACTCACTCACTCACTCACTCGCTCCCACACTTGCTCCGACACTCGCTCGTTCACACACACACACACACACACACACACACACACACACACACACACACACACTTGTTCCTATGGAGACCATTGATGTTGGTTTCTTAAAATCCACTTAATTGTAATGACTTCCGTATCACATGATGCTCCTTTGGCTGTTTATGCACAGGTAGGATAAGTATCATGGGAATCAACTCGTTTGGCTTTGGAGGGGTGAATGGCCATCTTATCCTGATGTCCTACAAGAACCCACCATACGAACCCAAAAGTAAGGTATCCAGGATAGAACAGTCACTGAATAAATATCTCGATATAATGGCTCTGAAACGTATGAGCGTATGAAAATAGGAAATTGCAATGAAGCGGCATGCAGGCAAATAAGTGTACTAGGATAGTACTTGTAGTGAACACGATCGCATAACTTGTTTACGCGTTTATTATTTCTTTTATATCAGCAGAAATACGAGAGAAAAACAAGTCTACATATGTGCTGATAAAAACGTTTTAAAAATATAAGCTGTAATAATTGTCAAGTCTATTAATTTAATTTGGATCATCTCTTTCAGGGAATGGTACGTATCTAGTCCCCATCACCGTCCGGAATGAAGAAGGCGTTGCAAGGATACAGACGTTCCTTGAGAAGCACTCGGAAAATATTGCGCTGATGCGGCTGATAAGCAGATCCATGTTGTCGTGCGACCCTCGTCAACAAATCCGGGGTTACGCAACTGTGAATCTGCCAGAGATAGGTAAGAATTACCTGGGGTAGAACAGTGGGTAAAGCCTTGGCTCGTCGCAACGAAGACCTGGGTTCGATTCCCTACAGGGAACAATGTGTAAAGCTCATCTTCGGTGTCGCGGCCGTATGAACTTTCACTGAAATTAAAAGTTAAGTCGATACTGTCTCAGTTTTACTGAGATGTTGGTATATTCATTTCAGTTATGTTCAATCATTGGTTGAGATATTCCGTTTGTCGTGTTACATTGAGATACAACCTTATGCTCACCCCGTAAACCCAGGGTTATGTTAAGTAACGTTACAGGCGTCGTAATAGACTTTTCACTACTATTTTGGACACCTTATCTTTGAGCTATGTTCACCTGTATCCTGTAAAATAGGGGGAGGGGACTATTCTAACCCGGAATCCCCGGCCCCAACTGACTGTAAATCCCGAACCCTTCACCTAGGCTGCTTGTACGTCTACATCATCCACTTGGAGCAACGTCTGGTATTTCAGAACAGGTGCCTAGTACACTGTAATGTAATGTTAAAAAATATTAACCTCGCTAAAAAAATAACATGTCATGTGTCATTGTTTGACATGCATAACTTAGAAGTTGACGAACCCATGCTTTCCGTAAAAGGCGACTAACGCTATCGGGTGGTCAGGCTGGCTGACTTGGTTGATGCATGCCATCGTATCCCATGTGTATGGTTGATCATGATGATAATCACTGGATTGTATGGTCCAGACTCGATTATTTACAGACCACCGTCATATACATGTAGATTGAATATTGCCGAGTGCAGCGTTAAACAACAAAACAACCAACCAACCAACAAACAAAAGATGTTGACGGATGACAAAGTAGAGACAAATAATGGATAACAATTTCTTTATTACTGTAAAGGCGACGTTTTGAGTGTAGATCCTTAATACCGTTGTCCTTGGTTGACAGGAAATAAAGAAGTTGTTATCAATAAATTGTTTTACTATGTTACATGTATACTACAGTGAAACCCTAAATATTTTGTACATACTATACCGTTCACATTGGCGTCGTCCGCCTGCGTGGTCTAGTTAATAGAGCGTCTGCCAGGAGAGCAGAAGTTCGATGGTTCGATTACCTGGTCGCGTTATACCAAAAGATGTTGAAAATGTGTTTGGTACTTGTTACCTTGCCTCGGCAATAAAGGGATAAAACAAAGACTGGTCGGCTCAGTCAGTATACTGTCTGAATGGCGTATCCATGTTAAACTGAGGCATGATGTCTCAGTGGGCTAGCACTATTAAACTGGCATTGGTTCCGACTAGTGCGCACTCAAGCACGCATGCACATACTCGTGTGCTTGCACTCGACATTTAAGTGCAATAACCCGACGTTAAGCCTCATTTCACCTCGCTTCATTAAATGAAGGCGCCAGTGGTATGATAGTTTTTGCCAGCTCTGAGACCGCCTCCGTGGTCTAGTGGATAGAGCGTCCGCCCTGAGAGCGGAAGGTCGGGGATTCGATCCCCGGCCGCGTCATACCAAAAGACCTTCAAAGACGGTACTTGTTGTTACCCATTATGGCGCTCGGTAATAAGGAAACACTAAACATATAAAACAAGGACTGGTCGGCTCGGAGTCAGTATACTGGTATCTCGGTAGGCTAGCACTATAAATCGGCATCAGTCCGGATTAACGCACACACGCGCGCATCGCTATATAAGTGCAATAATCTTGGACGCGACGTTAAACAGTGTCCGCATCTTTATATCATATGACCGTTCTTGTGATTCTTTAAGCTGATGCCAGATTTATAGGTTGACTTTGCTCGTTTTCACCGACTCAGTTGTGGGGAGACTTGTAAACTGAACGCTTTTCTTTCAACTTTGGTGGTAATGGTGGACCTAAGAGATCACTACTGTCATCCACTTGTGTGGAGTCATCGGTTATGCCCAGAGCACCTGGGTCGACATAATCAAAGAGGTTTTCCATGGCGCCGTTCCACCACTGTCAGCAGCTCATCACCCTCTTTCGTCGTATGGAGGGCGATTCATAGTAGCACTGACATGGGTGGAGGGTGACATCTGATTAAGAAACGAAGCCAGTGTTTTGTCTAGTCCTGTACCATGAATGTGGAATTTATATGTTTTAGGTATTTTCTTTTTACTAAAAGCCTAGGCAAGTCTAGATCAAACTAACCAAGACTTGTATGAAAACAGCAGAAGAGGAAAGGCTCTTTCGAAAAAAATATTATGTTAAAGACATGTTTTCATTAACTTAGTGTTCGTCTATGTTTTGTCATTCTAGATATCAGCTGTTCAGTGTTCATATTCTGTTGCATGACTTGAGCTAGGAGCCAGTCTTCACTCTCAATTGAGGGCATAGTCGGGGACTTGTAGTTGGTGGTCGGGCTGTTATCCGCCGAGGTACTAACCTCTTTGTCTTGTTTGGAACCGGATTTTGGTTTTACCTTCGATGCCGGGGAGCGCTTTTAAGAGCTTGGATTTGACTTTGGACACCCTTTGTCACTTTTAAATGATGAGAAGCATTCATGTCATCACGGACCTACATACTCACGGTTGTATAGGTCCTCGGTGACATCTACGATATTGCCCAGTACATCAATGTCTCTGGGAGAGCGTTCCCCTGATTGCAGCAGAGCATCAGCAATCTTGGCTGGTACCACCTTGGATCTGTTGTTGTTTACCTGTTCTTGGTAAGCACAGTCGGATGTTGATGACCACTCAATCAGTAATTTGACACGCTGAGAGTAGTTATTCCAGCTCAAACGGTCATTTACACACTCTGTGTAAAAGGGCTTAGATTAAGTCACTGTATTGTCAGGGGCATGATCACCCTGTCGGCTTCCTGCAAGTTTCGTCAACGCACTTACTCCTGGTTCGCTCTTGCGGTCTCACGTGATAACGGCCGTCGTCGTGATTGGTTGAAATATAATTGGTTATTGTTAACGGATCTGTATCCAAACCATCAGATCTCCGGGCTACTCTGTTTTTTTCGTGCAGTATGTAGACCATCGGCAACAGTTACATACACAGTGAAGGTCACCACTGGCAGTGCATTCGGAGCTGGAACTGATGCGAATATTTTCATCGATCTCCAAGGAGACTTACAGAAGTCAGGTAAGCAATTGTTTTAACCTTCGCATTACTAAGCTCGTTAGTAATTTACATAACTTTCCTTAAATAGGCATAGATGGTTTTTCACAACCAAACAAGAATCACATTTTTTTTAAATGTATGTAAAATATAATTCATTCATCTAAATACATGGGTGTGCCTTACAGGAAAGATTGACTTGAAGAAAAGTTTAACGCAAAAAAACAAGTTCGAACGTGGAAAAACGGACGAGTTCCTTCTCAAGACAAAGGACGTTGGACACTTGCAGAGAATTGTGTGAGTCACCTGTAACAAGATGTTTCGCAACTACCTGTATGAATTATTTGCAATTGATGGTTGGTATCTACTTCAACACACACTGATACGTCCACTGTAGCCCTCGCCACTTGGAATAGGAGCTTAAAATATGGCGATGATTAATTAGCGAAGGTAGCTTTATGTGTTCCAGTTCTTATGAAGTGAAAACAAGCCATTCCGGCTTTATTACATACAGTGATTAGCACTTACAGTAATGACAAAAATGGGAAACTTCGCATGTCAAGAAATATCCATTTTGCTTGAGTTTAACATCGTCATTGAGTTGTGATGACGTTACAATCAAGGCAAGGATCGGCACTCAGGTGACTGCGAGTGGGTTTATTAAGCAGCGTGAGCGGTGTACATTCATTGCCAGCACGAACTGGAAGAAGAAAAACGTGCACATGAAGTATTTTAAGACGGTCACTACTCCACTGACGACTTGGCCTACCGTGCCCGTAATAGTTTCAAGGTAGCATATATAAATAAATATTGAACCTACCATATCATTTTTAGTTAGGATACTTTAAATTAAAAGTAATCTGAATGTTGCATGATTGCTTTTGCCCTTTCTTTTGAAAAAAAGGACATCCTGATCCTGTTTTCACACTTTAATTCAACAACTAGGATCGGCCATGATAACAAAGGTCACGCCGCCTCCTGGTTCCTGGGTCACGTGACCGTCCACTCGTCATCTCTGGACTTCACATGGACATTACCTTGTGGACGATGGTTAGCCAAAGATGAAGATGATGGACGTATTGTAAGGGAGTTGCTACCCCTTGATAAATGCCCTTTCAGTCAAGAGCCTTGTAAGTGTAGTTTCTGTTTCCCTAGTAGAGCACATAGCCTTTGTCACCTCAGCAATTCAGTGAAGCTTCGTTATCCATTGGACCGCCTCCATGGTCAAGTGGATAGAACGTCCGCCCTGAGAAGTTCGGGGGGTTCGATTCCCGGCCGCGTCATACCAAAAGACGTTAATAGATGGTACTTGACACCCTGTCTGGCATTCAGCATTAAGGGGCTAAAACAAGGACTGGTCGGCTCGGATTCAGTATTCTGTGTCTGAGTGGGGTATTCATGTTAAACTGCGGTATGGTATCTCAGTGTGCTAGCACTTTAAAATCGGCATCAGTCAGGACTAGTGCAAACAGCCACACCCGTAAAGATCCGGGTTATAATAAGTCTTCAGCGCCCATACGACCTGATAAAGATACATATTATAATATAACGGGGTTTTCTTCACATTAGCGCTTGATTAAAATTGGAAAATATATGTTGACGTCACACATGTTTTTCGTTAGCCCAGCCAAAATAACTTCATAATTCCAACCCAGTTCTACAAGGGTGGGAACTGGACTTTTATGGTCAGTTGACTCCCTTGCCTCGGGAAGATGATGCTCATGATTTCAATCAATGGATTGTCTGGTCCAGACATTACTTACAGACCGCCGTCATATAGCTGGAATATTGCTGAGGGCGGCGTTAAACAACGCACACACACACACACACACACACACACACACACACACACACACACACACACGTGCATGCAGTCGCTATATACATGTAAGAGCAATAATCTTAAACGCGACGTTATACCCATTTAACACCCCACAGTTATGTATGTTTGTAAATAATCTGTCTTGACGTTGCCATGTAAGTAAACGACTCGTCTTGCACGCACAATGAATAAACAGTATATTCCGAGATTCCGGGTATATTATATGAGAAACATGATTGAACGGTGTCACGGGTGGCCACGGGTGGCCCAGTCGTCTAAGGCGCCGCGATTCGCTGTGCAGAGTTGCGTCCCTTGGGCACGCCAGAAACCTATGATTGTGGGTTCGAATCCCGGTTCGCCCCGATTATGTTTCTAGGTTTGTCAGCACCATACCCGTGCTCGTGGGTTTCACCGAAGTGGTGAACGTCTGAGACCTGCATCACTTCAGGCTTTCCTCCCACATTAAGCTGACACGCCGCGATATAACTGGAATACTGTTAAAAGCGGCGTTAAACCCAACTCACTCACTCACTCACTCACTATATCATTATGGATGCTGTCGACGTATTGCAAAACACGGGCCAAGCGAGACGATGAACCTGCTGAAGTCTTTCGGTCTGGATTAAATCTATGCTTGATGTTGTCAATGGTAGAAAGCACAAACTGAAAAAGTGGAAAAGGAATTGGAATAAACACATTCTGGCTGTCCTACATGAAAAGTTTCTAGTTCTTCCCAGTGACAAATCCACAAATAACATCAGCCTTATATGTAACCATCACTGCATTAATTGTACGATAAATGACACGTGTAAGGCCATTATGTTAACTGAGAAGGAAATGTGCTCAAACCAACTCATTCACTCACTCATTATTTCATGTGTAAATACGTGAAATGAGACTGGAAATTGTACCAAAGATTGTAGCAAACTATTTGCTCGCCAGGTGGTCATAATGTTGAACGTTCACTGCATGTTATTGATGTTCAAGGTGTGTCCGTCCACTGGTCGCCACGTAACTATCACCGCCAACCCCTGTGGCTGCTGGTCCAGGATATAGCATGGTGTACCAACATGCCCCACGCGGACCTGCTGCAGATAGACGTCTTCAAGCGATCCTTACAGGAATCCGACAAGGTCAGTTATTTGTGCCCTTTGGGACATATTTAATAAACGTTACCCCGTGGGAATCAGGGTTAGAATATCTCCCCTGCATCCTTTGCTAGCCGTAAGAGGCGCCCAAAATGATGCAGTCGTCAGACTTGGGTACTTGATTGCGTATCATCGTATCCCGACGACGTGTAACGTTGCTCACAGTATTGATCACTGGAATGTATGGTCTGGACTCGATTATATACAGGCCGCCATCATATATAGCTCGTGTATTTTTGAATGCAGCGTTAACTAAACACGCGCAGACACAAACGCATAAGCATACGCATACGTATGTGAAGGTCACCTTTGGCGTCGTTGCTGTTATACTGCTTAAGACAACGTTTATTCTTTAATTCGCACATGTGACAAAGATACGGCACTTCTGTAAACAAAACCAGATGACAGAATGGTAGGCATGCCTATATGACTAATGTAACCGATGTCGTAACTCTCCTCTTTTTTATGACCGCCTCCGTGGTCTAGTGGTAGAGCGTCCGCCCGGAGAGCGGAAGGTCCGGGGTTCGATCCCCGGCCGCGTCATACCAAAAGACGTTAAAAGATGGTATTTGTTGTTACCCTGTCTGGCGCTCGGCATTAAGGGGCTAAAACAAGGACTGGTCGGCTCGGAGTCAGTATACTGTGTCTGAGTGGGGTATTCATGTTAAACTGCGGCATGGTATCTCAGTGTGCTAGCACTATAAATCGGCATCAGTCCGGACTAGTACAAGCAGCCACACAAACACACACACGTGCATGCACGTCGCTATATAAGTGCAATAATCTTGGACGCGACGTTAAACCCAATTTCACCTCACCTCCTCTTTTTTATCGTTGCTAGATTCTTCGCAGTATGGAAATTGAATTATCTGTCACGGAGAGCTTGGAAAAGGGAGCAGCATTTAAACCAGCCAACAAAGTCGGTCTTGTTTGTCTGACAGCTGTTAACATCGGTAACCTGCATTACATACACTTGTTATACCTACGAGAGGCGTTCAATAAGTTTTGCAACTTCAATATAAGACCAAGTCGCAGAATATCTTTATGTCCTCGTAATCCTGGAAGCGTCTTCCACGAAGGGCAGATTTAATTGCCGGAACACGGGAAATAGTCACTGGGGGCTTAGTCTGGGCTGTACAGTTAAATCGCCTACCCTTCAGCCCAGCCCTACATCAAAACGTATTGAACGCCCCTCGTACCATGATGATACCCCCCCCCCCCCCCCCCCGTACATCCGGGTTACAATTGGTCTTTTCGTAATGGGTTCGGTTAATACGTGTCATTGTATCACAAATGCGTGAGTCGATGCTGATAGTGTCTATCACTGGATTGTTTGGTGCAGACTTGATTATTTACAGACCCCCGTCATATGGATGGAATATTGCTGAGTGCGGTGTCCCAAAGTACATAATATTATTCATATGACATGATTGTTGTTTTTCATTATGATAATTACAAACGAAACGATAAAAACATTCAATTTGTGTTTTCATACTAATACATGTTGACACATATCCTGAAATATGTATCGTCGTAAAAGCCATCAGCCTTTCCATATTCATAAAAACAGTCGATTGTACGATTCCGACTTTATCATGAGCATGTGTTTATGAATCACTATCAAAGAGTGATGGTACCAGGTGTATAACTACCTTTTTTAAATATTGTTTAATGATTGATCGGCGTACGTCATTCAAAGGTGAGTGTTCTATTTGATATGTATGAGTGATGCCTAGCTGTTGTTTCTGTAGGTTTGGTGGAGGTTCTCAAAGACTCCGGTATACGACCAGATGGCTACATTGGATCAGGACTGTCCGAGATCACAGTCGCCTATCTTGACGCTTGCCTCGGTCACAAACAGTGTCTTCAGGTGGCGTTGGCAGTTGGGGAGACTCTAGACTCGCTTTTGTCTCAGGGGACAGGTATGACAGCATTTGAATACACGTGCTTATATTGCATTTGTGTTTCTTAGCAGATGCTTGGTTCGAATCCCGGATTTGCTTCATTAATGATTCTTGGTGTGTCAGAAAGCTCTCTACCTGTGCTTGTGAGTGTCGCTAAAGTTGTTCATCAATCGTCCGACTTGACCCACATATTTTGCCTCACTCAGGCGCTTAAACTATATTCGGATTCTGCTGGTGTTAATGGCGATTTGATGACTACAAACCGACAGCATTAGAATGCTACACGAAGATAGACTACACATTTGATATGCTACAGTGCTAATGTTGCAGGTAACCCTGTCTACTCCATTAGCCTGCACTCGGACTTCGTGCACAAACTGGGTCCAAAGACCAACATCCTAGCCTACATGAACAACACGGTGATGCTGGCAGCTCTTCCAACACGGGATAGAAACTACATCCTCAAACAAGTTGAGCAAGCAGGTGAATACCGTCAAAACATAAAGGGGAAATATGTTGCTGACAAGGCACATTTTTGTCGATTTTTGTCACTGGTGCGTTGATTAGCAAATTGGTATTCATAATAAATATTAACGTATTAATACGACCTATTGTGTTCTACCCGTGAAGATCCGGGTTAGAATAAGACTTCAGCAACCCATGTTTGCTGTAAAGGCGATGCTTATCGTAAGAGGCGACAAACGGGATCGGTTGGACAAGCTCGGTGACTTGGTCAATGCATGTCGTCTTATTCCAATTGCGTGGATCTATGCTCATGATATCAATCACTGGATTGTTTGGTCCAGACTCGATTATTTACAGACCGCCGTCATATAGCTGGAATATTGCTGATTGCGGCATTAAACAACAAACAAACAAACAAAATGTTGTGACCTTCGCGATCAGCACCAGACCTGAATTTTTTTTCATCATGGATGTAATCTGCCCTGTAACTGCCTTGAGTAAGGCAATTTGTAAATACGACCGCCAGCTCTGCATGGTTCCATTCATTAATCCGTATATCCTTAGACTTAATAACTCGTTTGATATTAGTTTTTAGGGCGTGAATCGTTGCTCATATCAACAACTTCATTGTCTGATACTGATTATTTATAGATCACCCAGTCATATAGCTTGAATAGTGCCGAGTGTGGCGTTAAACAACAATCAGATCGTTCTTTTTTTTTGATAGCTTAACATGTTTCTATGGCAGGCGGAGTATATTCTGAGCTGACAGAAGACGCTACGCTCTATACACGGTTACCGGGGCAAATCAGTAGCATTCTAGAGAAGAAATTAAGATCAATCATTCCATCGCCAAAGAAGAGGTATTGTATTCTCATATTTCAATACAATGTATAGGCAGGTGGAATTTAGTTTGTATGGTACAAGTATCTTCTTTAAACACAAGTAGAGATATGTTTCCTCTGAAGTAGATTACAGCACAAAATGGTCCCCATCACACGTTTGTCGTATCGGGTGGCCGCAGTACGATGCATGTCTATCAACGTAGCCTGGCGATGTGGACGATGTCCATGCTATTAGTCACTGGTTTGTCTGGCCCCGACTCAGATTGTTTATAGAACGACATTTGGAATATTGCTGATATGGTTGGTTCAGTGATCTCTGACAGCGCGATATATGATGTGCAGAGTAGTGTCCCGTCTCCATCAGCTGGTTGTACGTTCGAATCGAGATTCCTATCGGATTGTGGTACTGTACCAATACTCATGCTGACACGCCGTTAAATTACTGAAACGGAATGTCCGGGGCTCGATCCCCGACCGCGTCATACCAAAAGACGTTAAAAGATGGTACTTGTTGTTACCCTGTCTGGCGCTCGGCATTAAGGGGCTAAAACAAGGACTGGTCGTCTCGGAGTCAGTATACTGTGTCTGAGTGGGATATTCATGTTAAACTGCGGCATGGTATCTCAGTGAGCTAGCACTATAAATCGGCATCAGTCCGGACTAGTACAAGCAGCTACGCAAACACACACACGTACATGAACGTCGCTTTATAAGTGCAATAATCTTGGACGCGACGTTAAACCCCATTTCACCTCACCACCTAAATAACTGAAATGCTATTGCAAGAGGCGTCTTCGCTTATCTACTCACTGTACTAATCCCAATACAGGACCCCTATGTTCCGGAGCTGCTCACACCCAGATAGTAACAGTCACAGTGACGCAAGACAGGCGGTTGGTGCTCAGTACTTCTCCTCCCTTCTTCAGCGAGCCGTCAATCAGCACCAATGTGTCGGTGGTCTTCCAAAGGAAGCAAGGCTTCTGTCCCTGTGTATGGCCAAGAACTGTACTCAGACTGAGGTGAACTGTAGTCGCTCTGGTCAGACAGAGATCCACTGTCATCCAAAGACACAATCTGTGCTTCAAACTCTCGGAGAACTACACGAATTAGGTAGGCGCTTGGTCAGGGATTAGAATCATATGCATGTCATGGTCTTGAAATATCGATCAGAAACATAATTAGGATATTCTATTGCAATGAAAAGTTCCATAATGTGTGCAGCATTGCACAGATTAGGAGTTTTGACCACAGTACAAGGTCTCTAGTACTAAAAATCTGACTAACCGTGAACCATGCTTGCCGTAAAAGGCGACTATGCTTGTAAGAGGTGATCCTAATTGCGTGGATCGATGCTCATGATATCAATCACTGTATTGTCTGGTCCAGACTCGATTATTTACAGACCGCCGTCATATAGCTGGAATATTGCTGAGTGCGGCGTTAAACAACCAACCAACCAACCAACCGGCCAGCCAACCAACCAACAAACCTAACCGTGAAGATCCGTGTTTGAATAGGTTTTCAGCAACCCATTTTACCGTATGAGGTGACTGACGGGTTTGGGTGGTCAGGCTCCCTGACTTGGTTGGTGCATGTCATCGTATCCCATTTGCGTACAACGATGCTTATGATGTGACACTGGATTGTCTGCTCTATTATCTACAGACCGCCGTCATATAGCCGACATATACATGTAGCTGAGTGCATCGTTAAACAACACACAAACGCACTAATTAGGATCGGATGATCACAATGTTTCACCTGACTGCCATCGTATCCTGGATAGTTTCTCATGATCTCAACGTTTACCTTGGCAGCCTAGCCCAGTCTTGAATATTTAAAGGCAGGCGTAATAAACCTGCGCTAATACTGATTTCTGCCGAAAGTAACATTGATTAATATTTAAATTTACCAATTTTGATATAATATATCGATTTGTTATCTATTGCAGGTCACACAATACATGTTGGTCACCTGTATCCCCCCTCATCCCCTCTGGACTGTTCGACCCCACCACTGAGCCCCTTGGTTACCTGGGACCATAGCATAAATCGGCCTCTGCCAGACTGGTGCCAGTTCTCTGACCGAGGTAACTGTTAGTGATTTTTTCGGGTTAATGTGAACTGTGTGATATGTATATTATTATTGTTTTCAATGTGAATACAGCTAAACAAATCTAAGCCATTGCTTACAGTGAAGAATCGACAGAAGGATGTGTACCGACTCCCTGAGGCGGACCTGGAACGAAGTTTGTACGACCCCCTGGCTCTTCTGATCGTCCATGCGTGGGCAGCAGTGTGTGGCTCTAAAGTAAGAGATTTCTTCTTTCTCCCACTTGCCATACGTGGTTGGTCAACCTCTCTGACGTTGATTGCCTTTCATCTTACCCTGGTGGCGTACGGCGTTGCTCATGATATCAATTACTAGTTTCTCAGGGAATATTGCCGAATGCGGCCATAAACAAAAAACAGTGACTGCACTGTCTTAAGTTTATCAGTGATGGTTCAAAAATAAAGCTACAAACATTTTTGTCAAATTTACAGAGGATCATCATCTCATATACTTTGTTGGAGAAGACATAGACATGTTTGACTTTAGCAGCTGACAGATATTGTAAGGCCAACTAAATAGTTCCATTAATTGGCGTTCGACGCATGCTTTCCTTAAGTAAAAAAATATATGCTATACCCTTAAAGAGTAAGTACTCTAAGTAAGGGCTAAGTCTGGGCTCTAGGGTGGGTGATTTAACTGTTCGAACCTAGACTTAGCCCCCAGTGACTATTTCCTGTTCCGGCAAATGAAATGTGCCCCACGTGGAAGACGCTTCCAGGAGGCCACAGAGGCGTGGTTATAAATTAGTGGGCCAATCTGCGGATTTCTATAAAAGTGGTATTAAAAGCTTCAAGGACAAATGGAATAAGTGTATTGAGGTGAATGGAGATTAGATTATATTGAAACATAAAAGTGCAAAAGGTATTCTGCGACTTGGTCTGATATTGAAGTTGCAAAACGTATTGAACGCGCCTCGTATCTCGAATTAAAGATGTAAGACGCTCGGGCTCGGGCTCAGGCTCAGGCTCGGGGTACTTTAGGTAACATTGACGGTACATCAATCCATGTATCCCTCGAGACCGGTGGACAACTTATAATGTTTCATATTAATGTAAAGTTTTCCGTTTAGGACCCTGTCGAAAGATACAAATATGAATACTGAGTGAACGACATGTGAATGTACAAATGTACAAAGCTGTCGCCACTAACTACTGTGTGTTCAGGACAGCCTGCAGTCTACGGTGCTCCATAGCTTGGTGACAACCCCAGAGTTGATGATGCAGGAGTGTTTACACGGAGCGCTCATACACGTGCACCAGGCCAAGATGGCTTTCTCCATACAGGCTGAAGGTAGGGACGGCTGAGGAGAGGTTCCCTCTGTTACAGTATGCTGTAGCTGACTATACAGACAGCATATGTAGAGAGCGTAACAATAGCGAATCTCACCCTTGTGTCTTTTTGAAGATGCTGTAACTTGTCCCAAGTGTTAATCTGAAACACTTTGTCTGTGTAATTGTGATACATGTAGGCATAGGCTGCCATCATTAAGTTTGAATTGGGTAGCGTACTGATTTGACTTCTGAGTTGACTTGAATAGAATTTATTGACTGTCACTTTGCCCGAGACGAGTTACCCTTTGATGTCATACTTTATTCACAAGAAGCGTCTTAGAATCGCTCTCCGGCTTGCTGCTAATAAATGAAACTATTCATTTAAGATCATTTACAGAATTGTCCAAATGCGATTGTCTAAGTGAGATGAACAATTGTATTAAAAAACTGATATTAGAACTGTTGATACTTCGTTTCTGAAAAAAAACAAAAAAAACACTCTCCTCGATTTATGTTTCATTTCAGGCGGCGTTGTTATGACAGGACAGTATGAACGTCCAGGGAGCGACGTTGACCTTCCTCTAGTTCCTGGCTACGACGTTGATCAAAATGAAAATGTAGCTAAAACACAGGACGATTGGTAAGATAAATACATCGGATGTGATAACATAAGATCTGGCAACATAAACGCACGACATACGGTTACCCATGTGTTGCTTGTTTCCAGCGAGCATGAGGTGGAGACGGAGGAGGTTGTGTGGGAGGACAGCTGGCTGGAGTTCATCAACGCTGTGCTGGAGTTTGTTAATCCACACACACCCGATCTCCCAATCAAGGTGATGCTCGACCCCCAGAAACACATAAAGATCACACACGACTGCGCTAGCGTCCTTGTCATGATGGAGGAACATACAGGTAGAGCAGCGTTAGTGGAATCATTGACGTGACGGTGCCCAACTGCCCAATGCAGTGCAGTAAATGTTTTGCGGAACCATGCCTAGTTAAGGAGTGCAGCTCATGGGGGTATTTATGTGATGGTTGCAGGTTAAGTTCCGACATGTAAAACGAAATTAACTAAGACAAAAAAGGAAATCATGATCAAAGGGCGCATGTAAACTTGATCTTTCATGGGTTAATATTTTCAGTAACTTCGGGGTACGGGTGACCCGTTTGGACAGCAATTCGCAGTCCCTATAGTCAATCGCGCCGCATTTCGCGGTGCAGGGTTGCATCCCTTCGGCTTGCAAGTATCCTCTGATGAAGGGTTCGAATTTCAAATTCGCCCTGAATGTTTCTAGGTTTTATAGACACTATACCCGTGTTCATGGGTTTTAGCAAGGTGACCGTCTCAGACTTATCACTTGCGCTTTTCTCCCACATCAAGCTGGCACTCACTGATATAACTGAAATAAAATACTCTTCAAATCCAAACTAACACTATATTTTCCTGTTTACCATTAAATCATTGCTAAGTATAACATTTAGTTTTGTTATCACCAGGAACCACAAATAAGCTTTACTCGTCGACTAAATGTTATAGAATTACTCTGTATGTTTCATAGGATAACGTTAATAGGGGGAAAACATTGCATGTATCCGGCTATCATTATTTATCATTATTTATGATTCGTACAGGTATCTGCAAGGCGGGTGGAGTGATACTCCAGTTCCAGCCAACTATCAAGAGGGGGCTAGACCAGTCTATTCTTCTCCAGAACCTCAACCTTGGTGACGCTAGTTCCACTTCCGTGGTCGACAGTGTGTTGCTCTACAGCCTACCCAGCAACGTCAGCAGTGAGGACAAACTCCTCCTCTACATGGGCCACACGGAGGACGAGCCTTCCGAGCAGATCGGACTTGTGTCCATTACAAGTAAGAGCGCCGAGATAGCCTAGTGGATATAAACGTGCGCTCTTCACGCATTAGCCCATTTCTGGTGTCTCCGGCCCTGATATTGCTGGTGTATTGCTAAAAGCGGTTTAAACACATATCCACTGGAATTGTTAAATTTTGAACTATCACCATCACACTCGTATTACTGCCAACCGTGATAATTAATTGAATACGTTATTTGATAATAACAGTCCATTTCCGAACTTGTTCCATTCAAACAACATGGCGTCGTGACATGTTCGTATCAGTGGCTTAAATGCGCCGTCGGTGAGAATGTATCCTGCCCCGCCGATGGCACCGTAACAAACACATGCAAAGACCAGTCAACTGTTTAACTGAAAATATATCACGGGAACATATGGTACAAGTCACAATAGGAAATTGCATCTGACAATATTTTGGTCACTGCTAGGTAAAATTTGGAAATGTCCACCAAACACCTTTCTGTAGTCGTAATACTATGGATTTTGTACCTGAACGATTTGTGTTGGCACAATTATTCTATAACGTTGGCCTCCAACACCCGTGTAGACGCCGGTGTGAAGCACAAGAGTTACAGCGTGCCTGACAACTGGAAGGCGGAGGACCTTGATGCCGTGGTCCCCTTCATCCTCGCATCACACACACTGAAAGATGTCGCCAGTGTCAAGCCAGAACAGACGGCAGTTCTGCTGCCTCCTCTTGGTAATTGTGTTGTGTCCATATATACATAATATTGAAATGTGTCGCCCATTATTTGACATTCTTTGAAGAGTCGGGCCCCTTTGCTGTGCCCGGATCCACTGTTCGTTTGTTCGATTTCCAGATTCATTTTGATTATGATGATCTTTGGTCTGGCAGCAAGCACAGGTTGGTATTCCGGGTTAGAATTGGTCCTCGGTTACTTTTGCTTGAGGACTAAGTGGATCGGGTGGTAAGGCTCGGTGGCATGTTTGATTGCGTGTTATCTTACATTTCCGATAATGTCAATGAATGGCATGAGCATCGATCTACGCAATTGCGATACGATGACATGCATCAACCAAGTCAGCGAGACTTTCCAACGGAATCGGGTTATCAGGCGACCCGTGAAGATCCGGCGTAGAATACGTCTTCAGCAACCCATGCTTGTCGTAAGAGGCGACTAACGAGATCGGGTGGTCAGGCTCACTGACTTGGTTGATGTATGTCATCGTGTCCCAGTTGCGTTGATCGATGCTCATGATGTCAATCACTGGCTTGTCTGGTCCAGGCACGATTATTTACAGACCGCTGTCATGTAGCTGGAATATTGCTGAGTGTTGCGTTAGACAACAAAAAACTATATCAATCATTGGTGTCTGATCCAGACTAGATAATGATGTAGCTTGAAAATCAAGAAACGCTAAAAGCACCCCTGTTCATGAGTTATGTCAAAGGGATAAATTTCTACGACCTGTCACTCTGGTCTTTCCAACAACATTAAGCGAATTCACCATAATATAACTGCAAAACATTTCTGCGTAAACGCACGAGCGCTGACCGATGTTGCTGTAAAATGTTAACAGACACCGTCTCAGTGTACATCATCGCCATGCTGACGATACAAGGCAGTGACGTGTTCACCTGCACCTGGGATCCTGAGATGAGCCTCATGCTACGGAGCGCCTTCCCTCAAGTTAACATTCTACATCCGCGGAGTCTCGGACTTCAGCTAAAGCAGCTGACAAAGGGAAGAGGTGTGGACGTATGCTTTAAGACCGACGGGTCCGGTAAGTTAGGTCAACTTATTTATTTCCTAAACACACATGTATTATGGAATTCGCCTGTTTACCAACCATTGACCACTGTCAGTTGATAGTTAAGACATTAACTCTGCTTCTAAGGAAACGTTTAAGTCTCTCCTCAAAAACTACTTCTTCACTTCAGCTTTTCAATGGATCTCCTGATTGTTGGCATATGTACATAGACATTACTTTTTAACTCTGTCACAGCGCCAGTGAGCAACTGTCGATGGATATTAGGCGCTTTATAAATCAATTATTATTATTATTATTATTAATCAACAGGATATTTAGGACGGCCGCATTATCCATAACGCACATTCATTATCAAATCCATATACATGTACATGTACTGGATTTATTCGAAAGGTTATATAATTTTGTCCAGCCCAGATGACGTAGGTTGAGCCCCAGTATGCCATGACTGTAAGATCAAGCATCCAGTTTGACCTGATTGTGTGTTGACATGCCCCGACTGTGGGTAGTGGTTCATGCTGTCAACCACTGGTTTGGTTGCTCTTCATTCAGTTATGTATCGTCGTCGTTATTTTTTGCATATGTAATTTAGGACCGCCTCCGTGGTCTAGTGGTAGAGCGTTCGCCCGGTGAGCGGAAGGTCCTGGGTTCTATCCCCGACCGTGTCATACCAAATACTTTAAAATATGGTACTTTTTACCCTGTCTGGCGTTCTGCATAAAGTGGTTAAGACAAGCACTGGTCGGCTCGGAGTCAGTATACTGTGTCTGAGTGGGGTATTCATGTTAAACTTTGGCATGGTATCTCAGTTTGACAGCACACAAAAAATCGTCATTAGTTCGGACAAGAGACGCACGCATGCGCGCACTAACAGCTATATAAGTGCAATAATCTTGGACAGGAGGTCAAACCCTATTTGACCTCATCTATTTTAGTGCCCCTTTTGGGATTCCGCGTTAGAATTTTTCCACGGAGCCGAACAAATGGATTGAGGGGTCACGCTCTGTGATTTTGTTGACTGCGTGTCATCGTAACACGACGGCGTGGAATGTTGCGCACATTATCGGTGACTGAATTATTTGTTCCAGGCTCGATTATTTACAGGCCGTCGTCATATACCTGGAATATTGCTGCGGCAGTAAACAACAAACACAATGCATTTCAGACATGAATTCAGCAATGGATCTCGTGGCCGACCATGGACGCTGTGTGCTGACAGGTAGGCCCAGCGAAAAGGATTCTCTAGGTATGTCCGCCTTCCTGCGTAACATCACTGTGATGAGTGTCAGCCCTGCCACCGTCTTCGCTCAGCTGCAGGATATGTGCGACAAGGACATCTTGGCGGCCCTGGAGAGAATCACCTCTTCATCAGTCAGAGATGTGAGTGAACTAGGTCATCGAGTTTGTATCATGTACCGTAGGATATTGGAAAACAAGGTCCATACGGGTATGTCATGGAATTTAAGATTGAGCTTCCCAGGCCTGAAGCCTGGAATGGTTTTGGAAATATGTATTGGGGAAAGGCAAATACGTGCTAACCAAACTGAAGAAAAGTTTGAATTAATTGAGTTAGGATTTGGATATATTTATGATTTGTATTGTTATAATATCTAGGAAAACTGGCATTATACCCCGGAAATACGTCATGAACTTTGTTACAATTCCATCTAATAATTGTCTGTCGGAACCATACTCGTCCAATACACCATTTTATAACTGAAAGACAGCCATGACACCGTGCTGTCTCCTGGTAATTAGTTCTAAGGGCAATGGTTGTTTGTTTGTTGTTTAACGCCGCACTCAGCAATATTCCAGCTTTATGACGGTGGTCTGTAAAAATCGAGTCTGGACAAGACAATCAAGTGATTGATATCAGGAGCATCGATCCCCGCAATTGGGATACGATGACTTGCATCAACCAAGTCAGCGAACCTGACCACGCGATCCCGTTAGTCGCCTTTTACGACAAGCATAGTCACCTTTTACGGCAAGCATGGGCCGCTGAAGACCTATTCTACCCAGGAATCTTCACGGGTCTCTAAGGGCAATGAAGGACAACATCGGCATCACTATTCCGGAACCCTTAATACACATTTAAACAATACCACACATTCCTCCTGTAATATTTATTACCATGACAACTGAGCCGATTGGAAGTATTACAATTATGATGATTATGGTTGAGAATTAAGCTATTACTCAAGTCCAAAATCTTACATTTATGAGAGGGGTACACAAAGTACGTGATCTAGACTACCAGTTGTTGGACTGTCATGTTTGTGGAAGCCTCGGTGACTGAGTGGTTTTGATCGCTGACTTTGTGTGCTGGCGTTTAGGTCCCTCACTGGATAGGACTCAACCCAATAAAGTACTAAATTTGTACTTTACCAAGCATGTGTTATCCAAAATATAACATTTGTTACATTTGACCGCTTTCTAAAGGCATTTGTGTATTCATGACTTAAGTGTCTATGGCAGCTAACAATGTTTGGATCTACGCACAACACTTAATGTTTAGAGGACCCCTCAGATAAACAGTAATGATCTGTTTGTCTTTGTTTTCTTGTCAGAGAGCAGATGACGGTTACCCGGAGCATCGCGGTCTCCGCTACTGTGTTGAGGAACAGATGAAGTTTTCTCAGCCAATCAGCTTACAGAAGTTGTTCACACTTTTGGATGGCCCCGGATGTAAGATGAGGGATGTTTTGGACGGCATCCCAGAGAACGACGTAGCTTCGGTTGAACGACTTCAACTTACCTTATCAATGAAACCACAGGTGACGCCGACATCGTATATTTCTGCAACATTGTTGAGGATGTTGCTTTTGCCGCAAACCTTGTTTTCAGTACTAGCGACCGTTGGGATACCGGATTTAAATAATGTTGGTCCCTTGTGCCATTGACCGTACCCCGAGTGCACGCATCGTTGTACATGGTTTGGTTAAGTTGTCCAGACTGTTTTCAAGACCCCGTGATATAGCTGAAATATTGCTGACTGACATTAAACAACATTCACTCGCTCACTTAACTGATTTGTTGAAGCCTACAACCTACATGTGTACCGTCCACATCATTAAAGTCACGGTGTCTAGGTCTTGACAATTCAGTTTTGTGAAATAGGTTATTAAAATTGAAAATTTTAACGCAAAACAAATGTCGACATGCGTCTTATGTGACCTTATTTACATTTATTTTGACACTTCATGTTGGTAACCAGTCGGTCGGTCCTGTGTAGCGGTGTTGATTTCTTTATATATATATCTGAAACGTGATGATTGTAATACATTTCCTCATTAACATAAACCAGAATGGCTATTTCCAGGGGAGTGGAGCCAATGTATTTGATAAACAAAGGTACTTAGAGCAAAGAAATTCGTACATTTAGACTTCATTTGAACCTTTAAAGTATTTGAAATTCATTCAATATCCCACCGTTATGTTTAAATGCTTAATAGTGTGTCAGTCACACACATAGCACACAGTCACACCATATTTTGCATTATTTCAGGAGTTCTCTATCACTCAGAATACGTCCTGCTTGAATGATAGCAAGGACCATCTAAACACCGCCCGCACCTCGTCTTACATGGAGGCCTCCAAACTGCTGACCCCATCATCTGCCACCTGCTCTGGGCTGTTAGCTCCGCCCAACACACGCCGCAACACCGTCATGTCCGTGGACATGTCCCAATACACCTCCGCCTCAACCCCCATCATCAGGATCACTGTTGACTCCCCCGGTGCTGCCTGTCACAGAGAACCCCTGGTCTCGCTTGATCTGCCGCTGAGCGGAATTAGGTTGGAGGGGAGTTACATGGAGGACAAGGTCTTCGCATCCCCCGCACATGAAAGAACCAGGAATGTCCTGTTAAGGTGCGACTCGTTTAGGATAATGCATAAACGATTCCTGAATCTCATACACTTTAAAATTCCGGGGTAAAGTATTTCCCATGATCCAAGCTTGTAAAATCCGACTCAAATTAGGAGGGTAATGAAGCAATATGTGACCTGGCTGATATCATACCCCGATGACGTTGGTCATTGCTCATACTGTCGGCAACATGTTTGGTGACCCTGAAACCATTGTATTACTTCATAGACATGTGCGTCGATAATTAAGTAAAACTGTTTTCAATCAGATTTTTCTTATATTGAGGCTTCATCGGGACAAATGACCCATTGACTAGATACTGACTGTACATCTTTGAGGTGTTAATGCTAAGTTTCTTCCAATTCATTATTTGGAAGGTTGGTTGCTTTGTGAAAGCGATGTATGACCCTCATGTTTGAAACCCAGTCTTGTTGTCCCCAGTGACCGCCTCCGTGGTCTAGTGGTAGAGCGTCCGCCCGGAGACCGGAAGGTCCGGGGTTCGATCCCCGGCCGCGTCATACCAAAAGACGTTAAAAGATGGTACTTGTTGTTACCCTGTCTGGCGCTCGGCATTAAGGTGCTAAAACAAGGACTGGTCGGCTCGGAGTCAGTATACTGTGTCTGAGTGGGGTATTCATGTTAAACTGCGGCATGGTATCTCAGTGAGCTAGCACTATAAATCGGCATCAGTCCGGACTAGTACAAGCAGCCACACAAACACACACACGAACATGCACGTCGCTATATAAGTGCAATAATCTTGCACGCGACGTAAAACCCCATTTCACCTCACCTCACCTGTTGTCCCCAGTCGTGAAATGACTCAAATATTGTAAAGCCGACCGTTCCAATCCATGCCTAAATATATTAATGTACATCGCACAGAATGCCGACAACGCCCCAGACAATGGATTTCCTCTTTGTTGGCGTGCCCAAGACTCCATTGACACCCCATTCCCCCTGTGTGAAGAAGCTCCTGACGCCCAGCAAGATCACGCCTCCACTCCTCAAGCTGAACGATTGCGTCTCCCAGGCTAAACCCCTCTTTATTGTCCATCCCATCACAGGTAAGAGCTGCGATAAGTTTCAGTAGTACATTGCAGAACCGATAGAACTGGTGTCATTAAGTATTCATGCATGATTTGAAACATTTCAGGGGTACATTGTACTTCCTGCATTCCGTTGTATTCATAATTCCATGCTCTCCTGAGTGTTCAAATCCCATATTCGTCCAAATCATTATGCTTCCTATATCAAGACCTCATCCGTGGGACCGCCTCCGTGAGACCGCCTCCGTGGTCTATACTAGTTGATTAAGCATCTGTCCGGAGAGCGGGAAATTGGTGGTTTTATCAAAAATTTAGGGGCGGTTGGTTAGTCAAGTGGTTAAGGCGTTCGCTCGTCACACCGAAGACCCGGGTTCGATTTCCCACATAAGTACTGTGTGTGAAGCCCATTTCTGGTGTTCCCCGACATGATATTGCTGGAATATTGCAAACAGCGGCGTAAAACCATACTCGTCCGATCAGTCGCTCACTCGCTCAAGCTCATCCTTCCAGACGCTTACTGCTGAGAACACTTTTATGTATTCATCGTAGAATTGCTCTGTGGCCATGATTCATTAATCATGACATTTGATTATCCGGGCTATTTATATATCAGTGTACTGTGTCGGAGTGGGGTATCCATATTGAACTGCAGTGTTGTATTTCTTTAGGCTAGCACTACAAACTTTATTGATTGCGTGGCATCATACCCCGGCTGCGTGGGGCGTTGTCCAGAATACCAACCACTCGTCTATATGGTCCAGACCAAATGATTTGATGCACTTCGCGAGATAAGACCCTTTTTATTACAATATAGATCTTGATTATCGATCAGATCGTCTTGACTGGGCGCTGCCATTTTCTTTGAAGCAAATGCAGGTGATATGAGAGATGGAATCTGATGGAGGGACATAAAAGGGAAATAGTTCGTAATAGCCACTGATGGCGCTACGATCTGCTCATGAAATTCGGCAAGTGTGGAAACTGGACTTTTGTAGTCAGCTAACACCCTTGCCTCGGGAAGATGGGTCCAGACTCGATACAGCTAGAATATTGCTATTATAGCTGCACCGTAAAACAAAATACAATCGCTTGTCCTTTATGAAGTATCCCATACATGACCTACTAGGTACTCTGGTTCTTCTGAGGTCACTGGGGAAGGCACTGAACGTGCCCTGCTATGGTATACAGCGTACACCGTCAACGACGACATCCTCAGTCACAGACATGGCTGGGTGAGTTGATATCCCTTTCAATGTCTTTGAATTGGATTTTGCTTCATTACTAAAACCTGACTTTGGGGAGGAGAAAAGTGTGTAAATTTTCATTTATTCCACAATTTTTAAATCGGTATCTGTAGCTCCATAAACTAACTTTCGTTTTTCATTTCAAAAGCTTTTGTTTTTGTTTTTTCACTAATTGGTATAATTTCAATCTGTGTTGTAGGTTTTACCGAAATGCTATCGAGCTCTACGATTCCGTGGGACCATACAGGCTTGCTGGGTATTCTTATGGTGGTATGATTGCCTTTGAGATAGCCAGACAGCTGCAGATATCCGATAAAAAGGTAGCGCCTGAACTTGATAGAGTTGAAAACAGTATGTCTATTCAAATAATAACGCAACACATTTATTCTCGACTTTTGTTCCAGATATTGATTATTTAATTGATATTTTCGTTGTGATTTAGTTGCTTGTGTGGTTTGTAGGTTGAATGTCTTATTATTCTGGATGGAGGACCAGGCTTTGTCCACTCTCACATAGCCACAGGACGCGAACAACTGGACAGATCTGATACGAAGG
This sequence comes from Haliotis rufescens, assembly GCF_023055435.1. Taxonomy (NCBI): domain Eukaryota; kingdom Metazoa; phylum Mollusca; class Gastropoda; order Lepetellida; family Haliotidae; genus Haliotis; species Haliotis rufescens. The sequence continues at coordinate 56,750,242 of NW_025963779.1, read as the reverse complement.
TAATGGGGGCTTTAAACAGGATGGCGACCTTTGTGCCTCCCGTGTGCGACCATAACATTTGCCAGGTCGTCGTTGGAGGCTCAAATGAGGCAGAATGGTTGCCTAGGTCGTTCCAAGGTGGTACATAGGAGGTTCAGACATCGCCATGGACGCCGTGAAGTTTTGAACATGTCGCACAAAGGTCGCCGAGGAGGTTGGTTGCTCAAAGGAGGCAGAAGGGAGGCACAAGCACCTTTGACAACACATCTCCATGTTACTAAACGTGTCTGGCCTATACCGATAGTGTTGGTATAACCAAGAGGTGTAGGGTGACCTATGCATGCATAAGGTCATGCAGCAAGCATGTTTAACACATTATGTCATTGCTGTGTGACGTGAAATCGTGTGTTCTTACCCCCGCTACAAGGCCATCAGTCACAAAATCACGTTACAATGAAGGCATTTTTTTATTCGGACATTAAATTACAAAACTGGCATTTCTAGTTAGGTAAATGATTATTATTAGATAATAACCAACTTTCGTCGCGTGATTGTGTATTTAATTGGAAATAACTGCGAAAAACCGGGCTCCAAAATGGTGGTTGACAGACTTTAAATCGGGTTGTCAGGTGGTTTTGTGATCTGATATCTCAGTGAAATACATATCATTGTGAACTGTCCGTATTTTTTCTGGTCCAGACACGATTTTCACAGGCCGCCGTGATGCAGATGGAGTATTGATGACTCTTTAATTTTTACTCTCCAGTCACTCTGTACATTGATTATTGATCACAATGTACAATGAAAACAATACAAGATTGAATGCGTTTATTCTCTTTAAAGTGGTGTCGTTGTTAAGGTATTTTCGGAATTCAATATTTTGCCTTTTACATTGGACAAAACTGTAAGTTACGTTTCCCTTGGTGTTTCCGAAACATAATTCTTGGATTGAGCTTTATTTTAGAAAACCTGAATTTAAATTGTTTGTGCAATTGTGCATTTGTGCAAATTCCAAACCACAAATAGCATAAGGATTCAGTTGCAGTACAGGTAGTTGAGCAAACATTGAATAAAATCACAACAGACATTTAGAATTATCATTAATGCAAACCCACAAGATATATTTATTCTTTTTCATACTGCCCTATTCTTAAAATACAGCCTGTCTCCAGACAATACCGCTTTTGATAATTTTGTAATCTACTCATTTCTGTATTGCAAGTCAAATGATTCGACGGAGATCGTAGCACTGATATCATTCGTGGAGATGTACGGGCCCATCAAGACGCGTCAGTTTCTCACCGGTGCCCTCATGAATCTACCTTCCGGCTACCCCCGTGTGAAACTGGCAGTGGACTTCATCATGGGCAACATCGTCCTCAGGTCAGAGTTTGTTTTGGACATTTCCAATGTCTCGTTAAATTGGCAGGAATTAGCTGTATTGTTGACACATAAGGGTACTTTTTGTCTAATAGTGGTAAATTAATTATAAAGTAACGGAATGTATGAAAGTTTCAAAGTGTTTGTTTGACTTGCGTCTTTGTTGCTTCTACTGACATGTTTGGACTTATGGCATTGTAAAGTAAACACAGAAAAAAGGTTTTGCTCAACTAAAATATAAAACGGATGATCTTTCGATGTTTTTCAGACAACTCAATTAGCTATACCGTGACCATACAGTTAAACAACTTTGCCTTTAAATACCCTCTGCATTTGGTGTAAGAATAGATCCCGAACAAGTAATTCAGATAGATTTCATAAGATTGAACCATGGCTTATTGCCTATGACGAAACATCTCATTATCATTGACGAAAGAACAATTTATGAAAAACGTGTTGCAAGTTGGATTCGACAGACCACACTCCATCTTTTAAAGCCTACTAAACACATAAACATACAATAAAAACAATGCCTAAACCATTTAGTGATATGTTTTCGACAAACATAATACGACTACCAATTGTTTCGCGATTTTTTGTAATTTTCTATTCATATATTCTAGTATGGTGTACGTTAATTGCTCACCCTATTACCCACACTGCTGAGCTCAGAGTTCTGGCTATGTTGTTTCAACATGTAAGATGCCTAGGGTCTGTGGATGTCAGTATGGTTTAAATAAGTTGGAACGCTGGTGTCTAATTTTGAAAATTGTTTGTAAACATCCTCGGCGCAGCAACGGTTAATTTGTTCTCTGAACTTTGAAAGACATTTAGAAGTGATACACATAAGGAAGAGAATTTATGGATGTCAACTTCTTTATTATGAGGAACACAACGTTACGGAGTATATGCTTATTCTTTCGTCGCCTCTTCCTTAAACTTGACGTATTCCAAATGAATAATGAAGTCCTGTGTGATACAGCTGTTGAACGGGATATGTGACTATACATTACCGGGATGAAATAAAGGTACTGACCGTGCGGCGTTATCTTTATATCCCAATAATGTACCCAGTCTGCCTGTTTACGCAAGGACTTCATTCCAATAACGGAAGTGTTCGCTTTCCAATGCGAAAGATAGATATTTTGAAAAATGAATGGTGTAACATTTAAAGGCCGGGAAATCTGGTCCCTTAAGAAAGAATCGGTCAAGATGAGAATGCATCAACTCAACTGTTGCTCTTTTAGCCTCAATATGATCTAAAAGAGAAGTAAGGGTTTGTAGAATTTGCACTCCGTCCGCGTTTGATAATGTCACGACAAATCTTCCCAGAACTGTCTCCATTTCAAACAAAAATTAAAAGTCAAGAAAATGTGTCGTTTCTGAGAAATTTAGGTTTGAATCGTACAGTGTGGAAATCTCAACTGGATGAGGATGTTTATCGCCAGCAAAATGGATATTTCTTGAAAGGCGCACTTTACAGTTGTCATCACTGTAAGTTTTATTCCTTATCGGCGGAATGGCTTGTTTTCAGTTTATAAGTTTTAACACACATGCAGCTATTTTCGTCAATTAATTATCGCGAGACCCGTGAAGATCCGGGTTAGAATACGTCTACAGCAAAGCATGCTTGTTGTAAAAGGCGACTGTGCTTGTCGTAAGAGGCTACTAACGGGATCGGGTGGTCAGGCTCGCGACTTGGTTGATGCATGTCAACATGTTCCAATTGCGTCGATCGATGCTCATGACATCAATCACTGGATTGTCTGGTTCAGACTCGATTATTAACATACCGTGATATAGCTGTGATATTTCCGAGTGCGGCGTTGAACAACAAACAACATTTGATACCAACTTTTGTGCGCTAATGGCACCGATATCCTGTCCTTGTGTTCTTGGCTAATGGTTTATTCCTGAAGTGGGGTCTTGCACGGAGGGTTAATTTCTTAAATCACACATGCAACGTAAGCTAGAGTATCCCCCTTAACTGCCACAGAGTCACCTCGTTTAGATTTATGGTGTATAAAGACAAAATAACGGATATGATATATCTCGAAATACAGTTTCGAAACGTACAGTTGCGGAGTATACAGTCTGGTGCTCATTTCCATTCTATCTGAACGTTGTAAAAGACGTCGGGATCCCGGGTTAGAATAGGTTGATAGTTCCCTATGCTGTCCGTAAGGGGCGACCAACTGGATCGGGTGGTCAGGCTCGATGACGATGTTGATTGCATGTCATCGTATCCCAATTGTGTGGATCGATACTCCTGTCAATCACTGGATTCTCTGGACTTGATTACTTCCAGACTGCTGTCATAATTCTGAGTTCGGCGTGCCTGTGGACAGCTAGCCATCTTGACATATTGGATTTTCATATATGCAATATTTATCTATAGTGAAAGCCCCACGAAGACAAAATGGATGTCTCTTAAACAGCAGATATTGAACAAGGACCGAAAGCCAGAAACAAAAATGGGACTACATTCCGCTGCCACTGAAGTGATAAGGCTCTCAAGGGAGAAAAAAGCGGAGGAATATATTAACAGCACCTTCATAGCAGACAAGTATAGACCGCAGGAGAAATTTATTGGTTTGTTAAATTACTGTTTAATTTCATAATTGTTGAGCAACTTGTTACCGTGTTGAAAGAAGTCGTCACTTCTGTAAATTGCCTGGCTTTGCATATCTGCAAGACTTCCCAGGTTTAAGACGGTATCCATACAGATTAAATTATTGGTCATTGTCATGGATGGATTTCTCATTTAATGTCGGCGTACACGTAAAACGTCAGGCAGTAACAAATTGTGTGTGGTGAATATTAATCGGTCTCTGGTAGATAATGAATAAAATAAATAAAATAATTAAAATAATTCACAATTCCTCAAAGTTTGTGTATTAGGGAAATACTTGAGATTTCTGCCACAAACGGTAGCTAGGGTGGGGGTGAATCAACATCCTCCACTGCAAATTATGAAACTATTTTGTAATATTAAAAGAAACGTTTGTGTTTTTGTTTCATTTCAGGCAATATTCACCTCTTAAGAGTGAAGTCTGACCCGGCCCTGTGTGTACCCATGTCAGCAGATTACGGACTGGGTCAACTCTGCACCGGAGAGGTCAATGTCAAGTTTGTGGATGGTGACCACCAATCGTTCCTCAAGGCTGATAAAGTGGATGAAGTTGTTCAGTTTATACACAATGTCCTGTCAGGTGATGCCCTGTAATGGCCCTGTCGGATGATGCCCAGTGATAGTGCTGTTGTGTGATATCTGGAGATGCTCGCTGATAACGATGTGGAGGCAAGAGTGTGCACTGCGACAAGATGAAGATGGGACAAGTGTCGTCATCTTAGCTGTTGAATAGGACTTGAAATAAAGTCAGTGACATGTGCAACTGTACCTTCACAACGATCACGAACGACAGGAGTATATTATGATCTGTGATACTGCTATATTCATTGTTGATTTCTATCTAAACGGTGTTGGTTATTTAATAACGGGAATAAAAACAATATACCCTGCAAAATGGAGATCAGATGTTCTACTTTTTTTCTGAAGTATGTAAATGAACCACAGCAACAAAATTCATTTCTGCGTATGATTTTTCAAATGTATGTTATATACATACATGCCCTTGGAAGTACCAAAGTGTTGAGGGGCCTGCCATTTCATATACTGGACGGAGAGACGGGGTATGGTATCGGTTACTGCTTCAAAACAGACACGTTGTCTCTGAACGAATAGCCGAACATTTGTATCTTTTTCTCAACTCATTTTTTTGCAGGACATCCAAGAATTTTTTTGTTTTGTAAAACCTAAGGCTAGAATGTTTTTTGTTTTTTTCCAGTATTGTCGTGAACAATTCAGTAGTATTATAAACTGACCAAGGTCCGACCAGAATATGAAATGGTGAATCTGTTACCGCCTCCGGTGTGCAAGTGATGCTGTTACCTATAACAGCATTGTGCACGTGGCTGCCATCGTATCCCAATAGCGTGGATCGATGCTCATGATATCAATCACTGTATTGTCTGGTCCAGACTCGATTATTTACAGACCGCCATCATATAGCTGGAATATTGCGGAGTGCGGCGTTCAACAACAACAAACAAAACAAACAAACAAACAAACGTGGCTGCCTGAGTACATGACACGTGTTCTGCGAGCAAATGCTACCTGTCGGACACATTGAGATCAGCGTGCATGACAGCTACTTTTTACATATGCGACACAGCGCTAAGCATCAACGCATTGTGCTAATAGTGTAGAATCCCACTCTGCGCGATACTGACAAATGCCCTAGCGAATATAACACGATCACGCTCTGCTCTGCTCCCAATTCCTAATGCTGATAACAGCGGACCAATGATCGGTTGTCCAATGGTGATTGGGTTAAGTAGTGTGTATGCTTTCAACTACTCGTTTGCTAGGCAGAGCGCAGCCCCATTGTCATCAATGGCGACGATTCAGAATCTACACTAGAGACAAATCAAAAGACGAAACTAAAAACATATTTTATCTAAACGCATGCATATAAAATTCTGTTCATTCTAATTTCGGTTTTGCAGCAAATACTCTGTATATACGAAGGTGTTGGTTGAGGGTGGGGTCTGGATCCCCCTGCTCTCATGGGCCTGATATAAAAACGTAACTGAATCACTCGACAAAAAGCGGAAAATCCAGTATTGGCATTATCGACTGATGTTCTATTCCTCGGTAATTGTTCAAGAATCTAGAAGCTGTTCTTTCTCCAGTGTATTATACTTACTCCATCGTTGAACACGTACACTTCCCGTTGACACTTATATTTTAGGACAGCTTCTTTGGGTTCCACATGGTTTTTTTTGTTTGTATGCTTTTAACGCCACACACAGCAATATTCCTCCTGTATGGCCTGTAAACATAATCGAGTCTGGACCAGACAATCCACTGATCGATAATGTCGCCGAACCTGACCACCTCATGTGGTCGCCTATTACGACAAGCATAGGTTACTGGGTAACCTTGAATCCCAACGTTTAATATACTCAACAGTTGTGACACCAATATTTTAGTGTATTTTTCAAACAAGTAAAGTTTGCTTTTCAGTATTGTAATACATGTATGGAATCAAGTCACAAAAACGCAGCTGCTGACTTTTATGCAAGCCCCATGCATTTCACTACCCAAGAAAAGGTATAAAAACATGTGCGTTAACGGGATTCCATGTGCATTGTTTAGCATCGTGCTCAAAACAACCACTCAGAAAAACATAAATATTACGCAATTATTCAACATTACGAAATGTCACGCCTGTCCGAAAATGAGCGTCTGCGAGCCATTGGTATGCTTGAAGCAGGATCGAGTCAACGTGATGTTGCAAGACAATTTACCGTCCACAGAAACTCCATTTGGTGTTTATGACAACGTTGGCAACAGACGAATGCAGTCTGAGACCATCCTCGGAGTGGCAGGCCAGGCGTAACCAATAATCGACAAGACAACTGCATTCGAACAACACACCTGCGAAAATGATTCCAGCCAGCAACTGTGACTGCAAGAAGCATCCCTGGCCTTCGACGAATATCTTCACAAACCGTACGTCGTCGCCTCAGATGTGCAGGGATTGTCGCCAGAAGACCCGCCAGATGCCCCATTTTGACAGGAAACCACCATCAAGCACGCCTACAGTGGTGCAGACTCTACAGAGTCTCGTTTCCACCTCAGCCACAGCGATGGACGGATTCGAGTGTACCGACGTCGAGGTGAACGTTACGTCAATGTGTCATGGAAGAAGATTGGTTCGGGGGAGGCAGCGTTATGGTATGGGTTGGGATTACAGCAAGACAGATGACCCGTTTGATAGTGGTAGAGGGAAATCTCAATGGACATCGGCCCTGTTGTTCTACAGTATTTGCGTCGTCATGGCACAGGCATTACCTTTCGACATGACAACGCACGGCCTCATATTGCTCGACCTGTTCTGGATTCTCGTCAACAACACAACGTGAATGTCATCCCCTGGCCGGCTCGCTCCCCTTATCTCTCGCCAATCGAGCACATGTGGGATGAGATGGATCGGCGCTTTCGACGTCAACTACGTGTTCCACAGACACAGGAACTTCGAAACATGCTCCAGCAGATATGGACAGATATCCCACAGGACTTTGTGCGACGCCTGGTCCATTCCATGAGACGAAGATGTCTTTTAACTGTTGCAAACCGAAATTGTTTCAGATTTGGTAAAAAAACATAACTTTGTATTAAATCTTATTCAATGTCACAGGAACTCTTGTTGTTCAGTATACAACTGTATACTCAGAGCCGGTATTTGGTTCTATTGTAGTTTAGCGAAACCCACAAACACGCGTATTGTGCGACCCGTGAAGATCCGGGGTAGAATAGGTCTTCAGCCACCCATGCTTGTAAAAGGCGACAATGCTTGTCGTTAGAGGCGACTAACGGGATCGGGTGGTCATTCTCGCTGCCATGGTTGATCCATGTCATCTTATCCCTATTGGTCATCGATGGTCATGATGTCGATCACTGGAATGTCTGGTTAAGACTTGATTATTTACAGACCGCCGCCATGTAGTTGGCATATTGCTGAATGCGGCGTTAAGCAACAAACAAACAAGCAAAGCGTATGGTGCCCATTTTGTATACACCTTAAACCTAAACGAGGTGACTCTGGGACTCGAACACAGACAGAAAATACAGGCATAACTTACGTTGCGTGAATGATTAAGGGCATTCCGGATGCATTCACGTTGCTGTCTTCAATACTTGATCTACCAGACGAAAGCGTCAAGCCAACATCGAAATGTTGCTGTGAGTGAATTTTCTTTTGGTGTTTGGCCTCCAAGAAACATCTCTGTGTACAGAACACAATTGCTATGCACATACGCATTTATTTAAGTCTTGATTGCATATAAATCTTACAGCAGAGATCTTTTAATCAGGAATTATCTTTCAAAAATTTTGAATACTCATGTATTTCCCCTATGGAGAGATTCCGTGTCAGAATAGGTCCCTAGGACTTGCAGCCTGGTTCTCTGGGAAAACTGCGCTGACGCTGGCGCTACACAACAGCATACCCAGGGAAGCAGTCTGTACTGTGACTTGGCTGGTTGTGTGTTGTGCCCTTACGGTGTGTAACGTTACTGATGCGTTCAGTCATTAGGGTTTTTTTCTACCAGACTCGCTTATACACGGGGCTGTTAAAGCTAAAATATTGCTGATCGTGGCGTAACACAATATTCAGCCATATATTCACGCCGGTTCTTTCTTCACTGGTACATACAGGTATGTATACTGCCCACAATATGTTCAACAACACCCAGTTAGATCTTTTGGATGACACGCAATGATATGCACTTTGTCGTAAACATGTTCAGATATTATGGCGATGTTCGTGTGGTGTTTATACATGTAGGCTGTGATACGATAGTTATTTCATGTGTTTAGACCCAAAACACACCAAATGTGTTCCGTTTAGGATTTAAACACATTGCTAAGCGTGTGTCTGAACATGTCTTGTATGTTTGTACATTGTTTGCTTTTCCTCACACATCAGGCCGTGATATACTGTTCAAAGCGGCGATACACCCAACGCATCGCCTAAGGGAGCATCCATTTAATTAGTCGGGTGGGTGGCAATATGTTTTCAAAGCTGTATCCAACAAACTATTTATTTACTGAGCACCACCAATCTATTTTCAGTGTTAACACAAAACAAACTATTCATTATTCTTCACCATCGCCTACAAACTATTCATTTTGGGCATAAGTCTGGAGAAACTATTCATTTAAAATCACACACACACACTCACTCACACATACACACACCCCAAAAATGAAATTTTATAGATGCTCCTTAACAGTGACTGACATCGCTCTTCAGACAGGCGTTCTTTCTTCCTAATCAAACCTGTCATAGAAAACGAACAACTCAGTATACGTTTGCTCATTTTATCAAATACCAGCTAATATTTTCATATTTTCAAACATATCACTCGCGTTAATGTTCTAACTATAACAAATAAATACAATTGCTTTGGAAAGCGTTCACAACCTAACAAATAGTGAAACGATATTTCGATCGTATTATCTTACGCTTGTTCTTTGTCAATGTCATCCATGCAGTGTGTTCGGTACAAATAGTTTAAAGCCTCTTGTGTATATTAGATCATTAAAATTCCTACAACCAACAGACAATCAAATGCCACAGACTAACAGTAACAACAAAATCAATCGCGTTCCCCAAAGACAAATACAGACCGCAATCTTCCATCGATCACAGGCACACAGAATGTTAACATTGTTGTTGATTTTATCAGCAAAGGCATTGTCCAATACAATGCCAACAATCTATTCGAACTGTTAGAGTAATACAAGAAATCAAAGCCCCATATACTTTCCCCTGACGAAGATGAGAAGCTAATTACGCCCCGATTTCCCCACTTGACAAGCCCGACATGCTGCCAGACAATCGCCTTCCCAGCGGGATCCTGCCTGTGTATCTTTGCTCTTTCCTGACGGTAATGTGATGCTCCGCCTCCCTCATTACCCCAAAAGCGCACCTGCTCAGGTGAACTAATCTTTTAATCTTGTTTATCTTAACCATCGCGCCCAATTGCCCGTTTAATCGGCTCCTTTCGCTATCAGAGTTTGTCATTGTACACCGCGATATTACGGTTTCAAGATAGCTCTGTGTCAGCATCGATCTGATGCGCTGATTGTAGTTGGCTGTAACGAGGCCAAGGTAGAGTCAACATGCCGACTGCTGTCGCAAACCACTAATTAGAAATGATTTATGAGGTTGCTGGTAAGAGGGGGTACTTTTCTTGTGAGCATATGGTATGAAATTCAATAACCAACTTTACCTTGATTTTAAGCAATAAACGTGTGTTGGGATGTGCCCGAGGCATTCATATGGTTGGCCGTGTGCACACATGCAATCGATCATCGCAGACACGTGCTTTTTACAGCACTTGAGCCAAATATATTAATTTTCTTTAACAAGAACGCATGTTTTTCATGGATTGTTTGAAAACCACACTTTTAAAACTGTTCATGTCTTTGATATGAAAACTTTATTAAGATGACGAACAGTACACTTGTTTGTTGGTTGGGCGATTTCCTTATACCTCCCCACAGCTACTAATAGAATCTAATGTACTGACGAAATAATGGCTACATTTGTACATGCTTTCATTATTCACATCTAAGCGGATAGGTCCGTGCTTGTCATTGACATTATAGTACGCTTTATTAAGGTTATTGTTACAACTGAAGAATAGACAGCAACATCCAGCGTACATATATACAGTCATGCACACACGTGTATATGTTTACGAACGCATTCAGTGTGACCAAGCCACGTGGTTCGACTCCCAGTCGCAAAACATTCCATTGGATGTTGAAGGACAGGTCATTTATTATAGGGTGGGGATGGGGTAGAAAGGAAAATGGCACGGGAGGTCTAAACAAAAATGTTACATTAAAATAGGGATGGGGCAGCAAAGTATGATACAATCAGTCCTAAGTTTAATCCCACCGCCCCCACACGCCCACGCCCCTATCACTATAATAAATTGCCAATCCCTTATTTCGTACTTTGGCAACGGTGGATTATCAGTTGATTAAAGAACCGGGTACGATTCCTCCCTGGGTAAAGTAAAGTGTATAAAGCCGCCCGTCATGTGCCCGTGGCTATTGTTTCTAGGTTTGTCAGCATCACACCGTGTTTGTGAGACCTGCATTATGGCAGGTGGTCCTGTGCATAGCGCACATCCCACAAATCAGGTGAAGTTGAACAATCTCAGCGGCGGAGAGTGCTTGGATGGGTGAGCATGTTCGGCAGGTTGGCTCTTGAGAGTTTCTAGGGCAACGATCACACACTTGGTGTCTCTTTGGGCAAGTGACTCTGTTCGACATTTGGTCACCTAGTAGTGAAAGGGTAATGAAGCTGACAACCGTTTTGCGCCTCGAAGGCAGCTTGGGTTGAATACTCCCCAGGAAGGTGAGAATGATAATCGAGTGGTTAATAATAATAATAATAATAATAATAATACTTTATTACAGTGTCATGTGTTTACAATTATATACACTATGGTCACAAATATAATTCACACCGAGCCATATCAGGCCTAAAGAACACAATAAGTCTAAAATACATATTAAAACATTTGCAGACTAAAATATATACTTAGTAATTTCAACATATACTTACATGCATATACATAATACACAAACACAAACACACACACAAACACACACATATATATATATATATTCCTTGATACCACAATAACCCCTTCACCGGGGTAATTATAATGTAGCGTTGCTGGCATACATTGCATGTGGCAATCTTTACAATTATGATTATTATAACTGAAATACTGCTCACAGCTGGGTGAAACCAAACTCGTACACGTTATAACATTGCACAATAGCAGCTTTGACAAACCTTTTGTTTGATTGAATATAGGTTTGTGAAAAATTGAATGCATGGTTAGATATATATTGAAACAACGTAACATTTTTTATCCATTTTGGAAATATCGAATTCAAGATAATTTACGTGCCGCTTTTGAGTCTCAAATTTTAACACATGGTTAAAAGCGGCGTAAAACCATATTCACTCACCCATGATCAATCAATATTCAACTTCCGTTGTGGGACAAATTAGATCATTCACTTTTAATTTAAGGTCACAATAAATCAGTTATCAGATTTTCATCAATTAATTTTAATACTGAAAGCATTTTAGTTTTTATACATGTATTAATTTTATTTTGTTACAAAAAACTGCCAAAGGAGTCTGTTCATTAACTGTCGCCGGGTGTGATTCGTATATAGCTTCAACCTGTAATAGCACTATTTATATTTGAGAATGAACGAAGACAAAACACGCAGGAATTACACCTCGTCTGTAGATACTGGTTTGGCAATGCAATGACATCATACAATCCATAGTGATGCAAATAAATACTTCAAGTTGATGTTACACTATTAAATGGATAATACACAAGTGTTTGTTTTTTTACATTTTGACATTTTAGCAATCGTGGCTTCTTTGAACACTACAATAGATTGGGGAAAGAAATCGCATCGCTATAAGCACTGATCACACACACACACACACACACACACACACACACACACACACATTCAGATCTACCTACTTCAGTATTGTTGACTCATATTATTTATCTTATATGACAATGTATTAATACTGGTGAAAGAATCTATATATATAAACAACCATTCGCCATCTTCTGATCAAACATACACAGCCGGCCAATCTGTGAGGATATTAAGACGTCATTGTGTTTCAAATGACGTCACTTGTCACGTCACAACTGACCATGTGCGCACTTCTTGTTACTATACTAAGAGTCCGATGGCTGTCACAAGATAGATTCTTGTCACATAACAGTGAGTGGGTGAGTGAGTGGATGTTAAATGCCTCTTCGGATTAAGTTTACTTTCAATTGCATTTTCTTGTCGCTTGGAGAGAGAGAGACAGAGAGAGAGAGAGAGAATGTTTACTGCCACTTTGAACAGTATTTCAGTTGTATTAGTGCGTGTAGTGGTGTTGAAGAAAAGTAAGTGAGTGAGTGAGTAAGTATTGTTTTAAACCGAATCAGCAGTATTGCAGCTATTCGTGGCTGTGAAGGATAGTACAAAGGGAAGGAAAGTGTGAGTGAGTGAGTGAGTGAGTGAGTATTGTTTTAAACCAAATCAGCAGTATTGCAGCTATTCGTGGCTGTGAAGGAAAGTACAAAGGGAAGGAAAGTGTGAGTGAGTGAGTAAGTGAGTATGGTTTTACGCCGCGTCTAGCAATATTCCAGCAGTATCACGGCGGGGGACACCAGAAATGGGCTTCACATATTGTACCCATGTCGGGAATCGAACCCGGGTCTTCGGCGTGACGAGCGAACGCTTTAACCACTAGGCTACCCGACTGTCCCTGTCACACAGCTTCACCGAAACTTATTTCTTGGTAAAGTATGAGTTCCACGTGTATGGATTTTAGGAGCTGAATGTTCGCAAGTACCGCTCAAACGAATGCCCATTCAGATGCAGAATCCCGTAACCCTCTGTTGACACATTTAACTCACACATTTGTACATATTTCTAATGCCATTAAATAGCCTAATTTTATGTACTCCACTTTGAACTTAAAATTCTGAAGTTAAAACTTGATTAGGCGACTGGGACACCGTTTATAGTAATTTTGAAAACCAACACGGAATATGTGAAACCATTAATTAATTATTAAATGCTAAAGGAGGACAATTATAGCCCCGCTGTTACACACACCTGGAGCGAATCAGGTTCCATCTCCACGGATACAGATATAACACTGTACATACTGACAGCAATAGATATCGGAATGTCTCGGAAAAGGATCATCTGTATGGCATGAAACTCACGATGGAATCTTGAGATTACTCAGCAAAGTTTAAAACCTATCCGATACATAATTATCTTTATACTCAAGGGGCACGGGTGGCCCAGTCGTCTTAGGCGCCGCAATTCGCTGTGCAGAATTGCGTCCCTTGGGCAAGCCAAAAACCTATGATTTTGGGTTCGAATCCCGGTTCGCCCAGATTATGTTTTTAGGTTTGTTAGCACCATACCTGTGTTCGTGGGTTTCACCGAAGTGGTAAACGTCTGAGACCTACATCACTTCGGGCTTTCCTCCCACATTAAGCTGACACGCCGTGATATATTTGGAATAATGTTAAAAGCAGCGTTAAACCCAACTCACCCACTCACTCACTCTTTATGCTAAATAGCATGTTTTACTAAAAACTGCAGTCAGCAGCTCTTCATTGCGCTTGCTTTTTTTCACCCTCAATAATATCATGAATAGAGATATTAAGGCAGGAAGGTACGTACGTAGGTAGGTGAGCTAACATGCGGTTAACCTCCTGGGTACCAAAGGGACATATATGTCCCTACTCTTCAGCCCTTATTTTGAAGCCTGATAAAATTCAACATACATCACACACAAATGCACGTCACAGTTTTGGATTCTGTGGGAAATTCACTGTTCTGTGATATCGTCTACTGTAATTTTAGGTAAAGCAAAATTACTGAAAATGACCTTTGAAAATTAGGTACATCATACTCTCGCCATTGTTTACACATTACTAAATCACCATTCACGGCCTTATTTGCAGCATGTTTTGAATCTAAATTGCGGATATTTACTAGGAAAAATGAATTTCAAAGTATAGGGTATATGCTTTTATAAAATCACCAGTGCTCATTCCAAAACGTCGACGATAACCCTAGAATCGTTTAGAATGTTTTGGAAAATACGCCAACGCGAACACCGAAGTGAGCCCATATTGGGTAGTGTTTACAAAACCACGTTGCACGTATGCCGGTTATGAGACGCCTATTACGTCACGTATATTTCAAACCCAGCTGCGATACATACATCCTTGAATTCCTCATACAAATGGTCAAATGACAAATGGTCTTTAAAATTTGTCACAAATACAAGCTTTAAGTATGTTGATGAAATCAAGCGAAATATATAAAGTCAAAATAACGAACGCTGTGTTCGCTCAGTTTCCTTAAAGCTGCAAAATACAGAAAATCTTTGCACAGTACCTTTGTCGGTGTACGATAAAAAGCGGAGAAATTTTCAACACAGAACAAACTCTCGGACAACACTTACCAGTGTCTTTTCTTCAAAACGGTTTAATATTTGCAGTTAAATTTACACCATCAGATAGGAATTTTAATATTCTACATCTTTGCGTATTTTATAGCGGGGTAGATCCAGTGCCGCGCGAACGCAATTCTCGCACAACCTTCTCTTTACAGATCTTAAGGAAATGTGTGTCAGAAGCATATCTCGGCGTCTCGGCGTCCGGGTTAACGTCGGGTTCAGATTATTGCACTTGTATAACGAAATGCACGTGCGTGTGTGTATACCTCCGGACTAATACTGGTTTAATAGTTCTCGCTCACTTAGACACATGCCACAGTTTAACATAGATACCCAACTCAAACACAGTGTACTGACTCAGTTCTTGCTCTATCTCCTTAATTCCGAGCGCAAGGCAGGGTGAAAAACGTACCATCTTTAACGTCTTTTGGTATAACGCTGTCGAAGATCGAACAACCGACCTTCCGCTGTCCGCGCAGACGTTGTGTCCACGACACACGGGTGCGGCCCCCCTCACTGAACTCAATCACACACTCGCTCTCACTAACTCGTGCACGCACCCGCGCTGTATTAACCTCGACAATGAATTAACAGCCGGGGTATCGATCAGGATAATGGCATACTCCTGCTTATTCAACAATGGTTCCGTGACATCCAGTTTTACTGAAACCTCTTTAACCAATAAATCCTACAGCAGTGCTTTATAGGAGAAGCTCTATATTATTCTTGACTTTACTTTACGGAAAGTGAAGATCCGGATCAGAATAGTCCTTCAACAACCCATGCTTGTCGCAAGACACGACTATGCTTGTCGTAAATGACGACTATGGTTGTCGTAAATGACGACTATGGTTGTCGGAATACAGGACTATGCTTGTCGTAAGAGATGACTATGCTTGTCGTAAGAGATGACTATGCTTGTCGTAAGAGATGACTATGCTTGTCGCAATACGCGACTATGCTTGTCGTAAGAGATGACTATGCTTGTCGCAATACGCGACTATGCTTGTCGTAAGAGACGACTATGGTTATCGGAAGACGGGACAATGCTTGTCGTTAGAGACGACTAATCATAACGGGATCGGGGATAACAGGATAACTCGCTGATGCATGTCATCGTATCCAACTTACCTGAATCGATGCTAATAATGTCAATCACTGGATTGTCTGGTCCAGACACGATTATTTACAGACCGCCGTCATATAGCTGGAATATTTCTGAGTGCGGCGTTCAACAACAATCAACAAAGACAAGACTTTATGAAGAAACTTCTCTAAACCGGACAATTGATGATCCGGGCGATTTCACTTCATTAAAGGGGTTTCACTGTACGCATCAGTCAAATAGCCTGCTGTGTTAAAACAACCCTGTTTATAAGTGTTGAAAATAAGTGATGACTGTTGGTAGGCATGGGGACATTTTCAAATTTGGCGCTCGTGTGAGTGAGTGAGTTTGGTTTTACGCCGTTTTTAAACAGTATTCTAGTTATATCACGGCATGTCAGCTTAATGTGGGAGGAAAGCCCGAAGTGATGCAGGTATCAGACGTTTACCACTTCGGTGAAACCCACGAGCACGGGTATGGTGCTGACAGACCTAGAAACATAATCGGGGCGAACCGGGATTCGAACCCACAATCATAGGTTTCTGTCGTGCCCAAGGGACGCAACCCTGCACAGCGAATTGCGGCGCCTTAGACGACTGGGCCACCCGTGCCCCCGGGTGTGTGACAAAAATTATGTCTGTCGCAATTCCACATCATCCCGTATTTTTCAGGTGAACAATTGACTTGCCTTTGCATGTATCTGTGACGGTGCCTCCGATGAGGCAGGACACGCTCACCTTTTCGCGAACACCTGGTAGCATCACTATTTGACGCCGATTCATCAGCAAACGTTTATGATGTAGTCGGAATCGTACAATGGACTCTGCTTATAGTAGATATTTCTTATGAGTATGACAGACATACAGATTACTTTATTGGCACAAGCCACGAATGGCCTCAGGCCAGTATTTCGTTTGATGTTTCGGGTTCAAGATGGAAAGAATGTACATTTACTGAAATGAATGTTTCTAACATATACCTAGTACGAAAGGCTTCATTCACAAATTTCCCTGACAACCTAATAGTTTTCCGTAACTCAATAAATTCATACACACATGAGTGTTTATAATAACATTAGGTATGTAATGCTTCCTCATGTCTCTATATAGGGGGCGGTCGGGTAGCCTAGTGGTTAAAGCGTTCGCTCGTCACGCCGAAGACCCGGGTTCGATTCCCGACATGGGTACAATGTGTGAAGCCCATTTCTGGTGTCCCCCGCCGTGATATTGCTGGAATATTGATCAAAGCGGCGTAAAACCAAACTCAGTCACTCACTCATGTCTATATATGCTGGGCACATCAAAACAAGCTGAACCTATCTTCAATCTTTTACCATTTCCTACATATTCTCTGAGTGCGTGGTACATGGATACCCCCAAGGCGACTAGTTTCTATAAATAAAATGTGACTGACATTCAAAGTTTTAAAAAAGCCGTCCAATGATTACCATTGCTTGTCACGTTTAAATAACCCTCCAATTCAAATCTTAGCTTATATTCCCTATATAAATACAGATTATGGTTAGGTTGTGTTGCTTTATTAGAATGTTGAGTGTATGTGAGGGGGCACGGGTGGCCCAGTCGTCTAAGGCGCCGCGATTCGCTGTGCAGAGTTGCGTCCCTTTGGCACGCCAGAAACCTATGATTGTGGGTTCGAATCCTGGTTCGCCCAGATTATGTTTCTAGGTTTGTTAGCACCATACCCGTGCTCGTGGTTTCACCGAAGTGGTAAACGTCTAAGACCTACATCACTTCGGGTTTTCCTCCCACATTAAGCTGAAACGCCGTGTATACTGGAATGCAGTTAAAAGTGGCGCTAAACCAACTCACTCCGTCATTAGTGTATGTATGAACAGAATGGTGAGTCTGGAATGTTGATACACCATCTGCACTGATCCTATTCCAGCATTACGGATGACTTCACCCATTAAAATACCTCACCATTGCAATACGAGTAACGACTATCGCATTAGCGATCGACTCTAGAGTTACTGTAGATTGGCAATGGCAATGTTAATGTAAATGTATCGTGTTTGTCTTAAACGTATTTGGGACCTATGTACATAAATATTATTTTGAAAGTATTCAACAACCTAGATACCACAAGGCAAACATAGTTATTTGAACAAAGTACATTAAGGACTATCTTTGACATTATCACACCCAAACTGATATATACAAATAACTGCGGTGTTCATGTACACAATATGTATTTTCAATGACAGTATACCAGGTGAACGCTACAACCAATTGATTCTTTGTTCTTTGGACCTTTTGAGAAAGCGTAGGAATTCGCCGAAGAACATTTTTTGGATCTTAAGACACAAATCGTTCATTCGTTAATTAAGTGCACGGGTCAGTCGTCAAGGACGCCGGAATTCGCCATATACAGGGTTTAATGTCAAAAGTTTGCAGAATACTATAAATGTGGGTTCGAATCCAAAATACGTAATGAATATGATCCTTGGTTTGAGAGCACTATGCCCGATTCCCGACATGGGTACAATATGTGAAGCCCATTTCTGGTGTCCCCCGCCGTGATATTGCTGGAATATTGCTAAAAGCGGCGTAAAACCATACTCACTCACTCACTCTGGTGTCCCCCGCCGTGATATTGCTGGAATTTTGCTAAAAGCGGCGTAAAACCGTACTCACTCACTCACACTTTCCTTCCCTTTGTACTTTCCTTCACAGCCACCAATAGCTGCAATACTCTCTCCAAGTGACAAGAAATGCAAAGTAAACTTAATCCGAAGAGGCATATAACACCTCAGCTTTACTCATATACCTCTCAAAATATAGAATAAAATTAACTCCAAACAATATAGAATTGACAGGATCAAGAACCTACATATACAAACGAGTCTTTTAACCAAATGTATTCTTTTTGACGTCATTTATGTCACACATTTATTACTTGACAATTTACTTAGTACATTCTAGATGACAAACGTTAGGTATTTCAGCATAAGTGTTTCCAAGCAGGCCTGTCAACTGCTCAGTCAAGGAAAGCCCATTGTGTCTGGATTCTCCAAAGGAATAATTATGTATTCAGCAGCTTCATCACAGTGTCTTTAAGTATCTACAAATAATCATATACGATCCGCTCCACAAAGTAAAAGTCTTAAATTTCGCATGAGAGAGGGGTTTATGTTGCGGTAATGTCACCTTCACTACTGATAGAAAGATTTTACATTTTCCGGCTGATAGATTAGACAAATAGTATGCAATTCTAGTATCGGGGCTGCTATCAGAGCAATCACACCGTCCTACAAAAGCGCAAAGAAACGTTTGTCACCCTAATTAATTACTTACTCATCAAATTTTAATCCCTCCTATTTCACGGTTCGCAAGTCGACAACCTTCCTGTCGTCTGGTCGATCAATAATACTGTATTCTCTGCGGAATACATGTCACGTGGCTTTCAATATGAAATCGCTCACTCTCATTGGCTGATGAAATTGAAACCACTTTGTTAATGAGTTGTTATAACCCCCAGAGGAGGTGCCGTTAGCTGACATTATATTATGCCTTGTCAGTTTTAGTGTTTGCAGCTTCCAATCTGTTTCGACTGACGACTTAGATATTGCGGAGCGACAGATGGACTTTCGTTGCCGTGACAATATCGTCAGTGAAACAGTCCTCTTACCTGGCGAAGGGGCAGACACGGACCCAAGTAAGATTTTTGCACGTACTTGCTTTATTCAAATTTCAAGTAATCTCACACACGTATACTCTATCACCACAATGATAACCTATTGATGAATATTTTCATTTAAATTAATAGGTATTATGAGATCGACGGTTAGAACCGCAGTTGTAACTTATAGAAATTTACAAACCCTTAACCTATTCATAATTTCATTATTGGTGCCGTAGATGTTTACTTTTTAATCACATTCATAACCTATAATTATTATTTTGGTATTAAGATTAATAAATTTAAATTCTGAATGGTTACATATGACACTTAGAATACATCGGTGTGCCAAGATCCACCTTTCTTAACCAAATATACCCTTAAAGTGTGAATATAATTGGTAACAATATCCTCTCTTTAGAATTATCTTTTTTATGCTAATGGTTTCTTATGATGTGTTTTTTTACACAGACTTAGTTTCACAGCTGGGTTCCATATGGTTAATGTCAATATTGGCATTTTAAAGAACTAATATGTTCCTATAAACATATTAGATATCAGTGTGATAGCCGGTTGAAATGTTTAACTGGTATCATTATTATCAAATGACATGCGAAGCTAAGACTACTCCTGTATATTCTAATAATCATTAAGTCAACAAAGAACTTAATCGTTAATATTTCTCGTATGACACGATGACCTTGCTTTTTTTGTTAATATGATACATTATTTTCAAACACGATATAATGTTCAATATCTCGAGAACCCGATACAGTATTGTACTGAACTCATCCACTACATTTGCAAATGCTCATTAAAACTTAAGCACGTCCACTACTTTCATTAAATTTTACTTTTTGTCTGATTGTTTTTTGCGATCATGTTTTCACATTATCTCAATATTTGTTTCACACTTTTTATCATGAAGACAGGACAGTAAGATTTTTGTTAGAGTTTTTGAATATCGAACTCCTGATATGTTGTTTAGTTTGCATCTGAAGTGGGCAATTCTGCCAGTTTACATAATGATTGATCATATTAAGCAATTACTGATCTAACATATTGTTTTCGTGTTTCACAACTAATAAATTATTATATTTAGTGCCTGTATTACATATAGCATGAACACAAATGGAACAGGAAACAATTGGATATGCTTGTCAGGTTATGTATTGATTAAGATAAACTGCAAAAGAAAGTATATACTTGAAAATTGCTAGTGACCCAGAACGTTACAAGGTGCAAATCACAACTATGATACCCCTATCAAATACACTACCATCGAACCATTTTGTATTTGTTTCATTTTTTATTTGTTTCATTTTGTTTCATTGTTTATCAAATAATGGGTGTATATTATATTTGGCTCGGCAGTTTATACTTGTGCGTCAAATTCATTATATTCGTTTGCATTATTTCCATATTTAAGATTTCACTACATTGGGAATCAAGTTTATATCATCTCAATATATAGAGTGGTTTATATTAAACTCATTACACAGAGTGATTAAAAAAACATCTATGAAAAAATTAAACAATACTAGCATTGTCCTCGCTGAGAGATACCTATTGATGTACCTATTTTATTTTACATCTCACACAAAGTGTTGAAGTGTATGTAAACGATGGGGCTATTCTATTCAAATTCAGTTATAGTCACGACAAAAGAACAAGTAGTCTAGATATCTACCCAGATAAAACTAAATACGCTATGATTCGAAGTTAAATGGATTCATTGGTGACGTGCAGTCAACTCTATTGGTTGGGTTATTCATAGGTATTTTACTTCAGCTATTGGCGACTACATACCTCATGTCTTTCTTCCATTACAGCATCAATGTTTCACTGTAATCATTGCAAATTACAATATAATTTAAATATAAGCTACAAAACCCTTTCCATATTCATAAGAATTTTCTGCTAAAAATACCGATAGTACAATTCCGACTATATCATGAGCATGTGTTTACGAATCAATATCATATAGTAATGATACCAGGTGTTCGCGAAAAGGTGAGCGTATCCTGCCCCACTGGTGACACAAACACATGCAAAGGCAAGTCACACATGCCAAGTTAGTCACGGACATATTTCTGATGCAACTGGGAAAAATGTTAAAATTAATTTACCAGAGATTAACTTGTTACTAATTGTCAACAGAAATCATTCATTGTAAATGTTCTTTATCACATCTTCGGTTAGAGACCGAGATAAATGATAAATGATATTTAGTAATTAAGTAATTAGGTTTAGTTTGGAATTCGTTTGACCTTTAATCATTGTGGATTCAAATATGTTATTTTACATGAATAAATAACGAAATAACCAGTCTTCGTTATTTCATAGTTATAATCAATTTGATTTAATTTGGGCAATGTTGCAACTACAATGCCAGTAGGCTGTAAATATGTGACATCCATAAGCCAGATTAACGCTATCCAACCAGGCAACTTATCTTTTGTAAATGTTTAATCAGTTCAATATTTATACAGCAAAGGTTATTTCTTTTGACAACAAATGTCCTTCTCTGAAAGTGTTTCTTGCACCAGTTTCAACTTGAACGAAAGTGTCGTTCTTGTTAAACTGACTCTCACAAACGCTAATCATGTTGATGGAAAACAGTTTGAAAAAATGTCATTCTTCATAGTCTTTCATTAAAAGTCTTCAGTCGACATAACGTTCTTTGAAAAGGAACAATAATTACATACACTGAATACATATGATTATTGATGCTAAATCACAATGCATGTAGTCACCATGACATCTCAATTGTGGTTTTTTTACGCAAACGTTAAATTGGTGAAACGATAAGTGTGTAAATTCCTCTTTTTATTTAAATATGTTGAGGTGGCACGGTAGGATGTTAAAGTGTGTGAGTAAATATTACTTTTAACAATAGTGCGGCTATTCACAGTTCACCGATGGCGTGATGCCCTGACAAACTTTATATTACATTATGCATATATGTAACTAGTTTCTTGAAGCTCGGAATAATGGAAATATACTTTTCAAATATGTAATAGTATACAAATATAAGAAATTTGAAGCTTGATAAAAAAAAACATGTATATAAAAAAGTATCAGTTTAAGAATAGGAGCCTAAAGAGCATAACATAATTACATTAACATTACATTCATGAGAAACCAAATGAAAATTGCCTTTAGTGTTAAAACATATATACATATACAAGCGGAACGATTATGCAGTTTCAAAAGCATAATCACACAAACACGACGTGCACGCAATGGTACGACGATGATAAATGGCACCAAAAAACAAAACATTTCAAGAATTTCACTTTTGGTCACGTCAGTTCCAACATTCACGTAAATTAAATATTATTTCATGTATCAATATACACGTTGCCTGACGAACATGAGACAGATACAACCTTTGGAAAATTCTTAACAATATTAACAAATGTCACTTTTTTTCTTGAGGCAATTGACACGCAGCGTAATGTTTAAAATGAATAAAAGCCGCATGAATGTGCTCTTTGACATCACGTATTTCATAACCTAACAACAGTAGACTATCAAGTGGAACCTATTTTTATCTCCAGTTGGGGGTGCGTAAGAGGGATTGGGGTTAACGAAGGGAGACGTGATATATCACAGAAGAAGGTACATGTCAGCAATTAATTTTCTCTGACATTTTACTGGCCTTCGAGTCTTGCTTCTTCGACGCTGTTTGATTTCCACATTGGTACAATCTGACTCCTGTGAATTGAACATTGAAGAGCCATTTGGCCCCAAGGAGATTAAAACGATTAAAAAACTCCTTGTTCTGTTGTAATGTTGATGAGATGAGACGTGTTTGCAGAGGTTTTAATTTCGCGTCCTTTGTTTGAAAAATCTTCTGACACTCTGATGGTGGACCCAGTGATATATGACCCTGTACAATTAATTATCTCGGCCTGCATTTCGCCAACCCCTCTTGGACTGTTGTGAATCTTTTATACAAGATACATGCTCTACTGACAGTTTATGAAACAAGATATCCACACGTTGAAAAACGACTCTTCTGATGTCAACGCGCGCTGAAAAAGATGGACAATTTGTATTGAGCATGTTAATCGAAATTATACAATGACCTGACGGATGTTGCCATCTTGAATTATGTTACATTTATGGCTATACATGACATTAAAGACTGTCTTTACAAGAGGACAAACAAAACTGCTATGTTGTACAACGAAACATATGGTAGTTATAAATGTTTTGTTGTAAATCTACAATTAATGTTAATGCAATCCCGTGAATCGAAACTTGAGAGGAAGTTTTTAATAAATGCCTGCGAAGACGCTATTACAATAAGTAGTCTTTGGTCAATAGAAATTAGAAGTTATTACCAGTAAGTGTTATTCTGTCGCAAGTCTTCTTGTAAGGTGTACAATTAACATCTTTATCGATTATCTTCATGTACTAATAGTTGTGGTTAAAACAGGACCGTACCTTGACGATTAGGGTATTGTGTACAATCAATTTGATGTTCGCTACTGGTTGTGGTTACATTATTGGAAACGAACTAAGCATACTGTACTCACTCACACATAATTGGTTGAAGCGCATATTATAGTCGCCAGATGGGTTATCATTATAATATACGCGGATCCATTTTGGAAGTATACGTAACATTTATGCATCCTTACGTTTTAGAGGTTGTCAGGTATATATACAGTAAGGATAAGATTTACAGTTAAGAGCTTAAGTTTTAAGTCCGGTTTTGCTCTTAACTGTAATAAAGTTGTTCATCCATAAATCTTATCCTCACTTAATAGTCCAACTTCTAAACGCCTATCAAAGAAGGTATATATAAAATAAATTGATAACAATACCACGAGCGTATGACTCATTTGGTGATATATTTTCAACATGCATGATTACTGAATAGCGAATTGCCGAATCAGAAACCGCAACTCTTCTTTCCGAAATATACTGTATCGTGCATTATTACTTATGCAGGGAAATGAAATAGCTTGAATATAGATGGACGTTACATACTTAGCGACGTCCGTGAATTATAACAGTTTATCACAAATGAGTATTATGTTATGTCACTATTCGGGGGAAGAATACATTTGTCGATTTCACCTAACCTCAGTGTCATATCATTAAACATTTCCTTCGTTAAAGATATATAACGGTATCAGAATAAATTGTCTCTTTTAACGTTAGTTGTGCTACCGGTAGGGCAGGACATGCTTACCCTTTTCACAAATACCTAGTGTCATGACTGGTTGTCAGTGATACTTTCATATAATTGTCATCACTATTTTGCCTTTTACGCCCAATAGAATGTGTTTCGGCGCTTTATATATAAAATACCGGATAGGGTTGTCAGTGCGATAATCCTATGTTTCTATTGTCCTATATTTTTTTACATTTTTATTTCAATATAATGGTTGACGACATAAGATGCTGACAATTACATAATTATGGTGGTTGTAAGAACGGCACACCTCTCCTCAGCTGATTACGGTTGCTTGACAATATAGGTCAGCACAGAAACTATTAAAGATGTGACATCGATCATCATATCATATACCATGCCGTTTCCTACCCACCCTCAAGTCTTTTCTTGGGGTTTCATTTAGTTTTGGAAGTCATCGCTATATTGAATAAATTGTTTGATAGGCATTACCTAGAAGTTGACGGATGACATGGTAGACACAATTGTATGGATAACAACTTCTTTAATACTGTAAAAAGCGACGTTTCGGTATAGATCCTTATACCGTTGTCAAGCAAGACTGAATGAGGGGCATAGTACAGAATATATATAGGTAGGTGTTGGCAACAAAGGGATAATACCGTCACAACACGATGGACAGAGAACACATAGGTGGAAGCCGATGGGACATGAAGCCAATAAACAGGATAAGTGATTATTGCTTGATGAGTTCATAGTAGGCGGATGGGATGAAATAACCTTGATCTCTGTTGATTGATGACTTGTGGCGGCGAATGTGGACTGCTTCTGTTGGTTTTCTTTTAGTGAAATCATGGAGGTTGTTGGAGAGAATTTGGACGTTGTCCCAGATGATGTTGTGATTAGGTTGGAATAAAATTGTGTCTACCTTGCTATATTAAATAACAAAAAAATAATCAGTTTGACATTTCATTCTCTTATATTCTTCTCTTTCGGTTCAGGAGGTTTTCTAACATTCGTTTTCTATTCCCCACATGGGTACAATTTGTGAAGCCCATTTCTGGTGTTCACCGCCGTGATATTTCTGTAATATTGCTAAAAGCGGCGTAAAAGAATACTCACTCACTCTAACATTTGACATTTCTTACAAATGTAGAATTGTGAATATGAGCCGAGAGAATGGTTATTTGTTCAAACTTGATGGCGCATAACAAATATCATGGTCAATTGATATACCGTTAGCATTGTGACTTGAATGTTTTAATGTTAGAACGTTTGTAAGACAAGAGGGGTCTTTTTAGAATGGTTTGCGGGGAAGGAAAACGTGAAATATTGTATTACAATGTAAGAAAAGTAACCCGCCTTTCATGGGTTTTTTATTTTCTTAAATATGTTCCTAACTACGAAATAGTTAGGCATTGATCATGTTTTAAGATAGTGGGTTAGTGACGTTTGAGGTGGAATGAATGAATTTCGTTTAACCAAGACACATAACAGAATCGCTCATTTTTATTAACATTGGACAAAGGTTTACCGATAGTTCATAACGATACACGCAATATATTTGCAATTGGGTGTAGTTAGAAAATAAATAATTTGCGAAATGAGGGAAGGTCACACGAACGGAACACGTTTCAATATCATAAACTTGCTAAAGGTGAAATTGATAATGCGATCTAGACGTAGTACATGGCCAGTATTTATGGTGATATTGGTCAGATCGAGTTATGCAAACAAGTTTAAGACGCAAACACCTTTATCTGTATTTATGTCATTTTTCTAAACGTATGAAATCACACGTACCATCTATACATATTATTATACATGTAACTGGTCAGCGAGTTTTCTTTATACTAAAGTTAAACAGTAAATACCTTTATCCCCAATGCCTCGGTCAAATTAAATTATACAATTCTGCTGAGATAAGTGAAACTAAAGTTCACAATCTTATCTAATTTAATCAGAAAATGAGATTATCAGCAATCGCTGGAATAGATATAAATGCGGACGACAGTCAGTCATATTTAACTCTGTGGCTGAATTATAAAACTGCATCATATACCAGTATTCACCAAGGTAAGAGCATTTACTATATTTATGTAGAAGCTAGCCCTTATGTTAGATTAACATGCAATAGGGGTACACCCAGAAAGGTACTCGGTAGAGTAAGGTATTTTACTGTTAAATCAGTATGTTGTTGCTTTTTGCAAGTCCGTGCGGTTATCTGAACACATATCTTTGTGTTTATTTGTTTTATTTTTGTAAGATTGTTGTGAATAGATTATGTCAGCCCTGTGTCACTTTATTCAGTTGCTTTAATGGAATATTGATATACCTACTCTGGTATATGTATTTAGAGAGAAAGAATAAATATTTTTTTACGTCGCATCAGTGATATTGCAACTATTTGCGGCGAAATAAAGTGTGTCGGATGTTTTGTTGAGAGTACCATTCAATCCAATGTAAATTATTGCTCCCTCTATGTCACCTGTCTCTCCATTTCCACCCTCTATGTCACCTGTCTCTCCATTTCCACCCTCTGTGTTACCTGTCTCTCCATTTCCACCCTCTGTGTTACCTGTCTCTCCATTTCCACCCTCTGTGTTACCTGTCTCTCCATTTCCACCCTCTATGGCACCTGTCTCTCCATTTCCACCCTCTATGTCACCTGTCTCTCCATTTCCACCCTCTATGTCACCTGTCTCTCCATTTCCACCCTCTGTGTTACCTGTCTCTCCATTTCCACCCTCTATGTCACCTGTCTCTCCATTTCCACCCTCTATGTCACCTGTCTCTCCATTTCCATCCTCTATGTTACCTGTCTCTCCATTTCCACCTCTATGTTACCTGTCTCTCCATTTCCACCCTCTATGTCACCTGTTTCTCCATTTCCACCCTATGTGTTACCTGTCTCTCCATTTCCACCCTCTATGTCACCTGTCTCTCCATTTCCACCCTCTATGTCACCTGTCTCTCCATTTCCACCCTATATGTCACCTGTCTCTCCATTTCCACCCTCTATGTCACCTGTCTCTCCATTTCCACCCTCTATGTTACCTGTCTCTCCATTTCCACCCTCTATGTCACCTGTCTCTCCATTTCCACCCTCTATGTCACCTGTCTCTCCATTTCCACCCTCTATGTCACCTGTCTCTCCATTTCCACCCTCTATGTCACCTGTCTCTCCATTTCCACCCTCTATGTCACCTGTCTCTCCATTTCCACCCTCTATGTTACCTG
The DNA here is from genome assembly GCF_023055435.1 of Haliotis rufescens. Taxonomy (NCBI): domain Eukaryota; kingdom Metazoa; phylum Mollusca; class Gastropoda; order Lepetellida; family Haliotidae; genus Haliotis; species Haliotis rufescens. The sequence continues at coordinate 56,722,071 of NW_025963779.1, read as the reverse complement.
TCTCTCCATTTCCACCCTCTATGTCACCTGTCTCTCCATTTCCACCCTCTATGTCACCTGTCTCTCCATTTCCACCCTCTATGTCACCTGTCTCTCCATTTCCACCCTCTATGTCACCTGTCTCTCCATTTCCACCCTCTATGTCACCTGTCTCTCTATTTCCACCCTCTATGTCACCTGTCTCTCCATTTCCACCCTCTATGTTACCTGTCTCTCCATTTCCACCCTCTATGTCACCTGTCTCTCCATTTCCACCCTCTATGTTACCTGTCTCTCCATTTCCACCCTCTATGTCACCTGTCTCTCCATTTCCACCCTCTGTGTCACCTGTCTCTCCATTTCCACCCTCTCTGTTACCTGTCTCTCCATTTCCACCCTCTATGTCACCTGTCTCTCCATACATGTACCTGTTTCATACTACCTGTGTCTGATATAACTCAACACCAGATGTACATGTTTCTCAGTACCTGCGTCTCTAGGGTACTTTGTGTATTTCTGTCAAGTTTCCAGCCGTCACTTGTATGTCTGATAAACGATCTGTGGTGTTCAACGGACCATTGGTTCGATGACCAGTTCTATGCAAGTCGTAAACACAAATTAACTTCGAATAACCTTTATTTGCCCAACAGTCGTATAACCAGATGACAAGCAGCTTGATTTAGCCTCATTTGTATGCACGAAGGATTTCTATCTGACAATAGTGCAGTACATCAATTATGCATAGCGTTTCCTTATACCTCACTGAAAACAGTACAACGGACCCAAGAAAACACTTTCATTCATAAAAAGGACTATAGAACGCGTTCATCCCTGAAAACAAAGTTAGTTTCATTTCATAAATCACAGAGTATGTTATTACTAGTGTGGATGTTAAGGTTGTCATAGCGACAATTGCAACTATTAACCTGTCGACGTGGGTCAAGTGAGTTCTGTTCTACAGGGATACATGTAGGTGTTGGCTCTAATGTTAACTAACACACCGCATGGAAACGTTTAGCAACGAAGATTACTTTGTTTACTTGGACAAAACTGATAAAGTGATAAAATCTTTAATACGCATAACCACATCATCTGAAGTCGAACTATTGTATTCAAAACGTTATAAAAGGAACTTTTGTGACACGAATAATGTAATATGAACGGACTTGAAATACGACCTTAATGAAACAATGAACATTAATTTTCATTTTCTCTAATTAGTCCTTCCCCGCAGCTATGTTATGATAGCGCGTAAGAATAGAGTGGTCATGAGACAAATATTTTCTTTTATTCTATGGACACAGTACATGTGTGTCAAAATATTTTCTTTATGGAGCCTTAAGGAAATGCCAGAAATAGAAATGACAAAGGCATTTTTCAATTTTTCAGCAAAATCCTGATATTGATAGCTATATTAAAATTGATGTTTCTATGTACTGAAACACCAATGCAGGTTATTGCCACATTTCGTACATGTATGTAGTATTCATTTATGTTTTCTTTTTACCATGAAAAGAAAGGATGAAAATGTTTTTTCAGGATGAAAATGTTCACAATTACTACACGTACTGAAATTAAAGTCGCCAACTCACACTTGGCATTTCTCCCTGTCATCAGCCAGGTCACGATGCAAATGTAACAAAGAAATTCTAAGGAGAGTAAAATAATGACTTTGTTATTTTTTTTGTAAAACGCCATTCCTGATTTTGTGTTTCGGTGAATAACAGTCGTCAGATGACGCACATTCACCTGAGATCAAACCTGGCTAGTGTATACAGGTCCCAGTATTACGATAAAAAAAACACATTTTAACCAACATTCGTGGAGAAGAGTGTACATATATAGTTTGATCATGTTTATCATCAAGGTGAAAACAAACTTTAGAAATATGTATTTTTATGATGAATATAGTTAACTGGAATGTATGTATTGTGATTGTGAACGTGTTAAACGTAGATGCATGAACTGTGATAAGGAAATGGTAAACGCGGCAGCATGCACTGTGATCAGAAAACGGTAAACTTGGCAGCATGCACTGTGATCAGGAAATGGTAAACGCCGTAGCATGTACAGTGATATGAAATGGTAAATGTGGCAGCATGTACAATGATCATGAAAAGGTAAAATGGGCAGCATGTACAATGATCATGAAAAGGTAAAATGGGCAGCATGTACTATGATCATGAAATGGTGAAATGGGCAGCATGTACAATGATCATGAAATGGTGAAATGGGCAGCATGTACTATGATCATGAAATGGTGAAATGGGCAGCATGTACAATGATCATGAAATGGTGAAATGGGCAGCATGTACTATGATCATGAAATGGTGAAATGGGCAGCATGTACTATGATCATGAAATGGTGAAATGGGCAGCATGTACAATGGTCATGAAATGGTGAAATGGGCAGCATGTACTATGATCATGAAATGGTGAAATGGGCAGCATGTACAATGATCATGAAATGGTGAAATGGGCAGCATGTACTATGATCATGAAAAGGTAAAATGGGCAACATGTACAATGATCATGAAAAGGTAAAATGGGCAGCATGTACAATGATCATGAAAAGGTAAAATGGGCAGCATGTACAATGATCATGAAATGGTGAAATGCATGGGCAGCGTGTACTATGATCATGAAATGGTAAAATGGGCAGCGTGTACTATGATCATGAAATGGTAAAATGGGCAGCATGTACAATTAAAATGGGCAGCATGTACTATGATCATGAAATGGTAAAATTGGCAGCATGTACTATGATCATGAAATGGTAAAATGGGCAGCATGTACTATGATCATGAAATGGTAAACGCGATTTCACATCCCTCACATCCCTCTTTAGGAAATAGGATTGTAAGAGAATTAGTGTCACATGATACCTCTCACATCCCTTAAAGGGAACATAGGCGCGTAACAGTACTGGTGTCCCTTTGATACCCCTCACATCCCTTAAAGGGAACATATGCGTGCAACAGTACTAGTGTCATTTGATGCCCCTCACATCCCTTAAAGGGCACGTAGACGTGTAACAGTACTAGTGTCATTTGATACCCCTCACATCCCTTAAAGGGAACATAGGCGCGTAACAGTACTAGTGTTAAATGATACCTCTCACGCCGCTCCTTCGGACATATGTCTGTAACAGTACTGTCATTTTATACCCCTCACACCATTCCTTAGGACACTGGGCTGTGACAGTAGGTGTGCATTTAATACCCCTCACGCCCCACCTCAGGGCATAGGACTGTAACAGAACTAGTGCCATTTGATACCCCTCTTAAAGACATGGGAAATAAGTACATGATTAATATAATTCCTTCTTGGAACTAGATTTACACGTTCAGCTAGTGGATATGTATTGAACCCCTCAACATAGATAACTGATGACGAGCCCTGTCTAAAGAGTGTATGTATATCCCAAACAGGAATAGTTACATACAGTAGTATCTCGATAGTCCGGACTCCCTTATACAGCTTGTGTCCCCTGCCGTGATATTGCTGGGATATTTTTAAAGAGGGCGTAAACCCTCCCTCCCTCCCTCACTCCCCCCTCACCCACTCACTCACTCACTCACTCACTCACTTTAATAGAGAAACTCATCCTTCAGAAGATTTCTGCTAGGAACACTGACAATGATTCGTTTATCCGGACATATTTTTTTTAATCTGGCCGATCTATTATCCGTATTAACGGTTTTCTATTTAGTTAAGTTTAATCCCAGTTAACATCCAGTTTTTAACGAAAATATATACATTTATTTAGCTCTCTGCACAACTAAATGTATGAAGTCTAATTTGTAGCGTTTGTTTCTACTGATATAAACCGCCCTTCATTTTACGAAATGAAGAAAGGAGACAAACACTAGTTACTTTATCTTCCGTGCAATATTTTGTCAGTTTAGTTGCCGCATGATTGTAGTCTAAATCATAACACTTAATCATTCAAATTTTAATATTGCGAGTTAAGAATTTATGTTTGATCTGTAAAACTTTCCCCCGAATTCCTGCAAACCCTGCGAACTGTCGCGGTCGGTTGCCAACCTGTAACACGTTCGTCGTTAATCACGAATACTAAGCGGCACTTACCCATAGGTTTGGATGTCTGCAAGAAGATAATACTTCGGATTCTCTCACGACATCTAAACTTGGGAGCACGTGCAGCTACATTTCATGCGCAGTGACATTCAAATTTTTCTGCAATTTTAATTGATTCAATAAAATATATTCATACCAGGACAAGTCACATGAAAGTATGTGACGTAAAAACATATTATTTGTAAACGTTTTAGGGGTAGACAATGACAATGTATGTGTTTATTCATTCAAAATAGCAAAAATGACAATCCTATCTTGCCAGTTCAGTTGCAATATACTCAAAAACAACATGAACTGTGGCGTTATCATTGTATTGATAATTACAATTATAAGTATACTGTGTTGTTTGAATTAGAATTTTTTAAAAGTGTAAATATTAGGAAAGGCTATGGGTTCTATCTTCGAAAAAAACAATAAACACAATGTCATTTGAGATCTCTAAGTATTTTGAGTTATATGTTTATTATTAATAATCACAGTATGATTATTCACACTAAGAATCACAGATAATAGGTGTTGTTGCAATTGTCTTTGAGTACAGAATCTACATGATTTTGTCAATAGTATTTTTATCCCGTTCTCACAGCAACATGTCTTTACTGTAACATATGTTATTTTGGGGATTACACTTTCTCAGTAAATTACAAATTCTGGTGCTTTTTGGGTGTAAGATGTGTAACATTTGACCACTTTCGAAAAGGCATTGTCTATTTATAGTTTTCGGCCATGGGAGCCGCGCCAATTTTCTCTTTTCAGAGGGGTACACAGCGTTCACCATCTCGCCTACCTGTTGTCGGACTTGCATTTGTGTCGAAGCTTCAGTGGCAGAGCGGGTTGGGTCGCTGAATTTGTGGTTAGGTGCCTCACTCTGAGAGTGTGGGTTTGACGCCCAGATTGGACCACACCCAAAAAAGTACTAGAATTTGTACTTTCTTAAGAAAGTTTGAATCCTACATATAACATACATGTTACATTTGACCATTTTCTAAAAAGCATTGTCCATTCGTGTCCTTCCTTGTTTTAAATGACAATCCGTGTTCTGTTTCGTGTAATATATTTGTATCTTTCCTTTCAAAAGTTAATTAACAAGCTGTTTTCAAAAAGATGATAAAGACACATCGAAGAGACTAATACTTTGACTTAAATAGCTGGTATTTAATAGACAAAGACAAAACAATATTAATACTCTATTGATGATATGGGCGTTATTGGTTTCATTCTGTCAACGTCATAGCTGTGTCAGACAGGCAAGGCTATGAATGAGTTCTGATGTGTTTCGGAGTTTTCAGGGGGCCAGTTGCCTAAGGTGCCGCAATTCTCCGTGCAGAGTTGCGTCCCTTAGGCACGCCAGTATCCTATAATTGTGGCAACCTGATTATACCCGTGCTCATGGGTTTCACCAAAGTGGAAAAACGTCTGAGACGTCAAAGCGGCGTTAAACCCAAATCACTCACTCACTTTCAAACTTCAGTATGTCAGTAAAATAACCAGACATCCACCGTAACATGTGTGCAGAACGCAGAGATTGCAAGTCAGAGTTTGATTTAATTTACAAAAGTTATATATGTCTCAACCCAGTTAAAAACCGGTACACGTTTTCGAAAAGAGGTCAGTATATTGACTTACGTGCTTCTAAAAAATCACATGATAAACTATTTTGATAAATAAGAAGATCAGTTACTTTTCCATGTGAGTGTATTTATAAGTTAATATTTATCAAAATGATGTCTTCACTTTACATGTTGGCAGAAACCATCGCAATCGGAACGAGATCCGTGAAGATCCGGGTTAGAATAGGCCTCCAGCAACCCATTCTTGCCGTAAAAGGCAACTATGTTTGTCGTAACAGGCGACTAACGGGATCGGGCGGTCAGGCTCGCTGAATTGGTTGATGCATATCATCGTGTCCCAATTAAGTGGATCGATGCTCATGATGTCAATCACTGACTCGGGTCCAGACTCGATTATTTACCGACCGCCGGCATATAGCTGGAATATTGTTGAGTACGGCTTTAAACAACAACAACAAACAAAAAAAACAATCGGAACAATGATCTTACTAGTATACATTTGAAACTAACAACTTCGATTGTTGTTCATAAACTGCCGGGCAAACACAGCATACACCCATGTTTCATTGTGGCTAAAATGAAACAAACAAGAAATGGCTTTTCGATGGTGACGTATTTGATACGGGTATCATTGTTATTTGCAGTGTTTCTGTGACTTTTCAGCCTTGGAACGTTTTCATAAAGTTTGCAATTTGGGGGTAAAATCCAATTTTCGAGTGTATACTTTCTTTTGCCCGTCTCTGTTTTCATAAAAGTAGTCTCATATTGTACTTATCAATTACACAGAAACCTGGTATTTAAAATCCATCTGCAAACCTGAAACGAAAGTTTCTCAATCACCATAGGCATAAAGTACATATGGTATCAAACATCAGCATTGACATCTATATCGAAATCTAAGGTTATATCCTTCAAACAAATCGAACAACGAACTTAATTTCAGTGTACAAATACATGATAAACTAAAACATACACCCCTTCTTCCCATCATCGTCTCAATATCATTTTAAAATCAATATACATACAGTAAGATGCAACATCTAGTTAAGAAAGACCAGATATCCAGTACATCAGGTAATATAATGTTTCATATAAAAGTTTAAAACCATTGATATAAGTTATTGCCTGCAAAGGAAACCAGCCTAGATAAAAAGTGAAGATTGTAACTGGTGAAAGTATCTGCCTCCGCCCTCTCGGGGGACTTAACCAACCTGGTTGATGACCAATTCAGTAATGCAATATCAGAGTTAAAAAAGACTATCAAAGATACTATTCTTGCTTGAACGGTGGAGATGGTAATTAGGCCGGGAGATTACAGTATCCCTTTGCTGATAGCAACTCGCTTCAGTAAACCTACTGCGCATGATACACTCGTCCCATGACACTGACACATGGAGCAGAGGGAGCTTAGTAGCCAGTCGATAGTTTTTTGGATTTTTGAGTTCAGGAAAGTAATATGAGCCTGTAATGACTAATTGAATAAAGCTATCACTTTGATATCATTTGTAAAGTAAAATGTCAAACCTATTACTTATATTAAGGTGTGGTATCGATAGTATGATAACTGTATTTTGTTGAAGCCGTTCTGACCTTTTTTTCAGTGATGGGTTAGACAGATAAGTTTAGAGGCATATTACCTTTGATGCTTTTTGAACAGGCGTTTTTTTTATAAAGCACCTTCAATGACTGACCGATAATTGAATACATTTTCCAATATTAAACGCTTTTAGATGGCTAAATGCTATGGCCACAACAGCATTGTTTCTTGAATGTTTCATCAGAATAGGCGTATTTCTTGGCGGTGACATTCTCGTGAGTATATCATTTCATACATGTGGTAGGCTGAGGAACATATTTGTCGAAATTGCACATTTATTGCAGGAAATAAACAATTTATTTTGAACAATCCATTTCTATCTAGAAAGTTGAAACAGCTATTCCGTTTGTAAAATATGTCTTTGGTAACAGAGAACTTTTAATTTTTCTTTCTGAATGGGCTTACTGTTGAGAATTATATCGAGTGATTCCGAAAGAATGACAATTGAGGTCAAGATGTATTAATAAACTACTAAATAACATAGCTATCAAACATATATTTTAAACGCTGAAATCTCACTTGGGTCGTGTAATATCAACGTGTAGACCGCGCGTCCTTCGTCTAAAGGATAGAGTGCGGATCACACACACACACACACACACACACACACACACACACACACACACACACACACACACACACACACACACACAAACACACACGCACGCACGCACGCACGCACGCACGAACGCACGCACACACACACACAAACACACACACACACACACACACACACACACACACACACACACAAACACACACACACACACACACACACACACACACACACACACACACTCACTCATCACCCTGTCACCCTCACCAATAATATTCAGTGTAATTTATTAGTAAGTGTTAACAGGTCTCATCTAGATAACCTGGAGAAGATGAAACACATATAACACAACACAGCAAATCATGCGAGTTGCACTGCAGGCCACCACGCTCCCTCGGCATGACGCCAAACAGCTTCCATACTTTACGTGGCCGCTGCGTAAAGAAGGGCTCCTGGACTTCGTTGTGAAGTTCGAACTGTTTTTTGAAGTATCAACCGACCATGACGCTATGTAGTGATTCGGTTCAGAATAGGCCATGCACTTGAAATAGAGGTGAATACATTCAACGGGGTACGGTAAAGCTGAACATGAATTACGACACTTAGCTATGGCTTCAATGTAGTGCCATCATTATGAAAGGTTGCTGAACGTTGAAAATTTAAAATACCAAAATGTGCCTTTTTACATCCATTTTTGTTAAACGCTCCATTTTGACATATTGAAATTATAAGGTTTTCACAAAGATCCTTTCGTATTCTTTTGGTGTTGTTGATTGGACGAAATGAGAAATTCAGGGTATTGATACCCTTACACGAAGAATCAATAGATCCCACCACCCTCGCTCATCCCTCAATTGCTTATATTTACCAATTGTAATGGGAGGGGTGGTTTGATTAACGTGGAAACTCTTCGTGATAGAATTGTATTGTGTACTTTTGCACACATTTATTTGTCTGATGTTCCTCTTGTGAAGTATGTGAAGACTCATGATGAAAACATCACTTTCAAAGTGGGACATAATCTCTGTGTCAATGTTCATTTTGTTGATACTGCGGGACGGTACAGAAATGAGTGTCAACCAAGCGAGGTGCCAAGGAGAGGCTATCTGAACGACCACTGCATCGAGTTTATGTGCAGTGGGTTGAGAGGATCGGCAACCCCACAGAGTCATTCGCTTGGCCTCAAAATTGAAACAGAAGGCTTTCTGTTTGCTGCTCAGGATCAGTTTCTTCCCACTCGATGCCGTCATTTTGTGATTCGTTGAGAATAGGCACCACAAACAGCCTCAGACGTATCCAGGCCAACAAACATGATCTTGTCCTGTTTTAGAAATCCAATGAAATCATTTATATCATTGAATTTTCTGCCCCTTTTGACACTATTGTGATTGACAAGATTCAGGAAAAACATGGCAAATATGCAGACCTCAATTTCGAAATGTCACGCTTGCACCCCAAGTACCAAGTTGTCCGACTCCCCATTGTTCTTCGTGTCTTAGGTTTGGTACCTACCAATCTGTTGACTGGGTTTGCTGCTAGGAATATAGCCCTCCTGACAGTCTGGGTAATGCAGAAGGCTGCAGTGTTGGAAAGTCTTCACATTCTCCGAAAAGTTCTGGGTGTGTTCGACAAGGCAGCGCTTCCTGAGAGAAGTCCCATTCGCTGTCTGTAGAGGGCGCAATGGCCCTAAGCTGATGATGAGCCTAACCAGCCTGACTGTGCCAGGATCACCCAAACCCTCTTTGCTGCATTTATTTTAATCTGTACATAATAAAGAAATACGCACATCGACTATGTGTTGAGACCGATGTCTGCTCTGTGTGTAGAGGGGGCAAGGGCCCTGAACTGATGATGAGCCTAACCAGCCTGACTGTGCCAGGACTACCCAAACCCTCTTTGCTGCATTTATTTTAATCCGTACCTAATAAAGAAATACGCACATCGACTATGTGTTGAGACCGATGTCTGCTCTGCGTGTAAAGGGGGCAAGGGCCCTGAACTGATGATGAGCCTAACCAAAACCCTCTTTGCTGCATTTTTATTTTAAAATCAAAGATCGATTTTCCTTAGTAAAGAAGAGCATGCAGTGTCCCAAGGTCATTGTAATTCAAAGAATTAGATTAAATTCATATGTGTTTTGTATATTAAAAAGCGACACTACAAGAATTAAAAAAACATCTCTTTAGGTACTACTTGTAACACGGGAACCCTTGGCTGTAATATTATCACCCTGGTCAATATGATATCAATATGGCTTTTTAAAAATTGATTTTAAACATTAAAAATATGAACGTGTTTCTTCTGTTCTATATTTTATTATTTACACCTTTGTGCGTGTTTACCTGATGCGGTGCGGAGATTTTGACATGTAGATTTCATCGCGACAGAAAGATAATCATCTTTCTATTGTCATTGATTCCCACGAGACCAGGAGATCTTTAGTAATTCATATAAACAACAAAGGAGACGGTGATCTGGTCCTACGGTTTAACAGCCTTTTTGTGAACTGTCCTTTTAATAGGCACTCTTTGGTTTTGACAGGACATTTTTCATTTCATGACACGTGTTTTAACAAATTGATTGTTAAGTCAATAAATTTAAATTGTATTAATGAATGTTTTGTCCATGACAGAAGCTGACGCTGTCAGTATTTGCCATGTCTTGATTATGAAGGACGTGAATTCCTCAGGCTAAATCATTTATGTCTTCAGCCAGAAGCGCTGCACGTTACGTCATGCTCTTAGGTTTCTTGTTGCGGTGGTTTAAGATATTGTTCCACGCAGAAGTCATCTCTCTTTAATATTGATGGAATATGGAATACTATATAAACATGTCAGCTCTAAAGTGTTCACCTCATTTGTTGTCGTCGACTGATGACTTTTATTGATTCAATTGCCTATCTTGATGCATAATTTTATTGAAAAGAATAGTCACTTGTAGTCAGAGAAGATGTTACGAGCTTTCAAATGCATACTGCCTTACGAGGATGCTAGCGAAACTCAAGCTCACTGATATGTGTGTATGCCCCCGGATATTTCTCATTTGAAGTAAAATTAAAATACAGTGAGTCAAATGACATTACATACACATTTCTTTGCGAAGTAGGCAATGAAAAGAAATAGCAAAAGAAAGGTATTCGCTTAAAAGTAAATAAATAAATTAAACTGAATGAGGAACAGAACAGGAAGAATAAATATACAAATTAATACATAAATAATTAACATAAAATACAGTTCAAAAATCAAAAAGATGATAGAGGAAGACAAATGAACAGGACATTGAAACAAAGAATAATGAAAAAGAAAAGAAAGAAAAATGAGTAGTATTTAAATGAATGAATGAATGAATGAATGAATGACACTGCTGTTATGACGCTCAAACGATGTCGATGATCCATGGTAAAGTTGTAATATAACACCCGGTGTTTTTGGCCTCCTTTCATTAACCTGCCACGAACACCTCGTCTCTTTTGCATCACTGCGTGACAAAAGGGTATATGAGACATCTGTCTTTTTCTTTAAACAATTTCCCCCCTGCAATCTGAATGACTAATCTTCACACATGGTTGGATTACTATCTCCGATTACCCGCGTTTAGCCTGTGGTCCCTGCCTCTGTGTCATATTTCGGACCAGGACCAGGCAGTTATAAGGGGAGAACGCATTTAGTGTATTTATCATATTCATGTATGCATCTGCGTGTTTCATTGTCTTCAAAATGTTAATTCGTATATCAGATACAGTAAAAATAATTCTGACCCGCTGCCTCCTTTTTTGTGTTTTGTGTTTTGGTCCTAGGTCCCAATGCGTGTCATAAATGGTGATTCGGAGGTCACAGTGTGAGGACTGAATAATGTTGGCTTTTTTTATCCCGACAACACGGATCGCAGCTTATGTTGTTGAACATTTGTATTCCTTGTCCTCGACTCGATTATTTACAAGCCGCCAACAACCCACTCTGTTAAAACGTCAGTTGAGTGAGTGAGGGAGTTAGTGAGTATGGTTTTATGTTGGAGTTATGATTTACATAATGTCGATAACCAGTAAAAACATCCCCCGTCCCTGTCAGTCTTCTTAATCTGATTTTTTTTCTCTTCCGCATTCAGATCTGTTTGGCTCCAGAGGCCTTCTTCAGAGTCACGAGGATAGTCTCGAGTCTTCGAATATTTTAAACTTGTTTGACACTTCACCTCCAATGCTTGCAATGACGTCACCAAGGGACAAGGGGGACAAACCCGAGAAACAAATAGGAGAGGATCGTGTCGGCACGGTGATGTTGTTCGGCGTTCCTATTGTTTGCTTATATATTGACAATAAAGAAAGACTCTGTCTTGCTCAGATTTCCAACACGATCCTACGGGATTTCAGTTACAACGAGATCCACAACCGCCGTGTCGCCCTAGGCATTACATGCATGCAGTGTTCTCCCTCGCAGCTTGAGATCCTCAGACGCACAGGGGCCATGCCCGTGTCCTCCCGACGGTGTGGACTCATCACTAAACGAGAAGCAGAGAGGCTAGTTAAATCCTTCATTGAGGACATTCCTCCACCAAGACTTCCCGAGGATTTTGCATTCAAAGTGAGCCATGCTTGTGGATGGGGTAGCAAAGGACTCTTTATGCCCTCCCGATATAACAGTTCTCGAGCAAAGTGCATCAAGTGCCTCACCTGCGACGCCTACTTCTCGCCCAATAAGTTCATATTCCATTATCACAAACTCGCAGGGGGAGAATACAAGCACCCAGATGCAGCCAACTTTAATTCGTGGCGCCGCCATCTTGTTCTGGCGGACGACAACCCATCTGAGACACTAATGCATGCATGGGAGGATGTGAAAGCTATGTTTAATGGCGGTTGTAGGAAGAGGTTCTCCAGTGGCAGTAGGTCGTCGTCGTCGTCGTCGTCGTACATGCCCCGGCCTGAAGTTTCTGATGCTGGTGCTGCTGATTCCCGCTTCCAACGACTAGGTAGTAATCCTTATTTTGGTGCCTTCGTCCCACCAACCAGCCGGACACACTCAGCCTTCCCTAACCCAATGTTCGGAAGGATCACCTCATACGGCGACTTCTTGAGATCGCTCAGTCTCCCATACAACAATCCGTGGCCAGGAAAATTGGATTTCCAAACACCTCTTAACGTCCCGGCTCATGGTGGCAAACCCGAACAATTTGGGCTACCAGGACACGGTGCCTGTCTCCCCTTGAATATCCCTTACCCCGCTCCCAGGAACTGGGCTGATGGCCACCTTCTGACAACGCCTTCAGCCATGGCTCCAGTATCATCAGCAATGATGTCGATGTCGTCGCATCCGTCACAGCCATGTTTTCCGGAGAAGGTCGAGCTTGCGAACAAGAATGATGTTGAGGTGTCGAACAAGAAAGATGTCGAGCCTGAATCAAGCACTGACAGTACAGACTTAGGGAATATGGAACCGTTGCCGGTCAAGAAGCTGAGAAGAACCACTCCAGAACCTGACAGCAGTATCGACGTGGAGAAGAATGACCTTGACACAGGGGCGAGTTTCGCCGATGACGTCAGTGATGATGAAAGTGCACGTGGAGACAAAGATGTCATTGATGTCGAAACAACAGATGCAAAGGTAAGATTAAATGGTTGCTGAAATAAACAGCCGGACAAAAGAAAGTATACACTTGAAAATTGGATGTGATCGATGACTGAAAACAGTTGCCGAAACACTGCAAACTTAAGATCTACAACACAACTATGATATCCGTTTACATATGTCACCGGGGCGGTCGGGTAGCCTAGTGGTTAAAGCGTTCGATCGTCACGCCGAAGACCCGGGCTCGATTCCCGACATGGGTACAATGTGTGAAGCCCATTTCTGGTGACCCCCGCCGTGATATTGCTGGAATATTGCTAAAAGCGGCGTAAAACCATACTCACTCACCATATGTCACATCAAATAACCAGTGTAAGCTAACATTAATTATGGGTGTTTTGTTCTTTTGTCTGGCAGTTTATTTCCATAGTCTGTGTATTAGTCCTTGGCGTGAAAGTGAAATATTGCTGACTGATATGTATTGAATAATTCACTCACACACTGTACCTGTCTGGTATTCTGGGTACACAAGTAGTTAGAGTGTCACTCGTCACGCAGAAATTCCAGGTTCAAACTTTTACATGGGTACAGCTTCGGTGCCCACTCTCTGTGTCCTCAGTCCTGACAGCGGTGGACTATTTCTAAAGGGCGTCGTTGTACTCACTTTCCCTGTATATGGATTCAAAGCCATAAAGTCAAGCATAGGACATTAGAAATGTATGAACAATTAACCCTTGTGTCAATGATTGGACATGTTCAGAGTATTTGCAACTGAGAGAAGCGCACGTAAAATACTTCGAGATCTATATAAAACCAGCGATAAATCATCTTCCCGAGGCAAGGGAGTTAACTGTGCAGTTCCAACCTTGCCGAACTGGGCTGCAAGTATGGAGTTACATTTTGGCTGGACAGATATTTTGCAAATTCTTTTTTATGTTTTTAATCAAGGTGCTCAGGTGGTTTGATGCATTACAATATAGATCTTGACTATCGGATATTGGACAATATGTTTCATCAGAGGTTGTCACAATAACACTGAAGAACCTCTTTAGTCCGGACACCCTATATTGCGGAAAAAGAAGTGCACTTACTGCAACAAACTATTAGACGGGAAACAGACCGCGTCCTCTATAAACAGTAGACGCGGGTTTGATTGCCAACAGGGTCTCGTTATGATAAATTGCCGCTGTACTAATACTGTTAGGGGGTGCGTAAAACCATACCGTTCGGATTAAGGAGGTTTCAGTTTGTAATCTATGCCACATCCTCTTGTTTGTAGAGCGCAGTACCTTTTATGGAATTCTAGAAAAGACATTGTCGCGCCATGCCAAACTTGTCAAAATGAACTAAAGCGCGACTACGCGATATTTTGACCAATAGTTGCATTAATGCGCTTTAAAAAATTCTGATTTTCACCAAAGGGACGACATCCCCGTATTTTTCAAGGTCAAAATATGTCGCTTTGTCGTCCCATCTAAAATGTGTCAAAAAAGGCTTTAAAATGTGCGGTAACGCGACAATGCAACATAACAAATATATCGCGTTGTTTCGTTGTCGCACAATAATCTTGCTCATTTTATATGGGGAGACAATGCAACAATGCAATATTGACGCCCTTTGCTAAAAAAGAAATGGTAAAATAGCACGACAGGGCCACAACAATTGGTCAAAATGTCATGTTACTGTTTGCTTGTTTGGGGCAACGTGACAATGCGACGTTACAAGGCGACGCGTTAATATCCCTTCTATGATTCCGTGGGTGCCAAGTCGTCTAAGGTGCAGAGTTGCGTCCCTTGGGCACGCCAGAAACCTATGATTGTGTGTTCGAATCCCGGTTCGCTCCGATTATGTTTCTAGGTATATCAGCACCAAACCCATGCTCGTGGGTTTCACCGAAGTGGTAAACGTCTGAGACCTGCATCACTTCGGGCTTTTCTCCCACATTAAGCTGACACGCCGTGATATAACTGGAATAATGTTAAAAGCGACGTTAAACCCAACTCACTCACTCTAGGATTCCTTAACTTTCATTGCTCCGTTTCCTGCAATGTTGGCCGTTATTCCGCCGCCTCATCCCACGATGCGACTTGTCCATTAATCAAAAGGTCCCCATGTCTCACAGGAGCAAGATTGGCATTTCCAAATTGATTTATGTTGTATTGAAGCGCAGTGTGACATGACGCTTGCACCGAACAATGTGTCCCATGTCACATGACCCATATTGTTTCGCAGAAATTTAAAACTGATGACTGGAAAGATAAAATAAATTCTTACAAGCTGATGTTGTTTTACAGAAATGTCAAAATGATAATTGATAAATAAATAAATAAATAAATACCACAAAGGAAACACTCCGTATGGTTGATGACACTTTATTCCAATTAACAAGTCACAATTAAGTCAGAGTTACTCTTAATTTCCATTTTACATGAACGCATGCCTAAAATACGAAATATTTATTTGAATATTATTATCCTAACATTGATGTTAGTCATATGTTAATGTATAATAATATATAACGAAACCTCGATAACCATGGTAACCATTCAATATATACTGCAGGGCAAAAGAAAGTATGCACCCATGTTTAATGGTGGCTAAAAATGAAACAAACAAGAAATTGTTATTTGTTGGTGATGTATTTGATGCGGGTACCATGGCTGTGTTTTGGACCAGAGCCCCGTTCCACAAAGCGATCTTAGAGCTAGGATTGTCGTAAGTCAGTGTTAAAGAATGGGAGTTACGAGATCGACTTAGCGCTCAGATCACTTTGTGGAACGGGGCCCTGATGTTTATAATGATTCAGCGAATGTTTTCCGTTTAGTAACTTTGTCATATCGTCTGCAATGTTTTGGCCAAATCCACGTTTTCTTTTGCCCGGCAGTTTATGTCGAGATAAACATAGTTCGAGTGAAGCGGAGTACTGATGTAAAAGCCTCTTGTCAATACGGATTCTACAGTGACCATTTAGTTAAATCGTATAAACGTTACATCGAGATAATGGAGTAATAATAGCAAGGTTTCAGAGTATCAATCATCTGCATAGATTCAACCTCAAGTGTATGGCATTACGAGCGAAGACTTTAACCACTCTCCTTCCCACTACAACGCAATAGCCCCGTGATGATTACGGGGTAGAATAGGTCTTCAGCAACCTATGGTTGTCGTAAGAGTCGACTATGCTTGTCGTAACAGGCGACTAACGGGGTCGGGTGGTCAGGCTCGCTGACTTGGTGGATGCATGTCATCGTATCCCTATTGCGTGGATCGATGCTCATGATGTCAATCACTAGAATGCCTGGTCCAGACTCGATTATATACACACCACCGTCATATAGCTGGAATATTGCTGAGTGCGGCTTTAAACATGACGTTGATGCATGTCATTGTATCCAAATGGCGTAGATCGATGTTAGCCATTTGTTCTGGTTCAGACTCGATTATTTACACACTTCAGGTAGTTTGAATATCGATGAGTGAAAACAAACGAACAAACAAACAACACCCCACATTACTGGCGTAATGCTATCAATGGTCTTCCTTTGACGTAGCGAACCTCCAGGGACATTTCCGACAGGACTAGTTTCTCCGTTGCGCTGCCCTCGGCGTTGTCTAGACTATCTCATTAGTGCTGTTTGTAATATGAGTACTTTCAAATTAATGAGGATGCCCAGTCTTTGTCGTTCCGAATTTCATGAACACAATGGGAACATTGTTCGTATAACGATCATCAACGTGCCTGTTTTGGCCTTTTGTGTGAAAAGGTAGCATTTGGCCTTTTCTCCGAAAACGTAGCATTTGGCCTTTTCTCTGAAAACGTCGCAGCATCACCACCGTTGGTGCATTTGTTTGCATTTGGTGTTTGGCATTTTAGGTTATTTCCATGCAACCATTTCCACATAAGATCTTACAAGAAGGATGACATACGTGTCCGCTGCCTAACGGTTAGTGTGTCCTTGCATAACCAGCAGTACGAAACTTCGAGAGTCAGAGGTTTTGTTACCGTCCAGCTGGCCCTGCACCATCAATGGGCGGCTTAATGGTATAAATGATACCTCTATATGAAATGTATGGTACCTTTATGTGGTAAATCTGATACCGGTATATGACATCAACGACCCCTCATTACGGCATGCAGGATACCTTTCATCATCATCATCATCATCATCATCATTTATTGTATTCTGGCCATAGGCCCATATACATACAATACGGTAAATATATACAATTTTGTACATGTACAAGTATAAACATGCAGACTTATATGCACAGAGATGTGCACGTGTACAATTTTGTGAAAAATAAGTCGCATCACATATATACCTTTATATGGTATACATGGTATTTCCAAAAGGTGTGCATGATAGTTCTTCATGGTATGCATGGTACATCCATATGATATTCGTCACTTTCGATTCCCCAAATGGATACAATGTGTGAAGCCCATTTGTGGTGTCCCTCGCCGTGATAATGCTGGAATAGTGCTAAGAGGCGTAAAATTACACTCACTCCCTATGCGGGATTACAACACCCCTGTAATGCATTTGTGATACATTTATGTAATATTTATGATACATCATTATAGTATTATGATACTATATAGTACATCTGTTACCTATTATGGTATTACTTATACATCTATATAGAAATTGTTATTCCTTCATGTGTATTAGGGTTTTATGATACATGTATATTTTATCAACGATACATCGATGTAGTATGTATGACACTGAATGTGTTAAATTTATGATTTTTCGAGAGTGAGTGAGTAACGCCGCTTTGAAGAGTATTCCAGTTATATCACGGCGTGTCAGCTTAATTTCGGAGGAATGGCCCTAGGTGATGAAGACCTCAAACGTTTATACTTTGGTTAAACCAACGAGCAGTATGGTGCTGACAAACCTAGAAACATCATCACGGCGAACCTGGATTCGAACCCAAGATCATATGGTTCTGGCGTGCCCAAGGGATGCAACTCTGTACAGTGAATTGCGGCCCCACCTGTGCACCCTCCCCCACCTCCACCCCGAACCCCAACCCTCACCCGCATCCCCAACCCCCTATTCGAGAGACTGATGCAGGTCTTCACATACTCGGTGAAACCAACGAGCACGGGTATGGTGCTAACAAACCTAGAAACATAATCGGGGCGATCGGGGAACCCACAATCATAGGTTTCTGGCTTGCCGAAGGGACGCAACTCACAGCGAATCGCGGCGCCTTAGACAACTGGGCCACCCGTGATCCCCCCCCCCCCCCCCCCCCCTCTAGTTGTTGAAGCGTTCGTTCGTCACACCGAAGACCCGGGTTCGATTCCCGACATGGGTACAAAGCGGCGTAAAAATCAAACTCACTCACTATTCGAGAGACTACATGCTCAAGTGTTGTGTTAAGACAATACAGATGCTACAATCTGACACAGCTTGTTACAATTATTACGCTGACCGTACATGGCATCTTACTGTAATGATTTAGTATACTCCATACCTTCAGTGCCGTAAACCAAAGCCTTCATGTCATTTTCAGGAGGAGGCACAGGCGCCATGTAAAGAATCGACGGAAGAGGATATAACACGTGTGTATTTCTACAAGTAGTAGAAGTTGGTTGGTTGGTTTGTTGTTTAACGCCGCACTCAGCAATATTCCAGCTATATGACGGCGGTCTGTAAATAATCGAGTCTGGACCAGACAATCCAGTGATTGATATCATGAGCATCGATCCACGCAATTGGGATCGATGACATGTATCAACCAAGTCAGCGAGCCTGACCACCCGATCCCGTTAGTCGCCTTTTACGACAAGCATAGTCGCCTTTTACGGCAAGCATCGGTTGCTGAAGACCTATTTTACCCCGGAATCTTCACGGGTCAGTAGTAGTAGTAGTAGTAGTAGTAGTAATAGTAGTAGTAGTAATAGTAGTAGTAGAAGTACTACTACTAGTAGTAGTAGTAGTAGTAGTACTAGAAAATCTAACTAAAAGAAAATTTGTTACCAAAGATGCCTTTTCATAGCGTTTGTACTGTCTTGTTAACTGCATCTCTTCCGAAAATCGGCATATATCTACAAGACTTGCTCGTGCATAAATATTGAACACAAGCTTCCTACAAATCCTCTGTGGAGTCCTTGTGGACGCTGTGGGTCTTACCTCTACGTTTGGTGTATGACATAGGCCTTTGATAAAACTTTCTGAATATTGTCCTTTTCTGTAGAATTGTTCAGATCTAGTGGGACAAAAAAAGGACACCACTGGCAAGTGTTACGAGGAGCGGTATCCTTTGGAATTACATGGTTTCACTGTATATAAACTGTGTACATTAAGTTGGTTCATATGTTGTACATCGTAGTGTACTTGGCGGTGTGAAAGTAGGATGCGACTGAGGGGATATGGACGTCAGACTAGTTGACTTGGTCGATGCAAGTCATCGTATCCTAATTGCGTAGATCGAAGGGGTAGAATATGTCTTCAGCAACCCATGCTTGCCATAAAAGGCGATTATGCTTGTCGTAAGAGGCGACTTACGGGGTCGGGTGGTCAGGCTCGCTGACTTGGTTGATGCATGTCATCCTATCCCAATTGCGTGGATCGATGTTCATGATGTCAATCGCTGGATTGTCCGGTCCAGACTCGATTATTTGCCGACCGCCGTCATTATAGCTCGAGTGCGGCGTTAAACAACAAAACTCACCCACCCACGCACGCACGCACGCACACACACAGACACACACACTCATCAATATTGACCTAATTGTATCGATTTCACGGAGTAGCCGACTCGTGGAAGTGTTTACTGACAATGGCCACACAGTAATGTAACTACTACTACACTGAGCGTGTGAATATCCCAGGCACAGTTGCATGTTTTACACTGTAATCGGGTTAGCGGAACACTTTCAGTTCCAGAAATCCCAAGTTGCGCATAGCAAACACGTCATCACGATTGACGTTCCAGCAAATGCCAATCCTTCCCGGGAATCGTTATCAAATAACATTTTACCATGATACCAGAACAAAATAAACCATTGTGCAAGAGAAAGAACATACATTGGGGATGTACGCCAGTGTTAGCTCCAGATAGGGTCTAATGACGTGTGTGATTTGGATTTATTAATCCCACAGTGAACTTCATTTCACAGGCTTGTTATTGCGTGCCGTAAGCCCTAAGTGGCTGTAAATGTTAACCACCATTGTGTAATCATCTGATGGCGGTGCGGATTCGAACTCACGATCAGCAGACCCTGGCACGGCCATTTTGCTCAGCGCCATAGACCACTGGGCCACCCTGTAGAAAGCGCTAGCTAAGGAATCTCGTGTGTGTATGTGTGTGTGTGCGCGTGCGTACGTGCGTGCGCGCATGTTTGTTGCTTACCGCCGCACTCAGGAATTTTCCAGGAATAAAAGCAAATCGCGCCTGGACAAGACAATCGAGTGATTGATATTATGAGCAACGATTCACGCCGTCGAGGTATCGTTGACACGCCATCAGCTACGTCTCCGAGCCTGAACATCTGATCAATTCTGTCGCCTCTTCAAACAGCATAGGTGGGGGCCAATTCTAAACCGGGAACTGGTGAGATGTGTCACGTCTTATTATCCAATGGTCAATAGCGTGAGCACAACAGACAGTCAAAGTAACAAAAACACTCAACAAGCTGACACTCCGGTTGATTTCATCTCGCATGGTCATCCGTTGCAGATGTTCTGCGACCTTTGTATTGATTTACAGTATAGAAGAGGTGCCGCATTTCGCTGTGTTGCTTCCCTTAGACGTGCCAGGATCCTGTAATGGTGGGGCTGAATCCCATACTCGCACCGATACTGAACCTTGGTTTGTAAGTAGCGTGCTAAAGCCGTGAACGTCAAAGACATGCCTTATTTTTTATTTCCTTCCACATAAAGCTGGCACGCCTTGATATAACTGAAATATGATTCCAAGCGGCCGTCAACTGTGTACTAAAACCGCAAGTAAACACGAGCGTCCATTCAAACAATACATATTTACTGGTCTTCTCTATTATTTCAAATGTGACCGCCTCCGTGGCCTAGTGGCTGAGCGTCCACCCGGAGAGCGGAAGGTCCGGGGTCCGATCGTGCGTGAACCTTCGTTGCTCTGCCGTTGTCACGGCGGCCATCAGTGTGGACGTGGCCCCTACAAACATCTTAAACGTTTTCCCTCAAATCGACAATGTATATTTTAGTGGGAATGACATAATATTGACTTGGGGAAAGGTTTACTGAAGGATTACTTTTTCGAATATTTGACGTGTGTTTGTTGAATCATAGTGGTTTCGCGATCGCCGACTACGGAAAGGTTCCGAGGTTCCTCCTTACACCATGGATGAAATGAAATAGAATTTCAAGCTGACAACAAACAATACAATTTAGACAGGGAAAGAGTATTCGGCGCTTCGACAGTCCGCAGCGATAATATAGAGTTTCGCGAACGGGCTATCGCTGTCAAGAGCTTGAAGTTGACCTCTATTCTCGAGTTAAAGATAATGGGTTCTTTAATGGGGGAAACATGACATATCTGAGATCACGATAATCTAGGACAAAACAGATTCACTTTCCAGTCAATAAATAATTAACTGTAGAGGCACCTATAAATCTTTAATCTATTGAAATGAAAACTTGTCACAATAGCGCTTTTAAATTAGTACGTATTATTTGCCACAATCCTAGTGTCCATAATAGAAGTAGATAATGTATAATGTATAATACAATGAAACTTCATCAGTGCCAGAATCCACTTTCCGGACAAATGATGTCGGGGGCGTCTACATGAACGTAAAACAATAGGGATTTATTGCATTATTGCATTTACGTACTTATAATTCCCAAATCCGCAAATTCGTTCATACAATATAATTGGGAATAAGATTAACACTGCCGGGCAGAAGACACTCGAAAATTGATTTTACAAACGTTATCAAACTGCTACTTGGCTGAAAAAAGTCGCCGAAACACTGCAACTTAAAGGTCCAAAACATAACTTTGATACCCGTATCAAACACATCACCATGGAATAACCATTTCTTGTTTGTTTCATTATTAACCACCATCAAACATTGATGTATATCTTCTTTTCCCCGGCAGTTTACTACAACGGCGTTTTTTCATCTACGTGAACTCAATTAAGGATTGACTAACAGTAAATATGATACTGTCTTTCTTTACTAATCATTTAGCTTTTACTGAAGAATATCGATATGGAGTTTGTATTATGTGTACACATTATCAAGACTTTGCTTTCCGTTTCCGATGCAGTAGCTGCTGATGCTGCCAAGAGTGGGAGTCTGGACATGGAACAACTTCAACTGATGCCAATAGGTGATAGCTCGCTAATTTAACACTAATCGATGAAACATGAATCTACCGTGAGTTTGGAAAAAGCTCAATTCTGATTGGTGAAGCAGAGGTTTCAAATCACAATAACTACCCCAGATTGATACAGCTGATTTGACGTTCGCATCACCGCAGAAGTTTATATTTATCGGAGAGTACGGAAAGTGAGAACCCCCAACATGAAGGTGGGATGTCTAAACACAATGTGTTTTCAATGTAGAGCAAGGTTACCAACTGATTTAGCCGTGTTCAATTCAACATTTGAAGCCTTTCGCTGCGCGTTCGATTCCAAACCCAATTTAGCGTATTTAAATTTGCAGGTACGCAACACTGTACGTTTCAATTTTCTCTCATAAATAGAAGCAAGATGACACCTTACGATGATCTACTTATTTGTAATATCCGAGGAACTGGACACCTCATTCAACCAATAACCTGACCATTACAATTAAACACTGATCTCTTTGGAACATATGTTTGTTAGTTCTGTGCAGAACTTATTTTTAGTACGTAGCGTCTATTAATAGTATGCCTATGTTACACTACGTGGTGGAATAGTTTGCCTCGGCACCAAGGGAGTTGTAAACTGACATCTTCAATTTCAACGTTCTGAACTTCACATTACTATAATAGTTGTTCAGGGTAATCTGGGTTATCAACTGTTCCTATTATAAAGGAGTAGCCTAATGGATAGCCTAAAGGGTAGCCTAACGGCCCGGGTTCGATTCCCCACATAGGTACAATATATGAAGCCCATTTCTGGTGTCCCCCGCCATGATACTGCGTAACACGTAACACTCAACTCACTCACTGTTAAAAATATATAAACCCGTTATGTCGAACTGACTATCTCGAAGATAACGATATCTTTTTCAAAATGATGTGGTAACCTTTTTTACAGAAACTATGCATCTGTTCTAAAGATGTTGTTTCACTGTCAATTTTCGCTACCCAAACCAGCATAACCACATTTTCTCGTATGGTAAAATTTGATGCCCTATTATTACTGATTCTGAAAACCCATGATGACATTCTGTCCAAATGATGACATTTCGAAAAACCCCACCCCCTAGCTGGTTATGGATCCTTTTGTCAATGTTTTAGACGGGCATATTTTTAGATATTTAATTCACAAAATGAAAAACATGGTTTGGTCAACCACAAATTTCAGTGTTCAATACATGCAACGTTTTATTCCCTGTTACATCTAAGTGCCATCATGGTAGTGACATTTTGTTAAATTTATTGCAATTTATATATCAACCACAACAATTATCTGTGAACCATCCATATTGAATGCTAGAAACACCCGCATGCTATCGCCAAAACATTATTGTTATAGTGTCAATGTTCCGCTCTCACACAATTTACTCTGGGTCAGACTCGGATGTGTCCCTAACTAATGCAGAAAGAGTCGGGGTATTTGCACAGAACAATCCATCTTCATCTACCAAGGATGTACAGTGATAGGCCGCAGTACATGTTTGTCCGTTGTCCAAGCATGAACATTCTGCTCCACATCCATCTGGATTGCACTCGCACACAAGGTCATCATGTAGCAGCTCTGGGGCAGCTGGTGACTGATTCATCATTTTGGGCTGGAGTCCAGGTCCATCGGAGCTTCTTTCATATCCATGTGTAGTAGCATGATGAAGTGTTGCCATGGAAACAACGGTCTGTCTTCATACCAGAAGCTGATAAGAACAAGGAGATGCAGATGGAAGGCATCTTCAACTGGTGGAAGTGTCTTTTCAAGAATGTTCTTCTTGACTGTCTTTTCACAATGTAGTGCATTTAACGAAGCACTGTCTGACTTGTCATACATGGCGCCCACAAATTTCATGGCTGATTGTGTTACTTCTTGTGCGATCAAGCCTTCTTCAAGGCCCAACAGAGCATGAGGTTGAAACTGACCAGCCTTCTGCATCATTAGGTGGTAGGCAGTACACTTTCCATGTCCAAAGAAAGAGCTCACAGTATCACATCCAGTCAGACAGTTGACTAATATTAGGTTCTTCTGTGTGCACAGGGATATAGCGGGCCAGTTGGGTGTGTTTCCCATCACGACCTGTCAAGAAGACTTCTTTCGCTTTGATTGCTGGCCAACGGCGTACCAATAGGACAAGGCAATATATACTCTGAGCTGTTGTACTGCACGGGCAAAACTACCATTATCACCCACTGAGATATATAATCTCAAATATTACTGTAACATTAATGCCACATAATCATTCTGATATTCATTAATTCTAAATGCGTTTACAAAATACCAGTAATAAACATCAACCTGTTTTATTTGCCATCACAGATTCTCTGCGGAATGCCGTTTCCAAGGCGATGACACAGCGAAAAGATGCGGAGAAAGATCACAAGAAGATACAGAGTGAGTTTGGAAACCGACCCCGGTGATAACTGGATAAAACTAAATTTTATTTAACCCTTGAACTTCCTCCAACGCAACCTTTTGACAATCTCTTTTCCAAAAGATACATGCAGATTATTGCAGTGATGATTTGTGTGTGTCATCATGATCAAATTGTTACATACCCTCAGTGATATCATCATTGGCCTCATTTTTTGGAGACATGGGCCCACTTGCACAAAGCGATCTTAGCGCTAAGATGATTGTAACTCCCATACTTTAACATAAGCATACTATAGTCGTAGCACTAAGATCGCTTTGTGCAAGTGGACCATGGTCGTGATCTCAAATTGGAGACATTGGCAACGGTTGCCCAGCGGTCTTTGCATCGGAACACGCTATATATAAAGAGTTGCGTCCCTTAGCCACGACAGGATCTGGTGGTCGTGGGCTCGTGTGCATGTGTTTCACCATGAGGCAAACGCGGGGGCACACGTGGATGTCCCCCTGCCCTCAGCAAGTACGCCATGATATAACCTAAATACATCTACTGCTCAAAGCGGCGTTAAACTCAGTTCACTCATATTTGTAGACATGCTGCGGCTTAGGGCCCTCAAGGAACTGGAACTCAGAGAGGAATTTGCCCGGCAGTTCTGCTCGATCAAAGGTTAGTTATAGATGAGCTGACATGTACACTTTTTTTTCTTTTTTTTTCTTTTTTTTTAAATTAAGCTTCTTTTATTAAGATCACAGACAATACTGAAATGAAATAAATTTGCTCAATGGATGATACATGATGTATTCAGTCTTCTTAGTAGAATTGATCCTTGACAATGAAACTTGTCAAGTTCTCATTATGAAACCTGAGAATGTCTAATGTCAAAAATTGTTCTTATTTCAAAGGATGGTAAAATCCCTCATTACATGCATCAAGCCGAGACCAGACAACTTCTATAGTCAGTGTTTGATGAATGAGGTCATGTGGTGGTTAAGTTGTGTTAGTCATGTACACTTGGCCCATGTCGGGTTACCGAGATGGATGGTTATGTGGGAGACATAAATGTTTAAAGACCTTCACGTACGTCCATTTGCAAGAATATTTCAATGCTAGACTGATATTTATGGTTGGTCGGCTCCAATGACTGACGCCTACAGTGTATGCTTGCTTTTTGCACCTCTGCTCGGGGCTTTCACCAGATTGCAAGACGTCCGCCACCTGCCTCAGATGGGCTATCTACTCACAATAGCTCGCCGTGGCATAACAAGGATACTGTCTAAAGCGGTGTTAAACCCAACACACACACTCACCCAACAACACCCAACACCCAACACATCAGTTACTCCCACTGAAAAAGTAAGAACAATATATAGATCGTCATTGTATAGTTGTATACTCCCCAGTGAGTTGAGAATGAATAGCCAATGCACAATGATCCATTGACAGAAGTATTAGAAGTATTAACTTGTCATTCTCTCTCTCTCTCTCTCTCTCTCTCTCTCTCTCTCTCTCTCTCTCTCTCTCTCTCTCTTTCTATCTCAAATACGACATTTTGAGTGAGTGAGTGAGTTTGGTTTTACGCCGCTTTGAACAGTTATATTATTATGTGGGAATGTATGATCCACGGTACGGTGCCGACAACCCTAGAAACCTATTTAGGCCGAACTCTTTCTTTATACAGCTGGGATGAGATACTGTAAGCTGACACATTACTGTTGTGTTCTCTTGTAGAGAACCTATGGTCTGAAATCGAACAGGAGAGGACCGCCAAGGGGGCCCTTGAAGAGAAACTGAAAGGTAATCCTCCATTAAGTGCCGAGGTATCCTCGGAATACTGAATGTCATCGATTAATCCGGCCCTCAATTATGTTCGCAAACGGTGGTGTGATATATATGTATATAGGCTGGAGGGTCAGCCAATGGTTCCCAGTCTCCCGTGACACTATAGGTTCATTCAGTTCCAACTTTCCCGGTACATTATTGATTCCTATTTTCAGAGACTCGCCAACTTCTCCAGCGGTTGTCACGACACATGCCAGATCCAGTTCTCCTCCCAACCTGTCAATAAAGCACAACAGGCAGGATACTTCTATGATTGTTGCAAACACTTCATGCATGGCAGCAATAATCTGCGTGTCAGTAACCACATGAACACTCCTTACGAACAAGGTCATGCCAACGAGAAAACTTCTTACTTGCAACGGTAGCTGGGCAGCATGACCTTTTAGTACTTGCGACATTGTCATGTTTCACATGGAGGTGATAACGGGTGCGCAACACTGTAACAATGTCATCAAGAACACCCCTTACTTGCAATAGTGTCATGACAACGAGAACATTCCCTCCTTGGAACAATGAAATGGTAGCAAAAATACTCTTTTCATGTAACAATGTCAAGATGCGCTATTCAAGTGCAATTCGTATTCGTTCGACAAGAACAATCCAGGAACACCCTTTACTTGCAACAATGTCATGGCACCAGGAACACCCCTTACTTGCAGCAATGTCATGGTATCAGGAACACCCTTTACTTGCAACAATGTCATGGCATCAGGAACACCCCTTACTTGCAACAATGTCATGGCATCAGGAACACCCCTTACTTGCAACAATGTCATGGCACCAGAAACACCCCTTACTTGCAACAATGTCATGGCATCAGGAACACCCCTTGCAACAATGTCATGGCATCAGGAAAACCCTTTACTTGCAAAATGTCATGGCATCAGGAACACCCTTTACTTGCAACAATGTCATGACATCAGGATCACCCCTTACTTGCAACAATGTCATGGCACCAGGAACACACCTTACTTTCAGCAATGTCATGGCATCAAGAACACCCCTTTACTTGCAACAATGTCAAGGCATCAGGAACACCCCTTACTTGCAACAATGCCATGGCATCAGGAACACCCCTTACTTGCAACAATGTCATGGCATCAGGAACACCCCTGACTTGCAACAATGTCATGGCACCAGGAACACCGCTTACTTGCAACAATGTCATAGCATCAGGAACACCCTTTACTTGCAACAGTGTCTTGGCATCAGGAACACCCTTTACTTGCAACAATGTCATGGCATCAGGAACACCCTATACGTGCAACAATGGCATGGCATCAGGAACACCCTTTACGTGCAACAATGTCATGGCATCAGGAACACCCCTTACTTGCAGTGTTGCCGTGACAACGAGAAAACTCACTACCTGGAACAATGCCATGCCAACAAGAACACTTCTCACTTGCAACAGTGACATCATAGCAGGAACTTTCCTAATTTGCAAATACACGATACCTCCGTCATTAGCCGGTGATATGTTATTGACATGTTGACAATAATCCAATCTATTTCCGACTCATGAATAGAGATTTCGCTTGAATACTTCTTTTTATCCGAGTTTTCTGAATACTAGTATATTGCCCGTAAATGGACATTGGACGTAACAGTGCAGAAGTGGATTTTACATATTATTATAGTTTACAAAGTGTTATTACATAGCATTTTGTGAATAGATTTCACTGGAACATATCACGCGGAACGTCTGCTGTTGTTGTGTGTGCTTGTCAACACGTTTAATCAATGACTTTTCAGCATTGACCGCCATTTCCTCACACACGTTCACCGTTTTTCCTGAATAAAAGCATGTATGTGGGATATTAGGAAACGATGCTTCAAATAGAATCTGTATTTTCGTAGACTGAATATCAAACTTGCACTGGCTCTGTTCTGGTTTGGATTTGGACGTGACTGCATGTTTACTTAAATACGATATGTTTGCCATTTCAACAATAGATACACACTGTAATTTAATATTTTTAATATACGTTGTAGACAATTTAATCTAAATGTCCATCTGTGATAGTCATCCTTGTGTTACATTCAGTGTTATAGGACAGGCGTATCTTGAACTTCGCTATGCCAGACAATCTTCAGTCATGGCATAGGATTGTATGGTTGATTCTGTTTCTTTCAAAGACCATGTAATGTTTGTATATGAAATAAAACTAAGAAATTTCATCTTTGAACCTTTTATTTACAAAAACACTGTTTGGATAAATGCAAGAGTGGCATTTTTTAGGTAACAATTGGACATCTAAAATCCACATTGACATGGAATAACAGAAAATTAGAATTTGCATGGCAACAGTTCATCAAGTTAAATGCTGTGGTTCATGGAACGTAATTTATAATTATATGGCAGTTATTAGTCGCAAAATCTCAAAATACAACTGTAATTTAGGACGAAAATACATACACACATAAGTACTAGAGACAAGCAACACGAGTTAAGTGAGGAATGAAGTTCACAAGTTATGGAAGCGATTTAACAAAATGTTAATTTCTTCTGAACATGGGATTCGAGATTTAATCGTACATTTCAAAACACATTCTGTTACTGTCAGGTGTACAAGAACGAGGAATATTGGCTACTGACGTAAAGCTACGTGTGAAGACCCTGCTCCACCTCGTACTGTCGCAATAACGCTTCCACTATACAACGCCAATGAAAAACAGTTTCGTGTCCAAAAATGGGTTTGAAAATATATTTAGTGTTTTCTCAGATATAATTACGTTATGGAATGTATGAAAAAGAGGGAAATTCAAAAAAACATCTCAATGTTTTACACTTGGGGAATGTATTTGACTGAAACTTTCATAAAAAATATATACATTTGTACATGTGCAGCATCACCTACAACAAACTCTACCCTGTGTGCAATATTTGAAATAACATTTAAAACACGTTTTATACACGATATCAACAAACAAACCAGTTCCGCAAAACAGCGTGTCTGATCGATAGCACGAAGCCTGGTAATTATCACAGCTTAAAATAACTAACCAAACACGACTATACACAGGTGTAGTGTTAATGGCAAAACTTCAAACAACACATCTATACCCATTAACAATACTCAACCATATTAGTCAAAAGTGTCAGGGAGCACCATATTTACTGTTAGTAAATCCTTAATTGAATTCACGTATTTTAAAAAAACATAGTTTTAGTAAACTGCTTGGAAAAAGAAAGTATGCACCTATGTTTGATGATGCCTAAAAAGAAAATGGTTATTCGATGGTGATGTTTTTGATACGGGTATCATAGTTATGTTTTGAGTGTGACGGCGATTATTTCAGGGTGGTAATGGGGTTTTTAGTTTTTTTTGGTCAAATCTAATTTTTAAGTGTGTACTTACTTTTGCCCGGCGGATTAGTGTACGATTAGTGTATGATTAGTGTACGATTAGTGTATGATTAGTGTACGATTAGTGTACGATTAGTGTACGATTAGTGTACGATTAGTATACGAGAATCTCACAAGATAAGAAAAGATTGTTTGGAAAATCTAATAACTCGTATTCAGCTTTTGAGGATTACATCCCTCTGAAACTAAATTTAATAACATAAACAGAAAACAATTGATTAAGTAACATATATAC
Source organism: Haliotis rufescens (assembly GCF_023055435.1). Taxonomy (NCBI): domain Eukaryota; kingdom Metazoa; phylum Mollusca; class Gastropoda; order Lepetellida; family Haliotidae; genus Haliotis; species Haliotis rufescens. The sequence goes on along the minus strand of NW_025963779.1, from coordinate 56,691,555 downwards.
TCTGAAACTTCGTGAATCTGTTCCCTGTGAAACCGGATTAATACATGTTCGGACTAACGATTCATTGATACGTAGTAATATATATTAATTACATGGAACCTCCGTAAAGATGGGTTGCAATTAACCTTCAGCAACCCATGCTTGTAAGAGGCGACTAACGGGATCGGGTGGTCAGGCTCGCTGACTTGGTTGATGCATGTCATCCTGTCCCATTGCGTGGATCGATGCTCATGATGTCAATCACTGGATTGTCTGGTCCAGACTCGATTTTTTAAAGACCGCCGACATAAAGCTGGAACCCTGCTTAATGCGACGTTAAACAACAAACAAACAAATAATTACATAACAGAAGTTCCCAATTGTGACAGTCCGGTATGTAGAGGTTTTACTGTATTGTGATTTTGATACAGCGTATTAAAATGATAATGGTTTGGAAGTCACTCTCATGTTGATTAAACGTAAGTATCAAAATGTCTATAGTGAACGTATTAAGAGGATAGCTCAAAACCTAAGATAACGCACTTTGTATACGTTTTGTCATAACTGGTCAAACTTGTTCCATTATTGAACAATTTACTGTTAGTATTATGGCCCTTACTACATGTACAATTTCCGGCTTATGAAAAATGCTACTGTATCTATATTTTCACAGATGATGTACATGGTTAAATCGATTAATATGACAGCAGAAAAACAGAGAAAAGCCATATCAATGCATTATTGGTCGAGCCTTCTTTAATCATCATCATGTCATGGGTCTGTGAACATCTGTTTCTCCCAGTTAAGTGGGTGAGTGAGTGAGTTGGGTTTAACGCCGCTTTTAACAATATTCCAGTTATATCGCGGCGTGTCAGCGTAATGTGGAAGGAAAGCCCGAAGTGATGCTGGTCTCAGACATTTACCACTTCGGTGAAACCCACGAGCACGGGTATGGTGCTGACAAACCTAGAAACATAATCGGGGCGAACCGGGATTCGAACCCACAATCATAGGTTTCTGGCGTGCCCAAGGGACGCAACTCTGCACAGCGAATCGCGGCGCCTTAGACGACTGGGCCACCCGTGCACCCTTTCCCAGTTAAGACCAGACTAATAGTTGGGTATGCAAAGAAACACTCAGTTCATTCGGGTGGTACTGTTGCCAGATTAACGAAAATGCAAATGTGGTAAGATATATAACATATATGTATAGGCAAACCCAACGGTTATCCTCCGAAGAGCGGACTTTAAGACCCACGGTGTCGAACTAATAGAGTTCTACTGTCATATATTATTTTCTTAAATCAAATAATGCCTATTATTATGTTAACATGCAGTCAAATTTTCAAAGGTCAAATTTCACATTTTCTATCTTGTTAAATATTTAAAAGAGGTAGAATTGATCGTCATAGTGTATACATGATTCTTTCTATAAAGTGAGCGAAAGCTTTCGAAACCCTTCAACAGATTAATACACAAAGGATTATTATAGAAAGACTGATGTACACAATATTATCATTCGTGAAAAATGACAGATAATGTCACAAATATACACACACAAAATAACGCCATTATCCCAAATATTCGTGTCTGCCGGCGGTGAAAGTCTAACAATCTCCTTTACGTGATCGAAAACGTACGCCAAGTAAACGAACTAAACAAACTAAACGAAGCTGGTGTATCCTAATGCGTATGAAATTATGAAAGTTGATAGCATAGCAAACAAAGAATCATGTAGTGCAAAAGGTATAATGCACATCTGCACATCTGTATGTTATTATGTTAAAAAAGACAAACCAAACAATAACAAAACTGAATTATAGGTCCATAAACTGAGGAGCAAAAGAAACTATACCTCTCAGATGATTTCACCATATCTTTGATTTTCAATTGAAAATTACTTAAGTTATCCATATTATATGCCAAAAAATTATGTGTAATGGCGCCCAGTCAGCACTCAAAGAATACATCTCCATTTTTACGCATAATACACAACTGCTGATTGACATCTTAGACATCTTATCTTTGAAAATCAATAAATTTGCGTTTTTCGGCACAAATGTACATTTCAAACATGGCAGGCGTCATGTGGTTCATTTGTTACCGACTATGTTTACACCAAATTACCCAGCCACAGATTTCTTTTCTACAAACTGTTGCAGGGATGATTGATGGTTAAATAAAAATAATCAAATTTAACAACAGTTCTTTCAATTTTCAATTACATAAAACAACCGGTATACTTTCTGTTGCCTTTCAGTTTATACAAAGCTACATGACGACGCGAGTACCTTCTGAGATTCCCTTAGAATTACTAGTTCTAAGCTACAGTGATCATCATTACAGGAAACCATCTTCTAATTATAGTTCCATTCCTATAAAAGTTGTATATAATTTCTTTCATCTTTTAATCAATCTTACCTTCTACAAAGGATCACTTCCCTAACAAAAGTATTTTCTTCCACTTGCAATTCAAACGAATTATATATTATCTTTTTCCATCAAGCCATTCTCACAACAAACCTGCACACAACGATTTGACATCAATGTCATGATGGCTACGGGTGGTTAAAATTGCCAGAACGTCATAGTCTTCATTCTTTCTCTAACGTTCTTTCGCTCGCTCTTTCCATCTAGGGTACCTTAGGTCTTATCTTCATCTCCGCTTGTTTCAGGGAGTAGAACTCTGATTCCTTCCACGTGTACCACACCACGCCGTCGGCGTAGTTGGAGCGTGACTGCGAGTACCACGCCGTGTGGAAGACGCCGTTCAGATGGCTGGAGTAGCAGCTGTTGAACCACCATCCTCCCTTGTTCTCTGCCGCGCAGTGCCGGGTGTGGAGGTCGTTGTCAACGTCCTCCGTGCTGAAGGCCATGTTGTCATGGTAATTCAACGAGTCACCCGCGTCTCCTCGGTAACCGTTGACATGGAGACGATAATGGCTGCTCTCATCCTCGACGGTAAAGACGCTGTACTCAGCATACGCCTTGTTTCCCTCCCAATCCCACATGTCCACTCTCAAGATGTACTGCTTCTGTTTGGTAAGGAGATGGATTAACTCGTTGCCTATGTAGAACTCGCCGTAAGGGTTACCAAAGCCGTGTTTGTACTCCAACCAACGCCTGTTGAAGTTAAGGAGCCCGTCTATGCGACGGTGGAGGACAAGATAGCCAGTCTTGTTGACCATTTCACAGTACACCGCAGTCATCAATCTGGCGCCCTTCGCTTGAATGTTGTAGAGTCCGCTCGTTCGGTACCCAGCTTGGTATATTTCATGGCAATCTGAGGATACAAAATATAGTAATTGTTCAGAACCAAAAATCAACAAAATAATGAGTGAGTTGGGTTTTAAAACGCCGATTGAACGATTAGCTATATCACAGCGTGTCTTTTATCGCAGGACGTTGTTGATGTATGCTTTCGACGTTGGTGAAACCCATGAGGGCAGTGTGCTGAGTGAGTGAGTGAGTGAGTGGGTGGGTGAGTGAGTGAGTGAGTGAGTGAGTGTGGTTTTTACGATACTTTTAGAAATTTTCTAGCAATATCACGGCGGGGTACACAAGAAACAAACTTCATCATACCCATGTCGGGATGCGAACCCTGTCTTCGGCGTAACGAGCGAACGCTTTAACCACTAGGCTACCTGACCGCCCCATTGTGCCGAGAAACAAAATCAGGGCGAATCTGAGATTCGAACGATGATCATGGGATCGTTGCACGCCCAATGGACACAACTCTACGCAGCACATTTGGGTAACTACAACGACTAGGCTACCCAAGACACAATCAATACATAAGCAATTCTAGTTTAATTCCCAAGGAAATCTGATCGCATAAATGTAGTTCGGATCATTCCTGTGTGTGTCTGACTGAAATAAATTTTGATTAGGCACAGCTTAGTGCAAAACATCTAATTAAATCTTGACTCCTGATCCACGAGCAAATATAAACAAATGATTATACTGCCATGTTGTTGTAAACGCTGATAATTTTTGTTTGAAGAACAAATGCAATTTAATAGCGTTTCGAGTACAACATTACTGAAAGCTGATAAACTGGTTCTGCTGCCTGTGTACACATTACGAAGCATTTACGTAATTCACGAGGAAGACCCCTAATCTCAGCCTTATTATTCCCGGATTACGCAGAACGCCCCCCTGTCTACACACGGCCACTGCTGGATTGGACGGGGACAATATGCAATTACCCACACACGGGAAACCAAGTCTTTCAAACGAGCAGTTGCCTAAGCACACAGACAGAAACAATATATGATATTAGCCAGCTGATGTCCAGTTGATATCGAATCTGAACCATGTATTTTTCTTTGACTTCCAAAGATTTACTTCAGTGCATCGCTACAGAAACCACATTGCCTGAAGCAGATTGCTCGTTTATTATCATTAGATTCGCCAGATCAGACTTTAATTTGAAGTCTTCTTTTAGAAGGTGTAATTAAGCTCTTGCTGAAGTTGCAGAACCTTGAAAATCGATGACAATACAGTTCCCGATTGTTTTAACACTGTAATCTCGCGCCGAAGATCATCGCACTCCCAGATTAAGCAAGACGGATGACTGGCTAGTCCCTATAGGCTTCAACTGTACACTATCGGTGATTGTTTCGCGGACCTGCAACGCTGATGAAAGATGCCGACAGGATTGCATATGGAAAGCATAAAAGATTCATGCGCAATTACCAGTGGTGTTTTGTGCATTAACGCATGCGGGGAGTGGTTTTGACTTTTCAAGCTTACCAATATTACTTTTTCCAGAAGTTAAGTTTTAGATTAATAATACATGTATTGTTGTTGCTTTGTAGTAGACTCGGGCGTTTACAAATGTGGAGTTTGTTCAATTGTCAGAGGAAAAATTCCATTTTAAATATTTATGATTTGTAGGAATGTGTGATAGCAAAATGGAAATGCAGAAGAAAATCATTAAAGAACGGATTGTGGTTTCTCAGCTTTTATTGTATGTTTAAAACCAGCAGGCAAAATTTGTTTTTCTGATGTTTTGCTTAGTGCCGAAATGACCTTCAAATTGAACAGATTATATATATTTATGTTTCATGATTGTTTTTGAGACAAAAGAATCATTTGGTATGCACCTGACATTTTGGTTGTGAATATTCATTGACTTGGAGAGTGTTCACGCCAGTGGCAGGACCAGGGTATTCTCGTGGTGTGTTGGTAGTAGATCATGAAAGGTTATATTGGCTTATCGCAAGGACATCCCTTCAAGTTGTAAACAGTTTGTGAACGTGGGAGAATGTATCGGGTGGTTTTTAAGTGATTTTGGTGGAATTATGTTTGCTTATTGTTTAACGCCGCACACAATAATATTCCAACTATATGACGGCGCCCTGTAAATAATCGAATCTGGACAAGACAAACCAGTGACTGATATCATGAGCAACGTCCCTCGACTTCGGGGTACGACGAAACGCAATGAATCACGTCACCGCCATGAACACCCGATCCATGTAGTCGCCTCATATGAAAAACAATCCAGTGATTGATATCATGATCATCGATCTACGCATCTGGGAAACGATGACATGTATCAACCAAGTCAGCGAGCCTGACCGGCCGAACCCGTTAGTCGCCTCTTACGACAAGTATAATCACCTTTTACGGCAAGCATGGGTTTGTGAAGACCTTTTCTTACCCGGATCTTTACGGTACAGAAAAGTGTAGTTTGTATGTATACAAGCGCTCCCAGCAGTAGTTGTCCGGAAGCTTAGATGTCCGGATTAACGGGGTCCACACTTACGAGGTTTCACTCTATAGGTGGATTGATCTGCTGGTCTGATGTCGTAATATCACAAATTGAAAACTTAATTTACAAAATCGGCTAGATAAGAACACTGATTTCAATGGGATACTTCCCCATGCCGAAATACTTCCTAACCTTCTACACCAACGTGGCCCAAACGTTAGGTGATAGCATCGTAGTGTGAGTGGGGGAGTAAGGTTTAACGCCGCTTTTAGCAACATATTCCAGCAATATCACCGGAAATGGGCTTCACGCATTGTACCGAAAAGGGAATCGAACCCGGGTCTTCGGGGTGACAAGCTTTAACCACTAAGCTACACCACCGTCGCGATAACATGTAAGAAACAGTAAGAGGTAAAGATGGTCACACGAAGGTCGCATGAAGGTCACGCGAACGTCTCGCGAAGGTCTAGGTTGGGTTTTCGCTGGTACGCTGGTACGATGTGTCAGTTGAACATGTTGGTTTGTGTCTTGAAAATGTTTGAAAGGTTTTGAAAAATATTTTGTGGAAAAGACATTAACTATGCTGTAGTACGTCATGAATCAGTGGCGAATTCTAACGAATTGATGAATTCATAACTCCATAGCTTCCCTTCCCTGCCCAACCGCAAAATAATAAATGGTCGGGCACTTAGTCCTCGGCCATTATGATGCGGAAGTATCAATGCATATTTTTAACAACTAATAAACCTGTGTCAAGGATAGTTCTCTGTGTACAACGTGGGGATGACCACGACACTTGACCAGTGGCTTAATACGTTACCTCCTCCATAGTATTCTCTATGTTGGAACGGATCTCGCAGCGCTGTAATAATTAGAACCCGCCACAATGCCATATGAATGATTAGACCACCATCAGCCAATTCCAAAGGGAGCTAACGAGAATAGATTTCCCACTATGGCGTCTGTCCCATACCCTCCTTCAGGCGGTCCCCTCCCTTTCCTGTCCCCCCCTCCCACTGGGGTAATGGCTAATTCTGTCCGACAGTTTTCTCCCGATGGGAACTGTGGAGACAAGAGTGGTGTTAACAGGATATTGTATGTCTGTAATGGTGAGTGAGTGAGTGAGTGAGTGAGTGAGTGAGTGAGTGAGTGAGTTGGGTTAACGTCGCTTGGAGCAGAATGAGTGAGTGAGTGATTAGGGTTTGAAAGTATTCCATTTATATCACGATGTGTTAGCTTAATATGACAGGAAAGCCCTAAGGTATGCTGGTCTCAGACTAAAGCTTTGGTGAAATCCACAAGCACGGGTATGGTGCTGACAAACCTAGAAACATAATCAGAGCGAACCGGGATTCGAACCTACGGTCATAAGTTTCTGGCGTGCCCAAGGGACGCAAATCTGCAGAGCGAACTGCGGCGCCTTAGACCCGTGATGAAACCAGCGTGCAGGGCCCCGTTCCTCAAAGCGATCTTAGCGCTACGATGATCGTAAACCTATGTTAAAGTATGGGACTTACGATCACCTTAGTGCTAAGATCGCTTTGTGGAACGGGGCCCAGGAGTGCTTTGCTGACAAACATAATAAGGGCGAATCATGGATTCGAAACCACGATGAGGCTTTGCAACACTTTGCAACACGAATTGTCAGCAGAATACCCGACATACAAAGGGTCATCGCGCTGGATTATCGAAGTTCATACGTCCTAACGCTGTCATACGTCAGACTTCACACGAGGGGCCGGTTCCACAAAGCAATCTTAGCGCTATGGCGGTCTGAATTACATTGTTGAAATTTGATGCTTTAGCTGACAGGTGCTCTAACCTGCGAAAGCAAACATTCAGATAGTCTGGTTTTGATTTTGTTGGACTGTTGCTCCCAGAGTGATTCTTTTAGAGACACATTTGCTTTTTGCGAACTGATGTCAATTAAATTCGAACCTTGAAGGCGAGGGCGGGTATGGGTTGACGGACTAAAGAACAAATAAGGCGTCAACTTGGGTTCGAACCCATGTTTTCCTCAATATGCTGATATTATACTCGTACTACTGCCTGTCTTACAGTGCTAGCCCAGTGAGATACCATGCCGCAGTTTAACATGGATAGCCCCCTCAGAACAGAATACTGACCCCGAGCCGACCAATCCGGTAATTATCTCCTTAATGCCGAGCGCCAGGAAGGGTAACAACAAGAACCATCTTTTAACGTTTTTTGGTATGACGCGGCAGGGGATCAAACCATCGATTTGCTACCACTAAACTTGTCACGGTGGATGGTGTTTTACTTAAGATGAATATGTAACGGCATGGTAATGTGTTTCACTGAAATTTGGCGTTATATCCATACATATTCATTTTTTTTGTATAATATCGATCTGTAAAATGAGAGTGAGCTGGGTTTAATGACTATTTGAATAGTATTCACGGCGTGTCATCTTCATGTTGGAGCAAACCCCGAAGTTGTGCAGGTCTTAGACAGTTACCACTTTGGTTAAATACTCGAGCATGGATATGATGCCGACAAACAGAGAAACCTAATCAGGACGAATCTGGGATTCCTACCCACGATAATAGGTTTCTGGCATGCCTAAAGGACGCAACTCTACACCGAGATTTGCATGCCTTAGCCAATTGGTTATAACCCACATAAGAAAACACTCATTAGATTATTAACGGTAGGCATATTTAAGATTCTTCGTGAATAATTATTCTTACCGACAACACGTATTAATGAAGCAACCCTCTACCACTGAAATCTTGTATTAACTCATGTTTAAACGAAAACAAGTCTGTGAAACACCACTTAGACTTAGCCACGTCTCGTGATGAAGGATAGTCATTAAATATTAATGTCAGTAGGTGTGGACGCATTCATCAAGGAAGCAAGTAATTGCGAAAACAAGCCTATGCTTTATTCAGACCATGTACGCGCTGTGTTTAACGGATTAATGGCACGTGAGGCAGGGTAGAATGTGTACACCCAGCACCGATTAGCAGGGAGGTTTTAGTAGCAGCTTTACATATCTTAAATCTGAAACCAACGAACAGACAATTGTATACATGTTTAATTGGTGTTGTAGTGACCGAGGTATAAATTCCTGGAGGTGATGGTTTGGACAGCATTTTACATCTTCATATACAAATCAGTTGAATCACGCCCATCTGCATGTCTCACACAGTGGGCTCATCTCTATACTCTGAAGCAAAACCGTTTTACAACCTCCCACCTCACGCTGTCTACACAGATCTGTCCTCTAACCTCACGCTGTACATACATATCTATTCTCTAACCTCACGCTGTACACACATATCTATCCTCTAACCTCACGCTGTACATACATATCTATTCTCTAACCTCACGCTGTACACACAGATCTATCCTCTAACCTCACGCTGTACACACAGATCTGTCCTCTAACCTCACGCTGTACACACATATCTATCCTCTAACCTCACGCTGTACACACATATCTATTCTCCAACCTCACGCTGTACACACAGATCTATTCTCTAACCTCACGCTGTACACTCGGATCAATCCTCTAACCTCACGCTGTACACACAGATCTGTCCTCTAACCTCACGCTGTACACACAGATCTATCCTCTAACCTCACGCTGTACACACAGATCAATCCTCTAACCTCACGCTGTACACACAGATCAATCCTCTAACCTCACGCTGTCTACACACATCCGTACTCCAACATTGTCCACTATCACACATCCACAACTCCTCACTGTCCACTGACACACATTCTAACATCCACACTGTTTACTATCACACACCAATACACCCACACTGTCCACTATCACACACCCATACACCCACACTGTCCACTATCACACACCCACACTGTTCGCTATCATACACCCATACACCCACACTGTCCACTGTCAAACATCCATATACCAACACTGTCCACTATCACACACCCATACGCCCACGCTGTTCACTATCAAACATCCATATACCAACACTGTCCACTGTCAAACATCCATATACCAACACTGTCCACTGTCAAACATCCATATACCAACACTGTCGACTATCACCAACCCACACTGTTCACTATCACACACCCACACTGTTCACTATCACACACCCATATACCCACACTGCCCACTATCACCCACCCACACTGTTCACTGTCACACACCCACACTGTCCACTATCACACACCCATATACCCATACTGTCCATAATACCACACCCATACACCACCACTGTCCACTACCACACACATACACCCACACTGTCCACAATCACACACCCATATGCCCACACTGTCCACCTACACACCCACGCTGCCTACTATCATACACCCACAATGTCCACTATCACACACCAACACTGTCCACTATCACACACCAACACTGTCCACTATCACAAACCAACAATGTCCACTATCACACACCAACACTGTCCACTATCACACACCAACACTGTCCACTATCACCCACCCATATACCCACACAGTCCACTATCACCCACCCACACTGTCCACTATCACCCACCTACACACCCACGCTGCCTACTATCATACACCCACAATGTCCACTATCACACACCAACACTGTCCACTATCACACACCAACACTGTCCACTATCACAAACCAACACTGTCCACTATCACACACCAACACTGTCCACTATCACACACCAACACTGTCCACTATCACCCACCCATATACCCACACAGTCCACTATCACCCACCCACACTGTCCACTATCACCCACCCATATACCGACACAGTCCACTATCACACACCCACACTGTCCACTATCACACACCCACACTGGCCACTATCACACACCCATATACCCACACAGTCCACTGTCACACACCCACACTGTCCACTATCACACACCCATATACCCACACAGTCCACTATCACCCATCCACACTGTCCACTATCACACACCCACACTGTCCACTATCACCAACCCACACAGTCCACTATCACACACCAACACTGTCCACTATCACCCACCCATATACCCACATAGTCCACTATCACACACCCATATACCCACACAGTCCACTATCACACACCCACACTGTCCACTATCACACACCCAGATACCCACACAGTCCACTATCACACACCAACACTGTCCACTATCACCCACCCACACTGTCCACTATCACACACCCACACTGTCCACTATCACACACCAACACTGTCCACTATCACACACCCATATACCACCAGAGTCCACTATCACCCACCCACACTGTCCACTATCACCCACCCATATACCCACACAGTCCACTATCACACACCCACACTGTCCACTATCACACACCCATATACCCACACAGTCCACTATCACACACCCACACTGTCCGCTATCACACACCACATTGTTCTCGGTACCTACTCTATCCGTTAATCGTCAGTCTGATGCGTAGAGTGTAGTGCAGGATGTGCAGGACATGGGGTGAGTGAGGGAAGGTGATTGAATGCCGCCCTTGGCAATATACAGACACACCACTGCGGGCGACACCAAGAATGGGCTTCACGCATTTTATTCAAGATGGGATTCGAACCAGAGTCTGGCGCGACAGGCGAACGCTTTAACCGCTACAATATTCTTCTATTCTACCACCTTGATTCCTTGGTGTATTTACTCCAGTGAAGTGCTGTTATAGGGTGCTGAGTCGGTCCAGATACCTACCTATATGTGTCCTCCTGATGGATCTCTCCCCATCTGATACAGTAATGAAGGGGAGGATCGATGTCGTAAAGGTTGTTAGTGAGCTAGTTTAGTGCCTAGTGTCACGTTACAATCAATTGGCTTTATACGTACAGCCTACTTAACCTACATGACTTACATTCCTTACATTCCTTTTAAAATATTAACTGGTAATCGGTATTACTGCTGAAAGCTAAACATGGTTTGTGATCAAACCCTTGTTTATTCAACACACAGTTATGAAATCTAAATAAATTGTTTTCCTTTCTTAGTGAATGAGTTAGTTGGCCTGAACGCCGCTTTGAACAGTGTTCCATGCCCGTTATAAAATGGCGTATCAGATTAATATGGGAGGAAATCCCGAAGTGATGCAGGTCTTAGGTCTTTACACTTTGGTGAAACCCACGAGTATGGGTATGGTGCTGACAAAAACATAATCGGGGCGAACCGGGATTCGAACCTACGATCAAAGGTTTCTGGTGCGCCAAGGGACGCAACTCGGCACAGTGAATTGTGGCGTCTTAGGCGACTGGGCCACCCCTGAGGGAGATCCACGAGCATGGGTATGATACTGACGAACCAAGTAACGCACTCTCACACATATAATAGAGTTGTATTATTCATTCAAATATCGGTTAGTTAGTAAAAGAAGGGGGTGGTGTTTTGTTCCTAATACTTGGCCTTACACAAAGCATAGTCTCCAAACAGAAGCACGACACATTAATACTTCGCTCAACGGAGAACTGCTGGGGGGTTTGACCAGTAGGGGTTGGGGTTTGCTGGATTTTGGGCTGGGCTGTAGACAGGGGTGAACAATTAGACAGTGGTGTTACGGCATATTGATAAATATAAAAATACATTTTTTCATGTAATTGGGGCCCATCTTATATTTACAAAAGAGTAAATATCGAAAACCGGGACACCCACCTTGGATCCGAAATTATAACCGAACAAACTTTTCTATAACTAACCTTTTTCTGACACTTTCGTCATTAACATGATAAATGAAATGTCTAGGAATTTAGGAAGGGAAAGCTGCTGGGACGGACAATTCTCAAGGACGTAGCTGGGGCAGTAATAATTACCTCTCGGTACGACATCGTCGGTACTGGGGAGATTGGATTCCAGTCTTTCTCTGGTAACTTCGGTCTCTCCTCCTCGTCTCTCCTCTCGTCTCAGTGACTCGAGTTTCTCGCGGAATCTCGTACTATCGAGCTGCAGCTCGTGCAAGTCCTTTTGTACCCGGATGTTACTTGTATGTAAAGTTGCTATTTCGTTCCTCATTTCATTCGTGTCAGATTTTAGATCGCTTTGGTCGTCTTTTATTCGCTTCAGGTCTCTCTTAAGACCAGACATTTCAGTTTGAACGTGCTGGGAGCTTTGTGGGACCCTCCAGTCCCGACCTTCCACAGCCTGGATCTCCCCAGACAAAGATCGCATCACCTGCCTCAGGGACGACGTATCGTTTTTCAAGTTGTTCTGTCCATGTTTTAATTGCAAATTTTCTCCTCTGATGTCATCCAGCTCCCGCTTCATCAATAGCCATTCTGCCTTGAGGTCCCCAACACTGTTTTTCATCATACCAATAAAATCTTTACTCATCGACCGATGTCCCTTCCTTACCGAATCGTTCCTCGGTTCCCGACCACGAGCTTTTAAACTAAAATAATCCATCTCGAGGTCGTCAACTTTGCGATTCATGTCTTCCATGTCTCGTCTCATAATATTTACCTCAGCCGATAGATGGTTGTGTTGCAATTTGGCTTGCATGTTGTCCACATTCATCTGGAGGATTTGGGATTCCAGATACGACGTTGAATTGTCGTACTGTCTCATCTCGTGAATCACATTTCGTTGAATCCGTGAAACCTGAGCTTCGGCGTAATTTGTAAAGTTCGAAAATTGCACCTGTAAATCTTTCACCTGTCTTAGTATATCCTCATCCGGGTGCCAAACGTTGAACGTATAGGCACATCCGTTCTTATCAAAGATGGCCGACACAGCACTTCCGCCGATAGAAGCGAACACAAACATACACGTTACTAACATTATGAAAAGAGATCGTAAAGCGTCTAGCATCTCCACTGAATGTGATAAACTTGTGTGTAATACATCCAACAGATAGTGGAGAATCAGGGGCTCCCTTGCCGGGGTGTTGTACTATAAATAATTCAAGTACTTTTGTGCCAGTTCCAATTAATTATCACAAACACGCACGAATTGGAATCCTCATCAATAGAAGCACATTTTTACACGTTTTATTGACAGCTCCGCCGCATCTTTTTCCCATAATGATCACCTTAAAGCCAATATTGCCATTTCCCCAACAGTCTTGTTTCAAAGCTCCACAATTTGCCAAACAGAAACATGATTAGCCAGCTCCGGGGGCTCCTTCTGAACGTGCAAATTTCTTTAAGAAGACGCTATGAGACATCAAATCCGTTCCGTCCCTGGCATTTACATGCCGAGGGAATAATCGAATTAAAAATTGAAGTGTTTACGCGGTCTGCCAGCACTGAGCAGCGTGTTGATGGCACCAACACAGCAGATGAACACGCTACGTACTGGCGCTGTCTACAGCCACGGGGAAAGGAGCTTAACAATCACAGAACTATCACAGATCACGGGCTATCTTAACTACCGAGAAGAGGCTGGTGTAAATCTGGCCAATCACACAAGCCCGACGCTCGTGCTGTTGCTGTATACAGAATTCGCGTGTTTAAATAATGGAAGACAACACTTGAGGGAGATTTTTTGTTTTGTTTTTTGTTTTAATCAGATTGATTTTGTTGATTTTCAACCACATCCCCACTGACAATGATTTATTAAAGATAGCATATTGATTTGACGGGTTTCTAAACTATCCTGGGCGATAAATAAAATAAAAATCGCTTGTATATCGTAAAGTAAAAGTATCGATCAGAAATACTGCTAATTACACTTTACAAATCCAGATAGTGACCTAAAATATCTCGGTGAATTTATTTATGTCTTAGGGAATTGATTTGGCGAAGTTAATAGGCAACACGATGCATATCGGCGGTTTTATGTGTTCACAGATGCTGATACTCTGCGGGCAACAGATACTGTTACTCTGCAGGCAATCACCAAGAGATGTCGATTTCATTGTTCCAGGGATTGTTGGTGCTTGATACGGGCGTTCGTGAAACCCTTGGAAAACCCTTTGAAACCTTTATAATCCTTGAAACCTTTTAGAAACCTTTGCAGTTTGTTTTGTCTGACGTTCAACACCGAACTCACCACTATTCCGGCTAAACAGCCAGGCAAAAAAAAGTATACAGTCACGTTTGATTGTGGCTAAAAATGATGGTGATGTATTTGCTACGGAATCATAGTTGTGTTTTGGACCTTCGGTGTTTCGGTGATTGTGTTCTGATTAGTAGGCCCAGTTGTCTAAGGCGCCTCGAGTCACTGTGCAGAGCTGCGTCCCTTGGGCACGCCAGAAACCTGTGATTGTGGGTTCGAATCCCGGTTCGCCCTGATTATGTTTCTAGGTTTGTCGGCACCATATCCGTGCTCGTGGGTTTCACCGAAGAGGTAAACCTTTGAGACCTGCATCACTTCGGGCTTTCCTCCCACATTAAGCTGACACGCCGTGATATAACTGGAATAATGTTAAAAGCGGCGTTAAAACTAACTCACTCACTCACTCTGATTACTAACGTTTATAATTGTTGGCTCAAATCTATTTTTTAAGTGTATACTTTTGTTTGACCCTGCAGGTTATACGACGAAGGCACACACACACACACACACACACACACCACTCCGCCTCCTATAAATGCAATCCTGCTTAAAGAGGTCCTTAACCCAGTTCCTACACACCTGCCCGCCAGTCCACTCACTCACTCGCGTGATGATCGCTTCGTCAATGCTTGAGTACATGTATTTTATATCTTCTTGTAACGGCCACATCATTAAATCCCTTACAGTGGTATTCCCTTCTGATGAACATACGGGGGCACGGCTGGCCCAGTCGTCTGAAGCACCGCAAACACCGAAGAGTTATGGCCCTTAGGAACGCCAGAAACCTATGATCGTAGGTTCGGATCCCGGTTCGACCCGATTATGTTTCTAAACTTGTCAGCACCATACCCGTGCTCTAAAAAGTGGTAAACGTCGGAGACCTGTATCACTTCGGAATTCCCCAACGGCAAACTGACAGGCTGTGATGTAACTGAAATATATTTCAATGCGGCGTTAAGACCAACTCGTTCACTCACATACATTTGTATTGTTTAGATCGGACAGAATACAGACTTGCCAATGCAGTGGTATTGAGCAACCCCTGATTCTCTGGATTACTGGGTTCGAAAATGCTTGACCAGGGGCTTTTAAAGGGCGCTTCAAATCATCACAATGAGCACCATCCAGTCGTACAGTTCGGATCATCAGAAATACACTCTCATCACACACATCGCAAGTTTTGTTTACACGAATCATCCTTTTAACTCACTGTCGTATTTAAGATTACCATTATTAAAGCTACGGTCGTTTCTAAAGAATATCTTCGGTGAAAGGTGTCGGTGTTTGTTTCTATTTTCATGTTTCTCACTGCCGATCGACAAATTACTACCGTTCCAGAGTGTAAACTAATTGAACTTCGACCCTCGAACCAAACTGCATCTTTTGAAAGATTCCGTAGAATTAAGTCATATAAGGGATAAAACACGACAGTGGTTTTGGGTTCCCATAGTAAAACCTGAGGAAAGCTGTGTCCGAGCAAGTAAAGCTGAAGTTTTACTCGCCAGGTCACTGAATCCTCTGCATCTCCAGGGCTCGCTTTCGGTGGTTCTTTCGACCTCAAATTACCCTCCCTTGATATTCATTACCATTTTACAGACCAAGAAAGGTGAGTGAGTGAGTTGGGTTTAACGCCGCTTTTAACAGTATTCCAGTTATATCACGGCGTGTCAGCTTAATGTGGGAGGAAAGCCCAAAATGATGCAGGTCTCAGACGTTAAACACTTCGGTGAAACCCACGAGCAGGGTATGGTGCTGACAAACCTAGAGACATAATCGGGGCGAACCGAGATTCGAACCCACAATCATAAGTTTCTGGCGTGCCCAAGGGACGCAACTCTGCACAGCGAATCGCGGCGCCTTAGACGACTGGGCCACCCGTGGCTCCCTGACCAAGAAAAGGCAAAAGGGGAATGGAAAGACTTTGTAGCAAAAGGACTTGCCATAGACAGTTATAATGGACATGAAGACATCCTTTCCACCAAAAGATCTTTGAGGGTTTATTTTGCGTGTCAGTCAGTTTTCTAATGTTGAATGTATGGCAAACTCTGTCGTAATCAATGGTACTGGCCGCCATATGGCTGATATCGCCTGCCTGACATCGAGGCTGGTTTGCAACTCGTATTCTGACTGATCCGTTAGACTGAGTAGCGTAGCAAATCAAATTGGCTAATGAAAATGGAAATGGTAATAGAAATGTTAGATAGCAAGAACCACGGCAATGGATCCTGGTGTTAATGTAGGTTTACTGAAATCACTGCTGCTTCTAGGTCACTGTTCTCCTGCTGGTCCATGCGCACATGGAGCTTCGGTCTTGGCGATAACATAATCAAATAGGCATCGTTTTTCCTTTTATTCGTTCATTCTCCGAAAACATGTATACCGACATAGCAACATCCGTAAAATTTCACACATCTGAGATCAAGGCAAATACTCACAAAACATATCAGTGTACACACATTTTGCATAAACGTATCGATACAACGTTGAATAATGTACACACATACTCCTTAGAAAGGTAATATACACATTACAGCCAGTGGTAATATGCAAGACATCGTTAGTGATGTTTTGCTAGTGTTTGAAACTGTTTGTTCTAATGCTTCTACAGCAAGTAATACATTAAACTACGGTTATGAAGAACTGAAAGGGACCACTAATTTTAGTTCGTTATAACCGTAATTCGTTACAAACATATATACAGCATGTGAGTGAGTGAGTGAGTTTGGTTTAACGCCACTTTTAACAGTATTCCAGTTATATCGAGGCGTGTCAGCTTATTGTTGGAGGAAAGTGATGCAGGTCTCAGACGTTTACCACTTCGGTGAAACCCACGAGCACGGGTATGGTTATACAGCATGTATACAGCAAATGGCTGGGACAAAAAAAACAATTCGTTATATCCGCCAGTTCGTTATATCCGCCAGTTCGTTATAAGCGTGTTCGTATAAACGTAGTTTACTGTACATCTATGTTGTCATCCTTAATGTAGGTGGCAACAATTGGTATAAATATGGATCCCTATTGCCAAAGTTAATTGTAAACAGACATCTGATTGATGGATTTCTTCCACCTGCAAGCAGGGTTCTCACTGTGACCATTGCGTCATCTGTACACTTAGGTAACTAGTCTATCTCCAGGGCTCGTATGTTGGTGAACCCACACTAATCCCTGGATCCATTGCCGTGGTTCTCGCGCCCTCAAATTACCCGCCCTTGAATTCCATCAGCCAATTTGATTTGCTACGCTGCTCAGTGCAACGGACCAATCAGAATGCAAGTTACAAACCAGCCTCGATGGCGACCAGTCCCGTTGATTACGATAGGGTTTGCAAGAAATTCAACTTTGAAAAACTGTCTGGCAAGCAAGAATAGGTGAGTGAAATACGAGCCCTGGATATCTAGAGGATGGGTCTAGTCTTGTAATAAGTGTTTGTTTATTTATTTTTAACACATATTTATCAGCAATATGCCAATATATTACGACAGCCTGTAAATAATCAATACTAGAATCAGTGATTGATTAAAAGAGCAAAGCCCAACGACGTCATTGTATGGTGGCACACAGTCAACCAAGTCACAGAGCCACCCATCCGTTTAGTCGCCTCTTATAAGCTGTTATTTTTACCTGGAATCCCCGTGGGTGAGAATGTACCTATCTTGTATTCTTACCTGTTATTCATGCTAAAACCACTATATCACAAGACACATTTCGCTTCACAGTTCGCACAAGGCGAGCAAAGACTTTTACATAGCTTACGTGATGGAAACATTGCATGCCATTCCACCCATCCAACACACAAGATATTCCTCTTGTCACATGGGAAATGTCTGTCAATACGGTATTTGAAGAAATAAGCACACGTCATAAATGAACATATAACAAACTAAAAAAAAAGAGAAAGAAAAAAAAAGGAACCCTTTGCTTTAACGTTTCATCACAACTTGGACTGTGGGCCTTTGGTTTTGTTGCCTGTGGCAGCACATTGTTCGTATGCAGCAAGAAACTCCCCAAGATGGGTCAGGTACTCCTCCGGGTGGCTTCTATAATGAGCCGCGTGAGTACTAGTCTCCCACATCTTGTAGAACACCTTGAAACTACCAATAGCCTCCCATCGACTGTGTATATCCTCAACGACCTGGGGATCGGACATGGGGTCGTCACGTGAAGCCAGGATCAGAGTCGGTACCTCTGCCGGGCAATCAATAAAGAACTGAACTTCTTTCTCGTAAAAATCAGCAGTGTGTCGACGTGTGATTGCAAAGTAATATTCCATAGATTTCTGAATTATTTTCCTGAGAAACGCACTGTTTGTTACCCCCTGGCTGACCCCTACGGCCATTCGTGAGAGTGACCCACAAGTCGTGCTGTCTAGAACCACGCCCTTCAGTTTCTCACTGAAATGACCGCAATGGACCGGCATGTCAGTCGCCATTTGTAAACATATTGTGTAGTTATATGCTCCGACAGAGACACCATGGGCCAAGTAGTGATCGTAGCGGTCAAACTTTTTTTTCAAAAGCTGCAATAATTCAAAACTTGCCTGAACAGAGCCTGGTGGCCATGCGAAGTGAGAGAGTTTACCATTTATAAATAGCACGTCAAAACCACGTGACAGATATAACTTCCGGTATTTGTCCAGGGTTTCCGGTTTCGCATTAAGCCAGCCGAAAAATAGTACTAAAGTGTCCGCTATCACATTATTTTGTGACGCAGGTTTAATGCTGCTTTCGTACAGGGTGAGAGTCGAGGTGATATTGGTAACTTTTATATTGTCCTGTGAAGAATCCATGGCAGCCATTGACAACTCCTAACAATGAATTCTGGCCGTGTTCCACAACTGCAAGAACAAAATATTACGTCACTGTTCATACAGGTAAGCCTTACCAGAAGAATTTGTTCAGAAGGTCATGTTTCCGGATTAACGGGGTTTCACTGTAAATATGCAAAACGTATAATGTAAGATATTGGGTTTTCTCACTAACTAGTGAACGGACTGATGCTTTCTCACTCATAAAAATGATTTGTTGCAATAACTATCATAACTTATTAATTAGAAAATCATCCCAAAAGATTTTTTTACAAAAAAAACCATGGGGTTTCAGCATACTGGCCACCGTCTAATAAACTACAAACAAAAGATACAATTCAGAGTTTCGGTTACCTCTTGAAGACATTAACACTAATAGTCAAGATGCAAAAAAACATACTAGTGAATGACTATGGAAAGAGAGGGTGTAGTTATGTGATTTATCCAGCATATATGTCAAAATATGCTTTTTACCTTACCACCGATAAAAAAAAATGCCATCTCATCTGTTTACTGAGTTGCACCCTTCACTACCACCCAGGCCTGTCTACTGAGCTGTACCCTTCACCATCCCCCACGTCTACTGAGATGCACCCTTCACCATCCCCCCATGTCTACTGAGCTGCACCCTTCACTAACCCTGTCTACTGAGCTGTACCCTTTACTACCACCCAAATCTACTGAGATGCACCCTTCACCATCCCCACATGTCTACTGATCTGCACCCTTCACTACCCCCCCCCCCCCCATGTCTACTGACATGTACCCTCCATTACCCCCGTCTACTGAGCTGTACCCTTCACTACCCCCAACGTCTACTGAGATGCACCCTTCACCATCCCCACATGTCTACTGACCTGCACCCTTCACTACTACCCCTTCATGTCTACTGAGATGCACCCTTCACTAACCCCGTCTACTGAGCTGTACCCTTTACTACCACCCTTTACTACTGAGATGCACCCTTCACCATCCCCACATGTCTACTGACCTGCACCCTTTACTACCCCCCCCCTGTCTAATGACATGTACCCTCTACTATCCCCATCTACTTACCTGTACCCTTCACTACCCCACATGTCTACTGAGAGGCACCCTTCACTACCTCCACGTCTACTGACCTGTACCCTTCACTACCTCCTACATCTACTGAGCTGTACCCTTCACTACCCCCCATGTCTAATGCCCTGTACCCTTCACTACCCCCCACGTCTACTGACCTGTACCCTTTACTACCACCCAAATCTACTGAGATGCACACTTCACCATCCCCACATGTCTACTGACCTGCACCCTTCACTACCCTGAGAGGCACCCTTCACTACCCCCACATGTCTACTGACCTGCACCCTTCACTACCCCCCCCCCCCCCCCCCACGCATCTACTGACCTGTACCCTTCACTACCTCCTACATCTACTGAGCTGTACCCTTCACTGCCCCCCATGTCTACTGACCTGTACCCTTTACTACCCCCACATGTATACTGACCTGTACCCTTCAATAACCCCCCCATGCGTCTACTGACCTGTACCCTTCACTACCTCCTACATCTACTGAGCTGTACCCTTCACTACCCCCCACGTCTACTGACCTGCACCCTTTACTACCCCCACATGTATACTGACCTGTACCCTTCAATAACCCCCCCACGCGTCTACTGACCTGTACCCTTCACTACCTCCTACATCTACTGAGCTGTACCCTTCACTACCCCCCACGTCTACTGACCTGCACCCTTTACTACCCCCACATGTATACTGACCTGTACCCTTCAATAACCCCCCCACGCGTCTACTGACCTGTACCCTTCACTACCTCCTACATCTACTGGGCTGTACCCTTCACTACCCCCCATGTCTACTGACCTGCACCCTTCACTACCCCCCATGTCTACTGACCTGTACCCTTCACTACCCCCCACGTCTACTGACCTGCACCCTTCACTACCCCCCCCCCATGCATCTACTGACCTGTACCCTTTACTACCCCCACATGTATACTGACCTGTACCCTTCAATAACCCCCCCACGCGTCTACTGACCTGTACCCTTCACTACCTCCTACATCTACTGAGCTGTACCCTTCACTACCCCCCACGTCTACTGACCTGCACCCTTTACTACCCCCACATGTATACTGACCTGTACCCTTCAATAACCCCCCCCCCCCACGCGTCTACTGACCTGTACCCTTCACTACCTCCTACATCTACTGAGCTGTACCCTTCACTACCCCCCCGCGTCTACTGACCTGCACCCTTCACTACCCCCCATGTCTACTGACCTGCACCCTTCACTACCCCCACACGTCTACTGACCTGCACCCTTCACTTCCCCCACACGTCTACTGAGCTGTACCCTTCACTACCCCATGTCTACTGACCTGCACCCTTCACTACCCCATGTCTACTGACCTGCACCCTTCACTACCACCCATGTGTCTTCTGACCTGCACCCTTTACTACCACCCAAGCCTGGCTAATGAGGTGCACCCTTCACTTCACCATAAAATGTCTACAGAGCTGAAACTTTCACTACCCCATATGTCCACTGAGCTGCACCCTTATCTACTCATGATTTGTATCAACACAAAGTTATGAAACAAATGCTGAAAATAAAAATGACCATTTTATATTAAATCTGTTTTCATCATCCTTCTTTATAGCAAAAATGTCTTAATTGAATATATGTTTTAAGTAGTTTTAAAACTATATGGATATGCCATTTCCTAAAAATAGATATGTATGATTGATTCAAGTAGTTACAACCAACAAAATAAAAAAAATTGAAAAAGATATTTGAGGGGGTGAAAGATAGTTATTTAGCAAAAGTTCAAGATCATTCCAATTGTTTTAGTTTCATTACATTTCCAAAAGACATGGCAGACATTCTCATTGACAGCATACTAAAGCTACATGCACTGTTGTCTATATAGACATTCTCATTGACAGCATTACAAAAGCTACATGCACTGTTGTCTATATAGACATTCTCATTGACAGCATTACAAAAGCTACATGCACTGTTGTCTATATAGACATTCTCATTGACAGCATTACAAAAGCTACATGCACTGTTGTCTATATAGACATTCTCATTGACAGCATTACAAAAGCTACATGCACTGTTGTCTATATAGACATTCTCATTGACAGCATTACAAAAGCTACATGCACTGTTGTCTATATAGACATTCTCATAGACAGCATTACAAAAGCAACATGCACTGTTGTCTATATAGACATTCTCATAGACAGCATTACAAAAGCTACATGCACTGTTGTCTATATAGACATTCTCATTGACAGCATTACAAAAGCAACATGCACTGTTGTCTATATAGACATTCTCATAGACAGCATTACAAAAGCTACATGCACTGTTGTCTATATAGACATTCTCATTGACAGCATTACAAAAGCAACATGCACTGTTGTCTATATAGACATTCTCATTGACAGCATTACAAAAGCTACATGCACTGTTGTCTATATAGACATTCTCATTGACAGCATTACAAAAGCTACATGCACTGTTGTCTATATAGACATTCTCATTGACAGCATTACAAAAGCTACATGCACTGTTGTCAATGAATATAGACATTCTCATCGACAGCATTACAATAGCTACATACAGTTGCCTATATACTATTTCTTTCTCCAAATAAATCCCATAAATCAAATATTTAAACTTTAAGAGCCCTTAACAGGTTTCATCATATCACCTATGTAATTCTATACAAATTCTGTGAAATTGTTGGGTATTTTATGATGTATATGTTTCAACCAAGTAAGTAAGAGTTGTCTCCCTTCAACTGTGTTTTCAAAATTTATGTTAAGTTGAGATTGATACCCCCGGTTGCCATTGTACAAAGCAACCTTAGGTGATCGTAACCCCCATACCTTAACATAGACTCGCGACAGTCGTAGCGCTAAGGTTGTTTTGTACAACAGTACCCTGGGACACAAGGTCTCTTTCAACATATGGCGCATAACAAACAGCATTTTACCCACTAGCAAAATGTTCACAAATTCCCATCCCTAAAAATAGACTTATTGGTATGCAGGGTTAGAAACTAACAGTTTTTGTCCACTAGTCCTTATAATGATAACATATAGCAAAACCCCTTAAAATGAGCCAATTTCTACTAGTCCTTAGAGTACTTTTACTATTGGGCAGTTTGGTAAGGACTACAGGACTAGTGCCAATTTCTAACGCTGGTATGTGTTGTTTTATTATGCAAGTCGCTTACACTGAAGGAAATTCTACCTTATAAAATCAATTAAATGAATTTATCACTTGAGATAGTAAGCCACCGCATGTTGGTTCAAGCATTGTGTTTGTACCTTCTACCTTTTCGTGTGTGAATATTTGGCTAATGCTTTTGCCAGCCTTATATCTTCAATTTATAAATATGATTTATCATGGCAGTTAAAGTTTCTACTTTTCTTGATGCTTCCCATGAGTCTTAGAAGATATATCGTGAAGTATGCCACACTAACTGCATCACAACATTGGTTAATTTTCAGTGGACCCTCATCTTCGAAGATGGGCTATAAGGGAGGTAACTCTGACACGCGCACCTGAAAAACCTCATTCAATGGCTTCACACAAAGTCATGGTATTCACACAGTGAACTGCGTTTCTCAGGAAAGCTACACTAATTTTAAATAAACTGCATTGTTGCCATAATATATATATTATAGTATATTCGTATAGAAAAACATCACACCCCTCTATATACATATAGACAAGGAGTGACACCCGCCATCTTGGATCTTATTCAAGATTTCACACTCGGTTCGAATCACAGCTCGATATCAGCGCCGCTGAGGTAAGCAATTAGAAGGGAACACTCTCCTACCAAGAGTTCCATGCGGCCGGAAGCCAGCCAGCATAGTGTTACGCTGACAAGCTCCTTCCCAGCGCGTGACATCTTCGCTACACTCTCGGTAACATTGCTGCCCACTGTGTGGGCGCGGCCATTACAAGAATCTTGAAATTTGCCCTCTAACCCCAAATGTAGTAACGTTTAAACGTTTGTTTATGTCTTTGGGAATGCCATCATATTTCATTTTGAAAAAGTTTACGACTGACCATGTTTTCCAGATGAATTTACTTTGTTGTTTGTATAATCAGATTGGTTCGAGGTTGCAGACAAACGGAAAAACAACAAACTCGCCCCTTATATTCTTACTATATCAGTGACATGATAGTTTTAATGAAACAGAATTTCAAATTGACAAACAAAGAAAGTAATTTATCAGCGGTAAGTGTATTCGGCGTCACGACAGTTGTCACTTGTTCGTAGACATAACGGTCATTCGGTTGCGAGTTCAACTCCAAGTCATGAGTTTTGACTAGTGGCAGCAATAGTATAGATCGAGAGCTCCCCAAAATGTTTAATTATGCTGCAGATTTCCTTGTCAACCCCAACATTCTGCAAGCAGGCTTACTATTAACGGTTTTCAATTTCCCTCCTCTCACTGTGCTGATATTATGATACACATTTTAACCAATCAGAAACGTTTGCTGTGTTCAAGCCCGTGTAGCGCCGTAATTTCCGGTCAGCTTTTTCTTGTTTACCTCAGCGGCGCAGCATAGAGCTGACATTTGGTGGTTGTTTAAAAATAGGTTGAAATAAGTGACATTCATATTTCATGCGATATCGAGCTGTGATTCGAACCTTGTATATGGAGGGGTGTGATTTTTTTTCTATACGAATATATTATGCCAAACACGCTATTATCGAGTTCCTGTGCCTGAATAGGATTTACGAAAGTGGTTTTCTCGTCCGTGAAGTAGGGTCATGTCTTGACCACATTGCGGCTCTCGGCTATGTCGAAATGACTCCAGCATGAGAATACTCAGATTAGCAGCACGCTCGCAGGGACAGCTGGCTCAACTGCCGGTGACATAGACCAACTTTATATAATAGAAAGCGAGCCCTCACATACCATATACTGAACTCACCTTGTCGTGATGAGCATCGATCAAACAGCTGACATACACGCGTCACATTGGACTTCGAACTCTCCGAACAAGGGAGTTAATCGGCAATAGCGTTATATATCATTTGAACTTTTACGAACGCTTGGTCCAACTATTGTCGAAACCACACTTGCTCCTCATTCTGCACAGGCCCTTATGCAGGCCCGGAGGGTCAGGGTTGGGATGGAGGAGGAGTAGAGGCTTTTCTTGGAATGATTGTAGATGGGCTAAGGCCCCATTAAACAAAATAGCCTCAGTAACTAAAGTTAACCTTAACTACTCAGTTATAATTAAAGGGGCACTAATCTAACGCAATTCCACGGACTAGTTGTTGCCTTTGTTATTGTTTTTTCCCCCGTGAGTACCCGGATGATACGCAACGCAACTGAGCGTGACCAGAGACTGGGCTACCGTCTGCAAGGACAGCTAAATAAACTTGGAGGCTGGAGGCAATATTTGTTTTACGCATTTATGCATAAACACTGATTGGTTAACTGTGATCTATAAAGATTTCGACAAAGGGCGCCTGTTAAATAAAAGGTCTTTTCCTTTGTAAGCGTGTATATATTACCGTCAATTTGTAAAATGTGATTCTCTCAGGCAATTTATAAAATGTGTAAATATTTCAGTCATTTTGACTAAAAAATCTGCCCAGGTTGATTAAGACGATCAAAAGGGCCTACAAACATCACAACAGATTATTATGTAGGATTAGAAGCCAAACAACATAGAAATGTACTTTTCAACGCAACATTTTCAGTCTCTTGGTGATGACATTACACATCAAAATGTTTGGAATTCGTTATCATAATAATACAGATGGAAATGTTTTTCAGTCACTTTGTAAAATAACTGAATATTTAGACGTTTAATAAATTTGTTACACATTTGACAGTAAAAAAAATATACACACTACGCTCAGGTGAAATATTTACTTTGTGTTGCAAGTCAAAATAGTGTAAACGAAAATCGCAAAATTACCAAGCAAGTGACTTATCAAAACTTCGTCACCATTACCGATGCTACCCACAAAGATACCTACATTTCCTTATTATCTCGAAAAATGTATTTCATTTTGTTGATCAATGTGACCATACTCCCTTATTACTACCCATAAAAGTGACTAATGCGCTTACGAATGGCGCAGCAGAGGTCGCGAACTAGTCTAGATTTCTGCTACACATCCTGGTACTCACTGGGAAAAAACAATAACAAAGGCAACAACCAGTCCCGGGGAATTGCGTTAGATCAGTGCCCCTTTAAGGTTAACTTAGGCGGAAGTTACGCCCATTGTGTTTGTTTGTTTGTTGTTTAACGCCACACTCAGCAATATTCCAGCTATATGACGGCGATCTGTAAATAATCGAGTCTGGACCAGACAATCCAGTGATTGACATAATGAGCATCGATCCACGCAACTGGAACACTATGACATGCATCAACCAAGTCAGCGAGCCTGACCACCCGATCCCGTTTGTCGCCTCTTACGACAAGCATAGTCACCTTAGTACAGCAAGCATGGGTTGCTGAAGACCTATTCTACCCCGGATCTTCGCGGGTAGGGAAAACAACAAATTTAAACAGACAATAGTAGAGGTAGTGTATAAAATATAATAATATATTTCGAAAATAAAAGACAACAAACATTTTGAGTTTTATTTAACTTTAATGATTAAAATTTGAAAGAAAACACAAGAAATATCAACAAAACATACACCATAAATGGTACAAGGTGAAACCTCTACACGACTAGTTGCGGACCATTCTTTTAGGAAATTACATGGAGTTAGGTCCCCAGGCCGCCGTAAAGATGTACATTTTAAAGCAAAACAGACCAGTGTCACGTGAGACGGAGCCATAACGGTAACGCCAAAGCATTGTCTTGTATTCATTACTGGTCTTTTCGGTTGTGTGTGCGATAACGTTAAGTCTGGAACCACAGAGCGTACGTACAGCATTTTGGCACCTAGACGTATAGCTTGAGACTTTGTTTGGTGCAATGTATTTACAACAGGGTAGATGTTTGTATTTGTATCTCGAATCAAACGCTACTTCGAACCTGGATGGTTGGTTACTTCAGGTTCGAGATAGAAGCAGTTCGCTGTATACAATATATATATATATATATATATATATATATATATATATATATATATATATATATATATATATATATATTCAGTTACACTGAAGAGCTGTCATGAGACAGCGAAAGTTCTATGTCTGAAACTGATATAGAGAAGATGATGAAGAAGAAGATATATTACATGTACACCGAGTGAACATTTACCTCATTTTTGTATAATATATAATGTATTTTGTAGGACATTAACAGTAGCCAAGAGGGTATGGCCCAGGTACGTCCTTCGTTTGGTCCAGGTTCGATTCTCATCAAGGGGACAGTCGTTATTTTGTATAAATCTTCATTCATATGGGATATGCGTGTATTGGATGACGTTGTGGGATATTGTCTGTTAGTTTGCTTGTTCAACACCCCACTCAGCAATATTTCAGCTATATGACGGCGGTCTGTAAATAATCGAGTCTGGACCAGACAATCCAGTGATTGACATCATGCACCAAAC
The DNA here is from genome assembly GCF_023055435.1 of Haliotis rufescens. Taxonomy (NCBI): domain Eukaryota; kingdom Metazoa; phylum Mollusca; class Gastropoda; order Lepetellida; family Haliotidae; genus Haliotis; species Haliotis rufescens. Next base: position 56,663,508 of record NW_025963779.1, on the reverse strand, counting down.
AAGTAACCGAGCCTGACCACCCGATCCATTTGGTCGCCTCCTACGACAAGCATGGGTTGCTGAAGACACTCTATCCCGGATCTTCACGTGTCTTGTGGGATGACGTACCAACACCATATGAGATCTACGAGGTTTGTCTATGGCACCAAAAATAACTCAACACCGCTGGTCATAAAATCCTAAACCGCACATTCTGATCCTATTTATCATACTGATGTCATGCACAGTTGATTAATATGATAAGCTGTCGGCTTTAACCAGAATAATGTCTCAATGGCGTTCGTTTCGTTTCCATACACTTGCCAACTTCAGAGCTATTAACACACGAGGGTTATGCTTATGATACATCACAGACACCCAGTCATTGTCCATATACATGGTCAAGTGAGGAACAATGTCTGTACATGTTAGAGTAATGAGTGAGTTGGGTTTAACGCCGCTTTTAACAGTATTCCAGTTACATAACGGCGTGTCAGCTTAATGTGGGAGGAAAGCCCGAAGTGATGCAGGTCTCAGACGTTCAGCACTTCGGTGAAACCCACGAACACGGGTATGGTGCCGACAAACCTAGAAACATAATCGGTGCGAACCGGGATTCGAACCCACAATCATAGGTTTCTGGCGTGCCCAAGGGACGCAACTCTGCACAGCGAATCGCGGCGCCTTAGACGCCTGCGCCACCAATGCCCCCTGTACTAGTTAGACCAGGTCTACAGCAGACATACGTGAGACACTGCAGCTTACTGTGAGAACACAACGCGTTACATATTTGTTCATTGTTTTGTTTTCAGTAAACAAAATGACAAATCCTTATAAAAAAAATAATTTCTAGTAGATGTATGTTTTGATTGTTTGTTTGTTTGTTATTTAACGCCGAACACTTAGCAATATTACAGTAGATGTACGTGATGTAGACTTATTACCCCGGTCGTATTTAACAAGGCATGGTCCAGTGGAGTCTTAATAATCAGAGTTCATCGATATTGAGATTTTTGCTTATAGAGAACCAGGGTTTTTTCACCCACAAACATGTAACGGTTATACCGCCGTCATATAGCTGGAATATTGCTGAGTGCGGCGTAAAACAACAAACAACAACAACTGTAACGGTTATTTCGACCTCATGATATCATTTTGTCATGGCCTTATCATCAGAATAAGCTTGAGACAGCGACTGGTCAAATGAACAGCTGTAACGGGTTCCCATTCCTGACAAAGTAAAGCTTGCATGTTTCCAGTAAGTACCTTCAAGGTCATCAGTACATGTGCATATATATATGAACCAGTAATCAACAATGGCAGTTATAAAACGGCGTGCCTCTGACGCCATGATACATATTTCAAAACATATCTACACTACAATATAGACAAAGGAAAATTAAAAATGTTCATGTATAACAGTCTCTTTCAAAAATTATATTTTTTATCACATGCCTGTGTTAAGAGATGGCCTGCTGGGCGGATTTTGGTTCACACATTCAAGGATTTTGAAATTAAAACTAGATGAGCTCCCAAATTGCTTTTGGATACAATGTCAACTTAGCACCTGAAAATGATCTAAAAGCATTTCTGTGGAGACATATTTAACATAATATCCTTGATCTACATTGTTTGTTGTTGATGATGAAGTAAGACAGGGGCATGACACACCCGAATGACATCACAGGTTCAAGTGTTGGTACATCTAAGACTAATATGTAACACAAGTGGGTAGACTTATATACAATGTTGGACAAAGTAACTGTGCATATATTATTTTTGATAACAGTTAGATTTGTAGATTTTGATTACCCAAATTTCCCCTCTTCTTCCAGAAATGTATCCGTACTGGTATCTGATAAGCATTTTCATGATTTTCATTTTAAATAATAATTAGAAATTCACATGTTATGGCCTATACGCTTAAAATTGTAAAAAGGACATTGTATGGTAAAGGTTCGTGTAGATCAATGGGAATATGACGTTATAAATTTTATCAAATATTTATACGAATGTGAATGAAACCTTGTTCCTTGCATCACCTGCATGTTTTGGACGTATACAAAACCGAATGTAGATTGAAAATGTGTAATAGAAAAGATGAGGCTTTTAGGAAGCGTGTGTCTAATCTTTAAACATGAGCAATTCTTTGACGCAAACTGAATTTGGATGGAGATGTAGATATGGACAGTACACACTTACGGTAAAAGATATCGTAAACAACGGACTTTCACATAGGCAGATATTTTCTTGAAGTTGAACAAATCGGCCTTTTTCCCTAACATATTTTCAAATAACGCGCGAGGGACTCGATGTAAGTTATATGACATAAAAGGAAGTATGTCCTTTCATTTAATTGTTAATTCCATCAGAAATGTATTCTAGCTTACAGTTGGAGGGGAAACACTTTCTTAAAGCCAATATTTATGACCAAAAAAACATTTGCTTTCGAATATCAAAAGTATGTATGCACAGTCACGTCCCCAGTAGTACATATTGCGCAAACATATTATGTTATCAAATAACGTATGCATACAACTCTTGTGAAACATTTGTGATCTTGACACGATCAACCTAAAACAATGCTAGCCCCCGTAAAGACTTAGAACATCATATGTTACACCGTCGCACAGAGGGAGTTTTGACACAAGTACACGTGAACAGATATATATGAAGAATAATGTTACGACGTCACACACGAACAATTTCACAGTGGAACACTGTCGAGGGCTTCAATGTTTTCAACTGAAATAAACAATATTTATTATTAACTAGGACTATTTAAATTAAATGTGAATATATGTGACCTCTCTTAAAATGATATGAGTTTCTGAGTTTAAATTAATTCAATTTCATTGCAAATTGAGTAAATGATAAAAATAAATAAACTGAGAGTATAATAATAACAATAATAATAATCATTATCATTACGATAATAATCATATTGATAATAACAAGTTTGCATCTGGTATGTTTTTGTAACACGAATTGATTTTAGCATTTAATGCATATTTTGACAATAGTATTTTGAGAGTGAGTGAGTATGGTTTTACGCCGCTTTTAGCAATATTCCAGCAACATCACGGCGGGGACACCAGAAATGGGCTTCACACATTGTACCCATGTCGGGAATCGAACCCGGGTTTTCGGCGTGACGAGCGAACGCTTTAACCACTAGGCTAGCCGACCGCCCCAGTATTTTGAGAAGGAAAGCAATTAAGTCCAGGGACTTCTTATGTATTATAAATGTTGTGTACCTTTCCGCTGGCGACGTTGTCAATGAGCATGACGATGTCCTTGGCACCCACGTTGACAGCTCGTTGCCGGAGTGTCACTACCGTGTGACTACATTCCATCATCGAGCACATGGGGTCATCGGGGTCACATTCTTCATACTGGACATACAAAGGACAATGGGTAGAGTGAGTATAGTATTACGCCGCCTTTAGCAACATTCAAGCAGCATCACTCGGGGGGACACGAGAATGGGCTTAATACATTTTTACTCATGTTGGGAATCGAACACGGGTCTTCGTCGTGACGAGCGAACACTTCATACACTATATATTTATAGTATTTGCATTAGTTGAGGAAGTCTACAGAATGTTTTTTTCTTGTGAAAGATACGGTAACGGCATCAGTGTCTCTTTTCTAAATTTCAAATCCCTTTGCACATGTTATGGCCACGGGCGTCTAGTGTCAACAATCTGCAGGAGCTATTGACTAACGTTTGTTAAGTGTACCTGTTTCCCAAATAATAATGTATGTCTAGTGTACCTGTTTCCCCACTAATAATGTATGTTTAGTGTACCTGTTTCCACACTAATAATGTATGTTTAGTGTACCTGTTTCCCCACTAATAATGTATGTTTAGTGTACCCGTTTCCCCACTAATAATTTATGTTTAGTGTACCTGTTTACCGCTAATAATGTATGTTTAGTGTACCTGTTTCCACACTAATAATGTATGTTAAGTGTACCTGTTTCCACACTAATAATGTATGTTAAGTGTACCTGTTTCCACACTAATAATGTATGTTAGTGTACCTCTTTCCACGCTAATAATGTATGTTTAGTGTACCTGTTTCCACACTAATAATGTATGTTTAGTGTACCTGTTTCCCAACTAATAATGTATGTTTAGTGTACCTGTTTCCACACTAATAATGTATGTTTAGTGTACCTGTTTCCACACTAATAATGTATGTTTAGTGTACCTGTTTCCCCACTAATAATGTATGTTTGGTGTACCTGTTTCCGCACTAATAATGTGTTTAGTGTACCTGTTTCCACACTAATAATGTATGTTTAGTGTACCTGTTTCCCCACTAATAATGTATGTTTAGTGTATCCGTTTCCCCACTAATAATGTGTTTAGTATACCTGTTTCCACACTAATAATGTGTTTAGTGTACCTGTTTTCACACTAATAATGTATGTTAAGTGTACCTGTTTCCACCCTTATAATGTATGATTAGTATACCTGTTTCCACACTAATAATGTATATTAAGTGTACTTGTTTCCACACTAATAACAATGGTTTAGTGTACCTGTTTCCACACTAATAATGTGTTTAGTGTACCTGTTTCCACACTAATAATGTGATTAGTATACCTGTTTCCACACTTATAATGTGTTTAGTGTACCTGTTTCCACACTTATAATATATGTTTACTGTACCTGTTTCCAGACGTCTGTACTGAAGCCATTCTTGACGAGGAACTCTGCCACCTTATACTGGCGATGGTCCAAACAATCAAACAAAGCGTTGCTGAACCTATGCTGGGCACCGTGTTCGTTCAGACCAAGCGTTAGGTTCTTCACCGTCGTCAAGTCGCCGGTCTGCAGACGCCAAAAGCGATATATGAGTCAACGTAACTGTCCCCTAATTACATGAGATAACTTATATTTCCTTCGAAAATATTTTCTAATTTTTCTAATTTCTGGACAGAGTATAAACTATCCAAGGCTACACATTTCAATTTAGTGGTCACACCGTCCATGTCGGGTGTGCTGAGAAGAAGCCTCTTAACATTACTTAAGGTGGAAATGGATGAGTGAATGTAGTTTTACGCCGTGCTCAACAAGACTTTACATAATCAAGTCTGTACCAGACAAACGGGTGAATGTAAGTATGAGCAAAGATCCCTCCACACCGTCGGGCACAATTACAGGCAATCTGCCAAGACACATTCGATCCTCTTTGTCAGTCAAATAGATAGTATGTGACACCTCATTTCCCTATCCCTTCGTGTTACACCGGGGCCTGAGTTAAGGGACTAGATTTAACTTGCACTAGGTCCACGTTGACATGAAAACGAAGTTGCACAAAAATAAAACAAGACTGCACCCTGGTCCCATAATTTTATAAAAGTTGAAACATTGGTCGGTTTGCTGCCAGTGTCACATACATTAGTTATGCATTACTGGAAACGTAATAGGAACGTGCACATCTTGAAGTACGCACAGTTTGGTTACGTCAAACCCAAGAAAGCATGACAAATTACACATAACACGGGGATTAGTGATGTGTTATGGTAAATCAACTTTAGAAGTACTAAGTGTTTTCCAAGAACAGTTTTGCGTGGACACAAACATGAATTATTTTCATCACACATGTAGACATAAATATTAGGTTGTTCAATAATAGGTTGCAATAGTGCTAGTTTTCTATAGCTAAATCCAGCCCTGTTTATACACACACTTAAATACATTGTTTTCAATGACGTTGCAATTTGCTCTGGTTTGTATTGTGAGGCTTCCGAATACTGACCCTGCACGCGTGGTAGAAAGTGTCGAAGAAGTTGGTCATTCCTAGAAATATTTCCAGGTCGAAATCCTCAACATCGGCTTGTCGCACCTGGAACTCGTGGGGGCTGCACGCAATTTTACTGTAGTCCCGGGGGGTCAAACCTTGCTGTAACACAGATACAAACATTTAATACAGGGGGCGGCAAGTTGTTGCTTTCATGTTGTTTAACGCCGCACTCAGCAATATTCCAGCTAAATGACGGCGGTCTTTAAATAATTGAGTCTGGACAAGACAATCCAGTGATTGACATCATGAGCATCGATCCACGCAATTGGTATACGATGACGTGCATCCATCAATCATGTGTGGAAATCATAAATATTTGTGTCTTTTTTGTATATTTTTGTGTGTCTAATCCAACATTACTCCAGCTATATGATTGCGGTCATAAAATAATCGGGTATGGACCAGACAATCAAGTAACTGACATCATGATCATCGACCTACCCAAATGAGATACGCTATGCATCAACCAAGTCAGCGAGCCTACCAACCGTTAGTCGCCCCTTACGACAAGCATGGGTTGCTAAAGATCCATTGTAACCCGGATCTTGACGTGGGTGGAAATCATACATAAAACTTAGGGACGCAATATAAAAATATGAATTTCACCTGTCATAGTTCATTCGATGAAGGAGTGTGAATTAGCCAAGAAAAAAAACTATAAAACTATAATTCACTCGAAACCTATACACCTGTACCTGTGAAGTACTGAATGCTTATGAACTACCCGATAAGCAAAATACTTGTATATGTAGGGCAATGATCCAGCTCAAAGGTCACTGTTTGTATTAGTGTTTAGGGCATGTTTGCTTTAATTACCGTATTGCCCGTACTTACAGTATCTTTTGTGTTCTCGTTTGCGCCTTTCTTCAGCAGAAAACCAATAGTATCTTGGTCCATGAAGAGATTGGCGTAGTGGAGAGGTGTGCGGCCCATCTACAACATACACATCAACATTAGACGCCATTAACTATGTACGTACGGTGACACTTCGTTAGGTCGAACTCGTACTTTGAGACAAGCAGAATGCCGACAAAAACAGTGTCCATACAATCATAGTTGTATCTTACGGCAAGCATAGTTGCATCTTACGACAAGCATAGTTGCATCTTACGACAAGCATAGTTGCCCCTTATGGCAAGCACGGGTTGCTGAAGGCCTTTTTCAACCCAGATCTTCACGAGGCAGCTGGGGTAGTAGCCGTAGCAGTAGCAGCAGCAGCAGCAGCAGCAGCAGCAGTAGTAATAGTAGTATCAGTAGTCCTTGTTTTTGATGGTGTTGGTGTGTCATCCATCAAAAATTCTTATTATCACAAACCTGTTTTATATAGTACAACAATTGTTCTAGTTATTATAATAATGAATTTTCACATCTTCTCTCGACACCCACAAGCGACAAATCACTTCCGTGATAAAGAATGTCCCCGCTTGTCAAGTACAAATGTATTGACAATGAGGAAGTTGTTTCACATCCAGGCACTAGTTGACGGAAACATCCTACATGAATCCATATTGCGCGCCGATGCGTGAAATTGATGACACAAAGTGAAAATATCGACACATCCATCATCGTGTATGCCTCTAGTCTGTATACAATAAGGGTGGGTATTCTGTCCATGACACGTAGAGTTACAACTGCAATAAGTACAGTGAGTGAGTTAGGTTTAACGCCGCTTCTAACAGTATTCCAGTTATATCACGGCGTGTCAGCTTAATGTGGGAGGAAAGCCCGAAGTGATGCAGGTCTCAGACGTCTACCACTTCGGTGAAACCAACGAGCACGGGTATGGTGCTGACAAACCTAGAAAGAAAATCGGAACCAGGATTCGAACCCACAATCATAGGTTTCTGGCGTGTCCAAGGGACGCAACTCTGCACAGCGAATCGCGGTGCCTTCGACGACTGGACCACCCGTGTTTGTAGAACGGCCTACATTGGGTATGCGACGTGAAACCCTTCATATTAGGTTAGCAGCAAAATATTGGGCGAGGCGTGTACCAGAATTTCCATGTGAAATATATGAGGTGGGTGTTGGAAAATTCTTAATGGCTGTTACTGATGGTATACGGTCTCATATTAGGTCAGTAACAACCATCTTGGATTTTTACTGACGGTATACGGGCTTATGTGGGGTCAGTAGTTCTGATCTCTGATTGGTCAATCTCACTTTGAGGCATAATAATCACTTTTATGTACAACCGTATAACCTTAAACATCGTTTAGGAACTCAACATGAATGTTTCGATACTTACATACATTTATCTTCGACCGATAACAGGCATTCACATCATGACAAGTTCTACATACAGTTATACACTTACACAATCAAACTTATTGATGAGCTGGGGGTAGTCCTCAAGGAGGGTGCGGACAATGTCTGCCTGACGGTGCAGCAGGGCGTGGTGAAGCACGGTCCGACTGCATCTGTCCAGGGCGTTGGCATACTTCTTCGTCAACAACTTCTTTACCATGGGCTTGTTGCCTCTGTCGATGGCCAGGAATACCTTCTTGGCATTATCCTGTTCAGAGTAGTGACGAATATTAACATGGCTGCTGATGTAGTGACTTTCAAAGAGAATCATGGAAATATTTGTGTGTTTGTTGGTTAACTCCGCACTCAGCAATATTCCAGCTATTTGACGACAGTCTGTAAATAATCGACTCTGGACCAGACAAACAAGTGATTGATATCATGAGCATCGGTCCACGCAATTGGGATACGATGACAGGCATCAACGAAGTCAGCGTTCCTGACCGACCGATACTGTTAGTCGCCTCTTGTGACAAACATAGTCACCTTTTACGGCAAGCATAGGTTGCTGAAGACCTATTCTAGTGAGTGAGTGAGTTGGGTTTAACGCCGCTTTTAACAGTATTCCAGTTATATCGCGGCGTGTCAGCTTAATGTGGGAGGAAAGCCCGAAGTGATGCAGGTCACAGACGTTTACCACTTCGGTGAAACCCACGGGCACGGGTATGGTGCTGACAAACCTAGAAACATAATCGGGGCGAACCGGGATTCGAACCCACAATCATAGATTTCTGGCGTGACCAAGGGACGCAACTCTGCACAGCGAATCGCGGCGCCTTAGACGACTGGGCCACCCGTGCTACCGAAGACCTATTCTACCCCGGATCTTCACGGGTGACCAGCAAATGAAATTATCGGGTGGTCTTTAACTTATTTTGAGTAGTATAATTGGTTCATAAAGGATGTAAACAAAGGCAACAGAGAATGCGCATTAAAGGAATGGCTTTCTGGCATGGTGGTGACATATTAAAAGGTGTACAGAAAGCTAAAATAAACTCGGTCCAAAGGAAATAATTAGTTCTTTGATTTATGGAAAATATTCTTTTTCATGTCATTGGTTCATAAGGGATGTAAGCTGAGTAGTGGCAACAGAGAGTGCGGATGTGGTTAGAGCGACGCCACAAAGAGAAACGAAAGTTTCCAATTTTTAATCCAGATCCTGGTGTGCTTTGAACTACACAATGGATGTGAAGCCCATATTTGGTGTTCATCCTTCGTGACATTTTCCTAGAATAGCGCTAATGGTGGGATAAAAGCCAAATTGTAAAAAAACAAGACACTAAGTACCAACTCACATATTTAGTCTTCACTCAAATACACACCCAGACGTTCATTGGTAGGCGTACATGCACCTATCTTTTTTAACGTAAATAAACATATAAATTGACTCTGTTCCAAATTAAAAACAAAATCACTTAAATTGATTTTTAATAATAATGATGATGATGATGATGATGATGATGATGATGATGATGATGATGATAATAATAATAATAATATAAAAAATAATAATAATATTAAAAAAACACTTTCCATAGTCAAAAGAAATATCTGCAAGTCAGGGAGTCGATTGTACGATTCCGACTTTCCGAAATGTCCTCAATCGGTCCTCCCTTTGTCACCCACGCGTTTCACATAAGTGGTGAATACGCATGCACTCAAGCACGACGGAGAATGACTCCCATTCGAATACAGACAGAAAGGACAACACGTCACTTTGATCCATATTCTACACATAGTCCTATAACCGTCGACCGTTCACAAATAAGCTTGTGTGTGTGTGTGTCCATCAGAGAAAAGCCTTTGTCACAAAATACATAAACAACCAACACTGTACCGAGAGGCTTCGAACGCTACATTTGTACCGTCATGTTCCTTTACGAACCATCACGTTGCGATATATTAGTAATACTATGCATGAATCCAGGTTAATTTGGATCTGCGGCTGGTAGTTGGCCGAAATGAGTTTGTGTTTGTATGTAACTCAAAGCTAGGTTACCTGTTTATTTAACCGTGTTTTGCACCGAGAAGGTGCAGCGTGAGGTTTCAAATGATTAATTTAGCGCGGTTAAATCTACAGGTAACCCAGCTCTATACTTGTCAAAATTGACACACGTACACTCGTAATTATTTCCTTCCGCTCTCCTATCCCCTCCCTCTATCTGTATTACCTGAGTGTGTTCTAAGTCGGACAACGTGTGCCTTATCCGTTTCACTATTCTGATAATAAGATGTGTTTAAAACAAACAAAAACATGACTATCGGATCCTGACAAGCCTAAGGGAGACAACACTGCAACGCGAATTGCTGGGACTTAGACAACTGGGCCACCAGCCATAGATAATTGGTTTTGTTAGTTTGTTTCTTTGTTTGTTGTCGCTGCACTCAGCAGTATTCAAGCAAAATGGGGGGCGGTCTGTAAATAATCGAGTCTGGACCAGACAATCCAGTGATAGATATCACGAGCATCGATCCACACAATTGTGAAACAATGACATGCATCCACCAAGTCAGCGAGCCTGACCACCCGATCATGTTAGTCGCCCCTTACAAGCATAGTCGCCTGTTACAGCAAGCATGGATTGCCGAAGACCTATTCTACCCCGGATCAACCCAGTCAGTGAGCCTGACCACCCGTTAGTCGCCTCTTCCGACAAGCATAGTCGCCTTTTTCGGCAAGCATGGGTTGCTAAAGACGAATTCTAACCCCGATCTTCACGGGTTAGATGACTGGTCCCACAATGCAATCTACGTAAGTAGATTATTCCGGCGGCCAAACCGAAAGTAGAAATTGACCTACCTGAGTCGCGACAATGTTTTGTAGGATGGTCACCAACTGCTTTGAGTCTTGTTTCCGAGCAAGCTGAAGAGCATTCCTCCCCTTCTCGTCCGTGATGTCTAGAATGTGGTCATACGCTTGAAGGATCATAGTCTCCAGACGTTCAATGTCACAGGTATTTATAATGTCGATCACATGGTCGTCAATCATCTGCACATAATTGGATTTCCCCATTCCCTGGGCAATGTCACGTACTGTACGTCCACAACGTGCACGCGATGCTACGTTAACACCGTAGTCGAACAACGCTCTGATAATGTGTTCCGGTTGGTTGGACGTTATGGCGGTCAACAGAACTGTGCCTCCTTGGCGCCCCCTAGCGGTCAAGTCAGAGTTTTTCAGAACACAGTGCACTATCCGCTCATCTTTTGGTCCGCCCGGTCCGGAGAACATCTAAACAAAGGAAAATTGTCATAAATACACACTGAGAGAAGAGTGAGTAAGTTGGGTTTTGATTCCGATTTGAACAGTATTTCACCACGCGCTTCCTTGGTGTGGGAGAAAGCTAAGTGATGCAGAGTAGATGTTTACCGCTTTGGCGAAACCAAAGCGCATGGATATGATGCCAACAAACATACAAAGGTTATCAGACAATCCGGGATTCGAACCCAAGATCAATGATAGGTTTTATGGCACGCAAAAAGAAAGCCATCCGTGCCACAACGGATGAAAGAGAAAAAATTGAAAGGTGACACGTCTCATGTGTTATATAGTGAGTAACATATAGACGGATAAAATAATTATATATTATTTAAAATACGAAAAATACGTATACAATTATACATTTCCACACCATGAAGACCGCCTCCGTGGTCTAGTGGTAGAGCGTCCGCCCAGTGAGCGGAAGGTTCGGGGTTCGATCCCCGGCCGCGTTATACCAAAAGACGGTACTTGTTGTTACCCTGAGTGCCACTGGGCATTAAGGGGCTAAAACAAGGACTGGTCGGCACGGAGTGGGGTATTCATGTTAAACTGCGGCATGGTATTTCAGTGGGCTAGCACTGTAAAATCGGCATTAGTTCGGACTAGTAAAAGCAGCCACAGCTCACCTAACCATGAAATAAAGCAATATGCCGATGTGAACACGTAATTAAACATGCATAAAGCATGTAGAGATATGTACACGAAGACGGTGTTTTCAGTGGATATTTCTGTAAAATAAACGCATTAACTTAAGCTTGTTTTTTTTCTGGTATATATTGAATATATTACGTGTGAGGATGGACATATGCAGCATTCACAAACAACTGAAATTATGTAGAATAAAATCTTCTCCCTAAACAATAAGTATAAAACCGCTTGTATCGAAACTCGGATAAGCAGAGTAAACAGAGTAAAGAAAACTATTTTTGCAGATGTATTTCAGATTCCTTACGAAACAAAGAACGAAAACATATATTTTAGATACCCGATGAAATAAATACATTACATGAAAAAAGAGTGGATTGGGCGACATCTGTGGGTCTGAGATGGGAGCGTACAGAACGTTGGTGTCTGGTTTGAACGTCATCACGAATTCCAACACCTCAAACACGTCTTTCTCCCAAGCTGCTGCCAACAATGGCTGTGGTTCCTCAGGGAAGTCTGGGTACGAGAACTGGTACGAGTGGTCCTTTGTGTTCACGTCAACGGTGTTTCTGTCAAAACCTGCAGAAAAGTTTATGGTTTTAGGATGGACAGAAGAGATGGTTCTTGGCCGATCATTTTGGGAGTGGGCTGGAATTTTTGTCGAAGATAGGATATTATTCCGTCTGCGTTTCAAGACATGCAAAAGAAGGGGGCGAACGATTTTGGGGGACAACAACAATATATTTGATAGGAAAAAATGTCAACGTCAGAGAATATCCAATCTCGATCATCCGCAAATACAGATTCCATTTGGCATAACAGGCAAAACAGAGGTGAAAATGATAATGAATGGATCACGTGATCACGATAATACGTGAGAACACCAGGGCCCACTTGCACAAAGCGATTTTAGCGCTAAGATAATCGTAACTCCCATACTTTAACATAGGCTTACAATAGTCTTAGAGTTAAGATCGCATTGTGCAAGTTGGCCCATGTGTTTACGAAACCACGAGACCAAATTTATTTTCCAGTATTTTTAGGAACAAATAATAATTATTTTCAATATGGAGAGGGCGCGGCCTGTTACAGTCACGAACTGGATATCGTGATCGCGTTTCTTTAATAGTTTGCCCATATCACAGGAGACTGATCGCATTGTTGACAACTAAGGAATTGAAGATTGGTCGTTGGCGTGAAGAGCGAACGGATTAACCACATTGCTACCCAACCGTGCATGTAGAAGAGACGCATTTGCTCACTAAATGAATCTTTGTTGTGTGAACCGATCAAAACAGCCTAGACTGACATCTAGTCTCTGAAATGAACATATCGTACATAAAAAAACAGTTGTTCAGTTATCTTAATAAAAATATAATAAAAAGGAGCCCAGTGACTCTCTTCATTTTCAGATTTCCTGATACTGCAGTGATCTAGACTTGCCAAACATTATAGACTTGCATGGGCTGTATTTGATATATATTTGTATCAGGGTCTGTAAGACAGACTAAAAACAGCCTTGAGATGACACTTACCGAGATCCTTCCACATCCCACACAGTCTCTGTACCGCCGCCATTACCCCAAGGGCAAACTCTATGGTGTTTTCATATTTCTCAAGCAGATAGACGATGCCCAGCTGTCCAGCCTTAGCGTGTGCAAGACACTTCATGTTGGTCACTTTACCATTCTTAAACACCGTCACCCGACACCACGACTTCAGCAGGCGCTCTATGACACGTTTGTCTGGATTCGGGGCAAACACTGCTGCCCAAAGGCCTGGAGGAACAACGTTTCATTAGGTGTGTGAGTGAGTGAGTTAATATTGTTTTACGCCGAAGTCATCTCCGAACGCATGTTAACAAATAGTTAATGAGTCAGCGACTGTTGTTAGGAGGTCATCGATATTCGAACACTATGGCCTGTAAATAATCTTATCTTACTTCCATGTCAGAATGTTGAGATCTGATTATTTCACGTGATGATACGCATTCGCCTGTGAGGGTAATATATTTCTGAGCGGGGGGATAAATCCCTTATACCCCGCTTCGAAGCAAAAACCATCACGTTGTTTCCGAGTTAATGAAAGTGACGTTAAAGAAAAGGTCCTGTATTTTATATATTTCCTTTACATCCCCCACGTAATCACTCCACCCCCACCGACACACCCCACCCCACCCCATCACACACACACACACACACACACACACACACACACACACACACACACATACTAAAGTTAACCTTAACTACTCAGTTATAATTAAGGTTAACTTAGGCGGAAGTTACGCCCATTGTGTTTGTTTGTTTGTTGTTTAACGCCACACTCAGCAATATTCTAGCTTAATGACGGCGGTCTGTAAATAATCGAGTCTGAACCAGACAATCCAGTGATTGATATCATGAGCATCGATTCACGCAATTAGGATACAATGACATGCATCCACCAAGTCAGCGAGCCTGACCACCCGATCATGTTAGTCGCCCCTTACAAGCATAGTCGCCTGTTACAGCAAGCATGGATTGCCGAAGACCTATTCTACCCCGGATGTTGACGCGTCTGATAATGCGTAAGTAAAGGAATCAATATTATATACAAGGGGTGGGGGTTTGGTTTGAACACTTATTCAGTTATATCACAGTGTGGCAGGTTGGCGTGGTGGATAAATCTCTTAATGACGCAGGTCTAGGACCTTTACAACTATGTAAAGCGCCAACGCCAGAGAATAACCGGTCTCGATCATCCGGCTAAAAGTTTCTTTTGGCACAATTAAAAAAGATCACTGAAAATCAGTGTGTTCGCAAAACCCAGAAGCATGGGACTGAAAAAATCCCAAACTTAATCAGAGCGAATCTGGGATTCAAACCCACGATCATAGGATTCTGGTAAGCCAAAGGGACGCAACTCTGCAAATAGCAGCGCCTTCGATGACTGGGCTAGTCCTGCCCCAAAAGTGTACATAATAGGATTAGTACGGTAATGTATCTTGAGCGCATATCTAGGTCACGGCAGTCATTAATACCTTATCGTTTTCCCCCAGGTCAGCGGTATTGACACACTTTGAATGTGCGAGGCATGTTTGTACACACCGTGGCTAGAAATAGCACTGCCTGCTTGAATGCCAGCTGTCCTTTCAGTCTTCTTTGATCTGTTCACAAAGTTCAGCCAGCGAGATCAGTCACACTCTCAGCACTAGTTTGCCTTACTTTATTTTACGATCAGGACATGTTTCCAAACGTACACTAAACTAATTCGAAAGTTATTGATACAAATAATGGTTATATTTTTGGCCGACATTATAACCTCCTAACTGATTAAGTGAGGTGAAATTGGGTTTAACGTCGCGTCCAAGATTATTGCACTTATATAGCGACGTGCATGCACGTGTGTGTGTGTGTGTGGCTGCTTGTACTAGTCGGGACTTATGCCGATTTATGGTGCTAGCTCACTGAGATACCATGCCGTAGTTTAACATGAATACCCCACTCAGACACAGGATTGTTTGTTTGTTGTTTAATGCCGCACACAGTTTTCCACTAATATGACAGCGGACTAGCCAATCCAATGATCGACATCTTGAGAGTCGATCTACGCAATTGGGACACAATGATCTACCTCAACCAAGTCAGCGATCCTGGCCATCCGATCCCGATCGCCTCTTACGACAAGCGTTGGTTGCTGAAGACCAAATATCTCCCTTCGTTAAGCCTTCTAGATAATAACGTGACTTCCCTCGTGTTTAAGACTTAACACCATGTTATTAAGCCATGATGGAATAATCTTTTCACGTTCCAAATTATTAATAGTCGAAGACATCAATAAGTCGTTCATTAGCACTGGCACGGAGTACTGAAGTACCCATTTAGGTATTCTGTATTTCATGTTATTCAAGGCTTATAACTTGACACCACTTGACAAGACGGATTGGGTGAGTGAGTGAGTTTGGTTTAACACTTTCTTGAATAATATTTCACTTACACCAGGGCGTGTCAACTTGATAAGGGTACGCCTGAAGTGATGCAGTCGTTTACCACTCTGTGAAACACCCGAGCATAGGTATGGTGCTGACAAACCCAGAAACTATAATCAGGTTGAACGAGGATTTGAACCCACTAACATAGGTTCCTAGCACGCCAAAGGGACGCAACTTTGCACACGTTTCCCCTAAGGCGAAATGTCTGTTTTAGATCAAGACAACACATACGTTAAGAGGGCCTACACACAATCATGTACTGACATGTCAGTAGAAGGCGAGTCGATACGTATTAGCATTTTCATCTCCATGGTGATCTGATAAACAAATGGATTTATCCATCAGCTTTGTTTGATGGTGATCATAAAGGTTCTAATTTCCAAAACCTTTCTAGGACTTATCTTCATCAAATACATATTAATGGCTGAATCCATCGACCTTACACACTGAATTCAATACGTGTTCGTCGGTTGAAGTGACAGGAGTGTTATAAGCGAAGAACTAACAGGACATGCCGTGTCTTTCCTCATCTTTTAAAATGATGGGTACCAATTATTAAAAATTGTTTTTTTCCGATGTTTGGCCTTCATGAGAGTACCTGCAGATGCCACAATAATTTTTTGGTAGACATTTTAGTCAAAATAGATATTCCATTCATGACATTTAGATATAGCAGCCGCGCCTGTCGTTTAACTGATTACAAGCCTGAAATAATTTTAAATTGAGAAAGATAAAACAAACAATGCTGCCATTGCGTCATTCACGACCATACGTGCCATTCCTGGACAAGACCCTAAATGGGGAGAATGATGACGAAATGCCACGACATACAAGGGGAACTAACCTGGTTTGAACTTCCGGTACCAGTGCAGCATTTCCTCCCAACCGCCTGGTTTCTCTTTCAGAAGAATGTCCTCAGGGGTGTAGCCTTTCTTGTTCTTCACGTCCATACTACCGCCACACCTGACAGAAGATACAGAATTTAAGCCATGATAAATGTGGGAACACTCACCTAATATCGTTTTGATTTTTTCGTCTAGTTCAATCTGACGCCCAAGTAAGGGTTCTACTACATGTATTTGTTATCAATTTGTTCCCAATATGATGTTGTGATATGGATGTAATGAAGTTAACTTTCAATGTCAAACCACATACGCCTTTTCCCACACTATTTTAGTCAGGACATAAATGCATATATGCTGCCAATGCATGAACATCTGTGGACTTCTGTACCCTATCCATTATTCTACTTCTAATATATACTCCCGGAAGTAAAATATGTCTTGTCCTTAGCACAATCACTATATCCCAAGGATGCTGAGAATGCAATAAGAGCTGCACACATTTACGATAATATCACAATAATGCCATGTCGTGTGAATTAAAACAAAGTTACGTGAACTTTAATGACAGTTGGATAGATGCAATCATTTTGCTAACACTCCAATAGTTTGAGTATTGGTACTAAATCGTCCCATAGTCTTCCTTGAAAGATTCCCCTCCCATAGTTAAACAAGAGCGGCCACCCTCCCATAGTATAGCATAGTATAATGAATATCACTTGAGGATTAGTTTGAGGCATTAACTTGATTGGAACTTTGTTTTAAGTAGGAGAAAGTCCGAAATCTCGCGATTATTTTCGCACGTAAAACTTGTTCTCAGCCTAACAGCCTCGAACAAGCTTCACGTGCGAAAATAAACGCGAGATTTCGGACATTCTCCTAAACGTAATTCGCTGTTAAAGTGCTCATTATTAATATTACTATCAATATTACTGTTATTATTATTGTTCCCCATTCCCTGTAGACCACACCCACCTGATGAGGGCCACCATTGCCCTGTATGCTCCCTTCTTTCTGACCACCTTGTGCAGGGCCGTATTTCCATCCGAGTCCTGTGCGTTCAGGTCAATGGGTTTACAGGCCAGCAGATACAACAGAGAGACCGTCTTCGGGTCCATGAACTTGTGAACGTGGTTGATGACGTGGTGCATGAACGTCTCTCCCGTCACGCCGTCACACACGTTCATGTCTCCCCCACCACGCACATAGTTAAGCATTTGGAGTACGATCTGGTCCAGGTCGTCATTTATGATGCTCTTGTACAACTTGGTCGTTTGAAGTGACATTGTTGATGATGAAATTAGAATCGAAATCAAATCACGAGTTGTTCGAGGTACACGACACGAGTGTTGCAGAAAATGAAACTTTTTC
Source organism: Haliotis rufescens (assembly GCF_023055435.1). Taxonomy (NCBI): domain Eukaryota; kingdom Metazoa; phylum Mollusca; class Gastropoda; order Lepetellida; family Haliotidae; genus Haliotis; species Haliotis rufescens. The sequence goes on along the minus strand of NW_025963779.1, from coordinate 56,645,310 downwards.
AGTTTTCACATCCACATAATGTATGAGACGTCCTTGAGATTCAGTTACACAGGAGATGACTCAGTCAGTGTCAGTGGTATAGTATTAGAGATTTCCCAACTCAGACAAATGTCACACAAGATCACTTGTCACTGGTTTTATATGCTGAATAACAACTTCCGGCGGGTACGTCAAGTCTGACCGGATGTTAATACAGAAAAAAACGTCGCCTTCACGTCACCCGACGTCGTTTTCGACGGAGCCTGTTCTTTGACCCAAGTTACAGTATGGACCAGGAACACTATAGTCTACTCTTGACACTATACTGTCTACTCTTGACACTATACTGTCTACTCTTGACACTATATTCTGTCTAGTCTGACAGTGAGGTTTATATAACAATGTCCGTGAAGACGTGGCTGTTTTCAAATGTGACGTCACATGTTGTAGTTGCTATCATATGTCGTAAACGGATGCCACGGGAAAATAATAGTCTCAAAGTCCTGATAGGAGTTGAGATTCAACTGCTGGATGATTACTAGCTCGCAAACCTCCCTGATTACAGTGTGAGGTTAATGGTAAATGTTACACCCGACGGTCTGCGTTAACAAAATGTCATATGTCACGCTTTGCACTCGTTGATGGCTGGAATAAACAAAAACACACGTGTTAAAGGTCGCAGGTTTACATACATAGCAAATACATGCGTGGTGAATGATTGGTCATTGGTATGCCGGAGCATGTCTGGTGTTCTGGTAGAAATAGTAAAGCTTCATGAGCTAGGTACACTTTGGTAACCTAGGGAAAAGCTACCCGAACACAAGCTTTATCCTCAAACCCCGTGCATGCGCATTGATACAGCACGGTCTCGTTCAGTTTGCTGCATATATTTAACCTCGGCGTCTATGTGTATCAGCAAACCAAATGAACCGATTGACGTTTGTGTGCTGGCTCTGAGACAGCTTCTATTAACAATTAGATAAGGATCGACTTTGGATTTCTTTTACAGACCGTAATACTCCTTTAAAGTGATTCGAGAATGAAAAAAATGGTTCTTATTTTAGTCATTCAAATAGCAAGACCGTGTGCCTTCATTTTATGTACTTGGTTGATGCATGTCATCGATCCAAATTGCGTGGATCGATGCTCATGATATTAATCACTGGATTGTCTGGTCCAGACTCCATTATTTACAGACAGCCGTCATATAGCTGGAATATTGCTGAGTGCGGCGTAAAACAACAAACCAACCAACCAACCAATCATTTTATGTATTGTTGTTGTTGTTGTTGTTGTTGTTGTTGTTGTTGTTGTTGTTGTTGTTATTATTATTATTTACACATTAAAATAGATAAATGCAGCGAAGAGGGTGTGGGTGACCTTGGCATAGTCAGGCTGGTAAAGCTCATCATCAGCTCAGGGCCCTTTTGGACCCAGAACTTTTTTGCATTACCCAGATTGTCAGAAAGGCTGTATAACCTGACAGCAAACCCTACTCTCCCAGTGTCAGACAACAGATTGGGAGGTAACCAACCTAAGGCACCTTCTGCATTACCCAGATTGTCAGAAAGGCTGTATAACCTGACAGCAAACCCTACCCTCCCAGTGTCAGACAACAGATTGGGAGGTAACCAACCTAAGGCACCGAGAACAATGACGAGTCGGACAACTTGGTACTTGAGATGCAAGCGCAACATTTCGAAAGCGAGGTCCGTATATTTGCCATGGTCAGGTTTGTTGGCTTGGATAGGTTTGAGGCTGTATTGGGGCCTATTTCAAAGATTCTTGTATTTATCATTTTCCATGACGCCCTCTACATATTGTGGGTCGTACCATGGATGGACCTCTGTGTCAAAACCACAAGCATGGCGAAGGCAGTAATCAGATCCTTTCGCTTAACATACTGTGTTTGTGCAAAAGCTGGGCATCCACTGACAATCTGTTGGACTGTCTCATTAAATTCATTGCATAATCTACATTTCATATTTACATTCTGATGCGAAATCACACCTTGACGGTTTCGAGTGGGAAGTGACTGGTCCTGAGCAGCAAACAGAAAACTTCCTGTTTCAGGCAAGCCGACTTCATCCAAGCGAAGGTCTCTGCGGGGTTGCTGACCTTCTGAACACACTGCTCATAAATTCGATGCAGTGGCCGTTCAGAAAGCCTCTCCTTGAAACACTGAGTCTGGGCCGATTTGATATGGCACTTCGCTTGGTTGACACTCATTTCTGTACCGTCCAGCAGTACAGAACCACCAACATAATCAACACTGACATTGAGATTATGTCCCACATCCTTGCCTCGTTTTAGAAAACTGTGGAAAGCCTTGTTTTCATAATAAGTCTTGACATGCTTCACAAGAGGATCATCTGACAAATGAATTATTATTATTATTGTTGTTGTTGTTGTTGTTGTTGTTGTTGTTGTTTTATCTATATCAAGTAACTTATCATTTTTCCTATACTTACTGTATAAATAATATAAAATACGAAAGTATTGTGAAGTCGACCTGCGACACCGGCCCAGGCGGACGCCTACTGGTTCAGAATGGTAGCTCACTTCTGTCTCGTTCCCACGCAGACCCACGTGAAGTTCAGATTAGCAAAATGTAAATACACGACTTTGTGAACGTGCCCTGCTGCAGAACACTTCCCTCTATCTCAGACACGAGGGTACACCGGATCCTAAACATTTATTTTGATGTAAAGTGGTTAAAAGCATTTGTAATGGCTGGGGTTTTTGTCAGTGGGTGGGTGGTACGGGGACCTTGTCTCGGTAGTTCGGTAGTGTTTCAGCGACATGAACATGTACGTTTTTATCACGGCGTGGGAGGAAACCCGGGAAACGAACAGATCGTACATGTTAACCACATGACACATGACCATGTGGCTGCTGATATGCCAATGATCATGATCGGGTTGAATCTAGGATGCAAACTCAAGATTAGCGGGTCCCGGAAGGGCTAAGGGACACAACTCCGCACAAGAAGTTGTCGCGCCTTGGGCTATTAGGCCACTGGGCCATGTGGCCACCATGACCCCACAAGCCCAGAATCATAATGAGGGATTAAATCTACGATCAAAGGTTTCTGGTCAGAGACACTGTAACATCATTATTAGATTTAGAGCCGGATTGTTAAAACGGAAGGTAAACGAAGGCTGATGGTTATAAGGAATAGAGTTATCACAAACTTGTAATAGAAGATGAATAACATTTTGTCTTAATCTTTAACTAGAATGTGACCTTAGCGAATATTATTGACAGAAAATTCATTGTCAATAACTAACCGTGCATAAATTTCAAATTCTATTCTCTGGAAATTGCGAAATATTGCTAATGATGCATAACATTTTGTTAATTCGTGTCCCAAAGCTATAAGAGACTGAAAATTATACATTTACCATGAAGTGTTAAAATTTCGTATATATATTTATGCAAATATCATGTTTATGGGCCACGAGCTTTCATGCCAAATAAACACGTGACTGGCACGGCTATGGGGCGCAACAACGCACAACTAACCACGGAAAATTACCACTTTACCCCACTCATTGTTGAGCTTTTTTTTTTAGTATTAGTAAGTATTGTGCACAACCACCGGTAGCTAAAGTGATGACGTAAATCCTGCAGGAAGCATGACCTCCAGTGTGGTGGCCTAGCTTTGGTTGCTAGTGGCTTATAGTCCGTGTTTTAAACGGTTGTAAATAATGAAATGATAAATTATGTTTGACAAATTTGCTTTTAAATATAGCATTATATTCATGACTAAATTGTATATATATAAACTTGTTCTCGTTGCTATATAGCTGAAATAATGCTGATGCGACGTTAAGTTTTAACACACTCACTCACTCTAATCACTCACGCGATAGGGACTATTCCTTGAAACCCTCTCCGAAATCTGTCTTAAAGAACAGCCCCCAGCGGAACAGCAAACAGTTAAATAAATACAAATTTTATGATCAGTCAATAAATGCCAACGTTATTTTCACAACGACACTAGTCATCAAACATAATGAGACTAACCCTAACAATATCCACTTTCCCCACTCAAAACATTCAACTTGAATATTCAATGGTTGAGAAGAATGATCATATATATGTCACATTTATTAGCTCCTTTAACACCGACGTAAACATTTATAAACTCGTATTTTAGGTTGTTTACGGGTCCTGGTTTTCTTTTCCGTCTATTTTGGTACAAAGAACTATAAGCGTCGCTTGACGGGCAATCTTGTCGCAACACGCACGTATAATTTTTTAAGAATAGTTATTATTCACTCTATCCTTTCCATTTCCTTAAACATGCTGAATCGACATAAAGCAATACTTGTCATGTCATCAATAAAGCATAAAACACAGAACAGGGTTCCCGGACTTTGAGAATAAACGCCAAAATACGTCGTGACATTTAACCCCCTTGAGTACATTTCGCAATACAGATAAGCCCCTCAACGACTGATAACAACTGCCTGTGACCTTGAAAGACAAATAAAGACATACGCAATATTGTCTTACTTCTCAGTTTGTAAGAAAACGCGTTGAAGACAATTATTTAAAACATAATAAGCAAATTACGATCACTTCTTAATACGCTTGCTGGCTTTCATAACTACCTTTCTTGGCCTGTGTTTGGGCCTCATGTGTCATTCCAATATTTAATCACATTGCCTCAGCGTGCCATTCTCATACAATTCATATTTTGTACTTTACATAACAGGGGTTAATTGGAGTCTGTGATAAAAGTAACCCGATCCCCACTCCTTATGTGGATATTCTATTAGTTTACATAATTGATAGGTCTTGTCGTACGATGCGACTAACGGGGTCGGGCGGTCAGGCTCGCCGTTTCGCTACTGCTAGTACTACTACTTGAACGTACAAACGTCGCAATACTGGATATTTGTTACAAATGAGTAACGAGTGATATTCATCTTCTATATATGGCAGACCTGTGAGGATCCGGGATAAAATAGGTTTACAGCAACCCATGCGTGCCGTAAAAGGCGATTAAGCTTGTCGTAAGAGGCGACTAACGGGATCAGGTGATCAGACTCGCTGACGTGGTTGATGCATGTCATATAGTATCCCGTTTGCGTAGATTGATGCTCATGATGTCACTCACTTGATTGTCTGCTCCGGACTCGATTAATTAAGAGCATCGTCATATAGCTGTAATATTGCTGAGTACGGCGTAAAACAACAAACAAACAACATATTCATATAACGTTTGTAGCAGAATGTAGAGGGAAATGCAGAGGGAAGCTGTGCTTATACCGGCATTCAGTAAGGTTATAATGTATGTCATTGACTTTATTATTAAGGACCGCCTCCGTGGTCTAATGGTAGAGTGTCCGCCCGAAGAGCGGAAGGTCCGGGGATCATACCAAAAGACGTTAAAAGGATTAAGGGGCTAAAACAAGGACTGGTCGGCTCGGAGTCAGTATACTGTGTCTGAGTGGGGTATTCATGTTAAACTGCGGTATGGTATCTCAGTGAGCTAGCACTATAAATCGGCATCAGTCCGGACTAGTACGAACAGCCACACAAACACGTACATGCACGTCGCTATATAAGTGCAATAATCTTGGACGCGACGTTAAACCCCATTTCACCTCACCTCACCTTTATTATTAAGGACACCATACTGGGTGTTATAATTATTGTTTTCATTGTTGTTTTGAAATTAAATTGAAAAAGCATATACAAATGGTTGATGGTGACTAAACATGAAACAGACAATAGACAGTTAGTCAATGGTGACGTATACTATACGGGTAGCATATGCGATATCACATGCATCATATCAATGTGTATCAAATGGCGGGTGATGTACACATGAAGTCCCAATGAACGACGTTTGTTTAGATGTTTAGTAGTAGCAATGAGTGAGGATGCTTATACGCCGTTTTAGCAATATTCCAGAAATATCATGGCGGGTACACCAGAAATGGGCTCCACACACTGCACCTATATGGGGAATCGAATCAGCATCTTCACCATCATCATTGCTATTATTATTATTACTTCAGTAACGGTAGTTGTATTTTATTCTTGTTGTTGTAGTACCTTCATTCTTATAGTTGTTGTTGTTGTTGTTGTTATTATTATTATTATTATTATTATTCGTTAGTTCGGATGGGAATGTTTATTGTTATTTTCATTATCGTAAACGCGCTTACGGCCCAAAGTCCCCATGGATACAATCGATTGTTTGGTCACTTAACAACCACTATCCGTTTGAGGATCGACCTTGCACACGCGACCATCACTGCACATCGTCTCTTATTACATACGGGTCATGGCAGGTTTAGGTTTAGCCTCAGTTACAAATATCGGAGACTCCTTTCAAAGGTCACGACCACATCGAGTGCTATCCTTCCTGGTGTGACACACATTTCCAATCCGGCTGCTAACAATATCAACTTGGAGATTAACAACTTTCACTTTAATAATAAATAAGTCACGACAGATCGGTAGCTACAGTGTGACAATGATGTGCGGTAGGCAGCCAACCCGATTGAAAACAACAGAGGTTGAAAAGCTTATCTTCCAATATGTGCCTTGTTAATGTTAGCAAACTGGAGACAGACCCACTCGAGCGCGAGAAATAGCTTTACGCGTAATTCAGTTTCAATCGATAAATTGACACCATTAAATACCCTTGACTTTACAACACTACCGATACGTACACACAAATATTGTGCAATTTATATAATGACGAGAACATGAACTTTGACATACAACCATGCATAGACTCACACAGTACATGGTCGTTTTAGTGAGTACCATACGCTTGTTTGTAGAGTGTGTATACCAGAAGTTATGTAACGTACACAAGGATGTGTTTGATGCGGTATCGGGTTTGGTGTAAAGGGATGGTTGTGGACCTATCACACAAACAGTCGCACAACATGGCAGTCGCTGTGGCTAGCAACAAGAACGATATCTATAGTCTTGTGTGATCACATTGTCCTATCATAACACACTATAGTACCGTCCCACACACAACCAGCACGATTTGTTGTCATACGCCATAACAACGCAAACCGAGAGCTCGGATACAAGTTGACCCGACATTACGTAAATCATGCTCTGGTTCTAATTTCACTGCCGGTTTGTATAATCTTGCTACACCTACCTGATTCTGTGTGCCGACAGCCATTGACGTGAGTCAGCAATCCAATCACCCGATCAATAACAGTAACAGTACAGTGGGTACGGAGAAGACTGTACGGAGAACGCTACACACTGTAGGTCCGAGCTTGTGTACGAGCGACGACGAACTGACCCGGTTGAGCTAGACGGAAACAGATTATCTATTGGTTGTGGAATACCGCTCTGGCTAGGGCGTTTGTGTTTGTATAGTCACAGTCTGGGGTCGGTCACGTGCTGGTGTGTAGGTTTGTTACAGACGCCGACGTTTGATCTAGAACTTTGGCTAGAAGGGATATATTGGTATGAAATTAGTTTTAAAGAAGTCCATTAAAGATCCGGTTCTTCCAGATTTTTGTACAAAAGTAGGTCAACATATTCACTTTTAAAGAACCACAGCCAATTAATATTAATACATTGACATACGTGTGTATGCGCAAACTGTCCGATGTCTATGGGTCGAATAGGTGTTCATGAAACATATCGACCTTGCCCTTTGACGGGAGATCGATTTGATCACGGAGACGGGCAGTGTTCGATGATAAATGGGAATTCATTCAACATATCTTTTCAGAATAATCCATTTACACCGAGAAGAAAGGCGCAAGGACGCAATCGGTCCACCTCACTGCACATTTTGGTTTTAACATAAGTCGACAGAGTATTTTGTGACGGCCCGGTTAAACATTATGAAGGTGGTTGGTATGAATGTCCCTTGTTAGAAGGGCATATGACTATCTGTTTAAGTTTTGCTGTGAAAAAGCATGTCATTTATTTGATCATTGTACACATATTCTGCCATGGTTAAAGGTAACACAGACATAGTACGGTGATCACAAACTTAAAAGCGCAATAATAATAATAATAATAATAAATTGAAAACATCTCAACAGCATAAACACGCTGCTCCAACATTGGTTTGTGTTTGCAAGTACGCACAAATCATGCAGATATATCTTTGTGAAAGTAAGTTATGCATTTCTTAGTTATTCACATGAACAGTTCTGTTTTTAAAAAGCCATTTCAAATAGTTCACACCCAGTCTCTGCTAGGCATTTAGAAGTGTGAAGAACATGAATACATGACACTTTCTTTTTTCTTTGTCACGACGTTTCAGAGCTACTTCTTGGCCCTTATCAGGTGAATGCCCAGTTTTATTTTCTGAGGAAACACCTTGGGCTTCAAAGTGACACACAAATATTGAAATACAGAAACCGAACCCGATTATCTCATCACACACACACACACACACACACACACACACACACACACACACACACACACACACACACACACACACACAGACACACACACAGACACACACACACAAACACACAGACACACACACAGACAAACACACACACACACAAACACACACAAACACACACACACACAAACACACACACACAAACACAAACACACACAGACACAAACACACACACACACACACACACACAAACACACACACACACACACAAACACAAACACACACAAACACACACACACAGACACACACACACAGACACACACACACACACGCACACACACGCACACACACACACACACACACACACACGCTGTACATGACTTGTAAACATATATATGAAACATAAATGAGATTTATTCATAAGGAAATATGAGATCATCCTAGTTTTGTGGAGATTAAAATTAGTTTACAAATTGTTTATTTAAAACGCAATTTGTAAATGTCTCTTTTGTGAAATGGCACACAAATTGTCCGGTGTAGTTACAGTGTACCTAACGAATGTCCTATACATGTACAAACCTGCAACTAATACATTCAGCACATCCCCTCATGCAAATGTATAGTGAGCTTTATATATAATGCAAGTTGTAAATGTCATTCTTTGTGAAGATTACAAAAAAATAACCATTCGCCCTCATTTTGTTCCTAGTTTTGTCAGCACCACACCCGTAATCCTCTCAAGCCAAGTTGACTGGCCTTGATAAAACCGAAATGTTATTTAAATCCGCGTTAAACCAAAGTAACCAACTCAAATCTAACTACAACCAACAAACACTGTGTTACTAGTTTCCCGATATTTCTAAGGATTAAACAGTTGACATTATACTGTAAACTATAACCGTTGTTTACTATATTTGTAGATACAAATCCATATTTAGTATATAACTCATCATGTTCGCTTTCACTCAATAGGATTAAAAATGTATTCCGTTTTAATAAAACCGTTAATCTGACAAACTGGGCATGCCCTGAAGACTGAAATAGCTCGTTAGTTGTCTCAGCGGACGCTCCGTTGGATGCAGGCCCCGCCGAGCTTATTTACAAACACGACACCCCACGACGCTGTAGGATTCAAATAGTCAATTTATATTCTAATAAAACATTTTTACAAAAAAAACTTCCTATATTTAACTAAATTCCAAATTCATGCTGAGTAGGTCTCAGTGATGAATAAGACGCGTATTGGTATTTGCTTATAGAATAGCACAATTGCTGAAAGTCATAAATTCTTTCATATAAGATATGTTCACAGCTGAAGGTTATGTTCAAATTTTCTAATATTTTAAGCTTCTTTACATTTCTGAGCTCTTAACAATATAAATTGAAATTAGTTTGAATCATCAGTCAGTAAATCACGACGAAAGCTGAGTAGTCAAATGATTGGTTGGTTGGTTTGTTGTTTAACGCCGCACTCAGCAATATTCCAGCTATATGACGGCGGTCTGTAAATAATCGAGTCTGAACCAGACAATCCAGTGATTAATATCATGAGCATCGATCCACGCAATTGGGATTGATGACATGTATCAACCAAGTCAGCGAGCCTGACCACCCGATCCCGTTAGTCGCCTTTTACGACAAGCATAGTCACCCTTTACGGCAAGCATGGGTTGCTGAAGAACTATTCTACCCCGGAATCTTCACAGGTCAGTAGTCAAATGAAATTATATTATATATCGTTCAGCTTCGTTAGTGTGTTCCAAGTGGGATTTCTGTGGTAAATTGGTACCGGTCACGATTTCGTGCATATCGTGGGTCGTTATCATGTGCTGTAGACCGACATAAATGCTTTTATGACAAAAGCCATTATATTGTTGACTATTTTTGTTTTTCAATATTCACAACTACCATCCAGTCACATGTATTTTGTATTTTACTTAAAAGATACCAGTAAGGGAATTTTTATTGAGTAAAAAGACCCATTTCTTTTAACTTCTGGAAAATAATCTAATTATGTGTAAGTCTGTGAACAAGATGACCAATTCTATCCCACATCTTCACGGGCGTATCAGGTCAGAGAGGAGACAGGTTATCCTATAGTGATGATCCGTTGTAACAATATCGTGATATAGTTACAAAAGAAAGTATACCGAGTTTGTTTGTTGTTAAATTTGATTATTTCTATTTAATCATCATTAATTCCTGCAACAGTTTGTAAAAAGTACTTAGAAATGGTGTAATATTTTGCGATAAAGGCAGAATTATCGATTTTCAAAGATAAGATGTCTAAGATACCAATCAGCTGTTGCGTATTATGCGGAAAAAATAATTAACTTTTAACATTTTGAATTAAATTATATTTGTTTAAATTGAGTGCTGATTAAGCGCAAGTACAGTTCATTTTTTATATATAACGTTGACAGGCAATCAAACAAGTCTCCGAGCCTGATCACCGTTCTATAAAATCACCTCGTGGGACATTTAAAATATTTTAAGGTCGGAATAATAATCTTACCAAATATTATTTTGTGTAATTTGTATTAAGGTTCAGCATGTTATATGTTTCTGTTTTTTTCTTTCTCATTTTCCACATGAGATGGGTGGATGATGGAAATAAATCTTTATATAAATAATATATTTATTATTTAAATTATTCTTACGAAAATCTGTTCACAACGCATACATTGTGGTTTATTGTTAATTATTAAATGAATATGAAACCGCATACCTGCTGATTTCCATGCAAACATAATATTCTAAAATTGGATAGTTGTTATTTATAAATTTTAATCTCAGCAATTTCAGTCCTAAAATAACACATCACAACATTCTACTTAAAACACCCAGTGTCATGTGGTTACATCGTGCTGGGTTTGTCAAACAGTGAACCCAGTTAACATGCTGGGGAGATTTATATATAGAGCCTCTTGTTTCTTACCATTAGCAAGAAATATAGTATTCTAACACTTAAGCCTATATTTAGCATCTTAAACGCGGACTCGTTTTAACTGATCAATGCTTCTTTAATTCGTCTCGCCGCAGAAGCCGAACACACCCACACCCAACGCTGATAAGCTATATAACGGTATTCCTTTCCAAGACATACATAATTTGCAAGATAGAAAGTATGCCAGTTGTATTGAAACACTATTTAATCCCAAAATGCTTTTATAGTTTTTATTTGAATAATTAAACATGTATGACAAAATCATTTAAACATTTGATACCAGTTCCACTAAAAAAACAATCTAAATCACAGGCAAAATCTGCTAATGTTTAACCATCCTAAGTGATAAATAACAGAGTATGTAGGTGTATGATTCTCGTTTCGTATATCATTACTAGTTCTTAATTAACTCAGCAGTGAGCATGTTATCCGAGATATAGATGTACAAACAAGAAGTAAGTACAATCATACATACCTCGGAGCCACGGAAGTTATCGAGTGTTTCCGAATTTGAACTGGCCTCGGCAAAGCAGTGAGCTTTTATCGTGTGAAAATGAGTCATTGCGAATAAAGACACCGTTGCATTATGGGTACTGTTGTGCAATAACTATTCTGAATTGTTAATATTTTCAAGGTTAATAACAGGTTTTGTGCAAGTCACACTGTAAAGTTGGTCACAAATGGATGATTTGCAAATTCTCAGTGAATATTTCTTCCGTATGAAACACCCCACAGTGTTAAAGTTCTTAGGAAGGATCTAGAGTCTCCTCTGGAATATTTACTGACATTGTACGTCGGTTATGTTGTATGAAACATTAATTCAAGGCTCTGATACTGTACACGAGGGAAATAGATCAGAGTACAGAGTTACACAAATACATGTATATCATAATTAGCATGCATATTGTCAGCTCTCTGATGTAAAGCTACTTTGAACTTTCACATAGCCTTTTCAAAGTGGGGGCACGGGTGGCCCAGTCGTCTGAGGCGCCGCGTTTCGCTGTGCAGAGTTGCGTCCCCTGGGCACGCCAGAAACCTATGATTGTGGGTTCGAATCCCGGTTCTCCCCGATTATGTTTCTAAGTTTGTCAGCAACATACTCGTGCTCGTGGGTTTCACCGAAGTGGTGAACGTCTGAGACCTGCATCACTTCGGGCTTTCCTCCCACATTAAGCTGACACGCTGTGATATAACTGGAATACTACTGTTCAAAGCGACGTTTAACCCAACTCACTCACCTTTTCAAAGTTTGAAATAATTTTCACCAACGAAATAAGGATTTGCATGATGTGTGGAACTTTAGAGACTTACTATATGCATGGCTAAAGAAACATACACTTGAATATTGGATGACATCGAAATGTCACGAGATTGAAAACACCCGCAGAAGCCCTCGCAAAGGTTAGGTATGATACCCGTATGAAATACATCACCATCGATTAAGCATTTCTCGTTTGTTTCATATTTTGCCACCATTAAACATAGGTATATACTTTCTTATATCAGTATATTTGTTACTGACGTATGTCAATAGGGACGGGAACAATCATGAACTCTCTGCTTGACTAATTCTGATTAATACATTGTTATTTCTGAAAAATATAGCACATGAATTTCATACTATACTATGTTAAAAAGGGATTGGACATAGGAACCACAACTACCACAGTATTAAATGATCCATACATGTGATAAAATAGATAATGTGATAAAATAGATTAAATAATGTATGTTAATTATCATGAGAATAAAGATTGCGGGATGCCTTGTTTAAACAGTGTCATTTGGTAAGATATCATAAGTAATGCCGTGGCCAATATACGTATATCAAAATGGGCGTGGAGATGATGATACGATATAAACCATCATATATATTAGTAATTTATTATACATCCAGTGATGAAATATTTCATTAATCTGCACATATGAAATCGATATTTCATTCGAGGGAAATAACACTTTATGACGGTACTACTTTGAATATGCCTCAATTACACTAAGATTTTCATGGAAATCATTCATATTGAAATCTATAAGACCATAATTAATACAAATATATTCATTTTTTTCTCTTTTCGAGACCTGAAAAATCGACACGTGGCTCACCACTCCTGAAAATATCGGCTCGGTGAAATAAACCAGTTATTTTATACGAAAAAAATATAGCAGAAATAGAATACCCAACAACGCACCTTACAACGTCCACTTCTCTTTGACTGCACCCTTGCCAACAAATCGCACCCCTAACGATGATAAACAGAATTTTCAAGAAGAATAAATAAATGCAGGCATGTGTAAAGTTTAGCGTAGTAACAGTAGAATACAACTGAGCCCGATCAAAAAGTGCTGATATCACCACCTTTACGACATAGGCATCTAGAAAGTTTGTATTTCACAATGGGAAATGTTTGGGTCACGTGACACAGCGTGTGGGAGGGGGACATGATACTGCGGTTTCTTAATTGCGTCGAGCTATATATAGCAGTGCTGAGTACCCAGGTCATCAGTTGTGTCACAGGTCCCGTACTGTACACAACCCTCCGCGCCTACCAAGCTCGGTTCGCTCACCAGCTTAAACTGCACGGCTGTCAATCACCCAGGCCCCTGGGACTGACAAATATGAACTTGGAAATGGAGATGGCGGACTTATGTCCAGAAATTACAATTGTTGAGAGTTGTGGAAGAAACTCAAACTCCAGGCCAAACACAGTCAACAATATTCTATACGAATATACAAAACTATCGGACCAAGGGCAACAGGTGGAGCTGTGTTGGATCCCCTCTCACATAGATATTCATGGAAATGAAAAAGCAGACTCACTGGCGAAGCTAGCTCTAGACAAAGCGGATATACAGCCTATTCCCTTTAGTAAACTAGAGATAAAAAGCAAAATCAAAGCCTCCATAGCAAAAAGATGGCAAACCCAATGGGACGCAAGTAAGATCGGCAGATGGCTATACAAAATTCAACCCAAGGTCCAACAAAAGCCAAACTCATACTCAAATGAAAGGAAAATTGAAACTGCTATCTCACGCCTCAGACTTGGTCACAAAAAGCACTATGACAAGGTTTGTTCATCTTGCAATCAGGCTGAAACCATTGACCACCTGTTACTAGAATGTCAAGACCATGCCCCGGCCCGGGCTAGGTTAAAACAAGAATTGCAGTTAGATCCGCTATCTGTCATAGATCTCCTAAAGCCAAGAGATGCAATAGCGAAGGCCAAACTAACTCTATTTCTGAGAGATGGACAGCTGCTCGAACGTATATAAACAGAGCAGCCAAGGATAAAAATGAAATCATATCAATATAAGAAAATAGAAATCATATCAATGCAAAAACAGAAATTATGTGAACACCGAACTCACAATAGATATGTGAACCCTTCTCACACACAGGAGTCCCAAAGAGGGACAGGTCAGCCGAAATTGCCTAGGCAGAAGGCGACCTCTTAAACACCTAATGCAACAACAACAACAACACCCAGGTCATCAGTTGTGTCACAGGTCCCGTACTGTACACAACCCTCCGCGCCTACCAAGCTCGGTTCGCTCACCAGCTTAAACTGCACGGCTGTCAATCACCCAGGCCCCTGGGACTGACAAATATGAACTTGGAAATGGAGATGGCGGACTTATGTCCAGAAATTACAATTGTTGAGAGTTCGCCCAACTCTCAAGAGAACCAGCCCAGTTCTCGAAAGGGTCAGCCCAACCCAAATGAAGGGAATCCCTTCACTCTGGTCACGAGAAAAACTGCCAAAAAAACAGCCAACTTGACTTATAGTCAAGCCGCGCTAAATGTCCCTGACCGTTTTCAGGATAGATTCACGTTCTCAGGAACTAAAAACAAAGAAAATATTGATTATAGTGCCCTATGGGCTCAAGGCATGCTTAAACGCAAACAGCCTCAATCTAGCCCACCTAAGGCTAAAATGGTACAGAAACGACAAAAAATGGTCTCATCAGAATCAAAGACACAACAAAATAGAAGACCACAAACCAAATGGGAAAAAGTAGTCTTTAGCGCAGACTTCTCCCAAGATCTTAATAAGATCCTAACAGCTCAAGATATTGCCAAAGAGCTGAAGCACAAAAATATTATTCGAATAAATAAGTGTGGAAGAGGGTATGTTGTTGTCGGGGACAACCTCACAGAGTCAATTGATATGCCCAAAAGCATAAACAGGATCAAACTAAAATGGGATACCCCAAAGTGGCTTAGCAATGTCAGATGTGCGGTACATCTAGACAAAAAAATTAATGACGACGAGCTTTATCAAATTGTCTGTCAAGCCCAAAAGAAAGTCACTCAACCTACAATCCTGTCGGCATTCAGGATCAAATCAATGGGCACAAACAACACACGAGTAGTAATACTCACATTACTTGGACAGTCAGTCCCCGGCCACCTTAATCTAGGTGGCAAGGACATAGAAACCATGCCATACAGGAAAAGGCCAACCCAGTGCACAAACTGTATGCTCTATGGACATACAAAAACATCATGTAACCAGCCACCCAAGTGCAAAAACTGTTCCCGAGTTTCTTGCAAAGAAAACTGCAACACATGGTGCACAAACTGCAGGAAAGAGGGTCACTCATCCTTGGCGCCGAAATGTCCTAAACGCTTGCTCATCAGCAAACGTATAAATAAAATACCTACTCAGCAATCTGAATCCAAATCTATTCAACCCACTGAGGTCGAAAAAACCCAAGCGACTACTGATCACTCTACTGAGCAAACAATGGAATCTGTGAGCACTGAGCAAACAATCGAAACTGTGAGCACTGATCCGCCTACTCACAGGCACAAAGCCACTGCAAAACGCAAGGGAAAAAAGACCCAAGCTTCCCAATCAAACCCCATGCCTTCTAATCCTCAAACTGAGGAACACAGCAAACGAATCAGTCAGGCAAAGAAAACACCAGCTCATGGTACACAAAAGGCTCAGAACACAAACAAAGTTGTAGAGTTCATTGCCACGGCATTGATCCAAATTACAAGCAGAAAAATGAGTGTCAAAGCCAAAGCCACCTGCATCCTCAAACTGGCTTCCAAAATAATGAAATACAAAGGAACAAAGAAACAGTTCCTAAATAGGGTATGCCCTAAAACTCAATAAGCGCTCATCTATAAATTATCATGGACTTGCTTTTACTACAGTGGAACGCAAATGGCCTTAAGAGCCACGGCAATGAACTGACTGCACTCGTCAAAAAAAAGGTGATCAAGCCTCATGTCATTCTAATACAGGAGACTAAACTCAGTGAAAAAGCCAAATTCACACTACCTGGGTATACCCAATATAGAAAAGACAGAAAAAGACTTATGCCAGGCAATAAGGGAGGAGGACTAATCACCCTTGTCCACGACAGCTGTACCTCCAAAAAAATTGAAGCAAATGTAGGGAACCTTGAAACCCAAGTAATCTCCCTAAAACTGGCAAATGGCAACGAATTACGCATAGCTAACATATATCACAGGGTTACCCATGAAACGAACATGGAAGAGCTAACAAGACTAGCTCAAATAGTAGGCAAAAATGGGATAATCCTTGGTGACTTTAATGCCCACAGCCCT
Organism: Haliotis rufescens; assembly: GCF_023055435.1. NCBI lineage: Eukaryota > Metazoa > Mollusca > Gastropoda > Lepetellida > Haliotidae > Haliotis > Haliotis rufescens. The sequence goes on along the minus strand of NW_025963779.1, from coordinate 56,628,435 downwards.
CTTTGGGAAGACAGGAATGATTCATGCAAATATGGCAAAATGGTAGAGAAATGGGTTGAGGACGACAATCTCATAACTCTGAACAACGGCAGTCACACGCGTTATGACCAAGTCCACAACACGTGGAGTTCAATTGATCTCACAATTGCCACCAAAAACCTCGCCTCACATTGCCAATGGCAAGTCCACGACGACACTTGGGGAAGCGATCACCTTCCTATACTCACCTACATAGGTAGCCCACCACAATTAGAGGAACAGCCCAATCCTCAGCCCACATGGGACTATGCAAAGGCTGACTGGCCTAAATTCAGGAAGGAATGTGTATCATTCAAGTCCTCAGAAATTGCCTCGGATGATCCTGATCTTTTTTGCCAAAATCTCACCTCAGCAATTATTGCCGCAGCTGAAAAATCAATTCCAAAAAAAGACCACAAAACTGGCAAAACGCCGGTACCATGGTGGAACAGGGAAATAGCAAAAGCTAGGAGAGTGAGAAAGAAAGCCCTAAATAGGTCAAAAAGGGATAAATCAGCCTTTGCCCAAGTCCGAGCAGCCAGGACGAAAGTAAGACAACTCATAGACGATTCTAAAAAAGAGTCATGGCAGACCTTCTGCAAATCCCTTAATGAGAAAACAAATGCTAAAACAGTCTGGAGCAAAATACACGCAATCAGGGGTAAGCGTAAACCCACAAAAATTCCCAAGTTAGCCAACGCCCATACAGTCAAAGAAAAGGCCAACATTCTAGCTGAGCACTTCTCATCTGTCAGCAGCAACACAAATTGCAGCGAAGAATTCAAACAGGCAAAAATGCTTATGCCTAAGATCTCAAAACGGCCGCAAAGCAAGCATCTGGTATACAATATACCATTTACTGTGACAGAGTTTGATGATGCGATACAACATAGAAAAGGCACAGCACCTGGTCTTGACACAACCAGCTACGAGATATTGAAAAACCTACCTGATCAAACCAAAGGCTTACTCACTGAGTTGTATAACACGATATGGTCCAAAGGAGAAGTCCCAAAAGCATGGAAACATGCTGCGGTTATCCCGCTGCTAAAGCAAGGGAAAGACGAAGCCCTACCAAACTCTTATCGACCGATCTCACTCACCTCAAACATGTGCAAAGCCATGGAAGCCATGGTTACAAAAAGGCTCATGCATCATCTTGAAACTGGCAACCACATAAAACCTGACCAAAGTGGCTTCAGGAAGGGACACTCGTGTCTAGATCATATTCTAAGACTGGAAAATGAAATAAAAAAAGCCCAATTAAACAGACAATACCTAGCCGCAGTATTTCTGGACTTCAGCAAAGCCTTCGACATGGTATGGCATGACGGACTCCTCTCAAAACTATCACAAAATGGAGTTGAAGGGAACATGGCAAACTTCATAGACAGCTTCCTGCAAGACAGGTCGCTTTCAGTTAAAATAGGGAACAATCGATCGGATCCTATGGCACTGGACAATGGCACGCCACAAGGCAGCATTATAAGCCCAACCCTGTTTAATATCATGATCAATGATCTTTTTGACCATGTCAACTCTCCTACCCAAACTTCTAAGTTCGCTGATGACGGAGCAATATGGGTAAAGCACAGAGATATCTCACAAATCAGAAAAAAACTCCAGTCAGCCCTGGACGGAGTAGATCAATGGTGCAATAAATGGGGATTCACCCTTTCAAGTGAAAAAACTGTTGGAGTTCTATTCAAACGCCGGGGGAAAGATGCTATGATACCCCGTGTCTCCATAAAAGGCAAACCTATCAAATTCGAAAAATCTGCAATATTTCTTGGAGTTATCCTTGATCAACACCTCACTTGGCGCAAGCATATCGAATATGTGGAAAACAGATGTCAAAAAGACCTGAACGTATTACGGGCAATTTCAGGCACATCTTGGGGCACATCGAGGGACACTCAGCTGGACCTCTACAAAGCTCTTATCAGATCAAAAATTGACTATGGTTGTGAGGCTTTTCACTCAGCATCAAATACTGTCTTGAGGCGACTAGACAGAATACAATACAAAGCCCTAATACTGGCCACAGGCGCAGCGACAGGCACCTCACTAGAAGCACTACAAGTAGAAACGGGAGAACTCCCATTGAAACTAAGACGAGAGCAGGAAATATTATCGTTCTGGGGACGAACATCAAACCCTTTGGTTAAAAAGATATGGCAAGACAAAAACGCTCGAGATGAGGCCCTAGCTCGAAAAAATCCCTCACTAAAGCCATCTGGGATATTAGTACGTGAACTCATTCGAAGTCACAATTGCGATGACATTCAGCCTCCAGAAAGTCACTACAAAGGGTTACACCCTCCCTGGACTTTACAAACTCCCAAAGTTGACACTGCTTTAACATCAGAAGTCACTAAAAGAGAAAACCCAACCCTACTACGTTCAGTAGCTATCACTAAAATTCAAACTACCTGGGACAGCTGGGCCCATATATACACTGATGGATCCAAGAATCCTATCAACAACAGTGCTGGTTACGGGATCCATATCCACAGCTCCAAACCCCAAGCACATTCAGTTCGCTTGCCCGATGGTCAGTCAGTATTCACGGCTGAATTGGAGGCAATTCATCATGCACTCAAACTCATACCGGAACTCCCGGAAGCAAAGGCAGTCGTCCTATCAGACTCGCTAAGTGCACTTCAGGCCATCAGTGGAAGAAACTCAAACTCCAGGCCAAACACAGTCAACAATATTCTATACGAATATACAAAACTATCGGACCAAGGGCAACAGGTGGAGCTGTGTTGGATCCCCTCTCACATAGATATTCATGGAAATGAAAAAGCAGACTCACTGGCGAAGCTAGCTCTAGACAAAGCGGATATACAGCCTATTCCCTTTAGTAAACTAGAGATAAAAAGCAAAATCAAAGCCTCCATAGCAAAAAGATGGCAAACCCAATGGGACGCAAGTAAGATCGGCAGATGGCTATACAAAATTCAACCCAAGGTCCAGCAAAAGCCAAACTCATACTCAAATGAAAGGAAAATTGAAACTGCTATCTCACGCCTCAGACTTGGTCACAAAAAGCACTATGACAAGGTTTGTTCATCTTGCAATCAGGCTGAAACCATTGACCACCTGTTACTAGAATGTCAAGACCATGCCCCGGCCCGGGCTAGGTTAAAACAAGAATTGCAGTTAGATCCGCTATCTGTCATAGATCTCCTAAAGCCAAGAGATGCAATAGCGAAGGCCAAACTAACTCTATTTCTGAGAGATGGACAGCTGCTCGAACGTATATAAACAGAGCAGCCAAGGATAAAAATGAAATCATATCAATATAAGAAAATAGAAATCATATCAATGCAAAAACAGAAATTATGTGAACACCGAACTCACAATAGATATGTGAACCCTTCTCACACACAGGAGTCCCAAAGAGGGACAGGTCAGCCGAAATTGCCTAGGCAGAAGGCGACCTCTTAAACACCTAATGCAACAACAACACACCCAGGTCATGCGGACCCGGGTAGGGGTTGAGGCTGCTGAGGGCATGTCGCGCACTACTTGTGTGAGTGAGTGAGTTGGGTTAAAGGCCGTGTTTGGTTTAAGGTCGTGTTTCAGTTAGACCATGGCGTGTCAGCTTCACGTGGGAGAGAGTCTCAGGCGTGTACCACTTTTGTGAAGTCAGGGGTATGGTGCTGACAGATGAAGGGCGACAGTCGTGTCACGAGTATCTGTTGTGGTAGTAGTAGAAGTAGTATAGTAGGAGTAGTAGTAGTAGTAGTAGTAGCAGTATCACCAGCAGTAGAAGTAGTAGTAGTAGTAGAGGTAGTAGTGGTAGGAGTAGTAGTAGTAGTAGTAGCAGAAGCAGCAGACAGTAGTAGTAGTAGCAGCAGCAGAGACAGTAGGAGTAGTAGTAGTATAACCAGCAGTAGTAGTAGTAGTAGTAGTATCACCAGCAGTAGTAGTAGTAGTAGTAGTAGCGGTATCACCAGCAGCAGTAGTAGTAGTAGTAGTAGCGGTATCAGAGACAGTAGTAGCAGCAGAGACAGTAGTAGTAGTAGTAGTAGTAGTAGTATCACCAGCAGCAGTAGTAGTAGTAGTAGTAGTAGTAGTAGTAGTAGTAGTAGTAGCAGTAGCAGTAGTAGTAGTAGTAGTAGTAGTAGTGGTATTGATATTGCATTTTAGGTTGGCTATGAACAAGTTCTGGTATACAGCATAAATAAATGATACAAAAACATGTGGATGCTCGTTGTGTAAACCTGCTTTCGGTTGTGAACCACATCGCCACATAGTCAACCATTTTACCCATAAACGTGCTCTTGTCCAGTTTAGATCTGGTTCTCATAAACTACGATTAGAAACTGGCAGGTATAGTGAAGAAGCACGGAATTTGAGATTCTGCCATATCTGTAAACTGCCATTAATTTGTTTGCTTTGTTTGTTTTGTCAACGCGCATGTGTTGACGGGGAATTAGCCCTGGAGGAATAAAGGACAAAATCGACATCACTGTCCCGGAACGCTTTATGCACAACATGTAAACAATAAACAACAATTGCACAATGAGCGGAATACTTGCTCTGACAACACAAACACAGCAATGAGCGGATTTTCCAGCTCAGGCGTACAAGAGGTGAGCGGAGCTCCAGCTCACCTCAGGGCGTTTCCTACGAGCGGCACATCCTGCTCGAGGTCGTCCCTATGCCAGCACTCGGAATACCAAGCCTGACTAAAACCGTAGTAACTGTGTAATGGTAGCACATACATAGTTAAGAACAACAATGGAAATACAATTACGTTGCTCTGGACATGGGACTTCCGGGGATGAACAATTAAGGCAATAAATGTCATACTATAAATAACAATAATTAACGGGAAGTGATAAAGTAGCCCAGTTTGGCTGTCAGTCAATATACAATGAAATGTTGGTGAGGATTTACAAAGGGGATAGGCGCCTAAAACGTAATGACAATTAAGTTATGGAGACGTGGCTACAGGGTAATTTGCCTATGGAGTCAAATGTACTTCAGACAATGGTAGTCATAAATCAGTCGCTATGACAGTTGTTTAACGCCGCACTCACCAACATTCCAGCTATATGACGGCGGTCAATAAATAATGGAGTCTTGACCAGACAATCCTGTGATTGACACCATCAACATCGATCCACGCAATTGGGATATGACGACACATGCATCAACCAAGTCAGCGAGCCTGATCACCTGATCCCGTTAGTCGCCTCTTAAGGCAAGCATAGTCGCCTTTTACGGCCAACATGGGTTGCTGAAGACCTATTCTAACCCGGATCCTCGCGTGTCTACCGTATACAGTAGATGAATATCACTTCTTATTCATTTGTAACATATATCCAGTATTGCGACGTTTGTATTTTCATCAACTTTTTTTTATGAATATCCATCATTCCAAAGATTTAATATGCTTTTATCATCCAAAACTGGCTCCCACAGGAGATATCGCTTGGGGGAGATCAAGCGATATCTACACTGTAGATATCGCTGCAATGAAATTGCATCACAATGCTTTGCAGACCATTGTGACGTCATTGGTTACCATGACGTCACAATCAAATGACATCACTAATGGCTCTGCTATTGAAGCTGTTAGCAGTACTTTTTACACCTAAGACACTGCTTATTACTGTCTACAAACTGAAAAAGTTGGAAGAATGCCTCGGCACGCCTCGGAGTTTTCCCACTTTTATCAACTCGTGTTGATATATCTGATATCAAAAGACTCTCGGTGAGATTCTCTATATGCTATCATCAAATGCAACCATCTGAAAAAAGATTATTAGTTTATATGGTGAGACAGCATTCATTGTAATATACTTTCTCACTTAGTACTTCTGGATGTGTACGCGATCCTATGTCCTTTATTACGTCTAAATAAACACCGTCTTCTAGTAGTACATCTTCACGAGGCAGGGGAGTTACCTGACGTATAGAGTCCAGTTTCCACCCTTGCCGAACTATAGGCTGAAATTATGGAGTTATATTTTGGATGGAGTAACGTGTCTATGCTTAGTCCAATCAAAATCCCCTAACGAAATCGACCTCCGACTCATAAATGACATGGCAAATGACGTGCCGAATTCGTTCGACTGCAGGATTTGCATAGCATTCGTACCGTTAACTGGGCGTCGACATATATTTTCCCAATCTTTTCATGCTTTTAATCAAGGTGCTCAAGTGATTTGATGCACTTCGAGAGGTAAAATCCGTTTTACAATCAGAAATCTTTATTATCCATGAGATGGTCTTGACGATTTTGTTTGAAGCTATGAGTGAGTGAGTGAGTATGTTTTTACGCCACTTTTAGCAATATTCCAACTGCCGGGGGACATCAGAAATGGGCTTCACACATTATACCCATGTCAGGAATCGAACCCGGGTCTTCGGCGTGACGAGCGAACGCTTAAACCACTAGGCCACTAGTAATATCCACTGGTGGCACTAAGATCTTGGCTAGTTCGACAAGGGAGGTAACTGAACTTTTAAAGTAAGTTAACTCCCTTGCCTTGGGAAGATGTCAATATCAGTAGCAGTGGCAGTAGCAGTGGCAGTAGCAGTGGTAGCAGTAGCAGTGGTAGCAGTAGCAGTGGTAGTCCTGCACCATGACCGTGGAATATATTTATTTTATGAAAAAAATAATAATCTAGAAATGCATACAAAAGCAAGTCTAGCCAGCTCAAGCTAGCTCTATTCCACATTCTGAAATCAGCATAGGGAATTTTTTTTATTTTTAGAGTCAAGAAGGATATTGTATAATATAAGATTTCAGAGACTAAATGTTAGTCTATAGCAGTGGTAGCAGTAGACTTAGCAGCAGTGGTGTTGTACTAGTAGTAATAGTAGTAGTAGTAGTAGCAGAAGCAGCAGACAGTAGTAGTAGTAGTTGTAGCAGCAGAGACAGTAGTAGTAGTAGTAGTAGTAGTAGTAGTAGTAGTAGTAGTAGTAGTAGTTGTGTTATATTAATAGTTATAAAATAGTTTACGGAAAGAATTCCCAAGAATCTCTCTGCGTCTCTTATAACAAAAGGTGGTCAAAAGAATATCTTCATAAGATGAAGAAATCTGGACTTGCTATATTTTTTTATAGGCCTGCACGGGATTACTATATGTTTCCATGTGTGAGATACAGTAGTTGTATGAAAGTAGTATCCCTATACCAGTACATTAAGGTAACTTGTTCCGTTATAAGTTGTATCAGGATCACGAGGGGTACATGGGGTTTCGTGAGTCCCTCGTTAGGTTTTATACCACTCGCCTAATGACATTGTAAAATAATTCAAACAAATTCAAAATTGATTGAAAACAGCTGTTTGGTTGAGCGGAGGTAAGCTTGTGCTAGGTCATGTGACTTCCATTGACTCGGTAAAAGCGTGCGGCTTTTTGCTTTTTGTGCTTTGAAGCAGGATATATATGATCAATTTTCTCTCTCAAAAAAAACACGTAAAGCCTGGGTTGTTTGTGCCGAGGTATAAGGGATTTATTTTTTACCCGCTGAGAAATGTAGTCCCCTCCAAGGCGGGATACACAGTATTCTATCAAGATCACGTGGACCATCAGATCTGATAATTGACATGGTGGTATGATCATGTTATTTATAACATTGAGATTTCCATCTGTGCGTTGGAATTTGTATGCGCGGAAACAGCCCATATAGTTCTATGATAATAAAATTAATTCCAATTAGAAAAATTATTTCATTTAATTGTTTCTTGAGGAAACATGTTTAGCCTTTACGCGAACACCTGGTGTAATTACTGATTTTCAGTGATCCATTCATATAATTTTCACTGCTAATGTTGCCTTTTACTCCCAATGGAATCTGTTTCGGCGGGTAATCGAGACTGGTTACTCTCTTGCCTTTACGTTTTACATTTTCAAAAGTTATGGTAGCATATCTGGCTACTTTGAATTCCCAGTTCGATATTTCTAGCATTTGTGGTATAACCTTACTTTTGATATGTTATGTATCTTGTATAAGATTAATCTTGAAAGCTGTGTGGTCAATATCATCATTATTATTATTAATTTATCTATTCGTCACTTTTGTCTGAAAGTATAAGAGGCAAGTAGATTGCACGATGTGATTAACTCAAACGGAATTTCATTTTGATGAAGGAATTGTCGTTAGCGGAAATAACATAGGATGCATTGTACCGCCGAACAGCTGATGGGAGTTGAGCTGGACCTGAGCCAGGAACGCGATATAAACACATGACTCACGCCTTCAAGATGCTACTGTTTAACACCGGAATATGTTTTCACCCAGTCAGGTCAACTTTCGGCACAAAGTAGACAAAAAGATAGGGATAACAACTTCTTTATAAAACTGTAAAAGCGACTTTTCAGTGAAGACCCTTGAACCGTTGCCAAGCAACAGTATACAACGGTATAAGGATCTATACCGAAACGTCTAATTTATAGTACAATAAAGAAATTGTTATCCATATTTTGATGTCTACTTTTTCATCACTTTTTAGATATGCCAATAAACAATTCAACTTTCAGGACCTGTAGCAAGCTAACTGTTTGTAGAGTCATCCATATTATTTTGTGTGTTTCGCATACCCATCCTCAGCTTCGGAGGAACGGTCGATCGGAAGAAAATAAAACATGAAAACATAGCAAAACTGCCTTTAGTGACGGTGATCCGCAGCTTGAGTCTTGAGAGGTTTTAGGGCCCTGGCCCTGCCCCACACAGATTATGTCTCCTGGGACAAGTGACTTTGTTCGAAATATGTCTCATCCAGCAGTGAATGGGTACCCGGTAGGATGAGATGGTAATGTGACTGTTAACCTTCGAGCATCTCACAGGGAGCTGAGAATGAACCTCGAGAGCACGCTGGTCAAATGTATTTAGCACTTGGAAGCGCAATGCAAATGGATTATTATTATTCACACTTAGTGATTAACATCGATGTCTCACCAGGATATATGTATTATTGTGATTAACATGCAACATCGATGCCTCACAAGGATATATGTAACATTGTGATTAACATGCAACATCGATGCCTCACCAGGATATATGTAACATTGTGATAAACATGTAACATCGATGTCACACCAGGATATATGTAACATTGTGATTAACATGTAACATCGATGTCTCACCAGGATATATGTAACATTGTGATAAACATGTAACATCGATGTCACACCAGGATATATGTAACATTGTGATTAACATGTAACATCGATGTCACACCAGGATATATATATCATTGTGATTAACATGCAACATCGATGCCTCACCAGGATATATGTAACAATGTGATTAACATGTAACATCGATGCCTCACCAGGATATATGTAAAATTGTGATTAACATGCAACATCGATGCCTCACCAGGATATATGTAACATTGTGATTAACATGCAACATCGATGCCTCACCAAGATATATGTAACATTGTGATTAACATGCAACATCGATGCCTCACCAGGATATATGTAACATTGTGATTAACATGCAACATCATTGTCTCGACGGGATATATGTAACATTGTGATTAATATCGCTGTCTCATCCGATTAAATATGTAACAGTGTGACAACAAACATTGCTCTTTCGCCCGGTTATATGGAACTTTGTGACTAACATACAACCTCGCCGCTGTTTCGCCCGGTTACAGACAGGCAAGCAGGCTGGCAGGGAGACGGGCAGACTGATCGATCAATCGATCCTGATGGGGCCATGATGAGAAACGAATCAGTTAAATTCATTGCGGGGTCGCTTCCGCGGACTAAATGGGTATTTTACGCACGCCTCTTATTGTCTTATGACACGTGGACGTTTGGAGACCCATCAAGGTGGTCAATGAAACGCTCCTTAAATCCTTACCACTGGAGGGGATTCTCCATTTCGCCTAAACAGACTGAAACTGCAACTGCTGCGGAGGCGTTGGATTGTGTGTTTTATTCAGTTTGTGTGTCATTTTTGCCGTGTAGATAAGAATTATATTCTGTCTTCCTGTTTTCATAAAGTGTAATGGAGAAGTCATTTCCTTCACCGCCACATGAATATGTCTATGTTATTTGAAATACTTCCTATTTTTTAACTTCGCATGATATTTCAAATCATGTGTGCCGTGTTGATGCATGGTCAGATCAAGTTTACCGTATTGATGCAGGGTCAGATAAAGTGTGCTGTACTATTCAGGGTCAGAACATGTGTGCCGAATTGATGCAGAGTCAGATCAAGTTTACCGTATTGATGCAGGGTCAGATAAAGTGTGCTGTACTATTCAGGGTCAGAACATGTGTGCCGAATTGATGCAGAGTCAGATCAAGTTTACCGTATTGATGCAGGGTCAGATAAAGTGTGCTGTACTATTCAGGGTCAGAACATGTGTGCCGAATTGATGCAGAGTCAGATCAAGTATGCCGTATTGATGCAGGGTCAGATAAAGTGTGCCGTATTGATGCAGGGTCAGATCATGTGTACCGTATTGATGCAGGGTCAGATCAAGTGTACTGTATTGGTGCAGGGTCAGATCAAGTGTACCGTATTAATGCAGGGTCAGATCAAGTGTACCGTATTAATGCAGGGTCAGATCAAGTATGGTGTATTGATGCAGGGTCAGATCAAGTGTACCGTATTGATGCAGGGTCAGATCAAGTATGGTGTATTGATGCAGGGTCAGATCAAGTGTACCATATTGATGCAGGGTCAGATCAAGTGTACCGTATTGATGCAGGGTCAGATCAAGTATGGTGTATTGATGCAGGGTCAGATCAAGTGTGCTGTATTGGTGCAGGGTCAGATCAAGTGTACCGTATTGATGCAGGGTCAGATCAAGTATGGTGTATTGATGCAGGGTCAGATCAAGTGTACCATATTGATGCAGGGTCAGATCAAGTGTACCGTATTGATGCAGGGCCAGATCATATGTACTGTATTGGTGCAGGGTCAGATCATGTGTGCTGTATTGGTGCAGGGTCAGATCAAGTGTACCGTATTGATGCAGGGCCAGATCATGTGTACTGTATTGATGCAGTGTCAGATCAGTTATGCTGTATTGATGCAGAGTCAGATCAAGTGTACCGTATTGATGCAGGGTCAGATCAAGTATGCCGTATTATTGCAGGGTCAGATCATGTGTGCCGTATTAATGCAGGGACAAATAATGTGTACCGTATTGCTGCAGGGTCAGATCAAGTATGTCGTATTGATGCAGGGTCAGATCATGTATGCTGTATTGATGAATGGTCAGATCAAGTGTACCGTATTGATGAATGGTCAGATCAAGTGTACCGTATTGATGCGGGGTCAGATCAAGTGTATCATAGTGGTGCAGGGTCAGATCAAGTGTACCATATTGATGCAGGGTCAGATCAAGTGTACTGTATTGGTGCAGGGTCAGATCAAGTGTACCGTATTAATGCAGGGTCAGATCAAGTGTACCGTATTAATGCAGGGTCAGATCAAGTATGGTGTATTGATGCAGGGTCAGATCAAGTGTACCGTATTGATGCAGGGTCAGATCAAGTATGGTGTATTGATGCAGGGTCAGATCAAGTGTACCATATTGATGCAGGGTCAGATCAAGTGTACCGTATTGATGCAGGGCCAGATCATGTGTACTGTATTGATGCAGGGTCAGATCATGTGTGCTGTATTGGTGCAGGGTCAGATCAAGTGTACCGTATTGATGCAGGGCCAGATCATGTGTACTGTATTGATGCAGGGTCAGATCAGTTATGCTGTATTGATGCAGGGTCAGATCAAGTGTGCTGTATTGGTGCAGGGTCAGATCAAGTGTACCGTATTGATGCAGGGCCAGATCATGTGTACTGTATTGATGCAGGGTCAGATCAGTTATGCTTTATTGATGCAGGGTCAGATCAAGTATGCTGTATTGATGCAGGGTCAGATCAAGTGTGCTGTATTGGTGCAGGGTCAGATCAAGTGTACCGTACTGATGCAGGGTCAGATCAAGTGTACTGTATTGATGCAGAGTCATATCACGTGTACCGTATTGATGCATGATCACATCAAGTGTATTGTATCGGATGATATTGTGAGTAGCATGCATGTATTAGGGAAACGTAACTTTGAGATTATCGCAAAACATCGCTGCTCTGTTAAGAGAAACTAGCATTTTAAAGTACCATGTACTGTCGCACCAAGATTTAATGAAACGTAACATTGTGTTTAACATGACTATTGCTGCCTTGTCCGACCAAACCTAACCTTGACAAAAACAACATCGTAACAACGTCTGAATACAATAGTGCATATGCGCACACACCGAGTACTGCAAACATTATGCCTACATCCCAAGTGGATCTTAGGGCAATTCCATTAAAATCAGACGTCTCTCACTTCCATCCGAAATCTCTCTGCAAGAACAACGTAACGTATAGGGGTAAAAGATCTGATTTTAATTACAGTAAACTACGTTTATAACGGACACGCTTATTGCGAACTGGCCGATATAACGAACTTACTTTTTTGGTCCCGGTCATTTGTTGTATATATGCTGTATGTATGCTTATAACGAACTACGGTTATAACAAACTAAATTAAGTGGCCCCTTTGAGTTCGTTATAACCGTAGTTTACTGTAGATTGATTCCGGATAAGAATAGGTACACACCACTCCTGAATGTATTAGGAGGAGTCGACTAATGAGGATCGGGTGGTTCCATTGATCGATTGTCTGCCATTGTCCCCGACAGCGTGAATACATTGCCACCACCCACTTGTCTGTTTGTTTGCTGTTTAACGTCGCACTCAGCAATATTCCAGCTATTTGGCGGTAGTCTGTAAATAATTTAGTCTAGACCAGACGATCCAGTGATTGACATCATGCGCATCTATTCACGCAAATGGTAAACGACGATATGCATCAACCAAGTCAGCGAGCCTGACCACCCGATCCCGTTAGTCGCCTCTTACGACAAGCATAGGCGCCTTTTAGGGCAAGAATGGGCTGCTGAAGACCTATCTAGACCGGATCTTCACGGGCAGCCTTCAATGACCGGTGGACCTGGTCAAAACTCGATTATTTGCAGGCTCCGCAAAATGCGGTTGAAAAGAACGTTCACTTACTAAATATTTTGAGAATCCCAAATCATGTCAATTGGCCGAAAAGCCTGTCTAGTTTCCAAATGGCGATTGGTTTAGACACCTTAAAACGTATCCTTCCCAATGGTGTCTGCACAAGTAAACAACATCTCATGCCGATATGCGTGTTCTGTCTCAACAAACCATTTAAATTTTTTCTGTAAGATCAGTTAATTCTAAGACATAGTGATAGACAGTTTCACATCCTGAAATGATTAAGACGCACATTTTTTGGGCGATCGATCCTCTTGACTTTCTCGTTATAATGAAAGCTGGTAGACCAAAGGGATCCGAGAGCTGGTTTAGGTGCGAGTGTCTTGATTGGGGCTCAGCTAAAAAATAAGTACTGTAAGTTGTTCGAGAGAACAAACATTGGTTAGGTTCTTAAGTTGCCGCTATTTACATAGGAAATCGTATCAAGAGACCTGACTCCCATCACAACAATGGTTCTACCATTATCCACATGGCCCTCGAGACATTGCAATCGACCGATTTGTCCATTTACTGGTACTCGGGAAACTGAGATATGGATGAAAGCTAACTGTGGCAAATATATCAGCATTTGTCATGGAACACAGGTGGCAAGTGGAGCCGAACCCCAATTGCAGGAATACACTTACCTTTCGCCGTACCGGAAGTAGTTGGCCTCGTCTAGTATTTAATGAGTATTTAAGAAGGAAATAGCAAAAACAGATGAAGAGGAAAGGATATTGAGGATGAGAAGATCCACACACGCTGGCCTCAAACGATACCATTTTAATATCCTAAATCCAAATAATATTTCTGTTATCGCCAGCCGTCAACCATTGGTTGAAAATGGCAAAAGTTAATGTGAATATTCGTAACATATTGAAATTGTTTAAAAGGGTTCGAGATCTTCAGTTCGCTAATGTTCGGAAACAGCCTTTAACTGAATGGATGTCAGTGAGTGGTGTCAACCCGCTGCTGCAACATTCCAGCTATACCACGACGGTCCACGGTCTGTAATAGTAATCGTGAGTGAGTATGGTTTTATGCCGCTTTTAGCAATATTCCAGCACTATCAAGGCGGGGGACACCAGACATGGGCTTCACACATTGTACCCATGTCGGGAATCGAACCCGTGTCTTCGGCGTGACGAGCTAACGCTTTAACCACTAGGCTACCCGACCGCCCAATAAAAATCGAGTCTTGACCAGGCAAAGTGATGGTTGACTGCATGAACACCACAATTGCCGTCGGGCACGAAAACACATGTAATGATCGTCATCATATTTTGCAACTACACGATCCTCCTAAGTCAATTTGTTTAAGACAAGAAGGGATGCTAGGGATTCTGCCGCTGAATCCCCAAGGAGTTGAGCAAATGTAAGGAAACGGGGGAAAGCATTTTTGAGGCAGTGGTTATGACAAGTAATCGGTCTTCATGGATGCACTTGGTTGCTTTAAAATGTGCATATTTTTACGCTGAACTTTCGACGCGGTCTTTAAGCTATGAACTTGGGCCTTCGGCTTGGACTTTGAATATTGACCTTGAACTTAGACTTGGACTTGAGCTCTGTAAGTGAGGGGCTTTAACGCCCCGTTAAACAGTATTTCAGTTATATCACGGCGTCTCATCTTGGTGTAGGAAGGCAAGCATGTCTCAGACGTTTACGTATACCCTTCTGGTGAAACCCACACGAATATGTTCTCTGTAAGAAATGGTTCTTAAAATGTTCGAGTCGTGTGAAAAAGGAGAAGGCGGTTTCACAAGTATTACATGTTATAATAAAAACCGTCATGAATGTCGACAGTTCTCCAAGTGTACGCCCTTCATCTGTTTCTGTATCAGACTTAATGTGGAATCCCAAACTGCTAAACCCAATAAATATGTCGTCATTTACAGACCGCCAGAAAGCACACGTTGTGTAAGAAAGCCATACGGCTACACATTCAACAACGCCCGGTCGACTTTGACGCACTTCAGAGCTTCTGTGGTCGACATTTGATGCCCATCGTGCGACTGAAGCCTTAAGAATTCCCTCAAAGACTCTCGAACTGATTAAGGAAGAGATTGAAAGTGGTAAAGACATCTATTGTGTCCTGTTCGCATAGCTAGGCGGTGATGAGACAATCTGTACAATAGCATATGGATGTGGCTTGAATTACAGCCTGCATGAAATGTCAGAGGCTGTCTCTCTGCCGCGGTATATCTGTCCAGCTGTCTCGTGTTACACACATACACCAGGACATCACTGTGGGGGACGATTGTCGGGGAGATTTGAACAAAGGATTTGATAGGCATCTGGGGTACACAAGGTATAATCTACTCGAGAACTCGTTTACATAGAGTTGCTTTACGCATACTCATTTAACGCCCGTGCATCAAGCACTGACGATCTGTTATCAAAATGTACACTCAAACAATAACCTCTTAAAAAAAATTATTTTATGTACATTGCCTTTTTAATGATTTCCAATATGTATTTCAAAGTTCTTTACATATGTATTGAAAGTATTATATCAGTGTATTTTTTATAAAGTTCAATATGAATTTTCCTTTAGATATATTTAAACACGAGGAGGAAAAGCATATGTGTTTCTATTTGCAATCTGTTTGTTCATATTTGCAAACAAATATTGAAATTGAATACGAAAAGTGTAACTTTAACGATTTTCATGTGGGATTTCAAAATTTCATGAACGTATAACATGTACGATGAAATTACATGAACAGTCCAAGTATATCTGCAGTCCTCGTTACACACCCCTTGAGGAAACATTTTTGCAAACTTCGCTGACAGTCTCATCATCAATGATTTTTACATCATAAGTCATGTCAACATTGTAAAAAAATGATTACTTGAGGCTGAGTCGATGTGGGTGAAACAGACTGCATGCAGATGTGCAGCGGAAGACCAAGATGATGATGGGAGGGGGGTGGGGTGTGTGTGTGTGTGTGTGTGTGTGGGGGGGGGGGGGGGGGGGGGGGGGGGATTCAACTAGAGGCATCAATCATCCATCATTTCATGCCTTTGAATTCTGAATGCAGAATGGTAAAAACGACACGAGAGATTCTTAAATTGATTATTCTTTATTCATTACCCCTGTTTGTTTTATTCAGTACTCGTGGATTGTGGAACGTTCGCTGCCCACCTCCTGTTATATATGGACGGCCTATAACCGCAGAAGAGAAAAGATTGATTCATTTACTGCACGATTGTACGATTAACATCATCGGAGGCAGATTTATGGCTGCTGATGGCTGTTTCATTATGCTAAGCTTCATCCTCATTGTTAAACTACCTCCTGTCTTTTCACCCTAACAAGCAATCGTTCATTATCCCGAGTACAGCGGTATTACAATACATCACTTAAGGCCACACACCACATGTAACTGTTGCAGTGACGGTGAGTGTTCAATGTCCGATGTCCTCTGTTTGTTTGTTTGTTTGTTGTTCGTTTGTGTATTGATTAACGCCTCATTCTGTAATATTCCAGCTGTATGACGTCGGCCTGTAGATAATCGAGTCTTGGCCAGGCAACGCAGTGATTGATATTGTGAGCGACGATCCTCGCTGTCTGGGTACAATCACATACTATGAACCCAGCCACCGGGCCAGCCGATCCATTTAGTCGCCTCTTATGCTTACCGTAAAAGGCGACTATGCTTGTCGTAAGAGGCGTCTAACGGGATCGGGTGGCCGGACTCGATTATTTACAGACCGCCGTCATATAGCTGGAATATTGCTGAGTGCGGCGTAAAACAACAAACCAAACCAACCGGACTTAAGCCGTTTTTATACAGTTAGCACTCTGTGAAACCATGTCACAGTTTAACATGGATACCCCACTCAGTATACTATAGCCGTTCATTCCTCGTTTTCAAAAATGTTAAATCACCTTATTCCCGTGCAGCAGGCAGGGTAACAACAAGCACCATCTTTTAACGTCTTTTGGCATGAGGCGGCCAGGGTACCGAAAAACTGACCTCCAATCTCCCGGTAAAGGCTCAATCCACTAGACCACGGAGGCGGTCCCGCATACGCACAGAGAGCGGAAATACGTAGTTAGGTACACGTCCACACCTGCTGGGTTTATACGTTAGTAGTTAGTCCCACACTACAGATAACAATGCATTGCGAGTTAGAATAGGTCCTAAGCAGCCCATGATTGCCGTAAAAGGCTATTCGCCACACCCACACCCCACACCCCACACCCCACACCCCCACCGGCATGGTGGGGTCTCAACTGCGCTTGTCGTATGAGGCGACTAACGGGATCGGGTGGTCAGGCTCGCTGACTTATATGTTGATGCATGTAATCGTATCCCAATTGCGTGGATCGATTCTCATGATGTCACACCCTGGATTGTCTGATCCCGACTCGATTATTTACAGACCGTCATATAGCTTGAATATTGCTGATTGCGGCATTAAACAACAAACAAACAAACAATGCATGCCTGTTAATGGATATTATGAGCATATATAGGGACATAGGTCATTTGCAGCATATGAGTTTTTTGGTATTTATATGGTATGGAAGTCTTCCCTGTGAAACCTATGTCGGGATGTGGTCCTTGGACTGTGTAATAAACTCACATCTACAAATGGTATAGAAAAAAATAGATAGCGATTCCAAAGAACACTTCGTATTTTCTGTGGCCTTACCAAACCCAGTTCTGCGTCACCGACATTCGTCCCAATTATATTTCGTATACATGCACAATAATGTACCTTAAGTTATAAACATTATCAAAACATCCTCGACGTTGTCTCTGTGTAATTAAACACAGTCGCACATTAACTAACTGACATTAAGTGTTAAGTTTCCTCAGACACGCCAATATCTACATAATTTAACAGTTACTATGCAGCTTTTTTGGCGATACACCCTACTGTGCTTATCGCTGAGCATTTCGTTATTTTCTCGAAGTTTACTTAACATGGAGTTTGCTAAGATCCAGATGATAACGTTAGTTTTAAAACAATTTGCAAGTTTAGACGAGGCATTCCATGTTCAGTCATTATCTATGTGCAAGGGAGATAAGCGGAGTAGGGTTGCATAACATGGGCGAGATACCACTGTTGAACGACTCGAACGCGAACCGCGGCACGGCCGATTTATTTATGTTGCATTTTACAGCATTCGAATGACAATTAAGACAACCCTACAAGTGACTCACGCTAAACAAACAGAGGCCGGATAACCGTCTACTGGCTATTGTTTCACAGCCTTGAGTCTACATACTAGTGTTTTCACGGTCTAATCAAAAGCCATTCACGTGTCGGGAGTTGGTTTTCCGACTTAAACCAATCTGGCGCTTTCATCAGTCATGTTCCCGACACTGATAGGAAAAAGGCAGTACACAGTGAAGTTTTTTCAAAATTTGAGTAAATGATGCATAAAAAAACAATCGGGTATTGCTTTTGTCATGAACGGGTCTTGTTTCTCAGACACATGTGTTGAAACCCTAAAATGCTTCCGTAAAGCAGAACGTTTTGCAGAATAGGGTGAGAAACTTATGAGAGGGTCAACATCAGAAAATATATAACTAGAGACTGGAGTGTTTTAAAAGACAGTATGTTTCTTATTTGAGATAATTCTTTTTAAGTTATTTTACAACATTATTATTTTACTCCAACTCAAATATTCTTCAAGTCTTTGAAGGGCATCTTGAAGTGATACACATAAGGAAGAGAACTTGTGGATGTTAACTTCTTTATTATGAGGAACACAACGTTTCGGAGTATATGCCATCATTCACTTGATGAAGGAGTAAGCATATACTCCGAAACTTTGTGTTACTCATAATAAAGAAGTTGACATCCATAAATTCTCATCCTAAAATATTCTTCTAAGAAAGAAAGGTAATTTTGCGTCAGATGACATTTCATTTATAAGTCGCCATGCAATAGTGGCACGGTAACAGGAAGATACCTCTTAGGTGTAAATTGCTGATGTCTATTGTCAGCTAGACGATTGATGATATATATGTTTTAGGGTTACTTAATATATAACGATAAGGAGATTCGCCATTGTGATCATTGATCTTTCGCACTCATAAGTCTGTTCCCAACGCGGTTTTAGCTCTACGAGTGCCGTAACTCCATATTTGTGATAGCCGCTGCACTAAGAAAGCTTTGTGGAACGCTGAAATCCGTATTTGTTGGCTTCACGGAGGTAGTAGACTGTCTCCCAGACCTTTAATAATATATCAAAAAAGAAATCCAACTCAAATCTAGATTGTCGCAACTCCTGAAATTAAGCATGGTTTGGGGCTCCATTTGAATTTACTTTTTAATTTGTGGATGTGTATTTTTTAATGAGGTAACTTTATACCGGGGACGTCACTCTTCGGAAGTGGAAGATCTGCGTAACTTTGGACTTAACACTGTGACACTAATCTGACACACCGTGCTTGGGTTATCGCTCGGGATAAAATATACACACAAAAATAACATGCTGAACACTTGGCTTTGAGTGAAGCCCATTTGTTCTGTTGATATGGCTGGAATTAAACAAAAGCTGCGTTAAAACAGAGCAACTCATTCATTCACTCACAATTTTTAAGCACACACACACATACACAGACACAGACACACAGACACACACACACATGGTGGGGTCTCCACTACGCTTGTCGTCAGAGGCGGCTAAGTGGATCGGGTGGTCAGACTACGCGGACTTCGTGGATTGCGTGTCATCGTAGACCGACGGCGTGGCGCGTTGCTACTAATATCAGTCACTGGTGGGGACCTTATGTACTAGCCACAGCCATTTAGCTGGAATAGTGCTAAATACGACGTAAAACAAAAAAGCACGTGACTGCTCTGGATGTTCCATAGTAACCTGAAACAATGGTTTACTTCACAATATGTGGAGAAACCACTCATTGCTTATGACATGAGAAGGAATATTATGGATGACAACTTCTTTATTATACATATACAACGTTTCAGGGCTACTTATTTCCCCTTCATCGGGTGAAATCACAACATTTCAGGGCTACTTATTGCCACTTCATCAGGTGAAATCAAAACGTTTCCGGGCTACTTATTTTCCTTCATCAGGTGAAACCACAACGTTTCGGGGCTACTTATTGCCACTTCATCAGGTGAAATCACAACATTTCAGGGCTACGTATTGCCACTTCATCAGGTGATATCACAACATTTCTGGGCTACATATTGCCACTTCATCAGGTTAAATCACAACGTTTGCGGGCTACTTATTTCCCTTCATCAGGTGAAACCACAACATTTCATGGCTACATATTGCCACTTCATCAGGTTAAATCAAAACGTTTCCGGGCTACTTATTTCCCTTCATCAGGTGAAATCACAACATTTCAGGGCTACTTATTGCCACTTCATCAGGTGAAATCACAACATTTCCGGGCTACTTATTTCCCTTCATCAGGTGAAACCACAACGTTTCGGGGCTACATATTTCCCTTCATCAGGTGAAACCACAACGTTTCGGGGCTACTTATTTCCCTTCATCAGGTGAAACCACAACGTTTCGGGGCTACATATTGCCACTTCATCAGGTGATATCACAACGTTCCAAGGCAACGTCTTGTCCCTTTTTCAGGTGAAATCACAAATTTTCATGGTCATTTCTTGCCCCTTCATCAGGTGAAATCACAACGTTTCAGGGCTACTTCTTGCTCCTTCATAAGTTGTGTTTGTATAATAAAGAATTTGTTATCCATACTATTCCTTGTCATTCTTATATCCAACATCTAAATGCCTGCAAAGACTCTCATCGTTTATGAGAGAATAGTCCCAGACGACAAGAGCCCCACACGATGCAGTACACGTGAGCCTATCCCCAGCGGGTCGGCGCCCATGATCTGTTAATCCTTCCTCCTGTGGCTGGGCTGTTGGGTACTTGTCTCCTGATGGCCAAAGATCCTGTTTCAAGAATATCGTTTTCACACACATTCGAAAAGCAAGAGCTGACATTTACATGATTTCAACCCTTCTTTCAAATCCCAGTCGGATGCATTTCTGTAAGGAGGACATCACATATACTTCTTATCTAAGTTTCTGCATAAAAACTACACATACCGCCATTTTCTCAACTATGCTCCAAATTGAAGTTTTCTGGGAACACATTGATTCCATATGTCCAGCGCTTGGGGTGAGAAACGAGTTACTCATTTTGATTGGCCAGTCGATGGGGTAATTATCCAATCAGCGCACCCCTGGCTGAACTGCATAGGATGTTAGCGCCTTGATGCTTTAGTATCACATACGCGTGGAAACTGTTCGATAAAGGACTTATGAATCTACATCAGCTGCTGTGACCTCAAAATGTATACATAACGATCACCCGTCGTTTTTCTCACGAGTTACTGAAGCATGTGACCCAATTTATGTGTGTATATCTGTCAACTTCAGGCAGCTGAGCCACGTGATTGTTTGGGAGAATAATTCGTCTGCTACTGCGAGAGAGTTACATAAACAGTAGCACGTGGGGGCTACGAACGCCTTCACCGAGACGGGCAATGAGCTCGCGAAGATCGATAGTATATACCTGTATTAGAATACTTGAGGAGGAACGCTGTTTTAAGTTTTGTGTCACACGAAGGAAAGATCCATCGCCAGTCACAGTACACGTCTGCTAACAGATTAATATCACGGGAGACACGCACCGAGCATGACAGTGCCCCGAGGCAGACGACACCAGTGGACAGTTGCAACAAGTGCACTTCCATGTCATGAAGAGAGGGGCGATGTGAGTAAACTGTTTGAAGATAATTGAACCAAATTGACGAGGACAATCGCCGTCACTTCCTGGGAAGCCAACGGAGCTAGTGTTATGCGGACTTTGCTTACCGTGGTCGTGAAGTAATTACTGGTGAACTCGATTTTGATGGGAACGCGCCTAACTTGTTGCGTGGATAGGATTGTTGGAACGTAAAAAGAATGGGAAATGTCGCCGAAGAGGTCTTTCCCAAAAATGTTTTAGTCGGTCGCAGCTTAATGTCATGAAAAAGGGTGTTCATTGAGGAACCAGGTGATGCCTTGTGTTAAATAGGCCAGACCGCTTCTTGTGTGTGGCATTCCCAGGCATATTCTCCAAGTGGAAAAAGTAGGATTGAGTTTCTTGTGACCACCCTGGCATGTGGTGCTGCAATTTGGGAGAAAGCTGTGACTGCGAAACGGGTTATGGGAAGAAATAGCTTGTGTCAGAAGCAAAGATATGGATACCTTGAAGTCATATTTCAGTCGAATTTTCCCCCCAAATTCTACTGGAAGAAGGGGTAGTTTGAAGAACCGTAGTCGAGGTGGTAAATCTCAGTATGATTTTAGAAAAGGGACCCTCCCGGCACGCGCAGCGTCCACATCTCAGGTGGAGACGGATGACGATATGGATTTACCCAGGGACAGACGAATTGCGACGTTCATGTCGGAATCCAGGAATAAAGAACTCTCCAAATCTCCCCCTCCTACTAAACCCCCTCGAAAGGATCAGATTTTCTGTGTAGAATTTTACCAGCCGAGGGGCAAGGAATTGGGCATCGTTATCGACAGTGTGCCCATTGTTTTTGCGCGTCCAAGAACAGCCAGCGATAGTGGGAATGAAAGTTATAGGTCTAGCAATGGTGTTATGGCGCCTACAGTCAGCTCCACCCAGACCTCGGCATTCCGGGTTGTATTAATTAAACCTGGAAGTTTGGCGTATGCTGACGGTCGAATTAAGATAAATGACGAAATAATTGATATCAACGGAAGATCACTCTTAAAGGAGACTCTAGAATCCGTGAGGTAGGTTGACATTCCTTTCTTTCGGCGGATTGAGTTCCTTAGAAAGAGGTGTCATATCCTCTATCTTCCTTTTCCAGCAAAGGTCACTTGTGAAGATAACCTTTGATAAGATTCTAAGCCTCAAGCCTGCCACACAGATAAAAGGTTTATTTTCATTCGTTAACTTGAAAGCATTAAATGAAGTTCCTGATAATTTATATTGCCTGCTTAATAAGAAGCAATAGGAAGTATTGGTTGGTAGATAACTTTGTAGATCAGATACAGGGGTGTCACTTTACGCCACCAAACCACAGGACAAATACTCAACAAGCATGAGAGGCGGATCAAGGATTTTTGAGAGGGGGTGGGGGATGGAATATTATAATACTAATAATTACTCAGCTGAAGGTGCCTGAGAAAAAGAGGAGTGTGCCCCATACGTCTGCCTCTGGATCTGCCAGTGAGGGTCATACCAAGCCTTTTTGTAGAATATTTAAATTACAGATACATGCATTTTTAAAATGAAATCTGTTAAAATGTGTCAGTGTTTTGAAATTGATGTCTCACATTGTTGTGGCTTTTCAAGGTAAATTGTGTTCCATTGACCTCAGAGAATATGTCATTTTTAAAGGAAATCTATTACTTTAACTATTAACTATTATAATATGAAATTATCAGGTGGTCCATGACATTTCTTCAGTATTACATGTATAGAACACAAATACTGCAGCTTTGCTAACACACACTTACTTATAATTCATTAGAAAACTTCTATTGTTAAAACATATGCTGTATTCTGTACAGTTTGCACTTAAATTGTGCTTCTGAAGAAAGTATTTTTCATCAAACTTCATGTGGATGAGTTTGTATGATGTATATTGTATTCTGTATTCAAACTAATACAACGCACACAAGCAACACATGGAGTTTCCCATGACATGTTTGTTCATTAGCTATCTTGCATGGGAGACTTTAGATGGAAAGAGTATTAACAAATACACCAAATTCTGTAATTTTTAAAAACCGAACTACCACATACGTTAACTGGACGAAACTTTATACTTTATTAACCGCTGTAGTCACTAAATAGACGGCAGCAGTTGAAAATAGTATGATGGAACAAAATATTTTTAAACATTCATGTGAGATTTTGGCAGGATAACGCCTACGAATCAGCTAGAATATGATTTGCCACCCAGCACTGTTGGTGTATCTGTTTCATGTCATCTACATTAAGCATAGATTTTACAGATGAAACCTGTGTGGATGCTTGCTCAGAATATGCCCCCAGTACTTCTTCCTTGTCGAAAGAACCTACTCTGTACTGACAAAGGCATCTGTGGCTTGTCTAATTTCATATCATCATATGCCCAAGGTGTTTCACAGACTGGTTTGCATGAACCAGATTTGATTATTTATCAGCCGCCACAGTATGGTTGGAATTATTGCTGACTGCGCAGCTTAAAACATAAGTCACATGCTCATTAACTTCCAGATTTATTTTTTGGTTACTTTGAGGTATGAAGGCATTATTTCCCGAAAAAATATTATTTTAAAGTGCTTACTGAACAAAGTTTTTTCATTTTACAAGTAATTGGCCATCATTATGTCGCATGAGAGAGAGTGATAGATTATGGTTTTGTGCGGCTTTTAGCAAAATGACAGCAATATCACGGCGGTCGACAGCAAAAATAGGCTTCACACATTGTATCCATATGGGGATTCGAACCCTGGTGTTCAGCATGAGAATCAAATGCCTAAACCACTAGGCTACCCGACCGCTCCTCAAGTAAAAAAGAAAGGATATGTGGTGATGATACACTACTAGCCATGATTGCAATTCATGTACTTCACTAGTCTGTATTAAGGGTGAAACGATACACCGATATTCCGATGCATCGCGATACTTGACCAACGATACAATAAACGATAAACGTGGGCCCATATATCGATACGCCACGATACGGAAGGCAAATCTCAAGTACAGCGTTTCCTTGCTATTGTGTCTTTCAATAAACTGCTAACTTGGTTATAGCGCGAGGTAACGCATGGCTAAAAAAAACGTACTTACATTTTTAATAAGCTCAGGTTTTACACTGACAGGTGTTTTTCACCATCTCAAAAAACATTATTAGCTGATCACCGCAAGCACTTAACATGCTTAACACCGGAAATACCAGTCAGCAAATCCGAACTGAAGTACACAATTCAATACCATTATTATACTATCTTTTTTATTAAAACGTGTTCATTGTATATCTGGACTTGTGTTTGTAATATATTTTATTAATTTTATTCAAAATTTCATTTAATATTGTTTTCATTAAGTTAGGTGAAATCGTGTGTGAAGAGATACAACAACCACGGTCAGATCACCGCTTTTGACGCACTAAAACGAACTTTAGTTGCTAGAGAATGGATACATATATTAACAATGCCCTACTTTGACTCGTTAAAAGTCATATTTGTGGCAATTTGGCTAATATATGTCAACATAACGTTTTCGCAATCGAAATACATGTAGCGCGGGAAGTCCCTACGGTGACTGGTCAAATTGTTCCATACGTATAAATATCCTGCAACAGCAATCACCAGTACCAAAATCCTACGCTTGTGGTTCTTATGATTTTAAGAATATATATAGTAAAAGCTGCGACTAAACTCCACGATATTGGAATATATTATTCCTGATAAAACAATAATTTCAGATACAATTTATTCGACCATTGCATCAAAATTCTTTGAAGTTGTATCACTGGTGAAGTACATTAATTATTTTCTGGTGTTTGAACTTTGAATTGTTTTGAAGGAAAGTTAGGGAAAGTTCTACTTTGAAGCCTAACCACTTCAGTTGTCTTGTTATTATAAAATAATTTTGACTGTTCCAAAATCATGAAGTCAATTTTGACATGCTTTAAGTCTTGTTTTTTTATCATTGCGTTTGGAGATACGTATCGTAGCGTGACCAGAATATCGAGATGCGTATCGTATTGTGACCTTCCTGTATTGTTGCAGCCCTTGTCTGTATTATGTTTGCCTAAGATGTGAATGTGAAATTAGGTATGCTATCCCACATAGAAGCGTGTCAGCTAAATGTGAATAGAAAATTTGATTATGTATATTTTTTTTAAATTTAGAAGTTATGTACCCTTCAGATGACCAATGTGTGCTAAAGCGTGAGAGATACGATTGTCTTAGCATTAATAAATTGTTACTAAAACATGGCCCTGGAAACTGATGATAACAACTTTCACTTTGGGGACACCTGTTACTGAAGTAGCGGTATATAAACTTTTGTAGTGGCTGCTTTTGTGCTGTTATTGTCGGCTGTTAAATATATAACCAGGTGAGCTGCAGTACCCTGGCACTGGCATTTAGTAAAAGAAGAAAAAAATATTTTTCTAATCTTTCAAATTAAGAGCCATCTTCAGAAGTGACAGATTTTGGGAGGCCTTGTGTATATTTTCTTTTTCCTGCCTCCTGTGAAAGTTCACACAGTGTATGATAACTGTGGCTGAGACAGTGTGGATGATTGTGTATATAAATGTTGCAGGACTGAGAGAAGGTTAGCTGTATATATAGGTCAAGTGTATCCATATATGTTGGGTACAACAGGAGCATTCTTCCTTGCTGAGTAGGCCTAGACTGTCATTTAGTCTCTGTTTATTATAACACAAATAACATGAATATAAAAATCACATTGATCAGAGCATCCAATGAAAATATCTTTCAAGGGCTAACAATTCCATGGCAATAGCTGGAGAAGAATATGTTTGGGTTATTAATGGTATTTGACCAGACTGGCACAACTTGTCTGCTGGCACAGATGAGCATCTGGAACCCATTCAGACATGCTGAATGATAATTACCATGCTAAAATAGGATGAGGCACTCTGTTATGTAATTGATGCTGATACAGTGACATCCTGCTTGATTGTGTTCGTTTGCTATCAGGAAAGATGAAATGATGAGATAACCGCGGTATTACATAAGCTAGGTATTGATGGTTTATGCAACAAACCAATGATACCAGCTACATAGCATTGTTAGATATGCAGAGATCACAGTAGTTCTGTTGCTCATCAACAGATAAACGTGATACCTGGTCATTATGATAGTGTTGGTAATGGGTGGAATGGTATTCACTGAGATCAAAGATGGGTCAATAGTTTTATTCTTAGGGCACAACAAAACATCTTTATGAGTGTCCTGGGAGACATTGACATTGTCATGTCATGATATATATCTTGATAATAAGATTACAATATGTTACCAATAAATACAATCACATTTCACAACTTCATTACCTTATATACAATTTGAAATCTTAATGTTTGGTTTTAAACTCAAAACATATTTATTGATGAAAGATGATCAAGTAGATCTATTTATGTTAATCTTTTTATTTATTTCTTTTTCAAATAAAAAATGTCTGCTTGAGTCATCTATTGGTCATTAGTCATAAGCTGTTACCATGTGACATGGTCTAGCATAAGGGCCAGACCAGGGTCTGTAAATGGAATGTACTCTCATAGCTTCCAACACCACAGTATCAAGTAAATACAAGTAAATTCTGACTACTCGAGGATATAGTATATACCTGAAGGTAAAACTGTTCTAGCTGAATTTCTCAAGTAGATTGACCCCTACAAGACAAAACTGTAACAACATACATGTCATCTAGTCTGAAGGCACTGAATATTATGAAGCAAGGTGAACTCCAAGGGGAACAGTTAGCTTCATCCGACAGTCAAGAGTCTTACCATAGGTGCCATTAGCTGTTACCATGTGTCATGTTCTGGCATAAAGGGAAGTATAGAGCCTGCAATTGGAATGTTCTCTGGTAACTATAAGCACCACAAATTCTTACCACTGGAGGATGTAGTAAATGCATTAAAACTTTTTTTGTGAAGGGATCTTTTTCCACATTCATCAAAAGGAATGAATCAAAAGATATTTATTAAATTTGAGTATATTAAAACAGCATTCACCTCTTCTGCAAATCAAGACGAGAGCATATTTTTTTTTTGAAATTTTGTTTTTTTGTTAGACCTTATTTTCTTAAATTCTGAGGTTTCTTAGCATTGCATTCAATAAGACTGCTTCAGCTCTTAGCAAATAAACAAAGCATATTCATTTCAGAGGCAGAGCTAAGTGTGTGGGGTGTGTGCATGTCAATCTTTTAATTCTTAACTGTAGTGGAGTGGGGGAGGAGGAAGTTGTTCAGATCAGACAAATAATCAGACATCAGTGGGGGCTACTGAAGAATACATCTGTATTTCAATACAACAAAAACCCTGACCTCTTCACTCTGGATCCACCACTCTATGTTTTGTGAAGGTGCACCTACTCTAATATTCTCTGACACATGACAAGATGAAATTAGTTGTGACAAACCTGTCAACCTTCTGTCCTTAAATGTTTCCTTGTTTTGAAAAGGTTAATTAGCTTGGTTGCTTTTGTCACAAATTCAGACATATCTTTCATCTTAAGAGCTAAAATCAGTTAAGCATTATGAAAGAAATCAACTGTTTCCCCAAGAGTATGTATTTTTTCCCTGCAATGAAACTTAATACATTCTGTTTCCTTCAATATATGTTAACATCAAGTATCTTTTTTTAAAGATTCTTTTTTTTTTATCAGGCAGCTAATTTCAAATGAAGTGCTGCCCTTTGAAGTCACTCCCTTACAGGATTATGTGCACCCAAAGGTTGTAGGCTCTGCTATTGGATGAAGAAGATGGAATCAGGATGTGTATGTTCAAGGGAAATGAAACCTTCAAGAAGTACCATCCTGGAAGCTGAAGAAGTACAGGCTAACATGGATGGTTGTCATTAGTGAACTTCTAAATGCATCCAGCAACATTACCTCATACCTTTTGAAATGTTCAATGGTTTGGCACATTTGAAGGGATCACAAAACATAAAACCAACCTTAGAATTTTATGTTTTTTAAAGACTAGTCCAAAGGACTAGTGGAAATTTCCTTTCTCTGGTCCTCAGAGTTTGTAGCTAGTCCTGCGTGAATGAGACAAAACTGTTTACTATGTGTACACTTTCTATCAACATGATCAGTATTATTCAGTTCCAATTTGGTGCAAAATGAAGCATTGAGAACAGGTTAGAATGCCCTCCAACATTGTCCAATGCTACTAGTCAGTGAGCACTACCATCATTAGATTTGTACTTATCCTCAGCACAATTTAGTCGTCCCAGACCAGGAGACTCAGCATGATTTTCCACCCATGAAGATAAAGGTTTTCAGCAACCCATGCTTCCCGTAAAAGCCGACTCTGCTTATTGTAAGAGGCAACTAATGGGTTAGGGTGGTCATGCTCACTGACTTGGTTGATGCATTGTATCCCAATTGTGTGGATCGATGCTCATGATGTCAATCACTGGATTGTCGGGTCCAGATTCGATTATTTACAGACCGCCGTCATGTAGCTGGATGAGCAACAAATAAGCAACATGATTTTCGAAGGTTCAAATGCAAGAAAAAATTATTTGTTGCTGATTTTCTTGTCAATATGCCAAGTCAACATGGTCAAGATACAGGGGAAAAAACTTTTAGTTAATTTGAGGTAAAAAATTTTTTAAAAACTCACACAAACAAAATGATTTTTTGGGCAGACTATGAAACAGGTACTATATAGATGTGATTTTATGGTGACATTTAAATTATGGACTCAAGTTGACAAGATAAGATCAATAGTGCTAGAATGTTTCTTATCATGCATTATTGGAAGGTTGAGAATAGAGAACTGGATATTCTACTGTTTGATTACTGTAACTTGTGATCATTGCAAATGTGTTTAATACTTCATGAACAGAGCAAGTATGAAGTGATAGACCAGCTGCTTGGAGAGTTCATTCATCTTGGCAATTAGGGTGGAGGTAGTTTTTCAGTGCAGTGCACCGTTGATGTGCATATAATGATCATAGCTGGTTATCTATGCACATCGCCTACACATCTGGCACTCAGTCATTTCTTTGTCTGTTTGGTAGGTGTACCAGAAGTTTTTGTGTGGGAAATGTCAGAGGGTGAAACGGAAGACAGTTTTATGTCTGTCTGATGCGTCTGTTTGAAACCAAGCCCTGAATCCTCCTCACCAGTACCTGGGAGAAACATGGTTGCCAATGCTAGATGTTACTCCTAATGAAGGCGCTGATGACTGTCTGTTAAGTGGATTGTCAGCAATCTGCTATCAAGGAAAGGTGACATAATGGAAAAGCCTTCTGGTTATCCTGTGAGAAGAAATCTCATATCTGTCATTTTCTTGATAGGTATAAGAACAAACTTTCCAGAAAGCATTTAATGAGATTGAAAGTTGTATCGTACTGGAAGAAATATTATGTGCAGTAGAACATGTTTAGAACATGATATGTGAACAAACAGGTATAACAAACAAATGGAAAAATGACTAGATGTATTTAACAAGTCCTGCAACTCTATGGTAGAACGATGTTTATAACTCTGTATAGTGAGTAAAAATATAGCGAACTGCTGTTTGAATCACACGGACCCAAATGTCAATATTTATTAGAAAAACTCGCTTTGTGTAACCCTCAATTTGCGAATAAGCAAATAAATATTAACAGTGTGATTCAAACTGTGTAAAATAGTGATGCAACATAGTCAACATTACAAAATAGTGATGGTGAAAACTGGACTTTTAAAGTTGGCCAACACCCTTACCCCGGGAAGATGAGAATCATAATGCACTGATAAAGTCTAGTGAATGGTTCAACACCTATAAATGTTGGACATAATTAGTCATGACTAAGCGATAATGAGTGAAAGTAGGAACTTGGCCCTGTTCCAGTGGTGAGGTACGTGGGAAAACCCATTCAGACTCCAAGCTTATTTGCCAGGAATTTTCAACATCAGCAGAAACTAGGTGTTGCTAACAAAGAAGTCAGGCTTGCTGTCAAGTTCTTTTCTGCTTCTTGAAATTGCAATAACAACAGATGCAATTTAGGGTGAAAGGGTTCTGAGAGAAACGCTCCATGGAAAACTGACATTATTGATATAATGTTGGGTTGTGCAAAGGTGCTTATCTTGATGTTATTTATCATAACGCCCAGGAACCCAGGAAGTAACTTGCTACTGTGTGTGCATGTAGTTTGAAGGTGTGAAACAAAATAATTAACTGCTGATATGCAGATAGGAAATGTTGTGAAATTGTAGGCTAACTATCTGTTAGTGATTAGTCTGAGCAATCAAGAAGATATCATTGGAATAAGAGGACCCATATTAAGTTGCTGAGGTGTTAAACTGTGGTGCTGTGTGCTCCAATGAGTTTAAGTGATCCATTCATATAATTTTCACAGCTATTTCGCCTTTTCCATCAAATTAAATCTGTTTCTGCAGTGAATAGAAATTGATTATATTCTGGCATTGATGTTTTTTATTTTATGATTGACAAGTTATGATAAAGACCTTTTTGGACCATAGGATCTGCATAAGAAATGAGCAAAACTTTGGAAATTGTTATATCTAAACATCTAAATTCCACTTGCTGGGATATGCTTTTTATGTGGTTTAGACATTCATCATTTTTATCAAGTTCCCAAGCAACAATTATGTTGATAATTTATCATACAAAGTTAATACATGTAATAAAACTTGCCAAGTGATGTGCGATGCATTTATCGTGTCAGCCATGATCTACAAAAATAATCAATTTGAAACACATGTCATTCTATGTGAGAAGTGCCAGGATTGTAAAAATGACTGGTTTTGACCAAAAAAATCCAGTTTTACAGATGCCACTAGCTTTATGTCTGTTGTATGGAAATGATA
Organism: Haliotis rufescens; assembly: GCF_023055435.1. Classification (NCBI taxonomy): domain Eukaryota; kingdom Metazoa; phylum Mollusca; class Gastropoda; order Lepetellida; family Haliotidae; genus Haliotis; species Haliotis rufescens. The sequence goes on along the minus strand of NW_025963779.1, from coordinate 56,596,819 downwards.
GAATTGTATGTTTGTGTGTGCCTTAGCACTATTATAATTGGATGCTTCTAGGGGGTAGAGAAGTAATTCTTTGACTGCATTTTTGCTCATTGAAGAAGACATTCTGTCTCTTGGATAGCTATTGAGGCATGGAATAACCAAGTACGTCCATGCAGCATTAGACATTTACACAAAAGGCTGACATGGGTTTGTAGTCTAGTTACCATGTTTATAATCCCTGATGAATATGAACAGGCTAGTCATGTACCATAACTGTGGAATATCTGCATTTAATTTAATCAAAACCTGTCTCGATGATAAAAATAGGCAAGTCTTGTGTTTCCTGTTTTAGATAGTCATGGCCAGAAGACATCCTTGATAACAGTGTTGGAATAAATTTCTACTAGCCTTATGATGCCTTAACAATTAGGCAGTTTGGAAAGGACTATAGGACTACTGCCAATTCTAATGCTGTACACATTGTCATTCCTTCCACTGGAAGTCACTTTCAAAGGTATCTCTTCAGATGGGCATTGGGCAACAACCCTGGCCCCCTTGAGCACTGGAGGAATATTGTTTTCTATGTATTGGAACTAAGTAGAAGGGCCTATGGCTTTATGCATCCTGGATCCCATTAACCTTTTGAATTTTTTACTCGCTAACTGCTAGCATCAATTTCTGATGCTGCCATGACATGCTAGATTCTTTGCTAATTAATAAAATGTGAAGTCAAAGAGTATTAAGTATGGATATCTATTCTTGATGTAGAAACTAAAGACAGTTGCTTGTGGCTCGGTGTAAGGATCAGTACAGAACATAGTTCAAGCAGTGTAATTAGCAGAGAAACTAGAAACTCACTATTATACTTTACAACTTACAAGTAATGATATATCTACTGTCCATGGTATTACATTTAATTTGAACTCTAGAAAATGCATAATTAAAAATGGTGATTAATCCAGAGGAAACATTTTGTTGCTTTGAGGAAACTAAAAATAACATTGTTTAGTATATCCTTCCTTTTATTAGCATGAGTACTCTTCATCCTACTTCATTGTCTGGTGACTGGTGAGGAAGAAAAGCTATCTGTGAATAAAGCAAAAATGTTATAAATAACACATCATGACAACCAATGAAGATCCTGGTTGGTCTTAGGCAACCGATGCATGTCATAAGAGGTGACTAACAGGATCGGGTGGTACCAATGACACCAGGTGGTTACAGTCCGGATCAGCAGGTTCAGACGACCAGTGACACCAGGTGGTCACAGAGTGTATCAGCAGGTTCAGTCGACCAATGACCCCAGGTGGTCACAGAGTGGATCCGCAGGTTCAGTCGATCAATGACACCAGGTGTTCACAGAGTGAACAGCAGGTTTAGTCGACCAGTGACACCAGGTGGTCACACAGTGGATCAGCAGGTTTAGTCGACCAGTGACACCAGGTGGTCACACAGTGGATCAGCAGGTTCAGTCGACCAGTGACACCAGGTGGTCACACAGTGGATCAGTCGGTTCAGTCCACCAGTGACACCAGGTGGTCACAGTGGATCAGCAGGTTCATTTGACTAAAGGATCCATGTGTTCAATAAATGGATGAACAGGGCTATCTAATGGTAACAGGAATCTACTTGTGTACGGTAATGGCCATGATCACTTGGTTTCCGCATTGCTCAGCCTTCGGCTGAATGTCCTCTGATGACTTCATTTACATGGCTGCTTATTGAATTAATTACCTTTGTCTGGGGCACAGATTAACAGGTCACAGAAAACCAAGACAACATGATAAGGTTGCTCGAAGCTGTTAGATGTGCAGTTTTGAACATGGAAGGGTTTACAAGTCTTGTCACTGATAATTTCGCTGTCGAAATGTTTTGCATGATGCTTCATATTTTAGACATTATATATGGCATCCGGCTTTATGAACTGATAATCCTTAAAGTTGACTATGATTTCAATCTATAAATTCATAACTTGAATATAATTCCTTACAGGAGATACATTTAGTATAGCAGTCTAAAGCACAAAAAAGTTTTCTGTAGAGAGTTGTGTTACTTATATATGCCAGAATACGATGGTCAATGGTTTGAGTTCCAGGTTTGCCATGATTTGATCCTTGGTTTGTCTGCACCAAACTAGTCTGTCTCACAGTCCCTGAGCCATATTTTTTTCCCTTCTGCTCAGACCTTTCTGTAATGCAACAGCCCTAAATGAATCAAGTCTTGAGTTTCCTTGGAATCTCCCATCTCACAGGGGTTCCTTTTCAAATTAAATGGAGTGATTTGTTTCTATCAAAATTATATGTTTTCAGAGACTAAGCATTAGTCTTCACTCCTAAGACCACATCAATATGTCCTGTGTTTTGGCAAACACAAACCTGGTCTATTTATCATTTCTTACAAGGAAAACATTGAATATTTCAAAAAGAAAACCAGTATCAGAATGTAAAGGTCCTCAGTACCATGATTGTGATCTACACACTAATATTTTATATCAATCTAGAATACAACTTTCAGTTTTCCATACAATCCTATTTCCTCAGGAATCTCCCATCTTAGTGGGGCTCCTTTTCAATTTATGTGGAATTATTTGTTTCTATCAAAATTATATATTTCCAGAGTGTATACATGCTGGTAAGAAGGGAAATAATATGGTTGAGTGACTGTGAGATAGACTTCTGTGCAGGAGGGTCAGTTCTATATGTGCAAGTGGGTGTCTGGTAGGGTATATGATAGCTGCATCCTTCCAGGTGTGAGCTGATGGGTCTGCAGTAAACATTATACAAACAGTCTGGAGTCAAACGAGGGTCAAGAGGTGCTGGTAAACAGATGCTGGATGAACCAGTCCATCTGTGCTGTGCTGTGCTTGCATACAGTTTGTGGAGAAACATAGATTTGGTCTGGATTGCGTGTTCTGTGGTTGTCAAGTGTTCACATTAATTAATAGATGAAGGAGTTAACACTTGAAAATGTTCTAGCTAGTTGCTCATTGCTGTGTTGGTAATTTGTCTGGATACATGGGTATTAATATGGGTATATCAATATATCGAAATATCGATGTATTGCAATTTCACCCTACAATAATTGTACTATGTCAATAGGAATTAAAAAACAGCAACATCAATAGTATTTTGATAGCATGTATACAGTGGTATAACAATCGATAGTTCCAATTGTGGCAATTGGTTATAAATAAAACAAACTAGGCCTCAGAAAACTCACAATTTCAAATGTACCCTGTGTTGCTTAGCAAGGATTACGACGTCTTCCAATTAGAGTTACTTCTCTTTGGTTTGAGGAGCGACAGGTGGGAAAATAGCCGACTTTGACATAGTCACATTGATTGATATAATTACCAAGCCTTAAAGTTGGTTAAATACCATGACAATACTATTGCATAATAGAAAGACCTTTAATTCTTTACTGGTATTTGAAATCTGAAAATTGATGTTTCTTTCCATGAACGAACATAGTGACTGAATTGGTCGTTTTGACAAATGATGAGGTGGTTGGATTTGGAGCAAGGTTTAGTCGAATGATAACCTGAGGATTAAGGTGAAATGCTTGAATGATTTGTTCATGTACAGTAGACTTCCCATATCTGAACCTTAAGGGACCAACACTTCAGGTTCTGGGAGTAATGCACTTTTTCGAATTTCAATTAGCGCCACAGGGAGGATTGTGCTCATATTGCCAGCTTGAGCTAAGCTAGGCTAATGAGTTAATCTAATTAGCCAACACTTTACCGCAAGACTACAAGCACTGTCACAAATAGTTAGTGCTAATTTACCAAGTGCTCATCACCAATGTTTATGGGCACGCACAATTGACGTTTTCACTCGAAACTCAAAACTTGATAAAAATTGTATGGATTTTGCTCAATTTAATTTGGATTAATTTGTTAAAAGAGATAGCTCACCCATACCTTAACTTGGAAATAACCCTAAGGACCATAAAAGGGTGTCTACACCCTAAGGAACATAATCAACCAAGCCATCGGGCCTGACCACCTGATTCCATTAGTCACCCCTTACACAAGTATGGGTTGCTGAAGACCAAGGCTAACCATGTTAATAAGAGTAGCAGAAAATACTGACATTTCAGAATATTAGGAGGATATATAACATAGAGTTGCTATGATGATCTACATCTTCAGGGTTGTGAGTGATGAATGGTCTATGTCGTTTTGCCCAAACAGTGTAAAAAGTTTGAGCTATGATGGGTGTTGTATGTAGGGACTTTTGACATTAATGTCTGTTTTGTACATAGTCTCTGTAGAGATAACTCATTTGGTTCTAGTTGTTAATATGAACAATAGAGTACCATACAGTGCATATAGGAGGCAATCAGTTCACTGACAATTGAAGAAAGATGCTGAATATATGTAGTAAAAACTTTGGTCATCTCTGACATCAGTTAGCTGAAATAAAACTAAATTGATATGTAAAGGTGGCGGATATTAACGTAATTTGTGTTCATGTTCTGTTAGATCATATGATATCTAGAGAGTCATGTTGTATCTATTTTATATACATTTGTCACTGAATTGTCACCAGAAACAGTTCCAGAGAGCCTAAAGTCTGGATGACCAAACAGAAAGGTGTTGAGTTATCCTTAGTTATAGTCACAATATGATACCATAGAGGTGAAAAATTATGCGGGTACCACAAAGTATCATTTTGCAAGAAACAATTAGGACATTATCAAAATTTAGTAACTTTTGATAAATGTTCTGAAAGAAAATAATCTTAAGACATTTTGAATTGAGGTGAATTGGTGAATGAACTGGTCAAGATTATTATCCCCTTTCATTGTTGCTAGATTTGCCTTTGCAGTCAATAAATAGTCCAAACAATAGACAGTCCCAAGAGAGCAAAGAAGTGAAACAGGTTCACTGTCAACTGATCGAAGATGCTAATAGGCATTATTTCTGACAGCACTGACATCAGTTAGCTGACAGATATCCATCCTGTTGGGAGAATTCTGTACATTGCATCCCCCAACCTGAAACTGTGGCTATGCTAGGAATCTCTGACAGAGCAATTACAGGCCGTGTCAGCTGGGCCCAAAGGTCAGCATATGCTGCTCAATCCAGCAGCTTTTCTCCAGGGATTTCAATGGCCTGTTTCGAATCATCACTAGTGAGGTACCTTGGTCACATGTCATTTGTGAGAAAGCAATTGGACTGGAATTCCCTTCAAAGAGATCTCCAGGAAAATGGCCAGCAGCACATTTGGAATGAAGACGCTCAGATGATCAGTACAATTATTGATATAGTGTGTTCATGTTTCCATGAGTCTCCAGAGGACCCTGTTATTATATGGCACCTTTTGGGAATGTACCTTTGATACAAGTTGGTTCAGATAAGGAAAACAAAGCTGTCCTCATATGCTCTTCATAGGTACATATGTTGATAACTGACCTTCGTTCATGGCAGGTTACACAGTAGAACAGGTTATGCTCACTCATTTTCTCAAGCACCAGTTTTTATCATTGTAACATCGTAAGGCCAAAATAAAGAATATGGGTGTTTCCTTTTTCATCTGGGTATTCTAGGGTAGGAAGGTCAGGTGTTTTTAAGGTTTTGTTTTTTTTAAGTTTGGCCCCACGTACCCAAACAATGCTGACCGAGACACATGGAGTACACTTTTGCCTGTGATTGATGGGCTTACATTTATCCTCAGTGAAAAGATAAGATACCTTTAAAAAAAAAAAGTCAAAACCTCAGACCAACTCCCGCTGCAGTGCCTTTCCTAACACATAAAGACTTAATCCTACATTGGAATATGATGGCTAACATTATTTAGAATAGAAGGTTTAGAGATGTAGGTTCTTATTTTGCCAGGGGGTCCTAATCATTGATCGCTGAAAAAATATTCCTGGCACCATATACATGATACCTGACCTTCCTCAGGCAATAGGTTACTTGACCTGCGTATTCACACCAGTCTGAAGATCTGTGGTTTTAGCATGTTTGATGATAGTGTTGATGTTGATTGGTAACATTAGAAGTGACATAAACCATATACACTAAGCTCTTCAGACTTCCATATGAAACCTCTCATCCACTTGGGAAAGGTGTCCGGTCTCTAGAGGCCATAGCTGGAGGGATGATGAGAGCAGCTGGGCCATCTCATTAACCACTGGGACTGGGTCAGTTCACAAAGCCAAGGTCATCCGTCAAGTGGGCAGGAAATATCTCCAAGAGCTAATTGTCTCTACAGACTCATTGCAGACTTAGCACATGCTGTTTCTGCATTTATCACTATGTAATCTAATAGACTGACTTGAAGTCACTGTGAGACATAACATAACCAAACACTCTGAGATTAAATACTTTTATTAATGGGGTTGCAGAACATTAATTTACACTTGGAGCTAGTGTATGTTCGAATGGTCCAGTGAAGGTTGTATGTTTGTTTGTTTGTTTGTTTTTGCTTAACGCCGCACTCCGCAATATTCCAGCTATATGATGGTCTGTAAGTAATTGAGTCTGGACCAGACAATCCAGTGATTGACATAATGACCAACAATCACACAATCGGAACAAAATGACATGCATCAACCATGTCAGCGAGTCTGACCACCTGATCCTGTTAGTCGCCTCTTACGACAAGTACAGTCGCCTTTTCCTGCAAGCTTGGGTTACTGAAGACCTATTCTACCCCGAATCTTCATGGGTCGAAGGTTGTATGAAGTCAACAAAGATTAATAGTACACATTTTATTTCTTATCTTCATGCAGTAACCCATTGTATTGTATTGTATTGTATTGTAATAGGGAATGACATCTTCTTCATGGTCCTTGTTTACAAATTTTATGGACCATACATTTCATTGCATGGGCCATTGCTATTTACAGTGGGCCATAACTGTTTGATTGGCATTCTAGAAGTTGGCAAATACGCAAAAAAAAGCGTTAACTTTTTGGATAACTTCTTGTTTATTGCAGAAGTTGTTATCCATAAAGTTGTACATTTTTCTTACTAATGGGCCATAAAGTCAACAGAACTTAAAAATGATTGCAGCTGAAAAATCTTTTTATCCTTTATAATCTTAATTTTGTACTTCAAACAATATTATGTCATTTCATCAACAAATATTGCTGTGTCAACTAACTTAGCGATAACATCCTTCACTATTCTATCAGGGCTCCCATAAATTTCTTTATTTTCCCCACAAACACAATTTATGAATAACAGCCTATTTATTTTAATGTAATGGTGATGTTTCAGCATAGATCCTTATACAATGGTCAATCTTGTTTGGCAACAGTATAATGATCTATACTGAAGTGTGATGAAGGTAAGAAAAATGCAGTTTTGTTGGATGTAGAATGTGATTTTTTAAAATATTTTATGTTGAGAGTAATCTTTTATGTACTGTAAATAATGACAGTAATACGATAATTGTGGGCTCTTTGATGTAACAATGTAATGTAATGAGACATTTGTTCTCGCACAAGTTTGGTGGGGAGTTGGAGGGTTGATGGGGTCAGAGTACTTAAAATAGATTGAAAACTGGAGTAATACCATGTTAGTCCATATGTAAGTAGGCGCAAAACATGTGTTCCTGCTTCTGATAATGACCATAGTTCCCAATTACTGTAATTGCCAGCAGATAACTGGAGGGATGTGATATAAGATATACAGGCAATAACTCCAAGGCAGATGGGCCTAGGCACGTGGTTGTGATTTTCTGCCTTGCCAGATTTCTATTTACCAATCTTGAGGCAATTGATTTGCCAAGGCCTGTTAGTTTGCAACAAAACACTTGATAGCGCACAGATTTGAACTTTCACTACGGCTATTGAAAGTGTAATTAGTGCATGGTAGTGATTAAATCTACATGGCCTATATATATTGAGCATGAACTTAGGAATATCTATATATAGCACCACATAATGGCATGATGGTAGTGTTGTGTTTATGAATGGGTTTACTACTTTCTATAATTGCAGAAAAGCTCGATGCAATTTGTCTTTAGTAAGCTTTTTGATTAACAATTTCCTTAACAGCCTTATGCAGTGATTGTTTTGGAAACACAACATTTGTTTGTTTGCAACTTTTTGGATGGGGTGGGGGGTCCCACACTGAATACTAGGATTTGATTCCCTCTCAGTTCAATATGTGAAGCCCGTTTCTGGTGTCCTCTTCCATGATATTGTGTAAAACCATACTAACTCACTCACTTGTTTTTGAGGATTAAGGCAAACAGGTTTCCTTCCAAATACTATCTTCCCAAGGCAAGAGAGTTAACTGACTTAAAAAATTCAGTTTCCACCCTTGCCAAACTAGGCTGGTATTATGGAGTTAGATTTTGGCTGGACTAACAAGTCTTTGCATAGTCCAATCAAATTCTTGCAATGAAATCAAAACCCAGTTCGTGAACTGTCATGCAGATTTCAGTCAATTGCAGGATTTGCAAAGCATGTGCACCACCAACTCATCAACAAATATTTTCCAAATCTTTTCATGTTTTTAATCAAGGTGCTCACGTGATTTTATGCACTTCTTGATGTAAGACCCGTTTATCACAATATAGATCTTGATTATCGATCAGATTGTCTTGACTGAGCGCCGTCATTTTGTTTGAAGCAAATGCAAAGGATATGAGAGGTGGAATCTGATTCGTCCATAGGAGAGGTATAGAAGGGACTTAACTCATAATAGCCACTGGTGGCGCTATGATCAAGCTCAGGAATTCCAGTCTCGTTGGGCAAGGGTGGAAACTGAACTTTTAAATTCAGTTAACTCTCTTGCCTCGGGAAGATGTCCAAATACCAACAGTAGTGCAAGATGAACATTACATTTCATAGGAACGGAATTATATATGACATCAACAAAACCCTCTCCATTACCATTATTTCATTCTTTGCTAAAAGCAGAAATTAATTTCTACGAAACCAGAGACTATATTTGCCTGCTCATGTATGCCCAAACAAGATATTAAAAAATGTAAATATCCAGACACTGGTAATAATCCCCATCTCTGTTTCATTTCGATTTTCAGTGTTAGACAGAATTTCATATTGTGTCCTCAGGAATAGTGACAAAATGTAGACTTCTCAATCTCTGTCACATGTAGTATTTAATCAAATTGATCTGAAATTTACTGTAATTGTGTTATATCCAAACTTGATGGTTGATTGATCCAAAGTAAGGAGGCATGTTTGAAAAGGTAAACAGTAAAAGGTGACCTACCCATCATTCCACTTGCTACCAAAATATTTAGAAAATATCTTTGGGAATTGTCTGGGCATTCTCAGTGGCTATCAATATTTAGCTCATGTTTCACCAAAAAGTTTTTAGCTGTTAAATAGATCTAATTGTATTTCCAGACCAAAGTTATATTGATTGGGCAGGATATGCTCACGTTTTCACTATTACCTGGTATCATCACTATTTGATCGTGATTCATAAACACATGCTAATGATATAGTCTGAATCGTACGATGGACTCTGTTTCAGTAAAGACTACCTATGATATTTTTCAAATCTTTTCACGTTCTTAATCAACATGCTCAAGTTTTGTGTGAAAACTTTTTGCCTTGCTTTTCATACAAATTAGTTTTACTCTAATTTCATTGAATGCAATGCTGAAAAAATTTCAACTGAAGAAAATAATGACCATATTATCCCAGTTTGCTTGACACAGGTTCTGCATTGAAAATCCTTAGGTAGTTGTTTAGAAATTAATTTGGTGGTATGCAAGTTAAGAATAGTCACCACATACTGAAAGTATGCAAGAAATGTAACCATCTCAAGAACCTTATGGTCATATCACAGTTTTATATCACCAGTCTTTGTACTTATATGTAAGGAAGCCTTACAAAATATTATAACTTTACCATTTTAAACTTATCCATGCATTATTTGACTATTGAATTTTTTTTATTTAGCTAGTGCCACATTTAATGTTAATTATGTTTGTGATGCTCTTGTTTATTTGTACCGTATATGACGCGTATAAGCTGAATTAGAAATAATAATGACTTTTTCAATATAATTACAACGTTTTTCATCTTATATTTTTGAATATCTGCGAGTACCGGCACATGTCTTGCAGTCCGACTTCGCAGTGTTTTTTGCCTTTCACTTCCTGCTTTGGCTTATCTGCGGGTCATATCATTTTCTTTCGTATTTAAATGGTCAAGTTAACACCTCGGCTTATCTACGGGGTCGGCTTATCCGCGGTCATATACGGTATGTGTGTTTATCAATAAGCTGAGACCTTGTGCTGATGTAACCCAAATTCATGGTAGTTATAGGAAGGCAGCATTTTAAGGTAAAGAAATCATGAAACATGACACTGAAATGAGTAAGACTTGAAAGGGGCATGACTCTTTTATCCTGCTGATCCAAGCAGGAATTGCCTGAACTTGACTTCTCCTACACCTTTGAAAAAAGAATTATCTGAACGCATTAGACAATGGAAAATAGTGACTTTCTTTGAAGCTGGTGTTTTGAGATCCTTTTGTATTTTTTAGTCCAAGTGGAATGGTAGTGGTATTTGTAATAGGTGGTAACCCAGTATGAACAGGATTTTTGACATTATGTAGTTGACATTATGTAGTTGACATTATGTAGATCATCATTTCAGAAGGTGCTTTCAGAGAAGCGCTTCAAGTCACCTTCAAAAGGAACTTCCAAATGATGTGGTTAAGATATGAGTAAAAGTGTTTTGGAAAAAAAGATAATGGGTGTCATATATCTTGATTCATTTGTGAAAATATGTTTGCTGAAAGCCTTTTCCACATCTTATTAAAACAAATACTTACTTGACTCTGTTTACTGTTTTAGATCCTTGTACTCTGATATGTGATTATGATTTTTTTTTTAAAATTTATGATAGAAGCACCTTACTTAGACATCAAATATATTTAATTATTGGTGATTTGTATTTAGAAAAAGGTCTTAGTTAAAATTCAGTACAGTGTCATTTGGATTTTTCAAGATATGTCCACAATCGTTGTCATTCATGTGAAACATGACAAAATACTACTTCCTCCACAACTGGTAGCATTTTCCCACTTATGTCAAAATGTATGTAATAATGCTTACTAACTTGTATACACACATGGTAGTCCTTGCTGTCCCTATTGTCTGGTCTCTTAAAACCCAGAACTCGTTTTTGGAGATCATTGAAGGACTCGAGGTAAATTGATGGGAGCCCAAATCCAGTGTTTTTAGGAGTCCAAGGACTCTTCGTTTAAGAGAACTTGGATGGTTGCAGGATACAGATGGGATAAACTTTGGGAATTACTGGATTTTATGTGCTGAGTGAATTAGTTTTGTAAGTGCAGAGCCTTGGCGAGGGACTTACAGCATTAATTCTCTGTTTATTTTGGCCAACACTTGAATTAGAATTTTTTATGTTTCAATATCATAAAAAACAATTGTAACAGATAGAAAGGTTTTATATCTCAAAACAAACAGCAAGTTCTTCCGATTGTCAGGAATCTGTGATTCATGAGACACACATGACTCTCCAGTTGTGAGAAATATGGGTCCCTTGACCCTATATTTCTGAAACCAGGCTCATTATGTTCCCAGATAATATGTTACAATCCCCATAAATATCAATTTATCTGATATCTGAAGCTAATGTGTGATCTAGTTATTTTGATGGACTTAGATTTAGAACTAGAATTTATGTTGGTGTTATCTGGGGAATGTGATTGTGTTTCCATCTGACTTTATGAGAACTGTTTTGATCAATTCAGTTTGGTTTTCTCCTGTCACTGCCCTCGTGAAAACAATATGTGAATCAGGCTCCAGATAATGGATAACATTGACTTTGACAGAAGTATGATGACCTTGATGACTGACTTTGACAGAAGTTTGATGACCTTGATAACTGACTTTGACAGTATAAGATAAGATAAGATAAGATAATATTTATTGCAGAAATGTTCCATTACGGGACAGATGCAATTTTAAAAGACAAGACATTATGATTTATATATACATATATACAGACAAACATAATCTACATTTCTGTAGACACATACAAAAACAAAATAATCAATATTACATATTTTATACATAAAATGTCGACGGTTGATTATGAGGGGGTATTTATTGTTTGAAATTATAGATGTGGAAACAAATGCAGTTGATATTGACTGCTTCATTATTTGACAGGATGTATTGAAATAATTTGTCTTCATGACTATGGGCATTTACATTTACATTTTGTCTGGATAGTTTTTCAAATAGTATATTTCTTTCTCGAGTGTGTTTAATACAATGAAGTAAGTAATGTTTTTCGTTATCAATGATTGAACATGTAGAGCATAGCCTCTGATGTAGTGGGGTTGGTGGCTTTGTGTGTCTTCCAAGTTCAATATTTAATTTATGGTTACTTAATCTTAGTTTAGAAAAGTGAACTCGATATTTTTTTACTTTACAGTTGCTGAGATAGGGTTCTAATTTTGTTTCATTTTTAACTAGCCTATATGTCCTAAGTTTGTTTCCTGTGTTTCCAGTATAGTGTGATGACCTTGATGAACTGACTGCTTGTTTGTTTATAGGATCGGTTGTCATATGATTCTTTCAGCAAAATGAATAACATTCAGCAATGTTTTAGCCATGATAACACATGAGTCTTGACATTGAATCATTTTGTGTACAGCTGTGAGGATTCACAAAAGATTGACTGCATTATAAACTGTTGTTTAGGTATTGCTTCAAAACATTTCCATGTAAGTCCATATAAGAAGTATGTTATTTGGCATCAAAATGAATTGTGAAATAAATAAAATTCAGCTGTACTGTTTTCAAGCTAGTGTTAGTTTAATTGATTTAATTTAACTAATCATTTTTGATGGATGTCTTGTCAGTGACTGGCTCCTGAACATCAAGTTTTGTTTCATGAAGCAAATCTCAAGATCCTTACACCAGATACATAAATTGTATGTGTAAGTATTGTGACAAAGTGTATTGTTCTAGCACTATGATATTGGCCTCTTGTGAACTTCATGATGAACTAGTGGTTAAAACGTTCGCTCCTCACGCCGAAGACCCGGGTTCAATTCCCGACATGGGTCAATCTGTGAAGCCCATTTCTGGTGTCCCCCGCTGTAATATTGCTAAAAGCAGCATAAAACCATACTCGCTCGCTTGCTCATGATGAACTGATACAATGACCGAGGAATGGGTAGTCCAGACTGTGCCAAGATCCAATGAGCATGGTTTGGAAACCCACTGTTGACCTGATTATGATCCTCAATTTTGTAAATGTCTAGGACATGTGCACCTTTGGGCTCTCCTCTCCTTCAAGCTGACATGCAGGGATGTGACTGAAATAATGTTCAAGGTGACACTAAACTCAATTAAGTAATTAAGCAACTACAACTGTTTCAGATGGCCAAGGGTCACCAGTCATAGATTTTAAATTTTAAATTGACAGAGGTTTGTTTAATTAGATGGACCGATAGAAATGCTAAGCAAGGCATCACACATGTCATAATTTCATGAGTTAAAAGTAAATAGTAAGGATTAGTCCCAATTACAGTATCAATTTTATTAAACAATGCACAGCATTCAAAAGACGTAGATAGTATTTTGAGCAATGCGTGTCTTTCATTGTATTTTCTGTATCACAGGGAAATGCTGTCAGGAGCTATGATGACTTAGTCAAGCGCTTTTCTCATCGAGACGTTCATTGACCATATCGTATATTTTCATCCAATCACAAACGTTATTGCATCGATTTGTTGTTATGGTTCATCTTTTTGGAACTTTCAGATGTATTGACTTTTGCCAATGACTTGTTACATTTCTTGGGTCCAAATCATTGACCTATATGTACAGGTTTATGTTTGAAAACACAGTACAAGAATGAGACATTTGGGTTACCTCCATACTGAAAGAATTATGTTATCTCACCAATGAGGCAATACATAGACTTTATGTCTACATTGAAACAAATTGATGACATCATGAAACAATTGACCTTCGGACGTTACCATTGTTTTTCTCTATGAATCATCATGGAACAATTCCAAATCCAAATCCAAATCCAAATCTTCATCAACACTGTACAGTTTTTATGGAAGTTTCTTCAAATCTCAAGTTCTTGTTCTGGATGGCCATCATGAATATACTGGTAGTAAGATGAGGTGTTAGTGAAACATCGCGTTCAAGGTTATTGCATTTTTAGCGATGTAAATGCATGTGTGTGTGGCTGCTTGTACTAGTCACGAATAATGCCAATTTTATAGTACTAACCTTTCGATATATCATGATCTACTCAGACATGAGTTGTCCAGTCCTTGTTTATTTTATCCCTTTAATACCGAGAGCCAGCAGGGTAACAACAAGTGTCATCTTTTAATGTCATTTGGTATGACGTGATGGGTATCAAACCACAATCTTCCGCTCTCCGATGTGGATACTGTAAAGAGTTGTTGCTGACATGGACAAATTTGTTGGGGATGGAGAATACAGTGGATGAGGGAAGGCAATGATTACTACTTCTGAGCCTGGGGCTGGCTATTAGCCTGGATGTTGAGCTTTATCCTTCAGGTGACTTCCTGCAATCACCACACAGACATCAAGAGACATGCAATCACATTAACAAGCTGGGAGACTTTACTTATGTGTTTGTCTACATGACCAGTCCATCTTGCATCCATCATGCTGATCCCACTGAGAGCTTCAAAGGCTAGTGAGATTCTGAACTGTTTGATGGAAGGAAGTTCAGACTTCCAACACCCCTCCTCAATCAGCCTTTGCACTACTACAACCTCAGTCTACACACTGCCGCTCACATTACTCTTATCTTTCTGAGGGGATGAATGTTTTAGCCAGGATTAAAATCCTTCCATGAATGAATATTCCTTTCATGGATAGAAAGAAGCACTGTGCCATGTCATGAAGCGTAAATTAAATCTTCATAGTCACTGAAACCTTTGGATGACTTGAACTTTGGAAGTAATCACTGTTGTATGTTAAAGCCATTAAAAGTGGTTGTAACCTGTTCATTACAGTTGAACTTACGCAGTGTTATGGTGCATATATCATTGGGATTTGTGGTTGAAAACATGTGTTTAAGAGACAATATGATAAAGGCTTTGCACATGTTAGATTCTGTTGCAGAATTCATTAATGACTATATTTAACGGTGTTCTGTAAAGGGAAGTCAAGCATACAGTAAACCCAAATTGTGTGGTCATAGGGGTGGTCATTGACCAAGGGTTTGAGTTATTCCTGTAATCCAGTTAGCTCCCTCCTGTTGGTCCATTGGAACTTATTGTCACAAACTTGGATGGAGCCCTATGAAAACGTGAAGGTCATTTCCAATGATTTAGTGTAATAATTATTATTTATTTCTTCTCTGTTATATTTGAGGTATTAACATACTAATTGTTGTTGGCATTGGTCACATTACCCTTGACCCAACAACACTTTTAATAATTTTTTGTCAATTAAAACAATAACTGTATGAAATAAACTTATAAAATGAATTTTTAAGTTTGTCAAGCATGGTGTAGTTCAGATCTAAATGAACAGAAGTTTGGTGATTTAATCTTATACTGGATTTTGTATCTGGGTAATTTTGGTATTTATACAGCAACCAGTTACACATTATCTGTACATTCCTCTAAGTCTTAGAGTAATTGGTGTTGGGTCAGTTGAGTACATAAGCGGTTAACATGTTTGACCACACAAAGCCTTGGTGTGACACCATACATAGATTAGTGTCGCAGAGTTCAAAATCAAGAATGATGGTCAAGAGTTCCTGGTTTTTACCAAAATTACATCTTTGTTGGGTCCCTTGATTAACATATAATAGGACCCATGAAGATCCGGGATAAAATAGGTCTCCAGCAACCCATACTTGCCATAAAAGGCCATATGCTTGTCATAAGAGGCGACTAACTGGACCGGGTGGTCAGAATCGCTGATTTGGTTGATGCATGTCATAGTATCCCAATTGCATGGATTGATGCTCATGATGTCAATCACTGGATTGTCTAGTCCAGACTCGATTATTTACAGACCGATGTCATTTGGCTGGAATATTGCTGAGTGTGGCATTAAACAACGAACAAACGAACATCATACAATAGCAGAACACCTCTAGAACCTTAGGACACACAAGGCCATGTCTTTCTGTTTCATGCTTGATTGCTGGAGGATATTTCCTGGAATCTTTGTCAGGTTTGTTTCCATGTCAGAATGGAAATTCATGGCCTGTGTTGGCATGGTGTGTTCTCATACAATAAAATCCCCTGACACAGAGCCTGACCATCCGATACCCATTTCTGTTGGCTCCTTCAACAAGCATGAGATATTGGGGACCTACCTATCTATTCTGCCCAGAAATCTGCAGAAAGGAAAGTCTGTGGGAAAGTCACAGAATTGCATGTTCTCATGCATTGATCCCCCCCATTAACTTTGTTATTCCCTGGCTTTGATGTTTTATGTTTAAAGTTTCATGCTTTTAGTTCACGTGCATGATCATAGTTCAAAAGGTTACTTGTTAATTTGATGTTTTATGCTGCAATATGTCAGCAATATTCTATTTATCACCACAGCCTCAAAATACCCTTGCCATATATGAGATTAATGTCCAGACCCATTGGGGTATGATGACCCATTAGGCACATCACAGAGTCTGACCACTCAGTACCCATTTCTGTTTTTTCTCCTTCAACAAGATGAGATATTGAGGGACTACCTGTTCTGCCCAGAAATCTACAGTGTGAGTACAAAAAGGAAAGGCTGTGGGCAAGTCACAGAATTGCATGTTCTCATACATTGAATCCCTCATTAACTCGACCTTCAATTTACTAATGCACTGTTTGCGGCTGATGCAGCTTCATGAATCCGACAGAATTATTTATCGGCACCCTGATCTGATATCAGCTCTGTGCTTGACTCAAATGACCAGTAACTTGATGTATTCTTGCTGGTCCTGAGAACTTCAGAGTTAATGAGCATGATGAGGCTTCACTCTGTGTTTCATCAGAAGAACATAAACTCGAGTTATTGACAGAACTCCATTATGAGATATATGTAGTAAATGCTAATTTGAATATGTCCTAAAAATGATTACTTATTTGGTTAAGTAGAGTTTTAGTTTTGCTACCACAATATGTACCATATTTTATGAATGGCAGTTAAATGTAGGAGCAATCATGGAACATTCTTGTGGAGGCACACGTTCATCAAGAAACTCATAAATATATACATGTACGTGAGTATGCCATTGACAGTAAGAAGACCAATGCTTCCTAATCATTGATGGATGGATTATGTTACAAGTTATTCACTATGTATGGCATTTATGTTATTTGGCTTCTTGGAGGAGATTTGTATGCATGCTGGGCAAATACAACTGCTCAAATGATGTGCCTAATTTCCCAACAACATACATGAGAGTAATCGGGTTACATTGAGGGAAAAACCTGTGGGAAGATCATATTAATGGGGATTTAGTGGTTACAATGATTATGTATCTTCAAACACTGATATTACTACAGCTTTTTTACCTAGAATAAAATATGTACAAGCTGCTGTGATATTATTGGCTGGAATATCACTGACTGCAGTGCAAAATGACATTCCTTCACTCACTTTGAGAAGTATCAGCTTGAAGTGGTCAGGGTATGTTCATCCAGTTCACCAGGAGCATATCTCATTCAGTACACTTAAAAACAGCCTAATCTATACTTGTTGTATGGGCAATGCCCATCAGCATGATCAGTGTCAGGTATTAATTGAAAGCAGACTTTTACTGAAATGAGAGTTCAACCAGGTCTAGAAATAGTACAATCGGATTAAACTGATGTTTGGTCTTCAGGCAGACCCTTTGATCCGAAGAAGCTCCTAATACAGTCAATTGAAAACAGATTTTTTTTGGTGGTAAATTTGGTTCGTGTCGGCTTATTTCGAAAGTATGATTGTAATTTGGGGGCTTTGTCTTTATCGGCAATCAGAGTGTCTGTACAGGATTATATGTAGTGAATATGTTTCACATGATGCTGACAGCATTGTTAGCTGAAAGTGCTAAAACATTAGCCAAGTGGTTAATGTGTTTGTTCCACACAGAAGATCGGGGTTCCTTCCAGATGGTAATATTATTGCAAAATTGATTACTCTTTACACTCACTTTTTGCCCAATGTCTTGATGGGTGTAAGTGATCAAGCCTGGGCCAGACAAACCAATGATTAATAAAACAAGGAGGAGGAGTGACCCTTCCTGTGTGAACATGATGAGCCATAACTGAATCACAAAATTGTGACACCAACAATAGTGTTTGTGTGATGTGGTTGATAGTATGTCATCATACCCCAATGGTATGGATCATTGATCTATCAGCCAATGCTTTGCCATGCCCCGCCTCTGGCTTGATTATTCACAGGCAATCATGATATTGTTCATGGTTGGCAAACTGACATTGCTTAACCATGGTATAAGGATCTGTACTGAAATGTTGCTATAATAGTATATTAAGGAAGTTGTTATCCATAAACTGTGTCTATTTTGTCATCCATCAACTTCTAAGGAATGCCTATCAAAGAATTCCTGTCTCAGGGGTTGCATGATCCTGATAAAAATAATGTTAAACCCCATTCCTTCATTCACTCACACACCTGACAAAGGGGTGCCAATAAATAGTGCCATGTCAGCAATGTTACAGTTATTTATTGTGACAAATATATAAAAACAGTAACAGTAATTCATCACAGTAATGATAAGGAATGTTCTCCATCATCGTTATTGTCTTGTCAGGTACAAAATTGGGTTAATGTCAAGATGTGTGGTGTTGTTATCTTGTTTGTTCCTACAAGGTAGAATAATTACATATTAAAATACTCATCAAATAGTGGCACTGTCACTGATTTGATGGTACTGCCCAACTTGTCTAATCCAGTGTCATATGTTCCCAACATTGGTCTGATGAATTGCTGAATATGTGGGTGCCTCATTTCCTATGCCTTTTCCTGATTGATTACAGTCCTAGAGAGAGATTTCAGAGAAACATTATGATACAAATTATTGGCTCAGTGCTCCGCATTGATTTAAGTACATATGGATCAATTGACCCATCACCTTTGATATTATTGGCCTGGTATCAGAAATACATGCAAAGGGGACTTCAGGGTAGGGCTTTGACATTGACGAGTCATTGGATTTCTAACACTTTTGGTCTCTTACATCGATATTGTCACAGATTGTGGAATTAACCTTTTAGAACAGTATTAATTTCATATGTTGTGAAACAAAGTTTAGAAATAATATTATGTAAGGAAAACAACCTAGAAATAGATGTTGAGAGGCATCTACCAACATTGATGAACTGCTTGTTAAGAATCTCCTAAACTGAATATTGCTATCATACATTATATCAGTCTAAATTTCTTGAATTTTTTTATATTTTAAAGCAGTTTTGATATTGCATCTGTTTCTATGAAGCTGTGAAAAATAAGGCGCAGTACATGGCATTAATTGTGAATGGGTTGTGACCCGAGGCTCTGACAGCCACCATCTGCATGTATGATTGTTGTGCAGCAAGGCCAGCTAAACATAACACTCCCAAATGTCAGGACAGTTGATGAAGGGGTAGGTGAGCACCAGATGCGACAGGAGTCAGACTAGCTGCTGATACTGCAGCCAAACATAACACTGCTTGTGTATCAGTGATGAGGGCCTCCAAGTTAGTGAGTGAAAAATACACTCACATTGGCACTATTTCAGACACATTGTGACTAGAATATGATCTGCATGTACAGTTTATGAAAACCTATTGATGATTGACTATATATAACAACTAGAATATCCCAGGTTGTATATAAAACTACTTTCAAATTGTGCTAGAACACGTTACTTTTTTTCTAAAATTTTAATTGGATGTTATTTTATTTTAAAATTATGTTGGGGACATTATTAATCCATTTTCTGGAATGTGAACCAATCTGGAAGCCTGTGTATGGAGAAAGATTGGTTTGATTTTAACATGAATTGTGGTGACAAGCTTAATTGTTACTGGCAGTTGTAGCTGTAAGTGTGTGAGCGAATTTTAAATGCAGCAGTTTGAGATATTCCAGCCAGATCAGGTTTTTGTGAACTAGTGGTTGATGGTATGAGCAAAGACCTATGCTGTTGGGGTACAATGACACACAATCAGCCAGGCCTCCTATTATGAATACCTCATCCTCATTTAAGTCATATGCCAAGCTTGGGGTATTACTGGTAAAAATTACTTGCCTGTCATGTTAGAAAAAGTATTTAAAAGTAGAAAAGTTTGATAAATCAAATCAGTAGTATGATATAGGGTTCTAAGAGTTACAAAAATCTTTGGGAGGCAGTTCTTGTGTGAACATTACATACCCAAATTCTATTCAAACCCTCTTCTTATATCCTTAGCAGAAGACAGAGATAGAAATGTAGTTTATTTCACGTGTGCCACAGGGCACTGATTGAGATTCTTATGTGTGCCCTTTGGAATATAAGTGTTCCAACAAGAAGAATGCCGTTCAAATATTCATTATTTTCCTTATGTTTGTCCAGTTTATTATCATTTTCAAAAATATGTCATTTCTAAGTGTGTCCTTAAGGCACTGAGAACTTATTTTAACCATGCCATTGTAATATCAACTGTGCTACAAGGAATTTCAACCCCGCAAGATGATATTCCAGCTGCTGGGAGGTTGAACTGAATCTAGCTACTCAAATCCAACAATCGCTGTTGTACAAGATGAATATGCTAGCTGATAGTGCCACTGGGGTCCTTTTCATGATTATGTTGAACCATATGCTAATTTGAACTCCGTAGGACATCGGCTGGCACATGTATTGCATGGCCTGAGATTGCATGTACACTGCCAGATTTTGTGTGACTCAGCTGGGCAGGGGAGGGTAATATACCCATGGGGAGTCACATTTCTGCAGCTCTTGGCACAGCGGACATGAAGGGGAGACTTCAACGCAAACTTATTTTGCTAGACAAACTTTGTATGCATTGTTAGAAATTGTTGGGCTTTTTATTATTCTGTTGGCAGGTCTCATGATTCGAGCTTTCACTTGTTTATGTACGTTTTCTTCCTGTTTCAGTAATGACAAACTTAAAGAGTAGATGGGTACCAGTAGTAGGGCTGGGATGGGTAACTCGGGTACTCGGGTCGGGTGTTTCCTGTGTGTGACCCAGGTACCCACAGAACTACCCAGACCCGTGGTTAGTCATGTGATGTATTGTTTAATGACAATATCAACAGAACTCATGGTTACACTACAAGTTGCTACAAGACTTTGATATACTTGAGTAAAGATAAAGCTTCAGTCAGCTTCAATGTATGCATGATCAGATCGTTTTATAAGTGTATCTAAATAGTTTTGGCCAGGGTTTCGGTAAAACAATTTCCACTTGGATATTTTGTATCAATGTTCTTGAGATCTACAGCAGGTACCAGTTGGCGCCAAGTAATAGGGGGTCAGGTACCTGAGTACTAAATTTGGACTTGTTCAAGCCCTAACCGGTGGGGAAGTGACTATTTGACTTGTCATTTTAAGAAACACTGCAAACACTATGATTGTAACTCTTCTTACAGACCTTAGAGCATATGTATATAATAAAACAGTCACCCCTATTTTTTTATTCTCATCCCTTCTCAGGTCTGAGATTAAGAGACTTGAGGGTTCATTTAACACTTATAGGTTCCTTGTAGAATGATTTATGTTTTATGTAGTTATGCACTGCACAGTCCATACAATAACAGAAAACATACATTGCAAGATTTGCAGACCTTAATTTCTTATAATGTTTAGAACCAGCTATATGCAGTTGATGTAAGTGCCATATTTCAGACATGATGTGAACTTACACCTATACTCATTCAATGACTATGAAGCCAACAAGATGACCTTTGATAGCTAAATCGGAAATATTTCACTAACAATGCCCTATTATGTCGTGGATTGAATTGACTACATGCCATAGTGAAGTATGTGTTAAATTGTACAGTACACCGAGGACAACAAGGAAGGTATGCCGATGGAGGTGAAAGTCTGTTGCAGTAAGTTGGAGGTGTGCTATGACAATGAGCCCATGCATCACCGAGTTCACGGAGCAAGTAGTTCACACACAATGGAGTTGGGGATGTAGGTACAGGCATAGGCTTATCTCATCCAGTGATGTCCAGAGTTCACCACTAGGTCATTGGTTCACTGCATCCGGCCTGTCAGGATATTGATCTCTTATATGTATTGTGTTGCAGTTTATTTATACATCAGAGAATACCATGGATGGTTGAAGTTAGGCCAGACAAAACAATTCTCATTGTATGTGTCAATATACTAGTCAAAAGAAGTTAAAGAACACCAATTCTTTCAAAATGAATTATATTAATGTGAAAGGATAGTGTTATTTTTAGTAGAATATATGGACTTAGCAGAAAATATACTCAGTTAATAATCTAGAAGAGAGCTTTTGAAAAACTATTGTGTTATTTAAGTCGTATGTATACTCACCTCCAGATGAAATGCGACATGTGTATGTGATTCTTTGGATGAGATAAAATGCTTTATGGTCAGGATACTGTTCAAAGCGGCATTAAACCCAACTCACTCACTCACTCATTCATTTTGTAAGGTGTCACACAGTATGTGTTTTCTGCAGTTTCATTGATTATATCATTTTCACAGATTCTCCCTGGTTGTGATCAGTCAGCATGGTCAGTCAAAGAAGCACTGAGCCAAACTTGCTCATTAATCGCTTCATTGGAACATGTTTTCTTCAATGTCATCCACATGCTTTTATGTCTTTAGATGAAAATTATGTATAAAAGACATGCTTTAGCAGGGGTATTTAACCACATATTAAGTGTCTTGGACCTTCTCTTTTCGATTGATTTCTTAAAATAAATTGTTTCTCGCTGGCACTTTGAATGTGGTTTTATGGGGTTTGCATTTCTCAGGATGTCCTTATAAAGCAGCTACATTGGTGTTGTCAGACTGATTGGGTAATTATCTTTCATATGATAATGTTAAACTGTACAAATGCATTTATTTCCATTTGCTGTGTTTGGATTGATTTCTAGAACTTGAAGGTTCTAGTGAATCATAGTTTATAGAAAGTGTAGCTTCATGACTAACAGGCTGAACAGTGAGTGCAGATGGTTCTTGTTGGTTGAGTAAGTTGCTGCCACAGAAAATTTGGGAGATAGTTTCTTGTCAGTATGTAAATGACAGTTCACGACAGGAGGAAAAGGGATGTAAAATAAATGAGTTCATGTTAGGAGCATTGAGTTTTGCTGTTAAAATCTCAGGAAATGAGTGCTGCCATGTTTTTTGACAATGAGGCATTGTTTTGTAACTGATTCCAGCAATGCCCTGGAGCTGATGCAGGATAATGATGATGAAAGGAAAGCAGTGTATTGATAACAAATTAAAGGTGCATTTGTAGCCAACAGTGCAAATTGACTTGAGTGAAACACCTCAGTGTTTGTCATTCAATACTAATTGTGAGCATGTGTGTACACATTGATAGTGTGTTGTTCTTGATTGAAGTTTTTGAGGGTATCATCAAGTGTGTAGTTTTAGTTTCTGGTGGTGAATAGTGCTTCTGTCTAACTTTCTGCAGGTGAAACATTAAGCTGTGCCTAACTGATTGTATCTCTTGTATCCTTGGAAACCATCATATTGCACCATTAATATAAATACACCCCAGGATGTATGATGGCATATTCACCAACACCAGTGACTTTCATAAAGAAGAATGTTTTGACAATCTAGGGTATTTTCAGGGATTATTATAGGGCATTCATTTTTATCCTTACCAATTAAGACAATATGGACAAGAGTCAGCGTGGTCAGTCCTGGAATATGAGGCAGTCTGTAACCATGGCCACTTGTCATGGTGATATGGGTGTATTCATCATAACGTAAGCCCACAACACCAATATTGCCTGCCTGGCTACTCCTTCACCAAAACATGCAATACTATCAGACTATGTACATCTGGATTGTGAGGTTGAACTTTCACGCTGTATCCTCACCATTATGTTCTCCTTCCCGCAGCCATGGTTTATCTGTTTCTGACAACATTTGACTTTTTCAAAGCAAGCAATCCTTTGTCTTGTTTGTTGTTCGTGAGCCCACCAGCATGCCCCTCCCTTGTATTACAACAGATTTCACTGTGGGTGATGAGTCTACCTCACAGACATGCATTTCTTGCTGTAGCATGCAGCCCTTCTAAACATTGGAGCAATTTTACATGAACGGTAAAGCTGCAAAAATGAGATTTTCATGCCTCATATTTTCCAAAATGGTCATAAAAACTTTCTCTTTCTTCCCTGATGACTTTGCGAAGGAGCAAAGGAGTAAGAAATCATATGTTGTTTCCTTCAGAAAACAGAGAGCTTCTTTTAATGTGTGTAATTAGGAGAAAATACTTTGAAAGTCATTACAATTTGTTTTTGCAGTGGAGAAGATGATTTATTATTAAGATCCCTGAGGTAAATTGTGTACCCTCTCTATCACAGATTTTGGCTACAGTGACACACAAGAACTTATCTGATATGAGACCATAATTGTTCCTGTCACTAGAACACTAGGTGTTTACAAAGCCAGCAATTTACAACTCAGAAAACGGTGAAATAGAAAGCAAATGTGTGTGTGACTGCATTCACTAGTTTTTATAAGCAGTGCTTTTCCCTGGGTAGTAATAATACTGTGTCAGAGGATGATGGAGGGATATTTATCTCAGCAACAGCGCACCGCCCATATGCTTCTTCTGTAAGGCCCCGAGAAAATCTGTGTTAGAATTGGTTTCAGCAACCCATGCATGTAGTAGGAGGCGACTTATGGGATCGGGTGGTAAGGATCGCTGACTTGGTTGATACATGTCATCGTATCCCAATTACGTAGATCAATCAATACTCATGATGTCATTCACTGGATTGTCTGGTCCAAACTTGACTATTTACAGACCACCGTCATATAGTAAGATTATTGCTGAGTGTGGCGTTAGATTAAGTAAATAAACCTCCCTGTAGGACAAGATATATCCCAGCCCTATCCATCTCAACAATTCCAGACTCAGCAATATAGCAATGTAGTAACCCAACGTGTTTTATTGATATGAAACATGTACATTATGATAACATGGCAATACCATAAATATGCAATAGGTCTATGTGTTATCATCATATAGTCAAGGGTTATAAGGCCAGATTCTAAAGCTGTGAGGGGGTTCAAATTTGCTGTGCAGAGTTCCCTCTCTCAATTGTGCCAGGATCTGCTGATCATGGTTTCAAATTACAGATCCTTCCATCCCCACCTGTTTGTTTGCTAAAGGGTGAACATCTATGACCTGTGTCACTTTTCCCCCTTAAGCTGACATGCCATGAGATAAACAACCTACTCACTCTTTTATTGAAAGTCTGGACAAGCCCAGCAAGAGAGAAATGATTGGTGTGTCCTGAGCGCTGTATACCACTTGGTATCACATATGTATGATGAAGGGGAGACTATGCCCTTTGATGAAATCTATCTGTTCAGAATTATCATCATTACTGATAAAATTCTTAACCTTGATAACATTTGACTTGTATTTTATCAGGAAGGTTTTCATGTTCTTGAATGAGTTTGCAGACTATGTGGTTTTGCTGAGACAAGCACCTGTTGGAATTTCATTTGAATAGTTTGCTTTTAAAGGAATAATTCAAATGCAGGCTCAGAATCAAATTGAGAGCACTGCATCACTTCTTAGATACAGTACACTTGGGAGAAAAACCACAGGGATTTATCTAGGTTTTCCTGCTAAGTGCTTCTGGCAGGCAAGGTCCAGTAACACTGGAGAAAAACTAAAGGGATTATCTTGGGTTTTCTAGCAATTAGGTGCCTGTTCAGGCAAATTGGGGGAAAAGCATGGTTTTGTTCACACTTGGATATTTTTAAAAGACCCTTTTTTCAGAGAAAATTTAAAGTTCAAAGAGTTCAGTTTCATTTGCTTTTATAAGAACTTTTGTAGCCTCAGACATTTTATATTTTCATAAGTGAGGCGGCACAAGTAGCAAAGTCATCTAAGGTGCTGTAATCACTCTGCATAGCTAAGTACCTTAGGTGTGCCAGATGCCTGTGGACGTGGGTTCGATTATGATAATGTTTCTAGTTTTGTCAGTATCATGACCTTGCTCTTGGTTGTGCCCAATGTGGTAAATGTCTTGTACATGCATTACTTCAGGCTTTCCTCCTACACAAAACTGAAATACTGTACAAAGCATTTTTTAAGAGGCTGAAATGCACATTCACCTGTGCAGATTCTGAGGCAGAAAGGGACTCCCAACACTCCATATCTTTTTAAGGGTCTACTAAAGTAGGGATTGTTTGGTCTCAATGTGTGACCTGGATGATTTGTATGTTAAATCCACACCTGACAGACAGCTGCGATACATCCATGCTTTCGGAATATTGCTGACTATGGCCTAATAACACACTCACTCACTCACTCACTCACTCACTCACTCACTCACTCACTCACTGTGCCACTCATGAAAATGAAATATTGTTTTATAACTTGATACAACAAATTTGGTGGCTGTACTAAGTGGATAAGACAATAGCGTGTTCTTTCCATTCACTGATAGTATTGTGGAAACGAGTATCTCAGTTGATCTGAACATCATCCATGACCAATATTGGAGGGATATGTTATCATTGAAGAGTTGCTCCAAGCTACTTGCTACAGATAAGTAGAAAATGAAGCTGTTGTAACATTTGAAAATGTCATGGTTGTTTCAATCTGCATTATGGAAGCTTTTAACGGTCGGAGCACTTAAACACAGCAGAGGCATAGAGAGGATAATTCCATCATATACACCACTCCTCTAACGCATGATAAGCTAATGTAAGCAAGCTTCCCAAGGATGAATTATTTGCTGTTCTACCCTCTCAGCAGATAGTGAAGCAGGAGGAGTCCGGATCCACCTGACAGGGCAAGCCATGCTTCACACTCTCCCAGCCAATCTCTCATGCTAACTTACCCCAATCAATATACAGGCCATGCTGTAATTTCAATAGTTCATTCAATTTCAGGAAGTATTGAATTCCATATTATGGTATTATAGCACATTATTGATATTCTTTGGCAGAAATTACCTCTTGGGTTAATGTGGTGTCCTCTCTCCATGCATTTCAGGTCTGTCTGAAGGCTGTTATCTTTCAGTCAGACAAATGTGAAACAATCATGGTGAATGTGATTTATTTTAAGTGTTTTCACATCTTACACTTTATGTACAGAACTCTTGTTTGATGTTTTTTATGTATGATGAAGCAGCCATATGCAAATGCTTTACGTTTTTTGTCAGAAATTGACTGACACTGCAGTTATATTTTGAAACCATGGTTGTGCTTGCACATATCAGTGATATCAAGTATCGCTCCTCTATAGCCCAGGAAATTGGTTTTAGACATTAAGATCAATGGTGAATGGCATTCTTAAGGTTACCCGAAGACAATTAGATATTGTTTAATTCAATCAGCATTTGCTGTAGTTCAGTGTCATCCTTGGGGCAGGCTGTATTTCATTTTCACAAAAACAGTTCAGTTCTAATATTGTACATGTAGTTGGTATGTGATTTGAATACTTGTGGAAGACAAGTAATGACAATCTTATGATAACAGTTGTAGATCCCAGTGGCCTACCTTTAATGAATGGCATATGCTATATCAATACTACATTGAATTCTAACTTGGGACATGATGCTGTATATGCTGTCTATTGGGAATGCTTTTGAAATACTTGTCACTGATTTTGTAGGTCAAATTCACTCTTAATGTCATATACTCATACACTCCAACATATCGATCTTATGCTAAAATTGAAATCTGTAGTCGAATGAAATTTGGTTCATCTCTACATCAGAGTACTGAAGTTGTACGATTCCGAGTGCTCTGGAATTGTCAATTATAAGGTAGTTCAGTCTTCCTGTTCCACACC
The DNA here is from genome assembly GCF_023055435.1 of Haliotis rufescens. Lineage (NCBI taxonomy): Eukaryota > Metazoa > Mollusca > Gastropoda > Lepetellida > Haliotidae > Haliotis > Haliotis rufescens. The sequence continues at coordinate 56,568,892 of NW_025963779.1, read as the reverse complement.
TACCCCTTGTGTTGGTGTGACATGTTTGTAAAAACTCAAGAGGAATTATAGATATTTTTGTTATTTAAGTAACAAGAAGAGTAGGACTTTCACGTTTTAGGTCATGTGATGATTTTCAGACCATACGTTTTGTCAGAAGTTGGTTCTTCATAATGTTTGTGAGAGCCAAGGTACTTTAAGTTTTGATTGAAGTTGAAGTATGCATGTATTTCCCCAAATGGAAGATAATCAGACTGAAAATACATGTTGTACTTAATGATTTCTATTACTAGCATATCTAGAGAGTTGAAGGGAAGCTAGCATCTGTTTGTGCAAGTAACAGCTGCCAGCCCTTTTCTAGTTCTATCAACGTTTGATTTGAGTTCCCCATTGTAACATTTCATATCATCCATCATTCACACAATGTGACATGCAAATGTTTATTCGCTACTGGGTAATCCTTTTTTCAAATATGACATGATGCATTCCCATGTGTGCTGCAAATATGTGTTTGAAAGTGTACATGTGTGTGTGCATATCTCTTTACGATTTCTGAAAATTCTGATATTCAATGTTCTTTATTTCAATTTTCATCCTGCCACTAAATATTTTTCATCTACACTTCAGCTGTCTTAGTAGTAAACCATTGAAAAAACTGCCAATGTTATGACTATGATGTATCTGCAATGGCTTCGTATTTCCCTGGGTACAAGCTTAACAATTGCAACAGGGCTTCAGTACCCATATATTAAGGTTGCATTGTTTTACAGCACTTAGTAGACAAGTATGAAAATGTTGCTGCGAGCATGATGCAAGACTCATAATTTGCCTGCTTGGGAAAACAACTTGTAATTTTTGTGATGACAAATATCCATACAATTACTAGCAAGGAAAAGAACTACTAGATAAGGATCATCATTTGCCTGACGTTGAAGTCTACCGTTTACCTGGCATTCAAATTACACAGACTGTTGGCTGTTCAGGATACCAATGATGATGTGCGAAGTTTTTATGTGATCTACTGGAGTAAGTCACAGCTCTTTTACCACTCAGAATAGAGAAAGGAAGCATTGTTTTACATGAGTAGTAGACGGAGAGAAGCAATGTCTCCTGTCAGTAAATACATTTAGGCTTTCACCTGAGGAAGTAATCTTGTTTACACATGGCAAAGGTTATCATAGCATCTCCCAGGAATTGCTAAAAAAAATGAAATGTAGTTTTACCTGATGTTTTACTTTGTTTTTCTTGATTCCTGTGATTAATGTCTACTTTATATCTTGGTGTGTGTCCTCTATGGTAATCATTTAGAAACATACCTTTGATGGAAAGTTATGGCTTCTGAGATGGAATCTATTGGGTTTCACTTTGGTGATTCAGATTATGATTTTGGGATCATAACTTCAGATAGAATATGTAGTTGCCTGGTACCTTAGAAATTGCAGAACAGGTTGATAGAATGTTTATCAAGATTCTTTGAGGACATAATTTTTATTGACAATGTTTTTGAGTTTACTTATAGGCTTTCAGGATTATTTAATGCATAGCTACCAGCTAGGCTATACAGTCAAAATAGTTTTGTGATATTCATGTATTCTATTGGCTCCCCAAAATTACTAACATGGAAACAAGTGAACAAGCCATAGGCACACTCCAGGAAGCAGTGAGTGTCTTAATGCTCATTATCAGTACATATGATTAAATGTGGCCATCTGATTTACGACTCAATATCATGTAAAAGCCCGGTCTGGAAACACACTTGACCTCCCAGCTAACTGAGTGGCATCACTTATTCACTACATCATTTTAATCATCATACTTGTTGAACTGAATCAACATGGATCTTGATGTTGACACCGATATCAGTGATGTCATTTGATTGTGATGTCTTGGTAACTGATGATGTCACAATGGTCTGCAAAGCATTGTGATGCGATTTCATTGTCATCGCTTGATCTCACCCAATTGATGGGTGATAAATATCCATATGTGTGCTTTCAGAGGCCATGATCAGTAAAATCCTGTGTGCAAGTTTGGCTTTCAGTCATACATCATTTGTATACGGTGCCAATCTCATTAAAATCAGATCTTAGTTCTCGCTACCGCGAAACAGAGATCTGAAGACATCCCATTACGGGTCACGTCAGACCGACCTTGCACGAACTTTTACCGACCAATGGAATGACCAATCAGAAGGCAGCTTTCTCGTGCTTTACGGCACAAATTTCAAATTGGCGACTACGCTTCGAGACATATTTTGACAAATTCTCGATTACAAATTTGAAACCTGAACAAAAAAACATTCTGGAATGGCTAATAGATGGTCTAGATTGTAAGGATTCAGTTGTTAAGCCCGTAACTATCGTTCATAATACCCGATGTTAAAGTTTTCGAGATTGCATGATTAGAAATCACATTCCGACTGTCACTTTCATAATCTGGTAAGCGACACACTGATTGGTCGGACGAAAGGTCGTTCTGATGTGACCCCTAATGGGATGTCTTCAGATCTTTGTTTAGCGGTAGCGAGAACTAAGGTCAGATTTCTATACGGTGCAAAAGATGTAGTATGTATATATCAAGTACAGAATTGTACTTTCAGTATTTTGTAGATTGTGAATAGATTCAAATACTATATGGTTATTGTTATTTTTAATGTTTATGAAAAACTATTGTGATTTTGTAATAATGTGAATCATAACTAGAACTTCAGAAAATCAATTCAGGTTTCAATATGAAATCAATTTGATATGAACACACGCATGTATCACGTTTGAGAAGTTTTATTTATTATGAAAAGGATATTATTATCATTGTGAATCTTGATACATCTACTACAATACATTCATATTTTTGACACAAGACCACAATGCATGTGACGAAGTATCTCATCTATGTACTTCCAGTACAGCAAATGGAATCTATTGATGTATTCTGCACAAGCAGCACAAATCTATGTAGAAGCTGTTAGTGCAGGTTACACTTGGGATTTTAATAAAAGTAGCTGCAGTGAAAGTGTAGAAAATATGTAAGGAGATTGTCGCAACATATCGATTGTATTGTGGCACCTATTGTGGAGCTCCATATTGCCATACCTTGCATACTATAGCATAGGCACATAGGTGAAGGTTACAATGAATATATACAAATATTTTAGCTGCTCAGGAGCTACCAACATTTTGCTTATTCTTTTTAATGGCAGAATATAATTCTGGCCTCAAGTAGTGGTTGCATGCTGCAGGAGTTTTTAAAAAGGCCCAAGTCCTCTCACTACGTTTTAAAAAGTTATAGCCTAAAAATAATTTTGTGACCTTGTTACGAAGTCCGCTTCTGTCATATATTGAAAGTCTAGTTGACACACATCTAAGTATTAAAAGACACATGCTGTTATTGCTGTTTGTTTGAGAATCTGTAGAATATCTGCCATACTTTTCCCAAAATGTCATGTCTTTCACTTCATTAAACCTCAAAATATCAAATGAATAGCCTCTACAAAAGTAGAATATGGTTGATGCTAGTACAAGCCAAAACAATGTCGTTTGTAGAGAATATGTTGAATAATTGAGTGATGAAGTAGAACCTTATGTGAAATGTTTTGTTAAAATTGATCCTTCAGTGTTATCTAATCGATTTGGATTCAGTATAGTATGAGGGAAAAAGTATGGTTTAATGCTGTTTTGAGTTTTAGATCTATTTAAGTTATAATATATTACCATATCAGCTCACTGTATTATAAACCCTAAAGTGAGCACAGATATTGTGCTGTAGTCGTGCGCCATGACTGTGGAATTTATAAGATATATTTATTTATCTTTTACTTAACATGATGTAGAAGACTTTCTCCTTGTGGTTTAAACATCCACCACAGCAGAAATTAGTCATACAATGTTAGATAAGGGTAATTATAAATGAAATGTGTCAGTTTTAAATTATATAATCTCTTATCGTTTAACAGTGTGTCTTAAAAACAAAAAGAAGCTAAACTTATCCCTCCGACCACCAAATGAGCTCCACAGAGTTACCCTGCCTTCCGGGCGGGGTAAAATGACATCATCACAATTTACATAATGCTTGCGACACTGTCCTTTCTTCAATGTGGGAAGAGGGGGCGTCTGATGGTGTCAAGTCTTGTGAATACAGAGGATTTTCAATGAGTTCTAAGCTACAGTCATGCATTGCAGCCATGGCGACAGCAGATTTGTGTAGAGGTACATTGTCCTGGTGGAGCAACACTCCTTTACAGTGAGTTTAGCCTTGATATTCTCATGCAGTTGCCTAAGCAGATTAGCATGATATTGGCCATTAATGGCATGACCTTTTGGCAGGTAGTCCACGGTAGGATGCCCTTGGAATTCCAGAAAACCAAAGCTGACTTTGCCTAGTTTTTGAAGAGGAAGTGGAGATGTTAGGTGTTTCCACTGCTTTGACTGTTGTTTTGTTTTTAGTCGATAGTGGTGAATCTAAGGCTCATCCATGGTTACAAATATCTCAACAAGATCAGCTGGGTCTGCTTCAAAACAACATAAATTCTCAAGAGATTTTATAAATCTGGAGCGTTTCTGATCAAGTATCTGAAGCCTCGGAACTCAGATTGCAGAAACCTTTGTCATGCTCAGTTTATTCCTTAGATTGTCCTCAGCTCTACTGTATTGACATTGTGACATTTGTGACTTAGAGCAAGAGCTACTTCTGTTTTTGCATGTAATGCAAACACTTTACTTGACACAATACACATTGGACCCTGACAGTTAGTTTATGACAGATGAGTTGGTGGAGTGACATACCATGTCAGCATAGTGTTAAGAACCTCATTAAGAAATGGTCATAGGGAGAGGTAGCACAAGTTTTTTTTTTATTTCAAAACATCAATGCCAAAACAGCATAGGGAGTAGAAGGCAAAATACTGATGAAAATGATATGTATGGATGACTGAAATTCAGTGATGACATAAGGTGTCCGCAAAAAGGGTAAGCATGTCCTGCTTTGTCGGTACCGCCTGCGACTTACACAATTCTCTTAAGTGTTTGTCTGTTGCCTAAAGCTGCATGCAGCAATACCCATGCCATATGATGGTGGCTTGTAAACAATCTAGTGATCAGTATCATGGGCAATGATCCACAACATCGTGGTACGATGCCACATGGTCATCCAAGTCTTCAATGTTGACCGCCCAGTCCATAAAAGTAAGTGCCAGAGAGTAAGGAGGAATGAAAACTGCCTGTGAAGGTCATATTGGACAGCATTGCGAGTCATGATGACAAGCACCATGTCATAATCAGAAAATTCCTCTGAACGTATACCATAAAACTTGACCAGGATTTTGATAGTGAAAGCTTGATTGAAATGCTTACAGTAGCTGTAAAGCAAAATGTGTTGTTTTGCAAAATAATTTCCACTTGAGAAGTAATCAAGCCTTTACTTTCATCCAGCTGTCCCAGATATCAGCTTGATTTAATGCTTCACCACTTTAAGAAGTAATCCACAGTTGATTTTTGGTTGACCGTATTATACGTATAGAAGCACATCTGTCTTCACCAGCTCTCACAGTGATAACCCATGTGTTATGGAAGCATGTTGATTATGGCATAGCTAGCTTTAGTTTACAGAGCAGAGGAGACACAACATCACTCTTTGTGCATGGAAATTGTAGATATAAATTCAAGGATACTATGAAGTTCTGAAATGCTAAGGAAAGGGGATATTCAGGGATTGCACAATTAAGTCAGTTGATATTGTGTATACGCAAATGTAGTTCATCTCCACAGGGCTAATAGAATCAGACATTCTTGACATATGTGAGTAAGTGAGTATGGTTTTGTGCTGCTTTTAGCAATATTCCAGCAATATCACTGCAGTGAACACCAGAAATGAGCTTCACACATTGTACCCATGTGGGGTATTGAACCCGGATCTTTGGTGTTACGATCGAATACTTTCACCACAAGGCTACCCCACTGCCCCTTTGTGAATTAGATTACATGTATATCATCCGGATAATATCAATCTTTTGCCAAGGACATGATGACCTATACCATGCTTTTCACTTTATAGGCATTTTTGATGACTATATAAGTGCTTTTCACCTCAAATTTGCAAGTCACTAAAGTGACCTTAACAGGAATAGTTATGATTATTCCTCAGCATACAAGATGTTTTCCCACAAACTAATAATGGACCTGATAATCATTCTGGTCATAGGTTTAATGGTGAGTCAGCCAGGTCCCTGGATATACAGTTATGTTTTGTGCAGGCTTAATATCATATTTCTTCTGACATTTTGTTAACAGAGATCTAGGTGCACATAATATGTATGTGTGATATATATCTTGCACCAAAAATAAGTGAATCATTACTTATGGTCAAATGTATTTCGAGCTTGGAGCTTATTATAGGATTGGCTGCTGGATGGACGAAAATAAAGATTGATAAATATCACATTTCTTTCTTAATCTTTCGTTGACGTTAGATGCTAGGGAAAATATGTCCTAATAAGTTGAATTTATAACATTGTAAGATTGTACGATTTAATGACATTTTAATTTGTTTTAAAATATCAGTTGAATAGAAAACAAATTTGTGATATAGCACAGTTTGAATTTCTGTGGTTTAGAGTTGATTATCGAAATGTTTTCTCATGGATATGTTGTTTGTTCACTGATCACTGATCATTAATCAAGAATTCCGCGCCAGAGAAAAATGAGTCTCAATTATCTGCAGAAACAGATACCATAGGGCGTAAAAAACAAAATAGTGATGAAAATTATATGAATGGGTAATTGAACATCAGTGATGACACCAGGTGCTCATTAAAAAATAACCATATCCTGCTTTACTGGTAGCAACCGCCATTCAAAGTAAGTCTTTGTTTGTTGTCAATTGCCACAGCCAGCGATACTCCTGCAATACTATGGCAGCCTGTAAACCATTGTGTCTGGACTAGACAGTACAGTGAATGAGCCTTTGATAAGTACAAGAAACACATACAGGGCTGTTCAATAGCCAGGCATCCTGTCCAATATCTTATTTCATTTCATATCATACTTGTTGAATAGTTGGCTTAGAGCTTCCTAGTCAATTATTTGTGGCCCCTGGGGTCATTATTATGACATGATTTCCAGCTTGGCAGTAATGCCAGAGATTGATGTGTAATGATTGGCTTTAGCTTAGGCTTTAGTTCATATTAATCGAAAATTGTGAGATGGAGAAGACATTAAGTTCCTAATTGTATTGTTGATGCAGTCTGCTTACATAATCTAGGTTGGAGTTCATTGTATGATTCCGACAATATCATAAGCATGCGGATAGTGATAATACCAGATGTTTGTGAAAAGTTGAGCATAGCATGCCCCATCAGTGGCACCTATCACAAACACTTGCAAAGGCATGTGAATTGTGCATCTGAAAAAAAACAACCAAGAAAATATGTGGTTTAAGTCAAAGTAGAGAATTGCATCTGACATAATTTTTGTCACTGGTGCATCAAATTTTGAAATGTCCACCACATGTCTACCATAAATCTTTTTGAAAGCTTTACTGAGGCCTTGAATGTTATTACCTTCTTCAAACAACTTTTGAGCAAGAGCTGTATGACACTCTCTGAAATCTTCATAGAAAGAGTATGCTTTTTGTACCTAAGAAGTTGTGAAGTGTCAACACTAAAGGCTGGAGCCTCTTGCATATTGCTCGACGTAAAGGGAAAGTTGACAGTTGGAAAGTTGAAGTCATCCCTCTTGTCATAGTCATAAGGCTTTAATTAAAGTAAGAGTTCTTCTCTCTAAAGAAAAAAACAAACAAAATTATCATCTTTTTGATACTTCTGTTACCATGGTTACTTAAAAGATTGCTTTTTACTTTTTTTTATGAGTAACTGAGAGATAATAGTTGCCTCACAAAGTACATTCTATTTGAATTCTGAACATGACTTCACAAAGTAGTGTTTATGAAACCTGCACTGATGATGATGACAGGCATTCATTACAAGTTGCATTCTTGTGCGTCATTCCTGCTTAGAGTCTTTAACAAACTTTCAGTTAATGTGTCTGTTTTCTGCAACTGATGTCTGAAAATAAAGTCCTTCAAGGAACACATTGATATTCTTCTAATTGAGGGAACTGATAGATTCAGGAGGCACAAAAGCAGACAATGGGGATAAAATTATTTTCTGAGTATGACAGAATTGTCACCTAGCAACTGACTTGCCATTTACACATATAGTTAGGAACATATTCCATATTTAACTAATGTCCTCGATTGAAATCATGAAGTTGATTCCAGAGCTATTTTCAACATAAAATGAGTATTGTATTAAAGGCTATTTCTGTACATCAGGAACTGCAGGGTGGAACAGAAGTTGGATTAAAGTTATTTAAGACCAGCTCGTGATAAAATCAACTGCCATTATGCTGTGTACAGTGCACATGGGGGACGCCATATGGTTAAGGTCTTGGTAACAGTATACTGCTGTGATGGGTTGTAGCGGATACACAGACAGGGAAGACGGACACAGATAGCAAAACTTGTTTTGGATGTCTCGGTTCCCACAAACTGTTTTTCATCTGCTAGACACAAAGGAGCTCTGGCACCTGGGGACAATAGGGGAGATACACAGGAATTGATTACTTCAATCATATCAACACATCCATTAATTTTCAAAGCTACCCTTCAAACATTGCTTCTAACTAATTCATTCATTGTTTCACCAAGAATGCATACATGTTAAGTTGTTAACACTTTGCACAGAGTGAACATTCTTGAAAATGCATATGAAAATTAAAATACTTTTAGAACATATAAAGATTACAATATATCAAGAATACTCAATGTTTGAGAACATGGTCCGAAGATATTCTAGGACATTTACATCAAATCCTGATTGTAAGTTTAAGAATGGTTATGACTATAGCATTGTATGGGGTGCATATGAAGAATGTATTTATGATATGTTCATGAGCATATAGCATTTCATTTGGAATATGATACTTTGCATGTTCTATAGATACTGTTAATCAAAGATACTAAGATGCACTATTTGAATGATATGTATATTTGCTATTAAATCACTAAATAGTTTCTGTAGAATTGCCCACTGATTTATATATGTTCCTATCAACTGGGTTACTAGTATATCTGTTATATCTCCCAACTTCCGCCTCCTTATGAGAACCATGAGGAAGTGCCTACTGCTGCCAACATTGCTCAAATGTCAGAGGTCAAGGTCATGCTGCCTAAATGTCACTAGCAGATGAGGCCATGGGAAAACAAAGTCAATGAATACATATTGAGGAATTAGATCAACTTAAATTGTGAAGAAATAGATAAAAATATTAAATGCTATATATGATGTTCTTGTAGAGAAAAAACTTGTTTCTGTTTAGGTTTAGTGAACTCTACATAATTGTTTTTTACATACACAGAACTGCAGTTGTGTTCATGTTAATAAACATATTGTATATTGTTTCATAAAAGGAATTATTATTTAACAAATGTTATATTTGGGATAACACTTTCTTGGTTAAGAACAAAATCTAGTACTTAATGGGTTGAGTCCCATCTGGGATTCAAACCCACACTTTCAGAGTGAGGCACCTAATTGCCAGCACACAAAGTCAGCCATTTAACCCACTCAGCTACCGAGGCTTCCACAATAATGGAAATCCGACAAATGGTAGTCTAGATCACTTACTTTGTGTACCCCTCTGACATATGAACACTTGCTAAAAGGCATTGTGTGTTCATAATTATTATTTAATAAAACAGAAATTGAGATGTATGGATGAAATATTCAGGAAATGCTGTTTTGTCACTTTTAAGACCTAGTCACACATGTGTGTCGAAAATTGTAACTTGATACAAACAAACTTTTTCTGGAATAAATATTCAACTGATTATTCTGTTAAATCATTAAAGATTAAGAATATTGAATGATTTTTCAGGGTACTGATGTGCAATGCAATTCGATCAGGACGTGTTGTGATGACTATCCGACGCCGCAGAAAGAGGCCTGCACCTCCCCCTCCTCTGCCGATTAGACACACACCCTCTCTCCAGGACATGCCCTCAAAACCTACAGGTGTGACTGGCCCCTACTCTCATGGAATCTCCCAGTCTTTCACCTGCCTCCCTACAGAGTGTAGTAGTGACAATGGTGGATATGCTAATGGTGGTATACTTCTCAACAGCAATCTGTGTACCTCAAACAATGAGCTTAGCATCTCCTCAGACGACGTCTTTGCTGATTCCTCAACTCCAGATGATAAAATAATTTATGTGAATTTACCTCAAAGTAGATATCTAAATGGTAGGCTGAACCACAACATTCGGAGGCCTGCTGCATCTGTTGATAATGTTGATTGTTATGATGGCTGTGGACAGAGGACTCAAAGCACATCTGCTGTTGAAGATGTGGTTAATTGGTCTGCTGATCCAAGAGCAAAAGGACATATGACCAATGGGCATGAAATCATGGACCTTCAGCGCCAAAGTTCCACATCTACCCTGGTGCCAGACAGTAGTATGTATGGTGGCAGCACAGACTCTCTGATCATGCCACAGTACCAACAGCGCCAACATAATGGCAATGTGACACCAATCAGACGATTGGTGGAACGTAACCTTCTGAAGAACTCCGGACTATACAACCGATCTGACTGTGCATCACCCTCCTCAGGGAGCCTCTGTAGCTGCAACTCTGAAGGTGGCAGTAACAAGTCTTCCCCTTCATCAGTGGGCAAGGTGAGCAGCATTACTTGTTTTTGTAGGCTACAATAATCGAAAGGCATCGCAATCATGATAAGTTTCCTGACACAGTTTCTTCACAAACCAAGCTGACGTATTCACATTTTTTCCGTTTTTCCAATTTACCATCAGGGGTACCTGGCCTGGAAACCTGCAGAGGAGGGACATCCTTAAGTCAACAATATAAATAAATTCTGGACTTATTTTATTTTAGCCAGCTTCTCTCCGAAAATGCAAGGGCCATCCCTTAACTTTGCGGTGTTTTGTTTGTTGTTTAACGGGGGGGGGGGGGGGGGGGGGTAGCCTAGTAGTTAAAGCATTCGCACATCATGCTGAAGGGCCTTGTTTGATTACCCACATGGGTACAATGTGTGAAACTGATTCCTCGCCAGATACTGCTGGCGTAAAGTCCAACTTAGTCACTCACTCACTTGTTGTTTAATACCGCACTCAGCAATATTCCAGCCATACGATGTCAGTCTGTAAATAAGCGAGCCTGGACCAGACAATCCAGTAATTAACATCACAAGCTTTGATCTACAGTGATCTACACAACTGGGATACAATGACATGCATCAACCAAGTCGACAAGCCTGATCACCCGAGATCCTAGGATGCATGGTGGTTATTGATATTGTGTAATATTCAGTAAAGTGACATAGAGAAATGTATTAACATCTAAATAAGGGGCATCAGGAAGCAGGACATATATATTGTTTATTGCTGTGACATTTTGGTTAATCACCACCATTCTGCTGAAGCAGATAAGGGAGTTTTCAACTGGGCAGTTTATCTTGTAGAAAAGGCTGTAAAAAATGCCTTGATGAATTGAGTGCTGGTTGATGCCTGACATGCCATTCTTGGAACAAGATTATATGGGGCTGGTGATGTGGGACCTGGGTTACTTCAGCTGGCAGGAAACATGTCAGAATTTTGCAGAAAATTATTCCTGTATGTCAACTGTCATTAGTGCAGCCAAACAACCACTGCTGAAATCCAGAATGTGGGGAAGGACCGGCCTAATTGCCATTCAGACTTAGGCACTCCATGGTGGAGCTGAATTAAGGCCTGTGAAGTGATACATGGATAGGCATGATTAACAAGAAAAAAGCTGACAGTGTCATGCTGACACTATGGTTCACATACTGAAGGTGAAGCAATGTATGTCCTCAGAGAAATTTGAAAAAGTACATTTGGTGAAACTTATCATGTTGAAGCAAGCTGAATTATTTTTTGTCCTTTGAATGTGTCAAGACATGATGATTGATACCTTACAGAAGCAGATGTGTTCAGCATAAGACAAAGTGTACATGGCAAAGTGTTTAACTAAAAAAAAATCATCATACATTTTAGGATCTCGTGAATGATTATGTCTCCCCCAGAATGGAGGGAGACATTGTTTTTGGCACGGTTCCCGTCGGCGTCGACGTCGGCGTTCCCACCGTTTCCGGACCATAACTCAGAAACCGTTTAATATTTTTTCGCAAAACTTTGTATACACATTAACCCAACACTGAAGTGGTGCCTTTTGCTATTTAGAGATTTTTGACATTTTTATTTTTTCTCGTTTCCATGGAGATAACTTGAACATAGACTCTGAATGGGGGTAAGCTTGGTTTCCGGACCATAACTCGGAAACCGTTTAATATTTTTTCGCGAAACTTTGTATACACATTAACCCAGCACTGAAGTGGTGCCTTTTGCTATTTAGAGATTTTTGACATTTTTATTTTTTCTCGTTTCCATGGAGATACGTTGAACATAGACTCTGAATGGGGGTAAGCTTGGTTTCCGGACCATAACTCGGAAACCGTTTAATATTTTTTCGCGAAACTTTGTATACACATTAACCCAGCACTGAAGTGGTGCCTTTTGCTATTTAGAGATTTTTGACATTTTTATTTTTTCTCGCTTCCATGGAGATAAGTTGAACATAGGCTCTGAATGGGGGTAAGCTTTGTTTCCTGACCATAACTCGGAAACCGTTTAATATTTTTTCGCGAAACTTTGTATACACATTAACCCAGCACTGAAGTGGTGCCTTTTGCTATTTAGAGATTTTTGACATTTTTATTTTTTCTCGTTTCCATGGAGATAAGTTGGACATAGGCTCTGAATGTGGGTAAGCTTGGTTTCCGGACCATAACTCGGAAACCGTTTAATATTTTTTCGCGAAACTTTGTATACACATTAACCCAGCACTGAAGTGGTGCCTTTTGCTATTTAGAGATTTTTGACATTTTTATTTTTTCTCGTTTCCATGGAGATAAGTTGAACATAGGCTCTGAATGGGGGTAAGCTTTGTTTCCTGACCATAACTCAGAAACCGTTTAATATTTTTTCGCGAAACTTTGTATACACATTAACCCAGCACTAAAGTGGTGCCTTTTGCTATTTAGAGATTTTTGACATTTTTATTTTTCTCGTTTCCATGGAGATAACTTGAACATAGACTCTGAATGGGGATAAGCTTGGTTTCCTGACCACAACTCAAAAACTGTTCAATATTATTTCATGAAGTTGTAACATATTAACCAAGTCCTGAAGTGGTGCTTCTTGCTATTTAGAAGTTTTTCACATTTTAATTTTTCTTGTTTATGGAGACAAGTTTAACTCAGACTCTGTATTGGGATGGGCTTTGTTCCAGAACTAAACTCAACACCCCTTCAATATTTCTGTGTCTTTTGCTTATAATGAAATTTAAGAATTTGATCTTTTCAATATTATTGAATTCAAAGCAATTCTAGAATTAAAATATTGTGATTTTTTTTTTGTGGGAATGAACAGATGGGGTTTAACGTGAAGTAAACGAATGAATGGGGGTTAGGGGAGTGGGGGGAGACATATGTTTTTACGAGTAAAAACACTTTCTAGTTGTTATCTGAGATAGACACAACATATTTCCTTTGTAGCTTTAACTTATAGGAAGAGTCAATGTGAAGATTTTTGTCATGATCCATAGTTGTGTTTAAGGTAACACTGAGGTTTCAGATATTCACAAGGTATCCCACATAGTGTGGAACCAGCTGCATCAAAACAAGCATGGTATCAGTTGCAGGGTCTGATTGGTTTCTGTCCGGTTGTAGCTCACCTGGACAAAATATCTCTTCGCCAGTAAGGTTTGACGGACACTCTTAGGCCACTGACGATTGGGACACAAGATGGAGAGGCTTTTAGGTTGCGAGAGGTTTTATTTCCGAACAACACGAGGCGAGTACAAAAAAATGAGCGCGAGAAGAGCGAAGACAAGGGAGGTAACTCGGGAGTCTTCCGTACCGCTAATAACCAGCCAACACTATTGGCGCTTCCTCAATGCATCCTTGTGACCTTGTGTCTTGGCTCATTGTCCATACAACTACATTTATGAAATTTCATATGGACAAGTATTATTTTGGGTGAATTGCGCATGAAGGGATATAAATTTGTTTAATTAGCTTGAACACTTTAAAAACATTATTTTGCTACTTTGATAAAATTCCAAAAGCCGAATATGCTTCTCATTAACCATGCCTCGGAGACTTTTTGTTGTTGGCATTATATATACGGTGAGGATTTCAGTGATGCAGGTGAGCTACTAGGTCCTTTTTTCTAAATTATGGAGTTTGAGACATGTCAATATTTATCCTGTGCTATATAAATTTGAAAAAACAAAACAAACTTATAATCTTCTTTACTAAAGTGAACATAACCATAACAGGTATTTTGTAATCACAATTTGTTGAAAGCACACAGGCTCATGACCATTAGTGGTTTCAAGTTTGCTTGAGGCAGCAGTTAACAGTATAGCCCCAGATAGCTGAATCGGTGTTGATGACATATTTAATTTAGAAATTAGGTCAAAAGGTTGCAGTGGTTTCCATTTCCTGCCAAATTCAAAGTTTCTTAGCAATGTTAGGAATGACTTGAGATTCAGGGGGTAGTGCATATGAAGTGAGTAAATGAGTTGTGACTCTTGTACAGCAGAGTCAGCAATACTTAACCATATCACCATGATCACAGTGTCCTGTAAACAATCAAATCTGGACCGGACATACCAGTGGTTGGAAGCAAGGGCAATGATCCACACCATTGGGGAAAAGATGACACAGAATTATCCAGGTCACAAATTGTGAATAACCGATCCTTATTGCAGTCCCCCCCTACAAAAAGCAGGGAAAACTAGGCCCTGAAATTCCCAAGGGAAACAGAACATGAACAAAGAAGTATATGTAACTCTTTCTTTTCGAAACAGATTGAAAATATATTGTTTACAGCCTTGTTTTTCCTTAAGCAGGATGCCAGTAAATTTTGAGCCATTGTGTATTTACTCACATGTTATCGTTCACATTAGGTATTGATACATTTATTCTGTTTTTTTGCTTATTCAAATTATTTTTACTCATTTGGGTCCAATCCTTTTAGGTATTTTTGCACCAATGAGGAGGCATTTTATAGATATGTTTCTGCTTAAGATGCTGTTTCAGGTGACTTCTAATTTGTATTTGTGCTGTCCCAAGTGTGTAACGTGTCACATAATTACCAATAAGCAAGACATAGCGCCTTTTTTGTTCATTGTTCACTGCTGTGAGGTTCATGTGTATGCGATACCTGCATTCAATCAATAAGAGACAGATCTGTAAAGAAATACACATATGTATGGCGAAAAAGATATATTGGCGAATTAAGTAGAGTGTCGTTCTACAATTGATGTTTGTTTTCTAAAAACATACTTGAATTTCTACGGAAGCAAGTCAAAATTATTTCTGTAATGATCTATTTTGCACATTTTTCACAAATACACAACTTATATGGAGTTGTTACTGTCACTTTGTCAAGTACACAGCCAATCTGCAGTTCTCACTGTCAGTTTGTAAAGTACACAACTTATGTAAATTCTCACTGTCACTTTGTGAAGTACATAACTTATGTGGAGTTCTCACTGTCACTTTGTGAAGTACACAGCTTATGTGGAGTTCTCATTGTCACTTTGTGAAGTACACAGCTTATGTGTAGTTCTCACTGTCACTTTGTCAAGTACACAGCTTATGTGGAGTTCTAACCGTCACTTTGTCAAGTACACAACTTATGTAGAGTTCTCACTGTCACTTTGTCAAGTACACAACTTATGTAGAGTTCTCACTGTCACTTTGTCAAGTACACAGCTTATGTAGAGTTCTCACTGTCACTTTGTCAAGTACACAACTTATGTGGAGTTCTCACTGTCACTTTGTCAAGTACACAACTTATGTGGAGTTCTCACTGTCAATTTGTCAAGTACACAACTTATGTGAAGTTCTCACTCACTTTGTGAAGTACGCAGCTTATGTGAAGTTCTCACTGTCACTTTGTCAAGTACACAACTTATGTGGAGTTCTCACTCACTTTGTCAAGTACACAACGTATGTGGAGTTCTCACTCACTTTGTGAAGTACGCAGCTTATGTGGAGTTCTCACTGTCACTTTGTCAAGTACACATCTTATGTGGAGTTCTCACTCACTTTGTCAAGTACACAACGTATGTGGAGTTCTCACTGTCACTTTGTCAAGTACACAACTTATGTGGAGTTCTCACTGTCACTTTGTCAAGTACACATCTTATGTGGAGTTCTCACTGTCACTTTGTCAAGTACACAGCTTATGTGGAGTTCTCACTCACTTTGTCAAGTACACAACTTATGTGGAGTTGTCACTTTGTCAAGTACACAGCTTATGTGGAGTTCTCACTCACTTTGTCAGGTACACAACTTATGTGGAGTTCTCACTGTCACTTTGTCAAGTACAAAACGTATGTGGAGTTCTCACTGTCACTTTGTGAAGTTCACATCTTATCTGGAGTTCTCACTGTCAATTTGTGAAATACACAGTTTATGTGGAGTTGTCACTCACTTTGTGAAGTACATAACTTATGTGGAGTTCTCACTGTCACTTTGTGAAGTACACAGTTTATGTGGAGTTCTCACTGTCACTTTGTGAAGTACACAGCTCATGTGGAGTTCTCACTCACTTTATGAAGTACACAGTTTTTGTGGAGTTCTCACTCACTTTGTGAAGTACACAGCTTATGTGGAGTTCTCACTCACTTTGTGAAGTACACAGCTTATGTGGAGTTCTCACTCACTTTGTGAAGTACACAGCTTATGTGGAGTTCTCACTCACTCTGTGAAGTACACAGTTTTTGTGGAGTTCTCACTCACTTTGTGAAGTACACAGCTTATGTGGAGTTCTCACTCACTCTGTGAAGTACACAGCTTATGTGGAGTTCTCACTCACTTGTGAAGTACACTGTTTGATTTCTGTCTCCATGTATTTTCATGATCATACACCTGATGACCAGTTGCCAGGATAAAGAACACTGCAATACCATTAGGCTCATCCAATCATGTGTAAAATGCCTTTCTGTGTATTTCTCCATTATTAGGGCTGTGAACTTCTCATGTGCTTCTATCATTGTTATGCATCATTGACTAAATGTGTAATTCAATGGCTTCTAGACGACTGAATTAACATGTGATAACAGCAACCGCATCTCCTTATTCACCATGTTCACAGGGGATTATTTATCAGTTAACACACGAGCTGTCCAAAGGGTGATTATAAAGTCCATGATATAAAGATATCAAATATTGTATTTATTTGATGATACAGTTTTTATCATTGCAAATATAGAAATGTCTTTTTCCCTTGATTTTCTAGTGTACACTGTTAATTGATTCTCACTTTATTAATGATTTCCTTTACACCTTGCATCAAACAAATTACCTCCATGTTCATACAACATCACTGATTAAATGCTGTGAAGTTCACACTCTGTTAACCTTGATATCGATATTAACTATTTGTTCCATGCAGTGACATTATTGGCACTAAGGTCGAATGCTGGCACATGGCTTAATGCAAACCTTAGGCTAATACTAGCTCTTCATTTGTCTCTATGTTTTAAACTGACCCTCTGTCTCAACTATATTCTTATAGTGGCTCTCTGTCTCAACTATGTTCTTATACTGGCTCTGTTTGTCTCAACTATGTTCTAATACTGGCTCTCTGTTTGTCTTAACAAATGTTCTAATACTGGCTCTCTGTTTGTCTCAACAATGTTCTAATACTGGCTCTCTGTTTGTCTCAACTACGTTCTAATACTGGCTCTCTATTTGTCTCAACTATGTTCTAATACTGGCCCTCTGTCTCAAATATGTTCTAATACTGGCTCTCTGTTTGTCTTAACTATATGTTCTAATACTGGCTCTCTGTCTCAACTATGTTCCAATACTGGCTCTGTTTGTCTCAACTATGTTCTAATACTGGCTCTCTGTTTGTCAACTTCTTTTTTATGAAGAACACAATGTTTCGCAGTATATACTTACTCCTTCATGAGGTGAATAAATGCTATGAAGCAGAGAACATATATATGTACCTGAAAGAACAACAAAAGTAAAAAGAAAGTAATACTTTTGTTGTTCTTACAGGTACATGTATATGTTCTCTGCTTCATAGCATTTATTCACCTGATGAAGGAGTAAGCATAAACTCTGAAATGTCGTGTTCCTCATAATAAAGAAGTTGACATCCATAAATTCTCTTCCTGATGATTAGGCGGATTAAGAGTTTGATCTGATTGATTGTGCCTGACTTTACCCTTCATGACACTTACCACTGTTTTTCCTGGCCCAGATTTTGGCAAAAACAAGACTCACTCACTCACTCACTCACTCACTCACTCACTCACTCACTCACTCACTCACTCACTCACTCACTCACTCACTCACTCACTCACTCACTCACTCACTCACTCACTCACTCACTCACTCACTCACTCACTCACTCACTCACTCACTCACTCACTCACTCACTCACTCACTCACTCACTCACTCACTCACTCACTCACTCACTCACTCACTCACTCACTCACTCACTCACTCACTCACTCACTCACTCACTCACTCACTCACTCACTCACTCACTCACTCACTCACTCACTCACTCACTCACTCACTCACTCACTCACTCACTCACTCACTCACTCACTCACTCACTCACTCACTCACTCACTCACTCACTCACTCACTCACTCACTCACTCACTCACTCACTCACTCACTCACTCACTCCACGAATAAGTGAAATGGATAAGACCAGTAAATGGGTTCATGCTTTAAACAAAGTAATTTGTACCATCTCATGAAGTGAATTCAATATGAGACAAATTAGTTACATTTTCTTGGATCATAAAGTATGATGCATCGTAAACATATGCTCTATCTGTAACATATGTGTCTCCACCAGGCATGTGACTTTGTTCAAAATATGCCTCTGTGTTCACCCAGCAGTGAATAGAGACCCGTAAGGATGAGGCTGTTAACCTTCTAGTGCCTCACAGGCAGCTTAGCTTGTATGATCCCCAGGGAGTTGAGAATGAAAATTGCCTGCTCACTGATCCATTGATAGGGTGAAAATGTAGCACTTTGAGCATGCTTTTGGGTGTGGATTTGGTGCGTTATAAATATGCACATTATCATTATTATTATTATTATTATTATTTGATTTTCAAACAGTTGCATCTGTTATTAAAACTGTTTTATGCCAGATATGACTCACCCCTGAGTAATTAAACGTATGTAATGTGGTGGTAGTGACTCAGTACCGCAGAGTGTGTTGGAAACATCTGTACATTTGTATGTAATAGATTACACAATGCTGTAGCCCCACAGCACTTGGGCAGCACTTGTAAAGAAAGCCACAACAAATTGACTTTTTTGTCCAAGTTTGTGTGTCAAATAGCAAGTTTCTTTTCCCCATTTTTTGTTTGTGAAAAGACAAATCCTACATAGGAATTGAAATAAACTCAATGAAATCTCCATTTAGATTCATGTATTATGTAATTATTGATTAGACTTTACTTAAATAATCACAACCCATGGTTCACATGATTCATAGAGCTTGGAGACAACTATGGAAGGGTGGCTCTCTCTTCATTTGGTGGATCAGCTTGTGACCTATGTTATGTCTATGTTTGTTATGGCTGCTTGAACAATAAGTGCCTATTTTCTCCAAGGGCAATCAAAAATTACATGACCAATTACATTGATATGCATTGAAGGAGTATAGCCCATAGAGGATCTCCTTTAGGAAGAGTGTACTCTTTTGAAGGGCATTACGTGCATAACCCCATTTGTTATTTTACATAAAGCAGGGATTTCAGAAGCATCATGTGTCTCTGACATCTGCAAATATTCTATACATAAGTGCACGTTCTGCGTGTCACACTTCTCAGATATGTTTGATCAAGAACATCTGTATGTATAAAAGTCAGCAAATATCATGAAGAACTGCATGTTTCAGCGTCGCCTCATTGCCAAGTTACACCTCTTGAAGGATGGGAATGGTCTGGGCATCCACATTGCTGGTGGTAAAGGGTCCAAGAAAGGAGACATTGGCATCTTCGTGGCAGGGATCACAGAGTCTGGCGCTGCTCACAGGTGGGTACAGTTGCTGGGACATTTTGGCGCTTTCTCACTGACAGGTGTACAATTGGGATATGGTGATACATATGTTTATTAATGTTTCTGATATTGCTTCCAACAACAGCAGCTATAAATGTGTATGATGATGTTTTATTGTGATGATGAAGATGGTGATAAAGTATTGTTGATGAAGTTTATGATGAAGATTGCAATATTGTTCATGATATTGTTGATAATGATGTTAAACATAAAAATGATGATGCTTTTGAAATGTGTGATTTGATCAAAGGATTTATTGATAAAACACATTCTCTACCTTATCGCAAAAGATGGACCAAAGACACAATTTGTCTTTAACATTGAAAGTGTCTCCACATGGTAATTTATTATCTGATTTCCTCTGTTGTTATCTCGACTAGTCTAGAATATATTTGAAACTGAAGAACAGAAGTAAATTCAATATTGTGATGTATCTGTTGAATCAGCATTAGTGCTCAAATGCTCAAATGGTCTGTCTGGAATGTTCTGCACGCCTGTTATATTCACATGTTAACAGCCATACAACCACAAGTCTTGTCAAATACATGGTTTTTGTGATATATGAATAAACATGATTCCAAGCTGTTGACATGTCTGCTTATTATTCAGGGATACCAGGTGTGCTGGGTAATTTCTTGTAAATCTTACAAATAATATACAATGAAACACTGTTAAACCAAACAGGCTCTGCTGAAATTGTCCTGATTAACACGTTTTTGAGCTGAAGAGTCATAGGTACATAGTAATAGCCATGTCATTTGGTATTGGCAGTTCCAACTGTAACCATCAAGAAGATGGGGTGTCCAGATTAACAGGGTTTCACTGTATTCAGTTGTGTTGTGATACATTCACAGAGATGGTCGGCTGAAACGGGGAGACGAGCTGCTTATGATCAATGGAGTGAGTCTAATTGGGATGACGCATCAGGAGGCTGTTGACTGTCTGCGAACAGCACCCAGACTGGTACAGCTGGTTGTGGCCTCCAAGGTAATTTGTCCTTATGCTAGGTGTTTGTGTCTGAAAGCAACCATGGTACAACCTGTTGACCCATCGGTCACTTGCAACATTCCTGCTTATTGTAGGTTGTGTGGATGACCACACTTCTTTACTTTTGTTACTACAACTGTAACTACATTTCAATAAACATTCTCCTAAGTATATGATAGTATGGTTATAAACTACGTGGAAATGTCACTACACCCATAATATCTTGTCATGAGTTACATAACCAATCTATGAATGCCACTCAAAGATCTCCTTTTTGGATGAAATACAATGAGAAAAGGTTAATATGAGCTGTAAAAATTCACTTTAGCCATAAATGAATTTAGGTCAGTTAATATGGCTATATTATATATGGATAACTGGAGCTACACAGGATTTAGATATGCCAGGATACACCAGTTATTCAATGGATATGTGGTTAAGATAGGGGCCAATTATAATGAGGAGCGATAAGTCACAATGTGTGACCTGGTTGATAGTCTGTCAGCATATCCTATCGTTGCTCAACTATCAACCAATGATGTGCCCGGCCCACACAGTATTTGGAGGCTGCTGTGAACCAACTGGAATATTGCTGACTGTTGCATAAACAACATTCAACAGTTGACTTGCCTTTGCATGTGTTTGAAATGGGTGCCACTGTGGGACAGGATGACTCATCGCGGACAAGCCGTTTCATCATTGTGTGAGATTGATTCATGAACATGTGCTCTTGATATAGTTGGAATCATAGCATTAACTTTGCTTTTAGCAGAGATCTCTTATGGAAAGGGTGATGTCGCTTTTATTTACAAACAAATGATTGTCAATGGAATAGTGTTTTTAGTCATATGTAAAAGGTCGGTCTCATTAATGATAATTGATAGGCATACAGGATAACCACAGTACATGTTCATGAAATGCAAGTAGGCTTTCTGCATATTTTCAAAGTAAAGCCATTCAACTGACTTATTATAAGTGGTTCAATATTCTGCATAATATATAAGGTATCATAGGATTCCACTTTCCTCTGAACCAGACAGGTTTAAAGCAGAAGGCACATAATAAGGTTGACCAGGGTCTTGTCATTCAGAATGTTATCATCCATTTACATCCAAGAAATCTGGCGGTGTTGTCAACAGTTGTCAGGGCTCAATATTGATGTTATGGTTGCGATACCTTTAGGTCAATTATCAGAGGCCCGGTGCATTACCTTACATTGATCACATCAGACAGGGGCAGACAATCTATTAGTGGACAAAGAATTTGCCAATAGCATACCACACGATCATTATCTAAACCCCTGCTAGAACACACAGAGGTTGAAATTGCCTAACTCATTGTGGTGACGAAGTGAATGCAAAGGGAGACGAACAAATGAAAGAGATTATAAATCTGGAGTATGTCATTCATCCTCCCCTCTTAAACACCCACTGCCACATGTACTTGTAT
Organism: Haliotis rufescens; assembly: GCF_023055435.1. Lineage (NCBI taxonomy): Eukaryota > Metazoa > Mollusca > Gastropoda > Lepetellida > Haliotidae > Haliotis > Haliotis rufescens. Next base: position 56,546,270 of record NW_025963779.1, on the reverse strand, counting down.
ATTGATTTTACACAACAAGGACATACATCATTCCTTCTGGAATACAAACATGTTGCAGTCTTATAAAACTGTTTTCTTCAGTGATTGGGCTATTTAGAACACTTGTACATTGTTTTCATACATTTTCTGTGCTTAAAAGTGATTAGTTTTTTTTCTACATAAAAGGAGATTTATTTGTCTTGCTTTACAAATGGTGTTTCAGACATGTCAAGATGCCAGTGGTAAAATGAGAAAAAAGGCAATTTAAGAAATGTTGTCAGTTGATTTGTGTCCCCCAAAAGAACTTTTGAAACTAAAATATATTCAAAATGAGTATATTTTCAATTAAAAACTATATGTTTATTAATTTCATAATGCTTAAGAATCTATGAGATGTAAGTTTGGTACAAAATGTTTGATTATGTTGCTCTTAACTCAATAATAAGAACCCGCACTCACTCCTCTTCAATAAGTGCCCCTGACCTACTTCTACACCATTGTTTAAATACCTTTATAAGCGACAATACTATTCTCAACAAGTTACATGACAGTCCTTATATTAATATTATTTACAGAAAACACAGCGGTATAAAAGTAATGTATAACTGCCTAGTATCATTCATCAAAAACGTTTCATCAACATTTGAAGTTAGTTCCCTGCCACTCAATCTCTGACAACAAATTTAACTTGTAGTGTATGGTTTAAATAAATCTCCCCTTTGTCAATTTTGTAAGTGCCGAAGGTGTTTATTACATGAAATACAGTATGTCGTGATTGCCTATTAAATAGGAACATTGAAATAGATTTGCCTATGTATTAGCATTTCACCCTCACAATTTGGGAACAACACATACAGCCCAGTTTATATGGGTTCACAGTGTGTAGGTTAGCCATTGTTACTATGTGAGTATTGGATCTGTTTACCTTTGACATATATCAATCTGGGATGCTAGTGATAAAATCATTGAACATTCACACACTGACCTTTTCGGGGGTTGGGGGGGACTCGTTGGTGTTTCTTGGATGTGTGCTTTGATATCCAGTCCTTTGAACTAGGAGACTATTATTGTAAGAGCAAAGCTATTACTGTCAACAGAAGTATATGTATCTGTAGAGTCTGCTTCAGCTTCAAGACTAATTATATTGTCTACAGGTGACACTCCTTGCAAAGATTAAAGCAAATCATTTGACTAGATTGTGGCAAATTGGGATTTATGTTAAGTTTGACTCAAGTAATACTGTTCTCATTTTGTTCATCTCCAAACTCAAATTTTATGAACGTATGTCAATCTTGTCAATCATGACAGTCTATTATGGTAGACAGTAATTAATAGCATTATCAAAGTCTATTATGGTAGACAGTAATTAATAGCATTATCACAGTCTGCTATGGTAGACAGTAATTGATAGCATTATCACAGTCTACTATGGTAGACAGTAATTAATAGCATTATCACAGTCTGTTATGGTAGACAGTAATTGATAGCATTATCACAGTCTACTATGGTAGACAGTAATTAATAGCATTATCACAGTCTGTTATGGTAGACAGTAATTGATAGCATTATCACAGTCTGCTATGGTAGACAGTAATTGATAGCATTATCACAGTCTACTATGGTAGTCAGTCATTGATAGCATATCATCACAGTCTGCTATAGTAGACAGTCATTGATAGCATCATCACAGTCTACTATGGTAGACAGTAATTAATAGCATTATCACAGTCTACTATGGTAGACAGTAATTGATAGCATTATCACAGTCTACTATGGTAGTCAGTCATTGATAGCATTATCACAGTCTACTATGGTAGTCAGTCATTGATAGCATCATCACAGTCTACTATGGTAGACAGTAATTAATAGCATTATCACAGTCTACTATGGTAGACAGTAATTAATAGCATTATCACAGTCTACTATGGTAGTCAGTCATTGATAGCATCATCACAGTCTACTATGGTAGTCAGTCATTGATAGCATCATCACAGTCTACTATGGTAGTCAGTCATTGATAGCATCATCACAGTCTACTATGGTAGTCAGTCATTGATAGCATCATCACAGTCTACTATAGTGGACAGTCATTGATAGCATCATCACAGTCTGCTATGGTAGACAGTAATTAATAGCATTATCACAGTCTACTATAGTGGACATTCATTTATAGCATTATCACAGTCTTCTGTGGTGGACAGTCATTTATAGCATTATCACAGACTGCTATGGTAGACAGTAACTGATAGCAGTGTCTGAATAAACTGCCTATGTGGCAGATCTTTCAATCATTTTTGCATTATCGTTTATGTCATCAAAATATCAAATTGCATGGAACACCTGGCATGCTGCTCTTGGATCAGTTTGGCCTGTGCAGTGTTGATCTGAGGCCTCTAGATTGAGGGTTTCACTGGCTATGTTGCAATAATGATCCTTCAGTCCACCAAACGATGCATTTCTACCATTGGGTGTCCGTTATTATATGAATTTTGAATGTCGTCATTTCTACCATTCTCATGAATTAAATCAGTTTCAAGCTTGCAGTGTTTAGTAATGCTATTAGCACTGACAGAATTCACTGCTTGGGGGAAATTTAGAAACATGGGCAACTCTAGTAATCCTCAAAAGGAATGGCCTCGTTGAGAAATGAAAAAAGCAACAAGCATGTAACTGAGCCTAAGTCACGAACATTGTATGAAAAATGAGTAACGAAATGTTCTTAAGAAAATGGTCTCCCTATTGCAGACATTGATTTTTCATCGGAATGTTTCTCGACTAAATATCCTTCTTTGTCCTTGAATAAGAGATTGTATGGCAGAAAAAGATGTTATGTTCTTGTCTGTTTCCATTTATGCCTACAGTGCTAGTGCAGAATCAGATTTGTCATTTTGTAAGTGGAATATGACTTGGACATGTAAAATATCTTATGGTCAAATTGAAGGTGCGTATCAAGGCATGTTGTGCAGGTCTCTATCTTAAATTGTCATCGTTGTCGAGATTGGATTGTCAGTCTTTGTCAGTCTGTTTCATATTCATCAAAAATAGATTTATATCTGAAATGGGGAACTTTATCTCACAAGCAATACCAACTCAATAAGTTTTCCTGCTTGTTTTTGTAAGTTAAAGGCGAAGAGGTCACATGTAAACGATGCCAGTGTTATAGGTTCTGCATTTTTTGCAGTTCAACTTTTGTACGAGGCCTTTGGTTCTGAACTCTTATTGGCTATTGGTGTGAGAGGGGGTCTCAGTTACTACTACGTGTCGCTTAGGAGCACTTAAGATTTAGGAGGGCGAAAACAATTACATCAAATGTCTCATTTAATTAATTCCTTCACAATGTTATATGTATGGTGACAGATGTTTCAGAAACACATTTATGCAGAAAATTGCTTTCTGTTTTTTTCCAGATCCGTAAATCAGCATCGATAGCCTCAACGTTGTCATCCCAGTTTCCAGGAAGTCCAAGAGTTCTGTCCCCTGTTCCACAGTCAACCAGTCCTGTCTTCCAATCAGAAACCCCAGCTCCTGTGCCAGAGGTCATCGCGCAGACTCCATCAGGGACTGTGTTAAAATGGGAGGAAATGTTTGATGTAAGAATTATTAATATTCACTTATATATTTCAAATTGTTCTCACATTTGATGTGTTAGAACACAGGGCTTGATTAAAGGAACTTAATTTAACTTGCACTGGGTGCATATTGACATGAAAACGTTGCACCAAACAAAACCTGGGTGCACCCTGGTCCCATAAATGTATCAAAGTTGGAACAAAGACCGGTCAGCTGCCGGTGTCACATAAATTAATGACACATTGCTGTTAAGCGTAATAGAAACATGTGCACATCTTGAAGTATCCAGTTTGATTACATCAAACCTAAGAAACTGCATGACAAATTACACTTAACACAGGGATTAGTGATGAGAATGGTAAATAAATGTTACCGAGTGTGTTCAAAGATCGATTTTGTGTGGACACAAACTTGAATTTTCTTTACATGTATGTAGACATTAATATTAGGTAGACTTTTTCAATAATAGGTTGCAATGGTGCATGTTCTGTAAAGCTAAATCAAGCCCTTCAAAATGTACATGTAAGGTATATCCTACTTAGCTCAAGATCCATAGTAATCAGTTATGCAATTCAGTTATGATATGGGCAATGTAAACATAGATTTATGGTAATTAAATTATGCATATGTATAATACATCACATAATGGGTCTTTTGTTGGAATTTATTTGTGAAAGAAATGAACAAATTGATAATTAATAAACATGATAAATGTCTCATATTTGATTAACTTTGATGTGTATGACATGTGTCCATAAATATTGACACTACAATGCACAGTTTGTTGGTCTAGCAATTGCAATAACAGCCTATCATGGAAACCCTTTATCATAGATAGGTGTGTCAGACAGACAGTGTAAGCAATGTGGTGTTGGGCATATCAAACAGCCCCGAAAAGACATGTGAATGACCTATAAATACATGCAAATGACCTGTTTAGCCCATCAGCTTTCACCTCATGCCTGGGGGTGCTCTCATATCAGCCATCACCCTTCCTAGGGACCACACCAATGCTGTCCCTATAATGACAGGTTAATTTGATTTTCTTATTCTAGAAGTTCTCCAGGCCTGGACAGAATTCCCAATCACCTGATAAATATCGATTCCCAAAGTTTGGTCCAGAGCAGATATTAACTGTGAACAAAGGTGCCAAGGGGAAGGGTCTGGGATTTAGCATTGTGGGAGGAACCGACTCCCCCCGAGGGAGAATGGGGATCATTGTACGGAGGATATTTCCCAACGGTGTCATCGCAGAAGATGGCAGGCTCAGAGAAGGTACATGTATCAGAGTTTTCTGTTGCTATGTTTTTATATATTCAGAGTAGAAAGTTAGAGGTACCATATACTACCCAGAAGAAGTGAAAGTACACCTGATTCTTTCATATTAATTGGGTGCTCTTTAACTTCTTTTGAGTAGTATATTTGAGAAATACTTTTATTTATTTGAGTTTGATTATTGAAGACACATCTAATATGTTCATAAATAAAATATATTGCAAATTATAAGTAACGAATGTCTTAAGTTTAGTAGAGATATGCAAATAATAGACCTTTTTTCCCTTTTAGTAATAATTGTGTCCCTGGCTTCAGAAAAAGAAATTGAGCAAAGAAATGTTCAGAAGGATTCAAGAGTTGTGCCCCTTATTTTGACCTCAGCTTATAAGTGTTCCTTGATTACTGACTGTCAATTGTACAAAAATGTGCATAAGAAATAGAAGTTCTTCCAATATATTCTCTATTATGTAGGTTTTATACAGCATTAGAAATTTGGCACTAGTCCTATAGTGCTTGCCAAACTGCCAAGAACTGGTAGACATTTGCCATTTGTAAGAGTTCTGCTTCATGGTATCAGGACTAATGGACTAAAACTGTTAGTCTCTGTTGCTGTTGTGTCTTCATATCTTGATATCAAAAGGAAATTCATATTGTAGTCTGAAAATAAGCAACTATAAATACTTACACCTTTGATGCAGAGTTATATGTGTCAAGAATGGTGATATATTAGTGATAATGAGCAAAGGTTTTGTTCCATATTTAGCTTATATACTTCTTAAAGAACACCCAATTCTTTCATATTTTAGTTATTCTCTTTGTTAAAGAACACCAAATTCTTTTATATTACTATAGTTATTCTCTTAGTTAAAGAACACCCAATTCGTTCATAATACCATAGTTAGTCTCTTAAAGAACACCCAATTCATTCATATTACTGTAGTTATTCACTTAGTTAAAGAACACCCAATTCATTCATATAATTTTCATATTACTATAGTTAATATGTCAAGGCATGCTAGATAAACTATAGTCATATGAAAGAATTGAATGTTCTTTGTTTTCTTTTGAGTAGTATATATTCGTTCCATAAAATTTGAATTTGAATTTGAATTTGTTGATATGTTGTTGATTCAGGTGATGAGATTGTTGAGCTGAATGGAGCCCCACTGCAGGGCCTGACACACAAGGATGTTCTGTCCAAGTTCCGCTCTCTCAGGAAGGGCCTGGTGAGACTTGTGTATAGGAGCAGGCTCTCCTCACCAAGCTCTAGGTGAGTCACACAAATATCTTTTGTGAGTGAGTGAGTTACATTTAGCGCTGCTTTGAACATATTTGAGTAATAGGTCAGCTCAGTGATTGAGGAACAACCAGAGTGACAGGTTCTGACAAACCAATCAAGGTAAAACTCTTAGTCTATGATAACATTTCTTTAAAATAATTGTAATTTTTTTCTTCAAAAGTAATAAAATATTATATATATTCCACAGTCAAGGCACAGGACTACTGGCATGGCTAAGGGTAAAATTGCTGCACCTACAAATATTTTTGAAAAAAGCTTTGTTGGAGTAAATTAAGCTAATTATGGTAAATCTGTTGATATCAAAATCTTTTGAAGATTATGCCATAGGACTAGATTTGGCTGAATGTTCTTTAGTCTGCCAGAAGCTTACTTTTAATAATTTCACATCTATACTCATGGCAAGAAATACAGGAACATGGTAATATAGCAGAAGAAATTATGTTAACAATGTAAGCTACAGTGAAATAGTATTATCTGGTGTGTCACAACACAAAACACTGACAACACTGGGTAAGTGTGGAATGTACAAATACATATGCTTCCATTTCACTATGTAGCTGGAATATTGCTGAGTGCAGCGTTAAACAACAAACAAAAAACATTTCCCCCTGTTCTCTCATTTCTCAGTGTATATTGCACATCTGACAGTGCTTATGATCAAATATGAATAAAATTTTGACTGTCAGGTCATCTTGTCTTTTGTGTATTTGTCAACACCGAAGTAAGTATTAGTTGTTTGTTCCAGCCCCCACCTGTCGCCGAGCGCCTCCCCCCGAGAGTCTCCTGAAGGTAGTCCTGTCTCCACCCCTGGGCACTCCCCGCGTCACACTCCCTGCAACAGCATCTCTGACCCCTCGGTCTTCGGCATTCTTCCCAACAGCAGCCTACCACCTCTGTCCCCACTGGACAAGGCATCAATTCTCACACCAGGACTGGTGTCCCCGTTTTCATTTACAGATCGAACACAGACATTGCCACATAATCTAAGAACGCCTGGAATCAGGACCAATTTGTTCCCCACGTCCCCCATTTTGCACTCACATGGAGATAGAACCAACTTTACCATATCGGGACATAACACAAACTTTATGCAAAGGGAGGCAACTCATACTTCATATATGGGGCAAGAAGTCTCTCAGCAGAAGTATACTAGCACGGAGCTAGGCCTTTCATCTCATAGAGGAATGGCAAATGCCCAATTCCGAACTTTACAAAGTACAAATCAAGGAATAAACTTTATGTCAGTCGTTCAGAAACTGGAGTATTCTCAAAGTCGAGTGAGCTCTACTATGGGTTCAGAGAATGGATTCCTGTCTAATGGTAGTGTGCTGAAGTTAACAAGTGAAATTGGCAGTAACAATCGAATCTTTGAAGTGGATCTTCAGAAAGGTAGGAATCTAATACATATAGCTTTCAGGTAAGCACAAGCCAGTACACATTGGCTGAGCCTGCCCCACCAAGCGATCTTCGCAATACGCATGTCTTGCGTCTGTGTTACAACATGGAGTTACAATCATCCTAGTGCTCAGGTCGCTTTATGAAACGGTGTCCTGGTACTCTGGGTTTTCAGAATTTCAGGTTGTTGTGAAATGTTCAGGCTAGTAGCCTTGCCAGGTTTATTTCTGTCCCATGCTCTAAGACATACAGTATATAGGGATTTTTACAAACTTTACAATTGAGGTGTTGAACGTTAGATGCTTTGCTGCATGTCACGTCACGATGTAACTATTTATGAATTCATGTTGTTTTATGTCCCAGTAAGCAATTTTATAAACACATCATGACGTCCTATAAATAAGTGAGTCTGGATAGACGAACCAGTGGCTGACACATCAGCCAGGGCAAACATTTTGACAACCAGTCGTCAGTTTGGTCAATTTTTGTGACAAGTATTGGGTGCCAGGGACCTTTTCATCCCCAAGGGGTAACTAATAAAGGCATAACTGCAACAAAGAAACTTTGAAACCATGGCTCTGTTCCACAAAGCGATCATAGCTCTACAACTGTTGTAAGTCTGGGTTAAAGTATGGGAGTTACGGTCACCTTAGTGCTACAATCACTTTGTGGGCCCAGGATTTTGACATTCTGAACAAATTACATTGCACAAAGACTTTTTATATTCTTCTTTTATTCAATTTGTGTTTGAGTAAACATTTTGCAGTTCATGCTTGTATTCCCAAAGCAGAAACATGAAATGGTGTGACACTGTCATGTGAATATTCAATGCTTTCAGAATGTGGATTGAGTTTGGGCATCAATGTGGTGAGGAAGACGATTGGCGGCATCAGTAACATCTACGTTCAGGACATCACCCACAACTCCCAGGCCGAGAGGGAGGGGCAGCTCAGGTCAGCTAGTGTCATCATTATTCAGTGGTAGAAATGAAGTGTGTGTAGGGGGTTCATTCCCTTATACATGAAACATACTTGAACATTACTGTTATAATGACGGTCAAACTTAATTTCAACCAATGATATTACACAACACATTTACTCATGAAAAAACTTCATAATTGCAAACAATGTTGATACCTTATAGGTTTGTTGGTAGGGTCAACTAAGGAAAAGAGAGATATCTGTCAGCTGCTTCAAGGTCTTCTTTGAATGATATTGCAAGTAAAAGAGCTATTCTTGCGCCCACATCTATATCCCATGCTGTTTTTGTTCAGTACTGATAATTATGACTGAGAAGCAAATAATCTGTTCTTAGTGATTATTTTTATTTTACATTTATTTTTTATGTGCTAACCAAACATTGGCTAGGAAATTAAGACAAAAAGTCTCATGCTCCTTAAGGATGATATAAAAGTAATATGTACATACATGTGTTGTAGGAAGGGAGACCTGTTGGTGCGAGTCAATGGAAAGCCGATGCATGAACTTACCCTGTTGGATGCCTACCAGCTGTTCCGCAATCTGCCACCAGGGCCTGTTGTCATCTTCGCACAGAGAGATGACAAGAGCCTGTCTCAGGTCAGTCAATAAGCCATGTGACATGAATAATCAATAAGTCACAACATTCCTTAATGCTGCATCAGCAAATTGTACCTATTTATGGTGATCAAGATCTTATACAACCTTTAGGTTGCAAAAAATAATGAGAAATATGTTTACAACATTCATTTGATAGATATGCACCCTCTTCAGAAGTTTGAGGAAATAAAACAAAGACCATATATATGAAACTAATTTAGATGTCTTCTATTTCAAGAAGTTTCCATTTTCTCTGTTATATTTGGTTGTATGTGTCATCTGTCATGTAGTCGAAGTCTGTTTGGTGTTTCATTAATTCGCAAACTTGGCAGAATAAGCACTTGAAAACTAATTCTTTCCAATTGATTTATTTTAGTTCATGACATAGTTTAATGTCAAATATTTGATAAAATATTGGTGCCTTAAAGTTGATTGAGGGTAGTTATAAAGCTAAAATATAGCTAATATATCAAATATTGTGTTTGGCTTGTAACCAGGGTCAAGTAGAAGTAATAATTTAAAGTTGCTGTCACCTATGAGATGTAAATATATAACACATAAATTCTATTTGTACCCAATATTTTAGATATCCTTCAACTGATGTATCCACTGTTCAAAGCATAGACACCTTTGCTTGTAAAGGAATGCATTTGCGACTTGTGTGAAAGACATATGTATTGTATATTGTACATGAAAATTCTATCTCACTCTATGCACTGTAGTGTAGAATGGCTACACTACTGGATGGATAAAAGCGTATTATATACCGGTAATAGCAATTGGAAGGTTATGAACTATATCGTTGCCACAGAAGACTTGTGCCCAACCGTTAATTGGACATACAGCCTAGAGTTTTATGTCATATTCGTGTTTTCGTGCCTCTCTACTTCAGGTCTATCTTGAGTGTATGAACATACTTATTGCCATTCAGTGCTTATTGTGTCAGTTGTTCTATCTGTTCTTATATTGAGTCCATTGTCTATAACTTACCGTGAGAGTTGTGTCCCTTTATTCCAGCGCCAGGCATTTGTTTAGTGTTCAACCCTCTATCCATATTTGGTAATTACAGTTAGCCATTTTCACTAACTTGGCATGGTTTGATGTGTGGTGTGTTAACTTTATCAGTATAAGTGTTGTGTGTTTCTACTGGAGAGTAATCAAATATGTATGTGAATGCTACGTTTCTACTCTCTCAGGAATATTCAACCTAAAAAAAGAAATAGAGAATTATTTTTAACTTGTATCAGGAATTGACATTTTAAATAGATTAATCTGAAATAAACTGCTTCCTGGCTGATTGGATTTGTGCCTAAGAAAGTCAAGAATATTTGTTTAGTGTAGTATTTATATTTATAAATTTTATATTGTCATAATTAGAGAATAACCTATGAACTATAAGTAATTACGGATTATTTGCCCTGAAGGAATGGTTTAATTCTTGAGCCGTTAGCGATTCTCCAATTAAATAAGGAATATCAGATTATCAAAGACTTGGCATTTACAGCATTCATTCATGCAGGACAGAAAATTCATAATTCCGAGTTTCGATTAGGCATTTCTATATATTACTCATTGAAATTTTAAGAGAGAAAGTTAAGAAAAAGCGTATGGAATGTCAAAGCTACAGAGGAACTTCATTGAATGAAGACAGCCTATTGTTCAGATGATGTAAATGTTTTCAATTTGGGACAACATGTTTTTACAATGAAGAACTGTGGCTTCAATTAACAAATCACCATTGAGAAAATCATTAAAATGCACATGTGCAAATATCGGAAAGTTATTACACACGATCATTCAACCCATATGGGTAATAATATTGTGTTTCACTGCTAATTTTAAAGGACATTGCAATACATATGCCACCTGATATACCTTAAATGAAAATAATGTACATTCAAGTTGTGGTAATTTGTAACGCTTAGGTTTTAGGTAGGCCTATATATAATTTTGTCATTTTGTTGGACTTTAAGAGGATAATTGTTACATTACTGTATTGTTTTATTTTCTTATTAAGTAGATGCTTTTTACTTGTTGATTTTGTTTACTTTGATAAAAAAGAAGAAACTGAATTTGGAGAAAGATGTAACAATTTGAAATCTTGTTTTTATGTAGAGCCATATTTTCCCCTTAGAAATCAATGCACTAGTGTTGTTATCAAGAACAAAGAGTGTTTACTGATTGTGTTTACTTTGCATGCTCCTGTATGTTTGATGTGTGCATCTTAAATTCATGTACCAAAAGCAGTATGAGTGATGAAAGCACCAAGTTATTTGCTTTCTATTGGTATGTTCAGTGTTTCACCTGGCTTTTTAACATGAAAATACACCTTGTTTTGTTTTGAATTAAACATGTTGATGCAAAGTTTGTATGGTAAGAAGTAGTTCCAAACATGAAGAGCAACTTATATCTGGTTTATTTTCTTCACGTGACATTGTCAATGCCCTTCCCCTGTGGGTATCCTGGGTTCCAGTTCTGGGTTTGTTGTAAGAGCCTGACTGAAAGGAGGATCTGTGGTAAATCAATCTGTGACATTGTAACCTGACAGTGCGGATTGTTGGCCCATGCTATCACCCACTAGTTTGCTCGTCACCGACAGTCATGGGAAACCCCAATGAGTTGGAATAGGTCCCCAGCAACCTAGGCTGGTCGTAAGAGGTGACCAAATGGATCAGGTGATCAGACTCAGTGATTTGGTTGACTGTGTGTCATCCACCTCACAATATCGATCACTGGATTGCCTGGTCCAGACTCAATTATTTACAGGCAGCCGTCATTTAGCTGGAAAATTGCTGCACGAGGCATTAAACAAGTCATGAGAAAGCGGAACTAGTGCTGATTGGCATAAAATAACATTCATTTGCTCCAAGCCCCTCCATGCTACTGGTAGTGACATACATGTAAAATTGTACCAAATTGTCTGTTCTCTCATCTTTGTTTCTTTATCCTAAGTGTCACTCAAAGCATGTCTGCAATCTTTGTTAAATGTATCCTAAGTATATTCTTTTTCTGTGTGTGTGTATAATTGCTTTCAAATTGTTGAATGTTTCACAATCGCTTTTCATGTTGTAGTCGGAGTCATCTGACGCCTCTACCGTGACAGATGTCAGTGCTGAAAGCAAGAAATTGGAAAATAAAAAAATGAAGTCTAATGTGTCCTAGGTGACGTGACCTTTGTTGACTCACTTCCTGTCTAGTGACGTCTGGGACATCATCCACGGTCTTTCTCATATGGTGACCATGAAACCAAGTGGGACAAGTGGCTTCATGAAGTTAAAGTGGAAACCATTGTTGTTAAAAAACTTTCACTGTTCTTGTATGAATCATCTTGTTTGTTCTGTTGCGTGACTTTGTACCAACGGCAGTGCGTTACTAGTGTTTGATCAGTTACATGTATGAGTAATGGCTGAATGTCGCTAAGGGCAGATTGACAAAAAGTGGTTTCAAACTGTTAAGTTTGTTCAACTATATTTTTCAAATAGTAATATAATAATAACATGTTTTTTAATTGGTGTTCAATGTGTTTGTTCCATGTTGAATTTGAAAACTTCTACAATTTACTTGTGAACTTAATATAGTCCACTAAAAAAGCTCAAACGAGAATACAATTTTGAGACTGGGTACTAATAAATATTCTGTTCATGTGAATAAGCTTCAATGTATTTTTTTAATTACGTAATTTTAATGTAACAGAAGTGATGTAATGATATGCCTTAGTCGGCTGTATGGATAAAGAAGGGGATGCAGTGTATAAGGGTTTGTGCTATGCACATAGAATTCATGTACAAGGACAAGGTCAGCTGTATGGATAAAGAAGGGGATGCAGTTTATAAGGGTTTGTGCTATGCACGTAGAATTCATGTACAGGTACAAGGTCAGCTGTATGGATAAAGAAGGGGATGCAGTTTATAAGGGTTTGTGCTATGCACATAGAATTCATGTACAGGTACAAGGTCAGCTGTATGGATAAAGAAGGGGATGCAGTTTATAAGGGTTTGTGCTATGCACATAGAATTCATGTACAGGGACAAGGTCAGCTGTATGGATAAAGAAGGGGATGCAGTTTATAAGGGTTTGTGCTATGCACGTAGAATTCATGTACAGGTACAAGGTCAGCTGTATGGATAAAGAAGGGGATGCAGTTTATAAGGGTTTGTGCTATGCACATAGAATTCATGTACAGGGACAAGGTCAGCTGTATGGATAAAGAAGGGGATGCAGTTTACAAGGGTTTGTGCTATGCACATAGAATTCATGTACAGGGACAAGGTCAGCTGTCACCCAGGGGGAGATGGCATGTTAGTGTTTGGTCACTCGTGACTGATAATAAATTATGTCAGTAATCGCAAACAGTCTCTCTGATATCACAAGACTGTGGTTTAGCCTTATGGAGCTGGTGAAAGAAAGCATTGTAAAGAATCTGTCATTTATTACAGGCAACTTTTAGTAAGAGTTGCCTCCCTTCTACTGTTCATCTGTTGGAAAATTAGCTATAAATAATTTCATGACCACATTCTGTTATAACTTTTCGAGTAAGAAAATATCATCTACAAAACAGATTACAGGTTTATCTAAATGAAAAAGAGAGACAATGATACATAGTAACTGCCATTTATTTTAACTGACATGTTTATTTAATATCAAATCTGCAATATTAGAGCAATGATAAGTCTTTGAATGTTTTTGTTCATATTTATGAGAGATGTTGTGGGCAACAAATACTCACTACCCAATTTAGCTCACCTGTCAGAAAGTCAAGTGAGTTTGTGTTATGGCATGTTTGCCCAGTGTCCGATGTAAACATCTTCTCCCCAGACACCACCAGACCAATGAAGCTGAAACTTCACATTCTTGTTCATTGAATGATGACACCCAAATTTGGTCAAGAGGTTCAAATCAGATATTCAGTATGACTGCCATGGCAGCCATGTGAAAAAAATTAATTTTGGCCATTACTCCGCAATATGGAATGAAATTAAGTATATTTGTGGTTGGTAGTGTTAATGTCAATGCTGACAGCAACATTTTGTACGTGTCTGTCTTTGTTGGCATTTTAAACTGTTGACTGCATATCCAGGTGAGCTTCAGCACAGTGGCACTATTTTACAAGATTTTAAGCTGCCATGACATAATATTAGCTCACACACCTCGACAAAGATTGGTCATGTTACTCAAAGTACCATTAACCATCTGCAACATTTGTATGCTCCCTGACTACAGACATTCTTACTGGTCAGAATTATGTAAATTGTACCTTATCCATGAGAAGAGTAAATGTAAATTTATGAAGACCTTTTTGGGACAGAATATATTGTATCACTATTGATGGGGTGATTGTTGTGACCTGACTGGTTGTGTATTTCTTCGTACACAGACAAGGTGAATCGCTGCTACTGCTATTCTTCATTGGTTTGACTGACCCAGACACGTACAGGGCACTGTCCCACAAAGCAATCCTAGCACTACGACTATCGTAAGCCAGTGTTAAAAGTATGGGAGTTACGATCACCTTAGCGCTAAGATGGCTTTGTGGAACGGGGCCCTGGCCACCATGATATGTCTGTAATGTTGCTGAGTGTAGCACTTAAAATTAGTGCAAACATATTCCATTCACACGAAGGAATTGAATTGGGAACAAGTTATGCAACAATATTTTTGAATACAATACAAAGTGTAGCACTATGAAGCAGTACCCCACTCATACGTTCTCTGTTACACCAGAGACTGTATCAGCATATGGTCTTTGGTTACTCCAATCATACAAGTTTCTAACAATGACAGGTAGATGGGAAATAAATAAGTTGACGAAACATTCTTAGTACAAGTGTTGTTTTATGCACTTATAGTTAGAAGTGTTTTCCAGCTACATGTACATGGCTACAGTTTGAGTGGTGTGGTTTAGGTGAATGTGTGGCTTGTGTGTAGACACTAGGCTGTATATTAGGAAAGCACTGGCATAGGTAAGTCAGTGTTTCCTATCAATGCTTTTCAGAAATGTTTGTAAAATGAGCAGCAGTTCAGATAGTTATTTTACCACTAATAGTTTAGGTGATCATGATGAGATGAGGAACTTCACATGTATCCCTGATTGACATTCCTACATTAAGATATGACCAATATAGATACAAACTGTGGTTAATCAGTAACAAAAACAAATCTTATCTAATAAGAGACAGATGGCCTATGTGAAATTATGTCATGACCTGTCTTGTGACACTTGCATACATACCTCTCCATCATTCTGAAACTGATCACAGACCTATTCTGTCTGAATATATAATATATAATCCAGGCAATATTTTAGAACGGATGACAGACTTCAGATTGGAAAGTGATGATAATAGTATTTTGACTAAATTACTAAGCCAGTGTCCTAAATTTTGTGTTCATTGTCATATATATTTACTTATTTTTGTTGAAATGGACTTCTGAAAATGAAAAGTGGAAATAATAGAATATTGCTTTCAATTCCACAACAGTTCCATGTTTAACACAAAGTAAATCCAGTCGTGAAAATCAAAACTTATAAAATTTACCATCATGGTGGAGAATGTTGTTCATTGTTAGATAAATATTAATTTGGTTAGGACAGATTGTCATTGTCAGGGATAAGAATCTTCTCCAGATTTTATTGACCACAAGTTTGTTAAAATCTGATGGCTCCCCCCATAAACACCCCCAAATTATGGACCACGCTCCATTGCAAAAAAGTTTCAGCTGAAAAAAAATATCCATTCTCATTCCTGCATTGTTATTATGAGAATATGTCTCTGGTAGGTGTTGATATTTATTTACAATGATGTTTACTGAAAATGATCACAGCTTATAAGCCTACTGTATTTATGAGAATGTGTGGTTATGTGTTAATCCATACCAAATACCATTGTATTTTGAGTGTCATTTAAATCAGTATTAATTTAGTACCAGTGTGAACATTAACATTGTATTTTATGAATAACTAATCAGATTTATACATAATATATTTTCTTAAATCATTTTTGAATATTGTTAGTAATCATTATGTGGAAACAAATGGAATGTTTAGGTTTTCAAGAGAATGATATATAACCATAAAGTCTGAGGATTAATTCCCATTCTTGCGGTAATTCTAGCCATATATGCCAAAACACAGGAGGAAATCATTTTCAGGGATGACAGGATGTTTGAGGCAGGAAAAATCAATTCATTATTGGGGTAATTGTTTACAAATTTGGGTTACCATTTTATAAATGTTTATTGATTCTGTGGCTATTTGCTTTTATTTGGTAAAACTCCTTCTTAAATGAAACAAATTTAGGCTACCATTTTACTTGACTTTTCCCCTAAAAACACCTCTGAAATGGAAGTTGACCAAATAACAACTAGTAATGGACAAACTTGCAACATCTCAGAGAATAGGATCTTTTATCTTTACATTGTCAAAACTTGAAGGGGAACAAGGCTGGGTCAGTTCGTGGCAGTGTTTAGAATAAGTGCCTGCCTGTAGGTCCATGGCAGGTAGATCTCGTGTCGGGCCCATAGTTTCAAATTTGTATGGGAACTTATGGCCTTCAGTAAATTTATGTGCCAATTTATTTGTCCCAATATGCTGCAGTTTGTTTTTTAATGAGGGCATGTCGAGTGTAGTCAGGTCTTGCAGCTTCTAAAGTCTGTGGGTCTTGATGGCAGCCTGGCTATTTATTTTATTTCAAACACTGATTGGTGGGCCTCACGAGTTGGATTCATATCTGTCAAAACCTGCATTGTTTCACCTTTAACTTTGACCTTAATTTTATGATGCATATGTATCGCTCTGGCAGATAATGATTACCTACTTATACAAACTATGTCTCAGTTTGACACAAATCACCAAATGAGCATCTAGATTTAGACTTGAAATGGCAGGGCCCCTGACCATGGAACAATCTCCCTTTAATGACAGCCTATAACAAGGTCTGCCCTGATATGTACTGCTACGTTAGTAATGATCTGTGCAGAACACAAACCATGAAATGTGCTGTTTTTGTCTTTAAAGTGTATGTAAATTCAGATGCTACAAATCCAGATATGATCTTAACCTATATGTTGTTTATCATATGTATTTGTGATGATATATTTTCATGCATGCAAACTAAATATGCCAACCTTGCCAAAGCTATACAATACATGTAGCTACATTGTTACTGTTTGTATATCTCCACAAGTGCAATTCTTTCAGTGTCAGCAGTTTGTGGCATTTTCAAATGTATGCAATAAATGTTAATGTATTTATTTATGAAACTGGCGTCTGAGTAATCTTTTGTATAAATTCCAGTGAATAACAATGTAACTGAGTTTAGATCTTTTACTCCAATCAGATACCTGCTTTCGTGAGTATCTGATAACACCACCATAGTTTGTCCAGTCAGGTGAACTTTCTGATGAGACCGTCAGTGTCAAGGCTCCTCAATATTCTTGGTACGAGTGAGTACAGCTTTCAGACCAGCATATCTGATTTCTGGGTCTCCAAAAGTAGAAATGTCTAAATGTAGACAAATAAAGCCAAGATATATTGTTGAGGATTTTTTTATACACCCTGTTGTTTCTGAGCGCCATGGTACCTAAACCCAAAAGGGAGAACCATCGAAGTAATATTTGTGTTGTGTGTTTTCCTTTCAACAATGTTCCACATCAAGATGGTAACGAAAGTGAACCTAATCATTTTAGAAAGCTGACATGAGCTTTGGCACAAAAACATACTTCACTTACATTGGTGGTCACAGTTCACCTGATGTGACCCTCCTTTGGAGATGTACACAGATCTACACACACACAGACATTGTGTCAGAGTGAAAGATCTACACACACACAGACATTGTGTCAGAGTGAAAGATCTCCACACACACAGACATTGTGTCAGAGTGAAAGATCTACACACACACAGACATTGTGTCAGAGTGAAAGATCTACATACACACAGACATTGTGTCAGAGTGAAAGATCTACACACACACAGACATTGTGTCAGAGTGAAAGATCTACACACACAGATATTGTGTCAGAGTGAAAGATCTACAGATCTACACACACACATTGTGTCAGAGTGGAGGATCTACACACACAGATATTGTGTCAGAGTGAAAGATCTACACACACACAGATATTGTGTCAGAGTGAAAGATCTACACACACACACAGATATTGTGTCAGAGTGAAAGATGGTTTTAATGAGATTGATGGGATATCAGTTTTAAGCTAATTTCTGATTTGTTTGCATCAAGGCCTGCTTTTTGAAGTAATGAGAGTTGACAAACGGCTTCATTTTGGCCTCTGCCTGTACTCCTTGCCTTGAAAGCCAACAGTATGTATAATTGCTCACGCTATATATACACAACTGGTTTGTCTGGTCAAGACTTGATTGTTTACTGATTGCTGTGGTTGAGCTGATAAACAAACCACATCACTCACTTTGCACTTCTACCTGTGAGAATAACAGAAGCACACATTAATTATGCACACACTAGGTAGTACTACCATTTTGTACACCCATAGTATGTTCTGCATAATTTATCAGCCTATGCTGAGTTGTTGTCTTTTGACCTTATTTTCACTTGAATTTAGTGTTAGTGTATGGATTATCTTTTGAAGCTGACCTTACCACACAGAAGGAACATTTATTTGTCTTGGGTTTGAGACGGTGTAGCTTGATAACGGTGTTAGAACCTACACCGAAACGTCGCTCTTAATTGTAATAAAGAAGTTGTTCATCCATAAATTCTTATCCCTACTTAGTACTCCAACTTCTAAATGCCTATCAAAGAAGTTAGTGGCTAAAGTTCCGGGCATTTAGGGTAAAGAAAAATTAAAAGAACTATTACCATAAATAACTTTTGTTACCATTACAATTACTTTGTTACCATTTTTCCAAGTTTTCAGGTCAGATCTCATGCAGCTAGGTCAAGCATTCTTTACAAAGACCAAACATTACATTTTGGGGGTTTGGGTACACCATTGGTTAAAGGGAAGCATCCTTCAAGAGACTATGTTCCAGTTCCTTAAATGGATGCAGTGTGTGAAGCCCATTCCTGGAGATGCAATATTACTGGAAGCAGTGTAAAACCATTCTCATACCTTTGGGGTCCTGGGATTTGTTCATAAACATTATCTGGTCTATAGTGAATGAGTGAGTTTGATTTTACGCCGCTTTTAGCAATATTCCAGCAATATCACGGCAGGGGACACCAGAAATGGGCTTCACACATTGTACCCATGTCGTGAATCGAACCCAGGTCTTCGGCGTGACGAACGAACGCTTTGACCACTAGGCTACACGACCGCCCCTATCTGGTCTATAATATTTGTTTGGTATATTAGTTTCTTTTAAAATTACAAATCTTCCTAAAGTTTTTGAAATCAATTACTTTGTGCAACCAGTAATTACACTGACTAAATGATATTAATCCATCAAAGAGAACCACCTCATTCTGAATTCTGAAACACTACCAATGCACTTTGGTAGATTTAACAGGGAAGGGAATATTTGAAATGTACAAATGAAGCTATTTTATAAAGTACCAAATACTAAATAGTTGATGCAGTTGTACACTTATGTGAAAATAGAAATCATAGCCAAGCTGACATGACTACAAACAACATTGATCATTAAAACTTTTCCTTCAAAGGTCGATGCCAGAGAATAACCAACCTTGATTATGTACCCACATTCCATTTGGCGTAAACAGCAAATTAGAAGTGAAAATTATATGAATGGATCACTGAAAATCAGTGATGACACCAGGTGTTCAAAAGGGTCAGCATGTTAAGACTACTGAAGACAAAATGAACACAAGTGATTATCTGACTAATTCCGAAAATGCCTGCATGGTATACAGACCTGACATTCAGTAAACACAGTGTCAGCGAGACCAGCCCCACACTGTTCCTGCACAAGTGTCTATACATCTGTTCATTTGAATAGAAGCTCCACGTATTGACAGAGCTACTCTCAATTGCTTGCCTAAATATCCTCTTGCATGTGGCCAATCAATAGAGTAATTAAAGCTTTAATTCATTACCAGGTCCGCTTCTAGGCATGTGGACCATATTTAACCTCCCAGCATTTCTTCATGGGGGTGTTTTTAACTAAATGCAAGTGAGAGGCAGTGTTTGAAGGACGATTAGCTCACTCGTGCTAATCGTGCTTGGAAGCAAAGTTCTCTGTTTAAGCCAGGAACAAAATATTTGTGGGCCAACATGGTCAGTGAGGAGAATTTCAGCAATTTGTACGGCTCTTACCTTCCATATACCAGGAAAGGAAGCGGTTCCTGTGCAAAGTTTATTCAGAAAGGAAAAACGTGTATGTTTTTGTTTATAATTTGTCAAATTCTTTCCTAGAAGAACTGGAGACAAAAACTGGCTTCCGTGTAAATATTTTGTTTACTGCTTTGTTTGAAATAAGGAACAGCAAATGGTTGAAATGAATAGTTTTAAAATATCAAAGATGATAAACCCTGTATTTTATTTCCTTTCGGAGATGAGGATGTATGTCTGTCTGCTTCATGAATAAACTGTCAATTAAAGTGTCAATTGTTTAAAGAACTTTAGTTTTATGTAGCACTCAGTTTAGTATGGGTTGTATCAATGAGGGATAATGGTACATGAAGGCTTTATTGATACATTGTTAATTATGACAGGAAAGTTGTTATGAAACTATTATTGTGAAGTAAGTTAAATAGCTGAAGTCACTATTAGTTATAAGATAAGCATCAGTTTTACAAAATGTGAGGGATGCATTTTCTTTTTTATATTTTTAAACACACTGTTCAAGCTATATGTTTTCATTAAGTGTCAACAGATGTTATTTACATGAGATACATATGTTTGGTGGGACTATGTATTAAGTGTATTTCATCAAGTAAAAAAAGAAAGGAACATACATAGTGATTTGCTCTGTCAGAGGTTTCTAAATGCATAGAATTCTCTGGAAATGGCAGCCATGTTGTTCCCAATGGGCATTCTGTGATGACTAGAACCTCCCTCCCTCATCCCCCTCCCCACCCCATGATGGGGATCAAGTGGTTTCAATGTGTGACCTGGATGATTGTGTGTCATATGTTGATGGCTTTGGTCATGCCCCATGGGAGTGACCACTGGTCTGTCTGGCCGAGACATGATTATTTACAGGTCACTGTGACCACAGACTTGTAGGTATGTATGTCTGTGCTGTGACATATGGAGCAGGATTATTGAGGGTAGCTGCATAAAGCATCTCTCACTCTGTCACTCACTCACTCTCTCAACACTAACTCACTCACTCTGAAACCTGCATCACTTTCGGCTTTCCTCCCACATTAGGCTCACATGTCATGATATAACTTGGATACTGTTCAAAGCAGTGTTACAGCCAACTCACTCACAGGTATATATCCATTACTATGCATACTCCCAACATTCCTATAAACATTCATTTTCAAGGTCAATTGTCAATAGGGTCACCAAACCTATGACATGCTGGTGGGAGTTTCAAGATGATTCATATTAGTTTCAGTAGTCTCTCAATGTAGATTAAGCCTGAAAAGAAATATCTGACCATCTGAGGCAAGTCTACAATACTTTGGCAAGTCTAGATTTCTTCATTTTCAGGAAACGAGATTTCCTGGGCTCCTTTCTGTTATATTTTATGAGACAATTTAACAAAATCTTTTCACAGACTTAATGTTAGTCTTTCGTTTGAGATGAAGGAAAGAAGATTTGATAACAAAAAATGTTTAGGAAGATCAAGAAAAAAGACCTGGCCTTGACAAACTTTTCCAAATATCCTTCAAGGTTATAGAGCTGGGTTACTGATAAATTTAAGACCTTGTAACCAACTAGTGTTTTTCAGTGTCCTTGATAACTCACATATTTTCCCTTACACTATCCTTCTCTGGTGCTCGGTGGCCTCAATCCCTCGCAGTTCCCTTGCCCAGGATTGTGTATAATACCATGAGGTATGCACAGTCTTACTAAGCCCCTAGGCACTCATTAAAGACCCATCAGCACCAAGGTGTCAGTAACATGGATTAATTGGCCGAGGACAGACAGTTCCGGGGGACGAGCTACATACCTTCAGCCAGGTGTGAGCCATTTGGATGTCCACAAGGAGAGTCATGCCTGTATTTAAAAGTACACGTAATGGTGAAAAACATTAGATGTCTGCAAACATGGAAGAAAATGATATTGAATAAAATTTTTATCAATTTAGTTTGATTTGTAATTTTAAGAGTGCTCATGTGCAGAAGACTATCTGTTTGGTATAAATGTTTACCCTTTCAACATCTCTGACAACTCCAGATCTCTTGAGACTGAAACACGCCTGGACTTGGCTCGACCCCAGTCTTTAAACATTGCTGTCACATCAGCCAATTTGAAAAGGCAATTTTTCCTCTTTAGTTTATGGAATATTCAGCTATTAATGTATCCATGGGCAGTTTGGTGGTGGTTCTGAATATATATTTGACAGATGGTTTGGTGGGCTTCTTGTTCACCTGGATTAAAAAACCTGTTTTTCCATGCATTGTTTACAAACATCAGCTGTTATCACACAATGATGAGTAAATCAAGTACCGTATTTGACGCAATAAGTGCCCAGGATGCTCTCAAAATTAGAAATAGGGGGCTCTTATTAGAATATAATTTTGGTGAGAGAAAAAAAAAAAGAGTTGAAAGATTGTAAATTTTGTGGTTTATGCTGAAATGATACAAAAGAAAAGTCTGTGCGTATTATACATGACCGATATATTTTTCCAGAATTTAAATGCCCATAATTAAGGGTACATATAACACATGAGTGCGTATTATACACAAATAAATAAGCCTTGTTGTACATAGATCAATCAGAAGGGGTGCTAATTGGGATTGTTCACTAGCCAATATATTAGCAAATATCGACATGGGCGCTTATTAAAAAATGCTTGTGGCATGGTTTGATTCTTTTATGTCCTCTGACATAATACGTCCTTTGTAAAATACAATGAAAACTATTGTTTACATAACCTTGTTACATTGAGCATCAGTTACCCTACGTAACCTTTCATGGTAATAGGGGTCACAAGTGGCCCAGTCATCTAAGGCGCCGCAATTCGCTGTGCAGAGTTGCATCCCTTGGGCACACCAGAAACATATGATTGTGGGTTCGAATCCCGGTTCGCCCTGATTATGTTTCTAGGTTTGTCAGCACCATACCCGTGCTCGTGGGTTTCACCGAAGTGGTAAACGTCTGAGACCTGCATCACTTCGGGCTTTCCTCCCACATTAAGCTGACACGCCGTGATATAACTGGGATACTGTTAAAAGCGGTGTTGAACCCAACTCACTCACTCATTCATGATAATAATACCTCTAGACCTCTATACCATGCCCCAGATTGATGATACCTCTGTAATGATGTCAACTTCATGTACCACTTAATGCATGGTGCTGAAATGTATATTTTAATCATAAGACTTTTAGGCTTAATTCATTTATGAATATAACTCATGCATATTCATTGACCAACTCCCCTCAAGCCTCGAAGAGTGGTTTGTCCATGAATATGCATGAATTCTACTAAATTGTCCTGTGTTTTAATCATGATCACTACATTGCATCCATATTGAACATGTAAGGCTTAAAAAAATAAAAGAATTGGTTCTTGGGCAATGGCTTTTGAAAATACTGTGCAGGCGGGCTGTGTGTTTTTTGGGGTTTTTTTTGCTGGTTGTTCAAACTAGTATGTAACCAAATAAACAGTTGTGTACAATCAACCCTGGAAAGGGCCTACCTACATAAATGTATTCCTTGATGAGTAAAATACATGAATACAGTATTTGACTACCATTGGACATGGAATATTTAAGGATTTTTTGTTCTTTTTTAAAAATGGAAATAAAAATGAAATATGTGGCAAACTTTATGATGATGTGGGCGGTCCCAGAAAACCAGGACTATTATTTTTTTAGCCTAACTTTTATTGTTTTGGCTGTAATTTGCAGGACAGGAACGTGTGCAACTTTTTTTAGCATGTTCCCTTGTTAGCATGTTGTCATCTTCAATGGATCAATCAACTAGTAATTATCCACATTATCCACATGATTATCATCAGCAGCCATGTTGATAACACTACTTTGACTCATCACACAGCTGACTTTCCCATCATATCTACATGATACCACTGCTTTGATGTGTTGATGTGTTTGATGTGTTGATGTATGGGTGCTTGTGTAGCATATTTAACAATTAATTGGACAATATGTCATTTGACAGTCACGTGGTAATAACAAATTCAATTCAGAGACAGAGAACCTAAGTATTCTACTGACATATCACATCAAACTTAACATTTTACTTCTATACTGTTATTCAAAGATGATTTCATGTCACATACAAAAATACATGCACTTAACTTCTTGGTTTCACAGAATTATTTCTGACAGGTTTCTTGACACAATATTGACAATGGAACATGTTGACACAATATTGACACTGGAACATTCAACACTCTGGAATCTGTAGGAGACATGAAGATATGATGTTCCCAATGTCCAAACTGAGTTGCTCACCAGTGTATTATTAAGGGATTAATTATAGAGTATATTCGGTGCACAACAGTTTCGAAGTCTGTCCTTCGTACAGTGGGCGATACAGTGTTATTCACTTGCATTCAAGCAAGGCAATAAATGTTGTTGTACAGGTTGTGCTTTTGGGTTTAGTGACCAATAACCTATTCAATGTGACTCTGCTGATAAAATGTGTTTTGTGCTTCTGTCACAATGTGACATGAATCCTTGTGTTGTTTAGCATTGTGACCACATCACAGTTGGTGTTGCGGAATGTGGCATATTGCTCGAAGGAGATTGTCTTCTGAACGCTCGACTGATCTCACCTCAGCTTCTTTAGCTGAGTGAGTGTTGTGTACAAACACAAGGATCTTCAAACACGTTTGGCCAGTTCCACACCCTCCTTCCCTATTACATTCAATAGACTCAACCATATGTGTGTTTGGACTTGGCTACTGTGTCAACAGAGGGGTGGAAGGATGTGGACATGTGTGAACTGACATGAGCCACTTTTGATGGATGGGTGAATATAATGGGGACAAGTTGTTTTGGATGAGCTGCATGTCCTTGGATATAACACAGGACAACATTACACAGTTTCTTCCTCCATTCTGTATTGGATTATAACAGTGTGTGGCCAAGGTGGAAAGTTTATTTAGTTCAGCTGTGATATTCCTCATCACCGGTCTCTCACCTGACACAGGTAACGACTTTCAATGCTTGATACAAGTTGTCTCAGGATTAATCACCTCCTGACATGTTAGTCCATCCTTCTCTGCATGAGTGTGACAAACACAGTCTTATCACTATGTCTTTCTGTGACCATAGCAGACATTTATCTACTGAACCTATTTCATTGTCCATAAAAGTGTGAGTGCAGAATATGTTGAACGACATGTCAATCAAAGCCTTTCATTTCTTGATGGACACAAAAAATATTGCTTCTTCAGGTATTGTGACATTTTTAAGTAATTTGAAAGAGTCACTGCATTAATCATGAAGGTGTTGAAGCAATAAGTCTTAAAATGTCATGATGAACCTGTCAGCTAGGCGATGAATCTGGTGAGAAACTTTAAGATGAAGTTGGGTGTTGGTTTCCCCCTAATGTTACATTACTGACATTTCAGCGACAAGCATCCCGAGTCAATGTTGGACTGTGCCTTTAACAAGTTTTACCAATATTATAATCATTATGGTACATTTGTACAAAATGATGATTGATGAAAAGAATCACAGAGGATGTCAATGTGAGCGTAAATGTGATCCCCCTGAATATTTGTTCTGATGGAAGAGATATACCTAGAGTTTTGTTACTGTAGAACACCAGGGCTACAGATAAGCTGCTTATTTGCGTAAAATACTCCCCAAAAATATTCAAAACCCAATTACTTTAAATTATCTTGCATGCAGAAAAGCATGCATTAAATAAAATACTCAAATGTATAAAAACAGCATGCGTAAACACCCTATGAAGCTTTTTCAGCATTCCAACAACGAAGCTAATTTCTGAAATACATTTACGAGCTAATTTACTTTCTGAGTCAAGCCTATATATTTAAAACCGTTATATACATCTAAAACAATATTTCTTTTTTTTTAATCTTAAAATGTTCACTTATTTTTGGAAAAAAACAAAAGAGTGATGAATGGATGAGTAAAAAAATATTGGTTACCCAATGAAAGATGTGATAACCCAATTAAAATAGAAACCCAAGAGTAAAAACTCAATTGCTCAAAAAGTTATCTGGAGCTCTGGAACACTATACCTGGGAATAAAATTCCACAGGAACAAAACTCCTGGTATATCAATTCCACAGAACATATGTCCAGGGGGAACAAATTTACTCTCACACACCCAACACCCCTACCCCCTCCGGGGAATCCCCCAAAACATCTATTTTTTCACTCTGGAGTCTCATTGCTCAATCCTGAATCTGAAATAATATTTAACACAAATTGCAATAGCATTGAGTAATCATTTATTACAGGGGGTGGTGGGTTCGAGGTTTTTGATGCACAAATGTACTGAAAATAATTACCCTCCCCTACTGCTTGTCATATTTTTTTATGACCCTCCCCATGTCCTTGTACATTTTCTTTCATGACCCCGCCTTAAAAGACAAAATGCAAAAGCACTTTTTATGTCATTTTTAAAATGTCCATGTTTTCATGACCCTCCCTAAATACTGTATTCGACGGAATAAGCCCCCCGCTCTAATAAGCGCCCACGGCGATATTTGCTAATATATTGGCTAGTGAACAATTCCAATTAGTACCCTTCCAACTGATCAATGTACACAGGACTTACTTATTTGTGTATAATACGCACTTGTGTGTTATATGCACCCTTAATTACAGGCAATTAAATTCTGGAAAAATATATCTGTCGTGTATAATACGCACAGACTTTTCTTTTGTATCATTTCAGGCTGTCAGCATAAACCTAGAAATTTACGATCTCTCAACTCTTTCATCCAAATTATATTTCAATAAGAGCCCCCTATTTCTATTTTTGAGAGCGCCCTGATCGCTTATTACGTCGAATACGGTATGTGTATTATTTTTCATGACCCTCCCCGAGAGAGTCATGTTTTTTGGTGACCCTTCCCTGATTCCCTCTAACCCTAAGTCTCTTTAGGGTACAATTTAAAGTTAAATTGCCCAAAAATTAAAAAAATATATGATATGGAAAAGAAATCTTTACGTACACCATTATTATTTTTAATGGTGAATCTGCATACCAAATATGATTTTATTTGCTTCACGCGAACCACACATAAGTCCCAAAAACCCTTTAAACAGACCCCTGCATCCCATGTACAAAAGGGGGTTGGCAGCATCATCAATGATAATCAGTACAGTATATCTAAAATCACTTATCACAAACACATGTAAAGCAATGTTCCTATGGATGAGGGAATGAGTTGGGGTTAAGCTTGTAGGAGAAAAAGACCAAATCAAAGTGACTCAGGTCTTTGGTGAAACCCACCACTGTGCTGACAAGGGTGATAGTCAGGGTGAATTGGATTCAAACCCATGTAAAGTGATCCTACCAGCTAAGGGACACAACTCTTTCAAGAGCAAGTGTTGTAGCGGCCATAAAATTTCCGAGTCCTGTGATGGGATTCGAACCACGGACCTTCTGATCTGAGGTCTGACGCCTTGTCAACATGACCAAAGTGAGGTTAGCCCTGTCAGCAAGCTGACAAGGTAAGGATGTCATCTGTGGGATTACTCCACGCCCTCTACAGTGTGTTTCATGTCGCCTCATCTCATCTGTACCTCCTGCCTCTATTCACAATATACTGAGGCTCTTCAGTTGTTATAAACATTTCATAGACTTTGTGGAATCTTAGTATGGATTCTGGCTGTGACATTGGGTCCAGACAGCTAACACGTTGTGGTGTCTTAAACCACTGGGCCGTCTGTCGTTCATTTGGTGTCACCTGGGGATCCAGATGTTGTGTGCAAGGGTTTGCACCCCTTGTTTTTTAAGCATACTAAATTTGTCTACATCCATAAATGTAGTAGACTAAGTGTACACACTATAACTTAGTTTTTCTGTTTGTTGTTTAACGCTGCAGCAATATTCCAGCTATATGACGGCAGTCTATAAATAATTGAGTCTGGACCAGACAATCCAGTGATTGACATCATGAGCACCGATCCACGCAATTGGGATGATATGCCTCAACCAAGTCAGCGAGCCTGACCACCTGATCCCATTAGTCGCCTCTTACGACAAGCATAGTTGCCTTTTACGGCAAGCATGGGTTGCTGAAGACCTATTCTAACCCGGATCTTCACGGGTAACAGAGGACTATAGCTAGAGCTGTGTTTCACTTGGTGAACTTTGTACTATGGGAGTCTTAATGCCATGTTAAAGTATATGAGTTGTGAAATTATAGCCTTGGATTGTTTTGTGAACAAAAGGAGAAGGGGTTCCATAGCACTTATGGGACATATTTGATCTGTTCCTGATCTGTTGGTCATCTATCAGATTCCTCAGCATCATGCCAGTGCATGTGGGTGTCACCAAAGTGGTAACACCATGTTTTATGTGAGAACACATTTTGGATGTAAGACATTTTGGAGTTCATTCCGTCTAGAATGAGTGTCAAATATGGAATTATGTAGTAACGTTTGTCTGATATTTTTTTGTTATGCCTTTTGCTAAGATTCCAAAGTGAGCGAGTGATGGACAACAGATGGAACGTGGTAGCATCTTTAAGTTGTCATCTTCATCTTCGCATACGTGAAGCTTTAGGGAAAATGTACTTCTATTATGTTGATAATTACTTACTGTCAGTTTGGTTCATGAATGAACATCACAATTCCAAAGTACAAAAGAGTCCATTCGGCATTAAATTCATTTCCTTTGTATGATGTACCCCAGTAAGTCATTGTTAAACAAGTGTGAAAATATATGACACGGGTCCACTGTAATGCATCTTCCCGATTCAAGGGAATTAACTGACTATGAAAGTCCAGTTTCCACCCTTGCTGAATTATGCTAGAATTATGGAGTCATGTTTTGGCTGGACTTCTATGCATATTCCAATCAAAACGAAATTGACATCTGAATTCGGTTGATTGCAGGATTTGCAAAGAATGTGTACCGGACAACTTAGCATCAACTGATATTTTCCAAATCTTTTCATGTTTTTAATCAAGGTGCCCATGTGATTTGATGCACTTTGCAGGGTAAGACGCTTTTTATTACACTATAGACCTTGATTATCGATCAGATGCCATTTTATTTGAAGCAAATCTAAGTGATATGAGAGTTGAGATCTGATTGGTCAATAGGAGGGACAACATAGAAGGGACATAACTCGTGATAGCCACTGGTGGCGCTATGATTGACCCCAGAAATTCCAGCCCTCATTCAGCAAGGGTGGAAACTGGACCTTTACAGTCAGTTAATTCCCTTGCCTCAGGAAGATGACAGTAATGACTACACAAGAGAGGCCCACGTTCTATTCAGGTATAAGTCACAGGGCCCATCAAACCCTACATGTAACACTGTCATAATGCTCTAAGGATGGTTAATTACAGTCTTTCATCAAACAAGGATACTCCTTGGTAGCCGTAAGACCCTTTTCTCACGTTTTTTATTTGATGTTCAAAGGTTGAAATTAGAAAAGATGAAAAGGGAAAACAAACCAATCCTTTCTCTTCTGCATAACAGAAAAATCTTTTAATAAATTTGTCATGGCCTTAACATGAGTTTTTCTTGGCACAGCTATGCCAGTGCTGTTTATGATGTTAATATGCTATGTTTGTTCCAAGTTTTGTATGGTGGTAAAGGTGTGAAGATCGCACCTTGTAAACACGGTAATCCTCCTCCCACAGTGGGTGTTTGACAAGATCAGGCCATGCATCCGCAGAGTAAAGATGATGCTCGTCTCTGTAATTGTCGCCTTATCCTCTGTGCCAACATTGGCAAAATACAGCATTGTCAGTTTATGGATTTTGCAAAAGAAGAAAAAATTCTTTCGGGGCATGTTTTCTCTCCTCTTAATTTACAAACTGTTCTTCAAAAGATTGTTTTTTTCAACGGTTTTATTTATACATTGTAGCTGGATTTAGAGCTCTCAATATATTGCCCGTTTTCTACCTTTTATTGACAATGTTAGCATATAACCGAGACCTGTATTAATACAAGAAGTTAGCCAATCATATTGCTTAGATTCCCATTCCTAATCCGTCTCAAATTTGAAATGAACCAGATTTTGCACTTGCACTTTTAAAGAAATGTGAGGAATGGTTCATTTCTCATCATTTTCCATCCCCATTCTCTTGAAACAACTCTTGGAAAACAATGTGTCTGTTTTGTTGTTGCAGTTTGTTTCATAAGACTGTCAGACCTTATTGCATGTTACATTTATATATAAGACTTTTCCTGCTTGCAATCATGGTCCAGTGGATAGTGCGTCTGCCCAGACAGTAGAAAGGTGGTTTGATCCCCGGTTGCATCATACCAAAAGTCATTAAAAGATGGTACTTGTTGTTACCCTGTCTGGCGCTTGGCATTAAGGGGCGAAAACAAGGATCGGTCGTCTCAGAGTCAGTATACTGTGTCTGAGTCGGGTATTCATGTTAAACTGTGGCATGGTATCTCAGTTGGCTAGCACTATAAAACGGCATTAGTCCAGACTAGTACAAGGAGCAAGACACAAACGTGCAACCATGTCACTATATAAGTGCAATAATCTTGAACCCAACTTTAAACCCATTTCACCTCACCTCGCCTTGCCTCACCTCACCTCACCTCACCTCACCTCACCTCACCTCACCTCACCTCACCTCACCTCTTCCTGTCTATACCATTGTATGCCATGGCATCCATCTATATATATGATATGCAACTTATTATTAACACACGAGTCCCAAAGAGGGACAGGTCAGCCGAAATTGCTAAGGCAGAGGGCGACCTCTTAAACACCTAATGCAACAACCACAACATTATTAACGAATAGCAGTTTTTGTAGCAAATAGCATAAGGTATGGTAGTAAGGTCGCTTACCTTTAAAGATGACAATAACAAATATTTATTTCTAACAATTCTGAAATTATGAAACATTTAAAAAAATATGGTAGTGTGTCAATAGTTCTTCTTTAAAGATGTAAGATTATGGAACCTTATCAACTAACAGCACTTTTAGTCTACAATATCTCAGTAAAAACTCTGTTTTTATTATTATTATATTATATTACTATCATTGTACCGATTGTGATTTTGTCAATTGGTACATGGCATTTGTTTTCACATGTTTCCCCGCATAAAATCATCCCTGAGATATCTCATTAATATCATAAAAGTCAAACTTTATAAGCCTTTAATGTAAAATATGATAGTTTTACCTGTTTGAGGGTGAAACAAGTTCATATTTCAAGAATGTGTCTGGAAACAAATCTGATTTATGGTGACAATCTTTCAGTTATGAACATTAAGTCATAACTTTCAAGAGGCTCTTTCTCTCTGTTGGAAATCACTTTTGTAATAAAAGCAACAAAACCCATTTCATAGCCACAAGAATTCTCTGCTAAAAGCAGAGTAGATTGTACAGTTCCGACTATGTTGTGATCATATGTTTATGAATCAGTATCCAATAGTGATGATACCAGGGCAAAAAGGTGGGCTGCCCTGCCCCACTGGTGAAACCATCACAAACACATGCAAAGGCAAGTCAGTTATTCACCTGATAAAAACACAGAAACATATGGCACAAGTCGAAACAGGGAATTGCATTTGACATAATTTTGGTCACTTATGCATCACATGTCTACCATAAAACAAGTTTTGAGCAAGAGCCGTATGATGTTCTTTGAAATCTTTGCAGAAAGAGCTTGCTCGATGGTACCTTAAAAGCTGTGAAATGTAGACACCAAAGGCTGGAGCTGCTGGAATATTGCTCGACATTAAACCCCACCTCACTACCAAATTTTAAAATCAATTGTCATTGGAACCCATAAGTGTCGGGGGCACGGGTGGCCCAGTCGTCTAAGGCCCTGTGATTCGCTGTGCAGAGTTGAGTCCCTTGGGCACGCCAGAAACCTATGATTGTGGGTTCAAATCCCGGTTCGCCCCAATTATGTTTCTAGGTTTGTCAGCACCATACCTGTGCTCGTGGGTCTTACCGAAGTGGTAAACGTCTGAAACCTGAATCACTTCGGGCTTTCCTCCCACATTAAGCTGACACGCCGCGATACTCACTTACTCACTTACTCACTCACTCATTGGAACCACAACATTTTTTCAATGTTCAACTACTGAGGAATACCACACCCATATTTGATGATGTTTGTTCTCATAGAGCACTTTTGTCTAATCAATATTTCCCCCAAAAGTTTGAATAGCTTCTCAATAGATTTGTTCAATATTAAATGCCAACAAGTCTTTCTTAATTGTACCACCATACCACCCTAAGTAAACGCAAGACAACTGTAAAAAGTTACAGATTTTTGTGAATACACGAGTCAGGTCTGGGTTCCAAAAGGAGTAAAAGACAGGTTGGTTATACTTGACGCTTGTTTCATTCAAGCTGAGTGTGTCAATAGAACGTGTCAAGGTTGTTTGATGTGTCTGGAGTGGGTGGACAGAGTGAGCTACTGTGACTGATGGGGAGGAGAGTCGCACACTCGGGCGACATGCTTCTTAAAATACAGGAGTCTTGCAGCACACACTGCACACCTAGACATGACACTGGGCTGCTGGCTGCTGTCTCTGCACTACCTCCATTGTAAACACGACATTCCCTTCAGTGTAGAGATGTGACTCTTCCACTTCTTACATGACAGGATAACATAACATAGGCAGATCCAGAGGTGGGGGGGGGGGGTCCCAAAGGGTCCAGACCCCCCCTTTGAAAACCAAATGTAGTATGTTGTCAAAAACACCACCACCCCACACACGCATCCGCACGCTCACGCACACGCACACTCACACTCACATGCACACGCACGCACACACACACCACCGAGAGAGGATTTTGTTACTGGAGCCTCACTTTTAACAATGCTGGATCCGCGCTTGCATTAAGTGCACCATATACCTCTGTTACACATACCGTTAGGGAGATTCTTGTTTCTGTAGGAATCTATATACACCCAGGGTTTGAACTTTACACTGAATTTACAGTGATATGATTTTCAATTACATGTATATTCACTTAAAAGTTGATGAAAGTTTTCCAAAATCAGTACATGATCAGACTGAATTTAATAATGTACTTCATAATGAACACTTGACTTGCCTTTGCATGTGTTTGTGATGACACCACCATTTGGGTAGATTATGCTGTCCTTTTTGCAAACACCTGGTATCATCACTATATGATAGTTATTCGTTGACACATGCTTATGACAGTCAGAATCATACAATGGACGCTGCTTAATGATTATAATGGAGAAGATTTTAAGGCTTTTATTTATTATATATTATTTTTTTTGAGGATTCTTGATTGATAACAGAATGATTAAGGGTACTGAGATGGCCTCTTTGAGTTTGATCTGGCAATGCACAGGAACAGTTTCAGTTTTACCATGTACTACCCGTCATTTAAATCATTAAATCACTGTTGTTCTTGCAGTTGATTCTGAGCCAGGAATTCCTTGGCCATTCTGAACCTGCATTTTAAACAAATAGAACTGACGCAACTATAGATCGTTATGCAAAATTATAGAAAATAATGTTTCAACCATAACATGGTTAAAGTCAGAGAAATCATTGGTTGATTCCGGATGTAGATCAACAGATTTCTCATGATTACAAATTCCACCAGTGAAACAGTGGTGTTTGAAATTGCATGTAGCCATCTATCCAACGTCATGAGGCAACAGACCCGTGAAGATCCGGGGTAGAATAGGTCTTCAGCAACCCATGCTTGTCATAAAAGGCGACTATGCTTGTCGTAAGAGGTGACTAACGGAATCGTGTGGTCAGGCTCACTGACTTGGTTGATGCTTGTCATCGATCCCAATTGTGTGGATGGATGCTCATGATATCAATCACTGGATTGTCTGGTCCAGACTCGATTATTTACAGACCGCCGTCATATAGCTGGAATATTGCTGAGTGCGGCGTTAAACAACAAACAAACAAAACAAAAACATGATAGGCAAAACTGATACTGTATTGGGCTGGAGACAGACTTGTGATCCAAGCACTGGCTCATCATGAAGAACACCTGGATGATTACCTGGTATGTGGAGGATGTGTGAAGCTCATTCTTGGTGTTTCCCACTGTTATATGGCTTGAGCTTGTTTACAGGGACATAAAAAACAATAGTCACTGAGTCCCTCAACAATGTTACAAGCCGATCGGAGAGTTAGGAAGGATACCAAACTATTTCAAGTGCTACATGACATGAAAAGGGCTCCTTTGTTAAAAAAGTCAGCCTGCATGTGTGGACAGGCAGGTCTTGTTTCCAATGCTGGTGTCTACTGTTGACCTGCAGGTGTGACAGCTCTTCAACCCTGACATGGCCTTGTGCTGGGAGGTGCACATTCTACCCACGTTCTTACAACCAAAAACACATCTTTGACATTGCCAAGTACTGTCACACACATCAGCTCAATTAGGAAAGGGTAGTTGGCCTTAGGGCTGGGACGAGTCCAAATTTACTACCCGGGTACCCACCCCCCAATACCCGACCCTACCCGGGTACCCACTGTAGGCCTCAAGAGATAGGTACAAAATGTCTGATTTGGACTTTTTACCATAGCCCTGGCAACTCATATTTAGACACATGTATTAAACAATCTGGTCACGCATACACTGAATTTGTCTTAAGTTATATCTTTATTCAACCAGATGAAAAGAAATGGGTGCATAATTTTTGTCATTAAACAATATATCACATGACTAACCACGGATCCGGGTAGTCCTGTGGGTTCCCCAGGTCCTACCCAGTACCCACCCGACCCGGGTACCCGAGTTACCCGTCCTAGCCCTAGTTGGCCTCATGGTTAAAGTGTTTGCTTGTCATGGTCAAGCCCTGGGTTTGATTCCACATGGGTACAATGTTTGAAGCCATTTTCTGGTTTTCCACTTACAGAGGTGCACATCCTCCTTTTTTATCATATTGTTTAATCTATAGGTAAAAACATGAAACTTTTTACGGATAACACAGTGTATTGTTTGTAATGTCAGACAGATTAACTATATCAATATGAAGTGAGTGAATCGAGAGTATGGTTTTACGTCTTCGGCGTGACGAATGCTTTAACCACTAGGCTACCCGACCGCCCCATATCAACATGAGAGAATTGTGTTGTCCTTAACTTCTTTTGAGTAGTAAACTTAAGAGATTTGTGTTATATTGATGTTTGGTTGACAGCTTCAAAGCACTGACATTGTGCAACCAGATTGGATGAAGGCTTGTTCACTGAAGTTGGTCTTTGGTCCAGTGATATGGTTAATACTCTAGCTGAAGCTTTCAGCCACTGAATCTTATCATGATGCTGCGTTATGTAAATGTGTGAAATCACAATGCAACCATTGTTGGTGTTGAACAGTATTTTATGTGGGATTTCTGGTACATGTGGTGACACAGTGACGCCAACTTTATTGACACATACTGTACATGTCCACTTCATTGTAATATAGAATAGGTCTTCAGCAACCCATGCTTGCCGTAAAAGGTGACTATGCTAGTCGTAAGAGGCGACTAATCGGAACAAGTGGTCAGGCTCGCTGACTTGGCTGATGCATGTCATCATATCCCAATTGCATAGATTGATGCTCATGATGTCAATCACGGGCTTGCCTTGTCCAGAATCAATTATTTACAGACCGCCGTCATATAGCTGGAATATTGCTGAGTGCGGCATTAAACAACAAACAAACAAAATATAGTCCTCTGTGCTTTGTGAAAGGTTTATGATATCAAGAGATTGATTCTGTTTTGCACTTGTTTATTCCAATGAAACTACCTATATACACAGAGTACAGTTAACTTTTTTCTTGACATTTCCATCACTGCAGTGTCTTAAATGTCAAATTTTGTGATGCGTTTTCCAATAGAAAAAATTAAAAAAATTTAAACCTTAATACATTCATGAGGAAGACCAGATCCAATTTCAAAATGTAATTTATTTTGATTCTCTGAGCTATGCACAGGAGAGTATCACAAAAGCACAGTTTTGTATGGAGCGAACAAGGAAAAACTAGGAGTGCATGAGGCTGATTAGCGTCTCAGGTAAACAAGGAAAATCCAGCGCACAGCCATGTGTCTCTGATCATAAGGAGTAGGCTCTGTGCCAAAACAATGCTACACAAAGGCGACAAAATGAATCCAGAGAATTTTTATAATGACGAGAGAAACATTATTTGCATATGGGGATAGCCTGCTGTTGCAAGATTGGGTCCCAACACACAGCAAGTGAGACGTTTGACATGACAGGTATGTGGGTCAAAGGGCTTCTTACATCCACACCTCCATGCATATATTACATTAGGCTCTGTGAAGCTTATTGCATTGAGATCGTCACCACCTCGTTCTAGATGTCATTTACCTTCTCTGACATACCATATCATACCATGTCTGGGCAGGTTCTTAATACAGAGATTGTCAGAGATGAGTGTGTGCTGGAGCTGGTTGGTTAAAAAAAATGAAAAATGTGATGAAAAATCTGTATCTTGTGTACTTTTTACTGTATGTAAAAACATTTCTTGTAAGGATTGGGAGCACGGGTGGCCCAGTTGTCTAAGGCGCCGCGATTCGCTGTGCAGAGTTGCGTCCCTTGGGCACGCCAGAAACCTATGATTGTGGGTTCGAATCCTGGTTCGCCACGATTATGTTTCTAGGTTTGTCAGCACCATACCCGTGCTCATGGGTTTCACCGAAGTGGTAAACGTCTAAGACCTGCATCACTTCGGGCTTTCCTCCAACCTTAAGCTGACATCCTCTGATATAACTTGAATACTGTTAAGCAGTGTTAAACCCAACTCTCTCACTCCATTTGTAGTAGTTACAATGTTAGCGACAGCCTCTGTAGTCTAGTGGATAGAGTGTCTGCCTGGAGAGCAGATGGTTGGTAGTTAAAACATGGTACTTGTTGTTACTCTGCCTAGCACTCAGTATTAAGGGATAAAACAAGGACTGGTCGGCTCGAAGTCAGTACACTGGGTCTGAGAGGGGTATTCATGTCAAACCGCAGCATGGTATCTCAGTGTTAGTCCAGACAGGTACAAGTAGCCACACCCTCTTGTGCATTCTTGTTGCATATATAGGTGCAACAATCTGTAAACCTAAACTCCACCTTACCTACAATGTTGATATGATATTATGTTGGTTCTCACTAAAGTTTACAAGCAGTGAATACGCACTTTTGTTTTTGTTTGTTTGTTCTTTAGTGCCGCACTCAGTAATATTCCAACTGTGTGACAGCGGTCTGTAAATAATTGAGTCTGGACCAGGCAATCCAGTAAATGACATCATGAGCATCAATCCACATAATTTGGATACAATGACATGCATCAACCAGGTCGGCGAGCCTAACAACCCGATCCTGTTAGTCACCTTTTACGACAAGCATGGTCGCCTATTATGGCAAACATATGGGTTATCTAATATTAAGTCCCAGAAATAAAGTTATATTTCTAAAAAATGTATATCTACGAAATAAAATAATAAATTCCAAATGGAGCAAGAACAATCATTTATTTCAGGGACCCTAGATCTGAGGCAATCTAGACTTGCCATTTCATACTAGACTTGAGTTGGTCTCTTCACACACTGAGATTTTCAAAGGCGTTAACTCCAAAACTAACTCTTATAAATATCGTCCCCAGGAGTTCATTACTCACCTTTGTTGCTCACCTTTTTGCAAACACCTGGTATCATCACTATTTGATAGTGATTCATAAACACATACACATTATATACCGTATTCGTAATAAGTGCCCCGCTCTAATAAGTGCCAATGGCGATATTTGCTAATATATTGGCAAGTGAACAATCCCAATTAGCACCCTTTCCAATTGATCAATGTACACAAGACTTATTTATTCGTGTATAATACGCACTCGTGTGTTAAATTTTATGCACCCTTAATTATGGGCAATTAAATTCTCGAAAATATATCTAACGTGTATAATACACACAGATTCTTCTTTTATATCATTTCAGACTGTCAGCATGAACCACAAAATTTACAATCTTTCAACTCTGTTTTTTCTCTCACAAAAATTATATTCTAATAAGAGCCCCCTATTTCTAATTTTGAGAGCGCCCTGGGCGCTTATTACGTCGAATACGGTAGTCGAATTGTACAATGAGATGGGGCTATCAAAAAAGGTATTGTTGCTTTTATTATGTTGACATAGAGGGTATGTTTGATTTGAAGTCATTAATTCACCAATTGAAGCTAACATTTAAAAAAAAAAGTTAAGTTGCCACACTGTAATCCTGTATTAGATTCCTTAAATAGAATTTAATCCGTATTGTTGATGCTAGATTCATTTCTGTGCAGGAGACCATGCAAAAACAGTCCTGGGGTTAACATATTCTAAAACCAAGGCGTTCAGTTTGATAAGTCTGACACCTGTTTTGTTGTGAGAGTGGACATGTTAGTGTACATCTGGCTTGGGTTATCACATGTTATGCAATACAACAATGGCTAACAAGGTATGGTAATTGTTATGATAACAGAGTTATCGACTGTGAGAACAAAGAAGGCATACATGAGCAGAATAGCCAGAGCAGTGGGCTATCATATCTGTTAATATTGGAGGAAGTCCTTATGAATTTAAGCACATTCAGGTATGTAAGTTTTAGAGTGTGTTTGTTTACTGTTAAGTGCGGCATCAAACAACAAACAAACAACGCTGCACTCAACAATATTCCAGCTATATGGCAGCTGTCTTTAAATAATGTACATTTTAGATGAATCAATGAGCTAAAAGGAATTATTGATAACTGCCCTGGATGAATGAAGATTGCACAGCTGTCATTCACAATGAATGGATGATACTTAATTCTCAGGTTTCAAGCAGGTTATGCTACCGTCATTTTAAGAAAGAAAATTAAGAAAAATGTATGAAATTTCCACACTACATGGAGTCTTCACTGAAGATTATTGTTTTCATTATGTAAATTTGATCAATTTGTAAATGTATGAACATTGAAGGACATTGTATTGTATTGTTGTCCAGTTAAGGCGTGTGATGTAATATGGCTGCACCTGACCAATCACTGTTTACCTACCCTTATGGGTAAAACCAGATTTGGTATTCCTAAGTATATTTTAATTATAAACCCTTGAGTGAATATCCAGAAGAAAGGATTAACAGCTATTAGGGCTGGGACGGGTAACTCGGGTACTCGGGTCAGGTGGGTACTGAGTAGGACCCGGGTACCCACAGGACTACCCGGACCCGTGGTTAGTCACGTGATATATGGTTTGATGACAAAAATTATCTAGAACTCTATGGTTACACTACAAGTCACTAATGTTCGCATTTCTTTCTGACTATGCACCCATTCCTTCTGATTTTTCATATGGTTGAATAAAGATATAACTAAATTCAACTTCAGTGTATGAATGACCAGATTGTTTAATACATGTATCTAAATACGTTTTGCCAGGGCTATGCTAATAATGTTCCCATTCGGACATTTTAAGACATCTCCCGGGTGGGTACCCGGGTAGGGTCGGGTAATAGGGGGGTGGGTACCCGGGTAGTAAATTTGGACTCGTCCCAGCCCTAACAGCTATGATAACTGGATTGTAACTTCTGTCTTCTTCACACACAATGTCACGCCACTTTATACTCCTTCAATTATCAACATCTATAAATGCCTAACAAAGACCAGTGGTTCTGTATTCTGTATTATATATCATCATAATTCCTTTATTATCATAATTCCTTTATTGTGGTATGTGACATTTTTAAGGACCAATGATGAATATGATATTCCTATTTTCCCCATATCATGCCTTACCAATATTTCATTACAAATGTATAATTTTTCTGAAATATTAACTCATGTGAAATGGATATTGAAGAACACATGTTGGTAACAGTAGAGAAAATTATAGTTATAAATATCACCGACCAATAATGTATTCTTATATCACTATCACAATGATATAAATAAATTAGAGCTGATCCCGTTATTATGAAGCAGTTGGCTTGCCATGCTTGTAATATATATAAATTGTCGTATGAGAATTTCATTACATGTAAACAGTGGTTTGCCGGAAATTCCCACTTCTCCGATAAGTTATACATGTACAAGCCACTTGGCCCAATAAGATCATGCACTCTGAAATGGATTCCTGAGTGTTGACAGAACATTACATGCAGTGAACAATAGGCTGTGGTGTTTACCTATGTACATAGATATGACGGCTTGGTCAGCCCAGGACAGTCTGGTAAATAGCGTCATCTAATCGGAGCTGTAAATCAAACATGCCATAGTATGTCAAGACAAACAGGTGGCCAACAAGAATGTATGTATGAAGTGTGATATTCTGAAATAGATATATGAAAGTGAATGTGATTTGCTCGCAATTGATGTGAATGTTGTTGTCCGAAGACATCTTTCATGTCATTCTTCAGTCCCAGCAGGAGCTTTCGCTTTAAAATCTAAAGAAATTTTTTTTCAAAGTCTTGACTTACAATTTTTTTTTCTTATAGCTGGTAAATTAAATATTAGGTATAGCACCTGTTAAAGCCCATCAAGGACCTTGGAAAATAATCTTTGTGATATAATATAAGGTACAGATAGATATATTGTTATTAGAAAGATAAAGGGGTTTTGGTTTCTTAACAATTGATGTAAGAATTGTGTGTGACTACCGGTAGTTTATATACAGTATGAAATGTCATTCCTCTGTCTCAACAGGTTTTATCTTTCTCAAACCAGACATTTATTTTTTCCTCTACAAAGATTTGTGCCTCTCATTGACCTACATATAATTCCTTTTTACCTATATGTAGTAGTGTTTGCATACGTGTGAAGAGTCCTTGAACTCAGAGATTCGTTGTGAAAAGTCCTCATACATCTGTAAATTGTTTGGCACATTCCTGAATTGATAAAGTAGAAAACAAATAATGAACACAACAAATTCACAGAAAAGGTACCTCCCTTCAGAATTCGTCTTTAGTTTTAAAAATAAGTAAAAATATCTATTGCGACTATGTTAAGACAAAACACTCCATTCTTCAAAATCAGAGAAGTCCTCGATGAGATGTCTGTATGGGAGATGTCCTCCTCGATGAGATGTCTGTATGGGAGATGTCCTCCTCAATGAGATGTCTGTATGGGAGATGTCCTCCTCAATGAGATGTCTGTATGGGAGATGTCTGTATGGGAGATGTCCTCCTCAATGAGATGTCTGTATGGGAGATGTCCTCCTCGATGAGATGTCTGTATGGGAGATGTCCTCCTCAATAAAATGTCTATACGGGAGATGTCCTCCTCGATGAGATGTCTGTATGGGAGATGTCCTCCTCAATGAGATGTCTGTATGGGAGATGTCTATATGGGAGATGTCCTCCTCAATGAGATGTCTATATGGGAGATGTCCTCCTCGATGAGATGTCTGTATGGGAGATGTCCTCCTCGATGAGATGTCTGTATGGGAGATGTCCTCCTCAATGAGATGTCTGTATGGGAGATGTCCTCCTCAATGAGATGTCTATATGGGAGATGTCCTCCTCAATGAGATGTCTATATGGGAGATGTCCTCCTCAATGAGATGTCTGTATGGTAGATGTACTCAATGAGATGTCTGTATGGGAGATGTCCCTCAATGAGATGTCTGTATGGGAGATGTCCTCAATAAGATGTCTGTATGGGAGATGTCCTCCTCAATGAGATGTCTGTATGGGAGATGTCCCTCAATGAGATGTCTGTATGGGAGATGTCCCTCAATGAGATGTCTGTATGGGAGATGTCCTCAATAAGATGTCTGTATGGGAGATGTCCTCCTCAATGAGATGTATGTATGGGAGATGTCCTCAATGAGATGTCTGTATGGGAGATGTCCTCCTCAATGAGATGTCTGTATGGGAGATGTCCCTCAATGAGATGTCTGTATGGGAGATGTCCTCCTCAATAAGATGTCTGTATGGTAGATGTACTCAATGAGATGTCTGTATGGGAGATGTCTGTATGGGAGATGTCCCTCAATGAGATGTCTGTATGGGAGATGTCCTCCTCAATGAGATGTCTGTATGGTAGATGTACTCAATGAGATGTCTGTATGGGAGATGTCCCTCAATGAGATGTCTGTATGGGAGATGTCCTCCTCAATAAGATGTCTGTATGGTAGATGTCCTCCTCAATGAGATGTCTGTATGGTAGATGTCCTCAATGAGATGTCTGTATGGGAGATGTCCCTCAATGAGATGTCTGTATGGTAGATGTCCTCCTCAATGAGATGTCTGTATGGTAGATGTTTATATGGGAGATGTCCCTCAATGAGATGTCTGTATGGGAGATGTCCTCCTCAATGAGATGTCTGTATGGTAGATGTCCCTCAATGAGATGT
Source organism: Haliotis rufescens (assembly GCF_023055435.1). Classification (NCBI taxonomy): domain Eukaryota; kingdom Metazoa; phylum Mollusca; class Gastropoda; order Lepetellida; family Haliotidae; genus Haliotis; species Haliotis rufescens. The sequence continues at coordinate 56,503,631 of NW_025963779.1, read as the reverse complement.
CTGTATGGGAGATGTCCCTCAATGAGATGTCTGTATGGTAGATGTCCTCCTCAATGAGATGTCTGTATGGTAGATGTCCTCAATGAGATGTCTGTATGGGAGATGTCCCTCAATGAGATGTCTGTATGGTAGATGTCCTCCTCAATGAGATGTCTGTATGGTAGATGTTTATATGGGAGATGTCCCTCAATGAGATGTCTGTATGGGAGATGTCCTCCTCAATGAGATGTCTGTATGGTAGATGTCCTCAATGAGATGTCTGTATGGGAGATGTCCTCCTCAATGAGATGTCTGTATGGTAGATGTCCTCAATGAGATGTCTGTATGGGAGATGTCCCTCAATGAGATGTCTGTATGGTAGATGTCCTCCTCAATGAGATGTCTGTATGGGAGATGTCTGTATGGGAGATGTCCTCCTCAATAAGATGTCTGTATGGGAGATGTCCTCCTCAATGAGATGTCTGTATGGGAGATGTCCTCCTCAATGAGATGTCTGTATGGGAGATGTCCTCCTCAATGAGATGTCTGTATGGTAGATGTCCTCCTCAATGAGATGTCTGTATGGGAGATGTCTATATGGGAGATGTCCTCCTCGATGAGATGTCTGTATGGGAGATGTCCTCCTCAATGAGATGTCTGTATGGGAGATGTCCTCCTCAATAAGATGTCTGTATGGGAGATGTCCTCCTCAATGAGATGTCTGTATGGGAGATGTCCTCCTCAATGAGATGTCTGTATGGTAGATGTCCTCAATGAGATGTCTGTATGGGAGATGTCCTCAATGAGATGTCTGTATGGGAGATGTCCTCAATGAGATGTCTGTATGGGAGATGTCCTCCTCAATGAGATGTCTGTATGGGAGATGTCCTCCTCAATGAGATGTCTGTATGGGAGATGTCCTCAATGAGATGTCTGTATGGGAGATGTCCTCCTCAATAAGATGTCTGTATGGGAGATGTCCTCCTCAATGAGATGTCTGTATGGGAGATGTCCTCAATGAGATGTCTGTATGGGAGATGTCCCTCAATGAGATGTCTGTATGGTAGATGTCCTCAATAAGATGTCTGTATGGGAGATGTCCTCAATGAGATGTCTGTATGGGAGATGTCCTCCTCAATAAGATGTCTGTATGGGAGATGTCCTCCTCAATGAGATGTCTGTATGGGAGATGTCCTCAATGAGATGTCTGTATGGGAGATGTCCTCCTCAATAAGATGTCTGTATGGTAGATGTCCTCAATGAGATGTCTGTATGGGAGATGTCCCTCAATAAGATGTCTGTATGGGAGATGTCCTCAATGAGATGTCTGTATGGGAGATGTCCTCAATGAGATGTCTGTATGGGAGATGTCCTCCTCAATAAGATGTCTGTATGGGAGATGTCTGTATGGGAGATGTCCTCCTCAATAAGATGTCTGTATGGGAGATGTCCTCCTCAATAAGATGTCTGTATGGGAGATGTCCTCCTCAATAAGATGTCTGTATGGGAGATGTCCTCAATGAGATGTCTGTATGGGAGATGTCCTCCTCAATAAGATGTCTGTATGGGAGATGTCCTCCTCAATTAGATGTCTGTATGGGAGATGTCCTCAATGAGATGTCTGTATGGGAGATGTCCTCCTCAATAAGATGTCTGTATGGTAGATGTCCTCAATAAGATGTCTGTATGGGAGATGTCCCTCAATAAGATGTCTGTATGGGAGATGTCCTCAATGAGATGTCTGTATGGGAGATGTCCTCAATGAGATGTCTGTATGGGAGATGTCCTCCTCAATAAGATGTCTGTATGGGAGATGTCTGTATGGGAGATGTCCTCCTCAATAAGATGTCTGTATGGGAGATGTCCTCCTCAATAAGATGTCTGTATGGGAGATGTCCTCCTCAATAAGATGTCTGTATGGGAGATGTCCTCAATGAGATGTCTGTATGGGAGATGTCCTCCTCAATGAGATGTCTGTATGGGAGATGTCTGTATGGGAGATGTCCTCAATGAGATGTCTGTATGGGAGATGTCCTCCTCAATAAGATGTCTGTATGGGAGATGTCCTCCTCAATGAGATGTCTGTATGGGAGATGTCCTCAATGAGATGTCTGTATGGGAGATGTCCCTCAATGAGATGTCTGTATGGTAGATGTCCTCAATAAGATGTCTGTATGGGAGATGTCCTCAATGAGATGTCTGTATGGGAGATGTCCTCCTCAATAAGATGTCTGTATGGGAGATGTCCTCCTCAATGAGATGTCTGTATGGGAGATGTCCTCAATGAGATGTCTGTATGGGAGATGTCCTCAATAAGATGTCTGTATGGGAGATGTCCTCAATGAGATGTCTGTATGGGAGATGTCCTCAATGAGATGTCTGTATGGGAGATGTCCTCCTCAATAAGATGTCTGTATGGGAGATGTCTGTATGGGAGATGTCCTCCTCAATAAGATGTCTGTATGGGAGATGTCCTCCTCAATAAGATGTCTGTATGGGAGATGTCCTCCTCAATAAGATGTCTGTATGGGAGATGTCCTCCTCAATAAGATGTCTGTATGGGAGATGTCCTCAATGAGATGTCTGTATGGGAGATGTCCTCCTCGATGAGATGTCTGTATGGGAGATGTCCTCCTCGATGAGATGTCTGTATGGGAGATGTCCTCCTCAATGAGATGTCTGTATGGGAGATGTCCTCCTCAATGAGATGTCTATATGGGAGATGTCCTCCTCAATGAGATGTCTATATGGGAGATGTCCTCCTCAATGAGATGTCTGTATGGGAGATGTCCTCCTCAATGAGATGTCTGTATGGGAGATGTCCCTCAATGAGATGTCTGTATGGGAGATGTCCTCAATGAGATGTCTGTATGGGAGATGTCCTCCTCAATAAGATGTCTGTATGGGAGATGTCCTCCTCAATGAGATGTCTGTATGGGAGATGTCCTCAATGAGATGTCTGTATGGGAGATGTCCCTCAATGAGATGTCTGTATGGTAGATGTCCTCAATAAGATGTCTGTATGGGAGATGTCCTCAATGAGATGTCTGTATGGGAGATGTCCTCCTCAATAAGATGTCTGTATGGGAGATGTCCTCCTCAATGAGATGTCTGTATGGGAGATGTCCTCAATGAGATGTCTGTATGGGAGATGTCCTCAATAAGATGTCTGTATGGTAGATGTCCTCAATGAGATGTCTGTATGGGAGATGTCCCTCAATGAGATGTCTGTATAGTATGCACACAGCTGATGATGTGAACAATACCAAGGGCCTATATAATATACGAATCAGCATGTATTTAGTGAACCATAAGACTGTACCTTTGTGCGACTATGTACATGATGTACATAATCTTTGAATGATCTATTGTGTAAATTGAGGACAAAAGACTTACCCTACTTGGTTCAAGTAATTGGCTATAAAGACATTCCACAAAGTGGGTCTCCCCCACTGATCCCTCCAGTCAGGTGTATATCAACGCAATCAGTAACTGACATTAGGAGCATCTGAAATACCAACACAGCTACATATATCAAAATCTACTGCTGATGACAGTTACTCATGATCAGGATAATCATCTAATATATTGTTTCTAAACAGTTGTTAAATGATGAGTTTTTCTCTCCATCCTTGTCCTTCTCCTCCTCGTCTATATTCATCTATCGAAACTGTTAAGGGCAGTGGGGAAGTCTAGTGGTTAAAGCTGTGGCTCATCACACCAAAGATGCAGGTTCAATACCAAAACGGCTGCGACATGTCAAGACCCTATTGGAATATGGCTGGAATATTGCTGAAGATGGTTAAAATTTCAGGTTGATGAAGCACACATAAAATCACTGTTTGTGGAACACCTGAAACTTGCCCAGAAATCAGATACTATCCATCACAGATTGAAAGGGGCGCTTTGTATAGACAGACATGAACTTCTTAAATTATGCTAAATTTCTAAATGAATTCAAAAGAATTCACTATGTGCCATGATTGAATTGACTTTTATGCTGATCCTCAGCTTCATTGATTCACACTCATGATAGACTGACGAAAACTATGTCATTAAAGAACTACACTTCTTTAGCTAGTTGTGGGGTGAACAAACTTACATTACTGTAGTTCAGGAGAGAAGCATGCACATCTTTTCGTCAGTGATATCAATTTTGTACAGCATCACAAACTGTGTTCATCTTCATTAAGAGAAAAGAATTGTGTGTGTGCATGTGTGTATTTAATGCCACACACAGCAATATTCCAGCTATATAATAAAATAACCGAGTCTGGACCAGACAATCCAGTAATTGATATAAGCAATGATCCATCAGGGTTCGAAGACACCCAATCAACAAATGGACCAGTCAATCCATTTAGTCACCCCTTACGATCAGGTTGCTGGGGAGCAGTCACAACAGGAGGATTCACAGAGGGTCAGAAGATGGAGTAAAAGAGGTTTCACCATACTTTCTCATCTTCATGTTCTTGTAAAGTTTCCATCATCATCTGTAGTGCGGGTCAGCAAGGAATGCTACTTTACCTGTGACGGGTTAGGGTTAGGGTTAGGGTTAGGGTTAGGGTTAGGGTTAGGGTTAGGGTGTGTTGAGTGTTGACAAATTGTTGCCATGCATTATTCATGTAGCATAATTGCCATACCAGATTCACTTGCATTATAATAAGCATGTCATGGAGTAAGTGTGTTGTCTTGTTGTGCAGGGAGTGAAATGCCAGTGTAGAGACCTGCCGGTGTAACCTACTTGATTACTCAAGAGAGACATCACGCAGCATCCTACAAGATGGAGGAGCACACCCCGCTTCCGCAGTCTCAGGTACGTAGTACTGGCAATGTCAGCAGATTCCAGTGTAACCAGTCACCGATGGTTTGGTGATACTTTGTACTATGGTACTAGTACTGGACAGTAAGTTTTCTGTAACTTTCAAATTTTAATAATGTATGTTCTTATATTGTGCTAGACTCCATACAAGAGTTTCATGCTCAAATGGCTAACATAATTACCCCTGGCTATGGATCAGTGTGTGCACTCTATTATCATTCTCCGCTCCCTGGGGGGCAGTGGGGTAGCCTAGTGGTTAAAGCATTTGCTCGTCATGCCAAAGACCCGGGTTCAATTCCTCACATGGGTGCAATGTGTGAAGCCCAATTCTGGTGTCTCCTGTTGTGATATTGCTAGAATATTGCCAAAAGCATCATAAAGCCATACTCACTCATTAACTCATCCCCTCTGGGGGGGCGGTCGGGAAGCCTAGTGGTTAAAGCGTTCCCTCGTCACGCCGAAGACCCGGGTTCGATTCCCGACATGGGTACAATGTGTGAAGCCCATTTCTGGTGTCCCCCGCCGTGATGTTGCTGGAATATTGCTAAAAGCGGCGTAAAACCATATTCACTCACTCATCCCCCTGGGGAGTATACAGCCAAATCTGGCTTTGAGAGGCTAGAAGGTTTAACTGTCACATTATCATCTCTCCCTACCGGGTACCCAGTACATTTCCAGTGCCTAAAAGTGCATTTAACCTACCTTGTCCCATACGAGATATGCTATGGTTTGGCCATGATATCTTTCCTTGGCATTGTATCTCCAGAGGGGGCACGTGTGGCCCAGTCGTCTAAGGCGCCGCGATTCGCTGTGCAGAGCTGCGTCCCTTGGGCACGCCAGAAACCTATGATTGTGTGTTCGAATCCCGGTTCTCCCAAATTATGTTTCTAGGTTTGTCAGCACCACACCCGTGCTCGTGGGTTTCACCGAAGTTGGAAACGTCTGAGACCTGCATCACTTCGGGCTTTCCTCCCACATTAAGCTGACACGCCGTGATATAAATGGAATGCTTTTAAAAGCGGCGTTAAACCCAACCCACTCACTCACTCACCTTAACAAGAGGAGTTATGTATCATATTTTGTATCATGCCATGGAGATACTTATTGTACCACAACAAGGTGTATCATAAGCCCCAGGTGACACCAGGAAATCTTTCATCACATAAAGACCACCTCCATGGTCGGGTGGATGGAGTGTCTGCCCAGAGAATGGAAGGTAGTAGTTTGACTCCTGGTCGCGTCATACCAAAAGACTTGCTGTTACCCTGATGGTGCTCGACATTAAGGGGAAAAATCAAGGACTGGCTCGGAGTTAGTATACTGTGTCTGAGTGTGGTATCCATGTTAAACTGCGGGATGGTATCTCAGTGGGCTAGCATTATAGAATTGAAACTTGTCAGACTAGTACAAGCAACCACACACACACATGTATGTCACTATATAAGTGAAATAATCTTGTGTGCGACATTAAATCCCATTTCACTTCCCCTTACCTTATCACTTAATGTCACAACAGTCTGTATTGACAAACCTATTAATGTCCAGTAAACATTCATTCTAAGTGTTATTGTTTCAATGTGAATGGGGTGAATCTAAGATAACACTTTATTACCCCAAAGTAAAATTGGGCTAGATCAGCACAAAGTCTCAGCTTCTTAGAAACACACATACAATTACACAAGAGCATCACGATCGCAATAACATTAGATGTGGCACTAGCGAATAAATGCTCAACAATTACTTATCACAAAATTTATTTAGAAACCTGGTACCAGCTGGAATGAAGGAATTGACCAGGGCCCCATTCCTCAAAGCCATCTTAGCGCTAAGGTGATCGTAAGTCCCATACTTTAACATAGGCTTACGATCATCGTAGCGCTAAGATCGCTTTGAGGAACGGGGCACAGGCCTGTTTCATTTTGTACATGTTATTACAGTAAACTACGGTTATAACAGGATATACAGGATATTCAGGATATATACAGCAAATGCCTGGGATAAAAAACAGTATGTTATATCCACCAGTTTGTTATAAGCATGTTTGTTATAAACACAGTTTTCTGTATATATATATATGCCTCCTGACAACTTATTCGTTAGACATATTTAATACGAGTAAGGATAAGAATTATTGGATGAACAACTTCTTTATAATAAGTACTCCAACTTCTAAATGCCTATCAAAAAAATATTTAATACAACCAGTCTATCATCTAGGCATGGAAGCCGTTGACTTTCAAGCCTTAAACTGTGTTATCGCTGCCTCCTAGCAATACAAAGTGTTAATCTGTGCCTAGGAGCAATTAAAGTCAATAAAATTCATGTGGTTTAAGTCTTAGATGATTAATTTTAAAACAGACTGGCTAAATTGAATTTTTTAATAATGTAATTTAATCATTTTGATTGATTACCCTTCTTACAAAAATCACAAACACGAAAATTATGACTTATGAAACTCTGAGAATGCACTTGAAAGGATCCAATTAAAATTACCCAATCTAGTGAGGATTCTCAAGACATCAAGTCCCAGTTAATGTCCCAAGGGTCTCCTAGTGCACAGTGTCCACCCTATTACCTATATACTTATCCCCTATCAGCTGGAGTATACAGCATGATATCCCCCCAGATGCTACAGGGCATACACAGGTGCTGCAGGGCGACCTGACCCTCCCTCTCCTCTATCAAAGATTATGACAGATATCGCCCAGGGGAGTGTAACACTTCCTCAGATCCCACGTGAGAAGTATGCACCAGTACTCTCTTCAGGCTTACACTGGAATGGACATGTGGAGTTAAAAATGAGGAATATGGTTCGTACCTTTTTATTCCTACATTAATATTTCATGACAATTTGAAAATACATGTATAAATGTTTTTCTTAAAAGGCTGAAAGCCTGACATGACCTCATGTCTCTTATTAAAAGGGAGGTAGGTTGTTATGAAAAAATTGAGATGATAAAAAGTTACCAATTTCAGGCTGTTAATATCTGTTCAAATACATTTTTAAGGAACATTGTGTCTCCATTCAATTTTAAAATTTAAGAATTAAAGGTGTCCTTGTCATAACTATGTGTCTCCCAGACCCTAGAGAATGAATTAAAAAGTGAATTCAACTCAAGTCTAGAATGATGGCAAGTCTAGATTGCCTCAGCAAATTAAGCATTGTTCTGTGCTCCATTTGGATTTTATTTTCTATTTTGTATATATATTTTTAAATATCATAACTTTATTTCTGGAACTAAATGTTGTCTTACCCTTATTAAAGTCAAAGCAATTAAAGATAATGGGGATGTCTAGAGAAACATGATGTTGCAGAAAATCTGTGGGTCTCTTTAGCATCTAACACTGCATCAATGTACTCATTAAAGGAGGCTCTGTCTAACCATGCTTCTAAAGGATCATTTTAAAAATTGCATGTCCTCTTTGCTAAGGTTTTCATATTGCTGTTTGGTTCATGGGTAGTACTTAAATACACTGTATGTTTACTACTGGCTACCATGAGTTGTAGTGAGCAAGAGTTGTGTCCCTTAGATAGGTGATGTAGTTTCAAGTGTAGTTGGGTTATACTCAGTATCTTTTTGGGGTGAGTGAGTGAGTGAGTTGGGTTTAACGCCGCTTTTAACATTATTCCAGTTATATCACGGCGTGTCAGCTTAATGTGGGAGGAAAGCCCAAAGTGATGCAAATCTCAGATGTTTTACCACTTCGGTGAAATCCACGAGCACGGGTATGGTGCTGACAAACCTAGAAACATAATCGTGGCGAACCAGGATTCGAACCCACAATCATAGCTTTCTGGCGTGCCCAAGGGACACAACTCTACACAGTGAATCGCAGCGCCTTAGACGACTGGGCCACCCGGCCGTGCCCCCGTACCTTTTTAAAACCTTTACACTGCAGGAGAAATTCATTCAATATTTACATTTTATTCATATGTGTTGGTAATTCGGATCAACTGATCATGTCTAAACGTAAATCTGCTATTTGGAAGAATTGTCCCTGGTCATCTTTGGAAAACACAGATCTGTGACCTCAAGGGGGTCAAATTGTTACTCCAACAAATTGGATTCACCCTTTCTTTGTCTGTTAGCTCAAACTGCATGATGTTATCAATTTCATTTTGACTGATTAGCCTAATTACACAGATACATGCCTCAGTTTCACACAGAGCTCTACCTGCAACATTTACCTACACTGAAAACTCCTTCTTTACTCGAGACTTTTTTATGCTTAAAAGTTTCATATTTTTTGGACAGTTTACAGTTAGGTGCTAAAGGCTCTTGCTTCTTTTGATTTATCCTTGGGACAGCCTGGTGGTATTAATCTGCAGTAGAGATATTATTCCATGACGTATTCTCAATTACTTTGCTAATTCTCTTTAACTCTTATTGTTTATTAAATTTAAACAAAAAAATTACATACGTTCATCCTAAGCAACAACTTTTTATAGTTTATCTTGACAAAGTAGACACAATTTATGGATAACAATTTCTTTAATTAGTGTAAAGGCGACGTTTCGGTATAGATCCTTATACCGCCAAGCAAGATTGACTGTCTTGCTTGACAATGGTCTAAGGCTCTATACCGAAACATCACCTTTTACAGTAAAGTTGTTATCCATAAATTATCTCTACTTTGTCGTCCATCAACTTCTAAGTAATGCCTATCATACAATTCAGTTGATCTCATAACAAGCAAACCCCAAATATTGTGACGGTTGTATTTTGTTCCAATCTTGTGTCAATGAATGATCAGATGGAATCAAGAACACAGAAATTCTAACACTTTGTTCCAAAGGTTCAATATTTCATGTGAAAGGGAATCCCCTGCAGACAAAATATGGGAATAAAACCGAAATTCCCCGCCAATAGTTAATTCCACGCTTGAAATGCCCTCTACTGCAGCATTCCTAGGGCATGTGCACTTGAATCTTTCAGTAGTGACATTTTTCCAACATTGCTGCAATATAGGAACATATGGAAACGGTTTGTAGAGTTTTATGTGTAAATGTTTCCATACGACAACTTCTGACTAACTGCACTGAATTGTGCCATTGTTCACAGCTGGGGGCCTCAGGGTTTAACAAGCTTGGAATTTGAAAACAAAATCTTTATTTAACATATTAAGATCACATTTCAGTTCTTATGTCAGATTTGTGCATCATTAATTGCTGAAATCTATTTTTTGACAAAAAAATACTTTGAGCTTTTCTAGAATGAACAAGAAAATCCTCTGTGTAATCACAGAATACCCCCAGGAAAACATTTCTGTACAAGTTTCTAATTTGATTGTTGATTGTTTATAATTTTGTCATATTTGTTTAATTCAAGCAGATTTGACTAAGTAATGAAAGATGTTGTTTCATTTTTATTTGTTTAAGAGAGAAAATTTCCTTTGGGGTTTATGCAAACGATTTCATTACCATGTTTGCAAGAATTTCCTTATTAAGGGATGAATGGAAACATACAAGAGACATAAATGTTTAAATTGTAAGAAAATTCTAACTTTCTGTCTGGCACTCGTCATTAGTCTAGACCCTGAAACAGAAATACCCAGGATGTCTAGATTTATCTGAAAATGAAAACATTCTCTGGTCTCCTTGTTAAAGATAGTTTAACGAAAATACAATTTTATTTTTTTCATTTAAGAGACTAATTGTTAGTCTAAAAGGTCATATAAAAGCTATCCTTAACATGACATCACTGAGAACTTCATGACTATTGGTCTAGCTTCAAAGTCAAGTCCTTGCACATGTGTGATAAATAGCTTTGTTGTTTAAGACCAGCCACTTGGCATAGGAAGTGACCCATGTGTTTAACATTGTTTTAACATTGAATCACTGCTAGGCTATATTGCATTGTGACATCAAAGGTCAGTACAAGTTTTATCACATGCTCTGCAGTGTTGTGGGTGATATTGAAGTCAATCCCTGCCTCTTTGTTGGGATAGGTGTGGAAAATGTCTCGCCTTGAGTACAGTTTCTCTTACTGCAGATGAACAGAGTTTGTGGTGCTGGACATTATTGAAACATTGTGTAATGGTTCTCTGACTGATTACAGTTTATCTTTAACTGAAGATGAGCACAGATTGTCGTGCTGGACAATATTGAAATATTGTGTAATTGTTTCTCTCACTGTATCATAATGCATGAGACCTGTGAAGATCCAGGGTAGAATAGGTCTTCAGCAACCCATGCTTGTTGTAAGAGGCGACTAATGGGATTTGATGGTCAGGTTCGCTGATTTGGTTGATGCATCGATGCTCATGATATCAATCACTGGATTTTCTGGTCAAGACTCGATTATTTGCAGACCGCCATCATATAGCTGGAATATTGCTGAGTGCGGCGTTAAACAATAAACAAACAAACAAACAGACCAAACAAACATAATGCATGAATAACTTAACACAATCTAAATGAAATAGAAATCATTAACCAATTGCACAAATACTCGACACTATAAGGGATAGGCGACTTCTTACTTGAAAAGAAAATTCTTTAGGAAACCTACCAGTATTCTCACAAGTTATCATAACATATTGCAATGATAATATCTGATGTTTCTATAACTGGTGAGCCTAGAAGTAGCATCCATCATGCCTGAAGGCCGAGATGTTTTGTGTGTTTTGTTCTGACAACTACAGACAGTGTTGTCATTTCATGACATTGGTGAGTGACAGTTGCAACATTCTAGAAATGTCATATGTCATTACAGAGCTGCATAGCGATGTCAACATTGTATGAAATATTGGAAGAACACTGACACACGAGAAGAGAAAAATCTAAAATTATTATAACATTTTGTAACTTGTCTGTTGACATGCAGTATATTTCATCAGTTTCTCCAAGCTATCCATATCAATTTCTCCAAACTATCCATATCTGTTTCTCCAAACTATCCATATCAGTTATTCCAAACTATCCATATCAGTTTCTCAAAACTATCTATATCAGTTACTCCAAACAATCCATATCAGTTTCTCCTAACTATCCATATCAGTTTCTCCAAACTATCCATATCAGTTTCTCCAAACTATCCATATCAGTTTCTCCAAACTATCCACATAGGTAGTCAAGTAAGGTTGCTATGGATAACAACTTCTTTATTTACTGTAAAGGTGACGTTTCGATACACATCCTTATACCTAAGGCCGCCTTGCTTGACAACGGTATAAGGATCTATACCAAAATGTCGCCTTTACAGTAATAAAGAAGTTGTTATCCATAAATTGTTTCTACTTTGTCATCCGTCAACTTCTAAGTAATCAAACAATTATTCTTTTCATACCATGACAGCAATCTCTTTAAAATCAGATCTTAGTTTTCGCTACTGCTAAATAAGATCTGAGGACATCCCATTACGGGTCACGTCAGAACTAAGATCTGATTTAAAAGAGATTGGCCATGACAGATTAACAACAGAAATACGACAGAATCAGTAGTTCTACAACTTCTTTGCAGAAGTATACAATTAATATAAACAGGCAATACATATTTGGTACAATATGTATGATAAACAATAAACAACAATACTAATATCTAGACTACCGTATTCGACGCAATAAGCGCCCACGGCGACATTTGCTAAGATATTGGCTAGTAAACAATCCCAATTAGCACCCATTCCGATTGTTCAATGTACACAAGACTTATTTATTTGCGTATAATACCCACTCGTGTGTTATATACACCCTTAATTATGGGCATTTAATTCTGGAAAAAATATCTGTCGTACATAAACATTTCAGGCTGTCAGCATAAACCACAAAATTTATCTTTCAACTCTGTTTTTTTTCACCCAAATAACGTTCTAATAAGAGCGCCCTATTTCTAATTTTGAGAGCGCCCTGTGCGCTTATTATGTCGAATACGGTATGTACATTGTTGATAAGGCACGGGAGGTAAGTTATCAGTGTACACTCCTGTATCAGTCTGACATCAGGTATTGTTATACTGAGGATTGTTAGTGATAGCGTTAAACCTGATATGTATATAGTCACTGTAACCCACTTAGTCACATTCACTTACACTGTCACAACTCTGAATGATATTGGACTGATAGAAGGTGGAGAGGGTCTTGGCTGGATACCTGACACACTCTCAACAATAAGGAAGCTCTACTGGTCAGTAATTGATTTGGTATGTGTTTGTAGTGAGTGAGATAGTTATATCATAGTCTGATTAATGTGTGAGGAAATCCTGGTGTGATGCAGATTAACCTTAGAATCAAGGTGCTCGCAGACCAAGGATCATGATTTGGGTTTCAAATCAGAGATCCTAGCAAAGAGAAATACAGCTCCATAGACAATGTCATTAAAATCAGATCTAAGTTCTTGCTGCTGCTAAACAAAGATCTGAGGACATCCCCTTACTGGTCAAGTCAGAACGACTTTGACCGACCACTGAAATGACTAACAAGAAGTTGACATCAGCCAATTAGAAAGCAGCTTTCTCAAGCTTTATGGCACTTGTTTCAACCTGGCAACTCCCATTTCAGACTACGCTTGAAAAATATGTTGACACAGTTTTTGATTAAAATTTTGAAAACTGAGCAAAAAACATTCCGGAATGTCTAATATATGGTTGAGATTGTATGGCAGTGCTCTCCACGTACTGTGCAACGCCTCCTTCGCTCAAATGTTTATCCCACAGAAGTGAGTGATAGACAACAATTTTGACGGAATAAGTCGTACAGACCGTAACTGTTGTTCGGAATACCCAGTGTTAACGTTTTCGAGGTTGCATGATCAGAAAACACACTCCGACTGTCACTTTAACGATCTGGTAAGCGACGTTCTGATAGGTCGGATGAAAGGTCGTTCTGACTTGACCCGTAATGAGATGTCCTCAGATCTTTGTTTAGCGATAGCGAGAACTAAGGTCTGATTTCAATGAGATTGCTCCATAGAACCATGCCCAATGTCAGTGTCTCTGTTAATGTCTGGACCGCCTCCGTGGTCTAGTGGTAGAGCGTCCGCCCGGAGAGCGGAAGGTCCGGGGTTCGATCCCCGGCCGTGCATACCAAAAGACCCTGTCTGGCGCTCGGCATTAAGGGGCTAAAACAAGGACTGGTCGGCTCAGAGTCAGTATACTGTGTCTGAGTGGGATATTCATGTTAAACTGCGGCATGGTATCTCAGTGAGCTAGCACTATAAATTGGCATCAGTTCAGACTAGTGCAAGCAGCCACACAAATACACACTATATAAGTGCAATAATCTTGGACGTGATGTTAAACCCCATTTCACCTAACCTCACCTGTTAATGTCTGAAGTGTTTATAGCAATGCTCAGCGTTCATCCGTTACCTCTTAATGACATGTGATCATGTACTTGAAGATACCTGATACTCGGGAAATATTAGATGCTGTGTTTCATCTGGCCAGAACTGGCAGCTAACAATATGAACTCTACCCTAAATAAGAATTGTGTTTATTACCTACAAGGGCAAACATATCGGGGTTCATTAAAATCATACGTGCCCTAGGGTCATATCATGTCACAAGACAACAGAGTATTGTTTCCGTCATCATTGACATAATTTGAATCTTATTGTGACTAAGGTCGGTATGACGTCACACTAGAAACGACGTCATAGCTGAAGATTGTCGACATCCTTGATTTAGCCCCTTAATGCTGAGCGCCAGACAGGGTAACAACAAGTCCAATCTTTTAACGTCTTTTGGAATGACGCGGCCAGGGATCAAACCCCAGCACCTTCTGCTCTCCGGGCGGATGCTCTACCACTAGACCACAGAGGCGGTCCTTTGACATGAACACTCATATAATATCCTCTATGTAATTTGGTAAATCAGTGGGTAAATCAAATGGATAAGCATAAGGTAAATCAAATCAGTGGAATCATTGAGACCTGGATTCTTGGATACCGTAAATTGTTAAATTAATGTGAGCATCAAATTAATGCAAACAATGTGACTGTCCTTTGCTCGCATTAATAAATTAACACATTTTTATCTGGACATATTGGCGTATAACTACTTGGTGGTATTGTTTGCTGATTAGTTTTTATAGTTCAAAGGTAGTTTCATGCTAGCATTAATCTTATGATTTACAATATCCAAATGGCATCTGGACAGAACAACAGTGTATGCGTTCTCTTTACACAAGTGATTCAATAGCCTCATTTTCTAATGGGGGCATGGGTGGCCAGTCTAAGGTGCCGCAATTCGCTGTGCAGAGTTGTGTCCCTTGGGCACGCCAGAAACCTATGATTGTGGGTTCAAATCCCGGTTCGCCCCGATTATGTTTAGGTTTGTCAGCACCATACCCGTGCTCGTGGGTTTCACCGAAGTGGTAAACGTCTGAGACCTGCATCACTTCGGGCTTTCCTCCCACATTAAGCTGACACACCGCGATATAACTGTAATACTTTTAAAAGCTGTGTTAAACCCAACTCACTCACTCTAACGCCAGGTAAACAGGCAAGAGTTACCTGAGCATACAGCTGACCTAACTGTATTGATTAGATGTGAAACATAGTCTCTCCGTGTAGTCGTGACAAAGTTCCAACAGCTCATTTTAAGTTTCAATCAATGCAGAGCCATAACAAATAAACATCAGGTTACACATGTGTGCCAGTAATCACATGCAGTACCAGACTCTGAAGCTGTTCTCAAGGACATCTCTGATGTGATCATCCCATGCTGGTATCACTGATGCTAGCAGAAGGAAGCTGTTGGTTTCAATTGGCATGCTTTTGTTAGAATGTATTTGAACAGGTTGGTTGTGTTTAGATTTCCATTTGAATCCAACATCACTATGTCTGTCTATCAGAGCAATTGAATAAGTAGGATGATCATTGTTGTTGTTTCATGAGTCAGAAGGCAGTCATGTCTCCATTAGTCTTTATCAGTGATCTGATTGACATGGAGGACCATGACAGTTAACGTTATTAGTGAAATTTATCCCAAAATTACATTTCTGACTCAATTGGGCAGTCATGTGGTTGAAGCATTCACATGTCATGCTGAAGGCCTGGTTTGATGTGTCACATGTGTGCAATGTGTGAAGCCAATTTTTGGTTAACTTTTTTTGACAGGGGGGGGCAAATATTTGTACAACTTAATTCAAATAAAACTTTCTATAAAAAATCCCCCCCCCCCCCCCCCCCCCCCCGGCTGGCTACGGCACTGACCCGGATGGTTTTGGTTTGGTTTGTTGTTTTACGCCGCACTCAGCAACATTCCAGCTATATGACGGCGGTCTGTAAATAATGCAGTCTGGACCAGACAATCCAGTGACTGACATTATGATCATCGATCCACACAACTGGGATACAATGACATGCATCAACCAAGTCAGTGAGCCAGACCACCTAATCTCGTTAGTCGCCTTTTACGACAAGCATGGGTTGCTGAGGACCTATTCTACCCCAGAACTTCATGGGTAGAACCTGGATGGGATATTGCTGGAATAGTGTATAAAACCAACTCACTCACTCAGACACACTTGAATATGAATGAGCATAGTTTTACTTCGTTTTTAGCAATATTCCAGCAATATCACGACAGGGGCCACTAGAAATGGGCTTCACTCATTGTACCCATATGGGGATTGAACCCAGGCCATTTGAACATGAAGCTCATTAGACAGAGTAACACCTGAAACATGTTGATCAACTTATATAATGCTATTTTGATTCACTCTATGGCTAGTTATCACATACCTGGAGCGTAATACCATTACATGGAATATCTGACCATTAATTAACCCCATGCCTGTGTGCAGACACTGCACTGTGGCGACGCGATCGTCAGGCCAATTAACTCCGCCATAGTGACTACCAAAATGAATTTTTAATATCAGAACATGAAGGAAGGAATTGATTAGCAGCCATTGTTTTTCACCTAGGGCCTTATGTTTAATGTCCACCATGTGATGTGGACAAGGGTTGTGTTATGACTGACTGGACTGGTCACTTCACAACCTTGGGCTATTGTTGTATGGAATATGGACCCAGGAACCAGAACCTGTGGAGGGGAAAGTTCACCATGAGGTTGGTGTTGTGTATTTGTTGTGGTTTTGTGCTTGTTAAGTTAAGGGGATACACTTGTCATATCGCCATGGTAACTGGGATAGAGTTCTAATTCGTCTAATACTCAGATTGATATTTTATATTTTATCGTTTGATATCTGTCTGTTGATTAATATTTGTCTTTCTGGATTTTAGGTCTGAAACAATTGTGGTTTTGTTACCAAGGTTTCAAAATTAGGTCTGTTGGTAAATGGTATTTTATGTTACCAAGGCGATTGTGTGTCATCCTCTCTCGATGTGGTAGATCATCAGAATGTTAATCTACATAATAACATATCATCATCATCATCATCATATATTTCATTCGATGGTAAATGTAACATTGGGGCTGGCGTGAACAATGTGATATCAACTGAACTACATCAGCTGCTAAGGGGAGAAGGGATAACCTAGTGGGTTAAGCGTTTGCTCCTCACACCAAAAGGTGTGGGTTCGATTTTCCCCTTGGTACAATATGTGAAGCACATTTCTGGTGTCCCCTGTTGCGATGGAATATTGATAATTGCGGTGTAAATTAAAGCATACTCGTTTACTCCTATTCAAGTGTGTCGGTGTGATTGAGTTGAGTGAGTGAGTTGCTTTTACGAAATATCTCAGCAATCGTGATGGTATAGCTGGAATATTGCTAAAAATGGCACAAAACCATACTCAACTCTTTATGAGTGAGTGAGTGAGTGAGTGAGTTTGATTTTACGCCGCTTTTAGCATTATTCAAGCAATATCACGGCGGGGGACACCAGAAATGGGCTTCACACATTGTACCCATGTCGGGAATTGAACCCGGGCCATCGGCGTGACAAGCGAACGCTTTAATCACTAGGCTACCCGATCGCCCCCAACTCTTTATGAATTATGGGAATAGACTTCTGTATTAATCCTGGAAAAAATCAATGATTTCATGCAATTCTGTAACATATGTACCAGGATCCTGTCATGTGCTGTGTAGACAGAAAGCTGGGTAATCAGATCACGCCCAGATCATGGTGATGAAAATGTATTGAATATTGCATGTGGTACTAATCACGACTTTGAAACTTAATGACTTTGAAACGTGTGATGAAACCCAGGATGGAATGTACAGATTGTGAAACTTTATCTGGGGAATATGACCCTCTTCATAAATTGCATAGTTTAGATATATGGTCTCTGGTTTAATTCAGCTACGGATACATAGTCACTTGCTTGATGAAAATATGTACCATCATGTTACTGGCGTGATTTCAAGGTTCAATTTATGTCTAGGGAGTTAATCATACTGATGGTGATGAAACATAAGCAGCAAAAACAGATCTAGAAAAGGTTTCCTTTGCCCCCCCCCCCCCCCCCCCAACACACACACACCCTCCCAACCCTCCACACCCTCATACACACCCACCCCCCACCCCCCACCCCCTCACTTTTAGAAGCATACTAATCATGTGCCACATTGGTGGCATGTTTCTAACAAAAATAACATTTAATGGACCAATTTTGGGCTAATGATCACAAATTGTGTGTCCCCTTTTACAAAAAGCTCTATCCTTGCTTGAGGAGAACAAATGTACATGTACTTTGTATTTGATGGCAGGATTTATTACTTGAATTGCAGTTTTTAAATGCTTTCTCTAGATCCATCCCACAGAAAGGACTCCATGGAGACTAGATCCTCAGTGCTTGTTATATAAGAGCTAAAGGACTGGTCATTTATTATAGGTTGGGGTCATGAAAAAATGTTGCATAAAATCAGCAAAATAGTTTTGTTTGTTTGTTGTTTTACGTCAACACTCAGCAATATTCCCGCTATATGACAGTGGTCTGCAAATAATGGAGTCTGGACTAGACAATCCAGTGATTGACATCATGAGCATCAATCCACTTAATTGGGATATAATAACATTCATCAACCAAGCCAGCAAGCCTATTAGTGGCCTCTTACGACAAGCATAGTCGCCTTTTACGGCTAGCAAGGGTTGCTGAAGACCTATTCTACCCCAGATCTTCATGGGTCTCTTCAACCAAGTCAGCAAGCCTGACCACCCAATACTGTTAGTCGCCTCTTACGACAAGCATAGCCGCCTTTTACGGCAAGCATGGGTTGCTGAAGACTTATTGTTTATGTGTCATCCTAGCCTAGTGTCTTAGATCGTTGCTTGAATATTTACAGGCTGCCATGATAAAGTCAAAATCATGAAATTATTGCAAGCATGAAATTATTGCGAAAAATGCAGGTGACCCTTGCTCACATAAATAAAGTGATGCACATTTATATGGACATATTCTATAGACTTTAATATCATGTCAGGTTTACAGCATATACTTGAAAGTGGCGACAATACATTTACCGCATAACAAAGCTCGCAAAAAGGAATGTAATTTTGCGCTTGACTAAGTGTTTGTCACTGGCTACCGTGTCAAATGTAGTCAGGGTTTGATTACACAGGTGGATATCACATGTAGGCCTGTCGTCTACGTTGTATGATGGTGTCTTTGTTCGTGGCAATTTTGTCAAAGAATTAAAGGCCAAACACTGCATATCCATTAATTTTGGTGATGCTTGATAAATACATTATATTGCGTATTTCCGTTCATAAGAGTGAGTGGGGAGATAAGTTGGGTTTAACACTGACTTGACCAGTCCAAAGTGTCACAATTTGCTGTGCATAGTTACCTCCCTTTGGCATGCCAGAACCGGTGATCGTGGGTTCGAATCACTCAGGTTATGTTTCTGGGTTTGTCAGCACCATACCCGTCCTCATGGTTTTCTCCAAAGTGGTAAACATCTGAGACCTGCATCACTTTGGGCTATCCTCCCACATTAAGCTGACATAAAAGGATATAACTGGAGGGGGCATGGGTGGCCCAGTCGTCTAAGGCGCTGCGATTCGCTGTGCAGAGTTGCGTCCCTTGGGCATGCCAGAAACCTATGATTGTGTGTTTGAATCCCGGTTCGCCCTGATTTTGTTTCTAGGTTTGTCAGCACCATACCCATGCTCATGGGTTTCACCGAAGTGTTAAATGTCTGAGACCTGCATCACTTCGGGCTTTCCTCCCACATTAAGCTGACGTACTGTGATATGACTGGAATACTGTTAAAAGTGGAGTTAAACCCAACTCACTCACTTCAAGATTAACTAACTCTGCTATGGCTTAACGGAGGCAACAGGTGTGGTAACTCTTTTAGAATCAGAGCTAGAATCAGAAAATAAAATAAAAATAGTTTATTATATTTTTATTTGCCTGCCTGATAAAACGATACAACTTAAAAAATAATTCAAAATTTAAAGTACTATTCATGTTTAAATAATAATCTGTTAAATGTCTCGTCACTAATACAGCAAACCTCTTGTTAAGAGATCAAAAGGTTCTTAGTTCATGCCCAATCGAATACAATACATTGTTTCTATATGCAGCCATTGTTTGAAACTGGAGAAACCACAGCAAGTCTTCATCCTCAATCCATCACCAGGAATATCTATTTAACATAAGTGTACACAGGGCAAGGATGAAGTTATACTTGTTTACTAGTTAATGTTGGCTGCAGATACAACAACAAAGTGATTATTCTAAAATCTTTAAAGGTATGTCAAATCTAAGCCCAAAATAGATTCCGAGGCATTTAATACACAAACTGAAATTTCAAGAATGCAGACCTTTGTCCAGGGGGATACAGTGAGCCTTGCTATCTTATGACACGAGTTTACTTGAAAAAATTCCATTGACACAGCTACACAGAGGTGGCCATGTTTGACATGGGCTTCATGACAGTAACATGACATGACATGACATGCAGGGAAGGTATACCCACCTGTCTGGGGCCAGGGACAAGTCCATCATGGTACAAAGACAGATGGATGTCTTCATACCCCCATGCTTCACCTTTGGGAGTTTTCTTTGATATATTGTTTCCAAAGAAACTTTCAAAAGAATTCCTCAGTTTCTAAATCCTGGGATTTACCTGCAATATGCCTTTATGCTACCGTCATTACTTTAAGTCAGACTTGGTAGTGAACGATGCTCTTTATCATGAAGGATGTCTGGTGGTATGGTTTCGTTCACTGCACAACTGTCACTTAGCTGTCGTAAATCTAGAATGCTTTATTTTGTATTCTAAGTCAATCTGTCGCCAACATGAAGCCATGTGACCGAGAGTTGTAAACAAAGAGTAAAATCATCAAAGATATAGTATTATATATTACCCGATAAACAAAAAGGTAATTAATTCCCTTCTTACAAATTAATATTAATGTTAAATCCTAATCAACTGTCCAACCAATGCATAAAACTGAAATGCAGCTGTCAGATTTAAGATTAATAATATTTATAAAAAAAACAACAAGGCCAAGATTTATTTTTTTTTATCATCTATCAATCCAAATCAAACTTTATGATGAATAAAATAATCCTGTACAATGTATTTTATTTTTATATTTTTATATTTTTTTTCAACCTACCAACCAAATTCTTCACTGCCAAATTTTTTAACACCCTTGAAAAAGTTAAGTTGATAAGATTAGTGTTTACAAAAACACACTTCTCTGCATATCAGTAATGTAGTATTATCAACATGATAAACAATGTCACACATGACACACACAAATGGAAGACGTCTTACACCAAGGTTGGTTAAATGTCTGTGACTGGTGCTGATAATTGTGGGAGGACGAGTAGCTGCATTAATACATGAGATCTTCCAAACATGTCGCGTACCTGCCTGTAGGCAAGTGTGAAAAGGTTTTAGTCAGAGGTAGATTTCATGATGACTAACTGCCTTATTTCAAGCAGCAAACTCATGTAGTTTTTCCCAGGGAGGAGTATTGTGATCATCTTTAAGATAATTAGAGCATAACACACAACTCATCTCACAACATGGAGACATGAAACTTTCCATGGATAACGACTTTGTTATTCTTTGTATTGACGGTTCATGGCATGTCTTGCCCCTTCATCAGGTTTGTTGTTTGTTTGTTTGTTATTTATCGCCACACTCAGCAATATTTCAGCTATATGACGGCGGTCTGTAAATAAATGAGTCTGGACCAGACAATCCAGTGATTGACATCATGAGCATTGATCCACTCAATTGGGATATGATGACATTCATCAACCAAGTCAGCGAGCCTGTTAGTCGCCTCTTACGGCAAGCAAAGGTTGCTATTCTACCCCGAATCTTCACAGGTCCCTTCATCAGGTGAATGAATCCATCAACACACTGTCAGAGGAGTATTCAAATGGCATTTCAGTCTCATCCTATTCTGATGGATGAACCCATATTAATACTTAAATTTGTTGTACCTCTATTAAGAATCTAGCAATGTCATTGGTCAAACCGTACCACATTACGAAGCAATACATTTCAATGTAGACCCCAAAATCATGTGACTGACACTGACCTTGAATATTGATTTGTCACATGATCAGTAGTGACCTGTCACGTGATGAATAGCGTTGACTCGTCGCTTACCACATCATGAATGTGATTTCTAAACATGGGGTATTCTGAACGATAGTTACAGGCCTAAGGACTGAATCCATACAATCAAGACCATCTATTAACCATTCCAGAATATTCTTTTGTTCAGGTTTCAAATTTTTAATCGTGAATTTGTCAAAATATGTTTCAAAGCGTAGTCACCAATTTGAAATTAGTGCCATAAAGCACGAGAAAGCTGCCTTCTGATTGGCTAATGTTGACTTCTTGTCAGTCATTCCATTGGTTGGTCAAAGTTTGCACAAGGTTGGTCTGATGTGACCCGTAATGGGGTATCCTGAGATCTTTGTTTAGCGGTAACGAGAATTAAGATCAGATTTTAATGAGATTGCTCATCTGCTAGAAGACAAGATGGTGTCTGGTATACTAACATTTTATGGTTCACAGCTGTAATGAAACAGAGGACTGTTTTAATGCTTCGATAAACTTTAATGTGAATTTTGGTATAACAAAAGAGCAAGCATTGTGTTGTTGAAACAGAACTAACATTAAATATTTATTTTTATCAAATTTTAAAATGTATATATAATTTATGAAAACCTATATGGATAAATGTGCATAATTGAACATGATACAAGTAATAACTCTCGAAGAGGTCAATGTGGGTAAAGAAGGCTTCGGTCCAGTCAGACCACCTCAGGGGTCAGGTCCTTGGGTCCTTCTTTTCGCGCATTGACATCGTCAAGAGTTTACTGTCATTTAGGGTATAGTTGCCTGTAAATATAAAATTTAAACACTAGAGAATAACCAGTCTTGGTGTTCCCACGAAACAGATTCCACTGGTAGTGAAAGGCATAATAGCAGTGAAAATTATACGAATGGATCTCTGGACATCAGTGATGACACTAGGTGTTCGCTAAAAGAAAAAACACACACACAAAGAACTGGTCTGGTCTGAAGAATAACTAAGATAAGAATAATATTGTTTTGAAACACTGAATCACTGATGTGTGTTGTTGAGATAGTGATTCACCAGAGGGGCATGCTATAATTGTCATATTCTTACCTACTAGGTATATATAAAGTGGTGGTTTCAGTCCATCCATGTACATTTAACCCTGTCAATTATGCTCCGGCATTATACACACGATGACTGGACTGTGGCCTCAGCATTGTTGCCAGATTCCTTTGTTGAACTGTGTGACTTGCACAATTTTGAAGGATGAGACGTGAATAGGTGTTTATTTACCCACTGATAAGTCCCTCCATTAAGACAAGACAGACAACTTGACTGAACCCATGTCCAGGGTTACTGTGTGCAAAAGGTGTATCTTACTTCTGTCCGTGTCTGACTAGGGATTTGTTTTACAAGGCCTCAGCAAAGTGCTCAAAAGTTTTATGGTAGACATTTGGAGGACATTTCCAAATTTGATGCATCAGTGACAAAATTGACGTGTTGTTTCAGAAACATTTGACTTGCCTTTGCATGTGTTTGTGAGGGGTGCCACCGATGGGGCAGGATTTGCTCACCTTTTCAAGAACACCTGGTATCATCACTATTTGATCGTGATTCATAAACACATGTTCATGATATAGTCAGAATTGCACAATGGTCTGCTTTTGGCAGATATCACTTACAATTATGGAAAGGCTTTTGTTGCTTTTATTTGGGAACAGAGACACACATTTTGTAATCCAACAAGCAAAAGGTAAAAACTGGCAAATAAATTGGCAAAGCAGTTTGCAGTTTGGTAGTTGTGTCAGTAAAACCTATCACCACATAACTTATAGCGTTGTACCAGTAATACATTTACACTTATTTAGTGTACCTGATATGATTTCAAAATGTCTGTTTAATATGCGTTGAAAAACAGATGTGTGTACAAGAATCTGAGTAAGATTTATTCAAAATGGGTGAGGCTTTAGGCTGGTGTTTTGCAGCAAGTCTATAGTAGAAGACACAATGATTGGGATTAAAGAACTGTACTATGCTGACTATCTGGTCTGAAAGCATTCCAAGAGGTGATGCTACGATTCGCTGTGCAGAGTTGGTTCCCTTGGGCATGCCAGAAACCTATGATTGTGGGTTCGAATCCCAGTTCACACCGATTATGTTTCTAGGTTTGTCAGCACCATACCCCTGCTCGTGGGTTTCATCGAAGTTGTAAACGTCTGAGACCTGCATCACTTCGGGCTTTCCTCCCACATTAAGCTGACACGCCGCCATATAACTGGAATACTGTTAAAAGCGGCATTAAACCCAACTCAGTCATTCCAAGAGGTCTTTGGGTTAAACTTGGTTTGGCACTCCCAAGACCCAGGTTCGATTCTCTAAACAGGTATAGTGTGTAAAGACCATTCATGGTGTCCCCCTACCCGTGAAGATCCAGGCTAGACTAGGTCTTCAGCAACCCATGCTTGCCATAAAAGCCAACTATGCTTATCGTTAGAGGCGACTAACGGGATCGGATGGTCAGGCTCACTTACTTGGTTGATGCATGTCATGGGCGGTACAGCTTTTTTGAAAAGGGGGGGTGCACAATTAAGATCTATTTATTGTCTTTGGTGGTAATTTATACAGAAATAAAGATTTTTTTCGAAATAAAAAGGGGGGGTGCGCACCCCCGCACCCCCCCCTCTGTATCCGCCCATGCATGTCATCATATCACAATTGTGTTGATCGATGCTCATGATGTCAATCACTGGATTCTCTGGTCCATACTCGATTATTTGATGTGTCAAACAACAAACAAACATGGTGTCCCCATGCCTTATGATGCTGTAATATGGCTAATAATGTTGTAAACTCTCATTGTCTCAGTCACTCCCTCAAATGCTATCTTCCTTCACAGTATTGCACATTTGTGTTCAAGAAGGAATAATTGCACAGCATGGAATTAAGAATCTTCCTTAATAATTCATGCACTCAATTACCCATCTGGAGAAATCATGAACAATCTTGTGCTACCTCAAATTGATGTTATGGGACAATTTCAGGAAAAGAAAACATTTAGATCTTCCTATCTGTGGAACCAAATTGAATGAAACACAAATGATTAGTATGTGATGGCCTAGTTAATGATCAGTCATATTACGTATGTCCTCCGTCAGTTCCATGAATGGAGTCAATGCGTCATTCAATGCATCATCAATGAGCAATGCTTCTCGGGTCCATGAGAAAGCAGTAACACCTCCATTATTACAGGATTACTAATTATAGAATATACTGCTTCAATGAACATTCTTAATGGATTTATAAGCATTGTACCCAGTGCATGTTCCCATTAAGTGGTTACACCATGAGTTAAAAAAAGGGCAGGTCCTGGGTGTTTTGTGTTTCCTGTTGTTTTGTTGTTTGTTGTTTTGTTTGATGCAGTGAGCACTATTCCATCCATCGGGGGCACGGGTGGCCCAGTCGTCTAAGGCGCCTCGATTCGCTGTGCAGAGTTGCATCCCTTGGGCACACCAGAAACCTATGATTGTGGGTCTTCAGCAACTCATGCTTGCCGTAAAAGGCGACTTTGCTTGTCGTAATAGGTGACTAACGGGATCGGATGGTCAGGCTCGCTGACTTGGTTGATGCATGTCATTGTATCCCAATTGCGTGGATCGATGCTCATGATGTCATTCACTGGATTGTCTGGTCCAGACTCGATTATTTACAGACCGCCTTAATATAGCTGGAATATTGCTGAGTGCGGTGTTAAACAACAAACAAAAAAGAACAAAAACTAGTACTATAAATGTACGAACTTTTAAATATATTGATGTGCTAAGATTTTCATAGGGCCATCACTTATGTTATAATGAAGCAACTTGCTAACACTTACAGACAATGGACCAGACAGGTTATGTTTGGCTTTAAAATCTTGAATGAGATATATTGTGGTGGGGTTTCAGATACCTTCCCATTGTACTTATCATATGAATACAGATGACATTGAGTGCATATCATATCTTTGTCACCAAGTTCATGATTGACCCAAATGTAATACACAACTCATGAATTATTGTCCCACACTTAAAACTCATCTCAAGAACTCCAACAAAATATAGTTTTCAAAAAAACAAAATGGCTGCCACCATGACCTATTTGAATCCATTTCATATAGCCTTCATTCCTAACTCTCTCAGTACCCCCTGGAGTTATTGTTTTGGAATTTTCAGAGGTGTTATATATATATGGCCTTTATCTACAATGAACCATGCATTTACCTTTTTTTGAAACATATAAGCTGCATTGATACAATTAAAAAAAAGCATTAAAAATCTAACTATCTGATGAAGCACTCATAATATGTTAGACCACACATGGTTAATCAATCAAACAGATGTGTTAAAGATTTAAATATTTGAATGTGTGAAATTCCATCCTGTATCATAATCAGTGGTTTATAAAATATGACAGCAATTCATTGTTACTGAGAGTTTGAGTACCTTGTTCGAAACCAAATACTGACTTGAAAATTCATCAAGATGATGTGAACTGCTGTACCTGGGATTTGTGTCTTCTTGTTGCAAGTTGTAGCTCGATCACCCGATCTGATAGTTTATTTGGGTTCATCGTTTACCAGTTATTTTTTCAACATCTCCAATCAATACACTATGTTTATAAAGTCAAAACTTTGTTTGGCTGATTCCAGCAAAAGAACATCAGCAAAAGACATTTTGAAAATTGACAGGTGAGTTTTGAGATGGCTCTCTGTTTTTGTGCATCTTCTCTTTGCGTACCGGAGAGGCATCCTTTGGGTCCCTTTACCTCCAACATTAAGCTGACAAGCCATGATATATCTAGAATAGTGTTTAAAGTGGCATTAAACCAAACTCACTCGCTCACTTAACGGGACATTCATATGTTTTATTTTGCCATATTCTCGTCGATGACAGTATTATATTACTAAACCAGTATGTAAAAAATGTATAGAGAAAATGTATCAATCTGCATTCTCACATTACCTGTAGTAGTACTGTGATTACTGCTAACCTATCACATTGTGATTCATGGAAGCCCTGCTGTCAGGTGACGTGTAGATTACCTGTAATTATACGACATACCAGTTGTTGTTAATGTCAGTCAATTATTATAAATTTGTCTGATTTTAGAACTGTTCATTTCAGAAATTTCAGGCTAAAAATTAATCATGTTTTTTATGGATTTTAAGAAACAAAGTCTAAGATATTTAGTCGAAATAAAACAAAATAAAATAGAAAAAATAAGTGTCTTTGATAGGCATTTAGAGTTAGAAGGACATAAAGACATGAAACTATATTGATAACTTTTTTATTGTTTTCAATGATGTTTCAGGGAAGAGAGTAAACAGAATTTAAAGAGTAAACAGAATTTATGTTTATTCAACATTTATGATATTTGGGCCTATGTGTTATAAAGTAATAAAATAACATATTTGCTATGGAAAATATATGATGGATATTTATGTAACAGCATGAACGTGATAAGATAGCAGAATTGATATAACACAGCATGCAGATATATAACAGAGGAGTGATCATCTATTTGAGGAGTGGGGGTCATCACGATATATGCCAGGCTCAGGGAGGGTGGTGATAAAAAAGCTCTCAAGGGTCACGAAAAAAGGCACATCATGTCCCTTTTACAATATTGATAATATTTTTGTGGTTTTCATGCTGGTAAACTACTTCCATAATTGGCATCCAGGGGAGGAGAGTCATAAAAAACATGGACACATATTTGGGGTGGTCACTCTACAAGGGGCTCACTTTGTGAAGGATAATTATTTGTTGGGTAGTTATAGATAAAATCACCTGCCCTCTCTCCTTTGATAAAAATATCTCTTCACATAAAAGTGTCATATTGTCGGTTTTGAAATAACTGAGGCCCTCTTCAGCTCCTTTCACCTCCCTTTAAGTGAGATCCTTAATGAACGCCTAGAACGCCTAATGATGCCAGTTTCACATCTGGAACACTTCACTGAAAATTTGGATACTTGATAATCATATGGTTAAAAAAAATGCAAGAATGTTTTTCCTTCAAGAGAAGTTTTATAAATAAACCACTTAGAAGTGCCCTTCGCTCAAGCCCTTCATTTGTTTGTTGGTCACATAAGGTTATATATTGGGAATTCTGGATGCGTTTTCCTAGCTTTGGTTAGCTGATCACCACCTTCTTGTATTGTGGATTCTGAGAGATTTGTTGTTCCCCGACAAACAAATGCGTGTGTTTTTGGATTGTGCTATTTGTCCTGTGACCATTGGCTATCCCTTGACCCGACGGATATTGAGGCAGTGTTTGAAGTCAAGGGCTTGCCACTTTGTTAGTTGTTACTGAGTCACAGTCTTGTGAGAAGGCGATTGGGGCCGAGACTCTAACCACCAGGTCTACTCCATGTTTAAATGGGAATCTTGAAAATAAGATAGCTATATTTTCAATGCCCATATATACAGTTCTGATAGCCAGATATTGTTGATTTTAACCATAACTCCAGCAAACATTAGATTAGAAAAATGGTATATTTTGAAATTCTGTAAGTAGATATGTTTGATTTATACGACTAGGGCGTGTTATGGCCATTGTTACGGCCAAGAGTGCTGAACTCCATATCTCCGGCAGGGAAGGGCGCCAACTTATTACACCATGTGGTCCTTGAAGGCGATGTGCTTTGCATGACAGTACAAAACTGTAAACCGAGGTTGGGTGATATATGGACTTTAAAGCTCAAGCTGTAACGCTTACCTATACATGAAACACCCACATTGAGAATGTTGTGGTTTTCTTTAACCGTTTTGGAACCAAGGTTGGAATAAATGCCAGCACACCATTGCTAATTGTTAAAGCTGACTTTTACAGTCCAGGCTCTGTGACTTTGCTGATTGATGTCATTGTTCCCCGATGGTATAAAGTGTTGCTCATATTTTCAGTCATTGGTTTGCCTGGTCCTGATTTGATTATTTACAAGCCTGCATTACATTGCTGGAATATTGCTGATGGCATCTTCCAAAGGCAAGCGTGTCCTCTAGCCTATATCAAAGCCTAGTTTCTACCCTTGCCACATCAAGGCCACTTTTCTAGGCTGGACCCTGGCGCCACCTCGCGTAGATTAGAGTTGTGCCCCTTGTAATGAAAACGTGATATCCAATCAGATTGCTGTTCTTATCTCACATACCTTCACAAAGATGGCCAATACCTAGTCGATCAGATAACGAAAACATCCGCGATTTCATCCCTGACACAAAAACATAGGCAATTGTTGGGGGGTTTAAAAGATGAAAAAGACATGTTCATGTCAACAAGAACAGGCAGGGGTAAATCACTTTCATACGAAGGTGTACCAGTTGTGGATGTTGATTTTGTGAAACGTTCTCTGATTGGACTATCGATATGTGCGGTAGTCCAATCATATTTAGCACGGGAAAGTGGGCTTGATGTGGCTAGGGTGGAAACAAGACTTTGATGAAAAGGATAGTGGACACTCTTGCCTCATGAAGATGTGCTGATAGTGGCACAAAACAACATTCACTCAAGCTGAGATATCCACTCTTCTGATAGGTGTCAGTCAAGGAACTTCTTTCATAGTCTTTTTTCTTACAGTTCTGTAATATATATACTACTCAAAAATTAAAGTTATATCGAGTCATGAAAAAAATCGACTATTCTTTAACTTCTTTTTTGCAGTATATTTTATTAGCACATTTAGAATAATACCAAAGTGCATCAATATTTGTTCATTTACCATGTTATCAAATTTTTTACTTGATGCCTGACAAAGGACCAATCTCTTGCAAACAATGGTATTTATTTGTCTGATTAACGTTTCACTATGAGCTAAGTCTACGATTCATGACATATTTCCAGCTGACTGTAACTTCTGCCGGTGTGTAATCCTCTGGCGCATTGTTAAGTTACCCAGTAATCCTACATCTGTATTGTTAAATGTTTTCCCTGTCAGTGGCCTGTGTTGATCCAAAACAATAATGTCAGAGTTCACTTGTAACATAGTTTATGTATTCAAGCAATGGGCGACAAAACATAGACTTTGGCTATGTGAGGCTTGTTATAGTACAGTTCTTGTTATTCATGTCCTTCCCACCCTTAAAGTTGCCCCTACATAATATTTTTATATTTTTCAGCACTAATTGTTGTGAAATGATAGTTTCAAGTCAAATTTTGTTTTTGGACCAGATTCCATTTTTTTGCCTCATGCTTTGCCATTCATAGAGTGTCAGATTCTGAGGGGAAGCTAGACGTTTGTTTGTTGTTGTTTTTTCACTCAGCAATATTCCAGCTATATGGCGGCGGTATGTAAATAATCAAGTCTTGAGTGCGTCAATCTACACATTTGGGATATGATGACATGCACCAACCTAGTTCGTTTGAGCACCCAATCCTGTCAGTCGCCTCTTACGACAAGCATGGTCGCCTCTTACAACAAGCATGGGGTGTTGAAGAATAATTCTAACCTGGATCTTTCCATGGGACATCTGAGTTCTGGTCATCCCAGCTCTAACTTCAAGAGGCGGCGGCTAATAGAGGTCACATGGTACACTTGAACCAAGCAGAGATCATATACAGATATAGAGTCTTAGAACCAAGTTTACTTTTCCAGATTTGGAATTACCGGGGTAGCTAAAAAATAAGGTTAAAAAATAAAATACAACCTCTCCCCCAAAAATTAATGAGAACCGAATGTCTTTTTAACTGGCCTAAGCTGTAATTGGGAGAACAAGTGACTGGTCGACTGAACTTGCCTAAGGTAGAAAGTGACCTTAGAAAAAAACACTTTACAAACTTACCAAGTTAGATCTTATCTCAGGAGTGGTGCTCCAGGGCACCAACAGCACCATGTGCTGACCTGGCACATTGTTGTATGTGTTTGTTTACAATGTAGGTGAACTCTACATCCAATATCCTTTCTGCTGTGGTGGTGGTATTCTTATAAGTACACAGTATGTGACATTTGTGGTAGGCCAGTAATGTACAGTAATTTGAGTCAGTCTATGATGGATTGGACTGCATACCTATTGTCTAGGAGGTTAATCTATGGGTGAGTAGTTTTTTTGTCGCTTTTAGCAATATGTCAGCAATATCATGGTGGGGAGGGGGGACACCAGAAATGGGCTTCACACATTGTAACCATGTGGGGAATTGAACTCGGCCTTCGGCGTGACAGGCAAATGCATTAACCACTATGCTACCCACCAATCTGTGACATTTGAGTAGAATTTTCACAAATGATCACCAAAAATATCGGATATTATTATTTTTTAAATTATATTTCTTCATCAAAGACGGGGGAGTCTGACAAATACAAATACATCAAAAACATTTTATTTTATTTTCGGATTCTGGCTTTTGCACGATATCGTTCACAAGAAAATTCACTCGAGTTATCAACACACAAAGGATTCAAAGAAAAATGTGACAGTTCAACACAAAGGTCTTCCTTCCATGAGTGACAGCAGTAATGTGCTGATCCATGACGTCGCCCCTTCTGTGGTCACGCTGGAGCTGTGTGATAGGGTTGACAACCAGTTGACAACCAGTTGAAACAACTTCTTCTTCAGCAAGACCTCACACAGCTCTTTCTCTCTGTCAAGAACAAGCAGCAGATGCATTGAGGAGTAATACAGGATGTTAAAAATTAGATTGGTTTACTTTTGCTTTCTATATGAAAATTTGGCGCTTTGTTCATGAGATGAATGTGTGGAGGCTAGTGCAATATAAGTGTACACATCATTGTTGTTGTTGTTGTTGTTATTATTATAATATACAGATTTAAATAAAAAATGCAGTAAATAGGGTTTGTTTGATCCTGGCACAGTCAGGCTGGTAAGGCTCATCATAAGTTCAGGGCCCTTTCCCCCTCTACACACATGAACCGAAAATAAAAAATGGGTCAGTATAACCTGTAGCCTACATTAAGTCATAAGAGACTTTGAACAGTATTCCAGTTACATCACAGTATGTCTTGATGTGGGAGGAAAGCCCAAAGTGATGCAGGTCTTAGGTGTTACCACTTTGGTGAAACCCACATTGAAATGGTGCTGACAAACCAAGAAACATAATCAGGATGAACTGGCATTCGCACATTTAATGCCACACTCAGCAATATTCCAGCTATTTGACGTCAGACTGTAAATAATCGAGTATGGACCTGACAGTCCAGTGATTGTCATCATGAGCATCGATCCACTCAATTGGGATCGATGACATGCATCAACCAAGTCAGCGAGCCTGACCACCCTATCCCGTTAGTTGCCTCTTGCAACAAGCATAGTCGCCTTTATGACAAGCATGGGTTGCTGAAGACTTATTCTACCCCGGATCTTCACGGATCTGTATCTGTGTGAGTGAGTGAGTGAGTATGGTTTTTACGCCGCTTTTAGCAATATTCCAGCAATATCACGGCGGGGGACACCAGAAATGCGTTTCACACATTGTACCCATGTCGGGAATCGAACCCGGGTCTTTGGCGTGACGAGCGAACGCTTTAACCACTAGGCTACCCGACTGCCCCGTATCTGTGTGAGAGGTATGTGGCAGTGTAATGGTGGTGGGACAAACTAAGGACACTAACACTCTAGGTATCCTCGTGTCCTTCCTGTTATGATGCAAACAACAGGTGACACATACTCCTCTCACTCAAACAGGGTGAAACAACAAATTCCTAATTCTGTCAGATTACGGATTGTCCGACCTGAGCTCAATGGCATCTGTCAGAAATGAATTTGTGATTCTGATTCCACACCCTTAGAACAAATAGAGCAAATTCTTAATGATGTTTCTCTCCAGTGATATCAAGTCCTTTATGTACTAAAAGCTTGTTATTAGGTCCAGGTTGAAAACGCAGAGGACTTACAGTGATGGTACATATCGTATCTGAAACTTTCTGTAAAGAAATGCTCCAATCTTGTCTAAACATATCAACAGCAGAACACAAAAGTCTTGTAGAAAGTCATCAACATCACCAAGTCATGAGCAAATAATACAAAGCGAAACCTATGACTGAAAAGTTTTGTATGTATACATGAAGACCAAGTATTGTTCCTGAAATTATCTAGATCTACTAGGTACCGATGTTCAGTAGACTATCTAGTCTCTGAAATGAACAAATTTTATAGAAAAAACAGTTGCTAAATTATAGTTATAAAATATAATAAAAAGGAGCCCATAGACTTTCTTCTACTGCAGTAATCTAGACTTGCCAAACATTATAGACTTGCATGGGCTGTATTGGATATATTTGTTTCAAGGTCTGTATGACAGACTAGATGTTCAGGTATACATAATATTTTCAACTTACTAACCTTGATGTCATCGACAGTTGTGAATGAAGAACATTGTCATCCATGAATGCAACAGGTGTTATTGCTAATCAAGCACAGGGTATTGAATCATTGTATTTACATAAGAAATACTGCCATGAACATCCGGGCTAGAATTGGTCTTCTGTCATATGAGGCAACTAACAGGGTCGAAACACAAGAAAATGATTTTGCATACCGGTATGCTAAATATAAAAAAAATAGTATACAATGCAATCACATATTTCCCACAACTTAATATATCAGCTTGGAGAAAAAGCTTCACTGAAAACTAATTCCATTTTTTTTTAGAAGCAAAAAAACACTCACAACAGAGAAAAATATTACACACAGAAAGTTTGCGTTGAGGAAAAAATTATGCCAAGCTGAATATATACTCACGACAAACGAAACATGAACACCATACATGTTGGTTAATATATGAAGAATTACTCATTTCAAGAGATATTAGATTGGTTCAATGCATTAACGAACATACTGGCATCTTGTGTGAATCGACGCTCATGAACGCATCACATGTGACATCATAGATCCATGGCTCGCGATGCATCATTTGTCTCGTGCAGGATTAGCGTGTAAGTTTGCAAATCACATGCAGCATATCGTGATAAGAATAAAGACACTCTGTGGTAACACTTGATTGATTATTAGCTTTGTCATTAAGTGGTACACATTGGAAACATCTCTTCTAAATGTACATAATTATCTATATTTATATATATAATTTCTATGGTTCACGTTTATTCTTAGGCAGTGAGTGTATTTCTCATTGGAAGCGAATCAGCAAATTTAAATCTTCGATGAGATATTTGGCTAGTCCTCTAACAGATGATCATTTACAAGGACAGCAGCGTCCTTGCAAAAATAAAAT
Organism: Haliotis rufescens; assembly: GCF_023055435.1. NCBI lineage: Eukaryota > Metazoa > Mollusca > Gastropoda > Lepetellida > Haliotidae > Haliotis > Haliotis rufescens. The sequence continues at coordinate 56,469,197 of NW_025963779.1, read as the reverse complement.
GTACATAATTATCTATATTTATATATATAATTTCTATGGTTCACGTTTCTTCTTAGGCAGTGAGTGTATTTCTCATTGGAAGCGAATCAGCAAATTTAAATCTTCGATGAGATATTTGGTTAGTCCTCTAACAGACACCAGCTATCCATCAAGATGATCATTGACAAGGACAGCAGCGTCCTTGCAAAAATAAAAAAAATGGGCACAAATGGCCAGAAAATATGTCGACCACCTTTCCTGTGTGCACTGGCCATCTGTTGCATGGGCTTGAACATAACAGTGCCCCAATCAATACGTACATACTGTATAGTGACGCATGGTAATAGTCAACAGATGATACCGCAGACATCTTCACATGATCGGTTATATACCATCTCTAGAGGAGGAGTACTCAATTGTGATGAAGGTAGACTGGTCAAGTAAGTACGAGGCATTGTTAGGGGCTGGTAAATCTGTTGTAAAGTTATCCTGCCTTTGTTATACAGCTGTGTTTGTTTCTTCATGTTCACAGCAGACTCATTTTTATTGCTAATATGTTGCTGTTTCCTCTTGATGATGTAAACCCTGTCTGCACGGAATACTGCATGATTGGTTGTCATTGACATCTTGATAGGAATCTGTGGTTTGAGTCAAGATTGTTTCCTTTTGGGGGATTCTAGGACGTTGTGGAGGTCTGATTAACCAGTATGTTGAAGTGAACACCGTATAGGTGGTATGTTGGAGAATGACATCTGTGCATTTTTCTGTGATGTGCGAATGATGTGTTTTGTTCTGTTTTTTACAATGATCAGAATAAGAGTTCCTGTGGCATATTTTTGTTGACATCAAAGCATACGTTAAGACTTCTTTGACACAGTGTTGACTTTGCTTGTGTCTGATTTGAGAGACCTTTGACTCTGCTCTCAATTAGTACAGACGTGTGACTGAATGTCATCAGGACATAGCAGTACTGCATAATGAAAAAAAGATTGGTTTCACATTTTATTTGGTAGCACAACCAATAATGTAATGTTGGAGATCCATTATCAGACTGCCTCTGTGGTCCAGTGGATAGAGCATCTGCTTGGAGAGCAGAACGTCGGTGGTTTGGTCCCCTGGCAGCATCATGCCAAAATTGTAAAAAGATGGTACTTGTTGTTACCCTTCCTGATATTTGCATTAAGGGAATAAACCAAGGACTAGTCGGCTTGGAGTCAGTTTGTTGTATCCAATGTATCCATGTTAAACTGTAACATAGTATCACTATAAAACTGGCGTAAGTCCTGACTAGTACAAGCACACACACACACACACACACACACACACACACATACACACACACACACACACACACACACACACACACACACACACACACACACACACACACACACACACACACACACACACACACACACACACACACTTCGCTGTCTAAGTTCAGTAATCTTGACTGCGACATTAAACCCCATTTCACCTCACCACCTATATCCATTACGACCAAATCATCTTACCTGCATTCATTCAGCTTATTAAGTACATAGTGACAATCTGAGGATGTGCTCTCTTATACATAAACTGGAAGCAATTTTTTTATGCAAAGTTGTGTCCCTTCTCAGTGCTACGATCCTCTGCTCTGTATACATAATACCATTACATGTTGGTTTTGCCCAGCTGATAAGCATCTCTAACCTATGTCACTTAAGATGTTTTTGTCTTAAGCTATCTTCCTGGGACACATAAGATTGCTCTTCAGAGCTGTGCAAAACCCACCTCACACGCTAATGACATGCATGTGATTGCTGATACTCCCAGATGTGCCTGTGAGAGATATTCAATGAATGTGTATGAGCATTCCTGAATTCACTGTAATCCATACATGGCTGATGAGTGTGCCAAGCCTGCTACTGACCTGTCAAACAGTTGCATCGATCATCAGTAGACTACAGATCTATTATTGATCACAGATCAGGTCACAACGTAAACAGCAATCATACAATACTTTTCAATGACGCCACAACAGCATTTGCTCCGGGGCCACCTGCATAAAGCGATTGAAGCACTGTGACTATCACAACTTCTATAGGTTAACACATACTTACAATGACTATCATGACAGTAGTGCTACATTTGTTTTGTGCATGTGGCCCTGTTTTGCTTGTGAATTTTCTGAAAACTTTCCTGACAGATCTTGTCAACAAGAATTCTGTTTTGATCCACAGTTGAAAAACACTATATTGTTTACAGAAAGAGATAAAGGTATCAAAACAATATTCCTTTAAAAAATCAAGTCAAATAAATACAAATTTATCTTCTACCATGTTAAACACATTGTGCCCATATGCACTGTTTCTTGAACTTTGGTGTTATTATGGAGTAGAGCATATTCTAAAATTCCTTACTCAAATATTTTCATATGCATCATTATTGTTCTGTTAAAGTGAATCAAACTCATTTTTATTGATATTCATATTAAACTTATACAAGAAGTAATTCTAGACCTCTTTGTGCTGTGTTTCAGGATCCTGAAGTAGGAAGCTATGACGGTGGTCCTAATGGTCAAGGGACAGGGACTTCATGTCCTCAGATAACATTTTCAGTGGATACAGGAGCCGGTGCCCACTCCCCTCTTTCACTGAAGGTCCTTGCCAAACAGACACTCATCATGGATTCTGATGGAACAGAGTCTGACTTCTCTGATTTTGATGTCAACACATTTTCCCGGAGAGTCCTTCGGTCTCCAAGACTGTATCAGAAGTCGAATGAAGATTCAGAGGATGAATCTCCCCTAGGTCAGAGAGAAGATGGAGGTAGCCCTGACTTGAAACGAAAGTGGGATGAAGGTTGTGAGGGGAGGTCCCCACCAAGTCCCACTAAGAAGCAGAAGGATTCTGTCTTTCAACAGAACACAGATGAAAGAAGCGATGGGATAAAGAAGTTGGATCTCTCTGTGTCATCAGTGGACAGTGCAGTGGGTGTCTCACTCAACAACACACCAGGTTCCGGAGTGTCGGAGACCTCCAGCTTTGACAGTAACACAGACACTGATGACTCCAGTTCACCTGCAGCAGTTTCTGGAGGCACAGAGGGAACATATCGCAGAATGGACTCATCTGGCCAAACATTGCCACCCCTGCACTTCTCAAATGAGCATGTTTCAGAACAATTTATGAAGCTTGCTGCTGATGTTGATTCTGTGAGATCCTTGACCTTGTCAAATGGGAATGATGGTTTTGTGGAGAATCTGATCCTTCATCGACTTGAGGATGAGAATCTTGGCATGAGGCTGAGTGTGGAGGGAGGAAAGAGTAGTGGATATGTCAAGGCTGTGATTGTCAAGAGTGTTGTAGAAGATGGGGCAGCATATCGAGCTTCAGGTAGTTCTGTTGGTATCTGTGCTGGTGATGAGATTCTTGAAGTCAATGGCACCAACCTCCGTCGCTTGCACCATCATGACTGTGTCGCTGTGTTCAAGGAAATCCCACTTCGTGTGCATCTGGTGGTGAAGAGAGCTGAACCACCTCCTCATCATAGGATGTCTGGCCAGGGAGGGATCCTGCCCGATGTACACATCTTGTCAGGATCGGAGATGCCAGAGCTAGGCAACCTAGATGGATTCATCCTGCAAGACGTCACCATCAGGAAGACTGGAGAGGAGAGTCTAGGTATCAGCATCGTGCCCAGCTATGGAACAACAAGGGATTTCTACCAGGTTAGTCACTCACTACAATAGCCTGCATTGTTTTCTCTCCAACTCAAGCATCATAGTACCAAGTTATTTGTCACAACATTGCTAAAATAATAATTCAAGGTATGATTATATGTTTTTCTGTCTTTGTTTTTGAAACAAGAATGATGTTTGGTTGGTTGACATCTTGAACAATGAACACAAGACCATTGTGGACATGGCTTGATCAATCTACTGATTGGAGAATCTTATAGATTACAAAGATGTATTTGATGTTAACTGAATAAGTTTTGACAACTTTCTTAGACAAGAAAACAATGTTACTATTAATGGTATTTTGAACAAGAAAAGAAACTTTAATGGTATTGCCTTCATTGTTCAAGGCAACTTTAAGGTACAGTTGCTCCTTTGACTGACTTTAATGGCAGACAGACCATGGAAACAATATTCTGTCTGTTATTCTGTAAATAGGGAGAACACCTTTCATAAGATGCTGTCAGATGATTAAATTCCTTCCTGAAATGTTAGAAAATGGCAGAAAAGCTCTTTGTTTGTTCATTGTTCTATTGTGATTTTGCATCTACCTGTGTTCAGCATTTGTGTATCCAGGGCGTGTGTTTCAAATACGACCCCTGACACCGATTGTACAAAGGAACTTTAGTCTTTTTTTTGCACATTAATCAAACACGGCTACAACTATGTGTAGGAAAGTATCAAAGAATTCTCCTGGGACAATCACAACATTGACTGATGGTTGGGTTGTCATTCTTATAGCATTATATGCAGAATTAGTGAGGTGTTTTGCTACATGGCTGCAGTGTTGAGTGATACAGAAGATGAAATGGATAGGAGATGACTTGATACTGACAGCTGTGGAGATGTTTCCAGATCAATTTGCAAAATCCTAAATGGTATTGCATAGTATTCAGTGTAGTCTATGCCTTGAGTTACATCAGTCTATGTATGGCATTGTTACTCTTTGAATTAGCCAGTGTTAAGATTATCTGACTATATGGCTATTTCATAGATGAACACTTTTATATTAATGATTAATACAGATTGTTTCTTGATAGAGCTGTTCATCCAGATTATGTATGATGAATTAATTTTTCTAAATAAAATTATAATTATTTAATGTTAGTAATGCAATTCAACAGCCTACAAGTTTTAATGGTATTTGGAAGGTACAGTTACAGAATGCAATTGTTGTGGGAAGTCAACAATGAATTAATTGAGAACATCAAGCATATATAACCCATAACGTTTAAACAGGGAATAAGAATTATATATTTAATGGTGTGTGTAGATATTTCAAGAATTCCCATTTCAAGGCTAATAATAGAGTATTAAAACATTCCTCAGGTCTGAAATTCTGTAGATGTAGTGTACCCAATGTTTTCCACAGTGCCATGTTTTGTGGACACCTGGTGGAGCGGAACTCTCTTCTGTTGATATCGTTATTGCTGTATCATGTGGCGTGTTATATATTTATATTTCATAGAGATCTTCACTTCTGTGTTCATGTACAGGGGCTAGTCTAACGTGTATAGATGGTTGTGTCACTTCACTGACAAGCTTTGAACTTCGTGACCCTGGAACATCAAGTAACCTTTATGGAACATTCATAAGGATTTAGTCATATAAAATTCCTTAGCACGAATGAGCTGTTCCAAGTCCTTGCACACAAATGATGACAAAACAGTATACATGAACCTCATAATACTCACTTGTCAAAGTACAGGCTATTCATGATCAGCTGCTGTTAATATTGTAGTTGGGTAAGTTTGGATTACTTAGATTTCTGGGCCGGGCATTTTCAAGTTGGTTGAATAGGAAGATGTGAATGTTATGGGTAATAACGTCTTTACTATTTCCTGTAGTCAGAGATATTTATTGATTATATACACCTCACCAAGCATGCAGTTGAACATACACCTAAACAATCACCTAAACATACACCTAAACAATCACCTAAACAATCACCTAAACAATCACCTAAACAATCACCTAAACATACACCTAAACAATCACCTGAACATACACCTAAACAATCACCTAAACATGCACCTGAGCGTACACTTAAACATGCACCTGAGCGTACACCTAAACATGCACCTGAACGTACACCTAAACATGCACCTGAACGTACACCTAAACATGCACCTGAACATAACCTAAACATGCACCTGAACGTACACCTAAACATGCACCTGAACGTACACCTAAACATGCACCTGAACAGGCACTTGAGCATTAACCAGGACATGCTCCTGAATCTGTAACTTTTCCATCTTCCTGGGGCAAGGGAGTTAACTGACCATATAAGTCCAGTTTCCACCCTTGCCGAACCAGGTTTGAATTTCGTGGCTGGATTGTAGCACGACGAGTGGCTATTATGTGTTATGTCCCTTCTATGTCACTCCTGTTGACCAATCAGATTCCACCTTTCATGTCATATGCATTTGGCAACAAAATGGCAGCACCCAGCCAAGACAATCAGAAGTAAAAATGTGAAGAAAATGTTGATTGTCACACAACACTTGAGCATGAAAAGATTTGGAAAATATCTATTTACACCCAGTTGATAGTCCGCATGCTTTGCAAATTGACGGAAATTGGCACACTGAGATGTATATGAACTGGATGTCTAGCTCGTTACACAATTTTGATTCGACCATGCATAGACTCGTTAGTCCAGACAAAATGCAACTCTTGAATTCCAGCCTAGTTCGGCAAGGGTGGAAACTGGACTTCTATAGTCAGTTAACACCCTTGCCTCAGGAAGATGTCATTAGACTGTTTTCTACATAACATACAGGGTTTGAAATTCCTTTCACTTTAGTGGCAATGACACAGTTAAAATCAAAATGGCATGGTTAAAATAATGTCCCAGTGCCTAAAAAGTGCACTTAGAAATAGTATTGTTTTTAACAACCTTATTACAATGTTTATTATACATGATTATGAAACCAGTGATAAATGTCCTTTTGGACCAAATAACATGACAACACTTGATGATGACTGTGCTTGATGTGCAGCATGATTCATAAAGTGGATTTGGGTATTATCAGTCACAATGGAAAGGAAGATAGGAAACTTTCCAACTTACAACTGCTATTATCTAGCCTTGGTGTAATGACATTCTCTGAGATTAAGGATTGATAAAAAATATTCTTTTAGTTGGCATAATTTAAATTCTAAAGGGCACAACTAAACCACATTAAGAGTACCCCTGGCACACCTACCTTATTCGACATAATAAGCGCCCAGGGCACTCTCAAAATTAGAAATAGGGGGCTCTTGTAAGAATATTATTTTTGTGAGAAAAAAAAAAAGTGTTGTAAGATAAAGTTTGTGCTTTATGCTGACAGTCTGAAATGTATATACGAGAGATACATTTTTCCAGAATTTAAGTGCCCATAATTAAGGGTGCATATAACAAACAAGTGTGTATTTTACATGATAAATAAGTGTTGTGTACATTGATCAATTTTGAAGGGATGCTAATGGGGATTGTTCACTAGCCAATATATTAGCAAATATCGCCGTGGGCGCTTATTAGAGCGGGGCGCTTATTACGTCGAATACGGTATTGTAAATTCCTTACCTGGTATAGGCTTATAATTTGAAGTCAGACTGGCCTCATGAGGTCATTTCATTGAGTTTTCTTTACCTTTATGACTTGTGTGATAATTAATAAGCTTGTGTTTTCCTGTGAACGTGAAGATAATCCTGAGCTATATTGTAGCGATTCTGTTTCTGTCTGCCTTGCAATTAAATCTAAATTATAATTAAATTATCTCTAACATATTATTATCTCTTTGCATTTACTTAACAAATGCCAATGAAACATTACATTTAGCTTATGTATTTGTAACTTTAAGCTTTATTTTTGTAACTGCAAATTTGAAACATCCAGTTTTTCAAGAAAATCAAGCAGCACTGCCCTGAAGGGCTGTGATTACAGCATCCATTATTTGTGAACAGTGCACACTGGTGTGGGGTCAGTTTGTCAAGTTAAATATTGTATACATGCCTGGGTTGGTTGCTAAATGAGGCAAAGAAATGGGTTGTCATCGTAATATTGCACTTTACCAGCTTGATCTGACTTGATGTGGATAGGTGATCAGGGGCACTTTACAGGTAACACACTGTCTTTGTGGGGCAGCATCTATCACGGAGTTGCGTTGTATTGTCTGATTGTTAAATACCTGTCTGATTCCAGGACTATGAAAACTGAATGTATTTGAAGGTGTTGTCAAATTAATGTAGTCATGGACATATCAATTGATTTGATATTGAGTATCGAGTGTTAAACCCAACTTACTCGAGGATCTGTTTTATAGATGAGTTGGTGTGAGTGAGTGAGTGAGTGAGTGAGTGAGTGAGTTGGGTTTAACACTACTTTGATATTATTTAAGTTAAATCACAGCGTGTCAGCTTGATGTGGGAGGAAAGCCCAAAGTGATGCAGGTCTTAGATGTGAGTGAGTGAGTGAGTTCAACACTACTTTGAAATTATTTAAGTTATATCACAGCGTGTCAGCTTGATGTGGGAGGAAAGCCCACAGTGATGCAGGTCTTAGGTGTGAGTGTGTGAGTGAGTGAGTTGGGTTTAACACTACTTTGAAATTATTTAAGTTATATCACAGCGTGGCAGCTTGATGTGAGCGAGCGAGTGAGTGGATATATTTCTGAAAGTTTACCAAAGAGAAATGGGGGCATGGGTGGCCCAGTCGTCTAAGGCGCCGCAATACGCTGTGCAGAGTTGCGTCCCTTGGGCACACCAGAAACCTATGATTGTGGGTTTGAATCCCGGTTCGCCCCGATTATGTTTCTAGGTTTGTCAGCACCATACCTCTGCTCATGGGTTTCACGGAAGTGGTAAAGGTCTGATACATGCATCACTTCGGGCTTTCCTCCCACATTAAGCTGCCATGCCGTGATATGACTGGAATAATGTTAAAAGCGGCGTTAAAACTCAACTCACACCAAGGAGAAATAAAATTGTGTATTTTTAGTTCATTTAAAAAGGAATTCTACCTATGCATGTGTTAAAGTAATTGACTGACTATTGTTTTATGAGTTTCTTAGGCCATTTTGTCAAGATGCCACCAAAATAGAAAATTTGACAAAATTGAGTGATCACCATTTGTTAAGAGAAAGGAAATGGTTTTGAATTCATAACACAAAAAGGTAGGTAATTATTTATTTAGGCATTTTGAAAATGAATCCACAAGAAAAATTAAATTGACATAAATTAAAAAATTAAAACTTGAAATAAGTATCTTTTCAATGGAACACAGCAGCACATGTACAGCAGGTACTGATTTTAAGGACAAAAACTAGATCTAGATGGCCCAATATTCATGTCTGAATAGTTTTAAATGTTGATATTGTAAATCAAGATAATTTTGTAACCCTTTTCTGACATCTACAAGTGAATTCTTCATCAACCCGGAACATTTCATAAGGAAACACTCTACATGAGAGGCTGTAAATGTTAGTGTTAAGTGAATTGGATTGCATATCTATGAACGCAATAAACTCCATATCAAAATATCTGGGTTGTGAGGCAGGTCCATCTTAAAATTGAATGTGTCATCGTGTCACTATGTTACCTGTGCAGAAAGCGCCTTCTTTGTGAAATGGAATTTGATGATTTGTGATGGCCTTTACTCCTGGTATAGAAGTGTGTGGAGACTATAATTTATACCAATCTGGAGTGATTGTGTTCATGCAAATCTGTAGTGTGTCCACTGACAGATTTATTGTAGGAATTCCAGTCTGTCTTACAGGCTTATCCTGCAGTGAGAGATTTACTGTCATCATCAATGTCAAATAAATATTCATAACCAACGGCAAGGTATGTGCAGATTTGTGGCTGAGTGTTTGGGGTTGTCTTGTGGTTTTACTGTTATGGCCTGTTGAGAATGTTTGTAAAGTTTACCGATATAGGAAATACGATATGTCAAGGAGGATATACTCTTCAACCATAGGGTGTGTTGTTGTTGCGGATAGTCTACATTCTTGAAGACGTCATTTTGTCAACATGGGCTACAGCATACATGAGAGGTGTGTTTAAAGGATAACCTTCTTTTTGTCTAAAAGTGGTAAGTTTATTATTTGTGGTGTTTAATATGCTTGCGGTTTTTAGAATAAGAAAGGCCTATGAGATTATTTTGAAAAAATGGTTGTCCAGCTCTCATTTACAACCATGTGATAAATTGGTTGTCATCTGAGAATGATTCGATGGATTCCATATATCAAGTTTCCATATTCCATATATTCAAATTCACAGAGGTATTTTTGTTGGTATGAAGTTGTGCATTACCAGATATATGAGAGGTATACATACATGAGAGGTGTGTTTAAAGGATAACCTTCTTTTTGTCTAAAAGTGGTAAGTTTATTATTTGTGGTGTTTAATATGCTTGCGGTTTTTAGAATAAGAAAGGCCTATGAGATTATTTTGAAAAAATGGTTGTCCAGCTCTCATTTACAACCATGTGATAAATTGGTTGTCATCTGAGAATGATTCGATGGATTCCATATATCAAGTTTCCATATTCCATATATTCAAATTCACAGAGGTATTTTTGTTGGTATGAAGTTGTGCATTACCAGATATATTCATTCTGTGAGGAACTAGAAGTTAGGGTCATGGGTGGCCCAGAGCTCAAGGTGCTGCACTTCGATGTGCAGAGTTGCATCCCTTACCTGTGCCAGGATACACATCATTTTGAATCCCAGATCCTTGGTCTCTCAGCTCCATACATGCTTTTGTTGGTTTCAATTAAAGGCTAACCATGGTCTAACTTTCTCCATCATCTGTAGCTAGCTGGTGTTATCAGTGCTGTAGCTAGCTCATGTTATCAGTGCTGTAGATATATGGTGTTATCAGTTTTATCATGAGGCCTTTTGTTTACATGTATCAGTTAGCCCTGTCAACTCGAGAAGGGTTACTCCTTAATTAAAAGTGCCAACTACTGGTCTTATTCTTTAATAGTTTATGCTACCATCAAAAAGAAGGTTTGGTGAACCTGTTATTAATTACAACGTCAAAGCCAAATATATGTCATTCTTGAGAGCATATTTAATAGCCAATATAGATTTTATATCACATTGTCACTTATCATACCAAATATGTACTTCTCTACTGAAGTTCAGGCATATTGTTTATGTCCAAATGTTCTGTTCTGTAAAGACTATTTAGCAAGATGTTGAGACGTTAAGTTGGTTATCTTATGAATTCAATCCAAACCTGACCCGTGAAGATCTGGGGTAGAATAGGTCTTCAGCAACCCATGCTTGCCGTAAAAGGTGACTATGCTTGTCGTAAGAGGCGACTAACGGGATCAGGTGGTCAGGGTTGCTGACTTGGTGCATGTCATCGTATCCCAGTTGCATGGATCAATGCTCATGATATCAATCACTAGATTGTCTGGTCCAGACTCAATTATTTACAGACCGCCGTCATATAGCCGGAATATTGCTGAGCGCGGCGTTAAACAACAAACTAACCAACCAACCATCCAAACCTCGTCTACCCTCTCCTAACTGTTGGCCTTGGTCATGTCCAGCTTTTCATGTGTTCGGACAAACCGAAGAAACATTACTGTAAACAGACTGTAGAAGTTAACTAGCCTTGCTCCAAGGCTGTACTGAATGATAAGTCCATGGATGTATAGTAATTCTATTCTGATAGGCAAGTCTAGCTAAGTGGAAAGTACAGTCTTTTATAAGGATATCTTGTTCTTATTATTTATATAATCTAGAAATTATTATTGAAACTAATAATTATTGCCTTATAGACTTGTGCAAGTTTAGATGTTGACCTAAGCTGGGCTTTCTTCCCACATTAAGGTGACATACCTTGATATAACTAAAATACTGTTATAAGATGTGTTGGGCAAATTTAGCCAATCACTCTGTCTTTAAGAAACAGTGAGATTTCTTTTTTAAAATGATGTCCTATTGATATGCTTCTAGATTACATCTCAACATTTTGTCAAAGAGCTTAAATTTGACTTCAATATGACAACACAAAAAGTAAGCTTAAGATTTAATCTCAGATTTCCATACAAATCATATTATGGATATAGGACAAAGGAACGCCCTTTAAAGGTGCAGTAGTGGGAGAATGTGGTTTTAGTTGTTCAAGGTTGCCGTTAAACATGAATAGCACGCACAAATTGTTGGATTTATTTCACGTTGAAATTAAATCCCGACTGGAAGCTAGGCTTGAATGTCACAGTGATGTATATAATAGGTTGTTTGAGAGAGCTTTTTTTATATCCAACGTCTGATAAGATCAGGTGTTTAGTTTTGATTTCCACCATGTCTGTATTCACTGGTGAGAGTTGATGGGTGATAGGTGGCCGTTCATGTCTTCAGGTCTGGGCTTGGAATCAGCACGGACCTACATATGTCCGTGTCTGTGGAATCATCAGATATAGGTGAGAGACGAAGCTTTTCATTTTCTGGGGTGGGCATAGGATGTTGTGTTTTGGGACACAATATGTTTGTGATCAGAGTTTGGACACATTCATTTTTGTCTCAGAAAGCAGAAGGCAAACTGTTCTATTTTCACCAACTACACTCAAGTTTTCACTAACATCTAGTATGTCTCGTGAAAGAGATATCTATTTTTGTACAGCATGAGGACACATTATTTTGTTCTAGCACTTTACAAAATACAAGCCAAACATAATAATAATTTCAATTTAAAATACAATGAAATGTTGACTTATTTTCAAATATGTCATATTGTTATTTTTAAGGTTCATAAGTTGAATTGTTTTAAGCAAGCATGTTTGATGAGATATGGTATACACTCCAACCATATCAGAAAATCAACCATTTTCATACACTGTTATGTCTTAAAAGAGCATTTACATGTCGAAAATCTTAGGTAAACCCAGTAATATTAAAAAAAATGAATAACTTGAATCAATGAAATGGACATTTGTTTTTGTCACCTGTATTTTTTTGTTATCTAACAGAATAGATATGTGCTCTCTATTTCATCCCTTAATTACATAGTGAAAGACTACATGATGAAAAATCCTTATTCGGCCCCTGTCAGAATTCAACTTTTTACACCACGCATTTAGAAACTGCTCATTTGAAGATGCAGGAGAACTTTTGTTGGTGATTCAGCTCTAAGTAAATAAGTCCAGCAAGGCTGCAATGATTAAGTTTCTCGTCACACAAATGATCTTAGGGCTGTGGTGTGATCAAAGTGGACCAAGTGTGGTAACACAGCCGCTGAAATAGTGCAAACTGCCCCTGGGTAAACTAGGTACAATGACAAGATTAGCCCATTTACATCAGCATGATTGCTTTATTTGAAGAAAATATTGAATCGGAAAACACATCAGGACCTGCAGCCCTGCTGATATATAGATAGTTACAGTGGCTGAGGCATTGAATTGGATGGAATTAGTCTCTTTGTAGATTTGTTGAACTGAATAGTCTCTTTATCAACTTAATGGAGATTGATATGATTGTTCAATTTGTTTCCTTGTGTTGGGGAAACTGTTGTAAATACTGGGTTAAGACTTAGATTGTTTATTTGTAATGTCTGATAAGAAAGGAATTGGTTCAGCAGTCTAGGTTTGCTGTGTATTGTAAGACACAGTTTTCATAACAGTATCAACAGAATGAAAAATGTTGCTACTTCCTTAAAAACTGGCGGCCAAAGGGAGTATACACTTGAAAAACCATTTCATCAAACAATTACAAACATTATAAAAACGTTACTAGGCTGAAAACAGTAGCAAACATAAGGTCCAAAACATGATACCTGTATCAAATACCTGACCATCGAATAACAATTTAAATTAATTTTTATCTCCATCAAACATGGATGTGTACTTTCTTTTGCCTGGCAGTTTATTTCAAGAAGATCTTTCCCTTTTGATAGTGATGGTTAAAGAATACCAGTGATACTAAAGAAGGACTTTACATGAGATATTAAAATGTATCTGTGTGAAAGAAATATAATAATGACAGAAACATCTGACATTCAATGAGAATGAATGGCAGTAACATCAAAAGAATTATGTCAACATTCACAGTAGTCAAGCGGGGAACTATTTATGAATTCAATTGTGATTCTAAAAATGTTTTTATAATAAAAATTCTTTCTGGCACTTGTGCGGATCCCTGGTGACTGTCCTGGTGTTGAGCAGGTGGTGCCGGTGTCACGAAATATATTCGCCTCCGGAATAAAATCTCCCCCCGGCGAATTTATACCGGTACAGTTCCGCCCCTCTCGAAATAAACTCTCCCCCACCCTACAAAATAAAATCTCCTCCCAGAATATTTCCTCCCCCGGTCGTTTTATAAATACTTGCCCTGCAGTTCAATAGTTGAGGGCATTGCCTAAAAGTCCTAAAAGTTATTGGCTAAACGGCGAATATAATAAGAATATAGTACTTGAAGACATTGCAAAAAAACGAATAATCAGGGGGGAGACTTTATACTGAGGGGGCCGCGAAATATATCTGCCCGGGTGAGATTTTATTTCAGAACAGATTCTCTGGGGGAGAATCTGTACTGGTATAAAATCTCCGGGGGGAGAGTTTATACCGGGACACCGGCCGTGCTGGTCATGTTGTTGTAAGGTATATGGAAACAGTTACCTCTCTCTAATTCTCACTCTGGTCAATTTGGAAATAGCCCATGTGAATACAATTATCATTAGGACCTAGTTGAAATATTTGAACACATGGCAACGGTTGATTTATTTGTGCGCTTTTATGCCACATGGCTGAAAATTTGAATCTTAAATGGTATGTTTAATCCGAAAATACATTTTACATTTATTGTACATTTTCGATTATCCGAGGAAACAGATTCCACTAGTCACGAAAGGCAAAATAGTGGTGAAAATTATATGAATTGATCACTGAAAATCAGTGACACCAAGTCTGACAAATATTTAGGAGTCTCAAATAATCCATTTGAAGTCATCAAAACATGTAAATATGTTGTTCATTAATGCTTGATTAAACTATTGTCATGTATGCATCATATTGATTTGCTAGTGTAAACCTGTGCACTCTGTCGTGAGAATGAATTGTAACACATCGGTGATATGACATTATGCAACATAATATTAGATAATATTACAAAACCACTAATTTAGCATTAGGGCTATGACAGTGGAATAAGCTTTAAGCCAATACAATCTCATATATCATAACTAGCTGGTTTAGATGGCAGTAAATATACGAGTACATGCCCAAACATTGCGGTTTAAGCCTGATTTGTAGATTAGTGTATGCTTCTCTCATAACCATCTCTGAGCACAAGTGTCGGTATGATGTTACCCACAGATACCCCCTGAACACACAGCTGATATTTCATATACAATGTCCACAGGAAGCTAGAGGGAGGCCAGTCTGAGTGGAACACAAAGCTTTGTTCTGAGCTATAGGACGCCAAGATTATCTCAAACAGGTTTAGTGTACAGGAATGTGTAGGAGAACTGGGTTTGTAAACAACTTGGAAACGTTTCCTTTTTAGGTGGGGACATTGAACGGGATATTTATATTAATGAATGGGTATATGAAGTGAATATATAGCTATGTAGCAGACTCCCTATAAAATATAACTAAATTTTGTGTATAAGTTAAAAAAAAAAAACCAAAACATTGATTCAGATTCACATGCTTGATAACAGTGTTAGAACCTACACTGAAACGTCGCTCCTAATTGTGATGAAGAAGTTGTTCATCCGTATATCTTATCCTCATATAGATTATTTTTCACATAAAGTTTATTTTGAAAAAAATGGAAAAAAAATTAAATATAAACAATTCTGATTTTAACCAATGTTTAAAAAGTTAAGTTTTAATCATATCTTAAGAATTTGATCTTTTCCTTGATCCTTTAAAATAGGTTGAAATATAATCAGCTAGTGTAAAGAGGTTTGGGTTTAAATTTGGTTAAATATAAAAAATGATCAAGAAACTTGTGATATGCCCCCCTAGCTAACAGTACACCCAGTAGTTGATCAAGGCTTTCATTGAGACTCTTGTAAGCCAGCTAGCCTAGGCAGTATACGGGAGGGACTGAGAGAGAGACATGTCATGGGCCGCTACTTGCATGTGTTTTATCAGTGGGAGCTAAACCTGACCACATGTCGGTGCACATGTAATTAGTCAGTTTAAACCCCTAACTATTCACTGGGTTGGCCTGTCTGTACATCCGTCTGCGTGGGCCGACCTCATGCATTGGACCTCATCCTGGATTTACTAGGTAGATTGTCATTAGGCATTCTAATTTGTTGCTGTGACAATACATTAACAAGCTGAAAGGTAAGCCTTTTCTTTTTTAGTGTGAAATTAGTATGGAAGGAGATTAACATGTTTGTGTGATATCATCATTAGCATTAGGAGTGTCAAGTTGTTGCAGAATTAGACAGGACGCTGTGGACAAATCAATACCTGTGACAGTTCAATAGCCATATGATAATTATGTCGGATTCAATGGGTAGTGCAGTGAGGCGGGGTACATGTGGGAACGCTAGTCGTCAATCAGGTCCTGGGCTGTGTCAGAGGAACACAGGAACATCGAAGAACGTACACAGGAACGTTGAAGAACATAGCGACTCAGAATAGGAACACAGAGGAACGTAAGAACTCAGGGGTATTTTTACTGAGTATTTGTCGTCTACCCTAACCACACAGCAACACCCGTTCAGGTGTGTTATCATACCGGTTTCAGGTATGTTCTGTGCATTAATGACCTCGACCTTTCAATACAGTTACTATCTGTCCAACAACACCTTGTGTCATTAATTCACTATTTCTCAAAAAAGTTGAAATTTTCCTTCCGTTTTGTTCAAGCTCAGTTCTTGCGAGAGATGGGCCAACCGGTTTGGAAACCCAAGTTAGTGACATATTTAGATTTATAAACATGTTATCAGTCATTGTAAAAATGTATTGCACCCTTATGGCTGAGCTGCTGCAGTAATAAATTATAGATATGACTTTGTTATTGTATATCAATAATTATTTGTGTACAGGTATGTAGGTCGTCATGTTTTTGAGGTCAGTATTGCTTCTGCACATGGATTGTATGGATAGGGTATAAGCATGGGTTGATGTTTGTCACCTTTTCTACCCAATCTGACCCTAAGTGTGTATAAACTGTACTCAAACATCGCCATGTCTTGTTTCACCTTGACATTCATGACACAGCCTGTCTCTAAGAAATCAATGATCTGTATCGAGGTCTTCCATTTCTCATTCTCGTAGATCTACAAGATTAGCGACAAGAAGGGAAATGTGTCTCTAGGAAGAAGTTCTTGCTTTGATCAGGGTCTCAAATCAGGCAATTATATATATGAAAGCTTTGGGAATACTGTGTTGACAGGCATTTACGTACCTGTGTTGAAATTATCGCCATGGTGATATTTTGGGGAACACTCATAGACACTGTCTCTGTTTAACTGACTTTAAACAACACATGACTAGAAATATTGAACGTTATATTCTGATAAATTTATATTATAATGTATTAGATTATAAAAAAATCTGTTTAATGTAGGTCAAAATATGTCAGAGACACCCTCTGTGTGAATGTGGCTTATCTTGATGTTTGGATGGTATCAAGTTTGTTTAAGGTATATGACTATATCCAGTAACATTAATCATGTTGGTTGCCATGGATATGACATCATCTAGATGCAAGGAAAATGATATCTTTAACAAAGGTTTTATATTGATTAGAGAGCTCATTACCTGTATCGTGGTTTATGGCTGCACTTAAAGTATGGTAGTCTTTGGGAACTCATCAAATGATGTAAAACAATTCTTTTGAATGGTTTATGATCAGAAGAGTATCTACAAATTACCTGCCGATAAGTGTGTGAGTAAAATTAGGTCATTCAATATTATTTTTTTTATTTTGTGGACAAGTTTATCCTCAATTTGGCAAATCTAAAAACATAAATTTAAAAGATACTATTTTTGCATATAAACATGCTCTTATTACATCTTTTACTTTTTGTTAAAATGGTTTCGGGGAGGTGTTTTAAGGAAATTAACTTCAAATGATCAAATCAATTTTGAAACCATTTGATATTTTACCCCTTGTCATCTTTCTATTAGATGTTCTGTAAAACCGAAACTTAATTTGACTGTCTTCAGGGTTAGCTACGATGTCCAACATGTCAACATCTTAATTTGAAAACAACTAGCCCTTTCAGATTTTGACTAGCCTCACACCAGCTGACTACATGTTGTGTCTGACCCTGAACCCAGTCTTCTACCCTGTCATCGTACCATTATGTCAAAAACAGTAAAACTGCGACCTTGTGTCAGCTTGTGAGGCCACATCTTGTATCTGCCAGTACAAGTGTCATCATATACTCTGTTTAGCAAAACACATTCTACACAGATAGAAAATTTATATGTACTTATTTTTAAATATGAGAAGCCTATCGCAGTAGGGCTGGGATGAGTCCAAATTTACTACCCGGGTACCCGACCCCGTATTGCCCGACCCTACCCGGGTACCTGCTGTAGGTCTTAAGAGATTGGTACAAAATGTCTGATAGGGAATTGTATGACCAGAGCCCTGGCAAAAGGTATTCAGGTACACTATGAAATTATCTGGTCAAGCATAACTGAACTTGGCTGAAGTTTTATCTTTATTCAGAAATATATAAGTCAGGAATGTGTGAATAGTCCAAAAGAAATGGGAGTGTATTCACAGAGTTCTTGATCATTTTATTAACTATTAACCATTAGACTATATATCACGTGACTGACGGGTCCGGGTAGTCCTGTAGGTACCCGCCTCTTACTTAGTACCCACCCAACCTGAGTACCCGAGTTACCTGTACCTGTACCTGAGTGAGTGAGGATGGTTTTACACCATTTCAGCAATATTCCAACAATATCACGGGGGAACACCAGAAATGGGCTTCACACATTGTACCCATGTCGGGAATCAAACCTCGGTCTTCTGTGTGACGAGCGAACGATTTAACCACGACGGCCGACCCGACCGCCCCCCCAGCCCCAATATGTAGATATGTTTATGAAATGTATAAATTTAAAGGTCCTGGGGATTATTTTTTTCTTGGTTATGACTAAGAATCAGCAGGATAAACATGGGCACGTCAACATGAGTGTTGACAGGTCATTCATCTCAAGGGCTGGGCTGTCTGCATCATCACATATGTAGCATATATTCGAATTCAGTACAAGCATTAGAGAAGGTAAATACACTCATGATATGTTTTAAATTCCCAGTGCGACACTTAAGTCTAATGCTTTCATCCAATTATTTGTTTATATCCTGGTAACCTTCGAATCCTGGCTATCACATAACTTTAAAACATCCGATTAAGCTTTTTGGGATGTTTTCATTGCATACTTGATATCAAGTAACAAAAACGTAAGCAATTAAGTTTTATTTGTTTGTTTGTCTATAGAATACACACATTATTTTAATCTTTAGATTAGATGAACGTATTATTTAAACAAGTAGATGTGCTTGATATTGTTGTTATATTGTTAAATAAGATTAATGATTGTGTACAAGGAAGAAATATCATGTTTTTTTCCTGGTATCAAATCCTGGCAAAGTACTTGCAATAAGTCTGTTAACTCAACGTGTGTTATCCTATAGGTAGTATATCAGGTGATGTAAACTGTCTACATTGTTCTTGGATTAACCCCTTGTTACTGAGTAGGATCATAAACAGTGGAATTTGTCGACAGGCCAAGTGAGTCATGACTCACATGCAACCACATTTAACCCACTTGAAACTCGACCTGTTATTTGAAATTAGAAGACTGCCAGTGTCTGATGTGACAAAATTGGATCGTGAAATAAGACACAACATACCACAGATTGGCATTGCTTTTATTCTCCATGAGATAGCAATGGACGTAACTTTAGAGTTTCATGCTATATATTCTTCGAGTTAATGAACTTTGAGTTAAAGATGCAACAACAAAAATTATTTGTTGTTTAACGCTGCACTCTGCAATATTTAACCTATATGATGATTGCCTTACATAATCTAAGTCTGGACTAGACAAACCAGTGATTGATAGTATGAGCAACATCCTATGCTGTCTAGGTGCAATGACATACAATCAACCAAGTCATTGAGTCTGACCACCCAATCCCTTAAGTCACCTCTTTTTGACACAAATATTGCTTGGGGGCGGTCCTAGCCCGGAACCCCAAAAGAGGCAATTCAGTTGCTTTATTAAGAAGCAAGATAATAGGTAGGTTTATGTAGTAATGGCAATACTCCTACCTATGCCTTCCTCCCCTGCTAAGTCACCATTCCTTATTAAATGGTGGCAGTGGTGGTGCCATGGTATATGTCTGAGCCCTGCATCCCCTCAGGGTTTCCTCCCACAAGCTGACACAACAGGATATAACTGGAATACTGTTCAAAGCAGCATTACGCTCACTCACTCACTCACTCACTCACTCACTCACTCACTCACTCACTCACTCACTCACTCACTCACCAACACGGGGCGGTCGGGTAGCCTAGTGGTTAAAGCGTTCGCTCGTCACGCCGAAGACCCGGGTTCGATTCCCGACATGGGTACAATGTGTGAAGCCCATTTCTGGTGTCCCCCGCCGTGATATTGCTGGAATATTGCTAAAAGCGGCGTAAAACCCCATTCACTCACTCACTCACTCACTCACTCACCAACACACTCACTCACTCACTCACTCACTCACTCACTCACTCACTCACTCACTCACTCACTCACTCACTCACTCACTCACTCACTCACTCACTCACTCACTCACTCACTCACTCACTCCAACTCATCTATTACTCCATTAATTTGACTACACCTTCAAATACATCCAAATCAGTTCAAAGTACTTGGGTATTTCCCGGAAAAATAATACCTTTTTAACTCTCACCTCCTTCAAGAAATAGAAGTAAGAAGTTGTATGCCATGGTATTAATAAAATAGTTTCGGATAATAATAATGTTGCTATTTAATCCATACACCCTTAACATAATCACATCTAAATTAATCCGTCACCAGAATAAAAATCCGAAATCAATTTCCCTTTATTCACCCTCATCTTAAATTATATAATGTCCATTGATTTTAATGTAATAGGATGCAGATCAAGCCTCTCTGTTCTCCATTCTCGACCCACTGAGTTGTGACTAATCACGATATCCAGAATATCCCAATTGTGTGCACTCCGCTGTTGTGAAATGAGTCTATCCTCGTTAAGCAGTATGACTACACAAATACACCGTATATCAGTCCCTGTTGACAGTGCAAACACACTAGTGCCTGGTGTGGATTCCCAGAGGTAGACAACATTCAAAGGAAAATATTTAGTAAATGGGTTAGAAGTTATAGTTAGATTGGTAGGCTAACACTTGGTGTCTGAAAACATTTTTTTAAATAATTTATTTTAATTTTTTTCAATAGAACCTTTTCTCCTCTGCTGTTTTCATGTGGAATCAAGGAAACTAGACTTTTATTAAAAAATAATTTTAAATATACATTCCCCAGTCATGGCACAGGACTATGAGATCGGAGGCCCAATGAGTTTCACAGGAGGGTCTCTTTCTGAGTTGTTTCAATTTGGTTATGAATAATATACTGGCTTGTTATTTTTAAAATGCTTAGATTCTCTTTTCATCGTTCAAAGTGGAATTGTTTGGTTTGACATCCCTGTCTGCAATATTCCAGACATGTTATAACAGGGCCATGTTATAACATTGTGCCATGTTATAACATTGTGCCATGAACTGAACCCAGTCTCCAGTATGATTAGCTAATGCTTTAACCACTGAGTTTAACTACTGCAGCTGTTTGATGATTCTACCAAATAACAACAATTATAGATTCCGAGCCGAGCGACATTAGTGTTTTCACTGACCTTGTGATAATCAAGCAGGAAGTAGTAAGATGACAATGTTGTTGTTTTTTGTTCATGAATACACCAACAGGAAAAAAATCTATAGTTTATTTTCATGTCTGCTCTGTTATTGGCGGATTAGAAAAATGGAAAAAAACCCATTAATTTACTGAATCGAATGCCCATGCTGCCAATTTTAATAGACATCCCAATCCATTTCATTAAGATTTCTTTGTTTTACAACTTTGGTTTCCATACAAACCCTAGGCTATGGTTCGGAAAAAAAAAATATCAGTCAGAATCAAATTACCGGTACACATACAGCCATTTGAAGAATATTCATTCTGCACTTGTATGTTAATATTCATATAGGTGGGCCACGGATGGCCAAGTGGTCTATTCAAAGTGGCGTTAAACCCAACTGACTAATTCTTCATTCACTGGCTTGCCGCTATTGTAGTATATTGGCAGGATCACTAGTCCAGGTGAATAATGCATGTGTATATTTGTACCTACGCGACAGCAGAGAGAGGGAATCAATTAATAACTGGGAGAAATATACGGAAACCATTTTTCTTTTCTTTTTTTTCTTGAAATTGATTCAGATTTCAAGATATTATGTTGAAATTTCAAGATACATAAGTTGAAATTTCAAGATAGTAATTTGAAATTTCAATTTAGTATATTAAAATTTCAACTTATTATCTTGAAATTTCATTTGTTTGTTATTTCATTTTCTTCTTGAAATTTCAAGATACTAACTTGAAATTTCAAGAAAAAAAACGAAAAAAACAAATGTCCCTGAACGAAATATACACGACACACTCAGCACTTTTTAAGTCAACATGTGCGTACTTGATTGTAATTCTTGTATAGCACAGACTAATACATGGCACCATTCCACATCGGTGTTTAGCTTGTCACCACAAAGATACAGTTTCAATGTTTCCCACTGAGTGACTTTAAAAATATCTTTGTTTTGTTTACGCCGCCTCTAACATGTTATTTATGTTATCATCTATATTTTTAGCTCACCTGACTGAAAGTCAAGTAGGACTATTTTTCACTCTTGTGCACAACTGTTTTATTATAACACAACATTAACTCTCTCTCTAGTCCATATGAACCGGAAACAGAAAATGTTCTCCCTTAATTTGTGAATATGCCTAAAGAAATTATGTTTGAAATTTCTGCATATTTTGATGGATTGGATAATTGATTTTCTTTGCGACTATTTAAAACCATGTATAGACAGAAAACCGTGAAAATTAAACTCGTTAGTGTCATCTTGATGACATATATAACCCCACAAGAAATTCAATCTGTCTTTCAACTTTGAAGTTTCCCTTTTGGCAGCAAGATACTATTCTTGTATAACTGATTATCGATAGTTGACAGTGTAGAGGACTTCTGTTGAAAATTTGAAGATTTTCATAATGTGATGATAGCCAATATACAGGATGTATGGCAATGATGGAATAAAGATAGTATTCTTAGAATTAAATACAATAGAAACTATTGTTTGATTTCTGCTTTTTTTTACTGATATGATAATTGATTTCCTTTCCAATATGCACGTCTATTTAAAACCATGTACAGTTAAAAACAACACAAAAATCAAACTCATCAATGTCATCGTGTTGACATATATAAAACCCCTCAAGAAATTCCATCTGTCATTCAACTTTGAATTTCCCTTCAGAAACTGAAACCGAAATACCACAAGAGATAAAAAATTGTATATTTATACAACCTTTTCCTAATTGAAATACAAGATCTTGACTTTCCTCTGATAAGAAGAGTTGATATTTAATTTGGGCAGTTTCCCTTTATCAGCTGGTGAAAGTTGGAAGAGAGAGGGCCATTCATGCCTTGAGGACAACTAGTTATCTGGGTAATTAATCATAGATTTGTTATCTCACAGCTTCTGTGCACCTTGTCTAGAGATAAAGCAGGATATGTGATGGAATGTTTGGGAAAAAATGCCAGAATACTCACAGGTTGCCAGATAAACTGGATACATTTATTATACAAGAGAAACTGAAGTTTCCGGACTTATGACTTGTTGGGCCTCTCTGACCAATGCATCAGTTAGGGACTGTTTGAGATGCCGGGGTAAGTAATTTCATAGCGGTACTTAATTGAAACAGTTTCATTGATCTGAAACAAGTAGTTTTAGTGTGAGCGTGCACTGTTTCATTTGAAGGATGGTTTGTATAAAGTTCTGGGATGGCCATTAATATGGATGCTGCTCCAACTTCAAGACTTCTTTGCAAAGCAAGCAAAGTTTTTTAACACTAGGAATTATGGGTCTGTTGAGGTATTTATATTTTATCTCTGTCACACGATTAGGAGAAGGGTCAAGTGTAGGTAATAGTAGATGACTAGACGTATATCAAAATGCCAACAGTACCAACCTAGACTGGTTGCAGTTCTTCTTTCTAATACAAATTTAAAAATATGTTGTTTAAATATGAAGTATACTTTCTTCCTCTACCCCTATGTGTTTTAAATGCATAAAAATATCGAGAAACAAAGTCACTCTTTATCACTTTTTTAACAATGTTTCAGTTATGTCTTTCAGCATTTTGTTAGTTTGCTTCGGGTATTTGAGATACATTTACTATTCATATTTTATTATTATAAAATGGAGACTGCACCAGTCTATAACCAACCATGCATATAAACAATGGAGTTGCTTCCCATGAGGTTTCTGACCACATCTATAATAATAATAATCATCATCATCATCATCATCATCATCATCAATATGATAGGCTGTACATCTTTATTACCAGTATATATATTTTTTTACAGTAAAGTATGTTTTTTAATTTGTTACTGTTCATGTTTGTGAGCTCTGCATCAATTCATGATTCAAGAAGGTTCTTGTATCCTTGCTTCCATGTTGCCTGAAACGTGATGCTCTTCATGCTTTTCATACAAGTAATGAACACACCCATGTTTTGGATTTTATCTGAAAGAAACCAGCCGCTATCTGTGACAGGGTAACTTGATATACTACCATGACTCAGTCTTTTTCTTCCCTGACATTAACTGTGGACATCCTGACCATGTCCTTCAAGAATGTTGCAAGTTCAGAAAAACCTGAAGGAGGGAAGAAGGCAAAACCTTTGTGTAAACTTGCCCTGAGATGTGATAAGGGGACAGGGGTGTTGAAAGGAATGCTAAGCTTACATACGGCTACTGTATTGTCAGTGGAGTGTTTAGATAAAAGTCTGGAACCTCTGTTGTCCGGCCCATCCTAGCCTCTTCAGGTCAAACCCTTCAAACAACATGAATCTCTGCAGCAGAGAGACAGACGTCAGAACGTGGGTACATCATGTAAACCAATAATTCCTGCAAATACCATACCTCCATTACATCAATGCCACAATCCTTTATTTTGGCTGTCAAAACACTATAAAATCTTTCAGATTTTCAACAGCCGTCCTATTCAGTCAGATGACCTTAATTAGTTGTGTGAGAGACTGCCGTCAGAACGGGGGTACATAACGCAACCCTATTTTGATGTTCACCCGACCCCATTCCAAGTGAAGGTTTGCTCGCACAGACGAGGGAAATACTGAGTATAATCATGTACAAGTCATTAGAGAACCTTCTTGCTTGAAAGGTAGTCCGTCATTTTCACGTCCACCACCTGAATTTGTCATGGGGATGGTATGCCATGTCTTCTGACCTCCCCGCCCAAACCTGTAGTGTTTCAGGACAGAAAGCTAAGCCTTTGTGTACAAACTGTTGGTGACATCTCTCATCTGTATGGCTTATGATTGGTGTCTGAAATAAACAAGAACATCTCTATTTACTATTCATTTTTTGTGTGTTAATATTTCAACGTAGTATGCAGTGACAAAGACCTATGGTTACAACCGGTTTAACATACAGACCCATATATAACACAGGTTCTGCATCAGTTGCAGTTCCTAGGATACAATGGACCCTGTGTACCTCAATAGGCATTTAGAGAGTGCATTATGATGGAGAATAAACGACAGTGTATGATTCTATTTTATTCACTTGGGCCCTTGTGCTCCTGAAATGTCCCGAAATGTCTGCTTTCCAAAATGACATAATACCCTTCTTTCATGCAATGAAACTATACAAACATTGAAAAGAACACACATATGACAGATTGATGATACCAGTGGGTAGACCAGGTTTTAATGGAATCATTAGCTGAATGTATACCAGACAATGAGTGAGTGAGTGAGTGAGTTTTTAACATTATTCCAGTTATATCAAGGTGGTTCAGCTTAATGTGGGAGGAAAGCCCAATGTGATGCAGGTCTCAGGTGTTTATCACTTCGGTGAAACCCACGGGCACGGGTATGGTGCTGACAAACCTAGAAACATAATCAGGGCAAACCGGGATTTGAACCCATATCAGACAATGAAACCTCATTCATTCAACATCCATGAGCTTGATATTACATTTAAGATAATGTGACATGGCCAAAACAGAATCAGGCAAAGTTTGTTTGTTCCTTTAGAGTTTAAAAGCACAGAGAGCAATATTCAGCTGTATTAATCTGAACCAGCAAACCCGTGACTGATATTATGAGTAACGGTCCGAGTGGTCAGGTTAGGATAACACAGTATTAACCAAGTCTGAGTCTGAAACCGACCATCAAATTGCCTCATATGGCCAGCATGGCTGCTGGGGAGTTATGAGAGTTTCACTGTACCTAAGTTCCCTAGTCTGTCTTACCGACCCTGAGGGGTCACGGTTGGCCCAGTCGTCTAAGGTGCTGCGATTTGCTGTGCAGAGTTGCGTCCCTTGGGCACGCCAGAAACCTATGATTGTGGGTTCGAATCCAGGTTCGCCCCGATTTTGTTTCTAGGTTTGTCAGCACCATACCCGTGCCTGTGGGTTTCACCGAAGTGGTAAACGTCTGAGACCTGCATCACTTCGGGCTTTCCTCCCACATTAAGATGACATGCTGCGATATAGCTGGAATACTGTTAAAAGCGGCGTTAAACCCAACTCACTCACTCACTACAGACCCTGATACAAATATATCAAATACAGCCCATGCAAGTCTATAATGTTTGGCAAGTCTAGATAACTGCAGTATCAGAAAATGAAGAGAGGCTCTGGGCTCCTTTTTATTATATTTTTATTAAGATAATTGAACAACTGTACGATATGTTCATTTCAGAAACTAGATGTTAGTCTGCTAAGATCCCATGCAGAACAAATTTAATCATTATGCTTCCAGGGTGAGGTGAAGTGAAATGGGGTTTGACGTTGCATTCAAGATTATTGCACTTATATAGTGACTTGATATATGGCTTCTTGTACTGCTCCAGACTAAAGTTGGTTTTATAGAGTTAGCCCACTGAGATACCATGCTGCAGTTTAACATGGATATTCAACTCAGGTCACAGTCTACAGAGTCTGAGCCGACCAGTCCTTCTTTTAGCCCCTTAATGATGAACGCCAGGCAGGGTAACAACGACTACCATGTTTTAATGTCTTTTGCCATGACATGACTGGGCATCGAACCATCGACCTTCCACTTTTTGGGCAAATGCTCTATCCACTAGACAACTGAGGTGGTTTCTTATAAGGTACTTGAGGACACAATTCACTTACCCCCTGTACAGTACATTACCTATATCACTCTAGTAATGTGGTAGGAGTTGTTTGAAGATTGAGTTATACAGGTAATTTGGCTAGCTTGAATAAACCACTTGTGAAGCTATGATACTGGACTCGTATGTTCGTGGGGTAGACTTGTATATTTGTTCTTTGATATGTTCGTACTGGTTGCCCTTTCTATTGTTGACAAATTGAAGAGGGTGCTGAGGGGGCACCCACAACCACAAATACATTTCATTGTGTCATGTTATCTGTGACCTTATGAACAGGGCACCCATTATAAGGCTGTGGTACAGTTGATGAACATATATTCTCTGAAGTGAAATTAGTTTTGGTTAAAGTGTCTCTTCTTATGAGAATCTCTTCATTTCTGAATATGAAGAAATCTAGACTTGCCAAAGTATAATAGACTTGCTTGGGAGTTTTCCAATAGTTTTGTTTCAAGGCCCAAATGAGAGATTAACGTCACAGTAGAAATAGAAATTCATGAATCTAAGGTTGGTTTGGATGCTAAAACCATGGCAATAGCACAGGTATATGTGATAGTCAAACTCACAATTACTGATGGACTCTCGATTGTGTTGGGGGTCCTGGATGTATTCACAAAGGCTTACAGGGAACTCTGCTATTCAGTGATTGAGTGATGTGATATTCAGGTAAGATAGTCAATTTCAAGAACAAATTTCAATAATATGACTTTGAATTATGTGTTATTAAGTATGTGTAATGAACTCAATTGTCTACCTAAAGAATACAGAAAATGTAACACTGTCGTACCCATAGTGAATTTATGAGATTGTAGATTTTTGAGATGTAGTGTAGATGTGAAGTTTCTATTAGCAGTGAGAATATACAGGTTATGTACACTGTATATCCTATAACATTATATAAACTGTCAATACCTATGAGCTAGTTATATGTTTAAAACCATGAAAAGTAATGATATGCTTAACAAGGCTGGTATATAGTATGACATATTAACCATATTTCAACATATAAGATATAATGCCATCGATTATCCAACAAAACAGTTCCCATTGGGCATAAAACAAAATTTTGTAAAAGGCAAAATAGCTGTTAAAATTATATGAATGGAACACTGAAAATCAGTGATGACCAGGGCCCACTTGAACAAAGCAATCTTAGCGCTAAGACTAT
Organism: Haliotis rufescens; assembly: GCF_023055435.1. Taxonomy (NCBI): domain Eukaryota; kingdom Metazoa; phylum Mollusca; class Gastropoda; order Lepetellida; family Haliotidae; genus Haliotis; species Haliotis rufescens. Next base: position 56,440,861 of record NW_025963779.1, on the reverse strand, counting down.
TGTAGGCCTATGTTAAGGTATGGGACTTACAATCACCTTAGCGCTAAGATCGCTTTGTGCAAGTAGGCCCTGGTATTCACAAAAAGGGTCAGCATGTCCTGCTCTATTCTCATGAAAAAATAAGTGTTTGTTGACAAACAAACAAGTGATGGACCAGACAGAAAATCCAGTAACACGATAGCAGCTTACTGATTTTTTAAAAACATATAGCAATATGTTAATTTTGGATTAATCTGCTGTGTACAAGTGCAGAGATTCAGCTGCTTATAAGCAAAGAAAAACGTTTAAGAAAAATATTCGTTTTTTAACACTGTGGGGGGCATAACAAAATACAAAATGGAAATAAGTTTGCAGTAGTTGTAAGGACAGAAGTACATGCAGCAGCCATTAGTGGGGGTCGTATCAAGAAGCAATAGTCGTTGCAAGGAATACGTAACAAGCAAATGAGGCGAAGCAATGTAATGGGTATTGAAAAAGACCTGATTATACAGTTTTATTATCCATCAGCTTCCCACACAGCTAGATGCTTCAACGTAAACTGGTCCATTAATATCTTGTCAAACCTCCTCGTCGCTTGTAGTATTGTCCTGCTAAGACTTGCTTTTCTTGCAGATCCAGATTTGGGTGTATCAGAAAAGGGTGTCTTTATCATTGGGATTGTTGTCATTCCTTGTGGGTATATCATTACACTATATATAGCCATACACAGACCTGCCTGGGAGCTTCATAGTGTTTAGTGTGTCAATACCTTTACTGTTTCTAGCAAACAGTTTAAGTGAATTAAACACGGACAGGATACATCCGTATTGTGTTGTGTTTGGGCAGCACATAGTTTTTTAGTGGTAAATGCTTTTAAGGTGTGATGGGACATTCTTGGGAAAGTTTGTAATAAAGTTGTCACACTGTGTGAGAAAGATAATGATGTTTCTCCAACTTGTGACTTGTGGTTGATCGGGTGTTTGTGTAGAAGGTGTGGTTGTGTGTTGCTGGGATAGTTTTGAGGCTTTTATCCTTGCATTATGGTTACACTCAAGGTGGAGGAGATCGAAGGTGAGTTGGTGCATGTGTCAAAAAAGAATCAATTTCATGGTTAGGGACCATTTTGTCAACTTTCTTTTGTGTTTGTTTTTTATCATCAGTTGTGAATTTTTTATGAATTTTCAATACAAGACATGCTTTTTATCTGATATGTTATGAATAAGTGATGAGTGTTGATTAATTTGGGTACAGTTCATTTATTCATCATTGTAAAACTTGACAAAGTTTTTTGAGAAGCTATTGACATCAACACAATGGAAACATATTGTCAAGGTCAGTAATTATGCAAATTGCTCAATTGCCACAAGCTTCTGCCATGCAATCCAAGCTAGGGTATCCATTTCCCCAGACACACCACATGCCAGACATCATAAATATATCAACAGATACATGTAACACGATCCACCACCAAAATGTATCTCTACCTGTCCACTCATATTGGGAAGACAGGTGCTAGCTGCCCTTATCCTACTCGTTAACAAAGGTGTGTACAGGTAACACCCAACGACCAAGAGTCTAAGCACCTGTAGGTGTTCCTCAACTTACCTGGTCTTACCTGGACTTACATAAGGTGAGCTAATACCTCACTGAATACCTGTTGGGTTGTCTGGAGGGGACACTTTTCTCAGATCAAAGCCCGATATGGACATGCTTATAGAGACTGAACCACATGACTGAGTATGTATTGTACTGCTGGAAGGTTGGTGGTGTTGTGTGGAGGAATGTGTTGTTATTTCTGAACAACAAAGATCATAATACAGTTGCACAATTTAAATTCAGGTTTCTTTTAAAGCTTGGAATGTTCACGCCAAAAGGGATACTTGTGCATTTCTATTTTGGGAAAGAAGGTGACGTATATTGTCTTATATATGTTACCGTTTGCTTTTAATCAGATATGATTTTATGTAGTAACAGTTGCAACATTATTAGTGGATTATCTGTTATACATAGACCTAAATAACTGCATAAATATTTAGGTCTGTGGTTTATATAATTCAACATTATTAGTTGATTGTATGTTTATACATGGACCTAAATAACCGTATAAATATTCAGGTCTGTGGTTTATATAATTCAACATTATTAGTTGATTGTATGTTTATATGATTCATAACTAGCTGAACAGAATATTTTTGTGATATACAAAATTATGGTTGATGAAGATTTTATGTTTATATGATTCCACTTGTTGTTTATTTTAAATAGATCAGCCTCAAATGGTTAAAACTTCATAATTTTGGATCACAATATAGAGTTACACAGATTTATTAATCAATTCCTAATTTAAAGATCATTTGCTGAGTGTGTTCCCCCATCACATGTATCATAGGAATAAACTATGTTTGCTGCAATGTTTTGATGAAACATTGGAAGACGTTTAGTCAATAGTTTATTGAGAAACACATCACTTTGATGTATGGAGCTTGAAAGTAGTTCCTGCGAGGCAACCTCATTTGCATATTTATTGGCTCATGATACCAAGTTTATCGGATTTGTTTATCACATTGATAACACAAGTCTTTACATGATTATAGATTTCCCATTTCATGATAGTGCTGAAAGAGTCATGGTGGTTTTACTGTTATGTCCCCCAGGCCTCCTTCTGTGTATCATAATGTACCCTATTCAGTCGCCACCCGTGAAGATCTGGGTTAGGATAGGTCTTCAGCAACGCATTCTTGCTTTAAAAGGCAAGTATGCTTGTCGTAAGAGGCGACTAACGGGATCAGGTGGTCAAACTCGCTGACTTGGTTGATACATGTCACCGTATCCCAACTTGGTGGATCGATGCTCATGATATAAATCACGGAATTTTCTGGTCCAGACTCGATTATATACAGACTGTCATATATAGGAGGAATATTGCTGAGTGTGGTGGTAAACAACAAACCAGCAATATATGATATTGAACCAGGATGAGTTTAGTCCACGGTGCATGAAACAGGTTCCTTTGCAGACATGCACATTGTGATATTGACATTATTCAAGCATCCATACTGTCTATCTACATTTCTGTATTCAGAACCTGGTTACGTAGCAAGTCTGTAAACAGAAAAGTACCTGGGTACATATCCTCTGGCATCCCGATGACGCCGCCCAGATCAGCCATAATAGTGACATAACCTTGACATAACCTTGATGTTAACATGTTGGCTCAATGAAGACCTAGGTACATGTGTGAAGTCCATTCTTGAAGTCTCTGTCGTGGTATGGCTTACACATACTTTCTCATGCAAATAGTTTGAGTGGCAGTTGCTACTGGTAGGGTAGGACATGCTTACCCTTTTTGCAAACACCATGTGTCGTCACTGATTTTCTGTGATCCATTCCAGAGACCATATACTGCCCTTACCCTTTTTGCAAACACCATGTGTCGTCACTGATTTTCTGTGATCCATTCCAGAGACCATATACTGCCCTTACCCTTTTTGCAAACACCATGTGTCGTCACTGATTTTCTGTGATCCATTCCAGAGACCATATACTGCCCTTACCCTTTTTGCAAACACCTGGTGTCGTCACTGATTTTCTGTGATCCATTCCAGAGACCATATACTGCCCTTACCCTTTTTGCAAACACCATGTGTCGTCACTGATTTTCTGTGATCCATTCCAGAGACCATATACTGTCCTTACCCTTTTTGCAAACACCTGGTGTCGTCACTGATTTTCTGTGATCCATTCCAGAGACCATATACTGCCCTTACCCTTTTTGCAAACACCTGGTGTCGTCACTGATTTTCTGTGATCCATTCCAGAGACCATATACTGTCCTTACCCTTTTTGCAAACACCTGGTGTCGTCACTGATTTTCTGTGATCCATTCCAGAGACCATATACTGCCCTTACCCTTTTTGCAAACACCTGGTGTCATCACTGATTTTCTGTGATCCATTCCAGAGACCATATACTGCCCTTACCCTTTTTGCAAACGACTGATGTCGTCACTGATTTTCTGTGATCCATTCCAGAGACCATATACTGCCCTTACCCTTTTTGCAAACGACTGATGTCATCACTGATTTTCTGTGATCCATTCCAGAGACCATATACTGCCCTTACCATTTTTGCAAACACCTGGTGTCGTCACTGATTCTCTGTGATCAATTCCAGAACATATACCAGTAAATGGTCTCTGTCTATTCATATAATTTTCCATGCTATTTTGCCTATTATGGCCAATGGAATCTGTTTCAGTGGATGATTGAAATTAGTTATTCTCTTGCGTTGCCGTTTTATATATATATTGAATATTGCTACAAGCTACATAAAAACCTTAGGTCTTGACCCGTGAAGATCCGGGGTAGAATACGTCTTCAACAACCCATGCTTGCTATAAAAGTCGACTATGCATGTTATTGTATCCCAATTGCATGAATCGATGCTCATGATTTCAATCACTGGATTGTCTGGTCCAGACTTAATTATTTACAGACTGTCATCATATAGCGTAAATATTGCTGAGTGCAGCGTTAAACAACACACAAAAAGACAAACAAACAAACAAGTGAAGTGAAGTTTTCATCTTATGGACAGTTGTCAACATGATATAGCAAATAACAGAATTCATTGATTTAACATTAACACAGATATTTGATATTTAAATTTTCAGTAGTTAATATGTTGATTAATAGAAAATCAACTGATTATCAAATCCTGGGTATCTTGTAATATCGATTATGTTTCTTAAAGAGCAAATCAGTAATTGTATGGAAAGTAAGAATTCCGGAGTAACAAAGTCTGGTTTCAATGTACCATGATTATAAATTAAATTGTCTATTCTCACAAGGAATATTCTGACACAATAGAGCATTTATAATATCAGCTTTTGGTAATTAGTGTAATGCTGATCCCATTGACGACCAATGATATGTCCATTCTTGTCAGAATATGTCCATTCTTGCCAGAATTTGAACTGAGGTGGCACAAAAATGTCTTATCCATAGAAATATATTTTCCACATTTACCTGAGGGCAGGAAGAGTAACTACTGAAACACAATCAGCATAATGGGTATGGGCAGCCACAGTACTGGAAGAATTGTATCACCTCATCCCTTAATCTGTGATGTCACACAGTTAGGCAGATAAGACCTCGCCCTCTGGGGATTAGTTGATGGATGTTGTCAATAACACCCTACAGGCTATAAGGGCCAATAATCTGCTTGTGATGTTCACCTATATTTCCATTTTATTACTTCCTGCTTTTGATAGCCATAATTAAAAAAAAATATTTGAATTTTTTACATTTTATGAGCTGGCAAAAATGAGGACTAGGACTCTTTTATTACACAATATACTTTTCACTGTACTTTAATTAATTAGGGGAAATATAGCTCGTAGGGCTGGGACGAGTCCAAATTACCACCCAACCCCCTATTTACCTGACCCTACCCACTGTAGGTCACAAGTCTTGGGAACACAAAGTCTAATTGGGAATAGTTTAACTGTAGCCCTGCCAAAAACTGTTTAGATACATGTATGAAACCAGAGACCATATAATAGATGTATGGTCTCTTATGAAACGATCGAATCATGCGTACACGGAAGTTGACTGAAGCTTTATCTTTACTCAAACACATACAAGTCAAAAGGAATGTGTGCATCATCATAAAGAAATGGGAACATTAGGGACTTGTAGTGTAACCACTGAGCTCTAGTGAGTTTTTTGTCATTAAACAATATGTCACGTGTCTAACCACGGGTCCGGGTAGTACTGTGGGTACCCGGGTCCAACTCAGGACCCACCTGACCCGAGTACCCGAGTTACCCGTCCCAGCCCTAATAGCTAGTTGGATTTGCCTTTTTGTCATGGACTGTTTTTTAATAAATGCATATGCATCTGCAGGGATGATACACGACTGAAATATGTATATCTGACCTATTTTAAACATCCATATTTCAGGAACTACAACAATCATTCTATATAAGGCCTTATGATATTTGAAATACCTAACAGTTGTACTCCAGAGTATTTATGTATCCAGCGATGCAAAGTATTCCTTTTCTTGGTTGTGATTTTTGTAATGTCATGCTTCCAGTAAGATCTTTTAGAGTATAATTCTACATTAACTGTGTGTTATGTAATCATATTTATATTTGTCACCTACTAACATTATCAAAAGGGTTTACCATGCATGTTGATATGTGATAAAGACCATCAAATTGTCCTGCAAACTCCTGCACCATATAATTGCGTTCAGCCCTCATCAACTCATTGTTATTCAAAATAACCAATTACAAGATCCATTTCCTTTAATGATAGGCCATATGGTCATTGTGGTACTGGGGGGATTGGGGGGAGGTGCGAGACTAGGGAGGGGGGTGGTACAGATGCTGGTATCCTTGCAGAATGATAGGATGGATGATGAAGAAAGCTGACTAATAGTGAAAATCGTTATGTATTTGGCTAGGATGAAATAAATAAGAGGGCTGTGAGAGCAGAAATTACATCAGAATTATCAAGACAGAAATATTTACTTTACATTCATGTCTGCAGTTAATGAGTGTTATGGCTGTTAATATGCCATCTCATAGCCATGGCGTGATACTTCAGTGGGCTATGAAAGAGATTGATCAATACATTCTATTTGGATTTGAGATCCCAGTCAATAAATGTAGCAATGAAAATATCAAGTCACATCACCAACTCTAACAGCCCTTTCCTCCCTTGTTTGATGGAGAACATACCCCAGGAAGTGCTCACTGCTCAGTGCAGTGTTTGGTCTTCTCAGCTAGGGATGTGCAGTGGTATACTTATATGCTGGTCCAGTTGATGAGTGAGTTTGATTTTACGCCGCTTTTAGCAATATTCCAGCAATATCACGGCGGGGGACACCAGAAATGGGATTCGCACATTGTACCCATGTTGAAAATCGAACCCGGGTGAACGCTTTAACCACTAGGCTATCCGATTGCCCCTCCAGTTGATGAAGACACCACAAGTTGCTGTGCAGAGTTGCATCCTATAGTCATGCTAGGATACACTATTCCTGGTTTTGAATCCCAGATTTGTCCAGATTTTCCATGCCAAATAGACCCATGAAGATCCGGGTAAAGGATTGGTCTTCAGCAACCCATGCTTGCCGTAAGAGGCAACTATGCTTGTCGTAAGAGGCGACTAATGGGATTGGGTGATCAGGCTCGCAGACTAGGTTGATGTATGTCATCATATCCCAATTGCGTGGATCTATGCTAATGATTTCAATCACTGGATTGTCTGGTCTGGACTTGTTTATTTACAGACCGCTGTCATATAGCTGGAATATTGCTGAGTGCAGCATTATACAACAAACAAACAAACAAACAAACAAGCAGACAAGCCAAATTGGCTGTAATGGCTGCCATGGTATACCGGAACTGTTGTTGTAAGCATCACTAAAGACCCACTCACTTCTGCATCATAATGGGGGCGCGGGTGGCCCAGTTGTCTAAGGTATTACAATTCGTTGTGCAGAGTTGCCTCCATTGGGCATGCCAGAAACATATATTTCTTGCGAATCACAGTTTGCCCAAACTCATTAAAATCAGATCTAAGTTCTCGCTGCCGCTAAACAAAGATCTGAGGACATCCCATTATGGGTCACGTCAGAACGACCTTTTGCGAACTTTGGCCGACCACTGAAATGACTAACAAGAAGTCGACATCAGCCAATTAGAAAGCAGCTTTCACAAGCTTTACGGCACCCGTTTCAACCTGGCGACTTCCATTTCAGACTATGCTTGAAAAATATGTTGACACAGTTCTCGATTAAAATTTTGTAAAACTGAACAAACGAAGATTCCGGAATGTCTAATATATATGGTTGCGATTGTATGGCAGTCCTTCCCACATACTTTGCAACGCCTCCTCCGTTCAAATGTTTATCCCTCGGAAGCGAGAGATAGACGATGAGTCTAGGTTTGCCAGCACCATACCCATACTCCTGGGTTTTATCAAAGTGGTAAACATCTAAAACCTGTATCCCTTAAGTAGGCATTAAGCTGACACACCGTGATATAACTGGAATACTGTTCAAAGCGGTGTTAAAGCCAACTCACTCACTCTTAATTATCCAGGGTATTACATCTCAATTCTATTCTGCTAAATACCCCCGACCCATAGCTTTGTCTTGGAAGTGACACCACATGCTCCCTATCACTACCATTGCACAGATTTTCTCATGTTCATGAGCGTTATTTGATGGAATGGGTATTTTTCCATCATGCTGTTTGGGTTCAAAGTGAAGGTGTGTCGGTGAATGGGTCTATGGTATTTAACGTAATAGAATGGAGAGATAATGCACTGGATAATCGATACTGCTTCTGCAGTGTTGATAATGATCAGATAAACCATCGCAAAAATCGATCATGGATAATCGATAATGCTTTCATAATGATCAGACATATCATCATATTGATACACAGGATAATCTGGTCTGTTTCCAAGAACCTTGAATATATATTACAAAAGGGCCTTAAAGCATGTTAAGTAATTTGGCAAGTCTAGATTGCCTCAGCTCTGAAATTAAGGATTGTTCTTGGCTCCATTTGGATTTTTTTTAGTTTTTAGATATATATCTTTAAATAAGATAACTTTATTTCTGGGACTTAATGTCAATCTATGGATAATCAATAATGCTTCTGCGATGTTGATGATGATCAGAAACACATCAAACTCCATCCATCAAGCCTAATAACCTAGTGAACCTAGAATGTGTGGTAGACCTTTCCCTGTAAATGTCACAGCGGTCATAACCCAATTACTTTTTGTGACCAAATTGACTCAACTTGTCATGTTGTGTCTCATACAGTAATGGACATCACAGGTCATCAGCATCCAGCTCTCTGGCATCATCTGCAGTCTGTCTGGACCATTCCTGTGTTCATGTTGTAGTAATCACATCTCATCTCTGCAGACCTCGGTCAGCTTCAGCCCTTTTAGTGGTAATGAAACCATCACCGATGATGAAATTTGACCTACACTCTTCGCCTGACTCCCCAACACACTGGGGCATATATTAAAAAAGGAGTCCATCTCAAGTCTAGAAGGATTAGGCAAGTCTAGATTGCTTCAGGAAATTAAGGATTGTTCTGGTCTCAAATTGAATTTTACTTTTTATTTTGTGGATATATTTTTAAAAATGCGATTTCTGGAACAAATTGTTAATCTTCTACACTCCTGTGGACTTTCAATGATTGAATGATGTCTAATATTACAGCTATATTACACTGACCTGTAAATAAATTAGTCTTGTCTGGTTTAGTGGTTGATAGTATGAGCAGTCATCTGCACCAAGAATGAATAAATGAATGACAAACAGCAATAGCACAAACTGTTACAGCCTTGTCTTAGGAAAGGTAGTACTTGGGTGAACTGGTAATCGTGCTAGCCCACTGAGAAACCATGCCACAGTTTAACATGAAAACCCCACTCAGACAGCATACTGACTTCGAGCTGACCAGTACTTGTTTTATTCTCTTAATGCCAAACAACAGGCAGGGTAACAACAAGTGCCATCTTTTAACGTCTTTTGGTATGTCGCATCAAGGGGATTGAACCACCAACCTGCCTGTCTCCTGGCAGATGCTGTATCCATTTGACCACAGAGGTGGTTCAAGAGTACTTGGGGCCTAAAGTGCAATGGAATCCTTAGGCTGAAATGTAACAAGAACATCAAGCAGAGCTTATTTCACACATAGCAATATACCTAACCTCACCTAAGGATGTTTATGGTATAAACATCCTTTCCTTGCCTTAAAGTGAGAACCTCCCCTCACCCTGCCCCATCTCTGACCCCTCCCCCATTGTCTTGAAGCAGGCCAGCAGGACACCATGCTGATTCTTGAACACTAGAGCCCCTCCCCCAGGACCGTTAGCTACCCCCCACCTCCCTGTCGGCTGTCAGCCAGTGATTGAGACAATGCCAAGCTGTGTCTGATTCTGTGAAGACTGAGTCAGTATCTGGTGTGAAAATATGGCAGGATGTTGGACCCATGTCACACTGCCACAGACAAATTACAAGACTCTATACATTTTCCAATGCAGATTTGCCTTTATGTAAGGTGAAAGTTTCATATTTGCCAGCACTTGTCAACAGCATCCTCCCTTATTAGAACAATGCCAATTTCAGCAATGATATATTTCATGTAGGAGAAATGAGAATAACTGTACATCATGCAGAATGATTTTTTGTATGACAAATAATGTAAAATACATGTAATATTATTTATTAGAATTGTATATTTGACAAAAATAGTTATATGTAAATGTAGACCTGATGTAAACTAAATGTGGTTGACAAAGTTTACTTTATAATATGAAAGTTTAGGTCTATCATATTTGCTTCATACAAGATTATGCCCAAGGCAGATTTTATTCAGTAATATGTATGGAATGGACAACATCTCTACAGTTACATCATTCTGCGAGCACGAGGGAATGGGAACTTGCAGACACATCCAAGGAATCCAGATTGGAATCTGAGCCAAAACAGATACACGCCATAATAACCAGATCATGCATGCTGACAGACCCTCCTCCCCCCTCCCTCATCCCCCCAACTGCTGTGCCTGGAGATCAGAATCAACCTGGCAGCCACTGAGCCATTGTTTTGTGACTGTCCAGCCAATTGCTTCCACATGTAATCCTCGAGCACCCAGCCCAGCCGCCACTAGCACCGGTCAGTTGACTGGCCTGGGATACACAGGCCGGCCAGACTTGCCTCACCCTACCAGGGACTTGATACCAGTGTTTCAAGGATTAGTACCTGAACAAAGGCCTCGCTGTAAGGTTTGTATCTATAGGAGAATATGTTCGTCAAGAGATTGCACATGTCTCTGGATTGCTTAAAGATCAGATTCTATATTCTCCTTACTCATATAGAACTACTTAGGAACCGGGAGTGCTCCTTACAAAGAAGATTGATTTTGAAGTCATATTCTGAATCAGTTATTCATTTGACTAATGTTGTTCCTTGTTTGCTGGTTTTGTTGATAGCTCACTGATATCATACACATTGTTACATGGACAAAAGGAAAATGTATTCCTAGTCTTACTTATTGAGACTGAAACAAATGCAAGATACATTTGAAGACAAAGACATTTGTCTGGCCATGATTCTGGATTTTTAGATTGGATTTGTTTCTGATTATTGGTATTACACTTTGGCACTGAGGCACATTCAGTTACATATTTAGTATGACTGATGGACCAGCAATAAACATGCATGGAGGACACTCATGCTGTTCGATATCTTAACTTGCAAAATGATGTTCAATTATTGATGTTGATGAGGCTGTTCAGGAAATTGCTCCGTGTTTGAGTGTCAGTGTGTGTTGATTGAGAACTTACTCCACAACATGACTCATACACATTTCTGATGACATGACACACATTGTGTGAATGAGTGTCACATTTTATACACAGATACAAGATTAAAATAATGTTACTCCAGTCTCAATATTATTTTCGTTGTTATTGTCATCCTTTATTTTAGAAATTCAGGACATTTACAAGAAGTTAAAATGGAGTGATGTCCTTTGAAATACAGTCAATTCCAGATACAATAAACTCCAATGGACTAAATAATCATTTAAAGTTCATTACACTCATGAACAATAATTAATTACATCTCACGGGGTTCAGAATTAATTTGTAATGTCCAACTTGCTTTATACAGTCAGTGTGTTGTCATGAACAGTTGTCAACATGTTTTTTTGGTTTGGTTTGTTGTTTAAAGCCACACTCAGCAATATTCCAGCTATATGACGGCAGTCTGTAAATAATCGAGTCTGGACCAGAAAATCCACTGATTAATATCATGAGCATTGATCCATTCAATTGGGATCAATGACATGCATAAACCAAGTCTGGAGCCTGATCACCCAATCCCGTTAGTCGCCTCTTATGACAAGCATATGTCAACATGTAATAAATCAGTTGCAATAAACAGGATTAACGGGATCGGGTAACCAGGCTTGTCCAACTTGGTTGATGCATGTCATCATGTCCCAATTGCATAGGTCGATGCTCATGATGTCAATCACTGGATTGTCTGATCCAGACTTAATTATTTACAGACATCTGTCATATATACGAATATTGCTGACTGCGGCATTAAACAAGAAACATACACACAATACTTTGACAGGAATTGCTGTAGACCATAGAGTCACCTCCCACCGCTACCAGAGGGTCAAAATATGTTCCGCACATGTATGTATCTGTTGTGAATCCAGTGAAGGATTAAATGTGCCAGGTCTGAACTAACTGGATCTTCCAGCTGACTTGTCTTCATGATGGAACTTGCAGTCAACAGTGTTATTTTCTCACCCTCCTCAATGCGAGCGTGATCATGAGTCACATGGTAAATGTTCCATTATGCTGACAATGGAGGTAACCAGCCGCACTGTCCCAGTCTTTCCACAACTTATTGTGTTTCATGAGATACTACATTCCTACCCTAGACTGTGATCCTCGGCCCTCAGCTGAACATATGTTCAGATTGTGTTCTCTTGAGCTACAGTGTAATCAAGAAGAAAATGTGATGTGTCACTTACGTAATCTTAGCTTTAAGAATGTTGAACTTTTTTCGGAGACTTTGCGCAATAAATAACACAATATAAAACATGATCTGTGTCTGCATACATGAATATGGTTATCTGTGTATTTCTGTTTGTATTGATCAAGGTACAAATCTCTCGGCTTTTAAGCATGTTATGGGGTAGCCCAGTGGTTGAAGCTTCATCCATCACGCTGAAGAACTGGGTTCTGTTCCCTACATCGTACATTGTGTGGGGTCCCCAGTCTTGTAGACTAACGCTTTGTCTCTGAAAAATATGTAATTTTTTATAGAAACAAATGACTGTGTTTAAATTGAAAAGGAGCCCCATTGAGATCTTAAATGTCAGGAAAATCTAGACTTGCTTCATTTTGGCCTTTTGCATTATAAATAGGGCTGGGTGGAATGGAAAATAATATGGTTCAGGGACTGTTGGGACAGAGTCTTCATGTCCCTTCTCATGATAGTCAAATTAGATTTTTTTAATTTCACAAAGTAAAACTGACTTTGAAATTATGGTTTGAAGGTTTATTAATGAAGCATTACCATTCAAGAGACATTTAAAGTGAATCAAGATTAGATGCCCCTTTATTTAACACTTCAATAAAAGCATGCAAGTAAGTTGTGAAATATGAAAGAAGATTTATGCAAATCATTCTATATCCTTGAGAGCATAAGGTTATGTAGGCATATTTAAAAATCCCTTAATTAAAATTTGGCCTCCTGCCTGTCACATATTGATCTTGAAAATCAACAAAACAAGAATTATTTGGTCTGACTTTAATCTTTTTAATCATGAATACATGTTAATAGGGCCATAACACCAGTCCTAAGCCAAGCTTTCATTGATATTACATGTTTGTCAGATTGGAATTGACATGACGCATGTCATGACGCCATTAGATTCCTAAGGCAAATAAATAGTTCTGAAGTAATTGGTCATGTTAACACCTGAATAGTAGGAGGCTGTCTGATGCATAGAATTCAGCTTACTCAAGCATAGGGAAAGGAGAAGATTTTCAATAGCAGTAGTTCTTGTAAATAACACTTGCCCCTGGGTTAGCCGTTTAGTTGTATAGTTGAGTATTAATAGAAGATTTGTGTATCCCCTGGGAAAGAGTTTGTCGGATGATCCTATTTAACAGATAAACAAACAGGAAAGAAAAGAAATAACTTGAATAGATAAAAATATTCTGCTTTAAAACTTAAAGGAAATGTTTGGTTGTTATCTGTATCAGGTAAAATTACTGAATAGGATTACAAATATTTTAATGATGAACAATGAAAACAGCTCCAGTTGGCGGAAGGTGATATTGTGTGGCTTAAGGAATTGAACAGATGGCAATATTAACCTATACGATGGTATGAAACTTGTTGTTGTTTTTTTAACACTACACTCAGTGACATTCCATCTACAGGATGGCAGCCTGTAAATAATTGAGACTTGACCAGACAATCCAGTGATTGACATCATGAGCAGTGATCTACAAAGTTGGGTTATCACGTGAGCACCTTGATTAAAACATGAAAAGATTTGTAAAATATCTGTTGAGGAGTTGGCGATTTGGTGCATATGCTTTGCAAATCCTGCAATCGACCAAAATCTGCACGACACATTACGAACCAGATTTTGATTGGACTATGCATAGACTTGTTAGTCCAGCCAAAATGTAACTCCATAATACCAGCCTAGTTTGGCAAGGGTGGAAACTGGACTTTGATAGTTAGTTAACTCACTTGCCTCGGGAAGATGGATGGTGGTATGTAAATTATGGAGTCTGGACCAGACAATACAGTGATTGGTATTGGTAACAAGGATTCCGGCCAACAACCAAGTCACTGAGGACCAAATGATTCATTTCGTCGCCACTTACCAACATCATCTATTTTAATCTGGAATCCAAACGGGATCAGAGTGAGTGAGTGAGTGAGTGAGTGAGTGAGTGAGTGTTGTTTAACGCTGCAGGCATGGGTAGTCCAGCTACATCATGACAGTAGTAAATAATCAAATCTTAGATCGATGCTCATGATGTCAATCACTGGATTTTCTGGTTCAGACTCGATTATTGACAGTGTCATATAGCTAAAAATATTGCTGAGTGCGGCATTAAACAACAACAACAACAAAAAACAGAAAAAAACAAATCATCACTGTCGACCATCTGATCCTCATTTTAGTCCCTTCGATGTAGAAACACATCCACCAGGGACTCATGTGTCATTACAAGAATAACACGAAAGTGTAAATGTTGATGCAAATATGTATTACTGTCATGGCCATGTTACACCTGGCCGTTAATTAATTCAGCCCACCTGAGAATCAATTTCTGATACATCGCTATGTTGCCATCACAAGATTCACCAGCAGGTGAGAGAAGTTGATGATGGGTGTAGTTGCCAAAGTCAACACGACAATGGCCTGTATGGGACAGTGTCTATGTACCTCACGGATGGGGTGTGAAATATTTATGAAGGGAGTTGAAACTGTAAACAGCTTCACTGGATGGGATTACTCTTGTTTACAATGACACTCCGAGTGAAGAGATTGTGACGTTTAATACCTGCATGGATTAGTCAGTTTACTCCCAGCTGTGGTGTATAATGGCTCTCGGATTCTAACTTGGAGGAATGTTTTGTATTTGCAAAAGATACTACATAGTTATGGGTGTTGCCAAGTTGATCTTTGTGTGTTTGTGGTTTGTATAGAAGATAAAGGTAGAGAGGCCATTCTGTATGCATAGTATTGTGATCTGAGGTTGTCATTGGCGACATGCATAGGAAAGGGGCACCTGATGAAGCATAGAGAAGGTGCTTCATGATATCATCACATAGTGTAGTGGTCTATGCAAGAGGTTGTCATGGTGATCTGTATTAGAGAAGAGCACCTGGTGAAGCATAGAGAAGGTGCTTCATGATATTACATAGTGTAGTGGACTGTGCAAGAGGTTGTCATGGTGATCTGTATTAGAGAAGAGCACCTGGTGAAGCATAGAGAAGGTGCTTCATGATATTACATAGTGTAGTGGTCTATGCAAGATGTTGTCATGGTGATCTGTATTAGAGAAGAGCACCTGGTGAAGCATAGAGAAGGTGCTTCATGATATTACATAGTGTAGTGGACTGTGCAAGAGGTTGTCATGGTGACTTTCATTGGAGAGAAGCACCTGATGAAGCATAGAGAAGGTGCTTCATGATATTACATGGTGTAGTGGCCTGTGCAAGAGGTTGTCATGGTGACTTTCATTGGAGAGAAGCATCCATGAAGATCCAGGATCCAGCGACTTTGCTTGTCGTAAGAGGCGACTAACGGGGAGCGGGTGGTCAGGGTTGCTGACTTGGTGCATGTCATCATATCCCAATTGCTTCGATCGATGCTCATGATATCAATCACTTGGTTGTCTGGTCCAGACTCAATTATTTGCAGACCACCGTCATATAGCTGGAATATTGCTGAGTGTGGCGTTAACAAACAAACAAAACAAACTTTGTGTAATGATCTGTGCAAGAGGTTGTCATAGTGACCATCACGGGAAGGGAACATCTGAAGAATCCATTGTATAATTACAACTGTATCGTAAGCATGTGTTTTAAAATCACTTTCAAACACACCATCCTCTAGGCGACGCTGTCCTCACGAGGACATGTAAAGATAATTGAGGGAGTGTATGGTTTTTGGTCCTTTCTATAATATTCCACCAACATCACTGCGGGACACCATAAATGTGCTTCACACATTGTACCCATGTAGGGAATTGAACTTGGGCCTTTGATGTAAAGCGTGACCACTTTAACCACTAGGCTACCCCACTGCCAACAAGGCACAGCTGCACCTAGTGCCCATGTTCGTCTGAATGTCAGTAGCTTCAATATGCCCTTGTTACAAATGTTTGCATGTGGGTTTATATAAAAAACAAACAGTGCACAGTAGGAGTTACATGGTGTTGAATTTGCTTTTCTTCTTTTAAAAAAATATTTTATTAATTTTAAAATTTATAAAAACATATGTTTATTATTTTGATTTATTGATGAAAGTATAGAGACAAAAATTTACACAAAATGGAAGGGTCCACGTGGCTGGGCTGACCCTTTATGTGTAATAATACCAATGATTTCTTCACTGACACGTTGACACTATGTCCACCCATAGGTTAACAATCAGCTATTTAGTTAATGAGCTACTAAAATGGTCAGTAGAACAGGACTTGATTGATGGAAAAATTACCCCTGTCAACTGTCATAATCTCATTAATGGCGCTCAATTTGGTTTGATTATCTTTGTCAAAGCATACATTAGGTTTATGCAGTATCTATCAAAATCAGACTCTTAGCTTTGAAGGTTCATGATCCTGAAAACAAACTGATATAAAAAATGTGCATGGGGCATTTATATTCAAGGTGGATTAGGTGCAAGGTCAACATGACCTACTGTTGAAATATCCTCAGTGGTAACCATTGTAGCTTTAAGAGAACCGGGGCGGTCGGGTAGCCTAGTGGTTAAAGCGTTCGCTCGTCACGCCTACGACCTGGGTTCGATTCCCGACATGGGTACAATGTGTGAAGCCCATTCCTGGTGTCCCCCGCCGTGATATTGCTGGAATATTGCTTAAAGCGGCGAAAAACCAAAAGAGAACCAACAAGCTATGAGGATTTAAGGATTATCTATCCCAAGTGGTGTTAATCCTAAGCCTTTAGCGAGTGACTTACAGCATTGTTTCATGACGGACAGATGATCCATAATTCCGAATTTCAGGGTTATTGTAATACTCGTTACATGAAAGATAACCTTAAGAAAAACATAAGAAATGTCAACCCAACAGAAAACTTCACAAGGCACCCTAATGATCAGATGACATCAGGTAATCAGTTTGTGACATCATGAACAATGAATCACTCGCAGATTAAGTTTGTATGTCTGAAATCTATAAACACGAACTCCAACTCCTCGTGGACTACATTCAAGACCCGTGAAGATCCAGGCTAGAATAGGTCTTCAGCAACCCATGCTTGCCGTAAAAGGTGACTATGCTTGTCGCAAAAGGCGACTAACGGGATCGGGTGGTCAGACTTGGTTGATACATGTATCGATCCCAATTGCGTGGATCCATGATCATGATATTAATCACTGGATTGTCTGGTCCAGACTCGATTATTTACAGACAGCCATCATATAGCTGGAATATTGCTGAGTGCGGCGTTAAACAACAAACCAACCAACCAACTACATTCAAGGCTAAAGCAAGATATGTAGGTTTTGAAACTGTAAGTGGACTGACCCCGTTTCATGTAGACGGAGAGCAATAAGAAACCCTTTTATATGTCAATATAGTCACTGATCTTTTCTGCCACTGTTCTATGATTTATGTTCTTTGTGAACTCACTACCTGGACAGTATGCTTTATAATGATGACTCCCTCAAGAGAATCCAACCTTGGCAATGTTTGATAAGTCCATTTTATGCTCACATAAGTTGTTTATATAAGATAGCTATGCGATAAATCGCAAATAACAATGAAGAACGAAGTGTGGTTTATTTCACGATAAGACATTGTTCTATCATGACGTCATTTTGGGAGATTTGAACATGTGCCACGCTCCTCATGGTTTATTCTCCCTGCAGTGTTTTAATGTACGACTAACAACTCCCACTCTTAGTTTATTTCTTAAATATCAGATAAGACAGTCACTCTAATATTTGAGAAGACTTGCAAATAAAATATAGTGTCTCAATGTGGTTGAAAGTTTTCTGCACATCTGAAATAAAAAATCAACATTAAAGAGTTTTGAACATAGTCTGTCTCCCTGACCAAAGGGAATAAAATAAATACAATGAACCAAACCAAAGTCTAGAATGATTTGACCAGTACTGAAATTAAGCATTGTTTTGGGCTCCATTTGGATTATATTTTTGAATAAGATAACGTAATTTCTGGGACTTGATTTGAATGCTATTCGACACAACATCTTTAATACGGTTGTCTTCTTTCCAGGTGAAGAGACTTCTGCCAAGTGGTGCATGTGCCAGATCGGGCAGACTCCAGGTCGGGGACAGGTTACTGCAGTGTAACGGACAGCTTCTCAAAGGTCTCACACAGGCACAGTGTCTCAGTGCATTGAAGAAAGCAGGAGATAATGTGACATTTCGCATTGTTCGACAGGAGGAAAGCGATACAACTATAGAAATAGTCTCTGACTTGTCCAAACATAATCAAACTACATCACCTTCAAGTTCGTTTGATTTGAAGGAGAGTGACAGACTGACGCGTGAGGAGCGTATATCGAGCAATCTAGGTTCAGTGCAATCACAGAGGGATACATTGAGTGATTCACAAGAGGTTCAGCCAAGCATTAATGAAGTTTTTGCTCAACAAAATGTGAAGTTAGCTTTCAGTCAACCTTTTCCACCTCAACAATTTTCAGATGATTCAGAATCTGTGACAGATTCCAGTATGTCGAGTCCAGTAAAAGAAAGAAAAGATTTGCTTGGTATGGATGATGAACAGTTAATTGATGTTGGTGGTTTCGAGATACAAACAGATTTGTCTGGCCAGTTGGATAATACATATGTTGTGGATACCCCAGTTGTTGACCTTGAATCAACTCCAAGGGATTGGGAGATGGAGAATGATACAGAGTATAGCAATCCTCCCACTGGTAAACCTCTAGCACCTATTATTGAAGGTATTCCCCCACCAATGGAGTTTGCAGACATGCCCCCTGATATTATGTCTGAGCCTCCCCAGGAGCCAGATCAGACTGTGCCCGTGACAAATATTGATGACCTTCTAGGGCTTGATGATGACGACTCAGCTTCAGAACCAAACCAACAAGAAACAGTGCAATATAATAGCCAACCTCTTGACTTGCTCCTAGATGTTGGTGGTACTGATCCTTCAGCTATATCTCTTGAGGTTGATGGAGAAGTGTCAGAAAAGACAACAGATCTCTTAGGTGACTTGTTAGTGCCTGATATTCGTGCTGATATTTCGAGCAGTAGTTCAAATCTGCTTGAGGAAAGATGGGAGAACTCTGGGGAAGTGGGAGATCTGCTGGGAGGTTTCAAAGGGGTAAATGTTACTTCTGTTGAAAATACTTCAATTGATGAGTTTATTTCCATAGGGAATGTTACCCAGATTCCTGTGTCAACTGATGAGGATGCTGATACCAAGAAGGAAACACTAGAAGACGTTGTTCATACGACAACCAAATCTGTGAACCAACACATTGTTACAAAGGTAGATGTGATGAAGGAAAAAGAAAATGTTGAAACACCAGACAATCCTGTTTCAGCTTTAATAAATGTAGATGATCAGCCCAAATTGAAGTCTACTGTCATTGAGGTAAATGGCAGCACTTCTCAAAAGTCAACAGTGATTCGCATTGACCAGGGCCAGAAATTGAAGAATGCATCACCAATTCATTTTGTTCCACCAGTGCAATCAACATCAGTAAAGGACTTGTACGGAGAGGACATTATACAACCTATGAAAATGAAGAGGGAGATGGGAGGTGTCCGTATATTTGAAGATGGTGCTGCAGAATCAACTGCCAAAGCTGGTCAAAGACAGGTTGATCCTGAAGCCAAGAGAGACCTTGCAGCAATTCTTGTTGAGCTGACGAAATCATCAGGACATATCAAGAAGAAATCAGTTGCAAACACTACCTCAGTTGCAGAAGAGGACATTGTGCCCACAAAAATTTCACGTGAAGAGGCACAGAAGGTGCTGGGAGTGTTTGAACAATGGCTATCTGGGGGACAAAAACCACCTGTTTCTCCATTCAAGAAAATGGTATCAAATATTATAGAAGACAAACCTAAGGTAACTAAGATCAGAGTTGGAAGCACCACTCCACTACATGTGATGCCACCAGTCAGAAGTGGAGGTACCAATGATTCCGGGGAGGAGGAGGTTATAACACCCATTCTTGTGAGGAAGGATAAGCATGGAGTCCGAACATTTGAAGAGGGGTCAGCAAATAGCTCCCCTGTGCATAAACCCAGGCAGATTGATGAGGAAGCCAAGAAAGATCTTGCAAAAATATTATCAGGTTTGACAACGTCGTATGATCAGACCTATACAAAAAAGAAACCTGAAAGCTCTTATGTCGATGAGCAGGAGATTGTTCCCACTAAGGTGTCCAGAGAGGATGCTCAGACTATTATGAACGTGTTCACAAACTGGTTGAAGAGTGATGAAAAGCCTAAATCAAATCCTTTTAGGAAGTTGGTCTCAAATGTTATTGACACTCTTGATGAACCAGACAATGAGGAAATTGTAACTGTCACCAAAGACAAGAGTACACCTGTGATAGAAAAAGTCATAAAGACTGAAAATAATAATGTTGAAAGTGCCTTACCACAAACAAGTGGTATTGAGCCTGATGTAATAGTGTCTTCTCATGTTTCATCTTCTTTTGCACCACCTAAACCAACAGCCAGAGTACCACGATCACCACCAAAAGAAACCACCTCAGAAGTGCAGGAAGCTCCCCAGAGAGTTCCTCCAACACCTGCACCAAAGCCAAGCTCTCCAAGCGAAACACAGGTTTTAACTCAGAAGCCGAGCAATCCAAAGGAAACCAATGTCTTAACTCAGGAACCACGACCAACTCCAACACCACCAAGCCCAAGACTGAATCTGAAGTCTACCAACAGATTCAGCACAGGGTCAAGTCTCCCACCACTCACAGTGTCAAGAGGGTTACCTAAGATGGGAGGATTGAGTACAACCATTAAAACTCAGGGCCTGCATTTTTCAACCAGCAAGTCTTCTAAGCAGGAGTACCAGAAGATGAGGAGGGATGATGGACCGTTCCAGGTTGATGTCCTGAAGGGCATTGTGGGACTGGGAATCAAGATACAGGCAGACACAGATAGATTTGCCAGAGTATCAGAGATTCAAAGAAACAGTCCTGTGGACAAGAATGGACAGATCAAGTAAGAATTGTTTTTGTAATTTTAGTAAATGAAATAATTGGGTGCTGATGCTCAGCTAAAAATGTAAGATTATGCATATATGGTAATACAGTGTATATTACTTTTGAAGTGTAAACATGCAGATGACCACAGATAATCATCATTACCTTTAAATGTTAAGAGTAACTTGTATGTTTTACGCACTCAAAAGTAGTTGAAGGAGTATGATTGTTTGTTTGTTTGTTCATTGTTTAGAGCCACACTCAGCAATGTTCCAGATATATGATGGCGGTGTGTAAATAATCAAATATGGATCAGACAATCCAGTAATTGACATCATGAGCATCAATCTATGCAACTGGAATATGATGACATGCATCAATCAAGTCAGCAAGCCTGACCACGTGATCCCGTTAATCGCCTCTTTCGACAAGCAAGAGGTTGTTGAAGACCATTGCTAACCCGGAATCTTCACGGGACAAAGAAATTTGAGATATCAGTTCATGTTGCAATCACCTTCATATGTCACATTAGCATCCTATTGAGTGTCATGTCTGTTGTTTCAGAGTTGGAGACTATGTTCTGTCCATCAACAACACCACACTGACAGGGCAGTCAGATGCCAGAATACAGCAAATTCTGCGACTTCTTCCAAGAGGTTTAGCTAAGATTGTTGTATCAGCTGTACAACCATCTGAAGAAGATTGCCCACAACGTAAGTATTTCATCTAAGTCTATACACACCTACCCACTTCTCTATTGATGAATATTATATGGCACTCAAAAGATCAATTAAAGTAACTTGTCCAGATCTGTATTTCTTAAGGTGGTAAACCGTTTCTTACAAAACTGAATATGTTCTTTGAAAGAATCATCAAATAAATAATTTACATACATGTAAAAATTTATCCTATATGAAAAATGTTATGCAGAATGGAAATGTATGAAGGTGGAACCAAGTTAATCATAACTGCTGGTGGCTTGCAGATGGTTAGTTCCATCTGATATGGTGTTACTTTAGATTTCATCACATCCAGAGTTTAATCCCTTCATGTGTACCTCTGGGATAACAAGAATGGATATATAAAACATCATTTAGAACAGACCACTGCTAAAGATTGTTCAGTGAATAGCAAATTAATTATGGATATCTACTTTGATACATCCTTTGACATTTTGAATGTTTACTGAGGAACCATATCAAAATGTATTTTATTTATTTTCAGCCACTGGAAAATCAGATACCCTCCTTACATCTGCTGATAAACCCGCTGGACGCACATCTCCTTTTGGTGTCAGGTTAGGTGCAAAGCCCTTCAACACGGACGAGAGCAAGTCAGCTACAGTTACTTCTCCTTTAACAAGAGACTCAGGATTTTTCGAGTCAAAAAGAAAATCTTCCTTGTCACAGCAGGACAAGCAGCCTGCTACAGTGGACACTTCTGAACAGCCTACCCACGTATCTACAATAGATGTGACAAAGAAAGTGGTGGAAGTGAAACAGGAAGAAAAGAAACCTGAGGAAAAGCATGTCTCTACCATAAATGTTGTAAAGACCACTGAAGTTGTTACAGACAAGAGTGATATGCCACCAAAATCCACAGAAACATCGTCAACTAAACATGTTAAAACTACTACAGAACCTGCGAGGACAGTACCTGAGGTGTCTGTTGACTCAGGTGTGAAGTCAAAGTCACGCATCCGAGAGTCTGTTGAGACAGTGCCACCATCAACAGATAACAGGAAGGTTGAGATGACAACTACAGTTACAGAGACTGAGGTTGAGATTGAAACTAATCCTCCTGTTGTTGCTGAAAGAAAACAACAAAAACCTGAACCTGTGAAAGTACCAAGACCTGCACCTAGACAAGCTGTGCAAGTGGAGAAGAAAGAGGTTGTCAAGGAAGAGGAAAAGCCAGCTGTTTGTGAGCAAACTGAGTCAATAAACAGCCCTGTGATGAAAAGTCCTCCCAAGGTTCCACCTAAACCAAAGGCAAGAGTATCCTTGAATGATGCACCTGCTCCTCCAGCACCTAAGTTTGACCAGATAGAAGTAAACGAAACAGCTAATGATGACTCAAAACCCAAATTTGTCTCTAATATTGTAGTAGAAAAAGAGTCTTCTCCACCAAGAATATCAACCAAATCAGTGGTAAAGGATGACATAGATGAAGGTGTTGTTCCTGACATTAAAGCAAAGCCTTATGAGAAGACCCCTCCGCCTGTGCCACCTAAGCCACGGAGAACATCATCAGCTAGTTCGGATGTATCTTCATCATCTATGATGTCAGATGACTTCCACATTGAAAATGAAGTGGAGTTTGGTCAGAGAAGAAGGAGAAAATCATCTGCTAGTTCTGAAAAATCCACAGCATCTATCAAATCTGAAGGAATCCCTGAAGAAACATATGTGCCAAGAAGAAAAGATGAGAATGCTCCAGAAAAACGGTCTGTCAAGGAGAAGATGGCTGCCTTTGAGGCTTTTCAAAAAGTCGATGAAGGTGACTCAAGGAGATCATCTAGCAGTTCTGTTACACCTGTGAGAAAGATTTCCAGCTCAGGTCAAGGACATGAGGTTCATGCACCTAAAATGATTGACCCTCCAAAACCAAAAAGTAGAACTGATCTTGCATCATCTGCAAAGAAGAATGTTCCTGAAGAAGATGGTGTGTTTATTGTATCTCGTATATCTATCAAGTCTCAAGTTCCATCAGACAAAAAGGAGGAGAATTCCTCACCTGTATCTCCAACATCACCAACATCTCCAACATCGCCTGATGGTAAGGTGAAAATAAATGCAGCTCTTGCCCCTAAAAGGCGAACAGGGCTCTCAGAGCCAAAGACAAAGCCAGACCAGGGTCATCACCATGCTGTTCCTAAAACCTCCTCCTCCATCTTTAAACCAACAGGACTTGAGCGACTGAAAAACATTACTGGTCATAAGACTGATAGTGGTGAAGTGGCTCACTCGTCAAGTCCAGATGGAACATATAAAATTGGCCCTGTCAAAATGAACAATGCTCTATCTCCAAGAAAAGCATCAACAGAGGAACCACCATCTCCAGTTGGACTTAAGTTTGGTTCATCTGCCTATAAACTGCATGCTGGAGAGGGGAAAAAGATAATGTCAACATCTATTTTGTCAGGTAAGAAATTTGTAAGCACCAAAGACACACACAGAAATAAAGAAGACACCTCTGCACTTGTTACAGCCAAAGTTGTGCACATAACTAAGCAATCTGGCATTGACACTTGTGTCAAAGACAGTTCTGCATCTTCACTTGAAGCACCAAGTCCTCATTCAGTTGTTAAATCATCCTATGTTACAGATCACGAGCATGTTGATGTTTCACAAATTGTACCAGATTCAGCACAAGACACAGCACAGTTAAGAAAGGGACACAGATCTATCAGTGGTGTTACTGAGGATGTGTCCACAACTGAGGACACTCAGTTAAATGCTCAGAGTCCATTGCCAGATACACCATTACAGAAAGATGTAACTTTAAGAGTTGACCTTGATTCAGGAAGTTTGGTTATTGATGGCGCCACAGTGAAAGATTCCAACACTGATGAAACAGTAAGTACAGACAGTGCTGAAAATGAAGCTGAAATCGACAATGTTAATTTAAAGACTGAAGAAGTGAAAGAACAAATTACTGTCCCCTCAAAGAAAATAAACTATAAAGAAAAGGAGCCCATTCCATCTAAGCATGAAAAAGTGTCCTCCTTAGAAACTCCTGCACAACAGGAGGAAGGTTTGATCTCTGATGAACAGGAGGAAGTGTCAACCTCGGTGCAAGAGGAGGATGTGTCGACCTCGGAGCAACAGGAAGAGGTTTTGACTCCAGAGCAGCATGTTGAGAAGATAGTAGATGGAAATGGTGGTTTTGCTGCAAAGATTGTAGCAGCATCACTTGAAGCAGCAAAACAAGAGCTGAAAGTAGAAGCAAAGGTCAAGGTTAGTGAACTTTCAGAAGAAGTGTCTGAAAATACAGAAATTCAAGTAGCCAGTGAAGACAGGAGAACTGACAATCAGACAGATGTGCCAGTAAAACCATTCACAGATGAAAGATCAAAACATGCTGAAGACACACGGAAAGAAGAGCCAGTTCCAGAAAATGAAATCAAGGCAAATATTGAAGACGAAGTTACTCCTACAGTTCAAACAATTGTTTCAGCACCACCAAACTCAGTAGATATAGCTGATGAGGATGAACTTGAAGCCAATGCAGCTGAATTAGTGGTTGCAACGTTAGAGTCTGCTAAAAAGCAGCTGGAACATGGAGAACAGTCGGTTGTTGTGTCATCTCCCTGCCCCTCTCCCCCACCCTTGCCAGGCTCAGCCCCACCTCCACTACCTTCAGGACCTCCTCCTCCCATCCCAACAGAAGAACATGCTGATGATTTGGCTGAAACGGACACTCAAAGTGTCATGTCCAAAACAGCTACTGAGGTAGTAGAATCAGTCCCCGTATATATCCCAGAACCTGAAGTCAATATTTCTGTACAGCCTAAACAGGAGAGTATGCTTGTTGATGAAGATGATGCTCCGCCTCTTCCACCAGGGCCTCCACCACCAGGACAAACTCACCAGGATAGTACAGCTGTACAGTCACCAGAGGTGACAGCTGTAGCATCTGCAGACATCAAATATCAACCCATACCTAAGACTAGAACCACAGTTCAGACCACTGAGGAAGACAATGAATGGGTGGAAGAGATTGAAAAGGTTGCAGCCCAAGAGTCTAAATTTGATATGTTGATAAATTTTGATTCTCAAAGGATGCCCAAAATTGAAAATACTGCTACCCTGATTGAGACCCCATCTTCAGATACCGATTCTGGGGTCAGCTTGCAGATGACCTCTCCAACATCTCCTAGTGCAATAGAAGACAGTGCTGTGGAATTGCCAGGTTCTTTGACTAAATCTGATTCAACACCTACAGAGATGCAGAACTCTGTACATAATACAGTAAAGCTGGTTTCAACGTCAGTAGAGCCTGTTGTGGATTCATCAGTGAGTAGGAAGGATATTAAATCCATCACTGAAACTGGTCCAGTAGCTCTTGGAACAACATCTACTAAAACTGTCACTGTGCAATATAGTTCAAATACGTCTTCGCATGAACAAGATTCTTTTAGTTCTGTTGATTCACTGCATGATAACACTCCTTCAGTTTTGCCAACTCAGACCCAAATGTCGGTGACTAAAACAGACTCTCGTGATAAAGACATTCCTGCACCTGTGTCGCATGTGTCACAAGTTTCAGCATCCTCAAAAATCATGTCTGATTCCAGCAATGCTTCTATCTCCCAGGTATCAAGCTCCCGAGAGTCATCTCCAAGCGACGTTCTCAAAAATTCTAAATCTACCACATCTTCATCCAGTAAAAAAGTATTTTCATCTACTCCCACTAAAGATCATGGCAATAGTCAACATTCAGTCTTTGAACCCGATGTTTCAAGTATCCAGTACAATTCAACAAAGCTAAATAGTTCTCAAAATGTACCTCGAACAGAAAATCTTTCATCTTCAAGGGTTCTCAACAAATCTTTAAATGTGTCAACCAAGTCAAGAGCCTCCTCCACCAGTGGAAACAAACGACGATGGAAGATGGTGACGACTGGTGAGGATGCAGTGGATAAGTCCATTTCAGATCTGACTGAAGTCTCTGACGCCAGTCTTGTCTCTAGAGATGAACTCTCCCGTATGATTGACTTAGCCAATCAGAGAATGGATAAGACAGGGATTTCTTTGGAGGATGAAATTGTAGTTGTGGTTTTGACAAGAGAAAATCTAGAGCAGGACCTTGGCTTTGAACTCAGAGATGGTATTCTCAAGTCTAAAGTGGTGAGTGATTGTTCTTATTGTCAATCATTATTATGGTGAGGCCTCATTATATATAATCAGTTACCCAGGATTGTGCTCATATTTGACAAGTATCATGTTTTAACTATGATTTTACTGCTATGCCTAACAGTAAAATACAAGAATATCTGTAGCATAATATATACCTTTAAATATGTAATGGACACATGTGTTTGCTTACAAGAATGTAGCCCAAACTTGCGAATTTTTATACAGAAATAGTTTTCTCTTTTTCCAAACAACTAATAGGTTTAAATTAAAATAGAAAGGGACTCACTAGGGCTGGGATGAGTCTAGATTTACTACCCGGGTACCCACCCCCCTATTACCCGACCCTACCCGGGTACCCACCCCCCTATTACCTGACCCTACATGGGTACCCACCATAGGTCTCAAGAGATACAAAATGTCCGATTGGGAATTTCTTTACCACAGCACTTGCAAAACGTATTTAGATACATGTATTAAACGATCCGGTCATGCATACACTGAAGTTGACTTAGGTTATATCTATATTCAACAATAGGGAAAGTCAGAAGGAATGGGTGCATAGTCAGAAAGAAATGCGAACATTAGTGACTTGTAGTGTAACCATAGGGTTCTAGATAATTTTTGTCATTAAACAATATATCACGTGACTAACCTCGGGTCTGGGTAGTCCTGTTAGTACCCTGGTCCTACTTAGTACCCACCCGACCTGGGTACCCGAGTTACCCATCCCAGCCTTAGACGGTGTGACTTAATTAGTTCATCTTTGTAACTTAGTACTACTGTAATTAATATTGTACTCTCTGTAATGACTATAATCGTGCAAGTCTCAACTAGATTAGGGAAACTATCAATATTAATTCACTTGGGACAGACAATCATCACTCATTCGGGTCGTCGGGTAGCCTAGTGCTTAAAGCGTTGGCTCGTCATGCCAAAGACCCGGGTTCGATTCCCCACATGGGTACCAAGTGTGAAGCCCATTTCTGGTGTGCCCTGCCATGATATTACTGGAATATTGCTAAAAGCGGCGTAAAACCATACTCACTCACTCAGCTCATTCTCAAAATAGCATCAGGTCAATTGCATGTCTGGATAGAAACTGAAAAAGTGGAAATTATGTGATTTATGGTGATGGAAAGTTAGCCTGGGGTGGCAACAAAGGGAAGCATGCAATAATGCCAAGAATAATGCCCAGTGACTATCATGACAATCCGACTTTCACTTGTTGCATAAAAAGTTAGATTTTGAATCTTTGTGATTCTCATCGGGTTGTAGAAGGGCATGGAGTCAACCCACAGACGCCCTCCTTACCATGTCAGCTTGCTGATGGGATTAACTTCTTAGGTGATGTGGACAAGGTATCTGACCTAGGATCAGAAGGTCCATGGTTTGAATTCCATGCCAAGACTCGAAAATGTTATGGCGGTTACACTAGGACAATGTGATTCCTCTTGAAATGTTCCTCCATACATACTGACAATGAAGAACCAATACAGAAAAAAAACTATTATTCCTGTGTGAATAATCTCAGTTGTGATGTTTAGGTATGTGGATTAAAGCCCGGCAGCCTTGCTGAGAAGGACCAGCGTCTACAGCTCAAGGACAGCTTGTTGTCAGTCAACGGGAACCTGGTGGACGACATGTCAGCAGAAGAGGTGATGAAGCTGCTGAGTCAGCCCAGCCAGCATGTGACGCTTGTCCTGGCCCGAGACGGCGCCAACAACACCAGCAACGGGCAGACTACAGCAGTCACCAGCGTCAATGGGAATGGTGAGCTCAGAACACATTCATTCAGATGGGCATGTCTGAGTAGGTTTTGAAGGCACTGTTAGCAGCAATATCACTACAGGGCCTAACCAGATTTTGTTTGTTTGTTTGTTGTTTAACGCCGCACCCAGCAATATTCCAGCTATATGACGGTGGTCTGTAAAATAATCGAGTCTGGACCAGACAATCCAGTGATCGACATCATGAGCATCGATCCACGCAATTGGGATCGATGACATGTATCAACCAAGTCAGTGAGCCTGACCACCCAATCCCGTTAGTCGCCTTTTACGACAAGCATAGTTACCTTTTACGGCAAGCATGGGTTGCTGAAGACCTATTCTCTAGCCTGGATCTTCACGGGTCGGGCCTTACCAGAAAAAGTCTTCACACATTATACCCAAGTAGGGGAATCAAACTAGGACTCTGGCATGACATTGAACACTTTAACCACAAGGCTACCCCATTCATTACCTTGAGAGCCAGAGGATGTTTTTGTCTAATTTCTTTAAATTATGATTATCATTACTGTATTAAAACGCAATAAAAGCCCAGGGCGCTCTCAAAATTAGAAATAGGGGGCTCTTATAACAATAAAGTTTTAGTGAAAAATAAACAGAAATGAAAGATCTTAAATTTCGTGGTTTATGCTGACAGCCTGAAATGATACAAAAGAAAAGTCTGTGTGTATTATACACTACACTATTTTCCAGAATTTAATTGCCCATAATTAAGGGTGCCTATAACACACAAGTGCGTACTATACACGAATAAATAAGTTTTGTGTACATTGATCAATTTGAAGGGGTGCTAATTGGGATTGTTCACTAGCCATTATAATAACAAATATCGCCGTGGGCGCTTATTAGACCGGGGCGCTTATTACGTTGAACACGGTCTGTCAAACTGGCTCACCACAATAGTTAAAAGACACAGATTAATTTACTATATATATATTCATAGAAGCTATTCCCTTCCTGTTGTTAAAGACTTCATCATTTGCAGGCTACCATGATATAGCTTGAATAGTGCTGCCTGTGGCACAAAACAAGGGCAAAACAAAAGTCTACAATGTCACAATGTTGGAAGAATTTTTCTGTGTCAAAGCTAGAAAGAACTCTTGGGCAACAATGTACTAAACGAGAGCTACTAACAATTCCAAAAAGGAAACTAAATGTGCTAATTACCTTTATACCTGAATTAAGGACAGTTCTGATCACAATGTTGGAAGTATTTTTCTGTGTCAAAACTAGAACTCTTGGGCAACAATACTAAACGAGAGCTACTAACAATTCTGAAAAGGAAACTAAATGTGCTAATTACCGTATTTACCTGAATTATGCCACAGCTCTGATTGTTTTGCTTGAAATGGTTTCAATACAATGTGCATGTTTCCCCAGGCACAGACACCCCAGTGCAAGAAGGCCCAGGTATATTTGACGTGGTGATGAAGAAGGGGGTCACGGGCGTCGGCTTCTGTCTGGAAGGAGGGTTGGGCTCACCCAAGGGAGACATGCCTATACTCATTAGAAGGATATTCAAAGGTAGGACTGCAGCCACCATCGAACTTGGTGTATACTTTCTTTTGCTTGGCATAATAGAGAGATTCATGTACTTGTATCATAGTGTTTTTATTGCACTTTGGACCGCCTCTGTGGTCAAGTGGTAGATCGTTCGCCCGGAGAGCGGAAGGTCCGGGGTTCGATCCCCTGACTGTGTCCAACCAAACCATGTTAGAAGATGGTACTTGTTGTTACCCTGCCTGCTGTTTGGCATCAAGGGGGGAAAACAAGAACTGGGTCTCTTGGATTCGATATAATATATCCAAGTTGGTTGTTATACTGTTTCCTGGTCTGGTACAAGCAACCACACACATACACATACATTCACATCTGTATGTAAGTGAAATAATCTTTAACATGACGATCAACCCAATGACACCTAAAAGTAAGGATCCTAAAGTAAGGATGGCCTGTTACTTCTTTGCACTGAAGTTAATGGTATAACTTTCAGCGGTTTTAATTAATTGTCATGACAAGTTCTTATCAAGGATTATCAAATTTTGTGAAATTATATTTATAATTAAGTTTACAAAAAGCAAGATATTTTTTATTCTGACTGAGATGGCATCCTGCATATGGTAATATATATGTGGTGAGATGGAAATACATTTGAGCCAATGGTCAAGGGGAGATAACTGGTCAAAATG
Organism: Haliotis rufescens; assembly: GCF_023055435.1. Classification (NCBI taxonomy): domain Eukaryota; kingdom Metazoa; phylum Mollusca; class Gastropoda; order Lepetellida; family Haliotidae; genus Haliotis; species Haliotis rufescens. The sequence goes on along the minus strand of NW_025963779.1, from coordinate 56,409,529 downwards.
TATATTGTCATGGCAATGCCAATGATGAAAACAGAATTTCAATAAAATCTTAGAAAACTTTACAGCAGCATTAGAATTACACACAAAAGATACTTCTCTATTGTTCTTTGCCTTATAATAAAATAATCATAATATTTAATAATTAGCCCTTATGGTTACCAGAAATGCCAGCAGTGGATTTGATCTGAAAGCTGTTTAGAAAATAGTTGATTTTCCAACACAAACTATCTTCTCAAATTTCAGGAGGACCTGCAGAAAAATGTGGACAGTTGCGAGTCAAAGATGAAATCTTGAAGGTCAATGACATTGATTTCACCAGCCTGCGCCATTACGAAGCTTGGAATAACCTCAAATTTCTACCTGACGGTGACGTCCACATATTGATCCAGAGGAAATAATGCAACAGGAGTTATCTCCCTTCTGTGCACATCAACCCGTATCACCATGTTCATATTGATCCAGGAAACAAAAAAATCAACAGGAGTTATCTCCCTTCTATTGTATTTTCCCCAGCTCCATCCCTTATACTCCCAGTATAGTATATAGAGCTCTGCGAACTGGCTATCACTGTGAGGAGCTTGGTATTTCCCTTCACCATTACCGCAGATCTACATCTGCTACAAGTCTATGTTACCGGATAACAAACACAAGACTCAAAAGATCAATACTGTGATAATTCAGCATAGTCAGAGGTAAATTTAATCACCTGCTGCAGCTGTGACGCTTATCCCATGTAGAAACACGCTTCTGGCCTCCGTACTTAATCCCACCTGTGGATCTGGCTTATCCCATCCTACTTGTACACAATGATATTAGACAGTGTTATTGCTATCAGATTATTGCAGTCATGTATATTGTATCTGTTCCAATAAATGTATTCGATGCTTTTTACCGTCATGAATTATATTAATGTATAAACACCTCATATTTTCAACATGTAGAGAAATCTGTGTGATAGTAACCTACATATTTTCATCATCTAATAAAATATTTGTAAAATTAAAACTCATTTATGCGACATTGAGAGAACTATGGGTATAAATAGAATAGAATAACCCTGATATATTCAACGTCTGAAGGTGTGAAAATAACAGTGGTCCCCGCAACTATTGGGGTGGTCCCTGCAACTGTGGGAGTGGTCCCTGCAACTGTGGGGTGTGGTTCCTGCAACTGTGGGGGTGGGGTCTGGGGTTGGGGGTTGGGGGGTGGTCCCTGTAACTGTGGGACTTACTTGATTACCACAGTAATCTCACCTTAATTGAATTATTTTCATTGCGTATTTTGATGCCCCATCACAGCTATTGGATGTGTGTCTTCTATCCTCATTCCCCAACAAAAAGTGCTTTTCTGGTAATACAAGCAAGTGTACCAAAAATAACAATTAAATATTTACTGGGTATATGGTGGCATTAATACTCCCATCGGATTGCCCGTTTTAATATTTCAGCTCATAAAGATAAGATAGCCTTTTATGACATTTTAATAATTCAGTTCAAAATGTCTGACATTTTATGATGAGTCAGCATTTCTGAATTATGACATGGTCTTATAAAAACAGTCCCGTGAAGTTTGAAGATCATTGTTGATATACCTGAATTATAATTATGTAGCTAAACTTTGCTGTAATTCACCACAATGTGCTGACTAGGCCCTACAACCGATCCTTACCAGCTGTCATTATTTCATTGTATCCCCAGGTCATTGAGTATTGATCTCTAATGTATATGTCCGCCTCCGTTTGAATTTCTGATATATACGTGGTCGTGTCTATTGACAGAACGTACACTGGAGGTAGCCTTGCTATGATGAACTTAGGTTATTTCTGTATATGTGTGTGTTACATTCTCACTGATCTGTTTCATCAACACTGGACATTTTCTCCAGAAAGAAACTAGACGTTATCACTAGTCCACACTGCATCAATTTTGTGTTTAACAAAATCCCTAAGAAACAGGCTGTCAGGAATTTGTAATAATTCTGAGCTCATTAATGAACAATACATTGTCAGGGATGTAGAATTTTGTGTTTTTGTTGTCCAACAAATGAAGATTTTTTATGGGAACAAGTACGTTGTAGTTCAATACTTCGGCTGTCTGTCGGTGTTGTCCCTGGGTGTGGTCCAAGCAACTGAAGGGTGGTCCTTGCAACTGTGGGGCTGGTCCTTGCATCATTGGGGTGGTCCCTGCAACTTTGGGGGTGGTCCCTAGATACTGGAGGTGGACCCTGCAACTTAGGGGGTGGTCCCTGCAACTGTGGAGGCAGTCTCTAGAAACTGGGGGTGGTCCTTGCAACTGTGGGGGTGGTCTCTAGAACCTGGGGGTGGTCCTTGCAACTCTGGGGGTGGTCTCTAGAAACTGGGGGTGGTCCTTGCAACTGTGGGGGTGGTCTCCAGAAACTGGGGGTGGTCCTTGCAACTGTTGGGGTGGCCCCTAGAAACTGGGGGTGGTCCTTGCAACTGTGGGGGTGGTCTCCAGAAACTGGGGGTGGTCCTTGCAACTGTTGGGGTGGCCCCTAGAAACTGGGGGTGGTCCCTGCAACTGTGGGGGTGGTCTCTAGAAACTGGGGGTGGTCCTTGCAACTGTGGGGGTGGTCTCTAGAAACTGGGGGTGGTCCTTGCAACTGTGGGGTGGTCTCTAGAAACTGGGGGTGGTCCTTGCAACTGTGGGGGTGGTCTCTAAAAACTGGGGGTGGTCCTTGCAACTGTTTGGGTAGACCTTGCATCATTGGGGTGGTCCCTGCAACTGTGGGGTGGTCCCTGTTCCTCTCTTGTGGGATTATCACAATTATCACACCTTAATAGCAAATATATCACAAGAAATGTGTGTATAAAGACAATTCATGTCACTTCTTTAGTAAGATTCATTTGATTTTGTAAAAATTGTCATAATTTCTTTTAATAACCACAAACATTTGTAATGCCTACACTTATTCTACAAGTAAGAATCACATATAAGACATTTATGTGGCTAATGGGATGTATGAAATATGTGCTGAAACATGATTACATGTATTGTTTATGTTTAATATATCATATCATCACAAAATCTGATTGACAGGATGTTAGTCTCAAGATTAATTCTTCAAAATGGTCTCAGCTTTTACTGTGATGAGATTTAGATGCTAATTTACAAGTCTTGTTTCAACTCATTTCACAAATTCTCTATAGACGGAATTTGCATGCGTAAGATGAAAAACATTTGGAAAAGTATGTTTGACGTAGGTCACTATGACATGTATATAGACAAATATTTGTAAATAGCTTTCCATAATTGTTGTCCTCGTGTATATAGGATAGATAATATGTTAGAAATATTGTATTGCAATAGTTCTTGTCAAAATAAATACAAATACAAGCACGTTATTGTTCACTGAGAGTTATTTTCTATTGTCCTTAACAGATCAAACCTTACCTAGAGTTGATGAGTGAAGTACTGATGGATTTGTTGTTGCTAAATCTCATTAAAATCCAGGCCCACTTGCGCAAAATGATCTTAGCGCTAAGATGATCGTAATTCCCATACTTTAAAATAGGCTTACGATAGTCATAGCGCTAAGATCGCTTTGTGCAAGTGGGTCTTGATTTTAATGTGGGTCCAGATCTCAGTTCTCGCTACCGCTAAACAAAGCGGTTTGGTATCCAGAACTAAGATCTTAGTATCTTAGTAATATTTGGAATATTGCTGAATGCTGTGTTAAACAACAAACAAACATACACACAGTTAGACTCTGGTCGGAATACGCACGAGGATCAGGTCCTCTGTGACTTTATAGTTATCTCCCTGTATAAAGTGACTGTACAGTTATAACAAATGCTGAATATGAACCGTGACCGTAGTGTTAAATCTCTTACTGAAACGCTTCCTTCAAAACATATTTTCAATCAGGAACTTCAGATACACAGAGGTGAGGTAGTTCAATTAAATCTATTTCCCAGTCCCAGTTTCAATATATAGATATGATATAGATTTTTTATGATATAAATGATAATTTCACATTAATCGTGTACATAATCCCATCCAGATAGAACAGGTACTTCTGTTTCATCGTCGCTTAACATTAAAATCAAATCTTTTACCAATATTTGATACCTCTCTTTGAGGTATCAAATCAGACTAAAACATCTGATTTTTATGTGATTGTTTGTACTCTATCTGATTGTGAGATGAAAGGAACATTTGGATCAATAGACACAAAATATTTGTTACTTGTCAGTGTTTTTCTATTGCCAGTAGACTGGTCTGGTGTCCTGTTGCTTTGTCCTATCATCTAGGAGTGAGTCTTGTAGCTCTGTCTGTTCTTCTTGGAGGTTATAACTGTGTGTAACTTGTGTTTTCTGTTTTCAGTTACATGTTCCATACCGATGAGATATGTGATGCATGTGTTTGCAAATTATTTTGTGTTGATTTTGTAACAGTCGCAATATGATTATTTATATTTATATTGTTAATATCCAGAAATAAAGAATTATTTCATTGTAGATTTTCGTCTGTGTTTTTAGATCTGATACCGGTCTCAGTATTAGAGGAAGCATATAAACAACAGTCTTTTTGGAAGTCTTTATTTTGTGAAAATATTAATCACTTTTTCATCCGATTTGTATTTTGAAAAGTGAGATAGTTAAATGGTTTTTAAACTGGAATAAATTCCTCATTGTAGATATTTCAAGTCCAAGGTGTTCTTGACAGATGTAGATTTGACACTATTATGGTCTCTAATAGTAGGGACTGCCTCCGTGGTCTAGAGGTAAAGCGTCCGCCCAGAGAGCGGAAGGTCCGGTGTTCGCTTCCGCCGTGTCATACCAAAAGACGTTATAACATGGTACCTGTTGTTACCCTGTCTGTCGCTCGGCATTAATGGGCTAAAATAAAGGACTGGTCGGCTCGGAGTCAGTATTCTCTGTCTGAGTGGGGTATTCATGCTAAACTGCGGCATGATATCTCAGTGGGCTAGCACTATAAATCAGCATCAGTCCGGACTAGTACAAGCAGCCACACACACTTTTACTCTAGAGTATACTATAGAATAGGAATAAACACACTGGTATGGGTTCAAATTCACTAGGGAGAATCATCCTGACACTAGAGAATTTTATCCCCGGGATAAAAAATAGGGTAGGATAATATTCACTCTTACCTCCCTATATAAGTGCAATAATCTTTGAAGGGATGTTAAACCCCATTTCACCCCTAAACATTCGTTCAGTAGGTATTCCTCCAATTACCAGTCAGCACATTTGCCTTGCTCTCAGTTCCACACCAAACACAAATTGCAAGCATGGCATCGTGGAACCCATGGCAACCAGTCAAAAGTAGATAAACTGATTCAGAAAATTATCCTGGAACCTGGTTAGCCTTAAGGTGTCACACTGATACAATGTGATGACTGACTGCAGCCTAAGACACCACTCCCTCACTCACCCACTCACTCCAACTGGGGGTGTTCTTAACCTGTTCTGAGCAGTATAGTTGAAATACTGTTCAAAGCAGCCTTAAATCAACTCATTCACTCACTCACAGATGGAAATGAAACCTGTGATTAGTGAAATGTGGGTGTCATATGATGTTTGCAGGAGCTTACAAGTATCATAATCTGTGTTGGGAACCCTTAAAAGTACTACTCTCAAACTTCTATGCAACCCCCAATTTAACATTATGAAATAATTCCACTCCCAAGAATACTCCAAGGTGTTACAACGTTTCACCCACACACATGTTGGTGTTACATGGAAGTTTTAACAAAACCCTTTCTTTACATCGGAGACATAAACTGACAGATAAAAGATATAATGCCCCCTCCGTGGTCTAGCGGTAGAGCGTCTGCATGGAGAGTGGAAGGTCCGGGGTTCGATCCCCGTCCGCCTCATACCAAAAGATGTTACATGATAGTACTTGTTGTTATGGAGTCATGTTCAGAAAGAACGGAATGAAACATCACTGGAATTACATTGGCCAATCTCTCTACGCTGTTGTACTACCGTTCTTGGTACCTCATACACCATTTTGCCTTGGCCTGCACAATCACCAGACTTATCACCTATAAATCTCTTGTGGGATCACCTTGACCGCCATGCTTGCCGTAAAAGGCGACTATACTTGTCGTAAACGGCGACTAACGGGATCGAGTGGTCAGACTCGCTGACTTGGTTGATGCATGTCATCGTATCCCAATTGCGTGGATCGATGCTCATAATGTCAATCACTGGATTGTCTGGCCCAGACTCGATTATTTACAGACCGCCGTCATATAGCTTGAGTATTCCTGAGTGCGGCGTTAAACAACAAACAAACCAAACCAGAACCTTGACCGTCAAATTAGAGCACGACCAGGTCGCCCTTATAACAAAGCTCAGTTGGCATAAGCTCTCTCAGAAGAATGGTGTTGAATCCCATTGCTTGTGATCAGACGTATCACATCTTCTCAAGGTCGTGTTCGGGCCATCTTCCCGAGGCAAGAGAGTTAACTGACTTTAAAAGTGGAAACTGGACTTTTAAAGTCAGTTAACTCTCTTGCCTCGGGAAGATGTGTTCGGGCCTGCATTGATTCCTGTGGTGGACACACAATACAGACTGACAAATGGGACATCCTGAAGGAATAATGGGAGGTTCATGTGCTTATTTCAGTCTTGGTGGTTGATCGAATACCGAACAACTGACCCCATCCTCCAAACTGTGGACACAATACCTACATTTTTGTCCTCATTCATGGCATTTATAACTTGTTATGATGTTAATAGATAATTCAATGATTTTGACAATACCAGCATGTTTATGTTGTATTTATTTCCAATAAAGGATGAACGATGCTTAATGGGCATTTCCCATCACAGTCAACAACTGTTTCAGTCATATCACAACAGGACAAGTGGAGTCAATAGCCTTGTCCAAGGATACAACACAGTGACGTGCATGATATGACGTCTTGAAATGGAAGACTTGAAATGATTATTTTTAGATAAGTGTTCCAAGGATACTGTCTGTCATGCTCATGCCTCGATGTCAAAGATTATGGCTTTGCTCGCGAAATATTCTGTATTGATGAGGATGACCATATTGCAGTCGAGACTTTTTTAAGGATGACTTTTTTCAAGCAGATGGAGGCTGTTTTTTTTTATTTTCACAAAATTATGAGCTGTGTTTTTTTCATCTTTTAACGTCATACTAAAAGACGTTAAAAGATGGTACTTCTTGTTACCCTGTCTAGCGCTCGGCATTAAGGGGTTAAAACAAGTACTGTTTGGCTCGGTGTCAGTATATTGTGTCTGAGTGGTATTCACACGCACGCACGCACGCACGCACGCACGCACGCACGCACACACACACACACACACACACGCACGTCGCTATATAAGTGCAACAATCTTGAACACGACGTTAAACCCCCATTTCACCTCACCATTTCTGGTGTCCCCCGCCGTGATGTTGCTAGAATATTGCTAAAAGCGGCGTAAAACCATACTCACTCACTTATGCTTGTTTTACGTCAAAGTCACCACTTATAAATCTAAATCACGATGACACTAAGTAATCGAGATAAACCAGTGGTTGACAGCATGAGCAACGATCCACGCCGCCGGGGTACGAAGACACAATCCACACATCGCAGCCAGCCAATCCTCATTGATGTTGGCTATCGACCAGCATGGAACCCATGTCGCACGGAACGGATCAGTCATCTGACTGTTTTGCAGCAATACGTTTGGGCAAATAAGCTAGGAATGCCACTGGCATGAGGTCCATCCTAGAGAGAACGCCTGTATTCTAGTTATGCCAGAATCAAGCGACACCAACAGGAGCCTCCTACCTCGTGGTTTGTCTGAACCGATATCGCCACATGACTACCATAACAGGAATACCGCGGCTGACCCCGTGGCTTCTGAAAACCTAGGGACAGTGTGTGGGAAATGTGAGGAATGTTAGTTCCCAGTAATGATCATTAGGTCACTATTCACTAAACAATGGTAGTCGCCATTAAGCTAAGCCATTAGACACTCCCCAGGGAGTTGAGAATACTAATTGAATGTATACCGATCCGTTAACTAGGAAATAGTATGTAATGCACTTTGAGCACGCGTGTACGATTCTATGTAAGTAAGTACACCATTAATAATAATTAATATTATTACTGCTACTGTTCTGATAGTTATGATCATTTTGGAGTCATAGGGAACATTAAAAACATATTGATGATCAACATGGATTGAAATGTAACTTGAGAATGTCTCTAAGCGGAACTTAATAAAATAATGAAAATATATTGAGAACGAACTGACTTGGTATAAAATCTCCGAAAGGTTAAAGATCAATAAACAGCTATCCTTCTATTTCCACATAGTCCAGCTGCAGAAGACCGGTCGTTGCCCTCTGAACGTGATTGGAGTGGCCATATGTCCGTCCCCTGTCCCCATGTACTAGGGCTTAAAGCAAATACTTAACAGTACATAAGCGCATGTCGCGGGGATTGACACACCCACGACACAACACGGTACCCCAGTATCAGCTGGTTCCAGCCCCTGACGCGACGTGTCATACTTGAGGTTATGGGGTTATACACAGACTGTTTAGTCAATGAGAAAGTACGGTTTTACGCCGCTTTTTGCAATATTCCTGCCATATAAACGTCGGGCGGGGACACCATGCTCGGATTTACATTGTACCCATGTGGGAAGTCGAACCCGGACCCGCGGCGTGACAAACTAACCCTTTATCCACTTGGCTGTCTCATCACCCTCGGAAAATAATGTATACGTATGTTAACGAATGTAGTACTCTCGGCAACAAACGTTACGGATAAACCTAACTCACTCACTCACTGATAAATTGGCTTGGTGTTTAGTTTGAATTTTGTATCGAGATTAGATATTGTCAGCTACAGCTACAAAACCAGATATTTTTTTTAATTTGAAACTATGAGGCTGATTTTTTTGTTAAGTAAAGCACCTTGCAACAATGCCATTTTCAAGGCGTGCAAGTTCTGTTTTGTCAACAGTCTGAAGCATAAATATTTTTTTCAAACTATTTCGGGGACAATATAGTTTTTTCGATAAAATCCCAACCCCGGATATCAAATGGCAAATAGTCGGTCCCTAAACAGCTATATCGTATAAACAGATATGAAATTATATTTCCTCAGTATCCAACAGCTGTTAAAGTGATAAACTGTTGAAATCAATATCACTGTTAAACAAGGATGTTTATATACTTGAATTCTCTCGACCTTTTTAAACACACGAATCTCATTTTTAGATTTTTATTCCCGTCCACCTCACTTTAAAAACACCCTACCTCACCCGAACTGCCTGGCAAAAGGAAGTTTACACTTGAAAATTGGATTTGACCACAAAATTACAAGCGTTAGTTAAAGTTACTAGGCTGAAAACAGTCGCCGAACCACTGCAAACCCAAGGTCAAATCACAACTAGGATACCCGTATCGAATATATCACCATCGAATAACCATTTCTTGTTTGTTTCATTTGTGTCACCATCAAACATAGATGTATACTTTCTTTTACACTGCCGTTTTGTTTGATTGTTTTATTTTCTATAGAAATGAAAACCGCCATGTATTTTCTCTTTTTTCCTTACTTTATTTAGTACATCGTATTCGTAGTAATCAAACTTTCATGCTTCATATTAACCACATACGATGACACTTACTGTGCCGCGATACCTTGAACTAGTCGCTTAAAAAATACATATGAAAAATACCCCCCCCCCCACCCACCCACCCACCCACCCACACACACACAGATTGCCTGAAAATCTTATAATATATTTATTGTGGCCGTAAACATGTGGTTGGAAAAGTGAAATTTAAAAAAAAATTAAATGAAACACCTGCTTTGAATGACAAGTCAAACAGATACAACTCGTCCTATATCAACCTTCTTTTAGCTGAAATATGCTAACTGGTTCATCGACAAGAAAATGTTTTGCAAATTGAGATTTTAAATTGGTGAAACTTTAGTCGGTGATCTGGTTGGCTGGATGATGATAAAATGTCGATGCCGCGGGCGATGTTCAAGCCCCAGGTTGTCAAAACAGGTTCTTGTGCATGAGCGGACTTATAATCGCTTACAGCGATACAAATCTTCAGAAACTGTTCGTATGCTGTAACTGGTGCCTGGACAGGGTACAGTGTCACAAAGACTCACAGCAGCCGTGGGCATGTTTCTAAACCTGCACATTATGTAATGACATTCAACAGTGACGGTATCTAGGGTATATATACAGGAATGGGTAATGAGATAGCTCGGTTATCTATTCCTTATCAATTCTCCGTGTTCCTGATTACATCTCGTTTGCCACAGGAGTCGATATATACTACTCTAAAGACGTTAACGAACACCGGACTCTTTCATATTACTATAGATAATATGCCATGCCATGACATATAAACTTTTGTTTGTTTGTTGTTTAACGTCATGACGCATGCCATCGTATCCCGTTTGCGTAGATCGATGCTCGTGATGTCAACTACTGGATTGTCTGGCCCATTTAAAGACCAAGTCATATAGCTAGAACATTGTTGAGTTAAACATCAAACAAACAAGGAAACAAATTGCCACGGTATGACATATTAACTATAGAAATATGAAAGAATCAGATGTTTGAGTTTTTCAAGTAAATAGCTTCACACATTGTACCCATGAGAGGAATCGATCCCGGGTCTTCGACGTGGCTAGCGAACGCTTTACCCACTAGACTACCCTACCGCCCCATTGGTCATAATAAATTGGACGTATATATAACTTAACACCTTTTTCACGATGATACACCTGTAAGACGAACTTGCTATCTTTATTTAATGAGTTTTAATAGGAGTAATTGACAACTATACTGTAGTGGGTTAACACAACGAATCCGCTGCTGGCTTGTTTTTCGTTATTCTAAAAACGAATAACGAAAAACGAACCCGCTGGAAAAACGGCATCTTATATTTGTTATACCAAGTCTGAATAACGAACCTGCCTCTGGTTAGTTTTTGGTTATTCAAAGTACTGACTATCTGAACAAGATATAGCCTTTTTTATTATTTAATAGTGAGTGAGTGAGTGAGTTGGGTTTAACGCCGCTTTTAACAGTATTCCAGTTATATCGCGGCGTGTCAGCCTCATGTGGGAGGAAAGCCCGAAGTGATGCAGGTCTCAGACGTTTACCACTTCGGTGAAACCCACGAGCACTGGTATGGTGCTGGCAAACCTAGAAACATAATTGGGTCGAACCGGGATTCGAACCCACAATCATAGGTTTCTGGCGTGCCCAAGGGACGCAACTCTGCACAGCGAAACGCGGAGCCTTAGACGACTTGGCCACCCGTGCCCCCTATTATTTAATAGAATTGCTGGATATGACCTGATAAAGAATCCGGTGCTTGCTTGTTTTTCGTTATTCAAAAGTACTAAATAACTAAACAGCTATTGGACGAAGGTACACCTTCCAGACAAACCTGCTGTCATTTATATAACGCGAGTTTCCGTGTATTTGACCACATTACTGTAGTTGTTTAATGTACAGCAAGGTCATCTCCTATGGGCGGGTAGGTTTGAATTGAGGCAGTGGCCGTGGCAGTTGGGGTACATATATATCACCCCAACTGCCTCAATTCAAAACTACCTGAGGGGCTGTCGGGTAGCCTAGTGGTAAAAGCGTTCGCTCGTCACGCCGAAGACCCGGGTTCGATTCCCGACATGGGTACAATGTGTGAAGCCCATTTCTGGTGTCCCCCGCCGTGATATTGCTGGAATATTGCTAAAAGCGGCGTAAAACCATACTCACTCACTCACTCACTCAAAACTACCTGATCATAGGAGATGACCTTGACGTCACCTTCAACCCTTTCAACTGTAATTCTATAACGATGACGTCTCTTCAGGAAATACATGCTAAATTTCAATGACATTGCTTACAACAAAGAATGAAGATGCGAGTATGAATAGCTTTATATTTTTGTGTGGGTTACGTTTTGGTATGTATTAAATGTTGATGAGGCAAATGAAACAAATACCATTCCCTTGTCGGATACCTGTGGTTCCATTGACTGCATTTTGTACATACCGACCGACACAGTTTATGGTTTGGGAATATAATTCCATTACGTACCTAGTCAGTTATATTTACTTTTTATCAGGTGTGAACGTTGTGGTATTTACATTTCATCTAACGACAATCTTCTTGTAAATACAGCCGAGCAAAATATGTAGGTCATTTAGATGGTGTTGATATTGATGCGAGCGAGGCGAAGAACGATGGTGCAGATGTTGTAGGCAGAGTTCAAAGAAGTCGTACGGCTGTCATTGATCAATAATGTATTAAGCTGGGTAGATCCCATATATCTGCTTAAATTTGTGTTGCTGGAATATTGCTAAAAGCGGTGTAAAACAAACTCATTTACTCATAATGATTCAGATATCATGGAAAATTTACTGTGCTGATAACAAACGATTCTATGTCTGCCTACGCAACTGTAAACATGGTTTATGCATTGAAGACATTTAAAAAATATGGAATATATTACTATTTTATACCTATACCGAAAAGCTTACTCAATGCCAATTACGAAAGGTCTAACAGGTTTTAACATCATTCCAATTATATCACGGTGTGTCAGTTTGATGTGGGAGAAAAGCCCGGAGTGATGCAGGTCTCAAACGTTTACCAATTCGGTGAAACCCACGAGCACTGGTATGGTGCTGACAAACCTAGAAACATAATCGGGGCGAACCGGGGACTCGAACCCACAATCATAGGTTTCTGGTGTGTCCAAGGGACGAAACTCTGCACAGCGAATCGTGGCGCCTTAAGCCCCATTCACATGGACACTTTTACTTACGTGAGTATATATACACAACGAATCCGCTGCTGGCTTCTTTTTCGTTATTCTAAAAACGAATAACGAAAAACGAACCCGCTGGAAAAACGGCATCTTATATTTGTTATACCAAGTCTGAATAACGAACCTGCTGCTTGTTAGTTTTTCGTTATTCAAAGTATTAGGTGAGGTGAAATTCGGTTTAACGTCGCATCTAAGATTATTGCACTTATATAGCGACGTGCATGCACGTGTGCGTGTGTGTGGCTGCTTGTACTAGTCCGGACTGATGTCGATTTATAGTGCTAGCCCACTGAGATACCATGCCGCAGTTTAACATGAATACCCCACTCAGACACAGCATACTGACTCCGAGCCGACCAGGCCTTGTTTTAGCCCATTAATACCGAGCGCAGGACAGGGTAATAACAAGTACCATCTTTTAACGTCTACCACTAGACCACGGAGGCGGTCTGCAAAGCGTTCAAAGTACATGCACATCACCAAAAAAACCCCGTTAGAAGTGGTGTATTTGGCTCTAGCCACTTGGCAGATGATAGGACCGGAAAATGTTTGTTTGCTAAAGGGAATTTTGGGAAAATTATAGATGAATAGTCTATTTTAAGGAAATTTTAATGGAAACTATCCAATTATTACGTATCACAAGGATCTGAAAAGTAAGTGTTTGTTCGTGGCCTAACACCGCACAGCACTACTCCTGCCAATAGGACGCCGACTTGAAAACAGTCGAGTCTTGAGTATACAATTCTGTGATAGCGAGTCTGAACCAGACACTCCAGTGATAGAGAGTCTGGACCAGCCAATCCTGTGATAGCGAGTCTGGACCAGACAATCCAGTGAGTGATAGCGAGTCTGAACCAGGCAATCCAGTGACAGCGAGTCTGGACCAGACAATCCAATGAGTGATAGCAAGTCTGAACCAGGCAATCCAGTGACAGATAGTCTGGACCAGACAATCCAGTGAGTAATAACGAGTCTGAACCAGACAATCCAGTGAAAGAGTTAGTCTGTCATACCGACCATGAAACAAAAATATGCAATACAGCCCTTGCAAGTCTATAATATTTGACAAGTCTAGATGACTGCAGTATCTGAAAATAAAGAAATGTCCGTTGGCTCCTTTTCATTTTCTGTTGTTAAGATAATTTATTTTTGTCTGTAAAATATGTTCATTTCATAGAGTGAGTGAGTGAATTTGATTTTACTCCGCTTTTAGCAAAATTCCTGCAATATCACAGCGGGGGACACCAGAAATGGGCTTGACACATTGTACCCATGTCGGGAATCGAACCCGGGTCTTCGGTCTGACGAGCGAACGCTTTAACCACTAGGCTACCCGACTGCCCCTCAAACTAGATGTTAGTCTATGATAGAGAGTCTGGACCAGACAATCCAGTGATATAAACTCTAGGCCAGACACTACAGTGAGAGAGAGTCTGGACTAGACAATCCAGTGTGACGATAACGCGTTTTCTGATTCTGTTGAAGCAAACAACATGAAGGACATGTCAGACACTGCGAGGAAATACCACCACCGTGACAGATACGTGAACTCCTGTCTGGAATGTCTGACGTTACAAAACTATCGAGCTACATGTACGTGATGTCATATATAGCAATGACTCTTAACAACACGACAATAATAATAATCCTCAGACTCTGAAATATTTAAGCAAGTTGGTATCATCATCTTTATATGATAATCTTATAGAGGTAATGCTGCTTTTGTGTTACTGAGCCATGCGACTCTGCCATGTATAATGGTTCATTAAACACATGGCACTTCTGTAGCTACTTGTGTGCGTGCGTACTTGTACTAGTCCGGAGTAATGTCGGTTTCATAGTGCAATATCATGCCGCAGTGCAACATGAATATCCCACTCAGACACAGTATACTGACTCCGAGCTGACCAGTACTTGTTTTAACCCCTTAATGCCGAGCGCCAGACAGGGTAACAACAAGTACCACCTTTTGGTATGGCGTAGTCGGAATCGAACCACCGACCTTCCGCTCTCCGGGCAATCGCTCTACCACTAGACACGGAGGCTGCCTACACGCTAGTTTTGGGTGATTAATGTGTTTATCATCCGAAACTGGCTCCCACAGGAGATATCACTTGGGTGAGATCTACATTGTAGATATCGCTGCAATGAAATTGCATCACAATGCTTTGCAGACCATTGTGGCATCATTGGTTACCATGACATCTCAATCAAATGACATCACAAATGGCTCTGCTACGGAAACTGTTAGCAGTACTTTTTACACTTAAGACACTGCTTATTACTGTCTGCAAACTGAAAAAGTTAGAAGAATGACGTTGGATAATAAATAAAATCTCACCCTCGTGTCTTTTGATATCAAACATATCAACACTCGTTGATAAAAGTAGCAAAAACTACACGACAAGCCTCGGAGTTTTTCCACTTTTATCAACTCGTGTTGATATATTTGATATATAAGGACACTCGGGTGAGATTCTCTATATCTGTGTCAATTTACTAAAAATCCATCAACACTGTTTCCTATATTCACAATAAAATAACCACAAACATATGAAATGTTACAACAGAACTTTATTTTTTAACCTTTTAACTGATTATGTACAACAGTGACTATACACAGTACAAATCATATACACGACAGGGCAGATAGACTACTATACAGGATAGACAGGATAGAGGACTATACCATACACCTGTTTACAATATTGCACTAGTGGCGGCACCCTACACGAAGGTAGACAGAGTTCAAAGAAAATGTAAGCACTTTCAGACCTTCCGAAAGCAGCATCAGATCCAAATCGCACTCCCAAAGCGCTGGCTGCAAAGACTTTCTGCCCAATAATCTTATTACCTTTTATTTGATTATTTTAATCATGTTCATAAACACCATTCATTTTTAACGATGAACGATTAAGGCGTTTCTTGATGTGTTAATAATGACGAGAGGCATGTACCAATAACAAGTTCTTACTGTTTCTAGCGACGTTTCAGGGCTTGTCCATTCACCACAACAGCTTTATCATTTCTAGTGACGTTTCAGGGCCAATTCCTGCCCCTTCCCTTTATCATTTCTAGCGATGTTTCAGGTCTTGTCCCATCATCACAATGCTTTTATCATTTCTAGTGACGTTTCAGGGCCAATTCCTACCTCTCCCCTTTATTTCTTGCGATGTTTCAGGGCCAATTCCTGCCCCGTTTCTTTATCATTTCTAGCGATGTTTCAGGGCATATTCTTGCCCTTTCATCCCAACATCTTTAACATCATTACTACCAACAATTCAAGTGTACTTTTTGTCCTTTCATCACAAGACCTTTAACTCTCAAGCAGCATTTCGGGGCTAATTCCAGCCGCTTCAGCAGTTAAGGTCCACGAATTGGAAAAACCACCAAAATCTCTTATCCATAAAGGCTTCAGGTGTTCTTGCCAATCTAAATGCCAAAGACCTCCTTTAGAAATGGTTAGTCAACACCAAGTGTTTAATATACAGTTGCGGCTTAAGAAATATGTGACTGAGTTTGGAGGAGCCAATCGTTTAGAACATTTGCTTGCTACACTGATGTTTCCGGTTCTACTCCCAACATGGGTACAATCTTGGAGACTCACTCTCTTTGTCCCCACCGTGATATGACTCAACTATAGCAAACCCGAATCACACACGGACAATGACTTAAGTCCTAATGACATCTTTAACATCAACGTGAATGTTCTAGGGGATTTAATCTTACTGACAATAGGATTTTCCCAACACTAAATCTGTTTATACACAACGGGGTAAAGTATGTTAGATTGAGAACAATCTTATATATTTAATCTGATCTTAGCACGTTAGTGTTTTGGCTTGGAGGAGATAAAAAAAGATTTCGAGCTCGTGTCCTGGGAAATAACCTACTCCAGTAATACTTGGCCTTGATACTCTGGCACGAGG
Organism: Haliotis rufescens; assembly: GCF_023055435.1. Lineage (NCBI taxonomy): Eukaryota > Metazoa > Mollusca > Gastropoda > Lepetellida > Haliotidae > Haliotis > Haliotis rufescens. The sequence continues at coordinate 56,392,767 of NW_025963779.1, read as the reverse complement.
CAGTCTTAATCTATGTACAAACAGAAGGTGCGAACGTGGAATTATTTGACTTAAATTGTTAATTTAAATTTCAGAATACGGCCACATGTTTTCAATGCTTTTCTGAAATAGTAAAAGTTACAGCAAGCAATTGATATGTATTTTAACACAATCAGCACTGTAATACCACGTGTGACAGGATATTAGTAATCAATTAATTTCGGACAGAAATTCAACTTTAAAGGGGGTCTGTGAGCGACAGCCTGGTGCTCGTTTCGTCTAGGTCTAGACGTTGTGATTAGTGCCCTGGTTGTGACTGAGACACTATCTATGTCTAATTTGGGGTTTTATCAACTGATTGAGCTGCACAATAATGAAATTAACAGAAAAAAACAGTGCTGTTTGAGCATTTGCTGGAACAGCCGAATGGCCACAGCCTCGTTCCCCTTTAACCGCCTCGCTATGCGCATAATTAGCGTATGCCGTCACTATAGAAATTAACGTACCTCGATTTGAGCCTTTAGTTGTTTATTGAGTCAGAAAACATGATCAAGTACCTTTGCAAACGACTTATCAGCATGTTCGGCTACTTTTTCAACACAATATTTACAGTTATACATACGGCCAGAAAAGGCGGACAAAGTGCAGATACAACTCGGCTGTTTCCGTCAACGCTGTCACTATAGCCTGGTCTAGTCTCTTGCTTATTATACAAACTGGCGATTGCGGGTAATCTGATTATGACGTCACGATGCTTTTTGAAATGAGATGCCTGTGGCATTAATTCTCAATTTCTTATTATTCCTTGGTTCAAATTATGCGTGACTTTAACAAATTAAAACTTGCGTGGAGGATGCTTTGATCGGGCGCTTGTCTCGAGATAGCTGTCATAGACATTTGCGCCCACAGAAAAGGCGCGGCCGCATCTTTGACACCCAACTCGCAAACTATAAACTTTCAGAAAAATCGGATATTCCACGATGTTTTGCTCAAGTAGCGTAAAGCTTCAAACTACATGCCCCGTACCCTCGGCTACATATATGTACAAAATTACAAAAGAGATATCATATTAACAGTTCTTATAAATATAATTGAGTACGATACAGTGAAACTCTGAAAAGTAGAAAATGAAGAAAAATCTCTACTTAACAGGTTTTATAGTTAGCCAACTACAACTTCGTGCCAATATTGAATCATCATATGTTTACCTTAAAGACTTCCATCAATCCGTAACAGTTTGTACACAACTTTCACATCGTCCCAAGATATTCACCATCACGAATAATTATGTCTATACCCTGATAAAAATTACTAAAGGTAGCAGCAACAAGGTGAAAACAAGGTTTGCACATAAATTCACCTCCGAACCCGAATTCTTCAAGAACCACGGTCTGTGCTTTTTATGGTTTGAGTGTGCGTCGCTAGGAGGGGGTAGGTCCATTTTACCCAGTCTATCATTAGGTTTATTCCTTCCTATTGTGTTGCGGTTCCTGTTTTTGTCTTTCTCTTCCTCGCCGTGAACGTGTTGGTGGTCCGTGGTTTTCTGCCCCGGCGCCAAGGTCGTTATAGGTTTGAAGGTGAAAGAACAGAAAGCGTCGTCTTCTAAGTTCGGTTTCTTCACACACTGCCACGGCTCAAAGCTTTGGATCTCTGTCAGTGGGGTAGGGTTCCTCATCCACTCTATGGCCTTGCTGACGGTGGTGACGTACACGTCGTCCATTGACGTGAGCCTCTCGATGAATTCGTCCATGGCGTCCAAGTTGAACTTTGTCTGGAGCCAGACTGAGTGAAGGTTAACGTACATCGGTGCCCGGTTGGTTCGGTAGTTTCTGAGAAAGTTCTTCCAGAGAAGCTGGAAAGCTTCGTCTTGGTTCCTGGGGGCGTTTTTACAGAAGTCGACATACGCGCAAGGCAGGTGTTCTCGATAGTCCATCATGACCACCACGGGAAGAATCCAGAAACCAGGGTACTGGTTCTTGGGACAGGGGCTGATGTTGCAGACCAAGGTGTAGGAGTAGTCGAGGGTGAAGGGCCACATGACAGGGGAGTACACATTTCTGGGAAACGGGTAAGTCATTGTAGCATCATACGTAAAATTATTTTCGTACAGAATGTTGAACATGGTGTCCCCTGTTGGTTGAAGGAACGGGCTTCTCCATCCTCGTATGTCCTCGACGGGTATCTGAGCCAGATCGGCAAGATTCTTTTTCTGTTGGACAATTTCTTCCCGTAGCTCTTCGTCAGATGCTGCACCCCACCACGAATGTGGAACACGATGAGATACACTATGATCTGCGATCTCCAGGCCGCGGGCATGCAGTTTCTTCAACATGCAGTAGTCGGTGAAGTTGTTGGACACGAACAACGTTGACGCCACGGGGCAGCCGTTGGGGTTGAGCCTGCTTCTATCTGGGGGGAAGAGCCTTTTGTAATAATCCCAGTTTTCCCAGTTTACTGCGTCATCAAATGTGATGAGGACCATCTGTGGGATCTGCTCAGGTTTGAATCCCCCGGGAATGTTATGGCCAGGACATCGACAGTCGGGTAGCTTACAATTCGTTGCCGTACAACGGTTCTCAACGCTGCTGGCTGTCTCGATAGCAGCCTGCAGAAATACTGCCATCACGAACACTACTTCAGCTTTCATGGTCCAACACACTTGTACTAAAGCTTTTTTTCAAACAAGTCTTTCAATCCCGGTGTATAAACTTCAAAGTTGAATCGATCTCTTCACAACGGGACGGTGGAGATGTCCAAAGTGCCAGCGTCTCTTAAACCGCACAAGGAAAATACTCAGTAGAATCTAAATATTTTCAATTCTCTGCCTCCATGACATTTTTTCACAAATCCTCATTCAAATGTGACAGTGGACCGCGGCAGCACTTGTTAAATTTTGAAATGATCTCCAAAATTCACACATTACATCTGTAAGGCGAGCTTGCGCTGAGACGGAGAGGCCTGTAATTAACTAGCAAACGCCAATTCTCAAAATGTAAGCAAAGGTCAACAAAGGGGGTTTAAATACTCAGCGGTGACAGTTTGAGCTTGCACAGATACGACTCGTGGAGCTATTTAGCCGGAGATGAGAGCAACCGGATGTTAACCCCGGTAGAGTGGACGTGAGGCACGGAGCGACAGACGACGTCGTACACGTTGACGTGTGTGTTGGGTCACAACCCGGCCTAAAATCCGCCAAGCTGAAAGAGCCACTTCTTTGTAGACTGACGCATGTTCAAATCGTCTCCTTACACGATAAACTTGGTTGTCGCCGTTTGCGTGACGACTTGAACAGCGCCGGCGCTCAGTGTTTGTGAGACGGCATCATTGACAATCACAATGTCGATGGCTGTGCACACTAGCATGGTCAACAAGGAAGGGGTTCTGCTCATCTGACAGATATAAACTCACGTTTTTATATCATATCCGGCTTCACAGGTTCTATTATTTAGAAGTTTATATTCGTCAAATGGTATAGCCTCATCATTGCTGTAGATCGACGACAAAGATGCGTAAGAGGTCTGTAATGTGTCCTTTGTTGACATTGTCTTTCTAATATCCGTAGGGACTAAGAAGTGGTTCTTTCTATTACTGTCAAGGACTTTGTCCTGTTGCTGCGAGGGAAATTATTTTCTAAAAAGTAATACTGACACCGCCAGGATGTATCTTTTTCTTTTTTTGTTTGTTTGTTAACGCCGCACTCAGCAATATTCCAGCTATATAAAGGCAGTCTGTAAATTAATCGAGTCTGGACCAGACAATCCAGTCTAAGCATCATGAACATCGATCCACTTAATTGGGATACGATGACATGCATCATTCAAGTCAGCGAGCCTGACCACCCGATCCCGTTATAGTCGCCTCTTACGACAAGCATAGTCTCCTTTCACCGCAAGCATTGGTTGCTGAAGACCTATTCTACTCCTGATCTTCACGGGTGTATCTTTTTCTAAAACCGCCAAAGACTATTATATACTAATATACCCATGCTCATATTATAAGCACCCCAATAATTATAGTCATCCCCATACTAAGACGCATATATCTAGGGGGTGACCATAATTACCCCTATACTAAGACGCATATATCTAAAGGCGACATCAATTACCCCTACACTAAGACGCATATATCTAGGGGGTGCTAATAATTATAGTCACCCCTATACTAAGACGCATCTATCTAAGCGGTGAAAATAATTATAGCCACCCCTATACTAAGACGCATATGTCTAGGGAAGCGGATGGCCATAATTATAGTCAACCCTATGCTAAGACGCATATATCTAGAGGGTGACCATAATTATAGTCACCCCTATGCTAAGACGCATCTATCTAAGCGGTGACACTAATTATAGTCACCCCCATACTAATACGCATATATCTAGCGGGTGACAATAATTAGTCACCCCTATACTAAGACGCATGTATCTAGTGGGTGACAATAACTACAGTCACCCCTATACTAAGACGCATATATCTAGTGGGTGACAATAATTATAGTCATCCCTATACTAAGACGCTTATGTCTAGGGAAGCGGATGGCCATAATTATAGTCAACCCTATGCTAAGACGCATATATCTAGAGGGTGACAATAATTATAGTCATCCCTATACTAAGACGCTTATGTCTAGGGAAGCGGATGGCCATAATTATAGTCAACCCTATGCTAAGACGCATATATCTAGAGGGTGACCATAATTATAGTCACCCCTATGCTAAGACGCATATATCTAGTGGGTGACCATAATTATAGTCACCCCTATACTAGACGCATATATCTAAGCGGTACTAATAATTATAGTCACCCCTATACTAAGACGCATATATCTAGTGAGTGACAATAATTATAGTCAACCCTATGCTAAGACGCATATATCTAGTGGGTGACCATAATTTTAGTCACCGCTATAGTAAGACGCATCTATCTAAGCGGTGACACTAATTATAGTCACCCCCATACTAATACGCATATATCTAGCGGGTGACAATAATTAGTCACCCCTATACTAAGACGCAGGTATCTAGTGGGTGACAATAACTACAGTCACCCCTATACTAAGACGCATATATCTAGTGGGTGACAATAATTATAGTCATCCCTATACTAAGACGCATCTATATAGTGGGTGACAATAATTATAGTCACCCCTATACTAATACGCATATATCTAGTGGGTGACAATAATTATAGTCACCCCTATGCTAAGACGCATGTATCTAGTGGATGAAAATAATTACAGTCACCCCTATACTAAGACGCATGTATCTAGTGGGTGACAATAGTTATAGTCACCCCTATACTAAGACGCATATATCTAAGCGGTGACCATAATTATAGTCAGCCCTATACTAAGACACATATATCTAGTGAGTAAAAATAATTATAGTCACCCCTATACTAAGACGCATATATCTAAGCTGTGACCATAATTATAGTCGCCCCTATACTAAGACGCATATATCTTGGGGGTGCTAATAATAGGGGTGACTATAATTATGATCACCCCCAAGATATATGCGTCTTGGTTTAGGGGTGACTATAATTATTGTCCCCGTTTATAATATATGCGTCTTAGTATAGGGGTGACTTTAATTATTGTCACCCACTAGATATACCCCTATACTAAGACGAATATATCTAAGCGGTGACAATAATTATAGTCACTCCTATACTAAGACGCATATATCTAAGTGGTGACAATAATTATAGTCACCCCTATACTAAGACGGATATATCTGAGCGGTGACAATAATTATAGTCACCCCTATACCAAGACGCATATATCTTGGGGGTGCTAATAATAATTGTCACCCCTATACTAGGACGCATATATCTAGGGGTGACAATATTTATAGTCACCCTATAATAAGACGAATATATCTAAGCGGTGACAATAATTATAGTCACTCCTATACTAAGACGCATATATCTTGGAGGTGCTAATAATTATAGTCACCCCTATACTAAGAAGCATATATCTAGGGGTGACAATAATTAAAGTCACCCCTATACTAAGACGAATATATCTAAGCAGTGACAATAATTATAGTCACTCCTATACTGAGACGCATATATCTTGGGGGTGCTAATAATTATAGTCACCCCTAGATATATTCGTCTTTGTATAGGGGTGACTATAATTATTAGCACCCCCAAGATATATGCGTCTTAGTATAGGAGTGACTATAATTATTGTCACCGCTTAGATATATTCGTCTTAGTATAGGGGTATATCTAGTGGGTGACAATAATTAAAGTCACCCCTATACTAAGACGCATATATTATAAACGGGGACAATAATTATAGTCACCCCTATACCAAGACGCATATATCTTGGGGGTGATCATAATTATAGTCACCCCTATACTAGACGCATATATCTAGGCGGTGACAATAATAATAGTCACCCCTATACCAAGTCGCATATATCTAGGCGGTGACAATAATAATAGTCACCCTATACCAAGACGCATATATCTAGGCGGTGACAATAATAATAGTCACCCCTATACCAAGTCGCATATATCTAGGCGGTGACAATAATAATAGTCACCCTATACTAAGACGCATATATCTAAGCAGTGACAATAATTATAGTCACTCCTATACTAAGACGCATATATCTAAGCAGTGACAATAATTATAGTCACCCCTATACTAAGACGCATATATCTAGGGGTGACAATAATTAAAGTCACCCCTATACTAAGACGCATATATTATAAACGGTGACAATAATTATAGTCACTTCTATACTAAGACGCATGTATCTATAGTCACCCCTATACCAAGACGCATATATCTAGGCGGTGACAATAATAATAGTCACCCTATACTAAGACGCATATATCTAGGGGGTGACAATAATTATAGTCACCCCAAAACCAAGACGTATATATTTAGGCGGTGACAATGATAATAGTCACTCCTATACTAAGACGCATATATCTAAGCAGTGACAATAATTATAGTCACCCCTATACTAAGACGCATATATCTAGGGGTGACAATAATTAAAGTCACCCCTATACTTAGACGCATATATTATAAACGGTGACAATAATTATAGTCACTTCTATACTAAGACGCATGTATCTATAGTCACCCCTATACCACGACGCATATATCTAGGCGGTGACAATAATAATAGTCACCCTATACTAAGACGCATATATCTAGGGGGTGACAATAATTATAGTCACCCCAAAACCAAGACGTATATATTTAGGCGGTGACAATAATAATAGTCACCCCTATACTAAGACGCATATATCTAAGGGGTGGTAAATTAATGTCACCCCTATACTTAGACGCATATAGAAGGCCAATATATGATTAGCGTACCAATACGGTCCAAAGAGGTCTAATTCAGTTTTGACAGATCAAAACAGCTTTTGTCGGCGTGAACATTCTTGTAATCATAACAGTTCAATAGAACATTTCGCATTCCCACATTTTCTTCTACGTCTCTTGAAAAATTTATTGGTAGGCGTTGCCTCAGGTCAATACAGCCCGTCCAGGTCCAAGGACAGACCGTGGGCTCATACCAACGCCTGTATAAAAAGACTTTTATAATTACGGAATGGGACTAGTATATCCAAATACCACCAGGAACTCACATTTCCTGACACTGCCGGGTATTCTTATTCCTAACTATACTCGAAGCTATCATTTCTCATGAAACCATGGACGATTGCATCCTCACACAAATAGTTGCGACTATCATATGCTCACCGCCAAAAGAAACGCGAACCATAGAAACGTGTAGAGAAGAGTGTACGTTAAGAAGAGATGTTTCCAACGTGTACCAATTAATGACGAAACTAATTATCAGTCAAGTGTTACCACAGTGTCTTTATTCTTATCACGATATGCTGCAGCTGATTTCCAAACTTTACAAACTAATCCTGCACGAGACAAATGGTGCATCGCGAGTCATGGATCTATGACGTCATATATGATGCGTTTATATGAGTGTCTGTTCACACAAACATAACCAAGGCCTCACCCTAATATCGCTCTTTAGTCGTCTTTGACATAAGACTATCCCATTTGCGTGGATCGATGCTCATGATATCAATCACTGGATTGTCTGGTCCAGACTCGATTATTTACAGACCGCCGTCATATAGCTGGAATATTGCTAAGCGCGGCGTAAAACAACAAACAAACCAACATTGACAAAAGATCCCAACCTCTCCCCAAGAACATTATCAGTCATGTCTGTCTATCGCATCACAGAGGCGACCAACACGCATCTCTGAATGACTTTGTATGGACAGGTCAATGGGTCACGTTTCACCTTGTAGCGTCCAGCTTACTGGGAGGCCTTTCAGTAAATCTATGTATTTACACGTGCCTTGAGACATGTCCTTCTAATCACCTACGTGTAACCTCGCTTGTTCTTGTGACATGGAATCTCTGACTTAACGTCCACGATAGATTTTTATTTCCATTGTGTTTCTAAAATATAAAAAAAATATCTATCGAAATCTAGAAATAGGTCTGTTTGATACATGTAAAACGAGAAGCTACAATCTCCTTATGTATGTCCAAGTTGTATCACACATTTAACTCGTTTGTTTTCATGGCCTTTGTGTGTGTTTTCGATTTTGACAAAAGATTTTTTTCTTTACACAGTTTACATGATATGACATTAGAAAAGGCTTTAATGGTGATTGACACTGACGCGTAAGTGACAGCGGTCTAAAGCAGGCACTAATGCCCGGAACTGCGCAACCACTTCCGGGCACATGCCGACAGGGTTGAGCCTCATACCATCAAACGAGGCTAATGGACTACAGTGAAAGAAATGATGTAATCTTCACATTTCCCCTAGAATCAAACATTCACTCCTGTTCTCTGCATGCCTTGAATATGTAACGCCGGTTAATGCCAACTGGCCACACAAGCCCATGTTTCCGAAGACTTAATCAGGCCGCGGTTTACAGTAATACTGAAGTATCCCTCCGCGTCAGGCGTGGCGGCAACCAAGCCCTTAATGACGTCATTAACTTCATCTAGCCACTTCCTCCCTACGGCTGAATTAAGATTTAAGAATCTAAGCCTCAAATGTTTTGTTTTAATATTTTCAATTCGACTTTAACAAATAAGTATTTTTGTTTCCCTTTAAACCGTTTCAATAAAAATAACTACGGTGTTAATATCGATTGTTAAAAAGAATATTTACCGAATATTTCTGGATAGACTAAACCAATAGAATCTGTCACGTATGTTCCATAAGTGGAAACATACTGGTATATTAAATTAAAAATAAACATTATAAAAAAAACCTGCCAAACATTAATTCTGTGCACACAGCAATGAATGTGTTTTCAATTAAGATCACTTAAGTACGACTAACAACACAATTTCAGGTTTAGGTATTTGTATGGTGTTTGTTTGAAAGCATTGTCAAAGTCGTCGACAACAATGAACACAGTTGCTTGCCTTATACAGTTAAACAAACCCTAGGTATCGATATTTATAATCGAACGTGTGCCAAGCGCTTCATATAAGCACTTAACGCTGTCATATTTTTCTTATGGAATATACATTCCTGCACAGCTGGGCTAAAACATATTTGAGAATATGTTTGAATGTTTAGATTAGGATGAAGTGGTCGCGTTTCCTTGTAACACAGCGTTGTGATGTTCGCAGAGGTGTGATATATGGGAAACATTGACATGAAATATTGACTTGAGTTTGTTGAGTCCCGGAATAACAGCTTGCACAACTGAAATAAAAGCGTGTTCTCTCATACATCGGGAGGCAGTCATTTGTGAAAATCACGTTTTCTTGACGTGACTTTGAAACGAGAGCAAAGTGACCGTCTACGAAACTAGTGCAGCCTGGCTGTTGACTGCTCTTCGTTATATTAATATTTGTCATGATGGTGTACCACATTGGAATGGAATTCGTATATTTGTATATGTTATATTTTTGTCTTTCGTCTGGCGTCTTTTGGAATTACTCATAACGTGTTTAGAACATCCTCAAACAAATAATTATGACGATCATTGTAACGGTTATGATTCCGAAATAGAAAAGATGTAATTATGGATGTGACATGTACGTTTTAAACAGTGAAATCTCGTTAATCCGGATGAGCGGATTCGTAGTAAAACCATCCGTATTAACAAGTTTCCGGATTAATAGGTGGAGAAATAGTTATTTGTATGGATTTTCTCCCAAAGTCCTCAGGGTCAGCGTGTCCGGATTATCAAGGTTCCGACTAGTCCATACATCTCTTTCAGAAATGATTAATCAGCGTGTGACTACGTACGGTTCTGACATTTTATAAAGAAGATGGGTTGCCTGTTGTGGCAAACATGGGTTACTGAAGACCTACCGTTTTCGACGTAATAAGCGCCTAGGGCGCTCTCAAAATTAGGATTAGGGGGCTCTTATTAGAATGTTATTTTGGTGAAAAAAACAGAGTTGAAAGATAAATTTCGTGGTTTATGCTGACAGCCTGAAACGTTTATGTACGACAGATATATTTTTCCAGAATTAAATTCCCCATAATTAAGGGGATTGTGTATGATACGCGAAAAAATAAGTCTTGTGTACATTGATCAATTGGAAGGGGTGCTAATTGGGATTGTTCACTAGCCAATATATTAGCAAATATCGCCATGGGCGCTTATTAGAGCGGGGCGCTTTTTACGTTGAATACGGTATTCTAACCCGGATCTTCACGGGTCTCCACAATAGGTAGCTGGGGACCAATTCCAGCTCGGAACCCTCACGGTATGTGATACAGGACAGAGAGTGAATGTAGCTAAGGTTTATATCATAAGCCAAGATCCAGCATACAATCATCCCGAATCTCCAAGTGCGTGTGTGAATTGCATGTGTTTCTGGAACCAACGTGAACGGCAATAATAATAATGATGACGATGATGAAAATGATAATAACGATAATGAGTACGTCAATATAGCGCCTGCCATTATGTACATAGCTCTGCATTAATACCAGGTCATTGAGACCCGTGAAGATCCGGGTTAGAATAGGACTTCAGCATCCCATGCTTGCCACAACAGGCGACTATGCTTGTCGTAAGAGGCGAATTATATCGGGTGGTCAGGCTCGTTGACTTGGTTGATGCATGTCATCTTATCCCGATTCCTTTGATGTCAATCACTGGATTGTCTGGTCCAGGCTCGATTATTAACAGTCGCGTCATATAGCTGGAACATTTCTGAGTGCGGCGTTACACAACAAACATACAAACAAAAACCCGGCCAATGGATCAATGTGCTCTCAAATTTCACTCTCAGCTCCCGGGGGAGTATACAGCCAAAGCTGTCTATGAAAAGCAAGGTTAACAGTCACATTACAGTCTCAGCCCATCGGGTACCCATTCACTGCTGCTTTCCCCCAACATCAAGTTGACACATGGGGGCACAGCTGAAAAAAAATAATTCAAAGCAGCGTTTAACCCAACTCACTCCAAGTCAATTTAATCCCCGTCAAAGCTAACAAGAATAGGTTGAACCTTACTATCAACCTTGACGTAAAAGGTAACTTTTCTGACACCGAAAAGGTCATTGCAAAGTTTGTTTTTGAAATACTTCAACGAGATGTTCAACCTTTAAATCCTGGCCATGATGAACAAAGCATTGTCATCAAAGTCCCATCGGAGACGCGACCTTTCCTTGGGAACACGACCCAATGTACACTTTCTTTGTGTGAGTGTTTCATTCACTGGACTGTTCATGTGCTGGCACAAAGGGTGTGGTATTGAGTTTGTCTGATCCCCTTGGGACTAGATCACAATACATAGAATATACCCAGGAATGGAGAGAACTTGGAACGTTAGAATCACGATGTCGGGGAGAACATTACCTCAAAGTAGAAAGAACAAATTTTGACATTATCTCTTTTGTATAATACCTTCACACGCAGTTTTCTGATCCGTGAAGATCCGGGGTAGAATATGTCTTCAGCAACCCATGCTTGCCGTAAAAGGCATCTATGCTTGTCGTTAGAGGCGACTAACGGGAAAGGGTGGTCAGGCTAGCTGACTTGGTTGATGCATGTCATCGTATCCCAATTGCATGGATCGATGTTCATGATGTCAATCACTGGATTGTCTGGTCAAGACTCTATTATTTACAGACCACAGTCATATAGCTGGAATATTGCTGAGTGCGGCGTTAAACAACAAACCAACCAACTCAGCAATATTCCAGCTATATAATATCGACCAGTAAGCAGTCGAGACTGGGTCAAGCAAACCAGAGATAGATATTGTGAGCAATGATTCGGTCATATCTGAAGGGGTTTATTCACCGCGAGTTAATCTACTATATGGATGGGTCGTATGCTGTGAAGGATGGACGAATATCTTCAAAACCTGACCATGAGACCGCCTCCGTGGTCTAGTGGTAGAGCGTCCGCCCGGAGAGCGGGAAGATCCGGGGTTCGATCCCCGACCGCGTCATACCGAAAGACGTTAATAGATGGTACTTGTTGTTACCCTGTTTGTCGCTCGACGTTCAAGGCCAAAACGAGGAGTGGTCGGTTGGGAGTCACACACACACACACACACACACACACAGAGAGTGCACGTCGCTACATAAGTGCAATAATCAAGGACGCGACGTTAAACCTCATTTCATCTCACCTCGCAACCTGACCATGCAATTTGGGCATGTTTTCCTCATCCTCAAATTACACTTAATTGTCGCAGCAGTTTTGTCAGCATAAAACGCACCATTGTCAACATGTCAACATCATAACAGTGTCTTCCTATCACCTGCCCCCTGTTTAGGCTTGGTGACTCTCCCTCGGGCGTTTAGAAAGCAACGCTATTTTATGACTCTCTGCCCTCAGCAATATGTGAACATCAATGATCTAGAGTAGTTGTGGGCGGTTAAACCCTGGCACAAGTGAAGATAATATAGTCAAAGAATGGCAAACACTTGCTCACATTAACTTGATATAAACGCAGATAACCTGGTTTCTAACAGGTTTCTTACATTTGTTGTGTGTAAGAAGACTTGTTTTAGGGAAGGTTGGTATTAGCATTACAACGGAAGGAAAACCATTTCCTTTTTGTGTATGCCCCTACCCTTCCCTCCACGAACTTGTATCATCACGTGACAGCTAATATCAACGTTTAAACTATACTACTCAACGAGATTTTTCATACTATTTACATATACACACAAGTAACAAGTGTATTATGGAACATCTCGGAACATCCCTAAAAAGATTGAGCAATAAAGTATGATGTACGAGCTATTCTTATATAAAACCTCGACCTTCAATCTCAGAATGCATGCAAAAGTGTCACACAAGAAACTTATACTGAATAGAGTCTAAATGGTGGTATCTTCTGAAGTGTGAATGACCTTGACACTTAGCAGGACTTGAAGAAAGTGTTTATTAAGTATTATCCCCGAGATATAAATGTTTTGTTTCTCAAGACTTAATATCATGTATTCCTGAGTATTAAGTTGTAGCAGGATCACAAGGGGTACATGGGTTTTTTACGCGTCCTGCGTTTTGTTTGATACCACGAGCCATGAACTTAATTTTTTTTCTGAACCTGTTTCTTTAACCAATAAATATACCTTAATTCATTGACACAAATGGATTTTGTTTACATTCAAAATAAATCAATGTTTATTTTACTTACAAGAAAAGCCTTTTCCCCCAACGACACTCTCACACTATATATTTATGCACTTCAACTTGGGAAAACACATTTCTTATGCAAAACATTTTCCATCAAACCTCTGAATAGTCCAGATCTTTTGCAGGACTTTAACCCTGTCGTGATTCCAGGTTAAGAGTTGGTCCCGAAACCTGTCCAACAGAATGGATCGTTGCTCACAAAATCAATCACTGGTTTGTCTGGTCCAAACTAGTTTATTCACAGGCTGCTGTAATATAGCTGGTGTTATCATGTAATTGTAGTTACAATATTTATTCAAACTTGGTGAACTTGACCTTCAATCTTTATGGTGTAGTTGGTTGGTGATTGTTTAAGGCTGCACTCAGCAATATTCCAGTCCTATAAACATGATAAAGGTGAGGAACTTTGTATGAAGTGCGTAACATGTTGTGAGGACATGTATGCTCCAAATTTAATCTGAAACACTATTCTTAGGAATAATTATTTTTCTCAATAAAATTTATTTTCTTAAATTTAAAGGTATTTTACCATCATATTCTAAACATAGCATTCAATGCAATAATCTAAATCTAAGCATAAAAGCCTCTTCATCTTCATGTCATTTACAGGCCAGGGAAGTACAAGCCCAAATACTAACATGAATTCAGAATGTCTTTAATTTCAATTTGTGAAATATAACTGACATTTGCTGCAAGCTTGGCTCGGAATATCAGTCCCCGGGCAGGCCCAGATGAACCACTGCTTCTACATGTTGAGCTTGTGCATATCAAAATTGAAATGACAAAGTTGGAAAATGCATCAGTGTGATTTCATATCCAGGCAAGACTGTCATGCAAATTCAGATACTGAGTGTATTGCCAAGTTGTTTAAGGTAGATATAAATATATATGTGTAAACAATCTCCATCACACTACAAAATGTTTTGTTTGTATGTTTGTTGTGTAACGCTGCACTTGCTTGGCCCAGTCTCGACTACTTACTGGTCAATATCATATAACTGGAATATTGCTGAGTTGGTTGGTTGGTTTGCTGTTAAACCGTGCACTCAGCAATGTTCCAGCTATATGACTGCGGTCTGTAAATAATCGAGTCTGGCCCAGACAATCCAGTGATTGACATCATGAGCATTAATCCACGAAATTGGGATACAATCATATGCATCAACCAAGTCAACAAACCTGACCACCCGACCTATTAGTCACCCTTTACAGCAAGTAGGTTGCTGAAGACCCATTCTACCCCGGATCTTTAAGGGCCACTACAAAATGTCCCTGTTCACAAATGTGAAACTGATAAATCAGTCTAATGTAAGTGCACAGGGCTCTCAAAGTGATCATTGTGCTATGACTTTCAAAAGCATGTTAGATGGTATCTTACCCTAACATCAGTATACATTTAAATATGATTATGAAAAAGGAAACAAAAGTGACGTACCATATCTTGTCAATTTATTGATATACATGTAAACAAATCTGTATCAATGACCTATATACAAATAGAATATTTCCCCATGATTGCACCTAAATATCACAAAACTAACTGTTAACCATTAGCCCCACTTTCAGCTGTAAAGATACCAATTCTGGTTGAAATAAAGCATCATTCATGACAAAGGTGGTGACAATCACGAAACCAGTGTGAATGCATCAACACAGGTATCTACCTAAATGTTACACAGCAGACATTCAGTGGTGAATCCATTCTTGAGAAACTTTGACAGAGGCATAACAGAACATCATATTTTCAGTATTTCTTAAAATTAACAAATCCTTCACAAACACGAAAAGCAGTATGAAAAACCACATATGTGTAATCATGTACCACGTACATAGGACAGAGCCATCCTGTTGCTCTATCAGAATATCATAACTACCAAAATATATAACATGAGATGTTAGTATTTCTAAAAGCCATCTGCTGAAGGAAATGCACAATGGACATGCATCAGCACTCAAACGGTGGTAAAACCTTTCAGCAAAAAATACTACATGTAGCTTCACCCTGGGAAATGACAAGGTACGACGCCAACATCATGGTTCACTGCTTGTGATGAAAACTACAAACCTTGGCACACAATACCTGTGCTGGAGTCCCCTTGTGCAGGCTAAGCAGGTCATACGATCAAGACTACTAAGTCTACTTTTTGTTAGTGCTGAGACTATCTGGGTCACTCTCACTGAGAAAAGTATGGAAAGATACACATCTGTAGAACTCCATGTCATATACTGATTCTGACACCTGTATTTATCTTAAAATTTGGAATATAAGATATGACCAAATTTATTGCGGATTTTATTCCAGCTACTTTCAGAGGAAGATTGAGGCTGTATTTTCCAATAATGCATCACATAATCTGTATGAATACTGTATTACACAAAGTTACTAACATACTTAAGCCTGTAGCACAACTCGAGCTAAACCTGACACTAATTTTTTTCCTGGGAAGTAACATCATCATCAATCATACTGATAACATCCAACAATTTGATCAGGTTGTCCAAAGATTTGAAGGATTGAGTCATATCATATTCCATTCATTCTAAGCAGCTGTCAAAGACAACAATCATTAAATAAGCGAAAATAACATTGTCATCCACACTTGTGACATTTGCACATTCCAAGAGAATTGATGACAGTATTTCTATAATAGTGTTGAACCACACATGATCACATCCATTTATTATGGATACCATTTTGAAACCCAATTTTCCCACTGTTAATACTTTAAACCACAACATGACATGCATTTGTAAAAATATCAGCACAGATTCAAATGTTCGTCATCAAACGATGCAACTACTTATCAGAATACCCGGTGTCAAACACATCACACCATGAGGTTTTGCAGCTCTATGAAACAGTGATTCAGACAGCCTGGGTTTAATGCCTATGCACAGAAATGCTCTCTTTTACAGGCACATGAACCAATATTTTTTATGTTTGATACATCATTTTCCAAGTTAATTGGCCATTAAAGCGATAAGTACTTAATTTGATGGTCATAAATATTCAATCTGATAGTCATATACAAGTACCAGTACTTAATATTTTAAGTTTTTGACAACAAAATTAACCAGAACTTAAGTACTCTGCAGCTTCCTGAATACAGTAGTGAATGTACAGAAAGAGCTTCAAAACAACATGGTTAGATGTGCTGTGCAATATGTCCCTGTTCTGTACCATATTGAAACATCTTTCATGTACGCATACCATTACATTTCTTTTGATCAAGGACATGAAAACCCTCTCTAATAGACACACATATTTTTTATATATTATTCCATAACACAATTTAAACCCCATGGTTTGAAACAACCCCAACAAGAAATCACTTCTTCACAACACAGAAGCAGTTAATTTTACTTGCTGGTTGTGAAAAACAACTAAAAACATTTCACATGACCATGCGCATTTTCCCATGTTTTGTATCGAACTCCATCAAAAAAAAATAACATACATACATTTGGGGTAGAGCATATGAATGTTAACAGTGAACATCTTGGTGTCAACTTTACATAAAGTCTCAAAAACGTGAGATAAACTTATTATATCACTTGATGCATGACAACGTAACCATGGCTACTGCCTCTCAAGTTGTCAAGTGAAGTCTTGTATGAATCAAACATAACAAAATAATGTACACAATAAAATAGGCAAAACCAAAACAGATTGATATAAGGAAATGAGCTGGTCAAGAAAAATATCTGTACACTTTCTATACACTTACAACTGATAGAGTCTATCACACCAACACTGTGGTACACCTTCCAAGTCTGGCATCTATGGGATAAAATCATATACTAACTATATTATCACAACTAGAACCAGAACAACAGGAATTCAAAATCCCTTGCAATGTTGTGTCACTGAATGGTAATTAAATGCCATTATTTGTAGGAAATGATGCATAAAAACAGGCATTGGAAGTTCCTACAACATACATAAAAAGATGTTATTTGTAATGCGATATCTCCCTTCAAAATATTACATTTGTCTTAACATATGTATCCTGTACATAATTTCTTTTAATAATCACCATCTCATTTTTTTCAAGTGAAAATGGATAACTTTCTTGAATATTAATACTATTCAACATGTTCATAGAGATAGTTCGGATCATGCTGATACTACCAAATATAAATGGAATGTCTAGTTCTCAGAAAATAGTCAAATTGAGGACCAATCACCCACACTACTTCTGTTACTATTTCTTTATATTATTATTGGATATACATATAGTTCATGTGCTTTGCCTTGCCTTACAACTGATGATGAGTCATTGCCAGCTAAGAGAAAGTATTCAGTGTGGTCATGGTAGTTGTGTGGATGACTGTGACAGGGTGTGTTAACAAGGTGTATGTCACGGTTATTGACTGCATATACCAGTGATGGGGGTTGGTGTGTGGCATATGATGGTGACATGTGCATGGATGTGTATACCTGTAGGTATATGATGGTGATGTGTGCGTGTGGATGTGTATAGGTGTAGGCATATGATGATTGTGTGTGTGTGTTGATGTGTGTGCATATAAGTATATGATGGCGACGTGTGTAGATGTAGGCATATTAAGGTGATGGGTGCATGGATGTGTATAGGTGTAGGTATATTAAGGTAACATGTGCATTGTTGTGTATAGGTGTAAGCATATGATGATGTGTATGTGGGTATCTGATGGCGACATGAGTGGGTACTTGATAGTGACGTGTGTGATGGTGTGTGTGCATATAGGTGTATGATTGTGACGTGTGTGTGTGTGTGTTCGGCACAAGAGTGTGCAGGTATATATGATGGCGACTGAGTATACTGTTAATAGACAGAGAATTTCTTCAAAACACATTGACACATGTCACACTACACTTCAGTGTACATATGATAAAGGATATTGTGTGCATACGTTTTTGCTCAACCACTTCTTAAATGGAACTCGGATCGAGACAGATTAACAAATATATTATACACGGTCTGGGAGCAATCCTAGCCATGAAGGTATCTAAGCCTACCAGTGTTTGCAATGAAGCATGAAAGTCAAAGGGTCCTTGTCATACATGATTAAACTTATGGGGCCCCTAGATTCAAATACCACAAAAGACCTCAAGCACCCCAGGACTCTTTAAATTCAACACTGCTACAAGACTTTGAACATTTGGGGGGGGGGGGGGGGCTGTGTTTATGCCATCCAGCCTGGTAGTCTACCCCTGCATGTCATCACAAATATGTCCAAAAATCCAAACAGTCTGGTAGCTACGCCTGTAAAAATACTGGTGATGATGGACGCAAACTGAAAACCCAGATGCACAGACTTGAACGAGAATATCTCACAAATAGGACAGGATCTGTTGGCAGGAGAGGAATACATGTGAACATGGTGAATGTTATGATACAAAAACAATGAAGAAGTAGGCTATATACAAAAGGACCAATGGACAGTCATATCCCCTAAATCATTCATCACAAACTGTGGGATTGTCCAAATCAGATGACATATTGATATTCCGCCACCTAGATCAACACAGAAGGTGAATGGCCCTCTGTTGGGTACATCAAGGACTATCTACTGAACCCCAAACAGAATGACATCAGTCTGAACTAATGTCATTTTGTGACATGCTGGCAAACTTAATGAAGTTAAAACGTCCCCAATCATATACATATCCCACAGTTTCTTATTAATTTCGGGTCAGGCAGGATCTCTACTCTCAGATTTAGTTGCTAAGGGAACAGATCCTGACCTGGTTCCATGTATTCAGAGGGACTTTGTGTTTCCATTTTATTTCTCTGTCAAGCCTGAAATCACTGGTCGAAGTTCAAGGCTTAAAACATGAAACGTCCCTCACTTTCCACAAAGTCATTTATATGTGAAGGTAGAAAAAGACACCAAATCCATTGAAAGCACAGAAGTAGCACAAGCCAGAATCACTTGCTGACAGCAGATATGGTAGCCCACAAAAGCTCATTGGTTCCTTCCTTCATGCTCTCCGCATCAAAGTCCAGATCAAGTAGTTCTCGAACGCGTTTCATGGCCACTTCATAATCATCATCTGACAGGGGAGCGAAGGCATTTTCCAAAACGTCTGAAGCATGAGCAAGATAAATGAGAGATAATACACGTTTGTCCATTCGATGGGCATCATTGGTCCAGCGACTGAGAACGGAATCTTGGACTCGCTTGATGAGCTTCTGCTTGACGGTTGAGTCGGTAAGTGGATGTGTGGTCATGTCAAACAGCAGGAAATTCTGTTTCTCAGTGGAACATACACCTTTCTCGACCAGATTTTTGGCCAAACGCTCTCGTACATTCCTCAATTGATAGCGCAGTTTCAGAGGATTCCAGGTTTCACCTGAAAAAAAGAAGTTAAACAATGAACCATGGAATTCACACAACACTTCACGCTGTAGCAATTCACGAAGCTCCTCACAAAGATCGCCTGTTCACCGAGCTCTCTATACTACAGCTGCCACTAGTAAAAGCTAACCCACTGTACTAGGTTGAACTCATTGACCATTATGCTTACAAACAAGTGATCACTGTCGTGACGCTGAACACTGTTCCCAAACTAACTTATTTTGTTTGTCAATTTAATTAATATTTCATTTCAACTATCTCGTCATTAGTTTTGTGAGCGTGCTAGAGAGAAGTTGAGAGTTTTTTCTGTTACTCTGCAATCTCGAACCAATCTAATAAAACAAACAAATGTAAATTCATCTGGAAACATAATAAGTCAGTTGTTAACCATGTCCCAATTCACTAGAAAGACTTTCCCAAAGATATAGACATATAAACGTCACTACATTTGGGGTTAGAGGGAAAAGAATTCAAGATTGTTGTAATGACCGCTTGCACACTGGTGGCAGCGATGATACTGGGAGAGTAGCAAAGGGCCATTGAGTTGGAAGGAGAGTCCCACTTCATGGTCTAAGGGAGACAACTCATGCAACAAAGCTCTCTATTTGCTGTGTAAGACAATACAGCGTTAGAAATTGGCACTAGTCCTGTAGTCCTTGTGAAACTGCCCAATAGTTAAGGTATCATAAGGCCTAGTAGAAATTTGCCCTTTTTAAGGGTTTTGCTATATGTTATTATAAGGACTAGCGGACTAAAAACATTAGTGTCTACCACTGCAATATCATATCATGGGTGGTGAAGGTTTTACAACATTTAAAAAATTCTTTTCCAAAACGAAAAAAGAAGGCTCTGATGTCACCATGGCCTAGAATCCTCTTGGACAGATAGTTTATACAAGAAAATAGGCTGTCTTGGTTTCCTTACCTTCTTTTTGAAAATAGTACCACATTATTGAAAATGACCCTACTTTTTCTCATGGACATTCCTAGAAGTTTGGTTTTGGAAACTAGAATTAACACTGAATGTGAATTGAGAAAATGGCAACAAGTTATTTTTCCATTGAAGAAAGATGTATACATCCATACATACATACATACAAACCAACCAGTATACCCAGTTCAGCACAACAGACATTTCACCTCATTAGCAAGGTACATACTTATTTGAAGACAAACTAGTTTAGTCTCATTGGAAAGAATTTAGGTTTTGTAGCTGCAAAACAAATGCTGACTATATCATACAAACGTTTTTGGTGATACATAGTTAATATGGTTACCGGTATAGTGGCTCCACACAAATCCTTGTGCATCAATGTTTTTTGTGAGCATGGTGAGAGGTACACTTAAACAGCTTTTCCACATACTTAAATCACATCACTTTGATGCCTAGACATATAACATGTATTATGAGTGTGCCATTTTTCTGAGTTTACGGCAGGAAGAAAAAAAGGTAATTTTGAAACAGTTTGGGTCAATGTCAATCATGTTTCAACTTAAGATGAGACTGCCAATTTTACTTGTTATATTGGAAGGGCCAATCTTGTTAAAATCAGATATTTTACTCCAATGATCCCTCTCTGTTTGAAGATCTAAGGACACCTCCACAGACACACTCCTGCGTAGCGGTGACTTAGCATAACACCACTGCCACAGGCTAATTTGCGTATCACTTGACTGGACTTTTCTCTTGTTTGAAAACAAACACGCTTTTTCAGAAATCAGAATAGAACGGACTAATGCAAGTATTTGGGGGCGCTTTACATATTGTTTTGCATAATCGGAAAAATATGCTACTACAACTGCAACAGTGAGTTGCATCACAATACATATTTACAGATCAAAGTGACCGTATCACTAGCTCTCAATTGGGCTTTGATGACAGCCGTGTGGAGCTGTACAACCAATGTAAACATAGGATAACTACGCAAATGGAAATAGTTTTTCACGATTTAGGATATTTTCCCAACGAAAGTTAACCATTCTATGACATGTTGATCTGATTATGTAGACTTGTCCAAAATGAAACAGATGAAAAACATATGCAATATCTTAAATAGACGGTGTAAGATGTGACGAATTGTCACATGGCGCTGGTCTGAGGCAGAGGTACTATGCTGGTCGCATGGAACTCCCGGTAGGAGAGTTCTCCACAGAATCAGGTATCAGTGTTGAGGCTTGCTATTTTAATCAAATTCTATGTGCTGTAATACAACACTGGCACAAACTGCTAGTTCTTGTAAAATATGAATGAAATATACATGCAGTTTGAAAGCCAAACTCTTTGCCTAAATGAGTAATACAACAGCTTTTGAAATAAGAAATGAAAGTCACGGGGATCCTTAGCCTTTACTTTATGAATGAAAGAACGTGCGGACCCGATTACAAAATACTATATGAGTAAAACTTAAGGACCTCATTAATATTTTCTATGGTGGCTCAGTGACCAACTATGTTCATAGTCATTGTCGTTATTTCAAATCACGACCACTGACTGGTCAACTTCCAACAAAAACACAAAATAACACACCACTGAGGTATTCAATCCAACTCTGGACAGTTTCTGCTGGTTGCGTTTCTTTGATGTGCTTGAGAGCTTCATCTAACAAGACATCTCCAGTAGGGGTGTCGGACTTGCAGATGACCTTGCGATTGAGCAGACTTCGCCGTCTCATTCCTGCCTTCTCCAGCTCCAAACGCCCACGCAGTGCTAGCTCTATCAAGATGCATCCTCTCAGCCCAGATGATATACAGTCATTCCAGAAGGAGGTATAGCCCTGAAACAGCCGAAATAAATGGCATTCTCAGACTTTAACAATAAGACAAACATTTTCAGCAATAACTATGGAAAATGATGACAGAATGAATGACAGTTAACATCAGTTCCGCTACAAATGTAGACAGTAGGGCTGCAACGAATACACTATGAGGCGAATACGATTTATATCACGAATATAGGGTAAGAAATACGAATTTTAATTCACAATTACAATAACAAGTCAGCAGTTTATGTATTATATTCAGTGAAACAATAACATCATAATTTATTTGACATGGTTTGTTAATTATTAATAAATTGTACATTTATATACTGCACGTATCCAGGTACTAGTATCTGCTCAAATGCGACAATGACCAGTGAAAACAATACTATCAAATTAAATATTATTAGAGTGTTGTCATTGAAAGCAATCTATGCATATAATATGTTGTTATGGATATTTTTAGGTTCAGGGTATGTAAAAATACATGATAGCATATTCATAAATATTCGATTCTAGTGGCCATGAATAACGAATTCAATTCATGAATGGTTACGGTTCGATTCACTGAATACGCGAGTGAATCGTAACAGCCCTAGTAGACAGACAGACCAGTCTATTGAATATGTCTTCCTGGAACACTAAGCAGCAAGAGGTGGTCGCACTGAACTCTGACCATTGTTATAAACACAATGATGATACATTTTCCTCTTACTGCAACAGTTATGCAGTGATCATTCTATTTCTTGAGCGAGGGATTGTACTTCTGCAGCACTTGTGTATGTTTCCAAGCCTAGGAGTGGCTCTTGATATGGGAATATGATTTCCAATAAAAAAATAAATAATCTGATATCATCATGATCATTATCATAACATACAGTTGTTTATTGATAATTCCAATCTTGGTAAAAAAACACCATTACCAGTTTCTACTAAACATGCCAAATAATAAGAATGAAGTAAAGCACATATTCAGGCCTGTACATGTTCTTGACCAGTTGACATGATTTTAGGCTTATAATAAACAAACCTGACTATTAGACCCCATGTGGGTCATGATGATAATGAATATAGCATGTTAATTTTGAATGCTAACAAGGGCGCAGTAACACAATTTCTTGACATTCATTGAAAGTATGAGGGGTGTTCATTAAGGATTTCCCCTGACCCACTTCCGATGGACCTAGTGGAATGAAACTTGGCATAGGTATTAGTCTTTCTCCACATAGGAACCACCAAGAGTTGACATCTTGTGCTAACTGGCGAACAGTTATATGTCGGTCTGCCAAAATTGCGGTCTCCACTTGATGGATAGTGTCCTCATCAATGGCCGAATGGGGGCGACCAGGAATGGCAGCTGTTTCCACAGATGTCTGACCACAATTGAACTGGCGATGCCAGTGTTTAACAATGTCATATGATGGGACATTTTCCCCATAAGTTGCTTTCATTTCATCGAAAGTTTCTTTTGGTGTGCGACCTTTCAAATGTAAAAACATAATCACTGCTCGGTATTCTACTGGCTCCATTGTCACACCCTTCTCCATCTTAACACCTGTAAAAGTGGTAAGATGAATAGTTCGGTGCTGCAAATTCAGACATAACCCATAGATACATGTATCATTACACATGTGAAATTTCAACCAAATATGATAACCCTAAGTGGTTTAGGGGAAATCTTTAATGAACACCCCTCGTATGTATATATCAGAGTACCTGAAGTAGGAATGATGAAATCACATGCTCAGTAATCGGGCTTCCAAAACAAACGTATATGAGGACATGGCCTAAAGCTACCAGTGAAGTTGTGCAGCAGTGTGCGACAAATGTTTTCGATGGCTGATGTGGTGTGGTTATTTCTGTTAACAGGTTAAAATGGTTAATCCTACAAAAATAAAAACATTGCATACACTGTTGAGCATGTTGAGTGTGTGAAACGACCTTTGATCTTGACCATGTGAATAATTAACATGATCAAATTTCTGTAAGTGACTTTTTTAAGATTAACATCCTGTTTGGGTACCTGCTGTCCTTGGAGATTTGAGATTACATCACAAATAAAGCCTCTCAAGGATTAATCCCTTTAGTAGACAAGTGAAGGCACCTTCTATATTGTTAATAATTCTTGGCACACGTTGTGGACATGGCAATCACATAAAAGAGCAGACAGAAAAGCCCTGTAATCATCATCATGTGATGCAATTAAAAAATCAGACATGGAAATGGGCAGGCCACTATCATTTTGTTCAAAAACAAATGGGAAACCCAGATTTTGATGACAATATATCCTATAAATCTTTATTGTCCGTTTTACATGTTTAACGCTATTTCTGTTTCTGAAATTTGATTTTGGGCAAGCATTTGTGATTGAGCATGCCAGAAAGTATTAAAATCTGCTAAGTTGCTATGTTCACTAGACTTGTCCAATCATCAGTTAGCAAGACAGTGCTGCAACTGATGAAGTGCAGTCTTATCAAAATAAAAACTGTTAAAAAAGGCATAATACAATGCACCAATTAACCTGGTGACCTGGTGTTCTTGTGGTATTTACAAAATGAGATATGTCATTGCCCCAAAATAATTGATAATATTCAGACATTGTTTATGTATAAATCATACATTTGTTTACCCATGATCATGATATTATTTTGTATATCGGCAGCAATTTTGTTTTATCACGATTATAACAATATAAGCAAGGTTCACCATGGTAACTATATTTTCAGTCTCACAGAAAACAAATCACTTAACATGCTTACATTGGTTCTACGGGTGGCAATGTTTACTCATTCCATAAATATGCCTGGATGTATGTTCTGGGGAAGTGATGACTTGGCATCACACCACTGCCACAGACGAACTCCAGGAGAACTTGCATTTTGGAATTACATAAACATTTCAAAGGTATTTGGCAAGTGTATAACATAAAAAAAACATGACAAAAATCTCTATTTTGAAATCACCCGATATACTGAGCATTCAACAATGACATTGCGATATGTATCGTAGAAAGAATGAACCTTAATTTACAGATATACTGGTAATACTGTGCACCTTTAGTGTGCACTGCACAGAGTTTACGAACTTCTGACATGCTTTACCATGTTTACTTGACATCATCATGATCATGGCCAAGATTTTTCCAATTTTGCACTGCAAAAAAACGTTCGCAAACACATAATGTTGGTGAGTGAAAACGATGATGATTGATGACAATAACTTTGGAACTAATAATGGCGATGGTTGACATAATTCCAAGCCGATTGGATGAAAATACACACATGTACAAAATGGCCATGTCGGTGACATTCGAAAGTAAATCAAAACTGGTGGCTGTGGAAAGAAAATAAAACAAAATTTTGGCTAATAAAGTATGTGTGACTACTATACAATTCCAAGTATTATAAAAGCTGCAAGGTATTTGATTAAAATGCTTTTAAAAGAGAATTTCATTTGTTTCTGGCTACCTACAATATTGGCTTCATTTACTGATTTACCAGTGGCTACCTGGGAAAAAATATGTTTGAAGCCATATCATGCACCTAAAAAAAACAAACTTTGAAGCCCGGATTCATAAATCATGCTAATTTAGATGACACAGAAATTGCCTTGTTGTTTATCAGATTACATGAAATTATTGAAACTTTGATTGTCTGTTACTGGGCATGTCTGCTTATTTCACACATTATTACAAGTGAGTGAGTGTGTTTTACACTGCATCAGCAATATTATCACAAGTGAAATGACAGTGTTAGAAACACCGTTCTAGTAATCTGTCGATATGTCCTGGGTAACTGTCAACAAATCCACAAAAATTGGAGAGAGAAAAACAGACCCCAAATCAGGAAATAAAGCATAAACCGACGAGTTGTGTGCTACAATCAGCTATTCCCAGTCTAATTCATTGTTCAAACCTTGCCTTATGTCCAAAAGACTGACCAGTGGTGACAGGTTGTCAGTTTGTCACACTGACGTCAGTCAGGGAACCTCCACAAGACAATAACATAATTGGGGAAAACTTGAAAACAAACATATATATATATAAACAGTTGATGTCCTCCCATTCTAAGCTTATTGTCATTCGCTAATTATGGTTATACCTCTCTGTCCTTCAATCCAAGCAATAAGACTTCTTCCATTAGCGTCAGTCGCGTTTCTTTCGAGTCGTGATCCTCCATTTCCTCTCTCTGGTCATAATTATCTTGTGCATCATTAGCTTCTGCCCCTTGGCTCGCTGGTTTTCTTTGTTTAAGTCCAACGTTTCTCTGTGTTAGACTTGTCATGTTTGTCGTATGATGTCAATAAATAAAGAAAAGTAGAGTTTTATGTGTCTGTTTTCAACAGAGCCCACTCCAAAATGGCCGATCGAGAAACAGAGTTGACGTAGTTGTCAAACGAGATTTTACGAGATGATAAATATAAATAATAACAAAAATGGAAAATTAAACAAGCTTGACCTCGTTAACACATAACAAAATCGTTTGCACTATAACGTTAATTTTAACATATTAAAACATTTTACATTACATTTCCAACAAGTCATAATGCTCTATTTTGATTGGATAAAATATATTTGGTCGCGCAAAGTTAAAATTAAAATTAAGTTTTGACGTTTATTCGGCGTTTATTGTCATAGCATTTTATTATTACCCCAAATTGTCCAAATATAACATGTCTTAAAATTCATAATTGTTTTAACAATTCTGTGTATTGACCGCGGTCCTGTCATGTTGCCAAGGTAAACTTCTCAAGCATCACCAGCCACTTCGGGAAAAGTGCTTGCAGTAGTATCATCATGAATGTGAGGACATACAACCCGTCCGTCAGAGTTGGCAATTGGAATGAAGACATACAACTCGAGGAGGTAAGAATTAAACATTTGTGTTTGGTAGATACGAAGCATGAGATTATTGAAATGGCTTAGGCAGCTGCACTCGTAAAGCCAGACAAGACAATGGGCCTATTCTGCATTGCTTTGGTATTTAGTCTCGAAACTACTAAAAGTAATATGGGGATAGTCCAGCTACGAAAACACATTACCTTCCAGAATGGCATAGGCAATTTTCATGCGTTCATTTCTTTGTTATTGTCAAAATTGATGAGGATTGTCAAACCTATTCTGTAAAAATGCTGGAAAATGGGTACAAATTCAGTTCCTGTTGTATGTCAGTGTACGTAGGCTAATGGGCATGGCTTGGCCGGCAAGAATGCAGCATTTTTGACACCTTCTGCCAAGTTTTTCAGATGCCATTTTTGTTGCCTCACGAAAATAACAGGGGGCTTGGGTGTCTTTTAGGGCTGGGACGAGTCCAAATTTACTACCCGGGTACCCAACCCCCTTTAACCGACCCTACCCGGGTACCCACTGTAGGTCTCAGGAGATGTCTCAAAATGTCTGATTGGGAACATTTTTAGCATAGCCCTGCCAAGAACATATTTAGATACACGTATTAAACAATCTGGTCATTCATACACTGAAGTTGAATTAAGTTATATCTTTAATCAACCATATGAAAAATCAGAAGGAATGGGTGCAAAGCCCGAAAGAAATGGGAACATTTGTGACTTTTAGTTTAACCATAGAGTTCTAGATATTCTTTGTCATTAAACAATATATCACGTGACTAACCACGTGTCTGGGTAGTCATGTTGTTACCCGGGTCCTACTTAGTACCCACCCGACCCGGGTACCCAAGTTACTCGTCACAGCCCTAGTGTCTTTGTCCCAACTAAACGGCTTAAATGAAACTCTTTCATAAGGTATATAAATGTTATGTTTTGTTACCAAAGCAGATACAAAATACAATGTGTTCACTGAAATGTGGCTCCAACAGATGTCACTGATGAGGTTGCTGCACGCCTCAAGTACTTTTTTTATGTTGGTGTCCAGTTTTCGACGTTTATGCATCATACAAATGCAAGCTGTGTCATTTTTTCGGCACATTTTTGGCTCTATTGCCCAACTTTTCAAATAGTGATGTTGTTGCGTGAAACTTTATTAGTAGCATCAAACAAACATTGCGGGTATTTGTGAGGTATAATGCATGTGTACCAACTCGGCCTTTAAAAAAAGCCTTAAATTTGTTATTGCAGTTTCTTATGTTATCATTTTCTTCTTAATTCTAACTCACATTTAAGTATTTGAAAAATGGTTACACATTTATCAATAAAAATGGGTACTGGACAATCCGTACCCAAACTTTTTTTAAGGGATCATATCCAAATGTTGGATAACTGTACCCAGTGGCCACTCATACCTAATCAACTGGATGACTTGTACCTTTAAAAGAGAGTCCATACCCAATGAAAATACAAAATACAATTTGAGATTGTGAGAACCACTGGGGATGGGGGTTAGTGTAGGTTTACTGAAATGCAATCATCAATATTCCAGAACAGTGTGCCCTTCAATTTCATTCTCAGCTCCCTGGGGAGTACCGAACCAAGTGCCTTATGAAGTGCCAGAATGTTTACATTCATACATTACCATCTCGTACTACCAGGTACCCATTCACTGCTGGATGTACAGAGGCACATTTTGAACAAAGTTATTTGCCTAAGTTGACACTACAGGTAGTTTCATTGTGGGGCAGGCCAAAGACCCAGAAATTCTCAGGAATCAAGAGTGTCGAACATGGTGTACCCATCCAC
This sequence comes from Haliotis rufescens, assembly GCF_023055435.1. NCBI lineage: Eukaryota > Metazoa > Mollusca > Gastropoda > Lepetellida > Haliotidae > Haliotis > Haliotis rufescens. The sequence goes on along the minus strand of NW_025963779.1, from coordinate 56,363,386 downwards.
CTGCTCTACATAACCAATGTTGCTTAACTGTGCCTGATTTGTCACCTTGCGATGTACACGAGACAACATGCCACCACCAAAGTCAAAAATCTCTCTGGCCTGTAGTGGTGTAACGATACAACAATACAGTATTGTATCCCAATACAAGACCCATGATACAATACATCGAATCATGATATATAAGATACATTACATTACACGTTATGTGCGTGTAAAAACATATGAATAACAACTTAGACTGTTCAACAACCACCTTATGCATATTCTCCAGTATATCCTGTTTGGCCATTAATAGCTTAACATTCACAGTGCAAGGCCGTAGTTAACTTTTTTTGACAGGGGTGCAAATATTTGTACAAGTATAACTTGTCCCCAACTTGATTCAAATAAAACTGTTTTCTATAAAAAATCTAGGGGGGCAACTGCTTCCCCCCCCCCCCCCCCCCCCTGGCTGGCTACAGCATGCAGTGCCCTCTAGCCTATATGTTTCTGCCCTATAATACACCATCTTTGATCCATCCCTGAATTGAAAAATACAAATGATTCAGTGTTGTGATGCTCCTGCAAAAAGAAAGAATATCAACTTATGAAATATAAGTACTGTATCAGAGTATGAATTGTATCGCTCCAATAGTATTGGGATACGTACCATATCGTTACACCTCTAACTGCCACAAATCAGCGACCTGCATCACTTCAGGTTTTCATCTCTCTGATGGTGATGTTTCAGGACACCCTGAAGGACTTCCTGGAGAGGAAGCAGAAGGGACAGCTCCTGATCCAGCAGTCTCACAGTCTGGGAGCAACACTACTGCAGAAGGTCAGTGCAAAACACTCAGGTCGAGTGAGTGAGTGAAGCTTTACACCGCTTTTAGCAATATTCAAGCAATATCAGTTATTTTAGTATAAAAACATAAATCCACTGATCATGCCTACCATGTGGCTTACTAATAACAACACAAAGATTACCGTATTCGACGTAATAAGTGCCCAGGGCGCTCTCAAAATTAGAAATAGGGGGCTCCTATTGGAATATTATTTTGGTGAAAAAACAGAGTTGAAAGTTCGTAAATATCGTGGTTTATGCTGACAACCTGAAATGTTTATATACGACATATATTTTTCCAGGATTTAATTGCTCATAATTAAGGGTGCATATAACACACGAGTGTGTATTATACACAAATAAGTAAGTCTTGTGTTCATTGATCGGAAGAGGTGCTAATTGAGATTGTTCACTAGCCAATATATTAGCAAATATCGCCGTTTGCGCTTATCAGAGCTGGGCGCTTATTACGTCGAATACGGTATGTATTTACACCTGAAAAACACTGCTAAGTCAATTAATTATCAGGAAGGGGTGGTCAGGTAGCGTAGTGGTTAAAGCGTTCTCTTGTCAACAACATTGGTACAATGTGTGATTTCTGGTGTCCCACGCTGTGATATTGCTTGAGTATTGCTAAAAGCGGCTTAAAACAATACTCACTCACTAATTATCAGGAGACGATTTTAGGAACTTACCCTAACTGGAGGTAGAAAAGTGCTTTATTCACATTGACAATATGCATTAAGTTGAACTTGAACGGTTTGATAGGCATTTCTTAGAAGTTGTAGACAAAGGTTTATGGATAACAACGCCCAACCCCAGGAGGCAAAATATAAACTATTGTTACTAATTGTGTGCATTTTAGATTACATTCTTATATTATTGTGAAAAATAATTTCAGAGGGACCTGAGCGTATCTCGTGATGGGTGTGTCCACTTTGGAGATGTTGTGATGTTGACATGCCAGGAGGCGGCAGACAGAACCAAATACTCGTCCGGTGTGAATCCCCGGGACCAGTGTGCACTGGCTGCCAGTTCCACAGATATATCTGGTACCAGGAACTTGGAGCCGGTCCTGCGATCTGTGTTCGTCATTAAGAGGTAAGACTAGCTTATGGTGGCACTGATGCAAGAGTTTCAAGCATTATGTGCATATTTTGCATCTAGAGCAATGCTGTCTTTTAAGGATTGGTTTGTGGATCTGCCGTCAGGCATGATGTGGAATGTGATGGGGTTGTTCATTTCTGTGATGAATTAGACACAGATCTGTCATAGTTTCATCTTCCCGAGGCAAGAGAGTAAACTGACTATAAAAGTCCAGTTTCCACCCTTGCCGAACTAGGCTGGTATTATGGAGTTACATTTTGTCTGGACTAACGAGTCTATGCATAGTCCAATCAAAATCGCACACCGAAGTCAAAATCCGGCTCGTAGACTGTCGTGCAGATTTCGATCGATTGCAGGATTTGCAAAGCAGGTGCACCGCCAACTCGCTGTCAGCAGATATTTTCCAAATCTTTTTATGTATTTAATCAAGGTGCTCACGTGATTTGATGCATTTCGCGATGTAAGACCCGTTTTATCACAATATAGATCTTGATTATTGATCAGATCGTCCTGACTGAGCACCACCATTTTGTATGAAGCAAACGCAAGGGATTGGTCCATAGGCTTAGAAGGGACATAATTGGCAATAGCCACTGGTGTCACTACGATCGAGCCCAGTAATTCCAGCCCAATTCGGCAAGGGTGGAAACTGGACTTTTAAAGTTAGTTAACTCCCTTGCCTCGGGAAGATGTCATAGTTTATAATCCTGTCACATTTCATTGATTGATTAGTTGTTGTTTAATGCCGCACTCAGCAATATCATCATAGTTCCATACCACGCGGTAGTTTGTGATCGAGGAAAGATGTCCTATGCAAAGACATGGGTGACCCAACCTCATGATAATTATTCTGAAAAGCACACAGGGGTTTTATACAAACAGCCCATAGATGAGTATTTCGTTTTTACGAATAGTTTAGAACTGGCTTCCTCATGTACATCTCACGGTGGAGGCCTTTGATAGCAGGCTTGGGTACCTGTGCCCCATAATACCAATCGTGGGATAAGTGCACAGTGTGAGACAGGAAAAGTAAATAAAAATAAATAAATACTCATTCTATCTTGCACACTAAATGCCCAGCCATCCCTGCATCAAAGGTATATAAGCCTGTATGATTTGAAAGAGTTTGACTAAGCGTGGGACGTCACATGCTCGCATTGAGCGGGAAACAAGCCAGGGCACAGCCCATTGTTGGTAATGGTCGCCATGGAAATGGCTGGGATGTGAGGGGTGCGTTTTTTTTAAAGCTGGAAACATGTTTTGGGATTGTTTCCACACAAGAATCGAGAAAGAAAGTGAAATGTAAGGTGTGAATTTATGAAAATACAATTTATTGTAAATTTTGCAAATTTGTAATTTTTAATTGTAATCATTGTTTGAAATTAGGGGGGTCCTAGGGTCCTTGGGTCCTTGGGTTTTCCTGTGGTAGTTGTATCTAGGGACACACTTCATCTTTAACATTCAATGTTTGGGTTATAAAACGGACTCCTTGACTTTCATGCTGAGTTTCAAACACTGGTAATCATAGGATGTTATCAAGTAAAGGCATTTGGTCATGAGCGTATTAAAGTGTTGTTTGTGTATCTATTGTTTCAGTGTGGACGGTTCCGCAGATGGTCAGCCACTGTCTTATGGTCAAGCTTTCCACCTGTCTACTGTCGATGAGGCAGGGAATGTGAGTTTAGTGAATTTAGTGAAAAAGTGTCAAAGTAATGCAAAAATAAGAATTCAGACAGTCTGGGTTTTTCTTCAAACAGTACTGCACAATTTCCTTGTGCTAAACCAAGGGACATCACTCTTGTTCCTGCTATTGTGATAGCCTTAGTCGGTAGAGCACCTGACCTCACACAGACTAGTAAGCTGAAAGGTTTGTCACACAGTGGCATTCATCATTGTGCTTTTCATAGTGTAGTGAATTAAAACTAGTGCATTTTGGTCTCATGCTATAAGGATGACTGCCATGAATTTAACAAAGGTTCTCCTTAAATATTAAATTTCAATCCTGTGAATAATATGTTCCTGAAGCTAAAAATATTAGAAAAATGAATTGGTATTAGGCTTAAGCCTCAAAATGAATAAAGCAGTATTCAAAGATTTGTGAATGACGATGATTATGTCAGACATATGAGATGATATTAGTGTCTGTGAATGGTTTTCCTGCCTACAAATAATCTATTAAAAGCATGACTGTGGGTGAGAATGCAAACTCCCTAAGCCCCCTGGAATAATTATGAATTAAATAAAAATGACAAGTGATAAACCATAACAAGGCAAGTGATTCGGGCAAAAAAATAGTGCATACCTTACCAGACCGGTGCAAGGTATCTGGGATGTTGTACCTGAATAGTTATCAACCATGCCAATATTTTGAAATACCCCTGATGATTATCGTTTTATTGTAGTGACCATGCTATATCATGTTTCTAACTCCAGGGGTGTCCACAGCTCAACACAATAATACAGTCAACAAAACGCAATCCACTTCTGGTTGATGTCACCATTCAAAACAAACAAAAATGCCAGTCTGTCTTGAGTGCTAGTGATCTTTTAATGTACTGTTCTAAATTGATGAAAGATGAGAGGTCACATAAAATGCCACGTTGCATCTGTTCTTAATGCCGACTCGTCACTTTCAGCTGCTGCTCCACAGTTATTCAGTCAACAAAATGCAATCCACTTCTGGTTGACTTCGTCATTCAAAACAAACAAAAATGCCAGTCCGTCTTGACTGCTAGTGATCTTTTAATGTACTGTTCTAAATTGATGAAAGATGAGAGGTCACATAAAATGCCACGTTGCGTCTGTTCTTAATGCCGACTCGTCACTTTCAGCTGCTGCTCCACAGTGACCAGGTGTCATTCAGGAAAAGCGCAAAGAAGTCTCGACACCAAGTCGTATCTCTAGTGTCCGAGGCCTCCTACCTCACGCAGTGGCAGGTCAAGTGTCGGGATCCAAGGGTCAGGATGGAGTTTGAAGGGGCACCTGTTCCTGTGAGTATTGAATGTATAAACAGTGTATAAAATATTGGTTATAATAATTAGTATTATTGTGGTTCATTTAAGGTCAGAATATATGAAATTATTTATTTTTCATTTTAATCCAGGCCTGTCTCACTACCAAACACCCTGTGTAAAAATGATTTTATTGTCCACGAGTATCTACCGATGAAGACCACTGGTGTGTGTGTTCCTGTGTTTCTTTACTTGATGACATACACCATACACATAGTTCTATCACACATTCATGCTTCATGACGCCATTGTCGGGCGGTCGGGTAGCCTTGTGGTTAAGTGTTCGCTCGTCATGCCGAAGACCCATGTTCTATTTACGACATGGAATCTTGTCATACCGGGGTTATTAAGTTATTGTGGCCTTGAATTTTGTTCAAAATGAAAGCATATATTTTTTTTTACATGATTAATATTAAAAGCACTGTTGCAGGCTCTTATCCAATTAACACTGCCATTTGTAACAAATTCTAAGGTCATCTAATAATTTCAAGGGGAAATAGATATCTTATATGCAACAACAAATTGCACAAATCAAGGAGACGTTACTTGAATACTAATTGTTTATGACTGGTATAGAAAAGAATGTTGAGATTTTACTGGTTAAAGGGAGGTAACTCTCATAGCCTTTGTCTATTACTTGCCCCTATTATTTAGGTGCTGTATTATTACTTGTGGGGGACCAGCGAGTATATGATGCTAAATTATTCTGTTTGATAATATTCAGTATATAATTGTATGTATACCTTATTTTAGAATATATGTTTTAAAAATGTTGTAAAATACTCGATCCCAGAAATCTTTCAGATTTTTCACTGCGCTTGAATACTTTTCTTGATAAATTTCTTGAGCAAAGTCATTAATGCTGTTGTTTCAAAATGTAATTGACAGGCATCGAATAATGAATAACTACCACAAATGTGAAAACACAGTTTTCTTTATCTCCTAAGTACATAGATGCTGAGATGGCATGTTGATTTCCAAGACATGACGTGTCACACTGATTTCCAAGACATGACGTGTCACACTGATTTCCAAGACATGACGTGTCTCACTGATTTCCAAGACATGACGTGTCACACTGATTTCCAAGACATGATATGTCACACTGATTTCCAAGACATGACGTGTCACACTGATTTTCAAGAAAAGACTTGTCACACTGATTTTCACGAAATTACTTGGCTGAGTGCAAATATGCAAACAGTTGCAATGAAATTAAAACATATATCTTTGGAGGGTTATTTAACAGTTTCATTTTGAAAATTTTTGTGTTATAGGCCCTTTTTTTAACTAGTCAAGACTACGAATATTTAAATATTGAACTTTACTGATGATTGTTACATTCATAATTATTTGTGACCCATTTTCGGAATGTTCTGATATTGCAGACCTTTGTAAATTTGTGGTCATTGATGCTCATGATGTCAATAACTGGATTGTCTGGTCCAGACTCGATTATTTACAGACTGCCATCATATAGCTTGAATATTGCTGAGTGCGGCATTAAACAAACAAACAAACAAATGAATAGAGCATTGGTAAACACCAGTTCCTTATGGTGTGATGTTTGATAGCAATACTTGTGTTGCAGGCAAATGAACAAGTGATCATCACCCACTGTAAGACGAATCAGAACCTGGCTGTCGAGCAGGCCTTCCTTTTGAGGTAACACCATCGACGTTGGTGTACTAAACCAACAATAAAAACATGACAGGTTTCTAGTGTTTGCTAGATTGTCTGAATTGCTGAAATGTGTAATCCAATTGTCAGATAGCATCCTGCCTGTCATATAGATGTGACATTATTTCAATTATTATGTTGTAGATGTCATCAAGAGATTCTGCTTGTTTGTTGTCTTTTGACTCCTACTGGTCACACATTTTACTCTCTCAGCCCTTGATCAAATTTTACTATCTCAGAGATTGGTCACATTTTACTATCTCAGCCCTTGATCACATTTTACTATCTCAGAGATTGGTCACATTTTACTATCTCAGAGATTGGTCACATTTTACTATCTCAGCCCTTGATCACATTTTACTATCTCAGAGATTGGTCACATTTTACTATCTCAGCCCTTGATCACACTTTACTATCTCAGAGATTGGTCACATTTTACTATCTCAGAGATTGGTCACATTTTACTATCTCAGAGATTGGTCACATTTTACTATCTCAGCCCTTGGTCACATTTTACTATCTCAGATATTGGTCACATTTTACTATCTCAGAGATTGGTCACATTTTACTATCTCAGAGATTGGTCACATTTTACTATCTCAGCCCTTGATCACATTTTACCATCTCAGCCCTTGGCAACACTTTACTATCTCAGCCCTTGATCACATTTTACTATCTCAGCACTTGATCACATTTTACTATCTCAGCCCTTGGCAACACTTTACTATCTCAGCCCTTGATCACATTTTACCATCTCAGCCCTTGATCACATTTTACCATCTCAGCCCTTGGCAACACTTTACTATCTCAGCACTTGATCACATTTTACTATCTCAGCCCCCTGGTCACATTTTACTATCTCAGCCCTTGGCAACACTTTACTATCTCAGCCCTTGATCACATTTTACTATCTCAGCCCTTGATCACATTTTACTATCTCAGAGATTGGTCACATTTTATTCTCTCAGTCCCTGGTCACACTTTACTATCTCAGCCCCTGGTCACATTTTACTATCTCAGAGATTGGTCACATTTTACTATCTCAGAGATTGGTCACATTTTACTATCTCAGCCCTTGATCACATTTTACTATCTCAGCCCTTGATCACATTTTACTATCTCAGCCCTTTGATCACATTTTACTATCTCAGCCCTTGATCACATTTTACTCTCTCAGCCCTTTGATCACATTTTACTATCTCAGCCCTTGATCACATTTTACTATCCCAGACCTTGGTCACATTTTACTATCCCAGACCTTGGTCACATTTTACTATCCCAGACCTTGGTCATATTTAAAGGGGCACTGATCTAACGCAATTCTCCGGACTGGTTGTTGCCTTTGTTATTGTTTTTTTTCCCATGAGTACCCGGATGATACGCAACGCAACTGAGCGTGACCAGAGACTGGGCTACCGTCTGCAAGGACAGCTAAATAACCTTTGAGGCTGGAGGCAATATTTGTTTTACGCGTTTTTGCATAAACATTGATTGGTTAACTGTGATCTATAAAGATTTCGACAAAGGGCGCATGTTAATTAATTTCTTCAGCCTAAACAAACAGACAAAAAGAACAGCGGAGCTCATCGGATGTCGTCATTTGGAAATACCCCAGATGGTTATAGTTTAATACTAAAAAAAGTATCCATGCAGTGAAAGCATTTTCGGATTTGGGCTTGCGTCGATAATACGATTACTACTCCCTTGTTGTCATCCACGTTTTCTCGTATAACCCTACACTTGTGTATTTGTCGTCATTCACTTGATGCTTAGTTAATGAATTTATTACAGGTACAATTAGTGGTAGCACCACTTAGATTACCTGACAAAGGTTCCCATTTGGCATTTATTGTGTCTGGGGTAATTATTCAATCTAAATCCAGGTTTGAAGTGAGGTGAAATGTGTGTTATGTAATATGCCCGTGGCAGCCCAGGAGGAGATGAATGATCAGTTGATTTACTTTTTTTTGTAAATCAACGGATCATTCCTAGTCATCAAAGGATTAACAGAAAATACGTTGATTGATTAATCACTGTTATCTTGCACAGTGGATATGTCAAGAGTGAGTGTTTACATGTCTAGGTTTACTAAAACAAAGGGAATACACTCATATCATGGCGTGAAGTGCCGATGTAAAAACAACATACTTTGTTTAAAGGGTTAACTGTTAATACGTTGATTGATTGATCATTGTTATCCATCACTCAATGGATTTTTTAGGAACCGTGAACGTTATGAAAATAGTTGTCACGCGGGCTTTCTCAGCCGACCATTGAGACTTGACACCTATGCAAAACACCTGAAACAATCCAAGTGATCAGTTGAGAAACGAACACGGGTTATAATATCCCGAAACGACATATATCTTTTAAAATATTTGATTGTTACTGAGACACGTGACATCGAATAAGTTTCTTTGTACATCTGCAGACGAGTGGGATATTGTTCCTTTGTGTGGATATTCACGGAAACATTCCTCGAACAAGGACGCTGCCTAAAATTTATACACATAAATTTGGTAGGTTGTAATTATGATATTTGCATTTTGTTTTCCTTCATTTGAACCGATTCGTTCTTGTTTCTCTACGTCTTGGTTGGGAAATTCTTCAATGCGTGATAGACGTTGTTTTCACAGGTCTTTTCCTTTGTAGGCGTGTATATATTACCGTCAATTTGTAAAATGTGATTCTCTCAGGCAATTTATAAAATGTGTAAATATTTCAGTCATTTTGACTAAAAAATCTGTCCAGATTGATTAAGACGATCAAAAGGGCCTACAAACATCACAACAGATTATTATGTAGGATTAGAAGCCAAACAACATAGAAATGTACTTTTCTCAACGTAACATTTTCAGTCTCTTGGTGATGACATTAAACATCAAAATGTTTGGAATTCGTTATCATAATAATACAGATGGAAATGTTTTTCAGTCACTTTGTAAAATAACTGAATATTTAGACGTTTAATAAATTTGTTACACATTTGACAGTAAAAAAAATACACACTATAAAAAAAGCAATGCTAAGGTGAAATATGTACTTTTCTGTTGCAAGTCAAAATAGTGTAAACGAAAATCGCAAAATTACCAAGCAAGTGACTTATGAAAACTTCGTCACCATTACCGATGCTACCAACAAAGATACCAACATTTCCTTATTATCTCGAAAACTGTATTTCATTTTTTTCATCAATGTGACCATACGCCCTTATTACTACCCATAAAAGTGACTAATGTGCTTACGAATGGCGCAGCAGAGGTCGCGAACTAGTCTAGATTTCTGCTATACATCCGGGTACTCACTGGGAAAAAACAATAACAAAGGCAACAACCAGTCCCGGGGAATTGCATTAGGTCAGTGCCCCTTTAACATCTCAGCCCTTGGTCACATTTTACTATCTCAGCCCTTGGTCACATTTTACTATCTCAGCCCTTTGGTCACATTTTACTATCTCAGCCCTTTGGTCACATTTTACTATCTCAGCCCTTGGTCACATTTTACTATCTCAGCCCTTGGTCACATGTTACTCTCCCATGTCTAAGGCCTTTACTATCTCAACCTTGGTCACACTTTGAATCTGGATGTATATTTTTCAATGGAGAGCACAACAAACCAAATGCATGCAAACTCAGTTTGTTGCAGTCTGCAAGATTTACGGTGTTTGGTTCAATGTCTCAGGTTTTAATCATTAAGATGCACACTTAAAGGGGATTTTGTCTTGTTTGTAATTTGTATGGCTGTTTCTATCCAAAGTGTGTACATATTCCATAGTTTGGTTGCTCTCTGCTGGTTTTTATTGGTAGGCCTGTATACATACTTCATCAAAGAAATTGTTCATGAACTTACTGAAAGTGTATCCTATAATACTCCTGTGACTTGTCTTAGTTCCTGTTACAAAGCATTTGCAAGCAGAAGTGTTGGGAAGCGCTGTTCCCCTTTTTAATGTTTAATTATGTATGTCATCCTTAAATGTGACCAGATTTCAGAAAGACTTCTTTCAAAGTTATTTTGAAAGCTGATTTTGAAAGAGGCAACAAAATACATATTGTTTTATAACATCGGCAACTTTTTCAACAGAACCACCATGGGCCAAGAATATGAGATTTCCTGTAACACCTATCTCAACTCCCACAAAGCGGAGGAAGACGTCAACAAATGGGTGTTCAAACTATCCATGCCAGGAAATGATTTTTATCCCGTCGCCAAGGAAACCAGCAATGCAACCTCGGAATCCAGCCCCCCGACATCAGCCAATGCAGTACAGAACGACTGAGGTCCACCACGAGGGATCAGTATGCCAACAGTAGTGGCTTATTTTAAGTCTCATTTCATTTTCATAAAACATTTGACAGTGGCATGTAACAAGCTATTATTTTTATAGATATTGCAACAAATTCTAGTGAATTTTTAAAAATCCATTATCAGGGAATAACTTGTGTGTTTAAAGTGTAAATATTGCCATAATTAAATTTGGAGGTGCCATTTTCTTGTGATGTGGATCAGGGATATTCTGAGCTTTCACTAATCACTCCATTTTCTGTTTTTGTACCGTATTCGACATAATAAGCGCCCCGCTCTAATAAGCGCCCACAGCGATATTTGCTAATATATTGGCTAGTGAGCAATCCCAATAAGCATCCTTCCTATTGATCAATGTACACAAAACTTGTATAGTGTGTATAATACGCATTTGTGTTATAGTCATCCTTAATTACGGGCAATTAAATTCTGGAAAAATTTATCTGTCGTGTATAATACGCACAGACTTTTCTTTTGTATCATTTCAGGCTGACAGTATAAATCTTGAAATTTACAATCTTTCAACAAAATTATATTCTAATAAGAGCCCCCTATTTCTAATTTTGAGAGCACCCTGGGTGCTTATTACGTTGAATACAGTAATTACATTATCTTGATTTGTTCTGAATCTTTTACATTTACTTTTTGTTGTATTTTATTCCATAGCCATCGTCTGTTAAGTTTGTCACATAATTGTGTGTGAAAAAAGATCTGAAAGCCAGTGTGATACTAAGGGTGTCAGTTAACAACAACTACACATAAACGAAAATGGACACCAGGTTATAATGCCCCTTTATTACCACAACTGATCTGTGGATGGAGTGTTGATGTAAATATCCGTCATTTGTATGGTTTCCCTGTTGATAATATCATGGGTACTTATTCTGTATATACATGTATAAAACATACTTATCATGTACTGTCATGTTTGTCTTTTATTGACATCTTGGGTACGGAGTTGTCTCCCTTAGCCGTGCCACTATCTTCTGATTGTTAGTTCAAATCTCAGAGTCCTTGGTTTGTCAGCACCATATCCATGCATGCATGCAACAACAGTCAGGAATCAAAAATATTTTCCTGTGAAACACAAAAGAAAACCGAAAATAAGGTTATCCATTGCTGTCTTTCGTAAGTGAATGCCATGTAAAACTTTCAAATCTACACTTTGTCTTGCCCGCCTGCCAGCCAGCCCTACAGTTGGTCCAAGTTTTATAACTGGCTAGCTTCCACATATCATAAGCTTCTCTTCCACCGTAAAGCGGTGTGACTGTAGTGCACGTGTTGCACAAAATCAACATGGTTGGAACATGAAACAACACTGCAGGATATATAAAAAAAAATTAAAACAGAATACAACGCTGAATATTTTCTCATCAGAAAGTATTCAGCATTTTGTTGTAAGTGTTAAATACATTGGACTGTACACACGAATTGCAAGTACTTGCCTTAATCTAGCCAGCCCACTCGATCCCATCAGTCGCCTCTTACAATTCAACTAGCATGGGTCAAATCGGGCATAGAAAATAATTTAATGTCAATACGGTATTTGACATAATAAGCTCCCACGGCGATATTTGCTAATATATTGGCTAGTGAACAATCCCAATTGGCACCCCTTCCAATTGATCAATGTACACAGACCTATTTTTCGCGTATAATACGCATTTGTTTGTTATATGCACCCTTAATTATGGGCAATTAAATTATGGAATTAAATTATCTGTTGTACGTAAACATTTCAGGCTGTCGGCATAAACCAGTCTTTCAACTGTTTTTTTCCCCACCAAAATAATATTCTAACAAGCATGAAATACTCACATCCCCCGCCAATATGACATGTCGGGTGTGTGCAATGCATTAGCTTCTGTGAACTATGTTCACTGGGCCTTTTTGTAAAGAAATATAGTACGTTTTTCAAGATCTGTTCCGGAAACGAGGACTACCTCCATTTTCAGTCTAAATAAAAGTCGTTGCCATGGAAACGCGAAAAATAATTTTTTTTAAAATCCTAAACTATCAAAAGGCACCAGTTCACTACTAGACCTATCTATGTGCCAAGTATGACGAAGAAATATGGTACGTTTTTCAAGATCTGCTCCGGAAACGAGGACTACTGCCTTTTTCAGTCTAAATCAAAGTCGTTGCCATGGAAACTCGAAAAATTTTTTTTTTTAAAATCCCAAACTATCAAAAGGCACCAGTTTACCACTAGATCTATCTATGTGCCAAGTTTGGTGAAGAAATATGGTACGTTTTTCAAGATCTGCTCCGGAAACGAGGACTACCGCCATTTTCAGTCTAAATCAAAGTCGTTGCCATGGAAACGCTAAAAAATCCCAAACTATCAAAAGGCACCAGTTCACCACTAGACCTATCTATGTGCCAAGTATGCTGAAGAAATATGGTACGGTTTTCAAGATCTGCTCCGGAAACGAGGACTACCGCCATTTTCAGTCTAAATCAAAGTTGTTGCCATGGAAACTCGAAAAATAATTTTTTTTTAAATCCCAAACTATCAAAAGGCACCAGTTTACCACTAGATCTATCTATGTGCCAAGTTTGGTGAAGAAATATGGTACGGTTTTCAAGATCTGCTCTGGAAACGAGGACTACCGCCATTTTCAGTCTAAATCAAAGTCGTTGCCATGGAAACTAAAAAAATAACTTTTTTAAAAATCCCAAACTAACAAAAGGCACCAGTTCACCACTAGATCTATCTATGTGCCAAGTTTGGTGAAGAAATATGGTACAGTTTTCAAGATCTGCTCCGGAAACGAAATGTGACGGACGGAAGGAAGGACGGACGGCACCCATTCCTATATCCCTCTTCCACTTCGTGGCGGGTGATAATAAGAGCCCCTTAGTTCTAATTTTGAGAGCGCCCAAGGCACTTATTACATTGAATATGGTATGTAAATAATTAAGTCTGGACCAGACAATCTAGTAAGTATGATATACACGCAATCAACCAAGTCCTGATCCATTTGGACGCCTCTTAAACCAAACCTTTGGTCTAGATCTATAACCTTCCCATTGGAATTGTGACTGATGGATTCGTGCCACTATTTAAAGATGACAACACACATGAAAAACTATGTACATGATATACAACTTTTATTTTGATCATTTACCCGAGACAATTTAAATCATACAAAATTCTCAAAATATACACACTGTACAAACACATCTCTATTCAGTCTAACCATGTCTGATTGATACAATCCTCTCAAACAGACAACAAAGTCCAGTTCAGTCAAAACATAGTTGGACATTGGCATGACGGATGCTTATTATTTCCAACGCTCCAGGCACAACACTCATGTCAGACCAACGATAAGACTGCAGTGGCTACTCAATATATGAACAGAATTATGTGTAGGTCAACTGAGTGGCATTACAAAAAAACATATTCTAAGTTCAAAAAGTTTGATTTTTTAATTTTTTTATTTAAAACAAAAATCAAATTATTATTTATCAAAGAACATGTCCTGTCATTTATTTAAAGAGATACTCTGCAATAAGGCCTCGACCGATAAACTTAAGAAAACAAGTTAGCAGACCAAAAATTGGTTTTGAATAACTTAAATCAGTTTTCCTATAAATGCCAATATGTCCAAATGTAGTCCCCTCTTTAAATTGCACAATTGGCCGACCAACTGTAGGATGAGATGTGTTTGTTATGAAGAGTTGTGTGTCGTGTTAGAACAAAGACAAAAACAGAAGTATCTGGCCAAGCTTCACAAAGCGATCATAACTTAAATTTGAACGAAACTTAAGAACGTTTATGATCTTAAATTATGATTATGATTAAGAGCCTGTTTCACCAAACTGTCCTAGACTTCGATAATTTTAACTTAAGAACGTACTAATGATACAATTGCCCTAATATCACTTTATGGAACACGTGTTAAGATTGCAAATTTGGCTTAAGTTCCTAAGATTGATTTTGCTACAATCGCCTTGTGGAACTGGTTCGTGTTAACTTTTCGCATCAGCTTCCTGTTTTAAGTAAACCATAACATGCTAATGGTAATGTCTGTGCAACATTATGCCTCAGTGAGGGCCTGTTGGTGGCATGAAAACACAAACATTATGTAACATCGAAGAAACGTGAATAGAAGCAACATTCAGCTACACTTCGCACCTGTCAACTACAGAAAAAATGAAGTCGGATATTTCGACAAAAACAAAACAAATTATGATCATTTGGGAGTGGTAATAAACGTTATATCATACTTCAGATATAACTTACTGATGAATTTTCATTAAACCCGAGTTGAAGGTTAATATGGTTGCGGCAAAAACAAAGATGAGATCTTTGTGACACTTGTATATTTTGTTCATTGTATATTTGTCAAAACATGTTACTAATCTTCAGACATATAGTCGTATCAAAAAACGAGATAATACATGCATCTATCAAACAATCTGCGTAGTCTATCCTGCGTAACTTTTGTGAAGACGCTACATTTCAAAGTTCAAAGGTGCTGAATCGGTCACACAATGATAAATACAAGACTAGACTGTATGTCAATTGTAGGTTTACAATATGTCCAGTCGTGCTAGCGAACAAAGAAAAACAAGACTAATATTTTTTAAGTGAAAGCACCTTGTCTTATAAAAAAAACTGAAAAGCAAAATGCAACAACTTTGTAAGCACGTTTATTTTCAAGCATTATTTCCCATCATAGAAAGTTAATGGTCTTGGAACAAATATGGGGTTGAATTCAAGACAAAAATAATCAAGCAACATAAATATACTAATTCCATGTGAAAAGGGACAATTATTAGATGCTACGTTTATTTTCACAGGTTCGTGATATGTGGTAAACTCTTTGCAATGACAACCGTTTTTCTCAACACTTTTTTCCAGCAATACGAACAAAAATAAACAGTTTTCCTGTCAGACACATAAATTCAAGCACAGAGTTGTGAAACTGCTTTCCCTATGACTTCTTATATGTGGCTTCCGTGCTCCGTCTCTTGCCCTTACAAATTTTCAATACTTTTTTTATGGGTGAAGATACAATAAAAAAAAGGCAAACAAAATACAGTACATCAGCAGATAATCTGAAAACGTCAGCAGTAGTATCACAATATGTCGAGGAATACTGTCATGCAGTATGAAGTAATTATTCATATACAAGTCATTGTATAAAACACAACATTTGGTTGTATAAAACACAGATTATGGTTGTACAAACAACACAAAATCAGGTTGTATAAAACACAAAAACTGGTATAAATCTCCTGCTGCTACTACAGACACATATATGGAATGTATTGAGATGAATAGGCAAGTTAAGTAAAAAATCACCTTAAAACAACCTCATTGTTTTCTTTACGAAACTGCAGTTTAATTATACATCTATTACATATACACCTGCATAGATTTATAATTATATTGTAGATTTAATTGGTGCGTGAATATTTGACAACTGTGAACAACGAAACCTCGTTAATCTAGAGTTCATAAGACGAGTTACGATCTGTGTCTGGATTATCGAAGTTTCCCTGTAAATCAACTAAGCATGGTATATGTACATTTATCACATGTTGTTTGGGTTATCGTATATAAGCAATGTCATTTACATCATATATACAAAAATATGATCACACTCGTGATATTGCAAAATATTAACGTGTATAAATCTACTGCCAACGAAACACGTGAAACAAAGAAATGAATAAATGTTCAAATTTATATTTTGAGGAACTCAATAAATTGTTATCAGATTTATCCCAAAGTGGAAAACTGTGAAATTATAGTACCGTATTCCATGTAATAAGCACCGACTGTGCTCTCAAAATTATAAATAGGGGGCTCTTATTAGAATATAATCTTGGCGAAAGAGAAGTCTGTGCATTTTACACACGACAGATATATTTTTCCAGAATTACATTGCCATAATTAAGGGTGCATGTAACACACAAGTGCGCATTATACACAAATAATTAAGCCTTGTGTACATTGATCAATCGGAAGGGTGCTAATTGGGATTGTTCACCAGCCAATATATTAGCAAATATCGTTGTGGGTGCTTATTAGAGCGGGGTGCTTATTACGTTGAATACAGTATTTGTAAATTTCACAAAAAAAAAAAAAATTTCAAATTACTTACAAACTGATAGTTAAACAATCTACAAAAGAATGAGATAGCGAGTACACACTCCTGCACACACAGATGGTGATGCAGTCACATTCAATACAGACACGGAAGGTCACAACCAACCAATCATTTCAGTTTTTCATTCTTTTCCCAAAAACATATTTCAGCATGTTAATTTTCTGACCATAAAGAGGTATCATAATTGTTTGGTTCATCAAAATTGAAAATATATAATCTACGGTAATCCATCAGTTATTGAGATGTTAACTGCGCAGAGAATGAGTGAGTGAGTGAGGTTGGTTTAACCTTTGAGCTATTAGAATTACATCACGGCATGTGGGTTGAAAACACAAAGTGATGCAGGGCTCAGACGTTTTTCCCTTGATGAAACCCACGAGCATGGGAATATGACAAACCTAGAAACATAATCAAGGTGGATCTGGGTTTTAAGCGAGTAATGTGAGAGAGTGAGATGGGTTTAACGCCGCTTTGAACAGTATTCCAGTTATATCACGGCATGCCAGCTTAATACTGGGAGGAAACCCCGAAGTGATATTGGCCTGAGACATTAACACTTTGGTGAAACCCACGAGCACGGGTATGGTGCTGACAAACCAGGAAATAATCAGATGGATCTGCTATTTGATCCTGTGATCATAGGATTCTGACCTGCCAAGGGGACGCAACTCTGCACAGGAAATTGCGGCACCTTAGATAACATCTCTTTTTGAAAATAACCCCATGAAAATAAATATATTTATTTGCTGTATACAGTTGTTTTATACTCTTCTTCTGTTTTCAACTACGATCATAGTAATAGTGAGTGAGTGAGTGAGTGAGTGAGTGAGTGAGTGAGTGAGTGAGTACGGTTTTACGCCGCTTTTAGCAATATTCCAGCAATATCATGGCCGGGCACACCAGAAATGGGCTTCACACATTGTACCCATGTCGGGAATTGAACCCGGGTCTTCGGCGTGACGAGTGAATGCTTTAACCACTAGGCTACCCGACCACCCCCGATCATGGTAATAGCAAGTTTGTATTCACAAAACATAATTGTGTCAAATATACACCCAACACACTTGATCATAACAGTTAGATTACTTTGACCAGTTTTACACAAATATGGTAAAGAGTTCCGTGCCGATAGTGCAAACAAATCGTTCCACAACGTTTCGTAAATACTCCAATTCGATGTGCACACATGAACCGAGGCAGAGCCAAATTTTGAAAAAAAACCAGAAGGGTGCACATAATATCCAAGTCACAAAGTGCCTTGGCTGAGTGCTCAGTCAACATGTAAGGTGTCTGAAAAAGTGGGGTGCGCATCTCTGCGCATCTCTGCACCCACACGTCTGGATCCGTCCGTGTTGTACCTACAGTAACTTGGATGGCAATTTGCTTCATGTGGTATATCTATAAATTCACTTCGTTCAGTTAAGTGTGTGACCAACAAACTTCCCCATGTATTAATGTGAGTGTACAATCTCCTATCAGGCCTGAAACGTAGCAGTGGATTGGATAAACACTGAAGTGCATGAAATACATGAAACACGAAACAATAGCAATATATAAAAATAGAAGCATTTCAATGAAAAAAATGGACGTTTGTGTATATATTAATATCCCATCAAATTATGGACATGATATGCTTAGAAGAAACGCACTTTCTTTTAAGGCGGAAACAAGGACTGATAACTGCTTTTCATAACGGGTCGAAACATGTATAACAATGATAGGTGTTTAATGTTTGGCAAATGTATTTTTTACGTATCTCAACGTAACAAAGCAAATTAATCCGAATCTCGGTTGTAAATAGCTCCTGGCTTATGCTGTTACTGGTTATCTTTATTGTATGTACCATTCATGATAATAATAATCATTACAATACACCCAAATTACACATACAGAATAAACAAGCTTGTACTGGTTTGTATCACATGATCGACCTAATCTTGTTCTGTCCATCAAACCTGATAGATCACATTTCATCGGAATGTGATCACATTGATATGTGTTTTGAGGGGACTGTGTTTCATGTACACTTTCATGTTCCTTGTTGCCATTACGTATTCGAGGAGTTTATATCCGCCTCCAGCGTAAGCTCGGCTGGATTAGATGAGGTCGAGGGATCCTTCATGACTGCATAGAGGGGATTCGAAAATCCCCCAGATTCGTCCTCTGAATGAGTCGGGGTTTTTGAGAAATGGGCGTAGCCGTTGCCCTCTATTGAAATTTCTGAATCTTCGGCCAGATATTTTGTGGTGTCACTCATTGGGTCTGACGTTTCCCCATTGGACATATTCACATCATACAGCTGATTCCTCATGGCGATACTGCCATCATGAGTCTGTTCTATTATGTCGTCATGGAAACGTTCATGTGCAATATGGGACTTAGGATGACGACGGACGCGCCATAACACAATAGCAATGATCGATATAATGATAATAAGCAATAATATTGGCACCACAATGGCAACAACTATGCTTTTGGAGGCTTTCTGCGTCTTGCTTTCTGCTGACGCTCCTGGCTTCAGCGTAGCTGCTGTCGTCGAAGCTGCTGTCGTCGAAGCAGCTGTCTCTGTCGTTGGTATATTTGTTGTTGTTGCTGTAATCTTAATTGAAGTTGACTTCGTAGTTGTGCTGGGAGTGGTTGTCGTTGATGGTGTTGATGTTGTTGAAGTTGCAGATGTCGTTGTAGACATTGTAGTGGTTGGTGGCGATGTAGCTGGCGATGTAGCTGGCGGTGAAACAGGGCTAGTAACTCTTTCTGTCTTGGTTGAGGGAGTCGCAGTATAAGGCGTCGTAGTTTGAGGAATAGTTGTTGCTGGTGATTCAGTTGATGTTGATTTAGTTGTCGTCATCGCTACTGTTGTAACTGGGGACTTCGTAACGGGTAATGTCGTTTGAGGGGACGTTGAGTCTGGAAATACGATTAAGAATGGCATTTTACACCAGCAAATATATCTTCAATAGTTCAAATTCAATGAAAAAGGACATTTCTTGTAAAGTGCACTTTGAAATTTTTGTCATTACAGTAAATAATATTCCTAATTGGTGGAATAACTTGTTTTCACTTTATAAGTAATAGCAAACATGCAGCTATCATCATTAATTAATCATAGTGATATTTAATGATTCTGTTTCATTTGGGGAGGACAAAACATGCGCTAACCAAAAAACGATTATTATCATGACAAATCTGGGAGGGATTGGCTCTTTTTTTTAAAGGTTTTACTCAAAGGAATAAATTGTTTACTGATATCCTGGAAGAAATGTGTTAATAAAATGAAATAAGAATTTCCTGTCACAGAATAAGCTGCATGTTTTGATGTAGTAACATCCTCCAAAGCAGCTGATACCTGACTGGAAGAAACTAATTGGTTTTCCTTTCTCTTACTCTATTACTCTTTTAACAATACTATTAAGAGATCACATTAAACCATTTTTCGATTATAATTTTTGGACACAATATACCATGAAAAAAAATCAATTTTATATTAATTTGTGTTAAGTAGTAGATTAACTTACTATAACACTCTACACTGGCATCTTCCGAATGATTACAGTTGTGCGTCCCTAAGCCTCGGCTTTGGCAATCCCCAATGCTCGTCTCATTTCCTAAACACTCCACATTGTCCAACCAGATCCGACCTTTGCCCTTCCCATAAGCACTTCCATTGATAGCACGGCCATGTTGGTATCCGAGTTGCTGACAGACGACGGTGGCGTCTGTTTTGTCCCAGTAGTCGTCACACACTGTTCCCCATTCGTTTGGCCCAGATACGTACACTTCCACTCGACCGCGGCCATTTGAACTGTCACTCGAAAGGGCACTCCCCAAACGGACCTGAGTAAGAGCTGAAAGAAAGTAGGCGGAATTGGTTATTTTAATATGTCTGCATAAAACTGATTTTGAAAAACTGTTTAGTGCCCGCGATGTTGATGCCCATGATGTTGATGCTGAATCTATCCATTATTGATTTTGCTTTGGACAAATGGGCATTTTCATTATTTTATCACTGTTTGATAGGGCATTCTGTATCATTGCCGAGTTGGATAAAAACCTTTAGGACAATTTGGAGGACAAAAAGTCAACATCCAAGTAAAACGTTCCTGAAACCCTGTCCCCTCAGTGATGTTCCAGGCAATCACAAGAAACAAGTTCAGATACAGCTTTTTTGAAGTGGAGGGGTGTATTTATGATTTGGCAATTCCTGTACAGTAACTGTGTAATTGTATTGAAAATATATCATCAAATGGTAAAAGAGTTAGTCATACTCAGAGTGGTGCTATATGTGTCTTCTCGGTTACACAATCTTTAAAATGTTGTTTTTAGCCGCAGTCATCAACATTACAGCTATTTCAGGGCAACCTGTAACTAATCAGATCTTATCCAGGAAGATCCAGATTAGAATAGGTCTTCAGCAACCCATGTTTGCCATAATGGGCGACAATGCTTGTCAGAATCGGGCATCAAAGGCAGCTACCAGAATTGGGTGGTCAGGCTTGCTGACTTGGTTGATGCATGTCGTCGCAAATTGCATAGATCAAAGCTCATGATGTCAGTCACTGGATTGTTTGGTCCAGACTCGATTATTTACTGCCTGCCGTCATATAGCTTGGATATTGCTGAGTGCGGCGTTAAACAACAAACAAAGTAATCAGGTCTGGGTCAAACTAGAAGCTATCGCATAAACTTAACGATTTTGGGCATATTGGGTACAAATGCAAACCAGGTCACACATTGTAACCACCTGACCTACCCTTATTAATTTTCTCTTCGGGCAACAGTGGATTGCGAGAGATCTTACTTCTGCGGACACCCCACAGGGTTGGGACCCATGCTCGCTGATGGGTGCTGATAAATCATTAGTGGTGATCAATACTTCACCATTTCCTCTATTCCATTGGTTATTCCTGTTTGTGTTTTCAATTATTTCTGAATAGTATCAATCTCGACAAAATCAGATCTTAGTTCTCGCAACGATTCATCAGACCAATCAGATGGTTGCCTACCAGATCAGGAAAGTGACAGTTGGAATGTGTTTTCTAATCATGCAACCTCGAAGACGTTAACACGGGGTATTCCGATTGACAATTACGTAAGTAGTGGCGTATAGCATGAGTAAGCTGCTTTCTGACTGGCTAAGGTCGTTTCTTGTTAGTCATTTCATTGGTTGGTCATAGTTTGTCATTCAATGACATGTAATGGAATGTCCTAAGATCTTTGTTTAGCGGTTGCGAGAACTAAGATCTGATTTTAATGAGATTGGAATAGTATGGTCATTATATATATTTCACAAATAAAGACCTTCGTTTTCAGAGATAGTTGGTGAAATTACCTATCATCTTCATGAGGCAAGAGCGTCCACTAGCCTTTTCATCAAAGTCTTGTTTCCACCCTAGCCACATCAAGCCCACTTTCCTGTGCTAAATATGATTGGACTATCGCACATATCGATAGTCCAATCAGAGAATGTTGCACAAAATCAACACTCACGACTTGTAACACCTTCGTATAAAAGTGATTTATCCCTGCTTATCTTTGTTGACACGATTATGATTTTTCGTCTTTTAAACCCCCCAACAATTGCCTACGTTTATGTGTCAGGGATGAATTGGCAAATGTTTCGTTATCTGATCAACTAGGTCATCACCTATAATAGTCGCCATCTTTGTGAAGCAATTCGAGATAAGAACAGCGATCTGATTGGATATTGCGTTTTCATGAGAAGGGGCACAACTAGTGATCTACGCGAGGTGACACCAAGGTTGAGACAAGAAAAGTGGCAAGGGTAGAAACTAGGCTTTAATATAGTTTGGTGGACCCACTTGCCTTGGGAAGATGATAACCTATATGTACTCATATTAATCTTAGTGTTGAGTGGTTCTAGGTTGACACACCTTTGATCAGTATTTCTGTAATATCACCATGTGCCACCTTGATATAGGAGCGAGCCCGAAGTGAAGCAGGTCATAGATGCATAACACTTCTGTGAAACCCACGAGCACGGGTATTGGGGCTAACAAACAATCGAACCCCAGATCATAGGTTTCTGGCACACCTAAGGGACGCAACTCTGCCATATCAAACTGAAGTTCTGTACTCACCAATTTCACTTGTGTAGCATGTAGTATAGGCGTCACCGCTACAGAGGTAGGACAGTAGTGATGTATTGAAACCCGAGTTCAGACAGGTTAGCAGACTCTGTTCCTTGCCATTACAGAACGCCCCGCTGAGCAGGTAGTTCCGACGTGGCAGGTTCGGTATGGTGTTTCGATCTGGAAGGCCGTCTTTGAACCCATTTTTCAGACTTCTGCAGAATACCTTCGCATCACTCGTGCTCCACGCCCAGGAGCACACAGCGCCCCAGTCCCCGTCGTATCCCATCTCAACTCGACCGTAGCCGTTGACCTTGCTGCCGAAGAGTCGATACTCAACGCCTGTGGAGGTCGTAAAATGAAACGTGTCATATCAGTGATGTGATATGATATGAGAAAGACAAAAATTCTGACAAGTTAATCCACATTGATTTGCTGTATGTAGCTCACTTTTTTTCCTTGTTTCGATAAAACATTTTTGGTCAAACTATCAGAGCATGTGGTTGAAATAGACAAAAATGTGACAAAGCATATATTTTAATGTGGTCCTTTTTAAAAATATGACAAGGTAGACACAATTTTATGGATAACAACTTCCTTAAAACTGTAAAGAGGGACGTTTCAGTATAGATCCTTATACTGTTGTCAAGCAAGACTTGCTTGACAATGGTATAAGGATCTATACCAAAACGTCGCTTGCTTGACAACGGTATAAGGATCTATACAGAAATGTCGCCTTTTACATTATAAAAGAAGTGTCTACCTTATCATTCTAAACTTCTAATCAATGCCTATCAAACAATTCAATTTAAAAATATGGTTGGTTTGATTTAAGAAAATAATAGAAGAAACGTCCATGCAGATTCAAATGGTTCTGTGAAGTGCTGCTTTGAATTATCTTAAAACGCCAGGTCAAGTAGCTTCTTCTCTTCCCACACCTCTCTACTTTGGTGTATCTATTTATCACTGCAATTACAGTAAATCACTTCATTGAATTCTTTTTAGTATAATCCACATTTGTTCGGTAAGTTGATCATTAAGCCCATTAATATATAAAACTGACTAAAATTGGACAACACAAACAAGTTTCAAAATTTGAGCAGCTTGGTGAACGAGTATGGTTTTACACCGCTTTTGGCAATAGCAAGGGTGAGTTGGGGGGGGGGGGGGAGGGAGAGTTTACAAGAGAAAGTGGTTTCACACATTACCATATTTTCTTGAGTATAGTGTGCACTTTTTTTTTCAGAAAATGAAGCAGCGATGAGGGGGGTACACATTTTTTTCCCCATGGGTTAACAAAACAACCAGCATGTATACTGGAAATCGAGTGTCAACAAATGGAATAAAATACCGATACATTCGTCTGTACTATTTTTATATTTATATGAACATTATTACATTAAATGAACATGGAATACTATTATATGAATTGTTACATATGTATATTTACTTATATCCTGTTAACATAGGCTCTAACATCATTCAAATATGTCATTTTAGACGAAATCCTGCGAGAGGCAATCTCACCGCTACTTACAGATACACCAACTTGACTGACGCCATCTGCGACTTGTTGTTGATGAAGAACGAATAAATATATATTATATCCAATATGTCGACCCATAAGAAGTTGAAATTGTTGTTTTTTGTCCTGTTATAGTCAATGTTTTAATTCTTTTCATTGTGGAAGCGTGGCTTCAGCATGTGACTCAATCCAAGTCACTGATTGGTCTGACCAGTGTCCAGTCAAAACATCCCATACCCCGTGAATGACTCATTATATTGCAGTGGTATACGGTGTACCCATGTGGAGAATTGAACCCAGGCTTAGGGCATGACCAGCGAACACTTTAACCACTCTGCTGCACCAATGTGAGGAGAAACTCTCATTAAAACTTAAGTTTAATCATAACGCACCTGTTCCATTGTAGCAGATGACACCAGCGTCATTGGAGTCATAGTTGCAGTTCTGTTTGTCCGCTGTCTCCTGATGTGGACATTTGTCAAGGGAGGTCTCATTGCCAAGGCATTGGAAATTCCTCATGAGGATTGCATTAGTGTTCTTGACAATGTGGAGGTAGGCCACCCCGCCCTTGTAACCCAGACTCCTGCAGGCTACGCTGGCGTCCATGTCGTCCCACCCCTGCATGCACACCCGGCCCCACACTCCATTCTTGTTGACTTCTACAATGCCGTGGTAGTCCTTGCTCAGACCGTCGGAAGCCAGTCGAAGCTGGAAGCCTGGAAACATATGTCATACTATGTTGGTTTGTTGTTTAACACAGCACTCAGCAATATTCAAGCTACATGACGTTGGCCTGTAAATAATCGAGTCTGGACAAAACAATCCAGTGATTGGCATCATAAGCATCAATCTAGTTTGTTTGTTTGTTGTTGTTTAACGACGCACTCAACAAAATTACAGCTATATGACGTTGGCCTGTAAATAATCAAGTCTGGACCAGACAATCCATTGACTGACATCATGAGCATCGATCCACGCAATTGGGAAATAAGAACATGCTTCAACCAAGTCAGTGAACCTGACCACCCAATCCCATTAGTTGCTTCCTTCAACAAGCATAGTCGCCTTTTATGACCAGCATGGTTGCTGAAGACCTAATCTCTACCCAGGTCTTAATGAGGGTGTAATAAAATGGGATGATATTCACCCCTTTCGAACTACACCAAACAGTGATTCAAATTGTAAAGTTTATATTTTAGTATTTATTTGTTGTTTAATTCAATATCAACAATAATCCAGTTATATCACAGCAAGCTGTAATTAACTAAGTTTGGATCAGACAAACTGGTGGTTGATATTATCAACAACGTCCCATATATTCAGCACTGATGAATACTGGTTGCATTTACCCAAGGAAGGTTGATATACTAGTATACATAAGACCTCACAAATGACGAGAATGTCTGTACTGGGGGAAGAGATACTTGACAACAGTTCCCTCCGAGCGCCATCTTGAGGCACATCACTGTGCAGCAGGGATTGCAGTCAACGTTCTTCCAAGATGATCACTCGCCTCATATATAAGCTTTCAAAATCAGATATGACAAAGCCTGATATTATGAGCTATGAAAATCAGTGTTATTGTTCGAATGAACAGCAAAGTCATGTTCTACCGAACTGGGACAGACGTTCCTTAATGCGTCTTCTGTGGAGCGTCTGTCTGTAAATAATCAAATCCAGACATCATGAGCATTGGTCCACACGATTAGGATACAATGATGTGCAAGTCTCCGAGTCTGACCACCGATCCTCTTATCGCCTCTTATGACAAGCAAAGGTTGCTGGGGACCTGTATTCTTGCCCTGAATCCCCATGGGTTGTGTCCATGAAAGAGACCGCAGCATAGCCTTCAGCGAGACTATCAACACTTTAAATAACCACTAGATGAGCCAGCCAATGGTTGACATACTAACCTGTATCATTGAATGGTGTCTTGGCACAGTACACAGATGCGTACGTCCCTGTAGTGCAAGTTCCTTCTTTGCTCAGTGTGCAGTCCTTGATGTCATTTTCCGCCCCTTTACATTTAATGCTTGTGAACACGATTGGTCCGGAGATGTTGCCGAACACAGATCCACCAACAGCCCGTCCATGGGTGAAGTTCATACCGAGGCTCCTGCACGCGACAGTTGCCGCGGTATTGTCAAGACCTGTGTCGCATACTCCGACCTTTTTCCCGTCGTCAAATATCTCTAGTCCTCCCTTGGTAGCACCAAATCTCTGGTTGAGTCGAGCTAAAGAAAAAAAATATTGATTTACATGAATTTGTGTGACTAAGAATACAGAATATGTGTCAGCGCATTTGTAAAGGGTGAGTGAATGTTGGTTTGCACCGTAGTATTCAAGGTAGTAAAGACCTGTAAATAGTCAAGTCTGGGCCAAGCTAACCCGTCGTACAGATGAACATGCCGTCGGGCTGCGATGACCTGGTCAGAAATTTTGACCAACCGGTTATCATTTAAGTCTGTAAATCATTAAACTACAAGAGTATTGTTGGCCCATTCTGATGAAGCTGAGCTGTCAGCAAGACTGGGATAACAGTTAACCAACACAAATATTAAACACGAACCATGGGTGGATACAGCTTTTTTGAAAAGGGGGGGTGCACAATTAAGATCTATTTATTGTCTTTGGTGGTAAATTATACAGAAATAAAGATTTTTTTCGAAATAAAAAGGGGGGGTGCAGGGGTGCGCACCCCCCCTCTGTATCCGCCCATGCGAACACATGATCCTCAAGGAGACGGAAAGATATTGCGATCTTACCACTCTTGTAGCAGAAGACTGAAGCATCGTCCTTGTGGGAGGTGCAGGGCAGTGTGAAGGGCCAGCCGAACGAGGGGGCGGAGTATAGGTCCTTGAAGCCTCGGTGGGGGCATTCGTGGAAATACTTCTCATTGCCGGTGCACTGCAGATGACTCAGCCAGATTGGGCCAGACCCTTGCCCATAACGTGCTCTGGAGATGGCAACGCCGTCGCTGAAGTTGAGCTGGCGACAGAAGACATTGGCTTCCTTGGCGTCCCAATAGTTATCGCATATGGTGCCCCAAACACCGCCAATGCGGATTTCTGCTCTCCCATAGAAGTTGCTACCTCCTCCAGCAACTCGGTACGCAACACCTGTAATAGTGATCACTGGTACATAGGATTGGAATCGTGCTTGGAACGGGAGGATTGTGATTATATTCTGATTTCTTATATTCTCATTATACTTCTCAAGTTTTGATAGGGATAATAATATGTGAAGATAAAAATATCCCTGTCATGGTATAGGCAGTCGGCCCACTCTGTCATCAAAGGCTGTTTAATATGTGAGGTTAAACATGGCTGACAAGTACCTTTATTCTATATGCTGCTCGTTTTGGAGGTGAGGTGAAATGGGATGTAACTTCACGTTCAAGATTGTTGCACTTGTATAGCGACATGCATGCATGTGCATGTGTTTGTGTTTGTGTGTGTGGCTGCTTGTACTAGTCCGGACTAATGGCACTTTCATAGTGCTAGCTCACTGAGATACCATGCCGCAGTTTGACATAAACACCCCCCTCCCACACAGTATACTGACTCCAAGCCGACCAGTCCTTCTTTAAGCCCCATACTGCCAAGCGCCAGACAGGGCAACAACAAGTACCATCTTTTTTTGTATGGAGCAGACGGTGATCAAGCTCCAGACCTCTACCACTAGACGATGGAGGCGGTTGGCTGTTTTGGACTTATGACATGTTCAATTACTGGTAAAATAACCGAAAAAGCTCATAACTGAAGGTGGCTTGTGTGGGTTCATCATACCTTGTTTTTTAAATATATAACCTGAACGACTATGAAATACCTGGGTCTCATACCACAAAGCGATCTTAGCTCTACCACATTCATAAGTGTATGTTAAAGTGTGAGAGTTATGATCATCTTAGTGCTAAGATCATTTTGCGGAACAGGGCGCCGTTGTACAAAACAACCTTAGCGCTACGACTGTCGTAAGTCTATGTTAAGGTATGGGAGTTACGATCACCTTAGCGCTAAGATCACTTTGTACAACGGCACCCAGGTCCTTGTTCATTAACGTACCTGAGTCGTTGTAGCACAAAACGGCTGCAGTGTGTTTGTTGGAGCAGTTGCCCAAGTTGGTCCGGTCGAGATGGGGGCAGTCCAGCAGGTCGTTCTCATCACCCGTGCAGTTAAATGAGTTCAGCCAGTAGGGTCCCAATTGGCGCTGTGTGGAGTATGTGCCGAAGTAGGAATGCTTGTACGCCATCCCACCTGTATATCCCCGAGCTCCACACACCACTGTGGCATCTTCGTCGTCCCAGTCTTTGCTACAGACCCGCCCCTCAACACCATAGTGGGTCACACGAAGCTGGCCGGAGTGCTTCTGGTCATTGTTGATGGTCAGTGTGTAATCTAAAGATGTGGTAAAGGGATGAAATATGTGTTTGATATAATGATGGGTAATGATGAAAGGTACGATACAAAATATAGTAATATGAATTAATTAGGTGGTCTTTAACCATTTCAGAAGAATAGATCCAGCTGTTACCCTTTTCATTAATAGTGTACTTATAAGTGAATGATTATTTTCGTGGTGTTTTCGAGAGGCTGTAATCTTGTTTTTCGATATGGAATCTCTATTCAAAGTCCACTTTTGATGAAATTAAGCATGCTTTCTTGGAGATAGGTTTGGTGATTAAGGAAGAGTTTGGTATCTCACTCTTTAAGTGCTTTCAGCATACTATATTGTATGGCGTTTAGCACTATATAAGTGGCTAAATTTCTACTACTACTACTACTACTACCACACCACCATTATTATTATCATTATTATTATTACTATTATTATTATTATTATTATAATTATTATTACTACTCACTGTTACTAACAAATTCCCGTGGGTCGTCTGAACACACCACTGAGGCGTACATTTTGCTGGCACAGTCTTCAGTAACCATACACTCGGATATAGACTCCTCCTCTCCCGTGCATCGCAGTGTCATGTTGGTGATGATGTCTTTGTTGTAGGAGTTTGTGTTGCCGTAGGCGGAGCAGCAGATGGAACGTCCGTCCTTGAAGCCCAGACTCTGGCACACGACGCGGGCGGACATGTCGTTGAAGCCGGTGTCGCAGACATAATGCCAATCTCCCCCTTGGTTCCACAACACGCCGCCATGTTGAATTGAGCGTCCCACACCTGTGCTCAGCTTCACTGGAAATGAAGATAAAATGATAGAGGTGAGGTGAGGTGAGGTGAGGTGAGGTGAGGTGAGGTGAGGTGAGGTGAGGTGAGGTGGGCCGGCCGGGTTTAACGTCAAGATTATAGCACTTACATAGCGATGTGGGTGGGCGTGCGTGCGTGCGTGCGTGCGTGCGTGCGTGCGTGCGTGCGTGCGTGCGTGCGTGCGTGCGTGCGTGCGTGCGTGCGTGCGTGCGTGCGTGCGTGCGTGCGTGCGTGCGTGCGTGCGTGCGTGCGTGCGTGCGTGCGTGCGTGCGTGCGTGCGTGCGTGCGTGCGTGCGTGCGTGCGTGCGTTGGTTGGGGTGGGGTGTTTGTGCGGCGTCGAGTTCTGCAAGGCTGGAAACTATATAGCCTTATTTAGATGAAGGAATAGACAAATAATCAGATGAACAGTTCTCAACACGTGTGCCCAAATGAGTTATTTTGTTATTATTTCTTGCAAAAAACATTCTGACTTGTTTTTCCTAGGCACGTACCTTTAGTATAGCAAAAGACACCAGCGTCTCTGCTGTGATCCGAGCAAGTCCTTGATGTCGATATGGCCCAACCCTCATGGGGACACTGATTCAGCGTTTTCTCCCCACCGTCACATCGGAGGTTCGACTCCCACACTGGTCCTTTGGCTGTATCATTGTAGGACCCGTAGAATGTGTCCCCATCGTCAAACCCGAGGTTCTTACAGAACACCTTGGCCTCTCTCTTGTCCCAGTACCGGTCGCAGAGTGTCCCCCACTGTCCATCTACGGCCACCTCCACTCGACCCCACTGGTCACCCCCCGAGGACAGGCGGTAATACAGACCTGGAAAGTCAAGGGAGGTCAGTGTTGACATAAAAATTGTTACATATGTGAGGGATGTTATAGTACTGTACGACCACGACAGTGGTGTAGCTTATGTCTTGCTTACTGCAGCATATGGCATCCACTCACCCACTTAACACTGCTGGAAACAATGAAAGCGTGATTATTGCTACACCACATCAGCAATCTTACAGCTATTTGCGGTGAACAGAATCAATATTGTACCATATATATTTAAGAGTCCGCGAGTTATTTTGGTAAACTATTTTAATGTTAATTTAAATAAATAAAAGAATAGTCATCCTAATGTGGGGTAAAAATCTAATTGGACATATTTAGTAGACATTTACCACTTTGGTGAAAGCAACGAGCATGGGTTTGATGCTGACAGACATAAAACATAATTAGGACAAATCGGAGATTCAAACAAACAATCACAAAGATCTTGATAGCGTAGGGATGCAAGATTACAAAGATAATTGCAGAGATTTTGCCCTCAGTGCCAAAGTGATACAACTTACAAAATTACACAAAGAACAAGGTTTTTCAACACTTTTACTACCTTCATTATTGAAGCACAGTGCTCCACCAAAATGGCCGCTGGTGCATTTTGTGACGTTGCCCCATCCAATGTGAGGACAATCAATCAGCGAGGTCTCGTTGCCAGTACAGTTGACCTGGGACGTCCAGTATGGGCCAGTGTAGTCGAAGTAGGAGAAGGACGACCTGTAGTGGCTGTAGGCCACGCCCTTACTGTAACCCAGGGTGGTACAGACAATGGCTGCATCTGGGTCATCCCAGTTGTCGCTGCAGACGCGACCTTCAACCTTTGCATACGTAATGGCCACTTGGCCGGTGTAGGTCGACCCCCCAGTGAGGCTGATGGTGTAGTCTGTCGAGTGGAGATTGTGTCTTAGTGTTATGGAAGAAATATACGACTGTTTGACTACCATGTGTTCAGCCTACTTACGATTTGATAACCACATGTCCAGCCTACTTACTGTTTGACTACGTGTTCAGCCTACTCACTGTTTGATGACCACATGTCCAGCCTACTTACTGTTTGACTACGTGTTCAGCCTACTCACTGTTTGATGACCACATGTCCAGCCTACTTATTGTTTGACTACCACATGTTCAGCCTACTCACTGTTTGATGACCACATGTCCAGCCTACTTACTGTTTGACTACCACATGTTCAGCCTAAGACTTACTTGTCGACGACAACGTGATAGGCCTGCTTACTGTTTGACTACCACATGTTCAGCCTACTTACTGTTTGACTACCACATGTTCAGCCTACTTACTGTTTGACGACCACATGTTTATCCCAAGACTAACTGTTTCACTACGTGTTCAAACTATTTACCGTTTGACAACCACGTGTCCAGCCTACTTACTATTTGACTACTACATGATCAGCCTACTTATTGTTTGACTACCACATGTTCAGCCTACTCACTGTTTGATGACCACATGTCCAGCCTACTTACTGTTTGACTACCACATGTTCAGCCTAAGACTTACTTGTCGACGACAACGTGATAGGCCTACTTACTGTTTGACTACCACATGTCCAGCCTACTTACTGTTTGACTACCACATGTTCAGCCTAAGACTTACTTGACGACGTCAACGTGATAGGCCTACTTACTGTTTGACTACCACATGTCCAGCCTACTTACTGTTTGACTACCACATGCTCAGCCTAAGACTTACTTGTCGACGACAACGTGATAGGCCTACTTACTGTTTGACTACCACATGTTCAGCCTACTTACTGTTTGACGACCACATGTTTATCCCAAGACTAACTGTTTCACTACGTGTTCAAACTATTTACCGTTTGACAACCACGTGTCCAGCCTACTTACTATTTGACTACTACATGATCAGCCTACTTATTGTTTGACTACCACATGTTCAGCCTACTCACTGTTTGATGACCACATGTCCAGCCTACTTACTGTTTGACTACCACATGTTCAGCCTAAGACTTACTTGTCGACGACAACGTGATAGGCCTACTTACTGTTTGACTACCACATGTTCAGCCTACTTACTGTTTGACGACCACATGTTTATCCCAAGACTAACTGTTTCACTACGTGTTCAAACTATTTACCGTTTGACAACCACGTGTCCAGCCTACTTACTATTTGACTACTACATGATCAGCCTACTTATTGTTTGACTACCACATGTTCAGCCTACTCACTGTTTGACTACCACATGTTTATCCCAAGACTATTTCACTGCGTGTTCAACCTATTCACTGTTTGACAACGTGTCCAGGCTACTTACTAATTGACTACTATGTGATCAGTGCCTACTTACTGTTTGACGACCACATGTTCAGCTGACTCGCTGTTTGACGACCATGTGTTCATCCGACTCACTGTTTGACAACCACATGTTCATCCAAAGACTAACTGTTTCACCACGTGATCAGCCGACTTACTGTTTGACAGAGTGTTGTTGTAGCAGGCCACGGAGGCGTAGTTCTGTCTGTAGCACAGGGAGGTGCGCTGCCGAGAGGTGAACTTGCAATCCCGAACTGACTTCTCCTTGCCGGTACACCTTAGCTCCGATATGACAGCGTCGTCAAAGTTGAAGCCGTAGGGGTTGCAGCAAAGGGCCAGTCCACCAGTCATCCCTAGTTCCCGACATATCACGGCTGTGGACATACAACCAACAGACTGTGTAACAATCTAATCTGTCTCATATTCAGAGAAAAGGCAAGATAGTCTCTATTATATAACTATCATTATCATTACATAGTTAAGGTCCATTTTTTGAAAATTGTTTTGGTTTGGTTTCATTGGAGGTTGAAATACATATAAAAATAAACATGCCAAAACAATTTCTAATTGATCTCTTAAACGTAGTGTCGGAAAATTGGATTTAAAAACAATGAAATGTAAGAAACGTAACTACATGTATTTTCAGAGAGCCATTTACAATTGTCTCTTTCAGAGGGGCATTTTGCAATGAGTAATGAACCCGAAAATGAACCAATAAAGAATTATCAAAATCATTTAAGGGGCTTTAACACCTGTGATAAGAATTACCACTGCTTTATGTTTGTTAAACAGAATGATTCAAAGCAAAACAATAACAACATATGCCAGCTTATATTACCACACTGGAGATAACACTGTGTGGTACATCTTTATGTCACTGTAGAACTATATGTAAGAATATTCTAGAAATAGTTTCAAAGTTATGTTAATTCTTTGAAACTTTGATTTAAATGTTACATTTTATTGCTGCAATCATGGTGATGGAGAAATTTGTAGTTCAAAACAAATGTAGAGCTTTGATGATACTCAACTCTGATGTAACGTTTAATCATTATGAAGGTGACTTTCTCTGATGGGAACGGTGTTTCACTCACTTGCGTCTTGGTTGTCAAAGTCTTGAGAGCATATGGCACCCCACACTCCGTTGTTGTAGACTTTGACTATACCGTTTGTCTTGCTGTCTCCTCGTTCTATCCGAACTGGAAATTTAAACAATTCTCTCAAATATCTGACACGCATGACACACCTTCCGCAGAGTACATAGCTCATGCACATTAAAGAGCTCTCACACATTACCTAGTTTACAAGTATACAGTAGCTCACACGTAGAACTTAGCTTACATGTATTACGTAGTTCACACACATTACATAGCTTAAGAACATAATGTCACTAGCTCACACATATTGTCTAGCTTACACATATTTCGTAGATCACACAGGTCACATACATTACATACCTTAAACACATTCCGTAGCTCAGCAAATTACCTAGCTAACACACAGTTTAGCTATGCAGTATGTATACACGCATAATGTAGCTTACACACATTACACAGTTTGCACATACTGAGACGTTCGCACACATCACGTAGCTTACACACATTACACAGTTTGCACATACTGAGACGTTCGCACACATCACGTAGCTTACACACATTACACAGTTTGCACATACTGAGACGTTCGCACACATCACGTGGCTTACACACATTACACAGTTTGCACATACTGAGATGTTCGCACACATCACGTAGCTTACACACATTACACAGTTTGCACATACTGAGACGTTCGCACACATCACGTAGCTTACACACATTACACAGTTTGCACATACTGAGACGTTCGCACACATCACGTAGCTTACACACATTACACAGTTTGCACATACTGAGACGTTCGCACACATCACGTAGCTTACACACATTACACAGTTTGCACATACTGAGACGTTCGCACACATCACGTAGCTTACACACATTACACAGTTTGCACATACTGAGACGTTCGCACACATCACGTGACTTACACACATTACACAGTTTGCACATACTGAGACGTTCGCACACATCACGTGACTTACACACATTACACAGTTTGCACATACTGAGACGTTCGCACACATCACGTAGCTTACACACATTACACAGTTTGCACATACTGAGACGTTCGCACACATCACGTAGCTTACACACATTACACAGTTTGCACATACTGAGAAGTTCGCACACATCACGTAGCTTACACACATTACACAGTTTGCACATACTGAGACGTTCGCACACATCACGTAGCTAACACACATTACACAGTTTGCACATACTGAGACGTTCGCACACATCACGTGGCTTACACACATTACACAGTTTGCACATACTGAGACGTTCGCACACATCACGTAGCTTACACACATTACACAGTTTGCACATACTGAGACGTTCGCACACATCACGTGACTTACACACATTACACAGTTTGCACATACTGAGACGTTCGCACACATCACGTAGCTTACACACATTACACAGTTTGCACATACTGAGACGTTCGCACACATCACGTAGCTTACACACATTACA
Source organism: Haliotis rufescens (assembly GCF_023055435.1). NCBI lineage: Eukaryota > Metazoa > Mollusca > Gastropoda > Lepetellida > Haliotidae > Haliotis > Haliotis rufescens. The sequence goes on along the minus strand of NW_025963779.1, from coordinate 56,327,811 downwards.
CAGTTTGCACATACTGAGACGTTCGCACACATCACGTAGCTAACACACATTACAAAGTTTGCACATACTGAGACGTTCGCACACATCACGTAGCTTACACACATTACACAGTTTGCACATACTGAGACGTTCGCACACATCACGTAGCTTACACACATTACACAGTTTGCACATACTGAGACGTTCGCACACATCACGTAGCTTACACACATTACACAGTTTGCACATACTGAGACGTTCGCACACATCACGTAGCTTACACACATTACACAGTTTGCACATACTGAGACGTTCGCACACATCACGTAGCTTACACACATTACACAGTTTGCACATACTAAGACGTTCGCACACATCACGTGACTTACACACATTACACAACATCATTGCTGGCACACGACACGTAGCACACAGATTTGTATATCTCAAATTAAAAACTGTTTTTCTTTTCTTTAACATATTTATCTCCTCTCGTGACCTTATAAAGTTGACATTTTCAACCATGGCAGCACCACTCATCGAAATAATAACTATTTATAGACACCTGATCGGCATATACTGACAGTCACCACGTGGCCAGAAAAGACATGGTTCATACTGAGTTTCAGTCCCTAAATTTACGGCCATACAGATTTAAGGCCCTAATAATGATAAACTTATAAAATCATTGCCATGTACATTTGTGCCATTGCGGCAAAGTGTGATATAACCATGGGGTTTGAATGGCGAGGCAGAGTTGATGTGAATGACATGCTCAAGTGTAGACAGGTACCCTGTCCTTTGCCTCCTAACAGCTCAATTGTGGCGATGAGTGCAAGCGCTCTAGGACAGGCAAACCAGTCTAGCTCGAGTGAGGACAGGAAGCAACTCTAATGTCAAAACAATTGCCTTCTTAGCAGTCAAGCAGATGACGATACATTTTCCTTTGGAAATGTGAAGTAAAAAAATAACAAATCTTTTTAAAAAGCGAAATTTCAAAATGAACTTGCCTTTGATTGTTTATGTCCAATTCAAGGCCTTTGTAAAGCATTTTGTCTGAATTCCAGCCTTTTCAAGCTAATCTTGCACCTAAGGCCTTTTTAAGAACGTCTAAATTCCAGACCTTTCAAGGTCTGTGTGAACCATGAAAGACAAACTGCCATACCTCCTCGGAAGCAGCTGACGGACACAGCGAATGTGGCTGGGATGTATCTGTTTCTGTCTGGGTTCCACTCCACCCGACACTGGTGAACTGCGGCCTCGGAGCCCGTGCAGTTGACGTAGGATGCCAAGATGTTGCCATTGAGGCTGGATGAGGATGGGGAACGCCACAACACCTGCCCTGCAACCATGCCGATGCTGCGACAGAAAACGGACGCGTCCTTGTCGTCGAACTCGAGGCGGGAAATGTAGCCCCACTGACCGTTGATGTTGAGCTGGGCAATCCCTTTGTCCCCCACCGACCCGGGAGCCATCCTGTATTGAACACCCTCTGAAATGGACAAACAGTTCCATACTAGAACATGGCAATGATATTTGACATATAAATATGAGCCTTGAAGGCATGGTGACCATGAATGTATTTCAAGAGGCCACTACTGGGATCAGGTGGTCAGAACTGCTGACTTGGTTGATGGACTTGCTGACTTGGTTGATGCAAGTCAACACATCTATATTGCGTAGATCGATGCTGATGATGTAATGACTAGTTTTTCTGGTCCAGATTCCTATTTTTTGCTGTCGGCATATAGCTAGAATATTGCTGAGTGCGGTGTCAAACAAAGAAAGAAAGAAACATAACCTTAAATTAAATACCGAATATAAGAGGTGAGGTGAGGTGAGGTGAAATTGGGTTTAATGTTGCCTCCAAGATTAATGCACTTATATAGCGACGTGCATGCATGTGTGTGTGTGCGGCTGCTTGTACTAGTCCGGACTGAGACCGATTTATGGGGCTACCTCACTGAGATACCATGCCACAGTTTAACATGAATACCTCACTCAGACACAGTATACTGACTCTGAGCTGACCAGTCCTTGTTTTAGCCCCTTAAAGCTGAGCACCAGACAGGGTAACAACAAGCACCATCTTTTAACGTCTTTTGGTATGACGTGGCCTGGGATCGAACCCTTTGACCTTCCGCTCTCCGGGCGGACGCTCTACCACTAGTGAATGCTGCCGGCTTACCTCCAGAGTTGCTACACAACACAGCTGCCCCACGCCTTGACTCCGCGCACCCGTGCTGTGTGTCGAAGACATCATGGCTGCAATCATTGAAGTTGGTATCATCGTCTCTGCAGACCACATTCCCCATTAGCAGTGGCATGCCTTGGGGGATGGCTGAGCCCGGGATTGCGACTCCCCCAACATATCCGAGCTGCCGGCATGCTGAAATTGCTTCAGTATCATTCCAGTTCTCTCCACAAATGGCTCCCCAGATGCCAAATCGGCTGACATTGACCATGCCTGTGAATCCATTCTTGGGAAGACTGATTGCAATATCTGCAATGGAAGCCACGTGATTGTGAGCAAATGTGTAGAACATAAAAGCAAAAAATGATTGTTCAACGTTATCAAAGAAATCTCTACCAAAATCAGAGTCCTTTGTATGATTCCAACTGTATCGTGACCATGTGTTTCTGAATCAAATAGTAAGCATATCCTGCCACACCAGAGTCACCCATCACAAACACATGCAAAGGCAAGTCAATCGTTCACTCCAAAAACACGGGATCATATATAGTCAAAATAGTTCACGTACATGTTCGGTCCATTATTCGTTAAAGAAAAACACTGGAGCAGTGGGGACAATTTTGCCAGTATTTAATGTTGTTTTGATTATAACTATTTTTCAGTTGTAATATTTCGAAGGCCAATGGGGTTCATCTTCACCCATTAGCACATGAATATATTTCAAAGCAAATGAGAACAGTTGTGGTTTATGTGCTTCTGAAACATGAATAAGAATATCATCACAACATTAACATCTGAGAATATTAAAATTAAATAACTAAATGCACCTTTTCACACTTTAACCAAATACAGTCAAGTCTCGTTAATCCGACAATCGTCTTTATCCGACGCTAATGATGAGAAGCGATTAAATCTGTGATATTTAGACCCGTTAATCCGACAGTTTTGCACTCTGAATCAGACACACCTAATTTGGCGAAATTCAGTCTCGTTAATCAGACACAGTGATCAGCATACTACCTGATCATCTGCCCGCGAGTACACAGCCCGTGTTTTATGCAAGACAAGTCGGCTGGTAGCTGCATATTACAACGGCTGCAGAGATAAACTTGCTTAACAATAAACAATTAATGCTTTAAATAAACAAAACAGGATAAATCACATGCTGAGATTCCCTCAATCTCATTAAAATCAGATACAAGTTCTCGCTAACGCCGAGGACATCCCATTACAGGTCACGTCAGAACGACCTTTTGCAAACTTTGACCGACCAATGGAAGTCGAAATTAGCCACTAAGAAAGCAGCTTTCAAAAAAGCAGCTTTCTTGAGCTTTGCGGCACCAGTTTCAAACTGGCGACTTCCATTCCAGACTATGCTTTAGAGTGAGTGAGTGAGTGAGTGAGTAAGTATGGTTTTACGCCGCTTTTAGCAATATTCCAGCAATATCATGGCGGGGGATAGGGCTTCAAAGAGTAATCGGGCACGGGCCGAGTTAAGATGTACTCGAGTCCAGTTTGAAGGACTCGAGTACTCGACCAAGGGAGATAACTCGAATTTGGTCGACTTTCACTTGTCTGTATGTAACTTTCTTTTTCATGAGTAATTAATTAAATCAAATAAAAGTGTCAATAGCTTTTCTTTTAGTTATTTTTTGAAACAATACACTTATTTACAAACATTTCATAAGGATACTTCAAGTTTTAAAAAGTACTTTATTTCTTGTTTAAAAGGGAGGTTTTACGAAAAAATTATACTGTCGCAGGCAGTAGACCTACTCATTCTAAATTAGCCTCGTAATGTTAATCATTATTAATTCAATATTTTCATAAGATATTTATAACTGGACATCACTTTATTGAATTTTAACTTTGTGTTACTGTATCTCATTCTAATCATATCTTCAAATGTCTTATAGAAGTCAAACTATAAATTTAGAAACCTAGTTATCTTTCAATGTTTTGTTTTCAATTAAGAAAAAGGTAAATACTGACTTGTGAATTTGTGATAACATTGAAATTGTTACTTTTAACTTATTATCTATATTTATTGACAATTTCCTTCGGCGCTGGCATCAAATGATCTTATTTATAATATAAGGTATACCTAAGAAGCCAGCCAATCACCAATCCCAACATACATCACGTGACGATCACGTTTCTGGAAATTTGAATATGTGTTCGCAACTTGATGACGTCATAAATTGGACCACTTTAGTTTTGAGAGGGAAGTGTCTAGTAAGTTACTCCCTATAGATGTAGCTGGACTACGCAGATAAACACAGTGGCTGAACGATAACATCCAAAAGAGTGAGAGATATGACAATCGGTATTAGAAGAAAAGGTACAGATAATCGAGCATTGTGAGAATATACGGGAATTAACAAACTTAACCCACCTGTTCGTAAAATGGACTCACCAACATTTCCGAGGTCGGATTTTATTCAGGGAGTCATCATTATTAAAATTTGGGTAAATAATGTTAAAGCTTGTACCCCCTCATGGTTTATTCTCCCTGCAGTGTACAACAGCTACTGTATTCAACGTAATAAGCGCCTAGGGCGCTCTCAAAATTAGAAATAGGGGGCGTTTATTAGAATATTATTTTGAGTTGAAAGATCGTAAATTTCGTGGTCTATGCTAACAGCCTGAAATGTTTACATACGACAGATATATTTTTCAAGAATTTAATTGCCCATAATTAAGGGTGATATAACACATGAGTGCGTATTATACACGAAAAAAAAAGTCTTGTGTACATTGATCAATCGGAAGGGGTGCTAATTGGGGTTGTTCACTAGCCAATATATTAGCAAATATTGCCGTGGGCGCTTATTACATCGAATACAGTATTTCTTAAATAATGACATTGGTAAAAACTTACCTTCAGATAGTTCCGTAGTACTGCACGCCACTGACACATAATTGGCACACTCCCCGGTCGGGGCGATGGTGCAGTTGGCCAGCATCTGTTCATGGCCTTCACATGTGATCCTGGTTATCTTCGGGTCTGTGGACCTGGGTAGATTCCCCAGGGCAGAACAGCATTGTCTCTTTCCTTTGTTGTACCCCATCTGTCGACATGCTACCTCCGCCGCGTTACCGTTGAAGCCGTTCTCACACACAGACGACCAGGTGCCGTTGAGTTTCACTTCTAGTCGCCCGTAATCAGTACGGCCGTTGATGTCTCCTGATAGACGCACTGGATAAAAGTAAAATATAGGTGAGTGGGTGGGGTGAACTTGGGTATAACTGGGGTATAATTAGTGCATTTATTGCAAATGTGTCCGTGCATCTCCTTAATGCAGAGCGCTATGCAGACAAACAACACATACTATCTTTTTACGTCTTTTGGTATGACCTGACATCTCCAAGCCAACCAGACCTTGTTCTATCCCCTCGGACCTTGCACCAGGCAGATAAACAACAAGCACCATCTTTTGACTTCTTTTGGTTTGATCCAACTGGGATTGAACCCCCGATCTTCCGCTCTCTGGACAGAGTGGCAGGTCGTAGATGTATCCCTTCATTGTAAACCATGTTGTACAGGTATAGGAGGTGAGGTGAAATGGGGCTTCACATCGTGTCCGTGTTTATTCCACTCATATCGCGACGTGACTCCTGATGATCCAGACTAGAATAGGTCTTCAGCAACCCATGCTTGCCGTATAAGGTGACTATGCTGGTTGAAATGGCGACTAACGGGATTGGGTGGTAAGGCTTGCTGACTTTGTTGATGCATGTCATTGTATCCCAATTGCATGGATCGATGCTCATGATGTCAATCACTGGATTGTCTGGTCCAGACTCGATTATTTAGACCGCCATCATATAGCTGGAATATTGCTGAGTGCAGCGTTAAACAACAAATAAACAAATATATAGCGACGTGCATGCACGTCTGGGTGTGGTTGCTTGTGCTAGTCCGGACTTATGCCAGTTCTACGAGACCCCTGAGATACCCTGCGGCAGTTTAACAAAGATACACCACTTGGACAGTTTACCAAGCCAAACAACCCTTGTTTTAGCCCCTTAATGCAGAGTGCCAGGCAGGGTAACAACAAGTACCATCTTTTGACGTCTGTGAGGATTAGAGGGTGTATTGAATACAAAAGGCTTTTACATACATTAGTAAGGGGACACGCCTAGTACTACTGTGCATTAATGAGGTTTTAGTTGCCAAGAGACAACAAGAATCAGAGTGAGTGAGTGAGTGAGAGTGTTGGGTTTAACGCCGCTTTTAACAGTATTCCAGTTATATCACGGCGTGTCAGCTTAATGTGGGAGGAAAGCCCGAAGTGATGCAGGTCTCAGACGTTGACAACTTTGGTGAAACCCATGGGCATGGATATGGTGCTGACAAACCTAGAAACATAATCGGGGCGAACCGGGATTCGAACACACAATCATTGGTTTCTGGCGTTCCCAAGGGACGCAACTCTGCACAGCGAATAATGGCGCCGTAGACGACTGGATCAACAGTGGCCCCAAGAATCAGAGTACCTAGTTCTGTTCGGTATGGAATAGCTAACTAAGAAGGAAAAGAATGAAAGAAACTTGCGGAGGTTGGTATATGATTGTACGAAGATCCACTTTAAAAGCTTTGAAAAGTATTTCAGTTATATCGGATTCACGACAGAGAAGCACCAACTTTCGCAAGTTATTATTTTGAAAACTAAACGAGCCTGGTATGGTGCATAAAGATCGAGGATTATAATTGGAGAGAATAGCGATTTGAACCCATGATGAACGGATATTGACAGCTAAGGGACGCAATGCTGCAGTGCACTGTCGTCTTAGACCACCATCTTTATGAGAGCCGATAGTGAGGTTAGCTCTCATGAAAAGACATATCAGAAAAGTGTAGCAAGGTATTAAAAGACTGCAGTGGTATATTTCAACAGTAGTCATCTGGATTATGAGTTGCCTATGGATACAACAACAATAGCAACAAAGATGTTAAAATATCAATCCAATCATTTAGTAACATTGTCGTTACATATTGTTTTTTTTATGTTTATTTGGCTTTTCCTTGTTTCTGGCAATTTTTTTTTTTTAAGGAAGGTTATTTCTGATTATACTAATCCATCCACAATTGAGTCCAAAAATAACTTTTTTGAAAAACGAATAAAAGAACAAAAATAATAATTAAATTGTTGTTGTATCGAGTTGTAGATGCCTGGAGAAATGAAGAACACTATGACTTAAAACTCACCTGGGATGGTACCTGTTTAAATGTAACGTATAACATAAACTATAACTACAAAATACAGCAATAATGAAACCCAGTAACATTATGTATATTCCAAAACATGATGAGTTAAATGAGTGAGTGAGTGAGTATGGTTTTACGCCCGCTTTTAGCAATATTCCACCAATATCACGGCGGGGGACACCAGAAATGGGCTTCACACATTGTACCCATGTCGGGAATCGAACCCGGGTCTTCGGCGTGACGAGTGAACGCTTTAACCACTAGGCTACCCGACCACCCCTATGAACTAAATGAGTTATTGATGTGTGAGTGAGTGTTCAACAATATATCAGTTGTATATTTGCCTATAAATATAGTAAACTACGCTTATAATGAACAGACAGATATAACAAACTGTTTTTTTGTCCCGGCTGTTTGCTGTATATATGCTGAATATATGCTCATAATGAACAATAAAATGAATATAATGAACTAAAATTAGTGGTTCCTTTGAGTTCGTTATAACCGTAGTCAATCTCATTAAAATCAGATCTAAGTTCTCGTTGCTAAACAAAGATCTGAGGACATCCAATTACTGGTCACGTCAGAACGACCTTTCGCATACTTTGACCTACCACTGAAATGACTAACAAGAAGTCGACATCAGCCAATTAGAAAGCAGCTTACTCGAGCTTTACGGCACTCGTTTCAACCTGGCAAACTTCCATTTCAGACTAGGCTTGAAAAATATGTTCATACAGTTCTTGATTGAAATTTTGAAAACTGAACAAACCGGAATGTCTAATATATGGTTGAGATAGTATGGCAGTGCTTCCCATGTACTGTGCAACGCCTCCTCCATTCAAATGTTTATCCTACGGAAGTGAGACATAGACAACAATTTTGATTGAATCAGTTGCACGGGCCGTAACTGTTGTTCAGAATACCCTGTGTTAACGTTTTCAAGGTTGCATGATTAGAAAACACATTCCGTCTGTAACTTTCATGATCTGGTAAGCGATGCTTTGATTGGTTGGACAAAAGGTCGTTCTGACCTGACCAGTAATGGGATGTCCTCCGATCTTTGTTGAGCGATGGCGAAAACTAAGATCTGATTTTAATGAGACTGAACCGTAGTTTACTGTAATCAAATTTGGGATCAGGAAAATGATTTGATGTAAGGACACTTTACCAACAATTTGACTCTGAAACAATTTTAGGATTTGTTTGTCAACATCTTATAACACATAATAAGAAGACCAGAGAATATCTTCATTTTCCCTCGATACTGACCTGACAACCTATAATACTCAATATTTGGTAGGAGTATTCTGAGTGTGGGACTGAATGTGTGTGCTTGGCTCTTTGAGTGAGTGAGTTAAATTTTATCGTCACACCGGCAGTATCTCAGCCATATAGTGACGATGGCTCTTTGAAGATGGGTTTTTAAGTGAGTGAATTGGGTTTAACGCCGCTTTTAACAGTATTTCAGTTATATCGCGGCATTTCAGCTTAATGTGGGAGGAAAGCCCGAAGTCATGCAGGTCTCAGATGTTTACCACTTTGATGAAAGCAACGAGTATGGTGCTGACAAACCTAGAAACATAATCGGGGGAACCTGGATTCGAACCCACAAACTTAGGTTACTAGCATGCCCAAGGGACGCAACTCTGCACAGCGAATCACGGCGCCGTAGACGACTGGGCCAACCGTGCCCCCTCTTTGAAGATGGTGCCATACAGACAGTGTAACATACTGCAATGCAACTGGTCATTTTCAGCTTCACTGAAGTTAATAAAAGAAAGTACACAATTCAAGTAGCTGCAGCCCTCACGTTATGTAACAGTAGAAAATAGCCAGTATCCCTCTCAAATGTTGAGTAGTATACTTGTGATTTTTTATGTCTGTATGAGAGACCAGTACTCTGAAATTGTTCTCACCAGTGGAGTGGCACTGTATCACGGCGTCGTAGAGATGGGATTTACATAAGTCGTCCTCCTCGCCGAATCCTGACAAGGGGCAGTCGAAGATGCTGCTCTCATTCCCATCACAGGCTAACTGGTTGATCCACACTGGACCTGCAGTCTGACCCCGACTTCCGGCTTTTCCTGCAATGCCTGATGGGTGATTCATGTCCTTGCAGATTAGGGCGGCGATGTTGTCGTCAACGTTGATACCGCAAATGCTGCCCCATGTACCATTGATGTTAATTTCGACACGACCCTCAAGGCGTGTACCGCCCTCAATACGGAACCGTGGTTTTGTAATGCCTGAATCATTTTATATTGTGAAATATACACACAACTGCCATTAGAAGAAACATGACATCAATAATATACATAAGAGACTAACAGTATTTCAGTTATATAATTATATGTCAGCTTAATGTGGGAGGAAAACCCAAAGTGATGCACGTCTATGACGTTTACCTCTTTGGTAAAACCCATGAGCACGGGTATGGTGCTGACAAATATAGAAACATAAAACAATACGGACTTGGAATTGAACCCATGATCATTGGTTTCTGGAGTGCCCAAGGGACATTACTCTGCACAAGGAATTATGGGGCTTCAGAGGTCATACAAGATGAAAGTTTATCTACTGCCTTCAATAGAAATGCTTCATGTCAGTAAAATCACATATTGACTCCAATGACAAGAACAAAATAATAATACATTTAGTATGATTCATTAGTACTCTCCGCTTTCAAAGGCATCCTTAAGTCACCCCACTCTCTTCTCCCCGACCCCCACTGAACTGAACTTGACATTGAAAATGTGACCCAACCCATACCCACCCTCGTCGAATTTGAGAATTCAAATATGCATCCCACCCTTTCCGCGATCTTCATAAAACCTGGATCCACCTCTGTCTTAACTTATTTCTGTTGTATTCCATTTTCCAGTTTGTGAATGCTTAGCAATACGTGTAGTTCAAGTAAAGAGTCAAGTAAACAGTGGACATTGTTGTACGCTGCATTATTCCAGCTATTTTACAACAATCTGTAAATAATCAAGTCCTCAAGCGGCAAGGGCGTTCACAGACTATAAAAGTCCAGTCTCCACCCTTGCCAAACAAGGCAGGAATTCCGGAGTTACATTTTGGCCGGACAAACGAGTCTATGCATAGTTCTATCATTAGCGTAACAAACTAGACATCATGTTCATAAAAAACATGGATTTCAACGTGCAGATTTTGGTCAACTGAAGGATTTGCAAAGTATGTGTACTGCCAACTGGGCATAGACAGATATTTTGCAAATCTTTTCATGTTATTAATCAAGGTGCTCAAATGATTTGATGCACTTCGTGAGGTAGGGCCTGTTTTATTACAATATAGAACTTCAAGATTGTTTTGACTTGGTGCCCCTATTTAGTTTGAAGCAATTGCAAGTGATACGAGAAGTGGAATCGGATTGGTCAGTAGGAGGGATACAGAAAGGACATAACTTGAAATAGCAACTGGTGGCCGTACGATCGAGCCTGGAAATTCCAGCCTAGTACGGCAAGGGTGGAAACTGGACTTTTACAGGCAGTTAACTCACTTGCCTCAGGAAGATGGACCAAGTAAGGCAAACCAGTGGTTGACAATGACAATATCAGCCAGAACATATCCTGTAATCGGCAATCTACATTAATTGGCACTTAAAACAAGCATAGGGTATTCAAAACCTATTTAGCCCACATTCACCCCTAAGTGAGTGAGAGCATTGGGTTTTACGCCAACTTTTAGCAACATTCCAGCAAAATCACGTCTGGAAGCACTAGAAATTATCTTCACTGATTGTCCACATTTTACGCCTTTGTGAACACTCAAACCTCTAGGCTACCTCACCTTTCCAAACAAATCTCACCTGGGGATCTGTAACAGAAGGCTGCTGCGTCTGATCGTTTGTCGCATGGGTTAATCTGATTCCACGTGATCCCAGGGCAGGTCTCCAAGAGGTTTTCTGTACCGGTGCAGTTCAAGTTTGTCATCCAACGTATTTCCTTTACGAAACTCCGTCTATTGTTGTTAATTCGTTTGTAGGAAAATCCGCCATTGGTCATTCCCATCTCTCTGCACACGACTTTGGCCTCGTTGTCGTCGAATCCATTAGGACATATGAGACCGTCGTGGCTGAAGTGTTGGAGGACCACTCTGCCGGATGTCCCGTTGTCGAGCTTCACGATGTATGCTGTCAGAAACAATACAGAAAGGTGTCTTCATTAAATGACAGAGGTTTCCAATCCTATAGCGTCACCTTTACTGACAGAAGTTTAAATATGTCATAGGCATTGAGGTTGGACAATCTTATCTTATTTCACCGCCTCCATATGCAACTAAACATTGAAGTTATTTCAATCCACACAAATGCTTAAATATCATTTACAGTAAACTATGTTAATAACGAAAACGCTTATAATAAACTGACGGATATAACGAACTGCTATTCAGGTCCTGGTCATCTGCTGTATATATATATACCCGGTATATATAATGAACTACAGTTTTAACGAACTAAAATAAGTTGTTCCTTTGTGTTCATTATAACCGAAGTTTACTGTATATCAGTCGAGTTGGATCAATCCTTTGCTACCTGCTACGAACGTAATCATTCATTATCACAAAAATATTATGATATTATAATTTATAATCATGTTAAACAACAAAGTGACGGTAGTCAAATGCTAGATTTCTTAAAGCATTTTATTGAACATTAAGGCAGATTCAAATTCAGGGTCTTTTCAAACCTGTGTGATCCTTAAATTGTACTCACCATTTGAGGTATCAGTGACATTGGAGCAGACGACAGATGCGTAATGGTTGGAGCTGCAGATGGAGGTTTTGGTATGGGTACAGTCCATCACAGATGCCTCTTCTCCAGTACACTTGAGGTCAGCTATGGCAATGGACTTGCCCACATCACCGAAGGCGGAACAGCAGAGTGCTTTTCCGTCTGGATAACCCATTTGGCGGCAGGCGACCTTGGCCTCTGTGTCTGTGAATCCCGCCGAGCAGACAAGGCCATAGGAGTAGCCTGTCCAAATCTCTAATCCACCAAATTCTGGTTTCGGCTCGAGGCGCACTGTTAATTGTAGATAGTATCTCATAACAAGAGTGAGAGAGTGTGTAAGGTCGTTACATGTGCATAGCAATATTTGATGGGGGGACACCACAAATACTTTCAAACATTGCATCCATGCTTGGAATCGAACCCTTGTATTTGGTTTGATCAGCGAACAAATTAACCACCTCCACCCCAGACTAATTGAGATGGCGTTCTCGTTTATCTCACTTATCGTTCTTCACCACATGTCTTTGTTGATGTTATAAGTATACATTAGATGTCAGGTCAAATAAAAACTGCTTTAGCCTAGGCTAATCCAAGACCCGTTTGCCACTTCAAATATATATTGAGTGCAAAAACACAACCATATCAATGATCCAACATTCAAAAGAGTTTATGAAATTTATGCCCCCTTAACCATTTTCTTACCTATACTCACTGTACAGCAGTGATCAAAATGAAGCTTCCCCAACCCCCACCCCTACACTTTTAAAAACCAAATGTATTATGTAGTGGAGGCAGTAAAATTGACTGAGACAGGATTTTGATATTTTGTAGCCCTTCCTTTTAAAAAATGCTGGATCTGCCCTTGGCACCAATGTTGTTTGTTTGTTTGTTTTTTAACAATATTTCACTTATGTGTCTGCGGCCTGTAAATAGTATACATGCTCGCTGACTTGGTTAATGCACGTCATCTTATCCCACTTGTGTGGGTCGATGCTCATGGTGACAATCACTGTATTGTCTGGTCCAGACTCGATTATTTACAGACCGACGTCATATGGCTGGAATATTGCTGAGTGCGACGTTAAACAACAAACAAACAAACATATTGCGAGCAAAGATCCAGGCCGTTGCGATATATGACAAGTCATCGACCTGACCACCCAATGCATTTGGTTGCTTCTCACGACCAGAGTATGTCCTTGTGTACCAATTCTAACCCGGAAATACCCAGGGGCGTCAGCATGTTGGGAGTTTAAGACAGGTTTCCGGCGTGACAAGAAAACGTTTTAGCCTAAGGCTACCCAAACAACTGTAGCATAAGAAACACAAATGCGTTTTATATAAAAGCGACAAAACCCTTTTCACATTCATAAGAAATCCCTACAGAAGGCAGAATCCATTGCACAACTCTGACTTCATCATGAGCATATGTGTTCATGAATCACTATGACACCAAATGTGCGCGAAAAGGTGACTCACCTCTGGGGAAGCAGTAAACGCCTGCATCGTTGTCGTGGTCGTGGCAGTAACCGGCGCTGTTGTTCCAGCCGCGATTAGGACAGGCATAGATCGACTTGTCATTAATGCGGCAGCGCATCTCATCCATATACACCGGTCCAGAACCACGCCCATACCGGGACTGAGCGTAAGCGATACCTTCCACAAAGCCCAGTTGTCGGCAAAGGGCGCGTGCGTCGTATCTAGACCAGACATAGTCACAAATTGTGCCCCAAACTCCGTCATAAGAGATCTCAACCCGCCCGAAGTTTTTGCCGCCATCGGACAATTTCACCTGAATACCTAGAAAAAGGAGCGAAGATCAGTTAGTTGCGTTTGTAGTAATTTTCAAGCACTATCACGACAGGGGACAGAATTTGGCCTCACATATTGTACCAATGTTGGGATTCGAACCCGGGCCCTAGGTATGACAAGCGAACACTTAATCCGCTGGGCTACCCCATCGTCAGTGCGAAGATCTTACGACATCAAACTGAGGAAATGCGTTTAAGTGTTGTATGTTAATATTTTTTACAAATACAATATAACAGACAAATAGAGAATCTCACCCGAGTGTCTTTTGATATCAAATATATCAACACGAGTTGATAAAAGTGGAAAAAATCCGAGGCTTGCCGAGTATTTTTGCCACTTTTATCAACGAGTGTTGATATATTTGATATCAAAAGACACGAGGGTGAGATTTTATTTATCATCCAACATCATTCTTTCAACGTTTTCAATTTGTAGACAGTAATTAGCAGTGTCTTCAGTGTAAAAAGTACTGCAAACAGCTTCAGTAGCAGAGCCATTAGTGATAGCATTTGATTGTGACGTCATGGTAACCAGTGACGTCACAATGGTCTGCAATGCATTGTAATGTAATTTCATTGCAGCGATATCTACAGTGTAGATATCGCTTGATCTCATCCAAGCGATATCTCCTGTGGGAGCCAGTATTGGATGATTTTTTTCATATTTGGAGATCAACCACTGTTTGCAAACTAGAATTGACGTTGTTTGGTGAGAGGGCGAGTGAGGGAGAAGTTATTACGCTTGGAACAATATTTCAGTTGTATCAGGGTGTGTGAGATGAAGGTTAGGCGTTAAACCACTTTGGTGAAGTTCGGTGCTGACTAGACCATGGATCAAAATATGGGATTCGAACCCGCAATCAGCGGATCCCGACCCAACTACATGAATTGCATGGCCTCCACCACTGATGCATCCATGCATACTTCGAATATTCACAAAAGTGTCAAGGGCTATCAGATTTCAAATGCAATATACATGTAAAATGTAAAGATTAGATTGACTTAACGACATTCTTGACCACTCTTGTCCTTCCAGACAAATCGAACGGCTTGCAGGTTACGGAAAGGGCAAGTGATGGTTTTTATAGGGCGGATCGTTGTATGACAAAGGGACACAACTCTGCATCTACTTGTCCCCCATACATATAACAGAGCACTGCCATGCTCCATACACTTACCGGTTGACTTGTAACACAGGGCTCCAGCCGAGGTTGCGGAGTTTCTGCAAGATCTGGACACAGTGTCGTTCTTCACGCAGTCAGCAATGGAAGCTTCGCCCCCGGTGCAGTTGACGTCGGAGTACCACACCAGCTCAAATGTGCTATTCCGGGGGGTCCCGAAAGCTACACCCCCTGCAAATCCCGACTGTTTACACAGAATATTGGCATCCACATCACTCCATCCTTCCTCGCAAATAGTTCCATTCAGGCCATATCGTTCTACGATCACGCGGCCATTGAAGCCATTCTGTACGTGGTATTTTGTTCCTGAATTATCAAAGTACATGCCCAGTCAGTGTAATCGCAAAAAATCAGGTTCGTATATGTTGTATAACAAAGCTTAGGTAGGTATATAAGAACAATATTACAACAATACGTCTCTAATACAAACAAATAATTCATCAATGTACTTTCGGTACCCAATCGTATAAGCGTTTGTTATATGACACTGCAAATCATGATAGGATAATTGCGTCACACTGCATCAAATTATTGCGAATAGGGCCCCTGCAGATCCGGGCTAGAATAGGTCTTCAGAAAGCCTTGCTTGTCGTATGAGGCGACTAACGGGATCGAGTGGTCAGGCTCGCTGACGTGGTTGATGCATGTCATCGTATCCCAATTGCGTGGATCTATGCTCATGATGTCAATCAGTTGAATGGCTGGTCCAGACTCGATTATTTACAGATCGCCGGCGACATATAGCTGGAATATTGCTGAGTGCGGCGTTAACCATTAACCAAATAAACCAAGACTGTCGAATCGCAGTTTCACATTCTTTTCACCATCGTATTAATTTCATGATTCATGGTGCTTACATTATTTAAATGTTGGCAAGTATTGTGTGAACTGAATTAGTTGGGTGTAACATTAAATTGCCGCTTTCAATTGCATTGCAGCGTTTCAGCTTAATGTGCGTTGGAAAGTTAATATTGACACATGTTTACGCTGTTTTGGTTTTCAAACAATAAGACGCTGTTCAAAAGTGAAATTATTTGTGCATGTTCACATTTCTATGATATACAGTAAACTACGGTTATACCGAACACGCTTATAACGAACTGACGGATATAACGAACTTACTTTTTGGTCCCGACTACTTGCTGTAGTCATGCTGTATATGTACTTATAACGAACTACGGTTATAACGAACTAAAATTAATAGTCCCTTTGAGTTCGTTATAACCGTAGTTTACTGTACATCGAAATGACCAGCACACCTTCTGATGTCCGACTCACCTGCTTGTTGCGTGTCCGAGAAGCAGATGGCCCTTGCTTGACCAACGCTGTATGGACACTGGCCCTTGTTATACTTGCAGGCGGCCAGACTGCTCTCATTGCCCTTGCACTCAATGTTGGTGATGTAGTTGGGGTTGTAGGTGGCCCGGGACGTCCTCAAGATCTTCGACCTGGAGAAGCCCAGACTCCTACAGGCAACGTCGGCATCTTCCTGGTCGAAGGAATCAGCACACACCATGTGCCATCGGCTTCCTATCAGCATGCTGATCTTGCCCATAGCCATCGACTGATTCACCGACCCTTCCGTGACACGCACTGAAACATGACGTGGTTAGGTTATATACAACTCAAAATAAGTTAAAGAACATCCGATTCAGTCTTTAGTTTGTTTGTTTGTTTTGTTATTTAACGCCGCACTAAGCAGTAGTCCAGCCATATGACGGCGGTCTGTAAATAATCGACCCTGGATTGACATCATGAGCATCCATCACGCTATTGGGATCGATGACATGCATCAACCAAGTCAGCGAGCCTGACCACCCGATCCCGTTAGTCGCCTCTTACGACAAGCATATTCGCCTTTTACCCCTATTCTACCCGGATCTTCACGGGTCCTGTCTTTAGTCATAGTACTATATGTAATTACTTAATCTGTCATGTCATGACAGATTAACTAAAGTAATGTGAACGAATTGGATTATTAAAACTTCTTGAGTAGTATATGATGAATAGTTTGAGTGGGTGACTATGGTCTTACGCCGTATTTAGCAATATTCCAGCAATATCACGGCGGGGGACACCAGAATTGGCCTTAACACATTGTACCCATGTTGGAAATCGAACCCGGGTCTGCGGCGTGACTAGCTAACGCTTTAACCACTAGGCTACCCGACCGCCCGACGAATAGTTGGAGAGTAAGTTTGGTTTAACCCTGTTTTGAACAATATTTCAGTTAAATCACGGTGTGCCAGCTTCATGTGGGGCAAGCTCCCGAAGTGTGCAGGCCTGACATGTTTACCACTTTGGTGAAAGCAACTAGCATGGGTACTGTCTTACAACCTAGAAAAATCATTAGGGTTAATTAGGGTTTCGAACCCACAGACAGATTTCAAGGGAAATTGCGAATTGCGACTAGGCCACCGTGTCCTTGGACTAGCAAAACAAGAGACAACGCTGCAACCAAATAAAGTAACAGCCAGGTGATCTATCAATCTAGATTAACATTCCACATTCCCAGGATGAATGGTGTGTTTAATAAGTCAAAAGAATGAGAACCTGTTATGTTGCTTACCGTCTCTGAAGCAGAAGGCCCCCGCGTCCTCAACACACGCCTCTTCGTTGATGACGTTCTTCCAACCAGAGTTTGTACAGCGGAATAAAGACGGCTCGTTACCGAAACATCGGAGCTGAGTCATGTACACCGCCCCTCTATCCTTGGGGTATCTAAAACAGGGGATAAACGATTATATGTGAGTCAGTTGAATGAGACGACCCTATGAACGACATGTCAGCCATCACGGTGTAAGCCAATTGGTACAGGCGTACAATTTTGGTGACACTCGATCGCGTGTGCGGTGTTGATATGGCAAGGAACACTGCTGATCGGAGCAGATCTAGATTTCCAACACATATGCAGCTGATCCTGGCACGACTAAGGGGCACGATAGCCTGCAAATAATCGAGTTTGGGCCAGCAAACATTGGTTGGCCGTACGTGTTGTGAGTGAGTATGGTTTTACACCGCTTTTAGCAATATTCCAGCAATACCACGACAAGTGACACAAGAAATGTGCTTCACACAATTTAACCAATTGGGGAATGGAACCCGGCGTGACTAGCAAACGCTTTAACCATCAGGCTTCCCAACTGACAAGTTGACTACGAACAAAGATTCAATCGGTTGATAACACACAATTAGCCAGGATAGGCACTGTAACCACCCAATCCTCATTTGTAGGCTCAGATGATCAGCATCCCGGGGAGAATATTCAAATGCAGTCTCCAGGGAGGATGTCTTGAGCTGTACTTACCTAAGAGCGACGCCGTCATTGAAGCCGAGCTGCGAACATGCCACTGTGGCATCGTTGTCGTCCCAGCGTTTGCCACAAATCCGTCCTGCCTCGCCGTTGATGATGACCTCGAGACGGCCATGCTTACCTCCCCTTGGTGAGAACTGAAGCCTTGGAGCTGGGGTGAAGAGACATTACAATTAAAGTCTGAACTTGTAAGTGAAACGCTTTGAGGACTGAAAACCAGTTCTTACTTAGTTCGAACTTTTCTTTGCTCACCCATCCCCTACCCCCACCACCTTCCCTACCTAAAAGAAAATTAATAGAACCCAAACAAAACAAAGCCAAACAAACACAAAAACAACAAGAAAACAAACAAACAAACTAACTCTCGGAAAGGCATCGCTTATTATAGCAAATTGATGTTTATTCTGCACCATACTTCAGAGAGTAAATGAGTGAGTGCGTATGGTTTTTGGAAATATTCCAGCAATATCGCGACGGGGGACACCAGCCATTGAATATTGTGGGGAATCGAAACCGGGCATTCGGCGTGAACTTCAGCCAGAAACCTGTTAGCCAATAACCCCCTACATCTATCCATGTCGGATCGTTCGGATTAACCAGCCATGGGAACGAAGAATGATCATTAGGGTCAGTGAGTAAACTTTGTGTTACTCGGAAGTCAGCAAGTTTCCAGTTCCATCACCGCGGCCAGGAAATGATGGAACTAGGGGTTGATAGCACGAGCAACACTCGTTGGTACAACGGCGTACAATCACCCAGTTCACACACTGTATCCACCCGAACCTCATTAATCTTCTCTTCTCTGACGATAGGTTGGGCTACATGGGCCTATTCTGACCGGTACAATCATCAGGATAAACAGGGCTACTTTGTTCTAATTAATACTCCACACATCGACACTCACCTTCTCCGCTGTAGCACAGCACACCACCAGCCTGCAGTGATGTGCAGAGTTCCTGTCCTTTCGGACAATCCTCCAGTTTGCTCTCGCTGCCGTCACAGTTGATCTCACTAATGAAGAACGGCCCTGCATAGTTTCCAGCATATCTGTAAGCTATTCCTCCTGTGTGCCCGAGCTCCTTACACGTGACGTTGGCGTCGTGGTCATCCCAGTACTTGTCACACACGTAACCCCATGTCTGATGCTTGCGTGCCCGAAGTCTCCCAGAGGCCTGGTCAGTCTCTATGTTACCGCCTTCAAGCTTGTACTTGTCGCCTGTGGAGTATATAGAATGAGTGAGTGAGTGAGTGAGTTGGGTTTATCACCGCTTTGAACATTATTCCAGTTATATCACGGCGTATCAGCTTAATGTGGGAGGAAAGCCGAAAGTGATGCAGGTCTCAGACGTTTACAACGTTGGTGAAACCCACGAGCACGGGTATGGTGCTGACAAACCTAGAAACATAATCGGGGCGAACCGGGATTCGAACCCACAATCATAGGTTTCTGGCGTGCCCAAGGGACGCATCTTCCCGAGGCAAGAGAGTTAACTGACTTTAAAAGTGGAAACTGGACTTTCATAGTCAGTTAACTCACTTGCCTCGGGAAGATGAAGGGACGCAGCTCTGCACAGCGAATCGCGGCGCCTTAGACGACTGGGCCACCCGTGCCCCCCGAGTGAGTGATTGAGTGAGTGAGTGAGTTGGGTGAAACACCGCTTTGAACTTTATTCCAGTCATATCACGGCTTGTCAGCTTAATGTGGGAGGAAAGCCTGAAGTGATGCAAACTTTACAAAGCTGGTGAAACCCACGAGCACGGGTACGTTTCTGGCACGCCCATGGGACGCAACTCTGCACAGCGAATTGTGGCGCCTGTGACGACTGGGCCACCCGTGCCTCCCAGAATGAATGAGTACTGTTTAATGCCACAGTCGGTCATATTCAAGGGGTTTAACGGCGGCCTGCAAACAATCCAGTGAATCATGTCATGAGCATCGATCCACGCAATAGGGATACGATGACACCCGGTCAACGAATTAAGTCACCAAGCATGACCGCCCGATATGTTGTGTCGTCTTTTGCGAAGAACACAGGCTGCTAGATTACTAGGGAACCAATTCTACCCTAGAATTTGATTAATCTACCACGGATTCCAAGAGAGGAACGAAGCAGTGAATGAATAAGGTTTTGGCCCGTACATATGAGAGTCATTATATATAAACGTCAATGTCTCATGAGTACTTATCGTCATGTAACAACGGCAGCACAAGAACGAATCACGAATCACTGTTAGACATGACAACAAGTGTTCTGTAAAATGGATAAGTACATGTTGTTTGTTTGTTTGTTTGTTTGTTTGTTGTTTAACGCCACACTCAACAATATTCCAGCTACACGACGGCGGTCAGTAAATAATCGAGTCTGGACCAGACAATGCAGTGAGCATTGATCCATACAATGGCGATCGATGACATGCATCAACCAAGTCAGCGAGCCTGACCACCGATCCCGTCAGTCGCCTCTTACGACAAGCAAGGGTTGTTCTGAAGACCTATACGTCCTGCTACGTCAGTAACTGTCCAGGTCGCCATACAGATGACCCAAGAAAATATTCCACGTCCATTAAAGGGGGCGGTCAAATGATTGAGCCTGGACCAGACATAAAAAGAATCAGCAATGTCTTCCGGGTTTGATAACGTCATCGGAATTGATCTCAATAAAAAATCTCAAGGCTTATCTCCCTTTGATTATGATGTAACAGGTACTCATAAACGGATAATGAACTTAACAAAAATATATTCTGAAACATTTGCTTCATTGAAAACTTTCTGAATTATTCATTGAATCATGTTCAATACGTCATGATCCATATTACACACATCTCAAATTTACCTTGAATTGTTCATTGAATCATGTTCAATACGTGTATGTCATGACCAATGTTACATACGTCTAAAAGTTTCGTGTTAACACATTTAATGAGTGAGTGAGTATAGTTTTACGCCGTTTTTAGCAATATTCCACCAATATCACGGCGGGGGATACCAGAAATGGGCTTCACCCATTGTAGCCATGTCGGGAATCGAACCCGGGTCTTCGGCGTGACGAGCGAACGCTTTAACCACTAGGCTACCCGATCGCCCCGTCAACACATTTTGGAAAGTCCCGAAGACAAAACTGAAAACACAATACAAGTATATACAGAGTGATGTGAACTTTGTAAGCAGTGTTCTGTTTTGTCGGACTCTGCTCCCTATTATCCGACTATATATAAACGTTGTAAACAATCAGTATGACAGTGACTGAACTCACCGCCGACAACAGTGTCATAACAAGCCACCGACGCATAGGAGATGCTGTAGGGTAGACAAGTTGCTGTCAACGACTTGTCATAGTCACAGTTTAACAGCGACGTCTCGTTACCGCTACAGGTGATGTTAGGCCGGACGCTGTCCATTCTCTGCCGGCCGAACACCCCCAGGGGGAGAGCCTGGCCGTTCTTGAAGCCCAGCTCCGTGCACACAACCTTCGCAGCCTTGTTATCAAAACCGGTTCTTCCGCAAACTGTGGCCCAGCGTCCTCGGCTGTAGATCTGAACCACCCCCACGCTGTGTGTCCCGGGGGTGAGGCGGACTGAAAGGGGTGAAGTTATTTCCGATTTTAGTGAGTGAGTGAGTACGTATGGTTTAACGTCGCTTTGAACAGTATTTCATTTATTTCACGGCGTATGAGCTTGATGTAGGGGGAAAGTGATGCGGGTAAAACCCATGAGCACGAGTATGGTGCTGACAAAATAAGCACCATAAGCAGGCCAGAGCACAGGATCCTGGCACTCAAAAGGGACGCAACTTTACTGAGGCGCGTTAGTTCACAGAATAATGTATACAAATATCCCTGTTCCTACATGATACAAAAGTTGCTTTTAACTTGTAATTAAAGAAACACCCGTTTCAGACGCCGGCATAAATGTTAATTTTCAAGTTCGTGTTACTAGATGTACAAATTTGGACCAACAGGTTATGTGGACATACCATTCCTGTAGCATCGGACCCCCGCATCGTTCTGATGGTCAGCGCACTGGTCAGTGCTCTTCCCCCAGCCCTTGCTGTCACATTTGAACAAGGAATCGTCACCGAAACCACACGTGACGCTACTCAGCCACACCGACCCTGACCCTGGCTGGACGTCAGCGTTCATGGCCCGGCCGTCTGTATATCCCACCATCTGACACACCACGGAGGATTCCTCGTCCGACCAGCCGTTGTTGCAGATGGTGCCGTTGACACCGTCGTAGGAGATGTCCACTCTGCCGTAGCCAGCCTTAGGGTTGTCGAGGCTCACGGTCACACCTAGATAGGTGAAGTAAAGGTTATTAGTACACTTTTGCGAGCAATTGTAATGATGTCTATTTCAAATTTCAGTGCAAAAGAGTTTGTTTGTTGGTTGTTTAACGCCGCACTCAGCGATATTCCAGCTATATGACGGCGGTTGGTAAATAATCGAATCTAGACCAGAAAATCCAGTTCTTGACATCATGAGCATCGATCCACGAAATTGGGATACGATGACATGCATCAACCAAGTCAGCGAGCCTGACCATCCGATCCCGTTAGTCGCCTCTTACTATACTACTCAAAGAAAGTTAAGGATCAACGTACTTTTTCCAAATTAATAAAGTTAATAGGTCATATGATAAATTGACAATAGTAATTTGAAAGAATCTGGTTATCATGGCATGACGGTTAACCATAGTACAAGAAATCTGAAAGAATCGGGCGATCATTACTATTTTTGTTAGGAGTATATACATGATAGGGAAGGCGGTCGGTACTCACTGGTGTTGTAACAGAGGACATGCGCCGGGGTGCAGGTGTACACTGACTCCCCCCACTCGCCGGTATTGCAGTCAAGGACATTGGTCTCATTGCCCACACATTTGATGTCGGTCAGCCACGGGGGAAGGTTGTCACGGGAGGTGTCCCCGAACGCCTTGCCTCCCTTGTAGCCAAGCATTCGACACACCACGCTTGCCTCCCGGTCACTCCACTTGTCGGAACACACCTGGCCCCATAGACCAAGATGATATATTTCAACCCTTCCCCAGTTGTCGGCACCATCGGATAAGCGGACTTCCGTAGCTGGAACAAAGATGTCATCATTCAAAGCTCTGGTTATATGTTTCTATTAAAGACATTTTCAATTAACTTGTTTGGGAAGGCTGATTCAAAAGTTTGAAAAATAATTAAATTATTATATTAACAAATTAAGAATAAATTATATCACCCCGTTAACATTTTGTATGTTTGTTATTCAACGCCGCTATATGACGACGGTCTGTCAAAAACTCTAGACTGGACCTGTTAATCCAGAGACTAACGTCATGGGCATCGATCGACGCAGTTGGGAGTCGATGATATGCATCAAGCATTTATTGAACCTGACCACACGATCCCGTTAGTCGCCTCTGACTATGGGTTACAGAAGACCAATTCTAACCCGGATATTCACGGGTCATCCCGTTAACAAAAAGATGAGGAAGGAGACACGTTGGAATGTCTGACAACAAATGGTTGACAACAGGCGTTTTATCATTCTCACAAGTTTTGGATTCTTAACAAAGTCAAATACATTAGCATTGCTTAATGAGTAATTTTTTTCAGAATTTTCGAACATCCAAGAATAAGCTTTGTTTGTTCGTTGTTTAACGCCGCACTCAGCAATATTCCAGCTATATATTGATACCATGAGCATCGATCTACTCAAATGGGATACGATGACATGCAGCAACCAAGTCATCGAGCTTGACCACCCGATTCCGTTAGTCGCAAGGTTGTCTGTCTCCACCTGTTACTTACAGTTGTCAACTTCATCAATGGAGGTGTTGTAGCAGATGACAGAAGCCGACGACAGGGTTGAACATCCCCTCCCTGACCTGACCATGGGGCAGTCGGCCAGACGGTTCTCCGTCCCCGTGCAGTTGACGCTGCTGTAGGAGTTGACGGTCCTCCCCGTGCTCCAGGGGTGTTTCCCCCATGGACTCCCCCACATGTTTCCGGCCAGGGCTGACCCTTGTAACGCCATGCCGTCCACGAAGCCGAGCTCGCGGCACGTGACCTTGGCGTCGTTTGCTGTCCATCCTTTGTCGCACACCTCCATCCACCCTTCCCCTGCCTTCCATAGTTCCACGCCACCTACGTTGCGGATGGTCAAGCTTTTGGACCGTAGTCGAACTGCAATGAGAATAATTGCATTGTGAACATTCTTTAAGCAACACTGCACCATTATATATCATCAGCTGCAACACTCAGTATGTGAGTGGACGAACAGGGTTTAATGTCGCTTTTAGCAATATTCGAGAAATATCCCGATGGGGTAAACATGAACAAGGTAAACATGAACAAGGTAAACATGAACAAGGTAAACATGAATAGGCTTCACATACTGAGCCATTGTAGGGAATCGAACCCGGTCTTCATTCTGACGAACCAACGCTTTACCCTTTACTGTCAAACACCGTTGTGTCGAAGTTGAATGGACCTACGTAAATATTTCGAGTTATCTGAGGTTTGACAAAACCGAACATGAATAAAAAGGAATACGTAGGGATCATGCTTTTACTTTGAGACAATCGTAAGTTCGACACATCAAAGTTAGACACAACTGTGTTTGACTGTAGTTTCTTTTTTTCTTTTTTGTTTCACGCCGCACTCAGCAATACTCGGGCTATATGACAGCGGCCTGTAAATAATCGAGTCTTGACAAGACTATCCAGTGATTGACATCATGATCATCGATCTATGCCATTTCGATACGATGAAAAGCATCAACCAAGTCAGCGAACCTGACCACCCGATCTTACCCTATAGTCTACCACGCAGCCATTACAAAGCCATGCCGCCAATACTTGGGGTCTCCCATAACACATGAACAAAGGCTTGCAATATTATCCGTGTGAGTGAATCAAAGTTGTTGACACAGCAACCAGCAATATTGCAGCTATTTCTCGTCGATAGATTGCCGCTATGTACGAGTATGGCCAAGAGGTTGAAAGCATGAACAGACTGTCGATGACACAACGAGGCCACACATTGTGACACCCCGATCCTCATTACAACCGGTGATGGGGGAATTAGCTCCTTGTGGGACGATCTTATTAAAAGGTTAATCTTAAGAATCCGTTTTTCGCAGGTCGAGTGTTTCGACGGATCGTAATGTTGCCCTGTACCCAGTGTTTGAAATATTTAAAAAATGCCAGGCTGCCATCAGGACCACAGCTTAAGAGTGAGTGAGTGAATGAGTATGGTTTTTCGCCGCTTTTAGCAATATTCCAATATCACGGCGGGGGACACCAGAAATGGGCTTCACACACATGTGGGTAATCAAACCTGGGTCTTTGGCGTGACGAGCGAACGCTTTAACCACTAGGCTACCGGGTACCCCACCGCCCCCACAGCTGCAGGCACTGACTAAACTCAGGCCCTGTCTTCAAACCTGCTGCTTATCGTGAAAAATAAATCGACAAGTAAATTCACTGCAGGCCATAACGGACCCATACACATTTGAAACTTCGGGTCCGACACAGGATCTACCTGCCACGGGCCTACGGACAGGCGCTTATTTTAGACTGCCTGTACCTGTTGTATTGAAGCAGACAACGCCCACATCCTCCTCCCTCCCACAGTCATGTGTCCTCCAACTGTTGTGACGGCACTGCAGCAGGGACGCCTCTCCCCCACGGCAGTTGACCTCATCTAAGTACGTCCTTTCGCCATTCCGAAATCCCTCCTCGGTCAGACGCTGAAACAGACTGGCCGAGTTAGCTGGGTATAGATGAACACAGAGCTTTTCTCGAGACATCAACAACAGTTGTCATTGTTAATATTTTAAAGAATACTATCTCTATTACACCAGTGCCATAAATCTTGTATTTTGGCTGTCATCGCTCTAAAGAATATTTAGATTTCCAACAGAAATCGTCTTCACTGTCAACTATCCATAATTAGTTGTTCCACTTTAAAGGGCAGATCAACCCAGACTTCCTGATGAGGTCAGAGATCTAGCGGAAACTAGGATTCGAAATAAGCGAATTCTTCCAGAAATTAATTGGATTTGCCGTAATGCTAACGTCTCTTGCTTCACGAACTATCCTGTTTTGAATAGCTCACCTGTCCGTATGTGTAGCCGAAGTATTTACATGCAATGCCAGCAGCGTTCTCGTTGAACAGGTCGTCACAGACGCTGCCATACTTCATTTTGCCCAGTGCCACTTCAAGTCGCCCCCAGATGGTGTTGAGGGCGTTGTCCGTGGACCCCTCCTGCAGCTGCATCTTGAACACTGAAACAGACGACATATGTCTGTGAGAAGAGGAATTGTATGTTTGTCTTTTAAAGCCGCATGACGGCGGTCTGTTAATAATCGAGCCTGGACCAGACAATCCAATGATTGATATCATGAGCATCAACCAGCATGGGTTGTTCAGAGATAAGAGCCTAAACAACAGGACAATAATACGACGGATGGAGCAATAATAATTTACCATTCTGTCAAACTCAATGGAGTCAGATCTTTACCGCGTGAAGATCTGATGACAAATCCATAAAAATTTCGAACTTAGCGAAAACATTGTGACAGAGCATACAAAATACCATCGATAATATACTCATTTTGGATGCAGATGTCATAGCGCTGAAAAACGACAGGGAGTCAACAACAATATATAAGCGCGGTTTTATGTTTTTGCTCTCGGAACTGCCGGATTAAATTCATTTTGGAGATACAGAAATCAGATATGCCGGTCTGAATGTTTCGCTCATTGTACCGAGCATTTAGAAGCTTGGGGGCTGATTGGCTGATTAGAAAGGTCACATGACACGACCTCCAAGGTGTCTTCAGATCTTCACACCGAAAGGTGTAAAAGATGTAATGTTAATGAGATTGACGTTCTGTACCCACGTGGGTAATCGACCATGGGTCTATGGGAGTCCCCCTGTGCCCATGAAAGCACAAAGTATGACAACAATATATAATTATTCTAAGGCATATACAATCTTATGATGTTGTCATCTTTTTAATTATTATTTGGAATGTTAAAATTCAATAGTTGGAGACAAAAGTAAAGTGTTCACAATAATCAGACACTTTGACCAGCCGATACACATTAAGTCACCGAGGTGACAGGTTTGTTCTACCTCGAAATCCTAAAAGGGCCATTGGAAATGTATGAAAATGAGACACTATATCCCCTAAAGGTGTTAAGCGAGTGAATGTTGATCTGTGAATAATGGCTATAGTTTGCGGCGTTCATACCTCCGTCGGTGCTGTTGTAACAGTATACGCCAACATCTTCAGTGTGGTCACAGTCGTGGTCCTTCCACGTGCTCTTCCTGCATTTATCAAGATCTGTCTCCGTCCCTCGACACTCCACGTCGTCGAGAAACACAGCACCAGAGCCGCTGCCGAAGTACGCCTTGGCAATTGCCTGCACGGAGGAAAGACAAAGTGAGTGAGATAGTGAGGGTGGGTGAGTTATTGCGTCAGTGAGTATATTTTTACCCTGCTTTTAGCTATATTCAAGCAATATCACGTCGGGGAAACGAGAAATGGTCTACATACATAGTATTCATGTGGGGAATCGAACCCGTGCCCTCGCCTTTACGAGTAAACGCTTTAACCACAAGTCTTTGAGATGAGTTGAGGTGAGGTGAGAAGGGGTTTAACGTCGCATCCAAGATTATTGCACTTATATAGCGACATAATGAGATGGGTTGGGTAAGTGAGTAGGTGTACGTAGTTCAAATGAGCGGTGAGGTGAAATTGGTTTAAAATCTGCTCCAGTGTTACGAATCAATGAATGATTTTATATATGTGACAGTATATTTTATTAATAAAGTTAATAACTAAAAGATAACTGATCACGATGAACACATGTTGGACGTGTGTGAATACCAACCTCTCCATCTGTGAAACCGAAGCCACGGCACACTACAATGGCAGCACTTTTGTTGAAGAAGTCGTCACATATTGTCCCCCACGTCGTTCCGCCGTCGTTGGAGACCTCCACTCGTCCCGATCTGTATGCGGCTGCCGTCTCGCCGTTCACGATGCGGGTCTGCAAACCTAGGCAACGCAATGATACGACTTTAAAACATACAGTAAATAATAAAGATGAGTTTGTACCCTTAAGGGCATCTTCCCGAGTGAAGGGAATTAACTGACTGTAAAAGTGGACGTTTCCCAGTTACGGCGGAGTGCTGACAAAAATATTCGGGCTGAGCCGGGGTTCGAACCAACGGGAGAGAACTCCACTTACTTGAACAGACTATAATTTTGCAGGCACTGGACTGTTAATCCTAATCCTCTTATAGCCAATTAAAGCGAGGCAAAAAGAGACTACACAACTGATAGCAGTCTGGCGTGCCCAAGGGACGTAACAGCGGATTGCGCGCCTAAGACCACTGGGCCACCGTGTCCCGTGTTTATGGAAAGGTATGTTTTTTTTCTTCTGTTTTGTGGGTATAAAAGATGAGACATTTATGATGGGAGGATTAAACGATCTCATACTTAGGTATACCTGAAAGAAGAAACACGTATTTAGACAATGTCATGATAAGCAAATTAGCCTGTGAAAATTACTGCTTTTCCACTGATGCATGTTTGACCGAATATTACACTTGCTATGTGTTGGTAACCACAACATCTCATGAATACGTGCATTTCTTGTTGTAAAGTTAAACAGGACAGCACGTCATAATGTAGACACGAGTGTTTTGTACGCCCGAGAAGACGAAATATAGGATTAAGTTAGTGCGTGACTTTGGTTTAACCTGGCTTTGAACAGTTATTCAGTTATATAATTGCCTGTTAGCCAAATGTTGGTTGGTTGGTTGGTTGGTTTTGTGTTTTGGGGTTTTCATTCGACTAGCAAATATTTTCTGTGAAATGAGGAGTCAAGCAATTTATTTACAATTTAGTCGCAATCATGAGCAACGATCCGCGCAGTCGGGGTGCGATGGCACGCTATCGACTATGTCACCGAACCTGACCACCACTAAACTTCCTCTAAAGTCTAACCCGGAAACCCCACAGGGTATGAGTGTAAAGTATCAGATGTTTGTTTGTTTGTTTGTTTGTTGTTTAACGCCGCACTCAGCAATATTCCAGCTATATGACGGCGGCCTGTAAATACTCGAGTCTGGACAAGAAAATCCAGTTCTTGACATCATGAGCATCGATCCACGCAATTGGGAACAGCGAGGCTGGTGGATCAGATGTAACCGCCTTTAGTGTGTGTGT
Organism: Haliotis rufescens; assembly: GCF_023055435.1. Lineage (NCBI taxonomy): Eukaryota > Metazoa > Mollusca > Gastropoda > Lepetellida > Haliotidae > Haliotis > Haliotis rufescens. The sequence goes on along the minus strand of NW_025963779.1, from coordinate 56,298,130 downwards.
GTGTGTGTGTGTGTGTGTGTGTGTGTGTGTGTGTGTGTGTGTGTGTGTGTGTGTGTGTGTGTGTGTGTGTGTGTGTGTGTGTGTGTGTGTGTGTGTGTGTGTGATAGATGCAAGTCTGCTGTGAAATGCGGCGCATTAGACTGATCACGTGACGAAAAACAATCTTCATCCTGGTTGATAATATTGGTGACAGAATGTACCACTTTCGTTGTTTTTCTCCTGAAACATCAAAGCTTGTTGGGGATAGTGGTTCCTATTCCCAGGCGGAAGACATAACATTATTTAATGAAAACATATTTGTGTTTACGGGTGAATTTATTCAACACGACAAATACCACCGTTCAGCCGACACATTATCAAGGGAAGCAATCAAGAGATACCCAATAGGTGGAGGACCTTACGTATCACGTGACATGACTACGTCATACTGGAATTCCCTTTTTGCGCACCATATCAGAGTTATGACTATCACAACACCTTGATTGAATGTATCTCGCAAAATAAAGACTTATGGGTAGAAAAATTCCCGCGACGTTAACATTAATACAAGGCTTATTTACTAAAGCCGGTGATGTAGGTCCTAGGCGTTTATATTGTACCACTTTGGTGAAACACACGAGCACGGGTATGGTGCTGACAAACCTAGCTACGAACATAATCGGGGCCAACTGCAATCACAGGTTTCTGGCGTACCCAAGGGACGCAACCCATCCGAGATTTGTTCTGTAAGACCGCACTGTCTGTTCTAAGTTTTGTTCACAAAATAGACCAAAGTTTTGAATACCGGAAATTGTGGTCGCCGCGTTATAACAGAAGGAGAAAAATAGTTTTCTGGCAACCCTTTCACTCTTTGTGGCCTTATCAGTTATATAAATACTGTATGTAGCTAGTATGTCCTCATCGTGCAAAATCTATTTTTGAGGAATGCACATTGAGCGCGTTCTAAGATTTTACATGATGCATACAGTGATGTGTTCAACTGTATTTGTGTGACTGTTCAGCAATGTAAATTTAAAGAACTTTGTTAAAATATTGCATCATTCTAGTAAGATTGTACCTTTTGTTATCAAGTTACATAACTACATCTGTGTTCTGAAATGAATTCATGCTAGGAAGTGAACGTGTAATCTGAGGTACATGGGGCAATCATTTGAAATATAGGTATCATTCAGCCGCAGCATGTACTCATGTTAACATGGGTCTTGATTGGTTGGTTGGTTTGTTGTTTAACGCCGCACTCAGCAATATTCCAGCAATATGGTCTGTAAATAATCGAGTCTGGACCAGCCAATCCAGTGATTGACAGCATGAGCATCGATCCACGCATTTTGGATCGATGACATGTATCAACCAAGTCAGCGAGCCTGTCCACCCGATCCCGTTAGTCGCCTTTACGACAAGCATAGTCGCCTTTTATGGCAAGTATGGGTTGCCGAAGACCTATTCTACCCCGGAATCTTCACGGGTCACACGGGTTTTGAAATTAAAGAATATTGAAATAAAAGAATACTGAAGTCACTATGAATATATATTAGAGAGGTGTGTAAATATTTTCATGGTTGTCATGTATTTTCTAACGAGTGCAATAATCGTAAATGATGTATATATATAACACGGATCTTGATACCATTAAATCTAGTTTGACCGGGATTCGATTCATCCCAAGTTTCATACGCTCCTAACTTTTCGTTCATAGGTAAATGGAAGATAGCCATGTTTGTAACGTGGGGTGGATAGTGTGTAAAAACGAGCACGGCAGCTTGTGGGCGGGGCTTGTTGGCGGGGCTTGTTGGCGGGGCTTATCGGTCGGGACTGGATCGGTCTGTTGGTAACACAGGGCGAGAAGATACACAGTGCTGTGAACTGGCCATCACCACACGCACAAGGATGTGTGAATCACAGGGAGTGACACGAAAAAGCAATTTTCACAGTTCCCGATATTGCACATTACCCTTTAGCTAACCGATGATCTGCTACAACATATAACATCTGTATCATCAAAATCCTGACATAGTTAATGCTTTAAACAATCCGTTCTAATAAGTACCCTTTCAATGATAAATGCCTTAATATTAGATACATTTACAGACCCGTGAAGAACCAGGGTAGAATAGGTCTTCAGCAACCCATGCTTGACTTAAAAGATGACTATTCTTGTCATAAGAGGCGTCTAACGGGATCGGGTGGTCAGGTACGCTGACTTGGTTGATGCATGTCATCGTATCACAACAGTGTAGATCGATGCTCATGATGTCAATCACTGGATTGCCTGGTCCAGACTCGATTATTTACAGACCGCCGTCATGTAGCTGGGATATTTCTGAGTGCGGCGTTAAACAACAAAGAAAGAAACAAAATCATATGGGGAAACAGTTACGCAAATCCGGCCCTTGCGGTAGATTCGCGTTTGTTTTGAAGGTGTAAAATCCGGTTTTTGGTACTGTGGTACAACTGTCATATCTATACAATGTAAGGGGGAAGTTGCGCTTTTGTGCAGACGATCAGTATAAACATACGTGAGGACAGTACAGGTACCTAGTCTGAAAACACGACGTGAGAATACACACTGTGTTGTTACACTTGAATTTCGAAACGTTGTTTTGTATGTGCATACATTTGGAGTAATGGTAGTCCTGTTTGCCCTGAAGTTTAGCTTCTCACCTGGAAAACCAACAAAAGTTACACCCATGCATTAACACAAAACAATATGAATCCCGCCACACCCCCTTCTCCATTATACAAGTGTGACTCTGCAGTTTCTCCAACGAAAATAGGTAACATCTATGCCCCATGGACATCCAACGGACCGTGACACAAGGTGAAAAGGGCATTTCAGATGGTCCGATAAGCGACACAAAGCTGTCAATATTATCTCATTCTCAAGCCATTCTCATTCTCATACCTGCCAATTTTCCGAGGCAAGCGGGGATTTTAACGCCATTAGGACACGTCTTTCCCCTTCCATATCTTTGTGGGGGTTATTTTACAGCGCGTTAAAACATCTTTAATTGAGAGGCATAAAGACGAAATGTCCCGTGATGGTCATTACCGTTATCCGTATAATCGTCGACTGTCGACCATCAACTTGGAGACACTGTCTGTGGTCAGTTAATGTACGGCTTAGTGATACGGGTTCTTTAGGAAGGGCATTTTCAGCCTATATCTACAAGACAAATTACTTGTAATATGGCCTATTGTACTTGTGCAGCTTAAATCTACTGACTGCTTTCTGGATATAATTCTCTTTTGCATCATAGAGCGTTCTTAAATTGCTCTCTAACACGGGGACTATCTGTACAGGATAGGGTGACCTCTCATGTATAATTACAAAGCAACACGAGATTTAACTGGGAGGAGCATGTTATACCATTATAGTTTCCTTGTCAGTGCATACTTTACAAAAATTAAGGGTGAGTAAGCGAGTTGGGTTTCACGTCGTTTTGAACAGTATTCCAGTTTTATCACGACGTGTCAGCATCTTGTGGAAGGGAATGGAGGTCTCAGACTTTGTGAAACCCACGAACACGGGTATGGTGCTGAGAAACTTAGAAACATAATCAGGGCGAACCGAGGTTCCTAGTGCAAGCTCCTCACAGCGATAGTCCGCTAGCGGAGCTCTCTACAATATCGCTGCTACCAGTCAAAACTCCCCACTGTGATAGGTGGCCCCAACCATGCTTGGAGTTGAACTCGTAACCGAATGACCGTTATGTTTACAAACAAGTGACAACTGTCGTGACGCCGAATACACTTACCGCTGTTAAATTACTTTCTTTGTTTGTCAGTTTGAATTTCTATTCCATTAAAAGTACAATCTTTAATTGATATAGTAAGAATGTAAGGGAGAAGTTGGTTGATTTTCCGTTTGTCTGCAATCTCGAACCAATCTGATTATTAAAACAACAAAGTAAATTCATGTGGAAAACATGGTCAGTCGTAAACCTTTTCAAAATTAAATATGATGGCATTCCCAAAGACTTAAACCAAAGTATAAACGTTACTACATATGGAGTTAGAGGGCAAATTTCAAGATTCTTGTAATGGCCGCGCCCACACAGGTGGCAGCGATGTTACCGAGAGTGTAACGAAGGTGTCACGCGCTGGGAAGGAGCTTGGTTCCTAGTGTGCGTAAGGGACGCAACTCTGCATAGCCAATTGTGGCGCTTCAGATTATAGGGCCACCCTTGCCCCCTCGAAAATAAAGATGAAGACGATGAAAGATGTCAGCGATAAGTTTTATGACAAAGAGATAAGGCTGTGTTTGATGTGTGAAGGGCGTCAACGTCGCCGCTGATGTAACTTCATCCACGTGTGATCTTGTACCAGCCCCAGTGTCTGTATATCTACATCAGGAAACACCCGTGAAGATCCGGGTTAGAATAGGTCTTCGCCAACCCATGCTTGCCGTAAAAGGCGACTATGCTTGTCGTAAGAGGCGACTAACGGGATCGGGTGGTCAGGCTCGGAGTCTTGGTTGATGCATGTCATCGTATTTCAATCACGTGGATAGATGCTCATGATATGAATCACTGGATTGCCATATCCAGGCTCGATTAACAGACCGCTGTCACATAGCTGAACTTATACTGAGCGTGGCGTGAAAAACAAACATTCAAACGAAACAATAAACATCAGGAAACAAAAACACACAGGTACCTGTGACACAAAGAGTGAGTGAGTATATTTTTCGCCGCTTTTAGCAATATTCCAGCAATATCAGGGCTTCACACATTGTACCCATGTCGGGAATCGAACCCGGGTCTTCGGCGTGACGAGCGAACGCTTTAACCACTAGGCTACCCGACCATCCCGTCTGACACAAAGAGACACGAAGGAGCCCAGTTTTTTAAACAGACAGACATGTGTACGACAAAGGACTCGCTGATACCTAATATTACTATTCCAGTTGTTAAGCGTTGCTGTTTACGCACCAAGGAACAGAGCTTATATATCCATATACCCGTCGAGATAAACAGCGTTCATACATTTTTAATATTTTTTTTACCTACTTCGATTGACTTCCCCAGATGGCCGCTTTGTGCTTTGGAAATAGGACCGCGAAGGGTCATGGGAATAGGTAGAAGTGTCTAGACATACGGAGTACCTTGGCAAAAGGGTACTGTATGTATTCGTGGATTACAATGAAACACATACGTTACAGAATACGTTAAAGACAACTCGGAAAAAAAATCACACATCGATACAATGAGTTTAACGCATCTGGAAATAGTGCAGTGAAATCGAACACGGGTCTTCGGCGTGACGAGCGAACGCGTTAACACAAGGCTACTCCACCGCACCATAGACGACTGACCTAATGTTGTGACCATTGGTCAGCTTGACCTAAGAAATCCCTTCAGGTTCGGTGAAGAAGAAAAAGGAAGAAGAAGAAACTTTGCCTACAACGATACCCTTTCATGTAAATACCCTTTCATGTAAATACCCTTTCATGTAAATACCCTTTCATGTAAATAACCTTTCATGTAGGTACCCTTTCATGTAAATACTCTTTCATGTAAATACCCTTTCATGTAAATACCATTTCATGTAAATACCCTTTCATGTAAATACTCTTTCATGTAAATACCCTTTCAAGTAAATACCCTTTCATGTAAATACCCTTTCATGTAAATACCCTTTCATGTAAATACCCTTTCATGTAAATACCCTTTCATGTAAATACCCTTTCATGTAAATACTCTTTCATGTAGGTACCCTAAATGTAAATACCCTTTCATGTAAATACCCTTTCATGTAAATACCCTTTCATGTAAATACCCTTTCATGTAAATACCCTTTCATGTAAATACCCTTTCATGTAATACCCTTTCATGTAAATACCCTTTCATGTAAATACCCTTTCATGTAAATACCCTTTCATGTAAATACCCTTTCATGTAAATACTCTTTCATGTAAATACCCTTTCATGTAAATACCCTTTCATGTAAATACCCTTTCATGTAAATACTCTTTCATGTAGGTACCCTAAATGTAAATACCCTTTCATGTAAATAACCTTTCATGTAGGTACTCTTTCATGTAAATACCCTTTCATGTAAATACCCTTTCATGTAAATACTCTTTCATGTAGGTACCCTAAATGTAAATACCCTTTCATGTAAATACTCTTTCATGTAGGTACCCTAAATGTAAATACCCTTTCATGTAAATACTCTTTCATGTAAATACCCTTTCATGTAAATACCCTTTCATGTAAATACCCTTTCATGTAAATACTCTTTCATGTAAATACCCTTTCATGTAAATACCCTTTCATGTAAATACCCTTTCAAGTAAATACTCTTTCATGTAAATACCCTTTCATGTAAATACCCTTTCATGTAAATACCCTTTCATGTAAATACCCTTTCATGTAAATACCCTTTCATGTAAATACCCTTTCATGTAAATACCCTTTCATGTAAATACCCTTTCATGTAAATACCCTTTCATGTAAATACTCTTTCATGTAAATACCCTTTCATGTAAATACCCTTTCATGTAAATACCCTTTCATGTAAATACCCTTTCATGTAAATACTCTTTCATGTAAATACCCTTTCATGTAAATACCCTTTCATGTAAATACCCTTTCATGTAAACACCCTTTCATGTAAATACCCTTTCATGTAAATACTCTTTCATGTAAATACCCTTTCATGTAAATACCCTTTCATGTAAATACCCTTTCATGTAAATACTCTTTCATGTAAATACCCTTTCATGTAAATACCCTTTCATGTAAATACTCTTTCATGTAAATACCCTTTCATGTAAATACTCTTTCATGTAAATACCCTTTCATGTAAATACCCTTTCATGTAAATACCCTTTCATGTAAATACCCTTTCATGTAAAAACTCTTTCATGTAAATACCCTTTCATGTAAATACCCTTTCATGTAAATACCCTTTCATGTGATACCCTTTCATGTAAATACCCTTTCATGTAAATACCCTTTCATGTAAATACCCTTTCATGTAAATACTCTTTCATGTAAATACCCTTTCATGTAAATACCCTTTCATGTAAATACCCTTTCATGTAAATACTCTTTCATGTAGGTACCCTAAATGTAAATACCCTTTCATGTAAATAACCTTTCATGTAGGTACTCTTTCATGTAAATACCCTTTCATGTAAATACCCTTTCATGTAAATACCCTTTCATGTAAATACTCTTTCATGTAGGTACCCTAAATGTAAATACCCTTTCATGTAAATACTCTTTCATGTAGGTACCCTAAATGTAAATACCCTTTCATGTAAATACTCTTTCATGTAAATACCCTTTCATGTAAATACCCTTTCATGTAAATACCCTTTCATGTAAATACCCTTTCATGTAAATACCCTTTCATGTAAATACCCTTTCATGTAAATACTCTTTCATGTAAATACCCTTTCATGTAAATACTCTTTCATGTAAATACCCTTTCATGTAAATACTCTTTCATGTAAATACCCTTTCATGTAAATACCCTTTCATGTAAATACCCTTTCATGTAAATACCCTTTCATGTAAATACTCTTTCATGTAAATACCCTTTCATGTAAATACCCTTTCATGTAAATACCCTTTCATGTAAATACCCTTTCATGTAAATACCCTTTCATGTAAATACTCTTTCATGTAAATACCCTTTCATGTAAATACCCTTTGATGTAAATACCCTTTCATGTAAATACTCTTTCATGTAAATACCCTTTCATGTAAATACCTTTTCATGTAAATACTCTTTCATGTAAATACCCTTTCATGTAAATACCCTTTCATGTAAATACTCTTTCATGTAAATACCCTTTCATGTAAATACCCTTTCATGTAAATACCCTTTCATACCCTTTCATGTAAATACCCTTTCATGTAAATACCCTTTCATGTAAATACCCTTTCATGTAAATACCCTTTCATGTAAATACCCTTTCATGTAAATACCCTTTCATGTAAATACTCTTTCATGTAGGTACCCTAAATGTAAATACCATTTCATGTAAATACCCTTTTTATGTAGGTACCCTAAATGTTAATACTCTTTCATGTAAATACCCTTTCATGTAGGTACCCTAAATGTAAATACTCTTTCATGTAAATACCCTTTTATGTAGGTACCCTAAATGTTAATACTCTTTCGTTGAAATACCCTTTCATGTAAATACCCTTTCATGTAAATAACCTTTCATGTAGGTACCCTAAATGTAAATACCCTTACATGTAAATACCCTTTCATGTAAATACCCTTTCATGTAAATACTCTTTCATGTAGGTACCCTTAATGTAAATATCCTTTCATGTAAATAACCTTTCATGTAGGTACCCTTTCATGTAAATACCCTTTCATGTAAATACCCTTTCACGTAAATAACCTTTCATGTAGGTACCCTAAATGTAAATACCCTTTCATGTAAATAACTTTTCATGTAGGTACCGTAAATGTAAATACCCTTTCATGTAAATACCCGAAATGTAAATCTTGGTCTAGCCTTCTGAGAGGAAGTTTCTTAGCTAACAGGGGCGGTCGGGTAGCCTAGTGGTTAAAGCGTTCGCTCGTCACTGTTTCGAGGCACTGATTTAAATTATATTACTGAAATAAATTATAAGAAAAAAGAACTTCCAATCAGGAAACCGCCTTCGATTTTCAGGTTTTTGTAGCTCAATTTGTAATGATAAATAGCTTGTTTTTCATAGTTTGAGCCCGATTCAAATAAAAAAACCTGATTCAAAACGAAAACCAACCATAAAAACCAAAACGAAACAACAAACACACAAAAAATATGTAAATATGCTGTCTTTTATTGCATCTAAAGTTTCTTAGCTAACAGGGGCGGTCGGGTAGCCTAGTGGTTAAAGCGTTCGCTCGTCACGCCGAAGACCCGGGTTCGATTCCCGACATGGGTACAATGTGTGAAGCCCATTTCTTGTGTCCCCCGCCGTGATATTGCTTGAATATTGCTTAAAGCGGCGTAAAACCATATTCACTCACTCACTTAGCTAACAACCTTCCTGACTGTTTGTATATTTCCTGTTTAATAGACACCGGGAACAGACTTCAGATATTGTACTCATATGGGGAATCAAACCCGGAAATTTGTCGTGATGAGCGAACGCTTTAACCATCAGTCTCCCCATCGCTCCCCCATGTTAACGAAAACTCGATGCCTATATGCACAGCAATGTCGTGACAGTTTTCCAATAACACGTTGTTTCTGCGAGCTACAGCGATCTTTTCACCCTGGAGCTATCCTTAATCATGCCTTTCAAACTGCCAAGACGGAATCGATCAATCACGTTTCAAAAACATTCGCGAAAGAGACAAAATATATACTTATGACGTCATCCACCAGCTGTTAATGTATTTCATAAAAAATGAAACATTGCATTTTTCTCTTGGGCAGATCAGACAAACGAAAAAATCTGTTTCGCCCAAGGAAACATGTTGACAAAGATAAATTTGATATTTGCAAGATAAACGATCAGATTATCAAATTTGTGGAAAGAAAATATGACACGGGCTAATAGCCAAAGTACGCATTTAAGGAAGCCATGTTTCGACACCTAATTTTTTGGAGCAGCGATTTCACTAATAGCTTCAGCAACCCATGCTTGTCGTACGAGGCGACTAACGGGATCGGGTGGTCAGGCTCGCTGACTTGGTTGATGCATGTCGTATCCAAATTGCGTGTCTCAATGCTCATTATGTCAATCATTGGATTGCCTGGTCCAGACTCGATTATTTACCGAGCGCTGTCATAAAAAGGGTAAATTTCTAAGTGCGGCGTTAAACAACAACCAAACAGACAAACAAACAAATAGCTTGTGTGTAGGTAGGTTAGAGTAAAAACACGCATGGCAGTATAATGTTTATTCAATTAACCGTTTATTATGAGATACGTTCATTAGAGATCTTGAACTGTTGACGTGTCCAGAAGAGAATTCCACTGTGACGTATTTAGACCACGTGTAACTTTAGGTCTTCCAGTCTTGTGGTATGACTCGATGACTACCTTTTCTTGGACAGAGTAAAAGCTTTTCATTTCACAAGATGTTTACATGGTTGACGTGTTGACACAGCATAAGGAATAACAAAATGAAGACGATTGAACTTGTCACGTTCATACAACACGCCTCTTTGTATGCATGCTATATATACGTCCCTGTGATCAATGGGACCACTGCCTCTTCCTCGTGTATATGTACCCCGTTTTGAAGTGATCTGTTCACACAATCGTCACCGCTATTTTGCATCAGTACGCCCGACGGAATCAACGAAATAATCGAGGTGTTTATATGAGGACATGGAGACTATATTTTGTGTTAAACCATCCAGGTGGTTTCTGGCAACATTTCTTTAATAATTAAGGCTTCTATTTACCAAATGAGAGACAAGCTATTATTAATGGTCTTAAATGAAATTAAAGCGCACAAGTAACCTAAACATAAAAAAACACTTTGGATGGATTAGTTTGCGATTTGTACAATGACGTACACACGATTTATAACTTAAATACAACTCGAGAAAAACGTCAACATTAAACAACATCCTTCTTTGAACAGAAGCCTCTTGTTGACTGTTGCTACAACAGACCTCCCCAACACGCAATACATATTTCCCCATGCATCATAAACCATGCGAATAAACTGCGCCAGAAACGCGTTCCCGTATGATACTGGATACTAAGAATCATCTCCGTATTCGTACCATCATCGGAAGGACCTCCTTTGACGTTTACAGCCACATTAATGTGACAAGGATGATGCGACAGTGTAAATTTATAGGAATGCTGTAGAAAAGAACAGAATAGTCAACCTAATATGTTTTGTCTTAAGACCACCAAGACGAATGACAAGATTTACGTAGTGCTAGTGTGATGACTTATGTACGGTAATGGGGATTTGCGTGGGACTCGTAGACTTACGTCTGAGCATTATTCTTATTTACGGGGTATTATAATGTTGATTTATTCTAAGCAGTATGATGATTAATTGGGAGAAATTGCTGTTTATGGGCTTCATATTACGGCTGACCCCTTAGACAATTTATCATGTGCGCAATACTTAACAACAACGTAACCTCTTTAATCCTGAAACTTGCCAATGTGAAATCTTCCGGATTATCAAATTTCCGGAATATGGAATCTCTGTTATGGGATAACTTCACACTTGATACAGGTAGATATTCTCAACAGTAATAATCAGGAAAACAGGATTTCCAGACAAACGGGACTCCATAGTATGACGTCGCTTTTTTGCGATGGGTGTTTCTCGTTATACTTGAAACGTGCTATCACCTCATTGTTTACTCCGTAATCAATCATCGGACATATACTTCACAGTTCAGTGAATAGATCGTCATCTACCATTGTAAACACTGTGATCATCTAGCACCGGTGGTTGCAGGGTGAGTGAAACAAGGCAAGCAGCCTCTTAAGTACTGGATATGTTTTAATGCTCCAGCCTTAGGCAACAGAAGATGGCCTGTTATATCTCCAAGTCAGTCTCCCCACCCCCCCCCCCAGGATAAATGACTGTACCTGGAGAATGGCGGTGACATCAATGTTCACGTATCGTGATGAAGTCTGTGCTAGGCTCCCATCACTGTACCAGGAACATGTGGACAATTTACAGAAAACTTGAGTGCCAGTGATGGACTTTTAATACATTGCATTTAGACACATATAGAGGGTGAACGTAGAAAGATGTGGTGGGTCCATCACTCTGTGTTTATTGCCATTAAGATAACAACTATTCTTTTGATGAAAGGTGTTGATTTGCAATAGGATCAAAAGTTATTTACTTATTGTGCTTTTTAAAATGCAAATGACTTGTATGTGATGTTAATTGTTTTCGGTGCATATCCTGTCAGAATTTATAACGGGCACAGACTAGTCACGATGGCATTGACATTGAATTTTAAATATATTTGCTTCAATACTTCGATATTAACATGCGATGTATTCCACGTTAATACAATGTTTTCGTCCAAACACAAAATGTATAACGGTTTCATTTTATACAAGAAAGAAACGTGCTTCCTTTTTCATTGCGGGTTACAATTTGCAGACACCGAACAAACGTGGAAGTATCAACTAAACACACTGGTTATGATAAAAACACTGAGACTGTTTACAAGACTACACGTTAAACCTATAAATGCGAACAATTTGATATCGACATGAGCTGTATACATTGAGGTCTAGGTATTAGTAACTTCACTCATTATAGGACATCAGTAAAACTAAAAACAGCGACAATTATTATGGAGGAGGAATGCTCTTGTCATAACATAAGAGGACCGCCTCCGTGGTCTAGTGGTAGAGCGTCCGGAGAGCGGAAAGTCGTTGGGTCGATTCCCGGCCGTGTCATACCAAAAGACGTTAAAAGTTTGTACTTGTTGTTACGCTGTCTGGCGCTCGGCATTAAGGGGCTAAAACAAGGACTGGTCGGCTCGGAGTCAGTATACCGTGTCTGAGTTACAATGGGGCGTGGTATATCAGTTGGCTTGCACGATAAAATCGGCGTTAGTCCGGACTAGTACAAGCAGCCGCACACACAATATAAGTGCAATAATCTTGGAAGTGACGTTAAACCCCATTTAACCTTCACCTTATACCTTAAAAAGATCGGAATATGGTCCCTTCTTTCATAACATGATTGTTTCTCCACCTCTGATGCATTCAGCATATCAAGGTTCAATGCAACCTGTCATCAGATTCCCGTTCTCATAATTCAAATTTTGTATTTCCAAAAGAAGATACCAAATATCAAAACTCCGATAACTTAAATTGCAAATATATCAACATCAGATAGTGAACACATTTAAGACAAGTAATCAGTAACATGGTGACACCTTGCCCAACCGAGACCATGGTCTTCTGTCATTGTCTCAAACCTTCTCATATCGTTAACACTGTGACCGTTTCATTCGGCATGACTTGTCGCTTGTGTTCGGGGAGCGGCGTCATTGTCTCAAACCTTCTCATATCGTTAACACTGTGACCGTTTCATTCGGCATGACTTGTCGCTTGTGTTCGGGGAGCGGCGTGATATATGCACCTCGATAACCAAGGCGACCACATAACCTTGACCCCCGTCACCCGGATAAATCCTGAGGATTACATCCTGGATATTAATGGTTGGCGTCTGACAATGCCGGACCGCGGGTTGTCCATAAATTGTACACGGACAAGGAAACGAATTGACAGGTTACACCCCTTTTGCTCAACAAGGCACAACTATGGCAAGTGGACTGAGTGTTACGTAAGGAACGTCCCGTTTACAAGGGTTGTATCCAAAACAAGATTTCGTATATTGACACTGAAATCTTTTTGTAAGAAATCTATGAATTTAAGTTTGTGAGAACACATGGAATAAAGAATTGAAGTATATGCTTATTGCATTGAGCCAGTGCACATGTACTAACAGTATTACAGCTAGATCTACATTGAAGTAACGCATTCCATACAATACAGCCTTAAAACGCGAGCGGATCACAGCAATGGTTGATGTTGTTTATTAACGTATTGGGGCCACCGGCCCTTGATACATTTGCGGAGCATACAAAACATTTTCCTCACAGAGCGCATAGATTGAGCTGCAGTCACATATATTACAGCACAGCGATAAATCTACATGTACACACACGTCCAACTCGCTGGCTATATAAGAAATGTAATGTTAGCGCCTAAGGAACACGAAATCAATCTTTGTCACAATGAATATTAAGTAACAATCATGGTTCAGCTTAAACATACAAAAAACCAATTAAGTATTTTTTAAAAATCACCTGGATGATGAATGATATAAGAAAATAGATCAGGCCTTCCGGGAGTGTGTGTGTGTGTGTGGGGGGGGGGGGGGGGGGGGGGGGGGAGGTGTGTGTGTGCACACTTTGTGCCTGAGAGTTCAACGTGACTGTCAGTATGGTGTGTGTTATTCTCGGTGTGTCAGTGTAAGTCAACAGATGCGATACAACTAGTACCATCATCAAATGAAATCTTACTCTTATACTCCTTACATATATACATATATATATGTGTTGAATGGGACCTTTGTTAACTTGATAAGAACTACATGTGGATCAGGTTGAGTGACACAAAGGTTACATTGCGCTTGCTTCTGAATATGGCTGTTCCGAATAAGTTTTACATGGCGCAGTTCAATGAAATCTATGCCATCTTTAACGTCGCGTCTAATATTATTGCAGTTACCGTATTCGACGTAATAAGCACCCGGGGCGCTCTCAAAATATGAAATAGGGGGCTCTTATTAGAATATTATTTTGGTGAAAAAAAAGAACGAGTTGAAAGATCGTAGATTTCAGGTTTTATGCTGACAGCCTGAAATGTTTATATACGACAGATATATTTTTACAGAAATTAATTGCCCATAACTAAGGGTGCATATAACACACGACTGCGTATTATAAACGAATAAATAAGTCTTGTGTACATTGATCAAACGGAAGGGGTGCTAATTGGGATTGTTCACTAGCCAATATTATTATAAAATATCCATTGGCGCTCATGAGAGCGGGGCCCTTATTACGTCAAGTACGGTATATATATTCAGCCAGCCTATAACTTTCATCCAACGATGTCCGATGATATATATATATACCATCGGACATCGTTGGATGAAAGTTATAGGCTGACTGAATATGTGTACAGATATTTGGCCAGGTCCTAGATGACCTGGGGATAGGCACCTCTTTGACCCCTCAAGGTCATTATCTGTGAGGTTTGTTCCTCCATGATCCGACAACAAGGACGTTGTATTCCTACACGGCTCCAGATCTCGTCTCAGACCTGATTGGAGAGAGCCTGGGATGCCATTTACTATGTGTCCATCCGCTTATGTCGCACAGAAAGTAGAGCATTTAGACCAGATGACTTATAACGTTTTCCGATTGCCGTTGATACAAAATAGTACAGCCATTTTCTTACGTGATATGCAAAACCGAATGTATGGTTTATTCTCGTTTGTTTGTCTAAACGTTTGTTTCTTCTAGTTTTTCGCCGCCTTCTTATTTACTTGTTCAGAGAATGTCCGAAAAGTAAGCAGAATATGGCCGATTATAGGAAGTGAATTAAATCTCTCTGCGGGTTTTAACACCATACCTGTATTCTAAGTTCCACCAAAGTGGTAACGTCAAAGACATGCCACACTTAGCTGACATGTTGTGACGTAAGACTGAAATTAATTCACTCAATCACTCAATCTTTGCTTGGAACAACATTAAAACAAGGCTATGGATGTATGTCTGTGAGTCATTGTCGATGGCGCATCACGAAATCAATTCTATCTTTAGATGGGGACTGTTGAATAAATAAAAGCTACAAAAACAACTTCCATTATTATATGAAATATCTACTGATATCTACTGACTATATCATAAGCATGTGCTTATAAATCTCCTTTAAATAGTGATGATACCAGGTGTTCACGAAAAGGTGAGTGTATCCTGGAGATTCCAGCCTAGTTCGGCAAGGGTGGAAACTGGATTTTTAAAGTCAGTTAACTCCCTTGACTCAGGAAGATGTAAGATTCAAATGTAGTAATTTCGGTTCATGGGACTATTTTCTCAGAGGGTGTATCGTGTGAGCTTGGTGCATTATCTTTAATATCGATCAACGGATTTTGTGCCAAATTTTCACATGAAAAGGTGGATGGCAATTGTTAGTCTAGAGCGCGTCCTTGTTTATCCAAAACGTTCTCACTTGGAATACGAGTATAGTCAATATGAATTGATTTTATCGTCGGTTAATTAGGTTTCCGTTGTCACATGGTGTCAAACGAGGGTGTGCTGTAGAAAATGTTGATAACTTGTGTGTCTCACCTGCTGGTGCCGGTGTTGTGGTCAACTTTGATGATGTAGCAGGTGCCGCTGTTTGTGCTGAAAAAGTACGTGACATGGATTAAGTCATCGTTTGGCATAATGAAATAGTACGTGACATGGATAAGTCATTGTTTGTCATAATGAAATAGTGCGTGACATGGATTAAGTCATCGTTTGGCATAATGAAATAGTACGTGACATGGATAAGTCATTGTTTGTCAAAATGAAATAGTACGTGACATGGATAAGTCATTGTTTGTCATAATGAAGTAGTACGTGACATGGATAAGTCATTGTTTGTCATAATGAAATAGTGCGTGACATGGATAAGTCAATGTTTGTCATAATGAAATAGTGAGTGACATGGATAAGTCATTGTTTGTCATAATGAAATAGTGCGTGACATGGATAAGTCATTGTTTGTCATAATGAAATAGTGCGTGACATGGATAAGTCAATGTCTGGCATCATGAAATCATGAAATATTACATGATATGGATTAAGTCATGTCTGGCATCGTTAAATAGTGCGTAATATGGATTAAATCATTGTTTGACATCATGATTATATAACACACATTATTGCTGACTGAAACTTTTGAGACCGAACATTTTTGAAAACGGAGATGAAAATGTGAGGTAAATGGGGTTTAATACAGCAGCGTTCAAGATTATTTCACGTATATAGAGCGATGTAAATGCACGGGTGTGTGGCTGTTTGTACTAGTCCGGACTAATGCCCACCGGGATACCATGCCGCAGTTTAACATAAATACCCCATTTAGACACAGGATACTGACTTCAAGCTGACCTGTCCTTGTTTCATGCTCTTAATGACGTGTGTCAGGCAGGGTAACAAGTACCATCTTTTAACGTCTTTTAGTTTGACGTGTTTACAACACTGAACCCAAGAACCGTTCTCACTTTAAAGATATACTGAATGTAAGATGGTATTGAAGGTTCAAGTTTCAGCTGTTGATAGCATGAAGTCAGTAATCATATGATACAATGACAGACGAACTAAAACATAAGTGGAACCTCGACAACTCGACGTCCATGGGCCACCTGAAATATACCGAGTAATGCGTAGTTCGAGACAAGCAGAGTGCTGATATATCAGCCCATGGTGGTAATACAGATTCGACCCGGACTAGGTCTTAAAGAGTGTATCGAATTTGAGATGGAATGGATGGTAGAAATAGACAACATACAGCTACTGAAAACAGGATGAAGCTATCCTGAACATGGAATCAGAGTCTGTTACTTGATGAAAAACACTGGCTGGAAAAACCTGACCGCGCAATGCAGGCCAGTGGTTTATGTAGCCCCAGATGGATTCGACCTCATTGTCGTTTCAGAGGCAACATATCACTGGATAGATCTTGCCTCATTGGTTACATCTTATTACATCGGCAGGATAGTGTTACATTGGCTAGATCTGTTAACATTGGGCTATATCCTTGTGGGGGCGGTCGGGTAGCCTAGTTGTTAAAGCGTTCGCTCGTCACGCCGAAGACCCGTGTTCGATTCCCGACATGGGTACAATGTGTGAAGCCCATTTCTGGTGCCCCCCGCCGTGATATTGCTAGGGTATTGCTAAAAACGGCGTAAAACCATACTCACTCACTCACAATATACTTGTGGATTCAAGAACAACATGTCTCACTAGCTTAATCTTATTACATTGGCTAGACCATGTATCATGTGGCTATATCATTGTGGATTAAGGAGCAACGAGTCTCACTGACGTCATCCTAGGTGATTTAGGCACCACATTCGTGACAAACTCGTGTTATTCCGGGACAAGCCGAATAGCTTCTTGTAGGTTACGGAAAGGGGCGAGTGGTAACGAATGTTAGGCACCATTGCGTCTCATTGGCGGCCACAATATCCGTACTACGCAGTTTCAAGAAACTTTTTTACAATCACCAAACCGGACCTATTTCTTGTTTGTAAACAAATTCGCTTGTATTGAAATCAGGGCAATCCATGCTCACGGAAATTGTCAACGAGTGTGGGGCATGATTCGCCCTATGCGCATTATCTTTTCACAACTGACTTGGGGGAATCTAATTATATATCTCTACACAACAAGGTGACCTTATCGTATGTACGTATTTTGAACAGTGACACATTCTAAATAATGGTTAATACGCATAAAGAAAGAGTCTTATTTTCTCGGTGAAATTAAACAAAACTCTTCAAGAATGAAATGGATGGAAAATAACGACTGTAAGATGAGAAGATTCGTCTCAGGCCTTTGACAGAGGTACTAGGTTGACGGAGGAAAACTCAGGGTAGAAAAGTAATATTATTGTCTGCATCCGGGTTGATATGACGTCATATCAGCCATCCGGGTCACCACCTTGGCATCAATCTTAAACATTTCTCACGATCTTGTTCAGAGGAGAGCAACAAATACCTCCCTAGTGAATATTATTCAGAATACATATTTCTCAAATGGAATAACATTATATGAAGCACATTCCCGATAAAATGTTTAGTAGTGTATATTTATGTAGGTATGTATTAACATATCTTGATGGCACATCTTCGTAGAATTTCCTACAAAAAAAAACGTCAGAGGGTAACCAGTCTCGATTATCCCACGAAACAGATTCCATTGGGCGCAAAAGGCAAAATAGTGGTGAAAATTTTATGAATTTTTCACTGAAAATCAGTGATGACATCAGATGTTAAAGGCGAAAAGGTACGCATGTTAATAATAATAATAAATAACTACAGATTTATATAGCGCTGGTATCCAGTTCGAAGAACTGCTCAAAAGCGCTTCATTAGAGTCTACACAAAAAAGAGACATTACACAGCTAGGAAAACACAAAGCCTCAATACTCCAAGAAAGATTTGGTGAAAAGATAGGTTTTGAGTCTTGATCGGAACAAAGTAGGACTGTCACTACCGGTAGCACCCGCCACTGTCACGATGTGCATAAAAATGTATGACTTGTGTTTGTTGCCTGATACCACACAGCCATTCTACACACCGCCTAATTCACCATGTAAAACAACGTACCACGGCGGGATGAAGGGGGATAGCCCGTCAAGATGGAGGACCTATTTTAGTGAAAGCCAGGAACATCCTCAGGGCGAATCTGGGATTCGAACCCAAGATCATATGGTTTAGACACCCAGCGTGGAATTGTGGCACCTTAGTCGATTGGGCTGTCCATGTGCCAATGAAGATATGTAAATAAAAGCGAAAAAAACCCTTTCCTTATTCTTTTTGTTGTTGTTTTGTTCGTACCATTATGGAGGCATTATGAGTATCGTCACTGCAATTATCGGAGATCCGTATTTTCAAATACTGTATCACGCCTGCCTATAACTAATCAAGTTGGGACCAGGCAACCCAGTGATTGAAAGCATGAACAACAATCCATTCCATCAGGGCAAGATGACCTGCAATGAGACAAGTTACAGGGCCTGACCTCAGAACCATTTTTATCAACTATTTGGACAAACATTTCTACCTCGGAATCCCGACCGGGTATACAAAATTATCAGAAAGCTACTTTAAAGAAATGTGATGAACTTGGTAAGCCTTTAAATAATCCTCATATTCATATTCCAAACCCGATATGTGATAATATTTCAAGTAGGAAACAAAACGATCGGTTCTTATATTATTTCAATTAAAAATAAGACCCGTGAAGGTACGGGGTAGAATAGGTCTTCAGCAACCCATGCTTGCCGTAAAAGGCGACTGTGCTTGTCGTAAGAGGCGACTAACGGGATCAGGTGGTCAGGTTCGCTGACTTGGTTGATGCATGTCATCGTATCCCAATTGCGTGGATCGATGGTCATGATGTCAATAACTGGATTGTCTGGTCCAGACTCGTTTATTTACAGACCGCCGTTATGTCGCTAGAATATTGCTTAGTGCGGCGTAAAACAACAAACAAACAAACAACCAGTATTAAATACACCGGATGACAGTTGCTGTTTAAGCAAACCCTCCTACCCTGGTCGCTTTAAGAGTACAAATGCCGTGATATAACTCGAATACTGTTAAAAGCGGCGTTAAACCCAACTCACTCACTTAAAAGTAAAATGATACAGCAAAAGAGCCGTCCGAGACAACGGTTACATCCAGCTTGAGTGAGTGAGTGAGTGAGTTGGGTTTAACGCCGCTTTTAACAGTATTCCAGTTATATCGCGGCGTGTCAGCTTAATGTGGTAGGAAAGCCGAAAGTGATGCAGACGTTTACCACTTCGGTGAAACCCTGGAGCACGAGCATGGTGCTGACAAACCTAGAAACATAATCGGGGCGAACCGGGATTCGAACAAACAATCATAGGCATCTGGCGTGCCGAAGGGACGCAACTCTGCACAGCGAATCGCGGCGCCTTTGACGACTGGGCCACCCGTGCCCCCACATCCAGTTTGAACTCCCAGGGCAAGGTATACATCGTGCGCTCACTCCCTCTACTTGATGCCATGTTGTACGAGGGCCTACACCCTGTGTTCACACGTCCGCACACATAATCTCCCAGATCACAGTGTCAGCGGCGGGTTAATTGCTGAACTAACTCTCCAAGCAGGTGACTCCTTCGCCTCTGCAACAACGCAAGGTGTAAAACCCAGGCTTTTTGAAGGAGACACGGTATCTCGTCTTTGGGGAGCTACGACATTTGCACACTGGTGACATCACTGCGACAACAGCGTCAACGACATAGCGTATTTCGGGCATGAAAGATGACATTTTGACAACGTCGGTAACAGGATTGACTTTTTTAAGAGACTCATCTTCCATTACCTTTCCTGACCTTTCCCTTTTGCTTAAAATCAGAATAGAACGTGCGTCCGTCTTTTTCAAACGGGTTGGTTTGTACGTTATGAAAGATACAATTTGGGGACGTCAAACAGGTCCAATACATAAAGGATATTTGGCATTCCTTGTCAGATAACTTATTCATCTCACCCAGTGACCTGAAAAAGTTGCTATTTAGCAGAGCAGCCTCTAGAAAACAAATCAGGTGCATCCGGCTATGTGTGAAAAAATCATATTTGTTTTTACAAAAAAAATCTCAATGACATTGTTCTCACTGTCATGTATTTTCTAACTAATTTGATTACAAAATTATCGTGTAATTGAAGCAGCCTGAAAGTTTGTTTGTTTGTTCGTTTGTTGTTTAACGCCGCACTCAACAATATTCCAGCTATATGACGACGGTCTGATAAATAATCGAGCCTGGACCAGACAATCCAGTGATTAACACCATGAGCATCGATCCACGCAATTGGGATACGTTAACATGCATCAACCAAGTCAACGAACCCGACCACCCGATCACCCGTTTGTCGCCTCTTACAACCAGCATAGTCGCCTGTTACGCATGGGTTGCTGAAGACCCATTTTACCCCGGATCTTCACGGGTCCGTACTGAAAGTAGTTCAGGTCCCAAGCATTGTTTCGCTGAAGTGAAATACAGATATAATACTTTCAGGTCTAAAATGCCTGGCAAAAGAAAGGGTACACTTGAAAATTGAATTGGACCAAAGTATTATAAAGAATAGCAAAACGTAAAAACTGAAAACAGTCGCCGAAACGCGGTAAACTTCAGATCCAAAACACCACCCGGTTTGTTTGTTTGTTTGTTTGTTTGTTGTTTAACGCCGCACTCAATATTCAGGCGATATGGCGGCGGATTGATATCATGAGCATCGTTCTACCCAATTGGGAAACGATGACATGCATCAACCAAATCAGCGAGCCTGACCATCCGATCCCGTTAGTCACCTCTTTCGCCTTTTATGGCAAGCATGGGTTGTTGAAGACCTATTCTATCCCGGATATTTTGGTATGATGCTTTGTTTGTTTGTGTTTAACGCCGCACCCAGCAATATTCCAGCTAGATGACGGCGGTCTGTCAATAGTCGAGTTTAGACAATCCAGTGATTGAAATCATGAGCATCGTTGTACGCAATTGAAGATACGACATGCATCAACCAAGTCAGCGAGCCTGACCATCCGATCCCGTTAGTCACCTCTTTCGCCTTTTATGGCAAGCATGGGTTGTTGAAGACCTATTCTACCCCGGATCTTTTGGTATGATGTTTTGTTTGTTTGTGTTTAACGCCGCACCTAGCACTATTCCAGCTAGATGACGGCGGTCTGTCAATAGTCGAGATCAGAAATCCATGACTGACATCATGAGCATCGTTGTACGCAAATGAGATACGACATGCATCAACCAAGTCAGCAAGTCTGACCACCCGATCCCGTTAGTCGCCTCTTACGACAAGCATGGGTTGCTGAGGACCGGATCTTCACGGGTAGCACAACCAGGTGTGAGATACTCATTGGTATGGCGCATGTTATATCGCCTATGATAATCGTATCAAAGCGGGGCACGGGTGGCCCAGTCGTCTAAGGCGCCGCGATTCGCTGTGCAGAGTTGCGTCCCTTGGCCACGCCAGAAACCAATGATTGTTGGTTCGAATCAAGGTTCGCCCCGATTATGTTTCGAGGTTTGTCAGCACCATACTCGTGCTCGTGGGTTTCACCGAAGTGGTAAACGTCTGAGACCTGCATCACTTCGGGCTTTCCTCCCATATTAAGCTGACACGCTGTGATATAACTGGAATACTGTTAAAAGCGGCGTTAAACCCAACTCACTCACTTACGTATTAAAGCATCACTATCAAACATGGGATTATACACTCTTTTGTCCGGAAGTTTATAATTATTAGAGTATTTCATCACAAATAACAAAGAAAGTGTTTAACTAGATCAACATCTGACTTAACATTTTTCCCCAGTTATAATTATACAAACATAATGCATTTGCGGCATATTCAACAAATACTTCTATGTTAAACATGACATATCATCCACAAGTAAATTTTGTTTTTCATTTTAATGATATGCCGGGGGTGGGGCGACAGATTCTCGAGAAACTTGGGAGAGGTAGAAATAAGAATAGAGGGCCGGAGGTCACGTGTCGTCACGTACAGTCACGGGGAATGGGGGACTTGAAGGAAACAGCAGAAATGTGTGAAGCGTGCACGGGGTGAAGAATTATCCAACTGACGCACTGATGGCGGGCAGTGTTGGATCTACCCTACAGGGATGTTGCACCAAGCGTTATTTGAATATGTCATTTTCTGCACGTAATTAAAACATGCCAAGCGACCTTTTTAATTGTTAGCCTATCTATTGCGCTAGGATTGCATACAAATAGGTTCGGGAACGAGGTAGGTGGCGTGACTTGTGTTGGTGTCAACCTTCATGGTGTTGACAGCAAACGTCGAGTTCGGTGTCGGCCAATAAGATCGCACCAGATTCCAGAAGTGGAAGGCAGTTGAGCTCTGATAGTTTGTTGTTTTGTTGTTTTGTTGTAACGGTGTCGCGGGGCCATTGAGTTATTCAGTGTGTCTGATATAGGTTGCACGTGGCAAGAAACGCATTACAGCAACAGGAGAGGTGGTGAGGTTTCACGTGGCGTTCAAGATCATTGCAGTGTTATAGCCTTTGTGTGGGTGGGGTGGGGTGGGGTGGGGTGGGGTGAGGTGAGGTGAAATGGGGTTTAACGTCGCGTCCAAGATTATTGCAGTTATATAGCCTTTGTGTGGGTGGGGTGAGGTGAGGTGAAATGGGGTTTAACGTCGCGTCCAAGATTATTGCAGTTATATAGCCTTTGTGTGGGTGGGGTGAGGTGAGGTGAAATGGGGTTTAACGTCGCGTCCAAGATTATTGCAGTTATATAGCCTTTGTGTGGGTGGGGTGAGGTAAGGTGAAATGGGGTTTAACGTCGCGTCCAAGATTATTGCAGTTATATAGCCTTTGTGTTGGTGGGGTCGGGCGGGGTTGTACTTGTCCGGTATATGCTGTTTGTATAGTGCTAGCCCGCTGAGTGCACCCCACTCAAACACAGTGACTCCGAGTTGACCTTTTCTTGTTTTTATCCCCTCAATACCGGGCGCCAGGCAGGATAACAAAAGGTACCATCGTTTTAACGACTTTTGGTATGACGTTTTGTTTGTTTGTGTTTAACGCCGTACTCAGCAATATTCCAGTTACACGACGACGGTCTGTGATTAATCGAGATCGGACAATCCAATGATTGACATTATTAGTATACGATCCCGATCCCGCTACTCGCCTCTTACGACAAGCATAGTCGCCTTTTACGGCAAGCTAGGGTTGGTGACGACCTATTCTATCCCGGATCTTCACGGGTCAGAACGCATTTCAAGTCGCCTCTTACGACAAGTATGGGTTGCTGAAGACCAATTCTAACCCGGATCCTAAAGGTGCTTTTGGTAAGACGCGGTCATCTCCCGGCAGACACTTTACACACTGCTGTATCAGAATGGGGGCGGATGGGAGACATATTGCTCGGCACACTGAATGTCCTGGTGCGATTCCCTACATGAGTACAATTTGTTGAGCACATTTGTGTGTCCCCGCCGTGTATTGCTGGAATATTGCCAAAAGCGGCGTTTTGTATCCAAGTGAGTTTCCGTTTGGTAAATATCGTGTACATATATTAGGAATGAAAATGTATTACGCGAGCCTTTGAGAGTGGTTGGTTGGTTGGTTAGTTTTGGTGTTTAACGCCGCACTCAACAATATTCCAGCTATATGGCGGCGGTCTGTAAATAACCGATACTGGACTAGACAATCAAGTGATTGATATCATGAGCATCGATCCACGCAATTGGGATCGATGACATGCATAAAACAAGTCAGTGAGCCTGACCACCCGATCCCGTTAGTCGCCTCTTACGACAAGCATTGGTTGCTGAAGACCTATTCTTCCCCGGATCTTCACGGGTCTTTTGAGAGTGGTGTGAAGCAGGTACGCAGCCATGAACTGATTCATTATATCGTCTTCTCTGAATGGTCGAG
The DNA here is from genome assembly GCF_023055435.1 of Haliotis rufescens. NCBI lineage: Eukaryota > Metazoa > Mollusca > Gastropoda > Lepetellida > Haliotidae > Haliotis > Haliotis rufescens. Next base: position 56,273,419 of record NW_025963779.1, on the reverse strand, counting down.
ATATTGCAGCAAAGACGATCAACTCTGATTTGAAACCTATAGCCTTCACCGCATGGAGCTAACATTCTTTAAACAAGCAAAGCGGATTACACATTGTGCTATCATGCTATGACCCTATGAGTCTTTCATAATAATCCGATAATGGTCACTTGACCGAACATCAGGTGCCACCCGCACTGTTGTCCACAGGCTAATCACGCCGTGTGGTTAGACAACTTTTGTACTGTCCGTATGTTTTGAGCGTTCGAATCCCCCATCAGTTGCCACGATCGTCTCAGGACAAGTACAGGGATTCGTTCGACAAAGCGATCTTAGTGCTACGGTTATCTTAAGTCTGTGTTTAAGCATGGGAGTTTCGATCACTTAGTGCAAAGATCGCTTTGTGGAACTGGGCTGTGTTTTTGCAGATACACGAAGAATGTGTTGCCCTGGCTTCAGGGTAGAGGGGCGATGGGGAAGAGAGTTGACCCACTCACGTACAATGTGTGCCCCGCCGTTACATCGCTTCAAGGGGTTTAAATCGTGCATTTCAGTACCAGTATTAATACTTTTCGCGTTCTAAACCACGACCCGTTTTGATGATAGGATTTTACCATAATGTTTTAATCTGTGTGATGCCCCCACTGTTACAGATGAAGCACACTTTTGATTATCATGATATTGTAATTCTTACTCTATTTTAAAAGATGAATTCTCTGCCGGAAAAAACGGTTTTACCCAGTTTAGAAAATCTTAACTATGAAACGTTAGGTTAATGTTCGTGGCATGCTTGTAAATATTTTAACAAAACCTGATGAAACATGTACAAAGCTATATTTTACGTCAGCTAAAACTTTGAAATTGATAATGTTTATAAGCAATTACAAAAATTACTACAAATTGTGTATCGAATATTGTAACAATACATATATATTTTGACACCTCTTCATTGCAGTATTAATGTTTCTCCGCGTCTCGTAAAACTCGTAAGGCTGGTTACGTTTATACGTGGTTATTTACCTGATTATAAATATACAATTTTCAATTTTCAATATGTCAACTATTTTTTAAGAACCGTTGCCTTTAAAGCGAGCGACATGCACTTCTCTCTCTGTATAAATACACGTGATATTTACATGCGCGTACCGAGTTGACATCGGCAGATAAAAAAACCAAAACTGTATCAATGGCGGATGTCGTACGCAGTAAAGCTTTCAAAAGGTTTTATGGTAGACATGTGGGGACTAAAACAAGAGTCCATTGAATGGAATGGTACAATGAACTCTCCTTTTTATCAGCGATTTCTTATGATTATGAAAAGGGTTTTGTGAGTGAGTGAGTTGGGATTAACGCCGTTTTAACAGTATTCCAGTTATATCGCGGCGTGTCAGCTTAATGTGGGAGGAAAGCCCGAAGTGATGCAGGTCTCAGACGTTTACAACTTCGGTGAAACCCACGAGCACGTGTATGGTGCTGACAAACCTAGAAACATAATCGGGGCGAACCAGCATTCGAACCCACAATCAAAGGTTTCTGGCATGCCCAAGGGACGCAACTCTGCACAGCCTCTCATCGCGGCGCCTTAGACGAGTGGGTCACCGGTGCCTCCGAAAGGGTTTTGTAGCTTTAAGTTATTCAACAGCTTCTCATCAAAGGATAGAATTGATTTTGTGATGAGCCATCGGCAGTGACTCACAGACACACATCCATATCCTTGTAATAATGTCGTTCAAAGCAGAAACTGAGTGACTGAGTGGGTGAACTTCTGTTTTACGCCACAACATGTCAGCTTGGTGTAGAAATAAGAACCGAAAGTGTGGCATGTCTTTGACGTTACAACTTTAGTGGAGCACGGTATGGTGTTGAATCTGGGATTCGAACCCCGCAGCGAAAATTTAACTCACTTCCTATAATCGGCCGTATTCTGCTCATTTTTCAAAACGACACCCTCCGTGGTCTAGTGGTAGATCCCCGGCCGCGTCATACCAAAAGACGTTAAAAGATGGTACTTGATGTTACCCTGTCTGACGCTCGGCATTAAGGAGCTAAAACAAGGACAGGTCGGCTCAGAGTCAGTATACTGTGCCTGAGAGGGTTATTCATGTTGAACTGCCGCATGGTATCTCAGTGAGCCAGCACTATAATATCGGCATCAGTCCGGACTAGTACAAGCAGTGAATCCGAAGCTATAGCTTGATTTGAATAACCTTCAGTGTTTCCGTAATAAAACATTCTCCGAACGTTATCGGAATTCATGATATGTGTTACAGAGTGATAAGTAAAGTAGGCGAAGAAAAACTAGAAGAAACAAACGTTTTGACAAACAAACGAAAATCAACCATACATTGGGTTTTGCACTGCTCGTAAGAAAATGGCTGTACTACTGTGTATCAACGGCAATCGGATAACGTTATAAGTCATCTGGTCCAAATGCCCTACTTTCTGTGCGACATAAGCGGATTAACACATAGTAAATGACATCTCAGGCTCTCTCCAATCAGAAGGTCTGAGACGAGATCTGGAGCCGTGTAGGAATACAACGTCCTTGTTGTCGGATCATGGAGGAACAAACCTCACAGATAATGACCTTGAGGGAATAAGGAGGTGCCTGTCCCCAGGTCATCTAGGACCTGGCCAAATGAACAAATATTCAGCCAGGTGATACCTTTCATCCAACGATGTCCGAACGTGTTCAGCAAATGTTAATATCCAAGTGACATAGGAGACGGCATAGATTTCATTGAGCTGCGCCATGTAAAACGTATTATTCGGAACAGACATATTCATAAATAAGTACAATGTGTATAACATACTCAACCTGATACATATGTAGTCCTTATCAAGTTAACAAAGGTCCCAGTCAACACATGTGTGTGAGGGGTATGAGGAGAAGCATAGTAGGATTTCTTATGATTACGGTAATAGAAGGAATACAACATCAACATGGAGCTGAGGTGAGGTGAAATTAGGTTTAACGTCGCGTCCAAGATTATTGCTCTTATATAGCGACGTGCATGTACGTGTGTGTGTTTGTGTGGCTGCTTGTACTAGTCCGGACTGATGCCGAGTTATAGTGCTAGCCCACTGAGATACCATGCCGCAGTTTAACATGAATACCCCACTGAGACACAGTATACTGACTCCGAGCCGACCAGTCCTTGTTTTAGCCCCTTAATGCCGAGCGTCAGACAGGGTAACAACAAGTACCATCTTTTAACGTCTTTTGGTATGACGCGGCCGGGGATCGAACCCCGGACCTTCCGCTCTCCGGGCGGACGCTCTACCACTAGACCACGGAGGCGGTGTCAACATGGAGGAGCATACCCCACATGTAATGACCTTGAGGGGTTAAGGAGCCAATGTCTGTACCCAGGTCATCTAGGACCAGTACAAAGAATGAAGAGTCTGTACAAATATTCAGCCAGGTTGTTACTTTTATCCCACGATGTCCGGCATTGTTCAGCATATGTCAATAACCACGTGACATGGAAAACATACAGATTTCATTGCGCTGCGTCATGTGAAACTTATCATTCGGAACAGCCATAACAAAGATCCCATTCAACACAGTATGAGAAGTATGAGAAGTATGAGAAGTGGTATTATGAATAAATGGAGTGGGGGTATATTGCACTTATATAGCGACGTGTGTGTGTGTGTGTGTGTGTGTGTGTGTGTGTGTGTGTGTGTGTGTGTGTGTGTGTGTGTGTGTGTGTGTGTGTGTGTGTGTGAATGCTAGTCCGGACTGATGCCGATTTATAGTGCTAGTTCACTGAGATGAGATATCATTCCGGTTTAACATGAACACCCTATTCACACACTGTATACGGACTTCGAGCCGACAAGTTAGGGTAACAACAAGTACCAACTTTTCTGTTGGTATGACGCGCGTGGGGATCGAACCAACGACCTTCCGGGCAGACGCTATATCCACTGGACCACTGAGGCGGTTTTATGAATTAATTGGGTTTGGGGGTTGAGAGGTGGTAGTGGATCCATGGATCCAACATTTTGTGAAAAGGGGTTTCATACTTCCCGTGTGAGAAAATGAAAGAAAACTGAAAGAGCGGTGTTCAGGCAGCTGGCGTTCACCCAGCACCATCCAGGGAATAATGTTTGTGTTGAATACATGCATTTCTCAGTAGTCGTCCCGTAACACTCGGTAAGCTGTGTACCGTTGGTGTGGTCGTAAGTCGGACAATTAAAACTGCCCACGTCTACACAATTAACATATGCGAGTTTAAACAACAGCTCGTTGAATGAACGCAGTTGTACACGGAACACGTAACGCTGGAGCCACCTCGACATATTAGCAGCGAATGATTTCATTTGAACTTTGACCATGATGTTCAGACAACGAAAGCTGGATAACGTAAAAACACGCACGACTTACACATGTATAATTCAGTGAAAATAAGCCGAAATTAAACAAATATTCTCCATCCCACGTTGCCAACGCACGTGTTAATTTCATACTTCAAAATCCGTTTCCGGGTTTATAAACATCTACGATATTCCCAGTTTTCGGAGAATGTGACCAGACAGTGGGGAAGAAGCGGCGGCAAAGAGAGAGAGTGTTAAACTGATTCGGTCAACACCATGCTTGTTTGAGGTCATCTGAAAAGTGTGAGTTTAAACAGCTTGATTCAACATCCCCACACGTCTGCCCGTGGCCGACGTGTTGAGGACGTCGTCGCTAGGTGGGGGACTACACAGTGACTCTCCCGGCCCAACAACGGGTAGTTGAAAGCAAACAACTCTTCAACACTGTCACACTTACTCGTACTGTCAATGGGGAGGGACGGTCGCGCTTTTTTCTTACTGCATGACGTTTTGGTTTTGGAATTGTGTGCTTTTCATGTTTGCACTGACTCTTTACTTCAAGGAACAGGAAGAGACTGGTAATATCATTCAGTTTCTATGGACTGGTGTAATTGCATTCGTTTCAGAGTCTTTTAGAACAATGTATTTTACCCGTAAGTGCCGGGGTGGCTAGTATAATCTAAACGGAGTGACATGAGAGAGTATGGTTTTACGCCGCTTTTAGCAACATTCCAGCAATATAACGGCGGGGGACACCAGAATAATCTAAATGGAAGATTGTATATAGACTGGTGTGCAAACATCATCATCATCATCATCATCATCATCATCACAGACACACTCTCTCTCCTTATGTTGTGTAGTTCCAATAAACATGTCATATGTAATACCAATCATCTTCCGTTATGTTGTGTCTTGCTTCTTGTTTGGTGTTTAACGCCGCACTCTGCAATATTCCAGCTATATGACGGCGGTCTGTTAATAAGAGAGTCTGGACCAGACAATGCGGTGATTGACATCATGAGCATTGATCCATACATTTGGGATACGATGACATGCACCTACCAAGTCAGAGATCCTGTCGCCTCTTCCGACAAGCAAAGGTTGCTGAAGATCGGCTCTAAATCGGATATTAACGGGCCATTTTCGTATGTAATAACTATCATTTCTTTATGTTGTGTCGTCCAAATAAGCATTTCCTATGCTATAATAATCATCTTTCCTTTTGTTGTGTCTTGTGTCGTCCAAATAAGCATTCCCTATGAAATAACAGTCATCTTTCCTTTCATTGTGTCGTTCAAAAACACATTCTCCGTGTAATAACTATAATCTTTCCTCATATTATGTCTCTCAAATAAGCACCACTGTGTATATAATGAGAATCACATTTCTTTAGACCCGTGAAGATCCGGGGTAGAATAGGTCTAAAGCAACCCATGCTTGTCGTAAGAGGCCACTAACGGGATCGGGTGGTCAGGCTCGCTCACTCGGTTGATGCATGTCATCGTATCCCAATTGCGTGGATCGATGCTCATGATGTCAATCGATGGATCAGACCGCCAGTACAATAACCAATACTGGGAATGAAACAAATACCTAGAGATATAGGCATATGTGGGAATAGTTTTGAAAGGGAAGAGTGAGTGAGTGAGTATGGTTTTACGCCGCTTTTAGCAATGATACAGCAATATCAGGTGGGGACACCAGAAATGGGCTTCACACATTGTACCCATGTCGGGAATCGGACCCGGGTCTTCGGCGTGACGATGATGGAAGAAGAGGGTGTGGTGTGGTGGGGGGCGCTTGGGTTTTAGAGATTTGTCTCCTGATGAAACAAGTAACCGCCACAACAGAAAACTGGAAGGCCAAGGCCACGTAATAATGAAGCATCAAGAACCAGTCAGTCTTGTAATTAGCGTTTCTTTAGTCCCGGCCATCATACATCACCTGAGGCAATGCCTTTAACTATAGATGTCACATTGCACCCAGCGAACACCACATACAGCTAGACTTGCGTTTAAGACAGATGGATGATAATTACTCTCAACAGGGTCGCCTTATGCCGAAGACAGGCCCTGATCGAGCGTGACTGAACTACCGTCATGGTTGAGCTGTACGTTATGCGACCGAGCTTGATGAATAGGCTCTCTTGTACCATACATCATGGGGATTTTTGGGCGTGAAGCTTTTCGACATAAAACCAGTACGTTAGTATCTCTACATATCAGACATAAATAGGAATGATTGCTTTGGAAATAAGTGATATTGGGAATAATATGTCAGTGAGTACATGCAGACTATTTTCATTTCAACAATATTACAGTCAACAAGTTGGGTTGTAAAGAATGTATAACCAATGGTTGATACTATCATTAACGATCCAAGCCGTTAGGGCACAGTGACATTCAACAGCAGGGTCACACAGTCATACCATTCTATCACCATCTTAGTAAACACGATGTACCAAAGGCGTTATACATTGATATATCTTAGCAATAGGGATAAAAGAGTGAATCAGTAAGATTTAAAGCTGGTTTTAGCAATATTCCAGCAAGAACAAGGTCGGAGATGATAGAAATGGGCTTCACACATTGTACCCACATGGGGAATAGAACCGGGTCTTCCTGCATGATGAGTGAACGCCTTAACCACTAAGCTACCCAAACGCCCTTGAAATATAAGATAATTATGTGAATGTCAATGGCAATGTCGTCTGTGGCATGAATGAGTGAGTTAATTGTGTGTTACTTCACTTTAGCAATATTTCAGCAATAACACGTCGGCGAACACCAGAAATGAGGTTCACGTATTGTTCTCAAATCGAACCCGAGCCATTGGCGCGACAACGGACGTTTGAACCATCTGTTGTATGACGATAGAACCTTTGACCTGAGCCATAATTGAATTATAAAACGTCAATGCCAGAAAATAAGAAAATAAACAAACTCGGTTATCCAGCGAAACAGATCCCATTGGGCGTAAAAGGCAAAATAGTGGTGACAATTCTATGTATGGATTAGTGAAAATCAGTGATGGCACGAGGTATTCACGAAAACCATGTCCTTCCCAACCCGCCATTGAACAGAGTTAACACTGAAGGAGACGAGGTGTCTCATGTATACTGAAACAGTTTTGTTGTTCAACGCAGCACTCAGCAGTATTCCAGCTTCATGATGGCGGTCTGTAAATAATCGTGTCTGGACCAGACATCCAGTGATTGACACCATGGGAACCGATATACGCAATTGGGATACGATGACATGCATCAGCTAAGTCCCTGATCCCATTAGTCGCCCCTTACGACATGCATGGGCGAAGCAGTGGTGTATATGAATAACATGCAGATGTTATTTCAAATATTCAAAGTAGCTTCATGAATCATTCATTGATCATGATTGGTATTCAGAGACCGAGTTCCCGCGGAGTTCCCAGTTACTGTCCGCATATAACACTCTGGAACACAAACAACCGTCACATAGCACACATTATACGATGTCAGTCTTATGGGACATTTATACCCCAATGTTGCTTTGACAAAATGTGCCAACACACCTACAGTGCATTCAGTCCCCTTGCGTCAGCCGCATCTTCGCACTGGTAGGTTGAAAATAGGCACTCTGTGGAATCCCATTACTTTAACGAATGCGGAATGTGAGCCATGTCCAGGCGTGTGCCAAACCTTTGTCGCTGCTCTGCTAAATATACCTCCACAATGTTTAAGAACATGAGGAAGGGTTGGTAATTCGGAGCTGGGCTAACCGACCTTTGCCTCTCTTGCCTATTTCTAGACGTGGATCACGTCTGTCCCGAATCGTGATCACAAGTGAGTTTCCTGAAAACACTGACATTTTTTTTACAAAGGGCACAATTGTTTTTAATAAAAAACATGTTTTCCGGTCCTGCGTAAGATCAGGCTTAGGATGTTTTTTTCCCGATAGTCGAACCTCGTTATCTCGAACACTTATCTCGAATGTACCGATGTCTCGAACCCGTTTTCCGGTCTTGTATTTTCTCTTCAAAAAAAAGAAAAAAGAAACGCAAAGCCAGATTTGTGTGAGGTTGGAAAATTCATTTATACGAGGAACCGTACAAAGTATTGAGCCAAAATGTAGTGGAGAGAACACTTGGTGATTGAAGTCATCTCAGTTATCGGTAGATAGGAAAAGTCCAAGGTGAAGGTCAGCTACAATCAATAACGCGTATGTCCCCCGTTAGAATCGATAGCGGCCTGACATCTCCTGGCCATAGAAGAGACGAGTATGCGAACCACATCCTGGGGAATAGTAGCCCACTCGGCGTGCAATGCAAAAGCCAACTGCTGCAACGTCTTGGGTTGTGGTTGACGTCGGCGTAGCCGTATATCCAATTCATCGCACAGGTGCTCTATTGGGTTCAAATCTGGGAATCTGGAGGGCCAGGGGAGAACATCAACGTTGTTGTTGTTGTGTAGACAGGCTCTTGTGATCCGTGCTGTATGCGGTCGAGGGTTGTACACCGGAATACACCGTTGCCGTTGGCTGCAATTGGGTGGACGTGCGGTAGGAAACTTTCGTTGATGTATCGTTGAGCCGTAAGATTGCCCTGGATATGGACTAAACCTGTCCTACTATGATGATAGATAGCCGCCCACATTATAACGCTACCCCAACCAAACCTGTCCCCTTCCTGTACGCAGTTTGCGGCGTAACGTTCTCCCCGACGTCTGTAGACCCATGCTCTTCCATCCCCTCGACGGAGGATAAATCTTGATTCGTCGCTGAGCCAGACATCTCTCCATCGCAGTTGAGACCATACCCTGTGTTGACGACACCAATGCTGTCGTTGTTGACGATGTTGTCCACTCAATATGACGCGTTGGACAGGACGTCTTGCTGCTCTTAAACGGTTTCGTACGGTCTGGTCGGAGATTCTGCACAGTCCGGGTATTTGGGATGCGGTTGAGGTGACTGTGGTCGTCCTTTCATGCGCAGTCGGATGTAGCGATCTTGGGCGGGGTCAGGGGCGGTCGGGTAGCCTAGTGGTTAAAGCGTTCGCTCGTCACGCCGAAGACCCGGGTTCCATTCCCGACATGGGTACAATGTGTGAAACCCATTCCTGGTGTCCCCCGCCGTGATATTGCTGGAATATTGCTAAAAGCGGCGTAAAATCATACTCATTGGGCGGGGTCGGTTACTCTTGATCGTCTCGACCATGCTGTTGAAACCGATCCCATAGCCTTGTGATGGTGCTGGGCGCTTGATTGAGAACCCTGGCTAGAGCTGATCGGGATTCCCTTGCCTGCCTGCCTATGACGTGACGTTGCTTCTTTGCACTTCTGTTAATCTTGGCATCCTGTTGAACTGTCACTGTTCGATTGACGCAAATGCCAGGCAATCAAAAACCTTGCATTTTAATATCGTTCATAGTGCTGCTGCACGTGCAGTACGTGCAGCTCCATGGCCCTTTTGTTAATGCACTTGTTGCTTTTTTCCGAATCGCACGTGTTTCCCGACAGATGATTTGCATGTCCTTGTTGTGATCTCATCCGGGACATTTGTCACTGACACCATTTCACGTTAAACCTCTTCTTTTTGCACCTCTTATTTTGCTTTTATGACCAAAAATATCCGTGTGTTTCTTTTTTTGAAGAGTATATATTTGAATATTAGGTCATGCAACATAGAAGGCAATGTATTGTTTTTGCATTTTATTTATCCCATTTCCCACAAAGAGTGCGAGTCGGTGAATGTTGTTATATGCCGCCAGCAGTGTTATCAGTGAGACCTGCAATATTGTCACACAACTGATGTCAAACTGCTTGTTCATTTGTCTTGAGGTTGGATGCGTTGTTTAACGCCGCACTCAGCAATATTTCAGCTAGACGACGGCGGTCTGTAAATTATCGAGTCTGGACCAGACAATCCAGTGATTGACATCAAGAGTATCTATCTACGCAATTGGGATACGATGACATGCATCAACCAAGTCAGCGAGCCTGACCACCCGATCCCGTTAGTCGACTCTTACGACAAGAAATGTCGCCTCTTACGGCAAGCATGGGTTGCTGAAGACCTATTTTACCCCGGATTTTCACTTGACTGCAGAGAGTTACTTTATGAGCACGTGTGTGATTCATTCAAATAGATCTATCTTGAGCAGAGGATACACTCATCCATGTTTAGTCATACGTGCCACGTAGATACATGCTGACTGTGTAGCTATGTACGTTTGACAGACTGGTGACAGGTACGCGTCCATGTTTCCAGGGTGATCCTTTGTTGAGGGAACATCGTACATCATTGCTGAATGACGTCCCCTCCGTAGTCGAATCTCATTCAATCTAGTTCGTCCTATACCATGTAATCTGATGAAGCCAGTATATTCCGGATTGGCACTGAGGTCTTATATTGGCACTTCGCTTTTCTCGAACTACTGATATCTCGACTGTCAAGACTTCGAGTTAACTATACATTTAAGACGTGCTATATTAATAACGCCCGTGAGGGTTCAGGAAAAACCATAAATCGCAATAGGCCATGCTTGCACCAAGGGGATCAGATGACCAGGTGGCGTGACTGATTATGTGACATATGCTCATGCTTTCAGTCATTGGTTTGTCTGGTCGAGTCTCGGCTATTTACATGCCGCGTATAGCTGTATACGACAAGCTCAGTCTCGTCTTACGACAAGCATGAGTTGCTGAAACCAATTCTAACCCGGATCTTCACGAGTTGATGAGATGGTAATATGACTGAAAACCTTCAAGCGCTCTGTTTGGGTGGTATACTTCACAAGCTGAGAATGAAAGATACTGATATATAACATATAATATTTAATACATTATATATAATGTTATATAATATTCATTCACGAAGGACAAGCGACTCGCAATTCCGAGTTTCAGTTATGATATTAATTACTGACTGACATTTTGAGAAAGAAAACGACGAACAATAACTCTACCCACCCACAGACATACACTCACCAAACCAGATTCTCGACGTTTCGAATTCATAGATATTGAAACATGGTCTGGTAGGTTTCTTGACATTTATTTCAACAGTTAAATTTGTCGTGAATGTCAGCTGAATTTTTTTAGCCGGCTAAAAAATACAGCGAATAATTGAAACTACACAGACCCTTATAACGGCCCCTTGATTGGCACAGAACCCACACCATACTGGTGATGTTGGCCTTGAACGGCGTGGCGACGCGAGCTTCTTACCATCAGGGGATGGTTGACACCACGCGCACATCACGATCTTGGAGGCCGGCGTCATGAACGTTAAGTTGTCACTCCTGACATTTTAAGTGCACTTGCCCTAATGACACTACGTTACAACACGAGCGAAATCAACAATACCGGATTTAAGAATGATAATGTCCTCTGCAGTCACTATTACAGTGTCAGTATATGACACCAGTGACTATGGAGATCCTATTTACTGTATGGGAAGATACGAGACAACGACACTTAAAGATGTTAGCGGAGGCGGAATGAAGGTTATGCTAATAAGTGAGTGTGGGGTTTAACGCCGCTTTACGTTATATTTCAGTTAAGTCAAGGCGTGTCAACTATAGATAGGAGGAAAGCCCTGAGGATATTTTACAACACGTTTTCCACTTTTGTTAAATCTACGCGCAGGGTTAGGATTCTGGTAGGCATAAGGGATGCAACTCTGCACAACAATATGTGGCAACTCAGGCGACTAGGCTATAAAACTACTACATTATAAAGAGTGAGTGAGATGGGTTAAATGCCGCTTTGAACAGTATGTCATTTTTGCAAGGCTTGTTAGCTTGTTAGCTTGTGGAAGGAGGAACGAAGTGGACCTTAAGTCACCAAGTCATCCGTGCAACCAGTACGACTGAGACAGATGATAATAGCTAATATATGTCTCAGATAGAGTATATTGGCATAACGAATAACATGTACCAGATAGAAGAGATATTAAGAAGCTGAGTTACATGTCCTGGGTAGAAGATGTTAACATAATGAGTTACATGTCCTGGATAGAAGATATTAACATAATGAGTAACATGTCCCGGATAGAAGATATTAACATTATGAGTTACATGTCCTGGGTAGAATCTGTCAACATGACGAGTAAGGTGTCCCAGATGGACAATATCAACATGACGGGTATAATGTACCGGATAGAAAATATTACCATGGCGAGTAACATGTCCCGGATAGAAGATATTAACATAATGAGTTACATGTCCAGGATGGAAGATGTTAACGTAATGAGTTACATGTCCCGGATAGAAGATATTAACATAATGAGTTACATGTCCCGGATAGAAGATATTAACATAATGAGTTACATGTCCCGGATAGAAGATGTTAACATAATGAGTTACATGTCCCGGATAGAAGATGTTAACGTAATGAGTTACATGTCCCGGATAGAAGATATTAACATAATGAGTTACATGTCCCGGATAGAAGATGTTAACGTAATGAGTTACATGTCCCGGATAGAAGATATTAACATAATGAGATCATGTCCCGGATAGAAGATATTAACATAATGAGTTACATGTCCCGGATAGAAGATATTAACATAATGAGTTACATGTCCCGGATAGAAGATGTTAACGTAATGAGTTACATGTCCCGGATAGAAGATATTAACATAATGAGTTACATGTCCCGGATAGAAGATGTTAACGTAATGAGTTACATGTCCCGGATAGAAGATATTAACATAATGAGTTACATGTCCTGGGTAGAATCTGTCAACATGACGAGTAAGGTGTCCCAGATGGACAATATCAACATGACGGGTATAATGTACCGGATAGAAAATATTACCATGGCGAGTAACATGTCCCGGATAGAAGATATCAACATGGCGAGTAGGCCATAGACCGATGATAATGACATAACGAGTCATACAGATTTATGAGACATGAGTTTCCACAACTGGAGCTTTCACCCCGGGGCAGAAGCTCCACCTCGTCTTGTCGACACAGAATCACACATGTGATGGAATATGATTTACATTTACAGCCCATTATCTGATTGATCGCACACACAATCCGTCGACACTACACGTCGTAGAAACACACGTCAATCTGCATTGCTCGACTTCCGACCACGACGTCTCAAGGTCACGTTGATGGGTAGTTGGCCTCGTCGTCACATCTGTTGATCATCTGTCATAGACATTGCATTGTTGATGCCACAGCCAGGGAGCCTACCTTACCGATAATAAACCACATAAAAATAATTTGTCATCATAATTTATATATCTTATCCCGTGTTTCTCCCTGTCAAACCTGACTACGAATTTAACGTCTATACGTGGTGATTCATCATGACTATGTAATTACAATTCAACATCAAGATTCCTTTACGCAGATCAAAGCTAGGGACGCCTTTGTCTAAAACTCGATGCAATACGAATGAGACTTTGTGCAAAATCAAATAGATTAATTACCTTTCTTTGCATAATGTCAAACTTCCCATATCCCTTTTGAACAATGTACCATATTGTTGTCGAAATCCGTTTCGAAAGAAATTTTCTACTTTTTAATAAGCTTTAGGATCATGCCGAGGTTGAAATAATGTCGCTGAGGTCGAGGATCCCCTCATCCTGCAGATCGATGAGGTAGAGGTACCCCTCACCATGTAGATCGATGAGGTCGAGGTACCCCTCATCCTGAAGATCGATGAGGTAGAGGTACCCCTCACCCTGAAGATCGATGAGGGCGAGGTATCTCTCACCCTGAAGATCGATGAGGTCGAGGTACCCCTCATCCTGAAGATCGATGAGGTAGAGGTACCCCTCACCCTGCAGATCGATGAGGTCGAGGTACCCCTCACCCTGAAGATCGATGAGGGCGAGGTACCTCTCACCCTGAAGTTCGATGAGGTCGAGGTACCCCTCACTCTACAGATCGATGATGTCGAGGTACCCCTCACCCTGCAGATCGATGAGGCCGAGGTACCCCTCACCCTGCAGATCGATGAGGTCGAGGTACCCCTCACCCTGCAGATCGATGAGGTCGAGTTACCCCTCACGATGTAGATCGATAAGGTCGAAATACCTCTCACCCTGCAGATCGATGAGGTAGAGGTACCCCTCACCCTGCAGATCGATGAGGTAGAGGTACCCCTCGCCCTGCAGATCGATGAGGTCGAGATACCCTTAATCCTGTAGATCGGTGAAGACGACTTACTCCTTACCCCTAAAGTAGAGGAACCATATTCACACATGTAGCTCGAGTGGGGAAAACTGCATTTTAACACTTGGTTACTCATCTACTGTTAATGACGCTGTTCTCTTGATCCACTGCTATAGATGATATGTTTAGAGCACGTTTAAACATAACGTCACTCAAATACTCCGGTACATCTTCCCTGTGAGGAGTCCCAGGTAGCCATTGCTGGATGTACTTACAGACCGTCGTGACACAGGTGGAATATATCCGACTGCGGTGTTAAACAACATTCACTCACTCATTCTGACAGACATGAATCAGAGTTGACCATCCTCATATCTACGTCCAACTTCTTACTCGTGAAGACCCCTGGAGAACAGGTCTTCAGCAACCCATGCTAGCCGTAAAAGGCGACTATGCTTGTCGTAAGAGGCGACCAGCGGGATCTGGTTGTCAGCCTCGCTGACTTGGTTGATGCATATCATCGTATCCCAATTGCGTAGATCCATGCTCATGATGTCAATCACTGGATTGTCTGGTCCAGGCTTGATTATTTACAAACCGCCGCCATATAGTTCGAATATTGCTGAGTGCGGAGTTAAACAACAAAGAAACAAACAAACAAAAGGTCCAACTTCTGACCAGGACATATCAAGGTCCAGGGTCCACAATCTCAGTTCTACGATCGATGTTCAAAGCATCAATCACTGGATTGTCTGGTCCAGACTCGACTTATTACAGACCGCCGTCATACAGCTGGAACATTGCTGAGTGCGGCGTTAAACAACAAACAAACAACAGTTCTACAGCAATCGATTGGTTTGTGGAACAGGGGAGATCTTGACTGGGTAACCCACATTTGTTTTAATATCCAATCGTCCAGCAAATATAATATGGAGATAGAGTTGACACGCCATTACAGTACATTCGCCCAACACATTTGAATACTTAAAAAACATATGTCATTACGCAAACTCGTAGAACAGGTCTAGTAATTGGCAAGAACACGCAAGGACCTTGACCTCTCGCGCATGTTTCGTCAAACTTGTATTCATTCAAAGAGCCTTTCTATTAAGGGGCTGCCTGCGTGAATCTAAACTCGCTTTAAACTATTTGTACTTGATGTTTTGGTACATGAATACTTTGTATCACGCACGCCTTTATGAGAAATTTGACTGAAATGGACTTGAAGGCTGAATGTGTGAATTGAACGCTTTGACGGCCTTATACAGCTCACGGGGCACGGGTGGCCCATTCGTCTAAGGCGCCGCTGTGCAGAGTTGCGTCCCTTGGACACGCCAGAAACCTATGACTGTGGGTTCGAATCCCGGTTCGCCCCGATTGTTTCTAGGTTTGTCAGCACCAAACCCATGCTCGTGGGTTTCACCGAAGTGGTAAACGTCTGAGACCTGCATCACTTCGGGCTTTCCCCCCACATGAAGCTGACACGCCGTGACATAACTGGAATACTGTTAAAAGCTGCGTAAACCCAACTCACTCACTCACTTGTACAGCTCGCGTTCTTAAACTCATCCGTGTTTGTTGACTGCCATTGCTTATGAAAAGTATAATATAACGGTGAAAGATGCGGAAGTTTACATTAAAAATTATGTTGTGACCAAATACCTGGACATTATGTGCTGACACAACTGGAGTATTTGTTGTGTCTGACTGTTAAACTATAGGGCATTGAAACTCGTCTCTTGATTGATATCATATACCTACATCGTGTACAATCTCTACGTTTGGGTCGGTTTTTTTAAAGCAAGGGTGCGACTGTGAAGTTGCTTTGAACGTGTCCTACTTGAATACATAGCGTGTGTTCGGGTCAATACCTATCAACGTGAAACTTTAACACACTGGGGTCATTAACGCCACAGCGTTTCCAAAGCATTGTATAAGAAAGGCTACAAGGTTTTCTTTTGACTTTGACGTTTCTGAACTGTGTGGCTAATTACCAATTTCAGTGTGCGAAAGTGAATGACAGAACGTCTGGGAGACAGATTATCCGAGGTTATCGCGACCCCTCACCCATTTCATGTTGAATTCAGTTTTGTTTTAAGAGTCTCAACTATGGCTACCGATCGTCCGGTAAGAAATGTCTGCCAACGTGCGCTGTAGGATTTACCCTATATCTCCAGTTGGGGCGGTCGGGTAGCCTAGTGGTTAAAAGCGTTCGCTCGTCACGCCGAAGACCCGGGTTCGATTCCCGACATGGGTACAATGTGTGAAGCCCATTTCTGGTGTCCCCCGCCGTGATATTGCTGTAATATTGCTAAAAGCAGCGTAAAACCATACTCACTCACTCACTTATCTCCAGTTAGCTACATAGAATAAATTTATTTTGAAATTTATACACCAATATCTTCTTCTCTAACTGAATACACAATACTATAATACATTATTTCATCGGTATACGCGGATTTTGGAAAACAAGATAGCGGCACCATCGAAGACAGCGCCGATTTTTGTTTTCGATCTTGAATCCTTCTTCACTTTCGATGAAAGTGAGGGATACGGTGGTGATTGAGGAAGAGATTGGCATGTAGATTGATAACAACAAAATTATGATTTGCAGACAATCGGAGATGTAGAAATGCGGTTAACATTCTACAGTGCACATTGCCAGACTTTTCGGTAGCCCAAAGTAGTGACGTACATTTGTTTGTTTGTTGTTTAACGCCGCACACAGCAATATTCCAGCTCTATGACGGCGGTGTGTAAATAATCGAGTCTGGATCAGATAATCCAGTGATTGATATCATGAGCCTCAATCTACGCAATTGGGATACGATGACATGCATCAACCAAGTCAGAGAGCCTGACCACCCAATCCCGTTAAAACTAGTCGGCGCTTACGACAAGCACAGTTCTATTCTAACCCGGATCTTGTAGAAGCCGTAGAAGTGACGTAAAAAACCCTGATATTAAACGATGAGGGGATGGGGTGACCGCAGGAAGGTAAAAGTGAAGCATGAACATTGATGCGGATGCGGAACGCCACCCGGGTGCGGCGACCCGAGTCAGCCAGGTCACAGGCCATCCGAACCTCTTCAAAATTGCCTGCCACAAAAATTACATTGTAAGGTGTTTTTAGAAATCCCTCCCCACCCCCGGCGAATATCAAATGTTCGATCCCCAGGGCGAGGCGGCGTGATCCAGGGAAAACACAGGGTGCAGTATATTATCATGCGTCACATTCTTAGTTCGCTGAAGAAGCTAAAATCAAAACCTTTATTTCTTTTGCAACATACACGGTACGTAAGTACGTCAGCCTTTACGTCTGAGGCCAGTCCAACAGAGTGATCTTAGCGTAACTCTTATACCTGTCAAGGACTAGGAATGTGTTGGAATAGGTCCCGACCAACCTTTTCTCATCGTATATGGACGATGTAGTCCGGGTGGTCATCGTACCCCGACGGCTAGGTCAGTGTTCATGATATCGATCTATGGTTTGTCTCTTCCATACTTCATTATTTACATATCGCTGACAAATAGCTGGAATATTGCTGAGAGTACGGTACGACGTTAACCAACAAATAAGGCAATAACGTCAGACAGTCTTAGTGTTAAGATCGCTTTGTGGAACCAGACCCAAGGCCAATACCAAATAACGCAAACCAACAGATTTGTACGAGCGCATAACAATAGCATTCGAGCTAGTATGCCGATACTGAATAAATCTCTCTGCCTTTTGAATCAGCACAATATCAGCGTTTGTTTTGTCACGATTCAACAGTAATCGGTCATTGTGGATAACGAACCATACCAATCCGCTTGTCAAGATTGTCGACATCATTATAAGTGAGTGCCTTCTTCCATGGCATGTAGCTTTAGTGTGACATCCAATTCAATCAAGCCTAAATCTCCTTGTCCATCCATATATTTCCAGTCAACAAGCCTTCCGTCAGGGTTGAGTGCTCGCTAGTACCACACATGACAATGGTGTGTCATATATGACAACGTCTGCGACAACCTCTCTCATCAGAAAGGGAAAGGTATTTACTTCACACATTGTCAACATACCTTCACATACCGTTGTTGTCCATGTTATGTAATGACAGGCATGCCAGTTTGACCGTGTTTTGAAAACAAGTGTGGAGGCCAGTCCGCTATCTATTGCCAAAGGCTGACTGTCTGTTATGTCCGTTATTCATTGTCTTATCAATCATGTTCTGCAACGGCTGTCTGAATGTCATCTCCATGATGTGTAGAAACGGTCACCGAAACAACAGAGTCACAGCAGCAACGCTGTCGCAGAAACAATACAGAAACACCACAGCCACGGAAACAACAGAGTCACGGAAACAACAGAGTCACGGAAACAACACAGAAACAGCGCAGCCACGGAAACAACACAGAAACAGCTCAGCCACGGAAACAACACAGAAACAACACAGTCACGGAAACAACAAAGAAACTACAGTCACGGAAACAACAGTCACAGAAACAAGACAGTCAAGAAAACTACAGTCAAGAAGACTACTCACGGAAACCAGTCCCCCCAAACAACAGTCACGGAAACAACACAGTCAAGAAAACAACAGTCACCCAAACAACACAGTCATAGAAACTACAGTCACGGAAACAACACAGTCACAGAAGCTACAGTCACGGAAACAACACAGTCACAGAAACTACAGTCACGGAAACAACAGTCATAGAAACAGCAGTCACAGAAACAGCAGTCACGGAAACAACAGTCACGGAAACCACAGTCACCCAAACAACACAGTCATAGAAACTACAGTCACGGAAACAACACAGTCACAGAAGCTACAGTCACGGAAACAACACAGTCACAGAAGCTACAGTCACGGAAACAACACAGTCACAGAAACTGCAGTCACGGAAACAACAGTCACAGAAACAGCAGTCACAGAAACAGCAGTCACGGAAACAACAGTCAAGAAAACAACAGTCACCCAAACAACACAGTCATAGAAACTACAGTCACGGAAACAACACAGTCACAGAAGCTACAGTCACGGAAACAACACAGTCACAGAAACTACAGTCACGGAAACAACAGTCACAGAAACAGCAGTCACAGAAACAGCAGTCACGGAAACAACAGTCACGGAAACCACAGTCACGGAAACAATACACAGCTAAGCATTGTAGCGCTATTGTTCCAAAAAGGGCTATTGATATTACTACCCATACATCGTGCATGCAGTCTCTAAGTTGTTGTTCTCAGTCATGTGTACTTGAGTCCATACATATGTACACATGGACAAAGGTTAAGTATTGCTTGTTATATATTTCCATACGAAATCATAACCGTTATTTACTTTATGACAAAACACGTGTCTTTTTGTATATAAAGTGACATAATCATCTTAAACGAGTGAGTAAGTTGGGTTTAACGTCGCTTTGAGCAGTGTTCCAGTTATATCACAGCGTGTCAGCTTAATGTGGGGGGAAAGCCCTAAGAGATACAGGCCTCAGACGTTTACAACTTCGATGAAACCCACGAGCACGGGTATGGTGCTGACAAACCTAGAAACATAATCGGGGCGAACCGGGATTCGAACCCACAATCATAGGTTTCTGGCGCACCCAAGGGACGCAACTCTGCACAGCGAATTGCGGCGCCTTAGACGACTGGGCCACCCGTGCCCCCCTAAAAGTTGTTTGAACAGGGTAACAACATTAAAGACCTCAGAACTGCTGTCTAAAAGTTTTATGGAACACATGTGGAGGACATTTCCAAAATTTGACGCATCAGTGACAATAATGAAATTCCCAATTTTGACTTGTACGTTTTCCTGTGCTTTTCAACAAACAAACCTTTATTCAACTCCAACTTAATTCTGCACAGTGAAAGGATTCGACTGATATTTTTTACGATATTCTGTCCGACTGCAGCGTGAGATAACTATGCTATCCCAGGACTAACTGACAATCACAAGGTCAAGTAAAAGCCTTTGGACACTATACCAGTTGATTAAATATTCGTATGGATACTGAGTTTATTTAACATAGATTAGGTTTATTTTTGCATGTCTTCTGAGCATCTTAACTTAATCAAATCTTCAAGAACGTTTGCCAGCTGAAAATGACTGACATCTATTTCACCCTTGAAACTCACTTAAAAAATATACAGTAAACTAAGGTTAAAACGAACTCAAAGGGACTACTAATTTTAGTTCGTTATAACCGTAATTCGTTATAAGCATGTATACAGCATACTTACAGCATATAGTCGGGACTAAAAAGTTAGTTCGTTATATCCGTTAGTTCGTTATCAACGTGTTCGTTATAACCGTAGTTTACTGTACATAGAATATCCTGTATGCATGAATGTTTCATTGCTGGATGTTTAGGATTTCCTTGTGATGTCTTTGAAGCCTAATCTATCTTCTGTAAATGTCACTATATGGGATCTCACATCTAGCAAGTGGGAAACTATCTGCCAGGACAAGTAATACGAGCATTATTTTTGAAAGGCCAAATGTCTAAAACAGATAGATTGAATCAAACACAATTGAACAAACATCCTTTTGCTGGAGTGAGTGAGTATGGTTTTACGCTGCTTTTAGCAATATTCCAGCAATATCACGGCGGGGGACACCAGAAATGGGCTTCACACATTGTACCCATGTCGGGAATCGAACCCGGGTCTTCGGCGTGACGAGCGAACGCCTAACCACTAGGCCTCCCGACTGCCCCTCCCCCTTTGTTTTGCTGGATGTGAGAAGGTCATCATATGTTGGTCATATGTCATAAACGGTAAATACGATGTTTCAGCGGCGTTTGCTCTTGGCCAAATCAGTTGGGCTATGCGTGATTTTAAAGTGCAAGTGAAAACACTTTTGTAATCAGAAACGATAGGGTAGACCCATCTTCAACATGCCGTCTTTTGGACGCCATTGTACCTGTCGTAAGACAGGTCTGACGCTGTCTTAATTTCTGTCGTAGACTTAGCTTACTTAAAGTAACTTTATCGCTAAGGCAGCTTCGAGAATGACTTAGATGTTTATCGCTATGTCTTCTCTAGGTCAATCATGGCGCTTAGACAGCTTCGTGAACAGGCGTGGGACACTAGAAATGGGCTTCACACACTGAATTTGAACCTATACGTCCTCGGCCGTTCTGGGGACCTATACGTCCTCGGCCGTTCTGGAGACCTATACGTCCTCGGCCGTTCTGGGGACCTATACGTCCTCGGCCGTTCTGGGGAACTATACTTCCTCTATGGCATGTGGACCTATATACTTCCTCGGAATCCCTTCCACTAATTTCCAAAAAAGACTGGAGTTACATCATATTATGAACATGTTTATTCTGACTATTTCGCTCAGAGTAACTTCAAGGTGACTTGAGACGTGCGTTGGTTGCACTCAACAACCCAAACAAGTTTCCAACTGGTTCGTTCATTTGATCATGTTGTCATTTAGTGGGAGTAAGTAAGACGGGGGAGCTTGTTTACCTTACTCGTGTTTTCCACGCATCCCGGTTGATTCAGCAACAAGCATACATTAGAAGTCAGGTGTAAATTAGAACGGTAAAATGCAGCGTCATGTCTTGACAAGCAGGCAGAAAGGTCATGTCAAGGTAACCGCCAATAGAGCAATAGGTTCGCTCCAAGAGACAAGTTCAACAACAGACCAACTTCTATCCATGCGCGTTCTTCTACTACTAAGGGGAAAGACAAAATGGGTTCTACACTCATGTGGAGGCGCAGTAGCCACGTGGTTCGTGCGTTCGCTTGTCATGAAGAAGGTCCGAGTTCTATTCCAACATCATCATGGATACAATTTGGGATGCAATTTCTGGCCGTCATCTTGCTGGAATATTGTTAAAGGCGGCGTAAAAGTATACTCAGTTTTACTCATATTTCCTTCCTTGCCATCAATATCAACCAGATCATTTCGACACCTTTACCTGTGTGTATGTAAATCTAGTTATTCCGTTCCTATGATGGAATGAGATTCAAAATGACACCAAATACTGACATGAAAGAGTATTTGAATATAACCAAGTTATATTCGTTAAAATTGTTATGATAACGCTGCTTTCGACCAATGTTATAATTTTAAGATAACAGGCCACCGTCAACCGTCACTCGACTGCAATGCATCTACACTAATACACCGTTTCGGCAAACAATATCAGCCTCGAAACATTCCCTTTATCTTTCAAATACGATATCCTCTGAATTTCAAAAGATGTCCTACAGACATTGATATGACCGACATTTGAAAGGCGGTGTAAAGAAACATGTGACCTTTGACCTTGAAGGTGAAAGTCAGTGTCCATCTCGCGGCCCGCTACCAGTGGTAGTGGCACTGTCTTCGGGTTATTTCATATGTTGTCTGAGACAACACTGTCTCATTCTTCCCGTGACAACGACCGATTTAGACCCCTTCACAAATGCTGTGTCAATATGCATTCAAATACCGATGCCGTCGTTCTATTCTTGGGTAGAACCACTAGGGGATGTAGGTGACGGGGTCGGGGGTTCGACCAGCAGACGACAGTTGGAGAAAAAGGGAGGGAAGATGCCGTGACCTTTTTATCACACGAGCAGACGAGAGAAGCAGACGACACTGTAGTATTACACGGCCAATATTGGTTAACTGCAAGCTAAACTGGCATGCATTCGGGACAAAAACATGGCGGCTGACATTGTTGTAAACCTGCAGGCCGTGGTTGATACTCAAATGGTGGCATTTAATTGTAATTGTTACGTGGGTTTTAGTATATTATGTGCTTAGTCATGTTGACAATATTTAGCTTGTCAGAAATATGCAGAATTATTTTGACACGGCAGCGTGTTGTGAGAGACGTTTTCAATTCACCCCGCCGACTCAACAAACTGCGTTATCCATCACGCCACCAGTGCACGGGTCCAGTCGGGCATTCGTATGCGGTCATGATGTCACCGGTGACGCCAGCGTATA
Source organism: Haliotis rufescens (assembly GCF_023055435.1). Classification (NCBI taxonomy): domain Eukaryota; kingdom Metazoa; phylum Mollusca; class Gastropoda; order Lepetellida; family Haliotidae; genus Haliotis; species Haliotis rufescens. The sequence goes on along the minus strand of NW_025963779.1, from coordinate 56,250,059 downwards.
GAATGCTGTCAGGATGTCACCGGTGACGCCAGCGTATAGAATGCTGTCATGATGTCAGAAAAAAACCGGTTTCGAAGTCCAACTACAAATACACAATGGTCGTCATCCAACTCGGTACCAAAGCCATAACTTCATACACTTCTGTTTCTGTAAGCCTTTCACTTATTTCAGGATAACACTTCTCATCCTACAGTTCCAACACAGCTCCAACAATACTGGAAGTGGGTGCTGTAGTTGGATCCTCTTAGCAATCCAAGTTGTGTTTCTACGGGGACACGAGAAATGGGCTTCACTGCACTATACTACTACTACTACTACTACTACTACTACTACTACTACTACTACTACCTCACTGCTACTGCTACTGCTGCTGAAGCTGTTGATACCACAATCACTACAACTACAATTGTTTCTGCTACTGCTACTATCACTACTACTACTACTACTACTGCTACTGCTACTGCTACTGCTGCTGCTGCTGCTTTTGCTTTTGTTGCTGCTGCTGTTGCTGCTGCTTAAGCCGTTGATACCACAATCACTACAACTACAACTGTTTCTGCTACTGCTACTATCACTCCTACTACTACTTCTACTGTTGCTAGAACTACTACTACTACTACTACTACTACTACTACTACTACTGTTGCTAGAACTACTACTAGAACTACTACTACTACTACTGTTGCTAGAACTACTACTACTACTACTGTTGCTAGAACTACTACTACTACTACTACTACTACTGTTACTAGAACTTCTACTACTACTGTTGCTAGAACTTCTACTACTACTGTTGCTAGAACTACTACTACTACTACTACTGTTGCTAGAACTATTACTACTACTACTACTACTACTGTTACTAGAACTTCTACTACTACTGTTGCTAGAACTTCTACTACTACTACTACTACTGCTACTGCTGCTGTTGCTGCTGCTGAAGACGTTGATACCACAATCACTACAACTACAACTGTTTCTGCTACTGCTACTATCACTCCCACTACTACTTCTACTGTTGCTAGAACTACTACTACTACTACTACTACTGTTGCTAGAACTACTACTACTACTACTACTACTGTTGCTAGAACTACTACTACTACTACTACTACTGTTGCTAGAACTACAACTACTACTACTACTGTTACTAGAACTTCTACTACTACTGTTGCTAGAACTTCTACTACTACTACTACTACTACTACTGCTGCTGTTGCTGCTGCTGAAGACGTTGATACCACAATCACTACAACTACAACTGTTTCTGCTACTGCTACTATCACTCCTACTACTACTTCTACTGTTGCTAGAACTACTACTACTACTACTGTTGCTAGAACTACTACTACTACTACTATTGTTGCTAGAACTACTACTACTACTACTACTACTGTTGCTAGAACTACAACTACTACTACTACTACTGTTACTAGAACTTCTACTACTACTGTTGCTAGAACTTCTACTACTACTACTACTACTACTACTACTACTACTACTGCTGCTGCTGTTGCTGCTGCTGAAGACGTTGATACCACAATCACTACAACTACAACTGTTTCTGCTACTGCTACTATCACTCCTACTACTACTTCTACTGTTGCTAGAACTACTACTACTACTACTACTACTACTACTACTGTTGCTAGAACTACTACTAGAACTACTACTACTACTACTGTTGCTAGAACTACTACTACTACTACTGTTGCTAGAACTACTACTACTACTACTACTGTTGCTAGAACTATTACTACTACTACTATTGTTGCTAGAACTACTACTACTAGAACTACTTCTAGAACTCCTCCTTCAACTACCCGTGAAGATCCGGGTAAGAAGAGACCTTCACCATTCATGTTTGCCGTAAAAGGCGACTATGCTTGTTGTAAGAGGCGACAAATGGGTTCAGGTGGTCAGGCTCGCTGACTTTGTTCATGCATGTCATCGTATCTCAATTTCATGGATAGATGATCATGATGTCATATAGCTGGGATATTGCTGAATGCGGCGTTAACCAACAAACTACTACTACTACTACTACTACTACTACTACTACTACTACTACTACTGTTGTGGCTGCTGCTGCTGCTGCTGCTGACCGCCTCCGTGATCTAGTTGATAGAGCGTATAGCGGAAGGCCGGGGTTCGATCCTCGGTCGCGTCATACCAAAAGACGTTAAAAGATCATACTTGTTGTTACCCAGCCTGACGCTCGGTATTAAGGGGGTTAAACAATGACTGGTCATCTCGGAGTCAGTATACTGTGTCTGAAATGCGACATGGTATCTCAGTGGGCTAATACTATAAAATCGGCATAAGTCTGGACTAGCACGCACGCACGCACACGTGAATGCAGGTCGCTAGATGTGCAATAATCTTGAACGCGGCGTTAAACCCCATTTCACCCAACTTCACCTATCACTACTGCTGCTGCAACCACAAGCACTACTACCACCACGACTCTAGTACTACTACCACTATAACCATAACTACCATTTCTCCGCATATAACATTAACAACGACAGTTGCCAACTAAACGTCAACACGTTCTTTAACACTACAAATAAGCCAGCTTTCGAAAATATCCATCTTGTACAAACACACTGTCGTTTCTAAAATGTTCTGGTTTAATATAGCAATTATTTACAATCATGTTATTTATAATGCATGTCGCCATAACGGCCTTATATGGTTGCTAGTAGTTTTCATATCGTCTGTGACGCCATGTGCAGTCTCCGAGTACCTCTGACATTGACACTACCGACTAGATGTCGCATGCCTCCTAACACAGATATACCTCGATGGCCAAACACCTGCACACGAACTATATACACACACTGACGCATTTTGCAGACACATGTCAATTTGCACATATAGTCACACCAAATGAGATCGGGGGTACGGGTGTCCCAGTCGTCAAAGGCGCCGCGATTCTCTGTGCAGAGTTGCGTCCCTTGGGCACGCCATAAAACTATGATTGTGGGTTCGAGTCCCGGTTCGCCCCGATTATGTTTCTAGGTTTGTCAGCACCATACCCATGCTCGTGGCTTTCACCGAAGTGGTAAACGTCTGAGACCTGCATCACTTCGGGCTTTCCTCCCACATTAAGCTGACACGCCGCGATATAACTGGAATAATGTTAAAAGCGGCGTTAAACCCAACTCACTCACTCACCCACCCAAATGAGATCAGTTATGCAACCGTCTTGGTGAAACTACCGCTTTCATTATCGGGTGATTTATCGGCAAAGTTGAAGGGGTAATGAGGAAGAGGACACACTAGCCACGGGCGACCGGCTCTGATGGATTATAGCTGCCCCCAGCCTTAGGATGTGTACTTTATAAACAGGCTGAGCGACTACGTTTTGAAACAAAACAACTTCACAGCGCTTTGTCTCAGATTTGACTATGTGATGAGGCGGATGGCGTAAGGATGTATTATCTAAATTTGTCGAAATCCTATAAGTGTAATTAATTTCTGATCCCACACAGATTACAACGTCTTTCGAGAATAACCTAAGGCGTTGCATAACTACAGCAAATAGTCGGGACTAAAAAGTTAGTTCGTTATATCCGTCAGTTCGTTATAAGCGTGTTCGTTATAACCGTAGTTTACTGTACTTTGTATACGTATCCTTCGACAAAAACGTGAAACAAATCCGGTTTGGGGTTTATAACAGGTTAATCGCACTTACGGAAGTAACATCGCAAAATGTTTTACCTAACCTGACCAAGACAAGTGATACATGATCAATCATCGGTATGAGTTCTCTTAAACCTCTTTAGCCACGACGAGTACTACTCATTGCTTCACTAATGCTCAAAACAGTGTGACGAGAAGATCCTGGATAGAATGGGTCTTCAGCAACCCATGCTTGCTGTAAACTATGCTTGTCGTAAGAGGCGACTAACGGGATCGGGTGGTCAGGCCTGCTGACTTCGTTGATGCATGTCATCGTGTCCCATTTGCATGGGTCGATGCTCATAATATCAATCACTGGCTTGTCTGCTCCAGACTCGATTTACAGAGCGCCGTCATAGAGCTGGAATGATGCTGTGTGCAGCGTTAAACAACAATCAACAACAACAAAAACAGCGTGTAGCTTTTCCCCCAAACCGCTGATCACAAGTCAACATCCCTCTAACAATTCATAACAAAAATCCGCGTAAAAAAAGGGAAAACATTTTTTATTTTTTCTCATTCACCCGACAAACAAAATAATTGGTTAGAATAATTTTATATTATTTCGACCACACACCCAAAACGAAAATTCCTTTACACCCGAACAAAAAATAATTGGTTAATATGATTTGATTTTATTTCGACCACAGACCCAAAAAGAAGGATCCGCAAAGCAAACTAATGTAAGAGAAAGGCCTAACAACACACTAACGAGAAATGACAAGCGTGGTGTTGTTTCTATTTGGTTTAGGACTGTGAGGTAACACTATAACATAGCAGTTATATATCGGTCCATTCAACTGGAATCTGTAGGGTCCTGTCCAGTCTTGCCCAGGTGTGTCCGGAGGTCAAACACAGACGCTGCGAAACCACAACCTGGTCAAGACACTGCGCCGTGATTGATCCGTCTATAGACAGTGGACACTCGATATCATAGCCAACACCGTCATGTAATGAGACCTGTGACCATGACAAGCCCTCGGGTTGGGGATAACCGGAGAAAGACAGGCAAGGGGGGGGGGGGGGTTGCGGTGAGTTCATGGGAAGGGAAAAGGCTGTGAATGTTCTGTGATTAATCAGTGTTAATGTACATAGGGAGGACAGTTGTTCTCAGAAAGGTGTGTGTGTGTGTGTGTGGGGGGGGGGGGGGGGGGGGGGGGGTTTACACGGGAACTTATTTTACTTTTCGTGGTTTGTGGGTGGGTCTTTACAGTTGGTACGGTTTGAAGGTAGTGGTGGCTGTTTCGGGGTCGATTAAACGGGTGTGACTCAGGCGCTCTGCGGGCGCACTGACCCGAAACAAAGTCACCTTACACATGACATAGTTCGCTCGGTTCACTGAACCCAAACAAACAATCCTATATTCAGTTTGGATCATACACACACACCTGATTGTCCATTCTTGACATATTGATCTCGTCATATTGGCTTGTCATAAATTGTTTGCTCTGAATACTTATGGGGTCTTTTCTTCCTGACGTAACAGGTCTACATAAACAAATAATAGACCCCATAACTCCAACACATATGGGAAGTTCATGACCTCTTGTTAATTTCGACCGCCATGTACAACCATATCGTCCATCGTGCAAACAGTGTCGCTTGGAATAAACACAAATATTTTAATGACGATGATAGTTATGAGAGTCATGTACAAGGACAAAGGTTAATAAAATCTAACACGAATGTGATAAAATGTTTATAAAACCGCAAAGTACCTCTGTCATAAAAAGAGACACGACAGTGTATGTAACAGTCTTGGTGTAATAGTGCGACAATTAACATGCGTCATAAAATACATGTCAGTTGAATTACTTGCGCGCTGTGGATTATACGAAATGAGTCGGCACGATGGATCGCCACCGTTAAAGGCAGCTCATCCCTCAGAACTTCAACAATGAACAAATCTGCTTTCGAGTGCACAAACCCAGTGACATAAGACATGCAGAATGACCGTTCAAGTCTGACACGAGGCGTTAAAAAATGACACTTTAATTTCAGACGCATATTTTCACGTTTATCAAGATTATAACCCCGCACAACAGCATTTCGTGCTGAAAGATAAGTTTTTTCGACATAAAGTTGTGTCGGTATCAGTATATTGACTTTGTGAGATATTTACTCAAAATTACGTCACATTAGTTAAACTGTACGCAGGGGACAATAAGCAACCGGTCCTGTGGAAAATACGTACGCGATAAAAGACCATTATCGGGTCTTAAAATGCTGAATTATGTAATGTAAGATTATCTCACTGCAAGAACGCGTGTGCGTGCTTTGCTGAGAATTTAAACAATGCAATTGTGGTGGTTAATTGTCATGGATGGTTGACCTTTTCTTCACTGAAATGATATTTGTCACGAGGTTGTTACCTTTCAGTCAACCTGCACGGTATTACTGTTGAAGTTCGTGCAAAATATACCACTTGCAGATTCCACTTTATTAACCGACACAAAATCATGCGCATTGGGGTACACGCCAACAAGCCAGATTATGTAATTACCGTCATAAACGGCGATCCAATTGGTACGCTTTCGACAAAAGATCATGACATATTTTCAAGATGGTGTGTGAAAGGGCAATGCATACTAAAAAACATTCTCTATCAACAATGGTACAGTTACTTAAATGTAAATCAAAAGGTACACATTTTAGCTTATGTTTAGATTCAATTGTTGATCTTGCGTAGTAGCGACAACCCCGAAGGCTGCCAATGTGTCCAATGCTTTAGTCGGGTGAGAGACATCAATAGGAAAAAAACAAGCATATATTGTGTACACCTACCTGTTGCTGTCTGGCTCGACAAAAGGCAACCCAAAAGTGGAATAACTAAAATCCAGTATTGTTCCATAATGCACAATTAATGTCCCACGAACAACGACATATCACCGGTCCGATACTTAATGTTTACAAGAAGTCCTCCAAAACGATGTAGGTCCTGTACACGGGCAAGTCTTAGCTGAACTGAAGGCTTGTCTATAATGAGAAGCCAGGTAAGCAGCGACTGCAGTGAGCCGTGCCGTGGCGTGGCCTGGATTAGGGATGGTGTCAACCCTCTCTCTCTCACTCAGCCATTCACCAGTCCATCTTTCTATCCGCATGGACATCGGCTATTTGTCGACTGTGGTTAAGAGAAGGGAGCACACAAATTAAGTTAACAATCAGCACGGGTGTTGCACAGAGCCAATAGCAACGCGTGACTTCCAACCGCCCTTTGTTAAAGCGCCGGGACAGTGAGGAAAAATAAATCGCTGCGAATTGCACTACAATGTAGAGAATATATTGTGTTTTTTGTATGTTTTTTGTGGGTAAAGTTCTGATTTTATCATAATGTTAAGTGTTTTAATGTTCAACTTTGGGCAATAATTGTGTGATCCTGATTGCTGAACGCGCTCTTCTATTAAGGACAACTTATCAACCAATTTTGCCGTGTTGTGTTGAACTGTGTCGAGTTTTGCTATGTGGTAATGCTGTGGTGTGGTGTGCTGCTGGTCTCATGTTAGTGTGGGTTGTGCTTCACTGTGTTTAACTGTGTCGAAGTGCTGTGTTGTGTTCAACTGTCTCGAGTTCTGCTGTGCTGTAATGATGTACTATGCGTATGTTAGTGTGAGTTGCGCTTCGCTGTGTTCAACTGTGTCGAAGTGCTGTGTTGTGGTCAACTGTCTCGAGTTCTGCTGTGCTGTAATGATGTATTATGCGTATGTTAGTGTGTGTTGTGCTTCGCTGTGTTCAACTGTGTCGAAGTGCTGTTTTGTGTTCAACTGTCTCGAGTTCTGTTGTGCTGTAATGACGTACTATGCGTATGTTAGTGTGCGTTGTGCTCTGCTCTGTGGTGTACCTATATGAGCTTGTCGCTGTGTTGTGTTGTTTTATGCTGTGCTATACGTGTTCGTTGTGCTTTGGTATGTTGCATCGCGCTGCGCAGTTCGCCTATCTTGGCTTGTGTTGCGTCCTGCTGTGCTGTGTTGTTCTGTGCCAATGTTAGGTTGTGTTGCGCTGTGGTGCTACGTGGTATTCGGTTGTGGTGCATTGTTGTTCTTTGCTGTTGCATGATATACTATGCTGTGTAATGCTGTGCTGAGTTCGAGTTGTGTCGTGATATGATCAGGTGAGTCAGGTTGTGTCGTGATGACCTATGCCCAGGTGTGTCAGGTTGTGTCGTGATGTGCTTTATGCTGTGCTTTATTTTAAGCTTTTGTCATGAACTGATATGATATATCAACATACATCATGGACTTGAAAGGGTATTACAGATGTTCACAGTGGATTTCGGGAACAACTCTGTGTCCCAGAACCCTGTGCTTGTCGTAAGAACCGATTAAAGAGGAACTGTTGGCCTCCCACGGTGGCTCGTGTGTCATCTTGTCCAAATGGCATGGTCGTTGCTTATGTTATCAACCACTCGTTTCCTGGCCCAGGAAGGCGACTGTGTTTACAGTTAGTTAATTTGACATAATGTTGTGGGTTCTACTCTCGAACTCTGACAACGTATTTGACAATATGTCTCACAGGAATGCTAACGACAGGTGGTCTGTCAGCTGCCCGAAGCCATGTGGAATATGTTTCATGTCAGTGGGTCATGACAGTCAGGTCGATGACATAAACATTTAATGAAATAGGATTATGAAATATTTGTTCCTTGCTCACTTTGTTAAGAGAACATAACGTTCTACTTCAAAGTCGTGGTTCTTATAATATATAACGAACGTGAGAAAGACAATTGGAACACTTCGTGTGTGTGTGTGTGTGTGTGTGTGTGTGTGTGTGTGTGTGTGTGTGTGTGTGTGTGAGTGTGTTTGTTTGTTTGTGTGTGTGTATGTGTGTGAGTGTGTGTGTTTGTTTGTGTGTGTGTGTGTGTGTGTTTGTTTGTGTGTGTTTGTGTGTGTGTGTCTGTCTGTGTGTGAGTGTGTGTGTGTTTGTTTGTGTGTGTGTTTGTTTGTGTGTGTGTGTGTGTTTGTGTGTGTGTGTGTGTGTGTGTGTGTGAGTGAGGGATGGAGGAGGTGTGTGAGGAAGGGAGGGAGGAGGTGTGTGGGCGAATGAGTGAGTGAGTGAGTGTTGTTTTACGCCCTAGTACCATTTCCAGCTTTGACATCGGTCTGTAAACAATCGAGACCTGACCGAGCAAACATGTGGTTGATAGCATGAGCAACGGCACCCGCCTTTTGTTACGTCGTAGATTGTAACCACCCAATCCTCTTTAGTGTGTTTCATGAAAGCGTGAGAAACGGGGGATCTTTTCTGACCCGACATCTCTACAAAGCAGCAAGGTTACTTCCGAAACAGATCCGTGTATAAGTAAGGACAGAGACCATATACCAAATACCATCGGTATATGGTCTCTGCTTAGGAGTAGAAGTGAAACAAGACACGGAACCTTCACAGAATCTTATGTTATGTTTATCATAAGAGACAACATATTAATTGTATAATTAACTGCCGGGAAAAAGAATGCAAAGTGGATTTTACCAAATTTACAAACGTTATCAAAACGTTACAACACTGAAAACAGTCGACGAAACACTTAAAAGTTAAGGTCCAAAACACTGTGATACCCGTATCAAATACAGTAAACTACGGTTATAACGAACACGCTTATAACGAACTGACGGATATAACGAACTTACTTTTTGGTCCCGACTATTTGCTGTAGTTATGCTGTATATATGCTTATAACGAACTACGGTTATAACGAACTAAAATTAGTGGTCCCTTTGAGTTCGTTATAACCGTACTTTACTGTACATCACCATCGAATAACCATCGCTTGTTTATTTTATTGTTAGCCACCAGCAAAAGTGGCTGTATACTTCCTTTTGTCCTGCTGTTTATAAGGCACAACACATTTATTGCTTTGCGTCGGACTAACCGCTACTTTTCTATAGCAGAATTAATTTTTGGGTGGTGGTTTTATTACACATATAATCTTTACAAAAAAATAAAACAATGTTGTTTTTTTCTCCAAAGATATTTAAATAATCTAATATTTTGTTGTTGCATTAAAATTGATAGACCATCAAGATCTGGATTTGGAAGTATAAATTTGTTTTAAGTTTATATTTTAGTTTTATCCTGCTGCATCATGGATTGTAGATGGGCCAGGGGTATTTATCCTATTGGAAAGGAGATATAATCCCCTGGATCACCGAAGATGAAGAAATCCATACCACGCACCCCTTGATACAGATGCCACTTTTGTGAGTGAGGGAATTGGGATTTACGCCGCTTTTAGAAATAGTCCAGCAACAATACGACGGCGGATACCAGAAATTGGATTTACACATTGTATCCATTTGGGGAATCGAACCCGGTCCTTTGGCGTGAAGAGTGACTGGCCCCGATCTCACTCGAAGATGAGTGATGATTTAACCGTTACTCTGTATGTAAAACCACTCCATGGGTTTAATAACCCTTTCATTTATGACTATAAGCACGCTTATATTATGTTGTCCGTGTAATACATATTTCCGCAATAGAAAATTTAAAACTTTCAAGCTTTTGTCTCAGTCTGGTAATCACGTGTAAATATATTTGCGAATGAGTATGGTTTAATGCCTCTTTAATCAACAAAAGTAACGGCGAAGGGCAACAAGTGCCTGACCATAATGTTCCCATGTTGGGGTCGAGCCCGGGTATTCGGAGAGAGGAGACACCGCCCCACTGAGTCAGTGAGTGAATACACGTTTCACATTGCTCTCGGGTTAACTCATGATAAATATCATCATCATCATCATCATCATCATCATCATCATCATCATCATCATCACCATCATCGTCATCACCACCACCACCACCACCACCATCATCATCATCATCATCATCATCATCATCATCATCATCATCATGCACTGGCTCTTCGTTTGGTTTATTTCATCGGTAAAATCTTCTACAGACATGAAAGATGAAATTTTTTCAATTTGAAATGATGTATTGGGTTTAAGCTTCTGCATTCGAATCTTTGCAATAGGTTCATTACCTAAAATGCAAGTGCATATACGTACCAAGACATTAACATATTAAATCTATTAGATATTTCTTTATTTGAAGTAATCTGGTATCCACGAAGATCCAGTTAGAATATTCCATGCTTGTCGTTAGAGGCGACTAAAGGGATCTGGTGGTCAGGTTCGCTGAATTGCTTGATGCATGTCATCGTATCACAATTGCGCGGATCGATGCTCATGATATCAATCACTTGATTATCTTGTCAAGACTCGATTATTTACAGACCGATATCATATAGCTGGAATATTGCTGATAGCGGCTTTAAACAACAAACAAACAAACAAAGTATTATGGTCTCTGCGATGGTAATAAGATAAAGCTTCATGTATGATAACATGACATCATTATGCATGTTTACTTTGTATACAAGTAGATAGTTTAACGACACAAAGCATAATCTAAACTGGCAAGATTAAAATGAAATACAAATAAATGTTTATATATTTACATAATAACTATTATCGTCGGTAAATCTTCCCTGACACGCCGAGGATGTTACACATGAACGTTTTTAAGTAAAAGTTTGCACTTTTATGGAGCAAATACGAATCAAAACGCTCTCCATCATAATAGATAATTAAGTTTAACATTACGAGACAGTTACCATATAGTTGTGACGTTGTAGCACTGCGTTGTACTGCATGTAATTTCGGATTAACTACAGGTGTCCCCATTGTGCAGAAACTAAAAAAAACCTTAATAACCCCCGTCGTATAAGACATGCTTGTCAAGGGACAATATCGTATTGATCCTCTCCACATGTGAAGATGAAATAAATGATAAAATGCCTGATTGTATATTAAAATACGTTTGTCTGCATACATCTCATCCTTATCAGTGGGCCGCCTCCGTGGTCTAGTGGTAGCGCGTCCGCCCGGAGATGTGTGTGTGTGTGTGTGGCTGCTTGTACTAGTCCGGACTGATGCCGATTTCTAGTGCTAGCTCACTGAGATACCATGCCGCAGTTTAACATGAATACCCCACTCAGACACAGTATACTGACTCCGAGCCGACCAGTCCTTGTTTTAGCCCCTTAATGCCGAGCGCCAGACGGTAACAACAAGTACCATCTTAAAACGTCTTTTGGTATGACGCGGTCGGGGCGGACGCTCTACCATTAGACCATGGGTGTGCTTGTACTAGTCCGGACTAATGCCAGTTTTACTGTACTATCCCACTGATGTACCATGCCCCAGTTAAACACGGGCACCCGTTTCACACACTGTATGTGAGTGTGTGAGTACAGACCAGTGCATGTTTCATCCTCTCTTGAACATGACACACAATACCCCCCCCCCCCCCCCCCCACCCCCCCACCCCCACCCCCCACCACACCCCCCACCACCACCATCGCCAAAATCACTACTTCAAGAAAACAAACCCTAGACACCACCGTGTAACATAACATATAGTCCACATCCAACAACGTGTCAATTTACCTGGAACAATGTTAAAATGACAAGTTACAAAATATTCATCGAATGCGGTGTAAATTTAGCCAATTATACAAGCATGATAGAACAATGGAGGAAGGAGATTGTCAACTGTCTGTTTAGACTCACAAACAGTCACTAATAAAGTCACCATCTGTATGTGAGTTGAGAGGGCCCCAGTATATTAGAGGAGATTATAGACCCACAATGGTGACGAGGTAGGAGCCCCGTTATTGACGGAGACGGACAGCACCATCTCGGCTACTATATACAGACATCGGTCCCTAACACCATTAGAGATAAGTTTAAACAGGACTTCGTGTATTTACCGACAACGTTACTTTAAGGCCGCGAGGGAAAATTTACCGATAGGTGCAGGTTCAGCTTATTAACATCGAATATACACTGAAACCTCGTTAGTCTGGATACCGTCGATCCGGACGGTACCTTCGGAGGGTTATTGGGAGCGATTATATAACTAAACTTACTCTGAAACCGTTATTCGTTAATCCGAAAGTATTTTAATCCCGACGATTTCGGTGAAAAAGTTCCGTTCGTAATAATGGGGTTTTGCTCTATACACTGTTATAAATCTGGTATTGTTTGAGTACATGCATATATATTAGCTGGATAAAGCCCCCTGGGAGATTTTAAGGCTGTATTTGCCACACTTCATAAAATTTTATAAACCCTCATAAATGAGGGTTTCATCCTGGCCATAAAATGACAGTGCCAAATAAAATAAAAACATACTTTCTTGGAGAGGCGTTTGTGATTTCATTAACTGCATATAGCATCTTAATGAGTTACTGAGATATACGCACCTTAGAGAGTCTTCGAGTTTTACATTTAAATGGACACGCGGATAATGTATGCTAAGATGTAACGTAAATTGTAGCTCATTTATATATTCAAAATGGTCCCGTGAAGATGCGGGTTAGAACTAGTCTCAAACAACCCATGCTTGTTACAAGAGGCGAGTAACGGGGCCGGGTAGTCTGGGTCGTTGATTTGGTTGATGTCATCGTATCCCAATTGCTTGTTAACACCGCACTCAACAGTGAGTGCAGTCTGTAAATCATCGAGTCCGGACCAGACATGACGAATATCAATCTTCGGATTTGGTATACGATGGCATGCATCAACCAAGTCAGCGAGCACGACCACTCGATCACGTTAGTCGCCTCTTACGACAAACATGAGTTGCTCAAGACCAACTCTAACCCGGATGTTAACGGGATGAGAAGGAATATAACTGACTATAACACAACATCCACCCCTGAATGGTATAGTTTTAACAATATTCGAGGAAGGAGAAAATATGAAATCACAACTCTGCTCTGTTCAGATTTTGCATCTCTTTAACAAAACTGAAATAAAAGATCTGGCAAGTTTGGAAATCAAAAACGGCAAACGGACAACGAACCCGAGCAGATAAGGTCCCGCGGTCCCCAGGAACTTATTATAATGAGGATTGGTTAGGCACAATGAGCGATCTGGTTTATTGTGGGTCATCGATGATCGCATACACACTCATGTTTTTCCAGACTGCAGTGAAACACCAGCCGGGCAAAGAAAGTAAACACTTGAAAATTGGATTTGACCAGAAACTTACAAACGTTATTGTTACTTTACCAAGCTGAAGGCAGAAGCCTTAACACTGCAGACGTAAGGTCCTAAACACAACTATGATATCCGTATCAAATACATCACAATAGAATAAAGGGCGGTCGGGTAGCCTAGTGGTTAAAGTGTTCGCTCGTCACGCCGAAGACCCGGGTTCGATTCCCGACATGGGTACAATGTGTGAAGCCCATTTCTGGTGTCCCCCGCCGTGTTATTGCTGGAATATTGCTAAAAGCGGCGTAAAACCATACTCACTCACAATAGAATAACCATTTCTTGTTTGTTTAATTTTTAGCCACCGTCAAACTTTCTTTAGCCCAGTTGTTGAGCTGGAGTATTGGTGACTGCAGCGTAAAATATTTACTCACACTTTGAGCGCAAGAATTAATTTTTGTTCTCCACACTACACTCATGAGACAGATCATTATAAGGAAAGAAAGAGATACACGGCGCTAGCCAATATTCTCGTACTTTTATATATATACATATGTGCATCAGCTGACTGCATTTTACATAATCCAATTTTTGCGTTAATATTTTGCTTTTACTGGCGCTTCATGATTTGCCTGTAAAGTCAGGCGGCACTGTCGTCTGAGGCGCCGCAATTCGCTGTGCAGAGTTGCATCCCTTATGTGTTCAAGGATCCCATGATAATGAATTAATTCGACTCGACACAAGCTGCATTTCCGACATACTAAATAACATGTTGTTGATGATACATTACAGCAAATGTGTGAATGGGTTGTTTTGGGGATGGTTTTGTCCCTTTTATTACCCTATAAAACGCAAGTAGCGGAACATTCAGTGCAGATGGTACCGTCAGGTCCGAAGATTAATCAGCCGTGTGCCAACGTGCTTATAAATGTATTGTTATCAGTTTGTGAAGTATATGCACATATTAATAAATTTTAATTAATTAATCAACATTAATATTATTTCCTTTCGTTTTGATTTGTCTCCAACCTTAAGGTATGCTTTTATCCTTTATATATTGATATTGATTGAACGGCTCCCTTACATGACGGCGCTTCAATTGTGATCCAGACGCGACCTGTTCGCGAGGGACCCTCGGCAGGTTATCAGTGAGTGAGTGAGTGAGTGAGTATGGTTTTACGCCGCTTTTAGCAATATTCCAGCAATATCACGGCGGGGGACACCAGAAATGGCCTTCACACATTGTACCCATGTCGGGAATCGAACCCGGGTCTTGGGCGTGACGAGCGAACGCTTTAACCACTAGGCAACCCGACCGCCCCCTCTGCAGGTTATGAAATTTAGTCAAGACCTCATAACTAACGTTATTAGGCACATAAAGATGCCGAATTCCAAGTGACATAATATGATCAGAAGGTGCTGAATCTATATGTACCTGTGAAATAAAATAAAAACTTTAAGACGTTAACGTGTCATTGCGTAAGGCCCCAACCGTATCGCGATTGATGGAACGTTAACAATGAACAGCATAGTAGATTTAAAACGTCAGCATCTCGATCTTGCCTTATGTTCGATTGCAACTCGACGTGGCAGATCCTTCAATGTAAACGCCTTCTTGAGTCAGCGCCAAGACATTGAAAGGTATAAGCTACTCTCCACGAGGTCGGTCATACAGGGAAACCACGTTTTCTGCCATCATTGATCGTTAACGGACCACCTAGTAGCACCAACCGATTCCATTCTTCGAGGGGGGTAAATCGGTCCACTACAAAGACAGGGCTCACAGTGGGATTGATGCCATATGCTACAGGTTACGGTGAAGGACAATTAGAGGGCTTTGTTGGTGTCTCTGACAAAGCCTGTGACATAATAGCCGCACCTTTGATAAATCAGTGCTATCTGTTGACAAAACAAACCATGCTTTACACAATTTGCGCCTTGGGATAATTAGGTATTCCTTGGGGGATTGATAGTTTTGTTGGAGGCAGAATTAGTTTTGTGCTATAATAATACACTCTACACATGCTATTTGTTTCACAGAAAATATTTCTTGGTAAAGTGATATTTTTCAAGATTATACACACCTTCTGGTATCATGTACGTGGCAACATTTGCTGACATGTACGTAGTAACTGTAACACTTGCTGACCTGTACGTAGTTACACGTGCTGACCTGTACGTAGTTACTGTAACACTTGCTGACCTGTACGTAGTTACGCTTGCTGACATGTACGTAGTTAAAATTGCAGACATGTACGTAGTTACGCTTGCTGACATGTACGTGGAGACACTTGCTGACCTGTACGTAGTTACGCTTGCTGACATGTACGTAGTTACAATTGCTGACATGTACGTAGTTACGCTTGCTGACATGTACGTGGAGACACTTGTTGACATGTACGTGGTAACTGTAGCACTTGCTGACATGTACGTAGTAACTGTAACACTTGCTGACATGTACGTAGTTACACGTGCTGACATATACGTAGTTACTGTAACACTTGCTGACCTGTACGTAGTTACGCTTGCTGACATGTACGTAGTTACAATTGCAGACATGTACGTAGTTACAATTGCAGACATGTACGTAGTTACAATTGCAGACATGTACGTAGTTACAATTGCAGACATGTACGTAGTTACTGTAACACTTGCTGACCTGTACGTAGTTACGCTTGCTGACATGTACGTAGTTACTGTAACACTTGCTGACCTGTACGTAGTTACGCTTGCTGACATGTACGTAGTTACACTTGCAGACATGTACGTAGTTACAATTGCAGACAAGTTCATGGTAACACTTGCTGACATGTACGTAGCTACACTTGCTGACATGTACGTAGTTACAATTGCAGACATGTACGTAGTTACACTTGCTAACATGTACGTAGTTACAATTGCTGACATGTACGTAGTTACGCTTGCTGACATGTACGTAGTTACACTTGCTGACATGTACGTAGTTACAATTGCAGACATGTACGTACTTACAATTGCAGACATGTACGTAGTTACAATTGCAGACATGTACGTAGTTACTGTAACACTTGCTGACCTGTACGTAGTTACGCTTGCTGACATGTACGTAGTTACTGTAACACTTGCTGACCTGTACGTAGTTACGCTTGCTGACATGTACGTAGTTACACTTGCAGACATGTACGTAGTTACAATTGCAGACAAGTTCATGGTAACACTTGCTGACATGTACGTAGCTACACTTGCTGACATGTACGTAGTTACAATTGCAGACATGTACGTAGTTACACTTGCTAACATGTACGTAGTTACAATTGCTGACATGTACGTAGTTACGCTTGCTGACATGTACGTAGTTACACTTGCAGACATGTACGTAGTTACATTTGCAGACATGTACGTAGTTACAATTGCAGACATGTACGTAGTTACAATTGCAGACATGTACGTAGTTACTGTAACACTTGCTGACATGTACATAGTAACTGTAACACTTGCTGACATGTAAGTGGAGACACTTGTTGACATGTACGTGGTAACTGTAACACTTGCTTACATGTACGTGGCTACACTTGCTGACATGTACGTAGTTACAATTGCAGACATGTACGTGATGACGCTTGCTGACATGTACGTAGTTACAATTGCAGACATGTACGTGGTGACGCTTGCTGACATGTACGTAGTTACAATTGCAGACATGTACGTGGTGACACTTGCTGACATGTACGTGGTGACACTTTCTGACATGTACGTGGTTACACTTGCTGACATGTACGTAGTTACACTTGCTGACATGTACCTAGTTACACTTGCTGACATGTAGGTGGTGACACTTTCTGACATGTACGTTGTGACACTTGCTGACATGTACGTGGTAACACTTGCTGACATGTAGGTGGTGACACTTGCTGACATGTTCGTGGTTACACTTGCTGACATGTTCGTGGTTACACTTGCTGACATGTTCGTGGTTACACTTGCTGACATGTACGTGGTAGCTGTAACACTTGCTTACATATGCGTAGTAACTGTTACGTTTGCTGACATGTACTTGGTGACACTTGCTGACATGTACGTGGTAACACTTGCTGACATGTACGTGCTGACACTTGCTGACATGTACTAGGTGACACTTGCTGACATGTACGTGGTAACACTTGCTGACATGTACGTGCTGACACTTGCTGACATGTACGTGGTGACACTTGCTGACATGTTCGTGGTGACACTTTCTGACATGTACGTTGTGACACTTGCTGACATGTACGTGGTGACACTTGCTGACATGTACGTTGTGACACTTGCTGACATGTACGTGGTTACACTTGCTGACATGTACGTGGTGACACTTGCTGACATGTACGTGGTTACACTTGCTGACATGTACGTGGTGACACTTGCTGACATGTACGTGGTAACTGTAACACTTGCTGACATGTACGTGGTTACACTTGCTGACATGTTCGTGGTTACACTTGCTGACATGTTCGTGGTTACACTTGCTGACATGTTCGTGGTTACACTTGCTGACATGTACGTGGTTACACTTGCTGACATGTACGTGGTTACACTTGCTGACATGTTCGTGGTTACACTTGCTGACATGTTCGTGGTTACACTTGCTGACATGTTCGTGGTTACACTTGCTGACATGTACGTGGTTACACTTGCTGACATGTACGTGGTTACACTTGCTGACATGTACGTGGTGACACTTGCTGACATGTACGTGGTAACTGTAACACTTGCTGACATGTACGTGGTTACACTTGCTGACATGTTCGTGGTTACACTTGCTGACATGTTCGTGGTTACACTTGCTGACATGTACGTGGTTACACTTGCTGACATGTACGTGGTTACACTTGCTGACATGTTCGTGGTTACACTTGCTGACATGTTCGTGGTTACACTTGCTGACATGTTCGTGGTTACACTTGCTGACATGTACGTGGTTACACTTGCTGACATGTACGTGGTTACACTTGCTGACATGTACGTGGTGACACTTGCTGACATGTACGTGGTAACTGTAACACTTGCTGACATGTACATGGTTACACTTGCTGACATGTTCGTGGTTACACTTGCTGACATGTTCGTGGTTACACTTGCTGACATGTTCGTGGTTACACTTGCTGACATGTACGTGGTAGCTGTAACACTTGCTTACATATGCGTAGTAACTGTTACGTTTGCTGACATGTAGGTGGTGACACTTTCTGACATGTACGTTGTGACACTTGCTGACATGTACGTGGTGACACTTGCTGACATGTACGTTGTGACACTTGCTGACATGTACGTGGTTACACTTGCTGACATGTAGGTGGTGACACTTGCTGACATGTACGTGGTTACACTTGCTGACATGTACGTGGTGACACTTGCTGACATGTACGTGGTAACTGTAACACTTGCTGACATGTACGTGGTGACACTTGCTGACATGTACGTGGTTACACTTGCTGACATGTACGTGGTTACACTTGCTGACATGTACGTGGTTACACTTGCTGACATGTACGTTGTGACACTTGCTGACATGTACGTGGTGACACTTTCTGACATGTACGTGGTTACACTTGCTGACATGTAGGTGGTGGGGCGGTCGGGTAGCCTAGTGGTTAAAGCGTTCGCTCGTCACGCCGAAGACCCGGGTTCGATTCCCGACATGGGTACAATGTGTGAAGCCCATTTCTGGTGTCCCCCGCCGTGATATTGCTGGAATATTGCTAAAAGCGGCGTAAAACCATACTCACTCACTCACATGTAGGTGGTGACACTTGCTGACATGTAGGTGGTGACACTTGCTGACATGTACGTGGTGACACTTGCTGACATGTACGTGGTAACTGTAACACTTTCTTACATGTACGTGGCGACACTTGCTGACATGTACGTGGTGACACTTGCTGACATGTACGTGGTAACTGTAACACTTGCTGACATGTACGTGGCTACACTTGCTGACATGTACGTGGAGACACTTGCTGACATGTACGTAGTAACTGTAACACTTGCTGACATGTACATGGTAACTGTAACACTAGCTGACATGTACGTGGTGACCTTTGCTGACATGTACCAGGTGACACTTGCTGACATGTACGTGGTAACACTTGTTATCGTGTAGTTGTAGCAATGAAGGTCAACGTAAGACGTGTAATATTGTCACATACGTACAACCCGATGAGAAGTACCTGCTATTGTCGCCTCCGTATTACGTGTGGTGATATACCTGATAACTTCACGTACCCTCCTCGTGTGATTTACGAACTAAATTCCCTTCTTGGTGTGAAAGTTTACTAAAGTCAGTTACGTAGCTGTTGCTTTTATGCACGTCATAATGCCTATTATTACGTTATGTATTGTGTACGTGACAACGTTATTGACGTAACTGCCATGACCTAGGTCACACACACACACGCTCGCACGCACGCAGGTCCAATGATCTTGAACGCGACGTTAAGTTAAACCCCAATTCACCTCACCTCGGAGAACAAATAATTAATTTGTTGTGGTCAAATCACACTATGCAATACAGACAGGTAAATGAGGTAATATATATGTTAATCATATACATGTACAGGCCGTGCCACAAACGGGGGTGCCTAATCTACATGGATTACTCAACAGTACTGCGAACCTTCCCGTTACGTGGACGTTAAGCTTAATGTCCGTTGTGCCTAATGTCTAACTTACGCAATGATTTATGCTTATCGCCTTGACCTGGCCAAGCATCCCATTTACGTAAACCCATGGGGTTAGCGCTGTAACCAGTAGATCAGGAGCGTGTTGTTAAGCAGTGCTCACCTTTCCTACTGGGAGTGTTCAGGCATGTAGGTGCCATATTTTTGGTTGTTGGTTGTTTAACGCCATTCTCAGCAATATTCCAGCTATATGACAACAGGTGCAGTATAGTGGGTGCATTGGCTTTGTTTTGTTTGTTTGTTGTTTAACGCCGCAATATTCCAGCTATATGACGGCGGTCTGTAAATAATCGCGTCTGGACCAGAAAATCCAGTGATTGACATCATGAGCATCGATCCACGCAATTGGGATACGATGAAATGCATCAACCAAGTCAGCCAGCCTGACCACCCGATCCCGATCTTACGACAAGCATAGTCGCCTTTTTTACGACAAGCATGAAGACCTATTCTCTACCCGGATATTCACGGGTCTGTATTGGCTTTGATTAACAGTGTAATACAACCTGGTATGGATGAAGTCGCTTGTGAATCACTTTTGTCCATTCCGTTTTGTCTTAATTTTTTAAAAATATGTTGCATAACTTCCTCGAAAAACCGAAGAGTTATATCTCGGGGTGTTGGATTAATGTGGGATGAGCGTTGGTCGCTTTGAACAACATTCCAGTTTTGTCATAACGTGTCAGCTTGATGCGGGAGGAAAACTCAAAGGGATGAAGGTCTTAGACATTTTCCTCTTTGGTGACAAAGCTAGAAACATAATCAGTGCGAAATTGGTATTGAACCCAACATCATAGGTTTCTGACACGCCTAAGGGACGCAACTCTGCCCAGCAAATTGCTTCGCCTCCGATGACTGGTGTCCCCATGCCCACCCATGTTGGAGTGAGTGAGTTTGGTTTAACGCCGCTTTTAACAGTATTCCAGTTATATCGCGGCGTGTTGGCTTAATGTGGGAGGAAAGCCCGAAGTGATGCAGGTCTCAGACGTTTACCACTTCAGTGAAACCCACGAGCACGGGTATGGTGCTGACAAACCTAGAAACATAATCGGGGCGAACCGGGATTCGAACCCACGATCATAGGTTTCTGGCGTGCTCAAGGGACGCAACTCTGCACAGCGAATCGCGGCGCCTTAGACGACTGGGCCACCCGTGCCCCCCCATGTTGGATGAACCACGTAAGCACATTATGGTACTAACAAACCAAGGATCTTAATCAGGTCGAATCTGGTATTCGAACCCACGATCATAGGTCCTAGCACATCCTAGAGAGGCAAATTACTTGCTGGCGAAATACTGCTCGATCGCCACATGCAATCTTATGTAAAAGCCGTTTTTAAAGGCATTCCAGCATACCTTTACTAGGACTGTGTTTGTGATGGCAACATAGAAAAAAATCTAAATCTTTGGTTTACACTCGTCCCATGAAGACTTTGTTTTATCGTCTTCCTGTAAAATAAAATGGAATATCATAACAAAATTGTTGTAGATTTATCTTCTTCACGACAGCAAAAAATGATTGTATGACTGCTTCACTCACTATATTGAAGCTAGTAATATTTGGTCAATCTTTTTCTTTTAGTTATTTAAAGATTTTTTTCGGTGGTCGAAATACATCAAGACTCGGTAAGAAGTTAGGGCCGGTAGGGTGACAAAAAGGGAAAAAATCTATTGTGGGTTTGGCATGTTTGTGAAATGTGACAGGAATGTTATTTTTTAAAAGCGTTGGAACAGTATATAAATGCAAAATACTGTTTGGTGTAGAGGTGAAGTTTGACTTTCGACCATTGTGCCTGTATTGCCAAGCATCGCCACCTGCAATAATTTCTTGTTTCATTTTTAGCCGCCTTCAGACATGGGTGTATACTTTCCTCTGACCGACAATGTACAACGTTTTTTGATCTGGGGTAGTGGTTATTTGATCTGCACCATTTCTCACTTAAAACAAAAGATATGAGGCGTAGATAATTATAAGATATATATCAGCGGTAATTTTTAAAAGCAACAAAGTCGTAACAAAACCCAAATCGGTCGGGAAGGCTAGTTGTTAAAGCGCTCGCTCGTCATGCCGAAGACCTGGGTTCGATTCCCGACATGGGTACAATGTGTGAAAAGCGGCGTAAAACCATACTCACTCACTCACTCACTCACTCACTCACTCACTCACTCACTCACTCACTCACTCACTCACTCACTCACTCACTCACTCACTCACTCACTCACTCACTCACTCACTCACTCACTCACTCACTCACTCACTCACTCACTCACTCACTCACTCACTCACTCACTCACTCACTCACTCACTCACTCACTCACTCACTCACTCACTCACTCACTCACTCACTCACTCACTCACTCACTCACTCACTCACTCACTCACTCACTCACTCACTCACTCACTCACTCACTCACTCACTCACTCACTCACTCACTCACTCACTCACTCACTCACTCACTCACTCACTCACTCACTCACTCACTCACTCACTCACTCACTCACTCACTCACTCACTCACTCACTCACTCACTCACTCACTCACTCACTCACTCACTCACTCACTCACTCACTCACTCACTCACTCACTCACTCACTCACTCACTCACTCACTCACTCACTCACTCACTCACTCACTCACTCACTCACTCACTCACTCACTCACTCACTCACTCACTCACTCACTCACTCACTCACTCACTCACTCACTCACTCACTCACTCACTCACTCACTCACTCACTCACTCACTCACTCACTCACTCACTCACTCACTCACTCACTCACTCACTCACTCACTCACTCACTCACTCACTCACTCACATACATACATATGTTATGGGACGTCGTTGGAACCAGAGAGCTGGTGCTCAGGTAACTCTGTCTGTGTCCATCACTGTGCGCCAGTCTCGTCACCGTCAATCGCTGAAGTGATTTTACGCTTCTTTGAACAATCTTTCAATATATCACGTCGTGTTGTCTAAATGTAGTGTGAGTGAGTATGGTTTTACGCCGCTTTTAGCAATCTTCCAGCACGATCACCGCGGGGAACACCAGAAATGGGTTTCACACATTGAAACCATGTGGGGTATCGACCCCGGGTCTTTGGTGTGACGAGCGAACGCTTTAATGTCTAGGCTACCTCATTGCACCCGATCTTACATGATTAGTGAGTGAGTGAGTTGGGTTTAACGCCGCTTTTAACAGTATTACAGTTATATCACGGCATGTCAGCTTAATGTGGGAGGAAAACCCGAAGTGATGCAGGTCTCAGACGTTTACATCTTCGGTAAAACCCCCGAGCACGGGTATGGTGCTGTCAAACCTAGAAACATAATCGGGGCGAACCGGGATTCGAACCCAGAAATCATAGGTTTCTGGCGTGCCCAAGGGACGCAACTCTGCACAGCGAATCGCGGGGCTTTAGACGATTGGGCCACCCGTGCCCCATCTTACATGATTAAAGAACAACAAACATCACCTAACGCACCGAAGGCGTAAGGCCTCCACACCTTAATATAAGTCGAAATATTAACCTTATGCAGATCTTAGATGTTTACCACTACGGTTATAGCGACGAACAGGATGACGGTGCTGACAAACATCATCTTCCCGAGGCAAGGGAGTTAACAGACTATAAAAGTCCAGTTTCCACACTTGCCGAACTGGACTGGAATTTCTGGGCTCGATCGTAGCGCCACCAGTGGTTATTACGAGTTTTGTCCCTTCTGTGCCTCTCCTATGGACCAATCGGATTCCACCACTTGTTTCACTTGCATTTGCTTCAAACAAAATGGCGGCGCCCAGTCAAGTCGATCTGATCAATAATCAAGATCTATATTGTGACGAAACGGGTCTTACATCGCAAAGTGCATCAAATCACTTGAGCACCTTGATTTAAAACATGAAAAGATTTGGAAAATATCTACTGACGCCGAATTGGCGGTGCACATGCTTTGCAAATCCCGCAATCGACCGAAGCCAGCACGACCGTTTACAAACCGGATTTCGATTTCCTTACGCGATTTTGATTGGACTATGCATATAGTCGTTAGTCCAGCCAAAATGTAACTCCATAATACCAGCCTAGTTCGGCAAGTGTGGAAACATGACTTTTAAAGTCAGTTAACCCACTTGCCTCGGGAAGATGACAAACATGGAATTAACTATAATCCGGGCTTGTGATCCATTCGTGACTGATGAACGCAGTCGTGCAGAGCCAATTTCGGCGTCTTGGACGACAAAGGCCTCCCTTTTCCCTGTGTAATGATAGCAAAGTAGAACAGTGGATCTTTTACAGGAGAATACAACCAAATGAGTGAGTGGGTGAGTGAGTTGGGTTTAACGCCGCTTTTAACAGTATTACAGTTATATCACGGCGTGTCAGCTTAATGTGGGAGGAGAGCCCGAAGTGATGCAGGTCTCAGACGTTTACCACTTTGCTGAATTCACGAGCACGGGTATGATGCTGACAAGCGTAATCAGCCGGGACCGGGATTCGAACCCACAATCATAGGTTTCTGACGTGCCAAAGGAACGCAACCCTGCACAGCGAATTGCAGCACCTTGGAATACGGGCCCTACCGTGACCCCATCAAACGAGATAAATGTATGTTGAGGATAAATCTTATCAATAGTGAGTGAGTAATGAAGTCTAGCTTTCTGCTAAGTCTAGCTTTCTGCTTAGTCAGGCATGTTGTTATGTAAACCAATGTGTTCAGAGATTATAACGTCATAACACTTGAGGTCACGTACTAGCCATGTCACAGGTGACTCAGTTTGCACTGTGCACGTCCCTGACTAACTGCCGGAGGGCCATGAGAACGACATTACTTCCATTCACACAAAGGATTCTTTACAGCGTCTAATAATAAAGTGACACATGTGACATATGTGAGTACGGATTTAGATGCTGAAAGGCCGAGTGTATGTTACAGTCAATGTGGAAATGACTGAAATTTTCACTCAATAAATTTACAAAATATTTCAGTTATTTTACAATTATTTTTCATCTTATTCTATTATGATAACAAAGTACAAACAGTTTGATGCTGAATTTCATCTCCATGCATATATGTTTTTTTGGCTTCTAATCCTATGATGATGATGATGATGATGATAACAACAACACTACAACTACTACTACCACTCCCACTACCACTACCACCACTACTACTACTACTACTACTACTACTAGAGGAGTTATTGACCATCTCGTGGAAGGTCATGCCTATACGTACTTAGGGGTGGAGATTAGGGACAAACTCCAGAATGCCCATACCAAGGAAACACTTCGGGCAGAGTACAAATGTAGACTTAAGAAAATCTGGAGTTCAGAGCTGAACGCTCACAACAAAGTCAAAGTCACAAATACTTATGCTGTGCCCGTCCTTTCATATTCTTTTGGTGTTGTTGATTGGACAAAACAAGAAATTCAGGGTATTGACACGCTCACACGAAGAATCATGTCAGACAATAGAACCCACCACCCTCGCTCTTCCCTCAATCACTTATATTTGCCAATTATAAAGGGAGGGCGTGGTTTGATTAATGTGGAGGCTCTTCATGATATCCTCTTTACTTTTGCACACATTTATTTGTCTGATGATCCTCTTGTGAAGCATGTCAAGACTCATGATGCAAACAAGACATTCCACTGTTTTCTAAAACGAGCCCAGGATGTGGTACATAATCTCAATGTCGTTGTTGATTTTGTTGATTGTTCTGTCCTGCTGGACGGTACAGAAATGAATGTCAACCAAGCGAAGTGCCATATCAAATCGGGCTCAGTTTTCAAGGAGAGGCTTTCTGAACGACCACTGCATCAAGGTTATGCGCAGTGTGTTAAGAAGATCAGCAATCCTGCAGAGTCCTACGCTTGGATGAAGTCGTCTGGCCTGAAAAGTGAAACAGAAGGCTTTCTGTTTGCTGCTCAGGACCAGTCACTTCCAACTCGAAATGTGCGATTTTGCATCAAAATGTAAATATGAAATGTAGATTAAGTAATACACTGAATGAGCCTGTGCAACACATTGTGAGTGGTTGACCAGCTTTGGCACAGACACAGTATCTTAAACGACATTATGGTGTAGCTCGATCATTTTATTAACGTCTTCGCCATGTTTGTGGTTTTGACACAGAGGTCCAGCCATGGTACGAACCGGAATATGAAGAGGGCGTCATGGAAAATGATAAATACAAAATCCTTTGGAATAGGCCCGTATACAGCCTCAGGCATATCCAGGCCAACAAACCTGATCTTGTCCTTTTTGATAAATCCAGTGAAATCATTTATGTCATTGAATTTTCTGTCCCTTTTGACAGTAAAGGGATTGACAAGATTGTGGAAAAACATGGCAAATATGCGGACCTCGCTTTCGAAATGTCACGCTTGCATCCCAAGTATCAAGTTGTCCGATACTTATTTTAATCTTTAAATAATAATAATAATAATAATAATAATAATAAAATTGACGTTTAAAGCCTTTTTGAACTTCTTAATTATTTTCAGCGAATCTGTCAAATAAATGGACAAATTTTGCAGTCAATTATATCTAGTCAGTTGGTAAATTGCTTAAGTGAGCCATACTTTACACATTGACTGTGCGTATGGTGTCTTCACACTCTGCCTCCACCTCAATTTGATAACACCCATGTAACAACATGTAATTCTCTGTTGGTTGTGAATTTAGGCGTATGTGATGGTTGCAAGCTACCTGATATACCATATTGTTTTGCTTATCACCTGCCGGGCAAAAGAATGTTTGCACCCATATCTGATGGTTGCTTACAATGAAACAAACAAAAAATGGTTATGCGATGGCATTTGATACGGGTATCATAGACGATATTACATGCATCATGCCATTGAGTATCTCAGGTGACGTCTCATGATCAAGGAACATGAGTGTGACTGAGCCCTAAAGCCGCACTCAGCAATAGTCCAGCCATATGACGGCGGTCTTTAAATAATCGAGACTGGACCAGACAATCCAGTGATTGACAATATGAGCATCGATCTACGCAATTTGGACATGATTCAACCAAGTCTCCCGATCCCGTTACCCCCCCCCCCCCCCCCCTCTTACGACAAGCATGGGTTGCTGAAGACCTATTCTAACCCTGAACTTCGCACGTAAGTAAGAAGTTATAAATTCATTATACAAGTAAATAGAACCATTCCTGTTCAAATCGATTTAATCATTTGAGTATACCAGGTGACGTCACATG
Source organism: Haliotis rufescens (assembly GCF_023055435.1). Taxonomy (NCBI): domain Eukaryota; kingdom Metazoa; phylum Mollusca; class Gastropoda; order Lepetellida; family Haliotidae; genus Haliotis; species Haliotis rufescens. The sequence goes on along the minus strand of NW_025963779.1, from coordinate 56,222,456 downwards.
ATCAAGGAACATGAGGGTCTCAATTTCACAAAACACAGTAATGATCAGAGAGTAGTGTGAATTTTGTCCGGCAGTGTATTTGTCATTGTTCTTATTGACATGATGTCACTTCAGATTTGGCTTGGACTTGGGATCTGTAATGATTTTTAATATTTAACAGGTTTGTAATTATGTAACGTGGTATATAAATACAACACACACATCCAGTGTCCCAGTTCACAGTCAGGGGACAGCTGGTCCTCTGTGGGGATTTAGAGATACAGGATAAGGATTTGAGATACAGGATAAGGATTTGAGATACAGGATAAGGATTTGAGATACAGAATAAGGATTTGAGATACAGGATAAGGGTTTGAGACACAGGATTAGGGTTTGGGATAAAGGATTAGGGTTTGATATTCGGGACAAGGGTTTGAGATAGAGGATATGGGTTTGAGATAGAGGATAAGGATTTGAGAGATACGTGATGAAACATTGAGATATACAGGATAAGGGTTTGAGATACAGGATAATGGTTTGATATACAGGATAAGGGTTTGAGATAGAGGATAAGGATTTGAGATACAGGATACGGGTTTGAGATACAGGATAAGGGTTTGAGATACAGGATAAGGGTTTGAAATACAGGAGAAGGATTTGAGATACAGGATAAGGGTTTTGAGATACAGGATAAGGGTTTAAGATAGAGGATAAGGATTTGAGATACAGGATAAGGGTTTGAGATACAGGATAAGGGTTTGAAATACAGGAGAAGGATTTGAGATACAGGATAAGGGTTTGAGATACAGGATAAGGGTTTGAGATACAGGATAAGGGTTTGAGATACAGGATTAGGGTTTGAGATAAAGGATTAGGGTTTGATATTCGGGACAAGGGTTTGAGATACAGGATAAGGGTTTGAGATACAGGATAAGGGTTTGAGATAGAGGATAAGGATTTGAGATACAGGAAAAGGTTTGGGATACAGGATTAGGGTTTGAGATAAAGGATTAGGGTTTGATATTCGGGACAAGGGTTTGAGATACAGGATATGGGTTTGAGATAGAGGATAAGGATTTGAGAGATACGTGATGAAACTTTGAGATATACAGGATAAGGGTTTGGGATACAGGATAAGGGTTTGAGATAGAGGATAAGGATTTGAGATACAGGATAAGGGTTTGAGATACAGGATAAGGGTTTGAGATACAAGATAAGGGTTTGAGATACAGGATAATGGTTTGGGATACAGGATAAGGGTTTGAGATACAGGATAATGGTTTGAGATACAGGATAATGGTTTGAGATACAGGATAAGGGTTTGGGATACAGGATACGGGTTTGGGATACAGGATAATGGTTTGAGATACAGGATAAGGGTTTGAGATACAGGATAGGGGTTTGGGATACAGGATACGGGTTTGAGATACAGGATAAGGGTTTGAGATACAGGATAATTGTTTGGGATACAGGATAATGGTTTGAGATACAGGATAAGGGTTTGAGATACAGGATAGGGGTTTGGGATACAGGATACGGGTTTGGGATACAGAATAAAGATTTGAGAGATACGTGATGAAGCTTTGAGATATACAGGATACCGGTTTGAGATACAGGATAGGGATTTGAGATACAAAATAAGGGTTTGAGATACAGGATAAGGATTTGAGATACAAGATAAGTGTTTGAGATATACAGGGTAAGGGTTTGAGATACAAGATAAGTGTTTGAGATATACAGGATAAGGGTTTGAGATACAGGATATGTGTTTGAGATACAGGATAAGTGTTTGAGATAGAGGATAATGATTTGAGATACAGGATAAGGGTTTGGGATACAGAATAAAGATATTAGAGAGATACGTGATGAAGCTTTGAGATATACAGGATAAGGGTTTGAGACACAGGATTGGGATTTGAGATACAAAATAAGGGTTTGAGCTACAGGATAAGGATTCGAGATACAGGATAAGATTTGAGATACAGAATAAGGGTTTGATATACGGGATTAGGGTTTGATATACGGGATAAGGTTTGAGATACAGGATAAAGATTTGAGATACGGGATAAGGGTTTGAAAGATTCAGAATAGAGGTTTGAATAGGGTTTGAAAGATTAAAGGATATGGGTTTAAGGGTGTAACAATAACGCGGTACTCTAGTAAAAGTCATACAATGAGTCAACTGCATGCGCATTTAATTTCAACGTCTAGACGTTGACAGGAAGAGGGCCGTGGACCGTAAAGGTCGATGACCCGGAGACAGGGCTGCCATACAAGTTGCACTAGGCCACCCTTACTCATGTTCTTAGTGTTGTAAGGTGCTGACACGATTTATGGCCTATACGCCAGCAAAAATCAATGTATAACGCTCTTCAAAACTCCTAAGCGTTATTCATACAGTTCGGATTGATGAGGAGTGGCTAGCCAGAAAATGAGGCATGGGTTCGTGCAGAATATTAATGGTGTTTACCGTTATATTACGGTTCATTATTCTGTTATATGCGCTCTGAAATTTCTCTGAAAAGGAGAATCCCGAGAAAGAGAACATACAATCGTCGTTTACAATTGCCGACACCTTCATTACAGTGAGTGAGTGAGGTGGTTTAACTCTCTTGACACACATTCGTGACAGAATTTCAGGTACACACGGCGTAATGTAGGTCTTCGGTGTATGATGAACTCCCAAACATGGATACTCTGCGGACAAAGCAAACCTTTATTACATATTATGATCCATTACCTTGGGACGTTTAGGACAACTGTAAACAAATGGAAAAAGAATGTTTTTCAACGAAATAATAATAACAATGATAAAACATTATTCGCTGAGTATGGCGATTGTCCTATAAATAATGTTGTTTGTGGAACGGCATGCTAAATACACCCAGTCTCTGTACAAAGATCTATCCAAATAATAATGTAGGACTCCAAGATGTCTACTTCTTATTAATTTCCTTATAAATAAAATGTATATATATATATAGACTGGGCGGCAAAAGAAAGTATAGGTCGAGTTCCATGATCGATAAAATAATAACAAGAAGAGGTTTTGTTGTGAATTATAATCTAATCTAAAGAGGGGTAACAAATGATTGATCAACCACAGTTTGAATGAAATTGTGCTATCACAGGTAATGTAAGATTAAGGTAAACAATGTTGGGGTAAGAAATTTAATTTTCAAAAGTTGTCTGAAATGTCACCAAAAAATGTCAGACACACTACAAGTTCATTGTCGACACAGCTCCCTTCAATAACGTGTATGACCTCCAGCTGCCTCAATGCATGCTGTGATACATCGCCTCATCGATGACGTCAGTCTTCTGATGACGTGGACTGGAATCCGTTGCCACTCGTCTCTCAGGGCCTGCTGCAATTCTTGTCTGTTGACGGGAGGCTGATGGCCTGCTCTAATCTGTCTGTCAAGATGGTCCCACAGATATTCAATATGATTCATATCGGGTGAGTGGGCAGGCCAGGGCAAAACGTCAACGTTCTGCTGGTTTAGAAAGTTCCGAGTCAGTCTTGCAGTATGGGGCCTGGTATTGTCGTGTTGAAACAATGTCCCCTGCTGTTGGTTTTGTAAGAACGGAAGCACAACTGGCTGAAACACTTGGTCTCTGTACTGCACAGCGTTCAGGTTTCCCTGTATAATCACCAAATCAGTCTTTTGATCTCCACAAATGCCGCCCCACACCATGACACCTCCCCCGCCGAATGGATTGACCTCTCGAATACACGCCGGAGTTAAACGTTCTCCTCTTCGCCGACAAACTCGTTCTCTGTCGTCATTTCGATACATGTTAAACCGACTTTCATCAGTAAACAGCACTCAACGCCAATTTCTCACTTGTCAGCGTCGTACCTGCCTCGCCCATCGCAGTCTCGGGCGTCGATGTTGAGCCGTCAGTACCATTCCTCGGAAAGGACGATACGCTCGGATTCCAGCAGCACGAAGTCGTCGTTGTACTGTACGTTGGCTAATGGGATGTCCTAACGCAGTTGCTGCCGTCGCCGTCGCCGTTACGAATCTGTTTCGCAGGTGAATGAGCCGTATCTGACCGTCTTCCAGTGGTGCTGTCAATCGGGGTCGTCCGGTTCTAGGCCTGTCCTGTGTCCTCCCTGTTTGCCTGTACTGTTGAATCAGCCTGGCTACTGTCAATGGTGTACAACCAAACCTTCTGGCAACTTGGACCTGTGTTGCCCCCATTTCGGCCATAACGATGGCTCTCTCTCTCTGCTCCTGTGACAGTCGTGGCATTTCTTTTGTGTGCTTTCATCACGTGTGGTTATATATACCCTGCAGACGAACGCATTTATACAGCTAACATGCACGTGCAGTTTATGCCATAGGCGGGAAACCTGTTTCACCATTTTTTTGTCACCGCACGAGCGCCGTCAAAGGTGGCGCGTTCGGGTGAGGTGATTTTTGGTACCTGTTCCTGGGCAGTCATATTCCCAATACCCACTTTCCACTAGTTATCGCTGTTTTTAGGAAAATTACAAATTGCCAACCTATACTTTCTTTTGCCGCTTAGTTTATATTCATCTCATTTTAACACCAAGTGTTTTATATACTATTAAAGTAATATCCTTTTCTATCTGGCATTAAGATGGTCGGTTCTGACTGGTTACCGTATGGGAATACTTTTTCATGTATCCCATTGACAGGTAAGGGAGAAATTTTATACACCCAGCCGGGTAAAGACGAAACTCTAGGCATTGCGAATACAATGACTCAATTGTATAATCTCGAAACTGAATACCTTAGCTGGTTTCCGCCGCTTGCCCGATTAGACACTGAGACAAAAGTGCGGTCTATTTCCGTGTATTACAGAACTGAATACCTATTAAATGCAGTTTAGCGAACTTAACCGAGGATATCCGATAGCAATACAAGGGTGATAACACTGGATGTGTTTACGTCATCTGCCAAGTGTCAAAACTTTCATGAAACGGTTTACTCGCCATAGAATAAAGACGTTTTAGATAAGCGGGCGAAATATATGCCGGTAAAATAAATTCTTTGTTAACCGGCCCTTCGGGATATAGGGTGTGATGTACCATGTGTGCGATAAAGACGTTTTAGATAAGCGGGCGAAACATATGCCGGTAAAATAAATTCTTTGTTAACCGGTCCTTCGGGATATAGGGTGTGATGTACCATGTGTGCGAGGCTTACACCCTGACAAATTGGCTCTGAAGATCCGAGTTTGAATTTGTCTTCAGCAGCCCATGCTTTTCGTAAGACGACGCCTGGGATCTGGTGGTATTTAAAGTCTCGATGACTTGGCTGCGTTAAGATGAAGCTTTGCCTTCCTGCATAGATTTTCTCAAACATTGTGGTATACTTATGGCACAAAGACAAAGATTGTCCTTTTCTACTTTCTAGCACTCAACGCCAATTTCTCACTTGTCAGCGTCGTACCTGCCTCGCCCATCGCAGTCTCGGGCGTCGATGTTGAGCCGTCAGTACCATTCCTCGGAAAGGACGATACGCTCGGATTCCAGCAGCACGAAGTCGTCGTTGTACTGTACGTTGGCTAATGGGATGTCCTAACGCAGTTGCTGCCGTCGCCGTCGCCGTTACGAATCTGTTTCGCAGGTGAATGAGCCGTATCTGACCGTCTTCCAGTGGTGCTGTCAATCGGGGTCGTCCGGTTCTAGGCCTGTCCTGTGTCCTCCCTGTTTGCCTGTACTGTTGAATCAGCCTGGCTACTGTCAATGGTGTACAACCAAACCTTCTGGCAACTTGGACCTGTGTTGCCCCCATTTCGGCCATAACGATGGCTCTCTCTCTCTGCTCCTGTGACAGTCGTGGCATTTCTTTTGTGTGCTTTCATCACGTGTGGTTATATATACCCTGCAGACGAACGCATTTATACAGCTAACATGCACGTGCAGTTTATGCCATAGGCGGGAAACCTGTTTCACCATTTTTTTGTCACCGCACGAGCGCCGTCAAAGGTGGCGCGTTCGGGTGAGGTGATTTTTGGTACCTGTTCCTGGGCAGTCATATTCCCAATACCCACTTTCCACTAGTTATCGCTGTTTTTAGGAAAATTACAAATTGCCAACCTATACTTTCTTTTGCCGCTTAGTTTATATTCATCTCATTTTAACACACATCTAAGATGCCACAGAAACCAGAGGAAACGTTGATACAGGAACACCGAATGTGTTTCCAGATGCTGGCAAATGAGATTCATATGATGCACAGAAACAACTGACCAAGTCGTTAAATACCCATTGCCATGGAACCGTTCTAAATCGTCTCAAAAGTTCATTAGAACCGTGGTGTAAGAACATAAGTCAACCTATGTTTGTCGCAGTAAGCTAAGTGGACCGGTTAATCAGACTCGGTGATTTGGTTGATTGTTCGTATGTCATCGTATCCCAATTGCGTGATTCGATGCTTATGATGTCAACTACAGGGGATTGTCTCGTCCAGATTTGATTATTTACAGACTGACGTCATAATAGCTGGAATATTGCTGCGTGTGTCGTTAAAAACAAAGATGATTTACCCATTTGAGCATCTGTGGTATGAGCTCATCCCTCAAGACAATCGATATCCTGTTCCGTATGACAATGTAAATATTTTTATAACAAAATGAACGTGTCAGAAAATAATTACAGATACGATGTTTAAAAATGAGTCTTCTATATGGAAATATACTTCATGAAATAGAAACGCGAATGTATTTTTCAAGATGCATTCTACAAGGCTGTAGAAAGTGATACGTGGGACATTGTGAATTGTGACCAAGGTCTTACAATTGAAATGTAAAACGTCAAGGCAGGTTTTACAAAAGACCCATTTCAAAACCTAGTTTAAGAAGTCAACCATTTTAAAACCTGGGTTTAACCGAGGCTGTCAGGAACCTAATGTATTATAGGGTGATAGAGTGTATAACAAAACTCTTCATCTTCATCTCCACCTCCATCCTGATCGCCTCCTAGACCAGACACAAACACTGCAGCACGATATCCATGACGAGAACGCACCAAGACGCTCAGCTGATAAATCCAGGGGCTCTAAAATTCATGTTTTCGTAATTGGCTATCTCTCCGACACACACTGCTATACGAAGGAACTCGGTCAAAAAATAACCAGGTCACTAGTTTTTATTGCATTTTACGTATTATTTACATCGTGTGTTTTTTTATGATCGACATATATAATTAGAAGTTAACGTTGCATTGAGGAAGCTTGACACAATTTCTCCACAAAAAACATGTTCCCGATGAAGGCATGAATATTGTTTGTGACATCATTTCAGCTTTATAGACTAAACACGCATCGTCGAACGCGCCCTGATTATTTTTCTAGGTTTGAATCACAGCTGATTTGAACAACTTTATAAAAAGATACACTGACAGGCTAAAGAAAGTATACACTTGAACATTGGATTTGACCAAAAACAATTATCCAAACTTTGCAAGGCGCTTTGAAAAAAGTCGCCGAAACACTGCAAACTTAAGGTCCAAAACACAACTGTGAAACCCGTATTGTTTCATTTTTAGCCACCGTCAAACATGGATGTACACAGTAAACTACGGTTATAACGAACTCAAAGGGACCACTAATTTTAGTTCGTAATAACCGTAGTTCGTTTTATGCATATATACAGCATATATTCATTAAATGGTCGGGACTAAAAAATAAGTTCGTTATATCGGTCAGTTCGTTATAAGCGTGTTCGTTATAAACGTAGTTTACTGTACTTTCTTTAGCACAAGCAGCCCAAGTAGCCGATGTTTATCCCGTAAGTGCGACGTTTCTGTATATATTTTTATACCGTTGTCAAGCAAGACTGACAACGGTATAAGAATTTATAATGATACGTCGCAATTACTCTAACCTAAAGAAGTTAAATTGTTATCCATAAAATATGTTTTCTACTTTCTCAACTGTCAACTTCTATGAAATGCCTACTAAACTATTATTGCGCATCCCATTCACAAATGACTTATAGTAAGCTTAATACTAAGGGTCTCTTTACAAAATTGTTTCTATTTAACGTTAATCATAAATTTGTTGCAGGAACTATATTTAATTTTCTTAAGGTAGTTTGGATAGTCGAAGGGCTACGATCGCTTGTGAAACACGATCCTGGTTTACGTAAGGGGCGCAACCACACACGTCGAATGTGCTAAGTATACAAGTGTTAATGAGAGTATTTGTAAGTCTGTGTAGCAGCGCTGCCAGCTGCCGTGTGGTGAACGTTCACGGGGCCAGTCAGTGCATGTTTCATCACGCCTCCAACGACGCACATCCCCGACGGAAGGATCAAGCCAGGCTGGGGATAAAGAGTCTAGGTCTAAATCAAGTTTGAGTGACGTACGTAGCGCTTAAGTACACTGGTGTGGTATCATATGTAGTATTGGCCTATATAGGTGTGAGACTGGTGTGCGAGTGAATGAATGGGTTTTTTTCAGGATTCCAGCTATTTCTGGCAACCCGTTGATAATGAACTCCGGGGGCATGTTAGCCCAGTTGTCTCAGGCGGCGCGATTCGCTGTGCAGAGTTGCGTCCCTTGGGCACGCCAGAAATCTATGATTGTTGGTTCGAATCCGGGTTCGCCCCGATTATGTTTCTAGGTTTGTCAGCACCATACCCGTGCTCGTGGGTTTCACCGAAGTGGTAAACGCCTAAGACCTGCATCACTTGGGGTTTTCCTCCCACATTAAGCTGACACGCCGCGATATAACTGGAATACTCACTCACTCACTCACTCACTCACTCACTCACTCACTGATAATGAACCCCAAACCAGCTGGCCATGGTTAGTAATGGTTTATTGCTTAACGCCGAAGTCCACATTATTACAGCTGCATTTTCACGTATATTGTTTAGGTGTCACTCCTGATATTTTAAGAGCACTTCCCCTAATGACACTTCGTTACAACAGAATGATTATGTCATTTGCAGCCACACTACAGTATAATATAAATGTAACGAAATCAACGATGGATTTCAGAATGAGTATGCCATTGCTGTTTGTTTGTTTGTTTAACGCAGCACTCAGCAATATTCCAGCTATATGACGGCTGTCTGTAAATAATCGAATCTACACCAGACAATTCAGTGATTGACATCACGAGCATCGATCAACGCAATTGGGATACGATGACATGCATCAACCAAGTCAGTGAGTCTGACCACCCGATTCCGTTAGTCGTCTTTTACGACAAACATGGGTTGCATAAAGCCCTTTTCTCCCCATTATCTTCAAGGGTAACATGGTTAATAGCATGAAAACATGTTCAAGCGTTGAGACACGACGGTCGCCATCAACAAGGTCACACATTGTAACCAACCAATCCTCATTAGTCGACTCTTATGAATTACGACGGGTGTGGTGTCAAGTAGACTGACTGATTCTACTGGTCAATACATCGGGGCCCGTGAAGATCCAGGGTAGAATACGTCTTCAGCAACCCATGCTTGAGGTAAAAGGCGACTCTTCGGTCGTAGTGAGTGAGTGAGTTGGGTTTAACGCCGCTTTTAACAGTATTCCAGTTATATCGCGGCGTGTTGGCTTAATGTGGGAGGAAAGCCCGGAGTGACGCAGGTCTTAGACGTTCACCACTTCGGTGAAACCCACGAGCTCGGGTATGGTGCTGACAAACCTAGAAACATAATCGGGGCGAACCGGGATTCGAACCCACAATCATAGGTTTCTGGCGTGCCCAAGGGACGCAACTCTGCACAGCGAATCGCGGCGCCTTAGAAGACTGGGCCACCACTTCTTGTCGTAAGAGGCTTGTTGATTTGGTTGAAGCATGTCAGGGATGCCAATTGCATGGATCGATGCTAATGATATCAATGACTGGATTGTCTGGTCCAGAGTCGATTATTTACAGACCGACGTCATTTAGCTCTAATATTGGTGAGTGCGGCGTAAAACAACAAACCAAACCTAACAGTACAGGCGTCTCACCCCATTTCTCATATACCTTAACATCACAATTGCACGTTTGAGTTGTCCCACTATCCTTTGTTTGTTCCCAAAGTGGTAAAATGGATTGGTCCAGATCATACTCCATTAAACATCTCATGAGAATATAAGACTTATAATAAATAAATGAAAAGTTTTTCATTTGTATCTTAGGTTTTAACAGCCACGTAAGTAATTCAACAAGGTGTAAGGTTTAATGTACGTCATTTAGTACTTTTAGAACCGATTACTTGATATTACTTCCAATTTCTGTGGACACATAATCTCATAATTGGGTCATTCTACAGAAAATGGCAAAATATTGTGACTGACTAAAACATGCTATTCTCTTGTTTTAATGAAAACAATTTTCACTTCTATCTTTCAACACTATGTTATTAGTTCAAAGTTCCTTTTTACTTTAACTTTTTTTTTATCCTACTTAAAATGAAAAAATATTCTATAAAATGTGTGATGTATTCACACACACGCACGCACGCACGCACGCACGCACGCACGCACGCACGCACGCATGCACGCGCGGTCTGACGTGACCCATAATGGGATGTCCTCAGATCTTTGTTTAGCGGTAGCGAGAACTAAGACCTGATGTTAATGAGATTGCACGCAGACACTACATATTTTGACCTCGTCTACTAATGTACACAGTGTGTTGTAATCTAAATTTTATATACTATTAAAGTAATATCCTTTTTTATCTGGCATTAAGATGGTCGGTTCTGACTGGTTACCGTATGGGAATACTTTTTCATGTACCCCATTGACAGGTAAGGGAGAAATTTTATACACCCAGCCGGGTAAAGACGAAACTCTAGGCATTGCGAATACAATGACTCAATTGTATAATCTCGAAACTGAATACCTTAGCTGGTTTCCGCCGCTTGCCCGATTAGACACTGAGACAAAAGTGCGGTCTATTTCCGTGTATTACAGAACTGAATACCTATTAAATGCAGTTTAGCGAACTTAACCGAGGATATCCGATAGCAATACAAGGGTGATAACACTGGATGTGTTTACGTCATCTGCCAAGTGTCAAAACTTTCATGAAACGGTTTACTCGCCATAGGATAAAGACGTTTTAGATAAGCGGGCGAAATATATGCCGGTAAAATAAATTCTTTGTTAACCGGTCCTTCGGGATATAGGGTGTGATGTACCATGTGTGCGATAAAGCCGTTTTAGATAAGCGGGCGAAACATATGCCGGTAAAATAAATTCTTTGTTAACCGGTCCTTCGGGATATAGGGTGTGATGTACCATGTGTGCGAGGCTTACACCCTGACAAATTGGCTCTGAAGATCCGAGTTTGAATTTGTCTTCAGCAGCCCATGCTTTTCGTAAGACGACGCCTGGGATCTGGTGGTATTTAAAGTCTCGATGACTTGGCTGCGTTAAGATGAAGCTTTGCCTTCCTGCATAGATTTTCTCAAACATTGTGGTTTACTTATGGCACAAAGACAAAGATTGTCCTTTTCTACTTTCTAGGTGATGCGGCGAGTTTGAGAGGGTTCGAATTCATCTACAATACGAAGAAATCACAATATATTATACAACCTTTAGAAAATTAATCTAAAAGTTAAAATGGAATCAAAATTGAACTCTTAAATTAAAACAAGAAATACCAATTTCTAAACATTCTATTACAAACAATAGATCTACATCATGAACATTTTGACAAGAAGTTATTTCTTCTTTCGTAGCAAAAAGTTGTGTGCAATTTATTTATATTTTGTATTATCAGTCCCTTTTTTCTAAAACATTTTGGAACTTGAAATTAATTTTGCTTGTCACACCTAACTTTAAGTAGATGATGGTAAACAGTATGTGCTAACATTGTGTTACTGAAAGGGACCCTGTTCTGGTTGTTAAAACAGTTCATAATTATTGGTAAATAAAAAAAGTGATCAATAAGGATATAAATATCACACATAACCTGTTAACCATCTGATAAAACTTTTTGATAAAGAATGAAAGGGTTTGAAAATAAAACTTTTTCTTTCGTATTCTTTTTTATAAATGCGACTTTCAAATTGTATTTAAACCTTGGTATATTCATGTAACAATTCAGGACTTTCGTGATCGTTTATTTCAAGTGAGTGAGTTAAAATTTAATGTCGCATCGGCATTATTTCAGCCATATAGCGACGAGAACATGCGCCCCTCATGGTTTTTTCTCCCTGCAGTGTTTTACTGTACGATAAACAACTCCCACTCGACGTTTATTTCTTAAATATAAAAAGAGTCATGGATACAAAGCTATATTTAAAAACAAATTTGTCAAACAATTTTTGACATAACAAAATTATTTACAACTGTACACGGGCTATAAGCCACCAGTAACCAATGCTGGGCCACCTCGCTGGGTATTTATTTCAAGTAAAGTTTCCCATTTCATCCTCTTCTACAAAATGAACATTTAGAAATAGATAATGAACGTAGATCAATGAAACTTATGGAATTATTTGTCATACTAGGAAAATCAAAATCTAAAATAAATTTAAGTTTTACGTTTTGAAAAAAGAAAAAGAAAACAAAAGACAACAACAAAAACTAGCAAAACCGTTAATATAATGGTTTTCAGTAATTATAACTTTCCTTTCTTCTTTTGGCGTAGCTGAGCTACAGTGTTGATTGTTTAAATTGTGGTGGAAAACCCATCTCCATATACACAAGAATGCATTCAGCTTACTCTTAGATAAGATTTATATACTTTTTTCAAATTCTATTTTTTGTTGACACAAAGCGAATTAAATATGGCTAAATACATACATAAATCACATGGTGTAATTGCACAGCCGAAAATCAGATATCGGTTTAATGTCATTATATACCTTTGATTGACTGTAATGAAATAATCAGAATAAAGTATTTACTCAAGTCATGGTAGAATGCTTATTATAAATAGAATATTTATCTTTCTTGTCAAATAACTGTCAGATATGCTCATGATAATATCACTCGATGACATAAACAAGTCAGGTTATTTGACATAATCATTCAAACTGCCAGGCAAATGAAAGTAAACGCTTGAAAATTGGATTTGACCAAAGAAATCCAACCTTATCAAAACGTTACCAGGTTTAAAACAGTCTCCATAACACTGCAAATATAAGGTCCAAAACACAACTATGATACCAGTATCAAATATATCACCATCGAATATTAACCACCTCGTTTTAGCCGCCATCAAACATGGACGTATAGTTTATTTTGCCCGGCGGTTTACATAACTTCGCGGGATACGTTTTCTTCAACACGCTTAAATGCTTTATAATAAGATACTTGCTTGTAAGTTTATAGATTATAACAAGATGCTATTGCTGAGTGCGGCGTAAAACAACAAACCAAACCAAAACTATAACAAGATGCTATTGCTGAGTGCGGCGTAAAACAACAAACCAAACCAAAACTTTAACAAGATGCTATTGCTGAGTGCGGCGTAAAACAACAAACCAAACCAAAACTATAACAAGATGCTATTGCTGAGTGCGGCGTAAAACAACAAACCAAACCAAAACTATAACAAGATGCTATTGCTGAGTGCGGCGTAAAACAACAAACCAAACCAAAACTATAACAAGAAGCTATTGCTGAGTGCGGCGTAGAACAACAAACCAAACCAAAACTATAACAAGATGCTATTGCTGAGTGCGGCGTAAAACAACAAACCAAACCAAAACTTTAACAAGATGCTATTGCTGAGTGCGGCGTAAAACAACAAACCAAACCAAAACTATAACAAGAAGCTATTGCTGAGTGCGGCGTAGAACAACAAACCAAACCAAAACTATAACAAGATGCTATTGCTGAGTGCGGCGTAAAACAACAAACCAAACCAAAACTATAACAAGATGCTATTGCTGAGTGCGGCGTAAAACAACAAACCAAACCAAAACTATAACAAGATGCTATTGCTGAGTGCGGCGTAAAACAACAAACCAAACCAAAACTATAACAAGATGCTATTGCTGAGTGCGGCGTAAAACAACAAACCAAACCAAAACTATAACAAGATGCTATTGCTGAGTGCGGCGTAAAACAACAAACCAAACCAAAACTATAACAAGATGCTATTGCTGAGTGCGGCGTAAAACAACAAACCAAACCAAAAATATAACAAGATGCTATTGCTGAGTGCGGCGTAAAACAACAAACCAAACCAAAAATATAACAAGATGCTATTGCTGAGTGCGGCGTAAAACAACAAACCAAACCAAAACTATAACAAGATGCTATTGCTGAGTGCGGCGTAAAACAACAAACCAAACCAAAACTATAACAAGATGCTATTGCTGAGTGCGGCGTAGAACAACAAACCAAACCAAAACTATAACAAGATGCTTGCTTGTACGTTCATAGAATACTCTTACTGGACATAAATACCCAAGCTATTATATATCACGTTATGACTCATAATCAACGTGGCAACCAGTGGCAGGATAGCATGTTTTCAATACAACAACACAGCTGTTCGGTCATTTACAGTCGTCTCGTTATGAAGGCTCGGCGCCAGCATTCCTTCTCTTCTTGATTTGGTGGAATTCCTGCTGAACACAACAGTAGCCATTGAGTCAAGGCGGAAAGTTGCGGAAACAGACACACAACAAATTACTGTTGCTATAAATAATAAAGTGTTGTGACCTTTAAAACCAAGCTGTGAGTTGGGGACAGCTAATATACCTAGTCGCGAACGCCTGACCGTTGACATATTTGGGTATAACTGCGCAGATTATTTTTGTGCGACTATCATAAAGTGAGGAACTCTACCAATGAAGTATATGTTATCTAACACTTACGCAATGAACGTATTAAAACTTTGGTTAGTTTATGTTCATTATAAACACGATATGCTGGGCTTATTCAACATTCATATGTGTACGCCGTTACCACTTCATAACGATGGTGTTGCCTGATATCCTTTCCTGACAGCTTAAGACATAAATGTTTGCATACATGCTTGTCTACAGTGGGTGGGGGCGGTCGGGTAGCCTGGTGGTTAAAGCGTTCGCTCGTCACGCCGAAGACCCGGGTTCGATTCCCGACATGGGTACAATGTGCGAAGCCCATTTCTGGTGTCTCCCGCCGTGATATTGCTGGAATATTGCTAAAAGCGGCGTGAAACCATACTCACTCACTCACTCACTCACTTACAGTTGGTGAGTACATGAGTTTGGTTTGAACGGTATTTTGGTTATATCACGGCGTGTTGGCTTGATTGTAGTGAGTGAGTGAAAATATTTTCTCTTAAATAGTGAGTGATCGAGTATGGTTTTACGTCGCTTTTAGCAATATTCCAGCAATATCACGGCGGTGGACACCAGAAATGGGCTTCACACATTGTACCCATGTCGGGAATCGAACCCAGATCGTCGGCGTGACGAGCTCACGCTTTAAGCACTAGGCTACCCAACCGCCCCCTTGATTGGAGACGAAATCCCGAAGTGTTGTACCTCTGAGACGTTTACCACTTCGGTGAAACCCACGAGCACGGGTATGGTGCTGACAAACATATAAGCATAATCGGGCCGAATCTGGGATTCGAACCCGCGATCATCGACCTCTGGTAGGTCTAAGGGAAACAACTCTTCACAGCGAATTGTGGCGCCTTAGATGACTGTGCCACCACAAACATGAGCATCGATCTTCGCAACTGGCATACGATGACATGCATCACCCGAGTTTGACCACCTTATCCCGTTAGTCGCCACTTACGACAAACTTGGGTTGCTAAAGACCAATTCTAACTGTGATCTTCAAGGGGGTTGATCTCGGTAACTGCGGTAATTTATATTCTCAATTTATTTATTTAGTTTGGTGAGTTATACCAGTCCCATATTTGATTCTTTTTTGGTTTAACGTCGTACTCAGCAATATTCCAATTATAGGACGGCGGTCTGTAAATAATTGACTCTGGACCAATAATCCAGTGATTAATATCATGAGCATTGATCCACGCGTTTGGGATACGATGATATGCATCAACCAAGTCAACGAGCCTGACCACCCGATCCCGTTAGTCACCTCTTACTATAATCATAGTCGCCTTTCACGGCCAGCATGAGTTGCTGAAGACCTATTATACCCCGGATGAACGGTGGTTCTATTATTTCACGACGAGGGGCGGTCGGGTATTCTACCCCGGATCTCCACGGGGAAGTTATACCTATGTAGGGATTCGGGGGCAGGAAATGTTCCAAGAACCCCTTGTGTATATAAGAGTCGACTAAAAGGCGGATCGGGTGGCCAGGCAAAGTGCATGTCATCATAACCAAATTGCGTGGATCGTTGAACGGTCACCGGTGTGCCTT
The DNA here is from genome assembly GCF_023055435.1 of Haliotis rufescens. Taxonomy (NCBI): domain Eukaryota; kingdom Metazoa; phylum Mollusca; class Gastropoda; order Lepetellida; family Haliotidae; genus Haliotis; species Haliotis rufescens. Next base: position 56,206,202 of record NW_025963779.1, on the reverse strand, counting down.
TCCTGATTCGAATACGTACAGTATTTATATAATCAGGATATTGCTGACTCCGGAGTAAACACACAAACAAACAAAGTTTGACTACCCATAAGTTAATGAGTAGTCATACTTTGTTTGTTTGTTTGTTGTTTAAACGCCGCACTCAGCAATATTCCAGCTATATGACGAATGTCTGTAAATAATCGAGATGATCCAGTGATTGATATCATGAGCATCGATCCACGCATTTTGGATACGATGACATACATCAACCAAGTCAGCGAGTCTGACCACCCGATCCCGTTAGTCACCTCTTACAAGCACGGGTTGTCGAAGACCTATTCTAGTCTGGATCTTCAAAACTACAAGAAACCCAATAAGCACTGCAACAATACATTATGTTAAGGTCGGTGGGGGAGTCAAGTGGTTCACTTGCCGCCGAAGACATCGGTTCGATTCCCCACAGTTCAATCAGTTATACCGATTCTTTCGCCATGATATTGTTGGTATTGTTGAATGCTGCGTACAACCACACTTGCTCTATCTTCAGTCTTCAGAACTCAACTTACCACCGCAATGCCTCTTACGCTTAGAGTAGAGGTAACCGCATGACTGCAAGTAGTGTTAGTAGGACTCTGTAGGACTAGGTTAAGTCACAATATAAAAGGGGAAGTGAGTGTGCTTGATGGTTTTGTTGATAGGGTTGACGTTATCTCAGCCTTTGGTTTATTATCGCGCACCTGTGTTCTTTATGACCATGAACCAGATTCTAATTTGAATGGAGCTTGGTGCGAACGTCATATCCATTGTATATGCGTCAGTGTTTAAATGATACTCTCGGTACAGCTATGGAAGATGCTCTCTCACGGAGGTACAGGTACTGATATGAAGATGAATTAGACCATAGAGTGAGTGAGTGAGTGAGTGAGTGAGTTGAGTTTAACGCCGCTTTAACAGTATTATAGTTATATCACGGCGTGTTGGCTTAATGTGGGAGGAATGCCCGAAGTGATGCAGGTCAAAGACGTTTACCACTTCGGTGAAACCCACGAGCACGGGTATGGTGCTGACAAACCTAGAAACATAATCGGGGCGAACCCGGATTCGAACCAACAATCATAGATTTCTGGCGTGCCCAAAGGGTGCAACTCTGCACAGCGAATCGCGGCGCCTTAGACGACTGGGCCACCCGTGCCCCTTTAGACCATAGAGAGTCACAAGGACTGGTGGTGGTGTTGAGGTTTTCATCGGTGGTATAGTGTGGTGTGGTGTGGTGTGGTGTGGTGTGGTGTGGAGTGGTGTGATATAACTGAAATACTGTCCAAAGCGGCGTAAAACTCAACTCACTCACTCTAGTCACTGAACTGCGTCTATATGAGTGAGTGAGTGAGTATGGTTTTACGCCGCTTTTAGCAATATTCAAGCAATATCACGGCGGGGGACACCAGAAATGGGCTTCACACATTGTACCCATGTCGGGAATCGAACCCGGGTCTTCGGCGTGACGAGCGAACGCTTTAACCACTAGGCTACCCGACCGCCCCTGCGTCTATATGAACTGATGTAGGTACAACTTGTCAACAAAGTGCGTCGAAATGACTTAATGTAGGTTCATCTTGTCAACGAAGTGTGTCTATATGACCTAATGTAGGTACATCTACATCTAGACAACAAAGTGCGTCTATATGACCTTATGTAGGTACACCTAGCCAACGAAGTGCGTCTATATGGCCCAATTAAAGTACATCTATCTTGTCCACGAAGTGCGTCTATGTGGCATATATAGTCTCTGAATATTTAGTTAATCCAAATCATGTATATATGATGTAATCTGTCCAGGGACAACTGCACTCGCACAGACACACAGACACACACACAGACACGCACGCACAGACAAACAGACAGATAGCGACACGCACGCACACAGACAGACAGAGCAAAAAAAAAAACGAAAGTAATCTTGCATATGCTATTACCGAACACCTTGGCGATGAAGCCTTCAGAGCAAACCATTTGTGAAGTCTGGGTTAAACTATAGATAAGACTGTCTACAAGGTTCGTGTGATGTTAATGTCTTTTCGTTCTGCGACTGGAACACTACTTGGGCTTAGAGCCAAATCCCCCACTCTCTGCCACGCAGAAAACGACCCAGGTTGTTTTGATCTGTGACGTCACTTGGAGGTATGAAGGGGGCGTGACCAATCAGGAGCCAGGGTTTTGCCACATCTCCAAAATATGCATAAACAGATAAACAAGCGGCACATAGTGCCTTGTTAAAACGGGCTCAAGAGCTCATTAGCAAACCAGTTGAGACGATTCGAACGCGCATATCCTTCCGCTTAACATTAAGGAATATCTCCATCTGATTTCTAAGTACGCTGCACTTCACGTGTGTCATAGATCCGAGTTTAAAATGAGTCGGTAATATATTAGCACATTGACCTCGGAAGCTGTCTGACCTAGCGATCTAGGTCATGCGAGTCTCGAACTATTATAACAGTTATCCCGATTTGATGGTGTCACCATCACACAGTTGACAAACAGAAGCAGGATTGTGGTGGATTAAGACCGTGTCAACAGGTGTCTGTTCGGAAGGAAAAGTTTAGTGTTGAGCGAGCCGGCGTTTAACCCACGCGGAATCCACAGATCTCGTGAGATTAGTGAAGCGTGGTCCTCAGGAGCAGACTATTGCTAGTGATGAATATGCATCGGCTTCAACTGTACAGAAAAAGGTGACATTCTGAACCACTTTGACGGTTTATGTGTTACGCGACTCTGAAAAGACGTCGCGCTCACGGAATATTTCATAATAGACTGCTGTCGTCAATAATTGTGTTTGACGTCTTTCCTGAGAAACACAAAAGTTTGGACATATATCACATTTCCTCTCACATTAACATTCCACAAGTTGTGTACAAGTTAGGAAATGGAGATTATTACGTCTGTGCTTGTGTGTATTGCAATCCTGCTGATGAAAACATTATGGAGAATGAAGAAATCGAAAAAGACTCATTTGCCAGGGCCTCCAACATTAGAAGCCTTTAAAAGTCTCCTAAATACGTCCTCGACGACGGGTCTTCACGTCGCTGTCACCGACTGGGCTAAGGAATACGGCGACATCCTGGCGCTCAAACTCCCCGGTCAAGCCATCGTCTTTCTCAACGATGCCGACGTTGTCAAAGAGGTGTTTAGCTCGGAGGTTAACAAAAAAGTGACGAATGACAGGCAAGGTACTTTTGCGACCAAGTTTGTCTTTGACAATGGTTCCTTGGGGTTTCTGCAGGCGGGACAAGAGCATTCCCGTTTGCGTCGTCTCTTCCACGCGTCGCTCCACCTGTTCGGCGAGGGGGTCGAAGCTTATGAGACACACGCCGGGGATGAGATGAACCATGTGGTCAATGAGATTGGTCAGCAAACTCAAGTGGATCTCGAGAAGGTCCTCTCTACTTCCTTAATGAACTGTCTTCATATCTTGGTAAGTGTTGTTTCACTTATAGATGACGACGACGATGATGATATTGAATATTTCATCGTCAGCTTGTAGTTTTATGTTAAAGTTCAGCAACGTTCAAAACAATAAACATTTTATATTCTGTTCTCAATGTGCAACTAAAAAAAGCGCCTATGGAGTCGGAAATATTTTAATAGGTCAGCAAGAGGCAGCTACGGCTCACTTGTTCCGCCCACACCTTTCCCAGCAATCGCGACTCCTTGGTGACCATCAGTGGAGGGGCACGCAGGAACGTTTTCACTGTAAACTCGAGCGCCTGGAGTGTTTGTGATAAGCAAGCGGATTTAGACAGTATTTCAGTTTGTATTTCAGGCATGAAAGCTTAAATTATAATGTGAACGTGTGTGATGAGAGTGTGTACGATGAGATTACGCATGGTGAGAGTACGTATGATGAGAGTACGTATGCTGACGGTACCTATATTGAGGGCGTGTGTGGTGAGATTATGTATGATGAGAGTACGTATGATGAGAGTACGTATGCTGACAGTACGTATGACGAGGGCGTGTGTGATGAGAGTATGTATGATTAGAGTGCATATGACGAGAGTGCGTATGATGAGGGTGCGTATGATGAGAGTGCGTATGATGAGAGTACGTATGAGAGTACGTGTGAGAGTATGTATGATTTGAGTCGTATGATGAGAGTACGTATGATAAGGGTACGTATGGTGAGAGTACGCATGGTGAAGGTACGTATGATGAGAGTACGTATGCTGACGGTACCTATATTGAGGGCGTGTGTGGTGAGATTATGTATAATGAGAGTACGTATGATGAGAGTACGTATGCTGACAGTACGTATGACGAGGGCGTGTGTGATGAGAGTATGTATGATTAGAGTGCATATGACGAGAGTGCGTATGATGAGGGTGCGTATGATGAGAGTGCGTATGATGAGAGTACGTATGAGAGTACGTGTGAGAGTATGTATGATGAGAGTCGTATTATGAGAGTACGTATGATAAGGGTACGTATGGTGAGAGTACACATGGTGAAGGTACGTATGATGAGAGTACGTATGATGTGAGTTTGCATGATGAGAGTACGTATGACGAGAGTGCGTATGATGAGGATGCGTATGATGAGAGTACGCATGAGAGTACATATGATGAGGGTATGTATCATGAAGGTACGCATGATGAGGGTACGTCTGATGAGAGTACGTATGATTAGAGAACGTATGATGAGTGTACGTATGAGAGTACGTATGATGAGGGTATGTATGATGAGGGTACGTCTGATGAGAAAATGTATGATGAGAGTACGCATGAGAGTACGTATGATGAGGGTATGTATCATGAAGGTACGCATGATGAGGGTACGTCTGATGAGAGTACGTATGATTAGAGAACGTATGATGAGTGTACGTATGAGAGTACGTATGGTGAGAGTACGCATGATGAGGGTACGTATGATGAGAGTGCGTATGATGAGAGTGCGTATGATGAGAGAACGTATGATGAGTGTACGTATGAGAGTACGTTTGGTGAGAGTACGTATGACGAGAGTGCGTATAATGAGGATGCGTATGAAGAGAGTACGTATGAGAGTACGTATGGTGAGAGTACGTATGATGAGGGTATGTATGATGAGGGTACGTCTGATGAGAAAATGTATGATGAGGGTACTATGCTGACAGTACGTATGACGAGGACGTGTGTGATGAGAGTATGTATGATGAGAGTACATAAGACGAGAGTGCGTATGATGAGGGTGCGTATGATGAGAGTGCATATGTTGAGAGTACGTATTAGAGTACGTATGATGAGGGTATGTATGATGAAAGTACGCATGATGAGGTTACGTCTGATGAGAGAACGTATGATGAGAGTACGTATGAGAGTTCGTATGGTGAGAGTACGCATGATGAGGGTACGCATGATGAGTGTACGTCTGATGAGAGTACGTATGATGAGAGTACTATGCTGACAGTACGTATGATGAGGGTGCGTATGATGAGAGTGCGTATGATGAGAGTGCGTATGATGAGAGTACGCATGAGAGTACATATGATGAGGGTATGTATCATGAAGGTACGCATGATGAGGGTACGTCTGATGAGAGTACGTATGATTAGAGAACGTATGATGAGTGAACGTATGAGAGTACGTATGGTGAGAGTACGCATGATGAGGGTACGCATGATGAGGGTACATATGATGAGAGTGCGCATGATGAGAGTACGTATAACGAGGGCGTTTGTGATGAGAGTATGTATGATGAGAGTACATATGACGAGAGTGCGTATGATGAGGATGCGTATGATGAGAGTACGTATGAGAGTACGTATGGTGAGAGAACGTATGATGAGGTTATGTATGATGAGGGTACGCAAGATGAGGGTACGTATGATGTGAGTACGTATGGTGAGAGTACGTATGATGAGGGTATGTATGATGAGGGTACGCATGATGAGGGCACGTCTGATGAGAGAACGTATGATGAGAGTACGTATGAGAGTTCGTATGGTGAGAGTACGCATGATGAGGGTACGCATGATGAGTGTACGTCTGATGAGAGTACGTATGATGAGAGTACTATGCTGACAGTACGTATGACGAGGACGTGTGTGATGAGAGTACATATGACGAGAGTGCGTATGATGAGGGTGCGTATGATGAGAGTGCGTATGATGAGAGTGCGTATGATGAGAGTACGCATGAGAGTACATATGATGAGGGTATGTTTCATGAAGGTACGCATGATGAGGGTACGTCTGATGAGAGTACGTATGATTAGAGAACGTATGATGAGTGAACGTATGAGAGTACGTATGGTGAGAGTACGCATGATGAGGGTACGCATGATGAGGGTACGTATGATGAGAGTGCGTATGATGAGAGAACGTATGATGAGTGAACGTATGAGAGTACGTATGGTGAGAGTACGCATGATGAGGGTACGCATGATGAGGGTACATATGATGAGAGTGCGTATGATGAGAGTACGTATAACGAGGGCGTTTGTGATGAGAGTATGTATGATGAGAGTACATATGACGAGAGTGCGTATGATGAGGATGCGTATGATGAGAGTACGTATGAGAGTACGTATGGTGAGAGAACGTATGATGAGGTTATGTATGATGAGGGTACGCATGATGAGGGTACGTATGATGTGAGTACGTATAGTGAGAGTACGTATGATGAGGGTATGTATGATGAGGGTACGCATGATGAGGGCACGTCTGATGAGAGTACGTATGATGTGAGTACGTATGATGAGAGTACTATGCTGACAGTACGTATGACGAGGACGTATGTGATGAGAGTATGTATGATGAGAGTACATATAACGAGAGTGCGCATGATGAGGGTGAGCATGACGAGAGTGCGTATTATGAGAGTACGTATGGTGAGATAACGTATGATGAGGGTATGTATGATGAAGGTACGCATGATGAGGGTACGTCTGATGAGAGTACGTATGATGAGAGAACGTATGATGAGAGTACGTATGATGAGAGTACGTATGAGAGTACGTATGGTGAGAGTATGTATGATGAGGGTACGCATAACGAGGGTACGTATGATGAGAATGCGTATGATGAGAGTACGTATGACGAGGGCGTATGTTATTTAGAGTATGTACGATGTGAGTACATATGACGAGAGTGCGTATGATGAGGGTGCGTATGATGAGAGTGCGTATGATGCGAGTACGTATGAGAATACGTATGATGAGGGTATGTATGATGAGGGTACGCAAGATGAGAGTACGTCTGATGAAAGTACGTATACTGAGAGTACGTATGATGAGAGGACGTGTGATGAGAGTACGTATGAGAGAACGTATGGTGAGAGTATGTATGATGAGAGTACGTATGAGAGTACGTATGGCGAGAGTACGTATGATGAGGGTACGCATGATGAGAGTACGTATGATGAGAGTACGTATGATGTGAGTACAGGTGATGAGAGTACGTGTGATGACAGAGAGAGATAATTCTTATAAGACGCTAACTTCCACGCAACCAAGCATGCCCAAAGCGCTGTCAACACACATACATATGTACACTGAAGTCAAATGGCTGAGTTGTCAAACAAAAATGTTTCAGGGCTTGATGTCTAGCTGTCTAGCCGTGATATGACAAACCGCTTGTTACACACTATCTATTGGCGCGTTCAGGTAATGTTGGTTCATTGGAAATCACGTGTTCTCTGTTTTAAATAAATTTTATGGCAGATCTCATCCATTATTGTTTTCATTGTTCTCGTCGTGTTACGGATATAAAACATTTAGATAAACGAGATCCTTACAATATACCAATATAAAATAATACAAATGTGTCGGCAATCAGACAAATATAGCAAACCAACACAGTGGGTACATGTTCTGAGAAAGAATATTTCTTTATTGATTTCAGTTAATTGGACGACGTGCCGAGGGCGAGGCGCCGTCATTGTCCGCCATGTTGGATTTCAACAACGCCATGAACAAACTTCTGCGGTATGAACTGGACGCGACGCTGACGATGTTTCCGTTCCTCCGCCTCATACCTGGTTATTACAAAGGCATCTGCGACGACGTGCACGAATCCAAGACACGGTTACTTCACCACTTCTTCGAACAAACCAAGGTAAGGTCTTATGAAAACCATTCCACTAAATCATATCTTTAAGACAACCGAAAACACCATCGTGTTATGTCTACGAATTTCATCTTGTAGTAAAATTAAAGTTAAGAATGCTCTTCTGATTACTTATCACAATCGGACGGTCGGGTAGCCTAGTGGTTAAAGCGTTCGCTCGTCCCGCCGAAGACCCAGGTTCGATTTCCGACATGGGTACAATGTGTGAAGCCCATTTCTGGTGTCTCCCGCCGTGACATTGCTGGAATATTGCTAAAAGCGGCGTAAAACCATACTCACTCACTCACTCACTTATCACAATCATGTTTGCTGATGTTACCAGGAAATATGATTTTTTGTTTGTGTTATTAATATAATTGGCTGTTTTTTTAAAAAGAAAAGAAATTATTATCCCATTTGTTATTCAATAGGTCACACGTATTTGGTTGTTTGCGAAGTTGTTTCCCTTAGTCGTGACAGAATCCGATGATCCGGGGTTCGAATCCCAGATTCGCTCTGATTATGAATTCGGTCACACCCTTGGTTTTTCGCCAAAGTGGTACGTCTTAGATCATCAATTCGGGCTTTCCTTAAACATCAAGCTGACACGTCGTGATATAGTGAGTGAGTGAGTATCACGGCGGGGGACACCAGAAATGGGCTTCACACATTGCACCCATGTTGGGAATCGAAACCGGGTATTCGGCGGGACGAGCGAACGCTTTTAACCACTAGGCTACCCGACCGCCCCTCGTCGTGAAATAATAGAACCACTGTTCATTCGGGGTGGAATAGGTCTTCAGCAACTCATGCTTGCCGTAAAAGGCGACTATGCTTGTCGTAAGAGGCCAGTAACGGGATCGGGTGGTCAGGCTCGCTGACTTGGTTGATGCATGTCATCGTATCCCAATTGCGAAGATCGATGTTCATGATGTCAATAACTGGATTGTCTGGTCCAGACTCGATTATTTACAGACCGCCGTTATTACAGCTTGACTATTGCTGAGTACGGCGTTAAACAACAAACAAACAAACAAACAAACAACCAGTATATAATACACCGGATGGCAGTTGCTATTTAAGCAAACACTTCTACCCTGGTCTGTTTAAGAGTAAAAACGCCGCGATATAACTGGAATAATGTTAAAAGCGGCGTTAAACACAAATCACCCACTCACTTAAGAGTAAAATGATACAGCAAAATAGCCGTCCGAGACAATGATGCAGGTAATCGATCCCAATTGCGTGGATCGATGCTCATGATATCAATCGCTGGATTGTCTGGTTCAGACTCGATTATTTACAGACCGCCGTCATATCGCCAGATTATTGTTGAGTGCGGCGTAAAACAACAAACCAAACCAACTGTTCAAAACGGCGTAAAACCCAACTCACACAAAAGTCACCACACGTTCACTAAACTGTTCTTTGCCCTCATTGACAGAATGAATTCAATGCTGAGCTGGGACAAGGTTTCATATACAACGTCCTCACCGAGCAAGCCCGCGGGGAGGGAAGCAAAAAGGCTGGGATCACCGACAGTCAAATCAAATGTTTTATACTGGATTTTCTCAACGCAGGTAAGGAAGGGCTGTAAGTGGCCAATTAAAAGTAACACGTTTTTCACAAAACAGGTTCATTGTTCCTGCTCGGGGATTGCGTTGATTTACAACCAGGAACACGGTTGAGCTGGTTCAAACCTATCAAATTAGCATATTTTGTGGGTGTTACATGCTTGAATACAGTCCAGGTCGGTGGCTTGATTGGCTTCACAGTAACAATATCCTACCAGCGTTATGGATCACAGGGTAGAGAGGTTTGAAGTTTATGTTAGGATTGGCGTAAACTGAGACAGGGTTATATAAGTGGGTATGGTTTTACGCCGCTTTTAGCAATATTCAAGCAATATCACGGCGGGGGACACCAGAAATGGGCTTTACACCATTGTACCCATGTCAGGAATCGAACCCGGGTCTTCGGCGTGACGAGCGAACGCTTTAACCACTAGGCTACCCGACCGTCCGATTGTGATAAGTAATCAGAAGAGCATTCTTAAACTTAAATTTACTTCAAGATGTAATTCGTAGACATAACATGATTTAGTGGAATGGTTTTCATAAGACCTTACCTTGGTTTGTTCGAAGAAGTGGTGAAGTAACCGTGTATTTGGATTCGTGCACAATGTCACACATTGTACCCATGTCGGGAATCGAACCCGGGTCTTCGGCGTGACGAGCGAACGCTTTAACCACTAGGCTACCCGATCGCCCCCAGGGTTATATGACAACATTCAAGAGTGTCTGGGTGGTTTTCGGTCCAACAGGTTTCATCACAAGCGTCAGGCCAGAACTGTTGATCATGACTCTTGTAGGATGCTTTTATTTTATTTTTATTTTTTGTGTAGTTTGAAAATATTAATTATCAAAGTAAACATGACTGTGAAAGTACATCGTGACGGCTTTTGGTCACACCCACTGAGTCCAAATATAAAGGGACGGGTCCTATGTCATGTTGTCCACATCTAGGAAGTCCACACAATGAGTGCAAAGGTGTGAGCAAAAAGTGGAATCCGTTGAAAAAAACACGAATTTGCAACATCGTTTAAAAATAGTGCTTAAAGATAAAACAAAAACTATAGGGCGCGATACATTTTTGGGTCGGGTCGTGAGAAACAAGAAATTAATTTTTGATAATCCTTATCAGACGTCATTGCCTTCATATTTCACTTATTTCGTAAGAATTATCTAGGAGTTTCTACTTTGTCCGTTCACCAAACAAGTCATGATGTTTATTTGCTGTTCAACGCCGCGCACTGTAATATTCCAGCTATTAAAGAAATAGTCTGTAAAATAAATAAACGAATCTGGACGAGATAATTCAGTGATTGACATCATGAGCAATTGGAATACGATGACATGCATCAACCAAGTCAATGAGAATGACCATCCGATCCAGTTAGTCGCCTCTTACAAGCATGGGTTGCTAAAGACCAATTCTAACCCGGATCGTCACGGGTAAACTGTGATATATGAGAAACACATTGTGTGTGTTTATCAAATTGCCACCAAATTGTACGTGTTAACCTAAGGAGTAGACTTAAAGTCTCCAAAGTCTTAGGTGTTTTCCGGGTACCAGGTCGGTTAGAGCGAATATTGACGAGAATTTAAAGCATTGAGCTATGGCGTCAAGATAAGCGATACTGCGTGTTAACTGAAACCAAGATGGCCGTCTAACTTGAAATAAGAGACAGTTGGTAAAAAAAGTGGATCGTCACCCCGAAGACCCGAGTTCGATTCTACATGGCGCCCAGGAAAAAATACTGAAATTTCAGATGCTCAGTTTCCCGAACATCAATGAACCCCCGACAGGATGCGTTGATTTGTGAATCTTTCAAACGGAGGGGTGTAATCGAGTACATCCGTGTTGCCTTCGTACTTGGTCGCTCTCCATGCGTGGCCATGTCAACCCCACGCGGTTGTCAATTCCTAATATGGCGCGCTACTTATGACTGTTGGTGTTAATGAAAGAAAACGCTCGACTGTTCTGTTGATACAGAATATACATTACTGACAGTCCCATTATATTCCAGGGTCCCGTTGCACAAAGCGATCTTAGCCCTAAGACTATGTTAGAGTATGGGTGTTACGATCATCTTAGCGCTAAGATCGCTTTGTGCAAGTGGGCCCTGGTGTGAAAGGTATGGATTAGGTATGTATTAGGTTAGACATCCAGTCGCTGAAATGAAAATATTTTCAGAAAAAAACCCAGTTAAATTATCTTAATAAAATATAATAAAAAGGAGCACAGAGATTCTGTTCAAATTCAAACTGCAGTAATCTAGACTTGCCAACTATTATAGACATTCATGGGCTGTATATGTTTCGGGTCAGTAGGACAGACTTGTGTTTGTTTTTTTGCAACAGTTTGCCGAGTAACTGTATCATAGCAACCAGCATTGTAGTAATTAAATCTTGTATAATACAAATAACTATATAAACAGAAAGCTTTAAACTTAAGGTAACATCACGATTTATAACAGGCATAATTATATCTACAATAAAGAAGTGGTTTGGGGATGGGAATGGCCTTGTGGGTAGCGCGTTCGTTCTACACGCCAAAGTCCCATGTTCGAGTCCCCAAGTGGTACTAAGGGTGAAAGCATTCTTGATGTCCACGTGGTATGTCTTGCTCGTTTGATTCCGTGTAATTCCGGCTCAAAATGTACATTGTGGAATATGGTCCCCGAGTATTTTCATTATGGATAGGAGACGATATAATGCATGTGGTTGTAGTTTTTTTCAGAATTTTCATCAATACCAAGCATTCTGTGAAATACAAATACCTTACTTGCTCGAGTCCCAAGCAACACATGCTTATCGCAAGTGGCAGCTGACTGGATCGGTAGGTCATGCTGTCTGACTTGGTTGATACATGTCATCGATCCCAATTGCGTGGATCGATGCTCATGATGTCAATCACTGGATTTTCTCTCCAGACTCGATTACTTACATACCACCGTCATATAATAGAGTATAAATATTGCCGAGTGCGGCGTAAAACAAGCAAACAAACCCATTCATTTGCTCGAATAGAATCCTCCACATGTATTCTTTTATCTACTTACCCCTGGTATTTCTCTTGCCAGGCTACGTGACGACACGTGGGGCTCTGCTGGGTACAATGCTCTGCCTCATCAACCACCAGGACGTACAACAGAACATGTACAAGGAACTGCGAACGCAGATCGGTTCAAGGGAGGTAACTCTAGAAGATCGTCCGAAACTGCCTTACCTTGAGGCCGTGATTCTTGAAGCCCTGCGCTATACCAGCCACACCCCTTTCAGTATCCCCCACCTCAGCCGCGGGGACATAGAGACACGAGGGTACACGATACCCAAGGGCACCCTGGTATGTTGAGTGTTATATCTGACCCAGTTGTTCACTTGATTGATAAAAGTTTCTGAAGGGAATCGATCAATATGGGCGCTTAAGAAATCCAGAAATGGTCCGTATTCGATTATATATGATGTCGTTTGATTAACATAATAAACTTGAAAAACGATGAAATTTGTAATTTGTACAGTAAGAGGCTGTTTGCCGTTAATGTTGATATTACAATGCGATCGCTTCATTTGTTGTTGTTGACGACGTTATTGCCCATGTTGCTGACGTTATTGCCCATGTTGCTGGCGTTGCCCCTGTAGCTGACGTTGTTGCTCATATAGCTGACACTGTTGCACATGTAGCTGACGTTTTTGCCCATGTAGCTGAGTTTGTTGTCCATGTAGCTGACGTTGCCCATGTAGCTGACGTTGTTGTCCATGTAGCTGACGTTGTTGCCCATGTAGCTGACGTTTTTGCCCATGTAGCTGAGTTTGTTGTCCATGTAGCTGACGTTGCCCATGTAGCTAACCAATGCCAATGTTGCTGACTTTGTTGCCCATGTAGCTGACGTTGTTGTCCATGTAGTTGACGTTGCCCATGTAGCTGACGTTGTTGTCCATGTAGCTTACGTTGTTGTCCATGTAGCTAACGTCGTTGCTCATGTTGCTGACAGTAATGCCCATGTAGCTGACGTGTTGTCCAATGAACTCACACTCTTGTTCACATATTGCTGACGTTGTTGCCCATGTATTTGAAAGTTTGACAATGTAACTGATGTTTTTCACATATTGCTGACGTGTTTGTCCTTTTAGCTCATAGTGTTGTCTATGTTGTAGTTGGTAGCCAACTTGTGGAACATCCACCATGATTATCGCGTGCACGAGGACCCCTGGGTCTTCCGTCCAGAAAGGTTTCTGGACACTGCTGGCCAGCTGCTGCCCAAAGATCACCCCTTGAGGAGAAAGTAAGATCACTTTAACTGTTAATATTAATCACCAAGGAAAAGGGCATACAATCATCCAAGTTATGTATCTTGACGCGTAGAATGAGTTAGCAATGCTTGCCGCCGTTATTCAAAATCAATCTCATTTAGATCAGATATTTTGCTCTGATGCGATACCTCTGTGTGTGACGATCTGAGGAAACCTACCGGTACGAGTGAGTGAAGAATTGAAAAAAAGTATATCTGATTTCCGTATGTCGAAAATGAATATAATCGGAAGGTTTCAAATGCAAACAAATAAAGCCGCGCTATCATATGTTGTGGATATTTTAAATATCCTGTTCTGTGACGTGTTTTTGTGCTAAAATAGAATCGTGGTGGCTAAGCGAATCATTTTAGAAAGCTGACATCTGATTGGCTCAACAAAGATTGATTGAGCGGGTCAAAGTTCGTCCATGGTCCTTCTACGAACGTGTCGTCGGATCTTCAAGCAGAGAGGTATCCCGTCATCGTAAAATATAGATTGATTCTAAATATATGTAAATCGTCAACAAATTCGACATGATAGATTCTCGGGGATGAATACACTACGTTCCCCAATCACACTAATACTTCTTTCAATATTTCTTTGCAGATCTATCCCTTTTGGTATTGGCAAGAGACGATGTCCAGGCGAGAGCTTTGCGAAAAGCCGTTTGTTCATGTATGTCGCAACCTTGGTGCAAAATTTCCAATTCCAACCACTAGAGGGAGTCCGAGGTGCTTCCGCTGATCCACGAACATGGCGACCGGGTGTCATCTTACATCTGCCGGAAATCGTCTGCAAAGTTGTGAAACGAAATAACGTCAACTAACTGAAAAGGCGCGCTGGGGATTTGAAAGTATCTCCGGAAGCTTAACTTTACATGAGGCTGAAACATAATAACAAAGTGTGCTGGGACAATGACTCTTAAGACACTTTTGTGGGCTTCTTGGTGTGAGGTTGTTGCTGGTATTGCCTGTGAAACAAGACTTCATGACATTGAAACAGCCATAGGTCCATTTGGTCGCTATGACTTGAATAGGCACAGAAAGACAACGACAAGAGTGCACATCCCCGCTGATACAGTGTCTAAGGATCCACTTTTACTTTGTAAATCGTATCAGTTCATAGTTTTGAGATGCATTAATCAGAGGTAAAGCATGCCTTTTGGTACCCAAATACTTTATACTCACGAAAGGTGTAACCATTCACACTGCAATATACATGGCTGTAGAACAGCGGCAGTTGTAAAGTTCTCCGCTGCATGTTTACAGGAAGAAAAATTATGGATGTCAACTTCTTTATTATGAGGAACACAACGTTTCGGAGTACATGCTTACTCCCTGATTTTTCTTCCTTATGTGTATCACTTCCAAATGCCTTACAAGGACCTGCATGTTTACAGTTCTCAAGAGCTGCTTAGAAGATAATTGGATTTAGCGTAGATGAAATACAAAGTAATATTTATATATGTATATGTATATATTGAAGTTGAATGTACAGACATGTATATCCTTTGAATTGCGTCCCTTAGCCATGCCAGGATTCGCTGGTCATTGGTTCGAGTCACAGATTCACCCCAATTATGATCCTTGGTCTGTCAACACCATACCCGTGATCGGGGGTTTCACCAAAGTTGTAAAGGTCTGTGGCTTGCACCTCTATGCGATTACCACCCCCCTCCACCCCCCCCCCCCCCCCCCCTTACATTAAGCTGGTACCTCCTTTTAATTATAACTGACGTAGTACAGATCAAAGCAACACATTTACTCCTCCTTTTGAATGGGTTGCCGTTATGCTTCATGCGTTTCTCAAGGGCAGCAGTGTAATATATATACATGTATGTATCGACAATTTGAAGCACAAACAATGCATTAGTTCATATGAGACTGTATTATTGTACCAATAAATATTGACAAAACTTGACCCTCTTTTCTTTGAATAACAACACGTCCGTCATGTGTACGCGGACAGTTTCTTCACGGCCAAAGGGAACCATCATATATTTTATGAGCTCTTCGAAATGTAGGCATGAGAAGGTGAAACAGCGCACTAACAATATTATACAACGTACTATTTCGGTGAATGCTAAACTTGAATCCATTGATTATGAACGCTCTGGGCGTACTTTATCTGCGTGAGACGATTTGATTTATGTCTCGACTATACTATATGCAGATCTCTAGATGTGAATAATTTAGGGATTTTGTCATGGAAAAAGAAAAAGGACAATGAGGCAGCTTCTGTTAGCAAATGTGAATCACCCTTGGAGTTGCTTCTGTCAATACGTCAATACTCTGGTGCTGCTACTAGTGGGGCGGTTAAGGCTGGATTTTAGTCAAAATTGTGCACTTTGGGTTAAAAGCACCAAACTTGGTACACTTATACATTGAAACATTCCAAACATTTCTGGATATAGATCCACCTCAGCAGCGCCACCCTGGTGGTAGAAAATCCAAGATGGCCGCCAAAATGGTTAAAATCTCTTATGACGTCAATTTATGTTCATTAATCATAATCATCATTATTGTGTCAATTTTAGTCATTTATATAAAGTTAATTGCGTCAATGTTGTATATAATTCAAATCTAATATGCAGCGCCCACTGATGGCGAAGAAAATCCAAGATGGCCGCCAAAGCATGAAATCTCGGTGCACCAGCTCATCAACATTGATGAAACACCACTCCCACACCCACCCATCACCATCCCGACCCCCCCCCCCCCCCCCCTCCTACCCCCAACACGTGACAATCACCACTCCCGTACACGACCATCACCACCCCCTCTCCCACCCCCAAATTACTTGAAAATGTTGTAAAGCCATATTTGATTAAAAATAATTGCAATGAGCAAATGATACTGATATTGTGGACAAACATTTGACATTTTTTTAGCAACACTTATCCACAGACGTAATTTAAAGTTGAAACAAATTTTCAGAGGAACATTTCCTTCTGGCTGCCATAAACAGTATGTACCTGCCTCTTTGAAAGCTCTAGTCAGTATGAAATTTGTAGTACCAGGTATGAAAAAAGAATCTTCAAGCATTCCAAACTACAGTAAACTACGGTTATAACGAACTCAAAGGGACCACTAATTTTAGTTCGTTGTAGCCGTAGTTCGTTATAAACATATATACATAATTTATACAGCAAATGGCTTGGACCAAAAAACCAGTTCCGCAAAGTTCGTTATAAGCGTGTTCGTTATAAACGTAGTTTACTGTATCTCAGAACATCTTGTCTTCAAAGCATGAAATCTCGGTGCACCAGCTCATCAACACAAACACCAATGAGACCGAGAAATACAAGTCCCAGTTTACTTGGTATTAAACATGGTGTAAAATATGGTGTATTTGAACAGATATAGCACAGTTTATGTGATGAACATCCTTATTATGTTTGGTAGATTTGCATATAGAAAGAGTTGCTTTCAGGATTCTCAGAAACTGTCCCAAAGGAAGTAGATTGAAAACTGCAATCTGTGCTGCTGGAATTGCCTCAGGCAGATTTGCAGACATTCTCTTGTGTGGCACAAGGTCAGACACATGAACAATTCAATAGCCGTATGAAAGGAGATGGAGGTGCAGTTGGATTGACTGAAACAGCCGAGAGTTTTCTTCTAGAGACCCACGGTATTAAAAAAAGACATTGTCACCATTTCATGCCTTCACCGGTTCATATGCTTGGGATAAGTGTCAAGTATTTCCTGAAGTCACCAATGCTTTCCCATCATCAACAGATATCGCTGACAACACAATGCAGATTCTTGAGCGGTTTATCGTTCTCACTGGTTTATTTGGAAGGATAATGAAAGGCAAAATCTCTATTCATGAATATCTCAGACAATTGACATTTCAACCCAAAGAGTCAGCACTGAGACAGCACCAATGCATATTTTGGGACAGGTGCTTGACAAACGTCCCACACTACAAATCTTGTAGTCAGGGGTTGGGAGAGGACATGCAGTAATATATAGATATTCCAAGTGGACAACACTTGGTCAGGCACAAAGAAGCGTTAAAAACTAACACTACACCAGAAAGAAGTCTTGCAAACCTTTGTAAACTTTACACTGCCTGTCTTGAGTACAGTGCTATGTGATACTTTGAAGGAAAGTGTTCACTGTAAGTGAATAATAGAACCGTAAACACATACATTGAACCGATATTCCTGGTCCTACTTCAGTAGGAAGTAAGTTAATGTCATAGGTTCATGTCAATAATGTCAATAATTATTTTACATACATTCCTGATTTAAGATATGAATCCATTCCCAGATGAGTGATTTTGGGGTGATCTAATATAAACTGTTTGGAACCTTTCTCAGTAGACCATTTATAAAATAATATGCCGAGAATAGATCATAGACAAAACATATCAATTGATACAATGTGATTTCAAATGTTTCATCATTTCAAAACTATCATCAAATTATCCTTAGTCCAAAGATATCAAATGATATCTATATCTGCTGTAGAAATGGACAATTTCTGAAAACTAAAACATATTGGAGGCCTAATTGGATTTTTGTCATCACCAGGGTGCGCTGCATACCAGATTTGAATTATATAAAGCATTATTGCAATTGATCCTGAAAAAGTAACTGTGATCAATTGAATGAATTGACCAGATAATTTTGATAAATGAGTATAGACAAAGTCATCAGAGATTTCAACCATGTCGGCGGCCATCTTGGATTTCCATGACCACCAGGGGGTGCTGCATACGAGGTTTGAATTATATACAGGATTGTTGTGATTACTCCTAAATACATTACAATGATAATTTGTATAAATTGGCCAGATAACTATGATGTGTTGAGTATAGATTGATATAATTAGAGATTTCAGCCATGCTGGCGGCCATCCCGGATTTTCTACCACCAGGGGGCGTGGAAACTAAATTTGAATTATACACAGCTCTGCTGCAATTCATTCCGCA
Source organism: Haliotis rufescens (assembly GCF_023055435.1). Classification (NCBI taxonomy): domain Eukaryota; kingdom Metazoa; phylum Mollusca; class Gastropoda; order Lepetellida; family Haliotidae; genus Haliotis; species Haliotis rufescens. The sequence continues at coordinate 56,187,347 of NW_025963779.1, read as the reverse complement.
TGCATTAGTATGGATATATATATATATAAATGGATCAGATAAGTATGATATATTGAGTATATATTGATACCATTAGAGAGTTCAGCCATGTTGGCGGCCATCTTGGATTTTCTACCACCAGAGGGGCTCTGCTGAGGTGGATCTATATCCAAATTTTTTCGGAATGGTTCAATGTATAAGTGTGCCAAGTTTGGTGCTTTTAACCCAAAGTGCACAATTTTAGCCTTAACCGCCCCACTATACTGTTAGCTAGCAATTATGTCACACTCCGATTGTAGTGCCTATATTAGCCAGCGATTACCCCCCCCCCCCCCCCCCCCCCCCCCCTTTTTGCTGCTTCTGTCAGCTAGTGTGAGTACGTCATACCCTGGTTGTGCTTCTTCTGTTAGCTAGCGAGTGCGTCACAATTCATTGGTACTTCTTCTGTAAGCTAGCGTGTTCGTCATACACCGCTAGTCTTGCACATGATCGTTAGATCGTACGTCAGTTAGCCAGTACGTCACACCCGTTAGTGCTGTTTTTGTCAGCTTGCGTGTACGTCATACACCGCTAGACTTGCTTATGATAGCTAGATAGTACGTCACATTCCCTCCGTTCGTGCTGCTTCTGCAAGGAAGCGAGTACGTCACACTCCGTTAGTGCTGCTTCTGCAAGGCAGTGAGTACGTCAGACTCCGTACGTGTTGCTTCTGCAAGGCAGTGAATACGTCACACTCCATTAGTGCTCCATCTGTTAGACAGCGAGGACGTCACACTCCGTTAGTGTTACTTCTGCAAGGAAGCGAGTACGTCACACTCCGTTAGTGCTGCTTCTGCAAGGAAGCGAGTACGTCACACTCCGTTAGTGCTGCTTCTGCAAGGAAGCGAGTACGTCACACTCCGTTAGTGCTGCTTCTGCAAGGAAGCGAGTACGTCACACTCCGTTAGTGCTGCTTCTGTTAGGACGTCACACATCGTTACTGCCGTTTCTTCCTAAATATTAGGGGTTTCTTGATGCCCGTCTGTGAGGAGAATAACATCCTAATGAGGACTGAGGAGACGTCATGAAAGGCACGTCTCTTGTCCGTATTCCAAATCACTAACGATTTCGTAAAATATCTTGAGTTATTGACTGTACTGTTTTTGATCGTAATGCGAGTAACTATTTACTTCGATATCTTTACACGTGTAAAAAAGGTGTTGACCTTTAAGTGTTAAACATTTTAACAAGACAAAAATACACGTATAGAGAAGGTTATTTTGAGCTAAACATTTTTAAATACACGTAGAGGAGAATATGCTGATAATAATGATAAGTACCCCTTTACTTTGATCTCAATGTACATGTTGATAAAGGGGTGTTGCTCTCATCGTGATTAACCCTTTGATAGATGAGGAGAAAGAGGTGTTCGCTTTACCTTGATTAAATATAAATGAACAGATGGATGTGCTGGTCTTAATGTGGTTAATTCCTTCACTTGATTAGATATTCAATTCTTTATTTCAGTATAAAGGCCATAGGCCCACGTACAAATACTCATTGAAAAATACAGTATGAGGCAGATGACAGAGGGTATTAAGTGACAGTATTTCGGATTGCAAGTGCTTCCAGTATATACTTAACACAATTAGTTACAATACTAGTGCGGTTACAAGATAATAGAGTATTATATTTAAATAAGGTAGGATTGGAAGAGTAATAAATAGGTAAATACTTATTTCTTAAATATCTGTAACATGGGCAGACAAGCATAAAATGAAACTCATCTTCAATTTCCTATAAATGACAATATCTGCACTGCCTATTACAGTACACTATACCGCATCTTCTACCTAAATTTTCCATCAATGGCAACTCGCCAATTCTTAACAAACAAAACATACGTCTATAATGACGGCTTGTGATTTCACAGAGATACTTTTCAACTGTTAGCAATGACTTATATTCCTTATACATTGATAATTTACGTATTTCACAAACTTTACAATACCAGTCCTGTTGGTTACAGTCTTTTAACCTTTGAATAAATGCATTAATAAAGAGGGTCTCATTACCAACTTCCTGCGAAATCCACACGTGGCCAAATCCATAACTGAATAATAGTCTTTTGACACAAGTTACCCAGGTAGTGCGATTAACTTCATCTAAAGATTTCAGCATTAAATAACATTGCTTAGGGTATCTATAACTGGGTAAAGATAACAATTTCAACCAATATTTAATACATCTCTTGTGATAATCAATAAATAAGCCATATCTACCACATTCGCCAAGGGCAGCAACATTTGTAACATGACTTCCATTTCCAATAGTAAATTTACAGAATTTAATCTGAAATTTTTCAATTGCTGCAATTTTTGAATAGCCCCATATTTCTGAAGTGTATAATAATACAGGCTTAATTTGAATGTCAAATATTTTTAAAAGTATATGTACGGGTATGTTCTTCAAACAATGCTGTAATTTCTTTACGACGAACAGAGCCTTATTTGCCTTCTGAACAAGAGAGTTGATACCAGTCGTCCAACACAGCCGATTTGAAAATAACAAACCTGGATAATTATAATAGGTAGATACATTAACATTAACATCTCCAAACCTCCATTTCTCAGTACTCCTAAGTTTTCCACCATTTCTGAAAACTAAAATTTCAGTCTTACTATGGTTAACTTCTAAACCCCATTTAGTACAGAAAGATTTAAGGATATTAAGTTTTCGTTGGAGACCAACTACAGTATCATCAATTATGCACAAATCATCGGCATATAATAACAACAAAATATCTAGAGATTCTTGACTCACAAATATTCCCCTCTCGCCGGAGGAGTGCAACGTTGATTCTAATTCAACAATAAGCAAAGAGAACAATATAGGGCTAAGGGTGCAGCCTTGGCGTACACCACTTAGCGTTTCAAAGAAGCAAGTTGCTGTGCTATTTGATAACTTTACAGCCGATTTCACTTTTAAATACATATCTTTAATGACATAAAATAACTTTCCATGTATACCCTTATTTAACATGACATACCACAACAATTTTCTATTTACACAATCAAAGGCTTTTCTAAAATCAACAAATAAACAGTAAAATCTGCCATTAGCTTTAGATGAGTACTTCTGTATTAGACTTTGCAACACAAATATATTATCAATGGTGCTGTATCCAGCCCTAAAACCTGCCTGAGACTCTGGTATCTTATCGTAAATGTCACAAAACATAGTAAGCCGTTTATTAAGAATAAAAGTAAATATTTTACCCAATACATCACTAAGTTTAATACCCCTATAATTGTTAACATCAAATTTGCTGCCTTTCTTATGAAGGGGAGTAAGTAAACCTCGAGCCCAATCCTCAGGAAAATTACCACTATGCAAAATAGCGTTATATAATATAACTAGATAAGGAAGAAGATTACCCTTGCAACACTTTATCATTTCTGGTTTCTCTTGATTAGATAAACACGTAGTGAAGGAGACAACCTGTGTTCATCGTGGTTTTTCCTTCTAAATTTCAATAACTCTTTACACGATCAAGAGAAAGGGGTATTCACATCCACTGGACTGCAACTACTTTGTCGATCATATCCTCATGGAGAGAGGAACTACTTGGCTGTAATGTTGACAACAATATTTGGCACACCTGTTTGAGAGCCCACCTGTTTAATTTGTTCAGTTTACCCATTCTTCCTCGTTTAAAAACGATTACGTTAAGGAAAAATACAAAAATACCCCGGAAAATAAGGTGTGTTTGTGACGCAGGTCACGGGTGTTTCCTTGTTGTTATATCGACTATCATTACGATTATATCGTCTCCTGCAGTTCATGAGTGAGTGTGGTTTTACGCCGCTTTTAGCAATATTCCAGCAATATCATGGCAGGGAACCCCAGAAATGGATTTCACACATTGTACACATGTAGGGAATCGAACCCGGGTCTTCGGCGTGACGAGCGAACGCTTTAACCTCTAGGCTACCCGACCGCCTCTGAAACACATACAGGTATTTGTGATTATCAAATGTATATTTCCAGCAAAAATCGACTCATGAGGCACAAAAAATACATACTGTTTCGTATTTATAAAAATAAACAAACAATTACATACAAAAAGAATATGATTATTTGAGTGTCAAATAAATACAGTGTCAAGCCTTGATGGCTTGTGGGACCTTCCTAGTCTTTTAAACAACATAGTTCAAAGGTAAATGCATACCTACATACAATATTTCACCTTATATATGAACATGATGTAACCAATTTACTGTATGTACCACATTTTAAAAGAAATCCAATCAAATCTCCTTGAACGAATAACACCAAGAACAAGTATGTCTAACTGCCCGTGAAGATCCGGGTTACAATTGGTCTTCAGCAACCAAGCTTGTTATAAGAGGCGACTAACGGGTTCGGGTGTTCAAGCACGCTGACTTGGTTGATGCATGTCATCGTATCCCAATTGCGTAGATGGAGACTCGTGGTGTCAATCAATGGACTGTCTGGTCCACATTCGATTATTTACATACCACTTTCAAATAGCTGGGATATGGCTGGAAGAGAACGGCATTAAACAACAAAGAAACAAACAATACTTCTGCCTGTTGGGTCGACCTGTTAACAAACCAGACAATCAAGTGATCGATGAACCAGAAATCCAGTAACCACATATTTAGTGACAACCAAAGATGAGTTTGATCATTAACTTTTAAAAAAAGGATATGATTTTTCAAAAGATTTTTTATCGAAACATATGGTAAGCGGTGATAACTTCTTCTATGTGTTAATATCAATTTATATAAGATAGCTACGCGATAAATGGCAAAGAACAATGAAGAACGAAGCGTGGTTTATTTCACGATAAAGCATTGTTCTAACATAACGTCATTTCTGGAGGATAGAATATGCGGGAAATACCAACCTGTGCATTAACTGGACCTGGCCGACATTGCTGAAGTCTTATTCTTTTGGGGGTGTCCTCATTATTTAACCACGGGTAAATATCTTTAAAGCTTGCACATCTTATCATCAATCCTACATAATGATGATATCTCATGTAAGAAATAAACGACTCATGGTCTTTGTTTATAATACAATAATTACATTTTCCTTGGGTTCATTGAAAATTCCTGCATTCTGATAAGCTGAATTGGTCACTAGTCTCTCCTCTTTCCTTGATTGACAGGTCCAATGAACTTTGTTTTGATTCTACTCTCCGTTGATTGGCTATTGACTTTGTAGGCATATGTGCATAAATTAAACAATCACCTGATTCATGTCACGCCACAGTGTGTATTCCTACACCTGGAATCTCGTCATTTTTGACTGCTTTGATATAAACAACTGTTTTGGTTAAACTATTGTATGTTTTCGTTGTCGAGTTTAATTATAAGCATTGACTGTGTAATATTTTCGGTTCATTTAGGTATGAATCGAAAAACCGATGTGCAAACTTTTGTAAGAATCCGCTAAGAGAATAAACCAAATGTCATGAACACATGGAAACAGGTGAAAAGCAAAACGAAGGTCATACTAGGTGGTTACAGGTTGTCTCAAGGAAATGGTGTACAGTACTAAATTAAACCTCTTTTATTTCTCATAGAATAGTGTGATGGCTTCCGACAAAGCTCTCAATACTACACTGGAAATATGTGTTTATAATGTAAACACAAACAAGACATATTTAGATCTAATATGGTTAAATCATGAACGGAATATACATTTGGTGTGTTCTTTCTAAACGTATTTTGGTCTAAACACATGAAATGAGCTATGGTCTCACAGCGTCTTGCCATGGCCCAGTCGTCTAAGGCGCCGCGATTCGCTGTGCAGAGTTGCGTCCCTTGGGCACGCCAGAAACCTATTATTGTGGGTTCGAATCCCGGTTCACCCCGATTATGTTTCTAGGTTTGTAAGCACCATACCCGTGCTCGTCGGTTTCACCGAAGTGGTAAACGTCTGAGACCTGCATCACTTCGGGCTTTCCTGCCACATTAAGCTGACACGCCGTGATATAACTGGATCACTGTTAAAAGCGGCGTTAAACCCAACTCACTCACTCACTCCTGTTGCTGGTGACAGTGCCTCAAGTAACAAAAAGGAACGACCCATCTCAGTTTCACTATTAAGAATATTTAATTATTACCGAAGCATACAATTACTCAATATTTACACAATTGAAAAACATAATCTGGCAAACTAACATATATGTGACAAAGCGAAAGTCTATTTCATCCCATGAACTCATCAAGCAATAATCACTTATCCTGTTTAATTGGCTTCATGTCCCATTGGCTTCCAGCTATGTGTTCTCTGTCCATCGTGTTGTGACGGTATTATCCTTCTGTTGGCAACCCTTACACAGACAGACAGACAGACAGACAGACAATAGTTTATTAACGTCTCACTCCTGTACATACATAAAACAGCTTTATACAACCTGACATAGATAAAATGTACAGAACCATTCAATAGAATTATGAGAGACGAATTATCACAGAATTTATACATAAATAATATAAAGATGATATAGTAAAAAGTTATCCATATAAAAGATGTTTTCTACGATTAAGAATTAAAAAGCAGACTTTGGCGAGTATAAAACACACACTGGAGTCACTGAAAATAAAACAAAGTTTGTCGATATCATGTTATCCAAATCATGTATGCTATTGTTGTTACTGTTAATCCTCCACCTACTATATATATTCTGTACAATGTCCCTCATTCGTATATAAACAGAGCAGCCAAGGATAGAAATGAAATCATATCAATATAAGAAAATAGAAATCATATCAATACAAAAACAGAAATTATGTGAACACCAAACTCACAATAGATATGCGTACCCTACTCACACACAGGAGTCCCAAAGAGGGACAGGTCAGCCGAAATTGCCTAGGCAGAAGGCGACCTCTTAAACACTTAATGCAACAACAACAACAACCCTCATTCAGTATCAAAGAGGGACAGGTCAGCCGAAATTGCTTAGGAAGAAGAAATGAAGAAATGTTTATTTAAGTGTCACATATTGTACATAACACACATTATAAACAAAAGCAAGTTGCCATTAAAAGTACAATATCCAGCCTCTAGGGCTTATGAGACACTCTAAAAGCATTTAAAACATATAACATTATTAAATATAAAACACAAAATAAAAATATTATATACAATGTTAAGACTAGAAGAGTATAATGTGCTTGCTAAAAGCGGCTATAAAATCACTTCCCGCATCAAATAAGATAATTGCTGAATGCTATTAAAATAATAAAAGGCAGAAGGCGACCTCTTAAACACTAAATGCAACAACAACAACCTCATTCAGTCTTGCTTGACAACGGTATAAGGATCTATACCGAAACGTCGCTTTTTACAGTTTTAAAGAAGTTGTTATCCGTAAAATTGTGTCTACCTTGTCAAAGCGAAAGAGGAGAATACTTAGCGTGATGCAGAAACTCCTCCAATCGGACACAATCCTCATCCTGGTCACAAACGTATTCCAATCACAGTTCGATTATCTCACACATGACCGACGTGGCCATACATCACAAGTTTCCAATGGTAGGAATGTTACAGACCGACAGGGTCAATACAGAGATATAGTGACTGTGAGGCGTCCGTCCTGGACCCGTCCCAGCTCTACAAAACAAAACCCTCTCCTCACTCTAACGCCTGGGCGTAGGTCTACCCAACCTAAACACAACATCCCCATTAATCTAAACATGTTCAGAATTTAAACACGTTAAAACATGTTTAGAATTTAAACATGTTTCAATAAAGTGCGTATCAGCTGGCAATTAGTCAAATATGGATAAGAAGTATGATATATAGTGAAATTAGATGTGCAAATCAGATTCACAGGCACTTGCATAACACACATACCACCAGGACTCACAACGAACATGGTACAATATCAACATAAATATGTACAGCTTAGCTAATGGTGCTGAGGAAAATTGACGCTTGGGGCGACAACAGTCTCCGTGGCACAAGGGGTAGTGTGAAGGACTACAAACGGAGAGGTTGAAGGTTCGTATCCCACTGAGGTTGACAAATCTTTGTGTTCGTAAATGTGTTGTTACTGTGTGGCATACAGGAAGCTGACAATGAAACAATATCCGTTTACTAGGATAGACCCTTAACTCTCTTTGGTTACCCCCCAAAAAAAAAAAATCAAAAAAAAATATTAAAAAAAATAATCCAGGTTCGTATCCTACGAGGTTTAACAGTAGTACCAGTAGTACTTATCCCAAACAGGAAGGTGACATTTAAAATATATCTGATTACTACGATATGCCCTTAACTCTCTTTGGTTACCACCCCCCAAATTAAGCCATTTATGCTGTTAATATAGCTCCTATCCACCCTCACACCCCAAACACTCACTTCCGTATCCCCATTAAACGCAAATTAAAACATAGAAAGAGCCCCTTTTTTAAATTACCTACGATGAATTTCAAGGCGCATGTACACATTGAGACCCTAAACACGTTGAGCTGTTAAACACAATCCTAAACATAAGACCTAAACATGTCAAAATTATGGGAGCGGGAACGTGTTTACGTTTGCGTTTAGGATCTAAACACGTGTTTACAGTGTATTTTTAATGTTATATACATGCATCTGATAACGTATAAATCATCAACAGATTGTGTTAGTAAATGGCTTTATATGTTGAGAGATATTCAAAGTTATTTAAGAAATACAGATTTGTCAAACAATATGAGTGAGCGAGTGAGAATGATTTTACGCATAATTCACGGCGAGGGACACCAGAAATGGGCTTCAAGTGGTGTATTCTTCAGTGCTGTCGGGAGACAGGTGCTTGCTCGTGTTTTAATGCTTTCGGCACACTCAATTCTTTCCATGGATTTAAGAACAAGGTAATGTGTGTCTCACGCTCCTGTCTCGCAATTGGGGCAAACTGTGGGTGATCCTACATGGTGCAATCGAAGCATGGGGTCTATGGTGTTCTTTTAATCACACAAACACACGCGCTTGCTTCCTACACATGGCGAAGCTTTTCCATGCACACAGACACAGACACGCTCAGAGACACACTTGCTTCCTACACAAGGCGAGGCTTTCCCATGCACAGAGAGACACACACAGAGACACACACAGAGACACACACACACACACACACACACACACACACACACACACACACAGACACACACACACACACACACACACACAAAAACCCCAAACACACACACACACACACACACACACACACACACACACACACACACACACACACACACACACACACACACACACACACACACACACACACACACACACTAACACACACACTAACACTAACACTAACACACACTAACACTAACACTAACACACACTAACACTAACACACACTAACACACACTAACACTAACACACACTAACACTAACACTAACACAAACACACCTACACAGAGTGTGTCACCATGTTTAGATGTAGATATATATAGATTACACATTTCCATCCACAGCTGTAACGCCATCTGGAAAGAAAGGAGTGTTGATATAAGTCTTGCATAGTGGAAAACATGGAAACACTGTTATAGGGCAATAATAATATTAGTCAAAACCCAGCCTGTACAAGACGCTTAATGGGAACCCCCTAATACCAAAACAATACAGTAAACATTTAGTAAACATAAGTACCAACCTGTCGGATAATGAACAACGCGTATGTAGGTCTCGGAGTTTGTTCCTGAGGAAATGCCCGAGTCTGCAGGTACACTATTATATTGGTCATCAGGCTCTGAAATCATAATTAGACATGTAAAAAAATAAAATAAAGAATTATATTTAGTAGCATGCAGCGTGCATACATTGTGATGAGCAATCCAGACAAACAATAATTTTATATTGCTGGAATGTTGCTAAAAGTGGTGTAAAACCATACTCACTCACTCACTCACTCACTCACTCACTCACTGATAACGCTGTAAGACTATGATTCGAAAAGTCGCTGAATGCAATAAACCGGAAGTTGTTTTCCAGAAAGTTGTGTTTTCTTATTTACTCACCAACTTCTTGTATGCCAATCAAACAGTCAATATCTATATGAACACGAGGGTTGCATGCCGCCTATTTTCTGATAAATTGATTTCCCCTGTTATAAGATGACGTGCAGCGCAAACATCATGGATGAAGCAATGATAATACGTACGTGAAACGGTGTAGATGGATGAGTAAAGGGAATCTGTCAAATGATTTTCACCGGAAGTTGATCTTGTGCTTCTCTTTTCTGAAAAGCACGAACAATTTTAGTAAAGCATGTCTATTATAAGACAAGACATACTGATAAATACTCAGCAATATCCCAGCTATATAGCGGAGGTTTGTAAATAATCAAGTCTGGACCAGACAATCCATTGCTTGATATCACGAGCGCCGATCTACACAGGCTGTTTGTACTAGTCCGGACTGATGCCGATTTATAGTGCTAGCCCACTGAGATACCATGCCGCAGTTTGACATGAATGCCCCACTCAGACACAGTATACTGACTCCGACCCGATCAGTCCTTGTTTTAGCCTTCTTTTGGTATGACGCGGCCGGGGATCGAACCCCGGACCTTCCGCTTCACCACAATAAGATAGATTAGAGAACAGGGAGCAGTTATCTTGCTGTTTTATCGTTCGAAAAATAAGTACCGTATCCGACGTAATAAGCGCCCAGGGCGCCCTCAAAAGTTAGAAATAGGGGGCTCTTATTAGAATAGTATTTTGGTGAAAGAAAAACAGAGTTGAAAGATATATTTAGTGGTTTATGCTGACAGCCTGAAATGTTTATATACGACAGATATATTTTTCCAGAATTTAATTGCCCATAATTGAGGGTGCATATGAATGCGTATTACACACGAATAAATAAGTCTTGTGTACATTGATCAGTCGGAAGGGGTGCTAATTGGGATTGTTCACTACCCAATATATTAACAAATATCGCCGTGGGCGCTTATTAGAGCGGGGCGCTTATTACGTCGAATACAGATACGGAATAACAAATCACGGTTTAAAGTTATCCATATCCAGTATATTGCGTTCCAGAAAGATCGCCCGGAACCAGGGGTTTCCGGACGTAAAAGGTTTCACTGTACCTCGCATACAGGACATATGAATCATACAGATTGGTGCCCTTACTTACTGATTATGATGACAACCAAAAGGACAATAGCTACAACAGCAACAGCAGCAACGACAACCGGTATAACAGTATATGTAGTCATTGACGTGTCGTTCGTGGGCGTTTCTTTCGTTGGCGTTTCTGTCGTGGGCTTGTATGAAGAACTGACTTGTACTGAAACGCGTTTATACCACCAGATTGAATACATCAAGGCATGTGTTGTCGTTGTTAACCTTAAATTAAGGTTATGATATTCTGGTAAGTCCGAATATGATGTCTTGTTCTTGGAGGGAAATGAGCATTTAGAAAAAATACAAAACACAGACATCTGAAATCAAATTCGAAGAATAAGTTAAAGGGGTGTGACCATAATGGCATTGCTCTGCATTTTCTATAGAATTTCATCATGTTTAATGTCCTCTAAATCGTTATGTATGGCAAGAATGATAGTTATTTTACTTCTAATCCAGACTTACTACATATGCCTTTGTAACTAGCCGAAAAACATATATCACTATTTTTTAATATCAAATTAGAATAATAATATTGTATATTCAATCAACATTCCCAACGCAATATGTTCACATTACAGAGACAAATATAAAGCCTTTCTATTTTCAATTGAAATTAAATAACCTTAAAGTAAACGTGCACAACTTACACAGAGGCGCGTCTGGTTGGACGACATATTACCTGTAGTGGTACCTCTTGGTGATGGAAGAGACACAGAACAGAAACTGTCGAGGGTTTGTTCCAGGTCGAACCCTAAACACAGCTGACTTGTGGAGACCGATACACCTGTTTCGTACACCAAGCTCATCAACGCAAAGGGTGAGTCTGCTTCAACGACGTACTGTCCATTGGGCTTAGCCACAGTGGTGATGGCAAAGTTTCCAATTCTTTCCCAATGAGGTTTCTCCAATGAAAGGAGGTTCTTGTCTACAATTAATCCAGTTTTGTCAGCATAGCAGGCAATGATTGTCAGGTATTGTGTTACTTCGTTGGCATGTGGACTTGGAACAGGATACAGCTTCTTATATCGCTCAACCGGAGGTACGAATGTCAAAGACGTCGGGTTATTACCTGTTTTTCCTCGACACATTGTGGTGACAAGAACAGGTTTGCTGGACAGAAGATAGAGACTCTGTTTAACTTCTAATGAGGCCTGATCGGTCTCTCCTAGGGTGATATTTTCAGCCTCTGTTGATAAATGAAGCACAGTGGCTTCATAGGCAGCGATGAATTTAGCTTCTTGGTAAACACAAAAGGGTATTTTGGGAACCACATATATTTGACCTAACAGTGACACGGGGGGAAGTTGCTCAAACGTTGGGTCTCTCATATTTTTGAAAAGTGCGTCGAAAGGAAACCGAGCTCTGAAGTTCCCAGAAAACACTGCTACAGTCTTGGAGCTGCGGACTACGGTTCCAGTAATATCTGAATCTGCCTCAAAGGACAAGGACTGGTACTGGTTTAAGGTAAACTGAATCATCTGCCCCTTGCTGTAAGTATTATCAAGAACTGTGACAGGTTTAGAGGACTCCAATGTGATGGTCACATCAGTGTCGTGCTCAGATGCGGTAATTACCATTTGAGCACTTCCTTCATCTCCTGGTGTATATGTTGAGATGATGTAATGTGTTCCTAGGGCAGAGATTGGCAGAGCCAGATATGCATAGTATTCTGCCCAATGGGCGGAGCACATGACCGTGGCTTCAAAAGGTCCAATAACGACATCATCATTCGTGGTAAGAGTCAGTATGAGTGCTTTATTTTCTTTGCCTCCGACCAGATAAGATTGATTTCCAGTTATTCTGAATACGCCTTGTTTGTTGGGGTAAAGGGTGGTGTTAAAACCAGGCATCCGAACCACAGCATCGACACTTTTTGATGCAAAGTATTTGACATGGAACTCATGCTCCACACTCATCGGCAGCATCATCAGATACTTCAGCTCAAGGCACTGAACTGCACCTGCAAGAAACTATATTATATTACCACTATATCAGTCAGACATTGTTGAATTGCCCGTGGTTAAAATAGGGACCCAAGATGGTGAGTGAGTGAGTGAGTGAGGGAGGGGGGGGGGGGAAGGGAGGGTGAGGGGGGGGGGGGGGAGAGGGGGAGGGGGGAAGGAGAGGGGGAGGGGGAGGGAGGGAGAGGTTAATTTTCTGAAATCATTCAATTTTGATTTACAGATTGTTAAGCAAAATAATTTCGCCTTATCAAATCGCGACCTTCAAAGGTCAGAGAATATATCTTAACGCATAAAAGTGACCATATCGTTGGATATCTAAAGCGGTTCGAAATATACACAAGGATCCATACAACTATTGTAAAGAAAACATAAACGAGTAACAGCCCTGTTCCTTGACAGAAAAATACATCCAGAAGCCCCTCTCTAAACTGTTAGTTTATTTCGCTTGTAGGAATTGCATCGCCGAAGTAGTTTATTAAACGTAGTGCCTGTTCGGTGACCACATTTACATATTTACCAGATCGTAATACCAATCTTACCAGATTGTTTTATCGCATTGATAACACTATCCTTTTTGTGCTAAAAATATGTATGTGTTGAACTGTGCATGGTGTGATGAATAGTCACATTACACTGATCAGTAGACCTTCTTTGAGAGGCATTTAGAAGATGGAGTACTAAATAAGGATAAGATATATGGATGAACAACTTCTTATTACAATTAGAAGCCACGTTTCGGTGTAGGTTATAACACCGTTATCAAGCAAGCGAGTGAGTGAGTGAGTGGGTATGGTTTTACGCAATATTTTAGCAATGTCACGGCGTGGGACACCAGAAATGGGTTTCACACATTGTACCCATGTGGTGAATAAAACACGAGCCTCCTGCTTGATGAGTGAACGCTACAAGTTTGATGTAGTTGAAACAGTTGAATGGATAGGGTGTAGTTGCAGAGGAGAGGAGGAGTGTCATTGTCACAGCAATGTTGACACAGTACACAGTTTTATTGCAACTGGGGAAGGTAATGTTTACTTTACTGAGAGTCTATGGACTTTATGTTATTAAAACATTATGTTGCTTCTTTTGTACTTGTACCACCTTTTGAATGACACATATAGGAAGATAATGACATTCTTATGGTGAGAGGTTCGGGTGAACAGTTGGGAGATGCGTTTATCATCTTTAGCCTCTGACATGAGGTCATCCAGTCCAATCACATTATTATTCCGAGCATCCAGATAGTTATCCTCATGCAGGTTGTAAGGAATTCCCTTCACAAACGTCACATAGGGTAACTGTTGACTGATCATCTGATACAGAGGCTACCACTCCGTATAACACCAGATAATGTTATTGGGTACTGGTTTGATGCGATTCTGTAGTTAAATGTTGAACACAAACATAGTCTTGCCACTTCCGCTTAGACCCACCACCATGGCATTGGATGGAATGGTAAACTTGAACTGTTCTGCATCCTTAGGTGTTGTTGTTGTTGTTGGTGGTGGTGGTGGAGGAATAAATTGTGGTGGTGGTGGTGGAGAAAACTGTGGTGGTGATGGTGGAGTAAATTGTGGTGGTGGTGGTGGAGTAAATTGTGGTGGTGGTGGTGGAGTAAATTGTGGTGGTGGTGGTGGAGTAAATTGTGGTGGTGGTGGAGTAAATTGTGGTGGTGGTGGTGGTGGAGTAAATTGTGGTGGTGGTGGTGGAGTAAATTGTGGTGGTGGTGGTGGTGGAGTAAATTGTGGTGGTGGTGGTGGAGTAAATTGTGGTGGTGGTGGTGGTAGTGAATGCTTATTCCTTCAATGTCTCTTCATAGCATCTTTCCTAGAAAACGGTTTCTCACAATCAGGACACGAAGTGGACGCCAAAGCGAGTGGAGAGTAAATGAACATTTTTCTCAAGAGGAATATTCTTATATACTCAGAAGATCAGTCTCTGGGATCCAACTGTTAAACCTTTTCGGATAGCCCGTCCATTTCACAAACAGCTCTTTTACACCAGCTCGCTTCCTTGTCTTCAAAACCTTCTCCACTCTCCACTCAGTGTCTGCAGGCGTGTCTACTCTCTATAGTTCATTTGCATAGAAACTGCCTTGAACCGGATCTTCTGCCATATCTTTCAACTGATAGATGGCTATACCATCTCTATAGTATCGCCTCCTAATAATAAAGATTTCCTCAGTCCATTTTTCTTGATAGTCTCTTTGAAATGTATGTCTCAAATGAGACACTCTCACTTGATCACCCACTTTAAACTTGAAGGGTTTCTTCATTGACTTCTGTGTGATTTCAACTTTCGATTTTACTGGTCTCGTCAAAGTATCAATATATTGTTCTTTCCATACCAGAGCTTCATTAGTTTGATTAATATCTGTGGGTGATAGTTCATTCAATGATCTGTGAGGTCTGTGGTTATTATCCCGGACGAGGTCTTGTAAGATATCCAAATAATGATACGTTTGTTTGAACGTGAAATATCTCTACATTGTTGTCTTGAGGGCCCGTATCGCTCTCTCAGCATAAGAATCCTTTGTTTCATACTGTGTGACTTAGTAACTGATGCCCTTGTTTCTTGAAAAAGACCTCAGCTTCTTATTATCAAATTCTCGCCCATTGTCTGATCGTAAAATTTGTGGCAAAGTAGCATGGGAAAAAATCTTCTTCATGGCCTTAATGACAGCATCTGGTGTTGTATTTTTTAGGGGTTCCACTCACAGAAACCGTGTAAATACATTAATTCCTATGAGGAAGTATTTCACACCGTCATTGTCCGAGGCTATATTAGATACATCAGCTAAGTCGATATCCCATCGAGCATTGAGGCCTGAAGCCACCACTCTGTTCCGCTTGAACTTGTATCTTAAAGGTCGCTGAAGCGAATAGGCGTCTTGAGAAGCTGAGAGATTTACCTTCCCTTTTCACAATGTCATATAACTTAAAGGAAGCTGGATCTTTGGTATTAAAATAAATACTAGACAAATATGCTTTCCATCCGTCAGCAGGCATGGTTACATGAGAAATGAAGCCTTAACAATGTAAATAGAGTTTTAGACATCATGGGGAACGCAAGGAAGTATAAGTCCTGAAAAGATTGTACTCACTGAAAGTGATTTTTGTTTGTTTTTGTATTTTACTTAGTTTTGTTGTTTTTTTGTTTTGTGTTTGCTTGGTGTTTTTTTGTCGGGTTGTTTGATTTTTTAAGATAATTGTGGGGTGGATTGGAGGGTCAGCTATGGAATTCAAAAGAAGTATAAATAACCCGTCCCTAACCAGTAATAATTTGTTTAACACGGGTAGCTTACCTGCCAGCATAAGAAGTAGAGCAGTTGTGGAGACGTTCATCTTGAGTGTTGTTTGCAGAGAAGCTATCACACTGTAATGTTATTGGCATACATAAAGTATTGGGTAGTGTATCCACACACACACACACACACACACACACACACACACACACACACACACACACACACACACACACACACACACACACACACACACACACACACACACACACACACACACGCAAAAAAAAGAAAAAAAGATCTGTATCCCCCAACACACAAAATACATTGCACATATATTCCTGTTCCCTAACATGCATGGTTTGAGATGACAAGTATATGGATTGTGTTCGTTACTGCTAGTTGAACATCACTGGGTCGACAGCCAACATATTAACAGATAACAAGTCATGCCATAACAGATTAACTTTTGTTATATGAAAGAATCGGAGGGTCCTTAACTTCTTTCGAGTAGTAAATATTACAAATGGTGTTAGCAATAGCCTACCTTTATCACTTTCCTTCAAAGGTCTTTATTCGTCTGGGAAGGCGTTTGTTGTGATATGGATACAGAACGAAGGTCTACATCTCCCTAGTAGAAGGTGAAGAGAGCAGGAAGCTACAACACGTGTTACCGACAAACCAAGTGATTATACAAGTCGGTATTAAGTGGGCGAACAGGACGCGTGAACACTGTTTGAATAGAAGTGAATCCTTTCAAGCAGAACACAGCCTCATTGGTGAAGCCACACTGTCTGTTGATGTGCAATATATATATATAGAATGTACAATGTTCATTATACAGGGGGGCACGGGTGGCCAAGTCGTCTAAGGCGCCGCTATTCGCTGTGCAGAGTTGCGTCCCTTGGGCACGCCAGAAACCTATGATTGTGGGTTCGAATCCCGGTTCACCCCGATTATGTTTCTAGGTTTGTCAGCACCATACCCGTGCTCGTGGGTTTCACCGAAGTGGTAAACGTCTGAGACCTGCATCACTTCGGGCTTTCCTCCCACATTAAGCTGTCACGTCGTGATATAACTGGAATACTGTTAAAAGCGGCGTTAAACCCAACTCACTCACTCACTCATTATACAGCCTTGCTTGACAACGGTGTAAGGATCTATACCGAAACGTCGCCATTACGGTAAAATAAAGAAGTTGTTATCCATAAAATGTGTCATCCGTCAACAGAAATGTTTAAGAAACAATCCAGAAAAGAAGTTATTTCAAGGGAACGACTTGCTCCCATTGTACCCCTCGTCAACATTATTACATTTACATATTCATATCAGAGCCTTGTGGCTGGACTTGAACAATAACTCGAAATTAATTACGTTGAACAGTTTATAAATCTCGACAAATATAAGTAAAGATAACTTTGATTTAGACTGTAACAGCTGGACAAATGTGTTATAAGAGGGATATTCCCAATACAGTCGCTCAACATATACTCGCCGCCTGAAGATCGCGAACCATAGAATCATAGAGAAGTGTGAACGTTAAGAAGAGATGTTTCCGATGTGTACCAATTAATGACAAAACTAACAATCAGTCAAGTGTTACCTCAGAGTGTCTTTATTCTTATCGCGAAATGCTGCACGTGATTTCCACACTTTACCAGCTAATCCTGCACGAGACATATATGGTGTATCTCGAGTCATGGATTTGTGACGTCACATGTGATGCGTTCATGCGGTTCACACGACATACCAGTATGTTCGTTTGTGCATCGAACCAATCTAATATCTCTTGAATGTGAGTAGTTCTTCATATATTAATGAACATGTATCGTTATGGTATTCGAGTTTCTTTTGTCGGTGAGTATATTTAACTCTGTAATGATGATGCTGTGGATAAAAACACACAAAATGATACTCATCTTCAATACAGACACACAATTTGCTTTACAAAATTCACAAATCCGAAGGTTTTTTTTATCAATATTTAAATACCCATACTACGAATCATGGTTGAATAGGTCTTCAGCAACCCATGCTTTCCGTAAATGGCGACTATGCTTGTCGTATGAGGCGACGAACTACCTTGTCGTATGAGGCCACTAACTACCTTGTCGTATGAGGCGACTAACTACGTTGTCGTATGAGGCGACCAACTACGTTGTCGTATGAGGCGACCAACTACCTTGTCGTATGAGGTGACTAACTACCTTGTCGTATGAGGCGACTAACTACCGACTAACTACCTTGTCGTATGAGGCGACTAACTACCTTGTCGTATGAGGCGACTAACTACCTTGTCGTATGAGGCGACTAACTACATGTACCTTGTCGTATGAGGCGACTAACTACCTTGTCGTATGAGACGACTAACTACCTTGTCGTATGAGGCGACTAACTACCGACTAACTACCTTGTCGTATGAGGCGACTAACTACCTTGTCGTATGAGGCGACTAACTACCTTGTCGTATGAGGCGACTAACTACCTTGTCGTATGAGGCGACTAACTACCTTGTCGTATGAGGCGACTAACTACCGACTAACTACCTTGTCGTATGAGGCGACCAACTACCTTGTCGTATGAGGCGACTAACTACCGACTAACTACCTTGTCGTATGAAGCGACTAACTACCTTGTCGTATGAGGGGTAACTACCTTGTCGTATGAGGCGACTAACTACCTTGTCGTATGAGGCGACTAACTACCTTGTCGTATGAGGCGACTAACTACCTTGTCGTATGAGGCGACTAACTACCTTGTCGTATGAGGCGACCAACTACCTTGTCGTATGAGGCGACTAACTACCATTTTCAATTTTGGGATGGTGGCAGGATACTATAAGCTTACATAAATAGCAACTTATACTAAGGGAAAGGATACCAAGATGTAGTTGATAAGAAACTATTCAGTTTCTTTCTTAATAGTATATCACGTATCCGTGTCTGGAATAATACATCAATTAGACAGTCTCATTAAAAATCAGATCTTTGTTCTCGCAAAACAAAGATCTGAGGACATCCCATTTCGGATCACGTCAAAACGACCTTTCAATCAGAGCCTCGCTTACCAGATTAGGAAAGTGACAGTCGGAATACTCGAGAAAGATGCGTTTTGATTGGCCAATGTCGACTTCTTGCTTGTTACAGTAAACTACGGTTATAACGAGCACGCTTATAACGAACTGACGGATATAACGAACTTACTTGTTTAGTCCCGACTATTTCCTGTAGTTATGCTGTATATATGCTTATAACGAGCTACGGTTATAACGAACTAAAATTAGTAGACCCTTTGAGGTTCGTTATAACCATACTTTACTGTATTTCAAAAGGTCGTTCTGACGTGACCTGTAATAGGATGCCCTCAGGTCTTTGTTAAGCTATAACAAGAACTACGAAATTATTTTAATGAGGTTAACATTTAGGCGTTCTCTTTGAATACAGATCAAAAGGACAGCGGATTAACACTTGCAGGATTTATCCATACGAGGGCTGGTCAAAAAGTTCTAAGCCTAACATACAAAACCAACAACTGTGAAAGTGTTTTGGGTTTTTTCAACATTACCTCTCTGCTTTTCACTGGACTTCTTATATCGACAGTGAGGCTTTTCAATTCCAGTCACGAAGAAGTTTTCTGAAGCCACCCTGAAAACCCCATTCACGGCAGCTTTGAGGTCATCGTTGTCGCCTTAGCGCTTTCCACAAAGGTGTTCTTTCAGTTTAGGAAACAGATGGAAATGCCAGGTCTGGCGAGTATGGAGGGTGGGGAAGCTCTTCGAACCCACATTGTCGCACAGCAGCCTTTGCAAGTCGAGAGGTATGAGAAGAGGCATTGTCATGAATTAGTAGACCTCCAGCAGTCCGCATTCCTCATCGCTTTTCTTTGATAGAATCTGTCAGGCGATGAAGCAAATCTGTATAGTAGGCACCGTCATCGTCTTTTGACTTTCTAAGTAATCAAAAAGGATCACATCCTTTGCATTCCAGAATATAGTGGTCATAACTTACATCACTGATATTGAAGACTTGAATTTCTTTGGTGCCGGAGAAGTTGAATGGAGCCATTCCATGGATTGACGTTTTGACTCGGAATCATAGTGGAAGACCCATGTTTCACCACCCGTTACTAATCTCTTTTTAAATTTGACGAACTCCTCCTCAATAAGCTCTAAATATTCTCTGGCAATGTCAGTTATTTTTCCCCTAAGATCGGAGTTTAGAAACTTTGTCACCTAACGAGCAGATATTTTATTCATCTGTAAATGTTCATGAATAATAGTTGAGGGACGTCCAGACCTGGGGTCATCAAGGCTTGTTTTCCCAGTCTTAAACATAGCTGCCCATCGTATAACAGTGGGATAGCTAGGGAACTTATCCACATACACTTGTGACATGCGGTCATGATATTCTTTTGGAGTACTTTTCTCTGAAGTCAAGAAATTGATGACTGCTCGGTATTCGTTCTTTTCCATTTCTGTGTCCATTTGGACCGCTATCGTGTTCCAATGGCTGTCACTAATATCCAATGAATTAGTCGATCGATCATAACAAATGAAAAGATTTTTATTGTGTTTCAGACAGACAGACAGACAGACAGACAGACAGACAGACTGACAGGCAGACAGTTTATTCAGTATGCAAGGCCATATGGCCCATAGTACAGTTCAGATTTAACAGATACATAAAAACAGATACACCCATGAAGATCCGGTTTAGAATAGGTCTTCAGCAACCCATGCTTCCCGTAACTAACGCGACTAACGGGATCGGGTGGTCAGGCTCGCTGACTTAGTTGATTGATGTCATCGTATCCCATTTGCGTATATCGATGCTCATGACGTCAATCACTGGATTGTCTGGCCCAGACTCGATTATTTACAGACCGCCGTCATATAGCTGAAATATTGTGCGGAGTGAAACAAGAAACAAACATTGTGTTTCATAGGCTTAAAAGCCACATAAATAATCCAAAAAGGGGTAATGCATTACAACATCAAGGTACATAATTTAGCACTTTGGAACCGTTTACTTGCGTCAACCCAATTTCTGTACATGTCTTAATGACGCATCTCCAGTGAATAAATAATCTCATGATCGGGTCATTCTACACAAATGTACTAAAACATGCTATTCTCGTGGGTTTTAAAAAAAAAGTGAAAACAATTTTCACTTCTGTGTTTCTACAATATCAATAGGATACTAGTACATTAAATGATAAAACCACATTTGATGTTGATACTGTTTCTCATGTTTTATGTTATTAATTCAAAGTTCATTTTGCTTTGAACACCATTTACTTTATATTTTAGATATACTTTTTATAAATTAATATCGTGCTGAGTACTTTTTTTATAGAGGTTAAATAAGATAGGTTACAATAATTATGCCCAGACAAATAAATTTATTAACTCAATTTATGATGAAGGCATGTGTCAATAGTGCCACTTTTGGTGGAATCGTCCGATCTTGTTCTTCCTGTGGAGGTGATGATGAAAATGCACCTGGGACTTACCCCTCTTCGATGCAACAGTCAACTTTCTGCAAATATGCCATGTTTGTGACCAATTAAGATATATCCGACAATATATGCACAATTTTCGTAAAACATCTAGATTGAGTATTCTCTTAAGAAGCTGAGATGAGAGCTGACAAATTCACGTGGCGTTAATGATCAAATGGTTCATTGGTTAAATACATACGGGTATAAAGTAAAACAATATACAATCCCATTTTATCAGAGTAGATCAGTTGTTTACCCATTAACTGTAAACGTCTTTTTATTTTTTTATCTTAATTGTGCAGAATGCCACAACAGGTAATTGTCATGTTTTGAAAAAGCCATCTCTACTCCGCTGTCTAACAACTGGGGTATGACCAAACTCGCGTTGTCCACGCACACACCTTTGCCAATAACCACCCACCTTCCCCTTTTACATAATATGCACCAAACAGTACATGTTGCTATCGTTACCACAATAAACAAGCGGCTACTGTTGCCTCACTCGCTGACATAATACTGACTGAGTGAGAAGCGTCAATGTGGCCTTGAAAGTTACATCCCTCAGCTTGCCGGTGGTAAAATGCAATAAAACAAATTCGTGATACTTCATCAGTCAAAAAGAACTATATTTCCATGCACTAGTCCAACATGAAATACTCCCCGTCTATGAAATGTACAGTTGAAAGTATTGTAACAATCTATGCGGTTTTTTGGGTGGTTGGGGTGAGGGTGTACCTTTGTGTCGATGAAGGTCTCTGCTATTGCAACATTTAATACCTTTGTGTCGATGAAGGTCTCTGCTATTGCAACATTTAATACCTTTGTGTCGATGAAGGTCTCTGCTATTGCAACATTTAATACCTTTGTGTCGATGAAGGTCTCTGCTATTGCAACATTTAATACCTTTGTGTCGATGAAGGTCTCTGCTATTGCAACATTTAATACCTTTGTGTCGATGAAGGCCTCTGCTATTGCAACATTTAATACCTTTGTGTCGATGAAGGTCTCTGCTATTGCAACATAAAACATCTATGTGTCGAGGGCGACCTCTGTTATTGTAACATTAAATACCTGTATGTCGATGAGGGCCTCTGCTATTGTAACATTAAACACCTTTGTGTCGATGAAGGCCTCTGCTATTGCAACATAAAACATCTTTGTGTCGAGGGCGACCTCTGTTATTGTAACATTAAATACCTGTATGTCGATGAGGGCCTCTGCTATTGTAACATTACATACCTGTATGTCGATGAAGGCCTCTGCTATTGTAACATTAAATACCTGTATGTCGATGAGGGCCTCGGCTATTGTAACATTAAACACCTTTGTGTCGAGGGAGACATCTGTTATTGTAACATTAAACGCCTTTGTGTCGAGGGCGACCTCTTTTATTGTAACATTAAATACCTGTATGTCGATGAGGGCTTCTGCTATTGTAACACTAAACACCTTTGTCTCGATGGTGACCTCTGCTAAATGTTATAACATTATGCACCTGTCCGCTCGGTTCCAAATTCAATTTAGCGATGTTAAATCTACTGGTAACCCAGCTTTGCGTTGAAAACACAGTTTGTGTATCTTCTAATACATACACCTGAGGTCGGGAAAGCCACTCACAAATAAGGTATCCATGGCAACATTTCTGCAAAGCAGCTGGCATTTTTGTAACAGACTCGCCAAAAATGCCAACTGCCTTGCAGAAATGTTGCCATGATTACTTTATATTTTCCATGAATTTCACAACTTCAAGTAATTGTAATTACACCGTTATGTTGCCTTTTGCATCAAATGGAATCTGTTTCGGTGGATAAGCGAGATTGGGCAAATCTTAGGCTGTTAAGAAATAAAGTAATCGACTATGTCCGTAAGGCAAAGAAAGCACATGCATCTTAAATTGATACTGTAATAAATAGTTCTCAAGATACAAAGACTTGGTGGCGTGTAGTAAAGGAATTTCTTAAACTTAAAACACAAATTTCCACCCGTTGTATGAAAATTCCATGGATATTGCTAATACTCTCAATAACTTCTTTGTGGACCAATCTCGCATATGTAATCCTGATATGCACCTTCCACGCGAAGAATTAGAATAAGTGGAAAATCTATAAGTAAATATAATTTTCATGGAAGATGAAGTTAGGGATATACTGCTGTCCGTGGACACCACAAAGGCAACTGGCCCTGATTGTATTGGAAATAAAGTACTTAAAAACACAGTTTACTGTTTAGCCCCAATACTTACTTAACTATTCAATTTCTCTCTTAAACGAGCAATATTCCCATCACTATGGAAAGAAGCTCTTATCATTCCTATTCATAAGAAGAATAGCGTGAATGAATGGACAAATTACAGACCGGTTGCGCTCACAAGTTGTTCAGCAAAGATATTTGAAAATGTATATTTAAACATGTGTACAATTATTTAAGGAATAATACTGTGCTCACTAACCTACAATCAAGATTCACGCAGGGAAACTCCACCTCAAATCAGTTGACATATTTATATGACTATATGGCAACGGCTTTAGATGAAGGTAAGGAAGTTAGGGCTGTATTTCGTTACGTAAGTAAAGCTTTTGATAACGTTTGGCACAAAGGAAAAATTTATAAGTTACACCATTATGGTATTTGTGGAAATTTATTGAGATGGTTTGATAGTTACTTAGAAGATCGATATCAGAAGGTATTATAAATGGCTATAGCTCAGATCCAAAAGCTGTCTTGGCAGGTGTGCCACAGGGCTCAGACCTGGGACCATTATTGTTTATTATCTATATCAATGACATTGTTGAAGGAATAAATAGTAATATAAGACTTGATAACACATCTTTGTATCATATCATAGAAGATTCTGATATAGCTGCTCGTGATCTCAATACTAACTTGGACAGAATTTCAGAATGGGCTGCTAGATGGAAAGTTAAATTGAATCCCTAAAATACTGAATCTATTCAATTTACCCGTAAAGTAAACCCTAGGCGCAAACCTAACTTATATATGAATGGTACAGAAATCAAAGATGTACAAAGTCATAAGCACCAAGGTAATACTTTACAAAGAAATTGTACATGAAAAATGCACATTGAGGATATTGTAAGGAAATGTTGGCCTCTGGTTAATTGTTTAAGAAGTTATAAATATCGTCTATCCCGAACTACCTTTGAAACTATGTATAAATCATTTATTTTACCATTGTTTTTATTATTGTTGTTATATTTGGGACAACTGTAAAAATAAACAAGCTAACTTATTGAAAAATTACACTTAGATGCTCTTAGAACCACATGTGTCCGGGGTACGAGTCATCGGAAGATTTACAATGAAACAAATTGTAAGTCATTAAAAGACAAAAGATATAATTCAAAACTGGTAATATTTTACAAAATGAATAACCATTTCTCCCCGTAATATCTTTGTAGGCTTATTCCTAATATAGTTTCGGAAAACACAAATTATGACTTAAGGGATAAAACTAATCTCTAAACAGTGAAGTGTAAAACAAAAGCTTATGCAGATTCATTTATACCAGCTACAACACAACTTTGGAATATGTTGCCAGAAAATCTAACGGGGACAGAGACCGTTACACAATTTAAGAATTTGCTTCTCGTAAAGGGAGATAATGGTATACACTGGGATTAAAATTATGGAAGCAGATTATGTCAAATATTTCGTATGTAATGAATGCCAAACTAACATTGCAGCTTCCACGAATTTTTTCCTGAAAAAACACAAGCATCTGTAAATGAGTGTTTTTAAGAATATTCAATCTAACAGGAGTTTGATAAAAGATATGTGTCTTATTTGGACACCGGGGCTCACTGGAGTGGGATCTGGACAAGTCAAGTTAGGGTCACTCGTCGGGTAAGGGGGTCGACCATTTGAATATTATGGGGGAGTGGGGCTGGGATTTTATCGAATACCGATTTTCCCTGAAGTTTTTTTTATTCTCTGCGTCAGACTGTAGGAAAAAAGAAACTGCACCCCTCCCCCTACCTCCTCGAATATCAAAATGGTTCGTCCCCCAAGTCATCTGGTCAAAGGGAGGCAACTCTTTTCGTTCACATTCCATATCACCCTAACACAGTATATACGTGTGTTCAGGGGATCTACCTTTTGATACTGATGGTGACAACTCCCCGTTAGTCTAGGCGTCAGACAAACAACTTAATTTGCCTTGGCATTCATTATCTTGAATCATATCAGTGTACACAGCTGGTACAAATCAAGTAGACTGAGAAGTTCACGCAGTATGATATTGATTATAGTCACTCGTTTGCAAGAAAAAGAAAACCTGCAATGCGGCGTCCGGAATATAACAGGCTCGGCATTCGGCGTACCGAAAGGGGGTTTGCACCCTCGAAACTGATAAACGGACGGTGGGATGAACTGACGCACACACACACGCACTGCTTTCAACTAAAACCCCTTTTGAAATCATGGACATCATGAATATGTTAGCCATATGTCACCAGGAAGTACATACCGTATACTATACAATCAAACTAAATGTTACTTGATTATTCTAGTTGACTGTAAATATTTCCCGGTGAAATTTTAGGCTGTATCATGCACTGGCGTTTTTATTTTCATTTATTTACTTCCCGTAGTATATGTAATGATACACAAATGATTAAAACATGTCGTCTTAGTCAATTAAGCATATACAATTATTATCAATTGTATAAATCACACGTCATAAGAACACCGGCTAACATGTAAAGTGGTGAAAGTGGAGATTTCATACAGATGGAAAACATGGAAACCGTGTCTAAATCTGGTGCTAATGGTGATGATGAACACATCAAAATATTTTTAAAAAAAAGTAATATGACGTGGCTTTATTACAAAACGAACATATTCTGATTGTAAGTGAGGGCCTAAGCATTGGTAAGTCTATGGCTATATTCACAAATATCGGGCAATTATTGTGTACACAAACACAAGATACTCGTAATCTTCCCATCCGTGTTCTTTTTTTATCGTGACCAGCTGTAATCATATCTCGCGTCTATGTTTGTTCGTCTCAAAATAAAATTAGAAATGTGCTATAGCTTACAGGAAGTGCGAGAAGTGGAAACAAACATTAACTTGACCCTTAGTTGCGCATGCGCGCACCATGTGAAGGCAACCAACTCTGGAAAGTGAGAGGCCTTCTGGATGTTTTGTTATTGATAAACATAAACTGGTGCCCGACCAGGGTACCAGTTATCACCGAAAATGGCGTGTCTAGCGAACTTGAAACAGGATATCAAACTTTTGGAGACTTCTTTCCCGAAAGACCACGAAAGGTTTCAGATTCGATCTGCAACACTCGATGAACTGTCATGTCGATTCATCGGAAGAAATGGGAATCACTACGACATTCAAGCAAATATCACGGTATAACGAAACATATAAAGAGCCATCATCTTTGAAATGCCTTAGAAGTAGTTGCAACAAATCCTTCATTCACGTAATTCGGTTTTTGCGTCTGTTTCCTTGTCGTTTTAGGCATGAAATGATAAGCGGAAGTGATGTCAATAGCCTGGCAATGAGTAAAGTTGACAACACTCCTCTTTGTCACAATGTCAGCAAGGCCCTGCGATTTTCCGAACTAGATATTAGGATTAACTTATTAATACATGAAATATAACGATACATTAATAGTATGTAAGAGTCACGTAAGACTGTTTAGAATTTGTATGATATAAACGTGCTGTAATCTATTGTTGTATGCCATACTCAAATCACCAGCATGATAGAATCAAATTAAAGGAAAAGACATGTGAACCTTTATGTTTTCTATCTTTTGTGGAAGGTTTCACAAGGTTCCTTAATGATCAATCTAAACTATCATTAAGCATTATCATCTTGGAGAAATGTAGAAATGTTTCTAACCATCAGAAGTGGTAACGTGATATGGTTACATCTCTTTTCAATGCATAGAGTATGATGCTTACCTTGAAATATTATGTGTTTCAAAATGCCAAAAATTGTGTGCCATTATTTGGTAACCAGGGATCGCACTTGTCTATATTATTTGATGCCAATTATAGGAAAGTATTTTGATACAAATAGCAAATGATACAATGAAACATCCCTACTAGTACCACCAGTACTAGGTTAGCATTATTAGGACATAGTTCTTCTGGAAAGATAAACAAATTCTGGAGTCAGGCATTTTATGTCTTCCACAAACTTGTTTGCTCCAACCAGGCTGTTGCTTGATTTCTGGTGGTAAATAGAGTCGACATAAAAGCTGTATGTATTGACGGATGATGGAGGAATGTTGTTTGTACAAACCCCTGAAATATTGACGATGAGCCCTAGTCCATATATTATACTTTACCTAGTAATAACGATACTGGGAGATAGCTGTTATACAAGTTAGGGCTAGTAGAATCGAGAGTTTCAGCACAGATTGTAAGGATAAAAACAATACCTAATATAGCCATATCCCTCGTGGGACACAACTTACATTAGCATGATTAGTTTGAATGCCTTTGTTGTGTTTAGATAAGACAGTATTATTATTGAGTTAAATAGTTTATAATTTTAATACACCTATTAATTTGGATTTGTATGTTAGTGCAATATAAGATTTACAATACAAAAGTTTTGATTTACAATGCTACTGTTTGAGGTTTGTCTTTTCCTGATCATTTGCTGGAGTTCCATCCCTAAACCATGTTAACAGTGCCAGGATCAGCTGTAGTGATCCACGATCATTATCTGTGTGTGTCGACGGGACGGGTGCAGGCTAAAACTGCACCTCAGCAAAACCACTGGTTTCTCGGGCGAAAACAGCACCTCATTTGGCGAAAATGCCTACAAATTGTCAGATAGAAATGGCACCTCTGTTTTTAATAACGATAAGAACGATTTATGTAGTAGTATATATGCTTTATTAACATGCTATGTTATGTTATTATGTTATGCTGTGGTATATGTGTAGGAGAAACCATGTCTCCGAGGGATTACTAGTAATTGTAAACCCTCACAATGTTTTTAATGAAATAACTATCATAAACACTCTCAAATGTATAACCTGTATCAGAGATGAAATATCGCCTGCAGTCGTGAACTCGGTTCAGTGAAACCGGTGACCTCAGCATGTGGGTTTCTCAAAGGTGCGAAATCTGCACATGCGTCTCACAATGGCACAAAATCTGCACGTGCGTCTCGTAGGCTGAGACTATTACACATTTTGCTTTGACTGATGCTCATTCGTTGTACAGCCTGTTGCTGGCATACGGATCTGGAAAAGGACATTCTAAAAAGCAGTGCTGCTTTTCAACACCTATGTAGCCTTGCGGTACACTCAATGGGCTACAGATATGAAGGTTGAGAGTTCAATCCTCGGGAATATAAAGAAAACATTTGTCATTTGATTTTACATTTCAAAACATGTTACAATCTGAACGGAAGTAATAATGATTGTAAGCCCTCCTGCGAGGTGTTACAATCGTTGTATACCTCTTGCAAGGTGTTACAATCGTTGTGTACCTCCTGCGAGGTGTTACAATCGTTGTAATACCTGCTACGAGGTGTTACCACAATTTCAAAAACTCGATATCGAGTTACACTAACAGCCAGTAGGTTTATAAATGTTTTCCTTGGGCGGGGACATCGTCTGTTTTCTGCAGAAACATTCTTGTGATGTGGGCTGTCGGCAGAAAGGGGATTTATGAAATATCTATAAAATTACTATTTATTTTCTACTTACTAAA
This sequence comes from Haliotis rufescens, assembly GCF_023055435.1. NCBI lineage: Eukaryota > Metazoa > Mollusca > Gastropoda > Lepetellida > Haliotidae > Haliotis > Haliotis rufescens. The sequence continues at coordinate 56,157,805 of NW_025963779.1, read as the reverse complement.
ATAAATATTAAATATATAGTATATGGTATACCTGAAGTACAATATCTTGACATTTCCGCCAGTCTCAGTTTCAGATTGATTTTGAGTTAATTTGAGTAAAGGTAATCAAAGCATGTGATGTTTTCACAATAAGTTTAGTTGTGCCTCCCAGTCAATTGGAGTAGAGGCTAGTTTCTTACGTAAATTTGTTTTAACATTTCGCAATTATTTGTGTTTGCAAGTGACTACATGAGTTGTTGTTTTTCCATGTATTTCAGTACCAAGGTAAAAAAAAAATAGGGTGCCGTTTTCGCTTTAGACGAGGGGACATTTTCGCAAATTGGTGCTGTTTTGCTGAGTTGCAGTTTTAGCTATAACCCGTGTTCACCACATACCTATGTGTATGGGTTTTACTAAAGTGGTAACATATAAGACCTGCATCACTTTGGGCTTTGCTTCCACAAAGTAAGAGGACATGTTGTGTTAAAACTGAAATACTAGATGGCATTTAGAATAAATCACTCACTTCTGCAAAACATGTTATGATAGATCAGATGGGTACAATGTGTGAAGCCTATTTCTGGTGTCCCCCGCCGTGATATTGCTGGAATATTGCTAAAAGCGGCGTAAAACCATACTCATGGTCAAAGGACAGAATTATTCTTGGAATACCAGGAGATATAATAACATAATCAAGTGATAACAAGGAAGAAACCTATCTTCATAAACACGAAAGTGTTTATTGGACAAATGTTACACCAGTGAGCTTAAAATAGTGCACACAGTAGATGTGATAGAGTTGCAATGAAAGTTGTATAGTTTAATTTATTTTTTTAAGAGAAGCGGTGGTCGGGTAGCCTAGTGGTTAATGCGTTCGCACATCACGCCAGAAACCTGGGTTCGATTCCCGACATGGGTACAATGTGTGAAGCCCATTTATGGTGTCCCCCGCCAACATTTTGCTGGAATATTGCTAAAAGCGGCGTAAAACCATACTCACTCACTCACTATTTAAGAGAAAATATTTACTATGAGTAATATCTAACCCTTCAGGTGACACATCTTGTTTCGACAAGCATAAAAGAATAGACAATGAAGGGGTAGGGGAATTCCCATCTTCCTGAGGCAAGAGAATTAACTGACTATAAAAGTCCAGTTTCCACCCTTGCCGAACTAGGCTGGTATTATGGAGTTACATTTTGGCTGGACTAACGAGTCTATGCATAGTCCAATCAAAATCGCGCACCGAAATCGAAATCTGGTTAATAAACTGTCGTGCAGATTTTTTGTCGACTGCAGGATTTGCACAACATGTGCACCACCAACTCGTTGTCAGCAGATATTTTCAAAATCTTTTCATGCTTTTAATCAAGGTGCTCACGTGATTTGATGCATTTCGCGATGTAAGACCAGTTTTATCACAATATAGATCTTGATTATCTATCAGATCGTCTTGACTGGGTGTCACCATTTTGTGTGAAGCAAACGCAAGTAATACGAGAGGTGGAATTTGATTGGTCCATAGGAGAGGGACATAACTGGTTATAGCCACTGGTGGCGCTATGATCGAGCCCAGTAATTCCAGCCTAGTTTGGCCAGGGTGGAAACTGGACTTTTAAAGTCGGTTAACTCTCTTGCCTCGGGAAGATGGGGAATTCCAGGATTAGATCTTATCCTTTATTCCTTCGGGGTGGATAGTTTTCAGATCAAAAATCCATTTAAGTTCAGTGGATCAGAGTCTAGCCATGCTCTGGTCTGACTCAGGGTCCATTTTTAGCTGTTGTATCATTTGATGGTGTAGGTCTCTGGTTGAGTGTCTCACAGAATTATAGTGTTTGGCGACAGGTTGGTCCCATTGGTGGTTGGTATCGGCAAAGTGTTCTTTGAGTTGAATTCAGAAGTGTCATTTCGTTTCTCCTACATATTCATATTGTTTCCCACATTCAGAGTAGTTTAGTAAATAGATTATGTTTCTACTTTTACAGGTGAAATGCGTTTGGCATTTGTATTTGTTGCCTGTTATATCTCTACTGAAGGTGTTAACTGACTTTATATTTAGCAGATTTTACATGATTGTTTGTGAGTCTATGTGACAGTTGTCATCCAGGTTGGCGACAGTTCACCCACTGATTTGTGGTTTGAGTGGTGGGCATGTAATTGCCGCTTTCATGAGGATGTCTCTAAGTGTGCGGTTCTTCCTACATGCTGTGATGTGTGGGACTGAAAGAATAGGCCTAGCTGCATTCTAGTCTGCAGAAACGTCGACTATTTTATTTAGGTCTTGAGATGAGGATCATGGTGGTGACTGTTGTAACTGTTGACAATTAATTTTTTGGGATTATTTCCTGGTTTCATCAAAACTGAAATGAAACTTGCTTTGAATGAAGTAAACAAAATGTCTCATGGCAAGTGCTTCCATGTATTATTCCCAGCCACACATTCGGAGCAGGGTATCATGGGGTATGGTGTACTTGGTACTGTCCTTCCCTCTTTCCTTCTCACATTTTGTTTCCTGAACATAGCTCAACCTGTGAATGAAACTGTGCATTCAGTATTCCTTTCATCAAACTCTGCACAACGATCAGTCTAGCCATAGACAGGTGCCTTTAGCTACATTGTATTTAGGAATATTTTGAAAATTATATATTTTTCTGGTTTCCATGACAACAAATTCTTTTCAATGAAGGGTTCATTTCCGTAACATGCTGAACATTTGTTCATATGTATTTCCTCACTTAGCAATGAAGTGGTCAGCTATTGACTTTCATGTTTTTTTCTTTTTTTTTGTGGTCTTTTTTGTTTTTAATCATTCAATTGTAACAAATGCAAAACGCAGTGTAGCCAATGGTGGCTACTGCTACCTGGTGTCTTCTCATTGTGTCACAACCCTACTAATATGGCTAAAGGTACCAGTTAGCTAGCAGCATAGTAATCTGTTTGTGAGTCAGTGTCATTGACTTATTAGAACAAGTCCCAGGCAGCTGTTGTGGTCAGATTGTCAGATATGAGTATTTCATGCTTGTTGGGACTGGGAGTGTGTGTTTTGATGATAAAGATGACATATCATTTATCATTGTACCTGTTCTCTGTATAATTCATTAATTGCAGGTGCAACTGTTGTATCTCTGACATTGCTATGTTGTGTTGTTTGTGTTTGAAGTTGTGTACTCGAATACTTTTTCTATTAATCTCATGAACTGAAGTTTGAGTAGTGACAAGATAGTCAATCAGTTTATAAAAAACATCATTTTTAAACTGTAGTTTATTTTCTATTTTCAGGAAACGTATCCACAGTCAGCTCCAATCTGGTTCAGTGATTCAGAGGAAGTGGTGGTCACCACTGTAATAGAGAGACTTACAGAAACCACTCCCGACAAATACAATGTAAGCTGAAACTGAAATGATGGTTCCCACTTGGGGATTCAGGGGCAGAATAGGCCCTCAGTACCTAATGCTTGACGTCGTCATGGTCATGAGAGCCACGAAATGAGGATCAGGTGGTTACAGTGTTTGATCTGGCTGATTGTGTGTCATTGTTGCTCCTGATGTCGACCACTAGTTCACTTTACTTGATAATCTTGGGGTTGTCATGATAATACTGTACGGAACATTACTATATACCAATATTCTTTCACTCCACCTTTGGACTTATGCTTTTGTCAGAGTTCACAAAATCACCAAAACCCAATTCACTCTGAGTTGGACCCGTGAAGATTCCGGGGTAGAATAGGTCTTCAGCAACCCATGCTTGCCGTAAAAGGTGTCTATGCTTGTCGCAAGAGGCGACTAACATGATCGGGTGGTCAGGCTCGCTGACTTGGTTGATGCATGTCATCGATCCCAATTGCGTGGATCGATGCTCATGTTGTCAATCACTGGATTGTCTGGTCCAGACTCAATTATTTACAGACCGCTGTCATATAGCTGGACTATTGCTGAGTGCAGCATTAAACAAAAAACGAAACAAACTTTCTGAGTTGCCTGCATACAAGTACACATTAAAAAACTTGATAGCCCAATAGTATAATAACATAGTGTATTGAGCCAATGTAATGTAGCTATTTCAGCTTGCCTATGCATGTCTTTACAGATCTTTTCTTACTGAATGAATACAGGCATCACATATACATGAACTGTGCTGCACATGTGCAACATCTTGCTTATTGTAACTTGACATACCGTATTCGACGTAATAAGCGCCCACGGCGACATTTGCTAAGATATTGGCTAGTGAACAATCCCAATTAGCACCCCTTCCGATTGATCAATGTACACAAGACTTATTTATTCGCGTATAATACGCACTCGTGTGTTATATGCATCCTTAATTATGGGCATTTAATTCTGGAAAAATATATCTGTCGTACATAAACATTTCAGGCTGTCAGCATAAACCACGAAATTTATCTTTCAACTCTGTATTTTTCACCAAAATAACATTCTAATAAGAGCCCCCTATTTCTAATTTTGAGAGCGCCCTGGGCGCTTATTACGTCGAATACGGTATATCACTGTTATGAGAGGTTATGTGACATGGGACTCACTTAAAGGGCAAGTTCACACGGAAATGAACCTATTTTTCTTGTACTTTTTCCACATTAAAAGTGTTAACATAGAAGTGTCATAGACAAAAATATAAAAATATCACAATTAATTAACATATTTTTCGCATTAAAACGATTTATATTTTTCACATTTACCAAGTGTTCTATTTCCACAACAAAAACATCATGGCTTATGCCCCTTGCAATATGACGTCATTGGTGCCAATTGATAAACATTATGACGTCATCATGCTTTGTTAGAGCCGCTTCACGTGGTGTAGGTCCAGGTGTGTGATTCTAGCGTCTCAGATGCCAGCCAGCATAGTGTTATGCTGAGTCACCACTGCGCCGGAGTGTGTCGTAGGCCATGTTGTTTTACCGCAAACTGGTACTTGATATCTTTTGCGTTGAGAATAGACAGGGACCCAGTTGAATTGGCACCAATTACGTCATAATCTAAGGGGGATAACTCAGGCCTGTTTAGCTCGAAAAACGAAGGCCTCATAACGGCATATCATTTTCACACTATTGTGAGCTTCCTACGTTCACTGTGAAAAAAATGAGTGTATATTTTCAAACACAGATACTAATTAATTCTAAAATTGCGTTTTGTTTAGAAAAAGAAAGAAAGTGATTTTTGCGTGTACACTTCCCCTTTAAGGCAGCATATGGATATTTCAAAAAACAATGTTTCCATGGCAACAAACCGGACTTGGACTCAAAAACATGTGGTATTTGTTCCGGAGCAAAACCCGGAAACTCTTTGATATTTTATTATGAAACTTTGCATATGTATCAAACACATGCTAAACTGGTGCCTTTTACTGTTTCCTTAGTAACAAGTTGGACTTAAACCAAATACAGGTTACTTTCATTACCAGAGCGTAACTTAAAAGTCAGGAATGGTGTGGTGTTCATTTCTGGATCATATGTACATAATGTTTTCATATATTATCCATGGAACGTTATACCCATATTAACAGAGTACCAAAACTGTCAAGCTATTTGGATTTTCTAGAAAAAGAGCTTTGCAGGGTTGTCTTGAGAATTGTTGTCATAATTACCTGATTGAGATGTATCACACCTGACAAAGGAACTTGTACACGGTATAAAGGTGAAAAAAACAAAACCACAATTAACAAGTGACACCTGAACCAGCCTACTTCCTCGCTGTGGGTTTTATAATTTTTTTAGTGCTTGCAATTAGGCTATTCACGATAAGTTCCACTGATGCCATTATGTTTTTGTTCTGGAGTTGCCCTCCCTTTCTCAGTGTATATTCACTACAATATGAACAACAAAATTCTGATGTGCCCTATCATGCCTATGGGGGATAATGATAACGATGTTTTCTGTATAGTTAATTTGTCATGTCATGCACAGCAGTTTATGAACCGGAATGTCAATTTCGTTGAGTGATTTTGATTGGACTATGCAAAGATTCATTAGTCCAGCCAAATTATAACTCCATAATTCCAGCCTCTTTCTTCGAGTGTGAAACTGGACTTTTATTGTCAATAAACTCCCTTACCTCGTGAAGATGGGTTAGCTTCAGCCTTTTTTTGTACTTCTCAATTCATAGAATATTTTCCATTATCTTGAAGTTGAAAGTTTCTTTCAATCAGAATATCGTAGTTTTTTATCCCCGTGGCATATAATGTGGGGGGATAGAGCTATGGGCATGTCCGTCTGTTTGAATCGTTTACGGAGCAGGACTTGAAAACCATTAAATATTTCTTCATCAAACTTTGCATTTATATCACTTAAGTGGTGAAGTTGTGCCTTTTGCTATTTTGGAATTTTTCCAATTTTTTTATTTTCCAATTTTGATGAAAGCATGCTGGACATAGGCTAACTTTGTGAGTGATGTTTGTTTCCGGAGCAGAACTCCGAAACTGTTAAAAATTTCTTCATCAAACTTTGCATTTATATCACTCAAGTGGTGAAGTTGTGCCTTTTGCTATTTAGGAATTTTAGAAATTTTTATTTTTACATTTCCATGGCAACAAGTTGGACATAGGTTCTATAGGGTAGAGTTCGTTTCCGGAGCATAACTCAAAACCCATTCAAAACTTTTTAACAAAACTTTGCATATCTATCAGACTCATGCTGAACTGGTGCCTTTTGCTATTTAGGAATTTTATAAAATTTTATTTTTTACGTTTCAATGGCAACAAGTTGGACTTAGGTTCTATAAGGGTGGTGTTCGTTTCAGGAGCATAACTCAAAAACTGTTAAATACTTTCTTACAAAACTTTGCATGTCCACCAGGCACATGCTGAATTGGTGCCTTTTGCTATTTAGGAATTTTATAAATTTTTATTTTTTACGTTTCCATGGCAACAAGTGGGATTTAAGTTTTAATATAGGATGGGTTCACTTATGGAGTATAACAAATAAACTGGTAAATATTTCCTTGCCAAACATTGCATGTCTATATATAAAGCACATACTGAACTGGTGCCATTTTATATTCAGGAGTTTTAGAAATGTTTATTTTAGAATTTCCATTGCTGCTATTTTGACATGGGCTAAGAGAAATGTTGGGTCAGTTACCTGGTTTGGGACCAAAACGTGTTAAAATGGGCGGGGGATATAGATGACTTTGTAGACTATACGCTTGTTTAGTTGTTGTTTCTCTAAATTTGTCATTTGTTTGCATAAAAAAAACCCACAGAAACACTTGTTTTACTTTCCATTTCATATGGATGCGACCATGGTGGATCTTTTGTTGGTAAACAATGTATGCTTCTTCAAGAACATTCAACTCTTGACTCATTACATACAGAATTGCACATTTAGTTGTGGTTACTTTACAGGGGGGATATGTCATCTTTCTGATGACTCTTGTTTTACTCTAGTGCACACCTTTTTTCCCAAAACATACAGCTTTGTAGAGGGGGGTTTGATATGAGTTTTGATATTTTTCCCCCACCGCAAAGACATTACCCTGAGCATGTAACACCAGGAATACCTTGTCAACAAATCCATGAGGTATGCAATTCTTTCCTGTTATTACACTATCTTGTTATAAAAAGTGTTCATTGTATATCATTGTATAATGTCTAGTGATGTTTTATCGCAAATTTCACATTTTCATGGATCAAGTTTTATCACCTGCTCGTTCCCAGAAGGGATACAATGTAGTTTTGGAGTGCGCATAAAACTACCTTTTTTCCAAAATGTTGCATCTCCTAGAGGGGGGTGCATTATACTTGGGTGCACACTTTAGACAAGAAAGTACAGCAGTTGTACAGCACTTCATTTGGAACATATGTACCAGGTACGTAGACAGGAGATGTAAATGGTTAACATGGTAAATAGGCAACCTAAATAGTGTTTGTCACAAGATGATAAACAATCGGACATTGCGAAGGCCATTGGCAATCAATTTCAGTTTATTGCCCATAAACATGCCAATATGTTTATATTGTGACAATTTTGACATTTGAGTCCAGAATGGAAGCTGGTAACAGGTTAGGCAAATGAACATGATCAGCTAATTTATTCTGAAATCAATACAGGCAATAATTATTGAAATAATTATTCAGACCTGTCATTGATTGAAAATGTTGTTATGAAGGAGAAAGGAGTTTGATATTTTGATACTTTATTTTGTACCATGGTGCCAAAAAAATAAGGATTGTGGACAAGTTGTTGAGGATTTCAAACTGTTTTCATCATTTGTCATGACCCATGTTTCATTTATATCCCCTGAGGGATATGCTGAATTTGAGAGGATCAGAGCTACAGATAAGCAGCGTATTTGCGTAAAATACCCCCCTAAAATATTCAAAACCCAGTTACTTTCAATTAACTAGCATGCATCAAAGGAAAAACTCAAATGTATAAAAACAACATGCGTAAATACCCAATGAAGTTTTTTCAGCATTCGTACAAAGGAGCTAATTTCTGAAACACATTTACGAGCTTATTTATTAAGCCTATATATTTAGAACAGTTATATACATCTCAAACAATATGTCATTTTTTTTTTAAATCTTAAGATGTTCACTAATTTTGGTAAATACTCAATAGAGTGATGAATAGATGAGTGAAAAAATATTTTTTTTGATGTTGTCTACTTAAGACATATTTCTAGTGAGCCAGTTGATTTGGATCATATCCTTCTGTTTTCATGATTATCATGTGTTCCCTGTTTCAGGGCGGTGTGGTAGTCTAGTGGTTAAAGCGTTGTGACAATGTATGTGAAACCCATTCCTGGTAACCCCTACTGTGATATTGCTGACAGTGACCTAAAACAATACTCACTAAGTATCATAGTTAATACTGATATTTGCTCCCTTTTGGGATTACGGGTTACCAGAAGTCCACAAACCAAGGCTGGTCATAAAGGCAACCATATGGTTCGGGTGGTCAGACTTGGTTTCCTTCTACCCAGACAGAGTGGATTATTGCTCACAATATCGATCACAGGATTGTGTAATTTACAGGCCGTCGTCATATAGCTGGAATATTGCTAAGTGCGGCGTCAAACATCAAACCAACCAACTGATATTTGCTAGGGCCAACAGGCATGTCTGCTGTGGCAGAATTTATCTATGAATGAACCTTGTCACTGAGAGATTATACAGCTGGACACCACTTGTCCTCCCCTTGCTAACTCAACATGGTCAAGTAGCAAGCACATGATAGGACATATTGATATAGTAAGGTCAGAAAGTTTACTTTGAAAGCTTGCCGTGTTCAAAGTTCCATGAACAGTGTTTGAAGTTGAGCATGAAACAGGTTAAAGGCAGATATTCAGCCCCAAGTCTGGAGCAAATATCTGTAAAAATTCCCAATTTTGAACTGAAAATTCCCCATTTCATATATACTTTTGAATCATGTTATGGCCTCTTAGTGATGCAGTGTAACTGTATATATCTGATAACAGGAGAGGAAGAGGCTTTAATGTTTATTTTTAAATTATTGCAATGTTATTGTACAGTTTTGTTGATGTAGTTTTGATATATTGTGACTCATTTATTAAAAAGGCTTATTTTCCATTTTAAACAAGATGAATTAATTCCCAATTTGCCTGCCAAGGGCACTTTATTTGAAATCCTAGATAAATCTGTATGAAATCCATATGATACAAACTGAAGACTGAGGAAAAATCCTGCAAGCCCCAGGATAACTTAAACAGCAGGTGTGTAAGAGAACTGACATGGGCTGGAAGACTAGTGCTAATCTCTGTATGAATTTTTTTATTCAACATTCAAGTGTATTAATATCTCACTGAAACTGCTCCGGAGTGTCAGATTCACTGTAACGATGGTGGTGTACACCGTGTCAGTGTTGTAGTGGACACTAATTTAGTCTCTTGTTTTGATCAAGTTAGTGAAGAAAATGAAAATCCCACATTGAATTTGCAATTGGTTTATGTTGGTCAGTTGTTGACTTTAGAGGGAGACTGTGCCAGTGTAGACACATGATGGTCAAATTTAATGTCATTAAAGACAGGACACTAATTAGTTTCACTTCCAATGTTATTTGAACTGATGTTTGACCGTTTGTTGAAGTGGATGGAGCGTCTGCCCAGAGAGTGAAACGCCATTGGTTTGATGCCTTGTCTGCATCCTACTAAAGGGTGGTACTTGTTGTTACCCTGCCAGGTGCTCAGCATTAAGAAAGGAAGGAGTGGTCGGCTCAGTCAGCAATATGTGTCTGAGTAGGGTATCCTAGTTGAACTGTGGTATCAGGTCTCAGTGGGTTGGCGCTATAGTAATATAGTACAAGCAGCCACACACATGCATGCACATCACTGTCGAAGTGAAGCAATCTTGAGTGCAACATTAAAACCCATTTCACATAATATTTGATGTTTGACTGTGCCATTACATTTAAAAAGACCCATGAAGATCGGGGGTAAAGATAGGTCTTCAGCAACCCATGCTTGCCGTAAAAGGCGACTAACGGGATCAGGTGGTCAGGCTCGACGACTTGGTTGATGCAATGTCATCGTTTGGCATCATATAGATTAATGCTCATAATGTCAATCACTGACAATCACACAATTTATTTACAGACCGCCGTCATATAGCTGGAATATTGCTGAGTGTGACGAAAAAAAACAAAGAAAACAAACAATCAAACATTGAAACTTGTATAAGATACATAAGATGAGATGTTATGTTTTGAGATGTTTAAATGTTGTTTTTCAGATATATTATGATACCCTTATTAACATGGTTAGATATTTGTTATCATTACAATGACATGCAGGGGTAGTCATGTGTAGTACAATACAGCTATACTGACACATTTTGGATTAGTGGGCTGTGCAGCATTACTACAGTTTTAGAGAAACCTATTAGTCATTTAGTGACATTTTCACTTGTGTCAGAAGAGACATATCTAACCATGCATAACTTGAGAGCATTAGCAGCCTTTAAATTTCCTGCAAGTTGCTAGCCAGAGACTACTGAGTTGTGTTGAGGACATGTCAAAATCTGATGATGGTAGCCCAAATTGACTAGCAGCATTTGAGGGGTATAATTCTGAACCAGTGCTTAAATTTTGCGTCAATTGAAAGGGAATAAAACTGTCAGAAAATGTAAACATCTTCATCTCGTTCGATCAAACTGGCTACAAACTTGGAGGACTAGTGAAATAATGTGTACTAAAGTACTCACGGAAATGAAAAAAAACCTGTTTTTTCGACCTCAGATCTTAAATAAATGCAGTTAATATACAAAATATGTAAATATTCAAACAACTCAATTAGTACTAATTGGGCCTTGGCACAAATACAGCGTATCAAAGGTTTTTATGCCTTTTTACAAGTAAAAGTGTGTAAAAATGTGAATAAAACAGACTATTGTGAAACAGGGCATAACCAGGTGTAAATAGATCAAGGTGAATGTCCATGACCTATGACACCTTGACGACAGGTGAGAAGAGGTGCATAATGCCTATAGTCTGTTTCTGCTATGTCAATTTGGACTTAGTTTTATTTTTGAATGTTGAAAGTGACAACAAATTACCTCCTGTAAAGTACATTTTGTATTGTTCACTGAGATCAAACTAGCAAATCCAGTCTAGTACTTTTCGAGTTGTTTTGTTATTTCGTATTTACAGCGACGTAACACTTTGTGTCGATTTTTAAATTGAGAAAAACAGTTTTTTTCCATTTCCGTGAGTACTTTAGTCCTCAAGATTAGATGGATCTGGTTGATGTTATGCTGTAAGTCATGGTTCATCATTTGTTAGTGTTGTAGCATACTACAGTACAGTTGTTTGTTGTGTTTCAGATATTACAACAGGTAAAGCTACTCCTGACAGAGCTCTGTTCCCTCCACGACATCCCTGTACCAGAGGAGATTGCCTTTATTGACAGTGCTTTAGTCAACCGGGTAGGTCCTTTAGAGTAGCCATAAAGTTGTCCGGTACCTCATGTTTATCTCCAAGGGGGGATTCTGGTGCAGAGGTTATACCCCTATTTTGAAAGTGTAAAAGATTGTAATGAAATCTGAAACCCTGAAAACACTCAACCTCTGCAGTGAAATTACAGGCGTATAAGAGCTACTGTTGTTGTATTTTTTTGTTTGTTTAAGATCCGGGTTAGAATAGGTCTTCAGCAACCCATGCTTGTCGTAAGAGGCGACTAACGGGATCAGGTGGTCAGGCTCACTGACTTGGTTGATGCATGTCATCGATCCCAATTGCGTGGATCGATGCTCATGATATCAATCACTGGATTGTCTGGTCCAGACTCAATTATTTACAGACCGCTGTCATATAGCTGGAATATTGCTGAGTGCGGCGTAAAACAAACCAACCAAATCATGCATGACAAATGGGATGGTATGTCATTCACGTGATCATGAGGAGTCATGGTATTGAACTGAAATACTTTCAAAGTGGCATTTAACTCACTCACTCACTGTTTCAGGGACAACCAGTGCGAGACCGCCATGAGAGCTCTGAAGAAGAGGATGAAGATGAATTCCACTATGACATGGAAGATGATGCTCAAAGGTAGGGAAGAACTACCAAGGGATGATCTTCATTTATTCCAACTATGAGATAAATCCAATGAAACTGTGTTTGAATGCACCAGGCTATAACTGACAAGTTTTTGTGTGCCTGAGGAATGTACAGTCAAACCCTGTTGTGTTGACGTTGACAGTACCTACATAAGTACTTCATGTTGTCCGAGGCTCCAAAGAACCGAAAGAGAAAGCAGGGACCAAGCTTTAACTTCGAGACAACCAAAGTTTGACACATCTAATTCTGATACAACAGTGTTTGACTGTTTAGTAGAAAGATAAGTTATTGTGTCTATGGCATATTTGCTCACATGGCAATGGTAGTGGTGGTGGTGGTGATGGTGATGATGATGGTGATGATGGTGATGATGATGATGATGATGATGTGATGGTGATGATGGTGGTGATGATGATGATGATGATGATGATGATGATTGTTCCAGCAGTGATCAGAAGGCCAAAGAGGAAATAGATGGAATTGACACGGAAAACCTGGCTGTCCTGGAACGGCTGAAACAGAACCAACGTCTGTCTTACCTAAAGGTAGTTAGTCTCTCATAGTGTCTAGACTAGGACCTACATCATGTACATAACGGGAAAATCACCAGTACCTCATCCATATATGGCATGAAAATTGATAGTCAATGACTAGGAGTGATTGGTTAAAAATATTGTTAAATGGGATTGGGCATCAAATACTCAATAACAACAGCAAATCTGAAATGTTTATAGCCTAACTGGGGATTGGTTGGACAAGGCAGCAGAAGTAGGTCTTTACTGGAATAGGTGATCACCACTATTGACCAACACGCACAGCTTTTATTTTGTGTCAAATAACTAGTGTGGTTTTGGTGCTTAAACTGTCAGCCCTTGGTGTGCGGTCCAGGCCAGATCTATTTGAAATACACACTGAGAACAGACACTCACCCATCTCCCAATACAGTTTGGCAATTACTCTGGTCAGGCTCATCGAATGATAAACCTATAACCTTCATCAACTGTAATCCAATCATGTTATATCTATAGGAAGAAACAACTTGGGCCAGTACAACATGTTATTTCTTGCTTAGCAGAACAGTCTTCCCTGCCATTTCCAAAAATGGAAGAAATAGGTACATTAATAATGCTTTGTTTGATACTTTTCTGATATTTTTTTCATTTGCACACTTGCACACTTTTTTTCCAAAAAACACAGCTGTGTAGAAGGGGGGTGCGCATTATACACGAAATAATGAGTTGTGATGTTTTTTTCCCCCATGGAAAGATATTAACGTGAGCACATAACACCGGAAATACCATGTCAACAAATCCATACTGAAGTATGCAAATTAATCATGAAATTACACTGTCTGACTCTAAAAAGTGTTCTTTGTATATCTGGACTTATGTATGTAACTTATTTCATTAATTTTATTCAAAATTCCTTTTAATATTGTTTTAATTAATTTCGGCGAAATCGTGTGTGAAGCGATCGGAAGATCGCACAACTGACTGTTAGCAACCACGGTCAGATTACCGCTATTGACGCCTTGAAACGAACATTAGTTGACAGAGAATGGATACATATATCATAAATGCCATACTTTGACTTGTTTAAAGTCATATTTGTTATAGTTTGACGATTCTATGTCAACACGTAGTTCTTGCGATCATGCGATCATGCGATCAAGTGCGCGGGACCCTTGACGGTGACTAGTCAGACTGGTTCCATGTAAAAAATAATAACCGGCAATAGCGATCAGCTGCTTCATTTAGCGTTATTATTATTTAAAATATGTTTAGTAAAAGCTGCAGCTAAATTAACAAAATATTGGGATATATTATTCCTGATAAAAAAAAGTTTCAGATACAATTTTTGCCGATCCTTGCATTAAAATCCTGTAAAGTTATATCATTGGGTGTGTCTTGACCGAATCACCGGTAGATTCTAAGAAAACGTGTGTACAGCTGATTGCTGTTTCCGGCTTAGTTTACGAGAAAATACACAAGGTAATCTTAATCCCTGGATGTAAAACAATGCCTAGCAGAACAAAAATACAATTTAAACGGTAAATAAACATGTCTGGTGATTTTTTTTATATCAAATTTCGAATTTGTACTGACCAAGTTTCTCGTCACCCGTTTGTTGACTGGAATTCGCTGAAGGGGTAGATCTACGGTGTAATTTTTTTCTGCACTTGACATTCAAATTTTTTCTCTCCAAAATACTGACTCCCCTGAGGGGGGTGCGCATTATACATGGGTGCACACTATACTCAAGAAAATACGGTAATTATCATCCCAAACAGGCTTCAACGGGAGATATTGCTTGGGTTATGTGAAGTGGTATCTCCTAACTGAGATCGCTACAGTGAAGTTGAACCACAATGCTTTGTATCTGATCTCTCTGCTACTGAAGTTGGTTAACAGTACTTTTTACACTAAGAACCCTGAGTACAACTGTTTACAAACTGAGAAAGCTGGAAGAATGATTTTGGATGATAAATTAAATCTCTTACGCTCTATGCAGGGATGGATCTCTTTCTGGTGAAATTCTCTTTTTACTGAATGCTGTAAATCTGATTGTATGGTGTTTTACATTCTATGCAGGGATCAGTTACTAGTAAAATTCTCTATATAGTGACTGCTTTGAATCTGATTGTATTATGTTTTACATTCTCAGCAGGGATCAGTGACTGGTTCAGTCCAGGCGACTGACAGGCTGATGAAGGAGCTACGAGACATATATAAATCTGAAAGCTTTAAAAGACGTAAGATATTGTATTTCACTTTACCAGTACCTTAATCATTAGAGCATACATTCAGTATTCAAAATTAAACATGAAAGTCAAGGGGTCCTGTCATAAGCCTAACGTTAGTGATCCTCAAAGACAAGAGGGCCACCTTAATTTCAAACACTAATTTCTTATAAAGATGTTACGGTTTGTACTTTAATGGTAACTGTGAGCTTATCACTACAATTTCAATGTCCAGACTCGATTATTTATACAGACCGTCATATAGCTGGAATAGTGCGGCATTAAACAACAAACAAGCAAACTTTTCAACTTTCTCTCTTGATTGAAAAATGTGTCATACATACACTGACTACTGGATTACATCTCTTTCAGAAATCTATACAGTAGACCTAGTCAATGATTGCCTATATGAATGGTGTGTCAAGTTAAAAAAGTAAGTCAACGAACCTTACAGAATCCTACAAGTGTGGGTAGTTGGTTGTAGGGATGTAACTGAAGAAAGACATGTTCTATGGATGAACAACTTCTTTATTACAATTAGTGCGACGTTTCGGTGTAGATCCTAACACCTTTATCAAGCAATGTACATGTCGCACTAATTGTAATAAAGAAGTTGTTCATCCATAGAACTTGTCTTTCTTCATCACACCAACTTCTAAATGCCACTGAAAGAAGGGGTGTAACTGTTCATCGAACTATCAATGCTTCTCCTACAGGACCATTGGACATGCTGCATTCAAATGCTTTCCTAACATCCTTTACAATGTTAGGTTTTGTTTTGAAAAAATGGCCACTATGGCTGTTTTCTGAAAAAAGGTGTGTGAAGGCGAGCTTCTGTAACTTTGGTACGCTGGTACTCTGTTTATATACAGAGAGGGAAATTTGTCTTGGCAGCCCTCTGTTGTCAATATTTACTACCTACCATCAAGTTCCTGTCACCAATTAGTGAATTACATATGGTTGTGTAGTTATTGATAATCAATGTACATGTTTTATAGGCGTTGCATGATGTAATAGCTGTCATTAACTTGCCATTGACAACAGTTTAAGGCCGAGTAATTTGGAGTATTTGTTTTTTTGTCCAAACATTGCTGACATGATACTTACAAAGTATGGGATACGGGGATGAAATTTAAAAATAAATGTAAGGAATGTGCTTGTTGGTTTGAGAGAAGTCAACAGAGTTACCTCCCTTTCCACATCTATCCACTTTGGCGATATTTTTGCTATTGCAGACCTTGTAAATGTGTGATGTCATTCCTCCTTTGTGAAATCCATGAAACAAATATGAAATGTGAAAATGTCTATACAGAGCAGTTCCAATGGCAGTTGCCACTTCTCTGTTGATGTCTGTCTGCTACAGTGGCACTGTGTTATGTTCACAGGGTTGATCAAGACAGTCCCCTTCACTCGGATCTTCAGACATACAAGGAGAAGGAGGGGAAGGATTTCATCCAGCTTTGTTTTACTTTCAAAGTAAATATGAATATTTACAGCTATAATTGAAATTTACCTCCAGAAATTTTCCTTTTTGTTCTTATGAATACCTGTTTTAGTATAAAATAATCTGATAAAGGTGAGCTTTTGTACTGGCGTTTGTGAAGTTAATTATTTGTCACTGAGTGCAACATTTTACACTTTCACCATTATTGAAATGATATTAAGCTGCCTCCGTGGTGTAGTAAATAGAGCGTCTTCACCAAAAGCAGGTTGGTGGTTCAAACCTGGCTTCCAAGAGATGTTAGATGATGGTACTTATGCTGCCTAACACTTGTTATTAAGGGGATAAAATTAACATTCTTGAAAAGGTCTTGAATTTTAAGGTCCCTTGAAAAGCTTTGATTTTTAGTGTCAACCTTGTAAAGCCTTGAAAATTCTTGAATTTGTACAAAATGACATATGCTTGTTAATCAAAGTATGAAGCACCCAAAAATGTGTACCAAAGATGTTCACTGGAGATTTACAGTGAATAGATTTGTGTGCCAAAGACCCTGAAGAATTCATAACAAACTTAATTATTTTTTTTGTCAGGTGAGAAATAAATCTTGTTGGAAATTGTGTGATGGTTATACTGCTTTTTAGGTCTAACGACTAGTATATAGGTTGCTGGATTTAATAAAATATTGACAGATTAAGGCTAATAACCCAACTAAAAGCCTTGAAATAAACAGTTGGCAGCCTTGAAAAAACCTTGAATTTTAGTGTTCCATGTCTGTATGAATCTTGAATAAGAACAGGCTGGCTCAGTATGATGTGTGGGAGTGGGATATTCATGTTAAACTACAGTATGATATCCAAGTGGGCTAGCCAAATGAAAACAGCACAAGTCTAGACTGTTAGAAGCAGCCACACATACACATGCATGCTCATCACTATATATGTACAAGTGAAATAATCTTCGACTCAACGTTAATCCCCATTTCACCTTGATTCACTAAATGATCATACATGTATTTACAAAATATAACAATGTACGTTTGATCACCAATTAGAATAATGCTCCACTGTTCAGCTGTCAAGAAGTTGACCATTTCTTTGTAGGATTCCTTTCCATTTGATCCTCCTTTTGTGAGAGTGGTGAATCCTGTCATATCCGGAGGCTATGTATTGGGTGGAGGAGCCATATGTATGGAGCTTCTTACAAAACAGGTAGGTGCCATGACATAGCTCAAGACCGCCTCCGTGGTCCTGTGGTAGAGCGTCCGCCCGGAGAGCGGAAGGTCCAGGGTTCGATCCCGGGCCGCGTCATACAAAAAGACGTTAAAAGATTGTACTTGTTGTTACCCTGTCTGGCGCTCGGCATTAAGGGGCTAAAACAAGGACTGGTCGGCTCGGAGTCAGTATACTGTGTCTGAGCGGGGTATCCATGTTAAACTGCAGCATGGTATCTCAGTGAGCTAGCACTATAAATCGGCATCAGTCCGGACTAGTACAAGCAGCCACACACACACATACACGTGCATGCACGTCGCTATATAAGTGCAATAATCTTGGACGCGACGTTAAACCCAATTTCACCTCACCTCACATAGCTCAACATGTGGATCTGTGCATCTACATAATGCTTGATTCCTGAAACCACTTCCATGAGGCAGATGGAGATTCTGTATAGATCCATGTCATGACTATGTCATACATAGTGAGTATGGGAAGAATGATGGCCATGCTATGTATGCTTTATAGACCTTGTATTCAATGTTAGGTATTAGGTGTCAATTTCTTTTAGAGTTATCTCCCTTTACTTGATGGTCAAGCAGTGTTTCAGGAGAAATCAAGTGTTTGATTTTCTGCCTCAGTATCAGAAATATAGTGCCAGGCCACTTACATCTCAAGTCTTCTTATATTTTATGTATTTGCACATTATAACAGTGACTGAATGCCTCCAGGTAATGACCATGTTGTCTGAGCTATACTCATTATTGTTTCTGTTTTGTTCAGGGTTGGAGTAGTGCATACAGTCTGGAGTCCGTCATATTGCAGATTTCAGCTACTTTAGTGAAAGGAAAAGCCCGCATTACGTTCAGTGCTTCAAAGGTTTGTCCTCATTTGCAGTGTCTTAGTGGTGAAAGTAGATGCCTTTGTCATTTTGGTCTAGCGATCAAGTCCCTTACCCATGCTAACCGTATTGCGCTCATAGTAACAGGATATGTATTGTATCCCACCCCCACCAAGTAGATACCTTTGTCATTTTGGTCTAACGATCAAGTCCCTTACCCATGTTAACCGTATTGCGCTCATAGTAACGGGATATGTATTGTATCCAAACCCCACCAAGTAGATGCCTTTGTCATTTTGGTCTAGCGATCAAGTCCCTTACCCATGTTAACCCTATTGCGCTCATAGTAATGGGATATGTATTGTATCCCACCCCCACCAAGTAGATGCCTTTGTCATTTTGGTCTAGCGATCAAGTCTCTTACCCATGTTAACTGTATTGCGCTCATAGTAATGGGATATGTATTGTATCCCACCCCCACCAAGTAGATGCCTTTGTCATTTTGGTCTAACGATCAAGTCCCTTACCCATGTTAACCGTATTGCGCTCATAGTAACGGGATATGTATTGTATCCAAACCCCACCAAGTAGATGCCTTTGTCATTTTGGTCTAGCGATCAAGTCCCTTACCCATGTTAACCGTATTGCGCTCATAGTAACGGGATATGTATTGTATCCAAACCCCACCAAGTAGATGCCTTTGTCATTTTGGTCTAGCGATCAAGTCCCTTACCCATGTTAACCCTATTGCGCTCATAGTAATGGGATATGTATTGTATCCCACCCCCACCAAGTAGATGCCTTTGTCATTTTGGTCTAGCGATCAAGTCTCTTACCCATGTTAACTGTATTGCGCTCATAGTAACGGGATATGTATTGTATCCAAACCCCACCATATCGTTACACCTCTTTGTTACTGGTGCAATGGTCAAAGTAACTAAATGATGCCAGTTTTTCAGCTTCATCAAGTTTTGACAAGACATCTCCATAGAGAGAGGAGTGTGATGACAAAGTGTTGACAGTAATAGACACAGATATCACTTCAGATATCAAGTGTTGACTAAGTAAGAATGTGACCCCATGGGGATTCCAGGTTAGAAGTGTTCCCCAGCAACCTACACCGGTCATAAGAAGCCACCAATTGGATCGGTTGGTCAGATTCGGTGACTTCGTTTATGACGGCCTGGATCGTTGTTCATAATATCTATCACTGGATTGTCTTGTCCAGACTCAATTATTTACAGGTCTATGCCATATAGCTGGAATATTGCAGAGTGTGGCATAAAACAACAAACAAATGAACAAAAAAGCTTATGAAGTGTAAATTCAAAGAAAAGGCAAGCACATGATACCATGAGAACCAATTACTGGGATATCCGATTCATGATTGAGGGGTCATGCAGATAGTAAGAGAAAACAGCACATTTCCAACTCTGAAAATGCAGTTCAGTTTTATACCCACATTGACTTACTTGTCACATATTGCATGTATATGGGCTAAACCCACTGGTTGCGTTCATACGTGTGTTTTTGGTAGCTTTTTCCGTCACCTCCTTGCATTGTTCATTGTTTTTAATAGCCATTGGCCATTTTTCCAGTTTCATGAAAGCATGAGTGACATAGCATAAACATGATGTTCTTCACATTGTCTACATAACCAGACCTGTTGATGCTCGTTGGCAGCATATGTTCATGTTTGACACCCAAGGATAAATAAAATAATTGTCTTGGTTCTCAGGCACTGCCCGCATCATCATTAAGTTCCACAACATTTCATTTTCGGTTTGAAATTTGAAAAAAAAATCCTTTAATATTCCATGTCAAACTGTAGTCAAATACTGTATTCCAGTAATTTACAACTGAAGGAATACATTTATGTAGGGAGGTTGATTGTACACATTGTTTATTTGGTTACATTCTAGTATGAACATCCCCACCCCTCACCCCCCCCAAAAGATTACTCGTCCCCGCACTATATTTTCAAAAACCATTGCCTGAGAACCAGTTCTTTTCTTGTTGAGCCGTACATACAAGTGACCTTCAATAATGACACGGAGTACAGAATGTCATGTTTGAGTGTTGTATCTGAGTTTGAATGTGAATGACAGATTTCTTGTTTTCGTTTCTTACAGACCCAGTACAGTTTGGCCAGAGCACAACAGTCTTTCAAATCACTTGTACAGATACATGAAAAAAATGGTATGTATATGTCAGGATGTGATCCACAAAAAGACTGAATGTCTGGTAGGACTGTGTATGGTGTGTTTCATCAAAGAAGGGAACCTTCATAGTCATTTTCTTTGTCTCATGGACTAAAAGATGATGTGAGGCAGGGATTTGGGTAGGCAGCAGGGATGAACATCTACTGATTAATGATGGCCTTATGAAGAAATTCCTAAAGTGTACTGGACAAAAAATGTAGGTCATTATTTTGGGGGATATCCACTACGAAATATTTTCATGATCCCTAACTTTCTTTTTTTTTTGCTGTTCATTATTCAGCACAGATTGGTATGGGAAGGGACTTTTTGAGTGCCATTCCAAGGAAACTATCAATCTCATTGAAATCAGATCTTATGGTTCGCTACCACTACACGAAGATCTGATGACATCCCATTAAGGTCATGTCCGAACGTGAAGTGTGACTTTGTTTGAAATTTACCTTACGAAATTTTTTCACCCAACAGTGTTTGGATGGGTTCATGGTAATACCTTCTCCTGCCTTAAAAAGCAGCTCGGCATAAGCATGAAAGTATTCAACACTTATTGATCCTTTTCATAAGGCATTCTTTCTTTGCAGGTTGGTTTACACCACCGAAAGAAGACGGCTAGGTGACGATGCTTCACTCACAAGTGCTTTGCTGTTATTGCGATGTCATCAACTTGATAAGAGAGGACTTAATGATGACACATAATAAACAATATACACATGTTGTGCTATTGGGGATTAATGCAAGCTGTCTGACAACTTCCAGATGTACTGAGCTCTTCCTGCAGCATCAGATTGGACTTCAGCCCAACGTTGGGAGACTGCTCCCATGATCAGGCAGTCATACTGAATAACCCTTAGATGCCACAACTGCATAGGATCAGCCTGGTCCTTCTTTGTTCATAGTTCACACTTTGTATGCTTTAGTTCATTTTCTGTCTGTATACCATGGATACTTTTTGCAATAGGATGCTTTCAACTGGTACTCTGTTCACATCGACAATAATGCTGCAGCCTTTTCTCACTGCAATTTCATTTTGTCTTTATTATCCAAATTTCATCATTGCATTTTGTAGAATTTTCTTTTTGTTGCCTCGGTAATCAGTGTCATTTTGTTTTGATGATTAGTTTCTTGTTCTAGGCCCTCCCCCCAAAAGAAAACAATTGCAGGTTTGAGAAGGTACAGTTCAACAGCGTCTAGCCGATCTGTTGATAACGAGAATGGGTAGAGAAGGACATATTTACAACTGTTGAAGCAATCAGAATTGTGCTATGTGGGTTATCCTGAGATCTTTCTGTTTATTTATGAGTGTTATTCAACATTTACAAAGTTTGATGTTGGTTGATCATGATCTGCCTCGACAAAGTGTTCACAAGTTCCTTGGAACTAGCAATGTCTCCAGACACAGACAGCAGTCTCTACAATCCGGACAAGAGGTCAGTGATGACCGACCCCATATTGAAACAGCTTTGGAGGTGTTCTCTAGCCATAGCTATCTGATTGCATATACAGCACGTGGCAGACAGTTGCATCTCAGCAAGTGTGTACAGGCGTTATATGCAACTCTTACACAGGGATTCTGGGATTATTTTGTAGTGTATGTGGTGTGAGGGATTAAACAGACGTCATGGACGATGCCGTTTGACCATCTCGTGGGACTTCACTCCCTCAGTACATGCTTTTAGAGGAGATTCTCACACAATTATAATTATGTACAAATAACAAATATTGTACTCTGAACATGTCATCATCATCATCATCAAGTAAACTTCTGTATATGTTTAACCATTCATTGTTTGTGTTTCCATGGTTTCAACCTTGACCTTGACCAAGGTTCGTAACCACAGTTAACAAGTTAATGGAATGGGATAACAATACTAGGACCAGTCAGAATGATGTGATGGCGAATCTTGTCATGTATAAAGCGAGGATATGACCCAAACTGAGGATTTGGTACCCAACCTGTTGTGCAGATCGAGGATATGTCCCCAACCTGTGGTGCAGATCGAGGATATGTCCCCAACCTGTGGTGCAGATCGAGGATATGACCCCAACCTGTGGTGCAGATCGAGGATATGACCCTAACCTTTTGTGCAGATCGGGGATATGACCCCAACCTGTGGTGCAAAGCGAGGATATGACCCCAACCTGTGGTGCAAAGCGAGGATATTACCAAACCTGATATGTGCAAAGTGAGGCTATTACTGGAAACCTGTCATGTGTAAAGTCAGCAGTTGGTAATTGGAATGAATGGTATTGAAAAACATGGTTGCACAGTAGACTGAATCTGCTGATTCTCTGTCTGGTCTGTGTTCTGGGGCTAGGTTTTCGCAGATTCAAGTACAAATAATCTAATTCAGCATGGAATTAGGTAGCCAGCAACATCAAAGACACATTCACTTAGTACTTAGCCGTCTAGACAGACACAAGAACCAGACTATGGAGAAATATTAAGCTTGAATTATACTGTCCGACATTCATTAGTGTTGTAGGATCTGTCAAAATGGAGTGTACTTTACATCAAGTCTTTTTCATTGCCAAAATCATCGACAAAAGTCCTGTAACAGCACAAGTTAATTAAGTTAATCTGAGCTAGATGTGACTGATTAACATCCGACAATGATCCACAACTTTTAATTCTTATCTTCAAGAGCGTTCACATGGTTCAGCCATGAGGAGTCGATATAACAATACTTACCGTATTAGACTCCAGAGACCATTTAATAGAGACTTAACATTTTGTTTATTTATTTTTTTAATGAAAATGTTTTTTAATGTATAATAGAAAGGAGTCGAGAGAATATCTTCATGCCAAATTCAGGGATACATCTTTGCACTGGCCAACTTGTTGAGTGTGGTTGTCTTGTATTCAAGGTATCCTGTGGTTCAGTTGAATTTCAGACTTTTTAAAGGGGTGTCCCTATGTTATCCCAACAAGGGCTGGTAAATATGTTAGGTTACTTTGCATTCCTAAAACTAAGCTACACTTCGGGTCTATATGAGAGACTAACAGTGACAATCATTGGGAAAAGTATTGTGACACTCCCGGGCTAAACGCGAAGTGCAGGTACTTAAACTAAATAAACATCCTGATATGATTCCATCATTAATATTTCGAACAATATTGAAAAAAGTACGAATGATGGCTACGCTTTCAGGTGTAATGGCAGGGGTGACATATCACAACATGCCAACCTGCTTCCCTGTGTATGTCGCACTGGCAATACTGACGGTGTGGCGCCACCGCAGCATACCCATGGAACCAGGCTGCACAACATGTATGAAATTGACAGGGACTTCAGGAACTATTTTTGTGTTGAGCTGCGGTTACCGTATCCCCTCGTTTAATGTCTGTTTTTCAACTGCTGTGAGTTACAGATCGTCCTTAGAAACATCTGCCAAATGCGCAGTAGGATTTACAGCCCCCATCTACATATCTGACTGGCTACAAATATTACATTATTTATGAATATTCATACCGATCCCTTACCTCTGAATAGGTATACTTTATCTCAGAATGTGAACGTTGAAAGGGGATTCTAGATTGGAACCTGGTGTTTTCGAGGAGGGCGCTATCCAATGTGGAATCCTTTTTCAATGCTTTCAATTGGTAACCGCAGCTATATTTGTGCTATGCGTGTCTCGGAGTTCTGTGTTGCTGGGTGTGGTGTATTTGGGAGAGAGTGTACAACTATGACGTGATTAACGTTTTCAGTGGAAGCAGGTGTGCATTACCATTGTACCATTGTTTGTTGTACATACATGAAACAATCAAGATTGTGTTGCGAGTTTTGATTCGTGACTGATTTGAGAATATTGAATAAATTATAGTCACTTTCATAGTTGTTGAACTAGCTAAAAAATAGTCACGCTTTCTCGTGATGTAACTTGAGAATTTACCTTAAGTTTCGTTAACTATACAACTGGTCATAACATGTATGTAGAACCTTTCCTTGTGTATGTCTGGAATCGGGTTTACATTAATCACATACTGTCGTAATGATCTAATAGTCGTTTGTGTTTACTGGACATAGGGCACATTTCGACAAGTAATGATGAAATGGGTACAAAGTCGATAGTTTGCTCCTCGAACAACACACAAAGAAGGTTTTCACCCCACTTTATGTGCAGTATATCCAAACTGTGATCTTTATCTGATTATTTGTTATCTAAGGACCGCTTCCGTGGTCTAATGGTAGAGCGTCCGCCCGGAGAGCCGAAGGTCCGGGGTTCGATCCCCGGCCGCGTCATACCAAAAGACGTTAAAAGATGGTACTTGTTGTTACCCTGTCTGGCGCTCGGCATTAAGGGGCTAAAACAAGGACTGGTCGGCTCGGAGTCAGTATACTGTGTCTGAGTTGGGTATTCATGTTAAACTGCGGCATGGTATCTCAGTGGGCTAGCACTATAAATCGGCATCAGTCCGGACTAGTACAAGCAGCCACACAAACACACACACGTACATGCACGTCGCTATATAAGTGCAATAATCTTGGACGCGACGTTAAACCCCATTTCACCTCACCTCACCTCTTGTTGAATCCAACAAGGTACTTGGTTGCACTTACAATTGACACCCGTGGTGTTTCCGGGTTAGGATAGATCCCAGCAAGTTATGCCGATCGTACGAGGCGACCAAATGGATCGGGTGGCACGCTCCGTGTCTTGGCTGATACAACGATGTGGATCGTTGTTCACAATATCAATCAAGTCAAGTCCAGGTGAAGTTCATATAGATTCATGCATTATTATTTCATATTTGTTTTAATAGCATACCTCAGCTACCACTGTCCCTTTTGTGAAACTTATTGTTCCCCACCACGAAGTGCGGCGGGGGACATAGGAACGGAGTTCGTCCGTCCGTCCGTCCGTCCGCTTCTCAAAGTAGAGAAATGAAATTTTACACACTGATGTTACTGGCCTTGATCTCAAATGTTTTGAAAAACTGGTGTAAATTCATTTTTTACAAAGTTATTGGCCTTGCTCCGTGCTTTTCAACTTTGTGCATACTGCGTGAAATAGGGACAAGCTTTCTCAGAAATTAATTGATCAGTGTTATGTTACTTTGTGCATGTGCTGAAGTTAGCTTATCTAAGAGACACCTTTTAAGACTGAGTTATGAAGGGACATCTTGTGCGTATTAATTTCAAATTTAATCATTTTTTCTGAGGACATAACGCGGCCCTTTATAGGACTCTTTTTTTATAGTTAATATTCACTACTATATGACACCCGTGACGATCCGGGGTAGAATAGGTCTTTAGCAACCCATGCTTGCCGTAAAAGTCGACTGTGTTTGTCATAAGAGGCGACTAACGGGATCGGGTGGTCAGGCTCGCTGACTTGATTGATGCATGTCATCGATCCCAATTGCGTGGATCAATGCTCATGATGTCAATCACTGGATTGTCTGGTCCAGACTGGATTATTTACAGACCGCCGTCATATAGCTGGACTATTGCTGAGTGTGGCGTTAAACAATAAACAAACACTACTATATGAACCAACAAAATTCTAATTCTAAAGTACTGTCGGAAATGCTAGAAAATTGATTTTTGACTGTTGCAAAAGATGATTATTTCTCACAGACTACTGTTATAGAAATATCGAGTAACTATCGATCGACCTACCAGCGGTTTGAAGTATTTCAGTCACAAGGAGTTCTATCGACAACTTTACAGGAGACAAATTCGAACGAAAACAGGAAGTCCAATGATGGCAGTCTGAAACGGACTATAGAAATATGCGCACGTGACTCCGTTATAATGATAATAATGTAGTCTTCATAAACATCTAATCAACTCACAAAAATCATTTGGAGAAAATTCTAGATGTGCATCTTCTAAAATGACAAAATGACGCTGCGTTTGTTTTGTTAACATTGCTCCCATGAAGCAAGTTACATTACACTTGCATGCATAGCCATTTTACACGACATGGAGTCTGTGCTGGGAAATGTATACACGTTCTTTATACTTAAGAGAGATAAAGGGGAAACCATTTATTAATTTAGATAGGGTGAATTAACTGACTGCCCAAGCTATGGGGTTTTCAATTCATACCATGAAGTCTACGGTATGATAAATAAAACAAAACAGGTATATGGGGTGGTCTCATAAAACAAACTGGGAAGTAAAAGGGTATTGGGCAACTTTGATATAGGGTGATTAGGCGTATAGTGTACACGCCTTTGTGAGCAGAAGGCAACCCTTACTTGTAGCAGAATTTGGGAGGAAATTAAATATACAATTAATGTTTCCCGGACTACATTGACTTGCTCTCCAAGAGATGAGATTTCGATACACTGCGCATGGCGATGACCGAGCAGTCTTCCGGGGAAAATATTCCATCCTGTCCATGAGGTCACATTATCTCCGGACCATTCATAACTATCACAGTCAGGGCATCCAGATAATGTACCTTGAATCATTCCACTGACTACATGTGGCTATCGGCAAATGGACAAAAAACACCCATGGTACCATCAGATAAAGGTAATCGTGTCATTGTTTTCACGCCGAAAGCCATAATATGGGGCTAATCGATGAATGTGTGCTAGTTTCCGAGGCGAAAAGGAAAACCGGTGATTTTCATAAGGAAGTTCTAGGAGGTGATGTGTTCATAGACTGGATGGAACTTCAGCTATTGTCCATTTTAAACACCGTAAGTGTCATTGTCATGGATAACGCCGGTTAATATAACGTCCAGGAATCAGAGACTGTCGCCCCAACCATGAGTCGTCTGAAGGCGACCATACAGGAATATATGACATCGTCGACTTCAGACCATATAAAACGATAGTTAAACTCCTGGAGAAAATTCGTCTGAATAAGAAACCAGTAAAGTACAAGACATATGTGCTGGCGGCACAACATGGTCATGTTGTCTAACGTACGCTTATCAGATATTGTGAGCTTAACCCTGTTGTGCCTATCTTGGCTAAGATATAACAAGACATTCAAAAGTACAGATTCACATACGTCATCAGCGGAAATAAATGCTACCCCAAGAAACCATCTGTAGAACAACAAATACTTCTTGATTCCAAAACCGCAACCTTCCAATACTCATCCCGTTTCATAGCTCTTAACTATTCCATCATGTTCCCAAGCAAATATAATGCAGTACATATCCTAAATTGCTCATGTCAATTAAGCACAGACCCGTGAAGATTCCGGGGTAGAAAAGGTCTTCAGCAACCCATACTTGCCGCAAAAGGTGACTTGTCGTAAAAGGCGACTAACGGGATCGGGTGGTCAGGCTCGCTGACTTGGTTGATGCATGTCATCAATCCCAATTGCGTGGATCGATGCTCATGATATTAATCACTGGATTGTCTGGTCCAGACTGGATTATTTACAGACCGCTGTCATATAGATGGAATATTGCTGAGTGCGGCGTTAAACAACAACAAAAAAAAAAAATCAATTAAGCACAAACGGCACTATGTTGAGACCACCCCTAACTCTGTGACATTTGCACCTGTGAGAATGCACGGGTCGGTGTGAGGTCATAACTTTGGGGCGGGTGTTCGGTAATTACCTCAGGTTATAGGCCGGTTCATACATGCATGACAACACACGATGATTTTCTAAGTTTATCATCATTTTACCTGTAAAAGTACATTTTGGGAATACAGAAAAACATTTTTCTAGCATTTCCGACAGTGCTTTAATAATTATTATATTTAAGATACTTGATCGAAGATCAGACACAGTGAACTTCGCTATTACATGTGTTCATACACTCTAAAGTCTTGTCTGTACATATGAAACAATGTTGTATTCCGATTTCTTGTGCACTCCGCCGATAATGGATGAGCAAAGAGAGTTTTATCCTTTTTTTCTGAGCACAACACAAAGCAAAGAATTAAGGATTGTGTGGAATAAAAATTGCCTTGTTACCTTATACAGGCACGAATATGGATTAAAAGGTACAAAAATTAGGAAGGATGGTCTCGTGACCTTTAGATTTAACGCCGCAATGAGCAATATTTCAGCTATATTGAAGGCGGCATTGAAATAATCTAGTTTTGACCAGACAATCCCGTGATCTATGAAGAACGATCCACGTTAACCGGGAACGATGACGCGGTCAACCAAAGTCACCGAGCCTGGCCCCAGGATCGGCATCTACGACCAGCATGGGCTGCTGGGTCCTTATTCTAACCAGGAATCTCCACTTCCGGAAAACACATGATATTTAACTTCTCGACGTGTCTGCCATCCATTCGTCATTAACAGTTCGACTTCATCTGAAGGTTCCCGTCGTTGAAGTCGGTGATTTAGTGATTTTTGTCCGTTATAGTGATAAACCCGCATAAAACCTAAGTGTTTTTGTGTGTGCTTCAAGCAATATGTAGACACCAACAGTATTCGCCCAGACCTCGGTCAGTTTGTTTCAAACGTGTAAATATCTCGAGTATTCGTCTATCAATATCACTATTATTATATTACTAACCTGAGAAATCCTAGCAGGAAACGTTGGTGTCTTCAAACACCCTTTGAGACAATGCGTCGAACTGTATTAGTTGTCTAGCTGTCGGACGCGCCAACCATTTGGCCAACCAGTCCTTGTAGAATATAACACGAACACCGTATCATAACAATGACTTTATTCTAACAACCTGTTTGACATATTTCTGCAAAACACAACATGGATTTCAAGAACAATCAAATGTAACACAGCATTAGCTGCCTGAAAGGCCCATTACTTCCCACGGTTCTCGCGACGTCAAGTCACGCTGTTGCAGTAAGCAATCTAGTAAAAGCATTAACCGGTATTCATTCTACAAGGTGCTGGGGATATTTTCGAAAAAAACATAATACACCCAGTGAAAAAAACCCTGACAAAATAACTTTGCACATAAGATAAAATTTAATTAAAACAATTGGTACGTCACTGCAGGGGAACGAAACGTCGGTTTTTTTGTATGGTCAACGATATCCCACCCCACTGGAGATGGTTCTAAAGGAACAATAAAATATATAGGAAGGTTGCTTCTACGATCCCAATCCAGTCAATGACATATTGGATAATAGATTATTAAAATATGTAATCGTGATATATTTTATCGTTTTGGGATCATTTGTATCAAGTGGGGTTAATCAAAGTATGTTTGATGCAAAAAGGCATCATGCAGGGTCAATGTCTGTAACTGCCTGTCAGGAGGTTGGTATTTTGGAATTTCCATCGTCAATAGGTTTTGTGTACACTACGTTCTTCCATGACACGGTATGGTTCAAGCGACAAGGAAACCAACGTGTGCTTAGACCAATGAGCGCTCAGACTACATCACACAAACTTCTATCTCGCTGCATCACGTGCCATAATCCGTGCAGCTGTCTGCTCTACACATTGCTTCATGGTAGGGTTCGCACGAAATGAGTGTACGGAGTAGGGCTCATTTGACTTCCGCGAGTTTTTGACGGCTATGTTTCATTAGTTGACTGAAAATGGTACCGCAATGTGGTCGATATAATTACGGGTGATGGAGGAACTTGTATACAAACCCGTGAAGCATTCACGATGGAGAGCTTCGTTCTGTATACAAATTAGGTATTTTATTATCGGCACTTATATCATAATTGGATAAGATCTTTGGTAAGAGTGGGAACATGTCCTTGTGAATTCCTGGGATTAACAGAATAACAGTTTATTTCTATGCCTATTATACATGAGGCGTGGAGGAGGCATGGACGACCTAGGGTCAAAGGCACCTCAACACACAGTGAAGAATCGTGCACCTTGGCAGTCCCAGGCTCGCTCCAAATATGTAACCAGCACCCGTGGAATTCATAAAAATGGTATCCGGACGACCAGCGTCATTCTAAACTTCAGCTGACATCATGTAGTATATTACTGAAATTATGTACAATGATTAAAACCAAAATCAGCTAAGTTTGATGATCCTTAAAAATCCGTTGAAATCTGAATCCTCTTTTCATAATGTTCACTTTATCTTTCTTAAAAATATGAAACTGAAATACTGTTCAAAGCTGCGTTATATCTGGTGCTTTTGGGTGTGTATTTGACTTATTAGAGGGTGTGGTTGACCGACATATATAAGTCAATGAAAGACCTGCCCATGGCTCTAATACCAGCATGACGATAGACATTGACAGCGAGCAACACAATCCCCCAATATTGAAATAACGAAATGAACAAAATAAATACACGTTTTTATAGAATGTTATTTCGAAGAACAAATACAGCTCGACTGGAATTAAGCAGTGCCCTTTTAATTAATAGTCACTGAATTTACAAAATTATATAAACGTAGACCGAGATCTGTTTTTTCGATGATGTTTTCCGAATGCAAAAAAACCCCTTCTGGAAACACATTTTAAAACCCCCTTTTAACAATATTTCCTTTTGTGTTGTTGCATTTTGTATGTTTTCTTGTTTAATGTAATTAAAACATTATTTATATGTTATTTGTATAATTTACAACGTATCAATGCATTAATTTATCCGGCTATTCGTACTGAAGTATGGTCAATATCAGCGTATTATAACTGCTGTCATTTTGGCACAATGTCCTGTCATGATAAAACATCATGTAATGTCTTAGGAGAAACTATGTAATCACTATAATTCACTATGTACAGATATATGGCTATATGGTGTGAAAATGCCGTGCAGTAAGGCCTCGTCAGTCTATGACAATACGGTCCACATACTTCCCCCTTTCAAACTATACAAGGCATATATGTACATTCCAACAAGGTACAAATCGAACACTTCTCTTATCAATCAGTCACTGAGTGTTCACACTCCACGTTCTGGTGTTGTTCCCCAAAGCGATCTTCGCACTACGACTGCCATGATACGGAATGGAGTTGCTGTCGTCTCAGTGCAAAAATCTTTTTGTGGAAAGGGACCAACTAATTTTGAAATATGTTAATTTTATTGGCAAAATGCGTACAGGATAGGCAAGTAATGCTGTATCGGAATAATTTAATAACATATAATCTTGACCAAATTTCACGGTCCAGTCACAGGACTTTTTACCGAAATGTATGCATATTCATGGTCCAAACCAGTGGCCCCGGAGAGTGGTTTGATCCATGAATATGCATGGTTTTCACTAAAAGGCCGTGTGATCTAGTGTCATAGCAGAACGTTTTGTAATATACCCCGTGTATGGTATTTTATTCAGGAAATATCAAAAGATCAATATCATTAAAACCAGATCTAAGTTCTAACAAAGGCCTGAGGACATCCCATTACGGCCTTCCGCAAAATTTGACCGACCACTGAAATGACTAACAAGAAGTCAATATCAGCCAAATAGAAAGCAGCTTTCTCGAGCTTTACGGCATTCGTTTCAACCTGGCGACTCCATTTCCATCTTCCCAGGGCAAGTGAGTAAACTGACTACAAAAGTCCAGTTTCCACCCTTGCCGAACTAGGCTGGTATTATGGAGTTACAATTTGGCTGGACTAACGAGTCTATGCATAATCCAATTAAAATCGCGCAACGAAATCGAAATCCGGTTCGTAAACGGTCATGCAGATTTCGGTCGATTGCAGGATTTGCAAAGCATGTGCACTGCTAACTCGTTGTCATCAGATATTTTCTAAATCTTTTCATATTTTTAATCAAGGTGCTCACGTGATTTGATGCACTTCGCGATGTAAGACCCGTTTGATCACAATACAGATCTTGATTATCGATCAACTCGTCTTGGCTCGGCCCTAACCCTAACCCTGACGAGAGATTGAATCTGATTGGGCCATAGGAAAGACATAGAAGGGACATAACTCGTAATAGCCACTTGTGGCGCTACCATCGAGCCTAGGAATTCCAGTCTAGTTCGGCAAGGGTGGAAACTGGACTTTTAAAGTCAGTTAACTCTCTTGATCCGGGAAGATGCTCCATTTCAGACTACGATTGAAAAATATGTTGACACAGTTCTGGATTAAAATTTTGAAAACTGAACAAAAGAACATTCCGAAAGGTCTAATATATGGTTGAGATAGTATGGCAGTGTTTCCCACGTACTTAGCGATGGCGAGAACTAAGATCTGATTTTAATTAGCTTGATCAAATGATATAATTGCAAACATAATAATCTTTATCACAAATTGCCTCAATGCATATATTGCCAGGGCATTCGTCACCACTTGCCCCTTTCCGTAACCTGCAAGAAGACTCGTCCCCCTATCGATGAATGTTATGTGCGAAAATACGACAAACCAATCAGAATGCGCGTATGATTTCAAGTACCTTGTCAAAGAATCCCTCAGAAATATTTTTTGATGTTACACATGTCTTGCATCTAAAAATATACTCAAGACACAGTTAAATGTGTTCAATCATACTGTATAATTCCGCAAGTCCCGATGTGCTTTAAATTTCTTCTGAAATATATATAATATATGGGGAAATATATGTGAACCATTACGCAACGAATTGACAATTGTTTTAGGTGTGCCCGTTTTCGCTAAGACGGAACCCGGTCGCAAAAATGGCCACGAGTGGGGCACGAGTCGCTATTCGGCTTGTCCCGGAATAACACGAGTTGGTCACGAATGATTGCCAGGGCTCGATTTAAGGAACTTGATTTAACTTGAACCAGATGCATGACAACCAAGGTGCACCAAATAAAGCCAGGTTGCCCCCGGGTCACACAATGGTATCAAAGTTGAAACATAGCAACCGGTCGGCAGCCATAGTCACATAACTTATTGCTGTAAAACGTAATAGGAACATGTGCAGTTCCTGAAGTACCCACAGTTTGATTACGTCAGACATAAGAAAGCATAACAAATTACACATAACACAGAGGTTAGTGATGTAGTATGGTAAATAAACTTTAGAGCTATTGAGTGTGTCCAAACATCGATTTTGTGTCGACACAAACTTGATTTTTATTTTACACGCACTTGGTTCACGTAGACAAAAATATGAGGTTGCATTTTTCAATAATAGGTTGCAATGGTGCATGTTCTTCACAGCTAAATCGAGCCCTGCTGGATTAGAAATTAATTTATCTTTGGATCACAATCGCTTTGTGTAAAATAATTGCTTTCTTCACATACACCTTCGCATAGCTACATAAATACATCAACTCCATACTATTTGGTTACTGACATGACGAATACAAGTTATTTACACAGACACTGTTCAAAGTGAAATCTGCCCGAGAAACATTTTGTCCGGGTTAAGAAGGTTCTGTTATGCACATCCCATCAATACACACATAATCAGAATTAAGGAAGCATGCATCTTCGATTATCCAGGTTATTCATCCCCATTCCGTTATGATAAATACCCTGCACCCATTCGCTTACACAGCATCGTTTCATTTAATTCGAGGGACACGATGCCAACATATCCGTCCAATCAAATGACAACTTATTGGAACCCGAACAATAAAGAGTCATTACATGTGATTGGCTGTTGATTTCTATATCGAGTGCGGAGCTAGTGATAAGAGAGATGAATATGGTGACGTCACTTCTGCAACCCAGTTATTATGATAGTGAAGCAAAGGCTATATTGTTTTTCGTTATGGTTTACCACTGAAGAAAGTCAGCAAAAATTCCTGAGTGTCATAATGTAGGATTATCTCAATCTCAGTCGATAAATAAAAAAGAGCATATCAGATGCATCTTGTGCAGAAACTCAGTTGAAGCAGATCACTGTAAACCCAATAAGCCCCATTAACTTGAAAGACAATCGTTTCGTCGTATATTCTGTCCATATTCTGCCCTCTGAGTATGTGCTGTTGAGCAATCCCGTCAGTCCATCCACTGATTATGAACATTATTGATATTTTCTGTACAAATACGAATTCCCGTGGTCCATCTCTGCACAACACAACAAATCGTATGTTATAGTAACACAGCTAGTGTCTTGTCGATTGCTTCAGATGCCCTCATTGTCAATCACACACACGTCTTTTGGCTGGCAGAGAGACATGGATGACATTGTCGAGCTGACACTGCCGTGCCGACACTGCCTCTGAAATCACCATGACAAGATGGCCAACATTTCCAGCAGCACCCTCGAAGTCCAAGCGTGTATGTTCCGCGTTTCTCGCCTCGAATAAACATACCCTGAATTCCGAGGATGATGCTAAAGATGAGGACTTCGAGTGTCACATCTTCCTATCTCACTCTTATGGACACACTTTCTACACTCTTCGCCAAAAGCTCGTTTCTGCATCCTGAAGATAATATAACTCAGTCCTTACATCATCACAGAGTTATGTTTCATGAGACAAGTGACTTCCCGATTTCTTGTTTTCTGTGAATCAGGTATTGGCGATGGATCCATTTTAATCACATGTGGTTGTAAATCATGTGATTCACAGATCCTGGTAAGATTCATTTGAGATCATATAGTGTTATAATTCATGTGATTCACAGATCCTGGTATGATTCATTTGAGATCATATATGGTTATAATTCATGTGATTCACAGATCCTGGTATGATTCATTTGAGATCATATAGGGTTGTAATTCATGTGATTCACAGATCCTGGTATGATTCATTTGAACCATGTATGGTTGTAATCCATGTGATTTATATATCCTTGTAAGATTCATTTGAATCAGGAAAGGCTTTTCTCCTGAAGGGGATGTACACCCGTTTAAAACATTGTCGACCATGTATTAAGAGTCCCTCCCTTCCGTGTTGCTCATGCAATCAGGTCGAGATAGGTCGGTTCTTTCAGACACAGACTGTCCAGGCGTTTGTGGATTTCCTTCATTGTCAGTCTCTCCGTCGGCTGCCTCTTCCAACACCCCAGCATTATCTTGTAGACGTCATCCGGGCATATCTGAGGGCAGTCAAGCAGGTGCCCGTTCTGGATGCACTGTATTACCTTCAATAGAATGGCAGTCATGTTAAAAGAGAGAATGCACTCATCAATATTCAAGTTATATGAAGTACTGTAAATAATCAAATCTGTGTTTGGTTTCACGATGAGAAAAGCCACAAAAACACACAAATATCAAAAGAAGTCGTCCATTGTACGACTCCGGCTATCCCATAAGCATGTCTATGGAACACTATCAATTAGTGATGATACCAGGTGCTCGCGAAAAGATTAGCCTATCCTGCCCAACACAGTGATTGACGTCAAGAGCAACGCTCCATGCAGTGGTTGGTGTCATAAGCGACGTTCCACGCACCTTTCCTTGCAGTGATTTATATCATAAGCAATGTTCCATGCAGTGATTGGTGTCATAAGCGACATGCAGTGATTGGTGGCATAAGCGACCAAGCTCCTCACAGCGATAGCCCATTCGCGGAGCTCTCTGTATCGCTGCCACCAGTCAAAACTCCCCACTGTGATACGGGCTACAACCATGTTTGGAGTTGAACTCGAAGTCGACTGACCGTTATGTTTACAAACACTTGACGACTACCGTGACCCCGAATACTCATACCGCTGCTAAATTTTGTTCTCAGTTTGTGAATTTGAATTTCTGTTTCATTACAACTATCTACATGTTATTGACATACAATATAAATATTTCGTTTTTAATGATTTTATTACAAGGTACACACGGTTATTATCTATTGTGAAGACGTCCGATTTTCGATCACAAATCACTTAATTTCGTTAATCCGACATACTCGTTAATCCGACACAATCATGTGCAACCAACGATGTCGGATTAACGAGACTTGACTGTAGTTATAATGTAAGGGGGAAGTTGGTTGATTTTCTGTTCGTCTGCAATCTCGAACCAATCCGATCAACAAACAAAAAGGTAAATATATCTGGGAAGTATGGTCAACTGTAAACCTTTTCAAAATTAACGGTGATTGCATTCACAAAGACAAAAACAAAAGTATAAACGTTACTACATTTGGGGTTAAAGGGCAAATATCAAGATTCTTGTAATGGCTGCGTCCACACTGGTGGCAGCGATGTTACCGAGAGTGTAACGAAGGTGTCACGCGCTGGGAAGGAGCTTGATAAGCGACATGCAGTGATTGGTGTCATAAGCGACGTTCCATGCAGTGATTGGTGTCATAAGCGACGTTCCATGCAGTGATTGATGTCATAAGCGACATGCAGTGATTGATGTCATAAGCGACGTTCATGCAGTGATAGGTGTCATAAGCGACATGCAGTGATTGATGTCATAAGAGACGTTCAATGTAGTGATTGATGTCATAAGCGACCTTCCAGGAGGTTTGGCTGCGGTCGCACAGAATCAGCCCGACATACCGATCCATGAAGTCGCCTTGTTCGACAAGCACAGGTTGATCGAAAGTTATTATAACCTAGAATCCACACGGGGATGTGATGCCACGTACATGCACATTCGGTAAGATAAGAATATTTATGTAGCATTTACTCCGACATTATGTAGCCTGTAACACCGTACCTCTATATTGGACAGTTCGTAGTAAGGCTGTTTCCCGTATGTGAAGATCTCCCACATAACGATGCCGAAACTCCACACATCGGATTCCACTGTGAAGGTTCGGTACAGCAGACTTTCGGGAGGCATCCAGCGGACCGGCAACATGGCGGTTCCCCCGACCTGGAACAGAGGGATACATTGGGTGATGATGAGGTGAGGTGTAATGAAGTCCAGAGCTCCAGATAAGCTGCGTATCTGCGTGAAATACGCATCAGAAATGCAGAAATACACAGTAAAATATAATCCAAGCGTATCAAATACGCAACGAACATTACAGATACGCTACAAAAATAAAACTTGTGCGTACCATCAAAATATTGTGAAGTAACCCTGCGTATTCGATTAGCAAATCAGCAACTTATTTTGAAATTATAAAGGGGCATTCCGTCAACCTTGCCAAACTCCACGATGACAGTTACATCATGATCATTTGCCATCACACTTTCTTGTGGAAGTATCGTGGTATTTTTGAGTCCTATAAAGCTCTCGAACCCACACGACACCAGTTTGCAGGGACTAGATGTATAGCGTTTTTAAATATTTAACTTAAATACCCACATGTGTAAAAACTAGTTGGTAACAGAAATTTGAATACGCAGGTAGAATTACTGATACCCAATGATTTTAAAATGCATGGGTAAAATACCCACAACACCAAAAGCTTATCTGGAGCTCTGTGAAGTTTACCGTTTTGCTCAAGATTATTGCATTTATATAGCAACTTACATGTACGTGTGTGTTAGGATACTTGTACTGGTCTGGACTTGCGTCGGTTTTATAGTGCTAGCCCACTGAGGTACTGTGCTTCAGTTTAACATGAAGACCCCAACCAGACTCCGAGCCGACCAGTCCTTGTTTTAGCCCCTTAATGCCGATCCCCATGCTATGCAGGGTGGCAATAACGACCATCTTTCAACGTCTTCTGGTATGACGCGGCCAGTGATCGAACCACCGACCTTCCGCTCCAGACGCTCTGTCCACATTCTATTCCAACTATTTTATTGTAAAAAGATTCCCTGACCCAGGAATATCAAACGGTCGGTCCGTAATACTGCGGCCCTTTATGAGATGCCATCCTGCTCATAAGCATTCAGCATATCACTTAGTCTTTACATCCAATTTAAGAAATCTTGAGTCATATCAGTGTACACAGCTGGTACAAGCACATTAGACTAGGACTTTCACATAGAATACATGACCATGCGTGCTCATAAGCTTCGGGCTAAACATGTTATTTATTTGTCACACTTTGTAAGAACAAAGACGGAAATTACATTTCAACATTGAAATATTGGCATCCGTATACCAAGTAAACATTTCATGGCATAAAGCGTACTATTCGGGCATTCGGGGTTCCAAAGGTGGGTGACTACTCTCCGCCCAGTTACTAGGAAACAACCTACCCTGTAGTAGTCCGTGCTGTAAACATCCCGTGACATGCCGAAATCCCCAATCTTTACTATGAGCTTGTCATCCACCAGACAGTTCCGGGTGGCCATGTCGCGGTGCACGAAGTGCTGGGACGCCAGGTAGTCCATGCCGGTGGCGATCTGGTTGGAGATGTGCAGAAGTTGTGTGATGGTGAGCGTATCGTTCTGCGGGGTTCCCTTACAGATGACTGACGAGTCCGGGCCATGGGACCTGTGTCACGGAGAATAGAAACAACGAAAATCAATAATAATAATAAGAATAATAATGATGATAATATTAATAGATCTAAGATAATATGTACATTTTACTACTACTACTACTACTACTACTACTACCATAACTATTATTAACATGTACATCTGTATAGAACCGATTCCACACAACACATGCTTCATTATTTAGCGCACAAGTATAAACCCGTTCATCGGAAATTTGCATTCTCTACTCCCTGGGAAGTATATATGACCTATACTAGAAACAGTTACACGATTCCGCATTACATCTTCTCGTACCGGATACTCATTTATTGATGGGTGAACACAGGCAAATGTCAGGCCTAAGTTAACATTTATATAATGTTTATGGTTCCTGCGACCACGGCAAAAAACTGGTAAACTGTAAATGACATGTAATTGTCTTTCAACTTAAACTTGTTGTGACTTGTTTGTTGTTTAACGCCGTACTCGGTAAACTTCCAGCTGTATGACGGCGGTCTCTAACTAATCGCGACTGGAGCAAACAATCCAGTGATTGACATCATGATCATCAATCCGCACAATGTGGATCGATGACATGCATCAACCAAGTCAGCGTGCCTGACCACCCTTTTGGCGCCTCTTACGACAAGCATAGTCACTGCAAATTAAACAGTTAAACTGGTAGTAGTATATACATGAAAAAACAAACAAATTTTTTTCTGATACATTCAATACGCACTGAAAGTCAGTACAACAGTGTCAAGCAGTTTTAAAACAATTTTCAAAGGCAAATTGTATTCTGACCCACCGGTAAGTGTGATAAAATAAAAAAGGTTGTTTTGTATGTATGTTTTAAAAAAAAATTCGACC
The DNA here is from genome assembly GCF_023055435.1 of Haliotis rufescens. Lineage (NCBI taxonomy): Eukaryota > Metazoa > Mollusca > Gastropoda > Lepetellida > Haliotidae > Haliotis > Haliotis rufescens. The sequence continues at coordinate 56,117,950 of NW_025963779.1, read as the reverse complement.
GACCTTAACAAAAAAATTTCGGAATGATCTATGAGATGGTAATGATCTATGAGCTGCCTAACGTTGCCATGGGTTTTCCTTAAACATATATTTTGTATTGCATTCGCTAGAAGCAGCGTTAAATCTCACTCACTAAAATTTGGGTTAAACTGATATACTCTATGCAACGGCTAGTTGTATTTCTCCTTCATAAGTTTAACACTATAATAATATTATTTTGAAAGGACACATACAGGAGAAGGCCCTTTCACACAAACATATTTTGTCGGATGCGTCGGGTATAATTGAGGAATTGGGGACGGTTTTCAAGTGAGGCATTGTTCAAAAACTGTAAGGATAATTCTTGTCATAGTGTGAGGTAATTTACTTTAGCCGTGTGTGCCAAATAATAAAAATAGCACCACCTAATAATGTTCCTTACCTTAAATAGTTATTTAAATCTCCATTGGACATGAACTCGAATATCATCATATAATTCTCATTATTTTGAGAAACACCATAAAATGTCACAATATTGTCATGTTGGAGGTTAGCCAGAAGCTCAGCTTCCCTGTCAAAGTCTTTCATCACTGATTCACTTGTTGCGTCTTTGAGAGTCTTGATTGCAATTAGAGTTACTTCCCCTTCTTCAACAAGCCCAGTGCAGGTTCCAAGGTAAACGCGCCCAAACGCACCTTCCCCGAGTTCTCGCAAAAAACAGATTGTTTCTGGTCGGATGGTTCTCTGTGCTGAAATGTTAAATGTGACTCTGTTATTGAGTGAGTGAGTCTGGTTTTACGCCAATTTCAGCAATATTCCAGAAATGGGCTTCACACATTGTACCAATGTGTGATATCAAACATGGCCTTCAACGTGACGAGTTAATGCCCATCACCTTTAGCAGAACATCACGATACTGTCACATCAGTTGTGATACGGTGTTATCTATAAAGTTGGAATGGTATGAATATCTAATAAACCATATTTTTTATTAATACTATGTGTATAATACAAGAATATTTCTTATTTTCCAAGGTCTTTTTTACGTGAAAAGATATGTATTTATAAACCATGGAGCAGTGCTCCGTGAGATGTTATACTATTCATTCTGTATTTTATTGTACCAAAATCAACTCATAGATGTCATGACATATGAATTCGTGCTAAATTTAAAACGATGTTGTGATATAAATATATGTCGAACGATTTATTGATGGAAATTGAACACATGGTAACACTCAGTCCAGCATGGAGATGTTATTGTTGAATAAGGATTAAGTGATGTCTATGATTTGATGTTTTGTTACATCAAATGTTTATGGAAAACATTTTAAAACAACATGTTATGAATAAAACCTTGATATCTTAATATTGGGATGAAATTGCAAACCAAATCATGTCATCTCATGTTGGTCCACCAGGCATAGATCTACAGTTAAAGCTGTAATCTCTTTTCTGTCAAAACATTATAGATACCTACTCGAATTATTCCTGTAGGCAGTTTTCTGCATGTAATTAGGGTTTTCTATCAAATGAAGACTATTGAGAGGTGCAGCTTCCAGAAGGAGTCCGCCCTTGGTGACCTTCGGTCCGATGACTCCCTTGTTCCGGTTTTGGAAGGTCGCATGACGGTTGATCTTCCTGCGGTGCCGGCGAACACACACGACGAGTGTGATGGTGAAGGCCAGGATAATGGCCGTTGCAGATGCCGTCACGATTACTGTCTGGGGGAGGAATTGTCATGTTATCAATTATTACATTATCGTAGGCATGGCAGCATCCATTCAACAGAAACAGTACTGGCAAATCTTTGGAACTCAAAGTTCGTAAACCATTTGTCATCACTCGCCCACATTCGTGACACGAATGACAATTTCAATATGGAACGGCGTTGTTTTGTCAAAAAAGGGACGATTGATGAACACCAATCGATTCGAATAAAAAACTCCCCGCCTTTAGCTGACAGATACTAAATTATCAGGATTATTCTGTTGTTTTTCTATAAATCCATTGCCGGTGACAGGGGGTTGCCCATTCTAATCAAAGTGCCGCAATTGGTTGTGCAGAGTTGCGTCCCTTAGTCCTGAATCTGTTTTTTTTTTCAGAACACTTCCAGACCAACGTCGCCTTGGGCTTTTCCCACATACACTCACATGCCATGATATAATTAAAATATTCCTCGGATAGGAATTATAACAACCCATTCACACAGCTTATGAAGCACTCAGGGATTGTTCCTAATCTATGGCTAGGATACACACACCAAAACACTGCCACACATGTCCAGTTAGCTATGGTCGAGAACATGACGACTTGCACCTCGTCCACAGCGTGTAATGTTTTGACAGTATCACTATATCCCTTTTTTACATCATTGTCGTAGCTGCTTGTTGCATCAACAACCTCATCATCAAAACTGTCCGAGTCATGTCATAATGACGTAAGGGTGGATGCCTAGGTATGAGTGGCTGTTGGGAAATGTCACAGGTCCCAAGAAAGACGGCTGTCTTCAAAAATCCCGCATTCTTTGGCTGGTCTCAAGAGGGCGTGCAGTCGGGTTGAATCATGAGAAGGATATGCCGTTGAGTGAGCGACAACAACACATCCTGTCAGCATACTTCCAAGGCTAAGGAAGGAACAGTTCACGTTCAGGATGATCTGAAGGTCATGAATGAACTGTTTTGCAGCATAAACTAATGTCTGGAAATTTACAGCAATTATGGGGAAAATCGAGCAACACCTTTCCTATCATACTGCAGATGTTGGACAGCATTTGAGACAGGGACGGATCAAGGAAAATGAACACCAAGCTATCCCCAGGAAGCAAAGGCGCTTGCAGGGACCATCAATGACCTTGCCAGGAAGTTTGAGTGTCCTATTTTGTACGCTCCCAAGCTTTTCAAGACAACAGGCTTGTTTGAGTCTGAGACTTGGGATTTCATTGAGTCCTGGATGACTGCTAGAGAGGCGGAATTGTCTTAGATATGAATAACAACTTTGAACATGAATAACTATTGAGAGTATGGCAATAGACCCTTTCCAGTTTGGTATAATATGTACGTCTGTCAAATTACTATTGTTGTTTTCAAGCTTTGAAAGTGGGATGGGCCATATCTACTGATTTGAATGTTCAGGGGGGTGGGGAATTTTAAGTGATCACCAACCGCCCATACCACAAATTATGCATGCAATTATGTACTTTGCAAGTAATATGAAATCTTAAACATGTATCAACCATGTCAGTGAGCCTGACCACCCCATCCCTTTCGTCGCCTCTTACGATAAGCATAGTCGCCTCTCTCGGCAAACATGGGTTGCCGGGTCTAAAACGGATCTTCGTGAGTCCTTAAACTTATACGAACATAACATGGCATTAGGTACGAAGAATGGCTTCACCAATGGCCCGTCTCCGTAGTCAAGGTGATAGAGCGTCTATCCGGATAGTGGAAGGTCGATGTCAAAGCAAAATACCGCTCGGTATTAGGGGGATTAAACAACGACTGGTTGTCTCGGAGTCTGTATACTGTGTTTGAGTGGGGTATGCATGTTAAACTGCGGCATGGTATCTCAGCAATCTCATTAAAATCAGACTTAGTTCTCGCTACCGCTAAACAAAAATCTGAGGACATCCCATTAAGGGTCACGTTAGAACAACCTTTCATCCGACCAATCGCAGCGTCGCTTACCAGATCATGAAAGTGAAAGTGTGATTTCTAATCACGCAACCTCAAAAACTTTAACACTGGGTTTAACGACTGAATCCAAACAATCTAGACCACCAGCCATTCCAGAATGTTCTTTTGTTCAGATTTCAAATTTATAATCGAGAATTTGTCAAAATATGTTTCGAAGCGTAGTCGCCAATTTGAAATTAGTGCCGTAAAGCACGAGAAAGCTGCCTTCTGATTGGCTAATATCGACTTCTTGTCAGTCATTCCATTGGTCGGTCAAAGTTCGCGCAAGATCGGTCTGACGTGACCCGTAATGGGATGTCCTCAGATCTTTGTTTAGCGGTAGCGAGAACTAAGATCTGATCTTTGTGAGATTGGGTATCTCACTAAGCTAGCTAAAAAAAACGGCATTAGTACACGCGCGCACGCACACGAGGTTTTACGCCGCTTTTAGCAATATTCCAGCAATATCACGACAGGAGACACGAGATGTGAGCTCCACACTTTGTACCCATAAGAGGAATCGAACCCGGGTCGTCTGTGTGACGAGTGATGCTTTAACCACAAGGCTACCCCACCGCCCGCACACGAACGTCACTGTATAAGTGAATAATCTTGAAACCAGCGTTAAACCCCATTTCACCTCACCTCTGCTCACCGCAAATGGCGACGTGATTAGTGAGATCGCAAAGGGCAACGTGATAGGTGAGTTGGTTTATTGCGTATCATCGTTGCCCGACGACGTGGATTGATGTTCATAATATCAATCACTGAATTGTCTCGTCTAGACTCGATTATTTACAGGACGCGTCAGGTAGCTGTACTTTTGCTGAAGGCGGCGTTCAACAACAAACACAAGGAAAAACACCAATTTGAGAACACATTCAATATGGCATCGCTTCTTACTATTTTAAAGTCGTCCGTATTCTTCACCTTCGGCTGTGTAGTGGTTGTCGCTTGGGGCAGGAAAGGAGGTGGGTTGGGAAAAGGGCGTGGCCTCTCAGGGTGCCCTGTAATTTTTAAAGAAAAATATAACCATAATTAGGTGTGAGTCAGTGAGTGACTTGGATTAAACGCCGCTATCAACAGTGTTCCAGTTGTATCATGGCGTGCCGGGATTGGTACCCACGATCATAGCTTGCTGGGGTGCCCAAGAGACGCTACTCTGCATAGCGAACTGCAGCGCCTTAGGCGACTGGGCCACCCGTGGTCTCCCAACTCCTCCACAATCAGGAAGGAGAAAACCCAAACAATATCCTTTGTTGTGCATAAACATTACATATGACATAAAGCGCCAAATTTCATAAGCTTCATCTGCATCGTTAATAAAATCGGAAAACAAAACTGAAGATTAATACCTAAAAAGTTTGTTTTTCTGAAAAACATGAAAACGTCGCTTGCTGTTTATCAATTACAATATTTGTCCAAAGTATATTTGATAACTCTTTCACACACAAAATATTTTTTTAATAAACTTCAAAAAGATAGAAATAGATAGAGTTTATATTTGAAACAAATCACCATAAGAGTTGTAAAAGGTAACGTTTTAAATACAAAAGGGGAAAAGAAGAAAAGTACACTTGCCATTGTCACAAATTTTTCTGAGGCTATTTTTATATAGTAACCAATGCTGCCAGTTTAGTACTCTTTGAATAATACACTTGCACTAGAAGATTACAGATACTATAGGACAAAAAGCGGACAGACAGATTACTGATACTATAGGACTAGAAGCGGACATATTACTGATACTATAGGACAAGAAGCGACAGACAGCCCAATGACTAATCTACTTGTTGAACTATGATCTACTGATCCTATGTTCTACAGATTTATGATTGTCTACTGGTTCTACTATAATCTACTGTGAGCTACTGATTCTACTATGGCCTACTGATTCTACTACTACATGTATGTACTGATTCTACAATTATCAATTAATTCTACCATGGTCTATTGATTCTACTATGAACTACTGGTTGTACTATAATATACTTTTTGTTACTGATTCTACTACTAAAAAAGTAATTCTACTGATCTACGGATTCTACTATTGTCTCTTGGTTCTACTAAAATGTACGATGTTCTACTGATTCTACTGGTTTCAACTGATTCGATTATGATCTGATTCTGCTATTATCAACTTATTCTGCTATTATCAACTGATTCTGCTATTATCAACTGATTCTACTATTATCAACTAATTCTGCTATTGTCAACTGATTCTACTATCACAACTGATTCTACTATTATCAACTGATTCTGCTATTATGAACTGATTCTGCTATTATCAACTGATTCTGCTAATATCAACTGATTCTGCTATTATCAACTGATTCTACTGTTATCAGTTGAATCTGCTTTTATCAACTGATTCTGCTACTATCAACTGATTCTACTATTATCAACTAATTCTACTATTGTCAACTGATTCTACTGTTATCAATTGAATCTGCTATTATCAACTGATTCTGCTACTATCAACTGATTCTACTATTATCAACTAATTCTACTATTGTCAACTGATTCTACTGTTATCAATTGAATCTGCTATTATCAACTGATTCTGCTATTATCAACTGATTCTACTATCATCAACTAATTCTACTATTGTCAACTGATTCTACTATCACAACTGATTCTACTATTATCAACTGATTCTGCCATTATGAGTGGAGTGAGTATGATTTTACGCCGCTTTTAGCAATATTCCAGCAATATCACGGCGGGGGACACCAGAAATGGGCTTCACACATTGTACCCATGTCGGGAATCGAACCCGGGTCTTCGGCGTGACGAGCGAACGCTTTAACCACTAGGCTACCCGACCGCCCTCCGCTTTTATGAACTGATTCTGTCATTTTTTAACTGATTCTGTTAATATCAACTAATTCTACCGTTATCAATTGAATCTACTATTATCAACTGATTCTACGATCACAACTGATTCTACTATGTTCTACTGATACTTCTATGATCTACTGATTCTACTATAGTCTCCTGTTTCTACTAAAATCTGCTATAACCTACTGATCATACTATTACATACTGGATCTACTATCATCTACTGGGTCTACCATAATTAAATAGTTCTACTAACATCTTCTGACTTTTCTATGATTTACTTGTAATCACCCTTCCAAAAATATGAAAAAAAACACTTTATGAATATATTTACATGGATCGTAACCTCCAAGCCTATTGCCCATTTGCAGGAAATGTCGAGGTGAGGCTGAAACATGCTACAGTAGTTTCAGAACAACATAACCAGTCTTGAGTGGGTTGATGGGCGTGTGTAGTGAGGTCATGGATATGTCGTGGAACTAAGACACGCGGTCATACATCGATGGCTGTGACATCCGGTTTTATAGGGCAATATAATGTTACATTTGTTGGGAAAAACAAACTGTTCCAGAAAATATTCGAAATTTTGCCTAAGGTTTTAACAGTCAAAGGGGAAAAAACCTTGTTAATTGATTTGGATACAAAACAATAACTGGTTTCAGAATAACACAGACAACATATTATTAGGAACTCCTGTGTTTGAATTTCTAGTTACAAGTTATCGCACGACTACAAAAGGCTGTATGCACCATCTCAGAAGCACTGAACTTTAAATGTTAAAAGGAACAGATATAGGGTAATTTCAATTAGGGCATCACCCCAAGCTTCACACTCATGTTTTATTATTCCGACCAGTCTAGCAGTTGTTGATTATCCTTATTACATTGAGAGAATGTCTACAATTCCAATTCTGGACTAATTGCAACGTCTAGACCATGAATGGTACTGGGCTTCAGGCCTTGGAACCTCTTGAAGAATAACAGGCATAAATGTAGAATGTGAATAACTGGATTGTCTGGTCCAGACTCGATTATGCAGAGACCGCCGACCTATAGCTGGAATATTGCTGAGTGCGGCGTTAAACAACAAAGAAAGGAAGGACAACGTGACATCACAAACACACCGTCATTATACGACACAAACACACCGTCATTATTCGTCACAAACGCACCGTCATTATACGTCACAAACACACCGTCATCATACGCCATAAACACACCGTCATTACACATAACCACATATCCTTCCTTAACACTTGAACACAGATACTTCCATGACACATACACACATATACGTTGATGACACATAAGCACATTGTCATTCTAGATAACTGAAACGTTATACGTGTTAAAATAACTTACGTATTTGATTTTGATTTCTTGAGATGAAGATGTTTTTCTGATCTTTACCATACGTATTGTTGACGACGATAGTGTATGTTCCGGCGTAGTTGAAATTCGCTGTATCAAATTCCAGAGAGCCCTGCACCCAGCCAGGACATATTGTAAAGTTAAAGCCGAGTATCCCCTTTCTCTGTAGAGCTTTATTATTGAACAACCACTGAATAGAGGGCTCCGGCCAGCCGCGGACATCATATCTCAGTTTCTGGTCCGTTGCTTCGTTGATGGTCATATTCACTTTCGTAATGTTTAGTCGTGGAGCAGCTGGAATGGATGAATATAGTGTGTGAATTAGTGAGAGTGTTTTACACTATTCATATCTATATTCCAACTTCCATATAACGCTCGGAGCCACCAAACGTACGCCTCATCTATTTAATATAGAAAATGTCAGCTCCAGAAAATAACCAGTCTCGATTATCCGCCAGTATTTCAGGTATATGTGTTGGAGGAAAGACCGAAGCGATGCAGGACTAAGATGTTAACCACTCTGATGAAACCCATGCACGAATCTGGTGCTGACAAACTTAGAAACATAATCGGGGCGAGCTTGGATTCGAACTCACAATCTTTAACGCCTAAGGGACGCTTACTTCTGGCGCCTCAAACGACTGGGCCACGTGTGCCTTCTTGTTGAAGCCGATCGCCTCCGTGGTCTAGTGTTAGAGCGTCCGCCCGGAGAGCGTCATACCAAAAGACGTTTAAAGATGGTACTTGTTGTTACCCTGTCTGGCGCTCGGCATTAAGGGGCTAAAACAAGGACTGGTCGGCTCGGAGTCAGAATACTGTGTCTCAGTGGGGTATTCATGTTAAACTGCGGCATGGTATCTCAGTGAGCTAGCACTCTAAATCGGCATCAGTCCGGATTAGTACAAGCAGCCAAACACACACACACACACACATGTGCATGTACGTCGCTATATAAGTGCAATAATCTTGGACGCGACGTTAAACCCAATTTCACCTAACCTCACCTCTTGTTAAAGCTAACAAGGTACTTGGTTGCACTTACAATTGACACCCGTGGTGATTCCGGCTTAAGATTGACCCCAGCAAGCTATGCTGATCGTACGAGGCGACCAAATGGATCGGGTGGCACGCTCCGCGATTTGACTGATACCACGATGTGGATCGTTGTTCACAATATCAATCACTGGATTGTCTGGTCAAGACTGGATTAACTACAGACGCCATATAGCTGGGATATTGGAGTGGTGTGTTAACAAACAAACAAATAAACAAGCAAACTTACAGTTGACAAGTATTTCCACTTGAGCTGACACGTTATTGACTTTATTCTCCACGATGCAACGAGGACGATTGTTGTGGTCAGTGGAATTGACATCCCACACCTGTAACGCTTTGATCGTCTCATTGGCGGTGTCCTTGACCGTACTAATGGTGTAGTTGGAAGCGAGATCCTTTAATTTCCATCTGACATCCGGTTTAGGACTTCCGGTTCCTCTGCAGTGGAACACGGCATCCTGGGAGGCGTTAATGGATATTTCGGAGGGCGACACGTGCACATGTGGTGTTTCTGTAAAGGTGGTGATACTTTGTATAGTATATAGAGACCATTGTGTTATCATATAATGCATAGTGTAAACAAAGGGATAAAACAATCCGATAAACTTGGTATCACGATCCGATAAATTTGCAAAAGAGATCATCTATCAGGAACTGATTCTAAAATCCTCTTTACATAGATGTCATCTTGCTAAACGCCCCCAAAAGATAATCTTGTGCTCATGATAAAAAAACATTTCTGCCTGCAAGTCATTTGGCACAAAAGAATACAAGTGGCGACTTACTTTGTATTTCTACGATATTAATTAGGTTACACATTAATGGATGAAACTTGTCTTAAACTTCGACTTTATTTAGAATGCCATTAAATAATAAAGAGATTATTAGTTTCGTGTGTTTCCGTACCGTAAATATCCTATATTAAGAATAAAAATCGTATCATGCAAGCTGCAGAGCAAAAGAAACTATACCTATCGGTTGATTTTATCATATGTTTGATTGTCAATTGAAAATATCCTTAGTAAGCGATATTATATCACAACATGAAATGTACTTGCACTTAGTCAGCACTCAAAGAATACTTCTACATGGCTTTATTTAAAATAAATCATTCAAAAATTTTAAGAATTAAAAAGAACCGACATTTGCATAATACACTACTGCTGGTGGATCTTAGACGATTTATCTTTGAAAATTATTAAATTTACAACATTTGAAACATATTAAGTGTTATGAATTGCACATTCATTTCTAAACCCAGTCATTATTGAATCAATCTATTTGTACACAGAATTACCCAGCCACAGATTACTTTTCACAAACTGTTGCAGGAATGAGTGATGCTTAAATAAATCTATTAATCAATTTTAACAACAGCTCTTAGAATTTGCGATTACACAAAACTCAAACACGGTATATTTTCTTTTGTTTTGGCCATTAGTGAGTTTTACGCTTTACTTATTAGGTTTTTATGCCGCTTTTAGCAATATTCCAGCAATATCACGGCGGGGGTCACCAGTAATGGGCCTCACACAATGTACCCATGTCGGGAATCGAAACCGGGTCTTCGGCGTGACGAGCGAACGCTTTAACCACTAGGCTATCCGACCGTCCGTACAGGCTATTAACAACGCAAATACCTTCTCGGCAAATAATCTCTATGTAGAGCAGGCTGTTACATGTCACATACAAGCGACAAATTAATATTCAAGGGTCTAGGACTTTTCTTAGAGACACGATATGTTTTCACTCACTTCTTCAAAAAGAAATTCTCTGAAAAGAGAAGCCTGGCAAATATGTTTTCAAAATCATGGTTTTAAAAAAAACCCGAAAACGGTCAGCACTGAAAGATACTTTTCATGCTATGTTAGTCAGAAATAGCATTCGAAAAAAATAAACACCAATGGATTATTCAGCATGTATGTGATATTTCAAGGACAACATTGAACAATAAGAATGAAAGTAAGATAACAGAATGGCCCTCCACATGGTAACATAACATGAAATATGCCTCCATGCTGGTGTGTTAACATATACCGGCCGAAGTGATGTCGGCATATCTATCAATATTGGTTACTGTAACTAAAATGCCCAATCCTCTATTTTCCTGCAGGAGTGTAGCAACATGCAGTAACATGCTTCGGTGTTTTTTTCATATATTTATGAATTCAACGCACTAATCACCTGTCTTGTGTTTGAACCAATGAGTTAACACAGGATGGGCGAAACAGCTGCACTCTATCATGTACGACATACAATATTAATGAACCAACCCGGTTTGCTGTCGCGATACTGAAATAGTTAGATACAATCAATCAACTGGCACTGCCTGCACCAAGGACACTGAACACACCTACTCTGACGTCATATTAGTATTACGGTAACGCCAGCTCAATTTCTGCTGCTTTTGAGTTGGTATATGATAAACCGATTCCAATACAGGTACCTGTTACGACGACATTTACTCTTTCCACTTCTCCATGACAGTGTATTTATCTTTCTGATCTATGGTGTACCTTCTATTAATATTCAATCTCCTTTTTCTTCATCGCCAATCTTTGTATTCGAGCTCCCATTTCTACACACCAAACCCTCAATTAAATTGCCAAAATCTTTACCAACAATCCCATTTCTACACCACCGATCCCTACATTCAATTACCCTGCCTACACCACAAATCCATCATCTTCACGTGGCAAGCGTGGCCACTAGCCTTTTTCAAAGTTTAGGTTCCACCCTTGCCATTTTAAGCCTACTTTTGCCGCAAGTGGAGTGTTACTTGAAACTGTGTAGTCGCACTACTCTGCATGCCTCTGTTAAGTATCTTTACTGTGGTAATTTGTCCTTTTAATTGTCTGTCAGGATGAGATCTCAAATCTTTTCGTTATCGGATCGACCAGGTCGTCTGCTATGGCAGTCATCTTTGTGCGGTCATTCGAAATAAGAACAACGATCTGATTGGATGTCGCGTTTTCATCACAAGGGACATAACTCGCGATCGAGAAGTAGGCTTGAAATGGCAAAGGTAGGAATTAGGCTTTGATATAGGCTAGCGGAAACTCGGGAAGATGCCAATCCATATACCCATTCTGCCATGTTTACACCCTCAATCCATATACCCAATCTACCATGTTTACACCACCAATCCATATACCCAATCTACCATGTTTACACCACCAATCCATATACCCAATCTACCATGTTTACACCACCAATCCATATACCCAATCTACCATGTTTACACCACCAATCCATATACCCAATCTACCATGTTTACACCACCAATCCATATACCCAATCTACCATGTTTACACCACCAATCCATATACCCAATCTACCATGTTTACACCACCAATCCATATACCCAATCTACCATGTTTACACCACCAATCCATATACCCAATCTACCATGTTTACACCACCAATCCATATACCCAATCTACCATGTTTACACCACCAATCCATATACCCAATCTACCATGTTTACACCACCAATCCATATACCCAATCTACCATGTTTACACCACCAATCCATGTACCCAATCTACCATGTTTACACCACCAATCCATATACCCAATCTGCTATGTTTACACCACCAATCCATGTACCCAATCTACCATGTTTACATCACCAATCCATATACCCAATCTACCATGTTTACATCACCAATCCATATACCCAATCTACCATGTTTACATCACCAATCCATATACCCAATCGGCCATGTTTACACCACCAATCCATATACCCAATCTACCATGTTTACACCACCAATCCATATACCCAATCTACCATGTTTACACCCTCAATCCATATACCCAATCTACCATGTTTACACCACCAATCCATATACCCAATCTACCATGTTTACACCCTCAATCCATATACCCAATCGGCCATGTTTACACCACCAATCCATATACCCAATCTACCATGTTTACACCCTCAATCCATATACCCAATCTACCATGTTAACTCAACCAATCCATATACCCAATCGGCCATGTTTACACCACCAATCCATATACCCAATCTACCATGTTTACACCACCAATCCATATACCCAATCTACCATGTTTACACCCTCAATCCATATACCCAATCTACCATGTTTACACCACCAATCCATATACCCAATCTACCATGTTTACACCCTCAATCCATATACCCAATCGGCCATGTTTACACCACCAATCCATATACCCAATCTACCATGTTTACATCACCAATCCATATACCCAATCTACCATGTTTACACCCTCAATCCATATACCCAATCTACCATGTTTACACCCTCAATCCATATACCCAATCTACCATGTTTACACCACCAATCCATATACCCAATCTACCATGTTTACACCACCAATCCATATACCCAATCTACCATGTTTACACCACCAATCCATATACCCAATCTACCATGTTTACACCACCAATCCATATACCCAATCTACCATGTTTACACCACCAATCCATATACCCAATCTACCATGTTTACACCACCAATCCATATACCCAATCTACCATGTTTACACCACCAATCCATATACCCAATCTACCATGTTTACACCACCAATCCATATACCCAATCTACCATGTTTACACCACCAATCCATATACCCAATCTACCATGTTTACACCACCAATCCATATACCCAATCTACCATGTTTACACCACCAATCCATATACCCAATCTACCATGTTTACACCACCAATCCATATACCCAATCTACCATGTTTACACCACCAATCCATGTACCCAATCTACCATGTTTACACCACCAATCCATATACCCAATCTGCTATGTTTACACCACCAATCCATGTACCCAATCTACCATGTTTACATCACCAATCCATATACCCAATCTACCATGTTTACATCACCAATCCATATACCCAATCTACCATGTTTACATCACCAATCCATATACCCAATCGGCCATGTTTACACCACCAATCCATATACCCAATCTACCATGTTTACACCACCAATCCATATACCCAATCTACCATGTTTACACCCTCAATCCATATACCCAATCTACCATGTTTACACCACCAATCCATATACCCAATCTACCATGTTTACACCCTCAATCCATATACCCAATCGGCCATGTTTACACCACCAATCCATATACCCAATCTACCATGTTTACACCCTCAATCCATATACCCAATCTACCATGTTAACTCAACCAATCCATATACCCAATCGGCCATGTTTACACCACCAATCCATATACCCAATCTACCATGTTTACACCACCAATCCATATACCCAATCTACCATGTTTACACCCTCAATCCATATACCCAATCTACCATGTTTACACCACCAATCCATATACCCAATCTACCATGTTTACACCCTCAATCCATATACCCAATCGGCCATGTTTACACCACCAATCCATATACCCAATCTACCATGTTTACATCACCAATCCATATACCCAATCTACCATGTTTACACCCTCAATCCATATACCCAATCTACCATGTTTACACCCTCAATCCATATACCCAATCTACCATGTTTACACCACCAATCCATATACCCAATCTACCATGTTTACACCACCAATCCATATACCCAATCTACCATGTTTACACCACCAATCCATATACCCAATCTACCATGTTTACATCACCAATCCATATACCCAATCTACCATGTTTACACCACCAATCCATGTACCCAATCTACCATGTTTACACCACCAATCCATATACCCAATCTACCATGTTTACACCACCAATCCATATACCCAATCTACCATGTTTACACCACCAATCCATATACCAAATCTACCATGTTTACACCACCAATCCATATACCCAATCGGCCATGTTTACACCCTCAATCCATATACCCAATCTACCATGTTTACATCACCAATCCATATACCCAATCTACCATGTTTACACCACCAATCCATATACCCAATCTACCATGTTTACACCACCAATCCATATACCCAATCTATCATGTTTACACCACCAATCCATATACCCAATCTACCATGTTTACATCACCAATCCATATACCCAATCTACCATGTTTACACCACCAATCCATATACCCAATCTACCATGTTTACACCACCAATCCATATACCCAATCGGCCATGTTTACACCATCAATCCATATACCCAATCTACCATGTTTACACCACCAATCCATATACCCAATCTACCATGTTTACACCACCAATCCATATACCCAATCTACCATGTTTACACCACCAATCCATATACCCAATCTACCATGTTTACACCACCAATCCATATACCAAATCTGCCATGTTTACACCACCAATCCATATACCCAATCTACCATGTTTACACCACCAATCCATATACCCAATCTACCATGTTTACACCCTCAATCCATATACCCAATCTACCATGTTTACACCACCAATCCATATACCCAATCTACCATGTTTACACCCTCAATCCATATACCCAATCTACCATGTTTACACCACCAATCCATATACCCAATCTACCATGTTTACATCACCAATCCATATACCCAATCTACCATGTTTACACCACCAATCCATGTACCCAATCTACCATGTTTACACCACCAATCCATATACCCAATCTACCATGTTTACACCACCAATCCATATACCCAATCTACCATGTTTACACCACCAATCCATATACCAAATCTACCATGTTTACACCACCAATCCATATACCCAATCGGCCATGTTTACACCCTCAATCCATATACCCAATCTACCATGTTTACATCACCAATCCATATACCCAATCTACCATGTTTACACCACCAATCCATATACCCAATCTACCATGTTTACATCACCAATCCATATACCCAATCTACCATGTTTACACCCTCAATCCATATACCCAATCTACCATGTTTACACCCTCAATCCATATACCCAATCTACCATGTTTACACCACCAATCCATATACCCAATCTACCATGTTTACACCCTCAATCCATATACCCAATCTACCATGTTTACACCACCAATCCATATACCCAATCTACCATGTTTACACCACCAATCCATATACCCAATCTACCATGTTTACACCACCAATCTATATACCCAATCTGCCATGTTTACACCCTCAATCCATATACCCAATCTACCATGTTTACACCACCAATCCATATACCCAATCTACCATGTTTACACCACCAATCCATATACCCAATCTACCATGTTTACACCCTCAATCCATATACCCAATCTACCATGTTTACACCACCAATCCATATACCCAATCTACCATGTTTACACCACCAATCCATATACCCAATCTATCATGTTTACACCACCAATCCATATACCCAATCTACCATGTTTACATCACCAATCCATATACCCAATCTACCATGTTTACACCACCAATCCATATACCCAATCTACCATGTTTACACCACCAATCCATATACCCAATCGGCCATGTTTACACCATCAATCCATATACCCAATCTACCATGTTTACACCACCAATCCATATACCCAATCTACCATGTTTACACCCTCAATCCATATACCCAATCTACCATGTTTACACCACCAATCCATATACCCAATCTACCATGTTTACACCACCAATCCATATACCCAATCTACCATGTTTACACCACCAATCCATATACCCAATCTACCATGTTTACACCACCAATCCATATACCCAATCTACCATGTTTACATCACCAATCCATATACCCAATCTACCATGTTTACACCCTCAATCCATATACCCAATCGGCCATGTTTACACCACCAATCCATATACCCAATCTACCATGTTTACATCACCAATCCATATACCCAATCTACCATGTTTACATCACCAATCCATATACCCAATCGGCCATGTTTACATCACCAATCCATATACCCAATCTACCATGTTTACACCACCAATCCATATACCCAATCTACCATGTTTACATCACCAATCCATATACCCAATCTACCATGTTTACACCAGCAATCCATGTACCCAATCGGCCATGTTTACACCCTCAATCCATATACCCAATCTACCATGTTTACATCACCAATCCATATACCCAATCTACCATGTTTACACCACCAATCCATGTACCCAATCTACCATGTTTACACCAACAATCCATATACCCAATCTACCATGTTTACATCACCAATCCATATACCCAATCTACCATGTTTACACCCTCAATCCATATACCCAATCTACCATGTTTACATCACCAATCCATATACCCAATCTACCATGTTTACACCCTCAATCCATATACCCAATCTACCATGTTTACATCACCAATCCATATACCCAATCTACCATGTTTACATCACCAATCCATATACCCAATCGGCCATGTTTACATCACCAATCCATATACCCAATCTACCATGTTTACACCACCAATCCATATACCCAATCGGCCATGTTTACATCACCAATCACCAATCCATATACACGACAAATCCCTCCTAGAAATCGGAGAGGCCTTGTCTCACGCAGTAGCCGAGAAAGTATAATGTCTCAATGATATATGGTTCTCACCACAATCCGGGTTGTCCATCTCCGATACGCGGCGTTTGACTCCGTCCTGTATACACATTATACGTTGATTATCCAGAAACTTGGAGTTAGATTTCTGTTTTAGTTTTAGCCACTGCATGTTGCAACTGCACACCAGAGGGTTTTCATTCAGGTTCCTGGGGGAAAGTGAAACATGATTCAAACAAAATTGTCATACTTCAGCCAGAATAATTACAAAAACCAGAAAGTTTCTAAAACGACTCCGTTTCTTTCCCCATTTCATAACGGATCAGCTTCAAGCTACTCTCTCTTGCCTTCCCATGCTATAACAATAATAATAATAATAATAATATAGTTTATTAATGTGTCATGTGTACATAATACACCTGCCATTACTGGCCTAAAAGACACCTAAAATTATACAATCAATAAAATACATAAATAAAATATTATAACTAACAATATCTTCATATGTATACAGCAAACCCCATCCACCCACCACCCCTCCCCCCGCCCCACTCCCCAGACATATGGACATATACTCCCATGTAGGATCAACCTATTCACCAGTTCACACACCTTAGCACCACAGCCTATCATCTTTTAAGAGACAGGTAAAAACATTCCTTTTTAGTCAGGCTTTCCCCTAAACTGCGAGAGACTCTTTCAACAAGCGTGCAGAGCATACTTTACTGTATTTTGGCGCTATATAAGTGTATATTTATTATTATTATTATTACACCTCTTTTACTCGTTTGTTTTGTTCGTTTGTTTGTCGTTAAACCCGCAGTCAGCAATATTCCAGCTATAAAGGGGCGTTTCGTAAATAATCGAGTCTGGACAATCCAGTGATTGACATCATGAGCATCGATCTACCCATAACATGCATCAAACAAGTCAGCGAGCCTGACAAACCCGATCCGGTTCGTCTCTTACGACAAGCATAGGTAACTGAAGACCTCTTCTAAGCCGGATCTTCTCGGGTTTTTTTACACGGACGTAGCTTACTATTTTATTGAAAATGATGAGAAGTTAATGCACTGTTTGTTTCCACCATAACATGGAGCCAGACGTCGCGAGCCAGAGGTTACAGGTGAAATATGCGTCCAAAGACGACTCGACAGCATTAGCAAATCCCCCAGGAAGATCGGGGTATTTTTAATCAGCAATCTATTTACAAGTACGAATACTCCAACGATGATGTCACCCATGACGCCATGATTCACAATTCTGAACGGCTTGGGAAGCAGAATACAAACTATCTGTTCTGATACATATCCCTTATGATGAATATTATATATAATGAATATTTTTTTTGTAATTGTGTCAATTACCACGTCAAGTTTGGAGTTAAGTCTCAAGCTTCTTCATAGAAATGTCTTCTCAGAAAATTGTCAGACTATTGTCTGATGTTTCATTGTGATTTAACATTGAAGCTTCTTTATTGAATTCAGGAGTCAAATGCTAAATACAAACCTTTTTTAAACGCCAATGCTATCGTCTATAACAACTTCAGCAATTTATGCTTGCTGTAAAAAGCGACTATGCTTGTCGTAAGAGGCGACTAACGGGATCGGGTGGTCAGGCTCGCTGACTTGGTTGATGCATGTCATTGTATCCCATTTGCATGGATCGATGCTCATGATGTCGAACACAGGATTGTCTGTTCCAGACTCGATTATTTACAGACCGCCGTCATATAGCTGGAATATTGCTGAGTGCGGCGTTAAACAACAAACAGACAAACAAACAAACAAACAAACAAACACACGTCTATAACAACCTGTCTATAACAGTGAAACCTAATGTAAATATATTGTCATACTTTGTCAGAAATGCCAGTCTCATATTAAAACTAAAAAGAATAATTGTTGTACTCACAGCTCAATGATATGCAGGTGACTCACAAGAAAACGAGAGAACGTCTCAAGCTTATTATGTTCAAGGTCGCTGAAAACAGAAGACTCAAAAGTATTGATTAGGAACACATGAAGGAAAGTTTCGACATTATGTCTCTATATGGGAGACCAATTTCTTGGAACATCGTTATAGATTAGTATTTCAACTATGAATAGTGCATATTTCAAGAAATAGTTCTTAAGGACGTCTGGTGGTCTGTAATTTAAGTATTTAACTATTTCTATGATAATAATCTGCAACATCTACATCTCTTGCAGATTCCGTACGGCTTCAGATTGTCTTTTCTTAGATAGGTATTTCTAAAATCTAGATGATTTAATCTAAATTTCCAATTGCATAAGGAAGGGGGTTAGTGTGCATTGTACCACTACAGATTTACATTTTACAGATGTAAGGAGGGTTGGTTGGTGGGTTGGTTGTTTAACGCCGCACTCAGCAATATTCCAGCTATATGACGGCGATCTGCAAATAATCGAGTCCGGACCAGACAATCCAGTGATTGATATCATGAGCATCGATCCACACAATTGGGATCGATGACATGCCAAGTCAGAGCCTGACCACCCGATCCCGTTAGTCGCCTTTTACGACAAGCATAGTCACCTTTTACGGCAAGCATGTATTGCTGAAAACCTATTCTACCCCGGATCTTCACGAGTCCATTGAAGATGTAGTCCTCTTCATATTTGATTGCGAGGCATATGTATTGTTGAGAAAAAAGTACATACCGAAGTGGCATATTTCATCAAACATTGTAAATCTCATAACTTACTTACACTTTTCTCAGGGGTAGGACTATATTTGAAATTATTTTATTGCAAAAATCCCACTGTTTGTTTGTATATTTGTTGTTTATTTTTATTATTTTTAACATTCATTCAGAATGAATGAATGAGTTTGTTTGATGTTTAACAAATATTCAGCAATATTTCAGCTATATGACGGCGGTATGTAAGTCATCAAATCTGGACCAGACAATCCAGTGACTGACATCATGAACATCGATCTATGCAATTGGGGCACGATGACATACATCAACCAAATCAACGAGAATGACCGCCCGATCCCGTTAGTCGCCTCTTACGACTAGCATAGTCGCCATTTACGACAAGCATGGGTCCCTGAAGATGTATTCTAACCCGGATTTTCACGGGTAAAAAAGCAATTGATGCGGTAGGAACATCTTAAATGCACAGTTACGTATTTCCCTCACCTGAAAACTATTCCCGATTCACAACAGTTTGAGTCGCCCAGTGAACGCAAAATCATACCTACATACATAATTAAGATATCGGAAATGTAATCACAGTTGCAATACTTACATTTTATTCAATTGTGTATTTGTTTCGAAAGCTCCATCTTCTATAAACTGAACACCACTGTATTTTATAACTCTGCAAATAAAATTAATAACCCTTGATTATCATATATAGTGGTATACTTCCTCTAAGATGACAAATCCGTTGATTTATATCAGCACTCAGTGAATGAGTTCGGGATCGAGGGAGGTAGCGAGCTAGCTTAACTCCGTTTTAACAGCATTTCAATTATACCACGGCGTGTCAGCTTAATGTGAGAGGAAAGGTCTTAGACGTTGAACGCAAGCACAACTACAGTATGATTGTGTTGAAGTAAGGGAGCTCTGACCTCCAGAAGGTCTTGAGAACACTTAAGGAAAATCAGTCATATTAATCCAAGAAAACGGGTATGATGCTGACGAACCAAGAATAAAAGCCATAATTATCTGATTCTGGCACGTTTAAGAGACGCAACTCTGAACAGGACATATAATAATAATAATTTTTGATAAATCCAATGAAATCATTTATATCATTGAATTTTCTGTCCCCTTTGGCACTAATGTGATTGACAAGATAGAGGAAAAACATGGCAAATATGCAGACCTCGCTTTCGAAATGTCACGCTTGCATCCCAAGTACCAAGTTGTCCGACTCCCCATTGTTCTCGGTGCCTTAGGTTTTGGTACCTCCCAATCTGTTGACTGACATTGGGAGAGTACCCGGGTTTGCTTCCAGGAATACGGGCCTTCTGACAATCTGAGTAATCCAGAAGGCTGCAGTGTTGGGGAGTCTTCACATTCTCCGAAAAGTTCTGGGTGTGTGTGACTAGGCAGCGCTTCCTGGGAGAAGTCCCATTCGCTGTCTGGGCTGCGTGTAGAGGGGGCAAGGGCCCTGAGCTGATGATGAGCCCAAACAGCCTGACTGTGCCAGGATCACCCAAACCCTCTTCGCTGCATTTTTCATTTTTAATCTGCACATACTACTACTACTACTACTACTACTACTACTACTACTACTACTACTACTACTACTACTACAAATTGCTTTACGTACAGTTCTTGCAAACTTTCGTACGGCTTCAGGTCGTCTCTTCGTATTCTTGTCAGGTTATTCTGGCTGAGAATCTCTCTGCAATTAAGAAAACAACATACTATAGAATGAAGAATGATCTGGGTTTTTTTCACCATGATACCAGGTACAATAGAAGGACAATACAATATATCCTTAAAAGCACCATGAAATTGTGAACCTGCACATACTTTGAGGCATTCGTCACTTGCTATCGATTACATCGCTGGGCCTCCTATACAGCAGTGTGTTAGTTGCTCAGATCTGCAGTAAATGTCAAACATATATTGGTGCATATATCATATAGCAATTTGTTATATCATAGACTTCTTCTTCATAGTCTTTAACATTGAATGTGAGGTGTTTGTGAGTTCTCTGCTGTGTATCTACAAGCATTCCCTCCTACAGTCTTCAGACTATTCTCATGTGAGTTCTTTGTTAGTTTTCTGCTATCTACACCCAGGCATTTCTACAGTCTTCAGACTATTCTAATGTGATATCTACAAGCATACACTCCTAGAGCCCTTAAGACATTCTAATGTGAGTCTTCAGACTATTCTCATGTGAGTTCTTTGTTAGTTTTCTGCTATCTACACCCAGGCATTTCTACAGTCTTCAGACTATTCTAATGTGATATCTACAAGCATACACTCCTTGAGTCTTAAAGACATTCTAATTTGAGTTCTTTGTTAGTTTTCTACTATCTACAAACATACACTCCTAGAGCCTTAAAGACATTCTAATTTGAGTTCTTTGTTAGTTTTCTACTATCTACAAACATACACTCCTAGAGCCTTTAAGACATTCTAATTTGAGTTCTTTGTTAGTTTTCTACTTTCTACAAGCATGCACTCCTAGAGACATTCTAATTTGAGTTCTTTGTGAGATTTCTACTTTCTACAAGCATGCACTCCTAGAGTCTTTAAGACATTCTAATTTGAGTTCTTTGTTAGTTTTCTACTATCTACAAACATACACTCCTAGAGCCTTAAAGACATTCTAATTTGAGTTCTTTGTTAGTTTTCTACTATCTACAAACATACACTCCTAGAGCCTTTAAGACATTCTAATTTGAGTTCTTTGTTAGTTTTCTACTATCTACAAACATACACTCCTAGAGCCTTAAAGACATTCTAATTTGAGTTCTTTGTTAGTTTTCTACTATCTACAAACATACACTCCTAGAGCCTTAAAGACATTCTAATTTGAGTTCTTTGTTAGTTTTCTACTATCTACAAACATACACTCCTAGAGCCCTTAAGACATTCTAATGTGAGTTCTTTGTGAGATTTCTACTTTCTACAAGCATGCACTCCTAGAGACATTCTAATTTGAGTTCTTTGTGAGATTTCTACTTTCTACAAGCATGCACTCCTAGAGTCTTTAAGACATTCTAATTTGAGTTCTTTGTTAGTTTTCTACTATCTACAAACATACACTCCTAGAGCCTTAAAGACATTCTAATTTGAGTTCTTTGTTAGTTTTCTACTATCTACAAACATACACTCCTAGAGCCTTTAAGACATTTTAATTTGAGTTCTTTGTTAGTTTTCTACTATCTACAAACATACACTCCTAGAGCGTTTAAGACATTCTAATGTGAGTTCTTTGTTAGTTTTCTACTATCTACAAACATACACTCCTAGAGCCTTAAAGACATTCTAATTTGAGTTCTTTGTTAGTTTTCTACTATCTACAAACATACACTCCTAGAGCCTTTAAGACATTCTAATTTGAGTTCTTTGTGAGATTTCTACTATCTACAAACATACACTCCTAGAGCCTTTAAGACATTCTAATTTGAGTTCTTTGTTAGTTTTCTACTATCTACAAACATACACTCCTAGAGCCTTTAAGACATTCTAATTTGAGTTCTTTGTGGGTTTTCTATTATCTCCAGGCACACCCTCCTACAGGCTTCACACTATTCTAATGCGAGCTCTTTGCTACTTTTTCAACTCATTTGCCATAGCCAATTCGATAACAACAAATGTGTAGGTTAATTGAATTTGGGGTAACATACCTCCTTAAGCACGAAGTTCCTGCCTAAATGACCACGTGTGACAACACCTTACTTGTTACTGACGGCAAGCAACTAGATTATGATTGTAATTAAGAGAGGGAGCTCTGACCTTCAGAAGGTCTTGAGAACACTCGGTGAAAATCAGTCACACTAAACTGCGGTGAAACGTTATATACTTGTTCATGCTTGGCTAAACCTTATTAATTAAGAACCTTCAAATCATATTACTCACAACAAACACAATAATAACAATGATGATGATGATGATGATAATGATCGTCATCATCATCATCATCATGCATGTCACAACCATATCGATCATACACAAAACAATCATATCTTACAGTCCCTTTATTGGTACAGCAATGAGAAAGGATCTATACACTGAATTACACACCACACTTTGTTTACCCGGAATTCGAACACCGCCGTGTTAAATAGTATAAAGTGTTTACGAACGCTACAATAATATTTGTGTAATCGTCCCACCACCCTACACACAACGAAAGTTTTGTGTGATACAAATGATTTGCAATAGTGGGTGAAGATTGTTTTTTGCGCATCAGCGGTTCTGCTGCTAAGGATGTTATTGTTACATTTCGGGCTCAGCTTCTCTCCAATACGGCAACACAATAGCTTCCTTTATACTGTCTATTTCCCCGCTGGTTGATTATTAACTGATGAGCCAGAATGATTGATGCCATTCGTGTGAACACGTGCACGGATGATGTTGTCGACAATGAAGGCCACGACGTCCCAACACACGGCCATTGTCAATATATTAGTTAAGGGTCATGACTCAATGTTATTGAGTTTGGGAATCGGTCCAGCTGTGGAGTTGCCCAGTATAGGTACGAAGCCTAAACTTGTAACGCGATAACACACAAACCGAAAATCAATAGAAGAGGGGGTACCGCTAGCAATATTGTATCTGGAGTATTACTATTTGATAGTGATTCACAAACACATGTTCATGATAGAGTCGGAATCGTATCATCGACTCTGCTTTTAGCAGAGGTTTCTTATGAATGATACTAATAGCATTGAAGATGTTGGTTGGTCGGTTGTTTAACGCCGCACTCAGCAATATTCCAGCTATATGACGGCGATCTGTTAATAATCGAGTCTGGACCAGACAATCCAGTGATTGATATCATGAGCATCGATCCACACAATTGGGATCCATGACATGCATCAATCACGTCAAATCCTGACCATCCGATCCCGTTAGTCGCCTTTTACGACAAGCATAGTCGCCCTTTACGGCAAGCATGTATTGCTGAAGGCCTATTCTACCCCGGATCTTCTCGAGTCCATTGAAGATGTAGCCCTCTTCACATTTGATTGCGAGGCATATGTATTGTTGAGAAATAAGTACATACCGAAGTGGCATATTTCATCAAACATTGTAAATTTCATAACTTACTGACTTCTAATGATGTGTCAGTCCTTAACAAAGGTGCTAAGTTCGTTAAAGAAGCTCTGAAATGTAAATCTGCACTTGACAGTAAGTATATTGTGTCATCTACCGCCTAATTGCCATATATATTCAGCTTATGTATATGGACAGGGTTTTGTCGCTTTTATTTATAATGTTTGAGTGATTATGAGCCCCAGTGAGAAACATTGTATCTGGGACTCGTATGATTGTTTTATAATGTTCGGGTGATTATGATGGAGCTCTAGCCAAGAACATTGTATCTGAGAATCGTATGATTGTTTTATAATGTTCGGGTGATTATGATGGAGCTCCAGCCAAGAACATTGTATCTGAGAATCGTATGATTGTTTTATAATGTTCGGGTGATTATGATGGAGCTCCAGCCAAGAACATTGTATCTGAGAATCGTATGATTGTTTTATAATGTTCGGGTGATTATGATGGAGCTCCAGCCAAGAACATTGTATCTGAGAATCGTATGATTGTTTTATAATGTTCGGGTGATTATGATGGAGCTCCAGCCAAGAACATTGTATCTGAGAATCGTATGTGTTAAATAGTGTTCGGGTTCACCCAGAAATAACGGGTACCCGGTAGAATGAGATTGTTATGTGCAAGCACACACACACACACACACACGTGTATATAAGTGCAAGCCCAATTTTACCCAACTCATCTGTGAAAGAGGTGAGGTGAAATGGGGTTTAACGTCGCGTCCAAGATTATTGCACTTATGCGCGTGTATGTGTGTGTATGTGTGTGTGTGTGTGTGTGTGTGTGTGTGTGTGTGTGTGTGTGTGTGTGTGTGTGTGTGTGTGTGTGTGTGTGTGTGTGTGTGTGTGTGTGTGTGTGTGTGTGTGTGTGTGGCTGCTTGTACTTAATCCGGACTGATGCCGATTTATAGTGATAGCACACTGAGATACCATGCCGCAGTTTAACATGAATACCCCACTCAGACACAGTATACTGACTCCGAACCGACCAGTCCTTGTTTTAGCCCCTTAATGCCGAGCGCCAGACAGGGTAACAACAAGTACCATCTTTTAACGTCTTTTGGTATGACGCGGCTGTGCATCGAACCCCGGACCTTCCGCTCTCCGGGCAGACGCTCTACCATTAGACCACGGAGGCGGTCATCTGTGGAAGAACAGTTCTATTTCAGTCACTACGACTTGTATTGTTATAGTGGAAACCGTTTCAATACTTTTATTTCAAACTTTAATTATCTAAAATACCAATTGTATCAATATGTTCGCAAGTTCACCAAAATTCTATCCCCTTTGTATGTTTAAAATTCAGCAAACATTCGGCGTATCCCCTATAACCATAAGCCCCCTACGGGCAGGACCCTTAATCCCCAGCGCTATCTAAAGACATCAATTAACACGTCGCCGGATCTAACGTATGTTCATGTACGTGGGTCACTGACTTTGTAGATGGTAGATGTAATACCTCTATATACAAAACCTGACTGACATGGTCAATCAGAGAGACGGGCCCACATCATCGACAGAAGCGGACGGATTGTACGGTTAGTCGTGGCGACGGCCATGGCCGTCCCCTCACAAACGACCACGTCGACGACGAAGAAGACTTCCCACGGTGTGTAAGTGAATGAGCGAGTCTGTAGATTTCAGTAGCGGGTCCATTTTGGAACTGTAAAATAAATCCTACTTATCGTATTTACACCCCCCTGATGTTACAAATGGCACAAGTGGATCCCCCTCCCCTTTTTAAAATCCTGGATTTAAACGCGCTAAATTGACTTTGGAAGCAAGTGCGCAGCGGCAAGATCTTCGTGTAACATGTGTGCAATTGGAAACACATTGTTTTCTTCCCTGTTTAAATTGAATATGACGGCGAGTCTTCGCACCCAGGAACATTGGCCACTCGTCCCTGTGTGTGTTCTGCCAAGTTATTATCAACCTGTACCCTTTCGACTTATTTCAAGCCATCATCAATACACAAGGCTGCTGGATTCTTAAACTTCACCCCTGAGTTCTGTCTTCCGTCTCATCCTGAGCTACCATCCGAGGGCAACAACCAACGCTCTTGGACACCATGAACGAATCCACTGATCTACATAGATGATTTATAAAGCAAAACATGAGGCGTATTTTGCGGGATGAGATACGTTGATAAATGATTGAAATGGATTAGAGACCAACTGCCTCCCTCTTCCCCACGGTAACTGGGACATAATTGCAAGGTTCTGACAGACGTGCCACTGTCGGTATCACTTCATCCGGCTTGTGGCAGCCAGACGGTCGGGAACCATGTGGCGAGTCACAGATCCCTGGGATGAATATGAACAATACAATTTATATAGAGATGAAGACAGTGTTGGAACCTTAAATCATTATTGAATGGCACCATCGGTAATTGCTTGAGACAGCCCAAGTCTGATGGTGTCAAGGGGTTCTAGATGCTCTTGGAATAGGACGTGGGAACAGTGAAAACAAGAACCGAGGTCCAGACATTGTAGTTTGGGTATTGCAATAATATTTGTCATACCATATCCTGCATGTCGGTGTCCATACTTCTGCAAACATGATAGTGTTTAGTCCGTTTGTATCGTTAATGTAAAATCTGCATTTTTATTGAGCTCGAGCATTCAGATCGGTGCAGAATATGTAGTGTTATCTTCGTGTTAAACGACACAAACTGAATCGTAGTTTAGTTCATAGTCATAGTGAATTTGGTGAGTGAGGTGGAACTGATTGAGCTTAATGTATTTGGTAAAGAAGTGTGGTTTTAGTTGTATTTGGGATTAGTCAGGTTATAACAAAGTTCAGGAAATGTTTAAATATTTATCGACCGTTTTATGCAAAGAATGACTATTGATGCTCAAGCGTTGAAATATACATAACTTTACATAAACGTTCTGTGTTTCCAATGTAGAGCTTAGTTACCTGTAGATTTCAGTAGCGGGTCCATTTTGGAACTGTAAAATAAATCCTACTTATCGAATTTACACCCCCTGAAGTTACAAATGGCACAAGTGGATCCCCCTCCCCTTTTTAAAATCCTGGATTTAAACGCGCTAAATTGAATTTGGAAGCAAGTGCGCAGCGGCAAGATCTTCGTGTAACATGTGTGCAATTGGAAACACATTGTTTTCTTCCCTGTTTAAATTGAACGGGAACTCCTTGGGGTTGAGGAAGATATTGAGAGACACGACATGGGTTTAGTCCTTTGTTTGGACTGGAATGTCGATTTCAGTTCAGGAAACACCGATAATAGCCTTTAAACAAATAATGGCACATTATTAGCTTGAACATGATTCTTTGCACATCAATATGATTTAGTTGCAAACATGGGTAAGCCAACAAGACATGGACACCCCTACACGGCACGTCACTATAATGACGACACACCGCTAACATTTTGGACAATATGACGTTAATGTTAAAGACAATAAACCGAAAGGCGTCGTGTTTTTTACAATGTGACGTAAATATATTTGCAAACATGGATAAGCCAACAAGACATGGACACCCCTACACGGCACGTCACTATAATGACGACACACCGCTAACATTTTGGACAATATGACGTTAATGTTAAAGACAATAAACCGAAAGGCGTCGTGTTTTTTACAATGTGACGTAAATATATTTGCAAACATGGATAAGCCAACAAGACATGGACACCCCTACACGGCCGTCACTATAATGACGACACACCGCTAACATTTTGGACAATATGACGTTAATGTTAAAGACAATAAACCGAAAGGCGTCGTGTTTTTTACAATGTGACGTAAATATATTTGCAAACATGGGTAAGCCAACAAGACATGGACATCCCTACACGGCCGTCACTATAATGACGACACACCGCTAACATTTTGGACAATATGACGTTAATGTTAAAGACAATAAACCGAAAGGCGTCGTGTTTTTTACAATGTGACGTAAATATATTTGCAAACATGGATAAGCCAACAAGACATGGACACCCCTACACGGCACGTCACTATAATGACGACACACCGCTAACTGTGACAATGTGACGTAACAGTCGGTTATAGAAGCGTCAAATTTCAAGCTCTCTGATGTCCCCCAAACTTGAAATACGTTCTCTCAGTCGTGTTCACTGCCAAAAATGCATCGCCAAACATACACACGCACAATACTCAGTGTTGCAAAAAAACAAAAACAAGTTTCTTTTGTGTTTCACTTAGCTTGTATGCAGCAGAATCTCTGCACTTGTATGGCGTATTTTTAAGATTACCATACCGTTCTTACTTTCGACCAGATCAATAAACGCGCTATCATGACATTGGATTGTCTGGTCAAGACTCGACTGTTTACAAGCCGCTGTAGTATGGCATGACCACTGTGACAATATGACGTAACAGTCGGTTATAGAAGCGTCAAATTTCAAGCTCTCTGATGTCCCCCAAACTTGAAATACGTTCTCTCAGTCGTGTTCACTGCCAAAAATGCATCGCCAAACATACACACGCACAATACTCAGTGTTGCAAAAAAACAAAAACAAGTTTCTTTGGTGTTTCACTTAGCTTGTATGCAGCAGAATCTCTGCACTTGTATGGCGTATTTTTAAGATTACCATACCGTTCTTACTTTCGACCAGATCAATAAACGCGCTATCATTACATTGGATTGTCTGGTCAAGACTCGACTGTTTACAAGCCGCTGTAGTATGGCATGACCACTGTGACAATATGACGTAACAGTCGGTTATAGAAGCGTCAAATTTCAAGCTCTCTGATGTCCCCCAAACTTGAAATACGTTCTCTCAGTCGTGTTCACTGCCAAAAATGCATCGCCAAACATACACACGCACAATACTCAGTGTTGCAAAAAAACAAAAACAAGTTTCTTTGGTGTTTCACTTAGCTTGTATGCAGCAGAATCTCTGCACTTGTATGGCGTATTTTTAAGATTACCATACCGTTCTTACTTTCGACCAGATCAATAAACGCGCTATCATGACATTGGATTGTCTGGTCAAGACTCGACTGTTTACAAGCCGCTGTAGTATGGCATGACCACTGTGACAATATGACGTAACAGTCGGTTATAGAAGCGTCAAATTTCAAGCTCTCTGATGTCCCCCAAACTTGAAATACGTTCTCTCAGTCGTGTTCACTGCCAAAAATGCATCGCCACACATACACACGCACAATACTCAGTGTTGCAAAAAAACAAAAACAAGTTTCTTTGGTGTTTCACTTAGCTTGTATGCAGCAGAATCTCTGCACTTGTATGGCGTATTTTTAAGATTACCATACCGTTCTTACTTTCGACCAGATCAATAAACGCGCTATCATGACATTGGATTGTCTGGTCAAGACTCGACTGTTTACAAGCCGCTGTAGTATGGCATGACCACTGTGACAATATGACGTAACAGTCGGTTATAGAAGCGTCAAATTTCAAGCTCTCTGATGTCCCCCAAACTTGAAATACGTTCTCTCAGTCGTGTTCACTGCCAAAAATGCATCGCCAAACATACACACGCACAATACTCAGTGTTGCAAAAAAACAAAAACAAGTTTCTTTGGTGTTTCACTTAGCTTGTATGCAGCAGAATCTCTGCACTTGTATGGCGTATTTTTAAGATTAACATACCGTTCTTACTTTCGACCAGATCAATAAACGCGCTATCATGACATTGGATTGTCTGGTCAAGACTCGACTGTTTACAAGCCGCTGTAGTATGGCATGACCACTGTGACAATATGACGTAACAGTCGGTTATAGAAGCGTCAAATTTCAAGCTCTCTGATGTCCCCCAAACTTGAAATACGTTCTCTCAGTCGTGTTCACTGCCAAAAATGCATCGCCACACATACACACGCACAATACTCAGTGTTGCAAAAAAACAAAAAACAAGTTTCTTTGGTGTTTCACTTAGCTTGTATGCAGCAGAATCTCTGCACTTGTATGGCGTATTTTTAAGATTAACATACCGTTCTTACTTTCGACCAGATCAATAAACGCGCTATCATGACATTGGATTGTCTGGTCAAGACTCGACTGTTTACAAGCCGCTGTAGTATGGCATGACCACTGTGACAATATGACGTAACAGTCGGTTATAGAAGCGTCAAATTTCAAGCTCTCTGATGTCCCCCAAACTTGAAATACGTTCTCTCAGTCGTGTTCACTGCCAAAAATGCATCGCCACACATACACACGCACAATACTCAGTGTTGCAAAAAAACAAAAACAAGTTTCTTTGGTGTTTCACTCAGCTTGTATGCAGCAGAATCTCTGCACTTGTATGGCGTATTTTTAAGATTAACATACCGTTCTTACTTTCGACCAGATCAATAAACGCGCTATCATGACATTGGATTTTCTGGTCAAGACTCGACTGTTTACAAGCCGCTGTAGTATGGCATGACCACTGTGACAATATGACGTAACAGTCGGTTATAGAAGCGTCAAATTTCAAGCTCTCTGATGTCCCCCAAACTTGAAATACGTTCTCTCAGTCGTGTTCACTGCCAAAAATGCATCGCGATACATACACACGCACAATACTCAGTGTTGCAAAAAAACAAAAACAAGTTTCTTTGGTGTTTCACTCAGCTTGTATGCAGCAGAATCTCTGCACTTGTATGGCGTATTTTTAAGATTAACATACCGTTCTTACTTTCGACCAGATCAATAAACGCGCTATCATGACATTGGATTGTCTGGTCAAGACTCGACTGTTTACAAGCCGCTGTAGTGTGGCATGACCACTGCTGAGCGGCGTTAGGCAACTAACCAAACACTTACATTTGTGTGCGAAAAGAGTAAGTGGCGGATGCAATCGGAAGTGCAGGTTCGTTGCGTCTTGTAACGTTTATTAGAAAAGTGGCTCCACTGAACGTTGGTATATATTTTCACGACTTAAGAAACAGGGGGTCATGCAAAATATACAGATTGAGCATTTGCTTACGTATGGTAATTGAAAAAAGTATATATTCAGCCACTGTTGTCCGATAAGGACACCTTAGAGAACAATGGCCGTACGAAACTGATGAAAAGCGAAATTGAGAAGCGTGATTACAGTGATAGAGGTGATGGAAGAGGCAGACTGATTGAACATGCTGTAAACGAATTGCATCCTAGGGCTAATCGTAGAGGGATGAAAAACGATATCTGAAGAGATTTGAGACGTTTTGCTGCAAAGTGAAAATATTAGTACAGCTGGGTTAGCAGAAGGTCAAACTTAACTGCTTTGTTATTCGTTGCGCGATCATGTGATCTGGGCGGCTAAACTATAGGCGTGTACTTAGGTCTTTGGTGAATATGGCAATAGCGTTGGTGGTTGACAGCAATTGTAAAACCCTGCTTGGTTCGGTGTGTTAAAATGGGTCTTGCTGGTTTACAATACAACGTCAGCATTGAAGACAGTAAGCCGGGCTGCGTCTTGTTGATAATCAAGTTTACGTTAACATTTTTGACAATATGACGTTAATGTTTAAGACAATAAACCGAAAGGCGTCGTGTTTTTTACAATGTGACGTAAATATATTAGCAACTGAAACTCGGATTGCGCGTGGTCTTTCTAAGTATTACTTATTCATACAGTGCTTGGCGACTGGAAATGGGAATGCACCTTAAAGGGACACTCATCTCTGGCTTCTCGGCTGTCTGACACTAGCCGCTAGGGCCGTGAGTCGATTTGGTCGCTAACGCAACTGAGCGTGACAAGAGACTGGGCTACCGTCTGCAAGGACAGCTAAATAGACTTGGAGGCAATATTTGTTTTACGCATTTTTGAACACCGATGGGTTACCCGTGATCTATGAAGATTTCGACAAAGGGCGCATGTTAATTAATTTCTTCAGCAAACAGACAAAAAGAAAGACGGAAGCTCATCGGGTGTCGTTATTTGGAAATATCCCCGATAGTTATAGTTTGATAATAAAAAAGTATCCCTGCAGTGAAAGCATTTTCTGGTTTCGGATTGCGTGGATAATACGATTACTACTCCCTTGTTGTCATCCACGTTTTCTGGAATAACCCTACACTCGTGTATTTGTCGTAATTCACTTCACTTAATTCACTTGATGCACAAGCATCCAAACATCTTCAGATTTATCGAACTGATCCAGAAGGTAGCAATTTCGGAGAGAGCGAAACTAGCGCAGATTCAATTTGGAGCAGTACCGCCACCCAGGAAGGTTGTCTACAGAGAGAAGGAAC
Organism: Haliotis rufescens; assembly: GCF_023055435.1. Lineage (NCBI taxonomy): Eukaryota > Metazoa > Mollusca > Gastropoda > Lepetellida > Haliotidae > Haliotis > Haliotis rufescens. Next base: position 56,084,555 of record NW_025963779.1, on the reverse strand, counting down.
AGCTTCATCGCCGTGAAAAGACACCCCTTCAGTACCTGGATGCAGTTGGTCCACTGATGATAAACAAGTGAAAATGATTGATAATCATAAATGACAATGAAATAACATTTGAATAAAAAATTGTGAACTCTACCCAGCTTTCTTTCTTGTCACATGGGTGATACCATTTTACTTAAGGGTACAGGGTACTAAATACTGATGCAACCAGCCATAACGAGTGTTGTTTTAACGGGTCTGCGTTTTGGCAGGTCTACGTTTTGGGAGGATACCGTTTGAAGTGAGATGAACTGTGTGTTATGTAATATATGCACGTGGCAGCCCAGCAAGGGATGAATAATCAGTTGATTTACTTTTTTATAAATCAAAATCCCAGCCATCAAAGGATCAACAGAAAATACGTTGATTAATCACTGTTACCTTGTACAGTAGATATGTCAAAAGTAAGTGTTTACAAGTGTAGGTTTACTGAAGCAAAGGGAAGACACTCATATCATGGCGTGAAGTGCCGATGTCAAAACAACATACTCTGTTCAAATGGTTAACCGACAGTACACTGATTGATTGCCCATTGTTATCTTACTCAATGGAATATATTAATGAACCGTGGACATTATGAAAATAGTTGTCACGTGGGCTTTCTCCGCTGACCCTTGAGACTTGAAACCTATGTGAAACAACCGAAACAACCTAAGTGATCAGTTGAGAATTGAACACGGGTTATAATATCCCGAAACGATATATATATATATTTTAAAATATTTGATTGTTACAGATTGTTGACATCGAATAAGTTTCTTTGTACTGATGCAGATGTATGGGATATTGTTCCTTTAGGTTGATATTCACGGATACATTCCTCGAACGTGGTAGCAGCCTAAAATCATACATATAACTTTGGTAGGTTGTAATTATGATATTTGCATTTTGTTTTCATTCATTTTCTGTAGCGTTGAACAGAATCATTCTTGTTTCTCTACGTCTTGGTTGTGAAGTTATTCGATGCGCGACAGACGTTGTTTTCACAAGTCTTTCCCTTTGTAAGTGTGTCTATGTTACAGTCAATGTGTAAAATGTGTTTCACTGAGCCATTTTATAAAATGTCTAAATATTTCATTCTATTTACAAATATACTGAAAAATCTGTCCATCTTTTTAACAGATTGATTAAAAATGATTAAGACGGTCAGCAATAAATTAATTAGGCTAGGATAGAAGCCAAACAATATAGAAAATTAATGTACTTTTAATCCTAACATTTTCAGTCACTTGGTGATATTATATAACATAAAATTTTTGGAACTCGTTATCATAATAATACAGAATGGAAATATTTTCAGTCCATTAGTAAAATAACTGAATATTTATGCGTTTAATAAATTTCATAAGTGAAAATTTTGCTCATTTTGACTGTACAAATATATACACGATAAAAAAAGCAATGCTCAGGTGAAATATTTACTTTGTGTTGTAAGTCAAAATAGTGTAAACAAATCGCACAATTACCTAGCATATGACTTATCAAAACTTCGTCACCATTACAGATACCAACAAAGATACCTACATTTCCTTATTATTTCAAAAACTTTCATTTTGTTGATCAATGTGAGCATACGCCCTTATGCTATCGCTTTTAATAACACTTGATTAATAACAGCAGGTAAACCCCGTTAACATTGAAGACTACAGAAAGCTTATCGAATTATCGGTATTTTGAGAGTGACCATATGAGACAAAAGTGCAAATGGGGATTATGCTTGGATTTAAAAGTCTGAAAAGAGTTACAATTTCGTAAAAAAACCATTGCCACAAACTATTGGAGTACGGTGGAGCTACTGACAGTAGTTTAGCAAACAATCATTGGTCTTGAGGTATCACTTGCCTCAGCCAAGAAGGTAAGCCATGTGTGCATTTTATTCATTAACGTGATCAATCTTGGTCAATAAAAAAACTGTAAATTGGGATTTTAATTTTGTTCCACTTTCCTGATATAAGGATCGGCTAATAAAAAATAAAACACCTTATCCTGTAATATCATCTTATCAATATGTAAATAACGACATGACAGCCCTCTCCCGGAAGCAGAGCGCTAGCATTTCCATGTTGCTGATTCCAGACCAGCGGGCTATTTCCTGTATAACAGCTGCATAGATTCGGCAGCCCTGTGGATGATGAGATCAACAACACTGTGGACTTGGCTGCACTGCTCGTGTTGTATACAGAGTGACTGCAGATGTTGCGCTTTTCAGGTACTGTCATCTAGTGTCTCGAAATAATGGTATTTTCAACGGCACGATCTACCCATATTACAACAGCAATGAATGCCTAATGTGTAACATAACACAGCACTGACTGATATTAATACCAATGCACACACAATCGTGACCTTCTAACAATAACTTACATGTATCTTAATAGGACGTAATGCCCTTAAGATATCGTTAAGTCAATGATAGCTCTATATAAGCGTGTGGACAGCCAATTGATCGGAACCTAGCTTCCTTTTAGGATACTTAAGCCGAAATAATTGTTTTTTATTCATACGTGGTAACATTCATACTGGAATGGCTGCTTAGTATGGAATTTGACATACAGTGAACTCTGTAATACGGTTACCATTGAATGTATAGTATTTGAGTCGATGAGGATTCATCCGCGATCACTAAGTTGCATAATAAGCTTAGAGTGAGTGAGTGAGTACGGTTTTACACCGCTTTTAGCAATATTCCAGCAATATCACGGCGGGGGACACCAGAAATGTAATAAGCTTAGACCCATCTTAAACCAAAAATATAAGACGTCAACAGAGAATGATCAGTCTCGATTGCCTGCCGGTCAATTGGGCGTCAAGGGAACAAAAGGCGGTGAACATTACATGAATGGATCACTGAAAATCAGTTATGACACCAGGTGTTCTCGAAAAGAGTAAGCATGTCCTGCTCTACCGATAGCACCCGCAACTTTTTAAAAAATCAACTTTTTCAACGAAAATGCACAACCAATGCATTGAAAGTGTAACTTCTTTATGTTTTTCATGGTTGCAAAAACAAAATAACTAAACCAATAAAAAATGTGTTAGTTTTCTTACTATGTATTCAGTACCCGTGAAGATCTGGGTTAGCATAGGCCTTCAGCAACCCATGCTTGCCGTAAAAGACGACAATGCTTGTCATAAGAGGCGACTAACGGCTTCGGGTGGTCAGGCTCGCTGAATTGGTTGATGCATGTCATCGTATCCCAATTTCGTGGATCGATGCTCATGATGTCAATCACTGAATTGTCTGGTCCAGACTCGATTATTTACAGACCGCCGTCATATAGATGGAATATTGCTGAGTGCGGCGTCAAACAACAAGGAAACAAACAAACAAACAAACAAAGTTATGAATTTAGAAATGTATCAAGGCATCCGCCAAAATTAGAACGGTCCTAAACTCTATGTCTAGTTATTGGAGCTCGACCAACCAAGGTTCCAATGGAATAATATTTTACTCAGTGACTTTTTTTGTTGAATAAATATTATTCTGTATCTCGAGAGTTCTCATTAGGAACACATCTAAGGTATTACATAATAAAAGCATAAAAAAGATCATATCTAATTATTATAAAGCAATTTGAATTCAATACGACTATTAATAAGGCACTTACATATAACAGATGAGGCACTATCAGCAGGGACGGAAGGCATGGAGAGAACACCATTAAAGGCGAACATTCATAGAGCATTGTTTTTTTACGAAATTGTAACTCTTTTCAGACTTTTAAATCCAAGCATAATCCACATTTGCACTTTTGTCTCATGTGGTCACTCTCGAAATACTGATTATATGATAAGTTTTCTGTAGTCTTCGCACTTAACGGGGTATACCTGCTGTTATTAATCAAGTGTTATCAAAAGCGACAAAACCCTTTCCATTTCATAAGAAATCTGGGGGCACTGGTGGCCCTGTTGTCTGAGGCGCCTCGACTCGCTGTGCAGAGTTGCGTCCCTTGGTAGAAAACCTATGATTGTGGGTTCGAGTCCCGGTTCGCCCCGATTATGTTTCTAGGTTTGTCAGCACCATACCCGTGCTCGTTCGGTTTCACCGAAGTGGTAAACGTCTGAGACCTGCATCACTTCGGGCTTTCCTCCCACATTAAGCTGACGGCCGTGATAAAACTGGAATACTGTTAAAAGCGGCGTTAAACCCAACTCACTCACTCACTCATAAGAAATCTCTGCCAAACGGAGAGTCAATATTACGATTCCGACTACATGTGTTTATGAATCACAACCAAATAGTGATGATACCAGTTCGCGAAAAGGTAAGCTTACCCTCCCCACCAGTGGCACATATCACAAACACATGCAAAGGCAAGTCACTTGTCCAAATAACGTTCAAAATAGGGGTTTGCATCGGACATAATTTTTGTCACTGATGCGCCGAAATGTCCTCCACATGTCTACCATAAAACCTTTTGAAAGCTTCACTGAGACCTTGAATGTTGTAACCTTGATCAAACAACTTCTGAGTTGTATGTCGCTCTTTGAAATCTTGGTAGAAAGAGCATGCTCGTACCTCAAAACTTGTGAAATGGAGAAATCAAGGGCTGGAGCTGCAAGAATATTTCTCGACATAAAGGGAAAGTTGACTATTAGAAAGTCTTGTCACTCTGAATCTTTATGCATAGATCTGAATATGAAACAGATGAGGCGGTCTCATTAGTCTCCTATATTTCTAGTTCAGGTTGGTAAATCAGTGGAAGGGAATTGGCTGTTTGATGGTCATTGAACGATATCAGATCATCGATATACCTGGAGTCAAATTCTTGGCCAAATGACCTTGTTTTGACTTTGCCAATCCGAGCAGAAATTCAGATTCATATGCATAAAGAAATAGACCAGCAAAAAGGGGGCACAACAAGTAGTGCTCATGGGGGTGCCTACTTCTTGTTTAAATGCCTTAGCACCGTTATTTAGGATGCCATCACCGTTATGCTGGATGCGTGCCTCGTAAAAACACCCAATGTGTTCATTATCTCCATGATCGCTGTTACCATAACATTTGATGCCTGTGTCGATAATGTCGACTCAGTTATTTCATTATTTCATACATAATACATCGTACATTTAGTACTTTACATCTAAACGCCGCGACGCATTGATTTTCGCTAATCACATAGGACGCCAGCCATGCATTGATTATTAACACTTGATTAATATCCCATTTGTTTGATTGTTGTGTATTGTGCAGTCATCTTAGAACTATTGCAGAGTTTTGGGGACCACGTTTTCGTGGTTTATTAGCACAACAGGACGTCTTTGGGACCTTGGTGATCACCGCCTTATAGAGAGGTTGGAAGATCACCTCGTTATACTCGTTATACCACATGATCACCTTACACACATGACACACATTTGGGTTGTTTTGTTAGAAACTGAATATTTTTTATTTTAATACTTCAAGAAAAACATTTTTTATTTTGAAATGAGGAGCTAAACAGGCATACTCAGTTCTTTATCCCTTTATGCTGTGCATATATTCCATCGTCACCGGGTCTACCAAATTTGCCATAAAACGTACACAATGGATTTTTATGCAATGGCCAGATTATTGGTAATTTTACTTTGGTTTGACTGAATTCGAAGGCACTGGGGGTGAAGTGAGGTGAAATGGGGTTTAACGTCGCGTTCAAGGTTATTGCACTGATATAGCGACGTGTGTGTGCATGCACATGTGGCTGCTCGTACTAGTCCGGATTAATGCCGATTATAAAGTGCTGGCCCACTGAGATACCATGCCGCAGTTTAACATAAATACACCACTCAGACGCAGTATATTGACTCCGAGCCCACCAGTCCTAGTTTAAGTCCCTTAATGCCGAGCTTTTGGTATGACGCGGCCGGGGATCGAACCCCCGACCTTCCGCTCTCCGGGCAGACGCTCTAACACTAGACCACAGAAGCGGTTCCAAGGCACTGAACCTACTACGTTTCCGATATAGCAAGGGCTTGACATGGTTAAATTCTACTCTAAATAACTACAATCTAAAACGTGCTTTTCATGCATTCTCTTCCAATTAAGACACAAAATTAAATATGCATGACCATAGCCAGAAAACATTTCTTTGTATGTTGGCTAAACGACCAGTAATTAAAACCTTTCTCCCTTTTCACTCCTCATAGTTGGTGTAATTAACTTGTTATTTTCTAAGTCTTCTCGTACGTAATGTTCGTCTTATATTGTGTCTGTGTGCCTGACCGCAATGTGCTTATCGACCGGCTTGACGTATGACGTATAAAGGCATGACGTGCTTCTTGTGATCGTTAGCCGTTGGTCAAGGGAACAATAGTTCCAAGAAGTAATCAATGGAAAAAATGTTCTTTGTTATCGGAAATCTTTAGGTAATTACAGGAATTATAACTTCTATCTTGCCACTTCATCAGCTAATTACTTTTCTCATTTTCGATCGGATTGTATTGATGCTATTTATACGAGTACAGTGTATTGCATTGTTAATCTAAGAGCATGGTGCTAACTGGACCAGGGTGAAGCCACTTCACTATAAAGAATATTGATATTTTCTACTCAAATGGAGAATACAAGAGAACGCTATTTCCTGCCTTTAAACGCCGTAAATATATTTTTTAGGAATACAACATAAAACCTTCTCGAAGAGTGCTATCATCAAGGAAGAATGTGATCCTCTGTTTCACGAACACCTGCGTGTAATTAATTTACTGTTTCATGTTATTTTCATGAATTTCAAAAGAATATGCTTGCAGCAATTTCCTCTTCTCCCTTAGACTAACACGAATGACACCGTTTTCCAGTTATGTAAATTGAAGTATATGAAATATGAAATATATCAATAATGAGCCTCATCAACTTCAGAACGTAGACGGGAAACACATACTACTTACGATGTCTGTCTCGGGTGTATATTGATCACCACTGTCTCAGTAGGAATCAATATTGATTTATCAACATGCAGCATTTACATATGAAATTATCGAGCATGTTATAACATCGATTATACCTCGTAACAGTATTGTGAATAAATAATTGAACAACACATGCGAATGTTAACTGTTTATACGTACTTTAACGTACAAACACTGCAGGGTCTATTTCAGGATAAATGGTACATAATTGAACAAGACATGCGAATGTTAACTGTTTAACGTACAAACACTGCAGGGTCTATTTCAGGATAAATGGTACGTAATTGAACAAGACATGCGAATGTTAACTGTTTAACGTACAAACACTGCAGGGTCTATTTCAGGATAAATGGTACATAATTGAACAAGACATGCGAATGTTAACTGTTTAACGTACAAACACTGCAGGGTCTATTTCAGGATAAATGGTACATGTATATAAATGGTATGTTGCATAGATGATTGGGTAAGCTCTTGTAATATGACTTAAACGTAGTAACATATGTTTATTAACTGGCAATATTTATTAGGAAGAAAATGCAACTGTTGATATATTCATATGTACATTTGTATGAAGTTGCATAGTATTGACGTCTTAGCGTGATCTCCCTGCTCAGGTCAATTTTGTATTGTGTGGTTATTGACTTCTTCTACTCGGGCTAACTTGAGCACAGCTGGTAGCGATGAAATTCACATCTACGTTGTTGGTTAGCCAATTTATCTTTGAAATAGCGTAATACAATTCTATTTATCACAGAATCTCAATTCAATGGCGTGTTTATTGTGTTGTAGATCTTCTATATGGATCATCGTTAAAGCTGTAACAGACCAATCAATAACAAGGTGCCCAAACACAGAGTTTAGTATTTTCTTGCTGTCATCGATTTTTTAAGCTCACTTGACGAAATCAACATTCCCATTGCTTGTTGTGTCCTATTTAGTGAGCTGCGCACACTATCAATTTCAGTGCACACATAACTTTTCAAGGTAATGATGTTCTGTACAAAGCAACTTCTATGAATTATCGATAGAGCCACAGTCACAACTAGTTTCCCCCAAGACACGCATGTGTATATACAAGCGGGAAATATAATTGTCCGGAATACGTTCTAACGCTATAGAGACAGACAGACAGACGTAGAAGTATAGAAGTATGCGACTCAGCTATCTTTGTGTTTTAACAATTTAAACTGAACTCATGTTAAGATGAAAATGAGATTTTTCGAGTGTTTTTCAATTTTTCAAGTTACATGCTGTCAATAAATCTTTCATAACATTTTGCATTTGTCTTGAAATAAATCTGCAAGTAAACAAAGATAGAATAAACAGTAATGAGTCTGATTTTGACCGATCAGTAGTTTCTTGTCTTTATTAATTACAGTCTTAATTACAGTAAAGCCTTAACTCAATCGAGTAGTGATAATATATCGAGTTATTTTTAATTCCAGGTAAACGCCGTACCGGTTTTACATGACAGTTCTGAAGAGGATTTGCAGGGACAAGAAATCAAAATGGTGTATCGAATTCATGGATTTCGAGTTGAGGTTTTGAGACCACCCTCTTGGTCTAGGGTACACAGCGTCTGTCCGGAGAGTAGGAGGTCGGTGGTTCGATCCCCGGCCGCGTCATACCAAAAGACGTTAAAGTGAGTGAGTGAGTATCGTTTTACGCCGCTTTTAGCAATATTCCAGCAATATCACGGCGGGGGACACCAGAAATGGGCTTCACACATTGTACCCATGTCGGGAATCGAACCCGGGTCTTCGGCGTGACGAGCGAACGCTTTAACCACTAGGCTACCCGACCGCCCCTTAAAAGACGTTAAAAGATGGTGTTTGTTGTTACCCTGCCTGCCGCTTGACATTGAGGGGCTAAAACAAGGACTGTCGGCTCGAATGGTATCTCAGTGGGCTAGCACTATAAAACCGTCATTAACCCGGACTAGTACAAGCACCGACATACATTAGCGGTTTTTGATCTGCCAAAAGGGAGATAAGAAGTCTAAAAGGATTAAACGAGATTAAACAATCTCATCAGGCATCCATGCAGTGTATGAGTAGTGCGACTTTTCTTTCAGGTCTATATGTAAATTATTAACTCTCGAAATTACTTGGCCTAAAATGTTGTAATCTGCGTCCAACCTCCAGTGTCGCCCGTATGCTAAGAATGAAATCTTTTCGTCTTTTCACTCGGTGTCATCATTGATTTTCAGAGATCCATCCATATAGTTTTCTCCGCTATTTTTCCATTTACACCCACTAGAATCTGTTTCGTCGGGTAATCTAGACTGGTTATTCTCTGGCGTTAATGTTATATATTTGATGGCCAACCACTCCCTGTTCTGGTGAGAATCATTGATCGCACGGAACAGACACAACGCTCCTCTCCGCACACTGTTCATGAATTTAATAACAGATCCCCACCAGAACCCACCATTGCAAAATCTGGGTTTTGCATAATGATCCCCTATGCTGACTGATGTACTCCATCAGTTTTGGCCGTTTATGCAATTTACGTTTTAGCTTATACAATTCCAAACCGTAAATTTCCAAAAGAGCAATCATTGAGGTTACTTGTAAATGAACCAGTAAGTGAATTTGAAAACAGCTTTGGCTTCGAAGGATTTCGTATAACGCAGCTCTTTATGACAATATGATAACACTTAAAATCCTACGGTATCTCGCAATCATCACACTTAATACGCTGTACACAGACTAAAGATGATATTTCTTCTGAAACAGAAACTGTCATTTCGAAATAAAATAATCTCGAACGCGACCTTAAAACCCAATTTCATCTTTCCTTGAAGCACGTTATCTATTTGTAGGCGCAACCTTTTTATTTTCTAGACAAAGTCAGATTTAATGAAACTTCAAGCAGACACTGAGATCCTGTTGGAGCACATGTTCTTTGATCTGGCAAGAAGGTGGCATGAAACCCTACAGAATTAAACAGAGACTGGACAAATTAATCAGACTGCCACACCGCGTGGAACTTCGCTATATGAGTGAAATAATACGGGACGTTAGACCCTTTTTTTACCTCCCCCATTTAAATTAAAAATTGTAAATTTCCTCAAAAGCATTCATTGACATAAATTGGAAATGTAATAGGTGAATGTACAAAGAGCTGTTACTTAAGGTGATTTTGTTGAATGTATGTTTTTCTCGGTACATTATTACATAAATTATACAAAGCTCTCGAATCATGGTGTTTGTCATTTAGCACATTCCATACACTGAACATAAAGTACAGTAAACTACGGTTATAACGAACTCAAATGGACCATTAATTTTAGTTCGTAATAACCGTAGTTCGTTATAAGCATATATACAGCATATACACAACAAATGGCAGGGGTTAGAAAATAAGTTCGTTATATCGGTAAGTTCGTTATAAGCGTGTTCGTTATAAACGTAGTTTACTGTAAATGATATAAGACGCCATTCTCCGGATATATACTATACTTCCCGAATGATCCAGGGGGAATAACCCTAAGTTTGTCTTCTGACGCATGCTGCTCTATGAATGTGAAAACATGAACTAAATGGATAAATGCCGAACTGTGGTATCCTTACATATTCAGGCCAAACCATGCATGCATATATAAGACATACCTGCCATAGGTGTGCGGCAAGATACATTCGTTGACCACTGGTGCTTCGGGTCTCACGGGTTGATATCTTCTATGTCAGTTGTGGAGGGTTCATCAACCAGTGTCCCCTTAGAGACCGATGGACGGCTTATGACGTTCATATATTAAAATATCCCGGGAAGATGTATAGTACCATGTAACTCAAATGTTTGAAAGCTTTAACGTCTGCGGGAAATATAAAATGTCCCCCTCTCTTTCAATCTCTGTTCTAGATATCATTCTCTCTCTCTCTCTCTCTCTCTCTCTCTCTCTCTCTCTCTCTCTCTCTCTCTCTCTCTCTCTCTCTCTCTCTCTCTATCTCTATCTCTCTCTCCCTCTCTCACCTCCGTACCTCTCTTCCCCGTTACCTCTCTCTTCCTCTCTGTGTAAGTCGAGAGCAGCTCATATCCTCGTATATATGAATGATCGTCTAGCTGCTTGTGTAACTGCTTACTCGCCATGGGTTAAACGTTGCCAAGATGAAGGATGGATTGTCCATGAGGTACAACGTGTGATGTATACCTTAACGTGGCATGACGCCCTACATCATCACATGTACACGTTAGTGTAAAGAGGTTTGCGGAATATGTGACACATGCACATTGTCTCTATTGGTAGGATTACGCGTTATACTACAAACTTTCTAAAATATTGATGTTATTACTGCAATACTATCGAGACTGCTTATTTGAAAAGCCAATGTGACAAAATAAAATTATTCTTTTTCAGTCTAATCAGGGCAGATTGCCTGATCCCAGGGCAGTACGGTTAAGACATTCGGCGTCCAAGAAAGAAGATTTTATAGATGGTCATATGACTCTTGCTCGAAGTTGTTACATTAGGGTTACAACATGCGATGTCTCAGTAAAGCTTTCAAAGTATTTTATGGTAGGCATGTGGAGTACATTTCAAAATCTGACACACCAGTGCTCAGAATGGTGTCAGACACAATTCCTTATTTTGACTTCTCGTGTTGTTTCATGTGAACAATTGACTTGCCTTTGCATGTGCACGTGTTTGTGTCAGATACCACCGGTAGGGCAGCATGCGCTCATCTTTTTGCGAACACCTGGTATTATCACTACTTGAAAGTGATTCATAAACACTTGCTTATGATATAGTCGGAAGCGTACCATGGACACAGATTTTAGTGGTGATTTCTTGTCGAGTTTATTTTCAAGAAGCAATCTTAGCTCTACGACCGTGGTACGTCAATGGTAAACTACTTTTGCTTTCCGGCTCAGAAGAATGAAACGTTTGCACATAATTCATTTCAGAAACATTGTGGTCTCCCCGGCACACTCTTCTTTCCCTGCTCGTTATAACGGGACACAGAACAAATACTGTGTCCACTTAATTCACTTTAGCAGCCGCTTTGACATCATTGTGGTCGATCAGGTTGAGAAAGACTTATTTACTATTTGTAGACATAGTTTTGAGTAAATACGACAGTCTGCTGGTTTTAATGATCGGGTACTGTGAGTGAGTGAGGTTTTTTTAACACCGCTTTTAACAGTATTCCAGTTATATCGCGGCGTGTCAGCTTAATGTTGGGGGAAAGCCCGAAGTGATGCAGGTCTCAGACGTTTACCACTTCGGTGAAACCGAACGAGCACGGGTATGGTGCTGACAAACCTAGAAACATAATCGGGGCGAACCGGGGCGAGCCCACAATCATGGGTTTCTGGCGTGCCCAAGGGACGCAACTCTGCACAGCGAATCGCAGACGACTGGGCCACCCGTACTCGGGTACTGTTGGTCTTCGGGTCCACATAAAATAATTCAGGGTTCTGGGTTTTGTACGCCTGTACACTCAAGTACCATCTTAAAACGTATTTTAATATGACGTGTTCTCCGGGAAGACGCTCTTTTCACTGTATCGCGGAGGCGGACTTGACATAGATGAAGTGGGGTGTAACTCAACTATTGATAAAGATAACCTTTTCTTGACGCACGTATACACGCGCATTAGTTGAAATGATTTCTTGTCAAGCTTGGCATGTGGTAGCAATTCAATAACGAATGAATGTCATCCGATTTAGGTAAATTTTTATAGGGCAAGAAATGGGGGAACGCATGTGCATTTCAATTTACACGGAACTCACGTGCATCGGGTTACCATGGCCGTTGCCGTGATGCGTTTGGGCGATCGGTGTTATTGTCATCTGCTTTCTTTTTTATCATCAAATTTCATTTTTCCGGAAAAGGTGACGTTAATTTTTTGAAACTTTGACAAAAATTACCCAGATATTTGAATGACAACATTTCATGCAATGTTACATGGGGTGACGTTTCTTTTGCGGTTCAGTATACAAGTAGTGTTTACGATTTGTTTGTTGTTTAACGCCGCACTCAGCAATATTCCAGCTTTATGACGGCGGTCTGTAAATTATCGAGTCTGGACCAGACAATCCGGTGATTGACATCATGAGCATCGATCATACATTCATACTCGCCTTTTCCGGCAAGCATATTCTACCCCGGAATCGTAACGGGTTTACGAAGCTTTGGACACTCTTATAGTTGTATCGCGCCCAAAAAAAGATGCAGGTAGTAGACTTTCGTCTCTTTTGTGGAGCCAACTAGGTTGGGAGAGGTGCCAGAAAACCAAGGATCATCAGCGGAGGAAATAACGGATCCTGGCATCTAAGGGAGGCAATTCAGCACAGCGAGTTTAGCGCTATATACCACAACAATCATGTCGGATCAACGGGACTTGCATGTGTCTCCTATGGCCCGGAAGGCGTTAAACCCCATTTCACCTCACCTAGCCTGTTATCTTTTGGCAAACCCTTGAGGAACGTGCACTTCTGGTACTTCAATGTCTGATATTAACTGCTCGAAATAGGCTTAAACACCTCTCGCCTAGGTAGCTATAGTTAATATCTTAAGCCAGTGAAATGGACAGTAATCTTGTGGAAATGAAAGTATGATCATGTGTTTAGGGTATGATGTTTCACATGAAATCATCATCATCATCATCATTAACTGATTTCAAAAGTAAACTACCGGGCAAAAGATAGTATACACCTTAAAATTGGATGTGACAAAACATTACAACCCTTATCAAAACGTTACTATGCTGAAAACAGACGCCGAAACACCACAAACTAAACGTCCAAAACACAACCATGACACCCTTATCAAATACATTACCATCGAATCACCATTATTCTATTATACTATTAGAGTACACCGAACAAAAGGTTTCATTCTCTTACATTCAATCCATAAATGTAAAAGGACACGTGACACATTATTCCCCATTTATTCAACCTAGTTTTCAACCCTGTATTTGCACTGTGATTTCACACGCAGAACTGTCTGCCTAAAAGATGTGCAAGCAGTTATACTATACAACCTTAATGTATCTGTGTTTGAGACTCTACATGGTTACACTAAGGTCTTGGCAACACGATTCGCTGCTATTCGCCGCGCGGAGTCGCGTCCCTTATCGTACATTAGGATCCGCTGATCGCAGTTTCAAACGCCAGACGGATGGATGAAGTAAGCACAATAACGTAAGGATGACATATGGACAATCATCGCCCCTACAAGCAACGTGCATCTCCTTGCGTCATCCTGACTCTTCGCTGCGCGAACCATGGACTCCAGATCATATTTTTTTTATCAAAAAAGTAAATTGTCTCAGAAATTGCTTGAAAATAAGATACGCTTTAGACTCAAGTCTTTGAACGACATGTGGAAGTGATACACATAAGGAAGAGAATTTAGGGATGTCAACTTCTTTATTATGAGGAACACAACGTTTCGGAGTATATGCTTACTCCTTCATCGGGTACTCTCAGGAGTAAGTATATTCTCCGAAACGTTGTGTTCCTCATTATAAAGAAGTTGACATCCCTAAATTCTGTTCCCTACACTTTAGACTTTTGAAAAAATATATCAATTGTCTGCCACAAAACATTCATTGTCGTAAAAAAGTAGTGAAATCTGCTTTGGGCAGTTTTAGGTGAAAAAAACCTAATATGCATTTCCCATTCATTGTCCCACACTTAGTAAGAGGACTATATGTGATGCGTTCCTAAAATATCAGGTGAACGGAAGCACAACATTATGCAATATACGGGAAGACGTTAAAATGCGTAGTACATTCTCTTGTCAAATAAACTTTAGATTTAAGGAAACTTCTCCTTTCCAACGAATGACATAGAAAATAGAAATCAATTTGCGTATCATTTACGAGTTGACAATGGTGGCATCAGTGTATAACATAGTCCTATACTACTTACATTTTGGTAATATTTCCCCTCACTTGAACGTCCGGAACAGAAGGAATGACATTCACATTCAAGTTGGGCGTCACGCACGTCAGCTTATACGCTCCATTGTTCAGGTGGGTGGTCGTGCACCCCAAACACACATGCACGTGCAGGCAACTCACAAGCACGTGCAGCACAAAGCACCATATCCTCCTCCACTGTGTCACAGCGTTAAGCATATCACAGCAGTTTGAAAAAAACCAACACTATTCCACTTATTGTCTCATGACATTAGTCATACTATGAAAATTAACACTATCCAATATGCGCGCCACATATGTGGGATTGCAGCTTCAACGCATGAGAATCTTTAACCTTTGAAGATAGTTGTCTCCTTTCACGGTGTGGCGAACGTCCTCATGGCAAATTGTAACGAGTGGTAGCGCTGATGGGGTAAGTCTTCACTCTGTCAGCGATCTGTTGCTTGTATGAAAGGACACGAGCTCGATATCCCAGGGTCTTTTATGTTCCGAAGTTTCGTTCGTCACATCTGGTGCGGAGCCGCTGAATCGGGAGCAAATTCTCTTGTTATAGTCTTTCTCCGATCAATCAAATGGGAGCTGATGACCAATCGAAATACCGCTAAGAATCGGTCCGCGTGCTCTCATATGCTGTGGAGAAGTACAATGTACAACTGTTTATAAATACTTCTGGTTGTGGTAAACAAGGTTACACGAGGGTAATGTGCTTACGCTGACGTCACAACATAATTCTACATAAACAATTCTCTGTCCTACTGCAGAAAAAAGTTAAATAATTCCACAACACACTGTTCTTTGATTACAATCTTTTCAATAAGTTTAAGATACAAATATGTGTGTAGCATTTCACGGTTTACATACGGAAATATTTGTAGTCAGTGAAAATTATATGTTAAGTATATACTTTACAGACAAGATTAGTGTGTGCGGGAGTTAGGTTTGAGATAAGCATTATATTTTAATGCTCAGGAGGTTTATTATTTTTTTCCAAAATTTTCAGGTGCTCAATTGTATTTTTTTGAATAAATAGAAAAAAACGAACCATATTCTTTGGAGACCTGCCTGCTAGAAAAATGCACATATAGTTTCCCTTCATTGCGACTCGCACGTATTTCTTGTCAGTAAAACAGAATAAATTGTTTTTAGAAAAGATCTGACCCCTCGAAAATAGAATGGTTGCTCCTTAGCAGTCATCAAGGACTGGCTTCTCGCATTGCTACCTTGCGACAAACACAGTAGGTGATACCAGGTAATAGGTGTGATGTGTAAAGAGAAATGGTTTCACGGACAGCCCAATAACAACAAAGGTTGTCTGTTATATATTTAAATGTTGGTACGTGATTAATTAAATAATGTACCAATGATGGAATACATACTGTCGGAATAACCAATTTGGACGTTCATACAATTATTTGAATATGTCTGGACATTTGATTAATTGATTAGATTCTCAATAATATCTGGGTTCGAATCCATGATTCGCTCTTACTATTATTCTCGCTTGTCAGCTCCATACCCGCGCTCGTTCGTTTCGCGAGTTTGGTATTTACATCACTTCGGGGTTTCCTCCACTCAGTGTGAGACAAAGCTTCTTCAGGAATGCAATCATCACTATATTGTGAGCGTACGACTCATACAATTATACAAGCGGAGAAAAGTTCCTAGGCATCACTATCATAGGAAATAATAAACAAAGGAAACGGGGAACGGAACAAAATACTGATGTTCGTGAAACATGAATTCATCATGACAGTGTCAACACATGTCTCCTGTTAACGTTATCGCAGGCTGAAAGTGGCGTAGGGTCAATTCTCAGTTCACAAGGCACTATGACAACCATTAGCAGTGATACAACCTTGACAACGTCGCCTCATTAACGACACCAATTTTTCAAGAAATGCTTGTGGGGGATGTCATTCCAGGTCTGGACCATGGCCTTCAGCAACTGGACCAACGTCACCGGTTGGTTTGGAAGTCGGCTTAAACGACGTTCTATTTCATCCAACACATGTTCGATGGGCGTCATATGTGGAAAAAATGAGGCCAAGGGAGTAGGGGGATGTTCCAATTAAGTCTATGACCATACGTGACCCGTGAAGGCGTGCATTGTCCTGCTGTAAAATGATGTATCTTCCTTGGTTTCGATGGAAAGAGACAAATTGCCATCGATCACCACAAGAGGGGTTCTGTGATGTACAGTGATGCCTCCCCACAACATAACGCTCCCTCCATCGAATCAAGACCGTCGAATAACGCGGAGAATGCACAACGTTGAACAAGGTGGAGAATGGAGGACGTTGAACAGCGTGGAGAATTGAGGACGTTGAACAACGTGGATAATGGAGGCCGTTGAACAAAGTGGAGAATGCAGAACGTGGAACAATGTGGAGAATGCAGAACGTGGAACAAGGTGGAGAATTGAGGACGTGGAACAAGGTGTAGAATGGAGGACGAGGAACAAGGTGGAGAATGGAGGACGTGGAACAAGGTGGAGAATGGAGGACGTGGAACAAGGTGTAGAATGGAGGACGTGGAACAAGGTGTTGAATGGAGGACGTGGAACAAGGTGGAGAATGGAGGACGTGGAACAAGGTGGAGAATGCAGAACGTGGAACAAGGTGGAGAATGGAGGACGTGGAACAAGGTGTAGAATGGAGGACGAGGAACAAGGTGGAGAATGGAGGACTTGGAACAAGGTGGAGAATGGAGGACGTGGAACAAGGTGTAGAATGGAGGACGTGGAACAAGGTGTTGAATGGAGGACGTGGAACAAGGTGGAGAATGCAGAACGTGGAACAAGGTGTAGAATGGAGGACGAGGAACAAGGTGTAGAATGGAGGACGTGGAACAAGGTGGAGAATGGAGGACGTGGAACAAGGTGGAGAATGCAGAACGTGGAACAAGGTGGAGAATGGAGGACGTGGAACAAGGTGGAGAATGGATGACGTGGAACAAGGTGGAGAATGCAGAACGTGGAACAAGGTGGAGAATGGAGGACGTGGAACAAGGTGTAGAATGGAGGACGAGGAACAAGGTGGAGAATGGAGGACTTGGAACAAGGTGGAGAATGGAGGACGTGGAACAAGGTGTAGAATGGAGGACGTGGAACAAGGTGTTGAATGGAGGACGTGGAACAAGGTGGAGAATGCAGAACGTGGAACAAGGTGGAGAATGGAGGACGTGGAACAAGGTGGAGAATGGAGGACGTGGAACAAGGTGTTGAATGGAGGACGTGGAACAAGGTGTTGAATGGAGGACGTGGAACAAGGTGTAGAATGGAGGACGAGGAACAAGGTGGAGAATGGAGGACGTGGAACAAGGTGTTGAATGGAGGACGTGGAACAAGGTGTAGAATGGAGGACGTGGAACAAGGTGTTGAATGGAGGACGAGGAACAAGGTGGAGAATGCAGAACGTGGAACAAGGTGGAGAATGGAGGACGTGGAACATTGTGGAGAATGGAGGACGTGGAACAAGGTGTAGAATGGAGGACGAGGAACAAGGTGGAGAATGGAGGACGTGGAACAAGGTGGAGAATGCAGAACGTGGAACAAGGTTGAGAATGGAGGACGTGGAACAAGGTTGAGAATGGAGGACGTGGAACAAGGTTTGAGAATGGAGGACGTGAAACAAGGTGTAGAATGGAGGACGTGGAACAAGGTGTAGAATGGAGGACGAGGAACAAGGTGGAGAATGGAGGACGTGGAACAAGGTGTAGAATGGAGGACGAGGAACAAGGTGGAGAATGGAGGACGAGGAACAAGGTGGAGAATGGAGGACGTGGAACAAGGTGGAGAATGGAGGACGTGGAACAAGGTGTAGAATGGAGGGCGTGGAACAAGGTGGAGAATGGAGGACGTGGAACAAGTTGGAGAATGGAGGACGTGGAACAAGGTGTTGAATGGAGGGCGTGGAACAAGGTGGAGAATGGAGGACGTGGAACAAGTTGGAGAATGGAGGACGAGGAACAAGGTGGAGAATGGAGGGCGTGGAACAAGGTGGAGAATGGAGGACGTGGAACAAGTTAGGAATGGAGGACGTGGAACAAGGTGGAGAATGGAGGACGAGGAACAAGTTGGAGAATGGAGGACGTGGAACAAGGTGGAGAATGGAGGACGAGGAACAAGGTGTAGAATGGAGGACGTGGAACAAGGTGGAGAATGGAGGACGTGGAACAAGGTGGAGAATGGAGGACGTGGAACAAGGTGGAGAATGGAGGACGTGGAACAAGGTGGAGAATGGAGGACGTGGAACAAGGTGGAGAATGGAGGACGAGGAACAAGGTGTAGAATGGAGGACGTGGAACAAGTTGGAGAATGGAGGACGTGGAACAAGGTGTAGAATGGAGGACGTGGAACAAGGTGTAGAATGGAGGACGAGGAACAAGGTGTAGAATGGAATACGTTGAACGAGGTTCCATCCGACGTCGATAAACACGTTGACTGCTATCACTTCTACCAAGATGAAACCTGCACTCATTTAGGAAGAGGACTTACCTCCAGTTCTGTAACCGGAACACAGGTGTTGCCTTGATCATGCTAGGGAAAATTGGACGTACAGTTCGACGTCGTGGTCGGATGTCATGTTTTCGTAATTGATTCACAGTCCTTGCACTAACCGGACGTAAGCCAGACATGATGCGGGCTGTCAAAGTTGCAGTCTGAAACTGATTTCGCAGGTGAACCTGAGGGATATGATTGTCTTGGCGACGTGACGTTATTCGTGGACGTTCGGAACGTAGTCGGTCCCTGGCGTTGCCAGTCTGTTGGTACTGACCCCAGGGTAAAAGTATGGTATTATGATGAACACCAAAATGTCTAGCAACAACGTTTTGTGGAATTCCGGCGTGGCATGAGATTTTCGAGAATGGCCGACGACAAAACTTCTTTCCACAGTTTCACAATTTCACAGTTTGACAGTTTACATTGACTCGGTCCCACGTGGACGGGGTCCATACTCTTGGGATTTTATGCTTGCAATGACCTGGATCCACGTGCAATTTCAGTGTCATCATAGGTAATCATGACAAAGCGTCTGTACATGTCGTAATCATACTTGATTCTGAAAACTCCCTTGCAATTGTATTTTTATGTGATTTTTTTACCCCTAGTATATAGCCCCTTGTGGCCATTTTCTAGCCCCTTGTTGGAATTTCGCAATGTATTGACGCTAAATTACAGTGCCACAGGACTGTTTCACGAATGTTTGTTTTGTATGTAGACTGGATATTTTTTAGCTACAGCAGCAAAACCATATTTTTGTAAAATATAAACTATGAGCATCAGTATTGGTTTAAAACCACCTTGATATTATATGCCTTTTGTGGCAGACAGTCAGACTGTTTTTCAACAGTCTGAAGCGTAATTACATACATATCTATCATATTTAGAGCTAATTGTCTGTCCCTAACGGTACATAGACCATGGAATGCAATTAAAACTATATATCCAGGGTTCCCTGAGCGACGTTGACGCATCACAATGAGATGAACGTCATTTACTGTTATTTTATAAGTTATTATATTGAACTATTATTCCCTTTATCCAGCATTTAGCCTTTGGCCAAAGCTTTTTTTAATCCAGCATCAAAAGCTACATTCTGAAATCGACTTTCTGTGGTAAGCTACAATAGCATTTAATAATAGAACATCCTATACGAGAAAAGTAGTAATATTTTGTTGTATGAATGTTCCAATTTAAATAAGCTTCCGGTAGATTGTCATAATTATACCGGTTCGCCCGGATTATGTTTCTAGGTTTGTCAGCACCATACCCGTGCTCGTGGGTTTCACCGAAGTGGTAAACGTCTGTGACCTGCATCACTTGGGGTTTTCCTCCCACATTAAGCTGACACAGCGCGATATAACTGTAATACTGTTAAAAGCGGCGTTAAACCAAACTCACCCACTCACTCACTCATAATTATAACCAATGAATCTATCCCACAAATGAATTAAAAAAAATATACATATACTTTAGACATTGCTCTTTCGTAGGTCAGTAAAATGTCAGCATGATTTGAGGTATTCTTTTAATATACCAAGGGCACTAGAAGCAACTAGAATAACACTGAGTTCTATTTACAAGGTCGATTCCCCATAAGACGTGTGAAGCCCATTTCTGGTGTCCCCCGCAGTGATACTGTTGAAATATTGCTAAAAGCGGCGTAAAACCATACTCACTCACTCCCTATTTACAAGGACATTTTCACGAGGTGTGTCTCATTTGCTTCATATTGCATTTCATTTCAGTGTAGCAGTTGAACACTCGTAGACAACTGAGTGAATTGAGTTGAACACTGCCTGGAACAGTATTTCAGTTATATAACAGCTAGATAAAGAAGTGATGCAGGTTGAAAACATTGATCACGAGCATGAGTATTTTGCTGATATGCCAAGGATCCTAATCGATGTGAATGAGTGATGCAAATCCACATTGCTAACATAATTATGTAATTATACACGAATAATCATTCAGGGGATAGTGGTAAAATATTTCCCAGGAAATTTATTTTAATTTATGAATTATCTTCAACCAACCGTACTAGGATTAGCAAACTAAGTGCGAGCAAGTGTGTGAGTGCGTGCGTGCGTGCTTGCGTGTGCGTGCGTGTGCGTGCGTGCTTGTGCGTATAAAGTAATATTTCATATTACTTTTGAATCAAAGCAGATGTACAGATTTCCCCTTGCTTTGTCCATTATTTAAAAACGCCTGGCCGTTCTACCAAGGTTTTACTTGTACAGTTAGCGTCTTCCTAAATGTGGATCAATCTGGTCAAACAAATACTTTCCCATCACATCATGGATGCTTCTAATCTACTCTCAAAGCGATGCAGTTTAAGATTGAAGGTCAGTAAGAATTGTGCTTTCTCGCAATGATAAATAATTTCTATTCTTTTTGTGTGTCCATAAATCACCTAATATCCATCGGAGTTTCAGTTTCAGTGTTTGTCATTATCGCCATGCTACTCCATTAGACGGTCTAGTGGATCTGACCTTTTCAAAGATGAGGGTGTGATAGTGAGTTTTAACCCATTTCCAAATTTGACGCATCAGTGACAAAATAATTTTCGATGCAATTCCAAAACGTTCCCTTTGTGTTTTCAATCTTTTTTCAAAAACACTTGACTTGCCTTTGAATGTATTTGTGACGGATGCCACCTGTGGGGCAGGATACGTTCACCTTGTCGCGAACACCTGGTATCATCACTATTTGATAACGATTAATAAACATGCATTGTCGGAATCCTGAAATGGACAATGGAGAAATTCCTTATGATTATGGAATGATTTCTGTCGCTTTTTATTTATAGGATGTCATACAGACAAAGTGTCATAAATGGGACAATGAGAGGTTTAAAACGATGAGACAATAACTGTTGTTTTACGCCGAGTTCAGAAATAATCTTGCTATATCACGGCGGCCTTTAAATAAATCTCATCCAGGCAAACCAGTGGTTGATGGCATGATCAAAGATCCACGATGTCGGGTACGACGACACAAAAATCAGCCTGGTCATACGTTGCATCGTCGAATAGCTGCAAGGATGCTGATGCGGCGTTACCGAATTAGCCATTCACACGCATTATAACCATCAGGTCCCCATGCAATAAGCATGGGGCGCTGGGGGCCAGTGTATTCTGACACCGCTCAAGGAAGTACATGAAACTCCAAAATGCATGCATGCATACTTGTCGGTTACTAGTTTAGAACCGAGGGATAGTTTGAGAGCTCCATGCATTTCAAGACCACTTGACAGCTCTGGAATTGTGTCATTCCTTATTTTGTGACATAGTTTCTCGTTTGTAATCTACTAGATTACTGTGAAACAACATGGTCCCTATCATGTTAAGAAAATACTTGAAAAAACATCCCTTGATATTTCTCTCACGAACCAAACTGGCATTTTTCTGTTGCCATCCAAGTCTGAAGGCTGGAACTAAGCATAAACGTCCGTAAACTCAGCCATTTGCGTCAAGAAGATTTGCATGAAATGTGATCGTACCGACACCTTTACAATGCCATTGGTCGACCTGAGACCACGGGATTTGTAAGTATGCCTGGTTCAATCTTAATAAAAACGTCACGTTGAACCTATTTCTATTGTAAAGTGAAGATTTTCCACAGTAACAAATACCAGCTTTGTAGCTCTGCGGATTGAGTACGCCACATGTTGTGTGTACACCGTCGACAAGTGATGTAAAAGAAAACTGACCTTAGAAAAGTTAAGTCCCTTGAGGGTCTGATCATTGTACCCGTAGGAAAAGAGGTGGATGAGAATGACTTTATATTATTTATTCAAGTAATGCAGACTTACATACATGTTACTTGAATAGAAGAAACATATAAGAAAATGATTTTTTTGCATCGAAGTTACTTATTTTCCTTCTTTTTATTACCTACACACATTTTTTGTTTATTCTGTATAGTGAGTGTGTATGATTACCAGACTTGACATTCATAATATATAGAACTCCTTGTTTTGTTTCGGGCTTAAAGCCAAGTCACCCATGTTCAACACATTACCGAGAAATGGTGAAAACCTGCTGCTTTTAGGATGGGTTCAGTGTTATGAGATGCACTTAATAACATAACGGTTAGCGTATGACAAATCAGAAGTGATACAGAAAGGTGATAGCGAAACAGCGTTCGTGCGAAATGTACGTTTTTTGTCGGACAGGTAGCTATAAATAATTCATTGATGTCAAGGGTCTTGGTGTCTCATAGGATGGAAGAAGATGCTCCCAGATACTCTGCCGTCGGTGTCATTAGACAAATATGCAAGGTGGCGCCGTATCAACTACTACATTTTTTGTCAAAACCGGACTAGTATAATTGGTACAAAGCAATGGGGAATAATACTATCTGATGAACCCGGCTCAGTCTATTAGGACAGGACTGACCTTGCGGTATTACACACTATGTCTTGTTTGTCACCTGCCTTCTCATTGATACAAACACTATCCCTTCACTAAGCACAAATAATCGGTATATTTACTCGTCCTGGTTTACTTATCTCAAAAGATATGATAGCGACGCGATAAATCGCAATGAACATTGAAGAACGAAGTGTTGTTTATTTCGCGATAAAACATTGTCATAAAATCATGACGTCATTTCTGGAGATTCGAATATGCGCTCGCAATCTGATAACGTCGTATATTGGACGACGTTATTTTGAGTAGGGAGTCTCTTTTTTTGCCCCGTAGAGGTACATGTAATTGACGTGAAGATTGTGAGAATATGCGGGAAATACCCACCTGTGCATAAAATGGACTTTTCCGACATTGCCGAGGCCGGATTCTTTTGAGGGAGCCATCATTATTTAACTGCGGGAAAATATTTTTAAAGCTTGTATATTGTATCCTCCTCCTTAAAGAGGCTGCACACGATGTTGATATCTCACATAAGAAATAAACGACTCGTGGTCCTTGTTTATCGTACAATGAAACACTGCAATGAGAATAAACCCCTCATGGTTTATTCTCCCTGCAATCGTCGTATATGTCTCAATTAATGAACTTTGTATCATCACTTTTAGGGGAGCTTTAATGCTCACACATACGTGCCTGAGTGAGTTAGTGAGTGCGAGTGCGAGTTAGTGAGACGGATGTCACCAATGTTGCATGATGCGCTCGCTTTTTCACAAACACCTGGTGATGACACTGTTTGATAGTGATTTATAAACACATGATCATGATTTAGTTGGAATCGTACAATAGACTCTGCTTTTAACAGATTTCATATGAATATGGAAGTTTTTTTTATCCCCTTTAATAACAAAGAGGCCATCACATTGCTTCCCACATTCTAAGTGTCGCGAGTGTCCCAGTGAAGATATGCGTCCATCAGGTATGGGCTCCATCTATTTTGTGTCTGACTTTGATGCCAGGTGAAGTGGGGCGGTCGGGTAGCCTAGTGGTTAAAGCGTTCGCTCGTCACGCCGAAGACCCGGGCTCGATTCCCGACATGTGTGAAGCCCATTGCTTGTGTCCCCCGCCGGAATATTGCCAAAAGCAGCGTAAAACCATAGTCACTCACTCACTCCCACTTGAAGCCGACACGCCGTGATATAACCGACATGCTGCAGACAGTAGCTCAAAGCGTTGTCAATCCAAGCTGACTGAATGGCTCACATATTGTAGCTTTATGGAAAATCTAACCATTGTCTTGAAGAACATGGATACGCCACTACCCGTTCTAACTGAATATTTGAACCTTAATTGAAGGACCTACCATCTGATATTCTGGGATCTTGCATTGAGACCAGATATGTTTTTCAGCTTGAGCTGCAAAATTTTTTTTTGTTAAATTAAAACTTTGAGCCAACATATTTTTTTCGTAAAAAACACATTTCAACAATGTCACTATTATGGCAGAAATTTTCTCTTTTCTTCAACATTATGAAGCATAATTAAATCGGTGCGTACAGATCTAAATTATGAAATAAGTTACTGACGACTCAAGATCAATGAATAGTCAATAAATAATATTGAAATACACAGGTTTAGGCTTAAAATTAAAACAGGCAATACAATGGATCAGCTGCAAGAGTGTCAGGCCCGATAATGTCTGTTCACTCACGAATGTCCAGAATTGTTCACCGTAGAATGTCTCGCCCCGTGTCGCTCTTACAGAGGTACAGCAAGCCTGCTAACATCCGTCCCGAAACTTCTCGAACGATCAAGTCTGTCCGATTGTTCAACAATAACCAGGAGTTGTAACGCTAATATACTCGCTACCGATGTCTCCCACGAAAATTTGCCCATTTGCTGCCATTGTCAATCACAACAAATAAACAAACTCTACCGACACATATCATAAACTATTCATTCTTGGATCTTCTTTCACAGATGTTTTAATAAGGAAGTTGAAACGGCAACACTTTCCCGCATTTGCTCCTGCCACGTGTCATTAACTTATAAACTGGAAAACATAATACGTTATGACATGCAAAGACAGAACATTCTTCATTTAATAAACATTTTCGGAAAGGTTGAAAGAACGACCATGCAGTCGACTTTCTTTCAGCGTTTCTCGATTGCATGTACCGCTGTTTGCTTTACACGTGGTTGGCGACTTGTATGATCGAATCCTTTTTCCTTGTTAACGTGAGCACTGGCGACTTTTCTTTGATGACAACCAAAACAACACTGTTGAAGAAAACCATGTTTGTTTTCTCTTAAGTTACAGATTAAAATAACTTAGCTACCTATTTGATTCTTACTTCAAAGGAAATGGAATCTTTGAAACATATTACAGAAAAAATCAATAATCAAAATATTAAAAGAAATGTCATCTCTTCAGTCTGGATCAAGATTCGTGGATCTACTTAACAGACAAGGGCACACGTGCATATAACACATCAGCAAATGGAACTCTTTTCAGATTACAAAGGTGTCATTGTGAACCTTAATATCCTGAAAGTTCAATAGCTTCGACAATCATCATATGGTTCTCCATTACCTATTTAACGTTCGGCGGATATTTGAGACTGATTATTCTCTGGCTTTGTCGTTTTACATTCTTTGTATCTCATAAAAAACATGTTAGTGCAGGTGTAACGGCTGGTTCCTTAACTGACACAGACAAGCCCAACTCGACAACCATGTGCGTCTATAACTTTACTTTGTGAACAAGCTATTAGTGTATCCAGCTTCCTTGAGCAGTATTACAGTGTTTGATATCCTTAATGATAAAGACAAAACAGATGCGTAAAGGTTTCTGTCAATACAAAATTATTTTTGGATTCCGATCCGGGTTAAAACCAATGAAGATTTTACCGACGCAGCTGTATATTTGGACGATAATTGAATTATCTAATGTGTACCAATTTACAAAGTAATAATGCTGACCACATCAAATAACTTGATTAATACCATTCTGTTCTTCATGTATCTGCCTCCAATATGGTGTAGGTAAATCTAGGGATGAGTTAAGATTTTTTCCCGGCCCAGCTTGATTAAATATCTACCCCCAGCTAACCGGAGACCGTAGTCCAGATTGAAATCCCTTGTTTCCCGGTCGTCCGACCACTGTAGGGAATTCATGAAGTATGGCGTGAATCAATAGCACGCCCGACAGATCCTTTTATGATAAATCATGCATCTCTCCTCTTCATCATCAAGCAGATATTCACAGCAGTACTGTCCAGGCGCCATCATCTGATTTCATGCAGTCAGTTAGGTGTCACTGATGAGCCTCCAATCTTGTGTATCATTGGGACAGAATGTATTTAGTAATGCTCATTTTCTCATGATAGCTGATACCTGTCGTCATTAAAAAGTCAAGGATGTAAGGGTTATGGAAACTGGGGATAATTGTTTTATGTACCTACAGTGCCACGTCGGTTATCTGCTCCTGCGGAGGGGTCGGTGTTACTTCAAGGTTACACAATATACAACATTATACTAACCTTTCTCGTGTATGTGGGATGGTTGAAAATGCTCATTATGAGTCAAGTAACCTGAGTAGTTTAATCTTTTTGTTTCTGGGATACATCGATCAAGGAGTGATGCCTCATGTAATTACCTCACGCCATTTCTTTACACATGTCTGTAAGACTGTGTTCTGAAGATATTCCAACACAAAAGACAAAGACACGTAGTTTACTTATATAATCGAAATCTATAATAGTTTTGAATATGACATCTAGACACCATTTATGAATATTAACAGAAGCAGTTCTTAAAATGATGCCTGTCCCAACACCAAAATTGTTTACAATTTTAGTAAAGCTCAGATTTTCGGTATACTTTAGGCGATGATTGGAAGTGTTTGGGATAGACTGAAGAGGCTGCGTTGATGATTTTTGGTTTGAAAATAAATTATGTATTCCAGAAGATTCCAAATCGATAAAATGAATCCCGTACTCACCAAGAACGAAACAGTGAGTGATTTGGGTTTTACCAAGAAACATAATCAGGGAGAACCGGGATTCGAACCCACAATCATAGGTTTCTGGCGTGCCAAAGGATCGCAACTCTGCACAGCGAATCGCGGCGCCTTAGATGACATGGCCACCCGTACCACGAAACAGACATATAATCGTATCAATAGTTAAGTTTGGTCAGTGTACATGTCTGTTCAAGGCTTTGATATGCATTTAGAAGTTGGAAGAACATGAAGACATGGAACCTTTTATGGATAAAAACTTCTTGTTATTATAACGACTGTTCAAGGTAGCGTTATCATTCAATTGGTGAAGGGGCAAAAGGTACCCCGATGACGACGTTACAAATATAGAAAGAAGTTGTTATCCATCCAACAATAACATTTGGGGTGCGGTAAGGTAAATTCGTTGTCAAGAGTGACATAGGTTCATGTGCCTTCTATGTTCTAACACAATAACTAACATAGCGCGTACATCAACCCATGTCCCACTCGAGAGCGGTGGACATACTAGGTTTCATGTCTTTATATCTTTTACTGGAACTTCATCACTGTGGGCCTCCCTCCACATCAATCTGACACGCAGTGATATAACTGAGATTTTAAATCAAACTCGCTCATATCTGATCCCAGCTTTCAGGGGAACGGTTAGGAACAACGTAATTCGATCAAAATATTCCCTGCAACATGGGTGTTTACTTGGGTCGGTACCCGAAAAAAAATACGGGTTAGAACTGATCTTCAGCAACCTATGCTTGT
Organism: Haliotis rufescens; assembly: GCF_023055435.1. Classification (NCBI taxonomy): domain Eukaryota; kingdom Metazoa; phylum Mollusca; class Gastropoda; order Lepetellida; family Haliotidae; genus Haliotis; species Haliotis rufescens. Next base: position 56,056,088 of record NW_025963779.1, on the reverse strand, counting down.
CGTAAGAGGCGACTAACGGGATCAGGTGGTCAGGCTCGCTGACTTGGTTGATGCATGTCGTCGTATTCCAGGTGCCTAGATCGATGCTCATGAAGTCAATCACTGGATTGTCTGGTCAAGACTCGATTATTTACAGACCGCCCTCATATAGTTGGAATGTTGCTGAGTGCGGCGTTATAACAAGAAATAACAACTACGGCCGACAAAAGTAGCCTGTCAAAAAATGAGGCACATTGTAATATCGACTCGTCCAGATTGCGATGTAGCATTCACGGCGGATATTAATACCTACATGATGTGATGCACCACAACACTTGTCATCACCGTAATACTGTTTAAGTTGTTTCCAGATATTTCGGAATGATAATGTTTCTACTTTTATGTCTCTGTGTTAACATGGTATATGTCTGTTTTATCTTACCTTACATATAAATGTCGGATTCTGATTGACTGAGACCTATTCTAATATTTTCAATGAACCCCATGTAAAATACATTTCTCATGTTCCTCGTTAGAATTGCCGAACTGTTGGCGTTGCATTTGCAACATGTTAAATCTCGAATTAATAATGTAAGACGCCGGATATTTACGATATTTTCCGAATGAATTAGACGTAGGGGGAATAACTCTAAGTTTGCTTTTTGTCGTCTGCTATCTTTCAAAGAATGTAAAACATGAACGAAGAAGATAAGTGCCTAACTGTGGTGTTCTTACCGATTCCGACCAAAACATGCACGCACAAGACATACCTGCAATGACATAAACCAACATGGAGGAGGGTACGTTGAGCCGAATTGTGTCGACAAGGCCACAAGTCAACATTTATAAAAATACAGAAAAGTGTTCAAAAGTAGTTTGGAAGTAAATAAACCCAAACAACTGTGTGGTTGCTGACATGTTGTATACATAATGTATTAGAAACCGTCGATGTAAACACACCTCCGATTTACACGGATTGACGTAGCTTCAAAACATAAAGTGTTGATTAATAGCCGTAAACTGTCAGTACAAAATAACCGAAACAGCCCACGCCACAAATTAGGGATATTAGCAAATTCCCTTGAGAGAACGAGTACCTTCTAGATTCTTATGCTACTATTTTCACACAATAATTAGTGTTTTTTTAAAGGAACCCGTGGTTTCAGCATGTTTTTCTCATTCCAGGATTTCTACCTCTGAAATTGCCAATTACGGCAAAACGATAGAATGTTCCGCCGTGCTTCGACTTATTCTTTGCCAAGCAACTGCTGCATGCCGAGCACATTTATACATTTACTTTCTTCTCTGGATTCAGTTCACCAGAAGGAAGTAAAATAACACTTACCCTTCTGGAAACTTAATATTCTCAAGGAAAAGAAACCAGTGGTCTCTTGAGGAACAAATTGTAAGGAACCAAACCTGGAATTAACACATGTCGGGGAAATGTTGTTCAATTATAGTGATCTTATCAATGCACCCTCGGCAGACCAGTCTCCATTTCTGTGCCGTGTACTACAACCAGTGGTTAAGCAGGCCAGGTATAGCCCTTCGAGAAAAATAGGATAAGCCATCATGACTCCGACTTAATAACATTTAATTCCTCCATCGTTGCCAAGTCGATCGGATTCACCATCTGTATGGAAAATTGAGTCTTCACGGGGTCATTGAAGAGAAATGGAACGTTCTTAAGCACAAATTACTTCGGAAAAGACGTTTGCAGTGTGCATTAGTAAATACCGAAGCCTTGGAAATTGATAGAGTGTACTCAATATAATCTGGAGAGGACAGAGTATAAATTTGAAGTCCCATTCCGTTGTGATTTCTTGTTTGGACATTCCTCTTGAAATGTCTTTTTAACGTGTGCGTGTGTGCCTCGTTACTTCAATGGGCTTCGAACCCGAATTGTCGCGACTAATTGAGCATGTATATGGATTCTATGAATCTCCTCCAAGGTGACTTTTTCTCAAAAGCGATAAAGAAACAACATTAAATTTAAACCAAACTCGCTCACCAAGGCTTAGTGGTAAAATGCGAAAATTCGTCCTACCATCATAAACAATTTTCATTAGTTTTCAAAATTTAATTACAATATTGCAGATTATTTCATGATGCTAACTTTAGTTGATTGAATTCTACTATCAAGCGGTTGGCTCATAATCATTTGACGTCATCCATTGTTCCATCTTCCACGTCAGCGCCCACCAGAGTGACGTAATATTTCTGTTTATTATTGTTTAATTCACATAGAACGTTCATATATGTTCCACGCTCGAATTGCCGAACTGTTGGCATTACATTTGCATCATATGAACCGCAATGTTGTATCTCTAATAATTTATGTAAGACGTATTTCTCGGGATATTTAGGGGAAAAAACTCTTATTATTTCTGTCGTCTACTATTTTCAATGAATGTGAAAAATGAACAAAATGGATAAATGCCTAACTGTGGTATTCTTACCGATTCGGACCAAAGCATGCATGCATAAGACCTACCAGCAATGACATTTGGGGTGCGGTAAGGTAAATTCGTTGTCCAGAGAAACATAGGTTGATGTGCCTTCTATGTTCTGACGCAATAACTAACATAGCACGCACATCAACCCATGTCCCACTGGAGAACGGTGGACACTTTATTATATACATGTGTGCAGTCATATCCATGCTTATAATAAACATTTTACGCTGCATCGACAACATTTCAACCCCATGGCGATAAAAACAGTGAAACACAGAATATAGTTTAACGTCACCTTGAACAGTGTTTTAGTTGTATCACGGCCTGTCAGCTTGGTCTGAATGGAAAGCCCAGGGTGCTGCAGATTTTTGACGTCCACCACTTTGGTGAAACCCACGAGCAAGGCTATTGTGCTGACAAACCTAACAACAAAATCAGGGCTAATCTGAGATTCGAACCCAGTACCATAGTTTTGTGGGATGCCTAAAGGACGTATCATCGAATAGTGGTACCTTCGTTAACACGGTCACAAGTTAACATTTACCAAAGACACAGTCAGTAAAATTATGTAAACTAGTTATGGAGTAAATATAATCCAAACAACTGCGTGGCTGCGGATATATATATAATCGGATATAAATCGTTGATATAAACGCCCCATTTACATGGATTGACATTCAAACAGATCCAAAACATAAAGTGTCGATAAATACAAGTAAACTAACAGTAAAACATCATCGCTCCAACCCACGCCACGAAATAGGGATATCAGCAAATTCTCTTGAGAGAACGGATACCTCTTATGCTACTATTTTCACACAACAATTAATGTTTTTTTATAAAGGAACCAGTGATTTCAGCATGTTTTTCTCATTCCAGGATTTCTACCTCTGAAATTGCCAATTATGACAAAACGATGGAATGTTCCGCCGTGCTTCGACTTATTCTTTGCCAAGCAACTGCTGCATGCCGAGCACATTTATACATTTACTTTCTTCTCTGGATTCAGTTCACCAAGAGGGAAGGAAGATAACACTTAACCTTCTGGAAACCTTATATTTTCAAGGAAAAGAAACCAGTGGTCTCTTGAGGTACAAATTGTGAGAAACCAAACCTGGAATTAACACTTGTCGGGGAAAACATCGACCATGGAATGCAATTAACATTACATATACAGGGTTCCCTGAGCAACGTTGACGCATCACAATGAGATGAACGCGTACGTCATTTACTGTTATTTTATAACTATTATTCCCTTTATCCAGCATTTAGCCTTTGGCAAAAGCTTTTTTTAATCTAACATCTAAAGCTATATTCCGAAATCGACTTTCTATGGTAAGCTACACTAGCATTTAATGATAGAACATCCTATACGAAAAAAGTGATGATGTTTTGTTGTATGAATGTTCCAATATAAATAAGCTTCCGGTAGATTGTCATAACTATAACCAATGAATCTATCCCACAAATGAATTGAAAATAAATATACATATACTTTAGACATTGCTGTTTCGTAGGTCAGCAAATGTCAGCATGATTTGAGGTATTTTTTTAATATACCAAGGGCACTAGAAGCAACTAGAATAACACTGAGTTCTGTTTACAAGGTCGATTCCCCATAAGACGCGTGAAGCCCATTTCTGGTGTCCCCCGCAGTGATACTGTTGGAATATTGCTAAAAGCGGCGTAAATCCATACTCACTCACTCCCTATTTACAAGGACTTTTTCACGAGGTGTGTGTCATGTGCTTCATATTGCATATCATTTCAGTGTTGCAGTTGAACACTTGTAGACAACTGAGTGAAATCAGTTGAACACTGCCTGGAACAGTATTTCAGTTATATAACAGCTAGATAAAGAAGTGATGCAGATTGAAAATATTGACCACGAGCATGAGTATTTTACTGATATGCCACGGATCCTAATCGATGTGAATGAGTGATGCAAATAATTATCTTCAACCAAACGTACTAGGATTAGCAAACAAAGTGCGAGCAAGTGTGTGCGTGCGTGCGTGCGTGCGTGCGTGTGCGTGCGTATAAATTAATATTTCATATAGCAGATGTATAGATTTCCCCTTGCCTTGTCCATTATTGAAAAACGCCTAGCCATTCTACCAAGGTTGTACTTGTACAGTTAGTGTCTTCCTAAATGTTGATCATCACCCAATGGATGCTTCTAATCTACTCTCAAAGCGATGCAGTTTAATATTGAAGGTCAGTAAGAATTGTGCTTTCTCGCAATGATAAATACTTTCTATTCTATTTGTGTAGTGTGTCCATAAATCACCTAATATCCATCGGAGTTTCAGTTTCAGTGTTTGTCATTATCGCCGTGCTACTCCATTAGACGGTCAAGTGGATCTGACCTTTTCAAAGATGAGGGTGTGTTAGTTAGTTTTTAACCCATTTCCAAATTTGACGCATCAGTGACAAAAATAATTTCCGATGCAATTCCTAAATGTTCCCTTTGTGTTTTCAATCTTTTTCAAAAACACTTGACTTGCCTTTGAATGTATTTGTGACGGATGCCACCTGTGGGGCAGGATACGTTCACCTTGTCGCGAACACCTGGTATACAGCCTGGTCATACATTGCATCGTCGAATAGCTGCAAGGATGCTGATGCGGCGTTACCGAATTAGCCATTCACACGCATTATAACCATCAGGTCCGAATGCAATAAGCATGGGGCACCGGGGATATATTCAGCTGAAGAAAACTGGTGGGGTTCGAACCCAGACCAGTGTATTCTGACACCGCCCAAGGAAGTACATGAAACTCCAAAATGCATGCATGCATGCATACTTGTCGGTAACTAGTTTAGAACCGAAGGATAGTTTGAACGCTCCATGCATTTCAAGACCTCTTGACAGCTATCGAATTGTGTCTTTCCTTATTTTGTGACATAGTTTCTCGTTTGTAATCTACTAGATAACTGTGAAACAACATGGCCCCTATCATTTTAAGAAAATACTTGAAAAAACACCCCTTGATATTTCTCTCACGAACCAAACTGGCATTTTACTGTTGCCATCCAAGTCTGAAGGCTGGAACTAAGCATAAACGTCCGTAAACTCAGCCATTTGCGTCAAGAAGATTTGCATGAAATGTGATCGTACCGACACCGTTACAATGCCATTGGTCGACCTGAGACCACGGGATTTGTAAGTATGCCTGGTTCCATCTTAATAAAGACGTCACGTTGAACCTATTTCTATTGTAAAGTGGAGATTTTCCACAGTAACAAACACCAGCTTTGTAGCTCTGCGGATTGAGTACGCCACATGTTGTGTGTACACCGTCGACAAGTGATGTAAAAGAAAACTGACCTTAGAAAAGTTAAGTCCCTTGAGGGTCTGATCATTGTACCCGTAGGAAAAGTGGTGGATGAGAATGACTTTATATTATTTATTCAAGTAATGCAGACTTACATACAGGTTACTTAAATAGAAAAGGTATATAAGAAAATTATTTTATGCATCGAAGTTACTCTTTTTCCTTTTATTTATTACCTACACACATTTTTTGTTTAATCTGTATAGTGAGTGTGTATGATCACCAGACTTGACATTCATAATATATAGAACTCCTTGTTTTGTTTCGGGCTTAAAGCCAAGTCACCCATGTTCAACCTGCTGCTATTAGGATGTGTTCAGTGTTATGAGATGCACTTAATAACATAACGGTTAACGTATGACAAATCAGAAGTAATACAGAAAGGTGATAGCGAAACAGCGTTCGTGCGAAATGTACGTTTTTTGTCGGACAGGTAGCTATAAATAATTCATTGATGTCAAGGGTCTTGGTGTCTCATAGGATGGAAGAAGATGCTCCCAGATACTCTGCCGTCGGTGTCATTAGACAAATATGCAAGGTGGCGCCGTATCAACTACTACATTTTTTGTCAAAACCGGACTAGTATAATTGGTACAAAGCAATGGGGAATAATACTATCTGATGAACCCGGCTCAGTCTATTAGGACAGGACTGACCTTGCGGTATTACACACTATGTCTTGTTTGTCACCTGCCTTCTCATTGCATACCAACACTATCCCTTCACTAAGCACAAATAATCGGTATATTTACTCTTCCTGGTTTACTTATCTCAAAAGATATGTCAGCGACGCGATAAATCTCAAAGAACATTGAAGAACGACGTGTGGTTAATTTCGCGATAAAACATTGTCATAAAATGATGACGTCATTTCTGGAGATTCGAACATGCGCTCGCAATTTGATGAGGTCTTATATTGGACGACGTTATTTTTGAGAAGGGAGTCTCTACTCATGATTGATTCTCACTGCAATCGTCGTATATTTCTTACTTAATGAACTTGGTATCATCACTTTTAGGGGAGCTTTAATGTGCACACATACGTGACTGAGTGAGTTAGTGAGTGCGAGTGCGAGTTAGTGAGACGGGTTGCATGATGCGCTCCCTTTTTTCAAAACACCTGGTGATGACACGGTTTGATAGTGATTCATAAACACATGATCATGATTTAGTTGGAATCGTACAATCGACTCTGCTTTTAACAGACTTCATATGAATATGGAAGTTTTTTTATCCCCTTTAATAACAAAGAGGCCATCACATTGCTTCCCACATTCTAAGGGTCACGAGTGTCCAAGTGAAGATATGCGTCCATCAGGAGTGGGCTCCATCTATTTTGTGTCTGAATTTGTTCTCACGGGAAGGGGGGCGGTCGGGTAGCCTAGTGGTTAAAGCGTTCGCTCGTCACGCCGAAGACCCGGGTTCGATTCCCGACATGTGTGAAGCCCATTACTGGTGTTTCCCGCCATGATGTTGCTGGAATATTACTAAAAGTGGCGTAAAACCATACTCACTCTCTCACTCCCACGTGAAGCCGTGATATAACCGACATGCTGCAGACAGTAGCTCAAAGCGTTGTCAGTCCAAGCTGACTGAATTACTCACATATTGTAGCTTTATGGAAAATCCAACCATTGTCTTGAAGAACATTGATACGCCACTACACGCTCTAGCTGAATAGGGACCTACCATTTGGTAGGGACCTACCATTTGATATTCTGGGATTTTGTATTGAGACCAGATATTTTTTTTCAGCTTGAGCTGCAAAAAAGATATTTTTAAATTAAAACTATGAGCGAACATATTTTTTTCTTCTAAAAATCACATTTCAACAATATCACTTTTATGACAGAAATTATTAAAAAAACAAAAAACAATATGAAGCATAATTAAATCGGTGCGTACAGATATAAATTATGAAATCAGTTAATAACCACTCAAGATCAATGAATAGTCAATAAATAATATTGAAATACACAGGTTTAGGCTTACAATTAAAACAGGTAAAACAATGGATCAGCTGCAAGAGTGTCAGGCCCGATAATGTCTGTTCACTCACGAATGTCCAGAATTGTTCACCGTAGAATGTCTCACCCCGCGTCGCTCTAATATAGGTACAGCAAGCCTGCTAACATCCATCCCGAAACTTCTCGAACGATCAAGTCTGTCCGATTATTCAACAATAACCAGGAGTGGTAACGCTAATATACTCGCTGCCGATGTCTCCCACGAAAATTTGCCCATTTGCTGCCATTGTCAATCACAACAAATAAACAAACTCTACCGACACATAACATAAACTATTCAATCTCGGATCTTTTTTCAGATATGTTTTAATAAAGAATTTGAAACGGCAACACTTTCCCGCATTTGCTCCTGCCACGTGTCATTAACTTATAAACTGGAAAACATAATACGTTATGACATGCAAAGACAGAACATAACCACGTCGCTACATAAGAAAAATAACTCTCTGATGTCATTCTTCATTAAATAAACATTTTCGGAAAGGTTGATTGACAACCATGCAGTCGACCTTCTTTCAGCTTTTCTGGATTGCATGTACCGCTGTTTGCTTTACACGTGGTTGTCGAATTGTATGATCGAATCCTTTTTCCTTGTTAATATGAGCACTGGCGACTTTTCTTTGATGACAACCAAAACAACACTGTTGAAGAAAACCATGTTTGTTTTCTCTTAAGTTACAGATTAAAATAACTTAGCTACCTATTTGATTCTTACTTCAAAGGAAATGGAATCTTTGAAACATATGACAGAAAAAGTCAATTATCAAAATATCAGAAGAAATGTCATCTCTTCAGTCTGGATCCAGATTCGTGGATCTACTTAAAAGCCATGGGCACACGTGCATATAACACATCAGCAAATGGAACTCCTTTCAGGTTACAAAGGTGTCATTGTGAACCTTAATATCCAGAAAGTTCAATAGCTTCGACAATCATCATATGGTTCTCCATTACCTATTTTACGTTCGGCGGATAATCGAGACTGATTATTCTCTGGCTTTGACGTTTTACATTCTTTGTACCTCATAAAAACATGTTAGTGCAGGTGTAACGGCTGGTTTCTTAACTGACACAGACTAGCCCAACTCGACAACCATGTGCGTCTATAACTTTACTTTGTGAACAAGCTATTAGTGTATCCAGCTTCCTTGAGCAGTATTACAGTGTTTGATATCCTTAATGATAAAGACAAAACAGTTTCGTAAAGGTTTCTGTCAATACAAAATTATTTTTGGATTCCGATCCGAGTTAAAACCAATGAAGATTTTACCGACGCAGCTGTATATTTGGACGATAATTGAATAATCTAACGTGTACCAATTTACAAAGTAATAATGCTGACCACATCAAATAACTTGATTAATACCATTCTGTTCTTCATGTATCTGCCTCCAATATGGCGTAGGTAAATCTAGGGATGAGTTAAGATTTTTTCCCGGCCCAGCTTGATTAAATATCTAACCCCTGCTAACCCGAGACCGTAGTCCAGATTGAAATCCCTTGTTTCCCGGTCGTCCGACCACTGTAGAGAAATCATGAAGTATGGCGTGAATCAATAGATCTCGCCCTGCACGCCCGACAGATCCTTTTATGATAAATCATGCATCTCTCCTCTTCATCATCAAGCAGATATTCACAGCAGTACTGTCCAGGCGCCATCATCTGATTTCATGCAAACAGTTAGGTGGCACTGATGAGCATCCAATCTTGTGTATCATTGGGACAGAATGTATTTAGGAATGCTCATTTTCTCATGATAGCTGATACCTATTGTCATTAAAAAGTCAAGGATGTAAGGGTTATGGAAACTGGGGATAATTGTTTTATGTACCTACAGTGCCACGTCGGTTATCTGCTCCTGCGGAGGGGTTGGTGTTACTTCAAGGTTACACAATATACAACATTATACTAACCTTTCTCGTGTATGTGGGATCGTTGAAAATGCTCATTATGAGTCAAGTAACCTGAGTAATTTAATCTTTTTGTTTCTGGGACACATCGATCAAGGAGTGATGCCTCATGTTATTACCTCACGCCATTTCTTTACACATGTCTGTTAGACTGTGTTCTGAAGATATTCCAACACAAAAGACAAAGACACGTAGTTTACTTATATAATCGAAATCTATAATAGGTTTGAATATGACATCTAGATACCATTTATGAATATTAACAGAAACAGTTCTTAAAATAATACCTGTCCCAACACCAGAATTGTTTACAATTTTAGTAAAGCTTAGATTTTCGGTATAATTTAGGCGATGATTGGAAGTGTGTGGGATAGACTGAAGAGGCTGCGTTGAAAGTAAGTTGAAAGTTGAAAATAAATTATGTATTCCAGAAGATTCCAAATAAAAAAAATGAATCCCGTACTCACCAATAACGAAACAGTGTGTGAGTGATTTGGGTTTAACGCCACTTTTAACAGTATTCCAGTTATATTGCGGCGTGTCAGCTTATTGTGGGAGGAAAGCCCAAAATGATGCAGGTCTGAGACGTTTACCACTTCGGTGACACCCACGAGCACGGTTATGGTGCTGATAGACCAAGAAACATAATCGGAGCGAACCGGGATTCGAACCCACAATCATAGGTTTCTGGCGTGCCCAAGGGACGCAACTCTGCACAGCGAATCGCGGCGCCTTAGACGACTGGGCCACCCGTGCCCCCCAATAACGAAACAAACATATAAACGTATCAGTAGTTAAGCTTGGTCAGGGGAACGGTTAGGAACAATGTAATTCGATCAAAATATTCCCTTAGCATGGGTGTTTACTTGGGTCGGTATTCGAAAAAATACGGGTTAGAACTGATCTTCAGCAACCTATGCTTGTCGTAAGAGGCGACTAACGGGATTGGGTGGTCAGACTCGCTGAACTGGTTTGATGCATGTCGTCGTATCCCAGGTGCCTAGAACGATGCTCACGAAGTCAATCACTGGATTGTCATGTCAAGACTAGATTATTTACAGACCGCCGTCATATAGATGAAATGTTGCTGAGTGCGGCGTTATAACAAGAAATAACAACTACGGCCGACAAAAGTAGTCTGTCAAAAAATGAGGCACATTGTAATATCGACTCGTCCAGATTGCGACGTACGCGTTCACGGCGGATATTAATACCTATTGCGACGAAAGACCTACATGATGTGATGCACCACAACACTTGTCATCACCGTAATACTGTTTAAGTTGTTTCCAGATATTTCGGAATGATAATGTTTGAACTTTTATGTCTCTGTGGTATATGTATAACATGGTATATGTCTGTTTTATCTTACCTTACATATAAATGTCGGATTCTGATTGACTGAGACCTATTCGATTATTTTCAATGAACCCCATGTAAAATACATTTCTCATGTTCCTCGTTCAAATTGCCGAACTGTTGGCGTTGCATTTGCAACATGTTAAATCTCGAATTAATAATGTAAGACGCCGGATATTTACGATATTTTCCGAATGAATTAGACGTAGGGGGAACAATTCTAAGTTTGCTTTTTGTCGTCTGCTATCTTTCAAAGAATGTAAAACATGAACGAAGAAGATAAGTGCCTAACTGTGGTGTTCTTACCGATTCCGACCAAAACATGCACGCATAAGACATACCTGCAATGACATAAACCAACATGGAGGAGGATACGTTGAGCCGAATTGTGTCGACAAGGCCACAAGTCAACATTTATAAAAATACAGAAAAGTGTTCAAAAGTAGTTTGGAAGTAAATAAACCCAAACAACTGTGTGGTTGCTGACATGTTGTATACTTAATCTATTAGAAACCGTCGATATAAACACACCTGCGATTTACACGGATTGACGTAGCTTCAAAACATAAAGTGTTGATTAATAGCCGTAAACTGTCAGTACAAAATAACCGAAACAGCCCACGCCACAAATTAGGGATATTAGCAAATTCCCTTGAGAGAACGAGTACCTTCTATATTCTTATGCTACTATTTTCACATACAATTAGTGTGTTTTTTAATAAAGGAACCGGTGGTTTCAGCATTTTTTTCTCATTCCAGGATTTCTACCTCTGAAATTGCCAATTACGGCAAAACGATAGAATGTTCCGCCGTGCTTCGACTTATTCTTTGCCAAGCAACTGCTGCATGCCGAGCACATTTATACATTTACTTTCTTCTCTGGATTCAGTTCACCAGAAGGAAGTAAAATAACACTTAACCTTCTGGAAACTTAATATTTTCAAGGAAAAGAAACCAGTGGTCTCTTGAGGAACAAATTGTGAGGAACCAAACCTGGAATTAACACTTGTCGCGGAAAACATCGACCATGGAATGCAATGAACATTATATATCCAGGGTTCCCTGAGCGACGTTGACGCATCACAATGAGATGAACGTCATTTACTGTTATTTTATAAATATTATTCCCTTTATCCAGCATTTAGCCTTTGGAAAGAGATTTTTTTAATCTAGCATCAAAAGCTATATTCCGAAATCGACTTTCTATGGTAAGCTACACTAGCATTTAATGATAGAACATCCTATACGAAAAAAGTGATGATGTTTTGTTGTATGAATGTTCCAATATAAATAAGCTTCCGGTAGATTGTCATAACTATAACCAATGAATCTATCCCACAAATGAATTGAAAACAAATATACATATACTTAAGACATTGCTGTTTCGTAGGTCAGCAAATGTCAGCATGATTTGAGTTATTTTTTTAATATACCAAGGGCACTAGTAGCAACTAGAATAACACTGAGTTCTATTTACAAGGTCGATTCCCCATAAGACGTGTGAAGCCCATTTCTGGTGTCCCCCGCAGTGATACTGTTGAAATATTGCTAAAAGCGGCGAAAACCATACTCACTCACTCCCTATTTACAAGGACATTTTCACGAGGTGTGTGTCATATGCTTCATATTGCATATAATTTCAGTGTAGAAGTTGAACACTCGTAGACAACTGAGTGAATTGAGTTGAACACTGCCTGGAACAGTATTTCAGTTATATAACAGCTAGATAAAGAAGTGACGCAGGTTGAAAACATTGATCACGAGCATGAGTATTTTGCTGATATGCCAAGGATCCTAATCGATGTGAATGATTGATGCAAATCCACATTGCTAACATAATTATGTAATTACACACGAATAATCATTCAGGGGATAGTGGAAAAAAAATTTCCCCGGAAATTTATTTTAATTTAGGAATTATCTTCAATCAACCGTACTAGGATTAGCAAACTAAGTGCGTGCGTGCGTGCGTTCATGCGTGTGCGTGCGTGTGCGTATAAAATAATATTTCATATAACTTTTGAATCAAAGCAGATGTACAGATTTCCCCTTGCTTTGTCCATTATTTAAAAACGCCTGGCCATTCTACCAAGGTTGTACTTGTACAGTTAGTGTCTTCCTAAATGTGGATCAATCTTGTCAAACAAATACTTTCCCATCACCCAATGGATGCTTCTAATCTACTCTCAAAGCGATGCAGTTTAAGATCGAAGGTCAGTAAGAATTGTGCTCTCTCGCAAAGATAAATAATTCTATTCTATTAGTGTAGTGTGACCGTAGATCACCTAATATCCATCGGAGTTTCAGTTTCAGTATTTGTCATTATCGCCGTGCTACTCCATTAGACGGTCAAGTGGATCTGACCTTTTCAAAGATGAGGGTGTGTTGGTTAGGTTTTAACCCATTTCCAAATTTGACGCATCAGTGAAAAAAAATAATTTTAATTCCAAAACGCTCCCTTTGTGTTTTCAATCTTTTTTCAAAAACACTTGACTTGCCTTTGAATGTATTTGTGACGGATGCCACCGGTGGGGCAGGATACGTTCACCTTTTAGCGAACACCTGGTATCAATACTATTTGATAACGATTAATAAACATGTATTGTCGGAATCCTGAAATGGACAATGGAGAAATTCCTTATGGTTATGGAATGGTTTCTGTCGCTTTCTATTTATAGGATGTCATACAGACAAAGTGTCATAAATGGGACAATGAGAGGTTTAAAACGATGAGACAATAACTGTTGTTTTACGCCGAGTTCAGAAATATTCTTGCTATATCACGGCGGCCTTTAAATAAATCTCATCCAGGCAAACCAGTGGTTGATAGCATGATCAAAGATCCACGATGTCGGGTACGATGACACAAAAATCAGCCTGGTCATACATTGCATCGTCGAATAGATGCAAGGATGCTGATGCGGCGTTACTGAATTAGCCATTCACACGCATTATAACCATCAGGTCTGCATGCAATAAGCATGGAGCGCTGGGGGCCAGTGTAGTCTGACACCGCCAAAGGAAGTACATGGAACTCCAAAATGCATGCATGCATACTTGTCGGTAACGTGTTTAGAACCGAGGGATAGTTTGAGAGCTCTAGCATTTCAAGACCACTCGACAGCTCTGGAATTGTGTCTTTCCTTTTTTTGTGACATAGTTTCTCGTTTGTAATCTACTAGATTACTGTGAAACAACATGGTCCCTATCATGTTAAGAAAATACATGAAAAAACACCCCTTGATATTTCTCTCACGAACCAAACTGGCATTTTACTGTTGCCATCCAAGTCTGAAGGCTGGAACTAAGCATAAACGTCCGTAAACTCAGCCATTTGCGTCAAGAAGATTTGCATGAAATGTGATCGTTCCGACATCGTTACAATGCCATTGGTCGACCTGAGACCACGGGATTTGTAAGTATGCCTGGTTCCATCTTAATAAAGACGTCACGTTGAACCTATTTATATTTTAAAGTGGAGATTTTCCACAGTAACAAACACCAGCTTTGTAGCTCTGCGGTTTGAGTACTCCACATGTTGTGTGTACACCGTCGACAAGTGATGTAAAAGAAAACTGACCTTAGGAAGCTAAGTCCCTTGAGGGTCTGATCATTGTACCCGTAGGAAAAGTGGTGGATGAGAATGACTTTATATTATTTATTCAAGTAATGCAGACTTACATACAGGTTACTTAAATAGAAAAGACATATAAGAAAATTATTTTTTTGCATCGAAGTTACTTATTTTCCTTCTATTTATTACTTACACACATTTTTTGTATATTCTGTATAGTGACTGTGTATGATCACCAGACTTGACTTTCATAATATATAGAACTCCTTGTTTTGTTTCGGGCTCAAAGCCAAGTCACACATGTTCAACACATTACCGAGTAATGGTGAAAACCTGCTGCTATTAGGATGGGTTCAGCGTTATGAGATGCACTTAATAACATAACGGTTAACGTATGACAAATCAGAAGTGATACAGAAAGGTGATAGCGAAACAGCGTTCGTGCGAAATGTATGTTTTTTGTCGGACAGGTAGCTATGAATAATTCATTGATGTCAAGGGTCTTGGTGTCTCAGAGGATGGAAGAAGATGCTCCCAGATACTCTGCCGTCGGTGTCATTAGATGAAAATGCAAGGTGGCGCCGTATCATCTACTACATTTTTTGTCAAAACCGGACTAGTATAATTGGTACAAAGCAATGGGGAATAATACTATCTGATGAACCCGGCTCAGTCTATTAGGACAGGACTGACCTTGCGGTATTACACACTATGTCTTGTTTGTCACCTGCCTTCTCATTGATACCAACACTATCCCTTCACTAAGCACAAATAATCGGTATATTTACTCGTCCTGGTTTACTTATCTCAAAAGATATGACAGCGACGCGATAAATCGCAATAAACATTGAAGAACGAAGTGTTGTTTATTTCGCGATAAAACATTGTCATAAAATCATGACGTCATTTCTGGAGATTCGAACATGCGCTCGCAATCTGATAACGTCGTATATTGGACGACGTTATTTTTGAGTAGGGATTCTCTAGAGAGTTTTGCCCCGTAGAGGTACATGTAATTGACGTGAAGATTGTGAGAATAGGCGGGAAATACCCACCTGTGCATAAAATGGACTTTTCCGACATTGCCGAGGCCGGATTCTTTCATAAGGGAGTCATCATTATTTCGCTGCGGGAAAATATTTTTAAAGCTTGTACATTGTATCATCCTCCTTAAAGAGGCTGCACACAGTGTTGATATCTCACATAAGAAATAAACGACTCAAGGTCCTTGTTTATCGTACAATGAAACACTGCAATGAGAATAAACCCCTCATGGTTTATTTTCCCTGCAATCGTCGTATATGTCTCAATTAATTAACTTGGTATCATCAGTTTTAGGGGAGCTTTAATGTGTACACATACGTGGATCGAGTGACTGAGTGAGTTAGTGAGTGAATTAGTTAGTGCGAGTTAGTGAGACGGGTGTCACCAATGTTGCATGATGCGCTCCACTTTTCAGAAACACCTGGTGATGTCACTGTTTGATAGTGATTCATAAACACATGATCATGATAAAGTTGGAATCGTACAATCGACTCTGCTTTTAACAGACTTCATATGAATATGGAAGGTTTTTTTATCCCCTTTAATAACAAAGAGGCCATCACATTACTTCCCACATTAAAAGGGTCGCGAGTGTCCCAGTGAAAATATGCGTCCATCAGGAGTGGGCTCCATCTATTTTGTGTCTAGCCTTGTGGTTAAAGCGTTCGCTCGTCACACCGAAGACCCGGGTTCGATTCCCGACATGTGTGAAGCCCATTTCTGGTGTCTCCCGCCATGATGTTGCTGGGATGTTACACAAAGCGGCGTAAAACCATACTCACTCACTCCCACGTGAAGCCGACACGCCGTGATATAACCGACATGCTGCAGACAGTAGCTCAAAGCGTTGTCAATCCAAGCTGACTGAATTACTCACATATTGTAGCTTTATGGAAAATCTAACCACTGTCTTGAAGAACATTGATACGCCACTACCCGTTCCAACTGAATATTTGAATCTTCACTGAAGGACCTATCATTTGATATTCTGGGATTTTGCATTGAGACCAGATATTTTTTTCAGCTTGAGCCAACATATTATTTTTCTAAAAATCACATTTCAAGAATGTCACTTTTATGAAAGAAAATTTCTCTTTTTTTCCAAAAATTTGAAGCATAATTACATCGGTGCGTACAGATATAAATTATGAAATCAGTTAATAACCACTCAAGATCAATGAATAATCAATAAATAATATTGAAACACACAGGTTTAAGTTAACAATCAAAACAGGCAATACAATGGATCAGCTGCAAGAGTGTCAGGCCCGATAATGTCTGTTCACTCACGAATGTCCAGAATTGTTCACCGTAGAATGTCTCGCACCGTGTCGCTCTTACAAACAGATACAGCAAGCCTGCTAACATCTAGACCGAAACTTCTCGAACGATCAAGTCTGTCCGATTATTCAACAATAACCAGGAGCGGTAACGCTAATATACTCGCTGCCGATGTCTCCCACGAAAATTTGCCCATTTGCTGCCATTGTCAATCACAACAAATAAACAAACTCTGTCGACACAAAACATAAACTATTCATTCTTGGATCTTCTGTCACGGATGTTTTATTAAGGAATTTGAAACGGCAACACTTTCCCGCATTTGCTCCTGCCACGTGTCATTTACTTAAAATGGAAAACATAATACGTTATGACATGCAAAGACAGAACATAACCACTTCGCTAAGTAAGAAAATTAACTCTCTGATATCATTCTTCATTAAATAAACATTTTCGGAAAGGTTGAATGAACAACCATGCAGTCGACTTTCTTTCAGCGTTTCTGGATTGCATGTACCGGTGTTTGCTTTACACGTGGTTGGCGACTTGTAGGATCGAATCCTTTTTCCTTGTTGACATGAGCACTGGCACCTTCCTTTGATGACAACCAAAACAACACCGTTGAAGAACACCATGTTTGTTTTCTCTTAAGTTACAGATTAAAATAACTTAGCTACCTATTTGATTCTTACTTCAAAGGAAATGGAATCTTTGAAACATATGACAGAAAAATAAATTATCAAAATATCAGAAGAAATGTCATCTCTTCAGTCTGGATCAAGATCCGTGGCTCTACTTAATAGCCATGGGCACACGTGCATATAACACATCAGCAAATGGAACTCCTTTCAGATTACAAAGGTGTCATTGTGAACCTTAATATCCTGAAAGTTCAATAGCTTCGACAATCATCATATGGTTCTCCATTACCTATTTTACGTTCGGCGGATAATCGAGACTGATTATTCTCTTGCTTTGACGTTTTACATTCTTTGTACCTCATAAAAACATGTTAGTGCAGGTGTAACGGCTGGTTCCTTAACTGACACAGACAAGCCCAACTCGACAACCATGTGCGTCTATAACTTTACTTTGTAACAAGCTATTAGCGTATCCAGCTTTCACGAGCAGTGTTACAGTGTTTGATATCCTTAATGATAAAGACAAAACAGTTTCGTAAAGGTTTCTGTCAATACAAAATTATTTTTGGATTCCGATCCGAGTTAAAACCAATGAAGATTTTACCGACGCAGCTGTATATTTGGACGATAATTGAATTATCTAACGTGTACCAATTTACAAAGTAATAATGCTGACCAAATCAAATAACTTGATTAATACCATTCTGTTCTTCATGTATCCGCCTCCAATATGGCGTAGGTAAATCTAGGGATGAGTTAAGATTTTTTCCCGGCCAAGCTTGATTAAATATCTAACCCCTGCTAACCCGAGACCGTAGTCCAGATTGAAATCCCTTGTTTCCCGGTCGTCCGACCACTGTAGGGAAATCATGAAGTATGGCGTGAATCAATAGATCTCTCGTCCTGCACGCCCGACAGATCCTTTTATGATAAATCATGCATCTCTCCTCTTCATCATCAAGCAGATATTCACAGCAGTACTGTCCAGGCGCCATCATCTGATTTCATGCAAACAGTTAGGTGGCACTGATGAGCCTCCAGATAGGATTTAGGAATGCTCATTTTCTCATGATAGCTGATACCTGTTGTCATTAAAAAGTCAAGGATGTAAGGGTTATGGAAACTGGGGATAATTGTTTTATGTACCCACAGTGCCACCTCGGTTATCTGCTCCTGCGGAGGGGTCGGTGTTACTTCAAGGTTACACAATATACAACATTATACTAACCTTTCTCGTGTATGTGGGATGGTTGAAAATGCTCATTATGAGTCAAGTAACCTGAGTAGTTTAATCTTTTTGTTTCTGGGATACATCGATCAAGGAGTGATGCCTCATGTAATTACCTCACGCCATTTCTTTACATATGTCTGTAAGACTGTGTTCTGAAGATATTCCAACACAAAAGACAAAGACACATAGTACACTTATATAATCGACATCTATAATAGTTTTGAATATGACATCTAGATACCATTTATGAATATTAACAGAAACAGTTCTTAAAATGATGCCTGTCCCAACACCAAAATTGTTTACAATTTTAGTAAAGCTTAGATTTTCGGTATACTTTAGGCGATGATTGGAAGTTTGTGGGATAGACTGAAGAGGCTGCGTTGATGATTTTCGGTTTGAAAAAAATTATGTATTCCAGAAGATTCCAAATCAATAAAATGAATCCCGTACTCACCAATAACGAAACAGTGAGTGAGTTGGGTTTATCAAGAAATTTAATCGGAGCGAATCGGGATTCGAACCCACAATCATAGGTTTCTGGCGGCCCAAGGGACGCAACTCTGCACAGCGAATCGCGGCGCCTTAGACGACTGGGCCACCCGTGCCCCCCAATAACGAAACAAACATATAATCGTATCAATAGTTAAGTTTGGTCAGAGTACATGTCTGTTCCAGGCTTTGATAATGCATTTAGAAGTTGGAAGAACATGAAGACATGGAACCTTTTATGGATAACAACTTCTTGTTATTATAACGACTGTTCAAGGTAGCGTCATCATTCAATTGGTGAAGGGGCAAAAGGTACCCCGATGACGACGTTACAAATATAGAAAGAAGTTGTTATCCATAATAGGTTTCATGTCTTTATATCTTTTACTGGAACTTCATCACTTTGGGCACGCAGTGATATAACTGTGATTGAATTCTACTATCTAGCGGTTGGCTGATAATCATTTGACGTCATCTATTGTTCCATCTTCCACGTCATCGCCCACCAGAGTGACGTAATGTTTCTCTTTATTATTGTTTAATTCACATAGAACGTTCATATGTTCCACGCTGGAATCGCCGAACTGTTGGCATTACATTTGCAACATATGAACCGCAATGTTGTATCTCGAATTACTTATGTAAGACGCATTTCTCGGGATATTTAGGGGGAAAAACTCTTATTTTTTCTGTCGTCTACTATTTTTCAATGCATGTGACAACTGATCAAAATGGTTAAATGCCTAACTGTGGTATTCTTACCGATTCGGACCAAAGCATGCATGCATAAGACATACCAACAATGACATTCGGGGTGCGGTAAGGTAAATTTGTTGTCCAGAGTGACATAGGTTGATGTGCCCTCTATGTTCTGACATAATAACTAACATAGCACGCACATCAACCCATGTCCCACTGGAGAGCGGTGGACAACTTATTATATACATGTGTGCAGTCATATCCATTCTAATAATATACATTTTACGCTGCATCGACAACATTTCAACCCCATGGCGATAAAAAACAGTGAAACACAGAATATAGTTTTACGTCACTTTGAACAGTGTTTTAGTTGTATCACGGCCTGTCAGCTTGGTCTGAATGGAAAGCCCAGGGTGCTGCAGATCTCTGACGTCCACCACTTTGGTGAAACCCACGAGCAAGGCTATTGTGCTGACAAACCTAAAAACAACATCAGGGCTAATCTGGGATTCGAACCCAGTACCATAGTTTTGTGGGATGCCTAAAGGACGTATCAGCGAGTAGTGGTACCTTCGTTAACAAGGTCACAAGTTAACATTTACCAAAGACACAGTCAGTAAAATGATGTAAACTAGTTATGGAGTAAATATCATCCAAACAACTGCGTGGCTGCGGACTGTTATATATATATATATATATATATATATATATATATATATATATATATATATATATATATATATACGCATAGAAGAACTGCAGATTATATATATATATATACATGGATATATTTATATATATATATATAATCGGATATAAATCGTTGATATAAACGCCCCTTCTAATTTACATGGATTGACTTTCAAACAGATCCAAAATATAAAGAGTCGATTAATACCCATAAACTAACAGTAAAACATCATCGCTCCAACCCACGCCACGAAATAGGGATATCAGCAAATTCCCTTGAGAGAACGGGTACCTTCTAGATCCGTATGCTGCTATTTTCACACAACAATTAATGGGGTTTTTTTATAAAGGAAACGGTGGTTTCAGCATGTTTTTCTCATTCCAGGATTTCTACCTCCTAAATTGCCAATTACGGCAAAACGATTGAATGTTCCGCCGTGCTTCGACTTATTCTTTGCCAAGCAACTGCTGCATGCCGAGCACATTTATACATTTACTTTCTTCTCTGGATTCAGTTCACCAGAAGGAAGTAAAATAACACTTAACCTGCTGGAAGCTTAATATTTTCAAGGAAAAGAAACCAGTGGTCTCTACAGGTACAAATTGTGAGGAACCAAACCTGGAATTAACACTTGTCGCGGAAAACATCGACCATGGAATGAAATGAACATTATATATCCAGGGTTCCCTGAGCGACGTTGACGCATCACAATGAGATGAACGTCATTTACTGTTATTTTATAACTATTATTCCCTTTATCCAGCATTTAGCCTTTGGAAAGAGATTTTTTTAAATCTAGCATCAAAGCTATATTCTGAAATCGACTTTCTATGGTAAGCTACAATAGCATTTAATGATAGAACATCCATACGAAAAAAGTAATAATGTTTTGTTGTATGAATGTTCCAATATAAATAAGCTTCCGGTAGATTGTCATAATCATAATCAATGAATCTATCCCACAAATGAATTTAAAACAAATATACATATACTTTAGACATGGCTGTTTCGTAGGTCAGCAAATGTCAGCATGATTTGAGGTATTTTTTAATATACCAAGGGCACTAGAAGCAACTAGAATAACACTGAGTTCTATTTACAAGGTCGATTCCCCATAAGACGTGTGAAGCCCTTTTCTGGTGTCCCCCGCTGTGATATTGTTGGAATATTGCTAAAAGCGGCGTAAAACCATACTCACTCACTCACTATTTACAAGGACATTTTCACGATGTGTGTGTCATATCCTTAATATTGCATATCATTTCAGTGTAGAAGTTGAACACTCGTAGACAACTGAGTGAATTGAGTTGAACACTGCCTGGAACAGTATTTCAGTTATATAACAGCTTGATAAAGAAGTGACGCAGGTTGAAAACATTGATCACGAGCATGAGTATTTTGCTGATATGCCAAGGATCCTAATCGATGTGAATGAGTGATGCAAATTCACATTGCTAACATATCTTATTACACACGAATAATCATTCAGGGGATAGTGTTACAATGTTTCCCGGGAAATTTATTTTAATTTAGGAATTATCTTCAACCAACCGTACTAGGATTAGCAAACTAAGTGCGAGTGCGTGCGTGCGTGCGTGCGTGCGTGCGTGCGTGCGTGCGTGCGTGCGTGTGCGTATAAAATAATATTTCATATTATTGAAAAACGCCTAGCCATTCTACTAAGGTTGTACTTGTACAGTTAGTGTCTTCCTAAATGTTGATCATCACCCAATGGATGCTTCTAATCTACTCTCAAAGCGATGCAGTTTAAGATTGAAGGTCAGTAAGAATTGTGCTTTCTCGCAATGATAAATAATTTCTATTCTATTTGTGTAGTGTGTCCATAAATCACCTAATATCCATCGGAGTTTCAGTTTCAGTGTTTTTCATTATCGCCGTGCTACTCCATTAGACGGTCAAGTGGATCTGACCTTTTCAAAGATGAGGGTGTGTTAGTTAGGTTTTAACCCATTTCCAAATTTGACGCATCAGTGGCAAAAATAATTTCCGATGCAATTCCCTTTGTGTTTTCAATCTTTTTTCAAAAACACTTGACTTGCCTTTGAATGTATTTGTGACGGATGCCACCAGTGGAGCAGGATACTTTCGCCTTTTCGCGAACACCTGGTATCATCACTATTTGATAACGATTAGTAAACATGCATTGTCGGAATCCTGAAATGGACAATGGAGAAATTCCTTATGATTATGGAATGGTTTCTTTCGCTTTCCATTTATAGGATGTCATGCGGACAAGGTGTCATAAATGGGACAATAAGAGGTTTAAAACGGCGAGACAATCACTGTTTTTTACGCCGAGTTCAGAAATATTCTTGCTATATCACGGCGGCCTTTAAATAAATCTCATCCAGGCAAACCAGTGGTTGATGGCATAATCAAAGATCCACGACGTCGTGAACGATGACACAAAAATCAGCCTGGTCATACATTGAATGGCCGAATAGCTGCAAGGATGCTGATGCGGCGTTACCGAATTAGCCATTCACACGCATTATAACCAGCAGGTCCACATGCAATAAGCATGGGGCGCTGGGGGCCAGTGTATTCTGACACCGCCCAAGGAAGTACATGAAACTCCAAAATGCATGCATGCATACTTGTCGGTAACTAGTTTAGAACCGAAGGATAGTTTGAGAGCTCCATGCATTTCAAGACCTCTTGACAGCTCTGGAATTGTGTCTTTCCTTATTTTGTGACATAGTTTCTCGTTTGTAATCTACTAGATTACTGTGAAACAACATGGCCCCTATCATGTTAAGAAAATACATGAAAAAACACCCCTTGATATTTTTCTCACGAACCAAACTGGCATTTTACTGTTGCCATCCAAGTCTGAAGGCTGGAACTAAGCATAAACGTCCGTAACCTCAGCCATTTGCGTCAAGAAGATTTGCATGAAATGTGATCGTTCCGACACCGTTACAATGCCATTGGTCGACCTGAGACCACGGGATTTGTAAGTATGCCTGGTTCCATCTTAATAAAGACGTCACGTTGAACCTATTTCTATTGTAAAGTGAAGATTTTCCACAGTAACAAACACCAGCTTTGTAGCTCTGCGGTTTGAGTACTCCACATGTTGTGTGTACACCGTCGACAAGTGATGTAAAAGAAAACTGACCTTAGGAAGCTAAGTCCCTTGAGGGTCTGATCATTGTACCCGTAGGAGGTGAGGTGAGGTGAAATTGGGTTTAACGTCGCGTCCAAGATTATTGCACTTATATAGCGACGTTTACCCGTAGGAAAAGTGGTGGATGAGAATGACTTTATATTATTTATTCAAGTAATGCAGACTTACATACAGGTTACTTAAATAGAAAAGGTATATAAGAAAATTATTTTTTGCATCGAAGTTACTCTTTTTCCTTTTATTTATTACTTACACACATTTTTTGTTTAATCTGTATAGTGAGTGTGTATGATCACCAGACTTGACCTTCATAATATATAGAACTCCTTTGTTTTGTTTCGGGCTTAAAGCCAAGTCACCCATGTTCAACCTGCTGCTATTAGGATGGGTTCAGTGTTATGAGATGCACTTAATAACATAACGGTTAGCGTATGACAAATCAGAAGTGATACAGAAAGGTGATAGCGAAACAGCGTTCGTGCGAAATGTATGTTTTTTGTCGGACAGGTAGCTATAAATAATTCATTGATGTCAAGGGTCTTGGTGTCTCAGAGGATGGAAGAAGATGCTCCCAGATACTCTGCCGTCGGTGTCATTAGATGAAAATGCAAGGTGGCGCCGTATCAACTACTACATTTTTTGTCAAAACCGGACTGGTATAATTGGTACAAAGCAATGGGGAATAATACTATCTGATGAACCCGGCTCAGTCTATTAGGACAGGACTGACCTTGCGGTATTACACACTATGTCTTGTTTGTCACCTGCCTTTTCATTGCATACCAACACTATCCCTTCACTAAGCACAAATAATCGGTATATTTACTCGTCCTGGTTTACTTATCTCAAAAGATATGTCAGCGACGCGATAAATCTCAAAGAACATTGAAGAACGACGTGTGGTTAATTTCGCGATTAAACATTGTCATAAAATGATGACGTCATTTCTGGAGATTCGAACATGCGCTCGCAATTTGATGAGGTCGTATATTGGACGACGTTATTTTTGAGAAGGGAGTCTCTAGAGAGTTTTGCCCCGTAGATGTTGCTTGGCAACGCAGATAAACACGATGGCCGAAAAATCGCATCCAAAAAACAGGAGAGATATGACAATCGGTATTGGGAGAAAAGGTACATGTAATTGACGTGAGGATTGTGAGAATATGCGGAAAATACCCACCTGTGCATAAAATGGACTTGTCCGACATTGCCGAGGCCGGATTCGTTTGAGGGAGCCATCATTATTTAACTGCGGGAAAATATTTTTAAAGCTTGTACATTGTATCATCCTCCTTAAAGAGGCTGCACACAATGTTGATATCTCACATAAGAAATAAACGACTCAAGGTCCTTGTTTATCGTACAAAGAAACGCTGCAATGAGAATAAACCCCTCATGGTTTATTCTCCCTGCAATCGTCGTATATGTCTCAATTATTTAACTTCGTATCATCACTTTTAGGGGAGCATTAATGTGCACACATACGTGGATCGGGTGACTGAGTGAGTTAGTGAGTGAATTAGTGAGTGCGAGTTAGTGAGACGGATGTCACCAATGTTGCATGATGCGCTCGCCTTTTCAGAAACACCCGGTGATTTCACTGTTTGATAGTGATTCATAAACACATGATCATGATATAGTTGGAATCGTACAATCGGCTCTGCTTTTAACAGACTTCATATGAATATGGAAGTTTTTTATCCCCTTTAATAACAAAGAGGCCATCACATTACTTCCCACATTAAAAGGGTCGCGAGTGTCCCAGTGAAGATATGCGTCCATCAGGAGTGGGCTCCATCTATTTTGTGTCTGACTTTGATCCCACGTGAAGGGGGGCGGTCGGGTAGCCTAGTGGTTAAGGCGTTCTCTCGTCACGCCGAAGACCCGGGTTCGATTCCCGACATGTGTGAAGCCCATTACTGGTGTCCCCCGCCTGAATATTGCCAAAAGCGTCGTAATACCATAGTCACTCACTCACTCCCACGTGAAGCCGACACGCCGTGATATAACCGACATGCTGCAGACAGTAGCTCAAAGCGTTGTCAATCCAAGCTGACTGAATGGCTCACATATTGTAGCTTTATGGAAAATCTAACCACTGTCTTGAAGAACCTGAATACGCTACTACCCGTTCTTACTGAACACTTGAACCTTAATTGAAGGACTTACCATCTGGGATTTTGCATTGAGACCAGATATTTTTTTTCAGCTTGAGCTGCAAAAAAGATATTTTAAAATTAAAACTATGAGCCAACATATTTTTTTCTTCTAAAAATCACATTTCAACCATGTCAATTTTATGACAGAAATTATTTAAAAAAAATTCAACAATATGAAGCATAATTAAATCGGTTCTAAACAGATCTAAATTATGAAATCAGTTAATAACCACTCAAGATCAATGAATAATCAATAAATAATATTGAAACACACAGGTTTAAGTTTACAATCAAAACAGGTAAAACAATGGATCAGCTGCAAGAGTGTCAGGCCCGATAATGTCTGTTCACTCACGAATGTCCAGAAGTGTTCACCGTAGAATGTCTCGCACCATGTCGCTCTTACATACAGGTACAGCAAGCCTGCTAACATCCATCCCGAAACTTCTCGAACGATGAAGTCTGTCCGATTATTCAACAATAACCAGGAGTGGTGACGCTAATATACTCGCTGCCGATGTCTCCCACGAAAATTTGCCCATTTGCTGCCATTGTCAATCACAACAAATAATCAAACTCTACCGACACAAAACATAAACTATTCATTCTCGGATCTTCTTTCAGATATGTTTTAATAAGGAATTTGAAACGGCAACTCTTTCCCGCATTTGCTCCTGCCACGTGTCATTTACTTATAAACTGGAAAACATAATACGTTATGACATGCAAAGACAGAACATAACCACGACGCTACGTAAGAAAAATAACTCTCTGATGTCATTCTTCATTTAATAAACATTTTCGGAAAGGTTGAATGAACGACCAGGCAGTCGACTTTCTTTCAGCGTTTCTGGATTGCATGTACCGGTGTTTGCTTTACACTTGGTTGGCGACTTGTATGATCGAATCCTTTTTCCTTGTTAACGTGAGCACTGGCGACTTTTCTTTGATGACAACCAAAACAACACCGTTGAAGAACACCATGTTTGTTTTCTCTTAAGTTACAGATTAAAATAACTTAGCTACCTATTTGATTCTTACTTCAAAGGAAATGGAATCTTTGAAACATATTACAGAAAAAATCAATTATCAAAATATCAGAAGAAATGTCATCTCTTCAGTCTGGATCAAGATTCGTGGATCTACTTAACAGCCATGGGCACACGTGCATATAATACATCAGCAAATGGAACTCCTTTCAGAATACAAAGGTGTCATTGTGAACCTTAATATCCTGAAAGTTCAATAGCTTCGACAATCATAATATGGTTCTCCATTACCTATTTTACGTTCGGCGGATAACCGAGACTGATTATTCTCTGGCTTTGTCGTTTTACATTCTTTGTACCTCATAAAAACATGTTAGTGCAGGTGTAACGGCTGGTTCCTTAACTGACACAGACAAGCCCAACTCGACAACCATGTGCGTCTATAACTTTACTTTGTGAACAAGCTATTAGTGTTTCCAGCTTCCTTGAGCAGTATTACATTGTTTGATATCCTTAATGATAAAGACAAAACAGTCTCGTAAAGGTTTCTGTCAATACAAAATTATTTTTGGATTCCGATCCGAGTTAAAACCAAAGAAGATTTTACCGACGCAGCTGTATATTTGGACGATAATTGAATTATCTAATGTGTACCAATTTACAAAGTAATAATGCTGACCAAATCAAATAACTTGATTAATACCATTCTGTTCTTCATGTATCTGCCTCCAAAATGGTGTAGGTAAATCTAGGGATGAGTTAAGATTTTAAGAGTTAAGATCATCTGATTTCATGCAAACAGTTAGGTGGCACTGATGAGCCTCCAATCTTGTGTATCATTGGGACAGAATGTATTTAGGAATGCTCATTTTCTCATGATAGCTGATACCTGTTGTCATTAAAAAGTCAAGGATGTAAGGGTTATGGAAACTGGGGATAATTGTTTTATGTACCCACAGTGCCACCACGGTTATCTGCTTCTGCGGAGGGGTCGGTGTTACTTCAAGGTTACACAATATACAACATTATACTAACCTTTCTCGTGTATGTGGGATGGTTGAAAATGCTCATTATGAGTCAAGTAACCTGAGTAGTTTAATCTTTTTGTTTCTGGGATACATCGATCAAGGAGTGATGCCTCATGTAATTACCTCACGCCATTTCTTTACATATGTCTGTAAGACTGTGTTCTGAAGATATTCCAACACAAAAGACAAAGACACGTAGTTTACTTATATAATCGAAATCTATAATAGTTTTGAATATGACATCTAGACACCATTTATGAATATTAACAGAAACAGTTCTTAAAATGATGCCTGTCCCAACACCAGAATTGTTTACAATTTGAGTAAAGCTTAGATTTTCGGTATACTTTAGGCGATGATTGGAAGTGTGTGGGATAGACTGAAGAGGCTGCGTTGATGATTTTCGGTTTGAAAATAAATTATGTATTCCAGAAGATTCCAAATCAATAAAATGAATCCCGTACTCACCAATAACGAAACAGTGAGTGAGTTGGGTTTACCAAGAAACATAATCGTGGCGAACCGGGATTCGAACCCACAATCAAAAGTTTCTGGCGTGCCCAAGGGACGCAACTCTGCACAGCGAATAGCGGCGCCTTAGACGACTGGGCCACCCGTGCCCTCCAATAAAGTAAACAGACATATAATCGTATCAACTTTTATGGATAACAACTTCTTGTTGTTATAACGACTGTTCAAGGTAGCGTGATCATTGAATTGGTGAAGGGGCAAAATGTACCCCGATGACGACGTTACGAATATAGAAAGAAGTTGTTATCCATAATAGGTTTCATGTCTTTATATCTTTTACTGGAACTTCATCACTTTGGGCATGCAGTGATATAACTGTGATTGAATTCTACTATCAAGCGGTTGGCTCATAATCATTTGACGTCATCCATTGTTCCATCTTCCACGTCACCACCCACCAGAGTGACGTAATGTTTCTCTTTATTATTGTTTAATTCACATAGAACGTTCTTATGTTCCACGCTCGAATTGCCGAACTGTTGGCATTACATGAACCGCAATGTTGTATCTCGTATTACTTATGTAAGACGCATTTCACGGGATATTTAGGGGGAAAAAACTCTTATTTTTTCTGTCGTCTACTATTTTTCAATGAATGTGAAAAATGAACAAAATGGATAAATGCCTAACTGTGGTATTCTTACCGATTCGGACCAAAGCATGCATGCATAAGACATACCAACAATGACATTTGGGGTGCGGTAAGGTAAATTCGTTTTCCAGAGTGACATAGGTTGATGTGACTTCTATGTTCTGACATATAACTAACAAATAACTAACATAGCGCGTACATCAACCCATGTCCCACTCGAGAGCGGTGGACATAATAGGTTTCATGTCTTTATATCTTTTACTGGAACTTTATCACTATGGGCCTTCCTCCACATCAAAGTGATATAACTGAGATTTAAAATCAAACTCGCTCATATGTGATCCCAGCTTTCAGGGGAACGGTTAGGAACATCGTAATTCGATCAAAATATTCCCTGCAGTATGGGTGTTTACTTCGGTCGGTACCCGAAAAAAAATACGGGTTAGAACTGATCTTCAGCAACCTATGCTTGTCGTAAGAGGCGACTAACGGGATCAGGTGATCAGGCTCGCTGACTTGGTTGATGCATGTCGTCGTATTCCTGGTGCCTAGCTCGATGCTCACGAAGTCAATCACTGGATTGTCTGGTCAAGACTAGATTATTTACAGACCGCCCTCATATAGTTGGAATGTTGCTGAGTGCGGCGTTATAACAAGAAATAACAACTACGGCCGACAAAAGTAGTCTGACAAAAAATGAGGCACATTGTAATATCGACTCGTCCAGATTGCGATGTAGCGTTCACGGCGGATATTAATACCTACATGATGTGATGCACCACAACACTTGTCATCACCAAAATACTGTTTAAGTTGTTTCCATATATTTCGGAATGATAATGTTTCAACTTTAATGTCTCTGTGTTAACATGGTAAATGTCTGTTTTATCTTACCTTACATATAAATGTCGGATTCTGATTGACTGAGACCTATTCGATTATTTTCAATGAACCCCATGTAAAATACATTTCTCATGTTCTTCGTTCAAATTGCCGAACTGTTGGCGTTGCATTTGCAACATGTTAAATTTCTAATTAATAATGTAAGACGCCATTCTCCAGATATTTACGATATTTTTCCGAATGAGTGAATAACTCTAAGTTTGCTTTTTGTCGTCTGCTATCTTTCAAAGAATGTAAAACATGAACGAAGAAGATAAGTGCCTAACTGTGGTGTTCTTACCGATTCGGACCAAAACATGCACGCATAAGACATACCTGCAATGACATAAACCAACATGGAGGAGGGTACGTTGAGCCGAATTGTGTCGACAAGGCAACAAGTCAACATTGATAAAAATACAGTAAAGTGTTCAAAAGTAGTTTGGAAGTAAATAAACCGAGACAACGGTGTGGTTGCTGACATGTTGTATACATAATGTATTAGAAACCGTCGATGTAAACACACCTCCGATTTACACGGATTGACGTAGCTTCAAAACATAAAGTGTTGATTAATAGCCGTAAACTGTCAGTACAAAATAACCGAAACAGCCCACGCCACAAATTAGGGATATTAGCAAATTCCCTTGAGAGAACGAGTACCTTCTAGATTCTTATGCTACTATTTTCACACAACAATTAGTGTTCTTTTAAAGGAACCCGTGGTTTCAGCATGTTTTTCTCATTCCAGGATTTCTACCTCCGAAATTGCCAATTACGGCAAAACGATAGAATGTTCCGCCGTGCTTCGACTTATTCTTTGCCAAGCAACTGCTGCATGCCGAGCACATTTATACATTTACTTTCTTCTCTGGATTCAGTTCACCAGAAGGAAGTAAAATAACACTTACCCTTCTGGAAACTTAATATTCTCAAGGAAAAGAGACCAGTGGTCTCTTGAGGAACAAATTGTAAGGAACCAAACCTGGAATTAACACTTGTCGGGGAAATGTTGTTCAATTATAGTGATCTTATCAATGCACCCTCGGCAGACCAGTCTCCATTTCTGTGGTTAAGCAGGCCAGGTATAGCCCTTCTAGTAAATTAGGATAACCCGTCATGACGCCTACTTGATAACATTTAATTCCTCCATCGTTGCCAAGTCGATCGGATTCACCATCTGTGAGGAAAATTGAGTCTTCACGGGGGTCATTGAAGAGAAATGGAACGTTCTTAAGCACAAATTACTTCGGAAAAGACGTCTGCAGTGTGCATTAGTAAATACCGAAGCCTTGGAAATTGATAGAGTGTACTCAATATAATCTGGAGAGGACAGAGTATAAATTTGAAGTCACATTCCGTTGTGATTTCTTGTTTGGACATTCCTCTTGAAAAGTCTTTTTAACGTGTGCGTGTGTGCCTCGTTACTTCAATGGGCTTCGAACCCGAATTGTCACGACTAACTGAGCATGTATATGAATAATCTCCTCCGCGGTGGACAGTATCAAATTGAAACCCAACTCACTCACTCATAAAAGTTAAGTGATAAAATGCGAAAATTCGTTTACCAGCATAAACAGTTTTCATTTATTTATTTATTTATTTATTTATTAGATTTAACACTGTCGGTTAATAAATTGGATTTCTAAACACACAATACTCAATGATAATTGCATATCTGAATACAAACATTGTTTATACGCCACTAAAAGAAAATAATATTATAATCCAATGTGTTTAATGTGATGCCTCTGTCAGAATTATCCCCTTAAATGGAAACGGACATCTTTACAGCACACTTTGATGTTCTCATATGTAGATGTCAATCACAGTTCGATCATATAAATGTTGCATTTGATATACGAATCACATTTTAGCGTGTCAAATGCAATGATTCATCTGTTGCAAAGGAAAACATGATGATAATGGTCGTCTAGGCAGCAATATATGTAGTGCTTCGAGGTAAAGCACTTCAGAAATACACATTTTCGTTATCTATGATTTGAATGAAACAATAGTTATGGTTATTTGTCTAGAGACAACTACGGGATACGAATACTTGATGCAATCTGAGCCAAAGGGATTGTTGGTAAAAGGCGTTATCTATCAAAAGCAGTATGGAGATGCTAAGAGATTTGACGTCTTTACAATATGAGTGAATGAGCGAGCACGGTCTTACTCCGACTGAAACACTCTTTCCTAATTATCAGAACAGTATATACATTTTGTTTCACTCAGATCGCTGGTGAGGTGAAATGATTTGTTTGTTTGTTTATTTGTTGTTCAACGCCGCACTAAGCAATATTCCAGCTATATGTCTGTAAATAATCGACTCTGGACCAGACAATCCAGTGATAGACATCATGAGCATCGACCCACGCAATTGGGATACGATGTCTTGCATCAACCAAGTCAGCGAGAAGTCTAGGTTTCAAGGTTTATCATCACCATACCCATGCTCGTGGGTTTCACTGAAGTAATAAACATCTGAAACCTCCATACCTTCGAACTTTCCTGTCGCATCAAGCTGACCCGCAGTGATATAGCTGTCATTCTATCCAAATTGACGTTAAAAAAGTTCGCTCACTATTCACTGACATAAATACAGCAGTGAACTACAGAGGGAATGGTTAGACACCAATAACAGTTGCCAGTTATATTTTCTGGAGGCAACCCAGTTGTAGGAGGTAACAGTGGAGTGCGTGTCTTAGAGCATTCCTGCTGGAATGTCTTTTTAACGTGCGTGTGCCTCGTTACTTAAATTGTCGCGATTAACTGAGCAGTACGGACATCTTTTAATATTTTTTAAGTTGAGAAATACAGCGTTAAATGTAAATCAAACTCGCTCACTTTAAAAGCTTTGTGCTCAAATGTGAAAGTTCGTCGTAACAGCAAAAACAGTTTTCATTGTTATGCAATATTTTATAACAATATTGCAGATAATTTCATGTCTTTGACTTGAGTCAATTGAATTCTACTTACCAAATTATACCACATAATCATATGACGTAATCATAGTTCCATCTTCCTGGTACCACCAGAGTGACATAATGTTTCTATTACGAACTGTTCACAGAGTGGGAGTGTGTTATGTAAAATGTCCTATTGCTTTTGTGTCTTCCCAGTGGTCTTATAGGCGCTAACTGTGGAGTACGTGCCCTGTCTGTAACGGAGGTGTGTGGGCTGGAAGAGATGATGTCAACACCAAGACAATTGCCTCTGTCATCCTTTGTTTACTCTTCGAATGTCAGGTCGACGGACGTCAGCCTGATGGCGAGAGGCGAGAGGCGAGAGGACGAAGTGCGAACTGACCATCCAGCAGGAAATACAGGCTGGACGTGCAAACATTCAAACAGGGACATCACATCAAACGACACCGGTCTAGTTTTTGCACTTCTTGCTGTTGGTTTCAAACAAAGGTTTATCATTGTTCAGACCAGTGTTCCTGTTTCAGAGTTAAAGGGCTGATTATCTACAGTTTTGACAACTCAAGTAGAGATAAACAAAGCCATGATCAAATGATGCAAATATTTCTAATGCAGCTGATGGTTACTTTACTCCGAGTTATACCTGTTTTGTGGAACCCACAGAATGCATTTAATATAATAACATGTTTGTTTGTTTGTTTATTGTTTAACGCCGCACTCAGCCATATTCAAGCTATGTGACGGCGGTCTGTAAATAATCGAGTCTGGACCAGACAATCCAGTGATTGATATCATGTGTATGGATCTACGCATTTGGGATACAATCACATGCATCAACAAAATCAGTGAGCCTGACCACCCGATCCCGTAAGTCGCCTCTTCCGACAAGCATAGTCGCCTTTTACCGCAAATATGGGTTGCTGAAGACCTAATCTATCCCGGATCTTCAGGGGCATGTCGTTACAGTTATCATTTATAGACACAATGTACCTTTTACAATTTAGTAACACTGAATAGCTATAATGAAATTCCGGCTTCGAATTATGTCGCAAACAACCTTTTCTGGTCGTAATAGACAACTTAATGCAATGGGTGATCAGTTGATTGGATGCAATCGTACTCCGATTGCGTGGGTCGTTATGTATATATATCACTGGATTGTCTGGTCCATATTCGACTATTTACAGATCGCCGTCATGTAACTGGAATATTTATTAGGGCGACGTTAAACAACAAATATATGAGCAAACATCGAATAGATCACTCATGTCGCAAATACACGTACATGTATATATAGGTTTCTGTGCCACTTGTACACAATAATGATTATTCCTATTGTTGTAGCGTGTAAATGGATGTATTTATAATTGACTTTCACTTTGTGTGAGTTCATTGGAATGTTGCAAATACACGTACATGTATATATAGGTTTCCGTGAGAATTTGTACACAATAATGCATGTTCCTATTGTTGTAGCGTGTAAATGGATGTATTTAAAATGACTTTCACTTTGTGTGAGCTCATTGGAGTATGAACCTTCATGAGGGCCAAACCGTATGAACGTCGGAGCTTGCGTGTTATAATAGTTCCCAGAAACATATGTCAGTCATAAAACGCGACTTAATGGATGGGGTGGTTAGGCTCTTTAACTTGCTCGATAGCGGCGTGGATCGCTGATCGTTATATCAACAACCACCGCCGTCATACAGCTGATTATGAAACAAAAAACAATTTATTGTCATTTCAGCCAGGGATTCGGGGTTGTATAATGTCCTTGCTAGTCGGCGCAAATGTGGATTTGGTAGCTACACTGTGTTGTTTGGCTCATGCTGTCAACCACTGGTTAACCTGCACTCGATTATTAACTGGTCACCGTGGTATAACTGGATTAACGGGCATGGTGAGGATTGTTTAACGTTGCTTCTTTGAATGTTCCTGGCACAAAGCGACCGGGACACACTGCATTGGCCTCCTACGTTGGACCATTTTGGGAAATGAACATAGGACGACAATGTTTAGAGTTAACACTTTAACCGCTTGGCTACCTCACTGCCCACTTCTAACTGGTAAAAATATAAAGTATCCTGAATATGTACTCTTGAACCTGTAGAACTAATTCAATAAAAGACATTTTTATTGTAAGGAAACTCTTAGCAACACTTAGATAGATCATATGTCAGGTGAAAGGGGGTTTATAGTCTCGTCGAATACTTTTGCACTTGTATAGTGACTACCTGGTCAGGTTGAGAAAGACTTATTTACTATTTAAAGACATAGTTTTGTGTCTTTTGTGACCCTTTTAAGAAAATATGACAGTCTGCTGGTTTTAATGTGGATCTTCCAGTGAAAATAAAATAATTCAGGGTTGTGCGTGCGTGCGTGCGTGCGTGCGTGCGTGCGTGCGTGCGTGCGTGTGTAGTCCGGACAAATGTAGTTTTTTAATGCTAACCCAGAGACACCAAGTCGCAGTTTAATATGGATACCCCACTCAGACACATCATATTGACCCCGAGCCGATCTGTCCTTGTTTTAGCTCCTTAATACCGAGCGCCAGTCAAGGTAAAAACAACTACCATAACGTATTGGGATCGAACCCCGACCTTTGCTCTCCGAGCAGACACTCATCCACTACCCCACGGAGGAGGTCGATAACGGCTTCAGCTGATACGACTTAGATGGCAGCTGCCGTTGATTGAACTAATAACAATGATGGTTTGTTTTGTTTGTTTGTTTGCTTGTTGTTTAACGCCGCACTCATCAATATATATTCCAGCTATATAATGGCTTTCTGTAAATCATCTTTACAGCACACTTTGATGTTCTCATATGTAGATGTCAATCACAGTTCGATCATATAAATGTTGCATTTAATATACGAATCACATTTTAGCGTGTCAAATGCAATGATTCATCTGTTGCAGAGGAAAACATGATGATAATGGTCGTCTAGGCAGCAATATATGTAGTGCTTCGAAGTAAAGCACTTCAGAAATACACATTTTCGTTATCTATGATTTGAATGAAACAATGGTAATGGTTATTTGTCTAGAGACAATTTCGGGATACGAATACTTGATGCAATCTGGGCCAAAGGGATTGTTGGTAAAAGGCGTTATGTATCAAACACAATATGGAGATGCTAAGAAATTTGACGTCTTTACAATACGAGTGATTGAGCGAGCTCGGTCTTAACCGACTGAAACACTCTTTCTTTCCTTATTATCAGAACAGTAGGGGCGGTCGGGTAGCCTAGTGGTTAAAGCGTTCACTCGTCACGCCGAAGACCCGGGTTCGATTCCCGACATGGGTACAATGTGTGAAGCCCATTACCGGTGTCCCCCGCCGTGATATTGCTTGAATATTGCTAAAAGAGGTGTAAAACCATACTCACTCACTCGCTCACTCACTATCAGAACAGAATATACATTTTGTTTCACTTAGATCGCTATCAACGATATAACGTGAGGTGAAATGATTAGTTTGTTTGTTTGCTTGTTGTTTAACGCCGCACTCAGCAATATTCCAGCTAATGACGGTTTCTTAATAATCGAGCCTGGACCAGAAAATCCAGTGATTGATATCATGAGCATCGATCCACATACGATACGATAACATGCATCAACCAAGTCAGCGAGCCTGACCACCCGATCCCGAGGGAAAAAGTTGGTTTTCTTACACTTTGGGAATAAAATGTTTAAAAGGATGGATTTTAGTAATAGAATAAGATTTCCTGTCAGTTTCATCATTTTATATTAAAATATTGCCAGGGAATCGCATTCCAAGGATCTATACTGATCGATACTTTGTTCCATATTAAATCAACAGAAAGTCTATTTTTTAAACTTAATAAATCACCGAATATAAACGTTTTTTTATTATATAGAGTTTTTGGAATTTTGATTTGACCAGATGTGGATTCCAAGTTACACGTGGTATGGAACTCATACGCAACAGGAGTTGTTTGACCGTTATGAATATATAACAATATGATTTTAAGATGCTAAAGCAGCTAAACGGTACCAAAGATGGACCTTCCTCACGATTGTTAGCATGGATGACTCTCCTAAACGTTAAAACTCCTTGCTACGATCCGCGGTTGAATGCAGTCATTTATATAAACAAATTGTTATTTCTACACCAACATTACCTAATTAGGCTGTCCGAACGAATGATTTATTTTACAAATACGAAAATACGAAAGTGCACTCAAAACGAAAAAAGACGGCAGTGTAATTGTAAGCACGAAACCAAGCCATTTGAAAAATACGGAATGTCCTATATTTGCCATGGTAAAGATCAGCAAGTGTAATTTATAATGGTTACAATTTCTTTTAGCAAGTGCTGCATGTTTCGTCCTTTGTTTCAATAAACACCGTCGAAGTCAGCTCGGTAGAAACGCAGTAAGAAAACTTCCGGACACTGTGTTAATTCTAAGCCTGCATACCACAGGCGAAAGAGGAGGCACGCGAACGCGAAGCGGCAGGTGAAAAATAAACAACAAATTCAAACATTTCATGTTTAATTTACTTGATTTCTGGCCAGCCACGGTAAACGCAGTCACTTCCGATACAAACAAGCAACAGAGGTCTATATACGTTTCACTCATCGAATTAAAACCATTCTCCGTCAGAATTCGCTGTCGTAACGTTGAGGGAGATACGTGGAGTATTCAATTAGAACGTCTTTATCATGGGTGTCCAATATTACATGTGGCTCTACATGCTCTTGATATCTGAAACTGTGGAAACAACCCTAACGTTCCAGTCAAACACGTCGGTATCCGACAATGCTGCAGATGATATATTTTGTGATGGCAGTGTGTATGACAAAATCTGGCTGCGACACCCAACCAATTGCTCCCGTCATTTCGTATGCTCAAATGGGCAGGTTACCGAGCTTAAACCCTGTGATGATGGTCGTGTTTTTTCTTTAAAATCAAAAACCTGTGTCACAGCGAAATCTGATTCTGATGACTGTGATGAACTTATCTTCAGCATACCAGTTCCAGCACCGCAATCCAATGGTCAGTCACTTCTGTGGCACCCACAGCTCTCGAAGAATCCTGTTCTGAGACCTGGCGCCAAGGCAACTTCTATCAAAGTAGACGGTAAGAACGTTACAGTGTTGCAAATGTAGGAGACCATTATCTTTACTCTTTAGGTCATGGTATCCCATCTTTTCTTTGCAGCTGAAAGTAATCATTATGCGATTTTGTATTGAAGCGTCTTATGTTCTGGTGTAAACTATATACTGATTTAATGTCTTGTCATTATGGTAAATGAGGTCATTATATTACGGTCTTGTACTCGAAGGCTGACGAGGGGTAATGATTGCAACCTAATAGGGTTGGCGTTTTGGTGTGAGCCCTAATTTCTAATCAAATGGCTTACACTGAAATAAGACTAATATACATACATATACATACAGATCATGCATGCAGCAGATTATGAGTGAGTGAGTATGGTTTTACGCCGCTTTTAGCAATATTTCAGCAATATCACGGCGGGGGACACCAGAAATGGGCTTCACACATTGTACCCATGTCGGGATTCGAACCCGGGTCTTCGGCGTGACAAACGAACGCTTTAACCACTAGGCTACCAGAACGCCCCTGCAGCAGATTATGAGTGAAGACATGAGTGAGTTGCTTTTACGCCCCTTTGAACAGTACTTTTATCACAGCGTGTCAGCTTAATGTGCGAGGAAAGCCCGAAGTGATGAAGGTCTTAGATGTTTTACCACTTCGGTGAAACCCATGAGGAATGTGTTGGTGCTGACAGACCTAGAACCCCAACCAGGACATACCTTGATTCCAGCCCGCGATCTGTTTCTGGCACGCAAGGCACGCAAGGCTACTGGGCCACCCATGCTCCTCTGAAGATGAAGGAAACTTCAGTTTGCCTGTCTACGACTCAGGGCAACTTAGGTCTGCATAGCGTCGGAATAACCTCCCGCAACAAGATGACACGACGTGAAACCCAACTCACTCACTCGAACTTTTGTCCCTTAAACGGTTCCCCCGTGAGGTACCGGAGTAGATCGGTGGTTCGTGAGTGAGTGTGTGAGTTGGGTTTAACGCCGCTTTTAACATTATTCCAGTTATATCACGGCGTGTCAGCTTAATGTGGGAGGAAAGCCCGAAGTGATGCAGGTCTAAGACGTTTACCACTTCGGTGAAACCCACGAGCACGGGAATGGTGCTGACAAACCTAGAAACATAATTGGGTCGAACCGGGATTCGAACCCACAATCATAGGTTTCTGGCGTGCCCAAGGGAGGCAATCCTGCACAGCGAATAGCGGCGCCTTAGGCGACTGGACCACCCGTGCCCCCCGATTAAATGTAACTGCCCCGAGGACCTACATCATTGGTGATGCTTTTAGTCATGATTTGTCTGGTCCAGACTCGATTATAGACTGCCGTGATAAACTTTGCAATTTGCTGATGCAACTCTGCACAGCGAATCGCGGCGCCTTAGACGACTGGGCCATCCGTGCCCCCCGATCGGTGGTTCTATCCTCTGGCCGCGTAGTACCAAAAGAGCATGTCTCGCGCTCGACATTATGGGGACAAAACAAGAACTGGTCGGATCGGAGTCAGTGTAATGTTTCTGAGCCGAGTGTCCATGTTACACTTCGGAGTGGCGTCTTTGGGCTACCACTAGTCTATAAACCAGGATAAGTCCAGAACTGTACAAGCAGCCACACGCACGTGCATGTATCGCGATAGTATCGTGGACGCGACGCTAAACCACATTTTACCTCACCTCACCTCCAGAGTAGATATGGTCCCTGTAAACCTTTTAGTCGATTAAATGAAGTGTGAGTGAGTGAGTTGGATTTAACGCCGCTTTTAACAGTATTCCAGATATATCACGGCGTGTCAGCTTAACGTGGGAGGAAAGCGCGAAGTGATGCAGGTCACAGACGTTTACCACTTCGGTGAAACCAACGAGCACGGGTATGGTGCTGACAAACCTAGAAACATAATCGGGGCAAACCGGGATTCGAACCCACAATCATAGGTTTCTGGCGTGCCCAAGGGACGCAATCCTGCACAGCGAATAGCGGCGCCTTAGGCGACTGGACCACCCGTGCCCCCCGATTAAATGTAACTGCCCCGAGGACCTACATCATTGGTGATGCTTTAAGTCATGATTTGTCTGGTCCAGACTCGATTATAGACTGCCGTGATAAACTTTGCAATTTGCTGACTGCAGTGTAAAACAATATGCACTCTATGAGATGAATCATAAGAAAAGCAGTTCAGGTGAAAAGAAGTTCTGAAACGACTTTAACAATGAGAAAACTTCGTATATTCTTAAAAAAATATCTATTTTATGAGAAAGAAATTACTGAAAAGATATATTGAAGTTTCGTGTTTTAATGTTCTGCAACCCTCTAAATGCTTACCAAACACTTCAGCTGATATTGTATATTATGTATAACTAGGCAACCAAGAGAGGCCACGTGAAGATCAGGGTTAGTATTGGTCTTAAGCAACCCATGTTTGTGGTAAGAAGTGACTAACGGGATCGGGTGGTCAGGCTAGCTGACTTGGTTGATGCATGTCATCGGATCCTAATTGAGTAGATCGGTTCTCATGATGTCGATCACTGGATTGTCTGGTCCAGACTCAATTATTTACAGTCGTCATAAAGCTGGAATATTGCTGAGTGCGGCGTTAAACAAAAAAGAAAGACAGACAGTAATTGCTAACGCAGTAGGTGTGTAATGTCAAAATAATATACTTGCGGCGTTAAACATCGCATTATTTAGATTGCGCTTGGTTGCGTAGTCTGAGATAGTCCATTTGATGTCTGTGTAAAGAAATTATTCCAACCCTGAAAACACACGTTTTGTTTGGAAATACCGTAATTTCACGTTTTGGCAATAAAAACCTTGGTCACTGGTTAGACAATAGGCATATTTGTATTACTATCTGACATGTTTCCAAGGAAACCGCCATTTACATCAGTTTGATCGCAAGGCCATTTCCGTTACAACGCTATCTTGCGGTGGTAATGTTTCATTTCTGTATCATTTATCTTGTTTATTACCACGGATGCTCGGATTCAGCTGCTGAGAATAAAAGAAAGAGCGTATGTCGGTGTGACCTCCTGACATGCTTTTTTGCAGATGCGGAAAACAGTTACACTTTCACGAATCAATCGGATAATAGTGAGTGAGTGTTTTGGCTTTGGTGCCGTCCGTGAATGTAGAATCTGATAATTATTGGTTCATATACGCTGGGTTTTTTTTACAAATATTCCAAAGATTGAAATAGGACACTGGAGTTATATCTATTACCACACCTCCTATACTCGATAGGTGCATGTAGAATTGACGGATAACAACAAAGTAACGGACAACACGACCTGTATCGACTCACACGAAGAAAGATGACAAAATGACCTGCAGGGTCTCATATGAAGGAAGATGAACAACAGACGGACAATATGACCTGCAGCGACTCAAACGTAGGAAGTTGAACAACAGACGGACAATATGACCTGCAGCGACTCAAACGTAGGGAGATGAACAGCAGACGGACAATATGACCAGCAGCGACTCAAACGTAGGAAGTTGAACAACAGACGGACAATATGACCTGCAGCGACTCAAACGTAGGGAGATGAACAACAGACGGACAATATGACCTGCAGCGACTCAAACGTAGGGAGATGAACAACAGACGGACAATATGACCTGCAGCGACTCAAACGTAGGAAGTTGAACAACAGACGGACAATATGACCTGCAGCGACTCAAACGTAGGAAGTTGAACAACAGACGGACAATATGACCTGCAGGGTCTCATATGAAGGAAGATGAACAACAGACGGACAATATGACCTGCAGCGACTCAAACGTAGGAAGTCGAACAACAGACGGACAATATGACCTGCAGCGACTCAAACGTAGGGAGATGAACAGCAGACGGACAATATGACCAGCAGCGACTCAAACGTAGGAAGTTGAACAACAGACGGACAAAATGACCTGCTGCGACTCAAACGTAGGGAGTTGAACAACAGACGGACAATATGACCTGCAGCGACTCAAACGTAGGGAGATGAACAGCAGACGGACAATATGACCAGCAGCGACTGAAACGTAGGAAGTTAAACAACAGACGGACAATATGACCTGCAGCGACTCAAACGTAGGGAGATGAACAACAGACGGACAATATGACCTGCAGCGACTCAAACGTAGGAAGTTGAACAACAGACGGACAATATGACCTGCAGCGACTCAAACGTAGGGAGATGAACAACAGACGGACAATATGACCTGCATCGACTCAAACGTAGGGAGATGAACAACAGACGGATAATATGACCAGCAGCGACTCAAACGTAGGGAGATGAACAACAGACGGACAATATGACCTGCAGCGACTCAAACGTAGGAAGTTGAACAACAGACGGACAATATGACCAGCAGCGACTCAAACGTAGGAAGTTGAACAACAGACGGACAATATGACCTGCAGCGACTCAAACGTAGGGAGATGAACAACAGACGGACAATATGACCAGCAGCGACTCAAACGTAGGGAGATGAACAACAGACGGACAATATGACCTGCAGCGACTCAAACGTAGGGAGATGAACAACATACGGACAATATGACCTGCAGCGACTCAAACGCAGGAGGTTGAACAACAGACGGACAAAATGACCTGCAGCAACTCAAACGTAGGAAGTTGAACAACAGACGGACAATATGACCAGCAGCGACTCAAACGTAGGGGGATGAACAACAGACGGACAATATGGCCTGCAGCGACTGAAACGTAGGAAGTTGAACAACAGACGGACAAAATGACCTGCAGCGACTCAAACGTAGGAGGTTGAACAACAGACGGACAATATGACCTGCAGCAACTCAAACGTAGGAAGTTGAACAACAGACGGACAATATGACCTGCAGCGACTCAAACGTAGGGGGATGAACAACAGACGGACAATATGGCCTGCAGCGACTGAAACGTAGGAAGTTGAACAACAGACGGGCAATATGACCTGTGGCGACTCAAACGTAGGAAGATGAACAACAGACGAACAATATGACCTGCAGCGACTCAAACGTAGGATGAGGAACAACAGACGGACAATATGACCTGCTGCGACTTAAATGTGGAAAATGAACAACAAATGGACAATATGACCTGCAGCGACTCAAATGTAGGAAGATGAACAACAGACGGACAATATGACCTGCTGCGACTTAAATGTGGGAAAATGAACAACAGACGGACAATATGACCTGTAGGTACTCAAACGTAGGAAGATGAACAACAGACGAACAATATGACCTGCAGCGACTCAAACGTAGGATGAGGAACAACAGACGGACAATATGACCTGCTGCGACTTAAATGTGGAAAATGAACAACAAATGGACAATATGACCTGCAGCGACTCAAATGTAGGAAGATGAACAACAGACGGACAATATGACCTGCTGCGACTTAAATGTGGGAAAATGAACAACAGACGGACAATATGACCTGTAGGTACTCAAACGTAGGAAGATGAACAACAGACGAACAATATGACCTGCAGCGACTCAAACGTAGGATGAGGAACAACAGACGGACAATATGACCTGCTGCGACTTAAATGTGGAAAATGAACAACAAATTGACAATATGACCTGCAGCGACTCAAATGTAGGAAGATGAACAACAGACGGACAATATGACCTGCTGCGACTTAAATGTGGGAAAATGAACAACAGACGGACAATATGACCTGTAGGTACTCAAACGTAGGAAGATGAACAACAGACGGACAATATGACCTGCAGCGACTTAAATGTGGGAAAATGAACAACAGACGGACAATATGACCTGCAGCGACTCAAATGTCGGAAGATGAACACGAGATCAACACCATGATCTGTAATGACTCAAATGAGTAAGTAAATAGTAAGACGAACATGAGACGGATTCGACTGCCTGTAATGAGGCTAATATAGAAAGATAGAGTGAGCTGCCTTGCATCCATAATATGTGTCTCGCTATCGTTTGTATCCTTCTTAACAGATTCGTGATTGAGACGGACAAATATATGACCACTCCATTCACAGACGCACTGAGAACACTTAAACTGGCACACAGTATATTTATGATGTCTGTGAAATAGATTTAGACATTCAAAGAAATATGCTCTACCCATTTCCTCGGCACTTTTCTCACACTTTCGAATGATTTGAAAATATTTTGTCACAATCGCTTCCCATATCAGGCATTTCCTTTCAATATCCCTTAAAG
Source organism: Haliotis rufescens (assembly GCF_023055435.1). Taxonomy (NCBI): domain Eukaryota; kingdom Metazoa; phylum Mollusca; class Gastropoda; order Lepetellida; family Haliotidae; genus Haliotis; species Haliotis rufescens. Next base: position 56,011,820 of record NW_025963779.1, on the reverse strand, counting down.
TTCTATTTTATTCTAAGACGTCTTAAAACCCCGCTCGCCGTTAAACGAATAATGTCAGTCAGAAAACAATCGTATTAGTTTCTGGCTTGTTTCCTAATCTAATTTTGGCCAAGCGAGTGGGCTTGGGGAGAAGCGTCGTTCACCTCACACCCACGATGATGGCCCCGAGGCTCGTCCAGACGCCGGCCCATCCGGAGACGTGTGGAGTTTGTGTACCAAGCTCTCTCTCTGTCTGTCGTCAATACAATCGGTCACTTACCAACCGCCAGACATGTTCAAGAAGTCGTCACAATGACCAGTTGTGCTCAACAGCATTTCTGCACTGAGGGTAAGACAAGTGCTTGTTTCCAACATTGGAGTGAAAGCGCAAGGATACGGAATCTTATTTTAAGCCACAGAATTCTGAGCAAACAAGGTCTTTTTAGGATGTTAGCGTCGAAATCTCCGGAAACACTCGTCCTTGTTTATTTAGAATCACCTCGATTGCCCACAACAGACAGTTGTCACTGTAATCAACTTGTTCCGTGTCTGTTTGTATGTTGGACATTAGTTAAAGTTGAATACACTTTCTATGCTCATATGTGTGTTTATGTGAGGTTGCAGGCCATCATTCTTTGTACAATTTTATATAAATTATAACAGTATGAGTAGGCAGGTCAAACACACGCAAGGCGTTATTATAAGCTGTGAACAACAGATGCACATGTGAGATCTTCCTTAATCTACTTAGCTCACAAGAAGATGTATATTTATATTATTAGAATTTTAAACTTCAATACTTTCTCGCCTTGGGATGTACTTACAAGCTTTTTAAGACTTACAAGACCACATATGTATATAGTTATATTTATCTCATTACAATTGAAGAACACCAATACTAACTACTAAACCGTGGGTGTATTTTTCTCTTCAATATGCTGTACAATGAAATTAAAATTAGTAGTTCCTCATCGACACAGTTCTGCTGGACAGAGCAGGGCAGGGCATTCTTACCCTTTTCGTGAAGACCTGATGTGACTGATTTTATTGATCCATTCGTATAATTTTCATCGTTTGCCTATAACGACCAGTGGAATCCGTTTCGGCGATTAACCAAGACTGTTTATTCTTTGGCGTTGGGGATTTATATTTTAATCCTCGATTATATCTGGTCAGGGACCTTCGACCTCGTAATAAAGTAATACGACCCAAGTAATAAGTGTACGATGAATTATGTATGGAATAATGAAATAACTGAGTCGACATAATCGACACAGGCATCAAATGTTATGGTAACAGCGATCATATAGAGATAATGAACACATTAGGTGTTTTTACGAGGCACGCATCCAGCATTGGTGGTGATGGCTTCCTAAATAACGGTACAAACACTTGATTTACAACGGCGGAGAAACCACGTTAAGCTCGAAGACAATCGAAAACATATCGTTATCGGTACTTCGAGAGTGACCATATGATAAAAAAGTGCCAATGTGTATAATATTGTTATTGACAAGTTTTCAAAAAGGATTTCAAAACCTTTCTTTCTTTCATAAATTATATGAATGGTGGGTTGTTACCGGTAAATCAGGACATGCTTACCCTTTTCGCGAACACCTGATGTCATCACTGATTTTCAGTCAGTGATCCTTTCATATAATTGTCACAACTTTCTTGACAAACACTGCAGATAATCAAAACTGATGTCGGCGACAAAGATGTAAGTCTTCATATTCATCTGCCACGCACTTTACTGTAAGATTCCAGACTGAAGAACATTGAGATTTAAGCGACAATGTACATGAAACTTGGTATGGATAAAAACTTGTTTATTCCGACATTTCATGTCTACCTCTTGCCCCCTCAGGATTATATGAATATATGAAAGGGGCAGGAAGTAGCCCTGAAACATTGCGACAAATAATAAAAAAGTTGTTATCCATAACATGTTCCATGTATTCATGTTCATCCAACTTCTAAATGCACACCAAAGACTTTGTATATGCCCGTTAATATACGTCCATCTTATGCCTCAGTCGGCGGCTAGGTCGAGTTCAGTTGTTGAGTAGACAATTGGTTGCACATGTATCCCTTCCATGCATTCAGGGTTCATATTTTCACATGTGCAATCTATGTGATAATCGTTATTGGAACCCGGACCATGATGTTGCTGCATTAACGTCTTTTATATCTGTCTGGTGATAATCACCTGGCGTCGTTGCCATTTCTGTGGGTTATGAATTGCCCAATGACCAAAGGCGTCGTTATTTGTTGTGCAGAGCTGCGCGTCTTAGCTCCCAGGGTCCGCTGAATCGTGGGTTTGTAATCTCAGTTTCGTCAACACAATGACACTTTTGGTCAGATTCTCCCAGATGTAGATCTTTGCCTATGAGCCAAATATCCGTATTTGTGGATTTCACCAAAGTAGGAAAGATGCCCTAAGACTTGCCTAACTTGGGCTTTCACCACACATTGACATGCCGTGATATAAATGAAAGACAGACGTAGGTCCACCTATACATACTCCACACCAAGTATGGTGCTTGTAGGGTAGTGATATTTCCATATGTACATATCAATGGGTCACGGTTACTGATGTATCTTTACGACGAAAGTGTCCCCCATATCACATTGTGGATAAGTATATACATGTACGTTGCACACATTGCACTTTGAACAGGTGAAGTGCAGGTGTACTTTATGCCCGTGGATTTGGAATCTCTGCAAGTCAGTAATTAGTATCGGAAGTACAGTAAATGCATCGTTCTTTTTGGACCGTTCTAAACCGTCGACTCGTCACGTTATGGCTGAAATATTGCCGATGTGACGTAAAGCAAAAACTCACTCACTCTAAACCGACGTCACCTGATAATCGGTGTTTTGAAAGTATGCCATTGTCACTACTTATATTCCAATGATTCTTCTACACGAATATGTTCAATAAAGTTCAAAATATTATCTTCATCTGTTTTTATTAGTGATACTTTTATTAAAATTAGGTGAAGTGTGTCATATGCTTAAAGACGCATGTTTTTCCAACAAATAACTGGTACAGTATTTCCTCGGTAATATGAATGGGCTGGTATTATATGACCACTAAATGAATAAATTGTCCTTCCATTTCGTAAAGAATATGATGAATCTAGAAAGGTATATTTCAGATTGAGCTCACCTACCTCCCTGCCATATGCATTGGCATCATCACAAATTCGTGAAAACCATTCAAAAAGGTCATCAAAAGTACGTGGAGGTGTCATCACAAACATGCAACAGGGTCATCTCAAACATGCAATAGGGTCATTACAAACATGCAATAGGGACATTACAAACATGCAATAGGGTCATTACAAACATGCAATAAGGTCATCACAAACATGCAATAGGGTCATCACAAGTACGTGGAGATGTCATCTCAAACATGCAATTTGGTCATCACAAACATGCAATAGGGTCATCACAAACATACAATAGGGTCAATACAAACATGCAATAGGGTCATTACAAACATGCAATAAGGTCATCACAAACATGCAATAGGGTCATCACAAGTACGTGGAGATGTCATCTCAAACATGCAATTTGGTCATCACAAACATGCAATAGGGTCATTACAAACATGCAATAGGGGCATCACACACATGCAATAGGGTCATCACAAACATGCAATAGGGTCATCACAAACATGCAATAGGGTCATCACAAACATGCAATAGGGTCATTACAAACACATGCAGGGGTCATCACAACATACATGTATAATAGGATCATCATATACATTCAATAGGGTCATCACAAACACATGCAGGGGTCTTCATAAACATACAATAGGGTCACCACAAACATACAACAGTGTCACCACAAACATGCAATAGGGTCACCCAAAAAAACATACAACAGTGTCATCTCAAACATGCAATAGGATCACCACAAACATACAACAGGGTCATTACAAACATACAATAGGGTCACCACAAACATGCATCAGGGCTATTACAAACATGCAATAGGGTCATCACAAACATACATCAGGGCCATTACAAACATGCAATAGGGTCATCACAAACATACAACAGGGTCATTACAAACATACAATAGGGTCACCACAAACATACATCAGGGCTATTACAAACATGCAATAGGGTCATCACAAACATACATCAGGGCCATTACAAACATGCAATAGGGTCATCACAAACATACAACAGGGTCATTACAAACATGCAACAGGGTCATCACAAACATACAACAGGGTCATTACAAACATGCAATAGGGTCATCACAAACATACAACAGGGTCATTACAAACATACAATAGGGTCATCACAAGTACATGTTCAATAGGGTCTTTACAAGTACACGTAGGGGTCATCACAAACATGCAATATGGTCATCACAAGTACATGCAGGGATCATCACAAACATTCTATATTGTCATCACAAACATATGCAGGGAGTCATTGCAAATAAAACTGTAGACAAGATAATCGCCATCATGGATGCAGTACGTGGTATCCAATTTGTATCTTTCTTTTAGTATAAACTTCAGATGCCAAACATCCGTCATTAAGTATTGATTTAGGACCGACATTGCTAGTTGCTATTTCATGCTTACCATATAATTGCTTACCGGTTTTATTTCTACGTTGTTATCATTACCCAGTTTTCCATTGACGTGAGGAAATGAAAGGTTCAAAGTTTGAAAAGATAAAAGATAACTGTAATTGTGGCTTGTGCGAGTTAAATTTCTCGTAATGTGTTATTACGTCTTCCGAGAAACTAGTACATAGTTATCTGTGATTTAATGTCATTTTGACACACATTCATTGTGTTTACATGCTATAGACATGATGTGGGTACAGGGTTTAGATGTACTTCTCTACACACTAAGTATACTCAGAACAATTTATTACCATTTAACGTAAAAAATATGTATAGGATAGATGGACTGCTCTGTACGCAAAGTATACCCAGAACAATATAATACCATTTAAAGTAAACGATATGTCACAACGTTAAATCAGATCGCTAAAAACAACAGATATGACAAACAGTTTTAATACAATGTTCAAGCGCAAAAAGAGACAATATAAACGATAAAAAAGAGAGGATTGATTTTTCTCTTTGACGGGCACATAAGTATGTATGAGACCGTGGCTGCTAGGCCTCATCACGCAGATCAACAGTCATATAACGTCCGTTTGGAAATAGGGGTAATTGACACTGGCTAATGATATCTGACCTCGGGATAGTTAATGGTAGTCATAGTTTTCTGGGTGTATGCCATGCTAATTTGTAGTCAGCATATGTAACCCACGGCTTAAATTGATTGGCGATGGTTATTCATTTATCACGCTGTCGACGGAGCATCGCCGCATTGACGTCCTGAACTGGCCATGATGACGCAGTCGCATAACCCCGAAAGGCAATATTGATTGTATCAAAAGACACCTGCTGCAAACACTCCCAAATACACATGACCTCATGGGCAGTATAACATATTGTTTGGTTTCAATTTGAATAATTTCTTTAAATTATGTTACACGAAATTCGAAAGTGGAACTGCAAAATATGCATAGTAACTATTATGCCAATACAATAAAAACCCGTTTATCCGGATAGTACTGTTCCTAGGGAAATCGCCCTGAGTAACGGAGTAACGGATATAATAATAAAAGCGTCAACTAACATTTTCATATGCATAAGAATTGTCTACTTTAATCAGAGTCAATTTTACGATTCCATTTCACTACATCATTAGCACGTGTTTACGAGTAACTACCAAGTAGTGATGATAACATATGTTCTCGAAAAGGTGAGTGTATCATGCCCCATCTGTGCCTCCCGTCACAAACACATGCAATGGCAAGTCAATTGTTCATTTAAAAACAGGCCACTTCCTCGAGTTCTTGACCGCTGACTACCAATAGCTTCCATTTGGTATCATGTATTACTGACCTTCAAAAAAAGTCATTAGGGAGCCACCGATAATATTGGCAAAGCGTTTCCTGAAGACAGTATTTTCTTATGCATCGTAAAGTACCACAGCTGTGGAACATATGAGATGAAATCCCCATCGTATTAGTGCCATTATTGTGAGAATGGCAAGATCCAATTCCTTTTGGTACCCTTATGTATGCATCTGAGAGAGTTCCTTGTTGATCAGTTGGAGATGAGATGAAATTGGGTATAACGTCGCGTCCAAGATTATTGCACTTATATAGCGACGTGCATGTACGTGTGTGTGTTTGTGTGGCCGCTTGTACTAGTCTGGACTAATGCCGATTTATAGTGCTAGCTCACTGAGATACCATGCCACAGTTTAACATGAATATCCCACTCAGACACAGTATACTGACTCCGAGCCGACCAGTCCTTGTTTAAGCCCCTCAATGCCGAGCGCCAGACAGGGTAACAACAAGTACCATCTTTTAACGTCTTTTGGTATGACGCGGCCGGGGATCGAACCCCGGACCACTCTCCGGGCGGACGCGCTACCACTAGACCACGGAGGCGGTCGATCAGTTAGAATAATCGTGTATGAAATAATTGTACCAAGATACAAATGTTTCATTGTATGGAATTTTAAATTACACATTTCATGGGAGAAATATTATTATAAACATTATTATATATAATTACAATTGAAAAATGTGCAATTTCAAACACTATGAAAATATTTCAAAAATGTTTTGTCAATATTCTTGAGAACGAAGAGCGATAGTACATACAGTTATATTAATGATCATGATTTAGCTTATTTCTTAATTACATCCAGAATGATCAACACCCAGTAATACAATACACAGAATGATACAGTTATAAGGATAATTGTACTTGGTTATACGTCTCCCACAAAAAGTGCAAAATGCCCCGCCAACGGTTACAACGCCCCCATCACTTGCTGCAAGGACTATGCCAGCAACTAATCACACGTGGACCATTGGATTCTGGTACGACCACAGGTGCGAATGACTACAGCGGAGAGTTCTTCTATTTGTCCATGATCCCCTCTTTCTTTGTCAGATAAGATTTCACATTGTCGTTTATAAGCGTTGAAGCAGTAAGACGTCCTTCACAAGCCAGCGACAACATGTCCGTTTGCGACTGAAATGATCGTTGACTGGATGCCTTTGTAATACACTGAATAGGTGCTATGGGGGTTTCGTGATAGGACTGGCTTTCTGGATGCTTAAGATCTAGACAGACGACTCTGTTTATGTGAATAGAATATAAAGATTCATGACTCATTCATGGTTTCGAAAGGGTTTAACTACTTAACGATTCGCCAATTCAGGGCGTTGGAACACTAGAAATGGTCTTTAAATGTCAACAGAATTAATACAAATTTTATTGTGCATCACGTGCAGTGTGTTGAGAAGTTCAGCAACCCCACAGAGTTATTCTCTTGGATGAGGTCGGCTGGCCTGAAATGTGAAACAGAAGGCTTTCTGTTTGCTGCTCAGGACCAGTCACTTTCCACTCGAAACCGTCAACGTGAGACTTTGCATAAAAATGTAAATATGAAATGTAGATTATGCAATGCATTTAATGAGACTACTAATACATTGTCAGTGGATGCCCAGCTTTGGCACAAACGCATCTTAAGCGACATGATAGAGTGGCTCGATCCTTTTATGACCGTCTTCGCCATGCTTGTGGGTTTGACACAGAGGTCCATCCATGGTACGACCCGGAATATGTTGAGGGCGTCATGAAAAATGATAAATACAAAATTCTTTAGAATGGGCCCGTATACAGCCTCAGATCTGTCCAGGCCAACAAACCTGATCTTGTCCGTTTTGATAAATCCAATGAAATCATTTATATCATTGAGTTTTCTGTCCCTTTTGACACAAATGTGATTGACAAGATTCAGGAAAAACATGGTAAATATACGGACCTCGCTTTCGATATGTCACGCCTGCAATCCAAAGTACTAAGTTGTTCGACCCTCCATTGTTCTCGGTGAGTTAGATTTGGTATCTCCCAATCTGTTGAGTGACATTGGGAGAGTACCGGGGTTTGCTACCAGGAATACAGCCCTTCTGGCAATCTGGGTAATGCAGAAGGCTGTATCAGAAGGAGTATACAATAAAGGAGTGCCACTCTAATTGAAACTTTGTCGGACTTGTATATTTTGTGATACGCGGGAACATCCTTAACTTCTTTTGAGTAGTATATTATCAGTATCAATGTTGCGTTGTGTTTTATTCTGATAACACATTATCTGCAGAACCATTCAGCTATTTGGGCCAGTTTTATGATGTTATAATTACAGCAAATGACCCCATATAATTTCAATCGCACTACCAATATGTTGCCTGGTTGTTTTGCCTCCCTCCTCCAACACAAACATTATATATAGCACGCCAATCACAAGCGTAACGATGTGTGTATCACCCGCGTTTGACATGTCTTATGTTGACGTATTCCCGGAGAGCAGTGCAGTGCACATCGCTATATTAGTGTAATTATCTTGAACGTGACGTTAATCTCCAATCAGCAACCCAAGAGGCCTCTAACGGGATCGTTGTTGAACGCCGCACTCAACACTGTTCCAGTTACATGATGGCGATCTGTAAATAATCGAGTCTGGACCAGACAATCCAGTGATTGACATCATAGACATCGATCTACGCAATTGGGATACGATGACATGCATCAAACAAGTCAGCGAGTCTGACCACCCGATCCAGTCAGTCGCCTCTTACGACAAGCATGGGTTGCCGAAGTCCAATTCTAAGCCGGATTTTCTCGGGGTTGCCTGCATGCGTATTCACCGTATTCTTCAATCCACATCGCCAACGTTTACAGTCTTAAAGATGGACCCTGCTGCATAGTCTTCTGTCATTTTCAGTCAATGTATACACGTAGTTAGTGTCGTATGTGTAACTGGGGGCACGTTAGCTCTGTCATCTAATACTCAACAATTCCGACATGATATAATTATTATACTGTTCAAATGGGCGTTAAATCTCACTCACACACACACTCACTCACTATGAAAATAAGAGAATGGCTAACTATATTTAGGATAGTTACCCACTCGGAAAATGACGAATATCGGATATTTAAAGTTATCACATAACCAATGCGCCGTGTGAACGACTTGAATCAAATTTCCTAGGACAGCCAATTTCACCCTCAAGGCATCAAATTCAACAGAAATTGTCATATTGTTCCAATTTTATAATCAACACTTTGTTCTTTAGACGTGTATATGCTCGATCACTTACACATCTGTACTTAGTTTTTTTTTATAACCATAACATGCGTACCCTTTTCGCAAACACCTTGTGTTATCGTCTGTTTTGCATCTTACACCCAATGAAATCATTTTCGTTGGATAATCGAGATGGGTTATTCTCTGGCGTTAACGTATATATTATCACATACCCTTTGTCAAAGCAATGCAAGAAAAAGAAAATTTAATTGTTGTTAATTTGAATTTACCCATTATATTAGCAATATATTTAACCCTAAGTTTTGATGTTATTAAAGAACAAGTCGCACTCTCTGAAAGGAACCTCGACACCACAGAAAGGCGCGTGGCGTGATCCGCCAAACTTCACCCTTGCGCTGCATATACATGTATGCTTCATTTCAAAGGGGGCGGTCGGGTAGCCTAGTGGTTAAAGCGTTCGCTCGTCACACCGAAGACCCGGGGACAATGTGTGAAGCCCATTTCTGGTGTCCCCAGCCGTGATATTGCTGGAATATTGCTAAAAGCGGCGTTAAACCATACTCACTCACTCATCTCAAAGGTTTCACTTGTGTGGCATTAGCCTACTAATCCATAACCCTATATTACGCAATAACAATTACGCTACATGTAGTGTGATTGTGTGGCATCAAGCCCCGACAAGGTGGATCAGTGCTTATGCTCTCAACCACTGGCCTAAATGGCTCTGACTCGATTCTTCAAAGATCTGCGGAATAGTTGGAGTAAACAATATTCAGCCAGTCTCTCACTGGAGTGGTATATAACGCGTAGTTCGTCACATGAACTATAATCAATATGAACAAGGATGTTGTAAGTGTGGAATTTGTAAGAAGTATGTTACCCTACAATTAGTGGAGCCTGTCAATACCGTATTCTACCTAATGTATTATGCACAGCTGAGGAATGCGTGAAGTTAGGCACATGTTTAACCGACTGTTGAAAGGATACAAACTACATAAGCTACCATCTGGTTCACCTATTGATGTTCGGAGTCCACTCTGCTGTTTCTAACGATTTACCACAGTGTGGTGATGTGATATAGTCGTATAATATGATATGTGGTGTGATATAGTCGTATAAGTCACATAATATGAACCCGTCAGCTTGTAACATCAGTACATATATTCCTGGAGGGTTTTTACCTTCGGCTACTGTAGGATCCTTTTGTTTCAACTCGTAACGCCATAGAACTGTGCGTGACATTCGAGTAACGAGTTAAATTCGTTGCGCAAAGGCAGTAATGAACTCAATATTTTGAGTGATAGATTGTAGCTTTCATTTATACTTTCTCGTAAACTTTCATTATGATCCATGTACGGAAATACAGTAGTCATTGAGATGCTTGGGGAAAGGGTTGATATATGGCCTGATCAGTATTGGTCAAATTATATCAACCAAACAAAAGCACCGAAAACAATGAAAGAAACAGTGAACAATGTCAACCCGAACTTCTATAATAATCAACTTGTGATTTTGCATCAAAATATAAATATGCAATGAATTTAATGAGACTCTCAAACACATTGTCAGTTGAGGCCCATCTTTTGCACAAACACATTATCTTAAGCGACAAGATGGAGTGGCGCGATCATTTTATTACCGTCTTCGCCATGCTTGTGGTTTTGTCTCAGAGGTCCATCCATGACAATCTGTGTAATGCAGAAGGCTGCAGTGTTGGGGAGTCTTCACATTCTCTGAAAAGTTCTCCGTGGGTTTGACATGGCAGCGCTTCCTGGGAGAAGTCCCATACGCTGTCTGGGCTGCGTGTAGAGGGGGCAACGGGCCCTGAGCTGATGATGAGCCTAACCAGCCTGACTGTGTCAGGATCACCCAAACCCTCTTCGCTGCATTGTTATTTTAATCTAATAATAATAATAATAATAATAACTCTGCCTAGTTTTGCCACAAACACAGTGTCTTAAGCGACATAATAGAAACATTATTACCATGTCATCGCCATGCTTGTTGTTTTGATTCAGAGGTCCATCCATGGTACGACCCAGAATGCATAGAGGGCGTCATGGAAAATGATAAATACAAAATTCTTTGGGATATGTGCGTATATAGCCTAAGACGTATCCTAGCCAACAAACCTGATCTTGTCCTTTTTGATAAATCGAATGAAATCATTTATATCATCGAATTTTCTGTCCCTTTTGACACGTTGTTCGACTCCCCATTGTTCTCGGTGACTTAGATTTGGTATCTTCCAATCTGTTGAGTGACACTGGGAGAGTCCCGGGTTTGCTGCCAGGAACACAGCCCTTCTCTGGGCTGCAGTGTTGGGGAGTCTTCACATTCTCCGAAAAGTTCTGGGTGGGTTCGACTCGACTAGGCAGCGCTTCATGGGAGAAGTCCCATTCGCTGTATGGGCTGCTCGGGTGGGGCGGGGGGTTTCAAGGGCCCTGAGATGATGATGAGCCTTACCAGTCCGACTGTGCCAGGGTCACCCAAACCCTCTTTGCTGCATCTTTTTTTTTTTACTTAATCTGTAAATAATAATAAGTAAAGACCGCCTCCGTGGTCTAATGGTAGAGCGTCCGCCCGGAGAGCGGAAGGTCCGGGGTTCGATCCCCGGCCGCGTCATACCAAAAGACGTTAAAAGATGGTACTTGTTGTTACCCTGTCTGGCGCTCGGCATTAAGGGTCTAAAACAAGGACTGGTCGGCTCGGAGTCAGTATACTGTGTCTGAGTGGGGTATTCATGTTAAACTGCGGCATGTAATCTCAGTGTGCTAGCACTATAAATCGGCATCAGTCCGGACTAGTACAAGCAGCCACACAAACACACATACACGTTAAACCCCATTTCACCTCACCTAATAATAAGTAAGCGCATAAAACACATTGATGAAATGTAAAAATAATGGCTTCCAGAAGCATCGTCAAGAGAAGGGACTATAGCCGTAATACAAAAAGCAAATAAAACAAATTTACCCTTGATAGACCCATCATTTCACTTTCAAGGCTCAATAATAATTTCGAATTCACACATTAACTGGTGATATCCCACTGAATTTTGTTTGCTCGTCATCGAATAATATCGACTCCATGAGGTTTCGTTAAAAAAAAGTAGATGAAAGTTGGTATTCTGATATTGATTTCGAATTGTGAGACAAAACATTCCGAAGCATCTTGGCAGTCATTTACGTGTTGAGATTGATCTAACAGAAGATTCCACGGCTGAACATCAAAGACAGCCCGCCTAATCAAAGGCACAATTTTCAAGTCTTCTAATTTCGCTACTAATACTATAAGAAGGTCTTATTTACTCCCATGACCGCGGACAGGACATGGAGGTGAGATCAGGCCATCCAACCAGGGCAATTATGGAACCATAGTCGATGCATAATGATAAGGCTGTTTGATGCTTATCCTGGTTTGTCATTTACTCGGAATCTGAAATCACTCCAGTCATGACGTTGTTTATGTCAACCATAGATAATACCTGACAAAGCGAAAATAAATGTCAACATCGCATCTCGCGATATACAAATCACGGTTTTAATTACATGTTTTACAATTCCTTGTAGATTGTGGACATTGACAAACTTAAACTATTGCACGGTCTCTAAATATATCATACTTGATTTTCCGATTCTATGAATGAATTATTTGTATCCAAATATTTGTTGATATCATAGAATATAACTGAATTTGTGATGTCATGAAATAGATTTTATGAGAGCAATAATTATATCATGACACAAAGAATAATTTGTGATATTATTGTCTCATTTTCAGAAAGCGTGTTGACATTTACTTAATTCTTGTTTAAATCTGATTTAAGTCTTGTCATCAATTAATCAATTATTGATTCATTCAAATAAATAAAATGCAATTACTCAACATTGACATCGACAAATTTTAAAATATTGCACAGACTTTTAACATATCTTAATTGATTTTACCTTTCTAAGAATGAATTATTAATTTTATTATTTATGATGATTATCATCAACAGAAATGTTTCCATTTGCATCTACCAACATTTCACTTATGAAAATCACTCCATTCTTTCCATGAAATGTAAATTATTATAGTAAATATATAAGTCATCTAATTGCTAATGGACCCGTGAAGATCCAGGGTAGAATAGGTTTTCTGCAACCCATGATTGCCGTAAAAGGCGACTATGCTTGTCGTAAGAGGCGACTAACGGGATCGGGTGGTCAGGCTCGCTGACTTGGTTGATGCACGTCATCGTATCCCATTTGCGTTGATCGATGCGCATGATGTCGGTCACTGGATTGTCTGGTCCAGACTCGATTACAGACCACCGTCATATAGCTGGAATATTGCTGAGTGCGGCGTTAAACAAAAAAGAAAGACAGACAGTAATTGCTAACGCAGTAGGTGTGTAATGTCAAAATAATATACTTTTCTCTAACCAACGAACTGCCAACGTCAATGTATTGAGTCTGTTTTCAGCATCTCAAAGAGGTATGGTGGCTAGAAAGGACGAATGCCAAATGATTCCAATCATTTTGAAGATTAGTTGCCTCTAATTCAGGAACCATTGGGATTGCGAAAAGTAAGAACAAGACTATAATCTGTGCAGTTCAAGGAAATCAAACGGCTCCAGAATTTTTTGCTGATGGATGGGTCTACAAACTGTAAGAGCAGTATCGACCAGAGAGAATAGTTCTTGAAATTTGCAAACATGGGAAAGGATGCCTTAAATTTAAGTAATATTCTCAGAGCAGTCTCTTTCCAATTGTGATCACATCTTTAAAATAATAATGGAGGCTGTCGAAGCTTGATCGGTAGAATGCAAAAGCTAAACAATAGGAAACAAAATTGGAATAAACCCTTCTGTCCCAGGCAGCTGTCATTCAAAGCCTGGCTGCCCTACACGAAACGTTTGCAGTTGCACCCACTGATATGGACTAAGATTACACAACCATTAAATGTAAGCATCACTTAATCAAATGTTTGATCAAAGAACTTTGCATTATTGACATATCAAATAATGTCACATATTAGGTCAGTAATTTACCCTTAGAAGAAATCTGCCAAAACCATATATCAGTACAATCAACTTCTGACTCTAAATCCTGAAGACATGTCGATTCCCCTTTTGTATTGGATGCCCAAGCTCCATAAGAGAGATATTGCTGGGTACCACCAAATCCCTGTCTCAAAGACTAACCATGATCCTTAATACAATCAAGGAAGGGTTTTCTAAAATTCACAACAAGCATTTGAGACAAGTGGAATTAATACCATGTGGATTCTTAAAACCTCAAAAGGATTCCCTTAACGTTTTGCAAACTCAGGAACAACCAAGTTCGTTTCTACCAAAACACTTGATTTTTCAATTTTGTACATCACTCTCCCACACGACATACCTAAGGGAAAACGTTATTCCAAGATCCATGGGGCATATGTTATTAATCTTGGTGACAGCCATAGATGTTGACATAGATGAAGTTATCTTCAGATTCAATGAGTTAAAAAAGAAAGTAAATGTTCAGTGAAAACATAACATTTGAAATACTGGACAGCCTCGTTGATAACATCCATGTGAAATTTGAGGAGAAGACATTAAGGCAAGAAGTAGATATCCCTACGGGCACTAACTTTGCTCCCCTTCTTGCTGACCTGTTTCTTTGTGCATATGTCGTGACGTTGGTAGCTTACTGGTTAAAGACGTTGGATACCATTGTTCATGCGCATACCGGACGCGCATGTAACGGCGAGTATTTGGAAAGCGGTTACGTCCCTTTGACTCGCGGCTAATTGTACTTTACTCATAGAAATGTAAATTTGGGCAAGAGTTACCTCCCCTGATTCATTATTTTAGGGGTATGCTGTGTTGATTGAAAATAATTTGAATACCCTCTGGTAACATGTTGTTTTTATTTTATAATTTTATTTTACAATGAATAAACATTAGAAATAAGCCAGTTTGAAAAATATCTTGATTTTGTAAAATGCTTTTTTGACTGATGAATCAATTTTTTTGGAAAATGTGCTTTTGTCAAATGATGTGTGAAATTAAAATTGTTTTCACTTGAATTTTCATTTTTCTGTTTTGTGTCATATCAATACTGTATTATATGTCTATTTAAAAACACTCATTTAATAATCAAACTTTAAAATGACCGTTTTATTGGCAAAATGACTTTATCATCCGTTGCCTCTAGATGGCGCCACTTATTCAAAAAATGCCGAGGTGACTTGGTTTATTTATTGCGTAATTTTATTCAAGACATATTTTCCTACAAAATGATACCAAATATACCCATTTCTTGAATTTTTTGTTTTTTGTATGCAACCTCTTTAACATCCATGTGAAATTTGAGAAGACATTAAGGCAGGAAGTAGATATCCCTATGTACACTAACTTTGCTCCCCTTCTTGCTGACCTGTTTCTTTGTGCATATGTCGTGACGTTGGTAGCTCAGTGGTTAAAGCGCTCTCTCGTCACGCCGAAGACCCAGATACGATTCCCAATATGGGTTCAATGCCCATTTCTGGTGTCCCCCGCCGTGATAATGCTTAAAGCGGCGTAAAACCATAGTCACTCACTCCTATTAATTGTGGAGCATCTTAACATCCCTATCAACTTTAGAGTACCTCTGAATTCCTATCAACTGCACAGTATCTCTGAATTCGTATGAACTATGACGTATCTCTACATCTCTGTCAAATGTTGAGAACATCTGAAATTCTGTCAAATGTCTGGTATCTCTGATTTGCTATCAAATGTGGATTATCTTTGAACTCCTATCAAATGTTAAGTATCCCCAGTTTCCCTATCATCTGGCGAAGTAGTTGTAGCCAGTGGGATTGTTACCAGTGGAGATAATAATCAAATGCATCCTTTCATGTTAGATATTTCTCAACCTTAATATAGAAGGTAACACTTTAACTTCCGTGAAGGCAACTGTAAAGGAAATCAGTGGGTGGCTTAGGAACCTTGAAGTGTAATCCCATAGATATTGCCCTTGGTCATCGGAAAAGTGCGTTGAGTGACTTGCATTACTCTGATTTATGACGATCGTCAGGGCCGTGATCCTGTCATCGTAATTGACCTGGAGCAAGTGATTATTTTTGGCACCCACTACGTTTAACTGTTTAACGGATGAAAGGTCGCTTGCTAAAGACACCTTTCAGGTGCGGCCGGTAGGCTAGCCGACTGGTTTAAGCGTTTGTCTGTCACGTCGACCGTCCGGTTTCGATTCCCCACATTTCTAGGACATTCGCCTGTCGTAATATTGCTTGAATTTGGCACAAAGTGAGGGTAATCATAGTCATAGACTCACTCGTACGGGGGATCGCAAATCGTCAACTCATTTCAAACTCAAAACTTCATATTATCATCTCAAGACTATTAACATTCTATGCACTGAACATACAGAAACACAATCACGTCACTGTATCGGGTAATTGCTAAACACAAACCTGGGATAATATGATTTGTATATTTTGTTTGTGTTTAGCAATTACCTGATACAATGAATGTTCCCTGGACATGCCAGATATCCTGCCAGGATGTGTTGGCCAGCAAGAGGAAATCAATGGTATCTCTCATCACCACCGTTAATGTACGTTTTAAATAAACTCAACTATGTAAACTGATTTTATGGTTTGTAATCTTACATGTTAACGTTTAGATCTGTAGGCTTTATGTCTATAGTCTAAGTCCTGTATTGATTTACAATTGACAGCTACACTTGAAAGTTGGATGTGATGTTTTACAAACGCTATCGTAACGTTACCGGACTGAAAACAGTCGCTGGATCACTGTAAACTTAATGTAAGATAAAACCCAAACCATGATACTTGTATCAAATACATCACCATCGAATAACCAGTTCTTGTTTATTTCATTTTCAGCCACCATACATGGGTGAATACTGTCTTTTGCCTGACAGTACATGTATATATTGCCAAGATCGCAAAAGATGGCTATGCCAATTGCTTGTCATTGCCGATGAACTTTTTGAATATTACTTATATACATGTAGTCATTTGTTTACACCCCGAAACACATTATGTTACAAACACAATGCAATGGATATTTAAAAATAAAAGCGACAGCTGGTAGCTGATAGCTCGGTTCTTTGTTGTATCATGTGTCTGACAATTGTCACATGATCTTGTGCCCCATCAGCACTGATAGGGCATGCGTACACAGATTTCGCCTGCAGGATCACTTTTCCAAATATGAAGCATCAGTGACAAAAATGTTGTACGATGCAGTTCGCTATTTTGACTTGTACCATAATATGCTCCAGTGATTTTTTTCCGAGTGAACAATTGATTTACCTTTGGATGTGATTGTGACGGGTGCTAACGGTGGGAAGAATAGGCTCACCTTTTCGCGAACACATGGAATCATCACTATTTGATAGTGATTCATAAACACATGCTGATGATATAGTCGGAATCGTACAGTGGACAACTGCTTTGAGCAGAGATATCGTATGAATTTGGAAAGGGTTTTGTCGCTTTTATTGTTTTATGAAGTTGGTAAGTACCTCGACGAATTCCATGGATTATTCGGCAATAAAAGAACACACAAGAGTGGTCCATGTGGTGAACATTCCAGATATTAGCATTTCGCTAGACATATTCCATTGACTACACTAATTAACATTATCTTGCTGCATATATTATATATACTACATGTATATGGTTGTGTCCTTTTATTTACCCCAATCAGCATCGAATTACCTAAACATACTATCTCGCGCATTACGGAAAGGTAATAGTGCTTAAGTTGTAGCTCTTGACAAAGGATGACAAACGATGTAATAATTCTCCCACGCTATAAACATAAGTCCCTCTTAAACGAAAATCCTCATCAAAACAACTGGCACGGATTCTCTCGCTGTCTAGAGCTCATGACCGTAATAGGATGGCATGGTGAATCTGTCCGATGTGAAGGTTCTGATAAAGGACAAAAAAAACCAAACTGCCAAAGCACTCAATTTTTTTCCCGTCTTTTCATATTCTCTAATTCTGACACACTGTTTGCCTTGTCCTTTTTTCACATATGGCCTCCTTGTGATGTAATTTGCCGCAACACGCTTTGCAGAGTGGCGTTCCATAGTTGTCAGGATCCACTGGTCAACCCAATGAACCTTGGTCTGTCAGCACCATTCTGGAATTCGTTGGATTTCATAATTGGCTTTCATAATGCATGAAACTAACATGCCGTTATTTCGGAGAAAGAAATCAGGGTTAAACCCAACTCACTCACTCACCCATTTTTACCTTTCCAGACGATGAGCTTGACGGCATGTCGTGTCGTAGAGGAGCACCCCTCCAGCCCCACCCGGACAACTGTGCCTGGTACTTCAACTGCTCCATGACGCCAGATGCAGTGATGGAGACCTTCTACAACGGCTTTATCATGGAATGTCCATACCCTCAGCTGTTCTCAGCGGATACCATGCAGTGTGAGGACTTCGAGGACGTTGAGTGTAGAGGGAGGGAAGAACCAAAATCGCCATGTAAGTCGAAACACTCACGAGCTCTCCTATTTAAAACTCACATCGAAGACAGTTAATTCCCCGCACCCTGACATCGGACAAAAGAGGTGTTCCAGAAAAAAGTGGGGGTGCTTTGTCACCAGGTTTATGTTTTAAAAAAAATCTTCTAAAAAATGTGTTGGTGACAAAACAATTGTTCGGCTACTTACAGAGAAAATGTTTGAGTCAAAACCATCTGTCTCTGACAAAAAATCCCAGATGATTTTCTCTGAGCAGTAGGCGTTTCGGTTCGTTATTCAATTTTAATTTGAGATCAAATTATGTTTATTTACTTCTTATAAGCTATGTACATGTAAATTCATCAACAGTAAACTCCGGTTATAACGAACCCAATGAGACCACTAATTGTAGTTCGTAATAACCGCAATTCGTTATAAACATATATACAGGATATATAAAGCAAATGCCTGGGACCAAAACCAGTACGTTATATCCGTCAGTTCGTCATAAGCGTTTTTCGATATAAACGTTGTTTACTGTATATACTAAACAATTAACTTCAAATACGGTTACCCCAATCGTGGTCCTGTACTTCGGGGGTGTTCATAGAGAACAATGAAAATATCCCGATATTACAGATAAGAGGTCTGCCGCGATCTTTTTACATAGGGCTGTAGCGAGGGAATGAAATATGAGTTTCACTGCAACTGATGTCTATGATTTTTTGCACTACCTTTCACAAATCTGACCAAATACAAATGTCTGGAAAACATCCATCTCATGTTTACGGAGACAAAAATAGTTCCTTGGTTCAGATGGCAGAAGATATCTATATCTAGGGATGTCTGTAACGTGAGCTCGCCCTTCACCACGCATGTGGGTATGGCAGGTATGACCGGATTTGCCCACTCGTCTCTCGAACTTAATTTTCAATCCGTGACTTAACATGTGTATGTATGTGTCATTTCCATATTTCTGTACTCGTCTATAAGGGGTTTAGTGAAGTGATGCAGTGGCTTGTCACTTCGAATACCCTATTTATATTCCCGAAATTAGTACCCATTGTGAAATCCATTCTTGCTATTCCCGCTTTAATATGGCTTAGATATGAGCAAAAGTGGCTCAAATACAATACGTCAACGCCAGAGAATAAACACTCTCGATCATCCTCTGAAACAGATTCCATTTGGCGTAAAAGGCAAAATAGCAGTGAAAATGATATCAATGGATCACTGAAAATCAGTGATGACACCGGGTGTTCGGGAAAATCACACCAACACTCACAAATGTGAGAGAAATATCAATATGAATACCCTAAAATTGGTTTGATTTGACGTTACTGTTTCCAGGTGACTACCGCGCCAATCATTGTCACGAGACCTCACATTGCATCCCATGCTGGGTACGTTATGCCAGTTGCCTAGGGCAGGACGATGGACTGAACGCATGGCCAGAACTGGAATGGAAGCCTTTCTTCGTGGAGTGCTACCAGGAGAGAACTGTGTTCCAGGGCGTTTGTGATAAGAGTGCCGTCTTCTCCCCGCTCACCCGAGCATGCGAGACTCCATACAGCATCCCACGACAACATGGCGGATGGAGGCCCAGCTGCGAAGGACGAAGAGACAATGTCTACGCCGACGAATACGGTAGATGCGACGTGTACTACGCCTGCAAAGGAGAAATGTTTACGGGATTTTTCAGATGCGACTCCGAACAGCTTTTCAATCCAATAACAAAGAGATGTGAAGATTCGGAGTATGTCCCCTACCCATGTGGCAACCTTGACATGCCCAATGTCTGCAAGGACAGACAAGATGGACTCTTTCTTGACGCCTTTGGAAGATGCACACACTACCTAGAATGTACAAGAAACAAACTGGCTGGTGTATCCATGTGCCCGAATGGAATTTTCAACCCCGAGAAGCGTATATGCGACGTATCTGGAGACATTGTCAAACCCTGCGGGAATAAAACAAACCCATGCCTACGTTTAGAAGATGGCTACCATCCTTCTCCAGACGCGTCATGTCATAGTTACATACAGTGTGATAGAGGGTTCTTTGTCGCTAAATTTCAGTGTGAAAATAACTTAGTCTATAATGAAGCTCTCAAAATATGTGATGATGTTGGTAGTACGTCGCCCCCTTGTGGCATCGCGCCTCCGTGCAACAGTAAAACCGATGGATTATATCCAGCGCTCAACAAAGGACTTCAGTATTTCTACGAGTGTAAGAACAATGCCTTCATCACCTACAGACAGTGTAATCTGGACCAAGGGGGACTTCTCTTCAGTTCTAAGATGACAAGATGTGACCTACCTGCCAGCGTGTGTCAAGACTTATACCAAGGTATGGTTGTAGTTTTCTTGTTGGTATTGGGGATGGGAGTCCATGATCGACTCTCCGATCCGGGCAAAAGGAAGCATACTTTTGAAAATTGGATTTTACACACACAAAACACAAAAGCTATTAATAAGTTACTAAGCTGAAACGGATGCCGAAACACCGAAAACAAAACACAACAATGATACCCGTGTGAATAATTGAATAACCATTCCGTATTTGTTTCAGTTTTAGCCACCACCAATCTTGCGTTTCCACCTTCCTTTGCCCTGCAGTTTATATAATAAAATATGTCTCAGCGGATTTTAATGACTCAAATTTGCTTGGATTGCCAACTGCCCCGAGCATTATCCCCCTTTAAGCTTACAAGCCAAATAACAATTTTAACATATATCCTGGGGCATGTAATTCTATCGCGTAAACCAAAAAGAACATGTACGATTTCAAGACTGATATCAGTTTTTAGACCATTTATAACGGTTCAATCGTTCCCTCGTCACACCTTGTTCCCCATATTGATGCAGTATGTCTAAACAATTCCTGTCTGTTAAACGCAGTGTACAATAACACCCACATGCTATAAATCCCAAAGACAGGTACTTTGACAGTTTGCACAAAAAATACTCCAAGGAATTAAAAAAAGTTGTAATAATGACAGTCATCACACCACAGTAAACAACAGTGGGAAAATAAGTCCGTTATCATGACAGAAGCTACAGCGAGTGTGGGCGTCAGCTTAATCAGGGAGACAAGTGCAGGGGTGATGGGGCACTATCTAAATGAATGAGTAAGTGAATGCGAACGTGATTGTGTGTTTGCGTGTGTGTGTGTGAGCAAGTGAATGCGTGAGTATGATGGCGAGTGTGTGGGAGTGATCGAGTGAGTGAGTGAGTTAACAAATACAATAAAAGTTTAGGATAACAAATATCTAAGTCAACTATGGCATTCAATGGTAAACTAGTAATTAGTCAAATCAAGTCAAAATTTAAATCTGTCAAATATGACAAAATCCGGTAGGTCGTTACTAAAAGTTTAAATAATTGAGGTATTAAAAACAGCATAAAAAGCCCAGACGGTGAATAGATAAAAACATGCTCTTTACTTCAAACAAAACTTGGTGACAATGATCAGTGTAAGGACAGGAATATAACTATTGATCAAAGTAAAACATAGTGCATGTTATATATCCATGTGTGTAACATACGTATTGCCGCGACAAGACTGTCTTTGTTTTCAGTGAAATGTCATATGATATGTTTATAATAGAGTATACATGAACATAGTGAAATATGGAATCTGACATATGTCTGCCCATTTATTGCCTCAAAGAAAAGGAAATGGCTTTCTCCAAAATGCCTCGTTACGTATCGTTTTAGTCAGGAAACAGCTTTCGAGACAAATTTTGTTTCTTCAGACTGAGTGAGTGAATGCAGTTAAACGCCTTCAATCAACGATATTTAAGCTATATCACGATGGATTGTAGATATTCGAGTCTGGATCTGGACTTATGCCACCACGACGACGCACAATAAGTACAAACAGAGACCCTTTGCTTCCCGATCCCTGTTGAAGCTCCTATGAAAGTAGGGGGCACGGGTGGCCCAGTCGTCTAAGGCGCCGCGATTCGCTGTGCAGAGTTGCGTCCCTTGGGCACGCCAGAAACCTATGATTGTGGGTTCGAATCCCGGTTTGACCGATTATGTTTCTAGGTTTGTCAGCACTATACCCGTGTTCGTGGGTTTCACCGAAGTGGTAAACGTCTGAGACCTGCATCACTTTGGGCTTTCCTCCCACATTAAGCTGACACGCCGCGATATAACTGGAATACTGTTAAAAGCGGCGTTAAACCGAACTCACTCACTCACTCACTATGAAAGTATTGGTTACTCGGATCTTGTTTGACTCGGAATAAACCCCACATATAGATTGCCCACACTCTATGGTTCAAACCTTTGTACCACATGCCAAACACTTATCCATTCTCCACCAAAGGGTCATGTAACGTTATAAATAGAAGCTACAAGATACATGGTCACAGCCCGTATATACATGGTCACAATATCCTTGTCCATAGTTTTGACAATTTTGACCATATATCGTGTAGCTGCTACGTTTTGTGTTACGGGCCACATTTGGTTTCCCGGCCGTCCATAATCACCAACCCAAAACCTAACATGATTTTAGGTTGCCACCGGTGTAAATTTGTCGCGTTTCCTTATAATAAAACCAAGTCAATATCTCTATTTCAAATCAGGCTTTGACAAACTACAAATTACCGCTTTTCAAAGAATGGACATAAACGACCTACCTACATGTACCATATGTTAGGGATGAACTGAAACAGGAGACATACATATTTATTTTGGCGTAATCCAAAGTAGATATTAAATACATTTTTCTTGTTTTCTTAAATAATTAGTTAGTGAAATGGAGCGACCACATCTTAATCCTATACAATTATATGCTCCCACATTTGTTAAAAAAGAAATAACCTTGATGGGGGTGTTTGGAAAAATCAGTTTTGCCTTTACCTTATTTTCTGAGCACCATCAAACAATCTATTCATGTACACTATTAACACAATAGTACTGACGCTTTGCTATTATCCACAAACAAACGATTAAGTTTTGGAAATATTTCTGAACAACAGTCATTAAAAAAAACCTATCGCATAATCAGGATACAGAAGAAAACATTGAATGCAAATGTTCTTATATTCAATCATACAGAATATATACATATATACTGATGCAGCTTTTTTGTCTTGCAAAGAACATATTCAAAAGCATAAATGTGTAGGGTAAAACTTGTGAGAATCACTGTTGTGGCGTCGAGGGATAATGATATTGGTTTTTATGGTTAAAGAATGCCGATTCCATCACGTTTATCAGCTATTGAAACGGTATTACAGAGTCAGTCCGACAGTTGGTTCTCATAAAAATTCTCATAAAGCTAGTAAAACTATGCTATGCTCTTAAGAAGTATACACATTGTATAATTATGATCCTGATACACTGATACACTGATACATCTAAGCACTGATACACTGATACACTGGTTCATTGATACTTTGATACACCGATACATTGATAAACACTGCCAAACAGTTATATGCTATAACCTCGGTTGTGTACATAGATTACTAAGCGAGTCCTTGTTGGGTGCCGTTTGTTTATGATAAGGTATTTGAAAAAACATTCATTCATTCATTCATTCATTCATTCATTCATTCAATATATATTTATCCAAAACGAGACGAACATTGTCCAAGGGATAATTTTGAGAGATACAAACTGAAAGGTCAACATGTTCTCACCCACACGTTTAAAACACAAATTCTCTAAAGCTCCGTTCTGAATTTAAACTCTGCCAACCTGTTGCCTTTTTAGAGTAAAATCAATATCGGTGGGCGCAGTTTAAATGCGCTTCTTGTGTGAAATTGTCATGTCTTTCTTTTATCAGGACAAAAAGAAAGTGTCATTCGTTTAATAAACCGATCTGGAAACTCTGAGACAAGAAACAAACCAGGTGGTGTCACGTGGTAGCAACTGTAACGAGCTTGTGCAGTTTGTCGGGGGCCCTGAGGTCAGCACTGGGAGTAGGTACCCTGGAGACTGCACCCGGGAAACTTTATTCCTGGCAGTTTATATGGACTCGACCCTACACACACCGAAATAAACGCGACAAAGTCCATTGTACGATTCCGACTACTAGTATTCCAATAAGCATGTTCTCGTGTGTATGAATAATAAGCAAATAGTGATAACTATCAAATCGCGAAAAGGTGAGCGTATCCTGCCCCACAGGTTGCACCCGTCACAAACACATGCAAAGGCTAGTCAAGTGTTCACATGAACAAACACGGGAACATGTAAGTCAAAGTATGGAACTGCATCGGACTTCATTTTGGAAATGTCCTCCACATGTCCATCATAAAACCCGTTGCAAGCTTAACTGAGGCCTTAACGTTGTAACCCAGATAAAACAACATTTATGCAAGAGTCGTATGGCGAGCTTTTAAATCTTTAGGCAAGGGAATTTAAAGATCTGTATCAGTTCATCCATCTATACCTGGGTACTCGATACCTGGGTACTGGATACCTCGGCTGTATATATAAGTCTTAACCCTGAACCTAATTCAATTCAATTTAAATGTACATCGATCCGTTGACAAAGTAATACTGTCCGGCGTTTGGAGCATACCCCTCTATGGAATGGAGTTATACTTAAAAATAATATTTTTGATGGATAAGTGTAAGATTACGACCAGGTGCTTGATCCTTCAAGCTTTTTAGCGTAATGTCAATGACATCAAATACTTTCCTTATTTATGTAGAGATAAGGGTCAATACCCTGTACTGTTTTAAGATTAATATAACAGTCATCGCTTTCTAAGTTGTATATGTATAATATGACAAGGAACATATTCTGAACGAACATGAAGTAGTTAGCGTCAACATCAATTTTTAAAACTGGTCACAGGGGCATTAAAACCTGTTTAATAGAACAAAAACAATATATCAAATTTGTCCAAATCGAGCTTACATTCTTGTTTCAAATATGAAACTTCATGATCAATGCCAGAGCATAACCAGTCTCGATTATCCATCGAACCCGATTCCATTGGGTGCAAAAGACAAACTAATTGAAAGTTAAAAAAACCACATTGATTAAATCTTCAAAACACCTCTCATCTTTCGATTTATTAGACTACTCTATTTAGGGTTGAGGGTAGTCAGATTGATATTAACTTATAATACACTTGAATGTTGAATTTGAAATTGCGACCCCCATGTTGTTCTTTGAGACGACATGTGTTGTGAGATACTCGTTCATATGATGTATGTACATCATCGTCGAGTAACCATTTCTTGTTTGTTTCATTTTTTCATCAAACATGGTGTATGCTTTCCTTTGCCCGGCAGTTTATCATAGACGGGCACTGAAAAATACTCGATACACTCATCAAGATAAACCTTTTTTGTTCATATGAACACATTAACGCTTTACGATCCGGGTTGACGGTTTGTCAGAGCAATTGACAAGTCGACTTATGAATGCAGTCATTCAACAGGTTGCATTTATCTTGAGTGTCAGTTCCTGTTGCGATGAGCTCAAGTCTTTCATCGATAGTCCAGAGACACCATTTTCTCTGTAATTGTTGTATCGTCCAATCTTCTACGAACCATACTTTGTAAGCAAGCTTGAGAGGCACGACGACTCTCATAGGAGAAGATCCTCGCGAATCGACCAGTTCCAGTGAAAGTAATTTAATCTGAATCAATAGGTTTAAGGATATTTAGGTTAAAAGAGTTAGTCACGATCCTTCTTTAATTCTATTGACGTCCTCGAGCTTGAGATTTATCACCAATAATTATTTTTTCTCAAATTATTCATTTACCGTCCGAGGTTAAACCCGATTCAGTTCCTAAACCTTGCTTCCTCCTGTGGTTCTTAAAGGGCTGGATCCTGCACAGAGACAACAGATATAACTAGCAGTCTCAGTTATCGTTCATGCTGATTATTCAGTGTGATGTTGTTGATACATCTTAGAACTGTACATTGGTTCTGGGAATAAAATACATTTTATATGGCATGATGTTTGTGAAAAATAAATAATAAAACTGTATCGGTTTTGCAAAACCAAATCTTGACCCTCCAAGACCGGACGTAGCGGTATTTCCTACCTTCTCTATACTGCAGCATAGACTAACGATATCTGTAGTGGGAAGACATTTTAATAATTATATAAGGGGCCCTGTATCTTTGTAGTCAGTTCCCATAGTTAAGGTGCTGAAACCTTAATATTAATTTTGTTTAAGATCAATATATCACCCTGTAACTGTGAAGCGATTCGGAGTATGTTTCAAAACTGTCCTGATTTTAACCCACGAATCATGCTGAGAAAAAAGATCCTGTTGTCTCAGGACAGAAATTCATCTAAGAATGTGACTTGTTTTGCACTCCTACATGATTAGCTGCCTGACTGGTACTCTCGTGTTTTGTACACAGACTACATATATCCGTCTATAATGACTTCTCTGTCATCAGCTGGTTATTGATAACCTTCCGGGCGAACTATGCCCCGTCTTGTCACTCATATTCCCCACTCAGTATGCAAGCGCATCCGTTTATGACAGATGACTGTCCAGCGATTCAGATAGGAACTAGCTGATAAGCCACACTGTGTACTCCGAGGTTATCCACATAATCCTACTCAAGGGTTGTCTCAACGTGATTTGCCCAGGCGTCGTAGAGTTGTGGCCCTTAGGTGGGTCAGGATGTGCTGGTGGATGCAAACCTCAGATTTTCTAATTACAATCCTTGAAACTTGGTTTCACCAAAGTGTATAGTACCGAGTCATAGCGCCGAGGATAGCGTTAGTCTCACATTAAACTGATATGTCGTGGTGGTAATGAAATATTGCCCAAACCAGCGTAAAACGTACCAATTTGCTACTCTGGGGCGGTGGGATAACCTTGTGGTTAAAGCGTTCGCTCGTGACGCTGAAGAACCGAGTTCAATTCTCTACATGGATAAAATGTGTGAAGATCATTTCAGGAGTCCCCCGCCGTGAATTTGCTGGAATAGTTGATTAAAGCGGCATAAAATAATATTCACTCAATCATGCTCTTGCGCTCGTTAAAGTTGTCAATGCTTACGACTTACCTTATCTTTCGCTTTTCTGATTCAGATTCAGATTCAGATGTTTGTTCTCATACAACCACAAGCGTATACAGAGAAGTACAACGTGTGACATTAACATGAAATAACCCATGATACATACTGATTTTAACCAGCCCTTCCACATATTATTCTGACACGTTATACATTTGTTAATGAAATACAATTCAAACGTGGCGTAAAACTGTAATCGCTCCGATTATAATGTCGAAAGTTGGCATTGAATTCAGTTAAGGGCAATCCTTTTTTCCTTCGTCATCTTTCGACTTCATTTCAGTGCACTTTTACTTGTTGTAATGCCATGTGTATATTTATGAACATGTCGAAACCATGACATGATTGGCCACTGCTGTAAATCACAGATGTAAAGTGCCGGGCAAAAGAAAGTATACATCATGTTTCAAGGTGGCAAAACATGAAACAAACAAGAAATAGTTATATCGATGGTGATGTATTCGACACCGGTATCATTGTTTTCACCTTACTTTTGCAGTGTTTCTGCAACTGTATTCAACCCTGTAACGTTTTGATAACGTTTGTAATGCTTTACTCAAAGCCGATTGTCAATTTTATACTTTCTTTTGCCTGGCAGTTTTCCATCCTATATTCAAAATCTAAGCAGGCGGTATGCCAGCCAAGAACCTCTCATGAACCAGACAGTTGAGTGAAAGAGTGCATAGGGTTTAACAAGGCCTTCAGCATCCCTTGGCTCAACCAACACGTGTCTCCCGTGTTAAATCCACTGGGGGAACCCAATGACGAAGAACAGGACTAATCAATAACTTAATTCACGGAACAAGCGTCACTAAAGCATACTGCAGGCGCTTTTAGTGTCTCGCATTTTAACACGTGAGAATTGAGATTACTGTAATCTTTAGGTCTCCGGGTCTCCGGCAGGCGATGGTTGTTTTTCTGCAATTTATAAGATGTATGAGTCCAATAATTATCTTTTGTTAAAAAATACCAACGTGCTTTAGCCGAATGAAATTAGTTTGTGTTTAATGGTTTAAACTACAATGTTCGATAAAGTACGTTTCCTTGTATGTAGCATGTCTCACACGAACAAGGATGTGTTAGTAGTAGGCATAATGATTGCACTTCTCTGATCACTCTTGGGCCTCCTGTTTTAAATCCTTCGGGAGAACTACAGGACGAACAACAGGACATGTGCTACACAAAATAGTGTTGTTGCGGCGATTGTTTGTCTCTATACTTGATGGGGGCACGGGTGGCCAAGTCGTCTAAGGCGCCGCGATTTGCTGTGCAGAGTTGCGTCCCTTGGGCATGCCAGAAACCTATGATTGTGGGTTCGAATCCCGGTTTGCCCCAATTATGTTTCTAGGTTTGTCAGCACCATACCCGTGCTCGTGGGTTTCACCGAAGTGGTAAACGTCTAAAACCTGCATCACTTCGGGCTTTCCTCCCACATTAAGCTGACACGCCGCGATATGACTGGAATAATGTTAAAAGCGGCGTTAAACCCAACTCACTCACTCACTCACTCTATACTTGATAGTTTACATTGTTTAGAATATTTCGACTCAGAATATGCATCGTACAGTCCTGTTATAACATACTTCATATGAATACTTACTTCCAACATATTTTGCAAAATATGCTTTGCTCTAACCCCCGTTCTGGTTCTTGTCCTTGTGAAATCTACGGATGAAAGGGTTGAATAGTATACAAGCACTCATTGACATACATTTGTTTTGCTTTTATGCTTGGTAAACCGTTATAAGATATACACATTATATGGATAAACATAAATAGCCGGGCATTTGAAAATTTCGATTTGACCAAAATGTTACATGAATTATCAAAACGTTACTAAGCTGCAACAAGTCTTCGAAACACTGCACACTTAAAAGGGCAAGTTCACATGGAAATGAACCTATTTATCTTGTACTTTTTCCACATTAAAAGTGTTAACCTAGTAGTGTCATAGACAAAAATATAAAAATATCACAATTAATTAACATATTTTTTGCATTAAAACGATTTATATTTTTCACATTTACCAAGTGTTCTATTTCCATAACAAAATCACCATGGCTTATGCCCCTTGCAGTATGACGTCATTGGTGCCAATTGATAAACATTATGACGTCATCATGCTTCGTTAGAGCCGCTTCACAGGGTGTACATGTAGGTACAGGTGTGTGATTCTAGCGTCTCAGATGCCAGCCAGCATAGTGTTATGCTGAGTCACCATTGCGCCGGAGTGTGTCGTAGGCCATGTTGTTTTACCCGAAACTGGTACTTGATATCTTTTGCGTTGAGAATAGACCTACCCAGTTGAATTGGCACCAATTACGTCATAATCTAAGTGGGATAACTCAGGCCTGTTTAGCTCGAAAAACGAAGGCCTCATAACGGCATATCATTTTCACACTATTGGGAGCTTCCTACTTTCACTGTGAAAAAAAATGAGTTTATATTTTCAAACACATATACTAACTAATACTAAAATTGCGTTTTGTTTAGAAAAAGAAAGAAAGTGATTTTTGTGTGTACACTTCCCCTTTAAGGTCCAAAACACCACTATGACACTTGTATCAAATGCATCACAATCGAATAACCATTTCTTGTTTGTTTCATTTTTAGCCAGTATCAAATATTATTATTTTTGGCCGGCAGTTTATATTTTACGTGGATAATAAATTATATGGATAGGTATATGTTCAAATGGATATTTAGATATTATGTTGGTAAATGTATGTATATATGAATAATTGTATGTATAAGTGATTAATTATGTGTTTCAGCTGAGCTCAAACAGAGATGTTTCTAAGCAGCAGCGCCGTTGTTATTCTCGACATCGTCGACTAAACACAATCTACAATCAAGGCCGGCTTTGGATTCAACACACTCAGATGGATGAAACGTCTTATATAATTAGAGCGTTGGTTAATTGAGTGCCCTTGATATTAAGGCTGAATGTATTTGAATTAGATCGAGTGAGGATCCTTGTATGTCATTACCGGTACATTAACCCTGTGTTGAAAGATGCGATGTTCATGATTGATGTTTATGCAGCCACTCAGAAAGAATTGGTGTTGTCTCGCAATAATTTCACGAGAGTGCGAACGTTTTCCTTCTCTTAATCCTTCGATAGGGGATTACAGTTTCAGATGGTTTTATTTAATACGCCAAGGTGACATTATGGTTTTTGTTCTGATCCCCGAATGATCCTAAAGAGACCTGACAATAATCTTAAATTATTTTCTGGCATGCTAAAGTCGGTTCCAGTTCTGGAGTTATTTTCCGTTTTGATGCTATACTGTTTTATGTAACCCGATCTGACACCGAGCAATGCTGTTCGCGAATATACATTTACATTCGTTTGGTACAATTTGAACTCAGTTTGAAGTGGTTGAGAAATCGAAATTTAAAATCCAAGAAATTTGAGGAATTTAGATAAAATTCAATTTCGACATTCCGACCCATTATTCTTGAGGTCATCAGCTGAAGAAAAGTGTTCACATATAAGGCCATCAAATATTTGTCAGAAACAGCGTATTTTGAAAGCGCCAAGGTGACAAAGTTATGTTAAAGTATTAGGCACTAGGGAGAAATCAGTGATAGGAAATTCAGTTCACGCTGGAGACTAATCAGTCTCGAATATCTGAATCGACGTATCATATTTAGCGACGTTTCATATTTAGCAAATTTCTCTTAATGACTGCCATGGAATTTCTGAAAAGACATAACTAGGCTGTTAATGGCGAAACCGTGATTAGAAAGCTTAGTTGTAGGCAAAATATTAAGATACTCTTTTGTTAAAATCCGAACAAAATTGATAGTGAAAGAAAAACTATAAAAACAAATATTTACCGGAAAATAGACCAAGACGTATCGATGTCCTTGGCCGACCGTTTTAACTTATCCACACAACCAAAAACATTTAAAACTTTTCATAAACCTAATGTATGGATACCTTTTATGAATATTACTTTATTTGTGTTCTAATACAAAGCGATTTGGAACACCAACGTGCAATGTAGTTTCTAGTTGTATATATGTGATTGGTCTTATTTCAGGTTTTGTTGTATTATATATATATGTACTCAGTGCAATCAGATCTGTCTAATATATGTAAAATATTACCATGTATTATATTATACTTTTGTACTGTATATGCAAAATATCAGTATCGTCTATTCTTATCTACACCATCTATGACATGTTGAAATGTAAAGAGCAATGCTTTCTTAATAGGAGATACATCAGAATACAACATCGTTCATGACCTCATGACTATTTGTACTGTCAGTCATTTTGTTTAAATAACTATCATTAATAATATCGTTTGTAAATATACGTTATTTTGTAAATAGTATCCTTAATTTGTACTTATGTATTTCCTATTGATGTCAATATAATATACTTTGTGCGCATCATCGACTAGTTTGTTGTAATGTTTGAATAATAATTTATATTTAAGGACATATATTTACTGGAATGGTCATTCATAAAACAGGAAATGGATGATACCCTCGTCACGGCGTAGTTAAGCGTACATCATCAGCATTGTGACGTTACGCCGTTGACGCCATATGCGAGTTCTTGGTCTTCCATCACAGTCAGTTTGCCAAGTAATCCCAAGTTTGTGTTCAATCAGTCATTACAACTCCCCAAATCCCGACCCTGACTCGCCAAAATTACTTTGGTGATACACATCTACATAAACTAATGTAATAACCTACTTTTAGAATAGGTCCCCAGCAACGTCTTCTTGTCAAAAGAATGATTACCAACGTCACATAGCTGATAATTACCGAGTGCGACGTCAGACAATAAACGCATGTTAAGTCACACAATGTCCCTTTATATGTTTTTGTCATCACACAGCGTGTCATTGTCAAATTATTTGACGTCACCAAACATCACCACTGTTGGTGGACATTATTTTCATTTGGTGATTTGACATAAATCAACTTGGTCGTTTGGTCGTTAATGAAATTTTACATGTACATAAAGTAAAAATAGGATTCGGTTTTTTAGGTTTTTTTGTCTACATACATTCGTACAAAATGCTGTTTTTAAAGTTTGGAGAGAATAGGTTTCTAGTGACTTAATATTGCATTTTGTTTGTTTCTCTCTCATTTCTTAAGATATATACTATAATATATATAGTATTACAAACATACATAAACAAACAGCAAAAGCTCAAAGGCTCAAATTTTGGAAAAGAGGAAAGCGAAAAATATTACCTACTACTCAAAAGAAGTTGAAAGACACATTTGTTTCTTTATGACTATTGCTATTAAATCTGTCATGTCAATTTGGGATCTAGTTATTATCCGCAGCCTTTGTTAAATGCATCGACATTTTTTAGATTTCATTTGTTCTTATATTCTGTATTTCCACATCGATCACAGAGAATATATTACCGAGAAAAATGTTAGGGTATTTCACAATAGCAATAAAAAATGCTTGTGAAAAATGTACAAAAGCCATGTTTACATTATTAAAGATATAGTACAGGAGCCAAGCTAAAAAAGTTTTGTTCAACACCTACTATATAAAAGTTTGGTTTGGTCTGGGAGTGTCTACTAGACATTTCATTACTACCTAATATGTTAGGTTAAAAAACTAGAGGAAGTCTAGATAATGCCAGGTACCTATTGTAAGTACTAGGTTTATTTTATAAATATATCTGCATGGTGGGATGGAAACATAATTTGTAATAACTGTAACATGAGGTAAAAAATTACGAAACATGGCACAGACTTACTTCAGTGACCAACAGATATTTCTGGTTATAAAATATGTTTTAATTAAGCCAATGGCAGTCATTGTAACCATTTTTCAAAATGGACGACAGGTGGCGAAATGACCATTCTAAAACCAGTATGGTACATGCCTATTATAGCCAATGATTGCTTTGATATGTTTCATTCACACATAAAACTGAGCATGACGAGCAAACCGATTTGGTTATTGTGACTGCATTTGAGTGACCAGCGGTATCTTGATGACATTTTGTGTCCTCTCGTTGTTCCAATCGTATCAGTATCTGATAGAATTATTGAACTGCAATATGACAAAACCAGACCACATCGTGCCCAGGTCATTACCGATATCCTCCGACGGACATGTCCTCAATAGAGCATCTGTAGGATGTTCTCGAGCTCTGGCAGGGACCAAGCACCCACCCACGTGTCCCAGCTCGGGGTAGCTCTTCAAGCGGATTGGTGTGTAATACCAAGGGCAACATACACAAGTGGTCAAGCTTGTATCACCCAACATAGTGGACACACCAGATATATTGATCTACACGCCCGAAATTAATTTTACAGACATTTAACATGATTACACCTTCACTATAATTTCATCAGTTCCCTTTTGTTTTGTCCGTAGTATAATTTACACAGTCTCTGGCGTCA
The DNA here is from genome assembly GCF_023055435.1 of Haliotis rufescens. Classification (NCBI taxonomy): domain Eukaryota; kingdom Metazoa; phylum Mollusca; class Gastropoda; order Lepetellida; family Haliotidae; genus Haliotis; species Haliotis rufescens. The sequence continues at coordinate 55,977,754 of NW_025963779.1, read as the reverse complement.
GTCTCTTCGGGTGCTGAATTACTTCGACTTATATCTTCCATCCATGACCATCAATAGATTGAAAATCATGCATGGCTTGCATTGCACATCTCCAAACATAGACTTGGTAGTTTGCTCGTCTCATGTGCTGAACAAGTTTGTTTGAGATCGGAGGTAACCTTTGAGGGTGTAAAAAGATCAGCAAAAAAGACATGTGCAGATCAAAGTAGCATCCGTATCGTGTGACCATTTCTGTTAATACAGGCGAGGCAACGGTGGCGCAGTAACGACACCGGGGGATCATAAACAATTTCGGGGATGTTGTTCTAAATGTCAACCTAAGATTGTTCCAACTGAGCTGGCGCCACAGGCTGGTACGGGTCCTGTCGTAGGCGTCCCCGATCTCATCCATCCAAAACAGGTTCTATTGGGGGGAGATGTCTGAAGTTATTCTGCCTCAAAAAGTGCTATAACGCGTGCAACATATGGCCGGGCATTACACTGCTGCAATGTGACGTTACGCCCCTACATTTGCCCAAAGGCTAGGTCATGATCTCGAACGATATCGTTCTGGTAGCGTACGCCATTCAAATTGCCAATAACAATAATGTGTTGTGTTTTCCCATGAGTTGTGATGCCACCCATACCATTACACCCCACAAACGACGACGTTGAGTAACGCAAGCGTCACTTAAACGTTCGCCTGGACGCCTGTAGACCATTGAACGACCATCAGAGTTGTCCAGATGAAATCTGGCCTCGTCTGTGAACAGTTTCTCCCATCTCGCAGTCTTGTTTTCTGAACCCCAGATGCTGTCCACACCAAGCTAGGCGTGGATGAAAATTGGGCGGACTGTTGGACGTCAGAACCGGATGTTGTGCTCCATCAACTGACTGTGTTCATGTTAATGAGTCTCAACCCAGGAATTATCCAAGCTGTGTATCGTATCGATTTCGTACTTGTAGCAAACGAATATGATTGTCTTGTTCACGTGATATCACATGTGGACGCCCGGTCGGCCAGTAGCAAGTTAGGCGAAACCGCATTATCGGTGGTTCGAGAAGGGAGCTAACTCCGTTTGCCTAATCGAAAGTTCTAGGTGGGCCCACATTCGAAACTAAAAATATGTACTATGTAAACAAACCCGCATTACGAACTGCTATTTTGTCTTTTAAAAATAAGTATTATGACTTATAATTGGATTAAAATGTATAAATGCGATGACAATACAGCAGAACTCACTTCTACGACCATCGCCAAACTAGGTCGTGGGGTCATTAATATTCATAGTTATTCCTTTTATGGAACAAGTTCTCGGAAATGTTTGAGGCTTGTATCATGTCCGAGATCAATTCAAGTGTAGACGTATTTTCAGGCTTATGTCGCCACCAACACTTATGATTAGATTGATGTGTTATACTGGAAAAAGTAGAATGAGTGGTATTGCCTCTGTAAATTTAATTTGAAGTAGATTTAAGTTTTTGCTTTGTAGCTATTTTTGTTAAACTAGTGTGGTCAGCTATAATGGCGTTATTCAAACTCCAAAGACTTTTGTGCCTTTCGTGGAATAAACGTCACACGAAATGATTTATAAAGATATTTCCCATCAATATTACAAAATATAAATAATATATAATGTCACATACCCATGCAAAGTAGTGACAAATGTGAGACCACTAGCCTAAATGACTTCGTCAACCCAATGAAACCCAGCGATTTACAAATGTGGGCCCACCTGTTTCGATCACTATAAGACGGGAATAATATGGGCCTACATTTTAGAAAATGGTAATAAGTAAGCCAAGCTAATGAAGCTTAGCGATTTTTTAATGTGGTCCCCCCTGTTGCAATCACTATGACGGAAGAACGTCTACCCACTATATAGGCGATATACAAATGTGGGCCCACTTGTTTCGACCACCATATATGACGGGAACAATGTGGGCCCACATTTGAGAAAATGATTATCAATATATATTTAAGTAGAATTTCGCGATTCATAAATGTGGTCCCTCCTGTTGCAATCAATATGACGGAAGAATGTCTTCCCACATTTAAGAATTGATTATCAGAACTAACGAAACAACCTAACGAAGCTGGGCGAAATACAAATGTGGGCCCACTTGTTTCGATCACCATAGGTGACGGGAATGTGGGCCAACATTTTAGAAAATGGTTATCAGCACTAAACCAATCTTAGAAGATAGACGGATGGAAAAATGAATATATAATGCATTCAAACATTTAATTAAGAATACGTTTTCCTTAGGGATATGCTGGGCATTTAATAGCTGGACCAACAACGTACAGCTAGGGTGACGCCATTTCTCGCCAATACGAAGGCAACGGAGATAGCTCCCGTTTGAAATTAGAGTGACCTCCCTTTCCCAATATGAACCACTGATAATGCGGTTTCGCCGCAAGTTATGAGTGTCGTCCTGCTGTAGATAACGTTTCCAAAGCGATGATATTATGTTTCAATATAATGTCACGACAAAAACGACCAACACACTAATTGTGCACCGTGCATGAACATGCACATGCACATGCAAATTGTGAATCATGACCTTAAGGTCAAGGAGATGTCTTCATGAATATGTATTGAAATTTGAACTATTTAATTTGGAATAAATGTATTTTGATTGAACTTAATTTGAAGCATAGTTATTTCGTTCAGTTTTTATATATGGCTGTCTTGACTGGCATTGACTTAATAAAATAAATGTCTACAACTAGAAATCTGTGCTGGTCTCTGAAGTCATGTTTGTAAGTTTATGACTGATGTAACAGTTATTACAAATGTTGTCTCTATCCCAACATGCAGATGTTTTTATAAAATGAAACTTGTTTTTAACAACAGGTACCTGACATAAGACTGCTTCTAGTTTTTTACCTGTAATTTGGGATTTCATAGTACTTAGAAATGTTCAGTAGGCTCTCCTAGACCAAACTGTGTAGTCGAGCCTTTTATGTAGTACGCCTCTTACAGAGCTTAGCCTCTCGACAAATGGTACGACATTAATTTACCTTTTGACTATATGTTACATTTGACATAATGATTGCCCCGATTTTAATGTATGGATAAGGAATTTTAGGATCTGAAAATACAAATCTGATTGATAAAGTTCATTCATAATTTCTTAAAATTGCAACGGGTCTTGTTTTGTGTCGACTTACTGAATTGTTTGACAACCCATTTATATGTTCTGCGCAAAGTGCTCGCTTCAAAGAAATATTTAAAGATCAATATCTGCAAAACTGGCGAAGCTCTATTATGGATACGCATCATAGTTCAAAGGGTTTGTACTGCAAAGAATTTTTAAAACTTTATCTTTTGAAAAGTATCTCTTCTCATAAAAAAGTTATTCTTAAATTTAGAACCGATAACCATAACTTGCTGAACACGTGCTGAATGACATGGTATGACACTTGTAACTTGAAACGGATGCATTCATGAATATGAGTACTACGAGGAGCACCACCCGGTTCACTTCCAATCACTTTTGCCATATTTGATTCATGAATATGAACTCAAACGAATACAAGGAATCTGTTAAGTCTTTTTCCCATTTTGACTACTCCAAATCCGTATCTAGCTTTACCTATTGAGTGAGTGAGTGAGTTGGGTTTAACGGCAGCTTGATGTGGGAGGAAAGCCCGAAGTGATGCAGGTCTCAGATGTTATCAACTTGGTGAAACCTACGAGCAAGGCGTATGGCGCTGACACACCTAGACACATAATCGGAGCGAACCGGGATTCGAACCCACGATCATAGGTTTCTGGCGTGCCCAAGAGACGTAACAATGCACAATTAATTGCGGCGCCTTAGGCGACTGGGTTACCATTGCCTCCGCAAGATATACAGAGGTGATAGGAAGTAATTAGCAGTCACTGAACCATGAAGTATAAGTAATAAAACAGTAGTCATAATGGAAAGACACAGTGAGGTGAGATACAATGAGGTGTAACGTCGCGTTCAAGATTGTTGCATTTACAAATGGCTGCATATTCATGGACTCCGGTTTTATGGTGCTAGCCCACTGAACTACTTGTACCATGTTTAATATTAGATACCCCACCCTGCAGGCACAGTATACTGACTCCGAACCGACAAGTCCTTGTTTTATCCCTTTAATTCCGAGCGCCAGGCAGGGTAACAACACGTTTTATTTGTTAAAACGTCGTATCTGTATCATCCATTGTATGTTAAATGTAACATATCAGTCTTGTGAAATTAATAATTAAAAAACAATAACCAAAAAACAAACTGTTATTAATTATAAAAAAAGAGAGAGAAAAAAAGAAACAAGGGTATGATCTTTTAACGTCTTTTAGTATGGGGGCGGTCGGGTAGCCTAGTGGTTAAAGCATTCGATCGTCACGCCGAAGACCCGGGTTCGATTCCCGACATGGGTACAATGTGTGAAGCCCATTTCTGGTGTCCCCCGCCGTGATATTGCTGGAATATTGCTAAAAGCGGCGTAAAACCATACTCACTCACTCACTCTTTTAGTATGACTCCGGACAGACGCTCTATCCTCTACACCACGGAGGCAGACAGTTCTAATAGAACGTTTCCGAAGAATAAAAAGAAAGTTATACGAGTTATACGTTAGTCCGGAAACGAATGCGGTTGAGAATATGTGTTCGTGGTTTTTTTTATATTCTGACTGACAATGCCTCCTTGAATGTATTGATTAATATTTGTTTCTTTAATACCCTATTGTTTTTGGTGGCACTACAATTTGAAAGTCTTTTACATAGAACCACACGTCTATCTTCTAACAAGTTCAAAGGCTATCCTCAAGTACATTGATCCGCCCACATTGGCGTCAAACAATCCGTCCTGCCTAGAGGGGAAATAACCTAATAAGATCACACAGATGGTGTTTCAATCCGGAATACGACAAACAAAATACACGACCCTTTGGAACCAAATCAATTTCTCGACCAGAGGAGACTGACGCTGTTTTTTAAATAGTTGTCATTGATAGACGTAAATATATCACATTTGTCTTTTTGATGTGATGTACTGGGTTAACAGATTAATTACCCTATGTATGTTTTGAGGACATAACAATTTCAGACGTTACACAAAAGGTAGTTCTTGCAATTTTCGTTGTAGATTTCAAAGTATTTAACATATATTGTGATGGTTGACAAGTGTCTACCAATGTCACGAACCACGGTCCATACAGCTCCATCATCTGATAAATGACTGAGTATGGTTTTACATCGCGTTTAGCAATATTTCACCAATATAACGGCGGGGGCACCAGAAGTTGGCTTCACGCATTGTGCCCATGTAGGGAATTGAACCTGTTTTTTTGGCGTGACGAGTGAACGCTTTAACCACTAGGCTACCCCACCGCCCCTCTTCTATTATATAATATATTTTTATATTCCCGTGCTCTTAACTATTGTCACCCCTAGCTATATGCTTCTTAGTATTGGGGTGACAATAATTATGAGAATGGGTGTATTATAAAACGCAACCAAGATTCATAAACCATACTTTGCAAAAATCTTAATGACAGTGCCGTTCCCAGTGAAAGTTATAATCTGGAATGTATATTTTGTGTAACCACGGCTAATAAGTGTCAGAACACATAACAAGTCTTTGATTTACTTAACGTACGAATGAATGCAGATATTAACGTATATATTATAAACCTCTAACAATCCAGACTGTACCGTTCCCGTTGAAATTATTCGTCTTGATAAATTTCAGACTCAATGAATTATGATTAGTAATTGTGAGTTTGCAACCGAAATGTGTAAATGTAAATAATCATAATGTACATCGTGAATTATAATAATAAAGATGCTCCCTTTGGCAGGCTATCTCACGAAACACCCTCATCAAATGAAATCCTATAGACACGTAGTACTCTTGAAACGTTGGCAGCTGAAGTAAATGTCAGTTGGCCATTCTTCCATGACAATCAAAAGAAGAACATGTTTTTAATTATTTTACATGTTAAGTAAAGAATATATTCAATCCGGTTCATTCTCATCATTTGAAGATGGTTAAAGTTTACCTAAAAACATAAGTTGATGGAATTCATTTTCAACTGATAAAGTACGCTCTTGAATATTCTGGCGTCGTGTGAAATTTTCTTGTTATTCCCATACCTGGTCATCACATCACTGTTTGACAGACAATGAAGGCGTACTAGAGTACTAGATATATCATAGGTAAATCATTATTACGGCAGTTGTAGAGCGACCGCCCGGAGAGGGGAAGGTCCGGGGTTCGAACCCCGGCCGCGTCATACCAAAAGACGTTAAAAATGGTACTTGTTGTTACCCTGTCTGGCGTTCGGCATTAAGGGGCTTAAACAAGGGCTGGTCGGCTCGGAGTCAGTGTACTGTGTCTGAGTGGGGTATTCATGTTAAAGTGCGGCATGGTTTCTTGCTGGTGAGCTAGCACTATTAAACGGCATCAGTCCGGACACACACACACACACACACACACACACACACACACACACACACACACACACACACACGTTCATGCACGTCGCTATGTAAGTGCAATAATCTTGGACGCGACGTTAAACCCAATTTCACCTCACCTCAGACTGTAAGAAAAAGGTCTAATTTGTGTCATTGATTTGTATTGATATTGGCTGACTATGCAATTGATATCCGTGTCAAGTATCACTCCGTTGCTGACCTTAAACGAATTTGAAAAACTGTACTAGATTCACATCTGTCAAAAAGCAATAACTAATTCAGGGTATGTTAACTTTACCATGCCTTCATTAGCAACGTTGTTTTCATTACGTGGCGTTCTATAAGTTTAATGTCTGTGTATCCGAAGCGTTTGAAACAAAATGTATGTGCAATCTAGAGCCCGTTAATCAGGAAACGATTGATATTTGTAACATTTATCTATACTTAAAGGGAGATTGTTCTTCATGGTCTTGGGCTCATGTCTCGAAAAGATCAAGACGTTGTCATCAATGCTTTGTGCGTCACAGACACATTTGTGGTACTTGTCTGGTTGATATATATCATGACATCGAATTAGCAGACCAAAAACACAGTCTTTGAATGCAGTGAAAAAAAATTGCTGGGACTGCCAAAAGGCCTGAGCAGTTACCCTTTAAGGGGCATATGTACCTACCCTTCATTCGTTAATCCGGATTTATTAACATACGGGCGATTTCACTGGATATGAGTGCCGTCTTGATCAACGAGGTTTTGTTGTATGAATAAATTGAAATATTTCACTTTTAAGACATTCAGGATAGTTTCCTTCACGACTAGTCTATGATCCTAACCTTTCAGAACAATCCCTTGTATTCCGTTGCCTGTCGTTGTGACTGAAAACCTAATGTCATTACTGAAATACTAGTCCTTTTGTTTATCACTCAGGGCGCTATTTCCTGTAACAATAAATCATCGTAATTGAACTTCCGCGAAAAGGGCTATTCTTTTGGCTGTTCCAAGTGACGAGGAACTTATTGACGTTATGGAACAGAACAAGAAGCAGACCCCGTCCTGCTTTCAGTCGCCCAATTGAAGACTCTTTCATTCGTACATAATTTAATCGAGTGATGTAGACACATCTCAAATGATTAAGCATCGTTTCTTTCTTCCATGTTAATTGCATCATTGGGAGATGGTGTTATATAGTCTTTTAATTTCAGGATTTACTGTGCGCAATGAACAAAGAGTGAGTGAGTTGGAATTAACGCCGCTTTTAACTCTATATCAGTTATATCACGGCATTTCAACACAATGTGGGAGGAAAGCCCGAAGTGATGAAGAACTTAGACGTTTACCACTTGCGTAAAACCTACGAGCACGGGTATGGTGCTGACAAACCCGTGCTGAACATAACGGGGTGAACCAGGATTCGAACGCACGATCACAGGTATTGCGGTGCCTCTGACGACTTGGCCACTGGTGCAACTCAATGAACAGAGAAAGCATTACACATCCCCTGCCCTGTTGCAGGAAGGTTCCTTCTGTCTATATCAGCATCATTGGCACATTTATTTTCCTTGTAGTGCGTTGGTGTTAGATGTCGTCCCCAGGGCGTAATAGGACAGACAGACAGACAGACAGACAGACATATTTATTCAGTAATCAGGCCTCCAGCCCATAATACATGTAGATCATACATGCTTATAAAATATGGCGTTATGTTAAGACAAATAGTTTGAGAATACGTTAGAACAGTCATGAGTTACGTTTATACATAACTTTAGATAAAAATAGTCCAATGTTTTTTTAAACTTCTTGTGGAGTTTGTTGACATAAGGTTTAAAAACTGTTGAAATGTGGTAAAGTTGATTTCACTTACAGCAAAGCCATCTCTTCTTGCAACTCGGTATCTGTCACAGATTGACAATACATGATACTCATCCTCAATTAGAGTTAAACCTTTGGAGTGGCAATACACGCACACACGTTCTTCATATGGGATTTTTGAATGTCTTCCAGTTTCAACTGCAAGTTTAAAGTTGTTACACCTGTACATACATATTAATCTTTTATAATAAGCAGAGATTTCACATGATATTTTTCTACATTAATGAGAGATTTGTACTGTGAGTAATATTTGCATTTAGACGAGAGCTCTATGGAGAGATGCCAGTTTTGAGAAAGAAATAGGCGGTGACTTGGTTCATTGCGTGTCACCATATCCAAACAGAGTGAACCGCTACCCAAATTTCAATTACTAGATTGTCTGGTAGATTACTAGATTATGGCCGCATGCATACATGTCTCAATTATAACTACTTTGTGTTAGTGCCATGACATTACTCATATCAAGATTTGTGATACATGTGCCTTCCTTTTTTTGAGGACCCAATTATTCTCAACTATTAACCTCCTTTTGTGGGAGTCCCTTTAAATGCCCGAAATCCTTAACATCACCAAAGTGCTCAGAGGGCAATCAATGGATATGTGATGGAAATTTACTCTCAGCTGAATATAGGTGTACGATTTCCAGAAGTGATATCGATTTTGAACTGTTTCTTCAATGGTAATCTACATCAATGCCGTCTCGAGTGGATTCAACTTAGTGTCCTCAAAGGACCTCAATGGAAGTTTGTCATCAAGAGAATGGAATGAAGGCTTTCTGTGTAGGCGACAGTTGATCAAATGTCAAAACTGACATGATTTGTATGTTCAGACACATGTATGTAAACTTTTTAAAAATCCATTTCGAAGCAATAATACATTTAGATATAATTGTTTGCTAATTGTTTCTATATACAAAATACAGTAGGCATTGCGTTCATTTTTTTTATATTTCATGGCATTTACGTCCATTATTCATATATATTTTGTATGTCATTTCTGTCAATTTATGTATCTTAAAGTGTTATGTCAATAATTCAATATACAATTGTACTGCATTTATGTCAAATATTCAATACAGTTTATAACATTTATATCAAATATTCCAATGCTGGGTATCCGTCAGAACATATCAATGATAGTTCAATTTCACTTAGACTTTTCCACAGTCCCCGCATGCGTCCTTGCACCATCTGTGTGGCGACCCTGAAGCCCCTTCAGAATCATCTGCGTCAGGATACGAGGACAAGTGTCATCATTGGCTTTGAGATTCATTGAACCAGTTAGACACAGTTCCTCCTTGTTTCTGGTTAGTATTCTTTTGAAGCGACTGATGATTAGAAAAGAGTGTCCACAGACCTGTCAATTACAAAGACGATTGAACTCATTTGTTGGTGTCTCTAAAATGAAAGTAAAAAAGACATATTTGGTACGAAGTATTCCATACCAGAACCGTTGATCGCACCACCGTGGATTATCATGAGCACATTATTTATATAAAAATCCAGAACGAAATTTTCTTTGAGGAACGCTAGCCTATTTGGTCTGAAAAACATATAATACAAGTAGCTTTTTACATGCATGATTTAATTAGTTTGGTGTTATAAAGCTGCATTTTTTTATGGATTATCTGTTTTAAATAGAATAGTCAAACACACACTATTCACATATTTTCAAGTTAATTCGTCCATTTTGAATTCTGACAGAGTGTCCTAGCTGACATTTTACGCCTTCACAGATAACTTAGATGTTAAAAACAAACTGTATATAATGATGATGGTCTTTCTACAATTATGGTACGTGCGTTTTGTTCGAAAAAATTTAACGCATAATTGAATCTAAACATGTATGAAATATAGAATATAAATATAATGTTATCCTTCTCATCCTTCTCAAACACTGCAACAGTTCAGCATCCATTTCAAAAACAGCGTTTTTTTAATATGCATGCTGTCATGGGATGTGTGGGAGTTGGTGGAACCACAAACCAAGCTTTATAAAAATCATCGCCTCAGCTTCAAGGCTCAGGCTCTGACATTTAACCCGATTATTACTATTCCGTCACATATAAATGAAGTACGGAAAGCTATGTTAAATCCCAACTAGCTATCATTTGATGATTTACCAACAAACAATAAAACATGCGATGTCAAAAAGCTCTTCTTTCACATACTCCACTGATATCCGTCACCCATGCAATCTATCGCCGGCACTATCCCTTAATCAACACTAAAGCAAAATAATACAGACTCTGTTATAATTGCTCTTTCGCCCTTCCTGTATTAATGCCTCTGTTTACAGAGCAAATAAGACATGCAAAAGAACTGTCTAGTGCCATCTTCCTCTCTAAAGAGGATCAGATTAATTTAACACCGTTATTGAGTGTTTTGATTCATTAGTGTGTGATTATGTGACAGTAAAGTATGACATCTTTCAATTTAAACAGACAGCAGATTGAGTGATTGCTTTACGCCGCGTCAGTAGTCTTCAGCAACTGGAGTAGCCTAGTGGTTCAAGCCCATATTTCATGACATTGCTGGAAGACTACAAAACGGTCATATAGCTGGAATACTGCTAAGCAGCAAACAAATAAAAGATTGCTAAAAGCGGCGTAAAATAGTTCTCATTCACTTTAAATATTTGTGTGAAAGTGAGAACAGGTGTCTTAATCCCGTTTGTATGCAATTTGTATGCGTAAGGTGGGTGCTACTGGTAGGTCAGGAAATGCTTATCCTTTCATCACTGATTTTCAGTGATCCACTGATATCTGTGCTTATTGTAAGAGTCGACTAAAATTATAGAAGTCGACATCAAAATGATCCCATCAGCGAAATACACGCATTCAATACCGGTAGTTAGATGAGACGTGCGTATGGTGGAGGGGGTGTTATGGTATGGGGAGGAATTTGTGAGCAGGAGAGAACACAACTGGTCATCGTTAACAGAAAGTTGACAGCTCAGCGTTACGCGGATAATATTATTCGTTCGATTGACCTTTCATTTCTACAACAGATGCCATGTGGTGTCCTTTATCAGCATAGCATCGCCAGACCGAATCGTACAGAACTTCCTTGCAGCCAACAGTGTCAACGTGTTGCCGTGGCCTGTACGCTCTCCAGACATGTTCCCCAAAGAACATCTCTATGGTGTCATGGATCGACAGCGACCACATCCCCAGGCCAACCGAAAAGAACTGATCCAAGAGGAATGGCGACGTATCCCAGACGACTTTTTCTGTGCGCCGGGGAGTTTTGGGGTGACTTCATGGAAGGGGTGGTCACATACGCTATTAATGTGACTTGTCAATGAACTTGAGCGATTTTTAGATTCGTGTGCGCTTTGTCAATTACGTTGAAAGCTTGGTTTTGCTACTCCACCTCGATTCGGGCATCTGCCATGCCAATATCGGATGATGTATGAATGTCATTTTAAATGTTGATTTCGCTGAGATTTTGATCTTTACAATGCATTTTACGTCATGCATCTATCTTTTGTGGGGTTTTTTAAGCTAGACTTATTTTAATCTATGGTAAAGTTTCATATATGGCAGGCAGTTTATTTGAATTTGCACTGTTCAATACGAGTACTGTCAACAGGAACGTATGTGGTGTATTATTGACGTGTAAGCAAAGTTATAAAACCCGAGACAATATTATTGGACATTCAAACAATAATATTTTAGGTCAATTCGTGTGATAACAGATGGGAAGCCCCTGGTCCTCAACTGAATTTGTAGTCTTAAACCGGATGCCTAGCCAATCAGAGGTCAGAACGTCAGAAACCCTCAAGCTTCTGTCAACGATACTTGTCTTGGCCTCGTTATCAATCATAAGCCGAGTGAGTTGATTTGATTGACGTAATAATAACGTTTCTTAGGCAAGAACCTTCCCACGATATGTTTCTTCACATCTGTAGAAATTCATTATGAATTTAAGATAATTGATTCAAGCAAGAAACACCCCAGTCCTTGATCAGAAAGATTTATTCGATTTTGATTTACTTATTTGTAAATAAGCGTCAGAAGTAAATAGAAATCATAAGAATTCAGCACTGAGACCAACATCCAGAGGGAAAACGTTCTGGATGATTACGGTAGGATTTGTTAATCCGGATTTTTTTTCAAAACGGACAATGGTACCTTACGGAGTTTTGTAGTATTACGCTAGCCATTATAGACCAAGACAGTAATCATGCATTTTACTTCCGTCTTTTTACAACTTTCTTTTAACCATGACAATTTAACCTGACACAGTATCATCCGGATTAACGGGATTCCGTTGTTTAAGGTAGCATCTAATGGACTTAGTGTCCTACTCGCACGACGTTATGGTACAAAGCTATATTCATGGGGCATTTACCTTCTTGCACGCCTTTTCACCACGTTCTTTAATCCGAAGTTTCCACATGCAAAACAGTTCAATGACTCCTACTTCTGTAACATCATGACTTATTCAATAACGAACTAAGCACAATTGCACTAGACGGAGTGGTCTCCTTTTATCAATACAACTATCTTACTCCCCGAGCTGAATACAGACAAAAGCTTTGGTTTGTTCCAATTCTTAAGTCCCAATCCTGATTCTAAAAAACTGTGACGTACACGTTCAAGATCATATTCATCTGTATATTATTCCTTTTGCAAGCAGTGTTTCACTTGAATCAAAGTGGCAGAACCAGAAGGAATGCCATTATGTCTGGACAGTCATAATATGATGCGCGTTCCAGAACCAAATTGGTCATCTCATACATCAGACGGAACATATTATTTATGCGTGAGGATTTCACTCTAAATCACTGATATGGTCGTTCTGGCTTTTATTGCACTGGAAATACACAATGTGTAATCAGAAGATATGTCACCGATATGATCTGATGGTAAATTGAGTTGTAGGATATATCTGGGAACAGTTTTTGACGTAGACAACAGACTTGTGCGCACTTTACCTTAGACATGTTATTGAGTAATTCTATATTCTATTTAAACCGTTTCAGGATTCATCAATGTTGTATTCACATTTAGAGTTCTTCTGTGTCCGAAAATTGTAATTATGTATAAAATGGAAACCTGGAATACTAAACGTGTGTTGATTTGTACTTAAGTGTGTTTTGGGAACGTTTTTAGGAACGGTATCAAACTCTTCCCTGATTGGATATCACGAGAAAGCGTATTGGATGTAGAATCCAAAGAAGGTTATATCAGAATACGTATACATCTTGTAATCATTACATGAAATGTCCTTTCATGCCTTTATTTATATTTATCAGGTTATACCAATTCCAGCTCCATCGTCAGAGCCATGAGGCTAAGGTCCCTGCTCACTATGCCCCCAAGGCTCCAGAACCCTTCAATGTAAATCAATGTTGATCGAGCATAACATCTACAACCAGAAGAAACCTGACAAGATTCAGAATACTCATTTTCAGAACATCAACAGTAAAGATGAGGACAGCTGTGGGCAGCCAAACTTCAGTGTATGGGACCAATGCAAGCATGATCTTTGGTCTTAGTTTACATGTGTAATCCAAGCTTCCATCGTGATGTTTTCTAATTCTGCAATTTGATGGGGATTTGAAAACTGATTCTGCATCCTGAAACAGTGAGATTTATAAGACAGGTTGATTTTCCTTTAATATTAAGAAAGTGTTGCTGTTTTTAAAAATATGTTTCACAGATTTGAATATATTATGTATATCATTTTAAAGTTAAAATAATTGGTCTAAAATGAAAATGAAAAGAAGTATAATGAAAAAGAATAAGCATTAAACAAATACCGATGGTTTAGTAAGGATAAAAGAAAACGTGAAACATGTAATTAAGATAGAATACAGAATCCCAAACCACAGCCATGTTCTCATGAATAAAATTAACAAACGAGCAGTCGTCAGTCAACACTACGGCCGTCGGGTTGTAAGCCGAATAATATAACAGCATCATTACATACTTAAGATATTTTTTAATAATTCGTTATTTTCTCAAATGTTAACGAAAATGTCAGATATGTATTTTTACACATAGAGCATTTGTTCCAACAGAAACAAATTTATTCCAAGTATTTGTTACATGTTTAAAATTCATGTAGCCTTTCTTTCTTCCACCCACACTCCTCAAAAATCCCACAAAAACAAACTCTAGTCATAGAGTTGTGTGGCGCTTTTTAAAATCTTGATAGAAAGAGAATGCTCGATGTTACCCCAAACGTTGTGAAATGCTGACACCAAGGGCTGGAGCTACAGGCATATTGGTCCACATAAAGGGAAAGTTGATTGTAGAAGTCATCCCTCCTGCCTTACAGTCTTGTGGGGAGTGCTTTGTCACTCTGAATCTTTATGCATAGATCTAAATATGAAACAGAGGAAGCGGTCTAACTGGTCTCCTTTATTTCTAGTTCAGGTGAGTAAATTAGTGCAAGGGAATTGGCTATTTAAAGTTTGTAGAACGATATCAGATCATCGATATACCTGAAGCTAATTTAAACTTCTTGGCCCAATTACAAATGAATAAAGAATTCCTTGATAACTTCACAGGGCAGAACATGTGTGCGTGAAAGTTCCTATAAGACAGGTACATATTGCAGTGTGATAGGAAACAAAACGTATGCGCTTAAAAAGGAACAAATGTTGACAGTAAAAGTTCCGCCGGATCTTATATATACAGGGAACCAAATACATAACTGTATGAGGACATTGGCTGGATGTTATTTACAACATGGACCTGGGTTAAACACTCCATGTGGATGTTCAACATAATCTATCAAAAGATACCAATAGATACCAACTACCAATACCATTTGGGCATCCGAGGGCAGGTTTCCGGTATGGCATGTCAAGTCCTGCTTGACTCTGCTAGACCACGAGGACATGTTTCGTGACTGCACACTCACAGTACCATCGTTTTATAATTAAGCACAGCAACAGGTTACAAAGATGTTACTACGTTTCCCTTACTTGGTACACACTGATGATGTAAATATACGCTGCCAATTATGTTCCATGTATATGCCACCAAAGTGAGGTTGACCAATCAGAGAGCAGAACCACTGATCCCCATATGAGCCCGTAAAACTCCTAGATAGTTGTTACTGACCTTACATGACATCGTATTCCGCCAGTAACAGCCATCTTGGATTTTCTCAAACCCACCTTACATATTTCACCTGAAAATTCGTATTTCGACAGACAGTTAAACAGACAGGGGGATTCTGCAAATGATAATGCCCTGAAAAATAACGTTACAGTTATTTTAGCTAAAATGGTTAGAATTTGTAGCTAATCCCCAAACAGCAGCATACGTTCAGTGGCTGTATAAAAAAAACTCACAAGGGAGGTGACTTATTTACAAATAGCGTCATAGAACATAATATAGGATGACGTCACAAAAAGAAACGTGACGCCAGTGACGTCACATAACAATAAAATATAGATAAAAGCCATTCATTAGGCAAAAGTGGGCTGCTATCAAGTTACAGTAGCCCGATTTCCGATAACATGCAAGCATTTTTATGATAATTCTATCCATTTTAGCTATAATACTTTTCTATTGTTAACGTTTATGTTTACATTATAGCGTTGTATCAGACAGATATGTACTGGTCTTATCACTTATACTGGTTGTAATTGTCAAGTTTTAATTTTGACATGACATGTGCGATAAAGAAACTAGATAGTGTAAACCTTTCGGTATAATAAATTAGTTGTGGTGTCTTTCGTTGCCGTATACAGTGTCATATTAGATAAGCATTATTGTTCTGCTAACCTAATATGATATTTTATACGGCAACTAAGGACGCCATAACATATAATGGTTTCTCTTCATGTTATAATGACGTTTTCTTTGTTGTTTAACATTGCACTCAGCAAACATTCAAACTATATGACAGCGATCTGTAAAATAATAGAAACTTGACCTCACTATTATGAGCATCGACGTACGCAATAGGGATACGATGACATTCCTCAACCGCCCGATCTCATTAGTCGCCTCTTAAGACAAGCAGTTCTAACTTGGATCTTTATGGGGAAAACTGACGTATATACATTCATGCATTTAATGTAAATGGTCACCCAAGGCGATAGTTTTCAGACTGATGTTTATATTTATTCATATAGATAATGCATTAGCTCAAACTGGACAATCGTATATGTCTGCTTGTATTTGATGCCGGGGTTTAGTCCCGGTATTTGGGGTTTTACCATTAACTGTAATCGGCAAAACCTACTATAAGATCACAAGAAGGGTCTTTTAGGGCTGAAGTACGTCTTAGATAAATGTTGAGATGAGAGCCGACTATCCCACAATGTTAAGATGAGCATCTTTACTCTGTTGGGAAACTACGAGGCCTAATCATACTAATATGGATTATAACAGAAATAAAACCCTTTCATCGTACGGAATACAAGGTTTTTGTAAGTGAATATACTAGTTTGCTCAGTTCATGTTCATAATCGACCATACACTCTTCAGGTTGTATGTAGTTCATTGAACCTAACAACACAAAAAATCCGGTATATAAATTGGATATATGTTATTAGAAAATGTTGGTGGCCTGATATTCGACAAAAGGTGCGTCAAAACGAAGCCATTGTCGATTTGCAATGTCATACGGCATTGTTTTCACACTTGTACAAAAATGTCATGGAGGAAAACAGTAAAGCAAAATGAACGTGCAAGTTATGGCTTTCGTGAGTCGTGGTAGTGGCTATAAAAAAGTCAAGCATAAGCCAATAATTTGTCATTCAATTGTCAACATTTTTCAAGTTAAAAAATGCCGAGACTCAGCACTGCCGATCGGAACATCGCCATAGGACGTATCCAAAGAGGGGAATCGCAGTCTTCTGCCATTTGCCGTCTTTGGGACCGATACACATAGTTCAATTCCACTGCAGACCGTCCGAGAACCGGCAGACCGTCCGAGAACCGGCCGACCAAGAGTTACCACCCCTGCACAGGATCGCTACATACGTCATCACAATGCCACAGCTAAGGAGACTGTAGGACGCATCCCTGGTTTGAGGAGGATATCGGACCAGACTGTCAGGAACCATCTTCGCGAGGCTGGAATCCGACCCAGAAGACCAGTTATCGTCCCTGTTTTGCAACAGATCCATCGACAGCGACGTTTGCGTTGGTGCCATACCTTACAGCCTTGGAATGTGAGAAACTAGAGTCGAGTGTGGTTTAGCGATGAATCACGATTTCTTCCTCAGAGGCGAGATGGAAGACAACGTGTTTATCGTCGTCGAAATGAGCGTTTTGCTCCACATTGTGTACGTGAATTCGACAATTTCGGTGGCGGTAGTGTCATTGCGTGGGGGCCATATCCTACACAACGAGATCTGACTTGGTTGTGGTTCAGGGAAATTTGACAGCAATTCGCTACATGAAGCAAATTCTTCAACCTCACCTTCTTCTAATGATTGACCGCCAGCGGGAGCTGTTCCAACAGGACAACGCTCCACCGCACACAACTCGTGTTACGGTAGACTACCCTCATAATCCCAACATCAACGTTTTGCTCTGGCCGTCGAGATCTTCAGATCTCAACCCAATTGAACACCTTTGGGAGGAATTCGATCGACGTGTACGTCAACGTCAGAACACGTCACAGGGACTCCCACAACTGGCCAAGGCGTTACAAGCAGATAGCGCAGAATTCCCCAAGACAGAATTCGTACACTTTTCCAGTCAGTGCCGCGGAGATGCAGAGCCGTGATTGCTGCCCGGGGCGGTCACACGAGGTACTGAGTTCAGCGCAACCTTGTTGCCTTATGTGACGTGACAATGAACAGTTGTCAGTGCCTTTGTACAACATGTGACTATCGAGCTCCAAAATTTCATATTTGTATCTATGATATTAAATTAATTATATCGACGTTATTAGGTACAATAAATAACAATAACTAAAAATCTACCTGTGCGTTTCTATTTTTGAAGAGTGTGTGTCAATTGACACAAGAAGTATGCATAGAGATCCCAGAGAGGTCGGGTAAGCGAGTCGGCCAGTGGTTTGGTGTATTTGGTTGGTTGGTTGGTTTGTTGTTTTCACGCCGAACTCAGCAATATTCAAGCTATATGACGGCGGTCTGTGAATAATGGAGTCTGGACCAGACAATCCAGTGATTAATATCATGGGCATCGATCCACGCAATTGGGATCGGGATCGATGACATGCATCAACCAAGTCAGCGAGTCTGACAACCCGTCAGTCGCCTCTTACGACAAGCACAGTCACCTTTTACGGCAAGCATGGGTTGGTGAAGACCTGTTTTACTCCGGATCTTCACGGGTCTATTTAAGCTGTGTGGGCTTGATATTGTCATTTTGAACATTATACAGCGCGTCTTGCTGCTAAATATAGCTGGTAACTAGGGCTCGCGTGGCTGATTCAATGTGGCGGCTACCTTAGTAACGCACCCTCTTATAGTGAGAAATATCGGTATTTGTCCCATTTTAAGAAGTGTTTACCACTGTAAGTGGTAGGGGGCACGGGTTGTGCAGAGTTGCGTCCTTCGGCACGCCAGAAACCTATGATTGTGGGTTCGAATCCCGGTTCGCCCCGATTATGTTTCTAGGTTTGTTTGCACCATACCCGTGCTCGTAGGTTTCACCGAAGTGGTAAACGTCTGAAACCTGCATCACTTCGGGCTTTAATCCCACATTAAGCTGACACACTGGAATAATGTTAAAAGCGGCGTTGAACCCACCTCACTCACTCGCACAGATCGAGACCACAGTTCTCCGACCTTGACGCTGTGGGGTCTGTAGGCCTACGTCGCTGCAGGATGCAATCGTTTTGACGCTGTGTGTCTGCAGATGCGACCTCCAAGTCTCATCAACCCCGATGACGTCATCGTCAGGAAGTGGTTTCGCACATGTAACTGGCGCAGACGAGGTCTCCCCTGGGATGGCCACACGTGGCCTACTGCTTCGTTCCCTGTTTCTTGTCTGCCTAGGCAGGTGGTGTCCACATAATAGCCTGGCAATGGTCCATCGGCTGCATCTAAGCATTCTTGCACTATGTACCTGCTCAGTCTCCACCAGCGTCTTTCAAGAACCCTCTCTTTCTGTTTTTCTGACAAAAATGACATTTTTTGTGTGTGGTGCTTTGGGATCCAACTAATTGCTTTTTATACAAATTGATATTTTTATTTCATGCTATCATCAAAAACCTGTTTTGTATTTGGGCAATCGTTTTCATTTAATTTGGGTTTCCTTTTGCCAAGGTATTAAAAACTTTACACAATCCAACGATAAATACTAAGCGTTCTTTTCTGTTCTTGACTGTTCATTTTACTACAAAATCGCAAGAAATTGGTCTTACAGTATAAAGATCACATTGCGGTATGGTCTTATGTTTTTAAGTATTATGACAGAACAGTCCAAGACTGTGTTCAAGTGTTTCTGCGAACTTCTTGAATGTTTTGCGAATAAATGATATTATGTTATAAATTATTAATGGGATAATTCCCGTTTTGTTTAGCACTTGTCATCAGACCTAGCTTCCTGACGAGCATAACGCACAGCTCACTGAGTTGCATGATCAGCTTGGAAAATCACAGAACATGTGCGTATTCGACTATGTTTTTATATCACCAATCTGTTATAGACTATCACGTGCTTGATTAAGGTGGCTATTTGACTATTGGTGAAGTAACGATTTTGAGTGATGCTATGTAGCTTTCATTTATGCTCCTCTCTGGAAATTTTAAACTTGGCCATTGCATACAATGAACTAAAAACAGCTAAGCAGTGACAAACTTTCGGATAAGATTTGTATCTTATGACATGAACATCCGGGGTGGACACATATTAGTTTTTGTGTGTGTGTGTGTGTGTGTGTGTGTGTGTGTGTGTGTGTGTGTGTGTGTGTGTGTGTGTGTGTGTGTGTGTGTGTGTGTGTGTGTGTTCGTTCGTTTGTTTGTTTGTTTGTTTGTTTGTTTGTTTGCTTGTATCCAGGCTATCTTACACAGTCTGTAAATAGAATTTGGACCAAGCAAGCGAAATGTCGCTACATGCTGTCAACGAAGACAC
Organism: Haliotis rufescens; assembly: GCF_023055435.1. NCBI lineage: Eukaryota > Metazoa > Mollusca > Gastropoda > Lepetellida > Haliotidae > Haliotis > Haliotis rufescens. The sequence goes on along the minus strand of NW_025963779.1, from coordinate 55,957,423 downwards.
CGAGCCTATTCAAGTAACACAAGTTACTTGGCACCAATTGTATCCCACAATTACAAAGAGGGTTGATAACGGTCATCTTGCCTATAACCTCGCACTGAAAGATGGAATTCATGTGTCAAACCTTAAAGCAATTGTGATCCGAGAGGTGGTTTTCTTAATGAATCTTAATCTCTTCTACAGAAGTGCAAGAAAGTTCCAGGGTCAAGATTCTACAAAACTATTTTAAAGTTTGTTCCATTTTTAATGTCGTTCTACGTATGAACTCCCTGCATGAAAGGTTACGGTTAAGTAAGATGCCAGCTGCCTTATGGGACGAATTTTATTCATGCAACTAATTTTGCCCTCAATTGTGATCAGTCAGTGCATTTATTCCATGCGAAATTATCCTGGAAAATGTCCTTCATGTCTTCATGCATAAGGAGTGACAATCTACATGTACCATCCAATAGTCTGAAGTGATCACCAGCGGATCTTGATCATGTTCCCTCAATAAGTGCATACAGGGTGTCGATGGTATTTCAGACATCAGCCTGGTCTTATGAAATGTTGCCTTCCAATTGAACCCCATGCATTGAAAATCTTGACTTCATCAAATACCTTCAGGCAAAACTTGGGCAGGTGTGAGGGGACCACCTGTATTACCTTGTTTCAAAATGGATTTGGTTATGTCAGAGGGGAACCTTAACTGGTATATCGTAAGATTCTGTTAAAGAACATTTGATTGCCAAAAAGGGCACCATGACAGTGCTTACAACGTGTCATACTATACTGAGGTGAGGTGAAATTGGGTTTAACATTGCGTCCAATATTATTGCACTTATATAGCGACGTGCATGCACGCGTGTGTGTGGCTGCTTGTACTACTTGTACTGATGCCGATTTATAGTGCTAGCACACTGAAATGCCATGCCGCAGTTTAACATGAATACCCCATTCAGACACAGCATACTGACTCCGAGCCGACCAGTCCTTGCGTTAGCCCCTTAATGCCGAGCGCCAGACAGGGTAACAACAAGTACCATCTTTTGACGTCTTTTGGTATGACGCATCCGGTCGATTAACTTTTGAAATTGTTGATTATTGTCCAAACAATGATAACACGTTTAGGTATCTCTGAAATTGAAACGTTTCCATTTTCTGTCAGGACCCGTTTCATGTGAAAGAGATTCGAAAAGTCATCATCTGAAACGAAAACATATCAGGTTTATGTCGATGGGTTTCAATTGGATTTCTGTTCAAATACAAAGAAAGAGAATATATTTCTTTACTTACAGTCACAATGGACCACCTGTTGCTGGTATGAGGCTATTGTGAGCGTGAAGAAAAAATCAGGTAGACCAGCATTCATGTACATGTACAGACGCATTCAAACATATCAAACATATAACCTTCCGAGTTTACTGGCTACTAGTTTCACCTCAGTGGAAGGTTCATCACTAATCCTTGTTCAGATCATTATCACGGGGTCGTTCTCAATGAATAATGAACAAGTTGTGAAGCTATGCCCAAGACCATGAACCACATAAATAGAGCATTGTACTATAACATCCTAAGAGTGACTACAGTCATTACCGTATATAGTTTAAAAAACCCACAGACATCCAGACATTATCGTTCCTTTAAAATCATTCGTATTGACAAATGTTGGGATAAACTAATTTTGAATAGTAATTAGGAGTTTCTACTGAACGGTTAGAGTGTATATAATCAAAACTGCATATTGTTAATTATTATAAATTATTATAATAAAGAAGACCATTTACCTTTAAAATGCCCCTTTGGGAAACATTCATAACGATGCACGTTCCCTAAATAATATGTAAATAAATACTGATGAAACGCTGGCAGTTGAAGTAAATGTCAGATGGGTATGGAGCGTCCATGGACATCAAAGGAATGACATGTAGTTAGTTATCTTACGTGTTGATTTAAGAATATATTCAGTTCCGTTCGGCTCGGTTATCATTTGAAGATGGTGAAATTTGATTTGTAAAGCATCAGTTGATGTCAGTCATTTTCCACAAATGTCGCATGTAGAGACTTGTTCTGGCGTCACATGACAGTTACTTGTTCATTACAGTTCTCGTCACGTCCCTCGGTGACGGAAAATGATCAAGCACCAGATACATCATGGGGTAATTGATTAATACGGTTGCGGTGACCATATCAAAAAAATCTAAATATTGTAATTGATCTCCATGTATATTCATTTTGGCTGAGTAATGTAATAGATATTCTAGTCCCGTGTCAACAGGCAATCAGAATTTTGCAATATATTTTGTCTATGCTATGCTTTTTGTTTTTCATTGCGTTCTGCAAATCATAACTGTGCAGTCGCAACAGTCTGGGTCCCGTTAATCAGGAAACGATTAATGTTTGTAATATATATTTATAATTCGAGCGGGGAGTGGGGTTGTGTTCTACGTTCTCGAAAAGAAATTGTTTTGTAATTAGTGACTTGCGTGTCACAGATACAGAGTCTCTGTGTATATGACAATCTGGCATTGCAAGACTGATATACATGTACATCATTAATTTTCTCAAAAGAAAAAACAAAATGGGTTTAGAATATCTTGATGCTGTTGCTGTGACAATAACATGGCCCCATCATAGTCATACTTTAAGGCGACAAATGATTCGTTTAATAGGATTGTTTATGTAATCTGGACGATAAACTGGATCTTGATTAACGAGTTTTCACTTTACCAATATCTTCAAGTAATTTTACATTGGGCACATCAAGACATGTGTATGATCAAAACCTTTCTGAATACCGGTGTCCCTGCTGTCGTTGCTTGATGATGATCATCCATTATGTCGTCCCATGGATTCAACTGGGACCTTCTTGTCTCTTAATAAGGACCTTAGAGGAAGCATGTGAATAGAATGTACGGTTTGTGCGTTGGCGACATTTCTTAAAACCTTAACGTTCATTGGTTGTGATAGGATACATGTATTTTCATTTTTTTAAATAATTTCAATAAAATTATAATTTATTTTTTCCCTGAATGTGTCTGTATAAAAATACAGTGTTTCATAGTCGTTATGTCAGTCAGTTTCATATATACTCTCCCAAAAAGTAGGAAGAGTAAATATAAATATGTGTTATGATTGGTCGTGAGAAGATCGTGGGAGAAAAAATAGCTTTGAAAAATGACTTCCAGAGATTGAACACTTTCGGAACCTAAACTTAATGCCGCAACACACCCGAAACATTTCACTTGGATCATGCAATTTCATTCTTGATTTTGACACATCAGTGATAGGTCGTTAAATCGCTCTGATCCATTAGTAATGTTGATTTTCATTATCCACTGTTACACGTAAGCTCCCTCGTCTTGCTTTAATGTAGTATTATTTTGTGATCAGATTGGGAATGCGTCGTCTACAACGCGATGAACGCCTAAGGGAAATTGGAACGCTTCAAACTCAGGGAGAAATAGCGAATATGTTCAATGTATTTCAGTATTTCCCCATCACAGGACCCTGGGTAAACGACACAAGTTCATGACCAATTAATCATAAACCCGACTTGAAGTAATTGAGCTGAAACAACCAATTAAATCGCTGTTTATTTGCGCCAGGACATTCAAGTTAAAGTTACTGATTAAAGGATTATAAATCGTCTGGATTGTCGGCTACCGCGTGTTGTATCATCGTTAACACATCGACACAATCTAGCCAGACGCAAATGGTGTTTAGAAGGTATAAGCTAGGGGAATCGCCAATGGTCTCGTGTAATGTTTCACTCTGAACTTTCTGAGTGGGCATGGACGTGTTTGCATGCGTCCTGACGAACGTCATGCGGACGTCAACGTAGGCAACATTGCAGATTTAGGGATGGGTCCATTATGATGTGGGACGGGATCACTATGACCGCCAGGACGTCACGGCATAATCTTCATGGTCGGGTCACTGGACAGTACTACTAATGCAGCATACTTGTACTAGTAGCTTGCCGTGTGAACATGCACGTATCTATCTGACTACCTCTTGCAGCAAAACACATCACCAGATGGCAATGATTAGTCATCAGTTCTGATCTTTTCCCGATCGAGCACGTCTGAGACACGCCGGAGTCAATGGCTACGTTACGTTAGCCGAACTGGGCCAGGCGCTGTTAGAAGACTGAACAAGACTCCCTCAAATTGTTATTGATTCGGACCATCCCACGTCGTATAACCTAATGTTTGACCAATCGTGGGGGCATTACCCATTATTGATCAAGCCATCCCAAACGTCCATTTTTAATTACACCCCTGTCGTCCTTCATGCCATTGGTTGTTTGCACCCTTACAATGCACCGCCAACATGTTCTTTTGATTGTCATTTTATACCTAGTTCTTCTGTCATCTATTCATCCATTATCATCCCTTGATGCCTCTTTGTAATTCTGTAATCATCTGTTATTTTCGAATATTCCCAATATTTTTTAGAGCAAGTTCATGGCATTTATGTGCATTATAAATATATTTTTTGTTTGGCATTTATATCAAATAACAAATATCTCAAAGTGTTTATGTCAATCATTCAATATATTGTACTGCGTTTATGTCAAATATTCATTGTCTTATATCATTTCTGTCCAGTATGTCTAAAGATCTTAACGATAGTTAAATTTTGCTCAGAATTTTCCCAGACCCAACTCGTTTCCTTTCACTATCCTCTGCAACGCCATCCCTGATGACCCTGATACTCCTTCAGCATCATCTGCGACAGTATGTGAGATCATCATTGGCTTGGATATTCATTGAATCAATTAGACACCGTCCCTCCTTGTACATAGTTAGGATTCCTTTTAAGCGACTGGTGATAAGAAAAGTGTGTCCACAGACAAATCTATTACATAGAGGCTTGAACTCATCTTGGAGTCTCCAAAACGAAAGTCATAACGACATTTGATCAGAAGTATTCCATACCACGACCACGGATAGCCCCCATGTACGATATCAACACATTATTTGTATTTGAACGAAATTTCCTTTGATGAATGTTATGCTATTTTGGCCGTATAACATACCATGTTGTTATGTTTCTACAATCAAAATGGAAATGGATTGGGTTTTGTTTCAACCAGAATCGTCAATCATACATATTTCACATAATTTTAAGTTCACTCATCCATTTTGAATTCTGAATGTCTCAGCTGACATTGAAACCCTTTACCGATAACGGTGATGTTGAAATTGAACTGTTCATAATGATTATGGTCTTTCTAAGCTACTTAGGTAGTGCTGGAAATAATTCAAAGCATAATAGAATATGGGTGAGTTCAAATTTAAAGTCATATCGGCAGTATTTAAACCATGTCACGACAGGAAAACGTTATACAACGAAAGACAGTACAATAGCGAGCAATACATCACATTCAAAAGAGCACGTATAAATCAGCAATACAAGATCAAAACTAATCAAACATCATCAGCAACCAAGCCGTCAGGCCACCACCCTTGGACCAATGGGGGCTTAAAGTATCTCTGCTACGTGCATGGTTCACAAGCAGTTTCAAAGAATGTGAATATCTATGAAATACGGTGTATAAATAAACAGTAATCCAAACTTACTCTTTGTGTTACATTTCTGAATCCATTTCATCATAAAGAACTATCCTTCGTTATTTTCAAGGTCTTTACATACGTAATAATGTTGGAGTTGTCTGAATGATCTAAGGCGCGTCTCTGTGTTTACAGAGCGCCGTCATATCGCTGGAATATTGCTGAGTGCGGCGTTAAACAACAAACCAACTCTGTGTTTACTTGTGACAAGATCCGTGAGTTTTAATCTACGATGTATAAAGAACCGATTGTTATCCTTGGTTGCCAGCACTGTACCAGTCCTCGTTGTTTTCAAAAAGTTATTTTTGACTAAGTCCTGCGTCACATGTTCACATATTCTGGTCAGTAGGAAGGACAAAAAATCCAATAAAAGGGACAAAAAACATTTCCGTAATCAAAGATATCTCTGCTAAAAGAAATCCATTGTATGATTCCGACTCTTTCATATTAAGCATGTTTTTATGAATAACTATCAAACACTGATGATACCAGGTGTTCGCGAAAAGATAAGCGCATCCTGCTCCACCGATGGCACCGTCACAAATACATGCAAAGGCAAGGCAATTGTTCACAAGAAGAAATCACGGGAACATTATTGAACTGCATCTGACATATTTGTCACTCATTCGACAAATTCAGACACAATACATATTTACCAAAAATCATTTTTAAATATTAACTGAGGCCTTGAATGTTGTCACCCTGATCAAGCAGATTTTGAGCAAGAGTCGTATGAAGCCTTTTGAAATCTTCGTTGAAAGAGCATGCTCCATTGTACCCAAAAGTTGCGAAATGTAGACACCACAGGCTGAAGCTGTTGGAATATTGCTCGTCATTAAGGGAGACAGTTTGAAAAACACATATTTTCTTAAAGTTGGTGTTTGAGTAACTATGCTGACATGCGAGCTGTGTTCGCGGAGGCAGTCTTGTTGGTCTTTTGACATATGTTTCACACAATCCTTTTGAGGCGAAAACGTAAATTTTGCAATCGGCGGTTTAAAAATAACAGTGCTTTCAGATTGCATTTATATATTCATTTTATTTTGTCTCTTTTGGGCGAGGGTTGTGTGAATCGGTGGATCCGCAAAACATGCTTTATTAAAGTGAGTGGGTGAGTGAGTGAGTTGGGTTTAACGCCGCTTTTAACACGATTCCAGTTATATCATGGCGTGTCAGCTTAATGTTGGAGGAAAGCCCGAAGTGATGCAGGTCTCAGACGTTTACCGCTTCGGTGAAACCCACCAGCACGGGTATGGTGCTGACAAACCTAGAAACATAATCGGGGCGAACCGGCATTCGAACCCACAATCATAGGTTTCTGGCGTGCCCAAGGATGCACAGCGAATCGCGGGCCTTAGACGACTGGGCCACCCGTGCTCTCTTTTATTAAAGGCATCGCCTCAGTTGCTGAGGCTTTTTAGTCGTTTGCTCCTAATTTAACCCGATTATGACTCTGCCGGCATATACAAAGGAAATACTGACTGTTAAAGCTATTACTTGATGATTTACCAACACATAATTGACACACTGAGATGGCAAATGCACTTCTTCAACGAGCTCCCCCTGATATCCATCAGCCATGCAAACTAGCACGATCCTTCTATCAACAAGCTATAATACAGACTCTGTTATAATTGCTCATTTGTCCTTCCTGTATTAATGCCTTTGTTTGTAGAGCAAATAGCATTTGCCAAACAACTGTCTGATCAACCGACTCATTGCCATCGTCCTCTGCAAAGACGATCAGATAAATATAACACCGTTACTGAGTGTTTTGATTCATTACTGTGTGTTGTTATGTGTATGTGGCTACAACAGTGCACCCAGTATTGGTGTTCACGGATCACAATCCGTTGGTGTTCGTGAACAAGATGAAAAACAAGAATCAACGGCTAATGAGATGGAGTATTGCCCTGGAAGAATTTAACTTGAACATCAAACATATCAAGGGGGCACAAAACGTCATCGCAGACGCCCTTTCCAGAGGTTTTAATTCATAAACAACTTATGAATGTGTACCTTGAACATGAACAATGATGGTTTATGAACATTTGGAGCAGTACATTATATATGTGTGGATTGTGTTTCATATTGAACAAAGACCGGATGATGTTATTTGTATTTATGCTATGCTTTGATGTTTCATATGTACAGTGTGTTGTTCTTCTTGTGTGTGTATCAACTAAAAGATAAAGTTTGATTGGAGATAATATGTAGAAGTTTTTCATATCAAGATTATGAAAAACATTCTGTTTTTTAAGGGGGGGATTGTTATGTGTATGGGTGTATGCTTTTATATGTTTGTTAGTATATCAGATGCATTTAGACTTGAATTGAAACAAGAAGGCTTGGGTTGCGTAATTTTGCTTGAATAGTACACCTGGGGAGCTGGCTGCCTGAGCGGGTTAAGTAATTATGTAACAAGTGAAGCTTGTAGCTAATCAGCATTATAGTATAAGGTTGGGGTGATTCAAAAATAGTTAGTTTTTTCTGCTTCTTGGGTGTTGGCCAGACCTGTATTTTAACCTCCTAATTTTTAATGTTAAAGTTCAGAACACTGTGTGAGAGATTGTATCCCATGTCGGGGCTTGTGAAACTGAACTAGAAATCATGCTGATATTTGCAAATGTGTGCCTTGGAAAACTTGCATTGTGAGCTTATGTGGAACTATGGATAGATGTGTTTTCGTGGACCAGGGGGGGAGTGAACAATCAAACATGGAAATCAGGGTGACTATATAAGTATACAATTTGCTGTAGCTCTTTGATGGTGATATTATTTGTACATGGTAGCCCAAGCCTAATTCTCCCATAGTAAACTTAGCTGTATTGGTAATCTATCATGCATTGTTAATAAACATCTGTCTTAATTGTTGTGCGATCCTTTAATTGTGCGAATGGATTTGGAGTGTATCCCTTCGTTCCACTTCCACTCGTAACAGTGTCCATGCGACATTATAACGCATAGCAGAGTGAAAGATGGCTTTACGCCGGGTCAGTAGTCTTTAAGCATCCGGAGTAGCCTAGTGGTCCAAATCCAATTCTCGGTTTGGTACTGGAATATTGCTCACTCGTTCACATTTATTGTTGGAAAGATGAGAAAAAGTTTTTTTCTTAATTACAAAGGAATTGATTTTTTTATTGATAGGAATCATCACTTATTGGCAAAATCAAAAAGGTTGCACTGGAGTAAATCACCGACCAATTTCTCTTTTTGCTTACAAATATACACAGGGGAATTCCGGGAATATCTGTGCTTACTGCAAGGCTCGACATGTATACGGGCCCAATGTGATGTCTATCGCTGATATCATGCAATGTGGAAGGTTTGAGAAATAAGCTTGTAAAGTTTGACTTCATTCCATGAATGAGAAAACAATTTTAAATTTAGTAGATAAAACCACCCTACCCGTTTTCTCATTCATAAGAAATCCCTGACAAACGCAGAGTCGACTGTACGATTCTGACAAAATTATGAGCATGGGGTTATGAATAAATATAAAAAAGTCATGATACCAGGTGAGAATTGCATCGAACAATATTTTTGTCACTGATTCGTCAAAGTTGGAAACGTCCTTGACCTGTCTACTACAAAACCTTTCTGCAAGCTTTACTGAGACCTTGAATTTTGTAACCTTGATAAAACAACGTTTGATTGGCAACAGTGTGTGCAAAAGGGGAACCATGATATTGTGTGTACAGCTGGTCAAGCCATACATGTACATGTCCCGGACAACTGACCAATTTCTAAAATCCAACTCTTAGCTGCTCATCTAACAACTTACCACACTTTTAAAATGCCTTCTTCATCAAATAACTCGAGACAAAACTCACGTCGAAGTAGTACTTAACAACAAAGACTGGACAGTAATATCAGATATAGTTTGGGATGTGGAACACATCAAGGTGCAATTCACCCGAATGACAGCACACTGTGTGACTATGGTATGTTTATCACGTTATAAGTATTCTATTCTATGAAGTTTAACGACGCACAGCAATATTCCAGCTGTATGACAGCGGTCTGTAATTAATCGAATCTGTACCAGATAATCCAGTAATTGACATCATGAGTATCGATCCACGCAATTGGATACGATGACTTGCATCAACCAAGTCAGCGAGCCTGACCACCCGATCCCGCAAGTCGCCTCTTACGACATGCATAGTCGCCTTTTGTGGCAAGCATGGGTTACTAAAAATCCACTCCACCCGGATCTTCAAGGGTCTCACGTTATCAGCTTTATGAAAGGAATAGTAAGGTATTGCGATTTTATGTAGGAAGCAATGTAGGATAATGAAAATGAACCCAACCAAAATTGTACAAATACATCGAATTATTTATAATTGCTTCCTTAGTAAATATTGCAAGGCTATTTAAATTTATAACAAAAATCTTTATAATTATGCAAATGTGTTATTTTACAACCCTTTATCATTTGCTGTAATTCGTAATTGTTATAGAAATAACCATATTCTGACTAAATTCAGACAGGGCTCGATGCTGTGGTATTCAAATACATGTGGGCACACACTTAATTAAAGAGGCAAAAGGGTTAATAAATTTCTCCACCTCAAGTCCCCCTGTGTGTTGTTATATGGCAGTGTGTTTTACTGTTGAACAATGATTGTAACTGTGTTCGATTGTTTCTGCTGAAATTCGGCATACGACCATTGCATGTGCATTGTATTTGGATAATGATTAGTCGTCAGGAATTTAGAACTATTTAATGTAAGCAGTTTTGAGGAAGTTACTATATTTAAATGCTAGTGTGATATGGTTAAACTTCCGGAATACAGTGGACTGTGATAGTGTGTTATATAAGCATGTGGAATATTCTATATGTTGTGAGGGCACTGTGTGGAACGGTATACAAGGGGACGAGAGCATGCTTACATATATCCAACACATTTTGTCTCTCACGCATTTCATCACATCAAGGCCGGCTTTCTTGTGAGGATCGCTCATCACCTCGGATTCCCCACCCAGGCCTGTCTCGGTAGCTTGACCGCTGTAGCCGCTGGGTGAATATATATTATTATCACTGACTTTTGCTATCACCAATGTATTTTGGTGTTTGATAGTGACCACCGCCATCATATGATATACAGCCGTTGAATATTGTACTACCACTATATTGCGTCCTGCTATTGCAATTGTCGTGCAGTAATTTGTTTTCATTTGTAAACCTAGTTAACTTTGTAATATATTTGTTGTTTGTTGGTTTCACACTAAGTTTTTTTACGTACCGATTTCTGGGTTAACATATTGTTTCAATTTTGGAATCGACACGTAACAGTGTGCACTAATACATTCGAACTGCGATTCGAAATTCATTCAATATATAGAGCCTAACACAACATTCATGTATTTAACGACTTGTGTTACTGTCAGCATTATAGGCTGTAAGATAATAAAAATTCGGGTCAAAGTGACGTTATATTCAGCTGCCTCACTCAGTCATTAATGTCTCTATTTGTGTAAAATGTGAGTTTGAAAGACTCGATATTCACAACTGACTGTCAAATTACATGTAGTTGGCATTCCGAAAATCATCAAATGTGTTTTCCACTGATACCGAGTGCAGACGCAACTCAAGTAATTAAAATCAAAATTATCACTACTGTGATGTTGGAAGGTTCGATACAGGAAGTGTTACTCGTATTTTTCTCTGAAAAATACACTGGAGCATGATGGATGAGCGAGCAATTATAAAATGGTTTGTATTGTTTAAGAGATGACAGAAGAGTTTTGTCAGCTAGCATGGATATTGAGGATCAGAGGAATAAGTTAAAGAACTGATTGTGACGCCTCACATGTCAATCAGCTCGTAAATCATCAAACAATAAGGACATGATTTAAGACGTGATGACCTGTGAGGATTGTTACAGGGAATGGTGTGGTTACACTACCATATGAGATTCAATGTAAGAGTGGTAAGTCTTTATAACCGGAATTATTTTGCTGTGTCCTTGAGTTGAAAATGATGTTTGAAAAGCAACGCAATAATTAGAAATTAATTGAATAATGTTAACGGAAAACGTGAATATTATTTGGCTTTTATGAAATAGAGAACTGACATGATGAAAATATGTAGGTCTTATAATGGCATTCTAATAAACACAAACTGGAGATTAAATAGATCAACTTAATAATTAATTGGAAGTATGCAAATGTACATGCAATTAACATAATTAAACATGACCAATTTCGTAAGCCTTTGTATAAAAACGGTATCACCAAAACCTCCATCGTAGAGACAATTGAAACTATATATGTAAACATGTATTTAAATATTTGAAACACAAATGGGAGAAACACCCTTGCTCTAAAGTATAACGAGGTTATATGAGATTTTCTTCTGTTGATTTGTTTTAACAGAGCACAATGTTTTTGTAATATTCCCGTACACTAACCAACACGAGAGAATAAAAAATATTGCAATTTCACATAGTTGCCATCAACAACTGTTGCACTGATGTTTGAAACAGACGCGCTTTTAGTGTTTTTTCTATTTAAAGTCCATCAGCAAATTCAAACGACGTTTTGAGACGCGTGTGCGTTTGCTAATACTGATTGAAAGCCATTGCTCTGCAGATGCAATCATTCCAAAATGATACTAACCACGAACAAGGATGAACTGTTTGCTCATTACTCTCAATGAATCTTCAAGCTTGTGATGAGACAACGCCTCTGTGTCCCTGACAGATGATACTGACTAAAGGCAGTTGAGAGACACAATCAATGACGGTGCATGTGGTGAGAGGAGGGAATTGATTGGTTGATATGTGTGTTGGCGTGATGCTCGACGCCTTGTTAGGTGAATGATTAATGCAATTAATTTGAAATGATATATAAATATATGAAGGAAGACACGAAAAGCATTCGGAATGAATTGTCTCGATAGGATCTAACGGGTATTTAAAGGGAGCGCGTCTCAGACAATTTGACAGTCCAAGCAAGTTCTGTTCTAGTCGCTAATCTTTGTGACGGGTGCCACCGGTGGGCAGGATACTCTCGCCTTTTCGCGAATTTGATGGCGATTCAAAAACAAATGCTTATGATATGGTCGAAATACCACCAAGAAATCTGGTTTGGGCAGATATTTCTTATGATGATGGCAAGTGTTTTGTCGTTTTTGCAGGTTCCCGTCAAAATACGATGGTAATATGAATGGAAGGCTGGCATGCAACTTGGATTGTATAGTCCAAAAGCAGAACGCAATACAAACATACCCAATATGATATCTGGGGTACTTATGTTTAATTCTTTGAGCATCGTTCTCCTGCGCTATATAAGTGGACTTTCATTATTTAAATTATCATTACTGTTTCACTCCTTACTGACACTTAGGCACAAGGGGGCGGTCGGGTAGCCTAGTGGTTAAAGAGTTCGCTCGTCACGCCGAAGACCCGGGTTCGATTCCCGACATGGATACAATGTGTGAAGCCCATTTGTGGTGTCCCCCGTCGTGATATTGCTGGAATATTGCTAAAAGCGGCGTAAAACCGTACTCGCTCACTCACTAAGGCAACAGGGATGCAGATACATAACCTATTTGCAAACAGTTTACAGTTGGTCTTCATTTAATCTGGGATCAACATCTCAGCATCTGGGTTTTGTACAAACAACGAAAGTAAAACTAATATATTCATCAAACGTGTCTCCGCCACCTCACACGTACACATATATTTAATGTGGTAGTTGAAATACACATTACACACTCACTGATTACGGAGCTTGGGTGTGATCAAAATTGGATCATGTCAGTCAATGACTGATGATATGAAGAAGTGAATGTTCGATATGAATCAGTTTCTTGTTCCTTCGCGCGAAGTTAATCAGTACATAATAACGCATCTGACACACCACACACGTCTTAATGTCGTAACATTATTTGAAGAGGAAAATCAATGCTCGAGCATGCTCTTTCTACGAAGATTTCAAAGAACGTCATACGACGCTTGTCCAAAAGTTTTTTGATCATGGTCACAGCATTCAAGGTTTCAGCAAAGCTTTCACAACGTTTATGGTAGACATATGGAGTATATTTTTTTTATTTAGGTAAAATATTTACTTGCCGTTTGTGACGGGAGTGACTGGTACAGGCTACTCTTATCTTGCGAACACCTGTTATCATCATCATTTAAAAGTGATTCATAAACAAATGTTAATGAGGAAGCTGGACTCGTACTGTGAACTCTGCTTTGCAGAAGAAATTTCTTGTATGGGTATGGGAGTATGGGAACGGTTTTGTTGCTTATTTTTACAACGTGAACAACGGTTGCAACAATATTCGAATTTCAATTTTTTGCATCACTGTGATGATGGTGTCATGATGGATCTTCAACTTCTTCTGTCCAGGGGGCACGGGTGGCCAAGCCGTCTAAGGCGCCGCGATTCGCTGTGCAGAGTTGCGTCCCTTGGGCACGCCAGAAACCTATGATTGTGGGTTCGAATCCAGGTTCGCCCCGATTATGTTTCTAGGTTTGTCAACATCATACCCGTGCTCGTGGGTTTCACCGAAGTGGCAAACGTCTGAGACCTGCATCACTTGTGGCTTTCCTCCCACATTAAGCTGACATGCCGTGATATAACTGGAATACTGTTAAAAGCGGCGTTAAACCCTACTCACTCACTCACTCACTCTTCTGTCCAATAGTGAGTGAGCTAAGTTTGTTTCATAGCGAAGTCAACAATGGCGGGTAACATGAGCAACAAGCAGTGTCGGGGCACTATGACACAATCAACCACGTGGCACATTGTTACCCCTGATTCTCATTAGTCAGACACTTGTTTCAATTGACATGCTTGTCAAAATTTAAAAGACCTGAGATACACATCTGCTTCAAACTATTCACTTGAACAGCTGTTTGTACATGTTTATCACATCATAACTCCCTCATACTGGAGTTCATATTTGGCGTTGAATATGGTAAAATTCCTCTTCCAGCGGCAGTCAGTAAAAGTCTAGCTATATTAGGTAGGTCTGTGAGTAATCGAGTCTTGACCAGACAATCCACTGATTGATATCACGAGCATCAATTAACCCAAGTGAGATTCGATGATATGCAATCAACCAGGTCACCGAGATCCAACCGATCTATTTAGTCGCCCTCAAGCCAATCATAGGTTGATGGGGACCTATATTCTTCCCCGGAATCCCTGCGTGACTTCTTTCAACAATGTATCGTAGCACTGAGCTGTTTAAGACTGTTTACGTCAGTGCTACACTATGGGAATTACGGATCACATCTCTACGACCATCTTGTGGAATGAGGCCCTCCTACTATCGCTATTTTCTGTATGATAAAACGTATGAGGAACTCCTCTGGGATCTCAGACTCTATACGCCTTCTGTAAGTATGATGCAAATAACGAGGTAGCGGTATATGGACGTGTTCGACGATTTGCAAAATGACTCTTGTGACCACATGACCTATTCAAGATTTGGATAAAACCTTATGGTGCAAGTCGGTGAGCTGTGCTTATGCTTGTCAGGAAACTAGGTCTGATGACAAGTCGTGTGATAAAAAGGGATTTATTCCCGTGATGGAGGAGAACATTATGACATTCAGATGGAGGTGTCAGTTAATTCAGTTAATGTTACAGCTGATTGTATCAGACCAAATTACGAAAGAGTATGCACTTTGGAAGACCCACGATGCTTAAAAAGCAAAATGTAATTTGTAAAAGAAAAAACGGAGATCGGCGTTCGAGAGTTCAAAGACACAGCACTGGACTTTAATGTCAAAAGACAGCATATTATAAGATGGTACCGAACTGCGCCCCTTTATATTCTGCGACCTATTAATCAAAATATATTTTTTTTAAATGTAGTTATTTAACGTCACACCTAGCAGCATTTCAGCGACATTACGACAGACTCTAAATAATCGAATCTGGAATAGACAATCCAGTGATCGATATTGTGAGCAGCGAACCATCGGGGAACGATGACGACCAAGTCATAGAGCCTGACCACCGATCCATAAGTCGCCTCTTATGGCCAGCATAGGTTTCTGTATATTATCCTGCAATGCGGGTGTTCTAACTAAGAGGAGTCATTGAAGTTGCAAAACATATATCTAGTGATGGGTATTCCAACCTTAAGCAAGAGTATGAGCCAAGAGGCGTGATGACAACAAGCGCTTGTTATGGAGTTATGGAGTAACATAATTTCGTCAGAAATCTCATCAAGAAAGAATGGATAACATCATCTGTTCCTCAGATATCGAAGCCATCTAGTTAACAGAATGCAGAGACAAATTAGCTAATTGTCATTGGTCTGAAGTCATGAAATGGAATAAAAAAAAATGCGGCAGTATCAGCTTTACTGTTTCCTCTTATGTCTATATGACTGAGTAACCAGCAAAACTGTATGTCATTTCCAGCCAGACACAGTTTATCGTGCAGTTCTAATGCTGAAGTAGTAAAGGGTGATCTAATGTCTTAATTTCGAGTAGATTGTAACGTGACAATCTCTTTGAAAATCTTTGAGTTTTGGATATATTGCAGGGTAAAAAATTATAGCTTTGGATAACCATCACTTTGAAACTATTTCCCATTGACCACTTATGTACGTTACTGAGGCATCACAGTTGCTGCCTCTCGATTGTATTCATGTAACTTCCACGCCATTACACATGGGATCCGTCAGTTGCTAGTATGTTATTAAGAACTTTAGCATAATTATTTATCTTTATGCTAAAAGGGATAACAGATAGTATACTACATTCAGGCCTCTGTATCTCTTGATTATACACATCAGACAGAGTAGTCCCCACTCTTACCTTAAACATTCTATCTTTTACAATATTTGATACAAAGGAAGGTAAACGACCTTTAAATCCAATACCATGTAGATACTTGAAAAGTCAATACTTCCATGTTGTGTCACATGCCTTCTTCAAGTCAAAGCCTATACAGAATGTTGGTTAGTGAAGGCATTTTTTACGAATGATACCAATTTAACAATCTGATCCATGTTAATCCCCTGGTGCCTGAAACCACACTGAATATCGAATGACAAGCTTCTATTGATTCCAAGTGTCACACACGTTGATCATGTATCATTCGTTTCATGTTCTTACATACACAGCTATATAGATAACAGATACTGTGCCGGGGTTGGAGGCAGGGAAAACCATTGCATCTCTCCAAGATATAGAAAAAAACTACCACTTACCCAAATAGCACAGAAATTGTCAAGATGAACAGGCAGACAGGGTTCTGGAAGATTTTGTAACGACTGATAATGAATACTGTCGTGGTCTGTAGACGTATCATGAGCCGTGTTAAGAAATGTGATTAAGTGAAAATTGTCATTATAGTCCTCAGATGTGTCAGATTCAAAATTTTATTTCTCCTGTTTCTCACGAAGATGATAATTCTGAAACCATGGGACATACTTATCTGAATATGAATGTTTAGCTGATGTGTCTGCAAGTTTATTACGTTTTGATATGAGTTGTTCTTTTCAAGTACGACACGAAGATGCTCAACCGAGTTCTTGTATCATTTACCCTTTATCCTTCGGATCATGTTGAATTAAAGAGGAACGTGAAGTTATTTTTATATGTTAACGATTGCTTTGAGGTACGCATATTTTGTTTAAACGTTCGAGTTTTCGCTCGTGAAATTCTTACATGATGTTTCTTTATTTTCTTTCCAGCTCTTTTTTCAATCATCGTCTAACCATGGATATGAACGCGAGGATTTGACGAGGCCTTAGGAAAAGTTTCTGAAGCAAAATTTAGCAATTCATCAGATAATAATTGTATAGGTTCGTTTGTATATTCGAATGAAGTATGTGTAATAATATCAGACTATAGAACTTGAAACGTTTTCCAATTAGCATTGGAAACGTTGCACATTGAGTCAGTGAATGTATATTGGGAGTGATTCCCTTCAGAACTGACGGTAGGTGATCCCTCCCACATAAGTCATCATTGACAGTCCAAGAGATACTGAAAATAGTCGCATGAGTAGTCGAAAGATCGATATCCATAAATAAGTTCCTGCAGCAGGATGCAAGTAGGTGTCAGTGCCATAATTAAGTTGCGCCTAGAGAGGTCTTCATCCGGGTTCCCTTTGTTTTATCATTGATGGAAGAACTACACCATAAAGGATTATGCCCGTCAAAATTACAGACAGACAGACTGACAGATTTATTGGACCCATTGTACAAAATTCCTTATATATTTTTATCGAAGAGTTACCTCATTGATAATTTCTTTTGTTGAGAACATTTGAAATTTTGCAAAACTTATCATTGTATCATTGTTGGATAGTTGACAGCCTTTCTAAACAAAAATAATGATGATTAACTGACTTTTGGATAAACATTTCTTGCCGACTTGCATGAAGAGGACTATTGTATACAAATGAAGTTCATCCTCAATTACGTGACAGTGTTTACATAAGACGGCATTATCCTCAATATTGGCCACACAACTACGAACAAGTTTAATACCAAGAGTATTTTGTCCACGTCTAAATCTTGTAGACATTCTACATTCACAATGCTTAATATTTGATAAATATTTTTCGCAAACGATATAAGATGTATGCAGTTTATAGAAAGAGAGGGTCTTGCTGCCTAGAGGTGCATGCCAATCTTAAAACGAATAATCTTTAACTTTCGCTGAGTATATGTACAAATAATCCTGTATTGCCAACGTTTTGTGCAACGCATACTTTTCTAAAACCCTAATGACTCAGCAAAAATCTGATATGCGATGCCAAGTTAGGACGTTTTCTATCAACAATGGATAATGACATTTTATAACACTGGTATTGGTATCTGTTTGGACTCATTTGCATTATCTTAAGCCAATATTTAATGCATTTTACATGATAAATAGTACGTAGTGGATACCTGCTACATTCACCATAGGCTACTGCATTTGCAGTTCTGTAGTCTGTGGGAGGTAAACATTTCCCAAATTTGCGATGATATTTATAGGCATTAACTAAATTTACCAAATTTGCGATAATATTTATAGGCATGAACTGTTTACATACGCTCACCATTATGATACCATTTCTCATTTTTTAACAAGAAGCCTCCCATTTTAAACACAATAATCTTACTCTTTTCAGTATTAATATATATACCCCTCTTATAAGAGTATAAATATAATTCATCAAGACGTTTTTGTAATTTTAATACACTGTCTGCAAAAAGTACATGTATTAAATCGTCGGCAAACAATAGGGCAGTTATATTGAACACTTCCTCTGAGATAAAAACACCATCATGGAATTTACTTTCCAAAAATATAACTAATTCGTTGATAAACAAAGAAAACAGAAAGTACATTAACTTACACCTATTAACCTAATCAAATGCATTTCGAAAATCAATAAACGCGCAATATACTTTTCCGTTTTTGCGAATGATATACTTTTGTATAATAGCTTGTAAAATGAAAATGTTAGCAAAAGTTGAATAATCTTTCTTAACCCCAAACATTAGAAAATATTTTACCAGTTATATTGAGAAGTGATATACGACCGAAAGTTATTAGGATCACTTTTACTAATTTTTTATGCAGTGGCATTATTATTCCCGTTTGACCATAATGTTGAGTCATGTCCACTGGACAACACTGCATTAAACAAAATGACAAGATAAGGAGTTGTCAACATTGTCAACAGATTTGTTAAGTTCTGGAGGGAATCCATCATAGCCAGGTGATTTTCCACACTTTAAATGACGAAGAGCGTTTATAACATCTTGTTCGATAAAATCTCACGATAAAATATCATCTTGATTTTGACAGTCTGGGCATAACTATCATGATGATGTTGAAAAAACTGATCACGGATTTCAGTTGAGAAATCCCATCCCAAATTGACACTGGATTAAGCAATTCCTTAAAATAATCTAACCAAGTTGCGGGTGCGATACCGTTACACAAGTCTCCAAAATGTTGTACAGTTACTATCATTCGCAGCATTAGCTAATGCGACTATGCTTGTCGTAAGAGGCGACTAACGGGATCGGGTGGTCAGGCTCGCTGGCTTTGTTGAATCATGTAATCGATCCAAATTGCGTGGATCGATGCTTATGATATCAATCACTGGATTGTCTGGCCCAGACTCGATAATTTACAGACCGCCGTCATATAGCAGGAATATTGCTGAGTGTGGCGTAAAACAACAAACCAACCAACCAGCCAATCATAATTGTAGTATTCAATTATTCATCTCCTGCCTAATCGGCGAGTTTTGATCACAAGCATTCCCACTTACACACGGACATGTATAAAAATCATCAATTACCGCCTCTCGCCATATGCAATTTTCATTGATGGCCCTCAAGTACCTTCCGTCGGCATCCGTCGTTGAGAGAAATCAGCAAACAGGTCGTCCTTGTTCGTGGTTACCATCAGTTGACTGCGGGAAGCAGTGATTTGCAACGATTATCAACAAACAAATATGCATCTCGAAAACGGGAATATTCTTTTGGTCTTTAAGTATAAAAGAACCAAAAAGACACGACTGTTTCACAATAAAACCATTCAGAATAGGTTAT
The DNA here is from genome assembly GCF_023055435.1 of Haliotis rufescens. NCBI lineage: Eukaryota > Metazoa > Mollusca > Gastropoda > Lepetellida > Haliotidae > Haliotis > Haliotis rufescens. Next base: position 55,937,326 of record NW_025963779.1, on the reverse strand, counting down.
GTATCTAGGTTGTACTTTACCTTAGTGCGCTGAACAGTTATAAATACAATCGTGCAAATCTGTTCCCCCTATTTATATTCATACAGGAGATATAGAAAATGCTCTTTTAATTTCAGATGGCGAAATCTTATCATGCTTTTGTTTTACAAAGGTTTGTATGGATTTGTTACACATTGTAATTGTTTCATACACAACTTCCAAAACGTGTATTCATATTATGCATGTATTTGTGTCAACTTGCATTGACGCTTTTCTGTAACAATTTGGAGGTTAGTTTCCAATTTCTGTAATGGTCTTTAGAACATAATTTAATCGCATGGTCTTCTTCCTGGCAGGCCACAAGGAGATTGGAGCCCTCTAACGTGGACTCTCAGAGGTGAAATAGCCAGATACGTGTAGCTCACGCATCAACTAATCCCCATAACCAACCTCTTGGGTCACGTCTGTCACGTCTTAAAATAAGCCCCTATTGTTTGATGATTTATGAGTGAAAAGTTGACACATAATGCGTCAAATACAGTTCTTTAAAGTCCCCAACACCCATGCCAGCTAACAAGATTCTTCTATCAACACTAAAGCAACACAAACGCTTTTATAATTGCCCTTTCATCCGTCAGTTTCCAATGTAGTTTTTCAGAGGAAAAACGAACTAATAGATGTTTTCCTGTATCGATCCTTCCAAAGTAGAGTAAACGCTTCCAGTCCCGGATAATTATGATATTATTTGTATTGCGAGAGTGATTGTGGCCCTGTGTCGTGTCCTGAGCAGTGGAAAACGGGTTTAGGGGACAATCCGAACGTCAACTGGTTATACAATCACTTGCCACACATTGAACGCATCTCAAGGCTTCCTTTATGATTCCTAAACTCGTGCTTATGATATGGTCTGAATCGTTCAATGGACTCTGCTTTTAACAGAATTTTCTTATGATTACGGAAATATTTTGTTGCTTTTATCTTTTTTTAACTTTATTTGGATCACATCATTGCGTGTCAGTTTAACGTAAGAGCAAGTGCCAAAGTATCTCACGTCGTAGATGTGCTCCAGTTTGGTGAGCACCTAACAGCGTGGGTGTGGTGCTTACATACCAAGTACATTTGGGGTTCGAACCTTACATTGAGGCGTTAGCAATGGGAACATATTGACCGTGTTGCTACCTTGTTAAACGTTACCTTCAGGGACAGCACTGTTCTGATATGTTTCACATGAGTCTAAACAGAAGAGACAAAAAACCGGAGATATATAAAATATGTTTCATTGTTCCTTGCACAATTATCTGGTTCCCCAAACAGATATGCATGTACTGCCCTGTTCTTAGTTCAGGTTTGTTGCATATGCATCTTGATCGTTCAGGATTTCATAATATAATCGGAATATGGTATTCAAAATAATATTTATATGCATAAGCGTCGTTGAAAGAATTACCAAATCAGGTTCTACTTACACATAACCAAATCCATTTTGGAACAACATACACTCAAAGGCAAATGTTATTGTGACATACGAAGAACAAAGAGAATCGGTCAAATATTTAATTCAATGGATGGAATTATATGACATGGAAGGACAATGTATGAAGGTACGGAAACGAGCAGCAATCCTCATGAAGAAAGCTTCTGTCACATACAACAAGGAACACGAAGGGATTGAGAAGGCAAGCTCACACACTCAGAAGCAAGTCTCCACCTTGTGCATTGGTGCAGGCCTGACACATTCGTCTTGTGGGGGCAAGTAAAGGTTGACGAAAGGCCTGGGGAATTACAGGAAGGACAAGACGGAGTCCCTGCAACGTTACTTGGGGATTTGGAAGACGCTGCAAACGTTCGTATTTTCATCCCTGGCATGTTCGAATGGTGTCAGATTCAGGGGATGTTGCAAGGGTAACAACATGGTTCTGAGTCAGATACCGCTGCACAATTCGTGGTCCACCGCAAGAGTTGTGTGTACTATTTCCGACGTCGACTTTGATGTTCTGATGTCAAAAGTAGCCGCCTGGCTGGGCGCTCGCACGGGTGCCATAGATGCATAAACATCACCGGACTGTCCTCGCAGAAACGCCTCTATTGCCAGAGATGGTACGAGCTGTGAGCGTTGCTGTCTAAAACCTGTATACAAGATGCGTGGTTCGAATCCATGTGTCTTGGCCAAGGAATGTCACTGGTGGGCGGTCACTACGGAGGCGGTCTCTGGTGTGGTTCTTCAATTGATAACGTCGCCAAAAGTGCACTATGGCGTTCATGTGGATGGTGAGTTGACGTGCGACGTCACACTTCGAGGTACAAGATTCATGCATTCCTATGGCCCACCATTTGTCATTTTCACTGGGCGTGACAGGTTTAATATCATCAACACGATCAAAAGTGATGTTTTTTCTGAACTATAGACTTCAAAAGATTGCTCATGGTGACAAATATATGGTATTGGATATCTGACCTTTTACAGAGAACGTTTGATGCAATTTCTTCAGAATATTCGTACTTCTTGCAAAAAACACGTGGGCTAAACATGGCCATTTTTTTAATTTAGTTCATTAATAAAACATTCTCATTAAGCATTATAGAAGGCACGATTTCACTATCTCTATTGGTTAAAGCTTCCATGTATGTGGTTATTTTAAGAGTTATAATTGGAGCAATATAAATAAGAAAGCAGGAATTGATACCAAAATCTTCATACCCAGTACACATATCTAGAGTGAGTGAGTATGGTTTTACGCCGCTTGTAGCAATATTCCAGCGATATCACGTCGGGGGACACCAGAAATGGGCTTCACGCATTGTACCCAAGTCGTTAATGGAACCCGGGTCTTCGGCCTGAAGAGCACACGCTTTAACCACTAGGCTACCCGACCGCCCCACATATCTAGAGCCGTTTCACACTGGTAATTTTAGTAGAGGGCAATCTGTAGATCTCTTGCCGTAGGATGGCAGTAATTGATAAGCACAGCTTGGGAGGGATGTATATTCCAGCCATGTAATTGGAACGCTCTTCATTAATTTTAGTTTTTTGCAACTTTCACTTTCTCAACTTTCTCAAGACATGTTTACTATCTGATAGGCAATTGATGTAAGAATGTGTGTTCCAATTCATATATATTTTAAATGCTTTTGTATGAGTGAAAGGGAATTGTCTGTATACCATAGATAACTCAACATTTGTACTTCTTAATGTAACACACATAACACCCCAGTTTAACATAAATCTTAGTTTTGAAAGTTTAGTTTCAGGTGCTTATAATATTGTGTATGTTTTAAAATAATAAATCTATGACCTCCGCAAAACATTTGAACGGAGGAGGCGTTGCACAGTACGTGGGAAGCACTGCCATACAATTACAACCATATATTAGACATTCCAGAATTCTCGTTTGTTCAGTTTTCTAAATTTTAATCGAGAACTGTGTCAACATATTTTTCAAGAGTAGTCTGAAATGGAAGTCGCAGTGTTGAAACGATTGCCGTAAAGCTCGAGAAAGCTGCTTTCTAATTGGCTGATGTCGACTTCTTGTTAGTCATGTCAGTGGGCGGTCAAAGTTTGCTGAAGGTCGTTCTGACGTGACCCGTCATGGAATGTCCTCAGATCTTTGTTTAGCGGCAGCGGAAACTAAGATATGATTTTAATGAGATTGGATATTGTAGCAACTGAGAATAATTATCCAGATAATGTTCTCTTCTTTATCATCGTGGTATTCTTCATCATGTCAGGAGAAGTGCGAAGAAGATGCTCTTTCAGTATTGAAGAAGACTGTTCCTGTTGCCCTGTCATGCTCCATGAAGTTCTTTTAAGAAGCTGAATGGTGGTATGCTTCTGTTCACACACACTTGCTCCCCAATTCCGAAGCCCCTCATATCAACATTAAGCCAATCACAAACATGTTCTTCCAGAATGTCATTTTGGGTGAAACAGAGCAAGATGGAACTCTGTATCTGAAGAATAACATATACTATAGTTATTTATAATTATGCCTTTGAATATTGGGAATGTCGGCCCTGTTGATACGTCTGTAGTGGCCAACACGTTCATGTTCTTTTGAAACTCCTCTGTTAAGTTCTTAAAAATAGGCGTTATTTATACTGAACGCAAACCCCAGCAGTCGTCATTACACCTCTTAACATTTCATGTACTGGTTAACTTCTTTCCTCTAAGGATAGCTTGTGTGTCATTTCGTATAAGTACATCCCCCTCATTCACAACTCTTGTCTTATAGTTAATAATTCTTCTGTAACAAAGATCACAAAATGCTTTTGGATGATACTTAAAATCATCACATCTGACGGCTATTTCATACACTTCCATGATATCCTCAATTCTCAAACAGTTTTACCACTGCTTTATCATTACATAATTTCGATCTTTTTACACACATTCTACACACTAACTCACATTGTTCTTGACTGTGTTTTTCACTTTATGTATCAATTTTTTCCTATTTATATATCCATCAACAGAAGTCCTCTTCACTGTCAGCAACACATAACTAGTTGTCAAGACAATAGGAACGCCAATATACAGACAGTATTAAGAACAAATTAAGACATAACTTCTTTATTGAAACACTATTCACACCTTGACGGAAAACTGTGGAAACCCCTCCTTCAGTAACTAGGCTGTATTTTGATAAATATATATGACCCGGGCATCTTGTCTAATTTTCCTGAGAGGTGATACATAATCACATTCGATAGTCTAAACAGTCTAAACAGTCTAAACAAACTCAATATTGACCGTAATTGAGTGTCAGGTTTCTACAGGAATGTCTAATGGGTCGGGTTCCTTGATATCTGGCTATCACTTTCCTCAACAGACACGTTCTGACATAATAAATGTCAGCCTGTAGTCTTTAAGTTATCAAGCAGGATAAAACCACTTACAGTGGTAAATACTTCTTAAAATGGGAGAAATACTGATATTTCTAACTATAAGAGGATGCGTTACTAAGGTAGCCGCCATATTGTATCAGCCACGCCAGCCCTAGTTACCTCATATATGTAGCAGCCAGACGCGCGCTGGCATCTGACACTCTCAGAGCCTCACTGCAATAAGTGGCCGGAAGAGTTAACTACCGTGTTCTCCTTGTAGAATAACGCCAAAACCTGAAGATAACTAAGTGTTCTTTAGTTGTAAGAAATACTAAGCTTTCAGTAGATTGAACCCAAAATTAAAACTTCGGTACTTTGGATATCACTTCAAAGGACGATGATGTCGTTTCAAATAAAGTTTAATTAGAAATTTGTTACTAGATAAAGTATTATTAGATGTTATTACAACTTCAAAGAGGTTTTTGCAAGGTTTAAGCTTATTGAGCTATACTTCCAAGAAGAAGAAAGTAGAACATAATTACATTGATATGAAATATCTCTGATACAAAAAGTGATTCATGTGAAGCTCTGCATCATGCGAAGATCATACTAATTTCCCATCATATTTCAACTCGTGGCTCAAAAACGGTTCATACATTCAAATGATCTCGTCTTGATTTTTTTAAATAGTTGTCTTACATCTATAATGTTTATAACGAAAACGAGCAATAAGATCATTTAAGACTCGATTCACCTTTCTTATTCCTTTAATGCCAAATAATATTAGCATACCTGTTAGAAAACTTTGAAACAATGTCTTTAAAGCTTAAGGGCATCGAATTAGGGAACAGGAGGATAATTGTGGCCCCAGAGAAATCTTACATTAGTCCAAGAAATAGTTTTGGCTCAAATTGTTTGATGAAGGCAACGTATTCAAGGAGTCATGAGGTTCAATTGGCAAGACGGGTACCGGTTTCCAAGACCAGTGATATGTCAGAAGTGCCATCGACACACTGAAGGAGGCAACCCGTGAAGATCTGGGGTAGAACAGGTCTTCAGCAACCAATGCTTGCCGTAAAAGGCGACTATGCTTGTCGTAAGAGGCGACTAACGGTGGACAGGCTTGCTGACTTGGTTGATGATGCATTTACCCCAATTCCGTTGATCGATGCTCATGTTGTCAACCACTGGATTGTCTGGGTCAGACTCGATTATTTACAGATAGCTGGAATATTGCTAAGTGCGCCGTTATACAACAAACAAACAGACAACTGAAGGAGGCACTCATGGAGGCAATAGGTTAAATGAGCATAATATATAGATTATCTTATATACATCAATATCTCACAGCGCGAACCAATTACTTGAATGCCATCGCAAAGGCACTAGACATAGGCCAGACGTTTTTTGGTTACGTACTTTTGGCTCTTAAAATCAGGTCGGTAGATCGAAAAAGAATTTAATTTACATAATTTTCAAAAATGTTAAGTCTGTAATGTTAATGGGTTGGGGTTGTTTTTAAAAAAAATTGTAGTTAAATTGTCAACAGGTTTTAATTATAACATTTTAAATATTGTTTTATATTGATAGCGTCTGGTCAGGCTCGGTGACTTGGTACATGCATGTCATCGTATTATGAAGATCGATGCGCATGAAGTCAATCACTGGATTTTCTGGTCCAGACTCGATTATTTAGAACCCCTGTCATATAGCTGGTATATTGCTGAGTGCGACGTTAAACAACAAACAAACAAATAAACTTTGGTTGAATTTAACACCAGATCATAGAAATGATGTATCATTACAGATTACGTAATTCTAAAGTACCGTCATTGAAGACAAACAAACTACTTACAGCATCAGTGATTTGAATGCTTGTATCTTACTAACGCATAGGTCCATGCAGTCAGATGTATCAGATTATTGGTAGTGTTCGGAATTGCGCAAGTAATGATGGACATGCTTCCCTCGAAGCTGCCAATCCAAGTATGAACGCAATTCAAAATAGTCACTCTGGTTTTCAAGGCAATGCACGGTTTGGTTCCTGCACACTTATAGGAACTGATAGTACCATACATGCCAGCACTTTCTTTCCGTTACAAAAATCAACATCTGCTGGTGGTACCAAAGTCACGCACCAAATCATATGGCGATAGATAATTTCAACATGCAGACTCATTGCTATGGCACAATCTGCCGAAAAGCAGACAATCCGTCCGTCTTTTCAAGCGAGCCTTTGACCAGATCAATCATGGCGCATTTGAGCAGTTGATAATTGGAACATGCGCTGTACAAATTCTTAATTTAATTTTTATTTTCATTCAAGCCAAATTAACCAGATGGAACAATCGTCAATTTTTACATAAGTTATGTAACAAAACATAATAGCTGTGTGATGTCATTTGTTCATATTTAGAAGGTATTCATGTTCAGTAATCATCCGGAAAGTGGGAACAGTGGACTAATGTGTCCATTGTATTCTAATTGTGTCTATTTTCTCCTGACTTTCCACCTGATTAAGAATACGTATATGTGGGGAAGTCTGTTTCTGATAAAGGACTTGAATGTTTGTGTGTGTGTATCAATCTTCTAAAGAAGAAACATGTGAGTTTTTCGAAAAGTGTTTCCATACTGTCATTATACTCCTGCATTGGCGTCGATCAAAAGGGCTCGAACATTCCACTCGTCCGCTCGTATTGAAGAGTGGCAGCATGTGCAGGGCGAGGGAGAAGTGAAGAAACACTCGCCCTACCGGGCGAGTACATATTTTGTAAAATTGTATCAATGTTCATCTTTTATCGTTTTAAATAAAATATGCAAGATAATTTCGAACCTAACATACGTTTTATCTCTCACGTTTTCAGCATGAACAACGAAATATATGTCGCGCATATAATAAATAGACGGCACACTTGACAACTGTCTGTTACAGAAATAATCAGAAAGCGTGTTTGTACAGCAGGTCTCGAAACACGTTTTAAAAAAGGGAGGTTATTATATTACAGTATTTATTGGAATGATTCATCCTAGTGGATGGTGAGGGTGAGAAGCACGGTGTATTTGAAAGAAACTTGCACGTCATTGATGTCTAGTCCACTGACATGCTGAGCATCCATTATGAAGTGCGGAAAGTTCGCAGTGAGCGTTTTCCGCCCGTTATCATCAGAAACGAACTTTCTGAGCTACATACCATTTTGGCGTCAGGATCCGCTGGTCGTGGGTTTGAATTCCAAATTTGACCCTATTAGTCTGAGTGTTTGTGGTTTGTCAGCACTACACCCGTGTCAGTTTCATTCAACAAACGTCTCAACATCTCGACATGTGTCACTTTGAGATGTTCCTTCTCGTGATATAATTGAAATACTGTTTTACAGAGGATTCATAGCTGCATTGCTGGATCACATGATGTTATCTGTGCCAAAATGATACACTGTGAAATCGATACACCAACAAAGTGTCGAATCCCGAATTCGTTTCTGGTATAGCCTGTATTATGAGTCCTAAATAATAATGGACAACGATGAGTGAGTGGGTATAGTTTTACGCCGCTTGTACAAGTAGCAATATTCCAGCAACATCACGGCGGTGGACACCAGAAATGGGCTTCACACATTGTACCCATGTCGGGAATGGAACCGGTTTCTTCGGCGTGAAGAGCGAACGCTTTAACCACTAGGCTACCCGACCGCCCTGGACAAAAATGAAAACGATATGTTAATCGGTCAGTTAGGAACAATTCATGAACAAAGAACACGACCAATGACTGTCTTAAAGCATTCTGGAGTATAAGAGGGGGTGAGAAATATGATGTCAAGTGAACAAAATTAATCGACTATACTCAGTATCATTTCGGTTTTATATATTCGTTTTAATGCTGCCATTGGGGAAACTGGAGCATTAAAACAAGTTTGGCGTTACACCCAAACTGATGTCGTAACATGCATGGTATTTTCTTTGGCGTTAAACTTGTTTTACATAAAGCCAGTCTGCAAAATACTCGATAGATATAAGCGATTGATCTCTATTCTAGCACTCCGCAGCAATTCCTACGGAAATGAATCCTAAATAACTGACTTTTTATTCATGACTTTCGTTGGTAAAAGACCTGTGGGGATACCGTGACAAACAGCATCCCATTCTTGTAATTGCTGACAAACGTGGATACGTTGGTACAGTGACTGAGCTGTGTGTCATCGTGCCCCGACGGTGTGATTAGATGCTCAATCAGTGAGCCGCTGATGTGCCTGACTCAAAGTCATTCTTTACAGTTCACCGTGACTGCATGTATGAATATAAAGCTTTGTACCATCCTATCCTCATGGGTAGTCAACCATCGTTTAGTTTGCAAAGTCAATCTTCATCAGAGCGACTCGCCTAAGGGAACACTACATGTACACGCCTGACAGCACATTTTTATGTTTTTCCCCATAAAGTACATGATATATATGTATCAATAATTCAGTGTATTCTCGGGTACATGAAAAGTATATTTATACAACTAGCATTTCAGCACGGGACCGGGGCAGTGATTAATAATTTCAGGTTTCAACTTTGCCGATCATGGTCACAAATCCATTCTCTTCGACACTCCCTGAGTGTTTGAATAGACGCCTTTTGATGTTGTGTTAAAGAGGGAGTGTGCTCTCCAATTTTTGGTGTCCATTTCCAGGCTGGATCTATTCGTTGTAATATGAAATTGATGGTTTCTATGTAATCATAAATGCTTGGTCGACAGACTAGTACGTCATATACGTTAGATCAGAAGAGGGCTATCAATTTGTCGGAGCCTGATCCATTAAATACCTATAATGCGATTGGATCCTAGTGAGATACTTAATTCCGAAATCTATCTTTTCTTCCCAGTTAATTACCATCATTTCAAATTATTTACATCAATAATTCATCTTCTCGATGGTGTCAAGTGTGATCCCAAGTATCCACTCTTACACGCATATCAATCCGTCAAGTCCCTCCTCTCGCCATCTGCAATTGTCTTTGGTTGTGGCCATCAAATGCCTTTAGTCGGTATCATGTGCATTCTGCGTCAAGGACACTGAATCGTGTCATCACAAGCTTGAAGATTCATTGAATGTAATCAGCAAAGTCATCATCTTTGTTCGTGGACAGCTATTAAATCTGCGTCACCAAACGGGGTTTGAATTTACGTATAATTAAAATATTAAATATTTAATTAAAATTATAATTACATGATAAAAACCTAACAAACGCCCGTTGCAAACTATTCATGTGCACGTCTAATACACCATTTCCTATCTGGTTGACATTTGTTACTGAAAAATAAGAAAGATATTGTGTTCAGTGTTACAATGATTCTTATTTCTTCGTCTACTGGCAAAATTCCACCAATTTCACGGCGTTGGAACCAGAAATTGATTTCACATATTGTACCAATGTTGGGAATCGACCCCCCCCCCCCCCCCCCCCCCCCCCTCCCTTTTGTGCACAGAAACGTCGTGCACATTCGTATTTATTAATATCACCTCCATCAAATAATTGAAGTAGTTTGGGAGAAACACATCCGAGCCGCTAAACAACATTTAAATTATTTTTAGTTTGTACATTTCGACCTGTTAATTCTATATATGTAACATAATTAAGTTGCATCCACTCTCAACCGAAGTATATAAGTCTGGCAATGTCACTGCAACCTTGTTTCAGTTGCTGGGATTTGAAACGTATAAAATGGAACCTGAATATTTTTAGCTGGATCGCACAGACATTGGCCAATCACATGTCATCACTATCATGTCTTCAAACGTGTCGTATTCTTTGATGATTTGGTAGTGAATAATTACCACGTAGAGTTTTTCAGTATGCTACATTGTCCTCAACGTCGTAGCCATCTAACGAGATCCTTTCATTCACATTACAGTAACAAAAACGCTGTTATAATTGCTCCCTGTCCTGAAGAAAGGCAAAATAATTTCCTTGATAACCAGTGTGTGAACATGTTGTACAATCAGTTGCACAACCTAAAACACGTCAACTTTTAACTTATGTCTGAAAATAATGTTCCTTTTGATTGGATTAAGATATAATGAACCCAATCCCTAGACATATTTCACGAATATTTCCTGAAAAGTACGTGCAATTTCAGTTTAACGCTCAAAAACAGATTTTCAGTTACACATGTATGAATAGAACAAGAAATGTCAAGGAGACCTGGTTACCACTGCGAATCATTATGCAGTTAGTTACTCGTGTCAATTGATCATGACGGACAAATATCGTTGAAACCCAAGAAGATGTTTATGTCCAAGGAGGGCAGATCATGGTGTCTGCCATCTGTCTTGAAACAAGGTATCAACAAATCGTTCCTTTCGTGTATCATTGAGCGAGTTCACATCTGATGCTGAATAAATACCATCTTTGTGGAACGGAATCATGGTAGTGTCATGCTACTTTGTATACAAACACATCCTTGGAATCACGAACGATACTGAACCAAAAAAGCATATTTTTGGGGGATAATTTCATAAAATTGTGTGCTCACTTTTCACTACAGAAAATATCCCTAACAATAGTTATGATCCCGAACGATTATTTGTTCAGTATATATATATATGGTCTCAGGCAGGACGCGATTCGCTATGCAGAGTTGCGTCCCTTGGGCACGCCAGAAACCTATGATTGTGGGTTCGAATCCCGGTTCGCCCCGATTATGTTTCTAGGTTTGTCAACACCATACCCGTGCTCGTGGGTTTCACCGAAGTGGTAAACGTCTGAGACCTGCATCACTTCGGGCTTTCCTCAAACATTAAGCTGACACGCTGCGATATAACTTGAATACTGTTAAAAGCGGCGTTAAACCAAACTCACTCACTCACTTACTCTCAGGCAGGATTGACTTCCATTTTTTCAATGCGACGATATAGGTAATGACATATTTCTGTACATATACATTTGTAGATGGTCCTCCCATACTAAATAGATAACGTCAACGCCAGATCATGACCGTTCTCGATTCTCCACCGGATCGAAACAGATTCGACTGGACGGACAAGGCAAGTAGCAGTGAATATTCGAGAATGGATCATTGACAATAGGTGATGACACCAGGTGTTCGCGACAATGGTAAGCATGTCCTGCTGAACCGGTAGCACCCGCCCCTCGCGCAATTTGCATTAAAAAAATATGTGTTAGTTCGTTGCCTGACGACGCACAGCAGTAGACATGACTTGCGAAGAGATGCACTGGCTTGAGAAAATGAGCATTCGTTTGTGTCATACCTGTATCAAAGTAATCCACTTTAAACCTTCAGCTTTCATGCAGGTTAGTTCACATAGGATGTGGTAAAGAGGGGCGGTATTTAATAGATGTTTACAACTAAGTTAGCTTTTTATATCTGGGCATACTGGAACTGAAATCCAACCAGACATCATTTTCAACACTGATCCCATGTGAAGATCCTGGGTGTGTTGTCAATAGAAAAGAAACCACAAGGTCATCAAAAAGAATGTCAGTATTTATAAACAGTCAAGACAAATGATGCCAATTTTCTTGTGCCAAATGTCTTTAACCAACGAAAACTGACCTGAGTGCCAGCATGGTGCATTGCCGCTTCAGTGATCCTCACATCACTGTGAGTGAGTTGGGTTTAACACCGCTTTTAACAATATTCCAGTTATATCGCGGCGTGTCAGCTTAATGTGGGAGGAAAGCCCGAAGTGATGCAGGTTTTAGACGTTTCCCACTTCGGTGAAACCCACAAGCGCGGGTATGGTCTGACAAACCTAGAAACATAATCGGGGCGAACCGGGATTCGAACCCACAATCAAAGGTTTCTGGCGTTCCCAAGGGACGCAACTCTGCACAGCGAATCGCGGCGCCTTAGACGACTGGGCCACCCGTGCCCCCTCCTCAAATTGAAACAGTGACGATGCTGATATCACCACTATCCATAGTGAAGAATTTAGAGACACTAATTGTTTTGTGTGTTTGTTGTGTCATGACGCACTAAGCAATATTCCAGTTATATGACCTCGATCTGTAAATAATCGAGTCTAGACCAGACAATCCCGGGATCGATATTGTTAGTAAGGATCCACACCGCCGTGGTACATGTACGTTGCAAGTGTCACCGAGTCATTAAATCTATCCTTGTCATGGTCTAGTGACCGCACCGCTCTTCGCCTTTATTTCCGACACCGCTCGGCAAAGTCCGGCGGTCGGTGTCATTGCATGCTAGCATTCTAAGTTAGAGAATTAGCGGCCCGATCTTGTTATCTGATGGCACACTCTCACCACCCATTGACTTGATGTATGTTATCTACCATATAGTCGCTACCTTAGTCATGTGTTGAAAATATTTGTGTAACTATGATTTTCAAACATTAGGGGAATTTATATGTACACACTCAGATATTTCTCAGTTTTTCCAGTAAACCGTAGATAATCAAGTTGAACCTATCCGTGATTGTCTAGCTTGTTGGAAATTTTAGCTTTTCCTTGCTCAGTCAAAGTGACTGAATGTTTAGTCTGTTAGACTAGTTTGATATTCAGACGTTCTCGTCTATTTTATTGTCAAAGTGACTTAATTTAGGGATAGGCCCCCGTGTTTCTTTTCCGCTATTTAACCATGGCCGAGGTAATTCACTAATTAGAGTGTTGAGTTAATTACCTCAGTTGTTAATTGGTCGCTGCCGACTTAAATGGCGGTCTATGCATCTTGTTTGTATCTTGCTAAAGTGTTGTTTGAGTTACTTCTATTTTATTACACTGTAATACAGTTGAGCCGTTTGTGTATTTGCGCTGATTTAATTAATCAGTGATCTTTGTAAGTGCATATTGGGCTTATTTGATCCTTTTATTGTCTTCTGTTGATACAATTAGCTGTTAATAATAAACCTGTGAACCTATTACCATGTTTTCATCATTACTTCATTCTTGTTTAATGACACCCTTGATCATTGGAGCACAGCGCCGTGACAAAGCCTGACCACCCGATCCACTTGGTTGCCTCTTACAACAAGCACAGGTTGATGTGACATTTATTTATACCCGCAGGGAGACACTGCAAAGAAAAGTGATTTGGCCTACTGGCACACATGATTATTTGAATACTACAAAGTTATAATTAGGACTCCTTTCTACAATGCGATCTTAGCACCAAGACTCCTAAGTCAATAAAACGTCCACATTGTGGAATGAGTCATGGAGCTTTCATACGTCCCTGCATATTAAGATAGATTAAAAAAACAATCGTGGATCGTAGACACTATATGGCCTGAAGCATTGTTCTGAAAATAATAACGTTGCCGCACATTGACCTATTCGATGATTTGCAAAATGACTCTTGTGACCACATGACCTATTCAAGACTCTGATAAAACCTAATAATGCAACTCAGTGAGCTGTGATTGTGCTTGTCAGGAAACTAGGTCTGATGACAAGTGCGGGAAAAAACAGGAAATTACTCTGGTGATGCAGGAGAAAAGTATGGCATCTACATGCAAGTGCCAGTTAATTCATCTTATGTTACAACCGATTGAAGGATACCCAATTACTAAACCGTAATCGACATGGAACCCCCATGGTGATTATAAAGCAAATTGTCATAAAAAAACATTTTTCTGTACTTCAACAATAACTTGGACAATAATGTCGTGACAGTGTATACCGTTTTACACCGTATATAGTTAAACTCGATACTTGTCCGAGGTCAATGTTCCTCACAGTTCCAGTAATCAGTTTCAGCATATAGAGGTATCAGCTGCTCTTCACATAAGTGTTGTGTTCAATTTACTGTGGACCGCCTCCGTGGTCTAATGGTTGAGCGTCCGCCCGGAGAGCGGAAGGTCCGGGGTTCGATCCCCGGCCGCGTCATACCAAAAGACGTTAAAAGATGGTACTTGTTGTTACCCTGTCTGGCGCTCGGCATTAAGGGGCTAAAACAAGAACTGGTCGGCTCGGAGTCAGTATACTGTGTCTGAGTGGGGTATTCATGTTAAACTGCGACATGGTATCTCAGTGAGCTAGTACTATAAATCGGCATCAGTCCGGACTAGTACAAGCAGCCACACAAACACACACACGTACATGCACGTCGCTATATAAGTGCAATAATCTTGGACGCGACGTTAAACCCCATTTCACCTCACCTCACCTCAATTTGCTGTGTCTTCGATCTTCTGACTTCTGACGAAAAACAGTTTAGACCTACTTTATTCCGGTATTACAGAATATAAGGCGAATAAACTCATTTACATTCAGGGAAACCATGTTTATCCGGACGCTTCGTTCCATGTGAGACCCAAGAAGATCCAAGTTAGAATTAGTCTTCAGCAACCTATGCTTTGCAAACAAGAGGCGAGGAACGAGATCTGGTGGTCAGACTCGCGGGTCATCGTACACCAAGTGCACAAATCAATACTTATGGTGTCAATCAATGGATTGTCTGGTCCAGACTCGATTATTTACAGACCGCCGGCATATAGCAGGAATATTGCGGATTGCATCGTTAAACAAACAAACGAACAATCAAGTGAAGCCGACTGTATTGTCATATTTCCAGATCATCGAATGATATTTGCGGACTAATGTCCATTTGACTTAAGTTTTTAATATAAACGATACTAACAGCAATGGTCAGTAATGCGTGGTTTCCGATGAACATAACGTTTTTCGTTTCAACAAAATCGGTAAACGCGCTTTCGTGTCACGGGATTGTGAAGACTAGATTTTATACAGGAGGCCGTCGTTAGGCGTTGGGGCAACAGACACTTAAATTGTTATGCAAACTGTGCGAGTGCGGCGGGTGCTACCGGTAAAGCAGGACATGCTTACCCTTTTTGCGAACACCTAGTGTCACTGATTGTCGGTGATCCATTTATATAATTGTCAGCACTATTTTGCCTTTTCGCTAAATGGAATCTGTTTCGGCAGATAATCGATCCCGATACTGATTGTTCCCTGGCGTTGAAGTTTTATGTTCCGAATCAACGGCGCTCCACTGTGACAAGGAATTGAAGTACATGTATGTGTGGTGACACGTGTCTACCTTCATCCCTTTCTAACCTTATAGCCGCTCAGACGTGTTGACAACATTTTATAGTGCCGAAGTTTAACATGAATGCCCCACTCAGACACAGTATACTGACTCTGAGCCGACCAGTCCTTGTTTAAGCCCCTTAATGCAGAGTACCAGGCAGGGTAACAACAAGTACCATCTTTTAACGTCTTTTGATAGAGCAGACGCTCTATCCACTTGACCACGAAGGCTTTAGCATGAGCATTTGTTCATGAATCACAATCAAATAGTGATGACACCCAGTGTTCGCGATAAGGTGAGCGTACCATGCCCCAGCGCATCCTACCATGGCGACACTCACGAATGAGATAACTTATACGTATACAGTTTCAATATCGATATTGGTGTTGGAATAGTTTGGTTTTTCATGAACAAAACACCACGAAAATAAATTGCCCTCATCCACAGCTAATTCTCACCAAGTGACCTGAGTTACAATAAACTGGTGCTAAGCATACCAGAGTTATCCCCCCTTTTCTTTGTACGTGTGTAACCTCTCCGTAGCCTTTTGACGTCATAGAGGAAAAAAAATAGTTTACGTCATTTACGGCATGCTATTTTTGCCATTGAATGTATGTCGTTATACATAGGCATATAACTCCATTTGATATGCAGTTATGTCTTTCAGATATTAGGCAGTATTTCGTTCGCTCACAGTTTCCGTAAAGCTTCTAAATAAAAAAATCGTCGCACAGTACTTTTATCGGTGTACGATAAAAAGCGGAGCAATTTACTGTTTTTCAACGCAGAAAAAATTCTCGGACAACACTTAGAAGTGTCTTTTTTTAAAACCGTTTAATATTTGCACCATCAAATAGGAAATTTAGTATTCTCCACCTCTCCGTAATTTTATGGCCAGAGGTAGATCAAGTGCCGCGTGAGCGCAATTCTCGAACAACCTTCACTTTTCCGATCTTAGGAAAATGTGCGTCTGAAAAAAAACTCGGCACCCAGAGGGTTAAACAATACCTGACACGATGTGGTCCAAAGACGACATAGTCTCCTGGTAACATAATGCAGAAAGAGATCAAATATAGCGACTTTTCTATCATTTAATCAAAATGACACAAACGATATACAATTTCCGTGTGGAATACAACGGTTTGTCAGTGAAAAATAATATATATACTATCCTACATTAAAAAAAAGCCGAGGGTCATAGAATACCATTCAACAACGTTTCTTAACCAATACGATTGCCGTTCACATATACATGTACATAAATGTGTTTTACAGATAAGGATTACAACGTTTGTATACAGCTGCTTTCTTACTAATCTTACGACTTTTGTCCACCTGCTACATCATCAGACACAGTGAGGCACAAGACAGGAAACAGATGCGTGTGAACAAATTTGTTGGTGATGTAGTGTCTGTAGTGACACAAAATGCCTTGTCACGAGACAGCAATTTTCCTTATCTTCGTGATGAACCAAGTAAGTCAACTGAAGAACCAAGACCGTGAAATGATACCGTTAAATATGCCTGCTGTCATTTAACATTGTTAAATTAATGCCATCTATTAACACCTTGCCAAAGTGCCAAATTGGCCGATTTTCCTACCGAAGCTGTGGAACTTTCATAGTCTTTTTTTCATGGACAATAGTGAGCGCGTTATTGGCACTAATTGGACGGAACTTCCTACACAGCTTGCTAATTGTGGTATTGAGCATTTTGTGGACAACAACACCGTTTACCTTGCGCAAATTCGTTAAAGGAAATCTGTGTCAACGAGGGTAGCCAAGCATGTTTTACAGTCAATACATACACAAATCAGAGTTTTTCAAATATTTGAGGAAATGTTATACAAACAAGTATTAACAGCATAATTGCACATAATAACAATAAGTCATTCATATTCAGTATCACAAGATTGCAATTATAATCACAAAATGTATATACTTTGCAAAAGAAGAAACGCAAAAGTAGTAAGATCGTACATATCTTACAGAATGCTGCCGATAACCATACACAAAAAATTCCAAAAGCAAATTCGTTATTTCTGGATTGGGATTGATTTGTGTGGAAAAAAGTGAGGTACTGCAGATATTTGGTGAAAAGAAAATCGGAAAAACGTTGGGTTTTCATTTACATTCTATCACAATCTTACAGCGAAACAGCGAAAACTTGCCTCGTCTGACGGAAGCCCAACGCAACAACGCCATCGGCCGACTGCAAACAGGAGAATAATCTTCGGTCATAGCCAGGTCTTTCCACGTAGCACCAAGCACCATAACAAGGCTTTTGAACGGTTATCAGACACACGGGACAGCACGTCACCTTCCCAGACCCGGTCGACCACGCATCACTACTAGATTACAAGACAGATTCCTCACTTACCTGAAAGAACTAACTACGGTAGCTACGAGGGCTGGCTGAAAAGTTCTAAGCCTAAGTGGAATATCTCAATCGGATTGAAACAAATTTTTGCCACCAACAAGTACAATCATTTAATGTATCATAGACATAAGAACTGCAACTGTAGTGTTATTATTGTCTTTGTAC
This sequence comes from Haliotis rufescens, assembly GCF_023055435.1. NCBI lineage: Eukaryota > Metazoa > Mollusca > Gastropoda > Lepetellida > Haliotidae > Haliotis > Haliotis rufescens. Next base: position 55,918,971 of record NW_025963779.1, on the reverse strand, counting down.
CAGACCATCTTGTGAACCTACCCATTGAAATCACCAGAAATGGACAAAACTGGCTATAGGGCAGTCATCAAGTACCTGCAACTGAAAGGGCTAACTCCAACACAGATACATGCTGACATGGTCTCCACTTTAGGGGATGATGCCCCTTCCTTATCTATCCACTGTAAAGAAGTGGGCTGCGGAATTCAAGCGTGGCAGAGAGAGCCTTGACGATGACCCGCGTCCAGGAAGGCCTTCAACAGCAACCATTCCGGAAAACATTACCCGGGTGCATGACATGGTGATGGCTGATCGACGATTGACCACTCGACATATTGCCAGTGTTGTGGGCATCTCTCATGAGAGGGTTGAGCACATTATCACCAACGAGTTTGGAATGACAAAAGTTTCTGCAAGATGGGTGCCAAAGGTCTTGACAGCGGATCAGAAACGTGTCAGATTCCTGACGTCCCGTGACAATTTATGCCGTTTTGAAGCAGATGCCGATGATTTTTGGGCCCGATTTGTAACCATGGATGAGACCTGGATTCATCACTTTCAACCAGAAACCAACATTCAGTCTAAACAATGGAAGTATCCAGAATCACCAGCCCCCTAAAAAGCCAAGTCGGTTCCTTCTGCTGGAAAGGTGATGGCTTCAGTCTTTTGGGATTCCAAGGGTATTCTGCTGATTGACTATCAATGGAAGATATTAGGCTGACCTACTGAGACAGTTGCGTGAAGCTATCAAAGCTAAGCGACGGGGAATGCTCACTTAAGGAGTCCTGTTCCACCAAGACAATGCTCCTGTTTACAAATCGGTGGTTGCCATGTCAGCGATCCATGATTGTGGCTTCGAACTCATTGACTATCCCTCTTATTCACCCGATTTGGCCCCGTCAGACTTCCACCTGTTTCCCAAAATGAAAAAGGAACTAGCCGGTCGCCATTTTCCTGTTAATCATGACGTCATTTCCACTGTGAATGACTTTTTAAGGGTGGCTGAAGAAAAATTCTTCTTGACCGGCATCCAGGCCTTGCAGCATCGCTGGCAAAAGTCTGTAAACCTGGAAGGGCACTATGTGGAGAAATAAATGAAAACCATCGACTTGGCACGGGTCTTTCACAGTTAGGCTTAGAACTTTTCAGCCAAACCTCGTATCTCCTTCACTGGTAGTTCAAGGGAATTTAACGGCACATCGTTACACGGATAATATTAGCCGTCCTTCCCATTATGCAACAAGCGAACGCCATTTTCCAACAAGAAAACGCCCGACCTACCGGAATCACAACAACCAGGTCCTGCCATGGCCATCCAGGTCTCCAGATTGAAACCAAATCGAACAGTTATGGGAGGCACTGGATCAACGACTGCGTGCACGTCAGGAACAACCACAGAGCCTCCGACAGTTGGCACAAGCACTGCAGAAAGAGTGGGTGAACATTCCCCAGGCCACAATTCGGGATCAGATTGCTTCCATGGGACGACGATGCCAGTCAGTTTTGGACTCAAAGGGTGGTCATTCAAGATATATTAAGCACAGATGACCATCACCTTGAAAATCTACTGTTCCATGTGTGCCATGTGGGACCTGGGTCAATGAGTTTGATGAGTGCAAACTTTAAACAATCGATTACCATCTGTTGATTATTTATATGATATATGAAATATACAAAAAGACTCATCTAAGATCACTTGTGCGTTTCTTTGTTTGCAGAGTATATATTATAATTGCCAAACAGACAGTTTCACAAAAACAATGGACTTACTTACAGTTCAAAACAGCCCATGAGGCTCGAATGCCATGATAGCTATGAACATAAACCAACAGTTAGAAAACACAAGCATAAAATTTATTTTGGTCCCCTATGCATGCTTAGCATGAACAATGCTCCATCTGGTTAACTGCGCTCGAGAGAGCTGTTACCACACATACATGTAGGCCAGACTGCAACGTGTCAGCTTGCTTTGACTTCAACATAGAATGATTACACTCGGAAAGGAATCAATACTAGTTTATGTCTGTTTCATTTTTAATTATGAAACGGTTCACAGTAAGTGTAATACAGTTTAGTTTGGAAATGATTAATACTTTCTACTTAGAGTAAATTCCTAATTACAACCTTTCAATACGTACTGCATGTGTATTCATTTCAAATGTATGATCACACATATTATTCGTATTTGTCTAATGCTGCGCCTTAAAGATGTAAACATCTATAAAGTAGAATGAAATATTCTCTGCAAATTGGACTAGGCGACCCTTTGGAAACATCAAATGCATTCTATAGTGATAGTTAATGACATTAAAACAGTTTCAGTACCTTGGACGCATCATAATGTTATGCTAAAGATGAGGAGGTGTCGTATTGTACAGTTCCATCTCTTGTATCACCAAAGGCGTTAAACAATGGTACAGATTGTTACCCTAGATGGCGCTCATCATTAAGGCAATGAAACAAGCACTGATCTGCTAAGAGTCAGTATAATGTATCTGAGATGGGTATCTATGTTAAACTGCAACATGGTATCTCAGAGGGCTAGCGCTATAAAACCGGCATTAGTCCAGGCTAGTTAAACCCCATTTTACCTCACCTCGCCTGTCTTGCACGGGTCCCACAAATGCATTGGCGAGGCTCCAGAACTATTCTCTGTGATAAGTCCGTGAGCAAACATGTACGTCACATACAAGTATGTCCTATGATTCTCATAACGGTAGACGTAATAGGGGAATGGTTGGTCATTATGGCTAAAGCGTATTGGACACTGTCAGGTTATTTCATTTTGACATACTTATGCACTGTAATCCTTTTATGTGGCATAACTATACTTGTGTCGATATTATCAATGTGGAAGGACTCCCCAGAGTAATGCAGGGTTTCTCCTAAGTGTATGTTTTGTTTGTTGTTTAATGCCGACCTCAGCAATATTCCAGCTATATGATGGCGGTCTGTAAAATAATCGAGTATGGACCAGACAATCCAGTGATTGACATCATGAGCATCGTTTAACGCAATTGGGATCGGTGACATGTATCAACCACCCGATCCCGTTAATCGCCTTTTACGACAACCATAATCGCCTTTTACGGCAAGTATGGGTTGCTGAAGACCTATTCTACCCCGGATCTTCACGGGTCTCCTACGTGTATTCATAGCGGTAAACTGATCGCGTTGTGAGGGGTTCAAATGAACTTGCAAAGAGGCTTTTCTTGATATACAAATCATTGAAACGGAATATATTGTTGTTATTGTAAAAAAGAAGTTTTTTTCTATATCAGCCCACAGTCTGATACGGTTGTCAAAATATATTTCAAATCTGATAATTATTGAAAAAAGTAAATTACACACTATACTATACACTACACGTGAAACTAAATCAAATAACATGGATTATAACCGGCTAGGGAACTTGTAAAAGAGTACGTCCGGTTCAATAATTCCATATATTCTAATCCTGCTAACTACAGGTTAAGCTGAGGGAACAAAATCAGTTCTAAAATGCATAAATTTAACTAACCATGACATAAGGGACATTATGAGTGAAAAATTACATTTTGACTTCTTGAAATATTTTAAAACTAGTATCTTAGGACAATAAATATACAATTCTCAAGCTTCAATTTATATTTGTATATGTAAAGTCCAATGTTCAGGCTTATATCTGTTTATGTAATGGTTGCAGTTTTTATCCATGATACTTGCTTACTTGAATGTACACATGTATGGTCAAACGTTTTGAAATGGTTTTATTACATTACGAACGAACGAGAGAGAAATAGGATATGTTTGTACAATCCGCACAAATAGCAATTGTTACATGAGTAAGTTGACGCTAAACGTCTTTCTATATGACGTCACAGCACACTTGTATCCTCGCACCAATAAGGTAGGTCCCTTATCTCCTTGTGGGTCACACGTGCACATTATTTCCCCCTCATATCATTGCCTGTATTCGTGTAAGCTGATCCTGTACTGTTTGTGCTGAAGATTATATGAACTTCCTCAACACAGCTATCAGATCACTTTTTGAAAATTGAACCTTGTAGCGAGTGAGTAAAGGTTTGAGTTAATAATTACATTGCAAGTGATGCCATCGTGGAATCTCAAAATATGCAACACTAGGAGTCGGACAAGGCCTTGCTCGAAGATTGAAGGACACAATGTCACCAACATATTTGTTGGACATTCAGGAGCATTGCATTGTTTTGTCAATGTGAACGATCGTCATTCTTTCGTTACACTGTGTGTGAATAGTGGACAAAAAAAACCTTCGAACTGTGCAACATTGTGGGGAAAAGTCATTATTCTTATCAATTATCAGGGTAATGTGCCAGAACCTGTTAGCTTTACAAAGGTTTCATATCACGATGATCTTCATTGTTGTATGATATTGGAACAACATCTTATTATCTTCGACATCTTTAGAAAATTGCTTTCTTGTGATGTTGGCTGTATTGCAGATTACAGCCAAGAGAAATCCCCATACTAGGACAGTGCACCAGAATGAGATACCGCTAGATAGGTATGGTCCTTCACGTTGATACATGCTAGTATGCATTTCTGTCACGACAATCTTACAGGGAAATGGGTATAACAATAAAACTGCTAGATTAAAGCATGGTTTTGCACTTTGATACATATTCATATGGTGTAATGATTTCCATTCGTTCCTTTGATGAAAGATTGTCAATAGAGACCATTATCTGTCTAAATCAACACTGAACGTTATTTCTTTATATCAGCACCAGTAGCTAGTATGTACCATGTTTGATTTAGAAGGGAGAAGATGGCACCTTATACATAAATGTATTCACGTCATTGCTCTCTTTACATTATGAGAAATACTTAAACATACTACATAATATTTAGACTGGAGGATAACTGGAGCGGGTACGAATCTAACAGTCAAGGTGCTGAAACAACAAAGAACAGTTATGATTATCTTTATAAATGGTTGTAATTATAAGGGGTCGTGACGCAAATCTCAAAGAGATTTCATTATGGATGTAAAAAGAGTTTTATATATTTTACATATATTTTTTACTTATAAAGGTGAGTGAATAAACTAGGGTTTTACACCGCTTTTAGCAATATTCCAGCAGCGTCACGGAGGGAACACCACAAATGGATTTCACACATTGTACACATGTGGAGATTCGAACCCGGATCTTCGGTGTGACGACGAAGGTTTTAACCACTAGGCTACTCCAAGGCTTCTTTACTTATATGACGTTAATACTGTGAATGTACAGTGGGGACACAACTAATGCTTATCTTTCAAGGCAGTTGCATGGTTGGCCTAGTGGTCTTGGGCGCTTCAATCCGGTCTGAAGAACTGCGACAGTAAGCGGCATTTAAACCATGTCCTCACTTCTCTATGTACCTCATCAGCTAATCAGCCCTTCAATGCTTTACCAGAACCTGACACTGGATGCCCACGGGGTATTGGTAGTTGATGTCTGTGTCAGGATTGGATATGTAAAACACCCACAGGGATTGTTTAGCCTACATCCTAGTTCTCTGTCTGGCACATAGCCGCCTTTCACTGACCTTCTACAGTTTCCTAAATTTGTATAGTGTAACAAATTGGCAAAGGAAGTGCTAGAATTAATTGGATGACGTTCGTTCAGTGACAGATGAGTAGGCCTCTGTTGGTATGGTTTCACATTCCAAAGTTACATGACTGTACTAGTGAGTGAGTTGCTGTACGTGTAGATCCAAAAGGTACGTATGGACTTTAGTTCGGATACTCAAGCGTGAGTGGGTTGTTTTACGCCGATATGAATGATCATGTGGCTTAACTTTCTGAGCCAATCAGGGATCATGCAGTAATCTGCATCTAAGTTCGTAATTTCATTATCATCGCATAACAGAAACTATCAATTTTTTATCTATAAATTTATTCACGTGTCATTGATTAACAACAATGATTACAATAAATAGCATGAAGTAGTACAAACCTTGCCCACAATTCTCAATGATTCCACATGATGGGAATGATGAAAATAACAACTTTTGTTGTATGATTAGAAAACATAGCGGGAGCTTGGATTATCATGTAGACTGAGACCAAATCCTGGATGGTTGGTATCAAATCTGTTGCTCTTTGCCTGAACTCCAAATCCGTTGAAGTTTGGCTGAGCATAACCGGTCTGACTTTTCCTTGTACTGGGGAAGTTGATGTTCTGGAAATGATCATCCTGAACCTTGTCATGCTCTGTTTGGCCGTAGAAGTTCTGCTCGATCTTGGGGAAATTAACCTTGGGGGATTCTGGAGCCTCAGGGATGAAGCGGGTGGGGGTCTTTGGCTCGTGGCTCTGACGAAGAGAGACAGACTTGCTGGGACCATTGGAAGGTCTTGGAGTTGGAGCAGGAACAGGCTTATACTCAACATTGACAGGCTGGTAGTCGATTTTGACGGGTTTGTGATCGACGTGGACGGGTTTGTAGTCGACACGGACTGGTTTGTAGTCGACATGGACGGGTTTATAGTCGACATGGACAGGTTGGTGCTCAGCATGCTGTTTGTGGACGTCGATGCAGCCTCTGGAATGTTCCTTAGCGAAGGTGTTAAAGTCGATAACACGTTTGGTTGTAGCAGTATCGTCCTGACCGGGGGTCAAGGAGCTGACGATGTCATCAAGTTGGTCCAAGGGAATGTTACCGACAAGGACGTACTGTATAAGACAAAATAGGACAGTCCAACATTATAGTCATCATTTATTTATCCCCTTGATAATACAACAATAATAATTATGGTCCGGTGATAATATTCTGAAAGAAAATACTCAAATGACCAAGTGCATATCACATCATCTACGTCAGAGACGTTATGAAATTAAATTATAAGCAAATAAATGCAAAATGCGTTAACAAAATCCATACATGATCTGTTTTATCCATACCACCACTGTTATTCAAGAACTTATCATTATTTGACACACATATATGACACTCCACTATGACATGATCCTAATATATATCCTTATTTTGATATTACCTTTTTTGGCTTCGAACCAAGGACCTCAAATGCTCTGAGGCAGGTGCTACAGTTCTGTTGGACAGAACTCAGGAGATCACTGACATCAACTTCACCTAAAAGAACACGATTTATGGATAGACACTAATGATATTATATATATGATATTTACATATGAGATTATATCGACGAAAATAATGACTTCATTTGGACCACGAAAACTAACGCAGGAATGCATGTAACAGATTACATTTTGTTCCATACATGTATAATTTTATCCGTTAACACACATTTCCATTCGTTGGAGAGCGGTAACAAGAACAAATGTACATGAATGTGCAGTGTATCTCGAGAATGTACCAATACAGTAGAGCCATCGATTTTCTCAAATCAATACACAAAAGATAAATATAACATTACGTATAAAAGTCCATGTTTCCATTTTTATATACGTCCCATTGTCTGACACTGAATACATGATCTAAATCCGGGTGCAATGAATCCTGAAGATGGTAACTTCAGAATGAACTGTAACCATTAACCAACATAATGACGTTGGCAAAACTGGCAGAAAATCGATAACATCGTATTATCTGTGTCAAAATATGTTCCGCTCTGTTTCGTATACACATTAAGGAACATTATCAGTGGATAGTAAATGTCCAAGGTGGATATTTATGTATAAAGTCGTATTAACTTAAATTAGGACTTCCTTGTGTCCTTTCCTATAGGAAAAAAGTGGACCAAGGGCAGCAACGTACAAGATTCACGAAACTGATTATTTTCCATAGTTTCATTCATACATATGTCAAATCTTTGGAGAAGGGAACAGATTACCTGCAGGCATGTAAAATGAAACTTGAACTGGTGTCATGAAAAGAAGTTAAAGAATAACATGTTAATACACTTGGACACAAACTAAAAATGATGAATTAATGCGCATTTATAATGCGCCAAGTTCCATTCACCAAGTGGATGCTCATAGCGCCTAGCTATTATTACCCCGGTCAATGGATCAGTGCGCACTCGATTTTCATTCTCAGCTCCCTGGGGAGTTTACAAGAATTACATATTCTGCTATATTCCTCTTTAAAAAGAAGATGTTCTCAATCCAAGTGGATTGTAAAAATGATTTGAGCATAGATCTAAGCGCTACAATGAATTATAAAGTATCTGTCGTGAGTTAATTAATGTCTGACAGATAATCTGTAATTCCTCATAGCTAATTCTATTATTACCAATAGTCTATATTGTTCTGGATAAATATAATGAAATGGGTTCCTGAAGTGGGGATATCTGTCAGTTAGCCTATTGTTGGAACGATGTCACAAAAATTCATTTACGACGCTATGAACAATAGAAGTAGTTGTCTTCAAGTATTTGTGACACTCCTTGATATGACGACCTATGCTAAAAGCCTGTTCACAAAGAAAGAAACAATGGAACAATTGAAACCAACTAGTCAATCAGCATGACGCAAACATTATGAAGCTTTGTGAGAATAAATGGAAATAATGTCACCTATATCCTTGCCCAGACGGGTAATATAATATCCAGTTATATTACGAACTGTTTCTTACCGTGTCGTAAAGAAAACTGAACTGAGTATTACTGGAATAAACTGTATTCTTTAACATGACGTTGGTGGAACGAGCATAAAATCGATGGTAGTGTATTTTCGGCATCCCACAATGTTCCCAGATATATCCTACACCGCACATCACTTGAATATCACAGACATGACACTAGCCTAAGGACAAGTTTACCATCAGATAATATCAGTGACATATCATCTCATCACAGATTGCATAATTCCCAATACCGTCAAAGACAGAACGACTGTTTACATTATCAGTGATATGGAGTGAAATCCTTGCATTGTCCAACTGACAAATAAATCTCTGCAATCAGTGCGTGAGATGACAGATATTGTTCTGAACCGCCAAGCTAATGGTTGTCCTGTTTTCCCGGAGATTACAGATATTTCTCCCAAGCTGAATCTCCTAACTAATGACAGTCCTGGAACCCAAGCCCAGTGGCATTTAGCGCGACTTCCTTTCTTATTGGCTCTGTCACCAGGAATCAAGAAGAAGGCTACATGAAGACTGGATATTGTACAATATAATACAGCTGAATATTTCAGAGGAGAAAATAACTTGCACGTCAAAGTATACTGGAATCAAACTGGGGACTGAAAAGTTGGAACCAACCAAAGAAGTTACACAGGACCAAAAGTGGTGATGTACAAGCGTGTATATGTTACAGGGAATATGTATAATCAGGGAATATGTATAATCCCTGAAATTTTCAGGGAATATATTTAATGTCCGATTCACTCAGGGAATATACATAATCCCTTAAATTTTCAGGTATTATACATATTCCCTGATTTAACATCAAGTTTTTTAGACATATTCCCTGAAATAACATGTCGTAAATATCTTGGGAAGACAAGTTTATAGTGATGATTATTTGGCAGTATTATAAGGTTTGTAATCAGTTTATCATATAATGTCATTTTTACAAGCATCGATGTTTGAGTCGTAATTTCTCTCAGTGTCATCGACCTTAGAAGCCAAGTATGACTGCAATCTTTAAGTCGAACCGCCTATTTTGTTATATAGTGCCAAATGATTTGCAGCAATGTGTGTTCCCATTCCCATTCCATATTCAATATATAGATATATCTGCTAAGAGCAGCATCGACTGTACGATTCCGACCATATCATGATCGTGTTTATGAATCACTATGAAATACTGATGATACCAAGTGTTCGCGTCACACACCCGTCACAAACGCATGCAAAGGCAAACCAACCGCCCCTCCGAAAAAAACACGGGAACACATGACACAATTCAAAACAGGGAATCGCATCGAACATCACTTCTGCCACAGACGCGCCAAACCTGGATACGTCCCTCACACGCCCACCACAAAACCCGCTGAAAGCTCCATTGAGGCCCCGAATGCTGCAGCCACCGATCAAACAACTTCTGAGCAAGAGTCGCATGACGCTCTTTGAAATCTTTGAAACATAATCACACCAACACATACCTCCATCTACACTTATTGCGAACTTTAGTCAACAGTTTTTGAGTAAGAAGACATTGAATCAATGTATGGAGATAAAATGTAGTTCCTGCTAGGTACGGATTGGGTTATCGTATCGATAACATTATCCATTATATTTATCACAAATAAAAATACACAATGTGTGACAAAGATATAAAAAAATATACAAATCATGAAAGGAAAATATATGTCAATATACATTTATATACAAAATAGTTTATTGAGATGCGTTTTTTATTGACTGAAGGGAATAGTTTCCTATTGGATAATTGATTATGATTGTTTATGTAACTATAGGAACAAATTGTCCATGGTAATTTATTAAATTTGGTGCCCTTGCATTACAGAGAATTTGAAAATATATATGGTTCTTTAAATATGTATTAGTGTAAAATAAGCACCTGTGTCTGTCCTGAGAATTACTTTCATTGTGAGTACTATGGTAGAGCGTCCGCCCGGAGGGCGGAAGGTCCGGGGTTCGATCCCCGGCCGAGTCATACCAAAAGACGTTAAAAGATGGTACTTGATGTTACCCTGTCTGGCGCTCGGCATTAAGGGGCTAAAACAAGGACTGGTCGGCTCGAAGTCTATTCATGTTAAACTGCGGCATTGTATCTCAGTGGGCCAGCACTATAAATCGGCATCAGTCCGGACAAGTACAAGCAGCCACACAAACACACACACACACACACACACACACACACACACACACACACACACACACACACACACACACAAACACAAACACAAACACGCACGCGTACAGTTTACAAGAACCTACATATAATGCTTCACTCAATTAACGGACAACGTCTTTCCCAATAACGGCATTCCTTTTGTAGAACAAGATCAAGTAAATACACCCTTCTACTAAAATAACGTAAGAGGAAATACCATAACACACTTAACAACCCTGTAAATCCAAGAGGGGCTGAATTAACATCTTCTGATTTAAAATTTATTTACATGTGAAGAAATATGCCGTTGAAGGATTATTTCCTTAGAAACGTCAACATGCATGAGTGGGTGAGTAAAGTTTGTTTAACGCTGCTTTGAACACAGTTTTTAGTTATTTCTTGGTTTGCCAGCTTGATATTGAAGGAGAGCCCGAAGTAATGCTGGTCTCAGACGTTTACAACGTTGGTGAAACTCACGAGCAATGGTAGGGTGCTGACAAACCAAGAAACATAATCAGGCGTTCGAACCGAAGATTTTGGATTATGTCTCACCTAAGGGACGCAACTCTGCGCAGCGCTGTGCAACTTAACAAGTCTGAGCTTCTCGGTGATCGATTTGATCAACTCACCTGTTATATGGATGGTGATGATGAAGAGACCGGTATTGTTGAAAGAAGCTGGAACGTCGCTGGTGTTCAGACCTCTGATTGGCTGAGCATCCACTTTGAATCCCGAAAAATCAGTGGTAAGTGTTTCACACCTGTTATCATCAGGAACGACTGAAGAAAGAAACAGGAACAGGAGTATGAAGGAGGATGAATTAAATATTGGCTGGTGACATTTTGCTAGAGAAACCGCTATTTTTGCCTTTTACGACCAGTGGAATATGTTTCCAAGGCTAAAGGAGAATGGCTATTGACGTTTAACATTTATTTTATAAAAAGGATCAGTTCATGACATTATATTACAGGCATATATCATCAAAACGTCTTCACATCAAAAATTGTTTTGTCAAAATTAAAATTTCAAATTTTGAATGAAAATTTAAAAACAAGTTGTAATAAGCCTTTATGCATTTATGGTGATATGATCATCCCAATTAAACACTAGCATATTTTAATCTTGGAAAAACATGTGTGTTTTAATCTTGTTTTCAGTTTGGGCTTCTAAATAAGACGATATGATAAAGAGAAACCAAACAATTCTTTTTTGCATTTCATAATGTTATGATTAATTTGACACTATGACACTATGTTATATGACAAAAAGGTGGGTGAGTGAGATGGGTTTTACGCCGATTTGAGCAATATTCCAGCAATATCACGGCGAGGGACACCAGAAATGTAGGTACCCATGCAGGGATTCGAACCCGGGCCAACTAGCGAACGAACGCTTTAACCACAAGGCTACTCCACCTCCCATAAATGACCGAAATATGCAAAGTATTAAAGTACAGGACTTGCATACCTCTCTCAGGGAGCAAGTCTACTGCGTCCGATCGGACGAGGATACCGGTCCGCAACGGCGGTACTTAAGTTAGGTCTAGACATCTTGATTAACGGAACGCCTCATTTCAGCTTGAATTAAAGGTTGGGTCACTTGTAAAGTTATCAATTATGTCCATAAAAAGTACTTTTCGAGTAATTGAGTTAAGATTTAACGTCGCATCGACATAAAGCCATATAACGACGAGAACATGTTGATATATATATATATATATATATATATATATATATATATATATATATATATATATATTTATATACATTTGAGTCATGAATACAAGGTTATGTTTGAAAACAAATTTGTCAAACATATGTTATGATACAATATTATTTCAAACTGTTAAAAACACGGGTTATAAGCCACCAGCAACCAAAGCTAGGCTACCTCGCTGGGGATCGCGACATCCCAAGTACTTTTCGAGAATGATTTATTACGTATATGAAATATTACCTGCTTAAAAGCGCCCGGAAATAGTATTGCAAGTATTATAGCACATGAAACACAAGATTACGCCATCCGTTAATTAGTTTGAGCGTGCGTGTATTGTATTGCTGATAAATAACCTTATCATTAGTTTTATGCTGCTCGCAGGATCACCAACACAACATATGTCTGGTGAGATGTGAGTACGGCGGTTGCTGCTTATTAAATGTAATCCATAGGTTGTAAACATTTCAGGAATTACGGATAAAACAATTTATACTTACCAAAAAAAGCTCTATCTTCTCCAAGTACCTGAGAGAGACAATGAATGTAATATTTGACGAACTAGGAGTTTGTGAAAAATAAAATTGTTATAGAAATATTGGGAAAATATATTGACTCGGATATTACAAAAAGCAATAAATCGTTCGGTGGACATGTTGGTGAGTGATAAAAAGTCTTCGTCGCCCCCTTTCAGGGAAACATACTCGAACAAAAATACAGATGTTGGTATGTTTGTAACTTCGTCTCAAAATTAATGTTCTTAATCCTAGAAATGTAATTATAATAAAATCAAGATTATTTTACCTTGAATGCATATTCCATATTCTTCAGTTGACTGAACGCAGATTTGAGGTCCAACCCAACGCCTTTATGTGCAGTGACGTCGTAGAGGATAAACGTAGCATTTGGATCTCTGACGTCGGCCTCAGCATCGTCGTAGTAGGCAGCAGTGGAGCTGGCAATGAAGACGACGATGCATACAAGCTTGAACAACATTGTGGTCGAGAAATACAGACCAAATTCGTGTCTCAATACCAAGAAGCTATCACGAGTTATCTTTCTTGGCGAACGCGGCTCAACAGCGAGTGGTGGTTAACGCTAGAGAAAGCTGAACAGAATACCGTACCTGGTCTGTCGTGTGTGGGCCTTTTGTAGGTGTATCCCCCGGGTGGTGGTCAGTGAACAAACCACACGTCAACATAATCCCCTACCCTAATGCTAGTCGTCTGACCCCACCGTAACTGCCCAAATCCTTGTAAACAGATCTCAGGGGGGAACATGGCGGGGAAACTCTGGAAACGTCACACGCCATACCTGTTGTGGTCAATACCGTTAAGTCTGTTGTTTATGTGGCGTGTTTAATTGACACTATATTTGTGTAGGATTATTGATGACAAACGTATAACCCATATGATTGACTTGACGGCTTATTTATGCCCATATTCCAAAAGAATGCCAATAAAATGTACCTGTTCTGCATTTTATTGAATTTTAATTATTATAGAAATGTGTGAAGGTAGGTTTTAATAGGTAACATGATCGGGGCACAATATTATTTTTCCAAGCGAGTAATGATACCATTAACAATGTTGAATGGGTATCGTAATCTACATAAGTCAATGTTTAACATTTTGAGGAAGTAATCTTATAAACAAATATACTTTGGTTCTAATAATGTCACGTTCAAGATGTTGATAGGTCCTCGCTCTATGGGGAAGTTCTTGTTATGGCGTTGCATGAATTATGCTACTGTTAAATATAATATGCATATGATCATGAATATATTTCAGAACACTTTGTCTTTGGTTGTTGTTTACCTCCGCACTCGGCAATATTCCAGCTATATGACGGCGGTCTGTAAATAATCGAGTCTGAACCAGTCAATCTAGTGATTGACATCATGAGCATCCATCCACGCAATTGGAATACAATGAAATGCATCAAAACAAGTCAGCGAGGCTGACCACCCGATCACGTTAGTCGCCTCTTGCGACAAGCATAGTCACCTTTTGCGCCAAGCATGGGTTGCTGAAGACCAATTCTACCCCGGAGTTTCACGGGTCTTCAAAACACATTACTTAACACTGTAACACATCCATCATATGAATGATGACACGATCCATAATCCTTGATTGCTGTTTCAAAATAAAATTCAATAAAATATAATCCAGAATGAATCCCTTCTCTACATGTACGTGTTCAAATTGAATTATTATAACTAGTGTTAGGTGCAGTTAGCTTAATGTGTTTGAATGTTTAAAGCGATGTAGAATACTTTATTAAATTTATTATATGTAATGTTGATTTACTCTGCCAATATTATTCATATAAGTAAATACCAACCAATATGTTTCATCTCAGTGTTGCTTAGTTCAAACGTCAAACAAGGACTGGTCGACCATATCACTATACTGTATCCTATACGATATCCATGTTAAACTGCAGTATGGCATCTCAGTGGGCTGGCACTATAAGATCGGCATCTAAGTCCGGAGTGCATGTACGTCGCAGTGTCAACCCCAGTTCACCTAACCCCACCGCCTCCGTGGTCTAATGGTAGAGCGTCCGCACGGAGAGCGGAAGGTCCGGGGTTCGATCCCCGACCGCGTCATACCAAAAGACGTTAAAAGATAGTAATTGTTGTTACCCTATCTGGCGCTCGGCATTAAGGGGCTAAAACAAGAACTGGTCGGCTCGGAGTCAGTATACTGTGTCTGAGTGGGGTATTCATGTTTAACTGCGGCATGGTATCTCAGTGAGCTAGTACTATAAATCGGCATCAGTCCGGACTAGTACAAGCAGCCACACAAACACACACACGTACATGCACGTCGCTATATATATGCAATAATCTTGGACGCGACGTTAAACCCCATTTCACCTCACCTCACCTAGCCCCACAGCTACTATTATCTAAGGGGATTCGAGTTTAGAATACAAAGGTCCACAGCAACCTGTACCGGTAGTCATTCGTGTCATCGTAACCAAACGGAGTGGGACTTTGTTCACGCGATACAGATGACTGGCTTGTGTGGTCCTGATAGCCCATATAGCATAGAATGTTGCTTCGTGCGGCGTTAAACAACGAACTGTGAAAAATGTACAACACCGCCAGGTGTGGGTAAATCAAAGCCCAATCAGAGGATTGTACCGTTTTTTATGCTTCAATACTGAGAATAACTTCGCGGTTGGTCGAAAAATAATTAATAATATTAATGATTTTAAAACCCAATTGCAATAAACAAAGTAAATACATATTATTATTGATAAGTTTAAATCATATATAAACCTCAATAACACCTTTCGTATATCTGATTCATATGATTTCAAAGACGGACATTTCGAGATATACATGTAACTGAATACAACGATACATCCATATAATACAAAAATGATACTAGCTTTGTGTGTCTAGACACTCTGGGTGTGTGTGGGTGTCGGTTTATGTGTGTGTGCGTGTGTGTGTGTGTGGGGGGGGGGGGGGGGGTTGAGTGCGTGAGAGTGTGTGTTGTTTAACGACACTCAGCTTTATTTCAGCTATATTACTGCGGTCTGAACATAATTAAGTCTGCGAGAGACAATCCAGTGATTGACATCATAAGCATTGATCCACTTATGTGGGAACGATGACATGGCCTCAACGAGGATCACGGAGTCTGACCACACGATCCTTTCGAATTCAGTCGCCTCGTGCGACAAACATAGGTAGCTTCGGACCTACATTCTTAGGTCTAAGACCTGCTATATTCCCACATTAAGCTGAAGTACTGTGCCAAGCAGCATACAACTCACTCACTCTACGATATGTTGAGGAAAGATATCCGTGTATAAGTGGGCAGTGTGTGCGATAGGTTAATAGATGTACTCATACTCCCATTGTCACTTTGCATCTGTGCATGACTATTGGCCCACATACGTATTTGAGATATGCATTTGGAACACGAAAGCCGAAACACAAATTTTCAAATTCACTCAACTGTATCACCAACATTCATAACGTACAATTTATGTCGGGATAAGAAACTGTTTCGAAGTGTAAGTCAACAAACATTTCCCTCGATAAGCAAAGGTTGGTTCAGTGTATTGTTACAGGTATACGCTGAACATGTGTCACCTGACCGAATGAACTACCATTTAATCTTACTGATAGCTATGTGAAGGTGTAGCGTATCTGCTCCCTCGCGTGGCTCGGGGCGGCACACGCGACAAATCAATACAGCAGCCATGACGAAAAAGAGTACCGCTAGAAATAGAACCACTGCAACATCAAACGAAGATAAAAGGGATTCGATTGACAAACAAGCCGTAAGGTAGTTATACTTAACAGTACATTTAATATCCTAGCACTGGCAGGTTTATTAGGCGAAGTAGCTGGTGTGTCATGTTATCCGTCCACCCTGATGGTTAATGTGGGGTAGAGTGTTCTACTTCTAGGTCAACAAACGTTTTAAGCTGTCTGTCTCACAGTCCCTGAACCATATGACCTACCATTTCGCCCAGCCCTTACTGCAACGATATAGCCCCAAGTGAAGTCTACATTCTCCACAGGTTCAGGAAGTGGAGTTGTTTGTTTCTATCAAAATTGTATATTATCAGAGACTAAGTGTAGTCTAGCTGTCCTTGAAAGGCAAGATAACTTACAGCTGCTGCGGTAATGTCACAAATAGCAGTAGGCATTGTCCCGGGTTAAGTAATAAAATAGTATTAATAAATAACAAAATACACATGGGTCATTTTGAGTATTACGTATTCTCTCAAGTGTAGGGGGCACGGGTGGCC
The DNA here is from genome assembly GCF_023055435.1 of Haliotis rufescens. Taxonomy (NCBI): domain Eukaryota; kingdom Metazoa; phylum Mollusca; class Gastropoda; order Lepetellida; family Haliotidae; genus Haliotis; species Haliotis rufescens. Next base: position 55,901,768 of record NW_025963779.1, on the reverse strand, counting down.
CAGTCGTCTAAGGCGCCGCGATTCGCTGTGCAGAGTTGTATCCCTTGGGCACGCCAGAAACCTATGATTGTGGGTTCGAATCCCGGTTCGCCCCGATTATGTTTCTAGGTTTGCCAGCACCATACCCGTGCTCGTGGGTTTCACCGAAGTGGTAAACGTCTAAGACCTGCGTCACGTCGGGCTTTCCTCCCACATTAAGCTGACACGCCGCGATAAAACTGGAATATTGTTAAAATCGGCGTTAAACCCAACTCACCCACTTAAGTGTAAATTAAGATAGTTACACTGATCTGCGATTGACGCCCACGCGGAGATCATACCGATACGCATGTAGCTGTTTAGTTGTGTTTTCACAATGTTCAGTACACAGACAAATTAGAGTAGAATTGATTCGAAATATTACAGTGAGAGGGAGGCAGTCGATTTTGAAAACTATTCTCAAGAGACAGAAATATGTCGGAACAATTATAATTGTAAACATTTCATCATGAATTCATAGAGAACATTAAAAGGTTTATATCGACCTTAAAAGGCAATGCACACTTTACATTTCTTGTACATACACGTTATTTGTATACCATATCTTAATAACATGAAATGTATTATTACCTTGGAACCATATTAATAATTGTTTGTAAGCAGAGACCAAGAAGGTGATTAACTTTCGTCCTATCCTTTTTCCAATAAAATATGACTAAATCAAATCAAATCAAATTGAAATCACGTTTTTAATACTGCTTTTTTCTAAACTTATTTTCGGTTATTTGGATATCGATTATAATGAACAGCACATATAATACCTGGTTGCTCGATGGAGACCATAAGCAGTCGATAAGGGATTAGTAATACATATTTATGTACTTATATTTGTTTATGCTATCCATGCACGTAATCTGTTAAGAGATTTATAATTTCTCGACAGGTTATACATCACTCAATATATTTGCTAACATCAAAGAGTTCGCGTTTTGTTTCGTCATGGTAGAAAGGAGATAAACATACTGTGTTTTCATGTAGAGCTAGGTTACCTGTCGATTTAACCGCGCTACATTTAACACTTGATGCGTTGGTGTTATCAAACAAATCTGAAATGATTACGTTTCTAATACAAACTCATTCCAACATAAAAACGATTTGCGTGTCGATATGCCAAATGCCACGGGGAGTTTTCTTTCTAATTTAACAAGAAAAGTATTCATACGCTGTGAATAGTTCAGCTTGACGGGCTTCGAATTCAACAAATGAGATTTCATTACGCCAGTCTTTATATTTTGCGAAGAACGATGCCGTACAATGGGCTTTGCTGTTAGCCGATATTTCTAATGACAATTGAATTGGTTTTGTCGCTATTATTTTCACGCGAAAACTAAAATAATTCGAACTCCCACAATTTTTTTCAATAAGCGTCTGAGATAAGAAGAATATTGTACGTCATACAGCATCACTTAGTTGCAGTTTGTATCCCAGAGAACCACATCCTCGGAACCCAGTGATGTAGGTAAACAACAACAATGCAGTGATGATAACTCCTTTGTGTTCTAGACATATTGAATGTACAGAACTTGTCAACTCGATATGTATGTGGTTTCAGACACCGGCGGAGACAGGCGCCCAGTGAAACCTTCCATCTTGACATATGGCTGACACTGGCACTCGTAAACTGGATCTTTGACTTCGGGAGACCGATTGCTGGCGTGAGTGGTGATCATACCAATGGATATTTGGCAGGAAAATTAATCGTTAAACTGTTTGAAACAGACGCCAACTACTGTTTACCTCTGTGTGTGGAACAAACATATTAGACCAGTGGGGACTCTGGGTAAGAACAGAGCTCCCCAGCAGCCTTTGTTTGTCGTGTCCAGCTGGGTGACTTGGTTGATTGTATGTCACACTAAACCAATCGGGGATGTGTGTGTGTGTGTGTGGGGAGGGGAGGGGGGGGGGGGGGGGGGGGGGGGTTGTGTGGTCCAGACTCGATTATTTACAGACCGACTTCATATACCAGGAACAGTGCTAACTTAACACAGCAATTACATGGACAGAATATAAGTTGAGCAGATTTTTTTCCAATGCAAAGAAGCGATATGCTATGTTTTTAAATATTGAGATAGATTTTGATAAAGTATTCTGTACCATTTTATTTTAAAGAGACAAAGCGCTCACTTTACTTGCAACATTACCTTAAATAATATATACAAGTGATGAACCGGTCAGCCCCTAACGGTGCAGTCAACGTTCGCCTACATCCGCTTATGAAGAAGTGAAGTGTGTCATGTCATAACTATATGTTTTGTTTGTTTGTTTGTTTACTAACGCCACACTCGGCAATATTACAGCTGTATGACGGTGGTCTGTTAATATTCGAGTCAGGACCAGGCAATCCAGCGATTGATATCATGAGCATAGATCCACGTAATTGGGATACGATGACATGCATCAACCAAGTCAGCGAGCCTGACCACCCGATCCTGTTAGTCGCCTCTTACGACAAGCCTAGTCGCCTTTTACGGCAAGCGATGGTTGTATGAAATAGGTGCATATGTACAAACAAATGTTCCTGTGTATAATTACTATACATGCAAATGATAAAATTATGTTACCAGGGCGCCGTTCCACAAAGCGATCCTAACGCTACGACTATCGTAAGCCAGTGTTTAAGTATGGGAGTTACCATCACTTAAGCCCTAAGATGGCCAGATGGACTTTTTAAAATACTTTATTCATATAATTTATACATGAAGTAGTTACATGTATATTCATATTTATTTAAAAGTTATATTAAAGGTAATACATTTGTATTGATATAATTCTGATCCATTTGTTGTATATTACAATCATAATAATATCTACCTTAGAAGAAAAGTATATCAAATCAAATGAATTGTTTATATATATAAACAAGTCTTACAAGAGTGAAGGCGTTATTCCAAAGAGAGGAAAGGTTGAATGACATTTCTGACGGGGTGTCAGCTACACTGATAAATAACAGCTAAGATCACTAAGCTTGAGATTAATATATAACACTGTAGGCAAAAGTGGACGTTGGCGATAGTAGAAGACTCCCCCTTAACCTCAATCAAAATAAAACAAAAAGCTTATTATATTACTGTATGAAAACAATAACAAGCTTTATGTGGTATTTGACGTTTTCCGTATCATATGTCAATGTCCCATTTAATTAAAACAGAAATGAAATTTATTTTCAGGAAGGCCCTTTAAATGTGTACTTGTGATTTAGAGGCTTCAAACAGCTTTCATTTTCAGGGAATCTATATAAGACTTTCATATAGTATTAAGGTGTAAAAATAACTTCCATGGTTACATGATTGTATTTTAAGTGACCCATTTCTTTAGATGGAATTGGGGCCTTGGGCAAAAATACCCCATTTACTTGTTTATATAAATTGTGTGAGTGACGGGTGTTGCGGGTAGAGCAGGACATGCTTACCGTTTTTGCGAGCATCTGGTGTCATCACTGATTTTCAGTGATCCATTCATACATTTTACCATTATTTTGCCATTTACGCAGAATGAAATCTGTTTCAGCAGATAATCGAGACCGATTATTTTCTGGCTTTCACATTAATATTTCTTTATAGTGAGCTGGTTAATGATACTTTCAGTATATGTTTTAGATTAATCTCATGAAAAGGAGATATTTGACTCAAATGCGATGTGAGGATCTGAGGATACTTTTACAGAAGGTCGCGTCAGGTGACACCTGAGCGACCTTTGACCGCCTAGTTTAATAAAAGATACGTGGGCTCTTGAGCTCTTCTGTCATTTCTTTATATCTTTTCGGAAATTTCGATTTGAACAGGAGAAACCCGACGCAGGACACAAATATGCCCTCGATGACACTCCCTTTTTGTGAGTAGATGACACACGGAGTTACAAGGCTGTGTATAAAATGTACAACACGATAATGGCGCGGCAGTGGGCACGGGTGGACCAGTCGTCTAAGGTGTCGCGATTCGCTGTGCCGAGTTACGTCCCTTTGGCACGCCAGAAACCTGTGATTATGGGTTCGAATCCCGGTTCGCCCCGATTATGTTTCTAGGTTTGTCAGCACCATACCCGTGCTCGTGGGTTTCACCGAAGGGGTAAACGTCTAAGACCTGTATCACTTCGGGCTTTCCTCCCACATTAAGCTGACACGCCTTGATATAACTGGAATACTGTTAAAAGCGGCGTTAAACCCAACTCACCCACCCGCTCATTATGAACATTCGGAATATGTCGTTAAAGCTCGCTTTCGAGATACAGAAATAAGATATGCGGGTGTAAATGCCTCTCACTCGTCCCGAAAGTTTAGAAGCCTCGACTATGATCAGAAAGTTCACCTGACTCGACCTCTTACAGAGGTGTGCTCGTGTCTTCACGCACAGATGCATCTATCAAAGTAAAAGATATATTATATTAATGAGATTGTGTTTCAGATCATCAACTGCTCTGCTTTGTCGAGAGCTTACATGTAATGACAGTTGTCATTCGGGAAATAGACCCAGCAGAAGTTAACGTATGGGCAGCACAACAATGTTTGTTAAACTGATGTTAGGAACAATGATTTAACACCTCATGAAAGTATGGCTATTGTTGCTTTCCAGTGGTATGTTCCGTTAGAGTGGTCTCCCCTGAATAGGCCCAGCATCGGTGACTATTTCCATATGGCTTACAACGTCATCACGCCATTCTGCTTACTGAAGGTACATTTTAGTATTTTACATAGATATTTATCCTTCTTTTTACAATTACTGACTGTTTCTCGGTATCGGACCCATATTGGGTCGCATGTTTCACATGTTCTGAATCTGCAATGAGGATGAACACCATGTACTTTAAGAACATTCCTTTGGTTCTGAAAATGTGAGTGCTAATCCTGCACAATATTTGCCCATGATCGCCAGTATCTTACCGATGATCTCTTAATTATATCACCATTGGCTTTCTGTTCACATATGACATTAAAATGCACTGTCCAAAGTGGATTAACCCGTGCTTGTGGGTTTCACTAAAGTGGTAAACGTCGGAGACCTGCATCACTTCGGGGTTTCCTCCCACATTAGGCTGACACGCCGTGATGCAACTGGAATACTGTTCAAAGCGGCGTTGAACCCTACTCTCTTACTCACTCAAAGAGGTTATACCAAAATTACTATACACTACAGTTATTTACACATTCACAGAAGCCTTCATATGAAACACATGACCCGAAAGTGCTTCCGAAAAGTTAATGATTCTAATTTTCTATAAATTCCGATCATTTTCACGTTTAAATAAGCAACGTCTACCTTCAGTTACCATCAGCAATGTTATTTTGACGAGTTATCTCAGTTTGGCGGACACATTAAGCTTACAGACTTAATTTCAGTAGACGTGTAGAATCTCAGCGATAGATGATATTCAATAAAAAGTCTCAGGTACATTTCGGGCTCTTATTCGATATAGAAAGACATATACTATTTCTTGATGGGAACATTTACCTTGCACACCTAGACTCACCTATATTAGAAATCTTTATTATGTTTGTCATCTGATGGATCCAATTTATGATATTGGTCTCTGTTTGAAATGTGAATCATCACTCTTTCTGCTAATAGATATGAGAATGCGATGATAATGACTCCTGGAACAGAACCCTAATGTGTCTTGGTACAAGAAACAACATATCCGAATCATTAATATTGTGATGAAAATAAATAGCTACTGTTTCGGAAATGGTTAATGCTTCCTATAATGGTTGCATGATCGAGATGATCTCATTCTGAAAGGACAATGACCTTAAAATATGTCAGTTAGGTCTACATAATTTACGAAATGTGCAAAACAAAACAAATGCGATTCAGAATTATTTTTTCAGATGTGTTAATATGAATGGACTATATTCATTTATTACTATGACAATAACAACTTTGAAGGGTGGCGCCAAAATTCAAACAAAGACCCATTCTACAGGTATTCAGGAAGGGTATCAAATATTTGAATATGAACAGCTCTATGACCTGAACTGCATTTATTTTGAGATGTAGGAAAAGATAGTTGAAGCATAATTCACCTTTGGTCACTGTTCTCTTAGTTAGCTGTACTTTTGAAGTTCGAGATGTCGTCCTTTGTCACTCATTTTAGACATACGGCTGTACTTGTTCATGTTTCTAGTCCAAAGTTATTGTATGTGATAGAAGTGCTATTCTTATGACGAGGGACAGCGGGCATAGTAAACGCGTTCGGTCGTGAAGCCGAAGGCCCGGGTTTGATTCCGCACATGGGTACAATCTTAATATATTAAGCCCATTATGTGTGTCCCCCGCCGTGATATTGGTGGAATGCTGATAAAATGGCTTAAAACCATACCCACTCTCTATTATCAATGTTGATAACATTATTTCAAACATTTCCACATCTTTTCAATTAAAATATCCAGTGGGTGACCCTGATCACAGCTCCTATATCACATGCCATTCTGACTGCACTTGAGACAATATGGCGTCATAGTGCTGCATTGTTACCAGAACAAATCGTCCTTGACTCCATCTATATGTAATTAGGTGACTGTGTTACAGGTGTAATTCCGGTATAAGGCACGAGTGTCGTAAACATAGTATGACATCAGCACGAATATAATGTTCTACTTTTTACTCCAAACAGAGAAGAATTTTAGTGGTTGCAACAGGACAGCAACAGCAGCGGAAACACAATTTGTCGAATTACGTCAACAATCGTCGTTTCTAGTGTGACGTCATTCCGACCTCACGTCAGAATAAGATTCGAATGACGTCAACAATGTCACCCGGTTGACGGAAACAATACACTGTTGTGTCGTGACGTGATATGACCCAAGGGCACATATGGTATTTATGAACCCCGATATGTTTGCCCTCGTGGGTAATAAACATGCTTATTCACCCCCAGCTCCAGGAACGTAGCCCTCAGAAGCTCTCCCCGAGCGTATCATACCTCTCCGTTATCACCTTAGTGATGGGGGCCAGCATTCATCTGGTCGGAGACTCCGTCAACCACAGACTTCCACACGTGGGGTATGAGTTGCACCTATCGGTCAGAGACAACCCCATCATGCAGCAGCTGAAACCACAGAAACTTGTAAGAAAGGCTATCATATATGTTTAGCATAGCTCACAAACAAGGCAGCAAACAATGCATTCTCTTAACTATTATGTTGTTATCTTCATGTCACTGTGATAAACAATCATTTTAAACATATTCAGATATATGGATCACTTGTGTAAAAACTGACTTTTCATAATTCCGAAACTGGTCTATTTCTTTACAAAAATATGTTAATATTCACTCTTCCAATATCGGAAAACGTTTTAGTATTAGGCTAACCTGGTGGAAAACCATTTTTTCGTCCGCTAAAACCCTATGGGATTCCGGGTCAGAATGGTTACTAAGAATCCAATTATTGCCATAAGGGACGACGTATGTGGATTGTGTGGATGCAGTGTCGGATCTGAATGATTGTTTGTCTGGCCAGTGCTCGTCGTGGTATAGCTGGAGTATTGCCGATAGCTGCGTAAAGCGACAACCACCTGTTGACTGTGGCGTTATAACTCTATAATGAACGTTAATATGATTCATACTGCAAACGCTTATATATATTTATGCGATTTATATTTCATTTATTCAGGTTAGTTTGTTTGAACTTCTCTACACATACGATGAAGAAATAGGGCATTTGATGTGGTAAGAACACTATATCACATCTTTATACAAGTAAAGTGTGCTACACCAACACCACATGTTTGTACACGTTTCAACCCTGCTTAAACAATATGATTTCATTGTTTACACAAAAAGATAACATTATCCTTGTACATCTTGTACAATATTACATACTATACAATTATTGTATTCTACTTGATTGCATTAGACGCTATGGCAGACATTATGTTTTCTTTATGTTAACTCTGGGCATTCTTAATATTATCACACTGTTCTGTTTAATTGTATTATGAGTGATTTCATTACGTTCACACGTTAACAAATGATTTCATTTCAGGTATATTCCGTTTTTCATCACCTTATTCCTCTACTTTCTTGGCTGCTTCCGGAAAACCGAACCCACTGGTCGAAAATTGGGTTTGTCATGGTGGCTCCTGATGCTCGTTAGTGCTGTGTACTACTGGTAAGTAATACTTGTCGACACCTGTACTATCAGTATGCAACAATTGCCTTCTCGAACACAACTGGTAAGTTGTACTTGTCGACACCTGTACTATTACTAAGCAAAACTTGCCGACTTGTGGTTTTGACACAGAGGTGTCCATGGCACGACCCAGAATACGTTTCGAGGTGTCATTGAAAATGATGAATACAAAATTCTCTGGAATTGGCCCGCATACAGCCTTAGACCTAGCCAGGCCAACAAACCTGATCTTGTCCTTTTTGATAAACCCAATGATCATTTATATCATTAAATCATCTGTCCCTTTTGACACTAATGTGATTGGCAAGATTGAGGAAAAACATGGCAAACATGCGGACCTCGCTTTCGAAATGTCACGCTTGCACCCCAAGTACCAAGTTGTCCGACTCCCCATTGTTCTCGGTGCCTTAGGTTTTGTACATCCCAATCTGCTGACTGACATTGGGAGAGTACCCGGGTTTGCTACCAGGAATACAGCCCTTCTGACAATCTGGGTAAGGCATAAGGCTGCAGTGTTGGGCAGCCTCCACATTCTCCGAAAGGTTCTTGGTGGCTTCGACGAGGCAGCGCTTCCTGGGAAGTCCCATTCACTGTCTGGGCTGCGTGTAGAGGGGGCAAGGGCCCTGAGTTGATGATGAACCTAATCAGCCTGACTGTGCCAGGATCACACAAACTCTCTTTGCTGCATTTTTTATTTTAATCTGTATAAAATAATAATGTAATTTATTTTGCGCTATATTTCAACACCACACAGGAGCATGCTCAAAGCAGTACAATATTATTACCCCGGTTCCACGGGGAATACATACCCACAGCTGACTGTGAGTTTAACAGTCACATTACTTTCTCATCCTGCCAGTCTGTTTAACAGAATGAACCATTAAAAACATTCGTGTAACTGGATCGGAATACTGTACAGTTTTAAATGCAGCACGCAGGTATATTAATGAGAGCAGTTATGCGTGTTGTGAAACATATGTTTCCCCCAGGTTGAACTGTAGTTGACCTCGAATACATAAAACTGAAACTATTAAACAAGATGCAAGCTGTCACATGTTTTCATCCTAATTATCCGTGTTAAATGATGTGAGATATTTTAATAATGCATTGTGATATGATTTCATACGCAGTCGAGTATGAGAATATTTCCAATTTCCAATTATGTTCTTCAATTTTGAAACATACTTCAACTACCTATCAATATGTAAGCTAATACACCAACTAGAAGTAAATAAAACATGATACCAAATTAATTTGTTCATTACACGGGCATATGCCGTTAGTTATACCTCTTTAAAAATTGTCTCTAACCTCGTATAATATATTCGGTGCAATATGCTCAATATCGATTTATATCTATATGAATGCGACTTTTGTTGACACGTCCGTTTCACACAGGTTGTGAAATGAGATTTAACGTCGCGCCCACGATTATTGCACTTATGTAGCGACGTGCATGCACGTGTATGTGTGGCTGCTTGTACTAGTCCGGACTGATGCCGATTTATAGTGCTAGCACACTGAGATACCATGTCGCAGTTTAACATGAATACCCCACTCAGACACAGCATACTGACTCCGAGCCGACCAATCCATGTTTTAGCCCCTTAGAGCCGAGCGCCAGACAGGGTAACAAGTACCATCGTTTAACGTCTTTTGGTATGACGCGGCCGGGGATCGAACCCCGGACCTTTCGCTCACCGGGCGGACGCTCTACCACTAGACCACTGAGACGGTCCGTTTCGTACAATCTCTCAAGTTAGTATCTCAATGGATAAGCTTGCTTTATCGACTGGTACAGATTGATCGATGCAGTAGTTAGAATACTAATCGACGTGCTAAATATTCATACAAATATAGCTGAACCTCATAAATTCTGGACCCCCGTTAGTATTATCAAGGTTTGTATGCAAACGTTCCTCCATCAAACATGAATACATACGGACGAATATAGTGAAGTCGTTATGTGAAACCAAGGAAGCAAATCACAGCTTTGAAATACTCGACCGGCACCGTCCTGATCAACGAGGTTTCGCTGTATCATTTGTTTGTTTGTTTGTTGTTTGTTGCCGCAGGCAGCAATGTTTCCACACATATGACAGCGGCCTGTAACAAATCGAGTCTGGACCAGACAATCCAGTGATTGATACCATGAGCATCAATCTACGCAATTGGGATACGATGACATGCATCAACCAAATGGTCGAGTGTGACCACTCGATCCCGTTAGTCGCCTCTTACGACAAGCATAGTCGCCTTTGACGGATAACATGGGTTGCTGAAGACCTATTCACGGGTGTTCACTGTATCGATTTGATAGAGTTGCTTTTACGAGATTTCTAAGTTTATTCTTTGTAGTCCCGGGGGCACGGATGTCCGAGTCGCTGTGCAGAGTTGCGTCCCTTAGGCATGCAATAAACCTTTAATTGTGGATTCGAATCCCGGTGCGCCCCGATTATGTTTCAAGGTTTGTTAACACCATACCCGTGCTCGTCACCGAAGTAGTAAACGTTCGAGACCTACATCAATTCGGTCTTTCCTCCCACATTCAGCTGACACGCCGCGATATAACTGGAATACTGTTAAAATCGGCGTTAAACCCAACTCACTCACTCACTCATTTTGTCGTCCCAAACAAGTGGACAGTTAACTGTGGATATCTTATTTCAGGTATTTGGTAACAGAGGGACAAATCTTCAGTGTTTACGTTTTAACACTGGGGTGTATGCTGGTGAGCTGTGCCATCAAAGCAAGGCGGGGAGAGAGACTCGACGTCAACGGCTTGTTCCTCATCCATACGTTCAACGTGACCTTTGTGCTGATAGTGCTGTGGGTGGCGTATCTGTGGAGCGATCCTGTCCTCAGACAGAAGTACCCAGGGTTGGTGTACATTCCTGAGCCCTGGTCGTATTACTCGTTGCACTTCGTGGACAAATAATGATGAAAAAGCATCCGTAAACATGAACAGAGGCATATGATGCCCAGTGAGTGAGAATGGTTTTACGCCGCTTTTAGCATTTTGCCAGCAATATCACGGCGGGGACACCAGAAATGGGCTTCACATATGTACCCGTGTCAATGTGTGACGAACGAACGCTTTAACCATAAGGCTACCCCACCACCCCGAATGCTCAGACAATCAATAACGTATATTGACGCCTGATTTGACGTCGGCGTCCTCTTTCTCGATAATATTTCGACTGGGTAAAGCATAGAAAACCAAAGATGGTGTCATGCACGTCACGTTCAGCATTAAAAGGGAAGTTGATCTTTCCCGGGGGCTGACTATAGGTTGAATAATGTTATGAATGCTATGCGGTTTACTTGTCATTACCAATTTGTCTTATTCAACAACGCGTTTTCGGAAAAGTTCGATTACTTTCACTTGATTATGTTAGAACACGAAGAGTAACTACAAAGTGAACATACGGAATTATATATAGCGGTGGTCTGTCTGTTTGTTAGGTGTGTGTATGTATGTCTATGTTCACGTATTTGTGTGTGTGAATATAAATTACATCTTTATGCATGATTGGTATATAAGTATATGTATTGGAATGCGCGTGTATTGTGCATTCATGTGCGTATGTACATTGTAGGTATGTGTGTAATGTTGTTATACTTAAATCAAATGTTTGTCCATACATGTATGTAATATGTTAAATTTTATGTTATTTTATTAAGATGCATAAGTTGATTGAGTCTCACATAACCCTTGGGCGATCTGTGCATGTTATGTTATTGTATTATTATGTTTATTTTTATATGTATAGGGTGAGAGTGCACTAAACAATCTCTCTCTCTCTCTCTCTCTCTCTCTCTCTCTCTCTCTCTCTTTGGGACCTATTCTGCATCACCTGTGTAAATCCTGACTACAATGTGTGGGTGGGTGGTTGTGCGTGTGCGTGCGCGCGTGTGTGACTTTATCATTCTATGTGTAGTTCTGATGAATATAGTCTGTATCAGTTTGTCGTTGCATCGTGTTGTGCGTCCGATCTCTTCAACAAGAACATAGTGTCAAAATCTGCACGTGTAATAATGACCGTTCCAAGCCCCAACCTGGCTTCAGTCGTGAGAGTTACCTGCGGAAAAGCGGAAACAACCTTATCTTCTCTTCAGCAGTGTCGTGCAGGACGACACGTACAGACCAGGTCACCCAGTGTCATTTCAAGATCCTTAGTGATCGGTTCTTTCTGCAGGCGTTGGGTATTGTTCTACCCATGCCTTACCATGGTTCACGTGCATACACCTTAAAAAACACTACAAAACACGTGCATGCATTTATTCACACTCAAGTTCAACTTTGAAACGCATGAATCGTTCATCTGTGCAGCATTATGTGCATGGTTTATATCCCAAAGGGATGTGATTTCATATCTTTAAGAGGTTAAATTCATGACAAACGTACATATTTACAACAACACCTAAAGCTGTGTACCAAGCCAAAGTCAACATAACAGCCATAGGTTAACATAACACAGAGTAACATATATAATACACATTATGTTGCCAGAACAATGGTAAACCTGGAACATATATTATACACCTGATATAAGCTCGAGGCATTGGTATCTGAAGAGTATACACACTTATAAAGCATATGCTTGGTTATCAGCATATTTTCTGGTTCTGAAGGTGAGGCAGATTATACAACATGGTCCACAAAAAGTCATGTTTCTTAAGAGCTGGTCCCTCTCGGGTTAAGAACGTGTTTCAGAAACAACATCAAAACGTGTATCATGTTACTTTGAAAACCTTACTTCAAACAGACAATATGTGCTTCTTCACTCGTTAACATCATGAATGAAATAAGAATTCAGATAAGATTCGAAGAAACTCCAAGGTATCTGTTTTCTCATCATCGCCATATTTGGTCGTGTTGTGTCATCACCATGTGGAGTATCAAATACATCATGTACACCAAAAGCCTGCGTGAGACATTTGGTGAAGAGAACAAGAAAGGTGCAGGGTTGTGTTCCTACTGGAATGCATAATCAGGGATCACAGTTTGCTGTTGTCAGTTGTCAAATGCATAATCATAATCATAATCATTTTGACTCTTAAACAATGTCATCAATGTTGGTCTCAATGTAGTCACTGTAGCCAGGGTTATCTCCCTTTCTGTACAAGGTGGCGGTTTGTCACGTGGGCTGAAGGTGGTTCTTCATAGTAACGGCTGGGCTCCAGGCGCTCATTCTACGTCGCTTTAAGAGAGTTGCTGTGTCCTCTCGGCGGATGAGTTTCACCTTCTCCTGTTGCAACACACAAAAGGAATATATGATTAAATTTTATTTACATTTATACTAACATACTTTGGGACTACCTGAGGCACTGCTGGCCCAGTCATCTAAGACGCCGCAATTCGCTGTGCATCCCTTATGTGTGTCAGGGACCTATGTTTGATCTTGGGTTCGAATCCTAGTTCGCCATGATTTATTTCCGTACTCGTGGGCTTCATCAGAGGGGTGAACGTTTATTACCTTGACAGCACCCATGCTCACGGGAATGGTGCGGATAAAGCTGTTACGAGGATCATAATCAGGGCGAATGTAGAATTCGAACCTATAATCTGCGGATCCAAACACGGCTGAGGGAAGCAACTCTGCACAGCGAATTGGGGCGATTTACACCACTGGACCACTTCATAAATTACCTCTACAATGTAACCATAGTCAGAAGGCAATTCCAAACACAAACTATTGACTTCAGTATATGTTTCGCAGATTTTCACCTTCAAATCCACTGAATGATGACTATATGGCTACATATTTAAGCGTAAACTTCAGAATGGACGGCAGCAAAAATTAACTTTTTCAATGGGTAGGTGTAACGTGAAATCTTGGGATAACAAAAACGTTGCGATTTTTCCTGTACAATCTTGGAATATTCTCATATTCCAAGTTTGTATAAAACTCTTCAGGATTTTTTCGCCTCTGTATATATACCTTTGTAGCTAGAACCGTTATTTGCTGACTGCATGTCTACCGGCGTGTGATAGTACCCAGGTGTATTTTAACGAGATTACAAACTTTCGTAGTGCGTTTCAGCAGGAGTATTTATTTGTGCACTTGTACTACTAATTGGCAGTGGGTCGGACTGCAAATGTTGACGGGGATATGAGCACCTTACCTGTAACTGGCACGGGCGTGTGTGGTGTCATAACGGGGCAGTCACAATGGTCAGTATTTACAAGATGCTTCACAGACGTGAATAGAAGTGCACCGTTATGATTACATATAAGGATCAATTAGCAAGTTTCGTGAATCAATTAAAGATAAGTTTTCTAAATGTACAATCACTGGCCTACTCATTGATCGAACAAGACAGCAATTTCAGTTGCTTTCAGGGTCCATTTGTTTGCAAAGATTAAAGGTTAGACACAATATGAGCAAGAAACGATTCGGAGAAGTACTTCGACTGATGGAATTTAATAATGGTACAGAAACGTATCGTCGTACAAGAAGCCAACCTTACTGGCATGAGTTTGGTGAACGCCCCTTTGAACGATATTCCAGTTATATCACGGCTTGTCAGCTTAATATAGAAGGAAAACACGAAGCGATGCAGGTCTCAGAAGCTTACTTCTTTGGTGAACGGGTTTGGTGCTGACAAACCTTCAGACATACATGTAATCGGGGCGAACCGGGATTCGAACCCACAATCATAGGTTTCAGGCATGTGTTGCGCCTTAGACGACTGCCCCCAATACACACACACACACACACACACACACACACACACACACACACACTATCCCCTCCGCGATGTGTCAATATGGGTGAGATAGGTAGCCTAGTGGTTAAAGCGTTCGCTCGTCACGCCGAAGACCCGGGCTCGATTCCCGACATGGGTACAATATGTGAAGCCCATTTCTGGTGGCCCCCGCCGTGATATTGCTGGAATATTGCTAAAAGCGGCGTCAAATCAAACTCACTCACTCACTCTAGGTAGTCGCTAATGTGATGTGTTACAGACAGTGGTTGTATAACAATGTATCACAATGCTCGTTCACATGTGTACATGTGTCACCTGACTTTCTCAAATTCGGCAACGTCAAAGTCCTCCCCTGGTCCACCAAGTGTCCAGACATTAGTCCCATTGAACATCTTAGCGATGCTATTAGACGTCGCATTAGGGACATCCCATCAAACCACAGACATTGAGCGAGTTGTTCCTGGCTCCTCAACAAAAGTGGCGCGCTGTTCTACAGGCTGTCATTGGGAAGTTCGACTATACTGAAGTTTATTATGGGCTAATGATCAACAATAACTCTCATACGTTTGTGAGTGTAATGTTTCGCAGTGGATCTAAGTATTTGCAGAGTTGGTCTAAGGGGAACTTCAAAAACTAAACCAATTTATTATGGGAAAAACTTGGGACTATTCCCAAGGAACTGAAAGTGATTAACTTATGTATAATTATGCTAAAGGTTAAGAAAGAAGAAGATTGAAAAAAGAGGATGGATTATGAGAACCAAAGAGCCTATACTATAACGCAAATAAATAGTTGACTATTTGAAACGGGTCATCTATCTCCTACGACAGTGCAAAGCTAAATAACTGGCCTCTAATCGTTTGCGAAAGTCTCACCTTTCCCTTGCTATCACAACTTACACGATGGTGCGTTCACGCGACCAGATCTCAAAACACAGGGTGCGTTTTGGCGAACGTTCTATAAAGTAAAACCAAGAAATGTCTTACATTACATTCCGACATATGTTGAACTTTATATCGTTACAATATTGCTCACGAAGACACGTGTGTGATACCCATCACAATAATAAATATATTATGCCAGTGATACTAGTTAATCCCAGACGGACAAGATTAACGAACATGTTAGTGCATATGTACATCGGATTTTTTCTTTGTACATCATGGACAATCATCATAAACATTTATCGTGTTGATTCGTGAAAGATGCTAAACCACCCTCATGCACACAGGAACTTTGAAATGTAATTCATACAACAGACCCGGCTATGTATGCAGACAGTAAGGTTTTGAAGCGACTGGAGCATACAAAGGGAGATAACCAAGTCATAATTTTTTTCTTGCGACAAAAAAGCCAGGAAAGTGAATTAAATTCGCTGTGCAGATTTGCGTCCCTTGGGAACGCCAGAAACCTATGGTATCATGTATCACTTCGGGCTTTCCTCCCACATTTAACTGACACGCCAAGCGTTAAACCCAACTCAGTCACTCACTCACTCACTCACTACAACATCAAGTGTAACACGTGTAATATATTCGATCAAATTCTAAAATAACTAGAATGCGCGAATCAGATTGGTCAATCACACCACACTAACTTGCCTCGTGTAACCAGTTTGAAGACTGAATTTTGAATCGTGTAGTCCATATCACTGGTTTATCGATCTCACATTATTGACACATGAAGCCGTGTTATAGACCTATAGTGGGTCAATGCCACTGTTCAGGAAGTATTTGCTAAAACAAGGAAAATCGTACTATATTTAAGGAAAACCTCGCAAATAGAAGACAAATTGACTTTTGTGAAAAATGCACGGGTTTGACCAGATTTATATTGAGCCATACAATGCAATCAGTTAAAACTAATATCAGCCACGACAATTGGACCGCATTCTGTACTGGTTCACTCCCAAACACAGCAGCAGTTGACGGATCAGGCTCCGCTTTTGGGACCTGAAGGATACAAGATGTAATCGCAGAAATTTATGCAGGTTGAATAAGACGCGCGTCCATCATATTAAAATCCGGAGCACTAAAATGTAAGCATGTCATATAGCATATTCGTTTCCCATGTATTGAAAGGTGATCAATGAACTGACAGTGACAGCATTACCTTCAAATTCTAGTGTTTCAATCAGAGGTTAAAGGTTGGAAATGAAAACGAGACATGTTAACTTCAAATATCCAACGGCACACTGACCCCTAAAATACCCAGTGACAGCGATTACTGAGATAATTCTACGTATTGCAAGAAAATTACTCACCACGACTATCTGAACCTTTCAGACAAGCGCAACAAAGCATCTGCCACGAACGCCCTTCTTTCCCGTCTCATTTCCTTGTTACCGAAGCCCCGAGTTTTGCACGTGTATAAAAAAGACAAAACCGTAAGATATCTCCGCCCAGTCGTCTAAGGCGCCGTGATTCGCTGTACGCTGATAACCTACCATTGTGGGTTAGAATCCTGGGTTCGCGCCGATTATGTTTCTAGGTTTGTCAGCACCATACCCGCGCTCGTGGGTTTCACCGTAGTGGTAAACGTCCGAGACCTGCATCACTGCGGGCTTTCCTCCCACATTAAGCTGACACGCCGTGATATAACTGGAATAATGTTAAAAGGCGTTCAACCGAACTCACTCACTCACTATTGTGAGGGGAGATGGAATTTAGCACAAAAAGGGAGCGGGTAGGACAAAGACATTACTGTTGGTGACAGAAAACAGACGTATGAGCACGGAAGACATGAGACATAAAAAATATTAATATATGAACGGTTCATGTTTTTCTACATAGACAATAAAAACGCATTTGCATGCAATGGTTTGGCAGAAATCACGAGGAATTCCATCACCTTGAACATCAAGAATGACGCTTGAACCAGTGTTTGGAGCATAGAATTGTTTTTAATCTTGGAAAGGTCATGTTCTGCGATCAGCGTGTCTTTATCCAAATTGCCTAAATATGTGGACCAAAGGTTCAGAAAAAACCAATTCTCCAGTGTTCAAATTCATGTGTGCGGTTGAGTGTCTGTGTTGGGTGCCACACCATTATGTGTTTTTGTAGGTAACATGATCAGTGCAGTGAACACTGATCTCTTGCCAACATCTCTTTCCAACAGCATAAGTTTTGTATGGTGACGGATGGGTATTCCAGGAAGACAATGATCCAAAACATAGATCGAAGCATTCTCGGGAATGGTTTAACGAGCAAAATGTTACACTCCTGGAATGGCCCAGCTAAAGTCCGGACCTGACCCAATTGAAAATATTTGGGAAATCATGACGTACAATAACAAACAAAAAATCTCAAAAGTATATGTGAAATGAAAGCAGAGGTGGTGAGATATTGGGACAGTATGACTATGATTTTCTAACTACCTTGATAGACACTATGCCTCGCCGCATTGAAACATGTATTAGGAAAAGAGGTGGTCTGACAAAATATTGAACGGTCTGTTGTTTTGTAGCTTGAGGTGAGCAGTGTTTGTTGGACAAACGTATCCCTTGGTCTATGACTTATTAAATTTATTTTTTGCAATGTTCTCATTCTCAATAATGTAAGGCCAAACTATATCAGTTCTACTGAAAACATTGTTAGCTTTTCAAACTTTAAAATACGTTTTACTGGAACTGATGCAGAACATCGAATCGCATGCAACGTTAACTATCGTTAAGAGACATGACATAGTCAGTTTACTGTACAGGTAAATAAGCTGGTACATACATTATTCCATGATATTGTTCGTTTGCAATTCCAATAGTGGACATTCGAAGTGGGTCTCGAGCCTTTCCATTCATTATAGTGTGTTATTCGTTTTGGAAATACAATGAGGATGTTATATTCAGTCAGTCAGTCCGGAGTACTATGCATGATACCTATCCACAGAGCATGTAATATTCCAATATTGTACAGTCGAATGTATCTGGATGCGTTTTACATCATCTATTTACAAAGATGGTGTAATATTCAAAGTTTGTACTGCTGTTTTTGCTCATTCTAAGATGGCACAGAACGCAACTGTCCTCCTTTGCTCTTATTAACTGTCTGTGGATTAAAAACGTAGTTGCATGCGACACGTAGAATTTTCGGTGGCGGTTATCCCGCCTCTGGTCGCAACAGTACTGCCAGCGTCAATTAGTAATACATTGTAGCCTATATGCAGATAAGCAATGCGGTAAGCCAGGCCGTAGCTGATACACAAGGGTATACATGAAGGCGAAAAACTATTAATCTTAAAGATTTCTTATCCCCATTGTAGAGAACATGGACAGCCAGACCCAGCTTGGAATACACAAGGTTACCCCCACCAAGACATGGACTCACCCTGTAGGCCTCGTCCTTCTTCTCCATGAGACGACGTCGGCGCCATGCCTGTAACCAACACGACATATTATTGAGGTATTGTTTTTCTGGTTTTACGGTGGTGTTTCAAACACTGGGGTCGGAAATACCTTTTTGAGATAAAGAATTGTTTGTAGATTGAAATAAATAAAGCACGAATTGAAAATAACAATGTTTCTTCAAATGGTATTAACAATAATGATATTCTGAAGAAACGTTTAGCTGCGGGTTAGGAAGGACGTTGTTTATAATATGTGAACATGATATATAAAACTAGTAATAATATAAAGCGTCTTGGTTAATTTGTACATATATTTTGTTTTTAAGTGGTTTATCGTCTTCACGGAATTATATAAATTATTATAACGTATTTTAAGGTTAATATATTTATTCCCTGATGGTCCTTGCTGACATTTTCTTGAAAGAGTCCAAGTTCTGTGTTTCAATCCGTTTTAATAGGATTCTACATTTGATATTAAATCATACTGATAAGTGTTCTGCAGCGATACAAATCTCAAACATATAATAAACACAGTGTGTTTTAAGGCACATGTAGTGTGGGTATTTTTTAATTGTGGTTGCCAAACTAATAACTTAAATAGAATGGAATTCGAGCGACAAGATAAACAAATGCGTGAAGACAAACAAGTATCAGATGTTTTCAACACATAGCGGTGGCATAAGCCTTTTTTCATCCCCATTTTCGATAGACCATGGTTGAGCATGATCGATGGCTAAGGATTTTGCTTGATCCTCGAGGTATTGGAAAATATCAAATTTCTTTCAGGGAATAAATCTTTCTTCTACTCAAAGTTGTATAATAACTCACAACACCTTTATGTGACAGCAACTTGACAGTGGGGAGTGATCTATACAATCTACGTTTACAAGACGTTTTGTTCAAAGGATGGCGACTCTGGAAAAGTCCTCGGCCGGTTGAACAATATTTAATTGAATACCCGAGTCAGAATCAGATCATGCCAAACTTAAGAGACAGTTCTTGAACAAGTGAACACGATCTCTCTTGATTCACTTTTAGGCCCTAACATCATATTCTGTTACGATTCAATTCAGAGGGCACTTGTGTAGACTGCGTGTCTGAATCGGGCAAAAATGATATTATGTAGAAGACCAGTACATTCATGCGTTTTGCAGTGACTTTTAAACCTTTTTAACATTTTCTTCTTTTATTCATGATTTTTTTATGAAATGGGTACTCGTTCACTGTTCAGAAATAGTGTTGTGTTTGCTTGCGGTTTAGAATTTGAAAACAATTTATGAAGAAGAAGTCCTCGACAATGTGTCATATTTTACTTAACCAACAACGCGAAATAAATAAATAACCTCTGTCACCTCTGCGAACACAGTTCAGTGAGCAAGGTTAAAGTCCTTCTTGGTCGAGCCCGTAGTTGGAGAGTTATTGTAAGGATTGTATACATATGTGTTCCGTGAATGCATGCTTTTCTGTAGCAGTTGCGTTTTTTATGACTTGATTCCATATATGTACTACAATATTGAAAACCAAACTTTGCTTGTTTGAAAAATACACTAAATATTGGTGTCACAGGAACTTTTGTTGTTGAGTATACATTGTTCACTACAAGGTCCAACAAAACGAAGCATGCGTCCATCATTTCATATTATTACAAACAGGAATCCCCTAACTATTGTTAAACGAAGGAACACATAAGAAATTTGAAATCTGAATACTTACATATTTATATATCCATGCAGAGAATCCTAAGTGGAAGGAAACGTAGGTGCACACGAAGCACAAGAGAGCTTTCCAGTCATAGTCCTTTGCCCAATCATCGTGCCCGGTGTCATGTAGCCGACCAATCACAGAGTGCCACACACACACCAGGCAAAGATACACCATGGAAGAGAGGATGTATTTGTCCTGAATGTATATAACGCATTACTTACATGAAACAGAAAAAAGAGCCCACCTGAACTATTTACTGTACTAACTCAAATGACAGCCTAAACAATCAACTTAACCTGTTTGCCAGTTATTCGACTTTGGGGGAAATAAATCCCATTATTTGTTTTTAAACCTGGTCCAAGGTAGATAATTCCTTGGGGGTGTTTTAGTGTAATCTACAATAAGGGGAGATAACTTCGGTTGGACTAGCCCTTCTATTTTGTGTATATTGTAAGGGGCAATGTCATTATATGTTTCCTGTAGGTGGCATCATAGTGACGACAGCCATGTTTGCAGTTGTAAATGGCACTGAATGTGCGTGAACTAGTCTTATATCCACACTCACTGTCCAGAGGGAATGTTAGTCATGTTTAAAGTTCATGTCATTAAATAAACATGACCTTGTTACTTCCAAAGGCCCCTTTGTATTATGTTATTCAAGATGGTATCCATGGCTACAGAGGGTAACTTGTAGCAACAAGGTTTAAATCACTTAAAACACTTCCAACATCACACAGCAACAAAGTGAAAAACCAACAAGGAGATTGAGTGAGTTTGCTTTTCCGCCGCTTTGAGCTGTGATATAGGTTTTAGATGTTCATCCCTTTGGTGAAACCTGTTGGTTCGGGTATGTGGCTTATAAAATTAATGTAGAAACATAGTCAGGTTGACGCTGGGACTCCCATCCACGGTCATCGATTTCTGTAATCTACACACTGTAATAACTTCGGTTGGACTAGCTCTTCTAATTTGTGTATGTTCTAAGGGGCAATGTCATTATATGTTTCCTGTAGGTGGCATCATAGTGACGACAGCCATGTTTGCAGTTGTAAATGGCACTGAATGTGCGTGAATTAGTCTTATGTCCACACTCACATAAGTGGCTTATAAAATTAATGTAGAAACATAGTCAGGTTTACGCTGGGACTCCCATCCACGGTCATCGATTTCTGGCAAGGGACGCAACTTTGTCCAGCTCGGGTTTATGCTATGATCGTGTCTCCGGCTAAAGGTGCAAACTTTGACTTATTCGTACATTCATTTCATTCGTACATTCGCATCGTGCCATTTTGTTCGTTAACAGTCAGCTGGTATATTAGTATACAGTAAACTACGGTTATAACGAACACGCTTATAACGAACTGACGGATATAACGAACTTACTTTTTTGTCCCGACTATTTGTTGTAGTTATGCTGTATATATGCATATAACGAACCACGGCTACAACGAACTAAAATTAGTGGTCCCTTTGAGTTCGTTATAACCGTAGTTTACTGTATATAATAAACTACAGGCATGAATTGCCGTGTCACTTTTCACAAGCCATGTCGTATTTCAATATGATAAATAAATGTCAGTTATACGGTCATATGATCTCAGTATCAATTTAATTTTGCAAGAGGTACATTACATACAATCTCTGCCTCCTACGCGTCTAATTTGCCTTTCAACTCCACATCGGAGTTCAATGAAATAAAAGCGACAGAACAAAAATCCATATTCATAAGAAATATCTGCACAAAGCCCAGAGTCGACTGTACTGTCATTAGCACGTGTGTATGAATCAATATCAAATAGTGATGATACCAGGCGTTCGCGAAAAGGCGAGCCTATTCTGCCTCACCGGTAGCACCCATCACAAACAACTGCAAAGGCAAGTCAACTGTTCACATGAAAAATATCACGGAAACAAGTCAAAATAGGGAATTGCATCGGATAACATTCTTGTCACTGATGCGTCAAATTTGGGAATGTCCTCCACATGTCTACCATGAAACCTTTTGAAATCTATACCCATGCCTTGAATATTGTCTTAGAACCTTGTGAGTTGTGAAATGTTGACACCAAGGAGAAATTAGTTTCGCTGATAATCCGCAGCAGCTCCCTGGAAATTTGACAAACAGTCTAGAGAGTCCCCGCCTAACTAGGCCAAAGTTTTACAAAATTCCTGCGGAAATAAAGTAAAAGAATTTTTGAGTTGTAGTGTATATATCTCTACTGCTAGGTGTTTTGCACTTTTCTCGTACATTGTCCGCCTTGTCCAGGAACCAATAACGTATTTCGTATCCTAGTCAATACAAACGACAAACTTATTTCCATGACTACAAGAAATCATACGATTCCAACTATACCATAAGCAAATAGTGATGATACCAGGTGTTCGCGAAAGGTGAACGTACCCTGCCACACAAGAGGCAAGTCAATTGTTCACCTGAACAAACACAGGAACACAGGGTACAAGTCAAAAAAGAGAATTGCATGGGACATATTTTTGTTACTGATGCGTCAATATCTACCATAGAACGTTTAAAAGCTTAACTGGGGCCTTGAATGTTGTATACCTGATGAAAAAACTCGTACAGTGTCGTAAGCCACGTTATCAGAATGTCTCCAGATTCTTGATTCCAGCATGTATTTGTTTTCACTTGAGTTAGTGAGTCTCGGAAGTGTTAACGCCACTTTGAACCATAGTTCAGTCATATTACAACATGTCAGCTCAATTTCAGAGAGGCACAAAAACAAGTGTATCAGGCACACTTTGACGACGTTAATCCTATATATCTGATGCTGTATGTCTTCTGACTGATCATCGGGGGCACGGGTGGCCAAGTCGTCTAAGGCGCCGCGATTCGCAGTGCAGAGTTGCGTCCCTTGGGCACGCCAGAAACCTATGATTGTGGGTTCGAATCCCGGTTCGCCCCGATTATGTTTCTAGGTTTGTCAGCACCATACCTGTGCTCGTGGGTTTCACCGAAGTGGTAAACGTCTGAGACCTCCCATTTTAAGCTGACACGCCGCGATATAACTTGAATACTGTTTAAAGTGGCGTTGAACCCAACTCACTCACTCACTCTGACTGATCACCAATTCACGGTGCAGAGTTGCGTCCCTTAGTCGGAAACCTATGATCGTGTATTCGGATCCTAGTTCGTCGTGATTACGTTTCTAGGTTTTGTAAGCACCACACCTGTGCCCGTGGATGTCACCACAGTAGTAAACATCTTAACACAGGCACCACTTCGGGATGTCCTCCCACATCAAGTTAACACGCCGTAGTCGTTTCAGTTTTCAGTATTTCAGTTTCGGTGGTTGATATTTTCATATATAAAAAGGTATATATTTCAGGTATAAAAAACAAACAACATCCACATCAACTGCGTCTGCATTGACCAGCGTATAATGCTCGTCTATATACGTCAGGCTGTAGAGAGATAATCTGATGAGATTTGATATCAATGGCGACATGTAGCTCAATTATGTCTTCTTGCAATAAACACCGACACGTGATTGACAGGTCTGATAAAGGGAGATAATAAAATACATCCTAGCCTTTGATCAGTCATGATGACATTGATCCAATTTCAGCACCTGTCTTCACCACAAAGTCGTCATAGTTTACGTCATTGCCACTTTTAGAACTCTGCACGACGTTACAATGCATATCTATAGACGCCGTATATTTAGAACACGGATTGTCGCAAAATGCTTACATGGTGCGCCACCTAGCGGCAGACATAAGTATAACTCTGGCATTACATGAGATACCTGTAAACTAAACACTGGCATTAATATGCTAGAGGAAGTATACAATTTTCAAAGCAGACGAATGAAACAGTGTTTTAAGGGCAGACAGACAGGTTTATTCAGTATTGTGGTCATATGGCCTAAAGTACAATTGATACTAACTCATAATATGATGTCACGTGCATATACAGAAATTACGTCTTCTTGGATCTGATAGAAAAAAACAAACATGCTTTATATAAGTAGCCACTGAAAAGATAACATGTTTATTTTGTGAGTTGATGATATTGATCATTAACATTTCATATTTATAGTCATTATTCAAAAAGGGGAGATATGTAGATCTTAACTTGGAATACTTGTTAGAACACGGATTGTCGCAGAACGCATGCATGGTGCGCTACCTAGCGGGCAGTAGCGTCAGACATAAATACAACTCTAGCATTACATGAGATACCGATACACTAACTTCATTGAAACAATGGCATTAATATGCTAAAGGCAGGAAACAATTTTCAAAGCAAACGAATGGGACAGTGTTTTAAAGGGCTATTAAGCCTACTGCCACCATCGTGTCACAATGTATTGGGCGTGGGTTTAAATCCCTCCAAGCTCACGGATCATTTCGTCACAATACAGTCATCGTAGATTTCACAGCATGTATGCCTACATGTATCTCCCCCATTAAAGAGTTCTTCTGTATGAATATGTACTCACACAGGTATGCCTACATGTATCTCCCTCATTAAAGATTTCTTCTGTATGAATATGTACTCACACAGGTATGCCTACATGTATCTCCCTCATTAAAGATTTATTCTGTATGAATATGTACTCACACAGGTATGCCTACATGTATCTCCCTCATTAAAGATTTCTTCTGTATGAATATGTACTCACACAGGTATGCCTACATGTATCTCCCTCATTAAAGATTTATTCTGTATGAATATGTACTCACACAGGTATGCCTACATGTATCTCCCTCATTAAAGATTTCTTCTGTATGAATATGTACTCACACAGGTATGCCTACATGTATCTCCCTCATTAAAGATTTCTTCTGTATGAATATGTACTCACACAGGTATGCCTACATGTATCTCCCTCATTAAAGATTTATTCTGTATGAATATGTACTCACACAGGTATGCCTACATGTATCTCCCTCATTAAAGATTTCTTCTGTATGAATATGTACTCACACAGGTATGCCTACATGTATCTCCCTCATTAAAGATTTCTTCTGTATGAATATGTACTCACACAGGTATGCCTACATGTATCTCCCTCATTAAAGATTTCTTCTGTATAAATATGTACTCACACAGGTATGCCTACATGTATCTCCCTCATTAAAGATTTCTTCTGTATAAATATGTACTCACACAGGTATGCCTACATGTATCTCCCTCATTAAAGATTTCTTCTGTATAAATATGTACTCACACAGGTATGCCTACATGTATCTCCCTCATTAAAGATTTCTTCTGTATAAATATGTACTCACACAGGAATGCCTACATGTATCTCCCTCATTAAAGATTTCTTCTGTATGAATATGTACTCACACAGGTATGCCTACATGTATCTCCCTCATTAAAGATTTCTTCTGTAAAAATATGTACTCACACAGGTATGCCTACATGTATCTCCCTCATTAAAGATTTCTTCTGTATAAATATGTACTCACACAGGTATGCCTACATGTATCTCCCTCATTAAAGATTTCTTCTGTATAAATATGTACTCACACAGGAATGCCTACATGTATCTCCCTCATTAAAGATTTCTTCTGTATGAATATGTACTCACTCCACAACGTCAAATGACTTGTCACTGGCATTCTATCTGAATATTTTTTATTTATTGTCACTGTGAAGCGGCACAGCCGACAATCAATGACAAAAAGTCAAATCGTCAAGTTAAACGGCGCAAAATAACTGCCAAAAAGCGAACTAATTCCCATTTTAGGACAAGTCGCGTATTGTTTCCGGCAAACGTGAAAGTGAGAAGAACCGCAATGGCGTCGCAGCATTCACACGACAACCTTGCGGCCAACCTTGTACTCCTCCCACACGCCAGCGAGATCTGACGATTCGTGCCATCTGACAGCCCATTCAACATCAGACATATTTGTCCCCCATTTCATTTTTGAAAAAGATACACAGTTAGATGACATATGTATGTGAAATGTTACTTTCAATGAGAAAATGTGTTCCTGAAACGCGAAAAACTATTTCCATTTGCGTATTCATCGTTCAATCCCTTAAACGGGTAACACAACCTGGTCGCGGTTTGTCCCGAGAAGGCTACAGCTGCATCCTTCTATCACTGATACTTTAATCCCTACATGTAATCAGCAACGCATCCAACTGTATTGTACACAATGTACGTATAATATAGATTTCATTTTTACTTCAAATTATACTTTTTACACAATACTAGTAAATTCATACGAATGTTACGGCACTTCCATATATTTCTAGTCTCGATATCGCTGAAATACAGCCGATGTTACTTTAAATTTTAACTCACTCGCCCACTCCATGTATTTCTTATATATTCGTTACTTTAACATATCGTTCTTAACAATTCATCGTTCTGTTGTTTGCTGGTCTGTATACACATACAACTGATTACTACCGTTATCCTGACTACCGTTATATTATCCCCGTATCCCCATTTCAGATGCCCTCTGGATATTCAGTATATATTCAAAGTAGTCTGGCTCAGATATAATTAATACTTTCTATTCTGTTTCCAGAAACCAATCTGCCTAAATCACATTTCTTACAGTCATATGTCCTCATCCGACGGTTTCATGATTTATAATAGATTATTAGTCTGCTGGTATTGCACACCTATGTGTTGGAACGTTGCTTGGCAACATGACGTCATATAGAAAGCATGAAACTTAGCTCATTCAGGAAGTATTGGTTACATTAGTGTTGAGTGTTGCGGAAATTGCTATTAATAAGCGCCATTGTGTCTCTGGCTTCTGACAAATATCCTATAATTAACCACAAGGGGACAATACGGTCACCACGGTGTACGTCAAATATATTGTAAGATTGCTTCATAAGTGAAGATTATCGACTTTTCTCTTGTTCAAAATAATACGTAGAGGTTTGGGAAAATATTGTAGCGCAAAGAGGGAATGTGACTATTGTCATGCTTGACGTAAATGTCTATTTATCCTCACCATCACCATCACCACCATAACTACGCCATCTTCATCATCACGACCTCGCCTACACATAACCATCACCGCCTTTTAAAAAAATGACTTGTTTGATATCTTAGACTTGAAGACTTGAAGCTTTAATATAAATATTGATGTCATATATATGACATCTATAATGGAGCGTTTACCGTCAACGCTAAGTCTTTCATATAGATACCACCTATACTGCTCTAATGAAAAATAATTTATAAAATGAGATCTTAATTTACGTGTTCGCAACCACATATGGAAAATGTTATATACATCAATACCGCAATAGATTACCCTGCTATAGATTAAGAGGTGCATATTCGAGTGAGTGAGTGAGTTACTTAAGTTTTAAACGCCACTTTCAGAAGTTCACTAGTGACAACATGTCAGTTCAATGTTGGAGAGAGGTAAAGAAACAATTGAGGTAGAGGTTTACTTTGCTATTTCCTATTCTTTATGCCCCAGTGAGTTGATGCTCTTCGCGAGGTAGGACCCGTTATATTACAGTATACATTTTGAATATAGATCAGATCTTTTTAACTGGGCGACGCCATTTTGTTTGATGCAAATGCAAGTGATATGAGAGGCGGAATCTGATTGGTCAATAGGAGGGACATAGAAGGGACATAACTGCCATTGGTTGGGCTACGTTGGGTCAAGCCACATAATTCCATCCAAGATGGCAAGGGTGGAGACTGAACACTAAAGTCAATCGGGAAGATGGTTTTGAACTATCAAGGATCTTAAATACGTCGAATATGGGTTCCAACTGGAACCTGACAGAAGGAGTGAGTGAGTGAATATGTTTTTTACGACGCTTTCAGCAATATTCCAGCAATATCACGGCGGGGGACACCAGAAATGGGCTTCACACATTGTAGCCATGTCGGGAATCGAACCCGGGTCTTCGGCGTTATGAGCGAACGCTTTAACCACTAGGCTACCCGATCGCCCCCTGACA
Organism: Haliotis rufescens; assembly: GCF_023055435.1. Taxonomy (NCBI): domain Eukaryota; kingdom Metazoa; phylum Mollusca; class Gastropoda; order Lepetellida; family Haliotidae; genus Haliotis; species Haliotis rufescens. The sequence continues at coordinate 55,872,921 of NW_025963779.1, read as the reverse complement.
GAAGGAAGGGATGACACATTTTCTCTAGCGTTGTTTAATTTCTGGGAATTGTATGAGCCACATGTACATTTATAAGATCTGATTCTAACAAGAAAACTTTTAGTGGACCAACATTTTGCTTATGCGCCGCAATTCGTTTTGCAGAGTTGCGTCCCTTAAGAGTGCCAGGAAACTATGATCGTGGGTTCGAATATTTGTACGCCTTGATTATGTTCCTAGGTCAGCATCATTCCCGTGCTTGTGAGATTCGTCAAAACAGTAAACGTCTAAAACCTTTATCACTTATGGCCTTCCTCCCACATGGGTGAGGTGAGGTGAGGTGAGGTGAAATGGGGTTTAACGTCGCGTCCAAGATTATTACACTTATATAGCGACGTGCATGTACGTGTGTGTGTTTGTGTGGCTGCTTGTACTAGTCCGGACTGATGCCGATTTATAGTGCTAGCTCACTGAGATACCATGCCGCAGTTTAACATGAATATCCCACTCAGACACAGTTTACTGACTCCGAGCCGACCAGTCCTTGTTTTAGCCCCTTAATGCCGAGCGCCAGACAGGGTAACAACAAGTACCATCTTTTAACGTCTTTTGGTATGACGCGGCCGGGGATCGAACTCCGGACCTTCCGCTCTCCGGGCGGACGCTCTACCACAAGACCACGGAGGCGGTTTCCTCCCACATGGAGCGACAAACCGTTATATACAGTTGTTGCGAAGTTAAAGGGACCCACGTAAATACTTCGAGTTATCCGAAGGTTTGACACAACCGGAAAACGGTGAATAAAGAAGGAATACGTAGGCCCAAAGCTTTTACTTCGAGACAACCGTAAGTTCGACACATCAAAGTTCGACACAAGGGTGTTTAACTAACTGAGTGGAATTCGGTAATATCACTACCACTCGAGGTATTATGCAACTAGGTAGCGGAATAAGCCGAATTAACCCGAGTGAGTCACGTATATATTGACACAGTCCATTCTGACATATTCGGTCAATCACGTGAACATTAGAAAACACTGACGGCGATCCTTTGAGAAAGCAACAGATGGTGATATTTTGGAATATTAATTGAGACTTGATGCCAGGTTCTCATTGTACAGTTGCATTTCAGAATTTACAATTGATTTAAGAGCACACCAGTCTGATTAACGTCAGGGTGACGTTATCACACAGAGAAATGCATCGCATGATAAAGCGAACGAGAAACGCTGTATGCGCGCGACAGTATGGAATTTCAAAGGCTATAAAATATTATATCCAGGTAACCTTTCTCATTCTGAGTATGTTATTCGATCTAATGAGAAATAAAAGAGGAAAAGATAAAGAAAATACAGTGCCCGGAATGCATCGCCTTCACGATCAATAGATTAATGCAGATCCTCTTTATGGAGACCGATTGCACCGTGCGATCAAACACTATGCCGTCAATGGAATACATGCACATGTTCGCTAGCTCTTCCACTAACGTGATGCTGCATGCGCATGAAACGTATGTACGCACAGCTTTGGAAAATTAGGTCATTTTCAGTGAAACACAAGATAAATTCCCAATAATTACTGAGTCCGATTAAGAGAAATGAACAACACGGTCAATTTGAGTGAGTGAGTGAATTGGGTTTTACGTTGCTTTGTTTTAGTTATATCATGACGTGTCAGCTTGGTGTGGGAGTAAGGCCCGAAGTGACGCAGGTCTTAGACGTTTGTCTGTTTGGTGAATCCCACTAACACGGGTGACGACAAACCTGGAAACCCACGATCCTTAAGGCTCTGGCACGTAAAAGGGACACGATTGCAGCGCCTTGGCACATAGTGTCACATAGAGGTGCACGTTTGTTTGTAGTTTAAACCTAGACTCAGCAATATTCCAGCTATATGAGAGCGGTCCCCTAAATACTGAAGGCTGGACCAGGCAATCCAGTGATTGACATCAGGAGCATCGATCTAAGCAAGTGACAGGGACTGTCAGGGGTCAGGCAGGGGATTACGCAGTCAGTTAACCATAACGTTTGGGGTATGACACATGGGGGTGACAACAGAGTTGACTGACTGGGTGATGGTTTGTGTTAAACACTCTTTGCATATTATTAAAGCTTTATCCTGTAGGGGGCACGGCTGGCCCAGTTGTCTAAGGTGCCGCGATTCGCTGTGCAGAGTTGCGTCCCTTGGGCACGCCAGAAACCTATGATTGTGGGTTCGAGTCCTGGTTCGCCCCAATTATGTTTCTAGGTTTGTCAGCACCAAGGTGGTAAATGTCTGAGACCTGCATTACTTCGGGCTTTCCTCCCACATTAAGCTGACACGCCGTGATATAACTGGAATACTGTTAACCCAACTCACTCACTCACTCACTTTATCCTGTAATCTTTATATTGATCTTTATCAATATTATGAAAAGCACAGACACGGGTACGATTCGTTGTCTTGGATTATATCGGATTCGAACTCGCTACCATCCGGTTGTAATATGTTCCAACAGTTGTTTCTTGTTTTTGTTTGTTTATTTTTTGTTTAACGCCACACGCAGCAACATTCCAGCTATATGATGGCGGTCTGTAAATAACTGAGTCCTGACCAGACAATCCAGTGATTGACAGTAGGAGTGGGATACCATGACATGCATCCAGCAAGTCAGCGACCCTGATCACCCGATTCCGTTAGTTACGACAAACATTGGTTGCTGACGATCAATTCAATTCACGGGTATAGTTTCTTGCAGAAACCTCAGACAAAATACGTCAACGACCCGTAATACACTGATCCTTGCTGAATTGCCTGTCCCAAATTCGATTCCTTTCGTGTACAAGCATCGTGATACAGTAGAATATGTCTGATTGTGGCGCAAAACAATATTCATGCACTCTCATACACATTATTCTTGAAAACAATAGTTTAAAAACACTAAGTCAACATTACGGTTTGATGTTCATCGAAGCAATATAAGAGCCAATTAACGGCATATCCTTACCATATATGTTAGATAGGATATCCTTGGTAGAGACTGGTTGACGACAAACTTAAAGGCCACTCCGGTCAGCACAAGGGTGAAAGACAGCTGAAGGCGGTTCTGGGTCAAAGTCACACCAACAGCAAAGGTCGTGAAAGCCAAGAGCGTTATCAACATCTAAAAAGCAACCAGAATATTTACAATATAACCCATTGTGACAATATTGTATTCAATTAGAGCAATTTGGCACTGACATGAAAAATCTAAATTTGGTTTCGGGGGTATTACAATCACAAACCATAAGATGATAGAATGCCTATCAGCCATGGACATTGCGTCAACGGGACATGAGGTTTTGAATTAGGGACTGAGTAAATAGAAATCTAATACATCTGTTCATATTAAACCAAATCAATGAAAATTATACCGTTTCAATATCCCATTAAGGGAGGACGAAGTCATATATATCTAAAACAGTAACAGCCATATCAACAGTAAAATTCTATTACATACCGTCTCACCATTGTCAAAAATATATTGCATACCATCACACCATTGGCAGAATTGTTTTTCATGTGATCTCATCATTGCCAGAAAGATATTCCATACTATCTATTGATTGTCAGAAATATATTCCACACAATCTCACCATTGTCAAAAATGTATTCTATACCATCACATCATTGTCAGAAATATATTGCATACCATCTCACCATTGTCAGAATTGTTCTGCATACTATCTCACCATTGCAAGAAATTTCATACTATCTATTGAATGTCAGAACATTCTCTCACTATTGTCAAAAATATATTATATACCATCATATCATTGTCAGAAATATATTCATTACCATCTCTCCATTGTCAGAATTTTTTTCCATACGATCTAATATTGCCAGATATATATTCCATAGTATCTATTGATTTTCAGAAATATATTCCATACCATCTCACCATTGTCAAACATAATTTCATACTATCTCACCATTGTCAGAATTGTTTTCCGTACTATCTCACTATTGCCAGAAATATATTTCATACTATCTTTTGATTGTAAGAAATATATTTCACCATTGTCAAAAATATATTATATACCATCACATCATTGTCAGAAATATATTTCATACCATCTCTCCGTTTTCAAAATTGTTTTCCATGCTATCTCATCAATTGCCAGATATATATTTCATACCATCTATCTATTGTCAGAAATATATTCCATACCATCCCACCATTGCCAACAATATATTGAAAACCATCACATCATTCAGAAATATATTTCATACCTTCTCACCATTACCAGAAATATATTCCATAGTGTCCGTTCGTTGTCAGAAATATATTCTATACTGTCTCACCATTGTCAGAAATATATTCAATACCACCACATCATTGTCAGAAATGCATTCCATACTATCTCACCATTGTCAGAAATATATTCCACACAAAGAAGCCAGGTCGTCTAGCCGCATGGCACATGACCATCATTGTAGGGTGTCTCTCTCTGGAGCTGGTGTACTCCTTAACAGACACCTTGGGAAACATCTCCACATGCTCGAACAGTGCCCACTCCTGCTCGTCCACGAAGCTCTGCTTGTTGACACTGCTGAGTTCCTCCTTGTCCTCCAGGAGATCCACCTCACACTCAGTCAACTCAGAGGAGATCGTCAGGGATAGATCCTGAAGTAGATGTACATGCATGGCACACTGGATTAGCATGGGTAGGGACATATCACTGGGCCTGATTTAAATCCAAGCTGCCAACAGATGGACGTTGTCAGTTAAACTGGATCAGCATGTTATTGGAAATCTAAGCTCCAGTTAATCTTATTTTGGGAATCCTTTCAGGGATCCTCCAATGGCCTCGTTAACTGTCAAGTCCTCGGGACTCTTGGTGTAATAGATGGAGCGTCAGTCCGCTGAGTGGAATGTCTGTGGTTCGATTCTCTGGCCGAGTCGTACCAAAATACATTACAAAATAGTAATTGTTGTCACCTTGCTTCGGAATTAAGGGAATAAAACAAGAACTGGTCGGCCCGGAGTCAGTATACTGTGCCTGAGTGGGGTATCCATGTTAAACTAGTATCTCAGAGGGCTAACACTTAAAAAACGGCAATAGTCCGGACTTGTACAACCCAGCTAACACATTTTCAAAACATTTTCAAAAGGTTTCATTGTAGTTTTTCAAAACAAAATTCGTCAAAATATTTTATTACCGTTTTTGAAATGTTTTACAATTATTCAAAATGTTATTCAAGAACATCATGCTTTAACATAGGCGAAACTATTTCATAACATGTAATTACAATGTTTTCAACACCTGGCAAAAATGTTATGCCAGAAACTATTTCTTGAAATGTTATTGAAATGTTTTTAAAATGTTATTCAAGAACATCATGCTGTCCCACAGGCGATACAGTTTCAAAACATCTTATTGCAATGTTTTCAACAAATTGCAGAAATGTTATGCTAGAACATATTTTGATGAAAAGTTATTAATATGTATGAAAAACAGTTAAACACAAGTTCCCAAGCTTGCACACTCCGTTTTCATAATGCTGTGGATTGGTAATACAGTAATAGAACATTTTCAGAACAGTTACAGTTTAATCTGTAGACTATATGTCTAAAGAAAATATAACAGATATGAGTAAGACAAAACTTCACATGATTTGTTTTTGCTGATCACAGATAGTGTCACCGGCAATTACATTTGGTCGCGCATATTTTGCGGGGATGTGAGAGAGACTTTTGAGAAGTGAATAAATATTGATCTTTGGGAAAAGACGCATTTTCTCACATTTAATTATTTTACATGACTAGTTATTAAAATGTCTTAAAACATTTTTGAAAATTTATCACAAACATGGTCTTAAAACGTTTGTAAAATCTGATATCACAAAAACAATTTTAAAATGTTGTGACAAAATGCCTTGTTGTCTCGTGAAATGACGTTGGAATGACGTCACACTATTACGTCATATTTTGCACCTGCCATCATCAGTTCAAGTTAACTCTACTTCCAAGTGGCATTGTGCAGCAAGAGCTGAATCGTCGAACTCTGATTTCTTAGGGGGGTAAGTTCATTTTCAAACGCAGTATCCGCTTATCTAAGCAGTATCTAAATGACATTGTGTAAATATAACATTTGTTACTTTTAAACACTTTCTAAATGGCATTGTGTATTAATGCTTTCGGCCATGGGAACCGTGCCAATTTACACTTGTCAGAGGGGTACACAAAGTACGTGATCTAGGGGTGCTTTACAAAACGCGAATCGCTTGCAAGCGATGTACAGCGATTCGCCTTACAACAGTTCGCTAACTTTCAGCCGCTTGCAAGAGAACCAATCTCTGGCTGAGGTCGCTTCGTTCTCAAACCAAAATGGCGGCTGACTTTGACAGCGGAACAAGAAATTCTTCATTAACGAGGGAATGAGCAAAGGTAGCTTACACCCCATCATCCTCAGTCTGCTCCAGAAAGCCTAACAACTGCACCAGACACAAACCTACACAATACGTAATGATCGAAGAGAAAACTTTAATGTGCCTATGCGAAAAAATATATTCCTATATGTACTTGAACAATCATCAAATTCACATCAGCAATTAATGACTTTCACCCGTGTTGAATGCAGAGCGTAACGTGTTTTTATAGCGTATTCCAGAGGTTAGCTTGTGGCATATCACACTGTGTAGAAATACAGAGGGACACTATTGTACTTAAGAGGTCTTATACAAGGTGTTTGGGTGTTCCCGGTGTACCACTTTTTGGTGAGGTGAAATTGGGTTTAACGTCGCGTCCAAGAGTATTACACTTATATAGCGACGTGTATGCACATGTGTGTGTGGCTGCTTGTTCTAGGCCGGACTGATGTCGATTTTTAGTGCTAGCATACTGAGATACCATGCCACAGTTTAACATGAATACCCCACTCAGACACAGTATACTGACTCCGAGCCGACCAGTCCTTGTTTTAGCCCTTTAATGCCGAGCGCCAGACAGGGTAACAACAAGTACCATCTGTTAACGTCTTTTGGTATGACGCGGCCGGGGATCGAACTCCGGACCTTCCACAGAACTGAGTCTTGAAGTTCTTTGTTGACTGAATGTTGAAGACATGGCGTGGATTACCATGTCGGTCATTGGTATTGTGTATTCTGCAGTACATGCCTGAAGGATATACAGTCCCTGACTATTTGTCCTAATCATTTGTATCTTGTTAACAGTGAGTGGGTGTTGTACGTTTTGTACATTGGTAGCAAAAGACTGAGATTTTCCAACACCCTGGTTCGTTTTCAAAACATTTTAGAAACGTTATAACAAATTGTTCAGGTCCTTGGAATTTTTGAAAATATACCGAGTAGGTCGAGACATGCCGAAATTCATCCATGCTGTCGAAAGAGGTTTTGGAAGTTACATGAAATCGGAGACAAAAATGAGGTTTTTCTGTTAGTGAAATATACTTGAAAATATTCAGCTGTCTTTATTTCCCTTTAATTTCGTTTACTATTGTGTATACATTATTTAAAGTGCACAGTTATGTCTCGGCGTGACAGTTTAATGTTGGAGAAAAACCCAGGTGATTCAGTTGTAGCCTTCTCTTGATTGTGTTAGCCTTCGTATTATTGGGGCTTTGCCGTCAACTTTCATGTGATGGGTTTGTCACATTGTTGTAGTATTCAACTTATTTTATCGGAAAACAAGAATCAGATTAAGGTATTTTCGGCAAGTGTTAATTCAGTTATGCCAACTGGTAACAAGGTCGGATTGTACAGTGCCAGCATTTGTGTATCCTTGTTTGTAAAGTTCCAAGTTGAAACTTTCAAAATTATTTTCAAAACTTTGATACGAAATGCATGATCAGAAGTGACATTATCTGAGTTTTCCATCGTTAATGCATCATGATTTTTCCAACATCTGATAATGTATTTATAAGTTGCATCTCAAATTAAACAAAAATAAGCTTCATGTGGAACATGACGTCGCTTACTGTCGAAATACCAGCTGCATGTGTAGAGCAGATTAAATTCGTACAGAAACGCATTCCTCGTAACTAGATTATTCGGACTACAACATAGAATTGATTACCTGTGTGTCAAACGGGAAATGTTGTAGCTCCAGGTTTTCGACAAAGACTCCCTTTATACGGCGACATTCAAACACACGGAAATGATCTGGACTTATTGCCTCTTTATACCGCCATTCCTCTTCCTTTGCATCCCCTAGTACGTTCTCGATCTGTAACTGGGGGTCCCATTCTTCCTCCTTCCCGTTTTCGTCCTGCCCAGCATTGAAGAGATATTGTTCAATCAACAGAAAGCAATATAACAATGTCATAGGAAACTACGTGCACGCCATGGCGGCCAGCAAAGTAGTCGCTCCTCGATTAGACAACCACTGAACAACAGGAAGAACAATTGCATCCTGCCTTTATTGTTGAGCGTGAGTGAGTAAATGTTGTTCAAACCACAGAAAGCAATATTACAATGATAGAAAAATATATCACATGCAATCTGAAGTGTAGTCGCTCGTGGAGGAGACATTTACTAGAGATCATTGGATAAAGATTGATTGATTGATTGTTTGTTGTTTAAAGCCGCACGCCGCAGCAATATTCTAGCTATATGACGGCGGTCTGAAAAATAATCGAGTGTGGACCAGACAATCCAGTGAGTGACATCATGAGCATCGATCTAATTGGGATACGATGACATGCCACCCAACCCCGTTAGTCGCCTCTTACGACAAGCAGAGTCGCCTTTTATGGCAAGCATGGGTTGCTGAAGACCTATTCTACCCCGGATATGGCATTCAGAAGTGATACACACGAGGACGAGAATTTATGGATGTCAACTTCTTTATTATGAACACAAGAGTACACACTTCCTCCTTCACCCGCCCTCCTTCTCCTTCTCCCCCTTCTCTTTCGTTATAGGATAAAGGTTCTCATCCTGTTGAATATTGTTATATCAAGTGAGTTTGATTTACAACAGCTTAAAACAACATATCAGTTATTCAAGGTCTGTCAGCTTGATGTGAGAAGATGTGTGAATTTAGACCTTTACTACACCGGTAAAACCCATGAGCACGGATATGGTGTTGACAAACCTAAACATGTACTGGTTGAGTTTGAGTTCGATCCCACGATCACTCCGAATTGAGGCGCCTTAGACGTCTAGACCAACCATGTCCGTGACCTTGATATGCTGTAAAAAGCAATATGACAATGTCATAGCACACTACCTGGCGTCATATGGTAGCGCGTCGCTCTACCAGCAGACAAACCAGTGGACGACATGTCACATGGCTTATCCTCTGCATATATCACAATGACTTACCAGCTGTTTGTAGTGTTTCGGCTGTTCCCATCGAGCCTGCAAGAACACATCAGCAGCATATTTCTCCTTCAGGGTGTTCACCTCGCCGATCTTTAGGAACACCACACGAATGTAAACCCTCACCTGCAATACAGTTACACTTGTACGTGGTTTACAAGTTGTTTGATCAAGTGGTTTACAACTTGTTTGAGAAAGGTTACACCATTCAAGGCCTCAGTAAAGCTTTCAAAGAGTTTTATGGTGGACATGTGGAGGACATTTCAAAACTTGACATCAGTGATGGACATGATGCAATTCCCTATTTTGACTTGTACCATACGTTCCCGTGTTATTTCAGATTTAAATAAAATGACTTGCCTTTGCATGTGTTTGTCACTGGTGCTACCGGTTGGGCTGGATACGCTTATCTTTTCGCGAACACCTAGTATCCCCACTATTTGATAATTATTCATAAACACATGCTCATGATGTAGTCGGAATCGAACAATCGACTCTGCGTTTGGCTTTTCTTATGACTATGGAAAGGGCTTTGCTTCTTTTGTTGTTCTAGTCAAGCTTAAGCAGACCCGAGAGGGAGCTAGCCCTAACGCCACCCGAGCAGTATGTGAATGACGCCCACGACGCTGTGTTGAAAAAAAATTGTGGGCAAATCTGAAATGATGCAAGTTTTAGATGGTTATCATTTTGATGAGTATGGGACTTACCAGCCAGAAATCATAATCGGGCCGAATCTGTTAATCAAGCCCACAACCAGCAGATCCTGGCACGATCAAGGGACTTAACTTTGTTCAGAACAATGTACAATTCCAACTATATTTTAGTAATATGTATCTATTTATAAGTAAAACTGTTATCAAAAGCAATCATATCAAATTAAATATACTTTTTGAATTAGTAGTTTACTTGATCCTTGCCCCTCGTTACATTTAGTGTTTGCTGAGAGTATGTGGAAACTGTTACCCTCTGCAGCGTAACCTCTCTAATCCGGAAAACCCTCCTTCCGGACACTTGCTATTGGCAACGTAAATATATTTACAAGAGGTAATTACGTTGTACTCATTATTTTAATCCGGGATCGCTACGATGAATTACATGTATAATAATATGACATTTCAGAAATATTCCTCTACAGAGGCACCTCTTTAGTCCAGAAACCCCGCCATCAGGATTGTTGCTATTGGCAACGTCAATATATTTCCAAAGCACATTTACTTCGTAATCATGATCCTAACCCGGGATCACCATGATGAATTATAATAATACGATTTGTTTAGATTTGTCTGTGCAGCGGAACCTCTTTAGTCGGGAATACCGGCCATCTGGATGATTGATGTTGAGAACGTCTATATATTTGCAAACTATCAATTTAAATTTACAAAATCAAGAAAAAGACATTTCTGATCAAGTCATTTGTATTTTTATGAAATGTACATCATCATATTATTAAAAAGAATGCAGTTTGTTTTATCACGTGCTGTTTTCTATGAAGTTAGTTCCCGTTGCGTATATCCAATGGGTTTCAGATCCATTGTTCGTACAGAAGTAGAATGTATAGATCAGTTTGAGAGAAACCAGATAAATAACAATTTTCTTTTGCTTCAGCGTGACTCCATATCCACGTTTCAAATGTCACCAGCTGCTTATAACAAACCAGATGCCAGAAATAGATTCAGAGCGTTCACAAAGCAATTAACTGTCTGTGTTTAGGATATTAGAACATACCACAGAATCAAATGGTAGTACCATTCTAAATACAACTAATTACATTTCTTTCATCAAAAAGAGTGATTTAATAGCCGTCAAATAGTCAAATAATCCCAGACTCAAAGACTGTTTCGTAACAAATGTCAATATTAAGAAAGTTAATTAAGGAAATTATCTTAAAAGGTATCAACGTTGAACTTGATAAATCAAGAAACAGTGATTATGCCTTTTTGTGGCAGTGCAGCTGATATCGACGAAACTCATTTGTAAAATAGAATGAAGGTTAAAGTTCACAGAGGAGTTGCTAATTGTTGCAGTATGGGTAAAGAAGAATCAGAAACGCTTATCTCTTAATCAAAATTATGCGTGAGTTGGGTTTAACGCCGCTTTCAACAGTATTCCATTTACGTCAGGGCGTGTCGTGTAGGGAGAAAGCCCAAAGTGATGCAGGTCTGTATGATAAATGAGTGAGTCAATGAGTTTGGTTTAATGCCGCCTTGTTAAAATATTTCAGTTATAGTACTATGTGTCAGCTTCATGTGGAAGGAAAGCTCCAAGTGATACAGGTTTTAGACGTTTACCACTTTAGTTTAACACACGAGCATGGGTGTGAAGCTGACAAACCGGGATTCGAACCCACAACCATAAATTTCTCGTGTACTCAAGGTACGCAACTCTGCACAGCGAAATCCGGTGCCTTAGACGACTGGGCCACCCGTCCCCCCACGTATAGTACACCCTCAACAGTATCCAAGGAAGATAGATTAGTCTGGTGGTTAAAGCGTTCGCTCGTCACGCCGAAAGCCCTGTTTCGATTCTTCAAGTGGGTACAATGTGTGAAGCAGATTCCTGGTGTCGCCCGCCATGATATTTGTGATATATTGCTGAAAGCAGCGTAAAACCGTACTCAGTCACTTACTTAAACATAGAATGTATTATGTACTATATTTTACATAACGTTCAAGTGTTACAGGTTGCATTTAAACTAGATGCACTACCAGGCAGCCTATTTCTGCAGGCATCAAAGTGACAAGGTATTCTCTGTTGATGAAAATGGACAAAATGGCTTCCGCGCTGTTATCAAGTATCTTCAGCTGAAAGGGCTAACTCAAACAACCACTCATGCGGACATGGTGTCAACTTTAAGGGATGATGCTCCTTCCTTTGCCACTGTTAGGAGGTGGACAGCGGGGTTCAAGAGGGAAAGATCATCGAATATGATCCAAGATCAGAAAGACCTTCTATTGCCACCACTGTGGAAAAAGTTGATAAATTACTTGCTATGATTATGGATGGTCGGAGACTCACCACACGTCACATAACCAATGCAATAGGCATACCTCATGAGAGAGTAGAGAACTCTGTATGACAAAGGTATGATTAACACGCTGAGTTTCAAGGCTTCTGACACATGTTCAGAAACACTCCATGTTCATGATATCTCGTCATGTTGAAGCATAACCAGCTGATTTTGTTGAGCGATTTGTGTTCATGGATGGAGTCATGGTTTAACCACCATCAGCCAGACTAGTTGGTTTCGGTTTTCTGGGATTCCAAAAGAATGCTACTGGCCATGGTGGACTGCCTTCCGAAAGATCAGGCCAATAACGACCAATATTATATGCTTATCTGCTCATGCAACTGCGTCAGAATATCAAGGCTAAACGTTTTGGAAAACACGCTAAAGGTGTGTTGCTCCCCAGAATAATCCATCGTAACTCTTCATGTATGATGTGTGGCATTGTCGTTCTGAAGTATCCTTGCGTCTTCTGGAAACACTCATAAAACACATGGCCATGACCACAATTTCTTTATCCTCAGGAATACCAATACTTTTCTAAGAGTTTATGTTATAACTGACTGATACTTATAGTTAGAGTTTCTTTTGTCATTCACCGGTACCTTGGAGTTTATGTTATCATTGACAGGTACCTCTGAGTTTCTGTTATTATTCTCAGGTACCTCGGTGCTAATGTTATTATTCACTCGAACATCGGGGTTAACGTATCACTCACAGGCACTTCTGAGTTTATGTTATCAGTTACTTGTACCTCTGAGATTACCTCAAAGTTTATGTTATCATTCACGAGTACCTCAGAGTTAAATATAATACTAAACAGGTACCAAAATACCAACACCATCGATTGTGATGCTCCCTAAAAACATTACACTTGCATGCACCTCTACCCACAGCTCGGTTTACACTCTTTATGTTTTCCGCTCCACAAACCCTTCATTTATAAGCAAGGGACCGTAAATGCCATTTGATATATGTCTTGGATAATGTTATGGATATATGTGCATTTAAAACGCTGGTTACGTCACTCGATGCTATTCTACGGTGATCGTAAATGTTGCCGACGCCCAGGGTGTCATTTGTCAAAGACCTCCAGGCGATTTTTCTGGCAATCACAGTGTTCACTGTCGCTTCATGAAAAAAGTAACATTCACTGTTAATTAGATAATTCCCAGATATTCTGCAAGTTTGGGGATACTGACATCCTAATCGACCTGACAAAAATTTCGTTTTCCTCAACCACATGTAATTCCGTTCGTCTTGGATATATACTGACTCCGACAACAAATAAACAGACAATTCAAATTTGAAATCTGAAGAACATTTGGTGTAACCTAAATTATATCATGCATACAAAATGTCCTTTCTAAAAATGCAACTTATTGAAGTTTTTACTGTGAATAAGGACGCTTATAGAAATCACACTGTGGACACTTTTGTTCCTTATTGGCATGTAAAACCGCGTTAATCCTATTAATACCGTTCCCAGCCAAATCGTCCGGATTTTAAACTTTCTGATAAGGTAAGCATATGTAGGTAGTAAAATTCCATTATTTGTGTATAAACGTTCGCAAGAGTACTCGTCCGGATAACGAGAACGTACTACAATATAATCCAGTTTGCACTGATTTCTCATCACACGGTGAATGCTAGTGGGATGTATCAGTGCACTCTTTTGTCATCCCTATTTACTACTGGTGTATTTATATGGAGAGTGAGATTGTTTTATAATATATTCATTATTTTTATCAGAACTCGGCTTCTTGGGGTTGAATAGTGTCAAAATTAACTTTAGCATGTCTGGGTTACAACATTCAAGGTCTTCGTAAAGATTTGTAATGTCTTTTGGTAGACATGTAAAGCTAGGACATTTCCACATTTGTCATATCAATGAGAAAATTATGTCCGATGTCCCCTATTCCCTGTTGAATGTGTACCATATGTTCCCGTGTTTGTTCCGGTGAACACTTGACTTGTCTTTGCGTGTGTTTATGACGTATGCTCATTTTTTCGCGACGCGTTGTACCATCGCTAGTTGAGAATGATTCGTTTGACACATGCTTATTAGCGGGTATGCGTTATGAATAGGGAAAGGGTTTTTTGAGAGAGAGAGAGAGAGAGAGAGAGAGAGAGAGAGAGAGAGAGAGAGAGAGAGAGAGAGAGAGAGAGAGAGAGAGAGAGATGTCATACAATTTCATTATTAAACCTCACTTCGGATTGTTGGGGTTGAACTTTGTCATATTAACGCTAAATGTACAAACAGTACTTATATTTACAAGAAACTAAAGGTTTTACAGCTACATGTATGCACGGGCGGCTTTGACGATCACAGATGGTGTAACGAGATACAGCCAGAATTTCCTTCATGTTAATCTTTATGAAATATCATTTCAGTACGTATCGTCTTACCTAGAGGATAGCTATTAATAGAACGAATAAACGCCTCTCTTTTCGATTTCCCATTTGGCACGTCATTCTACATAGCACCATCTGACATTTACCGATATTGCTGGTGATAGGTAATCCTTTAAGCTGCCGTGATACCGTCATTTGCTACGATAATCAAGTTTTGTGACATTAATCGCTTCTTGAAACGTCGAAGTACATGTTAGATACCAATATGTAAGGAAACCATTACTTGAGTTGACAGTGATTTATATGGTCACAGTGGATAGAACTCTGTCCGCAGATCGGAAGGTCAGTGGCTTGATCTCAGGCCTCGTGATACCAAAAGACGTTAAAATATGATATTTGTACATGGTAGAGTCAAAACTGCAGCATAATATCTCAATGGGCTTGTACTATAAAACTGGGATTATTACGAGGATGGTCAAAAGGTTCTAAGCCTGGCGAACTATTGGCCATAACAAAGTGAACTAGTCAATGTAGTTCATTGTTTGAGTAGTTCATTGCAAGTGTATTTAGTGACAGTCAGTTGAACGTAATTCGGGTCCAAATGGACACAGAAATGGAAAAGAACGAGTGGCGAGCAGTCATTAAGTTTTTTTACTTCAGAGAAAAGGACCCCCCAAGAAATTCATGACCGCATGTCACAAGTGTATTGGGATAAGTGCCCCCGCTGTTCCACTGATAAACGTTGGGTAGTTATATGTTAAGGCTGGTGGAATAATCCCTGATGATGACCCTAGGTCTGGACGTCCCTCAACTTCCATCAATGAAGATTCAATCAAGAAGATAGAAAATACTGTCAGATAGCCCTGTTACCATTGCTGTATTACCAAGCTATGGGTCTATTGAGACTAGTATTCATGCACATTTATAGATGAATAAGGTATCTGCCCGTTGGGTGCCAAAGATTCTACATTCTGATCTTAAGGAAAAAGGAACTGACATTGCCAGAGAAAATTTAGAGCTATTTGGGGAGGACCATTCCACTTCCACGTCACCAAAGAAATTCAAGTCTTCAAGATCAGTGAAGAAAGTTATGGCCACTGTATTCTGGGATGCAAAGGGTGCGATCCTTGGATTACTTAGAAAATCAAAAGACGATTACCGGTGCCTGCTATGCTGATTTGCTTCAGCGCCTGAGAGATTCTGTCAAAGAAAAGCAGCGAGTAAAGCTGACTGCTGAAATTCAGCTACTTCATGACAATGCCTTTTCTCACACTTCTCGACTTGCAAAGGCTGCCGTGCGACAATGCTGGTTCGGAGAGCTTCCTCACCCTCCATACTCGCGAGACCTGCCCCAAGTGATTTCCAACCGTTTCGTAAACTGAAAGAACACCTTCGTTGAAAGTGCTATGACGACAACGATGACCTCAAAGCTGCTGTGAATGTTTTTTTAGTCCAGCTTCAGAAAACTTCTTCCTTACTGGAATTGAAAAGCTTCACTACCGATATGAGAAGTGTATTGAAAAGCAGTGAGATCATGTTTAAAAATAAAATTAAAAACACTATCACAATTGTTTGTTTGTTAGGCTTAGAACGTTTTGACCAGCCCTCGTACAAACAGGCACACACAGAGTACATGTACGTCGATATATAAGTACAATAACATCTAACGTGACGTTAAACCACCTTTTACCTAACCTCACATAAGGGCATAAGGAACTAAACGCCCTCGAGGGTATTCCGGGTTGATGGGTTCACAGCAACCTACGCTGGTTGCAAGAGGAGCTCGGTCACGTGGTTGATAGCGTGTCATCATATCCCGACGGCGTGGATCGTTTGCTTACAATATCGATCACTGGATCATCTGGTCCAGACTCGATTATTTACATCATGCGCCATACAGCCGGAATATTGCTGTGTGCGGTGTTAAACAAGAAACATATGAAATCATGTGATGTAGCCTTGTGGCTTAAGCTTTCGATCGTGGCGAGAGTTGATTTTTCGCATGAATAAAACGTATAACGCTGTAGTAATATTATCCTGTGGCGTTTTACTCACCTTTAAACATATGCATATGACATGATGCATGTCAAATAATGAATATTCAATGTTATAAACTTAATGAAATGCAAATGAAATTTCATTGCGTGAAATGAGTGCAGGTTTTATGATAACATGTTTTGTACAGTATCTGATGTTCATTAAACCACTTTTGTATAATAACACGTCTCTTGGCAATAGCGGTCCGAGGATTGTCGTGAGCAGGTGTTTTAGGCTGACCGCGCTTTATGTCGATCTGAACCAGCCGTTACATGTATACTATTCTCCATAACCGAAACAAAATCAGCAACACAGTTTGAAAAGTTGGTTCTACATCACAGGTAACATCATTCCATAGTGGCTTGTAAATAATCAAATCTGGGCTATACAAACCGATGGCTGACAGCATGAACATCGATGCATGCCGTCCAGACTCATATTTGTTAGTATGATACATATACAATTTATCCCCGTCAGTACGTTTGTGCCCTACTTTGCTTCCTGGTGTTAAATAAACTGATTCCGAGTATTTTTATTGTCTGTTTTCTAAAACAACACATTGCCTATACTTAAACCTCAACTGTCTGACCCATTTAAACAAAACAGAGACCTGGTTCAGATAGAAACTAGAAGAATGCATGGCAAAGTTTCAAGTAACACAGGAACAAAGAGCATGGAATGTAAACCGTTTCCCAAATTAACCGTCTGGCTTCAATTAAAAAGCTGATGTTTTATTCTCCAAAGTTTTTGACTCATACATGTCAAAATACGCTTGCTGTGTCCATGGGCCCTCGCTGCTCTGTTGAAACTTTCCATGAACACAAAAGCCCTCGAAAATGCCCCTTTGGGAAATAACGGACTAATAATTTATTTTTTATTACACGTAGAACAAACGCCCTAAGTTATAAACCTGATATAAACGTATATACAAGGCTTTACACCCAACCGATCCTTCGCTAATCGAGATCTCTACTTATACAGCACAAATTACGGTACCGAAATACTACTTCCTTCACTCCGGATACAACAAAATACGTTAGAAGATGGCACTTATTGTATACCCTGCCTGGCGCTGGGCAATAAGGGTATAAAACGAGTACTGGTTTCACAGTCCGTATACTTTGTCTCAGTGAATGGGGTATGCATGTTAAACTTTGACATAGTATATCAGTGGGCTAGCACGGGAAAAAATCACCGTGACACTAGATCTGTGGCTGCATGACTCGCCGTGACACCAAGTCTGTGGCTGCACAATTTAACGTGACGTTAGGCCCGTGGCTCCGAGACACTAGATCTGTGGCTGCGTAGCCCTCCCTGACACTAGATTTGTGGCTGCGTAGCCCACCCTGACACTAGATCTGTGGTTGCATGGTCCACCCTGACACTAGATCTGTGGATGCATAGCCCACCCTGACACTAGATTTGTGGCTGCATAACCCACCCTGACACTAGATCGGTGGCTGCATTGTCCACCGTGACACTAGATCGGTGGCTGCATTGTCCACCATGACACTAGATCTGTGGCTGAATGACCCAACGTGACACTAGATCTGTGGCTGCATGACCCGTCGTGACACAAGGTCTGTGGTTGCATGGCCCACCGTGACATTATATCTGTGGCTGCATAGCCCACCGTGACACTAGATCTGTGGTTGCATGGTCCACCGTGACACTAGATCTGTGGTTGCATGGTCCACCTTGACACTAGATCTGTTGCTGCATGACTCACCGTAACAATAGGTATGTGGCTGTGTGTGACTGTCAATATTGACATTACGATAGGTCGAAGGTGCGAGTGAATAGGAAGCATATTCTCCCACCAAATATACACCGTTCTAGACAAGAAACAATATTTGTACACGCCGCTGTTTTGTGGTAATCAATATGTTTTCTAACTTTACACAGGCACGTGGCCTGAATATCACGCCCTGATATGATGACAATGAAAACAGCGGCGTTAAAAGTCATGGCTTGAAAGATCAGTGATCTACTTTGTTTAATTCATTTACTAAAGGGATTGGCAATCCAATAAATGCCACCACTATCAATACCGCTGTCAACATCTTGCATCGTCATCCCCGAGCAACCTCCACAGTCTATATTCAGAATATATTAAACTCAGGCTTGCATTGCGCAATGTGTCTACAGTGATAAGACACCAAACCAACCATCATCAGTGAAACTAGCAATACTAATTTTAAGTACCTAATATAATGAAATACATGCAATTACAAGTAGATTCATACCCCTATTCTGATCCTACGTATACTCTCTACATAGGAAATAATGAGATTACACTACCAACAAGGCTATCAGTTGATGTGATAACATGAATAAAACATGCACGGCGATATCTATCAATTTTCTGAATATTACCAACAGGTTTGTCGAACAACGATATGTTGGTATTTAACACCGATTAGAAACCTCACCTGCTCAATTGTGCCCTCATCTTCCTCCATTTCCGTAAACTGAATTCTCTTCTGTGGCAGTGGGGTTCTTGGTTTTTGAAAGCGCTTGCTTGAATCCACGATGAGGGTATTAGCGGCTGTATATGGAAGCGGAGGCTCCTCGTCTTCGTCACAATGTGACTTCGCCAGCGATGGATAGTAAACGTTATGTTCTGGTATTTCCATAGTGATCGCTAGGGAGTAGAGGATGGTTTCGACGTTTCCCAGGCCCTATATCGGGAGCCTGCTGCAGTGGACACGGATTGAATAGCCTGTCCTGGCTGTGGCTGATATTGCCCTTTTCAGGCAGTTATCTGGCATAATGAAAGACAGTTATTTACAACTAGATTCATATGAACGTATTATCATGTTAGTTCTTGTGCCGAAATGAGCACAGAATCATTGCTTTTTCCTTTTCTTGCCTGATTAAAGAGGCAATGTTCTGTTCAGTTTACGGACGCTGGTGCAGCACCCAATACATTTATCTACATTTGTTTGTCTCTTCAGAATTCACGCAAGTTTTACTGACAACACATGATGACGTTGTTGTTTAAGTAGTACAGTAATTCCACTGAAGCTCAATTTCGTTGGTCGCCACAAACTATTAAATCTGACTTACTGTATCTGATCAGAATGAAACGTAATATTTATTTATACTTTATAAAGCAAACCTCACTTCGATCAAATTGAATCCATTGAAGAAGTTACCATCGGAGATGTAGGTTCGTTGTAGGTATTATTATTATCCTTATTATTGTTCACTTTCAGAATGTTCATGGTCATCATTCTGGTCCTCTTTACAACGATAGTTTTGTCTCTAAGGCCAAACTGTTATTTCAATTCCTTGTGTAAATCTTGCCAATGGATTTCAAAGAACAATATATGACCGAAAGGAGCTGGACACATTCCTTTCCAGGCCACAGACTGGTCAAGGGAGTTATTCCAAAGTTCTGCACAATGATATCTTTGCCTTGAATGCACAATTCTTCTTTCAAAACGTGGTGTCAGGTGCCTTAAAAACATCACACAGCTTTACAGAAATGTTCCATTCACGTATCCTGTCTTTGTTATGCGTCACGTGGACCATACAATACGTGAAAGCTTCCCTCGTAGTTATTCAAAATGTAAATCTATTATCTATTGCAACAGTTGATATCATTTCAATAATAGAAATATCACGTTCAGGACTGTTCTCCCAGAACGGACAGCTCCATGGATGGTTTGAGATCTGGATGTTCATTCCTGTCAATTATAAAACACGATTTACATTTGAACAGTGCATGACATTTCTTGTAACACAATGAAATGTTAAATTGAGCAAAACGAAACAGAGATGATCATACGTTTATGAAACGTCTATCAGAAATGTGTTCCAATGCTTGAGCGTTACATGAAGCACGATGCACCAATGAACGAGTGTGTTGCTTTCCTGTAAAAGCTCTGTTGAAAGAATAGGCAACCACGAATTTGGAAAATTTGGATTTGTTTGGTCAATCAGAGGTATCAAATCACAATAACCACCTCTTAGTGATACAGATGATTTGACGACCGCATCACACCGGAGCTAATACGTGTAGAAAAGCACTTTTTTCTCAGTCATTGTAGGTACGCATTAAAATGTTAAAATGTAGAATGACAAATTACGACGTGCAGGCTTTCGGTTATTACAATGTTCAATATATATGTGGTAATACATTTTGGGCAGAAAACAAAACAGAGATCGACTAAGAGAAAGTAGTTCAAGTATAAGGGACTACAGACTGGAATTTGGTGCATTTCTATAGCCGATAGTGACGTCCAATTTCCGTGTCATAATAAGCTGTGTGACGTCATGACAGTGACGTGCGATGTTGAACTAATGAGTGCTCAATTTGCTGCACGTTCGGTTCCAAATTCCATTTAGCGCGGGTATATCTACAGGTACCCTAGATATACATTAACAACAATGCACGTTAATCTCTTAAGTGTATTCTGTGTTGAACATTTTGTTGAAAAAAGTAACAATGTCAATAATGACGTCTAAAGGAATTTGTATTAACTATTGCGTGTAAACTATTGCATATGACGTCAATAACGATGCATGTATTACATCAATAGCGGTGTATGCTTTACGTCAAGAATGAAGGACATATGAAAACATCTGTACACAGGTGCTCCGTCTAATTGTGTAGCGTGTCAAAAGAGATGCTATCAACCAGTGGTCTGCATGACCATGAATCGATTTTTTACTGCCTACTGGAGAGGCTGAAATAATTCGTAAAACAACATTGTTAAACTGCTCAGCTGAAGATTTAGTTTTATTTTCGGCTATTGTGAATACATACCAGCTTTCGTGCGATTATAAAAGTTTTACACTACACCGACGGCGAGTTCACACCGATGCTACATAAAATGCACTCACAGAGTATAATTATCATGTTGTACCTGCTTGCGGTAATTATCATGCCGCTATTGTCAAGAGACGTGTCGTTATGCAATAGCGGTTTATTTCTCAGAGTGAATAGCATACGCAGAATGTTATATCTGTGAACGTGCACGCATGTCACGCTTTGGCCAAATGAAAACCTTAAAATGCACATGTATTTCATTAACTTTATATCTCAACGCATCCAATTTTAATTCCTGAAAGTTATTTGTGCAGAAACTCTCCTCGCTGTGATCACCCTCGCTGGGGTCAACCTCAATCAACAACATCAACACATTTCAACATGATGTTTTCATGGGCACATAAGAAAGGGAAAGGTAGGGGGAAAATAAAATACTTTTTAGTTTAAAAACTCAAGTTTTAGCAATTGTTTCCAATGGCTATGATATATACAATAGATAAGTGATTTGGATAACCATAATTTCATGTGCAAATCACTGATCCACTCACTTAATGAAACATTAACGCTTGCACCCCGGATTTAGTGCAAATGAAGTTCAATTCTTACTTGTTCATGTTACATACGTAATTGGTAATACATGTTGATATTCATGTACATTATTAAAATGTAAAATGTATGCTTCTTCTGCTGCCTCGTCCCTATTTTCCTTCATGGTATACGTCTGGAAACTATTACACCATTTACTGGAGTAGTTTCTTAATATTGTCATTATAAGTGTAACCTGTCAACCATCGAGTAGGTTACCTTATACGTACTCATGTAAGTTTCTTATTTTTTGCTGTAAAACTTACAATTCAAGTTTAAATAGCAAACGCAATTTCACTTTCTTATGTTACAGGTATCATTTATTAACATTTCAAATTGTGTTTTGTTAATGTTCAGACATCAAATTAAATAATAATAATAATAATAATACATGTACAATGTTTTACGTGCATTATATTGCAATGTTTATTAAGTCAGTCGCCAGATATGATGTTAATTTAATAATAGCTCACCACTCACAAATTGTGACATCTGAGACTTACATGTACTTTAAAATATACTCAGATAATAATAATAATAAATGCAGATAATAAGCTAAAAAAAGGGTTAAAAAACCCATCGCATTCTCAACTTTCAAAAGTGCAGTACAGTTTGAATAACCATTTTATACCCACACTGACTGTTACTTGTCATGTATTGCACATGCATGGGCTAAACCACTGATTGCGTTCAGGCGTGTGTTTTGGGGTAGCTTTTTCATTCTACCCCAATCTTGTAATTTTCATTGTTATTAAATGTCGTCCAATCCACTCTGTGGGCATAAGTAACAAGTTCTTCAACTGTTAATCACATTGTCGATATACTCAGACCTGTTGACACTTGTTGGCATATGTTCATGTTTGCCACCCTTACATACTTAAATGACGCTGTGTATATTATATCTTCATTTATATGTTATATTCATATACATGTTTGTGATCATATCCATTAACATAAGATGACTATGTTTAATTAATTAACGCTTATCCATGATATGCAATTTAATTCAGTTGTAAATATTATCTTGCAACAAATATGAAACCATCTGTTTTCAAAAACATCTCTTTTATATTAAAATCTGCTCGTAAAAATTAAAATTTTACACCTATCATATTTTTCCGAGGAAACAAGAGAAATGATATGGGAAACGTGATATATCTATTGGTAGAAAATATATCCATCTTGGCTACAAACATGCATAATATATATTGCACTATATAAGTCCTCTTTTTTAAGGATATTTATATCTTTCCATGATACACAAAGCTCATTCTCATAATATGTCAAGTGTATATTTAAATTGAATGACAAATCTGATTACCCCTGTCACAATTTGGATAGTATTTGTCACCAAGAGCTGCTTTACTTATTGAGTGTGCCCCCACGCAGAGACACGTGTCAAGGAAACATATGTGAACAATTCTATATATTCGTCAAACCTCTGCATCAACATCTAGGAGCTCTATAACACAATATTAGTAACATTAGAAGTCTGTCAAATACTGTACATAACGTAGAAATATCTTCGTTTTAGCTATAAATAGGTAATCACAGACGGCATTGCATGACAACAGGTATTCATAAAACTCGTTACCATGAATGCCTTTATGAGAAGAGTACGAAAAGGTTTATGATCTGGTTTTGCAGAAATACCATTTCCCAACATGATAGAGGGATATATTGATATGTTCTGGAGGAACCGGAGTTACTAGAAAAAAGTTCTTAAACTTAGTGATAACTGATGAGGATAAGGGGCTCGTGATTTGTGTCGCCATCTCGAGTTAGTGAATAGGTTGGGTGTCTCCCCACTTTGAGTAAAATTTCATTAATATCAGACGTGTCAGCGGAAGGAAGAAACCTGGGTCCCGTTCTACAAAGCGATCTTAGCGCTACGACTATCGAAAGACTATGTTAAAGGATGGGAGTTACACCCTCTTAGCGCTAAGATCGCTTTGTGGAGCTGGGCCCGGATCTGACAGACCAAGAGTTCGGGAACATGACACATCTGGAACGTCATTTTCAATTGGATTATCCTGAAGTAAAATATTGAACTAATCACGTATGGTGCTACTGTTTCAATGGGTTTCAAGCATATCTAAAACGTACCTGTGCAAAGAGTAAAAAGAATTCTATACCAGGTCATAATCCTTTTTTTGTAACATTTTTGTTTTAAAACAATATAAGTATTTTGCTCTTATGTAAAGAAAGTAGATGTCATTTACAGCTATCAGAGACATGCACCCTTGCTAATACCTCCGTGGTGTAGTGGATGGAGCCTCTCCCCGGTTCAAGAAAGGTCGGCGGTTCGTTCCCTTGGCCGCGTAATACCAAAATACGTTAAAAAAAGGTACTTGTTATCCTGACTGGCGTTCGGCGTTAAGGGGATAAAACAAGGACTGGTGGGATCGTAATGTGTTCGATGTGTCTGAGTGGTCAACTCAACTCAACTCATACAATAAAATATACATTGTCAAACCATTTTTTACAATGAAACGACAACGAGGTTATCCACCATAATTTTTTATTGACGATCAATGGTGACACAGAGAGCTAAAATAGTACTAATTGTGTTAATGTTTTGGTTGCAAATGCAAACAGTTACTAATTTTGCTCTTACCTCAGGAGTTTCTCGTAGGCAAGAAACAGTAAAACCCAATAGCCTCCACTCCTACCATCCAACACATATTTTGGCTATTGTGAATTCATACCAGCTTTCTTATTATTATTAAAGTTTTACACTTCACACCGACAACGAGTTCACACCGATGCTGCATTAAATGCACTCTCACAAAAGCCTTCGTCCCTACCATCGAACACATCCGTGTGTGACACGAATGTATCTTCTCAACAAAGAAGTCCGCGACCAATTTCTTTTCCAATTTTGTATTTGCATAACGTATTTGTCTCTCGCCAAGGGCGTTGTCATAATGATACTAAACATTTCAGGTTCCCTAAAGAGCTTTCACAAAAACTGTGTCATTATTCGTAACGCAGGCATTTTCCACATAACACACTTTCTTCCTTAACCGGCTAATATTTCGAATATCTTAAACATTGATCTGAGGAATCGTTTATCAATATGTAGAGATTTCTCAGACGATGTGTGATCGTAAGATGATAAGCGAATTGATATTCTACGTGAATTTCATAGGAAATAAGTGACGCCCAGATGAATGATGTATTGGTGTTAAAATGGTAAAAGAAAGTCATTACTTAATAAAAGGCAGATCGTGAAGTAATCGAATGTCCCATTGGAAAATATGCCAATAACAGGAGCCACATTTGAATACGCCAATAATGGGGGCTACATTACACAGCGAAAATTCGTATGGAGTGTTAGGATAACAGATGGAACAGCACATGTCCAGTGAAACATATTTTGAATCATGAAGTGAAGGTTTCAGCTTACTAAAGGTCAATTTTACATTTACAATTATACATGTGCTCCAGGGCAGGTTCTGTATATTCTTAAAGTTAGGCGTCAACCACCATCTCATCTTCATTAGAAACGCAGATGTGTAACGCCACGGCTTTGGAACTTGAAGGTTCACAATATTTCAAAGCAAACACATTGGAATATCCTCATCAGCCTTTGGCTTTTAATTCTTGAACCATTTTTCAATTTCGTGGTACATTTCTGTCTTCTAAATGCTTAATTTAACCTTTGATTTTCATGCATTGGACTTTCTGTATATATGTTTAAGTATGGAATCCATAAAACGGTTGCTATTGTTGACCCTATAGCATGAATACGAGCAGTGCACAATGGTATATCCACTTCTGATATGAAAGTTCAACTGTAATTTTGTCTGGAATTAGTCATTTCGTCACATTTATATAGACTTCACGCAAGGTAGAGACTGCCGATAGCCTAAACCTTTTACGAAGCTCGACATCTATATGAAAATGTGATGCTGATATTAATTCCAGGACAATCTAATTTCCTTACTCAAGTAATTTGAGTATGGAAGCGAAAAATGCCAAGACTTGTCCCCACGAATCGTTGTGAACGTATATCAGTGACATTTGGTAATCGAGTAATGGGTATGTAATGATCTCTCCGTTATGTCAATGTTATGTTTGTAAAACCCGATAACACTAACGTACGTAACAAGAATTCGTGAGGACAAGTCTTTGAAATTAGTTTGCTTCCTTTCGTATGATAGAATCTGTATGAATGCATCATTCTAATTATAACGCACTGACTTGTTAGGTTTTTATTTACTACAGACATCGGTTCAATCCCGTTGTGCCTACATCCCATTGTGCCTACATCCCATTGTGCCTTCATCCCAATTGCCTACAGAAATAACTGTAGGCACATTGGGAACTCAGTTTCATCCCTAGTTATGCAAATGGACCGAACCACTATTGTCTGACTTATTTTTGCTAAGAGATAAGCCTCAGGATAAAAGTTTTAAATTATTTTGTCAATATGTGTGGCCCAATCAAGTCAGGCTTGTACTGTTGCAGATTCCTTGATAAACTGTTAGTAAATAAACAAAACAGAGTAGAGAAATTAAATACGCATTACTTTGTAAGGGACATTATCAAAATATGTAAATATGTCATTACATATGACTGTATTAACTTTATTTTCTTTCAGAGATCAATACAATTTACGTGTTTATTCATTGTTGTTCAAACAGGCCAGATATTAAGGTGAGTATGGACAAGTTTATCTCATATCATAGGTAAAACAGGTAACAGTCATGTTCACTCGTGCATCACTTTCTGAGCATCAGACCGTATCATGTCATGATTTTACTGTAGGCACAATGGGAGTGTAGGCACATTGGGAAGACATCCAGACAACCGCCACGTAAAAGGCACCATGTCAATTTATAGTGATTCCCAAGGAGTTAGATTGTTACATGGTACGTGGCTATCACAAACCACGGGCGATCGTCAAACGACAACTAGGTTCTTCCACACAGGACTTTCACAATCATATCTACAGTTACACATCAACTGTATAACATTTCAAAATATTCTACTGTCAATGGACAGGGTCAACCTAAATACTAAACTATGAGCAGAATCAATACTCACATCAAAAGGTGCAACTTCCCTGTAAAAGGACTATGGCCCTGGTGATTTCAACACCCTGCCCATATGAACATGCAGGTTACATGTCCTGACTGAATCCATTATCTAACACACCCTATTGTAAGAACAACAATAATTAGCATTGATCATATTATTTGAATCGGTAGTGCTTCATTGCGACGGAGGTTTACTTAATACATTGCTGTTGTCCTAGCCTATGCCAGGCGCTTCGGCCCAGTTCATTTTCTAATTGCTTGGAACCTGTGTGCTTTCATCGAGCTTTGGCATCAGGCGTATGAGCCGGTGAATCTATACACCGCTGGATTGAACAATCGAGTTTTGCCTGGGTAACCATGAAGCTAAATTACATTATGGAGGTAAACACGATGCGTACATTGGTTTGAATGATGGAGAATTCTGGAATAACAATAAAGTGATATGCCTTATAGGATTGTATTTTGAGATAGTATGCCTGATTGTATTGTATTTTATACCTCTAATACTTTATCAGTGTATAACAATAATGTCCCTCTTCGATGCTTAACCTCATACTACTTTATGGGCGGAATAACAATGCACTCAGTGAGAGTACTATATCAATGTACCGCAACAGTGTAATACTTGAATGCATTAACTGGCATTATTCTGTCTGTTATCCGCGCTAGCACTGTGTTCCATAAATGTATAAACGGGCAATAGTCTTTCTGTGTTCCACGTCGGTGTGCTACAGGAATGTATAAACTGTGATTATTTAACCATTATACCATAAACAGTGTGTCACACCAATACATTGACTGACCCAATTCCATCAGTGCACCACAACAGTCTGTTGCATCAATGCATTAATCAATCACATTTATCGGTGTACCACACTATTTTACTTCCCAAGTGCATTTACTTACCTTCATATGTCCGTGTGCCACAACAATGTACAGCATCAATGCATTGCCATGTATTGTCACAGTGTACAACATCACTCTACTGTCACAGTGTATACACCAATGTATTGTCACAGTGTACACCACCCCTGTATTGTCCCAATGCACACTACCTATGTATTGTCACAGTGTACCTGACCCATGTATTGTCACAGTATACAACATCTCTCTGTTGCCACAGTGTACCTCACCCATGTATTGTCACAGTGTACACCATCGCTGTACTGTCACAGTGCACACTCTCCATGTATTGTCACAGTGTACCACACCCATGTATTGTCACAGTATACAACATATCTCTATTGTCACGGTGTACACCATCGCTGTACAGTCATAGTGCACACAATCCATGCATGGTCACAGTATACATCTCTCTGTTGCCACAGTGTACAGCATCGCTCTACTGTCACAGTGTACACCCAAATGTATTGTCACAGTGTACTACATCGCTTGATTGTCACAGTGTACACCACCCATGTATTGTCACAGTGTACTACATCGCTTTATTGTCACAGTGTACACCCCCAATGTATTGTCACAGTGTACTACATCGCTCTACTGTCACAGTGTACACCACATATGTATTGTCACAGTGTACTACATCGCTTTATTGTCACAGTGTACACCCCATGTATTGTCACAGTGTACTACATCGCTTTATTGTCACAGTGTACACCCCATGTATTGTCACAGTGTACTACATCGCTCTATTGTCACAGTGTACACCACATATGTATTGTCACAGTGTACTACATCACTCTATTGTCACAGTGTACACCCCATGTATTGTCACAGTGTACTACATCGCTCTACTGTCACAGTGTACACCACCCATGTATTGTCACAGTGTACTACATCACTCTACTGTCAAAGTGTACACCCCATGTATTGTCACAGTGTACTACATCGCTCTATTGTCACATTGTACACCACATATGTATTGTCACAGTGTACTACATCACTCTATTGTTACAGTGTATACACCCATGTATTGTCACAGTGTACGCCACATATGTATTGTTTCATTGTACAACATCGCTCTATTGTCACAGTGCACAACACTAGTGTATTGATCACAGTGTACATCACCCATATATTGTCACAATGTTCTTCATCGATGTATTTTATAGTGTACAATATCAATCTATTGCCATCATGTATTAAAACAGTGCTTTGTCACATTGTAGAGCATCCATGTATTGCTATTGTGTACAACGGCAATGTATTGCCACTGTGTTCATCACCCATGTATTGTCACAGTGTACTACATCGCTCTATTGTCACAGTGTACACCACCCATGTATTGCCACAGTGTACAACATCGCTCTACTGTCACAGTGTACACCACCCATGTATTGTCACAGTGTACACCACATATCTATTGTTACAGTGTACAACATCGCTCTATTGTCACAGTGCACACCACCCATGTATTGTCACAGTGTACAACATCGCTCTACTGTCACAGTGTACACCACCCATGTATTGTCACAGTGTACAACATCGCTCTACTGTCACAGTGTATACACCCATGTATTGTCACAGTGTACACCACCCATGTATTGTCACAGTGTACTACATCGCTCTACTGTCACAGTGTACAACATCGCTCTACTGTCACAGTGTACACCACCCATGTATTGTCACAGTGTACAACATCACTCTACTGTCACAGTGTATACACCAATGTATTGTCACAGTGTACACCACCCCTGTATTGTCACAGTGTACAACATCGCTCTATTGTCACAGTGTACACCCCCCATGTATTGTCACAGTGTACACCACCCATGTATTGTCACAGTGTACAACATCGCTCTACTGTCACAGTGTACACCACCCATGTATTGTCACAGTGTAAACAACATATCTATTGTTACAGTGTACAACATCGCTCTATTGTCACAGTGCACACTATCCATGTATTGATCACAGTGTACTACATCGCTCTATTGTCACAGTGTACACCACCCATGTATTGTCACAGTGTACAACATCGCTCTACTGTCACAGTGTACACCACCCATGTATTGTCACAGTGTACACAACATATCTATTGTTACAGTGTACAACATCGCTCTATTGTCACAGTGCACACTATCCATGTATTGATCACAGTGTACTACATCGCTCTATTGTCACAGTGTACACCACCCATGTATTGTCACAGTGTACAACATCGCTCTACTGTCACAGTGTACACCACCCATGTATTGTCACAGTGTACACAACATATCTATTGTTACAGTGTACAACATCGCTCTATTGTCACAGTGTACACCCCCCATGTATTGTCACAGTGTACACCACCCACGTATTGTCCTAGTCGCACAGTGTACAACATAAGTGTATTGATCACAGTATACATCACCCATGTATTGTCACAATGTTCGTCACCGATGCATTGTCACAGTGTACAACATCACTCTATTTCCATAATGTATTAAATCAGTGTTTTGTCACAGTGCACACCATCCATGTATTGCTATTGTGTACAACATCTACGTATTGTCACAGTGTAATACATGTATAGCTGTGATGACAATGAAATATACCAGAGCAACGAATCAATGTGGTTAATACGTATACACTATGCATGTACTGAAGCAATGTGTACATTCTGTCTGGGCGTCTATATTTGTAGTGCATTATACCACGGCAACATATCGACACTGCATATAAGCATACCTTTTCACATTCTCATCGTTGATTATCCACAATCAACGTTGCCGGAGCCGCAAAGACTAAAGTGCGTCTATTCACTCGAGATCGAGTTACAGTTAACTGACATTAACACATAACTTGCATTAACCTGAACTCATACCTAAAATAATGCTCGTTCAAATATAATTCCAACCATATTGATCGACACAAGTAGTTCATGTTCATTGGTCTAAATGGGCATAATTGTTCAATAACACCAATATTTCCATATTGTTTGGAACCACAATGTACATGCCAACGATAGAAGGCTTAATGACATGTTTAGCTCCGAAATGTTTGATAAGAACATTAGTTCATGCCAATTGACTACACCCATTCTCTTACCTTCACACACAGAAAGCACTCATGATGAACCTACAATTAAACATTAGCGAATATCCGATCAATATCCAAAAGCGATTTCCAGATATCATCCAGGACTTGCACCAACGTCTATTTTCGTGATAGTATTCCCAGACTGTATTCCAAATGTCATGTACCCCATAATATATGCTGCAGTTTAGATGATGAGGACAGAACTGAATTACAAATAGATGCCATTCGATAGAATAAACGTGGAATTTGCCGTTCGTTGAATGTGAATTATAAATGTTGGTTCAACCGTGACACTAAAACATGGCACTGTTATGAAAACAAACCCTATGAACGCACAACGCATTGCACATATGGTCACGCACGCTGGAACATACTCTCTAGGTTAGGATCGATTGCGTGAATGAATTAATGCATCAAAAGCAGCAATACCAAGGCGATAAATTGTATCTGGGTAATAGCAAGCCAGTGGTCGATAGCAGGACCATCGTTTCCCAATCCGATCTCAATTATATTCCGCTCAAACAACAAGCATGTTCTACAAAGGACTTGTTGGACACGTGAACTACATCGGTGGACAAGCACGTACTACAGGGGGTCTGTTCTGTCCCGTAGTCTCGCTAAAGCAATCGACGTAGTGACGAACGCGTTGTTACAGTTAAAACAAGACTCCGAGGTTTCGGTTGAACATTTATATACCTACTGCCACTTTTGCCTCTTGTATTGTAGATGTCTGCCTGTCTCTTCGTAAACCCTTGAGAGGTATTACTTTCAAATGAGACCTGCTGAGGGGTTTTACATTTGAATTGTAATACCTGCTCGGGGGTGTTACAGTTGATTTGTAATACCTGCTTGGAGGTTTTACATTTGAATTCTAAGACCAAGGTTTTACAGTTCTGTGGTTAAAACAGCCTTTAAATGTGTATCTAATGTTGCTTTTTGACTGGTTGAAAGTCATAATGTTATTTGGCCAGGTATATGTTCTTAACCTGCTCACATAAGAGAACTGTTAGTTATTACATTTAACGTTCCTCACAGCAAGTACATTCTTTATCAGACATGTCAATTCAGCATTTAAGCAGTGCAGTCCCGAAGTTATTGCTTAAACGTTGTTCTTCACTTATAAACAGCAGAGTCTCCGCCCTTGTGCACAGCAGATGTAATTCAAAATTAACATATCGTTTTTAGTTTTCACAAAATCAGTAAATGCGCTATCTTGTTACTGGATTGTCTGGACAAGACTCGATTTCTACAGGGCGCTCTCGTATGGCAGGGATTATTACTGTGAAGCGTAAGACGACAAACAAACATTTTTGTGGAAATTGTATAAGTGGCGCCCTAACGGTTCTGTAGGATAATACCCTTTTCGCGAACACCTTGTGTCATCACTGATTTTTAGTGATCCATTCATATATTTTTCACCGGTTTTGCCTTTTAGGCAAAAAGGAATCTGTTTCGGCTCATAATCTAGGCTGATTGATTACTGGCGTTGGTGTTTTGTATTTAATCAATGACAAGACGATGGAAAGATGTTTTATAAATGGACATAGAGGGGCTATGCTAAGCTCACATGGGTAGAGATATACATTTACGAACTTAGGAAGAAGAAGGGTAAGATTTGAACCAGTACATATTTTCAAAACGGTTTCTATTTGTAAATGATGTAAGGTACTTTGTTCTTGTTTGTTTCATTTAATAGTTCCCCAAATAATTAACTTTACAAGGTATTCAAATGATGTACAGAGATTCCAGAGACTTGTTTTAATATTCGGGGTTCAACTGACGTTTGACAACAGATATGCACCTATGTTTTACCATGTATAGATTTATCTTTTCATGAGTAAATAGATATCCCATCCCATATACATCAGAAAAGGAACATGGGTAAGTTCGACAGTAAGTCAGGCTCAGCTGTTGTTTTAATTGATCAGTATAAGTAAATACTGTCGAGAATATAGTGTGCATGTCAGGTGATCAGAATATTATCAACTTGTTATTTGGAGTAAAAAGTACAATGTATTGAAATTGTTTGAAGTGTAGACACATTGGGAGTAAAACAAAATGGTTCACAGGTCTGTTTTGCATGTAAGTCAGTACCTACTGGTGCATGAATACACAACGGGAATTCGTTTGGATGAGACTGTGGGCACATTGGGAAAATACCACTGTACTATTAAATACAAATTGTCCATGCAAGAGAATAATCAGTCTAGACCATCTGCCGAAACAGGATCCATTTGGCGTAAAGGGCAAACTAGCTTTGAAAATTATATGAATGGACCACTGAAAATCAGTGATGACACCAGGTGTTCGCGAAAAAGGTATGCATTCCTGTTCTATCGGTTGAACTCGTCATTCACATAATTGGCATAAAGTAAGTTTTTCGTATTAAGTATCAAGAAATGAAAAACTATTTCCGGCTCTTTGAGACCAACAAATGCTTCAGGAAATAATAGTCTCTGCAGATACCTACGTCCTCTGTCATCAAATATCAAGGAGGCATGGGTAGCCCAGTTGTGGAAGGCGCCACAATTCGTTGTGTTGTTGTTGTTTTGTTTTTTAACGCCGCACTCAGCAATATTCCAGCCATATGACGGCGGTCTGTAAATACTCGAATCTGGACCAGACAATCCAGTGATTAATATCATGATCATCGATCCACGCAATTGGGATCGATGACATGCATCAACAAAGTCAGCGAGCCTGACCAACCGATGCCGTTAGTCGCCTCTTACGACAAGCATAGTCGCCGTTTACGACAAGCATGGGTTGCTGAAGACCTATTCTACCCCGGCTCTTCACGGGTCTAATTCGTTGTGAAGGGCACGCTAGTAAGCTATGATCGTGAGTTCGAATCCCGGTTCGCCCCGATTGTTTCTGGGTTTGTCAGCACCATACCCGTGCTCGTGTATTTAACTAAAGTGGTGAACGTCTAAGAATGTATCATTTGAGGCTTTCCTTCCACAGGTAGCTGACACACCGGGTTATATCAGGAATACTGTTCAAAGGGGAATTAAACCAAATTAATGACTCACTCACATATAAAAATGTATTCATTAGCTTACATAGTGTACTTGGCTCATACCTCACTACTGCACGAATCGTCTCAACACATCCATATTATTTCCCTCATGTATAATGCTTCTGCATAAAACTGTCCCTCAATGTTCTAGAGCCTACTCCATGTATTGAATCTGTGGTCAGCAACCTCTATGTAAACACGCCACTGATAAGTGATATATTTCGATGTGCACATTAACTTCGGAGTCACCATGGTCAACAATGACACAGACACTCTTGCTTGTCGAAAAGAAGAATGAGCATGATGTATTGCATGTGATAAGTGTGATGGACCATTGTTTCGCGCATGTTCTACGTACATCGCTATCGCCGTGCGTTCATTAATCACTGTATGCTTGTGGGTAAGCATGTCCATCGACCAGGTCCCGCTGTGCAACCGAATCTCTCTGATCCCAACGAGAAGCTAACCTTTCCAAGTATTAATACTTTATGCACAGTATACAAGCGAGAGCAGCTTTCCGCCTGGTGACCTTAAAATGTTATATTTAATTTATATACATAGTTTGTCATAGTCAAAATAAACACGCAGCAAAATGCTACGAGATTCTTCTATGCATGAATGTCATGCGTTTTACACCATCTGATTTCTATTGTTTCAATTATTCCTTTTCAGTTTGGCTGTATCTATATATGTACATGTCATGAACTATTAAATGAATGCATTAAGTGCATATTTTGTTAGTTCATGCAAGGTGGAGCCTAGCTGTTGTGAATGTATTTCAGTAATCGTGTAACTAACGTTATCAAATAGTACATTTACAACACATATACAGTCGAACCCCGTTGTGTCGAACTCGAACGTTTCGAATCCCTGATTGTGTCGAACTCACATTCCCGGTAAACTCTTACTATTTTACCACTATTTTAATTCGGATGTGTCCAAATGAATGAGTCGAATTCCGGGTTGTCTCGAACC
Organism: Haliotis rufescens; assembly: GCF_023055435.1. Lineage (NCBI taxonomy): Eukaryota > Metazoa > Mollusca > Gastropoda > Lepetellida > Haliotidae > Haliotis > Haliotis rufescens. The sequence continues at coordinate 55,837,862 of NW_025963779.1, read as the reverse complement.
TAAGTTATAGTCCCAAGAGTTAAAGCAAAAATCCTCAAAGCACAACTTACCACAAGTTAGAATTTGTACAATTTGATTATAATGCATATAGATGCACTAAGGTGGATATAATAAATGCTTCTGTTTTTATTACTTACTTTACAAAATGTTACGAGGGCATTACCAAATTGAAACGTAAAGGTTAGCCAGACATCGGTTCGCAGAGAATTGAATGGTGAAATCAGTAAATGACCACACATGATCAATGAATAATCAGTAAATTGTGTTGAAATAACAATAAAGTAATGGCATTACAATAGGTGAAACAAGTGGCAGACACAATAAGTAACAGGCCCTAGAAATAATGTAAGTGCACTCACGAATGTTAACAATTTTGTCACCTTTGAATGTTTTGAAACAGGCTTCTCTCCATTCTTGAATCAAGAACAGTGTTGGAAGATGACAGGATATCAGTGTTCATAACTTGGTATCCAGTCCGTACTTGGTAGATAGATACACATAAGGTTGAAAAGGGCCTCGAATCGTCCTCTTACCGCTTTTATTTAGGTCCCATCCCGAAATTTCTCGAACGATGAAGCCTTCCATGTTCATAACCAACAATCAGGGGGCGATAACTCAGGGCCAGTGGCCCTTCAATCGTCCGTTGCCACCGGCAATTACTGCAAATACATTTACAACATTCACTACTGCCACAACTGATCAGACTGATTAGTCGAACATTCTTAACTGGGTCCAAGGTGTTCGAGACAACGAGTCAGCACTGTATTATGTTCATCAGGAAACACTATTCTGAACCTTCTATTTTAATTATTCACGATATGTCAGAAAGTACATTGTATGGCGTCAGGCTGGAAATGGAGTGCACACCAGTGTGTCTGAACCAGTAACTCAAACACTAGCGTTTGAAACAGTTGTAAAACTATCCGTATATTCATTGCTAAAACCCATACATGTAAGAGTATTAAAAATTATTATTGATGTTGGGAAGTTGATGCTTGTGCACGCAGTGCTGAGTCACAGCAGAGGTAGCACTGAGACATTAGATAAATTACCACCGTGCATGGGATCTATGTGACATAAACCAACAAAAAGTCATCATATGTTTTTAAAAGCATCGATCCCTCAATGAGTAACCTCAAGTGGTCATTTGCTATTGCCTTTTGACATGGAGAACAGTCCAGGGACGTCAGTGTCTGGGCATTACTAAGTGATTGCTATACAGATTCAAGGCCCTCCCTCGCGGGCCCTCCGCGTGCCCTTTCTTCGTATGTCAGTTGAATCATCCAACTCGTTCAACCACCCTTCACATGCTGATGGTCAGTGATACTGCATTGCTACATATACTGTATAAATAGGCCACCTGGCTATGATTTAATTAAAAGGCATCAACGGGTTGATTTGTTTTTGGTAAGGGACCGACCATTTGATATTCGGAGGGTGGGGTGGGGTGGGTGGGGGAGTGTGCGTGCGTGTGGAAGGCTGGAATTGTATCGATAATGAATATTTGGACCCTGTAAATTCTGTTAAAAGATATATGCTTCAGACTGTTGAACAAAATGCCTGCCACAAACATGATACTGCAAGAGGTTTTCTTTACAAAAATTCAGGCTCATATTTCTAAATAAAAATATCTGGATTTTGTAGCTGTAGCTGAAATTTAATATCTAATCTCGATAAAAAATCCCAGCCCCCTCGTGGAATATCAAAAGGTCGGTATATATTAAGCCAGTTAAAAAAATGGGTATTAGGTTACACTTATACTGTTTATGGAATTATATTTGGCAATATCCCTTGCTGTATGAAGAAACTGGGCCGAGGCCGTGGTGACCCAGGTTATATTCCCTGTGATTATGTGGTTGACACACTATAAATGGCATGGTTAAGAAACAGTTGGGATCTTGTACGAAAACGTTCATTAAAAGTAGGAGATTCCAACGCATACAAATCCGTACATGGCTATATAAAGCAGGTTCCTGTAAATGTGCCACCAAACCCTTGTCTCAAATATTCCTTTAAAAATGTAGGGGATCGTGAAATATAAATGTTAGTACCAAGTATTAGAACAAAGAATAGTGTTGACGACTAACGCGCTATGCAAGAACGTTTGTGTCTGTAAAACGTAACACTAAAATACATCCTATAGTAGTAGCACCACACACGTGCACATGGTGTCATTCCCGATTTTGGCACGTTCAATGATGATCGATTATCTCAGTGGACCATTATTTCTTTTTGATTCTGCTTAAGATACAGTTGTGATTTACTTGATTGCATGCAATGTTTGTGTTTGAAGTAGCGATTGAGCGTCTGTGCTGCAAGCAACGCGCGGAGCGTTTGCGTGCAATTGGCATGCTGGAAACTGGCAGAAGCGTTCAGTGGCCATTACGTCATAGTCAGTGATAAGCAGGCTATAGGGCAGGTACAGACAAACCCAAGATGGTGACGATCGACCCCGCTCCGGGCGTCCCAGGTCAACGACATGAGTACAGGATCAATCGATCCAAAACCAGGCTCTACCAAATTGAGCTCAATCAGATTACTGCAAACATCATGATACTGGAGTACGAGTTACGGGTCAGACGATCAGAAAACGTCTACATGCAGCGCATCTCCATGCTCGATGGCCACGTCTTGTGCCACCTCTTACATACTGCCAACAGACGTCAATGGTGCACACGACGCCGAAACCGGGGTAATCGTTGCTGGTCACGGTGTCTTGTTTTCAGATGAGTCCCGATTCACTTTGCACTTCCTTCATAGGCGTGGTCGTGTCTGAAATAAACGTCAAGCTAATGTCAATCTGAGGTGAGGTGAGGTGAGGTGAAATTGGGTTTAACGTCGCGTCCAAGAATATTGCACTTATACAGCGACGTGCATGCACGTGTGTGTGTTTGTGTTTGTTGCTGCTTGTACTAGTCCGGACTGATGCCGATTTATAGTGCTAGCTCACTGAGATACCATGCCGCAGTATAACATGAATACCCCACTCAGACATAGTATACTGACTGCGAGCCGACCAGTCCTTGTTTCAGCCCCTTAATGCCGAGCGCCAGACAGGGTAACAACAAGTACCATCTTTTAACGTCTTTTGGTATGACGCGGCCGGGGATCGAACCCCGGACCTTCCGCTCTCCGGGCGGACGCTCTACCACTAGACCACGGAGGCGGCTCTAATGTCAATCTGAGACCTCATGATAGATTTAGCGGTGGATCGGTTATGGTGTGGGGGTTGCATGATAGGGAGACGTGTTGCTGTCCCTTGGGCACGCCAGAAACCTATGATTATTGGTTCGAATCCCAGTTCGCCCCAATTAATTTTCTAGGTTTGTCAGCACCATACCCGTGCTCGTGGGTTTCACCGAAGTGGTAAACTTCGGGCTTTCTTCCTACATTAAACTGACACGCCATGATATAACTTGAATACTGTTAAAAGCGGCGTTAAACCCAAATCATTCACTCACTCACTCAAGATCGTTGGCAGGCATAACATCTACTTTCATACGTCACTACGGTTGTAATGTTTTCCTCATTCTTTTATCATTATCATATAACTATTACTGGAAACAAATATCTCTTACAATTTTGGAAATTTTAAGTTTCTTCCGATGATCCCCTACTTTTTATTACCAGAGAGTGTATGAAACACTTACATGTGGATTTGCTCTTTACAAATGTCCAAATCCAAATCAGTACACTTCAAATATTGCAATGGATCCCGTGGGGAATCACTGTTAGGATAGGTCGCAAGCAAATTGTGCCTGTCGTACGAGGCGACAAAAAGGATCAGACCCGGTGTCATGATTAAATATGTGTCATCGTTCCCCAAGAACGTGGAACGTGGAACGTTGATCCTAATTTCGATCACAGGTTTAAATAGGTCATACTTGATTTTGTACACGTCGGTGTGGCTTTATGCAACGACAAACAAAAGAAGAGTGGTTCAATAACGTTAAATCTATATTTAGTAAAGAAATTCATCCAAAAGTATGTGATGAAGAACACAAAAATAGATTTTATCAAAACTGACAGAAAAAACGACTGCATTGATTCTGCTCATAATATATGTGACACTCCAAGCACAATAGAGGACATTTTAGAGATCAGCAAACAGAACACTCTGAACAGATCATCTTATCCTTGAATGTTTGCATCCTTCAACCGACATCCTGATGCCCAATTTAGACATACTTTTCAATAGTTTGTTTGAACATTCATATTTGCCGAATGACTGATCAATCGGAATAATCATATTCATAAACTTGCACCAACAAATGATCCAAATAGTTATAAATGTGTTACGTATTTCGGAAAAATAGTTACATCTATAATCGAATAGTTGTTGCTGTTTTGATTCGATTGCCTACCAAATATATCCGTGGAACAAACAGAAATTCAGATGCGGGTTTTCGACGGATGATGACATTTCCAAACTGCATCAATACGTATATAAACATAACATGTGTAACAATATGATAGTAATCTGAAAGAACATCTTTGAGTGATATGTATGTATGTATGTATGTATGTATGTATGTATGTATGTATGTATGTATGTATGTATGTATGTATGTATGTATGTATGTATGTATGTATGTATGTATGTATGTATGTCTGGTTAGTGTGTGTGTGTGTGTGTGTGTGTGTGTGTGTGTGTGTGTGTGTGTGTGTGTGTGTGTGTGTGTGTGTGTGTGTGTGTGTGTGTGTGTGTGTGTGTGTGTGTGTGTGTGTGTGTATGTGTGTGCATCAAAACTTTAACCATGTGAAGGTCCTAGGGGTAGCGGAAAAGTTCTGAGCCCAACTACGAAGATGTATAGCTGAACGTCGCTACTAAGGATGTATAGTGCATCATTAATACTTTGCATGTATTAAGTACAATACTTTTCATGCTCAGATACATGCTTACTTACATTTAAACCAATTAGTTGCAGCATATTTCTGCAAGCATCAAAGTGACTAGTTATTCTGCCTGCGGACATAGTGTCATAGGACATTGGAGGATGTGGGCAGCTGCGTTCAGGAGGGAAAGGGGGAGCCTCGAAGATGATTCAAGCTTGGGAGAACCTTCTACTGCATCAGTAAGGAAAATGCTGATAAAATACATGATCTGATTATGGATGATCCATGACTCACCAGACGTCAACTGGGCAATACAGTGGGCATCTCTCAGTGGTTGAGAATGACAAAGGCCTAAACCTTTTAAAGATATTCCTATAAAACAAGACAAAATCCTCACGAAAACTTAACATAGTGATACATTCTGAAAGGAAAGACAAAATGTGAATGATAAATGTGAATACCCCTTTCTGGAATGTCTTACCGAGAGCCATGACCAACATTTGATTGGATGCGGTGATACGAACCCATGTCGACGTTTCCTTGATGTTCACGCAGTACAAAGTGCTTAACACTTCTTTTAACCATAGTAATATAAATTATCTCCCTTTTACCACAGGATTAGCAGAGTCGCCTGATTGTCAATTTTGGACAAACTACAATACCTCCACAATGACCGAAGTACTGACTGTGTAAATAGCATGATCTTAGAAACATAACTGTATATTTCTTAGATTTGGTATTTGTACATTCATATTTCATACACACTACCAGGCATGAAAGCGTATACACCCATGTGTTTGATGTTAGGTAATAATGAAATAACAGGAAATACTTATGCGGTGGTGATGTTGTATCATTGGTGTGTCTCAGACCTTCAGTTTGCAGTTTTTGGTTGCCTGGTTATGTTTGATAACGTTTGTAATTGTTTAGTCAATCCAGTTTTCAGAAGTATTTACTTGCCTTTGCCCTGCAGTTTATCTAAGAAGAAGTTTCTTTTTCTGGCAATTTTTATTACAAGTCATTAATTTTTAAAATCTTATTGTTGTGAACCCAATACATGACTGGACGCACAAAACACACATTTTATGGAATGTATTGAAGATAGACTATTCTAAAATGTTCACGACCCTCAGTTTCATTGCAAATGAAATCCGTATGGGGAAGCAAACGCTACTTCACAGGTCAAAACGTCATTCATCTAAATTACATACATGTGTATTTTATATTCAAACATATCTGTAACTTCCATGTGAATCAATCACGCCTGTGCCCCGAACCCTTCATCCATCGCGATCGTGCATACAATCTGTGAAAACGTGCTGCCTCCCTTTGTTTAGTAAAGAATGCGAGAACCAAAGACAACCACAACGTGAAAGCACAAGAGCATACAAGGCTTTAGGTTTGAGGATTCCTAATATACTTCCCCTTTTCTTCGTACAACTTCCTTTCATCTTCGGAAAATTTGGTAAACCAGGATTAGTGGTTCAGCATACCCGCCAAAGTCGATCATTATTACACCGTTTAATATATTCCTTTCATCTCAACACACAGGACATACTCATGTCATTCCTGAAATTTTATTTGCGAAACCATGTTTTTCTATCATAAATATGTGTGTATGAATCACTACCGAATTGTTATGATTCCAGGTGTTCGCGAAAGTTAAGCGTATCCTGTCCCGCCGGTGGAACCCATCACAAACACATGCAAAACCAAGTAAGGTGTTCGACTGAACAAACACGGGGATATATATTACATGTTAAAATAGGGAATTGCATCAGACGTTTAAAAGCATGAAACATCTTCTCCCAAATACCATGAAAGTAAAACGTTTAAGTTCTGGTTAAGCATTATGACACGACAGACTGCACCGCTCCTCCACAAGGTAGAGCAACATTTTACGCACGCTTTGAACGCCTCCAGCACAAAATCCCCAAAGAACCATACAAAGAGTGGATGTGTAATAATACGGAAACAGCACCGCAGGGGAAACCAATAATTGGATTCATGAAAATAAAAATTGTCAGTTCGTGTTTTATTACCACGTTGTATCATATTCTCATAAATGCTCGACGACATCAGAGGTGATATGGCAGAATACTCGATGATGAGGGCACAGTGTTAGGACTTTTGGGATGATATATTGTTATGGAATACCCACGAGGATGCTATTATTATGATCTTTATTGTAATACCAACTCATTTTTAGTATTACTAATACATTGTTATTGATTTATATCTTAAATTCATTCATTCATTTTGTTTTTAAAGTACATACGACTCAATACAATTTTTTATTGTGGCTCGAAAGTTAGTTTTGGCTGGACGCACTTATTATATGAGTGTTCAACACATTAATAAACATTTTACTACTAATATTAATATTTGCATTATTCAAAGTTAGTCACAAGAGGACACTACCCGAACGATCTGGTTATAAAACATGATTTCCCCATGTAGTTCGTATTTGGATTCCAGCTGAGGAATTAGAAGATTAACCTGGACAACTGGTCTACATGGAACCCGATGGAAGATGCTTCCACAAGTCACGACTGTTTAACATTTTCTCGACAGTCATTGTGACTGTGCATTTAGCTGGGCTATTCATCATGTTCCACTTGTCCCTGTCATATCGTTACTTTTATATATTTTTACATGTATGTACTGGCTTTTTTAACCTTTTGGAACTTATCATGCTTCAGCATCCCTGAAGAGGACATGTCGCGTTGTTTCAACAGTCTACTTTGTATGTACTGCAGTGTAGTACCACTAAAAAACATGACACAAAACCACTTCTACCAATCAAGTTACTGAAAGTTACTGACAATATCTATCATAAAAGGCGTAGGTGCTGTTCACTCCAACAGTGGAGTAGGTGTTGTGTACTCCGACAGTGGAGTAGGTGTTGTGTACTCAAACAGTGGAGTGGGTGATGTGTACTCCAACAGTGGAGTGGGTGTTGTGTACTCCAACAGTGGAGTGGGTGTTGTGTACTCAAACAGTGGACTGGGTGTTGTGTACTGCAACAGGGGAGTAGGTGTTGTGTACTCCGACAGTGGAGTAGGTGGTGTGTACTCCGACAGTGGTGTAGGTGTTGTTCACTCCAACTGGGGAGTAGGTGTTGTGTACTCAAACAGTGGCGTAGGTGTTGTGTGCTCCAACAGTGGAGTGGGTTTTGTGTGCTCAAACAGTGGAGTAGGTGTTGTGCGCTCCAACAGTGGAGTGGGTGTTGTGTACTCCAACAGTGGAGTGGTTGTTGTGTACTCCAACAGTGGAGTGGGTGTTGTGTACTCCAACAGTGGAGTGGGTGTTGTGTACTGCAACAGGGGAGTAGGTGTTGTGTACTCCGACAGTTGAGTAGGTGGTGTGTACTCCGACAGTTGAGTAGATGTTGTGTACTCCAACAGGGGAGTAGGTGGTGTGTACTCCAACAGTGGTGTAGGTGTTGTTCACTCCAACTGCGGAGTAGGTGTTGTGTACTCAAACAGTGGCGTAGGTGTTGTGTGCTCCAACAGTTGAGTAGGTGTTGTGTACTCCAACAGTGGAGTAGGTGCTGTGTGCTCCAACAATGGAGTAGGTGTTGTGTACTCCAACAGTGGAGTGGGTGTTGTGTACTCCAACAGTGGAGTAGGGGCTGTTCACTCCAACTATGGGGTGGGTGTTGTGTGCTCCAACAGTGGAGTGGGTGTAAGGTAACCCAACAGTGGAGTGGGTGATGTGTACTACAACAGTGGAGTGGGTGATGTGTACTCCAGCAGTGGAGTGGGTGTTGTGTACTCCAACAGTGGAGTGGGTGTTGGGTACTCAAACAGTGGAGTACGTGTTGTGTAGTCCAACAGTGCAGTGGGTAATGTGTATTCAAAAAGTGGAGTGGGTGTTGTGTACTCCGACAGTGGAGTGGGTGTTGTGTACTCCAACAGTGGAGTAGGTGTTGTGTACTCCAACAGTGGCGTAGGTGTTGTGTGCTCCAACAGTTGAGTAGGTGTTGTGTACTCCAACAGTGGAGTGGGTGTTGTGTACTCCAACAGTGGAGTGGGTGTTGTTTGCTCCAAGAGGGGAGTGGGTGTTGTGTACTCCGACTGTGGAGTAGGTGTTGTGTACTCCAATAGTGGAGTGGGTGTTGTTTGCTCCAACAGTGGAGTAGGTGTTGTGTACTCCGACAGTGGAGTGGGTGTTGTTTGCTCCAACAGTGGAGTAGGTGTTGTGTACTCCAACAGTGGAGTGGGTGTTGTTTGCTCCAACAGTGGAGTGGGTGTTGTGTACTCCGACAGTGGAGTAGGTGTTGTGTACTCCAATAGTGGAGTGGGTGTTGTTTGCTCCAAAAGTGGAGTGGGTGTTGTTTGCTCCAACAGTGGAGTAGGTGTTGTGTACTCCGACAGCGGAGTAGGTGTTGTGTACTCCAATAGTGGAGTGGGTGTTGTTTGCTCCAACAGTGGAGTGGGTGTTGTGTACTCCGACAGTGGAGTGGGTGTTGTTTGCTCCAACAGTGGAGTAGGTCTTGTGTACTCCAACAGTGGAGTGGGTGTTGTTTGCTCCAACAGGGGAGTGGGTGTTGTGTACTCCAACAGTGGAGTAGGTGTTGTGTACTCCAACATTGGAGTAGGTGTTGTGCGCTCCAACAGTTGAGTGGGTGATGTGTACTCCAACAGTGGAGTGGGTGTTGCGTACTCCAACAGTGGAGTGGGTGTTGTGTACTCCAACAGTTGAGTAGGTGTTGTGTACTCCAACAGTGGAGTGGGTGTTGTGTACTCCAACAGTGGAGTGGGTGTTGTTTGCTCCAAGAGGGGAGAGGGTGTTGTGTACTCCGACAGTGGAGTAGGTGTTGTGTACTCCAATAGTGGAGTGGGTGTTGTTTGCTCCAACAGTGGAGTAGGTGTTGTGTACTCCGACAGTGGAGTGGGTGTTGATTGCTCCAACAGTGGAGTAGGTGTTGTGTACTCCAACAGTGGAGTGGGTGTTGTTTGCTCCAACAGTGGAGTGGGTGTTGTGTACTCCGACAGTGGAGTAGGTGTTGTGTACTCCAATAGTGGAGTGGGTGTTGTTTGCTCCAAAAGTGGAGTGGGTGTTGTTTGCTCCCACAGTGGAGTGGGTGTTGTGTACTCCGACAGTGGAGTAGGTGTTGTGTACTCCAACAGTGGAGTGGGTGTTGTTTGCTCCAACAGTGGAGTAGGTGTTGTGTACTCCGACAGTGGAGTGGGTGTTGTTTGATCCAACAGTGGAGTAGGTCTTGTGTACTCCAACAGTGGAGTGGGTGTTGTTTGCTCCAACAGGGGAGTGGGTGTTGTGTACTCCAACAGTGGAGTAGGTGTTGTGTACTCCAACATTGGAGTAGGTGTTGTGCGCTCCAACAGTTGAGTGGGTGATGTGTACTCCAACAGTGGAGTGGGTGTTGCGTACTCCGACAGTGGAGTAGGTGTTGTGTACTCCAACAGTGGAGTGGGTGTTGTGTACTCCAACAGGGGAGTAGGTGTTGTGTACTCCGACAGTGGAGTAGGTGTTGTGTACTCCGACAGTGGAGAAGGTGTTTTGTACTCCAACAGTGGAGTGGGTGTTGTGTACTCCAACAGTGGAATAGGTGTTGTTTGCTCCAACAGTGGGGTGGGTGTTGTGTGTACTCCAACAGTGGAGTGGGTGTTGTGTACTCCAATAGTTGAGTAGGTGTTGTGTACTTCGACAGTGGAGTAGGTGTTGTGTACTTCGACATTGGAGTGGGTGTTGTGTACTCCAACAGTGGAGTGGGTGTTGTGTACTCCAACAGTGGAGTAGGTGTTGTGTACTCCGACCGTGGAGTAGGTGTTGTGTACTCAAATAGAGGGGGAAAAGGCGCTTTTCACTCCAAAAGTCATTTTGCTTACTGTCAGTGTTGAAGTCTTTGTGCACTCAGGTATGTAATCGCTGTGCAATCCAACAACGGCGTATACGTAGGTACTGTGCACTACCACAGTGAAGTAAACTGTTGCACTGCACGTCGCTGCCCAGAGTGGACTCCCTTGGGCACGCCAGGAACCTATGATCGTGGGTTCGAATCCCAGTTAAATGTATTATCATGTTTCTAGGTTCTTCAACAACATAGCCTTGCTCATGGGTGAGACCTGCATCACTTCGGGCTTTCCTTCCACATTCAGCTGACATGCTATGATATAACTGACATACAGTCCAACAGTGGAGTAGACCCTGTGCACCCCAACAGTGGAGTGGACGCTATCTACGCCAATAGTGGAGTAGACGCTATCCACTCCAATAGTGGAGTAGACTTTTTACATACTGTTAATGACTTAGTTGCAGTGCAGTGAAACAATGGAGTAGGTGATGTGTACTGCAATAGTGGAGTTGGTGCTATGCACTCCAACAATGGAGTAGAATCTGTTCACACCAACAGCTGCGACAACGGGGGAGTAGGCGCTGTGTGCTCTACAGGATACTGCTCCTACAGTAGAGTAGATTTTTCTGCTCTATAATAGTTGTGTACACGCTGTGCCAACTTCGCCAACTGCGCTCAAAGAATGAGTAAGTGAGTATGGTTGTACGCCGCTTTTTGCAATATTCCAGCAAGATCACGGCGGGGGACAAAAGAAGTTGGCTTCATACATTGTACCCATATTGGGAATCGAACCCGGGTCTTCGGCGTGATGAGCAAACGCTTTAACCACTATGCTATCCCACCGCCCCTCAAAGAATAAAGTAGGTGTTTGAGTAGGCGCGATGAACAAACAAAGGTGAGAAAAGAAAGTATCTTAAAATGTATTATATGCCATTTTGATTTATCTAGTGTATGTTAATGTTATAACAGCTCAGATGTACATGTATACATGTTGAAAATCCGTTTGTTTTTACATATTTGAGGAGACTATGAAGTATGTATAATCTACTTTCTTACACACCTGTGGGTGAGAAACCCATTTGAGATAACTGGTATCAAACATATGTGTGAGATCGAATTCCAGGCCCGTGATTGGCTACTCCATGGTGATGACCTGAGGTCAGATGATGACGGACTACTTTCCTGAGTAAGTCATTCATAAGTTGCTCGTGCTTCAGTCGAATGTTCACCTACGTCTGTATTGAACAACAGGACCGTGTAATTAATAATAAAAATAAACAAACTCGTCCTCGTCTGCGAGTTTGTTTGTTATTATTATTATCAGTTACATTATCTGTTGTTATGTCAACATTATCGTTTTTTCAGAGTGTAAACCCCCTGGCTGCCACAGCGACACACGTCCCTTCTCTTCAACCCTCACTTCGAAATCGAATAAAATTCAAAATACATCACGCAGAATCTTCACAGTTTTGAATTCCCCCTTCTGTTTATCATTTACTGTCATTTTAGGCAATTCAAAATTACTGAAAGTGACTGAAAGTTAGGTACATTGTAAATCTCGCCAAATCACAGTTCACGGCGCTATATAGATATTTAGAATCTACTGTGTGTTTAGAAATCTAAATATCGGATATTTACTCGAATATTTAAAGTAGAACTTTAACTCTGAAACGTCGCTGATAAGCCTAGAATCGTTTAGAATGTTTTGGAAAATATGCACACACGAACGCCGAAGCGTACGTTCTGCCATATTGGATTGTGTTTACAAAATGTCGATTATGAGACGCCTATATTCGATCAGGTATATTTCAAACTCAGCTTCTATACATGCATCCCTGAATTCCTCATACATTTTCGAAACAATGGATAAATGGTCTTTGTCACCAATGCAAATTATCTAGATGGAATCATGCGAAATAAATTAGCTATGAACACGAAAACTGTGCTCGGAAAATTGTACTTGCTGAAATGTAAACAAAGCAAAATTCAGATTTACACTGTAGCATTAAAAGAGGTACTTTCGTCTAATTGTTGGCTCGATCACGCGTTTGAGAATATTCATGGGAAGAGTATCGTTGCACTAATTATGGAATTACACATATTTACATTACAATGATGTGGTAAATTCAACAGAAGCCGTAAAAGTTTCCGTCCTGTGTGACGCCATGACTGACGCTAAATCACGCACAACGATGACGGTAGGCCTAGTTATCTGCATTTCTGACTAATTCTCTGTTACATTGGGAAACATGGTAAACAAATAACAGTACGCAGAATGTCAGAATGTTTCTGATTACTTACGTGACACATTTATGTGTATACGATCTCTTAATCAACGAAAACCTCCTCTGGAAATCCCGCGTACTGTTGTCAGTGAACACGCCATTTTGTAAAAGTCGGTCACCGGTAGTGATGTCATACGGAAGTAAACATTGTTGTACATATTTGGTTATTTCTTTGCGGTGTAAAATTTCAACTTGGCACCCAGCGTGTTCTTGGTTTTTGTCTAGTTTGCATTTTCATCATCGCCTTGATAATCCACAGATAGGACGGAAACCTTTTTGTGTAGGGTCACATTATTTATGAGTAGTAAGCAGCACATAGGATGACGTCACTTATGACAGTGGTGTTACATGTTTTAATGCGCCACTGCAATCATGAGAATAGACAAAATTCATCGGTTCGATGCTAAAAAGGTGCGATTTAAGGGTGTGCAAGAAACAGATTACTGCACTCGTGTCTGTCAGATACCATTGATCTTACAACTTGTTGTTACAAAGCGTATCTAACTCGCTTTCGCTCGTTAGATACGTTTTGAAACAACTCGTTGTAAGATCAATGGTATCTGACAGACACTCGTGTAGTAATCTCTATTTACCAGTCAATTTCAATGTAATATCTTTCAAAACATAATTTACACAAAAATGTAAACGGAACCTCGTTTACTAATGGAGAAGTCGTATATAAAATATTCGTTTAGAGAAACGCCCGCGCCTCATGTAGATTGCAGCAGTGAAACCCGATAATCTGACTGAAAGTACAGTACAGTACGTCAAATAATGACGTATTGCGATTCTCATGCCCTAAAAGTTGTTTTTTCAACTGAATATGTTTTTTTCTAAAATAAATGATTTCTTAGTTTCGTATACTATGGACTCAAAGCTACTCCCACGGTTGTCACTTCCTGGCTTACAAACACTTCCTGATGTCATGTAAAAAAAAAGATGTCGATCACCGGTAAAGGACTTCAATAATGACAAACATATTTCAATTTCTTGTTGCTCCGTAATTGACACAACAATCAGTCAAATTGCAATAAAAAATATATATTCTTAAAAAAGTAGGGAATATTCGACAAAAACAACCCCATATGATTACATTAATACAAAGAAGTAACGAGTGATTGTCACGAACGGATAAGATAAAAGAATGACTAGGTGTAACACAAATGTCAACAGAACATGTTGGCGGCATATTGTAAGGGTGCAAACAACCAGGACAGTTGACAGGGTTGTGTATTATTATTTTTTAAATGAACGTTTGAAATGATTTTATCAACAATGGGTCATGCCCACACGACAGGTCAAACATGTTTATACGGTGAGGAACGATCCGTATCAATCTCCCAATGGCAATTTGAAGGAGTTTTGTCCACTCCTCTTGCATCTCCTGGCCGAGAACGTACCGGGCTGCCTTTGACATCTGCGCATACTTCTCCCAATCATATCCCAGACGTGCTCCAATGGGGGAAAGGTCAGGACTCGGTTGGCCATTGTATCATTTAACACACAATGCCATTTATTAAGTGGTCAAACGAAAGAAATGTTATATTTTGGATAACACTTTCTGAGTAAAGAACAGATTCCCGTGAGTTTGGGGGTTCAGTCCCGTCGGGGATTCGAACAACACACTGCCAGAGCGAGGCACCTAATCGCCAGCACACGAGACTCAACCCAAAAAAGTACGATAATCTGTACTTTACTCAGAAAGTGTTATTCCAAAATACAACCTTTGTTACATTGCTTCCTTGTTATGATTTGCTGCTGGAGGTAGTTAGCGAACGGTGAGCACGGGTGCAATCGCCTTGAAAGACAAAACGTGGGCCAGCATTGCGCGCGAACGGCACAAGTAGTGCCGCCAGTATACATATGTCACTATAGTACTGTCCAGTGCCCCTTTTAATGGACAATATGCAGTGGCCTTCCGGCAGTCATAGTGATCATTACAAACCCATCCCCAAATCTGTCCAGTTATCTTACGTTGACGTTCGCATGACGTTCGTTGTGACTCCTCCAGACACATCCACGCCTATCCAGAAAGTCCGGAGTGAGTCGGAACTCTTCCGAAAAGCATTGATATCTGGACAACATCTTGAACTCAGGTGCTCGTGCGCAATTGAACATCGATTTGATTGGCTGTGTGAGTTCGATTTCGTAAAGTCTGCTTTTTGAGAAATCGATCCTGGATCTGTGTCACCCTGTGCGGGGCTGATCATTAACATTTTGTGTCTGCAGAAACGTTTGCCAATGTCACCCCAATCACTGATTGAGATACACTGAACATATTGGTTACCTCTCGCTGAGTTCTCTGTTAGAACATGTCAATATCGCTCAGCTGTTCGTTACGTTGTAGATGCTACATTCCCAATCTGATCACACATACCGCATTAAAGCAAGAACAGATAGCTTACGTGTTACTGTGGATAATGAAAATCAACAATACAAATGGCGAAAAGCGATTTGACGACCTATCACTGAAGTGTCAAAATCAAGAATGACCGGAGCACGGAGGAATTGCATCGTCCGCGAGCACGGTTTCCTTATGTGCTGGAGCGTTACATTTTGGTTCAGAAACCATTCTATGTGTGCTAATCATTTTTCAATGATGATTCTTCTTCTGATGACCGATCATAACATTAATATTTCATATCCGCCAGGGATATTTCAACTCTTGTTCGGTATAAAAACATAATGTGAATTTGAGTACGAGTATCACGTGGGCCCAAGCGAGAGTCTTGCACTTGAGAAAAGAGAGAAGTCCATTTGGAAATCTTTCATTGAAGCCAGGAGAGGATTCTACGGGCTTGCAGAGGAGCCCTGAGAGGATTCTATAAAAGAGTCTTGCAGTGGAGCCAGGATAGGATTCTAAAGTATTGCATTGGAGCAGGAGGGGATTCTAGAAAGGGGTTTTGCAGTGGAGCCAGGAGTGGATAGTGGTCTAGCAGCGAGTCTTGCAGGGGATTCGGGTCAAAGAGAGGAGCCTGGAAAAGAGTCTTGCAGTAGATACAGGTGCATAGGCAGACGAGGAAAAGTGAGGAGAGGATGTTAGTGGATTTAAATTACAGAGTGCAAAACAGTCTTGCGGTGAATCTTCACTTTAGTGTTTCTAATGACTTCGGGGTGGTGTATGGCGTCTGCTTATAGTCGTAGAATCGGAAGCAGACATTGGCTTACATTCTTGACTGATATATATTTAAGATATGTCTTAGATTTAATCCTTGATCGCTATAAACGTATACTAGCGAAAGTCAGATAAACAGATGTGTGCCCGATTGTCATTTTCTGGCAGGTCTAATGTTTATTATACAGTCCAGGGTTTTGTATGAAGAGATTCCCCAGGAGTTGATAGCCGCTGATCAGATAACACGACCCAATAAATCTTATACCAGAACCAGGGTAATTAATGACAACCACTCTGGGACCAGGTGTTGATAGACATCAACTCAAACTGTACATCAGTTTTTGAGCAAGGAGCAATATGTCGCCAAGAGAAAACTTTCAACGAGATATGTCCATTACTCATTGAAACTTAGACGTGTAATGCCACCACACATATTAACTACACCATTGATTGTCCCCCCTGTGTGGAATCCAGGGCGGAATAGGTCACCAGTAGCCGCTATTTGTCAAAGAGCTGACTAAAATAAGGATCGATCAAATATGAATACTAGCTGATCATATGTTATCGGAATGGATCTTTGGTCAATATATCAATAACTGTTTCGTCTGACTCGGTGATTAACAGATGGATATTGCTAAATTGCGATTTCCAAATTCACTTTTCATATCTAACAGAAACACCTAGAATGCTCATATGTTTCAGCATCTCATTAACACATTACAGCTGCCAATGTTTCATTAGGATGTATCAACAGCAGAATAAGGCTATTATGTAAGGCTTAGTTAACAAAATGTCTCAAGGTTTGGCGCGGATATTCATATTGCTGAATTGCGAGTTGCGACTTTTGTGTTTTCACTTTTTCCAAAATCATCTTTCATTATCTTCAAGGGACGCCCAGAATGCTGATATGTTTCAGTACCTCGTTAACAGATTGCAGCTGCCTAAGTTTCATTGCTATTGAATTCATTCAGACTGAGGCTCAGTAAACAAAGTTTTTCAAGGCTTTGCTTTCACACTGTGTGACTCTCCATCTCAGGGACTGGCTGTGACAGATTGTGTGTAATACAGAAATTGGAATCACGTGGGACAATAACTGGGAAGCGGTATCCTCAAACTGGTTACGGTAGATAAATATTTTACGATACATTTTATTATCAATCTCTGTTAGATCGATTTTAAAAAACTGAATCTGACAGCTATATAATACATATGAAGAATTCTTATAATACGCTAACTTCCACGCCATAAAACATGCTCAAAGCGCTGACAACACAAATACATATTTACACTAAAGTCAAATGGCTGAGTTGTCAAACAAAACTGTTTAAGGTCATGACGTGCAAATATCAAGTGATGGGGCGGCTCTGAGGGAATCTGGAAGAGCATATGCCCTTTCTGTGAAGCAGTTAATTTTTTATAAACCATAGGATTTAAGTTTCGATGTTGGGATGACCAGCTGACGATAAATACCGGATACTATTTAATATACATGGTCTAAATAAAAGCGACCCTACAATCATATTACCTGTTGTTTAGATATTTTTTCGGGATCATGACAGTCATGTATGATCCTTGTTAAACTTTCCACTAAATGGGAGTGGGGATGCTGATAGAAGCTTGGTATGTATCTGTAAAGTAGGATCTGTAGGGTTAGTCTTCCTTTCGAATGCATATATTTTACCAAAAAAATGAAATCTTCATATCATTTATCGCAATTTGCGAATTATGACACTCAAATGACAACTCTCGGCTCGCAACTCGCAACTCGCAACTCGCAAAATAGCTACTCTCGTTTTGTTATCACACTGTGTGACCTCAATGACCTCGTCACCTCAATGACTGGCTGTGATTGTTTATAATACAGAAAGTGGGATCATGTGCAACAATAGCTGGGGGGTGTTTCCCTCAAAGTGGTTATTGTAGATGAATATGTTATGCGCAAATTGTATTATAATGTACCTATAGTTTGTTTCACAGAGGACACGGGTGGCCCAGTCGTCTAAGGAGCCGTGTTTCGCAATACAGAGTTGCGTCCCTTGGGCACGCCAGAAAGTTATGATTGTTGGTTCGAATCCCGGTTCGCCCCGATTATGTTTCTAGATTTGTCAGCACCATACCCGTGCTCGTTGGTTTCACCGAAGTGGTAAACGTCTGCGACCTGCATCACTTCGGGCTTTCCTCCCATATTAAGCTGACACGCCGTGATATAACTGGAATACTGTTACAAGCGGCGTTAAAACCAACTCACTCACTCACTCACTCACTCACTCCCTCACTCACAGAGAACGTATGCGTAATGGTCCTCTGTCTATCGGCTCCCAAACGGTCCAGTCCTTTTTATCTTGATAAACCTTTTTTCTTCTCAAAGTATCATATATAATTATGATGCATGTGCAGTTTCAAAGCACAATACACAGAGAGAAATATGTATCAGAATTTGCAAGTTACCCGCAAATCGAAAATCGCAATTAACAACTGGCTACTCGGAAAATAGTTAATCTCTTAACAGTCCGCCGAGCTGTCATATGTCTGATTTCGAGGTGATATTTCTACTCATTTGGAAACCTTTGTCTGTGACACAGTGTACTGACAACCTATAGCAATATCAAATTAGTTTCATTACTGTACAACTGACACTGTCCACACGTCGACTGCGGATATTTTAGTTTACGCGAACCGTCGCGTTTACAAAACAACAACATGAAATCCCTGAACAAAACTCTTTTAGTCTGTTGATGGTACATGTATCTTCAATTTCAAATGAAACTAAATAGTTATGAACCTCCCAACAGTTTCTTCTATAGAAGTAGTTCGGGTCATTTATTGATGTCACTGTCCTTTCTTGAAATGTATAACTTGTTGTATACATACATGTCCTCTTTATACTTCAACCTCTTCAGATGACTTGAAAACTTATAACGCAACAAGTAGCAGTACAATTCGCAAGCCAGATTCGTTTGCGATTCAGCTCCTTTTTTGAGATTATATCAAAGAAGATTTTCAGTAGGGGCTTAGGTTTTCCATGAATTTATCTGATTAGGCCGTTTCTTTAGAATTCTGACATGCTAACTGCCATGAAATATAACTGTACACCTCCGTAGAGTAACCAATGACGTCGCAACTTATATACAGCTGGTTTGAGGTGAAATAGGTGAACATCGCGTTCAATATTATTGCACTTACGTAGCGACGCCCATGTACCTTTGTATGTGGCTGCCTGTACTAGTCCGGACTATGTCGGTGTTAAAGCGCTGCCCACTGAGATACCATGCTGTAGTTCAACATGGATACCCTATTCAGACACATTAGATATACAGATTCAGAGCCGTCCGGTCCTTGTTACCCTCCTGAACGCCGGGCAGGGTTATAACCAATATCATCTTTGTGCATGATTGGGACAGAGGATCGAACCAACGACCTTCCGCTCACCCAATGACATTCTCTACAAAGATCAAAGGGGGCGGGGGTAGGGGTTATTGGTTGGGTATCAGTCTAGTCGTTCGTCCATGTCGCCAAAAGCCCGTGTTTGATTCTCCAAATGTGTACAATCAATATGTCAAACCCACTCTGGTGCCTACCGCAGTGATTGTGATGGAATATTGATCAAAGCAGCGCAAAAACCACACTGTCCGTCTGATACCGTCACAACATTGGATGACAGTTCTTAACCTTTTCACGAACACCCGTTTTTCAGTGATCCAGTCATATCATTTTCACCGCTATTCTGGCTTTTGCGCCTCATATCATTTTCATCGCTATTTTGGCTTTTGCGCCTCATATCATTTTCATCGCTTTTTTGGCTTTTGCGCCTCATATCATTTTTTATCGCTATTTTGGCTTTTGCGCCTCATATCATTTTCATCGCTTTTTTGGCTTTTGCGCCTCATATCATTTTCATCGCTTTTTTGGCTTTTGCGCCTCATATCATTTTTTATCGCTATTTTGGCTTTTGCGCCTCATATCATTTTCATCGCTTTTTTGGCTTTTGCGCCTCATATCATTTTCACCGCTATTCTGGCTTTTGCGCCTCATATCATTTTCATCGCTATTTTGGCTTTTGCGCCTCATATCATTTTCATCGCTTTTTTGGCTTTTGCGCCTCATATCATTTTTTATCGCTATTTTGGCTTTTGCGCCTCATGGAATCTGTATCGGCGGATACTCGAAAGTGGTTAATCTATGGCGTTTACGTCTTGTATGTACACAGACACACGGCCCCCATGTGGCAGTGCTCACTAATACTGATTATTTAGAGGTGGCAGTTGCAAAGCAACGTTTCTCAGGTACAGTTTCACAAGCCAAATTCTGTCGCTTCTGAATAAGTTTATTAATGTGCAAATATCAATCCATACACAATAGTATGATACTTGAAAACATTTTGTATAGTTGAATCTCTTTGCACTGAGAGCGTAAACACATTCTTATTTCGGTCGTCAAATTCGTTCGCTTCTGGCTGTGCCACTAAGTGCCATTTGGAATTAAAATACATTAGCAATTCCAGGTTAAACAATTTTGAAAATTTAATTATAAAGTGCAATTTACATGATGAAATACTTCCTGTCTACATTCTCCCGTGATGATCCGGGACGAATAGGTCTACAGCAATCCATGCTTGCCGTAAAAGGCGACTATGCTTTTCGTAAGAGGCGACTAACGGGATCGGGTGGTCAGGCTCGCTGACATGGTTGATGCATTTCATCGATTTCGAATTGCATGGATCGATGCTCATGATATTATTCACTGGATTGTCTTGTCCAGACTCGATTATTTACAGACCGCCGTCCTATAGCTGGAATATTGCTGAGTGCGGCGTTAAACAACAAACCAACTGTTTACCCTGAATACTATAAGTAATAACTTATAAATCCTACACGTCTTGAAGTAAAAATATGTCTGGTATGAGCTGGAATAACAAAAGAAGACGAAGGGATAGAGCTCGGGTTGTTTATGACTGTATGCATCCAGTACAGCTCTATTTGTATCGTGTTATGTTTATCAGAAATATTTACAAACATATCTATCTTCCTCCAAGGGATGTCCAGGAATTCGATATGTTTTTGATGAATTTTCTGTACTTTCTACAGAAGCAAGATAGGAGTATCTGTCACGACACCCATTTAACTTCCTCTTACCGTTTGAAATGGCATCCTTCAAAATAGTAATGAGCTTATATTTATAGATGTGAAAGAAAGCTAGAGTCTATTTCAAGAACACCTTTGCTCTTAGGTTGAGCGAGGGGCACGTATATCAACTTTATTTTTAGTCATGTTTTGCAAACATAGCATGAGAAACGACAGCATTCTATGTGTTGAATGATGTATGTTTTAACGCCGACGGACGATAAAGAGTCATGGGTTTTTTTTAAAAAAGGAATGTAGCAGATACAGAATGATCTTCATCTGGGGAAGACACTGAATGGGGTATTTTCATGACGAATAAACAATTTATAAAAGAAAGGTATTTAGCCGTTTTTAGACATATGTACATCTCAGCAGAGATGCTGTTCTTTTCTTAATTGCTTTTGAACAAGGTCCAGAGAGTTTTGGTTATAACACGAAGCGAAATTCTGGATGAGAAGATGTATGAAGCCTTTGTAAGAAGTTATGCTAGGCAAAGCGTGAAGGATAGTTGGGAGATAACTGAAGCATAACTCAACGAGTGAGATGCTTCCGAGACGATGAGTCATCATATGCTTCACTCACGAAGTCATCTCGTGTACATGGGTTTCATCAACGTGGTAAATGTCTAAGACCTGCATCGGGTTACACTTGCCATCAATATCAAGCTGACACACCGTGTCATAACTGAAAGAATTTTCAAAGAATCACCACGAGGAGCTCCATTCCAGACGCGGCACGCAATGGAATGTCCATAAATGGAGATTCTTAAAGGTTAGTCTCACTTCATCGCCTATCTGTGTGATGCTTGTAAACTTTGTTAATCCTGCAACATAAACAATTAACAAGATAATAATAATAATAATAATATTATATTATTATTATTATTATTATTATTATTATTATTATTATTATTATTATGTGATTTTGCATCAAAATGTGAATATTATATGTAGATTATGTAATGAAATTAATGAGACTGTCCACATTGTCAGTGGATGACACAGACACAGTATCTTAAGCGACATGATGGGGTCTTCGCCATGCTTGTGGTTTTGACACAGAGGTCCATCCATGGAATATGTAGAGGGCGTCATGGAAAATGATGAATACTAAATCCTTTGGAATAGGCCCGTATACAGCCTCAGACATACCCAGGCCAACAAACCTTTTTGATAAATCCAATGAAATCATTTATATCATTGAATTTTCTGTCCCTTTTGATAGTATACTAATGTGATTGACAACACTGAGGAAAAACATGGCAAATATGCAGACCTTGCTTTTGAAATGTCACGCTTGCATCCCAAGTACCAAGTTGTCCGACTCCCCATTGTTCTCGGTACCTTAGGTTTGGTACCTCCCAATCTGTTGACTGACATCGGGAGAGTACCCGGGTTTGCTACCAGGAATACAGCCCTTCTGACAATCTGGGTAATGCAGAAGGCTGCTGTGTTGGGGAGTCTTCACATTCTCCGAAAAGTTCTGGGTTTGTTTGACAAGGCAGCGCTTCCTGGGAGGAGTCCCATTCGCTTTCTGGGCTGCGTGTAGAGGGGGCAAGGGACCTGAGCTGATGATGAGCCTAACCAGCCTGACTGTGCCAGGATCGACCAAACCCTCTTTGCTGCATTTTTTATATTTAATCTGTAAATAATAAAATTATTATTATAATTATTATTATTATTATTATTATTATTATTATTATTATTATTATTATTATTATTATTATTATTATTAAATAAGAAGAAGAAGAAGAAGAAATAATTATAATAATAATGACTTTATCATGCTTTTTATTTGTTCTGCTCCAAGATGAAAATATCTTATAATACTAAAATCAAAAGTGCATCACACGCTAATCGGTATGTATATGCACCATACAATACATACTAAGTATTACAGACAGCACACTAAACACTGCACATTACACTCTACATAATACACGCTACAATCTACATAACACTACACTCTACATAGTATTACTGAAGACTACACCCTAAAGTCCACACAATACACTCTACACAAAATAAGTGTTGTAAGTACCATATCCGTGCTCGTGGGTTTAACAAAAGTTGTTAACGTCTCCGACGTGGGTTGTCAACTGAAACCCTTAAATATATATAAATAGGCATTATATCTAACCCAGCATACTTGTATCACCAAAAACCTACGGCCTCACACTAAACACACACTTAACACACATCACCCAGAGCATAGTATCCCTTACACTTGTTTATGGAGATATAATGGCAAGCCAGTTGTCTGTGCATTAGCAATGCCTGATGTCATAATGAGACGTAGACGCTGAATTTACTGTCAAGTTTTCAGCAGCGCAAGTCATTTCTGAGTAAATACATTGTAAATAACCCGTGGATGTTATTATCTCACTAGCTCAGTATGTACAACTGAGGCTCTAACAAGTTTTTTTTGTTTTGTTTATTTGTTGTCTAACGCCGAACTCAACTGTATTCCAGCTATGTAACGCGGTCTGTAAATAATATTCTGGACCATATATTCCAATGATTGACATCATGAACATCGGTCTACGCAATACATACAATGACATGCATCAACCAAGTCAGCGAGTCTGACCGGTGATCCCGTTAGTCGTCTTTTACGACCGGCATGGACTGCTGAAGACCAATTCTAACCCGGGTCTTCACGGGTCCTCTGACAAGTGAATGTGGTATGTTGTTTAGATGGCATACGTTTCAAAACACATACTGAAACACATTTTGTGAAGCAGCCGCATTAACATGTAGCGTATTGATAACACACATCATAACACAGTGGTAATTGCACTCATCATAAACTCATCATTCAGAGCACTTTTTAATGTACTTTTTACAATGACGAGTGTCAAAACACATCCCAAAACACCAATCAACACAATAATACAAGACTATGGCAAGTCAGCTAAAACAAATTGATGGCCGACAGAATCACATTCCGAAAAGGGCATTCATACTCACCCTCTTTACGTATCACAATAATTTCTTACTTCGTTAACTTTGATATTCATCTTATTGCGACGTAATCGCTCTGTTCCTCCAGCGCTCCCTACATACAACCCAGGTGTAGTTTGTTGCATGTTTGCACGCACCATATCTTACAGTTCCACAAGGATAGGTAGAGAATTAATTATTTCGTACTGAGGTGTTTCCAAATCTGGTCTATGAAAACATTCATCCGAAATAAATTAATCGAGTCCAAGTCTTGTGTTTATTTAGTTTGTAAATCTGACGTTGCTGCCAATGATTTATACCTCAAAGGATGAACGTTCTCAGTAATGCAAATATCATATCATCAGGATAACATCACACATCTCGGTATCAGCACAGACTGAATTTATGTTATATAATCGTTTGCAGTTTCAACGACAGTTGCACATCATCTCAGAAACGCGCATCTGTTTCCAAGTTCTTCAAAGAAAGTCTGGAAGATGCCATGTTTCCAAATAAACGTGTTTTCTCAAAGCTATAATTTGTAGGAACTCATTTTTTCAATGGCAGGGTAAAATGAAAATACATATTGACGCGGTCGTATGAAGACCGACATTTCGTTTCCTAAAATAAAACCAGTATTCTATTTACGCTCCCCCCAAAACGTTTGATTTTACATCAACATAGTTTAATGTTTTTAATATATCAGTGAGTTAGTGAGTATGGTTTAACGTCGCTTTTAGCAATATTCCAGCCATATAACGGCGGAGGACTCAGGAAAATGGGCTTCACACGTTGTACCCATGTTCTTAATTGAACCTGGGTCTATGGCGTGACGAGTCAACGTTTTAACCACTGGGCTACCCAAGAGCTCTTTTAATATTTCAAATTCTATTTCATGTGATTCTTTGTTATTTTAGTGCGATTTAATTCAAGATATGTTTCTTTTCCAAAGAGAAGTTCCTCCCTAACTCTTTATTGCACAGAAACTTTCACTGCCATGTGCAGATTTTATAAGCTTAACACACTGTACTGTTCCTATATTTTCAATCATGCATGTATACATGATTCGGAAATTTCACGGAAGTAAACAAATTGTTCATTCGTCTCGTAAATGCCCCGGGTTTGATTCCCCATAGGACATGCACATGTGTGTCTCACTGTAGAGATCCCGGGTCAGAAAAGGTCCTCTGTAGATATGCATGGCTCTCTAGCTGTGTGATGTTCCAGGGTCAGAATACATGTAGGTCCTTTGTAGACATACATGGCACTCTAGCTGTGTGTCGATCCAGGGTCAGAATACATGTAGGTCCTTTGTAGACATACATGGCTCTCTAGCTGTGTGTCGTTCCAGGGTCAGAATACATGAACATGTAGGTCCCCTGTAGACACGCATGGCACTCTAGCTGTGTGTCGATCCAGGGACAGAATAGGTCCCCTGTAGATACATGTTGTATGCATGGCTCTCTAGCTGTGTGTCGATACAGGGTCAGAATACATGTAGGTCCTCTGTAGACACGCATGGCACTCTAGCTGTGTGTCGATCCAGGGGCAAATTACATGTAGGTCCTCTGTAGGCATGCATGGCACTCTAGCTGTGTGTCGATCCAGGGCCAGATTACATGTAGGTCCTCTGTAGGCATGCATGGCATTCTAGCTGTGTGTCGATCCAGGGACAGAATACATGTAGGTCCTCTGTAGGCATGCATGGCACTCTAGCTGTGTGTCGATCCAGGGTCAGATTACATGTAGGTCCTCTGTAGGCATGCATGGCACTCTAGCTGTGTGTCGATCCAGGGACAGAATACATGTAGGTCCTCTGTAGGCATGCATGGCACTCTAGCTGTGTGTCGATCCAGGGTCAGATTACATGTAGGTCCTCTGTAGGCATGCATGGCACTCTAGCTGTGTGTCGATCCAGGGTCAGATTACATGTAGGTCCTCTGTAGACATGCATGGCACTCTAGCTGTGTGTCGATCCAGGGACAGAATGGGTCCTCTGTAGGCATGCATGGCACTCTAGCTGTGTGTCGATCCAGGGACAGAATACATGTAGGTCCTCTGTAGACATGCATGGCACTCTAGCTGTGTGTCCATCCAGGGTCAGAATAGGTCCTCTGTAGATATGCACGGCTCTCTAGCTGTGTGTCGAAGTGGACGCTGAATTTACAATCAAGTCAAGTTCTGGGGGGCGGTGGGGTAGCCTAGTGGTTAAAGCATTGGCTCGTAATGTCGAAGACCCGGGTTCGATTTCCCACATGGGTACAATGTGTGAAGCCAATTTTTCGATGTCCCCCGCCGTGATATTGCTGGAATATTGCTGAAAGCGGCGTGAAACCATACTCACTCACTCACAGATCTTCTGAGAAGTGAATGTGGTATGTTGTTTGTATGGCATGGTTTAAGGTACACACTGAAATGCAGTTGGTGTTATAATTTCCTTACCGTTGAGAAGCAACTGCATAAACATGTAACGTATTGATAACAAACACCATAAAATTGTGGCAGTGGAAGTGAGACGGTCCTATCGGGAGCTTTCCCATACCCATATTAACCTTTGTCATCCTTGGATCTGGTGCTGTTTACTCCACCAGTATTCAACCTGGAACCTTCGCTTTATGTTTCCCATGTGTTACTGCAAGGGAATGCCGATCTATTAGCAGCTCATCATGAAAACTAAACTGTACATCGCCTCCACCCCAGCCCCATTTCCTGACACCTCGCGTTCTCCCGCCCAAGGACTGTATCAGCAATTGTCAATCCGATGACATGCTGGAAGCTAACGGTGGACTATTATTCTTTACACTTGTGGTCAATTATCTGAAACGTGTCAACAATCTTTGTTGTAATTAAAATTCGCACGATTTGCATTGTGGTATCACGACGCCCGTCTCGAAGGTCTCTTCAAAGCGGTTGACGTCCACGACCTCATTACTTGTTGTTAGTTATGAATGCGACAAAACGGCGCTAAGAATTAGAATTAAACATCTGTCTCCTTCTCATTGTTTTTAAAGCAAAATAGAAACGTGCTCTTAATAACTATTTGCCCCATAAAACAAATAATTCATGTATTGTCTTATCCTTTCTTTTCAAATAACAAACACTCTTCTGTGTGACTTGTGCGTTTGTTTGTTAAACTCCATACTCTGCAATATTCCAGCTATTTGACATCGGCCTGTCAGCAAAAACAAATGACTTGACAAACCAATGATTACTGCTATGAGCTAGCTCCCCCGCCGTGGGAGTACGGTGGCATCCAATCAACCAAGTCACCGTCGCCTCGGACGAGCATACATGTGTAGGTCGCTGGGGCCGAATTGTAACCCGGAATGTCCCCGTGGGTACTCTATTGAGGATGAATATCACTTTTATCTGGTATGTCCATGTAACAACATGCATGTAGGAAAATGTATATTTCAAAATATTACAATTGCTTTCACCCAAATGTGTTTCAAATTTATATCATTTCTTTAAGCAACAGATTGTATGCACTTGCAGCCTGCAGACGTATTTCGAAATTAATACATCGTTTTTAGTATCCAAAAAATCAGAAAACGTCCTATCGCTTGAGTTTCTAGTCCACAACCACTGGTTTGTCTGGTCAAGACTCGATTATTTACAGGCTGTCCTTGTATGGCAAGTGTACTGCTGTGTGGCGTAAGGCAACAAAGTAACAATTGAACTTGTGGCGGGTGCTTCCGGTAGAGCAGGACTTGGTGCCATCACAGATTTTCAGTGATCCATTCATATCATTTTCACTGCTATTCGGATCTGATCCGACAGATAATCGAGGCTAATCATTCTCTTGCGTTAATGTTTTACATGATTGTACGACGTTGCAATCTCTAAGCAGAGTTTTCTGGACTAACATTTTCCGAAATGAAAATTTTCAGTTATATTTGGTCATTGATCTCTGCATGCTCAGCGACAACGTGTTGTACAGCCGTTAACAAGTCGACACATTCTAGCCAGACGCCAATGATGTTTGGAGTTTAGGAACAGGGAGAATCGCTTATGACCTCGTGTAATGTTTTCAGATGAGTCCAGATTCACCCTGGGCTTTCTGAAGAGGCGTGATTGTGTCTGGAGGCGTTCTAACGAACATCAACATAAGCTAACAGGACAGATTAGGGCCGGGTCTGGAATGACGTGGGGCGGAATCCCTATGACTGCCAGAACGCCACTGCATATTGTCCAGTGGATGGGTCACTTAGCAGTACTACACAGACAAGATACTGGCGCCAAAAGTCGTGCCGTTTTTTGCGCCATGCTGGTCCATATTTTTCTTTCAAGACGATAACGCTCGTGCCTACCGTGCACGTATCTTTACTGACTACCTCCAGCAGCAAAACATCACAAGAATGCAATGACCAGCAATGAATCTTGACCTATCCCCTATAGAACACGTCTGGGACATAATCGGGATACGTGTGCTCCGACGTCAAAGGCAGCTGCAGTCCGCTACGTTAGCCGAACTGGGCCAGGCGCTGCAAGAGGAGTGGACAAGATTCGCTGAAATTGTCATTGGAATATTGATTCGAACCATGCCACGCCGTATAAGTGAATATTTGACCAATCGCTGGGGTATGACCCATTATTGATCAAGTCACATCAAACGTTCATTTTTTTTTACTGCACGTCTCTGTCGTCTGTTTTGGTTGTTTGCACCCATCCAATACACCGCCAACATGTTCTGTTGATCGTTACACCCTGTCTTTCGCTTTTCTTATCCATCCAATATAACATCACTCGATATCTCTTTTTATATCTGTAATCATCTGTTATTTTCAAATATGACCTTCTTTTGGGGAGAGTATATTAGAGCAAGGGTTCCTCACTTTCTAGATCTGAACGTATTTCATTGTAGATTTGCTTGGGAGTTTTCAGATATGTTTGTTTCAGGGTCTGCATGAGACAGGTCAAATTTTACATAAATAGCTGTTTGTATTCTACTGAACTTCTATGTTGTATTTCTCAATGTAATGTAGGCATGTAGAGTGAATAATAGAATTGGGACAACCCGTGATAATACAATGCCCATGACATGACAGAATTCACCCAGGCCCCTACTGTCGGTGACTGAACATTTTGGACTGTACATCTTGCAATCGTCTTTGGTACTCTGCAAGACGCAAGACACCGCTTCGTGCTCTCAGTCAGTTCACTTGCACAAACTGCAGTGCTCTTGTGTTAAAGGGGTCCTGTTGCTGGCAGTTTGGAATCGACTTCTTCACAGTAAGTTTCAATTTATTTGTCAGACTTTGTTTCATCTTTTTCCTTCTCCGTGTGACCGTTCACAGACATCGACAGACTAGGAAGTCTTATTGGCCTTCAGAAACAGCGGAACTGAACTGAAATGCATACAATGTTAATATACAAAGTATCATTGTTACTGTGTTCAAAAGAGTTTTCCCAGTTATGGAACAAACATATGAACATAGTTATTGTAAAATAGAATCATAGGGTAGGGTAGATAATCCAGCCAAGGCCTTGTGGTCACCACACTGTGTGTAGCTCGAAGATGACGTAGAGACGCACACAAAAACGATCACTCAGTAACACAAAACCACACCCACATATATATATATATATATATATATATATATATATATATATGTGTGTGTGTGTGTGTGTGTGTGTGTGTGTGTGTGTGTGTGTGTGTGTGTGTGTGCAGAAAGATACAGAAAGAATGTCCAAATAATAGCGACAAAATTCTTTTGGCGACAATGTCGACAGAGTATTTGATGAAATTCGACTTGGCGGGTATTGACAACCGTTTAAGATCTATTCAAAATATTTAGGACCATCATCATCATGAGGAAAGGTATATCAGGTTTCATGAAGATCATTTGGTTTAAGATATGTATAGACGCCGATGATGACGAAAGTCAGACGAGCAGACCGTGTTATAAGATCACTATGATCTTTGGTTCAGGTGGGCTAAATATGGGAAGGGACATGTCTGTTGAATCATGATATAATGTGAAAGTTAATATTTGCAAATTATATAGGAATAAGTGACGACATATTGTCTCTGCACACTGCTATCCTTTAGGTTTACCAAGGCAAAAGAATCGATGTAGACAGACTGGAGTCCATTTCATACAGAAATAATTCAGACATGGATCGAACATAATGCTGCAAGGATTAGGCTGCAATGTATTTCACTTTTATCTGTGTTTTATTTGATATATGAAAACAAACGCAAAATCGTGACACTCATTACCAAGCGTCCTCAGACATTATCGATACTTAAACAACTGGACCATGGAAAAAATATCTTCATTGGAATTGATCGCGAAGGAAATACGTCTTACGCCTCATAAAGCTTTCACTGCGCATAGACAGAAAGGGAACATTCTATTTAAATGCTGTGCATTTCAAACAGGGACACACGTGTAGGGGTTTCAGCTACCCCTCATCAGATATTATGATTGAAGTAATCTGCAGACCTTAAATTGTGATTGGTGGTTCGCTTCAGCAATTGTTGATTAAACATACTTCGAAACCATAAAAATTATTTCTTAAAGGAATACTTTTCAATGTAAATACTTAAATAAAATATAGGATGTCATCTGAAGATTATATGTATTAGCTTGTCCATGCAAATACAAAATATATGAAAACTTCTCAAGTTATATTCAAGAACAGAATCATGACCCAGAAAAAGCGATCCTCATATTGATTCCTCATATTTGGGCGGACCTCATAAATACACTTGCATATCTGCAATAGGAAACACCGATAGGTACACGAAGTGCGTTTCTTCTTCACCAAGACGCCAAATTCCCCACTTCTGTGCCTGTTGCAAACATTCTCCCACACTTATTTGTTTTCCTATTTGATTATTGAGGCCGACGTAAATATAACGTGACTTGCGTTTGAACGACAATGAATTGAATAACACCCTTCCTTTTCCATATTCCCGCGTGTCCTGGACATTGAATAATGGTCACACAGAAATCAGTATCTTACTGGATTTATCCTATTACGTTGTGGATAAAGATACATACAATGTAAGTGTGTCTCCTGGCACCTACAAAACGACCAGTACATTCAGCCAATGATACATTACACGTAGCAACTCGACACTTACTCGCAGTGTGATTTCAGAATAACAAATCCACATAAACATTAGCGATCGAGTAGAGTAATAATTTCAAACAGTGGTTTTACGTATACCTGACTTTTGAATCTGTTTGTTGTGCATGTTATGTTTTTGAAAATGTTTTTTAGGGGGGTACAGCGGGCGGCTGAAATTATGTTGGCTATGAATGCCTGATGTGATGGAGTTGGTTGCTAAATATGTTTCGACATAATCCCTTCCAAGGTCCACACAGGTCTGTCAACGATGCTGGTGGTGGAAAAAGTTCTCTACTGCAGAAATGATGGCATCATCATTTGCATAATGTTTGCCAGACAGATCTTTCTTCAAGTTTGGGAAGAGTTGGATATCTGACTGTTCAAAAATCTGGTGAATATGGAGGATGGCGTTACAGCCATGGCGACAACTGTCTTATGCACAGGGAACATTGTGCTTTAGTGAGTTTCCAAGCCTTGATATTCTCGCGTTTTTGCTTGAGCAGATTAGTAGTGGACATTAATGGTATGATCTTTCAGGAGTTAGTCCTTTGGAATCCCAGAAAGACGTAAATTCACACTAGAGATGACGAACCTGGAGCATTTCGGATCAGCAGCCGGCGTGCTGAGCCATTGTATTGCCCGGTTCATTGCTCAGAATGTTCTCAACTCTCTTATGAGAGATGCTTACTGTATGGTGCCTATTGTACGCTTGAGGTGGCAGCTAAAGGTCTTTCTAATCATAGATCATCTTACATGCGCTTTTTCTTATCTCATTTTCGATGTAGGACGGAGCATCATGAAGGAGTATCATGATATACAATTGACACCATGTCCGCATACGTGTACGAGGTACGTAATGGCAGCGCGGTAGCCACGTTTCACCATTGTCATCTACAGAGAATACCTTGTCACTTAAATTGGATGCCTTCAGAAATCCACTGGCTGGTTGTGTACATGGTTCAAATATAGCATGTAAGCATAAGTGTATTTTGATATTTGTTTGAATTTAACGAAACATAACAAAAACATCCTCCTCATTACAACGATATATAATGTCATCACAAGAAGACGTCTACAGGTCACAGTACAGCTTCCTCATTCCTACATTTTCAGCGGAGAAGATGCTTAAGAGAGCCAAAAATGCATTTTTAGAGAATTTAAAAATAGGTTCTGATGGCAAATGTCAAATCATGGTCATAAGTCTAATTGTGTAAAATCATATGCAAGTATGTTGCATCCTACTACTGATTAAAGACACGCCGAATGTAGTTACGCTTTGAACACAAAATGGCGGAGTATTGGCAATAAGCAGGGTTACAAATATTGCGGCCATGGCGGCTTTATTGAAATTCGGATTCAAACCTCTTTGAAACCTTTATGTGAGAACATTGAAGCATGGGAAGTTTCAGCTTCACTGATTCCGTGGTCTCGGTGAAGAAGGTATCCAGAGAGTCTAGAATGTATTTTTTAGGGCATATGAGCACTTTCAGCGTGCATAAGTTTTATTTTATAATACCGTATTGAGTATCACTATAGTATACTTCCAGAGAAGTAAACTTGCTTCATATTAAGTTAAGTAAAAATAGTTTTATTCTGAAAATAAATACTGCATCCTTCAATACATATTCATCGCGATTTTAACGTCGTGATTCACAATTTGCACGTGTATGTTCATGCACGGTGCACAATTTGGATGTGTGCGTGTTTGTTGGGAGCATGATACTCACACACGTGGTGTGAGTAACACACAATGATTGTTTGTTCTCATACACAGTTTTGTTAAACCGTAAGTAACGCTTACGTAAAGCCACGGCTTGTTGAAAATCAACGTCTCCACGCCGTGAGTATGCTTCAAACAGGAATATGGAGCAAAACGAAGTTGCTTGAAATTTTAATGTTCATCGAACCACAATATCATCTCTTTGGAGATGTTATCTACAGCAGGGCAACAGTCGTGACTTACCTCGGCCGATGGTCCATGTGTGACGTTACGTTAATAAGACAACCATATTCGGTTGGTGTATCAACGGAATCAATGCTAGACTGCCACATTAACAGCTCGGACAGTTCCTGGGTTGAAACCAATTAATTACAGGCCCGTACTGTTGTGTTTAATCATCTTGTGTTCTCAATGCATCGCCTGTATAAAGGCAAACAGTGGTCACTTATTGTTAATTGAATGGCTACACCACCCTTCTTTTAGGGCGTGTCTCTCTTTGTCCTGTTACCCGGCATGGGTGTTGCTAATGAATTTGATATGATAAAACATTGATCAGACGAATGACCAAATATTATCTTGTTCTTTGCAATAACATAACATTTATACCACTTTATGAGAAGCTCAATTACTCTTTTCCGTTGGTATACATTCAATCCAAACTTCAATTCATTTTGAACAATAACGATGGAATAATTACCACCATTTTAGATACCATGGAGCCATATTGAAATTCGGATCAGACCCGTTTCAACAAATAATGTGTCATCATTTTTGGGAACAAGCATGTGAAGTTTAGCTTCACTGGTGCAGGGGTTTCGGAGAAGATGTTTACGACGGACGACGGAAAAACAGGCTGACGTGACTTACAAGTCAGGTACTCTGATAAGACATCATTGGTATACATTTCAGGGACTTCTGACAAACGTTTCAATCAGATAAAAACAGTTACATTTATGTACGGTTTACCACGACACAGGGTGGCAATTGATGCAATTAAATGCGCAACCACGGCTTTGCTTTGCTCTAAACTGAAACATAAATAAATAGCATATTAAAATTGTGAACCTCGAGTGATAGTCCACAGAATAACGTGAATTTCACTTTCACACAGCGAAACTGTTCTGTGTGACGTTATATTGGTACATCCGTGTGTCCGGGTTCGATTCCACATAGGGGCTGTAATGTGTTTCTCCTTCACTGATCAGGCAATATTCTTTGCCAATATCGGCGACAATGCAAATTCACTCATTCATAATTTCAGGCAATCGTGTTCATTCAAAAATTCTCTATGATGTAAGTTAAGACAATGATTGGATAACATTAAATTGTTTTACTTAGAAAGAACATGCACAGTGAAAACGAGTTCTAGGTACAAAAATCACAGCGCATAATCATATCACATTCTCCCCACGAGGAATTTGTCGCACGTATAGCGTATATTACATAAACAGAGCACATTCATAGCATTACGATTTATATTTGAGTCATGAATAAGGACGTTAGAAAATGAAAACTCCAATAACTGTTAATAATGTCTACAAACAAGCAATGATTAGATCACATTTGGGTAGGTATATATTTCATGCGTCTTTGTATGTTCCTAAAAATAGATGCAATAACATATCGGCACTTAATGTTAGTCTTTAACAATGACAAAACCAAAAAGACAAATCAAGACCCCTTCTGGTTCATATATATCATTTGGCTAGTTTCACCAAACGTAACCGTATTATTGTCCGTTCCATGGATTTAACCGGAAACACAACCAACATAATTTGTCATCTTCAACAAGTGTACTTGAACAATTCTCAATGTGGTTTTTACAGTGTTAGAGCACATATACTGACATATTTACAGTCCAGATAATATCTAGCCCCCTCCGGTAGGATTGTACGATCACGACGATTGATGGAAAATCTATGATGTGAATACTCAGTCCAAAGCAACACGCCCGTGATACGGTAACTTTTGCCCTGGCCTCTCCTGTCGGTCACTGTTTGAGCTTTTCAGACTGCACTTATTGTAATCCTCTTTAGCACTCGGCTAGACACCAGACACCAGTTTCTGCTCTCAGTCACTTCAATTCACCAACTTCAACAAGCAGAGTAAACTGCAGCGCCCTTGATTTAAAGGGCTGGCAATTCGGAATCGACTTCTTCACAGTAAGTTTCAATTCCTTAGTCAGACTTTAGTTTCATCTTTTTCCTTCTCCACGTGCCCGTTCACAGACACCCACAGATTGGGAAGTCTCAGTGATGTGCGGGCAGTACTGCGAAGGCTTGAATATTCCGTGACGGGAACTTTGAATTGGAACGCACACAATTTTGACATACACAGCAACTTGGTGACTTCCTTTCTAAAGAGCTTCCCCGTTATCATGTATATGAATATATTAAATGCATAGTGGGTAGTGCCGTATTCCTTAATGATAGTTTGAATCAAATAGTATGTGAAAAACCGATTCCACTGAGGATCTTGTAGCACCTGGGACACTGGGATCTCTAAGCTTCCTGAAGGGAACTCGAAGTACAGAGCGTAGACGATTGTGACGGGAAGGGTGGTGATAATCTGATAGAAAGACACAGCTAGCAGCATCACCGTTGTTGCAGACGTCTTCTGACCGCGACCGTGAAGCTGTTGGGTTTCCACTCTGGACAGTCTTCTGAGTTCCCGGATCACCAGTATGTTTAGAAAGAGAACATTTAGAGGCACAAGAAGGAAGACAAACATTTCGATACTCATATTCCAAACTATGAGAAAGTTGATCGGTTGTGCTGTAACAAGTTCATCTCTGGGGCCACAGTCTGATGCATTGCTGTTGTAGGTGTAGATGTAACCTTGAATACCACTCATAGACAGTGACAATGCAGTTAAGCAGGCTATCACAATTTTGGCTCTTTTCGTAGTACAGAATTTTTCCCTTTTAAATGGATGACAAATGGATATGTACCTCTCCACTGTAAATCCCAGCACCAGCAGTGGGGAGAGGTACTGACAAGCAATATAAAAGATAGGGTAGATCTCGCAGACTCCCGGGGCATCCAGAGCATGTACCCGCCATACTGTTTGCAACTCGAACATGACATGTAGACACAAAAAGATAAGATCATCCAGCGCAAGAGCCGCCAAATAGCACCCAGACGAATGACGCATTCTCTTTTGAATCCAGACTATGAATGAAAGCATGTTTCCAGGGAAGCCTATTGCATATATAACGGGTGTTACATATTGGTCCACCAACACCTTCTCTGGCGAAAATCTTTCGTCGAAGTCTAGGTTACTGTTTAATCCAAGATCTTTTAGTCGAGTCTCATTTAAAGTCATGTTGTTGTACACGCCGTTGTTGACCACGCTTCCCATGGTTGTGTTCATCTGGAAAAGGAAAGAGGTATTAATAAAATGTACACATATGTAAATCGCATAAAAATGGTTTTGAATTCTTCAGTTGCATGTAATGGGGAAGAGAGTGGATGACATGGCTCAACGCCGCTTCGAGCAATATTTCAGTTGTACATGTGTTACGGCATATCAGCCTAAAGTTGGCCCAAGGTAGTGCAGGTCGTACATGTAAATGTGAAACCTAGGAGCCACATAGGGTGCCCACAAACCACGATCATGATCCGGTGGAATTCGGGAATTAAAGCCACGAGAAAAAGTAAGAGGTAGACACAACGTAATGATATTATATAATATAAAGCATTTTATGGCGTGCACACATGTACATGTCAAACAGAGGTCTGTTGATAAATGTATGCATTCCTTATCCAATACCATTTTCATTGTGTGTAGTTGAAGACGTATCAAGATTATTTAATATGAGATGAAGTCATTCATCTACATTACCCAATATACCAATAACTTCGACCGTTTGATGTAAACTACATCATTACCAGTAAACAAGGTTTCACGGTAAACTACAATTTATCGTTTTGGTCCTGAGCAAATTTGCTGCTTATTACATCATCAACTTGTGTTTGCTTTGAAAACTGTTTTCTTTATGTCTAACTGTCTCCTTGTGAGGTACTGTATGAGACATGCAGCGATATCTGAATGGCATACAGTGATGCTTTAAAGAAATACCCTTTTCATTTGGAATATCCACAGACACACGCAGATCAGAAGAAGGTCCTTTACTTTTAATCTGTCTTAACCTATTTGTTATGTAAACCCAAACTGTTCGTTCATATCAACATTCTATTATCTATTTATCTGTTTATTCGTTCTCCGGTCATATCTCACTCGCCATCAGCTCAAGGGATGTCGTTTCTGACATATATAAACATACTGTCTCATCTTAAGGACAATGTATTTTTTCTACGTGCTGCGTGGCTGTAGATTCCCAAGAGCCATTGTTACACGTCATAGAGCCGAGGTCTTCCGTATGCCCTGTAGCTGGGCTTAGCCACGTACGGCAATCCAGTGGATACGGGGACCTCGGGCCATTGTTTTGAGGAAAACAGGATGGGTTAAAATTGTCACATTTTTCGTACATCGGTACGATATTGCAGATAAAATCAGACCTAGAATGTTTCGTGGAGTAAATCTACAAGTAATAAATCCTTTTGTAGGAACCTAATTTGATCAAGCGTATGATTTTGTATACAGTTAAACCTTTTCAAATCGTACGGAATGTTTACATTTTGTTAAAAAATGTGCCCCTTTATATACATGTAGACATTCCTATCAATGTTTGTCTATAATGTAATTTTTTAGGACTAAAAAAGTCCGCCTCGTAGTTTCATCTTGTGCGTGAGTGGATTTTCGCCGCTTGCAGAATTATTCCAACACAATCATGGCGGGGGCCACTTGACGAGATATTCATTCGTAATGTACCCGTGTTTGGTATCGAACCAGGTTCTCTTGCCTGTAGAGTGAACGTTTTAACGACCGGACCACCCAACAAGGTGTACAATGGTGAATAAATGCATACAAAGTAAAGCAATAACAAATTATTTTAACAAATTTGGTCCTCCTCTTCCTGGTGTTTCAAGGATGTTTCGTCCACTAACAATATGTTATAAGTTACATGGCTGACAATCTGTTGTAAATACCTGGAAGGTTCAACAAATAGAAAAAAGATTAACATAAATACGACGTCGCCATTTGATGAGATATAACTGAGGCCTTCGGCGTGATGAACCAACGCTTTAACCACTAGGCTACCCCAAAACCACAAAGGCATGGATTTCACGTAGTGTATCTGTACTTAGGGTACTACTGATGCAGCTCATGATCAGTGCATTGGTGACACCACTGTAATAGACAGTACGGGATATATACATGCAGACAGAAGTTACGATGCCCTTGATATAGACCTTTGGGTACATTGCAAATGAACCACAGTGAAAATTCTGAACAGAACGTTACTTATTTAATCCACTGAACTATCGAATACTTTAACAGAGTGATGTCTCTTATATATTTGTAAATATTCCTTTAGTTACCGACCGTACTAACCAGGTTGCTATTATGACACATATTGTTCATTTCACACCGTATTATCTTTCTGTTCAAGTTTTCAGTTGTCGTAAAATCAACCTTTAGGTGTTACCTACATATATATCTACTCGGTAAGAGGGTCACTCACATTGTGATTCATGTCATGTTTTGTGTGTATCGCAACAAAAATGACACTGAAAGTGAAATACATTACTTGCTGAGAGTCAGTTCACTCTAAACTTAAACTACATGTATAATGGAAACTAGCACTAACGTATCCTCATCTTGGGTATTGCATCCACTATTCCTTTAAGATAGCTTCCCGACCCATTACACCACGTGAATGTTCTAAACATACCTATGATTATGACAGACATGTACTTCTACACTGTGAATATTTTATAAATGATCGACCCTCATTGACAAACTGGATATCGAAAGTTATGTCCAAATTGAACTTCTGGAAGAGAATGATACGCTCGCACTATTCTGGGGTCAGTAAACTTATAATCTGGAATTATGAACCAGTCTACATGGGAAAACATATCATTAATATTCTGTGAAAATGTCTTAAATTTCAGAAATGTATTAGATTAACCCCAATTTAATCTGTTGTATCGTAATAGTGCTCACTTGTGTCCATAGTTAAAGACGAAAATATATGTGTGTGTATGTGTGTGTGTGTATATATATATATATATATATTGATGTATAATGTATTTTATGAGTTAATATTGTCCCCATCTATATAAATACTAGCACGATGCATTTGCTCTGAGAATATCAGAGATTTTGTAAATCTTCGGATGTAACTTCTGGAGGAAATAAAGAAATTCATTCATTCATTCATTCATTCATGCTTGATATGTACTACTTGATATGTTTTCAATGACTAGGAGAAATAACGTGCTGAATATTGATTGACAACTTGAGTAAAGAAACTATAAGTTTCGATGTTTTAAAGTTTGTGAATGACGCACTTCTGTTGAATGCTTTCAGGCTGTATTTGAAAGCTAGGTTCAGCGAGTGTGCAGGCGCATGTTAACCATCTGCAGTTCATATTTTGAAGTTAATTAGACACAAGCACATGCATGAAAATGAGAAAAATAACACACGGATTGAAAAATGGGACCGAGATGCACTTATCCTCACTTTCTGCAAAGATTATAAGGACAAGACAGGTAACGATGATAATTGATGTGTGAAGTGGTTATTTGTTTCCAGCTTCACGCATATATGGAGACAGGAACATAAATATTGGCGTTCTACGTTGTGCCAAAGATCGCTCCACGAATGGGTTCATGTCATCGAGGCGTCGAGATAATTGAAAAATTTAAGCACCAAAACATGGGTACCCATGACCAGAACATAACGTTAGTATGCTTTGAAACTTCAGTTTGTCTTCAAGAAGCAATGATGAAAATTAACTAAGACACGCTACGTTTATCTAAAAATTATAGCCCTTCTCCCATTTCTCCTATTAGTTGCCAATAACTTTGGCTTGGAACCAAGTCCATTAGTTACATTCTTGGTCTACGAGAGTGCCGATTGAGGAAGGCAGGGGGGTCTGTAAGCTAAAAACTGAAATATCCTCCTGACATTTATGCGTACAGGCAAAAGAAAATTAAAAATATCACTTCGTACTTACGTATGATGATATATCCAGAACTTTAATCTACGATGCAAAGTGAATTGATACATTAATTACCCTAACGGCACACATAAAAACTTCAGCTTTCAATTTCGGTGATGGTAATTCCAAGAGGCAAGGTTAAACAGTTTTATTTTTGAGAACGAGTATAATGAAAAGTATTTTAAAATGTTTTTAATGTGTGTCATGAAATTTGAGACTATGTGTGTCTTCTTTAACTGTGGGCACGGGAGGCCCCATCATCTAAGGCGCCGCAATTTGCTGTGCAGATATGCATCCCCTGGGCATGCCAGAAACCTATGACTGTGGTTTCAAATCCCGGATCCCAGTTTGGTTTTACGCCGCTTTAAGCACTATTCCAGCAATAACACGGCGGAGGACACCAGAAATGGGCTTCACACATTGTACCCATGTCGGGAATCGAACCCGGGTCTTCGGCGTGAACGCTTTAACCACTAGGCTACCCCACCGCCCCGCATATCCAGGTAATATTTACACACTCATTCTGATTATGACGAACACGCTCCTTCTAATTCTGAAGATATGCCTCCCTTGCACTTGAAACACGCATAATTCATCCTCAATAACAAATTTGGTGACAGACTAAGAAGAAATCCGCAATCAAATGATGTAAACAACGGCACTCTGTAATGGATTGTAGGCAATCTGTGAAACGTTACATCGTGATACATCTTAGGTAAGCTGTCAATATCCGTGCCGGTAGAACCAACTGCAAATGGCAATCGTGACACTCTAGGGCTGTAATTGACATCAACAGCCTAGAAAACATATCGATCTGAACGATAAAAGGAACCTAAAGTGATCCGATAAGGGTAGGAGTAGTATGGTTCCTTTGATATGCGGAATAGCAAAAATAATATGTAACTCTACAGGTCACAACTCATTATTGATAGGGCATAGTACAGATGACTAAATGTCACTGACAATAATATATTTTTGGTTATTACTAACTACATGTACGAATCATATTGGTGACAACTTTTGTCTACATGAATTTCAGACCCACCGATGCAACTGAACAGCTTGTTAAAGCAAAACGGTTAACGTCCTTATAGTGCTCAACGACTGTTTAAAACACACAAGCATGCATTTTGCATTTGAAAGTCGTTTCTAAATTCGATAATGAATACATATGTAACAAATAAATATAATCAACTTGAACATTCATTGATCACATCGATATCCTCAAATTTGATTAATTATAAAAATAGACAATAACACAATCAAACTTGGACATACATTGATTGCATACACCATCAAAAGAGTGAGTGAGTTGGGTTTAACGCCGCTTTTAACAGTATTCCAGTTATATCACGGCGTGTCAGCTTAATGTGGGAGGAAAGCCCGAAGTGATGCAGGTCTCAGACGTTTACCACCTCGGTGAAACCCACGAGCACGGGTATGGTGCTGACAAACCTAGAAACATAATCGGGGCAAACCGGTATTCGAACCCACAATCATAGGTTTCTGGCGTGTCCAAGGGACGCAACTCTGTACAGCGAATCGCGGCGCCTTAGACGACTGGGCCACCCGTGCCCCCTCCATCAAAAGAACAAATCTGTATATATTGCTTCGTCTCGTTACCACCTTTGCATGTCCTTTTAAATAAGACATCTCTAATTAATTCATTAATTCATTTTTTGAAACGTCAAAACACAGTACAGCCAGATCACAATCGATACAACAGGCACAAACTATCGAGTGCCTCTTTTAATGAGACATCTCTTATTAATTCATTAATTCATTTTTCCATTTCGAAACGCCAAAAACTATCGCTAGAACATAATCAATACAACAAACTCAATGTATCGAGTGTCAAATTCAGATTATTCACTGCGCAAAGAAGTAAGTTGATATGCAAGATTAAATACATTTTGTATTTCATCACATGAGACCAGGCCATTAATTTCCGTCAGAAAGTATTTCTTACATGATTATAGATTACTAGTGATATTCTGTCGGGATCGAGGGGCTAGCATGGGAGATGTCATGTGTACTCGCACGACTTCAGCGGAGAAAGGCGTCCAAGCATCTTTAACGCACAGTACCATCCCACCCACTTCAGGGGTGATGGATAGCGAGAGGATTCATGTGAACAGCTCGAGCGTTGTACCATGTGCATGTGACAAGGGGAGCGGCTCTATTGTAATCGAGAGCACCATAAGCACACGTGTTAAAGAACCTTCAGCATCTCGATCATAGTTTCAGAAACATTAAGAGCCATTGATATGGTGTGGAGGCGAATGGACAAGCATGTTCTAAAAAGCACTTGGTTATCATTACCAGTTGAATTGCTGTGCGAAAAGGCAGTGTGTACCTTAACTGAAATAATGCATCATGTGTCATCCCAGCGATATATCATGAACTGTATGTGATAAATGATAAATAAATATCACAACAGTATTATGGCAAATGCATCTGCAACATTTTACAATAAAAGCGACAAAAGCCCAACTAAAAGCAAAGTTCGTTGTAGATTCCGACTACCATGAGCATGTCCTTATGAATCACTTTCAAATAGCAACGTTACCATGTGTTCGCAAAGGTGAACCTACCTTTGGCACCATCACAAACAAACGTTCACAGCGATTAAATTTCGTTTAAATTAAAACAAATGTTCCACGTATGGAACACAGTAAAAGCATCAAACAAAAACGGAGTTTACTTACTCTAAGCATCTACATTAACAATTATAGCTCACTGAAACAACCACTTTTGACACTTCTCAAGACCTAACAAGTAACGAAATGCACACAACTCATTATAACAATTGAATCACGCCATTAGATAACAGATTTGTGATGGTTTGTGTGACTTACTTTGAATGTTTTCTGTTTCCGAGCGAGCCACCTGTATGGGTGATCTTACAGGATCTCACAAGCCGGCGTTCTCTCCACCGTCATAGCGTCTGCTTGCCTGCAAAAAGACGTTTCCTAATTAAACCAAGCATAAACTATTGCTCCTGTGTAGAGCATCGCTAGGTGAATCAGTCTGCCCACCAATGAACATCAGAGGTCAGCATGAGGACCTTTTCTGTACCTTACCTATTACTGAATAGACTTACATGATATAATTCGAGTTTATCCGCGCAGAAGTATCAGTGAGGCTTATCAAGCTGCTTCAGCGAAGCCTTGATACAAATACTATGTTTGAGTGTCAAGAATAGCCATGAATGCGAACACAGGCTGTTGTGTGCAACGTTGTATGGGTATAGAAGCTCCAAGCATGCCCACTTGATTTTAATGAGCCAATTAAAGTTGCGAAAAATGACAGTGTTAGCGGCTGAGAGATTTTGACTTGAATTAAGAGACGGCTGGGTGGAGAAATCATATGATTTTCCTTGTTAACGTCGACCTATCACATGAATTTTACGTCTTATTATCATCGCAGTATTTCTACCTGTAACGCCATACGCTATGAGAAGAGCATGAGTCACGACCAGTGTTATGTAGGTGCTTGTAACTGGTGGGAGTGGACCTTTGCTATCAACCTGTCACACTAACCTCATAGTGTGTCTGTGAAGATGACAGGTGAACCGATACTGATTCAGGAAGAATGGGTTGCTGTCATTCACATTGTATATCACCACGTCATAAATCATCCGTCCCCTCTATTTACAACATAGTTGTAAAATAATTTGCCTGCCGATAATACGAAATTGCCTTTATTTACCGTTATTCACGTTCACTCACTTGCTTGTCGGGTTTGGAGTTTTTAGACTAATATGTTGTGCGTCACATCAAAAATTATTTGGTAAATAGGTTCACATTTGGCAAGCTGTAGTCTTACACTCCATGCAAACTGACTATGCCGATGCTATTGGCACAACTTGATGTGCCCAGTGGTTAACGCTATAGCTTGTGAAGCCGAAAACGCGAGTTCTGTTCCAGTCATGTGTACGATGTGGAAATCCTGCTTTAGGTTTCCCATGTAGTGATAATGCTGGGATATTGCCAAAGGCGTGGTGGAATTGAGTTTAAAGTCGCGTTCACGATTACTTCATTGATATAGTGACTGGTATGGACGTATTTGTGTGGCTGGTTCTACTAGTCCAGACTTATGCCAGTTTTATAGTGTTACCCATTGAGAAACCGTCTCGCAGTTGACATTGATTACTAACACAGGCACATTTTACCAACTCCCAGACACCCAGTCCTTGCTTTATCCCCTTAATGCCGAGCACAATACTGGTTAACAGCAAAGTACCATATCGTTTAACATCTTTAGGTAGGGCTCAGTGGATTGAACCACTGAGAATATTGCTGAAAGCGGAGTAAAAATATACTCACCGATTTCACTTACATTTCAACGAAGGACATATGCTCTAAATAAATCTCGCTTCTTACGTTTTCGTTAAAAATCTAATGTAAAACCGATGTTTGAACTTGACATATTACAGTGATGTGTTCGCTGTCTTTATGACGCATCATATCATACAGAATGCCGTTGGGCTTTCTTTGGCAGACTTTTGTCACGTCAAAATTTGTGATTTACTTCGTTATAACCGGGATATGCAGTCGTCGACACAGGAAGTGT
This sequence comes from Haliotis rufescens, assembly GCF_023055435.1. NCBI lineage: Eukaryota > Metazoa > Mollusca > Gastropoda > Lepetellida > Haliotidae > Haliotis > Haliotis rufescens. Next base: position 55,793,296 of record NW_025963779.1, on the reverse strand, counting down.
TCTAACTGATTGTCTTGAACGTTAATACCCCAGAGATAGTGCAAGGTATAAGACAAAAAAATCTAGGGACAAAAAATATCAATCCAATTTATTATAACAACGGACGTGATAAATGAAGATGTTCATGTAATTAGTTGCTCAGTTCTTTGCTGTCTTGTTTCTTTTGTTGTTTGCGAAATAGATTCTGACCTACTGGTCGCCTCACACGCATGGCCTTTCTGTCACTGCCAAGAAATCTAATGGACGACGATATTCTCAACGATGGACATACCGTTCTATATTTAGCTTGTCACGAATCCATTGAAGCTTCTGATGAAGTAAGGACCTACAAACTGATCTCAATTGATAAATGTATAACACGGCATGACGTATAGCGCGTCATGAAGGTACTCTTACCATTTCCCGTTCCATAAAAAAACAGATGCAAATGGGCCTTTCTACTCATTTAGTTCTCTCAAACAAAGAACTATAGAAGCTGTAAATTGTTTCATGTTGTGCTTCCATTACGTTGGAGTACAGGCCAACACAACGATTACTTCGCATGCCACAGTATCGTCAATTTGCTGGTCCCCCAACCAATTTAAGATAATGTTTCATAACTGCGTTTGTTGAAAGCAAATGTAGACAATCTATTTCTCATAAGATAGCTCATCTTTCAGAAACGTTACGAATCTTTGGTGTGTACGTAAGACATAGAAAAAAAAATATGTATGATGTCATAAGGAAAAATATCTTGACATCAGTTGTTTTGTTTTATATACATGTTCTCGTTATATTTTTATAAACTTCATCAAATTGTCAACAGTGCTATCATATTAAGCAACGCCGCATTTGCTTTAAAGCGTGTTTAAAAATGTCGTAGTAATACTATTATCATGAGCATGAGATTTAACTGACGCATTTGTCAAATGCCAAAAGCAAATTTGATAGAAATAGAGATCAATCCGATGCCAGATAATTCAATCCTACAAATTAACACAAACACAAATCATAGACGACTCTATCGCTAAAGGAAGTAAAAATGACAGAGTATCGCCTATGTTGAAGTAACCTTTCCAGTGAATAGCGAAACAACACAATGTGCGACAACATTATTTGATTACGAAGTAAAATAAGGAATTATCTGAAACAACTCCAATTACTCTTCAATCCTAAATTTGTATTACAAAATGGGTCTGATATGTTCAACTCCGAGAGGATTCAGTAACGAGCAGCGTTGAGGTGAGGTGAAATTGGGTTTAACGTCGCGTCCAAGATTATTGCACTTATATAGCGACGTGCATGTACGTGTGTGTGTTTGTGTGGCTGCTTGTACTAGTCCGGACTGATGCCGATTTATAGTGCTAGCTCACTGAGATACCATGCCGCAGTTTAACATGAATACCCCACTCAGACACAGTATACTGACTCCGAGCCGACCAGTCCTTGTTTTAGCCCCTTAATGCCGAGCGCCAGACAGGGTAACAACAAGTACCATCTTTTAACGTCTTTTGGTATGACGCGGCCGGGGATCGAACCCCGGACCTTCCGCTCTCCGGGCGGACGCTCTACCTCAAGACCACGGAGGCGGTTAGCAGCGTTGAGAGTGGAGAGTAGTTTGAGGGGGCATTACTAATTAAACGGTCTTGTTAGCAAACAGTATCTAATTGAATAACTAAAACATGCTTGACTCTTTTAACATATCACGCTGGGGACACCAACAGTGGATTCCACATATCGCACCCATGTTAGGATTCGAACCCGGATCTTGGCGAGAATAAACAAAGCTTAAACACTGTACTCATCCACCACCTCATAACTTTGGTAACAAGTATATGGATGTTTCCCACAAGAATAACAAGCTGTGGTTACATCTGCACAAAGTAGCATAACAATCTTTGTTATCATGTTGTCTGTAGTATTTCTGAATCGACCGTGGTATTTCTGGCATTAAGGCCTTATGTGACCAGATGGTGGCCTTGTGTCGAATAATCATGGTCTTGTAAACTAACATCATGAAGCTATTATGGCTAGGTATCAAGGTTTACACTACCTGTGCCATTCTCCGCGGCTCTCCAATCAATCATAACACCATGGGGAGCGGGTGTCTGACTTTAGAGCCGAGTTGCTGTATTGTGGCGTTCGAAGCTTTGGCATCAACGGTAGGTTTCTCCACATGCCGTTATTGTAGCCAGCTGATAACATTACATAGAAACAACTGTCTGTGGACCACATGGGAAAATCACACGGCGCAGGTAGATTGTAGCACCACAATGCCATCATTATAATGCATCTTCATTATTACTGTAACTCAACACAAATGTTTTCATAATGTTGTAATATTTGTTAGATTGGGCCAGACAATGGCTGTAGAACGAAAGGCAATAACCAGAGGCTTGGTAAGTAAATCGGTGAGCACATTTGGTGTTTGGGAGACAATAAACAGTACACTACATATTACCACATGCTAGATTGAATAGAATAGGTACTAACATATTTCAGAGTCAGTTAGTGAGTGAATTTAGAATTATTGGTTTTATGCCGCTTTAAACAGTGTTTCTCTTATATTATGGCAGATCAGCTTAGTATGGGAGGAAAGCCAGTGACGGAAGCCTCAGACGTTTACAACTTCATTTGCTAGCTCTGCACAGCGAAAGGTTCTAGTAGTCATGTAGTCATGTAGGGGACATTTCCCTGTTGTTGTTTTTCTGGTAAACAATAGACTTGCCTTTGCATGTGTTTGTGACGGGTGCCACCGGTTGAGCAGGACACGCTCGCCTTTTCGCGAACACCTTTCATCACTTTATTATAATGATTCATAAACTCATGCTTATGATATAATCAAAAACGTACACTCGACTTTGGTTTTGGCAGAGACTTCTTATGAGTTTGGAAAGCTTTCATTTATTGACAACGTTATATTATCATATACATCTACAAACACAATAAGCAATAGACAACATGCGTTTGCAACCTGCTTTCAATATACAAGTGAAGTAATGTGATTTATCTCCAGACAGAATTGTATATGCCACCGTTAACAGGGCAATGTACTTTCCCAGGTTGTAAATGTCATCTGTGTAGGGAGTGGCTCAGGTTCTGTGTATGTCAGTACGGTGGACCATTAGCCAAATGTGCAATGCATCATGGTACTTGTTAGTCGTTTACCGGTTTTCCACAAATAGCTGCAGTTCCATGTGGTCCACGATGGTTTTGTATTTCGTGTACAGTATCATGTCTGCATGCTTCGGTATGGCGTCACTTACACATGTGTCAAGTGAATGAATAACTCAACGTTCATTAATATTCCAGCTATATCGAGCCGACATACACAGTCATGTATATAATCGATTTTGAATCAGGCAAATCAGTGACTAAAAGTATGAGCATTGATCCACATGGTGCGTTTTGGCAGGATGACAAGGAATAAATAAATACACCGATCTAGCTGATTCTTCAGTTACTGTGGATTAATTTACCCTTTGGTTCCATACAGTGGATAAGTCCCCGTTAAAACACTGCTACTAAAAAAACAAAATGAGTTGAACAATATCGAGAAGGCGCGTTTCCTTTAGTTTCTGAGAAAACAGCCGGGCCAAATATTTGGGATGTGTGATGCATTATCGTTAAAATTATGCCTTTGGTCCTCCACAACAAAGCGAATTCACAATGAGACAAACTATTCCTTGAAGTGTTTTTATACAATATGAAATCAGAAACTAATGGCTACGTGAACGGGGTTTACACGTACATATCCTCACAGGGAGACGGAAACAGTTATGGTTTCAGGCAATCTTTCTGTTGAACTCTAATGGAGACCAAAAACAAACATTCCTCACCCAGCCCGAATTAGTTCAATAGTACAGCTCCATTCGTCAAATAGAGAAATCAAAATTGAGACCTAACTTCCAAGAAATAGTACCATGAGCATAATAAACAAGCAATCAGCTATTCATTCTCGCCATGAAAGTCTTGACTCTTCATTAGATGAATATTGATGTATTGATCCAAACAACAATGAGTGCACAGCATCATATGTCCACTTCCTTGTGTCTACTACATAATATGTTTATACCAGATCCTGAGCTTCTCGGCAAAAACATCCCTATCACATTTAAAACCAACTTCATTTACCCGCATCATACGTGATACGCAAAACAGACTTTTAGTACACGTAAAGTGTCCTTTCCTGTTTCATCCGGAGGTTCAGTAACTACTTCAGAAGAAGAGTAAAGTACGTGTGGGCAGTCTGGAACTTCTGACCGTCTAATCTCACTCTGTAAATATTGTTTCATCGTCACGCCAATCAATACTAATAGCCATAAACGGCCTGCACTGAGCTCTGAACTATTTAACCAGCCAAAGATGGTAACTACAAATATGATCGCCCTTGAAAGAACTTATAGATTTCTTAATGTGATCCTATTACTCAGCGACTGTTGACAGAACCTCCTTTACCTATTCATCAGATTGTATCAACTCAGAGGGAATTTCACGCAGTTTCAATTTTACGTAAACTCCCTATTACCTCCGCGATTAAACTTCGTACAACAAAATCCATTTGCGGATTAGATGAAAAATTAAGTTGTCCAATCGAATAAAGACCAAACATCAAAGGGAAGAGCAAGATTCTCCTTGCATGATTGCCAATGCGGGACAACGTTTCTATGTCTGACCTGTAATGGCAGGTTTACGACTTTGGCTAACACAGAATGTCACATTTGAAGACCTAACTTCAGGTCATTACGGAAATTACCCCTGTTAGATACTCTGTCTGTATAACGCTTCTGTAATGCATTCCACAAAAGAGTCTTTTGATGTAAACTATCTCAAAATATGGCAATTTAAATTAAATCAAATCTTCATATTCTTTAATATTATTTAATAATAATCTCCTTTCGGAAAGCATTTGAAAAAAAAAACAGACAGAAGAAAGAAACCATTTCAAGTCATTTTGAAACGTGCAGTACATATATTTTATATACACATGTATCTTGTGGAACATCGGTAAACTTTATTTTATTTGCACATGAGTAAATGTTTTTGCTGTGTCTACATTAGAAGTAAATATCAGCTAAAATACTTTTGTTACCCACGTTAAATATTCATATATAAATATATGCGTGAACCTTCAAAGCTGGATATCTATAAACAAGCTCAGAGAGTTAGAAAAAAATCTATGGCCAATCTCATATATTTTCAAATGGTATTACCCTGAGATAACTACACATAGTTGATGACTTATCCCCGCTTTGCCTATATAGACACAGAAACTATTTCCATGCACTAATTGCTATTGCAATAGATTTAATGTAATAGGTAAACATCTGATGACTAAAAGCCTTGACGTTTAAATGTCAAGGTTAGGTTTCTTGACTGATTACCTCGACCGACTTCCTTGTATTATCTAATCTGACAAAGACTTTCACAATAATGGTGACATATACATAATATATATAGTATATTTTCGCTTCTAAGGGGTCCACTTGGTTCAACTTCTTTTAGACAGTAAGGCATCAGCAGTCTAGTCATGAACTTGTATCCCCTCTGGCATATATAATTCAATATTTTGATACTGTTTTAATTGTTATATGGCAGCGTATTTTATTTCTAGTATTTAACAATGATTTACTATGTATTTGGGAAGTGATTAGTCGTCAAGAATGTAGTGTCTTTTAATCTAAGCAGTCGTCAGGAAGTTACTATGTTTAGATGCTAGTGTGGTGTGTAAAATTCCGGAACCGGCGAGACTGGTCCCGTATAGAGCCTTGACTGGAAAGTTCTTGAAGCTGGTTAGATTGTATATAAAGTCGGACAAAGCGTCCCTGCCTCATTTCTCACAAATTCTCGCACCCATTTCGTCTCACACGCATTTCATAGCTTTGGAACCAGCTTGCATGTGAGGATCGCTCATTATCCCTAATTTCTCTGCCTAGCCAATCTCGGAAGCCTAACCAGTGTCGTCGCAAGGTGAAAATACGTTATTATCACTTACTTTGGCTATCACCACTGTATTTGTTTATTTGAAACTGACCACTGCCATTATATTAAATATTACCATTGAATATTGTACAACCACTCTATTGTTTACTACCATTGTAATTGCTGTGCAGTGTTTTATGCTGATTTGTAAACTTAGTGAATTTTGTAATACATTTGTTGATAGTATACCATTTGGTGGTTGTTTGTTGGTTTCACACTGGTTCTCTGACGTACAGATTGCTGGATTAACATATTGTTTCTATTTGGTAATCGACAGGTATTTCGTGGAGCTTTGTAAGGAAAATACATAATTATATTTTACATGAAACTAAAAAACATTGGGTATTGACGTATACTTGTGTGTGACCTCCACAATAAATTCTACGTTCCCCAAAGAGTATTTTGAACCTAAACTAACACAGATTATATGTTGAAGTGTGGATTCATAAATATCATTCATTCCGTTCATTCAATTTGTTCGGTGAACGCTGGAAGCATTAAATTGTGATGGGAAGTCTACCTTCTCGTTGTTCACAAGACATATATAATAAGCTTACTGAAAATTGTGAATTTGCCATATAATCACATCAAGATGCCCCTAATTATACCAATAGACTTTCAAAAACCGCATCGAGTCGTTCACAAGATTATGTTGCAATCATAAATTGTTCTGACCAATCAACATTTTTTTAAACTAGCATCAAGGAAACGATCTGTTTTCTGATAAAACTGTTCAAACCAAATCAGACGGTTGTCTGTTTAAGAAAACGAAATGAGGAGAAAAATATGGCAGTGGCTGTCTTAATCAAGAAGTAATAGGTCAAATGTCGCCAGTTTTACTAAAAGAAATAACTTACCATGACCTTGAATGAAGATGAATTTCTGTCTTTGTATTAGGCGTTATCTATCGCCTGGTATGGCCTGATTTTCTGCAATTGACGTTCAACCTAACGCCCATGTGTAAATCAGAGCGTCAAAAAACGCATGTGATGTCCGTTTGGTGGTTGGAATCCATCATAGCCAAGCAAACGACAATCTGTTTCTGAACTAATCAATACACTGTTTGGTCTTAGCTCAATGTCCGTCTCTTCGTCCCACAACCATCGATAACGTGATTCCGTAGATTACTACAGATTTTTCTTTCTAGAAATGACGCAACATGGCACACACATGCATGTAGTTAATACTATTAATAATCAGGGGCACCTTTATAAACTGAACCTAAGTTATGGACCTTCATGCGATATCAGATTCATCGTGATATGTACCAATGGCTCTTATCATAATGGATCTTATGAAAAGGATCTTTTCAGTACAAAGCAATCACTACATCAGAGACATGTATTAACATATATCAGTTTATTTATGGCTCAGTATTGTAAATATTAACCTAAGTGATGTTGTGGGGTTTTCAAACACTCTTGTATTTCTGTGCACAAGAGGCATCATCAAATTGATAATGACCACTGCACAAGCAAGGGTAATAGCTGTTTGGTTTGTTTCAATAATTAACCTGTAAGGAGGCGCACAAACAAAAAAAGCTTCTTGAAAGAGCGTTGGAATGCAGATGAAGTATAATACTCAAGGATCTCTGGCGCCATTTGCTACCATGCGAGGTGTGTAATTACCGAAGAAAGGGTTCATCTCATGTAATCTTCTATAGTCCTTTGTTCGGTTGTCAGTCGATCGCGCCATTCACAATGCAGTATAAAGACGGGTTGCGAAAAATATAATTTAAACAGAGAAAGAAATGTTCATTCAAACCACACATGAATGACTTTTCTTTCGATTACATGAAAATCAAACAATGCTATGTAAATCATCATATAAAATACTTACCAAGGCAACGGATGAAACGTAAAGTCGTTTTTCAAGCAATGAATGATTTGTATGAAGTGTTAATGATTTGTATTGAATGGCTCGCGAATAAGGTTTTTATTTCACTTTGACGTGTTCACCTATCTACTGTTATGATGAGTTACGTACAAAATGATGATCATGCAGTTAAGCATCCATCATTCCTTTTACTCGTTTTGCTGTCGTTTAACGATTATATTATTTGACTTAAGGTTTTTTGTGACAAGGGTTTAGTTACCCTGTCTCAATCTTCAGAAACACCTCCACGTATTTTACATCAGGACCATCAACAAACATATATCACTTTTTACTACAACATTAATGTCAATCACAATCAAGTTGGATACGACAGAAGAACCGCTCTATACGTTGTCAATGAATGATCAGTCGTATACAATGAATGCATGGAAGGTGTTGCTTCTATAAGATGTTATTTCAATTTAATAATAATAAGAATAACGTATATTTACGGAAATGGCATGCATTAGGCCCATGCTATTATGTTTTACATTTTGGTCACTAGGCATGAACACTTTTTTAACAGAGCAAGGTGAACACACAGATCAATATTATGGAGTAGCTTGCCATTTCTTGTGGACATTAATATACAAAATAGAGGAATATACGTTTGTCTTAATTCATAACAATGGTTATATATAAGCAAAAGTGACATCTATCGTATACACCCTTTAGAATACAATCTGTGCAGATGTACGTTGTTCCTTGGAATTTACTTTTATAAAACATTAGTTCGTAGTTTCCCGATTGGAACTGAACACGGGATTAACGGACTCTCTTTCCACTCACTAATGACAAACAATCTTCACATACGGAGTGCTGCTCAACAGAGAGTAGGTACTTGAAAATAAGTCATTTTGCAATTATTTTTTATGCCATGTGTGTTGGAAGCAATGCCTTTTTCCCTGTAACCTGTAACGCTAACAATTTATACTTCTTATATTTGCTTCCCCATGTCTCGTCCACGCGTTCCCTAAAACCAGACTTGAGTAGCATGTTGATCCAGATGATAATGCATTTCATACTATTTTGATGTGTATCACGTGTCAGGGACAACGATTAAGTGATGCCAACTTCAAGCTAGTAACAGAATATCGTTAAGGAGAAGTGACATTATAAACGTTTTATCAGCTGCATCTTCAATACAAGAGATGCATGTTCTCAGAGGCATCCTTCTTCTAACAGACTAAGGGCAGCGGGCCCATTTACACACGTATATGTGGAAATGTGGAAAAACTATCAAATAGTTTGACTGAGTTTATAACCACATATTGACAGAAGAAGCATTCTGCACATTTATCGGTTGACATCTGTTGATCGATCAAGTTTGTGTCATTCAATGGAACATATACTGAATAAATAATGCATAAACGCTGAAATAATATAAGTTAACCTGGTCATTAAGAATTGAACTAGCTATTCCAATCACGGGTTTTATTTACAAACCTCACAAAATACAACTTGTAGGCGACTTCTTGCTTCCTGAATTTCAACACTTCGATGGAGAAACATCGAACATTCATATCCTGTTTCTGGTGTGTGAATGATCGAAGAGAACAGAACTGATCTTAAGGTTTTCGTATAATTTCAGTGAGTTTTTTCTCCTAATGGATACATTGATTTAATTTTTTTTTTAATTCTAAAGGCTATTTTAGGCTATTACAGAAAGCTAAAGTAAGCTAGTTTTATGACAAATATGATACCTAGGAATGTGTCCTGTTGTTTTTTGGATATGTATGACGTTTCTACACTGGCATGTCATAGAAAAGTCATAAATAGCCCACTGTGTTGCAAAACGAATATAATTGGGTAAAGTTATTCTTTACCCATAAGCAGCAAAACCTCTGCACTTGTATGCAGCAGATGTAATTAACCTATTAAAGTAACCTATCGTTTTCATTAGTTTAAAAAACCAGTCACTTGATTGTTTGGTCCATTTATCACTTGACGGTCTGGTTTGTTTACGGGCCGCCGTCGAATGGCAGGAGCAGTGCTGCGCGGCGTCAGGCAATGAATACTTACGATTTGTATGCAAATTTTGTGAATGTCGGGAGCTACCGGTAAGGCAGGACATGCTTATCATTTTCGCCAACACCTGGTGTCATCACTGATTTTCAGTGGTCCATTCATATAATCTGCACAGCTATTTTGCCCTTTACGCCAAATTTTAACCTAGACTTGCATTGACAATTTATATTTTCTACGATATCATGTTAACATGTTTAAATATAACGCAAGGTTATTGCGAATGTTTGGAACTCAAGATTCTTTTATGCCCGCATGTCGGCCTTTAAATACTACAGCATCCTTTGGTCGATGACCACTCCATGTCAACCATGCAGCCCAATAGAAGTATATCAGAGATCCTTCATTGTGTCGAGGTACATTCATATAAAATGATCATGGTATTGTACACTCATTGTCGTAAGAGGCGAATAACGGGACTTCATTGATGCATGTCATCGTTTCCCAATTTCGTGGATTGATGCTCGTGGTGTCCATCACTGGGTTGTCTTGTCCAGACACGATTATTTACAGACCGCCGTCATATAGCTTGAATATGGCTGAGTGCGGCGTTAAATAACAAAAAAATTTATCCGGCGATGACAAATGGTTAGTGTAATAGCAATGTACTTCGGACAATATGAATTCAACAGGAACAGATACGTATACATCATGAATCCTTTCTATGAAATGTGTGTTATTCATATTCACAGAAAAAAACAATATCGCAATAAACATGAAATGCAACCATTTTTTAACCATTTTAAAACAGTTCAGTGTAAGCACGTGGAGTGCTTTGAACTAGATACAATTGCGATGTCACGATAATTATTACAGATCACAGTGTATAAATTCTTGACACGATATTGTGCTTCAATGCGAAAAAACAGTTCATGACCTATTCCTCCGTTTTTATTCTACTACCATGACAGTTGTTTTTATTTCTTTGAGCATAGAGTCATTTCACCATCAGTGTGTGGGTTTAATGATATGTAATATCATATAGTTAACGAATGTGATGCGTGTGTTTATTGAGTTCTACAGAAATACCACATTCTGTAAAAATGCAAAAGTATCTACTTTCCGTGAACATGATCGATGTTTTCATTTTTCTGTTGATTGCAGATCACTGGGTATTAAAAAGTGCCCAAATGCATATTTGCTGACTGCATGTCATTTTAATCAATGTTAGAGTAATGATCTTGTCGTAGTCTTGGCAAATAGCAACGTAATTGAAAGATTAATTGACATTTTCTCTTGGTGGAAGTTACATTGAATAGTAACGCTCAGATGTTACTACTTCAAATCGCATGACGTTTTCGTTAATTTGTGCAAAGCTTCAGAAGATAGTTTTGTCAATCAAAATGAAAGTCTGTAGCCAAATAAAATAATAGGAGACCGTTCCTGTTAAGAAAATTGCCACACAGACATTTTTAGAAACAAACGAGAAGTAACCAAATTTTAATTGACAGAAAAATGTTAATATATATCTTTTTCTATCCGTTATCATCCTGGTTGTAGAGGTCTGTAAACAACTAACATTAATTTAGGTGATTTATTGAAAACTATGGTCTTAGACATCCATCATTTTCTTCAAGGGAGGAAAATTCAGGAGTATAAGTATAATGCTCTAGTCACCTTCAGGCAACCAGGAAGTGATTAAAGGATTGCTTTGTGGCCAAATATGTGAGTGATCCGTTATAACGCAACCTTGGACAGTATTCCAGTCATATCACGACGAGACAGATGTTTGTGGGAGAAACGCCTGAAGGGTCACACTGTAGACGTTACCACTTTAGTGAAACCAACAAAGACAGGTACTTTATTGACAAACCAATACTCCGTGAAGTACCCACTGGCCAGCGGTTCCTTTCACGACGAAGGGACGCAAATCTGTACTATGAAATGTAGCTCCTCAGGCCACTGGACTACCTAATTTAGATCACAGAGATCACAGGGTAAAATCACTGAAGCAGATCGAATTAAGTTCAGGAATTTCAAGTCGATATGATGAATATATTTCACCATATATGTACACTTTAGGGAAATATCAAACAACTACGCATTTCGCCTGGAAACAAGTGTTGACTCTTTATGCAGATATACATAACATTATAGATGTCAGTAGCATTTTTTGTAGAGTTTCGGCTCAATGGACAAATTACGGATGATCATACCGTCTGCTACAAACACCAATGTAGCTGAAGTAAGTATATACGTGAATATTGGAATTATGGTGGACAACTCATATCAAAGATATCACGACATTGATCATGTCTGAGGTCATGGTGGTGACTTTGTTAATCTGTTTCAAACAAGATATATTTGGCAGTTTTGTCACATTTCGTAATTCTCTGATTTTGTTATGTTGTATACATGTTTTATCAACTGCTATTCATGATCACAGCGGATCCAAACAATTGTTCTGTGCATGACCGTAATTTACAGATTTATCTTTTACCTTCAAGTCTCTGCCGACTTTGACAGCGAAGGATAATCAAAGAGATTCAAACTGACGTACCTTCTGTGAAGTCATATGATTATGCGATGAGGTTCCATCTTCTAAGCTACCGGCTCAACGTGTAGGAGTTATAGAGGAGCAGATAGTGAGATACGGAGAAGCAGTACGGTATTAAGAACAGCTGCCAGGTTACTGATTGGAAAAATTACCACAAATAAAAGACTGTGTAAAGCTATAGCTGAACAAAAGTTATCCATATTCAGAACGGAATCAAATCTATCATGAAGATCGAAAAAAGCAAATCCACACTTTTGCACTTTATAGACCGTCAAGACAAATTGTCATCCAACGTTTCCGTATTTAAAGTCCACAGGAAATGATGTGACACGATACCAACACGCTGATGATGCGCAATCAATACATACTCTTGTCCTTATCCAGTCAATGTCGTCATAATAGCAACATGCGTGTTATTCTAATGTCTGAAACCTGCCTGGCCCCGCACGTTCCTAGGACTCCTTAAGTAACCAGGATACGACATCCCTGGAAACACGCTCGCAAGTGTTGCAGCACCACGCTTGCAATAGCTGACTACTTTAAAGAACCGTAACTTCTCACTGTTGTGTCTGCCTAACACATTCCCAAGCATAGGCTGTAATTGCGACCGCCTGCTTCGAGTTGATTATGTGCATGTAGGTACCAGCTATCTATTTGTGCTGCCTAAGTCAAACCATATTCTGTATTGGCACATTTGTTAACTCGGTGTGTGTATCAGTTCTATCAGATTGAATTTAGTGGGATAATGGGGTGGCCCAGTCGTTTATGGCGCCGTAATTCGCTACGCAGAATTGCGTCCCTTGGGCACACCAGACACCTATGATCATGGGCTTGAATCCCGGTTCGCCCGGATTATATTTCTAGGTTTGTCAGCACCATACCCGAGCTCGTGGGTTTCGTCAAGGTAAGTAAACGTCTGAGATCTGTTCCGGCTTTTCACCCGCATTAAACTGACATGCCGTGATATAACTGGAATACTGTTCAAAGTGGCGTTGCACCCGACTCACTCATTTACTCACTGATAAAGGGGAACAATTGTATCTCGTTACAATCAACATTTGTAAGAGGAAAAGTTTAATTGTTATTTGCAAGATATGCGATGATGCTCAACGCTACAACATTAAAATTCGGTGAGTGAGTGTGGATTTATGTTGATTTTAGAAATATTCCAAGAATATTATGTGACCATTGCGTGTGCGACGAATCCCAAAGGGACTCAGGTTGTAGACTCTTTTGCGAACGCAGCAATGGTACTACAAATCAATGTTCCTAATCAGGATGTACCTGATATCACAGCGTTTCAGTTTAATGTAGGAGGTAAAGCCTGATGCAGGTCTTAAACGTTTACCACTTCGCTGAACCCAAGCGAAGGGGTGTGGTACTGACATTCGTAGAAACCTAATCAAAGCAAAACGGGATTCGAACCCACGATCATAGGTTTCTGACACGATTAAACTTAGCAACTCAGCCTCAAACGACAGGGCAACCAGTACACCCAAGTGCCAATTTAAAATCACAGAAAGATTTATTGATACAATAAACATTACCCCTCAGAAAGTCTCTGGATCATCTCACCACAGATTTCTCATATAGTCACTTTATCATATAATATACCAAGAGCATAAGACAAAAAATAACAACCTGGAAATCTTTTTTAGAAAGCTGAAATTTTCTGGATACCTTCAAAAAGTCATACCCTGGCACAAAGTTTCCCAAGTTCCCCCTGGTGGTATTTTCAAAATGTCCGCCATTGTATTGCAAAATGATATGGAATTTTGAAGTTTTACATTCATGATATGCAATATATCAATTGAAAGCTTTTTTTATACACTTTCGCACAATACTTTAATCAACCTTGTGATATAATGAAGATTTGTTTTAAAAGCATTTGAAGAAATATTTAACAAGGTTTTTTTGGTGGAACACCCGGTAATAGTCAGGTTGGATTGTGATAAATACAATCTATGAAAGAAAACAATGTATGTCTGAATTAATAATACTTTAATCATCCCCTTGTGAATTTATAACCCTTTAAACATCCCCTTGTGTCAATACAAGAGTTATATTCTTTCTAACATAATAGTAGGATAGCCAAGTACTATTAAAAACAAACCCCTGGTGGAGTCGAAATGATACTAGGTCCCTAGGTGCTGTCCAGTGTCATTATACAGTGTCTCCTGCAAAGTAGTAAACAGTTCTGTCCACTTTGAGCAGTATTTGAACAGATGCATGTTAGGGATCGAAGTATCTGAACGCCGCTTTATATTTGCCTGTCGACCAAGATACATGTAATTTGTTTAACCAGTACCCTTGGCAATATCTCTCTACATCAATCGCAAATACGAATCTCGAGAATTGGTTGATATTCCGACGAGTTTGGCATTTGCAGATAAACAAAGGTAGTTCCAGCGTCTATACGATGCCCTAATCACAGATGATAAATCGTGTGATCTTGAGGGTGAGCTGGTAAATTTTACATTTGATGACGCCAGTATCAATGGGCAAACCCTCACAGGCAGTGGTACTGGGTGGTATGTGAAACATGTTTAGGGTGGTATTGCCACTAATCCAGGTCCTGAGGCAGTCCAGGCTCCTTCCCACGGTCTACCCAAAGGGTCATGACAGGTGCTTCTGCAGGTCAATTCGGTAAGGTTCCAGTAAAAGTACGCAAAAAACACACCACATCAACATTCAAGTCTATAAAGATTGGGCCTCTTGAACTTTCAAAGCCAATTGCACCTCTCCAGAAGTTACCAAAATGCTTGGATTGTTTCTGGTTAACAAGTTCCTCACTTAATAGACCTGTTTCACAACGTCCATCATGGAGTGGCTTTATGCAGTGAGCTGTAAAGGGAGACAATTATGAAAGAAAGTAAAATTCAGATTCTACCATTTGTAATCCAGGATCAATCCCAGCCTGACACCACCCTTTCGGCTTTGTGTTTTGCACAACAGCTGGCTGAAAAGTATTCACTTGGTGTTTGCCCTGTTACATTTGACCAGCCTCTCTACATCAAGGCAACCGAAATTGTGAAATCCTCTTACCCAGCACTGAGCAAGATGGTAATTCGACTTGAACTGGGATCGATTGGATATGTCATGAGTGTAAGTGGCTTAGAAGATATGTGGGCAACTGTCTATGCCCCAAACACTGTGATCCACATGATGACAGGTCATGCATATGCTCATGCACTCGGTGCTCATCTGCTGTCAACAGCAGCAAGCATGTCCGTTTGCTACAAACACAGTGCCTCAGTGGGGTGGATCCCACTCCTCTCATGGATGTTCACAAAACAGTGAATGACAAATGGACCACTGAGTGTGGGGTAAATGAGAAATCTGTCCACTTGCTCACAAGTGTTATGGAGAATCTGATGGAGAATACCTCGAATCAGTTGAACAGGGAAACTTTGGATTGGATATTTCAATCAAGTGTCCGTCATTCAACGTTCATTGGGATTTACACCTTCAGTCAGTCAGTGAAATGATTCCCTTATTTCATGCCGAAGGCCATCTTGCATATGCGAAATCTGCCCGCCTCTCCATTGACCAGTTGAAAGATGTTATTGATGTCATGTCTCCTGAGCAGTACCACAACTTCACTACCATTCGAAGAACAAAGAAATTCTTGCGTGGAAACCTTAGTGATCAGGCAATGGAACAAGATTTAATGCGATTGCTAAAGATCTCTGTAAGTATGACACGTGGTCGTGGAATCACAGACAGCACAATCGCCACGCCACGCCCCGATGCCAATGCATTACAATGTCACGCAAAGCACTACAGATGGGGTCATGTTGATAGCATCAACTGCAATGGATATTGTTGTTGCTGTTGTTGTTTGTGGTGGTGGTGCTGGTGGTGGACACAGATTCGATGGTAATGATGGTCGCACAAGCCACTCCAAGCATGGATCTCATATGATGTTTGGACGGAACCCATTACAAGTGTACAGTATCTCTGAAATTCAGGAAGCTTTTCACAGCATCAAACAGCACTAAGTGTTTGTACATGCAATCACTGGATGGGATATTGTGTCTGCACCTAACAATCAAGGGTAGAAGAAAGCTTTTGCACTGTTTCGTTGTACCAACAATTGGTGCTGTTTGAGTGTCTTCCATCGACCTGATTCTTCTTACGCTGAGATCGCAGAAGTTAGAGAGATGTTCCTTCTAAAGCTGTCTTGAGCTGTGGGGTCATGGTCACTGGACAAACATGGCTACAAGATGTACTTCAAATCCATTCATCGAGCAACCTTACCTTCATCTGGATCCAAGATGGAATCCCTCCTGTACCTGCCAAATTCCAAAGTAATTGGGCATATTATGCTGTACAACAATGGTAGGGAAACTATCACCCACAGAGATGGAGTGGCATAAAATAGAGGGGCTGCTTGTTCCCTGCTTGTTCCCTTTGAGACTGACAGATCTGTTGTTCCTCTGAAAGTCCTGAAGATGATAGTTTGCGTCTGCAAAGCAGGGATGCGGAAGCAATTTAGCGACAAAGCATGTCATCGAGATACAAAATGATGTCAATGGTTAAACTTCTACTTCACTTCAAGACGTGCTGATTCTACTAAATTATTCAGAAAATTGTTTCTCGATTTGTATCTCTGTACACATACTGCTCCAACTGTTTACTACTATGTAGCATCTCATGAACAATGCAATGAAACTGGACATACTTCCAAGGGACCTCATATCCACCAGGGGATTGATTTTAATAGTACTTGGCTATCCTACTATTGTGTAAGAACGTATTAAAACTCTTACATTGACATAAGGGGATGTTTTCTACGGTTTGATTAAAGTACTGCAAATTCAAAAATACTTTCTTCTTTTTCATAGATTGTTTTCATCATTTATCGTGTAATCCACAAAAAAACAGTTCAATAATTCTTCAAATGCTCATAAAACAAATCAAATTTAAATTACAAGGATCAAATATTAAATCAGTATGGTGATAAAGTGTATAAAAAGAGCTTTCATTTGATATATTGCATGATATCATGAGGGTAAAACTACAAAATTTCATATCATTTTCCAAAATAATGGCGGCCATCTTGAAAATGCCACCAGGGGGGGACTTGGGGAACTTTGTGCTAGGGTCATCAGTATGACCTACTGAAGGTATCTAGAAAAAAATCAGCTTTCTACTATATTTTCCCAGGTTATACCTAATGCTCTTGGCCTATAATAGGATGTGTCATGTGTGAGCAATTCTTCATTCCGTCAAAAATGGTATCACGAGCAGTAACTTCTCTAAATAGCTCCATCAATTTGATGCCTACTTGCTCGAAAAAACTATCTGTAACGTTCCCAACCAGTTAAGATAGAGCTTTCCCGATGTGAGACTGCCTCTACAAACATACAAGGATCTTCATAATCTGGCACTTTATGATAAATACTACTGTTTACTCAAACATTTTATTCACATGTTGTTCTCTTCTAAATGAAAATGCCTCTTAAGTGATATAATAAAGAGATCATTACTCTGAAATCCCCAATATATATATATATATATATATATATATATATATGCACACCATAAGTGCGACTTATCAATGATACTTTATAGACAAAGGGAATCGTCTTCAACATTTCTAGTTCCAATAACATAAAGATTAAGGCTATGTTATAACTTACTATCAAACCAGAGACAAGCAATAACATAAGAGTCTGGTTGGGGCCTGAATCTGCTACCACTACTGATGGTTAATTTAAAACACGCCACATGTGAGCTTTTAATTGCATCACTGAAGCAATAAATGAGTTTTATTTATTTGTAACAGCCATAAAACATAGTCTATGTCTGCTGGTCTGTGTAGAGACCTCGTGCAGAACCAGTGGATGGATGTTGCCATCGAGCAGGTGACTTTCAGTAACTAGAACGCATACCTGAAACATGAGTCACATGTTCATCTCAGCAAGGTGTCTTACGCTAACTTACTGAAAATCAAAGCAAGCCTCAAACGTCTTTGTCAATCAGAAACCACGCGGCAGTGAGATCCTTGCGCTGCGGAGTTTTATCGCTCTTCTGTAGTAGTATGGATTGGAGGAACTCTTCAGAAGACCTTTGCTTGTGATAACCACACTGTTTATCATTGATGCTGTCTTGAAATTGTTATTTTGATGGAGTGAGCTTTGGGACTGGTACAGGTTAGAAAGACTATCGGTATCTCGGAACGGATATATCGAAATTACAACTTCAGCCTATATCAACATCACTCCTTGTACCTCGATTATTCCTAAAGAAGGCCAAGTCAGAAGGGTTTTTTTCACAATGGACACAGAGCCATAGACAATACATACATTTAGATTGTGAAAAATAAACAGGTAATGCCAGTACAATTTGCGGATTTACAGGCTTTAATACCTCTTCTCTTATAGCTGTAATACTGGTATTTGCGTAGTTTTCCAAGTAATTGTTTACATGGATGACAGCAGCATTTTAAATTTATCCATATTTGGATTAGGGCAAACATGGTACATGTAGGTTCAGTTGTCTAAAATCATTGTAAAATTCATATTCTAAAGTTAAATGATAATAGTTCTCCATATTTGTTTCACATACAGTGCAAAACCGTAAACATTCATCAATATCAGTCCATCTACATTCGTTTACCTTTAATCTTAGAAGCCGGGTTCAAAACATTTCTATATATTATTTCTGTAGTAACAAGTGCATTTTCTGGTCCCGAGATACATTCAACTACTTATACAGGATGTACCTGGAACTAGTATGGATGGTACTATTCCATGATAGAACATATTTATCAAACCATTTTGAAAACTATTAATGGAGTCAACGTCTGTCTGTATCAACATCGATCCTTGTTTCTCTAAATGCATAAATTTGTTCACTGCGACACATAAAGGCTACAAGCTATGTGCATTGCATATTTATGGAACTCAACAACATGAATTAGAGGGAGTATATGCGTCAACGTCATATAGGTAATATATTACGTGTTTAACACTTTTAAATAACATAATCATTAAATGGGTGAGTGAATGAATGAGTGGGGTTAATCTAACACTGCTTTGAACAGTTATATTTGTGCTGTAAAATCACATCGTTTTAGCTACATAAGGAAGAAAATGAGAACGTAGCACATGTATGACGCTGATCAATAATCTGGTATAAATAACAACGACTGCGGATCCTCATATCGCCAAGGGAAGCAAAACTACACAGCGAGTTGTTCTGCCCGTGGCTATCATTTTACATGTATGACGTAAATAATCTGAACTGTTTGAACATAACTCCGAATGGTTAAACAGACCTAATCTGTGAGCAAAAATAACAGTGAGTGAGTGAGTGAGTGCTGTTTTACGCCGCCTTTAGCAATATTCCAGCAATAATACGTCGGGGGACACCACAAATGGGCTTCACACATTGTACCCATGTCGGGAATCGTACCCGGGTCTTCGGCGTGACGAGCGAACGCTTTACCCACTAGGCTACCCGACCGCCCCCGAAAATAACAACTTAAACCAGTGAGTAAAGGAAACTGTTTATCTTACCTTTACTTATGACGAGGCTCGTAAAGATACGGGGTAGAATAGGTCGTAAAAGGCGACTATACTTGTCGTAAGAGGCGACTAACGGGATCGGTTGGTCAGGTTCGCTGACTTGGTTGATGCATGTCATCGATCCAAATTGCGTGGATCGATGTTCGTGATGTCAATCACTGGATTGTCTGGTCCAGACACGAGTATTTACAGGCCGCCGTCATATAGCTGGAATATTGTTGAATGCGGCGTTAAACAAACAAACAACAATAAGGCGAAAGCAACCGATTTGATGCGAACATGAACTCCCTAATTTGCGTTTTGCTAACTGGGATTACTTGTGCATTACCGGTGTGAGGCCCTATCCACTATAGTGACAGTTGAAGTATGTTCAGGCAGGTGTATGAATATTGTTAAACGCCGCAATCAGTAAAATTCTAGCTAGATCACAATGGCCTGTAAATAATCGCGATCGTGTCTGGACCAGGCCAACCAATGACTAACACCTTGACGGAAACGTCATTGAAGCACAATGTCGCACATTTAAACACGTCACCGAATCTGACCGACCGAGCATCTTAATCGGCTCTAACAAGAAGCATGGGAAACTGGGGTGTCTTCGATGGCAGGAGATCAATCGAATGTTATTTCAGAAGTAATGCGACAGCAGACATATAATAAAATGCGGTTGTATGATTTCCCCAGTCAGCTCAAAACCGACGTATTATGTAAAGGCATATATATTTGGGCAAATTTTTCCAACAAACATATGTAGTTTGTTTTGAGAAATTCCACTTCAAGTGAGCATTTACTTCACATATGTACAAGTCCGACCTATAAAAGTGCCAGAATTTCGTTTAAACGTTTGGCATGCGTCAGTCATTCCTTTTCCCCTGAGAAAGAAAATATCTTCTCTGAAACAAAGTAAGCTGCTCTGGACATACATTTGAGCAGACTATGTCATTGATTGACAATAATTTGAAAATCAAATCGGGAAAACAAATTGTCCCAGAAAACACTGGAAAACATAATTTTGCCACAGATTTGAAAATTATAGTTTGCTGGACATGATGGATGTACAATCAAAATACATGTTGTGACAAATATTATGCAGTCCCCCTTTCAGAGAAAAAATGTCCCGAGGCAGTGTCCGAAAAATACCATGTCTCAAACAGAAATCCCAGTGACCCCAAATAGTCACTGTCTCGTCCCTGAGGCATTTGTGCCCTGGGAACATCATGGAAAATCATGCACACTGTAACGTGTCTGTCCAACCTCACGTCGACTTTACAATGCAGGAAACGGAATCAGGCTATTTTGCAGATGTGCATGAAACCTTGAGTGCTTTAAACACTGTTTACTCTAGGGTGGTGCTTATACACTATGAAAATAACATCAACGGGCAATGAGTACGAGACTGAAATGGCATCAAAAGTGTTTGCTTTTGCGATAATATTCCAACCAGGCCGGTCATGAAATAAAGACAGGGAATTCAAAAATCAATGTGGTTATGAAAAGGTTATACACAAGGGACAAATTTATGACCTAAAACATATGGACTGACGCGACTTTGTGAAGGCACCAGGAAACAAGACCCGCAGAACTTAAAAGGTTTATTTGCTATGTCTGAGGTGGCATGGCCAACAAGACAAGAATAAAGTCTCAGGAAATGGCATTAACCTTTCATGACGTGCAAATGTCTTATGTAGTTGTGTGTCAATATCTCCTCTCAATGGAGCAATTGATCATCGAGAGAGTCCCATATAGCTGGAGACACTTCAATTTGTCACAGTGGTGCCACTGCAGGGGAAGTAGATGCACGGGGTATTGCAGTGTAATGAAGGATGGTAAAACGCCAGCTATTTGCACAATACGTTTGCACCAAGAAGTGAAGAAGAGACAAAAGGGCATCGGATCTACAAATCATGACAACAGTAATATTGAGTGACAGATTGACATTGCGCAACCGACGTAAATTTTTATGACAAATTTGAAAGTTCTCAGGTCCTCAATAGAGTAATGTTCTCCATATTTCATTTCGTAATTCCAATATTCCAAATTTTAAAAAAAACCATTGATAACTCTTTATGTTCTGAGAGGAAAGCTCTTTTAATACTTCAGCCCTAACCATGCATAGCATTTCTTCAATATCAGCTTCACGGCGGTATGTGTAGAACGACGATGGATACAAGAAACTGTTTTCAAGGATCATGGCATTTCAAATGACAGACCTCTGTGTATGAAGTTCTCTTAATTTCGTGAATCACAGAAAACTAATTATGTATTATACAATATGGAATATTGATGACCTTGATTAACAATCATTAACAATAGACGACCCCAGCAACGGCAGGTTATCCGATTAATCCTATACTAAGATACTACATTCAACCGAAAACCTTTAACTATTAGAACTCTGATAGTATCCAGAAGTCTGTTGTTTACCGTACACTCAGCAATGTTCCAAAAAGTATAAATAATCGAGTCTGGACGAGACAATCCAGTGATTGATATTGTGAGCAACAATCCTCACAGTTAGGTATGATACGCAAGTCACAGAGCCTGACCACTCGATCCATTAAGTCGCCTATCACAACCAACAGATTGCGGGGAATCAGATCTAACACGGGGAGTAGACGTTGGTAGTTTATAGAGATCCAAGACATATGGATTTTCAACGCCTGCTTTCTTTAAGCAAAAGGTTTCAATGCCTCATCGTGCCACTTCATCCGTTAAAGTGTCAGTAAATATGTGAATGAAGAATACAATGTAAAACGATAAATGTATCAAAATATATTTTTGAATTAGTGAGTTGGCTTAAGCTTAAACGAAGTTTTAACGGTATTCCAGTTATATCAGCTTAATGTGGAAGGAAAGCGCGAAGTGATACAAGTCTCAGACGTTTACCACTTTGGTGAAATCCACGAGCACGAGTACGTTGAAACCTACTCTTGAAGTCTTGTGCACAATAGTAATACAGTTGGTACATTACATCACTGGTAAACAAGAGGTTGGACACCAAGTAGCGAACCAAGCTGGAGCTAAACTGTAAACGCGGAATTGGGCAAAAGGCGTAATTGTACAGTACGGTACATAAACATGTATCCACATTCTGAGTCTGTTCATCGCATGGTATCACGTCGGAACATTTTTTAAACATTACGATCCCAATGGCCCAGTACGTAGACAGTCTCAAGTGCTATATACTTTGCATTGTGATGGGAAAGCATTCCACTACACCTGACGGATGGGATGGTGTTTACTTAAAGCGACGCTTTTTTACTTAATAACTAAGCTGAACATCTAGCGCCCCTGATGCCTTGGCAAATTGCAAAGTGTTCAATCTGAGATCTGTTCGTGGTTAGATAAACACTGTAAACTGAAGGGCTGTGGACAGCATCGTGAACGTCTTTCAAAACTAAATAATGTGCCCGTATTTACAAAATGTTTACATTGTACGTAGAGGTAACATGGACTTCCAAATCATACTGCTAGCGTAGAACGCTTAGCACGTTGTTATCCACATGTACAACGGGAACGCAGTACTAAATACATGCAACGAGGCCATAACGGTAAATGCACTGTGACGTGACTGGACAGCCAGGTCGGCGAGTGTTCACGCTTCCCTAATCCCGGCGCTGACTTTATGCGAATCCAAAGACGAGTAACGGCAAATTTGTACTGTGCCTATGCGTTAGATGTTGCCGCTGGCTGGCTTGGAATGCAACCGTCAATTTTATTTCAGTTTTATAGCCATATGGAACTTCAGGAAACAGACCGAACAGAGTTTTCAATTCATCTGCTCTTTGTACACGTAAACTTGCAACAAGGGTCCTGCCAATAAGTGTCAGTTTTGTAAATACGAATACCCATCAAATGATTGTTTGGGGATTTCAGTCACAATACAGCATATTTTCGACAGGTACTGCCTAGCAACGCCAGTTTATGTCCCTTTTACGGCATTGAACTATTGCCCGTAGCTAGAAGCTGGGTCACACGCTAACAATTTCTATGTCATATATTTTCAATAGAAATTGTAAACTACACACGTCGTTTATGACTTTCCCAGGGCACATTCAGAACACACCGACAAGCAATTTATTACAGCTGCTTATGTGCATAAGACTGAACGAAACATAAAATTGATATAAAATTCAGACAAATCTTATTCAGATGCACGTATACAATGTTACTCTAACTGCATTGATATATGTTCCACGAATCTGGTCGTTCTTTTGTAGTAGGATTGAGTTGATCTTGTATGCATGACCTCGACGCTTTGGTAGAGACTTTTCAATCTCAACTTATCGCTTTTATTATATTTGTCATTCCTTCAGTTGAATCGCAACCAACCTAAGATTTACTTCTCAACTTCGCGGGCACATGAAACCCCTATCAGACAACGTATAAAAAGTTGTTAAAGAAACCATCGCCCGTCGAATGTGCGATCTCTATTGAGGTGGGAAGTTCATGATAGACTGAAGGTACACATATCTTCAGAATGTGTATAATGGGGACCAATTAGACGTAAGTGCTTCGTTGTGACACGCTGTGCCAATAATAGAACCACCAGAAAGGCAAGGGTCAACGTTTTGTCAATAGATGACATCTCCTACTCGGTATAATAGAACAGGCCCATGACCATCAAGATGTGGGTCAGACAGTCATGTCTTTCAATTCTACACACATGATCCCGACAGTGGGAGTGACTTGCATAAGCATCTGAGTTTCGCAACAAGTGGTGTGTCACGATTTATGGCAAGTCCGTTGAGCATGTGACTTAAGTTCCGGATCTTTCAAAATAATGGGGTTATATGTCGATAAGGTGACGAGGTATATTCCACGAAACGATCAGCCTCCAGCAAGGGTTGAAATTGTTTTGTTACCGAATAAAAAAACTAATATAAACTTGTCCGACAATACCTATTGTTTAGGGGTTTCCGTCGGCCACAAACAAATTAACATTATGATGACAGGTACTTCTGTGAAAGGTCGACACGGTACAGGTGAAATTGGATATTTATATGAATCGGAATTTTGTTACAGCTTCCAAGTGTCTATTACATGTTGTGTATGTGCTACAGCTATTTCCCTCAACGAAATAGGTGAAGTTATTTCCCGGTACTACTAAAACTGTCTGGAATAGTCCATAGATGTCAGTCGTTTACATTGTATATAACAATAGGATTATCTACAACATTCATACACTGTTCGATAACATTCAGAGACACGACTTGTAGACATAAGTGTTTGCTTGTTTGGTGTTTAACGCCACACGTAGTAACATTCCAGCTACGTGACGGCGGTTTGTAAATAATCTGGACAAGGCAACCCAGTGATTGACATCATAAGCATCGATCTACGAATTTGGGACACGATGACATACATCGATCAAGTCAGCGAGCCTGACCACCCGATCCCGCATGGGTCAACCCGGATCTTTACTGGTCGTTAACAAATGTGAATGAGTGAATGATGATGGTTGAAATTTGGGGATAAGACATATAGACATGGCATGGGCACCAATGGTTCTTCCCTTCTTGCTGATTTAGGCATATGAATCGGAATTTCTGCTCGGATTGGCAAGATGAAAAAAGGGGATTTGGGTCAAGAAGTATTACTTAAATTTAGGTATATCGCTGATCTGATATGGTTCAACAATAGCCAAATCCCTTTCACTAATTTGCTCACCTGACCTAGAAAGGAATGAAACCTCTGAAATCGGTTTATCTCGTACTTAGATTCATACATAAAGATTCAGAGTGACAAACAAATTTTCACAGGGTTGTGTGACAGTACGGATGACTTCAACTTTCCAATGGTCAACTTTCCCTTCATGTCGAGCATTATCCAGATGCTCCAGCCGTTGGTGTCACAACCGTCAACTTTTGAAGTACAATCGAGAATGCTTTTCCTTCGAAGGTTTTCAAAGAGCGTCATACGACTCTTGTTTCAAAATTGTTTGATCAGGGTAACCTTCAAGGACTCGGTAAAGGTTTCAAAAGTTTTTATGGAGGAAGACATGTGGCGGACATATCCAAATTTGGTGCATCAGTGAAAAAATGACGACCGATGCAATTCCCTATTTTGACTTGTATCATTATAATCTGTTCCCGTGTTTGTTTTTTAGGTAAAGAATTGATCTGTCTCCGCATGCGTCTGTGGAGTGTGCCACCGGTGGGGCAGAATAAGCTCAAAGACACCTTTTTCCTTTGATGGTGATTCATTAACACAGGTTTTAGCAGAGATTTCTTATGGTTATGGAAATGTTTTTTGCATCTTTTACACCGCTTTGGAAACATACTAGCAACTCCAATCGAGCTAACCCCGCAAGCACAAGGCAACTCCGACGCCCCTGCTGAACAGTTCCCAATGACCCCAATGACATACTACCTTTACAACTGACTTTATAAAGCAAGAAACAAAACCACATGGTCTATATTAGACAAGCATTTAGTCCATGAAATCTTTTATTTACACAATACATTTCTCTCCCCTAAAATTTAAACAAATAACTTTCCTGATGCTGAAGTGGAATCGAGCTGGCTAGAGCGGAGTAGATTGGTTTTGTTTTCATAAAATATATATATTCCACAAAAATTGTGCAGTGCCGGGTCTATATAGCTATACGTTTGCATTACGGGAATTCGAAAACACATGGCATAACAGTTTCTCAATACATCTCGTTCACGCCTACTCTAATTGAAGAAGCCATAACTAATTAATGAAGACTTTAAGATAGGCAACTGCTAAAGTGTTTACGCTCTCTCCAACCCTTGTGGTAAACGCACAACATTATTCATTACGTGGGTGAGCGAGCTTAATGACAAGTAGACGCTCCCCCTGTGCAGCAAGTAGAGACAGGATGTTTACAGATTACACTGACAGCCGCTGTGAAGATGCTGAGAGAAGAGATGGTTCGAGGGAGTGCAATGGCGACTCTCCAGCTGTGACCAGCGTTATGTGAGATGTTCAGACCAGTGTGTGATGGGTATGACGCCACAATATTCCAGTATTATCATTACGTGTCCAGTGTTCTGGTCGTGGCATTTTAATTTCTTGGCAATATTTCAGCTATATGACGAAGGTCTGTAAATATTCAAGCCTGGACCAGGCAATCCGTTGATGGACATCAAGAGCATTGGTCCACTCAATTGGGATACGATAACACGCAGTCAACCAGGTAACCTGGCCTGACAATCCGATCCATTTCGTCGCCTCTTACAAGCATACATGTAGGTTTCTAGGGACCTATTTTCTCACCCGGAATCCCCAGTAGATTTTCCTGTTACACCGCCAGAAGGGGTACAGTGCTGAGAAACCAAGGGTAATTGTCGTAGCTGTTCTGTGATTCAAACAAATCATCTAGGAATCCTGGTCAGCCATTAATACAGATCGTAACTGGGTTTTTTTTGTATTACGAAATCTCCGAGGGTTATAGTGCTGGCAAATCAAGGATCTTTAACAAAGCGAATCTTAGGATCCTGGGTAACTAAGGGAGCAAACACCGGCGCCGTGACCCGCTTGACCATCCCTGCCGAACATATTCTATAAGATGCATAATATTTTCAAATATTCCTGTTGTGTGTCAGACATGCATTATATTTAATTCTAATGAAGATTCAGGGTCACAAACGACAAAATCATACAACATCCATCTACATTAGATATCGTGATGACATGCAGAAGATGTCTATTTCACTGTCCGAGACACGCCACAGTTCCACTGATATAGTTTATATTGATTTGATGATTATATTGGGAAAACAGCATGACGTGCTAACTGTTGTATTTCGCTGAGATCAGCAACTTTACAGCTAAACAGATTTCTTTGGGCGTAAAAAGCAAAAAAGTGGTTAAAACTTATAGGAATGGATCACTAACATGACAAACAAGTCGCTAAACACCTAGCTAGGTGTATCTCCTGATTTTGTTGGTAACGGAGAAATCACGAGAATCTGTCAATTCTCCTTCGGGAATGAACCGAATCGAGTGATTTCTCTAACTGAAACCACGTAATATAATTTCTCTATAGTTTTGCAAAGTGTCTAATAGATTTACGTGTTTAAATTTAGTTCAGAATTCCTGGCTCAGAATCAGCTGCAACAACAATGGTCATGTCATAATGGTTTAATGTCCATGTAGGTTATGGGGGTTAAACTTAATGTCATGTCGGCAATAGGAAAATGTCATAATTATGTTGATGTAATTATATCGAGTGACAACCACAAATTCGCGCCCCCTTATACACAATTATGACATTGCCCTATTGCCGACATGACATTAACTTTACCCCATAACCTACATGGATATTCAAATTCTTTATTCATTACTATACAGGCCACAGGTCTTTTGTACAAAATGTACAACATATTTATGGCGACAGTCACAATGATAAAATACGTGTTCTTTATTCTTTACTGTTATACAGATATTTAGCGATACTAATGATGAGCTTTGTGTTGTAGTTGATAAAAGTATGTTAAACTTATAGACATTTGGGTGTAAATAACATTTTGAAGTAATATAGATATGGCGTACATGTAGGTGAGTATATGGAGCGCACACTAGCAGGAAATGAAACTCGTCTTCCATAAGGTCTATCTCTATAGTTTGCAAAATCTTTCTTTTCGAGGGTTGATAAGTTTTCTACCAGTTTTTGTTTCCAGCCGGTGTGAACTGCATCTAAACCTTGACTTACATTAACGGAATCCCCTCACGGTTAGACAGACTGAGTACAAATATGCTTCACTCTTCTTAATTTAAAATGAGAATAGAAGGACATTATCACGTAAACGTCTGCGCACTCGAGTGTTGGCGTAAATCTGTATGAGTCACCCTGGATTTAGTGTATACGTGGACGTGAATTTCTGGTGTCACTCGATATTTATACATCAGCATCATTATGGCATTACCCTATCGCCGACATGACATTAAGTGTAACCCCGTTATCCTACATTGATATTAAACCATTATGATGACATCAGGCCATTGTTGTTGCAGTTGATTCTGAGCCAGGAATTAACTGCCCTCCTGAACTAACTTTAAACACTGGACTGAGAATGAGTTTATTTACTTTAAGTTTATCTTTCACTTTATTAAAATGATTGAAGAAATATAGCCTTTATGACAGTTGTAGCTGATAATGGCTTTTCGCAACTCGACCCTTGTAACATCGCCAGACATAACTAAATGAATATCCTCTGCAAATCCAAACCGAGTTCAAAAGTAATTTACAACCATTAAGCAAAGAAACACAACTTGTCGTGACGTAAACACCTATGGATCTACCATACCAATCGACACTTGTGTAATTGTGAGATAGGATATACATCGAATAAAGACCGCATGTGACAAAACTATATAAACGTCAATAGTTAAAGTACATTGCTATTGAAGGTCTATAGTTTTGTCACTAAAACTATTCTCAAAATACCTCCTGTAATTGATTCTGTCTGTTACCAGTGAAGATAATCGAACACGTTTTTTTAACAGTCTATTGAAATCGTCACGCGTTTATTGAAATCTCCCGACTGGAGTAATTATGTTACATCTTCTCTTCACGTACACTTTATCTGGGGTGTACATTGAATGACACATGCAATCACACTTTCATATTAGGATATCGAACACAGGAGTGGAGTATAAGTGAAATGGAGAGAGGAAAATGTCCCTTAAGAATGTGAGTGACCATAAGTGAGTGAGTTGGGTTTAACGCCGCCTTGAACAGTATTTCAGACATATCACGACTTGTCAGTTTAATTGGGAGGTATGACCGAACTGATGCAGGGATCAGACGTTGACCACTTCAGAGAAACCCATGAGCACGGGTATGGTGCTGACAACAATCGGGGCCAACCGGGATTAGAAAGTGAGCATGCAAGATCCTGCTTTTAACAATTTTCCAATAATATCGCAACTTGGGTCACCAGAACATTGATAAAAAGCAAGTGATTCCGTGACATTTTATTTGCTAAGAAAGCATGTGTCATGGACTCGAAAAATATTTAGGACACGCCCACCTACGGACTACTGTTTCCTGATTGGCTGATAATAGAATGAGTGGGCTGTGTTGCATTATTGCACTGAACGCAGTAATTTCGTACCGCTGTCTCCAAGTTGTTTGTGTGTTAATGATTAAATAAGCAGTCTGTTGGGTTAGTATTGGCATGTTGATTTATACGAACCGACTGCAATAAGTGGTTTTGGTTGATCGACTTCTAAACGTTAACACGGGTGAACAGAGTATGCACACCGGTTCATTCGTTACCACTCGCTCCTTTCCGTAACCAACAAGAAGCCTCGTCCCTCTATCGATGAATGTTATGTGCGAAAATACGACAAACCAAACAGAATGCGCGTATGACTTCAAGTTCTTCGTCAAAGAATCCCTCAAATTTAATTTTTGATTTTACATATGTTTTGCTTCTAAAAATATACCCAAGCCACAGTTAAATGTGTTCAATCATACTGTATAATTCCGCATGTCCCGGTGTGCTTTAAATTGCATCTGAAATATACATAATATATGGGGAAATATATGTAAACCATTACGCAACTAGTTGACAATTGTTTTAGGTATGCCCGTTTGCTCTAAGACGGAACCGGTCACAAAAATGGACATGCAATGTACGTCTTAACATTGACATAACATATGATGGTTTATCCTGGTTATAGTAACACCCACTGTGTACCCACATGGACATGAAATAATGAAATTGGTAATCGGATAAGAAGGAAAAACATGCATGTTGATAAAACTAACATTTCATAGTATATGCAGCTCAAATTAACAAACACTAATAACTAAGTGATGAGAAAGGGAAAAAATAGACATCCTTAGGACAACCGGGCTTTACAACAAATATTTATTGGGGAATTCGGGTCGTATAGGAAATATTCAGGACGGTAAATCCCTTGAAAAAGGCGAAACACTAGATTGTAGTATGCATTACAAAGATAATACCCTAAGGATCTCACAAACGTATTATTTGGAACTTGGGGAAAATGTCCGTGCACATTTCGCCAGCTAAATGTATGCTCATGGACTTTTTCTTCCTGGGGCTCTTTGTCCCCCCCCCCCCGCGGCCTTCCTTTGTCTCTATTGCGATTACTGCCTAGGGTCTGCTCTTTCCGCAGATACCATACTGTTAGGGGTTTTAAGCATTGGTTTTGACGTATAAGGAGTCAATGATAGACACCGACATATTTGATTGTTTCCGAACTTTAAATGGCTGTTAAGTCATTATTGTGGTGGTTTTGATTTATGTAAGTGATATTGTTGAATGTATATTTCCAAGAGCTTTCGATGTATCTATAACACATGCTATGGTTTCCAAAAGGGGTCACGTGACCAGCCCCAATACATTATGGTAGGAAATTTCTTTTGATCCCGGTTTGGATTTACAGAAGATAATCATTAAACTATGTCTGGCGACGTTACCAGGGTCCAGTTGCGAAAAGCCATTATCAGCTACAACTATCGTAAAGGCTATATATTAACTTAACTTAAGGTAAGTAAACTAATGTCATTCCAGAACTCTGTTAGCTCTTTCCACGCACGAAAACTACTGATGTATCTTAACGTGGTTTTACAGATGTGGATCTATTTGAAAAATAATGGCAGCAATCGGCGGTATCAAGACATACTTGATATCAAAGCCAGAGTAGACATTTACCCAATTGTTGCGTGATGACTCGTCAGTTGCTGTTGGTAGAGAGGAACACTTTCCACTTCCGTCGAGATGCTCTCTTCTCCCGCATCCTATTTCCCCTCAACCTTTCCACCTAACAAGGAACGCACACAATGGCCCACTCGGAAATGTCAAGGTAAAGATGTGTATAAACAAAGAGTTGATGCCAACCATATTTATTTATATTGACCCCGAGGAATCGAATAACAGTTTGCGGGGAGGCAGACAACGAGGATATACTCCAATTTAGACAAATCTTCAATGGGTTTCGATCTATTATAACATGAGCTTGTAACTTATCCCAGCAAATACTTTATCTGGCGTCCTGCATATTTGCGTGCTGTCTTGCAATTGAAACGTCTAAACACACCAGTTCCCTGTCGCAAGGTATTTGGTTCTTTATATAAGCATGGCGGTTTAAATAAGGGGGTCTAGTCCTTAATTGCAGACACTTGGCAAACAATACATTACAATGCATGTTTATATTTGTGCCTATGAAAACAGGTCCCGGAACTTTGTCTGTTCTTTAAAGATAATTGCTTTAAACAGTCAATCAGAAACCACTTACTTAAACTCATTTTGTAATCATTAATTACCTTACCTTGATTGAAAATGACAGCTGGCCTTAATCATATTTCTATAAAACCGTTTTTCAATAAACAACTCCACTACAATAAATTATACTTCGGGTAATTATTATGTGATATCATACCTACTTGTACCAAACAAGCAGTTCTCTCAAATGGCCTTGAGTAAACCGAAAGAAATAACATCCTACCTGGTACCCATCTACTACTACGAAAATCGTTTGGCTTTCCTGTGTTACAAATAACATGTCTGACATGGCAATACATTTCACAAAAACAAACATTTCCATAATGATAAGAATCGCTACTAAAACCAGAGTCCTTTGAACGATACTGACAAAGTGGTGACGAGTCACAATTTATAAGTTATGATAACAGGTATTCGCGAAAAGGTGAGCGTATCCTACACCACCGTGGCACCCGTTACAAACACATGCAAAGGCAAACAACTTGTTCTGCTGAACAAAGAACACGGGAACATATTATACAAGTCAAAATAGGGACTTGTATCGGACATAAATTTGTCACATACGTCAAATTTGATTATGTCCTCCACGTGTCCTGTTTCAAAATTCTATTAAGGCCTTGGATGTTGTAACCCTAATCAAACAACTTTTGCCTTTGAAATCTTCGTAGAAAGAGAATGCTCGATTGTATGACAAAAGGTTTAAAAGTTATTAAAAGGTATTTAAAGTTACACAGTATATTGTTTCATGAGATAACAATATGATTTGAGAACATTAAATGACTATGGTTGCATCTTTCTGAAAGGCATGAAGTCCAAGTATCATTGATAATGCATACTCATGCAATACACAAGTCTAGAAAAACTAGAAAACTTGATGAACCCTCTAGCGTAATCTAATAACTGCCTGGTAGTATTTTGGGTTGATATGCGTCCTTCTGGATTGTAATTAGGCTCGTTCCTTGCCCTCAACTTCTAAGTATAGCTTATTATGTCTCTTGGTGCTTAATGTCCCATCTGCTGTTTGGAAGAAAATGGAAACTCATATAAACGAACTGCATGACACTGATGATATCGCCATGGTATCAATATTGCGTGCATTGCTGGTTTTAACTGACTGGCTTGGCTGGTTAGACTTTATGTTCAAACAGTAAATATAAGGCACGGAATTTGAAATAAAACATATGATACTTAAATTTTATGAACGGCCGACATATTACCATAAACTTTATGATTCACAGAACGAGCATTTCTAATCAAGATTTTAGGCCATTATATTTTTGTTGTTGGCAATCTAAATCCGCTTAAAACGACAACATTTCTCACTATCAGTTACTGACAGATGAAGCTGACCTGTTAAGGACAATGACACATAATATTACAGCGACATATTCATAGGTGTCTCAGATACTGTTCATACGGGGGCACGGGTGGCCCAGTCGTCTGAGGCGCCGAGATTCGCTGTGCAGAGTTGCGTCCCTTGGGTACGCCAGAGACCTATGATTGTGGGTTCGACTCCCGGTTCGCCCCGGTTATGTTTCTAGGTTTGTCAGCACCATACCCGTGCTCGTGGGTTTCATCGAAGTGGTAAACGTCTGAGACCTGCATCACTTCGGACTTTCCTCCCACATTAAGCTGACACGCCGTGACATAACTGGAATACTGTTAAAAGCGGCGTTGAACCCCACTCACTCACTCACTCACTCAGCGACAATCAAACGAACATTGTCATGTATTGGCGATCCATCAAACGCATAATTAGCTTATGTTTTAATGCCTTCCTACAGAGACGTAAACATAATGAGTTCATTATAAACATGTCCAATTAGAACTAGGTTTGCCCAAAACGTCGATGGTTATAATTATAACGTCAAGACCATCCTGCTGTTTCTTGTCATTTAACATGAGCATCGACATTCATTTGTCAAATCAATGGTTCTGTAAAGATTTCACTTTGAAGAATCTGAAAATAGAACTGATAGAAATAGACTTCCTGGCATCCATCCCACCATTGACTGTCTTATACCCATTGAAAATAATTGTTCACTTCAATAGGATATGTCACTAAGGAAGTTCTGCAGGAGGAAAGGCAACATGTTTCAAAGTAAATATTTGGTCTGTTACGTTTGTACAATTCAGGTGTTCGCAAGTACGTTTCCTTAACTCTTGTTGTCATTATTGTAACTCTAGGGTGATTTGTCAATGCACAATACTGGTTCGTAAATTTCCAATGTGTATGAACATATGGAACCTTTCTTAATATAAGTAGTCTCCCTTGAGGTTCTTAAACTAATAAAGTGCAATCGAACATGCACCAGGACAACAGCAGTGAATATAAAATGTCTTATTCAGAATTAATTGCTCTCCATTCAAATGTATTTGAAATTGATCGTGGGTTATTGAAATGCATGTTGGGCCGTCTTAAATTGAAATATGACGATTCAAAATGCAAATAGGGCTTTTCAAGAAGTATGGTAAGTAATGTCAAAGAGAGTCAGAAGCTGGATAGGACGATGTCCGATATAGCCAGAGACGTTCGATAGCACGATTTCAGATATAGCCATAAAAGTTGGATAAAATGATATCAGATTAGCCAGAAGTTGGATAGAACGACGTCAGATATAGTCAGACGTTCGACTGGACGATTTCAGATACTTAAAGCCAGAAGATGGATAGAACGATGTAAGATGTACCTAAGGTTGGATATAACTTACGAGTGAGTTCTTGTATCCCAACAGCGATCATTAAACGATCGTTTCCGTCCAGGCGAGTAGCGAATTTCGTTCACGAGGAGATGTCAAGTTAGCTTAACCTGACGTTTACTGAAAATCTATACGTGATCATATTACGAATGAATTCTCTTTTCAATTATATGAATAAACCCATATTCATAAATGTGACAAAGGTCTCTTTTCACAATCTGGTCAGCGATTCGTAATGATCTACATTGTACATAGCTATCGACAAAACGTCATTTTCAACACGGTAAGAAGAACAATTATTGATATTATGTAGTAATGTAGTAATGTTTGCCATTTCGTTCATAATGATATGATCCATTACAGAAAGGGATAACCACATCGCGAATAAGAAAAATGACGTTCTGAGTTTGTCGTGTTAACTGTACAGTGGCATACGTCTAAGACCTGCATCACTTCGGGTTTCTTCCAGTATACTATGACTACATATATATAATCTCACCCTCGTGTCTTTTGATATCAAGAGTTTTAATCTTTTATTAACCAGTTCTTCCAATTTGTTTCACTTTGTAAACAGCAATAATCAGTGTATTAAGTGTTAAAAGTATTGCTAAACAGCTTCAGTAACAGAGAGATTAGTGATGTCATTTGACTGTGACGTCATGGTAACCGATGACGTTACAATGAACTGTAAAGCACTGTGGTGTAATTTCATGGAAGCGATATTTCAGAACAGAGATCGCTTGATCTCACCCAAGCGATATTCGTTGTGCAGACCAGTTTTGGATGATAAAACTGAAATACTATTGCGGCGTTAACCCAACTCATTCACTTTTGACATACCCAGTGCATGCTGCAACTGTGAAAGTTACGTTGGTCCAATTTGGACATGCCGCACCGCCAGTTTCAGTATGAACAGAGAACACAGAACATACTATGTAGAGTAAACCTACACCAAGACTCTTATATGTGACATCTTTGATGACATACAGTTTTGCATAAAACTATAACAGAGTTTGGCTCGTTATTTACCACCTATTAAGGAATAGAAATGGAAGTAAAGGAGCGAAAATATTGAATCGTAATGAGCCAACAAATATAATATCCCATAAAATAACTCTAGTACATATAGCGAGTGCGTAGATTGAACGCTGTCTAAAGCAATGGTACGGCGAGGGGACACCAGAAATCGCATATTATTACCATGATAGGAATCGAACCCGGGCTTCGGCGTAATGAGCCAACGCTTTAACCACCAGGCTACCTTACCTCCCCTGAGCATTAAGTTAGGAATGAAGGAATGCCGATATATAGTATAGAAGTTATTATAAACAAGGTAATATGCAGGAACAATAGAGAGATACAACTCCTGTATTGAAGTTAGTGACTGAGTCGGGTTTACCTAGTACTCATTAGCAATATCTCGAGTACATCTCGTTACAGCCATAAAACAAAATAAATAGAAAGAGAATAGTGGGAAAAAATATGAATAGCCTAGAAATATAATTGTGTAAAGAAAATATATCATAAAGTATATATTGACAATATTTTGGAAATTAGAAGAAATTACATATAACGGAATATTGTTGCATAGATAAGATATGCATATAGGATAATATGTATAGTAAAGAAATGAAGTTATTTAAAGAAAAGTATAGCATAGGAAGAAATATACTGGCAGAGACAATAATGATTATATTGAAAAAAAAAGAAGATATTTGAGAAAGATTTGCGTGGATGCATGAATAAGATATTAATATTCGGACACTGGTGAACTTCAAAAGAATAATGAAGTGCAATCTACCTTAAGTGTCTACTCCCTGCTCTCTGCAGCTCAGCCACTAAGCATCCATAGTCAACGTGTGTTAACACTTCTCTGAACAGCCCATCACCTCATTCCATTATGCTGTCACCTTGCGCATCCTGCTATG
The DNA here is from genome assembly GCF_023055435.1 of Haliotis rufescens. Lineage (NCBI taxonomy): Eukaryota > Metazoa > Mollusca > Gastropoda > Lepetellida > Haliotidae > Haliotis > Haliotis rufescens. The sequence continues at coordinate 55,756,549 of NW_025963779.1, read as the reverse complement.
TCCTGTTGTAACAGAAAAAAGGTTCACGTAGTCAAGCATGACTGCATCGTGCGCACGGTATTGTTTGCCGATATATATAGCGTCACTGTTTGCGACATATGTTATGAATCATTCATATAAATTCAAAAGTGAAATTGATTTGACTGTGACAGAAAATAGAAGTTAATACTTTCATCTAGTCTGTGTGTGCCAGCCGACCGCTGTACCGTGCGATCAGGACACAGGGAGTGAGCTAGTAGGGTTTAACGCCGCTATGGACAGTATTCCAGTTATATCACGTCGTGTCAGCTTATTGTGGGAGGATAGACCAAAGTGATGCAGGTCTAAGACGTCTACCAATTTCTTGAAATCCACTAACACGGGTATGCTGCTGATAAACTAGAAACAACATCGGGGCGAACCGTGATTCGATCCCACAATCATAGGTTTCTTGCGTGCCCAAGGGACGCAACTCTGCACAGCGAATTGCGGAGCCTTATATCTCTGGGGCACATGTGCCCCCTGACACTTGACACATAAAGTACACAGTCGTTGATTTATTACATAATATAAGTTTTGCTCTATGTATGAATGCAACATGTACACATTCCATATATGGCCAATTATGTTGCTTCATTTAAGTAGTTGATGCTTTATGGATATACAACATAACGTATTAATCCGGACAATAGATAGTCAGGATTGATGAAAATCGGGATCGGGACATATATAGACGTTCCTTACAGAAACGTCCGAAATGAGAGGTTTCTGGATTCACAAGGTTCATATTAACACTTTTCACTGTGAATAAAATAAGACTGGCCTTCTCTTTTGGAGCTTGAAAAAAATAAAGAACGTAAACACCTTCACTGTCCTTAAACACAAGCTGTTACCTAAGTCTGTAAACAAACTTGTTGCTGAAAACAAACTGAGCCAGGAATGAAAACCCTTGCAGCATGTATAAGTTAAACTATTCTCAGATCTCGTTATTATTGTATTTGGAAACTCTCCACTGATTTGTTTATATCAACAAAGATAACAACATAGAGTTAGCGACGCCTCGTTATTAGATAAACATAATAAAAGCTGAAATTTCCTTCTAAATATCTATCAGATTGAGGCTGGTTTCTATATATGAATCATCTTTATTTGGATAAACTAACAGATGGGCGTTATGTGTGCACATCGCCAAACTGCTATAATTACATTGCTCAGTTCAACTGGTACGCAAGTTCACATCTTCAAAAGTCCCAAATTAAGTCACCAAAATCGATTTTGATATATATCTTGTTCAGAATCTATATTTCCTCTGAAAACACTTGACATACTGTTCCCATTCTTCTAATCAAATCGTGTTGGGCGTGACATTGATACAATCGTTTAATGACAGTTACTGTGCAACCTGTTGCGGATGCACACATTAACTAGAACATTGTGTGTGTGAGCCGTGGAAGTGATTGCTGATTGATATACTGTATAGACAATCTAGAAGTAACGTGCCTTTTGTTATTATGTATGTGATCCGATCGGAATGGATACAGTTGTATTGAAACTACCATCATGTTAGTGATTCAATTTTCATATACCAAAGTGCCTGACAAAAGAAAGTACCCACCATGTTTAATTGTGGTTAAAATAAATCAAACAAGAAATGGCTAGTCGATGGTGATGTATATGATAGATAATAAAGGTTGTGTTTTGGACCTCAAGTTACTGTTTCGGTGACTGTTTTCAGGCCATGAACGTTTTGGTAACATTTCTAAATGGTCAAGTCCAATTTTCAAGTGTAAAGTTATATTTTCCCGGCAGTTTAGTGTTTTTGAATGACATGGCTAAAAATTGCCGACGATAACAGACTATTTTGTAAAAAGACAAAATGTTGAGTATATATTCCACCACTGACAATATATCGCGGGGAGGTATCATCCTACTGCGATCCATTCATTGTTAGATCACCTGGCTTCAGAGCTGAATGTAGTAAGGAAAATCAATAATGAGTATAGCTGTGTATTTACTTAATATGCACTTGAGCAAATACACCACCGGTAATATAAGGCGATGCGGAATGTCACTGCGATCCTCTTTTAAAGCTTCACGTAACTTCACGAACTTGATAATTATTACTGGACGTATATGTGTGCATGTTTGACTTTTTAAGAACCAATCTTTTAATATTCATGGGGTTGGGGTGGGGCCTGTTAGAGACAGGATATGTTATAATTGCTGCCCCAAAACACACGATATCTGGTGAGGAACTGGGTTGTCAAAATTTCCCTTTTGTTTACATAGCATTATTAAGACAACCAGCATATGCAGAGAACAATTTAAACATCCCCGATTGTGTATATTTAAGTCTGACATTCAGTCCCAGAAATAAAGTTATCTTATTTAAAATAATATATATATCTACAAAATAAAAAGATCCCAGAACAATCCTTAATTTCATGTCCCGGAGCTGAGGCAATCTAGACTTGCCACATTCTAGAATTGAATTGGTCTCCTTCTTAAATTTACCGGTGGTCTGGGAGACAGACTAGTGTACATTTGTAAAAAGTTTACCTCTACTCGTGCCCTTCGTGGTTATATATGGACTTTCATTGCTCATAAGCAAGAGAATCTCTACATTTGTACTCAGCAGACGCAAATCAAAATTTACAAATCGTTTTTCGTTTCTACAATATAAGTAATTGTGCAACCGTGGAGCTGGATTTCTGGTCCATCACTTGTCTGATTCTTTACTTGACGCATGGCAGGAGTACTGCTGTGCGGTGTCAAGCACTAAACACATGCTTTCTTATGCAAATTGTTTGAGTGGCGGGTGCTACCGGTAGGCAGGACATGTTTACCCTTTTGGCAAACACAGAGTGTCATCACTGATTTTCTTCACTGTTTTGCCTATTACGTCCAAGCGAATCTGTTTCGTTGGAAAATCAAGACCGGTTATTTTCTGAGAGGTGACAAACTGGTGTTTTAGAAACTATCCTCTGCTCTTGCACCACGTGGCCTTACATGGACCCATATGTCAGAGGTGCCTTATAAGGATTTATTTCTGGATTCTTGTAGTCCCCTTGGCTTCCTATCCTCTACTTTTGCACTGCTTGGCGTTATAGTTTGAACTTGCATTATCATTACAGATGTTAGATATATGGAGATATAGATATAGAGAATCTCACCTGAGTCCTCGTTTCTTTTGATATCAAATCTATCACGACGAGTTGATAAAAGTGGAAAAAATCCGACGTTTGCCGATGTGTTTTTTATCAACGAATGTTGATATATTTTATATCAAAAGACACTCGGGTGAGATTTGATTTATCATCCATCATCATTCTTTCAAAAAAAAATCAGTTTGTAGACAGTAATAAGCAGTATCTTAAGTGTAAAAAGTACTGCTAACAGCTTCAGTAGCAGAGACATTAGTGATGTCTTTGATTGTGACGTCACAATGGTCTGCAAAGCATTGTGATGCAATTTCACCGCAGCGATATCTACAATGTAGATATCGCTTGATCTCACCCAAATGATATCTCCTGTGGGAGCCAGTTTCGGATGATAAAGGGGAATGTTTCCTGTCCAGGAGGTGGGTTGGTCAGTAAGTGAATTGCTTGATGCTTACATCTGGTTTAGGAACTCATCACTACTAGATCGATGGGGTCGTGTATGATCATCCTGGAGCAAACGATGTCTCAATATAAGCCGCAGTAATGACACACCTAGTCTCGTAAATGATGATCTTTACATTTGCTTGTCACGTACGTTTATCCGCCCTAAACAGAGGTTTCGCTACATGTTCCATGTTCAATATTGCCTGCACTTATACATGTAACTAGAATCCTTCTTAGTATAAACAAACATGAGACTTAATGGTTGCTACTTCTTGTGCATGTCAGAGAAAACCAAAAACAGAGAACTTCAAGGTATTTATTTCATATCTTTACAGAATAATGGTTTTCTTTTGATTTCACAGCTCGGGGACAACCTATTGAGATATCTGTTATCATATACAAGCTACCGAGACGTTGATATTCAAATAAGGGCGAGATTGGGCTCTGTTAGGGAGAAACATATATACACGTTAAACTGTCAGGTACAAACGATTGGAATCAACTTTTCTGAGGATGACCATCACCCCGAGATTCATCCCCCTTTGAGTTTGTAATCACCAACTGTAGTTCTCCTCTTCGCAACGCATTGTCATTTCCTTAAATCGTGACTAGGCATCGCCTGTGAACGTTACACGCCTGATTGACGGCGGTTTAGAGAAGCGGGTATTCATGTGCCTGTTAATGTGTATCCGGGTCTATAAAGCTGATAAGAGTTACGAGATCCGGGTTATAGCATTTTGAAGAAGACGTGATTTTATGGCTAAAGAAGCATAATTCACACGGTTGCAAAGCGAAGGACTTACATAAAATACCCTTCTCTTTGAAAACTGTCAAGCATTGCCTCAGAATGAATTGAAATAATTTGAACACATTCTAGCTTAAGACATACCTACATTACCCACACCTCATATGTCACACATACAAAATGTGTTTGCGTTTTTGTAAATCATGGTACAGATTCTTTTAAATCCCACGATTCAACTAGCTAGATTCTTCACGACAAAGGCCTTTTCTTTATTTACCTCGTTGACTTTTTCTTTGTGGACTGAATGTCTTTTCACACATTTTGAAATTTATTATCGAAGACACGTCGCTATATGAGCATACACAGACAGAGGAAATTAGATTGATCGTCTGGGCTGAAAGAGCACGTTCCTGGACCATAAAATAATCTAGAATAGTTGGACATTCGTTATCATCGTGCTTAAAAAGGTCTTGCGAATATTTCCATTACATTTCACGAAGCTGTAAACTACGCCGTCATACACATTCCAAGTTATTACCTTAACGCATCAGCACATGACACCGAAACAAGAGAAATCAATGTTTCGTTTGATTGAAATGAAAATACCGTTTCACCATTGATAAAAGAACCAGTTTGACTTCAACGGAATATATTGTCCCAGTTAAACTCCTAACGAATTGTGAGCCCTGAAATAGAAGACATTTCAATCCCAATCTGCGGCTCTGGTCCCAGAGTCTATTCTTGTCCGTGTCCGTAGCTAAGAACTTTTCTGACTTTTATCTGACATATTGCACCCCGAGGATATTCATTGTAAGCGCTTACTGACTACTTCAGGGCTGTTCACATTCTCATCTGACTCCTTGTCATTTCAATTTCAGTTTGCATTGCTTCTGAAGCGTGTGAAGAACAAAACACAAATTCAATAACATGATATTGCCTAAACAGAAACGTTCCACTTAAGATAACACTTCCTGTTACAGCACCTGAATGAGCCTGACAGGGTTACTATCTCAAGCTTCAACCGGACCACTGCGTGAAAGAAGATCCTATTTATTCTGAAGAATTAATTAAGTGGTTTTTTGTCCCGTACGAAAGGAAATTGGTGCCAAATGAGATATATTCGAGACTACGTGTAAGTGTGTGAACTGCATTTGCTATTTTACAATCGTGGATTCCAAGAATTTTCAGAGAGTGAGTGTTGGTTTTGCGCCGATATTCCAACAATATCACCACGACGGACAGAAGAATAAGAGATGTACCTATGTGGGGGATCGAACCTGGCGTTGCAAGCGAACGACTTCTGGCCCCTAGACTGTTCATGAATATCCGGAGGCAACTTATAATTCATAAAACCGTAAGCTTCATCAACCATTTCATATTCAACTCGGTGCAACTGTATTCGCGAACTACACGTATGCATCCGGGCATAACATATATCATATGATATACGTTGTTGTACCCATGATGAACCCAAAACGTAAGGGGTATTCAGTACGAGATATATGTCTTAATTACGAGTCATTCAGTCAATATAGCACCGCCTCTCGAAGCTTCGTGAACAGCCTTGTTTAAATATGAGACCTGTTAAGCAAATACGCAACATGCATACATACACATGTTGACTTAGAAACAAGAAATAAGCAAATATACACTGCATCCAACGCGCTCATAATGTCATCAAGATTGATCTATTTAATATTTACAGAAGACCTCTCAAGAGAGTAGTAACAGCGTCTCCAAAGTGAATAGAGAAGTGTTAAAAACAAACGTAAATAAAAGCGACAAAACCCTTTCCATAATCATGAGAAATATCTTACAAGTCCATTATACGATTCCGACTACAGCATAAGCATGTGTAAATGAATCACTATCAAATAGTGATGATGCCAGCTGTTCGCGAAAAGGTGAGAGTGCCCTGCACACAAACGGTGACATCCGTCAAAAACACATGCAAAGGCAAGTCAACTGTTCACCTGACAAAAACACACGGGAACATATCGTAAATGTCAAATTGGGAATTTGACATTATCTTTGTCACTGATGCGTCGAATATGGAAATATTCTCCACATGTCTATCATAATACTTTTTGAAAGATTTACTGTTGAAACAACGTCTGAGTCGTATAATACTCTTAGACATGTTCGAGTGAGTGAGTGAGTGAGTTGGGTTTAACGCCACTTTTAACATTATTCCAGTTATATTACGGCGTGTCAGCTTAATGTGGGAGGAAAGCCCGAAGTGATGCAGGTCTCAGACGTTTACCACTTCGGTGAAACCCACGAGCACGGGTATGGTGCTGACAAACCTAGAAACATAATCGGGGCGAACCAGGATTCGAACCCACAATAATAGGTTTCTGGCGTGCCCAAGGGACGCAACTCTGCACAGCGAATCGCGGCGCCTTAGACGACTGGGCCACCCGTGCCCCAAAGACATGTTCGAAGATAGAACACGCTCGATTGTATGTCTATAGCTCGATTGTACGTCAAAAGCTCGATTGTTTCTCAAAAGCGGTTATCTTGTGGTAAAAGAATCACCAATGTCAAACACAGTTGTCTGTGAACTGCAAAGAGCCTTGGGTATTAACTCAGATGTTACAGTTGTACTAACGTCTATACACGTTAGCAAATTCCTAATGGAATTAACAGACCATACTACAAGCAAATATGTTTTCTTTCCATTGCAGTAATGGACTGAAGTTATCCATTCTGCATGCCAGAGACGTGCTTCAAGAAAGCGTGTGATGGCATTATGCTGTTGGTGATTAAAGCGGAGAAACCCACGCACAAAAATCCTGAAACAACTGAATTACGAAGAAGACCGTGTTTCAACGATGGATTGGTGTTTCTGACAAAATAACATTCTTCACAGATCACATGGAAACAATACCGCGGATTTATCCTTCAATGACCTTTCCACGGATAACCTATACTTTCCGCCTGGATTCTGTGCGCAACGCCGAAGAAGATGAAGTGGATGAAATGTATTTATTTTTAGAGAAAGATTACCATCGATAAGTAAAACGTAGATATTATCCCTCAATCTTGATTTGTTTCCCGGTGTGTCGTTTTTTCCATGACAAATGAGGCACACGTGTATCCCTGAATTGGTGGCACGTGCCATGGCACGAACTATGCGCTCAGCTACTACAAGAAGACATATGTGATGTATTAACTCATTTGAAAGTATAACACACCTTGAAGGAACTACATAAGTGGTCAATGGTGCTTATGGTACGATGATACCCTTACCAAAAATATTTCTTGAGATTAACAATGAATATGGTTTGAGTGGTGTTCATACATATTTCCAGGAATATCACAGCAGGGGGTCCACGAAATGACTTCAGACGTCTGGCCCATGTGGGAAATCGAACCTAGGCCTTCCATGTGATGTGCTTACAGTTTTACCGCTCGACTACCTCAACTGGAACTTTCATGAATATTCGGAAATAACTTATTAATAATGCGTAAAACCGTAAGTTTCTCCAACCATTTCATGTTCAGTTCAGTTCAGTTCAGTTCACCAGTTTCAGAATAAACTGTTGGAGGTAAATTTTAAGACAGGGGGCGAGATGTCATGCTACTCTCATCGAATGACGGGGACAGGAGATATTTTCACGAGTGGCGTATCCTGGAATTTCCTATTTATAATATACTTTTTGCGTAGTTGTCTAACGGAAATTTAATTTTTATTATTACAAATGTAAAAACAAACAACAAACGGCAAAAAGCGATATTAACTCCATAAATGACCATCTGTCATTGTTTTGCCTTGTCAACGTGGAACTAACGTAAAAAAGATATTTTCAGTTTGTGTACGGCCAAACACTTACGATAAAGGGAGACAATTTGCGGGGAGGTAGCTCTTGCATGACTGCATTGAAATATCAAGTGTTATGTTCACTGCAATGAAAATATCACTTTTCTCAACTTCAGAAAACTCAGTCTTTCACAATGAAGTATGTAATAATGTTTTTCATTGTAACATATGAAATACCTCGGTCTGAAGTATGATGAACCCAAAACGTAAAGGATATTTAGCAAAAGGTACAAGTGTTGCAAAATGAGGTTAAGAGACATCTTGCGAAAACATCGACTTTCGATAATACTTCGTAATATATCACGTGCATACATCACAGCAACTACCAATGAGTTCACATAAAACAAACCCGGGTCGGATATTACGCGTGACAGGTGACGGTGATTTCTCTAGAAAGCGAGTTGTAATGTATAGATTAGAACCTGCCTTAGGCCTGTATGGCGCTGGGTGTTAATCGATGGACTTTTGTCCACCATGTCGCCTACAGACATGGCAAACGTCTTACACAACACTTGTTAAGGGGAATTATTTCGAAAAACGTATTCTCAAGTGTGAAGGCTTTTTGAATGCCATTGCCGGTAAAAAGTTTGACACAAGCTTGGATTTGAAATTTGAATATTGACCAGCCGTTTATTTTTCGATAATTGCAACATTAATGTGCATTAAAATTAATGTTTAAAAAGTTGAGAAAGAAATTGCTTTGTTGAGTATATTTATTAATATTAATATTTATTTTATAAACATATTTACATAAGACATTTTGAGCAAAACATAGTTTTTTATGAAACGCACGTTCAATATTTCATTATAAAGGTAAACTATACTATTTTGGAACCCAGTATGAAATCAGGGCAAGGATAGCACATGCCCTTGGCACGTGGCGATTAAACGGATCGAGTGGTAAGGCTTGGTGGATTGGTCAATTACGTGTTTATGTACCCTGACGACGTGTATCGTTGCTAACTCTATCAATCACTGGTTTGTCTGATCCAGACTCAAACATTTTTTTACAAGCCGACGTGATATAGCTAGTAAATTGCTGACTGGATCATTAATGAACAAACTGACTGTCATTGATGTAACTTTTTCGATTTGCAATTGTCCAGCGAATCCATAAATTTAGAACATAACTGTTATTTCAAGATGACAAGAGAACATGATATATAAACATATATATTCAAACTAAACATACATTTGTTGCAAAAGCCTGGACTATTATTACAACTGAAAAAGTTGATTGATGTTGGGCACAGACTTTAAGCATCACAAGACGATGGTACGCTTCATATGTCAAGTTGTATGAAACGGCCGTTGCAATTTACACAGACATGGTATCATGGATGTATTGGGTATTTAAACATGCCATTCACGTTGTTCGTTGAGTGCAACACTATCTCAGTCACGTTGCATTATTTAATTCTGATATCTCAGCCCGAAACAATATGATGGGTCACACGTACGTTTAAAAAACGTTTTTAAAGAAGAACACTTGGTGAGACGATTCTTTAGCAGAAAGGCCCTCTTGGAATTATTCCAGGTCTGAAATAAAAAACACTTTTCCTTTGTGTGAAATTCTAAGTTGTTTTGCCATGTTAATGCAATAATATCTGGGCATTTGATATATATTATATGGTTTGTAATATGTAAATCTAAAAGCCTACTTGAAACATTATACTCCACACAAGAGTGAGTGAGTTGGGTTTAACGCCGCTTTTAACAGTATCCCAGTTATGTCACGGCGTGTCAGCCTAGAAAGCCCGAAGTGATTCAGGTCTCAGAAGACCATTCCATGCGATTTTAAATAAGCCAAACCAACCTGGTTGACCTTACAGTCATGAGAAAAAAGGTCCCGTCCACGAAGCCCTCCACAGGCCCCGTCTATTGATAACGGACAACCTCCTTGAACCCCGTCTCAAAATGCACAGTTAATGATAAACAGCTCCAATAAATCTGTGAATGGTATACTAACCTATTAAACAACATGAGATGTTTAAATATCTTGCTTGTATGGGACAATACACGGGGTCATGCCCCATCTCGGGCAATATGCTGAAGGTCAATAAATCAATCGTAAATATTTTACCGTAACCCCCCCAACCCCCCCCCCCCCCCCCCCCCCCACCCACACACACCCCTACCCAACACCTTCCTTGTTCCTCCCCCTGTCCCTTCCCAACCCCTTTCTACGTCTCAACACGGGCATGTAGAGAGTTGAACGAAAGGAGCAAGAGTCAACGCGGTCCCTTTTTATTCTGCGTCAGGAGGAAATATAAAGAGTGGGGATTTCTCCTTGTGTCAGTCGTTCATGGTTCTGGAGGAATGTTGACAAACAGGGGTACGAATTATCTCACCTGTCATGCATTATCCTACCGGATTTGTTGACATTGGTGAAGCGATTGTATATAGGAATGTAAGGCCTTGTGTCTGAAATGAACTTATTGTGTTTGTTGGCTATACAATTCTGTGTAAGTGTTTACATTTGACCTGTATTTTCCATTTATGTTGGCCATAGTTTACAGATGGTGTATACTGCAATACGTGCATTTAAAACCAACTACTGCACTTGATGGTAACGTTAGACCATGGCATTATTTAATATATTTGGCGTCTGCTTTGTGATATTGACATTGATATTAAATACTGAACAATAGGGTGGGTTAGAACAAAACTTACGAAGACGAAACAGGCTTGGAACATTTCCTTCATACATGCCATTCATAGCAATATCTGTTAAAGCGAAGGACCGCTGGCAAATAACAGCTTCTTTTAACTTCTAGAATAAAAAATCGGCTTGAGACGACTTGAGTAATACAAGAGTAAGACCATCCATAAAACAAATCAGATGCAATTAATGTTCTGGGTTCTGAGAAGAGCTTGAAAATACAAATTACAAATAGTCAAAAGCCAGAATGCTGTAGAATTAGTACCAAGATGAAAGTACAGAACAGAGGACTCCCCAGCACATGAGCAACAAGCCAAATGTCATCCAATTACCTGCTTAGTGCCGGACCAATGGGCATAAATAACGGTTTCAATACGGTTGCCAACGAAATCAAACTAGTACGCCAGAAATGGAGACGGATGAGCCAAACTGAGGGGGATTTTGGGTGACGCTCATGCAAACTCAAACGTTTCCATCTACAGATACAAAGAGGTTAAAATGGTCATTAGCTTAATGTCATGCTCTTCAGCTACAGGTAGGACAATAGCCTTAACATAATTGTAAAGGTTTGGCTTCACAGTTGATGTAAGACCTTCAACACTTCGGGATTTCCTCCCACACCAAGCTGACACGCCGTGATATACCTGAAATACTGTTCAAAGAGACGTTAAACCAAATTGACTCACTCACACCAAGTTTTAAAAATAGCCAATGAAATTGACATATCTGTAAAGGTGTATCTCAGCGGTTAGCCCCATAGTTTAATATCTTAATATCATGCACACGCGTAACTACATGGCTGCCGAGAGGCGACTGATCTTAATATCACCGCAAACGTGGAACATGTACGCTCCAACTGAGAGTTGAATGATCTTAACATCAATACACACGTGCAACGACAAGTACACACCAGCCGAGAGGCGACTGATCTTAACATCACTGCAAATGTGCAAAATGTACGCTCCAACCGAGAGTTGAATGATCTTAACATCACTACACACGTGCAACAACATGACACACCAGCCGAGAGGCGAATGATATTAACATCTCTGCACACGTGCAACAACATGACACACCAGCCGAGAGGCGAATGATCTTAACATCACAGCAAATGTGTAGCCCCGTAGTTAAACTAGCCTCAGTAATGCAGTGAAAACTGTGAAGCGTTTACATCCAAAGGACGACTTTCCAAGATACAAGTAAAAAGACCAGTGATCACGTTTTAAGAAAGTGGATATTAAAACCTACTACAACCATATCAATTCTCCAAAAACTGCTTGTTATTCTGAAAAGCAGGACCTCCCACAATGTTAAGTGTCTTACAGTACATATCAATGTTCATTTCTTGAGAAGTGATACAAATAAATAACACATAGGCATTCAGATAATCAACATATAGCTTGCCCGTATACAACCAATTCTTCTTTGATCTTTTTTTTTATCACATAAACACCACATATAGCTGCAGTGTACACCTGCCAAGGTGGATATACTTATTCCCTTGAAACTGTGTACACAATGGCAGACATTTTATTACAAAACAGTATGCACAGAAACCATAAAACACATTTTTAAAAATTAAAATTGAGGTCAAACACAAAAAATGCTTTGAAGTTGTTTATAGGGGAATTTATACAGCTTGCTGTGGGAAAGTAAGGGAACAGAGTAAGACATATTACGTCTCTGTCGTGCGCCTGATGTGAAGAGTGAATATCGTGACTCTACGCATTTCCACACATCTGTCCGAGGCGGTCACCATGGCAACCATAAAGGATTAATCCCTTCATAATCTTTTAGTGGCAATATTTGCTAAATATAAATATTTTGGAGACATATATGATACCACTTTACAACCCGACATAAGCTGCACGTGTTTCTACGTACGTGTTCAGCGCGGACGTATTCAATTATGTAAGAAGTGACTCATTAATAGCAATCCCTAAAACACACGGGTTTTGACCGAGTAACGGATTACAAGCCAGGCACAAGTGGTGTCTATACAAGTTGAATATCTATGATTAATTATGGTGATTTGTTTTCTCTCTGCGCCGAAAATATTTGATTTGGCGTCGCATGCTTTAGCTACGGCTAAGATGAACTCATGCCCATACAATCGTACGGGCTTTGACAAAAGAACAAGGTAGTCAATTAATGGACTTCAACAGGAACATCCATGATCTTCTGGGATTTCTTTGTATTCATACAATGACTCCCTTAGCCTTTTAATTTCAACACCTAGGTCCAGCATCACGACAGTCTAGCTGGCTTCCTCTGCTTTGTTTTGAAGTAAAGAAAGTTGGTGAAAAAAAAGATTTCATCATTAACACGTTATGGCCGCCAACAATGAACATGGAAACAATATAAGACGATTACCAAAGATATGTATATGTGCATGAATTTATCGGTTCGTCAATACTCGGGCAAGATTAAGGCTGGGGACACCACGTAGGAGACCCGTGAAGACCCGGGGTAGAATAGGTCTTCAGCAACCTATGCTTGTCGTAAGAGGCGACTAACGGATCGGGTGGTCAGGCTCGCTGACTTGGTTGATGCATGTCATCGATCCCAATTGCGTGGATCGATGCTCATGATATTAATCACTATATTGTCTTGTCCATACTCGATTATTTACAGACCGCCGTCATATAGCTGGAATATTGCTGAGTGAGGCGTTAAACAACAAACCAACAAACCAACCAACACGACCTAGAATCAAACCCTTTGTTCCGGGGAAACGAGCGAACGCTTTCACCACCAGACTACCCCACATCCCTACTATCGATTAGTTTCTTACTTAGTTTTTCATTCTATTCGTTGAACTCTGTCAAACCTACAACCTGAAATCATAAAGGTTTACAAAATGTTTAAACACTGCGGACGGTTTTATTACATGCATATGGAACCGAACCAGTGTTGTTTGCGCGACGAACCAACGCACTAACCACCAGGCTACCGCAAACACAGCATTAGCTTCTTGCGCGCGTTTATCATTCAACTTATTGAACACTGTCAAACTACTCTGTCATACAGACCCTTAAACAAATTATAGCCAATACAGCCCATGCATATCGATAATAGCGGACAAGTCTTGATTACTGCAGTTTCAGGTCTGAAAATGAGACGAATCTCTGCGCTCCTTTTGATTATATTTTATAACGATAACAACTGGGGGTTTTTCTGTAAAATATAGTCATTTCAGAGACTAGAGGTTAGTCTATCTGTCAAACCTATCATTAATGTTTACACAATATTCAAACACTACGAAGGGATGCATTACATGGGAACTAACCCGTTTTGTTTGCTGACGAGTGACGCGTTCATCCATAAGACTGCCCCACAGCCCAACAAAGATAATCTTCTTAAGGATGTTTGTCATTCTACTTACTGAGCTCTATCAGGACCCGAACCCAAGCTCATAAACGTTTACATTATAGGCAACATCCACTAGAAACCCATCAAATATATTACAAGCACAAACAAATCAATCATTGAATATGTGATGGCAATGTATTGTTCACTTTTGAATGGTCAAGTGTTTGTTCTTTGACTATGAATGAACGGATAGCTTAGCTAAACAGGAGTGTCCGCGATATCTAAGCTGTGCCTTGCCGCCTATGAGGCTTGAAATACAACCAGCTCTGTAGGTCATAAATCTCATGTATGTCATATTTATGCCTTCCCTGCAGCAGTATGGAACCACTGTTATTGTATTTTGATACCGTTTAATCTTGTTTTCATGAAGAAAGTCTGATTAATGGATTCAATATTCTAAAATATGCCCTCCCTCAAACGACACATTGTCTTTAAGCTTTAACCCACCACGATCGGGCATTTCCTTTACGTTTTAAACTTATCAAAATGTATATGTGCAAAGGCATTGTCGCTTTACGGTGCTCGAGTGGTAAGTGGCGTTTAAGAAGGAGAGATTACACACGCATTGCGAGAATCTGTGAGAGTGAAAGAGTAGGCGAGAACACAAGACTAAGATACCCGATAACAAAATACATGTTGCATCTTTTTTATCCCCAAAGTGATAAAAGAATACAACATATATCAACATGATTCAATATGCACTTAACTTCCTCACAGAAGTACATATTTGGTTTTATAAGTGACGATGTGACATACATTTTACATTAGCTTCTGAATTTGCTGTTAAAAAAAATGCTCTATTTTTGGTTTTGAAGTTCATTCACGAGATGTACATAACCTATGAAATCGTTTTTTACATAATACATAAACAAGTGACCTCCTGCTATTGACAAAAGAGGAGCTAGATACAATCTTACAACGTGGTCGGCTTCAGAATGAGAACTAAGAGATGCTATAATTTATGTTCGATCTGAAGCATTATTTAAATCCATTTTCTTTGGTAAGCTGTCCATATTGAATGAAAATGTTTCTCAAACATCCTTGCTGGTTCATCTTTCACCTGCTATCGCAGCTTATTGGGAATATTATAAGTTAATATCCTTTCAAACCGAGCAGATGGTATAAGGGAAACTTGAGGACATAAACAAATATGAAGCACCAGACTTATCAATGATTCACAATATGAGGAAACTCACACAAAACGTTCCTCAAACATTGCTCCAGACAAAACACAATCCATGTACCGTGATGACCTATTGACTATGGGAGGCCATTGTTTGAAGGAAGTTCCTGGCGTAAAATACTGCGTCGCTATGGGTACTAATCTGATTTCAAAAGGTAATAAAAAGATAAATCAATAAATTGCCTGAAGCATAATCATGAAAGTTTAAATCTTGATTCTTTAAAATTAGACTCATGTATGTGCTTTGGCAAAGAGCCCCAGTGTGAATGAGGCACCTTAACTTCCTGTGCAAAGTTGTGTCCCATCGTCATGTCAGGATCGGCTGAACGTGGGTTGGGGTCCCAGTCCAACGTGTATTGTCTTTGGTATGTTGGCACCATACCCAGGTTTCAATAAAGAGTTTAATGTCTTGGATCGGCGACACATTGGAATGTCTTCCCTCTTTAAGTGGACATACCTTCATTGAAATAATGTTAAAAAGCAGCGCCCAAGGCAACTTACCCACTCACTTATATGTATTAGGAGTTGGCAGTGAGAGGTTTAACACAGCTTGGAACGCTCTGTCAGTATTTCAGTTATATCTCGACGTGTCAGCTTGGTGTCGGAGGAAAAAGTGGTGCGGGTCCAGCAGCATGCTCCATGCCTGGGCCCCCGCGCCCTGAGAGCGACATATACGGTAAAGAATCATATTTTACTTTAACCACATACAACTCAACTGAACACATACTCTTCCAGTACGCTGACCACTTGAGGCCCATACATGATATATACACAATTAGTAAAACATACGGGTACATAGTACACAGGCGTTTTCCAAGACTATCAATCATTCTTACAAAATCAACCGGTATAAACACGTCCCATAACCTAAAATGGGCAACTGAATCATTACCACTATTTATGCCTTACAACTAACATTAACTTAAAGTATGAAGTGTTTATTTACAGATGGTGTTCTGTGTTCAGCCAGAGAGAATAGTGATATGAAGATGGCAGTTGCGAGCAGGATTTCCACCGAGGCTCTGAACACTTTCCAAAATAATGAGGTCGTTAAGGTGACGCCTCCACTGGTTTAATGCCCCTATTAATATCTCCCCTGTCATTTCTCACTGTGCTCAAATTCGACAGACTATATTTGGAGAGATTATCCACAGACAGTGCGAGTTAACTAAAGATCAGGCCTGTTCAGCAGCATCGGTCAATTAATATATCATAGAAGGTGTGACAAGGCATCCGGAAGCTCATCGATACCAGTATTTAGCTTGGCTGATAATCTGTCTCGGGACCCTTCAAGCGAACAGCATGGGCCTCTGTTTAAACACACCAATACGCAGAATATGATTGGCAGCACACAGTCAAGATTCGGCCATGGATCTATATGCAAAAGGCAATTTCACCAAGCCCTTGTGAGGGTGTGCCATGAATAGAGATCTTTGGTAAATAAAAGGGACAAAAACCTTTCCATAATCAAAAGAAATCTCTGCTAAAAGCAGAGTCGATTGTGCGATTCCGACGATCACGCCAACCATAATGATGTAGTTCAGCGTCTTCTTGTGAACTTGTGACACATATTTTGATCAATTTTATTTGTGCAAACACGAAAATGAATAACAAGACAATATGAATGCATGTATAATTCAATTGGTAATTCAGGCACAGGATTGATTTTCTTATACATTTATAGTAACAAATTATCGCCATATATATTCATCAAAATGCAATTATGGAATAATATATGAGTTTTGCCCGAACACAAATAAGATCATAAAATGTATTTATTCACGTTTTTCTTGTGTATTAAATTCCATATCAGCCGCGGGGAATATGTGTTAGGCCATAAATCATACATGATGATATACATCTCAGAAGTCATCCATCTTTATCAGGTATCAGTTATCAATTAAAATAGCGACTGAGAGAGTATGCTGTTTAACGCCGCAGAGAGCAATATGGAGGCTATATGACGATGGCCTGTACATACTCGAGCATGGACCAGGCAAACTAGTGACTGAAAGCATGAGTAACGATTCATGTCATTGGGTCATGACGACATGCATTCATCCAAGTCAAAGAGACTGACCTTCCGGTCCCTTAAGTCGACTCAAGTATTAGTTAAGTGGAACCAAATCTCAACGAGTAATCAATTCAAATAAAACGATTTCATACTTTAAAACACATTTAATCATTTTTAAATAATAACATTTTTTATCTCATGTTATTTGAAAACTTTCAACTTGACGACAAACATTATTTATCAATTTGTCGAACTGCACTACATTGGGCAATGCACGTCAAGCCGTGAGAGTCGACATGCTGATCTGCCTATTCCGTGTGGCGATTTAACATGGGGGCTCTCATATCACGATCGTTGATCCAATACATCAGGAACAGCAGTAATCTGTGGATGATGCTGCACATGAAGTAGGCTTAACATCAAGCTCACCAAGTCAGGATGACGTTGGTCCGTCCCTTAAAGCGGATACATTACCCCCTTGATAATGCCCCTCGCACACCATTCCATATTCCTAAGCTGGACGACTTAACAATATTGAAGTGTGTGCAGGAATCTAGGATTTTATAAAGCCGTAAATGTAAAATATGTGAAAACTGTTGACAATATCGTGGATTAGTTGAGTAAAATGGTCCTGAATAACTAGTTTTAACGTAACGCGACACCGTCTGGAACCCGTAGATGGCCCCCAGTAAACGCCACGTTCCCGATACAAAGCATTATGATACAGCCATTATCATATCAAGTTAATCTATCCCACTACAAGGCTAGAAGCAGCTTAATCTAAGCACTGCGTGATAGTATCTCTATTACCCACTGTCTGAATACTTATGTATGTCGATAGCACGCAAACATCCATATGTTACAATGAAATCAACTGGACGAAACAAGTACATATACTCAAATGCAAAAGTAACGTATTGAAATTATGTAAATCTACTGATATCCTAATATTGATAATAATTATGATGATATGGACTATAGATGAATATATATTGTACATAAACACCCACAGGGGACAGGGTAGTCCTGCACCATGACCGTGGAATATATTTATTTTATGAAAAATAAATAAATCGAGAAATGCATACAAAAGCAAGTCTAGCCAGCTCAAGCTAGCTCTATTCCACTAAAATAAGCATAGGGAAATATTTTTTTATTTTTAGAGTCAAGAAGGATATTGTGTAATATAAGATTTCAGAGACTAAATGTTAGTCTAGGGACAGGGTTCAAAACATGAACATGACTAGTTAAAACATGGACACACATAGAATACAAATATTGCTATGCTATTTTTGCTAGAGAGGAGATGCAGATTTTCTTTGCCTGAACATTTTGTGAATGAAATTGGAGATAATTTTTGCAAAATGCGAAATATATGCTGCTTTACAGATTGATCAATACTGCAACTGAGTACATTTGAGTACATATATATAAAGACACATGGTCACTATTGATAACTTTGTCCAAACAAACTAGTAACTACGTATTATATTATGAGCTTATGTATACTTTGTTTCGAAATACGCATATCAGGCTATAGATTTAACGATGTTAACTGTATATGTATTCATACATACTACTAAAAAAAAAATAGTTATGAATTACCGCTTATGTCATATTACTATAGTTCTAGGTCATGGCATGTCAGATTAACAAGGGGCGGTCGGATAGCCGAGTGGGTTCGATTCCCGACATGAGTACAATGTGTGAAGCCCATTTCTGGTGTCCCCCGCCGTGATATTGCTGGAATATTGCTAAAAAAGCGGCGTAAAACCTCACTTACTCACTCACTCAGGTTAACAATATTAATATGTAAGAACAGGATGATCCTTGTTTTGAGGTCTATGTCTTTACTCTGAACACAAATAATTATTGCAAGCTAATTTTGATCTTATTCCTTTACTGCTACGACACGTATGAATGAGTGAGTGAGTTGGGTTTAACGCCGCTTTTAACATTATTCCTGTTAGCTTAATGTGGGCGAAAATCCCGAAGTGATGCAGGTCTGAGATGTTTACCACTATGGTGCTGACAAACCTAGAAACATAGTCGGGGCGAACCGGATTTGGAACCCTAAACCATAGGTTTCTGACGTGCCCAAGGGACGCAACTCTGCACAGCGAATCGCGGCGCCTTAGTCGACTGGGCCACCCGTGCCCCCCTCGACACATATGAAGGACGATAAGGACGTCAAAGACAATGTGACTCATGCTTAAGTTGGTGTCATCAAAACTGTCATGGTTTAAGTGATGAGGGTTATCAACACCATTATTAATTCACCCTGTGTTTATATTGGAATATACACATCCCCAATTTAGTTCAAACATATAAAACTTATCCTTGAAAGAAATGAAACAGATGCTTGTGACACACTTACACGTTATTTCGTCCATGCGCTCTGATAGCCATGTCTACAGAGTTAATTTGTTATTATCTACATTTATGAGAGTGCATAATCTAAAGAATGTCAGATGAGAAGAGATCTGCTGGAGTCTCCATTATATTCCCAGTGGGTCGGGCAATAAACACGATCCCCCGTATGATGTGTTCCCTGTTCCATAGTAACTACCCCACCTCCCAAATCTGCAGACCCAGGAGACCGACCAGACTGTTCCCATTCCGAGGCTTTGATCTCACCCAGCGCCATCTGGAGGTAGCTTGGGCCTCACTTCCACATTCGCAGTCATTACGCGCCCCTAACACTTCTCCCGCATCCCAAAGGCTATTGGAGTCTCACCCCTCCCTCCCTTTCTAGCTCTAACCCAGTTACCCTACTTTGTTTTGTTGCACTCTGCACGACCCTGGGTTGTCTGGCTACAATGCTCTTGTATTTGTTAAAGACTCGCGCATGTTATCACAAGGATTATGCATTCGCTATTTAGAATCCCAGTAGTATATAAGCGGAAAGCCGTTTTCAAAGAAAACAGGGTTTAACTTTAATACTTCAACAACATATTTCATACTTGCTACTGACATTGAGTTGATAATATAGTTGATTGTTATGTTCTGATGAAATACTAAACTTCCGGGTAGAAGAGAGTATATACCCATGTTTAGTCCTGCACCATGACCGTGGAATATATTTATTTTATGAAAAAATAAAAATCTAGAAATGCATACAAAAGCAAGTCTAGCCAGCTCAAGCTAGCTCTATTCCAGGCACTAAAATCAGTATAGGGAAATCAGCATAAGGATTTTTTATTTATTTTTAGAGTCAAGAAGAATATTGTGTAATATAAGATTTCAGAGACTAAATGTTAGTCTAACCCATGTTTGGTGGTGGTTAGAAATGAAACAAACTGAAATGGTTATTCGATGGGGATGTTTTGTTTGGTGATGTATTTGATACAGGTATTACATCCTACAGTTGTGTTTTGGTCCTTTAGTATGCAGTGCTAAGGTGATTGAAACGATTTGGTCATATCCAAATTTGAAGCGAAACTTTCGTTTTCCCGGCAGTCTATTTACTTCGCAAGGTTATCAGCACATGACATTGTCGATTTACACGTAGCACGTTATAAGGCTATACATTTAGACTATAAGTCGCTTACGTTCCAAAAATAACGTTGAAATGAACATTAATAACCTTAAAAAAAATTATTTTGGTAATATAAGTGCCAGATTAATGTACTTCCAATCGTGAGTGTGAAATCTAAAGCAGGTGCATGTCTTCAAACATTCCTTCCAACCCCTCTGTCGTGGAATGTAGAGAAATGAATGAAGTTATCTTCCTCATTATCTTTCTGCGTTCCCGTTTCTCTTCCAGTGTCCGTCCACACCTCATCCCCTCCCGGCCTGCTCTCATCCCCCGCCCTCTGTCTCACCCCGGGATCTTAGTTTCCGAAATCTTTCTGAAATATGTTTGTGTCAGCAAATTCCTATCTGTGGACGCATCTATACCAGTTAGGGATAATTGATAGTGGACGATGCAAGACCAAGCCTGGTCAGGATCCTTTGTTCGTAATGATAACTGATGAATATTTGTACAAGATTCATTCAATAGTCTTGGCAGTGTCTACTCCATATAAATTATCAGTAAATCTGTAATGGTATATCCACAGAGGAATTTATACAAATATACTTAAGATTGTCTGTGTCTTCAAACCCCTATATCGTTCCAATCAGTTTGTGATGGTTTCGAATGAAAGAAAACATCTACAGTGTGACAGGATTAATGGTACCGAAAGAAGACACGTATCTGACATATATGGTCATTAAATGTAGGTTTACATAGCTAAACGTAACTACAATACTCGACGGTGGGACACCATGTCGTCGCACAATTGAATCACATAGAGAAAGAGTCCCATGCAGATCCTGAACACAATCAAACATATCACGTGCATGTCTATAACAGTTTGGTAAGTCTAGATGTCTGCAATTTCAAATGAAACCCAAGAGGTTACCAAGGTTATATCTATTGCATATTTAAGGACAATTATATAAAAAAAAATACCTTAAACCTTTCAGAGTCAGATTTCACAGACTAAATGTAAGTCTAAAGGGAAATCGAACCCGGATCCTCTACATGACGAGT
This sequence comes from Haliotis rufescens, assembly GCF_023055435.1. NCBI lineage: Eukaryota > Metazoa > Mollusca > Gastropoda > Lepetellida > Haliotidae > Haliotis > Haliotis rufescens. Next base: position 55,734,629 of record NW_025963779.1, on the reverse strand, counting down.
GAAAATGTTACCCATTCGTCTTCAAATGTGAGGGCTTGAGAGGTTGAATCGGGTAAGAAATACCAGCATGAATGGTTCAATACATTTGGCAATGCAATGATCCAACGCTGTTATACGACCCCATCACAGCAAGATTTTGGCGTTCCTCACAAAATCTCTCCTTGTATTCTGTAAAGGGCCTACTTAAAGAGGAGCTGTGCTCTACGGTCTGGCGCACATTGCAAGTCAAGGTCTAGACCTTGCAATCACTACCATGCGTAAGATTACGCATTGTCTCTATGAACTCAGCACACTTATTAGCTGTTAGATCAATAGACATAATACAATTAGTCAAACAAAGTGGTTAGCAATGACTTGAATCAGATTTGATTGGACTGAATATTGCAGTCATGCACCTTGAATATTTGCAATTTGTATTCCAGTTTTCTAGTAAGCCCAAATGATTGCTGCATTCCACATGGAATCGGCATTCGGAAAGGGTGTTAGAGAATGAATCTTTATTGTTGTAAACAGAGGACTCAAGGAGAATAAAAAAGTTCATGCACTACATGTTGTCTAGGCTAATTGGTTCACGGTCAGAGTCCAAATTCCCTTGAACATGGCGGCCTGGTACAACATATCCACAGGTTTAACTGATGAAATATACTGGTCAAGTCGCGCCTTAAAGTATTCCACAGTGATAATTGCCTACATATGTCAGTTAACAGTTGGAAGCAACAGGCTTAGCTAATTGATGACTCCCTACATCATCCAAGCGATGCTCGACAGATATCGGCCTATGTCAATGTTGACCCATGTTTGTAGCCCTTCCCACCTGGGTTTCTCTTCATTCAAGCATTGTTACAAAGGTCCAGTGTAAGGGTTCATTATGCTTTGTAACTATTGGGCACTGTCAAACGCTTTGGTGAAATGTTCCAATTTTAAAAGAACTTTTTTTGAAAGAACTACACATGATGGATGTGACTCTATTATACATCACACATACATGTACTTTACCACGATTACAACACAACACAAATCCCTTCTTGTTCAAACATCTTGCTGAGGAATCTAGTCAGCTCCACACAGGGCAATGTTAACATTACCCCAATCTTTATCCGCTGTATATTTATATGACGTTAACGAATAGTTGTAAAGGAGCAGGGGAACTCAGTGAACAGTTGTATACATAAGAGTTTCAACGTTCGCTGTGAGAACATACATGATGTTCTAACAGTAAATCATTGGATGATGGTTTCACCACATGTGGTAGAGGCCGGAGGTACCATGACCCGTGACCATACGAGGTGAAGACGGTTCAGCTGACAGTATCATAGACAAACGGTTCTTTTCTTCTGAGCGCCACATGAATAGAGGATGAATTTCATCCAAGATAAGCATCCCAGCGACGCGAGGTGTATAGTGATCGGAGATTTCATCCTACGCTGCCTCTGTGCTACAGTGTGTTCCGCAACAATGCCTAGACAATCAATTGACGCCTGGGGGTGTCACTGACACCAAAGGCACAAAATGTACAAATTTCTAAAAATATCAGCCATGTCTTGCCAATATAGAGATGAAGGCTATAAACGATGTTCGTGGCAGCCCAATTAGCCTGAGGCACTTAGGCTGCAGTCGTCTCCTGTCACCAACTCATAAACTACACTCTCTGATCACTTTGTATAACATTATGTCAAACGGAAACGACACCTACTATCAATGTATGCTGAGGCAGAGACCATATATAGATATCATATACCGATATGGGCTCTGGTTGCGGATAATACGACGCGCTGACCCTGGGTGTGAAACATTCGAACATGCCTTTCTGATTGAGACAGCTTGTCTGCACATCATGATTAAGTTTATCATATTTCTATAACCACTATCCTTTCGAAATAAATATTCAGTTTGGGACTTTTGTTTTTTCTGGTCCCAAGCAATGTCAGCTTGAGGAGTATGGAAAAATGTTATCAGAACTTGAACGACGAATAGTTTATTGAGGAAACAAATCATTGACCTTTCAACCGTGTCAACATTAAACACCCTCCAAAGACTTCGACCAAGAAAGCAATGGCTTACGCACTTCTTAACACAGAGGAATTTCACAAACACTTCATCACCCGATATATACGTAATGTCAGTTGTCTCATAATAATCTCTGCAGTAGAATGACCATTAAGTAATTATTTCGAGTATCTGAAATTGATAGTAATATTTCATTTGTAGCGAAACATTTCTTCTTAAAACAGCGTGAGGACAGCCTGAGGACGATAACAACTCATCAAACGGCTATTTTGGAGACTCACTTCTGATATCTGTACATAACAATTATCGAAGTAATTTACAAGTTATGGGAAGTGAGATAATTGTCCCTTCACTCGACCCCCGACTGGGTACTGAGAGTCAACGATGTTTTAACACTTGACAAACATTACTACTCACCGTTATACTTGAGGCATCTCTCCAACTTCAACGTCCACACTATAGTATCCACATAGGTAGTACTCCTTGCTCTGCTTGTATAGACAGCCAGGGTACGTGAGCGTTAGCCACTACTATAGATATCGACAGGTCGGCCACACCGAGACGCTCGCCTCTCTATAGCACATACTCCCGCTACAAGCTCCGTGCAGCGCATGCGCCCGTTCTTAGTAGGCAGTAGACAAGCGGGCGGGTGTTCACTCCCCCCGCCTCTGAAGGCATGAGTGAACGACACAGTTCAGAAAAAGGGAAATTCTTAAATTGGACTGTCAGAACATGTTGAACGGTGTTTTTTTAAAGCGCCGGTTGTACACTGTATATCAGGAGTTTGAATGACAGTTGGACTGGTCAGGCTTATTCCCTCAATTGCTACCCATTGTGAAGAACGTAAGCCTAGAAGAAAATATGAAATGCATAAGGTTTTTATTGGGCATGTCGGTTAATCATAATTGGTGTGGATAAATATCATATACAGATCCTATGGGAAGAATCTGGGCTTCTCATTCATGTTATGTAAAGTGATCGAAACTTGAAATGTAAACAGCTGATAGGCAACAGATGTCAACTCAAGGTTTCACATGTGGCAGGTTGTGGCAAAGTGTGGTACATTTTTTATTGCTGTTCGCATTTCATGAAATGGTTGTGAGAATATTCAGAACAACTTGTTTCATGAAATAATACCCGCTACACATCCTTCCGGCAACACTTCGTAACGTGAACAATGCTGTCGGCTTGTGTTATAGACACGTGAACACTGTCATGTTGCGGAAGGCGAATCTATTCACCCACTAACTCTACACAGGATATAACCTACATTCACGTTCAATATATGCGAGCTGTCTATCTGTGATCAGCTGCAGTGTTTGCGTTATTTTCAACGTATATCAGGTATATCATTGTCGGTAAGGAAATATTTCCCTATGCAAATAGGGATAAGTTGGGTTTGTTTGATTAATATTTAACTTCGCAATCTTCCATCTGTAACGAAAATGTAGTCCCAGAAATAAAGTTATCTTACTTTAAAATACATATCTACAATATATAAAAACATACTCAAATGGAGCCCATAACACTGCTATATGTCAGCCGAGAGCTAAGTCAATCTTGATTTGCCAAGTCATTCTAGACTTGAGTTGGATCCATTTCTTATCTATTTTCTGGTGTCCGTGAGACTATTCCAGCGACAGTCTGTAAATTATCGAGTCTGGACCAGACAATCCAATGATTGACATCATGAGCATCGGTCCACCAAATTGGGATGAGATGAGATACAAACAACCAAGCCATTGAGCCTGACTTCCTATTCACTTAGTCACCTCTAACAATCATAGGTTGCTGGGGACCTATATTCTTACTCGGAATCCCCAAAGGTTGAAGTGTTGGGTATTCTGGATAAAGTGAGTGAGTGAATGCTGCTTAATGCCTCGGTACATAGCCACACAAAACCAGTGGCTGAAAGTCCAGCTATACACAGTCTGTAAATAATAGAATCTGGACCACACAAACCAGTGGCTGAAAGTCCAGCTATACACAGTCTGTAAATAATAGAATCTCGACCACACAAAACCAGTGGCTGAAAGTCCAGCTATACACAGTCTGTAAATAATAGAATCTGGACCACACAAACCAGTGGCTGAAAGTCCATCTATACACAGTCTGTAAATAATAGAATCTGGACCACACAAACCAGTGGCTGAAAGTCCAGCTATACACAGTCTGTAAATAATAGAATCTGGACCACACAAACCAGTGGCTGAAAGTCCAGCTATACACAGTCTGTAAATAATAGAATCTGGACCACACAAAACCAGTGGCTGAAAGTCCATCTATACACAGTCTGTAAATAATAGAATCTGGACCACACAAACCAGTGGCTGAAAGTCCATCTATACACAGTCTGTAAATAATAGAATCTGTACCACACAAAACCAGTGGCTGAAAGTCCAGCTATACACAGTCTGTAAATAATAGAATCTGGACCACACAAACCAGTGGCTGAAAGTCCATCTATACACAGTCTGTAAATAATAGAATCTGGACCACACAAAACCAGTGGCTGAAAGTCCAGCTATACACAGTCTGTAAATAATAGAATCTGGACCACACAAACCAGTGGCTGAAAGTCCAGCTATACACAGTCTGTAAATAATAGAATCTGGACCACACAAAACCAGTGGCTGAAAGTCCAGCTATACACAGTCTGTAAATAATAGAATCTGTACCACACAAACAAGTGGCTGAAAGTCCAGCTATACACAGTCTGTAAATAATAGAATCTGGACCACACAAAACCAGTGGCTGAAAGTCCAGCTATACAAAGTCTGTAAATAATCGAATCTGGACCACACAAAACCAGTGGCTGAAAGTCCAGCTATACACAGTCTATAAATAATAGAATCTCGACCACACAAACCAGTGGCTGAAAGTCCAGTTATACACAGTCTGTAAATAATAGAATCTGGACCACACAAACAAGTGGCTGAAAGTCCAGCTATACACAGTCTGTTAATAATAGAATCTGGACCACACAAGCCAGTGGCTGAAAGCATGATTCACCGAGCCAGACCACCCAATCCACATGTGACATATTTACCCCGGAACAGCCACAGGGGACAAGGATTGGTGATTTGGCGGTTGGTCTAAGTGAGTGAGTTGTTTGTTGTTGTTTTTGTTTAACGCTGCACTCTATATTCCAGCTATTTGACATCGGTCTGTGAATAATCGAGTCTGGACCAGACAATTCAGTGATTGATATCATAAGCATCGATCCACGCAATTTGGATACGATGGCATGCATCAACCACGTCAGCGAGACTGACCACCCGATCCCGTTAGTCGCCTCTTACGACAAGCATAATCGCCTCTTACGAGTGAGTGAGTGAGTGAGTGGTGGGTGTTTGGATGGTGGGTGGGTGGGTGAGTCTGTGGTTGGGGGAGGAGGGGGGGGGGGGGGGGGGTAGGGGCGGCAAGCGTTATATCCTCCAGCATGGATATGGTGCGAAGAAACTGATCGAAGCAATTGAGGGACAGAAGAGCCTCTGTGAAACGGTCCGTATCACACTCAATACACATATAATTATAGCCTGATACTGACAAGGATTCAACTTAATCAATATAATTAAAGATGACCATCAAATTCCATCATGGCCCTGACTATTTGTAAGATCCCTTTAATAAACAAGCAAATATCATTTAGTAGGTCCAAAGCCTTTTTACTATAACACGTAGATATGATCATGGAATAAGAAGTATTGTTTGAATAATATGTGAAAAACTGGAAAGGTAATGTAATGTGCCCAGTGACAACCTTGACCTTGACTTCGACCTCGACCTCGACCTCGACCTCGACCTCTATTCACAACGGCTATTACCAATAGGACAGAACAGGTTCACCCTACATGAGAACACCTGCTGTCATCTTTGAACGTGAATAGTACATTAATGGATGTAGATTTCCATGAATGTTCCCGACCGCCTCCGTGGTCTAGTGGTAGAGCGTCTGCCCGTAGAGCGGAAGATCGGGGTTCGATCCCCGGCAACGTCATACCAAAAGACGTTAAAAGATTGTACTTGTTGTTACGCTGTCTGGCAAGGACTGGTCGGCTCGAAGTCATTGGGGTATTTATGTTACAACTACTGCATGGTATGTCAGTTGACTGGTACAAGCAGCCACACACACACACACACAAACACACACACACACACACACACACACACACACACACACACACACACACACACATGTGCTTGCACGTCGCTATATATGTGCCCATTTTACCTCACCTCACCTACCATTTTGTCTTGACACACGGGCCTGAACACTTGAAATGCTTTGGGGGTGCTGGCACATGTACGTAGCGTGTTCGCTGCGCAACTCAATTTTAGATGATTCAGAATCATAATCAAAGTCAAGGGATACGTTACATCATGCAAGGTGAATTAATTCAGTCTCATTTTGCGACAAGCCACGTATTGCTTAAAAGGGACGCTGCAACGTTATTTAACTATGACGTCACTGCTCTATAATCTGCGTGCGTGTTGTCTCTGACTGGGATCATGCTAGCCTCAGAACAATACATATCACATTAACGTATAGAAATAACAGGTGAATGTTTTCTCATATTAAGTTCAAATGTTTCTAAAAGTTAAATATTATGATACAATTAGTAATGATACTTGTATACAAAACTGTTATTTTCCTTTATTACCCACGTGGTGAAGATACAGGTGGTAAGATACTAAATCCGTACGTCACACGTGTGTCGTACAAGGTTGACCTTGTTTTATTCGTTTGATAACCGTGACCTCTGTCACACCGGGACTACTTTTTTCATTCATAAAAAATCGGGAGACATCATTCATTTTGCAACAAGGCAGAACTGAAGAAATCTCATGAGAGCGAGAGATATTTACAAACACTTTATTAAACCAAACAAGATAGTCACACACATCAAATTCGGTTTGCATTCTATATAAGTTATGCATAGAGCTTCTACATACATTATATAATCGAGCTATATCCATTTAAAAAGTACGCCTACCGAGCAATAGATCGAGGCTCCCTAAGGGGGTGACGCACCCGACCACTTTCGCAACTTTCAATTTGATTTAACGTAAAGGATAGGCGTTGTGAAATGAAGTCAGTTTAAACTATCTGGACAGATATCTAGACTTACTTGGGATGATCCGGTTGTGCCATCAGAGCCCCCTTCGAAGCGTATTTTGTGCCACACTCATTCTCGTTAGATACCATTTTTACGAAACTCGTGAACTTTCTATGGTATCTGACGGGAATGAGTGTAGTATTCTCTATATATGCCTCCAAAGAGAGAGTAAATTTGGGATGGGAGGTGGTTGTGAGTGTGCCCAAGTAGACAGTACGATTAAATCTGATAGAATGTAAACAAAAATTTGGAAAATACAAACTACCAGCGGGCTATTCAAAATACTCCTCGCATCTCTCTCAGTACAAATATATACATGTAATGCAATTCATATTGTTATTAAGGGGGGAACCCGTCCCCCCTCCCCACCCCACCCTACCTCCCTTGTAGGGCTGGGACGGGTAACTTGGGTACCCGGGTCGGATGGGTACTGAGTAGGACCCGGGTACCCTCAGTACTACCCGGACCCGTGGTTAGACACGTGACATATTGTTTAATGACAAAAACTCACTAGAGCTCAGTGGTTACACCAGTAAAGTCGCTAATGTTCCCATTTCCTTATGATGATGCACACATTCCTTTTGACTGGTATGTGTTTGAGTAAAGATAAAGTTTCCGTCAACTTCCGTGTACGCATGATTCGATCGTTTCATAAGAGACCATATATCTATTATATTTTCTCTGGTTAAATACATGTATCTAAACAGTTTTTGGCAGGGCTACAGTGAAACTATTCCCAATTAGACATTGTGTTCCCAACTCTTGTGACCTACAGTGGGAACCCGGGTAGGGTCGGGTAATAGGGGGTCGGGTACCCGGGTAGGGTCGGGTAATAGGGGGTTGGGTATCCGGGTAGTAAATTTGGACTTGTCCCAGCCCTACCCCCTTGTTATATGTGTCCCCCGCTGTGATAAAAACGGCGTAAAATAACTAGTCGAATAGTCTCGTCCTCAATGTATTGGTTCGCCAGGCTGTAGTACATGAGTACAATTATTGTGTAAAGTTCATTTCTGATGTTTATTGCCCTGATATGGCTAAACGGACGTAATGCTATACTCACTTCACCCATCATGAAATGTACTAATTAGTATACCAAATCGAAATGCTTATGGTGACGACAACTTTTGGCATTATGACAAGGGTTGAGTGCCTTTCATTGCTTCGCTTTGCTTTGCTGTGAAGTTAAATCGAACCTGTTTGTTATATTGGATTTTATACGTGTTTGCTGTTAAACGCCGCACTCAGTAATAGTATGACGGTAGCCCTGTAAATAATCGACTTTGGACAAAACAATCCAGAGATTGATATAGTGAACAACGATCCACGTCGTCGGGGTTCGATTACACGCCATCAACAAAGTCACCGAGTCTGACTTTTGGTCTTCTCTTACGACAGACGAATTGCTGGGGACCTAGCTAACCTATTCTCACTCCGCATGCCTACGGGGTTTCACACGTGTATTAGGAAGCAGTTCCGATTTATTTGCAAAAAAAGGTCCCTGGGTGAAAGATTATTTCAGTTACATCAGCTTAATGTGGGAAGAAACACCGAGGTGAAAAACGCGAGTCGTGTAGTGGAACACCTTAATATGGACGAGACGTGTAGTGGAACACCTTCATATGCACGAGACGAGTAGTGGAACACCTTCATAAGCACGAGACGAGTTGTGGAACACCTACATATGCACGAGACGAATAGTGGAACGCCTACATATGCACGAGACGAGTAGTTGAACACCTACATATGCACGAGACGAGTAGTTGAACACCTTCATATGCAAGAGACGTGTAGTGGAACACCTACATATGCACGAGACGAGTAGTGGAACACCTACGTATGCACGAGACGTGCAGTTAAACACCTACATATATTATGAGCGAGACCTGTAGATGAACACCAACATCGGCGCTAGACGTGTAGTGGAACACCTACATATGCACGAGACGAGTAGTGGAACACCTTCATATGCACGAGACGTGTAGTGGAACACCTACGTATGCACGAGACGTGCAGTTAAACACCTACATATATTATGAGCGAGACCTGTAGATGAACACCAACATCGGCGCTAGACGTGTAGTGGAACACCTACATATGCACGAGACGAGTAGTGGAACACCTTCATATGCACGAGACGTGTAGTGGAACACCTACGTATGCACGAGACGTGCAGTTAAACACCTACATATATTATGAGCGAGACCTGTAGATGAACACCAACATCGGCGCTAGACGTGTAGTGGAACACCTACATATGCACGAGACGAGTAGTGGAACACCTTCATATGCACGAGACGTGTAGTGGAACACCTACGTATGCACGAGACGTGCAGTTAAACACCTACATATATTATGAGCGAGACCTGAAGATGAACACCAACATCGGCACGAGACGAGTAGTGGAACACCTACATATGCACGAGACGAGTAGTGGAACACCTTCATATGCACGAGACGTGTAGTGGAACACCTACGTATGCACGAGACGTGCAGTTAAACACCTACATATATTATGAGCGAGACCTGTAGATGAACACCAACATCGGCGCTAGACGTGTAGTGGAACACCTAGATATGCACGAGATTAGATGAGTAACACCCACATATATCATGAACGAGACCTGTAGTTAAAGACCTACATATGCACGAGATGAGTAGTTGAACACCTACATATGCACTTGACGCGTAGTTGAACGCCTATATATGCACGAGACGTGTTGTTGAACACCTATAATGCACGAGACGTGTAGTTGAACACCTATAATGCACGAGACGTGTAGTTGAACACCTATAATGCACGAGACGAGTGATGAAACACCTAGATATGCACGAGACGAGTGATGAAACACCTAGATATGCACGAGACGAGTGATGAAACACCTAGATATGCACGAGACGAGTGATGAAACACCTAGATATGCACGAGACGTGTAGTTTAACACCTATAATGCACGAGACGAGTGATGAAACACCTAGATATGCACGAGACGAGTGATGAAACACCTAGATATGCACGGGACGAGTGATGAAACACCTAGATATGCACGGGACGAGTGATGAAACACCTAGATATGCACGGGACGTGTAGTGGAACACCTAGATATGCACGGGACGTGTAGTGGAACACCTAGATATGCACGGGACGTGTAGTGAAACACCTAGATATGCACGGGACGTGTAGTGAAACACCTAGATATGCACGGGACGTGTAGTTGAACGCCTATAATGCACGGGACGTGTAGTGAAACACCTAGATATGCACGGGACGTGTAGTGAAACACCTAGATATGCACGGGACGTGTAGTGGAACACCTAGATATGCACGGGACGTGTAGTGGAACACCTAGATATGCACGGGACGTGTAGTGAAACACCTAGATATGCACGGGACGTGTAGTTGAACGCCTATAATGCACGAGACGAGTGATGAAACACCTAGATATGCACGGGACGTGTAGTTGAACGCCTATAATGCACGAGACGAGTGATGAAACACCTAGATATGCACGAGACGAGTGATGAAACACCTAGATATGCACGGGACGTGTAGTTGAACGCCTATAATGCACGAGACGAGTGATGAAACACCTAGATATGCACGAGACGAGTGATGAAACACCTAGATATGCACGAGACGAGTGATGAAACACCTAGATATGCACGGGACGTGTAGTTGAACGCCTATAATGCACGAGACGAGTGATGAAACACCTAGATATGCACGAGACGAGTGATGAAACACCTAGATATGCACGGGACGTGTAGTTGAACGCCTATAATGCACGAGACGAGTGATGAAACACCTAGATATGCACGAGACGAGTGATGAAACACCTAGATATGCACGAGACGAGTGATGAAACACCTAGATATGCACGGGACGTGTAGTGGAACGGAACACGTGCACATAGACGAGTACTGACAAACCTACATATGTAGGGAAGACCTAAAAAATCTACAAAAGACTAGTTTAACATCTTCATGTGTTGGAAATTAAGCAAGTAATGGAACACCTACACAGGACTGACACCGAAACGTGCACGAGAGGAACATGCATCAGCGCCATATGCACGAGTCGATAACACCAACACACTTACGAGACAAGTTGTGGAACATATGCACGAGTCATTTTCGTTTAAAATATATAGGAGGCATTGTGAACTGTGGGGATTGTTTTTGACGCTGACACATTTGAATGCTCATGCATTAGTATAGTTTTCAAATTCATAATCATAACAAATCTCTGCTAAAAGCAGAGTCCATTGTGCGATTCAAATAATGATGCTATAAGGTGAGCGTTTCCTGCCCCAAAGTTGGCACCCGTCAGAAACATAATTATACAACACATGACAAACATGTCACTTTGAACAGCTTGTCTACGGGATATATCACTGAGTATGTTCGAGTATATGTATTAATAGGTTTATTGAGTGTTTTCAGACAACGAAATCAACAATGCATGCTGACATTTCAAGGCGTGGTTCAAATGGTACATGCAACATGGCCACACAGTTTCGCCCTCCTTTCTGTGTAGGTCAAACGAAATTGTCCTGGTAATTTGGCGACAAGATTTACTCAGCTCAAAAATCTTACTGCAATTTAACTCGAAGCAAGATGAAAGTTTGTTAAGACAAAAAAAGAAATTAGATTATGATTTTGTTCAGTTTCTTTACAAAGTCAGTTTCTTTACAAACGAACGCCTGAAAGCACCATATGTCTTTTTTTGTCCTCAAAACGTTTACCCGCTGTTCAGGAAGATTATATAACACTACGAAAACAACGCATTTCTTTTGTTGGGATTAAGACAGCTCCATGCCGATGGGTGTTTCCAAATTATTGAAATGCGGTCCTTCAGACATAGAAATGCTATGCAAACAGTTCGGTGGATATCCCGTATTCTGTGCTTCGTCGCCCAAACATCCACGCAGCAAACACATTCCTCAACAGGACGAAATAGAAACCTTACACTTTCAGAATCGCAGGTTTATCTTACAACAGATGTTGAAACTCTTCTGTCAAAAACTACTGCACATTTACCCCAACCGTTCTATTCTTGGGGTTTAGTGAATTTCATTGCAAGATCTATTTTTCTACATGTTACGAAAACATTTAACTTGTTACCTTGGGAATGTGCGCTCCCAGCGAGCTGACAACGCAGAATAACATTATATAAAGTGAACATTACCACTACATTCCCATGATCACTTGTGGCGAAACATTAACACTCTTTTTTAGCATGCCCATCGCTTGCAAGCACATCCACCCATCCTCCATACAGCATAAACATTTTGTTTATAAATTATTATTATTATTATTATTATTATTATTATTATTATTATTTACAGATTAGAATACAAAATGCAGCAAAGAGGGTTTGGGTGATCCTGGCACAGTAAGGCTGGTTTGGCTCATCATCAGCTCAGGGCCCTTGCCCGCTCTACGCGCAGCCCAGAAAGCGAATGGGACTTCTCCCAGGAAGCGCTGCCTAGTCAAACCCACCCAGAACTTTTCGGAGAATGTTAAGACTCCCCAATACTGCAGCCTTCTGCATTAACCAGATTGTCAAAAGGGCTGTATTCCTGGTAGCAAGCCCGGGTACTCTCCCGATGTCAGTCAACAGATTGGGAGGTACCAAATCTAAGGCACCGAGAACAATGGGGAGTCGGACAACTTGGTACTTGGGATGCAAACGTGACATTTCGAAAGCGAGGTCTGCATATTTGCAATGTTTTTCCTCAATCTTGTCAATCACATTAGTGTCAAAGGGGACAGAAAATTCAATGATATAAATGGCCTGGATACGTCTTAGACTAAAAATGGGCCTATTCCAAAGAATTTTGTTTTTATCATTTTCCATGACGCCCTATACATATTCCGGGTCGTACCATGGGCGGACCTCCGTGTCAAAACCACAAGCATGGCAAAGACGGTAATAAAATGATCGAACTACATCATCATGTCGTTTAAGATACTGTGTTTGTGCCAACGCTGGGCATCCACTGGCAATTTGTTGGACAGTCTCGTTAAATTCTACATTTCATATTTACATTTTGATGCAAAATCACACATTGACGGTTTCGAGTGGGAAGTGATCCGGCCTGAGCAGCAAACAGAAAGCCTTCGGTTTCACTTTTCAGGCCAGACGACTTTATCCAAGCGAAGGACTCTGCAGGATTGCTGATCTTCTCAACACACTGCACATAAGCTCGATGCAGTGGGCGTTCAGAGTCTGGGCCGACTTGATATGGCACTTCGCTTGGTTGACACTCATTTCTGTACCTTCCAGCAGTATAGAACCATCAACAAAATCAACACCGACATTGAGATTATGTCCCACATCCTTGGCTCGTTTTAGAAAATTGTGGAATGCCTTGTTTTCACCATGAGTCTTGACATGCTTCACAAGAGGATCATCAAACAAATAAATGTATGCAAAAGTGCACAAAACAATTCTATCATGAAGAGCCCCAACGTTAATCAAACCACGTCCACCCATAATGATTCATTTGGTAAACAAAAGCGATTGAGGGAAGAGCGAGGGTGGTGGGATCTATTGTCTGGCATGATTCTTCGTGATTATTATTATCATTATCATTATTATTATTATTATTATTATTATTACTATCATTATTATTATTATTATTATATACCCTTAACATATCTTCTTATGATTTCAATATATACTGAGGTTCAACATAAACGGTAGACAAGGCTACATAAACGGTAATATGCATGGTAACACATCTTGCTGAAAGGCCTAATCATTTAAGCCTCGGAATCTCCAAGTCAAATGACCGTCATGAGTCCAACAGGCATTGGTAAACATGCTTCGCTACTGACGACGAGGGGCAGTTAAGTTTAATCACACTCTTGATAAATCAACACAGGCGTCAAACTCCCAATTTACTAATTAGCGGACCAACATCAGCGGAAATTGCTGAATGCTTTGACAGATCGCATCCTTTCCTCCTCCAAGCCAAAGGTCCTTCTCGGCGAAACGGTTATTACTTCATCCCAGTGTCCGGAGGGATGTGGGTCAACAGGATGTCCATCGACTCGCCAGCTGTGGTCAAAGGCCCTTCACCTAGTCTATTGCACATTGCATCATCAACTTTCCTCGCAATGTGTTTGGGGGTCATGTCAAGAATAGTTTCATGGAATCCTGCCTTTCCTCCCTCAAATGAAACATCACCAGTATTACCTAATACCTATTATGAAGTAATGACGACTTTTTTTAAAATCGCATCTTATAGGGATTTCAGTTGTGTGAATCAAAAACACTTATTGTTGAAGAGGAAAAAACAATATCCTGATATATGAGATCACCCCACATTTAATGATATGGGTGTCAAGAGGGCATTTCAAAATGAAGCTAATGCGAAGTCTACGGATCTTCCTTCTCAAGAGCTTTCAATAAAAACTACCAAATGACACATGTCTACTAATATCAGAGGAGTTATCCAGTAGATGTATGTCCAGCTATGAGGGACTCACACATAACACTAATGACCATCCTGGAAGACTTTGATTGACGTGTGGACATTGACATTTATTGCTAATATTTCATTAATCAAATGAGATGTGTTTAAGTGATAAATGTTTATTTTCAAAACATTCATTCCCCTCAAGTACGCATAACAGATGGTGTAAATCATGTTTATATTTGAAAACCGATTTTGAAATATAATATCCGACACTTTTATTGATAATGAAAGCAATGTAAACTGCGAAGCCATTACGTTAATCAGTATTTTTCATAATGTTTAGTATGTTTCATGTTTCGTTAATATCAACAGTAAGAGCTGCTGTAACCAAACTCCTGATGTGCTCATATTTTCGAACAGAAATCACTGTGGCATTCATCAGTTATTTCACGACATAGCCACAAATTAAGCTGGGCAAGGCAGGGTGTAGCTACTATAGGCAAGCAAGGCCTCGCCGCTACTGAATATCAAACATGATAAAGCAGTCGCTACAATGAGGCAATACCTACTACAAGCAGGACATATCCGCTACAGGTTTGACACAGCCAAATTTAAGCATGACATAGCAGTCGCTACAATGAGGCTATAGCTACTACAGGCAGGACATATCCTCTACAGGTTCGACACAGCCAAATTTAAGCATGACATAGCAGTCCCTATAGCTACAGTGAGGCAACAGCTATTGCAAGCAGGACATTTCCGCTACAAGTTCGACACAGCCAAATTTAAGCATGACATAGCAGTCGCTACAATGAGGCTATAGCTACTACAGGCAGGACATATCCTCTACAGGTTCGACACAGCCAAATTTAAGCATGACATAGCAGTCGCTACAATGAGGCTATAGCTACTACAGGCAGGACATATCCTCTACAGGTTCGACACAGCCAAATTTAAGCATGACATAGCAGTCGCTACAATGAGGCTATAGCTACTACAGGCAGGACATATCCTCTACAGGTTCGACACAGCCAAATTTAAGCATGACATAGCAGTCCCTACAATGAGGCCATAGCCATTACAAGCAGGACATCCGCTTCAAGAGGACCATATTCACTACAAGCAGGACGTAGCCACTACATAAGACATAGCCACAACAGAGGAACGTCGTCACTATAAGCAGGACATATAGCCGCTGCACGCGGGACAAAACCGCTACAAGCGGGGCATAACCGAACCAAGCAGGACACAGCTACTACATAAGACATAGCCAGAAGAAGAGGGCCATCGTCACTATAAGCAGGACATATAGCCGCTACAAGCGGGACAAAACCGCTACAAGCGGGGCATAACCGAACCAAGCAGGACATAGCCACTACATAAGACATAGCCAGAAGAAGAGGGCCATCGTCACTATAAGCAGGACATATAGCCGCTGCACGCGGGACAAAACCGCTACAAGCGGGGCATAACCGAACCAAGCAGGACATAGCCACTACATAAGACATAGCCAGAAGAAGAGGGCCATCGTCACTATAAGCAGGACATATAGCCGCTACAAGCGGGACTAAACCGCTACAAGCGGGGCATAACCGAACCAAGCAGGACATAGCCACTACATAAGACATAGCCAGAAGAAGAGGGCCATCGTCACTATAAGCAGGACATATAGCCGCTGCACGCGGGACAAAACTGCTACAAGCGGGGCATAACCGAACCAAGCAGGACATAGCCACTGCATAAGACATAGCCAGAAGAAGAGGGCCATCGTCACTATAAGCAGGACATATAGCCGCTGCACACGCGGGACAAAACCGCTACAAGCGTGGCATAACCGAACCAAGCAGCACATAGCCACTGTATAAGACATAGCCAGAAGAAGAGGGCCATCGTCACTATAAGCAGGACATATAGCTGCAGCACGCGGGACAAAACCGCTACAAGCGTGGCATAACCGAACCAAGCAGGACATAGCCACTGCATAAGACATAGCCAGAAGAAGAGGGCCATCGTCACTATAAGCAGGACATATAGCCGCTGCACGCGGGACAAAACCGCTATTAGCGGGGCATAACCGAACCAAGCAGGACATAGCCACTACATAAGACATAGCCATAAGAAGAGGGTCATCGTCACTATAAGCAGGACATATAGCCGCTGCACGCGGGACAAAACTGCTACAAGCGTGGCATAACCGAACCAAGCAGGACATAGCCACTGCATAAGACATAGCCAGAAGAAGAGGGCCATCGTCACTATAAGCAGGACATATAGCCGCTGCACGCGGGACAAAACCGCTACAAGCGGGGCATAACCGAACCAAGCAGGACATAGCCACTACATAAGACATAGCCAGAAGAAGAGGGCCATCGTCACTATAAGCAGGACATATAGCCGCTACAAGCGGGACTAAACTGCTACAAGCGGGGCATAACCGAACCAAGCAGGACATAGCCACTACATAAGACATAGCCAGAAGAAGAGGGCCATCGTCACTATAAGCAGGACATATAGCCGCTGCACGCGGGACAAAACTGCTACAAGCGGGGCATAACCGAACCAAGCAGGACATAGCCACTGCATAAGACATAGCCAGAAGAAGAGGGCCATCGTCACTATAAGCAGGACATAAAGCCGCTGCACACGCGGGACAAAACCGCTACAAGCGTGGCATAACCGAACCAAGCAGGACATAGCCACTGTATAAGACATAGCCAGAAGAAGAGGGCCATCGTCACTATAAGCAGGACATATAGCCGCTGCACGCGGGACAAAACCGCTATTAGCGGGGCATAACCGAACCAAGCAGGACATAGCCACTACATAAGACATAGCCATAAGAAGAGGGTCATCGTCACTATAAGCAGGACATATAGCCGCTGCACGCGGGACAAAACTGCTACAAGCGGGGCATAACCGAACCAAGCAGGACATAGCCACTGCATAAGACATAGCCAGAAGAAGAGGGCCATCGTCACTATAAGCAGGACATATAGCCGCTGCACGCGGGACAAAACCGCTACAAGCGGGGCATAACCGAACCAAGCAGGACATAGTCACTACATAAGACATAGCCAGAAGAAGAGGGCCATCGTCACTATAAGCAGGACATATAGCCCCTACAAGCGGGACTAAACCGCTACAAGCGGGGCATAACCGAACCAAGCAGGACATAGCCACTACATAAGACATAGCCAGAAGAAGAGGGCCATCGTCACTATAAGCAGGACATATAGCCGCTGCACGCGGGACAAAACCGCTACAAGCGGGGCATAACCGAACCAAGCAGGACATAGCCACTACATAAGACATAGCCAGAAGAAGAGGGCCATCGTCACTATAAGCAGGACATATAGCCGCTGCACGCGGGACAAAACTGCTACAAGCGGGGCATAACCGAACCAAGCAGGACATAGCCACTGCATAAGACATAGCCAGAAGAAGAGGGCCATCGTCACTATAAGCAGGACATATAGCCGCTGCACACGCGGGACAAAACCGCTACAAGCGTGGCATAACCGAACCAAGCAGGACATAGCCACTGTATAAGACATAGCCAGAAGAAGAGGGCCATCGTCACTATAAGCAGGACATATAGCTGCAGCACGCGGGACAAAACCGCTACAAGCGTGGCATAACCGAACCAAGCAGGACATAGCCACTGCATAAGACATAGCCAGAAGAAGAGGGCCATCGTCACTATAAGCAGGACATATAGCCGCTGCACGCGGGACAAAACCGCTATTAGCGGGGCATAACCGAACCAAGCAGGACATAGCCACTACATAAGACATAGCCATAAGAAGAGGGTCATCGTCACTATAAGCAGGACATATAGCCGCTGCACGCGGGACAAAACTGCTACAAGCGGGGCATAACCGAACCAAGCAGGACATAGCCACTGCATAAGACATAGCCAGAAGAAGAGGGCCATCGTCACTATAAGCAGGACATATAGCCGCTGCACGCGGGACAAAACCGCTACAAGCGGGGCATAACCGAACCAAGCAGGACATAGTCACTACATAAGACATAGCCAGAAGAAGAGGGCCATCGTCACTATAAGCAGGACATATAGCCCCTACAAGCGGGACTAAACCGCTACAAGCGGGGCATAACCGAACCAAGCAGGACATAGCCACTACATAAGACATAGCCAGAAGAAGAGGGCCATCGTCACTATAAGCAGGACATATAGCCGCTGCCGGCGGGACAAAACCGCTACAAGCGGGGCATAACCGAACCAAGCAGGACATAGCCACTACATAAGACATAGCCAGAAGAAGAGGGCCATCGTCACTATAAGCAGGACATATAGCCGCTACAAGCGGGACTAAACCGCTACAAGCGGGGCATAACCGAACCAAGCAGGACATAGCCACTACATAAGACATAGCCAGAAGAAGAGGGCCATCGTCACTATAAGCAGGACATATAGCCGCTGGACGCGGGACTAAACCGCCACAAGCAGGACATAACCGAACCAAGCAGGACATAGCCACTACATAAGACATAGCCAGAAGAAGAGGGCCATCGTCACTATAAGCAGGACATATAGCTGCAGCACGCGGGACAAAACCGCTACAAGCGTGGCATAACCGAACCAAGCAGGACATAGCCACTGCATAAGACATAGCCAGAAGAAGAGGGCCATCGTCACTATAAGCAGGACATATAGCCGCTGCACGCGGGACAAAACCGCTATTAGCGGGGCATAACCGAACCAAGCAGGACATAGCCACTACATAAGACATAGCCATAAGAAGAGGGTCATCGTCACTATAAGCAGGACATATAGCCGCTGCACGCGGGACAAAACTGCTACAAGCGGGGCATAACCGAACCAAGCAGGACATAGCCACTACATAAGACATAGCCAGAAGAAGAGGGCCATCGTCACTATAAGCAGGACATATAGCCGTTGCACGCGGGACAAAACCGCTACAAGCGGGGCATAACCGAACCAAGCAGGACATAGCCACTACATAAGACATAGCCAGAAGAAGAGGGCCATCGTCACTATAAGCAGGACATATAGCCGCTACAAGCGGGACTAAACCGCCACAAGCGGGGCATAACCGAACCAAGCAGGACATAGCCACTACATAAGACATAGCCAGAAGAAGAGGGCCATCGTCACTATAAGCAGGACATATAGCCGCTGCACGCGGGACAAAACCGCTACAAGCGGGGCATAACCGAACCAAGCAGGACATAGCCACTACATAAGACATAGCCAGAAGAAGAGGGCCATCGTCACTATAAGCAGGACATATAGCCGCTACAAGCGGGACTAAACCGCTACAAGCGGGGCATAACCGAACCAAGCAGGACATAGCCACTACATAAGACATAGCCAGAAGAAGAGGGCCATCGTCACTATAAGCAGGACATATAGCCGCTGGACGCGGGACTACACCGCCACAAGCAGGACATAACCGAACCAAGCAGGACATAGCCACTACATAAGACATAGCCAGAAGAAGAGGGCCATCGTCACTATAAGCAGGACATATAGCCGCTACAAGCGGGACTAAACCGCTACAAGCGGGGCATAACCGAACCAAGCAGGACATAGCCACTACATAAGACATAGCCAGAAGAAGAGGGCGATCGTCACTATAAGCAGGACATATAGCCGCTGGACGCGGGACTAAACCGCCACAAGCAGGACATAACCGAACCAAGTAGGACATAGCCACTACATAAGACATAGCCAGAAGAAGAGGGCCATCGTCACTATAAGCAGGACATATAGCCGCTGCACGCGGGACAAAACCGCTATTAGCGGGGCATAACCGAACCAAGCAGGACATAGCCACTACATAAGACATAGCCAGAATAAAAGGGCCATTGTCACTATAAGCAGGACATATAGCCGCTGCACGCGGGACAAAACTGCTACAAGCGGGGCATAACCGAACCAAGCAGGACATAGCCACTGCATAAGACATAGCCAGAAGAAGAGGGCCATCGTCACTATAAGCAGGACATATAGCCGCTGCACGCGGGACTAAACCGCTACAAGCGGGGCATAACCGAACCAAGCAGGACATAGCCACTGCATAAGACATAGCCAGAAGAAGAGGGCCATCGTCACTATAAGCAGGACATATAGCCGCTGCACGCGGGACTAAACCGCCACAAGCAGGACATAACCGAACCAAGCAGGACATAGCCACTACATAAGACATAGCCAGAAGAAGAGGGCCATCGTCACTATAAGCAGGACATATAGCCGCTACAAGCGGGACTAAACCGCCACAAGCGGGGCATAACCGAACCAAGCAGGACATAGCCACTACATAAGACATAGCTAGAAGAAGAGGGCCATCGTCACGATAAGCAGGACATATAGCCGCTGCACGCGGGACAAAACTGCTACAAGCGGGGCATAACCGAACCAAGCAGGACATAGCCACTGCATAAGACATAGCCAGAAGAAGAGGGCCATCGTCACTATAAGCAGGACATATAGCCGCTGGACGCGTGACTAAACCGCCACAAGCAGGACATAACCGAACCAAGCAGGACATAGCCACTACATAAGACGTAGCCAGAAGAAGAGGGCCATCGTCACTATAAGCAGGACATATAGCCGCTACAAGCGGGACTAAACCGCTACAAGCGGGGCATAACCGAACCAAGCAGCACATAGCCACTACATAAGACATAGCCAGAAGAAGAGGGCCATCGTCACTATAAGCAGGACATATAGCCGCTGCACGCGGGACAAAACCGCTACAAGCGTGGCATAACCGAACCAAGCAGGACATAGCCACTACATAAGACATAGCCAGAAGAAGAGGGCCATCGTCACTATAAGCAGGACATATAGCCGCTACAAGCGGGACCTAACCGATACAAGCGAGACAGTCGCTGTGAGAGAAACAGCCACAACAAGCAGGACATAACCACACCGAGCGGGTCATAGCCTTTACGATATATCTAAGCAATGTTGTTCAGGTAATCCTGACAACAACTCGGCGATCGTGTTGTGACGTACAACCCCTACTAACTCAATCTTGTTATTTCATCAAAATGGGAGGCCTTTTGTCAGGTGGGGTTTTGAGCTTGTCTTTTATCGCTAACATATCTATAAGGATTTGTATACATATCCGCGCTTATAGTGTCAGTTGCATATTGAAATGCTAGGAGCGTCGCAGTAACGGCCTTACATTTTTCCGATTTAGTTACTTACAAACATGCGTTGAAAAAAATGTATCCAAATACACCGACATGGCAAACAGCGTTAGTCAGAATGTTTTTAATAACTGAACCGCATGTTAGTTACAAAACATAGCAGCCACTATAATGTATATTTTATATACAACAACAATATTATCAACAATAACACTAATATATGGTAAAAACATCAGCATTCCAGGATACGACTGGCCCAGTCGTCTAAGGTGCCGCATTTCGCCGTGCAGAGTTGTGTCCCGTGGGCACGCCAGAAACCTATGATCGTGGGTTCGAATCCCGGTTCGCCCCTATTATGTTACTAGGTTTGTCCGCACCATACCCGTTGTCGTGGAGTTCACCAAAATAGTAAGCGTCTGTGACCTGCATCACGTCGGGCTTTCCTCCCACATTAAGCAGACACGCCGTGATATTACTGGAATAGTGTTCAAAGGGGCGTTAAACCCAAGTCACTCACTCACTCAAACTGCATTCTCGTGCCCAGAACTAACATCCAGCGTTAACTTCGCCAAGACGACACACAGGGTGACCTTTGACACATTCTGGGCCATCCTTGCTTCTGAAGGGGTTTTCATAAAAAATAAAAGCGATAATACTCGTGAAGTTTCGGATAGAGAACAGGTCTTCAGCAATCAATGCTTGCCGTAAAAGGCGACTATGCTTGTCGTAAAGGGCGATTCACGGGATTGGATGGCTCGCAGACTTGGTTCACGCACGCCATCGTATCCCAATTGGGAAGATCGATGCACATGATGTCAATCACTGGATTGCTTGGTCCAGACTCAACTATTTACAGACCGCTGTCATATAGCAGGATTATTGCTGAGTGCGGCGATAAACAACAAACAAAAACGTGAACAAACGAAACAATAATGAAACCCTTTCCAGAATCAAATGCAATATCGGATAAAAGCAGTGTCCATTGTACGATTCAAACTACATCATTCATGCATGTGTTCATGTGTGAATGACTATCAAATAGTGATGATACCAGGTGTTCGATCATACACGTGTTATATAGTGCTGAGTTCGGCGATAAACGACAAATAAACAAACAAACAAACCAGGTGTTCGACGGAAAGTTTATCACACTGCTACTCCATTACATGTACAACTATCTAATTAGAATTAACATTTAATGTATTTTTTCAGATTATTACTATTGTTGAAATATAAGCTTCTGTTAACACAAACCAACTTTCATAGGAATTTGATTTATAAGGACTGGCATTTGTTGAACCAGTGAGCAAGCTGAGTCATATTATGAATGTTTGGCAAGTATAAGCGAGATAAGTGCAAACTGTGGACACTAATTTCCAGCTTGATGCCAACCAGGCGTATTGGCGGTAACCTACAGAAATCGCGTGAAGAAACTGGAGGTCAACTTCTGTCGTTGAAGCACTGATGTAATCTAATTTCTTCGTTTACACGAGAAGGCGTGGTCGGGGACATACTTCTCATATGATATAAACAGTGAGAGGAGTAGTTAGGGGAAAGGGAAACCTTGTTCTAAATCGCAAGGGTTTAACGATGATATGGGGGATAAAGTCAAAATGTGTGAAAACATCAGTGCCCTCGTTACTTATACTTAAAAACGGCATGCTTATCTCGGATGGATTTCCACGCCTATATGCCCTTCGGAATAATGCTCATGATTGTGTTTACTTCAGTCATAACACGAATTTAACACGCTCGGTAATGGACATAAGCGAGAAGACACGTTAGGAATGAAACGCCATTGCCAGTGTTTTATCTGTAGCGAATGTTTGAGTGATGAGGTGGAACCCACGCTTATTTATGTTATTACACGTGTGCATTGAATCAACATGTCCGTGTCAGTTTTGGATAACACGCTGTAAACTGTTCATATCAAGTAGAGCTAAACGAGAATATAAATGGATTATAAACAGAAGTTGATTTATTGTTTTGTATCAACGTAGTGTTCATGACCCGCGTAACTGATGGTTTAACCTGTTTACGACGAGAACGGCATGTTGCAATATCTTACTTATTTGATTATCATTCGCCTCATTAACTTACGATGACAGCTATATTATGATGATATGCAGTAATATGTCGAAATGTATTCTATATAGTATTTTTGTTCGGTTATATTATTAACTTTGTCTCTCGAGGAAACAGATGGTGATCTTATAACACCTTCTCTCATTTACTGCTTTTAGTCACTAAGTTGAGTTGAGCGCCGCCTACAATAATACTTCTTACAAGGGCATGTAAACTGAACATAGGAACTAGGAACTATACAACGCCAACACCAGAGAATAACCAGCCTCGATTATCCGCCTTGCAGATTCCATTGGGCGTAAAAGGCAAATATCAGTGAAATTTATATGAATGGATAACTGGAGATCAGTGATGACACCAGGTGTTCACGAAAGGGTTAGCACCATCTGCCCTATCAGTGTCAAGGAAACGAAAGTAGTGTTACCGCGATCGTCGCAAGGAAAGTCGGAGGCAGTAAACGTTAACCATTTTACCGCGACCACTCGTTATCGATGACAAACCAAGGATTATATCGGAAGGAATCTGGAATTCGTACCCGTGATCAGCGGATCCGGGCACGGATAAGGGACACAACGATGAGTAGCAAATTTCAGCGCCGTCGAGCACTGAACTATCATTAACGCTTTCAGCTGAAATACATAATAAATATATATGTGTCAACAAGGATATCTCATTATGAAACAATCAACGTGCTTGCTGATAAAATATACGTGATTAAATTGTATGAATGACAACGATATAGCGTTACAGGTGTCATACAACCTTTCACTTATACGGTACAATTAAACAGGTGACTATCATAATAATGTTATAAGGTATAACGTTATAACAGCATATAACGTCTCAGGAGTACCATGGTGTTAACGGTGTCATATTACAATTCTTATTAATATATGCAGATTACTAAACGAATCATCGTTAGATATCGTTTTTATTACAACGAGTTTATTTCAAAACGTACATAACGAGGGAAAGTGAGTCATGTACGTATTTAAATGCACGGGAAAAATTAATTTCGTCTACTTCACAACGTATATAACTTGCTTTCGCGCGATAGATACGCTTTGAAAGACACTCGTTGTAATAAAATCGGTATGTAACGCGAGCAAGTGTCTTAATATATTTAACACTCACTTAATCTTTGTACCTTATCGAATTCGACCCGGAAGAAGACATTGTTGCCATAAGGGTGGCGTATGAATACAACATTCCCAGCAGAGACTATTCTCTCAATGTGCAACCTGACAATATAGTGCGACGCCTTGTCGGAAATCAAGTATAAGAGACAATATGATTCCGATTCTAAAATCGTGTTCATAATGGCATCACCAAGTTAGAAACAGCTACATTCAACGGAAAGTCTAGCGTTAAACTCGGCTCAGTGTAGGTGAGAGGAGCATCGAGGCGGGTTATGTTGGTGATGAGATTTTATAGAAGTCAGCAGATGGTTTATCTGTTATTAAATTGGTTGTTATCGCCGTTAAGCTACACCATCTGTTCAGTTACAAGCACGGAAGATTCACGACACGAGATTGCATCGGCTGACATGAAGACGACATTTCCGGAGACTGTCCACTTGATCCAAGGGACGGTACTCTCATTAACAAAGTCTAAGGTCATAAGAAGACACGGTGGTGAATGTTGTGATGATCTTTTGAAATAACGTTTTGTTTATCAGTGATGCTCTGAACCTTTATAATGTCACCATGTACAACTGCAATTCAAGTGAGAGTCCGTTTACTCTATCTATTTCAAAGGTATTTGTTCGTGAGTCCTACGATAATCATTAATAACCAGCCACAAAACTCACGGATTTGACATATTAAAGTAAAATATTTAGTCAGTAAAACACTTAAGAAATGTATGTATAGTGTGACTTTATATCTCTGACGGTTTGTGGAAACTAGTGGTGTTTATCGAGTGTAGATTCTCCGCCTAGGAGTAGCGTAAGACGTTGCAGAGTACACAGACTAACGGGATCGGTTGGTCAGGCTCGCTGGCTTGGTTGATGTATCTCAATTGCGTGGATCGATGCTCATGATGTCAATCACTGGATTGTCTGGTCCAGACTGGATTATTTACAGACCGCCGTCATATAGCTGGAATATTGCTAAGTGCGGCGCCGAACAACAAACAAACAAACAAACAAACAAACAAACATCAGCACAATGCTTCCGACGCGCACATTCGAATGAGTAGCTGATACAAAAAATAGTCCCGTCCGCACGTGATGTTACTGAACAATATTCAATAAAGGTGTGTTGTTATTAACCGGGTGATCCCTTCGCGGACGAGTAATAGGTGGTATTAACAAGCAGAAAAAATAGAATGTGCACATTTCTTCTACTTTCTCCTGATAACACATGACATGTTGATGATTAATGACAATGTGAATGACATTCCAACGCCATGCGGGCTATGCATCAAGCCCATGATATGATCTTTCTGTGTTCTTCTTGAATCTGTTACTTTCAAAATAGATGATGGACACAATCGCAGGGCTGCTGAGATAAGCCTGGCAGTTCCATGTTCGGAAGCGGATACCATCTTGAATGAGATGGGAGACAGGAACACCATGAGTTTGCCTCAGTGCAATACCTGGGGGTATTTACTTCAATTTGATAAGACATAACTTTCACTCTTTCCGGAATTATGTGCACTCAGTGATGAGATGTGCATGCGCAGTTGCTGTGGAGTTGCATTGGTGTCGATGCAAATAATTTTCATGTGTGTACAGTGTCATCAGCATGTCTTGATTGACGAAGCGGGAGTAGTAGCATTTCGAGTGTCCATTTTTATAATGTTAAAGGCACATTACCAACAGTAAGTGTCCAGAGGATGGGTGTCCGGGGTACAATTACATTATCATCAAAAAGATATCTCTACTCCGTAGGAGGTGGCGTCAGCAAATCCTTTATGGTGCGCCATTTTTGGTGGTAGATGCCGTGGGGCTAAACAAAACATGAATTTTGAAATATGCACCACAATATAATGGCGTGTATTTTCTTTTTTGCAATCGGAACTCCTCGATAAACTTCGTTTTTCAGATACATATAAGATATGCTTCTCTGAACGTAGTCTGTCTACTAGGCGGTGAGGTGAGGTGAAATTGGGTTTAACGTCGCGTCCAAGATAATTGCACTTATATAGCGACGTGCATGCACGTGTGTATGTGTGTGGCTGCTTGTACTAGACCGGACTGATGCCGATTTATAGTGCTAGCTCACTGAGATACCATGCCGCAGTTTAACATGAATACTCCACTCAGACACAGTACACTGACTCCGAGCCGACCAGTCCTTGCTTTAACCCTTGATGCCGAGCGCCAGACAGGGTAACAACAAGTACCATATTTTGACGTCTTTTGGTATGACGCGGCCGGGGATCGAACCCCTGACCTTCCGCTCACCGGGCGGACGCTCTACCACTAGACCACAGAGATGGTCTTCTACTAGGCACAAGAGAATAAAGGTGAGTCTACCCGGAATGCTTCACTCACTCGTACCGAAAATTTGGAAGCATCGACACTGAATGGCTGGAAACTTCACCCGACGCGACCTATCAGACAGTGTCCTTAGATCTTCACGCAGAGAGGTATCGTTTCGAAATAGAAGATCTGATCAAAATGAGATTATCAGGGTCGCGAACTAAATTGGTTTCAATGTAACAAAAGTTGATGTTGGACAATGTATAAACATTGTACTGACAGGTTAGTCATGTTGGTGTGTGCTTATCTCATCGAAGTGCACACAACATTATTTAGCCATACTTCATCTAAACTGCAGCGCAAAAAGAGAGTACACACTTGAACACTGGATGTGACCCAAACAATTACAAACGTTATCGAAACGTTGCGAGGCTGAAAACTGTCGCCGAAACACTACAAGTTTGAGCTCCAAAACACAACTATTACACCCGTAACAAATACATTACCTTGTTTGTATCATTTTAAGCCACCAGCAAACATGGTTGTATGCTCTTTACTTGAAGTTAACGTCATAAGCAATTCCCAAACCAGTACAGTGTCTATCTAAATAATGTTTTTGTCCTCCGTGCCCTTAACAACCGAAAAGTAACTCTTTACGTATAACTTTGTATAACATATAATTTTGGTTATACGTGATAGGAGTCTGGCCATCTCGCAGTTTCACTCCTTTCTGTTTATTTCAATTTACCAAGTAAACAACATACGTGTCTGTTTATGCATCGCGAATATGATATTCAGTTAGCTATAACATGGTTATATCAAATCCTTTACCCGAACGCCGAACCCAACTCTTTTCGCTGGCGTTTGTAACACTTCAGTCATAACAAATATTCGCAATAGCAGACTTGTTTATGTTGGATTCCGTATTTAGTAGTTTTGCATACTTTTACTGCAGTTGGAGGCTATCTGTTACCAGTTCCAGAGTTGATCCTGATTAAAGCCTGTCTCTGCAGGATGTAGCAGGGCAACTCGAGATGTTGGCACCTCTGATGTAGGTGGCCGAAGCTAATTAAGGTGCATGTTGCACTGGCGCTAGACATTCTCCATGGCTCGGACAAGCACGGATAATGTGCAAACCCATTACCGCCTGTCTTTCTGTATAATCGACCACTATATACATGGAGCAGCAACTCGACAAGCGTGCATTTTTAAAGTAATGAATACATTCAGGATGGTTCTGATCCTTACTCTATCTTTGTAGTAAAGCTACAGGGTGAGTAAAGTTTATTTAATCTAACAGTACGACACCGAATTTAATTATTTTGTCTTATTTTCAAAAAAGGTCTTGGTCAAATTTCCATCATTATTCTTCCTTGAGACGTTGATAGTCCAACTTTATAGCCGTAAGTATAGTTACAGGGGTGACATCAGGTGACGCAAATAATATCCTATATGACAATAAATTGGACTCATTTTCAGCTTCAAGACAGCTACGGGGGTGTGGCTGTCCCAGAATTCTAAGGCGCCGCAATTGGCTGTGCAGAGTTGCGTCCCTGTAGGCGCACCAATCGTTGGTTTGAATACAAAGGTGATAAACGTCTAAGGCATGCATGAAGTCGAGCTTATCTCTCACATCAAACTGATAGGCAGTGAAATACCGTTCAAACAATCGCAAATCCATCTCTCTAACTTAAGACAAATACTATAATATTTTATCAGTATGCTTTATCTCAGGATCACGAAAAATATCTAGAGGATGCATGTATGCAAAGAGGTTAAATTATGACCGATGTATCTAAATCGTCCGTTAACCCAGGAAACAGTCGGAAACATCACTGGAACACTACAGGTACCTATGAATGAAACAGTAGATAAAAGACGTCGGTGGAGATGGACTAGTCTGTCATTCAGATGCTGAAACAAATCTATCCAATACAACCCATACAAGTCTGTAGTATTTGGCAATTCTAGATTACTGCAATATTTAAAAATGAAGAGAGTCTCTGGGCTCCTTTCGATTATATTTTTAAAACTATAATTTAGCAACGTTTTTTTTGTAAAACATGTTCATTTCAGAGATAAGATGTTAATCTAGAGATGGACTGTCTAAGGTCATACTCGACACGTGGTCGAAACTTGGTAATCGTGGAAAACATGACGTCATGGCTGTCACGGGAATGTGACATCATCTATTATTTCAATGTATTGCTGCAAGCGGACTTACATCTGACAGAGCAAAGAACCTACAGACAAAGACACAGTGTATAAATCAATCTGTCAGCTGCCTTTAGAAGTCAAGTACGCATGTCTCAACGCCTTCACATGAACCAAGACACATGAACTACATTCTTCAAATGTCACAAAGTCAATATTCCTGATAAAGTGGAATGACATGCACATGTGCTTTCGCTTCATTTGTTGAGAACAATGGTTCCAATGCCATATGAAGGATTACGCGATCAATGACCCAATATTGCAAGTTCTGCTCACTTGGTCTTTTGCCATTTTGTCATTTCACATTTGTTCGTGGCGACAGTTGCCACGCAATGGGAATTCTGGGAATGTTTTTTTTCCAACAGTATAGATCGTAAGGGACGAAAGTGGAATCAAATTAAAAGTTGGTCTCTGATTTCTGGCCTTTTTCACTTGACACTCTTAAAGTGTCCGGACACCGTTTTAAGACTGTGCCTGGTGCACATATATTTTGTACTGCTGAAAATAAAATTCAAAGTTTTATCTTATGCTTATGTCTTCGTCAGGGGGAATGGATACACCGATGAATACATTAACACGAATATCCATTGCTGGAAAGAGACGGTTAAAGTTAATTTATGTGTGAAGTGTTTGCCTGCTTCAGAAGTTCATTTACGTTGCCCAGAACTAAATCCATGCCATAATATAATCATCGCACAGCGTGGTTACCAAAATCCACATATATTAATATTACTTATGTTTGTATTCACTTACAACTCGTATCGTATCAGTCACATGAGACTCTGAGATATATCACAAAGAATGCGTTGAGAATTTCACATGGTCTCTGAGGGTCATTTTGAAGTTGGTAGAACATGCTGAGAGGACGCTGAGCTTGATATGACATCAGAACTGGACAAGACATTTAAGAGCAATGCACATCTTACTGCTTCGACCGAGGAACAGCGTGGAGTAGGAATAAATAACATCTCAATTATTCCTTCATGCTTTCACAACAACAGAACGAATGAATTCGTTCCTTATTGTGCCATTGAAATCAATTTAATAGCAATTATATCGTCACACTTTTGTATGGACAGATAGAAAGGTAGAGAGATAAAGAGATAGATATGATACGAAGAAGCAATTGAAGGGATAATCAAATAACTATTGCCATAGAATAG
The DNA here is from genome assembly GCF_023055435.1 of Haliotis rufescens. NCBI lineage: Eukaryota > Metazoa > Mollusca > Gastropoda > Lepetellida > Haliotidae > Haliotis > Haliotis rufescens. The sequence goes on along the minus strand of NW_025963779.1, from coordinate 55,704,046 downwards.
TTACAAAATATGTCATTAGATAATAGATTCGTTTTCTGTATTTCCAATTTGGTAAGTCACTTTGTAAACAAAACCAATTGTGTTTCTTCAGGAATTAAATACAGGATGCGATTTTCGAAAATAGTTATTTTAAATGCAAATGTTAAGTAAGACATAATGCTTATTACTACTTCTAGGTGTATGTACAATGACTGACTACGAATTATAGATGTACTGTAAAAGAGTGCTTTATACAAATATACAGCCAGGCAGCAGGTTCCTGCAGGCAGCATTGTAACAAGGTATTGTTTGTTGATGCAAATAGAAGAGTTTGTCTCCGAGACCCTAGAGAATAAAATTACGAAATGAATCCAGACCAATTCTGCAATGTTTTGCCCTATCCAGAAATTTAGCATTATTTTGGGCTCTATTGGGATTATATTTTATATTTTGTAGATATGTATTTTTATATTAAATAACTTTATTTCTTGGACTAAATAATACTCTAAAAATGGACAAAAGTAGCTACCGTGCTGTCGTCAAATATTTCTACCACACGTCAAGTAACTCCAGCAGCTATCAAAGCGGACATGGTGTCAACCCTAAGGGATGGTGCTCGTTTTTTCGCCACTGTTAGGAAATGGACAGTGGAGTTCAAGAGGAGAAGAGAGAGACTCGAAGATGATCCAAGACCTTCAACTGCCACCAATAAGGGAAATGTTGATAAAATACAGGATATGGTTGTGGATGTTTGACGACTCAACACGTCATATAGCCAATGCAGTAGGCATCTCTCATGAGATAGTTGAGAACATTCAGCGGAATAAACTGGGCATGAGAAAGGTTTCAGCACGCTAGGTTCCAAGGCTCCTAACGCCTGAACAGAAACGCTTCAGGTTCGCTATCATACACGAATCATACAAGTGGAGTGCCTTCAGAAAGGTCAAAGCATTTAATGGCCAATGTTATGCTGATCTTCTTATGATCACTCTCCCAACTGCATGAGAGTACCGAGGCTAAACGTCGTTTAACACTCTCTAAAGGTGTGTTATTCCACCAGGACAATGCATATGTACTCAAGTCTGTTGTCGCCATGGCCACAATGCATGACTGTTTCTTTATACTCATTGCATATCCTCCGTATTCACCAGATTTTGGACCGTCACATTTCCACTTGTTTTCAAACTTGAAGACAGAACTGTCTGGCAAGTAATATACAATGATGTTTCTGTTTTGAAAGACATTGCTCCCCACTAGGAAGAAGCCTTTTACAGCAGTTGGGATCAAGGCTCTCAAGCATCGTTGGCAGAAGTGTGTGGACCCCGGAGAGGACTTTGTTGAAAAATAATAAACAACCTACTCCACCATAGCAGTCCATCATAATTAGGATCAGAACGTTTCAGCCACCCCTTGTGTATGGTAAAACACCTAACCTGACTAAGAACAAAAGGACAAGCGTCCACTCACAAACGTCAAGTGTTTATACGGATATAAACGTACAATAGGCAAAGTGAATGCGTTTATTTATACATACAGGTTATCTTTAACATCTTAGCTCATTTTCCTTGCAGAAAAATTTGTTAAATCTAGATGCTTTGTTGAATCGCTTGCTGACATGAAATAAATCATGCTATAAAGGTTGTCTGAGGCCTGTCATTGCTGCTCTACCTACATCTATAAGTTATGACGGCAGCCACCGGACGGGATGCCACAATCGTGAAAGACATAGTATCTGAGCCGTTTATGGTCAGAATGCCTTATTGATCGCACGTGAACTAGATCGGATTACCAATATCCACAAGAAACAATTAGGGAATACATCACAATCTAGAGTGACAAATAATCCAGTTATCTGACACTGTGCACAGTTTATTTTATTTGATCTGCCCATAACGTGAAAAGGGCGTCGAATGTTATAACATTTTAAGCCATGTATTTGCAGCGATGCTTCCGGAATTTACAACGTTCTGGTACATTTTAAGTATGATGTTATGGACAAAACTGGCCAATGAGATTTTATTTCCAAAATTAGATTTCTTCAATGACCAAATAATTATGTCCTATTTACAAGATATGAGTTTATTATCAGTATTATCAGTAGCGTTATGTGAAATATATATTAAAATATCTTTGGTCATATATATATAATTTATTTATATTTTATTTTATTTCTTTATACCTAACTACATTCATTTTTGACTAACTACCTTTCACCTCACCTCACCGTTCACCTAACAATATGTTTCATTAAGAACGATAGCGATATTATACATGGCACAGGTTAGAAGATGTAAAGAATGATAAACGCCTGTGCGTTGAAGTCATATGTTTATTATAAGGATGAGGTCAGATAAGAAATGATATTGCTGTGTCAATTATAAGACAATATTAAAAGTAAAATAGCTGACAACTAGCTCTATTTGTCTCTTACAATTGCAGCTTGTGGCATGCCAGCATTCATAATATTAAATATGGCTAGAGTAAAGGGAAAAGGCTGCTTTATGCACGTTTTGATGTGATCCAAGATATTTTTATCTATTATAATATGTATTTGCTGATTTTACTTTCATCATCATTTTATTTCAGTACTTGTAGGCCTCGGACCTTTGTGTACATACATATGGCAATGTACAATAACTGATTGTATTAGTCGCTAAAGTAATAGTGCGCTACATACTTGTAAGAAATAACAGATGGACATTACATCTGGTACATATTGATAACTGTATTTCAGATATATATGAGATATTTCCACATTTCCCTGATACAAAAACTTTGCTATGCTACTAATTATATTTAGACGTAGAGATGAGAGCATTAGATTTATGTTGAGATTTTACTGATCTCCTCAGAAAACAATCTTGGTAAAATAATTGCTCAATTTCAAATACTAGAAAAACGCTTCTGGAAAACATCGATTGAATTTCCTTTTTGGCATCAACCTCACATAAGGATAAATCTGAAATATGCAAGTATTGCAATGAACAATGTCCAATTATCATTTCTGATAACACATCTGATAAGAGTGTCTAAAGGTTTTCATTGTTTTTTCAAATATTGTAGAACCCGTAGGCCCCAAAGAAGCTGTCCTTCATGTATGGAAATCATGAATCCGGGATAAATCAATGCATTACATCTACATTATTATGTATCCATGTAGTCGGCTAGAAGGCTGTGGGGTGTTCCTATATGTCATAAACTTAAGATGGGGGCAGAGTTAAAGAAGCTGAACAAACATGTTTTACAACTGAAACATTCACAAATAAGAATATTGTTTTAACCGATTTGATAAAAAAAATCCTTATGACGTTCATGGGTTATAAGGAATTCACTCTACCTGCAAAGGTGTTCACTTAAAGCGTACATCGTCGGTAACGTTATAACGACACACTTGCATTGTTGACGTGGAGTGTATTGCCATCTGAGTGGATGAAGACGCCATATTGTTGAATGAATGCAAACTGATCCACGCATTTTGCAGAAGAATTAGGTACTGGTTCATTACAGATGACACCCGTGAAGATCCGGGTTAGAATAAGTCTTCAGAATCCCATGCTTGCCGTAAGAGGCGTTTAACGGGATCGGGTGGTCAGGCTCGCTGACTTGGTTGATGCATATCATCTTATACCAGTTGGATTGATGCTCGTGATATCAATCACTGGATTGTCTGGTCCAGACTCGATTATTTAAAGACCTCCTTCATATAGCTAGAATATTGCTGAATGCGGCGTTAACCAACGGGTTTCACAAATTGCACCTATGAGGGGAATCGACTATGTGACGCGCGAAAATGATAACTTAATACTTTTCAACTTTCAAATTATTACATGAAGGATATCACTGCTGTATCAAATTCAAATTAGGACAACATTCGATTTAGTATCTCATTTAATGAGCATTCAATTATAATTTAATGAGCATTACTTATAAATAAGCCAAACAAAAAACTTAATGCGACGGCAATTGGTATCAGCGTCAGTTTCTCTAATAACGTCTCGAAATACTTGCTACCATTAGCGTTTCATCACATTTCACAATAATTAAACTAGCTGGAAATCTGAAGGGCCTCATTAGGTTTCTGATGAATAATTAAATTAATTCATTGGATAACAGCAAAATATAACATAAAATGTGACCGATACCGCTCGCTCATCCATAAACATCCCCCTCGTCACGTTTACAAATATGTTGACGGTTAAGTAGTAACTGTTCGCAACATGCAATGGTTGTAAATCAAGCGGCTGGTATTCCGATATAGGCTTGAAACAACGACAAATACCGGCATCTAGAGACGTAGCCTTGCGAATATTGAAACCGTTAACGTCGCTTTAACGTGCAGTGAAATACGTATTTAACGAACACGCTCAAAACGAACTGACGGATATTACGAAAATATTTTTTGGGTCCTGGCCATTTGCTGCATATATGCTAATAACGTACTACGGTTATAACGAACTACAATTAATAGTCCATGTGTCTTCGTTATGATCGTAGTTTACTGTATATATTTCTTCATAACATGGTGGTGATAGTTCAAACCCATTGGCTTGTGTATGGTGCTGACAGACCAAGGTTCCTAATCGGACCAAATTTGGTATGAGTTCGAACTTACCACCGGCAGATCCTGGAGGTCAAACTTCACGTCTTTACTCAGTTCGGTTGACTGCCTTCGACTAGTAGGCCTATCAGTCCAGTGTCTTAAAGGAGTATTAAAGGAGTATTTACAACAGTATAGCATACGCCCTGGGAATGGATTTGTTCAATCACACGCTCCTTCGTTACCTTCCGACTCACTAAAGTTTGTGTAATAGTCAGCAGTGTAATGTTTACCATTTCGCGATAACATCCATGTGAAGACTTTTTTCTGATTTTATGCACACTTTGTTACCGTGCTCCATTACTTAGCCCAGTTTTCATCTGATTGTAGACAGATAATACATTCTGCAACACGCTTCCTTGATTGTTTTTCACGCTTTGCTTGGGGACATAAACAAGCTGTTATAACTGATTTGGTGATAATTTGCAACATGGCGACTACGTGTGGTCGTCACGTGATAGATGTGTCATTATTTTTTTTATCGACTTAGGAGGTTGAATCTATATTACATTATAACATGTGGCTACATTCCGTCATTTTGTTTTCTCGACAAAGATATACTGTTAAAGACTAAACTAATTAGCCTACGTAATGGTTCTCATCGGATTTTTTGCACACTACTTCTTGTTTTAAAGTTGGAAGAAAATATTCATAACTTTAATGACGTCCTCTTTCCTGCATATGCATGTGAGTCAATGTACGCAGGGTAGTTGGTGTACTGTGGACTGACATGTTGATTGCACCCGTGCGTGCAATACGCCTGCAGCGACTTGACGTGGTGTGCATGCTGTGCACTTAACACACATGTACACTTCTGTTCTAAACTAAAGTTCCCTCGGTAGCGACCGGAGCGTGAAGACTGCGCTGAACGGATGACTATCGACAGTGACGTTTGTTTGACAAACAATGTACAAACATCTTATCGACCGCGGCGCGGACATCTTGAGTCCTGGTCGCGATCGATGGAGCATTTGTTTTGAAGAAAAGAGTACCTCGTCATCCTTGTGCGTACCAAATATTCCTATGAATATTTTTAATCAATGATGTAACAATTAAATCTATATTCTAAGTTATTCATCATATCTATGATACAGATATAGATATATTCATAAAACTTACGACGCGACATGGGCCTTTTATTGTACATACATGGATATAGGGCTGTTCAAAGTAAGTTTATTCTGTTGCATTCATGGTGAGATCCCTGATACTTTTTTCATTAGATTATTATTGCAAAACAAGATATCTCATGCAAGTAATGTGTTATTCATGCATTCTGAATTTAATATGTGGAATATATGATTCTATTTAAATCCACTTTGTGCATAGATATGAGAAGTGATAATAGGGAACATCTGTCTTGAGACAAACTTGAATTATTGGATTGAATGTTTCAAAACATATATTGTTGAAATTGGTATGGACAAAGAAAAAGAACAAAAATTAGGCAATATATGTACATGTTTTGAGAAGACATTTTCAAAAGCGTATTTTGTAAAAGTAGCTACTGTACAGTACAAAAAAAACTAAACAAATCCGTACGGTAAAAATCGTCAGACCTAAATTATTTTTATGTGAAACGAAGCCATCGAATACCATTATATGATACACATATCACGATAAAGGGTAACCCTCGTTTAGTGAATAAACAACACTTGGAATGAGCACTTGATGACAACCCTCAATGAATCATGTCCGTTTGTATTATTTTGTGCATGGAGGTTATAAAAGAAACGGGGCATTCGGAATAACGGGGTCCAGATTGGCGGAGTTTCACTTTCAGATCAACTGCCAAGACATACAAGTATATAGGCATATATATATGTCCATATAAACATTACTTTTAATCTAAAATATTTCTTTTCCATCGTTCCTAATCTGTGTGGCCAGTTTGTGTATATCTGTCGAGCCCAGTCGCTCCCTGCTAGCCTCCAGGTAACGGCCAATCCTTACCGACGCTTCGTCTAGACACGGCTCTGCTGGTAGCGAACAAGCACTTTAACACTCCATGCTGTCAAGCAAATGGCTTTCTCTGTGCAATTGTCAAATAGTTACTTGAGAATAATAACTTTCGCCTAGCGTGGTATTCATATCGGTAGAAATGGTTTCACTACTAATTCGGATATCAATTAATGTTTTCTTCACTACAACACTTAGCCAGTTTTCCGTTATAGGATCGATGTCAGAGGCGAATGGTAGGGGACGGGGGTGATAGGGCCAAGTGCACAGGGGGATCAAATTGCACGGTTTCAAGATTCACAATCGACAAATAGAGTATATCGTAATGGAATGAGTGGTGGAAGTGGATTTGCTCTCAAGATGTTGTCTTGTGTGTGTTAGGATTAATATGTTAGTCCATATGCTAGCTCTCGAATACGTCTTTACATAAACCCAACCTTATCAATCCACAATCAGTTGCTGATTCATAGTCAGTGTTTATGAATTATGTTTTATTTTTATTTATTCCCATGAAGATAAAAGTGTAGTTCAGATTACAGAGACAAATATATAATAATAAAAGCGGCCAAATTCATTCCATAATCATACGAAATCCATTGTACGGTTCCCACTATGTCATGAACATGTGTTTATGAATCAATATCCAATAGTGATGAAACAAGGTGTTCGCGAAAAGGTGAGTATAGCCTAACCAATAGGTGGCACCCATCACAAACACATGCAGAGGCATGTCAATTGTTCACCTGAACAAACACGGGAACATATGGTACAAGTCAAATTAGGAAATTGAATCGGATATTATTTTTGTCACTGATGCGTAAAATTTGAAAATGTGCTCCATATGTCCACCATAAAACCCATTTCGAGCTTTACTGAAACCTTGAATGTTGAATATAACCCTGATCAAACAAGTTTTGAGCAAAAGTCGTACGTCGCTTTTTGAAGCTCACAGAAAGAGGATCCTCCATTGTACTTCAAAAAGTTTTGAAATATAGGCACCAAAGGCAAAATCTGTTGGAGCATGCACTGTAAAGCCACAATTTCAATGACAAGCATTCATTAATGTTATAATATTATAAATTCAAGTAATAATTCAAAGACATTATCATTTAACGAACGTATCGTTAGATTATATCTTATTTGTTCACGATCTGTGAGAAAACCGCTCACAAATGTCACGCTTTGTAAACACCAATTTCGTAATACTTCCGTAGACTAGTATATCAATCATACGCCTACTCGCGTAGTCAGTGTCTCCCGCCACACTGTACATGCAGTGAGCGGGATATGGTAGTTCACGTCAGAAACGCGTATACGCCTGTCAAGAAACAGTTAAATTCTTGTTTATTTGTTGAAGGTCCAACTATTAGTCATTATAGCGCAGGCAGCACAGTGCATCACTGTAGGCGTTCAAGCTTGTGTTTGTCTAACGTCGCCATTCTTTTCTTTTGTAATAACCAAATACTGAAATATTCATCTTAAAACACGTTATGTTGCTGATGAGTATCGTGTGAACAGTGAAAGTGTGTTGTCTGAATCACACTGAATGATTCATATTACGTATTACAGCTACTACGTTGTAATAATTGAAGTTACGCAGCCATATTGTACATATCATGTCGGACTGGAACCGTATTCGGGCTAAATGTGTTTTTGAATACTATTTTTAACAAAGAAATCATATTGTTTAAATCATGTGAATACGGAGCTGGGTTGAAGGTGCAGTAACCTGATGAGCTTTCTAGTCCTGTTCAAGCAAACTTTACCTTTCTCGCGACGTCTCCGCGATATATTCGCGTCGCGAATAAGACGAAGTTTCTGGTTTCAACGCACAATAGGCGCACACCTTAGTGAGTGAGTGAGTTGGATTGATATGTGTGAGTATCTAAGTCTGTGTGTCAGGGTAGCGCGAGAGGAAAACACATGATGAAATGAACCTTATACAAAAACCCATGGGCACAAGTATCGTGTTGACCCTTCTAGGGGGACGCAAGCATGGGTCATACATAAAAGCGCTAGAAATAGACAAGTCTGACAAAATTACATACGGTAGAATGCGATCTTAATCTAACTGACGTTAAACCCAACGCACGAACTCACTTGGATCTAAGGTGTGCATTCATTACATTCCGTACAACTGCTCATCTTATTTATGTACCTATATATGTACCAAGAAAAGACCATGTTGTGCAAGAATGAAAGAAAGCAAAAATGTTTTGGAATGAAAATTATTGTATGCAAAAATGAACTTCATGATCGTTAAATGAAGATAAATAATTGCATATGACCTACTTGATGGCGATCCCTTTTCATCTCAGCAATTAATGATCCCAAACACAAAAAAATGTAAACAAAACATATATTTGTAGTTTTTGGTTTAACGGTCCCTCACAAAAGTAGGCCAGTCATTACCCTTTGTAAATGTCTTTTGTTATGGGCTGTCTCTCTACTGAAACCGTGATCAAATTTTTTTTGAAATATGGACTCAAACTGTACTGGTCGCAGGCAAAAGATCAGCGCTAATGGGTGTTCAAGATATAATATTAAAGTTGATACTATTACCATAGTATGTTAGTTCGATTTGTAGGAAAATTGATTTTGCATAAGTGTGCCGATTACAGGATATAAGATCAATATGTTATAGTTGTAAACATAAAACGTATTACGTGGACATTAAATTTGTCAAACGATATATTTTCGGTAACAGATAATATTTCTTAATTTGATAAAGGTAACAAAGATTTCTATAGGATGCGCTATCTTAAAACGATATATTATGTTGGTTAGGAGAAGTGTATGCATTATGGATTGTGTATGTTATTGTTTCCCTACAGCATGTCTTAGTCTTAAGTGAAGTAATGAGTAACATTGTACGGGTACAGTGACTCGATCGGGTACGATGCAGTACACAGGTCTTGTGGGTGGGTGGCAAAACCAGTTATTTCTTTATATTTAAACATATAAGCTTGATTTGTTTTTAAAGAAGAACACTTTGAAACAATGTTATTTTTGTGTCAGGAAATTTCTTTTTTTAAAAGGCATGAGGCATAAACAAAATCAAGCATTTACAGGGGCATTTTTCCCCAGTAAAATCCCAGGCTTCACGATACAAATACCAAAACACACAGAGAAGCCTAAATTTCATAAAGCAGAAAAGTTCAGGTTATGTATTTGATTGTGACAACGGCTATATTGTCTGTTTAAGATAAGCAGTGAATGTCAAAAAGGAATTAAAAACATTTTAAATGAATACACTTCTATTCAGACAGGTTGTCAGATACGTGACTGACGTGTGACTCATCATCCCATTTGAGCATGCCTCGGCAGATTAAGGAGAGATTGTCATCATTTTAAGAGTCCACCACTAAAATGTAAATTTCAACTCAGTTTGTAATGTCAACGACTGGCCCACTGTGTTGTCGCTGCTTAAATGTTAAATTCTCAAATTAAACATCTACAATGTGTTTACTCAATGTATTTAAATTCAATAGCATAAACATGTACTGAAAGGAAACATGTTGAAACTTAATTGTATACTTATCGCCAAACACTAGCTAGGTGATAAATTTTGTATCGATATAAATCGAGTTTGTCTGCACAATACCGTTACCAGTGAAATCGTCCGGATTAAACTACATGTATTATGATGACGTCAAGCTATAATTATTGTTCTTGCAGCTGATTCTGAACCAGGAATTCACTGGCCATTCTGAAGGTGCAATTTGAACACGAAAAAACAGAACAGGGTAGGTCATTCTGCAACATTATAGATAAATTATATGTCAATGAAAAATAAGCATCTCCACTTAGTGTTTACCTTGAGTGAGTGTTTGAGCGTTATAGCAGTTATATCCCGGCGTGTCAGCCTCATGTGGAAGACAGCCCGAAGTGATGCCGGTCTCAGACGTTTACCACTTTGGTGATACCCACGAGCACGGGTATGGTGCTGACAAACCTAGAAACATTTCGGGATTCGAACCCACGATCATAGGTTTCTATTTATTTATGATGACGTCAAGCTAGTGTTCTGAACGTGGATTTTAAACACGTAAATCAGATAGGTCATTATGCAATATTATACATAAATATAAGTCAGAGAAACCACTCGAATCAGTTCATTTTTGGAGTTGAATTTACTTTTGGAACCAACAGATTCTCATGAATTTTCAGAGACATATAATGTCTGAAAATCATTTCAAACCAGTGATTGACATCATGGGCATCTATCTACGCATTTGGGATACGATGACATGCATCAACCATTTCTGCGAGCCTGACCACCCGATCCCGTCAGTCGCCTCTTACGACAAGCACGTAGTCGCCCTTAAGGGCAAACACGGGTTGCTGAAAACCTATTCAACCCTGGATCTTCACGGCTCCAAAATCTATTCATGAAAGTGCAGAAGAAACATGATACTATTTTAGTTCCTATTTTGATATTGACAGACATTTGTTTTCACATATATCTTCATATGAGTTAGTGAGTGAGTATGGTTTTACGCCGCTGTTAGCAATATTCCAGCAATATCACGGCGGGGGACACCAGAAATGGGCTTCACACATTGTACACATATCGGGAATCGAACACGGGTCTTCAGCGTGACGAGCGAACGCTTTAACCACTAGGCTACCCCTCATATGACATGCAGACATACTCATATCAATCAATGCATTTCAATATTTGTAAGTCAAGAAAGGAATTGTTTCAACCCTAGCAAGACGAGCTCACAACATCTGTTCCACGAAGCAACATCTAACTACTGAACTAAACCAACTCAAAAAAGTATTTACACAGTATAACCTCTATCCTGAGCAACTGGTACAACAGATGATACAGAACATCACCAAGAAATCTCAGAACTCCCCACGTCAATACTCTGCACCCTTTGTGATCAGCCTCCCCTTCTTTTGAGCCGTTAGCCACAAAATCCAGTGACTCTTAAAGAAACAGGCCAACATCGATGTAGTTTTCAAGAGAAGTCATACCATTCAGAACACAATTAAAGCCACAGGGAAACCACCATCGAGCAACAAGCTAGGACCATCAGGAACAGTGTACCAAATTCCATGCAATTGTGGACAAGCTTACATAGGAGAAACATCTAGGCCCCTCAAAACCCGAATAAAAGAACATCAAAGCTCAGTCTCCAAATATGACTCTAAAAAAGCTCTATCAGACCACATCCGTGACAACCCAAGCCACAGCATTCAGTGGGAGAGAGTCACAGCCCTCACCACCAACCTCAAAGACTTCAAGATCAGGAAACAACAAGAAGCCATCAGAACAGAACAGAACTTTATTTACGCTCAGGCCGGGATCCTCGGCATATGAGGTACAAATTTTCAGACAGTAAATACATTAGATGGCAGGATGGTTTACATGGAAGATTTTACAGTTTTCATAATGACATCACAGAATGTACAGAGTTTCTTAATAATATTTATTTTTTTACAATTAAAAAGTTCTTTGAATTTAAACATTTTGGGGTTTTTAGCATATGAAATTGGAACATATATTTTCCGTTGGACAAACAAAAATATAATGGAATTCATCACCAACGTCGCTCATGTCGCAGAGTTTACACGTTCGTTCATTGACAGGGATTTTATGCCACCTACCTTAGAGAGAGAGTCACAGCCCTCATCACCAACCTCAAAGACTTCAAGATCAGGAAACTACAAGAAGCCTTCAACATCAAAAGACTCCAGCCGTCAATTAACCGTGACCAAGGCTATTACATACCCCCGGCGTACCATCAACTCATCAAAGACCCCAATCAGCCATAATCCCGTTGTTTATATAACTGGCTTCATCCTTTGTTCATGTCACTGACTTCACTGATAATAGTCATCACTACCCTTGTGTGTACATAACAGGCTTCACTACTCCAGCATAACAATACCTACTCTACTGTATAAACATTGCCTCCTATTTGTATATATACTTGCCAACCACACTCTGTACATCACTTGCTTGATAACGGTGTTAGAACCTACACCGAAACGTCGCTCTGAATTGTAATAAAGAAGCTGTTTATCCATAAATTCCTATCCTTACTTTGTACTCCAACTTCTAAATGCCTATCAAAGAAGTTATGCAATGAGACTGTCCAACACATTCTCAGTGGATGCCCAGCTTTGGGACAAACACATTATATTAAGCGATATGATAGAGTGGCTCCGCCATGCTTGTGGTTTTGACATCGAGGTCCATATATGGGACGACCGAGAATATGAAGTGGGCGTCTTTGGATGAGGCCCGTATACAGCCTCAAGTCTATCCAGGCCAACAAACTTGATCTTGTCCTTTTTGATAAATCCAATATTATTGAATTTTCTGTCCCTTTTGACACTCGTGTGATTGGCAAAATTGAGGAAAACATGGCAAATACGCGGACTTGTTTTTCGGAATGTCACGCTTGCATCCGAAGTACTAAGTTTCCCCATTTTTCTCGGTGCCTTTGGTACCTCCCAGTCTGTTGACTGACATTGGGAGAGTACCAGGGTTTGTTGCCAGGAATACAGCCCTGCTGACAATCTGGGTAATGCAGAAGGCTGCAGTGTTGGGGAGTCTTCAAATTCTCCTAAATGTTCTCGATGGGTTTGACAAGGCAACGCTTCCTTGGAGAAGTCCCATTCGCTGTCTGAGCTGCGTGTAGAGGGGGCAAGAGCCATTATCTGGTGATGAGCCTAAACAGCCTGACTGTGCCTGGAGTACCCAAACCCTCTATACTGCATTTTTTATTTTAATCTGTACACATTTTTTATAAATAAATTATAATTAATAAAATGTTTATATTGTATGGTTGATGGGTGGATGTGCTTGCAAGCGATGGGCATGCGTAAATGCTAAAAAGGGGAATGTAGTGGTAATGTTCACTTTATATATAATCTTATTCTGCGTTTTCAGCGCGCTAGGAGCGCACAATCCCAAGGTAACAAGTTAATTTATTTCGTAACATGTAGAAAAATAGATCTTGCAATGAAATTCACTGAACGCCTAGAATAGAACGGTTTGGGTAAATGTGCAGTAGTTTTTGACAGAAGAGTTTCAACATCTGTTGTAAGATAAACCAGCGGTTCTGGAAGTGTAAGGTTGCCATTTCGTCCCGGAAAAGGCTGCATTTCCTCTAAGCACAACATGAAACACAAATATATGTTACTGATATTTCTGTAATGCGAGAGACTAACATTAATACTGTGTCTTTGTATTTATAGACATTATGCATAATTCAAAATGAAAAGTTATTTCAGGCTGCAGTGAAGTATGTAGTATATTCTTCTTCATATGATTTATTAGACATTTCCTCATACATGCAGCATGTTTTATTTTATTTTAATGGTATAAAACGTACGTATGTGACATAGCATGTGTCAACAGCATACAGCCCCCCTGTCACTTTAAATAGCAGATAGTGCTTCTCAAAACGTGGGATTGTCGGTCCAAGTATTTAATCAGTTCATAAAGGAAATTAAACGTTTAAAATAGTATCCCCTCGGGCGAATTATCTCGCAATGAGACACTATCGAGACAGCGCATGCGCTCAGTAGCGATACTTACTTCTTGAGAGCGTCATCATTGTGAAGTTGAAGTTGTGACATTTAACGATGATCATTAGTCTTGGCTTCATGTCTTCAAGTGTCTTTTAGCCATGGTAACATAACAGTACAACATTAATGTTTGCGGTTTCTTGAACTTGTCGCTTCCAACTTTAAACCTCATCTTATTGTGGCGAATATGAATATCATTCTGGCAGTGAGGTTATGTGAGGTGAAATGAGGTTTATTATCGTCGCTTTCTTTCTTTCCTTCTACCATCTTTTAACGTCTTTTGGTTTGACGCATCCGACATTAAGCTCTCCGGTCGGACGCTCTACCATTAGAGCTCTGGCATTCAAGTTTTTTATGTAAACAAAATTTAAGTTCACATTCATTATTGCATTTGCAATTGTTATTTATGTACACTATACACATGTAATTTTGATGAGGGTTGAAAGGAATGGATACGTGCGTGCGTTTGTGCTTGTGTGGAGATGTGTAGTGCGTGGCTGCTTGTACTACTCCGAAACTGACGCCGGTTATATCGTGCTCGTCATCCTCGATTCCTGATGTGCCGCAGTTTAACATGGATTTCCCCTTCAGATACTTTATACTGACTCTTAGGTGACATCGAACTCTTGATAACGCATGTTGTAAGAAAGTGACATTTTTGTTTGATGACTAACTATTCGCACTCATACATACTGATTTCCCAATATATTTTGCATTTTGTTTTGTACGAATGTTTAGGGGGTTCACATTTCTACATCGAGTTAACGATGTGCATACCGACATATATACTGTGGTGCTCCCTTGGAGAGTGTGGCTCGTTCGTCTAAAGACCTTCAATTCGCCTTGAATAGTTGAGTACCTTAGTAACGCTTGTGAGTCCTACCTAGCGGCCATGTTTCACAGCACCACACCTGTGTCCGTATATGCATTTTTTCCTCCATAGGAGCGTTACAAAGCATGCGTTAAGTAAGTGATCGAAAACAGAATGTCGTTATGAAGTTACTGTTACGCTGTTCAAATGGGCCATAACCAGCTCATTTACTGAGGGGAGATTGTCAATATAGTCCTCAACCTCAATTCGGATTTCGAATTTATAATAACCTACGCACAGTAGATTCTTCAGAATGATATTTCATATATTGTTTTAAATTCAAACTCATGTCCTTTCATATCAAATGTATCAACATTTAACAGTCGATCAGGTGAGGTTCTCTTTGTATCTCATGTAATGTGAAAACACCTTGAGCGCTGGAATATCAATTGTTTATGTTAACAGCCAGCTGTATCACTGTAATAGACATGCCCTAGCCTCTAGTCACAACGGGGGGCCACTGGGGCAATACTTCGCAAGGTGAACGTGCCGATTAGAAAGTTCTCGAGAAAGATTGGTAAAAGAAGACTGTGGTTAAGGGCGTTAGTAGAACTCTACACATCTCAAAGCATTATGGCGTAAGCACAGAGAGGGACATACAAGTTACTACACGCAAGGCACCGAGTCAGTCTATTCAAGTCAAATATCAATAAAACAATCGTATAAAACATTGACCCAAGGCGACTCTTCAGGGAACAGAGCGCGATCTAAAATAGACGGACATATGTTATTTGGATCACATTTCACATTCCACGTGACCTATATTTCATTGCAGTCTGGTCCTTATTATAATCATTTTCGATTTGATACTACTACTTCTAATTATAATTATTCACTTTTCACATACAAATAAATATGTGCAAAAGTGCACAAAACAATTCTATCATGAAGAGCCTCCACATTAATCAACCCACGCCCTCCCCTCATAATTGGTAAATATAAGCGATTGAGGGAAGAGCGAGGGTGGTGGGATCTATTGTCTGACATGATTCTTGGTGTGAGGGTGTCAATACCATGAATTTCTTGTTTCGTCCAATCAACAACACCAAAAGAATACGAAAGGACGGGCATAGCATTATTTTTCGATATTTGATGCGCCAGATTTCATTCACCAGGTGAAAGGTCAAGTAGCTACATTAATTTGTATTACGCATGTCAGTGGACCAGTGTACACTCGAGTTTCACTCCCCTGGGGAGTATACAACCCAAGCTGCCTGTGAGATGCTAGAAGGTTAACAGCTACATTACCATCTCATCCTACCGGGTACCAATTCACTGCTGGGTGGACAGAGGCATATTTCGAACAACGTCTCTTGTTAAGGGAGACACCACATGTGCTTCAGTGTGGTGCAGGACCAAAGCCCTATAGAAACTTTCAGGAGTCAAACTGCCGAACGCTGTCAACCATTAAACTACTCTCCGCCAGTAGTTGCGACAACGTTGATTAACTTATTTGTTATCTGTACGCTGTACATAGGAATACGTGATACACCCTAGTATGTTCTACAGAAGAACAGAAGAAGTCAGTTGATATCAGATTTATTGATCATTAACATATTTCCCTTGATCATTTTCTACACTGTCGTGTAAGGATACTGACAGTGTTATAATGAACCACTGTTAGTATCTATTCAGACACTGAAAATAAGAAGGTTAGCAAGATGTGAAAATGATAGGTTGAATGCGTGACAGCTGAATTGGCCTCGTTCAGTTTGGAAGACATGGCATCATTTTCTAAGACTTGAGACACGGTTTGAGCGACGGGTTTGTGAGAGACTATAATTGAAATATCAAAGTTGTTTATGGAATTTCTTGACCAATTTCCTTTATTGACTAGAACGTTAATAGAACTGCTCTATTCAATTGGGAAAATGTGAATATGTAATAGAATGAAATCCACCCACATCTAAGGAACACCATATCGCTCAGAGTTTTCCGAATACATAATGTTTTGTCGAGTGTATTGAAGTTTCCATTGTAAGCATGAAAGATGCTTTGAAGTAAATGCATCTCTAATATTGAAATCGGTTTTGTTCGTGCTTTTGTATATGTCATTTCTCTTAATGTCAACTACAATCAGTATTATTGGAATAGTAATCATATAAATGTGTGTTCTGTTATTTGTTTTAGCTTTTGATATTTATGTACTTCGTAGTATAGAAGTAATCACCATTAGGAGTGCCTGGAATGTCATCAGACTCTTATTTATGGCACACACAAACATGAAATCTTAGGATATGCTGTGAGGGACACGACTGAGACACTACTAATTCGCCATACCGTAGTGTTAATAATATTACTAACACATCTATAGCATACTTAATAATATTACTTGATTGCCTCTGTCTCTCGACGAAAAGCGTACTTCAAATTAAATAAAACTACCAAGAAATCTCATTACGTTCATTGCGGAGTTGATATAGTCGATGGTTTACCTTTGATGAGTAACGAGATCCGACTTGTACGTGGTTCAAATAACAAAGAAAATATCAATACGAAACGTGGGTGTACAATATCTAGTTGTAGTTACTTAACTTGAAATATTATTAGGATTCACATTCATTAAATATAAAACCTCACGCCGGAGATTAATCAGTGTCGATTATGTGCCGAAATAGATTCCATTGGGCGTAAAAGGCAAAATAGCAGTGAACATTATGTAAATGGATCACTGAAAATAAGTGATGACACCAGGTGTTCGCGAAAATGATAATCATGCCCTGCCCTATTGATAACCATTGTTTGTTTGAACATATTGCAATGTTTTAAACCTAATACGTACATTTGAGTGTGGGGTTGAATGGGGGATGGGACTCGTTCTAAAAAAGAAAGGAATTTAAAATGTGTCATTACGAATACAACATGTTACATTTAAGCACTTTCTAAAAGGCATCTTTTCGAAATACGTACAGTTTCTAAATTTAGGAACACCCGGGAAATTAATGAGAAACGTGAGAGATGGAGAGATCAATCATTTCAAAATACCAAAGTTAAAAACCTTCTATGATATCTAACTTCAATTCAAATCACCATCATCAAGTACCATATATAATCCAAGTTCTATTGATCAATATAATTAATTCTTACCACATCATACGATGTTAAACTATTTAAAAGTGGAATTGCATACAACTTCGTTATACCTGAGGTCAATTAATGTGTATCGCGGAAATAAGTTGCCACCTCAACATGTGTTGCAAAGTAACAACTTTGTTATATCGAAGTTGAAATAATATTTCGCCAGAAATAATCCTTGTCCCAACACATTGTGTTTAACGTGAGAACACAATACCCTATAGCCCTGCTCCAAGGCTGTATTAAATGATAGTGAGTGAGTGAGTTGGGTTTCACGCCGCTTTTAACAGTATTCCAGTTATATCGCGGCGTGTCAGCTTAATGTTGGAGGAAAGCCCGAGGTGATGCAGGTCTCAGACGTTTAACACTTCGGTGAAACCCACGAGCACGGGTATGGTGCTGACAAGCCTAGAAACATAAGCGGGGCGAACCGGGATTCGAACCCACAATCATAGGTTTCTGGCATGCACAGCGAATCGCGGCGCCTTATACGACTGGGCTATCCGTGCCCCCGTAGTGAATGATAAGTCCATGGGTGCATATTATTTCTGTCCTTATAATAGGAAAGTTTAGATATGTGAGCCAGTCCTTTATAGGGATTGTGTTGTTAATAAAGATCTAGAAAATATTTTTTGAACCAGTAATTATTGTGATTTGTGTATTTGCACATTAATCACATCGACTGTCCGCAAAAATAGGAGATAATGCATTTGTCATACAGCTGAAATGCATCTGCCGTGTGGCGTGTTGTCACACTACAACTTTCCCAAACGTGATTTCACAGGGGAGTTGAGCTGATCGAGAATTAACACCAACAAAAGGACAAACTGATGATGCTGACCTCCTGAGCAGATATTCACGCCATGAAATATTTAGAAAGAACTATATTTTATTATGAGAATAGGTTCTTGAAATATCACCACTTATAAATATATGATATTGTCCACGTTATAACATCATTGACTTTCAATTCGTCAAGAATTTTGGAAGAAACCCAACAGAACATGTATACTAGAAGTGTACTCACAATTCAGCTGCAGTAAACGGAGTCAATCCGCAAACTAAATGACAAGGGCGCAGCATCGCAGCCACATGACCGAGATGACTAAAGCATTTTGGGTTTGCCTGGTTATTTGGCGTAATCTCTGTTGACAATTACATATTGTGTTTGTTTAGCGCAGACACTCCTAAGTCATGCGGCAACCATGTCAAATGAAGATGCTTCTGTGGTTACTATTTTAACAATCTATACTCACACGCAAAAGAAACGCAAGTGGTTTTAAGCAAATAGGTTACAAACACGGAACCATAAATTGATACGAGTTTTAGCACGTAGTGAAGACTGATGTGTTATCAATATTTTTGGTTGCATTTTGGAAGCCCCGAGTAAAAACGCAACATAAAAAACGAATCGCCAAAACGCACCATTTCAATGAATATGTGGGTATCATGCACCCATTACTCGCGAAATCGAAAATGTACGAACTGTCACGAACTGTAGTGGGTATAAAACTGTGGCCGATTCTTGGACATACCACTCCTTGGTCAACAATGCCACGCCTAACTCAAATTCAGTGAAACCAGGCTATCGGACGTTTGGAAGCTGGAGAGTCTGTCCAAGATGTTGCCCGCCATTTCAACGTTAACATAACCACAATTTACCGTCACCTGCATCGATACAATGCAACACAGACCACAGATGACCTTCCTCGGAGCGGTCGTCCTAGGGTCACCACACCTTGACAAGATCGGCAGATTAACCGTCAACACCAGCGACATCCGTTCCTAACTGCAAGTGAAAGTGCTCGACAGACCATAGGAACACATAATCGACACATTAGCCTGGACACTGATCCGACGTCTCCGTTCCAACAACCTCAGATGTATCCGACCAGCACGTCGTCCTGTTCTCCAACCACGGCATCGACAAGTACGACTTCAGTGGGCACAGGGTCATCACAATTGGCGTCATCGTGAGTGGAGGCGTGTCATCTTCTCTGATTTAAGTCGCTTTTGTGTCTCCCATGCAGACGGAAGAGTCAGAATTTGGCGGCGTCGAGGTGATCGTTTCGCTGACAGAAACGTTGTGGAAAGGGATCCATGGGATGGACCTTGCGTCATGATATGGGCAGGGATTTGACTTAATGCGAGACTTGGACCCATGTGCTTTCTGAATGTTGGTCAAGGTCGGGGACACGGCGTCACTGCTCAGCGGTATATCGACCAAATGATCAGACCCCACGTCGTTCCATTTTTTGCACAACATCAACAACACATTTTCCAGCAGGACAACGCTCGTCCCCATGTTGCCAGAGCTACCATGACCTTTCTGCAACAACACAACATCCGTGTTCTACCGTGGCCCGCCCTCAGCCCTGATCTGAAACCCATCGAACACTTGTGGGATGAGGTTCAAAGACGTCTGCACAATGGTCGCCCAGTCCCTACAACTGCCGATGAACTACGCACAGCTGCTCTGGATGTGTGCAGGAGGATCCCTAGGGCCTTCACAAATCGTCTGATCCACTTAATGTACAGGAGATGTGTTGCAGTGATCAATGCTAATAGTGGTCACAACAGGTATTGACTGACATTTTGGGTATTGACCCGAAACTGTGGAAGCCCTTAACATTTGAAAAAAACAACTATGTCATCTGCCTTTTGATCCATTAAACTGTCTTCAGTCAATTTTTTGTCAATCTTGCCCTATTAGTATTTCTTGTCTTTACTGTTGAAAATAAATAACATGTATACTGCATACTCGACTTGCGTTTCGTTTGCGTGTGAGTATAATTATCAGTTACATGATCCGTGCCCGATAGAAACATTGCGGTTGTTTCCCGAAAATGTTCCTGTTTGCTGATGCACCCATCGTGGGAGACAAGAAACCAAATTTAGTTTTCCTTCGCAGGAACAATCCAAACAATGATGTTCCCATCGAAATAGTTTATCTCCCTCGACCAGGTACGACCTTTCACGGAAATGAAAACTATTTGCATATCGCGTTCGTACATTAAAACTGTCCAAACAAAAGCTTATATCTGAACATCGTCCCGTTTTTGTCCTAACTCGGAAATTGAAACTATGTGCATTTCAGATTCTGTTGGTCCAAAACGTAGCATTGGGCAATAAAACCAAATAAAATCGTTTGGGATAAATGATAGGAAAACAACCTGATGTGTATTCAAAACTGAACTAAAACAAGATCCGACTTGTACGTGGTTCACATAACAAAGAAAATATCAATTTGAAACGTGGGTGTATAATATCTAGTTCTAGTTACTCAACTTGAATTATTATTCACATTCATTAAATATAAAACCTCACGCCGGATATTAATCAGTGTCGATTATCTTCTTTAATATCTAACTTCACAACTCAAATCACCACCATCAAGTACCATATGTATATCCGAGTTCAATTGATCAAGATAATTAATTCTTACCACATCATACGATGTTAAACGATTTAAAAGTGGACTTGCATACAACTTCGTTATACCTGAGGTCAATGAATTTGTATCGCAGAAATAGGTTGCTACCTCAACATGTGTTGCAAAGTAACAATTTTTATATATAATTAGTTATATTTGAGTTGAAATAATATATCGCCAGAAATAATCCTTGTCCAATCACATTGTGTCCAACGTGAGAACACAATACCCTATAGTCCTGCTCCAAGGCTGTACTGAAAGATAAGTCCATGGATGCATATTATTTCTGTCCTTATAATAGGAAAGTTTAGATATGTAAGCCAGTCCTTTATAGGGATTGTGTTGTTAATAAAGATCTAGAAAGTATTTTCTGAACTAGTAATCATTACCTTAGAGACTTGTGCAAGTCTAAATATTCTACAGCCAAGCCACTTTTTCAATATCACAGTCTGACTGTTTTTGCCGGCCGATTTATTCAGCGTTAATTTGACACATGCCCATTGATTTGTGTATTTGCACATTACTCACATCGACTGTCCGCAGGAATAGGAGATAATGCATTTGTCAAACAGCTGAAATGCATCTGCCGTGTGGCGTGATGTCACACTACAACTTTCCCAAACGTGATTTCACAGGGGAGTTGAGCTGATCGAGAATTAACACTAACAAAAGGATAAACTGATGATGCTGACCTCCTGAGCAGATATTCACGCCATAAAATATTTAGAAAGAACTATATTTTATTATGAGAATAGGTTCTTGAAAAATCACCACTTATAAATATATGATATTGTCCACTTTATAACATCATTGTCTTTCAATTCGTCAAGAATTTTGGAAGAAACCCAACAGAACATGTATACTAGAAGTGTACTCACAATTCAGCCGCAGTAAACGGAGTCAATCCGCAAACTAAATGACAAGGGCGCAGCATCGCAGCCACATGACCGAGATGACTAAAGCATTTTGGGTTTGCCTGGTTATTTGGCGGAATCTCTGTTGACAATTACACATTGTGTTTGTTTAGTGCAGACACTCCTAAGTCATGCGGCAACCATGTCAAATGAAGATAAAGATGCTTCTGTGGTTACTATTTTAACAATCTAATTATCTGTTACATGATCCGTGCCCGATAGAAACATAGCGGTTGTTTCCCGAACGTGTTCCTGTTCGCTGATGCACTCATCGTGGGAGACAAGAAACCAAATTTAGTTTTCTTTCGCAGGAACAATCCAAACAATGACGTTCCCATCGAAATAGTTTATCTCCCTCGAGCAGGTACGACCTTTCACGGAAATGAAAACTATTTGCATATCGCGTTCGTACATTAAAACTGTCCAAACAAAGGCTTATATCTGAACATCGTCCCGTTTTTATCCAAACTCGGAAATTGAAACTATGTGCATATCAGATTCTGTTGGTCCAAAACGTAGCATTGGGCTATAAAACCCAATAAAATCGTTTGGGATAAATGATAGGAAAACAAGCTGATGTGTTTTCAAAACTGAACTAAAACTTTAAGAATGTTATTTTATCAAATCAATTTATAAATGGCACAAATATCTGTTAACATAACACAACCAAGGGGTGGCAAGTCGATAACAAGCTTATTTCTTAGGGACAGGACTGTTTACATTGGTGTGATGTTCGCCGCGTTCTCAGATGTGTAGTTCAGGGGCAAAAACGCTCCTCTCCAATCTCTACTCCCTGATTGTAATTGTTTACTTACTATTTCAGCAATGCCAACATTCGACATTCAGTAGTTGCTGATAACAGTTTGGGTCATCATCTTTACCACCACAGAAGCTGGTAAAAACATCTTTCTGTACCAGAGATACTACATACCCCCTGGACAGAACAGCAAGTGAAATATCTCACAACGGCCTTTCTGCATAACTCACACTTACCACAGGCAGTTTTGACAGGCTTGCGGCAAGATAACAACAGGCCATCGTGTGCATGTGCAGACGCACACACCTTACTCAGCATGGGTTTGTAAGATGGCATTACCTGGTGCCGTGCGTTATCGGTGAACTCACGGCGGTAGACACAATGTTTATGTGATAGATGTTTAAGGATAATGTCGAAATTTGACAAGGAAAATGAATAAAAACTAAGGATTACTTTCGGAATAATAAAAGTGGATATACAACGAAGATGAACATCTATGTGAAATGGCTTGAAACAGGAATGAGAAAAAATTACGCCACACTGACATGGGACGATACAAAGCATTGAAGGAGCTTCAGCTTCACCTATACAAACAGATATCTTTTTTTTTTAATCCTTGTGCCTGAGAAAAAACGCATTACAACAATATATTTTTTTGTGGCCGGCATATGAGCATTTTGAGAAACAACTTTGTCATAAACAAGCAATGATAATTCCACATTTCAAAATTCTCATGTTCCAGATAATGGTAGGGTGACTCGACAACCCAGACGAAAAACAGAGTTAAAGGCAAACCAGAGTTCAGAAGGAGTGAGTGGATTTACGCCGCTTTTAGCATTCTTCCAGCAATGGGCTTCACACATTGCTCCCATGTGGGTCGTCGAACCCGGGTCTTCGGCCTGCCGAGCGAACACTTTAATCAGTAGGCTACCCCACCGACCGTATTGTTGTCAGATGAAATGACAAATTAATGATGACGATGTTACGTGAAATGGGAATTGAATATTTTTTAAACCCTTCTCTTTATAAGTGTAGAATCTCTCCACTTGTACACAGCAGCACGTAATTCAAAACTGACATATCGTTTTTAGTATCAACACAATCAGTAAGCCACTATCGTGTCACTAAATTGTCTGGTCCATTGATTGATTGTCCGGTCAAAACTCGATCGTTTACAGGCCCCCGTATGCAGGAGGACTGCTGTGCGGCGTCAGGCAACAAACAGAAACTTACGGTTTTTTATGCAAATCGTGTCAGTGGGAGGTGCTGCTTGTTGGGCAGGGCATGCATACACTTTTTCGAGAACACATGGTGACATCGCTTATTTTCAGTCATCCATACATATAATTTCACTGCTATTTTGCCTTTTACGACCAATGGAATCTGTTTCGGCAGACAATTAACACCAATTATTCCCTGGCGTTGACGTTTAATATTCCGGACCGCAAACGGCATGGAATATTTAGTGTGGGGAGAATCGGAACATGTTTTGGTCTGTTTGCATTAGTTTCTCACTTTTTGTGTCAAGTGAATTCTTTTTATTCACATATTGAATTTTAAAATGACCGCTGTCTTCGGTGGATCTGTCATTACTGTTCCACTATTACCCCCTGAACGCCAAAATGTTTTCTCTTTAAACGGAAAAGCTGGTAATTGCACATTTTGATTGATCTAATTGTCTCAGTAATTGATATGGAGGCAAAGATAGCAAATGGTTCGTTTTTTTATGAACCTTATGGAGAATGTAGTTGATTTATCATCATTTATTTGTCAAAATAGAACAAAGAAAGACAAGCAAACCAGTCAGTGAAATGATTATTGAAATATTAAAGTAAACAGCGAGACGCATAACAGTATAAATGCTAAATAATTGCCTGACAATGATATATTTCTTTTGACCAGTGAGTTTGTCAGTAAACGCCCCAACAAACGTTCCAATTATTTCCCGGCGGCGTGTAAATAATCGGGTCTGCACCAGATAAACCAGTGATTGATATTATAAGCAACACGTAATGAGCCAGGTTTGATCCGGTTCCTGTGACAATCATAGGGTACAAGGGACCTATTCTCCCCGCGAACCTCAGAATTTGTAAAATATGTATGTCCCTTACACTAACAAATGACCTACACTAATTATAATGACCTACACTATTATGACACAAAATTGTTCCAAAAGAGTGATTTGGGTTAAACCCTACAATTAACATGAGTTTATTAAATCACGGTGTATCAGCTTTATGTGGAATAAAAGTACAAAGTGACGCAGGACTTGCTACAGAACGTGAGCATCACAAAGGAGACGAATCTCGGATTCGTACCCAGAAAAGCGGATCAGTAAACGGCTAAGGGACGCAGATCTTCACATCGCATTGCGGCCCCTAGAACTTAGGAACTATCCTAACTAAAACAAGGGGTGTTAGTAACGGTTAGCAGAAACGTCAAAACTATAAGGCGTTTCGCATATATTCGCATATGTGTATCTCTTTCACAGGAAAAGAAACAAAGTCGGATCATACATTGTCGAATCATTGTAAAGTGAGCGGGTTGGGACAAAATGCCAAACTGGGGAATCTAACACGGGAGCGAACACATTTTCCTAACAAAGCTGACCCATACACCCTTCATTTAAATGTTACTATGGTTACACCAGGCGTTTCACTACGTCACTTGTCCCAGGGACAGAATAGCCTCTCGTGATGACGTCAACAGGGTAACGACGCCAAAGTAGCGTACGCCACAGGCCCATTCTACATTACAGAATATACATTGTGAGAGAATTGCAATATACAATATATATGTAACGTACGCAAGTCGCAACCACATTGCTTTATAATGCCTGCATACTTTATGTTTATCAAAACTGTTTCAAGGTCCTGGGATATCATCGCTAAGGGTTTATGTGAACACTTGACCCATTTTTTATTTGCGTGTATAAAGTGTATAGTTAAAGATCGGAATCTGATGTTCTGCTTAAAACTATGAGTAGGCAACACTTAGCGCTAAACACTTGGCACAGCTGAAATGGGAGCCATGTTTATGGAAAAGAGTCATGGCAGAGAAAATGCTGCATTAAAGCAATATACATTAACAGCTAACAGTACAGAAATCGCACATATCCAAAATCCAAGACACAATAACGCCAATGTTGCAACACTGTCACTGTTACAATTCCTCTTTTACCAGAAACATCCCATCTAACTCCAAACCGTCATATACGGTTATCTACGGTTAACTATGGTTAACTTCACATGTAGTGTCCAGAACGTCGTGTTAACGAGGTTTTACTGTAACTAAGAACCAACCATAAAAAAAGTATTTCAAGTAAGATGGGCAAGACATCGCCACATACAGATGTTCATGATTCAGTCGGAATGGTACGATGGGCTCTGCTTTCAACAGACTTGTTATGATTATAGAAAGGGTTTGACACTTTTATTAACAAAGTATTTGCAGCATTAAATAATCGTTAGTTCACATTATTCAGTTAAGATACGTCTTAATTTATTTGCTACATAAACCAAAGTAGATGGTGGTATTTGTGTATGAAACAAGACACACGAGTACCACTCCTTCTGTTGACATCCAGGGAATATTTTTCGGGTATAATACAACTTATGACAGATGTTCAAGAAACCTTTTTGATACCTGCTAACAGGGAAGAATTCAGGATATTTCAGTATTAATTCTAAATACTTTCTTAAGCCAGTGAAGATAAACCCTTAATGAAGGCTTGATACATATTTCCAAAGAACATGTCCAATGTAACTTCAACTTACTCACCCACTCAAGTATGATCATATACTACTGTAAGTATGTTTAGATAACGATATGGTTACACGAATTTTGTAATGGAGAAGCATATTAAAACAGACAAATAAGTATCGAGCATTTATGTATGAAAGGATGTGACAACAAAGCAAACTATTTATACACATATTTCAGGTGGTTATCATTAAACAAAGAATACTTGATATATAGTGTAAGAGCTGTGTGACCGTTTTTTTGTTAACGATAAAGGATACTCTTTCCCCTAAAGTAGGCTTTGACGGTTTGAATTTCTCAAAGTGGAAAACCAAATTAACAGAAACATTCGAGGTAATGGTTAACATCATACACATCAAGTCATACATCACAAGGATGTTATCATTTCACGTGTACTTGGTCCTGACGTGTAAGAGGCCATTCGACATATAAATTATGATTTAATATGGCGAAGGTCAAACGTCACAAAATGGGCTATACAAGTGTTCATAATGAGACCCATAGCGTCAAGTACACCCATTATTCATCATTAGCCGGTGTCGACAAGTAAACGGTAGCTGGAAACATGCCTTAAGCATTATCCTTTCAATATATATCTTGTGAAGCCCGGTATATCAAACCATATACTGTATTCTTGCATTCTGTACATATTCTATGGAGACGGTCTCAAAACCTTGTTAGATGAATTAAGTTAATAATTTTTTCTGTCTATCTATCTCCTGTGAAAATGGGTGTATTTCAAATTTATGACATACGTTAGCAGTCATCGACAGCTTGAATGACAGATAGGACTACGTCCCTAGTACACTTTGTCAGCACGTATGTCAGTGTGATGTGATATATGGCCTTTATATGAAAATTATTATAGGAAATCAAGTACACCAAAATAATTAGCCTTTGAAACTGACACGTATGTATGAACAGCACTTGGGCACGTACACGATGCGAAAGACGTGTAGTTGTACGTGATTACACATGTGTTTGCACTTTTAGGATGCTTCATCTATGTATGTGCATGAATTTTGTGCACGCATGTCAGAAAAGTACACAATTTCCCCACAAGATGACCAGCAGCTCCATCTCTAGGTGTCTACATTTCACAACATGTTAGCTACAATCGAGGATGATCGTTCTACGTAGATTTTGAAGAGCGTCGTACGACTCTTGCTCAAAAGTTGCTTGATCAGGGTTACAACATCCAAGGCGTCAGTAAAGCTTTCAAAATATTTTATTATAGATTTGTGGAGAACACTTTCAAAATTGACGGATCAGTGGCAAAGTGACCCAGATGCGCGCAATTCCCTGTTTTGACTTCTAATCTAATCTAAGACTTACATATGTTACATGTTTATAGCGCTGAAGATTCAGTTTATCTGTTACACGCAATACAATATACACACATAATATACACAGACTGTCCATTTAGATGTGATTGCTACATGATGTCATGAGCAATTTGAAATAGATAAGTTTTCAACTCTCTTCAAAATAATGCTGGCTTCGGATGATTTGATATGTCCTCGAAGAAAAGGTCTTTAGCAACCCATGCTTGCTGTAAGAGGCGACTATGCTTGTCGTTAGTGGCGACTAACGGGATCGGGTGGTCAGGCTTGCTGACTTGATCGATGCATGTCATCGTATCTCAATTGCGTGGATCGATGCTCATGATGTCAATCACTGGATTGTCTGGTCCAGTCTCGATTATTTACAGACCGTTGTCATAAAGCTTGAATATTGCTGAGTGCAGACTGCAAACGACAAACAAACAAACAAAACCACAGCGTTACTGCTGCACATCTGAAGCTACGTTCGTCCACGCAGAAGCCCTTATCTTGACGTGAGTGCAGAACTCTGTTTGGTTTGTGAGGCTAAACTATAGGCCCTTAAGATATGCAGAAACTTGAAAGTAACACTGCTGGAAACTGGGCGCCAATGAAGTTTCTAGAGAATTGGCGTGATATGATGCTGCTTGGACGTCCTGGTGACGCCTCTGGCTGCTGCATACTGTCGAAGCTATAGTTTGTTAAGTGATGTTGATGTTATTCCGTATACGAAGGAGTTACAGTAATCAAGTCGAGCAATGATAAGTGATTCTGCTAGCATCTTGGTGGCTTCTGGAGAGATATATCGAGGTTGTTTTCAAATCTGATGAAGATAGAAATAACAGCTACTTGTTTTTGTTGACATGTCAGACTCGAATATAACGCCGAAATTCTCTACTTTTGCAGATGATTTGACAAGAACGTCTCCGATTTCGCACGCGTTCTCAGCCAGCTTAGAAGTATTACGTATCGTAAGCGGCTGACAGATCTATCCGAAAAAGTATGACAACCTCCTTTTTGTCTCATTCTGTATCGGCAGCAAGGCAGTCTTCTGTCCTTTGTTCCAGTGTGGTTTCTTTTTCAGGTGAACATTTGACTTGCCTTTGCATGTGTTTCTGACGGATGCCACCTTTGGGCCAGGATACGCCCGCCTTTTCGCGATCACCTTGTATCATCACTAATTGATCACAATAGAAAATTTTCCCTTTATGTCGAGCTACATGTGTGTACCAGCAGCCCCAGCATAGTTAGGTGTCTACAGTTTCCAACTTTTCAGGTAAAATCGAGCATGCCCTTTTTGCGATGACTTCAAATACCGTCATATGACTCTTGCTGAAAGTTGTTTGGTCAAGCTTACAACAATCAAGGCCGCAGTAAAGCTTTCAAACTAACATGCTTTCAAGCTGTTGCGGTCCTTGTGGACCTTTCAAAATTTGACGCATCAGTTATTTCCGATGGAATTCCCTAGTTTCACTTTTACCGTATGTTCCCGTGTTTATTCAGATAAACGAGTGACATGCTTTGCATGTGTTTGTGACGGGCGCCTCCGATGGGACCCGGTGTCATCATTATGTGATAAACAAAATTATAAACACATGCTCATGATAGTCGGAATTGCACAATATGCTCTGCTTTTGGCAGAGATTTCGTGTGATTGTAGAAATAGTTTTGTCGCATGTATTTACGTGTTCTGTGTGTTTGAGAAGCGCGCACTAACAACCTGTATCACAGTGCACTATGCAAAATACTGTTATGCATTTTAATATTTATGTTCTAAATATATATAGGTAAAAGTATTTAGACTACAGACATTATCACTATGACAATACCATCCTTACATATATTTTTTGTGTGTATAGGAATTACATGTTGGTTTGGAAATAACTATTCCTCATCTCAAAATCCCGTGGGAATACAGTACAGAAAAAGGTCCCAGCAGCCACCGATGGATGTAGCGACTGGATTCTACCAGGTGGTTATTTTAGCTGACTTGACTTTTCGCTGTTCATGTTTTAAGCCACTGATTTGATCGGTCATTAAAACACCACAATGATGAATATTGCAGACTGCGGCTTTAAACGACATTCACTCACTATTTCCTTATCTCTGTAGTTTTGGACCAGTTTTTAACATCATATACGAACCAGACGGATACCGTCTAATCCTGTCCTATATGTCTTATACGTCTATAATCCATGGCCATATTACCGAGAACGCGGTGCCACTACAAACCATTAATTCCACACACTAATGACAGAAAATATATAAGCCTTTGGGATTTCTTCTGTGAAAATATGATGTGAAACTGACATACAAAAGCATTGGTTTTCAGAATCTGTCTCTCTTTGGCTGGACAAACTCCGATTAACGTCAAAGGTTTTATTCCTCTAGATCTGAAAACCTTCTGTTCTGCACTTCGTATAAGAACAAAGATTTGTCAAATAAATCATGTCTGGCTGATATTTGAAGGATGTCGCCGACATAAGGACACCACATCAGAAGCACGTAAAATTTGTGTTGTTTTATCACACGACCGAATAATTCACTTCAAACGCCGATTCATGCTTTGACACTTTTTAGATTTTAGAGCTTGTCCAGTTGTTTTTTTAAAAAAACGCCATACGATAGAGCTTTGAATTCCTGTTGAAAGCTATATATAGTGAAACTGCTGCGCATAATTACGAGTCTACTTTTGTAAAACTTGATTAAAACATACACAGGTGATTTAGATGTCATATCTTATTATCATTTCTGTATTCAAAATAAACGTGTTCTGACTATTAGATGTTGTCCGAAAAAAAGAACAGAAGGAAAATTAATTCAAACGCCAATATAGAAATTCATTTTGTTCGCGTTGCCTGTCGTGTCAGAAAGTAGATGTACAACTCAAATAACCATTGCAATGACAATGTTAACACTGGGTGTACTATGACACTGCTAGCATCCGCAGTGTGACGCACATGGCCATGTTCTGGTCTTGGTATTGCAAGTCTATATTTGAGTGGACCGCCTCCGTGGTCTTGTGGTAGAGCGTCCGCCCGGAGAGCGGAAGGTCCAGGGTTCGATCCCGGGCCGCGTCATACAAAAAGACGTTAAAAGATTGTACTTGTTGTTACCCTGTCTGGCGCTCGGCATTAAGGGGCTAAAACAAGGACTGGTCGGCTCGGAGTCAGTATACTGTGTCTGAGTGGGGTATTCATGTTAAACTGCGGCATGGTATCTCAGTGAGCTAGCACTATAAATCGGCATCAGTCCGGACTAGTACAAGCAGCCACACACACACATACACGTGCATGCACGTCGCTATATAAGTGCAATAATCTTGGACGCGACGTTAAACCCAATTTCACCTCACCTCACCTATATTTGAGTGAATGAGTGAGGAAGTTTCAACATATTCACGGTGCTATAGGCTGAAAGTGAGTGAGTGAGTTGAATTTAAAGCCGATTTTAACAGTATTCCAGTCATATCACGGCGTGTCAGCTTAATGTGGGAGGAAAGCCCGAAGTGATGCAGGTCTCAGACGTTTACCACTTCGGTGAAACCCACGAGCACGGGTATGGTGCTGACAAACCTAGAAACATATTTGGGGCGAACCGTGATTCTAACCCACAATCATAGGTTTCTGGCGTGCCAAGGGACGCAACTCTGCACAGCGAATCGCGGCGCCTTAGACGACTGGGCCACCCGTGCCCCCGGCTGAAAGTGAGTTAACAAATTTGATTTTACGTGGTCATTCAGAATATGACATCTCTATGATGGAGAACACAAAAACTGAGCTTCGCACATTGTCCACGTGTAGGGAATCGAACCAAGGTCTTGACGAACAAACACTTTAACCACAATGCTGAGTATACCAGTATACAGTCCCCTGAAGATTCCAGGTTCAGCAACCCATGCTTGTCGTAAAACTCACTCACTCACTCACTCGTACCAGGCGACTATGCTTGTCGTAAGAGGCGACTTACGGGATCGGGTGGTCAGGCTCGCTGATTGGTTGATGCATGTCATCGTATCCCAATCCCGTAGATCGATTCTCATAATGCCAATCACTGGATTGTCTGGTCCAGATTCGATTATTTACAGACCGCTGAATGTTGCTGAGTGTGGCGTTAAACAACAAACAAACAAACAAAAACCGTGTTCACATTTCGTTTTATACATAGAATGGTAATTCTGTGATTCAACATTGGGGACTTAGGGTTAGGGCAGCATCGTGTCATTGGCACCCAAACTGTAAGAAAGAGCAACTAACTCAGATGATGTTGATATCAGCTGACCTACTTCATGAACACGTTATCGAGTTTGAGCTATTGACACAGCTGCTACTAGCTCTATTTTACCACGTTTGTTTAGCCACATCGATAATGAAAGCAAAGAGACCAACAAGACAATATCTATTAGTAGTTCGAATAGTCATGTACAACATGTATATGATCCGCCTTTTATTGACATCTCATCAACCTGAGTCCGACTTGCGTCATTGTGTAATGTCAGCTTTATACATACACATCCGTTGATATATTACAAACAAAGCGGTACACACATTTTGAAATAAAAACAGAAAAAAGTATCAAATCTGATCAATGATGACACAGCTTTCGGTTCAATCAATCACAATTCTTTGGCCATCAGCAGCGTTTCTGTTTCTGGAATCTGTTTCGGCAGATAATCGAGACTGATTATTCCCTGGCGTTGAAGTTTAATGTAATATTTAATCAAACCAGACTGGGAAATTGTCAGTTTGAAACACCGGTCGCGATGTAACTGTGGAATGATCACCTCTACACACATAGCCGATACATTTTGGTGTTTGGGTACGCTACCAGTTACATTGATTCATGGATTCTGGGCATAAACCATGACATTAAATTTTGTTTCAGTACTTTTGATTCTTATTGAACCAATAAACCCCAAATATTTGTAAACCTATTAATATGAAAATAGCTGATTTCCCTGGTTTGGTTACAGATTTTGAAACTGAACACATAACTGTTGTCAGAAACATATCTTTAAAAAGAAGAATGCACGCCCTTATTATCTTTGAGGCAGTAGCATGGAAACAACTGTAACAGAGATGCGGGAGTCTTCCTTCAACGTATATTTCCTCATGCACTTGCTCACAGCAAACGTAGTTCAAAATAAACATATCGTTTTTAGTTCAACAAAATCAATAACATCGCTATCATGTTACTGGATTGTCTGCTCCATCATTACTTGATTGTCTGGGCATAACTTGACTGTATGACCGCCACCGTCGTACAGCAGGGATAATGCTATGTACTATCAGGCAACAAATCTTCCCCTACTTTTTCATGCAAATTGTGAATGGAAAACCTTTTCGCGACCACCTAGTGTCATCACTTATTTTCAGTGAAGGATTCATATCATTTTGGACTCTAATTGCCTTTGCGCCCAATGGAGTCTATTTCGATGGATAATAAAAACTGAATGTTCCTTTTTTTTCATCTTTCTGAGAATTTTTGGACCTGTACTCTACTCTGAATTAAGTCTTGTGTCATTCATCATTTGCATTCTGGCTAAATAGGCAATTTGACCCATCAGCAACTTTTAAAAATTTGTGAAGACCTATTCTACCCCGTATCTTCATGGGTCAAGGCTATATGAACATCACTTGAACAGTCACCGTGTCTTTAAGAACTACATTGTGTACAGGTCATTTTCAATAGATCATATCAGACATTTATGGACGCTATCAATGACAGTTGAGTTCTGATACCAAACACACACCTTACGTCCAAGGTATTGGGATAAAGTCACGCGCCCAATCCTAGCTTCATTGGCTCAGTGAAACACATCAATATTATTGCAACGGTTACTGCACAATCAACACGTGTATAACGTGTTATATCAGAACAACATTGCACAACTGTTATATGTACAAATATACCTCTCATAAGTAAGCATGGAAACCACATTTCTGTTAAATAAACCGAGACAAAGAAACATTCGGAAACTATTGACCAGAAGCCACCGTTGTTGTCATTGTGTATGTGCTCAATGTGTGGATGGTGCTCGATCAGACCGGCCTCCGGAACGGATGTTGTGTAACAAGTTAATGCAAGGGGAGCCGGTTTCTATCATAGCACTTTTTTTCAAGACGTTCACTTTGACCGGCGAACATTTTTTCGTAAAAGCTAACGCAGAATTATTGTTTTTTCCTGGAGCTTTTTTTACTGCCACTAACCTACACTCAGTCACCTACACACACACGCACACACACGCACACACGCACACACACGCACGCACACACATACGGATGGTACCTTAGATGTGATGACAAAATGCCTTTAGTTAAGCTCTGTGAATGCTCCTTGTGTTGCAGATTTAAATCAATGCTATCGAATATTCCTCAGTGAATATTAAAAAAAGATATTTCTTTATAATAATGTTCCTGAGCTTTCTTAATTGTCACGTGTTGTTAGATCTCTCGGTGTCAGTTAACAAGGATACAGAGAGCTTCAATGTGATTATTTCGACAACCAACTTCCAGAAAGATAATTGCACGTCATTCGCTTGAATGTATGGGCGTTAAAGATATCCGGGTTAAGATGCATCCTAATTGGACGCTTTTTAAATGGGGGTACATCAAAATAGTTTTATCACGCGGGTAACCAGCACAGCGTGAATTCATCGATAATGAAATAAAGCCCTTTGCTCAAAGAGACAAAACACAAAACCATTTCACCCTTGATTTAATCTCTCTGTAATGACACGTTGTTCGGTTTGGGACATACAATTACTATTACCGTAACTTTGTGGTATTTCTTGTTCTTAAAGGCCGAACTTAGTAATATTCAAGCTATATGACGGCGGACTGTAAATCGAGTAATCGTATCAGATACTCGAGTGATTGATAGTGTGAGAAACGATCCACGCTGTGGGGTTTGGCCGCACTCAGTAATATTCCAGCCATATGACGGCGGTCTGTAAATAATCGAGTCTGGATAAGACAATCCAGTGATGACATCATGAGGATCGATCCACGCAATTTGGATCGATGACATGCATCAACAGACTCAGGGAGCCTGACCACCCGATCCCGTTAGTCGCCTTTTACGACAAGCATAGTCGCCTTTTACTGCAAGCATGGGTTGCTGAAGACCTATTCTACCCCGGATCTTCACGGGTCCCACGCTGTAGGGATACGACTGAGTCACCAACACCACCCTATCGATTTGGTTGCCTCTTACCACCAGCATAGGTTACTGGAATCTATTCTATTTCAATGTGTACTAGTACTGTAACACTAAAACATAGTTATTTCATATGGGGAGTACATGACAATAGTTTAGATATCATTATGACATAACAAATGGGCTTCGTTGTTGAAAAAGTAGCGTCGAGACCAGAGCTTTGGTAGACTAACACATCGGCGTATTCTTGAATGGACCCGTGAAGATCCGGGGTAGAATCGGTCTTCAGTAACCCATGCTTGCGTAAAAGGCGATTAATCTTGTCGTAAGAGGCGACTAACGGGATCGGGTGGTCAGGCTCGCTGACTTGGTTGATGCATCGCATCGTATCCCAATTGCGTGGATCGATGCCATGATGTCAGTCACTGGACTGTCTTGTCCAGTCTCGATTTTTTTACAGACCGCCGTCATATAGCTGGAATATTGTTGAGTGCGGTGTTCAACAACAAACAAACAAAAAACAAACAAAATTTGTGACCACCTGGCGAACATGAAGTGTACTAACTTTTCAGGGGATATTTGATGTTCCTAAGACATATATCAATATGAGATCAATGTCATATTCAAATATTATAAAAATTAATATTGAGGTTCGGAATATATGAAAATATAGAAAAGGTGGTGTTTCGCCTTTAAGCCAGTGTATAGTTTAGGAGGCTCACTTTGAGATATCGAATTATCCTGAACTCCTGTTTATATGCCTGGTGAATCGACACGACCGCAGGTCATTGTCCTCGGCAATGTTGTTGCTATCACCGTTGGGCGAGGACATATCGGTCACCCTGTCATTGAAACATCCGTTTGATAACATAGCAGACTGTTAAACGAGGCCTACTGAGTCGGACTACATGCATCAAAGACTCCCGTGTTGATTCTGCGCTGAAGCCTTAGCAACAGCTGTGTTACACCCGGAGCCAGCTGCAAGTCAAGTGCAAACACTCTCAAACACGTAATTTGTTTGGGTTATCAGAAAATTAATACATGAGTATTGAGTTAGTCGGATTGAGAGTAATCGAAAATTGCCAAGAACTAAACAAACAAGAGATTGTTTCATGCCCAGCTTTTCAATAACGTATTTCTTGTTGACGACAAACACGACAATGTCTTGTATGACACACGCTGATTTAACACCCCAGTGTAGAATATGACCAGTGCCTGATATAGAAGACATTTGATATACCATATTATGGAATAAAAGAGTTCGTTCAAATTGCTGTCTGGATATTCAATCAGACCTTTGTTTTTCATCTCTCATGATTTTGTTTCAAACCATTCTCATCATCTGCTTTGAGTCTGTCTGTATTACAAATTGTCATAAACAAGCAATGATAATTCCACCATTCAAACATCTCATGTTCTGGATACTGGTAGGGTTACAAGACAACCCAGACGAAAAACAGAGTTCAAGGAAAACCAGGGTTCAGAAGGAGTGAGTATGGTTTTAGGCCGCTTTTAGCAATATTCCAACAATATCACGACCGGGAACACCAGCAATGGGCTTCACACTGTACCCATGTCGGGAATCGAACCCGGGTCTTCGGTGTGACGAACGAACGCTTTAACCACTACCCCACTGCATCTAGTTCAAAAGTATGTTCATGAAAATACAATTGCACCGGGGAATCATTCGTAAAACATATTTACTCTGTCATATACATTGTTGAGCTCCATGTTTTAAGTGGCAATATGGACCATAAGATGACAAACCTCTCAGTTGTATCACATCAGGAAATCAAAGCAGAATAATATACAATTCAGGTCATTTGCGCTTATAAAGAAATAAACAAATTGCACAAGATTCTATGGTATTGCACTGATTAACCAAGCAATTTATTTAGATTTTAAGTTTCCACAAACCTTTAAGCATTAGGCGACGTCAACAAGCGTACTTCTGTTCTCTGATTGGCTGATAATAGAGATGTTACGCTGAACGTTTTTACTGACTTGGTCTTTGTTTGTGTTCAATGGTTACTTATTCATGTATAAGAATTGACTTGAATAAACAATAATTTGCACTTATGGAGGTACAAAGGAAAAGATGGGTGCGAACACTTTACATAATTGTATTATTTGCACAGTGCGTGCACAGTTTTTTACGTTTATACCTCTATAAACACACACAAAATAATTGATATATAAATAGCCATGACCAACCGGACCTAGTTCCTCAAAACGATCTCATCAGTAAGCTACCTTAACTCTATGTTAATAGATGGGAGCGACGACAATCGTGGCGCTAAGTTGGCTTTGTGGAGTGGAACCCAGGGCGCCGTAAGTCTATGCTAAAGAACATGTATGGGAGTTACCATCGTCTAAGCACTAAAGTCGCTTTGTAAGAAGTGGCCATATTCATTGACCAGCATTAAATACAAACGATCATTTTACTGTTAATATTGATTCTAGTATAAACATTTAATCCAGTTTGTGTGGCCCAAAATAGCATGGGTAGTATACAGATGAATATTCATTGGCTAGTCTCGTGTGTACAATGAAATTCCTTAAGACTTTTACGATGGTTTTTGCCATTGGTCTATTCAAACGACATCCCTTGACATGACCCAGGGGATCACAACATATACAGTGACACATAACACGTGTGCCCACGGTCGAAAGTATTCTAAAAGTGCCCATCCCGAAACACCTTCATCCTCATCCTCGTCAATAAATTTGCTGCCTCTCTGGTAATATTACACTTCGTCAGGGGATCTCTTTTGTAAGCAGAATGTTGAAGAGGTAGGCCTAAGTAAGAAGAGCTTACACATTCAACACATTATTTAGTATCTTACTTCCTCTATCTGCCTTCGTGTATTTTGATGAAGAACATATGCCCGTACGGACACTATATCAAAAGTGACAAAACCATAATCATAAGAACTCTTTGAAAAAAACAGAGTCCATTTGACGATTCAAACTATATCACAAGAAAGTGTTTATGAATCATATGCGGTAAGTGACGATACCAGGTGCTCGGGAAAAGGTGAGCGTATCCTGCTCCGCCGATGGCTCCCGTCACAAACACATGCAAAGGCAAGTATGTTTCCCCTGAACAAATAGGGAATGGCATCGGGCATCGGACATACAGTTTTGTCACTGATGCGTCAAATTTAGAAGTGTCCTCCATATGTCTACCTTAAACCCTTTTGGAAGCTTTACAGGGACCTTGAAAGCCTTAAGCCTGAGCAAAGATCATTTAGCAAGAGTCATATGTACGTATAGACGCTCTTTGAAAACTTCGTAGAAAGAGCATCCTCTTTTTATTTAATAAGTTAATGGACACCAAGGGCCGGATGCTGGAATATTGCTCAACAAGATAAGATTCCAATTGGAAAGTTATTGTCATTCCACTTGCCATACAGTCTTTATGAGAAAAAAATAACAAAGACTGTCTCAACACCTATAACACACAAGGTTATCGGTTCAAGTAAAAAATAAAAATTACGCGAAATATCAAAGAATTATAACAAGCAGTGTAAGAAACGTTCCTTTTTGGAATCTCTTACTGGTTAAAGACCCCGGTTAGCCGCGGTGGTGGTAAGCTGAGTCATCATATCCTAACTCGATAGCTATGAGAAGATATTCTTTATGGTTGAAATGAACCGAATGCTCCTCACTAAGGAATAGCTTCAGGGGATACTGGTTACGCAGGCCAGTACAATAAAATGCCTCAATGTACTAATATGACCTAGAAAGGGTGCATTTGGAAAATGGTTATGATGAATACACAACAGTCACGTATTTCCGCAGCTCGAGGCGTCAACAGCCCATTAGGGTACGAGGGTATAGGCTGCCTTCACAGACTGTTGCAGAAATGCATCAAGCATTCACACCATGGCTTATTTTTATACAAAATTGCAAATAGTATTAGTGTCGCAACTGTAGAAACCAGAATGAGTAGTACTACTGAATTCATCATGGATTAAATTTAATATTTGACAACTAACATATCTTTATTGAGGCAAAAACCTTTATCACCTGACTGGACGATCTGACATATGGGAAAGAACCGTCACTCTAATAGTCATGCATGCAAGAGTAATAATGGATATTTTAATTTGATAAGCGCCATACACTGTAGTGTCATTTTACTGTAGTGTCATGTAATTTGCGATTGTGGGACCGCCTCCCTGGCCTAGTGGGCTTCACACATTGTACCCATGTCGGGAATCGAACCCGGGTCTTCGGCATAACTAGTGAACACGTTAACCACTAGGCTATGCCACCGCCCCTAGTGGTTAGAGGGTCTGCGGAAGGGTGGTGGATCGATCCCCGACGCGTCATAACAAACTACGTGAAAAGATTGTACTTGTTGTTACCCTGCCTGACCTCGGCATAAGGGGAGGGTTAAAACAAGGACTAGTCGGCTCAGATTCAGTATACTGGGTTAGGTTATTCGCTAACAAATAATTTGTTCCAGAAAAAAATGGGAAATAAATTGTCCTCAGGTTCTACACTAAAAAAGTTCTTCAATGGACATGTTGGATGTCATGAAAAGTTGTGGAACAAAATTGTAAAACTTGATCTGCTCCTCCTCACACAAAATCGTTTTTGGAGCAGTCACCGAAAAATATCCGGTCCCAACAAGCTGCAAGCTCTCCCCACCGATTATTAAATATCAAATAGGTATTAAATGGCCTTTAAAATAATCCAAAACCGGACCAGCGAACAATCGCCTATTTACAAATTCACAAATTCATATCATAATGGTAGAAGCAACAAATGCATGTCGGTATTGCTGTGTGTTACTAATACAGTTCAGCGGCTATCGTTAACATCAAAATTAAATTTCACGATATCCGCTGATCCGCAGTATAAGTATTTATCTTTTTTAGAATAATATCTTTTATGAATTAATGTAACTGTCAAAAGGAGAAAGAAGGGTGTTGCTGGGTACCCTATTTGGTAAGTCACACCTACAACGCCAACTTCACATTTTACTATACAGGCATAAAGGGAAAACTCTCACCTAAATTTGCATCAACGTATTATATGATTAATTGTGGTTGACGTTTCTGAATATGTTAACCTCGTCATGGTACAACATTCATCCATAAAAACAATAATAATTTCCATATCCTAATGTGCTCTTTTTAGAGCAAATGCATAAAAACGTACTCAGTTCATTGCATTG
This sequence comes from Haliotis rufescens, assembly GCF_023055435.1. Taxonomy (NCBI): domain Eukaryota; kingdom Metazoa; phylum Mollusca; class Gastropoda; order Lepetellida; family Haliotidae; genus Haliotis; species Haliotis rufescens. The sequence goes on along the minus strand of NW_025963779.1, from coordinate 55,663,480 downwards.
GTGATGTCATTCAGGTATATGACGTCATGCAAAGATAATACTATGCAGTCGTCATATATAAAGAATGTTGTGATTTTGTTCACAAAAAATTCTGCTGCAAGCAATACGTATGTCGTAAACTGGGAATGGATTCGCTTTATGTTTGACTTGTGAATGAGTGGGTGAATGAATATGTTTTGATCCTGCTCTTCGCACCATATCAGCAATACCACGGCTGGAAACTTAGAAATGGACTTCTGTTAATGCAGCCATGTGGGGAATGAACGCGGCGAGTGAACGCTGTAACTTTACCTACCTTACCGCCCCGTTTGATATATAACTTGTTTCTTCAACGATGATATATTGGTGTCAAATATTCCCAGCTCGACTGTTTGATATGCTCCCCCTTTCACGACAATTCGCGTTGAGAAGCGAACACAAAAACATGTGACCCGCTGCATTGTTAAAATGACATAGCTGTATTAATAGCATCATACACGTATTTAAACCCGCATTGTTGATTCATGTGACTGCTTATCCCATTCTTCAAGCTATGATTCTGAAGGAAAAAGTAATATCTCTTTGATAGTTGCCAGTGGGAGTTTTAAGTCTTCGTCTATTTCATATTTCTAATTAAATACCAAATCCAATTGAAAGTTGATACTAAAATCGATACAATCTCGTGTTGGCGATATAGTCAGGCTACAAACTAAACATGAGCATGTTGATGTATTTATGGCGTGGTGAGTCATTTCCTTAAATAATTCACATAAACGTCTTTTTCCTAGAGTTATACCTGAATCTCCATTACAAGCCTTAGTATATATATATATAGTTTAATACCTAGGCCTCGTACTAATTTCAATGTTATCAAACGTGATCAGTGGTTTTTCCATGCATTTGTTCTTACCTCACATGACAACAAACCACTATCACACTGTCAATCAAAACTGATATTACATTTATTAGTCGTAGTTATGAACAAACTGAAATACTAATATATCTGATTACATTACCTTACGGATGCAGCCTTGTTACCAAATTCCGGTTACTATAATATCCAAACCACGTAATGTGCCATGTTAAGGTCACTATGCCACCTTAACAGCTTCGCGAGAATAATATCTATAGTCCTCAGGTATTATTGCAGAAATAGGATTGGTATTGGTGTTTACGCTTGTTTTGGTATGCATTGATTTATTGATTGACGTGGGCAATTAATCCATGTGTGGACAAAGTTAATATGCTCTCGTGTTTTTACTATGGTCGAGGTTTCCAGGTTTATTAAACGTGCATGCTTTGTCATGACATATTTCTATATTACATGTAATATAGGCATTGTTTCACCGTCTGCAACAAAGAACGTTTCTGTTTGTTTCAAGGGACCTATAGGGCAATGGGACACATATTGGTCATGTTGTCAGCTGCAGCTGTGTACTGAAGTGTAGTGGAATTAGCTACTGTATCTAAATCTCATTAGATGGAACAACATATTTCACCAACGTCCTGGGAAGCACAAGTTAAATCCTACAGAGAAGCACAAGTTAAATCCTACAGGGAAGCACAAATTAAATCAGGTAGGGAAGCACAGGTTAAATCCTTTAGGGAAGCACATGTTAAATCATGTAGGGAAGCATAAGTGAAATACTATACGGAAGCATACGTTAAATCTTACAGGAATTCTCAAGTTAAATCCTATAGAGAAGCATAAGTTCAATCATTTTGGGTAATCACTGGTTAAATGTTTTAAGGAAGCAAACGTTAAATCCTAGACGGAAGCATACGTTAAGATGTTTTTGGACGCAGAGGTTAAATGTTATAGGCAAGCATACGTTAAACCTTATAGAGAAGCATAAGCTAAATTCTACAGGAATGCATATAAATTAACTCCTACAGAGAAGCATACGTTATATATCCTTTAGGGAGGTATAGGTTAAATCGTGTAGGAATTCACCAGTTAAATCCTATGGGGAAGCATAAATTCATACAGGGAAAACACTGGTTTAATATGTTAAGGAAGCAAACGTTAAATCCTAGACGGAAGCATAGTACGTTAAATACGTATTGGACGCAGAGGTTACATGTTATAGGTAAACATACGTTAAACCCCTTGGGAAGCAGAAGTTAAATCCTATAGGTAGCATACGTTAAATCCTTATACAGGGAAGCATAAGTTAAATCCTACACGGTAGTATACGTTAACTCCTTATAAAGGGAAGCAAAATTGACATCCTATGGGGAAGCATAAGTTAAATCCTACAGGGAAGCATAAGTTAAGTCCTACAGGGTAGCATACGTTAAATCCTTATGCAGGGAAGCATAAGTTAAATCCTTATACAGGGAAGCATAAGTTAAATCCTACAGGGAAGCATAAGTTAAATTCTACAGGGAAGCATAAGTTAAATCCTACAGGGCAGCATAAGTTAAATCCTTATACAGGGAAGCATAAGTTAAATCCTACAGGGAAGCATAAGTAAAATTCTTATACAGGGAAGCATAAGTTAAATCCTTATACAGGGAAGTATAAGTTAAATCCTACAGGACAGCATAAGTCAAATTCTACAGGGAAGCATAAGTTAAATCCTTATACAGGGAAGCATAAGTTGAATCCTACATGGTAGCAGAGGTTAAACCCTACAGGGAAGCATAAGTTAAATCCTTTCACAGGGAAGTATAAGTTAAATCCTACAGGGAAGCATACGTTAAATCCTACAGGGAAGCATAAGTTAAATTCTTAATCAGGGAACCTTAAGTTAAGTCCTTATGCAGGGAGCATTAGTTAAATCCTACATGGAAGCATAGGTTAAATCCTACTGGGAATCATAGGGTAAATCCTACAGGGAAGCATAAGTTAAATCCTTATACAGGGAAGCATAAGTTAAATTCTACAGGGAAGCATAGGTTAAATCCTTCAGGGAAGCATAGGTTAAATCCTACAGGGAAGCATAAGTAAAATCCTACAGGGAAGCATAAGTTAAATCCTACAGGGAAGCATAAGTTAAATCCTTATACAGGGAACAATAAATTTTATTATACAGGGAAGAATCATTAGTGCAGGTTGATCTTTACAGGGAAATATGGAGGAGAGACTGCAACATATCCTTATTTTACTTACATAGCAAGATGGACATATGTTATATTTATAGACAAGAATATGTTAAGACAATCTAATTTAATTATGTTGACAAAAGTAACTTAATGATTAATTTCATCTGATCTTCAAAATTAGAATTTAGAATTTGAAACTTCAAATTCGCCTGCAAAATGTTATTGAATCGAAAATCAATGTAATATTTATCTTCAATCACTGTTCAAATGGTCCGACATTGTTTCAAGCAATCACGACAGGGCAATTTACACGCCGAGACGCACGTAATGTCACGTTAACATTACGTAACGTTCAAGAAACAAGCATAAAGATAGTCATAAAACTATATTTGGTTGTAGGGATGTGTGTGATCGTAAATAAGGCCATAAAGAACCCTCTTCGCTCGCAGCATCGCAGCTGCACCTTGCACATACATGCACCTTCAGTCATTTTGACGAGTCTTGTGACAGCTCAATGGTTACATGACTTCAAGCTGAGAAATGCCCCAAGGCTTCTCGCGGTGTCCCAGAAAGATATGTTGTTTATAAATAGACGAGTGAGACGATTATTTTGTGAGTTTGAAGGGATCATGCGAGCAAATGTTTTCATGGAAAACTATTTGTATTTCTTACCAGTACATTTCCAGAGGCCGAAATAGAACGTCAGTGATCCTAAGAAAACTCAGATGGTGAACACCTGCCGTAGTTTTTTAAGTCAACACGTCCCGCCCTTCCAAGGAACTTTAAATAGCTGTAGCTGCTAGAGGCAATATTATGTAACAGACATCATTCAGGGCACCTGACCCTAGGGGTCCGCAGCTAACCTGATTTGTAGGATTTCCATTGGGATGTACACATGTGCATATTTGATTGAGAAGAGAGTGGTAAATAATAATCCAGTATGAATGATGGTATTTAAGCAGGTGACTTGCCAGATTTCACTTTTTCATAAGCCAACAACTAACAAATAACCAATATGATATTGTACATATCAAAGACAAATATGATTTAAAATTGAATAATGTTGAAGTTTTGTTAAGCTACAATACAAATACTGATTCAGTAAAGTTAGAAACATATGAATCTCCTTGAAACAATTTATTATACAGCGAAACGCATTTTATTCGAATTCCTTTAACTTGCTACATCGTTTAAGACGAATCCTATTGGCAGTGTGAAGCAATGCATCCCTTCGGCATGCCAGCATACCGTGACCGTGGTTTTAGCCAGGATACGCACAGTTTGAAGCGCACTTCTGACATCACCACTATTTGATAATGATTTATGAACCCATCTGTACAGTCGTCGCTGATTTCAGAAGGGAGTTCAAAGGAATATGGAAAAGGGTTTTGTCGCTTTTATTTACTTTTTAAATTATTGTATATGACATGTAGGGACTCTGTTATTTAGAATTACATAAATCCCGCAGGTGCAGTTGTATAAACCACTCCGTCACGCAACAGTGTCAAATTTATGTGAACATACATTGACGTCGAAAAACGTTGAACTCTACAGGAATAGACATAATTTTTTAAACACCTCGCTACAGACCAATGCTGTTGACGGCAACTCTTTGATCTGGCGACGATTACGAAATTCACGAAAGGGTTATATATTGCTGTATTCTCTGCCTTGATTCTTAAATATGACAGTTTGTCGTGATGGAAGATGACGCAGTTGGATCCCCAGGAGCGACTACATGATTTTATATAAAGTCCATAAGACATCAAGCTGGCTCACGCAGAAAAACAGTTATCATTATGTAGACTGAAATCCCATGTAATACTTGACTTTTCATTATATTTTTTTTTATCCCTTCTTTCATTTTCATCTTTAAGAAGGTGAGATTTATGAGTCATTTACTCTCTTAAAAGAGGACATCAAATAGCAGCGCGCCGCGAGCATTTTTAGAGGCTGAATAAATCTCGTTTCTCAACACCTCTTTTATCAGGGCTTGGCAACACACCCACATCCTCCAGAATTGTGACAGTTGTGCATTACAGGGACATGCCATCAAACGAATATGTGGTTATATTTTATTACATTGAAATTGTGAAACAAGGATAGGTTGTTTGTATAGAAGTCTTCGCCCTCAACAGCCGAGACCCTTCGTTCCTCGCTCCCTCGCCCAAATATGTGTCCCCCTCTTCCTCACCCCCTAACAATTATCTGTGTCATTCAGTCCTCGGTCATCTCACTGATATGTGTCCCCTCCTCTCTCGTCCCCTCACCACGATCTATGTACAATCACTCCTCACCCCACCACGACGATCTATGTCCCCTCAACCCTCACCCCTTCACCACGACCTGTGTCCCTTCAATACTCGGCCCCTCAACACGACCTGTCCCCTCGTATCGCCTCCCTCGCCACGATCTGTGTTCCTTAGATCCTCACCCCTTCACCACGACCTGCGTCCCCTCAATACTCGGCCCCTCAACACGACCTGTCCCCTCGTATCGCCTCCCTCGCCACGATCTGTGTTCCTTAGATCCTCACCCCTTCACCACGACCTGTGTACCCTCAATACTCGGCCCCTCAACACGACCTGTCCCCTCGTATCGCCTCCCTCGCCACGATCTGTGTTCCTTAGATCCTCGCCACCTCACCACGACCTGTGTCCCCTCAATTCTCAACCCCTAACCACGATCTATATCCTCTCAATCCTCGCCCCCTCACCACGATCCGTGTCCCCTCAATCCTCACACGTCACTACGATCACCCTTCCCTAATGCCTCGCCCCTCGCCACTATCTGTTTGCTCTCATCCCTCGCCCCTCACCAGGATCTGTGTCCCCTCGTTTTTTTCGCCCTTCACCACGATCGCCCCTCGCCACGTTGTGTTCCCTCATTTATAGCTCCTCACCTCGATATGTGTCCCATCTTTCCTCACCCCCCTCACCGCGATCTGTCACCCTAATTCTTCCCCGCCTCACCACGATGTATCCATCATTCCTCCCCCTTTACCACGATCGGTTCCCCACATTCCCCACCCCTTACCACGATCTGTGCCCCTCATACCTCGCCCCTCACCACGATATGTGTCCTCTCATGTGTGTGTGCGTGCGTGGGTGTGTGTATGTGTGTGTGTGCGTGTGCGTGTGCGTGTGCGTGTGCGTGCGTGTGTGTGCGTGCGTGCGTGCGTGTGTGTGTGTGTGTGCGTGCGTGCGTGCGTGCGTGCGTGCGTGCGTGCGTGTGTGTGTGTGTGTGTGTGTGTGCGTGAGTCTGTGTCTGTGTATTCTCATCTCTCGTTGGTCCTCAATTACCGTCAAGCTAAAAAATTAAAAAATGATTTTACCGTTTCACGGGAAATGTGCGCTGTACAATTTATCATAAGGCTATTCCAATATTGGGAAGTAGTTACTCCGATCAGTGATTTGATCTCTCCCTTATTCAAGCCCTCTGCATTTTCTAGCTTTAAAGATCTCAACACCGATACATCAAATATTGCACTTCGAATATAACACAATAACGATCTAATTGTGAAGCATATTTTAACCTACAAACAGCATACAACTTGCCAGTTGTATTTTCAATGAAAGGGTGTTTTTTACATTTCTATTGTCTTCCATTTTCATCCCTCCCCCCCATAAACCTAAGGTTGTGGGTTCGAATCCCGCTTAGCCCTGATTATTTTTCTAGGTTTGTCAGCACCATACCCGTGCTCCAGGGTTTCGCCTAAGTTATAAATGTCTGCATCACTTTGGACTTTCCTCCAACATCAAGCCTACGCGCCGTGATATAAATCGAATACTGTTAAAAGCGGCGTTAAACCAAAATCACTCACTCACTCATTCTAAAACGTACAAGAAGAATGAAAAAAATGCGGTGCCTTCTGCTTATCGTAGAGACCCGCTATTACTTCTGTTTCTTTCTTCTTATCTTACCCATCAAATAAAGCCAATCCCATGGCTCAATAAAAACTGCTTCTGTTTCGCTTGTGTTACTAAATCACATTATTATAGAGCATCAACTAGAATTACATTGATTTTCTCCTCACAAAATACAACAATCCACTTTACAAACACAATAACCTCGTACTAACATAAATAACATCCAGTGTGCATAAACGTCAGTTTCTACTACGTCAAAGAACATCACACGCCACTTCAAGGTCGTCGCCACATCACTAATTTTCATTCCAATACCAAAAGCTTTTCTCAACAAATAACCACTATACCAAATACCAAATACCACAATAACCATCCATTGAGTTTTAAATTAGGCAAACGAATAACAAGCAGTCATATCCATTTGAGCGAGCTTACAATTCATGCAAATGGACACCGTGACCCTTCGTTAACACTGAAGAGACCGACAATTTTTCGCCACATAGGACAGGACAATAATAGGTTTTGGCGTATCTGTGACCTTGACATTCAACCGGATTGTACCAGAGTCTTACTCATCGAACACGGGTAGGTTTTGGGGATAACGATTTCTTCCCCTGGAAAATCCCACGCCACCTCGCCCAACGGCTGTTGTGTTCCTCTTCGGAGTTTTATTTCTCCTTCAAACCAGCTTTACGAGGTTGCATACGATTGAAGGGAATACGAGTCTCTATATAATCGTGGTTTCATGTCCATCCTTTCTGCCGAAAAAGTTTTGTTTCAGCTAAGAATACTTATCCTGCCTTCACTGCATCTTTGATCCTACAAGAAGTACAGTTAATGTTCCGGTCAATGTTTATTTTATAGTACAGATAAAACGCAAAATCATTTGCTTGCGTTTGGTTTTTTTCTGTCTTTGACAACGACTGGAATGGATGGAGAAATGCGTCTTTAAATGGTCATTTGATTGTCCGCGTGTTTGCGGTATCAAATAACGGCAAAAATGTTAGATTCGGTTAGGATGAAGTCTGAAGACGAATTACCGCAGACATTGCCTTTCTTGAAGGGTTTTAGTTTCGATCACCTTCTTCTGTGGGGAGTGTTCCACATCGATTTAGAATAGTGGAAGCCGAATAGATCAGCAAAACCACAGTTCTCTCTGTACCTCGATAGTTCAGAAGATCCACGCTTTTCATATGTCAATGTTGAGTCTCGTTAGTGCGAAACAGTTTAGAACATTTTTTTAACTCCGTTGAAATACTAATTTGCAAACGATCTAAATAAGCTATTTGGGGAACGTTGGCGGGTATCTTACCGTCCCTAAAGTTTAAAAGTATTCCAACAAGCGTGAAATTGCACGGTAAAGATTAATGCCCTGTAAGCCGTTTTCAGGTATACAGACAACAACGACTTGCTTTGGTGCCCCGCTTTAACCTGCATGTTAATAGGAGTATATATTCTGCCTGTCAGTGGAGTCCAAACACTGTACTGAACTGCTGTATCAGGCAATAAAACACATTAATAACATCTAAAGCACATGACAGTAGCACTTAGTTTGTCTGGCACATGGCCAAACGAGGATACTCTGCAGAAATTGATGTCTTACTTGGCCATGCAATTTTAAAGTTAAATTGAATTTGATGCCGAAGGTTCATTATGGGTAGAGAATACTTTCTGTGTTTTAAACTAGCACAAAATGCCGGTGAAGGTTGTTCATTAACATTGATAACTCATTTCAAATTCGCAACAACCAGGGCATGCTCCTCGAAGCTATCGTACCCCCCTGCTCTAAAGAAGATTTCAGGTTAGAGATAAGGTCGCTTAACTTGTCGACCTAGGTTCTGATGTTGTTTCTACTTTACCAATGAAACAAGAAATTGAAGGAACATAGACCAACCCTTGGTTCTTCACAGATAGCTGTAGTCAGCGGCAACGCAATGCAATTCCAACCATCTTACCAACCAACCAACCACCCACCAAACCATCAAACCAACGAACCACTAAACCTCAATGCGGTCGCGTTCGTCAAAGGAACTAAAAATTAAAAATACTTTAAGAAATATCTAACGCGTGTCTAGGATTAATGTGGTTATATTGACAAACTTCATGACACCTTCCTCGTGAATAAAATGTCAACGTCGATATTTAATGACACCTCTACAAAGCCTAGAACTTAGGTGTCGATTCTGAGTCACCTCGACACCTTCTTTCAGGATTAATGTTTCAATATTGATACTTGTTGATACTTTCCTGAAGCCTAGCTGTCATGTGTGAATAATAATTCTATTCGATTCAAGCGGCTGGGAATTACCTTCGTCAAGTCAACGAATATAAATGTCTCAAATGCTACATGTCGTGGCCTCGAGCCTGTGATTGAATTGTCAAGTAGAATCATTATTGACGATAATCTCAGGCTAGAGTGGGTTGTCATGAATAATCATCGCTAATATTTCCACAAGACTTGGTTATAAAGTGTCGATAAGCATACATTGAGACACTACATGCGAGTACAGACTTGAAGTATCAGTTAAATTATTTTTGTAACACATCTGCGAACATGATATTTAGGTGTTAATAATGATCTCACTCTCTCATTGGATAAAGGTGTCATTATTGATACGCTTTGACAGCTCACACTGAGATTAAGGTGTGTCAATGATGATTCGTCGTGACATTCCGATCTATCCAGGAATATTAAGGTGTCAATAACGATATTTCCTGAACACTCTAGCCATAATAATACCACCCCAAACATGTAAGCATAGACACTTGAAGACCTCTTACACACGCCTGTGATTAATTAAAGCCATCGATACTTAGTGACACTTTCCCCGAGCCTTGACAGAATGGTGTCAGTATCCATTCTTTGATATAATAAACTTCACTACAGAATTTAATTATCTATTGCCACACTTTCTAACATATTACTCCCTCACTGTTCTTCCATCAAACTTTCAGATGTCAATAACACCTCCCTTCATTGCACTTCTTCCAAACCTAACATTGATGTGTCAATATTGATACTTCTTGACATCAAACCTACCTCAATGCACGTTCACCAAGCCTAAGATTAATGTGTCATTAATGATACTTCTTGACATCAAACCTACCTCATTGCACGTTCATCAAGCCTAAGATCAATGTGTCATTAATGATACTTCTAGACATCAAACCTACCTCATAGCACGTTCATCAAGCCTAAGATTAATGTGTCAACAATGATACTTCCTGACATCAAACCTACCTCATAGCACGTTCATCAAGCCTAAGATTAATGTGTCAATAATGATACTTCTTGACATCAAACCTACCTCATTGCACGTTCATCAAGCCTAGGATTAATGTGTCATTAATGATACTTCTTGACATCAAACCTACCTCATAGCACGTTCATCAAGCCTAAGATTAATGTGTCAACAATAATACTTCCTGACATCAAACCTACCTCATAGCACGTTCATCAAGCCTAAGATTAATGTGTCATTAATGATACTTCTTGACATCAAACCTACCTCATGGCACGTTCATCAAGCCTAAGATTAATGTGTCAACAATGATACTTCCTGACATCAAACCTACCTCATTGCACGTTCATCAAGCCTAGGATTAATGTGTCATTAATGATACTTCTTGACATCAAACCTACCTCATAGCACGTTCATCAAGCCTAAGATTAATGTGTCAACAATAATACTTCCTGACATCAAACCTACCTCATAGCACGTTCATCAAGCCTAAGATTAATGTGTCATTAATGATACTTCTTGACATCAAACCTACCTCATGGCACGTTCATCAAGCCTAAGATTAATGTGTCAACAATGATACTTCCTGACATCAAACCTACCTCATTGCACGTTCATCAAGCCTAGGATTAATGTGTCATTAATGATACTTCTTGACATCAAACCTACCTCATAGCACGTTCATCAAGCCTAAGATTAATGTGTCAACAATAATACTTCCTGACATCAAACCTACCTCATAGCACGTTCATCAAGCCTAAGATTAATGTGTCATTAATGATACTTCTTGACATCAAACCTACCTCATGGCACGTTCATCAAGCCTAAGATTAATGTGTCAACAATGATACTTCCTGACATCAAACCTACCTCATAGCACGTTCATCAAGCCTAAGATTAATGTGTCAACAATGATACTTCCTGACATCAAACCTACCTCATAGCACGTTCATCAAGCCTAAGATCAATGTGTCAATATTGATACTTCTTGACATCAAACCTACTTCATTGCACGTTCATCAAGCCTAAGATTAATGTGTCAATAATGATACTTCTTGACATCAAACCTACTTCATTGCACGTTCATCAAGCCTAAGATTAATGTGTCAATAATGATACTTCTTGACATCAAACCTACTTCATTGCACGTTCATCAAGCCTAAGATTAATGTGTCAATAATGATACTTCTTGACATCAAACCTACCTCATAGCACGTTCATCCAGCCCTAAGATTAAGGTGTCAATAAACATATTTCATGACATCAGACCTACCTTATCTCACGTTCATCAAGCCTAAGATTAATGTGTCAATAATGATACTTCATGACATCAAACCTACCTCATTGCACGTTCATCAAGCCTAAGATTAATGATGCATCATGATAACAAACCTCCCACCGTGTGCAATACACTAAATGTAATTTATTACATGCGGAAAGCGCACGTTAAATCTCCGAATATGAATGAATGAACAAACCTCCCTCGTTATACCTTCCTCAAACCTTGAATTAAGTGTCAATATGAGGTGAGGTGAAATGGGGTTTAACGTCGCGTCCAAGATTATTGCACTTATATAGCGACGTGCATGGACGTGTGTGTGTTTGTGTGGCTGCTTGTACTAGTCCGGACTGATGCCGATTTATAGTACTAGCTCACTGAGATACCATGCCGCAGTTTAAGATGAATACCCCACTCAGACATGGTATACTGACTCCGAGCCGACCAGTCCTTGTTTTAGCCCCTTAATGCCGAGCGCCAGACAGGGTAGCAACAAGTACCATCTTTTAACGTCTTTTGGTATGACGCGGCCGGGGATCAAACCCCGGACCTTCCGCTCTCCGGGCGGACGCCCTACCACTAGACCACGGAGGCGGTTAGTGTCAATATGAACACTCCTGGAGGCTAGCACAGAATATAAGGAGACCTACCTCAAGACACCGGTATGTTATCATATGACAAACACCTGGTCACACGGTGTGAGTGAATACAGGTCAATCGGGACCTGTTGTTTTTTGTACGTTTTCACGTAGCTCGATATGAACGTCTTCTCCTATGAAAATTACTTATATATGGTTTTAGTAGTTAGCTCAAAGATTTGTGCTTGGCATGATGTTGTTGTCCCTTACAGAATAATATAAAATTGTCAATAAGCTGGAATAAAATTTTCGACAATCTACGAACGACAACAACATCCGTTTGTATAAAGTATAAATGATTAAGCTAAGGAAAGACTTTAGAGCATAAACCAAAATGCGATTGAATGGAAGAGAAACAGATTCCTCTGACATTATCAGAAACTTGCAATCCTATTCCAAGTGCAGGTAAATTAAAACGGAATCAACTTTCTACGAAACACAACCAAGCCTGAAGCCAAATGTTTATTCCACAAGGAGTCAAGACTATTCCCGAACAAACTCCATGTCGATTATTTAACTGTTCCAGGAGGCATTTTACTATTTATACATTCTGTTCTAATTAAAGAGGCGACCGGTAAGATAAAGTATCGGAAAGGGATGCGATATAATGATTTCCTTCGCTGTAGAGCTGCACAGTGATGTTTTAACGCTCCCTCATCCCTAAGAATTCTACTTTCGACGCCTAACGAAGCGTGATATCCAAGTTTGTTATAGCATTAAAGGTATCATCGGCTCTGCAGGGTATACTTATTGAATTACCAAAGGTTATGCGTTTTTGTATGATACTGCATCTTTGGGTCGACTGACTCTTAACATTATCAGTTAGCTCAATCGTATACTTGTGATTAACGTGTTACTTCCCTGGCCAGGTTGCTGTCACAAGGCTAATGAACCGGACGCCGTTGATTGGATGATAGTTTTATTGCATGCGTGCTCATACGAACGCGAGCAGGAATTACACGGAGCACAATCTGATATCAGCGACATGGTAGGCGTCCCTAAGCCTAACTTTGTAGCCTGATCAGACGCATTTAACCTTTAGCATTGCTAAATATCTGGCAGATCCACCGTTCAGATATAATCTACTTTAACCTAGAGTGAAGTCAAGCTATTCTTCCTCCTTGACATTGCATGCAAGATAGTTGACTTTAATTACCTTTCCTCAAATGTTATCTGCTTTAACCTTAGGGGTGGTGTTCTAGCCTTGTGACTAAGCTCGTCGGGTTCGACTCTTGATATGGTTCATTAAGTTTAGTCAGCCTTTCCACCCCCTCCTCCGGTTCCTTGACATGACCATGCAATATAGTTGACTCAGATACCTTTGACCTATTATATGTTACTTTGCCGCCTAGGACGACTTACAATGATGTTGATTGAATACGCAAAGTCTCATGTTCTATCCAATTCCGGGGAAACATTTAGCATTATACAGTGTGAGACCTGATAATACAATCGGATATCTCACGCTCATATAACCCTCACCAAGATCAACTACAATATTATTGATGAGAGCTTAATATTTTATCCATTCACTCGTATAGGTCTCATCAGACATCTAAATATTACTGGGGCGGTCGGTTAACCTAGTGGTTAAAGCGTTCGCTCGTCACGCCGAAGACCCGGGTTCGATTCCCGACATGGGTACAATGTGTAAAGCCCATTTCTGGTGTCCCCCGCCATAATATTGCTGGAATATTGCTAAAAGCGGCGTAAAACCATACACACTCACTCACTCTAAATAATACCACGTGACATTTAAGTCAATGGTAGCACGTGGTTCTGCTTGTCACGCCGAAGACCAGGTTTTAATTACCGACATGTGAACCACAATTATAAAGAAAATTCGTGGGGGGTTTTCCGCCGTCATATTGCTAAAAATCATGAATAGTTCTTCCAATGATTACTCAGTGGGAACTTTCGGAGAACGACACATAAGGGGGTCATGTGGCTCATTATTGTTTCATCGTGCCAACAATGGCCACGTCTCTAAGCTAATCAATTAGACAGTCACTACTTTCGTTTTTCCTATGCTGGCCAGAAGAGGCCACTCAAGGAAACGGGTGGTCAGGCTCGATGATTTGGTGTCATCGTACCCCAATGTTGCTCAAAATATCAACTTCCGGATTGCCTGGACAATGTCGCCGAGTTCGGCGTTAAACAACAATGATCACAGGACTTGATCATGGTCCTTAGCTGCCTGTATTTTCCCAAATATAGGTTCATGTGTCCGTCACTAAAGCGTCAGAAATGTACAGGATCTAGTGTTTGGCTCTCACGAAAAGCTACACGAAAAGCTACCTCGTAACACCCACCCACCCACCCACCCCTCCGTTCTAATAGTATGAAACGATGGTTTAAGGGAACATTAATACGGTTTAAGAGAGCGTTAAGAAAGACAGAACCATTATGTCATGAGGTACTGGTTAACGGAAGAACAGTGCATATTTACACAAATGGTAGAACCATTTCACACATGCTGCCTAACCGCATGGGTACGTGCGAAATAGATCGGAGGTGCTAATTTCATCAGAGCACAGATTACTTTACCGATATAGCGTTATATAATGACATTCAAGGATACCTCCACAATTTCACATTTCAAACGTAAACTAATGGTGGCATTAAGACTAAAAGCAACATACCTCTCCTTTTCCATCGGAGTATATCATGTCAACAACGTATGGTAAATTCCACTTATTAGTAGTATAACTGAAGACGGAGCTTATTGCAATAGCCAGACCGATATTTAAATATTGCTGTCAACTATATGTACAAAAAACGTTTTTCATATATAATCAGATATATCATCTCGTTTTGTAAATTACATGGGTCTGGAATATAACACGGTTTTGTTAGCAATCTAGATCTGCTGGTTTTGGTATTTAATCCTCTATTCGCCCTGGCTTTAAAAAGAAAAACAAGAAGGAAGGTATTGGCATTTTTCACTGTGGTCCATCTGATCATTTCAATAGCCATGAATCTCATTGATGAAGAACGCACCTTCAACAGGTCATTATTGTTTTGTTTATTTTGTTGTTGTTGTTTTTTGTTGTTTTTTATTTTCATTCATTTTATTATTATTAAAAAAAAAAAATTTTTTTTTTTTTTGGGGGGGGTGACTTTAGAAGAATGTAATAGTACATAAAGAACACCCTTATAATAAACTGTTAATGGTCAAAAGTAAAATGAAACTTTTTGTAAGCAAACGGGTATCAATTGGCACATTCGTATGCATGTTTTCCAAACTCCGCACTCAATCAGCTTCACATTGATGAATAAAGTATTAATAGTGATGTATGCCATACGTGTTTCAAATAGGTAGACTACAGTGACTGTTAAGACACGAATAAACACTTCTATTAATAATGAAGGGCATGCAGTGCACGAGACAGACATATGAAGTAGAAGATAAGGGCGTGTTTGCTTTCGTGTTTCCGGGAACTGTCACTAACGAAGTCAGCAATTACAGGTAAGTATGAATGTCGACAGGTAAAGTAGCGCAAAGTCTACTTTAATGATGAGCACTCCCATGGTAATGTGACGTTTGGACTAATTGACACAAGGCGAAATAGCAGAGACTAAAGTCGGGGCCTGAATTAACGTGTCTACGTCCAAGTGCGCACGAAAGGACACAACTACAGAAACAACAATGCTGAGATCAATACATTGCATTAGGTTCACAGGATAGTCTCCCTGACGTCACTGCGTTTGGCTTTCAACAATGGTCAATATATCTTAATGAGGGGAGCTGTAAGGAAATAAAGCTATCACTCGAATTATGATTCATCTTGAATTGAAAATGTTTTACCATTGATTTTAATTTGGTTTGGGAAAAATGCAAAACAAAAACATATCAGACATTCTATGGGCTGGAAATTTGTTTCTGTACACTCCAAGCCAGTTTCCTATTTGGTACCGCGTTTAAAGTGACAGTCATTCTGAATTATGTTTATACATTACTATGTCATGTTGATTTCTCATCTATGTTATCCATTTAATATACATACTGTGCGTCTTATAAGGTTTTTTTATAGCATGATGACAGTTAAAAATTAAAATACATGTAAACACAATTTGCATCACATGAATTCCTCCTTACGAACAAGACACCGTCTCATGACACGTTATCTGTATGTTACCCAATCAGATAATCGTTATCTTGACAAAGCTTCTAATGACACCGAGAATCTGTTCGAACAACTGGTGAACTGTTAAGTTTCATAACGCCTCCATTGAACCGTAATGGTATCCAGTTTTATTGGCCACCCTGTAATGGGCGTGTAATTTGATTACCATGCTCCGTTGAAGGCATTGGGCTGGATTCGACCGCCCAGTCGTGGACGTTGTACACACAGGTAGGTATTATATTCCCATGCACTGCGGTAGGTACACAGGCCCCCTGATTCGTATAAAGAATCGGATTTCTTTCCAAACATCCAATAAACTTTTTACAAAATGGCAAGGGGATCACAAAGACCTTAAAATAACCCAAGAACAACCTTTACTGCTTGTCTCTGCCAACATCAGAGTGTTTCGTTTGGCCAATGTTCGGGGCAGATTAGGTGTTTTGCTCCGTTTTAAGTATTTAATTTGTAATAAGATTTGCATGATTCGAAAAGGGTAAAGGTTATCAGCTGGTTGTTGATGCTGCTTTCAGTACGTGTACAACACCTCGTTTTGTACCAACGCACGCGTGATGTTGACGAGATCTCACCAGCATCTGAGACGAGAGATTTCCCATCTTCGCCCACAAATCATTGATATCTCACGGGAGGGGGTGCGGGCTGGATTAGATAACGTTGTCCAACTATCGTAATTCGAAAACAATCCTACTCATGACTATTCTCGCCAGACGTTCGTCGCTAACTGAGATCGTTGTGGGGAAATCTATTGAGGTTCTCGATTAGAAATGAGAGGTGTTTAAAAATATACTGGTTCACGTGTCCAAGTATAACTTTTCTCGTTCCGAATCCCACACAATATCATGGTTTCAAAGGGATTCTAAGTATCAGTAGTACTGTTGCAATTTAGCGTGTTAATTATCAGTATATTTCAGTAATCAAAGGTCAAGACTACAGTACGTAGGTAGAATGATGACTAGACTTGACTCTTGACGAAATGTTCTAAACGCAATAGACTATCGTAATTGATTGAAAATAAATCTGTCTACACAGGCGTGTCTTCCTCCTCGTTTCGTTCACATAACAAATTCAGCAATCCACTGTCATCTTTCCATTTACTTCAAAAATGAATAATTTCATCCACCAAGCTAACATAACCCAAAATCATCCAAGATAATTGTTGGGTTTTTTATATATCGATGATACATGTAATCGATGCCTTCTATTACATATCGTGTAGCAAGTTAATTGGTATCTTTTTGAAAGTAGGCTAATTACTTTGTTTTCTCAAAAAAGTCGATAAGTATATTCGCATCTCAGAGTTCTACTATCTTACAATAACGATACGGCCTGTATTGGATAAGGAAGAAGATAACTATCAATTACAACATAAGATAATATTAGATTTCACTGTTTGAAACCGATACTATATAACTGAATTTACAGTCTCCTCCGGGTTTTTTTTCTTTCGTTGCAAACCGTTGTCGGAAGCTCATTAGTCGAACCTCTATATCATGATCGAAGATGATTTAGATCAAGGAATGGTTTTGTGGGCGGAAGCAGCCGAGACAGAATCCTCCGCTATAAACAATATAGTTTGTGACATTGTCAGTTATTTGAGAGAAGATATCAAGACAGACCGGCAAGAAACAGATATTGCTTAACCAATGAATATACTTAGTCAGGAAAGTATGAAGAAATTGAAACAACCTGAAAAACATTCATTGGTTTCACGGTATATCATACCAGACAGAGCGACATTTTAAATTGTATCTCGAAAGAACCGGTTAAACGACGAATGATCACGATACACGCATTAACTAACAGGATGTCCGTACAAGAAAATGAAATAAACTTAATTTCCTTCAACGAAGAAGGCAGAAACATGATACATAAACACAATTTCAGTTTGTATGATGCGCAGAATTAAACAAAGACATTAATTCTTTGTGAGATCCAAAAAACACTTAACTCCCTGAATGATTAATTGAAACATTCAAAGACGTATTTGAAACATTAAATATTTGTAACATGCAGAGAACATTGACTAGTTGCAATATATATTGAACAAAAACGTTTGGGATCATGAATATTGGGAAGGGGTATTTTTGTGGGACAGACTGAGCACACAATTTTATATAAATAGACCCCAAAGTGATCCCTAACTTGTTTGAATACATGACTCTTTCTATAGATAGCAACTTCTTTTATTCTTTGTCACGTTTCAGAGTTACTTCCTGCTCCTTCATAAGGTCCATGCTTAGTAAGTGCATGATGACGAAGCCAATGGCATTAACAGGAGAAGATTCAACTAAGTGCTTTGAAGGTGTACTGATGACAAGGAGGTGGCTGTTGTGACACAAGAAATAAAGCAATCAAGATGTCCCTTGTGGTTGATTATGTGATTATAGCACAGTGGAGTACACATATGGTGGGTAGATGCTTTGGTCTCTGTTAATGGCTGGCTCCTTTCTTTGGATTTCATTGATTAGTTGTATTCTCCCTTTTTCAAATAACGGATGTTGGTATGCGAATCTTAGTTTGTGGAAATATGGTGGTCAGGGATTTTATAAGATGGGCAAATTTCATGTAAGATTTGTCAACAGAGGTCTTGTGTTCTTTTATTCTAAGGCCGCTGTCGTGCGTGAAGTCCATTGTATTTGTGTTCACAATTGCATGATATCTCATACACACATCCCCTGGGATTTGGGGTGGACTTGAGTGGGACCTTTACCGTTGGTGCGTCACATGTTTTTTCAGTGTTCTGTGTCATATGGCAGCGTATTTTATTGTTAAACAATGATTGAATCTGTATTACATTGAGAATCGATCGAACCCCATTGCATTGTATTTGGATAGTGAGTTGCCAGGAATGTAGTACTGATTGATGTAAGCAGTTTTGAGGAAGTTACTATATTTAGATGCAATGGTGATGTGTAAACTGTCGGAATACCGTGGATTGTCATAGAGTGTTATAGAAACATGTGGAATATTCTGTGATGTGATGGCACTGTGTAAAAATTTCCAGAACCTAGTTAGACTGAAAAAAAGGGGACAAGCGCGTGTCTCTCGTATCTCTCCTACATTTCATCACATTTCTGTATTTTTGTATTTGATACGGACCACTGCCATCATATTATGTATTGCCACTGAATATTGTACAACCACTGTATTGTGTACTGCCACTGTAATTGCAGTGCAGTAATTTATATTCATTTGTAAATATAGTGAGTACATTTGATGATTGTGTACTGGTTTCATTTGTTGGTTGTCTGTTAGTTTCACTCAAAGTTCTTTTACGTACAGATTTCTGGGTTAACATATTGTTTTAGTTTGGGTATCGACACGCCTAAGTTGACAGTTTTAGTGAGCAGCCTGCTGATCTGGTGGCTGGTAGGGCCTTGGTATGGGATGCTGTCGAGGACGGGTAATGGGTCTGGTTTGACTGGTTTGGACTTGGGAACGGGATCCGTTTGCCGTGCTTCTTGGGTTTTCCGTGTGGTTTTCTTAACCAGATGTTTGGGATATCCATTGAGGGCAATAAAGGTGCGTTTAAGATACTGAATTTCATTGCCAAGACTGTCCGATTGTAAATGGCCGTGGCTCGTCGGGTGTGGGTGGCAAATATGGCTTGTTTGATCTGAGGATGGTGTTTTGACATGTTGTGAATGTACTGGTCCGTGTGAATGGGTTTGCGATAGACGGCAGTGTCGATGTTGTCATAACTGTTGTCGAGTTGTACACCGATAAAGGGTAATTGGTGGTGGCTTTTTGTTTACATGATGAATTGATTCTTTGGTGTTGAATTAAGTAGGTTGAATTTGTCCAGTAGGGAAATGTCGTGACAAAGAATAAAAAAAGTAGCTATCCATAAAAAGTGTCATGTATTCATGTTCCAACTGAATGCCTGTCGAAGACTCCTAACTTCTGTTCAGTCAGTATACATGATATAAACATAAAGATAACAACTTATGTTGTGAGATGCATAACAGAAAACATTTCCAATTGTAAGATGAACAAACTAAGATATAAGCTTATGATTCAAGATAAATTAACTGATTGTAATAAGCCTAAAGTACAAAGAAAGAAATGAACAGGTTGTGATTGACACAGGAAGAAATGTATTTACCAAGTATAACTTAGTTATTTGGTCCATTTAATGGGGGAGAGAAACATGAAATTCAAGTAAGATGCATGACGAAAGAGACATTCATTGTAAGTTGAGAACAAAAAAGAAAGACAAGCACGAGTTCGCACGAATGAAAACAAGAAGGCATTAATCATGTGTATGATGTATAGATAACATTAATGAAAAGAATAAAGGCATCAACTCAATAACATTTGAACCTGCACGTTCAACCAAATGAAGTCCAACACAACGTTATCTGGTGTAACGTGAACCGCTCTGGTGATGTAAGATATGCAAACAACACAGACTGTTTTGCTCTTTAAACGCATGCTTTTTCTGCCAATCTTATACCTTATAGCGGAATAATTCCATAAAATTGATAGAGTATGCTTTTGTCTGTTCTGTTTTCGCCACTGTTAAGTCAAGTTTGTCATCGGAGGAAAATGCGTCTCATATTGAATTAGTTACATTCTTTGAGGAACCAGGTGAAAGTCGACTGCATTTGTTTTTATTTAAAGCATGTTGACAACTGTATTGATTAGGGAAACAATTCATTGTGAAAGTGTAATAATAATCTTAAGAATACACTATGACCGGACATATTGAATGATTAGATAGCAGTATTGATGCAACATTGTTTTAATTTCTCATGCAGTCGATTCTGGTTGCAACCACCGCAATGTCATTTTTGTCATACGAAGTTCTCGATGTTACCTGAGTCGTCGAAAAGCATGGGTCAACAATTATCCCTTACTGGAAGCTTCCGTCTCAGAGTAATGCTTTACCTCAAGTTTTATTCTACTTCGAGTTGTCAAAACGACGCTATTCATGCCGTTCTTCTATTTTCGCTGAAACTTCGCTGGGCATAATGACGCGACACAGGAATATAACATATACCTACATCATCAAAACTGATGTTAAGCCCACCGGTGTGTCATTTCAACGATATAGTATGGCAATCAACATCTTACCTGTAAGGTGAGGTGTTTCTCAGACAACCCAATTGTTCTATCGGCGCCCGGGGACAGGTAGATCCAATACGTTTGATTAAGAGGTGTAATGGCCATTGCTACGAACACTTGCCTCTACGGATTAACACGTTCGCAATATGGTGCGCGCCTCGTAAGTCAGGCTGGTGTTATAATCGTTGATTTTGGTATCCTTCTTTAGGCGAGTAAAGTAGTAACCCCTTGTAGGATTAGCCATGTATTAGCTGTTGCTACTATTAGGAAGGTATTGCAAATAATACGTCGGAGATTTCATTGTCAGTACGTGTTAGAGGTGTTAGGTGCACGCAAACGTGAAGTACAAAGTGTAGTCGGATCATGACGTTAACGATTATATAAAAAGTGAGTGAGTTCAATTGCGTTTACACCGTCTTTATCAATATTTCAGCAATATCTTGGTGGGGGTGGGAGTGTGGAGGGGCAACAGAAATGGGCTTCAAACATTGTACCCATGTGGGCATCAAACAGGGTGACGAGCAAACGCTTAAATAACTAGGCTTCCCCAGCGCCCAGAGATTAAGATAAGATTCTTATAGATGTACGACACAATCCAACACAGAAACAACGGTCATAGATATTTTGTTGTGACATGTCATAAGTGCTTTCTCACTCTTAACAAAGAATGCTGGCAACGTGCAAATTGTTGCTGTGTTGATAGTCTAACTATTTTGTATTAAAATATCCATAAAGATACAAAATAGAATTGTTTTAATAAAACAAAATTACATTAAAATACTAAAATAATCGTGCCATGGTCATATTCGTGGCTTGGTAAGTGAAAATCATTGATATTAATTAATGTGGTATTACAAGTCAATATATTAGACCGCCCTAATTGTTCCCTTTCAGGCCGAAATAACTATGCATCACTTATAAAGACTGAAATTAACCAGGTATTGATATATGTAACTTTGAATTTGGATTTTGAAAATTAAAAAGCTTTAGAAATCTAATGGATCTATCTTCAGCTCATTGGCACACCAGTAGACGTAAAATCAAAGACAAAGATAAGAATGTTAAGATGTTCTTCCAAAACATCAAAAGATGTTAAACAAGAGCTTAGCCACGGTCAGTTACTTGCATATATGTGTGATGTCTGTGACTGCCATAATAAATCCATAAGTCTATAGTTAGGCCTGTCAGTTGGTATACCCGCAATACATACTTGAGGGCGATGTCCGATGTGAAAATTGACTTCAGGTTTAAGTTTACATTAACGGCTAGAAATTCTATCTATGTATGATGAAAGGAGTGTCTTAATGGGGTTCAAGTCACAGCGTGGTGCTCGTTAAAAAGTCATCACGAGACGCCGGTACTATCCCCAAATTGGCTGTTACCCCTTCACACTTGGGGGGCAAAGGGTCATGGTACGACCCCCGACACATACTACAGGTCAAGCAGGCGAATTTCTAGCTTTTGTGCTGCTTCTCATTTTAGAAAGTATGTAAATTTATGTGTTGACACCCAAATGCTGTAATGTGTAGGTATTCTTTGCAACATTTGTATTACATGACATCAGATAGGGTTTTTCATCTTCAAGAACACTGCTCAGTCCTTGAACATGTAGAACACTATCTGATGCCTTGTAATAAATATTCAGATGTAAGGCACTCCCTGTTTAATTCTCTTTCCTTAAAAATAATTATTTTGAAAGCCTAACATCACAGAAATATTTAGTCTACTTATTTTTTAAATAATGAACCAAGTAACATAGAAATAATCTGTTATCATGGACACAACTTCAATACTTATTATAGATAATCCTAGTTCATAACACAATATTTTGTATTGGTACTTTGTATTGTTATCCTGACTTATTATGTATCTGTTTATATAGTTTATAGAATATTGTCACTGTTTCTACGTGGAACGTTTGTGCAATAATATCTTGTATCATGTATGATTGACATATAACGGTGAGACGCATGGTAAAGTCTAAAACGTAATACTATTGAACAGGACCTCAGTTAGAAGGCCCACACAATATTTAAGCTGTATCAAGGTGTCAGTTAAATGTGTGATCAGTACTTCATACATAGACATGCAAATCATATTTGCTTCAACTTTAAGGTCGACCATGGTCTAACTTTCCAGCATCTGTAGCTGGCTGGTGTTTATCATCAGGAAGGAGGACCCATGTTTATATGTACCAATTAGCCCTGTCAACTCCAGGAACGTCACTCCTGATTAATGTTACCTGCTGGCCCCTTTCTGGACTTAAGCTACCACCAAGAAGAAAGTTTGATGAATTTGAGAATGAACAAGAAAACATTGATGCAGAGCATCAAAGTTCCCCGCCATATGTGATGCCTCACAAATGCATAATTATGATGTTACTGAAAGGCATTAAGGAGCATAATTATATTAACCACAAATAACAACGCTGTTGTGGAAAGAAATATTATTTATTTTGAGTATTGGGCAATACAGTTGATACATTTGCTTAGGGTAGGCCTATTTAAAAATAGTTTCTTGTTTAACGCCGCACTCAGCAGTATTCCAGCCATATGACGGCTGTAAATAATCCAGTCTGGACCAGATAATCCAGTGATTGACACCAAGAGCATCGAACTACGCAATTGGAATATGATGTTATGCTTCGACAAAATCGGCGAGCCTGACTACCCAATCCTGTTCGTCGCCTCTTACGGCAAGCATGGGTTGCTGAAGACCTATTCTAACCTGGGTCTTTATTTAAAAAGTAGATCGAAGGAAATGGAAGCAATTTCTGTCACAAATGTAAACATGTGGAAATAGTATCAAAACTGCCAACAACATTGGCAGATGCAAATACTCAAATAATAGATCACATTCTTTTTACACTTGGCATTGGGTTATAATAATGTAAATGAAAATACTAAGGGCTCCATATGGCAAAAAAGTCATACTAGATAAGGTCTTTTTGTCACAACCACAGATTCACATGCTCAAAATATTATCACGTAGTTGGAGAACATTTCAATACCGGGACTAATCAATAACGTCTCTCGTTTTTTGGTCAGTTTCTTTTTTGTATTTCTTTCTTTCAAAGAATAGTAATTGTGATCATGATGAGTTGAGTTACTTGGGTCTTTTTCTATGTACTGTTTTTATCCAGTGTCAGTAACTGTTGTGGAATGTGGTTTACTTGTAACAATGACTGGTTTGAGTTCATATGATGATGATTGATTGGTTTGTCGTTTAACGCCGCACTCAGCAATATTCCAGCTATATGACGGCGGACTGTAAATAATCGAGTCTGGACCAGACAATCCAATGCTTAATATCATGAGCATCGATCCACGCAATTGGGATCGATGTCATGCATCAACCAAAGCCTGACCACCCGATCCCGTTTGTCGCCTCTTACGACAAGCATAGTCGCCTGATATACTGTTTAGATGTAACATAACAATTCATCCATACTACTAAACAGAAGTAAAACCGCTCGTCCATTCGGATCAATATGACCCAAACCATTCCGCTGATGAGAGTCAAATAATGCATACGAATCAAAATCCGTAAAAATCGCAATGGAGACATCATTAAAAGTTACCAAAAGTGACGGGGATATCAATTTTGCTTGTTGAAATGATTCTATGAAATTTGTTTTCCCTACTTCAATATTCGGTGCACCTGTGACGGAGCCATAAAACTGATCTGTTATGTAGACAATATCGCTTGAGGCAGTGGCTGCTGGGAGCTGATTATGACCTTAATACCCCTCATGGCCTTTTGACTGTAGAGAGCTCTGTCTTCATCCAACAGATTATCGAGGTCAGTGGAACACGGTACAGACGCAAATAGATTTGAGCAATGGGACACAAAATATATGAGTGACCAGAGCTACGGCTGTACATTGAATTCCATTAAACGGTTAAAAAATACTACAGCCTTGATGCAAATTCGCCGACACACTACTCCGATTTTTCTTTGAATTTGCTACCAAACGTTTCACATGTGACTATGTGCGGTGCACTGATTAAAAAAACACGGGGGACTGGGTTAATTCAAAATACGGAATATAACTATTCCAACTATTTCCGGTGAACACGAGCTTCCAAACAATCAAAAGTGAGGTATGTAGAATGTGGAATTCAGCCATATTACATTAAAATTGAGATGTCGTCGTTGTTCATGAATAACATACTTTATATTATGCTGTTATTTACGATCTCCGGAGTACAGTTATTCTTTTGTATACACCGTGAAAATCAGAAAATTAGTCCTTGAGGACTACACATAAATGGTTTAATAATGTCAGCTCAGATGCATCAATTAACTACATAAAGACGATTTTGAAGTATCTCTTATTGCTGGAAAAGAAAAGCATCAACATTCCACGCACATGATTTGTATGTTTTGTTTCCGCAAATGCGTGGCTTGAAATTTCAAATAAACCAACATGTCGACATACATGCTACAAAATTAACGTTTCCCGTATACTTCCCCGCCTTCAGGGCGGGGAAGCATAACAGTGCGTGTGTGAATATGTTTTTACGCCACTTTCATATTCAGATGTCGGGATTCGAATTTTGGAAGAAATCGGATGAAAAATGTCTTTAGTTGTTGATTATCTTAATCTGTCTCCGACACCTATTCCAACTCTTCCTCTACCAAAACCAGTGCCAGACAGGTCCATCACTCCAAAAGATCGTGTCATGGTCATGACACCCTAGAGAGAGAGGTTATAAGACCACATGTCCATTATACATTACAACGTGATATTGAAATCTTGATCTGAAGAATGTTGACAAGGGGCGCCATAAAGAGACTTAAGTGAGAAGAAATCTGAAGCTCTTCTTCATTCCTAGGAAAACATTGTTTGCTAAACAGTTAACTACACATGGATTTCCTGATTATAATAACTGCTGAAATTTACATTCAGTGGGCAATACAAGGAAGCCTTTCGGAAGCATACTGTTTCTAATTCTTAGTGCGCAACATACGTAAATATTGCCAGTAAAAGTTTGTAATTTATGGCTACATACATATACTGAAAATATCGTTTTTTTCCAGAATGAACATTTCACTGTATGGAAATGATAGAACCTTCAGATAGATGTTTGAAAGTGTCGCTGTGTAAAACATTCAATGGATGTCTTGTTTGGCTGTTACTTCTTCATAATCTCATTTGTCAACACAACAGATGTATACTGTACGATTCAAAAGCTACAAAGGTATGTTTGTTAGATATGCCATATTCTGGGTTATCAGGTGAGCTGAAATTGGCATGTTTTTCACATGAGTCGACACTGATGAAAACCAGTGATGTCAAATAAATGAAATTTATTGTATCTAGAATGAAAGAAGGGAATATACCATTACATTATACGACATACCATCGTCATAAATCCACAGTATATGATGCAGGCCATGTTAACAATAGGGGCGAAATGAAACTACAGTAGACTACGGTTATAACGAACACGCTTATAACGAACTGACGGATATAACGAACTTACTTTTTGGTCCCGACTTCTTGCTGTAGTCATGCTGTATATGTACTTGTAACGAACTACGGTTATAACGAACTAAAATTAGTAGTCCCGTTGAGTTCGTTATAACCGTAGTTTACTGTAGTAATATATTTGAATAGTTAACACTATTATCTATGTTGTAGCTTATAGCAAGTATATCTACTGACATACTCTCACTTATCTCTCACTCGTTCAAGAGGTATATGTCAACCATACATTGATAACGTCTAATCAGACGTAAGCCACTCTACTTGCACCGTCTGTCAGGCTGTTATGACCTGTGGGTGAACACTTCAACGGCTAGCTGGCTCAGTGCAGTCATTTCCGCTGTGACTGCTCGGTTGCCCATACACACGTCGGCATTATGATTTCTGTAAAGGAAACATACCATATGCATAAAGTGATAAAAACTGCGTCAACGTGAATGTCGAATGCAGCATGGTTATAATAGCTCGTATTGTGTCCATAGGCGGATCCAGAGGGGGGTGTTGGGGGTGGGGGAGGTAGGGGATGTCCAGGGATTCCGGACCCTCCCTCCCTTTTATAAATGCTGGATCCGCCCTTGGTGTCATATGGTTATAGATAAGTGAAAGCTCAATGGGATACGAATTCTAGTGGTGAAGCTGTTCATTACATTGAAAACCAGGGTTCGATTCCGTACGTACATGTAGGAACTATGTGTGAAGCCCATTTATTGCGCAAAATTGCAGGGATATTGATGAATCGACTCTGGAATTGAATTCGAACCCACGATCAGCCTATCCATGGGCGCCTAAGGTATTCGTCATTGATCACTGGGCCACAATGTGTGCCCTCTCGACTTGGCCCATTGCGAGCGAATGAATGTTGTTTGACGCCAAAGAGTGCACTATTCCAGCTATGTCACTTCGGTCTATAAATACTCAAGTATCACACATCCACACAGTCAGAAACACACAATCAGCAATAATACACATCATACACGCCGTTCCTTGTTTTAGTCGGCTCCTACGACAAAGACATAGTAATCAGCCTCGGATTTCGTTGTATGTATTGGATGGATATAATTGAACCAAGAGAGACTGTGAAGATGGCCAACCACATTATGACGTCTCAAATGCCACCGATTGACTTGAACTGACTTGAAGCATGTTCCAATTCTACTTTGTATGTGAAAGTATTTGAATATTTTGCTGCCATGTTTATATGTGTTGTGTTTTTCTACACAGAACAGAGACGAGTGTAGTTAATAATAAAACAATATGTGTATAAACTTTCTTTATTACGCTTTTTCGAGGTACAGTAAACTACGATTATAACGAAGGGCCCACTAAGTTTAGTTCGTAATAACCGTAGTTTGTTATAAGCATATAAACAGCATTTATAAACAAATGGTCGGGACTAAAAAATAAGTCCGTTATATCGGTCAGTTCGTTATAAGCGTGTTCGTTTCAAACGTAGTTTACTGTTTTATTGTGTGTAGTAGAACCTTCAACAAACATGTTAGTAACTGGCAAACAAACGTCTTAAAGTCTGCGTATAGAATTCAGATCATTGAAACTAGTTCTTGGAAATACTTTCATCGCCTTTAGAATACCGCTCAGTGAATGTGAATAGACCCGTGGAATTGACGTTCACAAATAAAGTATCTTTCCGTGATTGCAACATACATGTACATGTATGACCATTTTCTTCAAATAACTCGGTTTTCCTGCTTATATAAATCTAGAGACGGTATGTGGACATCTCTCTTAGGTAATCGGCCTTTTAGTTGTCAACACGTTTATATTATCTCTGTTTTCGGTTCGACCCCATTTTTACAGACACCCTATCTGTCAGACAGGTCATGATCAACAAGGAAGGGCTGTGATAGTAAGCTTGGTTTACCTCTAGTAATAATGGATGAGTACAGATCGTTCTATTCATACCTAAATTTTATCATTTTTCAGTTTTTCATATTATATTTAATAAAAGATATATGTTACACTTACAAATAACATATATATATATATATATATATATATATATATATATATATATATATATATATATATATATATTGATTCTGTTGACCTCATTCAAATAGAAATACATAATCTTTAAAAAAATTGCCTGAGCCTAAATAAAACTTTCAATTTTATAGTATGTCATGAAAATATAGCAATTTATATTTTTTAAATTAAAACTATTTGTGTCTCCTACCTTGTCTGGGTTAGTCTATTGCATAAGAAAAGAATCAGCCGATGGATTTGTAATCCCCTCAACGATGACCTATTTGATTATAAGCTGTTTGACAAGTAGTGGCTTACAAAAAACATCGTACACATATATAAGCTGTGGGTCTTTGTAGTACATTTGTTTTCTAATCTATTTGGATACGAGAGGCCTGGTAAAAAAGTTCTAAGACTGTTACTTATTGCTTCCGCCACTTATTTAACATTTACTACACTCCTCACTGACTTTGAAATCCCCTCGCAACAATACATTATCTTACATATTACAGTCAACTAGTTTAAGGCAACTACTTATTACGAGGGCGGGTTAAAAAGTTCAAAGCCTAACAAACAAAACAATCAGTTGTGAATGCGTTTTTCATTTTATTTTTCAAAGTAATCTCTCTGCTTTACAATACAATTTTCATATCGATAGTGAAGCTTTTCAATTCCATTAAGGAAGAAGTTTTCAGAAGCCACCCTGAAAAACCTATTCAAGGCAGCTTTGAGGACATCGTTGTCGTCCACGAAGGTGTTCTATCAGTTAAGGAAACAGATGGAAATCACTTGGTGCCAGGTCTTGCGAGTATGGAGGGTGAGCAAGCTCTTCGAACCAATATTTTCGCACAGCAGTTTTTGCAAGTCGAGAGGTGTGAGAAGAGACATTGTCATGAAGTAGTAGATATCCAGGACTCAGCATTTCTCGTCGCTTTTCTTTGAATATCTCAGTCGATAAAGTAACTCAGCATAGTAGGCGTCGATAATCGTCTTTTGACTTTCTAAGTAATCACAACCTTTGCAGTGGCCATAACTTTCTTCACTGATCTTGAAGCCTTGAATTTCTTTGTTGCCGAATGAAGTGGAATGGTGCCATTCCATGGATTGACGATTGAACATGGGATCATAGTAGTAGACCCATGTTTCATCAACCGTTACTAACCTTTTTTGAATTTGACCAAATCCTTCTCAATCAGCTCTAAAATTTCTCTGGCAATGTCAGTTCTTTTTTGCTTAAGATCAGAAGTAAGAAACTTTTGTACCCAACGAGCAGATATCTTATTCATCTGTAAATGTTCATGACTAATGGTTTCAATGGATCCATGGCTTAACCATGTGTCTCCCTCGAGTTCAGCAATGGTAACACGTCTGTTTGACAGTATAAGTTTTTCTATCTCTTTGATTGTATCTCTTTTGATGGAAGTTGAGGGACGTCCAGACCTAGACCCAGATCATCAAGGCTTGTTCTCCCGGCCTTAAACATAGCTTACCGTTTACAAGTTTAACAGTGGAATAGCTAGGACACTTATCCCCATACACTTGTGACATGCGGTCATGGATTTCTTTTGGAGTAACTTCCTTTAAAGTAAAAAACCTGATGACTGCTCGGTAAAGAAAATAGTTTCGCGCCACCAGGCTGTTTAAACCTGATGGTCTCGCCCATAACATTTATAGCCCAGATACCTAGCTGTAACTCGAACAATGTCCATCAAGATTTGATTTACTACTGATTCACAGTATTGAAACTTGCAAACGTGACAATGGCAGTTATGTCGGTACACGGAGTAAGAACATCTGGCTGGCTACCACAGCTGCAGTTGGCGCGAACGCTTGTTACAATTGGTGTCGTATAATGTATGATGAGACAAACCAATCCGATAAACTTTCATATTGATATACAAATAAGGTAATCTTGCAGGGACAACTTTTAATTCGATGCAATGTCTACTTGCTCAATACAGTTGCACCAAACCTTCCTGGTAGGCTTAAATATGTATTTCTCGATGTCTGGATGTCGCTGTTACAGTACAAAAAACATCTTTCAAATCTTTTGGCAATATGTGATAAATGATACGGTTCACTCGATTATTATACATGTATCCCTATGCAGTTTCTGAGGTTAACAACATTACGATAAACGGAGGAGTATTTTAATGTATTTCCGAATCGTAAATATCGAAAATGATATTTATGATGCGAAACACATAAATATAGCTCGCCATTTACGACTCTGAAACAATCGGTTTATAAACAATATATATGGCATCCACGATCAAAACACAAACTCCGCAAATGATCTATACATTTGGAATCCCCATCATATCATTCCTTTCAAAACCTAAAAAGTATAAAAATACGCGTTAAAGTTTTCAATGATTCCCTAATTTACCAAGAAGACACCGACAGCGTATCCCTTCTACATCTAGACTAAAGTATTTAAGTGTTTCGTAATTGCCAAACACCTCACCAAATGATATGATGATGATGATATATCAAGGTTCCTCCCTCGAATTTGTGAGCCTTGAAGATGTTAAAATGTATTCTGGGAAGATGCAGGTAGAGTATGGGCTATTATCTCAATTGGAATTCTTCGTAAACCGCTTTGCATATATGTAGTTCGATCATATCATCTGAAAATACTATTCAGAACAGATGTTTGGCTCACTCGCTGAAATACATAATGACGTTCCATGCTGGCTTCGTGTCTTTGTCGATTATGTTTGAAGATTTTTGTAACAAGACAAAACCAACGACATTATTGAGATTCTTCGTTTAGTTCCTACTTTATACTCATTAGTAATGGTGTTAATCAAGAAACGTATAATATACGATGACAAGCATACACATGAACTGAATCAAGTGTCAATTTATCTTAAACAGACAATGAAGGTATATCTCTACAAATGTGAAATGAATATTTGATATTTCATCAGCTTGCACTTGTGATTTGTGATGTCATAGTTTGTTTGAAGAAATCCGATTGTTTCGCGTCGAAAAACGAGTCTACATGTCATTATTTTGTTATATTATAATATATATTAGAACGATGGCTGACTCTACTCACACGCGCTTTTCACACTTTTTCTAAGAGCGCCCACCATACACGAGAGTGCTTACAAAGCATGCAGTGTCGGCTGAAAGATTGTGTTAGGAAATGGGAACATGTCGGCATCAGTTTAATGTCTTCAATGCGGCATAGCTGCTGCGCTGCACGTCTGATGGTGCCAGGAGTATCATTATACCATTAATTACCGGCGCAATCTGCTAGATGTCATAAACAGTTGTCTAAAAGATGCTATCACTAGACGCACGTGGCCAATGTAAATTGCACAACTTCAGATATCCAAATGAAAAGTAATTTTTCAAAGGTTCGTATTCATCTGATTGAAAGAACAATATACCATCATATGTGGTCATGTTTCTTACAGTAACTATATGTCTGGACCTTTCAGAGAAAGAACGGGAAGACACAGAGATTAAACATACGGTAATGAAGACAATGAACTGGATGTTAAACCTATATCTTAATGTCCACAATCAGTTATATTTATGTCCTCGTCTTTGGCATATAACAGTGAATGAAAACATTTAGATGGTCAGTGTAAATGTCAGCTTTCAGCAAGAGATAGTCCTTGGCTAGTGTTGGATGGATAATGAAAATTTGATGGCTGGGTGAGTGAGGGGGAAATATTGAAACTCTGGCTGCTATTTCTGTTTGTATTCAGTGATGTGATGACGTTTTCGCACTGAGGCCATTGTTTGTGCATGGCAGTGGGTATGTGTGAGTAAGTATGATTTAACACCGCTTTTTAGGAATATTCCAGCAATATCAAGGCGGGGGACACCAGAAATGGGTTTCACACATTTTACCCATGTCGGGAATCGAACCCGGGTCTTCGGCGTGACGAGCGAACGCTTTAACCGCTAGGCTACCCGACCGCCCCCGGTCGGTTTTGACGTCAAACAATACAGTAGTAGTTCCGCTATTTGCCTTTGTAGTAGATGCATTAATAGAAGAAATAGTAAGAGCTGCAGCCATGGAGTCAGCATGAAAAGTGGGTGGTAACAAGCAGAATAACAATGATACAAATGATGATGATGACGACGACGACGACAACGACGATGATGATGATGATGATGATGATGATGATGATGATTCAGGATGTTCAAGAGGAACTGGCCAGTTCATCGTGTGAAGAACCAAACCCTTGAGATAGGGGATGGAATCTTGTGTTCACATTGGTAGACGATGTGGATAATCTTGAAGCCGATTCTCTCTCTGAACTGGAACCAAGGTAACAACATTTGTAGTCGTAACACATGTAGTATCAGTAGTAGCGATAGTATTAGTAGTAGTATTAGTAGTAGTAGTAGTAGTAGTAGTAGTAGTTTTGTGGTTGTGGTAGTAGAAAAGCAGTTGTATAGTACATGTAGTAGTAGTACTAGTAGATGTAGTAGTAGTGGTGGAGGTAGTAGTGTTAGCAATAGTACTATTGTTAGTAGTTGTGTGACACTAGTAGTGTTAATTAGTGGTAGAAGTAACAGTAATAGTAGTAGTGATAGTGATAGTAGTAGCAGGAGTAGTAGTAATAGTAGTAATGGTGGTCGTAGTAGTAGTAGCAGCAGCAGTAGGAGCAGTATTGTACATGTAGTATATATCTACTACTCCTGGTAGTAGTGGTGGTGGTAGTAGTAGTAGTAGTAGTGTTAGCAGTAGCAGTGGGTGTGGTATTAGCAGCAGCAGCAGTAGTAGTAGAAGAAGCAGTAGCAGTAATAGTAGTAGTAGTAGTAGTAGTAGTAGTAGTAGTAGTAGTAGTAGTTGTAGTAGTAGTAGTAGTAGTATCAGCAGCAGCAGTAGCAGCAGTATTGTACATGTAGTATATATCTACTACTCCTGGTAGTAGTGGTGGTGGTAGTAGTAGTAGTAGTAGTAGTAGTAGTAGTAGTAGTAGTAGTAGTAGTACGAGCGCTGGTCAAAACTTTGGGCAGCGATGTTTAAGGCTGGGAGAACAAGCCTTGATGATGACCCTAGGTCTGGACGTCCCCCAACTTCCATCAATGAAGGTTTAATCAATTTAATCAAGAAGATAGAAAAACATATTCTGTCAGATAGACGTATTACCATTGCTGAACTTGAGGAAGCCATGGATCCATTGAAACTTTTATTCAAGATCATTTACAGATGAATAAGATATCTGCTCGTTGCTTGCCAGAGTTGCTAAATTCTGATCTAAAAACTTAAGGAAAAAAGAACTAACATTGCCAGAGAAAATTTAGAGCTAACTGAGGAGTATTTCGTCAAATTCAAAAAGTGATTAGAAACGGGTGATGAAACATGGGTCTACCACTATGATCCCATGTTCAATCGTCAATCCATGGAATGGTACAATTCCATTTCTCCGGCACTAAAGATATCCAAGTTTTCAAGATCAGTGAAGAAAGTAATGCTCACGGTATTCTGGGATGCAAAAAAAGTTATCCTTGTTGATTACTTAGAAAGTCAAAAGACGATTGTTGGTGTCTACTATGCTGATTTGCTCCATCGCCTGAGAGATTCTATCAAAGAATAGCAGCGAGGAATGCTGACTGCTTGAGTTCTACTACTTCATGACAATGCCTCACACTTCTCGACTTGCAACGGCTGCTGTGGGACAATGTGGGTTCGAAGAGCTTCCTCACCTCATCTCACCTTTCCTAAACCGAAAGAACACCTTCCTGGAAAACGCTATGACCACAACGATGACCTTAAATCTGCAGTGAATGGGTATATTAGGGTGGCTTCAGAAAATTTCTTCCTTAATGAAATTAAAAAGCATCACTATCGATATGAGAAGTGTATTGAAAAAAAGTGAGATTATGTTGTAAAATATACTGGAAAACATTCACAACTGTTTGTTTTGTTTGTCAGACTCGGAATTTTTTGACCAGCCCTCGTAATAAGTAGTTGACTGTAATATGTAAGGTATATATTGTTGGGAGTGGATTTCAAACTTAAAACGCAAAGTATAACCCATAAATCAAGATCAATCAGTAAGCAGTGTAGTAATAGGTCAAATTAGTGGTGGAATCATTAAGTAACAGGCCCTAGAAATAGGGAACAGTACTCACGAATGTTCAGAATTTTATCACTTAAAACAGGCCTGTCTCGGTTCATAAATCCATCCCGCTGTCCAGCCAGCCTTCAAGAAACTATCTCAACCCGTTGTTCGTAAATAACCAGGGGTGGATAGCTCTAAATTGCCACCGACTGCTGTTAACATTTGGCTCAACATCACTTGATATGTTACTTGGAATTCAATGGTCTACTGTCACTGACAACAGTTGAAATATTGTAGTGACAATCCTAATACTGGTGGGAGTGGTAGTAGTATACATAACATAGTACAGCGACATTAGTGAAACAAGTGATAGTGGTGGTGTCACTTGTGGTGGCGGTTGTGGTAGTGGTGCTTGTGGTGGTAATGTGGTGAAGTTGTGCTCATGTTGTTTGTGGTGGTGGTGGTAGAGGTGCTTCGGTAGTGCATTTTGTGTCAGTGGTGGTGGTACATGTTGTGATAAGTATTGTTGTGGCGGTGATTGTGATGGTAGTGATGATTTGATAATGACCGTTACTTGATGTTGTGTTGATGGCGACAGAGGTAAAATGGTGGCCGGAACGCGTGGATAGCGTTTGCAGTGATAGTTGAGATAATAATAGTGGTAGTAGTCATTGTTACGATGACGGTCAATGAACAGGTGTTCGACAGTTGTGATTTGCCTGATGTGATTATTGCACTGATGAAGTTTGTGGTGGCTGTCGTGGTTGAACAGTGGTTGTAGAGGCTGAAACGACGGGTAGTATTGATGGGATTGTGGTTTCTATGGTAATGATGATGATGGAAGCGGTGGTAGGTCCTGTGGTGGCAGATATGACCGTGACAGTAGTGGTGTTGGTGTATTATTCTTGGTGGTAGTCTCCCTGACCCAAGGGAATAAATTAAACAAGGCGTCCAACTAAGCCTATAAAGATTGGCAAGCCTAGAACTAAGGATTGTTATCGGCTTCATTGGGATTATATATTTTTTTATCTTTTATATATTATGAATGAAATAACTTTAATTCTGAAACTAAATGTCAGTCTTGGTATTCTTGGTAAAGAAGTGGTTGTTAAGGTGGAAGTAGTTTTTGTGATTGGAGAGCTGGTGATTGTGATAGAAATAAGAGACGAAGTGGTTGTGATGGTGTGATGATAGTATGTGGTAGGATGCCGGTGGTTGGGATGAACTAGTGGCATTGATAACACCGGTTGTGACGAAAGCATTAACGTAGTGATGATAGTGGTGGGGTGATGGTGTAGATGATGTAAGTATTAGTGATTGATGTTGAAGATGGTACATGATGTCGTTGTGATGGAGTGTGGGTAGTGGAGTTTGTTGTTATGTTGGGGATGTTAGAGGGATTGTTTCTGAGATGGAAGATTTAAAGGATGATTTATGATCGCTATGGTGATGGTACTCACCGTTAGGGACGGTGGCGATTGGAGTGGCGATGTGATGATTACTGAATGATCCACTATCATAACGGCAACCGTCTTTGATGTTTGATAATTGCATACCTGAGATTTTGCTTCACTCATAAAATACGACAGCTGCACAGCGTTTTCAGGAAGATTATTGCCAGTGATCAGTGCACAGTAATTTTTTAGTTAACTTCGGGCATAAAGAAACCAAATACACTATAGCAATCGTTGTCCCACAGCTTTGATAAATTACGTTATTGTTGTATGAATACGACCAGCAAACATTACGGTAAAATTATGAGAAACCCTCAGCTTTGTGGCAGCACGTGAACTGTTCCTGGATGGTTCCTGGATGGTTGAAACCCTGAATCACTCATACTGGAAGGTAAATAAGCTGAAGTTCGTAAAGGTAAACTTCTAATTGAAGTTAACATTGTTGCCTGTCGTTTAAATCTTTTTACCTGACTCAGCTTTTTTATATTCTAAGCATTAAACACACAACCTAATTAAGGTTATATTATATGCGTGTTGAAACTACCCACATTTACCTCTACATTTCACCATTAAAAGTGCACTTAGCACACGTAAACACACACTCTTGATTTAGCTCTTCTTCTTGTGAATTCCTCAGTGTTTACTGACAAGTTGAGATAAGAAATAAAGTTGACTGCGAACTAGTTTCCTTAGGTTCTGTTCTTGGTTAAATCCCCGGCACCTGACGCCCTCTTTATGGATGTTTTTCTTGGTTAGGATGCCAACAATTGCATTTAGAGCTATTTCAACACACACAAACACACGTTGGTCGCCTTCTAAAATATCTTAACTGTATTTTATTTCTTATAATCAGTGAAATTCCTTCCGATTGACTTTCGACAGTTTTTCTTTTGAAAAACATGACCGTTCTGGAGTTAATTGAAGTCTCGAGATAAGTGATTTGGCTACGAAGCTGGTTTTGTGGATTTGTTTATAATAAAGGCCACCTGCCCAGGCCCATGAGGCGAGTATCGCAACCATCTACACCTTACTTATTGCAATGGAGCCAAAATGAGGGATCATGTCTGTCGCTGAGGGGTGGTCTCAGAGATTTTTTTTCTCAAAATAATTCCCTTTTGTAAAGCCAGATGGAACAAATGAAATCCGACAGGACATTGATAGCATTTTTAAGTGGAAATATACAGAGTTTCAACAAACCGACATGAATGTTGTGAAATCCAGGGCGCCAAAATGTCATCAGTTGTGGCTTCTTCCCAGGAAGTTTTGGTGATTGCTGATATGTGATATGTTAATTTCCTCACCTGAAGCCGTGTGCAGGTCGTATTTGCCTTGATACTTATGACACCCTCCCTCATCAGCTTGCAGAGATGTACATCTACAGATATTGGAAAAAAACAAATTTCTGCAATGTAAACTGAAGACATCTGCTTCTTTTGAGGCATACGTGCTGGGTACTCTGTAGTTTAATCATAAACCACGTCCATAATTGCAGAACGGCATGGCACGTGCAGAGTTCTGAATTCTGATGTGTCGAAATCATGATTGTCTGGTTCCGACGAATTCCTTCAATCTTATCATTATTTGACCCCTGATAGCCTCGAGCATGTCGAATTTTCGGTGGGTTCTAAGTTATTTTGTTCTGAAGTATATTTAATGTTGGCATTGTTCTTTCAACGGCTACAAAACATGTTTCAGTTCGTGATTTGTTAGCGGCAGTGTCTCTCATTCTCCTAGGTACTGTTGGATCTAAAATTTATATTACATTCCATTCTCGTAAAATAATTATTTCTTGAGTCGAGATTTTTGTTTGTTGTTCAATGCTGCACTTATCAATAGTCCAGCTATATGACGGCGGTCCGTAAAAAAAATCGAGTCTGGACCAGACAATCCGCTGATTGACATCATGAGCATCGATCTCGTTAGTCGTGTTACGACAAGCATAGATTGCTGAAGACAACCCTGGATCTATATAGGTCAACCACACACGAAGAGCGCATTTAACATGTACATGAGTGACGCATGTGAAGCTTGCTTAATCACACATGTACTGATCAGTTTAACGTATACATGAGTGGACCCGTGAAGATCCGGGGTAGAATAGGACTTCAGCAACCCATGCCGTAAGAGGCGACTCACGGGATCGGGTGGTCAGGCTCGCTGACTTGGTTGATGCATGTCATCGATCCCAATTTCGTGGGTCGATGCTCATGATATTAATTACTGGATTGTCTGGTCCAGACTCGATTATTTACATACTCCCGTGCTATAGCTGGAATATTGCTGAGCGCGGCGTTAAACAACAAACCAACCAACCAAGTATACATGAGTGATGCACGTGATGTATTTCCTTGATGCCGCAGGTAAATGACTCAACATGTGTGCAATCAGCAGTGAG
This sequence comes from Haliotis rufescens, assembly GCF_023055435.1. Classification (NCBI taxonomy): domain Eukaryota; kingdom Metazoa; phylum Mollusca; class Gastropoda; order Lepetellida; family Haliotidae; genus Haliotis; species Haliotis rufescens. The sequence goes on along the minus strand of NW_025963779.1, from coordinate 55,624,852 downwards.
GCTTTCAACGAGTAAGAATTTTCACATGTTACACGTCAACGTTGATAAATGGTATCACACATCTGTCAATCAATGTTACACATTTTTCTTATGGCCTGTAAGTTTTTTGGAAAAAAATCATTTACGAACCATATCAGAGTTGTTTTGCGGCTGACAACCCAAACCATTGAAAGATCCATGATGATAACAAATATCGACAGACCAACGTTAGATGTGTAATGGCGAAATTATCTGGCAGATCCCAAACTAGTAGACTATTTCGAAAAGAGATTGATGCATTATATGCAGTTATAAGCTATGTTATCATTAGTCAAATAGTCGCTGGCATCCGCGATGTTGAAATGGATGAGAGATTACGTGCAGTACTGTTACTTCTTGTGTTTGCTTCTCTGCACATAGATGATTCACAGATGGGAACGAGACAGGCATAAGTGTCATTTAGAGTTCGTTTATTATAGAGTAAATATTGACGTTATCCAATACCAAACGAATTCTTTGTAATATGTTCAGACTGAAGCCAGTCAACGTTGAAAACTATCGCCAAGATGTTAGATTGGAAAGACTGTATTTGTTATTGGTTTGAGTGGTCGTTTTGAACAGTATTTCAGTTATACAGCGGCTTGTCAGCTTAATCGGGAGAAAAGTGATACACGTTATCCAGTTTGGTGAAATACACGGGTATGGTGCTGACAAACCTATAAAACTGAATGCTCTGGTAACCATTCCCATCTAATCATCTGGTGGTGAGATAAAATAGGGTTTAAATGTTTCTTTCAAGATTTTTGCACCTAAAAAGCGACGGGCATTCATCTTTTAACGTCTGCTGGCCTGACGGGGATCAAACCATCGACCTACCGCTCTCGGGGCAGACGCTCTATCCACAAGACCACGAAAGTGATTGATGAAGGAGTAGGCGAGGGAGCACCATGCCGCTTTGAAAAGTATTTCAGTCATATGACAGACCAAGTATTATACACACGATTCAAAAACTCGGTCTGCAGATTTGCATCATCCCGATGAGTGAGGAACTAGATTATTATCAAAGATTTCTGAACTTGAAATAAATAGCTTTGACAAGGCATGTATTGTTGTGTTGCTTATGTATTGAACCTTGCTCAACTGTATGAACAAAAGGGTTCACATAATCCAAATTCAATATTATAAATCATGACATTTTCCTTTCACGTAACTAATTTGTCATGAAAGGGATGACTTCTTTTTAGATTACGAATATGCATTTTATAGCTTTGTGCTATGTGAAGCAACTAATTAACTTCATAGAACTTGAGTTGTAAAATATCAACACAATAAAACCTCAATTTAGTACTTGTAAGTTGGTTAAACATTATACCTACACGCACACTGTTGTGATCTGTAATTTAATTGCTATTCGGTCAAGTGTATTTGATATGTATCATTATTGACAAAAGCCTTTCTTCCCAAGAAATTTGTGCAATTAAAAATGTATGATTGACGACTTACATTTACATTGACTCGTGACTAATAGGTAACACCGAAAGGCGTCCAGTGCAAAATGATCGGTTCCAGTGTGTACCATCCACGGTTTGGCTACATGATCCTTGTCGTGACTGACAAACTTTTCACATTAAACATCACCTTTATGTCTCCACCATGCCCATCTAATGGAAGTGCATCAGCGTCTTGGTCTGGGGGGTACCATAAACATTCAAAGCAGAACCTTCATTCTCCAAGACTAGCCCTCACTTGAGATTCTTGCCCAAGTACCCTCGTGTCTGGTACGATGTGGAGGGTCTATAACAATATTCCAGCTTCTGAGGTTTGACTAATCGAAGGTACTGTCCCCAGAGGCATGCTCGGTCTGCTTGTCTACATGTTATGGAGATCATAGATCTTAGACGCCAAGGTGGAATATCAATAGTAATTGATGGATGCGATTGGTGACCCAAATAAGGCCATTTACCCTAACCTCCTTTACAGAATCAGGACGTTGTGCCGATGTTTGTACCGGAGAATGAACGTCCTTTGTGTTCATTTTATTAGGTTTTCTACACCTCCTATTTCTATTTCTGTTGAGGGGCGGACCATTCAATGTTCTTCCTTTCTATGTTTTCGTCTCTGTGTATCTCACTGTTTCTGTGTGTGTGTGTGTGTGTGTGTGTGTGTGTGTGTGTGTTGTGTGTGTTGTGTGTGTTGTGTGTGTGTGTATTTGTTTATATATGTGTATGTGTGTCTGTCTATCTGTGTCAATGTGACTCTAAATGATACAAGTAAGATGAGTAAGTGATGTTTTATTTCCTAACTAATCTTGAATATAAAAAAATATTAAATTAAATGTAACAGCAAAAAAAGCTAATACTTTTTCAGCATTTAAAATTGTTGACCATAACGACCTTCGTCGGTTATTCACATACGGACCAATGCATAACCTCCTATTTATTGGGATTCCAGCTTCATCCTTATTATCGATGCTCTCGATGCATATGCCAAAAGATGGACCAAAACAGAAGTAGAACATGTTGAATGTCTTTCAGGGTGCGTTAAGTCAGTGCATGATGGTGTCATTGGTAGATTGCACCAACTGAGAAAAGAGGAATCAGAATTGGAAAAAAAACATTCTGTCCCAGCCAGCTGTCATCTAGCAAGATGTGGCATAGTTTCTCTACATGAATCGTTTGGACTAAGTTGTTCTCACTGACAAGGCCTTAAATAACATAACCATTATATGTAACCATCACGACATTAATTGTTGGATCAAAGAACTTGTTATAAGTGACATATCAAATAATGGCATAGCTAAGACCAGAATGTTAACTGAGGAACAAGCACAGCATTTATGTAACCTTTGGGGTAAGACAAGTAGGCAAAATGTATGGATCCCCATGGGCACCAATTGTGCTTCCCTTCTGGCGGATCTGCTTCTTTATGCTCATGAATCGGAATTTCTGCTCAGTTTGGCAAAGTCAAACAAGTTAATTTGGTCATGAAGTTTAACTTAAGCTTCATGTATAGCGATGATATGGTATCGTTAATAAACCATTGAATAGCCAATCCCCTTCCACTGATTTACCTACCTGAGCTGAGAATAAAGGAGACCAATGAGACCACTTCATCTGTTTCATATTAGTTCTATGCACAAAGATTCAGAGTGACACAACACTCTCCACAAGACTGTATGACAAGAGGGGTTACAAGAGGAATCAACTTTCCAATATTCAACTCTCCCTTTATGTCGAGCAATTTTGTTACATTTCATATGGCCTCTCTACCAAGATTTCAAATACCGGCAAACGACGGAAATTGTTTGATCATGGCTACCACATTCGAGGCACCACTAAAGTTTTCAAAATGTTTATGGTTATCATGTGGAGGACATTTTCAAATTTGACGCATCAGTGACAGTGGATTTTGTGTTTTTCTTTGACAATGTTGGCCACCTTTTATTAATGTTCCTCTTCTAACTAATTTTATTTTATTGATATGAAAGTAATTGTTTAGAAACGTATGGAAGGATCTTGTCAATGTTTCCTTATTCGTGTCTCAGCAACGTAGGAACTCTGTCTCTTTGAAGTCTTTGTTTTATTTTTTCATCTTTGAACATCTTAAAAGCATCAAAGATAAAATACCCACCGGAAAAGCGGTCACAGTTCGTTACCATTATTCTATTATTTATACGATTAGACATTGAATCGAGAAGCAAGTTCAGTCAATGTATCATATATTGATTTAACGCTCTTTAAATGGGTTCCCTTCAGCTATATTTCTACATGAATGAGACAGGCAACGCGTGGCAATTCGCGTAGAAAATAAGGTTGCTTGATGCGTTAATAATATACATTTGTTCATTTTCTTTTATCACGAATCTTCAAGTCTGATTTATAGCAGCTCGCTATGTTTGATGTAAAGTTTCCCCAAGATTGTCAGAACTCCTGATGCTCTACAAATTATCGACAAATATAATTTTGATGATATTCTCTTTGTCTTCAATACAATTTTCAAAGCAACACTTATATGTCATCATAAGTAAGTACACTTTGAAGTGTTTATCATAAAGTAATGATTTTTCTCACAACATTAACCATTAAAATTTGTCTTTAGTGAATAACATTATTTTTTGCTTCGAGTTGATAGCGAGTAATGAGCTAGAAATGAGATAGTAGGATGTAATATAATATAATTGATTGATTGATATATACTATAAAGGGTTCTTACAGCGATAAATCTATCTCAGATACAAAATAGTATATACTACAAGAATACATCACACAGGATACGTATAAAAACCGGGATACACAGAAGACCCCACTTCAGGAGACATATTAAACTCTTGACGTACATTGGCGAAGACCTATCCAGGACACATATAGTAAATCCTGGTTACAATGTAGATGCCGCCTCACACAGGATACAAAATGTTCTCGTACACTGATGCATACCGAACACAGGGCACATATTAAAATCTGGACATACAGCACACTCAATGTCTCACAGGATACATTAAGGTCGGGACGTACACAGGTCATTTACCACATACATGCTATGTACTAAAATATACATATGCAGACCTTTTCTGTACGCAGTCTTTTTGTAGCACACGCATCGCATTCTGTTGTCTGACCACTTGCATGAATAACTGGGTCTATATTATATGAAGGCAGGACAGTACACTCATTAATGTATGGATCTGTACTGAATGCAGGCATTACAAAAGGACATGAATTAAAATCTTTGTCTACTCAGATTTCGCACAGGACACGTATTAAATTTACCAGTACACACTTTAATTGGATTCATCAAACATTTTGTTCTTTTCTTTTAATGTGGAGGATGTATGTTCCACAAAATGTGTGTTTGGCTTTCAACAACGAAATTTCAATGTACAATATTTTTAGGAAGAGGAACTGGATAACTCAAAAGAAAGAAATGTATGTGTGTACTAACACATACGTAGCAAGAGATTTAATCCAATGGGTCACTACTATTGAAGCAACACTCTGATAGAAGCCAGATTGAACAGTAGTAGAAGACTATTTGCATTATGACGAATGCGCAAACCACTGAATTCACACATGAATTCCCTATTTTTGTAAAAGATGTATTTTCAGTGTGGCATAAATCATTTTCAAATCTACAATTTGTTATATTGTGAAACCATATTTGGCAACATCGACGGGTATAAAACAGGTTCCCGTGCATAATTTACTTTTATCAAAATTATTATTTTAATATGAGTGTAATGTTTAAGTTGGATCGGTTAATGCCCGCGCATAACATCATATACTGGATGGTAATAAGGAGGTATATCTATACATCAATACACAGCAACAATAACGTTTTTATGATACCCGAAGTCTAAAATGATTTCTCAAATTACAGACAAAAGGAATTATTTTCAAGACTAACGATTATTGTCACACAAACGGTTCCCAATGTAAATGTCCTTGCAGACAGGCCCAGCGTTTCTCCAAGCCGCGGCCTCATTATTGCGAACATCTACACCCTGTTCCCGACAACAAACTGCAGTACAATCACTGGCATCTCTTCCCTGAAAATCTTTATTAAATTAATGTAACTAATCGCTACTTCATCTTGTTTCCACACAAAAAAATGTCCCTCAACGGTGTACCTCCCAAGACCAAGAAAGAAGACCATAAATCTTTTGGCACATAACGTCTAAACGATCCTTTGACATCTTTCTTGTTAGAATATTTGAACCATGAACAGTTTACTAGTTTTCCGCGTCTCACTTTTCCGCAGCCGATTGAAGTGACTTCGGCAATAACATTAACGTCTACTACTACTATGTATCTTCTTCCATGCTGAGATTATCCTTTGTTCTGAAAACAAGGGGCGGTCGGGAGGCCTAGTGGTTACAGCGTTCGCTCGTCACGCTGAAGACCCGGGTTCGATTCCCGACATGGGCACAATGTGTGAAGCCCATTTCTGGTGTCCCCGGCCGTGATGTTGCTGGAATATTGCTAAAAACGGCGTAAAAGCAAACTGACTCACTCACTCACTCTGAAAACAAAATTATATATAAAAGAGAAATCAACGTAATAACAATCGAGATTAGCGACATGGATTATTTGTTTGTCTGCAACATACCAGCGACATATATCTGATAAGACTTGGTATAGCTGAAACACTTTTCAAAGAGGCGTTAAACCCCACCCATGAACACTCATTATTCACTAGAAAATATTTCATGGAAAATAACTAATCACAGTAGCATGTTTAAAACGCTATGTCATGCATACGCCACGAGAACCAAGAGGTGAAGGTGAATCTACTGCTCTATGTAATGCACAGTTGGTACTTCCTCTGATCTCAGACTGCGGCTTGATGATATGCCAACTAATTTAGCAGAATTAAGTGGTATTTGTCATGCCATGATTTGGGAACATGAAAAGCAAACAGGCAATTACTTTCAGTGATTTGTGTGTTGTGGTTACTTGTTTAAAATCTAAGAAAGGTCTAATTCTTGGAATATTTATATAACTTTTCAAAATATTTTATCTGAAAAGTTTTTGAGACTTGGAAATTGCTAATGAAATTGAAACAAAAAAGAAAATATTTAAAATTCGGTTTTCGATTTGATGAAAAAGATAGATAAATAGATGATGCCCCCTCAATGTCTAATAAATACTCGCCACAGACACCTAAGATTTTCAGACACCGCATCACAATGTGCTTTTTGTTCTGAAAACATAGAATTACACAGCTATTTCCCGCTGTTGTTAAACATACGAACAAGGTTTACAGTGGAGACAAACTGAAGATCCTGATGGGGGCAAATCTTGCACCTGTTGATTCTGGTAGTGAAAGGGGCGGTCGGGTAGCCTAGTGGTTAAAGCGTTCGCTCGTCACGCCGAAGACCCGGGTTCGATTCCCGACATGGATACAATGTGTGAAGCCCATTTCTGGTGTCCCCCGCCGTGATATTGCTGGAATATTGCTAAAAGTGGCGTAAAACCATACTCACTCACTCTGGTAGTGAAAGGGCCAACGCTGGACAGATAGTAGGGACACCTCAGCGACCATTTTATATACATGTCAGGTCAATAATAAGTATAGTATGTGAAAAATATATCTCTGAAACTTATGCAAACTTTGGCATGGTTTACATTTCACATATAGAATCGGGAAAAAGTTATGTTCGATTGTAAACCTGAATTGGTTCCTTGTCATTCCTATTAATCACAGGAACCCGGGGGTATTCCGTTCTGAAGTTCAAGGGAAATCCACTGACGTGCGTATTGCAGCACCGAGTGAAAATATATGAGCTGTTGACGAATAGTCAGAGCGGCACCACCATCGTATACTCATTAACCATTCCTGTTATCATACTGTCGCAGAAAGGGAACTGGCGATTTACCACAACACGTTAAAAATTAATGTGGTACCTATTGACCCATGTTCACATTTAAAAACTTGCAGAACATTAAGCTCAAAACACCGAATCATGCCTCCCTTATCAATGTCATTTCTTGTCATTTAGATTTATCGGAATTAAATGATACTATCGAAACAGAATTCCAATGTAATCCAACACTATTCTGTATCTGTGCATTGTATAGTTTGAGATCGTTTCGCACAATGAGTATAAGGGGAAAGGACTTACATCGTATATATAGGTCTGTGACACCCTGGGATTGAACGTAGAGCTCAACAAATGACGTCTTAAAAGTGTTGTTAACAAAAAGCTAACTTTTATACCTTCAAATTTTATACATATAATCCGTTCCTCATGACAATCACATATGCAGAACTCCCTACTTTGTAACTGTGTAGAGTTGCGCCTCTTTGTAGTGCCTAAATCCAATGATCGTGGGTTCAAACTCCAGATTCACCCTGCTTATATCCGCGTTCCCTGGTTTGTTAACACTCTAAATGTGCTGGTGTGTTTCACCAGTGAGGTAAACGTATAGGGCCTACTACACTTCCGATTTTCCTTCCATGCTAGACCCGTGAAGATCCGGGGTAGAATAGGTTTCAGTATCCCATACTTGCCGTAAAAGGCGACTATGCTTGTCGTAAGAGGCGACTAACGGGATCGGGTGGTCAGGCTCGCTGAGTCGGTTGATGCATGTCATCGATCCCAATTTAGTGGGGCGATGCTCATGATATCAATCACTTGATTGTCTTGTTCGGACTCGATTACTTACAGACAACCGTCATTTAGTTGGAATATTGCTGAGTGCGGCGTTAAACAAGAAACCAACCAACCAACCAAATCCTTCCTTGTTAACCTGCTTTAACTGGAATACTGTTCCAAAGAGCGTATAACCCAACTCATTACAGTAACTGTATTTGTGCTAAAGAACAGTGAGATTTCTACAATAATGTTCTACGTCAAATACCTAAATGATAAAGCCGTTTTAACCTACACTATTGCGAGCACTTCTAGATGAACACATATCTGACACCGTGTCAGTGAAATATATGAATAAACATGCATCGAGAGCCGCGTAGGAGTTTTGTTTGACTTCAAATCAAATATACTTGGCCTTGCCACCAGATGTGTGACATATCGGTGTTGTCCAGATATATGTTCCATCTCTCCGTTGTTTTCCAATCGCCTTTTTTAAGAAATAAAAGTCAAAAACAATCATAGACACATGGTTTACAATGAGCACGGGCAGACGCTGTGAAGAGAATATTCTTTATTGTTCATTATGTCTTCTGGCCCGAGCCGAATGCTCTATAACATTCGGCCAATCAGTTCCCGTGAGTTTGATTTCCTGTTTGAGGTGCAATGGTTCTTCAATAAACGTATTTATTATGTGTCCGACTTCCCAAGGTTTTTTTTCAAAAATGAAATTTATGTATTATTATTTAAACTCAATATTCAATAATATTTTGTTAATGTACAGAATATTCAGTTGTCAAATTCAGTAAAACAATTGATTGTTCAATTCCAACGTTTTGTACATCTCCTGTTAAAAGAAATAATGTTTTCTTGAGTTAATATACTTTGTAGGCGTACCTTTCTGAATGATAGAGATGGCTTAAGCAATCCCAAACTCACACCGCAATCACACTTTCGCTGTATGGTACGTCTTTAACAACAGGGGCGGTCGGGTAGCCTTGTGGTTAAAGCGTTCGCTTGTCACGCCGAAGACGCCGTGATATTGCTGGAATATTGCTAAAAGCGGCGTAAAACCATACTCACTCACTCACTCACTCTTTAACAACAGATTCAATACACAAACTCATCTGTTACTACTGCGTATATGCATTTCTACACCCATCAGCATTCCGGGGCAAAAACTCTTCCGAGTATCCCTTGCTTGTCGTGTGAGCCAACTGCAATGAAGACGTGGCGTTACAGTGCGTGACTTGACTGTTTGGGTGTCATCGTGCCGAAACAGTATCGCTGCTCTTAAACACCTTATCTGCCTGGCACAGACTCTAATTTTAACAGCAGCGGTGGGGTAGCCTAGTGGTTAAAGTTGTCTTCAGTGTTCTCACGCACTTACTATCTTTAATAGGCAACTGTGGTATACTATGAATATTGCTGTAAGCGGCGTAAAACAACATTAACATATAACGGTACTTTTCTCTTTCTTAAAATGCAGACCCCTTTTCATTTGCGTATAACCTCTACAGATTTTCATTTAATACAAATGTATGGAAGGGTCATGACAAGATTACCTCATTGCTATCTTGGCGAGACCGGTGCTCTGCCATTTTAAATCAAAGATGCCCAAGATTTGTTTCTCTTTGAACATGGAAGATCTGGTCACAGTTCGCAACCATTGTTCTATTATTTATACTAAAAATGCCTGGATATACAGCAGACAACTTCTTAATTATAAGTGTTGGCCGGGACATACATTGATCATATATATCGTAGGACAGTTCTCACGTAAAATACTGGATGTGGATATTTTTACGAATCACGTGTATTAATATCTTGACCCACACTGTATGAAGGCAGGTGAGGCATTCCTTAAGTCGAAATAGTTTCTCTTTTTATAATATTTTATATATTTTTTAGACTTATTTCATTTATATGTTTTTTTTAAATTTGAAGTAATTATCATGTTTTACCGTATTTTTCAAACATATCATCTCTGTTATTTATCTAGGTTCTGATGTAGGGGTTCGAATCCCGGTTCGCCCCGACTATGTCTCTAGGTTTGTTAGCACCAAACACGTGCTCCTGAATTTTACCGAAGCGGTAAACGTCTAGGACCTGCATCACTTCGGGATTTCCTCCAACATTAAGCTGACACGCCGTGATATAACTGGCATACTGTTAAAAGCGGCGATAAACCCAACTCTCTTGTGGTGTTGAAGTTCTCCTGTCGCTCCATTGTCTAAGTATCGTAAAGACATTTTCATTGCGTTCATAGCTCTATCCTACAACAAGCTAGAGAAACAACTATACATCACTGTAACCTCAAATGATCACTTCTGATCCTCTGTATATAGGATAGGAAGCCATTTTGTTTCCCCAAAAATGTCCCCCAACTAGCTACCTTTCATGACCAAGAAAGAAGAAGATTCATCTTTCGGCACATTATGTGTAAGCAATCCTTTGACTTATTGCTTGAGTCTATATGAACCATAGAAAGAGTTATTTTTCCCCAGCCGAAGTGGCTAGGCCTGAACATGAACGCCTATTCCTGTATATATCTATAGCGGAGTGAAACAGACTTCTTATCCATGTTTACACTTTGATCTAACAATGATGCTTGGTGTTTTTAACAATTGTCCAATTGTCTGCATATACCGTAAATCGAATAAAGAGATTTTCCCTTTCCTGAGAGTGACATCTTAATAGCCCCACTATGAACCCACTATCCGTGCACCTAAGGGATCTGGGACGTTGATCTACGGGGCAAAGTATGGCGCCTGTAAATATATTTACAACCGTATATATGCTTCTTCACTGTGACGTTGAGGGGTGGTAATGAGCGGCGGTGCGGGAAGGGTGGCAGGATAGCCCTGTCATCTGTAAGTGATTGAGTTAAACGTTGCTTTTATCAATACACCTGTCACATGACCGCGTGTCAGCTTCATGTGGAAGGAAATGCAGATCTCTGACGTTTACCACTTTGCTGTATGGTGCTGACAGGTAACATAACCTGGAAACATAACTGGGGTGAACAGGGATTAAATCCCACAATCATAGTATCTGTCGTGCACAGCGAATTGCGGCAGCTGAGACAGCTGGGCCACCCGTGCCCCCATCTTAGAAGAAGTCACATCAAGAATTTGAAAATCGTTGGTTACAATCCCATGAATAGTTTTCTTCGTTCAGTACCAAACCCGTGAACTACAACTTATATTAGTTCTTATATAATTATTAGACATGATCGAAGTATGATCCTTGGATTGTCCGTTGTATACCCTGCTCGTCGGTGTCATCAAAGAGGAAAGCCTGTGAGATCTGTGCGCTTTCTTCCAAAATAAAGCACGCCGCGATATAACTGAAAAAAGTTTACAAAGAGGACTTAAACCCCACTCGTGATCATTCACTCTTCACTATGGCATGGAAAACAGCCAATCACGGTAGCTTATTAAAACGCCATGAGAACCAAGAGGTAAGCTAGCATCTGCTGCTCTATGTAGTGCACGGGTGGCATTTCTTCTGTTCTTCTGATCTCAGACTGAAGCTTGATGATATGCCAATTCATTTAGCAGAATTAAGTGATATTTGTAATGCCATGAAATGGGTACATGAAACCCAATTGAGGCAATTACTTTCAATAATGGGGTGGTCCTTTGTCTGTAATTTTAAAAAAATTCGTGGAATGTTATAATTATTTTTCAAAATTTGTACTGGAATGCACAGCAAAATTGACATAGCCGAACTAACAAGACATGGAACAACAAATGAGATTTGAAGTGATGAAATAGATCAGTATGATGTTCTCGACAAGACTCAAAGAAATATAGTATGCACAATACACGACACAAGGACCTGTCATTCTTTGGTCCTACAGGCCAAAGCCACGTAGGTTGGAGATCATTTGAAAACCACGAACCATGGTTTATGGCAGAGAGAAACTAAGGATCCCAATTGAGGCAACTATTTCACCAGTGGATTCTGGTAGCTAAGGGGCCAACTCTGGACAGCGTGTAGACACAATTTCTCCACCAGGTTTCAGTATTTACCTGAAGAATATATCTGAAAATGATGCAAACTTTGACAGGGTTACAATTTATATACAGCTTTGGAAGAAACAACCGTCGATTGTAGGACTAATTTACAATGTATTTCCTCTCCATTCATGTAAGACACAGGAACCAGGAGGTATTCCGTTGTAAACTTTATTGATGTACACATTTGTGTGCGTTTTGCAGCAAAGTCTTCAAAAAAAGAAACGCACAGATAGACTTTTAGTAACTTTATTGTACCTAATAAAGTCGATATATTTATTTTATTATCATAGATACAAATATGAAATTTTGGAACTCGATAGTCACATGTTGTCGTTGTACAAAGGCATTGAAAACTGTTCATTGTCATGTCCCATAAGGCAACAAGGTTGCGCTGAACTCGTGTGACTTCGAGCACTGACTGGATAAGTGTACGAATTCTGTCCTGAAATACTGTCGCAGAAAGGGAACTGGCGATTTATCTCAATAATGAGTTATAAAATTAAATAAATGATCATTGGTGTGAACATTTTTGGGAACATTTTGTTAGTAATCATAGTTGACTTAAATTGAAATTTTCATGTCTTCCTCTTCTTGTCCTTAAGATATATTGAAGTGGTGTCCTTGTCAGCACCAAACATGTGAGTCTCACCAAAGTGGTATAGATCCAGGACTTGCATCCCTTCTGGTTTTCCTGTCACACTAAAGGATACATCCGAAACAATGTTCAAAGGGGCATTAAACCCAAAGCACTTTCTCGGTGAAGTATTCAGCCGATGCTACAAATCCGCGATGGAAATGGCGATAATGTTGTGATGATAATGAAATCTTTAAACTTAATTTTGCTGCACTGAAATAACACATAACTCTACTGGATTTAATTACTCCGTGACAAACTATTTGCGCTGAATTATGGTGGTGTTTTTACAATAAAATTCCACCGCAAATGCCTTTACTGATTAAACTTTCGTATACTACAATACTGTCATGTTACAGGCACCCAGCTGTGCCAAAACCTAACATTTCACAACACATTTTATACAATATAAACTACAATTGCCGTTGACGTTAAGTATAGTATTAAAAGGAAACCATTTTTCATAAAAGATATACATATCAATTGGATTTATTGTCGTAAAATCTCATCATCTGTATCTTCATGTTTCTTCAAACTGTGCTTAGTTGCTTATCCAAGCACTTCTTGAGGAACCTATATCTGACACAATGCCACTGAAATAGATGACTGTGCAAACACAGAAAGCCCCGGGGTGGTCTTGTTTCACTGCAAATAAAATATACTTGCCAGCAGATGAGTGACATATTTGTTTTATCCAGATATATTTTCCAACTTTCTATTTGGTCTCTAATCGTTTTTAGGAAGCAATAAAAATCGACAATAGGAAATTTGACTATCCAATATTTGCAAGGAGGGGATAATACTGGTTAGCACACTTATACAGATAAGCATGAATAAAAAAGAGAATTTACAATTCAAGCTGAGATACAAGCAATAGTATTCCAGACGTATACCCAACACAAGGCAGGTATATGAGTCTCACAGGATTTACGTCTTCACTTACAATGGTGCAGACCTGATCTAGAACTACTTTTACATCCTGGCTATAACTGTACAAGGCACTTCTCACAGGATTTACGTCTTCACTTACAATGGTGCAGACCTGATCGAGAACTACTTTTACATCCTGGCTATAACTGTACAAGGCACTTCTCACAGGATTTACGTCTTCACTTACAATGGTGCAGACCTGATCGAGAACTACTTTTACATCCTGGCTTTTTCTGTACACGGCACTACTCACAGGATTTACGTCTTCACTTACAATGGTGCAGACCTGATCTAGAACTACTTTTACATCCTGGCTATAACTGTACACGGCACTTCTCACAGGATTTACGTCTTCACTTACAATGGTGCAGACCTGATCTAAAACTACTTTTACATCCTGGCTATAACTGTACACGGCACTTCTCACAGGATTTACGTCTTCACTTACAATGGTGCAGACCTGATCGAGAACTACTTTTACATCCTGGCTATAACTGTACACGGCACTTCTCACAGGATTTACGTCTTCACTTAAATTGGTGCAGACCTGATCTAGAACTACCATTACATCCTTGCTGTAACTCTACTCGGCACTACTCACAGGATTTACGTCTTCACTTACAATGGTGCAGACCTGATCTAGAACTACTTTTACATCCTGGCTATAACTGTACACGGCACTTCTCACAGGATTTACGTCTTCACTTACAATGGTGCAGACCTAATCGAGAACTACTTTTACATCCTGGCTATAACTGTACAAGGCACTTCTCACAGGATTTACGTCTTCACTTACAATGGTGCAGACCTGATCGAGAACTACTTTTACATCCTGGCTATAACTGTACACGGCACTTCTCACAGGATTTACGTCTTCACTTAAATTGGTGCAGACCTGATCTAGAACTACTTTTACATCCTTGCTGTAACTCTACTCGGCACTACTCACAGGATTTACGTCTTCACTTACAATGGTGCAGACCTGATCTAGAACTACTTTTACATCCTGGCTATAACTGTACACGGCACTTCTCACACATATCCAGGCCACGCAGGAAAATCAGGATATGCAGAAGACACAAATTCTCACAAGTTTAGGTCGGGATATACATTGTCCGTATACGTCGTAGGGCACTCATCAACGTATCCATGTTTAATAATGGACGCAAGGTGTTTTGGGACCCCGTGTACTGATTGATACATGTGCCCGTGTATGGAGACAGGACAGGTCAGGCATTCATAAATGAATCTACATCGTACGCAGGCATTACGAATGACGCGTATTAAACACTAAACGCAAGTTTCACACAAACACACTTCGTCGTCAAATTTACATTTTATGCTTTGTTATTATTCAAACCACTTTGGAAATGTAATTGACATGTAATGATTGATGTTTCGGTGGTGAACGAATCTTAAACATAAATATGGAAGCATTGTGTTGAGGTACTCATATAAGTTAGTGGGAATATACCCTATATCTGTAGTAACCTATATGTTGCAACACGACCTATGAAGCAGCCATAAGGAGCCCCAGAGTCGAACTAAGGCTTTTGCATGGCGAGCGAACGCGTAAACCACTGTACTATATATAATTGCCATTGGATGCATCAACTGCAGCCATGAAACTCGATATTCTTCTATTTTGTATGATAGTTTACTAAATAATTTGCAGCATTATGCATCAGGCAAAATTGTCAACTATATGCCTGAAACCCATATCCTTCATTTTTTGTTAGAATACTTATTGGTCACTGCTTTACGACAAACCATTTTGAAGAAGGAACCTACCAAGTTTCATTATATGTTTATTTCTTTTTACTTTGTGTATATTTCTTGCTTAGGGTCGGCGTTTTAAATCAACGGCAATTATTATTTTGTATAGAATATATTCGAAGATATCATTTGTTAACAAAATCCAAGATTCTTGTCATGTAGCCAGTTCCTGTGTCGCTCCATTTCCCAAGTTTCTTTAAGGCCTCTTTATTGTGTATATCTCCACCTTGACCCGGCAACGACCTCCAGAAACAACTACAAATCAACTAACAGCTCTTCCCTGAAGCAATTTCTTAAATTAATGTAACCTCACCTAATCGCTACTGGCTGTCGGTATAAAGGAACTCATTTTGTTTCCCCAAAATGTCCCTCAACGGTCTACCTTACAACACCAAGGAAGAAGAAGATTCATTTTTCGACACATTACGTGTGAAAAATCCTTTCACATTTTCCTTCAGCTTATTTGAACAATAGAACAGTTTACAAGTTTTCTGTGGCTTACTTTCCCCTAACCGATCGAAGTGGTTTCGGCAATAACATTAGGCTCCTGTATATATCTTAACCTATGTGAAACAGTCTTCTTGTCCATGAAGTGTCTTGCCTTTGTTCTGGAAATGACAGGGGGGTTTTAAGAGAGGGACGTTACAATTGTCCAATTGTCTTCATTTACCGTGAATCGAATAAGGCGATTAAGGTGACATCTTAATAGACCCTCCGGTTACCATGTATACAGTACCACAAGATCACGTTTGGTGCCAACACAAAATGATGGTAATTGAAGCCACTATCAGCAGATCAAAGGTATCCTGGATGTTGATCTCCGAAACGGAATGAGCCGCTTCAGACGAATGAGTCCCCTGTCTCCCCGAATACACCAAAAGACTGACAAGCATTGCTAGTCACAAGAAAATAAATAAGTGTCATGCGAAACCAAAGGGAAGGTTGCTCTTCGAGTGTATTTCTGGATTACTACGGTCCCTTAATGGCCTGAGGACGCCCTTAAGAATATTACTTTTACTACTATTGTTACGAGTTGGGGGTTGATGGGCTGGGATTAGTATGATGGGCAGCCCCGTCTTTTAAGGTGCAGCAATACGTGCAAACATCATTTTGGGGGCTATGAAGACGTTGGGTTTTCATTTGCATACCATCACAATCTTTCAGCAAGGTAACAGCGAAAACATTTCATGAATGACGGAAGCCTAACGCAACAACCTCAACTGCAAACAGGCGAATCATCTTTGACCGTAACTAGGTTACCCAACGTAACACCAAGCACCATTACAAGACTTGCCCAGACAACGTATCACGACTACAGCACAGGACAGATTCATACGGCTACGTCACTAACGTGAAGGAAGCACCACGGCCACCTTTACAACTACGACAATACCAGAATTGCGTAGACAATCAGCCTAGACAGTGAGGTGAGGTGGGGTGTAATGGGGTTTAACGTCGCGTCCAATATTATACTTCTACTATTACGGACTAATGCCGAATTTATAGTGTCAGCCCATGCCGCAGTTTAACATGAATACCCTACTCAGACATAGTATACTGACTCCACGCCGACCAGTCCTTGTCTAAAGGACCTTAATGCTGAGGGCTAGGCAGGGTAATAACAAGTACCATCGTACTTTTGATAGGACCCGAACCCCCGACCTTCTGCTCCCCGGCCGGACGCTCTACCACAAGACCACGGAGTCGGTCAAGCAGACAGTGAGGAACCGTTTACGCGTTGAAGGTGTTCGCGCTAGACGACGGTGTCATTTTGACGGACCTGCACGGTTGGCACCGACGTCAATGGTGCCAAGGTCACAGAGTATGACAATAACTGCGATGGACACAAGTTTGGTTTATTGACGAATCACGTTTGATGCTTCACCATGCGGATGGTAGACGCAGTGTTTATAAGCGTCGCGGGGACCGTTATGCACGAAACTGCATACAGGAAGCGGACAGATTCGGTGGTATTGTGATAATGTGGGAAGCTATCTCCTACAGTGGGAGAACAGACTTGGCGCACGTTTTGGGGAATATAAACGGCACAACGTTACACGGATGATATTCTTCGGTCACAACATGCAACAGGCGAACGTCATTTTCCATCAAGGCAAAGCTCGACCTCACATGGCAAGACTGACAACAACCTTTTTCAGGAATCACAACATCCAGGTCCTGCCGTGGCCCTCCAGGTCTCCAGATTTAAACCCAAACATTTATGGGATGCATTGGATCAACGCCTGCGAGCACGTCAACAACAAACACAGAATCTCAGACAGTTGGGACTGAGAGGATGAACATCCTGATTGCCAACATGGGACGACTCTAATGGTGGCCATACAAGGTATTGAGAACAGATTACCTTCACCTTGAAAATCAATTGTTCCGTGTGTGCCCTATGGGACCTGGGTCAATGCCAATGAGTGAGTGAGTGAGTATGTTTTACGCCGCTTTTAGCAATGCCAATGAAATCTGCCAATTGTGAACAATCGATTACCATCTGTTGATTTTTTTGTTGATTTTTTTTTGGGAGGGGGGTGGGTCCATAAACCTCAAATCTAAATCCTAAGTAAACCTAAGTGCAACTTCTTGAGGGACTGGGGGCGGTCGGGTAGCCTAGTGGTTAAAGCGTTGGCTCGTCACGCCGAAGACCCGGGTTCGATTCCCAACATGGGTACAATGTGTGAAGCCCATTTCTTGTGTCCCCCGCCGTGATATTGCTGGAATATTGCTAAAAGCGGCATAAAACCATACTCACTCACTCTTGAGGGACTGATTGTGTCGTCGCCTGATACAAGTGTAATCCTAAGATTGTCAGCAGTACACAACTCGAGGGTTTCATCAAAGTGAAATACATCTGAGACCTGGTTCACCCCGGGCTCTCGTCCCACATTAAACATACACGTCCTGATATAACTGAAATGCTGTTCAAAGTGGCATAAAGCCTCTTTCGTTATCACTCACTCTTCACTATGGCACTGAAATTAAAAAAACCGCTGTAGTTTGATAAGCACGATAAATATAAAACGTCAACGCCGGACAATAATCAGTATGGATTATTCGCCGAAACAGATTGCATTGGGCGTAAAAGGCAAAATAGTGGTGAGAATTATACTTATTGATCACTGAAAATCAGTGATACCAGACGTTCGCGAAAAGGGTAAGCATGCCCAAACCAGTGACACAATAGCGCGTTGACTGATATTGTTGAAAAAGGATATGTTGATTTTGAATGACCTCGGCTTTGTGCATGTGTAGGGATTCTGATTACATGAACGAGAAACACTTCAGAAATAGGCGAGTAGTATAAAACCTAACGAGGGACGCATAAATCCCCTGTACCCCGAGTGCTCCTGCTGCAACGAATTTATTTTACCGATATGCTTTAGTATGACATTGTAAAATAATTCAAACAAATTCTAAATTGATAGAAAACAGCTGTTCGGTTGAGCTGAGGTTAGCTTGCGCAATGTCACGTGACTTCCATTGACTCGGAAAAAGCGTGCGGCTTTTTGCTTTAAAGCGGTGTATAAGGGATTTATTCTGCCTCTCAAAAATCCATGTGCGGCCTGACTTGCTCGTGGCGGGGTATATGAGCTCGGGCACTTCAGTCTACCAGCATAAACATCGACCCAGTCCAAGTAAATATAAAACACCAACGCTGGAGAACAATTCGTCTCGATTACCTTTGGGGTAAGAGGCAAAAGATAGGTGAAAAGTATTATGGATCACTGAAAATCAGTGATAACACCAGGTGTTCGCGAAAAGCATAGGTACACCCTGCTCTACCGGAAATTCATCTCATTAAGTCATTAATTTCAGATTTGCAAAGTATTTACTGATTGATCATGAGATCCAAGAGGTGAGCGAGCATCTGCTGCTTTATGTAGTGCACAGATGGCATTTCCTCTGATCTCAGACTTCAGCTTGATTATATGCCAACTCATTCAGCAGAATTTAGTGATATCTTTCATGCCATGACATATGCACAAGAAAACAAACAGAGGCAATTGCGTTCAGTGATTTACCTGGGGCGGGTGCTTGTCGGTAATATGAAAAACCTAATTCTTGGAATGCTTGTAATTACTTTCCAAAACACTTGGAGTAAACAAATGTTCAAACTCACCATAGACGAACTAACAGCGCCTGGAACAAGAAATCAGATTCTTAAATTTGCTCTTTGAAGTGCTTCCAAAGAAATATAATGACTATGTAAAATACATGACACAGGGCAGGTACGATATGACCATGTTCCTTTTGAATACATATAAAAGCCAGATAGACCAAAGTCACGCAGATCGTAGACATTTTCAACTGCAGTGAAACACACAAACAGTAGCAAACATGGTAGCCACAAACCAAGAATCCTAAACGGGGCAAATCGTGAACCGATGGATTCTGGGAGCTGAGGGGCAAACTCAAGACAGCGAGTACAATATATTTCCTTCCCATTCATGTTAGTCACAGTAACCAGAAGATATTCCGTTGTAAAATCCAAGGTCATTTTATTGACAGACAGTTTATTTGTTTATTTGGCCATTAGTACATCATGTATACTATAAAATTTTACAAGTTGCAGCGCAACCTTGACATAGTTTCAGAACACGTGGAACGGGTTTACAAACATGAATTTCATAATAGATTGATATCGGCTTCTTAGGCCTAATGTGAAATATGCGGTATCAAAACACGTGTTACTTAAATAGCATGTTGGCATCTTCAGTTTGGAGTCTATCATACAACTTGGTCCATTTCTAAAATAATGTTGCATACAATCATTTCTTGCATATTCTGGACTAATTAGGAGAACGTGATAAACTTCTTCATGTTTGTGGTTAGAGTATGGACAGGAGGTATTTTCAATTGCTCGGTTGTTGTTTTTTAAAATCTAGCTGCCCTAACGTTAAAATTATGTACATTGCATCTACATTTCGTTAAGTCTCGACGGAGATGCACCGTTTTTATCGGAATTCAGAACAATAATGTACACAATTTCTTCCCGTACACTCATGGACCATTCTTGTTGATATATTTCTCTACACCTTTTATTGATGAGCGTATTGTAGCATAGTGTGAAGATATATGACTGTCGTATAGGTAGGCGTCTCATTACTGGCGTACATTCACAATGATTGTCAGAGCGGTACCACCATCGGTACACATTCATTCATCATTCTTGTTATCGTACTGTCGCAGAAAGTGAACTGGAGAATTATCACAATAAATTTAGAAACTTGCATTACAATTACGCGGAAAAAAACTATTCATGTGTGCCTTAAAACTGTGTTTTCTTGAGAGTTTTTTATGTTAATATAAATACTGATTATTCCAATCTAATATTAAACTTTACATTAAGTATCTGGGGGTTGTGAGTTCTGAGGTTTATTTGCAAAATATGTGTTTAGGACAAGGACCTACATCGTATCCTGTGACATCCTTGGATCGAACATAAGAGAAGCATAATCATAAGAGTCCATTGTACGATAACGACAACATCATATAAGCATGTGTTTGAGTCGCTATATATTACTGATGATACTAGTGTGATGATGCTGTGATGTTTAAGATGACGTCATTTAAAAAGTGACATGTTATTGGGAAAAATAATCCTTTCCTTATGCCAAACGGAAAAGCATGCTTCCATAACCTCATCGCAGGGGACACATCACGCAGTCCTGTGCAGAGTTGCGTTTCTTTGTCGTGTCTGAATCTGATGGTCGTAGATTCAAGTTAACGCTTGGCTTGATTCCTTATTGAGTAGTGTCTGTCAGCACCACATATCTAATGTGGATTTCACCAAAGTGGTAAGCGTTCAGATTCGGCCTAACTTCCGGTTTTCGTACACGCTAAGCTAATATAACAGAAACACTATTCAAATCCATTTAACCCAACTCATTTACAAATACAAATGGAAACATTTATTTTATCATAATGAAATTATTATTGTTGTTGTTGTTGTTGTTTAACGCCGCACTCAGCAATATTCCAGCTATATGATGGCGTTCTGTAAATAAACATAGGTTGCTGAAGATCCAAACCTGATCTTCACGGGTCTAATGAAATCATTAAAATTGATCATGCTACACACAAATAGCATCGAAAGCTTTAAGGTTTCATGGCTCTGTGACAAACTATTTGTGTTGAGGTATAGACTAACATCTAGTCTCTGAAATGAACATATCGTACAGAAAAAAACAGTTGTTCAGTTATCTTAATAAAATATAATAAAAAGGGAGCCCAGTGATTCTCTTCATTTTCATAATCTAGACTTGCCAAACATTATAGACTTGCATGGGTTGTATTTGATATATATTTGTATCAGGATCTGTAAGACAGACTAGTTGAGGTACAGTGTGATTTCTACAATAATGTTCCAACTCAAATACCTCAAATAATATAACCATCTTAACTCACCGGATTGTCATGTTAGAGATGTCTAACTTTCCAAAACTAACAATTCGCAGAACACCTTGTCCAATATGGAATGTTGTTATAGTTGAGCAGTAGTATAGAGAAAAAACATTACATTGGTTTTTTTTAACTCTAAAGTCTTACTGTCTAATGTTTCTTCAAACTGTGTTTAGCTGCTCATCCCAGCTACCAGCACTTCTTGAGGAACCTATATCTGACACAATGTCAGTGAAATAGATGGCTGTACATACACAGAGAACCCCGAAGGAGTCGTATTTCACTGCTAATCAAATATACTTGGCCTTTCCGCAGATGAGTGACATATTTGTTTTATCCAGATATATTTCTAAGCTCTCCATTGGTCTCTATTCGTTTCATGGTTCGCAATAAAAACGACAGCGATTATATGCGACCATCCGATAGCAAGTAAATGCAATTACTTCCTGTAGAAACAGTACATTTTTTCATTGCATCGCACGGTGATGAAAAAACAAACACTTGCTTGCAAAATAAGGTTAAGTGGCTAATGCAAGGCAAGAAGCAAACACTTGCTTGCAGAATATGGTTAAGTGGCTAATGCAAGGCAAGAAGCAAACACTTGGTTGAAGAATATGGTTAAATGGCTAATGCAAGGCAAGAAGCAAACACTTGCTTGCAGAATATGGTTAAATGGCTAATGCGAGGCAAGAAGCAAACACTTGGTTGAAGAATATGGTTAAATGGCTAATGCGAGGCAAGAAGCAAACACTTGCTTGCAGAATATGGTTAAATGGCTAATGCAAGGCAAGAAGCAAACACTTGCTTGCAGAATATGGTTAAACGGCTAATGCAAGGCAAGAAGCAAACACTTGCTTGCAGAATATGGTTAAATGGCTAATGCAAGGCAAGAAGCAAACACTTGCTTGCAGAATATGGTTAAATGGCTAATGCAAGGCAAGAAGCAAACACTTGCTTGCAGAATATGGTTAAACGGCTAATGCAAGGCAAGAAGCAAACACTTGCTTGCAGAATATGGTTAAATGGCTAATGCAAGGCAAGAAGCAAACACTTGCTTGCAGAATATGGTTAAACGGCTAATGCAAGGCAAGAAGCAAACACTTGCTTGCAGAATATGGTTAAATGGCTAATGCAAGGCAAGAAGCAAACACTTGCTTGCAGAATATGGTTAAATGGCTAATGCGAGGCAAGTGAGTGAGTGAGTGAGTATGGTTTTACGCCGCTTTTAGCAATATTCCAGCAATATCACGGCGGGGGACACCAGAAATGGGCTTCACACATTGTACCCATGTCGGGAATCGAACCCGGGTCTTCGGCGTGACGAGCGAACGCTTTAACCACTAGGCTACCCGACCGCCCCTTATGCGAGGCAAGAAGCAAACACTTGCTTGCAGAATATGGTTAAATGGCTAATGCGAGGCAAGAAGCAAACACTTGCTTGCAGAATATGGTTATGAGCCAAGGTATTCACTTGAAAAAATTACTTATATGTAATCGTGAAATGGTGTGTCAATGTATGGGTTTGAAAGAAAGTTCGTGGGTATATCGTTACTTTTTATACACCAACTTCTCCAATTTAATATTCTGCGTGTCTATGTGTGCGTCTGTCTGTTCCGATCCGGTGACCATTGGTTCGAATCCATATATTCTCCATGATGTTACGACTCTTTTTCCCCTGCACCATATACCCCTGTTTAGCATGATGGTAAACGTCTGCGACCTGTATCACTTTGGGCGTCGTCCAACATTTAACTGCCACGACGAGATATATACTACACGGACACGTTCTTATGGATTAACGACTTCTTTATAACAGCTGGGTGACGTTTCTGTGCAACTTACAACACCCTTATCAAACAAGGTGTAGAATTTACACCGAAACTCCGCCTCAATTGAAATCAAGAAGTTGTTTACCCATAAGGTCATGTTCCTCACACCAACTTCTAACTGGTCCTCAAACAAAGGGATATACAAGAGTTGAAAGCATCGTCAAACCAGACTCGCTCCTGCGTTCTTGTATCGAATATTGTTTTATAAGCACTTCCCGCCCGTTTGATTACTTGTTGGTCTATTGCGTGTTGCAATCTGAGTCTACCATATGTATTGCGTGAGTGATTTCCCCTACATTGTAAACACGACGTAATCTATACAATTGTTGATACTTACGATCATTACTTCGTAAATTGAAATTAATATACAATAAAGCCTGTGTGAAACGTCTGCCTAGACTGTCTCCCAGACCATAGAGAATAAATAACATTGAATGCAACGCAAGTTTAGGATGATTCAGTATAACATTGAGATCCGTTTGTGTGTGAGTGTGAGTGTGTGAGTGTGTGTGTGTGTGTGTGTGTGTGTGTGTGTGTGTGTGTGTGTGTGTGTGTGTGTGTGTGTGTGTGTGTGTGTGTGTGTGTGTGTGTGTGTGTGTGTGTGTGTGTGTGTGTGTGCGAGTGATTTCGTCAGGTGTATACGCATTAAATATGCAAAAACAGGGTCAAGGTATTTGTGCCCGTCAAAATTCCTTTACGTAAACAAGATCTTTCGCCGCTCAATGGCTCTTCAGGTGTAATGGAAACTTTAACGTAGTCATAGGTGCTTCACAACAGCAGTATTTGTGACGTCATGATGTCTTGACGTAAATGTTAGTGACAATAGAGACAGACGTAAAACGTAGTCACAGGCGACATATTAAACAGTAAAGATATTTGTGCTCGTAAAACATTCTTAATGCATACATTTGGATATAATGATTCTGGAACTCAACCCCTAAAACGGGTTTGTTTTCTTAATGATAACAGACCCTGAACCTGAGGAAAATCTAGACTTGCTTCATTTTGGACTATGGCATTAAAGTAAGGGCTGCGGAAAGAGAACTTTGAGACAGACTATGGTTGCACATGCGTGACTGTCCGTTGCATGTTTAAGGGTGTGCTAGAACACACGCCATGTTGTCCTCTTCCAGTGAAAGTCTAGACATTATAAATAGTGGCTTTAGTGAAATAGAGACTACGTCCTACTGTTATTTAGGTCAGTCACGTTGCTCTGTATCATTAAATTAGTCAGTTGTCGGGTAAAGTGGTGTTTGAATGCTCCGTTTTGCTGCAAAGCCAATTTCAGTATTGATCTAAACGTTGTGTGGAACTTGAACATTGTCAATGGTTATGTACAATAAGAACACGCATTACTGTTTGATTGATACACATAAGAGGTGAGGTGAAATTGGGTTTAACGTCGCGTCCAAGATTATTGCACTTATATAGCGACGTGCATGCACGTGTGTGTGTGTGGCTGCTTGTACTAGTCCGGACTGATGCCGATTTATAGTGCTAGCCCACTGAGATACCATGCCGCAGTTTAACATGAATACCCCACTCAGACACAGTATACTGACTCCGAGCCGACCAGTCCTTGTTTTAGCCCCTTAATGTCGAGCGCCAGACAGGGTAACACCAAGTACCATCTTTTAACGTCTTTTGGTATGACGCGGCTGGGGATCGAACCCCGGACCTTCCGCTCTCCGGGCGGACGCTGATACACATAAGAAATGAGTTAGCAGTGTGGTGTTTGAATCTATTGAATTACTGCTCGGACTGTAACTTTTTCCAACCTAGTCCCCTTATAATGACAACACAGAATAAGAAACGAGGTATATTCGATAACTCATTCTGTATTCTGTAACAATGTGATCTGATAGCGACTGTAACTGTCTACTGTACCTGAATAATTATTTGTACTTTGTATTTTTTTCTGTGCTTTTTTTACAAACATTTTAGCGTCTAAATTAATTCCGGGAACAACGAATATCAAGAATATTTCAGAAGGGTATGTCGATGGGTAATAAAATTGGGAAAAGAAACAAGAATTATGCAGTGATGGCAAAAACTCATCACAGTGTCTTGACTCATTATGATATGAAGTGGCGACGTTTTCGCTCCTTACATTTCTCACTGACCAATTAACGCAAACTATTTTGTACGGAATTTGGTTTTGTTATGCAAATTGTGAGTGGCGGGTGCTACTGGTAGGACATGCGACCACTTTTCGCGAATACCTGGTATCATTTCAGAATTGTCGTTATCCCTTCATATAATTATCACCGCTAATTTGCATTTTACGCCAAATGGAATGTGTTTCAGCGTGTAATAATATCTGGTTAATCACTGGTGTTGACGTTTTACATTAAAACTGCCGGGCAAATGAAAATATGGTGGTGGCTAAAATTAAAAAAAAACAAGAAACGGATATTCGATCGTAATGTATTTAATAGGTAGTGTTTAGGACCTTAAGTTTGCAGTGTTTCGGAGACTTTCCTAGCCTAGTAAAGTTTTGATAACGTTTGTAATTGTTTGGGTCAAATCCAAGTTTCAAGTGTATACTTTCTTTTGTCCGGCAGTGTACATGAGTTTTGTCTTTTACATTGGTTAAATGGGTTTTGTCGCTTATATTAAACTAAAGTGATGTGGTTAAATGGGGTTTAACGTCGTTGTCAAGATTATTGGACGTATGTAGCGACGTGCATGCATGTGTACGTTTCTGGCTTCTTGTACTACTTTATAGCGCTAGCCCACTGAGACACCATGGCGCAGTTTAACATGAATACTCCACTCAGACATAGTATACTGACTCCAAGCCGACCAGTCCTTGTTTTAGTGCCTTACGGCAGGGCGCCACACAGGGTCACAACAAGTACCACCTTTTAACGTCTTTTGGCATGACGCGGCCGGGGTTCGAACCCCCGACCTTCCGCTCTCCGGGCAGACGTGCTAACAACTAGCTCACAGAGGCGGTCTTTATATATGTGAAATAATGAAGGAACGTTAACATTAAGAGGGTGGGTTTTGTGTTCATGGGTCAGAAAGTGAGTGTATTGTTCGATCATATTTGTCCAGTAACTGAGTGACGGCTTCTCCAATATATATATTTTAAGAATACGTTTGTAAAAGATAAATCGATATGTTCAGTGCAATGCCCTCTCAAAAGTCTCAATTGCTAAAAAAAATATTGTGTTGCAGCACCTAAACCTTTTCTTAAAGAATGAAGAGCATTTCAAAATGGAGTTTTGTTGAAATCTTATGTAATTATTTGTGACTTTTTCAAGAAGGAAAATTCTTTCGGCTGCAAAAATGTAAAGATAAAATAATTGTTTGCAAAAGCTAAAACCTTAAGGTTGAAAAAACCCTGCCTGTCACTATGTGGGTGAAGAGCAAGTCAGTTATTTCTTTTCCCTTATCTCGGCAGGAGCTAAGAAGAAGTGGGTGACAGAGAAGCTCAGAGTGACAGATATATAAACATGTTCTGGTATTCACATTTTCATTATCTCACAATGAAAGAAACATATTTTATCAAAGAAAATACATCACAAAGATATGCCAGTCAGCATATGACTGTTTGTACGTAAAACTAAAACTAGCTCCCGAATAATTTACATCATTTTTTAAAAATTTTTTATAAATAACTGATTCTTTCCAACTTGCGTCTGTCATATCCGCCAGGAAAATCAATGCCTTAAGGGGACACTATAGCCCTCAACTATACCTTTGGCATATGAGTTTTATGTATTGATCGCACGAGGGAGGAATTATTTCTTTTATATAGAGACGACAGTGGGTAACCCATGACCTAGAAATGATATTTTTTTATTGGTTGGTTTGTAGTTTAACGCCGCACTCAGCAATATTCAAGCTATATGACGGCGGTCTGTAAATAATCGAGTCTGGACCAGACAATCCAGTGATTAATATCATGAGCATCGCCCCACTAAATTGGGATCGATGACATGCATCAACCAAGTCAGCGAGCCTGACCACCCGATCCCGCCAGTCGCCTCTTACGACAAGCATAGTCGCCTTTAACGGCAAGCATGAGTTGCTGAAGATCTATTCTACCCCGGATCTTCACGGGTCTTATTTGTTTTTATAATTTGCATGAAGTAATAAACGTTTTCTTTATCGTAATAATATAATTTTGTGGACAGTTGCGTGACTTTGTTGAGGGTGGTAACAGCAGCTGGTTGAATGTAAGGCATCGATTATCAACGAATGAGACATTTTGGCAGAAAATGCTCAATAAATCATTCGAAACGTTTTCGTTAAGCGCGAATCTAAAGGTGACAAGCTTTTTCTTTATATGCCGCCGCCGCATTGCAAGAGAACACGTACTGATGTGTGGTGTTGGACAACTAACACAAACTTTTTCATGCTAATTGTGTGAATCTGTGATGATACCTGTAGGGCAAGACATGCTTACCCACAGCGAACATCACCTGGGCCCACTTGCACAAAGCGATCTTAGCGCTAAGACTATTGTAAGCCTATGTTAAAGTATGGGAGTTACAATCATCTTAGCGCTAAGATCGCTTTGTGCAAGTCGGCCCTGGTGTCATCGTTGATTTTGAGTTATCCATTCATAAAATATTCACCGCTGATTTACCTTCTTACGCCCAGTGGAATCTGTTTCGTCGTGTTATCCAGATTGGCTATTCTCTGGCGTTCACGTTTTTTCTTTTCACATTGATATTTCATACAACCAACAGTTGCAGGGGATTTACTGCCCTGATAATGTACATCAATCTAAGTATAACGATGAAACTATCAGGCAGCGTCTTAAAACGTCTGAAAAAAGGTAAATTGGATGGCTTTTATAGACTGCTCGTTTCGGGACGCTTGCACAGATGTAATAAAACAATTTCCGTCTTAAAAATTTCAAAGAATAATCAAAGAGGGACATTAATGTTCCAAGTACACTATTTCTAAACAAGTATTAATGTTTGGATCGCATTTCAAAGATGGCTAAATATACCAGCCTTATTTGTGAAAGAAGTAACAGGGAGTCATTTGGCTGGATGAAACCTAGGTACAATAGCATCACCCAGATCAGAACCACCAGCTAAGATACAAGTCTGGAAAGAAGAAAGACAAATTGCTGTACGTGCTTGAACATTTACTGAACTGCTGTTTTCATTGAATATATCACAGAACATCCCAATTAATATGTATGTTGCCACGACCCCTATCTAAACAGTGTATTGTATTGGATGCCTTTATATCATGTGATTGACACACATTTTGAAATTGTTGTTGGACATTCAATCAGCTGGTGTAACCCCTTCGTCAGAGTCACACAGGTGAGGTGAAATGGGTTTAACGTCGCGTCCAAGAGTATTTTGTGTGTGTGTGTGTGTGTGTGTCGTTTCTGTGCAACTTACAACACCCTTATCAAACAAGGTGTAGAATTTACACCGAAACTCCGCCTCAATTGTAATCAAGAAGTTGTTTACCCATAAGGTCATGTTCCTCACACCAACTTCTAACTGGTCCTCAAACAAAGGGATATACAAGAGTTGAAAGCATCGTCAAACCAGACTCGCTCCTGCGTTCTTGTATCGAATATTGTTTTATAAGCACTTCCCGCCCGTTTGATTACTTGTTGGTCTATTGCGTGTTGCAATCTGAGTCTACCATATGTATTGCGTGAGTGATTTCCCCTACATTGTAAAAACGACGTAATCTATACAATTGTTGATACTTACGATCATTACTTCGTAAATTGAAATTAATATACAATAAAGCCTGTGTGAAACGTCTGCCTAGACTGTCTCCCAGACCATAGAGAATAAATAACATTGAATGCAACGCAAGTTTAGGATGATTCAGTATAACATTGAGATCCGTTTGTGTGTGAGTGTGTGAGTGTGTGAGTGTGTGTGAGTGAGTGAGTGAGTGAGTGAGTGTGTGTGTGTGTGTGTGTGTGTGTGTGTGTGTGTGTGTGTGTGTGTGTGTGTGTGTGTGTGTGTGTGTGTGTGTGTGTGTTTAACAGGAATACCCCACTCAGACACAGTATACTGCCTCCGAGCCGACCTGTCCTTGTTTTACCCCCTTATTGCCGAGCGCCAGACAGATCTTTTAACGTCTCCGGGCGGATGCTCTACCACTAGACAACGGAGGTGGGACAGAGTCAAATTTGTACTGTCACTTTAAAACTTACTGTCACTGAGTCTGAACTGTCAATCAAACACGTGTCTATTTGTTACATAGTACACTTATAACAACCTTTATACAAATACTGAGCATCCGATTGGGAACCTAAGTCTACCTGTTCGACTGGAAAAAAGACACCCCCAAAGACTGTGAAACATCTTACTTCATCTATACGGACTTACACAACGCACACATACATTAACACCCACGTGGAATGCTAGGCACACAGAGACTCACGCTCTCAAATGTCACCACTAAATCACGCCACTATGCTAACCTGATATTACAATTACAAATGTAATTTCACAAATGTATCGAATGCAAGTTATTTTATTCCTGAGTTTAACGAAGTTCGTTCGACGTTTCTCATGCCCAAACCAATCATCTTTGTAAATGTCTTCCTCTCTAAAGACAACCTCTCAACAGGAACCCATGCTTGACGTAAAAGGCGACATTGCTTGTCGAAACAGGCGACTAACGGGATCGGGTGGTCAGACTCGCTGACTTGGTTGATGCATGTCATCGTATCCCAATTGCATAGATCGATGCTCATGATGTGAATCACTGGATGGTCTGGTTCAGACTCCATTATTTACAGTCCGCCGCCATATAGCTGGAATATTGCTAAGTGCGGCGTTAAACAACAACCCAACAAATAAACCACAAGTTAATTCATCCCGAAATAATTAAACATCTTGCTGCATAAGTTTACTTTCAAACTTCCCTTTTATGTCGAGCAGTATTCCTGCAGCTCCTGCAGCTCCACCTTTTCATCTACAATCGAACATGCGCTTACCACCAAAATTTCAAATAACGTCATACGAATCTTCCTAAAAAATTGTTTCATCAGGGTTGCATCATTCAAGGCCTCAGTAAAGCTTTCAAAACATTTTGTGGTAGACATGTGGAGGACATTTCCGAATTTGACGCATGACTGACCAAAAGATGTCCGATGCAAACATATTTTTTAATGTTATCTTGTTTTTTCAGGTGAACTATTGACTTGCCTTTGCATGTGTGTGTGAAGGGTGCCACCGGTAGGTCAGGATACACTCACATTTTCTAACCTGGTCTCATCCCTATTTGACAGTGATTCACAAACACGACGTCGTACTCATTCGGAATTGTACAATCGTGTGTTCAGTATGCGTGTGTGTGTGTGTGTGTGTGTGTGTGTGCGCACCCGCGTGTGTGTATATATAAGACGTCAACGCAAGAGAATTACCAGTCTCGATTATCCGCCGAAACAGATTCCACTGGGCGCAAAAGGTCAAATAACCAACAAGTGCGAATGTATTCTTATCGTGTCTTTACTTTTTTAAGTGTAATGATGTGTCTTAAGCCCTCGAGGCCGGGTGCTGTTCACCCATTGTCAGAAAAGACGTATTCTTCCAACTGGTGTACATTACATAATAATTATTATATAATACCCTTATATTACCTTGACGTACCCATCCTCTAAACCTTCATCCTAGATAATGTCCTCGCCACATTCCACTCCTTATCTGATTTCTACAGTTACAACACTCCCACACCTCCACCCCCACATCCTCACCCCCACAAACACCACACACCACACACACTCACACACTTCCTTCAACTAGCACACCTAAACAAATTTCATTCACCGAAACGATCATTCATTGCAAAAATGGCTTAATTCGATCGGCTACGGTGAGAAGAAGACAAAACGTGTTCAAGAATAACGGAAGAAGACATCGCATCTCAAATGCAATACAATGAAACATGACTGCCATTATCCCAGTAATATATACACGTTTGGACTGAAATGTCTATACGCCTGTATATATCAAAGACAGTAACAGAATCGGTTAGATGAGTGTCATGATTTCAGTCCGTAATAAGTAATAGTATAGGCATCTAAAATGTCTGAAGGTAAAGAAATCATCAAATACTTTCCAATCTATTGCCTGCAAATCTCATCACTGTTATTTCGGCTTCAGGACTTAAAAATATACTTTGGATGTCTTGGGTGAATGTCTGATTACCTGACTTCAAACACCACTGCGAATTCCCAAATTTACCATTTCCGAATCGTAATTGATATATATTAAATTAGAAAGTATATATCCAATGAGTTTTACATGCCTGATAAAAACATCTGGATCATTTTATCAGAAGCAATTGATGTTCACAATCATCATAATTACACATTCGTCGGACACATTTTGGTTAAATATTTGTGGCAGTCGTTATGGAAATATACTTATATTTTGAAAAATCGTTATGATACAAAATATCAGACAAATATGTCATACACAATCCAACATTACATTCCTTGTCAGAACGTCTTTCTGCCGATGTTCTAAAACCGAAAACCCTTTAAGCGCTTGTAGTTCATTCTTTGTTTACTTCAGGGTTGGTCATGAGCGTTGACCATGAGACATTCCGACTTCAATAACAAACATTCTGATGAACAAATAACCAGTATGTCGACTTCATGAAGAAAGACACATTACTGACTGCTCAGTGTTGAAAATTAGGTTAATTTGATTTCATCGCTGAGGTCCAATTAAGGGTAAGACGTAGAGACACGTGTGTCAAAAATTCGAATAACTGTCCTATTAAGACGCCTTGGCATCAATGACATGTCTCTATGGCGGAGTAATGACAAGCAGCCTTCACCTGGTAAATGATATGAGCGCTAAGTATCGTACGGAAGCTGATATTGCATAATACGATACACCAGTTTCAACACCGTGTGTGTCAGTTAGCATGTGTGTAGTTTACCATGACTCATGTGTCAGAAATTCCTAGAGATGATTACACTTCTGGGTGCCGATGATTGTTTCCATCTCATACCGGTCTTACATGGCCTAACCCGTGACGATCCGGGGTAGAATAGGTCTTCAGGAACCCATGCTTGACGTATAAGGCGACTATGCTTGTCGTAAGAGGCGACTAACGGGATCGGGTGGTCAGGCTCGATGACTTGGTTGATGCATGTCATCTTATCCCAATTGCGTGGATCGATGCGCATGATGTCAATCACTGGATTGTCTAGTCCAGACTCGATTATTTACAGACCGCCGTAATATATCTGGAATATTGCTGAGTGCGGCGTTAAACAACAAACAAACTAACAAACAAATCTCACATAATGTACAAACCACATTTTATGTTCGATGCTCCAAAGCTAAGTGTTGCATTAGATTTGTGGTGATCAAAACAATATGAAGGAATAGTGTTTCCCAAATGTATTCAGACTAGGAAATGAACGTTTAATCTGAGGCCCATGAGACAAATGTTTGAAATATTACGTATCATTTGGCCGCCACATTCACAAATGTTAACGCGGGTCTTGAAATAGAAGAATATTGAAGTCACTATGAATATATACTACAGACGTGTGTAAATATTGTCATCGTTGTCATGTATCTTCAAACATGTGTAATAACCATATATGCTGTACATATATGACACGGACTTTAAACCGTAAAAATCCTGCATGGCCTGGTTTAGATCTATCATATGTTGCATATGCAACTACAGTAAACTACTTTTATGACGAACACTCTTATAACGAACTGGCAGATATGACGAACTTATTTTTTAGTCCCGGTCATTTGTTGTATATATGATGTATATATGCGTCTTAACGAACTACGGTTATTACGAACTAAAATTAGTGGTCCTTTTCAGTTCGTTATAACCGTAGTTTTCTGTACATGTATATCGGTCATAGGTAAACGGAGGATTGTCCTTTTTGCAACTATTAGAATCCTTTTCAGTGGTTCGGTAATAGCTACATTACCAGCGTGGGCTCGTTAGTGTGTAGAAACCATGTGTTGGAATAAGGTTGTTAAGACACATAGAGAAACTATGCTGTGACCTGATTACTACCACGTACCAACCATTGACGTTTCCTATGAACGCTGCGCATTTGTTAACCCGGATTTTATCGACGTACTGCATTTGGAACTTAAGAATGACTTAGTATAATTCAAAGGTGGTGAATATGATGGAATACTGAAAGAATGCAAAACATGTTCATGTGCATTGAGTTGAACATTGTAATAAGTTGAACCCTTTAATATAATCAAATACAATTGCATTACGATCAAATATCACGTATATATGTTACAGTCAATGTGTAAAATTACTAAAATTTTCACTTAGGCAATTTACAAAATACCTGAATATTTCCGTCATTTGATAGATTGGCTGAAACACCTGTCAGTTTCTTTTATTATAAAACCTTTCGCCAATTATTCATAAGAAATCTCTGCCAAGAGCCAAGATCATTGTACGATTCCGACAATATCATGAGCATGTGTTCATGAATCACTATCGAATAGTGATGATACCAGGTGTTCGCGAAAAGATGGCGGCACCCTTCACAAACACATGCAAAGGTATGTCAATTGTCACCTGAAAAAACACGGGAAGTGGATGGTACAAGTCAAAATAGAGAATTGCATCAGACATCATTCTTGTTGCTGGTGCTCCAAATTTAGAAATATCCTACACATGTCTACCATAAAACTCTTTGAAACCTTGATAAACAACTTCTGCGCAAGAGTTGTATGACGCTCTTTGAAATCTTCGAAGAAAGGACATGCTCGATTGTACCTCAAAAGTTGTGAAAGGTAGACACCAAGATCTGGAGCTGCTGGAATATCGCTCGACAAAAAGGCAAAGTTGATTTTTGGAAAGTTCAAGTCATCACTCTTGTCATATAGTCTTGTGTTTTGTCACTCTGAATCTTAATGCATAGATCTAAATATGAAACAAATGAAGCGGTCTCACTGGTCTCCTTTATTTCTACTTCAGGTGGGTGAATCAGTGGAATCAATTGGCTATTTGATGGCCATTGAACGATATCAGATCATCGATGTATCTGAAGCTTAAGTTAACCTTCTTGGCCAGATTACCTTGTTTTGACTTTGCCAATCCAAGCAGAAATTCTTATTCAAATACATAAAGAAACAGATCAGTAAGAAGGGGAGCGCAATGGGTGCCCATGGAGATGCATACTTCTTACCAAAATGTCTTACCCCTACATTTTACATAGGTGCTATGAATGAGAAAGTCCAGCATTTCACATATCGTTTTCTCAGTAAACTTATGTCCCTTCTATGCCCTCCTATTGACCCATCATATTTCATATCTCACATTACTTTCAATTGCTTCAAACAAAACTGGCAACATTGAAAACTACAAGAAGTCATTGACATCAGGAGACACCAGCCAGTCATGAACCGTGACCAGGGAACCTATCTGCCCACTGCTTGGAACTTATTCCAGCTGGCTTCCAAGTGTGCATTTGTCCATTGCCATTTCCATTGCTATCACCCATCAGTTGTTATTACGCCCTACCTCCCGATTGTCTATTGTCCATTGCCTAATGCCAGTCGGAGATAATTTAAGTCCTGGCTTCCAGTTGTCCATCGCTATCACCCATCTGCAACAGTTAACTGTTGGCTTCCATTCTTAAGTTTCCACCTTTGTTATTTTATGACTGTGGATGTTCTTACAGGTACAGGTATATGTTCTTTGCTTCATATTATTTATTCAGCTGATGAAGGAGTATGTATATACGTTGTGATCCTCATAATAAAGAAGTTGACATCCATACATTTTCCTACTCCTTTACATACATCATAAATATATGTTGGAACAACATGTAACACATTTTCCGTGTAAATGAAATATTAATGAAATATCAACTGCAAATACTTAGTACTAACATATAATATAAAGAAGATACTGAGAAAAACAAAGTAACATTCAACCTATAAAAACCTCATAAAAGACTTAGTAAAATCTCATTTACTGTGAGTCTGGAGTTGACGTGGATATGTTGTTATAGGTATTGCACGTGTTCCTGTATTAGTGCGACATATTTCATAACTCTTTGTAATGTACCTTGTAGAGCATTCAAATCATATGATCTTAAAGGTACGTTCACTGACTCGTCCTGGTCCACCTTAAATTGATCATGGAGTCAATGCTTGAAAACATTTTCCACTGATCAAGGCGTTTTCTATCAAAAAATGTTTTTGTTAAATGAATCGCCGTTTTCAAACGACACCTAATATTTTCTTCTCTGCCAACCAGTAAGTGCAAAATATATACATCTTAATAGCAGTTCTACTGATGTTATAGACGCATTATGACATGAACCATTTATCCAGTCATAATACGCTTGTACCAGAATTAACATTATCATATGATGCAAGTTGTGATAACCATTTGTCTTGACATTTCCCAATTTAACCAGAATTAGCATGGCCATAAACAGTTCATGAAAACATTTTTGTTTGTATTTGCATTGTTATGATTGTGTGAAACGTATGTTAATGGCGTTTTTGTATGACTCCATAAATACATCTCTATACATATTAATATATTTCTGTGTATGTTCTATCTCTAGACATAAGTTCAGCTCAAATGTTCCATTTGGAAGTCAATGGGATTCAAGCCCCCTGACTTGCAAGTGAAGAGGTCGGAGAGATAGGAGTTCAATATCAATAGCGTTTAACAATACAATACCAAGTTATTATCAGGACTGGATTAAACATGTACAGGTTTGCCATTTGGTTTGAAATAGAATGGAACATAGTTTGAATACTACAGTATTTGTGTTTGTTTCAAAGGTTAAAATCCGTCTTTTGGTCCCGTTAAAGGTGCTGGCGGTTGTGGAGGTGGGGTCTGTTTTAACTTTCCTGGTGTAGGTATACGTAGTCCATAAATTGTATTGATGTTCTATAGTGTGTACTCCCAATGGGAGTCTCAGAACCCAATGTACACTGATGATGTAACTGGGGTAAGACCAGTCTATGCTATTTGAATGAGTTTGGTTTTCTGCGCTTTAAGCAATATTCCAGCACTGTCATGGCGGGTGACACCAAAGATGGGCTTCACACAATGTATCCATCTGAAGACTCTAGGCCACTAGGCTACTCCGATCCCTCTGCTACTTGATTTCTCCAATGTGGACTGCCGTGCTGTATAAGTGGGCAAGAATAGAAATAAATTATCTATTAGTATCTAATTTCTCCCTTTACGTATACGCATGCACCGCCCCTGGTCGCTTCACACCAAAAGACGTTTAAACATGGTACATGTTGCTACCTTGCCTGGCGCCCGGCAATAAGGGGGTAAAACAAGGACTGATCGGCAAGTCAGTATACTGTGTCTGAGTGGGGTATTTATGTTAACCTGCGGCATGCAATGTCAAGTGGGCAAGCACAACAAAACAGGCATGAGGCCGCACTGGTACGAGCAGAGACACACACACGAGCACATGCACACACCTACACACACATACAGAGAGAGAGAGAGAGGCGCATGCACACGCGCACACGCACACACATTTAAACATTTTGAACGAAACATGAAACCCCATTTCACACCACCACCTCACCGAAGTCCGCATGAAGAATAAAGCTTTGCTATCAGTTTTCTCGCGATTACAACAGGTTACGAAGAAAGACTGTGGGAAGGAAGGCGTCCAGTCACATGCTGAGTATCCGGGATTCCATCACAAGTCTCGCTCAGGCCTTACGAAATAATGTGACAATCACTTTGAAGACAAATATCGATAACAACGTAACGCAACTGCGGGGGTGACATTAAACAGTCTTCGTTGCTTTGTCTTCCATTGCGTAAAGGAATGGTTGACAAAAACTGAATTTACTCGTCCCTTGCAACGAAACACAATCTATATTTATCTTTTCCTGGTCTGTAACGGATCTATGATGTCAATGTAATGATTTACACATCAAACAGTAGTTTGGCGATTGTAGGTTTTCTAATGGAACCATGCGACGTCAAACTCAACTTACTCACTCTAAATTAATAAAGTCTATATAAAAAAACAGAATTTAGAACCACAAAACGATTCGTCGACTTGTGAAGACGTTTCATCGTCCTTACTTACATTGGATTGAATTTGTTTTAATGTTTGATGAATACAGATATGTTTAAGAATCATATATCGTAAAGTCGAGCTTCTTATTCAGTTCGCTTTGTCCGAAGTCGTATATTCACCTAAGAATTAACTTTCCACTCCTGATTCATAATAGTTTCTAACTTCGTTTTGCCCAGGCCTAGCTTCGGCTGTTTGGTGGCAAACTTAAATTATGTGTACGTGGTGTCATATTTGGCATGACGTCATTTAACAATTAGATTGTTTAACCATTTACCATGAATTAGAGACCCACCACAGAGATGAGTCCTAACAGTGAAGCAAGTTCTTCGGGGTTTTTAAGGACTTGCTATTTTTGTTCACAATCAAGTTTATGTTATTTGATTTTTGAAATGTTATGACAGACGTCAACCAGACCTCGAATTCGAATACATATATTATCAGAAACATCTATACATAGGTTAGGGACCCAACCCATAATATTCTGGGAGAGGGAGGACTTCTGGGAGTTTATTTCGAGATTACATATATTTTTAGTTACTGCTACATACGAGGCACCAGTTATTTTTTTTAATTTAAAACGATGAGCCTCAATTTCTTTTAAGAGAAACACATTGCAACCATGTCATTTTTGTGGCAGGCTATTTCTTTCAGTAAAATCCCTAAAAAACCCATAATAGTGAATCAGCTAAATGATTTTCACAGAATGACATAAGTTACAGAGTTTGTGGCAGCCATGGACAGTGAAGAGTAAGGTCAAATTTCGGGGTGAAAAGATGGTCATTCTGAATACTTATTGACTGTTTGTGAGTTGTTCAATAAATCCTGTTATTTAATAAAGTTTGTAGAGCAATAAATTAGTTCCGTATTTTTTGTCACTACTTCCTGTCACCCCTACAATGTCTTGAAATGAGTCCAAGCGGTGAAATATGTGCAACAGGTTGCGATGAAAATATTTATCTCCGGAAGGTTGTGTGATCACTTCCTTTTAAAACAATTGTGTATTTTGAAACCATTATTTTGAACCAGTCTGTAATTTATCCCTTTTCAGAATATTCTGAAATAGCTGAGCTATTTACCCATGTGTAATTACGCTTTGCAAACAACTACAGCCTTTAAAGCTATTTTGCCGTACTGAAATGTGAAAAATGAGTCTATTTATACAAACATTTGAAACCTCGAGCTTAGGCGCCCAGTGCCAAGTTAAAATATGAGGTATCTAATGTACAGGGAGACTAACAAAACACTGCGGGTTTATCGTCAAAGTAACCAAATTACGGTTACGACCTTGTACTACATGTATGATGGGGCAAATCCATATGTTCATTGCAATGTCTTCTCAAACGTCTAATTTAACATAAAAAATCTCCTTTGACATCTCAACTTTAAATTAAAGTCTAATGAGCATTTTGAAAAGGCTCTTTGATGGAATCTTAAAATGTAATTAGTTTTAGTTATATTTTGGGATTATTTAAACAAGGTAAACTGTTCCGACTGCAAACTCGATATGATCGCATGCGATAAAACGTTTAAGCTGCAAAAAACATTGCCTGTCACAAAAGTGTCGGTGAAGAGGAAGTCAATTAGATCTCTTCCCTTATCTTAGCAGGAGCTATAAGAAATGTATACGATGGATCAGTTTAGAATGGCATGTTTATCAACAGTTTCTGGAATATGTTTTTTTCATTATCTCACCATGAAAGAAATATATCCTTTTGTTTTTTGAAACACTTCGCGAAGATATATGTGGCAGTCATCCTGCAACTGCTTGTTCAAATGAATGAAAGAATCTACAAAATAATAATATACAATTATCTGGATTGCTTTAAATGTATTTAATACGTTACATTTTAACAATCTTTTCTTTAAGGTTTCATTGCACACTGAAGGTTAAGCGTTCTGATGTCTTCTGATGACTGCGTCTGTCTATATCTAAAAGCGGCGTAATACCACTCACTCAATCTCACCACTCCCGGTCACTCAATCTGTCGAAAACACGTTCGTGAAACCGGAGTTCCTACTCCCCTAACACCTAACTTAAAACCCAACTGTGTGCCCACCCCACCCCACCCCAAATAACTTTCTTCTTGATAGTAGCATAAACCAAGAATAAGAGCGCTCAAACGTGAATCAATATATCTAGCTATTGTTTTGTACAACAAACTGTGATTAACTGTCATGTAAATGAGTCATTTGTCTATCTTTTCCTAATTTATATATCTTTGGTATTTCTGACGTAATGATGTCTTTGGTGTCTTTTCAATTTAAGATACGACATTCTAGTAAAAACATTATCTTCGATCTTGCTCATTGAGCATAATTTACAAAGCCTATCTGATATTTTAGTGTTATGATATCTACCAGTCCTGTTTCAAGTTAATGAGCACTCATACATAGTGACGATACTCTGGCTCGTTTGAACTTTTTCGAAAGTATGTCCAAATATCTATTTCTCTTGGTGTAGCCATTATTACTTAGTGTTTGAAGTTTGGTAAGGAGCTCCCGCGCATGTAGATGTGTGTCCTTCTTTGACAGTGCCCATTATTCTCTTGTCAGTGGGAGAGCCAGGATCAAGAATAAACCAATAACCAATTTGACTGAGATGTAATTTATAAATATATAAGATAGCTTCGCGATAAATCGCAAAGAACAAATAAGAACGAAGCGTGGCTCATTTCACGATAGAATATTGTTCTATCATGACGTCATTTCTGGAGGTTCGATCGTGCGCTCTCAACTTGACGTCAACTTGGCGAAGGAAGGGAATATATGGATGTCAACTTCTTTATTATGACATCCTTATATTCTCTTCCTTGTGTGTATCAATTCTAAATGCCTTTCAAAGACGTGAATTGGGTGAAGTTATTTTTAAGGGAAAGTGTCTGGTGAGTTGTTCCCCAGAGATGTACCTGGGCAACGCAGATGGACGCATAGGCCGAACGATCTCATTCAAAATTTGGGATATGGCACATTTTATTAACACCCCTCATGGAAAGGATAACCTGCGCCCTCGTGGTATATTCCCCCTGCAGTGTTTCATTGTACGACCGGGGGCGGTCGGGTAGTCTGGTGGTTAAAGCGTTCGCTCGTCACGCCGAAGACCAGGGTTCGATTCCCGACATGGGTACAATGTGTGAAGTCCATTTCTGGTGTCCCCCGCCGTGATATTGCTGGAATATTGCTAAAAGCGGCGTAAAATCAAACTAACTCACTCACTCAATGTACGACCAACAACTCCCACTCTTCGTTTATTTCTTATTAAACGATAGGTCCTCCTTCCTCGTGATAAAACTGACGGCATCAGCTAGCTACATATGTTCGAAAGTTTGACCGTGGTTGGCCTTTAACGATGAAGAGACGGTCATTCTATGGAATAATGTAATCTGAACCACGCTAGCGCTGATAATGAAAAGATTTACTTTTTAAAATATGATCAAAGACTAATGAAATCGGACATTGCGTCTCATTTTCAATACCCTGACTGTCAGTGTTCTGGTAATATACACATGTCGGGACCAAAATGTACATGCGAATATAAATATCGAAGAGAGTAATCGAATAGTGACATGATTCCAGTTCTAAAAACAATAGTGATGCTTAGCAAGAACTTAAAGAAATAATACAATGCGTTTCTAATTACTTTTGATTTCATTATTAACATTTCAGATTCAGGAAGTCAGGGAAAGGTCCATCAGAAATCTATTTTGGATATCGTTGGTGTACTGGTTCTCCTTTTCACAGTGTGTCCTGTATCATTGATTTTTTGCATCCGTTGCTTCCACTAATATGTTTTCTTATTACTATGAAATCATTTTTAACAATTACATTCTGTTAGAAAACATAAGGTTTTTTTATTTACATTGCGTCATTAACTTTAATGTTAATTTAAATAATTTAATTAAAGTTAAGTTCATTATCGGAAAATAGATCAATTATATAAATTCGATCGTGATGACAGTGTTTGTATTATTTCAACAAACTTAAACATATCTTGTACATGTACATCCACATTCAAGGTTAGAATAGGTTACCAGCAACCGTTACTGGTCGTGCAAGCAACCCTAGGCGACGACCTAGTCGATCAGATAACGGAA
The DNA here is from genome assembly GCF_023055435.1 of Haliotis rufescens. Classification (NCBI taxonomy): domain Eukaryota; kingdom Metazoa; phylum Mollusca; class Gastropoda; order Lepetellida; family Haliotidae; genus Haliotis; species Haliotis rufescens. The sequence continues at coordinate 55,583,044 of NW_025963779.1, read as the reverse complement.
ACATTCTCGATTTCATCCTTGACACAAAAAACATAGGCAATCGTTCGTGTCAAACATATTCGTGTCCACAAAGACAGGCAGCGTTAAATCACTTTCATACGAAGGTGTAGCTGTCATGGATGTTGATTTTGTGAAATGTTCTCTGATTTGACTATTGATATGTGAAATAGTCCAATCATATTTAGCACAGGAAATTGGGCTTGACGTGAAAAGGGTGGAAACAAGACTTTGATAAAAAAAAAAGTCTAGTGGACGCTTTTGGTTCGGTAAGATGATATAAGTTGTGAGTAAGTGGAGATCGCAATGTAAACTCTTCAGTGAGTGAGTTGGGTTTAACGCCGCTTTTAACAGTATTCCAGTTAAATCATGGCGTGTTGGCTTAATCTGGGAGGAAAGCCCGAAGTGATGCAGGTCTCAGACGTTTACTACTTCGGTGAAACACACGAGCACGGATATGGTGCTGCCAAACCTAGAAACATAATCGGGGCGAACGGGGATTCGAACCCACAATCATAGGTTTCTGACGTGCCCAAGGGACGCAACTCTGCACAGCGAATCGCGGCGCCTTAGACGACTGGGCCACCCGTGCCCCCGTAAACTCTTTAGTTTGAAAGAAGAGAATGTACTCGGATATTAAGGACAGTGAGGTTGATGATGGAAATGATGGCAACGGTGATGGTTATGGGTGATATTGATGGTGTATCTGATGGTTAAGATGCTGGTGAAGATGATGGTAACGGCGCTCAACGAGGGGCTTGTCAAGGTGTTGATGAAGGTGGTGGTGTCGTTATGATAAGAGTGTGTCTTAAAGTCGGTGTGTAAAGTCGTTCTGACAGGCGTGGTGATAAGGGATGTGCTGGTGGTCATGGAGTTCAAGGTGTCGCTGACACTTCTAGTAGTAGTAGTAAGATTAGTAGTTAGGTGTGCTGATGGGATCCTGATTTCCATGGTTGTGAGGGTGGTACTAATATAAATGTACGACAACAACAGATTAGAAATAAATAATCCAGTCAGCTACCGAGTATTCTATCGAGACTATCTTGCAGGCTACGAAAACATGTGACAATCACTTTGATAAAAAATATCCATAATCACGTGACAAAACTGTTGCTGGGACATTAAACAGTCTTCACTGCTATGGCCTCCATAGTATAACTGAGTTTAGTGACAGATTACAATCACGACCCTTTCACTGGAACTGTCTTTATCTGTGTCACAGTGTTGCCATGCCGTCAGGGACATACACTAATTGAACCTGGTCCCAGGACACCAAAGAGGAAGCTGTCACAATGACTCATCGACACCATGATTTGTAAAGGCAGTTTAGATACTTGTGATAAACAAGAGTTGCAAGTTTCTGTTCAATTTGTCGAGAAGTACATACAATCAGCCGTGGATGTAAAAAACACTCTAAAGAAACTGAAATTCCGGTCTTCGATCGATGATTCTGGGAAACAGGATAACGCCTTAGTATTAATTCCTTGATTTATATTTCCGCGTGGAGTTCACACATACATGTATGCAGGGCATTGATTTGATTATGCAAAACCCAAGAATACATGACTGCATTGCAGAACTTGCGGAAGTCGAAACAGCGTCACTTCTCTTTGTTTGTATATACTTTCCTTAAATACAATACAGGGCCCCGTTCCATAAAGCGATCGTAGCGCTAAGACGATCGTAACTCCCATACCTTAACATAGACTTATAGCGCAAAAATAGCTTTGTGGAACGAGTTCCAGGACTGCTAGTTGATATGTATGAGCCAAAACTTAACACTCAGTATCAATTATACCAATGTGCATATATATGTCAGCGACTATCCGTTCACTCACATCAAATCCCGAACTCCTTCGTAACATCATTGACAGGTTGTTATGCCAAAATACATAATCTAGTTCTTCTTTATTTGAGTTCAAGTATGCTTTCGAGTATTGTATCTTTGTTATGGGACACGATTTATGGTCCTTCTCATTTCCATACAATTTTATGTTTTTTGGTTATCGTTTGTCCGATCAGAAACACGAATACCGCGTTTAAGCTGGATCCTGGGTAATATTGGTAATACCGGTAAGATTGAGTGTGAGAACGTTTAACGGGTAGTGAGTGTGATATTCAAGCTCTATCACGATGTCCTGTCAATCATCCAGACTGGGCCAGACAAACCAAGGAACAACCGGTGCTGCGAAGCGCAATGACACACACGCAGTCTTGGTGTACCGGGACTCCAATCTCCTCCGGAATCCCAACGGGGACAACCACCTTTGAAGGAGTAGATAAGAGATCAGGTTATATAGATAGCAATATTGATTGGCAACTCTTTACGACATTAACTATTTTAAGTGGGTTGATTGAAAAGTTCTGAGCCTCACATGCAACGGTTTGACCTAAAGACATGAAAATGATTAATAAAATTATTTGAGTTTTCAAAAAAGGCCCCTTCCACGTTGATACACTTTTATCAATTATTTTTGGGGGATTTTATCCCAGTTTCGTAGAGGTCCTTCTCTTGGATGGCAAAAAATGTTCTTCACAGATCATATGACCTCATCGTTCGGGTCGAAACGGGTTCTGGCTTGAGCCTTCTTCGTATTGGGAACATGGAAATCTGACGGAGCCATATCAGGAGAACAGGTGGGTGCTGATTGAATTCAAAGCCACACTCGTTGATTGTAGCCATGTGTGCACTGGCGCAACGTCCTGATGAAAGAGCACACCTTTTCTCAGCTTCACACGTCTCTGCATCTTCATTTCATCCGGAACGTGTCTCATAAGTGTAACAACATGATCCATATATTGTGAAATGATGACACCCTCGGCATCCCAGAGAAAGGGTGTCATGGTTGTGATGTCAAATACTTTCACTGTAATGAGTGTTGTTGGGACTTGGAAGTGGTAAACCCAGGTTTCTTCCACAGTCACAAATTGCTTCAAACAGAGATAGATTATCACAAGTTGGACCGGGTGCGTTTTTTATCAGAATGATGTCGGAAGTTTTGGAACCCAACGATCTGCTAATTTCTTCATTGCCAAAGTGTCTGTGATAATGGTATGTACCCTCTCCATTCCACTGTTGATGTTCACCATATCTTGGATTCTCTGACGTCACGGGCCTTCAAGGACGGGGGTATTCTTCAATGCTCTCTCTACGCTTAACCCTTCTGCCAACCTCTTTACGGTGACATAGGGAGGACCATATATGATGTCCGATGATATTCTTTCAGAAATAGAATGTCTTACCGCCAAACACGTATTACAATATTAAGATCGATCAATATGTTCGGTAGTGTATCGTCTCTAAGTTGAAATTGAAAGGAAGACTATTGTTCTCCAAAATCTCAACGTTTAATTACATTAACATTTTAAAAGGAGCTCTGTTTTTTATTTGAAATATATTTAGTTTTCTCAAGACTTAGCTGCATAAACAATTGCCTGAGTGTCATTATCGTGGATGAAGAGGAAGTCAGTTAGTTATCTTCCCATATCTTAGCAGTAGCTATGAAGAAGTGTGACGACGGAGAATCGTACTGGGCATGTATATCAGAGGTTCGTTATTGACATTTCCTACCATGAAGTAAACACCTTCGTTTGTTCTTGAAATCATGCTTGAGACTGTATGTACGCACAAATAAAACAAACTACGACAAAAGTTAAAATCATCTGGATTTTTTAAATGTATTCGATTAGAACTAATGGGATTGCAATTTTGAGTTATTTCTTTCAAGCTTTCAATATTATTTGTGTTATACGTGTATGTGTGTGGTATACGTGTATGTGTTTATTGACCCGTGAAGATCCGGGGTGGAATAGGTCTTCAGCAACCCATGCTTGCCGTAAAAGGCGACTATGCTTGTCGTAAACTAAAGGGATCGGGTAGTCAGGCTCGCTGACTTGGTTGATACATGTCATCGTATCTCAATTGCGAGGATCGATGCTCATGATGTCAATCACTGGATCATCTGGTCCAGACTTAATTATTTACAGACCGCCGTCATATAGCTGGAGTATTGCGGAGTCCGGCGTTAAACAACAAACAAAGTAAAGTATGTGTGTAGTATACGAATGTCTTTTGCCTGCATTTATGTCATGCGTCAGGAAATAAGTGATGAAGATGCAATAACCCAATCCATATCATCCAAGACGTACATCCGAGGAAGAATAGATTCCCGGTTTCCCATACCCGTCTTAAGGGTCGACTTAAGAGGGTCACCAGGACAGGGGCGGTATTTACATGATTCTTAGAATCTCCTTAGTTCCATAGATGACAAATTATTAGATACCCTGTTTAGTTCGTAACTTAAAAACACTACTTTAATAACTTTAAAGGCATTTCACAGGTTTCAAACATGACCGCCACGTCGCTTTGCTTGTGAGTAGGTATTCCTGGGCCAATCATCACTTACAAACCCGTCTTGTTTTCAACAAGCTTTGCTCATACAAGCCTTTGTTCGTCAGTCCAGTTTTGCTTTTTTTAATTCTTTTCAACAGCTTCCATTTCGTTGATATTTCTTTGAGTGTGTATCGAGGTCGTTTGCTCGTAAACACTTGAACTTTCATATTTCAACAGCTGTTAAGCAGAAACGTCACATGGTTTCAGATAAGACTACTCACAGCTTTCCTTTCCGTCCCATAAAATCGCTGCAATATCATCGGAGACTTTTGAGATTAAACCTTAGCTAAAAGCTTTGCTTAGTGTGGTAGTTTATGAAGTATTTTTAACAAAGAATTATTAAGCAAAATACTAAAAAACTTTTTAAAAGCTTGGTGAATACCACTCCAGTCTTAGACGCCTGTCATCGTTTCCTGCTGGCGCAGGACACAGAGCAAGCTGTAAGGCACTTACTGTCAGATTTGCGTGGTCCAGACTCACTCACTCACTCACTCAGAGGCCAAATACACCTTAACGATGCATTATGTGGCAATATTGAATGTATAAAGGATACTAAAATAGAGATTCAAATTTGTTCGAAGACCAGACGGAAACGTCTTGTGTCTCACATATGCACGTTGAAATGTGACTGCGTGTGTTCTCTATATTCTTATACTGTATGTTCACGTTAGAAAGAAATACTACATACGGATGTACATTTCAAAGACAGAAACCGAATCAGTACTATTAATGATGATGAGAAATTGGATTTAAATTATAAAAGTCATACAAAATTCTAATTTATTTTTATTTCATCCATCAGTGTCGTTTTAAGATTGAGGAGGTTATATCACTGTTTGTCGGATATATATTTGTGGATATATTGGGTGCAGTAATGATTCATTAGATAGACATTACACATAATCCATTACACATGACACATAATGTTTACAGACAATGTAAAATACAAGAGTTATCAATAATTTTTCCGCCTAAAGGCTATGACGTCTCTCTGGAATACTGTGACGTCACGAAACAATGGATTAAATGACATGTCTCCGTGATAAAAGAACCCGAAGTTTAGTTCTGCTAAATATTAATCAAAGCTAATATTTAATAAATGTGGTATCCATTCGACATTTGTGATTGAGAAAAAAAGATACGCAGTGAAAAGATTTCTGGAATTCAATCCAATTGAATACCCTTTTTCTGCCAATCAGATTTCAGGACATCATTATTCATATGTTCACAATATCTAATAAAAACACAACGGTAACGAAATCTCGTAGTATAGCATTCCTCGCACAACAACAAATTGAGATAAGTTTAATCTAATCTACAGCGACACTGGGCGAACACATACAGACCGTGGGGCATGCCAGCCGCTGCTTGACCCGCTACTTTAACCAATACCTATCAGGACGTATATCAAGGTGTGCTGTGGTGTCCTCTATCACAGTAGGGGACACGGGTGGCCCAGCCGTCTAAGGCCCCGCGATTCGCTGTGCAGTGTTGCGTCGCTTGGGCACGCCAGAAACATGATTGTGGGTTCGAATCCCCATTCGCCCCAATTATGTTTCTAGGTTTGTCAGCACCGTGCTCGTGGGTTTCACCGAAGTGGTAAACGTCTGAGACCTGCATCACTTCGGGCCTTCCTCCCACATTAATCCAACACGCCATGATATAACTGGAATACTGTAAAAAGCGGCGTTAAACCCAACTCACTCACTCTATCACTCTCGGTTGAAACTCTACAATGGTATTGTGTGGATAATGTGGTTGTTCAGTGGTTAGTCTGTATGTGAGACTAAAAGTCCGTTGGTGAATATATTTTGCACAAAACGTTATTCAAAACATTATGTTTATAGGCCAGGACAATTGCATCATATGGTCGTCGAAGTCGAAGTCCTTTCATAGATTGATAGTTTCGGATCAGAGATCCGATTTTAACGAAATAGCGTCTTTCCTTCTTTGTTGTATTTTTATGAGGCAGATATGTTGTAGAGACATCACAAACAGACAAACAAATAATTTAATGGCCTTAAGTTTATTAAGCAAGACATCCGTTTTTGTTTCAGCAACAATAATCTGCGGAGAAAATCCGGTTAATTTGACTTTATCGCTGAACACCAATAAAATGATGGTTAAAACCTGATACGTGCGCTATATGTCAAATACTCGTCTTTCAAAGAAACCATTACTAGTAATGACAAGCAGCCGGGTCTGCAATGATGACTGATGTGGCTGAGACTGATCCCTGCAGAAGATGACTGAACGGTGTCAGTACGATGTGTGCCAGTAAGCACATGTCACGAAACCAATGACGATTCTCACCGTAGGTACAATGTTTAAAGCGCATTTGATATGTCCTCCTCCGTGACAGGACTTAAATGTTGCTGCAAGCGGAGTAAAATCATACTCACTAACTCATTGGTCCATAGAGTGTGGTGATGATATTTCTGATCTCTTGCTCGTCTAACATTTCAGTAGTGCACGACTGTCCAAGTGTACATCTGCAAATGTAGCTAAAGCAGCTCTCACACTTTGCCGAGGTGGTTGCCGAGCTCTCCCGAACCTATCTCGGTGAGGACTTGGGAAGAGACTACATACATACGAGTATCATACGAGTACGCTACGCTACGTGTGTTACGAGCCCCATAGGAGTCCAATAGGATCCCAATAGGAGTCTAATAGGAGTCTATTAAGAGTTGCATACGAGCACAACGAACTCGATACGAGCTGTACGAGTTTGGTACGACTTTGGTACGAGGTGGCTGCGAGCTGCTAAATAATTCGGCGGGAATTTGTCACAGGATTTAACATGGAAGCTCGTATAGCTCATATTAGACTCGGTCAACTCGGCAATAAATTTTGCAGACGATCCTCATACGAGTTCTGTACGAGTACCACGAGGTCGCCACGAGGGTCCTCACGAGTTTGTTACGAGTTTGTTAGGAGTTGACTGGCGGCCCGAGTGTTTTGAGCAGTTCCAAAACTCTCGTAGATCAGTACGAGGTATCCCGACTTACCCCGAGTTTAGTACGACCTCGCTACGACTTCCATAATACGAGTCATTCATGACCAACTCGTGTTATTCCGGGACAGGTCTTACGGAAAGGGACGAGTGGTGACGAATGTATACGAGTACCCCCGAGTCAGCTCGGATCCATTCTCGGGACGCAACTCGTTTGAGAGCCCCTTGAGAGGTTCGAATCCCTACATATAGAGAATATGACATTGTGGAGACCATTTCTGGTGTCTGGACAATTGCTAAAAGTGGCGTAAAATTCAAATCAATCACTCATTTCACTCAAGAAGGCAGCTGGAGCAGCACGTGTTAGAAATTGGACAATATCCAGAGTAACAGTGATAAATCATGAGTGTAGGTTTCTATGAATGTGTCCCATCCATTTTGACAGTAAAATTCTTTCATGTGAAAACGATTCAAGCATTGTCCTAGGGCTTTGTCATTTAATTTAAATAATTAAATGGTTCATCATAGGAAACTAAAAACCTCAACGAGAAACATTGCGAGTCATGTGATCTTCTAAAATAATCTCTAAGGGCTCTTCAAAATCACTTATAAGCCAGGCCTTAAATAGACTATTTTCGCAATTTAAGGGGGAAATCAGCACCACAAAATATCTGTACATACTGAGGGAGTGAGTGAGTATGTGAGAGAGTATGTGAGTGAGTGAGTGAGTGAGTGAGTGAGTTGGGTTTTAACATAGCTTGGAACCGTACATCAAATGTGGGAGAACGGCCAAAGTAATGTTACCGTAGGTCTTAGGCGTTTTTTTCTTTGATGAAACCCCTGAACACGGGTATGGTGACAAGCCTAGAAACATTACCGGGACGAACTAGGATTCGAACCCACAATCTGGTGTGTCCATGGGACATGCAACTCTGCACAGCGGATTGCGGCGCCGTAGACGACTGAGCCACCCATTCCCCCGATGGCCACAGAGAAAGTGTGGTTATACCAACACACAGTGTGAGTGAAATGTGTTTTACGCCGCTGTTAGCAATATTCAAGCAATATTCGGCAGAAATAGACTTCCTTCATTGAACCCGTGTAAGGAATCGAACCCAGGCCTCCGACGTAACGAGCAAGCGCTTTAACGTCTAGGCTACCGTTGTAGATATGGAATAATCAACTTCACTGGATACATACGTATCGAAAATGTTAGAGATTATCATGACGAGAGTAGTGTTTATACCGCTTTTAGAGCTATTCCAGTAAATTACGCCATGGGACACAAGAAATAGGGTTCATTTTATCCATGTGGAGAATCGAACTCGGGTCTTCTACATGCCGACTAACCGCTTCACCTACTAAACTACCGTAACACCGTATAGGATATTAAGGGTTTCAACAATGGCAGTGGTGGTGTTAATAGTGGCAATGGTGGTGAAAGTGGCTCTCGCGACGACGACGACGACGACGATGATGATGAGGAGGAGGAGAAGGAGAAGGATAGCACGGGCGGCGGCGGTGGTGGTGATGGTCATGGTGATGTGCTCTACAGGATAACTATGGAGATGCGGTGGTGGTCACCATGGTGATGAGGTTGTTGGTGGTGGTCATGCTGATGAGGTGGTTGTTTGGTCTTGTCATGACGGAATATTATTCACTTAGGTTTGCTTACTTGGTAGAGGACACGAAGGCATCCAGTCAGATGCTGCGTGTAGTGTTGTGAATTCTAAGTCGTTCAGGCCATAATCACATCTTGCACTGCAACTGGGACATTAATCAGTCTTTATTGTCAAGTCTGCCCATATAAAAAAAATCTTGATAGATGAAACACGAGTCTATTCGAAGTCATTTAGAAAATTATCACCGCGACCCTTTCATCCACACTGTCTTCATCTTGCTTGTAACTCCTCACTGTCAATGTACCCCCCCCCCCCCCCCATCCCCCCACCCCCCCACCCCCACCCCCCAAAGACACATATGAACTGGTGCTGCAATGATATCAGCGTCAGTTTGACATTTGTGGGTTTTCTAATTGAATTTTATCCAGACTTCAGACACTAGACTGAGGAGAACCCCACGGCTTATCAACACCATGATTGAAAAGTTTTTTTGACGATGAACATTATTGTCAATATTCAGATTTCATCATCACATACGGTCAAGGCTTTTGGTGATGATATGAAAGGAGTTTGCTAGTTCACTTGGATATTTCCCACTTTCGTTGTGTTACCGCGATCATCCACCGTCCATCCGCTTTCCATGATTTGAAAGTATTTAAGTGTTTTACGAGGAACATTATTTATATCAATAATCAATATTAAATTCAGATTTCAGAATCACATACGGTCAACTCTCTTTGTGATGAAAAGAAAGGACTTTGATAATTTACTTCATAATTTCCAAAGTTCGTTATGTACCTCCGAATTTAGGTACTTTTTGAGGAGTATTCGTAATATACGGCAAATAAGTTCCGTCCTGGACCGTCGATAACGTTCTGAGATTAGTCAATTCCAGATTTGCCCTGTTTCTGATTCTTGGTTTGTGGGCACAATACCCGTACCCTTGGATTTCACCAAAATAGTTAACGTCGGACGCCGATGGCCACAGAGAAAGTGGAGGTTACACCGACACACAGTATGAGTGAGATGTGTTTTACGCCGCTGTTTGCAATATTCCAGCAATATTCGGCAGGAATAGACTTCATTCATTGAACCCGTGTAAGGAATCGAACCCAGGCCTCCGACGTAACGAGCAAGCGCTTTAACGTCTAGGCTTCCGTTGTCGCGTTCTTCACTTCACTGCATACACGGATACATACGTATCGAAAATGTTAGAGATTATCATGACGAGAGTTGTGTTTATACCGCTTTTAGAACTATTCCAGTAAATTACGCCACGGGACACAAGAAATAGGCTTCATTTTATCCATGTGGAGAATCGATTCTAGGTTTGTGGGCACAATACCCGTGCCCTTGGGTTTCACCAAAATAGTTATCGTCGGACGCCTGCATTACTTCATGCATCCAAACCCGTGAAGATCGGGATAGTGTGGTCTTCAGCAACCCATGCTTGTCGTAAGAGGCGACTAACGAGATCGGGTGGACTTGCTTGATGCATGTCATCGATTCCAATTGCGTGGATTGATGCGCATGATATCAATCACTGGATTGTCTGGTCCAGACTCAATTATTAACAGACCGCCGTCATATAGCTGGAATATAGAGTGCGGCGTTAAACAACACACAACAAACAACAACAAACATCATGCATCCCCAGACGCAAAGTTAGGTGCTGGGAGCGTAATAACTGACTTACGATTATGGAAAGAATTCTGTCGCTTCTATGTATTGTGAGGTGAGGTGAGGTGAAATGGGGTTTAACGTCGCGTCCAAGATTATTGCACTTATATAGCGACGTGCATGTACGTGTGCTTGTACTAGTCCGAACTGATGCCGATTTATAGTGCTAGCTCACCGAGATACCATGCCGCAGATTAACATGAATACCCCACTAAGACACAGTATACTGACTCCGAGCCGACCAGTCCTTGTTTTAGCCCCTTAATACCGAGCGCCAGACAGGGTAACAACAAGTACCATCTTTTAACGTCTTTTGGTATGACGCGGCCGGGGATCGAACCCCGGACCTTCCGCTCTCCGGGCGGACACTCTACCACTAGACCACGGAGGCGGTCCTATGTATTGTGAATGACAAACTGACTATTTAGCTTCGCATGACAATGATCAACATCAACCTGTTATCGTCGAATTTGAATCCACAGATTTCACATACCCCTATTGATTTCCAGAGCCATCTCGACTACTGCAGGCAGGGAAGAGATAGGATGTAATGACTTCACGGGAGATGGGTTTACAAATCTGATTTATATCATTGTGGTCGGGCGGTGGTTAAAATTCCATTTCATTGAAATAACAGCAGTGTTATCTTATCAAGTGCTTAGGTACCGAGTGACAGATACTCCCTCGGGGAGAGGGAGATAACGGTGAAGGTGGTAAGAAAGGGGATGGGAATAACGAACGTCCTTGTTTCCTTGAATTATTCACCTTAAAGGGGACACTGAGGTCACATATTGAAACAGTAGTAGTTGTCGAGCTGTCTCGAGAGGTACTGTAAAGCTTGAAATACACGCGAGCGTGAATTAAATGCGAAAAATGCGAGTGCCATTTGCTTGCATTAATAAACTTCGCATTTATGTCTCCAAATCACTATCAACAATAAGACGGTCTCACTGCACACTTTGAAAATAAACACAAGCATGTTTTGAGCAGCAGTTGTAACAAGTATATAACAATGTCATTCAAAGAATAGGAATTACGCAATGGGCATCCTTCGAGTTATCACTGCTGGGGTCAAGAGTTCTACCCACTCAGTTCAAGCTTGTTGACACCTCCGCATATGGAGCTGGGGCTCGGGAGATACATACGCTCGCACACAGAGTACTCTTTTTCTGATATGGTATAATAATGAACATAAACATAACAATAAACACAAAATAATAATAATAATAATAATAATAATAATAATAATATTTTTTATTATTATTTTGTACAGATTAAAATTAAAAAATGCAGCAAAGAGGGTTTGGGTGATCCTGGCACAGTCAGGCTGTTAGGCTCATCATCAGCTCAGGGCTCTTTCCCTTTTCCAGCACAGACAGCGAATGGGACTTCCCAGGAAGCGCTGCCTTGTCGAACCCACCGTGAACTTTTCGGAGAATGTGAAGACTCCCGAACACTGCAGTCTTCTGTATTACCCAGATTGTCAAAAAGGCTGTATTCCAGGCAACAAGCCCGTGTACTCTCCCAATGTCAGTCAACAGATAGGGAGGTACCAAACCTAAGGCACCGAGAACAATGGGGAGTCGGACAACTTGGTACTTGGGATGCAAGCGTGACATTTCGAACGCGAGGTCCGCATATCTGCCATGTTTTTCCTGAAACTTGTTAATCACATTAGTGTCAAAAGGGACAGTAAAATTCAATGATACAAATGATTTGATTGGATTTATAAAAAGGACAAGATCAGGTTTGTTGGCCTGGATAGGTCCAAGGCTGTATACGGGCCTATTACAAAGCATTTTTGTATTTATCATTTCCATGACGCCCTCTACATATTCCGGGTCGTACCATGGATGGACCTCTGTGTCAAAACCACAAGCATGGCGAAGACGGTCATAAAAGGATCGAGCTACCCCATCATGTCGTTGAAGATACTGTGTTTGTGCCAAAGCTGAGCATCCACTGACAATGTGTTGGACATTCTCATTAACTTCATTACATAATCTACATTTCATATTAACATTTTGATGCAAAAGTCACACATTGACGTTTCGAGTGGGATGTGACTGGTCCTGAGCAGCAAACAAAAAGCCTTCTGTTTCACTTTTCAGGCCAGCCGACCTCATCCAAACGAAGGACTCTTCACTAAGGCAACGCTTCCTGGGAGAAGTCCCATTCGCTGTCTGGGCTGCGTGAAGAGGGGGCAAGGGCCCTGAGCTGATGATGAGCCCAACCAGCCTGACTGTGCCAGGATCACACCTTTTGCTGCATTTTATAATTTTAATCTGTACAATAATAATAATGTTGATGGTGAATCTTGGTGATGATAATAATTCCATTTAAAGCCTCTTTATAATTCCCCTTGATTCAATTCACTATGCTAAAGCTCAAGGCACGTGTTTCAAGGGATCCAACTCTAACAGTCTTAACACTAATTTATCTGATCGATAATTCCTCGCGTTTAAACACCGTTATCCTGTTGTAGTTATACTCACTCTAATAGGAAGATACATTTTATTTAATATATTTATAGGAACTACCGGACAAATGAAAATACATACCCATGCTGGATGATGGCTAAAAAAACAAGAAATGGTTTATATTCAATAGTGATGTACTTGATACGGGTATCATAGTTGGAAGTTTGGGGTAAAATTTCAAGTATATACTTTCTCTTGCAAGTCAGTTTATAAGTAACATACACGCAGCATAGATCGCATATTATGGATTTGGACATACAATTTAATCGCTATCCTCCTCAACAAGACTGGGATTGATCTCCATGCACAAGAGACGCGACATTGTCCGTGCTGAAAATAGTACATACATTGCATGAGTTGTAGTACAATAATCATTGTGGGTGCACACCTCCTTCAATCTGTTTCCAAATACTGTTAGTTATTACTGAGCTGACTCGGCGTGTCGTGGGGGTTCTTCACAATGATTAAGCTTTCCTTCCCACGAGAGATGGAAATAAACACAGCGGATGTGCAGCGGTAAAACGAATAATGATGAAATGGTCAATCTATAGAAACATACTTTTAAGATAAACTGGGGGGCAAAAACAATATACCAAGTTTGTCTTTTTATGTAATTGAAAATTGAAAGAACTGTTCTACAGCTCCCGGTGGCAATTCAATCTTTCTGCTACCAAAATCAAAGTCCTGACCTTCTATTCAAGCAAACAACCCCTATTTCAGTTACCCCTCTATAGGAAAACCTCCTCCAAGATCAAGTGATATCAGACATGTGGGAGTACAACTTGATGCAACATCCCAATCTTAGAATAGAACTATAGACTCCTTAACCGAGCGGAAATCCACGACAATAACACTTGTAAACTAGGGTATCCACGCAGGGGCGCTAAATCCACTTACGAGCTGTAAACTCAGAAAGTCTATATGCCTACCCAAATCACTTCATGGATGCGAACTGTGAATAGAACTAGTTTCGTAGTGACTATCAATTGCACAACACCACCTGGCGGCGGTTGTAAACGTGAAATGACAGGTCAAATTGTTTCAGTTTGCTTTAGTATTCAAACCAAAACGATCAATAAATTTCAATTAGGTACAAAATAACATGTCTTCGAAAATAGCAGTCATGTTATTCGAACTGCAAGCGGTTTACAGTGAATTCATGCAACATCACTACTACTTAGCGTAATGAACCGAGCGGAACCGAGTGTTGTCGCTGAGGAAGAGGAGAAAGGGGATGGGGCGACTCTGAACTTGTTTCTGGACAATACACAAAAAGACACGTACAGATATGGATTATATCCACTTCATCAATTCTAGGGTCGGTTATGTTGCCTTGATGTAAGATGCGACTCACACATATCCCCTCTTGTATCAAGCCGGTATATGTAACTCTCACGTTGAAATACGATGCAAAACACATTACAGGTAGAATGTACTTTGCCGTTCTCTAAATAAATACAGCATTCTAAAATGCGATTAATAAACTATTTGTCTCATGAGAAGAATGACTTGCGGTGGTGGTTTTGCCCCTTCTTATTATAATGACTGATAAAATATAGTTCTCAAGGGGAGGAACCGACAAAGGTAACGTGTCCTCAAATTACATTTGTTATACTTCTGAACATACGATACAACACATTACCAAATAGAAGAGAATTCTTTCCTTTTTTTTGATGTTGTGTTACGTGGTTTACGGATCCGCTTTGCCTTAATTCTACACAATCATGTGGAATAAATTTTTCAAATTATGAGGAAAGTCATTCTTATTCCACCCGAGTCTGTTCATATATATTTACAAAAAAAATTGATAATGTCGAGGCCAGTAACATAAATGGAATAACAGAAAAAAAATGTTACCGTAACAGAATTCCGGAATGTTTTTGCTTTCACATTTGTAAAGAATCACATGTTTCTGCTTTACGCTGCCCACTATATTGTTAACAAACCGTTTAAAAATTGTGTTTTGCAATTTATTGCATTTGTATTTCTACTTCGACCGCTTTTAATTGAAAAAAAAACAGCCATAAGCCGAGTAACAGAAATATAAGACATCAATGACATGTTTTTTTCACACAGTGACTTTTAAAGGTTGATATTTTTATGGAACAGCCACAAAAGAAACTTTTTTCAGATTACGCGATAGGATAAATATACTGCTTAAAAACAAGGCAATCGTTCTATTTATAACGTATTTTCTTTGTGATCTTTCAGCATGGATATTATTACACATACACTATCAAGGTGTGTACTATAATCCGGTTCAATAACAAATCCTGTATCACGAATAAGATAATACTGACTGGTCTTTGAAGGAGCAGTCTGAGTAATTTACCTTGCTGTTAAATAACGCTTACAATTCCGTTCTTTTAACTTCCTTTACGTTTTCGACTTCAAAGACTCGGAGAAAGAAATGTGATTGCTTTCCCCTAGCTTGCACGTCATATACTTGTCTCATGGCATTCACTGGAGCCCAAGCCTTCGCTATAAGCTGTAAATTCACATCTTGGTTCTACTGTCACTCGAATCTACGATGCAATCTATTGTTGGTCTTATAAACATGAATTTTCCTGTTAATTTATGCGGTAAAAATATCTAACGCTGGTTTACTAGCTCACTTCAACAATATTTAATATACTTCAGTTACGGAAGTGTTCAGTTTCCTACCTGTGGCGTACTTTGTACCACTCGATGAATAAGTCAAGAAGTTGATAAATGTTTACAAACGGAATGCCGAAAAATATGCAAATGTCCGTGATAATGTGTTACCTTCTTTATTCTACTCGACGATTTACAATTTTTCGGCTGACGAACGAGATGTGCACATGGTGCAGGGGTTGAATTCCACAAAGTTCAGAAGTCACTTTGGAGAAGCGGGTATCATTTCACAGATGCCTTTGTACTGTGTTACAAGGGTAAAATGAGAACATTTTACGAACTAACTTTTCTTTCCTTCGTTTTCGGGCAAAGCCACAAATTAGTCGGTGATATAAATCAAGAGTTCAATCAACGCTCACTATATATCATTCTGTTGCAGTTAGCAATGACTGAAACCATTTGGAATATCAGATATCCCAGAGCGGAGTGCACTTAGTGATCTGCTACCTGTCGGCCGAGCCGATACGTCATTTTAGCTTCGCCTGTGGCTAAATTGTTGATTAACACTCTGGACTCATTCGCAACCATAGGTTCGTTTGGAAGTGACGTCACCACCTCCATATCTCTTATCGCCTACTAAGCTAAACAATTCTCTCGCTCGAGAAAGTTTTGTTTGTTTGTTTGTTGTTGTTTTTTGTTTAACGCCGCACTCAGGAATATTCCAGCTATATGACGGCGGTCTGTAAATAATCGAGTCTGGACCAGATAATCCAGTGATTGATATCATTAGCATCGATCCACGCAAGTGAGATGCGATGACATGTATCAACCAAGTCAGCAAGCCTGACCACCCGATCCTTTTAGTCGCCTCTTACGACAAGCATAGTCGCCTTTTACGGCAAGTATGGGTTGCTGAAGACCTATTTTAACCCGGATCTTCACGGGTCCGCTCGAGAAAGTAATAAGACTGGACCACCATGTTAGCGGCGTGCTATGCGATTCGGGATCAAAATGCGCGAAGGTCGTCACGTCAAGAAAGATTGAGATATTCTACACTTAGTTATCGAGGATTCACAATACGTTACAATCGCAATAGCAACATGTTGTTTGTTTTAATAAACAATTTTAGAATGATTCACTGGATGGCCTACTATAGACTGGACCCATGAAGAACCGGGGTAGAATAGATCTTCAGCAACCCATGCTTGCCGTAAAAGGCGACTATGCTTGTCGTAAGAGGCGACTCACGGGATAGGGTGGTCAGGCTCGCTGACTTGGTTGATGCATATCATCGATCCAAATTGCGTTGATCGATGCTCATGATATCAATCACTGGATTGTCTGGTCCAGACTCAATTATTTACAGACCGCCGTCATATAGATGGAGTATTGCTGAGTGCGGCGTAAAACAACAAACCAACCAACTAGATGGTTCAAGTTCAGTGTGCCCAGACGGTCAAATTTAAAACCTCTACATTGCTTCCTGCAATTGTCTCTTCCACTTGCGTGGGCTCAGTTCTGTTTATAATTGGATCTTATTCTGGCAGAGATACGTATATGAAGGCGATTAAGATATCTTGATATTCTTATTATACTGTGTTTTCCACAATACACAGACCATGTTATCTGATGGTAACTAGTCAGATGTTGTCTGAATCTCTTGCCACGTGGCCACCTGATTGGAAACTAGCCAGGACGAGCATGCTTAAAGAATTCATCAAAGTCTATTTGGGGCAAAGGAATGAGAAAGATGGAAAAATAAAGATGTTTTAGTTTAAAAAGGGTGTGATTATTTGAAGTGAAAGGGATGTTCGCCGTGTGCTTTATTTTATTTCAGTTCTCAACAGAGCTGAAAATCGTTTGTAAGCATCACTTGACCTCGATGTATTACAATATCACGTGTGTGTTTGGTTCTTAACGGTATGCTTTCGCCCTTTGGTCATGCTTTACTTCCCTTTACTCCTCTAACGACATTCTGCTCACTAGGGGGCGATCGCGATGTATACAAGAAAACCCTTAAAATTACAGTTTTATGTTTTCGAGTATGAACTGAAGATGGCTGATGTGGACTGAGTATACTTGCAATTTGCTAAAGTGCACCTTACGTTTTTCTCATAGGGGACCAATTGAATAAAGATACTAAAATCAGTAGGGACTGCACTGGCGCGTCACAAAAGGTGAGAGTTTCAAGTGTGTGAGTGAGTTTGGTGTTATGTTACTTTGAACAGTATGTCCGTTATCTTGGTTCGTCAGTTTGATGGGAGGAAAGCCAGTAATACATGTCTTAGACGTTGACCACTTTGGTCAAAGCCACAACAACGGGTATAGTGCCGAATGTGAGACTCGAAACCACGTTCATCGGGTTCTCGCACGACTAAGGTATGCAACTCTGCACAGCGAATTCCGCGGCACCTTAGACGACTGGGTCACCCGCGTCCCCGAGAGGGAGGAGTGCGTCCATAGATTATTATAGCTGCGTTAGCGTGTCCCCTCTCATCCGTCCATCGTTTGGCATTAGTTGTTTTTCTATATGTCGCTACTACCACCATGGATTGACCAGTTAGAAATGTCAGGCAATGTGCTTTTGAACATTTACATAACACTTCTAAGTCTCCTATTAGCAACAACTAATGAAATATTAAATATGATGTATTTCTAATATCCTTATTCAAAGGTTCCTTTCTTTGTTTTACATATTATAGCCCGTTAATGCCTAGCGCCAGGGAGGGTAGCTACCAACTTTTAACATCTTTTAACAACTTTTCTTGCAAACTTAGAGACGTAAGTTAGATTATGATTAACTTATGAGCGTTTCTAAACAGCGCATGTTCTCCCTTTGGAAAATATAACGTTCATATTCTTGTGTGGACAAGCACACCTCACCAAATATATTTCTTTATTCAAATGTAAAATTAGACTTTTGGAAAAGTATACACCACCTGGCAGCGAAAATCATTTTCTTCAAAATAATCAATGCGGCTGCATCACTTCTGTCGTCGAAAAGTTTCGAAGCTATGTGGGGAAAATATTTCGTTATTTAACCGCTGTAATCACATTTATTGAGTTATGTCTTAGAGAATGTTGGCGCACACCTTCATAGCACTGCCTGATATATCATTTAGACTTCTTCATTGTTGATTTAGGGGGGTTTGTTTCAAGCTCATACTGAGGAAGAAACACTACTGCCGGGAAAGAATTTAAGAACCAAAGGCATGTCTGCAACCTTTTGGCTGTAAACATGTTTATCCCATTCAACGAATTTTAAATTTACTGTACCCCCCGTAACGCCAGATTCCGCCGTATATATAGTTCTTATAACATGGCGGCCATTTTTGAAGCCAAGTTGTTCTCTCGCATAGATTTCAATTTGAAGCTAAAAGCAAATGGACACAATTGGAACTCCCATATAAGGGTCACGACCGATGCCAGATTGTCATAACGAAACAGGTTCCAATATGGATTCCTGCTAGAGTTAGCCGAGGTCCCGTTGGACTTTGTAAAGCCGAGTGTTCTCGAGTTTGAAAATAGAGCGCCAAAATAAGGGACATACTTTCCATACCAAACTGGGACCAATTTCTACGGTCTAGCAATAATTAAAACTACAGAGTGGTGGTAAAGTATGTGCTATTATTTTTAGCATGTTAATATTCCCCGTAGTGCAAGGCTACCAAGCTATTAGGAAACACATGAACAGCAACTGAATAAAAGATGGAATACACTTAAATAGATCGTGTTGACTTTGCAATTGGAGTTGTCACCCATGCTAAAGTTTTTGCTGCATATAGGGCAAAGGTTTGCTGTCGATTATCAGATGATATGTATAAAACAGTAGCAAATTGAGATTTTAGAAAATGTTTGCCATGTTTCCTTGGAAATTCTACTATGTCTACTGATTGTTCAATCGAACGTTTCAAATCTTAGAACATACCACTATAGAAATCAAATGCATGATTATACGTGTACTTCATTTAATATGAAAATGTTTCTGCACTTCACAAGTCATTTGATAGGATATATAACATTTCATCCAGACGAGTAATACTGAAAATATATATAATTAGGCCTCAGGTTTTGCACACGCTAAAGGTTGAATATCCTGAAGTATTGTGTGGTGAGAACATCAGTGAAAAATTATCTGTTTGTTTACTTAAACTGACAAGTCAGATTTCTTCAGATGGGTTTGCAAGTAGACTTGCATCCATCCAAGTGCCGCTGTCATAAATCTTAAAGTCAGAGCTATAGATTCCACTACCAGCAGTTTGACTTCTTATAAAGTGCGTTTAAGACAAGTCGCCATGTGATTGGTAGTTCAGTTATCCTTCTGTGGAGTAAATACATTCAAAAGTGTCGAGTCTACGCTTGAAATTAGCCACACATTTTCGACGTTTTTTTTTTGGACATGCATTAATCAGTTTTAATTATTTTTCCGTCGAGTTTTTGTCCCATAACACATCATATACTTGCAGGTATGTAGCCGAGCTGAACCGAGTGTTGTCGCTTGGTAAGGGGAAGGGAAGGGGAATGGTGCGACCCTGACCTGAATTTGCTTCTGGACACCTTTCCTGAAAGAGACAGATAGTGACAAGACAAGTGTGTTACCTTGACGTGAGATGAAACAGATTCCTCCTGGTATCGAGCCGGTGTAGGAGGCTTCAATGACTCCCCAGGCTCAGACGACTCCAGAGCTGTTTGAACTTGGGCCCATATGACCCTAGAGTCAAATTTAGGGCACACGCCGGCACATGTAACTCTAACGCTGAAATACAATACAATACATATTATAGGTAGTACATACTTCACCGGTTCCTATATAATGGGGTGTTATAAATAGAGATGTCACTTTTACAATTTATCTAATATTTGCCTCATGACTAGAATGCATGTATGCATGTAAGCCGTGTAGACCATCAAAGTTATGTCTTCTCAGATTACGATACAACACATAACCGAATAGGGGAGATTTGATTTTTTAAGTTTTGTGTTTTGTTACTTGGTTTAAGGATCCGCTGACCCTGATTTCACACATGTTTAAAATTTAAAATTATGTGAAAAGTCATTTCTATTCCATCCGAATTTATTGATATATACTTTTCAAGTAGGGGATAATAGGAAATAAGTTAAAATTTCCAAAATTGTAAGAGTCATTAGTTTCTAGTAATAGTTATCTGACAATAATGAACGAGAATGAAAGCCTTTACAACCGGTGGTGAACTAAGACAGTAGATGTTATCATCGCCAACAATCTTGAAGGGCGATAGCGGTAAGATGGGAAAATTCTGAGTTGACGTTTAAAAATCTATAGTGCATAATACCGCCAAGATTTGTCAAACATTCATCCACTCAACGAGGCAAACTGCGTATGAGTCTCCCGAAGGCGATTTGCGGGAGTCTGTACAACTCCACTTGAAACGCCAGTTCAGCCAACGTTGACGCACACGTCTTCCTGTCATGTCCTAGACTTGTTCAATGGGGGAAGGGCCTTGGCCCATTGCTGGCCATGGCATTGTATGGATGGTGTGCTGCTGGAGGTGAGCTCTGACGATTCTTACGTGGTGATCACGGGTGTTGTCGCCCTGAAAGACAAAACGTCAACCAACACGCTTGCAAACGGGACAACGAAGGATGACGTCGTGTTGTCCCGATAGCACTGTCCAGTGACCCTTCCGTGCACAATATGGAGTGGGGTTCGCTTAGTCATAGTGATGCCACCGCTCACCATAACCGATCGACCGCCATATACATATCGTGATACCTCAGGCATGACGTTCATTTCGACGTCACCAGACACGACCACGACGTCACCAGACACGACCACGCCCATCAAGGAAGTGCATTCGTTAACATGACACGTGACCAGCGACGAACACTCCAGTTTCGACGTTGTGTACACCATTGACGTCTGTTGGCAATATGATGATTTGTAAGTGGCGGCACAACACGTGGCCGTCCAGCATTGAGATGAGCTGCTTGTAGATTATCTCTAATCGTCTGCCCCATAACGCGTATTCCCGTAGCCGGATGAAAGTTTGCAGCAATTTGATTCGCCGTTCGAGCTCGATTTCATAGAGCCTGCTTTCGGATCAATCGATTCTGTATTCTTGTCGTTGACTTGTCAGTTTCGTTCTTACTTGCAAATGATTATGTTTCTTTTTCACACTGTCGATTATACTTTTAAGGTACAGTTTACAAAATATGTTTTGCAATTGAATTTTGATTTCGATCACCGACTCTTTGTTATTGAAAAAAAAGTAAACCAAGTAATAGAAACCAAAAGGCATCGAAAACATGTTTTCTTTCTCACAGCGTGATGGGCGGTCGGGTAGCCTAGTGGTTAAAGCGTTCGCTCGTCACGCCGAAGACCCGGGTTCGATTCCCGACATGGGTACAGTGTGTGAAGCCCATTTGTGGTGTCCCCCGCCGTGATATTGCTGGAATATAGTTAAAAGCGGTGTAAAAGCTCACTCACTCACTCTCACAGCGTGACCTGTAAAGATGTAAACTTCTCAACTGTTTTAGATCACGAGATGGGATAAACACGTACACAGCTTAATAAAAGCAAGTTATGTTCTTGTAATGTATTCTCTTTGTGATCTTCCAGCAGGAATATTATCAAAGGTTAACTGTCATGATGTATCTAATAATCTGGTCCAATAATCAATGCTGTGTCACGACTATGTGATAAAGACTAACCTAGCGCTGAGCACTGGACAGAGATAAGACACCAGACCACCTACAATTCGCGTTCAATCATTTTTACTGACTCGTAACCAGTCAATACCTTTGAGATAATTAAGCATACAGACAATCGTGTTCTTACAGAAACCTTATCACAACTACGTTAAATCTGGATATAAGGATGTGCGTGACCTTTGAAGGTGTAGGTCTGAGTAATTTACCATGCTGTTAAATAACGCCTACATTTCCGTTCTTCAACGTCCATTACGTTTTCGACTTCAAAGGCTCGGGGAAAGAAACTTGATTGCTTTCCCCTAGCTTGCACGTCATATACTTGTCTCATGGCATTCATCGGAGACCAGTTCTTCGCTATAAGCTGTAAAGTGCACATCTTGGTTCTAATATCAGTCGATCACCACGAAGCAATCGACTGTTGGTCTTATAAACATGATCCTTCCTGTTGATTTCTGCGGTACAAATATCTGACGCTGATTTACCAGCTCACTTCACCAATATTTATAATACTTCAGTTACGGAAGTGTTCAGTCTCCTACCTGCGGCGTACTATGTACTACTCGATGTCTAAGTCAAGGATTTGGTTTATGTAAACGGAAAATATACCGAGTTTTATTTTCACAAATGTCCTTGATACTGTATGGTCTTGGATTTAAATTTTACGAGATGTGCACATTGTGCAGGGGTTAAATTCCATAGAGTTCTAAAGTCGCATTCTCGAGAAGCACTTGTCATTTCACATATGATGTCTTCGTTCTGTGTTATTTGGATTAAATGATAACAGTTTACAAACTGACAATTCTTTCCGTCGTGTGGGAGCAAAACAAGCAAAACGTCAGTGTTATAAATCATGAGTTCACACAACACTCGTGATATATCATTCTGTTGCCGTTTAGCATCCACTGATCCCATTTCGAATATCAAATATGTCAGAGCGGAGTGCACTTGGTGATCTGCTACCTGTCGCCCGTGCCGATATGTCAGTTCAGGTTCACCTGTGGCGAAGTTTTTGGTTCAGAACTGAAGTAAATGCTCCCATCATTCCCATCTATGCATTGTGGGTTGATTTGGTGTTTGAGCTTCTGCTGTCAAACTATATACATTCACTTAGTCTTTGCAGTACGTTTTGTACCAAACTGAATAATATATTTAAATAAGAAACGTCTGTCACCTGATCGATTATCCAATGTGTTAAGTCGCCATTCTATTATGAAACATACCATGGACCATAGACTGTATCAACCATAACAGTCAACATTAGCGTTTTCAGAATGGAATCAAGTTAGAGTTATTCACACTTTTAGAATTGAGATATAATACACCGGATAATCGAGGGTGCACGTACGTAACAGCCGCAACAACCAACATTTTTTTTACTGAACAATTTTAAATTTATATATACAGCTATTTGCCCGTTACGCTAAGTGGATTCTGTTTCGGCAGGAAATCTTGGCTGGTTCTCTTGCATTGACAATTTATATTTACTAGATGGCTAGCGGTCGACAGGCTCAAGTTCAATGCGACCAACCGGTCAAATCTATAACTTTACAGTGATTCGGGGGTATAGCTTCCTGAATTTGTCTCTTCCACTTGTTTGGTCTCTGTTCTGTTCACAATTTGAACGTTTTTTACGTACATGAAGGCGATTAAAAGATCTTGATGTTTCGAATCATCATTCGTGACCAACTCGTGTTATTCCGGGACAAGCCGAATAGCGACTTGTGCCCCTCTCATGGCCATTTTTGCGACCGGGTTCCGTCTTAGCGCAAACGGGCATACCTAAATCAACTGTCAACTCGTTGCGTAATGGTTAACTTATACTTCCCAATATATCATATATATTTCAGATGCAATTAAAAGCACTTCGGGACATGTGGAATTGGAATTATACAGTATGATTGAACACATGTAACTGTGTCTTGGGTATATTTTTAGATGCAAGCCATATGTAAAATCAAAAATAAATTTCTGAGGGATTCTTTGACGAAGAACTTGAAATTATGCGCGCATTCTGATTGGTTTGTAGTATTTTCGCGCATAACATTCATCGATACGGGGACGAGTCTTCTTGCAGGTTACGGATAGGGGCGAGACGTGACGAATGGTTTCGAATAAGACTATTTTTTTCACAGACCATGGTATCTGATTAAGGCCACAAGCCAGTTGTAGCTATCTGGATCTCTTGCCACGTGGCCACCTGACTGGAAACTAGCCAGGACGAGCATGCTTAAAGAATTCATCAAAGTCTATTTGGGGCAAAGGAATGAGAAAGATGGAAAAATAAGGTGTTTTAGTTGAAACAGGAGTGATTATTTGAAGTGAAAGGGATGTTCGCCGTGTGCTTTATTTTATTTCAGTTCTCAACAGAGCTGAAAGTCGTTTGTGAGCATCACTTGACCTCGATGTATTACAATATCACGTGTGTGTTTGGTTCTTAACGGTATGCTATCGCCCTTTGGTCATGCTTTACTTCCCTTAACTCCTCTAACGACATTCTCCTCACTAGGGGGCGCTTGCGTTGAAGCGATTGGATCGACCTAAGAAAAAGTAACAATTTGGCGTATTGGTTTCTGTATATATTTATATACTTTATTAGTTCCCGACGTTCCCAATTACTTATTTCAGTTATGTGCATGTATCGGAAGCATAAAAAAGAAAATCCTTGAACTTAAGTTTCATGTTTGGTGGTGTGAAGTGAAGACGGCTGATGTGGACCGTGTATGTTTGCAGATTGATGCAGTTTTCTGAGGCACTTACCGTTGATCTCAGAGGGACCAATTAAATAAAGATGCTAAATCAGCGGGGAGTGCACTGGCGCGTCACAAAAGGTTAAGAGTTTCAAGTGCGTGAGTAAGTTTGGTGTAGTGTTACTTTGTACAGTATGTCCGTTATCTTGGTTCGTCAGTTTGATGGGAGGAAAGCCAGTAATACATGTCTTAGACGTTGACCACTTTGGTCAAAGCCACAACAACGGGTATAGTGGTGACAAACCTTGAAGCAAAGGGGGAATCTGAGACTCGAAACCACGGTCATCGGATTCTGGCACGACTAAGGTATGCAACTCTGCACAGCGAATTCCGCGGCACCTTAGACGACTGGCTCACCCGCGTCCCCGAGAGGGAGGAGTGCGTACTTAGATTATTATAGCTGCGTTAGCATATCCCCTCTCATCCATCCATCGTTTGGCATTAGTTGTTTTTTTTCTATATGTCACTAACACCACTATTGATTGACCAGTTAGCATATCAGGCAATGTGCTTTTTAGCATTTACATAAAACTTCTATGTCTCCGATTGGCAACAACTCTTAAAATATTCTATGAAATGTTTTCGGTTTTTTTTCCTAATATCCTTATTCAAAGTTTGCTTTCTTTGTTCTATGAATTTTTCCCCTTAATGCAGAGAGACATTCCATCTTTTCACGTCTTTTGGTATGACACGGTCAGGGATCGAACCACCGACCTTTCGCTCTCCGGTGAGATCATCGTTCCTTTAGACCACGGAGTCTGTCCGTCACGTAGTGGCGATGTGGAAGTAAAAATACACTTCATAAGATATATCCGTACTTAAATGACGCAAGTTATATCATGATATGTTCATGAGCGTATTCTGAAGTGCATATACCCCCCTTTGAAGCCAGTAACATGAATAGAATAACAGAGGCTTTGTATCGCATATTTGTTACCGTTGCTTACTGGTTAAGGAATGTTTTTGCTTTCATAGTGGTAAAAGATCATATAATTTATCATGTTTCTGCTTTACCCTGCCGACTGTGCTATTGAGACACGTCTGAAAACATGTGTTTAGCAATTGTCTTTATCCCTTTTTTCGACCACTGAATCTTTGAGAAAATAATCTGTAAACCAAGTCATAAAAGATAAAAGGCTTCAAAAGCATGTTTTTCTCACAGAGTGACCTGTTAAGATTGATATTTTCATGAGTGGCACAGACACAAATGGAACTGTTCAACTCTTTTCAGATCACGTGATGGGATAATTATACTGCCTTACTAAAAGGCAATTGTTCTATTCAATTTTCTTTCTGATTTTCCAGCAACAATATTATTATACACTCAAGGAGTAATGATCTAGTTCGATAATAGTTACACTATCAGGATTTACATATTCAGCTAACCATTGCATAGAAATAAAACAACAGACCACCTACAACTCGCTTTCATTCATTTTACTGACTTGCAGCTATTCAATTCCTGTGAGATAATTTAGCATACAGACTAACGTGTTCTTAAGAAACCTTATCACAACTACGTTAAATCTGTGTATCTGTGGATGTGCGTGACCTTTGAAGGTGTGGGTCTGAGTAATTTACCTTGCTGTTAAATAACGCCTATATTTTCGTTCTTTTAACTTCCTTTAAGTTCTCGACTTCAAAGACTCGGAGAAAAAAACTTGATTGCTTTCCCCTAGCTTGCACGTCTTATGCTTGTCTCATGGCATTCATCGGAGCCCAGTTCTTCGCTACAAGCTGTAAAGTGCACATCTTGGTTCTAGTATCACAAGATCACCACGAAGCAATCTCCTGCATGTCTTATAAACATGACCCTTCCAGTTAATTTATGAGGTATAACGCTGGTTTACTAGCTCACTTCACCAATATCTAATATAGTACAGTTACGGAAGTGTTCCGTCTCCTACCTGTGGCGTACTTTGTACGGTGTCTAATTCAAGGAGTTGAGTTTTGTAAACAGAATTTCGAAAATATGCTCAGTGTGTTGTTCACAAATGTCCGTATTAATGTGTTTCCTATATTGTACTCAAAGAATTTGAAATGTTCGACTGGACCCGTAAAGATCCGGGTTAGAACTTCCTCAACCAATGCTTGCTGTAAAAGGTGACTGTGCTTGTCGTAAGAGGCGACTAACAGGATCGGGTGGTCAAGCTCGCTGGCTTGGTTGATGCATGTTATCGTATCCCAATTACGTGGATCGATGCTCGTGATATCAATCACTGGATTGTCTGGTCCGGACGCGATTATTTACAGACCGTCGTCATATAGCTGGACTTTTGCTGGGTGCGGCGTTAAACAAAAAACAAACCAAACTACAATGTTCGATTGAAGAACGAGATGTGCACATGGTGAAGGGGTTGAATCCACAGAGTTCAAAAGTCACATTCTTGAGAAACGGTTGTCTTTTTACAAATGCTGTCTTTGTACTATGTTACTTGAGTATAAATGAGAACATTTTACAGAATCAAAACATAGTTGAAATTCCACGGAAATGTGTCAGATATTGTCTAAAATTTTATTAGATGCTGTTTCAAACATGTCAGGTGATAATCGACACCTCTTGTTTGCTCCTTTCACTAAATGCAGCAACAACAAAATGAAGGACAAATTTAACACGAACTATTTCAGTGTATTGTATCTTTATTTCAGGAATGCCCTCGTGCTTCCTAATCATTTGGCAACCTTTCACTTCGGGTGATCATTAACATGGTAAGAAATAACGCTTACTTACACTTCTTGGTATAGTGGTAGAGCGTCCGCCCGGAGAGCGGAACATCCGGGGTTCGATCCCCGGCCGCGTCATACCAAAAGACGTTGAAAGATCGTACTTGTTGTTACCCTGTCTGGCACTCGGCATAAAGGGGCTAAAACAAGGACTGGTCGGCTCGGAGTCAGTATACTGTGTCTGAGTGGGGAATTCATGTTTAAGTGCGGCATGGTATCTCAGTGAGCTAGCAATATTAATCGGCATTAGTACAAGCAGCCACACACACACGTGCATGCACGTCGCTATATAAGTGTAATAATCTTGGACGCGACGTTAAACCTAGTTTCACCTCACCTCACCTCACCTCTTTCTTATGCAAGACCGTTAATAAATAGGTACCTGTTTGTTTGGGAGGGTATGCCCCTTGTGTGTGGAGCTCTATTTCAAAACTAGACACCATTCGGCTCATCTTCCCGAGGCAAGACAGTTAACTGACTTTAAAAGTCCAGTTTCCACCCTTGCCGAACAAGGCTGGAATTACTGGGCTCGATTGTAGCGCCACCAGTGGTTATTACCAGTTATGTCCCTTCTAAGTCTCTCCTATGGACCAATCAGATTCCACCTCTCGTATCACTTGCGTTTGCTTCACACAAAATGGTGGCGCCCAGTCAGGACGATCTGATCGATAATCAAGATCTATATTGTGATAAAACGGGTCTTACATCACGAAATGCATCAAATCACGTGAGCACCTTGATTAAAAACATGAAAAGATTTGGAAAATATCTGCTGACAACGAGTTGTCGGTGCACATGCTTTGCACATCCTGCAATCGATCGAAATCGGCACGATAGTTTACGAACCGGATTTCGATTTCGGTGCGCGATTTTGATTGGACTATGCATAGACTCCTTAGTCCAGCCAAAATGTAACTCCATAGTGAGTGAGTGAGTTTGGTTTAACGCCGCTTTTAACAGTTTTCCAGTTATATCACGCCGTGTCAGCTTAATGTGGGAGGAAAGCCCGAAGTGATGCAGGTCTCAGACGTTTACCACTTCGATGAAACCCACGAGAACGGGTATGGTGCTGACAAACCTAGAAACATAATTGGGGCGAACCGGGATTCGAACCCACAATCATAGGTTTCTGGCGTGCCCAAGGGAATCGCGGCGCCTTAGACGACTGGGTCACCCGTGCCCCCTGTAACTCCATAATACCAGCCTAGTTCGGCAAGGGTGGAAACTGGACTTTTATAGTCAGTTAACTCTCTTGCCTCGGAAAGATGCACTCGGCTCAACTCAGTCCAAGAGGCGAACATAGCAGCAGTCCATATTGGAACATGTTTCGCTATCAATACCCGGTAGCAGTCGCGAACCTTATATGATATAACAGTTGATATATTGCGTCCATTTGCTTTAACCTTCAAATCGAAATCTATATCTTATTTGTGTGAAACACAGAACAACCGGGCATGTTAAACGAACTGCACACGGTAGCATATGCCGTTACGGGGTTTACAGTAAATTTGAAATTCGGTAAATGTGATAAACCTGTTAACAGCAAAAAGTTGCTGACATGCCTTTGGTTCTTAAATTGCGTATCGGCAGCACCTTTTTTTCGACCTCGTAAAACCTAATCTCGATACAGACTTGAAACAAACATCCCAAAAACCTACAATAAAGAAGTCTAAATGATAGACCAGACAGTGCTACATGTATGCCCAAATTCTCCAAAGCATGACTTCAGGAGTGTTATTACAGCGGTAAAGTAACGAAATATCTTTCCCCACATCGGTTCGAAACGTTTGGACGTCAGTAGTGATACCGCCGCTTTCAATGATTGCGATTATCTGGAAGGAAATGATATTCGCTGCTGGATGATATAAACTTTTTCAAAAGTCTAATTTTATATTTTAATGAAGAAATGTATCTGGCTCGGTGTTTTCGTCAACACTGGAACATGACCGTATTTTTATTCCAAAGGGGAGTTCACGCGCTGTCAGACTATGCTCATGAATCAACCATAACTTACATCTTTAAGTTAGCAAGATTATACGTATAAAATGCATGCCCACGCCTTCATTGCACTGCCAGGTCTATCATTTCGACTTCTTCATTGTAGTTTTTAGGGAGGTTGGTTTCAAGTTCATATTGAAGTAATGATTTACGAGGTGGTAGAAAAACTGCTGCCGATAAGGGATTTAAGAACCAAAGGATTGTCTGCACCTTTTTGCTGTTAATATGTTCATCGCTTTTACCGGAATTTAAATTTACTGTTATCTCCGTGATGGCAGAACCCGCCGCGTGTAGTTCGTATGACATGACATTTGTGAAGATCTTATCTCTCTTTGACAGAAATTCGGTATAAATTTCAGTTTGGTTGAAGGTTACAGCAAATGGAAATGGGTGAGTATGGTTTTACACCGCTTTTAGCAATATTTCAGCAATATCACGGCGGGGGACACAAGAAATGGGCTTCACACATTGAACCCATGTCGGGAATCGAACCCTGATCTTCGGCGTGACGAGCGTACGCTTTAACCACTAAGCTACCCGACCGCCCCTTAAAGGAAATGGACACAATTGGAACGGCTGTATCAGGTACCGAATTTCAGATGTACTTGGAAATAGAGTTCAAACACAAAGATACCTCTTACTTCAATACAGAGTAGAGAGTGATGAGGTGAAATGGCGTTTAACATTGCGTTTGGTATTATTGCCCTTGTAACAACATGCGCGTGTGTGTATGTATGTATGTGTGTATAACTCTCTGAGTGTGTGTGTGTGTGTGTGTGTGTGTGTGTGTGTGTGTGTGTGTGTGTGTGTGTGTGTGTGTGTGTCGTGCGTGCGACTTTTTGTACTGGTCCGGATTCATGGCGTTTTCATAGCTAGACTACGGAGATACCATACCGCAGTTTAGGTCGATACCACACTCAGATATTGTACACTGAATCCGAACCAACCAGTTCTTGTTTTGTCCTCTCAGCGTCAGGCAGGGTAACAACAAGTACCATAACGACGTTTGCCGTGACGTCCCAGGGAATCGAACCACCGACTTTCTTTTCTCCTACCAGACGCTCTATCTACAGACTACCGAGGCAGTCACAACAGTCACTTTCCCCTTTATGTCGAGCAATAGTCCAGCAGCTCCAGTCTTTGGTGTCTACATTTCAATCAAGGTACAATCAAGCATGCTCTTTCTGCGAAGATTTAAGAGAATCATACGACTCTTGCTCAAAAGTTGTTTTATCAGGGTTACAACATTCATGAACTCAATAAAGCTCTGAAAATGTGTTATTTTAGACGTGTGGAGGACATTTACAAATTTGATACATCATTAACATATCATCACTATTTGACATTGATTCAATGACACATGCTTATGATATTCGGATATGTATCATTCAACTAGGGATGGGATGCGGGGAGTCGCATTGATATTGAGTCGCATTTTTGGCAAGAGGTCAGCAGTCGTATTAATTTGAAGACGCATTAATTTCAAGATATACAGTATACTGTAGGGCAAAATACAAATTTTCTGGTCGGTCAATCGGAGGTTTCAAATCTCACTAACAAGGCACTTTCCAAACCAAATGCATGATTCTATGTGTACTTCATTGAATTGGAACATTTTTCTGCACCTTTTTCACCAGATATATGTGACCGGTCATTCGATATGGAGACCTTTTTACCATTTATTTCAGTAGTAAAAAAATATTTTGCCTCGGGTTTTTACCATGGACTAACGGCTATTTAGGTCCGTGGTTTTACACACAGAAAAGGTTGGATGTCCTGAAAAATTATGTCAGACACGTATCCCGGACTCACCAAAGTTTGAATTATACCATGGGCAAACAGATAAAAAAAACTCCATATGAAATAGATTTCACACAACTCCACCCTCGATTATCCAGTATAGTATATCTCCAATCTCAATTAATACCCTGGACACATTCGTCATCATTGCTTCGTTTTGGAAGTGACGTCACTATTGTCATATTTCCTACCGGTTGTGTCATTTAAGTCGAGATTAAAACGAAATTGTGTCATCGAATAGACCCAAAGTATGGCGATATGATCCACTGGATAATCGAGGGTGATGCAACGTGGGTTCATCGCCCAGATCATGTCATCTATGATTCGTTACAACTGCACGGATGGGGATTTCAGGCTTGAAACACAACTGCGGGTATTGTCTATATCAATGACTATCAATAATTGTGTCAAGAAGTAGAGTAGAAACGGACATTGAAAGACAACTTACTGTACTCAGCGTACAATTGACCGTTCTTTTATTTATCTGAACTTGGCTACAACAATTTTCAAATACGTAGTGAGACTCGTAAACTGCAAATGATTTTGTGTCGGTGTAGGAGGCTCAGATGACTCCCCTTAGGCCCAAACGACTCCCCCGTCGTAGGCTCAGATAACTGCCCAGGCACAAATGACTCCCCCATTTGTTTTCAAGAATACAATGTTTTGAAACTAATTGTGCTACAGTCTGTGAATGTCGTACACGAATAATATATTTTCGATGATACAGCACAATATTTTCGATGATTGCACCCCATTTGTTATAATGTTGTAAACATTATAAGATGTTTGCATAATATGATTTTTAAATACTGTTACAGATCAGCAACTTTATTTTCTGACATAATGGCTTGATGTGATGTGATATTGACGCTTAACTGCAATATTTGTTTAACTTAGGAAAGATTTGTATTCATTTTTCTGTTTGAATTACTAACTTTGTATTTCAAATAATACTGCACCTGATGTTTGATTGTAATGGCTGTAATATTTTTAAGAAAGATAATTATTTTGGCACCTTGACTTTTTGACAATTTTATTTCTTCATGTAAAATGTTGATATGCACGCACGATCATTATGTAACAAAATTAATGGAAATCTATATTTCTAAAACATATGAAAACAATTACTTTACCTAATGTGATATGATAATAAGTTTCCTTTTTGAAATTATTTATATCGTCAACTTACCTAAGTGTGCTTTGTGTTCAGAAATTAATGTGTAGGAAGTCGGCGCGGTTCATTGTTATATTGGGGAATAGGTGGTTGATACACTTATGTCTCTTCATACACGGAAACTAATCGTCTTGTAAATTATACTGAACAGCACTGAAAACGCCCCACCATGAAAATGGATGTATTTTTATCCGGGCTTAAGTCATATGAAAATATATAAGTGAATGAGTAATATACGACGTTCTGGACGAAGTATGAAGAAGAACAGCTCGTCAAAACATATTCCTAATTCTTTTGTGAGCGACATCGCCAAAACGCAACAAATTGCGTGCACATCATGGAAAACGTGTTTTGTTTCACGGAAGCATGCAGAATAGGGCTATAAAAGACAGACTTTTAAAAGCCACATCACTTGTTGCTGCAGACGTAAAGGGTACTGACACAAGAAATGCCAAGATAAACAGCAGAGGAACGTGAACGTGCCTTGGGCATGCTTCAAGTTGGTACGTCAAGTAGAGTCGTTGCACAACGGTTTCAATGTCATCATTGCAGATACCAGCAGACAAGAAGCACCAGAGATCGACCACGTCCGGGTCAAAGTCGTGTAACTACACCACGTCAGGATCGCCATATTGTTCGTCGGCATCTTCGTGATCGTACACTTCCGGCAACCAGGATTGCAGCAACCCTACAAGGCTACGGGGCTACCGTACGGGGTTTGATCAGCGCTGACACCGTACGTCGACGTCTCCGCTCAGCAGGGCTACGTGCTCGACGTCCATATGTTGGACCCATACTCACTGATCGACATCGAAATGAACTTCTGCGTTGGGCCAAAAGGCATCGTCATTGGAGATTGCGGCAGTGGCATGGTGTGCTGTTCTCTGATGAGTCCCGTTTTCATTTACGGAATGCTGACGGTCGACTGCGAGTGTGGCGTCGACGTGGAGAACGTTACCACAATGACTGCGTTGTACAGACAGATCGATGGGGGAGGGAGTGTCATTGTGTGGGGCGGCATCAGTCATAACCATCGAACAGAGCTCCATGTTTGTCGTGGAAGAGTTAATGCCCTTTACTACAGGAATAACATATTGGCAAATCACGTCATACCATTCTTGCATCAGCACCAGGATATGCACACCTCCCAGCAAGATAATGCGAGAGCGCACACAGCACGTGTTTCAACACAGTACCTAGCGAACAATAATGTGCCTCTGCTTCCATGGCCAGCCCTGTCACCCGATCTATCGCCAATTGAACATCTATGGGATTACCTGGGTCAACGCCTCTCACGTCGTCCGCAAGTACGGAACGTGAGAGAACTTGAAGATACACTACGTCAAGAGTGGAATGCCCCAGAACACTATTCGCAGACTTATTCGATCAATGAGAAGACGTTGCATGGCCTGTGTTGCTGCCAATGGCGGACATACCAGATATTGACTTTTCATTTTAACCCTATGTGTCTTCCTTACACTGATGACGTAAATGTAATTACTGTGTGGTATTCCTGTTTCCTTTGTCGTCTTACTAAATAATCCGTCTATGTCTGTTCTAATTGAAATCGGTCATTGCTGAAGTTGTTTTTGTAATATTTCAAGATTTATTGTTGTTGCGTTTTCAATGTTGTTCAGTATATAATATATTATGGGTTTTATTAATGTTGCCTATTGTTTTTAATGCAGCGAATTACAATTACGGGGCTAGTTGCATAATATTGGTATCCCATCTATGGCAGTAAAATCCATTCTTATTTTAAATGAGGTTATTTAATTGTTTATTTACGTTTGTTGAACGTCCAGGTGCACTCATTAATATTTCAGCTACAT
Organism: Haliotis rufescens; assembly: GCF_023055435.1. Lineage (NCBI taxonomy): Eukaryota > Metazoa > Mollusca > Gastropoda > Lepetellida > Haliotidae > Haliotis > Haliotis rufescens. Next base: position 55,548,359 of record NW_025963779.1, on the reverse strand, counting down.
GACGAGGGTCTGCAAAATTAATACTTTTTCCTAATCTTTCCAAGACAAATCAGGGGGCGGTCGGGTAGCCTAGTGGTTAAAGCGTTCGCTCGTCACGCAGAAGACCCGGGTTTGATTCCCCGCATAGGTACATTGTGTGAAGCCCATTTCTGGTATTCCCCGTCGTGAAATTGCTGTAATATTGCTAAAAGCGGTGTATAACCCCATTCACTCACTAGAAAAAAACAGTGATTGATATAATAAACAACCACACTCGCCATCCTAGGATGATCAAACTAAGTTAAAGAGCTTGACCACCCTCTTCATAGGTCGCCTCGTACAACCATTGTCCTCAAAGGACCTTTAAAAGGCTTCAATACTTCAACTGACATGAAAGATTGTACATGCTCATCCAGCCCAAAGTGTAAAACTGTACTTCAAAGCCCCATACCCCTGGTTTCACCAAGGTTGTAAACGCTGCATCACTTCGGGGTTTCCTCCCACATCAAACTGACGCGCAGTGATGTAACTGGAATACTGTTCAAAGCGGCATGCCCAACTCGCAATTACTAATCTAAACCTTACTAAAACTACCAACACTGTCCATTTCTATCTGATTTTCAAATTCTTGTTTTTGTGCTCTTAACGCAATCACCTGAATGCTCCCTCTCTGAGGGAAATGTTACTGGCAAATAAGAACAATTCTCGTTTACAGTAACTGTGTATGGAGAAGCTGTTATGTGCATTCTATTTGGCGAGTTCGTAGCCAGGAGAACGAATGTACCGAGTTAAAGACAGTGATGCCTCAGAGAAAATTACATATCATTCAATATCAGTCTTCCCAAGATTATTTTTACACTTTGATAAATGCGGCAAACACTTCCTTCATTTAAGTGTAGGGGAAGGTTGGTGTGTAGTCGCCTTAATTCGCTGTGCAGAGTTGCGTCCCATAGTCTGTGATTGTGGGTTCGAATCCACGATTCGCCTTGATTATTTTTCTACGTTTGACAGCACCATAACCGTGCTCGTGAATCTCCACATCAACATGCCAAAATCGCATCGGGCTTTCCCTCACATCAAACTGACACGTCGTGATGTTGCTCAAATAATGTTTAAAGCGACGCTAAACTTACTCATCATAGTTATACATGTACATAGAGGGCACGGGTGGCCCAGTCGTCTACGACGCCGCGATTCGCTGTGCAGAGTTGCGACCCTTGGGCACGCCAGAAACCTATGATTGTGGGTTCAGGCTTATCTGGGGCGCCTCCTAGCCAATACACGTTCGTTGCCTGGGCATCCATAGTGCATGTCTTGAGTGTGCGTCTCGTCATATAAAACTTATAATAAAAGAATAAAACCGATATGGCGTGTAAGATTATATGTGCAAAACTATTCACAATTCAATGGCTAATGTTCAATCGCTAAAATTTCAACTGTGCATTCGGTGTTCGTAGTTTTAATAAGGAAACGTGGTGAAGGTTCGATAGCAGTTAATTCCCTCCTTTGAATATTATTTTAAAAAAACATACAACGAGGAGATTTTCATAAAACGGGAAGTTCGTTCTACTTTTCTGTTCAAGCTGGCGAATGGGTCAGATGTTAAACAAAAGACGTTTGAGACGTATGTTCATTTAGGGCCGGTGGCATTTTCCCGAGGCAAGAGAGTTAACTGACTATATAAGTCCAGTTTCCACCCTTGCCGAACTAGTCTGGTATTATGGAGTTATATTTTGGATGGACTAACGCGTCTGTGCATAGTCCAATCAAAATTGCGTAACGAAATGGAAATCCGGTTTGTGAACTGTCGTGCAGTTTTCGGTCGATTGCAGGATTTGCAAAGGATGTGCACCGCCAACTCGGCGTCAGTGGATATTTTCCAAATCTTTTCATGTTTTTAATCAAGGCGCTCACGTGATTTGGTGCACTTTGCGATGTAAGACCCGTTTTATCACAATATAGATAGTGATTTTGATCAGTTCGTCTTGACTGTGCGCCGCCATTTTGTTTGAAGCAAACGCAAATGATACTAGAGGTGGAATCTGATTGGTTAATAGGAGAGGCATAGAAGAGACTCAACTCGTAATAACCACTTGTGGCGCTACGATCGAGCCCAAGAATTCTATTCTAGTTCGGCAAGGGTGAAAAGTGGACTTTTATAGTCAGTTAACTCAGTTGCCTCGAGAAGATGTATATTATCAAGTCTGGTACCAATCAGTTCTCAAATATATACATATATATAGTGTACAGCAGCAGATGAATAACACCAACCATATCAATGTACAACAAAATTTAGGTCATACACCAACTCAACCAATCAATCCCCAGTGCATTGAAGGGAATGGTGGGAGCATTTATTCCGGTTCCGGTCTGACAATTTCTCCCCAAGCGAAGCTAAACTGACACACAGGCTCTGCCGAGAGGTAGCAGATCACTGAGTGCATTCCGTTCTGAGATATTTGATATTCGAAATGGGTCCAGTAGCTGCTAACCTTATTGATATCTTTGCGCATGTCTTTTTTGCTGGAAGACTAACAGCTATGGAGAAACCTACGAGAAGGGGAACTGGTACTGATTATCCAAGACACATGGATATTCCAAACTACGACCAAAGTTGCTGACATGCTTAAGGGACGTAACTCTGTAGAGCAAATAACGGCGCCTTGGACGAACAGGGCAGCAGTGAAACTGAAATACCGTTGGTTCACTCACTCTCCGCTAGTCGTGGTTTCGTATCCTAGATTCGCACAGATGATGTCGCTTTGTTTGCCAGTACCATACCTTAGACTGGCACCCTGTCCTACTGGCGACTGCACAAACCCTAATATATGGTATTTCCCAAAATGTCGGACAATGACAGTGGCTCATCATGCTTGGTTCCTGTCTAAACTAAGTGTCAGAGTCAAGTCGTTATTTGGTCTCTAGTCAAGTGAATGTACCAAAATCGGAACCACTTCACCATTTGGCCTTGATGTCATAAATCCTTCCAAAAATAGCGGCCCTGACCTGTCCTTACAGTGCGACGAGGAGCGAAAGAGCTAAAGGGCAGGAAAACCAGTCTATACCATAGCTATTTCACAACAGAGGTGACCCGGGGTAGAAAAGGTCTTCAGCAACCTAAGCTTGCCGTAAAAGGCGACTATGCCTGTCGAAAGTTGCGACTAACGGGATCTGGTAGTCAGACTCGCTGATTTGGTGGATGCATGTCATCGTATGCCCATGATGTCAATCACTGGATTGTCTAGTCCAGACTAAGACGCCGTCACATAGAGGCCGGCGTTCAACAAACAAACAAACAAACAAACAAACAACAAGCAAACAAACACAACAGAGGTAAAGGACCACGACGTTTATTACGCATCTGTGGCTCCAAACTCCTGCAATAAGCTGACACAGCGCTACATAGCGAGCTAACCGCCTCCGTGGTCTAATGGTAGAGCGTCCGCCCGCATTAAGGGGCTAAAACAAGGACTGGTCGGCTCGGAGTCAGTATACTGTGTCTGAGTGGGGTATTCATGTTAAACTGCGGCATGGTATCTCAGTGTGCTAGCACTATAAATCGGCATCAGTCCGGACTAGTACAAGCAGCCACACACACACACACACATACACGTGCATGCACGTCGCTATATAAGTGCAATAATCTTGGACGCGACGTTAAACCCCGTTTCACCTCACCCACCTCACATAGCGAGCTACTCTTCAAAGCGGCGTTAAACCTCAATCCACTCACTCATCCATACCACGACTGACTTCTGTCAGTGACACGTAAGTCTATTAAGTATGTCGTGCACGACGTCGTTTGGCTTCACTGACAAAGATCAAGGCACAAGATCACGAGAAGACATATGTGTTCGAGATTAAAGAGAACGAGAGATCAAAACGAACTTTTTTAGCTCTTTTTACTGAGGAATCCAAGGGTTTCCCAAATAGAATATGGCACCTAACGTGGTCAACAAAATAGTTAACTGTGCAGAATATACGCTAAGAACTTTCAGAGCCATGCTGCTCGAATATGTGTTATGCATAATCTTGGAATTAGACAAAGTGCCTTAACATCCACTTAACTTTAATTTTCAGACATTTATTGACAACAATTGAGAAATAAACTCATAATTTATAGAAAATATAAAGATGACATAAAAATCAATCCATATCTGTATCACTGCACAGTAGCAAAAACAGACATGTTTACAAAAATGATAGTTTTATGAAAAGATACATGCCTGTTAATGTATGAAAGAAAATATTAATAATTTGATTGCAATGGTCGTAACATTTTCAATTTTCACATGCGTTATCCGTTTTGTGAGGGAGTGGGTGAGTATGATTTTACGCCGCTTTTAGCAACATCACGGCGGGGGACACCAGAAATCGGCTACGCACATCGTACCCATGTCGGGAATCGAACCCGGGTCTTCGGCGTGTCAAGCGAACGCTTTAACCATTAGGCTACCCGACCGCCTTATTCCGTTTTGTGAATATATCCTACAACCACCAATTTTTCTGTTGCTCACTTCACTTTGTTTTTAAAAGAGGATGAGAATCCTAACTCAGAGCACAGTTTCTGTGTTGACCACTTGGCAATGGCGCGCCACAGTGTCCAGCTATGTAATGTGAGTGATAAGGCCGGGGTATCATAGTACCTGATTTTGATGGTTTCTCTACATTTGGCCGAGGAGTATATGTGTTGTCGTGCATGGTGTAAAGATACATCAAGATGTGAAGGTGGCAATATTTTACGTCTCTTCGCTCAATGAAGATATTTGGACAAGCTGTCGTGAAACCGATGCGCCCTCGCAGTTCGGAGAAATTGATACGAGTTATCGCCCTTTGTCCACGATATTCAGTTCTTTTCGGTAGAAGTTTCGCCCGTACCCCACTCCGGTGTGGCGGAAGGTCTTCTGTTTCCAGGTAAGAAACATTTCAGTATTCTTATCTTTTAACAACCTGTTCTAGAAACAAAATTAAATATATTCACAGAATGGGCATCACAGCTTTTCATTTTATTAAACTATATTTAATTACATTATTATTTAATTTATTTATCAAAATATTTGCCAGTGTACACATTTTTTTACATTTATTGAGCACATGGTCTTCAACCATGTGCTACCCTATATAAATAATAAGGATTCTCTTTGGGCATAAATTTAATTTATTAAGTATACATATTCTGCATTGAACTCTGATGGAGGGGACCCGTGAAGATTCCGGGGTAGAATAGGTCTTCAGCAACCCATGCTTTCCGTAAAAGGTGACTATGCTTGTCGTAAAAGGCGACTAACGGGATCGTGTGGTCAGGCTCGCTGACGTGGTTGATGCATGTCATCGATCCCAATTGCGTGGATCGATGCTCATGATATCAATCACTGGATTGTCTGGTCCAGACTCGATTATTTACAGACCGTCGTCATATAGCTGGAATATTGCTGAGTGCGGCGTTAAACAATAAACCAACCAACCAACCAACCAACTTATGGAGGGAGGTCATCTGTTTCCCTCCTATCATCTGACACGAATAAAACTCGCCATCATCCTCTCAATTGCTTCAATCTTCGACAAGTTGCCTGGACAAGTGACTGGACATACATAAACAAAACATGCCTGCCGTAAAAGGCGACTGTGCTTGCCGTAAAAGGCGACTAACGGGATCGGGTGGTCAGGCTCGCTGACTTGGTTGATGCATGTCGTCGTATCCAAATTGCGCGGATCTACGTTCATGATGTCAATCACTGGATTGTCTGGCCCAGACTCGATTATTTACAGACCGCCGTCATATAGCTGGAATATTGCTGAGTGCGGCGTTAAACAACAAACAAACAAACAACATTTTCAAAGCTCGACTGATTCACAGAACGACAGTCAGGTCTGGAGGAACGCACGAGTATTTTGTTGTCTTCTTTTGGTTGTTTGGCAAACAGACAATGAAAGTGGCAAGGACAAAACTCTCAATGTCCAACTGTGTCTCTCGCTGTGTCGTGTTTCAACCACGTGAATTTCGTGCAGCACGAGCTCTACAATCGCCCCCACTCACGGTGGACTGGAAGGCAGGTGGGAAAGACGAGATTCGAAATTTGACGTGGAAATCACTAATATGATTGGCAGAGGGCGCTGCTTGCTGTTTTGTCAACAGTTTATAACCTGTTTGTTTTGTTTTTCATTTGGAAAATGTTTGTTGTTTGTTGTTTAACGCCGCACTCAGCAATATTCCAGCTACGGTCTGTAAGTAATCGAGCTTGGGCTTGACTGAAATCATGAGTATCGATCTACGCAAATGTGAGTGAGTAGATTTTTACACTTTCAACCACAGCTTTGTCAGGTCAAGGTTCGATAACTTAGGAAAGATACATTTTCAAAACTAAATGGTTTGAGGGGGATAGATTTTTAAAATTATTCGCTAAATCACAGGTGATAAGCGCTGTCCATGCCAAACCGGAATTTGGTAAGTTGCAACTACCATTTTCACGCTAAACAGTAAATATTATGATTTCACCAGAGCATGATTTAGACACGTTTTTTAGACCTTTTAATCAATATATTGAACTAAGACTACCTTATATCATGCACCTAAAGGCTTCCGAGGCATAATGGTTTGCTATTGAGCTCGAGTTTGAGCTTCTGATGCTGATAGTATAGTGCACTCAGAGTCTGATAGGACGACTGCCTTTGCTTCCGGTAGTTCCGGTATGAGTTTGAGCGCATGATGAATTGCCTCCAACTCAGCAGTGAATACTGACTGACCGTCAGGCCGGCGAACCGAATGTGCTTGGGGTTTTAAGTTAAGGATGTGGATCCCGTAATCAGCAATGTTGTTGATAGGATTCTTGGATCCATCAGTGTATATATGGGCCCAGGGGTCCCGGCTAGTTTGAATTTTAGTGATAGCTGCTGATCGTCAAAGGTTGGGTTTTCGTTTATGGGGACTTCTGATCTTAACGCGGTGTCACCTTTGAGCGTTTGTTATGTCCAGGGGAAGTGTTATCCTTTGTAGTGACTTTCTGGTGCCTGAATGTCATCACAATTGTGATTTCGGGTGAGTTCACGTGCTATTATCCCAGATGGATTTTTCCGCGCTTGGGCTTCATCTCGGGTGTTTTTGTCTTGCCATATATTTTTCACCAAAGGGTTTGATGTTCGTCCCCAGAACGATAATATTGCCTGCTCTCTTATTACTTTCAATGGGAGTTCTTCTGTTTCTTCTTTTAGTGCTTCTAGTGAGGTACCTGTTGCTGCACCTGTGGCCAGCATTAGGGTTTTGTATTGTATTCTGTAGAGGCGGATCAAGACAGAGTTTGATGCAGAGTGAAAGGTCTCACAACCATGGTCTATTTTTGATCTTATGAGTGATTTATAGAGGTCAAGCTGAGTGTCCCTTGGGGTACCCTAAGAAGTTCCTGTAATTGCCTGCAATACGTTCAGGTCTCATGACTTCTATTTTCAACATATGCTATATGTTTGTTCGAAGTGAGGTGTTGATCTAGGATCACGCCCAGAAATCATGCGAATTTTTCGATTTGGCTTGCCTTTTGTGGAGAGACGGGGTATCCTTGCATCTTTTCCCCTGCCTTTTAATAGAACTCCTACAGTTCACTTCACTTGAAAGGATGAACCCCCATTTACTCCATCCAGGGCTGACTGGAGGTTTGTTTGGATTTGTGAAATATCTCTATGTTTTACCCATAGTGCTCCGTCATCAGCGAATTTAGAAGTTTGGGTTGGATTTGGTTGGTTGGTTTGTTGTTTAACGCCGCACTCAGCAATATACCAGCTTTATGACGGCGGTCTGTAAATAATCGAGTCTGGACCAGACAATCCAGTGATTGACATCATGAGCATCGATCCACGCAATTGGGATCGATGACATGCATCAACCAAGTCAGCGAGCCTGACCACTCGATCCCGTTAGTCGCCTTTTACGGCAAGCATGGGTCGTTTGGCTAGGAGAGTTGGCATGATCAAATAGATCATTGATAATGATGTTAAACAGAGTTGGGCTTGTAATGCTACCTTGTGGCGTGCCGTTGTCCGGTGACATAGGGTCAGATGATTGTTCTCGATGTTCACTGATAGCGACCTGTCTTGCAGGAAGCTGTCTATGAAGTTGTCATATTCCCTTACTCCATCTTGTGCTAACTTGGTGAGAAGTCCGTCATGCCATGCCATGTCCAGAAATACTGCTGCTAGGTATGGTCTGGTAATTCTTTGCTGCAAGTTGATGCTGACAGATGAGAAGGGCTCAGCTAGAATGTTGACCTTTTCTTTATCCGTATGGACGTTGGCTGACTTGGGAATTGTTTTGTAGGTTTACGCTTGCCCGTGATATGGTGTATTTTGCTCCAGACTATGTTAGTATTTGGGTTTTTTCATTTAGAGATTTGCAGAAGGGCTGTCATGACTACTTTTTTTAATCGTCTTTGAGGTGTCTTCCTTTTGTCCTGGCTGCTTAGACTTGGGCAACGTATGCTTTATCCCTTTTTTACCTGTTGAGGGCTTTCTCACTCTCTTAGCTATTTCCCTGTTCCCCCATGGTACCGGAGTTTTGCCGGTTTTGTGGGCTTTTTTGATGTATTAATATTTCAGTTACGGTAATATTTTTGTTTAGGTGAGATTTTTGTCAAAAAGATTATCCGAGGCAATTTCTGAGGATTTGATTGATGGACATCCCACCCTGAATTTGGGCCAATCTGCCTTCGCAAAGTCCCATGTGGTCTGGGGATTGATGTTCCTCTAATTGCTCTGGGTTACCTGTGTAGGTGAGTATGGGAAGGTGGTCACTTCCCCAAGTGTCATCATGGACTTCCCATTGGCAACGTGAGGCGAAACTCTCTGTGGTAATTGTGAGGTGAGTTGAACTCCAAGGGAACTGCCCTTGTTTAGCGTTATTAAATTGTCGTGTTCAACCCAATTCTCTACTTACACAAGATAGCTCCAAGTATTTTAAACCATGTCGTCACGACAGCCTCTCAATCCTAGCCGTGAGAATGGTAAAGACCGGTAAGCCAAGGACATGTGCTTTCTAAAATACGGAAAAGACCATTTTCAAACTAACTACTAAAATATTATATGGGAGATGTAGATAACAAAAATAAAGGGTTGATCATAAGCTATTCAAAGATATTTAAACATTTACAAACAGATATGTACAATTAGCGAGGTGACAAAAATGAATAAATTCATGAGAAATATTTACATAGTACTAGATAATACCGCTACTGCGTGTAAATCAAAGTTACAAAACCACTTTCAATACATTAAAAAGCGTGCATACATATAAGACATAGCATCTATTAAATCAAAACATGATAAAAGTATGCGATTAAACTGCAACAGAAAAACTCACAAGTTCTCTAACAATACGCTCATGATCATACAGACACTGACCTGTACCGGACGGCGCCGAACTGTGACCATCGCGGTACATTTACGAGTGGCGAAAGCGCTATGGCTACTTGGCCGTGGCAGGGTTGGATTTATAACCGGTGACGTTCTGATACAACGGTGAGCATCATACGCTGCTCATGCTGTCAACCACTGGTAAGCCTGACTCGAATATTTTCTACTCACACTGGTACATGTCGTAGGAGACGTCTAAATTCGACCGGCACTATGACTTGGCTGATTGGGTGTCTTCCTGCCCTAATAAAGGGGATAGCTGCTCGTGTTCTCAATCACGGGCTAGTCTGGTTCAGACTCGATTATTTATAAGGCCGTCGTCTTAGATTTAGAAAAACACTGGCAATGATGTAAAACTCGATTAACACACTCACTGACTAAATAATTTAATGTACAACCATGTAAACAAATCTTTCTCCTTTTTGTAACAGTCATCTCTGTCCAAGGTAATAGAATGGACGCTTGTCAATATTTTATAGCGCTTCAGTCAATATGTTGCATGGTCTTTTGAGGAACCATTCACGTAGCACTGTATCCATCTTCCCGAGGCAAGAGCGTCCACTAGCCTTTTTATCAAAGTCTTGTTTCCACCCTTGACACATCTAGCCCACTTTCCTGTGCTAAATATGATTGGACTATCGCACATATCGATAGTCCAACCAGAGAACTTTTCACAAAGTCAACATCCACGACTGGTACACCTTCGTATGAAAGTGATTTACCGCTGGAATATGTCTCTTTCATCTTTTTAACCCCCAACGATTGCCTGTGCTTTTGTGTCAGGGATAAAATTGCGAATCTTTTCGTTGTCTGATCGACTTAGTCGTCGCCTATGGTAGTCGCCATCTTTGTGAAGCTATACGAGATAAGAACAGCGATCTGATTGGATATCGCGTTTTCATTTCAAGGGGCACAACTCGTGATCTACGCGAGGTGGCGCCAGGGTCGAGACAAGAAAAGTGGCCATGTTCTGACAAGGGTAGAAACTAAGTTTTGATATAGGCTAGTGGACACGCTTGACTCGGGAAGATGGACTCTGGTTTGTCTCCCTGTAACTTAAGTGAACATTTTTCTTTCGTTCAATACAAGACAACACCATTTTATTTTGATATGAATATAAGCAACAAACCCCTTTCATTACCATAATAAAATTCAATAAAAGCGACAAAATTTATTTCATAATAATTACAAATCTCTGCTGTAAGCAGTCGTTCGAAATTTCCAGTCGGGTTCCCACTATTTCATAAGCATGATACCCGTGAAGATCCGGGGAAGAATAGGTCTTCAGCAACCCATGCTTGCCGTAAAAGTCGACTATGTTTTTACATTTTCCAGTGGGCCAAAAATTATCCATAATGATTTTTACATTTTCCAGTGGGCCCAAAATAACCCAAACTATTTTTCACATTTTCAAGTGGGCCAAAACGGGCTATTATCCTACCTCGTCCTTTATATGAAACAAAGCCATGAAGATCAGGACCTCAGCAACCCATGCTTGCTTGTAAGAGGCGACTAACGGAAGCGGGTGGTCAGGATCGCGGACTTGCAATTGGTTGATGCATGTCATCGTATCCAAAAGATCCATGTTGTGACCTTGACCTAACTCAGCGTTATATTGTACGATGCAGCAACTACAGAATATGATCATCGTACACATTCAACATAAAATTATAGAAAATGTTATACAGTACACTACATATCCGAGTGAATTAGAGAATAACCAACGAGTGATGGGTAAATTAATGCTTATCAACCAAGCGAAAAAATATTGTTTGTTTGTTGTTTAACGTCGCACTCAGCAATATTCTATCTGTCTGTAAATAATCGAGTCTGTACCAGACAATCCAGGGATTAACACCATGAGCATCGGTCCACGCAATTGGGATACGATGACATGCATCAACCAAGTCTGCGAGCCTGACCACCCGATCTCGTTAGTCGCCTCTTACGACAAGCATCGTTGCCATTTACGGCAAGCATGGGTTGCTGAAGACCTATTCTACCCCGGATCTGCACTGGTCCCTGTGAATCTGATTTGCACTAATTTCAGTTTCTATTATACAACAAACAATATGTTGGCCTCAACAACACGAAAACGCGTGTGTAACCCTACACAATAGCGTACGAATAACACGTGAATTCAGACAAGCATAACAAACCAAACAGGAGAAAATGTCAGTACTTCACACTAGCTCAGGGTGTTTATTAGCCATTGTAATACATGTCAGAGCTGTATGTTTTTGTTTACATTGCAAATAAACTACGACAAAGCGAAAACGTTACTGTCAAGAGTGAATGATGGATATGTTTTCATATGTTTCGTCAAGGAAACAGTTTCGCTAAAACATAGCGAAAACTATTTTCTCAAATGTCAATATCCAATGATCTTGAATCAGACGTGTGGCAGTCTGTCACGCACAGTTACATTGTGCAATGGCGGCACTCTCGTCTGCATGCCGTTCCCTTCATCGCAGCGCCCCCTAGTGTGCGGATGTCTCGCGCGACATCGCGTGACTGTCACCGATACATTGACTGCGCGCCCAGCCTCCACCGGAAACTTTCGTTTTTAGGTGGAATTAGCTCTCTTAACATCTACATCCGAAACTAAATCGAGCAGAAGAAGAGGGGCAAATATGCTACGATCAAGACAAATTAACGGGGGAAAGAATCACAAAATTAAAATAACATAGTAGGGATTTCTCCGCCGAACACGATGGTGCCGTGTCATAGGTGGTTGTGCGTCTCCGTCGTGAACGGCACGCCGAAAGCGCGGAAGCTGGGAAGTCAATATAAACAAGGTGTAATGGTTCTATTTCCTTATACAGGAGTATTTGAACAGGGATACAAAAGCTGCAGAGAAGGCATAGAGATGACATAGTAATTAGCAAAGCAGCCTGTAATACGATCCTGTCGTGATGAAAGACCCACACCGTTGTTCGCTGATTAACTGAGTCTTCAAGAGAATGTAGAACCCCGTGGTCGCTACTACCCAACCCATACACTATGTCGCGCCTGACAAAGTCATTTAAGGAAACAAAAGATGTTAAATAAGATCGTGATTTGTTTTCATAAAGTGGTTGATTAACCCTTAATCAGATGTCTTTCGTGTCATTGTCTGTACCTACTGGAGCCTCGATCCCGCTGTGATGGAGATACATCCTGATGGATTAATGACTTTCTTCCTTCACGATCCCGTCGCCTCCGGGTTGTAAATAGAAGGAGATATATGCGTTGTATAAGCCGGACAAGGGCAACAAGGATATTAATTTGACGTTATGTGCATTAGAAAATTATCGAGACTTAAACTTCTTGCAACGCTGCAATAAATAAACCTGTAGACAGAACCAATTTGGTGTGGTAAGTGTTTTCATAATGTTTCTGCCTTCATGTACATGTAATCTCGGATACTGGATAGAGGTTTGTATCAGTGGACGCCAACGTTGAACCTAGCATCGCTGCTGTATAGATTTTACTGTCTCTGTGATGCCGAATGAACGCATGACCACATGAATTGATAAAGATCATGTACACAATCAAGCCATTTAAACATTTGGACGTCAATTAAATGTCCCTTTAAATGTCGGTATTTATTTTTTTCAAATTGTCTGCTATCAGATATGTTCTTTTAATGCCCAGGATGTCGTTTTAGTCTCTTCATATGTTATACTAAACAGAAAAAAAGACAAGAAACGTACAACTTTATGTAAAACAACATCTGGTTTGCTGCATATAGGACCCGTGAAGATCCGGGGTAGAATAGGTCTTCAGTAACCCATGCTTGCCGTAAAAGGCGACTATGCTTGTCGTAAAAGGCGACTAACGGGATCGGGTGGTCAGGCTCGCTGACTTGGTTGATGGATGTCATCGATCCCAATTACGTGGATCGATGCTCACGATATCATTCAGTGGATTGTCTGGTCTAGACTCGATTATTTACAGACCTCCGTCATATAACTGGACTATTGCCGCGTGCGGCGTTAAACAACAAACCAACCAACCAACCAACTACTGCATATAGCGACGTTTCTATGACAATTCTTACATCGTTGTCAAGCTGGAGCGATTACTACCAAGTTAAAAGAAGCATATATGTGGGAGGTGTTAGGGTGTGTGGGAGGTGATAAGAGCTATTTATTCTTGTTTTGTAATCTCTCATGTTACTCACTTCTGCTACCAAGTGTGTACTACGTTTAGGATTTAAACCCATTCCTAATCATATTAAGATTTAAACATGTTGAGTTAGACTAACATTTAGTCTCTGAAATCTTATATTACACAATATCCTTCTTGACTCTAAAAATACCAAAAATCCCTATGCTGAATAGAGCTAGCTTGAGCTGGCTAAACTTGCTTTTGTATGCATTTCTAGATTATTATTTTTTCATAAAATAAATATATTCCACGGTCATGGTGCAGGACTAATGTTGAGTCTGTGTTTACATTCTAAACACATTTTGTACAATGTAGCACACAGATAATTGGCTGAAGCCAGATGTACAGTAAGAATAACAAATAGCACACAGGTAATGTAGGCAGATGTACAGCAAGGATGGGGATAAAAGGATTAAAAAGTTGTGACATGCTAGTCAGGGAAGGTCTGTGGCTTGATTAGATTTTCGTGGGAATAAGAGATCAAATACCCTTGATCTCTGTTGATTAGATGTACTGATCACTTCCATATGTCCAACTATTCTCTTCATATGATGTACTGATCACTTCCATATGTCTAACTAGTCTCTTCATATGATGTACTGATCACTTCCATATGTCTAACTCGACTCTTCATATGATGTACTGATCACTTCCATATGTCCAACTAGTCTCTTCATATGATGTACTGATCACTTCCATATGTCCAACTAGTCTCTTCATATGATGTACTGATCACTTCCATATGTCTAACTAGTCTCTTCATATGATGTACTGATCACTTCCATATGTCTAACTAGTTTCTTCATACGATGTACTGATCACTTCCATATGTCTAACTAGTCTCTACATATGATGTACTGATCACTCCCATATGTCTAACTAGTCTCTTCATATAATGTACTGATCACTTCCATATGTCTAACTAGTCTCTACACATGATGTACTGATCACTTCCATATGTCTAACTAGTCTCTACATATGATGTACTGATCACTTCCATATGTCTAACTAGTCTCTACATATGATGTACCGATCACTTCCATATGTCTAACTAGTCTCTTCATGTGATGTACTGATCACTCCCATATGTCTAACTAGTCTCTTCATGTGATGTACTGATCACTTCCATGTGTCTTACTAGTCTCTTCATGTGATGTACTGATCACTTCCATATGTCTAACTAGTCTCTTCATATGATGTACTGATCACTTCCATATGTCTAACTAGTCTCTACATATGATGTACTGATCACTTCCATATGTCTAACTAGTCTCTTCATGTGATGTACTGATCATTTCCATATGTCTAACTAGTCTCTACATATGATGTACTGATCACTTCCATGTGTCTAACTGGTCTTTTCATATATGCTTGCCGTAAAAGGTGACTATGCTTGCCGTAAAGGGCGACTAACGGGATCGGGTGGTCAGGCTCGCTGACTTGGTTGATGCATGTCATCGATCCCAATTGCGTGGGTCGATGCTCATGATATCAATCAGTGGATTGTCTGGTCCAGACTCGATTATTTACAGACCGCCGTCATATAGCTGTAATATTGCCGAGTGCGGCGTTAAACAACAAACCAATCATTTTTAACTAGTCTCTACATATGATGTACCGATCACTTCCATATGTCTAACTAGTCTCTTCATGTGATGTACTGATCACTCCCATATGTCTAACTAGTCTCTTCATGTGATGTACTGATCACTTCCATGTGTCTTACTAGTCTCTTCATGTGATGTACTGATCACTTCCATATGTCTAACTAGTCTCTTCATATGATGTACTGATCACTTCCATATGTCTAACTAGTCTCTACATATGATGTACTGATCACTTCCATATGTCTAACTAGTCTCTTCATGTGATGTACTGATCATTTCCATATGTCTAACTAGTCTCTACATATGATGTACTGATCACTTCCATGTGTCTAACTGGTCTTTTCATATATGCTTGCCGTAAAAGGTGACTATGCTTGCCGTAAAGGGCGACTAACGGGATCGGGTGGTCAGGCTCGCTGACTTGGTTGATGCATGTCATCGATCCCAATTGCGTGGGTCGATGCTCATGATATCAATCAGTGGATTGTCTGGTCCAGACTCGATTATTTACAGACCGCCATCATATAGCTGTAATATTGCCGAGTGCGGCGTTAAACAACAAACCAATCATTTTCATCACTGACGCGTCAAACGTGGAATTGTTTCCCACATGTCTACCATAAGACTTTTAGAAAGCTTTACTGAGGCCTTGAATGTTGTAATCCTGATCAAACAACTTTTGAGCAAGAGTCGTATAAAATTCGTCGAAATATACGAAGAAAGAGCTATATAGAGAGTTTATATTATTACAACTGTTTAAATCAACTGAAACAACCATAAATTGTTTGACAGGCATTACTTAGAAGTTGACGGATGAGAAAGTAGAGATGGTTGACAACTTCTTAATTTGCTGTAAAGGCGACGTTGCTTGTCAGCGGTATAAGGATATATACCGAAACCGCCTTTACAGTAAAAAAGAAGTTGCTTTCCATAAATTATCTCTACTTTGAAACAACCATTACTAGACAATACAATAAACACATTACTTTCATTTGTATAGAAAAAACAAATTTAGCTTTATCCTTTTCACTATGCTAATTGTTTGGCAAAAAGACAACACAGTGAACAATGCTTAACAAAGATAAGTGTCAGTCTACACCTGGAATATTTTACACAAGAATATATGTCACACGATTTTTTATTGGTAAACGTCCTTTTTATTTAGATATGTCACACTAGATTGTGTTCCCCATTCACATCAGATTGGTCGTCTTCACTCGGTAGATCTTCCTTGCTTTCCCTACTGCTGTGAAGACTATTTAGACTAACCAATGGCTATATCGATATGGACGAATATCCGAAGGTCATTGAGCGAAAATTCAATGTTTTCCTCGATGGCATTGTGTGGTGATGCCATGGCGAACGCTAGTCATTTACCAAACATTATACAGAAACTGTGATCGTCTGCAAATAAACTCTCCACTATAACGTCAGGTCCCGCAATGACAACTCCGCTCATTAACTCTCGGTAGTTTCCGGAATACGACTAGGTTTGTAACGTCTTTTGTCACTGATATTGCCTTTTTTCTTCAAGATATTTCTTTAAATATGCTTCATAGAATATGTAATCCCATATTTACAGTTTACTGTACATGTAACAGCGGGACTCGTGAAGATCCGGGTAAGAATAGGTCTTCAGCAACCCAACCCTTGGTTGATGTATGTAATCGTATTCCAATTGCGTGGATCGATACTCATGATATCGATCACTGGATTGGCCAGACTCGATTATTTACACTATGTCTGAGTGTGGAGTTAAACAACAAATAAACATTTTGTTTTCCAATTGCTCTGTTAACCCCTTCTTATTTTTGAACTGCGACAATTATCACAGCAGCTGTATGTGTGCCCTATGACGTATGAAGACACACACAGTGACCTTTAAATAAACTTTTACTGTTATCTTTCACCTGTATTGCTTATTTCGCTTGTTATTTACTAAATGTCTTGTTTTTGGCAAACTGTATTCATCAGCTGTCACCACGGAGAGCAGAATAACCAAGAAACGAACATTTATTAAAACTTACAAGCTTAGTTTGTTTGTTTTGTTCGTTTGTTGTTTAACGCCACGCACATCATTTTTACAGCTATCTGACAGCGATCTGTAAATAACCTGGACCAGGCAATCCACTGAATGAAATCATTGATCAACGCAACTGGGAAATGATGCATGCATCAACCAAGTCAGCGAGCCTGACCACCCGATCCCGTTAGTCGCCTCTTATGACGAGCATGGGTTGCTAAAGAATTCTTCACCGGAGCTCCACGGGTCTACAGGCTCATTAAATAAACGTTTGCAGTTATGAGAAAAAGATTACTATATATGACTTATTCAATTAGTATTATCAACAACTTAAACCAGTAGTTGTTTGAAATTGGGATAGTAATCTCTACTAACAGATTACAGTAAAATTGAACTTATCTAGTTGCGCCACCTACTTATCTATTAGCAAACACTTACTTACTGGTTAGTTTAGTTAACTAACATGTTGGTGTCTGAGTGGACAGTGACATTCAGTAAGTAAGTTGGTAAACTTTACTATTTCTGTCAATGCATGGGGATGCCTACATTTGGACGAAATGGTTTCTCCCCAAATTTCACATAGACGTTATTATGAGTGAGTGAGTGAGTTGGGTTTAACGCCGCTTTTAACAGTATTCCAGTTATATCGCGGCGTGTCAGCTTGATGTGGGAGGAAAGCCCGAAGTGATGCAGATCTTAGACGTTTATCACTTCGGTGAAACCCACGAGCACGGGTATGGTGCTGACAAACCTAGAAACATAATCGGGGCGAACCGGGATTCGAACCCACAATCATAGGTTTCTGGCGTGCCCAAGGGACGCAACTCTGCACAGCGAATCGCGGCGCCTTAGACGACTGGGCCACCCGTGCCCCCTCGTTATTATGAAGTCTTTCACACACTGTCTTCTCAGTAAACTCAAATTACATTGCTTTCATGTTTTAACAATATGTCCTGATCATCTGAAGATAGAGATGTAACAATTTATTTCAAAATGTTGTAGCTTGTACCCTCAAAGCAAATTGTGTTAGATGTGCCAACCATTCGAATAATAGCGTCAGGTAAAGATATTCGTCCTGTAAACTTTTTTCTCCACGATTTAAGGTTCATTACTCTAAATATTCTCTATAACGTCAAAAGCTGTTTCACTAATTTGATAACTGCCATGAGGATGTCGTTAAAAGACGTCACTAATTATGTTATTTGATTCCTCTGATCAACAGCTGCTCGACTGAAGAATATTATGCAAATTCTGCATCCTTCTCTTAACTGATGCAACTCATAGTTTCCAGTCGTGCCGTTAATCAATGACACCCAGGTTTGTTGTAATGATACACGTATTTACCGAGTTAATGTAATATAGAAACACACGGCCTGTTTTACAATGACAAAAGAGGTTCACATCACTATCATGCAAACACTAACGACAGTTCAATCTATCCAAATTATAGGCATTTACCCGCCAAAATCACGTGGATGACAATCTGATTTCCCGATAGGTTGGTTTTGCGTGTTTTGAGGATCAGCATTAACGCAGTGACTAACTTCTATTAATTGCTATAAAAGAAATCGCTGCCTGTCATCGGTTGCAATCAACAACTACAATGGTGTTTATTGCCGTGTTCATTGCTCTTGTTACGAGTGAGAGTTACTGAAAGATACACCATCACAGCTGAAATCAACACATGCTTGCCTCAATTAATTTCAATTCATGGTCATTTAGATGAATTGACAACTTAATGTTTTCTTTAACTGATCTCATAAAGGAAGTAATTTGCTCGAATTGGATATCTTATTGACAGTTAGTACGACAATATTGACAGTTAATTCTATTTGAATCTCAAACACTTGATTGTAATCACGCGGTGAAACAAAGTTATTCGTTTTTCTGGATCTTCTTCGCTTAATAAGGACATATGTTCCTGTGGTCTGATACAAAATCTTTATCATGAATAAGTCGTATTCGTAGTTACATTGCAATCAGTTTACATTTCTTTCATTTATTTATCATTCCGATGGTAAATATTGTGTTTGGAAAGTATTTTTCAAGGAATGGGAGTTGTTTATTGTGAAAAACCAAAAAACAACACCAGCATTGCGTACCTCGATGGTCAGCTGTCCAGACTCCGAGACAGACACCAGCAAGGAGAAATATCTTCCTTGGCATTAGCAGATGCAGTAGGAATCCTTATTAAATTACATTGAAAAGATTCTGTTATCTTGTATTTCTCTGTTGTTGGACTGGTTCATTTTCATCACTCTGGGGGAGACGGGTAATTAGTGAGTGATCAACCAAGCGATTACTTACCGTAATTAAATCCTCTAAAAGTGTAGGCCAAATGGGAAGTAGGCCAATGGGGAGGACACCAAACATACGCCACTTATCACATATTCAAGCAACATTACACTGTCTTTCTTAATGATTCACGTGCGCCCCGGTGGGGCAGGATACGCTCACATTTTCGCGACTACTACAGTCGACAGTGATGCCTAAACACATGCTTGTGATATAGTCAGAATACTACTATGGAGAATTCTTATAATTATGGAAATCGTTTAGACTATTCTATTTATATAATGTACCAATGTGGGGACCAACCCGAGTATTCTGGAAGACAAGTGATTTTGCTTCTGGGATAACCCGCCTCTTCCATCTAAGCTATGAAACGTAATGTATGAGTCAGTGTGATCAAGTGCTGCACGTCGCGATTTTAAAACTTATTTTTCTGTACCCACGCCGTAACCGTGGGGTAGTCTAGTGGGAAAAGTGTTCGCTCGTCACGCCGAAGCCTATTCATGGCGGCGCTTCAAGTGATGTTGCTTGGATAATGCTCTCTCTCTCTCTCTCTCTCTCTCTCTCTCTCTCTCTCTCTCTCTCTCTCTCAGATAGTCTGTACTTGTTAACATGGAATGTACCATTTACACGCGCAGATAGTCTGTACGTGCAGACATTGACTGTACCATTTACACGAGCAGATAGTCTGTACTTGTAGACATGGACTGTACCATTTACACGCGCAGATAGTCTGTACGTGTAGACATTGACTGTACCATTTACACATGCAGATAGTCTGTACGTGTAGACATGGACTGTACCATTTACACATGCAGATAGTCTCTACTTGTAGACATGGACTGTAACATTTACACATGCAGATAGTCTACTTGTAGACATTGATCATGACTGTAACATTTACACATGCAGATAGTCTGTACTTGTAGACATTGACTGTACCATTTACACGCGCAGATGGTCTGTACGTGTAGACATTGGCTGCACCATTTACACGCGCAGATAGTCTCTACTTGTAGACATGGACTGTAACATTTACACGTGCAGATAGTCTACTTGTAGACATTGACTGTAACATTTACACGTGCAGATAGTCTGTTCTTATAGACATGGACTGTACCATTTACACGAGCAGATAGTCTGTACTTGTAGACATGGACTGTACCATTTACACGCGCAGATAGTCTGTACGTGTAGACATTGACTGTACCATTTACACATGCAGATAGTCTGTACGTGTAGACATGGACTGTAACATTTACACGTGCAGATAGTCTACTTGTAGACATTGATCATGACTGTAACATTTACACATGCAGATAGTCTGTACTTGTAGACATTGACTGTACCATTTACACGCGCAGATGGTCTGTACGTGTAGACATTGGCTGCACCATTTACACGCGCAGATAGTCTCTACTTGTAGACATGGACTGTAACATTTACACGTGCAGATAGTCTACTTGTAGACATTGACTGTAACATTTACACATGCAGATAGTCTGTACGTGTAGACATGGACTGTAACATTTACACGTGCAGATGAGCAAGACTTGTAGACATGGACTGTAACATTTACACGTGCAGATAGTCTGTACTTGTAGACATTGACTGTACCATTTACACGCGCAGATGGTCTGTACGTGTAGACATGGACTGTAACATTTACACGCGCAGATAGTCTCTACTTGTAGACATGGACTGTAACATTTACACGCGCAGATAGTCTGTACTTGTAGACATGGACTGTAACATTTACACGTGCAGATAGTCTACTTGTAGACATTGACTGTAACATTTACACATGCAGATAGTCTGTACTTGTAGACATTGACTGTACCATTTACACGCGCAGATAGTCTGTACGTAAGGACATGGACTGTACAATTTACACGCGCAGATAGTCTGTACGTGTAGACATTGACTGTACCATTTACACGCGCAGATAGTCTGTACTTGTAGACATTGACTGTAACATTTACACGTGCAGATAGTCTATACTTGTAGACATTGACTGTAACATTTACAAATGCAGATAGTCTGTACTTGTAGACATATATGCATGGACTGTACCATTTACACATGCAGATAGTCTGTACTTATAGGCAGACTGTAACATTTACACATGATGATAGTCTGTACTTGTAGACATTGACTGTACCATTTACACATGCAGATAGTCTGTACTTGTAGACATTGACTGTAACATTTAAACATGCAGATAGTCTGTACTTATAGATATGGACTGTAACATTTACACATGCAGATAGTCTGTACTTGTAGACATGGACTGTAACATTTACACATGCAGATGGTCTGTACATGTAGACATTGACTGTACCATTTACACGTGCAGATAGTCTGTACTTGTAGACATTGACTGTAACATTTACACGTGCAGATAGTCTGTTCTTATAGACATGGACTGTAGCATTTACACATGCAGATAGTCTGTACTTGTAGACATGGACTGTAACATTTACACATGCAGATAGTCTGTACTTGTAGACATTGACTGTAACATTTACACATGCAGATAGTCTGTACTTATAGATATGGACTGTAACATTTACACATGCAGATAGTCTGTACTTGTAGACATTGACTAACATTTACACATGCAGATAGTCTGTACTTGTAGACATGGACTGTAACATTTACACATGCAGATAGTCTGTACTTATAGATATGGACTGTAACATTTACACATGCAGATAGTCTGTACTTGTAGACATTGACTGTAACATTTACACATGCAGATGGTCTGTACATGTAGACACTGACTGTACCATTTACACGTGCAGATAGTCTGTACTTGTAGACATTGACTGTAACATTTACACGTGCAGATAGTCTGTACTTGTAGATATGGACTGTAACATTTACACATGCAGATAGTCTGTACTTGTAGACATGGACTGTAACATTTACACATGCAGATAGTCTGTACTTGTAGACATTGACTGTAACATTTACACATGCAGATAGTCTGTACTTATAGATATGGACTGTAACATTTACACATGCAGATAGACTGTACTTGTAGACATTGACTGTAACATTTACACATGCAGATGGTCTGTACATGTAGACATTGACTGTACCATTTACACGTGCAGATAGTCTGTACTTGTAGACATGGACTGTAACATTTACACATGCAGATAGTCTGTACATGTAGACATGGACTGTAACATTTACACATGCAGATAGTCTGTACTTGTAGACATTGACTGTAACATTTACACGTACAGATAGCCTGTACTTGTAGACATTGACTGTACCATTTACACGTGCAGATAGTCTGTACATGTAGACATTGACTGTAACATTTACACATGCAGATAGATTGTACTTGTAGACATGGACTTGGAACATTTACACATGCAGATAGTCTGTACTTGTAGACATTGACTGTAACATTTACACATGCAGATAGTCTGTACTTGTAGATATGGACTGTAACATTTACACGTACAGATAGCCTGTACTTGTAGATATTGACTGTAACATTCACACATGCAGATAGTCTGTACTTGTAGACATGGACTGTAACATTTACACGTACAGATAGCCTGTACTTGTAGATATTGACTGTAACATTTACACATGCAGATAGTCTGTACTTGTAGACATTGACTGTAACATTTACACATGCAGGTAGTGTGTACTTGTAGACATTGACTGTAACATTTACACGTACAGTTAGTCTGTACTTGTAGACACTGACTGTAACATTTACACATGCAGGTAGTCTCTACTTGTAGACATTGACTGTAACATTTACACGTACAGATAGCCTGTACTTGTAGACATTGACTGTAACATTTACACATGCAGATAGTCTGTACTTGTAGACATGGACTGTAACATTTACACATGCAGATAGTCTGTACGTTGGACATGGCCTGTAACATTTACACATGCAGATAGTCTGTACTTGTAGACATGGATTGTAACATTTACACATGCAGATAGTCTGTACTTGTAGACATGGACTGTAACATTTACACATGCAGATAACACGTCTGAGGAAGGTATCGGACTCACTAATGTACAGGTGGTAACCATGGAAATACTAATTAATGTATGAAGTTGAAAATAAGAAAAAGATGTGTTTTAGTATTGCATAACTTCTATAATTAGCACAAAGCTAACAGAAGGGGTCGGGCACGGGTCACCCATTCGTCTGAGGCACAGCAATCATTTCGCGTTCTAGAAACCTACGATCTTGGGTTCAAATCATTGTTCGCGCTGATAAAATTTTCTTGGTTTGTCAGCACCATACCCATGCTCGTGGGTTACACCAAATTGGTAGACACGCATCACTTCTTGCAACTTCCAATTTTCAGCTGACACTCCGTGTTATAAATGGAATACAAAGAGTTCAAAGCGGCGTTAAGCCAACTCACACACCTACCCCACCCATTGTATCTACGCCTGATAGCAATTTACTGAAGAAACGTTCATGAACATCGGGTTTCAATCGTATTTAGATTTCATAACTATGCACATTTATATTTTGCTCGATCTTGTTCGGCTTCTTCGTGTTGTGGCACAAGCATTTTATTCATGATTTTTTACGGTTCTCTTTGCTGAAACACTTTTTACTTCTAGATGCTTAATTTCTTTACATACTGTGTACAACAGCATTTTTCAATGCTTTCGTTTTCCCTCTATGAGGGAATTGTCATATTTAGTCCGCACCGTTTTGTCAACGAACCCTTCATCCACTGTCGTATTGATCGTGGCCGCCATGGACAATAAGTCCCGCCCCCTTCATTGATCGACAGTTGTACAGATACTGTTTATACAACGGCGGGAGCCGTGTCACAGGTGCACGAGCTCCGGCCTTCATAGACTCCTTACACCCTTTCATAAACTCCTCACACCGTTATTGTTTGAGAGGTAATAATGCCGTTATTTGATATTTCCAATCACAAGCGAACAATAGCAGCGACAATATTGTTGTCTTTATATACAACACGTCACAACACTAGATTAATGACACAAGGGGCCGAGAACTCGCGTCGCTTCGCTGGTCCCTTACGATGCAGAACTTCCGGTTTAGTTTAATTAAGTGTATTCAACGAGCGCGAGAGATATCCGTTAGACAAAATCAATTTCATTTATGCGTGTCTTTCAGTTTTGTCAAACTGTTCAATGTGAGCGGAATTTGGGGACGGTGCCTCACAGAGGGCACAATGAAAACAGGCTTCATTGTCAAATTTATTCAAGTTAGTCTGAATATTTCGTAGGGGACTTCACTGTGGCCGGATGTGTAATATCGTTACGGTTGATGGCGGTGTTTAAGCTTAATATTAACCCTTGGTAATTAGGCCGTTCCAGCCCCCCACAATAGGAAGACTGAGCGTGAAAAATGTCGACAGTATTTCATGTTGATGAATTATTTGGCACCCATGAATAACTTTTATTAGTTTAATAGCAGTTAAGATTTGTGGGAATTTAAATGTGTTTTCCTGCCCGCGAGCCAGGATATTAGTCAATTTCTTCGCTTAATGTCCGCACAGTGCTACAAACCTATTATGTCTCTATGAAGATAGAGTAAGGACATCCAATAATTTAACTGATTTAACAAACTAAGAGCTTAGCCCCCATTTGTAAATGTTGTTTTACCAGTGGATCATCTTTATTTATCTCTTGGATTATCTTATTTCATTACTAACTGTTGCTAGTTCCTTAGTTGCGCGAAATTATGAAATCCTGTTCAAGTATTTATGGTTAATAAAACCTTATAAACAAAAATATATTTTTATGAACACTAAGAAAAAACATACAAACAACATGCACAAGAATGAAATGCATCTGACCGTAAAGGCGAAAGCATGCATTCGTTTAAAACCTGTCATATTATTACGTTATTTCCAATATAATCGGATTATTACTGTACGTTTTCTCCACCTGCCCTTGATAAAGTAACCCGCCGTTCTATTGATTCGTTAACCTGGATGTCACATGTTCAACATCCTCATCGTCGCCATTTGATACTGATATTTTGACAAAGTGATAAATCTTTGTTCACTTAGAAAGTGACATTTATATAAGCGCGTGCAAAGCTAATGAGATTATTACCCGGGTCCTAGCTCATTTACTAGCTTATTGCATTCTCAGCTCCCCGGGGAGTATACACATACAACCCGCTTGGCGCAAGATGATTTGCATACACATTACCATATCATTCCACATGTATATCACCAGCGTATAGATGTATATAATGTGTAGTGAGTGAGTGAGTGAGTGTGGTTTTACGCCGCTTTTAGCAATATTCCAGCAATATCACGGCGGGGAACACCAGAAATTGGCTTCACACATTGTACCCATGTCGGGAATCGAACCCGGGTCTTCGGCGTGACGAGCGAACGCTTTAACCACTAGGCTACCCGACCGCCCCATATAATGTGTAGAATTCGATGACGAACGATGTCTTTGTATTTCGCAGATTAATTATGGATCTGCTCATTATCTCGTTTTCTTATTTCAACCAAATTCATCAAAATGATGCTATACAGTGAAACCATTGTCAAATAAACCGGATTTATCATTAAATATATCCGAGCGGAATGTCGGGGTTCGATTCCCGGCCCCGTCACACCAAAAGACGTTAAAAGCTGGTATTTGTTGTTACCTTGTCTGATGGTCGACATAAGGTGACAAAACAAGGACAAGTCGGCTTGTCGAAACTGTGTTTGAGTAGATCTGCACTATAAAACCGGCATCACTGTCCTCGCCAATTGAAATAGAATTAATTAACGAAGACAGCTGCATGGGTCCTTATACTTATAACGTGGAAACAAGCCGTTCCAGCGATACGAAACGATAATTTACAAAAATGAAAAAAAAATGCTCTTTTCAAGAAATATCCATTTTGCTTGGGATAAACATCCTCACTGTGTTTTGATCACGTGGTTACAATCCGGGTTAGCAGTGTGTGCATCCCGAGCAACGTCAATAGCCCTTTAAATACTACATGTGCATGGTTTTCTGTTTCAGTTCGTGCTGGTAATGAGCGCACGCTGCACGTGCCGCCAAATATAGCAAACTTAATAAATAATCGCGAAATGTCCTGATTTTATTTCAAGTGGCGAGAACTTTAGTCCCTTTAGAACCCTCCCTGTGCATATATGATATATTGAAAAGAACGGCGAATATAGGACTTCCATGCAAAATAAAAAATAAGATTTCCTTGGGTTTTACAAAACAAAAATGATGTCCTGAAAAAAATGTGTTGGGGAAAATTACCTTCTATCTTCCACCGAAAAAAACTGCTGGGTGACACAACAAAATGTCCTGATTTTTACAAAACCCACGCCAAACGCCATCTTCTTACCTGACAAACTAGCAAGAAAGGGAAAATGTTTATTCTCTCGCTGTTGTAATCTGCCAAACGTGTGATATGTTTATTAACGCGAATTTTCATGATGCATATTGTACCAGTAGCCTTGAATACGTATATTGTAATATTCGATATAAATTAGACTATAATAGACTGTGAAACTAACAGAGAACACTGACGTGTCAGAATATAAACGTTTGAAAAAGATAGCAGGATGTTACATAAAGTAGTGAAATTCAGGAAATGTGTATTTATTTTATTTATTTTAACTTAAAATATTTATAACCTTCCAAAATAATAGGAATACCCTAATCAAAAGTTAAAGAGTACATTAGGGGACTTGTGAATGTTAAGCTCAGTCTGTACATACGGCGCTGCCTGGAGGTCGCGTGTTGGAATACACCGCAATATTCAGCAATATGACAATGTCCTGTAAACAATCAGGTCTGACCCGTCCAGGAGGACCGCTTTGTGTGAATATTAATTAATCACAATTATTGAGAGACATCCGAGAAACATGTTTGTGTAAAGTAAAAATACAAAGTTGTACGTGTGTAAGGTTGTAATGTTTCGGAAAATTGATAATTCGTCTTTTGCATCCACAAACACCTTTCAACCATTTTACATGTTAAAATTTGTTGAACCCGTTTTACATAAAACCTGCCATTATTATGTATGTATACAATTATTAATTTCATTTGAAAACATGGAACGCTTTAGACAAATATGGCACATCGCAAACTTATTTTGTACATCAAAATATAACTGTCATCAGACGTTGCGCCGGATTACAGATTTGGGGTTGGCGTAGTAGTACTTACTCATTTTTAGCAAACCCTGATTATAATATTATGCTTTTTAATATCGGAAATACATATTTGTCCATGCCAGCTTCACCAATATTCCAGTAACATCACGGCGACGGGCACCAGAAATGGACTTCACACATTTACCAATGAGGGGAATCGAACCTGGGCCTTCGACGTGACAATTCGGCTTCCCCACTGCGACCAGGTGCCCGCTAATATTACACACTGCGTACATGTACGTCACAAACCATGAAGCAGCCTTGATCTTTGTCGTTTCAAGTGGAAGGACAGATGAGGTACAACAAAACCCTGTTCATCCGGACGGTACCATTGTTGGTTAAAATCTGTATGAACGAACTACAGGTTTGTCGTAATATTCCCTTGATTTGTGTATAGTAAACAATAGTATTCACCCGGCCGCTGGTTCGGATATTTGCGGGACCATGGTGTTCCGCGGTGTAGTGGAAAGACTAACATTTAGTCTCCGAAATCTTATGTTACACAATATCCTTCTCGACTCTAAAAATAGAAAAAAATTCCCTATGCTGATTTTAATAGAGTTAGCTAGAGCTGGCTAGACTTGCTTTTGTATGCGTTTCTAGATATTTTATTTCATAAAATAAATATATTCCACGGTCATGGTGCAGGACTATGTAGTGGACAGAGAGTCCAGGTTCTATCACCTGACCGCATCATACCGAAAAGACAAAGACAAAAGATGGTACTTGTTGCTGCTCGGCTATTCTGCTTCACAGTCCCCGGGCCATATTATTTACTGTAATGCACTAGCTCTAAATGAAGCAAGTCTATATTTTCCCCAGGTTCTGAATCTCCCATCCTACTGAAGCTCCTTTTCACTACAAATGGAGTTATTTGTTTCTATCAAAAGAATATGTTTTCAGGGACAAAGCGTTAGTCTATTGCTCTTTTTTAGGGGGATAAAACAAGGACTGGCCGGCCCGGAGTACCCGATACTGTCAGGATTCAATGTTAAACTCCGAATCATCACAAGCGACCAAGCACACGTCCACGTCGGTACGTAAGTGAAACAATCTTGAACGCGACGTTAACTCCAATTTCACTCCACCTCATCGAATATGCGGGCGTTTCCGGACAAACGAAATTTCAATGTATGTGATGTTGGTTTTGTTTGTTTGTTGTTTAACGCCGCACTCAGCAATATTCCAGCTATATGACGGCGGTCTGTACATAATCGAGTCTGGACCAGACAATCCAGTGATTGACATCATGAGCATCGATCCACACAATTGGGAACGATGACATGCATCAACCAAGTCAGCGAGCCTGACTACCCGATGCCGTCAGTCGCCTCTTACGACAAGTATAGTCGCCTTTCACGGCAAGCATGGGTTGCTGAAGACCTATTCTACCCCGGATCTTCACGGGTCTTATTTGTTTTTATAATTTGCATGAAGTAATAAACGTTTTCTTTATCGTAATAATATAATTTTGTGGACAGTTGCGTGACTTTGTTGAGGGTGGTAACAGCAGCTGATTGAATTTAAGGCATCGATTATCAACGAATGAGACATGAAGTACATGAATACAAAGAATAGTACACGGGGACTGAAATAGAGGATATTTGTATTTACGTGTCAAATAACATCTCATCAAATGATGGAGCAGAATACGCTCACTATCAAATGGTGACGTTACCAGCTGTTCATGAAAAGGTGAGCGTATCCTGCAATCACCGCTGGAGCCCGTTACAAACACATGCAGAGGCATGTCACAACAGACATTAAAACGGATGTAATTTTGTTTCGAAAAATTGCCTTTATGTTACGTTTGTACATTTTCGGACGTAACATGAACTAACGTTGCATACAATGTGACGGGATAAACGAACTGATAAATACCCGTCTTGCTTCGGATGCATGGCCACGTTACAATTTCTGGAGGATTTCATCCTTAATATTAATCATGGGGAAATCATGCACAGTAGATAAGAGTGGATATATTGTTGAAGAAACAATTTTGACAACAGTGTGATCACGAAACAGACAACACAATAGATAGGCATTGTGAAATGGACGACTGGAATAATATCTCATGTTCTTTTGCAGTTCTTTTGTTCTCTGTGTCAATATTCTCTGATTACATGACACACAAAAATCATGTAATCGTGATATATGAATAAAAAACATTTTTCAGTTTCAGTGAAATATATCTCGTCGAACAGAAAAATACAACCAACCAACAGTTTGCTATTTTATGTATTTTTATTCCATGTTTGGAATGTTTCAATAAATAGTACTTCTATACAAGCTGTAAACATACATGATCCATGATGCTTATTATATTTAAATTAGTATCTGTATAATAAATAAACGACATATACATAAGTATGTAAACAACATTTTATACAACTTTAATAAGATGACATGACTAGATACGCCGACCTTTAAAATGTATGTGTTATAAAACCCCGCAATACTTCCTTACGTCATAATCGATAAAAAAAATGTTGGTTTCAAATTGTACAACGATGTTTTGGAATGCAATGTTATCTCCTTGTATAGATGGTGATAAAGTACTTTTAGACATAGTTTCGCTTTACAAGACCGTGACGCACAAATTTGAGGGATGATGATGATGATGATTTTAAAATTTATTTCCATCGATCTTATATATTGCTTCTAAATTCGATTTTCAAAAACTGTAGATAAATATAAAAAAACAACCTACTGAAATACGATACGACCGCGACCATAGGAAGTAGCAAATTAAATTCAAATTTAACTACGGAACGTGCTTCTGTAGTTGGGACTTCTACTCATGTCCAACTTTTCTCCCTTGATAAGAGACGATGATCTAAGCACAACAGTCACAAGTTTAAACAGAACTAAATACTGGTACAACTTGTACAAACAACATAGTTCGAACAGCACTTATACGACTCATCCACAAGATCGTGGGTACCGCGCGTCACTAGTTTTACATATGGAATGTCTACTTGTGGACCAAGCCCGATCTCCGCGGCAGAGGATGTGAGATTTACGGTAACAACTCGATTCCAGTTGGACCATCACTAGATGAAGGCTGAGCCGTTTTGGATCTACACCAATATTTTTGTCATCTCTGCTGCCTGTTCATTGTCAGCGGAACCCTGTAATTGAAGCCGTGTGTTCTAGAGCCTTCCGTCTCAGTTGAGCGATGCTTGTCCCCCTCCAAGCATCATCAATATCAGGCATGCCACAAGTCATCTGGGATGAGGGGAGGGAAGGGGATGGAGAGTTTCCGGTCAGGGGCGAGGCACACGATGATGCCGCCATTCCGTAAGAAGTGTTATAGATAGGACTTCCATTTGATACTGTTAAGCCGTTGCCAAGGGACACTGACGGGTTGCAAAGACCCATTGGTACCTGTGACGATAGCGACTGCGCTGTGACTTGTCGTGGCAACGTTGCTGACAAAGCAAGATGGTTGACGTTGCCATTCATATGGCTGCCGATTTGGGACATCCCCCATCGGCTCTCCGAAGGTGGGAAAGCGCAGAGAGAGTCTCCCATTGTACCAAAGGGAGATAATCCTGTTGATGGTAACAGAGCACCAGGGGTACGGAACACGTTTGTGGCCTTCTTCCTCTTCTTCCATTTGGCCCGGCGGTTCTGGAACCAGACCTGGAAGACAAAAGGAGGAATTGTCAAACCTGTCACAAACATGACATTATTACACGCACTTTGATATTTATGAAAACGGAAATGAAAAAAGTGCCCTTTGAAATTGGCTTTTAAATTGTCGAAGAGTTCGTGAGATTAATGTTCTACTCAATCCCACGTGACCTTGTTAAAAGCATGGAAGACATAACTGTCGCCATATAGCTGGTATACGGAGTGAAGTCTGAAGTAGGATAAAATGCACTTGTAATGCTTTCACTGACACTGTGAAAAACAGGCAACTTTAGCTCGACTCTTTCCCAAACTTTAATTCAACATGACAATATCGTCCTCAGTTTCAAGTATCAATAACTTCATTCTCCTGGCTTAAAAACATATTTTTCATTCTACAAAATCCATAAGAAGAAATTCAATACAGTTGAGTCTATTGGCAAATCATTGTTTGCAATAATTGAACTCTATGACTTCATGTCGATCTCCCAGCATGATCGGGCGTAATTTCGTTCTTTCTCTAAGTAAAGACTGATGGGCGACATACAATGACTTTATCAAGGTTCAATAAAGCCCCTTGGAGTTGTATATAAACTGATGATTAAGCCAGTGTTATTGCAAGCTCCCTCATTATCATACAAGGATGTGATTGATGTGGAGACAGGGGACAAACCTGAGCTAGGACAGAGGGGTGTCGACAATCACACGGCAATGCATGCTGGGAGTTTAATTAGACATTCAGGATAGTTCCCGCTCCCATTGAGTGTCATTACAATAATGTCCCTTGTGAGACGGACGTATTTGTAGTTTCATTATGCCGCAACAGTGTGGAGGCAAAAGACAAGTAGAGGTCGCACCGCCCCGATTTATGTAATAATGAGTGAAATGCGACGGAAAAAAATGTTGTTATTCGTAAAGGATTGTTTAGGTAGATTTCGTGGTTGGGTGCCATATGTTTTGCTTGCATGTCGCATCGACGGGCTATGCTGGAAAGATGAATTAATTTGTCAGAAAACAAACAATTTGACATTGTCCTTTAGGCAGTGTTTTCAATAGATGGCGATGCAACATGACAGGGTAGGACGATGGTCCTGTCAACATTAAATGTTCTGGCATCAGAGCACAACAGAAACATTAGCAGCAGGGACATAAAATTACGTTTGTTGTCAGAGCGTCACAATTCATTGTGTGTTAAATTGTTTTAGCTGATTGGCTTGTGTGTTAAAAGAATTATCATAACTTGTTTGTACAATTTCAATCTTGTCAAAATTATTTGCTTTTACAATTTAATCTTATCTTAATGATTTACCGTTAAATATTGATTTATATTATTTGATTACAAAATAGTTCATTTTTAATTACGAGTCAAATGTGTTTCTCATTTTTCTTATTATGGTGCGTTTGATAATACCACAGGCACTACATACATTTTTGCTTGTATCTCAAGAAAAGAAAATATTTTGAATTTACTTTATCTTTATGAATATTGTAAGATAATTGCAGTTTAAAATCATTGTTTATACAGCATCTACTCATATTCTGCTTAATCAAAATATATGTAACTAAAGGTATCTTTTACGATCTTTAGGCTTTGTTAAAGAATCATATTGTATTAATATTAAATTTAATTCACCTACAAATGTAGAGGCATTAAGAGGGTCATTTGTCAACTGAAAGTCTAAGTTGCTTGATAAAGGAACGTCATTTCTCATCACGCTTAATTATATTCTTTTACAAGCAGGCCATCTCAATATTCAAGGGTTAATTGAAGACCGTTATCTGGGCGCCAATCTATTACGTCATGCTTACAATGACCACGGCCATTAATTAATGACATCGTCAAATATTTCATTTGATTAATTAATCTCTGACTTTTACAAACTTAACCAGCCGAGTGATGACATCTTATCTGAGACCTTTGCATGAAATTATCAATACATTAGCGATAATTTGCAAATATTTGATTTTCATAACACTAAACATTGTTAGCTATCAACTGCATTTGTGTTCTGGCTAAATATATTTAATCATCTATCACGTGGCTAGCAATTCTCGTTGAGCGCTTCCTAGATCAGCATATCTAATGGCACCGGGCCTTTCCTCCCTATTGTTCCGCGGCGAACTAATTGATTCTGATTGGTTGGTCACTCGCTTGCACGTGCGTGCTCTTAACGCGCACAATCCGCAAAACGATCACATGTTTGCCCAGAGACTGATCGGACGTTTCAATGACAAACAAGTCTGGTTGTTTCCTTTTATTTTTAGTTCATCATTTGTTGGACCACTTGCCACGATAATCGGCATATTTAACGGTATAATTAGTCAGTTTAATAACACAGCCTCCAGAAAATCAAGAAGTGCAACCTCTTATGTTGTCAGACTCCCAAATACGTTGCAAATTGGAGAATTGAAATGATGGACGCAAATAAAACACACTTAATGGACATTATGATTAGCTTTGACATTGCTCAACCGCTTTGAGATATTAGGCAGAGCAAGAACCGCTGAGAAACGGTGTAAAAGAAGGACTATAATTATCTACCAATATTGATGCAAGGTCTACAAAAGTGAACTCCTACCAAAAACGTATAAATTCGGTGTTAGAGATAGAACGAAAAAACATAGCAGTAATAAACATTAAAACGAACAAAGGATGAGAAGTATAATTAGAGGTCTTAAGATGAATTTAAAGAAGGGAAGAAAACATCCATCCATGTTTTGCGT
The DNA here is from genome assembly GCF_023055435.1 of Haliotis rufescens. NCBI lineage: Eukaryota > Metazoa > Mollusca > Gastropoda > Lepetellida > Haliotidae > Haliotis > Haliotis rufescens. The sequence continues at coordinate 55,514,391 of NW_025963779.1, read as the reverse complement.
ATACATTTCATAAATAAATTATATTTTCCTTCACTTACTTTAAGCTGAATTTCTGTTCTTCACGTTTAGTCATGCAAATAGATTGCAAAATGCTCTTAATTCAAGCATTAACGGGCAGAGACTGTGGAAATGGTTATATTTCAGAAGATAAATGTTTTACAAATGCTACAAAAAATACAGATCAGTACGTATCTGAGATGTTACATATACAGATGCTGGTGACATGGTTATACAAAGAATACGAAAGACCCAGGGGATTAACCAACTTAGTGTACCAATAGATTTCAGAAAATGGGATTTAGGTCTAAAAAAAAATTTAAAATAGAAGACGATTCACGGAAATTATTTAGACAATTATAAACCAGAGCAAGAAAGGGACTCGACGCATAAGGGATGGATCTTAGATGAATTTGTAACTGTGGAAGACACAATAAATGCCTTGCAGTAATTCATGGGCAAAGCAAGCCAGAAGATCTGTCCGGGAGGTGAGGAAGAACATATCACGCTCTTCCTCCTGAAACAATGGACTTCATTATTCGGCCACACTCTGCCGCCCTCGAGGAATACATGGATTATTATGTGTTAAACTAATTCACGCACAGAAATAAGTTGTCTACGCATTCGGTTTCGTGTATTTCAAGTAATGTTTAATAGCCCAGAAAATAGATGAATTGCAAATAAATGTGGCAGGGTTACATAGGATAAAGGCTTGTGCATGTCCCTAGTCTAGCAGAAAATTATCTCAATCACCCCGGTTAGAATGGTCGTGGCACTGACTTTAAAACGCAAAGAGTCGGTCCGAGGTTTCAAAAGTCGTGATATCAATTCAGTTTGAAATGGCTATTTAGGATTAATTACTGCGTTAACGATCTTACGGCAAGCGGGCTCTATCTGTAGTCCCTCGTGGGACGCACTCGTGCCGGCAGCATTGACAGCACGCGCGGTCTGCGTCGTACCGCACGCGAAACGGGAATAAGCGGGGACGGAATTCTGTCCTCGATCTCGACTCTTGGTCGACTAAACTGATCTCTAGCGACTGAAAACGAGGAAGGGAGTCCGCGGTGGTTAATATCTTCATTATAGAGGTGCCAAAACCGAATCTTCAACGCATTTTCAATGAAAATATAATAATCTCAATGCAAATGCATGGTCTCGGATTGCGTGCTAGCGATGGGGAAAGCCCCTGACGGACTCAAGGCTGGAAAAGCGACTTCGTGGAGGTTGTAGATGAACATCTTAGTCGAACAGTCTTACAGTTACAACGCTGCGAAAAATTTCGTAAATTATTTTCTCAACGAGACGTGTTTTTTTATGATCGAAACTATACCTCTTGTGTAACCGAACGTTATTAGATTGTCATTTTTTAATGTCAAACAATATACTTAGTTGGCGCATGCATATACTTGTACGAGGTTACATAAACACGTTTTATATTATTTGATGTGATGATTATATTCAAACAGTCTAATCATCTTACAAACATGATTAACTTTACTCATACACAGAGGTTGCAAAACGTTTAGTCATTGTTGCTTTGCGTTGTTCAGTTTGAATATGCTTTTTAATATTATTTATCTAAGTCATGTATTCTTCAATTACAAACATATTGTTCATTCGGTCTCAAGCAAGATTATATTACATTAAATGTATATGGTGAAACCCTTTACATAATCCTTTGAATCAGTGTGAAGACATTTTAAACAATCTGTATTTCTTCGCAAGTGAGTCTTGGCATAAAGCTTTCAACATATAATATTCCTTTTTTATTAACTGATTTCTTAGATTAAGAAAACATTTTTAATATATAACACATGTGCTTTGAGAATAGTGAATTCTATCTATAAAAATACTATCCGTGTTTCAGTTTCCAGACGCAGCATACAAACGCGCCACAATAAGTTCCTTAACGATTGAACAATGTGAAGAATCAACTATGCATAAAACCTTGTGCATATTTATCATTGAATATGTGTAGTTTTTTTATCTTTTTCTACCGTTACCACGTTCCGCAGTCGTGGAAAACAAATGTTGTTCGGGTGTTATACATTCAGATTATTTAATTCTTTTCAAAGTACCCCTTCAAACCAAGTTTGTCACATCTCCAATCTTGGTATTATATGCACATCAGTACGCAGTCATCATCAACCATTTACAAACGATGACGAATGTCAGAGGTAATCATGCACGTGCTTGTAACGAACAAAACAGCTTGTTGTTTCACTACTTTATTACCAATTGCTCATGCTGTCATGAATATTGCTGAGTGTGGCGTAGACAACAAACAAAAAACTTTAATATTCTCACAGAACCAGAGGCGTTTACACACTGATATCACCAATGTGTTAATATAGCGACATGACCTTAAATGAGATCATTGCAAACCTATTGTTAGCTATTATTCATATTGATATTTGATAAGCATTATAAACCTCAAATAATATTGAATTAAACTTGAAGGATGAAGGTTCATTTTCAGAATATACATGACACTAGCAATATGAAATTAATTATTTTTGGTACACAGTAAGATTTCTATGAACTTGAAATATTTCGGTGAATTGTTTGTTTGCAATAAGTTATCGTCAACTCGAATACATTCTGGCACTATGAACCAGCGTACAGCAAAACATCTATTTGCTGTTCTATGAATATATATTTTACAGACAGTTTATACAGTAGAATTAGGAATTGTTTGATGCCTAAATTAGTGAATAAACTGTCTGTGTGTCTGAATATATCTTAAATTTGAAAAACTATTAGATTATCCATTCTTCAAATCTTTTGTATCGCAATAGCTCTCACTTTTGTACATATCTGATGTTGAAAATATGTTTATAAATATTGTGTTAATAATGCACCTATTTATGTAAATATTTGCACTTGGACAACATCAGGTCTCTAAAATGAACATATTTTACAGAAAAAAACATGGTAAATTATCTTAATAAAATATAATAAAAATGGGCCACGAGACTTGCTGCAATTCGTTCATTCATGCATTGTTCCCCATGGATACATCGCAAAGGTGTTGACAGCAGTATGTATGAACACCTGCCTTCCGTAGCCCCCACCTGAGGAAATGGATATTTACTGTTATCACATGGCCTGACTCACCCGTTATGGAAACGTGTGGGGTCTACCATGGTACATTAACCGTAAGGTCAAGGCAAATACTGCAATTTCTTTGTAGAATAGTATTATATAATCACTATATAAACCGGTAATTGTGTGTTTATTTGCCTAACCAATGGTGTATACCTTATATTGAGGAATAAACATTATACTAATTATTCCAGTCAAAACTGTTAATGTCATATTGTGTTTAATACTTGCTTTATGTACATATTTTACGAAGACTCTTTGTCATTATTAATTTATTATTAAATTGCAAATTATTTAGGACAAGCAACGGTGGAAATGTAACATGCTTGGTTTTAAATTTGGCTCTTTTATAAATATAAGCTTCTCTAAAAATGAAATGTTACAGGCGAAAATGACAATACACGGCGGGATGTTCCTTAATATAATCTTCCATATATCTTTTTTTAATAATGTTCATGCATTCCTGGATAAAATAATGAATTTGCCAAATACAAGTGAAAATATACGATTATCGCACGAGTGAAACGATGTCGAAGTTCATGAGTTTTTGAACAACCAGGGTTATCTCTGTATTCTGGCGGGAGAATAAATATCTGATAACATATATGTGTTATACTGTCATATTCAAGCTGGTGTAAAAATATATATATATATATACCTGCACACGAGATTCCGTGAGTCCGATTCGGAGAGCCAACTCTTCTCGCATGAAGATATCTGGATAGTGCGTTTTCGCGAAGCTTCGTTCAAGCTCGTTGAGCTGTGCTGGAGTGAACCGGGTTCGATGTCGCTTTTGTTTAGCGGGTTTGTCCCCTCCGTCGTTCGGGGAAGAAAGCTGTGTCTGTTCTATTGGGCTTCCTCCATCCCGACGGTCCGTGTTCTCCTTCATCTTTAGCCCGTCTTCCTTCAGCACTGAAACCAAACGTAGGTATCTTCACAAGAGGGTAAGTAAAATCCCAGACAGGTAAATTCCTGGAGTAAACCATTTGCCGAGATGTATTGATAAGGAAATATTTCTGTGAAAGGATTTCGTTTCTGTATCCGTTGAGTATCGGCAGAGTTCCAATAAAACGGCAAGCCCGTTCACTAAAGCTGAAAATGTTTGGCATTTGGCTACAACGTCGCTGTGCGCTACACGCAAGAGAGTGGAATTGCCAACAAGGTACTAAGTATTTTATTCCCTGCCCTGTCACATACAAATTGAAAATGCATAAATCAGCTAAATATCGGCAATATATCGTAATGAACACCCCTGTAGCGCAGCAAACTGACTTGTATGATGAGTGACACTTTAAGAGGCGATCTCATATCGAAACAGTTAGTTGTAAACGAGCAGAAATTGGTACGTGCAGATTTAATTTTAGAAGAAATGAATTAAATCAAGCGCCGGTCCTATCAGCGAGCTGGTCCATAATAGCCCAAATGAGCAGAATTAGCGGACCAAGCTAATAACGGCCAATTTGGCAAAACAATAGGTGGGTTGGAGAAGCATTGCCTACCTGATGGCGAACTCGTCAATGTCGTGTCGGAGATTGTGAGGTGGGTAGATGCATGTTCTCTGTTCATCGTGAAATGCGTAATGAGGAACAGACTCACAGACTTAATATAATAAGCCTTTACTTCACTCGCTATCTGCCGCTTTCTTTGAAGCATGTAATCCCTGCTCGCCGATTGGTTAGTTTTCATCTAGCGGCCACGCCTCTTTATCCGATGACTCGTATTCAACACCTCGAGCAAACGGCCAGGGAAGTTTATTGCAGCTGATTGAATTGTCGTTTACAATGGTATGGACATATGAATACAGCTTGCCGAAGGTCTGAGATGTAGTTTAACAAGGTAATAAAACTTTCCATCACCTTTTTGCCACGGCAATCAAAGAGCGCGACTTACCGAGTTTCCTGGCGCGTGCTGCTCGAGGATGAATGACTGTGATTACTCGCTAAATCATTTTATTGCCCAAGCAATCATAAAACAATGTTTTACTGTTTTGGCTTGTTAACAACCATTTTCCGGGACATGGACAGTGCCATATGTATCCGGTCTGCTATACGATACATATTTATTATGCACTTTAGTCATAAAACAACAACTTGTAGAAAAACAATGTCGATCAAAGAAAATACAACAGACAATAGCGGCTAACAAAGGCTTGACCAAGGGACAGAGGATATCACTGAGGCCCGGCACGTGGCGCGCGAACACCTGCTAAAGTTTTCATAGATAATACGACAGAGTTAACTCTGTATATCACACGAACCAGCATGACAATATTAAACCCCGTAATACACAACGGGAGCGTGCATAGGTGAGCGCGTGTGTGTAGGGGGGGGGGGGGGGTGGGGGTAGTCACGGGTGCTCCTTTGAGTTTAATTTGTTACACCTATCGCATATCTTAAACTAACGGTTCGACTATTATTCACATTTAACCCAGCACAAGCCTATCACACTGATACATCTTTTTGTTCAACAAAATTCCATCTTCTATTTTACTTTATTTTTCAGTATTCACAATAGTCATAATAAAGAACGTTTGTTTGGTCCATTTGACCTTTTAAGAAATACATGTTTAAACAAAACAATAAAGTTCGGGTATTTTTCATTTTTGACTACGATCATTATCGATATTATTCTGATAAGCAGTCAAACATTAACAACATATTTCTTGCTTGGTGAAATTCTAATGAATGATATAAAGTTTTGATAATTTCATTTCATGACGGTTAAATTAAAAACGAGTTTTTCCACATGTATTATCTATACACACTGACCGAATGTGTTGCACATATAATATTTTCTGTGGTTACAGTATATCATTATATGCTAACGAATCAACTGAGGGTTAGACAATGAACATAATTATTTTAATACACATATATATGTAACGACAATAAGACCTCTTCCAATAACTTTCGGAATATCAATCAACCAGTGTTGTGCTTCCCAGTCTGGTACAGTGATCTTGCCTCTTCGTTTCCCTCTTTCGTGGTGAATACGCCCTGCCTTGATTTTTTTAATTTACAACAACACAAATGAGTTGTATTTTGTTGTAATTATCACGAGTATTTATAAGAAATGTAATACGACATCAGATTAATAAGGACATGATGTCGAGATCATATTTCCCATTGTCTTTTTACTGGTATTGATGTGAGAAAATATTCAAATGAAACATATGCTTAAAATGTCTTCCTAAGTTGCTTTGTGTTATAGTACGTAAATCGGAACAAGTAAGTATGGATTTTGATAACAGTCGGCGGTGATGGGTTTTCTCCGTGGTCACGGAATCAGATGGTATTTATTCACGAACGTGGGTAATGAGAACACTGATTCGACAATTCTGATTAACATTAGTACTGATTATGTTATTTGGTTTCATTCATACGGACCTTTTCACATGTTTAAAATTAAACACCCTGCAAAAACACATCGTTACTCTGTTGCAATCCCTGTCTATTATGTAACCTTCATTTTGAATATCTCTATATATGTTTAATAAAAAGTTTGTTGTGAAAGGATATTTAACCGTTGCAGATCTGTTACTCGGCGACATAGAATTTCAACACATTTGTGAATCTAAACATGGTTTATCATTCTTATTTGCATCCACTGATTTAAATAAGTGATTGATTGCCTATTGATATGTTGTTCTTCTCAGCTGTGGTTATTGATGGGCGTCTGATGTATTAACTTTGCGGCTGTCGATTAATGAAAGGTTTGATTACCATGATTAAATTATGGCTGTTGGCCATGAATTAGTATATATCTTCCCTTGGTAACATGTAACTCTGCCCCAATCAAGAATGTGTACAATTATATCGTTTTCATTAAATAGTACCCGTCAACAAATATGAAACATGGAATTTTATGCTTTGTTCAATTTTTATCTATAAATATTTTTCTGTGATATATTCCCTTCTTACGGGAACGTTTTTCAGTGTGGAAAATAACATGTTTTATGAAGGGGTTTTGTCGCTTTTATTTGCGACGATTGGCGGTTTGTATTTTTTATATTAAGCTTTTGTTTACTTTGAGGGTGATATAAGAAAACCCACCGTCACGGGGACGTTTCCAAAGGTTACCTGTCCCCCACCTCTTCCTCACACCTTTCATTTTTTTCCTATGAAGAATAAAACAACAAGACCTGCTTTTCTCAATAACTTGATAATGTGACGCGCTGTTTCTAAAGGAACGTTTCATCGATTTGTGTCTAGCGCCTGCAGTTGCATTGCATTCTAAAATAAACACTGTGGCTCTATGTTTCAGTAAATGATGGTGGCATTTGAACGTTAACGATTGCAGCAGCAGCCAAGTTGGATATGGTGGATTGTAAAAATACGTACATGTTGCAATACTGTTAGGGCACTTAACACGCTACGGTTTGAAAAAAAACCTCGTGACATAGTTACATTTGATGGTAGGATTTTAATGAACTTTAGCTCTGTATTCTCGAAGATTATTGGTTCTCAGGATGAGGCACCAGAAGGATGTTTCTGTGATATCTAGGGTTTGTTTTGCGTACAGTAGGTAATGCAAGTTGAGACTTGTGATAGGAGTGTTGTACAGTTCCATACCGAGGTATACATGAAAGTGAATACACGAATGAGACAATGTCACCCTTAATAAATCAGCCTGTGAAAATTACAAACTGATTATTCATTAACAGCACTGCGATTAATGGCTGTGACGGGTGCTTTCGATCGGGCAGTATACGCTCATATTTCGCCAACAATGTATCGCCACTTTTTGATAGTGATTCATAAACACACGGTATTGTCAGAATCCTACAATGGACTCCGATTTTATTAAATATTTCTTTTGATTATGGAAATGTTTTTGTCGCCTTTATTGCACTTTCTATCAAATTGAGACACTGTGCTCTTCTTCATATTACTATATATCTCTCAACTTTGCAAATATCTACTAATATTCTGGTAAATGCCTCCAGTGGCAAGTTATATTTCTTTGTGCTAGATATGTATATTCTTTGGTACAATGAACATCTTAATGCTTAATGTTATACGTAAAGCTAATATTTTCGAAAAGGATGATTTCAGAAGTTTTCAGGAAGCAGTTTTTAGATATTTAAAGATGAGAAAAAGTCTCAGACATTGGCAGATTTCCTCAGGAGATGTAGATGAAGACGATACAAACATAGGGTAATAAATCATCTTGGATCAAAGTAAGCTTTTCAAGTTATAAAATCTGCCCTTCTCGCTCATACCACCCTATCATATGGTTAGAAGGATATTGTGTTAATGGGATAATAACTTGCAAGATAAATATAAGTTGAGAAATTTTTTAAATTTCAACCAAAGATTTTTCAGTTTCAGATTCATATCAGAAGGGTTGATGTTTCAGTGTGATAGGAATGCATTGAGTATTTGTATGGGGTATAATAGAAAACAAGCAGCACTGTAAGTAGAACCCACTTTCCTACACATAAATCATTTTAAGGATGAATATACAGGAACATACATTTTAAGGTCTTACAATCAGTTTGAAAGGCTTTTTCTTGGGCGATTCTAATTTAAATGCATTTGGTTATATGAAGTATACATTTTCCATTCCTTTTCGCGAATATTTTCGCGAACACCTGGTGTCATCACTATTTGATAGTGATTCATAAACACATGACCCTGATATAATCGGAATTGTACAATCGCTTTTATTTATATGGCCATACTGAATATAATTTAAAGACGCATTTATCTTCTATCTTCTATAACATTTAAGTCACGAAACTGAAATATTCGTTCATTTCTAGCAATGTTGTTCATGTCGCGCCCAAGGCCCGGGTTCGAATCCCCACATGAGTACACTGGTTGAAGCCCATTTGTACTGTCACCCGTGCCGTGATCTTACTGGAATACTGCTCGAAGTGACGAAACAGGCGCATTACATGTTCAAGACAAGCCTTGTTTGAACTTATCCCAACATACATTTCAACACCTCATTTAAGAGTCGTAAGTATTATCAGAGAAAACATTTGAAGCTTCTAGATACGATCTATTTCATAATACGATGTGTTTCCAAGGGTTAGCTATTTCCTTTATTATCCAGTAATTTTGAATGTCGTTTTGTCGTATACGATTTGTCGTTGCGTGTAAATTTTCCATTAGGTAGGATTTAGCACAGTATATATGCAGGTCGTGATCAAACTGTGTTTGATTCCCACATTTAAATGTCGCCGAGTGATGTCTGTCCACAACGTTCTTCTTCCGATAGCTCCAACTTACATTGACCTGTGTATTACTAACTAGTCACACATAAGAGAGCCATTTGAGACTCTTTCATGAAGAATAAGACATAAGGGCCAATTCTGGACCAAAGGGATCTGCATCGTTTAAGAAATTCGCAAAACTTCCAGAAGTTGTTGTAAAAGTTATCAGATGTCTTCATACGAATGGGGTCAAGACCTAGTTCATTTCAACAATTACATGTACTGGACTTAATGCTTAATGTTATACGTAAAGCTAATATTTTCGAAAAGGATGATTTCAGAAGTTTTCAGGAAGCAGTTTTTAGATATTTAAAGATGAGCAAAAGTCTCAGACATTGGCAGATTTCCTCAGGAGATGTAGATGAAGACGATACAAACATAGGGTAATAAATCATCTTGGATCAAAGTAAGCTTTTCAAGTTATAAAATCTGCCCTTCTCGCTAATTTAGGAATTATTGTGTACTGAAAATATGCCAGAAGTCAGAATTTTGCAAGGTAAGAAAGTAAAGAGGCTAGTTGCCTGATAATTGTCATACGATAATTAAACAGTTTTCCGTAACCTAAACAATTGAGATTTCCAGTGGATAAAATAGGATTACCTCCAAGTCTAAACCTAAACCATATACACTTGAAAACCAAGCCAACAGATCATTGTATGTGGGTATTTAACAAGATCATGCATATACAACCAGATCATGCATACCTTCAGAGAAGTAGAGCAAAGAAATACCAATCCTTGTTATAAAAAAAATTAACGTATCAACCAAAGCGTACTGCATTAACCACTTATAGATTTCCACACGGGGCATGTAACAATGTAATGTAACTTGTGGATTACGATCTAAGAACTAAAACAACAGATTTAACAAAAAGGTACAAGTTCATTAAATATAAAACGTCAACGCCAGATAATTATCTGACGAAACAGAAAAAATTATATGAATGGATCACAAAAAATCAGTGATGACACCAGATGTTGGTGAAAAAGGTTTGTTCGCATTGGTTCGATAGCCTCGTGGAGATCCTGGTTACAACTGGCCTTCAGCAACCCATGCTTGTCGTAAGAGGTTGTTGGTTGGTTGGTTGGTTGTTTAACGCCGCACTCAGCAATATTCAAGCTATATGACGGCGGTCTGTAAATAATCGAGTCTGGACCAGACAATCCAGTGATTAATATCATGAGCATCGATCCACGCAATTGGGATTTATGACATGCATCAACCAAGTCAGCGACCCTGACTCCCTAATCCCGTTAGTCGCCTCTTGCGACAGAAATTGTCGATGCACGTTATCAAAATAGAACAGGAAGTAGTCCATTTGATCACAAGGCGAGGTGTCGCACGCATGTTATTTGACAAGAAAAGACATATGTTCTTTATTTAAGCAGTTTTATTATATTCGTGTTCTTTCTCTGAAAACTACGAAGTCATTGAAAATTGTTTTGCTAGAAGTGTTATTTCACTCTATACTCGATTTTCAAATGACAGCCTCCGTGGTCCAGTGGTAGAGCGTCCGCCCGGAGAGCGGAAGGTCCGGGGTTCGATCCCCGGCCGGTTCGATCCCGGGTTGCTGAAGATCTGTCGTAAGAGGAGACTAACGGGATCGGGTGGTCAGGCTCGCTGACTTGGTTGATGCATGTCATCGTATCCCAGTTGAGAAGGTCGATGCTCAATCACACTTCCATTTGTTTTTTATGTCGTCCAAAAGAACAATTTGAAGCTTCTTCATTTGTTAATCCACGTCTCCGTAGGGAAGACTTATATCGCGTCATTATCATATGGAATAAAAGCTCAAAGTAATGCACGGGTACGGTGTTGACCAACCTAGGAACATAATCAGGACGCATTTTGGACTCGAACCCACGATCATTCGTTTCTGGCAAGCTTAAGGGATGCAACCGTGCACAGCGACATGCGGCGCCTAAGACAAATAATTTCTAATGAAAACTGATGATAGAACAACAATACTCGCCAAACAAGTACAATTAAGGTAGCACTGAGATGATCTAATAATAATCTAATTATTACAATTTTCAAAGACATTTCGTTTCTTTATCAGAGGTCCTTGAACTATTGACAGCTATGTGTTACAAATACAAAGCCATTCATGACATGTCACATGAGTGTTGGCTTATTATAAATACATTTTGACAATATACTCATATACCACATGTACATATAAAACACCATGCATTGTCTTATATTGTTCAATCACGATATATACAGTGAATGAATCAAAGAGCATATGCAAAATATTTCTCTAAAAATACGTTATGATTTTTTTACACTCCAATTTCCCTCAGGACACAACTTAATTATTTGTGAAAAGACGACAAATTCCCAAATTCGTCTCTCATAACGGAAATCGTTACTCTCGATATATTATACTTTAGACCAAGACGTTTATTGAGCAAAACACTGACCTGAATTTTTTATAGCTATATTTTCTTGTAAACCTGGTAGTTGAAAATTGTATTTAATCACCAAAAAACAAATCTTTTTTGTTTGTTTCTGAGAATTTTCCATGGCCAAGATGAGCATTTAGTATTTTGTTTTGACATTGCATTATTGCTGTATTGCTTTTGTTCATTGCATTTATATATGACCCGTGAAGATCCGGGGTAGAATTGGTCTTCATGCTTGCTGTAACGGGCGACTGTGCTTGTCGAAAGAGGCGACTAACAGGATCGGGTGGTCACGCTCGCTGTCTTGGTTGATGCATGTCATCGTATCCCAATTGTGTGGATCGATGCTTATGATGTGAACCACTGGCTTGTGTGGTCCAGACTCAATTATTTACAGACCGCCGTCATATAGCTGGAATATATAGTGCGGAGTTAAACAACACACAACAAACAACAACAAACATCATGCATCCCCAGACGCAAAGTTAGGCGCTAAGAGCGTAATAACTGTCAGGAGGAATCCTTTTCTTCATTTCCCTGTCTCTTTATAATTCTGTATCTTATTACCAAAGTTATGTGTATGCTTGTGTCATTCAAAGATAAATAGTCATTTAAGACTTAAAACAAACAAACAAACAAACAAACAAACAAACAAACAAACCATGCCACTGCTTCTTTCAAAGGTACGATCGAGTATTTTAAATAATTCTCTATATTTCGGTAAATGTTCGCCGACTGCTTCTTTCAAAGGTAGGACACGGTTGTGGTTAATGATCACTTCACTGTAAGCACTGTCAAACTGGCGATTAATAGTGCGGCGTTAAACAACAAACAAACATGATTAAAATGATGTCAAGATGGTGTTTGTTGCATGCCGTTGAAATGTCGGCACTGTGAAAGGAACATTCCCAGCTGCCGGTATCTTCTTGTTCAACCATTTTATTTCACAGTTTGATAGACAGGTGTGTATCGGTTACGAATATCAGACTAATGTTTGTCGCACCTGATGCGTCGATTGGCTGTGTTTTCGCGTAGGTGGTTTCTATTATTACACGGACATGGACGAACGAGTATCTTAAATGATCCTCTTTATTTCGGTAAATGTTCGCCCACGGCGCATGTTTACTTTGATGATATGACGTGCAGAATACATACACCTTGTTTATTAGAACGAGTTGACAAGGATTTATGACACCAATCCTTAGAATTGTTTTACGTAGGAGCAGAGCGTGATAAATGTACAAGGCTAGATTTTGAATACACTTGAATATATTTTGAATACCGCTTCTTCTGGCGTCAAAAGATACACTTTATTCATATTAGGATGAAGGCTTCAAGTTTCTTGTGTATATTTGGTAAGTGACTGTTTGTAGGCAGAGCTAACTTGTAGGAAGTGATATTCCTTATGGATATAGTGACGATGAATAATTACAGCAACATATATATAATTGATCACTTTGTGGTATATCAGGTGAGGTGAAATTTGGTTTAACGGCGCGTTCAATATTATTGTGCATGTGTGTGTGTGTGTGTGTGTGTATGCGTGCGTGCGTGCGTGCGTGCGTGCGTGCGTGCGTGTGTGTGTGTGTGTCTGTCTGTGTCTGTGTCTGTGTCTGTGTCTGTGTGTCTGCTTATGCTCGTCCGGAATAATGCCGATTTTATAGCGGTAGCCCACTGAGATACCATGCCATAGTTTAACATGAATACCCCACTCAGATATAGAAACTCACTTCGAGCCGACCAGTCCTTGTTTTAGTCCCTTTCATGCCGAACACCAGGCAGGGTAACAACAAGTACCATCATTTAACGTCTTGTGGTATGACGCGGCCGGGGATCGAACCCACGACCTTCCGCTCTCCGGGCAGACAGTCTAACAGTCAGTCCAAGGAGGCGGCATATTAACATTTCTACCAGTCTTAATATGCAATGTGATGTGAAAAACATCGAAATTAAGCTAGGGCCTATTTAAATTTCTTGACAGATATACAATTGTTTCAAAGGTAACAAGAAACATTGAATATAATGATGTTTTTGTACCGTTTTGAAGCATGCTATGCCAAAACTGTCCATAGGTGCACGTTAGGCGTGACATTAATTCAGATAAGAATAGTTTTAGCATTTTATGTTGGAGTTATATCATATTTGTTAAGGCAACCCTTCTTGACAGGTAAATTTGAGTACGGAAGGCCCAGTCGGCTATGCGCCAGAAGCCGCTGCGCAGAGTGGCGTCCCTTGGGCATGCCAGAAACCTATGATCGTGGGTTCGAATCCCGGTTCGCCCCGATTATGTTTTTAGGTTTGACAGCACCATACCCGTGGTCGTGGGTTTCACCAAAATGGTAAACGTCTGAGATCTGCATCACTTCGGGCTTCGGGCACTCATCTGACACGCCATGATCTAGCTGGAACACAGTTCAAAGCGACGTTAAACCCAGTTCACTCACTCACTGTATAATTTGATAGTTACGTGGATGCATTTGCCCCTTGGATTACGCCAAGCGTTATGTCGCCTTAAATGGATTATGATAATTATTTGGGTGAGTTGGCATTTTCTCTATTTTCTGGAAGAAATGATATTCTTTTAAAAAACACCCATACACCCATGCCAAACGCTTGTACCAACCAACATTCGCAGTCATGAACTGGTTTCAATAAAACTAACTTGATAACCCTGGGCAGTAGAGTTAATCATCGCGTTATAAATACAAATTACTATTTAGTGAGTGAGTTGGGTTTAACGCTGTTTTGAACAGTTATAGACGGCGTGTCAGCTTAATGAGGGAGAAAGGCCCGAAGTGATGCAGGTCTCAGACGTTTACCACTCTAGTGCTGGCAAACCTAGCGCCGATATTCGAACCCATGATCATAAGTTTCTGATGTGCCAAAGGGACGCAACTCTGCGCAGTGAATTGACGTCATATAGCTGGAATATGGCTGAGTGCGGCTTTAACATCAAACAAACAAGCTATAATACATGAGGACAAAGTAGAGGACATTTGTAAAGTATATGTTTATTTTACCGAGTGACTTGTCACGTTGTAATTTGTTTGTTGTTAAACGCCGCACTCAGGTTTATGACGGCGGTCTGTAAATAATCGAGTCTGGACCAGACAATCCAGTGATTGACATTATGAGCATCGATCCACGCAAATGGGATACGATGACATGCATCAACCAAGACAGCGAGCGTGACCACCCGATCCTGTTAGTCGCCTCTTTCGACAAGCACAGTCGCCCGTTACAGCAAGCATGAAGACCAATTCTACCCCGGATCTTCACGGGTCATATATAAATGCAATGAACAAAAGCAATACAGCAATAATGCAATGTCAAAACAAAATACTAAATGCTCATCTTGGCCATGGAAAATTCTCAGAAACAAACAAAAAAGATTTGTTTTTTGGTGATTAAATACAATTTTCAACGGCGGTTCAGGTTTATGACGGCGGTCTGTAAATAATCGAGTCTGGACCAGACAATCCAGTGATTGACATTATGAGCATCGATCCACGCAAATGGGATACGATGACATGCATCAACCAAGTCAGCGACCCTGACTACCTGATCCCGTTAGTCGCCTCTTGCGACAAAAATAGTCGATGCACGTTATCAAAATAGACCAGGAAGTAGTCCATTTGATCACAAGGCGAGGTGTCGCACGCATGTTATTTGACAAGAAAACACATGTATTCTATATTTAAGCATTTTTATTATCTTCGTGTTCTTTCTCTGAAAACTACGAAGTCATTGAAAATTGTTTTGCTAGAAGTGTTATTTCACTCTATACTCTAATTTCAAATGACAGCCTCCGTGGTCTAGTGGTAGAGCGTCCGCCCGGTGAGCGGAAGGTCCGGGGTTCGATCCCCGGCCGCGTCATACCAAAAGACCATAAAATATGGTACTTGTTGTTACTCTGTCTGGCGCTCGGCATTAAGGGGCTAAAACAAGGACTGGTCGTCTCGGAGTCAGTATACTGTGTCTGAGTGGGATATTCATGTTAAACTGCGGCATGGTATCTCAGTGAGCTAGCGCTATAAATCGGCATCAGTCCGGACTAGTACAAGCAGCCACACAAACACACACACGTACATGCACGTCGCTATATATAAGTGCAATAATCTTGGACGCGACGTTAAACCCCATTTCACCTCACCTCACCTATTTTCAAATACAGTATTTAATCACATAAACTAATGTAAGAGCGACAAAACCCTTTCCATAGTCAAAAGAAGTCTCTAGAAGCAGATTCCGACTATATCATGAACATGTGATTATGAATAACTTTCTAATAATGCTAATACCAGGTGTAGAAAAGGTGAGTGTATCCTGCCCCACCTGTGGCACCCGTCACAAACACATGCAAAAGCAAGTCAACTTTTCACCTAACTGTGTCAGTTTGTGAAACGAATTAAATAAGTATTTGGACGTGCTTGTATTTTGGACTTCGCAGTCAGACCTATTACGGTTAAAAACTCGACGTGGGCCAAGCAAACATGTCGTCGATAGCACGATCAACTTCCTACGCCGTCGGGTACGACATGCAGCGTAAAACAACAAACGGTAACTTTATAAACAGATCCTAGCTGTGATTTAACAGAGGTAGGTTCTTAAACCTATTTTACCGAAGTTTACCGAATTTTACCGACCCTCAAACTCTATCAGATATGTGTCCTGGATAACTGCCCAGGCTGTCAAATGAGAAGAAGTTGCTTGCATTTTCCATTACACACTGAAACTACATTTTCACACACGAGATAAAGTAAATACCACTTGAATACAATAGCCGTGTCTAACAAATGGGTCGTGCCAACTATGAAAACGTGAACTGGAGTCGGTAAACTCCGGAAGCTGTCGACAATTTCCGTACGGATAGAAGAAAAATCACACAAACATGGCTTTCGGGATATCAAACATTGAGGCGAAAAAACGAAGCCTTTGTCGGAACCTAAACAATCCTGATTTAAAAGTAATATTAAGTTAGTTGAAACTATCCCATTAATTCTTGTCTGATATACCACGTGATACATTGGTACTATGACCTGCCTGATTCATGCGATCGCTGTTGGATCCCAAAGCATATTTTGGGTCTTCTGGTTCTATTTAATGAGATCACAGTGGTGTGGGGAGCTTGACACGAATGGGACTACTTTGTTTAACTACCGATCAGCCCATCTAAGATCACACGCCTTATCGCCAACAATCTCATCGTGCTATTGCCGCGAAACAAAGTAGTCCCAAGAGACAAATTAGGTAGTTCTGTTTTTGAAAATGCTGCACGTTGGTCGAGGTTTTTGTAAAAGTAGTGCCATAAATTAAACGAAGAAGTCGCACAAAGTTCCAAGGGAATTTCACAGCCTGATCCCTGAGATTTTCCCGTGATTGTTGCCCTGCTATGAACCTAATTGACAGTAATAAATCTAATTTGGTCGGAAATGGAATAGCGTTTTTCGTAAGCGCTGGCAAAGCTCTACTAGGTTTGAAGTCGGCCTGATAATGAAGAAGAGACTTCAGGCACAAGATTCATGTCCAAACCATGGTCAGCCGGTGCTTCATATAAATGTGGTTATACATTAATGCGTTGTCAGGATGCTTTTGTTGAAAATAAGCATAACTTGTCATACGTTTACTCTCTGTATACCCAATCAGATGCAAAATAATATGTAAATAAATATTAAATAAATAAATAAACAAACAAACATTGGAACAATCAGTATTCCCAAGGCGGGTGCTATCAACATATATTGTCCGTGACATAGATAATATTAATACCGTATGGGCGTGCATTGATTTCTTGGTATCTAAGTTTCAAATTTCAGGTGATATATAATCGTTCACTGAGGTCATGGTTGGCAGGTAATCTTTAAAAAACGAGACAAGGTAACAACTTTTTATGTAGTCGCGTCATTGCAAAGAAAATCGAAAAACTGATGTTGTCATTTGTTTAAAAATATAATCAAAGGAGACAGTAACTATGTTAATTTTCTTATTAATCATATCACAATTATAGGAAAACTTGAATCAGTGACAGCGTATCTCCTTTTATAAGTTATATTGTATCGGTGTTCAGTTGGACTGTAGTTGTTCTCAAAAGTCTTTCGATAGATTTTTTCATATTCTTTCAAATCAAAATTAAAACAAATTCATATTCTGTCTTGCTTTTTGCGTTCTTCAAAGGCGTCAGTGAGAAATGTCTGGGGTAATTCATCCACCCGGTGTAAGATATAGAGAATCTCACCTGAGTGTCTATTGATATCAAATATATCAATACAAGTTGGTAAAAGTGGAAAAAACTCCACTTTTATCAACGAGTGTTGATGAATTTGATATCAAAAGACACAAGGGTGAGATTGTATTTATCATCCAACATCATTCTCCCAGCTTTTTCAGTTTGTAGACAGTACGTAATAAGCAGTGTCTTAAGTGTACAAATGTACTGCTAACAGCTTCAGTAGCAGAGCCGTAAGTGATGCTATAGCTCTCCCAAGTGGTGGTTTATCTCACCCAAGCGATAATTGTTGGAGCCAGTTTTGGATGATAAATACACGGTGGAGGCAATGTGAGCTGTGAACACAAATAGAAGCCCTAGATTCATGTATAAAGGTCATCAAGCTACGTTGGTATGCCTGGACAATAGGTTTGATGTGAACACAAATAGAAGCCCTAAATACATATACAAAGGTCATCAAGCTACGTTGGTATGCCTTGATGTGAACACAAGTTTTATATGACAGCGGTCTGTAAATAATTGAATCTGGACCAGACAATCCAGTGATTGACATCATAGGCATCGACTCACGCAATTGGTTACGATGACATGCATCAGCGTTAACCAAGTCAGTGAGTCTGACTACCGATCCTGTTAGTCGCATCTTACGACAAGCATGGTCGCTTTTTACGGCAAACATGGGTTGCTAAAGACCTATTCTACCCCGGATCTTCACGGGTCGTGACCAGAAGCAGAAGCCCTAAATGAAGCTTCTAATTGTGTACACCTATTATCAAACCTATTGTCAAGGTAAACCTACGTAGCTGGATGCCCTATATATCACTCCAGTGAATGACATCATGAGCATCGATCAACGCTATTGGAATACGATGACATGCAGCAACCAGGTAAGCGCGCCTGACCACCCGATCGCGTTTGTCGCTTCTTACGACAAGCACGGGTTGGTGAAAACCTATTCTATCCCTGATCTTCACGGGTTTAGTTCATCAGTCTCGCAGCCCTGAACTGTGATATTTCCCCTTTTGCCCAGCCCTTAATGTAATGCTATGGTACTAAATAAAGCAAGTCTAGATTTTCCCCAAGGATCTCACTTGGGCTCCTTTGCCTGCTCCTATCAAAATTATATATTTCCAGAGACTCAATATAAGTAGAGGGTTCCGTCTTTATCACCGGGCGGCGTAGCCTTGTGATTAAAGCGTTCGCTTGTCAAGCTAAACGCCAGTTGAAGGGTTTAATTCCTGACATGGGTAAAATGCGTGAAGCGCATTTCCGATATCCCCAAACGTGATATTGCTTGAATATTGCTAAAAGCACAGTTAAAATATACTTGATCATATCTCCTTTGATCCTTCAGCCATAACAGAAAATAGGACTTTAGTACTGAATGGGCATTTCAACTGCGAGTCCCTAGCGACGACTAGCTTGAAGTGAATATCTCTGTTTCAGGAGACCCGTGAAGATCCGGGGTAGAATAGGTCTTCAGCAACCCATGCTTGCCGTAAAAGGCGACTATGCTTGTCGTAAGAGGCGACTGACGGGGTCGGGTGGTCACGCTCGCTCACTTGGTTGATGCATGTCATTGATCCAAACTGCGTGGATCGATGCTTATGATATCAATCACTGGATTGTCTGGTCCATACTCGATTATTAACAGACCGCCGTCGTATAGCTGGAATATTGCTGAGTGCGGCGTTAAACAACAAACCAACCAACCGTTTCAGGACTAAGAATCAAGGCCAAAAATATATATTTGCTTTGACGTCATTGGGATGGAGATGACAAGGTACGTAGCAGTATATTCAGACCTAACACCTGATCTGAATGTATTGTTATTACTACGACGAGATTGCATTATAAATCGATTACCTGATGCACATAGTCCGACCCTGTGGTTTCATTTGACTGGTTTAAAGCACATAAGGTTTCACTGCGGGAATATTGTCAATTAGTCAGTAAAGTTATAATTTAGTGCGGCATACCTCCTCCTAGATGATGGTGATTAATTGACGGTCCTTTGTACGGACTTATCCCGATAATTGTAACAAATCTGCTTAGGTTCTTACAAGAGTACCTAATGCAAAACAGATAAATATGAGTTGATTTTTTAACAGGTAAATCCAATCGACAAGCGGCGCGAACAAGCTCTCTGGTCTCTCACATTACGAATGCACTGACCCGATCGGACAGAACATTGTTTGCACGTGCATGGACCGTTATCCTCGTGCAGCGGGCCAACGAATGTCGGTTGGCCACGCACGGCCGACCCTAATCTCATGAACCTCGAGATATTATTGACTGGCATGAATTGAACGGGCCGCACGTGGGGTTTGTTTGCGAGGGTGCTTTCTTCGCCACGGGGTGCTTCAAAATGGACCGGGGAGAGTGGACAGACAAAAGATTCCACACTGGACAATGGTAACTGTAAAACTGACACACGACCCCAAAAGACGAAAGATCAGTCTGCTCTTATCAGTGAATATTTGTTTTCCAAACACATACCTGTGACTTTGGAATCTGCTTTTACAGGGCCAAGGATTTGCACGATACTTCCATTTAAATCCCTTATAATTTGCATTCGTCATCAAAGCGGGGTGTGTGGCTCCCGGTACCCTCTGTGCTGCACGTGTATTTCGATGACGGCTCTTCAACCCACAACGGATGGGATTCTGAAGTCGGTTGGACCTACTCACCAGCATAAACACAATTAACGCATGTTTAGATTGTGTTTTGGCAGAGTGGTCCTCAAACTGATAATAACTGATATGTGATTAAAACGTCTCCTGGTAATTCCTCGCAGGAAACCTTTACCGGGCGTCCATGGTTGCATCTTTGTTATCAAATACAGACCGTATGTTGTTTTTACGGAGAACCAGTTAGATATGCTTAGCGCGGTTTAGTACCAATATGGTCATGTTTGGAAAAGTCTGCACAGTCCTTAACTGTTTTCAGAGTCAATATTATTGTGACAGAAATCCATTTTGTTTTGTAAAGTATACGGTTAGTTTTGAGAACCAGCATTTCTAACTATTGTTTTTTGGTAAGACTTCCGCCCGTATCCCCCCTCAAAAATATATATAACTAAAAGGATCGAGCGGCAATGCATACATATATATATTTTGGATACGGGCGGAAGACTTTCCCTTGTCGTATGAGGCGACTAACGGGACCGAGAGGTCGGGCTCGCTGACGTGGGTTCGATCCCAATTACGTGGATCGATGCTCATGATATCAATCACTGGATTGTCTGGTCAAGATTATTTACATTCCGTCATCACGCAGCTGAGTATCGATGGGAGCGGCGTGAAACAACAAACAAAATTTCAATGATTATAGTTTATTCATGGACGACTTGTTTGTGTTACAATTGGTATAGTATTCAATTATGAAGAAATTATTATTGGATGGTATATTAATACAAATGGCATTCATCTTGAATATCAATTCTTGAAACGGGACATTTGTGAACCCTTCCTCCATCATCAACATAAGCAGGCCGCATTTGCTTTCTGTTATAAAACAAGTACGATCATTTCATGTTTCAGAAAACAATTCTTGGGAGCACGGCTGGCCCAGTCGTCGAATTCGTTGTGAAGAGTTTAGGCATGTCAGAAACCTATGATCGTGGGTTCAAATCCTGGTTCGCCGCCATTATGCTTGGAGGTTTGTCAGCACCATATCCACGCTCGTTGATTTCACCAAAGTTGTAAACGTCTGAGACTTGCATTACTTCGGACTTCCCTCTCACATTAAGCTAACACGCCATGATTTAATACGGATACAATTAAACCAACTCACTTCTATTTTATTTTTTTATTTTTTTCTCAACGTGTTATTGTAGTTCCATAAACTACTTTAGTTCTTGTTTGTTTGTTGTTCAACGGTGCTCTCAGCAATATTACTATTTACTGAAGTCGGTCCCCAGTACCTATGCTTATGGTAAGGGACCGCCTCCGTGGTCTAGTGGTAGAGCGTCCGCCCGGAGAGCGGAAGGTCCGGAGTTCGATCCCCGGCCGCGTCATACCAAAAGACGTTAAAAGATGGTACTTGTTGTTACCCTGTCTGGCGCTCGGCATTAAGGGGCTTAAACAAGGACTGGTCGGCTCGGAGTCAGTATACTGTGTCTAAATGGGGTATTCATGTTAAACTGCGGCATGGTATCTCAGTGAGCTAGCACTATAAATCGGCATCAGTCCGGTCTAGTACAAGTAGCCACACACACACACGTGCATGCACGTCGATATATAAGTGCAATAATCTTGGACGCGACGTTAAACCCCATTTCACCTCAACTTATGGTAAGGGCTGACTAAAACGAGGTTCGGATGGTTAACATATGTGGCCTGATTGATTGTGTGTCATCGGGTTGGATCGCTTCTCATGCTATCGGCCACTGGTTTGTCGGACCCAAAGTCGACTATTTACAGGTCGTGATGATGTGACTGGATATTTGCTGCTTGTCGTGTGAAAAAAACATTCACTTAGTCACTCGTTACGTTGTTATTACATTGTCAACTATTAACAGACTTCACAAGTTGGAGTGAGGGAGTGGGGTTCAACGCTGCTCTTTTAACAATATTCCAGTTAGTGATTTAACACGGCGTGTCAGCTTAATATTTGACGGAAGCCTGTAGTGAGGCAGATCTTTACCACTTTGGTGAAACTTAAAACGGTGTTGACAAACCTAGAAAATAACCGGGATTCGAACCCACAATCACAGGTTTCTGGCGTGTCCAAGAGACGCAACTCTGCACAGCGAGTTGCCGCGCCTTAGACCACTGGGCCACTGGTGCCCCGACAAGTGGTAACCAACATTAACACTGAGATTTGTCAAAAGCCACCGTACCTCAATGCTTTAGGGTGTACCTGTTCTTTGTCATGAGATAAAGAACAAGTTCAAATAGAGTGAAATAGAAATACGCGAAGACAGACAGTTAGAAGTGTATTGTAAATAGTGCATCAATGACAAACACTACGGATTCTCGCTCATGGTACACGGCCTGCACACCAAGTGTTTACGATTGTCAATGATGGGCGCATTCTAGTGTCATAGATAGAAAGATAGATGCGTGAGTCGATGGATGCGTGAGTCGATGGTCATGATATTAATCACTGGATTGTCTGGTCCAGTGTCTGATTATTTACATACCGCCGTCTTAAAGCTGGATTATTGCTGAGTACGGCGTTAAACTACAAACCAACCAACCAACCGAAATTCCACTTTGCGTTTTTGAAGTGTTTCAGCGTATATTGAAGATGTGTTCTTGGAGCGAGTAAATATATTTTATCCTCAGTATACAACACATTCTATCGGTTTCAGTATCAAATATTTCTAATCACAGATCACAGTTTGTTTCTGTAAACTGAGTTCAGTTATCCTTTTCGAGCATCTCCTCTGGTTATTCTATCAGTCAAATACTGATTGTCCTTGAATTAATGATTGCTTCTCTTTGAAAGGGCGAGGTAGGATAAGGGCCGTTTTGGGCCCACTGTCCAGTTTACAAGTTACAGAAAACGTTGATTTATTACCATCAGCATAATCAGTTATGTTAAAATGGCTTACAACTAGTATATCTTCTTTTTTCTTACACTTGCAAATTGTGGACTTCTCACAAAATGAAGTAGGCTTGATGATTCAAAATGGGCGAAGTTCAAGAGAAAATATAACAATACTCAGCGTCAGTATTGACGGGTCACCCATATATGTAGGTATGTCGGTGCCTGGATGCAGTTGGTCCACTGATGATAAACAAGTGAAAATGACTGCTAATCATAAATGACAATGAAATAACATTTGAATAAAAAATTGTGGACTCTACCCAGCTTTCTTTCTTGTTACATGGGTGATACCATTTTACTTAAGGGTACAGGGTACTAAATACTGATGCAACCAGCCATAACGAGTGTTGTTTTAACGGGTCTGCGTTTTGGCAGGTCTACGTTTTGGGAAGGTACCGTCAATCACGAACATGTGCCAGTATGTTGACAATGTGATTAACAGTTGAAGGACCGTGTTGTTTATGCTCATGTCACACTCATTGTATGTGACGACTATTATAAACAATGAAAGGTGCACGGTGGAGGGTGATGTAAGAAGCTACCTAAACACACGCCGGAACGCAACATGAGGTTTAGCACATGCACGTGCTATACCAGTAACAGTAAATGTGGGTATATTCTCTCAAAAAGAATAGTAAATTCCGTTTGTATCTGTTGTGCGTATAGTAAGGTGAGCATATCCTATCATGGAAAGAAATCTTTAATATCTATTCTTATCACTCCAGGGGAATTTCTTCCCTTTATGAGCGTGAGTCAGTCCTGCAATGAGACGACATATTCAGCAAAATCAAAACATACGTGCAAATATATGCAAATATATCACCCTGTTTTGTCATTTTGTCTGAGATATGTTTGTTGACTTATTATACTTACATTAATGTGCATTGTATATAATAAATATTCTTCTTTACGAAATCTCAATCAATTTAATCAATGAATTGATTTATTAACGTCCGAGTAAATTATTGAAATGTGATAATCAACAAGGCCCATCAGTAATCAGGGCGGTCGGGTAGCCTAGTGGTTAAAGCGTTCGCTCGTCACCAACATGGGTACAATGTGTGAAGCCCATTTCTGCTGTCCCCCGTCGTGATATTGCTGGAATATTGCTAAAACCATACTCACTCACTCACTCACTCACTCACTCACTCACTCACTCACTCACTCACTCACTCACTCACTCACTCACTCACCCACTCACTCACTCACTCACTCACTCACTCACTCACTCACTCACTCTTCAATAATCATCCTTCAGTCACAGGTGTAAGAAATACCGTTATATATTGTTACTGCTTTGAAGGCAGCAAAGAATAATCAGTGAGGATTTACTTCCAAGTTTAATTCAATATCACAAAGAGAGAGAAGAGTTTACACTGTAATTGAAGAATAGCATGCTTATTGACGCATATCATTGCAATATTAGGCAATCAATTCCAAGAGAGAGGCCCTATAGTCTCTACGTCGATGGTGCTTCATTGCTGAAATAAATATGGTACTTTACATTTCATTTAGACATTCACATTCCATACACGGGACTCACGTCAATAAGCTTCAAAAGGGTACTGAAAGACATGGTATTCTTATGGTACATTATGATTTCATGTAGATATTCCCATTCTATACACGGGACTTACATAATACGCTTGTTACGGAGCTGTGCTCAGACCAGGGTGTCACTGAACAAGAATAATCTAATCTTGAAAACGTGGTAATAAGTTCACATGTACAGTATCATTAGCTAGTTGTAAGTATAGATGACAATCAAAAGATCACAATACCCAATTTACACGGACTGATTCATTAAACCAGGACCAATATACAAGCTGATAAGCTAAGCAACAGTAATACAAGGAGAGTATCTAAATCAACACTTTAAGGTGAGGTGAAATTGGGTTTAACGTCGCGTCCAAGATTATTGCACTTATATAGCGACGTGTGTGTGTGTGTGTGTGTGGCTGCTTGTACTAGTCCGAACTGATGCCGATTTATAGTGCTAGCCCACTGAGATACCATGCCGCAGTTTAACACGAATACCCCACTCAGACACAGTATACTGACTCCGAGCCGACCAGTCCTTGTTTTAGCCCCTTAATGCCGAGCGCCAGACAGGGTAACAACAAGTACCATCTTTTAACATCTTTTGGTATGACGCGACCGGGGATCGAACCCCGGACCTTCCGCTCCCCGGGCGGACGCTCTACCACTAGACCACGGAGGCGGTCTCAACACTTTGACGATATATTGACAAGATGCATAGACAGCCAATTAAGTCGGCTGCGAACAATTAAAACTTGTGAGTTAATTAACTCAACTCGCTAATGATTGAACAACCCGGTTAGGTTAAATACGGAGAAATAAAACACAGAGGGCCTATCCCTAAGATAAGTCCATTGGATAATAAAATAGACGGTAATGTCTGAATATCAAACTAGTATTTTAGACTAAAGCCTCAGTCACTTTGACTGAGCAAGGAAATCCTGATCTTCCCGTAAATACAAGGTACTTGACCTACGGACTATCTGGACTTACACTCATTAAAAAGATACTTGACCAAAAGAGTAACTTGACTCGCGATCGTGAAAAGGTATTTCACCTAACCTAGGCAATTGGGAAAGTTGGTTGTCCACGGATCATTAGTAAAACGGAGTATGAAAAATCCTAGGTAATAAATTTAGCTCAATACCACCAGGTTAACTCAGTACTAGCTTAAACCGGTCCCGTAATTACTTACTTACGAAACCTGAGTTTCGATTGACGACCCAATAGCATGGCGACCCGTAGAAGGTCTGACGATCCCTGTCGATAAAGATGTATGATTTCGCCAAGTGTATATAACAGTTGTGTGCGCGGACCACGGAGTTTGCCGATCGTTGACGGAAGCCGGACAATTAAGAGAGAGAGAGAGGCGGTGCGGTCACTAGAAGTGACAAGAGAGGTTTTACGACCCAGTGACAAAGCTTTAAATATGTTCTCTGCTTAAACAAATAGTATTCGTATGGTATTTTACATTACAACTAGACATTCACATTCCATACACGGGTACATTACAGTTAGACATTCACACTCCATACACGGGTACCCGTGAAGATCCGGGATAGAATAGGTCTTCAGGAACCCATGCTTGCAGTAAAAGGTGACTATGCTTGTTGTTAAAGCGACTAACGGGAACGGGTAGTCAGGCTCGCTGACTTGGTTGATGCATGTCATCGTATCCCAATTTCGTGGATCGATGCTCATGATGTCAATCACTTGATTGTCTGGTCTAGACTCGATTATTTACAGACCGCTGTCATATAACTGGAATATTGATGTGTGCGACGTTAAACAATAAACCAACAAACAAATCCATATACGGGACATACATCGATAAGCTTTAAAATGGTTAATTTCTGAAATACTCAGTATTCTTATGGTACCTTACATTTCAATTAGACCTTCACGTTCCTTGCACGGGACTTACACCGATAAGCTTCACACAAGTTCAGTACTGAAATACATTGTATTGTTATGGTACTTTACATTACAAAGTTAGACATTCACATCCTATGGACAGGACCTGTCGATAGCACTTCAAACGGTTCGCTACTGGAAACCCATATTTATTTTTTCAGAAAAACCTATATGTAATAAAGTGTATTCCTGAAACATCTGTGAGTGAACGCCGTCGTCGGTGGCGTTCCCGGTTGACGTGACAGCGACATGGACGGTAATGGAGTGAAGCTCTGCTTATTGGGTGTCCCTAGGGTAATTGACTGGCCGTCATTCTGTGCGTGCTTCGCTTTGCCCGGGCAATGGAGCCAATTTCAGCAGCATCGCAAATGTCACCCGTTTAATTGGATAAAAGTGTTTTAAATGCATCGGCAAGCGGTAATGGGGAGCTACGGTTTATTCCAGGCTAGCTACTTCCGACGTTATTTTGCGGGCCGATTGTTACACGGTTTTAGTGTGC
The DNA here is from genome assembly GCF_023055435.1 of Haliotis rufescens. Classification (NCBI taxonomy): domain Eukaryota; kingdom Metazoa; phylum Mollusca; class Gastropoda; order Lepetellida; family Haliotidae; genus Haliotis; species Haliotis rufescens. Next base: position 55,486,930 of record NW_025963779.1, on the reverse strand, counting down.
CGATATCTAATACATCAAGGAAAAATCATTGAGGCGATTTGTTTGCGCTCAAGTTGTCTGCACAATTACTGTAATATTGGAGCGAGGAGCCGGAAGACGGGGATTATAATATCAAACCCTGATTCCTAATATTACGGATATCACTGTGGATAATGTAGGTGTTAAATCGTAGTAGAGGCGATCTGAGCTGGTTGGACAAACACCCGAGTCACTCGTCCTCTCTATTATGAGTTCGCCTAATTGAATAAATGGCAAATAGCGGAGAAACTGGGCAAATTTAAAACACTGAATTAGCGTAGCTCTGGCGCACTTTGAAACACATCTTGCCCAAATTACACACATAACACAGCCACACTTTGAACTCAGGGCACGGGGCCTCCCCACTATATCCACCTTGCGCTTAATGCATGGAGAAAAATGTTTTTCGATTTTCTCTGATCGGTTTTGTCCGAACCTTTTCCCGACAAATTAATCCCCTGACTTAACCGACGTTGAAGCTCAACAGTGACAATGCCGCTTGTATGAGTTCGCCTTCGAGCAAGTGCAGAGCCCAGATTACTCAAATTGCATCAATTTATTCATTAATTGCCCTAGAATTTCCAATTTGTAGCAAAGATATCTCAACATAGAATTCCGCTCTTTGATATACTGTTTGCGATTTGTTCAGCTTGGGGAATACAAGCTTTGATGAAATTGAATGACTTCAAAACCTTTCCTATTTGTTCATACAACTGTTTACCATTCATATATACGTTCGAGTAATAGCTTGACTGATCGGAACTATTGAAAATATTTTCGAACATTTTTTAATACATTTGCTATTTTGCCAGGAATTGGTCGAAGTTTATTCCTTCATAGAGAGTTCCTGATATATTCTATTATTCGGATTCGGATTTCACCTTGTACGTGTAACAAGGGTATTAAATTGCATTACGCTTTTAACACGTTTTCCATGGACATCCCGTATAATTCATCATCATCTTTAAAAATGTATATTTCATATCATTATTTCTAATATATTCGAGCTATGTCAGTGTTGCTGTCAATATAATTTCATGTACGATGGAAACATTTCCATAACAGTACTTATATACTCTATTACATTATATAATTTTTGGTTCCAACAAAAAACATTGTCTCTGTTGGTTTCATCTTTAATATCTGGTTACTCTGTAAATATTGGTTTATAATACATGCATTGCATGAAAATAATAATGTATGTAATTTCAATATTTTCAATAGAAATTATATTATCTTTTTTTAAGATTTCGTTCATTACCAGTACAATCAAAGTACTAAAGTTATTATACATATTTGCGTTTTATACATATATGCGTTTTCATATATTGATATTTGCCTGGGTTACCAAAGGTTTGAAATATTTTACACATGTAAATGTTGTTTCTGAAACTTGCATAAAGAACCCAGCGTATGAAAATTCAGTTAAAATTTTGTTCAATATTTTTAAAAGTTTTCTGATTTTTGCGTTGGTTTCCCTTAACATCTGAACTGTATCACACAATCAATTGAAACTATTATTTGGCAAGTTTCCTTTTCAATGATGAAAGGTAATGCTGTTTCTTTCACGTGTATATTTAGGAAAATTAGCGTTTAGATGTGACCTTTACGGTACGATTAATATTTTGGAGTAAATCATTTTGAAATATAATAAGAAAATATTATATCATCTTGTCTAAGTACTTGTGGTGTACACTTTCTAAAGCGAACATTTCCTGATGGTTCAATCAATGAAGTACCAAGCCCTTAAAGATTAATACGTTACTACTAACCGTCCTCTTGTTTACATCTTTTTTGGTACGCGAAAAAAAATCAGATTGGATGATTAAACATAATAGTAGTAGATGTACAAGAAATAATGTCCCTAAACATATTATACACAAATACGAAAAAAGTATTGTATCATTGAACGTGAATAAGGAAATCGCCACACAAAAAGGATTGAATCATAAATCATTGTTTAGTTTGTTTAGTTTTTTAACAAGGATGACCGAGAAAGAGTGAGTTTGGTTTAACCCCGCTTTGAAACGTAGTTCCGTTATATCATGGCGTGTCAGCTTGATGTGGGAGGACAGGATGAATTCATGGAGGTGTTTGACGTATACCGCTTTAGTGGATATGGTGCTGAGAAACCTAGAAACATAATCATGGTGTGAGAGGGATTCGAACCCACGATTAATATATGTAAAAGGCATGAAAAGAGAACTGCGAATTCCTGCTATTATTTCCATGGTAATATTCCGACAATATCATAAACATGTGTTTATTAATCACTATCCAAAAGTGATGATATCAGGTGTTCGCGAAAATATTTGCAAATCTTGCCGCGCTGGAAAGGCAAATCAATTTTTACCCCGAAAAAAAACCACAATAAAATATAATATAACATGTTTTTCGCAAGTTAAAAGAATAATAATTATAAACTAATTATAAATTATAAAAATATAAATGCAATTTTCAAATATAATGTTCAAGTTATAAGAAGCATAAAGAGATATTTTCCCGAGGAAATAGGTTATGCTAACACGGTTGATATGAATATAGATAAAAGCGACAAAACTATTTCCATAGTGATAAGAAATATCTGCTAAAAGCTGAGTCTATTGAACGATTCGGACTGTGTCATCAGCTAGCATTATTTGCCACAGCACCCATCAAATAATATTTACACCTTTTAAAGCTGAACAACATTCTTATATCATATTATTCTACATTATATTCCGTATATTATATTGATCTGCACTCGATCTGATCATATTTTCAAATCGTCAAGTGTCTCTATTTTAAACGTTCATGCGTGTTTCTATATTCTTGAAATAAAATGTCACGGGGACAAAGCCCGAACTAATTTAAACACGTGAATAAAACGGTTTAATGAAGACAATGCCGGTATTTTCTTTTCCCCAACGTCTGCTTGTGTTTATTATGCGTTGTGATGTAAGTATTGAACATTACGGACTGGGATTTTTAGAGACTGAATACTCACTTCGGTCACTGTTTCAATACATGCATTTTGTCTCTGAAAGAAGATGCCAACAATATCATATTTGTCCACACCGCATTTCTTCAAGGCATCTAGTAAAAATAAGTCTTGTTGTAAAACCCGAGGCAAAATCATTTAATTTCAGTATTTTATGGAGAGAAAAAACTTTTTAAAAATCCTTTATGTTTGCATGATGGAAATGTTTAAAATAACTGAGTGAGTGAGTGATTTTGGTTTTATGTCTCGTTTAGAAATACTCAAGCCGTATTCCGGTGCAGTACACAAGGCTGGGACTTTCTACATACAATATATTGTTGGTGGTATGAGATTGTATTAAGCCTGTTAGTATTGTTTAAAGTCGCATCAGCAATCTTGCGGCTTTTCGCGGCGAAGGCTGGTATTAAGAAATGTTTGATAATTCATTAAATAAATGATGCGTGACATTGTATCAACCCTAATTGACACATTTCATATTGAATTACTTCACGTAATTAAAGACAGCGTGGTAGCCTAATGGTTAAATGGTTGCTCGTCGCGTTTCCAAAACTGCAAAGACGACTTGGAACCTCAACGAACACGAAAATACACGCTGCCAAGTGAGGTGACGCAGTACTACACTTAATCGCTCGTCACGCCGAAGACCCGAGTTTGATTCCCCACATGGGTACACTATGTAAAGCCTATTCTTTGTATCCGCAGTCGTGATTTGAACTGCTAGGCAAAAGAACGCAAACGCTTGAAATTTGGATTTGACCAAAACATTACAAACATTATCAAGACCGAATATCTGATATCTGAGAACCACCACAAACGTATCGTGTCAACACCTTACATCACCATTGAATAACTTTTTTTCATTATTAGCCGCCATCTAACACGGGTGTATAGTTTCTTTTCCACTTCAGTTTTTCTAGAATAATGTCAAGAGCTGAATATTTACTCAACCCACTCACTCACACATTGTCAACGTAAATATCAAAATTGGTATTAACGGCTTTCTTAATCGATATCTAAAGTAATCGATTCTGGACCATGCAAACATAGATAATTGTGTGAACAACGCCCCGCAACATTAAGGTATGGCGGCCACTCAAGTAATAGAGAGAGCGATTATTACCTGCGTTTGTCAATGCCTGTATCGTAAATACCATATATTGGAAATCATGTATAACACGATATAATACAGACAATTTGTATTCCCCAATATATGATACTTACAATTCGGAAACACTTGAGTAATACTCACTTACATTATAATGTCATTGTTTAAAACTTGAAGTTTCATTAACAATTGTAGCTTAGAAACGGCGTAGGCATAACGGAGCCTGAGAGAACCACCCTCTCAATATAGTGTGCCTTATCATATGCAGTAATGATTGTTTACATACGCAATGGCTTTTGGAAAGGACCAGTTCTAGTTATGGTTTTTCTATCTTAAAGAGTTTAATTCATTTCCAGGTGTCAATAGCTGATAACACACTGTACATGATCGATATTAGATATTAAGATATTGCATTTTCTAGTATGTTTAATGAGTGAGTGAGTTATATTCATTTTCAGGTGTCAATATCTGATAACACACTGTACATGATTTTATATTAGATATTAAGATGTTGCATTTTCTAGTATTTTTAATGAGTCAGTGAGTTATATTAAACGCTGCTTTAAACAATATTTAATTTATATAATGTCGTGCTAGCTGAACTCGGGATGAAAGCCCAAAGTATTGTGATACAAAATTTATCGGATTGGTTTGTCGGTGCGATAACACTTGCTGTTATATGACATAAACTTCCGGCCATGAGGAAGGAAACACCCATTTTTGATGCTGGCTAACATAAAACAAATAAAGAATGGTTATTAGATGGTGATGTATTTTATACGGGTATCATAGTTGTGTTTTGTACCTTAAGTTTGCAGTGTTTCGGTGACTGTTTTCAGCATAGTAAAGTTTGATAGAGTTTGTAACGTTTGGGTCAAATCCAATGTTAAAGTGTATCTTCTTATTACTGAGTTTCTTTCGAGACTCCCACATTATCATAAATTAAGTAAATGTAAACATATATTGATTGTAAAATAACAAAACATGCGTACACTTTTGTGATTTATTAATGTTTTTGTGATGGTGCCAAGATATGCTCACTTTTTCGCGAACACGTGATATCATCACGATTGGACAGCGATTCATAAACACACATGCTTATGATATATGATTATGTAGTCGGAATCGTACATACCACTCTGCTTTTGGTAGAGATTTCTTATGATTATGGAATGTTTTTTGTCGCATTTATTTTATTGCTGCGAATACATTTTTTTCAGAAGGCAAATGTAGCCTTTTAAACGTATTACCCAAAACACTATATATTAAACAACAAGACAGATCAACGGTTTTCACAGAATTCTCCGGTCCATAAATAATGTCTTTCAGTAAGAACATTAAAAATGAATGTGATCGAATATTATAATTAATGTGATGATCAAAGATAGAATTGGTTTTATTTTCAACCCCATTAAGGACATTAGCACAATTTATTGCGGTTTATTTCAAGTGATGACACAGAAACAAGTTCCTATTAGGAAATACACGGGAGAAGTCATAGTGACAAATTAACTAAAATTTCAACTAACAATAAAAGATGTATTCGGGTTATGCGTGACCTACAGCGTCATTGAATGGAGCTAATCAAATTAAGAGATGCAAGAACCACGGCGTACATGTTTTAAAATAATCAATTTTTTCTTGTATGATCAGATAATCCTTGAAAAATCCATATCAATTTCCATAATCTTCATAAATATCCGTCTTAAACATAACGGTAATTTCAGACGGGCCTATACCACCCAAACGCGTCCAATATCCCTAATTAGAAATTTGATAAGCATATTAACATGTTTGACACGACATGAATCTCGCGGCACGGGAAGAGAGTTTCGCCCCTTTGTCGCAAGAATGTGTTACTTAATCCTCATATTCACTGATGAAATGAGTATTTTTGATTACCTTCCACACCTGAACGCTTACACCTGATGGCTGACAATGGGATATGACTTATTGTTCCTCTCTGAGAGTCACTACCCAGTGTAGCGCGCTGCTTGTCATGGCCAAGTGTTAATTATGACGAATGGAGTAGCGTATTGGCTGTATAACGGCCCTTGTTGTCACCGACTCTTTCTATTAACTTCCGGTTCCTTAAACAGTGAATTTAGAATAATTACGTTTTCAGTCGGTACAGAGTGTAGATAAAGGGACGGTAGCCAATATCACCATCCGCGTTACATCTCAATGAAAATATAGTTCCATGACGCTTCACAATACTGACGTCCTCCAGGGATCAAACATATTAATACGCCTCATTAAATCAAATGTAATTAAACGCTTCGCGTAGTACTGAAGTCATCAAAATGTATCATTGTCGATAAGCGTTTCATTCGAGAACATGTGTTGACTGAGCTTTTTGATAAGCTAAGTTTTAAAAATATTTCCATTATAACTTTTTAGCTTTATTATTTCATTATCACTGCACCTGCAACAAAATATAAATACCATCGATTTTCAGTTAGCACGTAAACGTTATGTAAAACTAGTTACAACGTGTTGTTCGTCATTACTCTTTATTATTACATGTCGATAGATCAATAACATAAATAGTGATCTACGTAGAAGCGATGTACATATATGAAATAGCAACGTATACAAATACAATATACACAAACTTTGTTACTTTCTTGTTAAACGCCACCCTATACAGAAACACACGAAACACAGCTCTGTGTCGTAATTAAATCACCAGGTATACTAACTGTTTTCATCTATATTCTGGATATCTTCTCTTCTTTCAGAAAACAAGAGGTCTCTAAAGCGGTCGGGCGTATAAGGTACACAGACAGTATCTCACCCCAATCATGTTTGTTTGTTTGTTGTTTAACGCCGCACCCAGCAATATTCCAACTATAGTACGACGGTCTATAAAAAAATCGTGATTGACATCATGCGCATCAATCTATGCAATTGGGATACGATGACATGCATGAACCAAGTCAGCAAGCCTGACCACCCGATCCCGCTAGTCGCCACTATTCTTCCCCGGATATTCTCGGGTGTCACCCAAGGGCAACAATGCTGAAAGCAATCTTTAATAGTCCATGTAGCTATAGGATTTTATAGGAGATGTGTGACAAATCTTAGTTAATGTGTTAATAGTGTTAACAGGATCAAGTCTTTGACCAAAGCTGATAATCTTTGACGAACAAATATGTATATTATTTTTCAGAACATCCATCGAAAGCGTTCAGTGAAAAATGTTCACAGTGAGATTTTCTCGAGAAAGTCGTTTATTAATACTGGTATACTAAAAAGATAAACCTAACCCCTGTTTTAAAATGTATATCACACAGGCTACTAATCCCATCACTTTGTAATTTACACTCCTTAGATGTGCAAGAATCATATTATCGCTGGCTTCTCATCTCCGACTCCACCTAATTACCATTGTTGGTGTCAGCACCCTATCCGTGTTGGTGTTGGTCCCCTCTTGCGACAGCATATGTAGTTGGGAGGCTATTCTAACCCGGGTTTAATCAAACGTCATCCCCAGAACACCCACACCGGTGTTTAAGCTCATTGTATCCCATTGCGAATGTGTTCCGTGTTTACGCTACATAATGGTCAGAACCAATCACTTGATGCCCCTGACATTAGGATATACTGCCGGGCAATGGAAAGCATACATTTGAAATTGGATTTGCCATCAAAATTACAAACGCTATCAAAACGTTACTAGTTCAAAACAGTCCCCGAAACACTGCAAATTTAAGGTCCAAAACACCAGTATTTATAAGATCATCATCGAATAAACAGTTTATTTGTTTCATTTTTAGCCACCATCTTGGGGTATGCGTTCTTTTGTCCGGCAGTTTTCACATTCAACACAAGATTTAATGAAGAGGAAATGCGATGAGCGATTTTTGCAAATAACACAAGTACCTCAAAACATTGTTTGATGTTTAACGGCACACTCGGCAGTATTCCACCTGTCTGACGGCAGCCTGTTAATAATCTAGTCTGGCCCAAACAACCCATTGATTGAGATCATGAGCAACGATCGCCGTCGGCGGACAATGCCACGCAATGTGCCAAATCACGAACCTGACCACCCTAAACATACGGTCGCCTCTTACTGCAGGGGATGGATTCTAAACCTATATGCCACGTGTTGTCTTCATGTCCATGCGTTCAATCTATGCTTGTATGAGGCGAATAACGGGATCGGGTGATGCATGTCATCGTATCCCAATTACGTGGATCGATGCTCCTGATATCAATCTCTGGATTGTCTGGTCAAGACTCGATTATTTACAGACCGCCGTCATATAGCTGGAATATTGCTGAGTGCGGAGTTACACAACAAACAAACAACAACAAACATCATGCATTCTAAAACGCAAAGTTAGGCGCTAGGAGCGTAATAACAGCCAGGAGGAATCCTTTTCTTCATTTCCCTGTCTCTTTATAATTCTGTATCTTATTACCAAAGTTATGTGTATGCTTGTGTTATTCAAAGATAGATAGTCATTTAAGACTAAAAACAAACAAACAAAAAAACCATGCATTCAACCAAAACTGCTTCTTTCAAAGGTAGAACACGGTTGTGGTTAATGATCCCTTCACTTTAGGCACTGTCAAACTGGCGATACGTGCCATCTTCATCACCGGAATCTCCTATTGCAAGCCAGCGTTTCACTTGCATGTTTCATTTGGAAATGTTCCCTGTTTCGTGTCTCAACAAATGACAGCGGGCGGCCTTAAATGACCAAAGTTTTATTATTCCAAATGTTTGGGTTTTTTTGCAAATAAATAAACTTCTTTAAAATCTGTGGTCAAACACGATCCGATAAAACCACTTAACACGATCTCATAAATTTTATCAAAGCATCGCCCAAGTCATTCCACTGAAATTTGAACTTAAATCACAGAAGTCGTGAGCATTTTCCTGAGTGAAAAAGCCATTACAAAGTCAATCAGATATGGTTTTCTAGACTCATCTATCTTCGTTTTCTCTGATTCGTACAATATATATTAAATTTACTTCAAACGATAAATCAAAACAGAAAAATCAACGCCCGTCATCGCATATCACGTAACATCAATAGAAGGGAGGCAATCGCTACAGCGACATAAAAATCTCTATTTCCTCCCCGCGAGCTTAATGCCCCATCCATCTAACACGTCACGCCGGCACGGGCATCAATGGCGGCACATCCGGGACACCGGATACCAGACTTTTGCTTTCCTATTTCGAGTCTGTCTCGATTTCCGACTGGTGGAATCGTGGTATGAATCAAGCTCTTTGTTTTGTCATCGCTACTCTCTCGTTATTAGTTCTCAGCAAGCCTATTATCACAGTATCACTTCCTAGCGGTGGCTATTATACTCACGTCATAACGCGCAGCAGTCACGTGATATGGCTTGGATAGTGGACCAGCTCAAGTGAGATCTGCTGTAATTGAAAATTAGCAGATACTAAGGAGATACTAGACGCTTGACTTTATCAAATAAATCATGTCTACCCATAAGGCATCATGTTTCCGTGTCATCGAACATTTAGTCTTCATGAAAACACGTTATCAGAAACGTTCTAGCATGCTTCTGTGATGTATTCCCAGTGAGTGCTCGCACGCCGGTGCTGATAAAAGAGATAGTATGATTAGTGTCATTAGATTTCATTTACTCTATGTAAAAACACACATTAAGGTATATCGAATTCATATGGTCTGTCTAACCAATTATCAATAATCGATCGTGCTGTCATCTCTGGTACATAGACTGTTGTAGTGTTAGATTCTGCTGAACTGTTCTATCGCGTCCTTTATACGTGCATTACGTTAAGCTTATCTCTGTCAGACGGGCTATTGTCATACGACTGATAGCGGCTAATGGGTTTGTTATGAAAGTCTGTTTTTAAATTAAACCGGACATGGTTTGACACCAGAAATTTTAGAGTTTTTAGCTTCGGAGTTATTTTTATTTTATCCACGGGCAATCAACGTTTTTTATTGAACAGGGGCGGCGTCAACTGATAATACCACAGTGCGAGTGTCAACGCAGGGGCCAGGATGCAATTCCCCCAACCCAAGGTCGCTCGTCACCCCTATCGCCGTGTTTACACACATGACGTTACTGTAAGCAGCCTGGATCGTCTTTCACAACTCGATACCCCTGTGTCATGACAACATCTCCACTCTATCTTCTCCCGCCCGCTGCCCGCAGACATAGCTGACTTATGGTCTGCAACCAGTTATGACACTTCCGTCTAGAGTTGTCTCCCCGTCTCACCTTATTTCCGGCATGCGGGTGCGTCCGTCTGAAATCAACGACTAATCGTGTGTTTGCAAACGCTTGGATTAAAAAACCTAATTCACATCATTCGTATTGTGTAAATACACTTAGAATGTCGATAAAACAATTACCGAGGTTGGACCTTGCGTTTGAAAGATTAATTGCTCTAATACGCGGGTTGACTTGATAAACGCCAATCGCTGCTGCATGCTATATTAGCAACGCGTTTGCCGCTTCAGAACATGCATCAATCTGTTCTTCTTTGTTGAGGAGAAATCTGCCAATAATCCCAACCACTACCCGCATGCTTGCTGTACTGTCAAGACGCTCTGGAAATGTAAATATTGTTGTGTGTGGAAGATGGCTACTTTACTTTGCCCTTAGTACAAAAACATGTCGTACAATTGTTCTTTACAATCTGAGGGAAGTAATTCAGTTATTTGAAACGACTGGTGTTATGGCCATTAACATTCATGGCGGTACTTCCTGTAAGACTGTATGGCGGGTGTAAGTGCAGACGAAGGGGTCATATCAAGTGCATTATTGTATATTTTTTATGATACTGAATTGTTCAAAATATCTGAATCACAATTCGTTTTAATTTCGAATTCTTACTTTGATGTAACTATTTCGTGTATATTATGTTTGTAATGATCAGTTCCATAATTTTCCGTGGCCATAAATACTGATAATATTTTAACCACAGTAATAATGAAACCAATTAAAAAGTATATTGAACAAAATAATATTACCTAACAAATTCTAAACTTCAAAGCTCAATTCAGTGTCGGTTAGAAGACCAAAAGGACATTTTGCTTATGAAAAAAGCAATATCGTTACCAGTTGGCAAATGTTTTTGTGTTTAAAGAATATGTATATGTAAATAACGCGCATATGTTTTGTTATTGGACATTTCATCATTTCACTTTGAAAAAATTGTCTTTGAAAATAAGTAATAATAAATATTTACACATTTACTCTCTCTCTCTCTCTCTCTCTCTCTCTCTCTCTCTCTCTCTCTCTCTCTCTCTCTCTCGTAATATTTCCTTATATGCTGAACGCACTCTATGGATATTCCACAGAGCGCGCGCGTTCAGCGGCTAGTTGCGAGTGGAAATATTTTCATATAGTATGTCCTAAACCTTCGTGAAATATGATAGCATCTAGGTGGCTCAACCAGTCTCGACAACAACAATCAATATTATCCGTTTACCCTCATGAGAATTACCACTGACGAAAATACGTCTGGAGAGCTGGGGAGTCCGCTTTCCTCGGAGTATCCCCGTTTTCAAATAAAGTAACGATTAATCGAATCTTGAACAAATTACGAGCGTCATCAAACTAAATAAGCTGAGGCCGGAACGTGCGTGAGTTGTCGCTTTCCATAAACACGATACCCCGTCCTTGGCTGATGCGTCTCGCCCTAGGGTTCCCAGTCAATGGGACTGTGGCTGCCCTGTCAAGTGGGGGTCCCTGAGCGCCTCGCCCCTCCACCTCGACGTGAGTTGGGGAGAGAAGGTAAACACTACCTTGTGTTGTCCGTGAACAGCGGCTGTGTCAGTCACTGCACCGGTCAGGCATGTACAGGAGGAGGGTGATTCGTAAAACATGCACCTTGCCCTAAGGTTTTGTCTCCAATTGAAACAGTTTCATGGCGTTCGTGAACTGCAAACACCCGCCATCGATCACAACAGACCGTCAATAGCAAGAGCTGTGGGATTTACACTAAAATGAGATTTTTAATTGCAAATCGTATTTGTTTCCAATGTTAGCATCGGCATGGGACCTTCCTTGTTTGCTTGACTTGCCTGCAAGATTACGGTTTTGTCAAATGGCATAAAAAACGACACAACAAATAAAATGCTCGGGAAGTTTTGCAGTTCGGGTTAATGGTGGGAGAAAACAGCGGACTAAGAATTCAATCTGATTCAAAACAAGAACTGAATTGAATACATGAAGAATTCCATTAATCGCCATCAGTGAGCAAACTTATTTAAGGCCATTCAATTCACCGTTAATGCAGATTTATATGATAAGAGTTTAAGGAAACAATGAGCATCCCCTGAGATGGCGTCCGCGTGAACAGTCAGATCATCCTGTGTTCGGGTACTGTTTGATCGATGTCACCCGCTGTAACAATGCATGTCACACGGGGCAGCGCAGTGTACCGTTAATTGAGCCAATTGAATGTACCTTTGAAGTACTGTCCAACTCCTGCGGGACAAGGCGGAGGAGCCAGGTGTATATTGCACACTTGGGCACACTGGCGGGCACCTGTTATCCAGTAGATCTTCATTCACAAGCTGTTTGCTGTATTACACCACCGTCATGTTTGGCGTGAATAACTATGGACTATGCATTTAAGAAAAAATAATAAGGTCATTTTTCCCAACAGGATCTGCATGAATTAAGAAATAATTAAAACGCTTTGAAAAGGGTTCGTCGCTTTTATTTATATGACGTTCACCACTTTAGTGAAATCCACGAACCCGGGCTGACAACTCTAGAAATATCATAGGCAAATCTGGATTCGAACCCACGATCATAAGTTTCTGGCGAGCCTGTGGGACGCAACTCTGCACTGAAAATTCTAGAACCCTAAGACTATTCGCCGCCATATCTGCACCATATGTGCTTGTGCCGGAAAACGTTTCACAAAGAAGCCTTTAATTTCAGGTTTTGATGTTAATATGTAAAAAAAACACGAAAATCGTCATCTTTGAATCAGGTCCAGCTGACAGGTTTAAAGACAAAATTAATTTCGGCCAGTAGAATTCATAGACAGTTATAGTTATTTAGGTATCCCTTTACACCAAAAGAGAAAAATGAATACAGTCGAGCTTCGTTATCTCGAACTCCGTTATCTGGAATGTACTGATATCTCGAACCTATTCCCCCGTCCCGACTGCCCCACTATATAAATATATATAAATTCTTCCGTTTATCACGAATTCGAGATACACATACGAAACGCTATATCGAACCTTGGACTGGGTCCCAACTTTGACTTTACAACAGAATGTTGTACCAAAATCTCGAAGTTGTAATTGCCACATTAACGGTTTAGAGAAGTACAAGTGGGCATCTACATCTAATACCTTTCTCACTGTCTGATATCGCTGTAAAACTACAGAGCAATTTAACCCATTGTTCAACCGATTATGAATTTGTCTTTTAATCCAATGGTAATGGTAATGTTTATTGTCAAATAAAACATCGCGAGTAGGCACGAGTAAAAACATGGCGGAGGAACCCAGTTACATCGAAAGTTGCTAATCAAGTCCGATAAAAGCAATCGAATCAGCAGGGGTCTACTCACAATAAAAACTCATTAATCTACCAATCAAAAATCCAATAAACATACAAACACCCACCTCGGCATTTATTTAAAAATCCCAAAAATTCAATATAAGCAACCCCTAAAAGCCCCCCTCTTGGGTTGCACACACCACTTTCACCCTTTTCGCAATACACTAAATGGCCCGGCCAGGCCCGTGTGCGAAATACGCTACCGTCGGAAAGCGCACGTTAAATCTCCTATATCAGTCAGTCAGTCAGGGGTCTACTCACAATATCCATGCTGTGAACGAGGAAGCTTGAGACAAGAGTAGCACTTTAAAAAATTGTTGTGTTTTGTCATGCGGAAAGACTAAGTTTGTCCCAATTGATATACGTCATTGTCGGCGAAATTCATTTAAATTTTTCATCACATACACATGTTGTGCTCTTAATTGCTTGTATATACAATCGTATTGCTATGTGTATATAATTATAATATTGTTTCGTGATCTGCCTGGATGTCCATGCCTCGTTATCTCGAATGTCCGGATGTCTCGAAATTACAACACGATCCCTCTAGGATCGAGATAGACCAGAGGACATCCGGGTAGAGAATAGCCTTCAGCAACCCACGCTTGCCGTCAGAGGCGACTATGCTTGTCGTAAGAGGCAACTAACGGGATCGGGTGGTCAAGCTCGCTGACTTGGTTGATGCATGTCTTCGTATCCAAATTGCGACGATCGATGCTCATGATGTCAATTACTAGATTGTTTGGTCCATACTCGATTATTTACAGACGAGTGCGGCGTTATACAACAAACAAACAAAAGGTTCGAGATGCGGGATCTACTTTAATCTGTTACTTATTGTTTAAATCGCCATGAGAGCTACAATAACATGTGACACACATTTACGTCAGTGTTAAAATTGCGAAAGAAATTGTAAGTTATTGATGTTAGGAGATTCAGCCTTCAAAACTTAAAACTAATATCCCGTCTTATATTTTAAAATTTGTGATCACAATAAAATAAACGATACCCCTTTCCATTGCTTAAGCATATCTCTTTGATATTTGTTGCTCACCTATATTTTCGATTCCCCTGCTGAAAATAACAAAGCGTACATTTTATGGCAACTTGAGAATATCCAATGTCTTCTATTTATCCAGTCTTCAGAAGGGAATTAATACAAGTACTTTAAAGACTACCCATCATTTGAAAATTACTTATTACTACCTCGAAATATTTTCCAACCTTTACTTTTCTTCCGAACGTGTAACCATAAATTGCCAATAGTGAGTGAGTGAGTGAGTGAGTGAGTTTGGTTTTACGCCACTTTTAGCAATATTCCACCAATATCACGGCGGTAGACACCAGAAATGGGCTTCACACATTGTACCCATGTCGGGAATCGAACCCGGGTCTTCGGCGTGACGAGCAAACGCTTTAACCACTAGGCTACCCGACCGCCCTTAAATTGCCAATAGTGACGGGTAGATCGGCAGGTATACCCCGGGAAGTCCGCCAATGCACAAACCCGATGCAGGTGCAATTGGTGACGAATTCCACTACCTGTTCCGTTCTAAATCTTGTACTTTGTCCTCCCTAGAATATCTGACGGCCTGGCAACGATGTGGTCTGGCATTGTCATGTTGCAGTTCAAACGTTTCCCAGCATGTTGTTAAATGCCAATACGTTCCCAGCAACGTTTTCTGCCATCTGTGAATCAGAGGCAATTCTAAGGTGTTGCAACCAACACGTGAACCGCGTGTCACCAATCTGTGCATTGTCTGGGAAACGGTTGAAACATCGGCATATTTATGGCAACTTTCACAGTTGCGAGTTCCGAATTCATAGTTTCATGAACATCTGCCCCTCGCTCCGGGTTTCTTATTAACACGTATCGAAGTCACCCACACACACGAAGAGGAGGTCGACTGACTCACAGTATCAGTGGGATGTTTACTGTCTCACAGTATTAGGTGGACGTCGACTGTCACAGTATCAGTGGGATGTTTACTGTCTCACAGTATTAGTTGGATGTCGACTGTCACAGTATCAGTGGGATGTTTACTGTCTCACAGTATTAGGTGGACGTCGACTGTCACAGTATCAGTGGGATGTTTACTGTCTCACAGTATTAGTTGGATGTCGACTGTCACAGTATCAGTGGGATGTTTACTGTCTCACAGTATTAGTTGGATGTCGACTGTCACAGTATCAGTGGGATGTTTACTGTCTCACAGTATTAGTTGGATGTCGACTGTCACAGTATCAGTGGGATGTTTACTGTCTCACAGTATCAGTTGGATGTCGACTGTCACAGTATCAGTGGGATGTTTACTGTCTCACAGTATTAGGTGGACGTCGACTGTCACAGTATCAGTGGGATGTTTACTGTCTCACAGTATTAGTTGGATGTCGACTGTCACAGTATCAGTGGGATGTTTACTGTCTCACAGTATTAGGTGGATGTCGACTGTCACAGTATCAGTGGGATGTTTACTGTCTCACAGTATTAGTTGGATGTCGACTGTCACAGTATCAGTGGGATGTTTACTGTCTCACAGTATTAGTTGGATGTCGACTGTCACAGTATCAGTGGGATGTTTACTGTCTCACAGTATTAGTTGGATGTCGACTGTCACAGTATCAGTGGGTTGTTTACTGTCTCACAGTATTAGTTGGATGTCGACTGTCACAGTATCAGTGGGATGTTTACTGTCTCACAGTATTAGTTGGATGTCGACTGTCACAGTATCAGTGGGATGTTTACTGTCTCACAGTATTAGTTGGATGTCGACTGTCACAGTATCAGTGGGATGTTTACTGTCTCACAGTATTAGTTGGATGTCGACTGTCACAGTATCAGTGGGATGTTTACTGTCTCACAGTATCAGTTGGATGTCGGTTATCACAGTATCAATGGGATGTTTACTGTCTCACAGTATCAGTTGGATGTCGGTTATCACAGTATAAGTGGGATGTTTACTGTCTCACAGTATTAGTTGGATGTCGACTGTCACAGTATCAGTGGGATGTTTACTGTCTCACAGTATTAGTTGGATGTCGACTGTCACAGTATCAGTGGGATGTTTACTGTCTCACAGTATTAGTTGGATGTCGACTGTCACAGTATCAGTGGGATGTTTACTGTCTCACAGTATTAGTTGGATGTCGACTGTCACAGTATCAGTGGGATGTTTACTGTCTCACAGTATCAGTTGGATGTCGACTGTCACAGTATCAGTGGGATGTTTACTGTCTCACAGTATCAGTTGGATGTCGGTTATCGCAGTATCAATGGGATGTTTACTGTCTCACAGTATCAGTTGGATGTCGGTTATCACAGTATAAGTGGGATGTTTACTGTCTCACAGTATTAGTTGGATGTCGACTGTCACAGTATAGGTGGGATGTTTACTTCTCACAGTATCAGTTGGATGTCGGTTATCACAGTATAAGTGGGATGTTTACTGTCTCACAGTATTAGTTGGATGTCGACTGTCACAGTATCAGTGGGATGTTTACTGTCTCACAGTATTAGTTGGATGTCGACTGTCACAGTATCAGTGGGTTCTTTACTGTCTCACAGTATTAGTTGGATGTCGACTGTCACAGTATCAGTAGGATGTTTACTGACTAACAGTATCAGTTGAATGTCGACTGTCACAGTATCAGTGGGATGTTTACTGTCTCACAGTATTAGTTTAATGTCGACTGTCACAGTATCAGTGGGATGTCGACTGTCTCACAGTATTAGTTGGATGTCGACTGTCACAGTATCAGTTGGATGTATACTGTCTCACAGTATCAGTTGGATGTCGACTGTCACAGTATCATTGGGATGTTTACTGTCTCACAGTATCAGTTGGATGTCGACTGTCACAGTATCAGTGGGATGTTTACTGTCTCACAGTATCAGTTGGATGTCGACTGTCACAGTATCATTTGGATGTTTACTGTCTCACAGTATCAGTTGGATGTCGACTGTCACAGTATCAGTTGGATGTCGACTGTCTCACAGTATTAGTTGGATGTCGACTGTCACAGTATCAGTGGGATGTTTACTGTCTCACAGTATCAGTTGGATGTCGACTGTCTCACAGTATCAGTGGGATGTTTACTGTCTCACAGTATCAGTTGGACGTCGACTGTCACAGTATCAGTGGGATGTTTACTGTCTCACAGTATCAGTTGGATGTCGGTTATCACAGTATAAGTGGGATGTTTACTGTCTCGCAGTATCAGTTTGATGTCGACTGTCACAGTATCAGTTGGATGTCGACTGTCTCACAGTATTAGTTGGATGTAGACTGTCACAGTATCAGTGGGATGTTTACTGTCTCACAGTATCAGTAGCATGTCGACTGTCACAGTATCAGTGGGATGTTTACTGTCTCACAGTATTAGTTGGACGTCGACTGTCACAGTATCATTGGGATGATTACTGTCTCACAGTATCAGTTGGATGTCGACTGTCACAGTATCAGTTGGATGTCGAATGTCTCACAGTATTAGTTGGACGTCGACTGTCACAGTATCATTGGGATGTTTCCTGTCTCACAGTATTAGTTGGATGTCGACTGTCACATTATCAGTGGGATGTTTACTGTCTCGCAGTATCAGTTGGATGTCGACTGTCTCACAGTATTAGTTGGACGTCGACTGTCACAGTATCATTGGGATGATTACTGTCTCACAGTATCAGTTGGATGTCAACTGTCACAGTATCAGTTGGATGTCGACTGTCTCACAGTATTAGTTGGACGTCGACTGTCACAGTATCATTGGGATGTTTACTGTCTCACAGTATCAGTTGGATGTCGACTGTCACATTATCAGTGGGATGTTTACTGTCTCACAGTATCAGTTGGATGTCGACTGTCACAGTATCAGTGGGATGTTTACTGTCTCACAGTATTAGTTGGATGTCGACTGTCACAGTATCAGTGGGATGTTTACTGTCTCACAGTATCAGTTGGATGTCGACTGTCTCACAGTATTAGTTGGATGTCGACTGTCACAGTATTAGCTGGATGTCGACTGTCACAGTATCAGTGGGATGTTTACTGTCTCACAGTATTAGTTGGATGTCGACTGTCACAGTATCAGTGGGATGTTTACTGACTAACAGTATCAGTTGGATGTCGACTGTCACAGTATCAGTGAGATGTTTACTGTCTCACAGTATCAGTTGGATGTCGACTGTCACAGTATCAGTGGGATGTTTACTGTCTCACAGTATTAGTTGGATGTCGACTGTCACAGTATCATTGGGATGTTTACTGTCTCACAGTATCAGTTGGATGTCCACTGTCACAGTATCAGTGGGATGTTTACTGTCTCACAGTATCAGTTGGATGTCGACTGTCACACTATCAGTTGGATGTCGACTGTCTCACAGTATCAGTAGCATGTCGACTGTCACAGTATCAGTGGGATGTTTACTGTCTCACAGTATCAGTTGGATGTCGACTGTCTCACAGTATTAGTTGGATATCGACTGTCACAGTATTAGTTGGATGTCGACTGTCACAGTATCAGTGGGATGTTTACTGTCTCACAGTATTAGTTGGATGTCGACTGTCACAGTATCAGTGGGATGTTTACTGACAAACAGTATCAGTTGGATGTCGACTGTCACAGTATCAGTGAGATGTTTACTGTCTCACAGTATCAGTTGGATGTCGACTGTCACAGTATCAGTGGGATGTTTACTGTCTCACAGTATTAGTTGGATGTCGACTGTCACAGTATCAGTGGGATGTTTACTGTCTCACGGTATCAGTTGGATGTCGACTGTCACACTATCAGTTGGATGTCGACTGTCTCACAGTATCAGTAGCATGTCTACTGTCTCACAGTATCAGTTGCATGTCGACTGTCTCACAGTATCAGTAGCATGTCGACTGTATCATAGTATCAGTAGCATGTCGACTGTCTCATAGTATCAGTAGTATGTCTACTGTCTATCAGTGTCAGTTGGATGTTTACTGTCTCACAGTATCAGTAGCATGTCCACTGTCTCATAGAATAAGTAGCATGTCTACTGTCTTTCAGTGTCAGTTCGATGTCAACTGTCTCACAGAATCAGTAGTATGTCTACTGTCTATCAGTGTCAGTTGGATGTCGATTGTCTCACAGTATCAGTAGCATGTCGACTGTATCATAGTATCAGTAGCATGTCCACTGTCTCATAGAATAAGTAGCATGTCTACTGTCTTTCAGTGTCAGTTGGATGTCGATTGTCTCACAGTATCAGTAGCATGTCGACTGTCTCATAGAATAAGTAGAATGTCTACTGTCTTTCAGTGTCAGTTGGATGTCGACTGTCTCACAGTATCAGTAGCATGTCGACTGTCTCACAGTATCAGTAGCATGTCTACTGTCTCACAGTATCAGTAGTATGTCTACTGTCTATCAGTGTCAGTTGCAAGTCGACTGTCTCACAGTATCAGTAGCATGTCGACTGTCTCATAGAATAAGTATGATGTCTACTGTCTTTCAGTGTCAGTTGGATGTCGACTGTCTCACAGAATCAGTAGTATGTCTACTGTCTATCAGTGTCAGTTGGATGTCGATTGTCTCACAGTATAAGTAGCATGTCGACTGTCTCACAGTATCAGTAGCATGTCGACTGTCTATCAGTATCGGAAGCATGTCTACTGTCTATCAGTGTCAGTTGGATGTTTACTGTCTCACGGTATCAGTCGTATGTCTACTTTTTCACAGAATCAGTCGTATGTCTACTGTCTATCAGCGTCAGTTGGATGTCGACTGACTCACAGTATCAACAGCATGTCTACTGTCTATCAGTGTCAGTAGTATGTCTACTGTCTCAGAGTATCAGTAGCATGTCGACTGTCTCACAGAATCAGTCGTATGTCTACTTTCTATCAGCGTCAATAGCATGTCGGCTGTCTCACAGTATAAGAAGCATGTCTACTGTCTATCAGTGTCAGTAGTATGTCTACTGTCTCAAAGTATCAGTAGCATGTCGACTGTCTCACAGAATCAGTCGTATGTCTACTTTCTATCAGCGTCAATAGCATGTCGGCTGTCTCACAGTATAAGAAGCATGTCTACTGTCTATCAGCGTCAGTAGTATGTCTACTGTCTCACAGTATCAGTTGGATGTCGACTGACTCACAGTATCAGTAGCATGTCGACTGTCTCACAGTATCAGTTATATGTCGACTGTCTATTAGTGTCAGTGACCTGTCGACTGTCTCATAGCTTCGGAAGTATATATACGGTCTATCATTGTCAGTTGGATGTCGACTGTCTCACAGTATCAGTAGCATGTCGGCTGTCTCACAGAATCAGTCGTATGTCTACTGTCTATCAGCGTCACTTGGATGTCGACTGTCTCACAGTATCACTTGCATGTCGACTGTCGACTGTCTCACAGTATCAGTAGTATGTCTACTGTCTATCAGTGTCAGTTGGATGTTTACTGTCTCACAGTATCAGTAGCTTGTCCACTCTCTCACAGTATCAGTAGTATGTCTGCTGTCTATCAGTGTCAGTTGGATGTCGACTGTCTCACAGTATCAGCAGCATGTCGACTGTCTATCAGCGTCAGTTGGATGTCGGCTGTCTCACAGTATCAGTCGTATGTCTACTGTCTATCAGCGTCAGTTGGATGTCGACTGTCTCACAGTATCAGTAGCATGTCGACTGTCTCACAGTATCAGCAGCATGTCGACTGTCTCACAGTATCAGTAGCATGTCGACTGCCTCACAGTATCAGCAGCATGTCGACTGTCTATCAGTGTCAGTTGGATGTCGACTGTCTATCAGCGTAAGTTGGATGTCGACTGTCTCACAGTATCAGTAGCATGTCGACTGGCTCACAGTATCAGTAGCATGTCGACTGCCTCACAGTATCAGTAGCATGTCGACTGTCTCACAGTATCAGTAGCATGTCGACTGCCTCACAGTATCAGTAGCATGTCGACTGCCTCACAGTATCAGTAGCATGTCGACTGCCTCACAGTATCAGCAGCATGTCGACTGTCTATCAGTGTCAGTTGGATGTCGGCTGTCTCACAGTATCAGTAGCATGTCTTCTGTCTATCAGTGTCAGTAGTATGTCTACTGTCTCACAGTATCAGTAGTATGTCTACTGTCTATCAGTGTCAGTTGGATGTCGACTGTCCACAGTATCAGTAGCATGTCGACTGTCTCACAGTATCAGTAGCATGTCGACTGTCTATCAGTGTCAGTTGGATGTCGACTGTCACAGTATAAGTTGAATGTTTACTTCTCACAGTATCAGTAGGATGTCTTCTGTCTCACAGTATCAGTAGCATGTCGACTGTCTCACAGTATCAGTAGCATGTCGGCTGTCTATCAGTGTCAGTTGGATGTCGACTGTCTCACAGTATCAGTAGCATGTCTTCTGTCTATCAGTGTCAGTAGTATGTCTACTGTCTCACAGTATCAGTAGCATGTCGGCTGTCTATCAGTGTCAGTAGTATGTCTACTGTCTCACAGTATCAGTATCATGTCGGCTGTCTATCAGTTTCAGTTGGATGTCGGCTGTCTCACAGTATCAGTAGCATGTCTTCTGTCTATCAGTGTCAGTAGTATGTCTACTGTCTCACAGTATCAGTAGCATGTCGACTGTCTATCAGTGTCAGTTGGATGTCGGCTGTCTCACAGTATCAGTAGCATGTCTTCTGTCTATCAGTGTCAGTAGTATGTCTACTGTCTCAGAGTATCAGTAGCATGTCGGCTGTCTCACAGTATCAGTAGCATGTCGACTGTCTCACAGAATCAGTAGCATGTCTACTGTCTATCAGTGTCAGTAGTATGTCTACTGTCTCACAGTATCAGTTGCATGTCTACTGTCTATCAGTGTAAGTAGTATGTCTACTGTCTCACAGTATCAGTAGCATGTCGACTGTCTATCAGTATCGGAAGCATGTCTACTGTCTATCAGTGTCAGTTGGATGTTTACTGTCTCACGGTATCAGTCGTATGTCCACTGTCTCACAGTATCAGTAGTTGGTCTACTGTCTCACAGTATCAGTAGCATGTCTTCTGTCTATCAGTGTCAGTAGTATGTCTACTGTCTCACAGTATCAGCAGCATGTTGACTGTCTCACAGTATTGGAAGCATGTCTACTGTCTCACAGAATCAGTCGTATGTCTACTGTCTATCAGTGTCAGTTGGATGTCGACTGTCTCACAGTATCAGCAGCATGTCTACTGTCTATCAGTGTCAGTAGTATGTCTACTGTCTATCAGTGTCAGTTGGATGTCGACTGCCTCACAGTATCAGCAGCATGTCGACTGTCTATCAGTGTCAGTTGGATGTCGGCTGTCTGACAGTATCAGTAGCATGTCTTCTGTCTATCAGCGTCAGTTGGATGTCGGCTGTCTCACAGTATCAGTAGCATGTCGACTGTCTTTCAGCGTCAGTTGGATGTCGGCTGTCTCACAGTATCAGTAGCATGTCGACTGTCTATCAGCGTCAGTTGGATGTCTACTGTCTCACAGTATCAGTAGCATGTCGACTGTCTCACAGTATCAGTAGCATGTCGACTGCCTCACATTATCAGCAGCATGTCGACTGTCTATCAGTGTCAGTTGGATGTCGGCTGTCTCACAGTATCAGTCGTATGTCTACTGTCTATCAGCGTCAGTTGGATGTCTACTGTCTCACAGTATCAGTCGTATGTCTACTGTCTATCAGCGTCAGTTGGATGTCGATTGTCTCACAGTATCAATTATATGTCTACTGTCTATTAGTCCAAGTGACCTGTCGACTGTCTCATAGCATTAGAAGTATATATACGGTCTATCAGTATCAGTAGCATGTCGACTGTCTCACAGTATCAGTCGTATGTCTACTGTCTATCAGTGTCAGTTGGATGTCAACTGTCTCACAGTATCAGTAGTATGTCTACTGTCTACCAGTGTCAGTAGCATGTCGACTGCCTCACAGTATCAGTAGCATGTCTTCTGTCTATCAGCGTCAGTTGGATGTCGGCTGTCTCACAGTATCAGTAGCATGTCTACTGTCTATCAGCGTCAGTTGGATGTCGGCTTTCTCACAGTATCAGTAGCATGTCGACTGTCTCACAGTATCAGTAGCATGTCGGCTGTCTATCAGTGTCAGTTTGATGTCGACTGTCTCACAGTATCAGTAGCATGTCTTCTGTCTATCAGTGTCAGTTGGATGTCGGCTGTCTCACAGTATCAGTAGCATGTCGACTGTCTCACAGTATCAGTAGCATGTCGGCTGTCTATCAGTGTCAGTTTGATGTCGACTGTCTCACAGTATCAGTAGCATGTCTTCTGTCTATCAGTGTCAGTAGTATGTCGACTGTCTATCAGCGTCAGTTGGATGTCTACTGTCTCACAGTATCAGTAGCATGTCTACTGTCTATCAGTGTCAGTTGGATGTCGACTGTCTCACAGTATCAGCAGCATGTCTACTGTCTATCAGTGTCAGTAGTATGTCGACTGTCTATCAGCGTCAGTTGGATGTCTACTGTCTCACAGTATCAGTAGCATGTCTACTGTCTATCAGTGTCAGTTGGATGTCGACTGTCTCACAGTATCAGCAGCATGTCTACTGTCTACCAGTGTCAGTAGCATGTCGACTGCCTCACAGTATCAGTAGCATGTCTTCTGTCTATCAGCGTCAGTTGGATGTCGGCTGTCTCACAGTATCAGTAGCATGTCTACTGTCTATCAGCGTCAGTTGGATGTCGGCTGTCTCACAGTATCAGTAGCATGTCGACTGTCTCACAGTATCAGTAGCATGTCGACTGTCTATCAGTGTCAGTTTGATGTCGACTGTCTCACAGTATCAGTAGCATGTCTTCTGTCTATCAGTGTCAGTTGGATGTCGGCTGTCTCACAGTATCAGTAGCATGTCGACTGTCTCACAGTATCAGTAGCATGTCGGCTGTCTATCAGTGTCAGTTTGATGTCGACTGTCTCACAGTATCAGTAGCATGTCTTCTGTCTATCAGTGTCAGTAGTATGTCGACTGTCTATCAGCGTCAGTTGGATGTCTACTGTCTCACAGTATCAGTAGCATGTCTACTGTCTATCAGTGTCAGTTGGATGTCGACTGTCTCACAGTATCAGCAGCATGTCTACTGTCTATCAGTGTCAGTAGTATGTCTACTGTCTATCAGTGTCAGTTGGATGTCGACTGCCTCACAGTATCAGCAGCATGTCGACTGTCTATCAGTGTCAGTTGGATGTCGGCTGTCTGACAGTATCAGTAGCATGTCTTCTGTCTATCAGCGTCAGTTGGATGTCGGCTGTCTGACAGTATCAGTAGCATGTCTTCTGTCTATCAGCGTCAGTTGGATGTCGGCTGTCTCACAGTATCAGTAGCATGTCGACTGTCTTTCAGCGTCAGTTGGATGTCGGCTGTCTCACAGTATCAGTAGCATGTCTACTGTCTATCAGCGTCAGTTGGATGTCTACTGTCTCACAGTATCAGAAGCATGTCGACTGTCTCACAGTATCAGTAGCATGTCGACTGCCTCACATTATCAGCAGCATGTCTACTGTCTATCAGTGTCAGTAGTATGTCTACTGTCTATCAGTGTCAGTTGGATGTCGACTGCCTCACAGTATCAGCAGCATGTCTACTGTCTATCAGTGTCAGTTGGATGTCGGCTGTCTGACAGTATCAGTAGCATTTCTTCTGTCTATCAGCGTCAGTTGGATGTCGGCTGTCTCACAGTATCAGTAGCATGTCGACTGTCTTTCAGCGTCAGTTGGATGTCGGCTGTCTCACAGTATCAGTAGCATGTCGGCTGTCTATCAGCGTCAGTTGGATGTCTACTGTCTCACAGTATCAGTAGCATGTCGACTGTCTCACAGTATCAGTAGCATGTCGACTGCCTCACATTATCAGCAGCATGTCGACTGTCTATCAGTGTCAGTTGGATGTCGGCTGTCTCACAGTATCAGTCGTATGTCTACTGTCTATCAGCGTCAGTTGGATGTCTACTGTCTCACAGTATCAGTCGTATGTCTACTGTCTATCAGCGTCAGTTGGATGTCGATTGTCTCACAGTATCAATTATATGTCTACTGTCTATTAGTCCAAGTGACCTGTCGACTGTCTCATAGCATTAGAAGTATATATACGGTCTATCAGTATCAGTAGCATGTCGACTGTCTCACAGTATCAGTCGTATGTCTACCGTCTATCAGTGTCAGTTGGATGTCAACTGTCTCACAGTATCAGTAGTATGTCTACTGTCTACCAGTGTCAGTAGCATGTCGACTGCCTCACAGTATCAGTAGTATGTCTACTGTCTATCAGTCTCAGTTGGATGTCGACTGTCTCACAGTATCAGTAGTATGTCTACTGTCTATCAGTGTCAGTAGCATGTCGACTGTCTCACAGTATCAGTAGTATGTCTACTGTCTATCAGTGTCAGTTGGATGTCGACTGTCTCACAGTATCAGGAACTTGTCGACTGTTTCACGGAATCAGTAGTATGTCTACTGTCTATCAGTGTCAGTTTGATGTCGACTGTCTTACAGTATCAGTAGCTTGTCGACTGTTTTACGGAATCAGTAGTATGTCTACTGTCTATCAGTGTCAGTTTGATGTCGACTGTCTCACAGTATAAGCAGCATGTCGACTGTTTCACGGAATCAGTAGTATGTCTACTGTCTATCAGTGTCAGTTGGATGTCTACTGTCTCACAGTATCAGTAGCATGTCGACTGTCTCACAGTATAAACAGCATGTCGACTGTTTCACGGAATCAGTAGTATGTCTACTGTCTATCAGCGTCAGTTGGATGTCGACTGTTTCATAGTATCAGTAGTATGTCTCCTTTCCTACAGTGTCAGTTGGATGTCGACTGTTTCACAGTATCAGTAGCATGTCCACTGTTTTACAGTATAAGCTGCATGTCGACTGTCTTAGCAGTAAACTATTAGACAGTATGAGTAAAGTGTCATCTGTCACGACTCAGCAGTAAACTATTAGACAGTATGAGTAATGTGTTATCTGTCGCGAATTAGCAGTGAACTATTAGACAGTATAACTAAACTGTCATCTGTCACGACTTAGCAGTAAACTATTAGACAGTATGAGTAAACTGTCATCTGTCACGACTCAGCAGTAAACTATTAGACAGTATGAGTAAAGTGTCATCTGTCACGACTCAGCAGTAAACTATTAGACAGTATGAGTAAACTGTCATCTGTCACGACTTAGCAGTGAACTATTAGACAGTATAACTAAACTGTCATCTGTCACGACTTAGCAGTAAACTATTAGACAGTATAACTAAACTGTCATCTGTCACGACTTAGCAGTGAACTATTAGACAGTATAACTAAACTGTCATCTGTCACAACTTAGCAGTAAACTATTAGACAGTATGAGTAAACTGTCATGCCTCACGACTCAGCAGTAAACTATTAGACAGTATGAGTAATGTGTTATCTGTCGCGACTTAGCAGTGAACTATTAGACAGTATAACTAAACTGTCATCTGTCACGACTCAGCACTAGACTATTAGACTGTATGAGTAAACTGTCATCCCTCACGACTCAGCAGTAAACTATTAGATAGTATAACTAAACTTTCATCCCTCACGACTCAACACTAGACTATTAGACAATATGAGTAAACTGTCATGCCTCACGACTTAGCACTAAACTATTAGACAGTATGCGTAAACTGTCATCTGTCACGAATCAGCAGTAAACTATTAGACAGTATGAGTAATGTGTTATCTGTCGCGACTTAGCAGTGAACTATTAGACAGTATAACTAAACTGTTATCTGTCACGACTCAGCACTAGACTATTAGACAGTATGAGTAAACTGTCATCCCTCACGACTCAGCAGTAAACTATTAGACAGTATAACTAAACTTTCATCCCTCACGACTCAGCAGTAAACTATTAGACAGTATGAGTAAACTGTCATCCCTCACGACTTAGCAGTGAACTATTAGACAGTATAACTAAACTGTCATCTGTCACGACTTAGCAGTAAACTATTAGACAGTATAACTAAACTGTCATCTGTCACGACTTAGCAGTGAACTATTAGACAGTATAACTAAACTGTCATCTGTCACAACTTAGCAGTAAACTATTAGACAGTATGAGTAAACTGTCATGCCTCACGACTCAGCAGTAAACTATTAGACAGTATGAGTAATGTGTTATCTGTCGCGACTTAGCAGTGAACTATTAGACAGTATAACTAAACTGTCATCTGTCACGACTCAGCACTAGACTATTAGACTGTATGAGTAAACTGTCATCCCTCACGACTCAGCAGTAAACTATTAGATAGTATAACTAAACTTTCATCCCTCACGACTCAACACTAGACTATTAGACAATATGAGTAAACTGTCATGCCTCACGACTTAGCACTAAACTATTAGACAGTATGAGTAAACTGTCATCTGTCACGAATCAGCAGTAAACTATTAGACAGTATGAGTAATGTGTTATCTGTCGCGAATTAGCAGTGAACTATTAGACAGTATAACTAAACTGTTATCTGTCACGACTCAGCACTAGACTATTAGACAGTATGAGTAAACTGTCATCCCTCACGACTCAGCAGTAAACTATTAGACAGTATAACTAAACTTTCATCCCTCACGACTCAGCAGTAAACTATTAGACAGTATGAGTAAACTGTCATCCCTCACGACTCAGCAGTAAGCTATAAGACAGTATGAGTAAAGTGTCATTTCTCACGACTTAGCAGTAAACTATTAGACAGTATGAGTAAAGTGTCATCTCATTAAGTGCAAGTATAATAACATACAGGCAGTGTTAGTACAGTGTCCGCTGATTACAAGTCACAGTGATCATAATGGAGTGGAGCTGTACCACACAGGATAATCGAGGTTGATATAATGGATATACCACGAGTTCATGATTTGTGGTGCACGTTTTCGATTTTTTCTCCAATGGGCGCATGACATCTTTCTTCGCTCGTTGTGCATGATCGGGGTGTATCGAGGTCAGTGTAACTGTTGACAATTCAGCTGCCCATAACTATCATTAAAATATGGGAACTCCATCACCTCAGCATCGATCGCAGTTATAGCTTTTCGCATCGATCGCAGTTATAGCTTTTCGCATCGATCGCAGTTATAACTTTTCAACTTCAATTCAGCTTTCCAACTCTCGTAATTTAGCTTTCCAACTGTGATTTGCAAGATGAAAATCTCAAAACCTAACTCATGTAAAGTAACATATTCCTGTTTTTATTCCATAATGTTAACATTCAGAGATGCACGAGCCATTTGCAGGCGGGTGTCGCCCTCGTAAATAAGTCCAATATCGTTCCTTTCATTTTTGTGACAACCATTTGGTATTATGATAAAGTGGGAGTGAGTATGGTTTTACGCCGCTTTTAGCAATATTCCAGCACTATAACACCAGAAATAGGCTTCACACATCTTGCATATGTGGGGAAGCAAACCCTATTCATCGGCGTGCCGAGCGAACGCTTTAACTACTAGGCTAAACCACCGCCCCATTATGATAAAGAAATCAAAGTGCATTCATTTTACTCAAAATACGAGCATATGAGCGAAAGTCTTTGACAATAATTATTCGGACTAAATTTCCTAAGTTGGACCTGATTTGTCTCAAATGTTGATTTATACTTGACACAAGTGGCGAAACGTAAAATTAACACAAACAACAATACAACAAAATATGTATCAATAAAACTGTCTACAGAGATCATTGAGTTATAGCTTCATTGGAAGGCAAATTTGGAATCTTAGTCCAGTTAGATGGCAAATAACAACTTTTCATATTGTGCCACCGCCCCCGTGATCTAGTGGTAGGGCGTCCGCCCGGAGAGCAGAAGGTCAGGGCTTGATTCCCGGCCACGTCACACCAAAAAGACGTTAATAGATGGTACTTGTTGTTACCCTGTCTGGCTGGCCAGGACTTGGTCGGCTCGGAGTCAGTATACGGTGCCTGAGAAGGGTATTCAGCGGCACAGTATCTCAGTGGGCTAGCACTACACAATCGGCATCAGTCTCGGCCATAGTCCGTTTACTGCAAAACCGTACAAATGAAATGCAAAATAGATATAAACCTGAAAGCAACAATTCGTCTTAAATGGCATGGCAGTTATTTATTTGTCCATACCAACGCATTTCAGACATTGTCATGAAGTAGAGGAAAGTTGTTTTACAAACTTTCATGTTATTGTTGGTGTTTCAATGTCTGATGTTACAAGGGGTTCTGCACTGTAAAACACCAACAATTACATGAGAATTGACCCGTGAAGATCCGGGGTAGAATAGGTCTTCAGCAACCCATGCTTGCCGTAAAAGGCGACTATGCTTGTCGTAAAAGGCGACTAACGGGATTGGGTGGTCAGGCTCGCTGACTTGGTTGATGCATGTCAGCGATCCCAATTGCGTGGATCGATGCTCATGATATCAATCACTGGATTGTCTGGTCCAGACTCGATTTTTTACAGACCACCGTCATATAGCTGGAATATTGCTGAGTGCGGCGTTAAACAACAAACAAATCAAACAAAGGTATGGTTGTTTCCTCAAATGTTATGAGGGTAGGTAAATATGTGGGGAAAAGAAGAGAAATAGGGAAAGATATAACAACAAATGTCTTGGCTGGACTTGCTGTTTTAAAATGAACATGATGCGTCCGTACCATACACGACTCCAGCGTCTTCATCGCTCATGGGGCGGTCGGGTAGCCTAGTGGTTAAAGCGTTCGCTCGTCACGCCGAAGACCCGGGTTCGATTCCCGACATGGGTACAATGTGTGAAGCTCATTTCTGTGATATTGCTGGGATATTGCTAAAGGCGGCGTAAAACCATATTCACTCACTCACTCACTCATCGCTCCTGTCATAATTCGTTATGTTTTGAAGTTTTTACGATAACCTTTCCACAGGTTTTAATTACAGTAAAGTACGGTTATAACGAACTCAAAGGGACTACTAATTTTAGTTCGTTTTAACCGTAGTTCGTTATAAGCATATATACATCATAACTACAGCAAATAGTCGGGACCAAAAAAGGAGTTCGTTATATCCGTCAGTTCGTTATAAGCGTGTTCGTTATAACCGTAGTTTACTGTATTTCAGATATTTTATTTTTATTGACTAATTTCTGATCGGCGGAATAAGTAAAACACTACTTTTCGTTAGTTTTCACAGTTCGTAAACCATGTTTTTAAAAATGCCAGGCTTAACCCACCACCTGCCCATTGGGTTGTTTCGAACACGTCTGAAATGGAACACGTCAACATTTTTTGGCAAACCATATTGGAGGGTATTTTACGTGCGCTTCAGCGCTCAATAAAAATAACCGTTATGTGCAGCTGACGTCAATCAATACACACTTCTCCGTCCAGCATCTCGGCTGTGTGCCTGCTCGTTTCATTACCACTGCACTGGCTTATGAAACACGGCGATCATGAGCGCCGTAAAACATGACGTGTGTCTTCACCTTTCAAAAACGTATTTTGTCCATTGTTTAAAGGAAGCAACATTAGAACTTTTTTGTTTAAATACAGGCTCTCGTAACAGTTGATTATATTATTTATTTATGTATTTGTTTAAACATAAAATGCAACGATATTGAAATTGTTAAGTTCTTATTTGATGGCAAAAAGAGCGTAAAAATAGAGAAGACCGTATGTATACTTTTTGTGTTTTAATTTCTGTCCCGGACTGTTGGCCAGTGTATTCACTGCATCTTCGTGATTGTACACTGTGCGAAACATAAATAAACTTCATCCTGCTCCTCCGCCTCCTCTTTCTCCTCCTTCTTCTTCTTCTTCTTCTTCTTCTTTATCTTCCTCTTCTCCTGTTAGGTCAGTACTCCACAGGCTTGTAAACTATGTCGTTAACACTTCACGGCCGCTTGTACACAACGTTCCTGAATTACTAACATTGTTGGCGAAGGTAACATTAGCTATTGTTATAAACACTTGAGGTTCTGATACATAGAGCATCTATATGTATTGTATAAGATAACAAAAGGTGGAAACGTAACAAGGGAAACCAACAGATGTTACCTGTTGGCTTCCCTTATTAAGTTTCCACCTTTGGTTATCGAATTACTTTTGTTTTTCTTACATGTACATATAGATGCTCTCTGCCTCATAGCATTCATTCACCTGATGAAGGAGTAAGCATATACTCCGAAACGTTGTGTTCCTCATAATAAAGAAGTTGACATCCATAAATTTTCTTCCTTACGTATACTAGTATATATGCATTCCTGCTCGGCAAAGATGTTTTGTATTTAACCCATATTCAAGTTTACAAGTATGTTTTAGCATTGATTTTGCACCCGTTGTGCCGCTGGTAGCGGCCTGATAGTCCTGCACCATGATCGTGGAATATATTTATTTTATGATAGGGAAGTTTTTTTAATTTTTAGAGTCAAGAATGATATTGTGTAATATACGGTTTCAAAGACTAAATGTTAGTCTAGAGGCCTGAGTGTAAAATACAGCCAGTTCAGTTCAGACAGGCACAGCTGCGGTTGATGGCCAAGGTACTGATCCTCACAATCGGAGTACACTGGCGCACAATCAGCTAATCACCCATTTTGACCTAACGATCCTCCTTTTAGTCGGCCCTTACGACAATCAAGGGGAACTATTCTTCCTTGGATTCCCAATGGAGGCTAAAGCATGGCTCACGGTGTAACAAAACAAAGAGAGGCCATGACACATGCGTCATAGTAAGTCCAGAGTCGCCTCCCTTTGATAGTTGCAGAACATTCGTGACCACTTGTGCCATTTCTAGAAAATCCGAATACCATGACTATGTCGTATCCAGAGACCATATACCGTACCCAGAGACCATATACCGATATCGGTATATGGTCTCTGGTCGTACCATTCCGGGACAGACCACACGTTCCCAACTTGAAGGATTCAATATTTACATATGAACACGAGATCTAAATTACTTCAAACAAAAACTATATTTCATTTTTGTCCTATAGCAATATGTAATTCTTTTTGTGAGAATGCATATTTAACATGTAATTTAACTCAGTTATAACAGCTGATATTATTTCAAATAAATTCTTCTTGGTTGATTTAATAATTAGCCTTTGTAATAATCAATAGGAAAGTGCTTCTAAGTTAAAATGAAATGTCTCAACGAATTTCGACATTAGGCAGTTAACATCACAATTTTTAATATTGTGTCTTATGTTTACGTGAATGAGCAAAGCAAAACGGATTTTTATTTCATGATGTAATTTGCCCTTTCGTTACAGCGACAGTATCAGATCCACGTAATTGGGATACGATGACATGCATCAACCAAGTCAGCGATCCTGACAACCCGACCCGTTAGTCGCCTCTTACGACACAATCGTGACCAACTCGTGTTATTCCGGGACAAGCCGATCATCTTGCAGGTTACGGAGAGGGGCGAGTGGGGACGAATACTTACGACAAGCATATAGTCACCTTTTACGGTAAGCATGGGTTGCTGAAGACCTATTCTTCACGGGTCGTATTAGGGATTAAATTCATATTGAATAATATGCAGGATTAAATAATGTTTAAGTAAATAGCATCGCATGTCCCTTTTAATGTTCGAAAAGTTTTGAAATTAAAGGTGTTAAGAAAAACAGACAGATCACAATCTAATCACCTGCTACAAAGACATGGGGTTGAGTACAAACTAGGTGTTGGACAGGGAATACTACAGCTGTGGTAGATTTGTGGAAGTAATATAGTCCCTTATAGTGCAAGTCTCATGGGAAGGTACAACGTGGCACAGGTGCATGGATAGTAACAACGTTACTGCAAATATCGTATTGATAACATCGTCAGTGGCACGTATATTTGGTTAATTAGCACTTTAATGTGAGAGAGAGAGAGAGAGAGAGAGAGAGAGAGAGAGAGAGAGAGAGAGAGAAATGTTTATTTAAGTGTCACGTACATATTATATGATAAAATACAAAATGTACATTCATAGAATTATAAAAAGCACCCTATGAGACACTATAATCTAAAATATCACAGAACAACAATAAGTTAAGAAAGTACAAATGACAAACAGTACATACATTCAATATATAATTAAAACATGAATTATACCAAAACCTGTATGAGAACAATCATACAGGTCTATCAACAACATAGATTCTCGCACAAACATGCATTCAGTCGAACGCATACACACACATACATACACGCATACACACACATACATACACGCATACACACACACGCATACACACACACACACACACACACACACACACACACACACACACACACACACACACACACACACAACATACACGTAGACACACAGACACACAGACCATACATACATACATACATACATACATACATACATCGTAAGGTTGGAGGAGATGTCCTGCAAAATCACACGCTTGATCGCACAAGCCCACCCTCCTTTCGAGGTCATAGTCGGAGTAAACTCAACATAGCAACTTTAAAATGTTTAATACACAAATGCTTGACCAAAATTAAATTTGACAATCGAAACGTGCGTGATAGAGAAGCTACTTGGATTAAACGGGTTTACGGTGTTTACCGCGCTGAAAATATCAACGATCGCGTCGGCGCCCAGTCTGCCTGTGATGACTTACGGTTATCAGTGTCGCGATGTCTGATGGTTATCGGTGGTGCGATGACTTGTGGTTATCGGTGATGCGATGATTGATAGTTATCGGTGATGCGATGACAGGTGGTTATCGGTGATGCAATGACTGGTGGGTATCGGTGATGCGATGATTGATGGTTCTCGGAGATGCGAAGACTGGTGGCATATCGGTGATGCGGTGACTGGTGGTTATCGGTGATGCAATGATTGATGGTTATCGGTGATGCGATGATTGGTTTATATCGGTGGTGCGATGACTGGTGGTTATCGATGATATTATGAATGATTGTTATCGGTGATGCGATGACTGTTGGTTATCAATGATGCGATGATTGATGGTTATCGGTGGTGTGATGACTGGTGGTTATCAACGATGCGATGATTGATGGTTATCGGTGATGCGATGATTGATGGTTATCGGTGATGTGATGATTGATGGTTATCGGTGATGCGATGATTGGTTTATATCGGTGTTGCGATGACTGGTGGTTATCGATGATGTTATGAATGATTGTTATCGGTGATGCGATGACTGTTGGTTATCAATGATGCGATGATTGATGGTTATCGGTGGTGTGATGACTGGTGGTTATCGATGATGTTATGAATGATTGTTATCGGTGATACGATGACTGGTGGTTATCAATGATGCGATGATTGATGGTTATCGGTGGTGTGATGACTGGTGGTTATCGATGATGTTATGAATGATTGTTATCGGTGATGCGATGACTGTTGGTTATCAATGATGCGATGATTGATGGTTATCGGTGATGCGATGATTGATGGTTATCGGTGATGTGATGATTGATGGTTATCGGTGATGCGATGATTGGTTTATATCGGTGGTGCGATGACTGGTGGTTATCGGTGATGTTATGAATGATTGTTATCGGTGATACGATGACTGGTGGTTATCAATGATGCGATGATTGATGGTTATCGGTGGTGCGATGACTGGTGGTTATCGATGATGTTATGAATGATTGTTATCGGTGATGCGATGACTGTTGGTTATCAATGATGCGATGATTGATGGTTATCGGTGGTGTGATGACTGGTGGTTATCAATGATGCGATGATTGATGGTTATCGGTGATGCGATGATTGATGGTTATCGGTTATGCGATGATTGATGGTTATCGGTGATGCGATGATTGGTTTATATCGGTGGTGCGATGACTGGTGGTTATCGATGATGTTATGAATGATTGTTATCGGTGATACGATGACTGGTGGTTATCAATGATGCGATGATTGATGGTTATCGGTGGTGCGATGACTGGTGGTTATCGATGATGTTATGAATGATTGTTATCGGTGATATAATGACCAATGGTTATCTGTGATGCGATGACTGGTGGTTTTCGGTGATGCGATGACTAGTGGTTATCGGTGAAGCGATGACTTTTCTTTGCGAAGTAAAGTTTGAAGAATAAAACTATGTTTCTAATATACGTTGTAGTGTAGAGGCAACGCTATACAATTTCTCATTCAGTTATAAAATAAATAAAACATCTGGGAATGTCAAGCACCACCACAGGAAGCGCCGTAAAATACCCAGGAATCTGCACGTACGCTTCTCCTGTTTTCATAATCAGTGGATATACGTTAATATAGCATGATAGATTACGCCATGCTAGAGTAACTTGCACATTGTTTGTGGCCCGACCACCAGCTGTGCACAAGAGGTCAAAGTGTATATGACACGGACAACTTTAATGATGACCATTCACGTTCTTGGTTTCAAGACAGTGTGGAAAGACATATGTGCCTAGTAGCCGATTGGGTGAGATAAATAATAATTATAAGTCTTGCAAAGTCTTTAAAATGTGTCAAGTCAGCGTACTTGTGTCACGGATTTTGTTCAGTGTTAAAAATAAATACATAACCCAAGATATAATTATCCCCAAATGTTGTTGTTTTCATCCATTAACCATTATTTGGAAGTGCATATATTTCCAAACAAATACCCAATTGGCCGTCATCCAAGTGTTTTATAACTTCAAGTACCCATATGCTCTTGTCACAATATATTTCCTTTACCTGGAGCATGTGAGTATGCACTCCTTGTCCCTTGAAATCCAACAAAACGGAAAAAAAGGTGTCCAACTTTATCCAGTTATGTATGAATTGCTAATATTACTTTTCGCAGACGATGTTATACTAATTTCTGATACTGTTAATAGGCTTCAAACACAAATAGACATCTTGTTTCAGTATACCATCTCCTGGAAACTGACTGTTAATACAGATAAAACGAAAATTGTTGTTTTTAGAAAGGGGGGGGGGGGGGGGGGGGGGTCCTCTTGCATCCAGGGAAAAATGGTATATAAATGGGCAACAAATTAATGTTGAAAAAACTTATAAATACCTTGGTGTCATTTTTCCTTTTAATCTGAAACTAAATCACCTCGTCAACGATCTTGCGCTACGAGCTAAGAGAGCCCTCATTACTTTATTTGTTGTTCTTGATAAACACGGTGTGTCTTCGCCGTCTGTTTTCTTCAAACCTTTTGATTCTCAAGTTAAGCCAATTCTGTTATATGGTTCAGAGATTTGGGGTCTCGAAAAATATCACATCTTGGAAAAAATTCACCTAACTGCATGTAAACGATTCTTAAATGTTGGATATGTTTGGATTTACCAAGGTGTTGGAGATAAGACAGCATTTCTTAGTGTATTTAAACAAGTTGCATCTGATATGTTTATCCAAGAATGGAGAGCTACATTGGAAAATAGTTCAAGATACGACCTTTATAAAACATTTCAATCCTGCTTATCTCCAGAACAGTACTTAACAGAAATAACAGACAGAAAACTTAGAGTGTGTTTTACACGTTTTAGATTTGGTTTGAACAATTTAGTATGTAAAACGGGTCGTTTTTCCTCAGTTTCAAAAAATATGCGTTTTGGTCCTTTTTGTCTCACATTTATTGAAAACGAATACCATTTTATGCTTATCTGTCCACGTTATGAATCGCTCAGAACCAAATATTTCCAAGGTTTACCCCCAAAACATCAATACACTAATCAAGCTCCTCCGTTTTGATGAAATATCTAACGAGCAACAAAAGAATGCTATCCTATACATTAATTATGGTTTACGACTTCGTAACCGTCTTTGTACAAATGATGTTTAATTATTCTTGAGGTTATTTGCCTGTATTAATCAAATGCTTTAATCTCCTCTTGTTGTGTTGTGATGCGATTTATTTTTCACAAAATTGTATATATAAGTCTGCATGTTTATACTTGTACAAAACTGTATATATATAATATTAATGTATGTATATGGGCCTATGGCCTGAATACAATAAATGATGATGATGACTTGATTTTCCTGCGTCGTGGTGACCCCAGAGAATAGTTAAAGCGGTCGTAAAATACCCACACAGCATGCCAATCTGGCGGAACAACGTCTATTACATTGGCGAAATAAATTTCATAATAATAAATGTTATCGTATGTTCTGACCAACTGGGTACACTGGCGATGTTCTATAGAACTTGGCTTATGGACCCGCCGAAGTACAATTTCTCACACCATGGATAGGACAGGAGTATTTTAGCCTACTGGAAATAGTAAGAGTTAATGTTACGGATAACTCAGTATTATTGTTATGAAAGTTACGGGCATGTTTCTACCATTTGCATGTTTTGGACTTCCGATGATTGAATGTATGTATGGCTACAATGTTTGTTTGTTGTTTAACGCCGCACTCAGCAATATTCCAGCTATATGACGTCGGTCTGGACCAGACACTCCAGTGATGATATCATGAGCATCGATCCACGTAATTTGTATCAATGACATGCATCAACAAAGTCAGCGAGTCTGACCACCCGATCCCGTTAGTCGCCTCTTACGACAAGCATAGTCGCCTTTTACGGCAAGCATGGGTTGCTGAAGACCTATGGCTACAATGAGTGAAAAGGGAAGATTTTAAAGTAAATTGAGGTAAAGAAATGAGCAGATCAGTAATCGATATTGATACTCAGGGTTACTCAATGTGAAAGGATCTCCAATTGTTCCCCGTATGTTTCTCTGACCATTGTTACCAGTATGTTTCTCAGTCCAATTGTTACCAGTATGTTTCTCAGTCCAATTGTTACCAGTATGTTTCTCTGAGCAGTTGTTACCAGTATGTTTCTCAGTCCAATTGTTACCAGTATGTTTCTCAGTCCAATTGTTACCAGTATGTTTCTCTGTTATTATGCACATGCATTAGTTGAATAGCCTTCCTGAGATAATCTCAATATGAAACCGTCCGTGACCAAAGAGGAATGTTTCTCAGTATTATTGTTCTGTTTTCACCGACCATACCCTAAGAAATCGGATTGGGTCAAAGACTTGCTCAAGTTAAAATAAAACCTCTCCAGTCAGCCGTTATGTCCAATGAAGCTTCACCACTACGTTTTGTGTGACTATATAATCTAAAACATGCAAGTGTTAGAAACAAACAAAGGCTGTTTCTCATTCACATGAACGATGTTTATAGCTATTTGTAAAAGTTTTATGCAAAACTGGTCCTATCTTATCTTACCGCGTCATTTGATATATTTAACTTTGAGCTGAAATTGGTATAACACAGGGCAATAAGCTTTAAAGATGCTGGGTTTTGACAGTTGCTGTTAAAGAAGATGTTGACTACTTACATGCAATAATCGAAGGACATTCTAGAAGTTTGCGTTTCTACAACAACAAAAACCAAACAACCAGAAAAGTGATATTATACAGAACAGAATTGTTCTTCATCTTCTTCTTCTTCTTTTTTCTTCATCTTCTTCTTTTTTCCTTCTTCTTCCTTCGTCATCTTCTTTTCCTCTTCTTGGA
The DNA here is from genome assembly GCF_023055435.1 of Haliotis rufescens. Lineage (NCBI taxonomy): Eukaryota > Metazoa > Mollusca > Gastropoda > Lepetellida > Haliotidae > Haliotis > Haliotis rufescens. The sequence continues at coordinate 55,447,837 of NW_025963779.1, read as the reverse complement.
ATTCTTTTTTTCCTTCTTCTTCACCTTCTTTTTGTCTTCTTTCTTCATCATCATCATATTATTATTATTTCTTTTCTTTTTTTTGTTCTTCCTTCTTCATCATTTTTCTTCTTTTTTGTTCTTCCTTCATCTTTTTTCTTCTTCATCTGTTTTTCCTCTTCATCTTCTTGTTTTTTCTTCTATCTTCATCTACTTCTTCTTCTTCCTTCTTCATCTTCTTTTTCTCTTCTTCGAATTCTTTTTTACTTCTTCTTCATCTTCATTTTGTCCGCCTCCGTGGTCTAGTGGTAGAGCGTCCGCCCGGAGAGCGGAAGGTCCGGGGTTCGATCCCCGGCCGCGTCATACCAAAAGACGTTAAAAGGTGATACTTGTTGTTGCCCTGTCTGGCGCTCGGCATTAAGGGGCTAAAACAAGGACTGGTCGGCTCGGAGTCAGTATACTGTGTCTGAGTGGGGCATTGATGTTAAACTGCGGCATGGTATCTCAGTGTGCTAGCACTATAAATCGGCATCAGTCCGGGCTAGTACAAGCAGCCACACAAACACACAACGTACATGCACGTCGCTATGTAAGTGCAATAATCTTGGACGCGACGTTAAACCCAATTTCACCTCACCTCATCTTCTTTTTTGTCTTCTTTCTTCATCATCATCTTACTCTAGATCTTATTATTATTATTATTTCTTCGTTTTTGTTCTTCCTTCTTCATCTTTTTTCTTCTTTTTGGATCTTCCTTCATCTTTTTTCTTCTTCATCTACTTCTTTTCTTCTTCTTCTTCTTCTTCTTCTTTCTCTTCAATGTGTATGGGCATGAGCATACACAGCCCCCTTTATTCATATGGTAGAACCGTCTGTGGGTGAATGGGTTATGTTTGACGCCTCTTTGAACAGTTTTTCAGTTACATCACGGCGTGTTATCTTGATATTGGAGGAAAGACCGAAGGGATGCAGGTCTCAGACGTTACCACTTTGGTGAAACCCACGGGCTACTGACACATGGTACTGACACATGGTACTGACACATGGTACTGACAAACCAATAAACATAAACAGGACGAATCTGGGATTCAAGCCCTAAATCGGAAATTTCGGGCACGACAAATTCACCTACACACTCACCAATTTCAAAGTCAGTTTTATCATCTACTGTTTCTGTCATCCATGCCGGCCAGGGTGTCTTCAGTAAGAAGATGTATCTTGTTTAAGATGCCGCTTGTTGTAACTTTTTTATAAGCAGCAGCACTGACAGCAACATCAGCAACAACGACGACGATCTGATACTGCGATAGTATACAACAGGATGTAGATTGTATGTAAAATATGAACAATGTCTACTTGTGTTAGATTATTTGCGTATTCATATTCGTATTGAGAGATAAAAGAAACTTGTCGGAGAGATTTTATTATGATAAGTAAAATAATTATATAATTCAATATTGGAGTTTTTTATTTCTGATCCAGATTCGGCAAAGAGAAATATAGAATCCCCAAAGCATATTTTATTTTATTTAATGGGCATTGTTTCGTATGCTGCATGAAAATATCCGGGGAAAAAACTGTAAATGTTAATGTGTTTCCTCATTTTCCTCTTTGAAATCATTAATTTTCTATAACAAGTGTGATCAAAATGCGTGTATGCCACACAGTAAACACCCATATTAACTTGACGATGCTGGGTTTGGCAGTAGGTGGTGAAGATGTTGACTAGTTAAAAACAATAAACGATGGAAATTCTATAAATTTCGTGTACAACATACAACAACCGACGATGTTGGCCACGTGCATTGGGCACAACTTTAACGAGTTCTATTGTTCAAATTATCACGATTCACAAATGATAACATTGTCTCTCTCGTCATGTCAGATTAAACATTAACCAAACAGTTGACACGTGACGATGCGCTTAATCTTAACTTGACTCCTACCTCAATAGCCTAGATAATCAGAGCACACAACATATTTCCCTCCCCTCCCACCGATCAACAGCCATAGCTCCCCAATTAACGCTGAGTAAACCCCTCTTTAACTAATGTAGCTTGATTGACACGGCTTAAACCGTCATTACTGGGGATAAACGTTCAACAAGTTTACACAAGAATTCATAAATGCAATTTGAATGTTTACAAACTGATTAAGCCCTTACCACTGACTTCGTGCGTTCAACCCGTCCCCCCGTGGATCTGCAATGGGCACCCCACCCCCCGCGCTTCCCTAACAGGTTAATATTATTTTAAGCTCGGGCTCCCAGAACCACTGACCGAGAAGCGTGGCTTTTATTGCTAATTGTTAAGTTCGTGTCAGATTATTTTGACACGATGGATCAACTGAGGAATTTAGTTTGTTTGTTGCAATAATTACATTAAGAGAGCAAGTTCGCGGTTCAGGGTGTCAGATTAAACTACTGTTTGAAATATGAGTAAAATAGTTTGTTTGTTGAGATTTAACCATTTACACCTGTGTAAGCGTTCAATAAGTAGGTGTTAGCTGTTCAACAGTGTAGTTAGCTATGTGGGTTATACGTGCTTATATATACCCATGTGCTTATGGAAATTGTTATGGTGATATATGGACCCTAGAGCACATGTACTAATATTTTCATATAAATCAAGTCGGTGGTCGCAAAGAAATTGACAACAAATTTGTCCATGCCCTTGAACATTCTATAAACATAGCGAAACATATTTTACTGAAACCATATCAACTGACAACTTATTAAGTATAAGGCCACTGGCCCAGAATACAATCATACAAATGTTTACCCGTATGAGCATGTTTCAATATGTAACTCTTTAAGGGTAAAAAAATCACAATTCCTTTATATACCTGTATTGATATAAGCTTAAATAATTAATCATTTCTAACTTATCTGGCTTCATTAAGTTTGTATATGCGTTATATGCAATAAAGGCAGAAACTTAAAAATTAAAATAATAAATGCAGCAAAGAGGGTTTGGGTGATCCTAGCAGCCAGACTGGTTAGGCTCATCATCAGCTCAGGGCCCTTGCCCCCTCCACACGCAGCCCAGACAGTGAATGGGACTTCCCAGGAAGCGCTGCCTTGTCAAACCAACCCAGAACCTTTCGGAGAATATGAAGACTCCCCAACGTCACTGGTTTCATTCCGTTTGTCAATGCGTTATATGCAGTAAAGGCAGAAACTTAAATGTCGCGGTATATTCTTATAAACTGAGAAGAAAAATATACTATACCTCGCAGTTGATTTTATCCTATGTTTTAATTTCAATTAAAAATATCATAAGATAGCGATATCATATCCGAAAAATGCACTGTAATGCCAAGTCAGCACTCAAAGAATAAATCTGCATGGGGTGTTTATAAACATAATTTGATTTAAAACTTTTAAAACTTAAGAAACAACATTTCCATGATACACAAATGTTGATGAGTATCTAAGAAATCTTACCTTTGAAAATCAATATATTTGCTTTGTCTTTTTTTTCGGCATATATTTACAACATTTCTATCATTGTAGGGGTCATGTGGTTACAAATTCATTTCTTACCCCAGTCTTCATTGAACCAAATGACTTTTACACAAAATTACCCAGCCACAGATAACCTTTTTTTATAAACTGTTGCAGGAATGAGTATTGGTTAAGTAACCATAATCAAATTTAACAGCATTGTTTTCAATTTTTAAATGCATAAAAAACAAACTCGCTATACTTTCTTTTGTCCCTTTTTTGTCAATTTCAGTCAGACGTTTGAATCTGCCACATCTAAATCTAGGTTAATGTATTATCAAATATGGAGCGATATCAGCACAAATACAAGTTTCAACATGTAGAAGGGATTTGTAAAGTAGATAATTGGAGAAGCTCATTATGAATACCCAATGGCATTATGTTGAAGATTAACTAACAACTTTTGCTTCAAAACACTGATAAAAACATTTATGTTGGCAACATCACGAGAATCCTACATAAACCCAAAGCCGAATTACGGCGATATACTGAACACAAAACTTAGGGATCACGTATATTTTAAGGGTATTTTTTGTGAGGAAGACTGAGCACAAAATTTCATAACAAAATTCCCAAAATATTCACGACCCCTTATATTTTTTGTTCAGTGTATATGGTTTATGTGAGAGGTCCATGTAGTATTATAGACTTAAGCATTAAAATGAACTGATGTTGCAGCCTGTACCAAGGAAGTCAGATAAACTTACACTTGTATTTGACCCATAAACATCCGGGTTTGAACAGGTTTTCACCAACCTATGCTTGTCGTAAGAGGCGACTTACGGGATCGGGTGGTCAGGCTCGCTGTCTTGGTTGATGCATGTCATGGTATCCCAAATGCATGGATCGATGCTCATAATATCAATTACTGGATTTTCTGGTCCAGACTCGATTATTTAATGTCCAACGTCATATAGCTGGAATATTTCTGAGTGTGGCGTTAAACAGCAAACAAACAGAAGCAAGTATTTGATAGTCCTGGACATACATGTTTTTTGTGATTTTTTTCTTAAATTGATGAAAGCTGTTCTATAATTTTAAACTTTTACATTTTTAAAGCATGTAAGTGATTGATGACTATTTTGTGTAAATATCTTCTTTGCTATTGTATTAATCATGTTTTCTGTCTCTCATAACCTAATGGTGGCTTGTGTACATCATTTTTATGTTCGTAACAATGGAAACAAATTGTATGTACAAAGGATGAGACATTAATAAACAATTTTCTCTGAAAACACTGAGAACGATTTAACAAAAAGCATAATTTTAATAAATAATCTCTTTGAAGACAAATGTTTATATTCTCTGATTGGGTATATTAAAACTCAAAAAGTTACGACATAGCAAAGATACGACATGGATACATCTTGATTTAAGAGTTTTCTTAGTTATCTGATTACACTTATCTGGTTTCACCTATGATCGTGAGTTCCAGTCCCGGTTCGTCCCGATTATGTTTCTGGTTTACTTTCAGCATTATACCGTGTTTGCAGGTTTCACCGAAGTGGTTAACGTCTGAGGCCTGCATCACTTCAGGCTTTCCTTCCACATCAAGCTGATGCTCCGTGATATATCTGGGATGCCGTTCAAAGCGGCGTTAAACCCAACTCACTCACTGTGTTTCCCACAGGCTATAACATTATTCCTTTGTGCACATGGACCATTTGCTCGGTGCAGTGGATAGAGAGCGTCTGCCAGAAGCGCGGCCCGCGCAATACCAAAAGACGTTAGAAGATGGTTCTTCTTGTTAACCTGCCTGGCGCACGGGAAAAAAACAACGACTGGTTGGCTCGGAGTATACTGTTGGGGTATCCTAGTTAAACTGCGGTATGGTATCTCAGTGGGCTAGCACTATAAAACTGACAATCGTTCGGACTAGTATACTGAACCGCAAAAGAAACATCGCTTCATGAAAATAATTCATTGAAGTTTCCCATTGAAATATTAATGCATTTTAGGAGATATCTTGTTTTGGACATTAGTCGGTATCCAAATTAATGTTGACGGCAAAACAGTGAAATGGTTTATGGTTATAATGGTCGCCAAAACGCAGCCTTACAAACGTCCATGGTACAAACTCATGAATGTTTCCAATGAAATTCAAAATTCCGAATGGCTTGCGTTTCCTGATGCCTTTCTGATAAACGGCACCCCAATACGTGGATCCAGCATTCTTGTAACGATACCAGCTCCATGCCAAGACTTACGAAGAATCAGAGAAACCAGGTTTTAGGACGACTGCTTGCTGGCCAGACTGCACGAATGGTTGACAATGCCCTTAATGTCCACGTGAGAACTATCTACAGATTACAGCAACGATACCAGATCACCATCAGCATACATTCGGGACTTTAAATTTGTACCATGGTCGTTTGTTAAGTTGCATTTTGGCGACCCATTATATACATAAATCGTGTGACTGTTTTTCCGTCGACATTAAATTTGGAAACAGACTAAGGTAAAACAGAATACCTTCAGAAGATGCATTAATATTTCAATAGGATACGTTAATGAAGTATTTTCATGAAGTGACGTTCTTTTGCGGTTAAGTTCAGTCACACGCTCGCGCGCAGGCACACACACACACACACACACACACACACACACACACACACACGTGCATGCAATAAACTTGAACGCAAGGTTAGTGAGGTTACGTTTCATAAAGAATAGTCAAAGTGTACCTGCGCTTCTAATTTCCTATCATTATTGTTGTTGTTATTAGTGTTATTATTATTATTATTATTTACAGATTAAAAGAAAAGATGCAGCAGTTTGGGTGATCCTGGCAGTCAGGCTGGTTAGGCTCATCATCAGCTCAGGGCCCTTGCCCCCTCCACACGCAGCCCAGACAGAGAATGGGGCTTCTCCCAGGAAGTGCTGCCTAGTCGAACCAACCGAGAACTTTTCGGAGAATGTGAAGACTCCCCAACACTGCAGCCTTCTGCATTACACAGATTGTCAGAAGGGCTGTATTCCTGGTAGCAAACCCGGCTAATCCCAATGTCAGTCAACAGATCGGGAGGTACCAAACCTAAGGCACCTAGAACAATGGGGAGTCGAACAACTGATGCAAGCGTGACATTTCGAAACCGAGGTCCGCATATTTGCCATGTTTTTCCTGTATCTTGTCAATCACAGTCTCATTAAATTCATTACATAATCTACATTTCATATTTACATTTTGATGCAAAATCACACATTGACGGTTTCGAGTGGGAAGTGACTGGTCCTGAGCAGCAACCAGAAAGCCTTCTGTATCACTTTTCAAGCCTGCCGACATCATCCAAGCGAAGGACTCAGTAGGGTTGCTGATCTTCTCAACAAACTGCACATAAACCTCTCCATAAGCCTCTCCTTGAAAAATTGATTCTAGGCCGATTTGATATGGCACTTCACTTGGTTGACTTTCGTTTCTGTACCGTCCAGAGGTACAGAACCATCAACAAAATCACCACTGACGTTGGTATTATTTCCCACATCCTTGGTTCGTTAAAGAAAACTGTGGAAGGCCTTGTTTTCATCACGAGTCTTGACATGCTTCACAAGAGGATCATCAGACAAATAAATGTGTGCAAAAGTGCACAAAACAATTTTGTCATGAAGAGCCCCAACGTTAATCAAACCACGTCCTCCCATAATGATTGGTAAATATAAGCGATTGAGGGAAGAGCGAGGGTGGTGGGATCTATTGTCTGACATGATTCTTCGTGTGGGGGTGTCAATACCCTGAATTTCTTGTTTCGTCCAATCAGCAACACCAAAATAATATGAAATGACGGGTCAGCATAAGTATTTGTGGCTTTAACTTTATTGCGAGCATTCAGTGGGTTTAATCGCTGACTTTGTGTGCTGGCGATTAGGTGCCTCACTCTGGCAGTGTGGGTTCGAATGCCGGACGGGACTCAACCCAAAAAGTACGAGAATCCGTACTTTACTGAGAGAGCGTCATCATAAATATAACATTTGTTACATTTGACCATTTCCTTAATGGCATTTAGTTCATTTCAACAAGTGTAGATGATGCAACTAGTTTAACGCTTAGTCTCTTAAAATATGTCACTGTTCGCTGTGCAGAGTTGCCTCCTTTGGTCGTGCCAGGTTATGAAAATAGTGGGTTCGAATCCAAGAACTGCCCTTATTATGATTCTTGGTTTGCCAGCGTCATACCTGTGATCGTGGATTTCTCCACAGTGACAAACGTGTGAGACCGCCATCACTTCGAGCTTTCCTCTTACATGAAGCTGACACACCGCGACTTACACGCATCGAGTGCCTAATGGACGATACAAGGGGGAAAAAGACGCCAAAATGAATAGGAAAAATCATTCGGAGATGATTCTAATCTACATTTTCACTTCATCAAATTGGTGCGAGAGCAGAACTTATTTCTTTCAAATGTTCACTTTCATTGCTATAATAGATACCATTCGCTAGGAAACAAAAAACTCCATATTTACCACTCAAAAGAAAACATCGGCTGTTCTTTAACTTCTTTTGAGTAGTATATATGATCCTTTTACAATCTAAAACTGTCCATATGGCATAATACTAATTTAAACGACATTAATAACCGATGTCAACTCAACAAGGCCTACTCAAAACTGTAAGAACATCACGTCCGCTCTTTGCTGCTTTTAATCTAAAGCCTGTCGAGATAAAACGTTCTCAGAGCCCCAAACACGACCAGCCACCGAAGCCATTAACGTTCTCAGAGAATGGCTGTTTCTACAACTGAACCCACCCTTTGACAAAGATCAACCACATTGTATAAACGGAGGGGTAAGGTCGTTGTAATGTAACAGCCATGTCCATATGCGGATTATTTCGTGAGTTTGGGTTGTCATGGTGATGCTGTTTTCCTGCATTGTTATGACTAGCGTGACGGGCGGTTGGGAGGTGATCTGATCAAGTCCACAACGCGACATAATGGACATTGAAGCACACTGTCAATACTATCTGTCTGAATTGTTTCAGCTTTAATTTCGATGAGTACTTGGTATCGAAGACTCGGCTAATTTACGAAATCGGAGGAAATTGGAGTCCATTTAAGATACTTAACTCCAAAGGCTTACAAAGCCCTTCAAAGAGAATGCGTGATGTTTCTTCTGTAACCACGTGATTTGTTACTTCCTTCCGACAGCGCAGGCGCAGCGGAAGTGTACGGGTTAGGTTGTCCTTGGAACTCACCGTTAATTAATAGATAGAGTTTTGTTCTTCTCCTCAACGAAGGTCAAAGCTTTTAATGATATTCAGTTTACGTTACACATCATCAAAGTAATTGTTTTAGTATAATATTTCGTTTAAAAGAGACAGCAGTTGTTTTGGAAAATGTAAAGATAAATTTCAGAATCAATGAACTTGCAGAGATAAAGAGGAAAAGGTCAGTCAGTCCTTCAGGCGTTTAAATACCACTTTCATTGTCCTCTAACTCACATTGTATTATGTATGCCACCTAACGGTATATCACTCAGAGACAATGTCTCGCTTCTCAAAAACTCAAAGAAGTTTTCTTATCTCAAAAATTAGATTTTTCAACTTTGTACACCACTATCCAAAACGACAAAGGGAAAACATAATTCCTTGATCCATGGGTCATTTATCAGTGTACTAAAAGGTTCAGGACAATTTGTCAAAATTGAAAGCAAATGTCTTCTGAAGTTCACTAAATCGAAATGCTTGACTTACTCATTGATAACATCTATGTGAAATTTTGGGAAAAACGATTTAGACAGAAAGTAAGCATCCCCATGGGCACCAATTTGGCTTCCCTTCTTGATCACCTTTTTCTTTATGCATATGAATCAGAAGAAGGACTTCTTTGGCCAAGAAGTTAAGCTTAAGCTAGATGTATATTGATGATCGGATATTGTTCAGTAATTGCAAAATAGATAATTCCATTCCACGGATTTCCAAGCTGAAGTAGAAATGAAAGCGACAAACGAAACCGCCTCATCTGTTTCATAGATATGTGACCCGTGAAGCTCCGTGGTAGAATAGGTCTTCAGCAACCCATGCTTGCCGTTAAAGACGACTATTCTTGTCGTAATAGGCGACTAACGGGATCGGGTGGTCAGGCTCGCTGACTTGGTTGATGCATGTCATCGATCCCAATTGCGTGGATTGATGCTCATGATGTCAATCACTGGCTTGTCTGGTCCAGACTCGATTATTTACAGACCGACGTCATATAGCTGGACTATTGCTGGATGCAGCGTTAAACAACAAACAAACAAATCATAGATATATGCGTACAGATTCAGGGGGACAAAATATAAACTCCACAAGACTGCATAACTTCAACTTTCCAACTGTCAACTTTCCCTTTATGTCGAGCAATATTCTAGTTGCTCTATCCTTTGGTGTCTACATTTCACAACCTTTGTAGTACAATCGAGCATTCCCTTTCGACGATGATTTCAAAGAACGTCATACCACGTTCTTGATCAAAAGTTGTTTGATCAGGGTTACAACAATATTCAAGGCCCCAGTAAAGTTTTCATAAAAAAATATGACGGACATGTGAAGGATATTTCCAAATTTGACGCATCGGTGACAAAATAATGTCTGATGCAATTCCCCATTTTGACTTGTGCCTGTGTTTTTTGTCCAGATGAACAATTGGCCAGTGTTTGTGACCCGTGAAGATCCGTGGTAGAATAGGTCTTCAGCAACCCATGCTTGCCGTTAAAGACGACTATGCTTGTCGTAAAAGGCGACTAACGGGATTGGATGGTCAGGCTCGCTGACTTGGTTGAAGCATGTCATCGATCCCAATTGCGTGGATCGATGCTCATGATGTCAATCACTTGATTGTCTGGCCCAGACTCGATTATTTACAGACCGCCGTCATATAGCTGGAACATTGCTGAGTGCGGCGTAAAACAACAAACAAACCAACTCTGTGACGGGTGCCACTTGAGGGACAGGGTACCTGGTATCATCACTACTTGGAAGTGATCGGAACAGACTTCTGCCTTTTGCAGAGATTTCATATAACTATGAAAATGATTGTGTCACTTTCTTTCCACATTGATACACTAGTCAACGATGTTGGAGGGGTTTTATCCCAGTTTCGTAGAAGTCCTATTCCTGTCACTGCTGCTATGACAATCATTCGATTCAAATTCGAATACTTTACAAAATATGTGAATGTTTATTTTCTATGCTGATAATGTGTATGTTCAATTAAAGGGACATACAGTTAAACCTCGTGACAATGTGTATGTTCAATTAAAGGGGCACACAGTTAAACCTTGGGACAATGTGTATGTTCAATTAAAGGTACACACAGTTAAACTTCGTTAAAATGTGTATGTTCAATTAAAGGGACATACAGTTAAACCTCGTGACAATGTGTATGTTCAATTAAAGGGACACACAGTTAAACCTTGGGACAATGTGTATGTTCAATTAAAGGGACACACAGTTAAACTTCGTTAAAATGTGTATGTTCAATTAAAGGGACATACAGTTAAACCTCGTTACAATGTGTATGTTCAATTAAAGGGACCTACAGTTAAACCTCGTTACAATGTGTATGTTCAATTAAATGGACACACAGTTAAACCTTATGACAATGTGTATGTTCAATTAAAGGGTCACACAGTTAAACCTCGTTACAATGTGTATGTTCAATTAAAGGGACACACAGTTAAACCTTGTGACAATGTGTATGTTTAATTAAAGGGACACACAGTTAAACCTTGTGACAATGTGTATGTTCAATTAAAGAGACACACAGTTAAACCTTGTGACAATGTGTATGTTTAATTAAAGGGACATACAGTTAAACCTTATGACAATGTGTATGTTCAATTAAAGGGACACACAGTTAAACCTCGTTACAATGTGTATGTTCAATTAAAGGGACACACAGTTAAACCTTGTGACAATGTGTATGTTTAATTAAAGGGACACACAGTTAAACCTTGTGACAATGTGTATGTTCAATTAAAGGGACATACAGTTAAACCTTATGACAATGTGTATGTTCAATTAAAGGGACACACAGTTAAACCTCGTTACAATGTGTATGTTCAATTAAAGGGACACACAGTTAAACCTTGTGACAATGTGTATGTTTAATTAAAGGGACACACAGTTAAACCTTGTGACAATGTGTATGTTCAATTAAAGAGACACACAGTTAAACCTTGTGACAATGTGTATTTTTAATTAAAGGGACATACATTTAAACCTCCTTAGTCCGGACCCTGCAAATCCGAGGGGTTGCAATGTCTATGTTCAACAAGCATGCAATACGTCCAGTTGTGTGCAATGCATTACCCCTGTGAACTATGTTCACTGGGCCTTTTCGTAAATCGCTTACTTGCAGCACTAAAAAAAGTTATTACTGGTGTGTTTTGCCATCTGCAGTTTATGATACTAGAAGAATATGTAACTGTATTGGTAATGAGTAAGGATGAGACATATGGACGAACAACTTCTTTATTGTACATACAATTAGGAGTGATGGTTTCGGTGTAGGTTCTAACACCGTTATCAAGCAAGTGAAGTACAGAGTATGGTTGACAAGAATATATACAGGATAGGAGGCAGTGTGTATACAGTTGAGTAGGTTTAAGATCAGTTACACTGTTGTATTTGTAATGAGTTGTGTTTCTACATTAAGTTAGTAAGTGAATGCAACAACCGTGTACACGACACTTTTGGAGGAACATACACACAAGCAATGCAGAACTTACCAACACGAAAGGAAATGTATTCAATACTGCGAGAGGACATTAGGTGCTAAGTTTGGTGAAGACATATTGTACTGTTTTTAAGATCTACTCCAGAAACGAGGACTACCACCATTTTCAGTCTAAGCCAAAGTCGTTACCATGGAAACTCGAACACCACTAGACCTATCCATGTGCCACGTTTGGTTAAGAAATATGGTACGGTTTTCAAGATCTGCTCCGGAAACGAAATGTGACGGACGGACGGACGGCACCCATACCTATATCTCCCTTCCACTTTGTGTCGGGGGATAATTAAAGGGGCATAAACATATACAACCCCGTTTGTCCGGAAGATTTCTATTGACATTTTCACAACAAATATCACATATACTGAAGCAACAGATGTTGGCATGGCAACGGCTACAAACTGTCAAACAGTTGTAGTTTGATAAGTCAGAAAGAAATTCAATTTTCACTTCCCGTTTTAGTTCATACGTGCTTGGATGTTTATCCCACGTTTTCAACCGATGTCAGCAGAGAAGAACAAAAGTTCATTCCACAAAAAGTGAGCTTCAGCTCTATCTAATAGCACCAATATTATGTGATTTCATCATGGTGGTATACAGACAATACCGTCCGAGTGAAATTGTCCATATTAACAAATTTACACAGAATTACGACTCATGCATACAATCTTGTTTCAACTGGAAAATCTATGTGTACGTTCCAAGCTATTATTTCATACAAAAATTATGTATATTAATATTGTCTTTCTTTTCAGTGTACGTAAGTCCGGTATCATTCAAAGTATCTTTTCATTTCACTGTGATTTTAATCGTAGTATTTTTGTTGATTATAACTGTTTGGCTAATCTTTCTGATCAACGTCAGTGGCCAGAGGGATGGTGTAAATCCTGCTGGGGTACCATGTAGGTAGCCGAAGTACCGTAAGTCCCCATCGTCCCTAGTACGGTGGCTTTGGTTGCTGACGATCTACAGCCCGTTTTTATAATGTATCGTCTATTATAATCTGATCATTTTATTGTTCTAGAACTAGTTTTACAATTATAATCTGTGATATATTGCTAGAGGTTGTACTGTCCTTCGACGACAGGTTTTTATATATGATAAATATAAATGCATAACTTGCTCAAGTCACAATATAGCTGAAATAGTGCCGATGTAACTTTAAATATTAACTCACTCACTCACTCTTTTCAGTCATTTCTTTTCTTTACATCTGGCTGCGATGTATTCACTGTATTTATTTTTCTCGGGGTGTCTGGGTTTTTTCTGAAGTGAACGAACTAACGTTTGACCTAACATGAGTGTGTCATATATCCAAGTCTTTGTGTGTTTGTTGTAACGCCGCACTCAGCAATATTCCAGCTATATGACGGCGGTCTGTAAATAATTGAGTAAACAAACAAACAAAACAAACATAATTAAACAAGGGTGAGAATCCTGCTGCGCAAAAACGTCTCAAACACTAAAAAGAATATATAGTCAATACTGTTAAGTACAGCATATTGTTCCGAGTTGTGTAGCACTGACTTCAGTGACTGTTCAGCTCAATTTGTGCAAATAGTTTCGGTAACGCTATCTAATTTGAACAACATTCACTCAAAGACTTTCCTCGTGAAGCCTTTTTGGACCCGGCAAATAGACATAATTCTCATCATCACCGTAATTACTTCGACCAATCAGTCTGATTGCTGAAATTTGCCTTCTAGTCATTCACAAAATATTCTTTGAACATTCATACCCACATATAAAGTTAATAATTGTTTATTGATTAAAACATCAAAAATATATAATATATATTATCAAGGTATTTAATCCCCTACATAACGTCTTGTTCTATTGCGTCTAATTGTATAATTCTTGTTTTAGCCTTTCTTTTAATTTCAATAAGCCAAATTATTAAAGAGAAAGGGCGAATCCACTGACATAATTGAAAATAAATGAGAAAATCACTTCACAAAAGCTTGTCAACTCCGCCAGATTTCCAGTATCGATCCAATTTTGTCCTGTGTCGTGTGTTGTGACGTCATCACTCTAGTTCCTGCCTTCGGTACCAGGTGGCAGATTGATCATCACCTGCTGACTTCGCGATTACCAGATTAATGGCGAGGGCAGTAACTGACTTGTTGCCTTGTCAGTTTATTAACGGGAATTTGTCGAAGAGGGTTAAACAAAGGGGCGACTGAATGGTTGATAATTTAGGCCGCGGAGCTAAATGACGTGATTCATGCGTTCAGCGGGGGCTGTGTATTTCCAATTACCGCAGACAATTGTCAGCAATGACAGTTCCAGCAAGTCGAGAATACAATGGAGTCGAAACTACGTTTGCTGGTGTCATCTAATCACCAGTAACCCCACCGTCACCCCTACGACACCGCCGACTACAATATACACACCTAACACTAGTTACAGCATTAATAGATTCATTTATCGGCTAACAGCTGTTAACAGTATCGAATAATCTCCCGCAGTATAATCTACCCGTCGCACGATACATCGGCCGAATATGTTCTCCTAACCATATCACGTGATGATCACAGATACGCCCGAATTACCCCAAACCACGTGGTTTTATATGACGATGGCCTTGTGTTGGAGTGACCGGTTGAATGGTGTATTATGATTAATGGACAGGGGTCATTAGTGAAATTGTCATGATTTGACTGATTATTGATACAATTTATCAACTTAATTTATAGGTAACTGAACTCTCATTATTTCAACAAAGGTTGCTCTTGGTCCGGACATGACCAGATAATCAATACTTAGTGACTGGACTTTAAAGTGCACTATACGTGGTCAGAGGTAGACTTAATGGTCATCACCCGCTGATTAATAGGACAACAGATGAAGCCAGCGTAAGAAACTTCTTCCCATTCTCAACAATGCTTCCTACTTTCAGCTTCTCAATGACCATGTTAAAAAATGCCGGGAAAAGGAAAGAACACACTTGAAAACTGGATTTGACCAAATAATTACAAACGTTATCAAAACGTTACTGAAAACAATCGCCAAAACACAACACACTTGTCCCAAACAACTATGATACCCGTGTAAAATCAACACCATTGAATAGTCATTTCTTGTTTGTTTCCTTTTAAGCCACCATCAAAGATGGGTGTGGACTTTCTTTTGTCCGGCGGTATATTTATAAATATTGAACCTAAAAGCTCAAAAGCAATTAAAGTACATGCTAGCTGGTCGTTTTGTTTCTTGTCAATGACGATATAGATTCTTTGAAGACACAGATGCACATGCCACATCATAATATTAACGATGAATCAGAGTCAGTATACTGTGTCTGAGTGGGGTATCCATGTTAAACTTGCAGCATGGTGTCTCAGTGGACTAGCACTATAAAACCGGCATTACCGCGCTCTAGTGTAAAGAAGCCACAAACACGCGCATACACGTCGCTAAATACTAGTAAGCTATATAACCCTTGAAAGCCATTTCACCTAAACAACCACAACATGTTTGTGGTCAGTGTTTGCTCCAATAAGGGCTGCAGTAGTTCGGTAATGTATTGTCTGCTGTATCTCACGAAATGGTGGCCAAAACATGCTTGCAGGCATAAATATCATACACAAGATTCTTATTATCTAAAACAAACCATTCATGATCATTTGGGCATTACCTTCATCATCATCATCATCATTATTATTATGTACAGATTAAAATAAAAAATGCAGCAAAGAGGGTTTGGGTGATCCTTGCACAGTCAGGCTGTTAGGCTCATCATCACCCCAGGGCTCTTTCCCCCTCTACACCCAGCACAGACAGCGAATGGGACTTCTCCCAGAAAGCACTGTCTTGTCAAACCCACCGAGAACGGTGGAGATGGTGTTGGTGGTATTGGATTTTGGTTGGTTTTTTAACGCCACACTCAGCAATGTTACAGCTATATGACGGGGGTCTGTAAATAATCGAGTCTGGACAAGACAATCCAGTGACTGATATCATGAGCATCGATCCACGCAATTGAGATCGATGACATGCATCAACCACGTCAGAGAGCCTGACCACCCGATCCCGTTAGACAAGCATAGTCACCTTTTACGGCAAGCATGGGTTGGTGAAGACCTATTCTACCCCGGAATCTTCACGGGTCGTATTGAAGTAGACATGTAAACTATGTATACACAGGGTATTCAAAGTAACAACAAGAGCCTTTGTGTAGTAGTAGTAGTAGTAGTAGTAGTAGTAGTAGTAGTAGTAGTCATGTAAACTATGTATGCACAGGGTATTCAAAGTAACAACAAAGAACGGGCTATTTTCTTTCAAACATTTCAATACTACCATATTTATTTGCAATATTTTGATAACATTGATCATACCATGATAACATTGAGAATTTTCAGAAATGTTACCCAAAACAAGCTTTTGTCCTTGGATACACTTGGAGACATATATATATAACTTTTAGCAGCTAATACCACATGCTTAATTAAGTCGTGCTTCAAGTTAAGTCCCAACAGTATCCAAAGTCTGAGAGAACCGTATTTTCGTTCAGCAGACAGTCAATTAAATCCAGAATCGTTTCACAAGGGCACATGATAAAAACACAAAAACAATATTTTCTGGCTCCACTTTACACAAAGAGCAACATTTACGTTAATTACTTTCATTTTCAATAAATCTGTATTGAAAATCGATAAACTTAGTAATTCTTCATCATTGATATGACATCAGTTCGAGCACGGACTTATACAGAGGTCGTGGTTGGAGAGATATGAACATTTGTCAAGATCAGTACTAAAAATCCCCCAAAGAAATCATGTTGGCACTTCAACTGTTTATAGGGGAAGTAGGCTCGGAAGAATAGGCAGTCCTAAGAAAATTGATTCAAGCTTTTAAAACCCCGCTTTGCTTGTCTGTTGGCGCACATATTATGAAGTGTATCAATGTAATAGTTAAAGTTACAAATTACAAAATAATCAATGTAATAGTTAATGTTACAAATAACAAAGAGATAATGTTTGGCTTCCCTTCAAGACATTAATTACCAAATCTAGCCCTAGTTTGGAATCAGATTCAACTGTGAATCATAGTCCATTTTAACAATAACGTTCTGTATCCTCAAAAAAAAACTCATTTCGCCTGATATGATTATTATTTTCTCGAGATATTAAATGTATTACTTATATGTATGCAAGTATACAAAAATAGTAATATTATATAATAATACCTATTTATCATAACAATATAGGAAGTCGCCCACTGGTAGGTAAACAATATGGAAAATTTGATTGGAGCAAACAATTACAAACGTTATCAAAACGTTACTAGGCTGAAAACAGTTGCCGAAAAACTTCAAACTTTAGGTCCAAAACACAACTATGATACCCGTATAAAAATCATCAAATATATTTCTTCTGTGTTATATTTTTAGCCACCGTCCACAACATGCATATGGGTTTTTACTTCCTGTTGCCCTGCAGTTTACACTATCATTGTGTTCAAGTCCTTCGAGCGATGACGACAGAACGATTTCAACAACGTTAATGATGCCAAAAATATGTTCATATCGCGCAAAATGATCAATTCAGCTAACCCGATTTATTTACCACTAATCCATTTCTCTTAACACACGCAATGTGTCAGCGTATTAGTGAAAAATGAGAAACATTGTCATTTTCCAATCCGCTCCATGTCCCAATATACGTACTTGAGTAGAAAGACGCCAGGTAAAATTGCCAATTGTGTTCAATTGAAGGAACAATAACGATGCATTAGCAGTGATGCGACAGGCAGTTAGATATTATGGAGAGCGTCAGCCCGGTGATTTATAGACAGCACACGCGATATGATAGCCGGGATTCAGAAGACGTATTTGTGGACATGCTCCACAGAGGAAACCACTAGACGAGATTAGATAGTACACTGAAGAGCAGACATTAGCGAACTTCCGCAAACAAACTCCGCGGAAAGATTCCTCCCATTTTCAGATATTATCTGTCACATTTAAAATTTCACCTTGCGCCGTACCGGCCAACAGTGAATGTATTGTTGTTACGGCGGTTGGGCAACCAACGGAATCTTGTGGCTGCGGCAAATTTGCTGGCCGGAAATGATAATGGCTGCCCGGCTTTTATCTCATGTAATTCTCATCCACTGGGCCCGTGAGTCCTACCTGTACTGGATATTATAACTCAAGTATATTGAATTTCGCTCATTATTAGCTAGATTAATATTGTTTTTGTGATGGCTCTGCAAAGGCAAACTCGACAGCAATTAGCATGTTATTTAGGAAGACATGATAAATTGTCTCACGCACGACAGCTTATATGGGAAATAACTCTTGGTAAATTGTGCTCTATGCCTGATGGAAAGACGTCATACAGTGGAAGGGAGATTTTTGTAGTAACATGTATGTGTTGTTGAAAGATAGATGATTAGATATACTGGGAGATACCAGATCTTTTTAAAACAAATCATTTGTTCCAGAAAATACTTGAAAAAGATAGTTTCCGTTCGTATACCACTCAAAGTCATTGTTTGCTGGAAATGTTGTGGGCCTGAAAGAATGTGTGGTAAAAATCTTTTTTGGAAAAATAAACCATCTACAAAGAGTTCACAACAGGCTGTCACGATGTGTAAATGAGAACCAAGTGAAATAAGCACATATCGTCGAAACTTAGACACCTTCAGGACTTGACAAGTCCACAACGAGTATTCATTAACACATCAAATTTCACCTGCAGAGATTTTCTTGAGTAGCTCACGACTTTACTTCAAAGGGGTCTGATAGAGGCTAACATAGCACAACTTAGCATGTGGCAAAGAACTAAACACAAGTTATCTCATTAGAAGAAAGAGGTTGATGAGATTGCCATTTCAGTCTCTGCCCATGTGGTGTAGAACAAGATTCTATGGACAGCTGAAAGACCCTTTCGTTTGCAACTGTTAATTGTTTGCAGGAGTGTTTCCTGTTTTGAAACATATATCTACCATACACCTGGATATGAACATGAATTCGTTCAACACAAATAATATGTTGTTCATTTAAAATTACAGAGGTTTCTCATAGCCTTAAATGTGTAGCTCATGCAATGTCTGTTTTATCCCCTTGGTTGTGTAATATTTATGTTTTCAAATATTTTCTCAAAATGATCGCTTACTGTAGCATATATTAATTGGTGCTGAAATTTAATATTAAATATGCACATAAAAACATATTCTTGGAGTTATTAACACACAATAAAATAGTTGGAGAGAACCTGGTAAAATTCATTTTGCTTTTGACGCCCACAAGAATGTTTCGTCAGAGAAATGAGACTTGTTACTCTATGGTGTTGACGTTTGTATTTTTATGTAAATGATTACTGGTAGAATAGGTCTTCAGCAACCAAAACTTGCCGTAAAAGGCGACTATGCTTGTCGTAAAAGGCGACTAACGGGATCGGGTGGTCAGGCTCGCTGACTTGGTTGATACATGTCATCGATCCCAATTGCGTGGATCGATGCTCATGATGTCAATCACTGGATTGTCTGGTCCAGACTCGATTATCTTACAGACCGCCATCATATAGCTTGGATATTGCTGAGTGCGGCGTTAAACAACAAACAAACAAATGCTTACTGACATTACAACAATCTGACTGATATGTCACCAATGTAAAACAAGTATTCTAGAAAGCCAAAATATATATTCTGCAGATCCTGTTAGTGAGTGAGTTCGGATTACGCTCTTCTGAATGATATAACAGTTTCATCATGTCGTGTCACTTCATTGTCGAAGGAACATATCCTAGTAACGTATGTCTTGAACATTTACTTCTTTTTTTTTAAACCTACAAGCAGGCAGTGACAAGTTATGAATAATAATCAGGGCATATCGGAGATTCGAACCCCAAACCATAGAATCCTGACACACCTAAGGGACGCAACTCTGTACCCGAATTGCAGCGCCTTAGACCAATGGGCCACCGAGGTCTTTTGCAGTCTAGTTAATGTACACGTTTTATCAGTTCCATATGTAATACACATACACTGCATTATTTGTCATAAATCTCGAATGTCCGGATATCTCGAAGTTACAACACGGTCCCGCTAGGTTCGAGAAAACGAGGTTCTACTGTAGTTTGAACGCATAAATGTACAAGTAAGCGTATAAACTTCAATTATGCGACATATCCTATTTAATCAAAAGTGAGAGAACAGGAGAGCTGTCATATCACGCTGTCGGAGTTGTTAAGATGTACCTTACACTTCTTATTACTTTAATTTAATTTAAGACAAATTATGTAAATATGTGAGAAGAATAATGTTCTAATTCGGTGTAGGACAAGTCGGAGAAACTTTAAATTTGGATAGAGTGGTACCCATATGTGGCTGATAACTGTGTCACTAACAAAATGTACAATACTTCTCTGTAGTTCAAACATGTGATTTATTATGTATGTTGACATTACATTACTACTTCTCTTAGAAAGGTTTGGTATCTAATATTTAGTATATATCTTTGAAATTAGGTATCATATCTCTCTCTCTCATTTTTTCATTTTCCCACGGTATACAGGTAATCCGGTTAGATGCTTGATACACGAGCACACTTGTTTTTTCGTTTCTCACGAGCATTTCCACTAAGCTGATCCGCGTGTGTTTGTTACCATTACCCGGCAGTGGGAAAATCAAACATATCATATCTACCTAGCTTGTCTGTATAATTCTTCTTTTGTTTCCCCAGATGTAGATACTGATGGTGAGCATTGCATCACAGAGGCCGGGACTAACTACAGGATTCTGTTAGGTGTTTCTAGGCCAAGGATAACGAATCAATACAATGTATTAATGTATATCAATCAGCTTAAGGACGAGGAATGATTTGGGCAATTTTGGCCGTATAATCTATACAATCCAAAAAATTAGCAAAACATTTAAAAATCAGTAAAGTTATTTGATGAGTTTATATGAATGAGAATCTGTCTTAATTCATTTCCAAACTTGTATGTTTTGGACTTTCAGTACCACTAAATGTACATGTAACGTATCACGGTCTTGAAATGGCTGAATACGAGATTATTGTCAAAGAAAACAGTTATTACGCCTTAATGACACAATGCAAACCTTTTTACCTATAATGTTTAAGCGTAAAACATGTATCTCGTGTTTCTGAACGTAGTTGTGTGTTTGGTCATATAAGGGGCATTTATTACTTCTGTTGTTACGATCGGTTATGTATATGTCAATCGTATCACCATTTTGTCTAATTACATTAAGTATTATGAACAAAGAAAATTGTACCGCTTAAATCAATTTTAAAAATATTTATTACATCTAGCAACTCCCTAAAAACGATTTTTTAAAAGCATCTGACCATGAGTGAATATTGATTCTCTCCTTATAAAAAACTCCACATACCTGCCATCTATCGCATCGATCTACCACTTCCACGTTAAGAAAGACTTAGTGACAGGATATATAACATAAAAATAACATGTTGGTTGGTTGGTTGGTTGTTTTACGCCGCACTCAGCAATATTCCAGCTATATGACGGCGGTCTGTAAATAATCGAGTCTGGACCAAACAATCCAGTGATTAATATCATGCGCATCGATCCGTGCAATCGGGATCGATGACATGCATCAACCAAGTCAGCGAGCCTGACCACCCGATCCCGTTAGTCGCCTTTTACGAAAAAATAACATGTACACATGCATTTCGTGTACATTTCAAATTGACAACGCAATGACGAGCGACTGATGAAATTTCCGAAGACACCCACCAAACAAATGATCGACGTATTATTTTTTCATGTAACAAGCATTCGGGTATGTTACAAGTATACTGAGATAAATATATAGGTATACTGATGGACCCACGAACTGGCCAGCTGAATGGTCAGTTAATGAGAGAACTGACAGAGACGGGCGGTAATGCCGTATTGACCACGCGTCACCGTGTAATCGACAAGTTTGTTTAACAATCAATGTCTATTTGTCCCTGACACCTACACAATAGCCACGATAATTCAACTTGGAATTTGTTTTCGTTTTCATTAACTGGAGCTGTCAAAAACTTTTTTATTTGCATAATTTTGTTACTGGTGATTAACAGTGTTTCACCATATATTTTTAACTGTTAGCAACGCATGTGTGTTGATATGGTGTGTCAATGCCGCGTTAGATCATTTCTTAAGAATCGATGAACATTGCACAACATTCGCCATCTTGTGTATAAGAACAAGATATGGCACTGGTTGTTGGGCTTTTCAAAATTCAGTTTTCCTGTTGATTTAAAATAAATTAAATCATAGTCACAAAACATATTTTTTTATGTATAGGTCATTACTCTATCTACTTTTTATTCCCATGTTCACCCCTCCATAACACCTATTCGGAACACGTAAAAACGTTAAAAAACAAATTATTTGGGATGAGGTATACTCTTTGATTTGATGTTATTATTATATCGCTTTTTCTATCATTGAGCACGCGCAGAGGGCCTCCGGTCGTCTACTATTCGTAACATATGAGGTTTTACAAACTTAGGATGAATATGTTCTATAGGTGAGAAAACAATGAACAATTAATGTTCCTCGAGGTATTGTTTGATATGTTGCACTGATATACCGGGAAATATCGACCAAAGTATACCTCCATTTTTCATTATCTTCAAAGATATTATAAGTGAATTACTGCAAAAAGAAAGATTTTTTTTCAAAAATGGTTGCCGTAAACAGAACTAGTAACTATGTGTCGATAAGATTTCTGACGATTATACTGTACTTGTACCAGATATACTACATTGAGATCCAAACAGCTGTTTCAGAGTATTTCATCATATACGCGTATACTCTCTTCAAAGTTCGGTCTGTGTTGTTTGTTTGATTGTTTGTTTGTTGTTAAACGCCGCACTCAGCAATATTACATTCAACTATATGACGGCGGTCTGTAAATAATCGAGTCCGGGCCAGACAATCCAGTGATTGACATCACGAGCATCGATCCACGCAATTGGGATACGATGACATGCATCAACCAAGTCAGCGAGCCTGACCACCCGATCCTGTTAGTCGCCTCTTACGACAAGCATAGTCGCCTTTTATGGCATGCATGGGTTGCTGAAGACCTATTCTACCCCGGATCTTCACGGGATTCGGGCTGTGTACAACATCGGATAATGCCGCCTATCAGAACGTCTAGCGAATCTATAAAACGTAAACTTAAAGCCTAGGAGTACAGTATGTTATCAACTCATAATGTGCGTATCAGCAGTGGCACGGGAAAGAACCAATGATGGGCGTCGACAGCAACGACACCCTCACTGCTATCAGACAACGGCCTCTTGTGTCGATGCAAGGGGGTTAGGCGTTATTGAGTGTTTGCAGCCCCGAGAGATACGGGAGCTCCAAGCAGTACCCCACACAAGCGAAACGTTTTGGACAGTCTATATCCAGACTGTTTCGTTAACCATACCGCCCAACACCAACATTTCTATGAAGGTTTGTTTGTTTGTTTGTTGTTTAACGCCGCACTCAGCAATATTCCAGCTATATGACCGCGGTCTGTAAAATAATCGAGCCTGGACCAGACAATCCAGTGATTAATATCATGAGCATCGATCCACGCAATTGGGATACGATGTCATGCATCAACCAACTCAGCGAGCCTGACCACCCGATCCCGTTAGTCGCCTTTTACGACAAGCATAGTCGCCTTTTACGGCAAGCATGGGCTGCTGAAGACCTATTCTATCCCGGAATCTTCACGGGTCCCGCTCTCATTAAAGTTTTCCGGGTTGTCAGTTTCACGGATTGATGGGAGCGAGGTTCGCCCTGTACTTCTTTTAACGTATCGATAGTCAGCATCAGAAAGTCGATACTTCCCTGACACACCAGTTCTCGCTGTTCTACAATTCACAGTTTGTATGTGAGAAAGTTAGTTGAGGATAGTCATTTCCAGCATAACTTATATTTATACAGACCTGTGAAGATCAGGGTCAGAAGAGTAGGTCTTCCGCAACCCAAGCGTGTAGCAAAAGGCGACTAACGGGATCGGGTGGTCAGGCTCGCTGACTTGGTTGATGCATGTCATCGGTCCCAATTGCGTGGATCGATGCGCATGATATTAATCACTGGATTGTCTGGTCCAGACTCGATTATTTACATACAGACCGCCGTCATATAGCTGGAATATTTCTGAGTGCGGCGTAAAACAACAAACAAATGTATTTATACATGTGTGTCACTGTGACCCGCGACTGCTGTCATTTCGATGTACGTGTTAGTCTGCACAGAACACGTCCGAACCACCATGAACGCTGATAATTTCTGCCCAAAGTTCTCTTAGTGAATCTTGCTTAAATCGTTTCTATGTGCGTCTCGTAGGACAGTAAATTCTCAAAGGGAAGTTGAGTGAACATTTGGGATAATTCTCCCTCTACAATCACCAGTTTTATGTTACCATGCATGTGGGTCCTTCACTCAACCTATTAACTAAATTACTTCTCTTCATATTTATATTTACCAACAGGAAGAGATTATTCTTTTCTAGCAATAAAGAAGTTGCAAAGCGTCCATTTTCTGAGATAGTTTCCATAAGGAGCATTACCTGCCTGTATCGTGCTTTAAACAGCCCTTCTCACAGAAAGAGGGAAACTTCTCACACATATTTAGTTTAGCGCTATGTGATTGTACTCAGCAGATTTAATTAGTCAGCTTCATAATGCGGTTATAAACTTCTTTGAGCGCTGAACCTGTCCAGAAAGGACTCTTGAGTTTTGCAACCATTGCGGATAGACAAACTTCGATACGTGTAATCGTTTTATAGTTTTAGTCAAATTTAATAGGTTTCTAAAGACCATTTATGTAGAGGTACAACATGTGATTTTTCAGAGTTTGTTTGTTTGTTGTTTAACGCCGCACTCAGCAATATTCCAGCTATATTTTTCATGTAACAAGCATTCGGGTATGTTACAAGTATACTGAGATATAAATAGGTATACTGATGGACCCACGAACTGGCCACGAACTGGCCAGCTGAGTGCGGCGTTAAACAAAAAACAAACTAACGTTTCCATATTCTTTCAAACTGTTTTACTTCAAGCTTTATTTGTGAAAACCACATCTAACTGTTTCTAGCAATCCCGATAAAGATTTTCAGATATTTCCACTAACACAATAATTCCCACGTCGTGATTACATAAAAAATATTTGTGTGCCCCTCAAATACAATACTTTCCTACAAACCAAAAATACAACAGACTAGCCAATCGTCAACTGTTTCTGTTGAACATTGGGATATTATCAGGATAAAATGACTTCTTCTCACCCGATTGAGTACTATAGGATGAGGGTACGTGTTGTGTTAGTTAATGTATAAGTCTATAATACCAGGTTGACACACGTAAACTCAAGGAAATCCACTCCCCCACCGCGAGGCTTAGAAACAAACTTAAAGGTGAAAAATAGCTTTTCTGTTAAATTTCGGGAGTCAGTCGGGGATGAAAAATGACAAAAGATTTTAGCCGAGGGGTGTTGCTGCTAATGAAGTCATAGGCTTGTCGCCACTGTACGAGGGGGAAGATTATGGCAGACCCCCATGGAGGTCGGCTACAGAATTTTCTTTCCAACAATCATTTCAATTCTTCTGTAATTCAACCTGAGCTGCAATAGAGAGGCGCTTTAGTTTGTGGCAGGTTTTAGGGAAATACGATCCCAATTATTAGCTCCGCCCTCCTGATCGCGAGGCAGGCTAAATCAATGTTCAGACTCACAGTCCAAATTATCTACTTAGTTCAACAAATAAGATCATTCCTGACCAGTCGGCGTGAAATGGCGAGTAGCCAATCAACGAGTTCCGGAAAGCGACGTTCAACCAATCAGCGCACCCGTTAGAAATGTTCGCTTCTTGACTTGCTCTGCAAACAAACATTAGATTAGAAGATTACCAATGCAGCGCTAATTACATTAACAAAGTATTCGTGATACGAGTTGACACGTTGGTCCAGATAAAAGGAAAAGGCAGCCTGTTCAGTCAGCATTTCAGAGATCTCTCAGTGAGTCATATCGTCAACTCACAGAACAATTTCACTGTTTGGATTTATTATTTGTCGCTTCACGGCATGGACGGAACTCTAAACTCCGACACGGACCTGAACACAACCAGTCCGTCAGCCCAGCGCAAGATGAAGTCGTATAGCATTGACAGCATCCTGGGTAGAAGCCCATCTAAAGACAGTTCAAATGAAGCAAATTGTGAATTGCGTCTTAACGGTGAGTTCATTTTTATATAAAAAATTATCCAAACAGGTGCATCAAAATTATTGCAATTCCACGTCATATTTTTATGAATCAATCTTACATTCACGTACGCAGTAGTTTCGTTATAAACCTCATGTATTTCTTCTCGGTTACATTAATATTCTTTCTTAGCAGATTTCAAATGGTGTTTTGTCTTTTTATCCCTGATATATTTATAACACGCTTCCCTCTTAGAAAATACTGATGTGATTCAGATCGTGCATTAAGTCTAGATATATTTACTACCAATGTTGACGTTGTTAGGATATGCATGAGAGTTCATTTCGATATCGTTGTAATTGATGAGAATGTAAAAGAGTTCATTTGTTTTTAAGTGGTTTGCTTTCACGTATATATGCACCCAGTGCCCGTTTAAGCGTTGTCTACTATAATTACTTAATACAATTCATAATGATTTTCAGAAAATGCTTTTAAGGCTTGTAATGCAAAATAGTACTTGCTAAAAAAACACAGAAAATACCTAAAACTGAAAAAAAAAAGAATTATTTTTCAGCCACAAACTGGTACCACATTGATACAATTTACATTTTCAAATTTAATGGTTAAATATGGATATTTCAAATAAGTTGATATTTAGTTGGACGATTTGTCACAACTAGCTTCATGGTGACACATTTTGAACGCTTGCACATCTGCGTTAGACCAATTTCACTTTATTTACATGTGTAAAAACTACGATAATATTAACTATCAGTTGAAAGGTTTTGTTTTTACTATTTATAAGTTATATGTCACTTTACATGAAACTATACTAAAACAAACCTAATATGCCTTTTATGTGATACTTAATGCATGTGGCAGTCTATTCAGCGCACTTGCTGTTTCCTTATATACAGTTACATAAATAGTTATAGTTATATATATGACGGAATAGGGGTATAAGTGTGTTTAGATACAAAGAAATATACGTTTTTATGGAAAGGATTTTGTCGCGTATATTTCTGTGTATAAAATGAGTAGGATTTTTATTAAGCACAGATATATGGATAAGATGCTCATTGGGTGTTTTATGGGAAAGCTGGTAAGGTTTTTTATGCGTGTTGTTTTTAGATGAAATTTGTTTATATGTACTAAAAGTATGAAACAAGAATAATCATTTTAATCCAAAATATTGTATGTAAAATATAAATAAATTGTTGCAATACTGGCGGAAGAGTTCCTTCAACTAGAATCCTACAATATGTTCTACTGTTGACTTCCACAGTTGTGTAACACGTAATCACATTATTATGTGTGTCAAGCAAATATTAATGGGTTTTTTTTCTCCTGTTATTTGAAATGGTAACACGTTAGAAAAAGTTGTCGTTAAAGAGAAATCAAACTTTAGAGAAAAACTATTTTCTGATGTCATTCATATTTTTACAAACAGATTGATGAAACACAATATTGTGACGGACGAAGCAGATGCAGACTGTACATTTAAAATACTTTAGTATTTCACACGTTAGGCTTCGGTGCCACAGAAGATTACCGCTTCCTTGACCATTATTCTTCACAAAACAAGGAGACCAAAAGCACACAATTAACTCCATCCTTGCACGATGCTGAAGAAAAATGTTTTCACAAATTGATTTTTTACAATTTGAAACAATCATGTTTTAATATGCTTTCTGAATATTGTTTTGTTGCTTGTTGATGTC
Organism: Haliotis rufescens; assembly: GCF_023055435.1. Lineage (NCBI taxonomy): Eukaryota > Metazoa > Mollusca > Gastropoda > Lepetellida > Haliotidae > Haliotis > Haliotis rufescens. Next base: position 55,419,736 of record NW_025963779.1, on the reverse strand, counting down.
ATGCACTGATGTCTCATGGTTAGTGAAGAACTTGATATTGTATTAGCAGGTTCTCCCCAACCGCACTGCCTGTCGGAGACTCGCTTACACAGCCCGCACGCTCTACACCGGGACTCTTGCTACAGCTCACCCCGGGGGGACGGGCCGGACTGCTATGGGTCCCACCATGGTGAGGTTCGAGAAGGGTGCTACGGGTCCCCCCGTGATGAGGTGCGAGATTGCTACGGGTCGCCCCGTGGTGATGTAAAAGATGAATCCTCCATGGAGGAGATTGATGAGGGTCGGGGAATTGATGTCACTGGCTCTGAGGCTGAGGACAACGGGTCCAAACCCAGAAAAATCCGGCGAAGTCGAACAACGTTCACGACGTTCCAGCTGCACCAGCTAGAGAGAGCATTCGAGAAGACCCAATACCCAGACGTTTTCACAAGGGAAGAATTGGCCATGAGGCTAGAGCTCAGCGAGGCACGCGTACAGGTAAATATACACACATGATAATGGGTTGTTTTTCGCGAACACCTGGTGTCATCATTGATTTTCAGTGATCCGTTCCTATAATTTACCTATTTTACCTTTTACGCCCAATGTAATCTGTGTCGGTGGATAATCGAGACTGGTTATTCTCTGTCGTTGACGTTTTACATTTAATTGTTGACATCAGAGTAAAATCTACGTCAATGAAATTATATTCACAAAGATGTCAATATCGTTTTCTTAGCAATTTTCCTTCTCACAATGATCGCTTACTGTAGCATACTAATTGGTACTGAAAACAATATTAAATATGCATGCAAAACACATACTCTTTGAATAGTTAACATACAATGCAAAGAAGATGAAACAATTTATATACAAAGGATAACCATAATTCAGATAATGATTTATCAGCGTTGACAAAGTGGTGATAATCGTCTTAAAATACGAGGTCTTCCGATCCAATGTACTCCCGATAATAAAATAATAATAATAATAATAGACATATATACGCTCAGCCTCCTAGCTTACAGTAGCGGTTTACAGAAAAAACACTTGTGAAATACAGTCAAAAAGTCAATAAGCTTGTGTAAAGAGAAAGGTTTTAGGTTGACGTGGGAAGGAATCACGCGAGTCTACTTGTTTCAGTTCGAGTTGTTTAGAGTTCCTTATGGACTTTATGGAAAATCAGTAGAAGTGTGTTTTTGTACACATTATTTTCTTGGAAGTCATGTTAAACTACAGACCCCATATCTTATACTGTGGCCATCTGGATATATGAGCAATTATCTGCTGAAGACCATACCGTCTGTAATCGTTGTCTGTAAAACATGAAATTTAGACGATATCAATAAAACTATAACTCCAAATTGGTTATATTTAGGAGGCATTTCTTGAGCATATCTGTGTTTGAGGATCACTTCTTTCAAGAACAATTGATGACTTGTACTTTGCGGTTGAACTCTGTCTTCATCACTGCACGCGTTCAATTATAAAGTATTACAGAACAATTATCCCACCATGGCTTAAGATTCATTCAGTCACCAACAATGGGTTACAAGTTCACAGGTGTTATGGTGATGTTATGCAGTAAACCCTCATTGACAGGGCAATTTTGTGACGAAGACTTTGTCCAGTAACCCCAGACGGTGCCAATCAAACCATTCTTTCCCCTCCACTAAAGCATCATGAAATAAACGCCGAAAGTCGAAGAGCTCATTAGTGCTTTAGAATCCTCCTCTGGGTAGCCGGTTCTTCTACCCTATTCCCCACCCCCAGGGTTGTCTCACACTCCCGAGCGCTAATCATCTAATTGACGACCAAATAGCCCTTCTTCTTGCTTCAAGAGGTATCGTGATCTCCCCTATCGCTTGCACCCATTGTCCTGCCAACCAATCAGGTTATTCCGGGTGGATGACGGTCTGTTGTCCGGGTTCTCTCCCGCAGCAGGGAGGGGGACTAATGAGGGGGGCTCCGTTTCGGACGCTTTGAATCATGCCCTCTTCACGTCTCCACCTCCGTCTTAATTTGTCAGAGTCGAAATGTCTACCTAGCTCCCTAATTAAAGTATTAAAGTAATCATTTTGATCATTAAATGAAAATAGGCTGCTAAGATTTCACCCCGAGGTCATACACACCTTAGTGCATTAGCGCAGCTTCTTGCTAAGCAGGTATCTTCCTTGAACATCAACTCAATTATCAGGAGACTGTTAAATCTTCGTGTATGGAAACTAGAAACGTGTTCGTGAGGTTTAAAACGGCGTAACACCACTACTCGTTGAATATATAAAACATCCTCTACGAAAATGATATCGCTTCTATATTTGAGTTTGTTTTCGATGTCCTAGGAAGCGCTTTTTTATCGTTTTTTTCACACATTTCATTCTCTGCATCCAGCATGGCTTATGTTTCTTCTCATATCCAAAATAAAACACTATAATAGGTAATATGTTTTAACTGTTCGTTCGGATTCTTGTTATGAATTACAATGCACCTACTTATATATTTTGTATATTAGTCAAATCTTGATTGTTATAAAATTGCTCCCGGAATACTAGTTTCCTAAAGTGTCACTACAAACTCAGATGAAATACGAATTTTAATCAAAACGCCGAAGTGTTGAAGGTTTTTTTCAAAATCGTATCTTCGCCACCTGTGCGAAAAGTAGCAGAATAGATGAATCTTATCAACTTTTCTTTCCAATCGCTTGTGTTCCTCGAATATAACGGTGTCCACCCCCGCCTTCTGTGAAGGTCATTTTTGATTCCTCAACATTCTGACAACCTCCAGCTCACCACTTCTCGCAAGGGAGAAGTCTGAAAAGGGATTATCACTTAATACGACAAGAGGGATTTCCCACAGTGCTTTGCTGTATCCGGTGACGCTGCTGCCACTAGGCTAGTAGCGTTGCCCTCATTCTCAAGAAATTATCGAGCAAAATCCCAGTAAGCCTTTCGACACTATGGCATCTCCCAAACCGGATCGGACTTTCAGTTTGTTTTGCCAAAACTCTACAAATTAGCCGCGTTTGTCTTAAACACTATTGATTAAAAGAAAAGCCCCAATCCGCTTTATGTAAACGCAAAGCTTAATGAGTTGCAAACTTCACGTTACCGCAAATGAACCTTGTCACAAAACATTGTAAGATTTCATTCTGATCTTTCATGAAGGTGATTAGGAGAAATTTCATAGAGCAAAAATTCATTACAATAAATGCAATTTTCAAACCATGAAATTCGACGTCTTCTTCGAAATTATTAATTGACGGAACTATTTCCTGATTAATCTAAGTCTCGGAGGTCAGGAATTAGTAATTACATTTGATGGCTCTTGTCATTATGTAGTTAAATCATGATAATAATTGCCATGATATAGAAGGCGATGTTGGACTTTGTCGGACATCACTGCACCACGTGAAGCCTTGTATAGATTCCATAGCCTCTACAGTATTGACATACTCGCGATGTGGCCTAGGGTGCCATTTAGAGAATGATTGGATTTGCTTGGCCAAGTAATTGCCTCTGTAGTGAAGAGCTTGTGTCTTGTTGCTGGCAATAAGATTGATAATAGAGTGATCAGCCGCCGCAGCCAGATTTAGTTGAACGTGTAACCGGGCATTCGATTCCCCGATACTGCTGATGGAACGACGAGCAATTTTCATTATGATCGTTATACAATTACTTTATCGCCCATCAAGCGAACATTTGTTTCTATTTGTGAAATAGAATAGCATCATTTGGCAGTTTTTATATCAACGTCTAATGTATGGTTTGAAACCAAATATGTTTACGGAATAATATTCTTGATTTTAATTTTAATGTTTACATAATATAATTAAATGCACCACAACGAAATTTGTAATTTTGTTGAACTTCTAAAATGATGATTGTTTTGCCAGAAACTTATCGTTGAAATAACCAAACAACATTTGAATTTGGAACAGACTAATTTTATTACATAAAGTTTTATTCGGGTCAATCAAACACAACTGTACTATCCTGCTAGCTCTAGCTGAAACGAGTAATATATGTGATTGCCCTTATATATTAATAAACACAGTGCTCAAGTGCCACAAGGCAGTAGCCACAATTTTGTCTTCTTGCAATTTTCATCCACACTGTGCATGAACAAAAGAACCCCCGCCCCACACACACAACATTCACGTTAAATAAGCTGCTTCGTCTTGAATTCCGTACCTTTAAGTAGTTAAAAGCAACCTACCAAATTATTCCCCCCTTCTAAAACATCACATTTTTCTGTCAGAAGTGCCTCAGACAAATATATGGAATTCATTTTCCAATTTACGCCTATTATGAGCTTTGCATCTTTATCTGTGGTATTTGTGGATCATAATCTCGGAATGTAACTCTAGGTGCCAGTAAAGCTGACATTTCCTGCCTCTGTCGTAACTTGGGATCTTCTTGCCACATTGTTCACGCTTGCTTTATTATTTACAGGTCTGGTTCCAAAATCGCCGTGCCAAGTGGAGAAAGAGAGAGAAAGCTCTTGGAAGAGAAAGTCCCAATTTTCTGTCTGGAGAATCTCCCCAATCACTAGCCGACCTCCCACCTCTCGGGGGTCCACCAATGGCCCTGCAGTCGACCCTTGACCCCTTCTGGTCCGCCCGGTTTCCCAATCTCACCGGCATCAGCCCCATGCTTGCTATCAACCACATCGGTGGAATGCCGTCTCACTATTTCCAAGGAAAGGCTGTGACACCTTTTGGTGGACTTCTGTCGAACTATATGGTGGCGGCTGGAAACATTCCCGTTCAAAACATGTTCATGGGATCCCAAATGGCGGCCGTGACATCATCACCTTTAAATCTCGCGCCTTCGAGAATCTCGCCTGAAAACGAGAGTTTGGACATGAGAAAATCTAGTATTGATGCTCTTCGCTTAAAAGCAAAGGAACATTCCGCTACAATGGGCGATCAGATTGTATTCTCTGGTCTAGGACATCCACATCAGGAGGTGGCTAAGTCATGACTAAATTTCCGATAAGGAATTAGAGAAATTATTCAAATTTAAATTATGTGCTCCTTGACAAGTTAAAAAGCCGGCTATCTATGAATGTGTTGATTTCTGTAAATTTAGACCAGGCATAGCCCTACTAAAGTGTACCATAAATCGATCTAGATGTTCCAGAAATGATTCTTTCTCATCTGATGGTTTGATGTGTATCAATCAATGTATTCTGTTGAGATTATACTAAATGCAATAAGTGTCCACACACCAACAATGTATTAAGATGAATTTCCGAAATCAAAATATATCCTTCCATTTCGATCCCTGGACTGACCCTGACTGCCAATTGGTGTCATATTATGATGTATACTGAACAAAAAATGTTAGGGATCATGACACATTTTTAGATATTATTTGGAAATTGCGTGCTCGGTCTTCACGACAGAAAGATATCCCCCAAATTGTTTTTGATCCCTAACCTTTTGGAATGCCAACATGTCCATACAGTCAATAAAAGATGGAATTACAATATGGTAACTATCAAGATCACTTAAAGTGCAGCTCACATTGAGAATAATTTGGTGCTAGTGTATGAATTTATTATTGCTAATCTCATAGGATGCCGGCTTGTTATTGGATGTTATTCTTTGTTTTGTTATGTTTATAGTGCAAAGTATCATTCCTGCGTATTGTAAATATTTATATTGCTTGTTCCAAAGAGAAACGTAAATAATATTACTCAGTGAATCCTCGTTAACTCGAAATCATCAAAAACAATAATTCTTCACAAGCGAGTGACGCTGTAAGACAATACATGTTTAGATTTTGCCCTTAAAAGTTAAATCGTAAACGATATCGAAGTAATTGAGTTCCGGTTAACGAGTGTGTATTGTATGTACATATGTAAATCCTAAGTTTGCCATGTTTATTATTTTTACGGGTGTGTGAGTTATTTGAAAATATCCATTTCCATGCGGTGTCGTCAAAATACGCACAAGCATCGAACTCCGCATCATGAGGAGTGGTAATATTTAATGGCAACATGACATACCAATGATGTTAGACACGATGTGACTATTGTTTGTTAAATCCCACCGTGGGTATTGTTGACTGTATATGTCGTTCTGTGTCTCCCTTGGTGATGAATAAATACATCAAAATCAACAAAATCTTTTTTTATTTTTTGATAAAGCCACACCTCAGGTTCCCCCCAATGGGCGTCGAACAGAAACTCAATATATATGCATTTGTCATCATGTGCTCAATTTTAGCTTACCTGACTGTTATGTAAGTCAAGTAAGCTAATGTCATGGCCTTCTTGTTCGGCGCCCGGTATCGTTGTTGTCGTCGTTGACGGCGGCGTCTCCTCAGAAACCGCTGCAACGATGAAGCTGAAACTTCCCATCCTTGTTCTCATCATTGATGACACCTGAAGTCTGTTCAAGATGAATCGCCAGGGTGACTATGAATGAGTGAGTGAGTGTAAATTTAAAATCGCTCGCGCATAGTTTCAGCCATACAGCAACCAGAACAAGTTGTTAAATCTGTTGTTCTTGTTTTCTTTTAGTCTAGTTTTCATTTACACTTTCGAATGGTACTTTCAACCATGGACGCTCGAGAGATAATTTTCATACCCGTGAAAATTGGGATGTTTACTGGCAAGGCATGTCGAGGTCATTTAGCTCAGTAGTTAAAGCGTTTGCTCTTCACGTCGAAGATCTACATGGGTACAATTTGAAACATAGCATTGCCTGTGCGAACGAGGGGCCCTGACTGTTTCATACGTAGCCTTGGTCTAATCATTTATTTCACAAGTTGGAACATGATACATTGGAGGATGTAGGTATTTGTTGAGGGACCATGTTATTACAGAACGACCTTGCACTTTAATGAATAGGTGACTGGGTCCGAAGATTGACGTCCGATGACAATCAAAATATTTTGCTCCGACTGGATACACAGATATATTAGGAGGGCGTTACATAGTTACATAGGTAAGACATTAACTATGACAAACGCATTTGCAAATGGAATAACGTTTACCTCTTATGTAGTTACTGATTTGATGTAAACTGCCGGGCAAAAGAAAGTACCCGCCCATGTTTGGCGGTGTCTAAAATGAAACACTCGGTTATTCCATGGTGATGTATTTGATGCGAGTATCATAGATATGTTTTGGACATCATGTTTGCAGTTTTTCGGCGACTGTTTTCAGCCAAGTAACGTTTTATAACGTTTGCAAAGTCTTGGTCAAATCCAGTTTTCAAGCGTATGATTTCTTTTGCCTGGCAGTTTAGTTTTAACGTTTCACAGCGATGATGACAAATTTTAAAAAAAGAAATAATTACAGTAATATTTTAACTTAGAAGTGTTTACGTTACAGGTAAGACCTCGTGTGATTCTCCACGCCTTTAAAACTGTAATCAAGGTCTGCTATTATGCAATGCCGTTTCTTTCCTAAACTGTATCCCCCAATAACTAGGGACATATTTGAACGTTAATATCGCCTTGCGATTGTTTTCCAAATTCGTTCTAACCGATATAAAATATTTCATCAAGTGTTTATTTATATAATGCTCTCTGGAAAGTTAAACGAATAATAATAAAATAAAATGACGTCACAATCCTACATCTATTGGGAGTGGGAGTGCAACAAACTATTGGAGTCCCAAATTGAAATTTCAATGGTGGAACCTGGTGTGAGTGGACTGGTAGAGTTACTGTACTTCCGGTCCCAGGTGAAGGTCATGGTCACTATTCCATGTAGCGTCCTTGGTAAATCTTATCTTGGGATCGGTACCGTAAGCGTCACAGAAGATAGTCGCAGATGCGAAAATACACTTGTATGTGATATATTAATCTTCCTCGACCTCCACGGGAGATCGTGACATTAGACCATAGTCCCAATACTGATTGTGACTGAACCATACTGTTAAGTCGACTTAACCGATCTATCAGGCCAATAAAGTTTGAGTCGAAGTTATCAAGGTTTTATTGACCAGGTGCATTTCCAATGTAGGCAAACGGTTAAACTTAGCTCTCCACACTTGAGTACAATACTTCTGTAGAGAAAGGCGACGTTTCGGTATAGATCTATACCGAAATGTCGCCTTTACAGTAATTAAAGAAGTTGTTATCCATAAATTGTGTGTACTTTGTCATCCGTCAACTATAAGGAATGCCCATCAAACAATACATCTATATCCATTTCTGGTGTCACCCGCCCTGATTTGCCTGAAATATTTCTATAAGCGGTGCAAAGATAACTTCAGTCAAAAGGATGAAACTGAGGACTAAACCTTTTCGTCTTTGGGACATTATTAAGGAGTGCCAATAGAACATTAAAAATACAAGTATATGATTTCATATGCTCAAAAAGTGTAAGAGAATGTGTGTCCATTAACTGCAAGAGGTTCAGTATTTTCTCAATATGACAGAAGACGATGCATAAGTTTAATTAGAATTTCTTATGGTATATTTTTTTCATGTACATACACTGTAAAAATGTCTTTAGGATGTAAGCACAGGCAAGCCATGATTAGATCTAAACATGATTCGGAGTGTGATCCAGTCCTAGACGGAATACACATTTGGTGTGTTCTGATTAAATCAAAATATATCTGATTACAACGATATACCCTTGACCTTTAGCTCACTTCTGTATCCCCATTAAACGCTAATGAAGACATAGAAAGCGCCCTTTTTTAATAATACCTCCAATGAATTCCAAAGGGGATATACACTTAGACTCTAAACACGTTTAGCTGTTAAACATGGTAAGACCTAAACATGTCAAATGCATTAGGTCTAGACACATGAAATGAGCTATCGTCTCAATGCTTAAACACCACCAAAACACAACATCCCCATGCCATATTCTAAACATGATTCGAATTAAAACACGTTTAAACTCAGCAGCCTTCTCTGTTCTTCAAGGTGATAGCCAGCCGTGACCGCTGCTACCGCTAATTCCCCCGATTAAGTAGTACACCCAAAAGACAAGCTACGTCACCCAAAAGACGCACTACGTCACATGTTTCAATAAAGTCCATATCATTAGGTAATAAGTCAAATATGGATAAGATGTATAGTGAAATTAGATGTGCAAATCAGATTCACAGGCACTTGCATAACACATATACCACCAGGACTCACAACGAACTTGGTGTAATATTAACATAAATATGTACAACTTAACCAAACTCGGTTAATGGTGCTGAGGAAATTTGACGCTTGGGGCGACAACAGTCTCCCTCCGCAGCACAGGTGGTATTGCGAAGGGTTACAAATCGAGAGATTTCAGGTTCGTATCCCGCGAGGTATATCATACATGTGATGTTGCTCTATGACTAGTAGTACTTATCTCAAACAGGAAGGTGACATTAAAAATATATCTGATTACAACGATATACCCTTAACCTTTAGCTCACTTCTGTATCCCCATTAAACGCTAATGAAGACATAGAAAGCGCCCTTATTTAATAATACCTCCAATGAATTTCAAAGGGGATATACATTTAGACTCTAAACACGTTTAGCTGTTAAACATGGTAAGACCTAAACATGTCATAATTACGGGACAAGAACGTGTTTAAGTTTGTGTTCAGGATCTGAACACGTTTGTCTGCAGTAATGCAGACATATGTAACGTATGGCCTGTATTGCCTGAAAGACACTATAACACACAAGTATACACTGACGTTTTCTTTTATTCATTTCATATAACATATCAGCAAGACATTTTTAAACCCGGCAAGGTGTTTTAAACTGAACATATTTCTGTGAATTTTCGAAATTATTAATTTCTTTTGTATATTCCATAGGCAAGATTAAAACGCTACTTCGTTGGTCTCACAGAACGGGCAGATTCTGATGAAGTGTTCATCATCCTCATCAGACAGAGGACAACATGGGCATGCTCTGTTTACAACAGTTCTTTTGTAATTGTATAGTGACCACAATCTATTTACACAGGTCATCAACCACGTCGGAGATGTACCAGGCATTGCCGCCATACGAGGTACGTAGATACTGTTCTCTGTGGTGTCTCAAGAAGGTCGGGGGCACGGGGGGCCCAGTCGTCTAAGGCGCTGCGATTCGCTGTGCAGAGTTGCGTCCCTTGGGTACGCCAAAAACCTATGATTGTGGGTTCAAATCCCGGTTCCCCTGATTATGTTTCTAGGTTTGTCAGCACCATACCCGTGCTCGTGGGTTTCACCGAAGTGGTAAACGTCTGAGACCTGCATCACTTCGGGCTTTCCTCACACATTAAGCTGACACTCCGTGATATAACTGGAATACTGTTAAAAGCGGCGTTAAACCCAACTCACTCACTCACCCAAGAAGGTCGATATGAGCGGAGTTTGTTGCATGAAATCGTGAATCCTTGTGAAGTGAATGTCTTTATCACAAGGAAGTGTGTCCGATTATAGTTTTTTAAAAGAAGATGCTCGCGGTTGTATTGGCAATTACTTATATTAGAATTATATTTCCAGAATGTAACATTGGCAACCTTGAATTTACCTTGTGAGTTATCACACACGCATGCGCAATCATGAGAGTACGTAGGATTAGAGCAAACTTCTTAATGAAACAACTTTCTCAAGAGTTTCCAAAAGATATTTTCACCAAGAACCCCTTTAAGTCCTTGTTATTTTCCCCCAGCAAGTGATCATTTCCGCGGCCGCGAAGTTGCGCCAGTCTCCCTGCTCCTTCATTTTGTCAATAATTGCTCAATTACTTTCATTCAGCTATCAAAGAAACTTTAACCCACGTGGATGGCGAGATATTGTTGTTAAAATAGCACAAACCTCGTCAATAACAGCAAATCAATAGACGGAACATGTGCGACTATTAGATCTGATTTAACTGGTGAACCCCTTGCCCCCCGGGCACCGCTCCTCACCCTGGGGGCCCCACGGACAGAGAGGGGTAATTCCGACTGACACGACGTACTGCTAGTGTCAGCTACCTCGTTAGCAGTATTGAAGAATGTAATTCCTTCATTTCACAATATTTATACCGAGATTTGCGAATTTGCAACACATAATAGACTCGTAGCCGGGGGAGATTGAACGAGAGCCCTTGATTAACAGACTATTATATGAAATAAATCGCTCCCCGTCAGAACGTCATGTACCGTCGTGGTTGTGATAATCTAATAAGGGCAGTTATTTGTTGGATATTTTCACTGCAACGATTTGGTCCTATTTGTTGGGTGATGATCGCTCTTGGTTTATCGCCTTACAATGGCGCATCTCTCTCTATTAGTCTAACATTATTAGCCTTTGTTGGCATCCTTCATTATCAAGCCATTTCATCGTAAACGCTTGTAAAAGACGAGTAACGAGCTCAAAACACGAAATTATCATCATTATTGCAAGAACACAAAATGATAGGCAAGAGATTTGATTGGAAGCGATCAATACCTCGCCATGCTGTCGCCGCTCGGCTGTTGGCTCCACTCGCACTCGGCTGCCAAGCAGGTTGAAAATCATTACGCTCACACTGCGCTCCGTGAATTAGGCAAGCCTCTTTATCTTCCAAATTTTCATCATCTTCAATTTCATTTTAACTTTGTGTTTTCTGTGTCACTTTTATGCCACTTTGTTAGAACAGGATATCCGAATCGAGCGACGACAAAAACAGTCTGACCGCGACGCGTCGAGGCTTCTGTGCAGTTTGTCTGCATCTGCTGATAACACTGAACGAATATTATGTGATGTGTGTATTTGTAGTTGTGTAGTTTTATCATGAATATGGTTCATTTCATCATTTTTATCTGTTTGTTTGTTTGTTGTTTGGTTGTAACTCCACACTCAGCAATATTCCAGCAATATGACGGCCTTCTGTAAATCATCGAATCTGGACCCGACAAAACATTGTTGATAAATTGCTAAATGACCCAAAGGTAGTAATGACGTCATATTATTGATGACGTCATATGAGCTTCTCGAGGGGGAGGAAATAATGTTTTACGCCGCGGATAGCAATATTCCAAATGCATTGTCTGCGTGCAAATAATCGCGCATGGGCCAGGTCAACAGGTGGTCGATAGCATGAGTGACGTTTCACGCCGTACGATAACACAATCAGCAAAGTCACAGTGCCAAACAACCAAATCCCCTTTTCAGTCGGCTTTGTGGATACGGTAGTATGTCTTACAGACCCTGATACAGCTATATCAAATACTGCCCATGCAAGTCTATAATGTTTGGCAAGTCTAGATTTCTGCAGTATGAAGAGAGTCTCTGGGCTCCTTTTTATTATTTTTTTAAGATAATTTAACAACTGTTTTTTGTTGTTAATGTTTCTGTACGATATGTTCATTTCAGAGACTAGAACTAGTCTATGGAGACGGTTGCTAGGGCATTTCCCAAAGACGTTTTCACACAGTCTTCATAGAAGAGGTTTGGGAGGGGATTATTTATGATATATTCGTGTGAAACATGTGTCACAGTTTATGTAAACTGATGAGCAACTGTAAAGAAACTTTACCTCTCAGTTGATTTTAGCATATGTTTGTTTTTCGATAAACATGTGTCACAGTTTATGTAAACTGATGAGCAACTGTAAAGAAACTTTACCTCTCAGTTGATTTTAGCATATGTTTGTTTTTCGATTGAACATATCTCAAGGTAGCGATATTATATTAAAAATTCAACTGTACTGGCGCTTGGTCAGCACAAAGAAAAATTCTACTAAGTTTCATTTTCTTAAAATATAATTTGTTTTAAAACTTTTTTAAAATTAGAAAAAAATGCGCATGATACACAACTGCTGATGGGTATCTGAAACGTCTAATTTTAAAAACCAATGAATATTATTTGCTTTTTTCGGGAAATATTTTCATTTCAAACATGATAGGGGTCATGCGGATTCAAATTCATTTTTTATCCCAGTCTTCATTGAACCAATTTATTTTACACAAAATTCCCCAGCCACAGATTACTTTCCACAAACCGTTGCAGGAATGAGAGATGGTTAATTATACTTAATCAAACTTGACAACAGTTCTTTCAATTTTCAATTACATAAAAACAAACTCGGTATACTTTCTTTTACCCCTCAGTTTATTTCTCTCGATCTCGCACGTGATATACAAAAATGTTGACATTTGTACGGTAAAATCAGTGCGACATACAAGCACATCCTGTTATAATCTCTTCATAAACCATGACTCAGTGATGGATATTTGCACAAATCCCACATATGCCTTCCCTAACGAACCATTCTGGACTCGTGCCAGTTTCATATGGACAAACACAACCCACGGCGGTCACTTCATGGAAATATGTCACAGAATCTGAGGTTGGTTGGTTGGTTGGTTGTTTAACGCCGCACTCGGCAATATTCCAGCTATATGACGGCGGTCTGTAAATAATCGAGTCTGGACCAGACAATCCAGTAATTGACATTATGAGCATCGATCCACGCAATTGGGATCGATGACATGCATCAACCAAGTCAGCGAGTCTGACCACCCGATCCCGTTAGTCGCCTTTTACGACAAGCATAGTCGCCTTTGACTCGATTCTAGTGGCCACGAATAACGAATTCAATTCATGAATGGATATGGTTTGATTCACCGAAGACGCGAGTGAATCGTAACAGCACTAATAAAATACATTTTACAAAGTACTCTATTCTATTTGGATACAACTTTAATGATCTTTAAATCACATCATTTTGGCATCCAAGTTTATTCAAGAAAACAAATTGTCATTTGAAAACTCTATGAAGATTTAAACTGATATGTGTCGGATAGAGATATCAGCACACAAAAACAATCATTTTGACCGAAAATTGGAAAATTTTAACTGTCTAGTTAATATTTCTTTTTGTGCTGAATAGGATCAGTTACTATACTATACTGTACTGTACTGTACTATACTATACTATACTATACTATACTATACTATACTATACTATACTGTACTGTACTGTACTGTACTGTACTGTACTGTACTGTACTGTACTGTACTGCACTGCACTGTACTGTACTGTACTACACTAGCTATACCATATTATGCTATACTATACTAGCTATAAGGGGGCACGGGTGGCCCAGTCGTCTGATTGCGTGGATCGATGCTCATGATGTCAATCACTGGATTGTCTGGTCCAGACTAGATTATTTACAGACCGCCGTCATAAAGCTGGAATATTGCTGAGTGCGGCGTTAAATAACAAACAAACAAACACTAGAATCGAATATTTATGAATATGCAATCATGTGTATTTGCATACCCTATACCTAAAAATATCCATAAGAACATATTATATGCATAAACTTCTCTCAAAGACAACACTCTTATATTTAATTTGACTTTTTCACTGGTCATTGTCGCTTTTGAGCAGATACTAGTACCTGGATAAGTGCAGTATATAAATGTACAATAATTTAATAATTAACAAACAATGTCAAATAATATATTTTGTTTTTGTTTCACCGAATATAATAAATAATACATCAACTGCTGACTTGTTACTGTATTCGTGAATTAATTTTCGTATTCTTTACACAATATTCGTGATATGAATCGAATTCGTAAGTGAATTCGTTGCAGTCCTAATGTATATAGTCAATGAAATGGGCTTTCTTCCAACGTTAATAGTACCATAAGCTGACGACCGTGATATGACTCAAATGTACTCATTGTTGCTCACTCAGTGATGGCGACAAATAACATTAACCTCACTGATACGATTCCGCCGATCTCTTGAACCAATGTACGGTTTGAGGACCAGTGTGTTGACCACCTTGTCAATGGACGATTTGTGCATTTGAGTTGAAAATAATGAGTGAGTGGGTTAGTTTACGCCGCTTTTAGCTGTATCTCAGGCATTTGGTAACCATTTGAGATACCAAGAATGGGCTTAAAACATCATACCCATGTGGAGAACCGAACCCGGGTTTTAAGCGTGAAGAAGCAGTGCTTTAACCACTTGGCTAATCCACCACCCCAAGTAAATAATGAGTTAGTAAATTGAGTTTAACGACGGTTTAAATGCTGCAATCAAATCACGGCCTTTCAGATTAAACTTAGAGGAAAACCCGAAGTGATGCAGGTCTTCGACGTTTATAACTTTGAGGAAGTTCATAAGCACGGACATGGCGCTGTAAAACCAAGCATCCCAATCAGGATGAATCTCGGATTTGGTCCTGGGATCCTGGCACGGTAAGGGAAGTAACTCTGCACAGAAAGTTGCAGATCGCCCTCTCACGACGCTCTGTTTTTTCCTCTACAGGAACTCGAAAATGTTCTTACTGAAGAGTGGAACAATCTTCCTTTGGCAACCATCCAGACATTTATTCAGAACAGGTGGCGACGGTACTAGGATAAGATCGCACCCCGTGGATCACATGAGCGTTGAGAGTTTTTGTTTGCTTTTGTGATTTTTTGACATTTCAGTTTTTGATAGATACTCACAATTTGACGGGTGATCAGACTGATTATAAGTCAAATGTTGTTTGTTGGTATTGTCTTTGGTTGTTTCAACCTTTTAAAGGTGATCCTAAGCAAAGTTGAGTGGTATACATGTCAGACAGCTTAATGATATTTGGGCACATATAAACAACGAAGTCCTGTTATGTTATTCCAATTTTTGTGACACACTAGTATCTCATTCTGAACAACGAAGTCATGTTATGTAGAACTAGGCAGGAGTGAGCAGTTTAGAGTGTATGTGCCATATAGACAACAAAGAAGTCCCGTTATGTAGGCATGAGATTGCAGCTTCGAGTATGTTTGTTTGTTTGTTTGTTGCTTTACGCCGCACTCAACAATATTCCAGCTATGTGACGGTGGTCTGTAAATAATCGAGTCTGGACCAGACAATCCACTGATTCATATCATGAACATCGATCCACGCAATCGGGATATGATGACATGCATCGACCTAGTCAGCGAACCTGACCACCCGATCCCGTTAGTCGCCTGTTAAGGCAAGCATAGTTGCCTCTTTCAACAAGCATGGGTTACTGAAGATCTATTCTAAGCCGGGTCGTCACGGGTATCTTCGAGTGTGACATATATTCACTATGATGTACCATTATGTTGAACGATATAGGATAGAGGAGCCTTCGAAATACCACGACACCCATAAACTAGTGGAAAATACAGATCAGTACGACCTTAAAAAAACCGATCTCTGTTTACATCTCGAACCACGTACGACAAAGCAATTTCGTGATATTGTGACATTCGAGATAAGGATACGCTCCAAAACTCGACTTATATTTAGACAGTAAAACATGTACCGCGCCATTAGATTTTGTTCAAACAACAAAAAATCATTTTCCAGTGTGTTGGAAGAAGGCGGATTAAACATTACGAACTTCAAAAGACGACTGACATCATTTAAACACCCAAGCTGAAATATCGACTGCGAATGTGGAACCAATGGATGGGTCAGGCTGAGGTGAAGTCATAGGGTGCAGCACTTTAGTTGGGGTCATATTTGGACAGATGTCAAACCCACACGGCGATTACAGAACTCCCTGGCCGTCGTGTTGATGTTTGTCTCTGAGCTGGACAGTGGTCATTGTCCGAAGTAAGCACCAACAGCGAAACCGATTTGCGTGGCAGGGGATTAATTATCTGTATTGAGGATTAATACGCTTTTGTTTTCTAACGTTATGGGTAGCTTGTGTTATTTTTCTAAAACATGACATAAGTGCTGGTAATATCAGTATGGACGCCACATATATATTTATGTTAATTTGGGAATGTTGATCTAAGTTGTTGTTTGTTAGTTTGTTTGTTATTAAATGCCGCACCCAGCAATATTCCAGATACATCAGGGTGGTCTGTAAATAATCGAGTCTGGACCAGACAATCCAGTGATTAACATCATGAGCATCTGTCTACGCAGTTGGGATCGATGACATGCATCAACCAAGTCAGCGAGCCTGACCACCCGATCCCGTTAAGCTCCTCTAACGGCAAGCATGGGTTGATGGAGACCAATTCTAACAGGGATCTTCACGGGGGAGGCAAGCATGAGTTGCTGAAGACCAATTCTAACCCGGATCTTCACGGGGTTATTGATCTCACTCTCCTACCCAGAGTTCCCTGCGGCCATCCTAGTACATCTGCCAGCCACCAGCGACATGTGACGATCCGTCACACCTTACACAGTCCATTCAAGATTGCATCTGTTTTCCATCTTTATCATTTTTTCACATTCAGAAAAACACATGTCATAGAATGATCAACTTTCATTGAGAAAATATGCTGAAACATGAAAAACTATTTTCATTTGCGTTGGTTTACATTGGTTGTATGACTCCACATGCTGTCATCGAAGCCGATAGGGTCACTTTGATGTAAAAAGACATATTGTCATGAACCTCACTGTCGCGGTTGTTGTAGCATATCTTTGTAATTATGCAAAACAATATGTAAAGCTCACCAAAAGGCTTGATTGCAGAATAAGCGGCTTTGTCATCACTGAAGCGGATATCGAGGACAATTTTATACCTCATGTATAAAACAATTTACTTTGGATTGCATCAAATGATGCGACTGAAAATGTGTTTATTAAAAGTTTATAAACACGAAGGTGTTGGGTTTACTGTGTCGACCGTTGTTTAAATGTAGTAACTACGGTAGCCCATAAGGGACATAGAGTCTGTTTTTCAATATTTTGATATTTCACTTAATGTTATCGTAACCTTTGGCAAATTAACACGATGTGTCATACAAATATGGGATATACAAATACTTGAGCAATAGTCGTATGACGTTCTTTGACATTTTCGTGGAAAGAGCATGTTCGATTGAACCTCAAATTCCCTTGTTTACATTTTGCCGACCCGAGCAGAAATTTCGAGTCATATGAATAAAAAAACAGATCAGCCAGTCTGAACTTCTTATCCCCAAATTTCACACAGATGTCAGCAATGAGTTAGACCAGCATTTCACATATTGTTTTCTCAGTGAACTTAAGATGCTATTTGCTTTCATTTTTGACAAATTGTGCTGAACCTCTAACTATGATATGTAACTATATCTATGGTCACCACGTTTAGCAACGAACTTCCCATGGATCAGGGAATGAAGTTTTTCCTCACGCTCTTCGCGTGGGATAGCAGTGTACAAAATTGAAAAAATATTGCAATATTGAAGCAAATCATTTAAAACATACGATAAAAAAAAAATTCATACGACTCTTTCTCAGAAGTTGTTTGATCAAGGTTGCAACATTCAAAACATTACTACGTTTTATGGTAGACATGTGGTGAACATTTCCAAATTTGACGCATCAGTGACAAAAAATGATGCCCGATGCAATTCCATATTTTGACTTGTACCATATGTTCCCATATTTTTTCGGGTGAACAATTGACTTTCCTTTGCATGTGTTAGTGACGGGTGCCACCGGCGGGACAGGATAAGCTCACCTTTTCGCGAACACCTGGTATCATTACTATTTGATAGTGATTCATAAACACATGTTCATGATATAGTCGGAATTGTACAATCGACTCTGATTTATTGCAGTGATTTCTATTGGATATGGAAAGGGTGTTGTCGCTTTATTTGAATAAATCGACAATGCATGTGCTTTTCATTCACTTACCCCTATGGACATTTCACAAACGAATTTCTAATATGTAGAGAATGGCGCAATGAAATTGCTGAGCTATGCTGTGCTACGCTATGCAAAGGCCTTATTCCAAATTAGAAATATCTATTATTCGATATTAATCGTTTATAATTCCCAAATCCGCAGATTTTATCTTCCGCAAAACTTTTTCCCGGTCTTCGGTCTCAGAACGTTCATTTAGCAGTGGCTACATACACACGCAACCAATCAATGTTGTACCGTCCCAAAATGAACAAAGTTTCAGATATTGAGATTTGGGTCTCTCACCCCGAAGTCAGTGCCTGGCCACTCTCGGGGATATCGGCAAGACTGATTATTCAGGATACAGTAGGAGGCAAAATCCGATTAATTTTAGGCTGGGTCCCGAAAAAAATGAAATAAGCCGATGAAGCGAAGAATGGCCATGCTAGAGGCGAGCAAACGACTTCCGCCTTAACGGTAGAGTAAGTGGCGCGTTTGCCGACGAGAGGCTCTTCACGACTTGCAATAACCGCGCGACGGGAGAGAACCACGAACAGATAACTGCCTGAAGCAGACGAGAATTTATTAAGTTTGTGATCCAAATAGCTTACCAATAATTACAGATGTGCTATGAATGAAGCAAATTCAATATCATGACGGTCAAATTGAAGAGAGAGACTTAATACAAGCAGTCTTCCCCTTGACTAGCACTTGACTGAATCATTACCCTGAAGAGAGGCAGGCTCGCCTCGCTAAATCACCGCAAGCAACTGCCACAATGGAAGATCACATATTGAATTACAGTCTAATGTCCCGCTAAATTGTCAATATTTACATTTAAATAGCGCTAATCAGTATCTAAGCGGACTATTTTCTGTTCGAGAAATGAAGTTATTGGACCAAAATTGGCCAGTAACTTTATTAATCAAGTTTCTCACAAATATTTGCCTAAGGCTGAACAAATAACAATATCCTTCAAATCGCCCATTAAGACATAGAATCTCCCCCGGTCCAAATTTCCTCATAAGGGTTCCAAATTTCTCCGCCATTCTGCACAGGTTTGGTTAATTTTTCAGATGGCTTTTGATTGATCTAATGGCGGATGTGCTCGTCTTCTTTGATCACTGTTCTGCGCGTGCAGATTCCCGCCAAATAACTAGATCGAGTGGGCATGCGCACTTGGGTAGTTAAGGAACATTCTACAGAAGAACTTTCTCAGATGGATATTTTAGCCCTGATAAGGGATTTTGAAGCCAATAATTCACCTCTTCCAATCTCCCCCTTGTCAATATAACATGGATTAAGAGATCGTGCTTGTCAGTAAATAAATAATCTATTTAAACATATATTTTGGAAGATATATTTATTTTTACTAACGTGTTTATGCTATGTGTCTATTGTGCAAACTAAACTATCGACTAGCAGAAATATGAACAGATTTTGCACTTTTAAACTATTCGCTGGGTTGGGTATGAGTCGAGAATGTATTCAGAAAACGAGAAGAAAACCAGAAGCATTGTCTGAATACATTGTCTCAAAACATTGTCTCAATACTTTTTGAACATTCGTTAGCTTTATTTCTTCGGTCTGTTTTTCGTCCCCAAGAAATTCCATTTTCTAATTTGCCTTTTGCTAAACCATTCAATATTGCAAAAACAGAGGTCCACAGAATATTTGGCGATCACATTACATGCAGTGAAAGCTCGTTAATCCAGAAAAGAACATCGTTGTCAGGGGTTTACTAATACTGTAGTGAATGGATATATAAACCACTCACTAAATATTTACGTGTAGAAATCTATCATTTTAGAAATTGTATCCTGGTATCGTATCCTGTATGCGTTTTCGCGAACACCTGGTATCATCACTATTTGATAGTGATTCATAAACACATGCTCATGATATAGTCGTCTGTAACTGATGACGTTCCTGAAGCCTATAACTTGTGGAATGATGGACACCAAGGTGTCTGGGAACTCGGGACATGTTCCGTCCGTTTTCAATAAGATCTATTGCCCTCCTATTATACGGGGCATTGTGATTTGGTGTCAAAATTAAATTCAAACGACAAAACCAACAGCTATTATTTGAGATCAATTTGTCTAATGTACGGAAGCCTTTTAGGGCCATTTGTTTTTTATTTATCTTGAAATGTCAAGATACTAAGTTGAAATTTCAAGATACTAAGTTGAAATGTCAAGATACTAAGTTGAAATTTCAAGATACTAAGTTGAAATTTCAAGATACTATATTGAAATTTCAAGATACTAAGTTGAAATTTCAAGATACTAAGTTGAAATTTCAAGATACTTAGTTGAAATTTCAAGATACTAAGTTGATATTTCAAGATTATTCACTTCAAACGTATTTTTACATCTTAGGATGTTAAAAACTTATTATCTTGAAATTTCAACTTAGTATCTTGAAATTTCAAGAAAGTATCTTGAAATTTCAACTTAGTATCTTGAAATTTCAACTTAGTATCTTGAAATTTCAAGATAGTATCTTGAATTTCAACTTCTCTATCTTGAAATTTCAACTTAGTATCTTGACATTTCAACTTAGTATCTTGAAATTTCAACTTAGTATCTTGAAATTTCAAGATAGTATCGAAAAAAATAAAAAACCAAATGGCCCTAAAAGGCTTCCGTACTAATGAATCAACGTTCTCAAACCTGCTGATAATAAGGAGTGTGGAATAGTGGATTAAGTGGTCTATGCTCTGAAGATCAAGGTTCGAATCCAAATATGTGCGTACATTGCGTGTTGCCCACATTCGGTGATCTAACCATGATATAACAGAAATCGACTTAATTTGTGCCCACGTTCCGGATCGCCTCCGTGGTCTAGTGGTAGAGCGTCCGCCCGGAGAGCGGAAGGTCCGGAGTTCGATCCCCGGCCGCGTCATACCAAAAGACGTTAAAAGATGGTATTTGTTGTTACCCTGTCTGGCGCTCGGCATTAAGGGGCTAAAACAAGGACTGGTCGGCTCGGAGTCAGTATACTGTGTCTGAGTCAGGTATTCATGTTAAACTGCGGCATGGTATCTCAGTGAGCTAGCACTATAAATCGAAATCAGTCCGGACTGGTACAAGCAGCCACACAAACACACACACGTACATGCACGTCGCTACATAAGTGCAATAATCTTAGACGCGACGGTAAACCCCATTTCACCTCACCCCACGCTCCGGAAATACGTCATTTGCTCCAGGTTTCACAGAACATAGAAGTTGGTAGTGTAGCACTTTCTCATTTTTCGTTTATTTCAGAAATAAAACTCTCATTATAAGAGCTATATCTGGTCGCTTCAGCATGCAGCATCTGACACTTACTAAATTCAGAACTGTATTCTGAGGCGTCAACTCGCGTCGCCATAGCAATGTTCAGCCCACTTCCGCAATTTATTATGTTTGCCTATCACAGTAATATCTCACAATTTGTCAAATTTAACGTACAACATTACATCACATTGTGTGAATTTTTTTATTTTGAATGGATAAAAAAAGAGCAGGTAAAATTGCAAAACAACCAGAGAGTACCCGGGTTTGCTGCCAGGAATACAGCCCTTCTGACAATATGGCTAATCCAGAAGGCTGCAGTGTTGGGGAGTCTTCACATTCTCCGAAATATTTTGTGTGGGTTCGAGTGAGTGAGTGAGTATGGTTTTACGCCGCTTTTAGCAATATTCCAGCAATATCACGGCGGGGGACACCGGAAATGGGCTTCACACATTGAATCAAACCCGGGTCTTCGGCGTGACGAGCGAACGCTTTAACCACTAGGCTACCCGACCGCCCCGGGTGGGTTCGACAAGGCAGACTTCCTTGTCTGGGCTGCGTGTAGAGGGGGCAAGGGTTCTGAGCTGATGATGAGCCTCACCAGCCTGACTGTGCCAGGATCACCTAAACCCTCTTTGCTGCATTTATTCATTTTAGTTCGTTAATGATGATGATGATGATGATGATGATGATGATGATGATGATGATGATGATAATAATAATAATAATAAAAAACAAATGATCAGGTATTGTTTATTTTAGTTAATAAGAATTTTAGTGGATGACATTTATGCCTCCAAGGCAAGTTTTGCCAACCATTCTGTGAGACTGCAGCCCTTATTGGAACAAACACTGACCACAAGCATGTTTAGGTGAAATGGCGTTCAAGAGTATTTCACTTATATTACGACGTGTATATAACAATGACAAAAATAATGCCGTCTTATTTTACCACATTACCATCTCATCCTCTCGGGTACCCATTCACTGAAGGGTGAACAGAGGCATATTTCGAACAAACTCACGTTTCCAAGGAGACACCACATGTGCTACATGTGCTTCAGTGTGGGGCAGGATCGAAGCCCCAGAAACTCTCAGGAGCCAAGCTGCCGTCTACGGTCACCTGTCATCTGAAGACCCTTTCCCACCAGCGTTGCTTACTTCGCCTGATTCGTGACCAGTGTATGCCCCGTACACAGGGCCACGAGCCACCACAGTCTTTCCTCAATACAACAAGCAACGGTGTATTTTCAGTTATGCCAACTGAATTCTGAATTGTAATTGAGTACGTGAGTCTGGTTTAACGCCGCTGTATATTCAAGTATAATCGGCATATCCGCTTCGTGTGAAGGAAAGCCCAAATGATGGCGTGTGTTGGACGTTCGCAACTTTAAGTTAAACCCACTAGCGGGTTTGTTTGTTTGTTTGTTGTTATAACGCCGCACTCAGCAATATTCCAGCTATATGACGGCGGTCTGTAAATAATCGAGACTGGACCAGACATCACGAGCATCGATCTACGCAATTGGTATACGATGACATGCATCAACCAAGTCAGCACGGGTATAATACTGACTTAACCAAGGTCATGAATTCGAACCCACGATTAATGGATTCTGGCACAACTAAGGGACGCAACTTTTTTCAGCGCAATGATGTCTAACACGACTGGTGGACCAATGCTTCTGCATTTGAAAGGAGGGGACATACAACATCTGGCACAACATGTGAGAAAAATCCCAAAGTCATGACAGTCGTGAACATGAGCCATCTTTATTAACGCCTCCATTTCTATTAGATATTTTCACACATTGGTAGTTTCTTTATAAAGACCAAGGTAATTGCCCCTGACCAAATCATATCAGGCCATTCACACAAATACCCTCTAGCCCACCCGGGCGATATCTGCGAACACAATGGAAATCGATGTAACCACTTATCAATGAACCACATTCAAAATGAACTCGAAATGGGATCACCTCCAAAACAGCCCAGAGATTACCCTCTTGAAATATCCTCCTTAAGAAGAGCGTTGTTAGATTTTTAATTGAGTCTTCTCGGTTGAACTCGTTACATCTCAACATTCGCGATGATAATAGTCTCTTTACGACTCTTGTTATTAACAATTTCGACAGTCATTACACGCTCGCTAATTTTGTATTGTTAGTCGTGCGGTAATCAGTGTCAGGAAGCACGTGCGGGAGCTGGTGCTAATTGCAACAATGGATTGACTATGACGCCCAATGAATCGGGAGAGAAGGAAAAATAAACACATTATCGGGGAGAAATTGTATTATCGCCGTTGTCTTTGATTGTCACGTGACAGTTGGTGGTAATTGGTGGATTTCCTGGTGCCATAGGAACAGTTAGCAGGTATCTCCGAGAATAATCGGCATCTACATGAATATATAATCACCTCTCTGCGTGTGACATGCACGTCTAGGTATAGGGCGACACCTCTCTGTGGGGGACATGCACGTCTATGTGTAGGGGACACCTCTCAGTGCGTGACATGCACGTCTATGTGTAGGGCGACACTTCTCTGTGTGTGACATGCACGTCTATGTATAGGGGACACCTCTCTGCGTGTGACATGCACGTCTATGTATAGGGGAGATTTCTCTGTGTGTGACATGCACGTCTATGTATAGGGGACACCTCTCTGCGTGTGACATGCACGTCTATGAATAGGGGACACTTCTCTGTGTGTGACATGCACGTCTATGTATAGGGGACACCTCTCTGCGTGTGACATGCACGTCTATGTATAGGGGACACTTCTCTGCGTGTGACATGCACGTCTATGTATGGGGCGACACTTCTCTGTGTGGGACATGCACGTCTATGTATAGGGGACACTTCTCTGTGGGGGACATGCACGTCTATGTATAGGGGACACCTCTCTGTGTGTGACATGCACGTCTATGTATAGGGGACACTTCTCTGCGTGTGACATGCACGTCTATGTATGGGGCGACACTTCTCTGTGTGGGACATGCACGTCTATGTATAGGGGACACTTCTCTGTGGGGGACATGCACGTCTATGTGTAGGGAGACACTCTGTGTGTGACATGCACGTCTATGTATAGGGGACACTTCTCTGTGTGGGACATGCACGTCTATGTATAGGGGAGATTTCTCTGTGTGTGACATGCACGTCTATGTATAGGGGACACTTCTCTGTGTGTGACATGCACGTCTATGTGTAGGGGACACCTCTCTGTGGGGGACATGCACGTCTATGTATAGGGAGACACTCAGTGTGTGGGACATGCACGTCTATGTATAGGGGACACTTCTCTGTGGGGGACATGTACGTCTATGTGTAGGGCGACACCTCTCTGTGTGTGACATGCACGTCTATGTATAGGGGACACTTCTCTGTGGGGGACATGTACGTCTATGTGTAGGGCGACACCTCTCTGTGTGGGACATGCACGTCTATGTATAGGGGACACTTCTCTGTGGGGGACATGTACGTCTATGTGTAGGGCGACACCTCTCTGTGCGTGACATGCAAGTCTATGTATAGGGGACACCTCTCTGTGCGTGACATGCACGTCTATGTGTAGGGCGACACTTCTCTGTGCGTGACATGCACGTCTATGTATGGGGCGACACCTCTCTGTGTGTGACATGCACGTCTATGTATAGGGGACACCTCTCTGTGTGGGACATGCACGTCTATGTATAGGGCGACACCTCTCTGTGCGTGACATGCACGTCTATGCATAGGGGACACCTCTGTGTGTGACATGCACGTCTATGTATAGGGGACACTTCTCTTTGTGGGACATGCACGTCTATGCATAGGGGACACCTCTGTGTGTGACATGCACGTCTATGTATGGGGCGACACCTCTCTGTGTGTGACATGCACGTCTATGTATAGGGCAACACCTCTCTGTGTGTGACATGCACGTCTATGTATAGGGGACACTTCTCTCTGTGTGACATGCACGTCTATGTATAGGGGACACCTCTCTGTGTGTGACATGCACGTCTATGTATAGGGGACACTTATCTGTGTGTGACATGCACGTCTATGTATAGGGGACACTTCTCTGTGCGTGACATGCACGTCAATGTATGGGGCGACACCTCTCTGTGTGTGACATGCACGTCTATGTATGGGGCGACACCTCTCTGTGTGTGACATGCACGTCTATGTATAGGGGACACTTCTCTGTGCGGGACATGCACGTCTATGTATGGGGCGACACCTCTCTGTGTGTGACATGCACGTCTATGTATAGGGCAACACTTCTCTGCGTGTGACATGCACGTCTCTGTATAGGGCAACACTTCTCTGTGTGTGACATGCACGTCTATGTATAGGGGACACCTCTCTGTGTGTGACATGCACGTCTATGTATAGGGCAACACCTCTCTGCGTGTGACATGCACGTCTATCTATAGGGGACACTTCTCTGTGCGTGACATGCACGTCTATGTATGGGGCGACACCTCCCTGTGCGTGACATGCACGTCTATGTATAGGGCGACACTCTGTGTGTGACATGCACGTCTATGTATAGGGCGACACTCTGTGTGTGACATGCACGTCTATGTATAGGGCAACACCTCTCTGCGTGTGACATGCACGTCTATGTATAGGGGACACTTCTCTGTGCGTGACATGCACGTCTATGTATGGGGCGACACTTCTCTGTGTGTGACATGCACGTCTATGTATGGGGCGACACCTCCCTGTGCGTGACATGCACGTCTATGTATGGGGCGACACCTCTCTGCGTGTGACATGCACGTCTATGTATAGGGCGACACTTCTCTCTGTGTGACATGCACGTCTATGTATAGGGGACACTTATCTGTGTGTGTTATGCACGTCTATGTATAGGGGACACCTCCCTGTGTGGGACATGCACGTCTATGTATAGGGCAACACGTCTATGTGTGACAAGCACGTCTTATGTATAGGGCAACACTTCTCTGTGTGGGACATGCACGTCTATGTGTAGGGCGACGCTTCTCTGTGCGGGACATGCACGTCTATGTATGGGGCGACACCTCTCTGTGCGTGACATGCACGTCTATGTATGGGGCGACACCTCTCTGTGCGTGACATGCACGATTGTAAAAGAACAATTAACCAAATCGTAAGTTATTTTAATATCAGATTAAAGGTTAGTCCAGGCTTCAGACCAACAAAATAGAATAAGTTAGGGTTGTTGTTGTTGTTTTTATCTTCTTTTGTTCTTGTATATTTTTATTTTTCGTGAGGTGTGTAGGGGGGTGTCCGAATCTAATTAAAATCAGATCTAATATAGTTTTCGCTTCCGCCAAACAAACATTTGAGGACATCTTATTACGGGTCACGTCAGAACGACCTTTCATCCGACCAATCAGAGGGTCTCTTACCAGATCAGGAAAGTGACAGTCGGAATGTGTTTTCTAATCATGCAACTTCGAGAAGGTTAATATGTGGTATTACGGACTGTGCGACTGATTCCGTCAAAATCATCGTCTATCCCTTAGTTCAATGGGTTGAACGGAACAGACTTGGCATAGCCCGTGGGAAGTACCGCCACACAACCTAGGCCAATTATTAGGCATTCAGGAATGTTGTTTGTTCATCTTTCAAATTTTTAATCGAGAACTTTGTCAACATATTTTTCAAGCATCTCTAAAGTTCCAAGATCCAATCATATCAGTCCTGTCCTCAAAGCACTACATTGGCTTCCAGTCTCCTTTCGTATAAACTATAAGATATGTATCATCACTCACGACTGCCTCAACAATAGCGACTATCCAGACTATCTCAAAGATCTTATTTCCCTGTACTCTCCAGAGCGTGCTCTCCGATCCTCTGGTGGAACTCTACTGTATCAGCCTCTGTCTACTTCTGCTATGTCTGACCGTGCCTTCTCCTTTTGCAGTCCACAGTTATGGAACCCTTTGCCTTTGAATCTGAGAAACTCTGCTTCTAAGGAAACGTTTAAGTTTCTCCTCAAAACCCACTTCTTCACTTCAGCTTTTCAATAGATCTCCTGATTGTTGGCATATGTACATAGACATTACTTTTTAACTTTGTCACAGCGCCAGTGAGCAACTGTCGATGGATATTAGGCGCTTTACAAATCAATTATTATTATTATTATTAAGCGTAGTCTGAAGCTCGAGAAAACTGCTTTCTGATCGTGCAGATAAACATGGCGCTGAGGCACGCTTGTTACATACTAACACCTACGACATTAACTGTTAACATTGTGGAAGAAAATCACAAAACATAACAGCTTATTCTATTTTGTTGCAGCGCGAATGTTTAGTGGAAGCCTGCACTAGCCTGTAATCTCTGCCATGTAAATAACAGAAGATTTGCTTAAATTGTCCTCTAATATTTAATAGAAAGCAGTCCCGCAAATCTTCGTTTTCCTGAAACTGAAAGTGTTGTACACTGATATTCTTGTTTCAGGATCTGTGTGTAAGTCAAAGTGGAATATGTACACCGTAAACAAGAAGAGGTGTTTTTCGGATGATGACGGGAGTAACGAAGAGCAGCATTGAACCACTCGTAAAATATCCCCCTTTCAACTTTATCTCACCAACGCATATACAACTAACCGTCATAAACACCATCCTTCATCGCATTTTCACAGCTGTCGCGGGAACGGCATAGGCGGATCCAGAGGGGTGGTCCAGGGGTTTCACACCTTTTGAAAACCAAATGTAGTTTGTTGTAGGCAGCAAATTGAATGAGAGAGGATTTTGATATTTTGGACTGCTCCCTTTTAAAAATGTTGGATCCGCCCTTGAACTGCCTGCGTTATTTCCTACAATAACAGCAGAAAAACCTGAAAGTATAGATACTACAGTTTTGACACATCTAGACATTCTTTGGTTGAATGTTACAAACCGACACAGATCGATATCCCACTCAGTGAGGAGAGGACTGCCCGCTCGCTGCCAGACCCGCTGACCCGTTGGTGGGAGTGTGTGTGCTAAAGATTTTACGGGTGTTTCAAGCACTTTAAGACAATACGGTTTAAAATGGAAGTCCTTCGTCCCGCCCCACTGTCTGGTCTGTCGAGACGAAGAGACGAAGAGACAGCTGGGTCCACTCGCCAACATGATCCTAATGTGACGACTATGTCAGTGTAAGTAATAGAGATAGAGATAGTCCGCATCAGCCGAAGAATTCTTTTACAGTCTTCATAATTTCCTTTTAACGTTTGGAATACTGATAAGACACGTCGACAGTTGTGAGAGTGGGTGAGTATGGTTTTACGCCGCTTTTAGCAATATGCCAGCATTATCATCGCGGGGGACATATGACATAGTGAGTGAGTGAGTTGGGTTTAACGCCGCTTTTATCAGTATTCCAGTTATATCGCGGCGTGTCAGCTTAATGTGGGTGGAAAGCCCGAAGTGATGCAGGTATCAGACGTTACCGCTTCGGTGAAACCCACGAGCACGGGTATGGTGCTGACAAACCTAGAAACATAATCGGTGCGAACCGGGATTCGAACCCACAATCTTAGGTTTCTGGCGTGCCCAAGGGACGTAACTCTGCACAGCGAATCCCGGCGCCTTAGACGACTAAAAAAGCCCCGAATACGAACAAGGAAAATCTAATCCCGACTGACCTTTAATGTCTCTTGAATGGTAGTTCTTCTTTAATAAAACCTGGGACTATAACTTCAAGATGTCTTCCACGTTTGTTTCAACTTTGTAAAATAGTTTCAATGCTGCTTCCAATCGTTACAAAAAAAGGTTATTAATTCATAGAGGCTTGAAAATGAATACTTGCTGATTCATTGATGTAGGTGCACCCTTTGATAAGTGAGTGGGTGAGTATTGTTTTACGCCGCTTTTGACAATATTCAAGCAATATCACTGTCTACCTACGTTGGAATGGAACCCGTGCCTTCGGCGTGACAACGAACGCATTAACCACCTGGCTACCCCACCGCCCCTATGATTTGTAAAGGTTATGCTCTCACATATGGTAAAACTATAAAAACCTAGATATAAATATTGAAATGTCAACAGTCAAATTGGATTTAAATCCGGTATCCTTCTCACCCCCCTCCACTCATGCGCACAAGACTGTTCCGACAAACAAAACTTTAATTCATGACACAATCAGACGGTTTCTAAGATTAGCAAAGAAGCAAATTGTATCTAAATGTTGTTAAATTGTTTACAGAAGAAGGTGAACGTTTTCCTTTTACTACTCCGAAAAAAATTATTAATGCAACATTGTCGCGATCCACAAAGCATTCGTAGCGTTACGATATAGTTTACCATAAGCTTACGAATACCGTAGTGCTACGAACACGTTATGGATCGGGGGACCACCTCCGTGGTCTAGTGGTAGACCACGGAGAGCGGAAGGTCCGGGGTCCGGGGTTCGATCCCCGGCCGCGTCATTTCAAAAGACGTTATTGATGGTGCTTGTTGTTACCCTGTCTGGCGTTCGGCATTAAGGGGGAAAAACAGGGACTGGTCGGCTCGGAGTCAGTATAATGTGTCTGAGTGGGTTTTTTCATGTTAAACTGTGGTATGGTATCTCAGTGGGCTAGCACTATAAAGTGCTAGTAGAAGCAGCCACACACACACACAAACACACACACACACACACGCACGCACGCACAGATGCACACACACACACACACACACGTGCATGCATGTCTCAAATATAAGTGCAATAATATTGGACGCGACGTACCTTGCATGCCGCAGTGATGAAGCTGCAGTTTTGCGACCTTGGTACATACAAAACACCTTTCATTCTCTTGCGCAACACTGGTTTGATATCAAGTTATGTGAAATATTTCCATCAAGTTCGCGAGGCCTAAGGCGCCTCAAGTCGCTCTGTACAGTTGTTTTCCTCGGTCTGGCAAAGATCTGTCAGTGATGGTCGGAAGTGACATCATAATCTGCATCACTCCTATCAGCAACTTAGCACAGAATTTCAATCGCATGTGAGAGTTATTTGATTGGACGGTAATCAAATCGGACTCACAACGAAGCTAATCTACCGGGCAAAGGAACGTTGACACTTGAGAATTGGATTTGATCAAATAATTATGTATTTTTACTTTATAAATTTTACAAGGCCGAAAACAGTCATGGCAACACTTCAAACAAAACACAACTATGACACCCCTATCAAATACATCATCATCGAATAACTGTTTTTGTTTGTTTCATTAATAGCCACCACCAAACTTTCTTTTGCTTGACAGTTTATGTCAGTAAATGGGTCAAGAGTATATATCATACCAGATCGTGACGATCCGGGGTAGAATAGGCCTTCAGCAACCCATGCTTGTCGTAACAGGCGACTAACGGGATCGGATGGTCAGGCTCGCTGACTTGGTTGATGCATGTCATCGTATCCCAATGGCGTGGATCGATGCTCATGATGTCAATCATTGCATTGTCTGGTCCAGGCTCGATTATTTACAAACCGTCGTCATATAGCTGGAATATTGCTGAGTGCGGTGTTTAACAACAAACAAACAACACTAACATAACACACACCAACCCAGTTTAAATTATAAATTATCACAATGTATTATACAGTTCTTCAGTTACACATTCGAGCCCTGTTAATCCGGACAGTATCGTCACCGATACACTGGGTAATCGAGGACGAAGACCTGTGTTACAATGGACTTTTCCCTCACATTATCTTTACACCCCGCCACATGAGTGAAATACTGTTCAAAGCAATGTTAAACTGTTAAAGTCAACTCACTTACTCACTCAAAGCAATGTTGGGGGCGCGGGTGTCCCAGTCGTCTAAGGCGATTCGCTGTGCAGAGTTGCGTCCCTTGGGCACGCCAGAAACCTATGATTGTGGGTTCGAATCCCGGTTCGCCCCGATTATGTTTCTAGGTTTGTCCGCACCATACCCGTGCTCGTGGGTTTCACCGAAGCGGTAAACGTCTGAGACCTGCATCACTTCGGGCTTTCCTCCCACATTGAGCTGACACGCCGCGATATAAAGGGAATACTGTTAATAGCGGCGTAAAACCCAACTCACTCACTCACTCAAAGCAATGTTAAACTGTTAAACCCAACTCATCCGCTTGCCCTGTCATAAATAGTAGTGACCAGTACAGAAGAAAGCTGATGAAACATGTACATTTTCTGTGTCTGGAGACTAAATCCCTAGCAACAGTGCTGGAAGACTAACATGTAGTCCTTGAATGAACATATATTTGCAGAAGAAAAAAACAGTTGCTAAATTATGGTTATAAAATATGATAAAAAGGAGCCAAGGGACTTTCTTCATTCTGGTTATGCAGAATCTAGACTTGCCAAATATTATAGGGTCTGTATGACAGACTACCATGCTGGTCCAAAGAAGCGACTAAATGGATCCTGTGGTCAGGCTTGCTGACTTGGGAGTGAGCTAGGGGCGTTATTCATAGCTAGTGTGTCTGATCAATACTCGATTATTTACAGGCCGCCGTCATATAGAGTGCAGGGTTGAATAACAAACAAAACGGGAAAAAGCATTTGTAACCAATTTGACAGAGACGGTGTGCACGGAGATTGGTCTATGGTCGCGAAATTCGCCCGGTGAATGTGGCCCAAATGGGCTTCCATCCAACATTAAACTGACACGCCTGAATTAATGTTCAAAGCAGTGCAAAACCCTACTTACTCACTCACTCATTCAATCAAAACTGGAAGGAAGCCCAAACCCATCCTTGACTATGCAGTGAAGTACTGTAAATCTTGAAATTAACGCGAGCGTGAATTAAATGCGAAAAATGCGAGTGGTCAAAGGCCGACACGTGCCAGCGCGCATGCATTGTTTTAGCGGAAGTACACTACTCAGCGCTAATACGCAGTTCTATTTGGTGTGTGATTGGATTAATGTAAGGTTGGATTAAGGTGAGGATTCTCCTGTAAACCTGACAGAGGATATTTTCTTTAGATAACATATCCACTGATGTTTGAGAAGGAGGGGGTGTCGCATTCATATTGTATTCATCTCCTTTCTGTTACAGGGCGGCGGGGTAGCTTAGAAGTAAAAGCGTTCACTCGTCACTCCAAAGGCCAAGGTTCGTTTCCCCACATGGGTACAATGTATGAAGCCTATATCTGCTGTTCCCAGGGGGGATATTGCTGGAATTTTGCTAAAAGCGACGTAAATACACGTTAACTTCCATTCCATCACTTGATAATTCGGATAAAAAATGCTTATTAATAATTACACATTTTCTTGCCAACAGAAATTACTGACGTACAGTCAAGTCCCGTTAATCCGACACTGTTGGTTGCATATGATTATGTCGGATTAACGAGGATGTCGGAAAAACGAAATTAGGTAGTATCAACGTTCGTGATCGAAAATCGGACAACTACACGATAGATAACGATTCAAACACGTTGTAATAAAAAAAAAGAGAGGAAAAGGGCAATATTCATATTGTTATGTTACATTGTTAGCGGAATATGTTTTCTAATCATGCAACCTCCAAAGTTTAAAACAATGTATGACTGATTCAAAATACTTTTTATAGCATAGTCCGGAATGGGCCCCGATTATGTTTCTAGGTTTGTCAGTACCATACCCGAGCTCGTGGGTTTCACCGAAGTGGTAAACGTCTGAGACCTGCATCACTTCGGGCTTTCCTCCCACATTAAGCTGACACGCCGCGATATAACTGGAATAATGTTAAAAGCGGCGTTAATCCCAACTCACTTACACTAGTCGCCAGTTTGAAACTAGTGCCGCAATGCTTAAGAAAGCTGCTTTCTTAGTGGCTAATGTCGACTTCCTGTTAGTAATTTCATTGGTCGGTCAAAGTTCGCGAAAGGTCGTTCTGACGTGACTGTATTATCCCCTAACATGGTGGTTACGAGCTGACAGGTGACAGGTTATATACCAGAAACAGGTGTTAATAGTTCATTAATAGTTGTGATACATATAACATCACCTTAACTGTTAACCCCTGTTTCCGTTACTATGGTGAATAGTTTATGCTCTCCCTACAATCCCGGAATGTTGTAACACCAACTTTAAAAATACACATCAACTAACGTCACCTGTTCGTCAACATATGTTTCTAATCAAACCTATAAATTGACTGTATGATGAGATACTACACATCGATAGTAAGTTAGTCGAATTGTTATAATATAATTGTTATATAATTGTTATATAATTGTCATATAATTGTTAGGGGCGGTCGGGTAGCCTAGTGGTTAAAGCGTTTGCTCGTCACGCCGAAGACCCGGGTTCGATTCCCGACATGGGTACATTGTGTGAAGCCCATTTCTGGTGTCCCCCGCCGTGATATTGCTGAAATGTTGCTAAAAGCGGCGTAAAACCATACTCACTCACTCACTCATATAATTGTTATATAGCTGGAATATTGTTTAGGACGGCGTAAAACCCTACTCGCTCGACGGATCGACGGAAACCCCATCCTCGATAATCCAGGTTATTATATCCCCATGCTATTACGATAAATATCGGGCGGTGGGGTAGCAAAGTGATTAAAGCGTTCACGTTTGCTCCCTTAACTTCGTTTTGAGTCCTATTCGAAATACACGGCGCTTAAACTAGAGGTTAATCAAATTACGCTCATAAACGAGAGAAATCCTTTGCTAAGTTAGTGACAAGAAAAATTATGCTGGTGATGTCAGTTCCGATACGAGGTTTTTATGGAGAATGGGTCCCGGTATTTATCATAATAGATTGGAGGAATCCTATCTGGATAATCGAGGTTGCCGAATGACAGGTTCGGCTTGGTCCGGGATTGAATCCAAGATTTGCCCTGATTACCAAACTTGTAAACGTCGACGACTTGAGTCACTTTGGTCTATTCACCCACGTCCTAAACTGACACCATATCATGCAACTGAAATACTGTTAAACCTAACTCACTTACTAAGCCCGTGAATATCCGGGTTAAAATAGATCTTCAGCAACCACGCTTGTCTAGACTTACAGTTTGTATCTGAAATCTAATATTACACAATATCCTTCTTGACTCTAAAAATGAAACAAAATCCCTATAGAGTTGCTAGAGCTGGCTAGACTTGCTTTTGTATGTGTTGCTAGATATATTTTTTTCATAAAATAAATATATCCCACAGTCATGGTGCAGGACTAGTGCTTGTCGTTGGATGCGACTAACGGGATCGGGTGGTCAGGCTCGCTGACTAGGTCTATGTATGTCTTCGTATCCCAATTGTGCAGATCGATGCTCATGATCACTGGATTGTCTTGTCAATTTGTCAATTAGTCCGCCGTCATAGATGGAATATTGCTGAGTGCGGCGTTAAACAACAAACAAACAACAAAGACGATGAATGCATGTGTAGTATATACATCATGAAAATAGCTGTTGTTATTTCAACTTAAACTCGACTCATCTTAAGGTTTTGTTTAATATTTATTGCATACATCATCCATCACTACACCACAATGCATAAATCCAGCAAACATTCAAGCAAAGTTTGGACCTTGAAAAGAAATATAATAACTGGGTGTCCTAACCGCATGTGCCATTGTCACGGGAACCTTCCAGAGTATAAAGATAATGTATTTACATAATGAAACAGGCACATCACAAAATAACTTGACACCAGCATACAAGATGAGAGTATGTTCTTACCAGGTCAGTGTTGCACAGTTAGGAAAAACACATTGACAATATATACATAATGTCCATCAGCATGGATATGTTATTTAATGTCCATGAATGGAATATGGTGTATTAAATGTCACGGCTTTCTGTGTTCAATGCCTCGCGTCTTACGTCCATAAACAGGGACGTTGTATGTATAATGTCCATGAATGGTTATGTTTTACGCAATGTCCATGAACAAAGACAGCGTGTGTAATGTCCATGAATGGACTTGGGGTATGTTATGTCCATGAAAAGGGACGTAGTGTGTATTAAGTCCATAAAGAGGCGATGAGTTTACAATGTCCCTGGACACGGACACTGTGTAAAGTGACCATGAACAAGAACATTGTGTAAAGTGACCATGAACAAGAACATTGTGTAAAATGCAGGAACAATGTGTGCACGAAGTCCAAGAAGGGAACGATGTGTGTACAATGTCCTTGAGCACTGTGAGGTGTATATTATGTCCATGATCAGGGACACTGTATCTATAATGTCCATGAATAAGACGATGTGTGATGTCCATAAAAGTCCACCAACAGGGACACGGAGTACATAATGTCCATAGAAAGGGACACGGTGTATAGGGTCCAGAGTTAAAACACGTAAACCAGAATGTGGTGATGGCTTCAGACCATTCCTCCTGTATATTTCTTCTCAATTGTCTCTAGATGCTCCCGTGCCTTCATCCTCAGGGCCACGATGCTGGAATTCCTGGGGTCGGCGTCCCCCAGTTTGGCGGTCAGGGGATTAAACACACCCGAGAATGTATGTAGTTTAGATGTGATGGCGTTGGACTGAAATGCAGGAGAGAAGAAACTCGGGTACGACGTCGGCGTCTGTGAGAACACTGGGCTTAATGACGTCAGACCTTGCGTAGAAGTTGTGATTGGTTGATGGACGCCATTACCGAGAGCGCATGCGCTTGCTATCGGTGGGGTCAACCAGGGGTCAAGTGGCAAGGTGGAGGTCAACATGTTGGTCGTGCGTTTGGTGACTGGTGGCCCAGAATAGCTTTCCGTCAGCTTCCCGCCCTCAAGTTTCTCCTGGCGACGCCATTTTGCTCTCCTGTTTTGAAACCAGACCTGAAAAGCAAACAATATAAGTTCCCTTACTGAAAGGTTCATATTGACCCTACCGATAGACAAACATCTAGTCTCTGAAATGAAAATAGTTTACAGAAAAGACAGTTGTTCTTTCTATTATCTTAACGACAGAAATTAAAAGGGAGCCAAGAGACCCTCTTCTTTCTGAAACCAGAGACCATATAATAGATATTATATGGTCTCTGCTGAAACTGAAGTAATCTAGACTTGCATGGGCTGTATTGGATATATTTGTTTCAAAGATTAGATTACCTTACTGATAGGCTCTGAATATGATCTCCTCCTAACGATAAATCATCTATATGCACATAAAGTGTCCTTGAATGCTTTGGTATTGTAGGGTAGCCTTGGCCCGGGGGGTTAAATACCCTCGTTCGATTCCCCATATGGATACAATGTGTGGAGCTTCTTCTCGGTGTCCATACACGGTATATCAAGTCTCGTTTACAAGTGAGGGGCAGGGATTTGCGGTGAAGAAATAAAATTGACAGCTTCATAGGAATCTATGTCCAAACGCTGACAGACTTTTGTACTCAGGCGAACCGCACATCGTGCCCTGTGCATATTGTTTTAACGTGTCCTCTAAATCCGCTGTGCAGAGTTGCGACCCTTTGATGTGACATGATCCTGTAATCATGGGTTTGAGTCCAAGATTCGGCCTGATTGCAATCTTTGGTTTGTCTACTCCATGCCCGTGCTGCATCACTTTGGACTTTCTTCCAACATTAAACTGGCGTGCCGTGATGTACTGAGATACTGTTTAAAGCGGCGTTAAATCAAATTCATTCTTCAACGTTCAGTGAAAGACGTCGACATGACAACTTGTGCGTGCCTTGTGTCTGCTGACC
This sequence comes from Haliotis rufescens, assembly GCF_023055435.1. NCBI lineage: Eukaryota > Metazoa > Mollusca > Gastropoda > Lepetellida > Haliotidae > Haliotis > Haliotis rufescens. The sequence goes on along the minus strand of NW_025963779.1, from coordinate 55,382,359 downwards.
TTTCGTACAAACTATAACTGATTAGCTCGAGTTTTCATTGGTTAATTCGGCCATTACACACACGTGTAAACTGTGTAATCCGTGTTAAGAAGCAATGTACGACGTTTTCTAAATGGTCCTCCAATCTCTTCAACAGTGTCCAGATTAACATGGCTTTCAAATTGGCTTTAATGTGACATTTAACTTTCGGCCCGAGACGCCATGCCCAGCTAATAACAAAGTCTTAAAGAGCGCTTTAATTAATTCAATAACAGCCCATTCAATTTGGCGCATTAATTTGCTTCAAGACGCATTACTCAGTTGAGTTGTCGCACGACATGAAAGCGCAAGAAGAAAGAATCCCAACTGGCGTTATCCTGAGGGGGCAAATTAAATAGGAGGAAATTTGTAGCCTATCAGTTCCTCGTTAGCGTGCCAAAGGGAGACTAAATTTGATTTCGTAAAGAATGGTAGCACAGAAATCTGTCATAAACCATTTAACTCCATTACGTTTGCTAAACACTAGGGATTTGTTATCGTTGCCCATTCAACATAAATAAATGTTTACATTTACCGTTTCTACACCTTTCATATAAACAGCGGCTGTATTCATACATATGTTACTGTTCCTGTTAAAGGGGGATTATTGTTGCGAAGAACAATAGTATTTCAGTTGGTCTACATATCATCAAGACAACATTGACCTTAATGAAATATGTTTATCGTGGCCTTTTATCATTCCTTGCCATGATCAGTTTGTTTCCACGATGCTTCCCTGACCACCGTATGTTACGTGCTAATACTGGAGCAAATATCAGACACTTTATCTTGATTCCTCAGATCTGGTTATTTCTTCTTTCTTATATCATGTATTTCATTTTCTTCTGATGTTACTGATACTGATATCAAAATTTTGAATCAATTTGGAAAATTTTACATTAGAGAATATCATGTAGATATTTTACAGTATTCAAACTATAGTTGGAAGCAGCAGCAGAGCTATTTTGATGCAATATTAAAGAGCGAGTGATCACAAATACTTTTCATGCCAAATTACTGGCACAACTTCCGCAATCAGCCAAATGCAAGACGAATACGTAAGCCCTATGTTAGTCTGAATTGGTCACGTTTCTTAAAAACGGTAGGGTGCTTCTTCGATGGATGGTTAAATATATACTGAAGGTAACGTTTTAATGCGTATGTGTATTTGTCAGTTAATGGCCGTTAGAAATGGCGAAGACACATTTTGGTTAAGTGATTTTGATTGTATTTTGACTGACCATCTATTTTCAGACTTCGTTTTTGGTGAAATCACGGTTAAGCAATAGTCTTGACAGACAAGGTTGTGAACTTTTCACGAAATGTCTCCCTGTCTCAGTTTTAGTGGTCAGACCACGACAATCTGTCCACTCGGACAATGTCTTCACGTCGGTGACCAGACTACAATAAACGCTCCCTACGGGGACCGGTCATTTCCCTCAACGATCACTTTGATAACGTTCAATTGTGTACGGAGTAAGGGTCGCCCCAGCGAGGGTCGGGTCACTGCTTTGGGGGGATATTAAACTTGCTGCGTTTCCCCAATTACTTTGTTTTCGGCATTGACACACAACAAAAGTGATGGAGATGAGGTTTTAGCTCGCTTCACTTCCTCATTAAAGATGTCGTTGACAGTTGGCTTCTTAGCGCGAGAGGGTGCTAATTTGATTGTGAGATGTGCTTATTAGCCAATCAGATACGCTCATTTCTAAGCCATTTGATTCGCATAGCTCGTGCTTGAGACGACACTTAAAGCAACAATTACGACAACTAATGGCGTTACACATTTCACCGACAAAGAATAACAGTAATACAATTCTGGACAGATGAGAAAATTGAGTAATGAGTTGATAATGACTTGATTATAACAAAAGTTGACTAAATCAAGGAGTCCGGGAGTAGTTCGGCCCTCTTCTCCGCTTGATTAAAGAGCGTTTTTCGGCTTAATGGAGCCTGCGATAGAGAAGGGAGGTAAGCCAGTGAGATTCAGTAATATTTGACTCCGTACGATAGTTTGTAGTCTGTCTTACAGACCCTGATACAAATATATATCAAATACAGCCCATGCAAGTCTAATATAATGTTTGGCAAGTCTATATCAGGAAAATGAAAAGAGTCACTGGGCTCACTTTTATTATATTTTAATTAAGATAACTGAACAACTGTTTTTTTCTGTACGATATGTTCATTTCAGAGACTAGCTGTTAGTCTAGATAGTTTGTGGCAGCTCGCAAACTAGATACACATGCACTAACGGATACAGTGAGAGTTGGTGAGTTGGGTTTCACGCCGCTTTTAACAGTATTCGAGTCATATCACGGCGTGTCAGCTTAATGTGGGAGGAAAGCCCGAAGTGATGCAGGTCTCAGACATTTACCACTTCGGTGAAACCCACGAGTATGGTGCTGACAAACCAAGAAACATAATCGGGGCGAACAGGGATTCGAACCCACAATCATAGGTTTCTGGTGTGCCCTAGGGACGCAATTCTGCACAGCGAATCGCGGCGCCTTAGACGACTTAGACCACCCGCTTTCAGCAATATTTCAGCAATATCACGACTGGGAACACCAGAAATGGGCTTCACACATTGTACCCATGTGGGGAATCGAACGATGGCCTTTGGCGTGACGAGCGAACACTTTAACCACTAAGCTACCCAACCGCCCGTTATAGCTCTCGAAGACTGGTCAATTTCGGCGTGTTTTCTCGGCATATTATGTGACTATAATATTACAACATGATATGCCATCGCTATTAGCTTTAAGTTTTAGGGATTCTGAAAGTTATTTGTGATCGTACACCATTTGTCATCGAACACCTGGTATCATTACTATTTGATAGTGATTCATAAACACATATCATGATATAGTCGGAATTGTACAATCGACTTTGCTTATGCAGAGATTTCTATTGGATATGGAGAGGGTTTGTCGCTTTATTGACAGAAGTGTTTTAGCAAGGTAAGAACTGTAGATTCCTAAATACACGTACATAGTTTTATGACAGAAGTGTTTCAGCAAGGTAAGAACTGTAGATACCTAAATACACGTACACCATTTTATGACAGAAGTGTTTTAGCAAGGTAAGAACTGTAGATACCTAAATACACGTACACCATTTTATGACAGAAGTGTTTTAGCAAGGTAAGAACTGTAGATACCTAAATACACGTACACCATTTTATGACAGAAGTGTTTTAGCAAGGTAAGAACTGTAGATTCCTAAATACAGTACACCATTTTATGACAGAAGTGTTTTAGCAAGGTAAGAACTGTAGATACCTAAATACACGTACACCATTTTATGACAGACGTGTTTTAGCAAGGTAAGAACTGTAGATACCCAAATACAACACATGTTCGTGATAAAAGAAATACAAAAGACGACTAGATCATATTAGGTAATTAAAGATGAGAAGAATCTGGAGATGTTTTGATTTCGGTTTCGCGTTGTGTCTCAATGCGCAACTCACCTGCACTCGAACCTCTGGGAGGTTTATTTTGATGGCTAGCTCTTCTCTGCTGTATACATCCGGGTAGTGGGACTTCTCGAACGCGCGCTCGAGCTCGTGCAGCTGGTATGTTGTGAAAGTAGTCCGGTTTCGACGGTGTTTCTTTTTGGGAGAATCGTCATCATCGTCCCCGCACTGGCCATCTGACTCCCCTTCGCTGTGACTCTGACTGTGCCGAGACCTCGAGATATCCTCTCCTACGGGGACAGACAACATAGATTGCACATGGAATAACCTGCATGTACATGTTTGAAATACGAGAAATTACGGATAAACTCTGCGAGGGATTAACAGTAAAATCAAGAAAGAAAGAAAAATGTGTGTTTTATGATTTTAATAGCTCAAATGACGTCAAATATCAAGTAATGACCAATGAATGTCATACTAAATTATAATCCTTGAAGATCCGGGGTGGAATAGGTCTTCAGCAACCCATGCTTGCCGTAACAGGCGACTATGCTTGCCGTAAAAGGCGACTATGCTTGCCGTAATAGGCGACTATGCTTGTCGTCAGAGGCGACTAAAGGGATCGGGATCGGGATTGGTTGATGCATGTCATCGAATTGAGATGGATGCTCTTGATGTCAATCACTGGATTGTCTGGTCTAGATTCGATTATTTTCAGACCGCCGTCATATAGCTGAAATATTACTGAGTGCGGCGTTAAACAGCAAACCAACAAACATACTAAATTATTTACGACAATGCATTGATATCACGTCACTTTGCTGTGAGCATCTTCGCAGACAATGAATAAGACTGATCATTTGGCGCCAAACAGCCAAAGAGCATGGAACACAAATAATATTGCTCACTGAGAATTACCGAAAATAATTTCGGCTTTATCGGTGCCACTGTGGGTAATATTAACATCTAATACACATGTATTCAACGAAAACATCCGACTAAGCTAACATAACACACTTCAGCAACCCATGATTGCCGTAAAAAGTGACCATGGTTGTCGTAAGAGGCGACTAACGAGATCGGGTGGTCAGGCTCGCTGACTTGGTTGATGCATGTCATCGTGTCCGAATTACGTGGATCGATGCTCATGATGTCAATCACTTGGTTGTCTTGTCAAGACTCGAATATTTACAGACTGCCGACATAAAGCTGGAATATTGCTGTGTGTGGTGTTAAACAACTAACAAACAAAACAAAACAAAACAAAACTAACATAACACACACCAACCCAGGTTTTAATTATAAATTATCACAATGTATTATACAGTTCTTCAGTTACACATTCGAGCCCCGTTAATCCGGACAGTATCGTCACCAATGAAATCGTCTGGATTAACGAGTCGTGGTTGCGGAGTAACGTCCCTTTGCATATTGTAAACCTCCCCAAAATAATCGCCCGGAATACAGGGTTTCCAGTCAAATGCAGTTTGATTGTAGTCGGAGGCAGGAGAGAGAAGACAATGACCTTGACATTATGAAGGCAGCTGTCATCGTTCAAAGAACACAGTTCGTCGACTGTACTCTAACGGGATCTGGCTACAGGTCTATAAGATTAATCATTGAACGAAGAATTTCCCACAGCAGTTGAGATTTTATGAGGCTGCACTTGTACTGTATGGTTTAGATTTTCTTCCCGACCACTTAGCTTGTGTAGGTCGATATAAACTAAAAGCAAATATATTGTAGCTCAATATATCAAGCAGGGTGTCTGCCTGGAGTTTTGATGGTCGGGGTTCGATCTCCTGCCGCGTCATAGCAAAAGACGTTTAAACATGGTATTTGTTGTTACCCTGCCTGGTAAGCATAAAACAAAGACTGTCGGAGTCAGTATACTGTGTCTGAGTGGTATAGCCATGTTAGACTGCGGCATGGTATCTCAGCGGGCTGGCACTACATATCTGCATTTGTCAAGACGAATACAAGCAGCCACACACACATACACGCGCATGCACGCAGCTATATAAGTGCAATAAATATAAAAGCTACGTTAAACCGCATTTCACCTCACCTCAGCTAAACGCTATTAAAAACCAACAATGGTACAACAATATTAACATTTGAATATTCAAGAATACATAATTAAAACTTTATTAGATTTTGACATTTTCTTAACATCTTTGTTGAACAGTTCGAGTATGAGTCTATACGGTGATTTTTTCATAAAAGAATGGTTTCATTATATAAGCATATTCGCTTGCTTTAGTTGATGGATTACAACAATGTCATTAAAATCAGATCTAAGTTCTCGCTATCGCTTTGTTTAGCGGCAGCGAGAACTTAGATCTGGTTTTAATGAGATTGATGGATTACATAATTTACAATGTAAATCCGGCACTCATGGGAGTGGGAATTGCTTGTCGTGAGAGGCGATTTTGTGGATCGGGTGGTCAGACTCTGCGAGTTGATGGCGTGTCGGCGTATAGGCCATTCGTCACCACTCGCCCCTTTCCGTAACCTGCAAGATGACTCGTCCCCCTATCGATCAATGTTATGTGCGAAAATACGACAAACCAATCAGAATGCGCGTATGATTTCAAGTTCTTCGTCAAAGAATCCCTCAGGAATAAGTTTTGAATTCACTTATGTCTTGCATCTAAAAATTTACCAAAGAAACAGTTAAATGCGTTCAATCATACTGTATAATTCCGCACGTCCCGATGTGCTTTAAATTGCATCTGAAATATATATAATATATGGGGAAAATGTGTGAACCATTACGCAACGAGTTGACAATTGTTTTAGGTATGCGCGTTTGCGCTAAGACGGAACCCGGTCGCAAAAATGGCCACGAGAGGGGCACGAGTCGCTATTTGGCTTGTCCCGGAATAACACGAGTTGGTCACGAATGCGTATAGGCGTGTCGGCGTATCCCGACGTTGTGGATTTTTGCTCACAAGATCAATCATTAATTGTCTGCTTCAGACTTGATTGATTACAGGCCAGCGTCATATAGTTGGAATATTGCTGAGGACAGCGTTAAACAACAAATGAACATAAATTACATAATTTATTGTCTCAGATCATAGCGCTCGTTTACCTGTTTCAATTGGAGATGATTACCGCCAACAGCATATCGGAAGGATGGTTAAAAACAATAAAATATCGGAAGGACAGTTGTCGATAAGGACAAAATGAAAGGAGGTTATCGATAATAACAAATAGGAAGGATGGTTATCCACAATAACATATCGGAAGAATAGTTAACAACAATAACATATCGGAAGGATGGTTATCCACAATAACATATCGGAAGAATAGTTAACAACAATAACATATCGGAAGGATGGTTATCCACAATAACATATCGGAAGGATGGTTATCCACAATAACATATCGGAAGAATAGTTAACAACAATAACATATCGGAAGGATGGTTATCCACAATAACATATCGGAAGGATGGTTATCCACAATAACATATCGGAAGGATGGTTAACAACAATAGCATATCGGAAGAATGGCTACCGCCACAGCATATCGGAAGGATGGTTATCCACAATAACATATCGGAAGGATGGTTATCCACAATAACATATCGGAAGGATAGTTAACAACAATAGCATATCGGAAGAATGGCTACCGCCACAGCATATCGGAAGGATGGTTATCCACAATAACATATCGGAAGGATGGTTATCCACAATAACATATCGGAAGGATGGTTAACAACAATAACATATCGGAAGGATAGTTATCCACAATAACATATCGGAAGGATGCTTATCCACAATAACATATCGGAAGGATGGTTAACAACAATAACATATCGGAAGGATAGTTATCCACAATAACATATCGGAAGGATGCTTATCCACAATAACATATCGGAAGGATAGTTATCCACAATAACATATCGGAAGGATGGTTATCCACAAAAACATATCGGAAGGATGGTTATCCACAATAACATATCGGAAGGATGGTTATCCACAATAACATATCGGAAGGATGGTTATCCACAATAACATATCGGAAGGATGGTTATCCACAATAACATATCGGAAAAATGGCTACCGCCACAGCATATCGGAAGGATAGCTACCACCAACAGCATATCGGAAGGATAGCTACCGCCAACAGCATATCGGAAGGATAGCTACTGCCAATAGCACATCGGAAGGATGGCTACCGCCAAAACACCTCTTTAGGATTGTTATCGATAATAACATCGATTGGAGGGTGGTTACCGTCAATAACACCTCTCTCTTTCTCTCTATTCCAAGTGTTTTATATATTCGACAACCGCACTGAATAGTGGTTACCACGCTTGTTGAGGGGCTCTTTCCGGCTACCGTCTATGTACGTTGGAAAATAGTCGAGCAGGGTGAGTGAGTAGCATCTATTTGATTACAGACAGGTCCTAATGTGGCGGTACCTGTTCACCGTAACATGAGCCCCTGTGCGGACGCTCGCCCCGCCCCCCGCTCTACAAGCTTGCGTCCCGCTGGGATCCCCCAGGCGCTGAATCAGCCATTGTAGTTTTTAGCTCCCCCAACATGATAACAGCTTTTCAGAGTTACCTATGCATGAAATTCGCGTTTGCTCTATTATTTATTTTCATCTAATTTAATTAAGATGCGGACAAAAGCGAACTGACGACTACGTTTAGAATCTGTCGGGGTTTCCACCCATCTTTTCAAGCCCAAATGCCTCGCTTCAATATTTCTACATATCAAAATTATTATAGATTGCATCGGTTTTAACACCATGGACATCAGAGCGGAGGCCTCGCTAATTGTTGTAACGAGTCGAAGGGTTTACAAATTAGTCGATGGAGTATCTAAGCGAAGCATAATACGGTCTGTCAAGATACCGTCAGAGCGACGCGGTTCTCATGGCCTCCGGCTCTCTCCCGTCACAACCAGAAAACATATTATTTGCTCAAATGCGAACTACAGAGATGACAGTCTAGTTGAAATTGGGGTAATTAAGGGGGTTTGTCCAACTGACAAGACCCTCGGAACAATTTTCATTTTTTAATATTGGTGGTGTCGTCAGTTTGATCGCGGGACCATCTGCTATGGGCGAGCTCCCGTGGTCGGTGGGATTCCATGCTGGTGGAGGGCTTTATCTCGCCACTCGGTAATCCGACCCGACTACGTCACACGGGTTATTGTTATTGTGAATATACAGCCCCTGTCATTATAGCATTACAAATCATTGATTGGTGTGGGGTGAGCCACGCCTTGTGAGTTCAGTCCACTTACCACTACCTCTGGTATACCTTGTTATCACACACACACACACACACACACACAGACACACACCACTCCCCCAACCCCAACCCCAACCCCAACCCCACCACATTCCAACCATCCAATATGCCAAACCCACACAGTCCCTGGTCATAAGACATCTTAACCTTCTTATCACACATTAAACCCCTTTCGATAAATGTCTACCGTACCTGCTCGAATAACCCAAAACACATCCATATTCCAAATACACTTTTTAACAACTTATACATCCTCATTTTTTTTACCCCGGCCTGAATTATAAACACCTATTCCGAATTCATCACCCTATTTGCGCTTCATTTTCTACATGCTAAATCCAGTTCCGGCTCCGCATTTTATAATTATTTTCATTCCGAAGTTGCACTTTTTGATGCAACCCGTCTTGACGCCTTTCGTGATTTTAAAAATCAGAAATGGTGAATTTAGAGGGCTCTTCAAATATGTTATGTTTGTCGTTTGACCCGACTGGGGATCGGATGGTCAGGCTCACTGACATGACACTGCGTGGCACCGTACCCCTATGACGTAGATTGTTGCTCATGTCTTCTTGACCTAACATTCCAGACAAACTCGATAGTCTGCAGGCCGATGCGACATATCTGCTACCTACCTGACAGTGGCATCCATTCCCTAGTCAGCATATCCCATAATACACTGCTCACCTCTTACGGGTAGCTTAGTGGATAGTACGTTCGCGTGGCAGTAGAAGACTCGTGTTCAGCTACGGTGGTAAATATTTTACGTATATATTTGCACGTCTCTTTTTTAGGAGTATTTTGAGAATATTTATCTGGGTTGTAGTGGAGACATCATTCTGTTTGTCCATTGTGAAGGGCTACAATGTTAATGAAACTAGTGTGAACTCCACTCACTCACTCACGTACTCACTTTCGATGCCCGCGTCACCTCTGTCCTTCAGAATGTTCTTCAGAAGGACGGTTTGCGTTGTTGTTACAAAGCTCAAATGTATTACTGTAATTCGGTGAGTGGGTGTAGGAAACACAAATCTCCTTACGCAAACATAAACTAACTGCACCGCTGATATTTTTTAACCTAATCTGTATCACCACTGCCTAATTTTAGCGCCTTTTAAGTTCCACCGTTACAATATAAGAACCGGTTCCCGATTGAAAAGGTAGAAAGCACGTCCTGGGTAATACAACCCTTAATGCCGCCTTGTTATGAAATATTGGAAAACACACACAAATCGATAATTCTGAACAGAGAACATTAAGAAATGAAAACATTTTAATGCTATCTCGCCTCTGCATGTGCCATCGCGATAACTAACCATACAATTTACTGACAAAACCCTTATGTGTCTTTTTAGGACACTTTTACCAAGACTGAAACAAAGCTATCGGAGGAGGACACCGTTCCAATGGACAAACAAGACTTGTCATCCTGCAGTGTTGACTATGACGTCGCGATGGCTGATCCGAATCAGCACAACGGCTAGCCCCGGGCAAAGCGGCTGATCCATTGTTCTAATGCTATAGCCCCGATTAGGACAAAGAGTGGGGTGGGGGAGAGGGTCATTCGTTACGTCCTTATCTAGTTGAAGCAGTAGCAGAGTGAGCAAGCGAGCAAATAACGCCATTGTCCGGTGTAAGTGGCCATTGAAACCTTGGCCCTCTGCCTCCGTTTAATGAGCGTTATTATCTCTTTGTGTGAAGCGAGGCCCACTGCCAATAATATGATATCTCGCACAAAAGGACACGGACAATAACGTGTAATTTTGTTAGAAGAAATCGCAACTAACCATGTAACATATTTTCTTGTCTGAAGACATAATTTAGACTTCAAATTTCTCTTGGCATTTACCGATATTTCCGCGCTATTGGATGTATAATTTAATTAAACCATTGGGTCGTTAATTGTTGTAATTGTATTGCTAAGGTTAATTAAGAAAAGCCCCAAGAATATTGATATCATCTTATGTTGACTGATATTGTATAAAGCAGCCTGTCTGGGCTTGGAACAAACACTTGCAATAAAACGTTGTATTACTGTAATCTCTTCTTGTAAACCAATTATGACGTCATTGATGACATTGGCATGACATTAATAAGCCCGTGATTTGAAAACATGTTTTACCATAAGTTCCCGTGTTTTTCAGGTGAACAATTGACTTGCCTTTGCGAGTGTTTGTGACGGGTGCCACCGGTGGGGCGAGATACGCTCACCTTTTCGCGAACACTTGGTAACATCACTTTTTGATAGTTATTCATAAATCAATGCTCATGATATAGTCGGAATCGTACAATGGACTCTGCTTTTAGTAATGATTTCTTATGATTATGGAATTATTTCTTGTCGCAGTTATTTATTCGTTCAATGTATCATAATACGATGCATATAAGTAGTCATCACACTGAAAGGTCATAAAATTCAAATGAATTCAAAAAAGGCTATTTAACATTATTGTTTAAAATGTACTACGCGCATAACATGTTAATAATAATTCATTTCCACAAATTGCATAAATACACGGCTTTTACTGGTGTTGTCTCGGCTGCTGGGTGTTATGCCGGGCCCCCGGGTAACAAAGGCGCGGTTTTCTGCATCTGTGCATGACCCCACGTGGTTTGCAGTTCCTGGGTTTTGTCCTTCACGACAATTAGGAACTTAATGCCAGTGAATAGAAAATCAAATTGAAAATCTAAAAATTGATTCATCCATTCATAACATCTTGCTAGTCAACAGTGTATGACAAAATCAAATCATTTGAATTAAATAGACCAGGTACCCTTATAATTAGTGAGAAGGTATGTCTCCCGCGCTGTCGCGTAGCTCGCCCCCACATATTAAGGAAATGCAGTACTAAAGAGGCCCTTGGAGAAAATGCAACATCTGTTTTAAAAAAAGAAAAGATTTATGAAGTTGTTTTTTTCTGTTTACATAATGAAAATGTAATTTTAGATGCTTTGTAACGTTATTGACAAATGATCTACTACACATAATTTTTATGCTTGAATCGGTGATTTTTATGTTTTTGTACGCATAGTGATAACAAAACTAATGGTTTATTTATTATCTATATTTTTGTGCTATTGTTAGTTTTTGTATATCGTGTCTGATATATGATTCATTACCAGAGAACGTGTTACCAAGATAGTGTTAATATGATTCTCTATTCAGATCTATATTTGAAAACATGTCACCTATCTACACATTTAATATTTCACACATCGCGTCTTTAAATTAATGTCGTGACTCAAGAGAGTTAGTTGCTAAATGCATACTTATATTTATAAATGTGTTAACATGAGAATGACCAATGACCTTTATGAAATCAAATAATATTTAAATAGAAAGCAGTAAATTAGAGCGAGTATTTAATGCAATGCGTTGCTATGTAACCAAGGCACGACTCTACACTGTATGTTGGTGGCAACGGTTGTTCTTAATTTGTAATTTGTCATATGTTATTTTCAAAAGGGTTGTTCAACAAACATACAAAATAATGTTCCACCGAATACGAGATAATACAAGTCATGTTCTATTTAAGAAAATTATTATCATGTAGTTTGTGTATGGGGGTAGGTGGGATTCTACGTCACTTCTGAAATACACTGCAAACTATAACCTGATGTATAATAACTAACTACATATTTATAAAGCGCTGGTATCCAGTTCGAAGAACTGCTCAAAAGCGCTCCATTTGAGTGTACACTAAAAAAGAGACATTACACAGCTAGGAAAACACAAAGCCTCAATACTCTAAGAAAGATTTGGTGAAAAGATGGGTTTTGAGTCTTGATCGGAACAAAGTAGGACTGTCAATGTTCCTGATATCCAATGGCAGCCTATTCCATAGCTCAGGGGCAACTTTGGCGAAACTCCGACCTCCAAAAGTCGCCGTTCTAACACTAGGCACAGAGAGTAGGGACTGGCGTGAATGCTCCTCAAATGTATTATCATCTTTCATCCAAACCACGTATTGTATAATAAATATAGTTTAACCCTAATCATTTATACTCAATGAATATGCTATTGAAATTGTCAAAAGTATTTGTGAAATAAGTACTGCTATTTCATCCCACCATTTAAAGGCAATGAATTTCACTTAGTATGTAAATCGAGAGATCTCCAGCAAATAAACTGTAAATGGTCTCTTCTGAACTGACTTACCATTTTGAAATCACAAACAATAGTTGCACCATATGGCGAATTTCTCAATGTAATCACAATATGTTTATCAAAATGGTATTGATCTCAAATCACACAGAGTTCCAGCATGTGTTTCATTTACACTGGATCGCGATCTAATGGTCAAGGAGCACTTCAACCCCATGTCCAGCTGACAGAGAAACTGACCGGCGAGGCTCCCCACATCTTAAGGAGCTGTGAGTTAATGGGCCTGGCCTTTCAACCTTCACTTTTAACCAAACTCTCATGATGAAAATTCGACATCTGCTGCAGACCAAGGGCAGAGGTCATTTCCTTATTCATGAATAAAGGACCTAACCCGATCGACGTGGATCACTCGATTTAGCCCGATTCTACAACGATTTTAATAAATTGTCAAACTAAATTTAGTTTGACGGTTTTTTTCTTACGATATAAAGTATATTCTTGTACGTAAAAGTAAAGTTTTAAATTTAGACCCAACAATCAACATTTATTGTTTTTTTAAATTCCTTGAATTATAATTAAATGAAGTCTTGACATTGACTTATCAGGGTTCCTCTAATGCGAAGTTCGATACAGATACTAACATCTGTATAAAAATATAGAACTTGAAATTCATTAGTCAATCCTATCTTTATAGTACCTTGATAATACCGCTTCAAATTAAAACCTAAAGATAATATTTTAAAGTATATGTAGTGCTGTTTTTGTTAGGTTACAAATAGTCATGACGGCGATGAATTCCTTTGTAAAATAACTGTAATATTGTCTAATATCCGATCGACCTGAATTACTATTATATCTATTTATCCCGTATCAAATTGATAGGTTAATAACAGATAGCGGCGCTAGTATCTAAAGCTCACACAGAAATACGATGCTATTTTCCAGCTGATTAGGCACTTATGGAAAACCCGAGGCCATATCAACTGCGATGCGAGAGCGGGCGCTTCAGCAAGACCGGGCGGTACCTCGAGGCCAGAACAGATTACATACTCCCTCGTCTAAAATGAGAGTTATCGGGAGGAATTGGAAGAAATGGTGAATAGAATCAAATAAAGCGTGTTTTGTGATCGCGTTGCGTGTACCTGAAGGTGATAACAATTGGCATGGGACGACAATACGAGGCGCCATGGTAATGGCTGTGTCAGGCTCTGACACAGGGTTTGGTCTACCGTGAGCTTTAGAAATTGATGGATTTTGGCTGGTGATAAAGATATACAACGTGTTTTCGGGCGTTTGGGACATTTTTTGCATGTTTGAGAATATATAGGGCAGTGAAAATTACCACTTTCTGTGAAAGGTTCTGTGTTCGGTTGACCTGGTTTCTATGTCGAGGGAACAACGTATGTGTGTCCTTAAGAATTGAGCGTAGAATTTGAAATCGTTTTTAAGAGTGATTATGGTAAAATTGTATGTTTACATGTATTAAAAATGTGTAATCAGTTGTAGTAGTAATAGTAGTAGTTGAAGTAGTAGTAGTAGTTGTTAATAGTAGCAGTAGCAGCAGTAGTAGTTGTTAGTAGTAGCAGTAACAGCAGCAGTAGTAGTAGTAGTAGTAGTAGTAGTAGTAGTAGTAGTTGTTGTTTGTTGTTCAGCGCCGCACTCAGCAATAATGACGACTCTCTGTAAATAATCGAGCCTGGACCAGACAATCCAGTGACTGACATCATGAGTAGCAATAGTAGTAGTAGTAGTAGTAGTTGTAGTAGCAGTAGCAGCAGTCGTAGTAGTAGTAGCACTAGTAGCAGCAGCATTAGTAGTAGTAGTAGTAGTAGCAGTAGTAGTTGTAGAAGTAGTAGAAGTAGTAGTAGTAGCTGAAGAGGTAGGAGTTGTAGGCGTGTTGACAGCAGAGGGAATAACAGTAGAAACACAGTACGTTGATGTCAGTAACAACAGCACCAAGCAGCGTTCGTAGATGACGTAGTGGTGGCGGTAGTAGCACTAGTTGTAAGTAGGTGGTAGTCGTGATGGGGATGTGTGGGAATGAATGAGTGGGTATGGTTTTACGCCGCTTTTAGCAATATTATAATAAAATACAAATAATGATAATAATAATAATGACGTTGTTTGTACCGCGCTTAACTCCATACAACTTATGCTCAAATCAATGCACAATCTTTAATCAAAACCCCAGAAGAGGTAAGTTATGAGAGACGCTTGGGCGATTGTAGTGGTGGTGGTGGTGATGGAGATTGTTGTAGGGCTTGTAGTTTTGATGTTGATGGTGGTGGTGGTTGGGGTGGTGTTTATAGGGGTTGTAGTGGTGGTGAAGGTGATGATGGTAGAGATTGTGGTGGTGATGGTGGTGGTGGTGAAGATTATGGTAGGGATTGTTTTGGTGTTGATGTTGGTGGTGTTGGTGGTGGTGGTGGTGGTGGTAGTGGTGGTGGTTGTGGAGGTGGTTGTGGTAGTGGTTGTGGAGGTGGTGGTGGTGGTGTAGGTGATGGTTGTGGGGATTGTGGTGTGGTGGTGGTGGTGGTGGTTGTGGGGATTGTGGTGGTAGTGGCGGTGGTAGTGGGGATTGTGGTGGTAGTGGGGATTGTGGTGGTGGTGGTGGTAGTGGTTGTGGGGATTATGGTGTGGTGGTTGTGGTTGTGCGGATTGTGGTGTGGTGGTGGTGATGGTGGGGATTGTGGTGGTAGTGGCGGTGGTAGTGGTAGTGGTGGTGGTGGTTGTGGGGATTATGGTGTGGTATAGGTGGTGGTGATTATGGTGGTGGTGGTGATTGTGGTGGTGGTGGGGATTATGGTGATAGTGGTGTAGGTGATGGTAGTGGTGGTTGTGGGGATTGTGGTGTGGTGGTGGTGGTGGTTGTGGTGATGGTGGTGATGGTGGTGGTGGTGGTAGTGGTGGTGGTGGAGGTGGGGATTATGGTGGTAGTGGTAGTTGTGGGCATTGTGGTGTGGTGGTGGTGTTTGTTGTAGTGGTGGTAGTGGTGGTTTTGGTGGTAGTGGTGGTGGTGGTGGTGGTGGTGGTGGTGGTGGTGGTTGTGGGTCTATAGCTGGCAGTCGTGATGGTTGTGCTTGGAGCGGTTGTTGGGTTCTGTAGTGATGGTTGTGGTTGTGGTGGCAGATGTATATGTTGTATCTTTATACGATGTAGTGGCAAATATACATGTAGTTAATAAGAGTTCTTGCTCTCAGTTAAACGACAAGTACGTGTATGACAACAGGCGTTGTCATTGAACTGCCCCAAGTGTACTCAACATGCAACGTCAAACGTGGCTATATGCCATATTTTAGTTTTATTTTGCTCATTTAGACACGGAATTATTCGATGACAAAGAACATCGAAAACCTAAGCGATGATTGTCGAAACCATTGCCATCTCCTTGTGCAAAGCCAATACATGTTGTCATACTAATCTTACTTTATGAAGGAATTTTAATTATGAATATTAATTGTATTATTATATTTTGAGTAGAAAGAATATAAAATTAATAATATGAAGTATTTTCTCATTTTAAGTTTGTTTGATATAGATATATATATTTTCAAGAACTGACCCACTATCCTAACAAAACAATTAAACCCCATGACTTATGAATCCAGACTATTTTAATCACGTTGTCAACCGTCCAAAATTTACGTTACTGCACAGATGAATTTTCGAAAAATTAACATTTATAAAGATGTTCGTTCACGGTTGTAAATAAACCACAATTTCACCGAGCATGTTGATAGTGTATATTCTGAAAATATATGTTCGGGGTACAAATTATTATAAACGTGCCGGATTTTCAAAATATTTATTTTTTATGCTCGTACAATGCAAATATCTCAAATAAATACAAAGTAGAAAAATTACACCACTGTCTTTAAGATTTGTTGTTAAATGGGGTAAAGCCCGATTTTTATCTTAAAGAAAGATTTACACTTGACATTCCGTTATGCTATATTTATTTTAAATATGTTTCGTTGAGGTATTGATTTACGCACAATTACCTGGTGTTTTTTTGTTTTTCTGAGTTCCACAGTAAATTAAATCAATATTTGTAATAAAACTTTAGGAAAGCTAAATGCAGTTAAATATCGCCTCTTTAACGTTACATCAAAGGCTAGACACTCTGCTGGGTGTGTATTACATGACTTTAATATCGTTTACAATGATCAATGTACAACAGTATATCACCAGGGCAAGCATCCCACTAGTTATAACTAGAATGGAAAACAATTTCATCTCACCAGCGTCGATCGATGAAAATGATATGATATAATCAGGAGGGTAATGTGTACTATTTTTTATTTTTTCTATTTTAGTTTTCCTTTATCTTTTCTTCTATTTTTTAATTTATTATTTTTTTCTTCCTCTTTTTTTTTTTTGGGGGGGGGGGGGGGGGGGGGCATGTACTAATTTAAAAATAATAAGCTATATTGTTTTCACAGGTGTGACTATTATTAAATGGTGCGTGATTTGTATCAATTCAGTCTTAAGTTTATACACGAGATCTATATCTTTTACATGAGAATATATGAAGAAATACAGATAAAATGGTGTTTCTCGTGATATGATCAGAGCAGGGGGGGACAATGGTAAATTGGGTGTTACGTTGGTTGTGTTTTATTGCGAGCTGAAATGATTTTTTATTGCATGTAAGACGACACATTAACCTTCTCTAGGGGTGGGGGCGGGGGTGGGGTGGTAACAATGTTCCGTTGTTCCGTCCCCCCTGAGACCACAGTCTCAAATCAGAACGTGATTTTGGAAATTAGTGATTCATCACCATGAATTTGCAACGCAGATTCTTCATAAAACGATTAAAAACACATTTTGTTTAATTGCATAGAGCAATTGTACATGTTCTCGCTTGAGAGGAGAGACGCTGTAAAGTGATAGGTTCTAGGTTGTGGGTGCGCACGCAGAGATTGAATGCCTTGAGTGACAGGATCAATTACACAAATAGAAAGTAATCAATATGTTCCTGATCAGAGATGGGATCACGTGATCGTCAATCTATAAATCTGTGATGCACGAGGAGTGAGAGAGGATGTAAATACCGCGTACTACAAATATATCGTTTCACAAAAAAATTCATCTTCACAAGATGTATCTCAGTTTAACCACATTCACACGTGGGAGACTATGCCTTGGGTTGTTGTACCAATATATCAACGGATATTTTATCACTGATTTTGCTCCATTTACTAAATGAAACCTTTTATTAATATTGCATTAAATTTAACATGTCCTTAAATGGTATTCAAGTTCATGTGAATACTGGTATTGTTAAGTTATGACAAGTAAGTACATGCCATGGGAATTATGCTAAAAAAATTCAAATATACAAAAATTTGAATAATTGTGAGGAGTTTCAAAAAACACATTGTTGTCTAATCTACAATTATTGATAATTGGACAACGCACGACAAGCACGTTATTTCAGTATACAATAATATAATGCATATTTTATATTATTTATATATTGATAACTACACCTGCGTGTATACATAGAAAGACAAATTAGGAGGAGACGGCAATTGTCCCTACTGACACGATAATATCATTGTGAAAATTTCAACATCAGACAATTTGGGATTAGGGAGATTACATGGGACTAGCGCCACAATACACAGATATATAGTGATAGATAAAGTGGTCATTTAGATTGTTATCTCAGGGAGTTCGGAATGTTCTTTCAATTTGTATATAGTTTAAGGTTGTCAAGAGATACGTATTCGTGTGGGTTTATATGGGATCAGCTTACACGAGGGGGTATCGGGTTCCAAATTGATTCAATTATCGTTATGAATATGGCTTCATAAATAAACTAAATATGACTCATAACCATTGACGTGTTTGATAATTAAAATGAAATGATGCGTGTGCCACTGATTTAATATATATTTGCTAATACGATTGTATTTTAATTTGTTGGTATTTTGTACGAACGAGTTCTAATGAATTGATGTTTTTCAGCAACCATTAAGCAATATAATTATAAGAGAAAGCTATAATTCATTGTTTACCAATTACAGTGTACTTAAGGGTAAAATATAAATAGGGCAACAGATATGAACACGTACTTTGTTGACAAAAGACAAACAGGAAAAAAACAAGCGTATCAAAGGACCTTAAAATTCTCATTGATTCTATAAAGAAATCTCATGTTATATCATTAATACTTCAGTTTCAAAGATGACATAGAATATACAGTGCATTATCAATTACTTTATATTGTCAATTTGAAAAGTGATAAAATTTAAAAGATGACATTTTTTACTAATTATTTATGAACGTTAAACAATGTTTAATATTAATAATTTTATATAATTTTATATATTTAATACTGACGCGATTCTGATCTTCATAAAATCTATACCTGATTTCTTCTCTTCGGAAATCCTCTCTGTTACCAACCCAGCATCGGCGAACCCCCTCAGCATGTCTTGGGTATGGCTGGGGAAGGGGTGTCCACCCTCGCTACCCCGCAAGCCAAGCAAGGCATCGATGCTGTGGAAACTTCTCGTCGTGGCACTCATTGATAGTCCGGGTTCGAATCTCACTTCCAGTAAAGACTTGAAATCATATATCCTTAACAAGTCTGTTACCTAATGCTACGTCTTCCTTCTTGAAGAAGCTCAAACGTTGGTGAATAGATCAATGTGTGTCTTTAAACAATTCATATAATAGCTGTAAAAGTTAGAAACTGTTTCATATCGGAGTTCCCAGTCGGACTTCAACACGATCTTGTCAACCACCTCGCTAGTCTAAATGCTAACTAAATTAGTCCTCTACGAGCACGGCACAGGTAGCGGTTGTACCTCTTCACCTGAAACCTGAACAGCAGTGAGTCGCTATCTCCAACACTGTCAGGGCCTAATGCACTGTCCGAGACTGATACAGTCCTACTGTTGGCTTCATAAAGTAACCTAACCCTTCATTGTTAATATTTCAAATGAGTTTAAGCTAATCCTTAGAGCTCGTCAGGAGCGATGACAGTGGTTTTACCCGAGGGCTTCCCTACCCCGTGGAGAGGCATGAACACTCGCTGACAATACGCGTCGTTGGTAACAAGATGGGCGGGGCCCAGGAAATTAATTGCGGATAAATAAGCTGTGGAGGAACCAATCCCGATTCAGCTCGAGTATCTTGGCTCTCAACATGCAAACACGAATGAGTAATCTACCACAAACACGTCAGCCTGCAGCTACATAGCCGACAACATCATCACTACGACCGTGACAGAGGTACAATAGCAGGATACTAGAGGGCGCTGCAGTCTGCGTGCGGCGCGCGAGCTGTGACGTGGAGAACGGCGTTAACGTGACAACTAACGTCACCCGGAAACCAACTTGTCGCGGCTAAAATTAGATTAAGATCACCCTGCTTATTATTGCACGAACACGCGTGGACTTTTTAAAGTTGAGGACACAAAAATGTGAATAAATTGGACGGGCGAAACAGTACTCTTTCAAACGCCAGCAAAATGGCGTCAGATAATTGGAGCACGTTCTTTGACGTTAGCCTCCATCCCGACGAAACTTGAAATGATTGGCAAACGTCTGACTATCAGGATCCTGCCAGGTGCATCGCTCTGTTATTGTGCTGCCTCTGTCCCTGATAATTCACATTCTTTAAAAAACTAAACATTCAAAGAGAATGGTGAGACAAAACAATCATACGTTTCCGATTATTTGCCGTCAACGGTTGAATTATCCATAATCGTTTAAATCTCAGGACAGATAAATTAGACATGGTATGAACGCTGAGAATTGATAACGTATCACCATGGATGTTTGTTTTTAATAAATGTATACCGAAGCCAATGTAACATTTGACCTAACATTTGGAATTGTTTTGTCATTATTGTTGTATTCAACCTTGGTCTAAATTGTAGGCTATGGTGTAGGCATCATGCTTATAGCATCTTTAAGGCAGATATCATATGACAAAGCGTGGTTACATTTTGTATTTGAGACTTGGATGCTGATCGTTTAATCTTATCGAATAGCCTATGTTGAATATTGTTACAGCTGATACAGTCACGAGTGGAAATCGTGTGTCATGAGACAAGGTTAATAAAAATGTAGTTTCTATTAAATATATATTGTTATTACAGTGTAGTGGCACATTGTCGTGAATGAATGAATGAATGAATGAACGAATGAATGAATTTGTTTGCTTTGTTTGTCTGTTATTTAACGCCGGGCTCAGCAATATTCCAGTTTCATGACGACGGTCTGTAAATAATCGAGTCTGGACCAGACAATCCAGTGATTGACATCATGAGCAATTGGGATACGATGACATGCATCAACCAAGTTACCGAGCCTGACCACCCGATCCCGTTAGAAGCCTCTTACGACAAGCATGGTCCTTGAAGACCTATTCTAACCCTGATTTTCACGGGTGGAATGAAGGAAGGAAGGAAGGAATAGAACGAACGAACGAACACACGGTCGAACGAACGCTGCACAAATATATAAAATAAATAAATACTTTCAACAATAATGACAGTGATGCCTTTAAACATTAACCCGATGGTTGTGGTACGACTTGGCCACATACACTCGATGCATTTTCCAAGTGGCAATAGATCGAAGTTGAAGGCTACTTTATCAAATCACGTCATGTGTTGCGGCCTTCCTGCCTGGTCTAATGAATAATATCAACGTGACAATGTTCGCGTACAGGATTCAATCAAACATCTGTGTAATTTCCACTCAGGAGGATCTCTATTCACACTATTCACTAATTCGCTGTCAAAACGATAAAAAGGCCCTCCCAGCGTTCTTTTACGAGCACCCTTTCTTCACGAGAAACACGGTCTCTGCTCCACTGGAAAACCTAATTCGGTGCCATGGACATTCCTAAGATGTTTTCAAAGACAACATTGAATAGACTTATTTATCACAGTTTAATGTCATTGGAAAAGAAATAGTAATAGATCCCGGTAAAACTAGTTGTGTTACCGTGAGGCATTCATTCACTCACCCACTCACTCACTCACTCACTCACTCATTCAGAATGACACCATACACTTTAAACACAAATCATCACATCCCTAACGACGCAATCACATACTCGGTTTTATCACGATGGTGTCATACACATTAACACAAAGCGTCAAGGCAACTCGTAAAAATTTATTTTTCTTTATTTTTAAATTGTATTCATTCGACAAAATGTAGTCAAGCATCAAGCATATACACGCCTTAACACATCTTGGTGACACAGTTAACGCCCAAATTAAATTTCAATAATCACTATAATGACAATTGAATATTCTTGAGACATCGTTTGTACGTTATGCTTTAAGCGTGTTAAATCCCGTGTAGTTTGCAAATATAGAAGTACAAAGCATTGTCAGATATACCTGCATGAGATGCGTGTATATACCAGACAGAAATACTATGGGATATACTAGTACATAACGCGCCACAATGTTTCAGGTCAGAACTAACCAAATTATATAAATATTTTCCAGGAAGGTAATCAACGGTTATGATAAATGAATTATTAGTGAAAAAAAAACATATTATTTTAATTAACATTAAGAAATTAATATAAATTATCGAAATGTGTGGAATAACGATTAAGCTAATCACGTGTATGTAGAATATTTACATAATGCACCAACTGTTCGAGCCTGTATCGCCTTCACATAATGGCAATAAGCTTCACAAGAGCTCCGATAAATAGCAAAACTTTCAAACTCTGTTACTTTATGCAAATATCTCTGAACATGTATCAGATTAATTTTAAGGACTTCATGTAATGGTATTCTTGTATTTCATGATGAAAAATGTTTACTTTATGTAGAATAGGAATCATAATATATTCCTAACTGATCAAGGCCACAGCATTTTCCAGAATGAACTCTTTAAAAAGATTTATATGACTTCAATTCAATATATCGTCCTTTTTATGAACTAGAACGTCGAACTTCGACATAATACTGACATAAACCGAGGAGCAAAATAAATATCTTAAGTTAGTGATAACATATCCAAAATTTGAACTGCTTAGTCATATTTTATATTAGTTATATTTTTTAATATATTTTGATGTAAAACGTTAAAACGTTTTAAAAATCAAAAACAAATTTGCATAATACACAATTGCTAATGGTTATCTTAAACGTCTTAAATTGGAAAATCAATAAATATATTTCGGCACGAATTTACATGTAAAACGTGTTAGAGTTCCTGTGGTTTAAACTTATATTTTACCCCAGTCTTCAATGAATCCACTGATCTCTACACAGCATCTCTACACTAGTAAAACGTTTACAAACTGCTGCAACAATGAGTGATGTTACATAGACATGATCTAATTTAATCATGTTATGTTAATCTAGTTCTTTCAATTTTCAATTACATAAAACCCACACTCGGTTTACTTTCTATTGCCCCTCGGTTTCCTCAAGTAACGATAGTGCATCTTCATCAGCTCTTCGATTTTGCCTCTGAATCAAATGTAATGGAATTTTACTTGTATGTGTGTCACATTAGCTGGTAAAATTTGATTGAAGGCATCCGAATTAATATATTTGTCAAGGTACTTATATACCAGTCAGTATATAGTTAATGCTGTCACTACAGCACTTCTCTACGAGTCTCTTGATTTGTTAACTTGTCAATATCAACATTTCTACACTAGTTAATAAATGTTTAATACCGGTCTGTGAATGTTTTATCTAGTTATTATCCGTTTTTATGCTTGTTCGTAACTGTTTTATGAAGATAGCATAAGCAGTCACTAATCATTAATGTTTTATCTTGATAATATCTCTTTAACATACTTGTCAGTTATTGGTCAATCTTGAAAATATACGCACTACATACTAATATCCTAATATTGATCATATATTCACTACACACAATTTGGTGATTATTTTATCCTTTTAAGAAACAGATAAACAGGGCATGTACATAAACAGGCTTTTGATATGAAGAATAACATGTTTCGGCAAATTCGAGACAGCAAGGTCACACTATACGAAGAATAACATGTTTCGGCAAATTCGAGATAGCAAGGTCACACTATATGAAGATTAACATGTTTCAGCAAATTCGAGACAGCAAGGTCACGCTATATGAAGAATAACATGTTTCGGCAAATTCGAGATAGCAAGGTCACACTATATGAAGAAAAACATGTTTCGGCAAATTCGAGATAGCAAGGTCACACTATATGAAGAAAAACATGTTTCAGCAAATTCGAGATAGCAAGGTCACACTTACAAAAGCGATAAATTAAAACCCTTTCTATAATCATAATGTATATCACAAAGCAGAGTCTATTACACGAGTCCGACAAAATCGTGGGCATAGTGATGATACCACGTGTTCCCGAAAAGGTGAGCGTGTTCAACCTGTGGCACTCGTCAAAAACACACGCAAAGGCAAGACAAGTGTTCACCTGAACAAACACGGGAACATATGGTCCTGGGCATATTTGTTGTCACTGATGCGTCAAATATGGAAAGGTCCTCCACAGGTCTTCCATAAAAGTTTTTGAAATCTTTACTAAAGCCTAAAATATTGTAACCCTGATGAAATCTTTTCAGCAATGGTCGTATGACGGGCTTTAAAATTTTCGTACAGCATGCTCGATTGTACCTTAAAAGTTGTGACATGAAAACACCAAAAGCTTGTGTTGCTGGGATATTGTTCGACAGACAGGAAAATGTAATTGTTGGAAAATTGAAGTCACCCCTCTTGTCATACAATCTTGTGGATAGTTTGTTCTCATTCTGAATATTTATGCATACATGTAGATTTAAATATGAAACAGATGAGGCGTTTCACTGATCTGTTTTATTTCTTTCTCAGGTGAGTAAATCAGTGGAAGGAAATTGGCTCGTTAACAATTTTTAAACGATATCAGTTCATCGACATACTTCAAGCTTAAGTTGAACTTGTATTCCCGTGATGTGGCTTTGCCAATCCATGCAGACATTCTGTTTCAATACAATATAGAAACAGAGTGGGCGTCAAGGAGGCATAAGTGGTGCCCATGGGGATGCCTACTTCTTGTCTAAATGTCTTATCCCTAAATTTCAGATTGGTGTTATCAACGAGTCCAACATTTCACAGAATGTTTTCTCAGTAAACTTCAGATGACATTTGCTTTCATTTTTGACAAATTGTCCTGAACCTTTGGCGATAGAGATGTAACTGTGGTCACCACGGTTAGTGACATATGCCCTTAGATCAAGAAATTAAATGTTGTCGTGTGCGATAATGTTGCGAGAGCCTTACAAATCAAATGTTTTGACAGAAAGAATTGTACTTAGTCCTTTTCTATAATTTCTAAAATTCAAGCAAATCCTTTGACTTCTTGAGAATCCACTCGGTATTTTCCCCACTTGTCTTGAATACTTTTTGTGTGAAGAAAATCCGTTCTTGATTGTATTAGGAATTATGGTTAATCTTTCAGACAGGGATGTGGTTGTACATATATATATTTGTCGTCGTAAGGGCTTTTTATAGCCTTGGAATCCAGTACAAAAGATGAATGGATATGTCTTCAAGCTACAGGTTGACAGCACTGATGCGTGGTTTGGGGAGATTTGTTTGTCCTAAACATACTGGCGATATATGTGGCATTATTTGACGAGTCACAGAAACCAAGTTCTTTGATCAAATAATTAATGTAGTGATGCTTACAAATAATGCTTGTGTAATGTGAAGCTTTGCAAGTGGGAACAAATACAAACGTTTCATGTCGGGCGGCAAGAGTTTTGATGACCGCTGACTGGGACAGAGTCGGTTTATTCCAGTTCAGTTTTCTGTTTTTCTTTTTTTCTGTTTGTTCATCATGTCAAATACAACATCACGCACTGATTTAACCCACTCCGAAAGACATTTAAAAGGATCTTCCTATCTTTTGGCCCATTTGAGGCCTACGACTGCACAGAATCCTTAATGATTGAAAGTTCTGATCCCAAATGATAGCAGACTGTTCACGACTTGGGCCACATTGAAGTAACTGTAGAAGATTGTTATTGTCAACAAAAGAAACAGGTTGGTATCTGTAGACGAGTCTTGACAACCACAGTAGAGGCAGTAGATGTGTTTGCATGTTGTTTCTCTCTGCAAAACATGTGGATATTAACGTTCTCTATGGAATATTTAATATGCTGTTTTGATTATTAGTTTGCTGGTTAAATAGTCAGTATGTTGCCTGGATCATTATTTGCTGGTTGAATGAGTATGTTGGTTGATTGACGTTTTTTGTAGTTTGCTGTTTGAATAGTTTATTTGTTGTGGAACGTTTGGTGTGCTGGTTGCATATAGTATTCTTAGTCAATATTTTGTATGCTAACCGAATGTTTAGTATCCTGGTCAAATAGATATACAACGCATTTAGTATGCTTGGTATATGCTCTATATGTTGTATGTATTTAATAAGTATGCTGGCTTAATATTGAACTTGATGGAGAAATGTTTAGTATCCTGGCTAAGGGATGTATTTTTTTATGCTGGGTTAATGCGTAGCAAGCTCCCTGAATGTGTAGTATGCTGGCTTTATTTGAAATATTATCAATCAAGAATCATATGCTTGTTTAGCTGTTTATATTTTTCCCCACAGCGTCGGTTATGTTCTTTTTTTTTAAATAAAAACGTTTTTTAACATTTAAAGACTTTTAAACGTGTCATTATAACATATTGAGTCTGTGAGTGAGTGAAATGGTTTTAACGCCGCGTTTGTCAGTATCACAGTTACATCACGTAAGGCAAGCTTAATGTTGGAGGAAATAAGCACAAAGTGGTGCAGGTCTTGGACGTTTACCACTTTGTTGAAATCCACGGGCACAGGACTGATAAAACGACGGATCATAATCGGGACGAAATTGGATTCGTAATCACAAACATATTATCCTGGCACGCCTAAGGGACGCAACTCTAAACATTCATACAGACGTTAAGTTGAAATAAAGTGATGAATCCCTCCAGCTACTGATGAGCAAGTTTTGCAATTAGGAGCGGATTTATCAGGCCCAGGGATGGTAACGCCGCTTCCTGCAGTATCAGACAACACGCGATATTTTGTAACAAGTAAAGTTTTACTTTTGAGAGAGATCTGAAATGTCGCAAGGGACGATTAAGCCGTAGATTTCTTAATCCGATTGCTTGAAGGACGGAGCTTTCCGTTTTCTTTCGCCCAATCACAGATTAATGATTGGGAGGGATGGTCCCTGGGAGTAATTAAGCAAATACTTCGCATGCGCATTGACATAGATCAAAGATGGAGGCCGTAGTCTGTTTCCATACGCAGAACAAATTTCCGTAATTAAGTTTAAGCACGACAAATTGACAAATTGGTATCAGCAATGTTCTCACGCAAATCTCGTGAGTTGAAACATCACCAATCATTGGATTGTGTTCATAGGGCACTCTTGTCTTAGTTACTAATGAGTGAGTGAGTGTGGATGTGGATGGGTGTGTTTTGTTTGTTTGTTTGTTTGTTTGTTTGTTTGTTGTTTAATGCCGCACTCAGCAGTATTCCAGCTATATGACGGCGGTCTGTAAATAATCGAGTCTGGACCAGATAATCCAGTGATTGATATCATGAGCATCGGTCCACGCAATTGGGATTTGATGACATGCATTAACCAAGTCAGCGAGCCTGACCACCCAATTCTGTTAGTCGCCTCTGACGACAAGCATGGGTTGCTGAAGACCTATTCTACCCTGTGTAGTGAGTGAGTTGGGTTTAACGCCGCTATGAACATTATTCTGGTGGTTATATAACGGAGTGTCTACTTAATGTGGAAAGAAAGGGATGCAGGTCTGAGACATTTACCACTTTAGCGAAACCCACAAGCACGGGTAAGGTGCTAGCCTGTCTCACAGTCCTGGAACCGTATTATTTTCCCATTCGCCCAGCTCTAAGTCTAGATTTTCCTCAGGTTCAGTTACTAATGAGTGAGTGAGTAAGTGAGTGAATTTGGTTTAATGCCGCTTTCAAAACAACAACTGTATCAAGGCTTAACTTGGGTGTAAAACACAACGTTACGCAAGTCATAGACGTGAACGAATTATACGAGCACGGACGGGTATGGTACTGCAAACCAGGGCACCATTCGGGGAACAGCGACAAAAATGTTGGTTCAAATATGTGAGTGAGTGAGTGAGTATGGTTTTACGCCGCTTTTAGCAATATTCCAGCAATATCACGGCGGGGGACACCAGAAATGGGCTTCACACATTGTACCCATGTCGGGAATCGAACCCGGGTCTTCGGCGTGACGAGCGAACGCTTTAACCACTGGGCTACCCGACCGCCCCTGTTCAAATATGTGACACACACACACACACACACACACACACACACACACACACACACACACACGATATATATACATATACATATATAAAAGATATATATAAATATATATATCAAGAGAGAGGGGGGAAGGGGTTAGAGAGATTTGTATATAGATATGTTTCTTTGTTGTTTAACGCCACTCTCAGCAATATTCCAGCAGCTATATGACGGCGGTCTGTATATAATATAGTCTGAACAAGTGAAATATGAGCAATAATCTCCTCCACTGGGATACGGTAATATGCATCAACCAAGTCAGCTAACCTGGCCACCCGATCCCGTCAGTCGCCTCTTACAACAAGCATGGTCGCTCGCCTCTTACAACAAGCATAGGGTGCTGAAGACCTATTCTACACAGGTCTGTGCATATAGAAACTATGTGTCTATTCAAAGGTATAATGATCTATTGTACCTTATTATTATCCATCATGCAATATATATCAAATATAAATATTGCCGTCAAACTGTCATATTAATTTCGACAATTTTCATTATTTGAGGGGCGGTCCGGTAGCCTAGTGGTTAAAGCGTTCGCTCGTCACTCTGAAGACCCGGGTTCCATTCCCGACATGGGTACAATGTGTGAGGCCCATTTCTGGTGTCCACCGCCGTGATATTGCTGGAATATTTCTAAAAGCGGCGTAAAACCATACTCACTCACTCACTCATTATTTGAATACATAAGGGTACCATGAGTGAGTTGGTGCATGTTGTTTTTTGCCGCACTCAGACATGTTTCAGCTATATATAGCGGCGGTCTGTAAACAATCGAGAAGTCTGTTCCAATAGAACCACAGACAGAAAGCATAACAATAATCCACGCCATTTTGGGTACAGTGTCAAGCAATCGCCCGCAGATCCTGATCAACCGATCACTATTTTAGCCGGCTCTTACAGATGTTTCTGAGAACATTTTGTCACACGGGGTATGAGCTTGTGTACCTTATGCAAAGTTAAATAATGTCGTACAGATCAAATATTCTCACGGATGTGAAATTATTCAACCTAAATTGATCGTAAATGTATCGTTAATATATCAAAAATGCAATTCTTTAAATAACCAAAGTCTGGGACTGTGCATACGTAAATGTATCGCGCTGATATACTGAAGTATCTCTAGCATCTACACTGAGGAGCGAAGGAAACTATACCTCACTGTTGATTTTATCATGTTGATTTCATCATGTTTGATTTTATCAAATGAAAATATCTTAAGTTAGCGATATTATGTTAAAAAATAACTATACTGGCGCCCAGTCAGCACTTAAAGAATACGTCTACATTGTTTTATGTTTTTAATATAATTTGATTAAAAAATCCTAAAAATTAAAAAAAGATCGCATAATACACAAATTCTGTTGGGTATTTTAGACATGTTATTATTGAAAATCCAACATTTCAAACATGGAAGGGGTCATGTGCTTGCAAAGTCATTTCTTAGTCCAGTCTTCATTGAATCAATTTATTTTGACACAAAATTACCCAGCCATAGATCACTTTTCACAAACTGTTGCAGAAGTGAGTGATGGTTAAATGGACATAATCAAATTTAACAACAGTTATTTCAATTGGGTATATTTTCTTTTGCCCATCCGTTCAGCTGACTGTTATATACTGTGCAGTTTGTCATTCAGAAATTAAATCAGTAATCAGTCTTCTAGTATGTCCTCACATCTGTCATTTTCTTCCTATTGCCATATTTATTTTCTTCTCGCTAGTATCCAAACACGTTATTCATGATGGTTTCGGTAAACATATCCGTTTCAATTATTTTAGTTATTTAGGGAGGCCACTTATGTTAAGCCCTGACACTAATGCCATATGCGAGTTCCAAGTGTCTATATGACATGACAACACACGTTACACGACGTGACGACAACTTTCAAAGGATTACTTGAAGTGGAAAAACAAACAGGCCACCCTGTCACACCCCTATTGACACAACGTACGTCATATGTGATGGCCGTCTCGACACTATACCATTGGGGTGTATGAGAAAGATAGAATCAGTCCCTCTTTAAACATAAAGTACAAGTTATCCACGTGTCAGAATGGGACAGTTTGCTCGAGGCTGTGCCCTGAACATGATCTTATTTATTTGTTGAGGTTTATATATGTGGAAACTCTCACGGCTCGGGGTATTATATTAATGTGATGAATATATTAACTGTTTGTTCATGAATATTATTTGACCGTAATAACATGTACGTTTAATGTGAGTTGACGTTTAATGGTGCATTTCAACATGTCTCGTTCAGCCGTCATTGCCAGTGTTTGCATGTGGAAAAGATTTTTTTTTTAAATATTTTATTTATTTTTATAGTATAAGTATGTTCTTCTGGCACATCGTTCACGTATAAACATACCATGGTATTCATCTGCAATATATTAATAGTTTTTGGACAAACTGAAATACAGAATCGTTCATTATGAGGGATGTAACTGTGTCTTCCAAGCTCCACATTTAAACCAATAAATTGAATGTCTGAAAAAAATGAATAGATGTACGCATCAAATTAAACTTGTATGTACGAGACTGAGCCAGGAATAACATGTTTTTACTGGAATCACAAATGAAACCAAGCGTTTCAATGATGTCGAGATACTGGCTTCAACACAAAACATCGGCGACAGGACTCACCCAAGTGTTTAATCATTGTAATGGGATGTAATCAAATTAACTCCCTGTTCCATGCCATACGACTAAAACAAGTCATGTTTCTGATTTTCGGCGTTGCACGAACAACACCAAAAGAGTCGAATTCAAAGTTGAGTACCTCCAAAATTATCTTGAAGAAATGCAAATTAATTTTACGCAGTGTACAACTGTTCAGTTCTAAACAACAATTTTGAAATACCAATAACACATTTCTCGTAAAACAAATAGTTTAAACTTAGTGGGGGCGATCAAATAAGGATGTTGAAACCAAGCACTTTACTTGATGTAACATTTTATAACATATTTCATATAAAAAAAATAGACAATTGAAAGGGATAATTTACGAATTTAAAGTTAATTAACGAGGGGAAAACAGCGAAAATATTGACGATGGGCTGTGTACCGTTTCACAAGAAGCATGAAAACAGTTTATTAAAACATGAAAGGGTGATAACACAATATACCATCAAACAGAACCATTTGTCAGACAATTCCTCACTTAGCACATTAAATGACAAAATAGGTCGACAACTTTTGAAGTGTTTTAACAAAGTTTGGTTGATAAATTTTCCATTACTTTTTGTACATTTTCCACCGAACCACGCACTGACATCTATCACGCGGTTAAGACTAGTTCTGGCAAAGCGTGCCAGTCTGCATTACGCGCCCATAACGTTGTAAATCGGCCGCCAGTTACTTTATCGCCCCTAATTAGATCTCGCGGGATCTCGGGAACGGGTCAGATGGTCACAGGCTCTAAGTACCCGGATAATCCCCGCCTTGCCTGAGCTGAAATCACTTGTGTTGCTAACGAAGAAGAAAGAGACATTTTGTCCTGTCAGCGCTAGATTCAAACGTAGTTAAGTCAAATTAGACTAACCTCGTTCGCGTCTTACACACCACAAGGAGTCCCTCCTAGGTAATTTGTTTCCGATTAATTGACAATTTAATCTTTTCCCTCTCAAATCTTGATGGATACTGTATGTGGCAGCGAGCGGGTTGGGTCTCCATTAAACTATACTGTGGTAAAAAGCCGCTACCGATCACCGACAATAGAAGAGATGAGTTCTTGACAGTTTGAAATTATAAAATAGCTTAACTTGACACGGGCCGTGAGCACATTTGTGCTTTTCCCAAACACCGCCTGAACACTATTGTATATTAAAACCCTAACTGAGAAACATTAATTTCATATGGTGGGGCTTTTGTATGGCTATATTAGCCGATAATTTGGATTTAATATGACCATGCGAATGGTTTCGAGTTACCTTTTGAGAGTTGGGCTCACAATTGTGCCTCGAACATAGACAGCTGGTAAATAAAAGGCGGACAGAAGACGCTGCATTATTCTTTAAAAAACTATTATCTCTTTAAAATTTGATTAAGAGGACCGCCAAGTAACTCATAATTTACATGGCCATACTCAACATAGCTGAGAAAATTAGGTGTAATCTATGGCCATATGAAACTACTTGATCACATTTTCGTATATGAATAACATGGGCGAGGTAGCTTTCATAACCTTTTAGTCAAACATACATCTTTTAGCTTTGCAATAATGTCGATAAGAAAATAAGATCATTTCATGTAATTGTGTTTTGTTTATATATGTTCTACATGATGACGTTCCGTGTTATTGCATACTTCTGAAAACTCGAATCAAATTTAATTAAAGATATTTTAGTTTAAAAACCTACCTGAATTGATAAAGGGCGATCTTTTTAATATTATTAATTCACTGTAAATTACAATTGAACATAATGAGTTTTCAATCAGTACTGTAAAACCGTCGTTTAGTTTGTTTGGGATAACGATTATATTAACTTTTTCAAATAATTATTTTTATATGTAGAATTAGATAGGTAATAGAACAATATGACCGCAAACAGCCCAAACAAACCACAATAAAGCGTTCTAGAAATAATTTATTTTCAAATTGAAATGTACTTAATTATATTAATAAAAATCCAGACATATATTTCTGAGACTGTAATGTATTCTGTTTCTTAATTGAAGCATAACCATGTTGACGGTCTTAACCGAACATATAAATAATTATAGCCTTTGCTCAGTGACAATGAAGTAAGCATGGTTGTTGGTACTACTTTCTCAATAATTTTATTGCGTTTAAGCAATCCTCTCTACTCAACCTTGACAATGGCTTAACACACAGATGATCATTTTGTAAAAGACTAATCACGAACCTCAAAGGCTAACAGATTTCTCCTTTGGTCATAACGATGACCTCAATAACATTAATTAGCTCTTTGATCAAGTCCACAGTGCGCAACAGGAGGCGCTGACCTGTCAACTCCAGCCAATCACGTGGAGCTTTGTCATTTACTGCGGAAATAATTAGAGATCCGCACAAACACATTTGGCGCTGAGTTGAATGGTCATTGATTGTATGCAGTACAAACGGCATGATTGGAGTGTATGACAAATGGCGTTTGTGTAGGTGTTGATAACCATCTGGTCAGCTGGAATGGACAGTCACAGGTATTGACATCTGACAAATGGTTTCATTAGCTTTTGTAATGATCTAATACAGCAGGGAGTGTTTGCCAAAAAATCACGGACCGACAGAAACATGGCCATGCTGCACCCCACGTTGCTCACCGTAGGAACGTGAATACGCACTTCAAACTTTTATTATAAAATATGACGTATATGGTTTTACCACTGCAAATGAGGACGCTTCGAGACAATAGTTTATACTCCCCAAAAATAGGACCATCTTACATTTAACGTTGTGCTCAGAAAGAACCTTAATATGGACTACAATGTTTTTACATAAGAATATGTGATATATACTACTCAAAAGAAGTTAAAGAACACTCGATCCCTTAAAGTAGTCTTTCCTTCTTTTAAGTAGTATATATGGGTTTACCCTAACAAACGAGGACGCTTCAAAATGACAGTTGACACACGGACTGCCCAAAATACCTCAATTTGTTTGTTTGTTTGCGTCTTCAGAACAATATTATATGTAATTCTGTATACTGCGAATATGCTGAATTCTGAGGAGCCCTAACAATATGTTCTTAATATCCGGTGTTCGTGATTCACACGAAATAAAAAACGTTTTCAAAAATAATTTGGTTACATGTTTGTTTTATTCGGGATTGGCTGTGTATCCAAGTCTGTTGGCTATTCGTCAGTTATATCGACGTCATCACTGCTTCGTGAATGCAAACGTTTCGATAAATCCTACTTCGTTTGATCATTTACTGTGACTCTGACTGTGTTGAACAGGTGTATCAAGGATTAATATGGGAGGAAAACCCAAAGTGACGACTGCTTCTTTTGGTGCAAACAATCCATGGGTTAGGTGAGGTGAAATGGGGTTTAACGTCGCGTTATATAGCGACGTGCATGTACCTGTGTGTGTGTGTGTGCGACTGATGCCAATTTATAGTGCTAGCTCACTGAGATACCATGCCACAGTTTAACATGAATACCCCACTCAGACACAGTATACTGACTCCTTGTTTTAGCCCCTTAATGCCAAGCGCCAGACAGGGTAACAACAAGTACCATCTTTTAGTATGGCGCGGCCAGGGATCGAACCCGAGACCTTCCGCTCTCCGGGCGGACGCTCTACCACTAGACCACGGAGGCGGTCAACACTCCATGGTTCATAATCGGGGTGAATTATTACAGTTATATCACGCCGTATTAGCTGATTGTGGGAGAAAAACCTAAAGCGATGTAGGTCGGAGTGAGAGAAAACGAGGCAAGAGGCATACTTCGGAATATTTTTTATTTCATTCTCATATTTCATAAATAATATGTAAAGTCAAAAAAGATATCACCATGAGAATGTTCAATAATTATTTTATAGTAAAGTATTGGTGTAAATTATTTCAAACCTCGGCCTTTGACTACCTCATTTCAAAACAGGTTGTTCAGTCACTGAACTTGTGCAATGGCAGAACCACACGACGCTCTACAAACACCAGTCGATGTGCATATGAGTGACTGAGTTGTGTTTAACGCCGCTTTTAACATTATTCCAGTTATATCACGGTGTGTCAGCTTAATGTGGGAGGAAAGCCCGAAATGATGCAGGTCTCAGACGTTTACCATTTCGGTGAAATCCACGAGCACAGCCAATTGCGGCGCCTTAGACGACTGGGCCCCCCGTGCCCCCAGAGGTAATGAGAGAGAGAGAGAGAGAGAGAGAGAGAGAGAGAGAGAGAGAGAGAGAGAGAGCGTGTGTGTGTGTGTGTGTGTGTGTGTCTTAAGTTTATGTAAGAAAGCAGTTTATATATGATGAACAATGTATTCAAAGACGTCAATTCTCAGTGTGGTATAATTATGTGATACGTTTTCAGTATCATTGGTTTGATGTTTTACGCCGCACTCAGCAATTTTGCAGCTATACCATATGGAGGCGGTTTGTAAGTAATCGAGTCAGGACCAGACAAACCAGTGAGTCACATCAGGAGCATCGATCTACGCAATTGGGATACGAACACATGCATCAACCAAGTCAACGAGTCTGACCACCCGATCCCGTTACACGCCTCTTAAGACAAGCATGGGTTGCTGAAGACCAACTCTAACCCGGATCTACAACGTTTTTGAGATAGGTACCCATGAGGGAGTGACAATGTAACCTCGAAAAATATTTGGGAATAAGATTTGGGAAATACGGAAAGTACTCCATTTCTTGGTGAAAAAATACATTCCTTGTTGAAAGTAAAGAACACAAAAAAGAGAAATTTGTCTGTAGCAAAAGCAAATGTCCATTCAAAACGCCATGCAGGTAAATATCATTATATATTTCGGAAGTACACACCACAGATATCCCCCTTTATTGATAACAATAAATATATTAAGTAAACTATCTATATTTAACAATTAGGAAATATAAACGAAATGCCCCTAACCAAAGAATGAAAAAAAGCAAATAATATCTTCATAATGTTTTACAGGTCGTACGGTAGTTGGTTTTCTATGGCTCATAATAGTATTGATATTGGTCGGTTACATTTAACCCGCAATCAGTACAATTCTGTTGTACAAGGCAATACATTTCAGTTTTTTCCGGAGTTTACGGGTTTGTTTGTTTTTTATTGCCCGTCCGCTGTTGTTTTGATAAAGTTGATAAATTGAAATATATGTCTACAAATATTACCAAAAGAAATCGCTACGTTATGTAATTCATTAATGCTTCAAATCGTAAAATTTATCATGCAGAACATTGGACTGAACACACATGAGAACAAATACTTTTATGAGAGTAGGAGTGCTTGTTAATGTACAAATCATGCAACATTAAACTTAAACGTATGCAGAGTCAGTCAGTATGGTTTTACGCCGCTTTTAGCAATATTCCAGCCACATCACGGCGGGGGACACCAGAAATAGGCTTCATCCATTGTTTCATGTGAAACGTTTTTAGAATTTAGTGACCAGCACATAGGCCGACAGAATGTTGCACCGATTGAGTTAAAAAATATTCTGATACACATTTTTCCTGTTGTTTTTATTTTGACCAGTGAAAATTCCACAAACACACATACAAGAAAAGTGCCACCGAACGGGTCAATTAGTACAATGCAGTGAAAACAAGTGTTATGTGGTGAATACAATGCCACAATGTGGTGGAAACAAGTGTTATGTGGTGAATACAATGCCACAATGTGGTGGAAACAAGTGTTACGTGGTGAATACAATGCCACAATGTGGTGGAAACAAGTGTTATGTGGTGAATACAATGCCACAATTTGGTGGAAACAAGAAATGTAATGTGGTTATAAAGAATTACAGTAGAATAAAGCAGGGTAGCAAAACGTTTTTCACAATACATCTGGAGAAGCAACGCGGTTTAAAAAAAGATTGTATGGAGAGCTCCAATTGGGAAGAAACACGGTTGCAATACGGTCCAAACAGTTACGACAGCAAAGAAACACATTACCGATACATTTATACACAGTGTTTTATAGAGAGGAAACAGTAAAAACACCCTTGCAATGCGGTTAATGCAGAGTTACAACAGAGAAGAAACACATTCGCAATATAGAGAGAGAGGAAACAGAGAAGAACACAGTTGCAATACGGTTAATGCAGTTACAATAGCGAAGACACAGTTGCAATACGGTTAATGCAGTTACAATAGCGAAGACACACAGTTGCAATACGGTTAATGCAGTTACAATACAGAAGAAACACAGTTAGAATAGAGTTTATACACAGTGACAAAGTGTGTTATAGAGAGGAAATAGAAAAGAAACAGTTGCAATAAGGTTCATATAGAGTTGCAATACGGTTATTGCAGTTGCAATAGAG
This sequence comes from Haliotis rufescens, assembly GCF_023055435.1. Classification (NCBI taxonomy): domain Eukaryota; kingdom Metazoa; phylum Mollusca; class Gastropoda; order Lepetellida; family Haliotidae; genus Haliotis; species Haliotis rufescens. Next base: position 55,345,251 of record NW_025963779.1, on the reverse strand, counting down.
AAGAACCACAGATGCAAACGGTTAATGCAGTTATAATAGAGAAGAAACACTGTTGAAACAGAGTTTATACACAGTGACAAAGTGTGTTATAGAGAGGAAATAGAGAAGAAAAACAGTTGCAATGCGGTTAATTCAGTTACAATAGAGATGAAACACATTGGCAATATAGTTTATACAGTGGCGTTGTGTGTTAGAGAGAGTGGCAATAGAGAACAAACATGGTTGCAATAAGTTTCATATAGACTTTCAATAGAGAACTCAATACAGATGTGTCGTGTTTTATACAAAGTTGCAACATAAAATACAGTTGCAACTGACAAGAAACATCTTTCCGATTTGGTTAAACTGTGGCAATGGTTTTACAGAGTTGCAACACAGAAGAAACACGGCTGCAATACGCTTGATACAGAGTTGCAACAGAGAATATAAACTGTTGCAAAACGCTTCATAAAGTGTTGCAATAGAGAAGAAATGTTGCATCATGGTTCATACAATGTTGAAATAGGGAAGATGTAATGTAAATATATATAAAGGCAACACACTTTATGTATATTTACATTACAAAGGAAACAGCCACAATAAGACTAATCTAGTAGGGTAGCAATATAGTAAATTCAGCTTTAATGCTCCTGATAAACTGGTTTGTTTCAAATTTATATCCATTTAGGGGAGGTCATTCAATCTCGTCACGTTGCAACACATACTTGCGACAGTTTATACAGCTGCGACTAACGGTTTGTACAACATTGCAACACAATTTAACGTATATCTTTCTTAACCCGTTGTACCCTCGGAACAGAATAAAGTCACCATGTTATTTGAAGTAGGTTTGCAAGCGGACTAACAACAGTAGGAATCACATATCTGCTAGCACTTTTATAAAGACATTAATAACTGTGAATTTCATTGCTGTAAACCAACATCCATGGAAAACTTTACAAGACATAATAAATATATTGTTTGTATACAAATGAGAACAAAGCAAAAAAAGTCTTAAATTTTTCCACATACAATCATTCGCGAATACACAGCACTATCATAATTTCATTTACACTTATTTCATTGCAATGCGTAAAATGTGATTCCGCTGATTCGGGGTCAATTAGTCGGTCAATTAGTCTAAACCGATATACTCCTCGCCATAGCATCAGCATGAATGGTCCTGACTTATGTTTTATCTTAAGATGGCGTTAGTCCAATCCATTGAGGTTCCGGAAGTTGTCGCTGATGGAAACGATGTCTGGGAAGCTGTATTGGAAGGTTTCTGTGAACGCTCGGACTTCACGAAGGCACCGGTCAAAGCGTCCCCTAGTGCAGTAGATCCCCGGGGGGTAGTAGTTGTCGTCGCAGACCCCCAGAACTCCGACAGCTGTTTTCCAAGCACAGAGCGCCAGCAGAGAGGGGCTGTATTGGCAGAGTTGATAGTCTTGTAGCGACATCTCTAGGATACAGCGGGACATGGCGCGGCATTGTCTGCGTACAAATGCATAACCGTTAGTGTTTGTTCATATTTCAGGGGGGGGGGGGGGGGTCTTCAGAGGAATGTGTCGACGATGTGTTGTTTAACGCCGCAGTCGGCACAATTTCAGATCTATCACCACAGCGTGTAAATAAGAGTGCTTTGGCCAGGCAAACCAGTAATTGATATTATACCACTCAAAAGAAGTCAAAGAACACCCGATTCTTTAATGCATGGTATGACAGATTAAATTTTGTTATATGAACGAATAATGTGTTCTTCAATTCATTTGAGTAGTATATATGAGTAAAGCCCCGCGCCATCGGGGTACTGTGACATGCCATTCAACCAGGTCGCCGAGCCTGACCACTTGATCAGGAATGTCGCCTCTTACGACAAGCATAGGTTGCTGGGGACCAATTCCAATCCGGGATCCCAATGTGTGTTTCAGAGTTCAGGAGGAGGAAGTTCCGTTTTGGCACACAAGATCCGGAATCCGCACGGGTTTATTATGTGAGGAATGATGACAGTTTAGGTAATAATTGTATAACGAATTTCTAAACTAATTCCCAAACTAAAGACGTCTTTGAAATGTAACTCCATAACTAATGAATACAAATAATACGTCTACATCAACACCAGAGTTGTAGCCATGCTGAAAAAGCTTCATTGGGTATTTACGCGTGCTGTTTTTATCCATTTGAGTTTTTCATTTAATGCATGCGTTTCTGTACGCAAGTTAATTGAGAGGAATTCGGTTTTGAATATTTTTTTACGCAAATACGCTGCTTATCTGTAGCTCTTAAACCACAATCAGTTACGGACGAGTATACCAACTTAATTGACTAATCATACACGAGTAGGACAGCTGAGGAAAATAAATAGGAGGGCAATTTGGTTAATATGGGGGGTAGATATGGGTGACGCCACATCCTTTGATACACAAGGAGGGGTGTATGGGTGGGCCGACGGGAGGACGTTCATAACGTGCTAGCATACACACGGCTAATCCGGGGGATAATACCGGTCAATGTCAATCTTCAACGCAATTTGTTGGAAGGAATATGGATGAACATGCTGTACATATTTTGTAAAGTTATCATATTTCAGCGTCACAATACCAGGCTACGACGCTTATTAAACTGAAGTTTTTTGCACTCAGGCCATAGTCTGTAGATATAATATATACCATGCAATTAAACAAATATTATGTTCAGTTTATACAGTTACATATGACATTAAGATTTTAATATTATTCCACGTTTGAAACAGTGCCGGTGGATACTTAAAACCAAATGACAAAAATAGAATACAGAACAGACAACAGAATATTTGTTTAATGCTTTATGTGCCTTAACAACTTGACACACGTATGAAACATCTTCCAAATCAGCAGCTGAAGCAGGTGGGAAGTACAAACGTTATAATGTTGTCGGACAAGTTATTTTTGTTTAATAAGTGTTCAGGAATCCACTTCAACCCCCACATATCACCCACACACGCCTTATTTTCTATTTAAGATTTGTAAATATTAATAAGATCTTTATCTGACATCGAACCTTTGAACTGATCCCTTTGTGGGAACAAAGTTCGAAAAAAATATGTAAGGGTGCATTATTATCTATGAACGTGTTGCCATCCTATTCCAATGATGTTATCCTTTATAGCCATAACCGATCGTGAATCTTCAGCATTAAGCATCCATCTCATGACTGCTTTTCACTCTTTTCTCTTCAGCATTACATAAATAATGTCAATTTCATTCAAAGTGTCAAAATGTTAACAATTCAGAAAGTGACACTCTTTAACGAGGGGGCAAGAGTGCACTTTTTAAAGTAGGCAAACGTTTATTTAAACATTTCAAGTGTGATTTCAAAACTAAATTTGTACTTTTTTCTCTAAACTAACGAAGCGCATGCTTCAGGAGACGGTTACTAAATTAAAACACTTGAGGTGGAGAAGGTGCTCACTCTGTTTGTATGCTACGAGGTCTGTGATTCAAGTGTCACACCAGAGCGACTCCATAACGCGAACAACCGAACTTGAATCAATTCACCTCCGTCTAACCAAGCCTTCCACACCATTAGACTTTCTAGCCTTTTAATAAGCATACAAGAGTTGCCTCAATCCACGTTGGCTACACAAAGACAGCAATAACTGGGGTATAATGGCCCAACACTCGTCCGGAGCCGCCAAGTAGAGGGGGGAGGGGCCGAGACGCTGCCACAAACACGATGTGTTAGACCTAGTCTTCTTCTCTTCAAATGTACAAATACAACCAATAATCGGGCTGAATAACATTTGAACGGGCAGAAAGAAGCACTTGAGAAATTGTGTGCGCCGTAATCACGGCCCAGCGGAGAGGTAGTCAATTAGCGAAGGGGATTCAGATCTGTCAATGCGTGTCATCCGTCTTAGGAAAATTCGGATTTATTTTTTTCAAATTGTTCTAGAGCAAAATATGTACGTTATTTTCCTCCCGACTGCCTGCCATTATATGCACGGACACGCTAATCATTGGACACACCAGGGGGCGCTGTGCCTGTGTTTAGCAGCGCCCCCTACCGGGTTACCTGGAGGCTATTTTCCAGACAACTCTTGTTTAGATGGGGCATCTCGAGTTACTAATACTTAAAAAATTACACGATAATTTACAATATTTTGTTCAGTTACATAAGTGGCATAAGTATGATGGCCCGGAGCCAATGAACTAGCTCGTACTATAACAAGCTCGGCCCCGCCTCGTTATCATCTCGCGCTCTTCACCTCATTCATAAGTGAATTTAATGCGCACAAAAACATCCTTATAAAAGAGATTTCCTGTTTTCAATTCAACCACTTAGGACACAGTACCTGGACTGTTACAGGGAAACGAACTTTAGAATTCGCCCATGAAATGCTGACTTCTTGAACATACCAAGATCGTCGAGTAGTCCACAAGGCATCCTTGAGTCGGTAAAGTTTGTATTGCTCGACAAATATTGAATACATAGGAATGCTGATGTTATTTTAACATTTGTATGCTGTCATCAAGCAGTTCAATGTTAGCATTCATCATGTAGGTTCATCGCAAAACACTTGACCACCACACGACATGGGGCAAACTCATCTCGGTTATACATCACTGCCGTGTCTTCCTTCTATAGTACTGGTAGTCCTGCTTGTGTGAACTTGTTGGACATTTTACAACATATTCATCTGCAATTTTCACATATTCTGTCACAATTCAGTATATAAACTGATATAGTAGACTTCTAATGAGTTTTGTTTCATGAGTGAGTTGGGTTTCACGCCGCTTTTAACAGTATTACAGTTATATCACGGCGTGTCAGCTTAATGTGGGAGGAAAGCCCGAAGTGATGCAGGTATCAGACCTTTACCACTTCGGTGAAGCCTACGAGTACGGGTATGGTGCTGACAAACCTAGAAACATAATCGGGGCGGAATGGATTCGAACCCACTATCATAGGTTTCTGGCGTGTCCAAGGGATGCAACTCTGCACAGCGAATTGCGGCGCCTTTGACGACGGACCACCCGTGCCCCATTGTTTCATGAAAACGTCTGCAATATAACAGTTAAATTGTAATTTGTAAAAAAAAACGTCCCTGTTGGATTTCTTTGGTTTTGTTGTTTAAAGCCGCACTCGGCAACATTCCAGCTATATAACGGCGGTCTGAATATAATCGAGTCTGGACCAGACAATCCAGTGATTGACATCATGAGAATCGTTGCCATGCGTTTAGTCGACTCCTGCGATAAGCATAGCTTGCTAATACCTGTATTCTTACCCTGAATCCCGACGGATCAGGCCCGTGGTGCACTATTGGATAGCAGTTGGTTGTGATCATACTTTGGCTGTTGCTGAGAGTTCTAAACTGATGAAGGTGTGTATGAAGGATGCCCCAAGAACATCTTCTATCTCTTTTAGTTTATACTAAACCTTACAAAGATGAAGAAGATGTCTGCCTTGGTGAGTGAGTGAATGTGGTTTTTAGACGTTTTCAGCAATATTTCAACATACAGGGCTCCACACACGGTACCATGTGGAAAATCGAACTCCATCGTGACAAGTGAACGCTTTATCCCCGCTTCCCCAACGCCCCAGACATATGCCTGCGAGAATCAGTGAGAGGTTGGTTTAATGCTGCTTTTATGAATATCCCAGTAATTTCACGGAGAGGGGCTCGACCACGTGTCCTGAGATATTAGCATTGATTAAGTCAGAGAATGTTTGTTTGTTTATTGTTTAACGTCGCACTCAGCAATATTCCAGCTATATGACGGCGGTCTGTAAATAATCGAGTCTGGACACTCCAGTGATTGACATCGTGAGCATCGATCCACGCAATTGGGATCGATGACATGCATCAACCAAGTCAGCGAGCCTGACCACCCGATCCCGTTAATCGCCTCTTACGACAAGCAAAATCGCCTTTTACGGCAAACATGGGTTGCCGAAGACCTATCTACCCCGGAATCTTCACGGGTCAAGTCAGAGAATGAGTGAGTGAGGATGGTATTACGCTGTTTTCAGGAATATTCCAGCAATATTACGACACGGATTCGACCACGTGTCCTCAGCGTGGTGATCGTACAGTTAACTACTGGGCTATCTCGCCGCCACTGTCGGCTTGTGGCCAAGCTGATTATCTCTAGTTCTGATTTTTAACAGTAAACGACCGTCAACATGCTAATGCCAATGATAATGTTGTGAATGCCAGTGTAAATCTGTTCAAAACGCATACACGTGTTTGTAAAGGAATGGTGAAGAAAGACATTGTTTGACATGGCTAGCCCAGTAAATGGTGACACCAGTAGCAAGATAGTTGGCACCAAGAAGAGAACTCATGTGATGAAACCCACTTGGTATTCCCCAAACTTTAGCTTACCTGCTTACCCAAGTCATCCCGCCACCATCTTCAGCTTACCTGAGTGATACTCCCACCCTACTCTACTCCATCTATTGCTTACCCGAATCATCCCGCCACCACCTATAGCTAACCTGAGTGACATCCCACTCCATCCCATGTATTGCTAACCCGAATCATCCCGCCACCACCTATAGCTAACCTGAGTGACATCCCACTCCATCCCATGTATTGCTAACCCGAATCATCCCGCCACCACCTATAGCTAACCTGAGTGACATCCCACTCCATCCCATGTATTGCTAACCCGAATCATCCCGCCACCACCTATAGCTTACCTGAGTGACACCCCCACACCCACCCATCTATTGCTTACCCGAATCATCCCACCATCATCTATAGCTAACCTAAGTGACATCCCCACACCCACCCATCTATTGCTTACCCGAATCATCCCACCATCATCTATAGCTAACCTAAGTGACATCCCCACTCCAGCCCATCTATTGCTAACCCGAATCATCCCGCCACCACCTATAGCTTACCTGAGTGACACCCCCACACCCACCCATCTATTGCTTACCCGAATCATCCCGCCACCACCTATAGCTTACCTGAGTGACACCCCCACTCCACTCCATCTATTGCTAACCCGAATCTTCCCGCCACCACCTATAGCTAACCTGAGTGACACCCCCACTCCATCCCATGTATTGCTAACCCGAATCATCCCGCCACCACCTATAGCTTACCTGAGTGACACCCCCACACCCACCCATCTATTGCTTACCCGAATCATCCCACCACCACCTACAGCTTACCCGAGTGACACCCCACCCCCTCATCTATTGCTTACATGAATCTTCCCGGCACCACCTATAACTTAACTTACCTGAATGACACCACACTTCAACACGTGGATTGGTCATCCGAGCCATCCCGCCATCATCTATTGTTTACACGAATGACCCCCCTTACCCCGAACATAGATTACCTAACATCCCCTCCCCAACCTACCTGAGTGATTCTCCATGTTGCAAATCCACGCACCCGCCAAGGCAACATGCGGAGAAGTATTCCAGGAAGAAGCGAGAGGTCGGCACCAGGAGGTCGAACCTCAAGGCCAGAAGTACCAGCGTCTCCAGCTTTTTCACTTGTTCTCTGTTGTATTTGGAGTTGCAGCAATCAAGCAAGTCGTTAATCTCCGGGGGAATAACCTCCTCCTGAAACCATGTGTCTACATCAGAAAATCGTTAATTATCTCGATCTACCACTTACCTTCGGATAAAAGTCACATACAGAGGATAGGGTGGGGGCTGAGTAGATTCACACTGTATCCCGAAGTGTTAGTCAGTATGGTTTTACTCCCCTTTTAACCTCAGTCCAGTTATCACGGCAGAGGACACCATAACATGCGGAATCGAACCCAGGCCTGCGATGTGACGAGCGAACGCACGCTTTAAACTCTAGTCGAACAGCCTGCCCTCGCTTCAGTTTAAGGTCATTAAGCCACATTAAAAGTCTGGAAGACCGAACACAACAATTGCACAAATGAGCAATATTCCAGCTATATGACGGCGGTCTGTAAATAATAGAGTCTGGACCAGACAATCCAGTGATTGGCATCATGAGCATCGATCCACGTAATTGGGATACGATGACATGCATCAACCAAGTTAGCGAGCCTGACCACCCGATCCCGTACCAGTGAATGAATAATGTTTAACGCCGCATCAGTAATCTTACAGCTATTCCCGGCGTATCATATACTGAAAGCATGTACTTCTTCCACGACAAGACGCGGTCCCCAAGGTATAATAACCACAATAACAGTCGCGATTCAATTTCCAAACGAATCTGACCCATGGGAGGTAACTCTAAACTTACTATTTTTGCTGCGATTAGTAATGCAGTGATGCCGAGGAGCGGTAGACATGGAATGTCTACGTACATAGCCGCCATGGTGCGGTCGATGATGTTGACAGTGACGAAGAGGCTGTCTGGGTTGAGACAGTGGTCGCGGTGAACTTTGGTCACCCAGCTCACCATGACAGCCCGCATCCCTGGCGTGATCTGAGAGACAGACACAGACCGAAAATATTACAATTATAAAACATACCTTTAAACGTTTAATCAGTGACTCTTTCATGAAACCTATACTCAAATGTAATCGCGATCGTATTTTTGCGTATCATATTTTATTTTGTTTTTGGAAACTCAAAACTAGTCTTATTGTTTGAAACTGAAATTGAACTGGACTTTTTGGTTGTAGGTTGTAGATGGATCTATAAGCCTTCTGAAGATGTTCATTTCTAACATAAAATTAAAACAAAATTAAATTCTGCCCAGCATTGTGTATGTTCTTCAAACAAATTGTCAGGTGTTTTCTTGTTATTTTTATTCCATGTTAGAGATTGGTAGTAGTTTGAAGGGAAAGTCTTCTTTTAACCAATAGCATACTGCTGGTCACAAGCGGTTTGTTGTGTACAGACTACTGAACATATTGTACACATGTGTACAATCATTGTACATATTTGTACATTTTCTCTCTTGATATTATGAAGCCAAACATGTGTATATTTCATTGACGTCAATGTCTTGCTATTCCAACAAGGATATTTGGCGACTTTGTCGATTTTTCAATAAAAATACAACAAAAACTTACAATCTGTTACTCCATAGTTTCAGTTTTCAATAAATGGATATGCTCACAATTACTTTACATTTTTTATAAATTCAAACTTTCTTTTCACCTGCATCATTTTCATTTTTCGATCACAAAAACAGTTGTCAGGTTAAAGAGTTTGTACCTTCGTACACAAATATACATGTCATTTCCAGCTTCAAACATACACGAACAAATAGCCGATATACAATTACATTAGTGACGATGCGTATGGTACATGATCATAGTACGTAGTTATGGCACATGGTCATGGTACACTGTCATGGTGCGTGGTCATGGTACAATGTCATGGTGCGTGGTCATGGTACACTGTCATGGTGCGTGGTCATGGTACACTGTCATGGTGCGTGGTCATGGTACAATGTCATGGTGCGTGGTCATGGTACAATGTCATGGTGCGTGGTCATGGTACACCGTCATGGTCATGGTGCATGGTCATGGTACACTGTCATGGTGCGTGACCATTGTACACTGTCATGGTGCGTGGTCATGGTACACTGTCATGGTCATGGTGCATGGTCATGGTACACTGTCATGGTGCGTGGTCATGGTACACTGTCATGGTCATGGTGCATTGTCATGGTGCATGGTCATGGTACACTGTCATGGTACACTGTCATGGTGCGTGATCATGGTACACTGTCATGGTGCGTGGTCATGGTACACTCTCATGGTCATGGTGCATGGTCATGGTACACAGTCATGGTGCGTGATCATGGTACACTGTCATGGTGCGTGGTCATGGTACACTGTCATGGTGCGTGATCATGGTACACTGTCATGGTGCGTGATCATGATACACTGTCATGGTGCGTGGTCATGGTACACTGTCATGGTGCGTGATCATGGTACACTATCATGGTACGTCATCATGGTACACTGTCATGGTACACTGTCATAGTGCGTGATCATGGTACACTATCATGGTGCGTGGACATGGTACACTGTCATGGTGCGTGATCAAGGTACACTGTCATGGTGCGTGGTCATGGTACATTGTCATGGTACATGGTCATGGTGCATGATCAAGTTACACTGTCATGGTACATGGTCATGGTACATGGTCATGGTACATAGTCACGGTACATGGTCATGGTACATTGTCACAATGCATGGTCATGGTACATTGTAATAGTGCGTGGTCATGGTACATTGTCACGGTACATGGTCATGGTACATTGTCACAATGCATGGTCATGGTACATTGTAATAGTGCGTGATCATGATACATTGTCATGGTTCGTGGTCATGGTACACTGTCATGGTGCGTGATCATGGTACACTGTCATGGTGCGTCATCATGGTACACTGTCATGGTACACTGTCATGGTGCGTGATCAAGGTACACTGTCATGGTGCGTGATCAAGGTACACTGCCATGGTGCGTGGTCATGGTACATTGTCATGGAACACTGTCATGGTGCATGATCAAGGTACACTGTCATGGTGCATGATCATGGTACACTGTCATGGTACACTGTCATGGTGCGTGGTCATGGTGCGTGGTCATGGTACACTATCATGGTGCGTGGTCATGGTACATTGTCATGGTGCGTGGTCATGGTACATTGTCATGGTGCGTGGTCATGGTACACTGTCATGGTGCGTGGTCAAGGTACATTGTCATGGTGCGTGGTCATGGTACATTGTCATGGTGCGTGGTCATGGTACACTGTCATGGTGCGTGATAAAGGTACATGGTCATGGTACATTGTCACGGTACATTGTCACGGTACATGGTCATGGTACATTGTCACAATGCATGGTCATGGTACATTGTAATAGTGCGTGGTCATGGTACATTGTCACGGTACATTGTCACGGTACATGGTCATGGTACATTGTCACAATGCATGGTCATGGTACATTGTAATAGTGCGTGGTCATGGTACATTGTCACGGTACATGGTCATGGTACATTGTCACAATGCATGGTCATGGTACATTGTAATAGTGCGTGGTCATGGTACATTGTAATAGTGCGTGGTCATGGTACATTGTCACGGTGCATGGTCATGGTACATTATCATAGTGTGTGGGCATGGTACATTGTCACGGTGCATGGTCATGGTGCATTGTCACGATGCATGGTCAGGGTACATTATCATAGTGTGTGGACATGGTACATTGTCACGGTGCATGGTCATGGTGCATTGTCACGATGCATGGTCAGGGTACATTATCATAGTGTGTGGGCATGGTACATTGTCACGGTGCATGGTCATGGTGCATTGTCACGATGCATGGTCATGGTACATTATCATAGTGTGTGGGCATGGTACATTGTCACGGTGCATGGTCATGGTGCATTGTCATAACGCATGGTCATGATACATGTCATGGTCATGGTGCATCGTCAAAAAAACAAACGTGCACTGCACTGTGTCAAATTGTATCAAAAGTGATGACCTCTTTCTGTCGGTTGAGGCTTTTCAAAGGATGGACTCGTTTCTCCAGGGCGAGTCGATGTAAGTAAATCTCGTCTTTGTAGGGTTCGAATCCTGCGTGGTTAACGTCGCCCAGCGGCCAAAGAGGTCCATGGGTCATTGGACTGGACAGAGGCAACTTCTTGAACTTCCGCTCAATCAGACAATCCGGACAGTCGAAACACTTGAGCTGGGTTGTATCCCCTAGACCAGAGTCATTCCCCTGGAGAAGAGTTGTCTCCCCTTCCATCGGTGTAAGGGTCTGGGCATGGCTGTGCACTTCAACCTGAGAGTAACAAAATGTATTCTTACGACAGATATAGGTGTGTATGTGCGTGCGTGCGTGCGTGCGTGCGTGCGTGCGTGTGTCTGTACTTTCATAGTACTAGCCCACTGAGATACCATGCCGCAGTTTAACGTGAATACCCAACTCAGTACCCAGACATATTCTTGTTTTAGCCCCTTAATACCGCGCGCCAGGCAGGGCAGCAACAAGTACCATCTTTAACGACTTTTGGGGTTTTAACGGACCTTTCGCTCTTCGGGCGGACGCTCTGCCACTAGGCTACGGAGTCGGTCAAATCAAGTCTGGGCGGGTGGAGGACAAGTATTAATATAATAATTGATCACTGGTGTTGTTAAAATTGCAACATAATACGCCTAAAATAATGTCTTGTATGAGTTCTAATGTACCAATCTTTCTGTTGGATCAGTCAAAACATATTCAAAAAAGTATATTGGTGTCCGAACATAGTGTATGCCTCATAAAATTATCAATAAATAGTAAATAATTATTTGAACCTGAAAATTAAGTATCACAGTAAAAAGAGCTCATACATTTTTCAGCATCTGAAGTTTTTATTTTAATTCAACATAACTTACAAAATGTGTGTGCGCGTGCGCGTGCGTGGTTGCTGAGGACCCATTCTAACCCGAAATCCCAAAAGGGTACTTAAATAATGACTGATATGTTGCACTTAATATAATAATGAGTGAGAATGGTTTTACGCCGCTTTTAGCAATATTCCAGCAATATCACGACGGGGGACACCAGAAATGGGCTTCACACATTGTACCCATGTTAGTATTCGAACCCGGGTCTTCGGCGTGATGAACGAACGCTTTACCCCATGCGACCCGTGAAGATCCGGGGTAGAATAGGTCTTCAGCAACCAAGGCTTGCCGTAAAAGGCGACTATGCTTGTCGTAAGAGGCGACTAACGGGATCGGGTGGTCAGGTTCGCTGACTTGGTTGATGCATGTGTCGTCATATCCCAATTGCGTGGATAGATGCTCATGATGTCGATCACTGGATTGTCTGGTCAAGATTCGATTATTTACAGACCGCCGTCATATCGCTGTAATATTGCTGAGTGCGGCGTTAAACAACAAACAAACATTACCCCATGCTTGTCCTTCGTTGCCGTTGCTGGGTAATTGAATGGACGATTCAAGTTTTGCATTCCAAACATATTAGTGGGCATGCTTTTAGCGATGATTATACGGCGCTTTGATAACTGTCAACGCCCCGTTCCACATTGCAATGACACCTCAACTTCAAACATATTCTATCATATAGCGGATAGGGTTAATTATGAGACAAACCGATCAGATAAACTTGGTGTCACGGTACGATAAATATGGTTATATGTCACCAAGCAGGAACTATTTTAAATAAGCACCATACATTAATCCAATGCCTACATGCTCAAATCAGGTCTGTCATACAGACTCCAAACAAATATATCAAGTACAGCCCATGCAAGTCTATCATATATGGCAAGTCTAGATTACTGCAGTGAATGAGAGTCACTCGGCTTCTTTAAATTATATTTCTATGACTACAATTTAACAACAGATTAATCTGTAAAATATGTTCATTTCAGCGACTCGATGTCAGTCTACTGTAGCTCAAAGCTAGTGCCTGACGTTACCAATATGCTCAGATAGGGGCTTTAAATGATCATGCGGGTGTGTTTCTTTCAACAAAATGGCTGCAAATCATTTGGCACTATACCATAAATGGCGGTTCACTTTAACATTGTCAGCGGTTCCTAAGGTTACTTCAGTGAGTGAAACTAGATATTAAATATTGATTATTTTAAGACTTATCATTACCCTCGTGAGTATCCGTATCGCACAGTTTATTCGACATTTATTCTGTCAGAGTGAGTGAGTGAGTGAGTGAGTATGGTTTTACGCCGCTTTTAGCAATATTCCAGCAATATCACGGCGGGGGACACCAGAAATGGGCTTCACACATTGTACCCATGTTAGGAATCGAACCCGGGTCTTCGGCGTGACGAGCGAACGCTTTAACCACTAGGCTACCCGACCGCCCCTATTCTGTCAGAAATACTCGGCTAACAATATCTGTGATGGAAGTATCGATCTTCATTTCGTAACCAGTGAATTAAGTTTAACGCTGCCTTAAAAAATAGTTAGGCCATGGAGCGTCAGCCTAGTTCCCTGGGTATCTAGCGCTAGCGCAGCACACACAGGGAACCAGGCGGATGGAGTGTCCGCTCTCATTCGTGACCAACTCGTGTTATTCCGGGACAAGCCGAATAGCGACTCGTGCCCCTCTCATGGCCATTTTTGCAACCGGGTTCCGTCTTAGCGCAAACGGGCATACCTAAAACAATTGTCAACTCGTTGCGCAATGGTTCACAAATATTTCCCGCTATATCATCTATATTTCAGATGCAATTTAAAGCACGTCAGGACATGCGGAATTATACAGTATGATTGAACACATTTAACTGTGTCTTGGGTATATTTTTAGATGCAAGACATATGTAAAAACATAAATTATTTCTGAGGGATTCTTTGACGAAGAACTTGAAATCATACGCGCATTCTGATTGGTTTGTCGTATTTTCGCACATAATATTCATCGATAGGGGTACGAGTCTTCTTGCAGGTTACGGAAAGGGGCGAGTGGTGACGAATGTGTCCGCTCTGTGAGGGGCGTGCTCAGCACCTGCGAATCAAGGGCAGATACGTATGTTTCAAATTGCTTATCTTTTGTTTCCCTCCACTAGCAAATAATCTCTGGGTTAACTGGGGATGCAGTGAAACCTCGCTATTCCTGACCCCGTTTATACGGACACTAGAACAGCTATTAATGTTTGGAACATATATACATATATATCACTGGGGCGATACAAACCGGATTAATACACTGTACACACAGGATCCGTGAAGATCCGGGTTAGAACAGGTCTCCAGCAACCCATGCTTGTCGTAAGAGGCGACTAACGGGATCAGGTGATCAGGCTCGCTGACTTGGTTGATGCATGTCATCGTTTTGGTGGTTCAATCATCCGTTCAATAACTCTGCTTCATGGGTCTGGTTGACTGTGTTACAAGAAGTGGTAACGGGGCGGTGGGGTTGCCTAGTGGTTAAAGCGTTCGCTCGTCACGCCAAAGACCCGGGTTCGATTCCCCACATGGGTACAATGTGTGAAGCCCATTTCTGGTGTCCCCCGCCGTGATATTGCGCGAATATTGCTAAAAGCGACGTAAAACCATTATATTTTTATATATATTTTAAGTGAAAAAAATGACGCGTTCATGTATACACAGGGGTTAAGAGCTGTCCATGCCAACCCGGAGTGAGTGAGTGAGTGAGTGAGTGAGTATGGTTTTACGCCGCTTTTAGCAATATTCTAGCAATATCACAGCGGGGGACACCAGAAATGGGCTTCACACATTGTACCCATGTCGGGAATCGAACCCGGGTCTTCGGCGTGACGAGCGAACGCTTTAACCAGTAGGCTACCCGACCGCCCCGCCAAACCGGAAGTTGGTAGGAAGCAACAACCATTTTCTCGCTTGACATTAAAAAATGTGATTTCCCCAAAGTACATTAAGCACAATTTAGGCAATTTTTCAGCCTCTTTGATTATTATTATGAACGAAATCGAACCCATTTCACGCACCGAAGGGCTTCCAGACTATAATCGTTACAGTATGTAAATACGACACTCTATAAAAAGATCGATATTTTTATCTTCACTTTTTGATGCCATCGGGAGCGATACCGACGAGTCGAAAACTAGGTGCTTTTCAGCGTTAAAACGACATTATTGATTCATACTAAGGTCAATTTTAGCTGTATGTATTTGAACCAGGGCAGATTTGAGGAACTTTGAACATATCTTAAGATGAAGAACATCTAATTTCTCGTCAGGTACCATAACAAGAAGTTTACTTGAAACAATTGACCTTTCTACGCTGGAGAGATGACAGGAACAGGGTGTTGATACAATTGTTTAAATGCCTTTCGCATGACTGCGTTTTCTTCAGCTGAAGTCGTGAAAAACGTGCGGTTCCTCGTCAAAACAGAGTGAGTTTTCGGGTAACCGAGACATGCAAGTTGCACGGTCGGCGCTGGGGCGATTGTAGTAAATGTTGTTTGACGTTACAGTCCACAATATTCCCGCCATATCTCGACCGCTTGAAATAATGGAGTATGAGCCTGGCACACCATTGAGTGAGTATGGTTTTACGCCGCTTTTAGCAATATTCTAGCAATATCACGGCGGAGAACACCAGAAATGGGCTTCACACATTGTACCCATGTGGGGACTCGAAGGCACGCCAATGACCGACAGCATGTTAAACCGATGACCAGCCTATACAGCAAAGTGCAGGCACACGTACGTGTGTGTGTGTGCGTGTGTGCGTGCGTATGTGTGTGCGTGCGTGCGTGCGTGCGTGCGTGTGTGTTTGCGTCTGTCTGTGTGCGTGCGTGTTTGAGTATCCCCTAATGCCGAACGCCAGGCAGGGTAACAATAAGTGTCATCTTTTAACGTCTCTTGGTATGACGCGGCCGGGGATCGAACCATAAACCTTCCGCTCCCAGAGCATACATTCCTTCAACTACACCGCGGATGCGGTCTCAGAAAAGGAGAACCAATTGTCACTGACTAAAACATGTAAGAGTGAGTGCGTATGCTACAACGCCGCCAGACGCCGAACGCTTTAACACCAACTGTAGGCTTCCCCACCGCATCACAAACTACAGCATAAACATACTATAATAATTACTCTTTGAAAGGCAAGTAAAAGGTCCTAAATAGAATAAGTTGGGATCATTTTGCAACCTGAGCAAGTCTACCACAAGCCATATAAAATATATTTTTACTTGTGGGCGAACTCCAGCAAGCAATACGCTATAAGACAACACTGTATAGTCCAGCCCAAAACTAGGATTGGCCACCGGAAACAAGAGTGTGCTGAGGTGCATAATTAAAGCTGCAGTAGGCATATTTTTCAAATAAGTATTATTTTGAATTGAGACAAATTCTTTATGCAAAAGAAATATTTCGCTCACACATCGAACTTTATCTATCTTACATAACCCAGATCATATATTTAGTAAAACAATCACCCCCATTCCCATCTTCCCGAGGCAAGTGAGTTAACTGACTATAAAAGTCCAGTTTCCACCCTTGCCGAACTAGGCTGGTATTATGGAGTTACATTTTGGCTGGACTAACGAGTCTATGCATAGTCAAATCGGAATCGCGCACCGAAATCGAAATCCGGTTCGTAAAGTGTCATGCAGATTTCGGTCGACGGCGGGATTTGCAAAGTGAGTGAGTGAGTATGGTTTTACGCCGCTTTTAGCAATATTCCAGCAATATCACGGCGGGGGACACCAGAAATGGGCTTCACACATTGTACCCATGTCGGGAATCGAACCCGGGTCTTCGGCGTGACGAGCGAACGCTTTAACCACTAGGCTACCCGACCGCCCTTGGATTTGCAAAGCATGTGCACCGCTAACTCGTTGTCAACAGATATTTTCTATATCTTTTCATGTTTTTAATCAAGGTGCACACGTGATTTAATGCACTTCGCGATGTAAGACTCGTTTGATCACAATATAGATCTTGATTATCGATCAGATCGCTTTGATTGGGCGCCACCGTTTTGTTTGAAGCAAATGCAAGTGATACGAGAGGTTGAATCTGATTGGTCAATAGGAGAGGCATAGAAAGGACATTACTCGTAATAGCCACTGGTGGCGCTACGATCGAGCCCAGGAATTCCAGCCTAGTTCGGCAAGGACTTTTAAAGTCAGTTAACACTCTTGCCTCGGGAAGATGCCCCATTCCACTATCATCTCATTTAGCTCCAGCAGCCCAAAATCGTCCCCTCTTCAGCTCTTGGCCCTGAATTTAAGAGACTTAATATCAACATTCGAAGGTTGCTTTTTATAGCTCTTTTTTTCAAAAATTAATTTAACTTTATGAACAATTTTTTTTTCAGGGACTATATATTAATTTAACAACAAACCATATTCTTTATGTCAAATTTAATGTTGAACACTAAGTTGAAACGATACGAGAACACTGGAGGTTCATACGATAAAACCAAAATGTCGATCAAATTAAGTAGGTAATTTTTCGGGTCGTTCTAATGATCTGTGAAACAATGCGTGTTCGTACATAATGAAATAATGTTGAGATACATAAATCACTTCTGTTCCACTTAAATCATTGACCGTCAACAATCGTGACGTCATGTGTACATGGAATTCCCTGAGCTCCGCACAACGATATATGACCCTTACCGAGTGAGTGAATGTAGTTTTACGGCGCTGGGTACCAAATTTAAACTTCATTAATGCCATCTGTATTCGAACCTGGGTCATACAAATCGGTGGCCGAGAACATGAGCGAAGACTCAATCACGGAAAGGAAACCCGTTTACAGACTGGTTTCATGCTCGATGTGCGCTGCGACAGTTTTATGATATGTAGAGACATATTCTTTTCTGAGGACCCTTTTTTCAGCCTATAAACAAGCACAGGGCATCCTTCGTTTACCGCCAGATACCTTCGAGAAGGAGCAGGTTCCACGTGTTATATGCAGACAGTCCGACAATACAGCAATACTAGTGCCGCGGCAACTGTCATTGATCATAAAGCATTTATTATCACGGGATTGGGAGAGTTAGTGAGTGAGATTCACGTTGATTTCCACATACGATTCATTCATATTACTTACGTTAACTGTCATGGTTTCTTCATGATTTGACAGATTAATTATTGTTAGTAATGTGAAAGAATCGGAAGGTCCTTAATTTTTTTAGTAGTTTAATTGAAACACTGTTCAAAGCGGCGTAAAACCTAACTCGCTCATTGTATTTTTATGTTTTTGTCTGCGCCCTATGTTTACCATTCCAGAAAATATACAATGGCCAAATTATAAGTTTTTCCGCGTTGCAGATCACGACTTTTTTTAACATGCTATACTCTGTGGTCATTTGATCTCAGAATCCACTACAAAGTATATTCCTCACACCTCAAATGTACCACCCTAATATCTACCTTCGAATTATGACCTACCCGTCTCTGGCAACAAACCGAAGCAATGTCACTATACCCAGGCAAGTCAGACCGTCAGTGTTGTGTGTGGGTTGCCTACCTGCCTCACCCCTGGGTAGCCGCAGTCCACTACCCCCTCGTCCAGCAAGTCATCAGGGTCGTAAGAACACACAGTGTCAAGATGGCACATCGCACAGTCCGACGACATCACAGATTTTCTTCACACTCTCAATCGAAACGCCGATTTCCAAATCACCTGTACCTGGCGTTACCTGTTTCAGATCCACATACTCTTGCCTTTCTGTCTGCATGGCTCTCGGCAGTGTTTACATTTCGTGGGACAAACCATTTTCTGATCACGTCACTTGAAACTTTGAAATCGTCCCGCGGGTGAATAAACGCAATAATATATATTATTTCATATTTGTGCAAATTTGTAATTTAATATTAAATGTTCTCATATGTTTTCTTATAAAACGTAAATTTTGTTAAACTGTTCTCTTTACTTCAACACCCCTTTAACGAATAAACTCTACCATGCACGAGCAAGCGTCACGGCAGAGTTGGGATGTTTGAACTGGGTCTGGTAAGGTGGTAATGAATTATGATGCAATAGATAATAATCATATAACAAAGATTTTTAATCAATATATTTTTCCTTCCAAATTCCTAAATTTGTTAGAACTATTTCAAAATTTCTCTTAACCTGCTTGTTTATTTCTCTACCGTGTTTGAAAAAGGCTTTGAAGTGACACGTACCATGCACGTGCTTCCCGTGGGCTCCACGACAGAAAGATCACGAGTTTCACAGAGCGGCACACGCTGACCGCGTGACAAATGGTTTAAACGCGTGAAGTTAAAATACGGGAGTAATTTACATTTTTCTTCTTAAGATGTAGTTTAATGATTCATCAGAACAAACGCTTAAATATACCAAGAGAAATTATATAGTGTTATCAATAAGACTTAAATGTAATCGAATACGCGTTTCGCTTTCTATTTATCTGCAGTAAATATAAGTAAATATTAGTGTCTAAGAAGTAAATACTTCTATGCTATGCAAATGCTATGAAAACACAACTCTTCATAAATGATCTGTACCGCTCTCTTCGCTAAATATCTGCAGTCCAAAAGATTTCTATGGACATACATCATGATGTGTTATAAAGATCCGTTATATATTATTATATAAGACAACCATTCGCAAAGATATGTAAAAAGGGCCTGTAGCCTTCTGTATTGAATTAAACTATACTACTGCTCTTAATATGTTATCGGGGACGTGGGTGGCCCAGTCGTCTCAGACGTTGCAATTCCATGTGCAGAGTTGCGTCCCTTGGTCAAGCCAGAAACCTATTATTATGTTTCCAGGTTTGTCATCACCAAAGTGGAAAATTACTTTCCTCCCACATTAAGCTGATATATCTGGAATATTTTTTAAAAGCGGCTTTAAACCCATGTCACTCGATCACTCTCACGTGATAGTGGACCAGTAGTTGCCCCTTCAAAAGTAGCAGCTCAATGTCTCCCAAATAATACGTTGGAATGTGACATGTTACTTTCAGCAACATAAGTTGTCAACTTCAAAACTAAGAGACCCGTGAAGATTCGGGGTAGAATCTTCAGCAACCCATGCCTGCCGTAAAAGGTGACTATGCTTGTCGTAAAAGGCGACTAACGGGATCGGGTGGTCAGGCTCGCTGACTTGGTTGATGCATGTCATCGATCCCAATTGCGTGGATCGATGCCCATGGTATTAATCACTGGATTGTCTGGTCCAGATTCGATTATTTACAGACCGCCGTCAGATAGCTGGAATATCTCTGATTGCGGCGTTAAACAACAAACCAAAAATCAAATTTATGAACTATTTGATGATCGTTTTCATTTCACTCTTGCTCATCAGCGGTATAAGAGTCTATACCGAAACGTTGCATCATAATAGAATAAAGAAGGTGTCATCCATACAATATCTTGCCTTTTTTGTTCAAACTTAAGAGACCGCCTCCGTGGTCTAGTGGTAGAGCGTCCGCCCGGAGAGCGGAAGGTCTGGACTTCGACCCCCGGCCGCGTCATACCAAAAGACGTTAAAAGATGGTACTTGTTGTTACCCTGTCTGGCGCTCGGCATTAAGGGGATAAAACAAGGGCTTGTCGGCTCGGAGTCAGTATACTGTGTCTGAGTGGGGTATTCATGTTAAACTGCGGCATGGTATCTCAGTGAGCTAGCACTATAAATCGGTATCAGTCCGGACTATTACAAGCAGCCACACAAACACACACACGTACATGCAAGTCGCTATATAAGTGTAATAATCTTGGACGCGACGTTAAACCCCATTTCACCTCACCTCATCTCAAACTTAAGAATGAAAACGTGGGCAAAAGACACCACTCTCAGTTATTATGAAACGTTACAACATTTTCACCACGACAATATCACGACAAAAGGGGTTTGTCAGAATCAAACCTTCTTTCTCTTGTATAAGGGTCTGGGTTCGACGACCTTTAAATCAGAGCTGAGATCGCCCGATGTCATTCAAAACCTACCCACCGACGACACACAGCGTACATTGTGTGCACATATTTGTCATTTCTGACAAGTGTGGACTACCGCCATGTGTTCTGAGAGGGAGGGAAACGACAGCCTCGGACATCTGCATCCCATTTGGTGATGAGAGCACGGGTGACCCGGTCGTCTGGGGCGCCGTCATTCCCCATGCAGAGTTGCGTCCCTTAGTCATGCCAGGATTCAATTACTATGGGTCCGATAATGATCCTCTGTTTGTGGTTTCCTCCCTTAACGAACTAAATAAGATAAGATGATACTATATTGCCCATAATTAAAATAGTTTTACATCTGAGCATCACTTAACTTTACAGATTTACGAAATCATGAACGAATACAGTGAGTGAGTGAGTATAGTTTTACGCCGCTGTTAGCAATATTCCAGCAATATCACGGCGAGGGACACAAGAAATGGGCTTCACACATTGTACCCATGTCGGGAATCGAACCCGCGTTTTTGACGTGACGAGCGAACGCTTTAACCACTTGGCTACCCAACCGCCCCTAACGAATACAGAGACATACTTAAAGTATAAAAGTAACATAAAACAGCATAAGACCACACAGGTAAATCAAAGGTTAAAAGTTAAAATGTTAATTCAAAAGTATAAATAAAGCTTAAGTCACTTGATGTTAACATTGTTTAAAAGTGATATGATAACTGGAACAAAAGATGTCTTTGACCATTTAGATTTAACTCTTGGGGACCCGTGAAGATCCGGGGTAGAATAGGTCTTTAGTAACCCATGCTTGCCGTAAAAGGCGACTATGCTTGTCGTGTGAGGCGACTAACGGGATCGGGTGGTCAGGTTAGCTGCCTTGGTTGATGCATGTCATCGATCCCAATTACGTGGATCGCTGCTCATAATGTCAATCACTGGATTGTCGGGTCCAGACTCGATTATATACAGACCGCCGCCATATAGCTGGAATATTGCTGAGTGCGGCGTTAAACAACAAACAAATTTTACTCTTGGGACGAGATATCTTCGTCCAGATGGCAGAACAGAGTAAAACATTTTTCATCATTATTTTTGTATAATTCGTCAGGGTTCTCACACACACTGTCTCCTGAACCTTTCTTCAGTCTTCGGGGGCACGGGTGGCCCAGTCGTCTAAGGCGCCGCCATTCGCTGTGCAGAGTTGCATCCCTTTGGCACGCCAGAAACCTATGATTGTGGGTTCGAATCCCTGTGCCAATATTGCTGGGTGACATCGCGAGCTGAGGAAAGCGGTAAAGGCAAGCAGTTCGCCTCAAGCAGAGAATGCAATTTCTTCCCATACATACCACACAAAAGAAGTTAAAGAACACCCGATTCTTTCATATTACTATAGGGTGGCCCAGTCGTCTAAGGCGCTGCGATTCGCTGTACAAAGTTGCGTCCCTTGCAGAGTTGCGAAACCTATGATTAGGGGTTCGAATCCCGGTTCGCCCCGATTATGTTTCAGGGTTTGTCAGTACCATACCCGTGCTCGTGGGTTTCACCGAAGTGGTAAACGTCTGAGACCTGCATCACTTCGGGCTTTCCTCCCACATTAAGCTGACACGCCGTGATATAACTGGAATAATGTTAAAAGCGGCGTTAAACCCAACTCATTCATTCACTCACTCTTCAGTCTATTTTGTTTTGTGAGTGATGGGGCCCTTTAGTAACACTGCACATAATACTTGTGAGCTGTGATATAACTAAACTTCGGTAACCCTTTTAGTGAATCATCATGAACTGTATATGTTCACAGACCCCGTTCCTTAACACGGGTGGCCCAGTGGATTCTGGTGCAGCAACTTGATGTCAGATGTGCAACCCTTACGCGTGACAACATGCACTGGGTTTCAATCGTACGTTCGAACAAGATAAAGATTCGCCCGATTATTATCCTCGGGCTGTCGGTATCACAGCCTTTCTCGGGGCGGTGGGGTAGCCTAGTGGTTAAAGCGTTCGCTCTAATATACGCAATGAACTCACTCAAAGTTAGGAGCGGAAGGTCGGCGGTTCGATCCTTAAGGGGTTAAAACAAGAGCTGGTCGGCTCGGAGGGTGTATAATGTCAGACTGGGGTATCCTTGCAAGTGTTAGACTGCAATGTGATATCTCACTGGGATAGCACTATAAACCCGCATAAGTACGGACTCGGTACAAGCTACCACACAAACACGTGCATGCGACGTTTAACACCATTTCTCCTTACACCTCAAAGGTGCGTCGCCACCAAACTCACCCACACACTGATCTAAGATTAATCCATCGCCACTTGAAAGAAACGGAGTGTCGCATCTGTATTAAAATGTCAGAGAGACAAGGCCGATACCAACTGTAAGTTCAGAGGAAATCCGTTTCCGACAATACGTACAAACAAAACAACGTTTGGAGCCATGCATAGTCGGACAAATTTAAAAACTGTTTCCTTCCGATGGTTCGTGTTTTAAAACTCCACCAAATAAGCTTCGCAGGGAACTGTAAGTCATACGCAACACATCGCCCCGGTCGGCATGACAATGCCTTGTGAAAACTTTCCCACACACTTCGAAATTGTACTTCATTTATTTTCAAAATAATTAAATTATTCCACATTCTAAGACACGACATAATGACACGGGTTTTCGCGGATGCCATTCAGACTTCATTCTTGAAGTCATATTTCAGTGCATGTCCTCTACAGCACATGGAATACTCCCATATTGGAGACATTAGCAGTGACAGAAACAGGTTACCGCCCCTCCCTTATCGCGGGGGGAACAATCGACGTCTGAACGCGGACACCCCGGACCTTGCAACCAATTGTTCTCAGGTGTACGAATCGCGGGAAAACTATAAATAATTGGCATGGCTGTTGAAATTCTAGCCCGAGACAAAGTGTGGATTTGATTTATAATGTTGGAGGTTGTCGTGGAGAGAGGAGCTCCCCGTCCCTTCCCCTAGGTCCAGTCTAGTTTACCCCCATTAGTAAATCCCTCACCTCACCTCAGTAGCACTGGCCGTTACCCCAAGACCAACTGGCCTGTTTCTGCGGATACTGCGAGGCGTTGAGTGAGAGTGATTATCTGAATGGTGACGGCGTGAGGACAGTCCACCATGCAGTTGTTCACGTCACTGATGCTGGCCATGCTTGCTCAGGTCGTCCACGGTCAGCGTAGTAGGGAGAGAGTCAGACCAGGTGAGAATTGCATAGTCTTGGACACATTGATGTGATTACTTTTGTCCTGATAAAGTCATTGTATGACGACCAGTATTTTATCGCAATGAGTATGCGTGTGCTTGCGTCCCCATGGTCACTTGTATGGTGTACCGACCTTTGAGAGGCGATGAGGCAGTATAGTGGTTGAAGCGTTCGCTCGTCACGCCGAATACCCGGGTTCGATTCCCCACATGGGTTCAATGTATGAGACCTTTTCCGGTGTCCACTGCCGTGATATTGCTGGAATATTGCTCACTCACTCGCTCACTCACTCACTCACTCACTCACTCACTCACTCACTCACCAACCATTGCTGATTGCTATCTGCAGACCGAATTTTATTGGGTGTCGTGTAATAGTCTCATAAATTTTCTCAAACTAACGTTAAATGCAAATGTGATATTTTGCAAGTTACTTAACTATCCTTTATCGACATACTATTGCCTATTATCCGGCCCCAAAGAAATTCAAGTCTTCAAGATCAGCGAAGAAAGTTATGGACACCCTATTATGGGATGCAAAGGGTGTGATCCTTGTTGATTTTTTTAGAAAGTCAAAAGACGATTACCGGTGCCTACTATGCTGATTTGCTTCATCGCCTGAGAGATTCTATCAAAGAAAAGCGGCAAGGGATGCTGACTGCTGGAATTCTATTTTTTCATGACAATACCTCTCCTCACACCCCTCGACTTGCAAAGGCTGCTGTGCGACAATGTGGGTTCGCAGAGCTTCCTCACCCTCCATACTTGCCAGACCTGGCACCAAGTGATTTCCTCAACTGAAGGACGCTTCGTCTAAAGCGCTGTGACGGAAACGATGACCTCAAAGCTGCCGTGAATGGGTTTTTCATGGTGACTTCAGAAAACTGACTTCCTGACTGGAATTGAAAAGCTTCACTATCGATATGAGAAGTCTTTTGAAAAGCAGAGAGAATACGTTGAAAAATAACATTAAAAACATTTTCAAATTGTTGGTTTTGTTTGTTTGGCTTAGAACTTTTGACCAGCCCTCGTAGTGTCGACAGAAAATGCACTGGTTTTGTTGACCTGATGGCCGAATATGTGTCCCTTCCGCGTGGTCAACCATAGTGTTATTGCACATGTTATGTAGAATCGGTGAATTCCCTTATTTTCCCAATGCCAGCTGATATATATTCTCTTCGTTCCAGTGCCTGACGCACGACTTGAAGAAGCGTTCGCAACGAGTAACGAAATATTCTTCGCTGGACAGTTCAGTGCCCCTCGTGACACCAGACGTAGCCTCGTTCTGGCTAGAATCCAGAGTCCTCAGCTCCAAACACTGTTTGAGGTGTCGGTTGGGTTTACTCAACCACAAGGTGAGTTAATGTGCATCTATGTTGGCGTTCACATTTCACATTCATCTTGGAGTGCATGGTTGCCTAGTAGTCTATCGCGCCGCAATTTGTTTGTGGATAGTTAAGTCTCTTTGTCGTGTAAGGATCTGCTGTGGGTTCGAATCCCCCAGATGTGTACTGATAATGATGCTTAGTTTGTTTGCACCATACCAGTGATACAACATGATAACAGCGTGGTGTTGGAGAAAAAGTCTCTGACGTTTACCTTTTTGGTGAAAGCCTCGAGTACGATTAAGGTGCTGACAACCTATAAACACATTCAGGGCGAACCGGGATTCGAACCCACGATCACAGGTTCCTGCACAAAGGGACGCAACTCTGCACTAGTTGCAACGCATTAGGCCATCCGTGCCCCTCCTCTCACATTAAACTGACATACATGAGCTCGTGGATTTTACCAAAGGTGTAAACGCTCATAACACTTATCCCCCATGAAGACCTAATTTACAGTTGGTGATCAGAAACCCATGCTTGTCTTAAGAGGCGACTAACGGGATCGGGTGGTTGGTTGATGCATGTGATCGTATCCCAGCTGCGTAGATCGATGCTCATGACGTCAATCACCGAATGCAAATCGCCGTCATATAGCTAAAACATTGCTGAATGCAGCGATAAACAACAAACAAACAATAATACATAATCATAATCATAATCATAATCATACAAGGGGTACCAATTACCTTATGGAGCACTGATCTGTAGGTCATTTGGCTGATATAAATCATATATGCTGTATTCGTCCGTTTTCACAATGCAGCTATACAGATAAGCAATATATGTTAAGTTTGCTACTATAGTGTACTCTATCCCCCGTATACAATAACACCAGATTGATCTGTATATCATAACAAAGCTTTGTGTCCGATTACATAAGGGATAATTATAAGGGTGAATTAAGTTGATAGTGTAACGCACTGCCCGTGTCTAACAGTTCCCCACCTTCCCTCATACCAACCTCTAGTCGTCGACCCACAAGCATCTGTCACTTATCACGGTATATGTTTTGTATTTAAATTCACTTCGTTCACTTCCGTTGTATATGTATGTAGGACGGAATTCAGCACAAGTTACGCAGAAAAGTTGCAAACAAGTTTTACGTAAGCTAGTACGGACTGTGCAGCCTCTTTTTATGTTATTTCTTACGAGTGTATGCACAACTGTGTGTGCCGTGTCTCAGTTTAAGAACAATAAATCCTACTGACCTTGATCTCGCAACGTGGGACGTGACCGCACGTGCTGCGTTAGGTGGTCGCGGCGGGGTGTGGCGAACACCTGTAGACCCAGTCAAGGCAACGCAAAGGGGAGTTTATAACAACAGAAAAGCGAAGAACAGGTCTCAAAAGATGTTCTGAATGATGGTGTGTTTAGTTTGTATGTGGGCTCCCACATGCCTTGACTTTCATTCGTTGTAAGGTCAGCCATGCTAATGACAACGGTTTAGGATGTCTGTCTTGTCAAAAAGTTAATGTTAGTTCCAGATGCAGAAGCTGGAGTTTCTATCCCAGAATTTAGAGAATTAATTGAAAAATGAATCTAATTCAAGTCTAGAATGGTTTTGCAAGTCTAGACTACCTCAGTTCTGGTTGTTCTGGGCTCCATTTCGACAATATTTTTTCTACCGGATAGTTCGGCAACGACAAGTCCGTATGAGGGTCTACAACGTTTTATTCATTTAGAAGCTGTCCAAGTCTCTGCTGTAGATCCATTTACTTAAGTTGCTGACGATGTTCCTAATATTGTTATATCATTTGACCAGTAGCACCTCGTCCATAATCCCCACGTCTCTCGTGCATCTTACTCCTGCCCTTAAAAGTCTTGAACTGACATTAATTATCCAAGCCTTCAAGAAACGTACACATATATGAAAATGTATCCAATAATGATCCAAGCCTTCAAGAAACATGTATGTGTGACCATTTATCCAATAATGACCCACGCCTTCAAGAAACATGTATGTGTGACCATTTAACCAATAATGGTCCAAGCCTTTAAGAAACATAGATGTGAGATCATTTATCAAATAATGATCAAAGTCTTCAAGAAACATATATGTATTACCAATTATCCAAGAATGATCCAAGCCTTCAAGAAACATATATGTATGACCATTTATACAATAATGATCCACGCCTTCAAGAAACATATGTATGACCATTTATACAATAATGATCCACGCCTTCAAGAAACATATGTATGACCATTTATACAATAATGATCCACGCCTTCAAGAAACACATATGTATGACCATTTATCAAATAATGATCCAATCCTTCAAGAAACATATATGTATGACCATTTATCCAATAATGATCCAAACCTTCAAGAAACATATATGTATGACCATTTATCCAATAATGATCCACGCCTTCAAGAAACACATATGAATGACCATTTATCCAATAATGATCCAATCCTTCAAGAAACACATATGTATGACCATTTATCCAATAATGATCCACGCCTTCAAGAAACACATATGTATGACCATTTATCCAATAATGATCCAAGCCTTCAGGAAACGTATATACATGAGCATTTGTCCAATAATGACCCGAGCCTTCAAGAGATATATAGGTGTGAACATTTGCCCAAGACAAAAATGAAAAAACCAAGAAACAAGTTTATTTGTCACGATTAGAAGAAAAGAACTTACTGTAGTTTTTAAAGAAAGTTTTGCCTTTCCTAATGCTGACAATGTATGCCGTACGCTTCTACAAAATAAATTTAGGCAGCGAATGGACTCATAATTTGATGTGTTCAGCGACACGGACAATTATAAAGCCAAATGGTAGTCAGACGGACACGATTTGTACATGGGTACTATTTTTTTTTATTGTTGGGGTAAATGTCTTAACATCGCTCTGATATTTCTTAAATAATTTCGGCATTACGCATATTTAGACTATCAGGCTAGTTCTTGGTAGCCCCCGTTTGATTAAACTTCAGCTTCCTATTGATATTTAAAGTTCAGCGGATACGAACACAGTTTGAACATATTTGTGCATGTTTAACACCCACGTGATCACGTGCTAATATACAAGCTGGAGTCATGTGTTAAATGGACAGATGTTTCTAAACACCCACGTCATATATTCGGAAATGTAGGAGTGGCGTTCAAAAAGTTCTGCAATTCCTTTAAAAAAGAATGAAACACAAAATTGAACTCATTTCTATTTTCTAACATAATATAAGGACACTCCTTTTAAATGCATTCAAGATTCATTTGTCCTTCATATTTTTTATAGGCCGTTCAAATATGGTACTTGTTTAAACCCTTCCTCGGGCTCGGCATTGAGGGGATAATGCAAGACTGGTCGGCTTGGAGTCTGTGGCAAAATAATTTACACACTTTCTGCTAGCCGTTACATAACATGCGTTTGATTACATATTCGTGACTTTAGTATCAGGTTATAAATCTTAAATTGAAAATGAAATTAAAGCCAAATGGTAATGATTGGCCATCGTTCTCTTTCTACTTCAGTGGTCGTGCGTCTCCGCACACGTGACAGGCGGGAATACCAGTTGACCTTCCCGACGCGTGCCCTACACCAGAATGACCGGAAGCGCTTCATCCTCCATTTTACAGAGATGGATAAACCTAGCAATGGTATTCGACTGTTCGTGGACTGTCAAAACATCGGCCTGGATACAACCGAGATCCCCATCCGGAGTTTACTCAGGGGGAACCTCAATGTTGTAAGTGTTGTCACTCGGATGGAACCAGAAATGTCAGGTCTTATAACTCAGCGGACACTCCAGGATTGTAAGTCTTGTTATTTAGGTGAAACTTTAATAAGGTAACTCGTGTTACAAGGGTGAATCCTTAATGTAGTAAGCCCTGTTACTGAATAGAAAATGCAATGTTGTAAGTCATGTTACTAAATGTATTGAAAATCCCCATGTTGTAAGTCCGGTTATCCCCTAGTTGTAAGTCCGGTTATCCCCATGTTGTAAGTCCGGTTATCCCCATGTTGTAAGTCCGGTTATCCCCATGTTGTAAGTCCGGCTATCCCCATGTTGTAAGTCCGGCTATCCCCATGTTGTAAGTCCGGTTATCCCCATGTTGTAAGTCCGGTTATCCCCATGTTGTAAGTCCGGTTATCCCCTAGTTGTAAGTCCGGTTATCCCCATGTTGTAAGTCCGGTTATCCCCATGTTGTAAGTCCGGTTATCCCCATGTTGTAAGTCCGGCTATCCCCATGTTGTAAGTCCGGCTATCCCCATGTTGTCAGTCCGGCTATCCCCATGTTGTAAGTCCGGTTATCCCCATGTTGTAAGTCCGGCTATCCCCATGTTGTAAGTCCGGTTATCCCCATGTTGTAAGTCCGGCTATCCCCATGTTGTAAGTCCGGTTATCCCCATGTTGTAAGTCCGGTTATCCCCATGTTGTAAGTCCGCTTATCCCCTAGTTGTAAGTCCGGTTATCCCCATGTTGTAAGTCCGGTTATCCCCATGTTGTAAGTCCGGTTATCCCCATGTTGTAAGTCCGGCTATCCCCATGTTGTAAGTCCGGTTATCCCCATGTTGTAAGTCCGGCTATCCCCATGTTGTAAGTCCGGTTATCCCCAAGTTGTAAGTCCGGTTATCCCCATGTTGTAAGTCCGGTTATCCCCTAGTTGTAAGTCCGGTTATCCCCATGTTGTAAGTCCGGTTATCCCCATGTTGTAAGTCCGGTTATCCCCATGTTGTAAGTCCGGCTATCCCCATGTTGTAAGTCCGGCTATCCCCATGTTGTAAGTCCGGCTATCCCCATGTTGTAAGTCCGGCTATCCCCATGTTGTAAGTCCGGCTATCCCCATGTTGTAAGTCCGGTTATCCCCATGTTGTAAGTCCGGCTATCCCCATGTTGTAAGTCCGGTTATCCCCATGTTGTAAGTCCGGTTATCCCCATGTTGTAAGTCCGCTTATCCCCTAGTTGTAAGTCCGGTTATCCCCATGTTGTAAGTCCGGTTATCCCCTAGTTGTAAGTCCGGTTATCCCCATGTTGTAAGTCCGGCTATCCCCATGTTGTAAGTCCGGCTATCCCCATGTTGTAAGTCCGGTTATCCCCATGTTGTAAGTCCGGCTATCCCCATGTTGTAAGTCCGGTTATCCCCATGTTGTAAGTCCGGCTATCCCCATGTTGTAAGTCCGGTTATCCCCATGTTGTAAGTCCGGTTATCCCCATGTTGTAAGTCCCGTTACTAATGGAAAAAACTCAGTGTTGTAAGTCATGTTACTGGTGAAAAACCTCAATGGTGTTAGTTTAGTTTGATACACGGGAAATATTAATGTTGTGACTCTTACTCCAAGCAAAAAACCTAAATGTTGAACTCGTGATCATTTTGGGAACACCGTAATGCTGAATCTCGTGGTCCTTTTGGGACACCTCAATGTTGAAGCTCGTTGTCCTCTTGGCACAGTTCAATGTTGAAGCTCGTTGTCCTTTTGGCACAGTTCAATGTTGAAGCTCGTTGTCCTTTTGGCACAGTTCAATGTTGAAGCTCGTTGTCCTTTTGGCACAGTTCAATGTTGAAGCTCGTTGTCCTCTTGGCACACTTCAATGTTGAAGCTCGTTGTCCTTTTGGCACAGTTCAATGTTGAAGCTCGTTGTCCTTTTGGCACAGTTCAATGTTGAAGCTCGTTGTCCTTTTGGCACACTTCAATGTTGAAGCTCGTTGTCCTTTTGGCACACTTCAATGTTGAAGCTCGTTGTCCTTTTGGCACAGTTCAATGTTGAAGCTCGTTGTCCTTTTGGCACACTTCAATGTTGAAGCTCGTTGTCCTTTTGGCACAGTTCAATGTTGAAGCCCGTTGTCCTTTTGGCACACTTCAATGTTGAAGCTCGTTGTCCTTTTGGCACACTTCAATGTTGAAGCTCGTTGTCCTTTTGGCACACTTCAATGTTGAAGCTCGTTGACCTTTTGGCACAGTTCAATGTTGAAGCTCGTTGTCCTTTTGGCACAGTTCAATGTTGAAGCTCGTTGTCCTTTTGGCACACTTAAATGTTGAAGCTCGTTGTCCTTTTGGCACACTTCAATATTGTAGCTCGTAGTTCTCACAGGAATCCTCAGTGATCTAGCTTGTAGTCCCATAGAAAATCTTGTTTTATTCACGGTCTTCGCCTTGAACGCTTTCGCCCCCTGAAGACCTGCAACAAGAAAGGGTTCTTTACCCTGCAATAGTAAAGAATTTTGACTTTTCCTTGTTACCGGACTTATCCTGACAACATTGCACACATGGCTTGGACTATTGCGAGTTTTAGAAGGCACCTCGCCACAACATGGGGAGCAGGCAGGTTCTTCATATATGTGGGACTTCAAACAAAACTGGATTGTGTTGTTTAAGTGGTTTTATGGTTTCCACATGTACATCGGCGACAACTGGTATGTAATTCTACACCTATTTCCCGCTGTGGTCACTTCAAACAAAGACCTTTCATTCTGCCATGAACATGAAATCTGCAAAGTGCTATATACAATGGCGGGTGTTTAGGTGAAATAGACACGCCACCGGTCAAGTCTTTGACTACTGAAATACCCCCACATGGAACGCCTTAGTGAGATTTGTGAATATTGAAATGCGTGCCACATTGTGTCAATATTGCTGGGTGACATCGCGAGCTGAGGAAAGCGGTAAAGGCAAGCAGTTCGCCTCAAGCAGAGAATGCAATAACTTCCCATACATACAACTCAAAAGAAGTTAAAGAACACCCGATTCTTTTATATTACTATAGGGTGGCCCAGTCGTCTAAGGCGCTGCGATTCGCTGTACAGAGTTGCGTCCCTTGCAGAGTTGCGAAACCTATGATTATGGGTTCGAATCCCGGTTCGCCCCGATTATGTTTCTAGGTTTGTCAGTACCATACCCGTGCTCGTGGGTTTCACCGAAGTGGTAAACGTCTGAGACCTGCATCACTTCGGGCTTTCCTCCCACATTAAGCTGACACGCCGTGATATATCTGGAATAATGTTAAAAGCGGCGTTAAACCCAATTCACTCACTCACTCACTCATATTACTATAGTTAATATGTCATGCTATGACAGATTAATCACAGTAATACGACATAACTGGGTGTCCTTTAACTTCTTGTGGGTAGTATATTGTCTTGGAAAATACAAGGTGCTAGTTTTGGATTCTATATGCTATTTATGAGTAAACAACTGAAATAATTGAAATAATATTGCATAATATTGAATTTAGTATGTTTACATTTACATTATACGTATACCAATACTACTGGGACTATAGTTAGCATGGAGAAAGGTTACTGTAACCAATGTAACCAATCAGATATTAACTGTGTTACTTTGTTGTTATCATGGTATGGCGGGAACTATGTAAATCCAAGCTCAACAATACTTGTACCAACCTTTTACGGTCTCTCTCAGATAAATCAGCAGAATGAAACAAAATTCAGACAATTGCATTGTATACAGATATTTGTGTGATGGCCTTAAAGAGCACCACAGTACCACGAGTGGCAAGTCAGGTGAACAGTTGCCTTGCCTTTGCATGTGTTTGTGATGGTGTCACAGGTGGGGCAGGATACGCTCACCTTTTCGCGAATACCTGGTATCATCACTATTTGATAGTGATTAAAAGACACACATATCAACCTCATAAATTTCATTATAGAAACCCTTTTTATGCAGTTTTTATTATAATGGTATATCACTCGGGATAAGGATGCTGGTATAATTTCTTCAAGTGGGTATGCATTTAATACAAATACACCTTATAATGCCCGCATATCGTTTGAGACGATGTTACTTTGTATAATTTCTTAAATTTTTAGTTAAAATTTGGGTATGCATTTAAAATAAATACACGTTTAAGACGATGTTACTTTGTGGTCGCGGAAGACGACTACTACGGTTTAATATCGGAACTTCGCTTCTTTCGAACTACGGATTACTCGAGCTATACTCCAGTTAATCACTGTAATTGTGCTTTGTCAAGTAAACATTAAACCGGTGGAAATAATATTGATCTAATCATCATAGCACTCACTTTTGAATATATAATGCGTTCTTGTAGCGATATAACTGAAACAATGCCGATGCCATATTAAATCCTATGTCACTCAATATTTCAGAGACGGACCCCGAACTTTAAGTTCTACTCTCGGACGTCGTTGGACAGCATGTTGTTGTCTCAGGGCTGTGGCAGGAACGCATACAACATCCCCACGACGACAGAGGCCCCCAAACTGGAGGTTCCGGCGTGGGCAGAGGAGAGGTTCAGCCCTGAGAGGAATGTTCCTGCTGAACGATCGACACCCTCACCTGACACGTCAAGACAGCAACCAGATGCGTCTAGAGGTCGACAGCCAGATCCTTCCAGAGGCCGACAACCAGACACCTCCACGAACCGCCAGCCTGATTCTGCGACAGGCCAGCAGCCTCAGCAACCTAGGGGACGACAAAAGCCCCAACAGAAAGGAGGGTACATCAATGTGGATGATCTTACTAACAGGATTAACCCTACAGGACCAGGAGCAGGTGATTTGTTGCATACGGAATATAATGATCTGCAATGAGGGGACATATCAGGGAATACGTAAAGTGTTATAGATTAGGGATAGTCACCGAGTCATACGAAAAGGCTAGAAGACCTTAGGTCACACGTGGCAAAATTTAATTCTTTTTTCACACCCCAGTAGCAAAGGTTCCACAAGGCCTACACAAGCCTTTTTTATAAAGCTGCTTGACAGATAGGTGTAATGTTTATCTCTGTGTTCAGTAATAATTCATGAAAAATATACCGGTACTAAAAACAAGTTGAAGAACACACGATTTCTTTTCATTTGACGATAGTTTATCTGTCACGTCATGCTATGTATGTTGCATGAAGTATCATGGTGTCGGGTGATACCGGGGAAGAAGTGGGTTCGATTCCTAACCCATTCTTGGTCTTCTCCGCCGTGATATTGCTGAAATACTGCTACTAGCATATTCAAATCAGAGAAACATTGGCCTTCTCAATGGTGTCTCTGGTTTCTATAAAGAACCATTGCTATTATCTGTAATGCATTTAGACAAGTCAAAGCCAGAGATAATTGCAACTATGACTAGGGTCGCATGAAATTTTCTTCTTAGTCAGGATGTTACTAGAATATTGTTGCAGACCCTTCCGTACAGATGATACAGGCGATGTTGGAATTGACGCGGACGGTGCAGGAACTTCAGCGTCAGATGCAGAACCAGGTGAGTCCATGTAACAAG
Organism: Haliotis rufescens; assembly: GCF_023055435.1. Taxonomy (NCBI): domain Eukaryota; kingdom Metazoa; phylum Mollusca; class Gastropoda; order Lepetellida; family Haliotidae; genus Haliotis; species Haliotis rufescens. The sequence goes on along the minus strand of NW_025963779.1, from coordinate 55,310,143 downwards.
GTGGGTGTTTGGCCAGGATGGCTTGTTCTTGTTGAGTATAGTTTCAATTTTGTGGAGATTCCAGGGCACAGCACTCACCAATACCCATGCTTGTTGGGAGCGAGTTAGTCTGTCATCCTGCCTAAAACAAATATATCCAATAAAGCCCATGCAAGTTTATAATGCTTGGCAAGACTAGATTACTGCAGTATTTGAAAGTTAAAAAAGACTCTGGGCTCCTTTGGTTTTTTCTGTAAAATATGTTCATTTCAGAGACTAAATGTTAGTCTAGGAGCGGGTGTGAAAGTTTGGTTTTAATACCCCCGTAATAAGAGGTTCTAAAGTGTCTTTACCGAGACGGGAAGATATATGGAGAACGTAAAAAACACAGAATTTGTCAGTTTTGTGACTTAAACACCGTAGAATGGGATCAACATTTCTTACAAATATGTCCCTTGTATGTTGAACTCAGAAAACAGTTCATTGATTAATATTATGTCCCTTATTCTAGTTTATAGAAGTTTGTTTAGTTAATGTCAAGTAACAATGTAGTGATAACGAAAGAACTGTCAATGACATTTTGCATGCTATGGAGCTATGTGTTAACATAGTAATGTATACACACCCATTACTATATAACATGTACAATAGGCCCATGATCCCTCAGTATTATGAATAAAGACATCTTGATAATGATACTTACGTTTTGGGTCACCTTGACCACTTCATTGTGTTTCGATCATTCTTACGCGATCAATGACAACTTGATGTGGAAAACTGAAATATGCTACATTACCTCGAGAAAATGTTATTGTACGTTATGATGGCCCCTTCAGTAACCGGTTTCATTCGTCACCACTCGCCCCTTTCCGTAACCTGCAAGAAGACTCGTCCCCATATCGATAAATGTTATGTGCGAAAATACGACAAACCAACCAGAATGCGCGTATGATTTCAAGTTCTTCGTCAGAATACCTCAGAAATAATTTTCGATTTGACATATGTCTTGCATCTAAAAATTTACCCAAGACACAGTTAAATGTGTTCAATCATACTGTATAATTCCGCATATCCCGATGTGCTTTAAATTGCATCTGAAATATATATAATATATGGTGAAATATATGTGCACCATTACGCAACGAGATGACAATTGTTTTAGGTATGCCCGTTTGCGCTAAGACGGAACCCGGTCGCAAAAATGGCCATGAGAGGGGCACGGGTTGCTATTCGGCTTGTCCCGGAATAACACGAGTTGGTCACGAATGAACCGGTTTGTCCCAAAATGACACGAGTACACTAAACTAGTTGTCGGCAGGTACTATAAGCAGATACATATTACACAGTGTGATTCTCATCCCCATGCTAAGTTTCAGTGGAAGCGGGCAAGCGGAAGATAAAACATGTATGGTTCACAGTAAGATCAGTGTTGTGCTACATTCGAGGTGCAACACTTGCTTAATAGCTGTTGAGAGCTTTAAAGACACTTAAAGCAGAAACCTTAAGGATGATTAAAACAAAACAATAAGCAACCTTTTCGATATAATAACATTTTCCAGTAAATAAGCAACCTGTTCTATGTAATAACATTTTCTGAAAGTGGAAATTCGTTTATGCATGATGATATGTATTCAACGGGGGGATGGCTGGATATTAAACAAAAATATTTCTTTTCGCGGGACGGTTCTTTATGACCAGTGAGAGATGAGAAAAACAAAATACATTAGTAAGGGCTTGGTACTTTACTTCATAGATGTTTTTCTTTTTCAGGAACGTGAGACACGCGCTTTGAGAGAGGTGCTTGCTGGTTGTGCAATGTGTAGAGGAGCGAGTGAGTTGAGATACCCTTGTCCAACACACAATGTCTAGTCTTCATCAACAAATCTTCGCTTTTATTCTTATGTAAAAATTACATTTTGGGGTCCACCCATCCAGTTTTAGTTCAAAACTGTTGGAAACATTCTTTGCTGCACGCCTTTGATTAGAGATTACTTATGCACTGGTTTTTAATATTACCCTGATGTCATTTAATATTTGTATACAGTAAACTACGTTTATAACGAACTGACGGTTCTTACGAACTTATATTTTTGTCCCGGCCACTGCTGTATATATGCTATACATATGCTTATAACGAACTACGGTTATAACGAACTAAAATTAGTGGCCCCTTTGAGTTCGTTATAACCGTAGTTTACTGTATAACAATTGAATAACAATAAATGTAATTTATGATTTGTTCCATAAAATAAGGGGAAAATAATTTTAGCCCCAAATGAAATTGTTCGGCTGTTCGTGTTTAAAAAATTAAAAAAGATATCCTCTCTCAAGTAAGGTAAATCCATAAATTAGTATTCATGCAGAAAATATTTGAACATCAATGCTAACAGCAACATGTAAGTGGTTGTCTTAGTTTACATATAAACTGTTGGCTTTATATCCAGGTGAGCTACAGTGCCATGACACTATATTTTCTCTCTAATTCCTTCAAGATGATCAACCCTCGCCCTTGAACGTAAGACGATGCTCGTCCAGTCCATGTTTCGAGGGTGTCAGGTGCGTTGATACGGAGACCGGCTTCCGGTGTGGTGCCTGTCCGCGTGGTTACCATGGAGATGGAGTGACATGCACGCGTCATACCTCGTGTGCAGACAGCCCTTGTTATCCAGGTAAAGACATATGCTAGCTGAAAATGAATTAAGAAATACATCTACCGCAGAGTTGTCACATAGATTTAATAGCGATAAATTTCATTTCAAACCGAAATGCCAGCGGAAACTACGAGGGGGCCCCGGACAATCCGACTAAATAGCTGAAATATACCTGATGTTGCATACATTAGTATGTCTCTCCCGAAAGGGGGGGGGGGGGGGAGGGGGGGGGGGGGGGAGCTATTTGTTTTTGGCTCTGTTCCCGTTGGCGTTGGCTTCTAAGGCGTTCCCAACCTATTCCGAGCCATTACTTGAAAGAATTTTCAATGTTTTTCAACGAAACTTGGCATATGCCTTGCTCAGCATCTTAACTGGTGCCGTTTTTATTTCAAAATTGTTCATTATTTATGTTTCCATGGAAACAATTTGGACTCAGACTCACACAAACTCTAGGGCTTCGTTTCCGAGCCATAACTCTTAAACTAATTAATATTTTTGGATGAAACTATACATTTGCAATGACCACATGCTCAACTATTGCCTTTTCATACTTTTCAATTTTTAGTTTTTTTTTAATTTCTTGTGCTTAGTCCCAAACAATAAGCGTTTGTTTCCCTCCTAAACTCTACACTTTATGAATATTTCTGTATGAAACCATTATCTTTCCGTCTACAATTTGCAGTTGTTCTTTTTCGGATTTGCAAACACATTCATAGTAACAACTTGAACTAATGTATCAAAAAATGGTAAGTGGAGACATCTGTTTTCATGATAAAAAACACATTCTTGTTACATGATGTGTTATGAGCCCAACAAGCACAAGGGACAAACGACGATTAAGCACTCGTGGAAAACGACAATTTTAAGGCTCTTCGACGTTTTTCGAGTGTTTGGCGTCTCATAACAAACGCATATTGCAGATTGATGTGTAAATTCGATGTATATTTCAACTAAGATTGACGGTGTTTGCGACATTGTCAACTTTTATATATGTGCGTGCCCTAGTACTCGGGGCGGGAGACCCATGCACCTACAAAGCAGTGCAAATAGATACCCATGCGGATGATCGGGCTGTAAAATCAGCAGTTTTAGTTATGTATTAGAGATATTATTGCGATTTGAGACTTCTAACTGACTAATGACAATCAATTATTCTCCCATGTACAAATACCGATAAACAAAAACTGCGATATTAGTAAAATTGTATTTATTACCAGACAGAAACAAATAAAATTTAGTATTGATCGCCATGAAGAAAGATCTTTCATGTTTTATGCGAAGAGAAAATCGTAACTTTGATGACCTGAAGTGTTGTTCCATGGTGCCCTCTTGAACTACCATTCATCATCATTGAGGTTGGTTGGTTGGTTGTTTTACGCCGCACTCAGCAATATTCCAGCCATATGACGGCGGTCTGTAAATAATCGAGTCTGAACCAGACAATGCAATGATTGACACAATTGGGATCGATGACATGCATCAACCAAGTCAGCGAGTCTGACCACCCGATCCCGTTAGTCGCCTTTTACGACAAGCATAGTCGCATTTTACGGCAAGCATGGGTTGCTGAAGACCTATTCTACCCCGGATCTTCACGGGTCTCATCAATGAGGAAAAGTATTCAAACATGGAGAAACTGCATCATCAATAGGTGTGTAACGATTTATCTCGAGTACTATCGATTGTCTATGGAGTGATTCTAATACGTCAATAGCAAGTTGAAATATCGATAGTTGTAATCGATACATGTTTGACTATTTACAGTCTCAATAGACGTAATGAAAAAAATAGAAAAAAATCTGGTTATATGGTAGCCATGGTGACAATTTTTACAAAGTTCACTGCATTGAAAGAACCATCGAAGGCCTGATAAAACAATAACGTTAATCTTGCGACTTTTATCCTGGGTGTAGGAGTCCGGTGTGTGGACGGGGAGCGAGGCTTCCGCTGCGGATCCTGTCCCCCCGGGCTGACCGGTGACGGGTCACGACGAGGATGCCAACCCATCAAGGTCACGTGTGCAGCAAGACCATGCTTCCCGGGCGTGACCTGTGAAGATAGGGCCAGCGGCTACGTGTGCGGCCCCTGCCCCACAGGCTACTCCGGGAACGGCACCGTGTGCGAGGACATCGACGAGGTCAGTCATCTCTGGGTTGTTTGCCATAAAGGTCCCACGTCAAGATTCATGTGTGGCTTAGAAACAAAATTATATTACATGTGGTTCTGATTTTTTAAAAAAAGAATATTCCTAAAATATTTCATTATATGGTCTGTTGGTTGTTTGGTTTATAGTCCATCAAGAGCCTCTTATTTGTTTTGTTTGTTTGTTGTTTAACGCCGCACTCTGCAATATGCCAGCTATATGACGACGGTCTATAAATAGTCGAGTCTGGACCAGACAGTCCAGTGATAGATATCATGAGCATCGACGTACGCAATTTGGATACGATGTCATGCATCAACGAAGTCAGCGAGCCTGACCACTCGATCCCGTAAGTCGCCTCTTTCGACAAGCATAGTCGCCTCTTACGACAGGCATGGGTTGCTGACGACCTTGTCTACCACGGACCTCTTCTAGGTCTATCAATGAAACTAATTACAAGTTCACATTTCAAAATCGGGTATTATGTTTTCTTTGCAGTGTCGATACAGCCGCCCATGTGATGACTTGGCCATGTGTGAAAACCTGTCCCCCGGGTTCACGTGCTCAGCTTGTCCCCCGGGCTTCACTAGTCCAGAGATTCAGGGGGTGGGGATCGCGGCCGCTCAGCGTCAGAAGCAGGTAGGTATACAACGGCAAATTTATAATCAGTACTCAAACGTATTCAAGTTCAGGCACGAAAATTATCCAATATTTAAAAAAATCCAAAAACCAATATCTTAAAATGTAATCACTATGCAAATGCGCCACAATATAAACTGTCGGTCAAAGGAAAATATACACTTAAAAATGTAATTTGACCAAAACGTTACGAGGCTGGAAATAATCATCGAAACTGCAAACTTAAAATGCAAACCACATACGCGTATTAAATACCCCCCCCCCCCCCCCCCCCCCCCCCCCATTCGAATAACCATTTATTGTTCATTTCCATTTTGGCCATTACTTGCATACTTTTTATTTTCCGGCAGTTTAGATCGAATATTATTATATTTGAGTCAGTTGAATGTCTTAAGAAATGAAGAATATATTAGTAATACTTAATTTACACAAAGTACGTGATCTAGACTACCAGTTGTCAGACTTTCATTTTGTGTGGAAGCCTCAGTGGCTGAGTGGGTTAGATCGCTGACTTTGCGATTAGATGCCTCACTCTGGAAGTGTGGGTTCGAATCCCGGACGGGAATCAGCCCCCCAAAAGTACGAGAATCTGTACTTTACTCAGAAAGTGTTGTCCCAAATATAACATGTGTTATACTTAATTATTGATAGAGAAGTTCCTATTTATCCTTGGCACACGTAAAATCGTTATATCAGACGATGTAATTCTATGGCAACGTAGAATGGTTATGGTCGCAATATGGTCTCACATCGACATTCCATTTGTCTCGAACGAGAGGGGGCATGGGTGGCCCAGTCGTCTAAGGCGCCGCGATTCGCTGTGCAGAGTTGCGTCCCTTGGGCACGCCAGAAACCTATGATTGTGGGTTCGAATCCCGGTTCGCCCCGATTATGTTTCTAGGTTTGTCAGCACCATACCCGTGCTCGTGGGTTTCACCGAAGTGGTAAAGGTCTGAGACCTGCATCACTTCGGACTTTCCTCCCACATTAAGCTGACACGCCGTGATATAACTGGAATACTGTTAAAAGCGGCGTTAAACCCAATTCACTCACTCGAACGAGAATGAACAACATATATGTGCGACGGTCCCTGGGACTTCGCGCTAACGAGGTTTCATTGTATATATAATGTACATGTGTACAGCATGAAATAGTTCGCTGTCCCTTTCAGAAATTGAGTTGTGTATATGAAGTAATGCAATATGTTGTAACTTTTTACCTGCCCAGGTGTGTACGGACATCAACGAGTGCGAGGACGGTAACGGCGGCTGCGTCCCCAATTCCGTCTGTATCAACACTCCGGTGAGTTTACAACATCGCTGGCATTATACAGTGTTATGCGTAAATGTTGCGTTAAGCTGCACGCAGCAATAGTACAACTGTATGACTGTGACCTGTAGATGATGGAGACAAACAAGGGACCCCGTGGGGACTTCGGGTTAGAGTTGGTCCCCAGCAGCCTATGCTGGTCATAAGAAGCAACCAAATAGGTCGGGTGGTCAGGTTCGGTGATTTGATTGATTGCGTGTGTTCGTACCTGGATCGATGGGATCACAATATCGATCAGTGGCTTCTCTGGAACAGACTCGATTACCCACATAGCCGTCATATGGCTGGAATATTGATGAGTTCGGCGTTAAAAAACAGACAAACAATTAAACTAGTTAACAACTGGCCACGCCGTCGGGGTACGATGACACGAAATCACCGCACCTGGCCACCCGATCCATGATGCATACGAGAACCGTGGGGACGGATTCTAACCCGGAATCTCTAAGGTGGGGTAGCCTAGTGGTTCATGCGTTCGATCGTCACGCTGAAGACCAGGGTCCGTTTCCCCACATGGGCACAATGTGTGAAGCCCATTTCTGGTGTCCCCCGACGCGATATTGCTGGAATATTGCTAAAAGCAGCGTAAAGTCACTCACTCTAAACATTTTTATCATCATCATCATCATCATCATCATTGTGAGCAATATATTTCACATCAATGTGACAAAATGGGATAACCTCAATTACTAGTGACTGTGGATAGTATTTGATATCCGTGACTACCCGTGAAGATTCCGGGGTAGAATAGGTCTTCAGCAACCCATGCTTGCCCTAAAAGGTGACTATGCTTGTCGTAAAAGGCGACTAACGGGATCGGGTGGTCAGGCTCGCTGACTTGGTTGATGCATGTCATCGATCCCAATTGCGTGGATCGATGCTCATGATGTCAATCACTTGCTTGTCTGGTCCAGACTCGATTATTTACAGACCGCCGTCATATAGCTGGAATATTGCTGAGTACGGTGTTAAACAACAAACAAACCAAACAAACCAATGATATCTGTGACTATCCGTGACCGTGATATCCTATATTAAGATAGTAACTCTCAGCTACACATTATTGATGTTGTTTGGTGTCATGGCCGACGTTGGTATCCGGTGTTCACACCGACAACAGGTACGCCGAGTCAAGGTCCGATCATATAGTCGAGATGTAGCTGGGTCGATGTTTCGTCATTTATTTTTCAAAAACACCCAAATCATTGATACGAAACAGGACTTTTATGTTTTATCTAATTTCTTCCGAAAGTTGGTGTTCATCATTAAAATTTACTATGACCGGATATTTTAAAATATTTTTCTACATAATTGTTTTAGCATTTAAGGAATATTATTCAGAAATTATTGCATTTAACTTGTGGCAGTGTTGTACCTTCCAATGCATAATAGTGAGTGAGTATGGTTTTACGCCGCTTTTAGCAATATTCCAGCAATATCACGGCGGAGGACACCAGAAATGGGCTTCACACATTGTACCCATGTCGGGAATCGAACCCGGGTCTTCGGCGTGACGAGCGAACGCTTTAACCACTAGGCTACCTGACCGCCCCTCAATGCATAATAAGAATATCTCATCGTTTTGTTGATATGACAAAATATTTCAAAATGAAAATTGTTGAGAAAACTGGGAGATCTTATGAAAATCCATAAGCTCCAAGACACTATTCTAATCTTCATTCAATAGTTTCTTTTCCATTATCTTGCATATCAACTGGGTCGTGAGTTTAAGGTTGGACCGTCCGGGTCAGCGCATCTAGCGGGTTAGTGAAGGGAAGATAAATTGAAAAAGATCGCCCATTCCATCTGTGATGTAACGGACATCAGAACAGATGAAGCGCTCGTAACATGATTGTCGCCAAAATACCATGCCACATGGACAAGCCATGGAAATATTGAAATTTGGAGCTGAACTAAAATATCTACACTCGCTGTTCATCGTGTTATGAGCTAGCTCCAAGTAGAGAGCTATCCTTGGTATCCACCATCCAGTTTCAGTTAGTAATGGTTGCGGTTACCGTATCTCACTATATTTCATTAAAGTTGAGCTTTGAAACTGGATTCCAGATCGGCATCCGGGCACCCGAGTCCCTATTACACATCAAAGAAGTCTCAATATCACATTTCAATCATCTTAACGACACCCGAATCCCATCTAAGTGACACTGATGGCACACGGTTCCCATCAAAGTCACCTTATGGACACTCGATCCCCTTATGTCCCACCCTCAACATACCCGGTCCGTGGGCACGGGTGGCCAAGTCGTCTGAGGCGCCGCGATTCGCTGTGTAGAGTTGCGTCCCTTGGGCACGCCAGAAACCTATGATTGTGGGTTCGAATCCCGATTCGCCCGGATTATATTTCTAGGTCTGTCAGCACCATACCCGTGCTTATGGGTTTCACCGAAGTGGTAAACGTCTGAGATCCTCGTCACTTCGGGCTTTCCTCCCACATAAAGCCGTGATTTAACTGGAATACTGTTGAAAAAGGGCGTTAAACCCAACTCACTCACTCACACCCGGTCCCTTCGCTCGTCACGCCGAAGACCCGGGTTCGATTCCCGACATGGGTACAATGTGTGAAGCCCATTTTTGGTGTCCCCCGCCGTGATATAGCTGGAATATTGCTAAAAGCGGCGTAAAACCATACTCACTCACTCACTCACACCCGGTCCCTATCTAAGTTACATTGATGACACCAGTATATGGTAAACCAGATCCTTCGCTTTGAATAGTGGTGGAATATTGTTGTTCATGTACTATGCTTACATTTGAAAATCATATAAGTAGTGGAGAGTTACCAACACTGTTTTCACTGGCAGGGTTCAAGGGTATGCGGCGAGTGTCTACCAGGGTTTATAGGGAACCAGACTGTGGGATGCCGGGAGGGCGGCCTTCTGTGTCCTGACGGGAGTACGAGGTGCCACGGCAACGCCAAGTGCGTCCGACGACCAGGACAGGAGGGCTACTTCTGCCAGGTGAGAAGTTTGTTTGTTTGTTTGTTTGTTTGTTTGTTTGTTTGTTTGTTTGTTTGTAATAATCGAGTCTGGACCAGACAATCCAGTGACTGACATTATCAGCATCGATCTGCGCAATACGATGGCATGCATCAACCAACTCATCGAGTCTGACCAACCAATCCCGTTAGTCGCCTCTTACAGCAAACATGGGTTGCTAAAGGCTAATTCTACCCGGGATGTTCACAGGGAACAGCTGTAGGTCAGAACACATACTGATTCAATATCTTCCAGAAAAGACTGCCGGTCCAAAGAAGGTATACACCCATGTTTGATGTTGACCAAAAATGAAACAAACAAGAAATGGTTAATCGATGGTGATGTATTTGAAACGTGTATCATAGATGTGTTTTGAGCCTTATGTTTCCAGCGTTTCGGCGACTGTTTCAACCTCACGAGGTTTTGAAAACGTTTGTAATTTTTGGGTCAAATCCAGATTTCATATAGGTTCTTTTGCCTTCCAGTTAAGTTGTCATGTTGCAATATACCTTTACACGTTGTTCTCAGACGATCACCTATAATACAAAATGTTTAGTATGCTGCATATTTCATATAGGTTCTTTTGCCTTCCAGTTAAGTTGTCATGTTGCAATATGCCTTTACACGTTGTTCTCAGACGATCACCTATAAAACAAAATGTTTAGTATGCTGCATATTTCATATAGGTTCTTTTGCCTTCCAGTTAAGTTGTCATGTTGCAATATGCCTTTACACGTTGTTCTCAGACGATCCCCTATAAAACAAAATGTTTAGTATGCTGCATATTTCATATAGGTTCTTTTGCCTTCCAGTTAAGTTATCATGTTGCAATATGCCTTTACACGTTGTTCTCAGACGATCCCCTATAAAACAAAATGTTTAGTATGCTGCATATTTCATATAGGTTCTTTTGCCTTCCAGTTAAGTTATCATGTTGCAATATGACTTTACACGTTGTTCTCAGACGATCACCTATAAAACAAAATGTTTAGTATGCTGCATATTTCATATAGGTTCTTTTGCCTTCCAGTTAAGTTATCATGTTGCAATATGACTTTACACGTTGTTCTCAGACGATCACCTATAAAACAAAATGTTAAGTATGCTGCATATTGCATATAGGTTCTTTTGCCTTCCAGTTAAGTTATCATGTTGCAATATGACTTTACACGTTGTTCTCAGACGATCACCTATAAAACAAAATGTTAAGTATGCTGCATATTTCATATAGGTTCTTTTGCCTTCCAGTTAAGTTATCATGTTGCAATATGACTTTACACGTTGTTCTCAGACGATCACCTATAAAACAAAATGTTAAGTATGCATCATATTTCATATAGGTTCTTTTGCCTTCCAGTTAAGTTATCATGTTTCAATATGACTTTACACGTTGTTCTCAGACGATCACCTATAAAACAAAATGTTAAGTATGCTGCATATTTCATATAGGTTCTTTTGCCTTCCAGTTAAGTTATCATGTTGCAATATGACTTTACACGTTGTTCTCAGACGATCACCTATAAAACAAAATGTTTAGTATGCTGCATATTTCATATAAGTTCTGACAAATATTTTCATGTGTCTCTTCACTTTGTCCGACAGTGTAAGGTCGGCTACGCCGGGGACGGCAAGCTGTGTTTCCGCGACACCGACTTGGACGGCATCCCGGACGAGGACCTGCCCTGTAGTCACCGACGGTGTAGGAAGGTGCGTACAGTTGCTATGGTTGCTTCACTCAGTGGGAGCTCGTTTCTATCATAAGAATGGACTCAACAAATCAACAAGTATTTTCGCTGTTTGATTTGCCAAGGATACTCCCCGGGGAGTTGAGAATAAAAAGACCGTGGATATTGATCCACTGACAGCGGTAATAATGTAGTGCATATTGGTGTTATTATTATTGATGTTATTATTATCATTAAGGCCCAGGGTTAAAGGGTGCAATGTGTGCATGTGGTCCAATGCAAGCAGCGTGGAGTCTCTCAAAGTAGTGAAATGGGGTTTAACGTCGCGTCCAAGATTATTGCACTTATATTGCGACGTGCATGCACGTGTATGTGTGACTGGTGCCGATTTACAGTGCTAGCCCACTGAGATACCATGCCGCAGTTTAACATGGATACCCCACTCAGATGATGATGCTAGATTATTGCTAACGGCGGCGTAAAACCATACTCACTCACCAAAGTACCTGTTACCCTCTGTAAAGTTGTTGTTGACATACTCGATGGTAATGCTGGTCCACAGTTTCCTGTGGGTGGTTAGGATGGCACAGTGATGCATGTGCCGGTACACAATTCCCCTGATTGATTACCATGTGATCAGATATAGTTTTCCTGTCACACTTATAATGTTTCTCGTGAGACGGATTACTGAAATGAAATAATATTCCCTTACTAAATCTGATTCCAGGACAACTGTATCGATGTGCCAAACAGCGGTCAGGAGGACGCCGATGGAGACGGCATTGGCAACTCCTGCGATGAGGACATGGACAACGACGGTATCATCAACAATCCGGTTAGTGGTCCTCTAGAATTAATATGATGATGTATACACATGTTTTGGATTTAGAGGACAAACTGAAATGATTTCAGAATATTGGCTAAACTGCGACGTAAAACAAAATGCATTCACTAACAACTTCGAGTACGTTAAGTAGATATTGTCATCATCTTGATCTGGATTTATTAAACAATCCGAAACATTTTCACACAACCCATTAATTGTCTTTTTTCATACCTTATTGTCTCTACTGTGACGTTAAACAACATTCAATTCAACACAGGTACGACAGGTAGATATTGTCATCATGCTTTTTCATTTCAGGATGGGGGCACGGGTGGCCCAGTCGTCTAAGGCGCCGCGATTCGCTGTGCAGAGTTGCGTCCCTTGGGCACGCCAGAAACCTATGATTGTGGGTTCGAATCCCTGTTCGCCCCGATTATGTTTCTAGGTTTGTCAGCACCATACCCGTGCTCGTGGGTTTCACCGAAGTGGTAAAGGTCTGAGACCTGCATCACTTCGGGCTTTCCTCCCACATTAAGCTGACACGCCGTGATATAACTGGAATACTGTTAAAAACGGTGTTAAACCCAACTCACTCACTCACTCATTTCAGGATAACTGCCCCTTGGTAGCCAACCCTGACCAGAGTGATTCAGAACGTGACCCGGACAAGAGAGGGGACGCTTGTGACAACTGCCCCACTATCCCCAACCCTGACCAGACGGACACCGACACAGACGGCATGGGAGACAACTGTGATCCGGACATCGACAACGACGGTGAGATCTGCACTTCAGTGTCTTTAATGAATAAAACTTAACTTTAAAAATTATGTATTCATCAATTATAATTTGTGCTGAAAGATCGTTTCTCTTTACCTATACGTGTTTTAATCACTTTGACAGGTATTCTTAACGAAGACGATAATTGTGTACGTGTTAAAAACGTGGACCAGGCTGATATCGACAGCGATGGAGTTGGCGACGCTTGTGATAACTGTCCGAACATCAAAAACAAGAATCAGGTTCGTGACTTCAGAGCAAGACTAAACTACGGATGTAACGAAGGGTTTGTGAATGTCACTTCGTTACATCCGGACTGTTGAATTCCCATTTGCATTGGCTCCCAATAACTAGGATTGTTTAACCTTTGCAAGGTCGAATTTGAAACTCATGTGCACCATTTAGTTACGCCTTCTTAATGGACTCGATGTTGTCTTGCTTGACAACGGTATAAGGTATACGCTTTTTTCAGTATTAAATAAGTTGTTATCCATAAAATTGTGTCCTTGACTCGATGTAAATGATGCATATTCAGCGAGATGAACAGCCAGGTCAAGTTTGCCAGTAAAATGGGGTTTGACGTCTCGTTCAAGATTTCTGCACTTGTATTGCGACGTGCAAGCACGTGTGTGTGGTTGTTAGTACCAGTATGTACAGCTGGTACAATATACTGACGCCAGACCTAAAGTCCTTGTTTGAGCCGCTTAATGTCGAGCACCAGGCAGGGTAACAACCACCATCTTTTTTCGCCTTTTGGTATGATTCGGCCGGGAACCAAACCATCGATCTTCCGCTCTTCAAAACACTAGACCAAGGAGGCGGTCAGTTCGTCTGTAATATATGATTCATTTAAGCCAACCTGTACAAATAACATATTTAATATTTTGCCCCACCGTGAAGACCCGGGGTAGAATAGGTCTTCAGCAACCCATGCTTGCCGTAAAAGGCGACTATGCTTGTCGTAAGAGGCGAATAACGGGATCGGGTGGTCAGGCTCGCTGACTTGGTTGAGGATGTCATCGTACCCAAATTGCATTGATCGATGCTCATGAAGTCAATCACTGGATTGTCTGGTCCAGACTCGATTATCACATACCACCGTCATGAAGACGGAATACTGCTGATTGCGGCGTTAAACAACAAACATACATATTTTGTTCGTATTTGTCAAACTCACCCACTCAATCACTTACTCAACCACCCCCTCAACCACCAACTCAACCACCTAAACCTGTTTCTTCTTGTCTGGCAGTTCGATAGTGACAACGACCTTGTGGGAGACGTGTGCGACACCAACAATGATGAGTAAGTCCATTTATAAGTCTATGTTTTCACAGTGCGGGGTTGCGTTCTTTTGGCGTGCCACAAACCTAGGATTCCTCATTATGTTTCAAGGTACAATACAGGCGATCCCGGGTTTCACCAAAGTGGTATATGTCTTAACCCTACATCACTTCGAATTTTCCTCCAATATCATGTCATAACTGAAATACTGTTCAAAGCAGCGTTAACCCCAACTCACTCACTGCTTCTTAACTTAAATAATGTTGTGTGTGATGTTGTTGAACAGCGACCGTGACGGCATACAAAACAACAAGGACAACTGCGTGGCCGAGCCTAACGCTGACCAGGTGGATGCTGATAAGGATGGTCAAGGTGAGTGGACGTGGGTCACGTCGGGTCAGCAGTGAAGTTCAGGCTGCAGTACTCACTTGTACACTCATTGCATTGTGGGAACGTCTAGCAAATACCACTTCCTCCCACTAAAACGAGAACCTGTTGCCCATGTTGAGTATGTTAGGTATTGCTGGGAAAGTGTGTCATGAGTTTGAACAATGTACCTGAGAGTTTAACGTCGCCATTTGCAATATTCCTACAATAACAGGGCTCAGGACACCACAAATGGGCGTCACACATTATACCCATACGGAGAATCGAACGCAGGCCTTTCGCGCGCATCTTCCCGAGGCAAGAGAGTTAACTGACTATAAAAGTCCAGTTCCCACTCTTGCCGAACTAGCTGATATTATTGAGTTACATTTTGGCTGGACTAACATAGTCGCGCACCGAAATCGAAATCCGGTTCGTAAACTGTCGGGCAGATTTCGGTCGATTGCAAGATTTGCAAAGCATGTGCATAGCCAACTCCTTGTCAGCAGATATTTTCCAAACCATTTCATGTTTTTAATCAAGGTGCTCACGTGATTTGATGCACTTCGCGATGTAAGACCCCTTTTATCCCAATATAGATCTTGATCATTGATCAGATCTTCCTGACTGGGCGCCACCATTTTGTGTTAAGCAAACGCAAGTGATACGAGAGTTTGAATCTGATTGGTCCATAGGAGAGGCTTAGAAGGGACATAACTGGTAATAGCCACTGGTGGCGCTACGATCGAGCCCAGTTATTCCAGCCTAGTTCGGCAAGGGTGGAAACTGGACTTTTAAAGTCAGTTAACTCTCTTGCCTCGGGAAGATGTCCGCGCGACGAGCGAATGTTTTAACCACTGGGCTACCCCGCCGTCCATTTTGTACACTATGATTGATGCTCACACTTTTAACCACTAGTTTGCCTGTACACGTGACACGTGACCCATGTATCCAGTAAGCCGTTCTCAATGATGTTTCCCCGTTGTAGGTGATGCCTGTGACAGCGACGACGACAACGACAAGATTCCCGACCCCGTGGACAACTGTCCCTTAGTGCCCAACCCTGACCAGTTGGATTCGGACAGTAAGGAAAATATTTATAACCAAGAAGAGGGGGTTGTGCTGAACATGTTGCCTTAGACATAGCTGTTTCAATATCACCTCACTTTGATGAAATGGTTCTAAGAACGAAAATACATATTTAGTAATGAATATATCCTAATCAGGGGACGGCAAGGGTGACGTTTGCCAGGACGACAACGACGGCGATGGTCAACCGGATCAGCTGGACGTGTGCCCCGACAACGGGGACATCTACGCCACCGACTTCAGGGCATACCAGACAGTGATCCTTGATCCCGAGGGAGACTCGCAGATTGATCCTAACTGGATCATTCTTAACCAGGTGAGCTACGAAAGGATGATAAATAGACCCTACCTGGGATGGAGTTCCCGAAAATGCTGTTCTATGAAGATTTTGTCTGGGTATATTCATTTTACGGAACACTTATCTTATATATTCTTATTATATTCACTAGTACTTGCAAGGTTGGAGCTTATACAATGATCAGAAACATCGCAGAAAAGCAAAAGGTTGTTGATTATGGAATTCTTTTTCTTTTTTTAAACTGAAACTTGTTTTAACTGCCTTTACACACATCACGTAAGCAAAACATCTCATATTCAAAGATTAGAAAGATTAAAAATCCATATTAGGCTTTCTACACACACCAGCTTTATTTGTTTTTTCGATGTCTACAAACTACAAGTATCTACAGACCCGTGAAGATCCGGGGTAGAATAGGTCTTCAGCAACCCATACTTGCCGTAAAAGGCGACTATGCTTGTCTTAAAAGGCGACTAACGGGATTGGGTGGTCAGGCTCGCTGGCGTTAAACAACAAACAAACCCGTATCTGAAAGAATAAGAAAAACCATAATAACACTTCTGATGACATTCACAGCAATATCAAAATCTCCTCGTTGGGATTACTGGTCAAAATCCTATGCTAGTCGACTTAATGGATCGGGTAGTCACGCCTATGGCGTGTCATCATACTCTGAAGGCGTGAATAGTTGCTCAAAATGTCAATCACTGGGGGGTTTTTCTGGTCCAGAATCGATTATGAACAGGGCGCCGTTATGTCGCTGGAACATTGCTGCGTGTGGTTTAACAACCTACAAATTTGTATAACTCGAGCAGCTCTGCTGGGGTCATAGAGGGGTTGCCTCGTATTGGTTGATAACCAGTCATATACAATGTATGTCAGACACCGTGAAGATCCATGTTAGACTTGATCTTCAGCAACCCATGCTTGCCGTAAAAGGAAACTAACTGGATCGGGTGGTCAGGCATGTCATCGTATTCTAGTTGTGTAGATCGATGCTCATGATGTCAGTCACCAGAGTGTCTGGTAGAGACTTAATTATTTACAGACCGCCGTCATATAGCTTAAATATTTCTAAGTGTGGATTTAAACAAAAACCAAAGAAATAAACATAAATGTAAGAATACGCTCTCACTAAAGTTGGATACCATTTCAGGGTGCTGAGATTGTGCAGACAATGAACAGCGATCCGGGCGTGGCCGTCAGTGAGTGCACTCCAATCTCTCATATATCAACATGTTTTAACAATATGCTTATGTCATGCTAATAGCAATATGCTTACATGTAATTCAATATGCTTATATCATGCAGGTGCCATGCTTACATGTATATCAACATGCGAATACCATGCAGGTGTCATGCTTACATGTATATCAACATGCGAATACCATGCAGGTGTCATGCTTACATGTAATTCAATATGCGTATACCATGCAGGTGCCATGCTTACATGTAATTTAATATGCGTATATCATGCAGGTGCCATGCTTACATGTAATTCAATATGCGTATATCATGCAGGTGCCATGCTTACATGTATATCAACATGCGTATATCATGCAGGTGCCATGCTTACATGTAATTCAATATGCGTATATCATGTAGGTGACATGCTTACATGTATATCAATATGCGTATATCATGCAGGTGCCATGCTTACATGTATATCAACATGCGTATATCATGCAGGTGCCATGCTTACATGTAATTCAATATGCGTATATCATGCAGGTGCCATGCTTACATGTAATTCAATATGCGTATATCATGCAGGTGCCATGCTTACATGTATATCAACATGCGTATATCATGCAGGTGCCATGCTTACATGTAATTCAATATGCGTATATCATGTAGGTGACATGCTTACATGTATATCAATATGCGTATATCATGCAGGTGCCATGCTTACATGTATATCAACATGCGTATATCATGCAGGTGCCATGCTTACATGTAATTCAATATGCGTATATCATGCAGGTGCCATGCTTACATGTATATCAACATGCGTATATCATGCAGGTGCCATGCTTACATGTAATTCAATATGCGTATATCATGTAGGTGACATGCTTACATGTATATCAATATGCGTATATCATGCAGGTGCCATGCTTACATGTATATCAACATGCGTATATCATGCAGGTGCCATGCTTACATGTAATTCAATATGCGTATATCATGCAGGTGCCATGCTTACATGTAATTCAATATGCGTATATCATGCAGGTGCCATGCTTACATGTATATCAACATGCGTATATCATGCAGGTGCCATGCTTACATGTAATTCAATATGCGTATATCATGTAGGTGACATGCTTACATGTATATCAATATGCGTATATCATGCAGGTGCCATGCTTACATGTATATCAACATGCGTATATCATGCAGGTGCCATGCTTACATGTAATTCAATATGCGTATATCATGCAGGTGCCATGCTTACATGTAATTCAATATGCGTATATCATGCAGGTGCCATGCTTACATGTATATCAACATGCGTATATCATGCAGGTGCCATGCTTACATGTAATTCAATATGCGTATATCATGTAGGTGACATGCTTACATGTATATCAATATGCGTATATCATGCAGGTGCCATGCTTACATGTATATCAACATGCGAATACCATACAGGTGTCATGCTTGCATGTATATCAACATGCGAATACCATGCAGGTGCCATGCTTACATGTAATTCAATATGCGTATATCATGCAGGTATCAAGCTTACATGTATATCAACATGCAAATACCATGCAGGTGTCATGCTTACATGTATATCAGCATGCGAATACCATTCAGGTGTCATGCTAACATGTATATCAACATGCGAATACCATTCAGGTGTCATGCTTACATGTATATCAACATGCGAATACCATTCAGGTGTCATGCTTACATGTATATCAACATGCGAATACCATTCAGGTGTCATGCTTACATGTATATCAACATGCGAATACCATGCAGGTGTCATGCTTGCATGTAATTCAATATGCGAATACCATGCAGGTGTCATGCTTACATTTATATCAACATGCGAATACCATGCAGGTGCCATGCTTACATATGATTCAACATGCGAATACCATGCAGGTGTCATGCTTACATGTAATTCAATATGCGTATATCATGCAGGTGACATGCGTACATGTATATCAACATGCGAATACCATGCAGGTGTCATGCTTACATGTAAATCAACATGCGAATACCATGCAGGTGCCATGCTTGTAAACATGTAATTCAATATGCGTATATCATGCAGATGCAATGCTTACATGTATATCAACATGCGAATACACACACACACACACACACACACACACACACACACACACACACACACACACACGCACACACACACACACAGATAAAACGATGTTAAATATTGCCTTACGCTAAATCAGTCTGTTTTATCAATTAACGAACAGTGTGTCTTGGAAAGGATATTTCATACAATTAATAATATATTTACTGTATCCTACTTTTGTTTAAAAAGCGCCCTCACGTGTTGGAAATTACTTATGAGCAGCCTTAAAAGAGCACACAGAGATTTCCTTTCCTTCTGTGGTTTGCTTTTGTTCTTGATATTACTCACCGTAATGAAGTGTTCAAGAGCTAAGCCTTCATCAAGCAAAGTTGAATGGGATTTTTAGCTTACAACGTTACACCACCGGAAACATAAAATGCGCTCTTAGCGGTTAATAAGTTGTAGATGATGTCCTTACAAGAATGGTGCCATATGGAAAAAACATATATATATTGCAATTGATTCCGTTGCATTTGATTGGCCAACCATGCAGATAATTTGCGTTTATATTTCCATAAACCGAAGAAACACTAGGGCCACGCCCACTAAAGGAGTTTTTTCCTCCTTGGCTGTTAATAGAATGGGCGGGGCTTGCGTTGCATTATTGCTCACGATGTCACTGATTTCGTATTGTTGTCTGCAGTTGTTTTGTGATGTTAGTGATATAATAAGCAGTCTTTTAAGTTATTATTGTTGACGTATTTATTTTTATAAATTGCATTCAATTTGTTTTGGCGATCATGGAGTAAAAGACGTAAAAACTGGTGTGCAAACTTTGTGTGCATACCGGTTTTCTTGTGTTGATACCTCCATAAACGCAACATGTATCAAGTCAGTTCTTAATTACATCTGAGTCAGCTAACTCTTTCATGGACATACCTCAGATGAATAACAACTAAATACATTCCGAACAGGTTTCAACGCCTTCAGCGGAGTGGACTTCAGCGGCACGTTCTTCGTGAACACCGAGGTGGACGACGACTATGCCGGCTTCATCTTCAGCTACCAGGACAGCTCCAGCTTCTACGTTGTGATGTGGAAGAAGAACACCCAGACGTACTGGCATCCCACCCCTTTCAGGGCCAAGGCCGAGCCGGGCATCCAGCTGAAGCTGGTCAAGTCGGTGTCCGGCCCAGGCGAGGTGTTGAGGAACTCGCTGTGGCACACAGGCAATACTAAAGGACAGGTGGGAAGATCATCTTCTACACCACCCTCCATATCATTTCGTAAACCTACACTTAACCATTGATACATTCCCGTAGTGGTCCCAAATTACCCGCCCTTGATTTCCTTTAGCCAATTTGATTGGCTACGCTCCTCAGTCGAGCTGGCCAATCAGAATGCGAGTTACAAACCAGCCTTGATGTTGGGTTGGCGATGTCAACAACATGGCGGCCAGTCCCATCGATTACGATGGAGTTTCCGAGCAATTCCAACATTTAAAAAATTATTAAAATTAAAAGCAAGACCTCAAAGATCATTTATGTGGAAAGGATGTCTTCATGTCCGTTAAAACTGATATGGAAAGTCCCTTACCAATTCCCTTTTCCTTATCTCGACGTTTGATTGGTCGGTATAATGTTAATGAAAATTAAGGGCGGATATTTTTAGATCTTGAGAACCACGGGAATGTGCCAGGGGTCATTGTAGGTTTACCGCAATACGAGCCCTGGAGATACAGAGGATGTGGGGAGGTCGATGATTCACTCAATATGACCTTCATAATCTTAATAGTTCCCCTCCATCAATAATTGGAAATTTCCAATTACAGAATGGATCCCCTGTAACCTATATTTGCCGACAAATTAGGATCGGGTCGTTACATTGTGGGACCCAACTTCGTGTGTTAACCGTGGGTTGCGAGCTGTGGCGTAAAACAACATTCACTCACTTTCATCTCTCCACTAAGTCCAATAATATTATTTTCTCTGCTATTGTTATTATTATTTCGTGGCAAAAATTATATAAAAAACGTATGAGGGACTGTTGTTTACAAACAAGGATGCAAGCGGGGACGTTTTTTGATCATGTGAATCTGGCACATTTCAAAAAGCCACATTCAGTTTTGTTCTACATTTGACGGTAAATATTTATCAATTATAATTCTCGATTATGTTTCATAGTTGAAAGCATAAACAGCACCCTCGTCTTAAATACCAAAGGTGTATATTTTGTGAGCCTTTAACAATACATTGTAATTCCAGGTGAAGTTGTTATGGAAGGATGAGCGGAACGTCGGCTGGCAGGACAAGACGGCCTACCGATGGGAGCTGATCCATAGGCCCCACATAGGCCTAATCAGGTAATGTATTGAGCTGATCATCACACGTAACATAGGCCTAATCAGGTAGTGTATTGAGCTGATCCACTCACCAGACATAGGCCTAATCAGGTAGTGTATTGGGCTGATCCACAGACCCAACGTAGGCCTAATCAGATAGTGAAAAGAGC
Source organism: Haliotis rufescens (assembly GCF_023055435.1). Taxonomy (NCBI): domain Eukaryota; kingdom Metazoa; phylum Mollusca; class Gastropoda; order Lepetellida; family Haliotidae; genus Haliotis; species Haliotis rufescens. Next base: position 55,288,294 of record NW_025963779.1, on the reverse strand, counting down.
TGATCCACACACCCAACGTAGGACTAATCAGGAATTGAATAGAGCTGATCCACACACCAGACATAGGCCTAATCAGATTGTGTATGTAGCTGATCTACAGACCCAACGTAGGCCTAATCAGGTAGTGAAAAGAGCTGATCAACACACCCAACGTAGGCCTAATCAGGTTGTGTATTTAGCTGATCCACACACCCAACGTAGGACTAATCAGGAATTGAATAGAGCTGATCCACACACCAGACATAGGCCTAATCAGATTGTGTATTTAGCTGATCCACACACCCAACGTAGGCCTTATCAGATATTGAATAGAGCTGATCCACACACCCAACGTAAGGCCTAATCAGGTAGTGTATTGGGCTGATCCACACACCCAATGTAGGCCCAATCAGGTAGTGTATTGGGCTGATCCACACACCCAACATAGGCCTAATCAGGAAGTGTATTGGGCTGATCTACAGACCCAACGTAGGCTTAAACAGGTAGTGTATTAAGCTGATCCACAGACCCAACGTAGGCCTTATCAGGTTGTGTATTTAGCTGATCCACACACCCAACGTAGGCCTTATCAGGTATTGAAAAGAGCTAATCCACACACCCAACGTAGGCCTAATCAGGTAGTGTATTGGGCTGATCCACACACCCAACATAGGCCTAATCAGGAAGTGTATAGAGCTGATCCACAGACCCAACGTAGGCCTAATCAGGTAGTGTATAGAGCTGATCCACAGACCCAACGTAGGCCCTATTCAGGTTGTGTATTTAGCTGATCCACACACCCAACGTAAGCCAAATCAGGAAGTGTATAGAGCTGATCCACAGACCCAACGTAGGCCTAATCAGGCAGTGTATTGAGCTGATCCACAGACCCAACATAGGCCTAATCAGGAAGTGTATAGAGCTTATTCACTCACCAGTCGTAGGCCTAATCAGGAAGTGTATTGGGCTGATCCACTCACCAGTCGTAGGCCTAATCAGGTAGTGTATTGAGTTGATCCACACACAAGACATAGGCCTAATCAGGAAGTGTATAGAGCTGATCCACTCACCAGACATAAGCCTAATCAGGAAGTGTATTGAGCTGATCCACTCACAAGACATAGGCCTAATCAGGAAGTGTATTGAGCTGATCCACAGACCCAACGTAGGCCTAATCAGGTAGTGTATAGAGCTAATCCACAGACCCATGTGAGGCCTAATCAGGTAGTGTATTTAGCTGATCCACAGACCCAACGTAGGCCTAATCAGGTATTGTACGGGGCTGATCCGGAGACCCAACGTAGACCTAATCAGGTATTGTATTGGGCTGATCCACAGACAATTGCCGAACAGTTGATCTTATAAGACCTTATCATCATTAGCTCTTGCTCTGAGTATGTTTATGAAATCATCTACAACGGGTTTGTTTCTTATTCCCGTTTTTGCTGTGAATCCCTACTGAACGACGTAATACCAATGCCTGGTGAGTAAACTGACCAGCACCACTAACAGATGATGAATATCAATATACCTGCTTATTAACAGACAAGACCTGTGGCGATCCGGGCAACCCATGGTTGCCGAAGAATGTGACTATGCTCGTAAGAGGCGACTAACGGGATCGGGTGGTCAGACTCAGTGACTCCGTTGATGCATGTCATCTTATCCCAATTGCGTTGATCGATGCTCATGGTGTCAATCACTGGATTGTCAGTCCATATTCGATTATTTAAGGACCGCCGTCATATAGCTGGAATATTGCTGAGTGCGGCGTTAACAAACAGACCAACAATTGTTAATATTGAGCGTAATACTATAAAAAAAAAGACTGAAGATGGTTACTATTACCTGCAACTTTAAGTAGTATAATAGTATCTTACATGTGGTGGACGTGGCTTTGTAGGGTGCTGCTGTTCAAGGAGACGGAACTGGTGGCTGACTCTGGCAACGTGTACGACACAACGCTGAAGGGGGGACGTCTCGGTGTTTTCTGCTTCTCACAGGAAATGGTCATCTGGTCTGACCTGGTCTACAGATGTAACGGTGAGGGGTTACACTGGTCAATTTCGGACATGAGAACTATTAAAATCGTTATTCCCGACCATTAAAAGCATTCCATAAACAAAATGGTAACGCATTACAAACCATTTTGAAGAAAACATTTGGCTTTTATTATCTTCTGTGTTACTGAAGAAAATGTGTATCGTGGTATGATTGAGTGAGTGAGTGAGTATGGTTTTACGCCTCTTTTAGCAATATTCCATCACTATCACGGCGGGGAACACCATAAATGGGCTTTACACTTTCACACCCATATGGGTAATCGAACCCTAGCCTTCTTCCTGACGAGCGAACGCTTTAACCTCTAAGCTATCCCACCGCCCATTAATATTGATGACACAAAAAAATGACTCAAACATCTACGTTAATACTACATTTGACACTGAAACCAGTTTAAAAACTGAAGGTAACTGACTTTGTCCAACTCAGACAATTAATTGATGAATATAGAAACATAAAAATAAAGATCAGTCAGTTTGTAGTAATTATTATCGTTTTTATGGTCATTGCCTAATGTTATCCTGCAATCGTTATCATCACGGGTGGGTGTGGGCGTGGTTTTACCTGGCTACATCATTTGATTACATAATGGATCAGGCTATCGATGCGATAAAATATCGAATACATTTGATATCACGATCTGACAAATATGTAAATGGGGTCCCAAAATAGCTACTAAAAATAATAATCTTAATAAATTTAATCGATGCAGGGCCCGATCTTCTAAGGCGCCGCAATTCGCTGTGCAGAGTTGCGTCCCTCGGGCACCCAAGAAACCTATAGTTGTGGGTACGAATATCCGGGTTTTGCGCGATTAGGTTTCTTGGGTTTCTTGGTTTCAACATACCCGTGCTCGTGGTTTCACCAAACAGGCAAATATCTATCCTGCATCACTTCGGGCTTTCCTTTCAAATCAAGCTGGCATAACTGATATAACTGGAATACTGTAGGAAGAAGCGTTAAACTCAAGATCAATGTCTACTGCCAATTCCCAATACGTTTGTGGAGTGTTTCTCTATGTGTTGGTGTTCTTCACACAAACATGGCTTCAAATCATTTGGCACTCTTTCGTAAATAGGACAGTTCACTCCAGCATTGTATTCATACGCGGTGTGTAAAACTACTTAAGTGGGTGAAGTTACGTCTTAAACTTCGTTTAATGTAAGAATAACATTATATGACAAAGGTAGTTTTACTCCCGTGTGTTTCCGCAGAATTAGGGTCATACATAAAGAATACAATACATCATTGGCTCGCCTAATACAATTTGTTTTTCATGATGTTTTATATTTACAACACTGTATATGTAAGCGACCAAACCATTTCCATAATAAAAGTCTCTTCTAACACATCAACTAATAATCACTATATATGACAGTTTGCTCCATGTTCTTGTGTATTTTGGTTGATGTTTCCACGTCATGACGATTAGAATTGATTGTGTTTTTTTCAGAATTTATCCCCCCTGGGCTTCTGGAGGATGAGGATGAAGAGTATGAATACTATGAATAGGTGTCACATGATCTTGATCACGTGTGAATATATTAACTGTAGACAGATTGTCACATCAAAGTTATATTAATATTCAACCACCATGGAGAAATATGTGCTTTCTCAACTGTTCTTACATTTGAAGTATTGTCCCTCCCTACGCGACCCCGATAAAGATGAAACTGCAGTCGGCCATTTTAAGAGATGGAGATATGGAATGTACATACATTTTCCTCATATATTGAAATGTAATTTCATTAAGAAGAAGCAGTTATTGTGATTTTTATTCAACATTCACAACAGGTTATATTTTTATGATTCATATCCATGTAAATTTTTATATTTTTGTTTTTGTACATAAAACATAGGTAGAGTAAAGAGATCGATCTCAAATGTGTGTTGTTCTTTCTTTACAGTGAAACATCATTAGTCCGAAACCCCGCCTTGGGGGCTATTCATGTCCTGGCGCCGGCGCCTATGCAAAGGTTATTATATGTAACTTTGATAGGGTAATCAATTCGATAATCCGGAGGGATTGACTGGTGATGCTATTTCCTTTGGTTAATCCGAACCACGTGACGAAACAATTCCTTTCAGTGAAGAAATCACGTGACTGACACCTCTAGGTTACTGTAATGAAACAGAGGACGGTTTAAAGGCGTCATAAACTTTAAAGTTCGGCATAACAAAACGAATGATTACTACGAGGTCAATATACGAAAACAAGGACCCTCAATAAAAATCCAACTGCCTTCCTTTGATAAAGGGCAGTTACTCTAGTGTTCGGACCGATAGATTGCAGCGAACCGTAAGTAGAAAGGATATGTGTAGGTATTTCTTAATTTGGCACAATATGTTGTTTCGTCACTGTCTAATACCCCGTTCACATGCACAACATTTACTAACGTAAGTAATTTTACACATGTGTAACTATACATACGTGCGTATATGTAAATTTACTATGCGTTCACATGAAAAGCATCTTAGGTGTGTAAATAAAGTATGTAAATTGTGTAAGGCACACATATTCGTCAGTCTGTTTACGACGTTCAACATAAAACAGGTTGTTGTCCTATCAGAGTTGAATGAGAAGAGAGTTACTTCACCGAAAATTTTCGCGTGAAGCAGCATGTGTTTGATTAATTTGTACACAAAGTTTTGACTCCTTGAAACCAAAAGAAAACACCGTCCGCTCAACATGCACTGTATATACGCATAAAACTGTTGACAGTTTGTTTTGGTGTTGTCAAAAGAACAGATATTAGTAAGATCATCCTCTTACATTGACATAAACGTTCACATTGCAACATATACACACAGTGCATTTGCACCTGCTCCAGACATGATGCAAATTTGCTCCTGGTGTAAATATACACAAACGCGTTCACATGACAAGTATACTCACGTATGTATTTCTACACACGTATCCACATATACACACATATGTATAGAGGCGCATGTGAACGGGGTATTATTAAGAAACAGGTTTCAGTTGGAACTGTGTTCACTTTTGTCACTGTCCGTCCGACAAATCACTGACCTTCTGACGTAATATATATGTCCTCAGATCTTTGTCGGTAACGAGAACAAAGATCTGAGTTCAATTAGATTATATGAGACACCAAGCCCAAACTTCATCTATTTCTCTGCTCATCAGGTCTTACCATGAAAACCCTCATACCCAGGATGAGGTTTTACTTACAAAAGGTAATTTAGCCCCCTAAGGGGTCATGGCGATCAAGTAACACCCTAATAGGCAATGGTCAATATCCTTCATTTAAGAAAAATACGGGTGTGGGGGGCTGGGGGGCGGTGTTTATCTTACAATAAACCGCTGCTGGGAGAATCAACTACGAGGGGCGCAACGTGGTTTATTCTCCCTGTAGTGTTTTATTGTACGATAATCAACAACCACAAGTCGTTTATTACTCATTTGATATGTCAACTTTATTATCAGTCTCTTTACGGTTGTGCATAAAATTTGCCATCTTGGTTGTCAGTAAAACCTTGGGGCAGCAGTTAGTTTTTGTAAGACACTCGAATTTAATCATTTACGGGAATAAACTGAACTGAACTTTTATTTACACTTAGGGCGCTATCAGCGGCATTAGAGGTTGATGATCATTTAATGAACATATACATGTTTAAATATAAAATAAATTCAAAACATACGCTTCATAACTCCGAAACCTTGTGTTAACCACTACAGAGAACTCGAATTTGGGATTTTGAAACTCTTTAATTCGTCATTGGTAGAAACTGAATTCACTACAATAGGTCTCTGTTGTATGTAAAGGAAATGCGAACAAAGCCATGTAGCTGACCAGACAATCTAGTGATTAATATAATGAGCATCGATCCATGCAATTGGGATCGATGCCATGCATCAACCAAGTCAGCAAGCCTGACCACCCGATCCCGTTAGTCGCCTCTTACGACAAGCATAGTCGTCTTTTACGGTAAGTATGGGTTGCTGAAGACCTATTCTACCCTGGATCTTCACGTGCCCATGCTTGTCGTAAGAGGCGACGTATTCCAGTTACATAGATCGATGCTCATGATGTCAGTCACTGGACTGCCTGGTCGAGACTCGATTATATTGTGTGGCCGCCGCCATACATTCTCATTAACATCAAAGCTTTTGCTCGCTACCGCTAAACAAAGATCTGAGGACATCCCATTACGGGTCACGTCAGAACGACCTTTTATCCGACCGGTCAGAGCGTCGCTTACCAGATGAGGAAGGTGATCATGCAACCTCGAAATGGTTAACACGGGATGTTCCGAACGACAGTTATAGGCTTTACGGATGAATCTTTCAAAATCATCGCCTATTTCCATTCATCACCACTCCCATCTTTCCGTAACAATCACGAGTCTCCCGCTTTAATAGGATAAACATTTGCACAGAAGGGACTTTGTATTGCTCGCGGGAAGTACCGCCATACAACCTTGGCCATCTATTAGACATTCCAGAATATTTGTGTTTTTCAAATTTACAAATTTTGAATTGATAACTTTCTCAAAATATGTTTCAAAGCATAGTCATAAATGGAACTCGACAGTTTGAAACTTGTGCCGTATAGTTCGAGAAAGCTGCTTTCTGATTGGCTTATATCGATTTATTGTCAGTCATTTCATTGGTCATTCGCGAAAGGTCGTACTCCAAATGGGAAAAGGCAAATACTGGTAACGTCTGTCCAGAGATTTATGGCCTCGTGTTTGTCAGTTACAAAGACAAAGAGGTCCTGACCAGCCGCAGATATTTGAGAAACAAGAGAAACTTTGTCTACATAAACGAAGATCTTACTAAACACCGGAGTAAAATCTTCAAACTGACAAGATATCTAGAGTAAAAATAAACAAATCTACTCAACGTGGACATATGGTGGACAAGTTTACATCAAAGAACAAGAACTATCAACAGAGGCTCTGATTTCCACAAAATCCTGTGATAACTGTTGTGAATCTGTCAGTTTGTGTGTCACTTTATAATTGCAACTTCTGTATCAGAAAGGATTAATGGCACTTTAAGACCAGAAAGCTGCGGACGTAAGTAAGTTGTCGGGGTTTTGGGGTTTTGTTTTTTTTGTTGTTGTTGTTGTTGTTTTGTAAATACATATGTAAATATGGTTAGACAGTATGTCCACGTACCATTGACATCTCGTTTCGGTTACCGTTTTTGATATTATGTAATATATTTGTATGTATCTTTAACAGCGGGGTTGTCGAAGTTGACAAAAACGGATGCGATAAGTGATCATTCATATTTTGAAGACCCGTGAAGATCTGGGGTAGAATAGGACCTCAGCAACCCATGCTTGCCGTAAAAGGCTCCCATGCTTGTCTTAAGACTAACGGGATCGGGTGGTCAGGCTCGTTGACTTGGTTGATGCATGTCATCGTATCCCAATTGCGTGGATCGATGCTCATGATGTCAATCACTGGATTATCTGGTCCAGACTCGATTATTTACAGACCGTCGTCATATAGCTGTAATATTGCTGAGTGCGGCGTTAAACAACAAAGAAACGAAACGAAATCATATGTTGTATTCGGCGCTGATCTATGCACAGAATCATAATCATTACAAGAGAAAAATCTGGTGTTACGACAATGGCGGCTATGGTAAACTAAAGTGACCTATGGACGATACAAAATCGCAAGAATTTTTCACTTAATGTTCTAATGTAAATTAAAAATGTGAACTGTTTAGTAAGATATTAAATAGCTATGTCCAAGAATGCGTTCCACCAAAAGTAGTTTGGCCATGGCCATGGTAGTTTGGCCAATGTCAGGCCATGTTACGAGTCACATCTAGACATGGGAAGCTGGAAAAAAAATAGGGTGAGCGTAGAGGCAAAATTTGTATGCTAATATAGATGAACAACTAAACTCGCATAATAATAATTCCGGCACATCAAACTGCATTACAGCTTGAAAGAAAACACTGATGAAAATCTCTGATATCGACAAAACTGAAAAATTAAATGCATATTTTGAGTCCATAACACAAATGAATAACGAGGTTTAGATTTTGATAGATTTTCTATTTCGTACAGGATATACACTTCACAACTTGAACACTGGTGGTATAAATACTTTTATACGAATAACTCCTGCCTTTTCGCGAACACCTGGTGTCTTCACTATTTGATAGTGATTCATAAACGGTTTTGTCGCTTTTATTATTGTATTAGTATCAATCCGGATTCCAAGGGGGCCACCGGTGAAGATCCGGGGTTGAATAAGGGTCTTCAGCAACCCATGCTTGTCGTAAAAGGCGACCAACGGGATCGGGTGGTCAGGCTCGCTATATCGATGCATGTCATCGTATCCCAATTGCGTGGATCGATGCTCATGACATCAGTCACTGGATTGTCTGGTCCAGACTCGATTATTTACAGACCGCCGTCATATAGCTGAAATAATGCCGAGTGTGGCGTTAAGCAACAAACAAACAAATTGTAATTCAAATTGTGTAAATACCTGAGAGAAGGTGTCCTCAGTTGGAGAACTTGTACCCAATCCCATTCACTTTTTGTGAATAAAATATGTCTAAACTAAAGGCCTTTCTGACGTGACCTGTAAAGGGATGTCCTCAGATCTTTGTTTTGCGGTTTTGAGATTGGCCGTCATAAAGCTGGAATATTGATGACTGTGGCGTTAAACCTCAACCAACAAACCAAACAGTAACTGACCAGTAACTGACCAGTAACTAAGAGGGTGAGTTTTGCTATTCATGTACCAGTTGTAACATTTCAGTATCACTGCATTTACATTGTCCTGGAGTAATGCTAATTGTGTAAATATTATGTATTTTTACATAGGAATTAAGTATTGTCACATTTGCAAAATAATTCAGCTCTAAGGTTTTTGGAACGTATGTGAAGACATTAAAGTTACATGGCACAACATTGCTATCTATGTAGCATGTTCTAAAAGAACACGACTTACTTTTTTAATGCTATTTTAGTAACTTTAACATCACTAAGTATTTGACGACGGTCGAAAACGGCGACAACTTCAAAAAACACGTCAACATTCGCGAAATACTCATTTCCAGAAACTCGACCCGAGTTGGAGGCTTGAAGGCACGAATTAAAGAAGGGTTGTCAATATACTGTAATTTCCATCCCAAGACTTGACACACCATAGGCTCAATACGAACACGTCTTACGGAGTAACGCATTCTTCGGTAGACAGCAGTGTTACTTTGCCACGTACTTAGCCCATGTTTAGATATAGCTGTAGTGACGTAACAAGGTCACAGACTGACCACAGGGGATCGAGTGAGTTGTGTTTTACGCCGCTTTTAACATTTTTCCAGTTATATCACGGCGTGCCAGCTTGATTTGAAATGAACGCCCAAAGTGATGCAGGATAGATATGTGCCTGTTTGGTGACACCACGAGCACGGGTATGGTGCTGACAAACCTAGAAACATAATCGGGTCGAACCGGGATTCGAACCCACAATCATAGGTTTCTGGCGTGCCCAAGGGACGCAACTCTGCACAGCGAATCGTGCCCCCCACAGGGGATCGAACATACGACATAAGCCTCTCTGTAGGTGAGGTGAGGTGAAATGGGGTGTAACGTCGCGTCCAAGATTATTGCACTTATACAGCGACGTGCATGTACGTGTGTGTGTTTGTGTGGCTGCTTGTACTAGTCCGGACTGATGCCGATTTATAGTGCTAGCCCACTGAGACTCCGAGCCGACCAGTCCTTGTTTTAGCCCTTTAATGCCGAGCGCCAGACAGGGTAACAACAAGTACCATCTTTTAACGTCTTTCGGTATGACGCGGCCGGGGATCGAACTCCGGACCTTCCGCTCTCCGGGCGGACGCTCTACCACTAGACCACGGAGGCGGTCCTCTGTAGATGAACCCTTATGTAACGGACAGTGGTAGGCATCGAACTCAGAGTGTGACGAAAGTCAGGTCGACACGTTGCTTATACACACGACAACAAATGAATTAACAGAAGTACGATACCACTGGTTATCGATGGAAACGGAAAATGCTACACTCTGATTCGACAATATATGCAATATATATCGTTGACTTTAACTTGATTGACAGTTATGTTTTAATAAAATAATCAATATAATGAAGTTAAGACATGCATGGCAGGTGGCATATTTCTTGGGGCGTGAATCAGCAATCCTTAATGATAAATGAAGGACACCGTCACAGAGGACGGACATCTAATCCTCTTATAGTACCGTTATTGCGTGACATCAGAGCGCCAACTGTGCCATCTTCCCGAGGCAAGAATAAAGAATAATGTTAATATTTTAACCAACCATAAAGTGAGTGAGTGAGTATGGTTTTACGCCGCTTTTAGCAATATTCCAGCAATATCACGGCGGGGGACACCGGAAATGGGCTTCACACATTGTACCCATGTCGGGAATCGAACCCGGGTCTTCGGCGTGACGAGCAAACGCTTTAACCACTAGGCTACCCGACAGCCCACCAACCATAAAGAAACAAAGAGACTAAATATATATAAATGAATAATAATGTTAATTTCATTTACAATAAAGAAACAAATTTAATTAATTTATTATAGAGAAACACAACACCTATTTTTTTTACACACAGATTATGAAAATTATCAACAAATTATAGCTTGTTTCCTTGATCGTTGTTTAAAATTATATCTTTTATCATAGGCACTTTGGCAGGGTATATAGGTTTTAACAGGGAGTCTATATATTTTAACAGGGAGTGTATATACGTTTTATATATTCCCTCAAGTAAGTAAGTAAGTTGATTATATCTATTTAAATAAACAAAGTGCTGCCAATACAAATTATAACAGCAGCTGGGGTATCATTACCATGGCCAGCAGCACAGAGTCATGTGCCGGTCAGCGGGTTGTAATTAATAAATAATACAAAGTAATACAACATTTAGCACATACTTAAAATACAAACACCAGGCCTCAGAGGGCCGAAATGACACCTTAAGATATTTCAAATATAAAAATACAATTAGATATAAAAAGTAATCATGCATATTCTTAATATCTACATATACACATATTCTCTAACACAATCACATAATGCATGCATGCATGCATGCATACACACATACACACATACATACATACATACATACATACATACATACATACATACATACATACATACATACATACGCACGAACGCACACAATCAATCATTCTAATATTCTCCCGCACATACTAAACAGACACCCAAACACATTCAGATATCCCCCACCCCCTTTACTCGAGACACACACACACACACACACACACACACACACACACACACACACACACACACACACACACACACACACACACACACAACCTCACTCACAAATACACCCATACCCAAATTCCTGCATCTACACACACTCCATATCCTTTCTTCTGACCGTACCAACATTCATATCCCCTCCCCACACACACCCATGACCCATAACCTCACACACTCAATTACACTTTTCATATAAAATTCATATATTGAATAGTTATTGTACACCTTGCAGCCTTGTGTGATACATCTTCTGAATACAGACATGTTCCTTACATAGTTGACAAAGTCCATTTACCAAAGGAGTCACAGGCTTGGTATACCTGTCACTTTCTATAGCCAGAGGAAGGTTTCCACAATGTAATGAGGCTAATATACTTCTTTGTTGTCTGGGTAGAGACATTTTCACATAGTGAGAAGTTTGGATAGTTTCTTTATATTTCCTATATGTTCGTAATTTATTTCCATTGCAATTAATCCATTGATGCCAGAGCATGGCCGGTTGGCCACTGAAGCTTAACTTTGTGGATGAGGTGCTGGATACTGCAGGCTGACCATATATGGATCGTAACACGATACATGGCAGTCTGACAGTGAGGGTTAAAAATAGTACGCTTTCTGTGAGTGGGACTTTGACCCTCGGACAGGGGCTAGGCAGGTTGGCCCTCTTACGCCTCAGAGATCCTGCCTGGCCATACTACTATGTAGTTATATAGACATATTAAGATCACGAATAAACGTTGTGGACCCACAGACGGACTTGTGTGTTGTCATAAGAGAAATATCCGGTAGAGCATCAACGTCTACTTAGTATACTTTCATTTCGCAACGACATTATTATTATTATTGGCATATAATGATTGAAAGGAGGGATAGTCGGTATCCTGTGATAGCACTCTGTTACGCCGTACCCCCTTCAGGGGGGGGGGGGGGGTCCGGTCCTAGGTATGAATACACAATACCCTTAAGAAAATGGTCAGATGTAACAACTGGTATATTTAGGATAACACTTTTATAGTAAAGTACATATTCTAGTACTTTTAGGGGGTTGAGTCCCATTCGAGATTCGAACCCACACGCTCAGAGTGAGGCACCTAATCGCCAGCACACAAAGTAAGCGAACGGTGGCTGAGTGATATCGATGTGTATACTATGGGGTTATCGGCTATAGTTTGCAAACGGTCGACGTACTGGCCCTATTAGTGAGTGAGTGAGTATGTTTTACGCCGATTTTAGCAATTTTCCAGCAATATCATAGCGGGGGACACCAGAAGTGGGCTACTGGACCAATTAAATATCATATATTTTGTTTTTTGTATGTGTCTACAGGAATGTAAATTATGTATGTCTGTATATATGTATATATGAATCATAATGTCTTGTCTTTTAAAAATTGCATCTGTCCCGTAATGGAACGTTTCTGCAATAAATATTATCTTATCTTATCTTATCTATAGTAAGTATACTTTGAGTTGGGCGCGAGTTGAACCTCGGACCGCCACTGCAGTAACGCTGTGTAGTTATTTTAACATCACAGAAATAAGTGTTGTGGACTAGTGATGGACTCCTAGATATTGCAGTTTATCATTACCATTGTGCACACGACCAACACAAATAGACTGGCTGCTTTGTTACAATGCGCTGGTGAATGCGGTTTTGTCCAACTCCACACAGCCTTATATCGTTCCCTACGTCGTCTGTACGAAATGAAGCGAAGTGTGCACGCGCTGAAGCAGAGTGATTAAGAGGAAGAAGGAACTCGGTCAACGAATTGGCGGTATGGGGAAGGCCCAGTTGAATCGTGGACGCTAAATATAGACTCAACAACTTTGGCTGAGACGCTCTCATCGTCAAAACGCGGTGCGAAGACACGTTTCACTGATGTAAGAATTCAGTTTTGTTTCTAATCGTGATGGTGGTTTTCAATTACAGTGATGCCAGCTTGTGTTAAGTTTTAGTGGATATCCGTTTTTTGTTTGGATGACAACAATACAGAAATTACGTTATAACGGGGACTGTGTGTTCAAGCGGAGTACTTCTTGTTTCGGTTTAGAATAACCAAGCGGACATTGTCAAACAGAAGTGGAAATACCAGGTATGTTCTCTGATTAAATTAGCTGTTTTAATAATGTTTGTTTACGCATAACAATGATTCGATCATAATTTTCTCTGATATAAACAACCATAAGGCCTATTCATATATCCTATATACATAGGTCGCGTCAGAAATTGGCACTAGTCCTGTAGTCCTGTAGTCCAATGTTACCGAACTGCCCAATAGTAAAGGTATCCTAAGGACTAGTAGAAATTGGGCCATTTTAAGGGGTTTGCTATATGTTATCATTATAAGGACCAGTGGACAAAAACTGTTAGTTTCTAACCCTGATAGGATGTACCACAGGCCCCTAAATAGGGAAGTACTTTGCTCCTGCCAGCTGCCCCAGTGTCTATTCATTTCCAGGCTTAGGTATGGCAACCATTCCTGCGCATCACTCTGTAGGCTCTGTAACTGGTGATATAACATATGCAAGCTCCTCCTGAATCTGCTCCCTGAGAGGCTATTTTCCTTGGAGTAAACAAAGCTAATGGTTTTCATATGGCTTCAATTGGATCCTATACATGCGCTGAGTATTGCCTAATCCACTGAAGAGTTTTGGATATATTTTCTTGTAAAGGTTCTGTTTGTTCAAGGAGACTGCAACAGGTCTAGCATCCTCAGTGATGATTTCCATGGCTTCTATTGCAGGCTTTCCAAGCAGGGTACATGTTGTTCCGAGTTCTCGACTACATAAAGTTTTTGTGTGATCTGTTTGTCCTGCCATTTTAATGTGATCACAAACTGTCCACAAACCTGGAGCTTGTACTCACCATGCAACTCCTGAGAGCTTTCTATCAGGCGATACATACTCAATGTCAGAATTACCATATATCGCCATCTATAAAGCGACCCCACGTATAAGACGAGCCTCCTGTACAAGCCTACAAAACCGATGCTAATTTATATACCCTGTCTATAAAGCGAATCGGAATGAAGCACATCACCAGCGCATACACAATACCTACATTTGCAATAAAAACATATTTGTCTTGCATTGTATCCCTTCAGCGAATTCAGGGAAACGAACATATATCTGCAGGGTTTTTCTTTGGTATCAAAGTCACATTGGTGCCTGTGTCAATCTTGAATTCCACATAATGCTTGGCAACCTTCACCTTGATCATTTATCCTTTGCATGTCTCATCATGGACTTATTCTACCATTGCTTTAATACGTGTATCCACGTTGACTGAACCTACGAATTTTTCCTCTTATGATTCATTATCACTAACTACTACATGCACGTTTCTGCTTGAAGACCTGTCCACTTTTCCCCCGTCCGTGTCATACAAAAGGACGTTAAAAGATGGTACTTGTTGTTACCCTGTCTGGCGCTCGGCATTAAGGGGCTAAAACAAGGACTGGTCGGCTCGGAGTCAGTATACTGTGTCTGAGTGGGGTATTCATGTTAAACTGCGGCTTGGTATCTCAGTGAGCTAGCACTATAAATTGGCATCAGTCCGGACTAGTACAAGCAGCCACACACACACATACACGTGCATGCACATTGCTATATAAGTGCAATAACCTTGGACGCAGTGTTAAACCCAATTCCACCTCACCTCACCTACCCACTTTTGTCCAATGTCCATTCTTTTTGCATAACTTGCAATTTGAATCTCTAGCCGGGCATTTCAACTTGAAGTGCATGTTGCCTCCACAGCGCTTTCTGAGGTCTGATTAGGTGTGTACTGCTAATACAAATGTCCTTGAGTCCAAGGTGAAATGGGGTTTAACATTACGTCCAAGATTATTGCACCTTTATAGCGACCTGCATGCACGTGTGTTGTGTGTGTGTACCATTTCTCTGAGTGCAGGTAGATGCCACAGTCACTCTTGATTCAGCAATCACTCAGGCTTGCCAGTCAGAAACTGTACACACACAGCAAGGGGCCATGAGAAACAACGCAGAAGGGAAAATTAATTCAGTTATCCGAAAGGGCAACCGCCTCCGTGGTTTAGAGGTAGCGCGTCCGCCCGGAGAGAGGAAGGTCCAGGGTTCGATCCCCGGCTGCGTCATACCAAAAACGTTAAAAGATTGTACTTGTTGTTACCCTGTCTGGCACTCGACCTTAAGGGGCTAAAACAAGGACTGGTCGACTCGGACTCAGTATACTAAACATAAACTTGATAAAGATATAGTTCTAGTCACTATCAGATTGATAAGTAAGAATGAATTATTCCTCATCTCTATGAAATATGATCTAGTTTGCATGATAATTATCTGTGATCGTGCAATGGGTGGAAATATTACCTGTGGTCTGTGAAAAGGTGGTCTGATTACCTGTGATCAGTTATTGGGGATCAATTCACATGTCACAGCATGAAAAATAGAGGTTGACCTATCAAATTACTTTTGCGTGTCGTCTTGGATACAAACAAAAAACCAGGGGTCAGGCTGGTTGGTGTATGTCAGCATGACCCATTTGCGTAGGTAAATGATCATGATGTAAGTCACTGGATTGTCTAGTCCAGGCTCAATTATTTACAGACCGTCGTCATTTACCTAGAATATTGCTGAGTCATGCGTTAAACAACAAACAATCAAAAAGAAAGATGATCCAAGTTTCTTTTCAAGGGGAATTGGAGAATATGACAACTTATATAGACTCTTGGTGCTTTAGCAAATACTTTATCACTAACTTAGTTCTATGGAGAAATCATCTTAGGGAGCCTAGGAAATAGTTAATATGTAGACTTTAGTCACCAATCTGACAAAGAATTTGAATGGAGCTTTATCATCCCAATAGGGCTGGAACGGGTAACTCGGGTACTCGGGTCGGGTGGGTCATCAGTAGGACCCGGGTACCTACAGGACTACCCGGACCTGTGGTTAGTCACGTGATATATTGTTTAATGGCAAAAATTCTTTGGTTACACTATAAGTCACTTATGTTCCCATTTCTTTCTGACAATGCACCATTCCTTCTTACTTTTATATGTTTGAATAAAGATAAAACTTCATGCAGTAAACTTCAGTGTATGCATGACCAGATCCTTTTACACGTGTACAAGTACAATTTACCAGGGCTACAGTCAAACCTTTCCAAATCAGACATTTTGTACCTATCTCTAAATATCTACAGCGGGTACCCGGGTAGGGTCGGGTAATAGGGAGGTGGGTACCCGGGTAGTAAATTTGGACTCGTCCCAGCCCTACATCCTAAGATCCAAGGAGTGGCAATACAACATGATGGACTAACAAGAATTACACACCAATATGTCAGGTTACAATTACCTGGTTGAAGAATCTGCCCTCACTTCTATGTCCAGTATTAAAAAAGTCAAAATAGTTTTTAAAAAATTAATTTGATTTGTTTCCACTTTCTTGCTAACCCTTACCTTTTAACTTACCAAGACAAGGTGTAGGTAGCACCGTCATGGGACATAATTAAATGTTTTCATGGCGCTAAAAATATGAAAACGTATATGAAAAATCTTTTAGAATCTTTTTCTCAGACACCACAGGTTTTGGAATCAGAGTGAGATTTAAATGTTTTCATGAAAGTCCAATAGAAAAACATCTGTGTGCTTCTGTTTTTAATAATGTAAGAATGTAAGTATCATTTGCAACCATTTGGGCCATCACCATGATCACAAACAGATTGTATTTTGGTCGCGAAAATAAATGCAGAAGCCTTTGTCTAAAGAAATACTGATTGCAATACTGAAATTATATGTATTTATTGCTTAAAAAATTAGCTAACCTGAATTGCAAGTCGAGGTTTATGAACTTAAGTTGTGTTTTTCACTTTTTGTTACTATTCTTTTGCTATGGCCTTATAATAATCATAATATAATTTCATAAAAAGTAAAGTCTCTTTCTCTGCTTACAACCCCTGCAAACCCACCATACAACGCAACGTCAGGTGAACTTTCTAACCAGCCAATCATCTTCAAGGCTTCTAAATTCTCAGTACCAGCGATCAAGAAAAGCATTCAGAGAATCGTGTATGATTTCTGTTTCTTAAAAAAGAGTGAGTGAGTGTGGTTTTACGCCGCTTTTAGCAACATTCCAGCAATATCACGGTGGGAGACACCAGAAATGGGCTTCACACATTGTACCCATGTTGGGAATCGAACCCGAGTCTTCGGTGTGACGAGCGAACGCTTTAACCACTAGGCTACCCAACCGCCCTCTTAAAAAAGAACATTAAGATTCAGGTCCATGTGCCAAATGACAAATGCAATGCATTTTCACATTGGTATATTCTTGTTGAGTTGTTTAAGTCTTCTTGTACTTATCTTAAGTATATTCTTGTTTTGCCTTTAGCAAATAACACGATATTAGTTTACGAGAAAATACACACGGTAATCTTAATCTCTGCATATAAAAGAATACCTTAGAGAGCAGGAAATAAATTTTAAATGGTAAATCATCATGTCTAGTGATGTTTTATATCAAATTTCATACTTGTATTGACCAAGTTTGTTATAGATCTACCTGTTTATTCACCTGAAGGGATACGATGTGTTTTGTTTTTTTGAAAGCGCATATTGATACTCGATAAATCTTTTTATGCACTGTGAATCATAAATAACTTCTATTCTTTTTTGAAACCCTGAAACGTGCAACGTAGATCGTGTTAGGTAGGCAGAGCAAGTATACTGTTTTGTTGGTCATCTACCACCTACGACTCAACCTTCGTTAAACCGCCAATCATCTATAACGCTCATCAATTAATTGGACCCCGAAGGTAGCGTTGTAGCGAGGGATCACTGTATGACTTTTATTATCTGATGTTGCAATTATCCAGAAAAAAGTTTGGTGAGCTACAGAGCCTGGTAAGAGTATTATCTTCATCTGTGATGCTACAGATAAACCTGTGAAGCTTAAACTTTGAAAACATTATCCCTGCAGTTGTTCAAAGATAACACCCTTGTTTATTTGTTTGTTGTTATGAAGTACTCAGCTGTATGACATCAAGTCTGGATCTGACAATCCAATTATTGACATCATGAGCATCAATCCTCACAGTTAGGATACAATGGCATGCATCAACCAAGTCAGCAAGCCTGACCACCTGATCCCATTAGTCGCCTCTCACGACAACCATGGGTTGCTGAGGATCAGTTCTAATCCAGATTTTCATGGGCAGAATCCACCATGTTCCTTTTGTATATCATTGCCAACTATTCATATTCATTTCAGCCAAAAGATCCAGAAATCAACAAATATGGAAGAGCCCTGGGCATACAGACCACAGGCTTGGGACTCCACTGAGGTAAGCTAAAGTTTAGCTCACCTTACCTTGGTATTCGGTACTGCACATTGGTATTGCTAAGATCAAGAAATATTGATTTTTGGTAGGGATGAGAATGCCTCATAAGTGTTGTATATCATGTACACAGAATGCAAATGAGAGATATATCTTAGTCACGAAAGTATCTATTGACGTACCGTAATACCACTAAAGGGTAGTTAGAGTTATCTGCCCTTTTTTGGACGAGGATGAAGATAGGCAATCTCATTAATTAAAATCAGATCTTAGTTCTCGTGATTGCTAAACAAAGATCTGAGAACATCCCATTACGGGTCACATCAGAACGACCTTTCATCCGACCAATCAAAGCGTCCCTTACCAGATCATGAAAGTGACAGTTCTAATCTTGCAACCTCCAAAACGTTAACATGGGGTAATCCGATTGACAATTACAGCCGTACGACTGATTCCGTCAAAATAATCATCTATCTCTCGCTTCCGTGGGATAAACATTTGAACGGAGGGGGTGTTGCACAGTACGTGGGAAGCATTGCCATACCTTCTCAACCATATATTAGACATTCCGGAATGTTCATTTGTTCAGTTTTCAAAATGTCAACATATTTTTCAAGCGTCGTCTGAAATGGAAGTCGCCAGGTTGAAACGAGTGCCATAAAGCTCGAGAAAGCTGCTTTCTAATTGGCTGATGTCGACTTCTTGTTAGTCATTTCAGTGGTCGGTCAAAGTTCACGAAAGGTCGTTCTGATGGACCTGTAATGGGATGTCCTCAGATCTTTGTTTCTCAGCAGCGAGAACGTAGGTCTGATTTAAATGAGATTGGAAGATGGGAAGATAATACATGCAGAATGAGAAAGGAGGAAGTCTGAAACTTAAAACAGGAAACTTGGATCCTGGGTTTTCTGAAATGTTTACCATTGTTTACAGTGGCTACGTGCTGGAAATATGTTATTGCATCTTTGGGCATAAAGATGAATGCTTAAAAGTTCCTCTCTGCCAACTCACTAGCAAACACCACTCTCACGTCATTTTGTTGTCTTCATGTACCAGGATGAAGACAGCCAGGATATGTGTGTTTCTTGACTTGATGATATATATACACTACCCACCCCATAGTTAATGTCCACAATAATATGCCTTGAATTGTCGGTTTGAAATTAATACAATGTATACAGTAAAATGCCTTCTGCCTCGCTTTTTTTTCAAAATTTGGATCAAAATTTTTTGGAAATAAATAATTCTCACTTTTAAGTGCTCTTGTATTATGACTACATAAAGATGATGTGTTACACCAAACCTGAAATGTCTAAATGCAAGCTTTTAATCATTTTTAAGAAAATATGATGTGTATTAATTTTTGAGTGAGTGTTTTTACTGCAAAATATTGTTATTTAGCCACAGATTTGAGTAATTTTACCACAGAATTCATCTGGGACTAATATGTTTCCTGTACATGAAGAAATAAGACCCATTTTTTTTATTAGTTGGTTTACCGAATATCTTTATCAAGAGCCTAAGTAGACTTAGGGCCTCAGGGTATGTGCAGTGACATCAATAACATTGTTGGGCATCAAGTCAAGCACAAGGATGGTCCAGTAGTGTAAGGCGCCACGATTCTCTGTGCAGAGTTGGCATGCCAGAAACCTATGATTGTGGGTTCAAATCCCGGTTCGCCCCAATTATGTTTCTAAGTTTGTCATCACCATACCCGTGGTTTTCACCGAAGTGGTAGACCTCTGAGACCTGCATCACTTTCGGTTTTCCTCCCACATTAAGCTGAAACACCGTGATATAACTTGAATACTGTTATTTCCAGGCTTTAGACCCCAGACTTTATCACTAAAGGTCCCCAGGAATGGAAAATAAATAGATCCAGGAAATCCCTGGTATTTGTCATGGCTAATCCTGTGTTTTTAAGGGGGGGGAGGGGGGGTGTAAATTATTCTCACATTCCTAATATTTAGGGTCGAGGGATCCAGCAACAAGTACTAAACTATAAACATCTAGTGTGAGTTATCTTTCATCATATTTAGATTATTATTAATTTTTTTTTTGTGACAGCTGAAAGAATTCCTGAATGGCGAAGGAGCACAGCTGATGGAGAATGACGAGTTTGAGGCCACTGTCCTTTTCGACGGTGACAATGGTGACATTGAACAGAAAACCATATCCATCACCATTGATCATGAGCATAGTTGTATCAGGACTGGGGAAGAATGTGTTGCATTCACACAAATACGATATATCACAACGAAAACCAGCCTAATGACAAAATCCGATGAAAACATAGTAACATTTTCCTACCGTCAAGCAGAGAGTCATGACATCAACAAGAAAACAAAATATGTTTATATGAAAGTCACAAGTGCTGCTCAAACAGGCAAAGTTATGAACAAGTTCCGTCAACTTCAGTTTACACCGTTGAGAGCGATACAGGATGACTCCCACGCAAGCACGATATTTGATGCTTTTATTCCATGTTTTGTCGCTCGACTCCATGTAAAGGTGACTGATGTGAGATCAAAGAGCAGCGTTGCAGACGAGGAGTTTGTTGTGGTATTAGACCAGGAGTGTCTGTGTCTGTTCCTGCATCCATACAGTACAGTGCCCGACTACCAGGTGAACTTCTGGAAGGAAGAAGGGGAGAATGTTGTGGACAAGTGCGCTGTCATCCATGCCACGCAGCAAATGGAGATTGTGACAGCATCGTATATTTATCACATGGAAAAGGTGAGCCACTAGTTAGAACCCGGGTCTTGTCACATTCTGGGTGCCCTTGTACAAAGAGACCTGACCCCTAAGGTGATCGTAACTCCCATACCTTAACATAGCCACAGTCGTAGCGCTAAGGTTGTTTTGTGTAACGGCACCCTGGTAAACTTAGCTGATAAGAGTCCATGTATTGATACAAACTTTCTCAGTATGATGTTATGACAGGCCTAGTCGTAAGGTGCCACTTTAGGATGCATTAGAAGTTGAAGCAGCATCACTCAGGGTACATGGGGTTTTAGTGATCCTGCTACGACAAATTTATCTTTCGACATGTTTTGATATGATATTGTAAAAGCAAATTCAAACTTGATAGAAAAAAGATGTTTGATTGAGCTGAGGTTAACTTGTGCTATGTCACATGACTCTCATTGACTCGGAAAAAAACTTTTTGCTTTTTGTTTCAAAGTGGGGTAAAGAGGATTTACTCTGCCTGTCAGAAATCCACGTGCAGTCTTGCTCGTGACAGGTATAAGGGATTTATTCTCCCGCTGGGAAGTATATTTCCCTCCAAGGTAGGATACACAGTATTTTGGACCAGTCACGTAGACCAGTCAGATGTCATCATTCTGACATGGAGGTATCATAATGGTTTTTATCAATGCAAGTTCCAGCTTTCTTAAACATCACCTTTCCATGGCAAATTGGCATCTTAGACAGTGGTTTTCGGGCAGTTAATATTTGTGTAGAGAGAAATGAAACACCTGAAAGAGTGTGTGAGTGAGTGGGTTTGGTTGAACATTTGAACAGTATTCCAGTGATATAAGGGCATGTCCACTGGATATGGCCGGAAAGCCAAAAGTGATGCAGGTGTCAGCCATTTACCGCTTTGGTGAAACCCACAAGCACAGGTGTGGCGCTGACAAATCTAGAAACATAATCTGGGGGAACTGGGATTTGAAGCCACGATCATAGGGTTCTGGGATGCTCAAGGGACGCAACTCTGCACAGCAAATTGCAGCGCCTCAGATGACTGGACCGTCCGAACACCTGAAAGGAATTCTTGTTGTTGAATACCTGCAACAATAAGGTATAAAATAACCACAACATAGCACAGCCATTATTCTCCATTGAGAACTGTTCAATCGCCCACATGGGTACAATGCGCAAAGCATATTGCTAGTGTCCCCTGCCGTGAAATGGCTTGAATATTGCTAGAAGCGACACAAAACCCAACCTGTTTGTGTTGTTTAAAAAGATATGGAGGAGTGTTTGTCAGATCTTGACATACCGTATTCGACGTAATAAGCGCCCAGGGCGCTCTCAAAATAAGAAATAGGGGGCTCTTATTAGAATATTATATTTTGGTGGAAAAAAACAGAGTTAAAAGATAAATTTCGTGGTTTATGCTGACAGCCTGATATGTTTATATATGACCGATATATTTTTCCAGAATTTATTTGCCCATAATTAAGGGTGCATATAACACACGAGTGTGTATTATACGCGAATAAATAAGTCTTGTGTACATTGATCAATCGGAAGGGGTGCTAATTGAGTTTGTTCACTAGCCAATATATAAGCAAATATCGCCGTGGGCGCTTATTAGAGCGGGGCGCTTATTACGTCGAATACGGTATGTATTGGAGCAGTAGATCTGACCTGAATGAGATTGGTGAATAACTGCATGGTAAGTTTCTCTCTGCTTGTAGTGTGCCGTAGTGGACCTGCTGGTGAAAAACATGGGGAAGATTAAACCCAAGCCCAGGAACTCTTTTTTTGGTAGGTACTTGAGGTGGCTATTGACAGTAGTTTTGAAAATAAAAATTGTAAGTTACTGCTTTGTCAGCTGTACAAGATCCAGTTCCTACTAAATTCTGCAGTCCCAAAATATCAATATTTGGCAGTAAAGTTTGATCAGTTCTGCAACCAATTTTCATGAATTCTGCACAAAGTTCTGAAATCTCTTGAGCTATTTTTTTTTTATAAATTAAAGCCTTTTTTGGAAATATTTATCCATGATTTGTGAACTAACAGCCACAGCATGAAGCTATAAGACATGTGCTTGCTGTCATCACAATACAAAAGTTGGACTCACTTGAAAACAAAACCGGAATATTGATTGGAACACTTTCATAATGTTAAAATTTAAAATGATATATTGTAGAAGGTTCTTGTATCAGTGTATTATTCTAAAATTACACAAATAATAAAATAATTTATAATTAGAAAAATGCAAATGGGTGATTTTATGCAAGATGCGTCTATTTCTGCATCAAGAGTACAATTCTGAAAAATATTCTGCAACCACAGATTCGTGGAATACAGCCGTGACTGAAGATAAGATATAGTAATTGATTGCATATATGCAGTTATGAACTATATGCTCGGGATTACTACAAGAGTTTTGAACTCCATGGGATCAGATAAGTCAGTCCTTTGTTCACATAATAGTAAGATATTGGGGGTGGGGGGTGGGGTGACTAAGCCTGAGGGAGTCTTTGTGGCATAGGGTACTAAAGAAATGTACCCCAGAGTTACCAAGTGATCTATGGTGCAGAGTTGCTTACCTTTGCATCCAGGATCTGCTGATTTGAAGTACAAACTCCATCTTTTGTGTCTGCACAATACCCAGGGGACAAGTGGTTGAAATCTACAAAAGGCACAACTTTAAGCTTTCGTTCCACGGAGCTGACACACCTTATCATAACTGATTAATTGTAAAAAGTAATATTAATCCCAACGTACTCACTCACTCTTTGTATTTGATACTTTCTAGATCCAGTAGCCATGGTGAAGGGCGAACAAGGCTTCCAGGGTTGGCCAAAGAGAAGGTTGGTTACTAATAACTCAGATGCTGATGACCAGATTCAGTACACACGGGACACAGGTCAGTTACAGATAGCATCCCTCTCTGCTTGTAGTACAAGGTGAATACCACTCCTTCCAGAACCTTGTAGGGATTCCAGGGTTAGCATTGATCCCAGCGACCTGTGCTGATCTTACGAGGTGACATAACTGATGGGTGGTCAGACTCGGTGACTTGATTGGATGTCATTGTACCCCGACATCATAGATCATTCCTCATAATATCAATCACAGGATTGTCTGGTCTTTGCTTGATTATTAGCTGGGTATCATCATATAGCTGGGATATTGCTGAGTGTGGTAAACGTCAAACAATCAAACAGAAACTTTCAGACCCAGTTGAGCAACAGTCATATTCAGTACTAACAGAACTAGGAGATCCGGGTCATCAGCAACTCTTGCTTGCCATAAAAGGCGACTGTGCTTGTCGTAAGAGGCGACTAACAGGATCAGGTGGTCAGGCTCACTGACTTGGTTGATGCATGTCATTGTATCAAACTGCATGGATCGATGTTCATGATATCAATCACTGGATTGTCTGGACTTGATTATTACAGACCGACGTCATAATGCTGGAATATTGCTGAGTGCAGCGTTAAACAACAAACAGAACTAGGTTGTTTTTCCAGTTTTATAATATCTCCAAATACTGTTACATTACACAAAAATATGTGGTGACATTGAATGACGGTGGAGATAAAATTTACATCAGGGCATATGTAAACAATAGCACAAATAGAGATGATAGTAACACTTTTGTTCCTTGTGTTCCCTCTATCTTGCACATACGCTTGCTTCATGTTAGATGCTTGGTTACAGCTGCTGCAGTCACCGAGTCAAGGCGGATCTTCCTCCGAAACTTTAAAGGTATGTGTGTATTGGAATGGTTCAACAACAATAGCAGGTGCACTTAGGCTTATTAAACCATACCCGTGAAGATCCGGGTTAGAGTAGGTCTTCAGCAACCCATGCTTGCTGTAAAAGGCGACCATGCTTGTCATAAGGCGACAAACGGGATCGGGTGGTCAGGCTCACTGACTTTGTTGGTGCATGTTATCGTATCCCAATTGCATGGATCGATGCTCATGATGTCAATCATTGGATTTCTCTGGTCCAGACTCGATTTTTTACAGACCGCCATCATATAGCTGGAATATTGCTGAGTGCAGCGTTAAACAACAAACAAACAAAGTTAAGTATTAAACCCATTTGCCATTAAATTGTCCCCACCCCTTATAGTTCTGCATGGTTGTCTGACTGGCTGGTCGTTTGTCATTAAATATTCCATTTTCAACATCTGAAACTACAAAGCCTATGGAGTGGAAATTTTGTATGAATGATCCCAGCTGTGGTGCTTCTTAAAAGAGCTCACAGAATTCCAATCCGACTTGAAACATGGCTGCCATGTTGAAAATGTCATTTTTGCCCTTTACTCAAACATTTCTACATGTATCATTATTTAATTAAATTTGCAGCTAATACATGTATCATGTGTATGTGGTATGCAATATTATATACAATGTGGTTTTTGGCATATTTTGATTTTTTTTGTCAAGGTATGACCTTGCCCTTTATCATGTTTATGCTTCCATTTTTATGATGTTTTTTGCATTGTTTATGTCTCCTCTGAAACTGCATGTGTGTCTTTTGTTTATTATTACTTGAAATGAAGCTATACATGCATCAGGTACTACCCAAATCGCTTCCCATTCGACCTGTGAACATGGTGAAGATCCGGGTTGAATTGGTCATAAGCAACCCATGCTTGTCATAAGAGGCGACAAACGGGATAAGGTGATTAGGCTCACTGACTCGGTTGATGCATGTTATCATATCCTAATTGTGTGAACAATGCTCATGATATCAATCACTGGATTGGCTGGCCCAGACTTGATTATTTAGAGACTGCTATAATGTAGATGGAATATTTCTGAGTGCAGCGTTAAACAGCAAACAAACAAACAACAAACAAACAAACACTTCCTATTCGTATGCCAACCTCTCCAAACAATCAGATACATAACCCATCTGGACTCTCAGAATAATCCCATCAAATGTTTAGTAGTATATATATGTCATTATAAAAGTGATCAATTTCTCTAATTGTAGTTGTATCTTTTAGTATTTCTATTCATCAAAAAGAAAGAGGACAAGCAAGTAGAAATTAACTGAACTGCAAAATACTTGAAACTTGTCCCTTTTATGTCTGGTTGGTCCATTCACCAAAATATTTTAAGAGAGTGGCCTAATAGTGTTACCTTGACCACAGACAACCTGGAGTTAGCCTACAGGGAAGGCGAAGCCAACATGGAGTGGCACGCCATCTGGGAGCCGAATGACCTGATTATCAGACAGCTGCTGGAGAATGCCGAACTCCTCTCCAAGAAGGACGCACGTAGTGGAGGTGAAGTTATAAATAATACATTTCTAAGATCATACTTCCGTGATGGGCGGTTGCCTCGAGGTACTGTTGTTGGCTGTATGAGGTTGCATCCCTTGGTTATGGTGCTGGTCATGAGTTTGAATCCCAGATTCTCCTTGATATTGTTCCTTGGTTTGGATAGATTGTCATCGTTGGTTTGTCAGCACCACATCAGAGGTATGAATGAAATTATGAATAGACAGGGGGGGGTTTGTATTTTTTTTTTTTTTTTTTATTGTTTATGAAAAGTACCTGTTACATGAAATGGACTTCCACCCAGGGTAGCAGAAAGCCCTTGACATGAAGCACATATCAGTACATGAAAAGTCTTTTGACCCACATTAAGTTGACATTGTGTGGGTCAAAACCTCATTAAACTGATATGGTGTTCCCTTGTGAGTGAGTTTTACGCTGCTTTTAGCAATATGCCAGCAATATCACGGTGGGGGACACCAGAAATGGGCTTCACACATTGTACCCATGTCAGGAATCGAACCCGGGTCTTCGGCGTGACAAGCGAACGTTTTGACCACTAGGCTATTTGACCGCCCGTTCCTTTGTGAAGGTGCGGTTTGGAATTTGTCTTGAGCAACCCATGCTTGTCGTAAGTGACAACTAATGAGTTTGGGTGGTCAGACTCCCTGATTTAGTTGATGCATGTCATTGTATCCCAACTGCGTAGATCGATATTCATGGTGTCAATCACTAGATTGTCTGGTCCAGACTTTATTATTTACAGACGGCCATCATAAAGCTGGAATAGTGCTGAGTGTGGTGTTAAACAACAAACAAATAGAAAGATGATCCAAGTCTCTTTTCAAGGGGAATTGGAGAATATGACAACTTACATAAGACTCTTGTTGCTTCAGCAAATACTTTTTCACTAACTTAGTTCTATGGAGAAATCATAGTTACCAATCTGACATAGAATTTGAATGGAGCTACGTCATCCCAAGAACAAAGGAGTGGCGATACAAAGAGATGGGTTTTACAAGAATTACTCACGAATATCTCAGGTTACAGTTACCTTGATGAAAGAATCTGCTTTCTCCGCTATGTCAAGTATTAAAAGATTTTTAAAAGTGGTGTTGAAGCCAACTTACTCACTCTTTCTATCGCATCGGTACCTCCAACCACATCAGATGACTCGAAACTTGGCATATACACTGTTCAATTCTTGATAGTCATACTGAAAACATTCATTCTATAATGTGAAACCCAGTTTGTTTGGAAACCCCTCCTTCGTCAGTGCCAGGATCTGCTGAATGTAGGCTGGAATCCTGCATGTGGCCTCAGTATCATCCTTGGGTAGTCAGCACCGTGCCTGGCCTTCAGTGTTCACCACTATTGTACAAGACCTGCATCCCACTAAACTGATGCTGTGCCCATAAAGACTGTCAAGCCTCACTCGCTGTTCCTTGTTTCAGGTTTGGACCCTGATTCAATCGACCATTTCACTGCCACTACGGAAGACATCGTGGACAAAATGTTCTGTCAGGAGTAAGTACATATTTTCTTCTGTGTCATAGGTAATGACCACATGTTACTTAGTTCTGGCCCGACCGTCTCTGTGGTCAAGTGGATAGAGCGCCGGGAGAGTGGAAGGTCGGGGGCTTGATCCCCAGCCGTGTCCTATGAAAAGATGTACTTCTTGTTACCCTGTTGGCTGAGCATTAAGTGGAAAAAAACAAGGACTATTTGACCATGATTCAGTATACTGTATCTGAGATAGGAATTCATGATAAACTGTGGCATGGTATCTCATTGGGATAGCTCTGTAAACCGGCATTAGCCCAGACAAGTGCAAGCAAGCGAACACACAACACATGGCATGACTATTGTAAAATGAAAGAATCGTTAGGTCTTTACTTCTTTTGAGTAGTATATATCATATTGAGGATGTGTGTGTTAAATATGCAGTGTTCTTTCCAGGTGTGAAGCTGCTTTGTCATCTCTGATCAGTCTCCGGGAAATCTTCAGTGAGTGCAGTTATCCCGAAATGGAGGCCATCTTGTCTGATGATGACTACATGCTGTTGAAGAAGCTGGTGTTCAAGAACCTGTATGAACAGCCATTGTAGTGGGGTCATTCAGTACAATGTATGAATGCCCTATATAGTAGGGTCATACAAGAACCTCTAGGAACACACTCCATGTTGTAGGATCCTATCAACAGCCTATGCAGTGTGACTTATGAAATCAGGCCAAGCCAGAACAATTATCTCCCTTACACCTGCTTTATATTTTCTTTTCTATTTGTGTAGTATCAGTTTATTACATGTAGTGTGTACTTCAACCTTTACAATGTGCCCTTGCGGACCTATTGTCTCTAAGCCTTCAGTGAATATCAATAATTGTCATACTACTTTAAAACTGTAGTTGATTATTGACATGTCTGTTTGTCTGAAGTATGTCTGTGGTGTGCTTGTTGTCAGCCTGTTTGTCAGTTGTCTTTCTGTTTTTATGTCTTATAGCTGAGCAGCAACTGAGAAAGCACTCTTAGTTTCTGTAGATTCTTACACCGTTATCAAGCTAGAGTAATGTTTTTTGGTTTGTTTTTTAACGCCGCGCTCAGCAATATTCCAGCTATATGAAGGCGGTCTGTAAATAAACGAGTCTGGTCCTGGCAATCCAGTGCTTGACATCATGAGCATCGATCCACGCAACTGGTATACCATCATACTCATCATCCAAGTCGATGCTGACCACCCGATCCCGTTAGTCACCTCTTACAACAAGCATGGTCGCCTTTTACGGCAAGCATGGGTTGCTGAAGACCTATTCTACCCCAGATCTTCATGAATTACACAAATTATGCTCATTACTGAGAGTAACTATGTGCTTTGTTAGTGATAAGAGGTTGAGAAGCAGACCTTACTTCCAACACTTTGCTGGGTCCAGGATATTTATCACAATAGAATGGAGAACTGTTTTGTTTTAGACATTTTCTATTGACATTAAAGGTCAAATGGATTGGGCAAAAGTTTTCCAACTACGATGCCATTTCAATAAACATTTATACAGACAGTGGACAATAGTGTAAATATTAAACATTGAATATTAATAAAGTGGGATACTTCAATGGAAATAATAGCATTAAAGAGTAGCAGGTAGTCCAGGACAAGTAGTGCGATGGATATGCGCAGATCTCGGCTAACAAAAATGAATAATGTCATGTCATTCATCAAATGGTTGTGAAGGTTGAGACCTTAACATAGAGATAGACTCAATGACATACTCCTCAATAAATCAGGTGTGATTTATGACATAGGCCAATTCTTGAGCCTGAGAATGTATAATTTGGCCATGGTTACCAAGCTTTGACATGTTTATTTGTTTGTAATTAACTTTTATCTCATAACTTTTAGAAAATTCTGGTATCAACTTGTCACACCCATCTTTTCATAATCTATGAGCAACACCTGTGTCCATGTTAGCATTGAAAATTTCATCATCATCATCATCATCACCTGCACGTGCACAACATGCGTACACCCTCTCTACCTGTAACGAGCCAAACATGTCTGCCCAAATTCTGTGCACAGTCTACCTGGATTACAATAGATGGTGATTTACTGTACAATTTTCTGTTTGATGCAATTTTCATATCTATTTTTCTTCTGGCTTACCAGTAAAACATGTGATTGTGAACATCTGACAATAACATGAAACAATTGTTATGTTATTTTTACTAGCTGTGTCATCTAATGATGGTTTCTCCGTCCTTTAAGCCCTCAACACTGATAAGACAAATGTGTAGAGAACATTCGATTGCTGGAGTTTATGATCACATGCATGTTTCAAAATACTTCAAATTGGGAACAGTTTTTGAATATCTATAATATCAGAAGTTAACCACCTGATTTTTTTACATCTAGAGATAATCTGTCATAATGGACAACTTATATTATGAGTTATATTTTCGCCCAAAGATGGGTGAGGTGGGGTTGGCGTTGAGTGTATTATTGTTTTTCTCACTGCTCCCCCTGAACCTGAGGATGGAGATGTGAAACAATGATATGGATGGCCTGAAACTGTACACCTGGAGTATGTCATGGTACATTCAGCCTTCATGCTAGTCCTCTTGCCCTAGACTACTAGGGGTGGTTGAAACGTTAGGAGTCTAAACGCAGATGTATAGTACATGTATACCCTTAACAGTTTGGGTGTTAAGTACAATATGCTCTATGGATACAGACTGTCAACATTAGGCTTAAAAAAAAGAATTGGTTCTCAGGCAATGGCTTTTGAAAATATAGTGCGAGCAGGCGGTGGGTTTTTTTGGTGGGGAAGGGTGCTGTTCAAACAAAACGTGCTGCAAACTTTATGATGATGCAGGCGGTGCCTGACAACCAAGACTATTATCCAAGAGGGGAAGAGAGAGCCTCGAAGAAGATCCAAGATCTTCAACTGCAACCAAAGAAAATGTTGATAAAATACATTATATGATTATGGATGATTGACGACTCACCACATACCAAACAGCCAATGTGGGAGGCATCTTTCATGAGAGAGTTGAGAACTTTATAAGGAATATACTGGGCATGACAAAGGCTTCAGTGCACTGGGTTCCAAGGCTTCTGATTCCTGATCAGGACTGCTCCAGGTTTATGTCATTTTGAAGAAGACCCATCTGATTTTGTTCAGTGATTTCTTGAGTTCACAGCTAGAGACTGAACAACAGTCAAAGTAATGTCTCCTTCGATGAAGAGGGCAAAATCTGTTCCATCAGCTGGCAAGGTGGTGACTTCAATTTCCTGGGATTCTTAAGGAATCTTACTGGTGGACTACCTCCCGAAAGTTCAGACCATTAATGGCCAATACCATGTTAATCTGCTTTGGCAACTGTGTGAGATTACCAAAACTAAACATAGAAAACATTCCAAAGTTGTGTTGTTGCACCAGGACAACGCACATATGCAGAAACCTGTTGTCGCCATGGATGATGCAATGCATGACTGTGACTTTGAATTCATTAAACATCCTCCGTATTTACCAAACTTCAAGAAAAAATGGTCTGAATGTATGCAAATGATGATGATGACATAACTTTGGAGTGTTTTTTTAAACCACTCAGAGGAAGCAAGGCAGTCCATCATAGTTAGGCTCAGAAGTTTTACGTCACCCTCTGTACGAAATTATACTGAGGACAAATAAAGTCCATTGATTCTTATAATGACTAGTAACGTTTGATGGCTATAACACTTTACCAGCTCCAAATGCTGTGATTTCACTTCAATTCAGTCAAGCAAGACCAGTTATTAACTCTGAAGACTAGTTACATAAGTTCACATTTGTCCCCTGGATTCATCTTTAAAAAGAATAGTTAGGCTGTACATAACTGACGTAGTATGAAAGAATTGGGCAGTCCTTAACTTTGTGTTTAGTAGTATGTCAGATCATCTTTGATGTCACTTGGATCATATCTTCCCGAGGCAAGGGAGTTAACTGACTATAAAAGTCCAGTTTCCACCCTTGCCGAAGAAGGCTGTAATTATCCCCCGCCGCGCGAAAGCGCGAAGCGGGGGATATAGTATTCACGACCGTCCGTACGTCCGTCCGTACGTCCCACCTGTTTGTTGCCGCGATATCTCAAGAACTAAACACTGGATTGTCTTCATATTTGGAACTATGGTGTATATACAGACTCTGCAGACACCAGTCGGTTTTGGTGACCTTGATCCCATTTTCAAGGTCACAGCAGACAAATCTGCTTTTAGAGTTGGAAAACGGTGTTGCCGCGATATCTCAAGAACTAAACACTGGATTGTCTTCATATTTGGAACTATGGTGTATATACAGACTCCGCAGACACCAGTCGGTTTTGGTGACCTTGATCCCATTTTCAAGGTCACAGCAGACATCTGCTTTTAGAGTTGGAAAACGGTGTTGCCGCGATATCTCAAGAACTAAACACTGGATTGTCTTCATATTTGGAACTATGGTGTATATACAGACACCGCAGACACCAGTCGGTTTTGGTGACTTTGACCCCATTTTCAAGGTCACAGCAGGCAAATCTGCTTTTGGAGTTGGAAAACGGTGTTGCCGCGATATCTCAAGAACTAAACACTGGATTGTCTTCATATTTGGAACTATAGTGTATATACAGACTTCGCAGACACCAGTCGGTTTTGGTGACCTTGATCCCATTTTCAAGGTCACAGCAGGCAAATCTGCTTTTAGAGTTGGAAAACGGCGTTGCCGCGATATCTCAAGAACTAAACCTCTCGATTGTCTTCATATTTGGAACTATGGTGTATATACAGACACCGCAGACACCAGTCCGTTTTGGTGACCTTGACCCCATTTTCAAGGTCACAGCAGGCAAATCTGCTTTTGGAGTTAGAAAACGGTGTTGCCGCGATATCTCAAGAACTAATCGCTGGATTGTCTTCATATTTGGAACTATAGTGTATATACAGACACCGCATACACCTGTCAGATTTGGTGACCTTGACCCCATTTTCAAGGTCACAGCAGGCAAATCTGTTTTTGGAGTTGGAAAACGGTGTTGCCGCGATATCTCAAGAACTAAACCTCTCGATTGTCTTCATATTTGGAACTATAGTGTATATACAGACACCGCATACACCTGTCAGATTTGGTGACCTTGACCCCATTTTCAAGGTCACAGCAGGCAAATCTGTTTTTGGAGTTGGAAAACGGTGTTGCCACAATATCTCAAGAACTAATCGCTGGATTGTCTTCATATTTGGTACTATGGTGTATATGGCGGGGGATATTTCGTCACTCTGTGACAAATACTTGTTCTTACTTACATTTTGGCTGGAATAACGAGTCTATCGATCAGATCGTCTTGACTGGGTTCCGCCATTTTATTTGAAGCAATTGCAAGTGATATGAGAGGTGGAATCTGATTGGTCAATAGGGGGCACATAGAAGGGACATAACTCGGAATATCCACCGATGGCTCTCGGTTCTACTGCACCAAATCAGAACCAGTTGGGATTTTTTATGTCTTTTAAATGTACATCCATCCAGTTATTAAAACTGACCTTGTTGTTCTATATTTAGTATTGTCTTTTTCAACATGGTGACATTTGGTGCAAAACAAAAGGATTTTTATAAATCTTTGGCGCTGTAAGAGGTTTTTCAAAATGTTGATGAATATGAACGGCATACAAAATCCGG
This sequence comes from Haliotis rufescens, assembly GCF_023055435.1. Taxonomy (NCBI): domain Eukaryota; kingdom Metazoa; phylum Mollusca; class Gastropoda; order Lepetellida; family Haliotidae; genus Haliotis; species Haliotis rufescens. The sequence goes on along the minus strand of NW_025963779.1, from coordinate 55,254,499 downwards.
GTATTCCGTTATTGGTATTATGATGAAAAGCCCCGAGTATTTTAATGGAATGCCCGGGATTTCAGGCATCTTGACTACTTTCGAGGTTTAACAAAAAAATGAAAGTCCCGTAAATACACTAGGTTGAAAGTCACTGGAGGTTTATAAAACGACAAGCGACATTTTCTTATTTTCACATGGCAGTGAATGGGTACCTGGAAGGATGAAACCTCAGAATGGAAGTGAAATTGAAATACACATGAACAAAAATATGTCACATTAACAGGATTGGTCCTCAATCACCTCTGAATCTGAATATGAGATAGTTGAGTGAGGGTCCAACAGTGAAGTCAAGACCCTGCCTCTCAGGATGGATACATTATTTTGGGATCGACAGGTACAAGTACCGGAAATTCAGTAGAAATATTTACTTTGGTGCTGTTCAAAAATCTGACAAAAAGAGCACCTGTACCTTCTTCATACTCGAAACTTTCGATTAGGTTGGAGAGTGTCGCTCATTTAGTCTTACAGAAGTATTTCCCAGATATGTGTGTCTCAATCAGTGTACGCTTATAATATGTTTCCGCATCAAATACATTTCAACAAGTATTGTTTTTATTAAACTCAAGGAGATACTTCCAAAGTTTCTAGCGCTTTGAAACGTGATCTAAGGGAGATAACAATGTCTGGATTAAGAACTGAACTGAAGCGGCCTTAAAATATTTATCTCAACCGGGTCGCAATGAAATGAAGCTCGTATCAGGTAATCTGAATAAATCCCCTGTGGACATCAGCCTGTACATGATGGAGCCTGGACCACACAAACCAGAGATGTTAAGAGCAATATCCCACACCGTCGGAGTACGCTGACACACAATTAACCAGTCACCGATTCTGACCTCTGGGTCCATTAGGCCGCCTCGACAAACATAGGTTGCTGGGTATCAAAAACAAACATATGCCCCAGCGATGCAGACCGCCTCCGTGGTCTAGTGGTAGAGCGTCCGCCCGGAGAGCGGAAGATCCAGGGTTCGATCCCGGGCCGCGTCATACAAAAAGACGTTAAAGGATTGTACTTGTTGTTACCCTGTCTGGCGCTCGGCATTAAGGGGCTAAAACAAGGACTGGTCGGCTCGGAGTCAGTATGCTGTGTCTGAGTGGGGTATTCATGTTAAACTGCGGCATGGTATCTCAGTGAGCTAGCACTATAAATCGGCATCAGTCCGGACTAGTACAAGCAGCCACACACACACATACACGTGCATGCACGTCGCTATATAAGTGCAATAATCTTGGACGCGACGTTAAACCCAATTTCACCTCACCTCACCTCACCTCACCCAGCGATGCACTTTCGCCGCTTTACTGGCGCTTTACCATTCAATCTTTAGGTGAAGTAAGGAGATGGGTTCATAGAAAAGGCGCGCACACATTGAAGTGTGAAACACCATTTCATTTGCATGCACATTTTATTAACGCGCCACTCATGTCAGATATATAGAGTCATGTCAGAGTTTTTTTAGAGCGTGTGGGGAGGTATAATGAGCATTAATGTTGTGTTTCCGGGGGTTTTTTCACCTACATAGCGGGGCGGTCGGGTAGCCTAGTGGTTAAAAGCGTTCGCTCGTCACGCCGAAGACCGGGTTCGATTCCCGACATGGGTACAATGTGCGAAGCCCATTTCTGGTGTCCCCCGCCGCGTTATTGCTGGAATAATGCTAACAGCGGCGTAAAATCAAACTCGCTCACCTACATAGCAACGTGCTCATGTGAGCGTGCGTGCGTACGTGCGTGCGTGCAGACCTGTGAAGATCTGGGGTAGAATAGGTCTTCAGCAACCCATGCTTGCCGTTAAAGGCGGCTGTACTTGTGGTAAGAGATGACTAACGGGATCGGGTGGTCAGTCTCGCTGACTTGGTTGTTGTATGCCATCGCATCACGTAGGAAATTCTTACTGAGTGAATAATTGAAACAAACTGTTAGAATACAGACAGTTTATTTAGTAATTAAGGCATCAAGGCCCGTAGTACAATGCAGATTGGATATTAAAATTTGTCACGTGATGTAAATGATTAGATTTTAAATCAATGATAGATTTCTGACATCTGAATTATTTTTACCATTATCATCAGGTACCTTTAACCTTTTATAACACTAATATGGGTATGTGTCAGGCATCATTCTTAATCCAATACTTAATAACCCTTAATTGGCTGGCTACAAAAATATTACTACAGCCTATTTCACCAAAGATTTCCTGTTCGAGGCCAACTTACCAACTCCTGGAAAACATTTGAAACAGTGTTAACTTTTTCAATTGCAGCGTAATACTTAGCACCCCATATTTCAGAACCACACACAAGTAACGTGCAAATTTTTACTTATACTTAAAAAAATTATACATGCTGTGAAAAAAGACACAACTAGGTATCCTGAATAAATTATAAAGAGGCCTAATGGCTATCGACGCCCGAACAGCTAATTGTTTACATGCCATAGACCATGACAATCTAGAGGAGAACATAAGACCTAAATATTTATAGTGACTACACTCAAGGCAGGCGAACAAAGAAACCACTTTTCATGTTTTGCAACAAAACCACCTTTTCTAAAATCTACAACATTGGTTTTATTCAGATTTACTTCAAGACTCCATTTTTACACATTTAACTGTTTTTGCAAGCCATTTACAGAATAGGAAAATATTACAACCTCGTCAGAAAAGAGAAGGAGCATAATGGCCATAATTTCTTCTGTTTACAAATATCCCATGTTGACAACTATTTTGCAGCTCTATAGAAAGTTCATTTATGAAAAATATAAACAACAACGGACTTTAAAACACTTAAAACATACTATTCTGTTAGAATAGGTTTTCAGCAACCCATGCTTGGCGTAAAAGGCGACTATATTCCAGACGTTATGCACATTGATCCACGCAATTGGGATACGATGTCATGCATCAACCAAGTCAGCGAGCCTGACCACCCGATCCCGTTAGTCGTCTCTTACGACAAGCATAGCTTGCCGAAGACCAATTCTAACCCGAATCTTCACTGGGTACACTATATTTTGAAACTTGGTTCGATACTATAAACTGCCTGACAAAATTAGGTATACACACATATTTGATGGTGGCTAAAATGAAACAAACGGGAAACGGTTATTCGATGGTGATGAATTTGATACGGGTATCATAGTTGTGTTTTGGACCTTAAAGTTTGCAGTGTTTCGGCGACTGTTTTTAGCGTAGTAACGTTTTGTGATGACGTTTCTGATGATTGTGCCAATTCCAATTTTCAATTGAACCGTTTCTTTTGCCTGGCAGTATATGTACCAACAGTTCCGACACATATGCTGTTTATATCTCTGTATCAAAAGTCCATTGGTTCTATTTCGTATCCGCTGCTACTCATTGGTTGTTAGACTGGGTTGGTGTAGAATTTGCGATGCCGTACATTTCGAATCGCAGTGTCAATGTGACCTTTTTATGTCGACCGTGTGACAGTTATCCAATAAAATATCTATATTAATTAATTACGTTGATGATTGTTAGCAGCAAACGGAAGCGGTGAGGTGATTTCGTAAAATAAAATGAGGTGACGAATGCGGTGCAGGTTCGAACCAGCATTCCCAAAACCATTGCAAAAATGGAGATATAGAATGGTCATCAAAATGAGAGTTACCTCCCCTTGTCCAGGCGACGTACAGGCGCACATGCTTTTGCTTTTGTTACATTTTATGACAACACCGAGTCCCTCCCATTGTTTCGTTGTCGCTTCATGCGACGTTAAACGTCACTCACTCACTCAACTCCAACCACGGGGGATTTTTGCCTTTATCACAGAGCCAGTAGTGTGCCTATATGGATTTCTATGTTGAGTACGAGGTGAGGTGAAATGAAATGGGGTTTAACGTCGCGTCCAAGATTATTGCACTTATATGTCTGTGTCTCTGTCTGTGTGTACTAGTCCGGACTAGTGCTAGCCCTCTGAATACCCAACTCAGTATACTGACTCCGAGCCGACAAGTCCTTGTTTAAGCCCCTTAGAGCCCCAGACAGGGTAACAACAAGTACCACCTTTTTTTACTTTTGGTATGACGCGGCCGGGGATCGATCCCCGGACCTTCCGCTCTCCGGGCGGACGCACTACCGTTGAGTACGCAGTATTTCGAAAACAATGTATTGTTATATTTACACCAGTCAATAATATTCCAGCTTTATAACTGCGGCGTGTAAATAATCAAATTTGATAAACCACAGGTAAAGTGAGGTGAAATGGGGTTTAGCGTCGCGTTCAAGATTGTTGCACTTACATTGCGACGTGCATGCACGTGTGTGTGTGGCTGCTTATACTAGTCCGGACTAAGGCCGATTTCATAGTGCCAGCCCACTGAGATACCATGCCGCAATATAACACGAAGACCCTACTCAGACACAGTATACTAACTCCGAGCCGACCGGTCCTTGTTTAGCCCCTTATGCCGAGCGCCATGCAGACAGGACAACAAGTACCATCTTTTACCGTCTTTTGGAATGACGAGGCCGGGGATCGAACCCCGGACCTTCCGCATTCCGGGCGGACGCTCTACCACTAGACCACGGAGGCGGTCCATAAACCATAAGTTGATAGTGTGAACAGCATCCCACGTCCTCGATGACACAAATTAACCAAGTCACCGAGTCTGCCCGCTTGGTCCATGTGGTCTCATCGTAAGGCAAACATGCGTTCCCGGGGACCTATTTTAAGTACATACCGGGAATAATGAAACCATACCAATATTTCCGAATTGATCTTCAATAATCAAACGAAAAGGGAAAATTCTAATATGAACTGTTATAACACCTATATTATTTATCTCGATGTACCATTGTTTTTTTGTCATGAGAAATTATGACAATTTGTTTCAGAATGTCGGACTAGCTTGTCATGCAGGTGTTATTTAAAAAAGACATCAATTTGATAACAGAATAACTCACAAAGTAGACCCAAATTACCAAATACCAAATGGTATTGATAAGTAGCGTTAACAGTACGTTAAGTATCTGCCATGGCGGTCGTCGGTGGTAATTTGGTGACGAGGGTAATCGTCACGATAGTGGGGTAACTGTGGTCTTCCTGGAGACCGTTCCATTGTCCCTGGTGCAATAGTTGGGACAGTGGACGTAACTGTTGTCCTTCGGGAGACAGTTCTAGCTTTGGGGGTGCAATAGTGGGGATGGTGGACGTAACTGTGGTCCTCCTGGAGACAGTTCTAGCGTCGCGGGTGCAATAGTTGGGACAGTGGACGTAACTGTTGTCCTTCGGGAGACAGTTCTAGCGTCGCGGGTGCAATAGTGGGGATGGTGGACGTAACTGTGGTGCTCCTGGAGACAGTTCTAGCGTCGCGGGTGCAATAGTTGGGGAAGTGGACGTAACTGTTGTCCTTCGGGAGACAGTTCTAGCTTTGGGGGTGCAATAGTGGGGATGGTGGACGTAACTGTGGTGCTCCTGGAGACAGTTCTAGCGTCGCGGGTGCAATAGTTGGGGAAGTGGACGTAACTGTTGTCCTTCGGGAGACAGTTCTAGCTTTGGGGGTGCAATAGTGGGGATGGTGGACGTAACTGTGGTCCTCCTGGAGACAGTTCTAGCGTCGCGGGTGCAATAGTTGGGACATTGGACGTAACTGTTGTCCTTCGGGAGACAGTTCTAGCTTTGGGGGTGCAATAGTGGGGATGGTGGACGTAACTGTGGTCCTCCCGGAGACAGTTCTAGCGTTGGGGGTGCAATAGTGGGGATGGTGGACGTAACTGTGGTCCTCCTGGAGACAGTTCTAGCGTTGGGGGTGCAATAGTGGGGATGGTGGACGTAACTGTGGTCCTCCTGGAGACAGTTCTAGCGTTGGGGGTCCAATAGTGGGGATGGTGGACGTAACTGTGGTCCTCCTGGAGACATTTCTAGAGTTGGGGGTGCAATAGTGGGGATGGTGGACGTAACTGTGGTCCTCCTGGAGACAGTTCTAGCGTTGGGGGTGCAATAGTGGGGATAGTGGACGTAACTGAGGTCCTTCGGGAGACAGTTCTAGCGTTGGAGGTGCAATAGTGGGGATTGTGGGCGTAACTGTGGTCCTCCTGGAGACAGTTCTAGCGTTGGGGGTCAATTAGTGGTGATAGTGGACGTAACTGAGGTCCTTCGGGAGACAGTTCTAGCGTTCGGGGTGCAATAGTGGGGATGGTGGACGTAACTGTGGTCCTCCCGGAGACAGTTCTAGCGTTGGGGGTCCAATAGTGGGGATATTGGACGTAACTGTGGTCCTTAGGGAGACAGTTCTAGCGTTGGGGGTGCAATAGTGGGGAAGGTGGACGTAACTGTGGTCCTCCCGGAGACAGTTCTAGCGTTGGGAGTCCAATAGTGGGGATAGTGGACGTAACTGTGGTCCTTCGGGAGACAGTTCCAGCGTTGGGGGTGCAATAGTGGGGATGGTGGACGTAACTGTGATCCTTCGGGAGACAGTTCTAGAGTTGGGGGTGCAATAGGGGGGATGGTAGACGTAACTTTGGTCCTAATTTGAGATAGGTCCATTGTCTCTGCTGCAATAGTGGTGATATAGTGGCCATGTAGTGGTTCTACTGGAGATAGTCCCAGTGTTAATAGGATCATAGTGGGGGCAAAGTGGAAATAGCAGTTGTCCTTCTGGAGACAGTTCTAGCGTTGTTGGTGCAATAGTGGGGATAGTGGACGTAACTGTGGTCCTTCGGAAGACAGTTCTAGCGTTGTTGGTGCAATAGTGGGGATAGTGGACGTAACTGTGGTCCTTCGGAAGACAGTTCTTGCGTAGCTGGTGCAATAGTGGGGGTAGTGGACGTAACTGTGGTCCTTCGGGAGACAGTTCTGGAGTTGTGTCATTGTTTATTGATTGTTCTTTGTTAAGTTGTTTGTGTTTCTGGTAATTGATTGCTTTTGTCTCCTTTTTGTTTCCGTTATATTTATTCATGTCTCTTCCTTTTATTGAAGGACTGGACACGTGAGACGTAAGGGGGAGTACATACTCATGTCATGTTTCCAGTGAAGTTGTTAAAGGGGAATGCATAATCCTCAAAAAGCAAGGGTATACGTGTCCTCAATGACTTCTGCAAACCTTTGGTTGTATCTCAGGATCCCTATAATGGACAGTCTGCACCGCCGACAATGCCAACTGCATTATTAGCACGTGCTTTAAACGTTTATTTAATTAAAAACGGATTTATCCGACAAAAAGGTGCACGGAAAGTACAACCGATTTGACATACGATAAGGATTATATTTGAATAGAATTGCTATTACATCTGCTCCTCTGTAACTCTCGCGGTGGTGGTGAGGAAACGGTATCATTAACGTTATCATACGGTCATTAATAACCCTAAAGAACTCGTGTATTAACACCGAGAAGATAGCATCTACAACCAGGTACAACCTAATTACATATTTACTGCGACAGAAAAGCTGGCCATATATTCCTTCCAAGGGCACGGGGATGTTTAATGACTGAAAACACTCTTTTCTAGTCACGACACATTTGCTTTGAATAAAAGTCACAAGCATCACTACCGATGCTAGTGTAGGGTGAAATGGTAATTAAAACGGATTCGGTGTTATCCGAATCAAAATCGCAATCGGGTAGAACGTTCGTATCTCCTAACGCCCGTGCTATACGATTAGCGAGTAACAGTCGTTTGTTGGGCGTTTCAAGCACAACATATGTCAACCCCTATTGGCATTGTCTTCCACAGCCAATATGACAATAGGGAATCTGGTAGGTTTCCACAAGAGCAGGGCTAGCCATTGAGACTCACATAAATCTATCACATCAATCTGGCAACCCCTATCCTAGGACGAAGCTAAAACACCACAACCAGATTGCAGTCTTTTTATAGGCGCCTGTAGACTCGTTCTGGAACCAAGCAGAAGATTCCTCGCAACCTGCTCTGATGGAAGCGGTGACTGGGGACTTTTGTCATTTAATGGTGATTGTCACATATCCAATGTCCCCCGTCGGCCCCACTGGTTTGTGGGCTCCGTGCGGGCTGCGATGAGCGTATGACAACGGATCAAAGTATGAATGGTTTTAAAGAAATACATTGAAGACTGGTTGTGACAGCGTGAAATGCTACCTGCATGGAAATTGCAATAAAAAGGCATATCGATGTCAAAACAAAATACAGACGTTATTTGGTGTTTGCTTTTTGCAGTGTTAATGTATTTTTGACGTGACATGTTTCTCTGACATGAAATCGGAAGAGAAATGAAAATACCGTCATTTAAATGTTATAAATTATTGATATATTTTCGCTATGTGAGTATTGTGAATTTTCAAGTTGAATTCCAAGTAACCCTCATAGCTCACGCTTGCACAGCTCTGAACATAGGCATATGCGCATCAGACATTTTGCTGTACGGATAAGGGGCTATTACGTCACAGTTTGAAATATTTCATCCATATTGCTGGCGATACCTATAGGGTTATTCACACAGACTGTACCATTGGGGAGTCCGGGCCTTCTTCGTGATGAGCAAGCGCCCGCTGACTGTATGAAGGAGTGATACTGTATTTCTGTCAACCAATACCAAACACATAATATCTACCTTTGAGAAGGATTCAAAAGGATACCCACTCAATGACGTGGCCGATGGCGTAGTAAGGTGTCTGAAATGACGGGTGCTCACCCAAGCAAACCACACACACACACACACACACACACACACACACACACACGCGGATCCGCCAGTGTAACTATGTACGGGTTATAGAATCTGGACCTTGCCATCCACAAGACTAATCCAACATCCTCAACATTAGGGGGCACGGGTGGCCCAGTCGTCTAAGGCGCCGCGATTCGCTGTGCAGAGTTGCGTCCCTTGGGCACGCCAAAAACCTATGATCGTGGGTTCGAATCCCGGTTCTCCCCAATTATGTTTCTAGGTTTGTCAACACCATACCCGTGCTCGTGAGTTTCACCGAAGTGGTAAACGTCTTAGACCTGCATCACTTCGGGCTTTCCTCCCACATTAAGTTGACACGCCGTGATATAACTGGAATAATGTTAAAAGCGGCGTTAAACCCAACTCACTCACTCACTCCTCAACATAAAGCCGTAGCCAGCAGCCTTCCGCAACTTACAACAATGGCTTGCTCCCAAAGAAAAGGTCACATCTGGGGCAGATAAACCAAGTAAGGGTTTGAGCCTACTCTGTCCACCTCGTTCGGGTACGATGTCACTCTAACCAAGCCAGCCCAATACAAACATTTTCTCAGATAGAACGGATATTATCTGATCTCAAAACAGACAACGTCTGACCCTCAACTGATGAACCCATGGTCATTGGCACGGAAAGTTGCTTTGGTAAAAATGTCTTATGCATTTCATGGAACCATGTGGTGCACGATGATCTTTTTTGTAGGTAAACCCCGTTGTATGGTTATGAACGTTTATCGTAAGCTTGTCGTAAGAGGCGACTAAGGGGATAGGGTGGTCAGGCTCACTGACTTAGTTGAGGAGGTTGATGCATGTCATCGATCCCAATTGCATGGATCGATGCTCATGTTAACAATCACTGGATTGTCTGGTCCAGACTCGATTATTTACAGACCGCCGTCACATAGCTTGGAATATTATAAGTACGGCGTTAAACAACAAACAAAAAAACATCCAGCTCTTACTGCATCTCCGTTCCGTTGATCATTACGAACCCAAAATAAACAGATAATAACGATTCCGACTTGATATTGTCATCTTAGCCACAAACCCCGAAAGCATAGTTCTGACATTAACTTACTGACATGACCGACATCTCAGTAAACAAGCCGCATCATGGATGGATGGCCATGCAACTGTGCAGCCCTTAACCTGTCTCCTTCGATTAACTTCAAGTATTTCAATCCTATGTCTTCAAACAATAGCAACACGTGCTTCAAAATGACAACACTGTTACAAATGTGTTCCGTGTATGCAGACTAAGCCTTCTGTCAGCTGTATGTGAAGATGTCATTGCAATTGTATTGCTGAACCTTCCACCAGCCTCTGAATCCCAGCCAATTCGCTTTAGTATAATCCTGAGCCATTACCCATCAGTGCTGAAAACGACCTGTATGGGAGTCGTACTCCTCTTGTGTTTTTTAAGCTATTATCAGCTCCCTGCGTACCAGGGGACTCGGCAACTCCCATGAGATGGTTCTTGCAACGATGCGTACAACGGACAAAGCTGAAGTATACTCATTAAACTCCCTACGACTTCACTCAACGACCGGGGGCGACCGCCGCGACCGTTATATGCTGGTAGAGCGCCAGTAACACGTGGTTACGGAGTCTCGAACACGCGCCATCGTTCTGCCTTAGTGGCCACCCAGGGCATAGGTTTCGGGACATATTAACTCCTGACTACTATTCGCTGGAAAAAGCTACTAAAACGTCGATTTAAATTTTCCATGACATTAATTTCAGTATTTATTACTGGTGACGATTGAGGAATGGGTGTCATCTAGTTAACCTTACAATTATTTCTCTTTAATTATTAGTTTGTTAAATTGATGGAGATTTGTAATTTCCGTGAAACTATTTTCAAAAGGTTTTATCAAACTACGGGATTTGGTATAATATTGAATGTCTTCTTACTCAAAGCAGGGCGGACGTCATACAATGTGATTATGCTGTAAATATTATAGATGTCCTGTTTTGCACATGGAGCCAGTCTTAAGATTATGTTGTAAAAATCTACAAGATAACAGGGGAAGTTTTGAATCAACGAACTGACCAGCTTAGAGCGAACACCCGTTAATCTGGACGATGTTGATGCGATCTAATTATTGATACCAACGATGTTCCTAATACCCAGGACGAAGCGGACCACCATATCAATATGAAGAAAAAAATGAAATTAAATAAACATCTTTATCGGATGGCCTTGTCAGCAAATGCGTCGCTGTGAAGAGTTGCGTCCCTTGGGCGTGCCAGCAACCTATGATTATGGGTTCGAATCCCAAAACCGCGCTGAGGTTTCTCAGCACCATAGTGCTCGTGGGTTTCGTCATAGTTGCAGCCTAAGACTTGCATCACTTCGGCCTTTTCACCCAAACAAAGCTGAAACGCCGTGATGCAACTGAAATACTGTTCAAACGGTTTAACCCAAATCACTCACTCATTGATGACTAATGACCTGAGGAAACGATAAGCTGAAACCGCCGACAACTTTAGATATGCGATAGTGCATGCGGCACTCAATGGGCCAGGCACTACGTTTTATTTCTAATTATGCTAAAGGAGCGAGGGCCCTTTTACTTTTCTTCCCGTCCCCTTTGATCCGAATTAAACTGAAGTTTCACTCGCCGAGCAAAATCAAATTGCTGCTTCGCCCTTTGAGCCAGACGAGGTTTTGTACATGCTTTAGAATTAATACAGAAATGGCTACTTTTTACCCTAAACCTTCGTCATTCCGAGTCATCTACATCACGGCATTCGCGTCTCTAATGCGTGTAATTTCCAAATAGTATGTTTGTTTGCTTCCGTCAGACGCATCAGAACGATTATTCCACAAACGAAATCTACCCACTACAGCATTGGTTCACTTAGCTTTAAAACATTATTTCGCAGGATCGAATTTAACTGCGATGTTTATGTAAAGCTTTTGTTTGCTTGTGATGAAATCTGGCAATTGCTGGCCCTAGGATAGGCAGAACTTAATTAGCGTAACGTTTCACAACAGCTTTATTTTGTATGCATGACGTATGCTTGAATGCAAATTAAGTTTTATTTTTCTCTTTTTCAAATGATATTGGATCCGAGTAAGCCTCATGTTCAAGCTCGTAAAGTTAGCAAGTAACGCTGAATGTCCGAGCGCGCCGCACGTGTCTAATGCTTGACGCTTCTTTGAGGCTTCGAGATAAAAGGGTTTCCATGTTCGGTCATTTGGTATCAAGTCCCTGTGTCTGAACTAGGCTTATTATGTCATTTGACGACTGCAATGAACGCGGGGTCGGCACTAGGGACGACGACCGCGGCTACAGTATGCAGATGCACGACCTCTGAGTGGGCGATGGAGAATTAAGAAATTGCAATGGATAGGATGTTTTGTTTGCTAAAGAATAAATAAAGGACCACCGAGACAAATTTGTGAAACAGTAACAGAATTATCGATTTAATGAATCTTTGTAATTTTCCCAAAAGCCGGGGAAGAGAGGCACACTCGCCGACTGTTTACACAAGTGAGATCAACGCGTGGCACCAAAGACTTGATTCGCTAAATTGCGGTTGTGTGGGGCCGACCTTTGGATAAAGGTCTCCAAGATTGATCAAAATTCGCGATTCAGATGACCATGGATTTCATCTGAAAAACAAATGCTGTAACTTTTGTTTGTCGTTCCGCTAACACTGGGCGCGTGTATGTACGCAGCACGTGCTGCATGTAAACATGTCGTCTGCGTATTCGCGCCAATTCCCTGCCTGTGCGCGTGCTGGCGGTGGAGCGATGTGGATCACAGCTAATGGAGAAGTTGATGAAGAGAGGACGGGTGTAATGGAGGACCCTCGCATAAAACATCAAGTACATTTGACCCATTACACCAGTAATAAATTCGGCATGCGAAGTCTTCACGGCTGGGCGGGTTTAATCACTGGAGCCTCATCTAAGCGAAGGGTACGTTTCATATCGCTCTGTTGGTCGTGGAGCGCTCGCGAGGCGCGTGTGGCTCGATCAGCATCATGCTTCGTCTAAGGCCTCGATGTACAACGGGGCAATAAATGCCTTATAAACTTGCATCTTATTGGGAGGGTAGAGTTTTGTTTTGGTAGCAGCGAGACTGAATAACTTCAACTGACACGGGTTAATGTGTCGTTTGACACGATTTTCCAGGCGACTTAAGAAGCCAGCCATGATACGGCCCCTGTCTCGATGTTGCTAATCCAAACGCCGTCGATGTCGACTCTTGATGTAATTGAGCAAGGGTTTCTCAAAATTTGTAACTCGGAAATGGATGTGGATCTGCCAAAGAAAGGAAATAGTTCGTTAGTTGGGACCCCCTGGTGATAGAGATAGCACCATGCTCTGATGACCTCAAGTCATTAATCACAATTGTCGGAGCGGAATCTTCCATTCTGTCCCATATTCAATTAAATTTGTTACATCATTTTCATGCGTGTTCCATTTGTCGACCAAACATCCCGCCGATAAACGTATCGCTGGTGTGTCCCATGGCGGCTATATCCAAGCCACCAACAGCATGGGTTCCAGTAGAAAGGAAATGTCGTCTGCCAAGCTATAAACCTTTCCCTCTTCCTGTAAACGGATGGTACTTCATGTCAAAGCAGGCCACTCGCTGGCTGACAGGGGATGGCCAACGTTTTAATGGCCAGTATATGTCACGTTGGTTTGTAGACAGACTTTTGTAACATGCTCGGCACCTTAATGTCTGGATATGTGCTGCTCAAAAGATTTTAAAGAACAGCCTCCTGGTTAAGCTGTAACGGCATTATAATCGGGTGTTCTTAACTTCTTTTGAGTAGTATAGTTGATATCTTTATCTCTGGCGTGACAGATTAACAATGATAATATGACAGAAGCGGGTGTTCTTAACTTCTTTTGAGTAGTATAGTTGATATCTTTATCTCTGGCGTGACAGATTAACAATGATAATATGACAGAAGCGGGTGTTCTTAACTTCTTTTGAGTAGTATAGTTGATATCTTTATCTCTGGCGTGACAGATTAACAATGATAATATGACAGAAGCGGGTGTTCTTAACTTCTTTTGAGTAGTATAGTTGATATCTTTACCTCTGGCGCGACAGATTGACAATAAGTAAATGACAGAAGCGGGTGTTCTTAACATCTTTTGAGTAGTATAGTTGATATCTTTATCTCTGGCGTGACAGATTAACAATGATAATATGACAGAAGCGGGTGTTCTTAACTTCTTTTGAGTAGTATAGTTGATATCTTTAACTCTGTCGCGACAGATTAACAATAAGTATATAAAAGAAGCGGGTGTTCTTAACTTCTTTTGAGTAGTATAGTTGATATCTTTATCTCTGGCGTGACAGAAAAACAATAAGAATATGACAAGCGGGTGTTTTTAACTTCTTTTGTGTAGTATAGTTGATATCTTTATCTCTGGCGTGACAGATTAACAATAAGGAAATGACAGAAGCGGGTGTTCTTAACTTCTTTTGAGTAGTATAGTTGATATCTTTATCTCTGGCGTGACAGATTAACAATGATAATATGACAGAAGCGGGTGTTCTTAACTTCTTTTGAGTAGTATAGTTGATATCTTTATCTCTGGCGTGACAGATTAACAATGATAATATGACAGAAGCGGGTGTTCTTAACTTCTTTTGAGTAGTATAGTTGATATCTTTATCTCTGGCGTGACAGATTAACAATGATAATATGACAGAAGCGGGTGTTCTTAACTTCTTTTGAGTAGTATAGTTGATATCTTTAACTCTGTCGCGACAGATTAACAATAAGTATATAAAAGAAGCGGGTGTTCTTAACTTCTTTTGAGTAGTATAGTTGATATCTTTATCTCTGGCGTGACAGAAAAACAATAATAATATGACAAGAGGGTGTTCTTAACTTCTTTTGAGTAGTATAGTTGATAGCTTTATCTCTGGCGTGACAGATTAACAATAAGTAAATGACAGAAGCGGGTGTTCTTAACTTCTTTTGAGTAGTATAGTTGATATCTTTATCTCTGGCGTGACAGATTAACAATAATAATATGACAGAAGCGGGTGTTCTTAACTTCTTTTGAGTAGTATAGTTGATATCTTTATCTCTGGCGTGACAGATTAACAATAATATGACAGAAGCGGGTGTTCTTAACTTCCTTTGAGTAGTGTAGTTGCTTTCATTAAAGCACCAATAACACGAAGCCAAATGAACAACTGAATGAGTGAGAATCGTTTCACGCCGCTTTTAGCAACAGTTTTATAAATATGACTGCGGGGAACATTAAAAGTGAACTTAGCATATTGTAGTCATGTAGTGATGCACCCCGTGCATTCGGTGTCACATGCGAACGCTTTTTATAAATCGCTGTGATGAATGCCCTACCACTCCGAGAACAACAGAACGTGACACGTCCTTCTTGATGAAGTCATAGACGGGTCTTTATCATGGGTACCACATGGAGACCCGGATCAGAATATGTCCCAGGTTGCTGAGTGCCATAAACAAACAAACAAAACGTCACCTAAGGTTATACACACCATCTAAAACTTACAGTCTTCATATTACTAAAATTCTAATTGTTTGTTTTGTTGTGGTTTAACGCGGCACTCGGCAATATTTCAGCTATATGACGCCGGTCTGTAAATAATCGATTCAGGACCAGACAATCCAGTGATTGACATCATGAGCATCTATCTACGCAAGTGGGATACGGTGACAAGCATCAACCAAGTCATCGAACTTGACCACCCGATCCCGTTACAGTACTACGTTAATCGCCTCTCAAGACAAGCATGGGTTTCTGACGACCACTTCTAACCCGGATATTCACAGGTCACTGAAATACTTAATGCTAAATAGGTGTGTATATCTGAGAGTTTATCTAAAGCCCAGGCAGGACGGAGTCAAGGAGCCAAGCAACAGTTTGGAAACTTTAAATATTATAATGAGTAAAACTCCGAGAACGCCAAATAAATAAATCATTACATAACTCTGGAGAATTTTTTTTTTTTAAATACTGTTCATAGAAATATGTTGACACGTTTTAAAGTCTGTTTGAAAAAACGTACCTATCTTTGTTTTGATCACAGCCCTCATAAAACAGAATATTGTATCTCATTACAGTGTGTTTTTAAATTCTTTATTTTTTTGGAAATATTTAAGTAGCCATATTGGCATTACACCGAAATCAGCTTTTAATCGTCAACGGCACTCGTCAAAAGCTTCTCTAAGTATCATTACCATGATTCAATACATTTAATAATAAAAGGACAACAAGCGCTTTAACAATCCAAATAGATCTGTCATTAACTAACGCTCGGTGTTGGCACTATCGCCTATCTATGTATCAGTCTATAAATTATTCATACCCGTCCCATTTATACATATAGGCTCACTATTGCCACATAGTTGTAATTAAAACATAAAAAGTACCGGAAGTGACAGCCCCAAGACTGTCATTGTCATTTAAGAGAAATTAATGCTCTACTGAGTGCACGTGCTGTGACAGTTGAAATCACGTGACCTGTCGACACGCCATCTAGCGGTGATGTACGTCGTGGAAACATCCGTTGTACTCGGAGCATATCGACACGTGACAAATCTGTGTTAAAAATGTCACGGGAACCAGAATGCTTCGGATATTAGTTCAAGTCACGCGAGATTGCGTGTGAGACGAGATTCTGCGAGATGAATAGATGGCGTAACTGTCTCCGAGGACTTACCCGGATGTAGTTGACACATTAATGTTCCTACCACTGATGTAATCGCTGCTCGCAGATCGGTTTTCCACACTTGCCAATTATTTTGATCAATTATTCACGATATCACTTAATCCACTACCTGAACTCGTAATATGTGATTGTGATGACAATCGCCATCAAAGTCGTATGATTTCTGTCGTTACTGATTTGTTGATCAATATTTAAACATTGATAGACATTGATACTTGATGTCATTGACTGCACCGTTTGACACATTGATCGTGATATAACACTGTCCCTACTGACCAATATAAGTACCAAGGGTTACATGTACGTGTTGTCACACTTAATGCAAATGAAACTCTGACTCATTCAGCATCTCCAGCGAAGCACGGATGACACTTTAACCGTAAATTATAACGTTTGATTATGACGTCAACAGGTGCAGGTTGATTGTATTACATGCACGCATGACGAGCGACCCAAGGCACACATTCAAAATGTATCGAAACAGAAATGGAACATTTGCTTAAAGAAGTAAGATATAAATGTCTCCATTTGTATTTGATGTTGTTTGTTTGTTTGTTGTTTGTAACGCCACACTCAGCAATATTCCAGCTATATGACGGCGGTCTGTAATAGTCGAGTCTGGATCAGACAATCCTGTGATTGGCATCATGAGTATCGATCCATGCAATTGGGATCGATGACATGCATCAACCAAGTCAGCGAGCCTGACCACCCGATCCCGTTAGTCGCCTTTTACGACAAGCATAGTCGCCTTTTACGGCAAGCATGGGTTGCTGAAGACGTATTCTGCCCCTATCTTCACGGGTCGTATTTGATGTAAACTGTCGGGCCAAAGAAAGAAAGTATACACCCATGTTGATTCACCCATGTTTGGCTAAAAATGGAACAAACAAGAAATGGTTATTCGATAGTGATGTGTTTGAAACTGGTATCATTGTTGTGTTTTGAACATCAAGTTTGAAGTGTTTCGGCGACTGTTTTCAGCCAAATAAAATTTTGATAACGTTTGTAATTTTTTTGTTAAATTTAATTTTAAAGTGTATATTTTCCTTTTTCCGTCAGTTTATATTAAATGACGTTGGCTGTTTTGCAAAGACATAACAAAGGCTAATCCTGAATTCGAACCCACGTTCAGCGGATCCTGACCCGCGGTACCTGAAGCCACTTCGCGACCCTTGGCCCCTGCCAATGTAGAGCAGCCTGAGATCTGTATTATCTTATCTCAGTTACCCATGAAGGTCCGGATTGGAATAGGTCTTCATCAACCCATTCTTGTCGTAAGAGGCGACTAACGGGATCGAGTGACCAGGCTCGTTGACTTGTTTGATGCTTGTCATCGTACCCCAATTGCGTGGATGATGCTCATGATGTCAATCACTGGATTTTCTTGTCCAGATTCGATTATTTACAGACCGCTCCCATATAGCTGGAATATCCAGTCATTGACACCATGATCATCGATCTATGCAGTTGAGATACGGTGACATCCATCAACCAAGTCAGCGAGCCTGACCACCCTATCCCGTTAGCAGCCCCTTACGACAACCGGGGCGGTCGGGTAGCCTAGTGGTTAAAGCGTTCGCTCGTCACGCCGAAGACCCGGGTTCGATTCCCGACATGGGTACAATGTGGGAAGCCCATTTCTGGTGTCCCCCGCCGTGATATTGCTGGAATATTGCTAAAAGCGGCGTAAAACCATACTCACTCACTCACTCACTCACTCTTACGACAACCATTGGTTGCTGAATACCAATTCTAACCCGAATCTTCACGGGACACGGCTTGTCTATATGCTTTAACCCTTTGTGGTAGAAAAACAGCGGAATCAAGCGTGTGGCTTTCCCATCTACCCCGCAGCACATGCGCATTAGCTATTCACATTTACAATTCAAATAAACGGTGGTGTGTGGGGGACTCCCAAAGCTCAGCTTCATTGCAAACGTATTTGATAATTATTCAAATCTGAATTCAAACCATCAGACAAAATAAATAATCATTTTGACCGAATTCATTACCAGAACTTGAAATATGAAGGATGAAATATTAGCACTGGAAGGTTCTCGTATACGTATGGTGGTTATAAAAGCCTACTGTATCTCCAACAAGGCGCCGACACATTTATCATAACGTGACATCTCAATCATGCCTCCGTAGCGAGGCCCTGCCCGAACCTGGCCCCTGCTAATTGATGGGGTCCGAATGATAGTCATCTTGCTGCTTGATAAGTCGGCCTCTTGCATTACGATCAAGTCGAGTGTGAAAACTCCCACTTAAAGGTGCCATCGGCTTACAGCCTTAGGCCTAAGCCATACATTGTACCTATTGTCCTCTGGTTACTTCTCTCGGTCTTTTGATCGGACGTTGCCCGCCCATTACATCTGGTACTTCCCCTAGCGGGCACTTGGATACGGCATTATCGCGTGACCTTCACCTTGGGGCATGTTTTACACGTGCATGGCGTTACTCCGGTCGTATTTAGACGTCCACTTTCTGAATTCAATGACATGTGTAGTGATCTGGGCCCGTTCCACAAAACCATCTTAGCGCTGAGATGATCGTAAGTCTATTTCCAAGTACGATCGTCTGAACGCTAAGATGGCATTGTGCAACGGCCCTCTAGAACTCACCTTCAAACTAGCCCCGAATATCTGGAGTGAGAGAGGAAGTATGGTTTCACGCCGCCTTTTATCAATGTCAAGCTTTATCGCGGCGGTTGATGCCAGGTGTCACACATGACACCTATATACGGATTCGAACCGTGGTCGTCGGAGTGACGACCAAACATTAAACCACTGGCCTTCTCCTCCGCGCCAGTATATCGCTGATTGGGATTGCGGGACAGCAAAAGTGGTCATGTTTGTTTTGATAAATGGGTACCTGTGTTCTGTTGCACAAAGTGACCTTAGCGCTACGAGGGTCGTAACTCACATACTTTAACATAGACTTACGACAGTCGTAGCGCTAAGATCGCTTTGTTCAAGTGGGCCCTGGTGGTCACTATGGCTGCAGAGTATAGGCATCTGTCCTTGATGTCCAACTGAGCAAATTCCTCAGCCAAATTGTTGCACACCAACAACAAACCATATTGTTGGGGTATGGTGGCACAACAACAACAATCCATGATGTCGGAGTATGTTGGCTCAGCAATAACAATCCATGCTGTCGTATTATGGTGGCACAACAACAATCCATGCTGTCGTATTATGGTGGCACAACAACAACAATCCATGCTGTCGGAGTATAGTGGCACAACAGCAACAATCCATGCTGTCGTATTATGGTGGCACAACAACAACAATCCATGCTGTCGGAGTATAGTGGCACAACAGCAACAATCCATGCTGTCGGAGTATAGTGGCACAACAACAACAATCCATGCTGTCGTATTATGGTGGCACAACAACAATCCATGCTGTCGTATTATGGTGGCACAACAACAACAATCCATGCTGTCGGAGTATAGTGGCACAACAACAACAACCATGCTGTCGGAGTATAGTGGCACAACAACAACAATCCATGCTGTCGGAGTATAGTGGCACAACAACAACAATCTATGGTGTCGGAGTATAGTGGCACAACAACATCAATCCATGGTGTCGGAGTATGGTGGCACAACAACAACAATCCATGCTGTCGGGATATGATGGAACAACAACAACAACAATCCATGGTGTCGGGATATGATAGAACAACAACAACAACAATCCATGGTGTCGGGGTATGATGGTACAGCAAAAACCAGGTTGATCTATAAGCAAGCTCCTACGACATTCCCACTAGCTTGATCTTGTTGGACCCATGGAGAATATATCGTTATAACCGAAGCAAGCGGGCTATCAATATAGGAAAACATTATCGATGAAGATTCTGCATTGGCAATATTTTCATATACGTAGTTCATTACATTCCATCCATACTCCCTTTGTTTTGTAAGCACATGGTCTGATGAATGTGATGCAGATATTAGTAATGTATCGGTAAATTAAAGAATAAATATTTAATGTCACATTATACTGTTATGTTAAAAATGAAAAGTAACATAATTCTCAAGGTACAGGTGTACAATGGCATCGCAGTTATAAAGTCGTGTGGTGGGATGCCTCCTATGACTGTTGGTTCGAATCCCATATCCGCCCAGGTTATATTTCTGGGTATATCAGCATCTTATCGGTGTTCGAGGGTTTCGCCGGTTACAGGCCGGCAAAGCCACATTTCGAAAATAGATAGCCCAAATTGATGTGGCTCTCGCGGCAATGGTTATGGTTGCGTGATTGTATAATGTGGCTCATTTAAAGGTATCTCTAAAGAACACCACGCTTAGTAATTTAAATGTGGGACACTCAAATAAAGGTATCGGTAATCGGATTAATTAATTACCCGTTAGAATAGGTGAAATGCACTCAGCTGAAAATGTGGCTCTACCGGCAATAGCCATTTCTGAAATGTGGCTCTCCCGGCTTGACACCGTTTCGCCTAAGTGGCTCACGTCTAAAACCGTGATATAACAAGTACTGTTGAAAGCGGCATTGAGCCAAACACACTCACTACTGTTCAAATATTACGTGCACCCATATAATCTGTCGTCATGTTATTATGTTGTTTGTTTGTTTGTTTGTTGTTTAACGCCGCGCTCAGCAATATTCCAGCTATGTGACGGCGGTCTGTAAATAATCGAGACTGGATCAGACAATCCAGTGTTTGACATCATGAGTATCGATCCATGCAATTGGGATCGATGACATGCATCAACCAAGTCAGCGAGCCTGACCACCCGATCCCGTTAGTCGCCTCTTACGACAAGCATAGTCGCCTTTTACGGCAAGCATGGGTTGCTGAAGACCTATTCTACCCCGGATCTTCACGGATCCATGTTATCATGTGGATTCGCTCACCTTTTTGGTATCGTCACAACTATATATTCATAATCACATGCTTGTGATATGGGCAGGATCCTACAATGAACTTGCCTTTAGCAGAGATTTCTCATGGATACGGAAAGGGTTCGCTTTAATGGAAACGTATATATCAGTGAACGGCTGGGTTATTTCTTCGCCACTTTTTATCAATATTCCAGCAATAATAAAGTGTGGGATACCAGAAATCGGCATCACACTTCTACGTGAACTTATCTATCAAATAACGTATGCATGTAAACTGCCGAGGAAAACAAAATCACTTGAAAACCGGATTTGTCCAATAAAATTATTACAAACGTTATCAAAATTTTATTGACTGAAAACAGTCCCTGAAACAAGGCAAATTTAAGGTACCTGTTTCAAATACATCACCAAGGTACCTATTTCAAATACATCACCATCGTATAAACATTTCATTTTTAACCACCATCAAACGTGGCTTTACATGTTTTGGCCCGCAAGTTTATAGCCACGGAAAACGAGCAATAATTCATAGATATTAACATTGGCTTAAGTGGACCCAAATATCACCAGGTAAAAAGCCCATGGTACTCATATGTTAAACACCAATATGATGTCGCAAAATAACAAAAATATGAGTAATTAAATGTTTTCAGTAAAATCTACCTGTTCAATCTGTAGGTGTTAAACGTTTGAAATTAACACCTGCTTCCACGCAGACTGTTAAAGCTTGTTGTTATAAAGCTTTTATATCAATATAAATCGCAGCGATGAAATCAGGTACGCCATTAGCATTCTTTCATACATGTTTAAGGGTTAGTCATATTTCACACTAATACACCAAACGAAATTTCTGTTGGAATCCTACTAAAACATACTCTCATAGTGAAGTTGCTTTGTCGGCTACTATCATGAATGTAGGGCCCAAAACACATTCTTTGAAGAAACCGCAAAAAGATTACTTCTTTGGTACTATTTATCATGTACAAAGAATGCATATTGTGATGGAATGTATAAAATTTCTCCCACGAACTTCAAGCAATAACAACAATACCTGGAATGTCAATTAAGCCTGAGTCATGATGAGCCCACAGAAGAGTCCGTCCAGTAGTAGCCTATCCAGTTCATAACCAAATCAAATCGAGCCTTGTATCTGTCAAATGCCAATCAACAATGTCCGTGAATTTCTTTTTTTATACATCAAAGACTTATAAACAAAAACAGCTGGTTTAAAAAGTGATGAATGTACTCAGAAATATGAAAATTGATCTTGAGAACATTACAGCGTTTGTCTTTAGCGGCTTCCCGTGCCAAGCGCTGCAAGTTCCCGCCATCACCGTCCCGTGCGAGCGTCACACCCGGTAGCGCCATTCACCCGTTTCACGTCACGCCTAATTACCTCCCTTTAATATCTCCAAATGGAGACTTTAGAAGACACAGCGGCAATGACTCACACAAGCAGTTTTGGCCAATTACCGCCTTCAGATATGATGACATCATCAACCAAAGTGATCAATCATCTATTGGTGTTCGTATATTGAAAGACCTTTATAGTAAACGAAAAGATAAAAAGAAGGATACGTTTTAAATTATATGTTCAAACGTTCCATCTTCAAAGGATAGTAGAAATCTCAGTCCGGGTTTGTCAAAAATATGATCAAGAATCTTTCTGGGGGGTTTTCGCCAACGAACCCGGAAACGGTTGTGAAGTGTGGTTTAAATCGCGTTCAAGATTATTGCACTTATGTTGTAAAGCGATGTACAAGAACGCGCGCGCATGCATGTGTGCGTGTGTGTGTGTGTGTGTGTGTGTGTGTGTGTGTGTGTGTGTGTGTGTGTGTACGTGCGTAGTTCTAGTTCTCACTCAGACACATTATACTGACAGAGCGGACGAACCCTTTCCCAGTCCCCTCATGTGGCTGCGTGGCTGCTTGTACTAGTTCAGATAGTGCCAGCCCACTGAGATACCATGCTGCAGTATACCATGGATAACCCACTCAGACACAGTATACCGACTCCAAGCCGACCAGTCCTTGTTTTAAACCTTAATGCCGGGCGTCAGGCAGGGTAACAGCAAGTACCATAGTTTAAGAAACAGAATCTAATGGTACTTTTATATGACGCGACCGGGGATCGAACCCCGACCTTTCGCCTCCGGTATGACTACCCGTAAAATGGGGGAGGGTTGTGCGTGTGCGTGTGCGTGTGCGTGTGCGTGTGCCTGGTAGCCAGGTATGACTCCCCAACAGTTGTAATGACCGCTGCTGTTATTTTTAATAACGCATTTTCATTCATAACGGGGTACAATGACGTCGGTATATCAAACATTCACTGTATTGTGAAATTCACAAGTGATGCATGTTTCTCATTGTGTATACAGTCCGTTTAATCTTGGGATAAAAACATAACTTGCCGAAATCAAAGTATTTTCAAATTCTTATGGCCAGTACATTTAAACTTCTTTTTCTAACGCCTCATTGTCCTGAGCGCGTCAGTGTGAACAACGGTGCTTCGTGTCCTTCTGGGACAGCCCTTGAATCATAGCTTTCGACAATTTCAATTAAATGCTCCAAGGGTTTCTTTGACGTCTTTGACGATGTAAATCACACGGAATTTTTTTCAATGTGAGATTTTATCATCTTTGATCTGAAATAACTTCAAAAACGGCTAATTGCAGATAACACTGTGTCTTCCACGCATAAATCAAGGCCTGTTTTTTTACCGAGCAATGGATTATACTCATCTTAAGTTTCATTTGCACATAAACATGTACATTTTTCTTCTAACGAAATTTATCGAGAAATATTTTATGCGTTTATCAAACGATTCTCACCTTATTAGTGCAGTGAAAATAAAGGGCGATTATTCTCCGAAATATGGTTTATTAAGAAAAAAGGATGGAGAAGCCATTACAATTGTCGTGTATTGAGAGAGGAACACTTTGATGCCTTTACCGTCACGAGATAGTATCTACCTTGTTATTAAGGAATGCACCAGCTCAGGTGAGCCTCTTGTGGGAAGAAAGTCAAACATTTAAATAGAAATAAATCCGTTCTTTTCTTACCTGTACCCTTTTACCTGTCGTTTATACATGTAAGCCGTCTTTGAAGTATCACACGAACCCGCCGGGGTACTAAAATAGATTCGGAAAAGAAGCGTATCATATAGGCCGCAACGTTGACGTGTGTTCAAAGGCATAGCCGGCAGACACATATTATTCAATACATACAGTATTCAAAGAGTTATCCCCAAATATCAAGATTATATAGATAGCCTTTGACCTTGTTTTGCAGGTGTTTTATCAGCTGTTTTGTGTTTACAATTGATGACAGCCATAGAACGTAGAATCAAATTTATAGGTAGTTTAGTTTTTATAGTTTCCGTTTCTGTGTGAAAACATCTTGGATCCTCGAAATGATTATGAGTGTTAACGTTAGCTATACGCTGGTGTGAGTTGGTTGGTTGTTTAACGCCGCACTCAGCAAATACCAGTTATTTGACGGCGGTCTGTAAATAATCGAGTCTAGACCAGATACTCCACTTATTGATATCATGAGCATCGATCCACGCAAATGGGATACGGTGACATGCATCAACCAAGTCAGCGAGCCTGACCACCCGATCCCGTTAGTCGCCTCTTACGACAAGCATAGTCGCCTTTTACGGCAAGCATCAGTTGCTGAAGATTATTCTCTACCCGGGTCACACTGGTGGGAGAATGTTTTTTGTTGTTTCAATTCTATTTTTTCGCGCTGCAATAGTTTTGTATCCCGATTGTAAACTGTAATATGTACTCGCTCTCACCGAAAGCGCTGACAAAATGTCACGCTTTGAATTCACGTGCAGCACGTATCCCCATGAATTCTCGAGGATATATATGTTCTCCGGTGGTGAAATGACGATCTGGGTTTGGGGAAAACCTTTAGAAGCGATATAAGTCTGTTTTGTAATTTGAAAGAAGGGTTTTGGCCGATAAATATTATCCGTCGCACAGAAATGTTTAATGCATTCTTAATTCCATCAAAACAGTTCGTCCTTCCAGTGACATCTTAAACAAAAATCCTAACGCCTAACTTACAATTCCGTTATAGTTTCTGGTGTTGAGTAACCATGGCAGTGTACCACGTGACTATATGTCCATTTAGACTATGGAATGTTATGAAGCCGAACAAAAAACTGATTACAATGAACATTTATTTCCAGATAAGGATATCTCAAAGTGTAATCATAACAACGCCGTTTGGACATGCAATATTGCTTCATCTATGCGCTGATGCACACTGCTTCTAACAACGTTTTTGACTATGATGTCGACATTGCAAACGTCGCAACGCCGGTTGGAGAAGATTAAAGAGAAAGAACGCGCCCCTCTATGACGACAGTGTCAACAGTAATGTCGCCTAAATACTCGCGGAGACGGTAGGATCACTCTAAATGAACCCCGTCGTGCGTGATATTCACCTTCACGTGGCGTGCACTGAAAGCACGTGCAGTCTTAGACATGTGCAGCAGCAATTGTTGATAATTAGCCCTAGCCTTTGTCCACTTCTCCCAAGATATGTTCGGTTCATGCGCGTGTCAAAAATTATTTTTTCTTCTGACAAACGACCAGAAAAGCTTTCATTTGGTGTGTAAACAGTGTTGGTGATTGTATTCTCTGCAATCTTTACTTTCGTTTTGTTCTTTAGAAAAGTCACGTGTCCTGCGCAGCGATCCGATTGAGTTGTTTTCTCTGATTGGTCGTGGGTGCAGGTCGTGTCTCGCTCGTACCATCCATCACTGATCACGTCACAGAGTCCGTGTGTCCGTACACACAGCGACGTTGAGATTTACTGCAGACACATGTGATTGTTGACTGATGTTGGACTAATTAGAGGAGACTCTGATTTATAAAAAAGTAAAATTTGCCATTGAGATGAGGAAGCGCGCAAATATTTTCCATCACAATAATGAACTATTCTGAGATAACAGAAAAAGGTTTCCTTTGTGATAGAATGTAAGAAGATATGGATGAACGTCTGTTCCTCACCTGGAGTGAGTGAGTGAATTATTGCCTGACGCTGCAGCTTGTCAAAACCCCGCGTTCTCTGAACACCATGTTCCTCGAAGCGCCGACCAAACCGAGGCTACGATGATGGCGTGTTGTCAGATGTCAACAGCGTTGCTCTTTGCTCATGGTATCAACCACTGGAGTGACTGGCCCAGGTTCGATCATTTACTGTCGTCATATAACTGGAATACTGCTAAATGCGGCCTTAACTATAACTAGACCGCCTCCGTGGTCTAGTGGATAGCCTCTGCCCCGAAAGCAAAGGTCGGTGGTTCGATTCCTGGCCGCGTCATACCAAAACGTTAAAAGATAGTACTTAGTTGTTACCCTGCCTGACGCTCGGAATAAGGGGACAAAATAAGGAGTTGTAAGCTCGGAGTCGGTATACTGTGTCTGAGTCGGGTATCCTTGCATGGTATATAACACGCACGCACGCACGCACGCTCATGCACGTCGCTATATAAGTGCAATAATCTTGAACGCGACGTTGAACACCATGTCACCTCACCTCACCTCACCTCACCTCACCTCACCTCACCTCACCTCAGTGAGAGTGAGGATTGTTTCAGCCTCTTTTAGCAATAATCCAGAAATGACGGGCGTCACTATTACCACTAGGCTGCACCACCGCCCCAGAAACTGTCAACATCTCACTCACCTGAAATTATATCTTTCGCAACAACAACAATAAGTTTTGACTCAAGGTTCAGCGTCCAAGAAATACATATCTTACGAAAACATATTTCAATGTATTTTGCTGGTAACTTGTTTTATTTCGAAATTTTAATATTCTAATTGACAAGTTGGTACCATTATCAAACTTGAATCCTTCTATGATAATGACAGTTCATGTTTTGTCACAGGTCAAGCTGAACAGAGAATGTCGCACGGCCTACCGGTCAAGACGCTGTCTCGTCTTGGAGAGGTACCGGTGCATGCTTGCCGTAAAAGGCGACTATGCTTGTCGTAAGAGGCGACTAACGGGATCGGGTGGTCAGGCTCGCTGACTTGGTTGATGCATGTCACCGTATCCCATTTGCGTGGATCGATACTCATGATGTCAAACACTGAATTGTCTGATCCAGACTCGATTATTTACAGACCCCCGTCATATAGGTGGAATATTGCTGAGTGCGGCGTAAAACAACAAACAAACAAAGAAACAGATGACCCGGCTCGATTCCCTATTCCCTTAATATGTATGAAACCTTTATGAAACCTTGTATGAAACCTTGATTTTTTTTAAGCCTAATATTGGTGTCCCCCGCCGTCATACAGCGAAATTTTTGCTAAAAACAGCATAAAATAATAACCATTCATTTCTAAGTAAAATAACTGTAAAGCTTCATTTCACAAGAAACGTCCAAAACATCGAAGTTTCCCGTCGATCTCTTTTTCGAATAAACTCACATATATAAATCCCCTTCTCATGAAGCTTTCCACTCAATCCTGGTGATATTAGCATTTACATGTAAGAGCGAGAGTTTATTTGACATAAAATCATTGAAAATATCAATGAGATAATATTCACGAATTGATAACGGATTGTGTTAAAAGCATATTTTAATCAGTCATATAAGAGCTATATACAAAGAACAACTGTATGTTGATAGATCCGGTTTATACGACAATCGCCCTCGCACATGTAGGATACCCGACTGTGTTGACAAGTGGTGTGACAAATTATAGGCCTTTTAGTGTGTGTGTGCCGTGAAAGACGTCTCATTAAAATATAAAGTTAATGCGTGATGGATACTTATACTATATCATCACAACCCCTCTTGAATTTTAACGAGGGTCGTGAATAGTTCTGTTATCGGGTAAAGAGCAAAGCCCACTGATGAACTGTCACTGTTGTATAATACATACGTATATGTGGAAAACCAGGCCACGATGCTGTGTGCTTAATTACTTCCTCGTGCATAATATATGTAGATAAAGTGATTGATCAAAAATGCCATGTAGATAGTATACAAAATGTTCTCACTCCCATTTACAAAGAAATTTAGTAGCTTAAGTGTTTCTGTTTATAGACAGGTAGATAAACCGACTGTCGATGCCAAAAGATGTTTATAAATATGCAATAGATTTAAAGAGAATTGAAACATAGAAGCGAAGGCCTGTTAAAACCTTCAAATTGAGACCTGAAAATAGTGCTAATTGGTGATATTGGTAAGTGATACAGACTCCAAAGTGGTGTAGTCTACGATAAATCATATGCATCTTTAATCAATTGACACTTGAGCTGATTTTCCAAGGATTTAATCATCATAAGTAATTCAGCTAATTAGCACAACTCGTTCGGTAAGAGATGTCAAGTTGGAGATGGAATGTAATAAAAAGATTATACGTCCATTTCGTTTGTTAAAGGGGGGCTAGGCTCGGCAAATATACAGTCCCAGCAATATAGGTGAAGGTTGTTATAAATCACACTGTCTGAGAACCAAATGTTATTGAGTATATCATTTCGCAGTTTACGAATATAATTACAGAGTCATTGTCTCAGTCTAACACTTTCTTTCTTTTTTTGTTGTGCGTGCATGTGTGTGCGTGTGTGTGTTTTATGTACATGTACTGTTGTTAAAAGACCAATTATCCAAGAACGGGGGTCACTGTGGCAAAGAGTTCTAAATGTTATCATTAATCATTTTATTTATAGAATCACTCAATTCCGGACAGTATACACCCGGAAGTCAGGAGGCGGATCAATGGAGTCCAGTATAACAGGGTTTCGCTGTACACGGTTTTACTAAGCAAAATCTTCCAACGAGAAAACTTGTTAGATTTGGACATATTTAGTCCATTTTTTGCTATACTCGTGAACAATTTTATTTCATGAATATTTTAACATTTGTCACTGGGTCTGGAGTGTTGCACTTCTTTTCTGTATGATCTGAAACTGAATTGAAACTTTTAGGACTGCTTATTGGCGCACAAGACTTTCAGGCAAATGACGTTGAAATAGTGTATGGTTCTCCAAAGTTGGTAAACAGTTTCCCTAGGTGTAGTTTCAGGATTCTGTCGGTAGAGCAGGACATGCTTACCCTTTTCGCGAACACCTGGTGTCATCCGATATTTTCTGTGATCCATTCCAGAGGCCATAACATAATATATTTTATGGCATCTGTCCATTCATATAATTTTCACCGCTATTTTGCCTCTTACGCCTGGTCGAGACTGGTTATGTTGGCGTGCTATATTCACATTCTCAATAAGCAGGAAACTCAAAGACTTGCCACTCACGCCCCTTCAACAACGTTGTCATAACGTCAGACCAGGGATTGTCCCAGGCTGTCGTGATATATAGGCTTCGGTGATGTTTCGGAAAGAGCCCAGTCTCCAACACCCCTTCTCGGACCCCGCTCGACCAACGGTACATGATTCATGTGAAAAACTCCTCACACCGACAAAGGAGGCAAGGAAAATACCCCGTCATAAATCAGCTAATTGGCATCATCAGCTGACCGTCCTTTCGCGTGTTTTAATTACTTAATGAAGTGCGCATGTCCCGGAGTCAGGCCAATCAGGCTAATGAAGCGGGACGCGATCTCTTTACTACCGTATCACTTTTGTACTGTATCAATCACTTGTAGGATAGGTTCACTTCACCCCCATTTGTTTTTTCAACGCGCTTCCAATTCCCCTCCCCGATGAGCAAGATCAGAGGGCTACAATTGCTTCAGCTCGAGCCCAGTCTTCAATGACTGTCCCGGAGAAGCGCGAGTCCTGCATGAACAAGACTCCCAAATGGTGTCAAAAGCCAGCAGACGTTATTTATTGAGCTCATCATAACCCGAGCAATCAACGTCCCGTCTAAAACGTTTTCCGTGTAGGTCTAGCGGGGTGTAGGCTGGGTCCCAGTGCTGTTCAGGGATCAATTGAGGAGAAGTGTAAAATTGCTGACACGTCTTGGACTATGTGTTCTTATCAGTGAAACCCGCTCAATCCTGGCTGGTTTATAGCCCCCAGTGTGTTGCCGAGATCATTCGTCAACTGGGAAAAAGCCGAAGTAATGGTGTAATATCCTTCGAGGTTCGCTCTCTGTATGCGTGTTCGAAGTTTGCGCACACTGAAGGGGGTTTCCGGTTTGTAATTATCGTCATCAAGGTTTTGAGCCTGTTTGAATGAGAGTGAAATTAAAAATCACCCATGTAACACAAATCGTTGCATTCCATCCTATCCATCAAATATACAAGGCATTAACTGCGGTATGTGTCAGCGAAATGAATTTCCGTTTCCGGTGCTGCACGAGCCCCTGTCGTCATGGCGCCGGGACGCACCGCCTTCTAGCGGCGAGGCCCAGCGTATTGTATTTCTTGATAGAATAGTACCGGAAATCCCGCCATGGCCCGGATGGCCAGCATTGCTGTCGTGTATGGAAGACGCCGAGAAAACGAAATTGTAAGTGTCAGTTATCATTTTCCAAAACCAGATCCACGATGGCGTAATTTTCTTGTTTCCGGTTCCGGTTCGATGCAGTTTACTCATATCTTGCCGCACAGAAACAACGATGTCCGGTTCAGGGGGATTTAAGGATCAAATCACTGTTCTGTTGAATCGCGTAAACCCAGGTAGAAATTATCCAACACAACACAAACAACATCCAGGCGACCCGAATGCCTTCAGACTAGTTCCAACCGCCGAGGGCGAAATCGTCGAGTTCCGGGATTTGCTATAGAAACCAAACGGCATTATCACAATGTCTTTCAAATCTGTTGAAAATGTACTGTGATTGCTGCGCTCCTTTGAAGTAGGCCTATAATCTCTTTCAAAATGGATGCAAATTCCCTGCACACTTTAAACCCATTGTGCCGCCACGTAAATAACCAGAGTGATACTGATACGTGCCCGGAGAATGTTGGGCGACCGTTACTAATCAATCAGGAATTATGTCACTGCGAATGGCTGGAGTTGAATACAAATTTAACAATCGTAAACAGTGATCAGCATTTTCATTTCTACTAATTGAAGTCTCTTTTCAACTTTTTTTTGAAACAAACATTAGATTCCGGTGATTCCCTGGAAGTTGTTTATTATCATGAATTTTTTCTGCTATACGTTCATGCCAGGAATACAATTCTTACGTTAACCAACACTCGCAGGTAAATAATTCCGATACGCCTCATATACAATGTCGTATCGTGGCGTGTCTATTCACGGTAATGCAACGTGGAACTCATTAAATCCACATCACGTTTAAGACGATGTTAATATAAGAACCCGACTGAATCATTATCGATAATCTTGATTCGCACTTACATGTAACTCCATTATATATATATATATATTTGCAGTATCATAATCGTTGAAGCGTTCCTTCGTCTCACTCCCTCACTAACGCTATAAATTTTCAGTGGAGCGAGTTTGGTTGACCACCGCCTTAAACAGTATTTCAGTTCTATCACGGCGTGTCACCGTAGTATGTGAGTAATGTCGAGTAGAACACGTTCATTGTATATTTGGATTACATGACCACTATTAACATAACCACTATTAACATTACTTTCTGCATTGAATAAATAGTTAAAGAAAACCATGCATGTAATATTCTTAAATATTATCCTTGATCTGATGTATTCTCAGATATTTTCTCAGATACATTTGTGATTTGGCTCTGGCCATCTTCTTTACTCGCTTCCTCTCGTTTGTTTCCTGCATAATTTGAATGCTTGCATATACCAGAAAGTCACTTAATGAACCTTATCGGAGCACATTTTCAAAAGCATTTTGATGTATTCACGGATATTAACTGACGGGCAAAAGAAAGTACACACCCATGTTTTGTGGGGGCAAAACATGAAACAAACAAGAAATGGTTATCGATACAGGTATTGCGTTTTGGACCTTACGTTTGCAGTTTTTCGGCGTCTGCTTTCAGCCTAGGAACGTTTTGATAACGTTTGTAATTTGGTCAAACCAGTTTTCCAGTGGATACGTTCTTTTGCCCGGCAGTAAATGTATTTCTCTCCACGGGGTGGTAACATTTATTACAGAGATTGTTCATCTGAGAACATTGCCTGGGCCAGTAGTTTGTACACTTTGGTCCTGTCTCAGGAGCATATGGACACCAGGTCGTCTCATCTCGCCTACAGCAGGGAGACGAACTGTTACGAACCAGACCCGCCTCTCCTGATTACCCCGCTACATGTAACGCTATCCTTTCCACACACACTCACGATTTGCCTTCGATTTTAATTAAAAGCGCAAACTTGCAAAACCCAAGATTTCTTCCGTGAGGAAAACAATCACTACAAATGGACTTTAATTCAATAAATTCGGTCTCCGTGCATGATCTCGGCAGATCTCCTCGCCTGCCGCTGAAGCAGAGTGGCCGGTGATGGCAGGGAATTCGGTGTCATCGTCGCGGCTCACTCCTCCATCGCGCTTCAAACGTGGAGCAAGCACGAACCTTCCTCGCCTTGATTAATCCGCGACTTTACCCGTGTGTACATAGATGGTCCCTCCCCGAATCCCCCGAATCCCTGGCCTGGCGTTTTCCTCTTGTACATCCCCCGACAGATGGTGACCTACGAGACTGAGAATGAACATCATATCATCCTGATTTTATACGTGATCTGGAATTTCTTGTGAAATGAATTCAGCTCCTTTGTTTCTTTCGTACACAACGGGCCCCGTTTGTCTCATATACAAAGTGAATGTGAACATACAGTGTCTGCCATGTCTTTGTAGTGAAAGGAACTGAAGGGGTGAAAATAAGACACAACCGATCCGCTTGCCTATATACAAAGGGAGTGTGAAGATATGGTCTCATGTCCCGTCAGTGAAACGAAGTCAGCTGGTTAAATTGATACACACCGGACCCCGTTTGTCTCACATACAAAGTTAATGTCAAGATGTAGTGTCTTCAATGTCCTCAAAATGAAGCTAAATCAGCCGGTTAGATGAAAAGGGAGCATACGAGTATGTACTGCACACAGCCACCTTTCGAAATACCTGCCTGTCCGTCATCCAACGTTCACTAATCTAACAGAAATAGTAATCCTTCAACTTTTCTATTCCTTGAAAAGTTGACCATTTAAAACCGAAACTGCATGAACTTTTACGACATTTACATGTGGATGGTGCAACGAACTTCGATAATCCAGAAATCCGTTCCCAGTGATATCGTCTAGGTTAAGGAAGTTCGGATTACCGAAGCTCGTTTAAAGAGTAATATATAAAACGACGTTCCAGTGATCGACCGGAAAGCGGGGTTTCCGGACTAACGGGTGTCACTGTCGATAAAACTTCATGTGATATTATTATGTAGTTGAGTTTAAAGGGACACCCTGTACAGTCTTTTACTGCGGATATCACTATGAGCTGGCTGAGGTAACCGTCTCCCTCCTTCATCCATCGTTCATCATCAGCTGTCTGCATGTCACTACTCTGGGCTGCTGATCGACCCGCGAAGTCTGCCAATGTGCGCTGTAGGATTTACAGCGTACGTACCCATTTCCCGATTGCTACAAACCATGAAATATTTACTGAAAATGTATGAGCATTCCTTTCGTATTCAATTAACTCACAATTCGTGTACATTAGTTTATCGAAAGTGAAGGATTCCAGATCGGAAACAAAACCCGGAACCAGTTTTGGAAAACAAAATGGCGGCCCCCCCATTACTTCCGCGGCTTTCGTTTTCGATGTGAGATCCTTATTCAAAGTTCACTTTCGATGAAATAAAGGATAGTATTATTTATTCGGAGGTAAGATTTCACCTATTCCATACACTGCATGCAGGCAACATGAACTAAGACTACGTATAAACGTTATGTACTGGTGTAATCAGTTCTCCATATATAAACATGACAATGTGAAGTTTACACGTTATACGGCCTTACAATTGGACAAGAGGACGGTCACATGACCGCGAAACTAACGTTTATAAGCGTATCAGCCGTATGAACGATACATTTTGTCTTTCACGATACTGTTTTCTTGAAATGACCTAAACACCGACGGATTATTGCCGCACCTTTGGAAATACATGCAGAATACATACAGAAGCGTTGTTTCTGATCAGTTATAAGCTTTAATCTTCAACTCGGCAGGGTTTTTTGCATACGTTGGAAAAAGTCAGAGGGTTTGACTGCATCCCCTGACTCGAATACCCCCCAACGACCCGAGTGAATAAAACGAAGAAACGCACAGCCAAACTATCGACTCGATCCATGCTAGACTAGCAGTTACAGTCAAAAGCATTGTACTTCAATCTATGAATTTACTTCGGTAAATTCGAAACATGTTCATAATCACCTTTGAATGATAGGCAACGTGATCAATAACGTCGAACATTTGTAATAGACACAGGTACATTGACAACACTGGAACTCTCCCACATCACGCTGATCGTGTCTTGTAGGTAAAGTAAATGTATGTACCAACATTTCTCATCTCATGACAAAATTATTTAAATCTATTTGTTGCAACCAAGCTTCAAACGATATTACCTTAGAGTAATTTGAGCAAGCCATACGTTCATGACATCCCTCATTTTGTGGAAATATTTTATTCCGCTATATAGATTGTTGTATGACTGTCAGTATAAACATAGTCACACGTACTAGATGAAACATCCTTCGAGATTCAAAATGGGGATATACAAAATTATAAAAAAAATGTCATGCACATTGTGATCATTGGAGTATGAACCTTCATACAGTGAGTGAAGATTGAAGATTCACACTCCAATGACCCCACACAACGTGAATGTCAATTCTTAAATATTTATATTTCAATTTTAGTAAAATATTTTCTGCTCATTCCAAACAAAACCGTTCATTTGTGAATTATTTTAACCCAAAGTCCGCCATCTCATTCTCGGCCCAGCTATCACAAACCTAGTTTTTGATACATATTCAGACTTTCATATACAGCGTATGATAACTATCAGTCGCCACCTGTGTACGCCAGCGTGTATCCTGGACGGGATGAAGACGGACATCAAAGACTGCGCCGCCATCAGGGGTCCCGTCTACGCCATGGACGGTCACGCTATGTTGAGAGACGCTAGATGACACTTTCAGCTGTACATTCGAGACCACATACACACATCCTTAGATCGCCAAACAGCAATATTTACGGCATAAACATCTCCATCACACTGGTAGCTGTCGTCGAGACATCCGGGGACTTTAGTTCAGCTCCACAATCCTAATTTGTTATGACCGTCTGTCCATGCTGATTCTCTCTGTTTTATTGATCGTTTGCATGTTTTCCTTACCTAGTCTCATATATGTCTAAAATAAAATGTAGTTTGTTTCTTAGCTATGATAAATCGATGCGACGTGTCTTATCCTGTATGGTATACTGAGGGTATATAAAAGGGGCACTAGGCTCGAACGAAAGAGCAGAAATGTCATTTTGGATGTCGAAGCACCATTATATAATTATTCCAATATTATTTTGTATATTTATGTAATCTAAAAGTTATTGGTAACCCTGACTACTACTACACAGAAGGCTTTAAAGCGTCTGTATCTAGATTCGAATGGGTCAAAACACTGCGGAGTATAGCACTTCAAAGTTCACGTCAATGTCTGGAGAGTTATCCGCCCTTATATAATTTGCAATGTGGCTCCAATCAAAAAGAAATGTACATGCCGTGTAGGTGGGTGGTAGATAGTTAGGTAGGTAGGTATTTGCGGTTTAGTACCTGGACCAGGAAAGGTCTATAAGCACCCAACACAACACAACAAGCGCAAAGTGTGCAATGTTAATGTATTGATCAACCAAACTGCTTCATACACGCTTTGAAAACTGTTTTAGAGTTATCTGCCCCTGCTCCTGCCCCTGCCCTTGCCCTTGCACAAACTCATCTAATACCAGCGGAAATGCATTGGCACGCCTGTATTGTCCCATGGCACAGGAACTAATGAACAAATGACAAGGCCAGGAGGCCAATCTTGAATGTTAAGAAAGGGGATCGAGGAAGAGTCTAACCCCATGATAAGCATGACAGCACGCACAGTCACAAATTGGCAGTATTTTTAAAATATATTGAACACGACCCTATACTCTATCCGAGAGGTTGTTTATGTCACACTTGACACTGACACGATGGGGATTAAGTTTATCCAAAGACCTCTATTGTGAGAGATGCAAATTCCAAAAGATCCCATGTTGAGAATCGAACCCAGATCTCCGGCTTGACGAGCGAACGCAACAACCACAAGACTACCATTCCACCCTCCTAAGCTGATGAGATCGAACAGTAATTCATGTCTTGCTTTTGTAGAATTTCCCGTAATCTTTTTATCATAACCAATGGTATGCAGACCAGAATTACATTTCACTGTACTAGGATGACATTTAGCACGTGTACTAAATTAATTAACATTTGCCCGAATACGTTCCATTCAGTTGCCCGCATATACTGTAACACATTTCCCCAGTAAATAATGTGTGTAAATTCAGATCGCACGACTAGCTTTATTATTATTTTCTCACATTTCAAAACATCCCAAATCCGTTATCCAGTGACATTATTTTCCCTGAAGGTAAGATAAAGATTTGGATAATCGATCTCCGTAAATAAAACACAAACCGCCGTTTATATCAGAAGGACAATCACCGTGCGTGATGTTTGTCTAAATTACAACAATAGGACATCCCATTATCTCCTCGGATAGAATCGTATAAAATCTCTCTCAACCAATACAAGCAATCTGCTCGTGTGTGTGCCCTGGTCACGAGGTACAAAAGCTCTGTTGTTTCACCAGCATGTTGTCTAGCGGGCTAATATCCACACCGCCACACCCTAATAGCCCCATTCTTACCTGAGTCGAGGAACTTTTATGTCTTAACGCATCAAAGAACTCCAAGAATCGGCTTTAGTTCCAGACAGTGATGCTGTTCAGCGAGTTAACAGTGATGTATCCATTTACCTGTGCGCGAATTAGGAGCCAGGTTTTATGCCGATGAAACTCGCAATGTACACTCTCCTCATCAATGGGAGCCATTGAGTGAAACAATGGCTTGGTTTCATGGTATTTTATAGTGTTCAATAAATAGGTTTTGAGGGGAGCGTAACAGTAAACTGAAGGTCATCACGCGAACGCCTAACTCGACAAACGGTCTCTTTATCAGGTATGAAACACGTAAATTTATATTGACAATGCCAGATACCAGAAGCTAGGTTGATTGAATCATAATTCAATATGGATGACCCTAGTTTAATGCCCCCCGCAAAGCACTTGCTGCTATTCTGGAAGACGGGCCATTAGGGTAATTCAACCCCTTCGCTTCTAATTGTTTCCATATCTGTTTCTTTGTTGGTCGCCATTACCGTGTCGTCTCGCGCTATGCACATTATCAAATATTTCCGCAATCAACTTTTCATAACACTCCTTCTCGCTTTGTCTCGCTCTCGCGCTACTCTCGTAGTAATCACGTGGTCAGTGGTGCGAGACGAGAATCACTCTGATATTGTTGGTTTAACTAACGTGCCCCCCGAGGTGACTTGATCGCTGATACCGTCAACAAAACATAAAAAGATTTTTGACGATATTAAATATGATTTCAGGATTGTCCTGTATGGATTTCCTATTCTGTTTTGTTAAGTTTTGTTTCTCCTTCCGTTTTTTTTACAAAAAAAAATGTCTCATGAACGAGCAATAGCATTACTTTGAAATGATGTACTTAAATGACTATACGGGCGCATCATACACCAGCAGTGGTAGGGTGACAATATGTTGTTCTATTGTCTCTCTACTATCCACAAATATTAACTCCTGTCATGTCGAAAATTGAGTGTGATTACAATCCGGCAATAGAAAACTTCGAAACAGATTTGAAAATGAAATATGTGACCTGTAATTTGAATACATCCCTCATATGACATGATCTAGATTGCTATCAGTGGCTGGTAATTCAGTAATATTGTGGTCAATGAGTACACCAACAGCGGAACCTGGATACTCCAGATACCCCAACCAGTGGTGGAGAGCATGAGTAACGATCCATGCCGTCAGGGTACGATCACACACACACATGCCAGCCAGGTCACACACAGAAAAATCACCCAATCCTTTCTATTCTGCAACGAGAGACTAGGAACTTTTCAGACCCTATGAAACCAACAGTGATTTTAAAGATTGAATACAGAAATTTACCCTTGTGAGGCAACACTGACGATGGTCCCAGAGAGACAATACTGACGGTGATCCCAGTGAGGCAATACTGACGATGGAGCCGGTGAGGCAATATGGACGATGGTCCCAGAGAGACAATGCTGACCATGGTGCCAGTGATGTAATACTGACGATGGTCCCAGTGAGACAAATACTTACCATGGTCCCAGGGAGGCAATACTAACCATGGTCCCAGGGAGGCAATACTAACGTTGATCCATGCGAGACAATACTGACAACGGTGCCAGTGAGACAAATATTGTTGATGGTCCCAGTGAGGCAATACTGAGCATGGTGCCAGTGAGACAAATACTGACCATGGTGCCAGTGAGACAAATACTGAAGATGATCCCAGTGAGGCAATACTGAGCATGGTCCCAGTGAGGCAATATTGACCATGGTCCCAGTGAGACAATACTAACAATGGTCCCAGTTAGACAATACTAACCATGGTCCCAGTTAGACAATACTAACCATGGTCCCAGTTAGACAATATTGACGTTAATTGCGATGGTTCCAGTAAGGCAGTACTGACCATGGTGCCAGCGAGACGATACTGAAGATGGTTCTAATGAGACAATGTTGACCATGGTCCCAGTGAGGTAATACTGACGTTAATGGCGAAAGTTCCAGTAAGGCAATACTGACCATGGTGCCAGTGAGACAATACTGACCATGGTGCCAGTGAGACAAAAACTGAAGATGATCCCAGTGAGGCAATGCTGACGTTAATGGCGAAAGTTCCAGTAAGGCAATAGTGACCATGGTCCAAGTGAGGCAAATACTGACGTTAATGGCGAAAGTTCCAGTAAGGCAATACTGACCATGGTGCCAGTGAGACAAATACTGACCATGGTGCCAGTGAGACAAATACTGAAGATGATCCCAGCGAGGCAATGCTGACCATGGTCCCAGTGAGGCAAATACTGACGTTAATGGCGATGGTTCCAGTAAGGCAATTGTGACCATGGTCCCAGTGAGGCAATGCTGACCATGGTCCCAGTGAGGCAAATACTGACGTTAATGGCGATGGTTCCAGTAAGGCAATTGTGACCATGGTCCCAGTGAGGCAATGCTGACCATGGTCCCAGTGAGGCAAATACTGACGTTAATGGCGATGGTTCCAGTAAGGCAATCGTGACCATGGTCCCAGTGAGGTAATACTGACGTTAATGGCTTATGGTCCTAGTGAGGCAAATACTGACGTTAATGGCGATGATTCCAGTAAGGCAATTGTGACAATGGTCCCTGTGAGGCAATGCTGACCATGGTCCCAGTGAGGCAAATACTGACGTTAATGGCGATGGTTCCAGTAAGGCAATTGTGACAATGGTCCCAGTGAGGCAATGCTGACCATGGTCCCAGTGAGACAAATACTGACGTTAATGGCGATGGTTCCAGTAAAGCTCTACTGACCATGGTGCCAGTGAGACAATACTGAAGATGATCCCAGTGAGGCAATGCTGACCATGGCCCCAGTGAGGCAATGCTGACCATGGTCCCAGTGAGGCAAATACTGACGTTAATGGCGATGATTCCAGTAAGGCAACTGTGACCATGGTCCCTGTGAGGCAATGCTGACCATGGTCCCAGTGAGGCAATGCTGACCATGGTGCCAGTGAGGCAAATACTGACGTTAATGGCGATGGTTCCAGTAAGGCAATTGTGACCATGGTCCCAGTGAGGTAATACTGACGTTAATGGCGAAAGTTCCAGTAAGGCAATACTGATTATGGTCCCAGTGAGGCAAATACTGACGTTAATGGCGATGGTTCCAGTAAAGCAATACTGACCATGGTGCCAGTGAGACAATACTGAAGATGATCCCAGTGAGGCAATGCTGACCATGGTCCCAGTGAGGCAAATACTGACGTTAATGGCGATGGTTCCAGTAAGGCAATTGTGACCATGGTCCCAGTGAGGCAATGCTGACCATGGTCCCAGTGAGGCAAATACTGACGTTAATGGCGATTGTTCCAGTAAGGCAATTGTGACCATGGTCCAAGTGAGGTAATACTGACGTTAATGGCGTAAGTTCCAGTAAGGCAATACTGACCATGGTGCCAGTGAGACAATGCTGACCATGGTCCCAGTGAGCCAAATACTGACGATGGTCCAAGTGAGGCAATACTGACTTTAATGGCGAAAGTTCCAGTAAGGCAATACTAACCATGGTCCCAGTGAGACAATACTGACCATGGTGCCAGTGAGACAAATACTGACGAAGGTCCAAGTGAGGCAATACTGACTTTAATGGCGAAAGTTCCAGTAAGGCAATACTGATTATGGTCCCAGTGAGGCAAATACTGACGTTAATGGCGATGATTCCAGTAAAGCAATACTGACCATGGTGCCAGTGAGACAATACTGAAGATGATCCCAGTGAGGCAATGCTGACCATGGCCCCAGTGAGGCAATGCTGACCATGGTCCCAGTGAGGCAAATACTGACGTTAATGGCGATGATTCCAGTAAGGCAACTGTGACCATGGTCCCTGTGAGGCAATGCTGACCATGGTCCCAGTGAGGCAATGCTGACCATGGTGCCAGTGAGGCAAATACTGACGTTAATGGCGATGGTTCCAGTAAGGCAATTGTGACCATGGTCCCAGTGAGGTAATACTGACGTTAATGGCGAAAGTTCCAGTAAGCCAATACTGATTATGGTCCCAGTGAGGCAAATACTGACGTTAATGGCGATGGTTCCAGTAAAGCAATACTGACCATGGTGCCAGTGAGACAATA
The DNA here is from genome assembly GCF_023055435.1 of Haliotis rufescens. NCBI lineage: Eukaryota > Metazoa > Mollusca > Gastropoda > Lepetellida > Haliotidae > Haliotis > Haliotis rufescens. The sequence continues at coordinate 55,213,296 of NW_025963779.1, read as the reverse complement.
CTGAAGATGATCCCAGTGAGGCAATGCTGACCATGGCCCCAGTGAGGCAATGCTGACCATGGTCCCAGTGAGGCAAATACTGACGTTAATGGCGATGGTTCCAGTAAGGCAATTGTGACCATGGTCCCAGTGAGGCAATGCTGACCATGGTCCCAGTGAGGCAAATACTGACGTTAATGGCGATGGTTCAAGTAAGGCAATTGTGACCATGGTCCAAGTGAGGTAATACTGACGTTAATGGCGTAAGTTCCAGTAAGGCAATACTGACCATGGTGCCAGTGAGACAATGCTGACCATGGTCCCAGTGAGCCAAATACTGACGATGGTCCAAGTGAGGCAATACTGACTTTAATGGCGAAAGTTCCAGTAAGGCAATACTGACCATGGTCCCAGTGAGACAATACTGACCATGGTGCCAGTGAGACAAATACTGACGAAGGTCCAAGTGAGGCAATACTGACTTTAATGGCGAAAGTTCCAGTAAGGCAATACTGATTATGGTCCCAGTGAGGCAAATACTGACGTTAATGGCGATGATTCCAGTAAAGCAATACTGACCATGGTGCCAGTGAGACAATACTGAAGATGATCCCAGTGAGGCAATGCTGACCATGGCCCCATTGAGGCAAAGCTGACCATGGTCCCAGTGAGGCAAATACTGACGTTAATGGCGATGGTTCCAGTAAGGCAATTGTGACCATTGCCCCAGTGAGGCAATGCTGACCATGGTCCCAGTGAGGCAAATACTGACGTTAATGACGATGGTTCCAGTAAGGCAATTGTGACCATTTTCCCAGTGAGGCAATGCTGACCATGGTCCCAGTGAGGCAAATACTGACGTTAATGGCGATGGTTCCAGTAAGGCAATCGTGACCATGGTCCCAGTGAGGTAATACTGACGTTAATGGCTTATGGTCCTAGTGAGGCAAATACTGACGTTAATGGCGATGATTCCAGTAAGGCAATTGTGACAATGGTCCCTGTGAGGCAATGCTGACCATGGTCCCAGTGAGGCAAATACTGACGTTAATGGCGATGGTTCAAGTAAGGCAATTGTGACCATGGTCCCAGTGAGGCAATGCTGACCATGGTCCCAGTGAGGCAAATACTGACGTTAATGGCGATGGTTCCAGTAAGCAATACTGACCATGGTCCCAGTGAGAAAATACTGGCCATGCTGCCAGTGAGGCAATGCTGACCATGGTCCCTGTGAGGCAATACTGACCATGGTCCCAGTGAGGCAAGGCTGACGATGGTCCCAGTGAGACAATATGGATGATCATTCTGTTGAGACAATACCGACTGTTCTCTTTGGAACAATACAGATGACAGTTCTTTCGAAGCAACAGGGGCAATTGTTTTGATGAAATAAAACGAACGATAATTCCAGTGAGTGAGTTAGTTTTAACTCCGCTTTCAACAAGGTGTCAGTTACATCATGATGTGCTACCTTGAAGTGAGAGGAAAGCCCAACGTTCACCACTTTGGTGAAACCCACGAGAACGGGTATGGTGCCGACAAACCAAAAACATAATCAGGGCGAATCTTGAATTCGAAACCACGCTCATAGGTTACTGGCACACCAAGGGGACGCAACCCTGTTCTGCGGCGCCCTACACGACTGGAGCCTCTTTGTCTTGTGAGAAAATACGGATGATTCAGTACTACTACTTTCTTTGTTTGTTTGTTGTTTTACGCCGCACTCAGCAATATTCCAGCTATATGACGGGGTCTGTAAATAATCGAGTCTGGACCAGACAATCCAGTGATTGACATCATGAGAATCGATCCACGCAATTGGGATCGATGACATGCATCAACCAAGTCAGCGAGCCTGACCACCCGATTCCGTTAGTCGCCTTTAACGACAAGCATAGTCGCCTTTTACGGCAAGCATGGGTTGCTGAAGACCTATTCTACCCCGGAATCTTCACGGGTCAGTACTACTAAGGGATACAGACGACTGTATTGTGAAATACGAGGGACAGCGTTTCAGTAAGGCAATACTGGACCATACTTAGTAATACTATTAAAGCGTGGTTCTCGTGGTTCTCGTGAATTCGAATTTAATGAAAAAGTATACACCAACGCTCAGAAGCCTGACTGTAAAGTGTAACCACAATCTTCTGCTGTCGCCACACTACTTCCGTTAAACACATCAACAAATCCATCCCATCCATGAATAACAGTTTCAGGGTGTTAGCATCATCCTTCCATCAACTTTCTAATCTGATGAAATCTCGGATGATTAAACTTATGTTTCTTCAAGACTTTGTTACGATTAGAACAGATTAATCTTGCCAGAATCACCCTCTACTCATTTTTTAAATTATTACACGTTACTGTGAAGATTGTAACCTGGCTTTATTTTATATTACATGAATAATCACTGCATTCTTTGAGAGATACTCTCAGTAAATTTAAGGAATTTCTTGAAATATTCTATCCATTTAGCTTCTTAAATCATGTCATCAATCCAAATCTTCCTTACTTAATCATGGTCTAGAATACGAAAGGGTACATTAAGGCCTGTTTTAATTCTGGTTTTATTCATGTGATTTTCAGACAGATGGAAAAGATCTTCCAATTAATTTGTATTAGTAGCAGTGTAAAGTGCATAGTGCAAGCTTTCATCCGCGCGTTTAATGCTTTCTTCGTAAATTCCATCAAATAAATTTATAGATTTAAAACAACAAATTGGTTTATTTCAACCATTCAATTTGGAGAAGCTTTTTAAAGTGCGGAGAAAATATACGACAGGGTCGACCCCCAGTGTTCGGACTTGAGCGAGAGTGCATTTGTGAAATTGGTTCAAATTGGATTGGTGGCCGCATATGTTAGGAAGACGAATCGATGGCCACCAGACGTGGGAAACGTTTGACAAGCACCCCACTCAGTATCAAAATTCCTCCATTAACTAAATTTCCCCCAGCAAAGCTTGCACGCGCTGCACGTGACGGCTATCTCCGCGGACGCTACGGTTTTTCCCCTGACGCCGGAATTGAGGAATTCTGTATCCCCTCTACGAAGAGATTTCATCCAACACATTATCTATATTAATATTGCAAACACTAAACTCTCCAATAAATGTCACATGCTTTTCCTTGTCTAGTTTCAATTTTCCGTAATGGCATCGGCAGGAAAAACCCGCCATTTGGGCTTATTGCAATCCGGTACTGTCAAAATTATTCCATCTAGCCTAAGCTCATCCCCTGATCCTGTGTGGGGATAAAAGCCAGGCCCTCAAAGCTCCGCGCCATACTAGAATTACTTGTTTTAGTGGGCAACATTCGCTATCATACGACGCAAGCACACTTATGTGTCAAGTTGTTTTTTTCTAGGTGAATATTTCACAGGTGTTCACCGGAGCGCTCACGATTACGCTACGGGTACGGCGTACTCTGCGACGGCGTAGAAGCTGCGTTCTCGCAAGTGTAACGTAACATATGTTTTGGGATGTTCACTGGCTCGGTGAGACAAGATTTGCTTGTGCTCTAGGGACCAGGCATATAAGCCGGATTTGTAGATGTCTGAAACCGTAAAAGTGTTGTGACGTAGCTCTCGAACCGGAAAATAATTTCATCAATTTTAATCAAGTTTCAAAAGGAGTTTTAATGGTGACATATTTTGAATTCTGGAAAGTAACAAACTTTGAACCACAATGAAACTAATCTCCAATGTCTTCTGGATATGTCTACCCACATAGGATATTCACCAGCATCCGAGACGCAGTCTCTTCTCTATCGCTGAATCGTGTTATGGAGAATATCACATTCAAACATGGATACATTCGACCTTCAGTGTCTCTCGTGCCCCAGGGTACGTTCTGAAGAGGAGTTTGGGGGAACAAACATACACAATCGGCGCCATAGCCGGGGCTTCGTTCAGCTGTACATGGGAATACCTCACCTGCCCGGTTACCTGGCTAGCTGATACATCTTACATCCGGGCAACTGAATACAGGTGAGTAAACTGTGACGTCATTTGCATTGTGCGGGCAGGGCATTTCTCACTTGACGGGTACTGTGTTTGTGATGTTGGATCACACTCACGGAAAATTGCTCAATATACGTACGTACTTTTTTAAGCATTGTGACGAATACAAGAACATTGTGTTTATTTCAATGTGATTGTGTTCAAGGGTTTATCAAATTCAAGCACATAGAGTCCCAATTAAAAATGGCGTTTTAATCCAATTATGCAAGAAGCTGTTATACTTTAAATCCTTTTGGGATTTAAAATACAGACCAAGAATATTTAGTGCGGTATGTGTTGTTTCGAAATTTGAATCATCAATGTATTTATCTTAATTATCAAACGATCACCAACAAACTTTAAATATTTTGAAGACATATATCTTCCCTCAATTTTTGATATACCTCATAGAAAACTTAACGTTATATTTGATTGATTGAATTATTACATTATATATCAAACTTTCATTTACATTTATGTTTTTTATAGAGATTAAAGCAGTAAAGGCACAACTACACGCATAAATTTGTTGAAATATATTTCAATTTTTCATAATCATCAACACTCAAATTGATCTAAATTCCTTTGTTGAACTTTGATAAACACATTAATGTGACACTTCTCTCTTTTTTAATGTTTTCAGATAAATCGATAATTATGAATATAATTACCGTTCAATACATACACGGAGCGAGGGGAATTCTAGTGACCCTTGATGGAGAGTCGTGTAAATATTGTTTCAAATTGAAGCTAAAGATAATAATTGTTAAAAGGCCGAATTCCATGCAAACCCGACTCACCTGGTATAGTCACGTAAACAAACACCTACTTCGGAAGGCGATTTGAAAGGAATAAATCAATCGGGAAAAATCATCTTTTCGCTGGAGCATCTATAATATTGTTTCCTAGGAATATATTTTGGCACATTTCTAATTGTCTAGAATATAACCAAATTGGAGTAAAGATACATTTGTTATTACTGTGTAATATCTATGGAATATATACATATATAGTAAATTATACTGAAATATAATCTCAACGAAATATTTTACAGTTGATAAAATATTTATTACCACGCTAGATGTCGGTATTATTTCTTTTTTTTTCTTTTTTTAAATTATTTGTATTAAATAGTATCTGATTAATGTTCAAAATTATATCAAATACGTTCATTCCATCACGGTAATATGTATATTCGTCATAAAAAGATCTGTAAAATACCCAATTATTTTGTTATCACAAATATATCAAACATTCAACATTGTAATAAAATGAACAGTGTAAATTTCAATCTTGTAAGTGCGTTTATTATTAGACTGATATTAATACGAACTAATGGTAATCTCGTTGCGTGTTTGCTACAGAGGACGACTGTGTCAAAACACGACGACCGACAACCCCCAGCCCCCGGGGACTATAAGCGGTTACCTGGGTTGACTTCATAAAATATTTAACTTTTAATCACTTAAAACAGTTTCGGTGGTGAGCTGTGTATCGATGTGTTTTACGTTGAACACAGACACAGAATAACCACAGAACCGCTGTTGATTTATTCATAACAGACGCCATGGATGATATTGACAACACTGATGAAACTCGTGAATGTCTACGACTTTCTTTATTACACAGTGATTACATCTGTACGTATCACAATGAGTTCTCTCCTGACACGCTGTACGCCCCATGTTCTCGCCAGCCTAAGGATAATGTTACAATTGTAACAAACATGTAAAAATTCTTCAGGTGATGTACATGTATTTACAACATAAAATGCTTCAGTTCCGATATGTACACGTATCTGGGTACACGAGCGTTGGTATTTACAAGTTGGTTGCTCAGGACCCGTTCATATCCTAACGATAAATCAGCTATAAAAATCTTCCCCGGCAGTTTAAGCAGTAGAAGATAGAACTTCACTTTTAGAACAGACTCAAATCGTCGCCAGTCAACTTTACCGTTATAATATCATATGTTTGTTTACAACAAAGGCAGAATGGGACTACCGAGACCGACATGAAAGGAAATGTACCAATTTATTTTGCAATATACAATGTACATGACTCCGTGTAAATAGCAGGGATGTTACTATAGTTACCGTTATACTGTTGTGTGTTGTATAAATGAGTGCAACAGCACAATTGGTGGATAAATTGTCTCTCACTTATTCCATTCTTCCTTGAATGTACAATGCAACCCTTTTATTCTGGAAACGCCATTTAAAGGACGATTAATGTTGATAAAATGTAAAATATATATAAAGGGGCATTACTCTCACACTTCGTTAATCCGGATATATGTATCCATGAATACTTCACTTGGGACGGTACGGTCCGGATTAACGGGATGATGTTGCAAGTAATTATCTTGACTGTATCACACTTGGGTGTAAATGCCACATGGCCAGTGATGCATATGTGTACAGGAACACTCATGATTTATTAATGATAAAAACAATGATTATGGATCTATGTATATGTTTATGGCATATAAAAAAGTTCCACCTACCCCATCACTTTCATGCCACGTGACTTCTCTGATACAAATCAATATTCATTAGTAAATTGCTATCCCGATCTGGTCCCAGCGTGGAACATCGCCCTACCCCTTCCCCATGGGAGCGTTAAAAATTGAGCTCGGCGTTCCTCGTGATTATCCGAAGTGCGCTTCATGTCAAATTATTCTTGAAAAAGAACTATTAGTTGTTCTGGATGCGTAATAATTACAGGGAATTTATCAATAAAACATCAACATGTTTGTTGTTATTTAGCCACATAACAGTATCAGTTTCCTTATCCCAATTGCCCGCAGTGAGGCTGGTAGTTATCTTGGGCTGGGAAATTCATAGAGCAAATTCATCGTTGTGTCAACTCCAGAAAAAAAGCGATGCACTTAAATTATACACTTAATGTTCCTAGGTTACAAACAGTATCTTCTCTTGTGATTGTAACTCCATGGGTTGTTTATACTTCTGAACTAAATTCGCTAAGACACACTGAGAGTTATTTCTGAAAAGGAAATGTCATATGGCCCAGGGTATCACGACATGTACAGGTATTCGCCATGTTGATAATTTTACTACAGTTTCACTATAGCAACTATATAATTAAGTGAGAGGGACAGTAATATTCATGAGAAAATATGCTTGTTTATGTCTATGTAATTTCAGGTAAAACGTCAAAAGTCATAAGGGTATTCATATCATAAGTGAAAATGTCTAAACAAGGGCGCTACAGATTAACATACTTTCAAATAACTGATACATGTTATTTCCAAATTTTGATTTCTACGTTTTTCTACATTTGATAAAAATACTAATTAAAAAATTATTCTATTCAGATATAAATGTACAAAATGATCAAATACATTTGAATAATCAACAAAGTGGCTTCTAATTAGCAGTGCGGTGGACACGACTGTGAAACCGAAATTAAATATTGCCATCATACATGAGTATTAGTCGTAAATCTTGACAATTGTGGCACTGTGTGGCTCCCGTTAGAGACAGCATATCGTTCTCGGTCGAGACCCATGTGGTACACTACCGCTCACAGCCAAATATGTCAGCATTACCGACAACAGGCTTGATTTACTGCTCGCCATCTCATTTCGGAATTGATTTACGGTTCCAACTTTTAAAACTACCAGTTTGTTTCTTGCCCAAGAACCACGGGCATCTTGTCACTTGCACCTGCGGCCCGCGTAGTTATTTCATTCGTTCCTCTTTCGTTCATTTCATATCTCTGTATCTATTGATTGTTCTGTCATTTATTGCTTGCCACCTTCACGTGTGTTGTCACGTTCTATATTTTAATTTTAAATTAACAGCAATGTGTTGTGTTTGTTACAATTTCTAATAAGACGCACATGCTCCATAATCATATATAGAATAAATAAATATTTCTGTTTTCATGTCAATTTCAAATATTTTGAAATATGTGTCCATAATAGGTTTGCTGTCAGTTTCACAATCATGTAGAACTACATGGCCTTCTGTTTCAAATGTTTTCAATTTTGTATGTGGTGTTTTTAATGTCAATTTGTTTGGAAGGTATGTAGTATTATGTATATTATATGATTGCTGTATAATGTCAAATGGCTTAGAATATATGTACTAACTATGTAAAATGTGTCTGTTTACACGGTTTGTTTCATGTCAGTTTCAAATCGTTTGGAATGTATGTCTACACAATTTGTTTCATGTCGATTTCAAATCGTTTGGAATGTATGTCTACACAATTTGTTTCATGTCGATTTCAAATCGTTTGGAATGTATGTCTACACAATTTATTTCATGTCGATTTCAAATCGTTTGGAATATATGTCTACTCAAATTTGTTTCATGTCGTTTGGAATGTATGTCTACAGAATTGTTGCCATGTCGATTTCAATATGGAATATATATTGGAATATTGTAATATATGTCTACACAATTTGTTTCATGTCGATTTCAAATCGTTTGAAATATGTGTTAGTGTTACTTCAAAGTCGTTTAAGACGGCATGTCTGTGTCACCTAATCATTGTCGTGTTATGTTCAACCACTTGTTAGCTCATTGCCATACACTTACAGAAACAATACATAAGTTTGTAACAACACTATACGGTTTGTAATCCAAATGTTTACACAACTTCTTACCCGTTGGTGTATGTTTTGAAATTATGCAACGGAAGGGTTTTGGTGATTTAAACATGAAATATACTGTAGGCATAACGCTATCGATATTCTGAAACCGTTACTATTGTGTGTGTGGCGGGTGCTAACGGTAGGACAGGTTACACCTTGTGCCATCCATCACTGGGTTTCAGTGATCCCTTCATCCCACTGCTATTTTGCCTTTTACGCTCAAATGAATCTGTTTCGACTGATAATCGAGACTGGTTATTCTCTGGCTTTGACGCTTTATATTATATTTGAATGTTTTAATAAAAAAAATAATGTGTTATTCACAAACGTTGTTAAATATGATCATCTTACATTCTAACGTGATTCTTAAATATATGGGTATTATTGCTTCGATATGGCTAAGTTGTAATGAAATAATGGATGGGTATGTCTGGTCTGCCATAGGGTTTTGTAACAAGAAATCTAAATTTAATTTAAATCACGACTTCACTTCAAGCATATAAAGTACATACAAAGCGAGTTTCTTCCCATGCCTAATTTGCAGTCTGTCGATATACGGGTCTAAACTTCTGATTACACCAGTAGGATGCGATACCGCTGGCGATGAGAACAGACATCATTCATCATTCTGATAACGTCGTCACATGGAGATTGCAAGATAGCTCAATTAAAATAGGGCTCGCTGACTACGATTTCAACCGATGCATTTTTTCATATCTTATGTCAAGCTTACAAAATGTAAGAGGGTAACATGGTTTTTTTTAAACCTGAAGAAATGAAATGCACTCTGTAACGCTGAACATTGTGAATTCCACATATTTCCTATATTGATGTTAGGGGGGGGACATTTATGTGCCTGTGTTGTTTCATGCTCAAAAATAATTGTATACAAAGTTAACATAAGGTTTAATAAAATCAATTATAGCACTATTTGGTCACTGGATTGTCTGGTCCGGACACGTTATCAGTGGAATGTGTTATCCTGGCTGGATTTTCTGCGAGACGCCCTTGAATGTCTGCAGTATTGTTGGCTGCGGCGTTGGGCAAATACATGTTTTTTGCGAACACCTGGTGTCATAACTGATGCTCAGTCATCCATTCATATAATTTTCACCACTGTTTCGCCTTTGACTCCAAGTGGAATCTGTTTCGGCAGACAGTCGAAGCTGAATATTCTCGTTTTATATTTCGAACAGAAAACAGCATTCTGTTTGCTCGTCCTTTAAAGCGGCTGTGAAACAAGATGTCTTTGTCATCGTGTGTTATTCCATTAGTGGCTGGGTGTGGTGCCTTCACTTTACTATTCCCACATCTCATTGTTACATCTCGTTATACCTACATGTCATGGTACCTACATCTCGTTATGCCTACATGTCATGGTACCTACATCTCGTTATACCTACATGTCATGGTACCTACATCTCGTTATACCTACATGTCATGGTACCTACATCTCGTTACACCTACATGTCATGGTACCTACATCTCGTTATACCTACTTGTCATGGTACCTTCATCTCATTATACCTACATGTCATGGTACCAACATCTCCTTGTGCCTACATGTCATGGTACCGACATCTCGTTATACCTACATGTCATGGTACCTACATCTCGTTATACCTACATGTCATGGTACCTACATCTCGTTATACCTACATGTCATGGTACCTGCATCTCGTTATACCTACATGTCATGGTACCTGTATCTCGTTATACCTACATGTCATGGTACCTTCATCTTGTTATATCTACATGTCATGGTACCTACATCTCGTTATGCCTACATGTCATGGTACCTACATCTCGTTATACCTACATGTCATGGTACCTACATTTCGTTATACCTACATGTCATGGTACCTACATCTCGTTATACCTACATGTCATGGTACCTACATCTCGTTATACCTACATGTCATGGTACCTGCATCTCGTTATACCTACATGTCATGGTACCTGTATCTCGTTATACCTACATGTCATGGTACCTTCATCTTGTTATATCTACATGTCATGGTACCTACATCTCGTTATGCCTACATGTCATGGTACCTACATCTCGTTATACCTACATGTCATGGTACCTACATCTCGTTATACCTACATGTCATGGTACCTACATCTTGTTATACCTACATGTCATGGTACCAACATCTCCTTGTGCCTACATGTCATGGTACCTACATCTTGTTATACCTACATGTCATGGTACCTACATCTCGTTATACCTACTTGTCATGGTACCTGCATCTCGTTATACCTACATGTCATGGTACCTACATCTCGTTATACCTACATGTCATGGTACCTACATCTCGTTATACCTACATGTCATGGTACCTGCATCTCGTTATACCTACATGTCATGGTACCTGTATCTCGTTATACCTACATGTCATGGTACCTACATCTCGTTATACCTACATGTCATGGTACCTGTATCTCGTTCAACCTACATGTCATGGTACCTTCATCTTGTTATATCTACATGTCATGGTACCTACATCTCGTTATGCCTACATGTCATGGTACCTACATCTCGTTATACCTACATGTCATGGTACCTACATCTCGTTATACCTACATGTCATGGTACCTACATCTTGTTATACCTACATGTCATGGTACCAACATCTCCTTGTGCCTACATGTCATGGTACCTACATTTCCTTATACCTACATGTCATGGTACCTACATCTCGTTATACCTACATGTCATGGTACCTACATCTTGTTATACCTACATGTCATGGTACCAACATCTCCTTGTGCCTACATGTCATGGTACCTACATCTTGTTATACCTACATGTCATGGTACCTACATCTCGTTATACCAACTTGTCATGGTACCTGCATCTCGTTATACCTACATGTCATGGTACCTACATCTCGTTATACCTACATGTCATGGTACCTTCATCTTGTTATATCTACATGTCATGGTACCTACATCTCGTTATGCCTACATGTCATGGTACCTACATCTCGTTATACCTACATGTCATGGTACCTACATCTCGTTATACCTACATGTCATGGTACCTACATCTTGTTATACCTACATGTCATGGTACCAACATCTCCTTGTGCCTACATGTCATGGTACCTACATTTCCTTATACCTACATGTCATGGTACCGACATCTCGTTATACCTACATGTCATGGTACCTATATCTCGTTATACCTACATGTCATGGTACCTACATCTCGTAATATCTACATCCTATTATACCTATAGTTTATCAAGCCTCAAGTTGATGGAATGTTACACCCAGTTGTGTCTTTATCCTCTAGTCCTCATCTCGTTACAGATCCGTGAAGATCCGGGGTAGATTAGGTCTTCAGCAACCCATGCTTGCTGTCAAAGGCGACTATGCTTGTCGTAAGAGGCGACTTACGGGATCGGGTGGTCAGGCTCGCTGACTTGGTTGATGCATGTCATCGATCCCAATTGCGTGGATTGATGCCCATGATAATAATCATTGGATTGTCTGGTCCAGACTCGATTATTTACAGACCGACGTCATATAGCTGGAATATTGCTGAGTGTGGCGTTAAACAACAAACCGGCGTCATCTCGTTGTACCTACACTTCTTTATGACTTCAGTCAATTATACATAATCTCATTATTCTTATAGTTCATCGTGTCTGTTACTCATGTTTCATCATACCTGCATACAAATCTCATTCTGTCCACGTATATCTCGTTATTCCTACATATCATATCTTGTTATGTATGTATATATCTCGAAATGTCTACATATATTTCTTTATGCCTAAATATCATATCTCGTTATGTCTACACATATCTCGTTACGTCTGCTTATATCGCTTTTTGTCTGAATATCATATCTCGTTATGTCTACACATATCTCGTTGTGTCTACATATATCGCTTTTTGTCTGAATATCATATCTCGTTATGTCTACACATATCTTGTTATGTCTACACGTATCGCTTTATGCCTAAATATCATATCTCGTTGTGTCTTCACATATCTCGTTGTGTCTACATATATCGCTTTATGCCTAAATATCATATCTCGTTGTGTCTTCACATATCTTGTTATGTCTACACGTATCGCTTTATGCCTAAATACATATCTCGTTGTGTCTTCATATATCTGTCAAAATTGGAGCTTGAGGGGGGACATTTATCTTTCAAATGGTAAATTCTTCACAAAGACAAAATCAGAAACTCGTGATTTTTAGCTAGCCTCCAAAGTGTTAGGGGTGGCTGAAATGTTCTGAGCCTAAAGATTGATGGAGTTGGTTGTCAATTATTTTTCAATATAATCCCCTCTGAGGTCCACACACCGCTGCCAACGACGTAGAGTGCTTATTCCCGAGGGTTTGATAAGTCCTCCACAGCAGAAATGACGTCATCATCATTTGCATAATGCTTTCTTCAAGTTCGGGAAAAGGTGGAAATCTGACAGTGTCAAATTTGGTGAATACGGAGGATGTTCAATGAGTTTAAAGCAAGACTACAGTCATGCATTACATCCATGACCACAGACCTGTCCGCAGGTGCATTGTCCTGCTGGAACAACAATCCATTTAGTGAGTTTTTCACGATGTTTCGCCTTGATTTGCGAAGTTACCTCAGCAGATTGTCCATTAATGGTCTGACCTTTCGGGGGGGGGGGGGGTAGTCCACCAGTAAGATTCATTTGAAATCTCAGAAAACAGAAGGATGGATGGAACAGCGGTGGCAGATGAGGGTGTTCCTGGGTGCCGTTGTACAAACCAACCTTAGCGCTATGACTGTCGTAAGTCTATGTTAAGGTATGTGAGTTACGATCACCTTAGCGCTACGATCGCTTTATACACCGGGACCCTGGTATCGAACTTAGCTGTCTACCCGTTAACAATGACAAAGGAAGGGACATCATCCCCTTAAGTTGAAACCATGTCCGCATCAATGGTTATGTGAGTTAACCCTTTCAGTTTTGAGATACTTCATGAAGACGCCGTTGCCAAATTTGTCCATTTTCATCAACAAAGAATACCTAATCCCTTTGAATCCCGCGGAAGTATTCTGCCTGGTTGTATATCTAGTACAAATGCCGATATTAAGCATGGGAAGTAGTGTACTTAATACGTACAAACTGTGAAGGGTGTACCATACAACCTTCTTAATTAGAGGGAGCATGGGTGGCCCAGTCGTCTAAGGCGCCCCGATTCGCTGTGCAGAGTTGCGTCCCTTGGGCAAGCCAGAAACCTGTGATTGTGGGTTCGAATCCCGGTTCGCCACGACTATGTTTCTTGGTTTGTCAGCACCATGCTCGTGGGTTTTACCGAAGTGGTAAACGTGTGAAACCTGCATCACTTCGGGCTTTCCTCCCACATCAAGCTGACACGCCGTGATGTAACTGGAATACTGTTTAAAGCAGCATTAAACCCAACTCACTCACTCACTCACTGTACAGGGTAAGGCCATCCTGATTATTGTGTGTTTTACATCTCCATTCCCTGATTCAGAGGAAGCAGTCACCATAGCCACAAAGAATAGCCACCACTGAATCAGCCGCCCACGTACAAATAACTACATCGTTGTGGCCCTACTGCTTATGGTCACCAAATAACCGGCGTGCGTGACCCAAGAGCTACACCCAATCAGACTTGTTCTGTGTCTTCTCTTACAACAGAATATAAAAAAGGCCCAGGTATTATTATTTTTTAATAATTGCGTACTTAAACTGGCCTGCTGACACAGGGGCGTGTGCGCCATGATATTAGTTTACCTTTGTATCATTCACTGTGTTTATATTTAATCTTAACATTATCCTGTATTTACAGGATTATAATTGGCCTGCGATATCACTTTCTGTAAATACAGAGCACTGACAATTAATGACAAAGAGCACTCCTGTGAGAAAACAAAGATATTGATCTGCCTTACAAAAGATATAATATCCCACATTCATAGTAGTGTATGTTAGAGAGATGTTGCCCCGAATAATTATTATCAAATAAAGATAACGACCATCGAAAATCATAACTACGAGTATTTGACATTGTAAAACCAAATATTTTAATTTTGAAAATTAATTAGTTTAATACGTGGGATAAAACCTTTGTCTGTCAAAAATACAAATTTCATAAACATTGTTAACTTCAATTGTTGTATAACAATATAGATTATTGCGCAAACCAGCATTACAATGGATTATAAAGCTATTTATGTGTAAACATAATATGGCAATGTTAGTACAACTTAAGATGAACTTTGTTATTTGAACGCAAAATACGTTGTCTTTTCGTACACGTCACGTTTCCCTTTGCCCTGGGGATCGTTTGAAAGCATGACTATTATTTAGCAAAATACCTGGTTCAATACTTAGCATTTGGCGCAAATAGCTTGTCGGTAACGAGTGCTTACACGCCGTTTTTGTGCAACGTTGGATCTTGCAGAACTGACCTAAACGTTATCGAAATATCAAATCGTTCACAATATGTTTGTATCATTTTTTGTGTCATTAAAATTTAAAAAGTTCTTTGGAGGGGTGGGATGAGGCAAAATGGATTTGAAATGAAACCAAACTCAAAGCAATACAACCAACAATTTATGCAACATTTCAAATAGGGTGAGGGTCTAAGATCACATATGAGACTACATAACCCACCGAATTAAACTCCTCGCTGCCGCGTCCCTAATCACCCCTCCCCCACCCACAAGCTCGCGCCACCCCGCTGTCACACCAAGGCCCCACTCCCCTACTGCCTTACCCCTATAGAGACAACTCTCACACCTGTCCAAAGACGCTACCTTTGACATCCCGTCATGCGTATTTCCTTGCATGAGCAGAACATGCACAAAGGCTTCGCAGATAGATAATCAATGGCTCGTACTTTAATTAGACAAGTGGCCTTTATGTCTCGTCATTAATATTTATCATACTTTTCATAAAATTCGAACAGAGGAACACGCATTTAGTTTTTTCAAAGACGTGTACCCATTGTTCGGTTGGCTGTAAAGCCGTGTGTGGTTTAATACGTGTCATCACTTCCTGTGTTGGATAGATTCCCTGTTATCTCCAGGTGGTTGTCCCATTTAGTAACATGTGTTAATGCGGAAGAACAGTTTTTTTATAATGCCACGTGCTAAATACATGTAAAACTGTATACATTTCATGATCCCATTGTGAAATATTTGAAATGAAATAGTATAAAAAGTGTTCAAAGAAAAATGTCATCGTTCACAATTTGTTTGTACTTTCCTTAAGTTGGCTCCCGTGCAATGGTACATTGGTGTAGCCTTATGGTTGGAGGGTTCGATTCCTAATGATTGAAATGTTCCAAACCCATTCTTGGTGTCCTCTTGGTCCATTCTTGGTCTGTACCCACTCATAGCCACCCTCCGTCCGCATTGCATTGGACGTGTCCACAATTGCCAGACGAACGTCTAAAACAAGGGACCTATCTCCACGATTCGTTAAGAAAGAGTTGCGTTGATCCAGAGGCCTTTATTTTAAACTGCCGGGCAAAAGAAAATAAACTCCCATATTTTACGGTGGCTAAAAATTAAACCAACAAGAAATGGTTAAACGATAGTGATGTATTTTCATTCGAGTATCATAGTTGTATTTTTGGCCTTAAGTTTGCAGTGTTTCGGCGAACGTTTGTAATATTTTGGTCCAATCCAGTTTGAAAGTGTATACTTTCTTTTGCCCGGTAGTTTACAACATGTTCCTTGTGAATTGACTACTACTACATAATGGTGGACAGGTGACCAAGAAGGTACTTGTAGATGATGACAAACTGATCTGTTACTGGTATTACAGCTTGACTTTTGGTTTAACGAATCAACTAAACGAACTTAGTGACAGAGGCATGCGTTGGACTCCCACCTACAACAGGGCAGCCAGCCATGTTTACTGAAAAAGGAACATATCGTGACAGATGTAGTATTTCAAAACAAAACTGTTTAACGTCGCACTCAGCTATATGCCAGCTACACGACGACGGTCTGTAAATAATCGAGTCTGGACCTGACAATGCAGTGATTGACATCATGAGTTTCGATCCATGCAATTTGGATACGATGACATGCAAACCAACCAAATCTCCGAGTCTGACCACCCAATCCTGCTAGCCACCTCTTTTGAAAAGCATGGGTTAAAGGGGACCGAACCCACACCATATTGAGCAAGAACAAGCAATATTACACAGTAGGATTTGAATCAGCATAATAGCAAGCATAAATGTACAAACTAAAAACAGACAACACGGCAGACATGGGAAGTCTCTTCTCAAAATATGGACCTTTGAAAGGAAAATTGGCGGCCATCTTGGATTTTCGGTGACTAAAGTTATTTTCTTTTCCGTCACATCAAGGCAACCGACCTAGACTAACATTTAGTCCCCGAAATAAAGTTATCTCGTTTAAAAATATATATATCTACAAAACATAAAAGAAAATCTAAATGGAGCCGGAACAATGTTCAATTTCAGAGACAATCTAGACTTGCCAAATCATTCTAGGCTTGAGTTGAATTACTTTTTAATTTATTCTCTGTGGCCAGGGAGACAGACTAAGACCGACAACGCAGATGTGTGTGTTTATGTCACAGACTTCGACAAGTATACGCTATCTGCTTCACTATTCGGAAGAGGAGTATCCGCACTTAATTGATGCCTTGTAGATGCTACTTGCATTGAATCTCTGGGGACAAGTTAAAGCACCACCAATATAGACATGTACAGTAAATGTGATCACCCAAGAATATCATGATGGAATTTCTACGAGTAGACGCATGGTGCCAGACAAGGCCAATTAGTAATCTACTAAATATCAATAGGGCACAGTGGGGCCTGGCTGAGGGTTCACTGTGCCATCGGCACAGAACCAGGTCACGTTAAAAAGACTAACATCGAGTCTCTGAAAAGAAAGTATTTTACAGAAAGAATTAAATGTTGAATAATCTTAATTGTTATATGGCAGTGTAATATATTGTTAAACAGTTATTGTAACTGTATTACATTGTTTCTGTTGAGATTCGGCGAAGGTTCATTGCATTGTATTTGGACAATGGTTTGTTGTCAGGAATGTAGTGCTATTAAATGTAAGCAGTGGTGAGGAAGTTATTATATTTAAATGCTCGAATTATCTGTAAACTTCCTGAATTACATGGATTGATGTAAAGAAACATGTGGAATATTCTGTGATATTCAAGTGACACTGAACTGGTCTGACACCGTGTTGAAAGTGTATTAAGCTAGTTAGACTATATAAGTGAAGCGGACGCTTGCCTGTCATTTCATCTCACATTATATCAAGACCAGCTTTCGTGGGTAGATTACGTTTCACCCTGGTGTTCAGCCTAGGCCTATCTCGGAAGCTTGACCACTGTTGCTGCGTGGTGATTATTATTCTTGTCATTGTCATTTCCACTGCTCTCACATTTTATACTGCCATTGAATATTGTATAACCACTCTATTGTGTACTGCCATTTCAATTGCTGTGCTGTAATCTGTATTGATTTGCAACCTAGTTAAGTGTGTAATACAATTGTTGATTGTATACCATTTGTTGGTTGTTTGTTTCACACTACATTCTTTACGTGCAGATTTCGGGTTAACATATTGTTTCAACTTAGGAATCGACACGTAACAGAATAAACTCTTCACTCAACAACGTGTAGTAATGAGTAAACGTGAACGAACATTCTTGGTTTTCAGAGCTTATTGTTCACATGTCGTCTCTTAGAGGGGCAAGGGTGGCGCAGTCGTCTAAGGCGCCGCGATTCGCTGTGCAGAGTTGCGTCCCTTGGGTACGCCAGCAACCTATGATTGTGGGTTCGAATCCCGGTTCGCCCCGATTACGTTTCTAGGTTTGTCAGCACCATACCCGTGCTCATGGGTTTCACCGAAGTGGTAAACGTCTAAGACCTGCATCACTTCGGGCTTTCCCCCCACATTAAGCTGTCACGCCGTGATATAACTGGAATACTGTTAAAAGCGGCGTAAAACCAAACTCACTCACTCGTCTCTTAGACGGATAGGGCAACAGGACACACAACCAGACAGGACCCTTTTTCACAAAGCAACCTTAGCTATGACTGAGCTACTCCCATACATTACCTTACGATAGTCGTGTATATAATATCGCTTTGTGGAACGGAGACCCAGGTTATAGTCGACGCATCCCGTGGAGACTGCGGATGGAATAGCCACTGTTGGTCAGGCGCGGTAACTGTTCGTTGCGTAGCGTTGGACGCACACGACATCAGCCACTGGTATGTCTGGACGAAGACTCGATTGTTTACAGCCACCATGACACGTCTGAAAGTGTTGCTTACTGCGGCGTAAAATAACAGTCGACCCATTGCGTACTGGTGCTATATTGTGATCCACTCAAAATGGAAGTTCCACAGACAAACCCTGCAATTAATATAGTTACATGGTAAACATTACCCCTGCAATAAAGAGGTTAAAACCATAAATAAAAAGCATTGCACTGTTCATCCAACACTTAACTTCCAAAGGACATGTTAAACCAATCACCAGCACCCAATGCCTGCAATAATTCTACCATCAACTCTGTAAATGTTTTATATTAAAAACCATGTGACATGTACTCTGTGTAGGATCACTGTACCGTTACAGAATTAAATTTAAGTGCAGCATTAATTTGGCTTCTGTCTGAAGCGATGTTAACGTAACTTTTGACATCAAACTGAAATATGAATGTGTTTGATACTGTTATACTCGTGGCTGCGATATTCTAGAGCATTAACCACCATTTGTCCACATTTAATTCTAAGTGGGGAAGGGTGTCCCAGTCGTCCAAGGCGCCGCAACTCGCTATACAGTTGCGTCCCTTGGGCAAGCCAGAAACCCATGATCGAGAGTTTGAATCCCGGTTCGCCAAGATTATGTTTCTAGGTTTGTCAGAACCATACCCGTGCTCGTGGTATCACAAAGTGTTAAACGTCTGAGACCTGGGCCCCGTTCCTCAAAGCGATCTCAGCACTAAGGTGATCGTAAGTCCCATACTATACCATAGGCTTACGATCATCGTAGCGCTAAGATCGCTTTGAGGAACGGGGCCCTGGACCCACTTGCACAAAGCGATCTTAGCGCTAAGACTATTGTAAGCCTATGTTAAAGTATGGGCGTTACGATCATCTTTGCGCTAAGATCGCTTTGTGCAAGTGGGCCCTGCATCACTTCGGGCTTTCCTCCCATATAAAGCTGACACGCCGTGATATAACCGGAATACTGTTTAAAGCGGCGTTAAACCCAACTCATACACTTCAAGGGGCGGTGGAGTAGCCTTGTGATTAAAGCGTTCGCTCGTCACGACGAAGGGTTCGATTCCCCCATGGGTACAATGTGTGAAGCCCATTTCTTGTCCCCCGTGGTGATATAGCTGGAATATTGCTAAAAGCGGCGTAAAACCACACTCACTAACTCTCACACTTCAAATTCTTATCACCTCTGTAGTGTAACACTGTATAACGTTTCTGTGGAAACACGTTGCTGTCCTTCAACAACAAACGGCATAACAAGAGGAGTCTTTTTTGTAAAGTGGCAGATATGTGTGTAGAATTTAAGTCGCTTTCTTTGTGGCAATTTGGCTATTGTCAGTTTCTATTAGATAATGTCGCAATGAACATACAACAGCTCGCCCGCTGCACAACGCTCTTTATTGCGACGCGTTATTTGTTTCCGTCAATCATAACCCTGTCACGGAGTTCACCGAGGACTGATCACACACAACGCTCCGCGGCAGACGATATGATAAACAGAAACACATCTGAATCTTTTCTTGTCGTTTCTCGACAAAAGCTACTCATACAGGTACAAACGGAGGCTGGATAATTAGGCAGGGTAACCAGGTGTGTTAGAGGAAGAGTGGAACCTGTGACACAAAGCTCTACATCTCCAAGTATTCTTCTATTCATATGTTTTCAATATGGCCGCGGTTCCAGTCATGCCCAGAACTCGCCCCATGTATTATTCCGCATAAACCTATGTTTTTCTTTTCCTCTTAATTCGATACTTGACGGTGGCGGGAGAGGGTGGTGATTGTTGACAACCCGAGGCGAGTTTGGCGCGTGTCGGGTTGATCAATAACGGCACGCGTCATGAGGACCCTCCCAGCAGAACGCGCTCCCTCTTTGTGACAACGGCCTCGAAGTTTGTAACAAGTTAGGAAACAGAAAAGGTCGTCGTGTTGGTAGAAGCTTGAAAACCATGTTGTGTTTATCAAGAATTGTTCTCCACGCTTCATGGCAAGTCTGGACGAGACGACAGGTTGGCCGCCACTTGGCGAAGGAACTCTTCAGACCGGAAAAAGTACAAATATTGCTTTGAAAACGCATGCGCGTTAAGCATTTATTCGTGAATGGCCAGAGAAAAACTGCGTGCATGACAACTAATCTGTATTGTGCTCGAGTCAGGGAGAACACCAAGTGAAGAATACATAATCACCTGAGTAAATAGTTACATTTTTCAAACTAGAGCCAGGATTTCCCCTTTTATATCGTATACAGAAGTGGCATAAGCCATACGCTGAAACGCGTGGGACCCGAGTATACCCAGCGACCGAGTATACATGGGTACACCGCGTTTGCATTGGATACAAAGTCGTCAATTATTTATAACCTTTACACATTATGCTCATAAAAATAGAATATTACTTTTAATTTCGGCACTTCGCCTGAGTTAGTTTCGATTTTAACATTGCATTATAAAGACACGGAAATGAAAACAATAAGGGGTGTCGATAGAGCATGGCTCTTGTACGCTGATGGGGAGACGGATATGGACAGGGAGGGTGGATGGGTGGGTGAAGGGGGGAGGTTAGCGGGTGTTAACGCAGCATAGTTTATACTTCAAAACAAAACGTTGGCTCAACAATTTGCACGTTGTGCGATCAAAGAAAAGTAACAACGTGTTCGTGAATGCGTGAAAGTAAGTTCATAATTAAAATAATTTTATCGACGGCCCTCAGAAGTTGGCACTACCACCCAGACGGTGCGGTGTTGTTTTGTTCTATTAAACATCTTTTCATGTGTGCCGAATTTATCTTTGAGCAAAACAGCGTGTTATAGTTCTAGTCAACGTTAATTAGCTAAAACGTCAATCGTTTTTAAGGAACGCTTTATTAAATATTTTAAAAAAGATTTTTAATGGAATTATTTTTATTTTCGGTTAATCAAACCCAGCCGGCCCCTTAATAAAAAATAAACATAAATTAGATCTTTGTGTGTTCACAGGTAACGGTCAAAATTGCATCTTAAATTTACGCAAAAATTGGTTAAATTCATTAAAAAAACATATACTTATATAGTTGTAGTATTGGCATACTGGTTAATATCTGTGCACACAACAGTCTTAAGAGTATTGTCTGTGGTGGATAAGTGTGAGTGACTTAGGTTTTACGCCGTTTGTAGCAATATTCCAGCAAAACCATTGCGGGGATTTGGCCTTCAAACATTGTAACCGTATGGGGGGGGGGGGGGGGGGGGGGGGGGTAGGTTGCGATGAACGCTTTGACCACTCGGCAACCCCACCGCCCCAAGATCGCTGAGATGTGCGTAAAATCGAGTAAGATATAACTGATTTAGTGGAAGTGGCCCAGAATTGGTGTTGGTGAATTTATCTGTTGGATACAAAATGATTTGGGTGTAATCTGAATTTGAAATGTTTACATTTGGCACCAGCGTTAGATAAAACTTTGAGATAACGCAAGTCGAAACATAAAGATCCGCACTATAGTTATAACATCTGTCTGTTTCATGAGATTTTATTACATGAAAAGTTCGCTTCCGTGGTCTAGTGGATAGACCTTCTGGCGCTTCAAACCAAAAGGTGTAAAAACAAGGACGGGTGGGCTCGGTATACTGTGTCTGAGTAAGGTATCCATGTTAAACTGCGGCATTAATGTCAGTGCGCGCGCGCACGCACGCACGCACACACACACACGTGTATAAGTGCAATAATCTTGAACGCAACGTTAAACCCCACCACGCCTCGCCTCACCTATTTAATATGCGCAGTTATACAAATCCGACTGAGCTTAAGCCTGAAGAGTGAGATAAAATTTAACCTCGCATCGGCATTATTACAGCCATACAGCGACGATTAAGACTGACGATTGTTTCCAGGCCTTCACGAGATGACCAATAAACGGCCATTAACAATGGTCCCTTTTATCTACATTTCTCTTTACAATAAATATACACACAGCCAAATCTGTATGTAATCACTATCGACACTACCATGTCATCAACACTCCGCTCTCTCGAACTACGGATAGTTCGATGTATACAAACAGGAAAAAATAACTGAGCTTCATTGTTACGTTATTGTGAAAATAACAATGTAATATTCAGTCATTCGTCTGATCATTGTTCATCTGATCAAATTCATTGACAAAACCCATACCTGGATATTGGAGACAGAGAGACACGCCCTTAGAGAGGGGTGGTGTACAACTCTTTAAACAATGTCAATATCGGGTGTGACCACCATTTGCGTTGGTGCAGGCGAGGCAGCGGCGTCGCACTGAAGACACCAGATGATTGAAAACAATCTGGGGAATATTTTTCCAAATGTTGGCCAAACCGAGCTTGCCTTACCGGCTGGTTCTGGTCCTGTCGTAGGCGTCCACCATCTCATCCTAAACATGAGGTCTGGAGAAACAGCCGGCCATGTCAGGACAGAAATGTTATGCTGCCTCAAAAAGTCTGTTACAATACGTAGAACGTTTGGGTGAGCATTTTCCTGTTGCAACCTGACTTTTTTTCCTATTTTGACTTGTACCATATGTTCCCATGTGTTTTTAGGTGAACAATTGACTTGCCTTTGCATGAGTTTGTGACGGGTGCGCACACCTTTTCGCGAACACCTGGTATCATTACTATTTTATAGTGATTCATAAACACATGGTCATTATATAGTCGGAATTGTGCGATCGACTCTGCTTTTCGCAGAGATTTCTATTGGATATGGAAAGGGTTTTGTCGTTATATATACGTCCCTGTATTTGCACAAAGGGTAGAAAATGACCTCGAACGATGTCGGCATGTTAGCGAAAGCCAATCAAATTAATAATAATTAGCTATGTTCTCCAAAGAGTTGTTTTGCCACCCCACACTATTATACTTAAACCCCAAAACTGACAACGTTCAGTTAGGCAAACGTCGCTAAAACGTCCTCCTGGGCGCCGTTAGGCCCTTGCACGACCATCAGAGCTGTTCAGATGAAACCTGGACTCATCTGTGAACAGTATACTGTCCCAGTCTTGTCTTCTGAACCTCAGATGTCGTCTACACCAAGCTAGGCGTGCCTGATGGTGACGTGAAAGCAACATTGGGCGTATCGATGGAGTTTGGGGCCGGACGTTGTGTTCCCTCAACCGGCTGTGAATGGCCCTGTCACGCATTGGACTCAACCAAGGAATTGTCCGAGCTGTTGATGTAGCTGTTTGGTATCGATTCCGTAGTTACACCAACGAAATATGGTTGTCGTGTTGACGTGACGTCACACGTGGACGACCGTTCCGTGGCAAGTCGTAATTGTTGCCCTGATATATATAACGTCTCAAAGTAGACGATATTGTGTTTCGGTGAATATTAAAATGTCTGGAAACTTCTTTATGCTGTTCCTGTTCGCAGCATACCCGCGGAGCTGACGTTGATTTTCGGCAAGTAGTGACATTGCGTAAGCGTCATTTACGGTTGAACAAAAGTGTTCATATGATAACCTGATAGCTAAACAATCAGTGTGTACTGTTCACATTCATAAAATACGTGTATCATGCTCCCAACAAATACGCCAACATCCAAACTGTGCGCCGTGCATGAATATGCACGTGCAAACTGTGAATACTACCATAAAGTCAAGATGTTATCATGAATATGTATTGAAAGATGCATTATTCAATATTCGGAATATGTCTACTTTAGTGAACTTTACGTGAAGCACGGTTACTTTCTTCCCTGAGTATATTTCGATCTCCCAGAAATATGGTTAACGTGGTTTCACCGAACATCAAAATTACATACTTAATGAAACAAAAACGTATTTTTTCCAGACGCGTTTCTCCATCGCGCACGAAACTCAGCTGAAAACGTCGACCATTACTCAACACAATAGTTATATCGAATTCGTCCCACAAATCAACATCTGCTTTTGCAGCGGAGTTTCAGTTTACTGGTTTTCCTGTCTGATGTTCATACCAGGCCAACCCCACCTAGAACAGACGCAAAGCAGCAGCAGGTGCCTGATCGATCATCGCGGATCACTCTTACGGCCATGTTTACAAAGCTGTATCACCGGATGTTGTGCATTAGGCAGAAAATTCAAACTCGGGACGAAGGATGAAAAGAGAATCCAGATTGCATCTATGTTGGGGATTTGCGAGATCGCTGGCGGAATAAATTCCTGTTCGTCACGATATTCCCCTACCGACTACACTTCACCTCATTAGATCAAAGACCTTCGGCGGAAGTGAGCTTTACGCATGTTCATTACGTCCCATGTAAATGGCGGCATCGCCCTCGTTGAAACAAGGTATCGCTTTCAACTGATGTAATTAAAACAATGCTAGGAGACTTTGCGAACTTACTTCGGAGATTTTCGGTGCATCGGACTAAGAGCTGAACGCAATTATTCAATTCGTGAATAATCTACATCGGAACCTCTCCCTCGCGTCTGTCCTTGTCGGACCGTCGCGGTGCTGGGGTTTGTCGTCCATGACGACAGGTGCTGATTTCAACACACAATTTATTGCAACTTTGCATGCGGCGACATCAGGCACGTGCACCTTTTGCATCGCCCGTCGGGATATCAGATAAGCATTGCCTGTTTTCAATGTAACCTCTTGGGTGTTAAGCAAGGCGAAACTGCGCCCATTCAAAACAACCACACGAAGAACCGCGTTGTCTGCTTTCGGACACAGCGGTTTTATGGAATACAATCCTCTTGATAATTTCCGTAATTTATTCGACCATAAAATTAATTACTTAAATGGGTTTTAAGACGAATCGAACTACTTTTATTCAATTGCACATCCTAGTGTAGCGGTCGTTTCTTTTGTGTTTCTTTACATAGTCAAAATGTGTCATATCTGCCAAGGCATTTTGTGGTTTTAGGACGGCCCATAGACATTGTCTTGTTCTAAGCGCAACCACAGACCTGTGACCTGTCACCGACAACGAACACGTGCACGATATTTAATCAAATCATGCATCGCGGATACTAAGTGTTGGTGCTAAAAGAATTACATTCATTTTTCTTTTGATTCAGAATAGATTTGAGAAATCACATGAGACAATTGGTACGATTTCCCGTTCTACTGGGCATTTAAATAGACGAGGGGCTGTTATGTCTGCTTGTTGTGGAATGAAGTTTGTGGAGTACGTGAAGGAAAGGAAGAGAATAAGAAATTATCATTCATTATTAAATATTTCAAAGCCTGCCTAACAGGAAGATATGGACATTCCACTAGCCTCGAAACCAATGTATTAAAATTTACACTCGCGGCAAGATGTGCCTATTTTAAAGGTCGCATTGGTTAAAAAATATCCGCATTTTTAATGCTCATATACCGCATGCAATATTCGACACGTTTGAACAATATGCCCATTATGAGGATTGACCGCCCTTTAAAAACTAATTAGACGGAATTGCCTGACTTTTTATACAAGAGAAAAAATATATAAAGGTAAATTGTTTCATATAGATACATTATTTCGTACTTTGGCTTGAAAATATACTCGTGGCATGGCTAAGTTACAGGTAAAAAAACCTCAAATGTAAACACGCTAAATATCTGATAGTTTATGTTTTCCAGCTGATGAGGTATTTGCATTCATAAATATCAAAACGTGTTATTCTCTGAAAACAATACGTTTGACGCATCCTCGCTTTTGACAATAAACCGGAGAACAAATACCTAATTTGGTTTGGCCTTACCGGCCCAGCGCGACACAGATACCTCGTTAGATGAACAGAGTGACTTGATCCGAACTACATTTGAAATCCCTCGTTTGTAATACAAAGTGACTTATTCGGCACTATATTTGATTGACACTACATTTGTATAAACGTACTAAGCTTTTATCTGATATCAAATAAGATGAGGTGAAATGGGGTTTACGCGTTCAGGATTATTGCAGCGATATAGCGATGTGCATGCGTGCGTGCGTGTGCGTGCGTGTGCGTGCGTGTGCGTGCGTGTAGCGCCCTGTACTAGTCCGGACTAATGCCGATTTTATAGTGCTGCGCCCACAGAGATACCATGCCGCAGTTTAGCATGGATACCCTATTCAGATACAGTATACCGACAGAGCCGACCAGTCCTTGTTTTATCCGTTAATGCCGAGCGCCAGGCAGGGCAACAAGCAGCACCATCTTTAAACATCGTTTAGTATGACGCGACCAGGATTATCGCTAACCCACCTTCCGCTCTCCTGGCAGACCTTCTGTCCACTTCACAACTGATCACGAAGAATTAGTAAAAACAATAAATTACATTACCTTGTAAAACATAAAACCCATGTAAATGCTCGCTAAAAAATCAAGTATTATATTGTGTCTTGTTTGCTTTAGTAATAGTACATTATGTATTTTGAAGTGTGGAAACATTGAGGACAGAATACGACTTCTATTTTAGTTTATCAATGCTACGTTTTCTATAACAGTACTGGGTAGCCTTGTGGGGAAGGGGGGGGGGGGGGGGGGGGGAGGGGGTGTGTGTCTGTATCCTCTTGATCTGTCTACAAACAACAGCATGAAGAAGAAACAACAATATGTTGTTTATGCTTGATGAAGAAACAGAACGTATCATTTATCACACACGAAAATGGGGCGGTCGGGTAGCTTCGTGGTTAAAGCGTTCGCTCGTCACGGCGAAGACCCGGGTTCGATTCCCGACATGGGTACAATGTGTGAAGCCCATTTCCGGTATCAGCCGCTATTACTAAAAGCGACATAAAACCACACTCACTCACTTGCTCAATAACAGTACTAGCATCAGTACCGAAACGTCGTTTTCATAGAATAAAAAGGAATTTTGACACATGTCAAGTCTGTCTTTTATATTTTGAATGTATTCGCATATTGTATTATGCAGTCATACAGGTTTGAGGGTACAATGAACATACGCCGATATCGACATAAAACCAATATTGTAAGAATTTACGAACAACGGAAGTGAACTTACAGGCTTCGATTAACACAGTGTGGTTCTTTTTTTCTTATCACTCTCATTACATTGTTTCAGATGGGGTTTGTGTTTATGTATGTTGTTCATGTCTTGAGCTTCTTACTGAACTTACCATTTTTTAACAGAGGGAACTGTGCCCAAATAATTAGTAACTTCATATTTGCATAATCAGTAATTGTATGATAAAAAGGTGGTATCCAGTGGCCCTGACTCTCGTCGTAGACAAGATGACAGAAACAGTCAGTTACGAGACGAGATGTAAACTTGATATCATACTTCCATTCACCAGGAGAGCAGCCCGCTCTGGCAAACAGCGTTCAGCGAGATTCGTTCGGTCCCCATCTGGCACGGAGATATTCGGTGTCACTAGCAAGAAATTCAAGAACACGCAATTACGAGCGTATTGTTGAAATATTGCATTTTCTCTCACGTGCCATCTACAGCTAGTTATTACCACCGTGTTTTATTGTTATTAGAGTAGTATAGCACGAAAATGATCCTATTTTGATGTGAAAAGTATAACTGAGGCTCTCCGGAAGTGTTAATGCAGTTGAAATGTTGGGTTTCTTACAAATTAATTTATTTGGTTGCTTTTTGCTTTTTCTTGCAACGGGAAGAGTGTTCATATGAGCAGATTTGTCTCAACAGAATGGTATTCTGTGTTACTAAAAATATAGTGTAAGGTGGTAACGTTATTTCCTTATTTCTGTTGAATCATTACGGTTGTAGGCGGTCATTCTTAATCAGCAACCAACTTTTAACAAGGTTTAGATCTGTCCTCGTAACGCTACAAACGTAACCAAAGCCACAAACGAATAATCAATTTAGGCATCACATATATAAATAATTGCAATTTCGTTCAAAGTACAAAGGCAATTCCTTATGGAATTACGAGAGCTTGATATAAAGTATTCGTTACGGTGGTGAGTCCCATACGGTAACCTCACGATGTACAGCTAAGAGATGCATGCTGCGCGCGCAAAAGCGAGCACGCCACCTGACGGCGAATGATTAAATCATTAGGGTCATTGTTAGCTGAACTACATGAGGTCAAAGGAAATCGAGATTAAGAGAAATTAAACACTCTTTATTTAAACTTAACCGTGAATGTCATGTCTGTGAACTGTTAGATGAAGAAGAATATGTAAATACGAAGCTGGTTCATAATTAATACGTTACGCTGCCCCCTACCTATTTCTGTCGCGCCTTGAAGAACCGGAACTTGGGGCGGGACTCCCGTCATGCATCAGCGATTCCCCACGCGCTTTAAGACCCCTGCCATAACACCTGTTCTCAAGGACTACGTATTTCTTCGTGTTTAATTGTGGGTGCATTGCATTTGATAGTATAAACCAGACATTAGGTGCAACACGTTTTGAATGTTAATAAGCAGCTAAGAATGCAAACGTCGTATTTGATGGCTGTCTGCTGTTGTTAATTTAATAGGGGGAATTAACAGTTTTATTAAGCTTCTAATCTATTCTGACACACATCAACAAGCAATGAATAGATTTAAACATTAACGTACAATATGCTACAGTATAAATACACCACTAAGCATAAGCCATGGCAGGTATCATTCATGAATTTTTATAAAAAAATTATTCCTTTTTATAACGAATTCGCAGAAAATATTATCCTGAAAGTTAATGGCATTCTAAATACCGAAAGCACTTACGACTGAGTGTATATAATGATTATCTGTGGTATTGTCTATAAATCGAAGGCGTATGCTTTTTGTTCGTTGTGAAATTTAAACCATTATCAACAATGTTTGCAACAAAGGATATTTATTTAAACAACAAATGACTATCTTCTACAGCTTTTATTCAACACTGCATTTACATGTTTATCTGAGAGTTTTATTTGTATTAATAAAACATTTCCGGGCTATCTTGATACAATCGTTAAGCATCATTAACGACCCTATATGCCGAACAGGATACTTCCGTCTCATTGATACAGCAACGTTAAAGGGCCGAGAGTCGTGCATCACTTACTCACTGTGGGTCCGTGCAGATGGGTTTATTTTCTCTGCCAGGTTTTAACATATTTTTTAAATACTTAACTTAGATATCATCGCAACAATGTTAGTTCAAGCTTTACATTTCCACTAAAAAGAGATTGATAGAAATATAGCTAAACATAGAATCGTTAATGACGCCAAAATGCATATGTATGGTTAAAACTGATAATTCTCTCAAGGTATACAATTACAGTAGAAAACACACACAACCAACGCGATAGTGATGGTGTTGATTTTATGGCTGCTGCACATGTTTCTGATCGAAGGGTTTGTCGATTTGTATTTAAAAAAGATTACGATAAAACGTTCATGAATATTACACAATGCATTGAGACTCCCACGTGACGTAATACCCATGTACTTTAAGCAAAAAGGAATAAAAAAGACTAATTCTCGGTTATGAAAGAATTTTTTTTTTAATGCAATTAAACGTATTATCCAAGAAGTAAATGTCAATAACATGTATAATATCCCCATCAGTTGAAGAGCAGAAACGCTACATCGTATTAACGCGGTGATTATCTTCAGTTTTATCAGTTTTATAATCGATACCCTTTTCTTAGGCCTTTTATTGGTTATGTTAATAATTAAAATATTATGTGTAAGCGAACAATTATCTCCAAGAACTGCCTGTCATCTACTCGAGTTGGCGACCATGCTGGTACTACTTTCGTGATCAATGCGCTTGATATTGTAGGAAGTTGTTTGCATACAGTCCACAATAATATAGTTCCACTTTAAGTGCTACTCTCAAATTCCCTCTATGAATTGTAAATTTCTAAATATTATCCCAGCTTCGGCCACTCTATAGTCACTGGCTGTGCTTCAATGAAAGCCCGTTTCCTTATCATCCACCGTTGTTAGAATTGTAAACAATGGTGTGGGTACGCATGTACTTGTTACATCGGATGTTCAGTCAGTTAAAACTATTTAGATAACGCTTTGATACAAACTCAAGGAGCTACTATTAACAAATAAATAAGTCTCTGTATTGTTGGCGTTGTGTGGAGTTAGTGAGTGGTATTGTATTCAGCGTTAAGCGACATGACAGCGCTGTGAGCGAGTTGGGTTTTAACGCCGCTTTGAGCTTTATTTCAGTAAAATCACTGCGTGTTAATTTGGTGTGGGATGAAGCCCGAAGTGATGCAGTACATCATTTGATGGCGATGTACCACTCACTGTCTCGGGGCGGTCGGGTAGCCTAGTGGTTAAAGCGTTCGCTCGTCACGCCGAAGACCCGGGTTCGATTCCCGACATGGGTACAATGTGTGAAGCCCATTTCTGGTGTCCCCCGCCGTGATATTGCTGGAATATTGCTAAAAGCGGCGTAAAACCATACTCACTCACTCACTCACTCCCTGTCTCCCGTATAGTACCTATGGAGACAAT
Organism: Haliotis rufescens; assembly: GCF_023055435.1. Lineage (NCBI taxonomy): Eukaryota > Metazoa > Mollusca > Gastropoda > Lepetellida > Haliotidae > Haliotis > Haliotis rufescens. The sequence goes on along the minus strand of NW_025963779.1, from coordinate 55,182,089 downwards.
CGAACTGACCAACTGAACAGTGAAGTGAATGTTGTTCTACGCCACAATCAGCGATATTCCTATGTCGCCGGTAAATAATACCGAGTCTTGATCTGGCAGACCAGGGGTTGACAGCATGAGCCACGCATCCCCCTTTTTACCCCCTCCCTTTTTTAAAATGTAAACACGCACCCAAACAAAACATGTTAAAATGTTACCATACCATGATAACATGTTAGTTTGGTTGTTAAAGTAAACGTATGAATGGTTTACATATCGTGTTTGTGATTTATGTTATATGCACAATTTAAGGTAGGTAAAAGAAAACACATTATATGACAACCAAACCCTGACCTGAAACCACTTTTATTTTAAATCCGGTTGTACTGCTCTGATCGTCATGTAGTAATGAATCTTACAGTTTTACCCATATAGAATATTCCTCTCAATATGTAGATCTCAGAGGTGCATGGAAATGCATGTTTTGGATGGTTATAAATGAAGTACTACATCGAAGTATGGTTTATAACCCAAGCATGAAGCATATCTGGAATGAGGTCTGACACGCAGATGCTATAGTTGAACGTGATAAACAGGTGGCTGTCACTCAACCGTAAAAATATGTTTATTCAAATCTTATGAACACTGACGAAGCGTTACTTAAAACACCATTACCCCAGTGAAAGTGGAAGACGTGTTGAATACGAGAGCGTTAAAGAGAGAGGAGGGGTGAGAGAGAGAGAGAGAGAGAGAGAGAGAGAGAATGAGAAAGAGAGAAAGAAAGAAAGAGATGTGAGAAGAAGAAGAAATTGATCAGCGCGTGCCGAAACGCTATGCATCTATAAACTTGTGAATGAAACAAACAAGTGCAAAACTTGCATCCGTAAAAGAAGCATTTATATATTATTGCATATACCTCAATACATAATAACAATGTTTTATTTATTTATTAAATCAATATGTAGAATGCACTTATACAGATACAAATGCATTGTGAGATCTAGACTGTATATATCCTAAACTCGTAAAAGATGAGACCCGCAAAATCTTTGTTCCGTTTAGGTTTTTTATATAAAAGCGACAAAACCCTTTCCATATTCATAAGACATGTCTGATAAAAACAGAGTCGATAGTACAATTCCGACTATATATATTTAATCACTATCAAATAGTGATGATAGCGGGTGTTCGCCTGAAGGTGGGCGTTTCCTGCCACATCGGTGGCACCCGGAGCGCATTCGGAGCCTATGGGATGCCTACTTCTTGCCTAAATGTCTTATAAATGAGGAAGTCCAGCATTTCAAATATTGTTTTCTAAGTAAACTATTTTCAACACGCCCGGAACTGAACACATTTCGCATGTGTTAAAAATCTCATTTATATCAGTGAGCATTTCATTCATTTCATGAACGGATGTTCTGTGATCCTTTGACTACGAAACTACGTTTTTTAAGATTTAAACCAAACTGTGGGTGTTATTTTATTGTTAAAACCGGAACAATCACTCATTGCATTTCAAAACAGAATATTAATCCCTGATCATTAAATGGTTAGTCTTCACATAAGACCACTATATATCTGTTACATGGCAACATGATCTTGTGGTACCAGTAATTGAAGTAACATTGTTACATCAAGCTCCGATAATAGTCCATCTCCCCACAGCTCTCTACTAAAGTCCCCCTGCACGTTTCCACTTAAATCATCTCAATGTATCATAAAAAACATTCATCATCTCTGAACGAAAGTAAAACGCTATTCACTTCGTATATATAGCGTGTAAGGTCTCCTGGGAAGAAGATTCCATAAAGTCCTGCAATGGTTTGCATGGGCTAGACTGGCGTATAATAACTCCACCATCAACTGGAATCGATTCCACTCTACATGTCATACACGAGGAATGTACGGTAACTCTCGCTTATGGGAGAACCCTCAAGTTTCTTAATTTCAGAGATAAACCAGGGACGAGCATATACTGACGGCTGAGAATCGAGGTGGTGAAGGGGTGATTGTATTACTTAATATTTGCTCTGGATCTGTGAGATAAAGCTGTTCCGACATCCTTGTTCGTCGAACGAGACCAGTGGTTTTCGAGACCATGAAGTCGCATCGACGTAACCGATATATCGAGATAATGCAGTTTCATTTAACTTTCCCTGGATTTTAACTGTTTTACTTTCTCTATGGGGCACGACAGGTAAAGTAACAACGTCTCAAAAATATACACTGCGGGCAAAAGAAAGTACCCACCCATGTTAGATGGTGGCTAAAAATGAAACAAGCAAGAAATGGTATTCGATGGTGATGTATTTGATACATGTATCATAGGTATGTTTCCGTCTAGTAACGTCTTGATAACGTTTGTAATGTTTTGGTCTAATGAAATATTCAAGTGTATCCTTTCTTTTTCCTGTCAGTTTATAACTTTCTTTTCATGTTATATAAATTAATTCAAGACGGTTATACGAAATGTCTCTGGAAATATATAATTCAAAAATGTTAATAAGATTGCAACGTCTCAAAAAAATAATTTTCTGTTTCTGTTAATAAATAGATCTATATCAATTCAAAATGGTTACATTTTAACAATATTTCGTTTGACGCATCACGACTGACGTATTTGCGACAAATCGTTCAGTCAAGTTTACACATTTAGCCATTTTGTTTTCCATCACCGTGGGAATAATCATCACACAATCTCATAATATAGAGAATCGAACTGGGTTCTGATGCGTGACATGCGACGCTTCAAATACAGGGCAAGGTTCCCTCGTGCTGGCAACGTCCTGTGTTGAAAATAAACAGAGCATGGACACTCGGCGTAAAAAATAAACGATGTTCCTTTGGTCGTCGTATAAACAGGAACGGTCAATAATCCGATATCTGTAAGATTTTTTTCAAGAAGGTGACATGATTGGGCAAACATGTATTTCATCCGTCCCAAATTGATTAACTTTAAGTTTGTTATATGCTCATTGTAGTGGCGACCTCGCTTTCATAACAGCTGTAGTACTTCTCAGATAAATTATCTGAACAATCACTCATTCCGCCGCGGGGTATAGTATAACATGTATCTCTACTGTAATACATCGATTACAGTCACTTTCTCTACAATCAAATCTCAGGAAGAAAATACAGAAGAATTTCATTTCATGTTCCACATAGCCTTGTTTTGCATGGCATGGGCGATTAGCATTTGAATTTTGAGCTTTTTAACTTCAGTAGGCCAACGGTAAATGACGTATTTCGGTTATTTTACGCTTAGAACTTTTATCAATTAATCACAGCATAACATTTTATTTTAATTTCTTCAAAATTAATGCAACATTTTCATAGGTCGACCTAAGGCAAAATCGATATCTTTTACTACAATCTAATTGCACTTTATTTTAAGAGGGTTCTTTGTGTATCTTGTTTGTTAAGATAGACATCCTCCCTTATCAACCCTGGAGGCGACAACGCAAGCCCTTCACGATAACATAACACCAATCTACTTATATCTCAATCTCTCACTCAATTGAAACCTAGGTAGAGGAAGTAAAATCTGTATGTAAGTACATTTAACGCTAGTTTAGTGGTCATATGTGGAATTTATGCTAACTAATGATAAGATTATTGAGTGACGAGGTCACAAACTAATTCTTCTAAATTCAGGCTTACAAGGGACTGTGTCAAAAGCATATTATACTAAATATCGATACACTAACGAAATGCAAAATAAAATAAACGCAACAATTCATAAACAAAAAATACAAATTCCTAATTAGCGTGGGTTAAAGGCATACATCATACCATACGATGTGTCATATATAACAGGAAATGTGTTATCGTACATTAACCTCACATTTGAAATCTCGAGAAATTTCAAGTTCGAATTTTTCATTACTGTTTCAAAGTCACTCGTTATCCATTAATAAAATCGCGCCTGCTATATATACGTTAATGTATATTAGTATAAGGGCGGGTGTGTATCTAGTTTATGACATGTTCCCTAAATTACTAGGTGGGCCATGGCAGGGTGATACACTAACCCCTATCTCTTTCATACACAGAGTCTCCGTCCGTACATAGGCTGTTGTAGAGGTGTCATACGCTACTAAAGCCTGATGTTTATGTGTAATTATCAATAGATTGGCTTACCTCCTGTCAACGCGTGTCAATTGATGGCTAATCAGTGGTGATGAGCGACTAACACTGGCATAATAAGGATTTTCTTGATAGTTCAAAGATAGGATATTTTCCATGTATCTAACATTTCAAAAAGTTTTAGATAAAGGCTATCATTTGCGGTGTTTTGAGGTAAACATTTATAGAACTGAACTGATAATGACTAAAAAACACTCTTATTTCAAAGGGGACAAAAGAATATTTGACACCTACCGCGTTTCAGAATGTGGAATTACAGGAATAGCATTTTTATTTAATTAATCATTAGTTTGTTCTAAAATGACCGGAATTAGTCCCAGATATTAACTTCAGGTATGATCTTCTTACGTTCTATAATGGTCAAATAGCCATTTTCCTTCCACCGATTTACCCACCTGAACTTGAAATAAAGGAGATCAGTGAAACCGCCATATATGTTTCCTATTTAGATCTGTGGAAATATTCAGAGTCCCAACAAACTATCTACATGATTGTATGACAAGAGGGTGACTTTAAGTTGCAACTAGTCAACTTTCTGTCTGTCTGTATGTCAGGCAGTATTCTAGCAGCTCCAACTTTTGTCTACATTTCACATATTCTGCGGTACAATCGTGCATGCTATTTCTACGAAGATTTCAAAGAGCGTCATATGACTTTTTTTGTTGTTCCGAGTTACAGCATTTTAGGCCTAGGTAAAGCTTTCAGAACGTGTGTTGGTACGAATGCAGAGGACGTTTCTAAATTTGATCAATGACCAAAATTATGTCACACCCAAATCTCTATTTTGACTTGTACAATACATTCCCGTTGGTTTTCAAGCGATCATTTGACTTGCCTTTGCATGTGTTTGTGACACCATTTGGGCCTGATGCGCTCGCCGTTTCGCTAACGCCTGATATCATCACTATTTCAAAGTGATTCATAAACACATGCTTATGATATCGTCGGAATCATACAACGGAATCTGCGTTTAGCAGAGATTTTAAGATCATTGAAACAGTTTTGTCGAATATAGTTTAGGTTAGCTTTCGGCCACAGTTTAAGCCACGACATGTCCAGATCGTATAGAAGTTGAGCAGAGTAACCAATAAAAGCCCAAGCGTAAATACACACTTATATACTGACCACAGAAATAACAACACCTTTGAGATGGAAGTTTATTTTTTACATGGAATGCATTAGCACCCGGCTTTGAAATACTGCAATAGAGGTTATAGATGGTACTACGTAGTGTAGATAAAATAATCATGTTTTCAAGCCTGTTTCAAGGGGTCCGCGGCTACGTCTTCAACGTCCTCTTGTACATAGCATTACTTAATCAGCATTCATCTGATCAATCAAGAAGGTATATCGTTTTTATGTTAAAAATGTATATTTCACATTTTCAAAGGAAAATAACCGCACTTACCATGTTACACATCTATTCCCGTAACATTATTCCCGAAGACGTCATGTGATTATAAGGAATACCGCTGATAAATGGATACAATATGACTGTTTTAAAGTCCCCCGTGGGTCTCGCAACTCATGGACCCGATGTTACGCTGTAGCTTGTCAGCTGATATATAGGCACGATAGTAGGTTTTCACGTCAACAAAATAATAAAATATGTCAGAATCTTAAGCCGCCGTAGTCATTTGACTGTCTTCATTGTGCCATATTTTACCCACAACTCCTCGCGACATCTGTCCGATGACATATGCAATGGCTCACTAGCTCTTACAGCATCACACTAATCACCACAACGACGGACTTAAAGTGACCACTTAGTGAAAGTACATAATTGTGTAGACTTCACGATTGACCATTCCAGGTAGAATAACTCGGTAAATCAGGTAAGTTGACGATGGGATGTAACCTAGATCTGCGGCTGACAGCGTCGAGGGGATCCGCGGCAACGTCGACAGTTTAATTACGGCGACAATGTTATTATGCAGTGAAACGCGTGTCGCCCGTCACACAGTCTTTATGGGACGACAGTGTATGATACATTTGTCCGCTAAACTATGTGGACAGCTGACCGCGTGCCATCGAGAACGTGGACACGGTTAGACTGTAAGGAGATTACAACTGTTGATGATGACGACTATGATGATGATTATTATTATTATTATTGTTGTTGTTATTATGATGATGATGATGATGATGGTGATGGTGATGATGATGATGATGATGATTATTATTATTATTATTATTATTATGGTGATGATGATGATAGTGATGATAACAACAATAATAATATAGTAGATATTATTTATTTGTTGTTAAAGGGGTACTAGGCTTGAGCTAAATGACATGCCTATGTATAGTAAGTCTGCTTCAAGCGGTACAAGCAACAAGTTTTGACGGCTATCTCAAATGTTTTGATGTAAACTGCCGGGCAAGATGAAAGTATCCACCATGTGTGATGGTAGCTAAAAATGACAACAAACCAGAAATAGTGATGTATTTAATCAGGGTTTCACAGTTGTGTTTTGGATCTTAAGTTTGCAGTATTTTGGCAACTGTTTTCAGCCAAGTATAGTTTTGATAACGTTTGTAATTTCGGGGGTAAAATCTAATTTTCTGTTGTATGCTTTCTTTTTCCCGACAGTTTTGATCAATCTGGCTGTTAATGATTACTCAGTGGCGGTATCCAGATTTAGACTGGGCGAGTATTCCAGGCATTGGATCACAGTCTCTCTGAAGTCCATTTCGGGTGTCCCCCGCCGTGATATTACTTGAATATTGTTAAAAGCGGCGTAAAACCCAGCTCACTCACTCAGTTTAACGCCGCACTAGGCAATATTCATTCAGCTATATGACGGCAGCCGTACAGGCCTGAGTCTGGACCAGACAAACCAGTGACTGATATTATGAGCACCACTCTATCGGCGAAGTCAGCGAGCCTGACCACCCGATCCATATAGTCGCCTCTGAAGACAAGCGAAGCTTGCCTATTCTGTCCAAGAATTGCCACGGGGAATATCAATAATAATGATGATGACGATGATATGATTTACGATATTATGATGATGAGGAGGAGGGTGACGATGATGATAACAATGATGATGATATAATTTACTATTTAAACATGTTTAGACCTTTAATCGCGTTGAAATGGACAAGGTCCATGTTTGTGTGTGTTTACAATATTAACACATCGTTTGTAGTGTATCGTTGGTTTAACAAATGCTATAGCTGCCATGCTATGCCATGAGGTGCCAATCTACACTTGTCAGAGGGGTACACAAAGTACGTAATCTAGACTACCAGTTGTCGGACTTTCATTTTGTGGAAGCCTCGGTGGCTGATTGGGTTAGATCGTTGACTTTGTGTGCTGGCCATTAGATGCCCCATTCTGGCAGTGTGGATTCGAATCCCCCAAAAGTACGAGAATCTGTACTTTACTCAGAAAGTGACATTTGTTACATATGACCACTTTCTAAAAGGCATTGTGTGTTCATATCGTAGGTTTAGTTAACTTCTTTTCAGAATACACACGTATCTTGTTCCAAACGCTCCACTGCATTGATGGACTGCCATACATACATGTATACATTGCATACCTGGCACGTGCTGGGTGTTACGTGTGCACATATGTAACGGGAGAGAGTTACGGGGATCTGCAGGGATGTAGTTAATTATGACGTTACGACCAGGTTACACTGTTCTGAAGGGAGCGATGAGCCTGATATACGAGCCAGCATGACTGACGGGCCAGCATCATGTAACGGTGCATCGGCCAGTCGTGCTAACGAGGCTCAATCTGCACATTGAACACATGGTTTGTACATCCAGTGGACAAGATATGATTTCACGACCCTTGCTGCAGTTACCGTATCCCCACATCAGTTAAAGACCACCCGATTCGTTCATATTATCATAGTTAAACCAATTGTGCCACCACAGATTTTAACTATAATAATATGAAACAATCATATAACAAAAGTAATATGAAAGAAAAAGTTAAAGACCACCCGATTCGTTCATATTATCATAGTTAAACCAATTGTGCCACCACAGATTTTAACTATAATAATATGAAACAATCATATAACAATAGTAATATGAAAGAAAAAGTTAAAGACCACCCGATTCGTTCATATTATCATAGTTAAACCAATTGTGCCACCACAGATTTTAACTATAATAATATGAAACAATCATATAACAATAGTAATATGAAAGAAAAAGTTAAAGGCCACCCGATTCTTTCATATTATTATACATGTAGTTAAACCTATCGTGCCACCACAGATTCTAACTATAATAATATGAAACAATCATATAACAATAGTAATATGAAAGAAAAAGTTAAAGGCCTCCCGATTCGTTCATATTATCATGATAGTTAAACCTATCGTGCCACGACAGATTCTAACTACAGTAATATGAAACAATCATATAACAATAGTAATATGAAAGAAAATGTTAAAGACCACCCGATTCTTTCATATTACAATAGTTAAACCTGTCGTGCCGTGACAGATTCTAACTATAGTAACATGAAACAATCATACAACAATAGTAATATGAAAGAAAAAGTTAAAGGCCTCCCGATTCTTCTATGTTACAATAGTTAAATCTTTCTTTAGTTAAATGTCATATGGCATATTAGACAGAATTGCCACGGGGAATAATAATAATATTCAGGATGACAATGATATGATTTACGATAGGAGGAGGAGGAGGATGACCATGGTGATGATGATAATAGTGACACGGCTGAACAGACTAACTATAATAATACGAAAGAATCGTTGGCCCTTTTCTTTTTTAGTAGTATATGTCACAACTAGGGGCTACGGATCGTCCCGTTAGAAAAGTCTGCCCAGTTGCGCCGTAGGACTTCTATATTTCCGATTGGAATAAAAAGTTTTTCAACTCTAATCACACTAATCTCTTCCTTAATCACTTAAATCCACATACGTACACTTTTACTCGTCCAAATAGAACTTTGAATATGGATTCTATATCGCTAACAAACACCGACACGTGTTTGGGAAAACAAAATGGCGGCCTCCACGAAAACACCACCTGTTTGTATCGATCTGCAATACTTATTCAAAGTTTACTTTCAACGAATAAAAGTATACGTACGTGGAGGTAAGTGGTTATTGGATGAAGATGCTGAACAATGAACCCAGCTGTCATGCCAGCTCAGAACGGGTGATGCTGACGGATAGATACATTGTGTACATGAAGTCATACCTCGCCCCTTTTAGTTTTTTAGATCATCAGCGTGTTAAGGCACAACACACCTATGTTCCATTCAGGATATATTCACTCTTTTGAAACATGTTAAAGCAAAACATGACCAGACTACCATCTCGGGTCTGAAATGAAAAAATACTTCAAGATTTGTTTTGTTAAAATGTCGGTGAACATATAACCATAACAAACAGCCATCAGAATCTCTTAATTTTTAGAAAATGAAGACATATAAACATGTCAAAGTATTTTGACTTTTGGGATGATTCGGATGGGGGTTTTCAGGACCTGTATGAGAGACTTAAACAATCTTGTGTTTAAAACCTAAACAATATCTTACAGAGTTTTCAATACAAAATGTATTCAGGAAACGCAGCTCATGCCCAAGGAGTCTCCATAGTCGGATCTCACTCTCAAGGAAAGGACTAACGGGATCGGGTGGTCAGGGTCGCTGGGGCGTTAAACAACAAACAAATCTCAAGGTTTGGTTGGTTGGTTGTTTAACGCCGCACTCAGCAATATTCCAGCTATATGACGGCGGTCTTGAAATACTCGAATCTGGACCAGACAATCCAGTGATTGAAATCATAAGCACCGATCCACACAATTAGGATCGATGACATGCATCAACCAAGTCAGCGAGCCTGACCACCCGATCCCGTTAGTCGCCTTTAACGACAAGCATAGTCGCCTTTCACAGCAAATATGGGTTGCTGAAGACCTATTCTACCCCGGATCTTCACGGGTCCCCAAGGAAAGGAACAAACTTGCGAGAGAATCAAGAACCTGCACTGACGCGTCACTGTTAGCTACTGTGATGACACACGATGTTCGCGAAACGGGTGTGCGGCCGTTGTGAGTGAGTATGTAAGGTACATGTTGTTGCGGGGGGGGTGTGGAAGTACAGGAAGGTTACGTTAACGTATCCATTTCAGGTGCACGTGATGTCCTGTTTACTGAACTGATAAATAAATGAGTGAGTGACTGAGTGAGTGAGTAGGGTTTAACGCCGCTCTGAACAGTATTTCAGTTATATCAAGGCCTGTCAGCCTGATGTCGGAGGAAACCCCCAAGTGATGCGGAAATTGCAGGTTTATCTCTTTGGCGAAACTCACGAACACGGGTATAGTGATGACCGAGATTCATAATCAGGGAAAATCTGGGACCCACGAACATCGGTTTCTGGCACGTCTAAGGAACACGGAATTGCACGAGTTAGTCACTCGACCCCGACTAAATTATGAATACATGTAGGATAAGGTGCCCAATTTCAAATAGTTGTTTGGCGACATCTGAATCTGTAGGAGGTTTGAACACGTGATTTGGGGTTCCCACTTGTTCCAGGGTCGAATTAATTTCATGTCCACTTGACCTTCAGCATTGACAATACTTCAGTACCCCTTGCTGGTCATAAGAGTCGGCTAAATTAGGATTGGATGGTTTGCCAAGCAATCAACAGACCACCACCCTCGAATATCCAGATTATGTCTGACATACAATCCACAAGTGGATCTGCTAATCGGAGTTATTTTTATTCTATGTTTGTCAACATCTTACCCTTGGGTTCAAAATGTCGTCCCGCGTGAGGACTAATAGATCGTGTGGTCAGGCTCGGTGAGTTTATTTATCATTGGCGTGGACCATTGCTTATAATATCCATCAATGGATTGTTTGGTCCGCTCAGTTATTTACAGGGAGCCGTCGTATAGCTGGAATATTGCTGCGGCGTTAAATAACAAAGACAGGGTGCTAATGGAACAACCCGCGTCGTTTTTTTTTCTCCAACATCAAGCTGAAATATATTCAAAGCGGCATTAAACCAAAAATACCCACTACTCTGCATTGAGAACTCGGCCATGGTTGCACGCCAACATAACCTTCTCGGTCTGAAAAACCATCGGCGGAACATCCCGAGCAATCACGACTGTTCATGTTGGATAAGGGGCCGTGTGGTAGCCATGTGGTTAAAGCGTTCAGTCGTCACGCCTAAGGTTCGTGTTCGTTTCCCACATAGGTACAATGTGTGAAGTTCATTTGTGATGTCTCCCGCTGTGATGTTGCAGGAATATTGCTAACAGCGGCGTAAAACTATACTCACTCAAAAAAAACTTCTTCTCAAACTCATTCAGTCCCTGGTCCCGTTTTGTAAGCAACACACAAACATATATACATCTTATCTTCATGGCTTTGTACCGCGGCACCTTCGTAGACTCCTTGGCAGTGAGGGTGTGGCAGCAGTGTGGCAGGGGGTAAGGGTGGAGTTCCCTTAAGGGGTGTATACAAGAAAGGGTGTACCAGCGACTGGGGTTACATTGGCCTCTCAAGGCATGCTAGGTATGGTGTCTGGACGGATTTGAAGCAGCGCTGTGTCTATCGCTGTTAAAGTCAACTGGCATGTAAAGACGTCCACGCGCGCTACATTGGGCGCTAAATGGAGGCGGTCCTGTCAAACGGACATCTTTGTCTCGGCATGTTAGTTTGCAAACATGCGCGCGTTAGTACGTAGTTGACAACGATATCTATACAATGGCGCGTCACGGCCCGGGTACAAGGGCGAGGCGGCTTTACAGACAGTGGCGACATCATAGATTAGACTTCATGCGTGCATGAAAAAAGTTGGCGTATTTGAGGCAGGAACGGGCTGGACATACAATGCACGGAGCAGGGGTGGATGTGTCGTCTGCTCGTACAACCAGCAGACGACATGTTCTCTTTGTTGCCCACAGACGCCCAACAAGACAACATTTAAATAGTCAGTAGCGATTATCGAAGCTGTGTCAATCTTGTATGTATTTGCTGAGGGTATTCTCGGGCAGAGGTTATCAAGGCGGTTGCACTGGCAAGCTGTTGTGGTATTTGTAGACGATGATGTGTATGGGGAAATACGGGTTGGAACCCTTACACGTCTGCTTCAGGTCATTTGGTTCATTTACCTACGAATTAATGAACTTGTTGACAGCCCTCCTTACCTTGAAAAAAATTCCTGGAAGCGATTGAAGACAATCGGGGTATCAATGTGGCCATGATTCGCGTGATGTTTGTATGTGGGTCTGACGTGCTTGTTGGCAAAATAAGAGTACCAGAATGATCGCTTCGTGACGACAGGATCAATCAGATAATACCAGCATGAGTACATACACTGAATGGATGTTTTCGATGAAATCACAGGGCGACGGTCAATGAAGATACAGGCGTTTCTTCGAAGCCCATATTGACGCCCCTGTCCATAACCCGAGGCTGGGTACCCCAGAAACCACTGAAACTTGAATTTTAGATAAACCACACTTATGATCTTTAGTTTGTTTGAACCAAACAGAGTGTTCCCCAGAGGTTAACATCTGAGACCTACATCACTTGGTCTTCCAACGTCAACGTCAAACGTCATATGAATGGAAAGATGCCATGTTTCCGTTTTTGTTTTCGGGCGAACAGTTGGCTTGACTTTGCATGTGTTTGTGATGGGTGTCACCGGTGGGCCAAGGTATGCTCATATTGTCGCGAACACATGGTGTCATCACTATTTGATAGCGATTCATAAACACATGTTTATAATGTAGTCGGAATCGTACAATGGACTCTTAGATTTCTTAAGATTATGAAAAGGGTTTTTATCGCTTTAATTTAAACTTTAATTACTCCATCAGTTTGTGTCACCTACTATTATGGCTACATCTTTACTGAATGTGACCTTAAATCCAACTCACTCACTCTATAAACAGCGCCCACGTGCAGATCTTACCGCAAAGACTGATGTTAATCACTTACTTTGACTTAACAGAAGCGAAGATTGTTTTCTACAAGTGGACGCAGGAAGGCACAATGCCCTATGTTCGGTATAGCGTGAGCGAGTAAGCTTCGTCAAACAGTACAGTTGAACATGGATATAACGAACAACAGGGGACCAGAGAAATCAGTTCGTTATATCCGTTGTTCGTTATATACGTTTTCGCTCGGAAACAAAACAAAACACAATACACGTAATTGAAGCATTGACTTGAATTAATATTGATCACTTCATAGCATTCAATTGATAACATTTCATAACATTCATTTAATAACATTAAATTCATAACATTTTTAGAACATTGTTATCAAATACATGTAAACATATTCAGCATTTTACGATTTGCATACAGGGAGATGTGTAGTCGGCCTAGCCTCGTTTTGCATATTTGAGATCAGCCAAACTATCAATCTCGTAAAATCTATATGTTTAATGGTTGTTTCACAGACAAGATCAGTTCAGTTATGTACAGGTAAGATCAACACAATGCAAGTTTAACACGGTTGTATTTCATTTATATCACGGCGCTTCAGCTTGTTTTAATTATAATGGGAGGAGGAAGGCCGAAGTGATACTTTGGTTAAAATCCACCAAGACGGGTTTGGAATCGACCAACCTAGATCACAGCGTCTGGCACGCCTAAGACACATATCCCTGCATAGTGAATATCGGTGCCTAAGAATACTCGGCCACCCGTGAATAGAAAGATAGAGAGGGAATAATGATACATTCTAGGGCTTGGACGGGTAACTCGGGTACTCGGGTCGGGTGGGTCCTGAGTAGGACCCGGGTACTCACAGGACTACCCGGACCCGTGGTTTAATGACAAAAATTATCTAAAACTCTATGGTTACACTCTGAGTGACTAAGGTTCCCATTTCTTTCTGAATATGCACCCATTCCTTCTGACTTTTATATGTCTGAATAAGATAAAACTTCATGCAGTAAACTTCAGTGTATGCATGACCAGATTGTTTAACACGTATATCTAAATACATTTTGCCACGGCTACGGTCAAACTTTTCCAAATCGGACAGTTTGTACCTATCTCTAGATATCTAAAATTGGTACCCGGGTGGGGTCGGGTAATAGGGAGGTGGGTACCCGGGTAGTATATGTGTACTCGTCCCAGCCCTAATACATTCATATATGTTTTAAAGGATTATATAAATTTATTTTAAAATACATGTCGTTTTGTGTTATGTTGAGGAGAGGTAATAAATACAAAACAAAACATTGTTTCGGTTCATGTAACATGAACAATTAATAAGAAATGCCACATGACATGCTTCACGGTAAACAGATCGTGGCATTCGTTGCACGTGCAGAAAATGGATTCTGACACGTATTTTGGTTGTACTAGATATTTCAAAACGGTCACTCATCTCCTCGTCAGACACTTTTTGGGGTGTTTATAAAAGTGCTTTGAATTATATAACATGGCAAAGACAACTAAAGCTAAAATCAAAATTAAATTTGCATGTTAGTTAACACTGATGTCAATGCAAGTACAACGATGCTGGGGCTCTGGTGAGAATCCATGGTCTCTTTCTTAAAGCTTTATATTAAAGTTTAAATTGGAGAAATAATAATTTGAGAGGCGCATATCTTAATGACGATACCCATTAAACACATGTCAACATGCTACAAACAATCAGCATCAAACCCACCGTGTCCACACTGATGCCATTCAATCATTCCCTAATAACAACGGCATATCCTTGACCTTGCGCCAAATGTCAAGGGTGACGTGTGATCACGAGTCGGGTCAGGTCAAGGGTCAAGCCTTACGCCTACAGGTCATGTAACCTGACCTCCACTACAATGGAGGAGGTGGGGTGTGTGGACAGCGCCCAGTTGTCCCCCTCCCCCGAGTCAGATTACCCCCAACTTCCCCTCCCTCAAGTATGTTGGACAACGGGGTCAACAAAAGACGTCGGCCCCGTGTAACGCGGCACCTCACACCAACGCCGTGGATTAAAATGTTCCAGTTAAGTTTTAGATTATAGGCATTATACAAGGAGAGTCGAACCTACAAACATATAGTTCCTGTGAAAACGTGTCGCCTAACACTGTGACATTTGGGCTATCTCCTAAGTACTATTTCCATATATGAGACAATGTATATATAAAACAATGCATACTTAATACGTTAGCGGTGAACCAGTTGATATTATAATATTGTGGGAGGTGTGTGTGTTTGTGGCGGGGAGGAGGGTGGAGGTTTGGGGGGGGGGGGGGGGGGAATGGTGGGGGAGTGGAGAGGTTGGGGGGGATGGTGGGGGATGGGTGGTGGGGCTTTTGAAAAAGGATAATGTATTCAAAAAATATATCACGGGCCATTTTGTCCTTTCGATCAATTGATATCGCCTTTGATGCATTGATGCAGCCACAAGTTAACCCCACTTCTCCTCCATCCGATTTATCAGGGTTTCAGTTTAGACACCTGTGCACTGCCACGTTTTTGGGGGTTTTTTTCACTGCCACGTTAACCCAGATTAAACAGGTTGTTTCATGTTGTGATTTTCTTGTCAAAAGTCAATTCTAAATAGAACTGAAAAACCATGTATCTTAACAGCGTGCAGTAACAGTAAATATTCATGAGCAAGTGGTATTGATAATGTACATGTAACAACATCCACTTTTACCATAAGGTTTTAATGCATGATATTGACTTGATTCTGCATGTATATTTCACAACATCTAGATTTATTGTAAGCAATAACCGATCACTGAAAATGACAACACAGCCTTATAAATAATATTTCACCTTCTCCTTCAGAAACACTTTGACATTTATGTAAAATATGTGCAAATCAATTCTGCACTTCTTTTACAGCCACCACGACACTTCATTTTTGAATTTTAACAACAGAAAATAAAAACGTACAAATCCTGAAACAGACATAAAACGGATCGAGCACAGCTCACCCAAACACTCTTTTACCTACTGGCGTCGAATCAACTGGGTTTTATTGTCAGAGCTCAAACTTACATTACACTTTCTTTGGCCTTGTTCAAGGTACGAAAACAGGCCTAGCCGATACTTGATCCCACTCCATACACACCGATTTGAAACCAGCCGCCATTGCTGCTGTCCGCAACAATAAAATGCTGCTTTCAACACGACTGCTTCACAGAATGAGATTACTTCAAGAGAAAGAAAAATGATCGGGTTTTATAGAAAGAGGGGGTCTGGTTCCCGCTAGCCTGCCCTCGCCTTTATGCAGTGCAGTTTAAAACTTGACATATGAAAATTCAATATTGAAAACTCTTGTCGACGGATCTTATCTGTTTATTTGCATTACCCGACTACTGTCAACGCAATCCTAAGACCTCCCGAGAGGGGGTTGGGAGACGTGGATCTATCTGCGAACACTAAACGAGAGCCTGTCGTAAATTAAGAAGCATAAATCTTAAATCTAAAAGTATTTTTAACCATCTCTACAAATTATTGTCTCGCGGTACCAGAATGCATCCGTCATGTTTTATAGCAAGTCAGAGAATACGTAACTAAGTCTGTTCTGTCTCTGTATGCATGTCTGTATACACATGCATACAGATAAAACATCAGTACTGTTTTGATTGATATTTCCATTGCAAACTCATTTCAAGTTACGTCATTATTTATCGTAAATAAGTAGATATTACTGACCTTTTCGAGGATATATCAGTGTTATTTTCTTCAAAATTATCCCTAAACGTTGATTTTTCGTTTTTATAAATGATTACAAGAAACTATACGAATTTTTTTTTTCTTTTGGGTGTCATGTGTCCACACATTATTGTAACATGAGTAAGGCCAGTCTACTGGTCAGGATTGTTAATATCACTTGTTATTGTTATTACTGTCGACTTTTTACACTTAACAATTCACTGATGTTTAACCTGGTGCCAATTATACGCGTAGCACTATGGGATGTATGCTATTTTCACTGTTACGCTCATAATGTTTCGTACTGGAAAATGAAATTGAAATGTCCCAGTAATGAAACAATGCCGAATACACTTGCGATACACTTTTTATCTCTCAAAATACTTTTAACGAAAATAATGGGCAAAAGAAGGTATACACTATTAAATTGTATTTGATAAAAAAAATATGAAAATGTTACAAGGCAGAAAACAGTCAGCGAAACAGAAAACGTAAGGTCCAAAACACAACTGTATGACACCTATATCATATACATCGCCATCGAATACCATGTCTTGTTTGTTTCATGTTCAGCCGTCATCAAACCTGAGTATATACTTTCTATTGCCAGACAGTTTATTATATCTGTTATATTTTACATTAAATTTATCACAAACATGCCGTTATGTAAATTGCCGCCCATCACAAACGAACAGTTTCGCCGCAATAGATATTATCTTATCTCGGTGTATTTTCAACATATTTACAACAACAAGGAAATGTTAGAGGAATGTATACAGTTCTTCAAGTGAGTTAGTAGTCTGTCTTACAGACCCTGATACAAATATATATCCAATACAGCCCATGCAAGTCTATAATGTTTGGCATGTCTAGATTACAAAAGTATCTGAAAATGAAGAGAGTCTCTGGGCTCCTTTTTATTATATTTTTATTAAGATAATTGAACAATTTAATTTTTTTTCTTCTGTACGATATGTTCATTTCAGAGACTAGATGTTAGCCTAGTGAGTTAGATCCAACCTGACTATTTAAAGCATGATCCTGGGAGTACTTGACATGTCTGAGATATCTGAACTACCCAGGCGAGATCTCTGAGGTGCCTCGGATACGGCGTCTGACGTCTTATACGTTGGGAGGGAGATATCGCTACCCCTATCTACCACTGGTGCCGCCAACTGTCTTAAAGGGGCATGTGTCTGTTCACCTAATCTCTGAAATATTCACTTTCATTTTTTTCACCACACCCGGGGTGTTATGGGTTATTATAACAGGACCCCTTATGTCATCAAGGATATCGCCTATCCACCGCACGTGATGAGAATATGACGTACTAAATATGGAGGCTGTTATGTCATCTAATCTTCTCCCCGCCGCATCGCCACGGCTACCCGATCCACCCCTAGTGCGCCCTCCTCTCTCCAGCCTCGTTGACTGGTGACCTCCTCTTTGTGTCCCGGCCCTCGCACCCTGACCTCTAAGACCCAGAGACCGACTCCCACCCACACACCCGACTACAGTCCCCGACAGGGTGTCTGGCGGGACATGAGACTCAAGTACCCTGTCACTTCCAGTCCCACCAGGTTAACAGAGTGAAGAACGCGACGCGAATCTGTGAACAAACATTCCATTCACATCTCACTGGAAACCGTGCGGTATACACTAAATTATCTTTTTAAAACTGTACATATGTTCTTATTAGGACTGATCAAAATGTCCTGAGAAACATGGTATTGTTCTGATTTTTTTTGTAATTTTCAATTTATACGGTTATAACGAACTCAAAGGGACCACAAATTTTGGTTCGTTATAACCATAGTTCGTTATAAGCATATATATAGCATATATACAGCATATATACAGCAACTGGCCGGGACCAAAAAAAACAGTTCGTTATATCCGCCAGTTCGTTATAAGCGTGTTCGTTATAAACGTAGTTGACTGTATGATGATATTTTTTTGTTCCAATCTATCTAATGATGCATAACATAGTATTTAATGCATTGGAAATAAATTGATATGAAATTTGAAACATTGATATTAATCAGTAAGCTTGAATTAGCGTAACGACAACAAGAGTACAACTAACGATGTCCAATGATAAGCCTGCATGGGTGGTTATTGTATTGTTGATAAAGCGAAAGTAAGTAATGTTGAAGCGTATATTTACTATTTAACAATTTGTTTGATTTCTCGTTTTATATATATGTTCATTTTTTAATGCTTTGATGTTTAATATGAATAAACATCGGTTTTTTGTTAATGTTCCTCCCTATTCAAATGGGTTTACATTTTATGCAGCGGAAGAAATATATATCCTGATGTTTTGTAATGCTAACGGTTCGCAGACATTATAATTAGTGCTATGTACAATTAAGTGTTGACTCTCTAAGCCAAGTAAACACTCGTAAATAAAAATTAATTATGAAATTGTAATATCCATCCTAGGAATTATTATTCTATGCGGTGTTGCGGGATGTGATACGGGGTTTTTTTTAAATGTATATTGTCATCTTCTTTAAATTTACAAAAACATGTCTCGTGGGATATTCTTACTAGAGATGAGTGTCTCTCACTCTTTTATGTGAAAATTTCATTTTCAATATTTTACTGAATTTTGCATGGACCCGGTGTTATTAAGATGCTCGTATTTATTCACCGAATGATGTCCCAAAATTCCAATGAACTCGAGCAGTAATACCAGCCGTATCTCGCAGCGAATCAAAAATTGTCCCTATACTAAACTTTTGACAACAAAGAATGCACGTTATCTTATCAATTTTAACCAATGGCATCTCTCGTCGTACGACCGCTACGGACAAAACATGACCTTCGTGTCGACGCCATGTTTGACATGCGCAGAGCTGTCAAGATGGCGGACTAGTGTGTCAATCAAGCATAGACCGTAATCAGAGACAGGAAAACACGCTGTCCAACTCCCAAATTGCATCAAGTGAAGCGTAAAATACCGGTCGGAACTGACAACGTCAAGCAACGTCACTGCGGCGGCCTGGCGCGAGATGTGGCACGAGACAATGGCACGTGACCGACCTCCCGCCTTGGCTGTCACGTCAGATTTACCAATCCTGACATCTGACGAGTCGACCAACTAGAGACTCGGATGCCTGCTTTCTGTGGGAGTATTAGCCTAGAAGAGGTCTGCTGTTCATACTTTAAACTATCTCTTTCTAATTATCTAATTCTCACACGTTTTGACAATTTTCAGCAGCAAATATAGTGTGATGAAGCGAATCTGCTTTAGCTGTTTGTCGCGCATGCGCATAAGATATTTGACCATGTGGGTATTTTACCTAAATACAACCCGTGAAGATCCGAGCTAGAATGGTCTTCAGCAAACCATGACTTGTCGTAAAAGGGACTAACGGTATCAGGTGGTCACATTTGCCATGCCCTCGAATCACTATTGCGCAGATCGATACTAATATCAATCACTGGATTGTCTGGTCCGAAGAGATTATTTACAGACCGCCGTCAGATAGCTGGACTATTGCTGGGTTTTTGCGTTAAACAACGAACAAACAAACAAAACAATTTGAACATTGACATGGATGTACCTATTGTCTTAACAAAGTAACCACTACCTACTACTGTCCCTGTGCCTTCAAACCAATATAGGGGCTGAGTGGTTAAAGCGTTCGCTCATCCCGCCATATACCCGGGTTCGATATCCCACATGGGTACAATGTGTGACTCCTATTTCTGGTGACCCAGTGTCGTGATAATGATGGTATAATTTAAAACCAGGTAAAACCACACTCACTCAAAGATATTCCTAAGTATGTACATTACCACAATGAAGAGCGAGTTTGCAATGAACTGTTGCAGACACACTGATCAGATGCACCGAATAATCATCCTATTTTGAATAACCGGTGATGGATAAATCCTTTTCAGAGGACGTTTCCCAGAATCCTCAGCGCAACTACCATGAACATCATTGTTGAAGAAAGTGATAATTTCTCTGTCAGATTAACAATGCAATAGTTACAACTAGGTTCATAATATTTATGATCTCAAATAGCAAACATGTTTTGCATAGAAAGCCGTGCTATTTGTGCTCAATTGGACTACTTTGTGAGGCGGAGTGATAAGCGAGGTGTTAGAAGGCCGGGTAATTAGCTGTTAACCTGGGTGGGCGATGGAGTTTTACATGCAGTGTCAGACGTCATTACCTTCATTAGAGTCCTCCGCCACACGAGCCGTCTGCTGCAGGTTACTGCCGCTAGGTGTCGCTCCTAACACGCTCGCCTAGACTGCCTTCAGGCGCAATGTTCAATGTTATGTTGCGTCATGTTGCAAGCGACTACAAGGTTAATTCAAAACTAAAACATACATATATTGAAACAAATTCCACTCAATTTCTGGACATATTTTGGATGTAAAGATCGTTAAAAAGGTTTCCACCAATTGTTTTCAGGGAGGCTAAAATGAAACACACAAGAAATGGTTATTCGATAGTGATGTATTTGATGCGGGTAACTCATGCGATATTTATGTGCATCACAACAGGTCAGCCTAGTAACGTTTTGATAGCGTTTGTAACGTTTGGGTCCAATCCAATGGCCATGTGTATACGGTAGAATAGATCTTCAGCAACCCATGCTTGCCGTAAAAGTCGACTATGCTTGTCGTAAAAGGCGACTAACGGGATCAGGGGGTCAGGCTCGCTGACTTGGTTGATTCATGTCATCGATCCCAATTGCGTGGATCGATGCTCATGATATCAATCACTGGATTGTCTGTTCCAGACTCGATTATTTACAGACTGCCGTCATATAGCTGGGGCATGCCAGAAACCTATGATTGTGGGTTCGAATCCCGGTTCGCCCCGATTATGTTTCTAGATTTGTCAGTGCCATACCCGTGCTCGTGGGTTTCACCGAAGTGGTAAATGTCTGAGACCTGCATCACCTCGGGCTTTCCTCCCACATTAAGCTGACACGCCGCGATATAACTGGAATACTGTTAAAAGCGGCGTTAAACCCAACTCACTCACTCACTCTGTGAACACGCATGTCTGTATCACTAAGTCGGCATGTTATAATACAGCAATGAGTTATTACGAGGTAGCCCAGTTGATAGTGTGTTCGCCTCGTTCTCCCACA
Organism: Haliotis rufescens; assembly: GCF_023055435.1. Taxonomy (NCBI): domain Eukaryota; kingdom Metazoa; phylum Mollusca; class Gastropoda; order Lepetellida; family Haliotidae; genus Haliotis; species Haliotis rufescens. Next base: position 55,160,209 of record NW_025963779.1, on the reverse strand, counting down.
ATCCACCGTATTGGGGCTACAGCGTCTCACAGTCAGCGTCTAACGCCAGACTCCAAAGATTTTCAAAGGACCATTTTACCCCCGTTCTTTTCATATATTTCAGAAAAGCTTTTTTTCAGTTATTAAACGCAACTAGCTGTGATGTCAGCCACAATGTCAGTACTCGATACGTGTGGGTGGGCGTGAGGTGGAGAGGTTGTCAAGGCCTCGAACACTAAACTGAACATGACGAGTCTCACGTTTAAAACGTATCTTGTTCTGTATACTCCGCAGGGAGTTGAAAATGAAGTATGGACTGGAACTGCTCCGTTTGCCAGGTGATATAATGTCACCTTTACCCATACCCCATGGCTGTGAACTATATATACGACATGTAACGCGTTGAGACCACGTATGACGGGACTTAAATATTATTAATAATACAGCAACTCTCATATTTTATTTTCACACAGTGCACAGAACCAAGCTTCAGTAATGATCACGCATATCTCGCGTGGGTCGACGAGACCTCCGTCAGTCTAGATCTGACACCGGTAAAGCAGATCGGCGCGATTAGCGTGAAATTGTTAGAATTAGATTTCTCTAAGTGGCATGTGTAGATTGTGTAAGACAAGTCGTGGAGAATCCCAACCATGACTTCAGATTAGCAAAAAAAATGCGATTCAAATCCAGTTTCCTGTGACGCTTCTGGCCCTAGGTTATGCTAGGCGAGTTTTTTACCGGCAAAGAAACGATTGAGTTTAAGTGGAAATGATTGTACTATTTCCTTTTTATCTGCTACTGTATCAAATCCCTGGGTTTGTTTTCTACGCGTTTATTGTTTATTGAACTGCATTTCGACCAACCTGAAACGGTTTGAATAAACGGTTGGACGAATGTCGTAGATCGCTACCAACTCGGTGATCATTTACATTTTTGACAATTATGATTTTATTGTTCACAAATGACGAATCATGTAATATCAACCAATAAATCTAATTAATGCCATTTCAATAATTTCGAACCAACTGAATTAAGAGCATTTATTTTAATTTGCGACATATGTATTATTCATAATATATATTATTGGGTTTAAGACTTAACGCAATAGTAGTCGTATAAAAATGAATTTGAAATTAATGCAAAACTTATTATCCAAAAGTCTATATTCAGATAAATTATATTTAAATTAAATCGGGTTTTTTTTAATCATTAATAAATGCACAGGACATATTGACTCAAAAACGGCTCTCAAATCACTCTGCAGTCGATGCAAAGAGACTGTCGTATAAGACACGTTCAGTTATCTACGTACATGTCGTAAATTCTCTTTCACTCTCGCGTGATTTACGTTTAATCTACATCTGGTCTTAAGGGCGGATTCTAGGGTCCCTCGCTGTTGCCTGGCAGGCCGGTATGTCAGAGCTGAAAGCGGAGTCAGCTTGTGCAATCATGAAGTACACATTTTTAATTCGTAATTCGTTTTCAAAACGTACTCATGACCTATTTGTAATCAATTTTCTTGTTATCTTAAAGGAAGTGAATACACATAAAAGCTCAAATTGCAGATGTGTTGAAAATAACATAAATACATTCAGAATAAACACTGATGCTGTGCTAAGATAACGACATACTTAATGTAATGTATCTACACATATAAATGGATCTATCAGGTCACAGTGTTTTGTGACGTGTCGAGTCTCCGAGGTCCCCAACGCTCCTTCATCCCCACCTATATCCATCACCCCACTCTTACACCCCGCCCCTCCTACACCCCACCTCTCCTACATCCATCACCCCACTCTTACACCCCGCCCCTCCTACACCCCACCCCTCCTACATCCATCACCCCACTCTTACACCCCACCTCTCCTACACCCCACCTCTCCTACATCCATCACCCCACTCTTACACCCCGCCCCTCCTACACCCCACCCCTCCTACATCCATCACCCCACTCTTACACCCCACCTCTCCTACACCCCACCCCTCCAACATCCATCACCCCACTCTTACACCCCACCTCTCCTACACCCCATCCCTCCAACATCCCACCCTCCTACATCCCCACCCCTCCTACACCCCACCTCTCCTACATCCATCACCCCACTCTTACACCCCACCTCTCCTACACCCCACCCCTCCAACATCCATCACCCCACTCTTACACCTCACCTCTCCTACACCCCACCCCTCCAACATCCCACCCTCCTACATCCCCACCCCTCCTACACCCCACCTCTCCTACATCCATCACCCCACTCTTACACCCCACCTCTCCTACACCCCACCCCTCCAACATCCATCACCCCACTCTTACACCCCACCTCTCCTACACCCCACCCCTCCAACATCCCACCCTCCTACATCCCCACCCCTCCTACACCCCACCTCTCCTACATCCATCACCCCACTCTTACACCCCACCTCTCCTACACCCCACCCCTCCTACATCCCACCCTCCTACATCCCCACCCCTCCTACACCCCACCTCTCCTACATCCCCACCCCTCCTACATCCCCACCCTTCCTACATCCACACACATCCTACACCCCACATATCCCCACCCCGCCAACATCCCCACCCCTCCTTTTCCCCCACCCCTCCTATATCCCCATCCCTCCTACATTCCCACCCCTCCTACTTTCCAAACGCTCCTACATCCCCACCCCTCATTTTCCCCCACCCTTCCTACATCCCCAACCCTCCTACACCCCACCCTCTTGCAACCCCACCCCTCCTACATCCCCACCCCTCCTACATCCCCACCCTTCCTACATCCACACACATCCTACACCCCACACATCCCCACCCCGCCAACATCCTCACCCCTCCTACATCCCCACCCCTCCTACATTCCCACCCCTCCTACACCCCACCCTCCTACCCCACCCTCCTACATCCTCACCCCTCCTACACCCCTTCCCCACCCCACCCCCTCCCTCCACACACACACACACAATCACACACACACACACACACACACACACACACACACACACACACACACACACACACGGAGTGTAATAACCATAGCCATAGACTCCCCAGACAAGGGACTGGATCGGATGTGCAGGCACCCCTTGCAGAGAACCTGACCCATTTCAAACATCAGCAGCCGTCAAAACGTAACCGAAAACCTTTTAGACTCTGACTTCCCTCATCGACTCATGCGACGGTCAGCTGCCTTTCAAACACAACAATGAAATATGATGTTCCACATTGGCTTGTCTTGTAAGGGGAGGAACCAGCGTTCGGTATATTGACTGTGGGGTGAGCATGTTTACACTGATGTACAGTGTTGGGGCCGGGACAAGGGTGCACGTATCTACCCCGGGGATGTATTGTGGCTCAACACGCCATTCATCAGGGTGGAAAACCAGAAGCACGTGTGACGCCCTCAGCCATCTTCCATCACTACTACTACTACTACTACTACTACTACTACTACTACTACTACTACTACTACTACCACCACCACCGTTAGTACTACTCCTGCTGCTGCTACTACAACTACTTCTGCCACTACTACTACTATTCATACGGCTACTACTACTACTACTACTACCACTGCTATTACTACTTCTGCTACTACTCCTACTACTGCTCTGCTAATACCACTACTGATGTTAATGGAACCGGTGCTACTACTACTGTTTCTGTTGTTGCTGCTGCTGCCGTTGCTGTTTCTACTGCAACTTTTACTGCTGCCAATACTGCTGTTGTTAGTGTTTCAAATACTCTCAGACTGTTATTATTACTCCTAATACCGTTATACTGGGGCTTCTACTCAGACCGCTATCACTGTAGATAATACTGCTGCAACTACATATATTTCTACTGCTGCAGATAGTGATGTAACTACTACTACCACTACCACTACCACTACCACTACCACTACTGCTGTTGTTACTACTGATATTACTTGCACTACTACTACTAGTAGGATATAGGTGTTCAGCAACCGATGCTTGCCGTAAATGGCGACTATGTTTGTCGTAAGAGGCGACTAACGGGATCGGGGGGTCAGGCTCGCTGACTTGGTTGATGCATGTCATCGATCCCAATCGATGCTCATGTTGTCAGTCACTGGATTGTCTGGTCCAGACTCGATTATTTACAGGCCACAGTCATACAGCTGGAATATTGCTGAGTGCGGCGTTAAACAACAAACAAACAAGCAAACTTTTGCCCGGCAGTTTATTGAAACGTCATTTCAGCCGAAACCAGTCTTTACTGCTGTTTCCATACTGCCTGTGAATCTTCACGTCCATCAGTACCCCAACCCCCACAGCTGCTGCTACGGTTTGCCGCCCGGGAACATACACCACGTGCAGTTCGCCAACGCTCGTCGCTCCCACATTGACGTCCAAGTCAACATCACCACATCGTTGCAACGCTCACGACATCTGCTACTCGCTTTCATAGGCATCATGTTTCGTTCATTTCTAGTATTTCAGGTGCTGACACACAACACTATTCTTCAATCCTAAATAATGCTGTGTCATTGCACAATTTACATAACCCAATCAATAATGGTATCTACATCAAAACAAAACTTTACGATGCGCGAAATCCTGGACAAACTTGGAAGCTGGGGTGTCGGGATAATTATGAAGATAATATGATAAGCTTTCGCCATCGTATTCCGCCGACTCAAGTCCGGTTTAGGTGACCGGACCAATACAAATTAATTGCGAGACCTTGTCACATATTGTCGGGCTGCGAGTATGTCTATTCATCCGTGAGAGAGAAAGACACACGTTTTCTGGTTTGGCGGAGAGCCCCGAAGCGTCAGGCACACGATGTCGGGTGATTGCACAACCAGCTGCTATCGCGAGCTCTCCCATCTGGATCACGGCGAATTCATTGATAAATATTTTATTATGATGACCCTTTGTATTGGGAAATGTATCCTTTTCAAGAACCGTTGCTTTGAACAAAACGACGTTTATTCATGATAATTTCTGATGTTTACGTTCTGAAACTGATAATAATATCTGTTTTTATGAAATTGTTTTCTGATTGTCAATTACAAACCTGCATTTAAGACGGAAATTTGAATCATAGATTTATAAAAATGAATTATTCATTTACGAAAAACATAAACCTGTCAGATGTATTTCAAACAATTCCTTGATTATTTGCTCATTTGTAACTAAACATTGTCTGTGAGTCCTTGTGTATATGTCTACATACCTGCTTCTCTCACCTGTAGTCGAGCAGGTTACGCTGACGGGTCACACGTCACATGATCACGGAGACTTAAATGTTTCAACCGTCGACAAGAGGGGAATATTAACTTGATATAGCATCTCTGTGTCAGGCACAGTTGTCCGGACCTTCAAACGTTACAGCACAACCCCCCACCTACCAACCCCCATATTGACATGTTTAAACATACAATTCGTAAAATATATCCATAATGATTAAATGTTGACAGTTAATGTTTTAAAAAAACATCAATGGGTTATATGGCAGAGAAGATAACTGTAAACAATGTATTATGCAGTGGGTAATTATTTGACGTTACGATACATTATATCTCTCAACAACACACTCCTGATACTGGTCTGGGTGGTAGAGGGTCTCGGTGGCAATATCCCGAAACACATCAAACGTAACATCCCCTCCCCCACAGTTTAACCACAGGTCTGGGCGCTGGAGGGTAGAGGGCGGTAGTTAATCTGATTGTATCACAAAGGAATAGTGACTGACAACAATGTTCAGTGTTTGTGATTAGATCCTCCAGTGTTAAAAATCATGTACGTTATGTGACTGGTCGTTGATTGTAGAGATAAATGTGGTGGCCCGGGGGGGGGGGGGGGGGTATAGAGAGAATGAGATGGTAGTGAGAGAAGGAGGGTGAGAGAGAGGGGTATATAGAGACAGAGAGAATAGTGAGAGAGAGAGAGAGAGAGAGAGAGAGAGAGAGAGAGATAGGGAAAGATTAGGGGAGACAGTGAGATGAGAGAGAGGGAGGGGAGAGAGAGGGGGGGCGAGTGAGAGAGAGGGGAGAGGGGGGGGGAGAGATTAGGGGAAAGGTTGGGGACGGCACATTTGTGCATTACTTCACTATTAGGGGAAAACACCAAACAACTTCTGTGCTGATATTAATTGTCGTTTATTAATATGGAATTGTACAGTTTTGCATTATTGAGAGTATGTGAATCAAATATGAGGCCGCTGTCAGTAACTTGATATGATGTATATATCTATACACACGCACGTGGATGACGTATATATCTATACACACACGTGGATGAGGTATATATCTACACACACACACACACACACACACACACACGTGGCTAACGTATACATTTATATCCATACACACACACGTGGATGAGGTGTATATCTATAACACGCGTGGATTACGTATATATCTATACGCACACGCAAACACGTGGATGAGGTATATAACTATACACACACGTGGATGACGTATATATCTATACACACTCTGGTGGATGACGTATATATCTATACACACACGTGGATGGCGTATATATCTATACACACACACGTGGATGACGTATATATCTATACATACACGTGGATGACGTATGTATCTATACACACACGTGGATGACGTATATATATATACACACACGCGTGGATGAGGTATATAACTATACACACACGTGGATGACGTATATATCTATACACACTCTGGTGGATGACGTATATATCTATACACACACGTGGATGGCGTATATATCTATACACACACACGTGGATGACGTATATATCTATACATACACGTGGATGACGTATGTATCTATACACACACGTGGATGACGTATATATATATACACACACGCGTGGATGACGTATATATCTATACACACACGTGGATGACGTATATATCTATACACACACGTGAATGAGGTGTATATCTATACACACACGTGGATGACGTATATATCTACACACACACACACACGTGGATAACGTATACACATTGTATATCTATACACTCATACGTGGATGAGGTACACACACACACACACACACACACACGCGCGCGCGCTGACATTTCTTAGAATCGTGTTTTCAAACGAAAGTTCTGCATTTGCCCTCGTATTAAATTTGATCTGCGTTTTTCAAAAGAAAAACGTTTTGATTAGGTTTGCGCATAAAAAATGGCATTACAGTACTACATCTGTGCTTCGTGCTATAGAATCAATAATACTTCTCCACCAAACGTTACAACTCAACAATCAGCGTATATATCGATTAAGAGAAGTCTGCGTTTCTCAAGTCACAGTAAGAAACTTAGACTCGTCTGTGAACTATTGCTCCGGTTTGTGTACAGTGCTGAAAAAAAGACGATCCTGTAACAAAACTGTTTTTAACGCCCGAAATATAACGAGTCATCTCGTGGTTTCGATGCAGAGACACCGGTCACGTTATCTGAGATGTAGGATACATTACATATAAGATAAGATAAGATAATATTTTATTTGCGTGTCACGCAGTATAAAAAACATACAATCAAAGTACATAACAAAATATAAAATATACCACCCGGCCAGTTGGCCTATGAGACACGAGAGATAAAAAATAACTCAGTTTTATGTAAAGAGATTATACTAGTATCGTTTAGTGAGATACAAATGCAAAATAAATACGAACGTGTGGTAACAGAACTATTTTATAAGTACTTATTTGAAGATGTACCATTGTTAATATCTTTTGTAACTGTTGAGGAATCCTTTAAGGAAGAATACCTTTAAAACTAAATATATTTAGACTTGTATAAACATGCGGTTAAATCCTATAAGGAAGAATAACAATTACTTATGGATCAGAAGTGCACTATGCACTATGTATTTACAATGCAAGTTGAAATTTCTTCTTTTATACATAGTAGTTACATCACCCTGTAGAGAGGGAGCCGGTATAGACTCTCCGCACTCCTTAACGTAATCGCACCGCCTCAACCCCGGGGAGTACAGTCTGTCGTGTGTGTGTTTACTTCAGTTGAACGGCTCTCCCTCTGAGCGTGGTGACATGTCACTTCCACTTGTCGTCTTCCACATTTCCACTCACCCGAAAACTCTGTATCACCAGAGCACAGGGGCAGCATCCGTAACGACATGCACCTCTAAGACACCCGCAATACAGAGAGCGTATACTCAGATACGAACAGTAGTACATACGGACTGTATGCATATATACCCCAAAAATGGTTTAAACATGTAATTATAACCATCATCATCATCACCATCATTATAATAATAATAATAATAACTATTATGTATAGTGTCAAAAAAAGTCTCTTCAGACAGATTTATAAAGTACTAGTAATAAGACTTAAATGAACCGTTCAAATCATAATTATATATTGTCCTTTAAGTGTATCAAGAAAATGAACACACGAACAAGCGGGGATTCTTTAGAAATATGACAGAAGACACGGAGTCAGTTTTCTCTATCAATATCATTCCGTGTACAAATAAGCTTCTAATGATTTCATGTTCAATATATGATATATTTTAATATTAATATAACTTCCAATGCGGTTGGATCGTTGAAGAATATACACGATTTACATTACTAACGCAGCATGCATAGTATATAACAACCGTTTACACACAAACCTAATATAAGCCAAAATGTATAATATCTATGAACTGAATGCAGGTTTCAATTTCAAAATCACTTGATGTTTTCTAAGTAGCGACATATAACCATGCCGTTACCTGTTACAAGAAACATCTACAATTTAGTATGTGTCTTTCTTGTTCCAACGATATGCTGCGAAATGCATCAATAGTAACGAAAATCAATCTGTGACCTCATAGTCAATAGTGCCAAGCATAGCTTGCTTATTAAAATCTTTTTTTTCATGTATGTGGATATGTATAGTCTTAATAGGTCTTAATTTCATTCACCAAAAGACGAAGTATTATTTAGGACTCTGTATAGACATGGTCGTAAATAAACAACAACAAAATAATCGATACAGTAACATTTTTTCATACAAAGAAAAAATAATTAATAACAATACTCGGAAATACTACCAGTATGTTCTTTGATGTGTATTGGTAACAAAGTTTTCGGGAAATTCGTAAATGATTAAGTTGACAGAGGCTATCTATTCATAAAACGTTAATAGTGTCCACTCAAGAATACTGGCTGTAATTGTGGACTACTCGAGGGTCGATCACCTGTGAAGGCTTATGCCGCCCCAGACTCAAGCAATCAACTCAAAAACTAGAAAAGAAACACTCGAGATTTGGCACTGCCTCTACGGTTGAGGCGTTGGAAAAAGATTGCTTTGACAGAAATTCAAATAGAGTAACTATTCTATTGTTTGAAGGGATTAATGCTCCGGTCAGCGCGAGACCGACCACGCGCCACGTGAATCTGGACAATGAGTGACCGGTTCGAGGTCAAAAGTTAGTGGAGTTTTCTGCATTTGAAACAAGAACTCAACGTGATGACAACAACGCTCCATATCTCACCGGAATGACATTTAAAGAAAGTAGATCAGATTTATACGTCCGAGATGAATTATCAAATACATTAACGTTGAACTTCACAAAGACATCCCATTATAGTTTTTATTTTGCTATCATCGATTTCTTTCAGTGAAACCTATATGAATGTAACACGATGCTTCAAAGGTGAAAATATGAAATCCGAAAAATCTAATATTGTCAACGTCATCAGAGAAGTGAGTTTGAGTAATGTTAATTGTGGAACATTACCTGCAACACACGTTGAAACTTGAAATACTTATGTAAATCATATTTGTTTCATTCCTATTATAAATAAATAATATTTTCTAAACAAACGTATCAGTTTTATGTATTTAACGATCGTTCTATAATTTACACACCATCACTCTGATAATGATAGATTAAGTAACGATATAGAAGCCTGATTATGACAACACTGTTCCATAAACACCAGATTAAATTCTATGACGGGAGATAATTACTAATTGAGATCAAAGACTTCGTGGCTTGAAATTACATTAACACTTTGATCAGAGAGCATCCACGTCAATGTGATTGCAGCATTCTCAACCCATGTATACGTTATAGTAGGCCGATGCTTATTCACGGGTAAAGAGACACTTCGGATAACGTATGGTGATTATAGGCCTTGGTGTTATTACAGCGATCGACATTGCGGGTACAGATCGATTCTCAAGCAGACCGGGTGGAAATAATAACAAGGCATTTGGATTTCGATTGATAGTAATTTGTACTGATCAACTGTTTCGTGTTATTGAATACGGCTATCGTCGATTGAAGAAGTATTTTAGTGTTCTGTGGTTTTGTTATGCAAATAGGAAGTTGTTTACAATTAATCCAATTACATACAGTTAATGAATTCCGTGAATCTTTAGAAGCATTTGTTTTAAATCGTTTCTGCATATCGACATTAACGGGATGTTTAAGGTTATGTTTATAAACGAAAAGAGTATTGATAGAAACACACAATACCTTCGTGTACAGGTTCAGAAACCTGACCATATTTAATATAGGAACACAGTATGACTAAATTATTGTATTACGTGGGTACTGCTATTAAAGCTGTTAATTACATTCATTTGCATTGTAACATGCATGCATTTAATCAGCATAGCCGAATGACTATTTCATTGATTAGGAGAAAAAAACATATTTCCAAATGAACAAAAATCGTGTTTATTGTGAAACGGTGAGATATTATTGTTGAAGGCAAATATTTGGATATATTTCTGTACGTTATATTTGACAACTTCAATTAACAATAATTAAAGATTCAAAGATAGTTTATTGATATTGAAATGTGTACCAACCCTACCGAATGCCGTGTCATGAGATACATTTAAGCCACTCTCTTCATGCAAATATCAAATTTTCAATATTTTTGCATTTTGAGCAGGGATTCTTGGAACATCTCCCTAGCAGTCACAACAAACTGAAAAGTGACCCTCAACCCCCTTTCCCGATCCCCAAATGCTCCGCCACATGGCCCATACCGGAGTCTAGTATTGCAGATCCCCTGGTTTAATCTCGCCAGTTTGGGATCCTTCTCCTCGTTTGGACTGTTTCCTTACGGCAGCGTTCAGCGTTCAGATTACGATGTTAATTCCGAGAGCGTCGGGGGGCGGTCCCCCACAGAGGCCCGTTCCCGAGTCCTGGCTCGCCAAGGCTGAGTGACAGCACCCGATAAGCGCAATAGATTGGCCTCGTGTGAAAAAAACACGAGCTTGTTGTGTGTGAAATGAAAACACGCTGCTTTAATTTGTTGAGACGGGGTGAACGATGGGGAATTTGGACTACTGTGCAGCGATGGGGAAAGTGTTTAAAGTCAGTTTGCTTGCGTGGAAGACCTGCTCAGTGATGATAACTCACAACAGCCAAACATTGATATAGCTACATCACAGATCAGCGTTATACAACCAACTCAACCATTTATATAATATACACCGTCATTGATATATAGTTTTAAACCTACCGACGCTGGTTAAACTTTGATAGTTGAAATCATTTTTTTTAAGGTGCGGGATGTTTATACGAACATTTTAAAGCAAACACGAATCCTTATGCTTAAATTAACACTTTTATTATTCTTAATCTGGCCTTGGCAGTATGTTAAGACACAAATTTGAAATAAATTAACAGTACAGCATCGATATCCTTACGGAAAAAACGCAACTAAATAAAATAATGAATATGGAAGCTTATTACACTGTTCTTATAATCAGACAGTTGTTTCATGTTTAGGTTTTGGCTACCCTCTGTCACAAACACGTATACCCGGAAAGGCTAGGGATGGCACGTTGAATCTACTCTGATGAAGATGCTGATCAGCTACTGGCTACTCGGTCCTCTGCTACTCATTCAATATGTCATCAATCCAGGTGTATTTATTATTAATAGCTGTAATAAACTTCTAAAGCAATAAAATCCGACGTTGCACCTGCGTCTCCACCTATGTGTTTATACAAACCTTATACATCTGTACAGAGTGAGAATTACACGCTATCAAACGTAATAATACACATTTTAACCCAAAAAAAACCTTGAACACTTTTAAGTCACGAGCACATAAGTTTAATTAGGTACACAAAAAAACAAGTTTTATTCTTCACGTGTGCAGCTGAATGTCATGGACCATTCTCGTATTGTTAATACTGCTCGTTCTTTGTTAGTACTGTGCACCAGCCCAGAACGTGTATAGTGTTTATGAAATCATATTTTCTTTCATCTGAAAGGGCATCTTGTAAATAAACCTTCCCTCTTGTACATAACCCCCCTTCACTATGTATATAAGTATTTGTATATTTAGACATGTTGGTTTACTATGGTGAAAGGCCCTTACGTCTCGTTACGAATGAAGACTAACCCTCACACTCGGGTTTGTTTGGGGGAAGCTGTCTGCTATGAGTGACAGCTATGGCTCTACGAGCGAGGGCAGTACTCCACGAGCGAGAGCCCACATAGGCAGCCTTCACTCAGCTCTTCGCCGAGTCGCACATGTCTGACACGCCCACTCACTATAATTAGCAGGTCACGTGCTCCCGTCACGGTGTGACGACCAATCAAATGCGCAGTTTCTAGGCTAGGAATTTATAGAGGTATTTTGTGTCATCAACCTTGCACGAGTTTTCAAGAGTGTTTGAGAGTAGCCGGGAACGAACGTACACATATCTGCGAGTCCTTCTTTCCACGTGGAGTGTTGTTGCTCAAAACCAGCCAAAATTTCACCCTCAAAGTCCGAGGAAATGACCGCTGAGACGCAGACCCCAAGTAAGTTATCATTGTCATGTAAAGTCATTCAACGAGCCAGCGTTGTCTTCCGTCACCGATATCACTTAAATGTTTCGACGCACGGGCCGATCTGTACCCCTACGTTCAGCGTTTGACAGGTCGCCTAATGTACCAATAATTGATATAAATTTGTGGTTTTCGAGACTCGTCTAATTTTACTGTTGTATTGCAGGCACCAAGCGACGGGTGTCGGTCTGTGTCGGCTGTGGCTCACAGATTCAGGACCAGTTTATTATGAGGGTCGCTCCTGACTTGGAGTGGCACGCAGGGTGCCTTAAGTGTGCCGACTGTGACCAGTACCTCGACGAGTCGTGTACATGTTTTGTCAGGGATGGAAAAACCTACTGTAAACGGGACTACGTGAGGTAAGCCTTCATTACATTTTATTACTGCAAGTACTTGTACAAAGTTTGCAAAGTTTGTTGTGGTTGGAAGAATATGTCAAATGTACCATGCACCATCTTGATATAAATACTTATACTTATTATATTAGGAATCTGAAACACAGGAATTCTTAAATCATAGGCGGGTATATTGCCACACTGCCATTGCGGAGTGCAAGATGGTTATAATATATATATATACTAGTATATATTGGCTGTCCAAACCAAGGACTGGACTTGCGAAGGACTGATTACCCTAAAAAGTCGCCATGCCTAAAAATACACCCATCAACCGACCATCTTAGTTCGTTATGAACAATATGAAACAAAAAATATGGAACAAAGGTGGCCTTGATATAGACATCATTAGAGAAATAGGAACAAACTTAATAATGAGGTCCGATTTATAAATGAATGGCATCAGATGACTATAAACGATGTGTGTACAAATGCGAAAACAAAGTGTGTGTATATGTCAAATATATTCGGATTTGTATACTACCTAGTTATTCTGAAAAGAACACCAGATGTTTATTGTTTATTATATATACCGAGATAGCGCTACCGTAAACTGTATGCAGCAGCAGTGTATATGCCCCGGGCTCGATAACATATTAAATATAATAGATCATAATAACATATACATGTGATTAGACCAGGTTCAAATGCAAAATTACTGTGAGATAACTGTCAGTTTATTAATATTAGGACCTTTTAAAAAAGCTGAATAGGATACGTCGGTTGCCATGGGTGGTACCCTTACGTTGTGTGCCAGTAGTGTTGTGTTGCTCTCGGAGATAAGTGTTGGTTGACAGTGACTTCGTGCCAAAAACGATGTGTACGGTTGTCGTACTGCGACATATCAGGGTAGAACCTGCCGCAGAACAGGGGCGATATATCCGGGTGGACCAGTAGGAATAAACATACTATTCAGCATAGCATACGCAACATATTGTCATATGTCACTATGACATTAATAGTGTAAATATTGCCAACTCGCAGGAAAGGTATTGACACGCTTATGGCATATATATATACATCCAGCTCTATAGAATGCGTTATCATTAATGGACAATTCAAATGTCCAAAGACCGGATAATATTTCATGACGTAGGAATTTAATTAATTTTTTAAATTAATGCAATGTTATTAAATCAATGAACTTCCATATCTAATTCTCAATGATTTCAATATTCATAAGTCATATCTATCCATGTAACGCTTACAAGTTGACAAGGACACACGGGATATAAGAGTATCTGGTATACGTCAATGTAACGCAATACTCCCGTATTAAAACAAGAATATTACTGAGGTAAAAGTCAGCAAAACAACACTTCACCGACCTGTGAAGAATTACAAAAAGTGGGACAGGTGAAAGGTAACGATTGTTCGTGGATGAGGTTTGACATGGGCTTAGTATAGCGTCAGGCATAGTGACAGTTCACAAAATCAAATGTCCATTGGCTTTTACTCAAGCCATGTTTAATGAAGGCATCACAAGCGCGGTGTATGCCTCATTAGAGTTAAAGCGCGAGTACAACGGGTCCCAAATGAAGCGTCCCCCGTCCCCCCGTTCCCCCACCCTAACTCCATAGTGTGTCCCAGCTGGCCCGTCGACTGTGTCGCGCGTCTGTTTGGGGGTCAGAAGAAACGGAACGCTGGTCTCGTATGGATGGTTTTAGTGTTTGAATTCACCGTCTCTTAATTAGAGACTGTGTCTTGACAAGGGAAAATGATGTTCAAATTTCCGTTCTTTCTTGTAATAACTCCGTGTATTATCAATATTTTATTTGAGGATAGTATTTCATATTTTTGAGCGATTAAACTGAAGGGGCAACTGGCCCGTGAAAACATACGTCTCCGCGACCGGGGCTTCTGTTTATAACATAAACACATAACGTTGTATGTTTTCCTTTGCCGAGATATTCACGCAATTTTCATAAAGATAACATAAAGTGTCAAAGGTCATGGATAAAGGTTTTGAAATAATTTATATTTAAATTTCTTTCTCCAAAAAGAAGGCTCGCTCCAACCCTCAAATTATTTTACGCTGGTGATGTGAGTGTATGGAAAGCACACAAGTAAAACTATGAACATATATGAGATCAGAAATTGTATGTTAAAATACAAAAAAAATGCTTATGTTACGCTTATCTGAAGTTATAAGCATTTGGACCAGTATTACACGTACCTTTATAAATGTTCTTATAATAGTGAATACGCTGTCTTTAATAAAAGGGTGAAACGTATTTGGCAGAAACAGCCATGATGGTGAGATATCGCGCTTACCCATCTTAATAGGCGTGCCAAAATTCAAGTGCATTCGTGCTTTTCATCCAAAAACCTTTTAAAGCAATCGTCTTAATTACTCAAGCTCACAGAGTTCAGAGATTACGGCCCTATTGATTCAATCTACTAAAAGCACCAACAAGCGTATTCCTTGTAAATAACTTGGTCTACCGCTGATCTGTGTGACGATATTGAACTTCTAACGGCCCCTCAATAACTTAGCCCTTAATTAAATTATTTCAATAATAATTAAACACCAGGACGGTTTGGTTGTTTGTTCCATGTAATTATCAAGTGAGTTAGTAATGGAATAATTGGTATGTGTATGTAAATTACTAGTATATTTTGACATTGTAATATCACTATTAAAATGTATCTAAGATAAGATATTTTGTTGGTTATTATGATATCTGTATACCTGTTAAAGAAATTTAATAGATAAGTTATCAATGCACGTTTGTACACAGAGCTAAATAACAAGTCAATATCAATCGGTGCTTTATAGGGATGACTTAATCAATGTGAAGCAATACACATGATTAAAGAGTTTCGCTAAGGAAATCATTTTCCTCCCTAACAAATTCAGATGGTTTCTCTGATAGATGTATTAATTATTTGAAGAGTTTGAGCACGCTAATAATTAAGGTAATTTGAGAGCTGATCGTACTTCTTCAGCCGATGGTTGTTCTTTGAATGTCTCCCACAATCAATGCTCGGGGAATTAGAGATACGATGGGTGCGATGTATTTGATAGAATTCACTCTTCACATAAATACCTTCAAATACATACATGGGTCTACAGGTTCCATAGTGACGCAATTAGAGACCTTCCCAGGACGCCCCCTAACTGTTCATTTGAGCATATTGCTGGAATTTGTTTTCGATCCCAAATCGACTTTCTTCTCGAAATCCGCTAAGAGTTTTCCGATTTCCGATTCAAAGAAAACGCAGTTTATCATCTCAAGTTTGTCTGAGATAAACAACAAGATCTGCAAACTAAACAAAAAATATTGGCTAATCTTTTCCTTAAACACAGAAATCTTTAATTTTTGAGCTCATGGGCTAGAATCAGCCTTTGGGTGTAATGTGCGTGTTAACGCTATAGGAAAAGGGTTACTTCCCAAATCGCGACATGCATATTTAATAGAAAAAATAGAAAGGGAATTCTTTAACTAAAGCATTCCTATGAATTTTTCATGCAAATATTGATAGCACACCCCAACTTTTGACGATTGTATTTCAGGTGGTTTATTGTCGCTTGCGTGCAGTTGAACGAAAGGGAATCTTTAATATCAGTGACAATAGCTAATGTTAGTTAACATTGAAGCATTTTATTGTTATCTGCTTACAGATAGAGTAAATGAAAACAGTATGAATTATATTACTTGGGGAGAAATATTTCCGGTATTTTGGGCGACATTGTATAATGAAAGAAGCATTTTGTGACCACGTTCTTGCTTAACTATTTCACGAGTTTGTATGTCTGTGTTTAAATAATTGCAGTTTGCCTTAGAATAACACTAATGTAGGTTTCTATGATTGAGCAGTAAATATAAATATTATACACTATGTATTGTATGGTTCTATAAATATGTGCAAGGTTCCCTAATGTGTGTGACTGTATGTTGAATACAGTATCTATTTGTATGGAATGTTTTAAAAAGGATTTATTAAGTGTTAATTGAAAATTAATGGGGAATATCAACACGTGGTTTAGACATTCGTTGCTGGTTATACGTCAGCCAAATGAAATCTAAAACATAGTCGCACACATGTGACACGACCATGAGGTGATAAATATGTTAATGAATGATATGGTAAACTGATGTTATTATTTTCAAATATCGATCCTTTTTTATTATCATTGCATGAAATCATCACATATCAGCCTCAATAGATATGGCTTTAAAATATTACTTTCAGTGATAATATAGATATTGCGCAGTGGGTCGCGTGTCTGACACCAAAGGAAACCCGTTTGATAATAGGTTTGCTAATGAATTAAAAACTCTGAATGGCTTTACATATAAAGACAGGCCTCGAGCATTCTATAGTGGGAAGAATATTCATTTTAATCTAATTCAAATTAAATGTAACAAACCTTATTAATTTATGTAAATTATATCAAATTACACCTACATATGTACATGGGTTTGTTTTATAATAGTATGAATAATTTAGTCAGAATATGTATTAAAATTATAATAAACATTCAGTAATACACAAACCAATCCAATAAGTACAGTGTTTTTTTAATTCACACATTCCAAACGCTTCAACCGTTCCTATGAACTCGCTACAGTGCAGGTGCAACACATAATAACGTTATTTTACATATAGATAGAATCTCGTCGTTGCTTTCTTGAAGTTACGTGTTGATTGTCCGTGTGAATCTCGCTGGAAACTTTATCATGCTTATTCAATCTGTGTTGATTCTATCTAATCCACCGCTCTTTATTTTCAGGTTATTCGGGACAAAGTGTGCTAAGTGTGGTTTAGGATTCAGTAAGAATGACTTTGTTATGAGAGCAAAAACAAAAATATTTCACATCGACTGTTTCCGTTGCGTAGCGTGTAGCAGACAGCTGATACCAGGAGATGAATTTGCCTTGCGAGATGACGGGCTGTTCTGTAAAGCTGATCATGATGTCGTTGAACGTGCTTCAGGTCCTCTATGTGATCCTGGGAGCCCCCTTAGCAATAATAATAATAACAATAACGATTCATCAAGTGTAAACAACAACAATAAGAAAAGCCACTCGGAAAAGAATGGACTACAGCTCGCAGGTAATATTTTTTACGTGTATTTCTTCTCGCATATTTTTGTACATATTTGAATCATTTGATAAGATGTTATATAGATTCCAATTTGAAATGCAATTTTGGATGTTTAAATATATTCTTGAGATGGTTGACGTGAAGCCATCTTGATTGTCATTTTGCTTCGTATGTGGTACTAGTACGTGCGTGTGGCCATGTTGTCACCCCATACGAAGGGTGATGCTATCTAAAATGCAAACCATATTACAATGAAATCGTTTTACGTTATGTATGAATTATTTATACTGACTCAGCCGAAGAGATTTTCTTACTATTCGGACTGATTTTGTAGAGTGTAGAGATGATTTGTCAAACCAGTTCCGTAAATTTGATATTTTTTAAATTTGTTTCCAGGGCAACCAGGCTATTCATGACCTTTTTAGTCACGTAAAATATAACAATAGTGTCCATATGGTTTTCTAGTAGACTATATATTATATCGAAGTGATTATTTATTTACACTGATTCTTCTGCAGAACGATATACATGAATATGTTACTTGTACCTTGTTTATGATTCATGCATTTATATGGGTAACAAAACCATAGTGCATTCTTATATCTATATGCGTATTTAAGTGCGCGTTTCTTAACAGGGAGTTTGATCTGCGTGTGTCTACAAAGTCTACCGCAAGGTGTGATGTTGTTACGTTTTAAAATATCCCATGTCACCATCGATTTCGTCATTTGTACTGACGACTAAAAGCAGCGGTTAATGATGCACGTTTTGGGATGGTTGTAAATTGCTGTACATCCCCGTAATGATGAAATATTCCCCAACACATCCACATTACCAGAAAGATGATCCCTCATTAATGCTTAAAACAAATAGACATTTGACATATCGAGCTTGAATAAGCATCAAACTAATATAAACCATAGGCTGCTAAGTTTCAAAATGAACATTTTAACCGATTAATGTCGATTTCTCAAATGTCAAACTGTCGGAAGCTCTTAGAGAATCTAGACTTTCAAAAAGCCATTTATCTTCAACGATGTTTTAAAAATCATTAGGAAATGTATACTATAGATAGGCAAAAAGCTATTGATAGCGGACCTTTGAGTGGCTGGTCTGGTGGAATGACACAAGATAAGATAAAGTGAGTAAAATGACCACATGAATGTATCCCTCCGCCAGTTATCAGATTGTGTGCGCGATCTAATCAAGACATGACGACCCAGGTCGTATTTATCTCTTAACTCTGCATTAACCAACCTGCTTTTGATTCAATCATATAAACCATGTCTGCATTATATTTAATAATTACACAAAGGTTAAAGGGTAGCTCGGAGACACACGCTCACAGACAAATAGCTAGAATATTTTAATTCCGGAAAGCCTGTAACAATAGTAAAATGGGCTTCTAATCTTGTATATTTGCATGCGATGGGGGAATTATCCAGCGAACAGAGGCGATCGTGGTTTGCAAAGGAAATAAATTCCGATTATCTTTGTAGCAGATTGTATTTTCCTCTCGCCTTAATTTGCTTGTCTTGTCCCAGATGAAACTGTTTGCTACACGACTAGTTATCAGATATAAAATGTGCGGCACTCGACCCGATCGTCTGTGGACCCAACGTGTGAAAACGTGTAATTAATTTGCCCACTAGGGACATGCGTCGTCAGTCAGAATGGGTTCAGTATGCCGTCTATCTGGCAATCTTTTCAACAATATTCAACCGGGACCAGCTTCACGGCCGATCCTAGACACACAACTTTTGATATTTCGGTTTCACTAATTGATAATCGTCCGGCTATTAGTCTCCGACAGTTATTGAATGTCACAATGGCCTCCATGTTCTAACAGATAGCTGTGGAAATCCCAAGTGGACGCATCCCTGTCGTATTGTCCTGAAACTTGATCGTCCTCATCTTGGATGGCATTCGACCCAGGACCTTCTCCGCGCCATCATTGAATCATTTCGGCAAACATGCTACTTTTATTACATGCTGGTTTATTTTCATACACCAATAAATAAAACAAAAGCCTCCTCATCGAACCTGATCTTCCCAATTTGAGATTAAATCGGATTTAATCGTGTCCGGTTTCTAAAGTTATCAAACTCAGGATGTGTTCGGATGAGGAAGCGGACCGCTCCGACACAAACAATAACACGGCTTCCTCTGTTCTCCTCCAGATTTCTCCGATTCTTCCGACTCTGTATATTTATCAAAAAGATACAATAATCACAGAAACTGCGCAAAACACCCCACAGCAGATTGTATTGTTACGCAAAGCCGGTCTCACTGAGTTCCTGGGTTTAAACAACAGGGATGGTAAGGGTAGGTAATCAGGGCCCCGCCGTCATACCGTCGCTAGATGGCGTAGTTTGCCCAACAAAGTCACTCGTTCATCTTATCAGCCCAGCTATCCATCAATTCTGTCCTCCGCGCAGTAGGCTGCGATGTACTCGTAACGTTCAAATCAAGATCATCTACATTCCTGGCAACCAAGAACTGACATCCAAAAACATCGCTACAGGTTTAATAATAAAACTAGCTTGCAGAAACAGCCTACCTTTCATGTTGAATCCTCTCAGGTTGCATGTGTATTTGTGTGATCAAATACCTTTATACAATGAAACCTCGATATTTCGGACACTGTTGGTCCGGGAACCCGTCTTCCGGACAAGTCTTGTTAGGGAAGTCTAAATATAAGAAGGGAAGTTACTCTGTGTCCATGGTCCACAATCTGTAATCGTTACCCGGACGAAAAGTGTCTATGATTAATGGGTCATCTTCTTTCAAGTGCATCTACTCATCACGATCGAATTCCACATGTGCGATGTGTACCGAAATATGCTACCTTGTATACCGACATCATATATATATAACGAAATACGATACATTGTATACACCCATCATATTGGTATAACGAAATACGCTACCTTGTACACCCCCTAGGTATAACGAAATACGCTACCTTGTAACCCCCTCGTGTTGGTATAACGAAATACGCTACATTGTATACACCCATCATATAGGTATAACCAAATACGCTACCTTGTACACCCCCTAGGTATTACGAAATACGCTACCTTGTAACACCCTCGTGTTGGTATAACGAAATACGCGTCATTGTATACACCCATCATATAGGTATAACGAAATACGCTACCTTGTACACCCCCTAGGTATAACGAAATACGCTACCTTGTAACCCCCTCGTTTAGGTATAACGACATACGCTACGTGCAATGCAGACACACGGCGAAATACACGTAATGATAAATATTAGACAAGGCCTCAAACAGACTTGACAAAATCTTACTTAAGTTTTTAAAATCTGATTAAGTGGTACAGAAGGGGACCGGGCAGATGACGTCCATCACACTGCTGGTTGAAGCATGTACTGTCGTGTACAACATACCCACTGCGTCATGGGGGACGAACGCCCCTTGATTTGTAGATAAGGATTGTGAATAACATTGTGCAGGGGGAACAGTACCTGACAAATACATGGTCGCCAGGATTAAGGCCTGGTGCTGGTAGTCCTTACTCTGATACGGTGGGGTAGCCCAGTGGTTAAAGCGTTTGCTCGTCACATTGAAAACCCGGGTTCGATTCCCACATGGGTACAATGTTTGAAGCCCATTTCTGGTGTTCCCCGTCTTGATATTGCTGGAATATTGCTAAAAGCGGCGTAAAACAATACTCACTCACTCACTCATACGCGTCTATGTTAATGTACGAAAGTACATGCACTGTAGGATAGAACACAATAAGAGAGAAGACAAAACGCGACGTTAAACCTCTCTCACACACTCACTCACTCACTCAACCTTGTTCAGATCAATAGACGCTTGACGTATTTCCTATGAATCTAATTAACTGTAAGGAGGTACATATCAATGTAATTAACGCGGGCATTAATCGTTCATTTCCGTGTTTTGGCATTGTTTGTTTGTGTAATAGAGGCATGTGATTCACATGTCACTCTCACAAGGACACGTGTCCCATGTCGACCTTGAAATGACAGCTTTACATTGTGTTCAATATCTAGGTAAAGCCAAGATGGTAAGGCAACTTTCGTTGCATTTTTAATCAAAATTGCGAAATCCTCTCTGAGATTTATATTTAAATGAAAAAGCAAAAGTCTTATGGGGTGTTATCATTTTAGACTGTATTGACTAAATGCGACACTGACCATGACTATTTTGGGAGTTTCCCACGAAACAAATGTCATTTAACTTTATCGATAACTCACCCCAAAATAGTGTTTTTCGAAAAAATGTCGGACAAACAATTTTCAGTTTGTTGTAACCGGAAGGTGTTGTGGATCAAGTAGTATGACAAGATCACTGAAATAGCTGTAAGGTTCAGCCTATTGTGGATATAGGATGCAGCCAACTGCCCCGTTAGGATGTTTTAGATCGTGTTAGCCCAGTGGTATTTTTACCAGTGTGGTTTTGAGACACGGGTTTGAATCCATGAAAAGCGATGGGTGACCACTGGTGTCCCACTACAAGTGTTCCTTAGCTTTCAGACACTCTAGTGACTTCCAGCATTATCACGGCGGGGGACTAGACAAATGGGCTTCACACTTTGTACCCATGTGGGGAATCGAACCCGGGTTTTCAGCGTGACGAGCAAACGCTTTAACCACAAGGCTACCCCAACGCCCCACACTGTAGAATAGGACCCCCCAAAAAGAGAAGGCTGGTTTATCACATTTACCGTTATTTTGTGATACATAAGCATTTCATTATCATATCTGACACAAATGTTCCCACCCCCAGGTCGAGCAGAGCAGGCAGGCGGAACCAAGGCGGGTCGGGGTGGTCATAAGTCAGATCACAAGACCACACGGGTGAGGACGGTGTTAAATGAGAAACAGTTACATACGTTACGGACATGCTATAACGCGAACCCCAGGCCTGACGCCCTCATGAAGGAACAGCTGGTGGAGATGACCGGCCTATCCCCCCGGGTCATCAGGGTGTGGTTCCAGAACAAGAGATGTAAGGACAAGAAGAGAAGCATCCTCATGAAGCAGATTCAGCAGCAACAGGACAAGGTAAGGCGACTGGGATGCTGTGGGGATGGGGTACCGGGTGCTCACGTGTGGATGTGTAGGGAAATTATTGAAATCAAGGTTACGGTAGTAAATACAGTGTTGATATTTAGGGTCGGTCCTTATATACTCCAGGGGGAGCGGTTGGGGTGCTTGGGTATTTGTGAAAAAAATAATTTCACAGAAAATACTTCAAAAATATAATCTGCATCAGAATATAATGGCTGGCACTTAAATAACAACTGCTTCGAGTGTTTATGCTTTACAAGTGTTGATAAGCCACTAGCTTGATCTGGGGAAGGGCGATGTCCCCAAAGGTTAGGTGGACATTGGATGTTGATTAGATTGAGGAACCAAATGCCAGTTCAAATGGATTGTATGTTCGCTTAGTGTGAGGCATGACGACCATCGATGATTGCACACATACGGCTTCTGGGAATGGTAATTTATTAGAAGCACAGGGGGGGGGGGGGGGGGGGGGGGGGGCAGGCCCGATGACTTGATTGCTTGAATGGCATCGTACCCCGTAGGACGTTGCTCATGATATCGATCACTTGTTTGTATGTTCAAGGTTATTTACAAATCGTCGTAATATGACCGGAAATATGTTAACTGGCTTTAAAACACAAACAAACTGAATACTGGAATAAGCGATACCACCCACAGAGTTAGTACAACTCTGGTCCTCCCAGAATAATCTCAAATACACCTATACGCAAATGTAGCTTTATTGCGGCTCTTGTGAACGAACAGGCAGCACATTTTGAGGACGATTCCATGTGGCTGTTCTGCCGGTGGAAGCGATGTGTCAAACTGATCGCTCACCCTGCACGGTACGTTAGTCTCCGCTAGAACTATCAATATGGTTAATGGCGAATTCTCCGGGGTCTTTTAGGTGCATAGTGTCTTTTCCTGATGAAAGACCCGAGGACCAAGTACAAACACGTTGGTTTAACGATTTTCAAATGAATTGAGAGGTTACGAAACTAGAGTGAGCACTGATTTCTTTCTTTTACGCGTTACTCAATAGTACAACAGGATCGTGCACGAGATAATCTCTCCGCAAAGATCAATTTTATAACTGACACTTATACCGGAGTACAATACAGGTAACATACATGCCTTTGAGTTTTAATGCGCTTTTTATGGTTGATCCCCAATCTCAGTTAAAATAAATCAAATGCAGTTCAATGCAAATCTGTTTAAAAATGTAAGCGTGGTAATCCTTTAATCAGTTCGAACATACAAACCGAGCAGCCATGGAGCCACGCATAACACAGTGTTCAGTCATCTGATATCGCTTCCCAAACAGCGATTAAAAACCTCTTTATTTCAATAATTTATGGAAAAGTTTGATATTTTGATAGGGGCTGTTTCTAAATGTCAATAGCTATTTAAGTCTGTTTCTTTATCTTTTCATAAATGTTTGATATTTTATTGGTTCCGTGGCGAGGCAAACCCTTGGCTAAATACCCTGCTTGGGGATGGGGATTGAGCCTTCTTAAATCACCTAATGTAAATGGTATTAACACGTCGAAATGGAGTTGATACATTATGCATTTAGAAACGGGTATACGTAGTATGTTAATTCGTTATATACATATGACAGTCGCTGCCCAACAGTTTAAAACCCTAACGTAAAACAGACTTTCAACTTCTTATTGTTTACCGTTATAATTCAGGATATTGCTACGCGTAAACATTCTTCATGCATTCAGAATTCGCACATTCTTGATTTTTTATTTCACCTCTTCATAACAAAATTAACTCTCTCGTGTAGCGTGTCACAACATTTTTCTTGGAATCCTTTACACGTGTAGAGCAAAAGGGGGCGGTTTTCCATGTTGTATTCCCAGAAGTGCCAAGCCAGTTATCTACCCCCAGTTGTTTCCTATCGCAGACGCATTGGGGGAGCTTCCTCCCTGCTCCGACGCCGGGGAGGAAAATATCTGAAAAATGACTGTCTTTTTTTGTTTCTGAAAATGATTATAAGAAGTGTGTCTGTGAGTATGTCTGGCTATGCAGGGGGGATGAAGGACGGACCATCCTGCCTAACCCCCCTCCCTCGTCCCGGGGGTGGGAGACGGGAAATTGAGGGTTGGGCTCTTGTATTATCAGTCTGCGCGGAAAGGAATATTAGCCGAGTGTTATCAGACATGTATCTCACCATTTAGTATGATAAAACATACCGATAATTCCCGATACTTCAATAGAACTGAAACAGTGTTCCATCTTGTGTTGGATCTATACTGGAGTGGAAAAACCAACTGCTTCAGATCAGATTCAGATACAGATTCGTAAAGGTTATATTGTGACTGAAGAGTATCTGCCTTGAAAGCCTGATCACAAACTCAGCACGTTTTAACTGGAAAAGTGGCTCAAATTACACCACCTTTCTCAACTTGTTGGCCCGAATGTTCTCATACTCGTCATAATCACCGTCTCACGCGGCCATCAGAGTATCTCGGCTAGCGAGAGAACACCGCCTTCAATCTCAAACAATTTTTCTCTCTCATTTCCTTCTCTCCTTAACTCAAAACTACCAAGCTGAACGCCAAACTGCGCGTAATTTACCCAAATTACAACTTTTCCACCGTTTGGTAATTTTCGCGGATGCACGTGGTTGCAAATAACCCCCTTCACGCAGCCTCCATTGTGCGAGGCCCAGTAATTACTACTGTCAATATAGCATATGTTGGTTATGAAGCGGCGATGCTGGACTGAAGTGCCGCAGATATAAAATAATGTTTGATTCTAGCTCATTTCGCGTGGAATTGTGGGTTGCATTGAAGGACTGCTCACTTCCGGTGCATCGTATCATCAAACGTCACATTATCAGACAAAATCCCTGGTTTTCACGACCAAGCGCAAATAGAAGGTTTTGCCATGGAATTAGATATAGCTAATTTGGTGTAGTCGATGATATTAGCTGAAATTAGTTTAGCAAACAAATTGAAAATACCGACTCAAGATTGGAGGTTTATATTAATTCTACGTCGCCCCCAGGCACATGGTACGGTTCTTTCAATTGTTCTGATAATTCTTCGTATTAAATCTAGATTGGTTCTTGTCAAGTTCCAAGTCAAAGACCGGTTTTCGTGCAGAAGTGTGTGCTGCTGTTCACGCGAAATAGCCTTCAATTCGAAACATCGCGTGCCGCTTCTGCTCTTGCCAATCTTATCAAATTTTCTGTCAATTTTCGCGAGAAAGAATCCTGTTTCACAACAAGACGCTATGTCGTGATGAGCACTATTCTCCGATCACAACCTCCCAGAAACACTCGCTCTGATTATGTCAAAGTCAACGTTGCGTATCTGCTAATTACCGCCAACTCGCGGTCCAGTCGAGAGCGCGTCAAAATCACGCGTAGACACGCGAGACATCCCGAGGCAACTGATAAAATCATAGAAACAATTGAAGAACAATATTTGCAAGGTTATTGCTGATATTCTTGCGGTAATTAAGTTTCGTCTAATTTTCGCTGTCCACTTAACAGTTGGGTTCCCATCACCGTACCCCAGGCCAACAGAGCACAATTGTCGTGTTTAATGTAGCAGAACTCTAGCACTCCTTTGTGGCAGTTGTCGACTTAAGAAGCTCCACTTTAATGAAAGACCAATCGCACTCTATTACACAGCGGTTATTGCATCAGGACAACACCTTCGTCGACTCCATAATGGCATGGAATGTTAATGGTAGACCATTTCCAACTTTTAAGTCATATTCTGATCTCAGGCGACATCGGTATGTTCTCTGTCAATTGATTCAAGTGTTGATGAGGACACTGGATTGTGTGATGGGCCTTTCTTTGAAGAATATATCTATACTTCGTTTACAGTGCGATGTAATTAAAACAATTTCGATACAGTTGAAATGGTATTCCTCAGAAAACACCAATAGAGTATGCAGGGTTTGTGGGTGGTGGTGTCATATTGCGGTAGAATTCATATCAGTGGTAGAGGTATAACGACACTGGAATATCCCCCTATTCAACTAGTGTAAATTGCTATATGCAGACAGATGTATATGGTTAGAGAGCTATTTCTCTCATTTCTACAGTATTTATTCTGACGACTAACTTTTTGAGATTTAAATTTGAAACCTCTGCAAACAAATACTGTGTATATTGTGGAGCCATTTCGGTGCATTGCCGCTTACCAACAATATGGCCATGTTTAGATAGGGTGACTTTCTGCCCTCTCGCACTTGGATAACCCGGTGTATCACCCCCAGGTTTGTTGAGAACATTGAGCCTCCCCCCCTACATACTACCATCTACACCTTACTCGCAACACACACCGGGTTCGGTCCACACCAAGGCGACGTGTTGACTCCCGATCCCTTAATAACCATCGTAATAATATCACATACTTATCTGATATTTTATGTGTAATTTGTGATTTTTAACGGTATTTCCTCTTTACGTAGTATTACACACTCATTAGGTCCCACCCTCTGTGAAATTAAGGCACTGATAAAAAATAATAATCTATATATCTTCTTACATATTTGGGATTTAAATTTATTGAACAGTACATTTTACGCCCATTTTGTTTTTTATGTTTTGTGTGTGGGTTTTTTTTCTTGTTTTGTTGGAATATCTTAATGAATATATCATTAGTCAGTCCACCACAATGAAGGTTTTTATGTGACTTTCTACTTGCGGTGCATTTTTCCAGATATTATTTTCGTGGTATAAATTATTGATATATTGCGAGGAGCGTGTAGTAGGGAGAATGATGTACATTAAGATTATTACATAAACATTCTCCAGTGAATACATTTCTTATTCACTACTGTGAATGGGTATTGTCAGAATTGTTTTATTTTACTTATAAAAGTTACAATGGGCGTAGTGCTACATTAAATGTTATTTTAACTGATATCATCCTCCCGTCATAATTAATATCGACTTTGGTTGAAAACAATTATTCAGAAATCGTTACAATTTTCGGGCATGGTGAAGTTATCTCAGCGAAAATATATGAAAAGAAATATATAGGAATATTGCATGTGAGGTTATACCCTCCATCATATGCGTAGGTGTTGGATTATATGGGCCAGGTTTAAGTGGCTAGTTGTGTCGTGGACTGACCACGTGAGCGTCCTGACACTAATGTCATGAATCAGCACCATTGACATTAAAGATTGATACTCACTGAGGCGACTTTAGACGATGAGCCAGGCTTTAAGCAATGGCACAGCATAAAAAATACATTACCGTTAATCTACGCTGTCATCCAATACGCCAATAATTCGTGTTTATTTGAGTAATCTTTATTTCAAAGTAAAAATCTACATAATTACCTTTATCTTTTGAAATATAGTTATTAATTATATTCATATCATTTCAATTTTATTTCACTGACCGGTAGAATTTATATTATGATTAATTTTCAACTTAAGCTGGATGGCAATGGTTTCTTTTTATCTCCGTCAACCTTTGCTGGTCGTAACGGCTGATTGGTACATAACCCAAATTCTTAGTTTTTAACATTTTTTTATTCTGAATTTGTCTGTTCTAGAAGTCAAGCTGTTCTTTGAGCTATCTTTCTATTATATTCGTTTAATTAAATCACAAAGCTGGTTCGAAATCTCCCCATTGCGATTTTCTTGGCGAACAACGCCCTGACAATGGACTCTTTGGACAGTAAATATCTGGCGCGCGCCTTAGAAACTTCAAGTCGTAATGATCGCAGCTCTACCGCTGATTACTGCTGGAGTTTAACACTGAATGCAGCCTTTGGTAAAAAAAATTCATGGCGGGTTAATTTGATGTAAATTTGTTTCACTGATTAGCGAGCTGAGCCGTTCAATTTCCTCCTCGATACGGCATTGCTAACTCCGAAGCGACCTTTCCGTTCCGCTATATCAGGAAATTAAGGAATGGTCTTATTGGATTGCTTCTTTAACATTCGTAATTAAAAGCAAATTGTTGAGGCATTGTATTGTCCTAGCTTCACATGGAAGATACAACATCATGGATTAGTCAGGATCACAAAGAGCACACCCATTCGTTCGGATTAACCTGGTCTGAATGACTTTTTCCCCCATAGAAACGCTTTGCAGGCGATGATCAAGTCTTTATTAATATTCTACATATTCCATCCATATCCGCTTCTCGAAATATTCATTGTGGTAGTAATCGCTATTCAAACTGTTTTGTTGTCTAGATGGAGATATAACGACATCAAACCCAACAGCCATTCAAAATATTCAAATGCCTTTTCTCTCGACACAAACAATATGTTACGTAAATCAAGTCGGCTAGTAACAATTATTATGCTTTTCAACGCTGTGATATTTTCCCTTGATGTAACGCTAAATGGGATGTTATATTACAAAACTTTAAATAATGTATATAATTACAATTATATTTATTTGCTTCGTAGTAATCATAACGTTAGATGTAATGGCGCTAATAGACTTAAATCGCTGAATTAATAATATGATTGGGCACCCATTTACAAGGAAGGATTTTTTTTATAAACGCATATAAAACAGTTTATTGCGAGCGTCGACTATAGAGAAACTATCAATACTTTTGACATGTTGAATATCTAGACGTTTATGTCAATATTTGTCAAGATTTTTAATTCGGGAGTTAACACCATCTCTTAAAGGTTATTAATTCAACATAGCACGTGATGTTTATTCAGTTGCATTATGGAACACGTGCATTTACACTAACAATACCGTTTAACGCAGCTATTTTAGTGAAAGCTCTTCTGGAAGAATGCAAATGTAGTAAAATAAATTTATATTTAGTTGCAATTACGGAATGTTGATATCTGTTATTTATTTATTTATTTATTTATTTATTTATTTATTTATTTATTTATTTATTTATTTATTTGTTTGTTTATTTGTTTATTTATTTTATTATTTTAGATTCTTTATATGTTTTCAATAAAGATCAACTCAATTCTCTCGTTAACAGGCAAAGAAATAATAACTATTGCTAATTTTCTCGAATGAACTGAGACAAAGAGAACTGGGTTGGTGTATTCGGAGCCCGGGTATTGTTTGAAAAATCTGTCGTTATGGGGACTACAGCCTAGGAGCAGATGTTTGCTTTCAAGCATAGCAAAGTCGTGACCGAGCCTGCACAGAAACTGCCGTTTAAACAGAGGGGCGCATCTATGAAATTAGCACAATCATTATTGAAGAAATTACAGTCTTATTAAGTCGCTACATGATACTCTCACTGGACCAGGGGAAGCTCATTCTATCCATGGTTCCACCATAACGTCACAGTATTCTCTGTGTGAGGATTTCCATCCACAATCATGTCTCCCCGGTTGCCCGGACCGCTCGATCCCCACCCCCCGGGCGGTCCACACCCTATTATCATCGGAGCAATTACCCCGTCCCACGGTCATTTTAAACCCCGGTCTCATCTGGCGTCACTCCAAGAAGTCCCTCACCAAATGTGCTGTGGCCTGTCCCCCTCACGTGCTTCTCGCGCTAACTGCACGTTCATGCACGTGCATCGGGTGCACGAGACCACCTTATCTCAAACGGCCAACATCTTTGATCTTTTAAAAAAAAAAAATATCGATTTTTAAGAATTTTGTAGCCTTTGTACATTATATGGTATGCAAGTGTTCGTTCTGTGGAATATTCGTGTTTTTTAACTGTCCGTCAGTACAAAACTGGATAAACATTGCATTTAGTGTTTGGATAATCGGAGGATTTAAAGGTACATTGTTTTTACGTATACACTGGGTGTGTTAAAGCCACGTTCTATATCAAGGCTATCAAAAAAAGCTAGTTCAGAATAAATAATGCATAATTTAACAACTCGCCTTTCACAGTGGAGTTATGTTAAAGTATCTTGGTGTGATTTGTATGGTGATTATCATAAAGGTCCTCGGAGATTCGGTGAACCTGTATCTTAGCATCGGGATCTGCGATATCGTCTAACGTATTATCTTTCATAATCTTAAAACTATCTCACTGTTTGCCGGCGCATTGCTATTGTCGATGAATACTGATATGCAACCGTTAGAGACTGGTGTGCAATAAAAGTGAAAAGCTCCCCTCCTCCCGCAAGATACCCGATTCATCAATGTCACACCTGTAACTAAACGCCAGCAATCGCCACATCTGTCGATACTAAAATAATTATTAGCTTTACCTTTATTTTCCACATGGTTTCCAGAAAAAGCGATGTCTGATAAGAAATCCATTATTGCACTATATCAATGTTTTTATCGCTCTATTTCCTCAAAACATGTACTTCTACATCTAAGCAGAAGCCCCAGTCATGTCATTTATTTATTTATTTATTTATTTATTTATTTATTTATTCACCTATGACCCTCATGAAAACAGTTGAAATATGTAATATCCTTTTTGTATAATGTGTCTTTCAAAGAAGTGCGCAAATTAGACAAGTTCCATTTCATTTAACATTTGTGTAAGCAATTGAATTAATAACATCTAGATCGTTTGATCAATGTGGTAATAGCATACTTTGTCAATGACTACGCCTAGATTATTTAATTGGTGTTGAAAGATATGCTGCTATCAGTTAAACTCTTTGTGACTGTTCACAATATTCAAGTAGGTCCAATGCAGAAACGTATCGATAATGTGTCCTCTCTGACGTCCGCGCAATGTGAGGTTGTTTCCTGCTAGGTCCGCGCGTTGTCACCCTGTCATCTTATCATCCATGGTATGTTTCACCTGTCAGAATGGCCATCAAAGAGCGAGTAAAGCGGGAAGCCACGTGCATGCGCTATGTACAACAATGACGTGCACTGGCGCGGTTTTTAGTTCTCGGAGGGTGTTTAGGTCCCTTTGTTCAGTATAGATTTTTCTAAATCTGGTTCCATCGATTCCATGTCAATTTCTCACGGGTAAATAAACTTTAGGACCCGATTGATCAGTCGAGACGGCGGTGTATAGGCTTATAACAATGGTGTGTGTAGTCCCACTGTTTGGCCAGTTTCTATAGTAAACGGTCGCAATCTCACGCTTTTATCATTCCCCAGGTCTTTGTTTGTACTTCTTGAATATTCTCATAATCGGAGTTTATTTTCAATTCTTGGGTTGTTATTCAACTGAAAATATCATCGCCTCAGTCTTGATTTAACGGTGTTAAAGCTACTGGAAAATATTCTGTTTCTTTACTCAATAATGGAATTTCTGTTTCATGAACCGTACACTGCCGCAAATCACACTGTTGGAATATTCCAATTCGTTCAGCAATCATAGAGACTGTCTATACGCTGACGGCGATTACACAGAACAGGAGTTCTCGTATCGAGACATGAATCAGGCTTCATTAATGCTAATGTATATAAAACGAGCACAATCTCATCTCATACATCCACACGTGCCATTTGCTTAGTCAGACTTTCATTTGTGTCCAGATGCGGTCTTTATGTGACCACAGCCTTTCTTTCATCTGTTGCAGAACGGAAACGGCTTGCAGCGCCCCCTGCAGGGAGTCCCCATGGTGGCATCCAGCCCTGTACGTCATGAGGGGCCTGGAATCCAGGCTAGCCCAGTAGAGGTCCAGAGTTACCAAACTCCTTGGAAAGCCCTGAGTGAGTTCGCCATGCAGGGAGACATCGACCACCACCATCCCCCCTTCCAACAACTGGTGAGCAGTTTCTTGGCCCCTCCTGATGAGGATGATACGGTTGTATATCTCGAGGACCAGGGCTAGTCACGTGGCTGCTTCTAGCCAATCAGATGCTCCCATCTCTTACTAACGGTAATCTCTCCATCACTCCAGGCGCTAACCCACTACGCCTTTCTTGTGTCGTGACTGAGCTCGTCACCCCTCTTGACCCTCTTTGTACAACCCCCTTCTTAATCCTTTTTCTCGCGCGATCTTTAAAAAATACACCCTGAATTTGTTTTTACTTCTCAGTTCACTTATCACCTAACCTGGAAAGCCTTCACATTATTTATTAACCCAGTCGTCGTACATATCACAAGAAAGGTGTTGTGGCTGCCGTCCCTTGATGTGTCAAGCTTATATTGCACGCACAGGGAGGAGGGGAGGGGCTTTGGGGAACCGTTTCTATCAACACGTTAGTTAACTGGAACTATATAACACAAATAATATGAACCAATAACAAAGATTTCGTAATGGCAAGTGTAATCAGTTGTCCTGGCGATACACTGCCATGGTATAAAGCCATTATCTAGTGTATAATAGCTTTATTATATTATGATCTATACCCTGTATCCATTCGGCACCACAGCATCGTCACCATCTCCATCTGTCCAATCAGTTACTTTCCACAGAATGTCTCTCGCACATGAAATTTGATTGGACGGTTATTTTTAGCATTGTCATTCGATCGGATTCAAAACGACTTATAGGAGCGAATAGTTCCTAATAGAATCCAGATGTAAAACACAAAAGAATCAAAGATATAATATACCAGCGAATCGTCATACAATCGGAACACCATACTGTTTGATATCGAAAGTCCCCAAAGTCTGTCAGCTCTCTCTCACCTTATCACCTGGGTTTGAACCCTTCTGTTATAGCACGCCCTTTTTAGTTGCCCTGTGTCCTGAGATAGACCGTTAGTTTTCATATAGTGATGCTTTATTGATTATTATTTTATATCATTTAAGATATGTTTGTTTTGCTTTATAGACAACACTGCTTTGCTTATTTATGCATAGATGAGTCTTATTCATATTTATTAAAATTGTCTAATAAACTGACATAAAACAGTATGTAAAATTTCCCAGTGCGGTGTGTTCACAATATACAATATGTGATTTTATTAATGGATAACGTTTGATGCATATGTAATTAATCCGGACACTCTTTTATCCGGACTATTCCAAAGATCAACCATTCGCCGATTAAAAAGTTAAACTGTAATGATATCATTGTGGTGATGAAACGGCGTATACGTATGTAGTCGTGACGTTGTATTAATGTCGACGTCGTTGCGTTCCAGATGTCAACGTTCGACAACATGGAAGCCCACTGCGGGGCAGGGGGAGCGTCCCCACAGAGCGACCCCCTCATGCACGTCTCCTACCTCCACCACGACGACATGCCCAACTCCGTTAGTTCCGACTTTCCCCGAACACCGTCAGAACTCTCGAGTCCGCTCAGTCAGTGACGGTATCCCGTCGGCGGCGTCTGGGAGTGACGCCGCCCCGGAAAACTTACTCAATCAACCTAGTACCTCACTGCCACTCTGCTGGGGGCAGGAGACCCATATTCCGTTCAGGGCTCCGACGCGCACAAGGAACACGCCTATCAACGTCCCACCGGCTGGTCCTCAGTCTTAGTGTAAACTGGGCTTACCTGTGTGCAGTGTGGACGTACGAGAGTCATAGTGAGCCCGACTCCAAGTCAAAACCAGGAAGTGGAGGACCGGCATCGGTCCGGGTTTTACACGGGACGCGTATCTGTGTTAGCCTACTGTGTAGGTGTTGTTACCAACCGGATCAGGAGTCCGGACCACGAATGTTGTGTTGACTCGTTGTGAAAAATGTGGATATATATAGGACAAATGAAATTATGAACTATGTAAATAGACAGTGGTTTGTGTCATTCTCGTGCTGTGCTTCTTATTGTTATTTTTGCACGAACTGAGCGCGTGGCTCCGAACTATACCCCACCCACCCCTTATTGGGGGGAGGGGTACGACAACACGTCTGTGCATCGTTTACACCACAGAGTAGCTATGTGATCTTGTCTTCTCCATGTCGTGCTGTCATCTCTCTCATCAGCACGTGCAGAGCGTGCAATCAAAATGGCGTCCTCTAGTGTATCTCACTCAATCATCCCTATTTCTTGAAAAACATAATTTAAATTATGCAATAAAATGTGTACAAATGTGACTATTTTTCCTTTATGCTATTCTGCAGCTGACTTTCAGACTATCAGAGGGGCGGTCGGGTAGCCTAGTGGTTAAAGCGTCGATTCCCGACATGGGTACAATGTGTGAAGCCCATTTCTGGTGTCCCCTGCCGTGATATTGCTGGAATATTGCAAAAGCGGCGTAAAACCAAACTCACTCACCCAGAGTATCAGTGCAAACAATTAGTTTACGTCCGGTTTGTGTACGTCGACGTGCATGCATGACAAGGGAATCATGTCAACGATAGAAAGGATGATATGACAACCAACTCCTGATGTAACGAACTTCAATGGATCTGCAAAATTCGTTCGTTACATCCGAAACAACGCTACATAACACTTCTTCTACTATATGGTACGTTATGACAGACCATACGATTTGTCCGACTTCGTCACATCAGGAGTTCTGTATTATTATAGTAAACGGGTATCTCGAACTCATTTATTGTCTGCAATACATGCCATGTCAATACAAATATACTAACACCCTTCGCTACACAGCGTATGAGAATAGACATCGTGAGCAGAGATAAACGTGTCAATCCTCAAATATCAAGTCACGAGTGCAGCTCGGGCATGTAACACATTTCTTAAACGAATAGAATAATTTGTTGCCGTAACTCATTAAACTCACTTAACTGTGGAACTTATAAATAATTCGTCCTCTTTTGTGATATATAGCTATTCTTTTATGTCTTTGATAGGTATTTAGAAGTTGGAAGAACATCGATACGACACTTTTTTATTGATAAGTAGTTTTATTCTGTCTATGTAAGGACTTTTCAAAGCTACTTCTTGACTCTTATATACGTGTGTATATACATATACATATACACATATATACATACATATATATATAGATAGGATTAATGTATGAAGATATGATCTAATGACTATATAGCTTACACAGGACTTGTTATGTCTATATGCACATGCGACACAACAAAATTTTTTTTTTTTTTTTTTTTATAAATTTATGAATCAATAATACAACCAATCCCAGCCATCCCTGTCAGTAACCTGCAATCATGAAGCCGCAGTCAAGAGTTATGTCTGTTTTACAATAATCTGCCGCTCTATTCTATCAGTTAATTTACTGCGGTCTTTCCTGCTCACATGGATTCTTTGGATAATTCCTTCCATGTAACGACCCCCTCGGTACAAACTACAGAAACAAACCGCTTAGCACTAAGAACGTCGACACCGGCACCGATTTAGTGTTTCGATGAACATGTAGCTAAAATTACAAGTTACATGTAGCACACTAGAGTTGCAGTGAAATTACAAGTTACATGTTGCACACTAGAGTTGCAGTGAAAGTTACATGTGGAGTTTCAGAGAAACAATATATATATATATATATATATATATATATATATATATATATATATATATATATATATATATATATATATATATATATATATAATCATACATGTTACCACATAATCCACCCGAATCTTGCAGTTCCCATCTGTTCTAGTGGCTAAGCAATTAATTCAGTTTTATCTTATTTTTAGTTTACAGGGTTTGAAGTAAGACATTATCGAATTCACTATTCAAATGATTCTACCAATTTGGGATCATTCATGGAGAACTAGAGCTAATCGCCCACGCATGGTGAACGACTTTGTGTCAATATAATGAATACATCAGTTTATTATTTACACAAAAATAATGAAATTATTACTTTTAGATTTTCTAATACCAAAAAACGTATAGACGTTCTTTTCAAAGAAAGTAAAAATACTTAATTCATTCCTTGTATTAACCTTTCAAATTAATTTTCTTTTTTTATGTATTGTTCGAGTTGATATTTATTTAGTCGTTACTGACTCGTTTCATTGTTCAAAAATATCTAACAAAGCAATCGATAACGTTATTCAACGTCTGACCTACCTACTTATTTTCTGTAAATAGAGTCATCTCAGCTGCTTCAAAACCACAAACACCGTATCGGGAATTCTATATTTCTTTGAAATTGGCTGATGCATACAAACAGAGCGGGTTTATGCCTTCAAAGTTAAAGTTCTTAAAATCATTTTACAAAACCGAAATGGTTCATCTGGAAATATTTTTTCAGAGAAAAAGGCGTAGCTTGTAAAGGCGTGTGTAGTTAAAGTCAGTCATGAGCTATAAAATGGAATCGTTGAATGTCAGCACGCCAATAAATCATGGGATAAACACACCAAAATGATATGTTTGTTTTACGCCTTCGAGGCAATGATACATGCGGACTGTAGGAGCTGATCGGTCGAAAATCGATTTCGATGGCTTTTACCTGAATTGAGCGATTGCCTTTGCGTCTGTCATCTTAGCTGCGTTGTCAGTGACATCTCGCAACGTTGTCTCATGGCTCATAACATCATCGATTTCTGTATCTAGAATAAAAAGTCCGTCAAAATCTAGAGAAGCTTAGGGTTACATCAATATTGATCTGTGCAGAGACAATGCAGTGAATCGGGAAGGAATATCGACTTTTATAACCGCTTTCATTAAAATGTCCCACAGCCTTCGGGGTGGCAATGAAAGGAAGGGAGCGATCTCTTTGGAGGCCCGACTCTAGACGACCGTCTTGTACTTCTCTCAGGGAGTTCTGTAGTCTATTTCTGATGTTCTGCTGACACTGAAAGACAGCTATCATTGTCTTTACACTAACATCTCTAGTTCTCTTACCGTGGGAACTTGATAGAACTGCAACTCAATAGCAGTTAAGAGTATGATATTTAATGTATTTTGTAACAACGTGAAATATGATGGTGACAACAGAACACAATAACCACAAAAATATGGTTAAGTCCCGGGGCTATCTACTTTCCAGGCCAGGGGACTCTCTGTTAGAACTTTGGGAGGTCCAAGGCATGAATATGGGAGTTCCAGACTGGCAACACATGGCACGCTTCATTTGATTTCCAAGAATTTTACATGCGCAGAAACCTTAAGCGCATAACAGATTTGTTCTTCAATGTGAGATTGAAGAAAATAAACCATTGACACTTTGAACTTTGAGTGTATTCCATACCAGAATAGAAATTTCAGTTATACGTAATATGCAACCTACAATATTGATGAGTTCCGATGATTCAACAACCAAAACATGCTTTTGAACTCTTCAGAACTCGCAATGTCAATTTTTTTCCTCCATTCACAATTTGTATGAGAATAGATCGTAATATTTGTTTCCGATAAAAATCTTTGACAAAATTACACTTCATAAGTTTTAGCTTTTCCTATATTGTGCTGAGTACCATTTTGTATATATGGGGGAACATTACTATACCAAGATGAACTGAATGCACCGCTTCTGATAGTACCTCCAAAAAGTATGTTCTGTGAATATTATTTCCCTTCCCTATTCCTTTTGATTCCCCTCCTCCTATAAAACCCAGTTCTCCCGTCATATGGCACGGGTCATTTAAGCCTGGACAGTAAAATCTGTTTAAATATCAATATAAACCATGTTTTAAACTGGTCACGTTTAAAATCTTCTGATCGAGGTGTGTTACATTGGGGTAAAACGGACAACCATAGACTAACATTTAGTCTCTGAAATCTTATATTACACCATATCCTTCTTGACTCTAAAAATCAAAATAAATCCCTATGCTGATGTGGAATAGAGCTAGCTCGAGCTGGCTAGACTTGCTTTTGTATGCGTTTCTAGATTTATCTTTTTTTCATAAAATAAATATATTCCACGGTCATGGTGCAGGACTAGGACAAGCATTAACACCAAGAATATCTTCCAACCATGAGTTTATTTAGGAAGTTTTATCAAATATTTGAGAAATATAGAGCCGGAAACATTAAAGTTGAACTGATATTTTCCGTCTGATTTTCTTTTTCACTTTTTTTTCGGTGTGAAAATTCCAAACACTTCCTGTTGGGAGGGTTCCATATGTACAGCAACGTGACCTGTAAACAAACTCACTGGCACTGATTTTGAATTACAAATTATCTCAAATTTCGCACATTTGTTTGATAAGTGTGACGATCTATTTATCAAGCTTTAATATCTATCACACGTTTTAACAGCTTGTTTTGTTACTGGTAAATGTGTGTAACACACAAACATAAACAATACAGTAAAAAACAGCTTTGAAAAAGGAGATTTTATATCTGGCTCTCCCGTCCACGATAAGACACGACGTGTGGCTTGTTATAGCATCTTTGGTTTAGAAGTAATTGAATACTTCGTTAAATGCACATATGATTCCGACATTTTCCAAGATTTACCTTTCGTTAAAACATAAAACTTCATGGGCTTTTTCATAATTTGATCTTAATTTGTAGCTATGTACATTAACGTTTCATATTCAAATCGGTCGGCCTAAATATACACATATGTCAGGTTTGAATATGTATAGAAATAATAATCTGAATCATTTTTTTATAATAGAGTTCTCCCTTATTGTGTTGATAGAAATCAATATTTTCTGAAAGAAATATACACATTTTTGTTTAAAAGGTTTATATAATTTACCACCAAGGTAACAACGCCAGTCCTTACTAATACGCTAATAAAAAGAAGTTAAAGAACACCTGATTCTTTCAAATTAATGTAATTAAGGTGTCATGGCATGCCAGATTAACTATAAGAATATGAAACAATCAGGTGTTCTTTAATTTTTTTTGATGCATGCCAGATTAAATATAGCAATATGAAACTATCAGTTGTTCTTAAACTTCTTTTGACTAGTATATATGGAATATCGTAATTGAAAGATGTGGTAAAATACAAAAGAGCTTTAAAAAGTGCAAAGGAAATACATTTATTAAAAATGCCATCAGTTACCCTTTCCACATCATCCACATCCACGATCTCCATTCCCATCCTACGAACAAACTCCCCATCTCTATCCCAACCTCATCCTAGGAACAAACTCCCCTTGCCCTAAACTTTCTCCCATCATTAGCCCAAACTTGACTATATCTTCAAGGCAAGGAGACCTAAATTCCTGCGAACTTTACAACGCAGGTAGTTTATTTGGCGTTACACCGGACCTAACCACTGGATAAGAAACACATACCCCGTCACCTGTGTCCGAACTGTGCCGGTATAAACATACAACATAGAACAACTTGGCCGAATACCTAGACACTGTCAAGTCTCCCACCCTAGCCCCTCCTCATCATCAGCTATACGTTATCGATCACTGCCGGAGCGCTCAGCGTCCGCAGAACAGGATTTGCAACGCTAGAACGGGCGGAGAAGCTGCTTAATATACATGGCTGTCTTTCACGGGGAACCAGTTCAAACATATATCCTAGTATGGGTAAAATTCTGGATATTGCTTGGAAACTATTGGAAAGGTTTTATACGAGACAATACATAATATTTTAGTACAGAAAAAAATTTTTCGTACGTAAGCCCTTATGGATTGAAACTGTTTTTATGAAACGTTGTGTAAGTGGTTTGAGACGCTTGGGTAGCCTATTGGTTAAAGCGTTCGCTCGTCACGCCGAAGACCCGAGTTCGATTACCACATGGGTATAATGTGTCAAGACAATTTATGGTGTCCCCCGCCGTGATATTGCTGAAATGTTGTTAAAAGCGGCGTAAAACCATACTCACACACTGTTGAATGGCTAGTCATAACATAACGGTACAACCATGAAAATATGTAACCAACAGTTTATATGTCAGTGAGAGTTTCTGTTTGTGGAATACGCTAGATAAATGTATCTTGTATAAGGATTTGTGAATTAATTCATATTGAATCTATTCAATCTGTACCAAACCATGGAGATTTAATTCACACAGCTTCATCATTCACTACAAAATAGCATCGTACAGACTTTTCGTGAGATATTAAAAAATCACACCACGCAACAATGTTATTATCCCAGAAATAATTGCAACTGTACCTAGATTTCTTACATACACTCACAAGAAACATTAACCAGACTTTCCATGAAATTAAGATCTTTTCTCATTTATAATTGAGACACTACGTGTGAAGGAATGTCTCAAGAATGTCAAACACGGGACGCGCGCGCGCACGTCACAGTCACCACGTGACATACAACACGAAGGTCATTTGAGAGTAGGTCAATGTCCATGTTAACTATAGTATGGCAGAGAAATACATAAACATAAATAAAGGGGTTCAGAAAGGAACTGTGTAGCAGGTACGACTTGCTAAATAGATAAACAAAAACTATATATTTTATTTGTATCAGTAAACGAT
The DNA here is from genome assembly GCF_023055435.1 of Haliotis rufescens. Classification (NCBI taxonomy): domain Eukaryota; kingdom Metazoa; phylum Mollusca; class Gastropoda; order Lepetellida; family Haliotidae; genus Haliotis; species Haliotis rufescens. The sequence goes on along the minus strand of NW_025963779.1, from coordinate 55,118,893 downwards.
TTGAAGAGATATTTTGGTGACTAGTTAAAATCTGATATAAATGGAAATATTGGGTTGATGGGTTTTCCTCCAAAAAAAGATACGTATGACTTAAAATTGAAATTATGTTATTTTATAATATGCACATCCGGTCTGTGTGTGTATGTGATGGCCATTTGGTTAAAAATTCACGTAATACTAATCCTGCACCAGAAAGCTGATGCACGTCTAGCAATTTGAACCGCATTCTTTATCCTGTTTACAGGCTTGTGAAAACACGCTGGCCCACTGACAAATGCTAGTAAACTTTAACCAGGGTCAGTCATTTTATAATCGTTGCTGCTAATGAACAGTATGGAATGCCAGTGTCCTTTTTATACTGACCATTAAAGGAATGATAGGGCCATTGGAGAAATAGTTGTCTTAGAAGTCTAATGATATTGATAAATTTTTCAAAAATGAACTTTATGCCGGACCATTGATTTTCCTATGGCACGGGTGCTACAAATTATCCTATGAAATACATGTGTATGTATATGTACTTGCAAACGTTTTATTTATCATTAGCTCTGTGGTGTGATTTATTCCTAAACATACCTTTAAATTGATTTCAATAAAACTTTGAAATCTACATCCACACGCCATATCATCTTAGCAGAGAATGTTAAAATGACACAGTTATTGCATATGATGTTGCGATACGTGTGATAAATGTTGAAAAAGGTAAATTACACCGGTGCGGTCATGTAGGTGTAATAACGTCATAATTGAGAAAATGTATCGATGTTTAAAAAAATTGAGTAGAAATCATAACAATTGCCCTGAATATACCATCACTCATTGCAGGTTGCCTGGGTTCTACTGTGTCCCGACAAATCTACACAAGACGTTTGTGATATATATTAAAGTTATGTTAACTGTGTATTTACATTTTAAATGTTTTTGAAAAATTCCCAACTGATATTTCCCTATCTTTGGTCTCTGTATAAAGCTCGTAGCAACATAACAGGCAGTAGTCTTCCGTTAAAATATTCATAGCTGTTGTGATTGTGTATCAGTACTTCAGGATGCGGAGTTCTGATACGCCGATAGCACCATATGGTTGCCTTTGTTTCCATTTTCAGGCACAGTTTCTCATGAGTCTATTTTGTCCAACAATAGATTGTCCTGAAACCCTATATTGTCTCTGAAATTTCGCTCTAACATGGCCCATTACGTTTTTAGAACGACCGTTTCTTGTCAACTATGCCAGTGGTTGTAATTGACATTAACAGCTGATCGACTAAGTTTATATATATATATATATATATATATATATATATATATATATATATATATATATATATATATATATTCGATCAGTTGTAAATGTCGATTACAACTACTGACATAGTATATATATATATATATATATATATATATATATATATATTAACTGTTATCATAAAACTTGCAGGGCAAAAGAAAGTATGTTACCGTGATTGGTGGCGGCTAAAAATGAAGCAAGCAAGAAATGGTTATTCGGTGGTGTTGTATTTGATAGGGTATCATAGTTGTTTTAGACCTTTAAGTTCGCAGTGTTTCGGCGACTGTTTGCAGCATAGTAACGTTTTTATGACGTTTGTAATTGTTTCGTCAAATTTTTCACATGTATACTTTCTCGAACATCCATGCATCTTTTTAAATATCTACATCTATGAAGCTGAACATTGTATGTTCCTCTAGATGCTACAAGAACACTGTCTGTTCCTCCAGATACTACAAGAACACTGTCTGTTCCTCCAGATACTACAAGAACACTTATGTTCCTCCAGATGCTACAAGAACATTGTATGTTCCTCCAGATGCTACAAGAACATTGTATGTTCCTCTAGAAACTACAAGAACACTGTCTGTTCCTCCAGATACTACAAGAACACTTATGTTCCTCCAGATGCTACAAGAACATTGTATGTTCCTCCAGATGCTACAAGAACACTGTATGTTCCTCCAGATGCTACAAGAACATTGTATGTTCCTCCAGATGCTACAAGAACATTGTATGTTCCTCCAGATACTATAAGAACACTTATGTTCCTCCAGATGCTACAAGAACATTGTATGTTCCTCCAGATGCTACAAGAACATTGTATGTTCCTCTAGATGCTACAAGAACACTGTATGTTCCTCTAGATGCTACAAGAACACTGTATGTTCCTCCAGATGCTACAAGAACACTGTATGTTCCTCCAGATGCTACAAGAACACTGTATGTTCCTCCAGATGCTACAAGAACACTGTATGTTCCTCCAGATGCTACAAGAACACGGTATGTTCCTCCAGATGCTACAAGAACACTGTATGTTCCTCCAGGAAGCAGTTGAAGGGGTGATCATACAACTATCGCGGTGGGTCTAACAAAAGATGTCATAAAATACTTGATTGTTTCTGTATTTCAATATGAGCATGTAACTTTGCAAAAACAAATAAATGTGGTATACCCCCCCCCCCCCCCCCCCCAAAAAAAAAAAAATATTTAAAAAATGATACGTTTTAAAAAATGATTGTTTCATATTGAAATGTAATATATGCAGTGCTTAAAGATTTTCCAGGTATATATACGGAGAATTTTAAAGCGTCTGACGTTTTGGGGTCTTATGAGGTTTAATTGAAACAAATTATTCATGTAGTAAATATATGCAAATCTTACTCAACCCTTATCTACCTTAGATATAACGGGAAGCGGTAATCCCGCACAAGCGGCAACGTTCCTGTTAACAATTGGCCCAAGTACAGCTTCCCGCTCGCCATTTGTTGCTGTCTGCTTGATGAATGGGAACATGATATATTTATTCCGATATTAATTTTCATCTCATGATATATTCATTCCCATTTATAAATATTTTATTTCAATGAGGTTAGAAATGTCAGCCAGCATAAAATAGGAAGTTTACATTTTGACTGCAGGTGGTATTAGGAATACTTGGGCTCTAAGAGAGCGGGCATGGTTGAAACACATGGCAAGATGTCGACGTCTTCCCGGCTGTACGATGCTGGGTGGCGCTGGACGAAGTTTGCAGTAAACTGGCAGTGAAACGAATAATCTGATTTTTATCCTGTTTAATAAGTTATCGGATACGGAAGAGATATTTTAAATTTTAAAAAAGATTTGATAAGAGCATTGTTATTGAGCACTGTTCTAGGCTCCATTTGGACTTTGCTATTTATTGTGTAGATATTTGGTTTTAAATAAGATAACTTTATTTCTAGGACAAAATGTAAGTCTGCCACTCTTAGAACTGTTTCCGTGTTTCGTTGCTTGCTCTGATTTTGACATTATATAAACAAATAATTAAAGTCAAATTCTGTGAATCAATGAAGCAATCAACAAGTAACTTCGGTGCATTGGCATTGATTTTAGGTAGTGAGTGAGTGAATTGGGTTTAACGCCGCTTTTAACAGTATTACAGTCATATCACGGCGTGTCAGCTTAATGTGGGAGGAAAGCCCCAAGTGATGCAGGTCTCAGACGTTAACCACTTCGGTGAAACCCACGAGCACGGGTATGGTGCTGACAAACCTAGAAACATTATCGGGGCGAAACGGGATTCGAACCCACAATCATAGGTGTCTGGCGTGCCCAAGGGACGCAACTCTGCTCAGCGAATCGCGGCGCCTTAGACGACTGGGCCACCCGTGCCCCCGGTTTTAGGTAGTATTTCTAGAGTATGTAACACAACTAACCTTAAGGATGCCTCAATATCAACCACTTTCGTGAACATGAACAATGAGACCAGGTGCTCGTGAAATTGCTGATGTCCCCAAAACCATTGTACCCATGTCGGGAATCGAACCAGGGTTTTCGGTGTGAAGTGTCAACGCTTTGACGTCTTGGCTACGTAGGGAAACTTTGACTTTAAAGTTATATTCTCTGAAACGATATATCGAGTTTGTGGAGGTTCGAGTTCAGGAGGTCCACAGTGGTTGGAGGTCAATTGTGTTAGAGGGTGCGTCCGCGTATTCAGGACTGTTGGTAAAGGGAAACTAACAGTTAAGAATCCTGCTTGTTGCAACCATTGAAAACAGGCAGTTCAGAGAGGAAGAAAACGTATTAGCTGGTATGAACAATTTCCTGGGTGAAATAGGACCCTGTCACATGACGCAAGCAGCTGGCAGAGTGCGGCCTTCATAACACGCAAACTGATATATAAAAAGAAAAATGGGGGAAAGTTTGAATGAGCGAAAACCACGGAAACAATGAATGCAATCACAGGCGTCCCCAGAAACAACATTTTTCTTGGGTTATGCTTATTACTGACGACATCGCCTAGTGCGTGGGGAGTCTGGTTACGTTAGGGGGAAAAGAGATTGGGGAGGGGGGAGGTCGGGCGTTAGAGCTTTCAAGAGACGGCCTGGTTTAGTCATTACTGAAAGTTTATGGTAGACATCAGACGTTGCTTAATATGCTGTTTTTGTTTTTGTCTTTTGTTTCCGTTCTCAGCAATATTCCAGCTATATGGTGACGGCCTGTAAATAATCGGGTCTAGACCAGACAACCCAGTGATTGCCATGATGAGTATTGATCTAAGCAATTGGGATGCATCAACCCGGTCAGACAGCCTGACCACCCGATCCCGTTAGTCACCTCTCGCGACATGCATGGGTTGCTGAAGACCAATTTTAACATGATGTGCGATGCTATCCCATACAATGACCTCTACACGTCATTTTCACACCTCCTCACTCACTAGCGGTTATTGTTTAAATGTAAATTTTGTGATTGGCGGGTACCGGTAAGGCAGGAAATGCTTACCCTTTTCGCGTATATCGCATGCCATCACTGATTTTCAGTGATCCATTTATATAATTTGCATCAATCTTTTGCCTTTCACAGCCAATGAAATCTGTTTCGGCAGATATTCGAGACTGATTTCTAGCAATGGGTATGGAATATAGAGTCCGGAATCACAGTGTCCAGATTAATGAGGTGACATTGTACGTGGTTTTCCTGATGGGACATTGTGTCTCAGTTAGATATTGTCAACAATAATGTCAGTTAATATCGCTTCATAATTTGAGCTGGTTGAGGCTATTTCTGAAAATATGAATTTCTAGAACTTTCATTGAAGGGTACACACACCACAATACTCACCTCCTGTTTGAGCAAAATTTTTTTTCAATATGGCTGCAGTGACGACAATATCAACAAAATGATTGCATATGACAGCTATCGAAATTGAAAAAGCAATGGATTGGGGGAAACTATTTTCATAATTTTAAGCAAATACCTTCAGATGCGAAAATAGCGTGACACTGTCAGTATTCGGCGAAAACATGTCGGCTTAAGTCAAAAGAAGCTTGTGTAACAACGCGCGTGTGTGTATCGTGCTCTCTTCCATCTAAGTTGTTCTGAGCGACGAATGTTGCTCATTTTGGTCTTACTGAGTATATTAGTAGTAGTCACACAATACACGTTACAGAACAATTTTAATTTCAGAAGCATCACGCTCGCTTAGGTGAACATTAGTTACGTTGCGGGACTCTCGTGGTTTTTTTTGGAGAAATATAAATACGCATTATCGTCACAATGCAGGTTATGACAAAACAAACGTAAAAAACGTGAATCGTTTCATCAAACGGCCGCCATATACGCAGATTAAATCTCCATTTCATTAACTCAATTAACTGAAAGCATGTCCAAGGAAACCATGTAGTGAAATGGCAACCAGATGATAGATAATTTGCATAAAATTGACATAAAAGACCTTAAAAGCTGTTTTACGCGATAGTTCGACGAGGTACGGAAATTGTTCAAACAGCACATCGGCATATCCATTGTAACTGCCCAAGTACCCTAACCCCATGTCATTACAACCTAAACTAGTTGTATCTCTCATTAGCGCAGGTCTTCAAAGCGACGGCACGTGGCCTACATGGCGTTCACAGAAGGTGGTCCAGGGGCTGGTAGACTGTCACCGCAAGATGTGACATCGACAGGCGGGCAGGGGATAGCATCTGTCATGGTAAACAGGTAACGTCGTCATCGGCGATGATCAACCTCCTCCCCTACGACGATAAATACTCCAATCCGGAAGGAGACCTAACGCGCTCCCTTTTAGTCGAGCCGACCTGGTTTGTTCAACGTTCCGTAAAATGAAAATGTGTTGTAAAAGCTTGGTGAAATGTTGATTGTTGTAGTTCTACCTGTCCGGCATGTAATTGGCGATTAACAATCACGGGTACTAGTATACACCTGCCGTTTGAATCCCTGTCCGATCCAGGTGATCCGGGTTAATATTTTATATCAACACGGTCCTGTCAGGTAGTTTGTTGGTACAGCGAACAACGGCGGTATTTTCCTGACATTATGTAAGGTAGTTGGTATATGGTCAACCACATTGTCCAAGTCCGGTGATTGACCCGTCCAGGTAATCCACTACAGAAACACAGGTGGACACTGCAGGCGCACCGCGATCATCAGAATAAAGGCTTACCCGGATTCCTGGAACGATTATAACGCCGAAGTCGATACTAGCTCGGGAAAACATTCATATTCTCAATACATGTTCACAAGTTTGACAGAAAGCGTTAGAATTTTTTTTTTTTTAAATAAAAAATCCCAGAATATTTGAGTAATCATTTTTTAATTAATCTATTATTTGTTTCCTTATGTTATGTCGTAGAAAGAGTTAATTAGTTTAAAAATAACATAGTTTCTGGTACATTTTACTTTTTAACCAACAGGGCACATGAAGATTTGTGTGTAAAAATAAAACGTAAACGCCAGAGAACTATCAGTCTCGATTATCTGCCGGAACAGATTCCATTGGGAGTGAAAGGCCAATTAGTGGTGAAAATTACATGGATCACTGAAAACCACCTACCCAACACGGTGATGTCTGTGAAGGGCGTTGGTGGGTTTAGTGGACCCATCCAGTGTTATAACTCACAGTGTTGCTGTATTCGTTGTTATAAGTAGTTTACATAACAAATCAACAATATTCTGAAAATACCGTAACAATCAGCATCACAGGCTGTACGTGTGATTACTTTTGTTGTCCCCATAGCCATTGCGCAACCAAAAGCGCTGGATTTCCTGTATGTGTTGAACACAGTTCTGCATGTCCCGAGCCCAGTCTAAAACTCAACGTATAGATCCCTCTATAAATCCTGCCCGGAGATCAAAGGATCTGAGACGATTCAATTGCAGGTAAAGCGAAGCAGGTGTAAAACTCAATTGTCAACACCCTCTCGCTTCACCAGACCAATATGTACCCCCCCTATAACACCCTACCTTCAACACCCTTTAACCCCCGACCCCTCGGGGTACCCTGCAAGAAGAGGGTAAGTTTGTAAGCAGATTAACCGGAGCATCAAACGTAGCGATCAAGTGCCCTCAAACGATCACGACAGGTTTCATAACTGGCAGTGACAATTGTTTGTATTACCTGTTCACGGAAAGTAAACAATAGGAATTGGTTTCAAATCTTTTATTTAAGAGTAATTGAGTTCAGATCCAATCTGGTTTCTGCTGATACAATAAATAGTCATCGTGTAAATAGTTCAACATAGTCACTTCACGCTCACGTAATCCAGGATTGTTCACCGCCAAGCTTTCAGGTTGATCTTTGACGCCTTCTTTTTCATATGCTACATGTGCAAGAGGCGCTTTACCGAACTGAAAGGGCGTCAGGTGCTACAGGGGATGACGGGGTGTTGTCTGGTGCTGAAAGGATGACGGGTTGTAGTCTGGTGCTACACTACACCCCGTGGTGCTACAGGGATACGGGGTGTAGTGTGGTGCTACAGGGATACGGGGCGTAGTGTGGTGCTACAGGGATACGGGGTGTGGTGCTACAGGGATGTAGTCTGGTGTTACAAGGATACGGTATGTGGTGCTACAGGGGATGAAGGGGTGTAGTGTGGTGTTACAGGGGATGACAGGGTGTGGTGCTTCAGGGGATGACGGGGTGTGGTGCTACAGGGGATGACGGGGTGTGCTGCTTCAGGGGATGACGGGGTGTGCTGCTACAGGGGATGACGGGGTGTGGTGCTACAGGGGATGACGGGGTGTAGTGCTTCAGGGGATGACGGGGTGTGGTGCTTCAGGGGATGACGGGGTGTGGTGCTTCAGGGGATGACGGGGTGTGGTGCTTCAGGGGATGGCGGGTTGTGGTGCTACAGGGGATGACGGGGTGTGGTGCTTCAGGGGATGACGGGTGTGGTGCTTCAGGGGATGACGGGGTGTGGTGCTTCAGGGGATGACGGGGTGTGGTGCTACAGGGGATGACGGGGTGTGCTGCTTCAGGGGATGACGGGGTGTGCTGCTTCAGGGGATGACGGGGTGTGGAGCTTCAGGGGATGACGGGGTGTGGTGCTTCAGGGGATTACGGGGTGTGGTGCTTCAGGAGATGACGGAGTGTGGTGCTAAAGGGGATGACGGGGTGTGGTGCTAAAGGGGATGACAGGGATACGGGGTGTGGTGCTACAGGGGATGACAGGGATACGGAGTGTGGTGCAACAGGGGATGACAGGGATGTAATGTGGTGCTACAGGGTTACGGGGTGTGGTGCTACAGGGATACGGGATGTAATGTGGTGCTACAGGGTTACGCGGTGTGATGCTACAGGGATACGGGATGTAATGTGGTGCTACAGGGTTACGCGGTGTGGTGCTACAGGGATACGCGTTGTGATGCTACAGGAATACGGGGTGTAATGTGGTTCTGCGGGTGATGACGGGGCGTAGTGTGATGCTACAGGGATACGGGGTGTGGTGCTACAGGGATATGAGTTGTGGTGCTGCAGGGTATGGCGGGGTGTAGTCTGATGCTACAGAGGGTGGGAGGGTGTAGTCTGGTAGTCTGATAGTCTGATGACATTGAATGAGACTTACCAGGTTCACAGCACTGACCATTGACAACCGCCGGGTATTGAGCAATATAACGTGTGCTGATGCTACACGTCTGGAAGGACATTAGCAATATTCCCAGAGTATAACGTTCAGCTGTCCGCGCTCAATACCAGCCATCTCGACACGTACATGCAGAGACAATGACCAACGTTATCATGTTGTACATATCGGGAGGTTTCCGTTGTCGCATCTCGTACAAATGGGTCGTGGAACAAATCGTTGTGTTCTGTTTTGAGTGCAGTCAACTACTTGGCAATAGACCTCCATAATGCGACAGCTGCATAGATAGTTGCTTTTCATGGTGGCAGCAAAGATGAAAGTGAAGAAACAATAGTTTTACATTACGATAACACGACCGTTGTTTACATCCTCGATATATTGTATTTGATTGTGTTTCCCTGTCCTTCTGTTGGCATCGGTGGCGTGAGTGCGCACCACAGACGTTGGCCTTTGCTGTAACGTTGAGGTCGTCGACCGGCTGAGACAAAAAAAACCTTGGTGAATCGACTGAAACCTTTTAGTAGTAGTAGTAGTAGTAGTAGTAGTAGTAGTAGTAGTAGTAGTAGTAGTAGTAGTAGTAGTAGTAGTGGTGGTGGTGGTGGTGATGGTAGTAGTAGTAGTAGTAGTAGTAGTAGTAGTAGTAGTAGTAGTAGTAGTAGTAGTTCACAAATTCAAGGTTGTAAATATCCAGGATAAGGTAGTATAATGACCCCTTTTCAACCACAGGATCCCCATGCTTTAAGACATCGTTATGTTCATATGACTTAGCTTTTATTAACTTAAACACATTCATATTTTGGCATATAACCCCACTTTATGATCAGGCGAGACTAAATGGGCTAAAACATCTGGTTTTACAGGTTTTCAAGAAAGCATTTTTCTAATATTTGTATATTATATAAAGTTGATGTCCTACGGTGGGTGTGTGTTGTTCATGTTCGAAATTGTATATCGACTCTTTTCATTCGTTCCATGCTTTTTTGTTCGATAGTTTTCATAACAATATTTTAAAATGTTATAAACATTTCCAGAGGACTGATAGGACCCTTATCATATACCTCGGCCTTTTCACACTGCTTCGAAAGTTTGATTGTCTGTATATATAATTTTTTTTATTAACATCATCAAAATATCAATGTACAGTATTTTTAGAGGAATCAATTTTTAGGTGGGATTTATCTGATGCTGGTTCAAATTTTTAATTACAAATGGTTTATTGGTTTCTGGTGGGAGAATTACGATTGCTATAGTCCAATAAATCACAAGTACTATTAATTTCATGAATCGTACGATATGTTTGAAAAAATCACCTATATCATTACGTTTTCGACATGTCATACTCCAAGGTTTATATCGACATCCTATTTATCGCAGTTGATATTATAAAGTCTGATTTTCTGCAATCTGAATCTCTTGACATGGAACACGTAAACATATTTATACAATTATACAATGAAACTATACATTTGAGTTCAACAATTTAATATACAAACACAAACAAAATCAGTTTAAAAACGTAAAATAATCGACGGTTGATATCAACCCAACAACCAACCCAACACCCAACAACAATATCGCACCGAAAAGATCGCTAGATTTGTTACGACTGTTAGTGTAACAGGATCTGGGTTGGTGAGTGAATTGGCTTTTATAATACGCCGCTGTTAGCAATATATCCGCAGGGAACACCAGAACTTGGGAAATCGAACCTGGGATTCGGCGTGACGAGCGAACGCATTAACCACTCGGCTACCCGCCGCCCTGTATTTGTTTGAAGGCAGGGAAGCAATGGTAGGTTGTAGATACCTGTGTTCAGTCAAAAGGTAGCGTTCATGTAAATTTTCACTAGGCTACCCCACCGTCCTTGCTGCAAGGTCTGAGTCTGTTTTTATTAATAAATGTGTTTTTGTGAAAGTAATGATTCACACGAACATAATTCCGCGTGTATCAGTATAATGGGTCTGAGCCGGGGTGTTCTGACTAGCCCCTCCATATTACGGCAAATGGCGTCTCGGGGAGTCTATGCCCTTACCGTGGCCGCCCATGACATTAATTTGTTTTGTGAAATCTTCTACACGATTAGCAAGGCCAATTAGGGACAGATAGCACTCTTCACACGCTAAATTGAGCGAATTCGCTTTCACTTTTCCGCCAAAGTATTCATAGATAAGAGTAGCTACGACCACTCGTCACTATGAGAGACGGGCCGTGGTCTTAATCGACAGGGGATGCTAAGATTTATGTTGATAATTGAACAGAAGGGCTCCAGCCAAGCTAAACGGTACTTTGCGGTAATCTGCGTGATTTGGCTGATGGGAGTGATATGGCATGTTATTCCCCCTGCTTCGTATGTCTAGAGTGACCTGAAAAGTCTCACGGTGGTCAGTGTTTGGCCACACGGACAGTGGGAACTGGCGTGGTTTATACTGGACATAGCAAACGCTGGGGAATATAGACTCTTACATCAGATGTTTGTTGACCTGAGCTCAGTCGAGGCGCTCTCTGGAAGTTTCTCAGGGAGCTCGATGCCTTGTTTATTATACTTTTCGTAGTTAAATTACTTAATGCATTTTCAGAAGGTATAGACAATATAAATAAACAATTTATGTTCAAAGGTTTTTAATCCCTATAAAGATTGTTTGGAATACTTTTAGATTTTGAATTATGTTTGTTGTTGTTAGTTGTTGATGTTTGGATAAGTGTAAAGTGTTTCGGTACTTGTAATACTGGAACTAACTATGGTGTAAAGGAAATCAAAATATATACTTTGTATTGAATTTGGGAAAATGATTGTATTTCTGAGTAATGAACTTGTTTAAGGAAAATAAATAAAAAATTAACCTTCCTTCCATAAATAAATATAAATTGCTGATAAATTAAATGACCTTAACCCCCTGTCTTCGGAAGAATGTTTTACTTTACCTATGTCTTCGTGAAACATTGATAAGTGTACTTGTAAAAAACATTCTGTGACCCTATGAAAAGAGTTTCGATATCCTCAGAAGATAAGCCCATCAAGGAGGGATATATACTTCTCAAACGAAGTTGTGGCATGACAGATTAACTATAGTAATATGAAGGAATCTTGTGTTCTTTACTTTGTTTGTTTGTTTGTTTGTTTGTTTGTTGTTTAACGCCGCACTCAGCAATATTCCACTATATGACGGCGGTCTGTAAATAATCGAGTCTGGACCAGTCAATTCGGTGATTGACATCATGAGCATCGATCTACGCAAATGGGATACGATGACATGCATCAACCAAGTCAGCGAGCCTGACCACCCGATCCCGTTAGTCGCCTTTAACGGCAAGCATGGGTTGATGGAGACCAATTCTAACTCAGATCTTCAGGGTCTTCATGATTGTAAAAACATGAAATAATAACGTGAAATAATAAAGTATAAAAGTGACCCAACTCCCGTGAATGTTTCTCTGGATGACTGGTCACAACACATGAGCTCAGGGTTGATCTATTAATCCCGTTAGCCGCCTCTTACTACAAGCATAGTCGCCTTTTACGGTAAGCATGGGTTGCTTACCCCAGATCTTCACGCGTCCCTGTGTTCTTGAACTTCTTTTGAGTAGTATCATTGTATAGAAGAAATACACCGCTTGACGTTCAGTATTGAATTAAATTAATGTACTTGTTCTATAGCTATGTGTATGAGACAAATAATTTGTCAAATTGTAATTCAAACTCATCTGCATATTTGAGATACAATATATACATGTACTTTAGTTTCGTGTAGTTTACCATTGTGTCTTTTATCAATTAAAAAATATACGTGTATGTCAAACTTTATTGCAAGATAAGTAAACGTATATCTGAAATAAATAAATCCCAAAGCATATGTCTAAATATTTGACATTGATTTGTTTATATTTGACAAGAGATTCTCTCTTGATCGTTGACTTAAAAACAAATAAACATAAAGACTGCAATAACGAGGTAGTTTACATACGAGTGTCCGCGTGACAAAGGTTCCAATGTTTATCGATTCTGTATATGTAACGGCGTCGTAGATGAGTTGGCATGTGTCACGCTGTGACAAGCCGATACCGCTATCATTCACGGCACTGTCCGGAATTAGCCGATCTGCCACTCGGATGAGGGTTTACGTCATCAAGCCGTCGGCCGATAACGAGGCTAGAGCGATAAGCGAGGGCGTGGTAGACCTCCATGGTCGAGCCGCTTCTGAAACACACTCACATACCCTCATATGATGGATATCTATGACAAACATGATCTTAGTTATATATTATCATATCTAGCAGATATCGTCTCCTTTCGCAACAGGCATTGTACAGCGGCATAACGTGGCGACGGTTTTAAGGTTAATAGTTTGGTATAATATCACAGCATTGATTAAAACAAGAAGGAGCACACACATTTATCTGAAAGAAGTGTATGCCAATTAGACAATATCTTCAGATATGTTTACGAAAATACGATATCTCTGAATTTATCTAACTTTTTTAATAATTAATCTGAATATATTCACGTGGGATGATATGCGGTAAACGATGGTTTTAATGGAGGCTAAAGGACACCATCCTTAAAAGTCATACATGTGGGTGATATTGTCCTACATGTGGGTGATATTGTCATACATGTGGTTGATATTGTCATACATGTGGGTGATATGGTCATACATGTGGGTGATATTGTCCTACATGTGGGTGATATTGTCATACATTGGGGTGATAAGTCGTACATGTGGGTGATATGGTCATACATGTGGTCGATATGGTTATACATTGGGGTGATATAGTCATACAAGTGAGTACGTGCCAATGACATGACCACACATAAAACAAATACTTTACATCTAACCACAACCCTCATGCATGATCTGACCGAATAGATGTGTATCACAATGCTTTAGATCTGTAGATATTTGAGAACGCGTTAGAAATCATGAAAATGTGACAGGATATTGATATTGTCATACATGTGGGTGATATGGTCATACATGTGGTTGATATTGTCATACAGGTGGGTGATATGGTCATACATGTGGTTGATATTGTCATACATGTGGGTGATATGGTCATATATGTGGTTGACATGGTCATACATGTTGGTGATATGATCATACAAGTGGGTGATGTAGTCATACGTATGGTTGATATGCCCATACATTTGGTTGATATGGTCATACATGTGGGTGATATGGTCAAACATGTGGGTGATATGATCATACGTGTGGGTGATATGGTCATACATGTGGGTGATATGGTCATACATTGGGGTGATAAGTCATACATGTGGGTGATATGGTCATACATGTGGTCGATATGGTTATACATTGGGGTGATATAGTCATACAAGTGAGTACGTGCCAATGACATGACCACACATAAAACAAATACTTTACATCTAACCACAACCCTCATGCATGATCTGACCGAATAGATGTGTATCACAATGCTTTAGATCTGTAGATATTTGAGAACGCGTTAGAAATCATGAAAATGTGACAGGAGACAAATATTTATGCGATATCATCTAAGTGTCATACCTCCCTCTGACCTCACAACTTTCAGATTGACATGTTTGATAAACTGACTCACGGAGACTTTCCTCATTAAACACAATCGGGAGTCAGTCGAGTTGAAATGCCGTCTTGAATGTATTCAGGCCGCGGTTTTATCAGTAATATTTCAAGTAATAAAGTATGCGAGGTCATCCGAAAATAGACTCCACGTTGCTTTATTTAGAACTAATTGATATTGATATGAATTACAGCAAGTACAACGCTGGGGCAGATCCAGAGTCGAGGCGTGTGGGGTTGGGGGTTATACCCGGTGCAAATACAGATAGTCACCGAACGATCAATTAAACTGTTGTATAACCCTTAACAAAACTAAGATCATCGTGTTATTATTTGTGTCGGCATTCGGTGTTTTCTACAAAGATCTAAATATGTCCCTACTGGTAGTTTCAACAGCGTGTACAGAAAGGGAATTACTTGTGACATTAGGCCACGTGTTTCTTTGGGTCTTCCAGCCTTTGAGTTTCACTCGATGGCGTCCTTTAAAATGAAAATGAATAGAACATAAGTGCAAGATTGGGACTAAACAAGGTGTTAGGGGCTAAAACAAGGGTTGGTCGGCTGGGAGTCAGTATACTGTGTCTGAGCGTGGCATTCATGTTAAACTGCGGCATGGTATCTCAGTTGCCTAGCACACAATAAAGTCCGCAAGAGTTCGGACAAGTACAAACACAAACACACGCACGCACATGCACGTGGCTATATAGGTGCAATAATCTTGGACGCGACGTTAAACCCCATTTCATCTCACATCTGAAGTCACACCCGTGATGTTGCTGGAATGTCTGCTAAAAACGACGTTAAACCCTACTCACTCATTCTTGAAGTGAACAATCACAGGTCTTGTCAGATCACATATGCATGTACTAACCTGAATGTTTCTATGGGATGAGTGCTAACGTTATTTGATGTTTGGTTCCAGTGTAGATGTGCATAATTCGTTATAATTGAACTGTGTTAACGTAAGAAGACCTCGTCCTCTGTGAAAATACCGCGTGTGACTGGCATAGTGTTGGCTACACCAGCATGGCCATGTCCCTGTGTATTAGCGCAAAAGCTGCCTGATAATAGCGGACTTGTCGTCCGAAGCTAATCCAACATTACAACAGGACATCGCTGTTACGCCCGAGAACACGCCGTCTACTTTCATCGTTACAACTGAAAATGCCAAAGGGAAATTATGTAACTCTCTAACAATCCAACATGGCCACCACTTAGAAGGAGCATTTACTACATTCTCGCTGCTTGTACGAGTTATTGCGAGACTATCTCCTGGCACGCGCCAGGCATGACATTGATGCCATGGTCATCTCGTGATGGACAGGTCATCTCTGGAATCTGCCCCTGTCGTCTGCCGGTCAGAAGTGAATGATTCCAGGGACAACGTTATCACTGCGCATGCGCAGAGTTGGGTTTAGCCTGGCGGACGAGATACCAACTTTATTGACTTAATGAAAAGACAGGACCGGTTACAACCAGTTGAAAGAGATGCCGTGTTCAATGATACGGACGACCGCTAGGCAAGATAAGGAAATATATTTCAATTTACAAATCATTAGCGGATATATAGGAGGTTAAAGCAGGCCGAAATCAGGGTTGAAATGTGTCCCTTGGCAGACGAATATTTGGTTTGAACAAACACCCATTTTACTGTCAACTTATTTAGATACAAGAACAATTAACATATATTCATAATAGTGAGTTAGTGAGGGAGTATGGTTTTAGGCCGCTTTTAGCAATATTCCAGCTATATCACAAGGGACACATGAAATGGGCATCACACATTGTACCCAAGTCAGGAATCGAACCCGGGTCTTCGGCGTGACGAGCGAACGCTTTAGCCACAAGGCTACCCGACCCTATTCAAAATAGAATATGTAGTTATAAGTTTGTAAACAGCACACACTCATTCGTACATAAATATTAATAAGCTTGTACTAACGCACCATTTATCTAACACCAATCTCGAAACATATTTTATATGTAATTATATATTTGTTTTTCTTCTAATTCAAACATGATAGATTTGTCGTTTAAATGCATTTAATGCTACAACTGCAACATATCTTACATTTTATAATAGTTATATAATCATAATCATTTCATAATACTCTCGGGGCACGGGTGGCCCAGTCGTCTAAGGCGCCGCAGAGTTGCGTCCCTTGGGCACGCCAGAAACCTATGATTGTGGGTTCGAATCCCGGTTCGCCCCAATTATGTTTCTAGGCTTGTCAGCACCATACCCGTGCTCGTGGGTTTCACCGAAGTGGTAAACGTCCTAGACCGGCATCACTTCTGGCTTTCCTCCCACATTAAGCTGACACGCCGTGATATAACTGTAATAATGTTAAAAGCGGCGTTAAACCCAACTCACTCACTCACTCACTCATATTACTCTCCTGTTTCAAGGTCTACATTTATATAATTACTCGTTGGCAAGGTGTAAGTAGTGCCAAATACCACATCCAAAGTCATGGTAATCGAAATAAACCCCAGAGTTTCCTCTCATACCATGGCTCATACTATAATCTCACTCGGCAATTAATATTTCAAGGTACTAAAATAATACTCCGTTTGGTATCCGATTTCCAACTGTTTATTGTACACGAGAACTGTCGATGCTCTGATTATCTGCTTGTCAGTCAGTTTGTTATCATACACCACCTGATCGATCTCGGGCGTGATTTAGCTTGGAATACAACACAACGGCCCTACGCTTGTTTTAATCACTCATTGTCAGTGTTGGCGGTTGGCGGTTGGCGGAGATCTTCAGTGGACAGGTATGGATGTGAGGGGGCATCCCCCCCCCCCCCCCCCCCCCACTTTATCCCCGCCCTGCGCATACTCCTTACCCGCCACGAGACCAAGGATCCAGAACAATGGAAAAAAAACATGTGCGAGCGACAATACCCAGCGGCACGTGCATCCCACTGATTGCACAGGTAGAAGAGACAAGGCGCGTTGTTGACATACCCCTTCAATCTTAATTAATGTATCGTGGGGTACTGTCGTCCATGCACTGCGCTACAAGCTCACAGCACTACCAACGATGAGCCAACAACATCGCAACCAAGACGTATGCTAATCGCAGTTTTCTTCCTTCACTCAAAATATTGTTTTTTGCTTTTTTTAATTTAATTGATTTTTTTAACAAATGTTGATACTTTTTATAGCTTTCGACATCGCGTGATGCTATATGCACACACTGATGGCGACATCCTCTCTGGTGCAGATTCTACAGGTAAGTTGCCTTTCTGGTCCTGCGCGTTCAGACGCGACATCGATCCTACTTCCTCCGCGCGTGTGTTTGCCTGCACGTGCATGGAATCCTGCCGCTAGTTCCGACTGTCAGGCCACGCGACCATTTGATTGGTATTTTAACGCAGAAAGAATAAATCTTTTAAAACTAAACATTCCGAATGCCGTGTTTGTTGACATCTACGTGATCGCAGCAACGTGGACAACATATTCCGAAGATGCGAAGACAAGACGAACGGGTTGTTTTTTTTCTAAACGGCGAAAGAGGCCGTGAGAAAAGGGTCAAACCTTTATAATACTAAAACATTAAAAAAGACTTTTAGAGCCGTTTGTGAGATACAAAATGTGTTGGGTTCATATTTATATCTTATTACGCAATTACAGATAGACAAATGCACTTGTATGAAGTCGTTCTTTATTAGTTTGGGTTAGCCTGAATCACCGTACATTGTCGTGTTTCCTTTAAAAAGCCCAAAAATGTAGGATATATAGGTGTAAGCTATCGTCCAGTTATCGTTAAACTGTCCAGTTCATTGGACATTGCTACGCGTGAAGATCCGGGGTAGAATAGGTCTTCAGCAACCCATTCTTGCCGTATAAGGCGAGTATGTTTGTCGTAAAAGGTGACTAACGGGATCGGGTAGTCAGGCTCGCTGACTTGGTCGAAGCATGTCATCGATCCCAATTACGTGGATCGATGCTCATGGTATCAATCACTGGATTGTCTGGTCCAGACTCGATTATTCACAGACAACCGTCATTTAGTTGAAATAATGAGTGCGGCGGCGTTAAACAACAAACCAAACCAAACCATTGAACATTGCTCCGTATTTTTGTTGCTCCAAACTGGCTGGTGCTATTTCCGCTTTGGCACTCACTTACCTAAACAACCATTTGCCATTATTTCACTAAAGCCGTACTATACGACTGTGGGTAACTTCTTGGGCAGGTCCGTCGTCTATCCGTCGAAGAGAGGTCTTAACGAAGACGTCAAAGACGTGGGAGTTGGCCAGAACTAGGGAGTATATATCCTTGTCTTTGTTTTATCCTGTTAATGCTGAACGTTAGGCAGGGCAACAACAAGTACCAGCTATTAACGTCATTTGGAATGATGCAGCCATGACATCGAACCAGAGGCCTTTCGCTCTCCCGGCAGACGCTCTATCCACTAGACCACGGAGGCGGTCTTCACAGAGCGCATCCACGACCATCGACTGTGTGAATAATTTCTCTTGATGGTATCAATTCATGTATTATCTAACTTTAATGGTTCATCTCTACAAATCTACCGCAAGTTCAAGTCGGGGCATTGATGACCTTGGCGACAATTAGCTTTCAGGGACGCGTCGTGCCTTGATACCATATTGTTTTAGATTACGATCCTTGGTTTGTTAAAGCCATACTGTGCTCGTTGGTTCTTGGTTAAACGTCTGAGGCCTGAAACCACTCCGGGGTTTCCTCCCACATTAAGCTAACACGCCGTAATATCACTGAAATACTTTTGCATGTGGCGTTAAATATAAATCACTCACTCACTCACTAGTATAATCAACACTCCCTCTACAGACGTAATTGTCTCGTTCCACCAATCGCTCTGCAGACAACGACTGTGGTAATTCCAATACTTTAGCATGGCTTTAATCGTTGTTTGAATCAGCCCCACTGACTTGTGGTCTGTTTAATTTCTGTATGATATCAAACAATTATGAGCTCATGAAATACTGCACTGTGTGAGGTCCTCTTACATTGATTATAATTTGAAATTAACCATCACCATACGTGATATATTCTTGAGTGTAAAATTTTTCATTCTACAGTAAAAGTAGATCCCAGTGCCTCGTTCCTTAAAGGATCTACCGGGATCTACTTTCACTGTGCTTTGCTACGGCCGTCTTAGTCTACGTAACAGTGAAGGGACCACCAGTGTTGCAGAACCACTAGAACTTTGTGAAACTGGACCCGAACTCAGGTCGTACTACAGACCAAGCGTAACGCAGCGACTGTCATAAGTCTATGTTAATACATAAAGTAAACACTACGTGAGTCTATATTGAAGAACTCGTAAGTCTATGTTAAAGTATAGCAGTTACGACTGCCATACGTCTGTTAAATATACGATTTTCGACTGTCGTAAATATATGTCTAAATATTGAAGTTACGACTGTTGTAAATATATGTTTAAGTAATGAAGTTACGACTGTAGTAAATATATGATTCAATATTGAAGTTACGATTGTTGTCAATCAATGTTTAAGTATACGAGTTACGACTTTTGAATGTCGAAGGTTTATGATAAAGTCAAGAGTGTACGACTATCATACGTCTAAGGTAAAGTAGAAGGTTTACGACTATCGAAGGTCTAAGGTAAAGTAGAGAGTTTACGACTATCGAAGGTCTAAGGTAAAGTAGAGAGTTTACGACTATCGAAGGTCTAAGGTAAAGTAGAGAGTTTGAGACTATCGGAGGTCTAAGGTAAAGTAGAGAGTTTACGATTATCGTAGGTCTAAGGTTAAGTGGAGATTTTACGGCTATACTGGGTCTAAGGTAAAGTGGAGCGTTTACGACTACCGTAGGTCTGAGGTAAAGAGTTTACGACTATCGTATGTCTATGGTAGAGTAAAGAGTTTACGACTAGCGGAGGTTTATGGTAAAGTATAGAACTAACAACTATCGTATGTCTATGGTAAAGTATAGAGTCTACAACTATCGTATGTCTATAGCAAAATATAGAATTTACGACTACCGTATGTCCATGGTAAAGAATAGAGTTTACGACCATCGGAGGTCAGTGTTAGAGTATGCGAGCTGCAACAGAAGTACCCCGTGGGGTCAAGGGTTTGAATAGATCCCAAATACTCCACAGTTTGTCGTAAGAGGGGTCTTATCTTGATTGGATGCACACGGTCAGGCTGTGTAACCCGAATCCTTTGGACGTTGCTCATAATATCAACCACAGGTTTGTCTGGCCCAACCTGTTTCGTTTACAGGCCGACATGGGGTAGCTGGGGTAATGCTGACCGTGGCGCCAAAAATAAACCCACCAAAACTCTGGAAGCATCACCATGACTGTCGTAACTCCAATACTGTAAAAAGAGTGAGTGGAGTGAGTATGGTTTTACGCCGCTTTGAGCAATATTCCAGCAATATCACGGCGGGGGACACCAGAAATGGGCTTCACACATTGTACCCATGTCGGGAATCGAACCCGGGTCTTCGGCGTGACGAGCGAACGCTTTAACCACTAGGCTACCCGACCGCCCCTGTAAAAAGAGCTCAGTCGTAGAGTTTAGAATGTTTTGTGGAATTGGTCTAGTAAATAATGCAAGCGTCAAAACCAATCCGCCTATTTCTAAAACCAAACCCTACCAACCATCTTAGCGTAGTGGGTAATACTAATGAAGTAGTGTAGCCGTTTGAAGCCATTTTTTAATACTACTCAAACGAAGTTAAAAGAAAACCCGATTATTTTCATATGACAAAAGTTAATCTGTCATAACAGGACACATTAACTATAGTCATATGAAAAATCTGGTGTTCTTTTAACTTCTTTTGAGTAGTATGTATCACCGTTTTTCGTATTTGGATGGGCACGAGTTTAAGTTCGTTCGACACTTTTTTGTCATTATGTTTTGCTACGTAAAAAAAGGTTCGAATGGGTGATGATAGACATGACAACTACGGCCTAATAGATAGCGGAGAGGTGATGTATCTATTATATCCCGACTAATGACTTGGTGCGAGCTTCTAATGTGTACCGCCTCGGCGGCCAGAATATCAAACAGTTTTAACCGCGGGGAAGTATGACAATAGTGTGGGTTCAGTTTTGTTCAATTAGACTTTTTACATTTGCATGAATTACGACCCGAAATATCACAACTAGAATCGTTCCAATCTGCCACGATACAAAGAAGGCTCAATTTAATGCATGATCTATACGAAATTGAACGTGTATCTATTTTTTCCGACAACGGAGAGGAAATAGAGTTCTGACTGGTCTTTTGTATGAGGTGCGCTGACGGAGAGGATAAACTGGCATCAATTGAAAGTAAACTGCATCGTTAGAAGCACAATATTAACCAGGATATTAGACGTAATTGTTCACCGGGCCCACCTCCCTCTAGTGAGACTGCAACAACACCGACGGCGTCATTAACCACGTCTACATCACGTCGCAACAGCTTTCATTAGCGGGCGGTAATTTCCAAACAGGTAGCGGCCGTAGTAAGTGTACTGCCTTGTTCGTCGCGTACCTGCCTCAGGTAATAGTCCTTTGATGTCACCGCCGCACCTTTTTACATGCTGTTAATTTGTTAGACAGCGTTGCGAGCAATCATAGCAAAGCGATATCTGTCTCATTGTAATAGGCATTTATTGCATCGTGGTGATTGGGAAGGGAGATAACCCAGGCGTGTGCACCTCATTACGCCACGAGGGGTCGCGTTATTTCAAGCGTGACGCTTTATCAGGCTAACGCTTTCATCACGAAAACTGACTTTAATGTTATCGGCATGCCTCCAAACTTACGGCTTTTGTCTGTTGTTGTAAATGTGTTGTGCTAATTGAGGTGAACCATATAGGTTGAGTGCGATGCTCTAACAAAAGACGGCGGTCGCTCAATCAAAGATGTTGATAAACTTTAAGCACCATCGCATGATGTAACCATACACTTGTTAAACAGGTGAGTGATATGTTTCTCCAGTTATCACATAACATGTACGTTATACTTGATTAATAGATCAACCCTGAGCTCATGTGTTGTGACCAGTCATCCAGAGAAACATTCACAGCAGTGGGATCACTTTTTTCTTTATTATTTCACGTTATTACAATCATGAAGACCCTGAAGATCTGGGTTAGAATAGGTCTTCAGCAGCCCATGCTTGCCGTTAAAGGCGACTATGGTTGTCGTAAAAGGCGACTAACGGGATCGGGTGATCAGGCTCGCAGACTTGGTTGATGCATGTCATCGCATCTCAATTGCGTGGATCGATACTCATGGTGTCAATCACCAGATCGTCTGGTCCAGACTAGATTATTTACAGACCGCCGTCATATAGCCGGAATACTGCTGAGTGCGGCGTTAAACAACAAACATACAAACAAACAAACAAAACAATCATGAAATAAACCAGAGCCACATTCTACAAACACAATTTAGCTCATACAACAAGAGAGACGTTCGTTGTACACTCTCACAAATTCCTTTGTGTATAATTAATAAGAGAGCCAAATAAAAAGAGACAGGTAACCATGATTTCGATACAGAACGGGAAATATAAACTGCCAGTATAAAGAAAGTATACTTGAAAATTGGATTTGAGGAACAATTACAAACGTTATCAAAAAGTAACAAGGCTGAAAACGGTCGCCGAAACACTGTCAACTTAAGGTCCAAAACATAACTATGATCCCCTATAAAATACATCACTGTCGAATAAACATTTTAGACACCAAACATGGGTGTATACTTTCTTTTGGCCGGTAGTTTATTATCGACTGGTGTCTGTGAACACACTGCAACACACTAGCCATTAGTCCCCCTGTTCCAGCTTGCCAAGATGTATCCTCGAAATGTTGATTATAAAGAATTAAACAGTTGAAATCAAATGATTCTGTGAGTCTGTGAACCAACTTCACATTGCATGTCAAAGATGTTGGGAAATATCGACAAGGAAGATGCAGTAGCAGGTTGAAAAAACAGCCTGCTCTAAAGAAAACATTGGTCCAGAACAAGTCATGAAACTGGAACAGTATCGTCCTTTATAAACATATTACTGTTATGTCCAAAGCGATCTGTTTTTTTCGTCTATCATACAGATCCTAAAACAAAATGTCTGAAAATCCATACGATGTCTTCAATATTTTAACATGTTTTGTTCAGTTTCAGTTTCTGAAAATGAAGACATTTTCTGTGGGTTCTTTTTAATATATTAAATATACAACGCCGATACAGATTCCATTGGGCCTAAAGGGCAAAGTAGCGGTGAGAATCATGAGAATGCTCACTGAAACAAGTGATGACAAGCATGTCCTGTCCGGCCCGTAGCACCCGCCACTCACAGTCTGCATGGAGAAAGTGAGGAACACACATCTTCAAATAATTTCATTTCAGAAACTAATTTAATCTTCTTCGGACATCTGGTCTTAAACAAACCAGAACTGGAATGCAGAATTGAAACCTCTTTCCTCCGTATTCTGCGCAGGGAAGTTGCTAGATCTATACGTGGTCACACGACTTCAATGTACGACATGTGTTAAGGAACCAGTTGTAGTCCAGTACACACTGCTGGACCGTTCAGCTACAACCTATGTCAGCATTGAAAATATCGCTTTATAAAACCGACACTAGAAGAATACAAATATTAAAACAATTCCGCTTCATCTACAAACACAAGCACACGTTTTTATTTACCTAAACATCTAACAATTCAAATAAATTCGCTCCGTCGCAGACATGCAGTTCCACGACAGTAATATTTTTATCAATGGATTTTATGCATTTTCTTTCAAAGGTTCCATGAGAGTGACAATCTGGATCAGCCCTGTATCAGACTCGTTGTCTGACAATCAATAAAATGTCGTTCTTATCTTTCACTCATCTCTACGATCACAACTATGGTTCCATAAAGCACTTCAAGAACATGTGCGAGTTTTAGACCAGGGCGTGGGTATATGGTGCTGTTTTGAAACCTTATCTGTAGAGGACGTGGCGTGGTCACTCCTGACAAATGGACGGTCCTCAGTCAGGATGTCAGAGATGTTTTTTTGACAAGGGTCGAGCAGACGTATCTAGTGTTAGGTTTCAGGTAAAAGCCTTTCTAATGGAATGTTCTCATTTAACGTGCTAAAATTACACCGATCTCAGTAATGGAAGGAAGCCCCCTCCAGGAACTGGTATTTGATGTCATCATTCATTTCCAATACATGACGTCATTGGCTAGTCTTAATTAGAAGTACTCTCACGTCCCAAAATATTATGTATCTATCATCATGCCATTAAAATACAATGTATCTGACCATTGGCTCCATATCCAGTGGCATAGTTGATGGCTTCTCGAACCTCATCTTAAATATACTAGACTATCAGACCACGATTCTATTAAAGCCAAGCAATCACGTCTTACACATCTCATGCAGTGTAGCTCAAATCCATGCATGATTCGATAACGAAAGTACCTTGACATTTCGTAAACAATTTTTTTATTTTGTAACAGTTACGCAAGAGCTCTCAATGCACAACGCGTATACTAGTTACATGTTTGTATGTGTTAAAATGGAGACTCGCTGTACGAATAGGAATCACGTCAGTTACATGTTGAATATGACTGTGTGTAATCACGAAATACATTTAATAGATAATAGTCATCATGTTGTTTTCAAGCTCAAATAAACAAAACCAGTCAAATCTTGAAACATATGTTAAGCATATGTGTGCTTCAGAGAAAACTAAAAATTCTTTCTTTTAGTTTAGATAAAAACATTTAATGTTTGCCAGTAAAATCAATAATTTTAGGAGATATTTCTTCAAGTGGTATCACAGCAGGTTTTCAGTATGTCGGAAAGCAGAAATTCCTCCAGCCTTTTCTCGCTGAGGAACTCTCATCAAACTTGATCATAAATCTGTCTAATGTATTGAATACTCTGTTCGCGTTTTGAGCTGTTGTTATGATGGGGTTGTCGAATGTAGTTGACGATGTCTCCAGTCGCAGCTGTCGTCTTCCTATGCAACCACAAAGACGACGTAGTCCAGGCTTCTCCTAAGAGCCTTCCTGTTCTTAATGGGATGTGAGCATCTTACGTTAATGTTACTATTTTACATTAGGGGGGGATCAATACTACAGCCTTGCCTCAGCCCTGTCGCCCATCTTCCCGGTCCTTTTATGACAACCGTTCCATCACGCATACCCGCCATTAAGTAATTTCATGTGCAAAGGATGGGGATTTTCAATATTTGTATCGAACAGCAATAATACCTTCTCTCCAACACTGTGTTTATGTCAAAGATGAGGTTCGAGAGAGGACCTCTCCTTTGATTACAGGCTCGGAGTCATAACGGAGATCAACCTCCATCTTCAGCATCAAATGGCGTGCTTCGGGATCATTTAGTCATATTGCACGCTCACATTTTAGGACTTTTGCCAGTTTGATTTGGGCTAAACTAAAATAATGTAAACCTTGTCGTGATGATTCAGATGAAATAGTCATATAGCATATAAACTAAGGGTCAAAAGTATACCGAGTTTATTTTTTATGTAATTGAAAATTATAAGAACTGTTGTTAAATGTGATTATGTCTATATGACAACACTAATTCCTGCAACAGTTTTAAAAAGTAATCTGTGGCTGGGTAATTTTGTGTAAAATTAAATTGGTTCATCGAAGACTGGAGTACAAAATGTATTCACAACTACATGACCTTACCATGTTTAAAATGTTAATCTGAGCCGAAAAGAGCAAATTTATTTGATTTTCAAAGAAAAGAACGTCTACGATACCCATCGTGAGTTGTGCATTATGCAACTTGTTTTGTTAATTTTTGAAGTTTTACATTAAAATATACTTTAAGAAATAAAACCATGTGGAAGTATTCATTGAGTGCTGTCTACGCGCCAGTTCAGTACATTTTATGGATATATTAACTATAACTTATGGCTATAATAACTTATGGCTATAATAACTATAACTTAAGATATTTTCAATTGAAAATCAAACATGATAAAATCAAATGGGAGGCATAGTTTCTTTTTCCCTTCAGTTAATATTAATAATGGTACAGTAAAATACGTTTATAACAAACACGCTTATAACGAACTCACGGATATTATGAACTTAAATTTTGGTCCCCTCCATTTGCTGTATAGATGTTGCATGTATGCTTATAACGAACTATGGTTATAACGAACTTAAATTAGTGGTCCATTTGAGTTCGTTATAACCGTAGTTTACGGTACATAAATAATAATAATATTAATAATACATAGTTCTTTTGACTTGAAATACTATATGAGTGAAGTATATTTTTACAATAACGTTTTATGTATAGTGAAACCCCGTTTATCCGGAAGGTCGTGTTCACAGTATAATCGTCCGGATTGGCGAATATCTGGATTAATGAATTATGGGTACACTGTGTTGTCTAGTTGTATTGATATCGACGTTCCGCGCTTGTAATTGCCTAGAAGGTGGCGTTTATTGACTAACAGGTCCAGATGAACGGGATTTCACTGGATAGTAGACACATTGAATTGGATCTGTGACGACAAACATGTCTTTCTGTTCATATCTTTGCTAGCATGTAGTTGTACATGCAAACCTCAAACGTTGCAATGAAGATGAGATATTGCAAAAGCGAATCGCTCGCTCGCTCACTCACTCACTCACTCATATTTAAATTGTTTTGTTCTTTCTTTCTAGCCGTGTATAGCCTGCTAACGAGAGCTTTACGCGTGACGTCTACTCGTGGTGTCAAATGCAGGGGGTCATTTTGGTTGGATGATTTCATGAAGCGTCACGCGTCGTGAGATTAGGATAGGGTTAGACCCTGTCATTCACTTATCTACCCTGATATGCGCTCACAGAGAAGGAGTGTTGGGTCATGTGATCCTTATGTTGTGAATATAAGACACCCTTTGGAAAAAGAGACATCTGCTCGCGTGAGAGGCGGGATTATTCCGCGCCACTTTAGTCAGTAGTGTTTGTCATCTGCCGCCGGGCAAAGTAGACCTATGGTCACAGCGCCACAATTTGTCAGGTTGCACAGATTCAAGAGGTTTGGGGAGAGTTCGAAGAGCCGACGTTGACTGGCACTATTTGCACTGGTGGCGACGTCGGTTCGACAACTGCCACGACAATGGGACACCTTGTGTTGGTAAGGATTTGTTAAATAGAGAGAAGGATTTTCGCCAATAGGGTACGGGTAGGACTTCACAGACATTTTTAAGCAGCTGTTGCGCTCCCGAGCAACCCCCTAACGAGACCAGTAATGCCAGTGGCCAGGGACACGACTACATGGAAGGTCCTTCTAATGGCGCTACAGAGACGGGGAACGTTTTGGCGCCAGGGAAGAGTAAACAAGCGGGATTACTACGCGGGCGGGCGTGAGTCTGTATACATGGCCTCGTTGCTATAGCTACGTGTTGGACCCTTTAGGTATACGGTTTAGAATACAGTAGAGACGAAGAATGTCAAACAAACAATTGTTGAAAAGTTTTGATTGATATTTTGACTTGTGCGTTGTTAGCATTAGGTGTCATGTCGTAAAGGATACATGAAAGAGCGCAAGGCACTCGTGTTGTTTGCTTTCCGTTTTTTTGGCGATTAACCCCTAGCTCTCTCCTCCTTCTTCGGGGACCGCTATCAAGAGAAACATCTGTCGTATGAGTGTATGAAATAACCATCAATTGACAATCACAGTTTGTTCAGCGACAAAACAGTCGTTGTATCGAGAGAACGGTATAACAGTCCCACACTAGCAGGCTCCACTGGATTAAAGCGCTGGGAATCGGCGCCATTGTACAGTCTCGCGCTTGGTATTAATTGTCCTTTATCTAGGAACACAAAGATTATCTACTTTATATCTTGGAACAAATGGATTAAAGGATGATCCCGGGATTAAGGGATGTATGTAGTGTAGCGAGAGTTACCGTGAAGGCGAGAGTCCGCGAGACTACGATACTGACAGGGGACATATATCAGATTAAAAAACACTTGTCCTCGACTCGTTTGTCATGTCAGTGTGTTGACGGGTTGTACTCCTGGGGAGGGATGTGTCGCCCCTCCGCTTCAATCAGCGCATTTTTCCCCTTCAATTGGCGAGTGAGTGCGTGAGTGGTGTTTTACGCCGCTTAGTGGGGGGGGGGGGGGTAGACTTAAGGGTGAAGCGTTCGCTCGTCACTTACGTGAGGCCCATTTCTGGAGTCCCCCGTCGTGATATTGGTTGAATAATAATAAAAGCCGCGTAAAAAACGTACTCACTCATTAACGTAGCAATATCACGGCGGAAGACACCAGAAATAGGCTTCACTCATTGTACCAATCATTGTACCAATGTTGGGAAACGAACCCGGGCCTTCGGAATGGCGAGCGAACGCCTTACCATCTAGGCTTACCACCACCCTCCAACTTTTAGGAATTAGGGATGTCGAAGTCAGGGATGCGTATGTTTCCTCTACCCCTGTTTGTAAGAGACTTCTAATCTTGGAAATCTGAGTGAACGGTGTCAACAGGTTTGGGGTACCTCTTGAACAGGACTCCCTTCGAAGACTTTCTTTGTCCTGAACAATGTAGTTGTCATCGTACCCCAAATGTGCTTGTCAATGCTAACAGATATAACATATGGTTTCCCTGATCCACGTATTCATACATTGTCGGCACATTGATTCATGCAGAATGATAACTGCACGCTTTTTAATAAGTTTTAAAATAAAGTGAGTGAATGACATTTTATGGCGCAGCCAACAATATCACACTAATATCACGGTTACCGAGTCTTGGCCAGGCAAACCAGTGGCCGACAGCATGAATAACAGTGCAACACACACACACACACACACACACACACACACACACACACACACACACACACACACACACACACACATTTAGTGGTTGGCACCGGCTTATGAATGTTATTAATAAAATTACTTTTAATTTGTCTTCAGCATTCCGAGTTAATGTTTTCCTTACTGCAATTCTCTTAACTTGTTCGTTACATCTGTTGGTAGGGCGGGGCGGGGTGGGGTGGGGTGGGGCGGGGTGGAGTTGGGTGAATGTGTGTATAACATGCGGCATTGCACCTACACTAGTCTGTTATTAAAACTATAGGGGTTATTGGGTGGCACCAGGCACGTAGACATTGTGACCATCCGATCCTCAATAGTTGGCACCAGAGACTTACATATGATGCCGTGGGCTTGTAATGCCCCGAATTCTAATCCGATAGGGAATAAGTCTTGTTATCGCGCCATAGGATGTATTAGACTTCATAATTACTTAATAATAAATTAAATCGACAAAAACATGTCCATAATCACAATATATCTCTACAAAAGCCGAGTCCATTGTACGATTCTGACTATTTCACAAATATGTGTTTATGAATCAATATGAAATAGTGATGATATCAAGTGTTCGCGAAAAGATGAGTGTGCCCTGGACAACGGATGGCACCCGTCACAAACACATGCAAAGGCAAGTCAATTGTTCACCTGAAAAAAGCATTTTTACACCCATAGAAATATACTCAATGTAATATAGAAATTATCCTAAAGGTTCTCAATTTCCAAGCGAAGGTGTTCGCGATAAAACGTTTGCGCATTATTAAAATAAAATACCGCTTGTATCGGTTGTCAAATTGTTCAGACGAATATACACAAAAAGAATGTATACATAAAGCAATAACTGGCATTGTGAAGGCCGGTACTATGTCAGCCCGTTACACTGAACGACCAACAACTGTGATGTGTCTTCATGACGTCATACGACCTGTGCGCAGAGAAGGGTTACTACCAGTCTGCATCCAACTGAGCATCTGTCTCCCTGACCAAACACAGCCGCCCTTTACAAATGTTATTCCTCGTTGTTGTGTAATCCGCCATATCTGCCCCATGATGAGGCGTTAACTGCCCCATGTTTACCTCTGTTATCTAATCACATGGGATTTCGGCGAGCTAATTGACCCGATTACGTCACAGCGTTTCTGCACGTGACAGTGCGAGACAACCCAGCTACAGCAAGCTACGCATATCTGGAGAATAACAGTAAACATGCACGTGCAAAACATGCACTCTCGGATATCAGTCACCTTTGAACCCCCGGCGGTGTTTTGTAAACAATGCGTAGGACGAGTCTCCCGAGTGATCACGTGGTCAAGAATCTGTTCCCATCTACAGACGATGGAGGAAAACAAAGTCGGAGTTTCGGAGTAAAAAACACAAACAAATTAGATGCTGTAAACGTGGCGTAAAATGAACTAAACGAGAAAAGATTGTTCCGCATAAGTACAGTAACGATATATGCTTAAAAAAACCGGACGATGACGGTAATGAATTACTGTACTGTACCGTACACTGAAATAATAATAATGAATAATGCGCATATTTATAATGCGCAAATGCACAGCCTAAAGCATGCCGAAAGAGCATTTTTATTAAACCGGTCATTGGCTCGGTGTGCATTCAAATTTCATTCTCAGCTCCCTGGGATGTATGCCTCCCAAGCTGCCTGATTGGCGCTAGAAGTCACAGTAAACAGTCACATTACTATCTCATCCTACCGGGTACCCACACACTGCAGAGTGAACAGAGGGATATTTCGAACAAAGTCACTTGTCTACAGACACCACATTTGTTTCAGTGTGGTGCATGATCGAAGCAATAGAAACTCCGAGGAGACGAACTACCGAACGGTCACCCATCCCAATACTCTCCGAACAACCTGACCTGTTTTGTGACGTTTACATTATACACATTGATCACGTTCCACCATAAAACGTATGTAGGGGATGTTATTTTCATTATAATATATCAGGAAAACATCAAGAGATAAGTTCAAGGTTTTTTTGCATTTCTTAGGAAATCCGATGTTAAACCTTGTTAATCCGGACTGTATCGTTCCCAGGAAACATCGTCCAGATTAGCGAATCAGGTTTCGAATTCGTGTCCTTTGTTAATGTAGACGTTACCAACAACAAACGTCCAAAAGGTCATGTTTCCAGACTAACAGTGTCCGGAATAATGAGGTTCCACTATACACTTTGGATCTTCCAGAGAATAATACTTACATTAACGCCCATTGGATAATTCACTTTGTGTATTTGTTCGTGATATCGTCGAGTTGAAAGCAAATGATACCCCTTGCTTTAATCAAGATCTATGAATATTTATATTGTTAATGCGTGTACTTGCGACAAAATCAGCACGAAATCTAATTCTAATATATTTTTTAAAAGATATTTCCAAACTTTTAAAACCTGTTTCTCTGACTCTGAAACTCGATATACCGATATCTACTGCAGTTTAATAAACGGAATCCATGTGCGTAATGGAATGGTGCCGGTAGGCTGGAAAGTGGTGACTCGTATCTGTGTATGTCGAACATGTCTGCAGGGATATATTTTCATGACAGAAGCTGAACGAATTAGGGTCCGATCGTGGTTGCTTCGGAATGGTGGGTGGATTCGCGACCATATATATGTTTTATCTCCTTAATCTGATTTCTAATTGTAAAACTTTCGATTTTCGACAAAATGCACTTAAAGGTTTCGCAGACGTGGTTGGACAACGTGATGAAGTTGCTGAAGCTGCCTGCGTGAGATATCGCCTTACAAGAGACCAGTGCGAGTTATGTGATACTTTGGCCAAGACACAAATCAAATGTTAGGTTAACGGTAGTTGGTAGTGGGGCGTTTCTAAATATTGGCCATCGCAGACTGCGATGACCGGAGAATGACTGACCTGTTCTGTGGGAAAGGAGATACATGTCAAGAGGCTAAATATTAAAATATTATTTGGAAAGGCAGTTTTTGACCCCAGTTGTTGACGCCAGTTGTATGACTGACCTTTCCAGAAAGACAATTACGTATTAGTGAGTGAGTTGTGTTTTACGCCGCTTTTAGTAATATTCATCCGGCCTCCAGCAATGAAGTGTGCACATATACCAATGTGGGGAATCGACCCCGGGCCTTCGACGTGACGAGCGACCGCTTATGCCACAAGGCTACCCCATAGCTTCCAATTACTTACCAAAGGACAATGAGATTTCAGGGAGACATTGTCGAATACGACATTGACATAGGTAGATTTGTAGGGGCACTATCTGAGCAGAGAAATACCTCCATATTTTTAAAAAAAAAAAATTTGTGTGTGTGTGTGTGTGTGTGTGTGTGTGTGTCTGTCTGTCTGTCTGTCTGTCTGTCTGTCTCTCTGTCTCTCTCTGTGTGTATATTTGTGTTTGAATATATGTGTGAATTGTTTTGCATCGGAGACAAAGGTATTTGCATTCCAATATTTCCTTGAAGAAATTATTTTGGATGATGATGATGATGATGATGAGGGTGATGATGATGATGGTGGTGGTGGTGGTGGTGATGATGATGATGATGATGATGATGATGGCTGTTTGTTTTCAAAGTTGGTTAAAACGCGTGACACTAACCCCTTTAACGGTGGATTCAAATTGGAGCGTACATCACTTTTTTGAGCAAAGAAAGAATAAAGAACGGATTTTTATGTACAACCATGTTTATATTCACTTTGCACACTCAGAATCATGAATGAATCTACATCATTGCAGGTGCTTGTTTTAACGGATTAACTGTCATCGATGTCAGTCAGCATTTTTAAGCGTGTAGTTCAATATTATCACAACTCTTAACTTTATGACATCTAAGAACAAAGCAAACACCAGAAAGGTCGGATCGACGTATATATCGAATTTATTTACGCCGCTTTGTTGACTGACACCAGCCATACTTGGACGAAAATGATACCGCATTAGTCTACTGTCAACCCCTACCCGTTCAGGCTTTCTTGGGGGATGTAGTCCTGCTGGCATTCTGTCAATACCCTTCAGAACTCAGAGTCACTCTGTTATCATATTCAATTCGATTTTTTTATGGTCACGAGTCTCGCAAACATGCAAAACATGCGTCGAAAACAAAACGAAGTGATAAAACGAAACTTATCAGTGAAATAAAACTTTACAATGACAATAGAACGCATCGTTTTGGTTTTTGGGGGGTGTTTGTTTTTGGTTTGTTGTTGTTTAACGCCGCACTCAGCAATATCCCAGCTATATGACGGCGGTCTGTAGAATAATCGAGTCTGGACCAGACAATCCAGTGACTGACATCATGAGCATCGATCCACGCAATTGGGAAACGATGACATGCACCAATCAAGTCAGCGAGCCTGACCACCCGATACCGTTAGTCGCCTCTTAAGACAAGCATAGTCGCCTTTTACGACAAGCTTGGGTTGTTAAAGACCTATTCGACCCCGGATCTTCACGTGTCAGAACGCATTGTCAACGTATCATTATTAGAAAACGTGTGGGTGCGACACAAGACAAAACGATAAACATATTACACGAATAAGCAATAAATTCATCAATAAGAACAGAACGCATTGATGACCAAAAAAACAGCACCGATACGAGAAATACGCAATGATAATAACAAAGCGAACTGATAACAACAAAACGCACCGACTTAAGTGAGCTGTATACTAAGCCTGAAGTGAAGTTTACCACTTCAGTGAAACCCACGAGCACGGGTATAGTTGTCAAACCAAGAATTATTATCAGAGTAAATCTGGGATTCGAACCCACGATCATAGGATCCCAAAACACATAGGGGACGCAACTCTTCACAGATAATTACGGCGCCTTACGGCTTGTGCCTTTTGGTTCATTACTAATATTTGATTTGTAAATAATGCATTCTAATTGATGAATATGACGAGGACTATTCTTGAAGCATGTGCGCTGTACAATGTTTTTACAGTAGTAGTAGTAGTAGTAGTAGTAGTAGTAGTAGTAGTAGTAGTAGTAGTATAGAAACGCACGAGTGTCAGCATAATATTATATTACATTTTCCGAAATTATATATATAGTAATAACCAGCAGGACTGATGACGACACATCCTTAATAGAATAATAATCCTCAGTTGAAACGCCAGCTGCACGTGTTCGTCTACAAGCACATGCATGCATCTGTTCACATGCAAACACCTGCGACTAAATGGATCGGGTGGTCAGGCTTGGGGACCTAGTTGATTTCTTATCATCGTACCCTGACGGCGATGATCGTCGCTCATAATATCAATCACTGGATTGTCTGATCCCGACTCGATTATATATTATTAATATATAACAGGAATATTGCTGGGTGCGGCGTTAACAAACAAGTTTGGTTATATTGTAAACACATAAACTGATGTGTTTAGATGGTTGTCTTAATGAAGTTGTCAATGTCAGTCTCATTCAATAGATTCAGACCCGTGAAGATCCGGGGTAAAATAGGTCTTCAGCAACCCATGCTTGTCGACTAACGGGATCGGGTGGTCAGGCTCGCTGACTTGGTTGATGCATGTCATCAATCCCAATTGCGTTGATCGATGCTCTTGGTGTCAATCACTGGATTATCTGGTCCAGACTCTATTATTTTACAGACCGCCGTCATATAGCTGGAATATTGCTGAGTGTGGCGTTAAACAACAAACAAACAAACAATAGATTCATGCACATTGGAAACAGATAGCAGTACCTCTACAACATATAGCTTTCACAATCACGTGTTATTAGCGCGAATAAATCACATCCATTCGTTTACATCCAGTGCCATTCAACCGTCCCGACAGGTAAATGACGCTTGATGACCATTTTGGTTGCAGAGGTCACGTGACGACAATATCTGTAAATAATTGAGTTATCATCCATCGAAACCCCATCTAATGTGTCACATCTGATCTCTGCTAAGATTAACATAATCACACAATTGACAGTATCAAAATATAAATTCCTGTCGAAGTAACGTGCGCTTGGTATTGTCCCTGTCGACACAAGGTGACATGGCAACGCCCGCCCAATATTGTTCTACTGTCTCGCGCGCGTCAACATTGACCGTAAATTACAGGTACGGACACACATAGGTGACTTTTTTGAGCTGTGGGATGACCCAGCCGGCCTACCATACAATTTGCCACACTAGCGCCCTAATCAACGTTAATCTGCGACGGACGACGCACATATCCCTCCGCCACGGTGCCACAAAGGAAGAAGGTTACTTTTGCCTACGGACCGAATCGCTGAACTGTGATGCTTTCTTCAAGCAACAATAAGCCTTAATCGTGTTTCCTCAACACACGCTAGGGGGGCTTTCTGCTCGAGCGAGGGGGAGGCGGGCACACGACGGTAATTTGCCACCCCGAACCCCTAGACCAGGGACAGCTGTCAACGCAGCGCGTGCTGGAAACACGATACCCCTGTTATGTTCTTGCCCTGGACAGAAAGACTCCCTAAACAGTCCCCTTCGCCGCGTTATTACTGTTATTATTGCTAATTACCGACCTGGAGCGAGCACACCATCCCTCCCATCGTCCCATGCGCTAGGGTAGGCTTCCGCCCCTTTCTTCCCGGTGA
The DNA here is from genome assembly GCF_023055435.1 of Haliotis rufescens. Taxonomy (NCBI): domain Eukaryota; kingdom Metazoa; phylum Mollusca; class Gastropoda; order Lepetellida; family Haliotidae; genus Haliotis; species Haliotis rufescens. The sequence goes on along the minus strand of NW_025963779.1, from coordinate 55,083,071 downwards.
CAATTTCAGAATTAGATTGTCGTAACTAACGTCGGGCTTAACTTGACGTCCCCCAGATTTCTGTCAAAGGAACACGATTTAAAGATCTAATGAAGATTACATTATTATAGTTCGCCATTGGGAACAGCACTTGTGCATCCAAGAGCACAAAATACAATAGTTCGACACCTTTCCTATCATGCCAGAGTTGCATTGACTGGGCTGTGGGGAGGTCGGCCCCTACCATTCTTTCTCACCGTTGTCCGTGAGTCCGTCCGGTTGACGGTTAGACAATGGCATTTTTGTGCCCATGAAATGTTCTACGTGTGTAGTGCCGTGATTCACGGCATGGTGCCGAGGTGCGTCAATATGTCACAGCTAAAGAAAAGGTCTTTGCTGACGTCTTTTGCAATCAGTTCCATCTATTGTTAACACCAAATGGGAATCAGAAATTGCACCTTCATATGGCCCTTCACCCAACTGCTGGAACTGTGATTGGAGCAGGTACGCTCTTGTAAAAGACAAAGCCTGTGCTCTTATAATGGAAATAACTGATTTGATTGTTTTTTGTTCCATACTCCTATACTTAACATTTGTTCATTGTTCAGATAATTATTATAATGCTCTGTTGGAACACGACCAGCTTGTGGAGTCCTGACTTAAGGTAACAGTAATACATTTTATTTTATGTGTAAGGGGACTATTCCTCGCCCCGACTTCCACCCGCCCCGCCTTTTCTCCCTATGCCTCATTATTTTACAGGGGAAATCCCCCTTTCCCGCCCTCGCCTCAAATTAACGTCAGGGCATGGATTCCGTCTTCTTATCTGATCGAGCTACTCGGCCCTTCCAGAAACAACCAAATTGGCCTTGTGTGCAGTAAATTAATTTAAGAGACAATACATGGCGCTACAATAATCATTGAGTGAAAGGACATTTAATTATTAGCCTGCGACACGAGCAATCCGATACACCATATTAGGCCAATCTTGGAGCGGATCAAAGCGCAGACTGGCCACTATGTTCAACATCTGGCTAATACTCTTCCACCTCAACATCCAGCGCGGGAAAATCCTCTGGGTCGTCTGCCATTGCTAAATCTCTAGATCGAAGCGTCTGAGCCGCACATGTCGGCTGTGAGGGACAATGATGGGAATTCGACTTTACAAACAGGAATTTGAATAACTGTTAAGTCTCTCGTGTTTACGTCACCGTTGAGGTGTGGGGAGGGTTTGAAGGGTGTCAGACGACAAAGGCATTACGACATCGCCTGTGGCACGGGCAAGTGACCAACGAGTGTAAACACGTTCCTTTTCAAAGAGGCTGGTCAGAACGGTTGACGATGACGTCACACGTATGTCAAAGGGTTAGAAGTGAGGCAAAGCATATTGGTTCTGTCGTAATCTGACATGGTTTCTGTCAAAAGGCGGAGACATACGGAGTGATCTGATTGTCTTGTAATTGTGAGCACCTTTTCACAATACCGAACAAAGAAAACCGTTTACCCTAACACCCTGAACACCCATGTTATGCCATGGGCGTCTATCGAGTAACCCAAAGGCGAAGTTTCCATATCTGTCAATGACAGAACCTCAAAGTCAAACGACGAGCCTTGGTCCAATGAACAAAGGAGAATGATAGAGAAGAAGAGTGAGAATTGTTTTACGCCGCCACAAATGGGCTTCACACATTGTACCCACGTGGGGAACCGAACCCAGACATTCGGTATGACGAGCGAACACTATAACCAAGAGACTACCCTATCACCCAAGAATAATATTATTTTTTTACGTGTCACATATTACAGGACAAGCTTAAAAGTCATCTTGAGACATTATCAACCCTTATGGTGTATGTTTGTTTGTTTTTGCGTTGTGTTTTGTTTTTTTTAATAATCGTGTCTGGACCAGAAAATACAGTGATTGACATCATAAGCATCGATCTACGCAATTTGGATTACATGCATCAACCAGGTCAACGATCCTGACCACCCGATCCCGTTAGTCTCCTCTTACGACAACCATAGTCACCTATTACGGCAAAAATGGCCGGTTGCTGAAGACCTATTCTATCCCGGATCTTCACGGGTCCTAATGGTGTATGAGACACGAATGTCTCCTGATGTAGTAATTCGCCGCTCTTCGCGGACATAGACCCCTGAGAGACACACAGGATCCGGACCGTTTCACTTTATGCATCCAAAATCGTTGACGTGGTCTTGTGTAATCAATCAAACAGTTAGAATTTCTGTTACACGAAAATCGATGGGAATAAATATTTCTCGACCAATAAGTCAGGAAGAGAATGGACTAATAAGTACTTAAATGGACCAACATTATTCCGTTGTACTCATATTTGTCACTTTCAGCATTAAAACAGATGTTTTTTTATCAACGACAGACGTTTGTGCCGTCGTCACACAACATCAGTCCAACACAGTCATCTTTTTGTATGCGGGTGCCGCAAAGCTTTAAACGTTGTACGTTACGGTTTGTGCCGATTCTTTACAGGGCGGTATGGGACGCATCAGAGGGCCACAGCGTTCACGTTAAAGGTTAATGACGCCCTTCTTTATAACACTGAAAGTCACAAGCTGGAATCACCAGCAGCAGGGTTGAACTGCCTTGGTGAAGCTGGGATGAGGATGCATTGTAAAATGCCACTGTCGCAGCTAACTAGTTAATGAATTTTTGAAATTAATCATTTTTATCAAGGCGGTTCCGGTCATTACTACAAATGATTTCATATGGGATATTATAATGGGACAAAGGATGACAGTATCAACAAATTGATTTAGAAAGACTTGATCAGGTGGCAATGAAGTGGTGATAGTCATAACCTGACCATCTGGCGCTCAACAGCCTAATGTCATGTTGACTATCTCACCATAAAATGCGCCACCAATTTCAACGCTTGACTTCGCGAGATGCATCCTGGCGACTGTGGGCAAGCTAATCCTGAAATATAACACTCCGGGTGCGCAAGTGGCTGAGTGTCGCCCGTACAAACAGTGGAAGAGTCATGATCGGGAGAAACATGGTCAGATAATCGCCCTGACAACGTGGTGTTAACGGAAGTTGGTCCATCTGAAGACTTCTTCATCTCCATCACGTAGCCTAATGTTGATTGCCCGTGCTCGTATTCAAACACACGGTCAGATAATATTATCTCAACACCGTAATATCACACTCGCATCATTTGTGGACAAACTTGAGGCTTGTGCAAGCGCAACAAATCTGTGACGGTGTTTAAACGATGACTGATTGGGCTTTTTGAACAGGTGTTAAAATATCAGCATGGCCTGAAAATAGAGGCACTCACTAATTCTCGGAATAAAAATGGATTCAGAATATCGCCTTGCCGTGCCCTAGGGAGCAACAGCCCCGGTCTTAGAATTTGATATTGGAAGCTTATATCAACAGTTTCTGATAGTCTCGTCCATTAAATTCACTTTAGCTAATGCTGTAATCCACTACTTGATATTTTACAGAATTTATAATGCAGGCTTAGAGTGAAATATGATATGAAATCTGCATGACAAGAGCAGGAGGGATAGCGTGAACTCGACTCGTCAAATGACAGGAGCTCCCAAGGTGCATGTCCCGTTCTTTGTACAGGCTCAATAGAACATATTGCGTAAATCATGGCAGCTAATATTCCAAATTACAGGAAATCCTGTAAATGCCGTGAACACGCATTGTCTAGGAAATGCAGGTACCAACTTAAATGTTAGAAATGACCATTTATTTTAACAAAATTGGAATGTGAACTTTCTTGGTGTGGTTTGAGACTACCACATTTAATATAAAAACGGTAAAAACAGAAACGAAGCTGTGGTTCAGTGTGTCCCTGATGTCAGGATCCGCTAGAAGTGGGTTCGAATCCCAGATAACACTGATTTGTGGTTTGGTTGCACTGTAGTTGCTAGATGATTACCCATAGTGGCAAACGTCACTATATTCTCCCATGTCTAACACCGGGTATCTGGATAGTATGACAATGATGTGTAACCCATTCATATTGTGACAATGATGTGTATTGTCAAAAATGACATGAAGTAACATATATTGACTTATCATTTAACTAAAGCAATTATCCATGACATAAGCTTATGACATAAAAACATGTATGTCATACCCCAATGACATAAGTATGCAAATTAGATATGCAAATTAGATAACCGGTGCACGTGAGTAGGTGTTTACAAACAACATGGATACCTTTGATGTTGGAGACATTATTTCAATTATTCTGCAAAAGTCTGTTCAAGTATTTTGTTTAAAATAATCCGAGGAACTTTTTTTCTCAGCGAAGGAATATGTCATAAAGGAGTTAAGAGGTTGTTTATTTTGGTTTACACGGCTATGGAAAACATGTATCACTACGCACGATCTATACGTAAGATTTCGACAAGTTGCTGATGTTAATGTTTAATGCAATTATTCCTTAATTGGGAAGCAAAAGGCTCGGCAAATACCGATTAACTAAGACTCGGTTGATATTTCCCATATTAAAAAACACTCGTGATGAATCCTCTATATATTGACACATATTGTGACAACGGTCTGGAAACTGACATATTTGTACAATGGCGTGTAGACTGTCATGGACATGCATTGTGACGATGGCGTGTAAACTAACATAGACATATATTGTGAAGATGGCATGTGAACTAATATAGACATATATTGTGACGATGGCGTGGAAAATGTCATTGACATACATGTGTATTGTTACAATGGTACATAAAGACAATGACATGTTTTGTTTTACAGATTGGTATAACGACATTGACCTATATATTTTCAATGCGTGTATTAACATCGCAGTTTCTAATGGTAACGTGTATAATGATATTGGCTTATATTGTAATGACGTTACGTATGACCCGAGGACGAGGACCACTAGAGCCAGTCGAGAGCCAACATAACAAGGCCAATATGAAAACACACAGTTAATGACATATTTATCAAATGACTACATCAAGTATGTGTTTCCAAGATGTAAGTTGAAAAAAGCTAAAAGTATCAAAGTTATAAGAAAACGGGATCCACACTCTAACGTGTGATGACTGCAGTCTGTTGCCTTGTTGTCATTGCAGTGTCAGGAAGGCACGGGCAAAAGCCGTATTGGCCCGGCAAAGCCGCATTGGTCCGCTCAAACCCCGCATTGGCCCGCGGAATCCGTATTGGCAACTTCGGTGCTTCGGGCCGATTTGAGCGTAATGCGGACATTCGATTAATAATGGATTATATTGTGGAGACGATGTGTATGACGATGATATGGGCCTATACTGCGGCGAAGATGTTTACAACGAAATTGCTCATGTAACGACAAGAGGACAAAGAATTAAAGGATCACATGTGACACCAAGAAGCAGAACAACCTCAACACACGGTGATCAGAAGACATTTGAACTCCATGGAAAAGCATCTTCTCTTCTATCACCCACCCCTCAGCACATCCCCACCCCCCTTCCCTGTTCCCTCTCCCCCTCTAATCCACCCCCGCCCCACCCAGCAGTCCCCCCTTACCGCTTCGCTTACCACCGCCGTCAGTTTGCCCGGCTCGTGCAGAGTTCGTGACGCGCCAAAATTAGCATGTCTTGTTCCCGCGGAATAGCAGGAAACGCACTTCCGGTATTGCTATGGTGATTTCTTCCAAACCTGGCAGACGTCAATTTGAGTCTTCTGCTCGCTGTTTCTCGTCAGAGCGTAAAATTTCCCGCTCTTTTGTTGCAGACGACGCTTCCCGCCTCCCTGTCTAGAATCCCTGGATACAGGACGAGATGGAAGCTATGGCGTGGTCATACCAGCAAACTCTCTCACTACACATCTGCTTCAGGACACTGTGAATTCTGCTAACGAGCCGACTCCGTGTTGATGTTTAACCTTGGGGTGATTAGCGCTTCTACAATAGTCTATACAGCGAGGTAATGGACCACGTCTCATAAGTACGTTAACCTGGTTAATGAACTTTTCATAGCATTTAGTAAATGGTGGGAGAACACACATGGACGCAGACTAGTAGGAATCATTTCAGGACGGCTTGAGATAACACGGAGTCTTCGTCTGCAGCCAGTTCTGGAGGTACTCCCAGTGTGTCCTTTGTACAGAAGAAATCAGGCATCAAGCGAGATCGTGTCGACTGGTACAGCCTATGTCTACTGTTTGTAGATTCCATGCCTGCACGTTAGGTAGTGAAGCATCGACTAGTATGTACTATATGTCACTAAACTTACATGTGCTGTGTCGACTGGTTCAAACTGCGCTCTCCTGGTGGGTAAAAATGATACATGGACTTGTGGGACTGTGTTCCTTGTTAAGGCCTGTGCACGGTCAGTTGGTAGATGGAGAACCTCTATACGATAACTCTGCCGTTTGATCGTTTACGGTTGATATACAGGATCGACTGGTAGAGCCTAAATGATACATTACAGATCGACGTGTAGAGCCTATACTATAGATAGCAGTCTCGATTTGTGGAACCTGTATGATAGAATACAAGATCGACTTGTAGAGCCTAAATGATACATTACAGATCGACGTGTAGAGCCTAAATGATAGATTACAGATCGACCAGTAGAGCCTAAATGATAGATTACAGATCGACTAGTAGAGACTATATGATAGATTGCAGTCTCGACTTGTGGAACCTTGTAGATCCTATTCGATGGATGTACAGGATCGAGTGTTAGAGCCTAAATATGAAAGATGTACAAAACTGACTGATAGAGCTTATGTGTTAGATTATAGGATCGACCAGTAGAACCTACTTGTTAGATATATAGGATCGATTGCCTTGTACGATAGGTATATAAATATGAAATCACGAGGCGTAATCAACTCAGAGTGTGTACATGTTTGTTGGGGGAGGCAGGGGGTGTCTCCATGTCCAAACTCCCCATGTCAACAATGGCACTGATTCAGAAGTCAAAATGCAAACTTTAAAAGCATATCAATAAATCTAAACATATATTTGCATATATCAATATATTGATTCTAAATTCGGTTTCGCATCAAACACTCTGTATGTGTTTAGATGTTGGACGGATTGAGCAAAATTCCCTTGTGAAATTTTCTTGATGAAACAAAAAACGGTGAGAAACATGTGACCACCCTGTTCCAAAGGGCCTGTCATGAATTACCCAACAATATGATACTTAACGTTGGATACAGCGCACAGCCGGTAGTCAATAGTCCGGTCCCTTACCTATTTGAGGCTCACTAAAGGGAACACTACATATTTCAATTTCACTATTTCATTCATCCGAGTCTTCAATGGTGTCCTATTATTACACCTGAGAGTGGAAAACATAGGACGAAACACAGTAACCATGATTCACTAACCCGGGTGATTTCATTGCGATCGCTTCTTTCCAGATTAACGGGATCTCGCGGTACATGACATTATACCCTCACGAGTTACTCGACAGAGCCGCGACAATTTCGCTACGCTTGTATTTTGAAGAGGCCATCCAGTAACTTAGGTCCCGTTTGTTCTGAATCCCATTTTAGGACATGTTCCATGATTTATCCCTGCAAATGCCGCCATATTTGTGTCTTTAGCTCTCCTATTGTCACAACAGAAATAAAATGTCTCATATAGGAAGTGGATTACTCATGGGAATCGTTCTTCATATATGGACCACAATGGTGCCTATTGTTAGTACAGACTTTCGATTTCATGTTCTTGAAGGTTAATCCCATCAGGTATAATCCCCACCTGTTTCTCTGCATACGATTATCTCCAAACGATTCGCATCGTCGTTTACGAACATATTTCACCTTGATATATAACACGTAATATTGTACGTCTTGTCGTCGTATTCAATGTACACTTGAAGTTGAATATCGTTTTCTAATCCATATCCAGATTTATTTCTGGGTTTAAACTATGATTTATACCAATTTTCTTTAAAGCTTCTTTATAGACGATAACTTATCAATTTTATTACAAGTTCTGTGTAATAATTAATGGCGGTATTTCTTTCGACACATAAAACCTACGTTTGCGACATGTCGTTATATCATAGTAGGACTTAAATGTTAAATGTGTACATTACCGAGGCCGTTATTGCGACGGTATTCAAACATCAGCGTTGCACCTTGACACTGGATGACAATAAAAAGATGAGCGAAATGTATCGCGAGCGGCGATGCGACAAGAGCAAGAATGAATATGGCCGACAAAAAGCAAGACATCTCTTGTAAACCACCAGCTAATTTGGCGAGAAATCATTGTGGGGATTTCATCACTAAATATAAAAAGAATGGGTTTCTACAAATGGGTTTTCCATCTCAGACCCCGATAGTGGTGCTTCTCTGTGCCGGTAATGCAGTTACGTAGAGTCTAAAACCACTGGTTGGTTGCACACATTTACTGTTAGGGAAAATGCCGCGATTCTCGGGAGGGGGTTCCCGGGCTCCCAAATCCCTAATGGACGTGTCAAGAACGGTGAACGTAAAGAGTTGCTAATGATTCCTCAACTGGGCCTCGTCCTTCATTTGCTGGCAGCGGTGGTTTTGTCATCATCTTCTTAAAAGCGTCCACGACTCCAGTTTAATGCATGTCTAATGCAATGTACACTGGCCGTTATCACTCGATGCCCTCAAATGCACTCAAACACCATTTCTGATCTGCCGAGAATTGCAACTTTGGTTTGAGATTGAGCTCTATACGAAGAGGGCTATTCAATTTGGGATTAAATTAGAAAGAAATATAGTAGCACCGGTTTGGCATTATGACAGTAAGATGGGATGTGCTCTGGCGAGAATGGCTTCTGGAAGCTGGAATTGGTCTTAAGAGGATGAAGTGCTGATTGTGACACTTGTGTTACGACCCCTCGTCGACCCCACACTGTACCGTGGACGAAAAACATCCCCGACAACGTGTCGGAGATGTCGGAGATGTCGGAGCCCCTGACATATATCTTACAACTACTAGCATCTGACAGGGGGGAATAGGGAACACGAATGACGGTCTCAACACGAAACTAATGGTCACACCAGGAAGCAGCGTGAATAATGTTTCACGGTGTTTTGAAAAATTAAAATGAGTCATATCCAAGGTTTGCCGTGGATGTTTGCCGTACGAAATATGCAAAGGCAGGTTCTTTTGTTTTAAAAAAAGACGTCATGCTCTGTTTGCTGGCAGCAAATGTACATGTAAATATCTTTAACTGCCATTTTAGAAGCTCTGTTAAGAAGTTGAAAAGGATCAGTCAACTCTCTCGTCATCTACAGGTATAACTCATTTGCCACAGATTTGTTTAAAAAAGGAAAAAAAGAAAATTAGATCATTTTGTTTACAACAACACAAACCTTATAAGTTACAGATTTTAAATAGGAACATGCACATCTCTATTAATATGTATTATGTACGTAAGTACTATTTCCCATTAATATAAGGATGTTTCAGTGTTGTTTAAAACAGTAGCGCCAATTGCAAGTGTCTAAAAAAATCAGGTGTATGTATCTAATTTCAAATGTAAAAGTTGAACACCGATTCAGTTGACCAAAAACTGGATATCTGTCATCCCTTTAGAAGCAAGGAATACTTTCTGATGCTATCACTACGTATGGTTTGTAACAATCGTTCAATGACATCTTTCTGCCTGACAACAATGGATGACACTGTACAGCCATTTCTCGGCAGCTGTAACCTGAGAATGGAATTTTAATTTGTATTCACCCCTCAAAGCGTAGGTTCTGTATGGCACATTGCATGTCACTTCTGGTACAAAAACATTAAATCGCTTTTGTTTGGGTTAAATATAAGCGCACTGATATAATCGGGATTACGTTTTGTCACCTTTGCCGGTGTGTACTGCAGCGAGTGTGGATCCTATTTAAACACCTGAGGAACATTGATGGCTTGACACAGGGCACAATAGAAACATCAGATGTCCTATCAGATGGGCTCTGATCAAACTCCACTGAAAGGTGGGCTGTTGGTTCAGTTCTCGGGTATCGCGGAAGACGGTTCACGCCATGCACGTGCCGCGTGAGACGTGACATCGTCTGGGTTCAGGAACACCAAACAGGAGGCGAAGTCACGTTCACGGCGCGAGATGAGTGTGAGAGTTACAATCGGCACGAGCAGTGTATGTGTGAGGCGAGTTTTCTGGACAGCAGACGACACATGAATGCAGGGTTTGAATCGGATCCGTGTCCTCAAATACCCGCCACAGAAGGGGGACAGGGGGCAGTTCAAGGGTATTGAAGAACCGGGGAGGAGGCAAATCGCCTTTATGTCAATAGTCCGAGCTTCAATGCCTTCTGTCGACAACAAACAAAATTTACTCCCTCAAATACCGCCATCTTTAGTCAGATGCGGGTGTGACGTTGAGGGGGAAACGAAGAGCTAAGAGTTTCCGGATTAAAGGGGTTTCTGGATTAACGATCCACTATACATTTCACATCTGTTACCAGAAGGACTGAGTCTTATTTTGAGTACTTATTTGAGCAATATTTCAGTTGTATGACAGCGTGTCATGTAGAAGGAAAAGCCAAGATGGCTGAGGTCGTAGACGTTTTTAAAAACACTTTGGTGAAACTCACGAGCACAGAATTAATAACAGAATTACGAGTCTCATATTATGTTCTGTGGTGTTTGTCGTTATGTATGTCCAGAATTGCAGACTGAAGAGTCAACGCTTACGTCAACGAATCTTGGTTACAGTTGGCCAATGCTTGTCATGAGGGGCGACTGTGCTTGTCGTAAGAGGCGACTAAGGGGATCGGGTGATCAGGCCCCCTTACTTTGTTTGATGAATGCCCTCGTATCCCAACTGCGTAGATCGATGTTCGTGATGTCATCACTGGATGTGTCTGGTCCAGACTCGATTATTTACAGACTTCCGTCATATAGCTGGAGGGGGCCCGGGTGGCCCAGGCGTCTAAGGCGCCGCGATTCGCTGTGCAGAGTGCGTCCCTTGGGCACGCCAGAAACCTATGATTGTGGGTTCGAATCCCGGTTCGCCCCAATTATGTTTTTAGGTTTGTCAGCACCATACCCGTGCTCGTGGGTTTCACCGAAGTGGTAAACGTCTGAGACCTGCATCACTTCGGGCTTTCCTCCCACATTAAGCTGACACGCCGTGATATAACTGGAATACTGTTAAAAGCGGCGTTAAAACAAACTCACTCACTCACTCACTCACTCACTCACTCATATAGCTGGAATACTGCCGAGTGCCACGTTAAACAACACTCAAACAAACGATACTCCCATGCTGACAGGACGTAGTCGGCGAGCGTTTCTTGTAATTTATTTTCTTTAGAAACTGAAAACATAATCAGATAGATCACTGACCACATGCACTGAGGGTCCTACCTAATATGTTTCAGGGTATATGAATAATGAGATGACTGGTACTGTTCTGTCAACAACGTGGTGATTTATGCCAACTGCGTCTTCATCTACCGACATGTTTTTGTGGACCTGCATCATTTGTCACATTCGTGACCAACTCGTGTTATTCAGGGACAAGCCAAATAGCGGCTCGTGCCCCTCTCGTGGCCATATCTGTGACCTAAAACAATTGTCAACTCGTTGCGTAATGGTTCACATATATTTCCCCATATATTATATATTTTTCAGATGCAATTTAAAGCACATCGGGACATGCGGAATTATACAGTGTGATTGAACACATTTAATCTTGGGTATATTTTTAGATGCAAGACATATGTAAAATCAAAAATTATTTCTGAGGGATTCTTTGACGAAGAACTTGAAATCATACGCGCATTCTGATTGGTTGGTTGTATTTTCGCACATAACATTCATCGATAGGGGGACGAGTCTCCTTGCAGGTTACGGAAAGGGGCGAGCGGTGACGAATGCATTTGTCATTCAGTGTGATGTTACGGTGAAGAACGTCCGATGCGGGAACTCGTCAGCACCGGACTATTCAACAGAAGTTCTGCAGGCTAATTCTCGTGCAGTTTTGTGTTCTCCCTTTTGTGAAAAAACATGATACAATTTGTATCAAATTAGTGATTTGTTAAGTGAGTGAGTGACTGAGTATATTTTTACGCCGCTTTTAGTAATATTTCAGCAATATCAAGGCGGGAGACACCACAAATGGACTCGTGGGTCTTCGGCGTGACGAGAGAACACTTAAGCCAATGGGCTACCCAGTGCATGAAGAGATATACTTGTGCATGAAGATATACAGTACAGAGATCACTCGCCATATGCCTCTCTCTCTCATGACGTTTACCACTTCGGTGAAACCCACGAGCACGGGTACGGTTCTGACAAACCTAGAAACATAATCGGGGCGAACCGGGATTCGAACCCACAATCATAGGTTTCTGGCGTGCCCAAGGGACGCAACTCTGCACAGCGAATCGCGGCGCCTTAGACGACTGGGCCACCCGTGCCCCCTCATAATCAGAACACTCGAACCAACAGTTATTGTGTGTGAGTGAACATGTTTAACGTCACAGCTCAGCTATAATACAGCTATACTACTCAAACGATGTTAAAGAACACCTGATGTTTCCATATATGACTATAGTTAGTCTGTAATGCCATGATAGATTAGTTTTTTTACCTTTTTTTTTAGGCATGAGAGATTAACTATAGTCAAATGAAAAAATCAGGTGTTGTTTAACTTCTTTTGAGTAGTATCTATCACAGCGTCATGTAGCTACTCAAACAGCACAGTCGGAGGTGATGGCATACAATTATCACGATCAGATATTTTAACCACACAATAACCATTCGAAAGTTCGCTGTACGTATCTCGTGTTGTAGGGGTGGAGGGGTAGCTAGGAGTTAAAGCGTTCGATCGTCACGCCGAAGGCCCGAAGATCATGGGTACAATGTGTCCTCCGCAGTGATATTGCTAGTACATTGCTAAAACCATACTCACTCACTCACTCTCGTGTTGTGATAAAGGTACGTTTGCACTCGGCATTCTGCTGAAGAGTGAGTGAGTGAGTTGGGCTTAACGCCGCTTTTAACAGTATTACAGTCATATCACGGCGTGTCAGCTTAATGTGGGAGGAAAGCCCGAAGTGATGCAGGTCTCAGACGTTTACCACTTCGGTGAAACCCACGAGCACGGGTATGGTGCTGACAAACCTAGAAACATAATCGGGATTCGAACCCACAATCACAGGTTTCTGGCGTGCCCAAGGGCGAATCGCGGCGCCTTAGACGACTGGGCCACCCGGGCCCCCTCTGCTGAAGATGCAGTAGCCCGACGGTCTCTAGTGACGCCAATCGCGTTGACTTAAGTTGTTTCAGGATCCGCTGATGATGTGTTTGAATCCTACTCTCTCTGATTATGATGCTTGGTTTGTCCATCCCGTGCTCGTAACGTTCACTGGGGCGGTATACGTCTACCACGCGTCTCATCTGGCTTTCCTCCAGTATTAGGCTGACACGCTGTGATATAAATGAAATACAACCTAAAAACGGCGGTAAGCCCGCTCACTTATAATGGTACCAGAAGTTAAATCTACAGTGGACCCTCGTTAATCCGGAAACCCCGACGAATACTGCTGGGAACGTCTTCATATAGCTCCGGGGACCTTTTGTACCAATGCTTTGTAAATCCGTTTTTCCGGGTGATTTCACTAGAGACGGTTCAGTCCGGATTAACGGGGTTTCATTGTTTATTAAATTCTTCGAATGACCATTCATTTATCAGTCTGCATTTGGATGAGTTGCTAATCCTGGTTACAATCTATACCTATCTCCATGCTCGATCATCATCAGGAAAACTGCTTTCTGTCCATTCTTCCAAATTTGGACGTCTCTCCGGAAATCTCAGCAGACGCCCCGTGTACTTATCAGCATCACGTGACCGCTCATCGCTTGATACCGCCGTTTTATGTCTCCTACAGTCCATCGTCATCACGCCCTGTGTTCAACTGAAAGACGTTTTGATTACCTCTGAAAGTCCTTTCCCGCAATTAAAATAGACGCTGACTTAAGCGTCATGGCTGTTCACAGGGGAAATTACTCCAGGACTGGCGGCCGACGGCAGCAGCGCACATCGGCTACGCGTCGCTAACGCCATTGCCATCGCCTACCTCACATCATGTCGGGAGATGGGTTCAGTCATTGGAGCAAATTGAGCGGAATCAGCCGTGGATTCGAACGTCTGAAAGAGATGAGAACTAAAGCCACTTTGATTTCCAATCTTGTCGTCTGCTTCGTCACGTGACCTTCAGCCGGCCCGATCTGGCTTTGACCTAATCGACAAACGATATTTGACATTTAATGCTAGAAACAGGGTGTTACAGCGGTCGCGTGCCGTGGCTATCGTTCTTCGAAGGATTAAGGTCAGATAATGCCAGGACCAAGGTGAGACAATGTCATCTAACTGACCCAAGTTTCCTAAATGAATGAACAGCAGACGATGTCTGCACATTATTGAAATTGCCCCCTCTACAGAAGGAGCATATTGTATATGGTAGATGGGGCGATCCGTTACTGAATGCTAACGATGAGTTTTTTCGATCTGCGCTACAATGCATCAGACGCAGTAACTGGGCTATATTTGGTTTGGTTTTACTGTGTCACTCATGCAACCGAAGATAAAAGTGGTGCCATGACTGGCACCAGGACAGGTACAAAGCAGTAAAATCTAAATGGCCATTATCTGAAAGCATTAGGTACTCCAATTCTTTGTCTCGTAAGTCATCCAAACATTCTTGAAATAGAATCTTTTGGAAATGGAAATGATATAACAAATTATTTTTTTTTAAATATTCGCATGTAGTTGACGCTGTGTTTAAACGGAACATGGCAAGGAATGGTATCAGAGACAAGCACCCTGATGTCGATGACGTCATTGAACGAGACACATGGAAGAGTATATTATAATTCTTTAACGTTTCTGGGACTTTTTTAAATTTTGTAGCTGAGCGTGTTGTTACGTCTCTGTAGAACTTATCAAACAGTTGTGTGTTTGTCTTTTAACGCCGTACTCAGCAATATTCAAGAAGGATCTGAAAACCAGTGATTGAGCAACTTCCCACGCCGTTTGGGTACGATGACACACTAGTCACCAACCTGAGCTACAGTTAAATTTAGTTGTCTCGGGGATCTGGCATAGGTTACTTTGGGGCCAAGGGGGCAAATCGACACAATTATCAATTTCCGTTCACACACACCTTTTCACAGTCGTGTGCCCATGTCAAAGGATGAGAGTTGCGACAGAAGTAGCTCTAAAGTCGCTCTACGGAACAGGACACAGAACTGATATCTTTTTTGTATAAGTTTTTCAGCAACTAGTTTTACGATGAAGAATTGGGTGCTTTCGGCAACACAGCGAGAGGAGATACCATTGAAGACATGGTGCTGCCCCACACCAAATATCGACGTGGTCTGCTACGGCGTTCGATGAAGGGGAGATTAAAGGGGGGATCAACTGGACCTCAAGCCTGTGCAAACATGGCCGCCTGTCCACGTGACGTCAACAGTGTTTAAGAACCAATCAATCGACCCCACACTCTAATGCGCCCTCTACCGTTCATTCCTCTGAAGAGGTCGATGGGGGTCTGTCTTTGTTGTTTTGATAGCTCTTACAGCTGAAACTGGTTAAAATTACCCAAACTTGTGTCTAAGAGGACTTGAGGACTCGATAGTCCTTCACTGCAGTGCTTGGCCAAGATGGCTGCCTATTTCCTCTTTGCAGGGGGTCCATTGAATGCCCGGATGTAGGCGATGTGTCGGCAGTGACAACCAGCAGCTCTTCACGGAGTCCTCCCGTCCCTCCTCATCTCCTCGAGACGCGAGTTGTTTTAAGAACAATTACTCCATGTCGCTATTGTAGTTGACAAAGAAGCAGATCGTCCTAGCATTCACGATGAGAACGCAGGCCGTGTTTCCGTTTTGGAGGAGTAAATGTTCATGTTCTTCTGTACTTTTCGTGTATAAGTACGTATGAGTGCTGGGACGCTTCCTTTTTTCGTGTTCAAGAAGGGATGTCAGGGACTAGAGAAGGACACCTACTTTCTAAATAGGAAAATTGTATCAAACGCTTGTATCCTCAAAAAACGTCATGTCAACGAAACACCGACTGAGTTAATGTGGTCGAGACAAATATATTAAACATCTTATATATGTTTTTTGGTTTCTTTTGCAGCTTAAGCAATTTTCTAGACACCTCACGGCGCTTGACACCAAATACGGGTTTAAACAATGTACCTGACAAGGAACAGTTTGAAGTGAAAGTATACTGTGACTGATCAACATTATAATGAGGGAGTAAGCTGCGACTGATCGAATATTTTAATGAGGGAGTATGCTGCGGCTGATCGAACATTTTAATGTGGCAGTATGCTGCGACTGATCGAATATTTTTAATGAGGGAGTATGCTGTGACTGATCGAACATTATAAAGGGTGAGTATGCTGCGACTGATGAACATTTTAATGAGGGAGTATGCAATGACTGATCGAACATTATAAAGGGTGAGTATGCTGCGACTGATCGAACATTTTAATGAGGGAGTATGCTGCGACTGATCGAACATTATAAAGGGGGAGTATGCTGCGACTGATCGAACATTTCAATGAGGGAGTATGCTGTGACTGATCGAACATTTTAATGAGGGAGTATGTTGCGACTGATCGAACATTTTAATGAGGGAGTATGCAGCGACTGATCGAACATTTTAATGAGTGAGTATGCTGCGACTGATCGAACATTTTAATGAGGGAGTATGCTGCGACTGATCGAACATTTTAATGAGGGAGTATGCTGCAACTGATCGAACATTTTAATGAGGGAGTATGCTGCGACTGATCTAACATTTTAATGAGGGAGTATGTTGTGACTGATCGAACATTATAAAGGATGAGTATGCTACGACTGATCGAACATTTTAATGAGGGAGTATGCAGCGACTGATCGAAAATTATAAAGGGTGAGTATGCTGCGACTGATCGAACATTTTAATGAGGGAGTATGCTGCGACTGATCGAACATTTTAATGAGTGAGTATGCTGCGACTGATCGAACATTTTAATGAGTGAGTATGCTGCAACTGATCGAATATTTTAATGAGGGAGTATGCTGTGACTGATCGAACATTATAAAGGTTGAGTATGCTGCGACTGATCGAACATTTTAATGAGGGAGTATGCTGCGACTGATCGAACATTTTAATGAGGGAGTATGCAGCGACTGATCGAACATTTTAATGAGGGAGTATGCTGCAACTGATCGAACATTTTAATGAGGGAGTATGCTGTGACTGATCGAACATTTTAATGAGGGAGTATGTTGTGACTGATCGAACATTATAAAGGATGAGTATGCTGCGACTGATCGAACATTTTAATGAGGGAGTATGCAGCGACTGATCGAAAATTTTAAAGGTTGAGTATGCTGCGACTGATCGAACATTTTAATGAGGGAGTATGCTGCAACTGATCGAACATTTTAATGAGGGAGTATGTTGTGACTGATCGAACATTATAAGGGTGAGTATGCTGCGACTGATCGAACATTATAAAGGGGGAGTATGCTGTGACTGATCGAATATTTTAAAGGGGGAGTATGCTGTGACTGATAGAGCATTATAAAGGGGGAGTATGCTGTGACTGATCGAACAATTCACCAGACGGGCTGGGCTCGTTCCGTGCGAACACTTTAGCAGAGGGACAGTCCCAGCAAGATTCGTTCAAACATACTTTGTATGTCTTAACTTTTAATATCAATTTTTATCTAGCATTTCATGATTACGTTAATTATACAGAGAAGATGGCATAGTTCATACAATGCATATATTGTAACTGGAAATAGACAGCGGACGACAGTCTAATTTTAAAATCACCACATTCCGGCAGTATTGACAGTGCAGATAAAGTGTTAACAAAAGCTTTACCTTTCCTGTAGAATATACTTGTATATAGCGTTTCAAACACGACCATCTCATTAGTAAGTCTGAGTCTACACATTTTATGAGAACAAACTATATACTACAGCGTATTCTATATACAACACGCACCGTTAATATAACAAGTACTACAGTATATTCTATATACAACACGCACCGTTAATATAACAAGCACCACAGCGTATTCTATATACAACGCGCACCGTTAATAGGACTAGTACTACAGAAAAATCTATATACAGCACGCGCAGTTAATATGACTAGTACTACAGAATCTTCTATAAACAAAACACGCGCCGTTAATAGGACTAGAACTACAGAATGTTCTATATACAACACGCACCATGAATAGAACTAATACTACAGAAAGTTCTATATACAACACGCGCCGTTAATAGGACTATCACTACAGAATGTTCTATATACAACACGCACTGTTAATAGGACTAATACTACAGAATGTTCTATATACAACACGCACTGTTAATAGGACTAATACTGCGGAAAGTTCTATATACAACACGTACCGTTAATAGGACTATCACTACAGAATGTTCTATATACAACACGCACTGTTAATAGGACTAATACTACAGAATGTTCTATATACAACACGCACTGTTAATAGGACTAATACTACAGAAAGTTCTATATACAACATGAACCGTTATTAGGACCAGAACTACACTAATACTACAGAATGCTCTGTATACAACACGTACCGTTAATAGGACAAATACTACAGAATGTTCTATATACAACACGCACCATTAATAGGACTAATACTTCAGAATGTTCTATATACAACACGCATCATTAATAGGACAAATACTACATAATGTTCTATATACAACACGCACCATTAATAGGACTAATACTACAGAATGTTCTATATACAACACGCACCATTAATAGGACAAATACTACAGAATGTTCTATATACAACACGCACCATTAATAGGACTAATACTACAGAATGTTCTATATACAACACGCACCATTAATAGGACTAGTACTACAAAAAGTTCTATATACAACACGCACCGTTGATGTGACTAGTACAGGTTTCCTTGTGAAACGAATATTCAGTGTTCCATCAATATATTTGGCCACGTGCAACTCCCGAGTGGGACAATTGTGTAAAGTGAACAACGGCTGTAACGGCACAACGGGAGGAACTCCGCCAGCCATCTTTTGTTTCCACCACGTCCTCATCGGCCTTCACCTTCATCAGACGTAGATGTAGCCAGCGTCAAATCTGGCAAAGACAAGCACACTCCATACTTGTCAATAACCTTTTATTGCGTGTCTCAATGGCCCACTGTAGTTAAATAGTGGACAGCATTGTCGATTATTGTTAATAAACAAAGACATTAAGCAGTGGAAATCGAAGACCGAGTATCAATAACAAGATCCATTATTCTCATCATCGATTATATCTTATCGAATCGATTACCTCCCCCTACAGCACGTGCTGCACATGCGCAGATAAAGAAGTTGACGCTTGATGTTGGGTGGTCTAAAAAACTATACCTTGACTGTGATTGGTTATTGTATTGACCTCCTGTGTCATTCAGTGCATGTATTGGATATCAGTGAATAACGTCGAAGTGTTCATACTTAACAAGCCTGCATGCTGGGAATGAACCTATCACATGAAGACAACCAGTACGCAGTGAATAAAAGGCATACACAAATCCATTATTTGTATTCTTGAATATAGTTTCTTCTTGAACAAAATACCACGTGTTGGCCACGTAAAAATAACGACTACGTTTATGAACATGAACGAATGCGGACTTCCGGCAACTTGAATGAGAATCATTTTTATGTTGTTCTGGCTCTTGCATTTTATATTTTTGTTCCGTGGCTAGAATTAATTAATTTTATTATGAAAACCCTTGGCCATATACGTGTTATTCCTTCACGAAACTTGTAAGCTGGGAATTAAATTATCTCTGTCAGCTGATTATAACTATTACACAGTTAACGGATAGCATTCATAAATCCCATATTTGTATTCTTGAATATCGTTCCTTCTTGAATGGAATGTCACGTGCAGGCCATGTAACACTGGCGACAATGTTTAAGAACTAAAACGAATGCTGACATCCAGTAACTTGAAGAACAGTCATTTATATGGTGTTCATTCTTGTTTGCTTTATATTTTCGTTCCAAGGTAAAACATAATTAATCTCAATATCAGAACCCTTGGGAAAGGAATACTGGCTTCCGACCACTTGAATGAGAACCCCTTTAGCGCTTTTGTACGTTCATTCCATCTCGTGGTTCCAACGCTAAAAATTAATTAAAATTCTTATTAAAACCCGTGGTCACAAACGTGTTATTCTTTCTACTGTCTTCTTTCTTATCTGTGTCGTGAAACTCCCCTGAACCTGTTCTTTCGTCAAGTTGTGCTGTTTTTCGTCTTCATTTCGACGGATTACCTGAAACACTCAAAACATGCGAAGGAAACAAATCTGACATCATTTTCTTTTTACAAACACGCATATCACCGTGATATATAAAACAGAGGTCCCCTAAATAACTGTGAAGGTTCCTACTCCGGGATGCCAAGCAGCGTTTTGTATAGCAAGGCCGTGATGTGATGAATATGTGGAGACAGCGAGCCCGCGGAAGAGATTAATGATTTTTGTCTGAAAGCAAATTTATGTGTTATAAAGGTGCATGTGAAAAAGGGACATTTTACCTGTAGTATTTGAAAAAAAAACATTCACAGATTTATAGCACGAGGCGTGTTTACTTTTGGACGACGTGTTTTATAGAGCTGTAGCTCCGTGTGTTTGTAAATCTTCTTGTCAATGGTTATATACAGAGAATAAAGAACGCTCACGCCAGAAATTATTCAGTCCCGATTTTCTGCCGAGACATATATCAAAAGGTAAAATAGTAGTGAAAATATAAATGGATCATTGAAATCAGGGATGACCCTTAGAACGTGGAACGTTGCTCATGATGTCAATCACTTGTTTGCGTGGTCCGGATTCGAATTTTTGCAGACCGCCATTATATTGATAATGACCATAGACCATAGACGTTTATGTAAAGTGATTCATGATGCGAGCATAAAAAATGCAGAAATATGTATGGGGTAGTAGGTTTCCATCAGTCCGTCTTTCGAACAGTGTCAGTTTACAGAAAGTACAACGGAAGTAACTATTCCTTCTTTACTCCCTTCTCCAGTAAAGAATGAGTAAATGAATGTTGTTTAACGCCGCAGCAAAATTTCAGCTCCAAAAAGGTGGCCTTTAAATGACGAAGATCGGACCATATGAACCAGTGATGGGTAAGCGCAATTATCCCTCCCCGTCGGGGTTTGACAACATGCCATGCGATACACTGTAACCACCCGTTGCTGCTGTGATGCTGGGGCCATTCTGCCCCGAAACCCCCATGGGGGTCTTTGAATAAATAGATCTAAAGTACTAAATAGAAGCAGAACTTCTGTCAGATGGACTGACACTCACGTTATACATGCATGTACTCCCCCCGTGAAATCCGGGTAATAATTGGTCTTCACCAACCCATGCTTGTCGTGAGCGGCGTCTAACGTGACCGGGTGGTCAGGCTCGCTGACTTGGTTGATGCATCGTATCATCGTTTCACCATTGGTGTCATCGTAACCGAATTGCCTGGACCGATGCCCATGTCAATCAGATTGCCGACATATAGCACGAACCGTGCGGCTTAAACATGAAACAAACAACATGCACGTACAAACATGACTATGGTCGCAGACGTTTCATAGTTAGTACAGTTTAGTATGCAGATCTACGTCGGATCCTACGTCGGGTTCGAATTCACGACGATAATGATTTGGTCTGTCAGCATTATTCCCGTGCTCTTTTATTTTTAAACAAACTCTACGATCTACATCTAACAGACACTGCAGAGCAGGTTTAAACGAACTCACTCCTTACAACACAAAGTTTTTTCTAATACGACTGTCCTCAGAGCAACCATTCACGGAAGAATGTTTAAACGCAATCTTTATGAAATCTAATTCAATACATATTGGATTACCGACGTGTGGTATAAACATGTGTCCATTCCTCGATGACTGTACCTACTATTCAATCACAGTCTACATTGTGAAATCGTAGTGTTCGTCTAATATTGACGCCGTTATTGTCAACACATCTGACGACCATATCGCGGGCGATATCAAAGTCACATCCCGGGGTTCCCTATGCCCCGAGGACTGGACGTGGGGATCTTGTAGTGGTTGATTCGCTTTTTATGTCCCCCATTACTGAAGTGGCGGCAGGGTATACCCGTCCCTAGTCCCCGCTCACCCTACTGTCTGGGCCACGGCTTATTTCCGTGTTAAATCTCTACCATCAAAGATTTGAGGAATTCCGTACCTCCCTAACAAGAAACTCAATCCTGCTTAAACGGAGCATCTACCCCGTATCGACACCCCGATCTGTCCACACATCCCCGAGAGACACCGCCGAAACTCCGCGAGAGCGCGTGACGAGACGTGACTTGGTGAAAGCCTTGTTGTCATGACATGCAATGTTGCTACCGTGTACGGACAGTAAACAACTGGCAAGCAGGGTTGAACTCGGACCCAAGACGCGGGAGGGGTGAAAGTCTAGTGTCAAATTCTAAACGGTTTCATTGAGCTGAAACTTGCCACCTCGACATAAAGAAAAGAGATACGACATGGCGACTCGGCCGCGAGCTAAGGGGAGATAATTACGAGGTGATGACGCTGACAGGTGTTTGCGTGGGTCCCAGACCGTAGGATATGGGTTGGGTGGATGTATTGTGTAGCCTCACAACCAGCCCTCGCACTGTAATATATACTGCTTATGTCCGCCTTCATGCTCCTAATTCTCACGGTTTGGCTCCGACGTTGACCATGCTGACAGATGTAGCGCCATGCATTCGTTTGTCTGTCGCAATGATTCAGTCACAAGGAAACATGGGTTCGTCTGCTTGTTTGGACGGCAGATCATCTGTTCGGACACGGGACCATGTAACTAATATTCTACACTAACAAACTCACAGACGAGGCCTGGGCCTGGGTACTGTGGTTAATGCCAATTAAGGACAATGCATCGTACATGGGCATATCGAAACTGTGTGTCAGAAGTGCAAAAAAGGGACTGGTTCTGTGTTTTGGGGCATTCGTTGCAGTTGCGTACTACTTCTTTTCACGAATTCAAAGAAATTCAAGTGGCCGGAATTCCGAATATAGGTCTCAGACGTACTCGTGTCCTTTCGGCTTTTTCCCCTACCTACATAATATCTCGAGCAGCAGTGGTACAGTGATATTGCATGAATCCACGGTAAACTTAGTCCTGCACCATGACTGTGGAATGTATTTATTTTATGAAAAAACATCAATCAAGAAACATATACAAAAGCAAGTCTAGCCATCTCCAGCTAGCTCTTTTACACATGAAAGCAGTATAGGGAAAACTATTTGTTTAATTTTAGAATCGAGAAGGGTATTATGTAATATACGATTTCACAGACCAAATGTTAGTCTACGGTAAACTGAATAACTCTATACCGTATTCGACGTAATAAGCGCCCCGCTCTATTTGCTAATATAGTGGCTGGTGAACAATCCCAATCAGCACCCCTTCCGATTGATCAATGTACACAAGGCTTATTTATTCGTGTATAATGCGCACTCTTGTGTTATACCACCCTTAATTATGGGCAATTAAATTCTTGAAAATATATCTGTCGTATTTAAACATTTCAGGCTGTTAGCATAAACCACGAAAAATACGATCTTTCAATTCAAAATCATATTCTAATAAGCGCCCCCTATTTCTAATTTTGAGAGCGCCCTAGGCGCTTATTACGTTGAATACGGTATATCTAAACAGCCGGACAATAGACAACACACACCCATGCTTGACGGTGGCTAAGAATTAAACCAACGAGAAACGGTTATTCGATGGTAAGGTATTTTATACCGGTATCATAGTTTTGTTTTGGACGTTAAGTTTGCAGTGTTTCGGAGACTGTTTCAGCCTTGTAACGTTTATAATGTTTTGGTCAAATCAAAGACGTATATAGATCTGTATACGTCTTTGGTCAAATCCAATGTTAAAGAGAATACTTTCGTTTGCCCAGCAGATTATATGTAGCAATATCATTGATAGGCTGTAAACGTCCATGTCGGAATCGAACCTAATTCTTGGACGTCACTAGTGTGGCGACCTGCTAGGCCAGCCCCCCTTACTTAACGGTGTATGAACATCTGATAAGTGAATTTGACGACGTGCCGTCAACTGTCGCATACAGTGGTAGCTACCCAACACGGGACACATTCTGTCTGTCGTGGGGTGTTCAGACGTACAGGTCAAATGTCCTATGACCCTTGATAACCTCGGGATATCATAGACAGCCAGCGACCATGTAGACATAGGCCGCGAGTTGTATACAGGTATTTCTTACTCGGTAAAGCCTTCCCCTAGGTTCTATGGGGGCGGTCGGGTAGCCTAGTGGTTAAAGCGTTCGCTCGTCACGCCGAAGACCCGGGTTCGATTCCCGACATGGGTACAATGTGTGAAGCCCATTTCTGGTGTCCCCAGCCGTGATATTGCTGGAATATTGCTAAAAGCGGCGTAAAACCATACTCACTCACTCACTCACTAGTTTCTATGGATGAGAGTGCTGCTGCGGCGTAAACCAACGTTCATCTACTCACGGGAACATACGTGTCAAGTAAAGTGAGTGTTGCGCCGGATTGAAAGTTCTCAAGGCTGGAAAAAACTGATCGATAGCGTGATGCACATATTCAGTGGGGTCTCAACAAAAGTTGGCCTTTCCTGCACTGATCTGTCAAAGTACCCATAAACAGCCATTGTTGCCACCCTAACACATTTAGTGACGCAAGGACGTATCGAGGAAGACTTCACTTGTACAGAGCGCACTCATGTGACAGTAGCTGAAAGACTAGTGTCCGTAACCCTTTTCTCTTTGGAGATGCGAGCGTACGTGTGATGGGTGGGTGGGTGGTGAGGTGAGGTGAAATGGGGTTTAACGTCGCGTCCAAGATTATTGCACTTATATAGCGACGTGCATGTACTTATGTGTGTGTGGCTGCTTGTACTAGTCCGGACTGATGCCGATTTATAGTGCTAGCTCACTGAGATACCATGCCGCAGTTTAACATGAATACCCCACTCAGACACAGTATACTGACTCCGAGCCGACCAGTCCTTGTTTTAGCCCCTTAATGCCGAGCGCCAGACAGGGTAACAACAAGGGTATGACGCGGCCGGGGATCGAACCCCGGACCTTCCATTGGGTGGATGGGAAAGGGGGTGGGGGCGCGTGAGGGGGTGAAGGGCTTGGGGGGGGGGGGGGGCATGAGATCCTGATATGCCAGTACCATTCACATGTTCGTTGGTTTCACCAAACAACTTAAACTTAAACCACTCGGCTCGTCTCTCACTCCAACAGGCTATCAAAACGTTACCCGGCTGAAAACAGTCTCCGAAACTACAAACGTAAAGTCCAAAAACACAACTATGATGCCCGTATCAAATACATTACCATCGAATATCCATTTCTTGTTTGTTTCACTTTTAGCCATCATCAAACCTGGGTGTATACGTCCTTTTGGTAGTGTGAAACTGCCGTTTCCGCCACAGGACATGATGTATTTAGTATTAGATTTTCATCCTGCAACCAAACACCCTGCCTCACATCATCCTATTGTTCCCCGGGGGCATGTGTGTCCCGATTCGCTGTGCAGAATTGCGTCCCTTGGGCACGCCAGAAACCTATGATTGTGGATTCGAATCCCGGTTCGCCCCGATTATATTAACAGGTTTGTCAGCACCATACCAGTGCTCGTTGGTTTCGGGCTTTCCTCCCACATTAAGCTGCCGCGATATAACTGGAATACTGTTAAAAGCGGCGTTGAACCCAACTCACTCACTCCTGTAGTCCCCAAGTACCCACAAAAAGGAAATCCGCTACGTGTGTCCCCGTCTTTCTGAACTGGATATTAGTATACTGTATACGTAGACCAACCAACAGTCATACTTTATGTGGATCTCAAGCCATTTTCTGGTGTCCCCCGCCGTGATATTGCTGGAATATAGCTTAAAGCGGCGTAAAACCATACACACTCACAACACTCATCCGTCAACAGTTAATGTACATGGATTCCTGAAGTTGAATTTAAAAAATAAAATGCCTCCCAAATTAAACTTTTAATAATTAATTTATTGTCGCCATGTGTACGTTATTTGATTGATATTCACGCCATTTCAAGTTGGCCTAGGCGCTTTCAAGTTTGAGTGAGTTTTATGTCGACTTCAGCAATATTTCAACGATAGCGCTGGGGATTCGAAGAATGGGCTTCACGCATTATCCTCAAAGGGAAGAATAAAACCTGATCGTCGTCGCGACGAACGAGCGAGTTAACCACCAGACTATCTCACCGCCCCTTTTCAGTTTATATAGGTGTAAGGGTGGTGGGTTACGGGGTCTGTCAAACCTACGATATAAACCCTCCCTGGTGCAGTATTACGGGGTCAGTCAAACTATGATATAACCCCTCCCTGATGCAGTATTACGGGGTCCGCCAAACCTACGACATAACCCCTCCCAGATGCAGAATAAAGGGGTCCGTCAAACCTACGATATAACCCCTCCCTGGTGCATTATTACGGGGTCCGCCAAACCTACGATATAACCCCTCCCTGGTGCAGAATAAAGGGGTTCGTCAAACCTACGACATAACCCCTCCCTGGTGCAGTTTTACGGGGTCTGTCAAACCTACGACATAACCCCTCCCAGATGCAGAATAAAGGGGTTCGTCAAACCTTCGACATAACCCCTCCCTGGTGCAGTTTTACGAGGTCTGTCAAACCTACGATATAACCCCTCCCTGGTGTAGAATAAAGGGGTCCGTCAAACCTACGATATAACCCCTCCTTCGTGTAGTTTTACGAGGTCTGTCAAACCTACGATATAACCCCTCCCAGATGCAGAATAAAGGGGTCCGCCAAACTACGATATAACCCCTCCTTCGTGCAGTATTACGGTGTCCTTCAAACTATGATATAACCCCTCCCTGGTGCAGTTTTACGGGGTCTGTCAAACCTACGATATAACCCCTCCCAGATGCAGAATAAAGGGGTCCGCCAAACTACGATATAACCCCTCCCCGGTGCAGTATTACGGGTCTGTCAAACCTACGATATAACCCCTCCCCGGTGCAGTATTGCAAGGGTCCTTCAAACTACGATATAACCCCTCCCTGATGCAGTATTACGGGGTCCGCCAAACCTACGACATAACCCCTCCCAGATGCAGAATAAAGGGGTTCGTCAAACCTACGATATAACCCCTCCCTGGTGCATTATTACGGGGTCCGCCAAACCTACGATATAACCCCTCCCTGGTGCAGAATAAAGGGGTTCGTCAAACCTACGATATAACCCCTCCCTGGTGCAGTTTTACGGGGTCTGTCAAACCTACGACATAACCCCTCCCAGATGCAGAATAAAGGGGTCCGTCAAACCTTCGACATAACCCCTCCCTGGTGCAGTTTTACGAGGTCTGTCAAACCTATGATATAACCCCTCCCTGGTGTAGAATAAAGGGGTCCGTCAAACCTACGATATAACCCCTCCTTCGTGCAGTTTTACGGGGCCTGTCAAACCTACGATATAACCCCTCCGAGATGTAGAATAAAGGAGTCCGTCAAACCTACGATATAACCCCTCCTTCGTGCAGTATTACGGGGTCCTTCAAACTATGATATAACCCCTCCCTGGTGCAGTTTTACGGGGTCTGTCAAACCTACGATATAACCCCTTCCAGATGCAGAATAAAGGGGTCCGCCAAACTACAATATAACCCCTCCCCGGTGCAGTATTACGGGTCTGTCAAACCTACGATATAACCCCTCCCCGGTGCAGTATTGCAAGGGTCCTTCAAACTATGATATAACCCCTCCCCGGTGCAGTATTACGGGGTCCTTCAAACTATGATATAACCCCTCCCCGGTGCAGTTTTACGGGGTCTGTCAAACCTACGACATAACCCCTCCCAGATGCAGAATAAAGGGGTCCGTCAAACCTTCGACATAACCCCTCCCTGGTGCAGTTTTACGAGGTCTGTCAAACCTATGATATAACCCCTCCCTGGTGTAGAATAAAGGGGTCCGTCAAACCTACGATATAACCCCTCCTTCGTGCAGTTTTACGGGGCCTGTCAAACCTACGATATAACCCCTCCGAGATGTAGAATAAAGGAGTCCGTCAAACCTACGATATAACCCCTCCTTCGTGCAGTATTACGGGGTCCTTCAAACTATGATATAACCCCTCCCTGGTGCAGTTTTACGGGGTCTGTCAAACCTACGATATAACCCCTTCCAGATGCAGAATAAAGGGGTCCGCCAAACTACAATATAACCCCTCCCCGGTGCAGTATTACGGGTCTGTCAAACCTACGATATAACCCCTCCCCGGTGCAGTATTGCAAGGGTCCTTCAAACTATGATATAACCCCTCCCCGGTGCAGTATTACGGGGTCCTTCAAACTATGATATAACCCCTCCCCGGTGCAGTATTACGGGGTCCTTCAAACTATGATATAACCCCTCCCCGGTGCAGTATTGCGAGGGTCCTTCAAACTATGATATAACCCCTCCCCGGTGCAGTATTGCGAGGGTCCTTCAAACTATGATATAACCCCTCCCCGGTGCAGTATTGCGAGGGTCCTTCAAACTATGATATAACCCCTCCCCGGTGCAGTATTGCGAGGGTCCTTCAAACTACGATATAACCCCTCCCCGGTGCAGTATTGCAAGGGTCCTTCAAACTATGATATAACCCCTCCCCGGTGCAGTATTGCGAGGGTCCTTCAAACTATGATATAACCCCTCCCCGGTGCAGTATTGCGAGGGTCCTTCAAACTACGATATAACCCCTCCCCGGTGCAGTATTGCAAGGGTCCTTCAAACTACGATATAACCTCTCCCCGGTGCAGTATTACGGGTCTGTCAAACCTACGATATAACCCCTCCCCGGTGCAGTATTGCGAGGGTCCTTCAAACTACGATATAACCTCTATGTTACGAATGTATGTATCTCTGAATGGGGAGGGGGAAATCTCGGGGGCGTCTCAAAAGTTACAAAGTGAGATAAAACATGTGAAATGAGTTTATCTGGCGACGTCAATGAAGGGCGTTTTAATCAACATTATAATGATAATAAGCAATATTCACTTCACGACGTCATGTAAACGTCAGTCGCCATTGTTAAATATTCTTGGGTCTTGCTTTTTGGTGTTTTTTTCCTGGTATGATTTGATATTAACCAGAATTCACTTGGGATCATACTTATACCATGAATATGTTACTTATAAGATACCAATAACATTGTTGTGCTATTATGATATTAAACCGTGGCTGCATGCTGACACACTGGGGCTTTTGCTCCATTGCGTTTTTGACTATTCGATCTGTGCTGTTGTCTCCCCTTAAGTTGAGGTCGTCTACCCTGACGTTGTGGTGTGCCATCTTCTACGTTAAAGATTTTGGTATATCTTCTACCTTCATTTTACTATGCGTCCGTCCTGATGTGTTTCTCTTGTCTACACTGGGCCTAATATCAAATTAAAGTAGACCGTTTATTTTATTTTACACTCAAATCTCAGTGCAGGGAATGAAAGATATCAAACCTATATTATATATAAGACGATATCAATTTTTAATCAATTTTAAAACGTGTTTGTTATTTCCCTTTTCACTCAGTCACTTGTGCAGGTCGATCCTGAGACACGGTGCCCGTCCTAAATTGGCCTACAGCTTTCACTGGCCTTAGAGATTGTGATTAATGTATGATAGGGGTTGTTCCAGATACTCTATTGGGCGGTAGGCGGACAGGCCACTTAAGACACACATAAACAAAGCCCATTTTCCTGAACGATGTGGAATCTCGTCAAAATATTGGGCTGAAGATGCATAAATACTTTACTTTAAAAGCTATTAACTATCCACGTGTTGGAGCTCCTGTCACGGTGTTCGCGAATACCGCTATCATACGGCCATGTTGGCAGTGACCTCGGGTCAAAGGTCAACTCATTCAAGGTCAGATATTAAAGACACGAAAAGAAACCGTTGCAGCATTACAATATATTGACAAATGTGTGATTTCCGCTTTTCATCACAACACGTGTGGAGAAGATGATAGCTTATACCTTAAGCAAGTCTGATACGCGGATTTAAACAAGCATGCCAAATGCGTTTCGTAGAAGCGAATTTCATCATGAAATGCATTCAGATTGAAAGTGAAGGCAAGACGATCTCCCCAATTCCAGGTTTTATGGTTTCATTTCATAATGGAGACAGTAAACATAAAATGGCCGCGGTGGTGGATTACATGGGGAATACAGGACATAAACCGTTACGTACGGCAACGTTACAAAAATAGTCACTGACCGCAAGTATAATTACCTCAGTCCATTAGCTTAAGTGGTTTGTCGGCAGGTAATGGGGTCGTTGTGAGTCTAGCAAATAGCTTGTCCATTATGTTTGGGGTGCAGGATCGAGCTCGGCAGAACGTAAGTCCCGCTCATAGTCCAATACCTCAATCTCAGACCAGTTATCTTGCTGTGACTGTCGTCCCGAAGACGAAGGAAAAAGCTCCTCCATACATGGAGTTTATTGCTAATGGGACGAGCGGATCCTGGGATGCAATCGCTGGATGGTTTATTGAGGAATTCCTTGGGATTTTACCAGGAGATCTGACATCGATAGTGCTACTGTATATAGTGTTTTTAGGATGATAGTATATTTTTCTTGACTTCCAGTTTCAGAGTCCATTCGGTGGTATGTTCGCAGTACGTATCGAGAAAATCTTCTGTCAATGAGTGCATTCTGAAGTGAAAGAGAAAATATTTTCTCGTCGACTTATTATTAAGGTACCTCGTGTAGACACAGCACCATACCTTAGCAAATATGTTATTATTGTGCCATGAACGAATGTACCTTTTGCATTTGCGTTGTTTATACTTACAAACCTACATTTTCCATTTACTGTCTGACTGGCACTTCTATATCGGAACATGTTGCATGACGTTTCTTTTGAAAACGAATTTCTTAAAGCTAAACACTTCTCATTGATGTAGTTTGAATAAATTCCGCTTTGGTATTTGTGCACAAGTGTTCGTACAAAAAGCTCGTCCATAACTTGATCCTAAATAGGGACAAAATATTGTTTGGTGGTGCCGTTATCACAAATAAAGTGTTACATCCCCGAGGTTATTGTGCAGATATATTAGTTAAAAATGGCTTATGCTACAACGATCGTTATTTTATCTAAATTATTTATTACAATTGTAAATTCAAAATATTCACGTGACTGAAACAAACAAGTCTCCATCGTCGGAAAATAAATAGATGAATGTAGAATCGCTGTTATTATGCAATGATGACACAAAGACGTTGTCTGTCCTGACGCCAGAATTTTAAAATATAATAGTTGCACTAAGGCGCGTCAAGCATAAAAACAAACACCGTACCCCTTCAGCTGGAGAGACCCTATTGATTGCCGACTAACAATACAATGGGCTGCAGTCAAGATGCAGCGGTATTTGTTTGGGTGAAACACTATATTAAAACAGAGCATTCTCTGTTATATGTAAATACATCTGTTCCATTACCCCACCACGTATTGACTGGAAAGTGCACTTAATTCATTAAGTGAAACCCAGATTAAAATATGACCCGGTCTTGTATTTCATAGGTAAGTCAGATCAATAATATTAACCTTAGTGCCCCTTTTACCGTAATCATGTGTTTTGTTCAAACTTTATATCTTTAACACGTTCTTTATTCAAACGAAAACTAACAAAACAATTGATAAATAGTTAATTTTTGCACTGTGTCTATACTATTTAGTAACTGAGAGCTTTACAAAATGAACAATGATTTCTTTCAACTCTCGTCATCATTCCATTAGTTAAGAGCTGTGTCATATTTTATTTATTTCCGAGTTTGTTGGGTTTTTTTCAAAATAATAGACATGTTGATAATTAACGTTTTGTCAAAAAGGTAATACTTTTAACGGTGTACATAACTACTGATTGCTAAATAAAAACGTAAGCTTTTAAAAGACAATATTTATTCAACGCTTCATGGTCTCACGTTTTATGTTCTGTTTGCTCCAATACGCTAGAAAACATAAAACACACAATACGTCATCCGTAACCACTGCATCCTGCTCATGTGTAGATTCCGATGTCACTCGAAATTGCACTACATTCTCCGTAACGCTACTATTGACATGTAATTGTCGTTGAGAGAATCCATGTTCAAGATCTATATCAGGCATCTGTTATATGTTCAGGACACACTGATCAATGTTCATATAGTACAGTGAAAGTAGTATACAATACCTAATCATATAAAACCCTTCACGCATAAGCCAGTACAATGTAGTTCAACGAATCTACACATGCGTTCACATCAATAAAATCTGATTTTAAGGACAGTAAGGTAATACCTAAGGAAAATTAGAACATGTATTACATAATACATAATCTGACATGCTACGTACATATCGCTAAAGGTATATCTGGAACTTGCAAAGCATAGAAATGTTTTCGTGAAAAAACAAGTCATTGCCAGCCTATTACCTGCATCATATTGTTATATTTATTGCATAAACAGTCACCTTAAGAACATTAGTAACAAAACAAGAAAAATGCCTTAAAGCTGAAAATGAATTAATATTGCCCGCCACATATCAATGAGTATCTCACAACAGGTGACGTGCTAATGACGATATGAAACTCGCAATCGCAATTTCGGCGACCCGTTTTCAAATATATACTTCCTTTTTTCCGGCAGTTTATGCTAACACATAATCTATGAATCATTACAAAAATAATGTCTCTGTTTAAAAAATATTATATTCAATATTGTATAATATTATATTCTAATGTTGATTTCATATTCCGGAATATAACTAGCTGAATGGGGGTTTTTCATCTAGACTTGTTTTGATTAATATTAAATGTAGATATCGCTCAGACGCGGGGTATGACTCGGTAAAAACAGGAAATACTTGTGTAAAACGACTGCATGAAGGTATTAAATAATTACCAATGAATAGCAGCACAGGTGTGTCGGACTGTACAAGTGATACAACTGTTATTTCATCCATGATGATGAAGTGACACAACCGTTGCCATGGAGAATGTAACCATCGTCATAATCATCATCACGATCAGAATAAGTCCACTTCCTCGGTGTGAACAGCGAAATTGTGAGGCTTCTGGATATGGGTCTGTCAGTGTTTACCTTCTCCATACTAATTGACTCTCTTGCCTGAAAGCGAACTGAGGTGACAAAATCTTTTAACACGCTTTCCATGTTAACTGAAAACCAGGTCGCTCTTTCACTGGGAATAATTCCCTTGATGGGTTTGACCCACTTATAAAATCCATAGCTTTTGCGTAACGTCCCTTTGACATTCCTTGTTTATTGACGTAGATAAACGCCGAAAAAATATCAATAAACAACTAATGGCTTTCGATCGTAATGCGTGGTATTGTTATTATTATCATTATCTTTGTTTGTAGTTTTGCTCATGTCATT
The DNA here is from genome assembly GCF_023055435.1 of Haliotis rufescens. Taxonomy (NCBI): domain Eukaryota; kingdom Metazoa; phylum Mollusca; class Gastropoda; order Lepetellida; family Haliotidae; genus Haliotis; species Haliotis rufescens. The sequence continues at coordinate 55,049,602 of NW_025963779.1, read as the reverse complement.
TTTCGGGTCATTGTCGCTGTTTTCGTAGTTGTCAATGTCGTTGTTATAATTAATATAATTTCTATATATACCAGTGTTAAATGCGGAAAAGTAACAATCTCTTAGCATTTATGAATGTACAAATATATTTTCATAAATGATATTGTTTATGAGTATTCAAAATCGATATTCAAATAAACACCCAGTACCATTATTTCCAAGATATTTCCACACTACACAAAATACTTTATCGTTAAATCACTTCAGTTGACTAATAGAAGACACAAATTAAACACAATTCCGCCGTCGACAGGGTAATTTGCTTTTGAATTTACAATAATACTTATCTAAATACAATCTACAAAATAATAAATTAATTGTTGTAAACAAGTGCCCGGGGCAAGGTTCAACGCGTTCTGAAACAACCACAGGTTTAGCCTGTAGATGTTTGTCCGTGTCATATCATAAGGTGCACTGCGACTATTTTAGTATCAAGTGTCGCTTATCCAAAAGATTACGTAAACAGAGACAGGCGGGAGATACGCCTCTCGGTACATCCTAGTTGAAGCAAGACATTAAATAAACAACACAGCTATCTTGACTTCACACCATTCCCCCAAATCAGCTGATCCGAATTTCGCACATGCATACACCGAATTATCATCCTACTATTATCAGCTGTTGTCTGTAATGAACATGATTTACAGTTTTGCACTCAGTAATTACACACTGCCTCCGTCCTTATATTGATATACATTTAACTGAGTATATAGCTGCTTGTAAATATCTCGATACACAAAATCTCAAGTGTGTCAAACAAATATATTTAAACATATCTCAAGCGTCTTGCATGTCAACGTCAAATAAGAAAAATAGAAACAGATGTTTTCGTATTTGTGGCAATACTTTTTTCGAGCATATTCAAAATTCAAAAGTGAAAAAGCTTCCTTTTTAATCTGGTCTTCTGTAATCGCTGCGTAACAGGCCGGATATTACGGAATTTGCGGTTATCTTGATTCATACAAATCTTCGTTTTTCAGTTCTGTTAACGAATTTCGTCTTTTTTTAAACCAGATAATGAAAACTTTGTCATAAATAAAATCAAAATATTCCCTTTATTCCGTTTTCCGTAATTCTACTACTTTTTCATTCATATAATCTCTCAATATTTTGACATTTATAAACAATATATCATTTTTTGCGTCATCTTCACTCATTCATTCTATCGTTATTTGTAAACTATTTCTGCCACGTTACTATGATAGATGATTAACCGTGTTATCTGCCAGGAAAGTCAACCCAAGGACAGTTTAGTAATATTTTCACGCATTTATTACAGATAACGGTGCACTTGATATGGACTTAAACATAACTGTGCCAAAACAGATTCTATAATGTTTAATAAGGGAAAACAATATTCCCAACTTATGTAAGAGTATGCCCTTCCTGCTTGTTTGAAACAGAAGCATGGCGTCTTCTGTGGAATAAACATACAGTATTTGATATTTAAAGAGAAGTAAACAGAAGAAGTAAACAACAGTATAATACCCAGAAAGTTTACACAAGTAATGGCTTGTGATCACATTACGGGTGATTCTGTGGTTTTTGGTGTAAATTCAACAATATATTTTTTTTAAAGTAGAAATAGCACATCTTGCTAATATTTATATAATTACTCATGGTTAATGCCAGAAAATACATACACTCTTTAAACACGTTTCATGTGTATTTGTGAATATTATGGTGAGCCTTTCGGAAAGAAAACAGACCAATATTAATGTTTAATGCGTAGTGTTTACTTATATGATAAATTGCAACATCGTTTCAAAACATATGTTGTCGATTATGTAATATATTTTTTAACATTACAAAACTGACATGATTACTATCTAGATGTTCCTGTTTATGAAGAGGGGAATGGATTAATCCAACCGACGTGCTCACGTGTTGGTATGAAGTCGTTCATTTCAAGTGGAAGTGATTTGCTTCTGTCATGCAAATGCCGGCCATACGTTGCACCGACAGGCTTGCAATCTACTCGTTTTTCAATCGTCGACTTTCTTGAAACAATCTAGCAAATTTTATGAGTGTATCCTGCCTCGTCTACATAGTGAGTGGCACGTAAATGAAAACAGTGCTAGTTCACTCCCCCAAGGGAAATCTCGCGATTACTTCGCCCTTCGCTTTAATTATCCGCCTCAGGATTAGGAAGAATAACTGTGACGACTTTTCGATAATAGTGGGCGATACTAAACTGCGGATCGGAGCCACGATGTGGAAGTGAACAATTAAGTGATGATTGTATCATTATTATGTCAAAAGCAATCGGGTCGAGTGTCCCGTATGAACTTTCATTATTTTTCCTTGAACCGTCTTGTTCAGCTAAATTAATAAATATCGCTACAGATGTCCAATTTGAAATTAAAATCAGGCCGAATTAAAAGGTCGGAACTGACAAATCTGAAGATTATCCAAGCAGTCAGTTTTAATCCATTAACATAATGGCACGGCCCAGTGACAAGCGCCTGTCAGGATAGGTATTTCAATCAACTGCGAGGCATGTGTCAGTGGATATTGCGAGATGTGCACCTGTAGAATTAGATTTAATGTACTGTTTGAGCAGCAGTAATTTCATTAGCTGAGTGCAAGCCATGCGCGATTAATGGCACGTCTTTCCATATGGCACAGATAAAAGTCTATATATCATACTATGGGACGTGGGGGGCGTCATTATGTTTGGAAAATCTATGTACAAGGAAACGTTATTCTGAATTTAATCAACGAATATTATTCATCAAAAACCTGATATTAACATTGCAACGTTTGCAAAGGAAAATGTGCATGTCAGGCTGCACCACTTATAATCTTAAAAAGCTAGGGCAATTTTTAAATCGACCAATAACAATGTCTAGTTTGTAGCTCAAATTATTAAAAAACTATTCTGCACAAAATGATTCTTTTTTTTCAATTCTTATTCATGAAAAAGAAATGAAAATGTTTCATATATGAAATTGGTCCTTTAGATATCTACAATATGTTAAAATAGTTTTTAAAAATCGTTTTATTTTATCGATATACCCATGCACGTGAATCAGAAATTAAACTAATGTTCTCCATATTTCATAAACAAATATTAAAGCCAAAATGACTTTTACACAAAATGATGATACAAAATATGTCCCTACCTAGAGGCGAATATGGAATGTATTCGTCTAATAATTTATTAGCCTCTTTTATGAACAGTAGATAAAGCTAAAGAGTTTTTTTAATAATGTAATCATCGTATATTTCATAAGCCCCGAGTCAAAAGGACCCTACCTAATCGCATTAAATGCCCTTTTGCCAAGACGCACTAAACTATCGCAAGCGCAAGCTTGACAGTTACCCTGATGAAAATAACCACTTTATATACACACCGTGTCACATCGTTGTTAGCATTCCCATTTAATTTTATCTAGACATGACAATTTATTCTTAATATTTGGACGGAAATATTTATATTTCTTGTTTAATTCATCCACTTTACCGTATCTGCAGTTAGGTGATATTTTCTTCTTCAATATTATTATAAATTTCTTTTCAGTATACGGCTAATGTACCCGATTCCGTATTCAGATTTAAAGCCTGATTTGTACTTGATATTTTATATCAATTACATTTCTGTAAACACATGTCATTTAATGGCTGAGATATGTACTGATTTGACCTGTGTGATTCGCCTGAGCCTAATTACTCATATCAGTGTCATACTACGCACACAAAAAATAGTTCAAATAATGCAATAAAAACGATCCCAGATTCTCGCTGCAATCTGAAGCTGAAGTCAACGAGATTTAAGATTGGTGGAAGTCTAGCGGAGCTGAGGCTGAAGTGATGAACTGGCAAACTTAATGATATACCGACGAATAACTTCCCCAGCCCAACAAGCCCAAGCCTTGCTCCCATTTAATCTTGTATCTTTCATTCTTCCATTGATCGACACATCTCTTCAAAGCCTCGTTGTCCATTTACCCGGAAAGCCTCCTGCAAGATTTGATGCGTTTCGCGCACATTCGTAAATTAATTTCAAAGTTAATCAAACAGAGGCATTGTGCAAGCGGACGACGACGGTAGGTTTTGGTGTACTCTTCCATGCATCACGATGACTTCATCAGCCTCGCTCACGTAAACAGTATTTTCGTTTCAGTTTAACAAACTTCCCAAGTTGGTCACGGTTGATAAATCAAGGCCTGTCGTACATCAAAGGGTGACGACATGGGAAATATAATTGGTGATGGTGTGATTGATAGCATCAGCTTACTGTCGACCATCTCAAACATCCTTCCTTCCACCCATGCCCCAATAGGTGGCGTTCGTCTGTGACCGTGTTCACTAGACACAGCAATTTGATTACGTTATAAGTCATATTTCATAGTAACCCTATAACACCGTGGTCTAAACCTAAAAAAGACCACCCACCCGTAAGTTCTAGTGTTGTTATGTTTATGCTAATTCCTGGAGAGCTGATTTCGTCCCGTGTGTGGGTAATGGTCCTATTACACCATGCCTGTTGTTGCCCGGGGCTGTAGGGTGTGCACCATTATTTCTACTGTTCATTATTCATAGTGCACCCGTTGCACCCGAACCGGGCGGTGGGACTTTGCACTGCAGTACTAGTAGTAGCGCCTTCCTATTCAGTCACCCGGCCCACTGTACCCACTATAACCTAACGTTGACTCAGTGTCTGTAAACGTAATACTACTACTACTACTACTACTACTACTAATAATAATAATAATAATAATAATAATAATAATAATGGTGTAATAAAGTAAAGCTATTATTTTCCATTATCATCATCATTATTGTGTTGCCAATGAAATTGCCCGGACTATCATCATCATAATCATCATCATGATTAGCATTTTTTCCGTAATAACGAATCATGGGCACAAGGTAATAATGATTGACCGGACAACGGGTTGTCCGTACTAACGGTGTTTCACTCACTGTACGTGTATATACAGCGAAACCGTGTTAATCCGGACGGTACCGTCTCATTGAAGTTGTCCGGAATAACGAGGTGTGGATGTATGCGTGAAAGAGCTCGCGAATGTGCATGCGTCCGCGCAGACGGTTTCAACGACTGTATATGTCGATGTGTACGTGTCAGTGTCGACCATGTCGTCAGCTATAGTAATTTAGTGCTGTTCATCTATTTGTAAATAGCAGCCCGAAGGAAATAACGTTTTGCTCTGTTCTGTCAATATAGCACCCCGATTCCGGAACAGTGTATCGGCCCTCTTAAACATGCTTGTCTCACAAAAAGAGATCCATCCTTCCTACGATTTTTGGTTGGTAGGTTTGTTGTTTAACGCCGCACTCAGCAATATTCCAGCTATATGACGGAGGTCTGTAAATAATCGAGTCTGGACCAGACAATCCAGTGATTAATATCATGAGCATCGATCCACGCAATAGGGATCGATGACATGCATCAACCAAGTCAGCGAGCCTGACCACCCGATCCCGTTAGTCGCCTTTTACGACAAGCATAGTCGCCTTTTACGACAATCATGGGTTGCTGAAGACCTATTCTACCCCGGATCTTCACGGGTCTCCTTATGAGAGACGTCTGGTTACGATGCGTGTGCTGGCTGTGTATCATCGTACCCGGACGACGTTGATTGTTGCTCATGCTATCAACCACTTGTTTTCCTGGTAAGTCAGTGGAGTGTAATTTCATTGCCAAAGAACTCCTGGCCCTTACAAGACCCGTGAAGATCCGGGGTAGAATTGATCTTCAGCAACCCATGCTTGTCGTAAGAGGCGACTAACGGGATCGGGTGGTCAGGCTCGCTAAGCTGGTTGATGCATGTCATCGTATCCCAATTGCGTGGATCGATGCTCATGATTTCAATCACTGGATTGCCTGGCCAAGACTTGATTATTTACAGACCGCCATCATATAGCTGGAATATTGCTGATTGTGGCGTTAAACAACAAACAAAACAAACATGATGTAATGCATGTCAACAAATACTCCTTTCATATAAGCACGCACACGCACCCACGCACACGCAGACACACACACACACACACACACACATACATGCAAGTGCAAACGCGTTAATGCACTCATAACATCTGACGTGTGAATAAATGCCAGGTGTGTTGCTGACGACCACGTGCACTTTACTCAAACTTTTTACCTTTGTCCAATCAGATCGGCTTACATTCCACACCTGACGATATCTGTAATCACAACGACCACCCTTGTCAGATCCGGACTGGGTTCGCTTATCTCGCCCACATCAGCGTTCGTCGTTCACTTTCTTTCAGTTCCGTGTTTTGTGTTTACACTTTCAGTGTAAATCACACACCGGCACCGAGCGGCACGTCACTCAAGTGTAAAATAAATTATAGAAATTATTGTTAGACATAGAAGTGGGTCTGCCATTAGTTGACAGCATAAAGCATACGCAGTACATCTCAATACACACGCATGACCTGTTTGCCATTAGTCTTACCGTCGTTTGTACATCACCTCGTATAAAACGTGTTGTTGTCCAAGGCTTCTGTGATTCGGTGCCATTAACTGTGATTGTGTTGTGACTTTGCTTGCCATGTTTTGTGTGCAAAGCTTCTGATAACATCAACGATTGTGTTTGTAAACTGTCAACACTGTACGAAACATTGATAAATAGACACCGCGGTATTTCAAAGATTTCTCCAGCTGTAAACGACCGAAGCGGGTATTATTATTTGTTTTAATATATATGTGACATTGCCATGGGAATTACCCGATTTGTACCTGAGTAATCTGCTAGCCTCCTCCACCTGCTGCCCTCGTCCTATCTCCACCATCCACGCCCCTCTCGACATCACCGTGGCTTGTCTTTCACCACCCCTCTCGACACCTGCAAAGCCTTTCTATCTCCTATCACCACCCCACCCCGACACCACCATGGTTCTTCTATCACCATCCCACCCCAACACCACCACGGCTCTTCTATCTCTTACCTCCACCCCGACACCACCCCGGCTCTTCTATCTCTTACCTCCACCCGACACCACCACGGCTCTTCTATCTCTTACCTCCACCCCGACACCACCACGGCTCTTCTATCTCTTACCTCCACCCCGACACCACCACGGCTCTTCTATCTCTTACCTCCACCCCGACACCACCACGGCTCTTCTATCTCTTACCTCCAAACCGACACCACCACGGCTCTTCTATCTCTTACATCCACCCGACACCACCACGGCTCTTCTATCTCTTACCTTCACCCAACCCCGATTATTCTATCTCTTACCTCCACCCCGAGACCACCACGGCTCTTCTATCTCTTACCTCCACCCCGACACCAACACGGCTCTTCCTATCTCTTACCTCCACCCCGACGGCTCTTTTATCTCTTACCTCCACCCCGACGGCTCTTCTATCTCTTACCTCCACCCCACCCCGACTCTTCTATCAAGGCTCTTCTAACACCTATCTCCACCCCGATACCACTACGGCTCTTCTAACATCTATCTTCACCGCGACACCACCACGGCTCTTCTATCTCTTACCTCCACCCGACACCACCACGGCTCTTCTATCTCTTACCTCCACCCCGACACCACCACGGCTCTTCTATCTCTTACCTCCACCCCGACACCACCACGGCTCTTTTATCTCTTACCTCCACCCCGACACCAACACGGCTCTTCCTATCTCTTACCTCCACCCCGACGGCTCTTCTATCTCTTACCTCCACCCCGACGGCTCTTCTATCTCTTACCTCCACCCCACCCCGACTCTTCCATCAAGGCTCTTCTAACACCTATCTTCACCCCGACACCACTACGGCTCTTCTAACACCTATCTTCACCGCGACACCACCACGGCTCTTCTGTCACCTATCTTCACCCCGACACAACCATGGCTCTTCTATCTCCTATCTTCACCCCGACACCACCATGGCTCTTCTATCTCCTATCACCACGACTCTTCTATCTCCTATCTCCACCCCGACACCACCACGAATCTTCTATCTCTTACCTCCACCCCAACACCACCAATGCTATTCTTTATCTCCGCTATGGCACTTCCGATGATTGAATAACCATATGGCTTTCAATCATTAATCTACCACCCCTATCATTAATCTCCCAAACCCGCCACATCTTCACCTTTCTGCCGCATCACAGATGGTCGCAAACCAAGAGTGAAATTAAATCTCCCACACCCACCCACCCGATCACCTCTCCGGACAGCTACAAGGTCTTCACCTGTAATAACCCGAACCACCCCTGCCTCACAGAACACGGTAACAATAGCAACGGCGACATCTCCCGAACTCCTAAGACCGAAAAAAGGCCATACCATGCATGGCATGACTTGCCTCCCCACTCACAACCCTAACCCCCACCCGTCGTCAACACCACCCCCTCCTCTCCGTACTGCCGCATGCCCCCTACTGGCTTCCATCAATACTTGTTCCACACCCACTCTCAATAATCCATCTTCATCGCTGCGCTTTTAGGGGTATTCCTCTCCCTCGTTCACATCTTGCCTGTTTTACTTAGAGTCTGAGACCAATTCACATAAACACTAATCATAGATTTCCAATAGGTTTGGGCGGATCCCGTGCCGCATGGAGGAGCGGACGCCCTGTGGGGGGTCGGGCACACGACAGCTTGTACACGGCAGGGCTAGCTGATCAATCATTGCTGTCAATACGTGTTTTGATTTCATAGAGAAGGAAATATTGTTGAAAATGAATAGGACTATTGATTTGGTTTAAGATTGAAGATAATTCAAGCGACAAAGCACAAAGTATTACGTGTTATGATTTCATTCAGATAGGAAATTCATCTGAAGTTGTCTGTACGAGTGAGGGAGTCCCAGTCTCAGCCAAAGAGACGCCACACGAGCACTGCACGCGCTGTCACTTGACACACGAACAATGGAGACGATATTCGATCATTTCAAATTCAAAGTTGGGTATTATTTCTAAGTGCTAAGTGCATGTGAATTACACTTAAAAATGTTATGAGTTTTTTTTATGATTTTGTTATACCCCAAATCTAATGTAAAGTGATGGCAATCAATTCAACATTCATACTGCGTAACGAAGCGATGTGGACAACTATTACGAAATGCTGCATTCTATGTTGTACCGTAGCCCGTGGCGCATTCGATGTCTGCCAACATTGAACCATCCACCTTCTTAGAGTGACACAACATATTAACCACATCAAAATGAAGGATTCACCCTCGGCAATAGAAGGAGAATTGTTTTAGGAGTTCTAGCTGAGTAACGGATGTGCATTTATTCGCCAAGTTTTTCACGATGAACACCAAACTACAGAAAAGGGGTGGATCCAGGAGTTTCTAAAGAGGGGAGGAGACGGCAAATTTTGAACTCTTAAATTCGGTGGGCAGTGTGTGTGTGAGTGTGTGTGTGAGTGTGTGTGTGTGTGTGTGTGTGTTAAATGTAGGAGAAAGTGGGAATTTTCGCGATTTGTATCGTCGTGTGGTTCGTTCGCGATCGTTAGCAATTAATCGTGCGATTGAGAACTGTTTGCTGCTTAAACGAAGCCACTGAGCCACCGAGAGTTTCTGTCAGTCAGATATTCGAGGCTTTCACAAACTATTTGAGTTCCCAGTTAGTCACTACTGTTTTACATAGCTTTGTTGTTGTTCTTAAAATCTCTTGTAATTAGTGTCAATGTGATTTTCAAAAAGGGATGTGATCGAAACCCATGTTCCTACCCACCCCGGATCTGCATACAGGAAGTAGAACCAAAAATAGAGAAGTCCTGGACAATAGTGAACACCCCGTCTACTGGGCTACCTCAATACTCCTAATGACACTCCTAAAATAAACCACAATTGTCATTCTCAGCTTCACGTGTGCATTAAGACTAAACGAGACCAGCGCTGATCCAATGATCTCTTTAAATATATATCCCATGGGAAATGTTGCCGTCACAAACTAAAACGGCAGACTTTTAAAATAAAACAATAAACGTTATCCGTTTTCTTTAGTTCCTTTTAATCTACCTGACGCAATCCCAACTTTTCAACATGAATTTGCTATAAAACAAAAGATGGCGGGAATTCCCCACATGTCGTCTGCCGACTTGGGTTATCGTGTCGTCTGGTGGGAGACGTCTGTGAGATGGGGGCGCGCTAATATGTCCGATATTCCCCATAAACACTTACTGCCACACACGTTAGACGGTATAAATACTCGTATTTTGTAGGTTTGAGATAATATCTTGTCGGTGTATAGTTGGGTATCTTTGTGTTATGAGGGCTTACCCCCACGTTCTATTGTGGCAGAGGTTCCCACCGGGCCTTGGAAGGATCGCCGGCGACAGACCGAGTTTATGGGGGTTGCCAGAACGCGGATACCCCTCGCCACATCTTGTGTTCCCTCCACCCGACATGACTGCAAGGCGACCTACTGTACGGCAGTACGAAATCGTATAAGAATGTTATAGTTGTTCAAAAGCTGATGTGCCTGCCATACTTGTTTTCCGGTGCTGTGGCGACTGTTTGAACACACGAAGTAACACAGCTGTATATAGAGGATGTGTATTGGTTCTTGATTAAAATTCAGATAGGTAATTCACTAAGCAAGTGTCATGTACAATTGAAGAATACGTCTTATGAATGTACAGTAAACTACGTTTAAAACGAACACGCTTATAACGAACTGACGGATATAACGAACTGTTCCTCTGGTCCCGGCCATTTGCAGTCCCTTTGAGTTCGTTATAACCGTAGTTTACTGTACATGGTAAATGCAAAATATACAACTCAAAAGAAGTTAAAGAACACCCGATTCTTTCATATCACAAAAGTTAATCTGTCATGGCATTACAGATTAACAATAATAATATGAAAGAATCGAGTGTTCTTCAACATATTTTGAGTACTATATAATAGTGTTGTCACTGATTTGATTATGTTTAACCATGGACCACGTTATTTAGGGCCATGGTTTAACAAGATATACTCTTGTGCTATCACTATACCAATGTTCATAATCATTGTCATCCCTATAAGACGCATATCTCCATGGGGCGATCACATGACAATAATGATGAACATGGGAATATAATAATCATCCGATTTGACAATATGGCAATATGTTTTTGAAAGCATAATACTTGATTACCCATGCAGTTTCTTATATAACCACCCGCAAAGACCCGGGTAGAATAGGTCTTCAGCAACCATGCTAGCCGTAAAAGGTGACCATGTTTGTCGTAAGAGGCGACTAACGGGATCGGGTGGTCAGGCTCGCTGACTTGGTTGATGCATAACCTGATAACAAAATTTCACTCTGCTTGTTTTTATTGACACTTTTATGTTACACGCCGTCGGAGTATTAAAGATGACACCAATCAACGAAGTCACCGAGTCTGACCACCAGATCCATTTAATTACCGGAATTACTGTGCATTATCTAATTGACACACTTTTATGTTATCATATGTTGTCTGCAAGTTGAACTGCTGCTGAGAGCTGTGGCGTGACGTCACGGGCATCTATATGTCTCGCGTCACGCGCCAGGAGAGGTCCTGATGGATAGGGAGATTTACCTGTAATAACTTCATTGTCTCGTCTTTGTAGACACCCCATTGGTCAACACACGTGAAAAATGACCTCCCAGATTAGAAACATGTGTGTCGACTTTCCTGAAATATTCTCGCTGTGACGTAAGCACGTGCGATGTGGAATGGACCTCGGGACGCCATGCTTCACAGGAAGACGGTGTTTGTCTCCCGCTGGTCTATCATTAGGTATCTGACAGGCGCACTGACACGGTAAATAAACATGGATATGCACAGGCAGAAAGACCACTCGAACAATATTCCAGCAATATGACAGCGGGCTGTAAATAATCCACAAACCGGTGATTAATATCATGAGCAACGATCCACACCATCAATCAACCAAGTCCCCGAGCCTGACCAATACACACGACAAACTACGTTGCTTGGGATCAATAGTCTAACCCAGGATACCGTCAGGTGGCGGGCGACTTGTAAGTAGAATCTCACAGTTACAAAACCGTAGAACTAGATCTGCACCGTGTCATTACGACAAATGTATGTTTTCATTGTTATGCGATGAGCTTGACAATATTTCTACTAAAGATCACACGAAACAAACACTACTTGAGTAGTTTTGTATTAATTCGCATTTATCGAGTCATTTCAAGTTTTTAAAAACCGTGTAAAATCAACAAGGGTTATTTCTTAATGAAACAGCATGCATTGGCGGGTTATTTAATACATATTGAATGCATTCTCTATTAAGGGACCATCTGCAATGCTGCAGAACATTCGTTTGCTTGCCACTTTTACTGGGCATGGGACAAAATAAAACAAAAAACCAATAGCCAAATTGTGAAACAAACTGCTGGGCAAAAGGAAGTAAACACTCACATTTGAAGGTGGCTAAAAATGAAACAAACTAAAAGTGGTTATTCGACGGTGATGTATTTGTGATAGTGTCTAAATTGTATCGAAAGTGTTGCAATACATTTTAACAATAATATATATTGTAAGTAATAAGTTCAGTTTACCATAGACGGTGTGGAATTAGCCGTGTCCATCTGCAGGTGCGTGAATGGGATCGAATGTATTGCGTTTATGGATACACAGGATGTATGTTCTCTTTACTGGGGTCCGTGTGAGTGAGTGAGTGAGTGAGTGAGTGAGTGAGTGAGTGAGTGGGAACGCCACTTTGAGTAATATTCCAGCAATATCACGGCAATGTACACCAAGAATTATAGTCTTCAGCGTGACGAGCGAAACCTTTATCACAAAGCTCCCCATCGCCTAGGCTGGCTCGCTGACCCTAGAAAATAAATAGAAAAAAGGTGTCCAACCCAAGTCTACAATGATTCGGCAAGTCTAGATTGCCTAGATTAAGCATTGTTCTGGGCTCCATTTGGATCTTATTTATAACATATAAAAATATATTTCTAAATAAGATAATATTATTTCTGGGACAAAATACCAGTCTACCCATCGCCGCTCTTTCGGCGTCTGGGTTTATAGTCCATGCTGACAGTTAGTAGAACCCTACTCCCAGTGTCAAGTCGTTACACTATATACCTGTAAGTGATCGTATACAACTAAATATACATGATACATCCGTCAGATTCAAATATCACAATATACATTTTTATTAGTTATAAAATTACTCTTTATATCGTTCGCGCCAGGCGGGTGTTAATATAACGTTCCGAGTGAGAGCATTATATATAACGGAGGCCAATGGAGTGAGGGTGTTGGCTTTTACGCCGCTTTTAGCAATACTGTAGTCATATTCCGCCAGGGGACACTAGAAATGAGCTTCCCCCATTGTGGAACTTGAGGAACCGTTCCCGGTTTAGTGTGACAAGTGGACACTTACACAAGTAAGCTACCCCAGCGCCCGAGGCCGTAGAATAGTGTCTGTTTTGGTGTCCTGGGCTAAGTTTGGGACGAAGCAGGTCGAACACGTTAACCACTTTGGTGAAACCAGCGAGCACGGGTATGGTGCTGACACACCTAGAAACATAATCAGTGCGAACTGGCATTCGAACTCCAAAACATAACTTTCTGGAACGCCCAAGGAACGCAATTCTACAAATCGAAGCGCCCTATACGACTGGGTCACCCAGTACTAACATATAATACCCGAAATAAAGTTATATTTGAGGTTTTACAAATTTTATAAAATCTATAATGGAAGCCTCGAGTTTGAAGGAAATCCTCAAATCTCTTAATTTTAGCAATGATGAGAGGATGAAGATGGGTGGCTAGAGGGGAGAAGTGGGTGAGAATGGTATGGGGTGATTGTTCCATCAAGTCTGCAAGAGAGACTGGGGCATCTGTGTCCATTATTACTACGTGTACCACACATTTATAGCATACAGACATAAGATATATACAAGATACAGATTAGTCTGCATGTGTATTGTGACCGTACTCTTACCTTGGATACATTTAACATTAATATACTGTATAGACCCCAGGGCGTTTTTGTTTGTTGTTTAACGCCGCACCCAGCAATATGACGGAGGTCTGTAAATAATAGAATCAGGACCAGATAATCCAGTGACAGACATCATGAGCATCGGTCCACGCAATTGGGATACGATGACATGCATCTACCAAGTCAGCGAGCCTGACCACCTGATACCGTTAGTCGCCTTTTACGGCAAGTATGGGGTGCTGAAGACCTATTCTATCCCGGATCTTCATGTGTCCCCAAAGCGTCTATTTATTTCAAAGATTACGCAAGACGTCAATTCAGGGCAGGCGTCTATTTTGTAATTACGATTAAGACTTCTATTTCCATGAAGATAGGGCGTGTAATTTATCCACAAGACTGTATGACAAGACGGACGACTGCAACTTTCCAGTGGTCACCTTACCCTTTTGTGTTGAGACGTTCTTGCTACGAAGATTTCAAAGAGCATCATACGTTGTTTGATCAAGGTTACAACATTCAAAATCAAATGTGGAGGATATTTCCAAATTTGACGCATCAGTGACAAAAATGAAGTGCGATGCAATTCCCTGTTTTGACTTGAATCGCGTTCCCGTGTGTTTTTTTCAGGTGAATACTTGACTGGTCTCTGCATGTGTTTGTGCCACCAGTGTCGCATTTACTGAATTGAAAACAACCGTGTGTGGTTTGCATTTTGTATGGTAACGAAATTCGCTTCAATATCACTTTATTGGGTGACCCGGCGTCTATTCAAAAGAAGGCGTTTATTCATTTCGCGAGTATGTCAGACCAAACGTGTATTCAAGGCAGGCGTCTATTTAGGCACTTACGGTAACCGTAGATGGTAGAAACAATGTACCAACGTTAACATTTGTAAAATAAACCTAAAATACATAACCACATATAAATGTACACCTCTTTCAAAGATGAGCGCTGAAGGCGACGTAAACAGCCCAACACCCATCATTCAGCAAGGCAAGACGAGCGAAGTTCACCCGTGTTGAGGACCGTTATCTGACAACATGTTGCTGTTTACCACAAACCTTGCCCCGTCGGGCTCTGAGATACACATCCACATCAAACGTTAATAACAGGTCGCTGACCATCACGTCTGGACAATACGAAACAAGCACTCCTTCAACATTAATCCTCACATTGTCCAGTATCTCTAACTCGTGCCGCGTGCCACGTGCATGCAGTGGTCAGTGAAGGGCGAAGATGGATTCCCGCACGTGCACGCGTCAGTTTCAACTTGTACGTGTTGTAGATGTTGTGCGCGATGTTTGTGCACGTGTATGTTGCTACTGACGTGAAAGCTAATAGCGAGGGGTGCACGTGTTCTGTCGATGCTGGATTAACTAGTAAAATATACAATAGCAACTTTCTCATTTGCGACCTACGGGGGGTCAGATTAAGGAACTGAGTTGGTTTATGGCAACTCTGCCGGAACCGGAAAAGATTATAAATCTCTTTGAGAAACACGACACCATTAAGAGAGTAGGCGAACTATATATTACGTGTCACAATATCAATATCATAGGATTCCTATTTAGGGAATATGAGTATTTAATTTGCTGTCTATCTTACGTCCATTGTGTTGCCAATATGATAGTGTGTGTTCATCGTCCAGTGAATGGTACTTACGCCACAACGAGGCACACGCACTTGGGTAATTGTCGTAATGTGAATAGCAATTAGATCGTAAAGGTGATAGTGTGTCAAGCTTCGCAGCGTATTGGCTAGAAGAAAATGAAGGTGAATTATACTGCTCCGGTAAAGCCAATTTAAACAACAAATCTAATTTATTTTGATGGTAGTAGGTAGGGATTATCTTTAACTATTTTGACTAATGATACCGTATATGGAAACTATTAAACATGCACCTTTAAATGAAAAACTTACGTGAAACAATGTGACACAAAACCCAGCAACCTATGCTTGTCATACGACTAACGAGGCGACTTACGGGATCGGGTGGTCAGGCTCGCTGACTTGGTTGATGCATGTCATCGTATCTCAATTGCGTGGACCGATGTTCATGACTTCTATCACTGGATTATCTGGTCCAGACTCGATTATTTACAAACCTCCGTCATATAGCTGGAATATTGCTGAGTGCGGCGTTAAACAACAAATAAACAAACAAACATTAATGCATGGCGTCCCGAGGTCCATTCCACATCGCACGTGCTTACGTCACAGCGAGAATATTTCTGGAAAGTCGACACACACGTGTCTAATCTGGGAGGTCATTTTTCACGTGTGTTGACCAATGGGGTGTCTACAAAGACGAGACAAAGAAATAATCACGGGTAAATCTCCCTATCCATCAGGACCTCTCCTGGCGCGTGACGATAGACATATAGCTATCCGTGACGTCACGCCACAGTTCTCGACAGCAGCTATTTACTGTACAACTTGCAGACAGCACATTACATAAAAGTATATATGTCAATTAAATGATGCAGAGTGACTCCCCAACTAGGTATGTTTGTCGTAACGTGCGACGAAATGGATCGGGTGGTCAGGCTCAATGACTGTTAATTGCGTGTCATCTAACCCCGGCGGCGTGGAACATTGCTCATGGTATCACTGGTTTGGCTGGTCAAGATTCGTTTTTTTACCAGCCGTCGTCATACAGCTTGAACATCGCTGAATGCGGCGTTAAATTTAAAATGCATACATTGTTTATGTAAAGTTCTACACGATACAAACATTAAAAATGAGCAAATAAAATCAACGTTTCTGCAACTATTTTGAAATTGTCACTTAACAGGTAGAATAAGAGAAGTAATTATTTCTTTACTTATTTGTCTGATCCAGACCCGATTATTCAACGGCCGCGGTCATATTTGTCTGGCATATTTCTCGCTGCGGCGTTCAACATGAAGCAAACAACTAGCGTAAACGTCTACATAACCACAAATCCCTGCATCATACCCTACACACTATCTTTTATGGTGCGTTCCGCCAATGGTGAATATGACTATATTTAACCCTCGTCGGTATTCCCATTCAGTGTGTGTCATTTTACTTCCTCAGGTTTGGAAGGGCAATTTGCTGAATTGGTGGAAAGAACGAATCGGTGGGCGCCTTAAATCAGAACACAATCTTCCGAGTTACACGACAATCTTAAATCAACATCGTCTCAGTCACTTCATTTGTTAAATGGTGCGGTTTTGAGAAACTACGTTTTAAAGATATCCGTTTTAATCAACACATGTCATTTAAATGGGATATTTGCATACTGTGTTGTTCAGGGTTTATGTGTTTGCACCAAAAAGAATTTGTTTACGTGGAAATATACGAGTAGGTTTTGAATGTTTTATTCATAGTTTTACATGAAGAGAATAGACTCGATTTTGAGGTAACAGAATTACCCCCTCAACGTGAATGACGAGCAGTGCTGCTGCTGCTGGACAACATGAAAACGAACACCATATACATGGGTGTAAAAGCATCATTTTTCGACCGTTATAATTGCGTTTGAGAAAATCTAATTCCATTCGACTCAATACCATGTACAGATTTCGTTCCATTGAGATTATGGGCAAAAGAGAACTCTGGCGTGGATTAATATAAACCAATTCAAAGTGCGTAAATATTTTATGTGTCGAGTCCTATCCAATTAGATTTAGAAAATCGGTGTCACCCCTGAGTGAACATATCAAAAACATAAATGGGTTTTGGAAACGGAACGAAATCTTGCACTGAGTTTCACGGTAATCAAAGCTCCCGCAGGAATTGCCTGAAAACAATTACTATTTGTCATCTTAAACCTTCATATAGGAAGTTCGAAATATTTGATTTAAGTTATAATGGACATGATTAACAGTAATTAAGGCGTTTTCACCATTTTCAGATCATTAACTACAAAGAAAGGCGTGTTGTATGAGTTGCTTTGTAAACAAGATGGGTCTTCTTTCAATTAGATCTGATTGTTGCGACGCTGTACACCATATTAAACTTGGAAGCTCTGACAACACGCGAGCTCCGTCAGAGAGGGGATTGCCGAGCTTATGATATGAAGGGCTGTATGCCAGTGAAGTTGTTCGCGGATGTGCGTTTACACCACAACCACCTAATAATGAGTGAGTGAGTGAGTTGGGTTTAGCGCCGCTTTTAATATTATTCCAGTTATATCACGGCGTGTCAGCTTAATGTGGGAGGTAAGCCCGAAGTGATGCAGGTCTCGGACGTTTCACCGCTTCGGTGAAACCCACGAGCACGAGTATGGTGCTGACAAACCTAGAAACATAATCGCGGCGAACCGGGATTTGAACCCACAATCATAGGTTGCTGGCGTGCCCAAGGAACGCAACTCGGCACGGCGAATCGCGGCGCCTTAGACGACTTGGCCACCCGTGCCCCCACCTATAATGACCCTAGATTAGTGTTGTTGAGGTTTGATAGAAATTGGAATTAGCATCACATAATGGAACCATTTCAAGAATCAAACCCAGGTTTTGTGTGTACGAAGCGAACACATTCACCACTAGGCTACCATCGTTCATATTGAGTTAGTGTTTACGGTTTAGGGAAAAAGGAATCACCCAAACTAGAGAACAATGCTTCCGACTCAAAATGAAGCACGAAAGTCGGACCACTCCAGGTATTATGGCATTGGTTGTTCTATCCATGAACCTGTCACTGAGAGACCGCGGGCGCTGCCATCGATAGTTGGGTGTGACCCCAGTCTCTTGTACACACCTAGACTAACATTTAGGCCCAGACATAAAGTTATTTATATTAACATGTATAGTACTAATTATAAAATCAAATCCAAATGGAGCCCAGAACAATGCCTACCAAATCATTCTGGACTTCCCTTATTCTCGAGGGTTCGGGAGGCAGACTAATACAGAAACAAAAAATATCCACACAATCCCATGCAAGTCTTTAGTTTGGCAAGTCTGAGTAAATACCCTGGGTTCCATTCTGTCAT
Organism: Haliotis rufescens; assembly: GCF_023055435.1. Lineage (NCBI taxonomy): Eukaryota > Metazoa > Mollusca > Gastropoda > Lepetellida > Haliotidae > Haliotis > Haliotis rufescens. The sequence goes on along the minus strand of NW_025963779.1, from coordinate 55,030,685 downwards.
GTTAACATAGGCAATACGGTTGACACATTAAATATTACAAAAAGAAAAACCCGTCTGGGTTTTACATGAATGTTTCGAATTTTGGTAATATCACACTGGTTAACTCGTTAAACTTCATATACTATAAAGAAGTGTAATCGATAATGATAGTTCTATATTATGTAACAATAACGTCACTTTGAATACACTAGCGGACATGTGTACGGATAGGTACGTTCCTGAATACAGGAGGATACCCACTTGATACCAGAAGGTACCCGCAGTATACAGGGTAGTATCATTTGAATCCCAATGTAGAACCCTTCCTTGCAACAATATACATTTTAACCTGCAAAGCAATAAGTAAAACAATTCAACACAGATGTGAAGACGAGTGGACCTTAGTAATAGTTCGACTTATCTGAGTGTTCGACATATCTGAAACGAGTGACATTTGTGTTTGAAAATTTGAATGAATGGTGATGCACGCTAGGTAAATATATTTTCAGTTCGACTAAACAGAAGTGTTTTTTTCTTTTATCTCTGTGGGACTTCAAACTGAGTTCGAGACAACTGCAAATCCGAATCATCTTATCAGAGTTACGCAGTGATACAAATTGAAGGCATTTGCAGGGACGGACATTCAGTTCTACATAACCGACATTCGATACATCAGAGTTCGACATAGCGTTCAGGTGTATTTCCGAGCTTCTATCCACAGCCAACAACACCCACCCAGGACAGCCGTGGTGGTGCCCATCTGACAGTAAGCCTTTTCTATAGCTATTCTGACGTCATCTCGGCTGGACAGGGTGAAACACGAGAGTCAGAAGTGACCGTCCCAACAAATCAGGGTTAAGTAGGCGGGTCAGTGGCAATAGATCACCCCCGTCACGGAGATCTCGGTGGGGGACACAGGAGCCACGTATCGTATGGGAGGAGCGACATGTCATAGGTAAAGTGGATGAGGAGGAGGGTACCCGTTTTATGGGCGGCCCATTTAATTATGCATCACTGTCTTTTACAATTAACTCTAGTTACAGTTAGAGAACCGTTAGAGATAGTTCTTCAACATCCAAATATATACCCCCATGCATGACCCAATGATAGTCCTTCAACATTCAGATATATATATATATATATATATATATATATATATTCCTATGCATGGTCCAAAAATAGTTTCTCAAAATCCAAATATATACCACTAAATATGGTCAAGTGATAGTTATTCAAAATCCAGATATATACCCCATGCATGGTCGAAGATGGCTCGTGAAGATTCAAGTACCAATCGTCATTCATGATCCAATGGAAGTTCTTAAAGATTCAAATACATACAACAATATTTGCATCGTCCAGAGAGCATTTCTTCAAAATCCAAATGCATACCATCGTGCATGGCCAGTGACATTGTTCCCGAAAAAGTAAGTGTTTTTGCCCATATATGGCCTAATTATATTTCTCCAAGAGCCTACCCGTGGATTTGAAGGTACGAATAGCTCCCTAGTACCTATGCTCATTATCAGAGGGGCGGTCGGGTAGCCTAGTGGTTAAAGCGTTCGCTTGTCACGCCGAAGACCCGGGTTCGATTCCCGACATGGGTACATTGTGTGAAGCCCATTTCTGGTGTCCCCCGCCGTGATATTGCTGGAATATTGCTAAAAGCGGCGTAAAACCATACTCACTCACTCACTGTCCGAGGATTGAGTGGTCAGGCTCAGAGACTTGGCTGCTCACGTGTCGTCGTGCCCCGATGGTGTGGCTCGTTACCCACGCTTCAGTCATGGTTTGTCTGGTCCAGACTCAAACATTTTCAGACCGTCGTGATAAAGGTGAAATATTGCCGATTATAGCATTAGTGAGTGAGTGAGTGAGTTTGGGTTAACGCCGCTTTTAACAGTATTCCAGTTATATCACGGCGTGTCAGCTTAATGGGGGGGGGGGGGGGGGGGAGGGCCCGAAGTGATGCAGGTCTCAGACGTTTACCTCTTCGGTGAAACCCACGAGCACGGGTATGGTGCTGACAAACCTAGAAACATAATCGGGGCGAACCGGGATTCGAACCCACAATCATAGGTTTCTGGCGTGCCCAAGGGACGCATCTCTGCGAAGCGAATCGCGGCGCCTTAGACGACTGGCCCCCCCCCCCCCCCCCTCCCCCGTGCCCCCGATTATAGCATTAAACAATATTCACTCACAGCACTGTGGATGACCAAAATGTCCTGAAAATTCAAGTATCTATTCCTGCATGGTGGATCAAAAAGTCGTAATCAGTTCACGTTGTGGTGTTTCTTTCGAGAGAGTGAGTTCTACGCTAAAGGTTGACAGCATGAGCATCATCCTACTCAGTCGGGGTACTGTAATACGTTAATGTGTAATCAGTCAGGTCGCACCAGATCCTTCTTTAGTGGCTACAAATAGGGTGACTGTGGGTTGATGAGCTAACACACATGTTCAATGCGGTGAATTGATCACTCTGAAATACATCACGATATTATAGCAGCAAATCAATTCACTTGTTGTTCATGAATATAGTTGATATTGTAATAAACTTGTTAAATGACAAACAAAAAACAACTGAATTAGTGTTTGCTCAGAGAACAATCAACCAATTCTCGAAAACAATTATCAAAACCGATATTTATAGTGTTTGATTTGCCACTCCAACAAGCTCCTATAAACCTCAAATTTAATATGTGTGATCACTCCGTATTTAAAGTTCATTTGTACAGCAGAGCCATCGGATCAGGAGAAATGATTGCACTGTTGTGCACGTGGTTTGTGAAAATAATATGAACGTGATTGAATTGCGCAACATATCAAAGTCGTTGAGGTCTATATGCCCGGAAATCAAACTCCTCAAACTGGCCAGAAATTGAATATAGCTGGGTGCCTCCTATATAAACACTACGTGTCACATGCGAGTGATTTTAATCATGAGCGCGCAGCACGAGGCGCGTGACAAATACCCACGTGGCCCGATATACCCGTGCAGTCTGGTGGACCAGTGCTGCAATTACTGCAGCTCCAGAGGCGGCCATTATGGATGAAATATTAGAATGATACGCTTCTGTAACTCTCTATTATGCCATACAGATATTACATGGGAGAAAATTAAAACAGAATACCCGGATGGGGCCGTGCTTTCATTTCTAATCAGCTATTAATGAATCGCAATCGGCAGTCAAGCAACTCCTCCGGGACAAACTCGGCAGATAGGCGGGAAATTGTCTGAACATAAGGCGTCAATTCCAAACAGAAAGGTTGAATATTTCATGAGTTGTAGCCGAAGCTGCAGGATTATTACAATCATCATCATAGCGCATTGTTTGTTAAACAGCGATATCAGCGCTGGTTCGTACAATGAGCGAAAGGGGCCCAGTTCACCGTTTCACGCATCTTGTATGCAAGGATTTCGCGCCAAAACCTGTGACTTTCGTCGCCACTTGGGCGCAGACGACTTGTAACGATCTGAGATGTCGCCTGAAAGACAACGGATTAGAAATATGGAAGCTGAACGGACATTTAAAAATATGACAGTCTTTATGGTTTGACAGAAGTGTTTTTATCGCCTGTCTCGGTGTTATAGTTTGGATTTAGAGGGGAGGTTTTTTTTTAATGTAGTTGGTGTGTGTCTTTAATACATTCATGGTGACTGAGTTTGGAACATATGCCGCTAATGCTACATTAGTCTCTTTGATGATTATTTTCTGGAGTAATAGCGCATTACGTTCACGTGTGAGAGCAGCATCTTGAGGCAGCCTGGAAGAGAGGAGTGGGGTGGATGTTTTGTGTGATGTAGAATGGGTGTACGGGTTAAGATCTCTCTAAATCGAAAAGGATAATTAAAGATTTAATGAACAGAATTATAATTTGACGGTTAATTACAAAGGCAATTTTATAGAACTACTGACTACTATTAATTGATGATTAAGCGAGTTTGTAGCTTCACATTTGGCGCCGCTTTATTTTTTTAACCCTGAAGGACTAGCAAAACGAGGGAAAGGGTCCTTATGGTGAACGGATTCTATCGGGAATCAAGTCAGTGAGTTGGTTTAAGGCAGCTTTGAACAATATTGTTCGTGTGTCAGGGTGGAAAACCAAAGATGTTAACCACTTTGGTGAAACCCACAGACACAGTTATGGTGAAGACAAGACGAGATTCACATTCAGGGTGAATGTGGGAGTCGCCACCGTCATTGGATTCTGATACGACTTAGGGGCGCAACTCAGAACAACGTATTGCAGCACCTAAGACGACTGCACCACCCATTATTGGAATTTGAACCAATGCTTGCGATCCCACTCAAAAATGTTCTGGCTACCGCTCTCTCCTATTTTGGGGATTCCGGGGCAGAATAGGTCATCAGTGTCCCATACCTGGTACAGCCGCCCTAAAATGATGATCGGGTTGTGGTGCCATATTCATACTCATACCGCTTCAAGTGTGCGGGCGCTTGCAGTCCGGACTAATGTCGGGTTTATTGTTCCAACCTATGGAGATACCATGCCGCAGTTTAACATGGATACCCCATTCAGACATACAGAATCCGAGCCCACCAGTCCTTGTTTTACCCCCTTACCAAGAGCTTCATCTTTCAACATCTCTGGTAGACGCGGCCGGGCATCGAATCGCCGACCTTCCGCTCTCCGGGGAGACGGTCTATCCACTCAACCACATAGTCATAGACCACTCAACCACATAGTCGGTCGGAATCCAGGAGTGTTGAATGAGTGAATGTTGTTTAATGTCGCGATCAGCAATATTCCAGCTATATGACCACAACTTATTGATAAACCTTGTCGGAAGTCAGGACGCGAAATCAACCAAGTTACCGAGTCTCAAAACTCCATTTATGTGGGCCACGGGTGGCCCAGTCGTCTAAGGCGCCGCGATCCGCTGTACAGAGTCCCTTGAGCACGCCAGAAACCTATGATTGTGGGTTCGAATCCCGGTTCGCTCCGATTATGTTTCTAGGTTTGTCAGCACCAAACCCTTGCTCGTGGGTTTCACCGAAGGGGTAAACGTCTGAGACCTGCATCACTTAGATATATAATATAACATATAACTGTAATGCTGATAAAAGCGGCGTTAATCCCAACTCACTATCCAAAATGTCGCCTCTTACGACCGGGGATATCCTCGCGGGGATAAGAATAATAAGTTTGTTTTGACTGCCCAACTGAAGTCTAAGCTACAAGGAGAGGACACGGCTACCCCAGTAGTATAGGCGTCTCTGTCCGGAGTTGAAGCCCTAAGGCGAGTGTTCCCGCTTTGTCAGCACCATACCCGTGTTCGAGGGTTACATCACAGTGGGAATCACGAAGGACCTCGGTTACTTCGGGTTTTGGTCCCACGTTAAGACAGTGCTGTAAACGCCACTTTGTACATTATTCACGAAGTCGGAAAAAGCGAAATGTTGCTTTAAGCGAAACAAATATCGTTCATGTGAGTACAAACATCGGATAAACCGAACCATTGTTTGGTTACGTCTGGAGTATGAATACAACCCCACACACCCCTCCCATTGGAGTAGACAAAACATTGTCACCACCCGATCGTCATTTAGATCATCTGTACGAGATATGGGACATTGGTGGCCTATTCTGCCCAAGAATCCCCCAAAGAAGAGAGCGGTAGCCAGAACATTATAGAGTGGGCTTGCAAATCTTTGGTTCGAACCCAATAATAAGTGGCCCAGGCGTCTTAGGTGCTGCAGTGCGATGTGCTGAGTTGCGCCCCTTAGCCGTACCAGAATCCGATGACGGTGGGTTCGGTTCCCACATTCACCCTGATTATGAATCTCGTTTTGTCATCACTATAACTGTGTTTGTGGGTTTCACCACAGTGGTAACATATTTTGAGTTGTTTTACCTACATGAAGCTGACACAAAGCGACGTTAAAATAAACTAACTCACTTACTTACTCAAAATCCAAACTCCTACGACCAAAACACGTATATCAATGCTCACATACCATGAATGCAACCTCACTTTTATAAATGGGTTTGAGTGTTAATGGGTTCTGAATTTGAAAGAAACGACCTCCATATCAGGACCCGTGCCAGTGATACATTACCAGCATCCTAAATGAAAACGAACTGGCATTTATCACTGTGGCCAGGCCTGTGTAGCAAGGCCGACGTTTCCCTCTAGCCTGTTTTAATCATAGTAACTCAAGTTGCGATGAGGTTTTAATCAGCGTATGATGAGTGCGGCGTCATACAAACACAAATCATAAATCAAGGTGACCACGGGGCGCACATCTGTTCCATATTTCGCATCATATCATCTTTTCTTCAAATGACAATGAACATTATTTGTTTTGATTTAAGTCTTATTTGCTATGTTTTGAAGTAGATATTACGATCTCTTTTCACGTTAAAATAATCATTGAAACATGTCCTTAGAAGCATGTTACCTAGTATGTATTATTATCGATGACGTATTGTTAATATATTGGTTTATAATATTAAACAGGTAAATTTGAAAAATGAACTTACATAAACTTTACAAATTTATCTCTCCTCTCAACAATGATGCAGTGTAATACAGTTGGCTAGAATTGCTTTTTCAAACCTAGAATGGCTTTGCTTTCATACAATACATATACTACTCAAAAGAAGTTAAGAAGACAGATTAACTATAGACATATGAACAAATACGATGTTCTTTAACTTCTTTTTAGTAGTACTTACACCAAAATCATGGTGTTGCACTGAACTTTATCATGCTTTACCGTTAACCTTTGGCGTTATAACGAGTATCGTGTTATAATGATGAGGGAAATGTATTGCATACATGAACAAGTAATTTTTCAAAACTAATATTCTTAATCAAATGGAAACATAATTACATTGCATTGATACAAGACATTACAAATGACTGAAGACCGAAATATTAGATAAATATTCGGAAGGGTTACCGAACTTGTGCGGTTCGATATTCATACATCAGATATTCCAGATATACAATCCTTGGCAGAGTGATCACCGCCCTGCTTCATTTTGGTCACATACTCGTGCTAGTGGTAGACGGTAGACAGGGGTAGACGTTAGACTTGCACAAGTCTCTAGGGCAATCATTATTTTTAGTTGAAACATAAATTCTAGTTAATATAAACAATAAGAACAACCTGTCCATATAAGGGACTGGCGTCCTTAGATGTACTGTCAGTAGCTACTGTCTGCTTATCTTGACCTGCCTGTCATAGGATAGAATTAGTATTCAAACATGGACTTATCATTCGCCGTCACGAAGCTGGAACATTGCTGCGTGCGGCATTAAACCACAAACAAACATACAAACAAACTTATCATTCAGTACAGCCTTGAAGCAAACATCTTCTCTTTGCTTGTTTGTTGTTTTACGCCGCACTCAGCAATATTCCAGCTTTATGACGGCGGTCTGTAAATAATCGAGTCTGGACCAGAAAATCCAGTGATTGATATCATGAGCAGCGATCCACGCAATGGGGTTACGATGACATGCATCAACCAAGACAGCGAGCCTGACCACCCGATCCCGTTAGTCGCCTCTAACGACAAGCATAGTCGCCTTTTACGGCAAGCATGGGTTGCTGAGACCTATTCTAACCCGGATTTTCACGGGTCACATCTTCACTAGAATGTGTTTGAGTAGGGTATCCATGCTAAACTGAGGCGTATTATCTTTGTGTGCTAGAATTATACGACCGTTCACTTATTCACTAGAACAAGCACTCACTCACTCATTCACTGGCTAAAACAAGCACTCTCTCACTCACTAACTCTGTGGGTTCATATTGAACAAAATTATAAATATATATATAATGGATTTACAAATTCTGCCGGTTGTCAGTTGTGTAATGCATATTGAACGAATGACCACAAGCCATTTATCTTTAACGAAATTCCATACCCCTGAAAATGAAAAGATCTATGGTGACACATTTTTTCCTATTTATTTTTTAAAAAAAAATCCCTTCTGATATTCATAAATTAAAAATAATGTCTCGATGAAAGGATTTGGAAGAATGTTATTTCAAAATCATATTCGCCCACAAGGGTATATGAGTGTGTTATTATTTCACCAACCCCTCTACATCTAATTAAAACGTAATAAAACTGCCTAGTTTGAAGCAGTAGAGCAACTTGGAACAAATCGTTAGAACTAGCAGCCCAAACAGGGTAATTATCCTACGCTTTGTCTCGCAACAATTGAGCACATATGTGATTTTTGTGCACGCCCAAGCCCAATGAACGCGGGACAAAAACGTTATTTGTGCACGCTGTCAGCGACCAGTTGTGACGGTGTACGCTCAGAATTGTTCCCTTGAGAACGCACCAATAGGCCCGAGTAATTAGATGAACAATATAGACCAGCGAATTGTATCCCGGGGCCCGATTTCATCTTGCACTTGATTATTTTATCTCAATCATGAATGACGCCTTTTCGATCAAATATGTATTTCCAGTGGTAATTGTCTGATTATCCGACTGTCGACTCGCTTCATGCGGTCCTTGAGAGATGGTCCTTGAGTCCCGTATCTTTAGGGACATTTGCGGACTAGAAAACAACATATAACCATCTGTGCCGTAGAAAATATTGACTTTGTGTTTATAGAGGCATATAAACATTATTATTTTTATCATTGATGAAAGTACGAGGGGGGAGGTTTTCACTCCGCCACGCCCCCAACCCCCCCGTGCTCCTCGCCCCTAGCATATCGGGCTGACGGCACCCACGGGATCACAGTCACGGGTTTTTCGAATTAATCTGTTTTAATTTTTAATGAGAGTCAGGTTGATAGTAAATAGGAATCACTCATCTAATCAGGGTGCGCGTGCTGGGACAGAGAGTTCCTCGTGTGAGCAGATCACTGCGACAATCACCGTAAAAAGATTCTTATTAAAAATTTAGTAATTTTCCGTATCACCCTTTCACTTCGATTAATAAAACACGTCCGTAGTTGTAAATTGTCCACGGTGCTCCGCTCTATCACTTTGTCCCCCACACGCAACTACAACAATGGCGGATTTTTTACGGCATCAAATTCTCAAATGCTTTGTCAAAGATTATTTTTAATCATCAAATCCAGCAAAGAGCTTAGAAATCTTCATCAGTGTGTAGTGAATGTTTAATGCCCGTTGTCATTTCAGTCACACTCAACATTTAGATTGTTATTTCAAGGACGTGTGTCAAAATCCAGAACAGTCAACCACCATTGGAAGAACGACACTTTAACATTCTTCTCTCGAGTTTCTACATCAGCAGCAAGGTGAACATCACCGTACGCCGACGCCAACCCCATTTATATTTACCAGGGCAGGAGCGGAGCTATGAACGCACAGTGCCTTTCAGAAAACGGTCAAATGTTACAAATCTTTTACTTAGGATACCACTTTCTTAGTAATTCTAGTACTTTATTTTGGTTGAGTCCCATCCGGGATTCGAACCCACACTCGGAGAACGGAGCTTATTAGCATTCAGTATGTACACACATGGCTTCTGGATCTCTGTATTATGACTGCGGAATATCTGCATTTTATTTAATCAAACCCAGTCTAAACGATAAACATAGGCAAGCCAAGTTCCCTGTGAAATCAGCATTGTATCTTTTTGTCTAAAAACAGAGAAAGGGCGAGGTAGGATAAGGGCACATATTGAAAATGAAAACTGTGGAAATGAAAAATTTGAAAAATACATAAAACTCTTAAATATTGATATAAACATGATCAGTTATGCAGAAAAGGGTGACACTAGCATGTGTAAAACTTGTAAAACTGGACTGGCATGATGAAGTATATACGAATGACTTAAACGAGTTAAATGGTCTGTTCTTCAAACTTCAAGAACGAATCTGTGAGGTAGTCCGTGGACCAAGATGAATTTGACACCATATGTTTGTATTCTCTTTTACATCTAAGCGATTCAGTCTGGGCTTAAGACGTGTTATAATATTCAAAAAGTTTCCTGAAAACCTCTAAATCAGCCTGTTTGACATATTTTAATCTTTTAGTTAGTTTTTGAAGTATATTTAGTGTTATTTGTCGGGAACATACACGTACTGTCATGAACAAGTTTAGTTCTCATTCCTATGACAACAACTAATAACCGTAATGCATTGCTCATTTTGTGCATTATGCAGATTCTGGAGTTCAAATAGGGCCCTTATCATACCGTGTCCTTTACTGTGTAATAAAAGACTTCAGTGACTGCACGTTAGCCTTCATTTGAAGGGCCCATGTACAGACCACGTCCTTCCCCCAACACCACTTACACAACGGCTAATGTGTCTTGCAAATACAGAAGTGTTCAGCATCAATTATTTCCTATCTTTTTCGACAAATCCTGGTTAAATAGTAATAATCATAGTAAGTGTTTGCCGGGATCGGACTGTGTGTTCGAGAAAACCGGTAACTCGACACATTCGAGTTCGAAAAAACATTGTTCGATTGTATATGGTTGTTAACGCAATAGCGTTTTAACACATTGTAATGATGCTACCACGGATATCCACACAAGGGTCCCGTATACGTTTTTTTGGAACAACAAAATAAACGTGTTACACATTCTCGAGTGTAAATCTTTTGAAATATGAGATTCACACTGAATGTGACTAAATAGTATCATCATGGCAAAAAACCCTTATTTTCACGAAGAGAACGTTATGGTATTTACTTGTTACAGGGGGGCACGGGTGGCCCAGTCGTCTAAGGAGCCGCGATTCGCTGTGCAGAGTTGCGTCCCTTGGGCACGCCAGAAACCTATGATTGTGGGTTCGAATCTCGGTTCGCCCCGGTTATGTTTCTAGGTTTGTCAGCACCATATCCGTGCTCGTGGGTTTCACCGAAGTCTTAAACGTCTAAGACATGCATCACTTCGGGCTTTCCTCCCACATTAAGCTGACACGCCATGATATAAATGGAATACTGTTAAAAGCTCACTCACTCAATGTTACAAATGTTTTGAAAATTCTTAGCGTTACAGAGCAGTGAGCAGTGAGTTGGGTTGATTTTTGATAGCAAGTTATTTACCCTGATCTGTGTTCAGCTCAAAGCAAGAGAGTGAGTTTTGCATACTTTTTAACAATATTTCAGTTATAAACTGCTGGGCAAAAGAAAGTATACACCCAGGTTTGATGATTGCTAAACATGAACAAACAAGAAATGTTTATTCGATGGTCATTTTTTTGTTGAGGGTATCCTAGTTGTGGTTTGGACCTTTTGCAGTGTTTCGGTGACTGTTTTAAGGCTAGTAGCGTTTTCATAACGTTTGTAATTTTTTGGTCAAATCCAATTTTCAAGGGTACACTTTCTTTTGCCCAACCGTCAACCACGGCGTGTCAGCTTAATTAGGCTATGTGGGAGGAAGGCACTGGTCCAAGGCGTTTATCTGTTAGTGAAATATACGAGCATGTATACTTCTCGATAAGGACCATCGGATCCTGGCACGTCTAAGGGACGCAACTCTGCACGGCGACATTGGTGCTTTAAACGACAAGGGAGATGGGGATGCAGCATTGAACACTGGTTACCGACGACATGTTACCACAGGTAGCTATCTCAGCCTGAGATTAACCTTCTATTGTAACAGCTCCCTTTGTAAGCACGATGTTGACTACAACACTGCGACGGATGGAGTTTAAAATAATTTTAATATTTAATACAAGCATATTTTTTGTCAAGATAGCAACTAAAGCCTCAAGTGTATTTGTACCGTAACAAATCGCTGTGGAAATACCACCACAATCAACATATTATGTTGAATGACCTTTGAAGCAAGTCTCATTTTTCTGTAAAGATCCCTTGATGCTTAGTGCGATGAGAAGGGGCTTTAGGGGCAATAATTTCATCGTTCGCTCACTGTTAGCAGTGTGTAAGTTAAAGGAGAGTCCACAGAAGAGTGAGTGAGTGAGTGACTTCTTGCGGCGCCTTAGACGACTGGAACACCCGTGCCCCAGTCCACTGACTGAAAAGAAAAGTTAGTGTCTTCTCACTGTGGTATGGAATCCTGGAGAGTACATTGTTGCGTTCTCGAATTTAACAAAATCAAGCAAACAGTATCATAATTAACCAAAGAGTGACAGCGCGACATTTTCACTATTTGTCGCATTATCGCGCTTTTAATAATATATCTTTTTATTTTTACCAAAGGGCGACAATGCGACAACCCTACCTTTATCAAGATCAATATATATGTATGTCGCGTTGTCGAGTGTATGACGAGTAACGTTCCACGGCGTCGGGGTACGATGACACGGAATCAACCGAGCCTGACGGAATGCCCACGTATGTACACGAACTATCCAACACCGACACAAAACAAAACAACATGAACAACAGAGACATGCCGATCTTAAGGACTGTCATCGTTTGGCCGTTTTACAAACGGTTTTAGCGTCCCCTATCTTTAGTCAAAACATGCACTATACAATGTTTACGTAACTATTTGTTTGCCAAAAATGTATAATCAAGATGTTGTTCTGTTGATGTGTGCAGGAAGAGAAAACGACGAATTTAGATCACGTGTTACTTTAGGTCTGCAAGCCTTATATTATGCATCGATTACTATCTTTAACATCATGTGTTGGTTTAAGAAATTATATGTTTATCCATAGGAGATTAAATTTCTTTTTACGGATTTGAAAAATAATATGGTATATATAATTCTGTTCTTTCTTTAATGAGCAACATTATACATGTGTATTAAAAATTATATACTAAAATATAGCTATCGCCCATGGTTTTGCGAATTGGCATTTTGTTCGCATTCTTTCACATTTAGCTATCAGGCGAAAGAAGACCCATGTCAGAAATTGTTAAATGAGTTGATGGTGATTCGAAAATTCCAACATTTGAAATAAAAACGACCCAAACCATTTCCATAATCTTAAGAAATCGCCGCAAAAAGTCCATTGTACGATTCAGACTATATAAAAAATGTTAATGCTTGTCAAAATGACTTTCTCATTTTTTTTTTGAATTTGACTGTACACGTACCGTACCGTTGAATTAAAATGTTTTAAACATTGATATAACAGAATAATATGAAAAATGAATTCGCTATTTAAGACTTAACAATTTCGAATATAGCGTTATTGACAGTGTTGATGCGCTGATAACGTGTAAAAATGTATTTCTTCGGACCGCGTGATATTAAAATTTCTTTTCATATCCAAAATGAAGGAATAAAGAATCATGGCTTTTAATAATTTGTTTTTCGAACGTGCACGTTGCACTCGATGGCGATTAGTGTCAAACACCAAAGATCATTGTTATCCAAAATAATATGGCGGCGTTAGAAACGCCTTAATAATCACAGTAAGCGAGTTTTTCAGTAAAATGTGGTGATTTATTTGTTTGGCGGCCGTCTTCTGTCTACAGAGGGGGCTAGCTGGTCACTCACGAATCGTGGTGTCACATTCAGTGGACCACGAACCCAGAGCGTGCAAGGGTTAGATTGAACTAATTTGTTTGTGGCTTGTGCCTTTTTCTCAACAAAGAATGACTTTTGCAGTCATCTGTATAATTACATTTTCCCTAAAATTGAATTTGTTTCTTTTTTACTCTGCTCTGCGTGCGCCAAATGTCATAGCCTTTGCCATGGTCACGGCACCGCCCCAACAGAGCACGTGCTGCTCGGGGCTGCACGTGCCGGGATCCCGATGTTGAGTCGCGCGCATGCGATGTCCACACGAGAGTCGTCCACTATCTTCACGTGACCACAGACGGGTGGACACTCGTTTCACATCTGCCGAGAAGCTCGCGAGGAGTCACGCCAATTCCAGATCGAAGGTCACGTTTCCGTAGCCCGTTTAACAACAGTTCATTACAATTACTTCCCTTCAGTTCAGAACCTGATAACTTGGAGTTATGGGGGAAAGTTTTTCATCTCGAAATAACCATTATCCAGCTATGTATTATAGTTTTCCTTCTATTCGCGTGACCAGTGTTTACTTAGATATTTGAAAGATGAGGATTCGTCGAGATGATGACTGAACAAATTCCAGCGACAATATCAATCTACACGATATTTGAAATCCAAAAGTGCCAGTCCATTTCCTAATAAGAACGATACTAATTTTGAGATGTGAAACTGTTTGCGGAATATTAGACCAGGACTGGTAATCTTCGTTCAATGTCGAGGCTATTACTCGATTCAAAGGTTCTTTCAAATCCCTGCCCACGACTCGCTTCTTATTTGCTGAGCGCGCATCGCCGGAAGCCCCGAGGCCAAAAATCCTTTTAGTACTGTGTCACTGCATAACTTCTATCCAAGACCGTATCAGTTCTAATGTACACTCGTGCCGCCTCTCAAAGGAATGCTGCTGGCACGATGTCGATCTCTACCAGCGTCTTCTCATATTGGTCGAGGATTCCAAGAGTCCAGCCAGGCCATAGGTCCTCACAGAAATCTCTTTAGAAGCTCGTATTCTCGTGTCCATGGATTAAGCCTAATTTTGTATTCAAACAGGCAAATTGTCGCGTCCATTATTCAACGTTGCAAATACATTACGAGCGGGGTGCCCGAGGGGCCGGGATGCGAGCTGGGCCGTCTCGGGCTGCATGTATAGCAATGTATTGACAGTGCCTCTCCCTCCTAAATGGATTCCGTCCTCCACACTGTTGTATTTTCTAACGAAAAGCGGCAACACGGTCCACTGTAACTAATTTGATTAAAGAGCGATCGATGGCGGGCCAGTGTAAATGCATTGCGTCGACCCTGCACCGGGGCTTTCTCACGTGGAATAATCGCCGTTTCTTCACCCACGAACGGAAAATGTTTACCGTCGTTCATCCAGCCTGTCCGCCCGACGGCTCCATGACAATGACGTCATGGGTGGTCATTACTTACACCATGGGCGTCTTCTCGTCCTCGACGGTGTCAAACGCTGCTATTCAGTTCCAGTCACCATCCGGACCAAAGACGACATCTATTTGTGCTCAAAATAGTATTGTCTTATGAACTGTGATTACTCCGTAAGAACCCTTCAAACTTTCACGACATAATTATGAGGAACTTTTAAACTTAGACTATGGAATTTAGAGGCCGGCTATGTCCTAAATATTTGCTGGACCTAATTATCCTGGGAAAATGTGATAAGAAAAAATATCACTTGTTCTTCTTCTTTCAGAGAAAGAAGAAATCGTATTTTGAAGCAGTGACCGGGAAAATATAATGTCTCGAACAAAAGTCGGAGCCTTCCTGTAGATAGCTGCACACGATATATTATGTTCCCTAATAAATATAATTTTAAATTAGGAGACAAAGAACGGAGAATGGAAGATGTAACAAGGTCTTGGTTTTTCTAGGCGTGCCTAATTAATAAAATGAGAATTACGTTAAGAATATCCTGTGAATGTTATCAAAAGTGTCTATGTAACTAGCCTTTGTCTTTTCAACACTTGCGTCGGGATTTAAAACACTTAAATCCACCACAGAAGGAGATATGTTGATATGGGGATTGATATGAGGCCAGAAGTACATGGGGTAGGGGGGTGTTGGAGGAAATATATTCAGTGTACACGTGATTGCAAGTCACATTATTGAACATATTATTTCCTTGTCAAGAGATCCCTGATGACTGTTTTTCAACAATTTCTTTCCATCGCACTCACTGACCTTTCTCATTAAAATCGAATCGTGACCATATACAAAACAAATTCAGAATTGAAAAGGTCCACCCATCCCAAACTGTGTGTGAACTACCACACCACTCGCACAACTGATAACGGTATTTTACAACCAATAGATGACAATCGAGAAACTTCAAACTTGTCAAGGGAAAAGTCAAGGAAATCCGAGTGTGAAGAGTTTACATTGACTATGAGAGTTGACGTGCCCCACTGCCAATTGTGAGTTATACAATGCGCTATAGTTGGAGGCGGGAGGGAGCCTAATAGCTGTGTGTGAAATCCTCAAAGACGACCGTGACTACGTTATCTGCTCCGTCGTCTGCTTTATTGAGATACAAGCGATAAGCGTTCACTGCAGACATCCCTTTTCTTCCACAATACCGTCTGTCGTCTGCTGTTTGCTTGCTAATGATTGCCGGCGCAACACGATCCCTACCCACAACTCTCGCCAACCTCCCGCGAGACTTGACAACGTTACCCGTACAGCAAGCCAAACATTGGGGATAAACGTAGGAAAAATACATTAGAATTTACTCGCACCCTTTAGACCCTCTCGCGTTAGTACTTGACCGGTACACCCGTATATGAAATACTATAAAATGCAATGAAATTCGGCACCATTGACAGCGTTTCAAACACATCTCTCACCAAACTCGGCGTCGCCATTAGCGATGGCGGACGGGTAGACGACAAATGTGTTCATGTTCTTTACAATGGTGGGGCGACGACGGACACGACCAGTGGCGACACCCCGGATGACACGTGCACAACAGACACAGAAATTATTGTCTTTGGTACTAATTACGATATTTGTGAAGGCGAGGCATCGAATCGCACCTCACCTGCTTCGTCAGTTCACGTCCGGTTTGAGGACTCGGGTGTCCCTCGGCTCGCGGTTTAGACAAGCAGGGTGTTTTCTTTCATTCAAACATAAGGGAATAATAATAATGCTGAGGTGCAACTCCAAATTATCATTGTCTGGATCAAGGTACCGTGAAAAAACTAAGGAAAGTGATAATTAAATCAGAGACACTTTTCCGTATGCATTGGTCTTTGATGACAGATAACGGTGTTATTAACAACTTAAATAACACAACCTATATTAAGCATTACGTTTTTCGGTTATAAACGTATATTATAAACTGCTGGGGAGACGAAAATATACACTTGAAAATTGGATCTGACGTCATTACAAACGTCATAAAAACGTTACTGGGCTGAAAACAGTCGCCGAAACACTGCAAACTTAAGGTCCAAAACACAACTATGATACCCGTATAAATTACATTACCATCGAATAAACATTTCTTGTTTGTTTCATTTTCAGCCATCATCAAACCTGGGTGTATACTTTCTTTTTCTCGGCAGTTTATATTCTTTTTGAAAATCCTTTTTTGCAAGAAAGACTAAAACGTTATTGTATATAATACTTATATAACATGGTTGGCAGGCTTGATAAGGCTGACATCTGGCATTTTCAAGCATAAAAATATCGTGTCTAAACCATTAAAACCTTTTTAATACTCTTTTCACTAAATATCATGCCAAGTGGTACTACGTAACTTTTTTAATTTAACAAAGAATTCAAGGGCAAAAAGATTAAGAGTTGAAGACAATACCTCCCCTGATCTACACTTTAAGCGTTAACAACTTATCTGCCCACGTGCACATGTTACCGAAAGTAAAAATATAATTGAAACTGATTTGGGAATCCTGCTAATTTTGCACAGTGACATTTTTGGCAGCGTCAACACCTCCCAACTCGACCACTACAGTCTCAAATGACATAATCAGTCACACACGCGAGATACGGCATATGGAGCCCTATGGAACCCTCTTCAGAATAACTCCATCGCTAGACTAAGCCTAAGAAAGAAAACTGTCAATTGTTATTTTCAACATCAAAAGCTATCTAGCGCTATTCTTTTATTCCTTCTGACAAGGGCGCGTAGCGACATGTCATAAAGCGTCCCTCGTCGAACGTCATTTGGCCGGAATATGGCAGGGAATCACAAGTAGTGAAAAGGGGTTAGCAAAGGTTACAGAAAAGGTTTTCAATTCGATGCAGCTGCATTGCAAGTAATGCCATAATCGCACAGGGTAAAAATTGAATTGGTTTCTTCTGCGAGTACTTATGCCTGCTTGGTTTGGCTTCCCGGTTGCTGTTTTATACCGTTTGTGACGCCATTGATTCCGATTCTTTAAAGTAGGCGACAAATCGCAACAGGGTCGTGCTTCTTTCTGGAGTAGACCCACCCCTGCACTCTAGTAAAGGAGAATAAAAAACACAGAACTACTGAATACGCCCCAGGCCACAGTGACATCTAGGCTTGAGCGAGAAAGGAATCCCATCCACATGACGATGCGTACGACATATTGTCAGGAGTCCGTGAAAGATAAAATGGTGGTGGAGCTGTAATGCAGGGGTAATGGTATACAGAAGTCAACATTCCATAATATCATTGTTTTGGGAGATGAAAAGCTGGGAGCAGAGACTGTCGTGTTTGATTCCAGTTCAGGATTCCATGGATATTGGCGGTGCCAGGGAATGTTCGCTCGTGACATGCAAGATGGATATGAAGCAGACGACAACATGGGCAACTGACACAAAGCCGCGCGGAATGTGCCGGATGCATAAATAGCTCTATGGGTCATGCACCCGGATTCTCAGACCGAACAGAAATAAATTCCATGAAGGGTAGCATCGGTTAAAGCGATGGTGTATTATAGCAACTTCAGAAATTAAAAGATAGGCAACGAAACCAAATAGTATCTCAGTAGTAAGTACTATAGTCAGTGGGCTACCATAACCAAATGGAACTTGGAACCGGATGGGTTCTGTTTTCTGGTAGAAACTGTGTGAAAAGGAAACATCAACATTATATAATCTTGGAGGTAATGGAGCGAAGAAGGTGACACTTTTCCTGCGTTTCAGAAAAAAAAGTTTTCGCAATCATAACCGGAGTTTAAATTGCACATTGAAATTTCAAAATGTTGTTTTCCTTAAAGATTAATCCATATCTCTATGATTTTATATCAATGTTATTTGTAAGTCGGGGTTCTTATACCACTACAATTGCGGTTTTGTCGCTGGGTGCGGGTGCAACAAGACCTGGTCAGTGTATTACACAGTTTTGGAGTAAGTGCACAACCCCTTCGTGTAAAGAGCAAATAAAATCTCATTCACAAAGTAGAAAGTCAAATAGACCAAACGTAATGTTGGATGAAATATTATGAAACGTTAAGAGTTACAGTTATAGCTCGTGCCAAGTTCCAGTCCAGATCTACACGTTGATAATGACTGCCTTTTGTGAACTCGAGTCACATTTTTTCTATAAGGAAATTTTTAACTCTTAAATTACTTTACATGGCAATTTTTGAGTTAGTACACAATCAAAATGAAATCGCAAATGAATTTAATCAAATTTGCTAGGACTGCAATCTGACCCGAACACCGTCAAATCTGGCAATGATTGAGTTCGGTTTTTTTAAGTTTTTAGAAATCTGCCAAGAAACAATTCCTCAAATTACCACCCAGGCTATATATCTTCACTTGAGCGAATCTGACCGTTTTCAGAATTTGTATTTCCCTCTCAGGGTCCACATTCCATGTAATGAAACAGTCCATTATAATGTCAGCTTGTATTAGCCAGTAACATGCCTGCGTTTTCTGCCATCCGTGACCTTTGCCCAACCAACAATGCACATGTCATAGAGCATAACGCATGAAGACATACCAGTCTATGTGATGCGTACGAATTTCAAACTATCACCATTCAGTAGTTTTCCTGATATAATTTAGCTACAGCTATAGCTAAATTGTATGCAAATATATTTTTTCTTGCACTCGTTTCCATCTGTTGGTTAAGCCGGGAGTCTATCGGAGAGCATTACATAAACTCCCTGGTTAAACCACATATTCCGTTGATGGTGGTATATACTACTCAAAAGAAGTTAAAGAACATGACCGATTAACCAGAGGCATATGAAACAATGGGGTGTTCTTGACTCCTTTTGAGTAGTATGTGCGATTATGTTTACTCTGTATTCACGTCAACGTGTATGGGTACAACAGTTGTTGATGACATGATGGCATACGTTTCACTGATGCATGAACTGCGACAACCTTCACTGCTAGTGTCAATGCCACCCCCCTGAGCAGGATACAGGACGTGACCCACAGCCACCGGTGCGCAAGTGGTAACCACGGTTGTTACGGAAGGTCCTGCATATCACGTTGAGGAACGACCCTGGGTTTTCTTCCAAGGGTCATTGTGGTACAGACAACATGCAGCCGCTTATTCTCGGGGAGAATCCACTACGCCTTCTGGTAGAACACCCGGCGAAGTTTCATCTAGTAACACCTTGAAGGTACCTCGAAAACGATCCTTTTATTTTCAAATCTCGGATCGAATTTTGTGTTAGGAATCGGATTGGAATTCCTTATGTCCCCAGTCGCCTCTTTCAACGGATTGTTCAGTTACACCAGGAGTAACTAAGTGTGTGCACTTTCGAAAGATGGACTCTATGATCCATATGTTATCATTTGTTTGAATTAGAAAATATTTGAAACAATGTAGGTATTTACAGGCACTTTTCCTGACAATCAATAATGGCAGGTAGTCCTATAGTTCCATACATACTCCCCGATAGTAATGGACACTTCGGTACCGGCACTTCTAATAAATCAGCGTATTGTGTCAGTGTCTGTAACGCTTCATCAGTGCATGGTTATAGTTATGCCAAATAGACATATTGTATACATTATCTATAATAACACTTACATGGATAAAGAAACTGATTTACCATGCATGTGGTAACATCTGAGAAACATTCATGTGTACATTTTAAAAGTGGAATTAAACTACTCCTATGCACATTTGTGCCAGCATCTGAAAAGAAAGAAAGGGTGAGGTTGACCAATCTGTTTAGAAGCTCCAGGATTGGCACTTTTGTGACCAACCGCCATGACCGGCTGACAAGGGCCTGGGCAAATTAGGACATGGACATTTGAAAGGAAAATTGGCAGCCATCTTTGCTTTCGGGGGGGACATCATTTTCTCATCTTAGGGGACACAATACACGCATACGCGCGCACGCACGCACGCACGCACGCACACACACACACACAATGTTTCTCATCAATTCCAGATTTTAGAAATGGCAAAGTGACCAGGCTTTTCTTTTTCTTTTTGTTTCAAAACACATTTGTCTCCAAGCAAAAGCATGGACCCTGTGTATTCCTTCTTTATTCATTGTTTTTTTCTATTTACATAGATCCCTTTACCACAACAGTGTTTAACTGTACTTTACAACAAATAACTCAAGTTTGCCCATCATATTGTGTAATAATTTATTATCAACTGTACAGTATGGCCATGTCCAGTACTGTCCAGCACAGAAGGACATCCAAGCAGTAGACACCAACAAACCAAATACTGCTGCAATCAATCTGTAAAAAAGCAAGACAACAAGGACACACCTACACTGTGAATGTTCAAAGTTGTATATCACAGTCATTGTTTGTTTTCCAGCATTCACCTTAACTGCACTCTCCAATGATGAGGCACAACATCCACAATACAGATGACGTGGACCTCAGAATCATCAATCAAAAGGCAAACTGTGAGGAAGCTGAGCCATATGTGCTCAAACCAAATTTAAGTATTATGTTTTGATTAACCAATCAATCAGTACATATTAAGACGTTGGTAAACAAGAAGGTGAATGTGGAACAAAACTAATACCAAGGACATGTAACTATGCATTGCTCACTCTTATACAGGGACACTGGACCTTGCACTACTAACACACAACAGAATGGGTGGGTTCACAACACAGGTGCACACATACATAACTACTTATGGCCAGTCAACACAAGCATCACTTACATTGATAAGAACAGAGGACACACCAGTCAAATTGCAGGATCAAGGTTAACCTGGTTATTCAACCATATTCATGTAAAATGACAACAATTTGTCAAATACAATTAAACAATTACTAAAGGAATGTGAAGCAAGTATACAAAGATGCATAGTAAACAGGTATCGCCACAGGAATACAAAAAGCAAACCATCAAATATATTATGTAAGTATTCACTGCTAGATATTCTTACCTTCAGTATGTACAGATATACATTATTGGTATTCAAATGATGGCTAATACTGACAATAAGATCAAGGCCATCTTTGCAACAAAGGCAGGGTTAAATAATTATATGTACTGAATGCAGCTATAAATAAAATGGTAGACATGTGCAAGCACAGAGATCGATTTACTCCTATTGTTCTTGATAAATACCATAACAAAAGGAATTCTGTACTATAGAACTACAAACAACAAGCAACATGTATTTCCATCAATACAATGTGTCTGTACTGTGGACATGCAATTCTAATGAAATCATTTTAGAAAAAAATGTACAGTTTGTTTTGGGCCTAGTTCTATTGATATGCCTTTTTGCATTAGTTTCTACATCCACTTATCAAACAGATCAAATGCAAACCACTGATAATCACATCACACTACTAACAGAAACAGACACACATAAAAGGGTAGGAAAATAGTTCAGATCATTACAGCAAAAACATCTGATCAGAAACATTTAGCAAACACTGAGATTAACTGTAGTTTAGAAGACTCAACACATAGATCACAGACTTCAGACAAGGAAGACCAAGAAATAGCATGGTACATGCTTGTTGACTAACAGAACAATGCAGATGTAGCTCCTGCAGAGGCAGGTATTCATTACAAAATTTACCTGCAGGACAATTATACACACGGAAAAAAGTGTAGCACCTCGTACTATATATTTCCATACAAAATACCGGAACCCATATTTTGACACATTTGTTTTTGTTTCTGATCCATTCACATAATTTTCACTGCTATTTTGCCTTTAATATGCCCACTGGGATCTGTTTCGGCACATGATCGAGATTGGTTATTCTCCGACATTGAAGTGACATACTCATATGAACATACAGAAACCAAAATTGATTATCTAATGACCTTATTCATATGGCGATGGTTATTTGACTACCTTTTCAATTGAGTCCCCTGCTTCTTTGTCATGATGCTGTGATAGAACTGTAATAATGTTCAAAGGGACATTATACAACTCACTCACTCTTTGCATCATGTGATATGACTCAGTTACAGTCTTCTTGTACCAACTCTTCAGCAGGTGTCGGTAGTATCTTACACATATAAAATTTAGAAAAATGTCATATGTTTTTATTTCCAAAAGTTACATGGACGTTCAGGATATATGAAAACAAAGATGGTTGGTGCTTAAATTCTTTCCAGGTGAATAGTAGCTTCCACAACATATGAAGGATTCTGCCCCTCACTTTTGGCATAGATGCTGTTTTGGCATAGATGCTGTTCGAGATATATACATGTATTTTGTCATTGTCCTCTCTATTGATATGGTTGTTTGTTGAAGAATTAGGATTTCAATTTCAAGGATATCAGCAACTTTGCAGAATATCAGAAGGGTCAATCATTCAAGATGTGAGTTAGCACCTTGGTTAAACAGCTCATGTTGAACAACAGGGTATACTTAACAAAACAATATCAGTATAAAAGTGTACACGAATACTGCTGTTAAAAATATATTCTGGGTTCTCAGGCACCAATGCAGCAGAAAAATACCCTCATTCAAGATAACAAATGAAGATTTGGCCTTGGGTAGAACTCTTCTTCATAAAAATCAAAGTGTGAATGGTGTTTTATGCTGCAGATAGCATTTTTAATGTTATATCACAGTAGTCTTCACACCAATAAAATAGAATTGTCCATGCAACTGCACCAATTTGTCAGAAGTGATTGCCTGAGAAAGGACCATTTCAACACACTTCTCTTCAAGCCTCATTATTACTCCCACTGTTATTAACACAAACTACCCTCAGAAACATCAGTCATCAATAAAAACCTTATTTAATGAATTGAAATTAATGTCCATGAAAATCAACTGGAATATGTCCACAGTATAAAAAGAAGATTAAACAATGAGCACCTATTTTTATTGATTTATTTCAACATGAATTTTGAAATATAAATATTAAATTAAATATTTACCAGAGCATTATTTATCTTTTGCAAATAAACATGTGTTTGTGTCATTGCTTTCATCAAAGGAGGAATGACACAACTAAAATAATCAAACTTATGGTATTTATGTCATAAGCAGTAAAGTTTGACTCCCTTTGGAAAAGTCACTGTTAATGAATACCTTGTTACATTAAATCAAATGTATCATAAACAGGCAAGTACCAGATAGGTATAAGGGCCAGTGGCCTTAAGTACAATAATAACTCACAGTGGTTAAATGATACCATGTGTCATGATTAACCAACAGTTTTTAACTGGGTGTGCATATAAACACTTGTAATATAAAACAAGACTTGATATAATCAACTTGATATAATGACTTCTGAGTGGACAAAGTCTGCAATGAAAAGTACAATAACAAAAGTTTCAGGAAAAAGGTAATGCCTTCCCAAAGTTGTTGTTTTTCCCCCGTACTGGAAGTAAATCACAAATGCATTCATACAGATCATCAACAACTCTTTGGTAGCTAGTTATAATGATATTGCTCATTAATCTATACTGTACAGAATTCATCAATAGATCTCTTTGACTTGTGCTTTATGAAACATGTGGTAACATCTTACTTGAAACAACATCAATGCTTTGCAGTGAAGATTGGGTAGCATCTTGACATACATGGCCAAACAAAAACAGGTGGAATTCAATTACTCAACTTTGCCTTATGTGTTCTCCTGACCTATACACATTTATAAGATGACCGTTGTCTTGGCTAATCCAACATCAATTCATAACAACCTCACTACTTTTCAAGTCTACAAAAAGATTACAAGTTTTGTGATTGTGAACATCTAGATCAAAACTTTCTAAAAGCAATTTCCCAGCTACAATGTTTTGTTCAGCATGTGACAGGAATCCATAAGATTTTTCTTTTGAGAATTAATGACAACCAAGAACCACAGAATTTAGTCTTTGCTATCAAAGATGCACATATGACACTGTATAGCTATGCCACACCTATACTTGAAGACCTGTCATCACTCTCAATACACCATCGTTTGTCTTACAGCCGGGCCTTGGGCTAGAGTCAGTGAGAGCTGAAACACTGTAATCAATGTCAGAGGAAAGCGACAAAGACATGGATGTCAGTGCTGTGTATACGAGTAATGCGTTCCTGACATCAAGTCATACCACAGCATATAGTAAATCAGTCTACAGTGCACAGCAAGTCATATCAGCAGATGGCCATCAGCACCAATAGACCTGACATCTACAGTGTCATGGTGCCAGCATCTAGGGCATCACCTCCTACTCCACCTTGAAGTACTCCTGGGCAACTGTCCACTGTTCTGGAGGGAACCGGCTGGCAAGTGTCATCCTAGACTCTGTGTCGCGGTATTCTTTGTCTGTAAATAAAGGGAATAAGTACATTCATCATTACAGTGGCACAGATAATGAGGCATACCATGATCCTACAGACAAACAAAATTCTCAATCTATTGGACTAACTGAAATTAATGGAATTCAGAAGGTTTTCTAAGATACATCATCATAAAGAACTGATGATTTAACTAAGTAGGTTTCAAGATGAAAGCCTCCATGACAAATAAAACTTTTAAAATCCTGTTAAATGTTGGATACCAGGGGTTTATATTTACTCTAGCTTTTTTCTGGCTACAACCTGCTTTTACAATACATGTAGAAGCATGTATCTACAAACTCAGGTGGGGTGAGGTGAAACGGGGTTTGATGTCCCATCCAAGATTATTGCACTTATAAAGTGACATGCATGCATGCATGTACTTGTGTGTATGTGTATGTGTGTATGTGTGTGTGTGTGTGTGTGTGTGGCTGCTTGTACTAGTCTGGACTGATGCAGATTTATAGTGCTAGCTCACTGACATACCATGCCACAGTTTAACATGAATACCCCACTTAGACACAGTATACTGACACCGAACCGACCAGTCCTTGTTTTAGTCCCTTACAGGGTAACAACAAGTACCATCTTTTAACATCTTTTGGCATGACGCGTCTGGGGATCGAACCCCTATCCTTCTGCTCTCCAGGCGGACGCTCTACCACTAGACCACAGAGGCGATGCTACAAACTCAGGAAAATTCAAGGTACTTATAAGTTATTAAACTGTCCCAAAAAACACTTTTTTCCCAATAAAATTTATATTACTTTATATTGTTAATACCAGTAAACCAATATTTAACCATGATTAGGAGGTCCATCAAGTCTTTGCTGAGACACTAGACGTGCATCAAATAATTATTACAGTCTCTAAGCAAATAATTATTAGTTTTAATCATACTTCCTGGATTATATATAAATGATAAGAACAAGCTGTCCCAACATGTACTGTCCATATATCTAGACTTGCCTATGATAAGGATAGCATTACTATACATCCATGGACTTATCATTCAGTGCAGCCTTGGAGCAAGGCTGATGAGACACAATCTACTTGAAAACTGCGATGAACTCACATTCCCATTTGGATTCATGAAGCTATTGAAACTTTCTTCATCAGAAAGTAATTGAATTTAGTTATCATAACTTATACATATTTAGAACTTACAAACTATGTATTCATGAAAATAGGGTTGTTGAAACTGTACAATTGTCATTTAGCCAAAGTAAATAACAAAACTGTCCATCATTTAAATCATTACATTCTGAATATCATCAGTTTCAAATATTATCTTCCTGTTTTGCTGAGTAAATGAATATATACAAAGGTTGTTATTATGACAATTTATCTGCTAATAAATCTTAAAATGTGTGTTATTTGATATGTTAATTTGTTTTTATAATAGTGAGCTATCTTTTAGTAATAAGCTGATGATGGCTATGATTAATGCATTATTCAGATCAAGACCACATGGAATAATTTGGAAATTTAATCCGATGTTTTTGAGACGTTTATTTTGCTAAGCAGAAAGGCCCTCTAGGTTAAGAGCTGAGTTACTTTGTGAAGAAAGAGTTTGACTGATGGAGGGATGTTTACTGATGCTAATCAGCCTCATCCCATGACATGATGACACTCAGTGCTAAACCCTGGAATTCCATTTATCATTTTTGGTGTAGCATATTTCTTCAGCTTCTTCAAGTTATTAATCTATGTAGAATCTTTTTTAAATATTTTCAGTATGATAAAAAACAAACCCAAATGTAAATGGGCTTTTTTCACTATAACAATACTTAATTTATTAATATGTTTATCTTTTCAATGAAAAACTATGATCTTGCTACTGCATATGGATATAAGGAATAAGTGTGACAGGCTGATGTCTATGGTATTTTGGAGGTTGCCAAAAGGACATGAAAATTACTGGTTCCAAACAAACAAACATTTCACAAGCTGCAAAACCATTACTGCACATCTTCATGACACTTTTCTTTTTCAAATAATTCTTTAAAAAAAGACATTGTTTGATGATACAGTAACACAAATATAGGCCTGTCAGGAATACTTGGAAAACTGGTACTTAGAAAACCAGTTAAAGTTTCAAATAAGCAATCTGGATTTTGTTATTCTAGTTAATATTGTAAACAATCACTTGCAACTACGTTTGTGTTTATATTTGTTCATAAACTTGTATCAAAGAATAATCAAAGGCACCTCCCCTGACTCTCTAACAATCTACTGAAATCAGTGAAAAAGGTGGATGTTTGGCTTTGTTATTATGTCATCGTCAAAGATGAACGTGTTTTATCAAACTATCGCAATCCTATTGCAATAGTACAATATTACAATAGTATCACTAATGCAATAGTAAGAAAGACCCCAATAGTAACCCTCAGTGTATATACAGTTTAACTTTCCTGAACCATTTTGGTTGGGAATATAGGCATAGTTGAAATACATTGTAGCAACAGATATGCAATGAAAATATGCAACAAAATAATTTCAAACCAGAAACAACCACTGATCCACTGAGTGAGGAACCATAAAACATGAGAGGCCAGAATGACAATTATGTTAGGCTGCCATGGTGGTCATGGCCTGAACTGACACCATTCCATGGATCATCTATGCAAAACTCAGATTCACAGACCTTTTGATTCTCAGATAATGTCAAAAATATCTACAAAAGTAAACATGTCAAAACCTTTGGTTCACGTGATCTGACAACAATTTTCTCAAATGTCATGTTCTAAAAATCATTGCAAAATACAATAGAATTTTTAATTCCATACTTTGGTCCTCAACATTTTTTTACTTGAATGAAGCTAACCACACAGTTTTTCCAGCTACGGTCTCTAATGGAGGTATAGATGTAAAACAACAAACCCTCCCGAAGATATGATTAGATTAGGGAAATATGTGCCCCCTGCTGGCCATGATGTTGACAGTCTGCACCAGCCAAATGAAGAACACATACACACTTGATGATGGACTTGTGTTTTGCAAGTGTGTCAGGCAAAGCGCTTCATGTTCCGGGGATAATTACAATATTTATGTTACACCCTCCTACAAACAATCTTCATGACAAGATCTCTATCTGTAAACTCATTACTTCCCAGAAGTCGTCTGCTCACTTTAACTACCATCCTAGCACTGACAGGAACAACCCATTTTTAGATGCAGCAGTTTTATATAAACCTGATAAAAAAGATGTTTGCAAAATGTAATAAGAACACACTCGTTCATACATAGTCACATAATATTGCATATGCCTACAAGGGTCCTCAAGGTGTTCTGGAATAGTTCTTAATCGTTGACCTCCTTGACAGTGAGTTTCCAGTCGACAAACGGCATTCTAGAACAATTTTATGATGTTGGCAAATGTTGATAGGATATTGTTTTTAGGACATTCTTAAAACATGGGTTAAGGCAAGGGCCCTTTGACTTTCATTGTAAATTTCAAACAGCTCAATCATTAATTTTTAAGTATTTGTGACAATGAAATGAAGTTAAAAATGTTCAAACAAGATTGTGATGTGAGTACATGAATGAACAGAACTAAACAGGCTAAACAGTAGTGGATAAACATGTACATCAACTGGATCCTAGTTTCTCTCCGTCTATTTCATCACAACATTCACATAAAATCATCCTGGAACTTTACATTCAATAAACATGTCCTCTACAAATCCTAAATACATTTCACAAGTGATCTGTTGTTAATGGTAATTTTGAAAAAAATAATGATCAAGAGACCAGATTTCAGTCAACTCAAATCAGGCTTTCCAAAACTCCCATTGCCATTGATTTACCCAGTCCTGACACCCCACAATTGACATTTCTCTGGGGTGATTCATGAAGCAAAAGTGAAACTTGTCTTTCCAAGTCACACTCTAGAAAGTGATATGCTGACCACAGCCTTGTTTGAGCATCTCAAATCACAGCCTGCAAACTGACATCCTAATCACATCAGGCCCTCCCCTAGTCACAGTTAGTTGTCAAGAAAATAGCAGCCACAGATCTTAATGGGACCCATGGCCAATTGATATGTCTTTCTGCATGGACCATACAGTGAGGACATGTCGCTAGGTTCTGAAACTGTCATCATGCAGAATTTTCATAATTCAATCTACACTATTTGAGGGAAAAGGGAATTAACCTTTCAAAGTGAGGTGTTGTTGGGAACACTTTGATGACAACAGTGAGTGGTGTTTGCATTTACTTGCAAAAACCTCAATTTCCGCAAAGCGTAAAGTCTTAATGTACAACCGTGTACTTCCAGTCGAAAAAACACAGTACTTGACGACCTTGTCCTCAATCAAGAAAATTTCTTAAGATCCAACAATTACCAAGTCTAAGGATTGTACAAGTAAACAAACAACAGGAACTACAAGTTTTTGCATGAGATTTTTCTATTTCATGATCTATACCTTTGACCTTCTCACTTCATGTGGAATAAGATTGTAGCATACCGTCTTATTTTGCATATTTTATGCCTTTATGCAGCTTATCTTAAGATCATGCTTTAACCAGTAGGCTACCCGACAGCCCCTCCACTTTGAGTAAAGCTGCATACCTAATTTAACTGTTTTGATAGGTTGGCAAATGAGTTTTAATAACTGCCTGGAACATTATTTCAGCATCATTGCCGTGTAGCATTTATGATTGAGGAGGGCCAAATGTGACACAGTTCCTACACGTTTACCACTTTGAGGAAAATAATGACAACAGGTGAGGTGCTGACATACCAAGAATCATAAACAGTGCAAATATTGGAATTTAACCTACACTCATTAGATCCTGGGATAAGTAATGGATTCAACTCTGCACAGCAAATTGCAATGCTTTAGACATCTGGACCACTAGCGCCCCTCAAGGTCTGTAACTAGTTGAATCTGGAGTACTAAGCTAATTATGAGCACAAGGTACACAGGTTTACAAGCTGCACAAGCGAAAATGGATTTCTGAGTTTACATGTGTAATGAACATGTTCACATGCAGAAAGCTTTTAGTGAGGTGGTCTGATTCAACACTTATGTGCTGTGACATGTCAAGAAGCGACTTCTGTAAACAAAAGTCAGACTAGTGGCTGGCTGGTCACCGAGACTGAAGGAGGCTTTGGGTAAGGCGGAGCAGTGGCTACCCAACACATGGAGCCAGTTGGTCAGCTCTTCCATATTCATTTACTTAGGCTGGAATTGGCTATGACCCTTTGGCTGGAGACACCGTACCACAAATAGCTACTTGACTATATTAATGAAAGGCTAAACAAAATAAAAGAACTGGTTCTCAATGGCACTTTCACTTTTGAGTTGGGTGATTGGAATGTTATACATGTATTTAGGCCAGAAAATTATATATTTCATGGCTTACAGAATCTTGTGTGAGTGAATGAGTGAGTATAGTTTTATGACCCTTTTTTTAATAGCAATATAATAGCAGCACATGGCAGGAACCAGCCGACATGGGCTGCAAATATTGTACCCATGTCGGGCCTCAAATCCAGCCCTTGAGTTATACAAGTAATCATTTTAACCACTAAACGATCAAACCACCCCATTTTATGTGTGAACAATCTTGGTCATTAGAAGAATATTTTTTTTATTTTAACTGTCTCCCAAAATTAATCGAATATGTTGCAATGTGTGCAATTCTAGCTAAGCTTTTCTCATAGATTAACCTATTATATCCATATTTGTATTGCAAGCTACCTGATTGTATGCCCCTCCCCACAATTGTGGTGAAGTTTTCATTTGGTGGAATAAGAAAATAATTCTTTTGAGATTTCATTTTCCCCTACTTTTCACCTCTTTAGGGTGAGCTGAAACCAATTAATTAAGTAAGTCCAGCTTTATGTCAAAAAGTGAGCCAGATGAGCATCTGATTAATGTGGTTTCCTGCTGGGGTGTTGCTGTTGATACAGCAGTGTATGAGAACCAAGGGAAATCTTCCATCATAAAGAATGGGTTGGTTGTACAACCATACAATTACTAATGTGATTAACTTGTAGAAGCATGTGCCGATATCTGACATTTCTAGCGTGTCACAACCCACCTTGGGATCTGGCTTTCTTCGTGGTAGAGGGCATGAGCTTAGCCTGCTGGGCTTCCAGTTGTTTCTCCTGAAAATACATAAGGTACACTGACATCATTTCTTGTTGTGAAAGAAAGACTGAGAAAATCTGCCCTTCGTAAAAGGGCAAGAGCAAGCTGCCTTTTTGTCATTCCTCGAATAACCAAAATGTTATATATTAACTGACTAAAATTAGACACTGTAACATAAATAAATTGTTCATTTCAACTGGGACAAAACCATCTTGTCCTCACTGCCTGATTTTCTTCACTGAGAGAACCATTTCTACTCTGAAATCAGTAAATGGTCAG
Source organism: Haliotis rufescens (assembly GCF_023055435.1). NCBI lineage: Eukaryota > Metazoa > Mollusca > Gastropoda > Lepetellida > Haliotidae > Haliotis > Haliotis rufescens. The sequence continues at coordinate 54,999,223 of NW_025963779.1, read as the reverse complement.
GTTCAAGACTGAATTCTATGACACTGATTTGAGGTAATGTATTTTGGATAGCCAACAGGTGATGAACCAGATGAAGTGATCAAATGTAACAAATGTTATATGTGGGAAAACACTTTCTTAGTTAACTTTCTTAGTTAAGTACAAATTCTAGTACTTTTTTAATCAACCCCCAAAAAGATCTAGAATTTGTACTTGATTAATAAAGTGTTATCCCAAATATAACATATGCTACAAATTGATGACAATGATCATAATGAAGGATTCCCAAGAATAGAATGACACATATCATAATATATCAGTAGAACATTGTGCAATGTTGACAGCAACAAATCCTTCTTGGTACATGCATTATGGAATATATGCTGGTTATGTTTTCATTGACGGGACTTCTCATTCACAGTGAGACAAAGGGATGGCTGTGAAACTGGTATGAGGTAAAGCATAAGCTAATCCTTGTGTTCGTGTTAAGATTATTGGCACTGTTTATACAAATAAACTGCCGCAAGTTTGAGGCAGGATTCCTGCAATCTAGACTGGAGTGGTACACATGGGGTTATCTCAAGTAGTTGGTGATCACCCAACTGACAGAGGTGGGGTGGGAGGGCGCTCGTGAGCAAACATCCATGGGGAGAAATTCAGGTTTCTCAAGAGCAGAACCTGGTGTTTGACAACTGTGAACACATTCAGGTTGTTGTCATCCGTCACCCTATCAATCTCTGCCAGTAGGGCGTCCCTACCCTCCAAAACAAACGGCTAATTGGTCAACAAATTTTTGTGTGTCATGGCTCCGAACAGGTGAAAAGGCATGTTTGACAAGGGTCTGGGTACACTGTCTACCCGGTTGTGGGGCTTCAGCTCGCCAGTGTTTTGCCGACTACGGTCCAAACACGCTAATCCTCAACACACGGGCCAGGGCACAAGGGGTGGGACGTGACAGCAGGGGCCCTGTTTCAACAGTTTTGTCAGGATGTTGTCGACATATGTAATCTGGCACTACACTGCTGGCTACATGGACTGACGCACCTTGATGCAATCGAGACTGAAGACAATTGCAAGCATCTCACAAGACAATTGCACAGCTACCACTGTCATAAACTTTTGGACAGTTTTTACATAGGCTGACACCCCTGGATATAAAGTGAGAAACAGGCATGGATTTCACAAAAAAATTGTAGCAGTATGAAGGTCTTAACATCATGACAGTCTCACATGGACTGACCTAGACTTTGGACTGATCCTGAGGACCAGGGCCCGGTTCCACAAAACGATCTACGACTGTCTAAGTCTAAAGTATGGAAGTAACAATCACCTTAGCACTACGATCGCTTTGTGGTTTTGGGGCCCGGGGTTACAGATCACAGAACAATTGTTGCACTATGACCATCTTGTACAGTATGACTGTAGACTTGTACACATAGACTCCAAAGCTATGAGTATCAGTAACTCCTATACTTTAACATACACAGATGGGCGAGCTAAAATCCAGTGGTGAAACAGGGTCCAGGAAGCCAAATTCTACAGAGTCTAAACCCACCTAAAGTCTAATTGATCTGTGTAAGGCACCAGTATGGTTTGTTATAGAGTTTCTTCAATAACATAGACAAAAATCCTAGAACAGAAAGTGACATAGTACTTACTGACACACAAGGATCTAATTTGCCTGGTATAACAGACATAACGGAATGATGGTCACACCTTGCAAGAAGAAACATTTCAATCAACATGAAACTGATAGGTTGTGTATTACAAAACAAATGGTGAATGAGATGTGTTTGCATTATCCTAGCCATTGGACTATAATAAAGCACTCAAAGAAGAGGCTTCATACAATGTACCAATGTGGGTAATCAAACTCAGGTATTCAGCTAACTAAACATTTCCAACCACGAGGCTACCCAATTTCCCTGAAAAACATATCCCCAATAAGAAATGCAACTCCATTTCCTACACAAAGAATAGGAACAGTGTTTGCAAATTAGACATATGAGAATATACATGGCCTGATAAGTAGCAAAGTCTTAATCTGCAATAACAAGCTGACAGTGGGAAGTTAATCCTGACAAGTCTTCAGCGCTTAGTAGCCAGTGTTTGGCCTCCAGCTCTGCCAATATTTGGCTGGTGACACCATACTGTGTGTTGGTGTTGTGTTGGTGTTGTGTCGTGTTGTGTTAGCTGCTTGTGTAGGATCACCTGGTGTCAGAAGATCCAAAGTTACATCATCTCACTCTGTGCACTGTCAGCATGGCATAACACTATTTACTATCTCGACATAGACTGTTCGTGAAACTCTAGTACCATACCAGGAGGAAGAGCTGACTTAGGTGGAACAATTATACTGAACATATGTATATATGTAAGTACTTCATGTTGGTAAGGAGTGAGTGAGTGAATATTGCTTAACGCCACATCAGCAATTTTGCAGCTATTCGCGGCGACCATGTTGGTAAGGAAAATGCAAATTTCCAGAAGGATATGTATATAAATAACTCTTGTATGACAAATACTCTCCTACCTTCAGTGAGTGAGTATGGTTTTACACCACTTTTAGCAATCTTCCAGCAATATCATGGCGGGGGACACCAAAAATTGGCTTCACACATTGTACTCACGTGGGGAATCGGGCCCGGGTCTTCGGCATGACGAGCGAATGTTTTAACCACCAGGCTACCCGACCACCCCTCTCCTACCTTCAATGACCAGGGCCCTGATCCACAAAGTGATCTTGACGCCATAACTATTGTATCTCAATGTTAAAGTATGGCTTTTACAATTATCTTAGCGCTAAGATTGCTTTGTGAGACATGGTCCTGAAAAACTTCAATATCAAAGCAAGCATCCCATGCCCAAATCAAAGAATCACAGGGCTATAAAGGAACTAAATAAGAAAAGAAAATAACTGCAGGGTGAATATTTAATGAGAATAATGGAACCAAATAACCTAAAAACCTGCATGTTAATTTCAGAAACAGATTTTAATTTAATTGATGCCCATGTGAGGATTAACAAGATGTGACTGATATGGCAGCATGTCTTTGTAGATAGAAGCGCAAAAATTAGATCAATCTCATTTTTAGTGTCATGTCTCATCCTTAAACAAGGAAACAAACTCGCACACACACAGAAAAATACTTAGATCAGGCTACAAGTAAACGCAGGCCAGACAAACAAGCTTTGACATAAGCCCACTTGACTTTCAGTCAGGTGAGCTAAAACGTTAGGTGTGAGGCATTCTATTTTTTACATTTATTTATTTTCAAACACACTGTTCAAGGCATCTGTGTACTGTGAATCACATGAACCATGAATGTCTGGTAAGTCAGTTTATGTGGCCTATTTCATCAAGTAAACACAGAAGGCAACACACAGTGATTTTCTTCATCTGCAGGTATTTGATATGATAAAATTATGTGAGAAAGGGTGTTTGGTATTGAGGCATGTGGAATAAAAAATATATATATATATATTATGGACTAAATTGCAAATAGACAGGGGTTAAAAATAACAAAATCTACAAAAATGATAGAAACAGACCAGCCTGTCAAAGAATGATACTTCTTAAAAATGCAACCATCCAAATAACCACACTTGACACTTTACTATCCTCTATTTATCAGAGAAACACAAACAGAGACAATGGTCAACCAAATGAACATAAAATTGTCAAGGAACCCAGTGCAGTGGCAATATGATACACCAGCCCACAACCTCTAACCTCTGACCTTGTGTCTATGAAACAGGAGACACTGTCTAGGGAGAATACATCAATTCATTAAAACATAAAGCTAATTAATAGAGAGTAATTAAAAATCAATGTGAGTTTAGGAAGTATGAGTGTTGGGTATCAGGTCCCAGTTAGGATGAGGAGTCCAAGCTTCCCCTATGGCGAGGCCTGTCAGCCCTAATACCCCTCACACGCAGTCTGACGCTAATAACATTAACTAGAGTATAAACCAAAGCAAATTCAATCAAAGACCAGGCCCTTGTCCCAACAATCAAAGGCAACTCACAAAACAAATGCAAAGGGTGCTTGTCTTCCCATAAGGGCTTCTCGGATAATCAAAACACAAAGGAATTCCAATAATATTTCCTACTTCAAGCAAAAATGACTACTTTTCGAATCCCCAACTGTCAAAAGCAACCTTTTTATGCAAATGAGGATTATTATTTTTGATATGAAACCTTATTATTTGGCATCCCCAAATTATGTCTTCCTGATGACTGTGTTTGTGGTCCAGGGACAGGTCATTTTATATTCTTCATTTTGGGAGAGAATGTTACAGTAAATGCTGACGGGTCATTTAAAATTCTTCCTTTTGGGGTCATATGGTGAATGTGACAAGCCCTGATAAAACTGTTAGTATGTACAAATCAGAATATCCCAGAATATCAGCAGCTTCTGGTCAACACGCAAGACCATCACCTTCCAAAGAACATAAGACTGAGCACTCTTGAGCAGGGAGCATCTGGACAAGAGTGCGATTTATTATTATATCACTATTCACGAACTTGTGGTTTACTACAAGAAAAGCTATGGAATAAATAAAATTATTTTACTTTGATTTACCAATTACTTTTCAGTTGATAACCTTATAAAAACATCTGGACAAGAAGGAACTTCACACAGACATTCATACCAATGCTTATGAATAACAAAGACGATAAAGATTAGTGATTCACCATTATACTAAAAGATTTATAATCCAAAACAATCTTATTGGTAATCACAAGACATTTTTAATGAAAATGACAGATATTCAATTAATTTAACAGTGTATTCAAAACATCTGCATAACATGTGGCTAGGAATTCTAAGACTAAGTGCACAAATTACTGCTATTTACTTTAATAAAATAAACTTCAGAAAAATACATGCAGTTCTCTTATAGTAAGCATTCCACATCTAAACATCCAGACACATTTCCAAATAAAATAATTTTCTGACAGTATCTCCACATCAGGAATATAAGGAGCAAAGAACTAAATCAGACAACCACAAAAAAGTCAATTTCTTATTCTCCTAATACAAGACACAACTTCAACCGAAATGTAGGATATAGAAATTTGCCTCACAGTTTTACTTCCTGGCTATCCCTTTAAATATGTTCAGGATAAATTAGTTGGCGAGAGAGTGGAGAGCCACCTCCCTGTGTGGCATATACACTTCTTCTGCTCTGACAGACAGCCCAACCAGAAAATATTAGAAACTCTGCAACTTAATCTAAAAAAGTAACAAACAAAAATCCGCTCGACTTAAGCTTAATCCATGTTACCAGGGTGGTAGCTACGATCAAGCTCCCCAGCTAAACTACACCTAACAAGATGGATTGAGAAATGCTTGGAGCAATTATCCCTCAGATTATTGCTTATGGGTAGCCTTCAGATTAAAGCAATGTTGATTTTTACTCATGAGGATTCAATTCTGAATTATTACAGTCCTTTTTTTAATATAACTCCTTCTTTCCAAGAGAAAATCCTGTACATTCAACAGGGATTGGAAGCATCAGGATTTGTCAGCATCAAATATATTCCCAAACATTTGTGTCATGCTTAGTCTTAGCTTGATAACTTTGATTTTTTTCCTGAGACAGGAAGTGACTTACAACCAGAGAAAGTTGGAATAAAATTTGAAAACTCTAATTGGCTTAAAAATAGAACTTTGAAACTGCAAACGTTTATTTAAATCCAGTAAAATGAGTTGCTGAAAGAAAAATCATAATTACCTCAATAACAGTTTCAATGGAGAACACTTCCATTCTCCACATTTCTCCTAAATGTATTTCGTAATGAAAGAAAATGCTTCACACATTTATGATGCAAACATGAAGTGTTTCTATTTCACCAAAAGGAATTAAGTGAACACTTTCTCGTACCCAAATCTATCTTCTTAAATTATTCATATCCTATACTGTATGAAAAAACATAACAAAAACGCTTTTCTGTTTATTTTAACAGACATATATTCCCCATACAAAAGTGATGATGAATATTAAATATATTTATATTTTTACAAACTGTACACTGTTTCTGGTCAAGAAACAAACTGATTGGGCCTAAAAGGAAAGATATATTACTTTTGACAACAGAATACAAACCCATACATTTGACTAACATTTGACTTCAGCCACTAGTCTGACACCTGAGGTTCTGCTATGGCCTAGTAAAATCAGCTGATGTTAGTTCATGTACTAAAACTAATAATGGAATGATGCCATTTGGCTAGTTGACCTCATCATTGTATATTTATATTATATATTTCCAAAACACAACACTATTTCCCTCCCCCAAGACACAGACCAAAGTTCTGCCACAATTAAGTGACCCTTCTCCATCGGACCAGTAGCCTGACACAAATGATAATCCATCAGTCTGGTGATGATCAACTTGAACATGCATATCCCCCTGTCACAGACAATTACATGGCTGATACATCATAACTCACTCCCAGAGCAGGGCTCCACTAGATAACAGGCCAAATCATATCACAGCCTTTATTACAGCCCTCCCTCCCCTCTTATTCCCCTCAACAAACCATTAAAATCACCAGCCCTGACAATACATCAGCATCACCTTCTTAAAGAAAAGTCAAACATCCACCTACAATTACTTCAAGGGTGAAAATTATAGAAATATGAATGCTGCCTCAACCTTATGTAAGGTATGATGAATTAAGAGAATCTTTGGAATTCTATTTAAAAAAACTCAAAGGGTATCCAAAGTGTTTTGTTCTTAAACATTGAACCATTGCTTGAATAAGAATCAAACATTTTTGTGAGGCATTATTCAGTTTCATGTATTTTCTTAACATATTTTAAAAATGCTCTTTCACTACAATCAGTATTTTATGCTAAAGTGAACATCCTGGGCCTTTTATTGTAAAGTTTTATTTACATCTTTATAAAATGTACAATCACAGATGTAGTTGAGCCATATACATGAACAGATTTCTCAATTTCCATACAGACTGACATGGTGAATTTAATACTTGTCCAGATGTTGTTCTTAAAGTTTACTCAATGAGACACAAGTACATTCACTTGACTGTATTTATGTGTAACTGTTTCATAACAACAAACACTGAGTACACTGGGGATAAAATTGAAAATAAACTTAGCACTTTGTTAAATCCTCCTATTTCAATTTAACCTACATCCTTAGGTATGACAGATTTCAAAGGTACACCTATAGTTTCTGCATAATAACCGAGCTCTTTCATCAATAATAGTTCCGACTCTGCAATGCTGCAGCCACAAGAAGAACCAAATAATGATTTAACCTGTAATTTCTCCCTACCACTTAAGAATTATTCCTGACAAAGACAATTGAACAGTTTCTGCATTACTGGTCAGATCCAATCAAATCTATAGTGTATACTATGAGACAACATCACATGCAATATTAATGTTTTGCAAATGAAATAATTCATTCTGCATCCTAGTCATTGATTCCTTAAAAGTATCGTCCTCACTCAAACTTACGAGAAGTATCAAGTATTGATCCATTATCCAAACAATTCTGTTTCAATATAGTTTATTGATTGTAAAAGAAATCATTTAATGCCAGAAATTCATAAGTAACAAGATGAGTTATCAATTCTTCGTCCTTGATTTTACTCTGTGTATGATGTACAAATGTTCCTTTACATTAAATTGTATGAAACATTGAGTATCGGAAAACTCGCGGAACGTGCAAAAAGAATTCCTGCAAGTAGCATCATAATAGCAAATTTACATAAATAAGGCTTAAAAGCTTCAAATTAAATCACATTATATTCAAAGCATTGATTCCGAGTTCTCTTTATTCAAGTTGTGTTTTTCCATCAGTTATTGACATCTCAATCAAAGATGGAGGCCACATTTCTTTAAGCGGGTGGAGCTGGCAGGGCAAATCTAACGCCAATTGATCGTACTGTGGAATGTATTCAAACTATGTCTTCAATGCAACAATGCACATTGTGAAAAACTTTCCTCAGGATGGATGTCCTAATGGAAAGGGTAAACACAGTCTAATTTACAAAAAGAAAATAATCAAAAAGATGGAAAGAGTTTCAGGAACTTAGTTCGCTCTGCCCTAGGGCAAGACACGTCTTGTGTAACAAGATTAAAAGCTCCCTTTCTCCTAGTTCCGCAAAAAGGTCCAAAATCATATTTTTTTACAAACTGATTTTTTATTCTGAAATGGATAAATGCATCATTTTTGAAAAGCATATCCAAGGGACATAATACAAGACAAAGTGTGACAATCCTCAGATGTTACTGTGCTTTCAGGCACCGCTCTTCGCTGTGACACTGCCATGAAAACAACAATTAGGAACTTCTGTCATCAATATGCCCATCAAAATTCTAAAAAGGAGACCATGTAATTAAGAGCATTAATTAACAGGTCCACACAAAAAGAACTTGCTGCAAATAAGGAAGTTCTGTCTAAAATACTTTTAGAGACTTGAATGCATCTGAACGTCTTTAAAGTTTTCAAATTTTCAACAGAGGTTGATGCAGGGGAGTTTTTCGGTTGGAGCCAAATAAGGGTCCTGTAGCTCACCTGGTTAAAATATCTATTTTGATCATTTTAGGTAACAGCCAAATTAATATACAGGAAACCTATGCAATAACCAATAAAGCCTACATTTATGAATATAGTGATACCAGCTAACAAAACTGAAAACATACTTCTGATTGTGTTTACTTTTAACAGCATTCTCATCTTTTCACAATTCAGTTTATCAAGTGGTTTACATGTGTATCATAACTCATGCTGCTAAAAAAGAGTCTAAAGATGGAATGGCTAGATCTGTCTTTGACATTTCTTGTTGTTCATAGGCATCTAAATTATTTCATAAAAATGTGAAAAGCAAGAATCAAGTTTCTTCATTGTGCAATGAGCAAATTATAACACCATTTTTGTAACAGCTATCAAAAACAATATGCAGCAAGCAAAATATGATCAGCAAACAATAAAGCAAGCTTTACTTTTTGACCATACAACAGTTTCAGGGAAAACACGACACAAACTTTCCCAAACTAATCTGAACAAGTTAGATGTCTTCTGCTGGCTGAAATATTAATTCTTTCACAATTTGTGTACATGTTACCAGTGTTTGGACAAATTCAAGTAATAAAACTGTTATTTTTCATTGTTCACCAGTCTTTTATTCTTCCCTCAGATAAGGATTGGTGTGTGCTACATTACAATCCCTCACACACACAGCTGCACAGGTGAACAGCCATCTACATCTGCCTAACCATACTGATGCTGCCTCAGGTTGTCATAAGGAATCCTCTGTACTGACATCTAGCATAGTGCTGTCATCCACCTGATCTAAATGATGGAGCTTCATCTCAGTTTCTGTTATACAAGCTACTTCCCTAGGATGAGATCTCACACCTTTTACCTGCCATGGGTAATGTCCTCATAGCTGTGACACAACACACCAACCAAGCCATTCATCTCTCTGCTATGTGCATTGTGGTGGATCACTTCCTCATGATCAGATCCTACTGTCAGGTCAGTTTATATGACATAGTTACTGAATTGATTGTTTTCAAGTTGTTTAACGCCGCACTCAGCAATATTTCAGCTATATGACGGCGGTTTGTAAATAATCAAGTCTGGACCAGACAATCCAGTGATTTACATCATGAGCATCGATCCACAAAATCTGGATACGATGACATGCATCAACCAAGTCAGCGAGTCTGACCACCCGATCTGGTTAGTTGCCTCTTTCGACAAGCATGGTCACCTTTTACAGCAAGCATGGGTTGCTGAAGACCTATTCTACCCAGGATCTTCACAGGCCTTACGGATTTGAATGAGATGTCACCAAGCAGCTGTGAGTAGTTAAGTAAACCGTCACAGTTAGCAATATTTCATGTGTATGTCACACCAGTAATCAAACCCCAAAGCAATATTACATCAAAAACCTGCCTGTGACACAACGATGAGCTTCACACATTGTACCCATGTTGGGAATCGAACCCAAGACTTCAGCGTGATGAGCTAACACTTCTAACCACTAGGTTACTCTACCACCCTACTATAAATATAAATAGACTAGGAGTGAAATACCAACTCTGAACATTTCGCACCCCATTCCCTTCTATCATGTTGTATTTCAATGAAACTCACAATAATATGGTCACACAGGCTCAGAATGAATTTGACGCTTCAACGTTAACACTAAACCCAAACCCGACATCCAATATGTCAATATTGCACAACGTTTTGCAGATGCTTATACACTTTCTCTCTTGTCAAAGAATCCATGATGTGATGACATCACAAACATATCACCGCTGTATTCCTGTGCCTAAGGTCAGAAACTCTCAAGCATGGGACAGGAAAACCCGTGGTAGATAGCATGAACAACTTTCCATGCTTTCAGGCTATGATGACACAATAACCCATACGTTGTGTCAAATCCACATTTTCATCACTTCTGATGGTACACTCGACCTTTTCTTTCTCATATTGCCCACAGAACGCCCTTTAGACAGAATTATCTCAATATGAATGATGGAGGTCCAACATTTGCAATTAGGTCTGAAGAAGGCATGTTACATACACAATGAGCCAGGTCACAGATGAGAACTGGTTTTCCAAGTATGTACTGTTCACCCCTGGCACTCATTGTGACCATTTGGTGTACATTCTATTCCCCTACAACTATTACTGTATATTCTGCCCTCACTCACAATACTATTAACATTTCTGACATCAGATATATCGTTATTCGATCTAAATACAAGCAATGTGGTGTGAAGAATAGGGATATGTATTGGAAACAAATTTATTGCAATATATTGTGATACAGGTACCTGTATTACGATACGTATTACGATATACTGGCAGCTGAAGTGTTTGATGGTGATTGACAATTATTGTACATGCATATCCTATTTTCTTCCTACTAAAGTAAATATTACTGAGATTGGTCAGTTGCTGCCATTTTGTATTCCTGGCTACAGGGAAGATGCAACGTGAGAGAAAAATCACTTCCGGTTTTAAACAGTTTTGTTAATCAAAGGGAAAAATCATTTGTGATTAAATTTCTCTGTAAATGTTAAAGTTATATGATAATAAAGCTGAAACTTGTTATATTTTTTGCAATAGGAATAGTTTGAAAAGCATATTGCAGTATACCAGTAATACTGTGCAGTCCTCGTGACAAACAAGCTATTCCCATTACAACTTCATCAACATCTTCAATATGAACCAAGAATACATCTTTGTTAAAAGAAAGAAAAAAAACATCAGCGTAATTCCAACACTGCAGTTTACTTCCGAGATGTCTCCGAAAGACCTTTCATTGTAGCGGTTGTCTGGTATTCCGGAATAGGGAAATATGTTGTAATGAATCTGAGTGTACAGAATGACCCTTGCTGCTAACAAGGCAGGTACAGTCTAACAAACCAGATCAGCTGTGTGACAATGATACCAGTGTGGAATCGAGACTGATACAGATGTGGGGATGAAGACAAATGGCTCGTATCGCAGTGGCAACAATAATACTAATCAAAAGGAAACCATCTGTGTTGATGGTGAGAGACCAAGTGTGAGAGACTATCAAATCAAATACACGTCCGAAAACATTCCCTCAAATCAACGCAAACTTCTCCGAGTTTGGATGTTTCAACATAGCCAAGGCAACACAAGGATAACATTAAACTCCCCTTATATTATCAAACATGGCCACAGAACAAATACATTGTGCGCATTCCCACAGGTGCAGGAGAAATGAGAGAGTGCCATGGCCCACTTGATAAGCAATGCACCAAAAACATGGAAAGACAATCTGTAAAGTATACATGTATAGAGCTCGCGGTCGGGGGACTGGAGGTTTGTGTAGACACTGCTACTGCCCTTGGTCACATGTGGGGGTGTAGGAGGGGCTGGGAGGGAAGTCTTTAGGGGGCAGAATCAACATGTGGGGACACAAACCAAAATGATTCAGAGGTACTTAAATTTGTGACAGGCATCATAACAGTGTCAAAAGACAACATAACATAAGGCACCTGAAAAGACACTACAATAAGCACTGAAGATATTTTTTCCCTATGAGTTTCAATATTTTTGTCAGTACTTCACATCTGCATTTGTTTGTTGTTTAATAGCATACGTAGTCCACCAATATTCCAGCTATGGCACCATGGCCTGTTAACAAGTTCTGACAAGCCAGTGATTATTAAGTATTACCATATTTTCTTGAGTATTGTGCACATCCAAGAATAATGTGCATCCCCCTCTGGGGGATTCAGTATTTTAGAAAAAAAGATTTGTGAAAAATATCCGCAGAAAAAAATTACTCCTTAAACCTTCAGCAAATTCAGGTAAACAAACCTGTGATAAGAAACTTGGTCAGTACAAATTTTGAAATTTGAGATAAACAAATCACCAGACATGTTGATTTACAGTTTAAATTGTATTTTCTGTTCTGCTAGGCATTGTTTTACATGCAGAGATTAAGATTACCTTGTGTATTTTTTCGTAACCTAAGCCGGAAAATGCAATCAGCTGTACACACATTTTTCTTGGAATCAAATGGTGATTCGGTTAAAACTTACCCATGATATAACCTTAAAGAATTTTGATGCAATGATAGGAAAATTTCTTATCAGAAACTATTTTGTTATCAGGAATAATATATTCCAATATCATGTTATTTTACCATATATATTTAAAACATTAATAACCATAAGCACAGCACTTTGATGCAGCTGATAGCTATTGCCAGATATATATTTTTCACATAGAACAATTTGACCAGTCACCGTCGAGGCTCCTACACACGTAATTGCGGGAACTATTTGTTGACATAGAATTGTCAAACTACAACAACAAACATTTAACGAGTCAAAGAATGGCATTTATGATATAAATATGTATGTATCCATTCTCTGTCAACTAAAGTCTGTTTCAAGGCGTCAAAAGCGGTAATCTGACCGTGGTTGCTGTTAATAACGATGAGTTGTGTGATCTTCTGATCACTTCACACAATTTCGCTGAAATTAATTTAAACAATATTGAAAGGAATTTTGATTAAAATTCATGAAATAGGTTACAAACATAAGTCCAGATATACTTGTTTATAAACAGACAGTGTAATTACAAGATTTCATTGCATACTCCTGTACGGATTTATTGACATGGTATTTCCAGTGTTACATGTTTACATTAATGTCTTTGCATTGGGGGAAAAAACATCAAACGTCATTATGGCATGTATAATGTACACCCCCTTCTACACAGCTGTTGGGTTTTTTTTAAAAGTGTGCACTATACTCATAAGAAAATACAGAATAAACAATGTCCAACATCATCGAGGTACGATGATGTATAATCAACTAGGTTACTGAGTCTGACCACTGGATCCATTTAGTAGCAAGAAGCATTAGTTATTGAGGACCTTACAAGGAATACCCATGGGGTTCTTCCCTTTGCAGGAGTAAAAAGTAATTCCTTTTAGTTGAATTGGTACATATTGGAATGAGCTAGTGAGTATGGGTTTACACAACTTATATTCCAGCAATAGATACGTTTTGGAAGTTATTCCAATGTCTGTAGTTCTGACCAGTCCTATGGATACCTTAACTGTTATGAATTTGGGCTGGGACTATATGAGGAGTGACATTTTCTAATGCTGTGAATCTTTACAAGTATCCATGTATTCACCAATAAATATTCCTGGAAATCTGATACTCTATCTGTGAAGCCTCCTTGTTGGCTGAGTTGTCATTAAAACTAATGTCCCTGAACACGTGACCCAGTATTTCCAGGAATGCAAAATACTATCCTGACTTCAAAAACATAATTCCTTCAATTAAAGAAAACTAAACACAAACAGCATAGACAAACAAAGAAACTGAAGGAAGGCTGATTAACCAGCCCCACCATGTGACACACCATCAATTGCCAGATGGTGAAACATTGCATCATGGGTCCATCAGCACATGCTTCATTTAGGAGTATATCTGTATCTTATGTCATTAGTCCCTCATTAGTCTTGTGGAGCGATGGGCTTGGGGCTAGACACTCCTACATCAACACCTGATAAAATGTGCTGCTTTCCCAGTCTGGTCTCTGCTTGTATTACATTTTCTCAACAGAATAGCTCACACTTTTATCTGATAAACCAGCTCCTGTAATCACTCTGGAAGGAAATGCTGGGTGAACTCCCAAGCTGCAGAATCTTTCAGGAGGCACTTCTCTGTATCCTTTCCGACAGGGGAGTCTGTCAGTAAACAAGAAGGGGCTTCTCAATGGACTTTCAGACAAGGGAGTCTTTCAGTAAACAAGAAGGGGCGTCTCCATGAGACACCAAGACAAGGGAGTCTTTCAGTAAACAAGAAGTGGCTTCTCAATGGACTTTCAGACAGGGGAGTCTTTCAGTAAACAAGAAGGGGCATCTCCATGAGACACCAAGACAAGGGAGTCTTTCAGTAAACAAGAAGTGGCTTCTCAATGGACTTTTCAGACAGGGGAGTCTTTCAGTAAACAAGAAGGGGCGTCTCCATGAGACACCAAGACAAGGGAGTCTTTCAGTAAACAAGAAGTGGTTTCTCAATGGACTTTCCGACAGGGGAGTCTGTCAGTAAACAAGAAGGGCTTCTCAATGGACTTTCAGACAAGGGAGTCTTTCAGTAAACAAGGAGGGACTTCTCCATGAGACACCAAGACAAGGGAGTCTTTCAGTAAACAAGTGGCTTCTCAATGGACTTTCCGACAGGGGAGCCTGTCAGTAAACAAGAAGGGGTGTCTCAATGGACTTTTCAACAGGTGTGTGTGTCAGTAAACAAGAAGGGGCTTCTCAGAGATGGAGGTCCTTGTCTCGTAGATGGAGGGGCTTCTTAATGCATCTGACAGGGAAGTCAGTGTTCCACAGGAAGAACTCTCCGACAGGAATGTATGTCTGGATACAATGAAGGAAGTGCTGGTGGACTTGCAGGGAAGACAACACTCAACTCTGCAACTTAGATCACAGGGCCACCTGTCTCCTCAATGTGCCATTACCATTGTCATATGACGGTTCATTTTCAGCCCTAAAGTTTATGCTTGTCACAAGTGCCAAATAACGAGGATCACTGGTGGATGCTCATGCTGTCAACCACCAGCTTGCCAAATCAAGACTTGATTACTTATGTCATATTGAACTGCTGGAATATTGCTTACTGAAGAAAATACTACATCATGAAGTCACTCATTTAAAACAAGGCAAAAAGTGAGCAGGGCTCACCAACACACCAAACTTCGATTCCAACATATTTCAAAGTTCAAACATGACAAAAGCGATATTTTTCAGAAAATCCACATATTGAACTCAAACTTTGCACTGCACCTCTCCTATTGGAATAGAAACTGTTCCCCCAATTTGAAAAGAATCCATGAGATAGTTTTCAAGTTATAGGTCGAACAAATGTTGAAGTAAAAAATTCAAAGTAAAAACATGAAAAATAGCTGTATTTTTTCAGACAATCCAAATATTGAAATCAAACTTCACACTGCACCCCTCCAATTGGTATTGAAAGTGTTCACCAAGTTTGAACAGAATCTATGCAGTAGTTCTCAGGTTATAAGTCGCACACAAAATGTCCTTGGGTGGATGGATGGACGGAATTCCTTGGTATAACTATAAATAAGTACTTCACTGTACCAATAGCTCTCTAACATACTAATAATTGCAGTTGAACCTGTGACGTCAGAATCTGTCTTGATTGTTTTACTAACTATAAAGATCTCAATCAGTCAAACACCAGGATTTTCTCCACAATGAGTCACAATAAGAACTGCACGGCTGAATGCCAAATGACAACTTGTCCTCACCCAATGTCAATATGATGTGTAGATATTGTAACACTCTTGGTATCAAATTCACACTTTATTGTGGGCAGCAATTATTCAGCAAAGATTAAACTTTAAGAGAACTACAAGGTGTCACTGGATGTAACAGCATAAAGCCCTGTTACATAGTAACCATGGAGTGCTTATTCAGCAGTTGAATACTTCACACCTCTACAACTGTCAGGCCACCATCGGGAGGGATATTTAACTGGTGATTATCTTCATCTTTTAACTCCCACCCCAAATCCATCTAATCCACCTGTCTCCTGCTCTATCAGATTAACGGGATGACGTTCTTAGAAACAGATCTGGTTACTGCTAAAAACCTGGTGACAAAATTGGTATGCGGGATGGGGTGTTGATATCCTATGTTCTCAATTGGACCACACTTCTAAACATTGTTCAACTTTCAAATGTACTAATTAATTTTTTCCCTGATGAAACATAATCTACACAAGCTTTTTGAATTTTGAGATTGATATCATCTGAAAAACTACTTTATCAACATTCATGAAGTGTGAAATTACTGGCATTTATTGAGATATGAAAGAGGCTATTCTAACTGTCATCAACATTCCCTTTCAATAATATCTACAATTCCTGGATCAAATGTGGGAAGTCATCCTTGAAACTGGAAATATTTATCAGGGTTTATTTTCAATTTCGGAAATAAATGAAGATAATAACAAACAAATGTGTCACCTTAATGTCATAATATCAACATGACAACAGATATCATTACAATGACACAGCTGTTGTCCTCAGTAAATCTCTCCCAAGGGCATTCTGCTACCCACAATTAAGCTAGTATGCTGAAAGTTATGTTAGGGACAAGAGCGTCTGTCGTATTATGTTTCAACAAAAGTGCCTATGATATTTAAGATCAACAATGATGTGGAATTGTTCAGTTCCTGAACCCTGATGTCACAGTAGGTAATAAAACCTTACATCAGCTCCACAGGGACATGCACAATCTCCCTCACCCCCACCCTGCGGGATATACAGTGAGCGTATGTCACAGGCCATTGCTTCACTGCTGCCATCCTGCTGTCAAACTGGATGGGTGGACCGCACAGACAGGCTGTAAGCAATGCCTGGACCACTAGCAGGGAGGGATAATCGAGACCATGTTTGTTTGCCAGGAGTTGGAAGTGTTTTCTCAAGTCAGAAGGTGAAGGAGCTAAGATAGAAGTACAACCTTTACTGATGGGATGTGTAGTTGAACCAGTTGTTTCCTTTTCAAACCTTTTCTTGTTCTACATATGTGGGGTCACTGCAGAATGTTAGGATTGTAGCTTTCTTGGAAAAGCTAAAACTCCACACAAGCTAAGTATTAAAGAGTTAATCTTACAACTGATACTCAGCTTGGAGGTAATTAAAATTTATTATGTACAAATATGAATGTGATATCATATATGTCTATGTGATGTGAATAAGTGATGGTACAGTTAGCAATGTAGTAGTTGGATCACAGCATGCTGTGAGTGAGTGAGTAATTGCTAACTTATACTGCAGCCAGCAATGTTACAGCTTCATCACTGGGGGCTGTAAATAAACTGAACAAGTCCATACAAGACAAACCATAGACTCATTGTCTGCACCATTTATGATATCACCGGTGACAAAACAGTAATAACAACAATAATAATAATAATAATAATAATAATAATAATAATTAAAAAAAATAATGATAAAAAATAAATAATAACAGTGTTTCCGTTCTCCGGTAATTGCCGGCTTTTTACCGATAAAAATATCAACAAGCCGATAAATATGAACATTGTCGGCTACCATGTCCGATAAAACATTGTTTGTTTTAAGATATGATCATGTCAACAGTTACTTGCCTCATATAAATTGATAGGCTTTATTCATCAAACACAGAAACGCAAGCGTCTGTCTCGCATTCCAGGGAACCCCCCATCTATTAATAGCATGACTATCCCGCACCAATTAACGTGCTTCGCTTTGATTGGATAATATTGTCTTGATAGATGACGTTGGTAATCACGTGATCTCTGACGCCTCGTAGCACGAGATTAAACATGCCGAAGGCGAAGCAGACGAATCTTTCCACTTTCTTTTGGGTGGAGACGTCTAGTGCTAATCTGAAACGGAAACATGCGAGCGAGCGAATGTATTGAATCAAACACTCCCTCGACCTCGAAATCTTCGGACACAATGCCTAGCGAACCAGACTTGAAAAAGAAAACGAAATCTGTACTGCGAAAGTTAAATGCAGAGTGGTCGAATGAATTCAAGTGGCTTCGTTTTGAGGAGGAGGGCGACAAAATCATAATATTTTGCCGAATCTGCGAGGCAGCAAAAAAATCTAACGGTTTCACTAAAGGTTGTATTAATCTCAAGAAATCTGCTTTGAAAGATCATAGAGACAGCGCCTCTCATCATCAGGCCATTACAACGATGTATCACAAAAATGCAATGGCAGTGCATATGGAGGTGGCAGCAGACAAATCTGACGAGAAATTAACAGCAATGTTAAACACAGTTTTATTCATGTCTCAAGAAAATATTGCTACCTCCAAGTTTTCTAAACTAATCGAACTGCAGCAGCGGAACGGATGTGAACATTTACAGGGAGAAACGTACACTCATTCGGACTCGATAGACGCGATGGAGAATGCACTTGTTGAGAGTACTAAAGAACATTTAAAATCTAAACTTGAAAAAAGCAAGTTTATTGGACTCATTATCGATGAGACTGTAAATATCACGGTTGAAAAAAAACTGATATTGTTTGTGAAAATCGTTAACGACGGAAAGGCAGAAACAGTGTTTTTAGGAAATTTTTCAGTTCATAGTGGTACAGCCGAATGTATCATGGAAAAAATTCTTGAAATTTTGCCTCAATGGAACATTCCTTTGGAAAAAGTGGTCGGTCTAGGATCGAATGGTGCGTCTGTTATGACCGGGAAACACACAGGAGTTGGGAAGAGGTTGCAGGATCATAATTCATATCTTGTGCACGTCCATTGCATAGCCCATCGTGTCGCACTTGCTTCAGCCGATGCAGCGAAGATTTCGAAGGTCGTAGCGGACTATAGAAGGACATTGAATGATATCTACAAACTGTTTGAATATTCAGCAACGCGATACAACAGATTGCGAGAACTTTCAGAGGTCCTTGAAGATTCTGACTTTTCAAGTTTAAAACAACTATGCAGTGTTCGATGGCTTTCCGTGGGACGGGCGGTCAAAGCAGTGAAATCTAACTGGCCAGCTCTTGTTCTCGAAATTGAAGAGGAATCTGCCGAGCGAAACAACGCTGATGCCACGAATATTCAGAAGAAAATTCGAACGTACTCCTTTATCCGACTTACTTACATGATGACTGACGTGCTCCATGTGATGGAAAAAATTGTTACTCTTTTTCAGAGAGAGAATATCAACTTGGGCATGATTATGCCAATTGTGAATTCTACGATTGACTCCCTTGCCAGTCTAGAAAACACAGCAGGTGAAAATGAACAGCATTTCTTGGATAATTTGAACAACGGGGAATTTCATGGAATTCAAGTCACATATGGGGACCCGCGATCTATCGGTGCGTTTGTGAAAACCCGTTGTGGGTTTATTGAGGAACTCTGTAACTCTCTGAGAAAAAGATTTCCGGAGGACTCGCTTGATATCGTTACTTGTCTGGACAAAGTGCTCAACCCAAGCCGATTTCCCCAAACGCAAGAGGAACTGACAGCTCACGGAAGGGAATCCCTCGAGAAATTACTGGACAAATTCTGCCTCCCGATTGGTCCAGCTGAAAATGACGTCATCAATCGCATCCGGGCGCAGCAGGATTTCACACCCTTCAAGATGGCGGTCAACAACATTGGAGCCGACTCGTTCGAACAAAGTTGCAAGACAGTGATTTCTGAACTTTCAGATATTTATCCCGACTTTTCCACTCTGTGCTCGATAGCACTTGCTATCCCAGTTAGCAGCGTTGATGCTGAACGTGGATTCAGTTTGCAAAACAGGATACACTCTGCCAGTCGCAATCGTCTTTCCCAACAACGGATAAACAACCTGATGCTGTTGAATCTACACGCAGACGTCAACAATACTGTCAAACAAGCTACGAAGATCTTTCGTAGAAAGAAACGCAAATTTTAACAAGTATTTGTCACAGAGTGACTAAATATCCCCCACCATATACACCATAGTACCAAATATGAAGACAATCCAGCGATTAGTTCTTGAGATATTGTGGCAACACCGTTTTCCAACTCCAAAAACAGATTTGCCTGCTGTGACCTTGAAAATGGGGTCAAGGTCACCAAATCTGACAGGTGTATGCGGTGTCTGTATATACACTATAGTTCCAAATATGAAGACAATCCAGCGATTAGTTCTTGAGATATCGCGGCAACACCGTTTTCTAACTCCAAAAGCAGATTTGCCTGCTGTGACCTTGAAAATGGGGTCAAGGTCACCAAAACCGACTGGTGTCTGCGGTGTCTGTATATACACCATAGTTCCAAATATGAAGACAATCGAGAGGTTTAGTTCTTGAGATATCGCGGCAACACCTTTTTCCAACTCTAAAAGCAGATTTGCCTGCTGTGACCTTGAAAATGGGATCAAGGTCACCAAAACCGACTGGTGTCTGCGGAGACTGTATATACACTATAGTTCCAAATATGAAGACAATCCAGTGTTTAGTTCTTGAGATATCGCGGCAACACCGTTTTCCAACTCCAAAAGCAGATTTGCCTGCTGTGACCTTGAAAATGGGGTCAAGGTCACCAAAACCGACTGGTGTCTGCGGTGTCTGTATATACACCATAGTTCCAAATATGAAGACAATCCAGTGTTTAGTTCTTGAGATATCGCGGCAACACCGTTTTCCAACTCTAAAAGCAGATTTGTCTGCTGTGACCTTGAAAATGGGATCAAGGTCACCAAAACCGACTGGTGTCTGCGGAGTCTGTATATACACCATAATTCCAAATATGAAGACAATCCAGTGTTTAGTTCTTGAGATATCGCGGCAACACCGTTTTCCAACTCTAAAAGCAGATTTGTCTGCTGTGACCTTGAAAATGGGATCAAGGTCACCAAAACCGACTGGTGTCTCCGGAGTCTGTATATACACCATAGTTCCAAATATGAAGACAATCCAGTGTTTAGTTCTTGAGATATCGCGGCAACAAACAGGTGGGACGTACGGACGTACGGACGTACGGACGGACGTACGGACGGTCGTGAATACTATATCCCCCGCTTCGCGCTTTCGCGCGGCGGGGGATAATAAACAAGTCAGTATGTTTTATGTTGTATTTTATTGAATTTATTAATGACTGACAAAAATCACAAATGACCGGTATTTTGGTACATTGCCGGCTCATCTGTCCGGCAGATAAAAATATGACCGGAATCACTGAATAAATTGATACTAGTAATGCACTATAGTCCATCTGTTAAAGCCACAGCACTAACACCAATAATAACCCTGTCAGTGTATAAGTGTCATGGGCACACTCGATTTTCTTTCTTAGCTCCCTGGGGAGTATACAACTAAGTCGCTAGAAGCTTAACAGTCACGTTACAATCCCATCCTACTGGGTACCCATTCACTGCTGAGTGAAAGGAGCCATACCTCATGTATAAATTATAATCTCACAATCTTGATATTCATTACATAGTTTCAACAAAATCATACAGAAAAATAATCATTTCGTCAGGGTTTGATTTAATTTTTTTATTTACAAAAAAAACACACATAACATTACAAATATAACAAACTAAATACCCTCTATTTCGTGGGAGTGTCTTACCTCTATGAAGTTGGCGAGCAGGGCACAGCTCAGCTCCTGTTCCAGGATGTGTCGGTTTGATTGGCTGTTGAAGCAGCAGGAAATGAGGGTAGGGAACAAGACATTGGTCAGGCGCGGGTCACTGAAGTACTGGAACGGCAGTGCGCACAACTGCTGCAACACTGTCGGAGGCTGGCCGGACTGGACAAACATCTGAAACAAACATCATTGTTTACAAAGATAGTCTGCAAAATCTATACAACAGAAAAGTAAAGAAGACACTGTCAATGTTCCCCTACAGCGTAGATAGTCGCCCATGCTATCAATAACTGGTTTGATTACTTACAAGACCCATCTCTGCACTGTAATATTGCTCACTACACTTGCTCACTCTCCTCTAGAACCAGGCTGGATTACTTGGTCATCATAACCTGATGTGGACTGAAGTGTACGCTGTCAGGAATGGTTCCCCCGCTACACTGTTTAAACCAAAGTGTGTTATATGACTGCAAAACAACTTACAGTGGAGTAAAACCCCATCCTTTCTCACTTAAATGATAAAAATGATCGTGTTTGCCATGGACACACAATTGAAAGTGAGTTATAAGTCAGCAGCCTGTAAATAATCAAGTCTGAGTCTAGGCCAGGCAAGCCACAGGTTGACTGCATGAGCTACAACTCATTCCATCACAGCCACATCACACATTGAATATGAATGTAATATCATATATGTCTATGTGATGTGAATAAGTCATGTTACAGTTAGCAATGTAGTAGTTGGATCACAGCATGCTGTGAGAGAGTGAATGCTAACTTATACTGCAGCTAGCAGTGTTACAGCTTCATCACTGGGGGCTGTAAATATACTAATCAAGTCCATACAAGACAAATTACAGATTCATTGTCTGTACCGTTTATGATGTCACCTGTGACAAAGCAGTAATAAAAATAACTAAAAAATGGATACTTGTAATACGCTCTAGTCCAGCCATTTAAACTTACAGCACCAACACAATTATTACCCGTTAGTGTATCAGTGTCATGTGTGCACTCGATTATCTTTCTCAGTTCCCTGGGAAGTATACAACTGACCACCCTTTTCTTATGACAAACATTGGGTAGTGAAAAGTTTGTGCCCAAATCCCACAAGGAATATATGATGAAAATGGGGACACACTTGTTTCCCAATATTTGCCCGAGAGTTCAGGTCCTAATCAATGTCCTTGCATATATCTGTAGATGCATACTTGCTCCAGACTAGTTTGTGGATGAGAATTGACAGACAATCAGATATGAGTGTTGATGGCGGCACATGTTAGACAACTTCACTGCCAAGCAAGGGAAGACCTACCTCTGATACTAACTCCTCAGGTGATAAGCAAAGACATTCATAAACAAAACCTTCTGATAGTAAAATAATACCTGATTGAAAACAACATGAAAGCACAATCTTCAAGATTACTTTCCACCGGGGGAGGTTATTATTCTGAAAACATTATTTCTATCCCAGTGATTTCTTTCTCAGTACTGATCCCTATTGTTGTTTGACATACGAATTTCCTCATAAAGCCTAAAATGAAAAAATATTTATTAATACACAATGCCATTTTGTGGTCGGGTAGGGTGGGGGAGTTGAGTCCCATCCAGGATTCGAACCCACACATTCAACCTAGAATCTGTACTTTACTGAGAAAGTGTTATTCCAATATTTAGTTTTCTGTACTCAGCTATTTAAACTTTTCCCTACTGACTTACAGATGTTAAAAGTTAAGTAAGGATCCTGTGGTCCATGGGTTTTGCTACTACAGCATTGTATTCTAGAGGTCCCAAAATATTTCCTTTTAACATTAGGGTTCACAGAAGAACCACTTGGCTTTCATTCTTAAATTGAACACTCCAAAGTACCATAACAAAGAAACTTTGTCTACATACTTATAACCTTATACTTAAACACTTCAACAAATAATACTGAATCAAAGCTTTTAAAATCTAACTAAATTAACTTAACACATTCTTCTCTTAAAAACTGCTTTGTCATTAAGATGAAAAGCATACTATTTCAAATCTATTTTCATAGGATTCAATAACATCTCATGTCCAAAACATGTTTTAGGTATCTAACATATAAACACCACTTGTCTCAGCAGCCAGTACACTAGACCAGTTTCTATACAAAGTACACATGAGACTCTATACCTAACACTGTAAAAACTAACCCAAACTCTGTAACTGGCACGGGATAGCTGAGTGAGACAACTAAAGCACATAACTTGGACTTTAAGTCCCAAAAGAATTCAGCTATTGTCTACCGAGCCCAGAGGTGATAAGAAACTCGTCATGGGCCAGTTTCCTGTTACAGGATATTTTGATAAGCTCAAAAATTAATAAAGCCGAGTCCGGGGACCAAGCACTGGCTCTCTGATACCCTGATCTTCGAGGAACTGGCAGCCAGATAGTCCCTCAGAGACCCCCATGCAATTTATCTTCCATTCAGTGGTCAATTGATTTCATCTCTCAACTTGATCATCTTTCAAAATAAATGAAACACAGATCATTTGTGGATACTGCCAATGCCTTTTGTCTGGTAGCAAAACAAAGAATTAAAGTGCAGTTGGAAAACCATCAGTCGATCCTGGACCATGAAAACAATGTGCTAAGTGTCTGGGCCACACTGTCAAGGAGAGACTGGTTCAATATATCACTGCACACAAAAGTATCAGGGACACATCTTGAAGCCAACTTGACACTGGAGTATCTAGCATTTATTCAGGTCCATTATTTAGCAGTCAACAAAATGGAATGGCTTTTGGATAGCTGACATAGCTAAATGTTGTGCAGCAATAACTATCAGTCTTTTACTGTTTTTCAACTGGTATTGGCAAAAGCAATTTGATACTGACGATTAGATTGTAATACAATATATTTTTTAATCTCTCTACCAATATTACAATTATTACATGAGGAAGAAGCTTGATATTCCAAGTCTCTGGGTATTTTCAATGTCGTGCACTGATACATTTCATCATGTAGTTTATTAATGATTGGACAATGTCATAAGAGTTGCCATCCAGGTATGACCCTTTGATGAGCAGTCTACTACAGCTCAGATGCATAATTTTGTAGCCCCAAGTATAAAAGTATTTCGAGTTGAGTCAACTTTGCAGTGACTTTAACCTTATCACACAAAATCCATGACTTCTCTTTTTCATATTGAGACTAAGAGGAGATTAGCAGTGGGGTTGCCTTGTGGTTGAAGCATTAGCTGGTCACTCAGAAACACATTCCTAGCACCATATACAAGAATACTGGCTTCAACCCAACTCACTCACTCACTGGAAGAAGACAATTCTGATTGGCTATAATGCTGACACCACACATTTTCTGTTGACTAGATTCATCAATAATATTTGACAGATCAAGTCTCTGGATAGGAATAAGGTCTGAACCGTAGCGGTGTCTGATGAAGCTACTAACTATGCATAAGTGACTGAATCTTTTTTCTACAGACACGCATCATGAATGCCATGAAACATTGTAAAGAGACCAAGGAGATTACTGTTGTTAAGAATGTCCAATACTTCTAATACATCTTCTTAGACAGAAATGTTGAAAATCGTAATAGTTCACGATATTATCTGAATAACTACATGTGAATTTGTGTGCATTTGATGAGCTTGAAATGTTATTTACCAATGAGGCAAATGAAAATGTTATTATAGATGTTATTCATATGTTTAAATTATATGTTTAAAGTATCATTATGGTATTTAACCTGTTTATATAAATAAGACACAACCTACATAAATATGTTGTCATCATACCAAGATAAGGTCATTATTGTCATATTAGTGTGGCGGCTCATGAGTGAATTGACTATAGTTTGCTCTTTGTCCATATTAATCAGTTTCAGTGTACATAACCATTCAACTGATGACATCATAAGTCATGCAATGATGTCATAGATGAGGAATGTTTCAAAGCAAAACACATTCACTTTTAAGCAATCTCTCATACATTTAGAATAAATTGACTGTGTTTCTTTAACAATTGGACGCTTTGTCCATGAATTTCAACTCCTTCACTTCATAATGGCAAAGGACTGCCAAAATTGTTGTAACATCACGCTCATGCAGGACTACTTGAATTACGAAGTAAATGTAAACCCACACAAGCAGCCATCCTCAAGAGATATGTGCACAATTTGCAACAAGGATTTTTTAAACATTGTCTGAATTTCTGCTCCCAAAAGATTATCAAGCTGACTTGATACGTATTGATACCTTTGAAATATTGTTTGCTTGACCTGCAATTACGTTATGTACATGTTTATTTATACAAATGTTTACAGTGCATCTTCATCTAATGAAATATTTTCTGCCAAAGCAAATGTCAATCTAAGATCTAGGGTGTAAGTTGTCCTGGAAGCAGTGAATCTTTCAACACCCCTACTTATCTACATCACACCACAAATATCAGCATTGTCACTCACACTCCTAAACTGTCTTCTTTTAAAACAAACCTTTCACAGATCTCCCTACCAAGCACCAGGATTGCTCAAATAAATTGGTACATGACTTTTTAACAGCTACTTCACACAGAATCCCTATTTTGTTATTGTACAGATCTTCCAAATACAAAATACTAATTAACAAAAGGAAATTTGAAATGTTCATCTTAAAATAACAACCATTCCAAAATGTTTCAATTTATGTGAAAAAGAAAAGTGAAAAAAACTAAAGTAAACCAGCTTTTACAATTCAAACATTTAACATACTTGAGTCATTACAGATTTAGATGGCCCAGGAGATAGGAAAGGCAGAGGTTGAGAGTCATTTCTGGCGATAAGTTGATCAAAGTTGTGTTGACATGACTGACGGGAGTCCTCCCCTTTCTGTTACAAATTATATTCACATCTATCTGCCTGCTGGCACACTGGGCATATTTCAAACATCACCCCACAGTGACACCATAAATCACAAAAACTTTCATTGGTCAGAATTGTTGTGTTCAACACAGCAATCTCGCATACACTTCCCTCGCAAGTTATGTTACAATCACGTGCTTCTAATTTACCAACATTCTTTTTATTTCCTGTTTCTACGATGTTTTTCAGGGCAAAGGAATTTTTCGTTAGCAAGCTAGCATAACTCATTGCACCTTCGGATTGAGGGAAACACAGAAAATAATTAAAGGCAGATTAAGTCAGTGTGGGTTCCTTAGCATGATAGCTCTATCCCGCCAACCTCACTCTCAAACTGGCATAAATCGCTTCATTCATAAACGGTTAGGTCGTACCAGATCATAACTGTCGACTTGCTCCAGTCCACATTTGAGTAACGAGAAAGGCTGCACATGGCAGGAATAACCCTTCAGTTTCTGAGGCTCATAATTGTAGAAGTCATATCTCACCCCTACAGACAGTCAGGGGGAGATTAGTTCAGGGTTTCTCCCACTCTCAGACATCAGGAGCAGTTCAGGCAATACTAGTCAAACTGAATTTCATATCAGCTCATAAAGATGACACCTTATCAGAAGTAAAACAAAGGCATCAGTGTGGAGTATTGGATGATGTAGTAATCAAGCACATCTGACATGCAGGAACAGAGACAAGGACAAAACACTCCTATTTCCTTCTGAGATGTTCCCTCGTCAGACACATCTCATTCCACCTGTATCCATCACAGATGCAGACTTTAAAACAAGGATTCTTACCCAGCCTTCGTACCATTTAACAGCTGACGGTGCCAAAAATATACTGTTCTTTAACTTTCAATAATTCTTACATGAAAACACTTCACTATGTCATCATTTTGAAATTATTATTAAGGTGCATTATCAGAAACATGATGATGTTACAAAAACAGAATGTTTATCTGAAAGTTACACAATCTGACAATACTAATATATATTCATATCACTTCCTCTATGATAACTCGCCTTGACACCAAAGTATGCGGCTTGTGCCATAACTTCAAAACAATGGGAGGTCCAATGATTTTTTTCTTTGTATATATTTCCCTTTATATCATTAAATAACATATCTGACACCAAATATCTAGACGCGAACGATGTCTCCAACATTGCACATAATTATCAAGACTGGATCAGTACCTATTTGTTGACAAAATTAGGCATGAATCTCATAAAAGCAAATCAATGGCTGAGATGATTTTGATTATGAGAATGTTTATCCAATCTGTAATGGTGGCATTGAACAAGCTGGTTTTATGTGAACATCACTGCACTACCCTGATGAATGTAAGTCATGAAGTAGTGAGCAGGTGAGTGAAAAGTTAACAGACCTTCCTGCAATAGTTCCTCCACATGGTGTCATATAGTCAATAAGTAAACATGGAGCAAGTAAGAGTAGGAAATTAAACCCCAAAGTATGTCATTTTCCTGTTCTCTTTTTTCAATCTGGAATGTATGTATGTATTTATGTACAGTAGGGTAGAACAACCTAATACTAATGTTGAATTGTCACATAGCAATAAGACCATAAGTATAGGGGACCTTATGGGTAAAACATCACATTTTGACTTCTCATTACATTTTAAAACTACAGTATCTTAGGAACACAAAAATACAATTCATAAGCTTCAATTCATATTAATTACAGGGATACATGGCATCAAACATTTGGGCTCATTTTATGCAAAGTCCCATTTTCAGACTTATAACTGTTCTTGTAATAATTGTAGTTGTTAATGTCAGATTAAATGAACGTAGACATGTATGATAAAATGTTGTGAAATAATGTTTTTATTACATTATGAACTAACAGGAGAAAAATAAGTACAGTCAGCACACATGACGATTTATACGGAAGTAAGCTGATGTCAAACGTCTTTCAGTTAGGATGTCACATCACAATTGAATCCCAGCACCCATAATGTCCCTTTTCTCCAGGTGGGTCACATATGGTTATAGATCATAACTTTATTTATTCATTAGTTAACAATAATTGAGAAAAACAAAAACACATCCTTTGTTAGTACTATCTGATCTCCTTCAAACAACATTTATACCATGTTCTTAATACTTATCTATTCTTTCTGAAAGAAGAAACTCACTGACAATTGTCCAGAGAATTATCTTTCTTCCAGAGAAAATATAAGGTGTGGTAAATTTCCCATTCATTGCACACTTTTTCCAAACTTAGCAATAAAAAAGGAACTTTTGGTCAATTTACTTGTCAACTGTGATATATGATGTATGTATGTAAAAAAACCATTTTCTTCACAATCAGTGTAATCTTAGTAACTTCTGGTTCTAAAGGCATCATCATTTGCATAAGTGCATTCATTCACCATCTCAATCCTTTAATAAAGTTTATCATAATTGGGTAAATGACTAAAAATGGCCATCTTTAATCAGAATATCCTCTACTTTAATCATCATTTAGTAAGGAAATTTGCCTCAGGATAACAGCTATTACAGAGCACAGTCTCATGAACAAATTTGAGCCTAAACATGCAAAATGAATGGTAGTGAATTGTCCTGTTTAAGGATCAGCTGTTTTGTAAAATTGGAATAATCGGAACTTTGATTACATTCTCGTTTGATTTCGTGACAATTCCAACTGGCCTCTTGATCCCAGGCACCTAGATAATGCCCCCTGATGATAGAGGTTCAACTCGCTGCTTTCAACTTTCCCGACTTACCAGCCAATATTTCAAATCATTTATTGAGGCTAGCATAATCCAAATGGAAAATTCTATCAAGCTAAGCCCTAATGACCCCAGTGTAATTTTCCAAACAGAAAAGCGTCTGATTTGACTTGCAGGTATACAATCGTAGAAGTCAGAGGCATTGAGAAATACTGAACTGTGATTGAGCGCTGGGTGATTTAGCTGATCAGGTTGCTGGACAAAGCAGGGCCAAATCCTCTATTTAACCCAGCCTCATCAGTCATGCCCTAGGCTGCCAAAACATTAGGACAGTCGCTCAAAGGCGACCAAGTCGCTCTCGTCACAAGATGAATTAGTTATTTTGAACCTTCCTTATCCTAATGCATCAAATATCAGGATCTGAAAGCAGAGACTGCAAGATGCACCTTTTATTATCTCAACTTAATCACTAATGCATCAAAAAATTGTATCCCGAGCTTCCTACTTTCTGCTCATATATCACTAATCGCCCTGTTCAATATCTCAGTTTGGGTTGGATTCATTTTTCTTTTATTCAAACTAATCCCGCACCAAAGAGGGATTCAACACTCAAATATCTGAAATAACCCTTTTCAATCACAGAATCCTGGTTCCTTGTACATTAGTCTAATTTGCTACCTACTCAGAGCAATATGCAATCACTCCAACAACCAAAACAACTGGTAATGTCAAGCAAGGGAGCCACACATTTAGATCGTGTCTAAAAACCTACGACATTATTGCTTGTGCAAGGAGTATAAATACAGACAGATTTTTTTCCTATATTCAAATTGATGCAGCTTTGAGCAACATGGGTTAATTAAAATAAATCCATCTCATCTTTACTCATGGAAAACCAATCTACAAATTGAGGTCAATAAGTGTGGCATTTTTAGGATTCTTCATCAGAATAAAATAGAAATAACTGTAGACACTGAGATTAGTATTTGGAGCATGAAACAATTCAATTCATGTAACTGTATATACAAAAGTAAACAACTCATTACAGAACATGCACTTCTGTAACTGATGAAAAGCGCCTTCACTACATTTAGCCTCAAACCAGCTGATGCTGCAGAAAGCAAGGACATGTTGTAAAGACTGTTTTTATTTACATAAAATAGAACCCACTGTACCAACTTAAGCATGACAGTCAAGGGGTCTTCGTCATAATCCTATGTTGAAAATGGAAAATTTGGGGTCCCTAGATTCAAATACTATGGCAGGCAGGCAGGCAGGAAACCTTAATGACCCCAGTAACCCCCCTTAATTTTTAACACTGATAAGTCAGTAAAATCACAAGGGTTGGGTTAAAGTTGCAACAGGCTCTTACATGATGCAGAAATGTGCATCCAGTATGCACAAATGTATATAATGGACTCAGAAAAAAAAATATAGTGCAAGACTCAGGTTGCACAGTAACATTCATTGTAACAATTTTTCCACAAGAAATAAAAAGTTCCTGTAATTAAGGTAATTATCAAATCGTACAGTACAGTACAGTACAGTACAGTACAGTACAGTACAGTACAGTACAGTACAGTACAGTACAGTACAGTACATCATTTCATTACTTTACAGGTCCCTCACATTTCCTGTAAAGACCCTTCAAATTAATTATTGAGGGTCCCTTGGACTCCAGTTTTGTAAGTCAAGGTAAAACCCTGTTGCAAAGTATTCAGCATAATGATTGATATCAGAGTACTACTGGGACAGAAACCTAGAATAAACCTAGGTAGCAAATCTAAAGGATGCCATGAATTTTGAACACCGGACGGGAGGCTAAACTTGGTGATCAATTAAGATATGTACCAAGTGGCATAAAGCATACGACTCTCAACTGTGTCAGTAAAACATTCATTACTATCGTCTTTTCTATTACTCAAAATATGCCAACATTTCTGATAATCCAGCCAGAGTGTGACTACACAGCCATATATGAAGGATAACATGTATAGGTCATCTATATCTATCTTTCACTGCTATTCTAACCTCCTTGAGTTACAGCAGCAATGACAGATATTCTTTCAAAAGATTAAGATCAGTGAAGTAATGTTTAATGCCATAGATACTGACGATCAATATAAGCTTAAATCTGACTGACAACCAAACGTTCTGATAAAACCACTTGGATACCGATCTTTCATCATTATCTTCCCCCGAAATACTCCATTCATTGAGCATCAAATCCTGACAAATGGTACAGCATCAATATTACTTTTGTAGCACACAATTCATACATAACACAAACGCCAAGGTAGTATTACACACGCCCCACACATCCTCGGTGTTCTCTTGCAGTTCTGCTAACAAAGCTAGTCGAAGCGGTCGTTCCTCTCCCTATGGGCTGTACACGGGTCTGTTATTATTCCACTTACACCCTAGGGGCCAGCTTCGTACTGCCGCCCCAGCTCGCGAGATCCCGACAGGCTCGGAGACCTCCCTAAAGAGCCCATCCAGGACCCTAATCTTGCAGTACAAAAACTAATCCAGGCAAAATATGAGCTTTATTCAATTAAATGTCACACTAAGCTACATTAAAATATTTCATGTTGTCCCCCTGGATTTGAGTCTAGTTTAGAAAAGAGCTTTTGTTTGTAGTCTGGTGATTTTAAGTTGATTAAATGTGTCCTCATCATTGTCTGGAAAAACTCACAAAGTCATAAATTTTGCCTGGGGATTAGAGTTTTACTCGTTACTGGCGTGACGGGCCTGGCATTAAATACGTGTGATACCAGATACATCATAGACAGGGGTATTGAGAATCTACCAAGATAAAAGTGATCAGTAATGCTAGTGGGTGCCAGATTACCTCAGGATAACATGGCTTATTACAAGCAGAGAAATGTTGATGAGTCAATTCAATAACAAGCAGGATGACCAGGATGTACAATGGCTGGCTGGGATATAACCACTATAACACTAGCAAGGTAAACCAGCTTATCTCTGTAACAGGTAGACCAGACAGTGGCCTTACTGGTGTGTGATAATGGCCGGCAATTGATTCCAATTATCTGTTAGTCATTGGCTAGTTTGGTAATGGGCCTTCAGTATTATGTAGATAAAAGCCAGCGGGCTCATATACTAACAGGATGAAGGTGTGACAACAGGTATTATTTTAGATCATCAGAATTGTTGCAGGTTTTGAATTATTTATTTCAGGTCAGGGATGCTGTGTGTGGGTTGGAAGACCAGTGTAATATGATATACTTATTTAGCATGGTAAAAATGTCTCAAGCCATAAACGTTGATTTTATACAAGCTGAAATCATGGGGGTTTTTCCTGATGTTAGAGGACAGTCCCATGCAATGCTGAAGATGTAGACATTTCATATACATATATAATGTGTGAACAGTGATTAACCTTTGAAGATAAAAAATATGTAAATCTATTTTCAAAAATTCCCATTTTTCCTCAAATTATTAATTTGCTTTGCCTAAATCCTGAGCATCTCATGTTTTGATTGATAATGTCATTATAGTAACTCCAGGGAACATAGGGAGCCAAAATAATACATTGGTGAATTCTTATGTTGAAAACAACTGCAGTCTCAGTCTGTGATCTGGAAGATTGACTCACACTGCATACCGGGATATGTAATGGGTTAATGCAAATAATAAACAGAGAGGTAGGATGAAGGTAGCATAAATAAGTGACACTTGGTGAAGTGGTGAGGATGCAGGTACAGTAGAATGGTGAGGTAGTTGTAGTAATAGTAGAATGGTGAGGGAGGTGTAGGAATAGAATGGTGAGGTAGGTGTAGGAATAGGAGAATGGTGAGTAGGTGTAGGTATAGTAGAATGGTGAGGTAGGTGTAGGTATAGCAGAATGGTGAGATCAGTGTAGGAACAGTAGAATGGTGAGGTAGGTGTAGGTATAGTAGAATGGTGAGGTAGGTGCAGGAATATGAGAATGGTGAGGTAGGTGTAGGAGTAGAATGGTGAGGTAGGTGTAGGAGAATGGTGAGGTAGGTGTAGGGGAATGGTGAGGTAGGTGTAGGTATAGTAACATGGTGAGGTAGGTGTAGAAGAATATTGAGGTAGGTATAGGAATCGGATAATGGTGAGGTAGGTGTAGGAATAGGAGAATGGTGAGGTAGGTGTAGGTATAGTAGAATGGTGAGGTAGGTGTAGGTATAGCAGAATGGTGAGATCAGTGTAGGAACAGTAGAATGGTGAGGTAGGTGAAGGTATAGTAGAATGGTGAGGTAGGTGCAGGAATAGGAGAATGGTGAGGTAGGTGTAGGAGTAGGAGAATTGTGAGGTAGCTGTAGGAGTAGAATGGTGAGGTAGGTGTAGGAGAATGGTGAGGTAGGTGTAGGTATAGTAACATGGTGAGGTAGGTGTAGAAGAATATTGAGGTAGATGTAGGTATCGGATAATGGTGAGGTAGGTGTAGGAATAGGAGAATGGTGAGGTAGGCACAGGAATAGGAGAATGGTGAGGTAGGCGCAGGAATAGGCGAATGGTGAGGTAGGTGTAGGAATAGGAGAATGTCAAGGAAGGTGTTGGTATAGGATAATTGTAAGAAAGGAGTAGGTACGGTAGAATGGTGAGGTAGGTGTAGGTGTAGGTGTAGAATAGTGAGGTATGTGTAGATATACTAGAAAGGTGAGGTAGATGTAGGAATAGAATGGTGTGGTAGGAGAATGGTGAGGTAGGTGTAGGCATAGTAGAATGGTGAGGTAGGTGTAGGCATAGAATGGTGAGGTAGGTGCAGGTATAGGAGAATGGCGAGGTAGGTGTAGGAATAGGAGAATAGTGAGGTAGGTGTAGGCATAGTAGAATGGTGAGGTAGGTGTAAGTAGAGGAGAATGGTGAGATAATGTAGGCATAGTAGAATGGTGAGGTAGGTTTAGGTATAGGATAATCGTTAGGAAGGTGTAGAAGAACGGTGAGGTAAATGTAGGGAAAGAATGATGAGGTAGGTATAGCAAAATGGTCAGGTAGATGTAAGTATAGGATAATCATAATGAAGGTGTATAGAAAAAGGTGAGGTAGGTGTGTGTACAGGAGAAAGAGGTGACAATGGATAATGTGAATGTATGTATAGGGTTATGTGGACAATAGTTGGTATGTTAGGTAAGATTTCATGCAAAATTTGTTAGCAGCAATAGAGACGAAATGATGACTGGTATGATTGACGGTCTACTTCACAGTGTATCAAAAGTAAACTCTACCATAGTGTCCATGAGCACAATGTGGTGCAGCTCACCTGGTTGTCTGTGTTCAGCACAGTAAAGTAGCCCACACACAGGATGACTTCGTGCATCAGCTCCTCGGACTGGGTGTGATGGGAACAGTACCAGATGAGATAGCTCGCGATGTGACGGAACTCAAGGGACATACCTTCTTCCCCAAGGGTTTTCTGAAACAACAAAGACGAGGTGAGATACAAAAGACTTATGTTGGTCATCAGTACCACAGCATCTATACATTGCAGCAGGGTGGCACTGGTCAGATCAACCCTCACTCAATGTGGGAGTTCCATCTTTGTAAGAGATGGATGACCACACAATCTGAATCAGTTCTCCAGATGCAATGTGAAAGGTGTGAATAAGCACCAGGGCCCCATTTTACAAATGTTAGACTGCCATAGCCCCTGTATATATGTGGCCTACCGTACATAAAATCTGAAAGTAACAAACAATGAACCTGAGTTTAGCTCTTTGCAGAAAGACCCATACTGTTCACAAAAACATATGACAACTGACAGCTCTTTTATAACTTGTGCTTTGTGATAATCAGCAATTAATCATAGCTATCAATGAACAGTGATTAAACTTTATCAGGACAGGAATAGCCAAATCTGTGGATATGGATGCTTCCTGGAAAGAAAACTCATTTTTACATCGTGTTTTTCAAAGCCTTAAACAAGATTTTAAACATAAAGTCATTGAGGAAGCCATTAATATTGGTACACATGGAGCTGAAAAATCACTGGTACCTAAGAAAATATGGTTCAAAAGTTTTGACTTAGAAAAAAACAACTCATATATTCCACCAATGTCTGTCCTTTCATACTATTGAAGACAAAGAAAATAACGAATGAAATTTCATATTTCTTACTATCCAGTTGGACGACCATAAGTATAAAGACTGCAAATATGATCAGCTACAGAGATGCCATCTACGTCACTAAACTAAATTTGGACTAGTGGATTAATGCTCAATTCAAACCCTGCACTACATTTGTCATACCTGCAACTAGCTTAGATGTATTACTACATTTGCAAGAATAACCATAGAAAGTCAGGAGTCCAAACACTAAGGAAAATCAGATGACCTCAAAAACATAATCATACATTTTTGGCTTGATTATAACATCCATAATTGGTTAACATTCTGTAGATGGCTGAAACAGTCATAGAGACGTTGACCTTAAACCACTAGGCCCTGATGTTCCCATGAGAAAGGGATGAAAGTCCAGCAACCACCAGTAGAACCAGCTTCAGTCCAGATGGGCCAAGTATGGACATCTCCAAATCAGCATCTCTGTCCTTACTACAACAACATCACATCGTCCCTGTCACAACAGGCTTGCTGGCTAACAACGTTGTTAGCACTAGACACAGCAACCAGCTCAACCTGCTGCCAATTTGTGACACTGATACTCAACTGATTGGCCTAAACTGTTCTGTCCTGTTCCAAATGGAATCTTAATTCAGAAATGCATGTTCCTCATTACTTGTAGCCAGACTGGCTTAGAAGTCATTAACATTGACATTCAAACATGTTGATGCAGAAATAATCATGTTCTTCAAGACAGGTGAGCTTGGCAGTCAAGATGACGATGAGAAATTTCATGATAATCTACATAGGAAATGATATCAATTTGATATTATGACAGAAGAACTGATCAGATACTTAACATATTAAGATATCCCAAGGGTATCTTAACTTATGGCAGGGATAATGTTTAGGCTATGGTGGTCCAGAGCATATGACGAAATTCTCGATTTTCTACATGCGAAATTTTCTTTCCATTTGATAGAAGAATCAGTTATAGTATTACATAAGATATCACAGGAGAATCATCTGGTTCTTCACATACAACAGGAGGAGGAATTTGCTGACAAAGAAGTTGCAAGGGGGAATGTTCTTCTCTCATGTCATGATAAATGTAACAAAAGATTATAAAATATTAAATCATCATGAATGTACAAATGAATAACGACTTTTTTCTTAAGTGTTCAAAAATCAACTTCCCAATTCCAGTGTATAGAAATACTAAGTTGTAGGGACCCGTGAAGATCCGGGGTAGAATAGGTCTTCAGCAACCCATACTTGCCGTAAAAGGCAACTACGCTTGTTGTAAGAAGCGACTAACGGGATCGGGTGGTCAGGCTCGCTGACTTGGTTGATGCATATCATCAATCCCAATTGCATGGGTTGATGCTCATGATGTCAATCACTGGATTGTCTGGTCCAGACTCGATTGTTTACAGACCTCTGTCATATAGCTGGACTATTGTTGAGTGCGGCGTTAAACAACAGAGAAACAAAACAAACAAACCATACCTGAAATATGTGAGCAAGTGGACAGAAGTTTAACAATATTTTAGTTGTATCAGAGCCTGTCAGCTTAATGGGGGAAAGAATGTCCAAAGTAATATCTCAGACGTTAACACTGTGGTAAGGTGCCGATAGACCAAGGTTTAATAATCAAGACAAATGAGGGATTTAAACCAACAGCCAGCACATAGCTACACCTTAGACTACTGGGCCACCCCATGTTTGCTGATGACACTGTGGTAAGCCTGCTCGCCATGGCTGATGACACTGTGGTAAGCCTGCTCGCCATGGCTGATGACACTGTGGTAAGCCTGCTTGCCATGGCTGATGACACTGTGGTAAGCCTGCTCAACATGGCTGATGACACTGTGGTAAGCCTGCTCGCCATGGCTGATGACAATGTGGTTACAGTGTGATACACCTGCTAGACCACGGCCATTGATTAGGGCTGTGTATTGGTAAATGATTTGTATTGGAAAATATTGCAATACAGGTATCTGTATTACGATATGTATTGTGATGTATTGGAAGCTTAAGTGTTTGACAGTGATTGACACTGATTGTACATGCAGATCCTATTTACTACATACTAAAGTAAGTAATACCCAGCATTCTCAGGTGACGCCATGTTGTAGTCATTTGATACAGGGGTGATAACGTGAGAGAAAAATCACTTCAGCATTTCCCCTATTTTGTCAATCTATTTCATTTGAAACATCATTTGTGAATTAATTTCTGTGTAGAGTTTGGGTTAAACAATACAAAAAATAGGAATTTTTTAATATATTTTTACCAAATATACCAGAACACAGAAAAAATATTGCAATATGTAGCGTTTGAAACGCAGTCCTACGAATGACAGTGAGGAATTAGTGAGAACCCATGGCTGGTAACAGTGATAGGTATGCTATCCCATGGGTCATGACACTGTGGTAAGTATGCTATCCCCATGACACTGTGGTAGGTATGCCAGCCCATGGCTTATGACACTGTGGTAGGTGTACTAGCGAATGGCTTATGACACTGTGGTAAGTATGCCAGCCCATGGTTCATGACACTGTGGTAAGTATGCCAGCCATGGTTCATGACACTGTGGTAGGTATGCCAGCCCATGGTTCATGACACTGTGGTAGGTGTACTAGCGAATGGCTTATGACACTGTGGTAAGTATGCCAGCCCATGGTTCATGACACTGTGGTAGGTGTGCTAGCCCATGGCTTATGACACTGTGGTAGGTGTGCCAGCCCATGGCTTATGACACTGTGGTAAGTATGCCAGCCCATGGCTTATGACACTGTGGTAGGTGTGCTAGCCCATGGCTTATGACACTGTGGTAGGTGTGCTAGCCCATGGCTCATGACACTGTGGTAGGTATGCCAGCCCATGGCTTATGACACTGTGGTAGGTGTGCTAGCCCATGGCTTATGACACTGTGGTAAGTATGCCAGCCCATGGCTTATGACACTGTGGTAGGTGTGCTAGCCCATGGCTTATGACACTGTGGTAGGTGTGCTAGCCCATGGCTTATGACACTGTGGTAAGTATGCAAGCCCATGGCTTATGACACTGTGGTATGTGTGCCAGCCCATGGCTTATGACACTGTGGTAGGTGTGCTAGCCCATGGCTTATGACACTGTGAAAGGTGTGCTAGCCCATGGCTTATGACACTGTGGTAGGTGTGCTAGCCCATGGCTCATGACACTGTGGTAGGTGTGCTAGCCCCTGGCTTATGACACTGTGGTAAGTATGCTAGCCCATGGCTTATGACACTGTGGTAGGTATGCCAGCCCATGGCTTATGACACTGTGGTAAGTATGCCAGCCCATGGTTTATGACACTGTGGTAGGTATGCCAGCCCATGGTTTATGACACTGTGGTAGGTGTGCTAGCCTATGGTTCATGACACTGTGGTAGGTGTGCTAGCCCATGGCTTATGACACTGTGGTAGGTGTGCTAGCCCATGGTTCATGACACTGTGGTAGGTGTGCTAGCCCATGGTTCATGACACTGTGGTAGGTGTGCCAGCCCATGGCTTATGACACTGTGGAAGGTGTGCTAGCCCATGGCTTATGACACTGTGGTAGGTGTGCTAGCCCATGGCTTTTGACGCTGTGGTAGGTGTGCTAGCCCATGGCTTATGACACTGTGGTAGGTGTGCTAGCCCATGGCTTATGACACTGTGGTAAGTATGCCAGCCCATGGCTTATGACACTGTGGTAGGTGTGCTAGCCCATGGCTTATGACACTGTGGTAAGTATGCTAGCCCATGGCTAATGACACTGTGGTAGGTTTGCCAGCCCATGGCTCATGACACTGTGGTAGGTATGCCAGCCCATGGCTTATGACACTGTGGTAAGTATGCCAGCCCATGGCTTATGACACTGTGGTAGGTATGCCAGCCCATGGCTTATGACACTGTGGTAGGTATGCCAGCCCATGGCTTATGACACTGTGGTAGGTGTGCTAGCCCATGGCTTATGACACTGTGGTAGGTATGCCAGCCCATGGCTCATGACACTGTGGTAGGTATGCCAGCCCATGGCTTATGACACTGTGGTAGGTATGCCAGCCCATGGCTTATGACACTGTGGTAGGTATGCCAGCCCATGGCTTATGACACTGTGGTAGGTGTGCTAGCCCATGGCTTATGACACTGTGGTAGGTATGCCAGCCCATGGCTTATGACACTGTGGTAGGTGTGCCAGCCCATGGCTTATGACACTGTGGTAGGTGTGCTAGCCCATGGCTCATGACACTGTGGTAGGTATGCCAGCCCATGGCTCATGACACTGTGGTAGGTGTGCCAGCCCATGGCTCATGACACTGTGGTAAGTATGCCAGCCCATGGCTTATGACACTGTGGTAAGTATGCCAGCCCATGGTTCATGACACTGTGGTAGGTATGCCAGCCCATGGCTTATGACACTGGTAGGTGTGCTAGCCCATGGTTCATGACACTGTGGTAAGTATGCCAGCCCATGGCTCATGACACTGTGGTAGGTGTGCTAGCCCATGGTTCATGACACTGTGGTAGGTGTGCTAGCCCATGGCTTATGACACTGTGGTAGGTATGCTCGCCCATGGCTTATGACACTGTGGTAAGTATGCCAGCCCATGGCTTATGACACTGTGGTAAGTATGCCAGCCCATGGTTCATGACACTGTGGTAGGTATGCCAGCCCATGGCTTATGACACTGTGGTAGGTGTGCTAGCCCATGGTTCATGACACTGTGGTAGGTATGCCAGCCCATGGCTTATGACACTGTGGTAGGTGTGCTAGCCCATGGCTTATGACACTGTGGTAGGTGTGCTAGCCCATGGCTTATGACACTGTGGTAGGTGTGCTAGCCCATGGCTCATGACACTGTGGTAAGTATGCCAGCCCATGGCTTATGACACTGTGGTAAGTATGCCAGCCCATGGCTCATGACACTGTGGTAGGTGTGCTAGCCCATGGCTTATGACACTGTGGTAAGTATGCCAGCCCATGGCTTATGACACTGTGGTAGGTATGCCAGCCCATGGCTCATGGCACTGTGGTAGGTGTGCTAGCCCATGGCTTATGACACTGTGGTAGGTGTGCTAGCCCATGGCTTA
The DNA here is from genome assembly GCF_023055435.1 of Haliotis rufescens. Classification (NCBI taxonomy): domain Eukaryota; kingdom Metazoa; phylum Mollusca; class Gastropoda; order Lepetellida; family Haliotidae; genus Haliotis; species Haliotis rufescens. The sequence goes on along the minus strand of NW_025963779.1, from coordinate 54,958,852 downwards.
TGACACTGTGGTAAGTATGCCAGCCCATGGCTTATGACACTGTAGTAGGTGTGCCAGCCCATGGCTTATGACACTGTGGTAGGTATGCTCGCCCATGGCTTATGACACTATGGTAGGTGTGCTAGCCCATGGCTTATGACACTGTGGTAGGTATGCCAGCCCATGGCTCATGACACTGTGGTAGGTATGCCAGCCATCCTGGAAATGCTGACATATGTGTGATATCTGCAGGGGAAGCAGGGCAGGTACAGGCTGCTGTGAGAGACACTGTGGTCCTGAGATCAGAGACATGTAGAAGATTGGTAGCTGTAAACACCACCAGGCCCAAGGAGAGGGGCTATCAAAATATCAACAGGCACTCCAGGGTAAAATGGCAGGATAATCACTTGCATATACAGCCACAACAGAAGAAACAGTTGTTCAACCAAGTTAGCTGGATTCCTAAATTTGGTTTTATTCAACCCGTTACATTTTCAATGTTTAATAAAATTGAACTGATTGATGATAATTTTATGAATAATTACTTATTGACTTTAATCATTAGGTCAATAAATTCAAGCAATCTATGACATATGTTACTTGTCTGAGGCCAAGCCTGGGGAAATTCTTTGGTCAAGGAAGCTTAGCTTATGACAATCTGAATGCAAGTAGTAACACATATAACATGGCTGGGAGGTGAAGTTCAGGCTATTAGATTCAAACACTGTTTACTAAATTTAGAACATAAATTTATACTACCAAAAACGTTATATGAATATGTTAATCATAGAAACTGATCATATTTTGTCTATTTATTCTAGTTTCATGTTGTGCAGGTACCAGCTACCTACCCTAGTGCAAGAGATTACCTATATAATATCTATAATACCTATTCAATATGAAGCAGCTGTCATGCATAGTTAATGCAGTGGTGGAAACATTTTTACTCCACTAGTCCTTCCTTATAATGATAACATATAAGCAAAACCCTTAAAAATGGCAAATTTCTAATACTCCTTATGATGGATTAACTATTAGGCAGTTTGGTAAGGACTACAGGACTAGTGCCATTTCTAACGCTGAGTTAATGTCAGTTACATTGAACATAGTTTTAAACTATCAAATTTTATCATATCAATATAACAATCATTGTGTAAATAATTGAATATCAGTTTCCTATATCTAAACACAAATCAGGCATCAAAGCTATTGTCAACATAGTCCCAACAACTTGCTGCACATTCTTCCACTCGAGCACACGTCCTTAGACACTTTGCCACACATGTTTTTGTGAAATTCTTGTGAAATGAGAAAACAATATAGTGCTGTAATGTCTATGATATGCCCATCAACACCCAACAGAAGGAAATGTCCCCTTTAAACACAACTCCAGACTAGCACGTTCTTCCTAAGGCAGATCACAAACTATACAAGACTCTGTCGCGCGACCCTCACAAGCAATAATAGCTTAGAGCTAAAAAACATATACACAAAATGAAATGAAATTGAAGTATTTGATCAAGAGAGTCCCACCTCTGTTGCGTCGCCAGCGGCAAGTCCAGTGTGTACGTCCTGGTAGACGTCAATGGTATTGGTTTCAGAGGAACTGCCCATAACCAGAGAAAAACTTACATAGAGAGGTTTATATTCTTCACAAAACAATATGACATCAATAAAACTGTTAGACGCCAATCTTTGTTTGAATATGGGGTTAATTCGATCAGTGTTGGATGAAAGGAGAGTGTAGATCCGCTCTGAAAGTGTTAATGGGCATTTCAGTACTATTTCATGGACACATGATCTTCTGATTTAAGGGGGTTAACTCATGTAAGAAGTTGAGGCTGTAGTGAGTGAGTGGATGGATGATCAGGTTAACTCTGCTTTAACTAGTGCTTCATTTATATTGACTTAATGAGACAGGAAAGCCCAGAGAGTATCAGGTCGAGGACAACTACCACAAGCATGGTAAAGTTTGTTTGTTTGTTGTTTAATGCCGCACTAAGCAATATTCCAGCTATATGACGTCAGTCTGTAAATAATCGGGTCTGGACCAGACAATCTGGTGATTGACATCATGAGCATCGATCCACGCAATTGGGATATGATGACATGCATGGTAAAGTATACAGATCATATAGTTGCAGCAAATATGGGATTCAAACCTCCTTCTATTTGCAGTATCATAGAACACTTGGACGGCCACAAAGCTGCACTTGCACTGTAAAATTACCACTAATTCAGTTTGATGCCTAAACATATATATGTTTAAATACTTTTTTAACTTGCAGTATTAATTAAACAGTATTTCTCAACTATTGTGAATTGGTAATTAGATCTTGTTTTCAAAGATGTGCAGCTCAAGTTTAAATAAAATGGTCACTCTAATATAACTAAAGACTGGGTTGTATCTAGACATGTGACAGTGACGGAAGAACTTGTATAACACCCCCTAGACACTGAAGTTTTATTTTGCCACAAATTCAGTATAGAAATATTTAGTCTGCATATAAGACTTTCCCAGGGAGGCCCTTTAACTCCTAATGGCTCCTTGATGTCTGGAATGTACAATCATTTGAATGCATGGCAGTATAACATTTACTTTCATATTGTATCAACAAAATGAAAGAATCAAGAAATATATATCTTAATATACTATTTCAGATAGCACAATAATTTCATTCAAATTTCAAATTTTGTCATTAATAATCATTTCCACATTTAAATTATTTTACAATGGTTCTTTTGACTGTGAAGTAGGAGAGGAAAACATAAATACAGGAAAGTAATAATTCTCCACAAAATAACCGAATGAACTTATGATAAACTGAAAATATGAGGCAAGTAAACACACGTCTCGACACCGAGCCACTACAAACACCTCCTGGTCTGTCATTTATTTTACCTACAGATTTTTTTCTTCCTTGACAAAAATAGCTCCAATAAATTCCATATGAGAATGTTTTCTAAGCGTGTTTGCACGGACTCACTCGGGGAAACGTGGTGACAATCACAAAAAGAGACATACCCAGCGCATGTTGTCTAAATATAATGCCACCACTTTCCATTCTGGCGATACAGTCGTAATTGAGACAATATTATCAGCTTGAGATACCAATACAGCTGTAACATTCAAACATCTTGAAGAGAGAAGTAACAAAAGAATACATGACCCCAAGCACACCCATGATCCAAGGTGACAATGCTACAGAATGTTCAACTAGTACTTTGAGAGGCTGACCCAATGGGTTCAATTGCATCGGCAAATCAACTTGAACATCCTAGCTTGTGATCTAAGCTGCCTATCTCAATTAACTCACACTAAAAGTCAAACATCAGAATGGATAAAGTATCTCAAATGGATTCATGTACCAATGGTTTATTTCTTTGTCCACTGACCATGTACATAATTCCACTATATGTACAGCTTCTGAATTAGTAGATTGTTGGTAAATGAAATGGCATTTACAAAGAATTAGCTTGAATTTTTAATGTTTCGGGGTGTACTGTAATAGTATCACAGCAACACCTCAACTGAAATCTTTATCAGTTAGTCCTCAGCATCAGGTTCCTCCTGACATTTGTCCTTCAAGTTTCTCACCCACTACTGGGATAGATACACCACTGTCAGGATACCGTCCATTACAGCTGGTGAGTGGGTCAGCGAGTGAGTTTGGTTTAACGCAGCTTTGAATACTATTTCAGTTAAATCCCAACAAGGCAGCTTATGTGGGAGAAAAGCCGAAGTGATGCAGTTCTTGGATGTTTATGACTTGGTGAAACCCACAAGCACCATTACAACAAATGCAACAAAAAGACAATGCCTACCTCAATCCAACTCTTGTATCAGGTGTTATGGTTAGGTCCAGATACATTTAGGTTTTCCAGCAAGACATATCACCTAAACAGCTGTGTAGCCATGAGTACATGGATACAACACACTATAGACATTTGTGAGTGTTCAGATTTTGATATTGAAAGGGAAACAAAAGCATATTATTTTTTTAAAAAGCACATGTCACAATATTATTCAATATGATTCAATCGATCCACACAAAAGATATACACAAACTGTGAAATTGATAAGTAATACCTACACTTGTTTCTACTTTAACAGCAGCATATGCATGATATGATAGAACCAGGTTTCAAGATAAAAAAACCCAGCTCTTGCCTTGTTAACATTGGAGAAAAGTATCCACTCAAAAGTTCAAGAAACCTTGAATAAAAGTTGAAACAAAACAGTGTCTGTGTTACATGTATGACTAGGGGTTACATTGAAAGTATGTTTCTATGACTGAACATGCAAGGTCACTTCAAAACCTTCAGAACATGTGCTCAAAATGAAACAGTGCTAGGATATGGCTAAGTCTGATAGACAATTGCAAGTTCTCCTCCAACTGAACATTTATTGTCACACATTATGGCAGTCCAGATGACATCTTTGCTGGAAAAACAGCGAGGTAAAGACTACAAGGCCTTTCTTGTCTCACTAACTTTACCACATTCCTGGCGTACGATGAAAGGTTGAGATTCAAGGTATACCCAGTGACGACGCTTCCAAATGCCACACATTTAGTTGTGGGCAGCAATGTCCACCACGTAGTCAGAACTCGCAAACCTTCCACGAACTCTCAAGTACCGTAGTTCTGGAATTGCCCACCACCTGTTCTGATTCAAACCTCACAACCATTTTGACAAAATTGCAGCCATCTGCTTAGAATTTCATCTCAGTGAGTGTACTTCCTTTTTCGGCATGTCAACAGTGCACTGCGTACAGCGTGACACCAAGTGCAGACCACAACCTTGTGAGGCCAACTTGCAAAACAATAGGGAGATTTGTGCAGCCCCAACCTACACATGGTAGTAATAGACAGCGTAAACACTGCAAAATCATTACAGGCGCGCGCCGAGCTACAGATTATATTGAACGCCCTCTGTCACTTGTCCTAGGGGAACGGACCTGGGGTCACCAAATTGACAGGGTGGGGAGGGGTTAGGGTGGGGGTCCTTTAGACAGTGCATATCTGTACTGAGTACATGTAAGTAGTATTATCCTAGTGAGAACAGAGCAGTCCAAGCTACTGTGACCAGATGGTCTATGTGTGTTCACATATCAAAGAACAGGAGCTAATTGTGCTACCTTAGTGGTAAGAGAGCCTGCATACAGAGACAGAGGACTCCATGCACTACAATATAAACCACCAGGCAAACTACTCAATAAAATTGTTGGAAAGAGAAACAAAGTTGGAGGTTGTTACATGATTTCCCAGAAAGGCATGTGGCATTTATTTGCCACTTACTAAACTGAAGGGCATTTTAATGATATACAAGGTGCACGGTACATAAAAGTTATTGTTAACCTATTCTGTGTTAAAGAAGAAAACCATGCAGACATACATGTAAGATGTGAAAAAAATGTTTGTATGGACACCTAACAATGAAATACGTTAAAGAATGTGTATTTTTGCTTATTGCTGTTGATTAAGACATGAGACATAAATGATGCAATTGCAGTCGAAAGTCTTCTTCAGTCTCTGGTCTCTGTATTCTTCCAAATCAAACCCCAAGAACCACGTAAACAGTTAACACATTTCATCCATGAGCTCCCTTCCACAAAAACAATGACATATTCCCTATGAAAAAAAATTATTCTTTTCCATTTGAGTCAAATTAGTTTCTTGTTGTCTTTTCCATTTTGTATTTCAAAATTTACTTCAAATTCTTTTTTAACTGAAAACAATTGAAAAGACAAATTTTCTGTACAGTTTACTAAAAATATATCTTAATTGTTTTATGAAGGATCAACTGCCCATTTTCTATTTGACCAATCATAAAACAATTAAAAATAAAACAACAAAACTAATCTTTTTATAATCGATGTACATATACCCTACACACAAATCCTGCCCTGGAAAGGTTTGCCTAGCTGTGTTACACAATTGAGATGTGTGTGGTCTGCTTTTTCAAAAGATACATAAAAGCTAACAGAAACTTCAATTGAATTAAATACGAAAACATCCAAAATGAACACATCCTACAGCTAAATCCGATCCCAGAAATGTCCTCACTGAAAGATGCCTGAGCTTCCCCAAATGAAAGGTTGCCTGAGAGTTGAGTGTGGTGTCACACATACAGGACTTGAGAGATGATGGAGTGAAGTGTACACATCTTTACTTCATTGTGTTGGGCAATGATACTTGTAACTCCTGACCTTCCCTCTCCCCAGCAGGATCTACAACTGCAACAGCAGCCGTAGCAGCACAAACACCACCCGGCCTTGCACAGCTCAACACAATACTCATCCTGTCTTATGTATTGGGATATGAAACAGATACGACAGGCCTCATAGAATCTAGTGATTGCCGAGTAGTGTTTTGTATTAACTACAATGGAGAGGTTTCAACATGAGGGCTTAGACTTGCATGAGTAAAAAGGGCATGGCTCCTACTTCTGTGTTTTAAATCAATGAATGAGAATCTTGAAAGAATGCAATAACCTATCCAACATGTTTCCATTTTAACATCAAAGTGAGAGATTAATTCTTAAGTAGACAGGATTTTGATTGTAATCTATGACAAACAAAGGCGTATCAACTGAATAGATTGCAGCTCTGTATGTATACTTGTTACATGATAATACATCACCTACATACACAGAAAAGGTTGAACAAAATAACTTGCTAATCTTGGTACTTCCTGTCTATATGATGACCAAACACAAGAAAGGAAACAAATTGTTAAATGAAAATACCGGAAATCATGGAAGAATATCATATCCCATTGACATAAACCAGCAGGAACGTTTGTAATTATACCACTTTGGATCAAAGTTGTTACTATGAGGAGGAAGAATATCATATCAAAAAGATTACAATCACCGTAAATGTTTTGAAAGAAAACAGAGGGAACTTTCCTTTTCTAATTTTTGTTTCATACGAGATCAACTGTTCCTACTGGCATCAAATATTCCAAGAAAAGAGATTATTTTCATAGGCAGGGGAAAGTTTGTGGAGCAAATACAGGCAGGGTTGAATGGGGAGAACTCCTCAGATCTGTGAGCCAAGAACCCTAGGGCCATCGCGATTGATATCGGAATTATACAACAATCCTCGGATACGCAGAAGGAGATGTCAAGAATCGCCCAACACAGAACTATCGCTTTGTGGCCAATGGGGAGGAATTTCTTGCGAAAATATCCCTCGATCCCGCCCCTGGCCAATTAGCATAGTTCTGCTGTGAAAGGGGAAATCAGATTGCAGAGAGCATAAACAAAAGCTGGATGTTATAGTAAGAACCGCCAATAATGTAAACTTGGAGGGCACCCCACTGATCCAGGCAGGTGCTTGGGACAGTCTGTGTCAATTGTTGAGGGAATTGGACATCGCCTGTTATGATCTGTGCAACATTTTTGGCAAAAGTGTTTGACAGCACGTCAGAGTGGCAAGTCTATTGACAGGCGTTTATTTGCCTGCTTGACGAGCTCAAGCCTACAGCCGTTTAACAAGTAACTTAATCCTATACAAATTATGTAAAGATAAAAAACTTGCATTACATATCCTCATTGGTTTATTTTATTGAAATACTGGCATGCAAGCTGGTCCTAATCTGTGCGAAATCCTGGAGAAATCTCACCTCTTTTAAATGGTAGTTTGTTTAACTGAAGATACAGGGGAATTTGAGAAAAAAAACAAATCAGTTAATCAAACTTGATGACCCCGAAACCCAAGGCACATGTGGACAGGACTGCTTCTCACTGTAAATACACTACCATTGCTTATACAGTTGCTGCCTACAAAAACAGGGACTGGATTTTAAACATGGCTCCCATGTCAGTATTCACAAATTACACAAAGCAGGTACCACCTGTAGCAGGCAGCAACTGCAGTATTAACAGAGTAAATGAAATCTGACATGGAACTAAACAACAGCAGGAAATATGATATTTCAATCAGTTTTCAGCTGTTTTTTTAGACTGTTGTCAAAGATGCTAAACACATGTAAGTTATGTCAGGTCTAAAAGGTAAGTGCACATCTGGCAGTGCAGCTATGAGGTAGTAAGGAATGGTACTGAGGAACGAGAACCTTAGTCTGGTCCTGGAGAAACTGAGGGCAGCCCCAGAGAACCAGCAGGGTTCTTGATAACCAGAGTCAAGGAAAGGAGGGTTAGTGTGCAGTCACGGACAACTAGAGTGAGGTCCTACTAAGTTGTAGGTAGCCAAAGTGAGCCAGTGTGAGGTCACAGGTAACTAGAATGAGGTTCTAGAAAGACAGTCAGTCAGATCAAAGAGAACCAATGTAATGTCACATGTAACCAGAATGAAGTTCTATGTAGCCAGAGTGAAGTTCTAGACAGCCAGAGTGTGGTTCTAGACAGCCAGCGTGTGCTTCTAGACAGCCAGCGTGTGGTTCTAGACAGCCAGCATGTGCTTCTAGACAGCCAGCGTGTGCTTCTAGACAGCCAGTGTGTGGTTCTCGACAGCGAGTGTGTGCTTCTAGACAGCCAGCGTGTGGTTCTAGACAGCCAGTGTGTGGTTCTCGACAGCCAGTGTGTGCTTCTAGACAGCCAGTGTGTGCTTCTAGACAGCCAGCATGTGGTTCTAGACAGCCAGTGTGTGCTTCTAGACAGCCAGTGTGTGCTTCTAGACAGCCAGTGTGTGGTTCTAGACAGCCAGTGTGTGCTTCTAGACAGCCAGGGTGTGGTTCTCGACAGCCAGTGTGTGCTTCTAGACAGCCAGTGTGTGCTTCTCGACAGCCAGTGTGTGCTTCTAGACAGCCAGTGTGTGCTTCTAGACAGCCAGCGTGTGCTTCTAGACAGCCAGCGTGTGGTTCTAGACAGCCAGTGTGTGGTTCTAGACAGCCAGCGTGTGGTTCTAGACAGCCAGTGTGTGCTTCTAGACAGCCAGCGTGTGGTTCTAGACAGCCAGTGTGTGGTTCTAGACAGCCAGTGTGTGGTTCTAGACAGCCAGTGTGTGCTTCTAGACAGCCAGTGTGTGCTTCTAGACAGCCAGCGTGTGGTTCTAGACAGCCAGTGTGTGGTTCTCGACAGCCAGCGTGTGCTTCTAGACAGCCAGTGTGTGCTTCTAGACAGCCAGTGTGTGCTTCTAGACAGCCAGTGTGTGCTTCTAGACAGCCAGTGTGTGCTTCTAGACAGCCAGTGTGTGCTTCTCGACAGCCAGTGTGTGCTTCTAGACAGCCAGCGTGTGGTTCTAGACAGCCAGTGTGTGGTTCTAGACAAGGTTCTAGATAACCAAAGTGAGGTTATACTGATCCAAAGTGCAGTTCCATATAACCAAAGTGAGGTAATACTTATCCAAAGTGCAGTTCCATATAACCAAAGTGAGGTAATACTTATCCAAAGTGCAGTTCTAGATAACCAGGGTGAGGTTATACTTATCCAAAGTGCGGTTCCATATAACCAGGGTGAGGTTATACTTATCCAAAGTGCGGTTCTAGATAACCAGGGTGAGGTTATACTTATCCAAAGTGCGGTTCTAGATAACCAGGGTGAGGTTATACTTATCCAAAGTGCAGTTCTAGATAACCAGGGTGAGGTTATACTTATCCAAAGTGCGGTTCTAGATAACCAGAGTGAAGTTCTAAACAACCAGTTTGTGGTTCCAATTTTAAAGAGCCAGGGTGAGGATGTAAGGAAGTAGAGTGAGGTTATTGAGGGTATAGGCAGCTAAGGTAAGGCCCTATTGAACAAAATCAAGTCTTCAGGAAACTCCTGTGGGGTCACAAAGAAACGGTCATAGGGTACTAGACCATGGTTCTAGACCAAAAACAACATAGCCCTTTGAAGCAGAGTGAGGTTCTAGCCAAATATAACATGCTCCTTTTGAAGCCGAGAGAGATCAAAGAGAGCTTGACGTCACGGGGAACAAAAGTGAAGCCCTACAAGTCTACTGAACCAGTATGAGGCCCTACATCATTTCAGTGAGCTGGAGGAACTGGAGGAACTGGAGGAGCTGAAAAAGGTTTGAATGTGATGTATGAAGACATGATGATGTTCCTATTCTTTGAATAACATATCAACACATAACATTGAATTCCGAAATGATGTAATACAATAATATTTGGCCTTCAAATCCCAATGTCAATGACTTCTTTATACTAGCAAAGTGAACCAGAGATGAGTTCTTTTCAATGAAGATACTATAACTAACAGAATATATGTCAAGATCTTTGCCAATTACGTCACTGGGCTATTGAAATCATTTAGGGCCACTGGGAATTATGTTAAGTTGCTTAGGCAGATTACACTAAAAAGAGTGAAGGGGGTTTACTGCCATGGTTAGCAATATTTTAACCATGTCACTGTAGAGGAATAATTTGTGCACTACAGGAAAGAGAGAGAGTTGATGTTATATTTCCCAGCAGTCAGCACTATTCCAGCTTTATCATGACAGCCTGTAGATATCCGAGTGGGCCAGGCAGACCAGTGGCTGATGGAACGTTTGTTTCTTAATGCTGCACCCTGAAGTATTATTGCTATATAACAGGAGCCTGTAAATAATCAAATCTGGACGAGAAAAACTAGCGATAACTTGATATTTGATACTTGATTTTATGCAATGTCTCACACTGTTGTGGTATGATGACATACATTCAACCACTGATGTCACTGAGTCTGACCACCTTCTCCTTGAAGTCATCTCCTACGACAGGCAAAGGGACCAATTCTTACCTGGATTCCCACTGGGATATTGGTAGCATGAGGAATGATCCTAATCATCGGGGTACATGGGCACACAATCAGCCAGGTTGCTCATTGTAACTTTCTTATCTTTATTAGTCTGCCTTTACTTAAACTAAAAGCATGGACTTTTTTTCCTATTCTGCCCAGGAATCCCAATGAGGACTGAGACTTACTTGCAGCATGTCCAGGTCTAAGGCAGCCATATGATTGAGCATTCGGAGTCCAGTGAGGGTGACCAGGAGTGTGTGCTGTGGCAGCTCTGGAGGAGGCGTGTCACCACGACTTGGAGCACCAGAATGAAGCAGCATGCCATACAGCAACGATACGATTCCAACCAACTCGGTCACCTCAAATGTGCTGATGAGCTGAGACATATCCTCTCCCTTCTTCTTCTCAAACAGACTGGAATTTCTGAAACAGTGAAGAAAAAGAGTCAAAATGTTTGCTACAGCCAATACTGCTAGCATGCCTTTCTCTGTTTTGTGTATTAGAAATATCATGTGAACTAAACAGTCAGTAAGTGGGGATTTCACTCTGTAGTTGGCATCATCAAATTTATCAGGTTCTGGAGCAGTTTCCAAAATAGATGCTTGATGACTATTTTGTCGCTGGTAACATTTGTTGGGATAGGTGAAATTTATTCTTCTAGTTGAAAATTTCTGTACTTATTACTGTGTACATACATGTATTCTGACAGCCAGTGCTGATTGACTGTATTAAAAAAATAACTTGCAAGTTTACTGCAAATCGTGACTGACATTTCCTTTCAATGTTGACATTGCCTGATTATCAGCTTCTATGTTTACGAACTTTAAAATTATAGTTTTGAAGCATGCATCTGACTGTTGCATCTTTGGAAGCAGAAAAATCATAGGAGAGCTTACAATCAATGAATTCTCTCTCTTTCAAAATGGTAACATGGTAGTCACTGTATTTCATTCTTGAAGCATGTTGCTGCTTGGCCCCTAGCTTGGGCTGTTGTATGATTGCCTATGTCTCAGTCGAAGATATATTTCTTTTTCAAAAATGCTAATGGCCTTAAAGCAATGACAACAGAGAAAGATAAGAAAAAACACCCAAGATCTGTAAGTTATTCCATCTGCCCAAATCAGGATTTTTGCAGTTTAAGTCAATAAATAATAGCTCCTATATTATTTTTACCTTGACAAATCATCTTTTGAACTTAACCTTAACCTACTTGATATTTAGATGCCAATCCAACATAGTCTGTGTGTCATGAAGTACCATAAAAAAAGTACCATAAAAATTAGCAAAATTAAATCAATAGTTAAACATTTTATCAAGCAGAAACACAAAACATTAAAAAGAAAAGATGCCTTGATAGAATACGGACACCGGACGTCAGCCCGTTGCGTAAGTTCTATGACCAGTGTAGCTAATGATCGTGAACTTTCGATATAAAACTCTATTGTCCTGCAACAAAAGATTGACTGCAGGCAACAGATCTCGCTTCATCATGGTGGTATTTGTTACATCAAAGAAGCCACCTTTTCAATACAACACAGTAATAAACTGTGAGAAATTATTAGAATACTCATGAATCAAAGCATTATAGACCCGAGCCACAAGATGACAGAACTTAATGTCATGCATGATAATCACACGCATACTAATCAATACGAACAATATTTACCGTGAGAAAGATTCTGCGATTAATGTGATGGTAAATGGGGAGACAAAACAAGGACAATCCCATAGAAATAAGGCATCAAGTGTTTTCATTCACATCATTTCAGGTGACACGACACAATCAATTTTCCCACTAAATGAGGATGGGACTTGAAATTTGTGTATGAAAAGCTTTGATTTGCAAGTTGGAATGGAGGAATTAGCTGGAGGCTATGTAATAACACTGGGGACTGATCAATAGGTGTAATTTGCTGCCACCTTATATATTGTAGTCACTCTCCAGGGACTGATGCTCTCATAATCATACTCCGTGATTCACACACTCATTTCAACAAATGGATAATGACAACGACCAGGTCGTCTAATTTTGAAAAATATTGAAATATACCAATACTGAAATAAGTTCTAAAAAAAGACTCTCACTGGTCCAAATTGGCTGTTTCACTCAGCTGTCAATCTCAGGCTTCTAGAGACTACCTGGTTAAGAATAAAACTGTTAAATTCAACTGGAAACATTTCCAGGAATACTGGTGTACCAGTAAGGTACAGGGAGGTATATGTAAGCAGGAAATTGAACAACAGCATACAGCCTGTGTGTGTTCAGGCTGCACTAGCAGGGTGTCCTGACAGGATGGGAGTTGCAATTATGCACATATACATTCTTGATTATCACTAGCTGTCTTACATGTGGATATTTATTCTAAATTTGGCAACGGAATACAACAATTTATGTGAAATGATAATTTTATATTTGTTATTAACGTACAGAGAATTTCTTGCTAATCCAGATGGTACAAGATCATCCAGAATCGCAAGCTTTTGGATGAATGAATCATGGGTAAGGAGTGATGTTCCTTTTAATATCTAAATATGTCCCCCCTAAAAGACTTCAGAAGATGGGGTTCTGGATAAATGGGGTCCTGACTAACGAGGGTTCCCTGTAACATTTTCAAAGTTTGCAATTTTTCAATGACATCATCACCCCACAGTAACTTAATGACCTCACTTTTGCTCAAGGTTACGTCAGAATGGGAGAATTTGCAGACAAAGGAATGTTTTCTGGTGTTTTCAATAAGATTAAAGTTGAGAATAACTGACTAATCTTGTCAGACAACATGTTTATCTCATCTAGAGCTCTGACAAAGTAATATGTTCACTCATGTCCGAACCACACGTGACAGCATCTGCTCTATCAGGCCACTTGATGGGAGAGATATTTTCTTTGACAATATTAGCCCAATGTCCATGCTCATGATAATATTTTAGATATTTTTTTATATAATATCTTTTGAAAATAATCACCAAAGCTAAATCAAACTGGATGTAACAGTGGTTCTTGATGGACATGACATCCAACTAAAAATATTTTAGAAATATGCTATGCATACCAAATCAAAAGATAACCATTAACTGTTTCTAGAAGTCCTTAAACACAGCAGTATTTTCCTAGTATTACAATATATCAAGACAAAGTGTGTTCTAACATCCCACTTAAAAAACCAGATGATTGCACAAATCTGGCTTGTGCCATACCCTTAGCATGTACATATTAACAAGATGTACAGTTTTGCAGAAAATGTAGATACGTCTTTAGAAGTATAAAAATTAGTATTAATAGCAGCCAAGCCATTTACAAACTTAAAGAACATGGTAGGATTCCCTTTGGTCTGCAAGTTAAATGTTAAGTTACGGAAAACTTTTAAATATTGGTATGAAAATTGTTAAACACTTTCAAGTGTCATCCAACTAGGCATTTATCTTTCTTACATTTGCATTAATTGTTGACTTCTGACATGACCAAGTCCAAATGTATTGTCAAAATGAGACTAAAAGACTATTTTTTAACTTCAAGAGAAAGTTTAACTAAGAGTCAAATGATATATCATGAAATGATCTAAATGTCCTCAATGGTGATGCTGATAATGTTTTAAAAGGCAAATAATCCATTGCTTACCATCAAACCTGTCTTATTAAAATCCATGTTTCCCAAATATATTGTAATTTGTTTAAGTCTCAGATATTTCCGAGGAATGTTTTTGAATATGAAGGAGGATTATAGACTTGGCCATTGATTGTCAGATTAGAAAGTAATCAGTCATTATGACAGTGGAAGACAGTGGATTTAAAGACCATCATTATGAATGTGCTCAGCAACTGTTCTGCCAAGCATTGTTTCAAATCAATGTGCCTTGACTCAACTCATTAATTAGTCTTCACAGATCATTGTCTTATAACTGATTCAATTTTGCAGGTGAATAGCACTGCATGTGTTTACAGTATCGTAGTCGCTAATCACCAATTAATACTGACATGGTTCCATTCAGGTAGAGACTGCACGACAAGTCAACTGGATGAAATCCTAACATAGGGATTGATCAGGCAGACAGACCAATCCAGACCAGACCCTTTCATGTCGACTGTCGCCTTTCACCGGACTCCATGAAGTGTGAAAACAAGACAATATCGTGACAATTATCAGCCGACGACACTCCGAAATCTCGGCACGAGCATCAGCCAGTGCAGGACAAAGAAAGCAAAGCCAACACAAAGCTGCAACATCGGCATGATGCAGTAGAACGACGTCATGGTCACCTGGGCAAGATCAGAGAGGAGTGCAAACAGGTGACAGGTCCAAACTAAACACTGCAGACCAGGAAAGGAAATTGGGAAAAGAGATAGCCAACCAGCAGATAAAATCTCCCTGGACTGATTATTTTCCAAATATTTAACTTGAGCCTTTGTGCTCTAGCCACTAAAACATAGCATATGATTTCACGTTGTCAAACATCACCTATATTGATTGGCAATCAATCCGCAAGAATACCTGGCAAATTTACTGACAGTCCTATTTGTAAATAAATCAATGTGCGACTGACAAGGGCCAAATTAACAATGGCCAGCATAATGGAGAACAGCTCCCACAGGAGTTCATCACAAAAGCATGGTCCTTTTCTATCATGTCATCTTATCGTCAGTGCCACATAAAAACATACTTTGATCGATTTGTCCCCAAAAGTAATCTGAGCGTGTAGGCCTGGCTAGCTTGGAGTGACAATATGTCAATGGGCTAAGCTGTCACATGTCAGAGAGACAAGGACAACTTGACACACAACCAGTTACAATATCTTTCTGCATGTCTTCAATTCTATCAAACCTAAGAGATGACAAGTTGAAGATTAACTTCAGACTCTCTGAAGATTTATCTGCAGAATGTCACACAAAATATCTTGGTGATTTCCAATGCCGTTGAGATTTCATTGCAGCAGTAAAGTCAATGGTTTGTTAAACCAAAATCAATTTCTAAGAAAACAAATACAAAGAACCGTATTGTTCTTTTTTTATGCCTTGATAATCCATTGTAGCTTAAAAAGAACTTGTTTATAATCATAATCATAGCTGTAAAAATAGAACCATTGTGACAGAATTCATTCAAGAAATAAAAAAAGTCTGCCTTTTAAAATACCCCATTTACAATAGTTCAAGAATTGAATTCATTGAACAGTATGCATCAAGGCAATGAAATGTATCCTTTCTGTGGCTTTACACATTCTAATTTTTATTTTCAATTGATCAATCTGACTTGACTTATTGATCTGACAATTACCTGAGAGAAACACAAAACTGTTGAAATCAGTTAAGTCAATCTTCAGACATTGATATCTTTAATTACACCAACAAAGAATGTCTAAATGGCATTGTGAGCGAACAAGTGTCAAAGAAATGAAATATATCAACTATTTCCCGAACCATTTTCACACTTGATCAGAAATTCTCATCAACCAATCAGAAAGCATTTAGCAATAATTCTATATGGTTTCCTCGACGATGGCAGATATTGTTCACTTTCAACAGGCATGTTACTAAAGCCACTTAACCCATTAGTATTGTATCTCCGCCATTACCACTTTACACCCCATTCAAACTCCATTCCTAGCTCTCATATCGGGTCATACCCATATCACAGAGGAAATGCTTTCAACAATTTCTCACAGCCATGGAAAACTTGAAAACAATTTGATTTTTCATGGTGCTCCAGCAGTCGAGGTCTGTTTTGATGAATACACAATTGCCATACTTTTCAGGCCATTTCCAAGCCATTTTGTCACTATGTCTTCTCATAAAACTCAAATCAGAAACAATTTGCATAATCACTGCGCTGAAAACAAAGCGTGTAACACCATTTAGAAAGCTGCACAAGAAACCCGCCACTCTCGTGGAGGGAGGTTGTAATGGTCCAATCAATTACGTTCTCCCGTTTGACGGATATTGCCAATATTTTCAGACTTCTCTACAGGAGTGTAATGTTCGCTGACCCGAAGAGGCAGATCACAAAAATAGTAAACACATCTGAATGGTCCAAAATGAAAAATCTATGCCTTAATTGTGTAAAAGTTCCTGTCCTTTTTGCTGATGTGCACTAAAGGCATGACAAGCTAAAAGGAGATTTTCAACTCATGGATTAACTTTGTACATAAATCAATAGAGTTTTGGATATTTATTAGGTTTTTTTCATGTTTGTTTATGACTGTGGATGTTGGGAATCTGTGTTCTATAGATTCTTAAAATAAATTACACTGAGAGCAATCAAAACATTGAACAATATGCATGATGCTTCAGTAACACTGGTAAAAGTTTGAAAAGATCTGCTAAAATAATTGGATTTTATTCCCAGAAACATATCTTAAACTTACTCTTTCAGCCAAAACTGGAACTACAGTTTTTCAATTGTAAGTTGCTAAACAGATAAATACTTATGTTTGACTGAAAAAATGCAGCATCCTTCATACAGTGACTTAATTGTTTACAAAAAACATCGATCAAATTGCTCACAGCAAATTTGAAATAAACATTCCTTCTTAGTTTTGGATACAATGAAAATTAAAAAAAAAATAAAAGTACCCAATTTACATAATTGTATCTACCATATGTTCACAACAACACCTTTGTAGTACATTAAATTAATAATTCATTTCCTCTCAACCTTTACATTATACCCCATCACACTGAAAGCAGCCATGGACAAAAGCACTCTCTCCAACTACAGAGCATAAACGTAAACAAAAGTAAGCCATAAAAGTTTGAATGGTTCAGGATGAAAGTTTTGATGTTTTCAGAGTTGAAGATAACAGTACAATTCTTTGATGTTCTGTCTGGATTGAGAACTATAAGCAAGGGCAGTAGTGCATGAATTTGCCTCACTTTGATTCATAATTCAGCAACAACAAGATGAGCAGAAAGTGCTCATCAATAAGAACAAACTTCATGGCAAGCGCTCATCACTTTTTAAAACTTTCAATGGTGTGTTGAAACAAAAGATATGGGGAGAGACAAAGGTTGTCCTATGTTGCAAGTGCTCTTCAACAGAAGTTGATCACATCCACTTTATCTCTTTACTGTTAACCATGGGGTATGTTGTTTAATATTTCATCAAGTTTAAGCTAAACCTCTTTTGATGGTGAGGCAGCAGGCTGGTGATTGGAGCGTGACTAAGTTAATACCTGCAAATCTATTGTGAGTCCTGTCGCTGCTTTGTTGGGAAGGATAGGGTGTTTGATCGTGAATCAATACCCATGCTTATCATCATGACTTATTCATGTTAGTGATGTGCTCGGTGTGTCCTGGTGATCAGCTCACAGCTAATCCTCTTGATGGTGGAGCAACGCGAGCAGACGGTTACAAATGTGGAGAGGAACTGGATGACTTGGACGTCCTTGTGGGCTGTGGCTGCTACTCCTGTGACATCTCATGTAGCAGGGTGCCTTCAACCACCAAACAGACCTTGTGAATAATTGACTACAATGCTTGTGAGCCACTGCCTAGCACACACGATACGGTCTCCCGAGAATCAGAAAGAAGTTTGATGCAATCTTGCTGAAGTACGAAGCTGAACAATCTGCTAAAATTGACGGCACCAATCAGCATGATCGCTGGAGTCCATTTTGTCCTCATACCAGTCCATGATTGTTCCAGCAGACTGCCAAGCTTTTAGTGGCGCATCCCACGGGACAGTTCTTGCTTTGAGTCCTCTCATTACAGGTGTGACAAAACTCTCTGGTCGCACCCCTGGGAACCAAGGTGCGAAATAAACTGTCCCCGTTGGCCTGACAAACATCAAATAATCAGTGATCAGGCAATCACCATCTGGAAAATAGCCCAGCATGATATAATTATACTGGGTTGCAAATGATCACAAGTGCCAATTTGATGATGTACAAATTTCAAGGTGTGAACATTTCATCAGCCGGTCAGAAGGAAAGCGGAAAATGTTTGTATGGATGAATCATACAAAACTAATAGAATTTCGACTGTCATAATTCACATTTAAAACAGGAACCAAAAACAAATGCAGACAATCAGTCAGTCGACAGCATCAGCCGCCTTGACAATAAATAATTGAAAGAAGAGATGCAAAACGGTGGAGTGGAACCAATGCCTTTGTGGCCACGAATGGCCAGTGAGGTAACACGAGACTAGGCAGCTCTTCGGAAGACCTGATAGTTTTCAATTATCTTGTCAACATACACTGATTCCAGTCAAACAATCCCTGCAAGGACAGGCAGCCAACAATGACACAGCAATTACTGTTATCAAGCAGTTCAAACATAAATCAGCCCCTAGAATTGAAGCTCAGTGGTAATCACTGGCCAATTCATACAACAATGAATTCACAGCCAAGCAGACTGCTTCACTTTCTTCGAAACCACAATCCATGAAATTGCTGTTTCATATGACGTACTGAGAAAATAACATATCATAATTGATAATTCTTCACTTCGGTTAAATCTGATGCTGGCCCATCTTGATTATTATAGGAATTAATTGTCCCAGCACCTACAGATGTGGTTATTTCATACTTGATAAGATACACTGGTGCTCTAGTGCCGGCAGACTCTGAAGCCAAATAGATCAACATCATCACAGATAATTAATTCTGTCACCACGATGCACATGTTGAAGTGCCTTTTATCCTCTTTATTGGTAATTTTTCATAATAGTGGCACATGAGAAAACAGAACTCCTCCAATGAAAATTAATTATTGCCAGAGATTCTTTTGTACCTGAACAACCCATACATTATTGGTATGCCCCAGTTAAGTAATATTCAACAGAGAAACAGTTTGAACAAAACATATCAAGCCATACTAAATCATCTTGGAGGTAACTAACACCATGTGACAAATACACCAGGCACAGTCTGGGACTGTGAGCCAACAGCTTGAAGCCCTACTAAAAATTCTTTCGGTCTAGTAAGCTTTGCTAATAAAAGTTCATACACTCTGATCTACTGAAAATGATATCAAGTGACACATTCAGGCAGTAGACTTCTGGCAGATTGCAGACAATACATCCCACTGAGAGTGTGTATTTATTTCTTAACTGTCAGTTCCAGAAAACCCAGTAACCAGTCTGTCAAAAGACAAACACTGATGTTGTCTCACATATATCAAAGATAGTTGTTCAATTTCAAAGTTGTTTCCCAACAAAGTACACCAAATACCCCAAACATGAAACAGATGGGTTGTGAAAACTGGACAAAGGGAAGCAACTCCTGTAAGACAACCCAAACGTGATCATTTTATAATGGTGCTGCACTCAACACAAATGGAGCAAATTTAAATCCATCAGCAAGAAAGAAAAGATTAGCAAATCAGTTGTCAGTATAAGGTAGACATTACATGATAGAATTATAAGATAACATTCACACAAGGTCTCAAGATCAGCATCAAGTAATAAAAAGTATGGTTTCATTTGTGCATGGAACTTTCATAACAATACAAAAGTATTTTCAGTACATAGTTTCAAATTACATTCAATTAAAATTGCACACAAAAATTCTCTCCACTAAGATGTCAAAATTTAATATTGCTGACATAATAATGCTTTCAACAAACTAGTTGAAAAATTCAATTCAAGGTTAACTTTATTATCCAAGTTTAGGAAACACTGAAACAAAGACTTCATTTCATAATAGAATTTTAAAGTTCTTGAAAAATTCAAGTAAATATTTTAAGAAAAATGTCATAATGATTGTCCCAGTTCTCCATGCCATGGTGGCCACCCCACCCAACATGTGGTTGTACTAGGGACAGAAGAGGCCACTGTTGGCACAAGGGCTGGAGCTCACTGCGTAAATGCCAGTGTGTGATAAAAACAAAGGATGGAGTCACTTAGTCAGTTGATATTTAGCAATCAGCAGGACGGAGGGTGGTGTTATCACCTAGAGGTGTTACTGCATGGTTTCAGCACATATATACCTCATATACCACCACTGCCCAGATGTACACAAGGTGGAGTGAGTGAGTGAGTAAGTTGGGTTTAACGTGGCTTTCAACAGTATTCCAGTTATATCATAGCGTGTCAGCTTATGTGGGAAAAAAGCCCAAAGTGATCCAGGTCTTAGACGTTTACCACTTTCGTGAAACCCCAAGCATGGGAATGGTGCTGACAATCCTGTCATACCCAAGGGACGCAAATCTGCAAAGCAAATTGCAGCACTTCAGACAAAAGGGCCATCTGTGCCCCCACACAAGGTGGCTATAGCAACACGAACATACATGAAGACAGACAACATGTCACACAATTATTGTACATACAGGGAGAAAACTAAATCTACTAGCCTGAACAATGATTACATATAAAAAGGGCACCCCTAAAAAAACTGAGTTTCCTCGCACTTGAGCTACCTTAGACAAATTAAATCAGGATACCAAGGCTTGTGCCAAGTTGCAACCCTGATAAATACTTTATCACAATGATAGCAATCAAAATTAACATAGGAGCAGTCAGGGGGCCCTTGATCAAGGCTCTCCTACTGTATCGTCAATGGACAATCATTCCAAAATATTACTAATAGCTGCACCCTTCGCCCATTTAGTTTTGTTCCATACACATACCGGTAAACAGCTTCAAGGTATTTCTCATTCTTAAAGGCCTTTAGAATCTGAGGATCTTCATCATGGTGGTTGTAAATACCATATAACTGTCATGACCAGGCAGGCGGTGGGGTAGCCTAGTGGTTAAAGCCTTGACTCGTCACGCTGAAGACCCGGGTTCAATTCCCCACATGGGTACAATGTATGGAGCCCAATTTTCGGTGTCCCCAGCTGTGATATTGCTGGAATATTGCTAAAAGCAGTGTAGAACCATACTCACTCACAATTATGGCTAGAATCAAATATACTACTCAAAAGAAACACCCATTTTTTTCATCAGACTATTGCTAATCTGCCATGCCATAACAGATTAACTATAGTCATAAGAAAAAAAATTAGGTATTGTTTAACTTCTTTGTTGAAGATAGTGCTTAGGAGTCATTAGAGTAGCAGTTGAAGAACTATGATTCTTCATAAGCATGTTCTAGTTAGAAACTGTATAAAATACCTTGGCTACTGAAACATAATTTATTACTTCTTTCATGTTCAATTGTTGGTCATTGCATGCCACATCACATCAAACAAGCACCAATCCTGACAATAATATCACTGCATTTGGCAAAGAAACTTTGTGATATTGTATTCCAATGTGGTGGAGTAAATGTGTGTTTCAAGTCCTGCATTTGACAACAAAATAGCTTGTGATATTGTATGCAATGTGCTAGTGTAAATGTGTGTGGGAGTGTGTGTGTTTCCTGGGATCCATCATCCCGAGGAAGAACCACACCAACTATCTGCAGGTGACGGCCCAGATAGCCAGGATGATGCACTGTGTTTCTCACTGCCTGACACCCTGGTGTCAGACACACACCAGCACAGCACTGCTTGTGCATGGGTGGTCAAAACACACACCAGCCAATCACAACACGGCCAGTCACAGATCAAAGCCACACTGCAGTGGCTGTTTGTAGACATGTATCCAGCATGAGCCTCCCTCCCATGACACATCTGGCTGCTGGGGAAACCCCACATCCCTCCCCATGTTCTGGGCTAGAGTCTCAACACCACGGTGACTACATGTTCATAGGGCTGAAGGAAAACTAAACAAGAAGAAAATGTCATTGATATTCCCCGTCCTATTCAATATGTATATAAAATCTCAAAATAAAGTATATGTATGCATTGGTTATATACTACCCAAAAGAAGTTAAAGAACACCCGGTTTCTTTCATATTGCTATAGTGTATCTGTCATGCCACGACATACTAACTATAGTAATATGAAATAATTCGGTGTTTGAGTAGTATATATGTGATTATTCCAATCAACATTGTGTTAGTCCTAAATGAGTATCGGTACCAGTGACATGACGGACCCCAGCAGAATGACCAGTTCATGTTAAGACACCATAAGATTCCTTCTGTTCTTTAAATGTTTTATGTATCTTTCATCCAAGTGCACCAGTAATGCATTTTTGCATAACAGAACTTCATTTAGAAGTGGCTGACAGTAATGCTACCATGGTTACATACTGTAATAAGTTCAAAACTCTAAATTATGACCCCCCAAAAAACACATTTAAATTTTGCGGAAATATCAAAAGGCACCAGTTCAGCACAAGATGAAATATTGAACTGTTTTTGAGTTTATGCTCTGGAAATGAATCTCAGCCTCTTTTGAACCTAAGTTATATACTTATTCGTATACTTATATACTTATTCTAAACACACACACAAAATTCACAAATTCCTGCATGGCAAAGGCACTAGTTCATAACTTGCCTGGTGTGCATTCAATTTGAATTTCAAAGTTTCACAAAAGAATAGTGAATGTACTTATGCTCCAGATACTAAATGTGATAGAGGAACAGAGACATTTAAGACTATTTCAGTAACAAGTACTCAGGCAGTGAAAACAAGTACCTACTTTTCCCAAGTTTATGTCATTATTTTGTTTGAAAGCTTAAAAATTATACAGCCACAGGCTGAGCCTGAGACAATTTTTTAAGCCTATTTAGTTATTCCTTTTTCATTTTTTTCTGAAGTTGTTAAATTAATAATACTATCTTCTGGTTCAAGAACTATAATGCTGATTCATGTTATGTAAAACACATGTTTAATAGGGCACAAATTCCTATTGTCATCATGTTAAAGGCTTTGGTTGCTGGACACTGAACACGGCACCAACATACCTTTTGGACATGAACTTGGTCATAGCCACCAGCAGGCCCAGGCTGTGCTGAAGGAAGTCAGCAGCATTCTTGTCTCCATCAATAGGCCCGCGCACGTTGCTGAAGTAGTGCTGAAGCTTGTCAATCACTCCAACACTGATGATGTAGCTGAAATAAAAAAATTGTACATTGAATCCAATGATATCCATGGGTAGACACTATGTATCAAATTCCAATAATAGATGGCTAATTCACTTTGGACTTTCCTTTCCATCTACAGTTTGGGGGGTGGGGAGGGGGGTGAATGTTCTATTTACAATCTGTCAGCTCTATTCCTGACACCAGTTCTCATCACATTTCACATTTACCCATAATGGACTCTACCGTAAACTTGCAAATAAACTGGAAAATAACTTCAAGCAGCACCAATTCATGTTTATTCGGAAGGTGCCACAAAATCATCCAGCGTAACAAATTTTCTTTACATCATAAATACTTTGCAATGTCCCTTTACTGTATTCAGCACCCTGCTTCAATAAGCGCCCCTGACAATCAACATGATAATTCTTTTGGGCACAGAATGATTATGTTGATTACAGTATACAGATTGTTATTCCCTCAGGAACACACCCGGATTAATGAAGGCAGGACAATATGTATTGTGAGTAAGAATAGGTCACTGCTTCAGTTACTGGGCTAATTATAACAAGGCAAGCTGTACTTAACAAATACACAATTACAAAAACATTCTATGTTAAACAGCAATTGATATAAAATCCAGCATCAGAAAAAGATCTCTCTAAAAACCTACACAAACTAATGTTAGGTATATCATACCAGTTTGAATCATCAAATAAACCAGATGATATGAAGTACTCTGAGAAGAAGACATAGTGAGTCATGGCCTTCAAATGTGATACTGCCTTTTTGTGTCAGGTTATCAAGGATTTCATGGCAGCGGAGGAGATTTTGGCACCCCCTGTTCAAATACAATGGTTTCACACTTCACCTTGGGCTAATTCAGTCAGGACCCATTGAAAACGAGTGTTTTCTTTTGAAGAGAAGGTGAAAGTGCTTTAGAGAGTTGTGAAGAGGTGTTTGAAGACCTGGAACTATTTCTAGAGCTCTCCCATGCTGACAAATAGCTCCACTTATTTTCATATGCAAGCAGATTTGGTGAAACACTAAAGACTGCCATTCATAATTTCAAAAAGAGATGTGAGGTTCAACTGTCTCGGAAACACTCAATTACATCAGAAAAAAATCGACAGAGCTCTTTCAGGAAATTAAGTCATTCTTTTCAAATTTGTTCTTTATTTCAAAATGGAATTTGGTGATGGTTGTGAATACAAGACTGGGGAAACAAACGTGACCATGAGAGTGGAATAAGTCAAGTGTGAGCTTCTAATAATCTTGTGTCACTGTGGGCCCCACAAGAACCTTGATTTCCCGCGGATTTGGAACACGACATCCTGCATGTGACAAGCTGTATAGCCACTGAGATGCGATCAATGCAATATTACGGAGGGACTTCCTCTTCCAACTGAATACGCAGATTCGGCCCACCATTACGAGACGTTGTGGGCTACAATATGTCCAAATCCCTTTCAACTCAAGACCAAAGTCTGAATAAAAGCCATGAGAATTCCCATCGACCATTTGCAAGCAAAGACAACGTTAATTCCTAAGCTATTGAAGCATGAGCAAAGTGTCGCCTTCAGCCCACCAGTGACAGGAAATTAAAGACTCTCTGGTCAACTTCTTCAATAGCAGTGCATGTGTGAATGAACAACCTCAGTGGCCACCAAGTATATAATCATTCATTAGGAATCAAACTGGCATCGCCAACTTGAACGCACCTCTTAAGACACACTAACAACTCTTTCAATGACTGGAGGTACAGGGAGGTCACTCAGATACTGATGAAGAGAGCAAACAACCCTTTGTGGAACTGCACAATCCCAACAAATAACCATTATTTGACTATTAATTAACTGTATAGGACTGCACTCAGCTGGAGTGCAATGCAACAATTAGAAGATACAGGATGCTGCATTCTAGCATCCTCATGTTGTTGTCTGCATCCGGCAATGGGCATCTCTATGATCCACATGTAAGCTACTTTTAAGAATGTCAAGTCAAATTATTTTTTACAACTACATACCATATAGTTGGTTTAACATACATGCTACATGTGGATGGCTGTATCAAGCTATGGGCATATCTATTCTCTATAACCCGACATGGGTACAATGTGTGAAGCCCATTTCTGGTGTCACCCGCCATGAAATTGCTGGAATATTGCTAAAAGCGGCGTAAAATCAAACTCACTCACTCACTCACTATTCTCTATAAAAGTCTTTCATTCAAATTAGTTTTTGTACTATAATACAGGTTCGGTACAATATAAAATCTTAAATCAAAATAGGCACATTAAACACGAACTGTATATTTTTTATGTTATACAATACATGTATTCATGTTCACTATAGGCCACTTTCAAGTTACTTACTTCTAGAAATCACAGTTCCTTGACTTTTCCCAACCCTGGCTTCCGTTGATTTATCAGAAGCGTGTGACTGAATTGATATATATAAAGGAAGTTTTTTTCTAAAATATATATGGTATAATTAATGGACGTTAACTTCTTTATTATGAGGAACACAACGTTTCAGAGTATATACATATACTTACTCCTTCATCAGGTAAGTACATATTCCAAAACATTGTGTTCCTCATAATAAAGAGGTTGACATCCATAAATTCTCTTCCTTATGTGTATCACTTCTAAATGCCTTTCAAAGACTATATATGGTATACTTCTCAAAGTTTGATAGGTTTACAGAGATATTTTATACTATTTACAATAGTACACTGATTTTATATTGTTGTCTAGTTTTCTGTGTGTTAATGTTTAAATCATCAGTTGAGGTTTAAGAATCAACTTCCATATTGTTTTGCATTTATGGAGGTATCAACATAAAAACCTGAGGGCACTCTTTGCATACACTGTTTTTTATGTTTATACTTCCATAAACACAAAACATATGTCAGTCAATTTTTAAGTAACCACAATTTGATAACCAAGAAATTTGTTAATCCAGACAACTGAACTGGAAATGGCACTGCCTAGATTAACAGTGTTTCACTGACTCCCTCTCTAAAATTGAGTAGTGTATAATTCATGCACAGCAGCCATTGCGACAACTCAGTTCTAAACTGAATCAACTGTTATGGCAAGGATGGGTATGGGGACCCAACCTGACCCAGGACACACACGAGGTGATTGAATAAATGGAACTTGATCCAGCCACAATCACACCAGTTTTATGTTTCTCCAAACCATAAACCACTTAATGAGATTATATGTACATTTATTTCACTCCAGTCCATAAACTCCAACTGTAAAACCAAACACTTTCCCTGCTAGAACGGGAATCCATCTCTTCCAGCTCTTTCTTCCATATAACCAAACCTAAATTGAACGCAGTGATTTTGATAAATGAATTGTTTGATATTGGTCTGAGATTTTATGTCTGAGCTCCAAGGCCTCCATGCCAATACTCCTAATTTAGATGGAGTTGAGATATCCGTTTCACTGCAGCACAATGTTTTTATTGTCCAATGCGCCTGAAACTCAAGATTTTCATTGACAGAGTTAATAGATACTATATTAGCAAATTGTATTGGCGGGGCAATTTTTGCTGTCCATGCTGCATGATACTGGAAAGGAGCATATCACATTTCACAGGAGTTTATTACTGATGAACTGGAGAAGTCAGGAAGAGCTTGTCTGCATTCAGCCAGTTAATAATTCTCGAAGGCTCCTGTACGTGCGACTCCTTTGCATGGACAACTTTCAGGACTGACTTCATTTCACTGTATTGTTTTAGCCTGGATCTATTTTGCTGCGGGCTAAACCCAATGCAGCAAAACAAAATGATTAATATCGTTCTTTGGATAATATCCTGACTGTGGGCTTATGTTCCAGCAACGTTGTCATCAGCAAGGCAGCTTGTATTTTGCCATTTCCTGGCTCAACATAGAATTAAAAGACATGTCAAATCTGCCAGTGGTGAGAAGTTGTTTTATGGTGAAATTTTGCCCTGGAGTGTTGAGCAGTGAGCGAGGATGGTCTCTCATTTCAGGTACTGCTTGCCATCACGCATCCTGTTGTCAAGGCGTAAAAGAGAGGTTCACGCTTTCTCCGCCCTAGGTTAAGGAAATCTTGCCCCTGCGATTTGACGACCTTGTAATTTCTCACTCCACAATGAGGTTTTTTTCCTTTTTGTTTTTCACGCTTAATTTCCAGCAATGTTTGCATTGTCATGCCCCTGTGGATTTTGATTGGCACCTTCGTAAACTAACCACACATTAGCAAACACTGCTCAATAGCAAACAATGAAAACTGAAAATGAGAGAAAAATCGTGATTGCTCCTGAGTAACCACTGAGCTTTAAGCTTGAAGGATAGGGACAGGTGCTTGATTCTAACACTTCAAATTTGCATTATATCAAATATGTTTTTCATTCTGATAATTTAAAAACAGATATCAAAACAAACTGGACTATTTTCTTGAAATATCAGTTTTGAGCTGAGACTGATGAGAGAAATTTTCTACAAGACTAGCTATTAAGCCATTATAGTAAAACGCAGAGAAAAATAAATGAGAATCGTCTCTCAAAATCTATCAATGTTATTTGACCATCAAAACATATATCAGGACACAAAGGCATAAATGACAATAGTGAAAAATAAAAATAAAAATAGAACAAAAAGAAAACACAGATCCTTGGGGCATTTAAGTAACAAATTCAAGCAAGCATATAAACAACATGAAAATAGGTCTTTAAAAGGCATTTAGAAGTGATACACATAAGGAATAGAATATATGGATGTCAACTTCTTTATTATGAGGAACACAACGTTTCGGAGTATATGCTTACTCCTTCATCAGGTGAATGAATGCCAGGAGGCAGAGAGCATATATAATATATGTACATGTAAGGACAACAAAATTAATAAGATAACAAAGGGTAGAAACTAACAAAGGGTAGAAACTAACAAAGGGTAGAAACTAACAAAGGGAAGCCAACAGATGAAAAATAAAAATTATTATCCAGTAAACCATGGTGACCTTTAACATTTTTCGCACGCATAATTTCAGTCTGTCAACTCCAAAAACTTTGGAGTCTTCTTGCCAAAAAATGTATTTTGGCATAATTTCCAGTATATTTTAGTTTCAGCTTATGAACTAGTATAATGTGATGTTACTAGACAAGAGGAAATTTTACTCGACTGGAGCATGTGACAAGTGGCTAGAGTAGCAGACTGTAATGCCTATAATCTGAACAACCACATGTTCTGAATCCTGATAAATCATTCTTCATATTTTCAGCATTCATATTACGAAAATATTTTTTGGCAGATTGCAGAAGACAAAAGATTTGAATAGCATATGTTGATTCTTGAAATATTTTTCTTTAAACAAATTTAACCAAGTACAAACTTCCAAACAGGTATAAACTCTATAACCATCACTCCAAATCCGAAAACCTGTAAATTGATATGTAGATTGCAAATTTGTATTTTCGGAACTTCATAAACAGGAAAAGTTGTTGGCACAAAACTAAATCAAACTGCTGAAACAATTATTCAAGTCGCCATTAACAGAAGCAAATCATTTAGTGACAGTGAATGATGAAATAATCACACTAAGCCCTGAACAGTTCTCCTGTTCCCAGTGACCTTAGAAGGTGATACCAGTGGTTAGGAAAAGTCTGTTCAATGTAGAGATACTGTTTTCCCTACTGCTAACTCTATCTGACACTCTGGCAGGCCCAGGCGACTTTCCCTGTGTGATTCCCCAGTCTGGTTGTGATAAGACTCCCAGATAAGGGCCGACAACCTGCATCCCCTACAATATGCGATAACACAACAACAGATCGCTGATACGCTCTACAAGGGTGGTTTGGAAAGATTTCACTTGTCATGTTACTCTACAGAACACCACCACTGTGACAAATTAGGTCATCATTTGAAATAAATAATGTGCAGCCAAAGGCTTCTTTCTATCTTACCAGTCCTAAAATAAAGACAAGACATCATTTTACTGAAAGTTACCAGAAACAATGATTAGCTCAAACCTACTACATTAAATCATAATATAAGCACAATAAAATGGCATCAATTATTGTATAGAGATGTTATGTAAAAAATATTTGTGAACGCAAGAGTACATGATGCCATTGTTTGAAGTTAAGTTCATGAGGAGGGTGAGAGAATTGGGGTGAGAGAGTGAGCTGGGCTTAATGTCGCATTGAACAATATTCCAGTTATATCACGACATGTCAGCTTAATGTGGGAGGAAAGCCCGAAGAAGACGTTTAACCCACGAGCATGGGCATGGTGCTGACAAACCTAGAAACATAATCAGGGCAAACCAGATTCAAACCAATGATCACAGGTTTCTGGCATACCCAAGGGACATAACTGCACAGTGAATTTCCAAACCTTAGATGACTGGGCCACCCGATTTTGGGGAGAGTATTCTAGGATGAATAACTGCCAAATTGCTGATACCACATTAAGCATTATTTACTGACTAACTCTTGTCTAAAATATTATTCAAAGAATTGTTTAGGCTTCAGTAACACTTCACCTTTATCAGTAATCACAGCAACCAGTAAATAATCTGGACCAGACAAACCAGTGATTGACATCATGAGCCATGATCCATCCAGTTTTTGGTCAGGTGACATACACAATCCCTAACCACAATATCATCATAATACTTAGCTCAAGGATTGACATGAAGTCTGAACCAGTCACATGCCATGTATGACAATACTTTGATCACAATGAAATGTATCCTAAAATATATCCAAATGTATTCTAAAAAAGAAGAAAACAAAATCTGATACATACAAAATTTCTTTTTTTGTCCAAAAGCAATAAATGATAATGGTGCATCGGTGAAATATTTCAGTCTAAACAAAGAAAATGAGCACTTTTCATGTTTGTTTGTTTGTTTGTTTGTTGTTTAACGCCGCACTCAGCAATATTCCAGCTATATGACGGCAGTCTGTAAAATAATCGAGTCTGGACCAGACAATCCAGTGATTGACATCATGAGCATGATCCACGCAATTGGGATCAATGACATGTATCAACCAAGTCAGCGAGCCTGACCACCCGATCCCGTTAGTCGCCTTTTACAACAAGCATAGTCGCCTTTTACGACAAGTATGGGTTGCTGAAGACCTATTCTACCCCGGAATCTTCACGGGTCCACTTTTCATGAATGTGTAAAGTGGATGAATATTGTCTAATGCCCCGGTCAGCATTAATCCAGCTGTATCACTGCCAATAAATAATCAAGTCTGGACCAGGCAAACCAGTGACTGAAAGCATGAGTCCTAATATAAGGGCATGATGACATTCAACTCATCATGTCACCAAGAGTGACAGACCAATCCATAACATAATAATTGGCTCTTTCAATCAAAGAATACTTGGAAATACATTCATCCCAAATTCCTGAAGGGGTGGCCAATTCTACCCTTTAAGTTCCAATTAGGGCAAGAATGATACCACCGTGAAGATCAGAGTTGGAATTGGTCCTCATCAACTCATGCCTGCCATAAGAGGCAACTAATAAGAGACTTATGGTTGTATGCATGTCATCATATAACTGGAATATTGCTCAGTGCAGCGTTAAACAACAAACAAACACACAAGAATGATACATGGACTTGGTGCAACCTGAGTATTTGTTTTCGTGCAAGTTAACTTGCAACTTGCTCCAGGCAAACGCAACACTCAACATAACAACTGACCTACCAACCATGCAGAAAAGACTTAAGGGGAAAAAATAAATAAATTGACGATAATTAGACAGGACATGCTGTGCCTATCTTGTACAAATTAACCAGTTTTTTCCTGGTGCCACCACACTGATGACGCTAATTTCACACCTTTTTTGCTTCTGTGATGTCAAACAAGGTTTCCAAATACACCAAAAACACAAAACTGTATCTACCAGTTACACGTGAAACAATTACTTAGTTTATTCCTGAAGGAGGAAATATGTGGCTGAAGATATTATCCTGAATTCCACAATGAAATGACATTCTGAAACTGTCTGAAAAGATGTAAACAACCCAATGGACGTCTGAAATAGGACCCACAATCTTTATCATGACAGCCCAGCTCCTACTGAGAAAAACTAAACAAGACAAAACCAGAAATTCAATAGTTGGAGATTTGATAATCTTGATCGTACTGTGCAACCACAAGCGTCATGTTTTACCTGATAATGTCTGTGTCAAAACACCGTTTTTTGTTCCGTGGCATTTCCATCTGACTTGTGGGGGCAAGGGAAGGAGGGACTCGCTGATACAACTAGTATCTTGCGATAGGGGAAACATGCAAATTATGTCTAAAAGGAGTATGGTCTTCTTTAATAAAGTGTGATGTAATGGTATTCACAAACATTCAACAAATATTTACATGATCAATCATCTTCTCACCAAGTTTCTAGTCCATAAAATTATTTGTTATATTGCTGGATGAATGTCTCAATAATTGACCATGGTTAGAAATTAATTTTATTTTCACTAGTCTACAACATGATCTGCTGGAGAGTTGACATCTACCAAAAGATAAACGTGGTAGTATGCAATGAAATTCTGCTAGTTCTTCCTGAATTTGCTCGCCTTGGACTAGGATCTTTTGTAAATTTCTAACACAGTGTCATGGAGCTGTGCTCCAATGATCAGGGGTGTCATTAAACAAGAATAAAGTAATAATGAAAATGTGGTAATAGGTTCACAGGTTTCTTATTAGCAGCTAATTGTATCAAAGGACGACAATATGAAAGATAAAAAAAACAATCTATACTGACAAGGATCGCTGATTGAGTACCATATTTTCTTGAGTATAGTGTGCATCCCCTCTAGCTGATTCAGTATTTTGGAAAAAACAACAAATATTATGCGCAGAAAGCAGAAAAAAAATACACCGTTCCCCTTCAGCGAATTCCGGGAAACGAACAGGTGATGAGAAACATGGTCAGTACAAATTTGAAATTTGAGATAAAAAATCACCAGACATGTTGATCTACCGTTTAAATTGTATTTTTTGTTCTGCTAGGCATTGTTTTACACCAAGGGATAAAGATTACCTTGTGTATTTTCTCGTAAACTAAGCCGGAAATAGCAATCATAATTATAATTATAACCCTAAGCAAAGTAGATGATCGCTATTGTCAGTTATTTTTTTTCACATGGAACCAGTTTGACTAGTCACCGGAATCATCAAACTATAACAAATATGAATTTTAACGAGTCAAAGTATGACATTTATGATATATGAATCCATTCTCTGTCAACTAAAGTTTGTTTCAAGGCGTCAATAACGGTAATCTGACCATGGTTGCTGTTAATAACAGTGAGTTGTGCGATCTTTTGATGGCTCCACACACGATTTCGGAAATTAATTTAAACAATATTAAAAGGAATTTTTAATAAAATTTATGAAATAAGTTGCAAGCATAAGTCCAGATATTCATAGAACACTTTTTATAGCCAGACTGTTATTACATTATTAATTTGCGTACTTCAGTATGGATTTGTTGACATGATATTTCCGGTGTTACGTGCTCCCGGTAATGTCTTTCCGTTGGGGGAAAAAACATCAAAACTCATTATGGCATGTATAATGCGCACCCTCTTCAACACAGCTGTGTTTTTTGGGGAAAAAGTGTGCACTATACTCAAGAAAGTATGGTAAATAAATCAGAGTAAATACACAAGCAGCTTAGCTAAGCAACTGTATAACAGTAATAAATTGCGAGGTAGCTAAATCAATACTTTGACAAGATATCAACAAGATGCATAAACGACCATTTAAGTCAGCTGCGACTAATTAATACCTGAGTTAATTAACTCACAACTCTAATGAGTGAATAACCTTGTCTTGGTTAATTAGCGGGAAATTAACATAGAGGGTCTATCCCTAAATTAAGTCCCTTGGACAATAAAATAGAAGAGAACGTATGAATATCAAATAGACTAATAGACTAAAGACTCAGCCCGTTTGACTAAGAAAGGAAATTCTAAAATTCCCAAAAAGCTATACAATCATAGGAAGGTTGGCTATCCACGGATTACTAGAAAAATAGAGAATGAAGCAAGCCGACCTGTAAAACAGCCGAACGAATCCTGGGAGGAAAGACACAAGATCCTGACTCAGGTATATATACTAGTGCGTGGACCTCGGATAGGTCAATCTCTCCTGGTCAGCCAGGGAATACTTTAGCCTGGGTGCTTAGCCCAGGTGTGTTTCTTAACATAGGAAAAACATGAAAAAATATGAATAGCAAACTAACTTCTATATCCATACGAAAGATGTAAGTATCAAAATAAAGCGCTGAACATAAGCTATCCAACTGTATCATTAAAGATTTACAAGGTATGTACAAGTTAGAGGAGGCCAAAATGATCATAAATACATAAAAATATCTGTGAGTACATAGACTATTCCCCTAATATTTGAAAATAATTGTAACAAAAAACATTTTCAACATATGAATAAGGTGAGTGAGTTTGATTTTACGCCGCTTTTAGCAATATTCCTGCAATATCACGGCAGGGGACACCAGAAATGGGCTTCACACATTGTACCCACTTCAGGAATCGAACCCGGGTCTTTGGCGTGACGAGCGAACGCTTTAACCACTCGGCTACCCGACCGCCCCCATATGAATAAGGTAGCAAGTACACAAGTATATAGGTACATCCAGGCAATTTATGGCAAAAGTGCGCCATTAAATCACAAGAGAATGAAACATAAGTGTAAATAATTCTCAACAAGAAAATGCAAATGACACTGTACAAAGGGTTGAAACAATGACACAACTGCTCATTATCAACAATGCAAATGAACACTAGAAGTAGACAGTGCTTCTCACCAAGTTCCACATCAAGGGTGGTCAAGTTGTTTACAAAAGTTGATCAAGCAGTTATGACAGTCGCCAACAATGTATGATGGCGTCTTTGTTCTTAGTAACCTTGTCAAACAATCTTAAAATTACAAGCAAAACACTGCTCACCCACGTCGTGAATATGTCCATTTGTGACGAATACATAAGACCAATTATTTACGTTAAAAGAATTTTGCTAACTCATGTAAAAAAAACTTGAAGGCTGTACAATCATTGCAGGAGACTTGACCTGTCTCATTTGAATATGCCTTATTTGTCAAGTTAAGTTTGTGAAGATAGAAAATAATATTATTTAATCAAACTGCTATCAACCCCATACTATATCATGAAATTCTAAGTCTTCAGTCTACAGCTGATTGCTGATAGTTCAAAAGTTGGGCTACTCACATTAATCTCATGACGCATTTAAGACTAGGAGTCAACAGTGTCGTTAATTTGGTGACGCATTAATTTCATGATTTAAGGTATATATTATCTGATGTCACATATCTACATCACATATGCTCTGATATATTAGTATATTTATTTCAAGCCATTGTCTGTTTCTCATTAATTGTATCTGTGACACAGTGGATGCCTGCAATTCATTATATGTATGACACCATGCAATCATGTGCAGCATCAGACTCAGACCAAGTAATATTCAGGTAACAGACAAGTACCAGCTCACAGACACACAGCAGAACTATATTCAGGTAACAGACAAGTACCAGCTCACAGACACATAGCAGAACTATATTCAGGTAACAGACAAGTACCAGTTCACAGACACACAGCAGAACTATATTCAGGTAACAGACAAGTACCAGCTCACAGACACACAGCAGAACTATATTCAGGTAACAGACAAGTACCAGTTCACAGACACACAGCAGAACTATATTCAGGTAACAGACAAGTACCAGCTCACAGACACACAGCAGAACTATATTCAGGTAACAGACAAGTACCAGCTCACAGACACACAGCAGAACTATATTCAGGTAACAGACAAGTACCAGTTCACAGACACACAGCAGAACTATATTCAGGTAACAGACAAGTACCAGCTCACAGACACACAGCAGAACTATATTCAGGTAACAGACAAGTACCAGCTCACAGACACACAGCAGAACTATATTCAGGTAACAGACAAGTACCAGCTCACAGACACACAGCAGAACTATATTCAGGTAACAGACAAGTACCAGCTCACAGACACACAGCAGAACTATATTCAGGTAAAAGACAAGTACCAGCTCAGACACACAGCAGAACTATATCCATGTAACAGACAAGTACCAGCTCACAGACACACAGCAGAACTATATTCAGGTAACAGACAAGTACCAGTTCACAGACACATAGCAGAACTATATTCAGGTAAAAGACAAGTACCAGCTCACAGACACACAGCAGAACTATATTCAGGTAACAGACAAGTACCAGCTCAGACACACAGCAGAACTATATTCAGATAACAGACAAGTACCAGCTCACAGACACACAGCAGAACTATATTCAGGTAACAGACAAGTACCAGTTCACAGACACACAGCAGAACTATATTCGGGTAACAGACAAGTACCAGCTCAGACACATAGCAGAACTATATTCAGGTAACAGACAAGTACCAGCTCACAGACACACAGCAGAACTATATTCAGGTAACAGACAAGTACCAGCTCACAGACACACAGCAGAACTATATTCAGGTAAAAGACAAGTACCAGCTCAGACACACAGCAGAACTATATTCAGGTAACAGACAAGTACCAGCTCACAGACACACAGCAGAACTATATTCAGGTAACAGACAAGAACCAGCTCAGACACACAGAACTATATTCAGGTAAAAGACAAGTACCAGCTCACAGACACACAGAACTATATTCAGGTAAAAGACAAGTACCAGCTCAGACACACAGCAGAACTATATTCAGGTAACAGACAAGTACCAGCTCACAGACATACAGCAGAACTATATTCAGGTAACAGACAAGTACCAGTTCACAGACACACAGCAGAACTATATTCATGTAACAGACAAGTACCAGCTCACAGACACACAGCAGAATTATATTCAGGTAACAGACAAGTACCAGCTCAGACACACAGCAGAACTATATTCAGGTAACAGACAAGTACCAGTTTGAACACACAGCAGAACTATATTCAGGTAACAGACAAGTACCAGCTCACAGACACACAGCAGAACTATATTCAGGTAACAGACAAGTACCAGCTCACAGACACACAGCAGAACTATATTCAGGTAACAGACAAGTACCAGTTCACAGACACATAGCAGAACTATATTCAGGTAAAAGACAAGTACCAGTTCACAGACACACAGCAGAACTATATTCAGGTAACAGACAAGTACCAGCTCACAGACACACAGCAGAACTATATTCAGGTAACAGACAAGTACCAGCTCACAGACACACAGCAGAACTATATTCAGGTAACAGACA
The DNA here is from genome assembly GCF_023055435.1 of Haliotis rufescens. Taxonomy (NCBI): domain Eukaryota; kingdom Metazoa; phylum Mollusca; class Gastropoda; order Lepetellida; family Haliotidae; genus Haliotis; species Haliotis rufescens. The sequence goes on along the minus strand of NW_025963779.1, from coordinate 54,922,018 downwards.
AGTACCAGTTCGAACACACAGCAGAACTATATTCAGGTAACAGACAAGTACCAGCTCACAGACACACAGCAGAACTATATTCAGGTAACAGACAAGTACCAGCTCACAGACACACAGCAGAACTATATTCAGGTAACAGACAAGTACCAGCTCACAGACACACAGCAGAACTATATTCAGGTAACAGACAAGTACCAGCTCACAGACACACAGCAGAACTATATTCAGGTAACAGACAAGTACCAGCTCACAGACACACAGCAGAACTATATTCAGGTAACAGACAAGTACCAGCTCACAGACACACAGCAGAACTATATTCAGGTAACAGACAAGTACCAGATCACAGACACACAGCAGAATTATATTCAGGTAACAGACAAGTACCAGCTCAGACACACAGCAGAACTATATTCAGGTAACAGACAAGTACCAGTTTGAACACACAGCAGAACTATATTCAGGTAACAGACAAGTACCAGCTCACAGACACACAGCAGAACTATATTCAGGTAACAGACAAGTACCAGCTCACAGACACACAGCAGAACTATATTCAGGTAAAAGACAAGTACCAGCTCAGACACACAGCAGAACTATATTCAGGTAACAGACAAGTACCAGCTCACAGACACACAGCAGAACTATATTCAGGTAACAGACAAGAACCAGCTCAGACACACAGAACTATATTCAGGTAAAAGACAAGTACCAGCTCACAGACACACAGAACTATATTCAGGTAAAAGACAAGTACCAGCTCAGACACACAGCAGAACTATATTCAGGTAACAGACAAGTACCAGCTCACAGACATACAGCAGAACTATATTCAGGTAACAGACAAGTACCAGTTCACAGACACACAGCAGAACTATATTCATGTAACAGACAAGTACCAGCTCACAGACACACAGCAGAACTATATTCAGGTAACAGACAAGTACCAGCTCAGACACACAGCAGAACTATATTCAGGTAACAGACAAGTACCAGTTTGAACACACAGCAGAACTATATTCAGGTAACAGACAAGTACCAGCTCACAGACACACAGAACTATATTCAGGTAAAAGACAAGTACCAGCTCAGACACACAGCAGAACTATATTCAGGTAACAGACAAGTACCAGCTCACAGACATACAGCAGAACTATATTCAGGTAACAGACAAGTACCAGTTCACAGACACACAGCAGAACTATATTCATGTAACAGACAAGTACCAGCTCACAGACACACAGCAGAACTATATTCAGGTAACAGACAAGTACCAGCTCACAGACACACAGCAGAACTATATTCAGGTAACAGACAAGTACCAGCTCACAGACACACAGCAGAACTATATTCAGGTAACAGACAAGTACCAGCTCAGACACACAGCAGAACTATATTCAGGTAACAGACAAGTACCAGCTCACAGACACACAGCAGAACTATAGTCAGGTAACAGACAAGTACCAGCTCACAGACACACAGCAGAACTTTATTCAGGTAACAGACAAGTACCAGCTCACAGACACACAGCAGAACTATATTCAGGTAACAGACAAGTACCAGCTCACAGACACACAGCAGAACTTTATTTAGGTAACAGACAAGTACCAGTTCACAGACACACAGCAGAACTAATATTTAGACTAAAGTCTAACGGCCATTTCCCAGCAACTAACCTGACATGTCACATATAGAATATTAATTACCAGTAAACAAGTTAGAACATTATCTCTTGCTGGGAGTTCCATCTTGTATTTATTATCGATATCTTGTATTCATCTTAGTGCTCTCAAAAGATATTGGTATGTATTTTCAATCTACAATGTAACAACTGTTTGATAGACATTTCTTAGAAGTTAACAGATGGCAAAGTAGACACAATTTATGGATAACAACTTCTTTATTTTTACTATAAAGGCGACGCTTGACAACAGTATAAGGATCAATTCCGAAATGTCGCCTATACAGTCAAATAAAGAAGTTGTTATCCATATATTACGTCGACTTTACAATGTAACACAGCTAATGATAAGATGTGGATGGTGAACTTCCTTATTTCAACAGCTGTATCTTATTTTCCAGTACACATCTTCCTGGGATGACCACCCTCCTACAGACCAACCAGTGGTCAATGGTGCGAGATGGTGTACAGCCATTGAAAACCCACTACATCTATTCCCATCTGTTCCTACTCCCAACTATGCTTTTATGTTATAGTGAATAAGCATGCACTCATGGGTGTTCATGGCGCAATAGAAAGTCCATAATTATTATTACTGTTGAAGATGGTAGCAAACGCCATGTCAGCTGTCTGTCTTCCAAAGAGTGTTGTGTGGGTTGTGTGGGTGACTTGCGCTTTATAGAATATTTCAGTTAATGTTGAAGGGAATCTCAATAAGACACAGCATGTAGACATTCACACCCACAACTATAGATATGATGCTGACAGACAAAAGGATTATAATCTGGGAGATTCTTGGATTCGAACAAATGATCAGCTGATCCTGGTAGAAAAGGGGAGCAACTCTGAATCTTAAACAAATCAGCCCCCATGCCCTGAGAATCTGCACAGACCCAGAACCACAGATTGCTTTAAATCCATCTGCTCATGTAGAAACAGCCTACCTGATGATGTCGTTACCCCTGTTGGCGAAGGCGTCGCCGCTGCTGCTCATCCTCTCCAAGGAGGCCTCACTAGAGTGGAGGGTAGGGTTGTTCTTGGCCAGGCAGGACAGCACACTGGCCACTACCTGCATCAGGCTGGCTGCTAGCGGGTCGTAGGGGAGCTTCTGCTCCACTGTACCACTAGGAGTGGGGCAATCTTCAGGTAGCAGCAGCTGGGACACAACAAGGAGTGAGATAAGAGATTTGTACCGATTTTGTCTCTTATGGCTCTAGAGACATATTGTCTGTGAAAACATATGGGAAAGGTAGACGAGATATTGGGATGAATATAATCATAGAAATTAGTTTTAGGAGCCCTGAAATCTGTTCTGCTTGTCGCTGTTTTGTTTATTTCTTGATTAATGCGACACTCAGCAATATTCCAGCCACATGAAGGCAGTCTGTAAATAATCAAGTCAGGACAAGTCAGTGATTGACATCATGAGCATCAATCTATGCAAATGGGATATTATGACATGCATCAACCAAATCAGTGAGCCTGACCACCCGATCCCATTAGTCGCCTCTTAAGGACTAGAGGACTGGTACCAAACGCTGTACTGCCTCATAGTTCTCATACATTTGTACAGCAATAATGAGTTACGGTTAGATAGAGGTTAAAATCTCCTTGACAAATTTCATCTTGTGCACTAAAAACATATTACATTAAAAAAATTGATAAAAAATAAATAGAATCTACACTGAAAATATCCAAAACACAACATTCATTTTAGATTTGGGCAGAGACCACATAAAACTAAACTCTCAACATTCAGTGTTCCTAAACAGAGGAGCAGAGAATGCTGGCACTGAAATACAAACTACAAAATCTATATCATTCCAATTGTGAATGTGCATTGTCAAATGAAAAGGAGTGGGTTCTATGATTTGATTGTTTGAAAAACAGGATGAAATGGAATTTGAAGCCAGGAAAGCTTTGGCACATGAATATTTTTCTTGAAAAGCATCTTATTTTTACCAAAACATGCCAGTTGGCATGGCAAGAGGATATCACATTAATCAAATATTAAGTTGGATAAATATTTATCCCAACAACTTTGATAAAGGCTTTTTCCACATTTTGCTATCCGGCATGTGACTTTTTACAACTGAAACCTCCAGCTAAAACTGTTGATTCCAAGTGAAATTTCATGGCATGAATTACACGAATAAACTCACAAATCTGAAAACACACAATGTTTATCTCGTAAGTCAAAGCCAACTTACGGAGAGCTGATGTATCAGATGATCCGCAAGGACTCCCAGCTTGTTGCTGAACAACATGTAGTGACAATTCTCAAAACATCCCTTACATGCCAGGCGGTAAGCGTCGCAGGTCTGACACAGAGATCTGAAAAGTACACAACAGGGCTCCAGATAGGTTTTCGGCATCAGGCGTACTTGCTCTTTATTATTTCAAAGTAGGAGTACTGGCAAAACTAGAAGAGTACACTTAGATAACTGAATGGAATTTAATGGCTTAATCTTGTATTTCATTTTAGATATGCACCACAGCATTGCTACTCTCTCTCAATAAACAATAAGTGATACTTTTTTCGTTGTAGATGTTTGTCTCTTGTATAATGCATACCCCCCTCTAGGGTATTCAGTATTGATGGGGAAACAAATTTGAGTATTATGAGCTGAAATGTTTTCAATTGTATCCCTTCAGCAAACACATCTAACAAATTTGGTCAATACAAATTTGAAACTTGGGATAAAACATCTCTAGACAAGATGATTTTAAAAAGTATTTCCAGTCCTACTAGGCATTTTTTCATATGCAGAGATTAAGATTACTGTATGTATTTTCAGCTGTAAACACGTTTTCTCACTATCTACAGCATTCGATTAAAAATTATACAATAACATAACTTTAAAGAATTTTTATGCAATGATTGAAAGAATTGTACCTGAAACTATTATTTTATGAGGAATACTATATTCCAATATTGTGTTATTTTAGTTGCAGCTTCTACTATATCTATTTAAAATACTAATAACCATACGTGTAGCAGTAACTTTGGTACAGCTGATCTTTATGGCCGGATATTTTTTACGTATGGAACAACATAATCAGTCACCGTCAAAGCTCCAGCCCTTGTGAAAACTCCATGTAACATTCTGTATAACAGTCAAACTACAACAAATATGACTTTTAACAAGTCAAAGTATGGCATTTGATCTATGTATCCATTCCCTGTCAACTGAAGTTTGTTTCAAGGGTCAATAATGGTCATCTGACCGTGGTTGCTGTATACCATGGAGAGTTGTACGATCTACATGATCTACCAATCACTTCACACACGATTTCGCCAATATTAATGTAAACAATACTAAAAGAAATTTTGAATGAAATTATTAAAATAGGTTACAAACATAAGTCCAGATAGACAATGAACACTTTTTTGTAACCAGACAATGAAATTACATAATTAATTTGCGTACTTCCGTACAAATTTGTTGACATGGTATTTTCAGTGAGCTCACGGTAATGTCTTTGCATTGGGGGAAAAAACATCAAAACTCTTTATGGAATGTATAATGCACACCCCCTTCACACAGCTGGTTTTTTTTTTAAAAGTATGCTGCTTGAAATCAGCATATAATTTTTGGGAAATATGTCTATAAATGAATGTGAGACCATACATGTATGCTGTGATGTGTATCTGATACATTTTCTAAATTATCCCCCACTGTATCCTGCATATTTTACTCCATACATACACCGATATGGCCTTCAAGTGTAGCCCTGCACAATCAAACTCACAAATCTTTTGTATCACTGCATGAACCTTGTGTTTTAAAAGGTTCATTTTTGTCTTTTAGTTTCTACAATTGCTGCAGTCTGTGCCAAAATTGTTTGAGCCTACTTGCCTGAACTTTGCTCAAAGCATCATTTTCAGCAGATTTTACTGTTATTACATGGACTGTTATCAGCTGAGCAAACAGAACTTATTGAGATTCTTGGGCTTAGTGGCTTCATTGCAGACAGCTGTTGAAGCATGCATGAGTATGAGTACAAATTTATCATTTTGTATAAGAAATTGTTCACTGGATCAATATTTACCAATATGACAATGAGCTTCACGTAAGTTAAATGGCTGGCATACAGTCTAAGGGAGATAACTTTCCAAGCCATTCACAGGACCACATGCTCAAATAATTATTCAAACACATAAATAAAAACATTATAACTGATAAAATATTCAAAATAATTCAAGTTTCAACATTAATCTTTTCTTCATTTTGATTCACAATAAAGCACCTGTTCTTAGTCACATTCAAGGACAAAACATCACTTGTCCTTGGGATACATGGTCCAATACTTTTTCAGTGGACTCCAGAAATATTTTAGAAATATGCATTGAATTTGAGCCACTCTATTGAAAAGAATATAGATTTAACCACTACAAAGCTTAACTTTGATACATTTCTGACCATTGGTGCGAAAGAAAAACAAGCCAAAACTGCACAAGCGCTATACAGATTTTTAGAGAATCGTCGGTGTACCCCGGTATGTATTGTAGGCTGAGTTGCTGCATCACAGTACAAGTGTGATCCTACTCACTTCTGGGGTATGACTGGAGGGAGAGAGACTGTAGAGTCATCGATGGTCTGGAGGAGACGGCTCAGCGTGGTCAGCCCTCCCAGCACCCGGTAACTCACTTGATCCAAGACAGACTGAAACATGGGATAGAGGCCTTTACAGTCGGTGACTAATGTAAGTTACTCCAGTCAGTACTACCGCTGCTATATCATGGCAGCCTATAAACAGCCAGGTCTGGTCCAGACAAACCAGTGGTTGATTGCATAATTGAAAATTTTACAATAAATTGTATATTTACATACTTGACCGATTTCACATTCCTCTTTACTCTTCGATCCTGGCGTGGAAACATCCTAGTACCAAGTTTCCAGCTTCAAAAAACAACTCACCCAAACACTTGACTGGGAACCCGGAGAAATTAAAAGAACAAATAAATAACTTCAAGTATTTATTGATATATACAGGAGACGAGATCCGGGACAGTAGTACATGAAGTATCCTTATCTGCGCTGAAGGGCTGATGTGAGCTGTTGAGCAACCCAAGTGGACTAAGTGATGCAGACCTTGGACATTGGCAACCGAGATGTCCCGCAGATAATGAGACACAAAGACCATGTCAGGCTTCCAAAAGCATCCTTCCATGATCGCTGAGAGTGCAATTGCTGAGCATGAGGGTTGGATTCAACCAGAGATGGTCAACCCTCATAGTGGTAAGCTCTTAGGGTGATAGAGCGCATCCAAAAGGAGATAATGGTCCGCCACACCTCAGAAGTTGCAAAGGTATGAAGAGACACTTGTGGGAACGACGTAATACCTGGGAAGCCTCAGAAGCAGGTAAATCCTCAAAGCCACCAAAAGAAGATGAAGGCTGTTGGTGGTCATCACCTTCTACAGGACCTGAGGGAGGAGGCCAGTCGGAGGATAGGCATAAGCGTGGAGACCTTCCCATAAGACGGCTAGGGCGTTGTCGTCCAAGCTTGCTGGTCCGGAATGTGGGGAGATGAATATCAGTAGCTGACTGTTCAACTGGGTGGCAAACAGGTCGAGGTCTGAGGCTCCAAAAAAGCGGCAAATCCAGAGAAAGACTTGTGGTTGGAGTTGCCACTTCGTCCGGGAGGTCTCCACAAGACGGCTAGGGCGTTGTCGTCCAAGCTTGCTGGTCCGGAATGTGGGGAGATGAATATCAGTAGCTGACTGTTCAACTGGGTGGCAAACAGGTCGAGGTCTGAGGCTCCAAAAAGGCAGCAAATCCAGCAAAAGACTTGGTGGAGTTGCCACTTCGTCCGGGAGGTCTCCACAAGACGGCTAGGGCGTTGTCGTCCAAGCTTGCTGGTCCGGAATGTGGGGAGATGAATATCAGTAGCTGACTGTTCAACTGGGTGCCAAACAGGTCGAGGTCTGAGGCTCCAAAAAGGCAGCAAATCCAGCAAAAGACTTGCAGGTGGAGTTGCCACTTCGTCAGGGATGAGTGCTCGGGGCAGGATAAGGCATCTGCTATTACATTCTCTGGATTCCTGGAATGTGTCTGGCTCAAACCAGTATATGAAGAGAGTTGACCACGTGGAAAAACTGAATTGTCAATCTGAGAAAGGAAGCTGACTTGGTCGAATCCATCTTGTTGACGTACCAGATAACAGATGCATTGTCCAACTGGATCATGACTCAAGACGAGTGAAAGAGTCGCCCAATGAGTGATGTTGGGAATTAACGCCTTGAATTCCAGATTGTTGATGTGTAAAGGCCAAATCCACATTTGCACTTATATCAGTGAAAATCGACTTAGGTGGGAGAATAAGAGTGGCCGAAGAAGGGCTAGAGACTCAATCCAGAGCCCTGATCATCCTTAGAGACACTACGAGGTAAGCCCAGTTCATCAGCAATCCAGTAAAGCATGACTGAAGGGTCAACATGGTACAGTATTAAACTGGTGCTTGGTCCATGAACACAGTGGTGATAGTAGTGATGCATGGGATGTGTTGGGGTGAGTTGTTTTTTTAAGCTGGAAACTTGGTTCTTGGATGTTTCCTTGCCAGGATCGAAGAGTAAAGAGGAAATCATAGTGTGAGATAGGATACGTTTAAAAATTAAATGTTACAATCCACTGTGGTAGTTAATACTGGTATGAAACACCATCCAGGTAACACGTTTCAGATTCTAATCAGCTTTTACAACAAGCATGGGATACTGGTGACCTTTTATTTATATCCCTGACTCCCACCAAGGCTTATTACAGTAAATGGTGACATATTTGGAAATGGTGTTCTGTCAGGTTACTGGTGATGAATAGAATTGTGTGTCCTACCCTAGAACAATGTTTCACCTTTATTAAACATTATAAATGCATAAATACATTCAAGTGAGGAAGCCAGATTTCCAGTTGTTTTGAAACAAATTGCTTCAATAACACATCTTGAAAAGTAAAACAACCTGTAACCATGGTAATCTTATGGGAAACCTAAGCTATTTATTTAATGATGGAATTACCACGAGGGTCACCTCATCATTCATATATTTAAGCTAACACTGATTAATTACATCCAGTGAGAAGATAAAATGGTATGTGGATGCTGCTTGTACCTTCCTCTCCAGGATGCGAGTGAGTTCCCCGACAGCTCGGTCTGTAGCGGAGACTCTACTGGTGGGCCAGGGGCCGCGGTCCTGCGTCATCAGGTACTTGTTCAAGTCCTTTATCACCTTCTGCAACCTGCAGGGAAACATGGAATCATCAGTATCATTTGTTTGTTTGTTTGTTTGTTGTTTAATTCCGCACTCAGCAATATTCCAGCTATATGACGGCAGTTTGTAAATAATCGAGTCTGGACCAGACAGTGCAGTGATTGACATCATGAACATTGATCCACACAATTGGGATACGATGACATGTATCAACCAAGTCAGCGAGCCTGACCAGTCGATCCCATAAGTCACCTCTTTCGACAAGCATAAACGTCTTTTACGACAAGCATGGGTTGCTGAAGACCTATTCTACCCCGGATCTTCACGGGTCATCAGTATCATAATCCTGCCCAATGTTGCCGTACTACAATAACTCACTGCCTTCAGACAAACATGTAGGTTAGGCCACAATAAAAGAATTACATGATTTACATCCGAATTTGTCAAAAATATGAGTGGGGTCACCATATATTTTTAATATTTAAAAAAAAACTGCACAAGGCAATTGGGTACCAAAAACACACACCAGGCAGTTGGGTACATTGACTGTTGACAGACCTGCCTGATAGTACTATGAATGTAGTTTATTTCATCAAGTAAAGAAAAACAGGAACACAGTTATTTTCTTTGTTTGTCGATACTTGGTGACAATAAAATTATGTTAGGCCCAGATGAAAATCTAATGATGAGGTGATTATGGCCTTATATTTTATATCATGGACGCAGCATGGTTAAGTCAGTGACAAGTGGTCTGGGTTGTCTACTTACTTAGCTTTATGTTCAGAATCAGCTGTCTGTTGTTTGTTGGCCAGTGTCCCTTCATATTCCAGACCGCTGAAATCACAGAAAGTAGCGATACTAACAGTGACATGGAATCCAGTACTTGTGACAATGATAAGGAGGGTCTTTCAAAATGCAATCGACATTTGATGAGGTAGGATTTGTTTAGAAACATGTCAGTGTATAGAGGTAACCATGCCTCATAAACTGATAATGATATAGCCATGTTGTACAAAAACCTGACAGTTGTCAAAACAGGACCCAATCCTAAAGAAGGTACATACCAACTTTAATGACAGGTGCATAAAAACACTTTGAGAAAGTGCAATCAAAACTTTTTGTAATTGTTTTCTTTCACATGACCTTCACCTTTGATCTTCATGACATGACCCAAAGAGAATTCCTCATGGCCATTTGCAAGAAGTCAATGGAAGAATAACCATTATTCTTTGTGTTGCAGACATTAGATAAATCATTGGTGACGGCAGTGGTAGTCAAATTCCAACAAAACTTTAAAGCAGTCCCGTTTCATGATTAAGCGGCAGTTAGAAGCTGTAGTATCCATTAGGTGAGGTGAAATTGGGTTTAACGTTGCATCCAAGACTATTGCACTTACATAGCGACGTGCATGCAGTGTGTGTGTGTGTGTGTGTGTGTGTGTGTGTGTGTGTGTGTGTGTGTGTGTGTGTGTGTGTGTGTGTGTGTGTGTGTGTGTGTGTGTGTGTGTGTGTGTGTGTGTTTGTTTGTTTGTTTGTGTGTGTGTTTGTGTGTGTGTGTATGTGTGTGTGTTAGTCCGGACTGATGCCGATTTATAGTGCTAGCATGCTAACATGAATACCCCACTCAGAAACAGTACACTGACTCCAGGTGCACCAATCCTTGTTTTATCCCCTTAATGCCAAGCGTCAGACAGGATAACAACAAGTACTATCTATTAATGTCTTTTGGTATGACGCAGCCGGGGATCAAACCCCGGACTTGCCTCTCTCCTGGCAGGTGCTCTACCACTGAACCATGGAGGCAGAGTAGACTTAACCTTACAGGAACAGACACTTAACTGATTTTAGTCAATAGACCTGATAATGATGTGTAGAGCTTGTAATTACTATAATTCCTTATACACCTGAGCTATGGAGTATGTATCTAGCCTTGTCTATGGGACTAGCGGCAATTTGTACTCCTCGCTCACCGTGACGTCATCCTCTGCCGAAGCTTCTTGCATCGCTTCCTCAGGGACTTCTGCCTCTCCTTCTCCGTCACAATCTTGGGGTGGTTGCTGTTGTCGGGAGCATCCACGATGTGCTTCAGGTTGAAAGTTTCCTACAACAGACACTCTGGGTCAGTGACTGGAAATGAGCAGGGTAGTACGACATTTCCTTCTGTACTGGAAATCTTTCTTTTGGTTAAACAAAACTGGATAAACAGAACATCATTACAGCTTTCTGTTATTTGACAAGAACGTGCATTTACATGCTCCCCTCAGTTTGTTATGTGCAGCAACATTCCATGAAGAATGTCATTCAGTGCTATGATGTAAAGCAGCGAGGTTACAAACAATGACTTCACAGTGTAAAGTACTTTGCAGCACTAGGAAATGAATTCCCTTTTTGTTTGATATGTTATGCTATGATACAATTGAACTTCTTAACAGTTTCAAAGTACTTCCTGGAGACTTTTTACATAAATAGCATCAACATGTCATCAAGAGCATAGTGACTCATAAGGAATTAACAGTCTTCAATTTAAGTGAAAACTAAAACAGATCTGAAGTGTTATGTCAGGTATGTTATATTCAGTCACAAACAACAGAACGTTTGTGTCTTACTACTTGGTGCCCTAAGGGATATGCTTGTTTGTTCTCAAGCAAATTCCAGCTACATATAAAACAACAATCTTAGGACTGCCCTCTAGTGAATGAAGGTAGCAAAGACTTACAATTTCCTGTTTTGACATCGCAATTCCAGAGTTGTTGTCATGAAGAGCCTGCTGATGCTTCTTGCCTCTCAGATGACTCAGCAGGTACACCTCCGACGGGATCTGGTGGGTGACAAAATAGTATTGTTCACATTAAAAAATGCTTTAAAAAACATGCCTCTCATGCAATGACAACAAAAAATAGGTAAACAGGCAGACTATGTAACTTTTATGCAAAAACCTTTTCATTCATTGTTTTATGCTTGGTCAAAAATCCCAAACAAAATGAGTTCAAGGAGAGAACTGATGACATATTGTTTTCATCATGCGAGCTTAGTGTTGGAGGATTGTCGAAAGTGAGGCAGGTCACAGATGTTAATGTCTGAAAACTAAGAGCATGGGTATGATGCTGACAGATCAAGAGTTATATTCAAAATGAATCTGGGTTTCGAACCCACCTCGTACATACAAATGAGGCATCTATATACATTGTGAAAGGAAGGCAGTAAACTGACCAGATAGTTACAGATGCTGCAGAGTTTCTGCCTGTCATAGGGTGTAAGTTGTGGAGCATCATTGTGGTCCTCAGTGGAATGTCTCAGCACACTCATCACAAATGCCTTCTCTCGGATCTGCTTGAGGATCTCCTCATGTCGCTGGGAGCTCTCATCTTGCTGGAAACAGAACATAATCATTGCATTACAACATTGTAGGGTCACTTCCTACCAGTGGTGATCCGAGTTCCACTCCACCTGATATTTGCCCCATGCTGAGGTACATGCACAGTTACTCCTATAAATTGTTATCTTGTGAGGTTGAAAGCAAAACAGAATTTGAATTATATCAAAATTTTGCAAATGGCAAAAGTATGCAAAATGTGTGATATACAAAAGCTCAACACAAAATATGATAGATTGATGTTTTTTGGGGAAATATATTACATGGAGATTTTATCATCGTAAATGGTCAAAGGGAAGTAACTCTTGTCTTTCCCAAAATGAAGATCATGTGAAGAGAAAGATGACTGGAGACACTGGAGCCTGTGTGTGTAGTATGAATGATGTAGTATCAGAGTTAATCTAATGCTTGCTCTTACTTTCTGCTGTATTTTCTTCTGTAGCTCCTGTATGTGTTGCTGCTGCTGTGCGTTCAGGGCTGCAAGGCGTTCCTCTCGGTCTCTGAAACACAAGGACACACTCAACAACTATATCAACTGCATGTCCTGGGGTCAACCTTATCATGACAATTGTTGTTTTTCCTGCCAACATATTTCAACAGTGTCCACAGCATCTTTTTTCATCAATTAATTGAGCATCTTAGCCCTCTCCAGCCCTGACATCCATCTATACCCACTTCCTGGCCCTGACATCAATTAAACTCACTTCCTGGCACTGACATCCATCTATACTCATTTCCTGGCCCTGACATCCATCTATACTCATATCCGGGCCCTGACATCCATCTATACTCACTTCCTGGCCCTGACATCCATCTATACCCACTTCCTGGCCCTCATATCAATCTTTACCCACTTCCTGGCCCTGACATCCATCTTTACCCACTTCCTGGCCCTGACATCCATCTATACTCATATCCGGGCCCTGACATTTATCTATACTCACTTCCTGGCCCTGACATCCATCTATACTCACTTCCTGGCCCTGACATCCATCTATACTCACTTCCTGGCCCTGATATCAATCTTTACCCACTTCCTGGCCCTGACATCCATCTATACCCACTTCCTGGCCCTGACATCCATCTATACCCACATTCTTGCCCTGACAGCCATCTATACTCACTCCCTGGCCCTGACATCCATCTATACTCACTTCCTGGCCCTGACATCCATCTATACTCACTTCTCCTTCGCCCTGACAGCCTCCAGCCTCTCCTTCTCACGGACAAGCTGCTGCTGCTCTATGCGAGCATCCCGCTGTTTCCGTCTTTCCTGCATATCCAGCAACCGGGCTTTCCTCTCCGCCTCCAGCGCCCGGCGACGCTCCTCCACAGCTGCCTCCTTGGCCTGCTTCTCCTCGACCTTCCTCTGACGCTCCTCCTGTAACCACATGCCAACAGTTCACAGAATCTCACCAACAGCAGTTCATAGCAATACAGTAAAAAGGATAAACAAAGGAACCCTGTCAAGAGTAAACAATTACTGCTGTAGTTAGTAATATATTACAGCTAAACTGGCCATATCACTGCGCTTTGTTATGTGGGGCGGTCGGGTAGCCTAGTGGTTAAAGCGTTAGTTCGTCACGCCGAAGACCCGGGTTCGATTCCCGATATGGGCACAATGTGTGAAGCCCATTTCTGGTGTCCCCCACCGTGATATTGCTGGAATATTGCTAAAAGCGGCGTAAAACCATAGTCACTCACACTCACTTTGTTATGGACACACAAGAGAAACCAGTACCTGATAACATCAGCAATGATCAATGCCATCAGGGTATAGAAACACACAAGCAGCCACAAGTACACTGGTCACCCATTCTGCATACAAATACCCAAATGACTGTGCAAAGTCCTGTTTGAATATTTCCTACTCCAGATCCTCCCAAGGTGAACTGGCAACTCGTTCCATACACTGTGGGCATATTTATAGAGTGAATGAGTAAGGCTTTTTTACGCCGCTTTTAGGAATATTCCAGCAATATCAAGGCAGGGGACACCAGAAATGGGCTTCACGCATTGTACCCATTTCGGGAATCAAACCAGGATCTTCGGCGTGACTAGAGAACGCTTTAACCACTAGGCTACCCGGCCACCCCCATATTTTTAGAAGTAATATATGGAGCATCCAGGCAAGTTGTATTATACTCACAATAAGATCCTGCAACCGAGCTTCTGACTCCTGATGCTTCGACATGATGTCATGTCTCTTGTTCTGGGCTTCAAGCGTGTTGATGAAAGCTATCTCATTTGCCTGCAACCAAATAAATATGAATGCTTATACAAAAATTGACACATGAAGGTCATCTAAAGGGAGTTCTTCTGGGGCATTGGATGCACTTTAACATGCTAAATGAAAAGTAATCAAATGTCCAGCTTTGGATTAAAGATTAGGCTTCAGGACTTGAGCTATGCATAATGCAAATATTTTAAAACATTTTAGTAAAATCTAAATATTTTTTACATTTGTATACTTATCCTGCATTACTCCGTATTGCATTTACTGCTGTCTTTGACAGAGAGACGAACTGTGTGAGATCCAGCTGCTGAAGAAAGTTGTCCCAACCAGCTCAGGAGGCAGCGCCCTCTCACAGTCGGCACGTGACCCGGAAGTCATGACGCCACACAAAAACACATAACTGCTTTAAACATAACATCTGAAACTTCGTGGGGAGGTAGCGTAGCGAAAGGGAGGGCACTTAGACTTCGTAATGCAGGATAAGTATATAAATGTAAAAAATATTTAGATTTTACTAAATTTTTTAACTTATCCTGCATTACTCCGTATTGCATCTTTATCAGACGGCATGGCCGGTGGGCATACCTGCAGATGTGAACCATAATAAACCCTCGTCAAGGTCCGATGAATCCGCACCGCATACAAGTGATGACCGGAACATCTACAACCATTCCTGTCTTCAGGAAACAAGAGTCGATGCAAAAACGAAACGCCCGAATATGTAACCGAAATACAATGAGGCGTGTAGCCAAAATATAGAACTTACCGAAGAGCGAAAGCGAAACGCAGTAGAGCCCTCTAATCTGAGGCAATAAACACCAGAGAGTTCGACGGGCCCCGCTCGGGGAATCGAAGAATCAGCGGCATCGGCGGCAAAATCTACGACCAATCCCAAGAGCGAATGCGAAACGCAGGAGAGCCCTCTAGGCTGGAGGCAAGGAACACCGGGGAGGTCGACGGGCACCGCTCAGGTATCAGAGAAGCAGCGGCGTTGGCGTCGGCGCCGGTGTCCACATCTACTACCATTCCTGTCGTCAGGAAACGAGAGTTGATGCAAAAAGTAAAACCCGGAGAGGTGACGGCAATAGAATTAGTCGGGTAACCCAAAACTAAAACTGACCTAAGAGCGAATGCGGAACGCAAGAGAGCCATCTCGTCTGGGGTGATAAACACCAGAGAGGTCAACGGGCCCTGCTCAGGGTATCGGAGAATCAGTGGCGTCGGAGATAGATGACCTGTTGGGCTACAACCAGGGACCAAAACTGTGAACGCCGGCGACAACTTTCAAGGCTACATCACGGAAGTAGTGGTTGGTGAAGGCGGTGTCCTATCGCCACGAACAGGCTTCCCTGAACGACTGGATGGAGCAGTATACCGTGAAGAACCAGTGTAAATACGATCGCCCTGATCTCGTTTTATTTCAGGTGATAGCCTTTGGGGGGAGGGTCCAATCCGGCGGCTTCATCAGCTTTAAGGATGACCGCCCGGAACCACAGGGAAAAGTATTCCGGCTGACCAACGACTGCGACGAAGGGGAGACCGGCAGAAAAAGGTGTTTCCTAGACTTGCGGCAGTCTTTAGATCGTCGTAGAATAACCTTCAGTGCCCTTACTGGGCATAATGACGCTCTTCCTCATCCTCGGCACCCACAATGGACGAGGGGGGAGGGGACAAGGAATGATCTATCAGGCTGTCCTGGGAGTTGAGTCTTTACGCTGACTTCCCAGTACGGTCCATGATGAACGGCGCCCTGGGTACCGCATTCGAACCGGGCACGGGAGACGTCGAGGGTGGTGTTGTACATGGACTCGAGCGGCAGTAGTCAAAACCAGTAGAAACACCTGTCTTCTACTTAAGGTCGTAGAAGGAAGACAAGGGGAGTGGTTCCAAGGGCGTTGAAGACCACAATCAGATCCAACGCAGGCGGTCCGAACTTGGCCTTCAGGTCTTCAAGACTGAACGAGCGCAGCCAGGCCCGTAGGTCGGGAATTTTCGTCTTCCTCCGATCGTCCGGGATGGCCAGAACGGAGTAGATGGCGACCAGGTATGTGGGGGTGGTAAGCCCTTCAACCGACGGGTGCTATGCAAGTACAGAAGGAACTGATCCAGGATCTGCGGTGACGCTGTCATCGGATCCTGGTGTTTGTCAGAACAAAATGCCTGGAACGAGCATCATTTATCAGCATACAGTCCCCCTGTAGATGGACGGTGGGCTGAAGCAATAGCCTTGGTCGCTCTAGCGGAATAGCCCTTGGCTTTCTGCAGTTGTGTCAGGCGTGCAGACGAGAACATGCGGGTATTAGGGTGTGGCAACAGACCGTGTGGATGGAGCAGAAGGTTGGACCACACGGGAAGTTCCAGGGGTTGTCTCTGGCTATGTTTCGGAGGTCGATAACCCAACTTCTGGCTGGCTAATAAGGCGAGACCAAAGTCAATGGCAGAGGTCAAGTGGCCTGGATCTCTGAAGAACCGTGGGAGGGAGAACCGGAGTCGGAAAAGCGTACGCGCGTGATCCTTCTCAGGAACGACTGAAGGCTTTGACTGCCACAGCGGTCGTATCCGGCACAGGTGGAATGGAAGACGACAGCTGGCCACATTCAGATATGAGGCACACAGATCTAGGGTTGGGGTGTCGACCGTATGACATAGTCTGGCCAGAGGCGCCGGAGAGCGTGAGGCGTCGGAGAGCTTGAGGCGCCTGGAACGCCGGAGATGGTGATTCTCGGGGGCGCCGGTCGAGTTTGTAGCGCCGGGAGAGGGGCGAGTACTCTGGGTCCGCAAACACCACACTACGGTGACGTCGTCAGTGGACACGATCAACAGGGCGTGACCGAGAATGCACTGTCAGCAAGTGACGTCCCGGATAAGCCTTTATCTCGAGGCTGTTGCTGTGCCAATGGTGTTGATCTCTGGATCACAGGTGGTCACAATGTGGGCTGGTGTGGGCCACTAGCCACTGACAAGGTGGCAGTGGAAGAGCGGGAAGTCATGGTAAATGAGGTCGTCTGCAAAATGGAGAAGTCAGCAACAGGGGTCTGCGATTGCGTACCGTTGGTACGATTCGGAAAAAGGTGTGATCGCCTGCAAACCAACCTCATGTAGACGAAGTAAACCAGCTTCACAATCGACCGCCGGGGCATCGACGTAACCGGGTAGTAGGAAGTCGAGGCAATATGGCCATTGCACGAAGTAATGAGATCGTTTTCATCCCTGAAGCGGCGTATAAGTACTCCTGTTCTTATATCGAGGTGACGATGGAGGACGACAACACGATACGAGGCAGGTATGCAACAGGGGTCAGTGGGACGGCCGAGGGACTTTAAGTATCAAATCGACACTGTGTCCGGTAGTCAAGGCGGAAGATAGGAAGGTGTCGTAGTCGAAAAGATCAAACCGGACGAAGGAAGGCGATCTTTTCCATCCCTTGAACGCCTATAGGCGCTATCGTTCTTATAGCGAAGGGTTGATGAAACAAGGTTCCTCGTGACAGCCGTGTTGGTAGAGGAGGTCTATTGTTTCCAGCATCCATGCATGGATGGACTGCGACAGGCGCCTGGTTGAGTGGTAGCACCAAGCGTACAGGTAGACATGGAAAGCAATCTGTAGAAATACATGGCACCCCTTGCCATGGTAAGTTGACCTAATTCCGGTCGGAGTTGTTGACAGTCCGAGTACTTGACACGTGACATGTAAATCACTCTGCGCAGTAGCCGAGAAAGCCGCATTGGAGTCGGAACTGAGGTGCAAACTCCACACACAGACAATCCTCAATGAACTGTGTGAGAGACGAACAAGTGGTGTACCCGAGTTTTGCGATAAAACACGGAACCCAAAGGGCGTCGTGGAAAACCCGGGGAGCGCCGAGGAAGAGTCTCTTTCAGGAACGCTGGCGCTAGGGTAGGGTAGAACAGCGTTGGTGTCGGCGATGTCGACGAAGTAAACTCTTTATAAGTGGATGTTGTCGTCGAATCTGATACAGACGCTGTTCACATGACGCTCTGTTTCGATGGAAACCCGCAGGTCATCTCTCCGGAATCATAGCGCTTTAAACGACGGGATTATGGATAACGTCTCAGTGGGCAAGTTGAATCAGACCAACTGTCCTTCTATTGGTTGAAAAGATTCCACCCAGGAAGTAGAACGATAGTCACGATCCCGAAGACCGACGGGAGAGTAGCGACAGGAGCAGCGACAGTTGTTTCACCATGCTTCTCCGTGTGATGAGTTATGAGACGGCAGCAAGAGAAGAAGAGGGCAGTGGGGCCAGGGAGGCGATTGCCGATGGTGCCCCTTAAGCCGAAGTAGAAGATCGGATACTCGGCTCGTTGATCTGAGCTTGATAAAGCTTGTTGATCTGGGCGCCGGAGGTCATCTTAGGTGCCGGATATATCATAGACGCCAGAACTCTGGAGGCGCCGGGAGCGCCGTAACTCTGGAGTAGGAGTAGTCAGAGGCGCCAGAGACATTAGAGGCGTCGAAGATCTTGAGATCAGAGACCTCAGAGGTGCCGGAGACCTCAGAGGCGCCGAAGACATCAGAGGATGCGGAGGCGCCGGAACGCGGAGACATCAGAGGCACCGGGAGCGCCGGGACATCAGAGGCGCCATGAGCGCCAAGACATCAGAGGCGCCGGGAGCGCCGAGACATCAGAGGCGCCAGGACATCAGCGTTTATGTGGTGGTGTTGGAGACCGTGAACGGTCGTATGTCGTGCCATGGGAGGCAGACTCTACGTTGGGAGCGCTGGAGCCGCCGGTGGAGTAGGAGACCGTGAACGGTCGTATGTCGTGCCATGGGAGGCAGACTCTACGTTGGGAGCGCTGGAGCCGCCGGAGGAGTAGGAGACCGTGAACGGTCGTATGTCGTGCCATGGGAGGCAGACTCTACGTTGAGAGCGCCGGAGCTGCCGGTGGTGTTGGGAGCACTGCGAAGCTCCACTGAGCGCTGCTGCCGTCAACGTAGATGGGGGTCGACGAGCACGTTGAGCGAGGTGTGTCCTGGATACTCGCATGAGCTGAAGGATCACAGCGACGAATGACTGCAACATCGGCACTGCCTTGTGAAAGTACAGGGCGTCGTACAATCACGGCAGAAAGGGGCGGCCCCGACCAGATTTGGTCCCGCGGCAACAAGTGCAGCGAGGCAGAAAATCTGGAATTTAAGCAAAACATAACTATGTGGCAAAGCCACAAAGTGCGGGAAGCATAATGTGATTCAGAAAATTTGTATTTCAATGAAGTTTATGAGATCAAACAATGACGCTAAAAGGTAGCGAAAAAGCATAGCTTTAAGCAAACACATAACCATGTGGCCAAATCACAAAGTATGGGAAGCATAAAGTAACTCAAAAACAGTATATTTTATTGAAGTTCATGAGATAAACAATTACGCTAAAAGGTAGCGAAAAGACATAGCCTTAAGCAAACACGTAACCATGTGGCATAACCACAGAGTACGGGAGACATAATGTAACTCAAAAACTTCGTATTATATTGAAGTTAATGAGAAGAAACAATTACGCTGAAAGGTAGCGAAAAAGCAAGGCTTTAAGCACACCAAAACAACATACATAAATGTTATGTATTACCCAAGCCAAAGAGAGAATTCAAAACGCAGAACACGAAATTACGTGGCCACGTGGTGAATGGCCAAAATGGCGGGAACAACATTGCGCCCGTAAATTACTGTGACGTGAGCCACAAACGAGCGATAAACGTTACAATTTACGAATGAGAAGACCCTAAGGTCACGACCCATAACAGGTAACAATGTAGCAGCATATAATGAATGTAGAAACACGCAAAATATAAAAAACAAACAATAAGCTTAAGTTTCCACAAGGGATACAAAGTACGTCTGTCCGTGGAGGTGACAAAGCAGTTATGTGTTTTTGTGTGACGTCATGACTTCCGGGTCACGTGCCGACTGTGAGAGGGCGCTGCCTCCTGAGCTGGTTGGGACAACTTTCTTCAGCAGCTGGATCTCACACAGTTCGTCTCTCTGTCAAAGACAGCAGTAAATGCAATACGGAGTAATGCAGGATAAGTTAAAAAATAAGAAGATAGGAAATGACATCCTTATAATAAGAACTATACCAGTGCTCATTGACTATTCACCACACTGACCTTCGCTTCCTCTTCATGAGCTTTCTTGGCCTTGATCTTCAGCTGACTCTGCCGCTTCACCTCGGCTCTCTGTAGTTTGCGTGTAATCGTTACCCGTCGTTGTCGCATCAGTTCCTCTTTCCATGCTCTCACCTCCTCAACCTGATCAGAACATACACCGTAGTGTGGAACTGTGTGGGATAACACTGGCCAAGGAATCGCATCGTACAAACATTTACAACTGTCTGCTCTCCAATTAAATTTCTTAAAAGCTCTCCAATTAAATTTCTTAAAGGTGAAAGATCAACATTGCACAAAAAATTTAGCGAAGCTGCATTCACTACATTAAAGACCTTCTCAAATAGGCTATGACAGTTAATAATGTAGAAACAATTCTTTTTATGAATCAGATGTATCTCTTTTAACCAATACATGTACTGAAAATGCTCTCTTGTTTAATTTACTTAATCATCGTTGCTCAGTGAGAAACAAAAATGTCATATTTTGGAAGATGTTTAACAAAGTTTTTGTTTGTTAGTTTGTTTGTTTGTTTGTTTGTTTGTTTGTTTGTTTGTTTGCTTGCTTGTTTGCTTGCTTGTTTGTTTGGTTGTTGTAAATGCAGCACACCAAGCATATTCCACATATATGATGGTGGCCTGCAAAGAATCAAGTCTGGATCAGACAATCCAGTAACTGACATCATGAGCATCGATCTAAGCAATTGGGATATGATGACTTGCATCAACCAAGTCAGTGAGCCTGACCACCGTATCCCGTGGTCCCGTATGCCTCTTACGACAAGCATGGGTTGATGAAGACCAATTCTAACCCGGATCTTCACAGATAGACAAATCTGTGATAGGGGTACATTGACATCAATCAAGTCACCAAGCTTGACCATCTAATCCGTCTTATCCTTCTAACGACAAGCATAGGGTGGTACAGTATGTTTCACAGAGTGTTAAGAGATGTAATTCCCACCTTCTTTGACAAATCCCTCAGTCTGTCGGCCTTCTCCTGCATCAGCTTCTCCCTCAGCTCCTGGGCCTTGGCCTGCTTCTCCTCATGGCGGCGCCGGGACTCAGTCGGGGACCTGCCACCAAACACTTATCTCAATACACAGTCACACTCCAGCTGTAGCAACTAAATAACCAACACCAGCGCCAGGACTCGGTCGGGGACCTGCCATCAAACACTTATCTCAATACACAGTCACACTCCAGCTGTAGCAACTAAATAACCAACACCAGCGCCAGGACTCGGTCGGGGACCTGCCACCAAACACGTATCTTAATACACAGTCACACTCCAGCTGTAGCAACTAAATAATCAACACCAGCGCCGGGACTTAGTCGGGGACCTACCATCAAACACTTATCTCAATACACAGTCACACTTCAGCTGTAGCAACTAAATAACCAACACCAGGGCTGGGACTCGGTCGGGGACCTACCATCAAACACGTATCTTAATACACAGTCACACTCCAGCTGTAGCAACTAAATAATCAACACCAGCGCCGGGACTTAGTCGGGGACCTACCATCAAACACTTATCTCAATACACAGTCACACTTCAGCTGTAGCAACTAAATAACCAACACCAGGGCTGGGACTCGGTCGGGGACCTACCATCAAACACGTATCTTAATACACAGTCACACTCCAGCTGTAGCAACTAAATAATCAACACCAGCGCTGGGACTTGGTCGAGGACCTACCATCAAACACTTATCTTAATACACAGTCACACTCCAGCTGTAGCAACCAAATAATCAACACCAGCGCCGGGACTTGGTCGGGGACCTACCATCAAACACTTATCTTAATACACAGTCACACTCCGGCTGTAGCAACCAAATAATCAACACCAGCGCCGGGACTCGGTCGGGGACCTGCCACCAAACACGTATCTTAATACACAGTCACACTCCGGCTATATCAACTAAATAACAGTATGACAGTATCAGCAAACATCCATGCCAATGGGGTATAATAACACACATTCAGTCAGGTTTCACATGTTAACACCCAATCAATTATGTTACCTCTTACAATTCATGCAAATAACATCGGTTACTTTGGACCTATTCTGCACCAGTTCAATAACTCGGGTCAGTTGGATAGCTTGGAAGAGGAAAGGGCACTAGAGCAGCAGACAAATACAGACAGAACCCCTTTTAGAATTATGTTTTACCTTACCTTACGCTACACAGCTCTAATAGGTGTAGCATCAAGGAAGTATAAAAAACAAGGCATTTAATCAGAAAGGCTCATTTTTACCACACATATATCATTATTATTCTCTGAAACTTGGAGAAGGGTAAGTGACCTACCTCTTCCGTGACGGTGATGAGAGTTTTTCATGCATGTGCGCCCCATGTCCTGGTGTCCTAGCATCTGCCTCCTCAGCCATCTCCCCCCACGACTTCCTCCCAGATGATTCTTGCTCTGATGTTACAAACAATTTACAACATCAGCATTTTCCTAATAATACAAACACTCTAAAAATACATTTGGGGAATTTGGTCCCAATTCCAAACTCCAAGCCTAGAAATGTTGTGGTTTTGTTTGATCAAGTAAATGTTCAACTCAGCTGCAGACAGATGCATAGACAAAAACCAAGGGAAATGATTCTGCCAGAGATTTGCTCATGTTAAAAAATACTTCATCAGAACCTCTTAAATCAGCCATTTGGACATATTTCCTCCTTACCTATGCATTTAGTGTTGTCATAAGTCCCCAAAATGTAATTCATGAAATGGACAAAGTTATGTTCTTATTCATATGAACATATCTGATAACTGTCATACCAATTTCCAACACTTTAGCTCAATTCCTAAATTATGCAGATCCTGTAGGGCAAATAGGGCCTTTATCGTACCTTGTCCTCAAACAAACTTGACTCAAAACTAGTTAACAAAAAGGCTTCTATGTCATAATACAGACTGGGTTATATGTTTAATTGCAGAATCGTTTTGGACAGAACAGCATCAAGGGAATGAATTATGAATAACTGTTGATTAAGTTAGGATGTTTAATCTCTCAAAAAAGCATAAATATCAAACCCACTGTACCTGAAACCTTGATCCTGTGCACAGACACAACGATGTGAAACCAAAATATACCTCTATTAACGGCATTTGGCCCCCTTCTTATAACCTACCATCATATGCAGCTACCATAGCATCCCAGTCCAGGTTCTGGGCTGAGTTATCAAACGAACATGTTGTATTCTGTAACAGAAAAGCCAATATACATAATGTAGATAGATGTATTTTAACATATGTTTAACTTATACATATAACTTTAACCCCAATATAAGATTCATTCATTCTTCGATTGAAATAGTAGGTGAGGTGAAGTGAGCTGAATGGGATTTAACATCACGTTCAAGATTATTGCACTTGTACAGCAACATGCAAGCGTGTCTGCTTGTACTAGTCAGGACTAATGCCGCTTTTATAGTGCTAGCTCTCTGAGATACAGGGACGCAGTTTAACATGAATACCCCACTCAGACACAATATACAGACTACGAGCTGACCAGTCCTTGTGTTTGCCCCTTAATGACGAGTGCTAGGCAGGGCAACAACAAGTACCATCTTTTCGCATCTTTTTGGATGACATGTCCAGTGTTGAAATAGGTAGTCCGGGTTAAAATAGTAGTTGAGTGAGGTAATAGAAAACAATTTTGTAGATGACAACTTCTATATTTACACTGTTGCAACGTTTCTATGCAGATGCATGTACTAAAACTTTTATCCAGCTTGCCCCTTTACCAAGCAATGTCAGGGGTAGACACCATCGATGTTTTTCTAAATAGTTTGGAGCTTATTTCAGACTAGTGTTTTATGCAAAATGTCTTGATCTTGGTAGCCTCGCTAGATCTTCTCTAGCCTCAGACTAATAGACTAGTGTCTTTGTCTAACCATGCAGCATACTGGAATATTAGGATTATAAAGACGCTGGAATTTTGCACAGCTTTTCTTCTAAGCCAAACTCTATTGACGGTATGACATTTTACAACCAATGCTAAATTCCCATTTCTGCCAGTATAAGCATTTTGCAGCTTTAACAGAGACAGACTTGGAATCAGATTTGATATTGTTTTGGCAGCCATTATGTTCAACAAAGATATGTGTTACAGTCAATCTGTAAGGCCGAACTGATGGCTTGAGGCACTGCAGTTCACTGTGTAAAGTTGCCTCCCTTAGCATGCTTAGCAAAGCCAGGATCTGCTAAATCAAATCCTAGACTTGTCCAGATTATGATCCTTGGAATGTCCTAGCCATACTCTTGGGTTGCACCAGAGAAGTAAAAGTCTACGACCTGCATCACTTCAGGCTATTCTCATCAAGCTACAATGTTGCTGTTTAGAGGAAATACTGTTCAAAGCAATGTTAAACCAAACACTCGCCCCTATCAATGTTCTCGGAACATTTTAATGAGATCCTGCAGTGCTTGACAGTTTCTGAGAGCCTCACACATTAATACAAATACAAACTTTGTCCTTCATCATTGTATACATTGTCAGTTTTCACTCAACTCACTCTCGCTCAACAAACTTCTAGGAAACACTTTATTCACTGGGATAGTGCAGTGCTTGACAGTTTCTGAGAGACTCACATGTTAATATAAATACAAAGTCATGTCTTTCATGATTATTTCATCTGCTTGCATTGTCCAGTTGCTCTGCAAGGGCCTCACACAATTCACTCACCAATATCAATCTCCTAAGAACATTTAATTCACTGAGAAAGGGCAGTGACAGTTTCCGAGAGACTCACCCCTAGGTCACTCTCTGTTTCTGTCTCCACCTCAATCTCCGTGCTCTCCTCCTTGGCCAGAGCCTGAAGGTAGGACTCCTCCTCCTTGATGGCGGACTCAATGGCTCGGTTCTGCTCCCGCTCCAGTTGACTCGACTGAGTGTCGTCCTCGTCAAGCGCAGAAGCCAAGGCCTAGAAATGTTCACATCATTAGTTTGTGAATCAGGTGGGGGTTCTTATTGGGTTTATCAAATACTGCAGATACCAGGGCAAGCACATAACGTGAACATTAGGCTTCAACAAACAAAAACACAGAGAGAGGAATGTGTGAGTGTGTCTGTGAGTTTATTGATGTAATGGCGATAACTCTTGGAGATATGTAGGTGGGCTTGGGTAGGTGTGCGTGGGTGTGGGTGTACGTGTTTGTACGATTTTATGGAATAAAAGTAGAAGAGTATAAAAATGTATGGGATTGATTGTTGTTTGGAAATGGCAAATGAGCAAATGATATGCAGCAAAAGTGCAAGCAGTTATGTTATTGGAATTCTGGTAAACAACAGATTGATACAAGTACAAACTTTTTGTCTTTCATCATTATTTCATAATCTGCTTACATTGTCCAGTTGCTCTGCAAGAGCCTCGACTTCATCCCTCTCTCGCTCATCATCGGAGCTGAAGCTGTCATCAGGAGCCTTGGAGAGCGTGTCAACGAACTTATCAATCATACGCTGAGCATTCTCATGACGTTCCAGTTCCAAACGCCGCTCCTGCATGAGAGTCTGCTGCTGAAGGACATTGGGATTCATCTGTGGGATGTTCTCCTTCTCACTGTCCTTGCTGCCGGCTCGCTCACGCCGTGGGTTGCTGTTATCCAAGTAGGAATCAGAAGATGTCCTATTGGCTCCATTGTCAGTTGCTGGAGACTTTTCTTTTGAAACATTTTTGGTGGAATCAGGGACTGATTTTGATCTCTGCAGTTTCTTCTTGTCTTTTGATTTGGAGGCGAGATTTTCAAGGGATTTCTGGGATGGGGATTGTCGTGACTTCAACTTGCCTCCCCGCTGCACAGTCTCCCATCCATCACTGTCTTCATCTGAAGCAGGATCAATACCATGCAAGATCTATATGTCGATCAGGGAACAGGGAATTATCCTGATAATGCTGAATCACAGCAGGTAAAACACACTATCAAAGAGACTATTAAACTCAACTGACTGTATTATCTAATGATAAAAATACTTGACCTGCCAGCCACCAATCCAAATATTACTCACTAAACAGACAATCAAAATAGGATGACAGTATTAATGAAGTATAAACTATATCCTCTTGTAATCTGCATGACAGTACACGGAGTTTCAGTACATCCAATCCTCTCCCTACCTGCTGGTGAGACCGAGTCTTCTGTTAATGATGGTTCTCTTCGCCTGGTGGGAACATGCTTATATTGAGAAATGTTTGTAGGGGCAGCAGGCCTAGCTGGCACCCCTCTCACCTTGTCTGCCCAACTATTGCCAGTAGACACTGGTTTTGAACTGAAAAACACAGGTTCATACATATAAATTCAAGATTGTTTACAAAAAGTATAGCTCTCAAACTGTCACTTGAGTCTTAGCATGCTTTTATAACATGTACAACAAACCTGATTGATATATTTGATGACTGCTTTGCTGATTAAATGAGGATACAAAAGCAGTGTACTTACTTTTCATTTTTACTGGAATTAAATCCTTGGCCCTGTGGGGGACTGGAGAAGTTCAGTGACCTCTGTGCTGGACTTGGAGAGCACCGACCTTGAACTGATGACCCATGACCCCCCGTATTTTTGCCAGGCGACATTTTCCTCACTTCCCATGCTATAGAGGTTGGTCTGAAGTAAAAGTGTATGATTGAATAATACAATAACAGGACATACTACATAAGAAATATAAAACAATACCTGTCTGAATATTGTACAAAACTATCTTGAACAGATCACCAAATGTAGAAAACAGTTACAATCACTGACATTTATTTATCAATATCAGACATTATTAGGGCTCTCAGTCTCATATTGTCATTTCTCTTTGTTAAATTCACAAGTACCGTCTCGCCAATCTACCTGCAACATAATTTGCCCCAATATTCCTACCTGTCTCCACCTCGAGCTGCATCTTCGTAAGCTTTCAGCAGATTCATGCGTTCAATCAACGACTTAAAGTCTTTGGTACTCTGTTCCAGCATCATAATCACTTCCTACAGAGCAAAAATATCAGTTTATTATGGCGGAGATAAATATTATGTGTTCTCAGATTTGCAGGTTTTATTGAGAGTTTGATGAGCAGAAATGTCATTTGAAACTAAAAGCCCTCCACAGTTGAAATTTCCAGACATTGAAAACTCAATAAAACCCACAAATCTGGAAACACTAAATGTTTATCAATATTGTACAATGTAAAATTTTCGTTATTGAGTTATTTTTTGAAGCAATCTCTCTCTGAATGATCTCTCACTATTGTGAGACAGACAGGACGCCACTCTGAAATCTTTTCTACATCTGTTAACATTTTCACAAAAAATCATTGAACACATCATACTGATACGGATCAAACCTAATCAGAAATAAAAGATCTGTCTACTTGGATCTGTCAAACTTCTAATCTGACATTAATACAGAATTAGGGGAATATGTTGAAGAATTTCTGACATTTCATTCATTCATTCTTCTATCATCATAATCATGACTAGGACACCATCTTTTACAGGTTTAACAGCCAATGACTAAAAGAAGCAATGTCTATTGAAAGCTCGTAGCACATCTGGTCACAACATGACTTGTTTATTTCAGAGCTAGACTCAAACTGCCTTTTCTAAAACATCCGTTTACATCCTGACAACCTAACCAGATATCCTAGCGACGTGTACAAAACATTTGATCACCTGCCATTATTTACCAGTTACTCAGCAACATTAGAATTTCCCAACTCAACTGCGTTTACGTTCGTTATCACTTCTGGTAACTAGAGTTATCTCCCTTAGACTGTAAGCATCTGCCACTGTTACTCCTCCCCCTAGACCTATCAGCATTTTTCTTCATATTAATACACTTATCATAAAAACAGTTTAACTGTTAGCCTATATTTACATCAACTGAATACAAGACTATTTACAACAGCTCAATTTCTGTATAATGCTGATATAGGAAGACAAGTTAAATAAAGCTGATGCCAACAAAATGCAACCAACCTTGCATTCCAACACACTCTCATCGTGTTCACAGGTGTCGTATATTGCATCCACTGCCCTCTGGAGATTGTCAAACAGGAACTTCCAGTATCTGGCTCGGAGATCAACTCGTTTGCCACCTAAATCTGACTTAGGAGATTTTGCCATGCTTGGGTCAAGTGGAGATATTTTACCACTTAGTCCTGGGAATGAGGACAGTGAGGCTGGGCGCTCACGGCGGGTCCCGGGTTTGCGAATCTGGCGAGTTGTAGGTCGACCTGACAAAAAAAATTCTCTTAATTCATAACACTCTATTATAAAGCATTCAGTTGAAATTTTTTTAATATAATATGATAGGAAGTTGGCATCCATAAATTATCTCTTTGTGTATCACTTGAAACTGCCATTCAAAGTCTTGATATGACATCAACATGGAGATGATGGCGTAATATCCATCAACAAGAACAACAAGACCATCAGCATGAATTCTCTCTTTAACGTGTATCAGTTCTAAATGCCAATCAAGGACTATAGTATAAACAGACAGTTGTCATCTGTCTATCTTGATGATGATGAATTTCATTAACTCAAAATACAAGTAGCCTCAATATGAATCCTTTTTTGGTAATTTTATAACAATACAGTCTTTTTGTTTTCAATGAACATGTCATTATGTGTAATAAATTACGTTTCTTTGCTATGGAAGGTAGAAATGGTAGGTGTAAGTTTGCCATGTTACCTATCATAGTATTCAGTCACAACAGTTTTCAATGGTCATGTCTGATGATGTCACAACGTGAAAGAAAAAACACATTTGACAGTAAATCTGTAAGTTTACCTGTTCGCTCATGATGTGTTTCCAGTGGTAGATTGTACTGCACTAAGTTGCGAGCAGTTCGACCTTCTTCTTGGACTATTTTACGCACTCTGTCAAAGCTGTTCATCCTTTGATAGTGTGACTGAAGGAAACGAACATCAATCAAAGATGATAGCAAAACACATCCAGAAACTCAAGGGAAGAGAACTATCCACCCCATATTCATGATATCAATGTAATATATATGTTTTTCATAGGAATGAATTTCGAGGGCATCTTTACCATTGTTAAAAAACTACTGTAATACAGACATCATCAGGATTACTTTGAAAGAGGGTGGGAACCAATCATGTATTACAAAATCCAGGGATAGAAATTAATCAAGAATGTCTACTAGCCTGAATAGTCATAACATATAGCAATACCCCAAAAAATGTTTGAAATTCTACTACCCCTTCGGATACGTTTGACATTAACAAAACTGGTCTCGGCTAACAGGCTACTGCCAATTTCCATCTCTGAATACTGAACCAAAATTAAGTGGATTTATGATAATGATTCATACTGTGGGAACTGAGATACCCGATTCCAAAATGACATTGAAGGATGATCTAATTTGATTGGTTAATTTTACTAAATTTTACATGGTTCATGAGTGATAACCACTTCCGCCCACATCGCTGCACTGAATATGTGCGTAAGAAAAAGAGTGTTTACAAATATTTTAGTCCTGGTAGATAAGAAACAAACTTATAGATCACTAACAGTGTTCCCGTTTACCGGTAATTACCAGTTTTATACCGGTAAAATTAGGCTTAGACCGGTAATTCATCTGACTGCCAGTCCCTGTGGACTGGCAAATAAAGTACCTTATAAATCT
The DNA here is from genome assembly GCF_023055435.1 of Haliotis rufescens. Lineage (NCBI taxonomy): Eukaryota > Metazoa > Mollusca > Gastropoda > Lepetellida > Haliotidae > Haliotis > Haliotis rufescens. The sequence continues at coordinate 54,891,749 of NW_025963779.1, read as the reverse complement.
TTGTTATTGAACAGAACATCAGCGATATTCATATAAGTACAGTTTTCGAACGAAGTAAGCTTGTCTGTTGCTATCTGGGTTTCCCCTTGTCTATTTTCTGTGCAAGGAAATAACATTTTGCATTGCTTCACATGCTTCAAGGTTAAATATATATTTGTAGCGATTTAGTCTCAAAATATTTTTTTAAAAAGAGAGAAAATTGTGACTGAACTTTGTGTGAATGATCTAACTAAATTACTTCAGAGATGACGTCGTTTATTTGTTGAAAGCTGGGACTGACAAAAATTAAAGGGGACTGGTAATTTTTAGAGTTGCAAGTCCACAAGGAATGGCAGTTTTAAAAGCCAGCTGGAAAACTGCATTGATTAAACATGGCTAAATGGTACATTTAAAACTTCACGCTAATGCATCTGGTGTTAAATGACATTTAGCAGTGTATAATCAACAATGAGCCACCTCAGAATTCAGAAACAGAAAAGGTTTATGTCCTAATTAACCAAGTCACCAAATCTGACCATCAAATCCAGGTTGTTAGGGTAATACACTACCCAGAATCCCCACGAGAATCTACATGATGACAAAGGCTAACACATTCTGATTATTGTTGGATATGAAGTTACAATCTTTTTTTCAATAGATTCTTCCATATCCCAACAAGCAAGATGCATTTTGGATTTAAACCAATGGAAAAGTTCATTGTATTATTTTCTATCCATATTGTTGAAAAAGGGACAATTGCGATACAACAATAACTCACTCACTACCCCCCTCCTATTCAAGTGTAGATGCAACACTTATTAATTTCTACAAATCATATGGACATCATGGATACTCTGTATCAATTTTAGTTGAGACCATTGGTCAAGTGTCAATGTCTAATGCTCTATATTGTCATTGTGTAAATGCACTACACTGGTTTTATAAATGTTTACCAATTATTAATCTTTTTTTTAACCGTTATTGTTTACTTTGTTTGCCAAGTTTACAGATCTGTTGACAAGCAATGTCACAAATGTGGAACTTTCTTCCCACAGTTCCCAGTTTCAACAATGTGACAAACATTCAAACTAAACCAATATAGGAAAGGTAGTAAACCTTTCCATAGTGAAAAACATCACTTCTATATTTCTTATTTATTTCACCTGACCACAATTATTTGTTCAGAACACTTAACACTCAATTATCATTTTTATATTTCTATCACCCATCCAATGGTTTGGAAACAAAATTCCATAATCATGAAATCAAAACACACTTTTATTTGGGAATCGTAACTAAAATTATGCAATCAGATTCAACATACCATATTCACCATCATAAGCAGTATGGGCACTTAGAAAATAAGAAATCTGACAAGGGTGGGGTGGGGCTTATTGTAGCCATACACAAGGAGGTATAGCTGTTTTCAGAGATCAAGCAGTCGTGAATAAACCTAGTTCAAACATTGATGAAACTAAAACTATTTTGATAACAGTTACAAGGCAATTATATGCCCACTGCTGCTGTTTCCTTTAAACAATCCATAATATACACATGTAAATATGGACTGTCATGTAAACACAGTTATTGGAGCAGAAAGCATAATATAGTAAATGCGGTATGTTCTTACATATTAAACTATAAAGTTTATTTAATGCTATTATGAAGTCGCAATATCTGACCATGGCTGGTCACACATTAATTAACAAAATTCATGACATCATGTTTTTATGCGGCAATCTTAAATCATGTCTATATCATTACAACATGATGACCATTTTTTTAAATAATCTTTAGGACATGTCTTCATGTTGATAACAGTTTGTCCTTAAAATGGTGAATGTTTGAAACCAATCTGAAACCCTCCAAAATACCATCAAAATATGCCAGTGGGTTCGCATCATAACTCTAATGCTAATGGCTGAACAAATTCAAGAGGTCCAAAGATTCAAATATTATGGGAGCAAAATCTCCAGGACCACCTTTAATTTCAAACATTGTGTGCTATTCAAAATCTGTCACACGTAATAACAAGAGAGTGCCATCTGACAATAGTTGTAATTGGTCGGTAAACCTGAAAATAGCATAGGCAGGCACAGTTTGTATTGAAGTTCCCAGACCTAAACTGTAAGGTTAGTCAAAAATATTTTGTAGCTTTCTGCTCTGAGACACACAGCAATGTGTTAGGGATATTAACAAAATGATGACAACTTGGTTTTATTTTATATAAACATGTACAAACATATTATTATGCCAAAGGATTAAATAGTCTAATGTTCAGAAACAAACACTTTTGGACCCACTTTGGGTGCTAAAGGTTATTTTCAAAGTATGAACTGAACAAATAAGCATTTTTATAAATGTCCAATGTGGAATGAACAAGATGTTCTACGATCACTGTGCAAAAAATCTTGTGTACAAAATGTGATGGGAATATTGTCATAACCGACAAATTTTACTGTTAATCCTTAATGGTCAGATTTAGCTTGATATTGTTCATTTTGTTTATTTCAGGTGAACAGTAAGTCATTTTGTTTATTTCAGGTGAACAGTGAATAGTAATGAAATATGGTGTGTACATTTACTTAATGGTACATCTTTCAAAAGCAAACACGTTGGGGAAATTCGAGAACTGTCTGTCAGTAAAATTATCTTGTCTTATTCTCTCTTCTAAATATCTACAAAACGCATTACATTTAAAACTAAAGTGCTAAATCCAGCCGAGAAAGATCTAAATCTTCAGGACCAAAATTATTCTTCAGTGGGGTACCAAGACAAGAGCTGATAGGAACCAAAATAACGATGAGTCATTTAGTTACTGAAGATTCTGCAGCAGCTAAAAATCAACAGGTGATATTTTAAAAATAACTAACAGCTCTTTCGTTTTTAACAAATGCCTCTGGAACCTACTCCATTTCACTTACACTGGAATGAGAGCCCTTTCCTCGCTGGGAATTGCCACCATTCGCAAGACTCCGGTACGAACTTTCACCGTTATCTGACCGAGATTTGGGCCCTGGGCCGTGCCTCTTCCTCCGAGAATCACTCATAGTACTGCAGTTAACTAGGTAATGCGCTGGTTAGTACAGTTGTTACTCAGACATACCACAAATAAATATGATATCGGTAACCAGGTCAAGACAGAGCCTGCGCCTGCAGACAGCCAAAAATATGACGTCTGCGGAACTATAATGGAATAGTTCTGCAGTTAAAAAATAAAACTATCAAACGTAGCTTAAAAAAACAAACAACAAGAACATATGTTGGGGTCATAACTACAGCGTGCTTCATGTATTCAGAACAACATATTATATTAGCATTATTTAATTATGCACGTTCACAGAGATCGCATAACTGAAAGGGAGGTTACTCTCTTAAAGGGGCCCTACTTAGGTTGCTTAAATATCTCATTCTTACGACCTGCATGTGTTGATCCTATTCGTAAAATAAAATATGATTTCACTTCAAATGTTGAGAAAACGTAATATCTATGTAATGAAGCTCGACTGGAATTTATTTACATGAAAACGAAGAATATCCTTTTTTCTGTTATGTATACCGGATTAGAATAGTTTGTGACTCACCGGTCAGCTCTATCAAAGTTACTCTATTTCTATGTTTGGATAAAATTGTCATAAGTAAATTCGTCTACGATATTTTAAGTATTTACCACAATATGACGAATTGAAAACTATCATGGATTCCACAACTCAATACTTTTTACACATAATGTGCCCTGTACATGAATGATTCAACGTAGTTAAGGCAAAGTTACTGGCAAGTGATAAGATCTCCTGTATGGTATATTTCGATATGCGTAACACTGTGCTACCGTTGGTTGCGTGTATATGTAAGAGTGAATATTATCCTACCCTGTTTTGAATCCCGGGGATGAAATTCTCAAGTGTCAGGATGATTCTCCCTAGAGAATTTGAACCCATACCAGTGTGTTTAATCCTATCCTGTAACTATACTCTAGATTAAAACTTCCCCCGGGATAATATTTAGGTAGGATATAATCCTTGCTTACATATACACCTGTCCATGATATTACGGAAGCTGTTTGTTTATGTGAGTATAATCAACTCTGTATTGGTCTTAGTTTTAAGTTTATTATTTGCTAAACACTCAGCAGGACACGAACCCCTGACAGGAGATTTGGATAATCGGTAATCGCTTGGTTCGAACACTTCTACTGTTGTAACTACTCTGCTAGTCCGTATACTTACGGATATTGGAAAATCTGTCTGGAGTAGCCATGCTCCTGTGTTACTTACACTGCACTGTAAAAAAACGCTGTAAAAAATCATGCATCCGTTTTTTAAAGATGCAGTATGTGTCTCCACAGACTGTGGTATTTACACATGTAACGTATTTCCATAGATCGCAGTAATATGTAATATTTAAAAATTGTTTGCTTTATTGCTTGTTGTTTAACGCTGCACTCAGCAATATTGCAGCCATAAATAATATGACGGCGGTCTGTGAAAAATCGCGTCTTGACCAGACAATCCAGTGATTGACATCATGAGCATCGATCTACGAAAGATTGGGATACGATGACATGCATCAACCAAATCAACGAGCCTGATCACCCGATCCCGTCAGTCGTCTCGTAGGACAAGCAGGGCTTGCTCAAAACTGATTCTAACACGGGTCTTCACGGGTCAGTAATGTGTAATAACCAGGATGTGACTACCACAAGGGTATCCCGCTGACAGAGCTGGTATTACTGAGGGGAATGCTTACTACAGTGTAAAAGGCATTTAATTTCTATGTTATCTACTGTTAAGAAAGGAAGTGTCCAATTCATATTTTGTTTTGCCACCAGATTACAACTTCATTTTGACCACCATGTCATTCGTAGTGTGTCATAAGTCTTGTCCAAATTACATATTTTGTATAGATTTGTAACCAACTACAAAATAACCAAACAGAAAATCGTCCCTCCCTACACAATAATTTTGTTAAAGAAAATCACGAGAAACAAGAAAATGTGTTTAACTTGCCTTATGTCAACAGTATATCGAATAACTTCTTTGATAGGCCTTTAGAAGTTGGAGTACTAAGTAAGGATAAGAATTTATGGATGAACAACTTCTTATTTACAATTAAGAGCGACGTTTCGGTGTCGGTTAGATAACCGTGTTAGAACCAACACCGAAACGTCGCGCTTAATTGTAAAAAAGAAGTTGTTCATCCATAAATTCTTATCCTTACTTAGTATATCGAATAGCCTGCACTAAAACCCGTGGACGTCGTAGTATCACCCAACTCAATGCTGTCCACCATGTGCTCCATTGAACAAAGATAATCCCAGCTTATCGTTGACGAAACAATCCCTGTAAGCTTATTTTGTAGCAAAATGTTTTTGTAGAAAATTGACTCGGTGAGTGTTTGTTTTAAGTAGGGTGGGTCGCATTATGGCCACAGACAAGCACGTATTCCAACAACTATGTCCTATACACGTAGAAAACCATCAGGTACATCACATTCAGTTATACTCTTTATTTCCGTATATGTAGGCCAGCGGTCTATGTTTACATTCGAATGCATGACGTGTAGAATACATACAACATACTTATATACAATAGTTGACAAGACTGAAGATTTATGACACCATATCCTCAGAATTATTTTACGTAGGAGCATCGCATGATAAAAGTACATAGCTAGAATTTGAATACACGTACCGCTTCTTGTGGTCATTAGAAAATAAGATTTATTCTTATCAGGATGAGGGCTATAGATTTCTTGTATATATTTTATACGTAGATGTTTGTACGCAGAGCAAACTAATAAGAAGTGATATTCATCCTCAATTTATACATAACTGCAACATTTGCATTACTTTGCGATATGTTAATATATCTACCGCTTTCAATATGCAGTTGATGTGAAAAAAAACATCTAAATTGTGCTAGGACCACTTTGAATTTCTTAATAGACATACAATTGAGGTACAGCTCTGTTCTAAAAGTAACTTTAAACAATAAATATGAGGATGTTTTGGTACCGTTTTGGAGCATGCTGTGCCAAACCTGCTCATGGGTATATTTTAGGTGTGGTATGAATTCAGGTAAGAACGACTTTTGAAGGTGAATATACTGCTGTTCCCATATAAGCCAGTAACTAATACAGCTTTTGTAAGCATAAATAGGTAATGGATATCATATTCATGGATAGATTAAGTCTAAATAAATATCTTGTTTGCAGAAGGATCTTCGTGAATTCTCACACTACATGATTACAAGTAACTGCAGTGAAACAGCACGACTGCCGTAAGTATCGTTCTGTCCGAGTTAGAAGCTTAGGATTACATACTACTACTACTACTACTACTACTACTACTACTACTACTACTACTACTACAGATGAACAGAATGTGAGTGAGTGAGGTTGTTGTTTAACGCCGCACTCAGCAATATTCCAGCTACGCGTACATGACGGCGGCCGGTAAATAATCGAGTCTGGACCAGACAATCCAGTGATTGACATCATGAGTATCGATCCACGCCATTCGGATCAATGACATGCATCAACCAAGTCAGCGAGCCTGACTACCCAAAGCAGAATGTGTCACGTATTGTTGGGATATATGTATTCCACTAAAAGGGTTAAGGACCACTCGTTCTTTCGCATTACTGTAGTTAATCTTGCATGGCAGATTAACGATAGTTATATGAAAGAATCGGGTGGTCCCTAACTTTTGTCAGTATTACATATGACTAGACCTTTATAAATGTTATTTGGGCTTTGGGGGCACGGGTAGCCCAGTCGTCTAAGGCGCCGCGATTCGCTCTGCAGTGTTGCGTCCCCGGGGCACGCCAGAAACCTATGATTGTGGGTTCGAATCCCCGTTCTCCCCGATTATGTTTCTAGGTTTGTCAGCACCATAGCCGTGCTCGTGGGTTTCACCAAAGTGGTAAACGTCTGAGACCTGCATCAACTCGGGCTTTCCTCCCACATTAAGCTGACACGCCGTGATATAACTGGAATACTGTTAAAAGCGGCGTTAAACCCAACTCACTCACTCACATATTTGGGCTTTACAAAAGTTTGATTTTGTAAATAAACTTCAAGTAACACTCATTGCGCTGTTATAATTATCTGGGTAAATACTGTAACTTTGTTTCAAACACCTGACTTGTGTCGAACTATGTAAATATCGATAATTTCTGTTGGTGTTTAACTGTATCTGATTAACTATATATCATTGTTTATAGATATGACACCGTCAGAAATTGAACCTCACCATTACCATAAATATAACATATCCCATATGTAATAACTATGATTAAATATATTATCAGCGAGTCTACATAAACACCCTGATAATATTAGCTATTTGTTACTTGATATCGTGTGAGGGGTTAGGGTTCACCCAGGTCTCACAGTCGCATAAGGCGCCGCAATTCGCTGTGCAGAGTTACATCCCTTAGACGCGCCAGAATCCTATGATCGTGGGTTTCGATCCCAGATTCTCACTTAATGTTTTTCAAGGTTTGTCAGTACTACACCCGTCCTCGTTGGCTTCACCAAAGTGGTAAGACCTCACGTGCTTTGAGGTTTCACATCAAGCTGACACCCGTGATATAACTGAAAGGCTGTTCAAAGCTGCGTTAAACCAAAGAGGTCCTTAGACAGGTTTATATTATTATGCAACAACAAAGCAGCACAAGGAACATCAAAGACTGTGTGATACATGCAACTACGGATCTAAGCAAGTCGCCGTGACCTAACTATTATGGTGAGGTGAAATGGGGTCCAAGATTACTGCACTTATATAGCGACGTGCATGTACGTGTGTGTGTTTGTGTGGCTGCTTGTACTAGTCCGGACTGATGCCGATTTATAGTGCTAGCACACTGAGATACCATGCCGCAGTTTAACATGAATACCCCACTCAGACACAGTATACTGACTCCGAGCCGACCAGTCCTTGTTTTAGCCCCTTAATGCCGAGCGCCAGACAGGGTAACAACAAGTAACATCTTTTGGTATGACGCGGCGAGAGAGAGAGAGAGAGAGAGATTGTTATAATGATGGTTCAATTTCTCTCGCTGTTTAGTTACTTATAGAAGTCGATCACAAACACATCGAATATACTGGGGTAGTGTTGATATGGCAGTTACTTTATCAAACTTTATCAGTGTGACACAGCTGGCAAGACTGTCAAACGAACAACACAGGACAACTATAACTCTTGCAGTGTAAACAATTGATTTAGCAAACTGTAAAGGCAGACGCGTCCCAAATTATGTATTGAATAAACTGTTAAAACATCTGCACGTTGAACGATCGATGCATGCTGGTGTTCAGATACACGCGTTGTCCATCCACGCAGCATATAGTACGCCAAGGTTGCTCATCTTGTTCAAGTCAACATGTCTGCCTCTATCCACAAACTAAGTCACACAGTAAGTATATTATCTTATTACACGTACAATGTAGAACAGCTACAGCTCCCCTGGTTGAGTAACATGGCTAGCCTGAAGCTGAGGAACACAGCTACAGTCCCCCTAGTGGAGTAACATGGCTACAGGTCCCCTAGTGGAGTAACACAGCTACAGTCCCCCTAGTGGAGTAACATGGCTACAGGTCCCCTAGTGGAGTAACACAGCTACAGTCCCCCTAGTGGAGTAACATGGCTACAGGTCCCCTGGTTGAGTAACATGGCTACAGGTCCCCTGGTTGAGTAACATGGCTAGCCTGAAGCTGAGGAACACAGCTACAGTCCTCCTAGTGGAGTATCATGGTTATAGTTCCCCTAGTGGAGTAACACGGCTACAGTCCCCCTAGTGGAGTAACACAGCTACAGTCCCCCTAGTGGAGTAACATGGCTACAGGTCCCCTAGTGGAGTAACATGGCTACAGGTCCCCTGGTTGAGTAACATGGCTACAGGTCCCCTGGTTGAGTAACATGGCTAGCCTGAAGCTGAGGAACACAGCTACAGTCCCCCTAGTGGAGTAACATGGCTACAGTCCCCCTAGTGGAGTAACACAGCTACAGTCCTCCTAGTGGAGTATCATGGTTATAGTTCCCCTAGTGGAGTAACACGGCTACAGTCCCCCTAGTGGAGTAACATGGCTACAGGTCCCCTAGTGGAGTAACACGGCTACAGGTCCCCTAGTGGAGTAACATGGCTACAGGTCCCCTGGTTGAGTAACATGGCTACAGGTCCCCTGGTTGAGTAACATGGCTAGCCTGAAGCTGAGGAACACAGCTACAGTCCTCCTAGTGGAGTAACATGGCTACAGGTCCCCTAGTGGAGTAACATGGCTACAGGTCCCCTAGTGGAGTAACATGGCTACAGGTCCCCTGGTTGAGTAACATGGCTAGCCTGAAGCTGAGGAACACAGCTACAGTCCTCCTAGTGGAGTAACATGGCTACAGGTCCCCTGGTTGAGTAACATGGCTAGCCTGAAGCTGAGGAACACAGCTACAGTCCCCCTAGTGGAGTAACATGGCTACAGGTCCCCTAGTGGAGTAACATGGCTACAGGTCCCCTAGTGGAGTAACATGGCTACAGGTCCCCTGGTTGAGTAACATGGCTACAGGTCCCCTGGTTGAGTAACATGGCTAGCCTGAAGCTGAGGAACACAGCTACAGTCCTCCTAGTGGAGTATCATGGTTATAGTTCCCCTAGTGGAGTAACACGGCTACAGTCCCCCTAGTGGAGTAACACAGCTACAGTCCCCCTAGTGGAGTAACATGGCTACAGGTCCCCTAGTGGAGTAACATGGCTACAGGTCCCCTGGTTGAGTAACATGGCTACAGGTCCCCTGGTTGAGTAACATGGCTAGCCTGAAGCTGAGGAACACAGCTACAGTCCCCCTAGTGGAGTAACATGGCTACAGTCCCCCTAGTGGAGTAACACAGCTACAGTCCTCCTAGTGGAGTATCATGGTTATAGTTCCCCTAGTGGAGTAACACGGCTACAGTCCCCCTAGTGGAGTAACATGGCTACAGGTCCCCTAGTGGAGTAACACGGCTACAGGTCCCCTAGTGGAGTAACATGGCTACAGGTCCCCTGGTTGAGTAACATGGCTACAGGTCCCCTGGTTGAGTAACATGGCTAGCCTGAAGCTGAGGAACACAGCTACAGTCCTCCTAGTGGAGTAACATGGCTACAGGTCCCCTAGTGGAGTAACATGGCTACAGGTCCCCTAGTGGAGTAACATGGCTACAGGTCCCCTGGTTGAGTAACATGGCTACAGGTCCCCTGGTTGAGTAACATGGCTAGCCTGAAGCTGAGGAACACAGCTACAGTCCTCCTAGTGGAGTAACATGGCTACAGGTCCCCTGGTTGAGTAACATGGCTAGCCTGAAGCTGAGGAACACAGCTACAGTCCCCCTAGTGGAGTAACATGGCTACAGTCCCCCTAGTGGAGTAACATGGCTACATGTCCCCTAGTGGAGTAACATGGCTACAGTCCCCCTAGTGGAGTAACATGGCTACAGTCCCCCTAGTGGAGTAACATGGCTACAGTCCCCCTAGTGGAGTAACATGGCTAGCCTGAAGCTGAGGAACACAGCTACAGTCCCCCTAGTGGAGTAACACAGCTACAGTCCCCCTAGTGGAGTAACATGGCTACAGGTCCCCTAGTGGAGTAACATGGCTACAGGTCCCCTGGTTGAGTAACATGGCTACAGGTCCCCTGGTTGAGTAACATGGCTAGCCTGAAGCTGAGGAACACAGCTACAGTCCCCCTAGTGGAGTAACATGGCTACAGTCCCCCTAGTGGAGTAACACAGCTACAGTCCTCCTAGTGGAGTATCATGGTTATAGTTCCCCTAGTGGAGTAACACGGCTACAGTCCCCCTAGTGGAGTAACATGGCTACAGGTCCCCTAGTGGAGTAACACGGCTACAGGTCCCCTAGTGGAGTAACATGGCTACAGGTCCCCTGGTTGAGTAACATGGCTACAGGTCCCCTGGTTGAGTAACATGGCTAGCCTGAAGCTGAGGAACACAGCTACAGTCCTCCTAGTGGAGTAACATGGCTACAGGTCCCCTAGTGGAGTAACATGGCTACAGGTCCCCTAGTGGAGTAACATGGCTACAGGTCCCCTGGTTGAGTAACATGGCTACAGGTCCCCTGGTTGAGTAACATGGCTAGCCTGAAGCTGAGGAACACAGCTACAGTCCTCCTAGTGGAGTAACATGGCTACAGGTCCCCTGGTTGAGTAACATGGCTAGCCTGAAGCTGAGGAACACAGCTACAGTCCCCCTAGTGGAGTAACATGGCTACAGGTCCCCTAGTGGAGTAACATGGCTACAGGTCCCCTAGTGGAGTAACACGGCTACAGTCCCCCTAGTGGAGTAACATGGCTACAGGTCCCCTAGTGGAGTAACACAGCTACAGTCCCCCTAGTGGAGTAGCATGGCTACAGGTCCCCTGGTTGAGTAACATGGCTAGCCTGAAGCTGAGGAACACAGCTACAGTCCCCCTAGTGGAGTAACATGGCTACAGGTCCCCTAGTGGAGTAACACAGCTACAGTCCCCCTAGTGGAGTAACATGGCTAGCCTGAAGCTGAGGAACACAGCTACATTCCCCCTAGTGGAGTATCATGGTTACAGTTCCCCTAGTGGAGTAACACAGCTACAGTCCCCCTAGTGGAGTAACATGGCTACAGGTCCCCTAGTGGAGTAACACAGCTACAGTCCCCCTAGTGGAGTAACATGGCTACAGGTCCCCTGGTTGAGTTACATGGCTAGCCTGAAGCTGAGGAACACAGCTACAGTCCCCTAGTGGAGTAACATGGCTACAGTCCCCCTAGTGGAGTAACATGGCTACAGGTCCCCTAGTGGAGTGACACAGCTACAGTCCCCCTAGTGGAGTAACATGGCTACAGTCCCCCTAGTGGAGTAATATGGCTACAGGTCCCCTAGTGGAGTAACACAGCTACAGTCCCCCTAGTGGAGTAACATGGCTACAGTCCCCCTAGTGGAGTAACACAGCTACAGTCCCCCTAGTGGAGTATCATGGTTACAGTTCCCCTAGTGGAGTAACACAGCTACAGTCCCCCTAGTGGAGTAACATGGCTACAGGTCCCCTAGTGGAGTAACATGGCTACAGGTCCCCTGGTTGAGTAACATGGCTACAGGTCCCCTGGTTGAGTAACATGGCTAGCCTGAAGCTGAGGAACACAACTACAGTCCCCCTAGTGGAGTAACATGGCTACAGGTCCCCTAGTGGAGTAACACAGCTACAGTCCCCCTAGTGGAGTAACATGGCTACAGGTCCCCTGGTGGAGTAACACAGCTACAGTTCCCCCAGTAGAGTAAGATGGCTAGAGTTCCCCTAGTGGAGTAACACAGCTACAGTTCCCCCAGTAGAGTAAGATGGCTAGAGTTTCCCTAGTGGAGTAACACAGCTACAACTCCCCTAGTGGAGTAACACAGCTACAGCTCCCCTAGTGGAGTAACACAGCTACAGTCCCCCTAGTGGAGTAACATGGCTACAGGTCCCCTAGTGGAGTAACACAGCTACAGTCCCCCTAGTGGAGTAACATGGCTACAGGTCCCCTAGTGGGTTAACACAGCTACAGTCCCCCTAGTGGAGTTACATGGCTACAGTCCCCCTAGTGGAGTAACACAGCTACAGTTCCCCTAGTGGAGTAACATGGCTACAGCTCCCGTAGGTGGGTAACACAGCTATGTGACATTTCCAGCACTATGCTATCAACTTCAGATCAACTCTGGTTTTTTAATAAGTTTAATCAATGCTGCATGTTACATGGTACATATTCCATAACCATGCCAATCTGACCACCTCTGTGGTCTAGTGGTAGAGTGTCAACCAGGTCCAGGGTTTGATTCCCGGCCATGTCATACCAAAAGACATTAAAAGATGGTACTTGTTGTTACCCTGTCTGGAGCTCAGAATTCAGGGGCTAAAACTAGGAATGGTTGGCTATTTATGTTGAACTGTGGTATGGTATCTCAGTGGGCTAGCAGTATAAATCGGCATCAGTCCGGACTAGTACAAGCAGCAACACACACATACACACGTGCAATGACGTCGCCATATAAGTGCAGTAATCTTGGACGCAGCGATAAACCCCATTTCACCTCAAACACCATGTAAATCTGGAACCGAGCTTCTCACAAGCGACTGAATTTGGTTAACCTCACTTTGAAAAGTATGTCAGTTATATAATGTCAGCTTGTTCTGCATTTAGCCATTGCATACAATGTAATAATGTAAGATCTAAGTATTAAAGTTTGACATCATCAGTCCTGTGTTATCAGTGAAATACAAATTACCTTCACACAGATAAAACAATACCCTTGGTATTATACATAATAAAATCTGATTTTAGAAATTCCTCATTCCAATTTGGGACAGTTTGACATAGACGTGTAGCTATGTGACAATGGCCAGTAGCTTGTCAAAACAAACTAGTGATTGATATTATGAGCAACAATTCATACTGTAGAGTGTGATGACACAACATCAACCAGGTCACAAAGCCTCAAAGATCAGGAATAGGTTGGACCTATTCCATCCCAGGATCCCTGCGGGTATCAACCTCTGATATTTCTGATATAAATCCCCCCAATTGAATTGTCACACAAACTATACAGTGGAACTTCGCATATCCAGACCCCAAATACCCGGAAGCCTTGCCTTCCTGGCGAGGTTTTTACTTGAATAATGTTAAGCATTACATATACTACATCAAACAAGTATGGGAACACCCAATATTTCCATCTTATCTCAATGACTACAAAGACAACCAGGACACATTGGGTAATTTCTGATCATGTGACATTCAATGGATGAACCTTTCTGATCAGGCACCAGTAAATAAATCTAATAATACCCATATGTTGAACCGAAAGTATGAGGGGTCATTTTGAAAAGTCATTACAGAGTCAATAATGGGTGTGGCCACCCTGGTTCCTGGTGCACACTGCACATCAAGCTCTCATTGACCTGACAAGTGGCTAATGATGCCTGGGGCATTGCCTGATGAAGGAATCCGACGAGCTGTTGCAGATTTGCTGGTAGAGGATGGTTATCGCGAAATACGTTGTCCCAAAATGTCCCAAACTTGTTCAATTGGCCCGAGATCAGGGGAATATGCTGGCCACTGCGTTATCTCAAAGCCCCCTTGGGTGAGAAAGTCAGTGACAACACATGCACTATGTGGCCTGGCATTGTCATCCTGAACAAAAATGACACCAGTCCTATGGTATTGAGAGACAGAATCACAAGGGGTCCAACAACCTCTTCCCTGTTTTGGACACAAATCAGATTGCCATGAACATGATCGAGGGGGGTCCTGTATTGCAAACTGATGCTCCACACACACACACACACACACACACCATTACTGACCCTCCACCAAACATGTCTCATTCACAGAATGTCATCATGGAAATGTTCACCTTGCCTTCTGAACACACAGGACATGGCCATCCAGATATTGCAAACTGAACCAAGACTCCGAAAGCAATACCTGTGAGCAGTCCTGACGATTCCAATGCTGATGGACATGACACCATGCAAGACTGGCTGCTCTGTGACATGGAAGAAGGGGGCAACAGCAGGATGTCTGCTAGTGCTACGGATACCAACAGCTTGGAGACGGCTTCGAATTGTCTATGCACAGACATTCACATGTGTGTGTGGCTCAGTTGCAGCTGAAGTGCATTAGCAGCAGGGAATCTCTGACGTAAGGCCGTCACAACGATGTAACGTTCATCAGCCCTTGACCCTGATGTGGGTCTGTCTAAATGTGGTCTGTCTAAATGTGGTCGGTCCTGTACTCTTGCTGTTGCTTGAAAATGTTTCCCTAGACGATGAATCACAGATGCTGACCTCTGAAGGCGTCTTGCGACCTCTCTAATGGCTACACCATCTCTAAGCCATGCAATCTCCCATCCACGATGCACAGCACTTAGGGGTCTTCGCAACATGATGTCTCAAAAACTGGACATTGACAAATGTCTGCTGCCTCAGCTTTTAAACCTGTGTGCAGTGGCTGCACAGGAATCATGTAGCATGTGGATGGTTTTGTTTGGGTGGCAGACACCATCGTGTGCCGATGGACATGTTTGCATTTGATATTTCCACATGTTTTCTGTCATTTTGACTGTCTCCAAAACACAACCAATATGGGTTCCATGGGCGGATACAGCTTTTTTGAAAAGGGGGGGGGTGCACAATTAAGATCTATTTATTGTCTTTGGTGGTAATTTATACAGAAATAAAGATTTTTTTCGAAATAAGAAGGGGGGGTGCGCACCCCCGCTCTGTATCCGCCCATGGGTTCCTCCAGGGTTCCAACTGCACATATGCTTACCTCACCTGTCATGTTCCACATGCACCACCAGACATCATATCATTGCATTACTGTACAGCAAACATTACTTTTACTGAAGTATATACTAAATAGTGGGTGTTCTCATACGTGTTTGACGTAGTAAATATTAGAGTGGGTTCTTTGCCTCTGTAGCATTTGGGCAGGGGAGGTAACTCTGGTCAGTTGACATGGGATTCGGATATCCTGAAATTCATGTATCTGGACAATACTTAAGAAAACCTAACTGTCCGGATAAGCGTGGTTCGACTGTACCTAATAACAATATAACTTTCTACAATGTGGTTTCCATTCTGGAATTGAAATGTCATTGATAGTGAAAACAATTTTCACAGATCATTGACACCACACACAACACTTCACAAATCGATTACAGAAGATGTTAATTTATTAATTAATTACAATTAATCAGAATCATCAAATTTAATTGACTTAGAGCTTGTCTTGTCTATATAAAACTTCTTGCCTTCCTCAGGAGGCGGAGCAAAACCAAGCCCAGAAGATTTCTCTTTAGAAAGCCTAAAAGCCAGTGCTTTCTCAAAGTCACTTTCAAGGTTCTTGTTTAGTATATCTTCTTCTGCACGATTTAAAGCAGAATTCGAAGAACTACTTTTGGTCCCTAACTTCCCAAATAATCCTGGCTTGTTCTGTCCAAGATTTCCACCTTTCTTAAAGCCCCCCAGTAGTCGAGCGAACTTTTGTTGTCTTTCGTTGTTACCAAGCGATGCTGTACCCCACTGCCCAAGGTATGGGCCTGAAGTGTTGTTGGAGATATCACCCCCCGACTTGTCCTCACTGCCATAGTCAAAAGGCTGACTGTTGTATGAATTTGGTTTCTCCTTACTAGTATGATCAGTTGGTAAACTATTGTGTTGTTTTCTGTTTTTCTTGTTTGAAATCTTCTCAATACTGTCGTGATGATCATTGTTTTCCTCCAGTGCATCTTGGTTGTGTTTCTTTTTCTTCTTTTTCTTCTTAGCGTGAATATCTTCACATTTAGAATCTTCTACAGGTGTTTCCTCATTATCCTCTTGCTTCTGCTTTTTTTTCTTCTTTTTCTTCTTACTTGTATTTTCTTCATTCACTGTTCCTTCATCACTTTCCAAATGGTCACCTTTCACACTTTTGTCTCTTTTTTCACATTTTTCTTTGGACAAATGTGTAATTTCAGCTTGTCTCTCTGTGACAACATCTTTTTCTCTTTGTTTTTTCCTTTTCTTTTTCTTCTTTGGTGGGACTGCTAATTCAAGCTGATCACTGTCTTCACTTTCATGGACTTCCTTTCTTTTACTCTTTTTACTTTTCCTCTTTTTTGCTTTGATTTCACCGCTTGATACACTGTCACTGCCCTCCTTGTCGTCCAACTCTGGTTCGTGTTTTCTTTTCTTCTTACACTTTTTCTTAAGTGTTTCCTTTGTGTTGCCACTATCGTGTTCTGTTTCAAGAGCAATACCACTGTCACTTAATTCCTTCTTCTTTTTCTTTCTTGTTTTTTCAGCAGTATTCTTTGGGTCATGATGTGCCACTTCAATGTCAAGGTCTGAATTTTTCCTTTTCTTCTTTGATTTCTTTGATATAACAGTGTCACCCATATTGAAGCTCTTACCTAAATAAGAATAGAAAACATTCACATTTGAATACAAACAAAAATATTTTCATCATGTGATACATTTCATAATCATAATAATGTTTGTTCGTCTAAAACGTATATGCAGAGACCATATACCGATATAGAAATGATGAATAATAATTAATCTTTCGTTTTATGATATCTAGATCAGATGTACCTGAGACCATATACTGATATACGGTCTCTGGTACATCTGATCTGGATATCATAAAACGAAAGATGAATTATTTTTAATCATTTTTCAAAATTAGGTTATTGATTTACAGGTGGTTTATGAGAAATTAAATAGTTTTGTGCCTATTTTTGTCCGGCAGAGCACAGGACCATGTAACTAATACTAATAGAAAAATTCACAAAAACAATCGTAGACGAGCCCGTATGCGAGTTTGTTTGTTATTATTATTCGTTACATGGTCCTGTGGGTTGAGATACGTGTTGTTGGTTACAACCACGTTTGAATCATTTTAATTAGTTCCTTTAGTTTTTTAGAAACATGTTACTAAAATTCCATATTAACAAACTCGCAAACGAGGCCTCCTATGTGAGTTTGTTTCTATAGAATGTTAGTTACATAGTCCTGTGCTTTACATGAATGGCAGTAATTTTACCAAAACACTGTTTTCTTCTTGAAACCACGTGTTGAAGACTGAGGGAAATCCCAAAGGTTAGGACGCCGCCTAGCGGTGAAACATCAAGGGGCCCTGTTTGGGATGAGAAATACATCTGTATACAACATGTTCTTTGGTTCCAGTGGTTTGAAAAGCGAAGAATGGTTTTCTTGTTACTCTTGTACTTTATAAAGGTTTGCTCATCTGAAAGCAGCACGCAAAGTTTTTTTCTTGAAGGTTTGTACAAAAGACAATATCGTATCTGCTTCCATTTGAAAATATTAGGCTAGAGTGGCAGGTGCACGCGATATCTACACCTACTTTACATTATCTTCTGCATAAGAGCTCGGTGGGGTATTAAAACATATGGTTTTTCACTGAACGAATATTTCTGTTTCTGTAATCAGCTGATACGAGACATGCCGAGCGCAGGGGGAATTCCTCGAAAATATTCTGACGTCATAGATGATGTCACGGCGTATGTAGATTGATAACAAATGGCGGCCTAGGATGGCACGCTAAGTATTGTTCAACCAATATTTTTTAATGCACTTTGTGCATTACTCGCGTGAGACATTTTGAAGTTATTGTGGTAAGCCATTTTGCACCTTCGCAACAGCTAGTGACTCTCTATTTGTCTTTGAAGAATGCCTTATATTAGTATGTTTAGTATGAACTTCCACGTCCTGCAACCTGCGGCCGGAAACCAAATAAATATAAAATGGCGTTGATGAAGATTGGGCCTAATGTGTCAATATTTCTTATTGCCGTTTAGATGCACGCGTTTTGAATTTGCATTATGATTGTATTTTAAAGTTTCGAAATTTGGATCTTATGTTATATTCCGTCTTTTGTAGAATTTTGTTAAAAGGGTTCAACTGGAACACAGAAAAGGGAGATAAACTTTAGGTTAACCTTGCAATCTCGAACTGTGTTTTAACGTCTTATACACACTGTCCAGTCGTAATTCTCGGTTTAACGAATTTTAAACGACATGAACATTACTCTATCTTGAAAATTAGGTAAACTGGCAGTTATATTCATGTTGCACAAGGACGTTTGAAATTTCATCTCGAGTCAAAAGCTCATTGCAGACAGGTGTAGTTTTGTGACTGTAAAAAGATGGTTTTGTGACAAAACTTATAGGCCTAGCCCATCAGTTCAGTTGTCTGGTAGTGGCTGTTCCTGCACCGTCAAAAAGGGATGAAATGGGATCTTTGTCCCTGTGTTTTGGCCATGCTTGCTGTAAAAAGCCACTATGTTGTAAAAGGCGACTAACAGGATCGGGTGGTCAGGCTCGCTGACTTGGTTGATGCATGTCATTGATCCCAATTGCGTGGATCGATGCTCATATCAATCACTGGATTGTCTGGTCCAGACTCGATTATTTATACAGACCGCCGTCATATAGCTGGAATATTGCTGAGTGCGGCGTAAAACAACAAACCAACCAACCCTGTGTTCTGATAAGATGTAATGGTTTTAGCCAAGTCTCAATAATCTTCCCTGAATTTTGGACTGAATAAGTCATGACTTTAGGTTAAAAAGGGGGAGAAAAGGTCTTCACTGTTGTAAGTAATAGAACTGTTTATGTAGAATGAATTGTGTAATAATTCTCAATGATTGACAGGGAATATAAAAATGGAACCTGTCTACCCTTCGTTTCATTTCTTGAGCATAACTCATAAACTGTTGAATATTTTTTCAAGAAACTTTGTATGTAATACATATCATGCAAGTGCTGAACTGGTATCTTTGCCATGTTTGTTCTTCAGGATATTTCTTGCATTACCAAGGCAATATGTAAGACTTATTATCCCCTGCCATAATGTGGGGCGGGGGATATAGGAATGGAGTTCATCTGTCCATCTGTCTGTCTGCTTCTCAATGAGGACAAATTTTGTCAAATACTATTTATGTTGGAGAAATGAAATTTTCCACACTGATGTTGCTGGTCATGATCTCAAATGAGTACAGATTTATGTCCCTTGCTCCATGCTTTTCAAATTAATGCGTACCTTGTGAAATGGGGACACGTTTTCTCAGAAACTACTAAAATGACATGAATGAAAGTTTGCATGTTTATCTAAGAGATACTTGTCAAGACTGAGTTGAAAATTGGTGCGATAAGTTATGTAAAAGAGTTACATGCCTTGCTACATGTTTTTAGATTTTGTGCATACACAGTTACAGCCCTTGAATCAGTGTTATATCTTTTTTGGCACACAGTGTCTGCAATGGGGGAAGTAAAATCAGATTGTTTTCATGCCATAAAGTCGTCCAAGTGCCTATCTCTTCTTAAGGATATATAGGATTTCCTTTTATAGTTCACATAATTTCCATGTTATTCACTACTATATAGTATATGGCATATAAGGATCTGTACCAAAATGTTGTTATAATACTAATAGTACAATAGACATGTTAACATGGTTAAATAAATTGTTATTCATAATTTGTGTCTTCTTTGTCATCTGTCAACTTCAAAGAATTGCCTTACGAAAAAATTAATTCAGAGGAACTAAATCATGTTATTAATTTTTCAAAGTATACATGGTACACATTGAATTGAAAGCCTAAAAACCTTGACTATCATTTATGCCTGCAGCAACTAATCTGAGTATCTTGAGATGATATGTATAAAGTATGATAAGGTACTGATTCTTGAAAACATTGTCAAGCAACAATATATACATATATGATTCTAATTTGATGATGATGATGATGCACTTTGCTTGCAGCCAAGCCATGTATGATGAAAACAGGAGTAGTTTAGAAGCAGCAGCAGAGGCTGCAGCCAAAGTTAACGCCATGTTGATTGCCAAAGGAAAACTGAGGCCCTCACAGGTCAACCAGAGTCAGTCAAACAGAAAGGTAAGTCAACATGGCCAACAACAGCAAAAGAAAGAATTCTGTGACTTTCCCACCAGAATTATGGAATGACATGTTTAACAGGATCTTACTAAAGTTGTAAATCTAATGATCACTGAAAATTAGGAATACCTGTTGTGTCTTTCTTTTTGAAGATCCAGGTTACGGAGAAAAAAAGTCTCCAGCAACCCATGCTTGTCGTAAAAGGCAACTTTGCTTGTCGAAAGAGGTGACTGATGGGATCGGGTGGTCAGACTCGATGACTTGGTTGAGGCATGTCATCGTATCCCAACAGCATATATCAATGATCATGATGTCAGTCACTGGATTGTCTGGTCCAGACATGATTATTTACAGACCGCCATCATATGGCTGGAATATTGCTGAGTGCAGTGTTCAACAACAAACAAACAAATCTTTCTTGTAAAAAAGTAAGATAACTGTGTCTTGTAGCACTGACATGTTGGACTTAAACGTAAAATCCTATGATCACTCACTCACATTACAGAAACAACAAAACTGTCCTAAGTTGTCTTTTTTTTGTCTACAATTTCATTTTGAAAAAACAATTCTCTACCTACCAAAAACTCCCTACCAACAGTGTGTTTACCAGAAACAATTATTTATTTTTTCCTGTTATTAACTTCACTGGCTCTCATTAACATTTAGGTTGTAGTTATTGCCAGAAACAGAATGTTTTTGTTGTTGTCAGAAACAGAAAGTTTGATGATTCTGATTTTTACTTAATCCTGCATTACATATTGATTTCCCTTTTGTTTCCTTAAAAAAAACATGACTAGAATTGGTTGAAACTGCTCACCGGAACAAATCCTGCCCTCAACGCACACAGTCAACATAAATGTCACTCTTCTTGTTTTCGCCAACGAGAAAAGATTGTCAGTGATCCTCTGTTTTTGTTGGGGTTATCAAATATTACTTTTTTTTCAGGACAGATTGGTTTGTTTATTTACTTGGGTATTCTTTCTAGGGCTGGCTAAAAAGATCAATAATCAGAATGATCGGCGATGGGAAGAAATATCAACGATTATTGATATGGAATTGTTGTCATCAATAATAACTTCCATAAAATATTGTGATGAAATAAAGTTTAGATTTACTGAAACAGACTTGTTGTCCATGTTGTCAATAATGTCAATTGTCGAAGACAGAAAGCAGCTATTTTCGTTATGTCTCAAATGTCCACAAAGTAATCCATGTACGAATGTATCACTGCTCTCCAGTGGCATGAAATATGTTGATTTCTTTCGGGACTTTCTTACTTATTTGCTTACCATGCTTACAGTTAGTTCTCCCATATATATCGATAATTAATTGTTATTTAGTTGGCTATTAGTATTATCGATCTCTATGATCTACATCGATATCCAGCCCTAATTCTTACACACATACATGTATATGTTCCGTTTCACTTGCCTTTGTTTGTAGCACGTTTGTTCCCCCTATATGTAAACATGCTTCATTCTAAATGCTCTCGGGTCTTTGCTGGTGTTTTCATTTGGTGTACATGCATCATACCTCTTGGACATTTTTCACGTATTTACATACACTTTGTTGTGTGTTGTGGCATACATGTTACAGACTAGGTAATTTGTCCTTGGTTAATTTGGCCCTGTTTTCAGTCGTCTTGCTACTATGTACAGTTTAACAGTTTTTATGTTATTCTGACTTTGCTTTGTGCATGTTTTGATTGTTATTATGAGGTTACTATATTATTACTGGTATGCAAGAAGGGCAACAAGAGTTATGCCCCTTTGTAAACAGACAGTTTGTTCCATCTCCCACAGTGTAAAATGTATGATCATGTATCCTTAGTTGCTTTATCTATGTATATGTTCTTCTTCAATGTTGTCATGGTAATGCCAGTTAGGCTGAGGGGTCAGTTGTGACAGAGGAATTAGTGAAGATACCACGTTTTGAACTACAGTCAGGACAATGCAGGTCAGGCGTTCAGGGCCGCAGCTTTACTCAACTGACAGACGCTCCTTGTCTGATGAGAGGCTCCCAACGCATCTCCTTCATACTACGCCTGACAAATCGCCTTGATGTTCGACCATTTATTTCATCTATCAGATCTTCCGACCCTCGCTGTTCAAGCCTTGATGTCTACTATATTACTGCAGAGGCAGGGAATGTTGTCAGCCTCATCCTTGGTTGCCAAATCTACCAAACATCTAGTGAGACAGTTGGAATGGCGCCTACTTTATTTAATGGACATGGCACTCCAAAGAGGTCACAACCTAGTCACAGTCACAAACTACTCCACGTACACTGTAGGCGATAGAGTGTCACATGGCCAGAGGACCTGCCTCTTGTCAACCAACTCGGCCCTCTGTCCGTCAGTCTTCAGCAACCCATGCTTGCCGTAAAAGGCGGCTATGCTTGTAAAAGGCGACTAACGCTATCAGGTGGTCAGGCTCCCTGACTTGGTTGATGCCTGTCATCGATTCCCAATTGAGTGGATCGATACTCATGATGTCAATCACTGGATTGTCTGGTCCAGACTCGATTATTTACAGACCGCCGTCATATAGCTGGAATATTGTTGAGTGCAGCGTTAAACAACAAACAGAAACAAAATCTGTCCGTCGCGCTAGACATGGTGGTTTTCATCCCTGCGGTGCCAGCGCTTCTAGTTCAGGCAGAGGCAGGGGCAAATTATGTTGAGACCCTCAGTCTGACAGTCTGTAGGGGTCAACAGTGATGGACAGGACCTACATGATTGGGAGCTCCCATCTCGAGTCGTCCTGGTCTACCCGACACAAGTATGTGGGAGACTCCTAACACTTTTGGCAGAATTAGTGCCTTCTCGGAGATGAGTAAGTCAGAAATACTATCAGACATGGATACAGACTCCACTTTGTTGCTGAACTTCATGATGTCGCCGACCACACCAGAGGGGATGTACGTTTGCCAGTTTGAGGAGAACATCGACGTTCTTCCAGACAAACACGCTAAGAAAGAACTTCATTGAACAATGTCACAAGAGCATTACTCCCCCCATATATTATGTCCCTAAGAAGGGCACTTTGGAATTAGAGTCGATTCACAACAAGAATGCCAACAATCGTCACTTCCTCCAAAGGTTCTTGGATGACATCTTTGTCGCTCCTCCGGACCATGATCGATCCTGGAGATTTCTTGATCAGCATTGATCTTCAAGATGCCAATATTCATGTGCCAATACATCTGTGCAACAGGAGGTATCTTTGTTTTTATCACCAAGGACTTCCTTTCCAATGAGTAGTATTCCCATTTGGAATTTCTATGGTCCCATGGTTATTTATGAAGATCTTAAAACTGATTGTCAGCGTTCTCCACAATCGGGGCATCAACTTCAATGCCTATGTCATGCTGCAACACCATCTAGACGTTCGCATCGTTCTGTGCCATCGGAATTTCACTTGGAAGCTACTCTTGTAATTTGCAACTGGGGTGGCTTACCAACTGAATGAAGTTGTTCCCACTTATTCCCTGACGTTTATAGGGCGCCTCTTTTGCACAGACTTAGGTCTCCATTAGGTAACCCAAGACAGGTAGATCAAGATACAGATTTCTCCGTCTGTGCGACTGGAAAGTGGGTGGGTGGGTGGGCACATCTTCATGACCAGACTGTCCGCAGGCTGTAGTCAGACGAACAAAAAATGTGGCACATCATAAAACACTGGTGGCATCTACTTCGTAGCTGATTGCCACTGACAACTCAGACAGTTCTGTGGTACATGCAGTAGCAGGATTCCACTCATTCGGGCAGGCTGCTGGCCCAAACCTTTCGCCTGTTTCACCTTCCCGACACCATCCAATTGGAGGTCAGGCTCAGGCACACTCCAGGGTGCAGGAACGTCCTGGTAGCAAGCTGTCCCTGACGGAGTGGATGCTACATCAGGATGCCTTCCGTTCGTCAGTGTTGCTGTCAATGATGGCTCTCCATTTGCAACTGTACAGTCACAGCCTAAATGGAGGGATATTTTTGGAGATTGAACTCTGTGTTTGCCAGCCATTATCTACACAACATAGTTGTTGAAGACGTTGAGGCTGTCCATAGTTTTTTGACCACTGGTGGTTGCACAGCAAATCGACATCCCAAAAAGACACAGATAGTGGAACACAGATACTACCACCTGAGGTTCCCCCTCTTGGAGGAGTGTCGAGAGGACACAGGGGTTTTGGCATTCATGATGCGTCTATCCAACATATTCATTTTTGTCAGTCAAGCATGGAAGTACGGTAAATTTAAACCTCTCTTGGTCTACTCGACTCGACTACAGTGACTTACGATGAGTATACCCAGCACTTGTGGGTCCTGCTCCTGTCTCCACCTGTGTGCAGGTTGCAATCGCTGTTGGTGTGCAAAGAATGTCGCCTGATGTTACTACACCTACCCACACGGGGGCTTGGATAACCAGTCTACACTGAAGGTATGCCCACCTCCTCCCGTCAAATAAAATGCAATACCGGTATGTAATGCAGGATTAAGTAAAAATTTATCGATATCTGATATATTTTATTTTAAATACTTATCCTGCATTACATCGGGATTTGGCCCACTGCGCTGGCGCTGCCTCCCTGCTCGTATCTTCAGTGGATGTTGCTGTTTTCTCAACAAGAAGAGTGACGTTTATGTTGACTGGTGTGGGGAGGGCAGGATGAGTTTGTTCAAGCAGTTTCAACTATGTTCAGGAACAGGATTTTTCTCAAGGGATGACACTTCCAGTCATGTTTGCGAAGGAAACAGAAGGGAATGCAGGAAAAGTATGAACTATAAAATATATCAGATATTGATAAATGTTTAAACAATGTATCATGATGGAATAGTTATGTATGTGAATCTTAAGCAAGTGTTTCTGTTTGCAGAGTAGTTCTTCAAACTTGGTAATTGCCGAGGTTGACATTAATGATGTACCAATTGGATGCAGGAATATGCTTACAAGAGGATCAACACAAGAGGAGGTAATAGTCACAAATATCTTAAATGTTGTTGACAGGGAGGAAAGAACTTAGGCCCATTAATCAAAGTAATCTTAGTGCTTCGACTGCCAAGTCTTTGTTAAAACATGGAAGTTATAAACATCTTTGAAATAAGATAACTTTGTGGAACAGGGCCCTAGTGACATATTATAAGTATTAAGATCTCCAAAATATGGTTTCATTTCTATTGTGAAGATATAAAGTATATTAAAGAATTCCTTTTCTGTTGACAGATATCTAAGATGAGTGGATCCGCTGTCTCTACGAGGGGTCGATACATGACCATGGATGAACGCCTAAGAAATCCAGGGTATGCTGCAGCTGCACTTTTGAGAACTGCTCATCTTTGTGATATTTATAACTTGATGTTTCATCATTCATCGGCCAGAGATTACTATTACTGTATTTGTGTACAATTTCCAAACATTTTATTTTTACAGTTCAGCTTTAAACATTTTTAATGATTTGTTAGTATTATTCTATGTTTTGATACCATAACACTGAAAGTATGTTTGTGTTATTGCAGGGAGAGAGCGTTGTATCTTTGTGTCCAGGGTCCAAACCAAGAAGCTGTAGATTGTAAGTAAACTCATAACACTTTGATTGTATCATGCAAGTCATTTCGCAAAGCAAAGGAAATATATAATAGATTCATTTAAACAGAATGATTTATAGACTGACAGAAGCTGTGTGAGGTCCAGCTGAAGAAAATGTTCCAACTAGTTGTGTGGCTAATCCCATCACACAACACCACGTGACCACGGTAATGATGACATCACAGACCATCACATTATTGCTGTCACACAGACTGAACAGTCCTGTTTGAGTTGTCAAGCTACAATCTATTGACATCCTTTGAGTGTTATTCAACACCATTTGTTTTTTGTGATTTATATCCTTCATATGGTTTGTGACTTCATGAATAACCTACTATTATTGTGATTGCATTAATATCTAAAGCTTGATGGTGGATTTTTGTCATTGTAAGTATCAGGCGTATTGTTCCAAAGAGCCATTTTGAATTCACTTTGTGGTCAGGTTTTTCGTGTCATGCATTTTGTATTCTTTGCGTTGCTTGTTACTTCTTATACATTGTTGTACCTATGCTTCCCTATGGTTATTAAAGTGTTTTATTAACTTTTCTTAACGTAAACTTATTCTTTAACCTCTGTGTTATGGGATTTAGAATATCACACACACAATCATCCGCGATAGAAACTATTTGTTTTAGTCCACTAGTCCTTATAATGATAACATATAGCAAAACCCTAGATAATGGCAAATTTCTACTAGTCCTTATGATACCTTAACTGTTTGACAGTTTGGCAAGAACTACAGGACTAGTGCCAATTTCTAACGCTGATCATGGTGGGAACACATTGGGATGACACCTTCTGTGTCATTGCAGATTTATGTCCCATTGTACTCAGTGCCATGGTTACAAGACTGGCTGGGACCATGACCCCTGACCCTCCAAGTACCTGAGAGTCACTCAGAAGTGCCGTTCACAACCAGCTTGTTGACAAGCAAAAAAAGAATATAACTTACTCTTCTGAGACTGCTACATCTCCACTAACCACAGCTACTCATCTTCTCCAGTCTGGAAGCCCCTACCAGCGTCTACCCCTCTAAGATCGGCCTCCCCTGCTTCTCTTCTATCTGAGTCGACAGGCAAACACCTCACCTGTACAGGTGCTGGTGTTTACTCCAGAGACGTCAGTACTCCAGACGCCATTGATCACACTGACGACTACGCCTGTCTGAGACCACCTATGGCGCCAACGACCCAGAGATAGGCCTTCTTGCAAGCGTGCTTCTGTCATTGGCACCAGCATTCCTGAGCAGCGATTGTACGATCGGTGCTCGGCACTGCTAGCACCGGCTCTCTCAGCGCTTCTAGTTCCCCGCTCTTCCAGTTGGCACCACAACAGCTCCTCCGGGCTCCCTATATGAACCCCACCTGGTTGCAGATGCTGCAGTCCATGTTCCAGCAGGGGTGGATAAACGACGAGCCACTATTGGTCCTACCTCCATTGGCTGATGGATCTGGTCATAGCATTGGATGAAGAATTTGCTATATAATCTTTATAGTTGGCATTTAAGGTTCCTTGTTTGAGGGAGGACGATTTCCCTATCCATGCTTTGGAGGTGGGAGACATGGCACGCACCCGGGATGACATCGCAGACAGAAGTTAGCCGATCTCCTTGTGGTTTCGTGCTCTCATTCTACAGGCTTATGAGATGGCTGGATTGGATCCTCCCAGGGCCAACAACCCACACACAATCCGGGTGGTTGCCACTTGCCAGAACTACTAGATCGCACCTCCTGTCTCCCCGATCCCAGAACTGCAGACTTGGGCAGTGGATGCATTCAGCATCCATGGGAAGGGGTAAGAGTGTACTCTTTTCCACCACAGGGTGATGCAGAATATCAGGGCAACCAAGATCCTCACTCTCATTGTTATCGTGCCTTGGTGACCAGCAAGAAGTTGGTTCGTTGACCTCAGAAGTCTTGCATATCTGGGTGGGCCAACCTACCCATCCATCTGCACAGCAGCTTACCACATCCAACACCAAGCGAGTTTACTAGACAGAGTGTCACTGAGGACCGCATCTGAAGTTATGCTCCGCTGTACCATCCGATAAAGATGCATTAAGGAGTAATGCAGGATAAGTTAAAAAAAACTCTTGTAAAATCTAGATATTTTTTATATTTGTATACTTATCCTGCATTGCTACATCTAAAGTGAGACACCTATCACAGAGCTGCCTCCCCAACATGTCTTCAAATGTTACGATCTAGCAGTAGTGTGATGATATGCGATGTCATCACTTCCATGGTCATGTTCGGCTGTGTGATGGGATTAGCCACACAACCAGTTGGAACAACTTCTTCTTCAGCAAGACCTCACACAGCTCTTCTTTTTGTCAAAACAGGCAGTAAATGCAGGATAAGTATACAAATAAAAAATAATATCTCGATTTTACTAGTTTAAATTTCCCAAATGAAGAACGGAATCACAAAATCTTCCTGAACTGTAAATGTATGTTTCCATAGGTGATACATTATTTATTCCAGTATTTAAGTAATCACCTAGTTGGACATTGTTTCTTCCTACAGTGGCTGTAAAGAGAATAAATGAAATCATCCAGAATGGAATGAAGCAGAGAGGTTCTCGGTTCTCACCAGCTGTGCGACCCCCGATGAATCTGCCTGGACCCCGCCAAGGGGTACCAATGCATCAGCCACCCCCACTCATGTCTATTGGACCTCAGCCACCTGGACCACAGGTAGACAACTTCATATCGTCAAGTTAGACCAGAGGGCATTGAAGGGTGGAATAGGCTCCCAGTACCACAGGATTTTCAGTGTTGTATAATGGAGATCATGTGGTCACAGTATCTGACATTTATTTTTGGATTATCAGTTTTGAAAATAATGCAGCAATCCTGCATAAATGCATCTTAGGTCTATCCATGTAATAGCTTATTAACAAAGTCAATTCGAATTCAAATTAATAACAAAATCGCATAGTGTAGACTTGAAAAATGATGACAACTTGTTGGTATTCATTGTGCTGTGGGTACAAATGCAGTGTTTCTTGCAGGTAACTGTGATCCAGGAAAAGCTGTATATTGGCCTTGAACATGCTCCCCCATCTTTTGATGTGAAGAACAAGATCCTGGGAGTTGGTGTGAGTAGACTATTCACAAAGCGATAGTAGTGCTTCATTGTTGTAACTCCCACTATGTATTTAACATAGACTTACGGCAGTACTAGAGCACAGTCTGCTTAATGAAATGGGGCCCTGTTCCTTGTGATTTTATTATACTGGGTTGAAATTAACAAAAGAACACTGGTAAAATTCAGGAATGACAATTGTCACTTCCTTGTGTGGACTAAAACGTTTCCATGAGTTAACAGATCACATTTGTTAACTAGTAAAATTAGCTTCTAACCCAGTGATGTGGCTACACACAAAATGGAGTAATATTCATGGGACCATACTTGGTTTTATAATAGAATATATATTTTATCTGCTGTCAACACTTACAGGCCACTTTTCCTGCTGATGTTCATGAAAGACCAACATTGATATAGCATGGAATAATGCACTTTTACGTAATCAGCTGATAAATTTTATACAAATGTGTTACCATATAAATGGAGGCTTATCAACTGAAGATATTGTTCAAGGTATTATCAAGAATGAGGAGATCCTAGTTAGATCACTTCCTCTCATTGTATTACACAAATGAACTGTCAGTAGAACAGGGAGTTAGATCAGCTTTAAAAGGTAATAGCAATCAAAGACATTTTTCCATTTCTCAGGGCTCCTTTTTACAACACATCATGAATGAGACAGGAGCGAAGGTCACGCTTAGAGGGAAGGGCTCATGTTTTCTAGACCCGGCCAGAGAGCGAGAAGTCTTTGAACCAATGCATGTACATATACAGTAAGTTGCTGCCCAATGTTTGATATTGTCACAACTGAATGTGTAATTCCAAGAGGATCCTCAGCTGAGAATGGGTCCCCAGCAACCTAAGCTTGTAATGGATCCAATGGTCAGACATGCATGTCTTACCCCAACGGCATGGAATGTTGCCTGTAATAGCAACTTTTTGACCTGTCTGGATACATCCAATACCCCAAACCGCTCTTTTTCAAAGCTGACTGGTCTGTGGATGTTTGTCAAGGGATTTATCTTGACCTGCTTTGAGGCCGATATTCGGCCCCAAATCTGCAACAAATGTCACTAAAGATTCACAAATTAGGAATTTCCCAACTCATAATATTCTACTAATGTTATGTATTTGTAGAGGGGATTTTTCTTTCATTGATTACGATAACAGGACCAGCTTGTGATTGCATTGAATGCAGTGTCAGAACACTCAGTTTGGGGAAATAGGATTTTGTAAACAAGTCTCAAATTTGAACAAAATGATTATTTGTTTCTTAATTTACCTGCCAAGGGTACTTTGTTTGAAATCCTAGATAAATCATCTTTGATTAATGACAATGTTCATGGTGTGTTGTGTTTTCCAGACACACATTAATGGTGGGACTTCAACAAGCTAAACAACTGGCAGAAAATCTCATTCAAACAGTAAGTACCTTTTTCATGTCCATGGTTTTTCATTTGACACTGATACGATTTATCTCATCAACTTGTTTACATTTTTGAAGAGGGTGATGATGTATCGTGGATGAATAATCTCTAATGAAACTCTTATACTGTAATTTCAATTCATGTATTCAATGAAGACAAAAGCATGTTTCATATGATAATCTAAATAAAGCTTTTGGGAAGATGCCATAAAACTTTGGCTCAAGTTTTTTGAACATATTGGCTTCATATATCATGTATGTAGGACATATTAACTTAACCTTTTCTTTACTAACTAAAGTTTTTTTCCAGCTAGGGTTGGTCTTAAAGAAGTTCATGACAACTATATGTGAGCTGATGTTGAAAAACTACACCTTTTTGTCCTTTTGGCTGGTCATTTTTTTTGTATTGAGACAAAAAAGACTCATAAAAACAAAACCTATTTCTGTCAGTTCACAGATATTCGAGACATCAAACGTATCCACTATGAGAAAGGGGAAAATGATGTTTTCCATAAAGAACATGTGTCTGTACATGACCTGATTAGTTATTGTCTTGTTTATTTGTTCACAGCTGTAATGAATGAAAGAAATGTACGGGTTGAGTTCTTCTTTCTGTCTCAGTTTTTATTAATTTTAGATGTTTTATTTCATTTATTTACCATTGAATATATTTAATATAAAAATGGAGGAAGTTATCTTGAAGATATTTTGTACTTCTTTCCTTGGACTCTTTTTTTAGCAAACTTTGACACACATCACCAAGACATTTTTCAGTGTCCATGATACGAACATCACTTTCAGTTCTCTAAAGCTTAATATTCAGTATTATCTTTCAAGTGCAAGCTGTATTCAATCATTATTTCTATCTTTTGTTTTCTATTTTAAGCACCAGGGAAAGTGGGTAGTTTTCTGGTAAAAGCATTTGCTTGTACTGTCAAAGTCCTGCGTTCAATTTGCCACATTGGAACAAAGTGTGAAACCATATCAGCATGAACCATACTCAATCTTCTAGGCTCCTTAGACATAAGATTCAGAAATCTCGCAGCTGATATGATACAGGGGATGATACAGCATAGGTATATAGCTGAGGTACCTTTAATTTTAAAAACAAATGATGATTTCTAATTATAAGTGAGATGCCAAACTGATGTTCACCATTTCCTATGTTTAATAGATTGTTAGGGACATGATAATGGATTGTTAGGGACATGATAATGGATTGTTAGGGACATGATAATGGATTGTTAGGGACATGATAATGGATTGTTAGGGACTAGATAATGGATTGTTAGGGACTGGATAATGGATTGTTAGGGACTGGATTATGGATTGTTAGGGGCTAGATTATTGATTGTTAGGGGCTAGATAATGGATTTCTAGGGGCTAGATAATGGATTGTTAGGGGCTGAATAGTGTATTGTTAGGGGCTGAATAGTGTATTGTTAAGGATAAGATAATGGATTGTTTGGGATAAGATAATGTTCTGTTAGGGACTGGATACAAGATTGTTAGGTAATAAATTGTTTGGGACTAGATAATAGATTGTTTCAAACTAGGTAATGCATTGTCAAGGACTATTTACAAGATTGTTAGAGATTGTAAGGGAGATAACTTCTTGCACACTATAGATAGTGTCACTGGATCGAGTTCAGGGTTGACTATATATTAGTATGCTAAGATGCATTCCACACATGACAACAGTGTGGTAGGAATCAGTTTTTGTTGCTCTAGTATTTTTGTGTGTGTAATTATGAATTATTTTCATAAATGAAGAACGATGAAAGTGAGTCTGTGAGATTCAGATGAATGCTTATTATTAGTGGAGGTATGCTGAAAATGTGAATAATCTTTTACAACACTTGTTGCCATCAGCACACCCACACAATGATTATGAGATGCATGGACACCTACTCTGTGTTACAGTTAGTTAAGATAAGCAGTTTTAGTGCCTCCTTTAGTTTACAGCAGTGTTTGTAATGGATTTTCATATATTTCTAATACTTTCAGAATATTTGTGCAAACATTTTACCATACCTTATCTGGACTTAAACATATTTTGGTACAACATAAACTCCCCAAAATTATTAAAGTAATCAAAACTTAAGTGTGTTAACAAAATCCTCAAAGACATCTTATGTATATTGATCTTTGAAAAGTTTCTTTTTGATAATTGTGACTAAAAACAATCACACTAGTTCTAGAGTAGCAATTTTCGATCCTCAGGGAGTAGGGGATGGCAGGTGCTTGAGAACACCCTAGTGTGGTAACATGTGGGCGGGGTGGAGTGTGTTGACTCCTGACACCATGTCTGAGGCCAATTAAAGCCAATATACAGCAGCAGTACTTGTGGTACTGTTGTGATGATATTGTGAGTGAGTTCAGTCAGAAACAAATTACTGTTGTTACTGTAAGCAGCATCCTCTTGTTAAGTATGTTTGTCTGGTGTCCTAATATGTGTGTGTGTGTGTGTGTGTGTGTGTGTGTGTGTGTGTGTGTGTGTGTGTGTGTGTGTGTGTGTGTGTGTGTGTGTGTGTGTGTGTGTGTGTGTGTGTGGTGCCCTGAGTGTGTGTGTCTCGCCCTGAGTATGTGTGTGTGGTGCCCTGAGTATGTTTGTGTGTGTGGTGCCCACTCATTAGTTGATTACTTATGCTGTGTAGTGGTGGGATCTTGTCAGACTTACCAAACCAGATATCATGTCAGAAAATAGGATGATTCATTGCCTTTGTCCTGATTACTGTTGTGCTTGTATATGCCATCAAAACCCATTCCAGAGCAGATACTTGCAGATCTCCATTGATTCACTACACCAATTTCTTATGTTACTGTACGAGATGTGATACTTTAAGCACTGTTGTCATGGTGATAAAGAGATGAAGAGTTTAAAGGATTTGAAAGTTTACCTGTGAGACAACTAACCCACCTGCACTTCTAAACTCTATTGTTTCAGCTTGGCACCGGTATTACTAGAGTTTTGTAGAAGGAAATTGTTTCAGATTTTTTTACAGAGTCTGAGTTTGTCTGAGTCAGTCTGTTTTGGCAGGTAATCAAGACTGTTCTCTGGCGTTGGCGTTTTGGGTTTACTCTTATTATAGCATTAAAGCTGAAAGTTTGCATGGATGAAAGGCTTCAAAGGCTTTTCGCAAATATATGGATAATTTGGTTTCCATATGATAAAGAAGCATTTATTTCAATATTGTGTTTGTATTTGGCAGGTATCTAGTATGCAGTTGGTCACATCACTAATGGCATGTTTTCACAGGTTTTAGTAAAAATGTTTCCATGTTATTCCTCATCCAGCCATCACGGTTTTGGGTTAATCATTTTGTGATTATATTTTTCACCAAAATCCAAATGTGTGAAATATCTGGTATTAAAGTTTTATCGAAACACATTGCCAGAACCTTTTACTTGTTCATGATATCTGTAATTCAGTATCAGAAATAACTGCCTGTCTGCCTGCCCGTGGCTGGTGGCTTCTCTGTCGGGCTGCATGAAATTTTCCTCTACCTGCCTGACTGTCTGGCAGATAATTCAATACTAATTACGTATTCAGTATTCCTCGTAGATTCTCAAGTAATTCTTTGCATTAATTCAACTGAATCAAGACGCAATTTGTCTCTCTCTTTTTGCGATATTCCTCATACTGTCTTCGGCGATCCATTATTAACAGTGGATGAAAGGAAGTAACTACGCTTTCATTGGTCAATCTAGTCTTAATTTTAGTGCATTGAGATTAATATTAACATACATAATCAGAAATGATTCATAGTGGCTCGAAACACAGGACCGCGAGGATACATCTAAATTCAATATTGTCTGAATGTGGGCTGGTAACTTTGAAAATGGGCATGCAATATTTATGGGTCACCTGCCCAACTGTCTTGTTTTGGTTTTAAAATTATAACTAAACTATGCTCTAATCCAGGTGTATTCATCATAGTAATTAAATAACTTTCTGGGGGCACGGGTGGCCCTGTCGTCTAAGGCACTGTGATTCGCTGTGCAGAGTTGCGTCCCTTTGGCAGGCCAGAAACCTATGATTGTGGGTTCGAATCCCAGTTCCACTGGTTGACTATACTTTTCCAAACTGATTTGTACCATAGAGAGTTATGGCCTCTACTTGTTTCATGAGCTGCCATTTACCCAGCAGGATCTCTCACCGGTGTTAATGCACCCGGGAAGATCCGGGTAAGAATTGGTCTTCAGCAACCCATGCATGTCGTAAGAGGCAACTAACAGGATCAGGTGGTCAGGCTCGCTGACTTGGTTTGATGTCACTAGATTGGTCCAGATTTGAGTATTACAGACCGCTGTCATATAGCTGAAATATTGCTGAGTGTGACATGAAACAAACAAATAAATCTGTTATTGAAGCAGCAAGTCCAACAAAAGTTAAGAAGTCAAGAGTTGCTCAATAATTGAGTGAATATTTACAGTTTCAAGGGATTCTGGAATCTAAACTTGTTCCTGCACAACTGAAAAACATGGGTTCCAAGAAACAGAAAATTTGTAGGTGTTTTGATCGTACTTTGTCACCTAGAAACCTGGGTCGCGTGTTCGAATCCTGGATCATCCCGATTATGTTTCAAGGTTTGTCAGCACCATACCCATGCTCGTGGGCTTCACCAAAGTGCTAAACAGCTGAGACCTGTTTCACTTTGAGCTTTCCTCCCACATAAAGCTGACAGGCAATGATATCACTGGAATGCTGTTCAAAGCGGCCATAAATTCTCTCTCACCTACTCTCTCTCACTCACTCACTCACTCACTTGTAACGATATGTCTGAAATATTGTCGATGTGACGTTAAACTTTAACTCACTCACTCACTCATAATAAATCAAGTTTGTATAGACAATATTGCATATGGCATGCATATCAAATGAGTATCAACTCAAGGTACAGTTTACCAGACTTAGGTTCCGATCCCACCACTAGTTAAAGTGTATGTCATTGTGTGTGTAGAATGTGAGTACTCCCTACACAGCTGTGAACGCATCTAGCCAGCAAGAGACGTTTTTATTTGTTTCATGTAATATTTAGTTAACTTATATATTCTTGTTCAGAATTTGCACAACAGAAGTATCAATCTGGAATTGACAATTTATGTAATTTGTATTCTTTCAGTTTGGGTTTAACTCAGATCAAGATAACATGAACAATCAAAGCCATTGTCATAGTCAAAGGGAGGTAACTCTTGGTTTTTCCACAGATCAAGATCATCCTGAGCAAACATTTTCTGCAGACGTTAGAACCTGTTGTCAGATTTGTAAAGAAGACATACTTGCTGGCTAGATTTGTTTTTGATATTCATTGAAAGTAGTATGTCTGTGAACAGAAGGTATTGATGTTTGGGACCGGTCGTTCCCAGTGCTAACCATGTTGGTACATGTTTATTCTAGGTGCAGCAGGAGTATGCCTCTTTTCAACAAGCTCTAGCTGCGATGCCCCCCCAAGTTAATCCAGGAACAGCCGCCTTGTTTGCTGGCATACAGCAGAGTAAGTCTGCAATAAGTTAAACCTACACTTCTGACGCATTGTTTTATCAGGAACCTACTGCAGTGCTAGAAGTGGTCAAGGTGGAGACAGTTCACAGGTGTACCCAGTGCTGGTATTTCTGTAGTGCTTTGTTTATTTCTGAACCTGGTGTGAAGTTATTGTGGACTTTAGATGTTTTCAGTCATAGCATTTGGACTTGTGATGGAGTGGTCATTCATCGTATCTCCATATGACAAATATTGGATTATAATTGCAAAATTCGTTTTGAGATACAAGTCAAAATAATATTACTGCCTACATATAAATTTCATAAAACATCAAAGTCCTTTTGCTGTATTTTAGACAATGAGGTTGGTGTTGGATGACCATTTGACATGATTCTTCGGGAGAATAACACGGACATCTGGCTGTCCTCCTTTCGTTTGTTGATTTCCGTTTCTTTTGTCTAATTGTAGGTGGTGTTCTTGAAGGAAATGCTGTCTTTTTTTATTTAATCTTTTATGCAATTGCTGCAAAGAATTCTGTGGATAAAACAAGACTTTCTGATTTGTACCTGTATCTTTTTCAAATTAGACAATAATTTTATGCTATGAAAATTGATATTCTTTGTCAAGGATTACTTTCAGACGTATTATTGAGCATTAATTCTTTCATTTATACTCAATTTTGTTTCAAAAGGTTTGACACATCCAAGTTGCTGTAATGTGATTGGAGAGTTAATCTTCCTGGATTTTTCTTCAGCTGATTCCTATCAAAAGCTTCATGGATAGCAGTATTTGTATTTATATATACACACCTGTGACAGTGTCGGGATGGAAAGAATCCTTTGTCCTCAGTCTGGAAGAAGCAAGGCTGATTTAATCCACTTACTGATGGAGGTAAAGAAGGTGGTTTAGCGTAAGGTTTGCTCTACCGCTGATACAATCCTCCAAGAGAAAACAGACTGGTGCAGATGTTCAGAGGCAAGCAACTCTTGAACTCTACAAACGAGTCGACAGTCATTAACTGTTCCAGCTTATGACAATGGTACACTTTGATGTATGTTTGTATTTGTTTCAGATGCAGAGGAGCAGTTTGTACTCTAATATCTTGTCTTGCCTCTCTGTCAGCTGCTTAAACCTTGTGTTGTTGGCTATGTTAATAAGAGATCTGATTCTGTTTCAGATTACATATTTGGTTTTATTTTGAAGTTTCAGCCCTTAAATACATGTAACACCTGTTAAAGGTGTATTTTGAGTTGCAGTTCTCTGATAGAATAAGGCCTTGCTTTGGAAAAGAACCAGTATTGTATTTAATAACAAAAAATATTTGGAAAATGTTTTTCAGAGCTTAACCTTTGATATAAGCCTTTCATTTTACCTTTCCAGATTCGGAAGGTGGATGTTTCTTCTTGATTTCAGTGTTTTTTTATGAATTCTCTTCTATCTCTTTCTTTTGAGGGGGATAATGGACTATTTGTTTTCAGAAACAAATATGAAGAAGGCTTGTTCATGGATCCAGTTTTGTTTTAGAAACTGTTTGTTGTTGTTGTTGTTGTGAAACATTAAGCATACTTATATCTGTAGTTGTTTTGAGCTATTTTGAGATAGGGTGTGAATGATCACGATCTCGTGCCACTAACTGGATAGTAGTGCTATAACTGCTGTAACTCGGTGTTACAGTATGGGAGTTAAGACAGCTATTGTGCTAAGATTGCTTTGTGGTACGAGACACGTGATAGTCATTGATGAAGTAGATGTCTAATACAGAAAATAAGGTAATTATCATAATGTGTCACAAAATCTGAGGTTGCATTATCAGTGCTTGTTGGAAGGTGAAATAATAATTTTGATATGAAATTTTATTTCCCTATCACATCCTTTGTTATCTTTTCTTAGAATGATAAAATTGGTCTGTTGAATACATCATTATCTCAAGAATTTAGTAGCATTGCAGTATGTCAGAGGATTTTTCCGTTTCCATGGGTTTTTAACTGATTTGTAACAGCATAATTTTTCCACAAGTACAAAGCTTCAGCTCAGCTTGTCTGAAAACATTTTACAGTAATAACTAGCTCAAGGTTCTTCCGTATTGAGCTTAATCATTTCATTTGGAACCAAAAAAATAATCGAAAATGATGTTAGTATATTTGACTGTGATGGTTTTCTAAGGGAGTGTCAGGGAAAGTCCAAGT
This sequence comes from Haliotis rufescens, assembly GCF_023055435.1. Classification (NCBI taxonomy): domain Eukaryota; kingdom Metazoa; phylum Mollusca; class Gastropoda; order Lepetellida; family Haliotidae; genus Haliotis; species Haliotis rufescens. Next base: position 54,853,556 of record NW_025963779.1, on the reverse strand, counting down.
ATGCTTGGTGTTTTTATGTGTCAGGTTGTAATTTAGGTGATCTGTCTGACTTGGATGTATCCTTCTTGCAGCCTCACTGCCCGGGAACACCCTGTTTACTCACCAGCCTGGCATCACTACCTTCTCTCACCTGCAACAACAGCCTCTTGCTCAGGTGGCTGCACCAGGTAGGTCAACAGCCTCATGTACTCCGACCCGTGAAGATTCCGGGGTAGAATAGGTCTTCAGCAACCCATGCTTGCTGTAAAAGGTGACTATGCTTGTCGTAAAAGGCGACTAACGGGAACAGGTGGTCAGACTCGCTGACTTATTTGATGCATGTCATTGATCCCAATTGCGTTGATCGATGCTCATGATGTCAATCACTGGATTGTCTGGTCCAGACTCGATTATTTACAGACCGCCGTCATTTAGCTGGAATATTGCTGAGTGTGGTGTTAAACAACAAACCAACCAACCAACCAAAATCATGTACTCCGCCTGTTAGGTTGTATGATACGTCCACGTATCATGATATGTGAAGTCTTGATGTGACCGGGGACGTGGGTGCAGGGGTAGAAACTGACGGTTTTCATTGTGTTAATGATAACATATAGCAAAAAGGGCAAATTTCTGCTGGTCCTTATGATACCTTAACTATTGGTCAGTTTGTCAAGGACTATAGGACTAGTACCAATTTCTACCACTGGGGTGGCTCAGTTGTCTAAGGCGTCGCTATTCACTGTGGAGTGTTGTGACCATTGGGCATGCCAGAAACCTATCATTGTGGGTAATGGGTCACCCCAATTATGTTGCGAGGTTTGTCAGCACCATACCCAAGGTCATGAGTTTCACCAAAGTGGAAATGTCTGAGACCTGTATCAACTCGGGCTTTTTTCCACATCAAGTTGACATGCCATGATATAACTGGCATGCTGTTCCAAGCAGCATTAAACCCAACTCACTCACTTGATGAGACCATTGTCTCATAGGTCGTTGTATCCATAAATAAAGATTATTAGACGAGCATGGGTGTCGTACTGATTTTACAAAACGGGTTTCAGAATTCTTGTATTTCCTGAGCTAGGGTAATACATGAGTTCAGTAAATCAGTATGACACACATGGGAGTGTAATAATTTCTTTATTACCCACTATTTCATTATCCTTTTGAGCTCCCATCTAAAAAAAATCGTGATCACGCCCCCCGTCTCACAATCAACAATCTTCAGCTATGATGTGGTTCCTAGTGAGACGTCATTCATACCTTACGTCACAATACGATTCGAATGACATCATCAATTCCGTCCAGATGACGTAAACAATACAATGGTGCCTGTGAAGTGATACTTTTACATCTCGGTTATTTTTAACAATGTGGATAATGTAAGATGATATGTTACATCAGTGTTTGGCTGTTCAAATTTTGCCATCATTTATTCATGTTTGATAAAGACCGCCTCCGTGGTCTAGTGGTAAAGCGTCCGCCCAGAGAGCGGGTTCGACCCCCGGCCGAGTCATACCAAAAGACGTTAAAAGATGGTACTTGTTACCCTGTCTGGCGCTCGGCATTAAGGGGCTAAAACAAGGACTGGTCGGCTCGGAGTCAGTATACTGTGTCTGAGTGGGGTATTCATGTTAAACTGCGGCATGGTATCTCAGTGTGCTAGCACTATAAATCGGCATCAGTCCGAACTAGAACAAGCAGCCACACAAACACACACGCACGCACGCACGCACGCACGCACGCACGCACACACACACACACACGTGTATGCACGTCGCTATATAAGTGCAATAATCTTGGACGCGACGTTAAACCCAATTTCACCTCACCTCACCTCACCTCACCTCATGTTTGATAATTGCTGCCAAACGACTTGACCTCTAAGTCAACACATATTTTAGTTTATATTAAACAGCTTGTGCCCTTCTTGTATCTAGATTTGTATTGTATTTCGTAATATATGTATATTATGACATGTCTATTGACCCAGCCTACTTCCTGTGGAAGTCTTCTGTGCAGAATTGCGTCCGTTGGGTACGCCAGAAACCTATGATTGTGTGTTTGAATCCCGGTTCGCGCCGATTATGTTTCTATGTTTGTCAGCACCATACCCTTGCTCGTGGGTTTCATCGAAGTGGCAAACGTCTGAGACCTGCATCACTTCGGGATTTCCTCCCACATTAAGCTGACAAGCTGTGATATAACTGGAATACTGTTAAAAGCGGCGTTAAACATAACTCACTCACTCACTCACCCTCACTCCTGTGAATGTGTAGTTAGTGCAAACTTGATTATTGTTGTCATGTGTACTTGGAGACAAAAGTAACTGGTCATGTGACTTTACTGAGAACTAAATAAACAGACCTAAACTTTTGTGAAGGAACGTGTAGACTACAATGCAGCATGTAAATTAGTTTATTTCAATCAATTCAAAATCTTTATAAAGCCTTTTGGATTCATCTTTACCCCAATTCTGAAATGTGATATGTGATCAGTATGTGGTAGCATCATTATATAAACATCCCCCCCAAAACATGTTTATAAACAAAGAACAAGAAAACCTGCTCACCTGCATGAAATTTTCAGGATCTTTTCTTGAAAACATTTGATTTATTTTTTACCTTTGAGTTATTAATTAATCTGACCTGAAATTCCAATACTGCACTTACAGAGAATTTGTTGTAGCATAACTCAATCAAAACAAATGATGCCACATATGCAGTCAGTTTGAAAGAGTCATTTGCCACATAAAGGGTACAAGTATAGATTTGTCTGTGTGCATACATGGTTGTGTGTTGCCTGTAGGAGTGCAACAGATTGGACACCACCCGGGGATGATGGCCCCTCATATGATTCCTGTGTCCACCCCAACATCAGTGGTGATGTCAGGAGCGTCACTCAACTCCACCCTCACCAACCTCACACCCAGTGCTCTCATCACGCCAGCTCCAGGTAAACTATTCATTTGTGGACAAATCTGCTGAAGAACAAGTTTATCATGATTTTGGAAAACATAGATTCAATTGGTTGATCAGAGGTTTCAAATTTCAGTAATTGCCTCTAATTAAAGCAGCTCTGTAGACTGCTGGATTACTGCTTATCAATTTTATCGTGTTTGATGCAGCAGAAATAATTTCTTAAGTTATAAGGTTTTAAGCCCAGTTACTTTGTCTGTATAAATGAAATTTGAAAGTTTGTTGATATAAACCGTCTTTCTATGCAACAAGGGTAATGGGTGGAATGGAATTTTTAAAAGTTTTTTTATCCCATTTCACGACATGCCAACATGACAGTGAACACATTAACCAAATTCATATAATTTTTTAAAGGTTTGACAGTGTCATCTGGTGGTCCTGCCTTAGTGTTGCCAACATCCCTGGCTCCTGTACCGGTTGTTACATCAATGCCTGTTTCTGCCACAACAATGGTAGCCGGTAAGATCTTTCTTGCATGTCTGTATGCAGTTGACAATATCCAATGGTGTTGTGTCTATATTTGAAGTTGCTCTCATTGTGCCGGGTTTGATTCCCGACATGGGTACAATGTGTGAAGCCCATTTCTGGTGCCCCCCGCTGTGATATTGCTGGAATATTGCAAAAGCGGTGTAAAACCGTACTCACTCATTGTGTCAACAAAATATCTTTTTCATCAAATTTGGATTGAGGATGGTCCCTAATGGAAGACCTTGATAGCTTGTCTATGTGATCACTATCCAACACAAGTAAATATCTTTAAACCAAACTGGATCTGCAGTAAAGTCATACCAGTAGATCAATGACTAGAACAGGGCCCCGCAAAGTGATTAGTAGCATTATGACAGTTGTAAGTCACATATTTCCTATAGACTACAATAATAATGATACTTTGTGGACTAGGGACATGTTAATGACTTATTAATGGCTAGCTTCCTATGGGCTAGTCCAATTTTGACCACATTCCAAGATTGCACTGAACTCAGTGACTAGATTGGTATAGGTGAGTGTTGAGTTGTTATTGACCTGTACATGCTTTCCTCCAGGACATCCTGCCCCGACTACAGTCAGCTCCCAGTTGGAAGCGGCAGGAGCGGTGGTGAGCGCTGGGCTCCTCCCAAACACCAGTCTGCCCCCACCCATGCTCCAGGCCCCAGCTGTGCCCACACCCAGCACATATGATGTGCCCATCACCGACAGCCAGTTTCTAGGTGGGAATAGGAAGCATCACTGCTTCTTGTAAATTATTTCTGGCATATGTTTTACTGAGGTTGGTGGTCAGTGTCAGTGTTAATGAAAAAAACTTTTAAGAAAAGATTGAGACTTTATCCCTTACTTGATGTACATGATTCTGACAGTAATTAAAAGAATTTAGTTATCTTGTGCCAAAGATCAAAGCCACAAGAGTGTGTAGGGTGTTTGCTGTTAAATGCCACACTCATAAATATTCAAGTTTTTTCTTTCACCTGCTGTAATTTTCTGATAGATGACTGAGATATGACTGGTATGTATGCTTGTGGCATTTTTAGGTACCGGTTTAACTTTATCTGAGTTTATTTTTGTGTCAGTAAAACATTGAATGTTTTAGTAACAGGGTGTTCATGAGTCCCCATGTTGTTATGCAGGAGCTGCAACAGTCAATGGTGGTCAGCCAACACACATGATACTAAGTCAGCCACCACAGCCTGTCACAGTGCAGGTAGCTGCACCACAGCTGGCCACACCCCTTGGAGGCCCCGGACAGGTTGCTACATCTCTGGGAGGGACAGCCTTAGCACCAGGCGGAGCTCCTCTTGGCCCCGGGGGTGGCCCACTAGGACCTGGAGTGCAGCTGATGACACAAACTGGCCTGCCCCCTCCAGGCATGCCGCCACCTGCAGGGCCACCCATGGGTCAGCCACAGCCTCATCAACCCTTCTACACACAGGTAACCACAATCAAAGTGATGCTGCCAGCATACTGTAGTGTTTTTGTGCTCTACTACAGGTCATGTTGCCATGGTGTCTTTCATTTCACCTAAACTATGAATCTCCAATCTTGAATTGGTCTTCAGTTATCGTAAAAGACGACTAATGGGATCAGGTTGTCAGACTTGCAGTCTTGGTTGATGCATGTTATCGTATCCTGGTTGCATAGATTGCTACTCATGATGTCAATCACTGGATTGTCTGGTTGAGATTCAATTGTAGCTGGAATTCCGTCTTTTAGCTAGAATATTGCCACAAACAAACATGCTATGAACCTATCCTTGGTAGGGTCATGTGTAGTGGTCTAAGATATCACAATTCGACATGCTTTTGCTTCCCTTAGCTTAACATGGATCCAAAGATCGTGGCTACAAATCCACAATGCCTCATTATGATGATAAGTCTCAATGCTGTCTTCAAAGTGGTAAGGGTCTAAGACCAGCATTACTTTGGTCTTTCATCCCATCTGTAGTTCACATGTTGTGATGTAATTGTTCAAAGCAGCATTGAACCAAATTCGCCCTCTCAAGTCTTATTAATGTTAGTCCTATTCTGAACTTAATCCCCAGATTATAGAATACTGTGTTTTACTTTTTATTTTCCATGCTAACAAAATGAGTATACTTGTATGATAATACTGGTAATGTTTTTGCTCAAATTTTAATTTATCTGAATCAAACCACCTTCTAATCTGACATTGCAGTATAGCCCTGTGAGCAGTGGCCAGCCATACTGCATGGTGACTTCTCCCATGATGTGCAGCTCCCCGGCTGCCACGTACACAGTGGCCACGTCAGGCTATGCATACAGTGTTCCTATGAAAGAGGAACCACACAAACGCCGGTTTACAGAAGAAAAACAGGAGGAGAAGATTCCAGAAAACCTGCTGGGATACCAGGTACACTTGTTCATCAGTAAACTTTGTTGCTGATAGTTTTCAAGCTTGTGATTTTTCCAAAGTTAAGTTTATGATACTCATCCCCAGCACATACCCAATGCTGTGAATTTCATTTAAGTGGGCTGCAGCCTGCGCTTTCATCCCAGATGAAGCTGATATGCTATGATGTCACTACAAAAAAAATTAAGCCGAATTACCAAGCTTGTTGATTGACTGATGTCACTACTGTTATTGTTACAGCATGGCCCCCCTCACCTGACTAACCTGATGACATCAGGCCCGCCCCCTCCAGCCACAATGGTGTCTGCAGCACTGCCTTTGGGACAGGCGTTCACACCCACTTCACTTTCAGATGATGGACGGTGAGATATGCAGACTTATACTAGTCGCCTTATTGATGCTTTACGACCGCCTCTGCCCAGAAAGCTGAAGGTCGAATGTTCGATCCCCAGCTGCGTCATACCACTTGGGGCTTTCATCCCAAATGAAGCTGACACATTAACTATGCTGATCTCTTGCATGATGAATTGTATTGAAAAAAATTGTAAACATATTGTTGTTATAATATTTCTTATTTACAAGCCAATGAGAATGGTGATTTACATATAGAAATGTCACAGCCTATAACAAACAGGCTTTTAATAATGTGGACAAGAAAAGAAGCAATGCTAGTCAGGCGTTCTCAAAATACTCCTGTGTAATGTCCAGACGCCAAGGGTTGATTTTACATTGACTGTTGCATGCTGCAGGCCGTACACTAGTCAGGCCAATAACGGAGTGGTGATGGCGCCTCCCCCAACATCGGTACATGACAGACCTGAGGCAGACAAACATCTCATGCCGCCTCCTGGAATAAAAGGTATTTGCATCCTTTAGGCTAAAAGGCCCACATCGTCATAAAATCCGCTGCATGGTTCGTGTTTATTTTCATTTCTCCCCAAAGTTAAATCCTTAAATATTCTGCGTGTGGAACACACGGCCCCGGCAGTGAAATGCTACAATACTTAAAACAGTGTGATCCAATAAAGCATGCAGTTACTTTACATGCACACTGCTTTACTGTGCATCTCGTGTTATGGTCATGGCAGCAATAAGAGTTTGTGTGCTTGTCTTGCCGTTTGCAAATTTGATAAATGAAAACATGAAACTTACAATAAAACATCACTAGACATGATGATTTACAAATTCAATGGTATTTGTGTAGTGTGTGCCAGACAATGTTTCATATGCGTAGATTAAGATTACATGTGTATTTGTCTTGTAAAATAAGCTGGAAATGGCAATCAGCTGTGCACTCAGCAATATTCCAGCTATATGATGGTTGTCTGTAAATAATATTTGGACCAGACAATCCAGTGATTAATATCATGAGCATCGTTCCACGCAATTGAGATCGATGACATGCATCAACTAAGTCAGCGAGCCTGACCACCCGATCCCGTTAGTCGCCTCTTACGACAAGCATAGTCACCTTTTACAGCAAGCATGGGTTGTGAAAGACCCATTCTACCCCGGATCTTCACAGCAGGGGTCCGGAAACGGTCATATGCGCCGGACATGTCCGATTGGGAATCTCAAATGTCCGGTTTAAAATATTGTTTACCGGACATTTAAATTTTTCTGTCCGGACATTTTAAAAAACAAACAACGCTACCTTCGGTGTCCAAATAATTGATGAGCGTTATCTTATCCCTTCAACGACTTCAGGTGAATAAAAAGGCATAACAAACTTGGTCAATAAAAGTATGAAATTTGATATAAAACATCACTAGACATGATGATTTTACCATTTAAAATGTATTTCCTGCTCTCAAAGGTATTGTTTTATATGCAGAGATTAAGATTACCCTGTGTATTTTCTCGTAAACTAAGCCAGAAATAGCAATTAGCTGTGCACACGCTTCCCTACCAGTGATTCAGTTAAAACGTACCCAGAGATACCACTTTGAAGAATTTTGATGTAATGGTTGAAAGAAATTGTATCTGAAATTATTATTTTATCAGGAAGAATATATTCCAATATTGTGTTATTTTAGTTGCAGCTTCCACCAAATATACTTAAAATTATAAGAACCATAAGCGTAGCACTTTGGTACAGATTGAATGCAGGATATTTTTTGACGTATTAAACGATTTTGACCAGTCACCATAGGGACTTCTCGCGCTTCATGTATTTCGATTGTGAAAACGTTATGTTGACATTTAATATTCAAACTGCCTCAAATATGACTTTTAGCGAGTCATGGTACTGCATTTATGATATGTGTATCCATTCTCTTGCAACTTAAGTTCGTTTCGAGGCGTCAATAGCAGTAATCTGACCTTGGTTGTTGTAAATAACGGTGAGTTGTGCGATCTAACGATCACTTTGCATACGATTTGGCCGAAATTATTGTAAACATTATTATAATTATTGAATGAAATATTGAATAATATTAATCAAATATATTGCAAACTCTAGTGCAGATAAACAGTGAACAAATTTTTTTATTACCAGATGTTATAATGATAAGATTAAATTGCGTTCTTCAGTTCAGATTTGTTGACTTGTATTTCCGGTGTGACATGATCGCGGTGATCAGCTGATAATGTTTTCTGAGATGGGCGAAAACATTGTGTCATTGGAAAACTTGAGTTTGCTAAAAATGTTAGTAAATTTTTGGAGCCATGCTTTACCGCGCTATAACCGAAGCGCTCAATAACGAGGGAACACTGTATGTAACAACTTGTAATGTGTGTGAAAAGTCGTACTAAAATACGCTATTTGAAGGGGGCGAGGCCTAAATGCAAATGTCCGATTTGGATTTTCAATTTTCTGGATCCCTGCTTCACAGGTCCTGAAATAAGGACGATGCCTGATGGAACATCTGTTATCGTTATATTCTTATGCTCTAAGTCAGATCTGAAATTCACAATCTTAGCTTTTTGCCTTCCTTTATGTTTTTCAGTTGACTTGGAAAGAAAGTAAATTCATATTCACGTTTTTCATTTTGTCCAGGTGTGAAACGCGGTCACTCAGGGCAAGGTCAACCAGACACAGAGAAGAAGTCAAAGACTAACTTAGGTACTGTCATATGTTTTGTCATACCTGCAGTCCCAGATTTATATTCCACATGTGTCTGTGTATAATGTTATATATACTAGTCTTTCAATCATGTTGCCAACTCTGTTATTCTTGAGAATTCTGTCTTCCAGGGTATGAAGAAGAAGGTGATGAGAGCAAACGTAGAGGAACACAACCACCACCTCCACCACCACCAGATGTCGAGCGGGAACATGCAGAATTGTTGGAACAGGAACATCGAGAACATTTGGAACGAGAGCGGGAACAGAGAGACTTTTATAATCCTCATTTTCCTGGTGGGAAACCTCAGGCGTTCAGATCTGGTTCTCCACAAGGTCCTCCTCGACAGTCTCCTCCTGCTCCCCCTCCCCCTCCGCATTTCGAGCAGATGAACCAGCAGCAGATTTCCCCCTTTGAACAATATACTCAGAACCCACAGGAACAGTATGGCCAAGCTGGGCAACCCCCTCCACCACAGTTTGAACAATATCCTCCCCCTCCCCAGCAGTTCCACCATCAGCAACAGATTCCTACCTACTCTGTCGCTACATCCCAGAGTGTGCCTCACTATCACCAATCACCTCCAAGCCCACAGCCACCTTATTCACAGGCACCTAACATTCGGCCCCCAGAGGCCCAGATGATTATAAGCCAACACAGCCAAATCCAGCCCCCACCACCCCCCTCTCAGCAGAGTCAAGGACTACAGCCCCAGTTCCAAAGCAACCAACCCTTCCCTCCTATGCCACAGAATGGCTACTCCCAACAATTCGTTGGCCAGCAGTCGCAGCCCCCATTACCGCCTCCCCCACCCCCACCACCCCAGTCACAGTTCCCGCCCCCAGGGATGCAGTATTGGGTATGAGAAAATTGAAGAGGATGACAAAGGTTTGCATCTGGATCTAGCTGTGTTGGCCTGAAGATGTTCAGTACAAGAGTGCCTGTGTTATGTGTGATTGTTTAACCAGTACAGTATGTGAACTGTTTCAGCATTGTACAGAATACAGTGAATGTGTACAAAGCTGCAGAGTAATGTGTACATTGTGTCTTACAGCATTGTGTGTTGGTGACTTTGTCATATCTTATCCTGACGCTTTTCAAGTATCGTAGTGCTCGTGTGGGATAAACATGACAATTCAGTTTGAAAAGGAATCTTCAATCTGATTTACTGATTAATTGGTGGCATAAAGTTTCATTTCTGGAACTGAAACAATTTGTTCCATATGCAATTATTGATAACATTTGTCAAAGTGTATATAGTGTAATGGTTGTATCATATGATTTGACTTCCAATAAACTACCTTTTCAGCTGTACTAATTGATGTTTTATTTAACAGCTCTTCTGATCAGAAGTATGTATATTCAAGGAATGGATTGTCTTCATTTCCTTCATGTCTTCATCATGGCTTCATTCCTTGGACTATTATATGAAACTTTCAATGTTAGTTGTTCAGTCTGTCTGCTTTTCAATTGAGATTGATATTCTCAAAAACTATTTAAGTTAGAGAAATGAAATTTGATGTTACTGGCCACTATCTCAAATGACTTCGAAAATTAGTGTCTTAAATTCATTTTTAACAGAGTTACAATCTCAATAAAATCAGATCTTAGTTCTTGCTACCGTGACGTGACCTGTAATATCATGACCTCAGATCTTTGTTTAGTGGTAGTGAGAACTAAAATCCAATGTTAATGAGATTGACAGAGTTACGGCCCTTACTTCATGCTTTTCAACTTTGTGCATACTTCGTGAAATGGGGACAAGTTTTTTCAGAAACTACTGAAGTTTGCCTTGATATATTGCAGTATGCTGAAAAATCTTGGGCTGCTGGTGCAAAGCCTTAAAGATATTGTCAATTTAGCCACAGGTAAACAGACAGCCAATCATAGCTCGGACAACTTATACTCATCCACTGTCACCGTTACTTGGCACGCACCATGTGCAAGCCGAGCCTCTAGCTGGCTGACACTCTCACGTGATCCCGGCTCACCCCAGCACAGGCTCCCTGTGAGGTATGACTCCCAACAGTAATGTCTCCTACGGATGCGCCAGTAGATGACGCCAAACAATTACTCATTTGCAGACATTGTACATAAATTGTTTCATCTTATACCAGACTTACAGCTATCATGTACTGACGAGCCTACAACCCAGATGATTGATCACACATGCTTTGCTGAACCAATCCCCTAAGTGGAACACTTTACCACTCTGGGGTTTCCCTCCTTCATGGAAAAAGTCATTAGTTAGGTTGATGATTCGCCTAAAAGGGCCAAAGTGACGGTCGATAGATTAGCAGTGCCTCAAGTCAGTAAGTCCATGTACAAGAGACACAACTGTCCTTTCCTACTGTGTCCCAGAATTGATAATTTGTACAAACTGGTACAATCTCCAACCAAATGCAAGCCTGCAAAATGCAAGGACGCAGTAAATATGCAGATGAAGAATATCAGCATGTACATGATATGTATTACTCTCCATCAACGATGATTACTTACCTTCCATCAGGTCACCAGGTAATCAAAGGTTTAAGACATCTACTATTAGTTTGGTGGCAAAAGCTTATAAACAACCAGCCGGAACTAGAAGAGATAAGTGTGAACCAGGCTGAACCACCCACATGAAGACTTGTTACGGCGAGACGGGATGGGACGGACTCTTTTCATGCCCCTGCCTGGAAGGATAAAGTATCACGCCCGAACTCTAGCTACAGCAGAGATAAATCTACCTCCCCACAGTTCCATGGAGATGAGGTAAGCCTGTCTCTCGAGGCAGAGGACTGTGCTGTACCTGACCGTGCAAGTACCACATGCTCAACCAGACCCTGGTATTGGAGTTCTATTCACTGGGACCCGTGGTGGCAGTCCAGGTTATTTTTTTTAAACTCGTGGATTCAAGGTTTGCTTTCTTCAGAGTGAACTTGACTCCAATCACTTTCAAAAACATTTCTTGTTGTAAATGTGTTAAGACAGATATGAAGTTCCCATACCTTACAGCAAATACTGTCTAAATGTATCGGTACAGAAGTACTTTCATCAGGGATTGACACAAACATGGCAAATGACTTGTAGATAGAAAGGATGTTTATTTCACTCTTTGAAGTCAACCTTTGACGCTTCCAACTGCAGACGGTCAATGAAAAATGAATGCCTTGGCTTTCCAAATGACAACCAAGAGTGGCATATTGTAATACCATAATTCTTACGAAACTTCTACCTCTATAACATATCTGCCATAAATCCTGAATTTTGGCTTCACACTAACTAAAATTTTCAGATTTTCAACAGATGTCCTCTTCGCTGTCAATAACACACAATTAGTTGCTGCCAAGTAGTCTCATAACCACCCATGCCGTGACATCACAATGGCGGCCATATCACTTATTTCCTGTTTGTGCTAGGGTCAACACCTACTATAGTAGTAGTGACAATCAAGCACCTGGTAGTTGGTCACATTAACCTAAGATTATTCTAATAAGATTGCTGTCTCCCACCACCCCAGGGTGTAAGAAGTGTGGTTGATTTATGATCACGGGAGATCTACATATAAACTGCCTGAAGTGCAGAGGAAAGACCTGCATCATGGAGAAGAGATGTGAACAATGTAGCCACACTTCTCCAAGATGTCAGAGACCGTGACTAAGGCCAAGAGGATAGAGGTGGCGAAGAAGAAAATGGACAAGATTACCACTGAGAAATCAGTGTCTACCCCAGTGCCTCCCTCTCCAGCGACCCCATCATCTCCTGCAATCACCATGAGTCTCCTTCAACAGCTACTGACAGAACAGCAGGAGATGGTGAAAGACATGTTTGAGTCTAATCTGTCTGATATGGATGCTAAGATCAGGACGGTAGCTCTGGCTAAGACTACAAGTTCTTTGTCCACGGCCATGGGCCAGCCTACACAAGAGCTACTAGTTGAGCTGCACGGCCAGCCCACGGACCATGGCCAAGCCATAGGCCATGGGCCACGGCATGACTCCCGGTAACCAAACCAATGGACCAGTCACCAAGCCAGCTAGCTGGCCAGCCAGCTCTAGACCAGTGAACAATACCAGACGGGAGCCGCACGGTATCCATGGACAGGCCGTCCACGGTAACCAAGCCAGCCAGCCATACCAGCCACAGCATTCCTACCAACTGATAAGCTGTCCAGCTAGCCAACCGTGAAGGAACCGTATGGCCGCTGCACGGACCGTCCAATGGTCGCACAGACTCCACTTCGGCTACATGTGACAGAGGATTCACCACCCCAGATGCCGGAATACGGGGGATGTCATGCACCTGCTCCATCTCAGCATATTCATCAGATGTTACCTTGGCCCAGCTACATGGGCAAGGTTGTAGACAAATCAACGGATAATATCCATAGACTCAAGCACAATAAACATAAACCTCTTCCACCTATGAAACGGAAGTTATACATACAAAACGCAGGATGCTACACTTCTGGAGTTCCAAAACTTGTATGAGGATTTCTATAAATTAGTGCGCAATCCCGACATGAACGTTACGTTATCAGCAACACGTTTCAAGGATTTAGCATGGGTTGCCAGATACTCCATGAATATTGGGGCATATATAAATTGGTTCATCGCCGGAATCAGACACATCATACCGCCTCTACAACCATCATATGAAGGAATCACGCCGCAAACACCCATGACTATTAGGACTGATCAAGTCAGACTAAATCACAGCCTCCTTGACTTGGTCGTTAAGATGCAGGAAGATTTACAAGCATCCCAAGGCTGGACTTCCTTACAGTTACTGAGATTACAGCGACAACAGCTCCTATCCCAGATTAGGTCAAGGGCCGAATCTAGCCAGACCAAGAGGCTGATGTTGCAACTGATATCAGCTACCACAACCTTCAACTCAGTAATGTGATAGATGAAGTGTAACAAGCTACAGCTAAGCATTTCCAGCCTTCAACCATAGACCTTGCGGCAAGAGTCATCACATTCTCAAAAACAACCCTTAGACCATAAGTCATCTGCGTCCAAACAGCCTCCTCAGAAGTTGGTCCACTCTGGGAATTATTTATTCCAACCGAGACGGAGCTACGACAAGCAACAATCTTCGCAGGACTTTTCGTCAGCAAGACTACAAGAAACAGGGATATAATTGCCGTTGAAGATAGAGCGGCAAAGGGGAAAGAAAATTCTGACTTTCTTACAACCCCCTCCGACGTTATAGACCTTTTTGACCTGGTTACATCTATGAATTGCGATTTACGCCTACTGTCTTTCAACAGAACGCTGACTCCGGGCCCAGTGGGAGGAAGCCTTCTGTCATAAGCCGAAAATTGGAACGCCCGACCACTGGATTCTAGACGTCATGGCTCACGGTTACAAGCTACACTACAGGAATCACCCGAGCCTGAACATAAACGCTGTGGGTTGAGGGTTTCACCTGACTGGTGCCAGGTTAGCAGCTGCAGAATTGGCAGTCAGGAAACTACTAAAGAAGCGAGCCATTCGGGAACTAAAGGAGTTCAACAACACCAAAGGTTTTTTACTCCCCAGTCTTTTTAGTCCTGAAGAAGAACACAACTAAGATGAGGATGATAACAGATCTAAAGATCCTCAATATGAGGTATCTGGTGCCGCCTCCAAAATTCCAGACGGAGTCCATACGGAAGTTGCAGCCGACATTGAAGAAGGGAGACTGGCTTATCAGCCTAGATCTTACAGATGCATATCTTCACGTCCCAATACACCCATCATCTGGGAAATATCTACACTTCGCAATCAATGGCTGATGCTATGAATTCCAGGTCCTACCATTCGGGATAGCAATAGCACCTTGGCTATTCACCAGGATTACAGCGCCAGTCATCAAGTTCGCCCATCTCCAGCTAGTTCGAATCCATGGTTATCTGGATGTCTTCTTAGCAGCAGACCAAGGAAAAAAGATCAGCTACATCAGAACATGATATTCTTATTCCAGCTTATGACTTTCCTTGGTTTCCCAGCCAAGTCAGGTCCAAGACATTATATACATCGGAGCAAGATTCCAGCTAGACTGGGGATATCTATGTCTATGAGGATCGATGATGATCCAATCAATCTCAAGTCAACCCAGCAAGTGGATGATGTCTCTGTGGATGTCTCTGCTAGGCAACTTGACAGCATCTCTACAGGATATGACCTTTAGAGGAAGGCTGAGGCTACGTCCTCTACAGACATGGGTCAACTCTACACGATCTCACGACCTACTAGAATTCCAGTCTCAGTTACCTCCCACTTTGCTCCAAGACCTCCATTGGTGGAATCACAGAGAACATGTGATGAGTGGCATACTGCTGACTTATCCTACACCAGAACACCATCTGTTCACAGATGCGTCAGATTCGGGATGGGGAGCTCATATGGACGATCTCACTGTACAGGGATCGTGGAACACAGAGGAGAAAAACCTTCATATCAACTGCATTGGAATGAAGGCCATATATTACACCATCCTGGAATGGAGAACACAGCTTCATCTATCATCAGTTGTCTTAGCCACGGACAACAACACAGTAGTGGCATATATTCAGAAGCAGGGAGGAACCAGATCCAACTCCCTGATGACGGAGACTACACGATTGTTTGCCTTGGCAGACTCCTTCAACTGCTGGATTGAAGTGAGACATATACCCGGGAAACTGAACATACTGGCCAACAGCCTCTCAGGTCGGGGGAGAATAGTGGCAACAGAATGGACATTACATCCACAGATCTTCAGCTGGATAACCAAGATATGGGACATACCACACATAGATCTATTCGCCACCTGCCAGAACAACCAACTTCCGGTTTATGTCAGTCCTGTTCCAGACCCAAGAGCTCACCAGATCGATGCTCTTTCGATTGATTGGACGAATCTATTCGGCTAGGCATCCCCACCATGGCCTCTCCTAAACAAGGTCATCCACAAGGTGGAGGAGACGGATTGCACAATAATACTGATAGCCGCAGTATGGCCCAGCAGGGCATGGTTCCCCAGACCACTAAAGCTACTAATGGAGGAACCCATACAGTTACCACCTCGTCGGGTTCTGCTACGACAGCCCAAGTCCAGCATATTCCACAAAAATCTGCCCAGCCTACATCTAACCACCTGGAAGTTATCGCACAGAAGATGCAAACATGTGGTTAGTCTGAGCTTGCCTCGGATGCTGTGGCAAGTTCATGGAGACCTTCATCCGCCCTTATATATGACAACAGATGGGACAAGTTTGTCCAGTGGAGAAGACGACTAGGGATTATTGATAATGCTGTATCAATCCCTATGATAGCAGACTTCCTTTTTATCTATGTCAAGACAATAAATTCAGACATGGGACGATAGAAGGTTATAGATCCCTTCATTCTGTACTTCAACATGATGGATTATCTATTGGAAACCATCCCATCCTCAACATATTATTTAAATCCTTTCTACCAGAAGATATAAGGTCCCCTCGTATCTTCCCTAGGTGGAATCTATCTGTTGTATTATCGGCACTGATAACGGAACCTTACGACCCATTGTGAAGGCTACCCTTCTTCAAAAAGCCAGGAAAACATCGTTTCTGCTAGCCATGCCAAGCAGCAAGAGTTTCAAAATTACTATAAGATCGCTCCCCGAATTCATAGCCAAGAACCAATCTACCACAATGGGACAGTTGGGTCATTGACACTATACAATCCCTGGACCAACAGTGGATCAATCAGACAGACTCTTATGTCACATCAGAGCTCTCAAGTTCTATCTCTCGGCTACAGACCAACATAGACGCTATCGAAGGAGATGCTTCCTATCCTGTAAGACCAACTCGAACAAGGGTATCACCAAGGCTACTTTAGCAGGATGGATGAAGGCCAGAGTTGCACAAAGTTATACACTGGCTCAGAATTCCATGCCACATTTCGGATCCTGCTCAGCTAACGAAATAAGAGCCCTAGCCACGAGTCTCATGTCATGGACTACAGTCTCAGTAGAACAAGTAGTTTCCATCTGTCAGTGGGCCTCACAAAACACCTTCACCAGCTTTTACATACGTGACGTGCAGCCGGCCCTAGAGAGCATGTATTCCCTTGGTCCGGTGTTCGTGGCGCAAACTATCGTCTGACAATAGTTTCAACCCTTCTATCGAAAAAAAAAAAAAGGGGGGGGGGGGGAGAGAGAAGAGAGAGAGAGACAATGATCCGACACCAGCAGCATCAGAGGGTAAGTACACACTTGATTACCGGTACTCTGCCCATCAGGTGTAGGATGGTTTAGAAGCACCTTAAATGTCATCTTATCACCTTTAACTGGAAGTGATGTCATAACCGGAAGTAATAGAGGAACCGGAAGTGACGTCGTCTGAAATAGCTGAACAAAGTCCTAACCAGGAAATGACGTCTTTGTGGTAGAAATACACCTAAAGAGTCGTCATTACCAAAAGGGGAAGTGACACCATAAGCGGAAGTGGCGTGAGAACCGGAAGTGACGTAATCGCTGATATTATAGGTCACTAATCAAGATTTATTATGGTTAAAATCAGCATATATAACCGTAAATGTGGTGATACTATCACATATTTGACTGGTTATTGACATAGCTTCTGATTTTTAAGTCCTCAAGGGGAATTTCA
Organism: Haliotis rufescens; assembly: GCF_023055435.1. Classification (NCBI taxonomy): domain Eukaryota; kingdom Metazoa; phylum Mollusca; class Gastropoda; order Lepetellida; family Haliotidae; genus Haliotis; species Haliotis rufescens. The sequence continues at coordinate 54,836,062 of NW_025963779.1, read as the reverse complement.
GAGGAAATTATATCAGTAGGATTAGAATCAGTACATTATGGTTTCCAGAAAAGGATTGCTGTCAATTACACAGGGAGTTACTAGAGTTACTTGGGATCAAGTCTATAGGGTTACCGCGTTCCCTCTGGTATATTCTGGCAGATATGTAATAGAGGTAGTTTTGTAAGAATTATCAAACAATAGTTTATCATTGTTGATAATTCTAAGAATACTACCTCAATTACATACAAATTACCCCCTCCCACCTGCCCAATTTATCTACCTCCAGTGGGAGATGAGGGGGAAAAGTGATATGGCCGCCATTGTGATGTCACGGCGTGGGTGGGTACGAGACTACTTGGCGACAATTAATTGTGTGTAATTGACAGTGAAGAGAACGTCTATTGAAAATCTGAAAATTTTAGTCAGTGTGATTAAAGCCAAAATACAGGATTAATGGCAGATATGTAAAAGAGGTAGTATTCTTAGAATTATTATCAATGATAACTATTGTTCTATTTATACAACATGCCAACGTCATTATTACCCATGCCAATAATGTTATTATGCAGCCGCCTGTAATTGGTTTGATTAATTACCGGTACACGCTTAGAGCAGAAGTTAGTTGTTAATCTTCATGCCTGATGTACCTCCTATATATTCTGAGGACCTTTTCTGACATATTTTGGGGTGTCATTGAAAGTCAAGGTTATTCAGTTTTGTTTTGTTTGTTTGTTTGTTGTTTAACTCTGCACTCAGCAATATTACAGCTATAGTGTGACAGGCATCAAAACACCTTGTGTACCTTGTAATACTAATATTTGAGTATTAATGATTCCAGGGCAGTATTGATGGTACAAGAACAAGTCTATTTTCAGTGATTGTGTATCAACATTTATGATAAGCAGTGAGTTCTTAGGGAAGTTGTATTTCATGATCCTTTGGCTTATATGTTATCGATTAATTCCATTACGCAGCTTGAGGAAACCCTACTGTGTTATGACGTGGGTTGGGCAGACTGTTCGCACCAGGCTCTGGGTCAAGTATGTCATCATATACTAATTGCGTAGATCGATGCTCATGATGTCAGTCACTGGATTGTCTGGTCCAGACTTCATAATTTACAGACCTTTGTCATATAGCTGGAATATTGCTGAGTGCAGCATTACATTTCAAAACAAATTTGTGTACAGCTATTCTCTCACTATTCTGATGTTGTGTGTCTGTTCTGTCAGAACCTCTTTGCGGTTGTCACTGTATAACAAAGTCTTCCTTTTATTTAAGTTCAATGGAAGTACGTGAAGAATCTTACATTCTCCTGTATTCTCTGAACATGCGGTTACTATGAAACTTTGGATGAATTATCCAAACAGTAATGCCATCAAAATTTGAAATAATATAGTTTTTAAAATATTACTTTTATTATATAATATGGGTGTCGGTAAGTGGTTTTGGCACATTCATAAATGTTTGGGGCACATTTAATATACAGCTTTGATGTCATTCAATTTAAAAATTGAAGATTATCTCTAACATATTGACAGTTTACTGACTTTCTGCAATACAAGCTTTAGCTCATGCATTAATTTTAAGCAAGTACATTACGAATATACTGGCTACAATGATCAAATCTTACTTGTAGTACAAATATACTGGCTGGTTGAAAGGCAGCACAGATATCGAAGCACTAAGTAAAACATTCACATGTATTATACATGTAATGCATTAAATTTCCCTGCACATTGATTCATTTTAACTTCCTGGCTGTATTTTAAATCTGAATTTGCATGTGTAACTGTTACTAATAATGATCCATTATTTGTAACAAATGTCCTGTTATGCGTGCGATCCTCAAAAGAAAATATAGTTTAATGTGAACATTGTGTTTTACCCCAATATTAGCTTTTCTTGCAAAAACAAAACATGCAATACCTGTGACATTTCGTTTTATGACTTTCTTTGAGTCTTTTCATAAACATACTCCCTGATTCAAATTCACAATTTCACTTAAAGGTTTGTAAATGAACAAAATCCAAAAGGCTACATTGACAATAAAAGTGACTAAAGGTCACCAGTTTCACATGCGCAATTACTAGATGCAAGAGAGACAACACAAATAGCATGTTAAAGTACCAAATTTATTTGTTTTCTCAAAATATTACAGAAGATGTTCCAAGAGAAAGCATCACACCTCATCGTGCCATTTTCCCAACTTTCAATCATATAATTAGCATTCAGTGTCATTTTCACCTCCCTGATACTTTCTCTTGTAAAGATCACATTTCATTGTAGTCACTGCAGACACTAATCCCATAACATACAAGTCTGCCTCTCAGAGTTAAGACACAAACAAATAAATACTATGTAACAATAAGAACAATAATATATCAGTGAGCAGCAAATACAGACTGTGAGCATCAGTATGTGGCCAAATGGCTGTGAGTTTAGGACTAATAAGTGTGCAGCAGCAGCAGCAGCAGCAGCAGCATCTAATTATCACATATCTAGGATCTCATGCTTGAATTATTGATGGGAATCTGTAACAAATTTTTCTGCTGACTACGAATAGTATTTACTGAAATCAATGAATAATCTTTCGAAAAGCAACTACAGAATGTTCACTTACTCAAAGTAAGGCAGCTACTTAGAAAAGATATTGCAAGAATATTTCAATGGTGACGTGAATATTTAACTGAAAATGATGACATTGTAAAATTTCACGCGTCATTGCATATTAATAAATTATATGAATTATTTACTCATTTTTTAATCAAAACATTTCACGTTAAAAATGTATTGGCAACCTTGAATTAGGTGATCTTTTTAATTTAGTTTATTTCCTATGACGCTGAGTTGACAGTTCCTTGTATGTCTATCACATGAATGTTCATTATTGTAAGACACTGAACAACAAAACAATACTTCTTAATTCACCAAGTAAGTAAACTGTTTCAAACTCAATATCACATGGTACAATCTCACAGGCATACTTCATTTCCAATTCATGAAATCAGACAGACAATACTATGAACAGTTGTCAAGTCGGAAGACAATATTAGACATTCCAGATGAGTATTTATCTGTCACAGTAAAATGCATGCAAAGATCGATAAATACATAAGCATGACAAACAACTCCTTGAGTGGCGAAAATTACCACCATAAGCTTGCTGAGAACAATCAAATATATCACAGATTCAAGAAAATAAGCATAATAATTTAAGAATAAAAGTGAGCAGTAGTGTACACTGAGGTGATTCTGATGACTGGCATTGATTGGATGACCCAGTATCTTAATACCGGTTTTACCTGAAACAGTTCATCCAATATGTGCTTGCATATATGTTCAGCTGGTCTGAAATTAAGCCCTTACGTGATACCACAGTAGGAATACTGATCTAGGTAATATATGGTAACAGATAACCAATATGAAAGCTATTGTCGTGGGTATATTTACAAGGTGTTGTATCAAAACATTAGTCTGTATGAAACTGAGTTTGGCACATTCATATGAGAAGCTGAAACTAAAAATAGTTGTTTATTACCTACAATATTGAAATAACCTATACTGATAGTCAAAATTTAAGTAACTGCAGATTACAAAACCAGTACCTATCAAGTTGGGAAAAGCAGCAATCAATCAGAAAGGGAGGAAAGTGACTATCATTGATACTATAATAGTGAGCTGTATTTATGGGTAAACTAATCTAAATTAAAAGATGTTTCTAATCAATGGCATTACATTACAAGTCTTGTCATATTGTGCAAACGAGTACATGAATCGACTTCTTTTACCAGATTGAAGACTTAAAGCAATATAATATGAAGTAAGTTTGATCAACAAGCCATATGGTCTATTGAATAATAGTGAGTGAGTGAGTATGGTTTTACACCGCTTTTAGCAATATTCCAGGAATATCACGGCGGGGGACACCAGAAATGGGCTTCACACATTGTACCCATGTCAGGAAATTAACCTGGGTCTTCGGCGTGACGAGCTAACGCTTTAACCACTAGGCTACCCGACTGCCCCTCTACTGAGTAATAAATAAATTCAGGTGATGAAGATAAAGAAGATGTTCACATTATTTCCACATTTTCAAAAATGGCTTTTCTGTGATCCAGTTGATAAGGAAAGGTCTGACTAATTGTACTCATGTCCACCCCCTGAAACTTGACCTTTGCTTAGCTTATAATTACCAGTAATCACTTATCAATTATAATACAAGATAAATATCATCATAAATTAGCAGGTGCAATAATTTACCTTCCTAGAAGATGGTTATTGGGTTTGCACATTATTTTATCTGATGCTCAGATAGCATGGTAACATGAGAAATTCAAATCAGTAAAACTCTTAACTTGGAAGAAGTCCTTTTCACACTGATAGTTGAATCAAGTTCTTGAACTGAAGTATCGCGTTATCCACTATCCTATTGTTTAGTATTTCAGAAGATGAAGATGATTCTTACATGCCAGTTGTCTAGTGCTTGTGCTGTGATTTAGTAACAGATAAATTTGATTTCACACAATGAAGAGTATATATGTTGTATGGATTTACAGAAGGGTGGACAGTGTTTTGTGAAAACAGATTTTAAAATCATACTTGAATATTCTCTAATAAAGTGAAAGGTTAACCTTATAGTCCCACTAAGGGATTCCAAACAATTGCAAGAAATAACAGTAAATATCTCATCTTTGGCCGGCAGAATTACTATTTACAATAACAAGACATGTGGACATGGTTAAGTGAGGTCAGTATCATCAGTTCACTAAGGTTTTACTTTGGCTTTTAGGGGCTATCTAAATAGACACAATTGCATGTATTACATGCACTGTACACATGCAGTGCCAGGAAAGTGGAACAAAGCTGGAATGAATGGATTGCAAATACAGTAAAGTCTGCCATGGGCAAGTCCAACTGGGCTAGACGACTCTATCTTCCATTAGCATCCATCCAAGACCTTCATGCTCATGAACTATTGGGCTGCAAGACTTCGCTTTAGGTATCCATCACATTGTCACTTCAGAATATTGTCCTCTGAAGAATATTAACACTTTGTCTCTTGTATCCAGTCACTTTCTCTGCTATGTGGTTTGTTGTCCTTGGTTACAGTACATAAAATGACAGGTCAGCACTGAGTCACAGCCCATATTTCTTATTCGATTTTTGCAGTTGGGAGCACATTTATTCATTGGTGTGCTCTTCTTGGGGGAGACGACCGTTTAACCTGTTTTGGGCCCATATGTATCTTGCCACGAACGCAGATAATTATTTAACATTTACTTTATAAACAAGTTCCACAAGAGGTATAATCAATCACAGCAAGCATCATAAGTCAAGGTGATTTATGTCCAAGTCACTGCTACTAGAATACAGCGTATTCACAGAAGGAACCTGCAGAGTATTTGATACATTTTTCTTTCTGATAGGTGAGAAGTGTTGATTTTGTGCACTCTTCAGGCTGGCCCGACTGACTGCACTGCTGGGCCTTGAAGAACTGAAGAAAGACGTCAGTGCATTGCTGAGCCGACGACCGAGGCTCATAATGCTGTTAGCTCGGGAACGCGAGTCCATGGAGCTGGAACGAGACAGGTTTTGCTGCATGGCCTGAGCGGTGATGTTCTTCAGCAAGCGATGAGTCTTGAAGCTCTTCCAGGCTTGTTGCAATGTTCTTGCAGCTACTTCCTCTTTCTTCCTCTGCATGGTGGTTGACTTGACCACTGTGTTGACACGTGAGGGGAACACAGTCTGGAATTTCTCCTCCATCTGATTTCTTACCTCCCTGAATTCTGCAGTTTCTTCAACATCTGATAACACATTTTTCACCAGTGCCATTAAGATGTCCAAGCAATGTAGCTTATCTCCTTCAACTATTGGAAGGTCAAATGACACAAGAGCAATTTCATTAGGTTTGGCTATCCCAAATGGTTCCTCCAGATCTGCCACAAAGTCAGTTAGTTGTTCATACTTAATGAACTGGGTAGCATGTGGGTCGTACCTCTCCCAAACTACATAGAACATATCAAAATCATCCTCTGTGATCCCCACCTCCTCTTGTTCATGGGCCTGGTTGAAATTCTCCAGAATCACAGCTATGTACATATTGATAATAACAAGGAAGATAATTATAATATAGGACACCATAAACGGTATTGCTAGCCACGGTATGCCGCAATCACCATATGTCTCCTTCACCAAGGTTCCGTTAGGCAAGGTCTTGAATTCCGGATCACAGTCTGGGGGAGAAATCAACATAGCATCCAGGATGTCATTCCAGCCAGCAGAGGTAGCTAATCTCAGCAGCAACATGAAGGAATTGAAAAATGTCCTGAAGTTGACAATATCATCAAGTGCTCCATTGATTTTCAGATTGCCGAAGGAGGACAAACCGATGATGGCATAGATGTAAAGGACCAGGAAAAGTAGGGCACCAATGTTAAAGATGGCCGGGAGGGAGATGATGAGAGCAAACAGCAGCTTGCGGATACCCTTGGCAGCCTTGATGAGACGTAGGACTCGCCCAATACGGAAGATACGCACAACTCGTAGCAGTGTAGGAGTCACAAAAACGTCGGAGAGGAGATCATCCAGTACCACACCTGAAATATTAGAAGTTCATTAGAAAACTGGTTGACGATATTCCTCATAAGCATTTGCTTCTCATTGCATCATGCTTTGGTAGCACAGAAAAACAATTTGAAAACAACACACCTTGCCCGTTGGTTACCCATGTTTCGAGGGAATTTCTTATATAAAATTGAAGGTACGTATGTGTCTATGCTAGATGATCTAAGTTGTTGTCTAATTTTAAAGCCAACATATCTGTAACATATATAAGTCCCGGTTCATTACCTTATTGGAGCTACAAGGACAGGAAATGCAAATGTTTGTGTATACTATTTCTTTATTAGATGTTTCATACATCTGTGCAGCTGGAAATGAAATGATTATGAAATACTGACATTTATCATACATTATAGAAATAAGCTTACAATATTCACGATCAAACATGTCAGTACTAACTGTGAAATATTTACAATAATGTGTACATTTTCTGGTTTTGTTGGTATGAGAGGTCTGTATTATTTAAATTTGAAAAATACAGAGAATTTGCAAAATAGTGTAGTTTTTATATGATCTATAAAAATATAAATATTTGCAGGTTGTCTGATAATTATTCTAGAGTTGTGAAAATATGTGTCAGTGGTTCAACATAGAGGAACATTCTCAATATGCACCTGATAATGCACATGTTCTTGCCAGTGTTGTGTTGAACACATAAAATCAAACCTAATATTCAATGGAAAACATTTTACAACACATAACAGGTCAACAGATAGATCAGACCTTAACAAGATAGAGAGTATACACATTATTAGTTATGGAGCTTGCAATATGTTAAGTCAGCCATTTACCATCACAATACATGTAGTGTTTTGTTACTCTATCTTTAGATATCACTGATTTATCAGAAAGTAGAAGAAAGTGTATTCACATATGATTAAAAATGCATCTATGTTGTATTAATGAAGGGTGTACCACTTTTTACAAAGTAATGTATGAAAGGCTTCTAATCTTAAAATGTCAGAAATGGAACACCTAGAAATGGAATAAAGCACATAGAACATGGTTGGTGGATCAGGAAAAAGTAAAAAATGCAAGACATTATCATCCTTTTTAGAATTTCCTCCACAGAAACTTAAAACACAATCCCTCTTTCTCTGATAATGTCTGGCTTATTAAGAAGTGATGATCAAATAAATCTGTCACTGTTTCAAATATCTTTATCAAAACTGCTGCACATTATATTGAAGATTATTGCAAGATGACAATAACTTTAGGTCAAGATACTGAATTAATACTCAATACTGTCCATCACCCAAGATAAATGTCAGACGTTAATTTTTACGATGTCTGACAAAACGTCAGGGAGTGTTTAGGGGAATACTGATCATTGTCTCACCATCAGGACCTCGACACCCTCCTACTGCCCCCAGTCCATCTAAGGTGTTCTTTAGGACACTTGTGTCAAATTTCAGCCAAACGTGACACTTAACCACAACATTATTTCCCAAGTCCTTTACCCTTCAAGTTAGTATATATGACTCCTGTTTTTATTGTATGCATATTTCCCCCCTCTGCATGCACGAGGTGTCAACCCAGTTCTCAACACACTCTACACTAGCCCAACACAACAAAAATAGTATTCCACTCAGGATTTGGTCAAGCAGTCACAGACTGAAGTCCTTGTTCTACCAAGCAAACATCTAAATTAATCCCTGTTAGGTTCATACTGTGAAAAACAGGGTTTTAGGACAAACTTTGGCATGTTACTTTTTAGGGTAGATGCATGCCACCACTAGTGTATAACCCTCATATGGCCTGGACATGACACAATGAAGCTGGGTACATCAGTCAATGTCCTGTCGTCTGTCTGAGGCACATGGGTAGTACAACACGGGAAGCAGCTGGGGTAGATGTACATTCTACACAAACCTACCATTAACATGGGCACACAGAAACAGTGATAGCAACTAAGAGCAGAACGATTCACCAGTACAAATCAATATTCAATGCAACAAAACGATATAATTCTGATAATTATTTCACTAATTGTTTTAATTACTGCATATCATTAGAGGAAAGTACATTATTCAGTCATGTCACAACGACACTGAGCATGAATATTGTGATGTGAATCATGGAGAAGAAAGTATCACAACACATATCGTATCTTTGGTGCATCGTTCCCTGGCTAGATGCTACTCAGACATGGGTACACATTCAGTTACATGGGTGACTATATGGGTGGATGGTGTTGCTAGTGCTCCTGTCAGTAGTGAGGAGGTTCAGGAATTGTGTCCAGATTACTGCCAATACTTCATGTGTACATACAGTGAATTATTTGGTGAGAATGAATAAGCTGACTCTTCAATGAATGGCAAAACACAAAAACTTTACAAACATTTCACTTGTATATACTACTCAAAAGAACTTAAGGACCACCTGATTCTTTTATATTTCTATAGTTAATCTGTCCCGGCATGAAGAATCGGATGGTCCTTGACATCTTTTGAGTAGTATACAATACTCTGTGTTTGTTGATCTCAGTTTTTGTATTCCTGAACACATTACAGTCATTTGTTTTGTCTATAGCATTTCCAGTACTGTATTACTGATGAGGTTATATGGCAGTAACCACAAACTAAACACAATTCCTGATGTACATATATATCAGTGCCCAATACCTTTACTATGTGACTAAGTGTGCTTATATTTCATCTATGTATCTAAATCTTCTAAACTGAAAACCATGCTTATGATTGGAATATTCACATGAGAGATTTACATATTGTGCAATCAGATGAGTCTACTTTACATAATGGTGACAAAGTGCTATACTGCCAGCACCAAGTCATTTGGCAGACTCTAGGACAGTCACATGACATGAACTGAGCTACTGATAGGTTGTTGCTAAGTTACCTGACTGTAACTGGCTCACGGTAATATCTAAATAAGAAGATTCATGAAAAGTGTAAAACAATGTTGTTAGCTGTTGTGAATCATATTTTACTAAATAAGATGACGATTCCCTGAAAAATTAATCAAGAAATTAAAATTTGGCAGATCACATTTTGTAATATTGATTTTCAAGATGGTTGATTGTAATCCTCCATAACTGAAATGTTTCACATAGGCAGAGGCAACTGTGACATGTGAAACTGTTTGAAGTGTTGAAATAAGATAACTTTACCATGATTGAGGGTCTTACAACTTCTTTGGATTCATTATCACAAGGATGATGAATGTCATTTAGTTTAGGACTCAGTGGATGGTGGCAGGGAACAATGAAGGGTATAACTCAACATACACTATTTGAAGGAAGAGAATATATGGATGTCAACTTCTTTATTATGAGGAACACAAAGTTTTGGAGTATGTGCTTACTCCTTCATCACATACTCCAAAACATTGTGTTCCTCATAATAAGGAACTTGACATCCATATATTCTCTTCCTTATGTGTATCACTTCTAAATGCCTTTCAAAGACCTGATACCATATTTTGTTGTGTAGAAGGTAGATAGGAGTGAGCATTATACATGCAGACAAGGAGTTCTTATAATACTTTCCAAAGCAAAGGCATAATCATAGCAGGTAACACAGGATATAGCATTTCAACAAATCTGTCATGAACTTCATAAGTTAGACCTACTATTATGCTATGAAAATTGTTCAGTGTATTTCTGTCTATAGTAACAAAAATTAATTTGAAATTGTAAATCATCATGTCTGGCAATTTGTTATAACAAAATTCACATTTTCATCGAGCAAGTTTGCTATCTCCTGTTCATTCTCCAGAAATGGGCAAGCAATAGGATATTTCTGACTGCGATTATATACAAAATCAGAATTTCTTGAACCTTGTTCCTTATAATGGGGGTTGCTCACTATACTCGTGTACATTATACACAAAAACATATGGTAAATGAAAACCACAGTGTCTGACAATAGGAGGTGGACAAGACACTGGGATTGCTCATGCATGTGTCCTGTTATCTTCCTGATCAGTGAAACTGTTTACAACACTTAATTCAGCAAAACATCATCGATCGCCACCCCGCAGAGTGATGATATCAGTTGATCTAAGCAGGTATGTGAGGGGTATATTTTATAAATAAAAGTAAAAATGTGCAATATATTCTTCTTGCATATATATCTACAATATTTCAGATAAATCACAGCATGTCAGCTTAATCTGGGATGCTTCCATGACAACAGGATCCTGGCACAGGTAAGGGATACAACTCAGCACAGTGTGTTGGACTTGCTATCCATGTCCCCTTGCTATATAAGAGAGTAACTGGACATCACCAATTATGATTCATATGTTATCTGACACAAACACATCCCGGCAGTCGTCCTGCCAATACTGGTCAAAGGAAACATATTGACAGGAATGAAGGGAACAAATGTCACATATACTATCACTAATGTTAACCTAATGTAGACTTATTGACTAACCGAACAATGATTCTGTTCTATTCGAGGTGTCAAAAGTCAAGCTGTTGCTCATATAGTAAATCTCACCCGAGTGTCTTTTGATATTAAATATATCAACACTCGTAGATAAAACTGGAACAACTCCTTAAAAAGCCTCAGAGTTTTTCCACTTTTATCAAAGAGTGTTGATATATTTGATATCAAAAGACACTTGAGTGAGATTCTCTATCTGTTCTATAGTACTCTATTGTTGTGAAGAAGACGGTACATACTGCACAGGTCATAAGCTTATAAACTTACTCCTGAAATTTAAGTAATATATTAATGCATTGAAATGTACCTGAACAAAATCTTCTTGTCTAATTGTTAAACCAGTTGAAGCACTTCTACAAATAATGTTAAGCCTTGAGTCCTGATAAAAATGTTTTCACTTATTGATACTAATTGCGAACAGTCAGATCTTGTAAAGTTGACATTGCAAGTAAAACTGGATAACTGGACTTTTAACCAATAAATAGAAGAAGTAGAAATTGTGGATAATAAACATTTTCTGAGTACCCTGAGCCCCTTTATACAGGCTTGTGCTTGTAAGAGGCCTCGCTCATCATGGAATTTGCTCACGTGAGGCACTGCCTTCATCAACTGATGAACGTCAACAAATACATCCTCAATCCATAAATGAATAAATTGTTGATCCCGTTTATTAGATTGAAAAGGATTCAGCATTACTTCTTTTACTATTTATTTCACCTTATGACTGTTTTTTGCGAACATGTGAAAGGGTTTTTTCTTTTAAAGGTTGGAATCACTCAATCAAAATTAAAGTATTCTGGTTGAACAGAAACTTCCAGTTCACGCCCTCCATTTGCCACTTAACTAGAGTTGACTGTACAATAAATTTGAGAAGCAGGCACATTTATTGTATGTCCACATATTGAGTCTCACCTAGGATAGACAGGATGACGATGATGAAGTCAAAGACATTCCAGGCCTGGCGGAAGTAGTGCCAACGTAGCCCGACAAGTTTCACCAAGGCCTCGAGGGTGAAGACAGTGGTGAAGATGATGTTCATGATGTCCAGTACCTGGGACACAGCATCTGACTGGTTGTAGTGCTCAATCCCCATCACAATCATGTTCAGGAAGATGATCAGCACTATAGCCAACTCAAACTTGTTACTGATGGACACATCATAGAAGAAGGCTGCAAATTGTTTCTGAAAATGAAAAGACATGAATGATGTAATATCTTGTAGTTTCTTGGGTTATTTGTTTCTCCACTTCAAAATATTGACAGTAGCGGGTGACCTTAGCGCAACATGGAACTTGCTCACGTGAGGCACTGTCTTCATTAGCTGATGAATGTCAACAAATACAACTCCAATCCTTCAACAGTGGCATTGTATCAAGGGTAGATACCATGATTTTAATCCTACAAATCCATAGCTAATTTCAGATTAGCTGTTCATGTGAGACAACTACAGTTCAAACAAATACTAGTTCTTCCAGATCTTGTCTTGGGACTAGCAATCAAGTGTCAGTGTCTGAATCTGTTAAAGCTAATAAATGAGCATTTCTCAGCTCTTCCTAATTTATACAACTGGAGTGAGCGAGTGTGGTTTTATGCTGTTTTCAGCAATATTCCACCAATATCACATCAGGGGACACCAGAAATTGATGTTGTACCCATGTGGGGAATCTAACCCGGACCTTCAGCATGATGAGTGAACGCTTTAACCACTAGGCTACCCAACTACCTGATACTACTGGAAGTAATTTGCATTGATTATAATCAATAATATGATGGATAACTGATGGAGTCAGAAGAGCTAGGGATAATTCAATAGTTTGGTATTGTATTGAGGCAGATGCATTCATGTACATACTTTGCAGCAACGGTTTAAAGTTGACATACCTTTGGTCTTTTGATGGTTTTCTGAGGTTTCTTGTTGCCGAGTTTCTTGAGAGTGTTGTAGTAGTTGCGCTGACTGGAGGTGAGGAACATGTCCAGGTAGCTGCCTTCATACTGCAACATAAACACAGTTCCCTTGTAGTACTCACATCAATCCCGGTAGGAGTCTAGGGCAAATAGGTCTATCCAATCCTTGTAAAGAAAATCCAATAGTTAATGTGACCTGGATGGTCATCAGAGCCTGACTGCATGGCGTAATGTGAAAGTAAAATTATTGTAGGGAGTGATAGTAGTGGCAGCAAATGAAGCTCTCGGCAGCTAGTAAATTAGAGTCTCCCCCCCCCTTAATATTGTAAACAAACAGGACAGACAACATCGTTTGAGAAGTTTCATGGTGTGACAGTTTCTAGAAGGCTGGCTGTGCCTATATAACACCTGACTTGTGTCTTACCTACTTTACTGAGAGCGGACAGGATACTTATCTTAAAACACTGACTTTCTGCCAGCTGAATCCAGATTCAAGAACAGAGCATGTGCCTCATTCAAGACATTTGACAGTGACAAATTATGTTTATTTGTGAGTGCACTGACATTTATTAGAGGGTCTGTTATTTACTGCTGTTGCCACTTTATTGTATTGCCTTTTGTGATTGTAACTCTAAAATTGTGTTTCAATACAATTTGTTAATTATTCATTGATCTGGTGTGGTTATTTACTGACTTCAAAATTAAATTCTGTAAGAACAGGGTTTTGGTTTAATCTCTGCATTTTCATTTAGAAATCACCGGGTTACAGTGGCACATTGCTCATTCTAACAACCACTGGTTTGCTGGGCTCAGATGTGATTGCCTGTATTTACACACTTTTTTTTATATTGTTGAAATTTCTGAAATTGCTGACCGGCTTCTAACGTGCCGCAGTCTTCTGTACAGGGCTGTGGCCTAATCATGCCAGAAATCTATTATCGTGGGTTTTAAACCCAGATTCACTGTGATTATGCATCACTTCCGGCTTTCCTCTTGCATCGAGCAGACATGTTGTGACGTAACTTGAAGGCTGTTCAAAGTGGCGTTAAACCACACGTTCCCTACTGATGTGAGAGAATACTGTTTGCTTCCTATAGTGAGTATCCGACACTTTGTGTTACAAGCCTCACCTTTTTCTTCAGCACATTGAAGTTATCAATGATGACACCAATCAGTAGGTTGAGTGTGAAGAAGGCCCCAAAAATGATGAATCCCACAAAATACAAGTAGGCCGCAAAGTTGTTCTCCTCCCTTGGCTGAACATCAATCTGGAAGTATCAAACTTTCTGTGAGACGAAATCCAGCAAAAGACCACTCTTTTATATCTGGTTACTCTTCTTGATCAAACAAACTAACAAATAGATAAATAGAAGAAATGTTACATAAGTTTGGAGTGTCGGATCTACCAAATGTAATTTGCTTTCTTTGTTCAAAATACAATTGGCTGGGTTTTGTATGTTGGAACTTGAAAATATAATTAAAATCATCTGAACATTTGAAAAAAGATGGTAGATGAGACTTGATATGCGTACAGATTTAACAAAGCTTCTCAGCAAGTATTTTCTCCAATAGGATCTTACCTCAGTTGCATCCACAGCATCAATCATGACCTCCATCCAGCCTTCAAATGTTGCCTGTAGAAACACAAATGTTGCTAATCTTGCATCACAAAGAATTCATGGTATTGAGATTTGAAAGGTGGTAGTTTTCATTTTGTCATTAAAACTAATGTCTTTTTACATCACATAATACTTAGTGTACTTATCACACTCAATATTTCCATCAAAGTCTACACTAAATCTTAAACTACATGTACCTACACATGATTTCATTCAAGGAATTGTTTGCTCGTTTACATGTGTAAAACCATAACATAGTTAATATGTAGGCACATCTTCAAACTGTAAGGGGGCACGGGTGGCCCAGTCGTCTCAGGCACCGCGATTTGCTGTGCAGAGTTGCATCCCTTGGTCACGCCAGAAACCGATGATTGTGGGTTCGAATCCTGGTTCGCCCTGATTATGTTTCTAGGTTTGTCAGCACCATACCCGTGCTCGTGGGTTTCGCCAAAGTGGTAAATGTCTGAGACCTGCATCACTTCGGGCTTTCCTCCCACATTTTTAGCTGACACGCCGTGATATAACTGGAATACTGAATAAAGCGGCGTAAAACCCATCTCACTCACTCACTCAAACTGTCAATTCCTGAAGCTTGAGGAAGGTTGTTGTTACAAAACTCTAAAAAACTGTTCTTTGTTCAGTGAGCCATAGCAAACAGACAGACTAGGGTACCACACATGTAACAGTTTTCATCACTGTCGACAAGACTTCAGACAGGAACCAAAGGACAAGAAGAAGACATTTAGGCAGTGTGAAGCATGGGAACAAAATGTTGCTGCTATTTGGTAGCCCATTCTATTTAAACCTTCCAGAAATGATTATGGCACTTACAACTTGAAACAAGGCCAAATAACCCTGTAAGACATTGTCAAAGTTGATATGGGAGTTTCTCCATGTGTAGTTCATGTGGCTGTTTGCTTCACACTGGCTCCGGTTGGCAATGATGCTCGCATCAATCCTCTCCAAGTTGGCATCCACACACTTAAAGAACTTGCCAGAGAAGAACTGCACGCCCATGATGCTGAAGATGAGCCAGAACACCAGGCACACAAGGATGACATTCACAATGGCTGGGATGGCCAACATCAGGGCGTTCACCACAATCTGGAACAGCAATGGTCAATGCGTTATATCTACTTGTTAAATCAGAGACCTAACATCAGTATATGGTTTCTGCTCAAAGGAAATATGTATAGGGCAATGAAGACAAAACATATGAAACATGAGATGTGATAAAAGAATAAATATCCTATTATTCTTTTATAAGATGTTGTGGTGATATTGTCTAAACATGCTAAAGGTCTTTTTGATTTTATATTCTTAAAAAAAACAAGTAACTCCAGGCAAACTATCTGCAGGGTTACAGAAACAGGCATGACATATCAAGCAGGAATACAATCTTACAATTAATGTATTATTATAATTGATGTATTATGACATTACATGGCACCTTAAAACTTTAAAGATACTTGACAGAAGTCAACCCTGTCTTCATTCTTACTACAGTGTCTTAATCCCACTTAAAGATTTACATGACATCGTTGGTTTGTTTGTTTGTTGTTTAGTGCTGCGCTCAGCAATATTCCAGCTGTGTGATGGCAGTCTGTAGATAATCAAGTCTGAACCAGACAAAACAGCGACTGACATCATGAGCATCGATCTAAGCAATATAAGGATACGGTGACATGCAATCAACCAAGTCTATGAGCCTGACCACCCAATCCATTTAGTTGCCGCTTACAACAAGCATAAGATGCTGAGGACCTATATTCATACCTGGAATCCCCACATGTGTGTGTAATAATTAATCTGATTTCACATCAGTAATGTCCAAGCTTACACACATGTCCAAGGTGGGTAAATGTATTTGACACATATATGACATATACCATAATTTCCCGTAATAAGTGCCCTGTACACCAAGAAAATTGACAAAGGGGGCTGCTTATTAAAACCATACGCCATGAGAGATCAAGCAGCAGTGAAAAAAGGTTAGTTCAAACATTGATGAAACCATCTTCCCGAGGCAAGAGAGTAACTGACTATAAACGTCCAGTTTCCACCCTTACCGAACTAGGCTGTAATAGGCTGTATTATGGAGTTACATTTTGGCTGGACTAACAAGTCTATGCATAGTCCAATCAAAATCGCGCACCGAAATCGAAATACGGTTCGTAAACTGTCGTGCAGATTTCGGTCGATTGCAGGATTTGCAAAACATGTGCACCGCCAACTCATCAGCAGATATTTTCCGTATCTTTGTCATGTTTTTAATCAAGGTGCTCACGTGATTTGATGCATTTCGCGATGTAAGACCCGTTTTATCACAATATAGATCTTGATTATCGATCAGATCGTCCTGACTGGGTGCCACCATTTTGTGTGAAGCAAACGCAAGTGATACAAGAGGTACGTGGAATCTGAATGGTCCATAGGAGAGGCTTAGAAGGGACATAACTGGTAATAGTCACTGGTGGCGCTATGATCGAGCCAAGTAATTCCAGCCTAGTTCGACAAGGGTGGAAACTGGACTTTTAAAGTCAGTTAACTCTCTTGCCTCGGGAAGATGTGATGAAACTAAACTTCTTCTTTTATAATAGTTACTTGGCAATTATATATCCTTTCTAATTGCTGTTTTCTTTTTTTAAATATCTGTGATATACACAATATACACTGTCGTGTCAATTCTTTTTATTCCAGTTTTATTACTTCATTTGCGGATATACCAATTCAAAACATCCCAAATATGAAACAGAATTTTAAGAAAAGCTTTTTATCTGCAAGTTGATTTTTTTCAAGTTAAATTAGATTGATATGAAAATGAAACCTTTTCCCATATTTAATGCATGACACTCCAAGCAGTATGTTTCTTTTATGTTATGTTTTGTCATTCCACTCTACCAACCATATTTTAAAAGAAATCATTCTAAAATGTTTTGCAAATACTACTTGTCTTTCTTGTATTTCAAACACAAACCCTATGGTTTTTGAGAAAAATAACTGTAGAACAAGTAATAAAACAAAGACGAGGGGATAAAGAAGATATAAATGAATAATGAAGGAATATTGTCAGCTGATGGGACTAAAGCTACCTTCATTCCCTGCCAGCGAGAGATGGCTCGGAGAGGTCGGATGGCTCGTAAGGTTCTCAGTGATCTAAAAGCTGCAATATTTGATACTCCCAGAGACTCGGCTATCAAGCTGACGATTGATATCTGAAAGGAGAAACATATTTAGGATAGAAGATAAAATGACATTTCAACACAATAACAGTGGTACATGATAGAAATCATATACAAAGGTGGTGTGGAATTTTCCTAAATACAAGAAGATTTATCAGACAATATCATTTTGAAGTCATTTACAAGTAGCAATCATCATGAAAAAGTAATAATAATAACTTGATGAGTGAGTGAGTGAGTGAGTGTGTTGGGTTTAACACCGCTTTTAACAGTATTCCAGTTATATCGCGGCGTGTCAGCTTAATGTGGGAGAAAGCCCGAAGTGATGCAGGTCTTAGATCTTTACCACTTCGGTGAAACCCATGAGCACGGGTATGGTGCTGACAAACCTAGAAAAATTGGGGTGAACCGGGATTCAAACCCATAATCATAGGTTTCTGGCGTGCCCAAGAGACGCAACTCTGCACAGCAAATAGCGGCACCTTAGACGACTGGGCCACTCGTGAGTTAATAATAGGCCAGCATGTTGCAAAATAATCTAATAAGGCGAGACATAATTAATTTCTTGTATACATTTGGTTTTGAAGAATTTGCAAATATGCAGGAGACGGCAAAATAAAAGTTCACAAGGTTAATTTTATTTTTTGTTGTTTGTTATTTTCATTCAACACCACACTCGCAGTATTCCAGCAATATCATGATGGCATGTAACTAATCGAGTCTGAACCAGAAAAAAACGTGATTAATATTAGGAGCAATATCCCATGCCATTGGGTTTCATTGACAAGTAATCAATCAATCAGTCTACTAACAGAACTTAAGCTCTCACCATCACTCCCATCATTCAAGGCACATCTTTTGACCTACCTTTTCAAACAGTAATATTTAGTCTAAATTCAACACCCCTCACCCCAAACCATGACTTTTTCCTTGCTGTAGTATAATCTGCTTCAACGTATGTAGCGCCATAAACATTGGTGAATGGAATCTGGCGCATTATACATGGACTTGTTATTGTTACTATTAAGTACAGATTAAAATAAAAAATGCAGCAAAGAGGGTTTGGGTGATGTTGTAGAACCATGCTACACATACTGTTGAATCCGGACTTCAAGTAATAGCAGACAAACACCTTTTAGGGCGACTTGGTTTACTTGGATGACTTCATGATGTTACAGGTAGAAGTGCAAGCACGGGAAGATAATCATACGCATAGACTAATTACATAACTGGTTACGTAATTCTGATTCGCTAACATTGATGCGCTATGAGCGATAAATGAGTATTACAACAGGTGATCCTGGCAAAGTCAGGCTGGTTAGGCTCATCATCAGCTCAGGATCCTTGCCCCCTCAACACGCAGCCCAGACAGCAAATGGGACTTCTCCCAGGAAGAGTTGCCTAGTTGAACCCACCAAGAACTTTTCGGAGAATGTGAAGACTCCCCAACACTGCAGCCTTTTGCATTACCCAGATTGTCAGAAGGGCTGTATTCCTGGTAGCAAACCCGGGTACTCTCCCGATGTCAGTCAACAGATTGGGAGGTACCAAACCTAAGCCACCAAGAACAATGGGGAGTCGGACAACTTGGTACTCGGGATGCAAGCATGATATTTCGAAAGCGAGGTCCGCATATTTGCCATGTTTTTCCTCAATCTTGTCAATCACATTAGAGTCAAAAGGGACAGAAAATTCAATGATATAAATGATTTTATTGGATTTATCCAAAAAGACAAGATCAGGTTTGTTGGCCTGTATACGTCTGAGGCTGTAAATGGGCCTATTCCAAAGAATTTTGTATTTATCATTTTCCAGGACACCCTCTACATATTCTGGGTCTTACCATGGATGGACCTATGTCAAAACCACAAGCATGGTATTATGATGATGATGATGATGATGATGATGAGGGTTAGAAATTGGCACAAGTCCTTTAGTCCTTGCAAATCTGCCCAATAGTTAAGGTATCATAAGGACTAGTAGATATTTGTCATTTTTAGGGGTTTTGCTATATATTATCATTATAAGGACTAGTGGACCAAAAATGTTAGTTTCTACCGCTGATGATCCAGATTTGATAACAAATACGACTGCAGATAGATATCCACCATGCTTTTACATCATGATACAACAACACACCACTAATGCTATGACTATATAAGCACACCCTTACCAGCACAATGCAGAAGTCCAATATGGTCCAAAAACTTGTGAAATACTTGTGCAAGCCGTAGCCGAACATCTTTATCAACATTTCCGCCGTGAAGAGAATACAGAAGATGATGTTCAAGTAATACAGCGCCAACTTCAATGAAGGTTTTTCATCAAGAGTCACATCCTCAAACGCCTGAAATAAGATCAAACCCACGTTGACAAATGAGTCCAAATGATACTGAGGGACAGATCAATTGCCTCAGGTCTTGCAGAAAGAACAAGAACTGTTGTGTGGACACGTTGGATGTCATGAAAAATAATGTTTGTAAAAACAACATTATTTGGCTTCTCATCGGTTTAGGGATGAAAAAATGCTGATGTGACGTTAAATTTTAACTCACTCACTATTTGGCTTCTCCAGACAGATAAAAAACTGCATGTTTTGAAATAATAAAATAAAAAGTATATCTAACAACAACAAAAACTCCCCCCAAAATACTATATGGATGGTTACTACAAGACTTTCAGAATACCCATCATCAATATTTAGACACTAAATTTATGACATGACATTGGATGCTGAATAATTAACACTTTCTATAAAGAGAGCAAATTTAGCACTAAATACTGAAGTGAGTCTAGGAAATGATATGAAATATTGATGTATTGATAAAGATGCACCAGTTTTAACCACATTGGACACTCACCAGAGTAACGCTACTTGCAAAGATGACGAGCAGAACAGCTGTCTCAAATATCTTGTTGTCGGCCACCTTTACTAAAAACCTCCTCATGCTGTACCACCGTGATGGCTGATCGTACTTTGACAACCACGGCATCCTGCAGGGAGGAAACAATTTGTGTAAGCTTCTTTCATATATTCATAAAATATTTAATTAAAATTAAAACATCCCCTTATCCCTCAGGCAAGAGTTCCTGGCTGAATTACCCAAGGTTAATACAACAAAATTCTTAACTCTTTTGCATATGAGGCTGCTCAGGTCTGGAACAGCCTAATAAATTCTGTAAGACTATCTTATGTAGAGTTCTGCAGACGGTCCCACATGCACTTGATCAGTATGCCGATGACTCAGCTTTGAACCCATCAGTTCATGTATTTATTTTGTATTTGTATCTCCTATCCAGGGTTAGAAATTGGCACTAGTCCTGTAGTCCTTGCCAAACTGCCCAATAGTTAAGGTATCATAAGGAATAGTAGAAATTAGCCATTTTTAAGGGTTTTGCTATATGTTATCATTATAAGGATTAGTGGACAAAAAATGTTAGTTTCTACCACTGCTATCCATCTTCAGTTACCTTTCTCCTCATCTTTCCATTAATTCATGCTCTGTGTGTACATTCTCTTCCATGTTTTATTTCTGTTTTGTATATTTTTCAAACTGTTTGGTCGTAAATATAACTTCTTAGCGAATGTTGTTTGTACTAAAATATCTGATGTTAAAGAAAGCTTCTTGTATCTTGCATTTGACCAATATCCTCAGCTACAGAAATACTGACTTAACAACTCATAACTGAACAGCTAGCTGAGAACAGTTTGGAAAACAAGGGGGATAAAATCTAGATTTCTGAGAGCTAGTGTCCTTATTCATTTCACTAGTCCTCCAAACCTTCACGAGCCACAAGCTAACCATTTAGTACACAGTATATATTTCTAACTGTTCATTCGTTCATGCTTATAAAAAATGTACTATTGCTGAAAAGTAACAAAATATATATTAATCCAAACTTTCTTCTTCCATACCCTTCATAAGAAAAACATTTGGTCTGGGAACAGTATTGGACAACTAGGAAACATAATAGGTGATACGTGATAGCACAAGTGCATTTTGACTATAAGTAGCAATTGAATAACTCACATTTTTACTTTCATCCTAAACTCATTTTTACCCTAAACAACTATTCATACAGAACTCATCAGAAACAACCCCATTTTGTAACTTCTTTGAAAGGAATTTACAAGTTGGAGTATCAAGTAAGGATAAGATATATGGATGAACAACTTCTTTATTACAACTCGGAGCGATCCCTGATGTTTGGGTGTAAGTTCTTACACTGTTATGGATCCCCACTAGCAACCATAATTACAGAGATTTTTATGACCAACCTAGAAGAAAAAGCCCTGGAAACATCCCCCATAACACCCCTCTGCTGGTTCCACAAAGTAGATGACACCTTTGTCATCCTACATCCCAACAGAGCCCTACTGGACCACCAAACTCCCCAAACCCACAAATGCAGTTCACCATGGAAGAAGAATCCAATTGCCTTCTACCCTTCCTTGATGTACTTGTACAGAAAGACAATAACAACAAGCTCCAGGAAGCCACAGGAAGACCACCATCGAGCCAACAGCAAGAACCATCAGGAGCAGTGTACCACATTCCGTGTAATTGTGGACAAACTTACATTGGCAAAACTTCAAGGCCCCTCAAAACCCGAAATTACAGAACATCAATCTCAGTTTCCAAAATTGATTCTATCAGACCATATCCATGACAACCCACAGCATCCAGAGGGACAAAATCAAAGCCCTTAGAGCCAAACTCAAAGACTTCAAAATCAGAATACTCCAAGAAGTCATCAGCATCAAAGACACACACCATAAATCAATGGTGATCAATGCTATTACATAGCCCCTGCGTACCATCAACTCATCAAAGACTCCGATCAGTCATTATCCTATTGTTCATACTACTGACTTCACCTGTTACGATGTTTACCTTATATCACCAGTTTGTGTACATAACAGGCTTGTCCACATCATTGTAACTACATGCCAATCTACTCAACTGTATAACACCAGCTCATACCTGTATATATGCTTGTGACCATACTCTGTTCATCACTTCCTTGATAATGGTGTAAGAACCTACACCAAAATGTCGCTTCTAATTGCAATAAAGAAATTGTTCATCCATATATCTTATCCTAACTTCACCCCATTTTGGTTGAAATTTAATTGTTTCATGTATAGATTAAAATAATAATCTATAAATACTTCTCATAAGTATAATGAACATGTAAGTGTAAAGGCCCTATTCCTTATTAACCCACCTTTTTGCAAGGATTTTGGGCATGCAGTTGAACACTACAACTTCATTCTTCTTAAGTGAGGATGCAGTATCTCCAAGAGCAAGGCCATCTTCATCTACACCATTCTTCTTCCTTGCAGCCTCTGCTTGGCGAGCCTCCTCAAAGCTTGAAAACTGAGCCCTCTTTTGCGAGGTATCAAATGCTTCCTGGGCCTCCTGACAAATAAGACACAGGCACCATGGAATTATCAACTTTCACTCAGCTGTAATGTTAAGGTTTTTATGTTAGGATTACAATGTACTGTAAATACATAGCTAAACAGTTAAAAGAAATAAGTGGGAGTAGAGTAGCCTTGTGGGTAACGCATTCACTCCTAACACCGAAGGCCTAGGTTCAATGTGTGAAATCAATTTCTGTGTGCCCTGATTTGACATTGCTGGGATATTGCTAAAAGTGGCTTAAAACCATACTCAAGACCAAATAGGAAGCTTCTACTTGCACTGATTCACCAGATAACACAACATAGCACTTTCCAAGCATATTTATTACCGCCTCCGTGGTCTAGTAGCAGAGCGTCCGCCCGGAGAGCGGAAGGTCCGGGGTTTCGATCCCCGGCCGCGTCATACCAAAAGACGTTTAAAGATGGTACTTGTTGTTACCCGGTCTGGCGCTCGGCATTAAGGGGTTAAACAAGGACTGGTCGGCTTGGAGTCAGTATACTGTGTCTGAGTGGGGTATTCATGTTAAACTGCGGCATGGTATCTCAGTGAGCTAGCACTATAAATCGGCATCAGTCCGGACTAGCACAAGCAGTCACACACACACGTACATGCACGTCGCTATATAAGTGCAAAAATGTTGGACGCGACGTTAAACCCCATTTCACCTCACCTCACCTCCAAGCATATTTGTTGTATATGTGTCTGTTTGTTATATCAAGAATCTTATACCTTTACATGTTGGCTTTTGACAGAACCATTTGACTGGGTTTTCTTTGTATCTTCAGATTTAGTACTAACTCCATTGGTAGAAGGTTTGGCATCAGCATCAGCATCAGCATCTGAAAAATAACAAGGGTCTAATGATCACCAGAAAGTACAAAAAAGAATATCCTTGGCTTTCACTCACCTGTGCATTAAGATCATAGTCTGTGACTATAGCCACTTGTTCGAAGTCTGGTCTGGTAAGATGTGGTTTGGTCTAGTAAGGTCAGCTAATCATGCTCAATATATATGAACACTAAAATCGACTGAAATTGATGCCAAAAGACAAGTTTAGTCAAGGAGATTCAAATGTTTTTGGCACAGAACACACCTTTCCTGAAAATGTTTTTATTTCCTGTCATAAAGTGAATTCATGCTACTAGTTTTAGTGTACTCCAGCATACAGAATGATAAACTAGCACTTACTTTTAATCTCCTTTCCATTTTCATCAATGTCTATTACATTCGTGGAATCTTCCCCTGATGCCTTGCCATTCTTCTTGGGTTCTATGGCATTTATATTCTTTCCCAGGCAGCAACAACAAAGACCTCGGATTCTTTCCCAAGCCAGCTTCAGCCGGGATTCCTCCTGGTTTGTTTCTTTGTGTTTGCGAATTGAGTCAGTAGCAAACGCATTCAGTAACAGAGCCAAAAACAGATTCAGGACCTGAAAGATCAAGTATGATTACATGTCAAAGAATCTATCTATCTGACTGGCCAGGTGACCATCCCATAGGAATATCATGATGTCATATGCTACACATAACATCACTTGCATGTCACATCACAACTGACCTTGTTCACACTTACATAACTAAATCTAGGGGCTAGAATAAAATTTGTTACATGTGTCACTAGCAGAGTGTACTGAATTTTACAAGCTAAGGGTCTTATCATACCTCCATGTCAGAATGATGAGATCTGATTGGTCCACGTGATCTTGATAAAAAAAACCTGTGTATCCCACCTTGGAGGGGAATAAATTTCTCAGCGAATTTCTTATACCCCGCCACGAGCAAGTCAGGCTGCACATGGATTCAAGGGGTAGAATAAATCCCTTATGCCCTGCTTCCAAGCAAATAGCGGCACACTTTTTCCGAGTCAATGGAAGTCACGTGACATAGCGCAAGCTAACTGCAGCTCAATCGAACAGCTGTTTTCTTCCAATTTTGAATTTGTTTGAATTCTTTTACAATGTCAAACATTAAACATAAAACTCGGGGTACATGGGGGTTTAAGCGTTCCGCATTAGGTTATTTGCCCTGTGAGAATTCAAGTGTTCAGCATGGATTTGATGTGTGGCTACAACCTGGAGACAATCTTCCTATTGTTTACGTTGCATTGAGAGGTAATATGGTACAATGTATTCAGTATTGTGCTGTACAGGCATTTCTCCCCTTTCTAACTTACGATGAAGTAGCCGAGCACGAGAGCAGGCAGGAAGACAACCATGCAGAGTTCATTGTTGGCTTTCATGCAGGCCCACAGCGGCTCAATCCATTCTCCACACAGCACTCGGAATATCATCATCAGAGCATGTTGAATGTTGTTAAAATTCCATCTCCTAGAAAAGAAACATGCTTTAGATACTGCATACACACTACTCTTTTACTGATCAAATGCATCAAACACATTCTACAATCAATTTTGAAATTACTTGATTCTGATTGGTCAATCAGAGGTAGCAAATCACAATAACCTCTGATTGAAATAGACCATTTGACAGCTGTGTTTAAGGCACATTCACAGTTGAGTGATCTCAAAGTCTACATAGTCTGAGTGGCTGAGCGAGTGAATAAATGTTTTATTTACACTAGATAATTACACCAATTAACTAAAAACCAGTGTATTCACATCAACCATAGAGTCTGAATCAGACATCCAAGTGATTGATAGCATGAGCAACTATCCACATAGGTGATGACCCATACAGGTCACACAGTTGATCCAAGCATGGAGTACAAGGACCTATTCTGCCCTGGAACGTTCATGCAGTAAAGTTATAACATGTCTCACGGTGGAGGGTCTGGGGCAAACTTTTCTGGTGTGTAGGTTGACATAAACAGCTGCAGTCCAGTTACAGCAAAGATGTAGATAATGATAGCCAGCACAATGGTTAGGTTTCCAAGGGCACCCAGAGTGCTCAAGATGATTGACAGCAATATTCGCATTGTTGGCCAGGACTGTGCAAGCTTGAACACCCTGAGCTGTAGAAATACAAAAGCACACACAAATTTAACAGAAATACCAAAATATGATAATTTGTCTGGCTCTTATACAACGAATTATTGTATAAAACTTGTAAATGTTTGTCTTTAGGATTGCACAGTATTACCAGTATACTTCAAGATGCTTGTCATATGATACGTATTGCAATATATTTGTAATATTGGGTAAAGCAAACGAAACAAGTTTTGTCATTATTTGTATCGTTTAACCAAAAATCTACACAGAAATTCATTCACAAATTGTGGAAATGCAGAACTGATTTTTCTCTCACATTTGTATTCGCCCTGTATGCATCTTGGCAAAATGTTGGCGACTGACCATGCTGAATGATATTCACTTCAGTATGTAGAAAATAGGATCTGCATGTACAATCAGTGTCAATCAGTGTCAAACACTTTAGCTCCCAATATATCACAATATGTATCGCACACAGCCCTATCTGTCTTACTAAATATAATTAACAAGCATTTGTAAAACTTACCAATCTGAAGGTCCTAAAGACAGAGAGACCATCTACTTCTTCAAATCCTAAATCTATGATACTGGCGATCACAATGATCAGATCAAAGATATTCCAGCCACTCTTGAAGTAATACTTGTTGAGAGCAAACAGTTTCAAAACTGCCTCAAAAATGAAGACTGCAGTAAACACCTGAAACGACAAATACTTACTTATATTGGACCGCAAACACAGATAGCCTCTTATTCATGTTCTGGACAAAATAATTGATTGTTTGTTTGTTTGCAGTATAATGCCAAACTCAACTATCTTCCAGCTGTAAAAAATCAAATCTGGACCAGACAAACCAGGGACTGATATCATGAACAATGTCACACTATGTCAGGATACAATTAAAAACATCAACTAAATAGGAATTAGTTGTTTGAGGTCCATGATCCAGACAGTGCAAGTTTAAGTGCACAGCCTTTGGATTGGGATACAATGGCATGCATCAACCTAGTCAGCAAGCCTGACAAGCCAATCCAGTTAGTTGCCACTTGTGACATGCATGGGTTGATGAAGACCATATCTATGCTCTTCATGGCCCAGTGATGTAGTGCAGGTAACAATGTGTCCTGTCTCACCTGTTCTGGTAGGGGGTGAGACTTGCAATGGTGTGAACCTAATCCATAAAATCGCCTTGTACAACAAGCAGAGCTTGCTGACGACCAGTTCTAACCCAGTATCCCCACAGGGTATTTGAACAGAACACAAACATTCTTGCAACATCGAGTCATCGGCCCATTGAAAATAAGTAATCATACAAATAGTTAAAAAAGACTCACATAGTTTGCAACTTTGATAAGGACGTTCATCTGTTCTGACTGCCCATGCTGTTCCAGGGCCATGATGATAGTGTTGAGGACGATACTGAGGGTGATGAACAGGTCAAAGAGAGGGTCACTGATGAAGGCGTAGACCATGCCCTCCGCGCGGAGCAGGGGGATGAAACACTTGCAGCAGCTATGGCAACATTTACAGTTTCTGTCCACAAGTTCGTTTGGGCCGGGAACAATGTCAGGGTCTTCATCCGCTGAAAGTTAACCAAGGGAAAACTAAATACCTAAAGACTGTAACAATGATTTCACTTAACCTGAAACTATACACTGCATTCTAAGCATATATCACTGAAAATATTGCAGTACTATTGAGAGAAACATACTATTTCTGCTCTCTCTTTCAACCAATATCTCATGCTTGTTTATAGAGAATTCCAGATAATGAAAGTGACAGTTAACAAGAAGTTTGTTGTACACTGACTTGGAACCTTTTTTAATCCGATGATTACTGTTCAAAGTGAAATTGTCAGGATTAACAATTTCCAGATTAATGAATCCTGATTACTGAGTTACGTCTGTTTTATGTGCATGTACATAAGCATTCCTCATAGCAACCTTCCAGGCTGTAGGGTTTTAGTAATAATGGGTACCGGATCAACAGGGATTTTAAATAAAAAAATTGGAAGAGCAGAACTCTATAAGATTGTTTTCCTCTTTTTAACTACCCCACACAGCTGATTGAAATGGGGACCAGGTTCTCAATGCATGACCTGGCAGGTGTGTCATATCGAGCCGACGTTGGTCATTGCTCATGCTCTACTACACAGCTACTTGACATGTGTATTCCAGTTTTATATTACACCTTTGTTGTGTTACCTGTATAGCTTCTCAAAAGAAGCAACCAGTCACAAGAAGTTAACTAACAATGCTGATAAACTGTAGATCTATATGTTCTTCGATCTTAAAGACCATCCAAACAGGTGTTCATTTTTTTTCAGCTACATATATTATGCTGACATAATTTGTCATTTGGGCACTTGAGATAATAATCTGTCTGGTAATTTGAACAATCTGTGTTGGTCTCAAAATCCTCCTACTCACGTTCCAAAACTCCAGGTCCTCATTAACATGTGCATCAGGTTCCAGAAAAAAATACAACCACAATTTGAACACCTCAATTACGGGTATTCAGTTACATGAAGCTCCTTTACAGGGTAGTGAGGAGGACATTATTTCACATATGTGACAATGCTTGCTGACAGTTGAGGCATTAATTTCAATGTGGATATTTAAAAGGTTGACATACTTCAACAAACTGGCAGTAAAATACTCTAGATTACTCTAGAGCTCATGACAGCTTAAATTTACATTTTGCTTTTCTTCCTTCTTACTGGCTTATTTTGCAGTTGTTTATATATTTCAGAGACCACATACTCTATGTTGTATCTGTACCAGTCTACCACACCCATGTTACCTAACACAAGTATTATACAATTTGAAACAAAACACAACACTGAATACTTTCTCCATGTAACATTCTTATAATCAGGGAGAATAAAGATTCACTTATTGTCATGAATCCTTGATGATGATGGTTAAGTTCACCTGACTTGTCACCTGTGCACAGGACCATGCACCACCACATTTTAGAGAAAGTATTCAGTGTTGTGTTTTGTTTTAATTTTTATATAGGTTATTATTATTATTATTGGGAATAAGTACCTTTGATGATAACAACACTTGTCTCGTTGTTCTCTTCAAGGCTGTTTAGCTCACTGATTGTGGACTCTCTCTCCAAAATCACACCTGATGAAGACACCTAGATAACAAAACAATACTGTTACAACAGAAACAGGCAGGTATCTGTACAATATCCGATCTCAATTCACTATTCACTCTGAAAAGAAGTGGAATACATATTTCAGAACTTGGACATCATACACATCCAAATTATTACTGAAATAATGTCATATAAATTGCATTTCCATAATATGTCAGTGTATCATCCTCACTTAATGCATATAAAGTATTAACAAATGTGAAATATTTACCCCTTATCCTATCCAGTATGACTTTTATCAGTTAACTGATATCCAAAGCTCTCTTTATCTTCTACTTGTTTTGTTTGTATTTGTTCAATGCCACATTCAGCAATATTCCAGCTGTGTGACAATGGCCTGTAAATAACCAAATCTGGACCAGACTATCCAGTGATTGTTATTTTGAGCAACGATCCACTCCATCAGGGTATGATGACACTCTATCAACCAAGTCACCAAGCCTGACCACCCAATCCATATGGCTGCCTCTTACAACATAGGCCTCTATTTTAACCCAGAATTCCACAGGGTTCTTCTACTTGTAAACCATTCTGAGGCTCTTCCATTTCAAGGAGGGACATCAATAAGTCTATTGGGGACATTTGTCTTTAACAAATGTTTCAAAAGGAAGTCCTAAGAACTCCAAAGTAAATCCATATTTTTGTCAAGTTTTGTGAGGGAATAATGGGACCTAATATATAAGATGCATTGTATGAAACTGAGTTAAAGTTTCGTTGTACCTGTTCCCAGTGTTTGAAACATAAAAAATTGCCAGGCTGCCATCAGAACCCACACACTTCAGAAGTTGCAGGCCCCGCTTTACTTTAGTGTGACAAATAAATAGACATGTAAATGTACTGCAGGCCATAAGGACCCATTCAAATTTGAAACTACAGCCAGACACAAGATCTCCCTGAAACAGGCCTACAGGCCAGTGCTTATTGCGAACACTTCCTGTGCCAACAATGGCCTCATCAGTATCAGTTAGTCCAATGTGTGGCATTAGGATTTCCCTATGTCTAAAGGCTACACTATCCCATTGCTTAAGACCTTGGAGACTAAAAGTCAAATCATCAAAGATACAGCATTATTCATCAGTCAAAAATAATTAATTCATCAAAGTCGATTGGGAGTAGTGCCATAACTCCATTACTGACCTACATAATGCGTAAAACAAGAAATTATTTGGTCTACTTAACTTCACTTCAAATGAAGTCATTCAAATGATTCCAAGGATGTAGACTTACTATAAAATTTTTTTTACAAAATTTCAACAATACTGGTTAACCAATAGCATTGTTCGATTAAAAATATTTTAAGAAGTAAATGAAATATTAATGAAGCTATAGAACATCCCGACCCAGAACCCGACTTACAACATCATAGGTTGTATGTTATGTTTGTCATGTCATTTTAGCTGACACAGCAACACAGCTATACTAATACCGATAAAATATTATTTCTTTACAAAAAACACACCTACATAACTACATGCAATATACACACCCTAGTTGTATTTCAATATTGAATCTTTAAAAATGAATAAATGAACGCATAGTTTGCACCTTGTGCCCATCAACCCCCAGGAGACACTTTATCTACTAAAGCATATTGCACTCTGGTACTCGGTATCAGACTGAGTATTGATTGTGTGTGTGTACATAAAATGGCAAGGACAGCAAGTCTTCATAATTCAGTATCTAATTGAATCCACCTGGCCCATATATGTACATGGTGTGACCGATGCCTGTTTGTTGAGGGTGTAGTTCAAATACTCACAAAGACATCACAGAGATCATATGAGTGTAAATTTGCCCGTTCCAAAGAGTGAGTTTACACTACTAATCCCTCCCACGGAACAATGCCTATCTAGGGAATACCATTATTGATCTGCAACAGTTGAGAAAACAAATACTTATAAACACTGATGCTTCCTACGCCAAGGAATGTGATAACTTGTATTGGCTATCAGAATTATCACTTCCTAATGACCAGCAGCTTTTCATTCCTTAGTGATGTATCAAAAACTTGAATTCCTTGAAAAATATTTAAATAGCTGTCTGTTGTACTTTGCCAAGTGTGTGTGTGTGTGTGTGTGCGTGTGCGTGCGTGCGTGCATGCGTGGGTGTGTGTGTGTGTGTGCGTGCGTGCGTGTGCATGTGTGTGTCCAAGTTGTAAATTCACTGTGCCACACCAGAAACTTTTGATTGTGGATTCAGATCCCCAAATACTCGTGTTCAAAAATCACAAAAATAAAAGCAATTGGTCATATGAAGCCAATCACGTTGCAGAACACTACCTTACCCAGAATTCCTTGCAGCCAACCTTGTACCTCGTCACTACAATTTACACTGGCCAATAAACAGTGCATATGTTTTCATCTATTTTTGACGAGTCTACACTTTCAGATAAACATATGTCATGAAATTTATAACTTTCAGTCAGTAAATATCCTAAAGTGTGAAAAACTATTTCCATTTGCTTATTTATCCTTTGTTTGCATTGCTCTCGGAACAACATAAGAAGAGACAAGTAACCTTGTGGGTTATCGGCTATTGTTTGCAAACAATGTTTAAAAATGGTTGACATATCTGCATTACCGTATTCTACATAATAAGCGCCCAGGGCGCTCTCAAAATAAGAAATAGGGGGCTCTTATTAGAATATTATTTTGACAAAAAACACGAGTTGAAAGATTGTTAATTTCTTGGTTTTTGCTGACAGCCCGAAATGTTTATATACGACAGATATATTTTTCCAGAATTGAATTGCCCATAATTAAGGGTGCATATAACACACAAGTGCGTATTATACAGGAATAAATTTAAGTCTTGTGTACATTGATCAATCGGAAGGGGTGCTAATTGGGATTGTTCACTTGCCAATATATTAGCAATATCACCGTGGGTGCTTATTAGAGCGGGGTGCATATTACGTTGAATACGGTATTTAACATGAAACACCAACACATCCATCCTACATTCAGCATATTTCTTGGGAAGTTAAATTGGGGACTTTAGGATGTACCACGTAGTCTGATATTGATTTATGAATGAATACATCCACATGTATCTTTGAGCAAGGCATAGTTAGAATCAAAACAAATGTAAATGAATGATTAACAGTATTCCATTGATTGTGTTACATTCATCAACACTATGGATAGTGTAGCTTGTATTGTCAACTATTGATATTTTAACTTGTCATGCATGTACTATGTATTGCCATTGAGACATGGGACAATTGTGATGCATTGATAATTCAACAACCATTACACAGTGTTCGAAATTAAATTAAAGGTCTTTGAAGGTTTTCCTGCAACAGTAGTTGAATCTAGGAGTGCCCCCAATTTTTCAGTTTTATCAGTAGGGTTATGACAAGGACCCCATTACACTCTTTGTCTTTATTATGAACACTGATTACACCCCTACTTCTTCAACTCCAGATATATTGCTTAGTCTGTCATTTAGGCCCTGAAAGAAATATATCCTATACAGCCCATGCAAGTCTATGACAGTTAGCAAGTCTAGATTACTGTCATACAGACACTGAAAAAAATATATCCAATACAGCCCATGCAAGCTTTTGATGGTTAGCAAATCTAGATTACTAGTATTTCTAGTTGATGTACACAGATGCCTTGAACAGTTTGCTCAAAACTATAACTAATATAATGCCTCCTGCCCACCTTAAACTAATAACTAATGTATTGTGGCCTAGCTATTCTCTACCCTTGGTGCCAGTGCCCAGATGAACCACCAACTTTGGATACAATGAACAGGTCCCTTGGTGTTCGTTGCCTCAGAAGTTGACTATGTGTAACGTAAGCCATGATAAATTGATAATGAGATCTTAACTCCCTCATGTCTCCATTGTCTTAATGAATCCTGATAGCCCTGTCAGCCCTGCCTCTGTAACCTAAAGATGGCTTGTTCAGAAATAGTAGGCTCAATTTCACAGAAAGAAATTTAAAAAAACTTTAATGAGCCTATGAGGAATTTGATAAAAATCTAACAACATATTCATTTTGACCTTATAGCTTTCATCCTCTCTATCTCCTGGGGGCTTAGTTCGGTGGACCTACACTCCTCCTGGATCCATTCCCTTGGTTCTCGTGATCTCAAAATACCCGCCTTTGATTTTCATCAACATTTTACCAACCAATGAAACGTTGAGGTAAGGAAAAAGGAACTAGAACTTGCCACCGCTAGTTTTAATGGACATAAAGGCATCCTTTCCATCAAACAGATTTTTTAAGGCTTCCTTTTGTATGTCAATCAATTCTATCATAATCAATGGGACTGACTGCCATGTTTTTTATATCGCCAACCCAATGTTAAGGCTGGTTTGTAACTCACATTTTGATTGGTCCGTTACACTGAGTACCGTAGCAAATCAGATTGGCTAATGAAAATCAAGGGCGGGTAACTTGAGATTGTTGATCCACAGGAAAAGACAGTGTAGGTTCACTGAAATGTGAACCCTATAGATATAGATGATGTAGAGCTTTGAACTATGACCAAACTGTAAGTGAGTGAGTGTAAAATACCCCCTTAAACTGTCTATATCAGTTGTATCATGGCTCGTCAGATTAATGTATTATTGACTGCAATGTTAAAATAACTCTGAAATTAACAAAATAAGAACTTGTTTTTATAATCCAAAGTGTCAGCAATATTACATTTTCCCTCAATTTGCCTGCCAAGGGTTTGGAATCCTAGATAAATCCCTGATATGTTGCTGAAAAACCAAGTATCATCACTAGGCTGCATCAATGATTTCAAATCCATTATCAGCTGTTCCTGGTATGGCAAAGGGACACTACTCTCCACACATATTGCAGTTAGTGCCTGAGACAACTAGCCCATGTGCACCCCCAAAAACTCTGAAAGGAGAATGTTATAGACACAACCTTCCAACACAACAGCTACATAATCATGGTAACTGGAAACTCAAACTTGTTAGTTTATATGCAGTTAATATATTCAAAAATATTATAGAAGAAAATAGATAGAGGGAAAGAAGATGCATGCATGGTTACTAAATACAGCACTGACAAGATATAAAATACATATTTTTGGTAAGACACAGCCATGTATAAATATATGGTTGTCAAAGAAATCAATTGTGTTTTATGTCATATATATGTTGCTATTTAGTATAAAGTTTGAAACACATCTCACTACAAAAAATAGTAACATTAATGCATGGGAATGTTTTTGTGCATATGCTCACAACAATATCTGTTTATACGATGAAAACATAGCTCAGATAATTAAAAAAAATATATATTACTCAAAAGAAGGTAAAGAACACCTGATTCTTTTATATTACTAAATATGAAAGAATTGGGTGTTCTTTAACTTCTTTTGAGCTGTATATATGCCCAGTAGATTTATTATACTGAAAATATGAATTAACATATTACTGTGTGCATTAAGGCTTTGTCAAGTTGAAAAAGAAAGAGTTTCAAAATTGACAATTGACTGTATTGACTGCATTTAAATAATAATGTTCTGTGAAAATGAGAAATGAGAGTTGGATGTTGTGTAGTGCAACAGATATAGTGGAGACTATGCTACATGCCAAATGACACACAATGAACACAACCAACACAACCAACAAAGCAACACAGAGGTGTACTCACTTTCAAAAATCCCTGCAATTTGCACAAAACTCTTTCGGTTAATTAGTCTACTAAATGACTATGTTTCTTCCTCATTTGCATGTATTTTATCATGAATACAGCTACTGTCCATGCTTTCTAGAACACATTCATTGACTTCAGGCATGCAGCCACCACGTTCAAAATCCAATCACCAGTTAGCTTTCCTGAGCATACATCATTGTATATCATTGTGATATCTGCAGTGTACCATTATATCTATAAGATCTTCTCCTATATATATTTGTATCAATTGTGTGTAACTATATATTAAAAAATGCCTAAATTTTGTTAAATCTGTGAAACTTTTAAAAACATGGAAATGTTCATTCTGTGTTGATACATATTGCTTGACAAATTGATTTAATTATCTGTCATCAGATGGTTTAAAAATGTTAAGTTTGACTATTTATTGGTGCTGCATTCATTTGACATTAGACCTCAAAAGTCATTTATTAGCTTTTGTTATTCTATATATATCTTCCTTATGGTTTACGCTCGTCACAACAAAGACCTGGGTTCGATTCCCGACATGGGAACAATGTGTGAAACCCATTTCTGGTGACCCTGCCGTGATATTAAGACTACTGGGTTGTCACTGTCATGACAAAACGAAACAGCGAAAGAGGTGTAAGGCATCAATGTTTCACCTTCTTACATATTTATGAACAAAGATAGAATTACCACCATACATAATTAGATTGCTAAAAACGTCTTATATGGATCTGAATAACAAACTATCATTTAGTATAGATATTGCAATACTAAATTAAATAGGATTTTCTCTTTTAGTTTCCATTTAGAAATTTAAATGTTAAATTCTTTTCACTAATACTTTTTTTTAGATTAGGAGAATGAGTTCAAACAGTTCATGATGCAGTATTAAGACCTTATGATGAAGTATTAAGACCTTATGATGAAGTATTCTGACCTTATGATGAAGTATTCAGACCTTATGATGCAGTATTAAGACCTTATGATGAAGTATTAAGACCTTATGATGAAGTATTAAACTATTTCTATTCTATTAGGGCAAATGAACGAATACAAATTCCTCTAAATGTGTTAATCCTACAAATGATGGTATCCAAAGTTAGTACACATATACATATACATTGTAGTAGCCATTCAAGATTTCAACTATCTTTTCTATTCCATAACACAGGTTCTTACCATTAAATAAAACAACTATTTTTCCTGACAACATATCCCTTGTCAGACTGAAATCTCTAGGTTTACTTACATTACCACGGCTATTCTGCTTGATCAGCATACCCGACTTAAAGGCATAGTTCACGCTGCTGCTAGCTTCACTGTCTGTTTCAGCATCTTCTGGGTTCTTCAGCCTCTCTCTACTGTCCCTATGTTTGAGAACCTTGCTCCCCACAGAACGACTACTGTTCTGACTTCTGGATGAATAGCCACTGTCCTTGCTTGGAATCTTGACCATAGGCTTTTTAGGGTTCACGGGAGGTCTAGGCGTCTTCTCTGGCTGCTTTAATCCTTCTGCTCCTTGTATTTCCATTTTTTTCAATCCAGACTTCTTATCTTTAGGGTTCTTTTTTTCATCAAGTTTTAGTTTCTTGCTTGCTATGGATATTTTTGTTAAGTCGTATATTGGATTTTTATTCATTTTTTTCCTTTGGCTAGCTTTTTCTCGTTCTCTCTCCTGTGAATGGTAACATGCAATGTCTCCTGTGTATTTTCTTCATTTGTTCAGGCATTATTCATACCAAGCTACAATTATCTTGTGTGTACCGTAATCAACACAATGAGCACCCCTAATGTTCAAAAGCGTCATCATGTGTTTCCCCAGCCCTAATTCTTTTAGCTTTGCCTCCATGCTCTTCAGAATCTTTTACCGTCATATAGCTGGAATATTGCTGAGTGCGGCGTTAAAGAACAAACAAAACAAACAGAGCCTTTCACTCACAACAAAACTTGAACGTCCGAAATATTTCCATTTATCCAGCAATAGTGTGACAAAAGATCAATTCAGTTGTTACTGTTAATAATTTTTCATGCACTAAATAAAGTACTTCTTGGGGGATAGATATGTATATCTCTATCTACAATGAACTTAATAATAAATCTTCAAAAGACCCCATATGCTTGATGGTATACCAATTTACTTTGGCTTCCCACGTATTATGTTGATTACGGTATGTGAACTAATTTTTCAAGACAATTAGATGATGGCCATGCTGCATATTTACCACATCACATGCACTGAACAAGCCATGTCAGACACATTTACCATGCAACATTCAAGTGAAAATGATTACACGATGTGCAAATTAGATTAACCTGTAAAAACATAATTCTTCAAGGTGCGCTATCAGTGACTTCAAATGGTTATATACTAAATTACTATTAGCAAAAAATCTCTATATATAATATTTTCAAAATTTTAAAGTTTAAGATAAAAGTTAACATATTTTTTCAAAACAAAATTTTTCAATAAACTTTTTTGTTTGTAACTCTAACCAAATTTATCACAAGCATAAAAAATAATCTCACAATAACCATTATTTTCTGAAAAATATAATTTTCAAGATAAAAGTAAGCATTGCATATTTTTGAACATCATGCTTCTATTAAAGATTTTGTTTTAAAGCATGAAATCATCATGTAACAGACAGAATGTCATTAAGGTGGCAATAACATAAATGACCAACCATCACACAGAACAATCAGCTCTCAGGTAGCTTCCTGAGGCAATGATTGCTCCCTAATCCCTCATTCAGCAGAGATCCTTCAACAAATTTGAATGGTTCTTACCTTCCCAGCACGCACTGCTTCCTCCTCGTAGGACATGGCCACGACAGCCAGCATGAGGTTAATGAGGTAGAAGGAGCCGAAGAATATCACCACAATGAAGAACACCAGATTCCAGGGACCACTAGCTCGGATCACCTTCATGGACAATCAAAATATCATCATTCATCAAAATAATGTATGAGCGAGAATTTTGGAACAACAGAGTGAGTGAGTGAGTTGGGTTTAACGTTGCTATTAACAGTATTCCAGTGATATCACAGGGTGTCAGCTTAATGTGGGAGGAAAACCCGAAGTGATGCAGGTCTCAGACGTTTACCACTTTGGTGAAACCAATGAGCAGGGGTATCTTGCTGACAAACCTAGAAATATAATCATGGCTAACCAAGATTCTAACCCACAATCACAGATTTCTGGCGTGCTCAATGGACACAACTCTGCACAGCAAATTGCAGCGCGTTAGACAACAGAACCACCCAAGCCCCTTCAGAACAACAGAAGAATGCATTAGGGAAAAATAAAGACAACAGGAGAATGCATGACAAATGTATGAGGTAGAGTTTTTAACTGTCAGGAAGGACAGTATATTGTTTCATCACAATAAAAAAATAATAATTCAGCCTCATCATGCTTGTGGAGCAACAACAATAATTGTCTGATCTTGGTCCCTCGCAGAGTGAGAAGATATAAAGTTCCTACCTTATTATAAGTATCCTCCCAGAAGTCCAGGGTGATGAGTTGGAAGGCATTCAGCATGGCCCAGCCAAAGTGGTCAAAGTTTGTATAGCCAGAATTGGGGTTCTCTCCAATGTCAGGTAAACAGGTGTAGTTACTTGGGCATCCTCTGTAGAAGACAGACTATGTGTGTCAGCATAACCTAGATCATTGTCGGTGGAATTAATAAATAAATAAATAATTTAGTTGAAATAAAAGCAATATCTTTGAGTGGTACTTACAGTGAGTGAGTGAGTAAGGTCATATGCTGATTTAAGCAATACCACAGGTGGTACAGAAATCGGCTTCAGAAGTAAAACATGTGTGCTGAATTGAATGAGCTAACGATGTACACACGAAACTATCCCACCACCCTGAGCAGCTACGAAAACTAACAATTTTTGTCCACTAGTATTTGTAATGACAACATATAGCAAAACCCTTAAAAATGGCAAATTTCTACTGGCCCTTAAGATACCTCAACTATTGGGCAGTTTGGCAAGGACTAGAGGACTAGTGCCAGTTTCTACAGCTTCTGAGCGGCATAAGAAGTTTGATAGGTGTAACAAATTACAAGATAGTATGGATGATCAACTTCATCATCGCAATTGCAGTGAGGTTTCAGTGCAGATTTGAACACCATTACGAAGCTTGAAATGGGTGATTGAGAGAATGTAATTTTACACCACTTTCAGGAATGATCTAGCTTTTGAAAAAAAACAGGTCTTCGCCAGGCTAAACCAGTGTTGGCATGAGCAACAATCCAAGTAATTAGGTGACAATGACACATAATCAGCAAGGTAAAATACGACAGGACAAGCACTGGGTACTGGAATCCCCAGAATCCTCATAGGGGATCTTTAAGATGGAATAAAACATCTACTACACTGACCCTGATCCTGTGATGTTTCCGCACAGCAAATACCCTCCATCACCATCAGTGAACCAGTTGCCTTCAATGTCATAGAACAGTCAGTTAAACTTGACATGATCAAGAAAAGCATGAATAAATACATTGCAAGTCATTCCCTGGCATTTGATTGGCTTACCAAGCAATCTTTTAACACTAAACTGAAAAAATAAGGCCATACCCACTGACGGACTACTGTTTCCTGATCGGCTGATAATAGAATTAGTGGGACTTTTTTTATTATCATTTTGCTGAATGATGTCACTGATTTTTTACTACGGTCTACATTTTGAATATGATTAATTAAACAGTATGCAAAGTTATTTATATATATTTATATTTTATATATAAACATAAAATTGTTGTGCACACTTTGCAGATTTTACGTATACCTACATAAACGCAGAAAAACCTGAAGTCAATTCTGTAATAATATTACCAAGTGAGTGAGTTGGAATTAATATTTTTTTAGAGTATTTCACTATATCACAACCTGTCAGCTTCAGATAATATCTCAAAGTGATGCCAGACAGAGACATTTATCACTTTGGTAAAACCAAGCATCATAATCAGGGAGAATCTGGTTTCATGACTAATGATCAGCAGATCCTGACACAACCAAGAGGCAAAACTAATTATAAATTTCCAATAAGTCTTTGAAAAAGAAGTGCTTTCAAATGATATTCTCCTCTGCACTGATGTGGTCATCCTGAAAATGATGGTATTACATAGATTTGATACCACTGACAGACCAATCAGAATGCAGAATTGTAAAATATCCTGGTAAACTATGAGTGTCTGATCAGCATGGTAGTAGCAGTTTAAGAGTTACTTACTTGAGTTCCGTATATGTTCACTGTAGTGTGTAACATACATAGAATCAGACTGTGTGATGTTATAGTTCAAAACACATTTCTGTCGGAGTCCTCCCATGTACACTTGCAGAGCAAACAGAGCAAACACCATCAAACAAAACACTGTCAACATTATCACTTCAATCAGCATCTTGAAAGCTCGAAGCAGGGCACCAACTATAGTCTTTAGACCTGAAACATGGCAAAATAAAATCAAGATTGGACAACACGTCTATAAGCAATGTTTGCCATCTGTTACCATGGTTACAGGTACATTAGACAAAGTAGCATAAAATTAACATGATGCAGATTTGAAATTTGAATAAACGCAAACACTTATTCCATGATGCACATTATCAATCAAATACATGTCTTCTTCTGCTCATTCTTGCTTATCCAGTGAATTACTTTTCCATTTTATTATGTTGGGTGGTTGGGAAGCTTAGTGTAGAAAGCGTTCGCTCGTCACACTGAAGGCACGGGTTCGATTCCCCTCATGGGTACAATGTGTGAAACTCTTTTCTGTTGTCCCCCACCGTGATATTGCTGGAATATTGCTAAAAGCCATGTAAAATCCATCTCACTCACCCATTTTATTATTATAAACACCCTCAACCTAATCGCTGCCATAGCTTCATTTTGAGCCTGATTCAAATGGCATGATGTGAATGAGAGAAATTCTGTGTGAAGTTATTTATATGAGCGAAGTGATGGAGGTGGTGACTACACTTTCTAAAGGAAGCTCTGCTGGCCAATGGATCCAATATATGGGTCCAAGATATTTATCAATATGACAAGGGTTACTATTGCTACCACTAGTGTGTACAGTAGGCTATTATTCTTCATCAATAGTAAATCAGACCAAGAAGGAAGTACCAACTATTATGGATAGCAACAAGAGGCTTACCTGGTATAATGGACACTGTTTTTAATGCTCGGAATACCCTGAATGTCCTCAAACTTGTGAGATTGCCAACAGAAAAGCCTGGAGCTGCAGCTTGGATGATAGTTGTGACATACCTGGGAACAAATATTATTGCTGACTGCACTACTGTAGCATAAATGTGTGAACCTCATCTCAATTCCCATTGACTTTCTGTTACTTCTTTCAGTGGCATTTAGAAGTTGGTGTGATGAAGTAAGACGAGTTCTATGGATGAACAACTACTTTATTACAATTAGTGCGACGTTTCGGTGTAGATCCTAACACCTTTATCAAGCAAGTGATCACTTGCTTGATAAAGGTGTTAGGATCTACACCGAAATGTGTAATTGTAATAAAGAAGTTGTTCATCCAAAGAACTCGTCTGACTTTCTGTTATTTCAGATCAGCAAGAATAATTTTTATTATCAAATTTATTATCACATTTTGGATATATTTTGCTTCGTAACACAAAAACACTTCTACTGTCTGAATACATGACACTTTTTTAATTTATAACAATTTTTTTTATTCTTTGAACGTTTCAGGGCTACTTCTTGTCCTTTCATCAGTGAATAATTTGATGAAGGGTCAAGAAGTAGCTCTGAAATGATGTTACAAAGGTTGCAGAAGCTGTTATCCATAAAAAAATTAGCAGGGATACAAAAGGTTGGTGATTTATTCATGTGACAACAGTGGAGGAAGTGCCTGTTTTCTGTCAACACTTAGGTGGATTTTCATTGTCATATAATATGTGTCAAGCATTGTTCGAAAATGGAGAAAATGTGAATGTGTGAATCTCCACCTACACTTCAAACACTATGTTCTTACTACTGCAAATTACTCAAGCAGTAACAATTCTTTAAACATAGAAATATCATCATTGTCATTTGTTCCCACAAAATGACTGTAAGAGCAACAAACGTATTGACATAGAAGCGTATAGCATCTAGCTGGCTGATTGACCAGTTACTATCTTGAAAACACACCAACAATTTGCCTGAACTGTCATAATGATGCCTAGTGAGATTTGTTAACTGAAGTTCAAATACTAACACTAAGATCTACTGAAAATAATGAAAGGTCCTGGCTAGTAGACTCAAAAGTTTTTTTGCACTGCTTCTATGGCATTTGAATATAGGTACATCCTTATTCTAGCGACCACTTGACTTCCAACTTAATTTCAAACACTGTTCTCTATATTTATTGATAATTATCAAATATTTATCGAAAGGTTTATTGACTGAGTCAACATTTATTATCCAAGACCGGCTTCAGCTGTAAATATTGCTTGTGTAAGATAAAAATAATATATCTCCTTGGAGATATCGCATTCCCTAGGCTTAAGTGTTCATATCAAACACAAGTGATTCTATTTTAGAATAAAGAAGATGTGACTGAGCGCCAGACCCTACTGTTTCCTAACTGTGGTCTCACAGCATAGTAACGTTACATAAATCTTTACACACTGACATCGTAAGGTAATGGTGGCACATCTCTAGAATGGAGGTATTTCTCAACAGCTTAAACTCTTGACCACTTTGCTATTTTAACAAAAGAAAGGCATAGCATTCAACTTTGCATGATAAATTTAAAAACAATGCAATACAATATTTAGGTTGTGAAGTCTTACAGATATCGTACCAGTACAGAAAATATATCGGCTGCAAAAGTTTCAGCTGAATTCAAGAATTACATTGTGATATTTCTTTTCAAGGTGATGTGCTTTTATGATTTCAAGATGGCCGGAAACATGGTCTCAAATATATGGTTGTTGTACGCAAAGATTGGATTCTAAATAAAATGTCACACTCATATCATATCTTTTTATATCAAATATATCAGCACTTGCTGATAAAGTAGAAAGCCTTGTTAGCAAGCCTCAGAGCTTTGCTACCCTTATGCTGATATATTTGATATCAAAAGACTCTCGTGTGAGATTCTCTATACAAACACTGATTCAAGGGGAAATGGTTGCAAATGTGTGTGGACTGTCGGAGAGCTAAAGTACCACAACAAGATTTGAACCAGGCCTCCATCAGTGTTGAATTGCACACATCCTCATAACCTGAATACTCGCCATTAAATCTACAACAGTTTTTCTTCTTACAATACCAAACAACTCACAAGCAAAACCCTGTAATCAGGTCAAGATGTTCTCCTATTGTGCATCATAAAAGAGATACTAATGCCTCATTTTTAGCACAACAATGTCAAGGATTCAATTCAGAGGCAATTTAGAAAAGTTGCCAGCAACAATCAATTAAGTACATAATCATTATCCTTGATCCTATTGATTTTCTGTTATATGTGTTTTTGTATGCATCATGCACAAGATAAAGATCATTTCAAAACTGTTAGAGCTGCCAAAGGTGTGAATAGAACAATTACCCAGGTATTAGTCAATGACAGCTGCATATATACTATTAATCATAAATATTAGGCACATGCCAGTTTGACGTAACTTGTATGGTGTGTGGTGCATAAAAAATAAACAAATAATCAATTATATCAACCGGATATTTTTTATTCTTATCTGACCATAATGGTTTGATAAGCTGTGTTTACACATAAAAACTGAACAAAATATGAACAATTACCAACTCATCAGTTGTCAGTAATGTTTGACATCACAAGAAGCCAAATAAATCTATTTAAATTTTCACTTGTATTTCCATATTTTCATTTGCATAATATAATGACATGTGTAGAGAAAAATTCATTTTATGGACAGATAGCCATCTTTATTTAAGAAACGTTAGACAAATGTTTTGAAAATGGGACAGTGAGTGAAGATATGAAAGTATTGAAATACGCCTTTTCAGTGTCTTTCCTGTTGGGCTTGGCAAATTATGTAAATAATGACACACAACTAAATGATGACATGTAGAACACATTCAAAACTTAAATTAAACATACTTACGCTATTACTATGACAACAAAATCCAGCCAGTTCCACGGATCTCTCAAATAGGTGTAGTTGTTGATAAAAAATCCTCTGGCTATTAACTTGATAAACATCTCTAATGTGTATATTCCTAAGAACACATACCTGCAACAAAAGAGTTACAAGACATGACTGATACCAAATGTGATAAGTAAAATGTGATAAAAGAGATATTACCATCGCAGGTCATACAATAATGTGTCAAAAATCATCACAGTGTAAAAAGCTACCGGTAATGGTTATTACTTCCTAATGCATGTCTCGTAACTGTGAAGGCTACATGACAGAAACCTTCGAGAAAAACTACATGGACATGATGAACTCAAATATCTAACTTTTCCAAATGAAGTATGTTGAAATCCTGTTAGTCCAGAATATTGTTGGGAAATTTCCTATAAACTGCAGGGCAAAAGAAAGTATACACCCATGTATGATGGCTGCTAAAAATATAACAAACAAGAAATGGTTCTTCGATGGTGACATATTGAGTGGGGTGGAACTTTTGCTTTAAACAATAACTTGTATGTCTTTCCTTTTCAACACCAATAAATACCTATCAGTGATACAATTTGGGTTCCTACTATCTATCAGTGGAGGGAAATCGTCTTTTAAAGTTTTCCCAAGGGTGTATTATTTGGTTCAAATCCCAACTTCCCATTCCAAGAAATGGCATTCAGAAGCCATATTTCAGATTGAAACAAGTGAACAAATGTTTTGATCCTGTGCCATCAGCCAG
The DNA here is from genome assembly GCF_023055435.1 of Haliotis rufescens. Lineage (NCBI taxonomy): Eukaryota > Metazoa > Mollusca > Gastropoda > Lepetellida > Haliotidae > Haliotis > Haliotis rufescens. The sequence goes on along the minus strand of NW_025963779.1, from coordinate 54,791,291 downwards.
ATAATGAAAGGCAACTGCCGAGATGTAAATAGCCCTCACATCTATAATAGGCACAATGCACCAAAATACACACACTGGAGATTTTAACATTGCGGGGAAAACTGATTTTATGTTTTATTTCCCCAAACCATTTCCAGACATTTATTGTATTTCACTCATTATCTGATCCCCAGACGAAACCAAGTGTAGTTAGTATTTAATCAAAATATAGTTTGTATTATTTAAAGTTTAAACCAGTGAAAGAAACTGTGCTAATTACAGGGTTGTCATTCATTGTGGTTTTACTATAGCCTGGTTAAGTCTATCCTTTGGTCTCTTTAACTGTAATCAGTAACTCAGAATGTGATTAGGTATCATTGTAATCATGATTTATTAATTATCCCTGAACCAAATGTCAACTAACAGTAAATTAAAATTCTTTCTGCCAAAGTGTAACACATAAGAGTTGATACATTCTGTTACATACAATTACCTAATTACGATGCTGACTATGCAAACATAAAGAGATAATTATCCCCCAAACCTATGCACAAAGTGCAAATTCTAACAATATAAACTGTCAAATATTACACATCTGTGATATTTAGTCAGTAATGTTGTTTTATGCCAATGCAAGCAATATTCTAGCTCAACTATAGCTGCCTGTAAACAATCTTCTCTGTATAAAATGATCAATTTCATCAGGGTATAATGATACATGCAAGATTACACTTCATATCTACCAGAACCCTCATTTCAGTCTGCTCCGGAGCTCCGTAAATGCACAGTTCAAAATTAAGCATGAAAGTCAAATAGGCCTTATAATCCAAATTTTAAAAATGAAGATTTAGGGGGGTCCCCAGATTGAAATACCATAGAAGATCCCTAGAACCCCAGGACCCCCTTCATTTACCAACACTGCTATTGAATCCTCATCATGCTGACTGAGTTTCTCATGACAAATTCGTCATTAATGAACCAATACTTTGATCATACATTTACTTTTGATACGAGTCAGATAAGTTTGTGTACCCTAATGACAATGTACACACATTCATAACACAGAAACTTTATCATGATGTTGTCTGTAAATTGCTACTTGTTTTCCTTGGTTATTTAACCAACTCATGAACCTGTATTTAATGATCTACATGGTCATAATATCTGCATACCAAAAACTTACATATTTTCTTACATGCTGGTATTTATGATGTTCATTTTATGAAATTCAAATCAAATAATGTAAATTAAAAGAAAAGGATAATTTCCCAATAAATAGGGTACACATTTATTTGTCATGAAACTAGAAACAACACCATGTTGGATAAGGGCAAAAGGGAGCCAAGTGGTCAAAGCCATGGCTTGTCATGCTGATGATCTGGGTTCACTTCCCAATATGGATTCCAAGGACTATGTGTGGAGTCCATTCTTGGTGTCCCTGACTGACACTGGAATATTGCTAAAAGAAGTGCTAAACTTACACATAAGATGAGATTTGTACTTACTCGGAGGATTCTGTGAATGTCATGGTTGGTAAAGCAAGAAAGACACAGTTTGTGAGGATGGTAAGGATGACAAAATAGTCAAAGAATTGATTGGTGGAGACAAACACAGCCATCTTTCGTATAGGGTTCCATGGGGGGAAAATGTAGAAAGATCGAGTTGCTGAAAACCGGTATATAGTCTTCTTTGTGACCCGTCTGGAAATGACCACAAATGACTGAAATAGATAAAAAAAAAGGACTTAGTATTGGATATCAATTTTATACTTCTCACAGGAAATTAATGTTTCATTCAAGTATCCAACAGATTATTGTTTGTGTAAAGCAGCATTTCTAAAGTGATGAGTAATAGTCAGGTTGCCAAGTGGTTGGTTCATCATCACACATGACCCAGGTTTAATTTTCTAAAGGGGTACAATGATTGAAACCCTTTTTTGGTGTTCCCATATTGCTTTGAATATTGCAAAAAACTGCATTTTTTCATTAGGTGGTTTTAGAGCTGGCTAAACAGATCGATAATCAGATTTATCATCGATGGGAAGAAATATTAACGATTATCAATGTGAAATTGTTGTCATCGATCATAACTTACATAAACTACCGTGATGAAACAAAGTTTAGATTTACCGAAACAGATTTGTTATTGTCAATTAGGTCAATTGTCAAAGACAGAAAGCAACTGTTTTTGTTATATCTCAAATCTCCACAAAGAGGCGTGAAATATGTTGATTTAATTTACTTCTCCGATATCAATTGATAATTGATCAATATTTAATTAGCAATTAACAATCTCTATAATCTATATCGATAACCAGCCCTAGTTGGTTAACAGACTTTTTCTCTCTAAACCTTCAGTTGGTACTTGAAACAAAATAAAAAATATAATTAGACAAAATTTGGGTTGGTAGGATGAGAAAGAAATAACATTTCAAATTCTATTCTATTGTTTTTGTAATTGTTAAGAAACGTGGCAGGAATGTCAGACATTTCATAGCATTTACAGGAACAGTGCCACACAATGATGGAGTTCTAGTGAAGCTATGAATAGTATTTATCATCACTGGTGTTTGAAGTACATTGACAGGTTGTTGAGTATATATTCCTTATCTCGGTCAGACAGTGAAACAATTCGTGAAAAAAACTTTTAATTGGAATTTTTATTCACATGTCTAATTGTTAAGGTCGGCAGATCCGAAGACCAAGTGTTAAAAACAACACCGCCTAAGCAAACTCGCTTCTCATTCACATGGTTTCTTAACCTCCTAACATTCATAATTCAAACCTACTCTTAAGAACAATTACTGCACAATTCTGAAACACAGTTTATGGAGTTCTCTCTAATGGTGTGATTTCCCCTACAATAACAGGTCACACCATGATGCTACGGTCATCAATCAAAGGTAATACTCAGCTGATGGTCTCACGGCTTCCCTGATTGAACACTAATGTCATCACAAAATGTGTGTGTATGTTCATTTCATACTCGCAGGACCAGATCTCCTCAAGTATCCATCTTGTAGGGGCATGGTCGGCAAGGTTTTAGCTAAGGTGATGCAATTTGTCATGCAAAATTGAGTCTCCTTGGCAAGCTAGAAACAGTGTTCATGGGTTTAAATCCCAGATTCGTCTGTTTAGGTTTCTTGAACCTAAGACCTCTATCACTTTGGGCTTTCCTCCCACATCAAGCTGACACACTGTTGCCCCAGGGTAATGGGTATATAACCAAAATACTGGTCAAATTAAGTGGCGTTAAATCACCGACCTATTCTCCACCTTGTACTTTACTAAGGTTCCGGATCAGATTTTCAATACTTTTATAAAAAAATTAAATCTGGTTTGAATTTGAAATGAGAATGTAAATCTAAAAAAATGACATTCACTTATAATCATGAATAACATTTGAGCATGATGAAAAGGGCAAACCCAACAGGACAGTTGACTAAAATAGATTAATGAGAATATAGTTCATGAGAATCTGGTGATGCAATGCAAACACAGTAAGAAGCCATGCTATATGAGAAGAGCTTTGTTGAAACTATATAATACCACGCTACTCAAGAGTAGTAATCTTACTTTGGTGTCTGTGAGTCAGTGGGTGAGTATGGCTGTATGTTGATTTTAGCAATATTTCAGCGATATCACAGCAAGGGACACCAAACTCGGGTCTTCGGCATGGAATGCTCATGCTTTAACCATTAGGCTAGGAGCCTCACCAATTAACTTACTTGTTCTTCAGAATAGTCGCTTTCTTTTCACATATCGACAAACTTAATCTATTTTGAGTAGTGATTTCTCTATATTTAGCTATTTAGTTAACAATATTTTTTCTAGCTTCCAGAAATATACATTCCTGCTGACAAGAATTGAGCCTTTATAATTACAAAATCAGATATACTCAAAAGAAATTCAACAGAGTTAATCTGAAAACTAATTTCTAGAGTTCTTACGACAGGTACATTTTCTTCAACCAAATCTACTTCCTTACAGTTACTTCTTAACTTTTTTTGATGATACTTATAAAAATATTGCATTTCCACTGTGCATCTGTTGTCCATGATTCACAGGTAGCTTGAAGTTTCTTAATCAGCACTAATAATTCTTCAGAAGAGATTATCAATATTTTAATGGATGAGAAGGTCAGTGCATAATATCACCTCAGTAATGAAATAACAGGGGTAAAGAAGCAGAAGTTGCAGTAAGCTGCTGATGAGTTTCCTCATTATTGTGATTTGTTTTGATGTGCATGGCATGATGGGACTTAAAGAGGTAAATAAATCTTAATGATTAGCAACAATTTACTCTTCTGGGAGCAACATACATCAATATTTCGGTACTTCTCATCAAAACAAGAACATCATCCTCCTAATTGATAACTGTTGGCATAAATGTATGATCATCATAACTCTTCCAGTTCAATCATTCTCATTATGTTGTCAATGCCTTGGAATCTCTTGCATGTATTAAGATATCTAACAGTATATAATGACATGGTTCTGACAATGTAACCAGTAACGTTTATCACACTGTAACCTTGTGTCAAGAGCGCCTCAACAATAATACATCATACCCCTTTTAGCATCTTAAAACCTCACAACAAGCTTATGTAACATATCTCTTAAAAATAATACACAAATAATACAAAAATAACCCAAAGCAACGTAAAGAAATAGGATAAATTTGGACTTGTAACTAGAAAAGAAGCAATGGCTGACGTGGCATCTTTACCGGTGCAGAGTTGGAATCATCATGTGAAGCCTTGTTAATTTCTATAACAGCATCAGGTACATTAGCAGGATAGTTGAGATGGAACTCGGGTATACACCAATCCTTCCAGGTTTGCACAGAGAGCCAACCAAGGGGCATTCCCCTCACAGTAATTACACAAGCAATTAATCCTTATGTGTAGTGTTTTCGCTGCCGTCTCCACTGACAGTCTTTCATGAATAAGTCAGGTGCCACCCGGTGGGTGTGAAATTTAATATCCGCTGTATCCTGCAATTCCAAAGACTCAAAGTGGAATCACATCCAGATCTTGCATTTAGCATTCACCAGCTTTTTCTCCTGCAACTGTTTCGCATTTCGGTGGATTTTGTTTGTAGTGGATTATAATCCCATCGATATTATTACAGGTAGGTCTCTGACACCTGAACTAAACATTTACCAGAAATTGTCAAGTCGCACACATCCATCCATCCCAGTTTGCCGCACTCACAATCCTCAAATCACTGCTTCACAGGGGAGCTGTGTGTTCATCATGTATTTATGTCAGTAATTAACTTTTGTTTTTCGTGCCACCCTTTGCCTCTGAAAGTGCAGTTTCCAGTCTCCTAGCTTCATCCATTTTGAATGTGAGTGAGCATGGAGCTATTTTCTCCTGTAGGGTAAGACTGACTTGGGGGGCTGCAAGTGTTGGAGCGGGGCAGCTGCCACCCCCCACGGACTCTCAAGTTACACAACACACTGATGAGACTGCCTGAGATGCTGGTGCTGTAATTACTGTTCTTTATACATTTTCCTACAAATCTCACAAACCATGGTCATCTAAATCTTATAACTGCCTTCAAGTATATATAAAACATAGCTGAGGAATGGTACGCCTTATTATACCAACTCACGTAACTGTTGTGAACGTTTCTACTGCCAGCTGAATAAACAGATTAATTTGAAAGCTAATAGAAAACTTTTGGGGTGAAATATTTTAGTTCTATTTTCATATGTCTAAAGAGTTTTCATGGACAATTTAAAAAAGATTCCATTGTTCTGCTATGTCATAGGTCAGGTACTAATACTCTCATAAGCATTAGACAATTTATGACTTTGCAGAAAGATGTAATAAGATTTTCAATAATGATCTTTTCTTAGCTAAAGACATTTCTCTAACTAGTTAACCTGAAAGATTTGTAACTAATTTTACTCACAAATATAGATTTGTTTGCAACTATGTTCACTCAATTTACATCAGTGTGTGACAAAGCTGTTTGCTTCATTTTCATTAGATTGTAGTGTTACTATATGGACTTGTTTGCTGAGCATGCTTGCTTGGCCAAAAAATGTTTAACAAACCTTTGCTTCAAACATATATCTTAAAGATAGCCTATTAAGTGGTCATTTCACAAACAGCTTCAGTGTAGGCTGTGTACAGTGAGTTGGGTTTAACACCACTTTGAACAGTATTCAAGTTACCGTATTCGACGTAATAAGCGCCCAGGGCGCTCTCAAAATTAGAAATAGGGGACTCTTATTAGAATATTATTTTGGTGGGAAAAAAACAGAGTTGAAAGATAAATTTTGTGGTTTATGCTGACAGCCTGAAAAGTTTATATACGACAGATATATTTTTCCAGAATTTAATTGCCCATAATTAAGGGTGCATATAACACACGAGTGTGTATTATACGAGAATAGATAAGTCTTGTGTACATTGATCAATTGGAATGGGTTCTAATTTGGATTGTTCACTTGCCAACATATTAGCAAATATCGCTTATTAGAGCGGGGCACTTATTACGTCAAATACAGTATATCACAGCTGTCATCTTGATGTGGGAGGAAAGCCCGAAGTGATGCAAGTTTTAAATGTCTACCATTCTAGTGAAACCAACGAGCACGGGTATGGTGCTGACAAAACAAGAAACACAATCGGGGCAAACTGGGATTCAAACTAACGATTTAGGTTTCAGGCATGCCCAAGGGACACAACTCTGCACAGCGAATTGCGGTGCCTTAAGGATGACTGGGCCACCAGGTTTTGATTAACAAGAACAGGCATTGTACAATGTTTTTTCAATTAATTGTCTGTTTTGCAAGATGCGTTTAATCAAGATGTTGTGTTGCTGGCTTGTCAAGAAAGGGAATTGAATTGTGACACATTCAGGCGATGTGATGCTTTTGGCCTTCCAGCCTTTTAGTATGACTTGATGACTATCTCTAAGTCACAGACTGCTACACTAGTAACCGAAAATGTACAATGTTTATTCTAGTAGTTGAAGGTGCAGCCTTGACGCCCATGCAGAATGTTCATTTAATATTAATCAGGATTGTGGTAGAGAGAGAGAGAGGCAGCAGATCTCACACACTATGTAGAACAGCCCACTAACTACATGCAATAGAAGAAGTTTAATCCTACAGATTTAAACTGCAAACACTCAACCAATATTAAATGTCATATAACCATTCACAATTTCAACTGATAAAACATAATCAGAGGTATTCTATAATAGACAAAATCTAGATTACACTAGCAGTGTCTTGTAATAACACTATGTTTCGAATTATTCTAGTTGCTATGGAAATATCTTGAAATTCCTCACCAGACTTGGGAAATGAATGTCAAAGATATTCCTGTCTTGAATTACAAATGTCACAGACATTAAGTTTCATTCTCAGGAGGAAAACTAATGACTTCAAATTCTGCATTTAGAAAAAAAGATTGATATCATTGCAAGCCTCTTGTTATGCTTCAAGCTAAAATGCCTGTGTTGTTGGTTCTTAATAATCAGAATTAAATATCTTATGTCTCCATAATATAGTTACAAGAGTGTTTTTTAACAGTAAGGTATGATTAATCTTGACTGTGTGAACTGAAGAGTCTTTAAGGTTGATCTGTCCTCTTAATGGTATTCCCTACCTTAGATACTTCACACAACAAAGACAAACTGAAACCTTATGATGTTATATATTTTTTACCCCATATAACATCTGTATGTTTTGTGTATACAAATTCTTTTGACATAGAATCGCCATTGTAAAATGAATGTTTGCTCCAAACTGATTGGTTGAAAATCTTTCTTAAATGCGAATGGATACCAGAAATCTTTCATACTTTTCTCTATTAGTATCTTTTCTTAATCCAAATTTGAAAAAATGTGCAGTTCAGCTTGGCTGAGTGGATTCCTCTTTAAAGTAATTTAAAGTTTTAGCAACAAGTCAAAACAAAACCATTTTTTCCAATAACCCAATTGATTCAGTTATTACAGAAGCATATGATGTCATCCATTGTATGATGACATTTTACCATTCCAGAGTGACGTCATGTCTGTCTCACAACTGCGAGAATTCACATAGAAAGAGTGTCGTGCGGACAATTACTAATAACCTCTGTATTTTACACTTTTGATAAATACAGTGTGGTTTCAGATTAGCAGATGTTATTGAGTAGTTGATGCCTGGACATTAAAACATTTGAAAACTCCGGCTAACACTGTCAGTACAATAACACACATAAATTTAAATGACAAGGTATGATAAGGTGCCCTTTTTACCTGCATATCAAATATAAAAATCAATGTCAGAGCATAACCAGTCTTGATTATTTAACTGAAAAACAATAATTAATTCATTGTGGCCTTTTGAACCACTGGTGTCTTCTGTAACCTAATCTGGGTAATCTTCCCTCACTCAACCATACAAGGTAAGCTACAGAACCCAAGGACATTTCATTTCTGCCATGATTCCTACAGATTGCTTTAACTGAATTACTCACTAATTCAGGATATATATGACCTACTTTCTTTTTTTGCATAAAAATGATTGCTCCAGTGCAGTTAATCATTGAAAGGTGTTTGCGAATCTCCCATAGGCAAGCTGATGATGGGATACAGAATAGTGTTTCTCTCCAAGCAATGAACACAGCCTTGCTGCTGTGCTCAACTTCTCTTATGGCTTTCTCGGAAATGAGACACTTTTTTATCAAAAGACCCTAAATGAAATATACTCTGGATATACTGAAGATATATGTATATGTTTTTTCCAAGACTTGAATTTGATCATTTGTTCTGTGCAAACTGTACATTATGTAACCTAAAAAAGGCATTTTGTGGGGGCCTAAATATTGTGTATGTAATAGAAATTTGTATACCATCTACACAAGCTTCTTTCAGTTGACGGGCACTAATGGATCAATTTCCAAATCTACATTTGAAAAAATACTTCAGTGGGAATGGGTTAGTCATAGAAGTTGTTGAAGAATAAATTGGCTTGAAGAATAAATGCTTTTGGGGAGAAAAGTTGAACCACAGATGATTTAACTCTCAAATTTCAATACCTACATATGGTTCCTAAGCTACTTAAACTCAAAATGTTACATTACTTTCATATAGTAATTTAGTATAAAAGCTGCATCAGTAATTTTATAATAATAAAAATAATTTTGTTACTAAGTTATTTTTGTTCCTCATCAATATATACTGATTCTTATTTCTGATGTCAGTTATCTTTAAAACTTTTGATGTCTTATAAAACTTAGCAAGTCAAGATACCATTTTGCTGAAACTTGCTTTTAACTGTGTGTTAATATTGTGTTATACAGAACATGAACCATTATAAAGTCCTGGTAGGACCCTAATATTATTAAAATAAACTCACTGTTTGATAGTTTGAGGGGCAGTTGACAACCCAGCATTAGAAATTGGCACTAGTCCTGTAGTCCTTGCCAAACTGCCCAATACTTAAGGTATCATAAGGGCCAGTAAAAATTTGCCATTTTTAAGGGTTTTGCTATACCATATATCGCTGTCTATAAAGTGACCCCACGTATAAGACGAGCCTCCTGTACAAGCCTATAAAATGAATGCTAATTTATATACCCCATCTACAAAGCGAATCGGAATGAAGCCCCTCACCAGCGCATACACAATCCCTACATTTGCAATAAAAACGTGTTTGTCTTACGCAGAAAAAAAATATACAGTGGTGTAGATCATAACAATTAAACTTGGTCAATACAAATTTAAAAGTTGGGATAAAGAAACCACTTGACATGATCATTTACCAATTAAATTGTATTCCCTGTTCGGATAGGCATTGTTTTATATGCAGAGATTAAGATTACCATGTGTATGTTATCATTTTCATTATAAGGACTAGTGGACTAAAAATGTTAGTTTCTACCGCTACAACCTCGCCCACAATTTATTTTCAGAACAGATTAGACTTATTGTATAACCTGATCTCACAGCTGAGTAGAGTAGTCGCTGACTGCTGATTTAAGATTTACATTCTGCAGCATCCACATCATTAATCCTGTCACGTTTTTCCACGTTGTTGCTTGAGGGCTGCAAGATTTGTGAGTAATACATTCAGGGTGAAAGCCAAGGATTTCTCCGAGCACTTAACATTTTAAAAGGCCACCAAGACTTTCAGCAACAACCCCGACAAAATATTTTGTTTGATATGCTTTGTATTCTAAAACCTAAGCCCTCCAGGGATACGTCCCTAGGACCATTTCACTACTGGAGAATCTGTCTTTGTTGTGAATGACATAATTTTGGTGTATGCAAGCAAAGAATAATCCCTGTTAAAGATAATTCAAAACAAATATTGGTCCACTTTCTATTTCTACTTCCGAAAGTTAGAATGGTCAGAAATAGATGTATAAACTGCCGGGCAAGAGTCAGTATACACCCATGTTTGATGGTGATTATAAATGAGTGAGTGAGTGAGTTGGGTTTAACAGTATTCCAGTTATATCAAGGCGTATTAGCTTAAAGTGGGAGGAAGTGATGCAGGTCTCAGACGTTTACCACTTCGGTGAAACCCACGAGCACTGGTATGGTGCTGACAAACCTAGAAACATAACCGGGGGGAACCGGGATTCTAACCCACAATCATAGGTTTCTGGCGTGTCCAAGGGACACAACTCTGCATAGCGAATCGCGGCGCCTTAGATGACTGGGCCACACGTGCCCCCAGTCATAAATGAAACAAACAGGAAATGGTTATTCGATGGTGATGTGGTCAAATATTATTTTCAAGTGTATACCTTCCTTTGCCTGGCAGTTTATATCAACAATAATTCATTCAGCATTTAAGGGAAAGAAAATAAAACATATAAAGAACAAAAGGAATAATATCAATGTGGGAAACATTGATATATTGGATTACTAGGGTATGTAAGACCCTTTGCCTTCATTGTACCAGTGTTTAGACCTCAAGCATGAGGTTCTGAGATGTGCATGTGTTATATTGAACTGCATTCACTCACAGTTCAATTCTTCTAAATGAGAATGGTATTTTGAAAAAATTGCCAATACATGTATCATAATCCATCAACATCATATATGCTCAATAATTTGTCATTTGAGAGGGTTTGAAAATGTCACATAGTGCATATTAAATATCTATATATTGATATGGAATATTTCACTTTCTAAAGACGTAACTGCATCTGAATATTGAAGACAAAGACAAAGTGTTCATGGTGTTAAAGGAGCGTTTATATTTCCAGTGAGAGTAAAGAAATCCTAAACTATCCTGAATAGTCATAACATAAGGTCAGCCCCTAAAAACCTGAAATTTTACTCGCCACCAGCATACCTCTAACACAAGACAAACTCAAGCTAGCTCTGCACAATAAATTAATTCAAAATTAACTTACTATCCAGTTATAATTTTTTAACATTTTTGTATTATATCTATTATATATTAACAAACTGTTCAAGGTATCTGTGTACAACGGATATGATCAAATGAAGCATATATGTAATGGTAGCATTACATAGATAGTGTATTTTATCAAGAAAAGAAAACACAAATAGTCTTAGATATTTTCTTCATCTGTTTGGTAGTGAGACATGCAAGAGGAAAAATCAAATAATTGATTCACTCTGGCCCTATCCATAATTTGATTGCACAAAAACAGAGTTTCTTTATTCAAAATCCTTGTGACTTAGTCTGGGATGAAGATATTTAAACACCTTTTGAAATGGTTACAGACAAGCTGTTAACCAGAATATCTGGTAATTTATTTCAGTACCCATACTGCCAATCACCTACACATTTCACAAGCAGCATGTCATCGACCAACATGAGAAGAATACATGATTCTTTCATTCTGTAGACATGAATGTTTCTCCATACAAATAACCATAGCAGTAACGGATGAATACACATAGCGAGGTCACCAAAACACAGTGCCAAAGTCCTCTTTCAACATGGGAAGTTAAGCAATTCTTGCAGCCCTTCTAAAGCCCTAATTATATTAATGCTCAATCCTGCTTATGCAGGCCCATAAGTGTACTTTCCTTACATTATATATTTAATTTGGCGACGCATTGTATTTGGTATGTATAAAGCCAGTGGCACTGAGCCAGGTATTGAAATCCCTCCATAGTGGGATCTACATGGTCAATGGGACACATTCAAATCAACAGTATTTGATCGTATCTAACAACAACAAAAATACGACCACCGTCAGTTCTCGCCTATAAAGAAGACCAACATTACATGTAAATGGCATCTAGAATGAATGACATGACATTGTGATGATGTTGTCTCAAAGTGTTGCTTGTCACACCATCAGCTGACAATAAAGTCATATACGCCTTATACGTAAGGGTAGTTACCACAGTGCTAGGTGTGTTTGAAATATATATTGAGTCATTGAACATTCACCTACTGCAAGCAACACCTTAAAAAAAAGCACTTTTAATATTTTTCAGCTCTGCTTTACTATGTCATAAATGATACCAAAGCAACCAAATGTACATTCAGTGTTCCAAATTACTCATGAAATGGAAGGTTTTATAATCTTAAGGATGTCTGCTAGAATGATTTTGGGTGCACTGCACAACTTGATCTGTCATGTATCAGTAATCCTTTAATGCTATATTAATGTCAATCTTTTTGCCTAAATGGTAAAATGAAGCTGTGAATCATTGCCCAAAACATTAGAGATTTATCAAGGCAATTTATCTTGAAGCTTGTGCAACAACTTATGCATTTCTCGGAAAATTAAATGGCAGTCAAATATGCTACAAGAAAGATTGGGAATTTGAATTTACTTTTGGTCCCAAAATAATTAAAATCCACAGACAATCTTTCCAAACTTACCAAAAGGTTTAGAAATTTCCTTTCAAGGACATTTAATGCCCAATTTTGGTTTGTAATTTTCAACATGTAAAATGCAAACAAAAAAACTATTGTGATCAAAATATTAGTATGGACATTTTTCTGACTTTTTTAACTAGAATAATTGACATTTGAGAACATATGGCTGAACCAAATGTGTTGGTGATCCTTTCCTGGGAAGTTTAAATGAATTTCTTAAATGCACTCTGTTTAACTGCAACTAGAATCACAGGAAACAAATTCACAGCAAAGACATGAATATACAGCTCTGATTTCATTTAGGCACCCATTTATACCATGCCACTTATGTATTCAATGTCATAAGTTACACAAACAATTAAAACATTTCAACTAAAAAACAGACTTGAGATTTGGAGTCCAATTAACTTTCACAGGCTGATATTCATCAAGCAATGCCTGGCTGCATGAGCTACAACAGTTTCCCAAAAGCCATACCACTGCATCAATCTATCTTGAACCAACAACAAAAATAAAAACTTCTTTTCTAGGGCTTATAGTTTACAGATGCCAATATTCACTGCAATGTCATTACTTGTAAGAGGGTACAAAAACCTATTGTTTGTAAAAGCATCAAATACATTAATGGATGCTGGTGACTGTTTTATGTCATGTTTATTGCTGGACAACATAAGATCTATACTTGACATTTGGAAAGAACGGCAAATACGGAACCAATATCCATTTCTTCATTCCCAATACATAAGGAAAAAGATCTTACATTTACAAATGACCTCCCAGAAACCAAACACACCAGTTATTAACTGCCATGTGACCTACTTAATATCAACCAATTTGAGTTGGTTATCAAACTTGACCTCTGAAATGTCCAAAAACCAAATTTATTTATTATCTATCAATATTTGTTTGAAATAACATCAGACACAAAGATATTAACAGGATGCCAGGATGCCAGACATTGTGCCCTTTCAGGAGATGTACTGGTCAATAAGTGAAGTCAGGTGAAATGAGGTTTAATGTCACATTCAAGATTACTGCACAACTATTGCGACGTGCATGCATGCATGTGTGGCTGCATGTACCAGTCTGAACTATGCTGACTTTGTAGTACTAGACCACTGACATACTATCCCCCACTCTGACACAATACACTGGCTCCAAGTCAAACAGTTCTTGTTTTATCCCTTTAATCCCAAACACCAGACAGGGTAACAACAAGTACCATCTTTTACATCTTTGGCATGAGACGGCCAAGGGTCGAAACACTGACCTTCCACTCACCCAGCAGACTCTCTATCTACTAGACCATGGGGGCAGTCTTCAGGTCAATGAATAGTTGAGATAAAGATATCATGATGTCATTATCTAAGCATAACTTTGCCTATTTGCATCAAATAGACACATCTATCTATATGACAACGTAAAAGAATAAGCATGCCTTCTATGACAATATATCGTTTCTGTATTTCATACCACGGGGAGGTGGTTAAAGCGTTCACTCAACATGCCAAACAACCGGGTTCGATTCCCCACATGGGTACAATGTGAGAAGCCCATTTCTGGTGTTCCTCACCATGATATTACTGGAATATTGCAAAAGGCAGCGTAAAACAATACTCACTCATACTACACTGCACAACCTAATAATTGTAAAACAAAATTGCTAATAAACATGCATCTGAGGACAACTGGACTGATCAACAGCATCCTTCAACTCTTCATTATCTGCTTGGAAGCATGACCAAGACACCATGACATATTGATCCCAAAGGTGATAGGAAGTGAAACTAATTGATTTCAAAATACCCAAAGGGTCGTAATGATTTTATAATGAGATCCTCCCGCGCATCCACTGACTTGTGAGACTTGAACTATAGATGTATGTGTGAAGGGGATGTCTCCATACATTCAAGTGAAACCTTTATTCCAGGTTCTGTTCCTGTCTATAATGCATTATACAGCAACAGTGATTTCACTATAACACATTTGTGGCTTGTCTCTACCAGCAGTGTTCCCACTGGCTTTTGAAACTTCCAGCTCTAAAAATTACCAGTTATACCAGACCTGTCATAGAACATTTGAACACATATCTTAAATCTTGCGCTACTGGTAGCACCTGCCACTCACACAATTTGCATAAAAAGACCATATTAAAACATACCAACAGTTATACATTTACACAGGACTGACAAAATACCACATAAATACCATCATTCATGGAAGAATAGAAATGATTGGTTTTATTTGGAGGAATGAAGCTTTAATCAGGGCGATGCTGAGACAATGATCATATAGTCTAAAGGACATCTGACAAGTGAGTGAGTATGATTTAACGCCGCTTTTAGCAACATTTCAGCAATATCACAGCAGTGGACAGTAGAAATGGGCTTCACACATTGTACCAATTTGGGGAATAAAACCCGGGTCTTCAGTGTAAGGAATGCTTTAACCACCGTCCCTTGACACATCTAAAGACAGAGCTCCAGATACTTTTTGACCAATTGAATTTTAACTCTAGGGTTTCTATTTTAATTGGGTTATGACATTTTTCATTAGGTAACCAATATTTTTTCACTCATCTATTCATCACTCGATTGCGTTTTTTCCAAAATTAGTGAACATTTTAAGATTTAAAAAAAAATGAAATAATGTTTTAGATGTATATAACTGTTCTAAATATATAGGCTTGACTCGGAAAGTAAATTAGCTCGTAATTGTGTTTAGAAAATAAGTTCCTTTGTACACATGCTGAAAAAGCTTCATTGGGTATTTACGCATGCTGTTTTTATACATTTGAGTTATTCATTTAATGCATGTGTTTCTGTACGCAAGTTAATTGAAAGTAATTGGGTTTTGAATATGGGGGGGGGGGGGGGGGGTATTTTACGCAAATACGCTGCTTACCTCTAGCTCTGTAATGACCAAGTATAGTTCTCTACCTCAGTGATCTATGTATCAACTATTAGATCTTTTCAACTAAGTGTTATCAAGGAAACTTAAGATGGCTACATGAACCAAACAACCCTGATCTTTTTTACCAATCAAATTCAATTTACATCCTCAAATTACTTTTGACTAGTATTTATAGATAATAAACAGCAACGGATCGACCATGCATAAATTAACTGTTTCATCTTTCACTTGGCCGACTAATACAGACATTGGATAACGTGTTAACAATGTCCAAACACAAAACAAATATGTACCTTTTACAGGTAAACCAGTTTGAAAGGTATGGTATTGGGAAATTGTGGCTCAGATGGTGTTGGCTTGAACTAGGGGCAACGTGCTGGGTAGCATGTAGGGAAACAATCAATAATTCTCCATTATCTTCTACCTGCCTAGTAGCCACAGAATTGATCTAACTTCCCTACCTGACACCCAGCTCAATGAGTGAACCATGTCTCAAGATAAAGCATTATTTATTGAACAACTCAAGAATCTACCACACTGCAGATAATTTAACAAAAACCTAAACATTCTTGAGTTCCAACTAAATATTGTGATAATTGATAGCTTGATATTGGCGATATGAGCCTGTTTGCCCATGGTGTATAGACTGATTTACCTGTTCGTGCACTTGAGATGGATATATGATAGGTTTCTAAGGGCATTTAGCAGTCTGGTATCAAAGTAAAAACTGTGGACTGATTACTCAGTAGACAATACTTTTAGAAATAAAATGTCAGTCATCATAAATGAAGATGAGATCTTTCAATTATATTTGTTTGTTTGAAGTTTAATGGTGCACTCAGCAGTATAACAGCTATGGATGGTGAGCTGTAAATCGTCAAATCTGAATCTATTTTCCTATTTCAGATGAGTATTAAAATATCAAATTAAACATTAAAAGATCTTGCCATACCATTTACTTTGAAAGAAAAGGTATAAACATATTTTTTACTTGCTTATAAGAAAGATCAACTATATAAGATATATGTCATGATTGCATTTTTGTAAAAATAGTTTACATCTGTATTATTTTCATGGCATAATTAAATTTTCTATCAACTGTGTGTATGTATTTTTGTTTAGTTATCAATACAAATGTGTTTTATGTGGGCATCCCTTACAGTAGTAGAAATTGGCACTAGTCCTGTAGTCATTGCCAAAATGTCCAATAGTTCCAGCATTATTAAGGGTTTTGCTATTTTATTATTATACTACTACTACTAAAAAATGTTAGTTTCTATCGCTGCCTAATGGCAAATCCAAATTTATTTAAGTTCCTCTATACATACTTTGTCACTTCAGACGGTTCAAACACCAAGAGTCTTAGTGTTGGTATTGATAGTTTGTTGAAATATGGTACCTATTTCAATAGTGATACCACAAACCAAGAATCATAGTGTTGGTATTGATAGTTTGTTGAAATATGGTACCTATTTCAATAGTGATACCACAAACCAAGAGTCATAGTGTTGGTATTGATAGTTTGTTGAAATATGGTACCTATTTCAATAGTGATACCACAAACCAAGAGTCATAGTGTTGGTATTGATAGTTTGTTGAAATATGGTACCTATTTCAATAGTGATACCACAAACCAAGAGTCATGGTGTTGGTATTGATAGTTTGTTGAAATATGGTACCTATTTCAATAGTGATACCACAAACCAAGAGTCATAGTGTTGGTATTGATAGTTTGTTGAAATATGGTACCTATTTCAATAGTGATACCAAAAATGATACCAGAAAGGGAACTTGACACATGTAATGTTAAGGAATCACATTCCCTACCCAAAATCATCATATAGTTTGTAACATACAAGTAAAAGCAACAGGGTCTTTACAAAAGTGACATTTCAAGTACCCAAATTCACAACCTGTTAAATGAAAAGATACTTTGTATTCCTTTTCCTACTAACAAGTTTGGTAGTCACCTTGATAATTTACACAAAAAAAGGTCTGATATTATCTGATAGTATTTTAAGCAAATGCAACTCATATTTCAGGGCAGGTCTAAAAACAAACTGCTGGTGATGTCAATGGCCTGTAATATTATCTGTCCTTCATTGTCTAACATAGGTTAGTTAACATGGCAGTAGTAGTATGATATACCATGATATACATCTTATGATATATAATTAGATATATCACAGTCATAAGAAATAAACATCAATCACTTTTTGACATTAACCAACAACAGTAGGAAGTCATATACTACACAAATATGTCTGTCTTGATTACTTGTTTAATGCCGATTTTATGACTGTCATTGTTAACTATGAATAGCTAGCTCCCGAATGAACTACCATTTATTCTTTAGTTTTTAGTTTGAGCATGGGTATGGTGCTGACAAACCTAGAATCATAATCTGGGCAAACCGGGATTCAAACCCCACAATCATAGGTTTATGGCATGCCCAAGCGACGCAACTCTGCGCAGCGAATCGCGGCACCTTAGAGGACTTGCACACCCCTGCCCACTTATGTTTTTGGAGTGAATGAAGATGAAATGAACTAACCTCAAGCAGTTCATTATTAACTTTCGTCATCTCTTCTCACATATATTTGAATTCATTAATACCGTATTCGACGTAATAAGTGCCCACGGCGATATTTGCTAATATATTGGCTAGTGAACAATCCCAATTAGCACCCCTTCCGATTGATCAATGTACAAACGACTTATTTATTCACGTATAATACGCAGTCATGTGTTATATGCACCCTTAATTATGGGCAATTAAATTCTGAAAAAATATATCTGTCGTATATAAACATTTCAGGCTGTCTGCATAAACCACGAAATTTATCTTTCAACTCTGTTTTTTTCTCACCAAAATAATATTCTAATCAGAGAATATTTCTAATTTTGAGAGCGCCCTTGGCGCTTATTATGTCGAATACAGTATGCATATATATTCTTGAAGTGCTTTCAAATAACCCCTCCAGTTTATCTGAAAGTGTCATGAAGGCAAAATGTCCTACCATTCTTAGCATCAAATGTGTATTATGAATATAAACAAATTCCAAGCAGATAAATTCTCGTCTCTTCATGAAAAGTATATTTGACTTCAATGAAACAGATGCATTATGTTTTCAGTTTCATACAGCATTCCTTCCAGTTTATCGCAACAGTGACATGAAGGTTACCTGGGGCAAAGCTACAACATTTCTATTTGTAACATCTCCCTTCATTTCTATAGGGCTCTGAGAAAGTATTATTTTAACAACCAATACTGCAAAAACATCCATCCTCCTCCTCTTTTTCTGAATGCGTGACAATCACAACACAAATCATATTCAGGGTCTATCAGGTGCACCAAAGCCTTTTTGAAATCTTAACTGATGACATTTTCACCATTGTGTGATGCAGAATACTAAACTCTTTTAATGTTCTAATTGTACATTAATGAGGTTTAGCAATGACAACATGAAGCATTTATACCTTGGAACAGAAAGCTGCAGTAAGAGAAGCATCAATAAATGTTAAAGGTTGAGGCCAAATGTGTAAGCCTAATCAGGAGAGAATGGAGGTCATACAGCTAACAGACAGCTATTTGATGATGACTTTATTACATTAATTCAAATATTAGAAAAAATTACAACTCATATTCAAGCATAACAAGAACCACTGAAGGGAATATTTTAATAGTTTAATAGTCGCTTTTATTTAAACAAAGTGGAGAAATTCAGCTAACAGCAAATAGTTTTCAAAGCTGTATTTCTAAACTTGTACCAAACAAACATTTCTTTTAATTTGTGTAATAAGTCAGCATGCATTCTTTGTGCAACAAATATTATTATTACATCTAGTATGTACTATGTTTTCATACAAAAATAAAATGTTCGGGCCAAGACATTAAGACTGCCGCCTGCTGTGTTGCAAAATGAACATGTTTCTGAAGTGTTTCATTTTACTTGTAAGTAGCAGAAGTAATTTAAAGTTAACATATCAATTTTAGTTACAACAAAATTGTTTTCAGGCCACCTTCTTATGGCAGGAGTGTGCAGCATTGGGCAAAAAAAACCAATCACTTACTTTTTTGCACAAATTGTCTGAGTGGTAGTAGGTGCTACAGTCAGGGGAGGACGTGCTCGCCCTCTTTACCATCACCTGGTGTCATCATTGATTTCTAGTGATCCATTCATATAATTACCACAACTATTTTGCCTTTTACACCCAGTGGAATCTGTTTCAGCAGATAATCAAGACAGATTGTTCTCTGGCTTTGATGTTTCAACAGTTTCATGATTGTACAACAAACATTTTATGACATCTACCATGTGCCATGTTTTCATGCATTCTTTGTGCAACAAACAGTTATTGCCTCTATTGGACACTATGTTTTCTTCTGATCCTTGTGCAAGCAACATTGCATAAACTTGCATCTACCATGTACTGTCTTTTCATGTTATTCTTGGGCAACTAAGTTCATGAAATTAATGCCCGAATCAGAATGTCGTGACAGTTAGTGTGCTGTGTTGTAGGTGACACTGCTTTCATCTCTACATGAAAAAGCTTTGTCTGTGTATTTACTTTGTGTATTGAGCCCATCATCCATCAAGCACACAATGTGATGAAGTCAGGAATCTTGTCCTTCCTCAATAATCATGCAAAATATTGACCAGCACTAATCAATCCTGTCAAAATGGCCACGACGATCAGTGCAGTATATCCATGTCTTATTACAGATCGATAAAAAAATCTCTTGTCCTTTGAAGTTAGGTGTGAGAAGAGGAGGTGACGATTGGCATCTCAGGTTGGTCTTACACCCCACTCAATCACCAGTTGGCAGAGTTTGAAGTCATTGCCAGTCTGCTTGTCCTGTGATAATAACACCTCTCTAATCAATGCTGTCTACAGACTGGTGGTGTGACAATTAATGGAAATAATCATAGATTGGTTTGGCGAATCACACGACAAAGCAATCAGAAACAATTAACCACATTAAAATACAAACAAAAGATCATAAAACAAGTTTAACATATCCAGAAGGGATAGGATTTGTGATTTGAGGGTACCAGTACTTGGGTACATGGACCTACAAAATCAAATTCATGTTACTATATTGGGATATTGAATCATTCCGAAATAAGGTGAATAATACAATTATATTTCTTCTATTGGATCGATGCTACACCAATTTTGATCTATTGGTAGTGATAATATCATAACTTGTATAGACTTCAACAAATTCTAAACACTAATAATAAATTGTTCAGACTTGTTAGGGTTAGAACGTAATTTCCCTAGTCCACCGTCAGTCCTACAGAGTTGCCATCTCCCTAATGGTAAAAGTGGTAGTCCTGAATTTTACTTGTCTCAGACTAGCCGACAATGTTAATTTTGAACACTGCTAGTTCATTTTGTGTAATTCAGTAATGGCACTGAAAATGTTGCTATGTGAAACTAGAAGAGGTCACAGGGATACAAAATTAACCAAGAAAATCTACACACCAAAATAGTGATAACATAAGGCAATAGCCCCTAAAATGTTTGAAATTCTACTAGCTAAACTGTAACCTTAACAAACCTGGTCCCGGCTAGCAAGTCAATTTCTATTACTGGGTCAGGTTTATGATTACGACATGGAACCTAACTTATGCATAATTCTATGAAATCATAGCACAAAGTAGCATCAGTAGTACCCTAGGGGTACCAAATCAATTTTGAGAGTGAGATACCAGTTCACTTTTAATCCCATCA
The DNA here is from genome assembly GCF_023055435.1 of Haliotis rufescens. Lineage (NCBI taxonomy): Eukaryota > Metazoa > Mollusca > Gastropoda > Lepetellida > Haliotidae > Haliotis > Haliotis rufescens. Next base: position 54,769,830 of record NW_025963779.1, on the reverse strand, counting down.
GAGCAACCTCAACACAGTACCCTAGTAGCACATTCAGTACATTCAGACTAGGATCCTCTAATGATAACTACTTATCATATTCTATATGTAAGTGCATTTTCATCTTGTTTGTGTGGCTATGTTTAAACCTTACTCAGCGTTAGAAACAAACAGTTTTTGTCCGCTAGTCCTTATAATGATAACATATAGCAAAACCATTAAAAAGGACAAATTTCTACTTGTCCTTATGATACCTTAACTATTGGGCAGTTTGGCAAGGACTACAGGACTAGTGCCAATTTCTACCGCTGCTAACTTCATCTAATATGTGTGGCTATATATTTAACTTCATTTATGATTGAAAAAGTTCAATGTTAACATACCCAAATCACACTATCAGAGTTTCAGATAAGCTGTCTATTTGCGTAAAATACTGAGGAATGAAATACGCAACATATTATTTTGAGTTATTTGCGTACAAACATGCAAAAACAATTTCAAAACCATCTTTAACAGCATCATGCTTAATTACCTTTCTGCTTTTTCAGCTTGCATACATGTGTTTATTTTTTTACAGATCTATATCTACTAATTGAATACTGGCATCTTACAATGAACTTGAGTGAAGTGGATAATACTAAATGTGTACTTCTTGATATTATTACGTTGATGTGTATCTGCTGTTGTGAGCATCTGTGATATGTGACACACCTGGGCATCACAGGTGCACACTAGGAGTCACCTGGAATAGAATTTTAAGCAGAAATATTTTCACAGGTTTACTTGTTGGTTTATAAATACCCAATAGACTGAATCCATGGGAGTAAAAATGTATTAAATAACTTAAGAGAAATGTCAATACCTAATGTGTATGATAACATGTGAGTAAATACCGAAACTCTCAAAAACAATCCTGATGCTTGCATTAGTCAATCTAATTTTCTGCTTAATGATACATGTATATCCTTTGAGTATAAGTCAGAAGCACATCAGATGACATGGCTTAAAAAGTTCATCAAACACATTTTTTAAAATAATAGCAAAGAACCAATTTGTTTGAGTACTGCGATTAATTGAATTAATTCCATGATAATGAGGTGATGGCTACCTTGTGTCATCTTTAGGTAAGTGGATTAGCTATAGATGTACAAACTGCAATAAGAGTGCTTTGACCACTTCTGACTACACGACTCATTGATGAAAATCAATACTCATCACCCGATGTCTTTTTTTTTTCATGAAAAACCTATTATTCTTAGTTCCCGATGGATTGGAAATCATATATACGTTTTGTCCTTGGAGACCAGTGACTGGGGATTCCATTTGTGTGAACAATCACCTTATTGTTGATAAATATGATCAATATTCCAAGTTGTCAGTCACCATAGTGCGGTGTTGGCATTTAATTCCGACAATTATCAACAGTCCATTGTTCAATCTTTGAGCACTCGTCATAGGGATTTGAAGTATATTTCAATGAAAGAGAAATTGAAATATTTCTATTGACACTCGAGATGATTACTGGAGAGATCACTCCTGACTGTTACCTGCACAATATTGCATACAAATGCCCCCAATGATTTTTCTGTTGACTAAACGAATGACATGACCTGGAATTTTATTAGCATACATTTTAAGCCACAATGCATCTCAACACAAAATATCATTGCGATTTAGCATGTGACTACATTTCAAGAATAGTGCTACTTCTTGCAGTTCACAAATCATTGGTATACACATGCAATATGATCAAAACAAAACAGTAAATTAAGCAATTGTGTTAACCATAGGTGACTGGTGGATATATCTCTTCTTCCCTATTAATATTTCTAGCCTCAAAGTATTCACCCTCACAGAAATAATCAAAGAATTAATAAATTAATTTAAAAAATAAGGAATTCAATTGAAGAAGTTCTGCCTTAGAACATATTTTTGTGCTGGAAAGTTCAGCTTCAATTTCTTACATAAACATGCCAGTCCTTACTCCATTAAAACTGTATACTCTCCAGAGAGCTGAGAATGAAAATTGAGTGCAAACTGTTCCACTGCCCGGGGTAATAATAATGTGGCACCTGGTGGAATTTAAAACATTAGAGATGAAATTGGAATCAGTACATACAGCACTGTCTCCTGTTCAGTTTTTACAAACTCTGTGTGGTATTAGGTGTCGACAAATAGCCAGTAATTTGAGTCAGTCTCTCATAGAATAGGATGTGCCAGACCAATTGGCTAGAACATTTTTTTCTGTTAGTCAGAAATTAATTTAATATCATGACAGAAACAAAATATAAGATAACACTCCAAAGATACATTTTACTGTCAAGGCAAATTTTAAAGAGCAAATCATCAAGAGCAGGGGTCTAACGTGTCTTAAACTACTATACATCCATAGTCTCCAGTTAAACATTCTTAAACCCTTTGAATGCTGACAGGCTGCTTTACTGACACCCACACCACTGGAGGAGATGGGTTGCTTTAACTGCCCTACATTTGTTGAAGGAGAATGCCATGTGTTGCTGAAGTGTCCACAATATGATATAAAAGCAGGAGTTTCTAATTTATGTGTCCTTGAAATTCATTGGTCTTTTTACATACTTTTTGTATAGTTTTACAAAGTATTTTCAATGTTATATATATTATAATGTGTTTTAAATACTCTTATCCATTAAAAAACTCTCATAATTCTGAAAAGAATGGCGAATAACATCTTATCTCTGTCATTTATGTTTTATATGTCGTTTATGTAATGAGCTTAAATAAAACATCTATCTTGTCTGAGTATACCAAGAACTCGTAAACAGCTTGTGATGAAGTCCTTTACAGTATTGCTTGTTAGAGTATAAGAAAACATAGTATTAACTTTTCTGTCAATGATTATAATTCTCTCCTACTCAATTTGTAATTTACGCAATTTATCAATTTTCACACACAAAATAGTGCATACCCGTACCTAAAATGCTAGCCAGAATACTGCAATCTTGATGATCTTTTGTTTCACAGCTGGATTTTCATGAGACACAAAAATATGAAATTTATGAATATATTATTATAATATATAACTGAAATGAGAACTGAGCAGAAAACTAATCTTACTTTAAGAAATATATATTATTTTCCAGCTTGAAAGCAATACATACACCAAAGGCCTTTTGTTCCAGATTAGTTCCTCTTGTTACAATACATGAATAGTTATCATGTCTCTGATAGTTTGTGGCCATCACTACAGCACTGAGATTCCCCTACAGGCTAAACCATCAAGTCAGAGATGCTAAGTGACAGCATTTCATCACTTAATTATTCATGAATTGAAGCGGAAATCAACATCAGGGCAAGAAATCAATGAAAGTGCAATACAATAACATGCCCAAAAGAAAGAAGAAATATATACTGAAAGATAATTGCAGCTAATGCAAGTTAATCCTGGTTGTCATAGCAGGCAGTACAGACTAGCATAAATCTACATATGATTTTACGGAATAAAAGCTGAAAGCGGAAACATAAACCCAGGAAAACAATAATGAGTGGAATTATTCATCATATTAAAACAGTTGTCATGAACCCAGGGATACGATAATGAGTGGAATTATTCATCATATTAAAACAGTTGTCATGAACCCAGGGAAACAATAATGAGTGGAATTATTCATCATATTAAAACAGATGCCATGAACCCAGGGAAACAATAATGAGTGGAATTATTCATCATATTAAAACAGATGTCATGAACCCAGGGAAACAATAATGAGTGGAATTATTCATCATATTAAAACAGTTGTCATGAACCCAGGGAAACAATAATGAGTGGAATTATTCATCATATTAAAACAGTTGTCATGAACCCAGGGAAACAATAAAGAGTGGAATTATTCATCATATTAAAACAGATGTCATGAACCCAGGGAAACAATAATGAGTGGAATTATTCATCATATCAAAACAGATGTCATGAACCCAGGGAAACAATAATGAGTGGAATTATTCATCATATTAAAACATATATAAAGATGTGTCATGTAAAAATTCAGAATTTGCAGCATCCTTTCATTCAAGATGAACCATCTTCTCATTATTTACATAGATGTCTGTGTTCTGTGGATCAAAGTATGTTGACTGTGTTGTAACTACATTACCACCTTCTAACACGTCTTAGATATGTAACCAAGACCCTCCATAACAATTACAATCAGTAATCATTAAGAATAAATATACAGTTAGTGCATTCAGTGCACCATATGTCTATCATCTTCAATGATAGCAGTGTTAATGTTACACATAAATGCACTAAGCATAGCAGAGAGTGCATATTTACAACCCACACCATTAAGTATCATTTAGATATATCTCTTATTGATGTAATTATCCGAATAATAAGAGGACTACGTACTAAGGGGATGCTGGTATGACTTTTTGTGTAGGATTACTCTGACCCACTGACATAATGGGCACAGTAAGAACATCAGTGACATATGTATTCTCCTGTGTGTTATTACTAGTTGAGCTTCAGGAACATCGGGGAAAACCTAGACTAACATCTAGTCTCTGAAATGAACATATTTTACAGAAAAAACAGTTGTTAAATTATAGTTATAAAATATAATAAAAAGAAGCCCAGAGACTGTTTTCATTTTCAGACACTGCAGTAATCTACCGGTAGACTTGCCAAACATTATAGACTTGCATGGGCTGTATTGGATATATTTGTTTCAGGGTCTGTATGACAGACTAGGGAAAAGCCTCTTGTTGCTAATGTGTATGCCTCTAGCCTAGACTTGCACAAGTATATAGAACTTTTAATTTGAACTAATAATTATTGTCTTAGATAATGTAAATAATAACAAGTTGTCCATACTGTCCACATATCTAGACTTGCTTATTAGGAGGATAGAATTACTTCACATCCATAGACTTTTCTTTCAGTACAGCCTTGGAGCAATGCTACCTCTGACCCACAGATCATAATGGGCACAGTAAGAACATCAGTGACATCTGTATTCTCCTGAGTGTTATTACTATTTGAGCTACAGGAACATCTGGGGGAAAGCCTCTTACTGTTGCTACTGTGTAGAATGACTGACCTACTGAACATAATGGGTACAACAAGAACATCAGTGACAGCCATATTCTCCTAAGTGTTATTACTATTTGAGCAACAGGAACATCTGTGGGAAAGGGCTCACCCTGTTGTGACATTCATAATGAGTGAGTTAGTTGGTTTAAATGCTGCGGGGAATTTTAGTATTTCAGTAAAGCACAAAGTGGAGCAGGTTGTAGATCTTTACCACCCACAAAAAACTGGTAAGATTTTGACAGACCACTGATCAATGGTGAATCTAGAATTTGAATAAATGTGAAAAAGCCCTTTCCATAATCATAACCCATGATCAACAGATCCTCGCACTGCCTTGGGATTTAGTTCTATGAAGCGACTTCTATGCAAATCGTGCCTCCACATCAGCATTGAAGAAACATATCATTCAGCAGCAGCTGATGAATGTTGCAATTACATGTAGCTTGAGAACAGTTGTGTCTGCCTCTAGCTTCTAACCCTCACATGCCTCTGCTTGCAAGCAGTCATTTTATCAGTTAATGTACCTCGAATATGTGATACAACTTGTGGTGTACACATGTTTATATAAGATTTAAAGGCTCCAGACATGATGGATACTCATAATCAGTTACATGTATGAATATTAGCTATTGCATCCAGCGACAAATGTGACATAATCAAATACCATCACACAAATCTTTGCAACAGAAGATGAGGATACCGGTACTTAACTTAACATAAGATGTGTGGAAAAAGGAGTATATTGTATGCAATGAAAGACTGTGAGAAAAGATAGTAAAGGTTGTGATTAATATTCTGCTGTGTGACCCACCTTGTCTTTAATCCCTTGGTCAATCTCTTCAATTGGCCAACCACAGTACGGTGTAGGAAAAACTCCATAGTTTTCTGTGAGCGTATTTCCTTCATGGAGAAGAGGATCTGGTTCCAAAATGTGGTCTTCTTCATCCTCATCTCCAAACCTAAGGTCACCATCTACCAGACGTGCTGTTTGCCCTTTGACAAGCCGTTGTTGTGCTTTCAACTTATCTGACTTTTCTCGAATCACAAGTTCCTCATATGTCTTCTCTGTAAACTTCCTGAAATGACACATCTTGCTGAATGGTTTAGGTTTCTCCTCCTCAGATTTCTTCTGTTCTTGACCAGGGTCCTTGATTTCAAGAGGAACTTTAGGAGGCATGTCATCTGCTGGTGACGAAACCTCCTCGTCCACAGGTGGGACTTCACCATCTTCAGGAATGGTGGTGGCTGTAGTCTTTGCAATGTCTTCATCTTCAGTTTTCATGATTTACACATGCAAACATCAGGTGCTACTTCAGTTTGGTGGGGCACGGGCCTGTGTCCCTGCAGCTGAAGTTCTTATGGTGTTTTAGAGTCTATTGAAGTTAGGTCCCATCAGTACTAACTTCCACATATACCATCTTCTTTATGTCTCATGCTTCCTGCAATTGTACATACACAGTGATTAATTTCTGAAATAACGTGTTTCTAATTACCACTTTCAACTGAATATCCAGTCTTTTCAAGTTTAATACCATATTCCAGTTATTGCAGTTTTCTTTTAGTTATTTTCACTTTGAGGAAAACATCATTTGAATGTATTTAGGTCTAATATTCTCAAATATGAATTCATTGCACTTCACTGTATTTATCTTCCAGCCAAAAGGATACACTTCAAAATGAGATTTGACAAATAAAATTACAAAAACGTAACTAGGCTGAAAATAGTTTAGTGGCGGAAACACTGCAAACATAAATCAAATACAGCACCATCAAATAAATAATTTCTTATTTGTTTTATTTTTACCCTCAACAGTGCTCAAACATGGGTGTATACTCAATGTATACAACCAACTTTGTTAAAGGTACACAAATGTGTTTAACCAAGTCAGTGACTTGTCATTTGTCAGAACAAAAACTGGTGCATTGAAAAATGTTTGAAACTGTTTGATACTTTTAGCTATTCCCTTGAATGAAAGATTTTAACTTTACCCAACTGCTGATACTCTTAAACAGCTGTTTGGAAATTAATAGCCATTTGTTTGAAGAATATATGTATAATTTAAGGTTTGCGATACAATATGCTGAGTAAGATACAAAAGTGTATCAAGTAATTTCCTTTGCAGAAAGTAAGCAAGACAATTCTGACACAATATGTCCATGTATGACATAATAGTAAAGAATTCAAACTTTAAATTACCCCGCAGGCTAGTAAACACAAAAATTCACAATCCTTCCTGAACATTCACTAGTCCCATGTTGCTGTAAATATGTTGTTTGCAAGCAACTGTTAAAATCTTTCAGTCTTTCCTGGTCTGATTCAACATAGTGGGCCAATCAGTATTAACTGCATCCACTAACTGAAGTGATGAATTCCAGGAAGTCTTGTCACACCCTAAACTATTATATAGTTACTGAACTTGTCAGCAGGACTAGTAGACTGTTACATTGTAATACCTCAAAGCAAAGTGGCTAGTAGATAATCACTGTATTCATCTAAAATGTTATCTAGTATGATAAAATAATATTAATATATACATGTATATTCAAGCTGTTGGTGTTTTGAAGAAAGCAACGGAAAATATGTCTCCAGCCCTGAAACATATTATTTCATATCCATCTGTTCATAAATTAAAAAAAATCATATCAAGGAATATCTACAAAAAGCAGAGTCCATAAGTAATTAAAGTTACTTTAGTTTTAAAACGTTCAACTTAACAACGATAATTCATGCTGTGTCATTATTGAAGTACTAAGAATATGAACTGAGAACCTCATTGCCAAACAAGATGTGTTTATGATCTGGTTGATACACCTACCTCAAGAGATTACCATCAGATAAACATAATAACTCATCTGATAACATACATATAATTCATACATCCTTCATCGCTCTTCAATTCGGTGTTTAATTCCACTGTCAGTGTCCCACTGTCAGTAGAATTCCAGAGAAAGTCGTTTCACTATTAATGCGTCTTCACAAACACTACGTTTGTTCCCAGTAGGTACACAGCTGTAAGCAACCCATGTTCACGCTTTGCATATTTCGTCCCCAACAACGAACACCTTGCGACACTCGTGACGGCCGTTACACAATAATACCCACAAACATGGCGTTCTAAAGACTACCAAAGATTGTGGGTGAAGTCGGCAAAGTTTGTATACACGCAAAGGTCTTTAGAATGGGAATTCTAACTGTTAAAAAGAAGACGAAAACGTCTTCAACTCTACCCTTATCACTGGTGTGTATCATCCAAACCTACCTTGTTATTAAGCCAGTCTCTATGTCACGTTATTAATCCAAGTTTAAAGATCACATAACGCCAGCCACGCCGAGGCAATAAACGCCAGCTCGCCAGGCATCGACTGCTCTAAGTCCACGACGTCACTCAGGTGTATGGGATTCCTTAACCATGTGACTGATCTGCAGGTATTGGCCAGCTATAGCCAGCACGGGCATACTGTTCGTTTGACGGCGATATAAGTCACCTGTTTCTTTCCTCAGTTAATACAGAATCATTTGACAAGATGCGAGTATTCACCACGATGATTTTGTCTAGCTTGACAAGGTCCAATAAGCAGAATGACTTTCTTTTGTTCTCAATAGTAATAACTAATTGATAAGGATAAACGCTTGGGTGATGCCAGTCCCCCCACACACAGTGTTTGTTTTGAGAAGTTATATACCAGGTTACATCGATTGAGTCCGAGTGTTATTGATGGTAACCGGCGATTGCTTACTAACATGTGTAACTTATCCCCTGCGTCGATGTCCTGTGAACTTTAATTATACAGCTTCGTTGACCGCGGAACAAACGCAGTTACCAGACAGTGGTAACGTCATAGTGAACACTACATTCCGTTAATCTTAGATATTCAAATATGAAGAAAATATCCGTTAACATACCTGTCCGAGTTTGTAGGACACAAGTATTCCAAACGTTACCGGTGCTAATCGAACTGGTAATCTGTTAAAACTGAGCGAGTTTTTCGAGAACAATACAGTAGCTGGGACTTCGGCTTAGTAAGTGATCGTTAGAGCGTAACAAGCAGCAAATTACTCGTAACTATATTTCCGAAATCCACTTAATCAAACGCCTATTGTATACAGGCATCTAGCCGCACTCTTGTAGAATGCAGTGGTGTATTAGTGTTGGGCGGTCGGTCGGAACACCCAAATCCTTTTATTGACAAGCCCCAATTATTGAAGATTGAATAGGGCTTTGCAGTGGCAAGGCAACGTCTACAGTTTGTCAATTGTAGCTGTGACGCCCGGGTGAAAGGTGACGGCTTAGATCGCAGGCCACAACCCTGACTTAAGTATTCCAACACTGTAAAAGTCCATACATTTTGTACGTGTCTGTCTGAGATTTTAATATAGATTCAGAGACACATTCACACAGGTCATACGTCCTGGCAATAGATACGCCGAACAACAATACGGATATACATTACTAGATACCAATCTCATAACTCGCCAATCCTCAGACACTCCCGAGTATACTCCTAGATTTCCTATCAAAGCAACAAGACCACGAAATCCTTATAAAGCAATTGTATCTATTTGCGTATACAAAACAAGCTTTACAGCATTAAAGAGCATGAAGGAAAAACATATCCTTGAGGCAATGACGTCATCGTTTGATAAACTGTTGGAGACGATCACGTCAGAAACCTTGCTTCGTTACACGTGACTACACCTATGGTGAAAATCATTTTGAAGCATCATAACATCGATTTATTCAAACTCTAAGATATGGTTCTGTCTTGAATGTGACAAATTTATACCCCGACCACTCGGCATTTAAACAAAGCCGATTGAATGGAACCATCGACTGGTATATAGCCGTTGTGTTGGACATGCGGCGCGTTAGTGTTGCTTCCTGTTAATGGCCAGTCATTTAGGTGTACAGTTCTATAATAACTGTTGACAACGGAAACGTTTCTATTCTATCTGTTCACTGGTAACTATATGTGTTGTTTAAAGTGTCGGCGACAGTCGATGTCATTACTTTCACCTGGCATGGTGTTTGTTCAACGTCTTATAATGAGTAAACAGTTTCATTATGGCTTTGAATATATCATCACTCACCGGCACAAATCAATGATGAAGAGAACTTACGCACTTAGAGAACACTGTCAACGATAATTGTTGCCGTCAATCAAGGAAACGCGGGTTTACTGAACCTTAGCAGGAATGTATTAAATGTGGGTTTTTTAATTGGAATGCCGGAGTCATTTTTTATTGTTTACATACACTTGGTAACTAGATGACGCAGATATCAACATAGTCATGTAGTAATAATCATAGTGTAACAAGATCACCATCTTCATCTAAAGTACTGTAACGTTGACAACACGAACAGCAGGACCTATGTAGCATGACCCTAACCACTAGACTCGCACGGCCTTGCAGTGTCTGGAATACAGCCTTTAATGTCAAAGTACGCTCTGACAAGAAATGTGAGTGAATGTAGTTGAACACCGCAGTCAGCAATGTTCCAACCATCATGCACGGCGGCCAGTAAATAATCGATTCTGGACCAAGCAAACCAGTGGGTATATTATTAAATAAAAGCTACAAAACCCTTTCCATAATCATAAGAAATCTGTGCTAAAAGCCGAGTCCATTTTACGATTCCGACTACATAATAAATATTTGTGAATCATGGTTCCCGTTGCATGAGCAACGATCACCATCGGGACAAGATGTCAGCAATCATCCAAGTCACACCATTGAAAGCCGAAGTTCTGAACAAAATAGTTAAATTCTACGCATTTTTACTAACACCCATCTCTATGTTTAGAAACACGTGTTTGATAGTAAAATGGCATACAATTTCATTACTTAATCAGAAGTGCGATAACACCACCCAATCCATATTTTAGTCCGTTCTTACGACAGGCGTGTGGTTTGAGGTCTTATTGTGACCCGTTTTCTCCACAAAGAGCAGGGGCGGTGGTTAAAGAGGAAACCCGGGTTCGAATCCCGGGTCCATTCTGCCGGTGCCTCACATCCCTTTTTGCGAACACCTTGTAGTATCACTTCACAGTGATTCATACACACATTCTATTGATTTAGTCGGAATCCTACAATGGCCTCTGCGTTTAGAAGGGATTACTTATGATTATGGATTATTTTGGTCGCTTTTTATTTAATATCCACATTTCACCATCCTCGATAATCCGTGCAGTGGATAATATCGTCATTCTGTTAGGACAAAATACCCGTGACGCGTTTGCAATTAACCATACATTCGTTTTGACGCTAAAATAGCCAACCAATTACATAAGACTAACGAGCGAGAGAAAATCTGTGCGATGTTACTGTTTGGACAGACAAGGATGGCGACACTTCCTAAAGTGAATGAATGAGTATGGTTTTACACAGCTTTTAGCAATATTCAAGCACTACCACGGCGGGGGACACCAAGAATGGGCTTCATACATTGTAGCCATGTGGAGAATAGAATCAGGGTCTTCGATGTGACGAAAGACTACCCCACCGCCTCGAGACTTCCTGCACGAGGATATGATAGCAAATGAGTCCCGCGTGTGTTTATCACAAAAGCATGGAGATATAACACACAGGTTTAACTACTACGCTTTTCGCCCTTGATTAGTTATTCACGTGCATGCAAAACCAAGATGTTAACGGATGAGAATTGTACGCGTCATTCAGCTTCCCATGCGGTAAACACATTACCCACATACTTGTTTCTTCAATATGCAAACAAAGAAATTTGATTAAACTATCAGTTTTGGAAACTGTCGGTAGATGAAGAAAGTTCAATCTGTAATGTAAAGCGAATGAATGTTTAAGGACGCAGTTTATAGAGTAAATACGTTATTCCAGCTATATCACGAATGCATGCAAATAATCGAACCCTTGACAACTTGTCTACGAGCAGAGGCCCGGGTGGTTCAGTCGTCTAAGGCGCCGCAATTCGCTTTGCAGAGTTGCATCCCTTGGGAACACCAGAGACCTTTGCTTGTGTGTTCGAATCCCGGTTCGCCCCGATTATGTTTCTTGGTTTGTCAGCACCATGTCCGTGCATGTGGGTTTCACTTAAGTGGTAAACGTCATCACTTCGGACTTCCGCATTAAGCTGACACGCCGTGATATAACTGAAACACTGTTAAACGCGGGGTTAATCCCAACTTACTCATTCTTACTGCAAGTATTGGATACTGGGGACTACATCTGTAATATGATTAAGTTGTAAGAGAGATATAACATATGTTAGAGTCTCAGCGGTAGAATTTAACTGTTTTCGTCCACTAGTCCTTATAATGATATAGCATATAGCAAAACCCTTAAAAGGAGTACATTTCTACTAGTCTTCATGATATCTTAACTATTTGGCAGTTTGGCAAGGACTACAGGACCAGTACAAATTTCTGACGCTGCTTTCATAGCCGCCATGCCACGTTTAGTCCCACCAGGCACCGTTAGACTGCACCGATATACACCGGTATACAATGCCAGCGGAAAGTCGGTATTCCGGGTCCTACAAATACATGTGCTCTATACATATACATAACCTCAATTATGAAACCTAATCGTCTTTCTGCTCATGATTTCCCGCCGGGGAAGTTAAACTTGCAAACGTCTTGCTTCATAGGCAGTTTATAGACTGAAACGTATCCTAACCGTTTAAAAGGTTACGTATATTCAATCAGAAAGGTCAAGAACCGATGTTGACTCCAAGACGTTTGGTTATACTGATAATGCATAGGGGGTTGTCTAAACATACATGGGGGCACGGATGGTACAGTCATCTAAGGCGCCACAATTCGCTGTCCCTTTGGTGTGCCCGAAACGTATGATTGAGAATTCGAATTCCATATTCGAGGTTTGTAAGCAACGTACCCTTGTTTGTTGGTTTCACCAAAGTGGTAAACGTCTAAGGCAAGCATTATACGTTGTAATGGGATTTCTTTCAACATCAAGCTGTCAAGCCGTGACATAACTAATATGCTGTTCAAAGCAGCTTAAACCAAACCTACCCGCCACTCACTCTTCAGTATTTAACTGATTATTTCGATTGTAAATGAGTGACTCACCCATAATAGGCACAGTACATGCATAGGCACACAACTTTTGTCGCAAGTTTATGTAATTGAAAGGAAGAACTGGTATCGTATCATATACATCATATAGGTATATATATTACATATTTTAATTGGTTCGTATGTGGCAATGCTATAAGTTAGTGAATGTCCAAAACACCACAGTCAGCAACATTCCAGCCATATCACTGCAGCCTGTATATGAACGCATCTAGACCAAGTAAACCAATGAGTGAGAGCATGAACATCGAACCACGTCATAGTGGCACCACGAGATGCAACCACCCAAGTCAAAGTCCACCGATTCATTTTAGTCGACTCTTACGGCAAGCTCAGGTTTTATACCGGGACCAATTCTACCCTGGAGACTGAGAGGTGGAGTAAGTAACACTCGTCCCAAGGTCATTTGTCGATTACCATTGTATGCGATCCATCAAAGGAATGATTCACCAATCAACCTCGAGTGACACGGTACAAATTGGAAGACTGAATTTCCCCAACTCAGCTCCTTTAATCACACGTAGTGGCACTTTCGATTTAATATTTACTTCTTCTTTGCCGACTAACCACGTAGATTGATCCCGATTTCTTCTTAAAGTGACGGAAATCTTATGGATGCCTGAGACTTCCTTAAAATTGCCGATGAGGTCAATGTAGCCTTGGCGATAACAAATCTACAGTAATGGTACTGTGTATATAAACTGGCATGTTTTAAAGAATTATCGACTTACCCAGTTTTTCTATGAAACAAGGATGATTCTGTCGACAAATATACAAAGCTTGTCAGCATTAAGTATCCTGGCTTTCAAACGCCGTCCTCTTTCTACACGGGAATTCATACAAGCATACTTCAGCATAGCTTTACCTCTCTGATAGTCTGTAGCAATGGTTCAGCATTAGGCAGATTTGTCACAAAGGGTTTACATTATGTAAGCGCGCTTGAGACGGAACAGTTCTTTCAATAAGCATAAAGCAAAATGCACAAAGAGGCATTTACGGGTATAGCTTCGATTGGGGATTTACGTATTGCCTGTCGATACGAATATAACCTGTGAATAGGAATTGGGTAACCATCTAACGACATATAGAGATCAGTGTTTCAGCATCGGGTATTGAGTAATGGTGTCAATAGCATGTGTTTGTCACAGCTGAAATCTAAATGACTAAACGTTTTGTTTATTGATTTTGAAGAGTGTCAAGTAGTAGTTGAAATTGTTCCCGAGAGTACGATTGTATTGACCGTACAGTGAGTCAAAAGTTATATATGTATGCATTGTCGCTCAATCCTTTCGATTATATATTTATTTACGGCGGGATACGGGCGGAAGTCCTACCTAGTCACGTGCAACTGTAAGGACAGTAATTACAAAGTAAACACGGTGTTCATTTAGGTCTTCATAAAGTCAAATTAAATAATATATGCAAACCAGTGTAGGTTTGCAGGTATTTATTTTACATTTTCAACAAAATTTACACTTGTTATACGTCCGTCATGTATTTTGTTCATAATAAGATATATGGTGTACAATGAAATACTATGTGGGAGACATCTTCAATTGAACTAGAATTGCAGTGTAGACATATTATTTAATGACGCACTACTGATTTTATAACCACTTATGGAAGTGGAATGCATTACTTAACCAATACCATACCACATCCATAAACTGGGCAAATTTTGTTTCACTATAAATACATGTCATCAAATCATTAGCCATTTCAAATCATGTAACTATGTATACAATGTATACGTTTCCTGGTAGAAAATATTACAATGACCAGTGAAAAAGTACCTCTTCAGTCGGATCTAAGAAGTGGAACACAAATGCTTTGTTCTTGAAATGACAATCGCGATGAAACCATCTGTAATTTGCTTTCATGAATGCCCAATTGTTCTTTAGACTTTCTTTACAAAATCTATGGAGAAAGAACCTTGCAAATCTGTGGAATACATAGTTAATGCTTCTTCATTATATTGTAAATGTAAAGTAATAAGACTATGGTAGCTCACCAAGCGAACACACTTTCTTAGATGGAAATAAAGACCCATGGGAGATAAGAACCTAAGTGCTTACAGAACTGAAATCCTACCGTGTAATTACTTTCTTCTCTCTGTCGAACAATGCCCACAGAGGGAATAATCACAAGTATAGCATTATAGACTCGAGTGAGGAAGGTTTTAGCCTTGTGCTAAGCGTCTCCACCTCAAGTCCGATAGTAATTGCTTTAAAGAATAATCATAATGTATAATATACAATGTGATCTCCAATCGTTGGGTTTTTTTAACCATTTAGGTCTAGATGGGCATCTAGGCATTTGCAGACTGGTTATTCTCTGGAGATGACATTGTTATTATAAAAAAAATGAAAGAAATACTAAACAAAATAATTAGTCCTCACTTGCCTATTAAATTCTTAACTGATTCGTTTCCATTTTTCTTTCTGTATTTGCAAACGTTGCAGAACATAAGAAACAATGTTTATAAGCAAAGTTATAATTACAGAATCATGAACCCTTCACAATCTATATCAATATGAAAGGAAATCGTTGAAGCAAAATGTGTAACCTAAATGATGAATATGTCACGTCCAATACAAGTGCGCTGTTGCGTGTTGAATTTCATAAGAAGCACAACCACACAGGTGTGACGTGTCACGTTCTGGCTAATAGTCGCCTGCTGTCACAATATTAGACTCTTCACCTCATGTTTTATATATGTGGTATAGATAGGAAGACCTTATTGATATGAACCTATTACCCCCTACTCGCTATTTACAACTGTCGTGGTGGAGATAAATATGGAAACGTTTGGTACCAGAGAAGCAGCAATATGCGCTAATATTTGGCACCGTTTGATTCAGCTACCTACGACCAAAAGAAGTATTATATTATTCTGAATAGTTAAGGGTAACAGATAGGACCTCCATACTAGCCTAAACACCAAGTAGTAGCAACAGCTACAAATCTAATGCAACCAATGATGGATTTGATGCATTCACTTGGTTTCCACCAAATATGTTTTGGAAAACAGAATGGCAGTTTTATGGCAAACTATACTTGTTTGGTTGACAAGGGTTTGCATGCTTTGTAACACTATACTGAAATATGACGAAATCCCTTGCCTTATGTTTGCAACATGCATGCATCCAGGTAGAAATTATCATCTCTCCTATTTTGCAATGGCTGGAATGAAAATAAATCACAGGGAACACAATCTTCATCCTGTCATACATACTCAGCTGAGCACTGAGCTGCTGCAGCTTTGGTAGAAAGAAATGCCAGGAGGATTTGACGATGTCCCTAACTTACAGTAGTTTGGGAACAGATCTTTGAGCACGAACAGTCTTTATTGAGATTGGGCCTAATCAGATAGCCTTGTTCAATACGCCTGTGTAAATCAGCATTCTAGAAATGCACTGTACACAAGTGATGCATACGCACGTCAGGATAGGGTTAGAAGCTACTGTTCACTCGATACAATGATATTGATCCAACATCTGAGCACTGCATGATATAGGTGTATCATCAAGTGCTTAGGATAAGACAATCTGTCACAAGTTCACATGGCTGTTGCTTATGGCAGCTGTGGCTTGTTGAAATAGGTTGAATAAAACACTTATTCCTGGTGAAATATGGGAGACATTATGTATTATTCCAATATGTGTCAAGCTATCATAATGGAATCTGTTACCAACATAAGTCTACGACTTAAGCCACTAGTCCATAGCCCGAGTCTAGTAAAATGTCTTTCAGTCCAGTAAGCTTTGCAATAAAAGTCCATACAGTAACACTAATATCTACCGACAATGATGTCAAAACACAGGTTCAGGCTGGTAGACCGAAACATTTTGACACAGACTGCAATATAATGCTTTTTATGTGCTTTAAACCCATAATGATGTTTTTGGAATGTCATTTTCTGTTATCTTTTACCTCAGGTGTATAGGTTACCACTAAATAATGATACATTCCCAATTACATGAATATCACCAGCCTTTTATAACATGGTAGAGGGAATTTACCACAAATGAACTGTAAGCTGATTATCATGGTCTTGAGCTGCTTTGTTGTCCAGTCTACACTAAATCTTGTGAAATGTTAACATGTGGCTAGGTATAGAATTCCACAATCTCATTGTTTAAAACACTAATTTGTCATGCAAGCCAAAAGTCAATATACTCATTAATTATTTCATTTCCAGGAAATTATCTCATGGCTGAGGGAAAGCTATCCGATCATGTTTTCAGGGGGGCAGAAAAGTCTTGACTCAGGCTAATCAGGCCAGACCTCATTGCCTTTGACAAGACCTTAAATAATAGATTAAAGTCGAGATTAAAGAAGCTCTAATTCAAAATCCATACTGCTTTTACATATGATGACTGGTACCAGAAATGTAATTTGAAACAGTCAGTCTATATAATGCTATATTCACTAATCTCATATAGACTCCCTGTTTGAATTCAATAAGCTGGACACCTTAAAAAACCCATCATACACTCCAGAAGAAATAGTGTTGGAAGCTCAATAACAATTACTCTCAGACTCTAGTTACTGGGAAATTCAGCGAATGAGATAACCATTGCTGAAAATGTTGAGTGGTTGATACATTTTGGTATAGATGAGAACATGAAACATCTGTGATTATGACTGGTAATTTAGCAATATAGGCAGATGTGGATGAAACAATCGGAATTATGGTAACGATGGACTAAATCATAGATTACAATACATGAATAAATGTAGTCGTTATTGTAAATTTCTAAATGCAGTATAGGCTCTACTCAGAAAATAACTTAGGTTTGTTTTAGCTTGTTTTGTAATCAAACATGAAAATAGTTGTCATCATCATTTGGATGTTCGAAGAATTCCAAAATGCATTTTTAATAAATATTTCTAGTGGAACAATTTCAACCTAGACCAACATAAATAAAGTTATGTAGAAGGTTAAACAAGAATACTTCCATAAAAGAACCCTTGAGTATTTAGGAACCCCTAAGACTCATAACTTCCTAGACCTGAGAAGGGAATGAGAGGAGATTGGGGTGGATGTTTTTTTGTTAAATATTGCTCTGGGGTCTGTAAAACCACAAGAGACTACGTTTCAACAAAGAAATTCAATTTCTGAATTACTGATTATCGTTGTCTTGGTCTCAGTTGAAAGTGGATAATGGATCAGAAGACAGATCAGTGTTCTTATCATCTTTTCAAAGCTCCCAGATACACTGATCTTGGAGAACATTGTTATCAAGGCAAAGATAAATTCACATTGTATTGTTTGAGTGTGTGTGTGTGAAGTGGTGTTTCTCAAACACCTGGTATCATCACTATTTCATAGTGATTTCACTGAAATCTCATTAAAATCAGATCTTAGTTCTCGCTATCGTTTGCTAAGCGGAAGCGAGGATCTGATTTTTATGAAATTGATTTCTATGTGACAAGTCAGCAAAATAAGCAAGGATCTGTAACCTTTGGAAAATGGACAAATTTGAGGAGCAAGCAGTGATCAAGTACTTTTAGATTGTTGTTTTGACTGGCTGGAAGTGGTGAACCCACATTTCATCCAAAGTCACAAATCGTTGTCAGGTTTTAGACCCTTGCTTATTCTACTGTCTTGTCACAGTGATATAAGTTGCTCAATGGAGTATTTTGGGATATACCTCTGTGGCATCATGTAATGTCCACAGCAAAGGATTTCACTATTACACAATTCCTTCTATGCGAGGCTCAGAACTTATCAATCAACCTTCATACTTCAGAAGATTTTAAAGAGATGAAGAGGTTTCAATCTGTCTGGAACATATTTTTTTCATCACAGATGCTCATCTTCTAGAAATGTGTCTTGATGAGATCTGTTCAATTTAGAGTGTGTGAAAACAGATGTCTTGTTACCTTTACACTTACCTCACTGACATAAACAATTCTATGTGGGTGTGGATGCATAACTTTATTTTCTCGTTTCTGTTTGAGTGAGTGAGTTGAGTTTACATTGGTTTTATCATTATCACAGCAGGGAACACAAAAAATGAGCTCTAAACATTAGAACCCACATTGAGAATCAACAGGTAAAACCTCCACTAATCTTGTATGCCAGTGAAAGGTCCCATGTGATTACCATCACAAAGGCACTACTTCAAACACAAATTGCTCTAGTTAACTGCTCCTTGTCACTATTCTAGATATCCGAGATCCTGTAATTCAAACAATACATCATGTCTTAATTATTGCCAGTATTGTCATGTCAATATGAACATTTTGTGATAGTCCAAAGCCTGAGTCAAGCAAATTTTAATTCTCATAAATGCAATACATATTATAACAATACAATCTACTGAAACGATGCTAAGAAACGAGTTCAGGCTAGCCGTCTCAAATGTTTTAAGCACAGTGTGTATGGATACCAGCAAGACAAATGTCACCAGGACATTTTTGTGATATTAGCAAGCATTGATTCTACTACACCATTGCCAAAAGTCAAAAGTATTGTTGGATGAGCAACAGTCAGTGCCCTAAAATATGAACTGATCTTAAAGCCTGAAATACTCAACAATAATCTGATACAAGTTTCTGTTAACATAATCTTTTCCTATATGCACAGACCATCCAAATATAGATGATGAAGTCAATAAACTCTTAAAGTACATCCTGTACCACTGTCTGCTACACAGCCAGCACATAATACCAACTCATCAGTGTTTATAGGATTATTTATATAGTGTCATAGGAACTCCTTTATGAGACAGTTGGCATATTGAACATATTGATTGACTTAGGAATACAAAGCTGTTGGCACGTTTAAAGACGAAGGTTCATCATATAACTACAGTCAAACACTGTTATGTCTAACTTTTAACTTTGATGTGTCGAACTTATGGTTGTCTCGAAGGAAAAGCTCGGTCCCTGCATATTCCTTCTTTATTCATCATTTTCGGTTGTGTCGAACCATGGATAACTAGAAGCATTAAGAAACCTTCTTTTCCCTACAAAGTTGGATGTTATTAGTCTCAAGTGGATCGTGAGTCATACGTAAATGCATTACATCTCGTAAATGCATTACAACACACTACAGCTAACAAACTTGAACATACGTAGCTATACAGCAAAGGAATAAATAAACACAAGTTGATTTTTTGTGTGCATATTTAGATAAATAATTCACAAGAGGAAGGTACTATCCTTGCAAACATATTGTGATTGTACATCTTTTATGACTGAATGGTTAGTGTTTTTATACTCACCAAATTGACAATCGCGTCTCTTGTAAAGTATATGTTTTACCATTGGAAAGAAATCAATACTCAATTCATGTATAACCTGTTTCCAGAGAGCACTGATAATTATACATGCATCAAGCATCAACTTGTTTTGTCCTGTCAGAAGGAAAGAAACAGCTTTGTTGACATTCAATCACCAGGAACAATGATGCTTGGTTGTTAACAAAAAATCTTCTCAAGAAACAAATTGATCTGATGGATGTTTTCCCAAAGTTATCACAGGGTTAGGATGATTATTTTCATGTTCTATTTGTAGGTGACATCGACACAGTTTGTCCAAATATACATTCCCCTAAGGAAATAAGTATACACATTCATGTTTACATGAAAAAAAGTTTCATATTTGGAACTGAATAACATCCAATAGTTTTTCTTATGTTGTGTTTAGGCACATAATCAATACTTGTACACACTATGTTCCTCCACCAGAGGTTGTAGTCACCATTACATGTTGAACTACCTGCACTAGGGTTTCACTAACAAAAACCTTTATTCTGCTTCAAGGGTAATTTCCAGTATTGATAATTGTTCGAACAGTTCCTGACAGCAACAAGCATATACTTTTTTAAGCAAATTGCGTGAGTGGTGGGTACAACCGGTGGGGCAGGACATGCTTACCTTCACAAATGTCTTAAACGGGATAATACAAGATTTAAAACATGTTTTAATTTAAAAATTGGCCAAAGGTGCAACGAAGTGTGGTCTCATACAAATCCATGTACCTTTATTCTGGTACATTCAGTGAACTGTTTCATGAATTTCAGTTCATTCATGTTGAAAGTGCCAAGCCAGATTTAATAATCTTCCATAACCTACATCTCAACCAAACAAATGTCGATGTCAGCCTAATGCTGCCACCATTCACTGGGTCATGTATTGGGAGATTGTCAGTGACAGAGATCAATTGTGTGGGATCAGTATGCCTGGCATGCTGTTGGCTGCCTGGACAAATTATTCTCACACTTATTACACTGCTGGATGAAAGGGTGGCAAGCAACCTTGTCATAAACATGCACCATTATTGCCATAAAAAAATATCTTCAGTACCATTTCCCTACCAGTAGGTGGTTGTTACTTAATTACTATTCCACATAATCATATAATTGGTCAATACTGTGTTGTCAATTTCCAAAATTGTTGATGCCATTGGGTCCGTTTGTAATAACAAACAGTGATGCAGCTTAACCAGAAACATTCACAAGCCAGTATGGTGATAACATATAAGAACTCCGCAAAAAACATGTCAAAAGCCTGAAATTCTACTAGCTCTCAGGATGCCTTCAACATTAGATAAACTGACTTGGGCTGGCAGGCAAGTGCCAAATTGCATATCTGTAAAATATGTTTTAGCATCCCTGGTCCTCAAGACATAATATCAAAGTTTAAGAATGTTCTTAACATAAACCAACTTAATTGCATTAATAACAACACACAATGACTTCATCAATATTTTCACAGTCCCTTTTGATGAACTGGATGGTATCGGTACATAGAAGGTTTGAATTAAGATGCTTATGATATGATAACAGCTCATTGCTGCATCTTATTTTGCTGTGACACGAACTTTCAATACTGCTATGGTTGTCTCAGAAGCACATGGTGAAAGCATCTTGGTTTTGAAATGTGGTGTGTAACATATTTGTGGCAATTGTTCCCTATGGGTGGTCTTCATGACGCATTAGTGTCAATTAACATTTTCATTACCAATTAGTTACAGGGTAGTCATAACATGTGGTGACCTTTTTTTGTGAACCTTTTCAATAACCAAGTTCCTTTAGAACACATTTTCGAGAGAAATGAAGTCTTCACTTTTCAAGTGAACTGAAATAAACTATAATCATTACATCAACTGGAGAAAAAGTTAAAATATATTGAGGGCAACTTTTGTAACTTTCTGCTTTGAAATACTTGCTTCCTAGTTTAAACCTGTGATTAGATCTTATCATCTCCTGAGTATTTGCTGGTTTATCGTTTAACTTTTCATGTAAGGTAAAATGTAATTGAAAATTAAGCGGTGCTAAACTTGTTAAGGATGTCAGTAGATAAGATGTTGTGTTCACTCAAAGTGTCAATTGGGAATCCTTTTTACGACATATTTTTTTCAAAGAATCATAAATTTTTAAAGCAATACAGCAGAGAATCATTGATTAAAAGTCAAATATTCAAAGCTACAAATTTATCATGATTATGTATCAGTCAGAAAGTGAATTACTTTCCATTATGTTTACAGCAAAAGCAGAACACTCTTTCAACTATCACATCACTACATTGTAACATATTTCAGGGTTAGAAACTAACAGTTTTTGTCCACTAGTCCTTATAATGATAGCATATAGCAAACCCCTTAAATGGGCCAATTTCTACTAGTCCTTAGGATACCTTTACTATTGGGCAGTTTGGTAAGGACTACAGGACTAGTGCCAATTTCTAACGCTGTATTTGAATGACACCATGACATTGTTTTTGTAAATTTGTGAATATATTTTGATGTTTTCTTATGGACAAATGTTTCATACTGAAATGGTTAGATATTTTAATAAGTTAAATACTAATAATTATACCTTTATACAAAACTGTTTAAAGAGCATGAATGATTTCCTTATAGGACTCTATATTTTGACAGATAATTAATCAACAATAAAACAGCATTAGAAATTGGCACTAGCCCTGTAGCCCTTACCAAACTGCCGAATAGTTACTGGGGTAAGGTATCATAAGGACTAGTAGAAATTTGCCATTTTTAAGGGTTTTGATATAATATTGTTATAAGGACTAGTCGACTAAAAATGTTAGTTTCTACCTCTGTAAAACAGCATCATCACTATCCCCTGCCACATTACAATTATAATTGTTCATATAGTAGTGAATATAAACGATGAAAAAATAAAGCCTTAAGAAGAGATATGCTCGCTTTATGTTATCAGAAAAAAGGATCAAATGTTAAATTAATACACACAAAAGGCTCCTTCTCTGGAAAATATAATTTATGGCACCAATTCTCAAACTCAGTTTTGATAAATATCTCTTAGATAAGCTAACTTCAGTAGTTTCTGAGAAAACTTGTCCCCATTGCAGACACTATGCACTTTGAAAAGTAACATGGATCAAGGGCCATAACTGTGTATGCTCAAAATCTAAAAACATGTGAGTGAGTGAGTGAGTGAGTATGTTTTTACGCCGCTTTTAGCAATATTCCAGCAATATCACGGCGGGGGTCACTAGAAATGGGCTTCACACATTGTACCCATGTCGGGAATCGGACCCGGGTCTTTGGCGTGACGAGTGAACGCTTTAACCACTAGGCTACCTGACCGCCCCTCTAAAAAAATGTACTAAGGGTAGTAACTCTGTAATAATTTAAGGGACCAATTTTCGAATACAGTCTAACAAACTTGTATCTCATAGATAGGCATGCATAGTTTCATCCATGTAACATCAGTAGTTTGAGAAAAGCTGTACCCATTGCTCACATTATGCAGTAAATTGAAAAGCACGGAGCAAGGGCCATAACTCTGTAAACAAATAACTTACGGCACCATTGTTCAAACTCAGTCTTGACAATATCTCTTAGATAAGCTTGTAAAGTTTCATTCATGTGACATCAGTAGTTTCTGAGAAGACGTGTCCCCATTTCACAGCAGTATGCACTAAGTTGAAAAGCATGGAGCAAGGGCTATAACTAATTTAAGATCATGACCAGTAATACCACTGTGTAACATTTCATTTCTCTAACTTAAATAGTTTTTGAGAAAATTCGTCTGTGGGAAGCGGATGGACGGATGGAAGACAGACAGACAACAGATGAATTCCGCTCCTATATCCCCAGCCCCAGTTCGTGGCAGAGGATAAAAATATCAATATTAGTTCAAGTTAAATACTCATATACAGAGCAGCGGACATCCTTAACCATGACTGACTAAGGTTTATCTAATCCTTCAGCATATGATAGTATTGACTTAAAGGAGTTCAAGAATCAGACAGATCTGACAGTGGCACTTTTATTAATTTTAAGACAAATATTTTAAACAACCTCCTATACTTCAGGTGCTCAGAGCAAACATCCATTGTCATGTTTCCATTACTCACAATGTTGCCACCATACATGTTGATCCAGAAAGGGATGGGGATACAGGGGTGTGCACCCTTGTCATTTGATAAGCAAACTCAATTTTAGAGACTATACACCAATATATGGTCTCTATCAATATCTATAGATTCAGATATTTTTAGGCAATCAGGCAATATACTTAATATAAATGTATAACAACACTATGACTAACTCATTTGGTGATGTAATTTCAACAAAATTACACGATTACTAAAAGTGAATAGTCATATCACAAAATGGACCCCAGCTTTTAAAAAAAGAGCTGTACCCATGTGTGCACATATGTTAGGAATTGGAGGCGGATCCCCAGGTGTAAAGATTGTGTTCATATTGTGCTGTGTCATACCCAGCACCTAGCAAAGAAAGTAACACATTTGAGTTTCATCATCATGTGTGTGAGACAATGGATACATGTTGATTATCATGATACATATAAATACATCCATATTCTCTTTCACCTTGGGTGGTATTGGAGGTATTGTAAACTCCTAGTTAAACATGCCCTGTGGGCTTGTATAGAATTAGAAACACAGAACACTGGAGTTCTGGCTAAGCTTAACATTGGCATAATGCCCACTTCTCCTTGTGTGACAAGGAACATTAACTTTCCTTGTGTTGACATATTATGTTGTCAAATGATTCATTCATTCATTCATTGAATCTTCCCAACACAGAACATATCATTATGGCCACACTTGACTTTTAGTTTTTCTTGATGTACATATTCAATCTGTGAAAAATAGTTATGGTAAGGTTGCTATAAATTAACACAAAATAAAAATACTTTTCTTACATTTTTTCTCTCTCATTTAACTGAAATTATTTGAACAAAATTATTTGTAACTGTGTGATTGGCATTCTAGAAGTTGGTGAGTAAATAATAAATATGCACAACTTTATGGAATTATTTGTGTTAAGAAATGATTTCATCAGACATTATTAGACTACAAATAGGTATATCTGAAGTATATAGGTCGGAGTCAGATGTATGTTAGGACTCTATTCTGTACACATCGTTATACTCCATTTCACTTGACCTCACCTCTATTCTGTGGTGGATTGTCTCAGTTATGGCAGATTTAAGAACTCCATTGTAATAGACAGTCATTTATGGGTTTAACGTCCACTTCTGAACCAGTCAATTTCGTTCACTTCAAAAACAGATAAGATTATCTCATTAGGAAGAGAAAACTGGATGCATTTAGTGGCCTGATGTTAAATTTTTGCTATGCTTTTGTTAAAGCGCAGTTGTACCTGAAACATGGTGAAATCTGTTTGTTCACAATTCACATGACAATAACAGCTCTGGCATTTAAGTTGGGATATCTACAACTGAAACCGGATATATTGTTTTCAAGAGTTGCCTGTACCAGATACCATATACATGTACCGATATATTGGTGGTGTATGGTCTCTGCCTGTATGTAAAATAACATTACATTCCAGACATCCAAATGTGCTGCTAATATTAAATTTCCCAAATATAATGTCAGTATTTTTATGAATTAATGTTACAAAACAAATTAAGTGAACGTGGCTTTGACTGTGTCCTTAAAGTTTGATATATGTAAAACTACAGCTGCTAATATCCTGGAGAGCATTTTGTCATCAAGCGATCTAAAAGGCTGGTCACCATACATCGATAGTATGACCATTTGTTTAGAAAATGTGGTTGTACAGGTGCACAGGTGATGTGAGAAGACTTTTTGTGTCAACAGAGCCTTTGGTGATTGAAAACCTGCCTATTTAAAATGTTAAATTATTTATCATGTCTATGAAACTAAAAATGAAGATTTTCCAATTATTTCATAAAAAGAAATGATTCACTGCATAATTAAAAACAAATACTAGAGATTTCATTAATTTCTTTATGAACAGAAGACAGTCAAATTCCATTAACAAACTATCTGGAAACAATAAAGGTACAATATTGTGGGCCTAGAATATGTGCACATGTCATTATATCCGGTCCATTACTATGTATACTCACACGCAAAAGAAACGCAAGTGGTTTTAAGCAAATAGGTAACAAACACGGAACCATAAATTGATACGAGTTTTAGCATGTAGTGAAGCCTGATGGTGTTGTCAATATTTTTGGTTGCATTTTGGAAGCCCTGAGTAAAAACGCAACATAAAAAACAAATCGCCAAAATGCACCATTTCAATGAATATGTGGGTATCATTCACCGATTTCTCGCGAAATCGAAAATGCACGAAACTGTCACGAACTGTAGTGGGTATAAAACTGTGGCCGATTCTTGGACCTACCACTCCTTGGTCAGAGAAACTTGGAAGCTGGAGAGTCTGTCCAAGATGTTGCCCGTCATTTCAACGTTAACATAACCACAATTTACCGTCTCCTGCATCGATACAATGCTACACAGACCACAGATTACCTAACTGCAAGTGAAAGTGTTCAACAGACCACAGGAACCCATAATCGACACATTAGTCGGGACACTGTGATCTGACGTCTCCATTCCAACAACCTCAGATGTCGCCGACCAGCAGGTCGTCCTGTTCTCCAACCATGGCATCGACAAGCACGACTTCAGTGGGCACAGGGTCATCACAATTGGGGTCATTGTGAGTGGAGGCGTGTCATCTTCTCTGATGAAAGTCGCTTTTGTCTCCCATGCAGACGGAAAAGGCGTCGTCGATGTGATCGTTTCGCTGACAGAAACGTTGTAGAAAGGGATCCATGGGGTAGACCTAGTGTCATGATATGGGCAGGGATTGGACTTAATGCGAGACTTGGACCCATGTGCTTTCTGAATGTTGGTCAAGGTCGGGGACACGGCATCACTGCTCAGTGGTATATATTGACCAAGTGATCAGACCCCACGTTGTTCCATTTTTTGCACAACATCAACAACACATTTTCCAGCAGGACAACGCTCGTCACCATGTTGCCAGAGCTACCATGGCCTTTTTGCAACAACACAACATCCGTGTTCTACCGTGGCCAGCCCTCAGTCCTGATCTGAACCCCATCGAACACTTGTGGGATGAGGTTCAAAGGCGTCTGCACAATGTGCGCCCCGTCCCTACAACTGCCGATGAACTAAGCACAGCTGCTCTGGATGTGTGCAGGAGGATCCCTAGGGCCTTCACAAATTGTCTGATCCACTCAATGTACAGGAGATGTGTGGCAGTGATCAATGCTAATGGTGGTCACACCAGGTATTGACTGACATTATGGGTATTGACCTGAAACTGTGTAAGCCCTTAACATTTGAAAAAAACCAATTATGTCATCTGCCTTTTAATCCATTAAACTGTCTTCAGTCAAATTTTTGTCAATCTTGCCCTTTTAGTATTTCTTGTCTTTACTGTTGAAAATAAATAACATGTATTCTGCATACTCGACTTGCGTTTCTTTTGCATGTGAGTATATAATTAACAACAAATTCTAGAGATGGCATTCATTCACCTGATGAAGGAGTAAGCATATACTCCGAAACGTTGTGTTCCTCATAATAAAGAAGTTGACATCCAGATATTCTCTTCCTCATTACCATGTAAACTCACGGGCAAAAGAAACGCTGGTTTTATAAACTTTGACACAGTTTTGATCAAAACCTAAAACCATGATTCAATACCATATAAAAACATTCTCCCAAACGCGCCAATTATTTTACAGGGGTCGTGGCGAATCTGCAGCACGTGATTTTCGGAGAAATACGTTTTTTCCCTCTTTTTGTAAAAAATGCATAAGGAAAATTTCGTGCAAGATTTAGGTATAAATTGTTCACAGAAACCTTCTGTAGCATTGAATCGTTTAGATTTCACCTACAAGAATGCCACGCTTGACGTCTGAGCAGCGAGAGAGAGCAATAGGAATGTTGCAGATGGGTGAAACTCAGACCAGAGTTGCAGAAATCATGAACTGTCACAAAACCACCATCGAGAGACTGGTGAAACTGGCCGGACATCAGACAAACCACGAAGTGGAAGACCACGAGTAACCACACTCAACGAAGACCGCTATTTGCGTATGTTGCACCTACGTAACAGATTCCTCACTGTGACGTCATCAGCACAAAATGCTTTCCAACACACCCTCAGCAGAAGGACTGTAGCCCGACGTCTCCGCCATTTTGGTTTGAGAGCTTATCGACCTTTGAGGGGAATGACCTTGACCCAACAACATAGACTCAACAGATTGAGGTGGGCTCGTACAGTGCAACGCTGGCAAAGACGACATTGGGACAGAGTGCTGTTTACCGATGAGAGTAGGTTCCAGGTTTTCACTGCTGACGGCCGATTGCGAGTTTACCGGTGTAGAGGCGAACGTACGACACGTTGCTGCGTTCAGGAAGTGCACCCCCATGGCGTTGGCAGTGTGATGATCTGGGGCGGTATTTGCGGTGACACCAAGACCGACCTGGTAGTTATAAATGGTAACCTCAACACTAACGGCTATATCAACCAGGTCCTTACACCAGCCGTACTTCCAATCCTGCAGAATGATCCCAGAACGCTGTTGCAACAGGATAACGACACTCCACACTCTGCACGTGTTACAAGAGACCTTTTGAATGCAAACAACAAAAAGTTCTCCCGTGGCCAGCCCGATCCCCTGACATGAATCCAATAGAACACCTCTTGGACCATCTTGGGAGACGTATTCGGCAACGTCAGCATCCCCCACATGACAGACAGACCTGGACGCAGGCACTGCAAGAAGAGTGGCGTCTCATCACTCAAGCTATTGTGAGGAGACTAGTAACATCAGTATGACGTCGTGTCAGGGAGTGCATATGTGCTAGAGGTGGACACACTCGATATTGATGATTAATTGTGATTTTCAGGTGTGTTATTGTTTGACAACAAGAAAAAGAACATGATCGAATTATGGACATTCAAACACCTCTTCCAAAAATGCTCATAATTCCTGAACATATCATCACGTGGCTGTCAGAGTTCGTAAACCTGATGTCTATTGTTGTTTCTGTAAAATAAAATGATATCTGTTGACATAATTTTTCATATGTCTTTATTAGATGCGAATATTAGAAGCCAGCGTTTCTTTTGCCCGTGAGTTTAGTTGCTCCAGCAATCAAGTAGTCCTTTGAATACCTTTCTGGTCTTGGGGTATCAGGCAAGTGTTCATATTTCACACTGTTCTGAGCATGTCCTTATTACCTGTTCTGTTGTTCATACTTCAAATTCATGCAACATTGGTTGGCTGTATCAGGTTTGTCATAAGAATATCATTTATGCAAATATGTGAACAGTTTACTAAGGTTATATAAATTCAATTTGAACAACACTATAACTCAGTGATCAAGTGATGTTATTAACAAAAATGAATCCCTATTTTCCAAAAGCTATGTCCACGCTTGATATAACATTATTTTTGGAAAATAAATCCAGATCATTAACTTGAGTCAGCAGAAAGTCAAAGTGTTGACTGAATGCCTTAATTGGCTACGGTTATAGTCAAAACGGCCACAATGTTTTGGTCAAAATGGCCACGAAAGAGTAAAAAATACCTCAAACCCCTAGTTAAAACGGCCACACAAAAAAGTCAAAAGAGACACCCTAAAAAGTCCAAAGGTCAACAAACCCAAAGTGGTGACATTTTACATATGAAAGTATACATTTTGTATGTTTTATTTCTTTATTCATTCCATTAAACAAAGATCTTTACAGTAGGCATACATCAGCACTATAAAGCACCTCTTCTGGCTCAACTGGCTAAACATTGCTCATCCCTGTGCCCCATGAGTCCAGTGCTTGCAGGAGTCACTATCAAGAGCTTGCTGATTCTTCAGAACAGTTTTGGTAAAATGTACACATTTAGCAGGCTTATTGAGTGGTAGGTAATGCAAGTGATCCACTTCACCCCATGTATATACCAATCACTCTGACACTAAGTCAATCCAATCACAGTGGACAATCAACACAGTATGTTATTATTTGATACATTTATCTACCACACTTATCCAGATACTAGTATATGCAAAAAGGAGGTTTATTTGTTCCTCAACCAGTGGATCCATATGCATTTCAGTAATCATTCTCAATTCCCTGGGGAGTATACAACCCAAGCTGCCTAAGGGCATCCAAATATCAGGTTCCATTCCCTGCGAGGTGAACAGGCACATTTAAACTAAGTCACTTGCCCAGGGTGACACCACACGTTTTGACACTTTGTGCTTCGCCTTTTGGGTGTATGAACATATTCATGTTTCCACAATCTGGTCATCCATCTACCATGGTATGAGTGTGCACAGGGTGAATGCACTGTACACTAGGGGAAGTGACAACACTTTATAGTTCTGTAAATGTTTTTGGTCCACAGGCACTAGAGGTATACAATCTAAGCACCGGCACTTTCGATCATTTTCCCACTCTGTTGCAAAATTTTAGTAAAGACAATACACACACAGGATTCACAGATGATCAAAGGTCCATCACACACAGTATCAAAGTATGTATTACAAAAGCTTAGTAAAGACCACACACACAGGTTTCACTATAGATCAAAGTTTATACTAAATCCTTTGGATTAATGAAATAAATATAGCAAACAAATAAAAACAAACACTATGCTTTATATTTATACTTTTTCAAGTTGCCGTTTTGACTAAGATTTGTGGCCCTTTTGAGTTTTTGGTGTGGCCCTTCTAGACTTTGCTAGTGTGTCTGTTACCCTTTTGACTTGTTCCCATGGGCAACTTGTAGGCCTAGTAGGCTTTAGTTTTGGCAAACAATAGTATACTTGAAATACCTCAGTAATTAAAACCTGTTTAAACTCTGATATGTGACCATCAAATATACGTATAATGAGATAATAGTTTTGTACCTATAGGGCCTAGTTGTAACTTTTGAATGTCCAATATTCAGTGTTGTGATGGGCATTAATTTGTATTTCCCGCCGTCCTTACTGATTGAACGATAAACTCTTGCGACCTGTTTGATTAGGCTATTCATTTCGGTCGACGGGAATTTATACAAATTCATATGTTACAATTCATTTGTACTCACGTGCTGGTTTTAGACTGCTACTGTATTTTTTGTGTCAATAATTTTGTTTGCGTCTGCATGAGCAATGATGGCAGGAATCGGTTTCCTTGTTAATATGCCTGGACGCATCAACAAAATTAGTAGACAGTGCCCAGTCTCAATTGAGCGATCAAGGGGAGATTACTGTTGTTTCTAGTGCTTCAGTGAGATGGAGCAGGGACGAACATGACAGACAATATTCAGGTAGGATCTGCATTCTCACAACGAACGTGATTGTCAATCAATGCGATTTCTTTTTATCATTTCAACAACAACAGTGACCACTAGATAAAGATTATTCAAACGTGTTAAAGTCAGATAATCATCGATTACGATAAATTGTCCTGTCTATCGTATTTACATAACGTCCGTACAGTGCTAACACAGACAATGTTTGAGCATTCTATAATTTCTAATGGTTATGGCAAACTGTGAATTACATGATTGAACAGTGAAATAGAACACTATTTCCGTATTCAGCATATGGATCAGGATACTTCACACGATTATTAAATTATGATAAAATATACACTGTATACAACATTATTTTGTGATTAATGAAACCAGGTTTGTTTGTTTCAGATTAAAGTCTTATTTTTTGCCAAAAGTCGTGATTTAGTTGGGCAGAAGGAATCACTTGTGGATGCTCCACCATCTTTGTCAGCACAACAGCTGTTGCAGCTACTGTTGAACAAGTTTCCAAGGTTTGCTTGTCATGGATATTGTGTCTCTTTAAGTATCATTTACTCTTACATCTTTGTAAGGTGCTGGAATTTGCTGAGTAACAACAGAATTAACTGATCATGGGCTTGAATACCAATTATCATGACAGTGAACTTTACCCGTGCTTGAGTTGTGCTTTTTGACAAAATTTGTGAAAATATAAGTCCTATTCTTAAAGGGGCACTGATCTAATGCAATTCCGAAGTTTTGATAAGTCACTTGCTTGGTAATTTTGCGATTTTCGTATACACTATTTTGACTTGCAACACAAAGTATATATTTCACCTGAGCATATGCTTTTTTTATAGTGTGTATATTTTTTTACTGTCAAATGTGTAACAAATTTATTAAACGTCTAAATATTCAGTTATTTTACAAAGTGACTGAAAAACATTTCCATCTGTATTATTATGACAACGAATTCCAAACATTTTGATGTTTAATGTCATCACCAAGAGACTGAAAATGTAACGTTGAAAAGTACATTTCTAAGTTGTTTGGCTTTTAATCCTACATAATAATCTGTTGTGATGTTTGTAGGCCCTTTTGATCGTCTTGATCAATCTGGACAGATTTTTTAGTCAAAATGACTGCAATATTTACACATTTTATAAATTGCCTGAGAGAATCACATTTTACAAATTGACGGTAATATATACACGCTTACAAAGGAAAAGACCTGTGACAACAACGACTATCGCGCATTGAAGAATTTCCCAACCAAGACGTAGAGAAACAAGAACGAATCGGTTCAAATGAAGGAAAACAAAATGCAGATATCATAATTACAACCTACCAAATTTATGTGTATAAGTTTTAGGCAGCTTCCTTGTTCGAGGAATGTATCCGTGAATATCCACACAAAGGAACAATATCCCACTCGTCTGCAGCTGTACAAAGAAACTTATTTGATGTCACGTGTCTCAGTAACAATCAAATATTTTAAAAGATATATATCGTTTCGGGATATTATAACCCGTGTTCGTTTCTCAACTGATCGCTTGGATTGTTTCAGGTGTTTTACATAGGTGTCAAGTCTCAATGGTCGGCTGAGAAAGCCCACGTGACAACTATTTTCATAGCGTCCACGGTTCCTAAAAATTCCATTGAGTGATAGATAACAATGATCAATCAATCAACGTATTATCAGTTAACCCTTTGAACAAAGTATGTTGTTTTTACATCGGCACTTCGCGCCATGATATGAGTGTATTCCCTTTGTTTTAGTAAACCTAGACATGTAAACACTCACTCTTGACATATCCACTGTGCAAGATAACAGTGATTAATCAATCAACATATTTTCTGTTAATCCTTTGATGACTAGGAACGATCCGTTGATTTACAAAAAAAAGTAAATCAACTGATCATTCATCTCTTGCTGGGCTGCCACGTGCATATTACATAACACACATTTCACCTCACTTCAAACCTGGATTTAGATTGAATAATTACCCCAGACACAATAAATGCCAAATGGGAACCTTTGTCAGGTAATATAAGTGGTGCTACCACTAATTGTACCTGTAATAAATTCATTAACTGAGCATCAAGTGAATGACGACAAATACACAAGTGTAGGGTTATACGAGAAAACGTGAATGACAACAAGGGAGTAGTAATCGTATTATCAACGCAAGCCGAAATCCGAAAATGCTTTCACTGCATGGATACTGTTTTTAGTATTAAACTATAACCATCTGGGGTATTTCCAAATGACGACATCCGATGAGCTCCCTTGTTCTTTTTGTCTGTTTGTTTAGGCTGAAGAAATGAATTAACATGCGCCCTTTGTCGAAATCTTTATAGATCACAGTTAACCAATCAGTGTTCAAAAATGCGTAAAACAAATATTGCCTCCAGCCTCCAAGTTTATTTAGCTGTCCTTGCAGACGGTAGCCCAGTCTCTGGTCACGCTCAGTTGCGTTGCGTATCATCCGGGTACTCACGGGGGAAAAACAATAACAAAGGCAACAACCAGTCCGTTAGATCAGTGCCCCTTTAAATCTAATACTAAACTCTACCTGCATTTGTTACAGAATTAGAAGTAATAGGAAATAGGGTTCAATCCGTAAGCATCACTTTCCAATAGCTAGTTGACAGTGACATATGACTGCTGTTGAAAATTGAGCAACCTTTTCATATATTTTCAGCATTTCCCCTATCTCAGAAAACATTGTATTGTCATTGAATGAAGATTATATTGACCCAAATGACAACGAGTTAGAACTTCATAACGGGGACGAACTGGCAGTCATCCCACCAATCAGTGGAGGATAAACCAATGCACACACAGGTGAGGCTTAAAATAACTTTTAGGGGTCCCAGTCATTGAAATAGGGGTCCCAAGGTGATCTCTGTGCCCACAGCAATTTTATCCCTGGCAATCATGGTTATCAGAATGGTTGTCTATTTGTTATTCATGTTTTTTATATTTTTTTACTCCTTAATGCATTTACTGATGGTTCTTGACAGAAAGAAGAGCTGTGTGAGGTCTTGCTGAAGAAGAAGTTGTTCCAACTGCTTGTGTGGCTAATCCCATCACACAGCTCCCACGTGACCACGGAAGTGATGACGTCACATATCATAACATTACTGCTGTCACTCAGAGAGAACAGTCACCTGTTTTGAGCTCTCAGCTTTACCCATTACAATCCTTTGCAACACTATTGTTTAATGTGATTATATCCTTCCTATGGTTTTCATATATTAGGCTGAAAAAAAAAAGAATTGGTTCCCAGGCAATAGGTTTTGGAAATATCGTGCAGGCGGGCCGCTTTTTTTTTTTTTTTGGTTGTGTACAAACTAGTAAGAATACAAATATCCAAATCCGTATATCGCTGTGTATAAGGCGAGTTTTTCATACAGTTGATTGCTACTTCCTGCTTAGTTTACGAGACAAGACACACGGAAATCTTAATCTCTGCATATAAAACAATGCCAATCAGAACAGGAAATACAATTTAATCGGTAAATCATTATGTCTAGTGATGTTTTATCTCAAATTTGTATTGGCCAAGTTTAATTGTTATAATCTGTTCGTTTTCCTGAATTCGCTGAAGGGATACGATGTAATTTTATTCTGCGGAAGACAAACACATTTTTATTGCAAATGTTGGGGCTTTGTATGCACTGGTGAGGTGCTTCACTCCGATTCGCTTTACAGACGGGGTATATAAATTAGCATTTCCCGCTTATTTTACGAGACAAATACACATGTAATTGTAAATCTTAACCTCTGTGAATGAAACATTGTCCCGCATACAGTACACAAATACCATTGAATTTGTAAATCATCATGTCTGGGGATGTTTTATCGCAAATTTAATGTAAGACCACATCATTCCAAGAACATTTATTCTTACATCGGTTTTAAACGTAGTATATTTGTTTATTTTAATTGTTGGCTAAATTGCATCCCATCACCAGCAGCTGAAGTGTTGGTGTAAATCCTGCTGGGGAGCCGTGCAGGTAGCAAAAGTAGTGTAAGTCCCCACGGTCCCTAGTGAGGTGGCCTCACTTTGGTTGCTGGTGATCTATAGGCCTTTTTTATATTGTATTTTGTTGAATGAAAATGTATTCTTTTAACTGTTCTCAACTAGTTTTAAAATCGAAACTGTGATACTCTAGTTATCTTACTGTCCATCGTTGACAGCTTTTTAATTAAATCAAAATATAATTATTATAACTGTTTCGTCACAATATGGTTGAAATATTGCCGATGTGACGTTAAATTTCACTCACTTACTCACTATCGCAAATTTAATATTTTCATTGACCAAATTTGCAAACAGCAAAGCAAGCACACAAACTCCTATTTCTGCCATGACCATAACCATGATAATACACGAGATGTGCAGTAAAGCAGTGCGCATGAAAAGGGAAAGTAACTGCTATATTGGATCGTATTGTTTTTAAGTATTGTAGCATTTCACTTTTGGGGTCGTGTATTCGAGACGCGGAATATTTAAGGGTTTTTTGGGTGTGTTTTTTAAATGGAAATAAAGACTTTGTGATGATGTGGCGGTGCCTATGAACCAAGAATATATTTTTTTCAGCCTTACATATGATCTTTAGCATTGCATCTTGAAATCTACCCTCTAACCCCAAATGTAGTAAAGTTTAGACTTTTTTTTATTTCTTTGGGAATGACATCATAGTGAATTTTGATAAGGAAGATCACAGCAACCAAGAGCCTCACTCTCATTGTTATCGTGCCTTGGTGACCAGCAAGAGGTTGGCTCGTAGACCTCAGAAGTCTTGCAGAAAGCCATCCCTTACCTCTACTGGGGTGGTCCAACCTACCCATCCATCTGCACAGCAGGTTACCACACCCAACGCCAAGCAGGTTTCATCTGCACATCTGACTGATCTTGAGAGAGATCTAGGCACAAAAGGCTATTCAGTACGGGCAGTTAAGACCATTGCTATGGCACACTGACCTTCAATCCGAGACCTTTATGATTGATAGGTGGCGATCCAACAGAACCTTTTGTAAAGGAAAGGGTCAGGACCCCACTACTACCTCGCCTCAATTCTTGGCTGAATACCTCCCTTATCTGCATACCAAGCAACACCTGAAAGGCAGCACCATTACTACCTATTTTGGTGGCTCTCAATTTGGTGATGGAAATTCCAGAAGATCAAAAATTACAAAGATCCTAGAACTACAGGCGCTATGACGCTCATTGCGTCTTGAAGATCAGAGGGCTAAGTTTCTCCTTCCCGCATGGGATTTGAATGTCGTACTTCGGTGTTTGCATGCTCTGCCATTCAAGCCTCTCCATGCTACATTGTTTTATAACCTCACCAAGCAGATCTTCTTATTGGCACTGGCCACAGCGGCAAGGGTAAGTGAGCTTCATACTTTCGACATTAACCGCATATGCTTTGTGCGTGGTACGCACAGACCTTTTCACCTAGGGCTGTGCTGGGATTTCATTGCCAAGAATCAACTACCAGGACAGTCCAACTGGTCCTTCTCCATCCTACATTTACCATCAATTGTGGGAACTGAAGATGATGAAGAACTCCCATTGTGCCCTGTGCACGCACAGTTTACATCCCTTGCTCCAAGACTCTGCATGGTGCTAGGAAACACCTGTTTATTATCGTCTCCAGACCTCCCTGAATGAAGTCAGCATGATCACCGTATCATTATGGTTGCGTGCTATCATCCTTCAGGCATATGAGATCGCCATCTTGGATCCACCAAGAACTAACAACTATCACGAGATCCGGGGGGTAGCCTCTACGATGGATCTACACAGTGATTGCTCTGTTAGAACCATCATAGAAGGGTACTTTTGGAGGTCCGACATTGTCTTCGCAAGCCACTACCTGAGGATCATGGACTTGGAAGATGTTGGAGGCATTTGTAGTTTTGGCCCTCTGGTCGTAGCCCAGCAGGTCACCAATCCTCGCTGCCATTAAGAAGCTCCTCCTGTCCAGAGCCAACCTTACCCGACTCATGCTGCTGCTAACCAGCAAATTGGCTTGGTAAATCAGTTTCTAGACTTAAGCGCTGTGACGTCCTCATACTCTCGTACCGTCCGCAGACATGATTGGTCGAAGTAGTTACAGAACGCCGCAAGTGATTTGCTCAACAACTGCCGTGAACTACTGGAGTTTATAAAGATGCATTAAGAAGTAATGCAGGATAAGTTAACAATTGAGCAAAATCTAGATGTTTTTTTATATTTGTATACTTATCCTACGATACTTTGTCTAAAGTGGATGATGATGATGATGATCATCATCATCATAATAATAATAATAATAATGATAATAATAATAGTAAATATTATTATACTGATAATTTTGGAAGATGTTGATAGATTTGATAAATCTGAATAAAATTAATAAAACAGCTATTGCCTCACATTTCATGATATATATTTGTTTTGGATATTGTAATGGTTAAGGTGGTCATAAGTTCATATCCACATTGTACCAACATGAATCTGGCAACAGCTGCAGTGCAGGGAGATGATCTTTTTATTTTATCACTGTGTGGGCATTCATCTCAGGCGGATTGGTTATGGTAATCACTATAATTAAACTTAGGCAGTTACAATCGTGGCGTGATGATGAACATAGGGCTCTTTTCATATGTTTGGTATTAATCTAATACCTGGACTATGGTTGATATATGTAAAGTGTGGCCCTGCCTACTGTATTGATGTCACAGTTAAGCATGGCTTTGTTACAATAGTGAAGGAACCTAACAGCTGCCAGAACATCAGAACGGTGGAACAAAATAAAATGTGCCCTTGCAGAACAAATAAAAGTTTGCCCCCAAAATAGCTTTAGATTATTTTTTAAAAATGTAATCTTGTTCTATCTATAATATCTACCGTTGCAGATTTCCATTCCAAATGCATCCTGGAAAATTATGATTGTGCAATCAAATCTCAGTTCGTTCTGATTATGTTTCTAGCTTTGTCAGGACCATACCTGTGTTCATGGATTGCAGTCAGTCAGTCAGTCACTCACTCACTCACTCACTCACTCACTCACTCACTCACTCACTCACTCACTCACTCACTCACTCACTCACTCACTCACTCACTCACTCACTCACTCACTCACTCACTCACTCAAGATCCGGGTTAGAATAGGCCTCCAGCAACCCATGCTTGACGACTATGCTTGTCGTGAGAGGCAACTAACGAGATTGGGTGGTCATACTTGCTGGTTTGGTTGATTCATGTCATCATATCACAATTGCGTAAATCGATGCTCAATCACTGGATTACCTGATCCAGACTCGATTATTTACAGACCACCGTCATATGGCTGGAGCATTACACAGCAAACAAACACTTTATCATAATGAATGTATGTTACTATTTGTGTCTTTCTTCATGCAAATTAATACTCTTTTGATACGAAAAAGGGGGAAAAAATGTAAAAACAGGCCAAACTGAATTTCTACACAGAGTTATGGGAATTGAATTGCCGCGCGGGGAAGAGGCCATCCTAACTGTTTATCAAGTTCTTACTTTGTAACATTCAACCCCAAAATAACCCTGTATAGATTACAGAGATTGATGTCTGTGTCACGGTATTGGCTGTAACCTCACAGATGTTCTGTCATGATGTAAAACCAGTTGAGCTCACTCTCTTCATAGAAATGCTATTGTAGAAAGTGTAGCAAAGTTTTAAAAATCAAATGCTATTTTCACCCACAGATAATCCACGGAAACTTGAGAAGATGAATCACATAGATATCACAGAGGAAAAGCTCAACTTGGATCGTATCACAGCCCTGGTCACTGCGCCCTCGTGTGGAGCGGTATCAGTCTTCATGGGTCAGTTTTGAGGGCAGAATATGTTCTAAATACCTCATGTTTCTAAATCTAAAACTTTGTTAATTACAAACAGCACCATTTCAAATTTAAGACTCTAGACTCATTGGGACCAATGTCTGTATGTATGTAGACATTCCTATTATAAGAGTAATCATCAGAAAAGCAGGGCTTTCAGATTAACAAGTCCTCCAAGGTTTCACTGTATTCCAAAATAAAAATTATGACTCACTGTCGTTTCAAACTTCCTGATTCTATCCTTGCTCATAACATGCAATCAATGTCATGGACTGGACGCCGTTCACAAAGCAATCTTAGCGCTATGACTGGTAAAAGTCTATAATAAAGTATGGGAGTTACGATCACCTCAGCTCTGTGCTTGCTTTGTGGAATAATTATGTTATACACTACATGGACTGGAGCTGTGGTGACTAAAGGGAGGGCAAGTTGGTTCAGGATCGCGTCACTTGTGTCATTACATTTGTGGCGATGTTTCATAAGACCCCTTCTGTTATGTAGCTTGTGTCTCCACACAGGAACAACGCGGGACAACTTTGACAACAAGCGTGTTGTAAAACTGGAGTATGAGGCCTACGTTCCCATGGCAAAGAAGAAAATGGTGGAAGTTTGTGACCAGATCCGAGCTCAGTGGCAGGTTGAACACATCGCCATTGTCCACAGACTTGGGTAGGTCCAGATGGCGGTTGGTCAAATGATGCCCTTGTTTCTACAGTATGATCGAGTAAAGTACTGAATAGAATAGGAGCTTACTGGATGTGTAAGCTAATGATCCCGTTTCAACCATGGTGTTTCGAAGGCAAAGTGTGCAGCATTGGTTAGATTTAAAAGGCATTGTCTTTTCATGGTTAGATTGAGCGCAAATATTTTATATTAGACTGAACTGCTTTGGGGCCTAGTTAAAATTCAAACAATCCAAACAAGGTTTCCGTTTTTCTTGAAGGCAAGTTAGATTGTCAAGGGCAGAAGGGCAGTACTCCAATATTGATGCTCAACAGGGAGTTAGAGCAGAATAGATCCCCAGTATCCCATCCTTTTGTTTACGAAAGAATTCCAAGGACAGAATGGCCCCAAGTATTCAATGTTTGTGTCCTCTTTGGGATTTAGAGCAGAACGGGTCCCATTAACCATCACTTGTTTCCTCATGGGTTTCAAGTGGGCAGAAGAGAGCCCCACTACCCTACATTCCTGTCTCCATTGTGTGACCTGGTTATTTAAAAACAACATTCACTCATTCTAGAGGCAACACTGACTCAGTATTTTATAATGACCCATGTTATTTGTACAATTTCCTATAACTAGTAGGCCAATAACTATTTGACATACAATGTCCACATGCACTCACGAGAAGTCGGGTAAGAAAAGGTCTCAGCACTCTATTGATTGTCATAAGAGGGCAAGTGAGGCATCGGTTGGTCAGACTCTGAGACTTGCGTGTCATCATACGTCAGCGACATTGGACAATGCTCATAATATCAACCACTGGTTTGTCCCGTATTTAGATATGTACAGGCCACCATGATATAGGACCATGAATACTGCTGAATGCAGCTTTCTGATAGATTGACTGTCCAGACTTAGTTTTCTCCCCTCCCTTTACCATTGTCCTGTGTTCTGTAGTGTTGTTCCTGTCACCGAGTCCAGCATCATCATCGCGGTCTCCTCCCCACATCGGAAGGAGTCGCTGACTGCCGTCTCCTATGCCATTGATACCCTCAAGGCCACTGTGCCCATCTGGAAGAAGGTAGGCACTCACTCACTCACTCACTCACTCACTCACTCACTCACTCACTCACTCACACTCACTCACTCACTCACACTCACTCACTCACTCACTCATCATCATCATCATCTCTGGCTCCTCGACTCAACAGACGTTTCTTTTTGATATAAGAATGCATTATTCTCATTTTGTTTACCAACACGTTCTGCAATATGTGGATTATGGATTGATAGTTTACTTTATGCTGTACAATGTTTGATAGGGTTACTGAAGTATTGAAAGCTAATTCACATACAGTAGTATCTGGGTTTGTAAATTCATTTCTATTTTCACTTGTCCACGGAAATGAACTCCTACATAATTGCCACTTACCAAATGGTAAAGGTGGTAGTCCACAAGGAAAAATGTCACTGGACCTTCCTGAATTTGACTAGCCTCGGACAAGCAGACTTATGTTAATTTCAAGTATACCAAAAACATTTCATCAGCCAATCCAAACCTGCCCTTCAGAGACTTTCAGTAAAAGCTCATTGTAACATATGGACTATTATTAGCTGAGCCTATAAGTCAGAATCAATTCTAAAAGACTTGGGGTTCAGACTAGTAACTTCAGTTGCAGACCCTTAAAAGTAATCAGTTTCATGTTTCATGGAATAAGAAGTAAATCTATCAAACGTTGAACAGTATTTATAGAGTTGAGGTGGCTGGTGATATTTCATTTGTGTGTGTTGTAAACATCATTGTAAGAAAATATCCCAATGTATTGTATAGAAGTCCCAGGATAATGATTTCTTAATAAGTTTCCAGTTGGTTTATATAACGGCTTACCTATCCTACTTCTCTGGTCCTTTCCTCCTCCCTCCTAACTGCAATGGTGTCCTTCAAGAAGCTGTGAGTGTCACATGTACCTGTATATTATCCAATACTGGTCCCACAGGAGATATGCATAGCAGGATATTTTGGCACATCTGCAGTTGGAGATACATTTTTTAAACTTCTGATTGGTTGTCTGATTGTTTTCCTGATGACAGATTGCTTGATTGACATAACCTTTAGCATGAGGTTTATATGTTCAAATTTATCTAACCCTTAGAATAGATCTTCAGCAACCTATGTTTGACATAAAAGGCATTTATGCTTGTCGTAAGAGGCGACTAACGGATCGGGTGGTCAGGCTCGCTGACTTGGTTATGCTTGTCATCGTATCCAAATTGCGTGGATCGATGCTCATGACATCAATCACTGGATTGTCTGGTCCAGACTCGATTATTTACAGACTGCTGACATATTGCTGGAATATTGCTGTGTGCGGCGTTAACAACAAACAAACAAAATAAACCCTTGGGATTCTAGTTTAGACCAACTTTAAGATGTCAATTAATAACTGTCAAAATATTGACCACTTCAGCCATATGCAATTTGAGACAGTACAGGTCAAACCTTTCCGTCTATACTAAATCATAGCATAGCAATGATGTTTTGCTACTCAATAGGGAATCGCCCAATTGCTTTAACCGCTAGGCTGCCCCACCACCCCGAAATGGCAGTGAAGGGACTGGTTCTGTTTTTCAAGTACTCTTCTGTATTAAGTTTTGTGCCTGTGTTTGGATGAGTATCCATTTGCATAGCAGTTTCTTTCAAATTTCAAAATGTAAACTCATTCACCTCCTTGACCAGGTTTGGGAAGAATGTCTTTTGGGTAGACACTATGTTTTGTTTAATCATAATAACCAGGTATTGTCAGATTCAACATGTTTAAGTAGTCATCAGACAAGGAAATACTGTTTTATTGGTATAAAACTTCCAGTTTCTCTTGTCGAACAGAAGCTTGTTATCACATCTGTGATATAACTGAAATACTGTTGAAAGTGACATTAAACCCAACTTACTCCATCACTCACTCCAATGTCATGGTCACTGCCAGTGTTATCCCAATTCCTTTGTAAGAACTTGGTTTGTTCATGGTAACTAGTGACCTACCCAATTCTCTCGTTGTTTCAGGAAATCTATGATGACCACAGTTCGGACTGGAAAGCTAACAAGGAGTGTGCATGGGCTACACCAAACAAACAATTATAATATCAGATCACTATAATATTATAACAATACCCAGGGACTTTGCTGGAGACAAATGGCATTAGAACATTTTTATGATTTTATCAAATCTTTATGACATTCTTCTATATCATTATTTTTTCTTTTTTAAATTAGGATATTTTGGCTGACAATCAGTCAGTGTCCTAGAAAATGAACTGATCTAAAACCCTGACTATCACTGATGGGTAAACTGTTGTGTGAAATGATCACACAACTGTAATGTTATGTTTTTATGCAAAATATTTTATAATACCAGTCTGCTTTCCTCCCACATTAAGGTGACACGCCATGATATCACATGAATACTGCTAAAAGCGGCATTAAGTCCAGCTCACTAACTCAGTATACATATTAGGCAAACAAAAATTACTTTGATTAATTCTCACTGGGAATACTCCTGAGGTTTGAAAACAGGATGTCTCATTATATGTACTGGTATGGATGTGTCTCATATTTAATGTAAGTTTTGTTTGTTGACAGCTAGTGAAGCCATTTACTGGTGTATTTAATCTGATGGCAAGGTTTTGCACAGTGATAAGAAATCAGATTATTCACCCACATTTGTTGTGTATACCGAATTGTTATACCTCTATTAAGAATCTGTGAATTTCATTGGTTAATCCACATCACATGATGAAACAATATATTTCAATGCTGACCTAAGTTGGCTAACAATAGAAAACTGACCCAAAAATGTTTACTATTGACCTGTCACGTGATCAATATTGATTATTTTTTTCAAGAAAACAACTTATTGGTAAGTGGTAATATATGGTTCGCTGATCTTTCTGAAAAAGATCTCGTTCAAATGCTTAATAACAAGGACAAAACAGATGAAATCAAGTATTTCATATTTCATATATGAATTTTGATATAACAAAACAATTAATTACTTTTGGAGAGGTAATAATGTGAAAACAATGCCCCTCAGACCTGACACCTTTGGTGGTCTGGCCGGACCTCAGCCTGTGGCATCTGTCCAGTGAGATCTGTCCAGTGAGATCTGTCCAGTGAGACCACCACAGGGGCAGGGTCTAGGGTCCTTGCTTTCTCACTTGTCACCTCGCTAAAATAAAATATTTTACGGTTGATGATACTCCCAGATGATGATGATGGTGTATCTATTCAGTTCAGATAGGTTTAGAAATCCAGTATATTATTTTCATGTTATATTTATTTCCACACCATGTTTTACAGTTGACTGTTGTTTCTTATGAAAGGTATGGTATATTTGTAGATATTGATAGAGCTAGGGAAGATAGATTTTTAAACTTAAATTTGTGTTGGTACTCTGATTTTAGATGAACATACAATGCCATTTAGAAAGTGGTAAAATGTAGG
Organism: Haliotis rufescens; assembly: GCF_023055435.1. Classification (NCBI taxonomy): domain Eukaryota; kingdom Metazoa; phylum Mollusca; class Gastropoda; order Lepetellida; family Haliotidae; genus Haliotis; species Haliotis rufescens. The sequence continues at coordinate 54,725,105 of NW_025963779.1, read as the reverse complement.
GATTCGAACCCACACTGCCAGAGTGAGGCACCTAATCGCCAGCACACAAAGAAAGTGTCATCCCAAATATAATATTTGTTACATTTTACCACTTTCTAAATGGCATTGCGTGTTCATAGCTTTCGGCCACGGGAGCTGTGCCAATTTACACTTGTCAGAGGGGTACACAAAGTACGTGATCTAGACTACCAGTTTTCGAACTTTCATTTTGTGGAGGCCTCGGTGGCTGAGTGGGTTAGATCGCTGACTTTGTGTGCTGGCGATTAGATGCCTCACTCTGGCAGTGTGGGTTCGAATCCCGATCAGGACTCAACCCAAAAAAGTATGAGAATCTGTACTTTACAAAGAAAGTGTTATCCCAAATATAACATTTGTTACATCTGATTTTAGATATTAGGATTTTCTGGCTCATTTTGGAACATCAGAATTTATTTGAGATCTTTTTGTAAGCTTTGGTAAATGTTCCAAATATAATCACTGCAACAGTCATTTATATATAAAGTACATGTTAATGCTTTAAATTGCATGATACATTGTAAAGGAGAGAGGTTTTTGCTATATACATTCAAATCTACTCCTCAATATTTAACTGGCAGGCTTGGGTACCATCCCTTGTCTGTCACATGATATTATTCCCTCATGAAAACAGGTCTACCCATGTATTCAACATATAAAAGGGATATTTTAGTAAAATACCAGCCATAATAATGATTAGAATACTTCAACATCAAGTATTGATAATTTGTTGCCATGGTTATTAAGCATACCCCTAGTCATCATGGTCACATGTCAACTTTTATCATCTACGTTTACTTCAAACACTGAAATCTATCTGCTGAATACAGACTGCCACGATATACAAAAGAGATTCTGTTAGGAAAATCGACTCCAGTGCCTTACTAGCGGTTTTCACTGGGGCACAGAGTTAACATCATTTGTTGTTTCTCAGGTTGTTACATGTATAGTCTGGACCTTGATCCTGGATGAAGGAGGGCGGTCTGCCTTCTGGGACTGGTATGTTTAACTTGATGCATTTAATCATATTTTTATAATTAGATTTAAATATGTATGACACTTGGCAATAAAAGTGGATTTGCACCTGATCTGAATTTGTTGTACAGTTGTAACATCAGGAAGTGACAGTCACATGACATGACATGACATGACATGATTCAACTGAAGTATAATACTCAAGCAGATTCTTTCATATTACTGTAGTTACTGTCATGATATGACACATTACCTTTGGTAATATGAAAGAATCGGGTGGTCCTTAGTTGTTTTTGAGTAGTATAGGTTCAAAGCTGCACTATACCAAACTCAGTCACTCAAATATCCACTGTCACGGAGGTCCAATGAGGAAAACAAGGTGTGAACACAATTACGCCACATGTGCTAATATCTCTCATGGTAGCCACATGTGCTAATATCCCTCATAGTAGCCACATGTGCTAATATCCCTCATGGTAGCCACATGTGCTAATATCCCTCATGGTCGCCACATGTGCTAATATCCCTCATGGTAGCCACATGTGCTAATATCCCTCATGGTAGCCACATGTGCTAATATCCCACGCTAGATGTGCTCCTGACCAGTGACACAGATGCATACACTGTCCACCATGGTGCAGCAATGCTGACTTAGATAAACCACACATCCCGGAATAATACAATACATTTACTAGATTTAGTTACAGTGGGTCCTAGAAGGTTTGTTTTTTCTTCAAGACAGGTAGTGGGATCTTGGTGTATTCCAGATAGGTCTCCAGGAGAAATATCGTGTTGTCCAACTGAACCTCGCAGCTGTCCAACCTGAAACAAACATCAACACTATGACCTCACAGTGACCCTCCAGCCGACTCATACAATTCATTATTGCAGGATTCATTAACATGTAGACAAGGTTTTATGGTCTAGAGCATATTCATGATATGTGTGCCTTGTACAGGGGCTTGTAACGGAAAAGTTATCAGAGCATATTATACCGTGCATGGCACTAAATATCAAGGTCAACACACTAAGTTTGTTCTAGCACGAGTTCAACAATGTTCACTGTACATACCCCATAAAACTATACACTGTTACCTTCCTTTCCTTGTACACAGTACTATGACATGGTAGTTACCATAGATCTTGCAGCTGCGAATTTTGGGGTTACAAACCACAGTGAACCATCCAATCTATGAAGTCACCTCTTATGACAAGCATATGTTGATGGGGAACAAATCTGACCAGGAATCCGACTGAATAATACATATTGACGATCTTACAGATGAACTTCTTTGTAAAGCGTTAAAATAAAAAACTCAAGCCCTTTCTAAAGGTACTCTTTAATCTCAAAGCCTTTTAAGATAGAGCATCTGATTCAAGTCCTTTTCATGCCAATATGAACTTGTTTTCAAAATGGGAATATTTTTGGATAGAAAAACAGCAGAAGCTACAAATCTCCTTCTCCTTTGCTTCATCATCTGTAGATTTCTACACCAACAGTAAGTGTGTGTACTTCATGAACTCTAAGGGACATGTTCATAAGGTAACGGATACCATATACTGTATTCGACCCAATAAGCGCCCATGTCCCAATAAGCGCCCCCCCTTTTCCTGGATGCCCAAGTAAGATTTACTCACCTGTTTCTTACATACGGTCAAGAATCATTTCCGAGGTTTCTGGATATTTGAAGTCTGTATAAGCGGGGCATGACTGTATTCTGTTTATTTTAGATATTTGTGACTTAAGGCTTACTGATGAATTTACGCCAATTTGAATTGAATTGGTCCCAATAAGCGCCTACCCCTTCTGTCTTTATTTTAAGCGCCCTGGGCGCTTATTGGGTCGAATATGGTACTTATAAACCTCCTCTGTGTTTGTGTAACCCTGTCATGTAATAGAACGCATTAGTTTTTATGTAATGCCTTGCAGTCTGGTTCACAATGATTGAAAGGCCTCCTATGAGGGCTTACAATGATTGATTCTACACCCTCCTCCAGGGGCTACGATCAATGTAAACCCTCCTATTAGGAGTTACTAAGACTTGTAAATTTGTACTTGCTGTTTTAACCGTCCAATGTTCTATAATCAAAGACAAGAAATAAAGGTTTTCATTATGAATGACAGGAATCGAACCTGCAACCTCACATATCGTGTTTAGTTTTGTAACCTTCTGTTTTCCAAATGAGCCACCGGCGTAGATGATGAAAAGTTGTTCAGATTGACATGTCATGAATCCTGTGGTCCATGCTGCACATGGTTTTTCTCTCGCAAGCTTTGATCGAATTCCTTTCATACCATGACACATTGTATTGTTTCACTATAAGCTATTTCAATGTTTTTTTATTATCTGTGTGATGGTTGCTTTATAAGTTGGATAAACCACTTCTCCTGGGGGTTACTTGAGATTGAAACCCTGACAGGAGGGAACATACCTAGGGGGCCTGCGGAATAATATGGACTGTCTAGGTTTACAATCTCAAGTAATCCTGAGGAGAAGTGGTTTCTCCTTTACATACATATTGACAGTTTTCTTGACTTTATCGAGCTGTGCCCTCTCCGGTGGTGTGATCATCTGTTCAATTTCTTCCTTCTGAGCTGCCTCCCCACCCTCCTGCTCCAGCGACGCGATGATTGCCTCCACTCGCTCCTGCTTGTCCAGCAGACGTCTGCACAACAGAGACTGGGTGATGCACAACAGTGGGTGGGTGATGCACAACACTAGGGGGTATGCACAACAGTGTGTTGGTGGTGCACAACAGTGGGTGGTGCACAACAGTGAATGGGTGATGCACAACAGTGGATGGATAGTACACAACAGTGCTGGGTACTGCTCAACAGCGGGTGGGTGTTACACAACAGTGGGTGGGTGGTGCACATCAGTTGGAGGATGGTGCACAACAGTGGGCAGTGGTGCACAACAGTGGACGGGTGGTGCACAACAGTGGGCGGGTGGTGCACAACAGTGGACGGGTGGTGCACAACAGTGGGCGGGTGGTGCACAACAGTGGGTGGGTGGTGCACAACAGTGGACGGGTGGTGCACAACAGTGGGCGGGTGGTGCACAACAGTGGGCGGGTGGTGCACAACAGTGGGCGGGTGGTGCACAACAGAGGGTGGGTGGTGCACAACAGTGGGTGGGTGGTGCACAACAGTGGATGGGTGGTGCACAACAGAGGGTGGGTGGTGCACAACAGTGGGTGGGTGGTGCACAACAGAGGATGGGTGGTGCACAACAGTGGGTGGGTGGTGCACAACAGAGGGTGGGTGGTGCACAACAGTGGATGGGTGGTGCACAACAGAGGATGGGTGGTGCACAACAGTGGGTGGGTGGTGCACAACAGTGGGCGGGTGGTGCACAACAGAGGGTGGGTGGTGCACAACAGTGGGTGGGTGGTGCACAACAGAGGATGGGTGGTGCACAACAGAGGGTGGGTGGTGCACAACAGTGGGTGGGTGGTGCACAACAGAGGATGGGTGGTGCACAACAGTGGGTGGGTGGTGCACAACAGTGGTTGATTGATAATGCAATTAACCAAAATTACGGTGGCCAGTACACAATCAAGTCTGAACCAGACAAATCAGTAGCTGATCCGAGCAACTTCAATGACACAATGCCGTAGTTGCCTCTTACGACGAGCCATCGCTGCATCCTCACAACAGATACACACCAGACACAGCGGTGAAAGTGCTTAAACAATGACAACTGACAAACCACATGTCTGGGTATCAGTAAAACCTGCACGCTGAACAGGAAATCTGTTATCAAAGTAAAAATATTATGATGACCCCAAACACTGGGAAATGTCTGCTTACTTGTGATCTGCAACCTCCATTTCTCTTCTCATCATTGAATTTGCGAGGGCCTGAAATCAGAGTCGCAGCATGTGGCTGTAAGGACATTTCTCATCTGAAGACAACATAATCTCTCTCAACCAGTAACAAAACACCAATACTAATTAAAGTGTTTCACTTTGATCTACTAAGAAGTTATACTCTATTAACATTACTGAGTGTTTGGCTAGGTTATGTTGACTTGACAAAAATACAAACTTCAGCCAATAGTGTATAGCCCCACATACCCAACTGTTCATCTTGTGGTCCATGTCTACCCAACTCTCCATCTCGTGGTCCATGTCTTCCCCACTATTCATCTTGTGGTCCCTGTCTACCCTACTGTTCATCTTGTGGTCCATGTCTACCCCACTATTCATCTTGTGGTCCATGTCTACCCCACTATTCATTTTGTGGTCCCTGTCTACCCCACTATTAATCTTCTTGTCCCTGTCTACCCAACTATTCATCTTGTGGCCCATGTCTACCCCACTATTCATGTTGTGGTCCCTGTCTTCCCCACTATTCATGTTGTGGCCCATGTCTACCCCACTATTCATCTTGTGGTCCCTGTCTACCCCACTATTAATCTTGTTGTCCCTGTCTACCCAACTATTCATCTTGTGGCCCATGTCTACCCCACTATTCATCTTGTGGTCCCTGTCTTCCCCACTATTCATCTTGTGGTCCATGTCTACCCCACTATTCATCTTGTGGTCCCTGTCTTCCCCACTATTCATCTTGTGGTCCCTGTCTTCCCCACTATTCATCTTGTACAAACCTTGTAGCATCTCTCCAGCAACATGCGAGCCACCTGGTCGATGTCTACCTTGAACAGGTAGAATGTCCGGGAGGGGGCATGGTCTGGGGTCTTGGATATCTCCTAATATATAAATAAACATTTGCTGAAAAGTCACCTTTCTCTCACAATAAAATGCGAACATTTGTATTCCAATTGGTAAGTAAACTCTTTTGTTTACATGTGAAAAAAGTGCTTCTTAGGTTTCACTTTTTAGAGCTTTTGTCACAGGCTGAGTGAGGTAAAAGTTTAACATCACACCGGCATCACCTCAGCCATAGAGCGATGAGAGCAAATTACACATTTATTTTAAAAGTTGTCATCAAAGGAGAATAAACAATTAGAAAATGATCACTTATTTACGAGTAAAAGCTAACTAGTCTTAAAGTAACAACCTACCAATCTTATACATCATTATTAACATTTAATACCAGTAACATATAGGCTATAGACAATCTCATTAAAATCAGAAATTAGTTCTCGCTACTGCTAAACAAAGATCAGAGGACATCCCAGTATGGGTCATGTCAGACTGACCTTTCACGAACTTTGACCGACCAATGGAATGACTAACAATAGCCAATCAGAAGGCAGCTTAATCGAGCTCTTCGGCACGAGTTTCAAACTGGCGACCATGCTGGAATGGCTAATTGATGGTCTAGATTGTATGAATACAGACATAAAGCCCATTACTGTCGTGCGGAATACCCTGTGTGTTTCTTTTCAAGGTTGCACGATCAAAAATCACATTCCAACTGTCACCTTCATGATCTGATAAGCGATGCTCTGATTGGTCGGATGGAAGGTCGTTCTGACATGACCCGCAATGGGATGTCTTCAGATCTTTGTTTAGTGGTAGCGAGAACTAAGATCTGATTTAAATGAGATTGAGGCTATAGATCACCAGTCTTTTAGTCATAGAGCAAAAAGTGATTTGTTGTTGTATCATGAGCTCCAAGTCTTGTATCTATCAAAGCTTGAAGAATAAAACAATTCAGAGAGTTAATCAGTATTTTCTCCTTTTTTTTATAAAAACCCCTCTAGATTCAAGCTTGTGTCAGTTTGTGTGTGCATCATGTGTGTGGTGTATGGCAAACACGTGTACTGAGGGCAACACTTACAGTGATGGACACAAAGTTCTCAGCAAACATGGTGTACAGAAGATCCTTGGCCTCCTTTGCAGGGATCATGGCACACTCCTCTATCTGAAGTCAAAATGTGTTTAACTTGAACAACATCCTCAAAGACTACCCATAAGGGAACAAAGTGTCATAACTATCCATTATTGCAAATGGGCATTTTAATGAGTCTCAGTGCTGTTTGGTCAGTTTAAGCGATATGACGATGTGACATAATCCATTGTTCATGATGTCATCCATTGTTCATGTCATCCACTGTTCATGTCATCCATTGTTCATGTCATCAACTGTTCATGATGGCATCATCCATTGTTCATGTCATCAACTGTTCATGTCATCCACTGTTCATGTCATCAACTGTTCATGATGTCATCATCCATCATCACGTGAACAATAAGCTGACTTCAGTGAAGTTTCCAACTTCTTTCTTTATTTACTTTCTTAAATTGATAATGTGTAATATAAACAATAGCTGACTCAAAACTCAGAATAAAGGAATATCTGTCCTTCGTGAATCCTGGAAATCCGAACCAGTAATCGACACTTGTCATCACTGGCATTAATGGTGATCATTTGGCCACAAAGCGCCATGATAAAGGTGAAGGCGATAAGCATTCTCAGAAATAGATGTATGTACATCAGTTGAAGGTTTGTCTCACCTGCTTCTGTTCCACGTGTTTCTTGAGGAGGAGGACTCGGAACAGTCTCACACACTTGGAGCCGAACCTGCAGATGGATGGGAGCAATGTATTGAGGATAGAATATCTGCATATGATGTACCTTATAGTCATATTTCTCTGCTGAACACATCTTTTTACAAATAATACACTTTATGATTCACATAGATCATATCAAGCTGAGGATTAGTTGTAACCAATTACATTCTTTTCCTTCAACTGAACGGCTGTACTCAATGAATCTTTAATCCATCTGGTAGACCTAGTTATTGATGAAGGCAGAGGATGACATATTAACATACAACAGAACACAGCTACACTTCTCACCTTTCCTGCACCACAGATTCAATGTGTGCCTTGCAGAGTGCTGTGAGAGACTTGAAGATGTCTAGCAATGAGGTAAGGACTGCATACATCAATGCTGGGGCATTTGTAGTCGAGATCATTACATAAATGTGCAAATTTTATTAAGTGAGCATCAGAATTCTTAACTGATCAATCTGTAAGTAATATTTTAAGTACAATTTACATGACAGTCCAAATTTGTTGTTCATATTATATATTTATCACTGAAACCAGCAGCGCAGAATAATAATAAGGGTGTATGGTTTAATAAGCGCCAACTTTCGTCAATTTTCTAAGCTTTCAGGGTGCTTATTATGGTGAATACAGTATTCACACTTTAGGCTTTAAAAAAAAAAAGAACTGGTTCTCAGGCAATGACTTTTTAAAACATAGTGCAGGTGGGCGGTGTTTTTTGGTCTTTTTGGGCTTGTTCAAACTGGTATGTAACCAAATACACAGTTGTGCACCATCAGCATGAGAAAGGGCCTCCCTACATAAAGAAGCAAACAAACTTCTATTGTGGCCTTGACCACAACATGAGAGGCACAGTAGGCAGAGCGCATGTAAAGGGAAGTAACTGCATGCTATATTGGATCACATTGTTATTAGGATTTTGTTTGATTTTGTTTTAATGGAAATAAAAATGAAACGTGAGGCAGACGGTATATTGAAGTGGGCGGTGCCTGAGAACCAAGAATATTATTTTTTTAGCATTAGGAAAAGAAAGTAAAGAACAGGGTATTCTATCCTAAAAACTGTGACAATAACCATTAGTTGAGCATCAACATCGACAAATCTATGAGGGCATGTCATTTTTATTCTATTATGCTTTGTTTGGATCATTATTTACTCATTTATCATGAATAATAATTTGTTTGTTTGTTGTTGAACAAAACTAAGCAAAACTAAGCAATATTCCATCTGTATGACCGCTGTCTGTAAATAATCGAGTCTGGACCAGACAATCCAATGATTAATATTAAGTAATTATGACATTCTGTAACCATGGTTACGATCAAAAGATCTGTAACCATGGCAACAAGTGAAGGATACTGACGACATACATTCCCCCTCCACTGTCTCCCACTTTGCTGACAAAATCACACTGGAACAGACATGGAAGTCAAAATTACCGTTCTTCAGAGGTACAATCGACTATGTGTCAACAAACCATTTTCTGCTCAAAATCACAATTTATATCATCAATAAAAAAAAACATAATAATACAAACACAGGTCTCAAACATCATTGGCACAATGATCCAACATATTGATAGTGAAACCCTGTTAATACAGATGGTACCCAATGAAATCGTCTGAGTTCTCTTTGATCATATGCTGAGGTTTCCAACAATAACTGTCCAGAGAGCAAGCTATTCTTATGCGTGTTGTTCAGCAAAAAGTTACAAGCTTGGCTGCACAACGCTGCTCACACACCTGTGCAACTAAGTGGATTAGAGCACTTCATTCAAAACGGTGTCGCTTATTTCTTTGAGTAAACGTATCACCGATACTAGCCACACTTTTGCCACAAGAGTCAGATCAGAACTGTAAATACACTATAATTGGTGAATAACAAAACACAAACATTGCAAACATAGCATCCGTCCGTTTCCCTTGCTCTTCGGTCACCAGTAAGGACAAGTTACCTTTGGCGACTTCTAGAAGTACCGGTACATACTGTGACGATATTTTTAATTTTGCTCACTGCCGTGAGCACCCCCTCTCAGTCGCAGTGAGTGGTAATCGCAGCACTGCATGGAGCGAAGCGTTGTTTAGTAAATAGAAGTGCAGCACTATGCATCAAGGCGACTATACAACACGGCCCAGCTTAACCATTCTAACAGGGTCTGGACTGATGGGGTTTCACTCTCAACAAAGCAGCATGGCCTCCCCACCATTGAGTGTCACAGGCAAATGGCAGGTGGGGGAGAAGAGAGCACAATTTTAAATATTCTTCGAACAATACTGCATCTATTCAAGTGAATGTACATACCGAATCATCGGCAATAATGGAGAGATACTGTTCAACCACCCTCAGAGTCATTCCCTGGTCCTTGGGTAGAGATTGGGAAATCTGAAATATAGAGGAGCATGGTTTAAGACTTTACACTACAGGATACAGAGAAACTTTGACTATGAACTCGTCCATTACATCCACTGTTGTTTCTTCACCAAACCCATTCCTCATTTTCTTAGAAACAGTCAAATCTTGTGATCTCCCAACTCATCATCACCATCATCAAATACCAATCATCATCATCATCGCCATCATCATCATCATCAAACATCATCATCATCATCAAACATCATCATCATCATCATTCATCTGCTATTCTGATATATATTGCTCAGATAAAAAATGGAATATGATCACATCTATGAACGATCATGTTACAGTACACTAAAGATCACAGGTACACACAAAGAGACACACAGAAACAAATCAAAATGACCACATTTACCAAGGATCATGTTTCTGTATGTCACAGACACACAGACAGACAGGGCCGAGATCCACAAAGTGAGTGAGTGAGTTGGGTTTAGCGTTGCTTTGAACAGTTTTCCAGTTATATCATGGCCCCACTTCCACACAGTAAGATTAGCACTGTAATGATGACGTTTAACAATAGGAATACAGCAATCACAGTTAAAGGTCACTTTGTGAAACAGGATCCTGCTCCCATATAGAAGCTCACTCTGGTCATCCTTACCTCGTTGATCGACATCGGCATGGTAACAGGGGCTGTCTGCTCAGTCCTCACTTCACTGAGACGAAGCATGGTCCGTACTATCTCACCGGCTTTCTAAAAATGGCAGAAGTCAAGTCATTTTCACACTTGTGACCCTAAATAATGGGACCACATCTTGTGTCAAGGCAGCCTGTGATCAATGATATGGAACAATAATCTTACAAACTCTATCTAGGAACAGATTACCAACATATTTCACATACTCTATGATCATGAAGATAAAAGTCTTTGAATTTCTATTTTCAAAATCACAAAAAGTCAGCTTAGTAATCCTTTTTGTCAACAACATTGTAAACCACTGACGATATAAAAACTGAAACCATGGTGACCTTAACTGCTGGGGAGTACTTTGTAGATATAGTAGTCCATAGATATATGACCAGTCCTCTAAGAGAATAATGTATTATCCAGTGTATTATATGTACATTCTATTTTGATAATACCCTGGACCATTTTGCTACAATAGCATCATTTTGAGGCTGAGACACAATGCTAACAATATATGTTCAATTAATATATTTACAGAATCAAGAGAAATTTTGAGTTTGTTTGCTGTTTAATGCCACACAATATTCCAGCGATATGATGGCGGTCTGTAATCAATTTAGTCCAGACCAGACAATACAGTCATTGATATCATGATCGATCTACCCAGTTTGGATATTATGACATGTATCAAGAAATGGGGTTTTACGTTGCTTCCAAGATTATTACACTTATATAGCGACTTGCCTGCACGTGTATGTGTGTTCACGTCTTGTGACAAGCATGGGTTCTTGAGCAATTCTTACCCAGAAGGAGATGGTGACATCACTTCCAAAATTAAACCACAGTGGCAAAGGAGTCCAGAGTATTCATCATCATAGGATGATAGGATGGAGATTATATCATGATAATACACTGGATAATTGAGGGTGCTTTGAACAGTATTTTAGTTATATCATGACATGTGGGCTTAATAAGATAAAAAAATGATGCAAGTCTTTGAAACAACCACATTCATGAATCCAGCAGTTTAAAAAACATGGAGGCCAACACAGTCCAAGGATCAGGGATCTGAATCAAAGACAAGCAAATCCTGGCTCAGCTAAGGGACACAACTCTGCATAGGGAGTTGTAAGGGGTTTGATCTCACTGCCACTTTTACCCCCTTGCTAATATCTAATAGGTGTAAGAACTGTGGATTAGAGAATTTAGGAAAGAGAGATCTAAATTGATTTTATCAATTCGGAGTTTGCATTGAAAGTAGACGTATCTCCCACCTTGTCTATCTTGTTACAAACAGCGTCAATGATGGCCTGATCCCGGAAGTGCTGGTGAAAGCGGTCAAAGTTCACCTGCCAGTACAAACCATCATCAAATGGAACCTGAAATCAGAGGATGCTTCTATATTACTATTCATCCACAAAGTCTGGACAAAAAGCATAGAAACATATTGGTCGTGGAAACTGGATAGGGTTGTTAATTGCCCACACGAAACATGGAAATAGGGGTCCAAATGTCATGCTCTGTTAAACAATGTCCCACTGGTAAATGTACCTGATAAATTTGCAGGCAACAAGTTGTCAACAACAAAAACGTCTTAGTTATTCTAGTTGGAAATCCCTACAGTGTATACACAATAAGTAAAACTATGGCAATGAGTCTTCAAGCAAATCTTCCATGTTCCATAAACTGACTGACATTTATTGATCAGAATCAAAATGAAGTTGCATTCTATAGGGTTTCAATACTTAAAAAGGATTTGGAAAATTTAACTTTTAAGTAACAAATGCATCAAACATTGATTCAAACAATAATGGTCATATAAAATTTTTCAATGAAAATGCCTCAGAAAATAACCTCTTTTTCTCCTCCTTCAGTCTTCAGTTTCTTGGTCGGGTTGGAATGGTCATCAACTGACCGCTTCCTCTTGGGACCTGTAAGCACATATTTCTAATGTTCTTGTCAACTGTGTCAAAATAATAGTAACATATGTTTTTAGATATCTTACCATTCGCTCATCATAAATATTTCTTAAAAGATTTGTCTTCAAAATTTCTGTTAGGGAGAAGACAAGATGTATCTAATCACACTGTTTTTCTTTTAGCAATGTTTTAACATTTCAATAAATTATAGGACAATGAAACTTTTTGTCAATTTATACCCTCCGTCTCCAGCGGTGTTTGGAACAACTCCTCTCTGTTCTGTGGTGATTGAAGGGAGATAACTCTGTTATTATCATCTTTCACAGGCTCCAAGCTTCTATGCAGAAAGTGAGTTCTCACCAAACTCGAAAACTTGTCCTTAACCAGCGACATGTTGATTTTAGGATGACCTATCAAGAGGAATTTAAAAGAGAATATAAAAACACAAATAAGACAACAAAAACATGACAAAATTCTGCTTTGAACAGTATTTTAAGATTATGTCACATCACGGCATCAATATTACAAGAGTACCCCTTGACATAGAAACAGTGCACAGACACAAGTATAAATCCAACCATGCTAACCACAAGTGATGTCCAGATTCACGGATGTATTCATATCATGCATATGTTACAAAGTCACACCTGACAATCATGACAATACAATACAGGATATACCTGTATCAACTTGAAACTTGAAAAGCTCAAATCATTTGAGTTTAAATTGATTTTGTATCTTATGTCTTTGGTTAGAGAAGCATTTGGTATTTCACCACATTTGTTTGTTGTTTAAAGCTGCAATCAGTAATATATCAGCTATATCATGTATATGACAATGGTCTGTAAATGATCCAATGATTGACATCACGAGCATTGTTTACACAATCATGTACCCTATAGAGTGTCCATGATACAATGTGGGACGTGATAACATCCATCAACCGAGCCTGACCAGCTGATCCCATTATTTGCCTCTGGCGACGAGCATGGGTTGATGAAGATAATTCTAACCCGGATCTTAACAGAGGCTGTCCGTGTCATCATGTATCTATGTATCACAGCATGCACACTACCATGAATACAGTCACCCAGTATCATACAATTACAGAAACATGTTAAACATGACTCACTGGTAACACTCACTCTCTCAATCTAGTGTGTGTGTTTGCTGTTATACACTCGACCATAATCCAGCTATATGATGATGGCCTGTAAGTACTATAATCTCTTCAAACTACATTGTGAATCACCTTGAAAGGGAGACTACACTCCACTGCCTATTGATCATATTCAGTATAGGTCTACACTGTTTAATTTAGTGATTCGGGGCAGTTGGGAAGCCTAGTGGTAAAAGCGTTTGCTAGTCAGGCCAAGGACCTGGGTTCAATTTCCGACATGGGTACAATGTGTGAAGCCCATTACTGTTGTTCCCCGATGTGATATTGCTGGAATATTGCTTAAAAACGGCGTAAAACCATACTCACTCACTAATCTAGCGATTCAAAAAAGTAAAACAGTTTCCTTTAGGGATAAGAGTAATTATTAAGTGAAAGACATACATTTGGAGTCAGAAGATAAAATGGTGTTGTTTTAATTAGATGTACTTTCTGGAACTGTCATTTGCCCCATCCTAGTCCTCCAGAATTCCCTCTAGAAGCTGACATGTCTATGAATTAAGAAAACTGAAAGAAATACTGCTAAACTAATGATTTCCCTGTGGGGATTCCGGGTTAGAATAGGTTCCAATTAACCTGTGTTATACAGGTCATAAAAGGGCGACCAAATGGATCGGTTGGTCAGATTCGGTGACTTGTTTGATAGCATGTGTTTGTACCCTGACGACATGGATCGTTGTTCACAATATCAATCACTGGATTCTCTGGTCCTGACTTGATTATTTATCAGCTGCTTTTATAGAGCTGGAATATTGCTAAGTATTGTGCTAAACAACAAACATCAAACAAACAAAACTAATACCGTATGCGATGTAATAAGCGCCCAGGGCGCTCTCAAAATTAGAAATAGGGGGCTCCTATTAGAATATTATTTTGGTGGGAAAAAACAGAATTGAAAGATAAATTTTGTGGTTTATGCTGACGGTCTGAACTGTTTATATACGACAGATATATTTTTCCAGAATTTAATTGCCCCTAATTAAGGGTGCATATAACACACGAGTGCGTATTATACACGAATAAATATGTCTTGTGTACATTGATCAATCAGAAGGGATGCTAATTTGGATCGTTCACTTGCCAGTATATTAGCAAATATCGCCGTGGGCGCTTATTAGAGCGGGGCGCTTGTTACGTCCAATACGGTAGTTACACATGATCATGTTAACATACTCTATAAGACAAATGTTTCTACGCACCTGATGCTTCCAGTGCTTCATTGAGACGTTCTGTTACCTTGGAAACAACCCCACTCATGAGACCTTGACCTCCCTGAAGTAGTTCTTCTACCATGAGTTCAGCAGCATCTCCATACAGAGTCTTTGCACAGTATATGTACTTAGGGTATCTGACATGCCACAAAATTCTATCACAAGATATCCCATATTCAATGAAAGATTTTTTGTTTTGCTCAAAGAGAACTATATTTTGATGACTCAGCACCCACAGGGCTCTTTTCACCTGCAGTAGAAACAATACAAATCATTACTACAACTCTGAATTAGTATCTCTTAATAAATTCATAAAAAAAAAAATTCTTAAAAGGAGAGGATGTTGACTGTTCTGAAGCTTTATTTGGTAACATTAGCCGATAACCCCTGATCTAACTCGGCTCTGCTCGCCTTATTCGGCAACAGAATGTCCTGCTCCAGTGATCACTCCACGGGCGTAGCCTTGTCACATGACCAGACTTTTGTTAGTAGACAGACGGGATTAATGCAACGCTTTCTATGTGCTTAAAATACTGTTTTGCTTATAACGCCCAACCTCTGAAAATACGTAATTTTGATAGTGAATGAGTGAGTGAGTTGGGTTTAACACCGCTTTTAACAGTATTCAAGTTATATCACGGCGTGTCAGCTTAATGTGGGAGGAAAGCCCAAAGTGATGCAGGTCTCAGACGTTTACCACTTCGGTGAAACCCACGAGCACGGGTATGGTGCTGACAAACACAGAAACATAATCGGGGAGAAACCAGGGTTTCGAACCCACAATCATAGGTTTCGGGCATGCCCAAGGGACGCGACTCTGCACACCGGATCGCGGCGCCTTAGACGACTGGGCCACTCGTGCTCCCATAATTTTGATAGAAATAAGCAGTTTCGTTGAAGTTAAAAGCCCCAATGAGATGATAATTTCAGAACCTGTGGAAAACCTAGATTTGCTTCGTTTAAGCACAAACAGGTACATCGTTCTTCTCCACATGTCCCTGTAACTATACCACCGATCATGACGTGCACTTACACTGTTATGAGGAATTTTTGTGTCTGTGGTTATTAAACGGAGAGGGCATGCTCCCTTGGCCATAAGATATTTTCCTATTTTGTAAGGAAGTTCTCCATAAAGGTCTTTCAAGATGCGAGCGCATAAATCATTTTTACTGCGAGACATTTTGCCAGCTACCACCGGTGTCTCGGTTGTCTCACGCCACACCGTGCAATTTGGAACCGGAAGTTTTCGTCTTGATAGAACTCCTAACAGTTATGTAGCGATGCCTCCTATACCGTACCCTCTCTACCGCATCACGAAGGTGCATAGAAGAAGAGTTTGCGATACTCGCGTTAGACGCTTGGAACTTCCGACAATGTACTGTATTGTTCTAAATGGGCATTATTTCGTGCGTGTTTCTCTATACAGTAATTAAGAAGCTTTGAACGATAATATTAATCACACTTGCAGTAAGTATTTTAATATTTTGACTTTGCCCATGGCGTTTCAACGCGCGATCCGGTGAAGCTTTTTGTACACAAACGACTGAGTGTAGATTCTATTGACTATGGTACTCATTCCATTCATTCTTGGCATACTAGCAACCAACACATTAAATTCATACAATGTCTATTTGGACGATGGTATAACATACAACGAATAAACTGAATTGAATGAAGGCATATATTGCCTTTGGAGCTCAGTCATTTAGAGATTATTTGATTAAGTCAATCATTAGAAAGGAATTGTTTTAAATGTCTTTGCCAATTTCACAAAGTGATATGGTGCTACAACTGGTTTAACTCCTAAACTTGATAACACATAACATAGTCTTGGTGCTAAGCCCCAGCAGGGATCAGATGCCACATCAGAATAGGATCCCCGCAATCTTTCGCTTGTATGAGTGGCTTTTTAGAAGCTGTGGTATCAATGAAGACGAGGTTGACATGGATTTCAACTTCTTTATTTTCATTGCAACATTTTGGTACAGGTGCTATTTCCTTTTTTTAACAAGTTGTAAGTGCCAACTAAGCTTCATATTTGTACTTATCCAAATCAGGGTCAGAATACATCCTCAGCTCAATCATCAATGTGTGACTTGGCCCATCATGTTCCATGCTCATGCTGTCAGCCATTGGTTATATTCTTTAATGCTTGATTATTAACATGCTTACTGCACTCCTATTCATAGCTCTAAGATTGTTCAACATGTTTAACGGGATCTTGAGAATACAAATATACTTATACATGACAATGCCAGTTCACATTGGTGGTGCCAAATTAAATGTTTGGGGTGTTAATAGATCAAACTTCAATTTCAGTAATTTCTTATCTGAATTTGCTGACCATTATCATGATTATTAGCTCTCCAGAGGGGATCCCTTGTTAGAATTGGTCCCCAACAACACATGCTGTCAACCTTACTGACTGACTAGATCAAGGTACAGTATTAAGAACCAATTTCTCTATTTCCTTTGCCATGACTCCCAAGGGGTCCCAGGTTTGAATAGCTGGCCAGCACTTCTTGTTGTAAGAGGCTGCTAATTTGATCACTTGATGACTTGTCATCTTACACCCACAGTGTGGCAAGCTGATCATAATATCAACCACTGGTTTGTCTGGTCCAGTCTTAATGATATGATATAGTTGGAATATTCCTGTCTGAACCATAAAACAAACAAAAATCCACAATATTTGACCTCTTTGAACAAATGTTGAATAAAATTTCTTGCAGATCTTTTTCGAGAAAAGTACGAGAGAGGAATGTCTGTAAACTATGCTGCTGGCTTGTCCCCGTACGACAATAAGGGCAAGTGTGGGATGCCAGAGAAATATGACCCGCCGGACATCTTGGAATCGAAAATCAGAGAGTTGGCTGACATGATTAGGATAAGTCGCCATTTTGTCGTTCACACAGGAGCTGGTATTAGCACTTCAGCTGGAATCCCAGACTTTAGAGGCCCCAAAGGTAAGAATTTGTTTTTTGTTCAAAATCTTCTGTATGAATGTTGAATGACTTGCCAATTTAACCAACTACATGTGCTCAGTTATACTTTTATATAATCCAGATTTTCCATGTGGGCAGTTTCAGTTTCAGTTTCAGTTTGTGTTTAGTTAATTATTTTAATCTTATCATTATGTTTGATTGCAGGTGTGTGGACCCTGGAGAAGAAAGGCGAACAACCACACTTTAATGTGACATTTGAATCAGCTCGTCCCACCAGTACACATATGGCACTTGTTGGATTGGAGAAAAAGAGTGAGACAAGACATCTTTCCCTTAAGTAACAAGTAAAGTTTAGAAAGAAAATCAATAGAAGATACATCTGAGAATCCATACTGTAACATTACTATACCTGCCATACATGAATGTTAAACTGAAAAATAGAGAAAAATAATAATTTGTTTTTGAAGAAAGTCCTGTTTTGTTTTTGTTGTTATTTCCTTTGTTGATATTTCCTATAGATATGCTGAAGTACACAGTGAGCCAGAACGTGGATGGACTTCACATCCGCTCCGGGTATCCAGTCAGTCGACTCTCCGAACTCCATGGCAACATGTTTGTGGAAGAGTGTAATAAATGTGGCACCCAGGTGACTATACAATATAACATCCTTCCCTTCTTGCAGTCTGTGTCACCGACACACATCTCTGTCATATAAAGATGTTGGGTACAATGTGTGAAGCCCATTTCTGGTGTGATATTGCTGGAATATTGCTAAAAGCGGCGTAAAACCATACTCACTCACTATAAAGATGTTGCTGTCACTGTTATAGTACAAGTGTCCTTGATCAAATTGCATTAATTGTTTATTTTCATAGAATATTATTGACTGCAACGTAAATCAATATGCAAACAAATCATGTTATCAGATGCTCTTTTGCTCTGTGTTTTTTTAAACAGCCTGTTTACCATTGTTTAAATTAATTCATTTTCCTTCGAAATATTTTGTTATGGTGTTGTTATTGCCAAATGAGCATTCAGTAATTTTATTTCTGTTGAGTACAATTCTCATGGATTTAGTGGTAGTGATCATCAGCCTATGAAAGGGATTCATGAAATATATGGCTCTTTAAAGGGCAAGTAAAATGAAAACATTGATTGTGATTTTGTTGCAAATAACAATTTTCCTAGATACTTAAGTCAATTCCGAGAGGAAAAATATCATAACATTCGTAGAAAGTATTTAAATGACCAAATGAAAGTGCTGAAAAGATCACACACTGATCGGATTCTGTGTGGCCTGAAGCCACTGTTGCAATGGTGCAGCAGTGCATGACACAGGTTTTCATTGGCTGATATTTAGACTGGGTTGCAGAGTCTATTTACTGTTTTTTTTTGTAATGCTTAGCAGCTAAACAGATACATCAGGAAGTGGTCAGTCTAACTGGTTCTATTTCTGGTAATCCTACAAAAATAACATTGCATACATTGCTGCATCTTCCCGAGGCAAGAGAGTTAACTGACTATAAAACTCCAGTTTCCACCCTTGCCAAACTAGGCCGGTATAATGGAGTTACATTTTGGCTGGACTAACGAGTCTATGCATAGTCCAATTAAAAACGCGCAACGAAATCGAAATCCAGTTGTTGTGCAGATTCTGGTCGGTTGCAGGATTTGCAAAGCATGTGCACCGCCAACTCATTGTCAACCAATATTTTCCAAATTCTTTCATGTTTTTAATCAAGGTGCTCGTATGATTTGATGCATGTAAGACCCGTTTTATCACAATATAGATCTTGATTATCGATCAGATTGTCTTGACTGGGCGCCGCCATTTTGTTTGAAACAAATGGAAATGATATGAAAGGTGAAATATGATTGGTCCATAGGAAATGCTTAGAAAGGGCATAA
Organism: Haliotis rufescens; assembly: GCF_023055435.1. Lineage (NCBI taxonomy): Eukaryota > Metazoa > Mollusca > Gastropoda > Lepetellida > Haliotidae > Haliotis > Haliotis rufescens. Next base: position 54,705,423 of record NW_025963779.1, on the reverse strand, counting down.
CTCACGATAGCCACTGGAGGCGCTACGATAGAGCCCAGGAATTCCAGCCTAGTTCGGCCTGGACTTTTAAAGTCAGTTAACTCTCTTGCCTTGGAAAGATGACATTGCTGAGTGTACAAAACAACATGAGATCCTGGCATTTTGAATAATTAAAATAACAATTAGTATCTGTAACTAGTTCTTTGTATGACTATCATCTTGTATGGGTACTATAAACGGTGAATTCCTACTTGTCCAGCAGCTGGCCAAGGGATAATCCCCATCGTAAACATAATTTCCCCAAAGATTTGGGTTAGAAGTGGTACTCAGCAACCCATGCTTGGCATAACAGGTGACTAACGTGCGTTCAGGCTGGCTGACTTGGTTGATGCATGTCATCGTATCCCAATTGATTAGATTGATGCACATGATGTCAATCACATATTGTCAGGTCCAGACTCCATTATTTACAGATGGTCTTCATATAGCTGAATATTGCTGAGTTTGGCATAAAACAACAAACAAAAACATGTGTTGATTGAATGAAAAAATGTCTGGTATTCTGGTGATATTTTCTTTCCACCACATCACCTTTTAAAGTTATTATTGATGTTACCATGTTGACATATCTAACCCCCATTGTTTACAGTACATACTGAGCACCTGCACCCCGACCATGGGTCTGAAGCTGACTGGGAGGAGTTGTACTCAGTCTAAATCCAGGGGGCGCTGCAGGTAAACACGAAACATTCTCATGGGGGTCCCCCCTAAGGCTAAGTGGTCACTCATCACATCAAAGCCCTGGGGTTTATTTCCTCATATGGGACAATGTGTGCAGCCCATTATTGCTGATTACTAAAAGTGGTGAACAGTCTCTATCTATTCTCTTTCGTAAACTCAAGTGTACAATTTCAGGTGCTTGTGCTTGATAAGGTGTCTGAACTAGAATAAGGTTCTCGTTTTGGATCTTGAGACATTCTTATTAATACCATGTACCATGGATTTCTAAATAGTAAACAGTTTAACAAAGCTCGGGCACTTAGATTAAAATTGTTGAATTTCATGTGTATGTTTGATGGTAATGTTAAATTTGTAAACTTTCCTATCTCCCACAATGCATTTCTTCTTTCTTCTTTTGATCCTGGTGTGGAAATGTCCTAAAACCGAGATTCCAGCTTAAAAAAACACTACACCCGAACACATCCTAGCATCACCATTGTCACCACCTAAACAATGGGTCATCAACCACTGCAACCCCATGCAACCTAATCACCTGACATACCCTGCCACATCATTCTCTTTCTTATAGCCACAGTGTGGGGACGTGTTTTGAATTAATGGAGAAGTATATTTGGTTTTTTGTTTTCTTGTGAATCTTCCTCAGACAGCTGCAACATATCAATCAGTTTAACATCAATCTCATTAAAATCAGATCTTAGTTCTCACTACCGCTAAACAAAGATCTGAGGACATCCATTACGGGTCACTTTGACCAACCAATGGAATTACCAATCAGAAGGCAGCTTTCTCGTGCTTTACGGCACAAATTTCAAATTGGCGACTACGCTTCGAAACATGCTTTGACAAATTCTTGATTACAAATTTGAAACCTGAATGAAAAAAACATTCTGGAATGACTAATAGATGGTCTAGATTGTAAGGATTCAGTTGTTAAACTTGTAACTATCGTTCGGAATAGCCCATGTTAAAGTTTTCGAGATTGCATGATTAGAAATCACATTCCGACTGTCACTTTCATAATCTGGTAAGCGACGCACTGATTGGTTGTATGAAAGTTCGTTCTGACATGACCCCTAATGGGATGTCTGCAGATCTTTGTCTAGCAGTAGCAAGAACTAAGGTCTGATTTTAATGAGATTGGTTTAACATGGAGAAACGCCCATGTGCAAAAAGTAATCATATTTTTTTGTCAGTAGACCCTCACTCCAACTGCTGTGATTGTCGTGGACAATGCAGTTGTCTTCCAGATGTTCACAATGCAGACAACTACAGTGGAAAGATTTTTGTGATATTCGCAAATGTCGCAAACGCATTATTGACCAACGATCAATGATCTGTACCGAAGAACACGGAGCATGGACCTTCCACTGCCAAGAAACCTAAACATGTCACTCAAGTAACTGTCAGATCATTTGTTCCAGAGGTCAAGCCTGCCGAAACAGCAACTGTCATGTCACTATTAAGGCTGGGATGAGTCCATATTTACTACCCGGGTACCAAACACCCGATGACCTGACCCTACCCTGGTACCAAACCCCTGATAACCTACCCCTACCCCGGTAACAAACACCTGATGACCTGACCCTACCCCGGTACCAAACACCCGATGACCTGACCCTACCCGGGTACCAAACACTCGATAACCTGACCCTACCCAGGTACCAAACACCCGATGACCTGACCCCACCCCGGTACCAAACACTCGATAACCTGACCCTACCCAGGTACCAAACACCCGATGACCTGACCCCACCCCGGTACCAAACACCCGATCACCTGACCCTACCCCGGTACCAAACACCCGATAACCTGCCCCTACCCCGGTACCAAACACCTGATGACCTGACCCTACCCGGGTACAAAACACCCGATAACCTGACCCTACCCCGGTACCAAACACCCGATGACCTGACCCTAACCGGGTAACAAACACCCAATGACCTGACCCTACTCCGGTACCAAACACCCGATAACCTGACCCTACCCCGGTACCAAACACCCGATGACCTGACCCTACCCGGGTACAAAACACCCGATAACCTGACCCTACCCCGGTACCAAACACCCGATGACCTGACCCTACCCCGGTACCAAACACCTGATGGCCTGACCCTACCCGGGTACCAAACACCCGATAACCTGCCCCTACCCCGGTACCAAACACACGATGACCTGACCCTACCCGGGTAACAAACACCCAATGGCCTGACCCTACCCGGGTACCAAACACCCAATAACCTGACCCTACCCCGGTACCAAATACTCAATGACCTGACCCTACCCGGGTACAAAACACCCGATGACCTGATCCTACCCAGGTACCCGTCGTAGGTCTCTAGAGTTGGTACAAAATTTCCAGATGGGAATTCTTTGCCCGCAGCCCTGGCAAAAGTATTTAGATACACTTATATATAGAATGTTCTGGTCATGCATACACTGATGTTGATTAAAGTTTTGTCTTTTTTCAAACATATGAATGTCAGAATGAATGCATGTATAGTCAGAAAGAAATGCAAAGAATAGTGACTTGCAGTGTAACCATGGAGTTATGGGTAAATTTAGCAAATAAACAATATATCATGTGACTGATCATGGGTCCTGGTAGTCCTGTGGGTACCCAGGTCCTATTCAGTACCCACCCGACACGAGTACCTGAGTCGTCCCATCCCTAGTCACTATCTGTTGAGGAGGATTTAGTCTCAGATAGTTTTCTGACAGAGGATCTTTCCACCAATTCTGTGACCACACCCAGTTACTGCCTCCCTGCCAGCCATGGATCGACGTACGGTGGAAACTAGAGAGAAGTTGACTGGGGAGATTTCAACACTTAATGTGTCCCGAACTTCTCTAGAGAGTGGATTATCATCCCCCGTTTCTCACTAGTGTGATCAACATGAAGTGGAGACCATCAATCCCACTACTTCTTCAACCTTTCCTCAATCCAAGTCTCACTCGATCTTACAAGCTGGCTGATCAACCTTCCCGGTTTCGTCATCCTACGCCTTTTAACTTCAGAGGACAATGAACTTTTTGTAGATAAAGATTTAGAACACATCACACTCAAGACAGTGTTTCTACCAGCCCTAGCAACAGGGACATGCCTAAGTAAGACTGTCTGTCAGAAATGACGTGTGAGGCATGTCTTGTAGAACCAATTGGCCAGATAAATTGTGTTTAACCTTTCTGGATGGAAGTGGTTACAATTCCTAGCTGAATAGGTTTCCCTAGTTCAGAGTTATGCAGTCATTCTATTTTCTCATGGGTTGACGTCCTGCCTGAAGACACATAACGCATGAGTTACCGACTATCATGATCACTGTGTCCTAGTAACACAAAGGGGTTTGTTTCCCCCATTCACGAGCTCTTGTCTTTGCGACACTAAACTTGATAAGAATGTTTCTGATTGTAACAGAGTTTAGCACCGGCCTCCTTGTGTACATTGCATGGTTGTAGTCTCTACAGGCTAGGGATTCTGCGCCCCACCATCCAACCATGGGATAAATGCATAGTGTGAGATAGGATAAGTTTTAAAAAATTATAAATGAATTGTATATATATTTATATTCTCATCCTATTTCCCACACTATGTGCCCACCCAAACATCCCCACATCACAGTAACACCAGCCTGTCCACTCTAAGAAAGAGAATGATGTGGCAGGGTATGTTAGATGATCAGGTCGCTTGGGGTCAGGTCGCACACTGTGGTGCATGACCCATTGTTTAAGTGGTGATGCTCGGATGTATTGGATTGTAGGGTTTGTGAAGCTGGAAACTTGGTTTTAGGACATTTCCACACCAGGATCAAAAGAAGAAGGAAGAAATGCATAGTATGTGATAGGAGAAGTTTATATATATACATAATATATTTTTAAATTTTCAATATTTCACTTTTCTGTGTAGAGGTAAGCTGACGGACACCATCTTGGATTGGGAGGATTCACTTCCTGAACAGGACCTCAAACAGGCAGAGATAGAATCCAAGTAAGCTGTCAACAGTTTGTACACATATCTGTGTATGTTTAGATATCCTTCCTTAATGTATGCGACACTCCTCCAAGGTACACAGGTGTCCAACATTTTATGACATGTGTTCTCAACACCCTCCAACATGTCCAGAACTGCTCTTCCCTCATTTTCTCTGACTCAATTACAGCCGACATATATATAATCATAATGCTTGTGTGATACCGATAGTAATCATCTTCAGATTCTTTGCATGGGGTCCGGTAAATAATAAGTACCAAGCATCCAATGTTTGTCATAAGGGGCAGCTTTTGGCTGAGTGTGGTGTAAATATAGAATACTAAATGAGCTCCCATGTAATACCAATTTTATGAAACTCTGATGTCAGACGAGACAAAGCAAGTCAGATACCAGAACTATTCATGAGTTTCATAAATCGGTATTACAACAGGAGCGAGTTTTGTATTTTATTTATTAATTTTTCTTAATATTTCACTTTTGTGTATGAATAGGCAGACATTTATGTGATCCACATCATAATCCAGTTTAATACCGAACAGCTGCCTACCTTTAGAATTCAGGGGTCCCTTCTTCAAAGCTATCATAGCGCTAAGGTTTTCATGACTCCCATACTTTTACATTGATTTACGACTGTCATTGCGCTACAATCACCTTGTGGAACGGGACCCTACATCACAACGTTTACACTCACGTCACAATACCCTATGACGTAATATGTGGAATTTTGTTGCAAGATCCAACAGAGAAACAATTCTTGCAGTACATAAGTACACGCTTTGTTATTACTCAAAGTGTAATACAGCTGTATGTTTATTAAAGGAATGATCTCTTCACGGGCAAGTTATAAAACATCATTCGCTAAAGTACTCATCCTTTGGGGACCCCAGGTTAGAATAGTTCTCCAGTATCTATGCTTGTTGTAACAGGCGACTGTATGGATCGGCTGGTCAGGCGCTATGATTGCATGTCATTGTTTGTTGTTCATAATATCGGTCACTGGTTTGTCTACTCCAGACTCAACTATTAGCAGATCATATACAGCTGGCATATTGCTGACAGCTGCATTTGACAACAAGCGAACACTCACTCTTATGCATCAAAGTGTCATGAAAGAAATTGTCTAGTAATTACAGATGTTGGGTTGGCACAAAATCACAAGCTTTATAACTTAGAACTGATCTCCAGAGCATTCCCAGTATTCTTGGTAATAAAATGACCGGTCCTTTATGTCAATTATGTTTTTCATCATAGGAAAGCGGACCTCAGCTTGTGTTTAGGCACATCGTTACAGATTGTTCCGAGTGGGAACCTGCCTATGATGACAGTGGGTAGTGGAGGGAAGCTAGCTATCGTCAATCTTCAGCCCACAAAGCACGACAAGTATGCAAAACTAAGAATATGGGCATATGTGGATGAAGTCATGACAAGGGTGTGCAAGATTCTCAATGTGGATATTCCAGATTTTGAACGTCCAGTGGTTACAATAAGTTCAGAACACTCGGTAAACAAGAAAATATCAAACTATGTGATACTGGACAAAGAATTGTTTCCAGATTACAAAGGTTACATCAAAGGGTGGTCAAGTCAAGGTTCAGAACAAGAGAATGATATTGAAAACAAGGCACAAACAGAGGTGGCTGAGAATAAGAATATGAAATCAGTGAAAAGTGAGTCCAAATCATCAACTCTGTCTGATTTGACTGGCAAGGACAGTGAGCTGAAGGATTTTAAACCGTCAGCTACTAAACTAACTGTTCGGCCTGAAATTTCTCCTCCCAAGCCTTCTACAACAAAACCATGTCAGGATCCACAACCTCTCAAAGATTTCAGTCGTGAACGAGTTGTACAGAAACTGATTGAACAGCAGATATTGGATGAAGGAACTTCACAGCAGACTATAGCTGTAGTTGACCAATCAGGACAGGTGTTACAACAGGGCCCCAACTCGTTACCCAATCAACAAGTGGTTTACCCTCCTGTGACTCAGAACTGGACTAATCCTCCACCACCAGTTCAACCTGAAATGACATACACCCACAAACGGTTTGGAGAGTTACCACTGGACAGTGTACAGTATCAACAAGCAGTGCCTTTGGGTTATGGACAGAGTACCATCACCGTACCAACGGTCCATCCATCAATGCAGGCCACACAAACCTTACAGGGAGTTCACCAGCCTCTGGTGCACACCACACAACAGGCTCAGCTGCAGATGCCACCACAGCCGCCCCATCTGCAGACACACATGCAGGTTCCCACGTCGCTCCCTGCTGTACAGACACAGGGCGGTCAGGGACAGCTGCACGGGACACACTCAGTGTCTGAGGTGCAGCCTGCACATGTTGAGGTGCTCAACTCACAGACTCACTCACATCAAGGTCACAGTTCACACAACTTGACCTTGACCTCCAATACAGCACACCATCCTCTGGATCAAGCTGTCAGTATGGGGTCAGGGTTGCCTGGATTCCACAACAGTCAGGATGCTGAGTTTCAGGAAGCAGTTGCAGGGGAACCTAGTGCCAAGACTCGCAGGATGAATGAAAAGACTTATATCAGCCTCTAGCTGATGGCACCTTCTGATCCACACATCACATGACAAACTGATCTGAAGTACACCATGTGCACCATATATACTAAACTGCTATCTACTATGGTTTACTTTGTTGAGATATAGATTTGTGTCACCGAGGAAATGTTGATACATACTGTTGAATAAGATGTTTTGTTGGCCTTCAGTTTGTTACAATGTACATGGATTTTCTTTGCGGTAAATCAGTTTCCCCTGCTGTATCTGTTGATATTTCACAAAGCCATCATAGAACCATGGCTGTAGTAACCCCTCGGTACTGCTATATCCCTTTGTGGACTCTGAAGAAGCTTGCAAGCCTGTCAAATCATATCCATGTAGGGTGTATGTTTGGTGGCCGAGTGTTGTGATATTTCTACACTTCGATTAGTATCAAGTTATCTTTATCAGACCATCCAATGTGTCCAGTTGAGTTTGAAGTGTTTAGTGTTGCTATGTTATCACATAGTGGGGACATCCCATCTGATGCAGCCTAGGGAATACCACACCAGATGTTATCCTGTAATCTGGACTGAATGCATAATTGTATGATTACTGTAAACATGGTAAACAAGGAAATATTCTCAATGAATTTGTTGTTTTTGTAGTCATGGAGCATTGACTTTATGTGTTTTGTACAGTATACGTTTTACTGTGATCTGCGTACACAGTGTTGTTATTTAATTGATTGTAGCTTTATGCTGTAATCAATAATATTACAGCATATTTATCATGGCAGCCTGTTTGTATTTGAGGGCCTGTGGGGTAGTCTAGGCCATAGTTGGTTTGTTTGCCCACATGCTTACTATGTGTGAGCACGAGTGGCCTAATCTTCTATGGCGCCGCAATTCGCTGTACAGAGTTGCACACGAGGAACTTATCACAAGGGGTTTGAATCATGGTTCGCTCCTAATGATATGTTTCTAGGTTGGCAGCACCATACCCATGATCGTGGGTTTTACCAAAGTGGAAAACGTCTTAGATCTACATCACTCCAGGCTTTCCTCCCACATTAAGCTGACACTTGATATAACTGGAGTACTGTTAAAACGGCATTAGTCACAACTCACTCACTATCTGTGAAGCCCATTCCTAGTGTCCACCATGATATGACAGGAATATTGCTAAAAGCTGTATAATACTTTATCACTGGAAGTAAATGAATTAGGAGTAGACATACCAGAGTGTGGCGATGGTTTCAAGCCACTATTAGCATTATTCCAGCCACATCACCATTACTGCTTCATACAATTATAACTGATATGGCTAACCTTTTGTAGTCCGTAATGATGTAATATATTGTGAAATGTACCAAAAAATAACATTCCCCACGCACGCAGGCACCCACTCACTGATACACTCACTCACTCATTAGTGTTTCAACGCCCTGGCTGCTTCATACCAAGAGATGTTGGACGGTGGTGGTGCTTGTTGTTACTGCTCAGCATTAAGAAGATAAAACAAGAACTGGCCGGGTGGGAGTCAGTATAATGTGTGTGAGTTGGGAATCCCATGTTAAACTGCATCATGGTTTCTCAGTATAAGCAGACACACACACGGTCACTATGAGAGGGAAAAACTTTAAAGCCCGACTCACCTGGCTCTCATTTGACAGAAACAGTTTTTGCGTATTTTCTTTTTATGATTTTTTTTATGGATACTCTATGGGTCTGATGGCCTTTAAATTACACAGTTGTGGAATAAAACAAATTTTTGAAAACTATTTGTTTCTCTCCTCTGAGTCTTCTGATTACTCAACATAAAGATTGTTGACATTACGGGATATGTTTAAATGGACTTCTTACCCTTCAGAATAGGTCCCCAGCAGCATAACTTTGTCGTATTATGTGACTAAATGGATACTGGTTTACTGGTTTGCCTGGTCAAGACTCGATAATTACAAGCCAGAGTCATATAGCTGGAATACTACTGAGTGTGGCCGTAAACAACAAACAAACAAATAGACTGTTGATAGCTTGAACAAAATCCATCACCTCTGAGAATGATAGAACAATAGCGTACTGCATAAAAACGACCCCAAACATCAATGGCTTAACGCCATAGTCCAGTCTAGCATTATTTAATTATAATAAACGCCTATAAATTGTTAAAATGGGTGATATCAATATGTGAGGTTGGAATAATGCTTAGCATGTACTGCAAAGGTTTACACTGAAAAAATCTCGGTAACTATAATTTTTTCATCTTGATTAATCTTTTTGATAGGTTTATGGTCTTGTCAGAAAAGTATGTCATGATGTATTTATTCTCCATTTGTCTGGATGGTCTCCAGACACCAGTGGACAGCCCTGGTTAGCATAGATCCCCAGTGACCTATGCACGAGGGGACTTCTTGTATCGGGTGGCCAGATTCAGTAACCTTATTTTGTTTATTGTGTTTATTGCATGGCATCGTACTCCAACTATCGTTGCTCATAACATCAATCACTCGATTATCCGTCCCTGACCCAATTATTTACAGGCAACCAAGATATACCTTAACTAATACAGTGGTTATACAACAAACAAACAAATAAACAAACAAACAAACAAACGAGAAACGTCATTTTTTGTGAATAAATGGTCAGAGAGACCAGTTTCACTCCAGAGCACATGTTTGTGATATGCCACCACATTTTCCACTGTCTCAGCCAACATCTGCCTTGGGTGAGGGCGGTGAGGTAGCCTGGTGGGGGAAAAGCATTTCTTGGTCATGCCGAGGACCGTGGTTCGATTCCTTACACAGGTACAAAGTTTGAAGCCCATTTTTGGTGTCACCTGCCATGCTAATGCCTTTGGTATGAATGACAACAAAAACACAGACTTTAGATATTAAGATTTATTTTCCTGAACAGATTACGTTTGTGAAGCATGAATGAACAAAGGAGAAAGATATAAATAAACTTAAGATATTATTATTTATTTCTCTAAAACAGATTTATATTTTTAAAGAATAAATCAACAGAAAGATGCAACTATATTTTTATTCAACAATTATGATTCCACCTTTATTGATGTTTTGATATTCATAATAAAAATACATCATAATTTCCATTTATTTGACACAGTTAATGTTTACCGATTTTCAGCTATTTTATACACTGTATACAAACTACTAGCCTAGCCAAACAGTGGCCTATACATCCCCTTCTAGCCACGCCCACACCACATTATACGAATTAACCTTTAGTGGTGTTTTAATAATCATAAGAGGAGGCAATTCATTTTAATGTTAACTGATCTTCAGCTTATTTACACACTGTTTACAAACTACTAGCCTAACTAAACAGTGGCCTCCACCTCCCCTTCTAGCCACGCCTACACCTCCTGTACTAGTCCTGACTTTAACATAATTTGAAGAAATACCTTTACTGATGTTTTAATAATCATAAGAAAATACATCATGTAGGCAATTCATTTTAATGTTTACCGATCTTCAGCTTATTTACACACTGTTTACAAACCACTAGCCTTACTAAACAGTGGCCTCCACCTCCCCTTCTAGCCACGCCTACACCACCTGTACTAGCCCTGACTTTAACATTATATCTTATAAGTGGATGATAGATAATTATATCTGATTCAGAAATTGGTCTATGAATTTGAGACAAATGAAACGTGAGCCTTTTTTTATTTATTTGAGCCTTTTTTACTTATTTCCAACCAGTCAGTTTTGAACAACATATTGTGTACTTTATTTTTTAACACTGATTTATTACTATCTGTATTTACCTATCTGTTACCTGCACATATAGTACTGGACGAATCTTCTGGCCTGAAGCAAATGCCAGATTCACCTCACCAGATATGAGATTATTAAGCATTGTTGATTGTATTATTCTTATCATTTAGTACCATTTAGCGTACATGTTTTATCATGTGTATCATTAACAAGGTAACCATGGTAATAGGAGCTAGAACTAGGGTCAGGAGCTGCTAGAGCCACTGGTAGTGGCAGGATCAGGCGCTAGAACCACTGACAGGGGAAGGATCAGGCACTAGAACCACTGGCAGGGGAAGGATCAGGCACTAGAACCACTGACAGGGGAAGGATCAGGCACTAGAACCACTGATAGGGGCAGGATCAGGTGGTAGAACCACTGGCAGGGTAGGATCCGGCGCTACAACCACTGGCAGGGGCAGGATCAGGTGGTAGAACCACTGGCAGGGGGAGGATCAGGTGGTAGAACCACTGGCAGGGTAGGATCTGGCGCTACAACCACTGGCAGGGGCAGGATCAGGTGGTAGAACCACTGGCAGGGTAGGATCAGGCACTAGAACCACTGGCAGGTAGGATCCGGCGCTACAACCACTGGCAGGGGCATGAATAAATGAAGGGGGGCTAGAATCAGGGTCAGGAATAGGGTTAGAATCAGTGGCAGGGAAAGTGACAACAATGTAGGTTCACTATGTTGTGAACAGTGGGAGAAACAGCAGGACTGTTAATGACGTGATCTGAAGAATAACAATGAGAGGAAGCAATTGCTGATTGGAACACAGTTTATAGGGCTTTAGTTATTACAAACTAGAGTAGTGACATTCACATTGGCAATTATAGAGGAAGCATGCACCTATTTTGAAAAGTGAAGTAAAGATGAAACGTAGCATGACCAAGTATTACAATATCACACAAAATGACAAGAATAATAGCAGCAAGTAAAGTTATTTCCATTCAAAGCAAGCTAAATATAAAAAACTGAAAATATAGCAATTAATTTTACTGAAATAGATGCTTCAGACATACATTAACAATGTAAATCTGACTATACCTACCATACCTATAGCCTGGCCCTCTTACAAACCTTCACCTCTACCTCATCATCCTCATCTCTCTTTCTCTTCCTGTCCACCATCTTGTTCAGGGGTCCAGGTCTCCTGCTAGGGACTGGAAGTGGCACTCCTTGGTGGCTTAGGCTGGTCAGACTGCAGGACACATCACACTGGCTCAGGTTGGTGAAGCTGCTCACTGGGCTGACAGGGAGAGATGTGGTGCTTGAGGTCAGTCTTGGTCCATACTGAAAAGGGTCAGCGATGTTACAGAGCCAGAAGTCTTTGTAAACTGTAGCTGAGATGGTGATGCCGCCTGGGAAACCTGACATGACTGATTCCAGGGATCTGCTAGGTTTGGGCCCATAGTTCAAGCAGGTGGTGCTGGAAGATGGAGAGGGAAGAAGATCATTGTGGAATTCCTCAGAATTCTTGAAAAGGGTAGAAGAGCTGGGGAAGGGGTCAGTAAGACTGATGGAACTCAGGCTGGTCAGGCTGGAGCTGGTGCTGGCTGGGAGAGACTCATCACTTGGACTGACAGGCCAGATATCTGAAGTGGCTGATAGAAATGTTGATGTTAGATCAGGGGTGTCAAAGAATGAAGTAAATCTGGGACATTCTGGATAAAGCGGGGAGTCATGGTTTTCTAGAAACTTGCCGCTGGGGCTGTTGGGGCTGTTACTGTCAAACATGGATGATCTAGGGGTAGGGGTAGTGGGGCTAGTGGACCTTCTTGTGGCAATGGAGGGGATGGCAGCATCAGTCCAAGTTGTGTGGGGGTAGAGACAGGTACAGTGAGGCTGAAAGTCATCCAGGCTCACCCAACTCTCATTGGGACACAACATCTTGTGGTTCTGAAGTGTGTTGAAGATAAAGTTTATAAATTATAAGTAAATTTTACAAGACACAATCAAGAGAAAAGAAACTTCAAGTGATGTGATATTGTCTAGGCCTTTGAAATTTTAAGAAAGACAATGTTGAATACTAATGCCTAAATGACTTGAGTTACCTTCACAGTTTTTCTCTCTTGCGCCAACTCAAGATTATGCTAGAGTAGTCAACTCAAGAACCAAGTCTCACAAGAGAAATCTGTAAAATATAATCCATGCATGTATGAAATGGTATGCTTGTATTTCCAATGAATTTGTGAAATAAATTAATCAGTAAATGACCGGATGTTCAATAAGAACAAGGAGATTTGGGACAAAATTATCCTGGTGCAAAATTGTCACTAATGTACAAGGAGATGATAAAGTGACATATTCATCACTGGGTATGTTTCAGTAATTGATTTATTCCAACCTCAAACCTTTTAAAAAGGGCCTCATTCTCACATTAGGCGTTGGTCAGGGAAGGTCTAGATGAATCAAATTTAAACCCGAATCTAGTCTTTCATTAATAAATTAATTACTAACATAGGACTGTCCGCCAACCAAAAGAAATTGGGTAAGACATACACAGTTGTAGGGCCAAGTATTGCTGTCAACATGTAGTAACAGGTCAATTGGAAAAGAATAACATTTTATTCTTCCCTCCCATACACAAAGATAGGGACTGTCAAACTACATTTTATCCAACTGGAAACCGGGATTACTAGGCCCCTAAATGTCTCTTTTCGTTACTGCATGTTTAGCCCCTAGATTCATTCATATGTCTATCATGTAGACTCAAACATCTGGGTAGGTTTATAGGCCTACAGATAGTGTTATAAACCCACACAGCCTGTTGGCCTGTGTCTTACGGTAAAGGATGTATGGACATTTAGTCATTACAATGTGGAGTTCTGGTTGGTCTAGAAAGGACATTTTGGCTGTTGTCAAGGATGACTTGTTACGTTTAAATTGACAACAAAGGTAAATCTGGGAACATTGGAGCAACAGAAGACTATATCTATACAGGAAATATGTTTAATTACCTTACTGTGGTAAGAAGAAAGTACAGGAACTCAAATATATCGACGAAACTTTCAAAAGAGCACAGGTGTGATAGCAATGATACGCTTCGGTAAACGAAGATTCGTAAGAGCCGGGCTTGAACTTGGCAACCGTTACCCTAGCAACACCGGAATTGACATTTATTTTTTTAGGTATAACCCAAGAGAATGAGCGAAATATTTAGGATAACAACAAAGTGAAATTCCCCGAAAATACAAATATAAAATACAGAAAATTTACCCTTTCCTAAATATAATTCCTAAAAGGGAGCCTACTCTGAAAGTTATAAAAAGTTATCTCCCTTTGCAAAATCCGCTAAAAAATAAAATAAACGCGTAGATATATAAAACCAAGAAACTATATGTTAAGAATGTTTCGAAAGTCAGTTTTACCAAGAAAAAAGGCTCCAGTTGGCTTGTCCGTTTTCATACCTATAAGATGCACTTAGATGTAATAGTGATACTTTATTTTAAGTCACGCAATAATATGATAATATTACATTCCTTTTTCCAAATGAAAAACCTCATTAAAAACAACAACGACTAAATGATCTTGTAAGGGTACACACTACAGTGTTATTTAGTTATTTCGTCAGGGATTGTCTCGTTATTGACGTAAATGTAAACATCTTTAATATATTCTCATGAAAGATTGTGCAACAATACTGATGCATCTAAGTTAATAGTTAAGTAAGAGACGTTTTCCAAAGATGGTGAAATATCTATCTATACGTCTATGGGCTATTGAAAATAGGATGAGATACACAATGACATCAAATGTGCATCAACTTACACAAACAGGATATCGCTCATTATTTATAGGAGAGTTACGAGAACATTCCCCTACGGAAAACACATCCCCTACTTTCACACTTTCACATAGTCTCCCAGACCCTAGAGAATAAATTTTAAAAAGTCCAACTCAAGTCTAGAATGATTCTACATTGCCTCAGCTATGTTGACATGATTTTTCTCTCGTCAAAGGTTTATCAAATTGCTTTAAATATGAACATTGTTATAGGTAACCCACTGTAACGCAACATTATAGACATATTATGTTTTTTTTAGATTTAAGGATTATGCAAATATTTCAAAATATTTAAAAGTTAATTTCAGACCGTACTGTCTGTCAGTGTCGCCGCAGCTCAGGACGACAATTGGACGTCCTCAAATCAAATAATGCAGGTTTGAACCCAGCTGGCGACATATGTTTTCCGACAAAAAATAGCTCTGTCTATTCCAAGTGTAAATCAACTGAAACGCTGGTGCCAGATAATGTATAATTGACAACCAACTCTCCTTTCCTAAAAGGGGCGGTCGGGTAGCCTAGTGGTTAAAGCGTTCGCTCGTCACGCCGAAGACCCGGGTTTGATTCCCGACATGGGTACAATGTGTGAAGCCCATTTCTGGTGACCCCCGACGTGATATTGCTGGAATATTGCTAAAAGCGGCGTAGAACCATACTCACTCACTCACTCCATTCCTAAAAATGCCTCCATGTAGAGTTCGCTAAGAGTTCGCTTTCCATCAGGTTGCACAGGTTGAGGTGCTCAACTCACAGACTGAGTCGCATCATCGTCACAGTTCACACAACTTGACATTGACCTCCAATACAGCACACCATCCTCTGGATCAAATTGTCAGTCTGGGGCCAGGGTTGCCTGGATTCCACAACAGTCAGGATGCTTAGTTTCAGGCAGCAGTTGCAGGATGAATGACTCGCAGGATGAATGAAAAGACTTATATCAGCCTCTAGCTGATGGCACCTTCTGATCCACACATCACATGACAAACTGATCTGAAGTACACCATGTGTACCATATATACTAAACTGCTATCTACTATGGTTTACTTTGTTGAGATATAGATTTGTGTCACTGCGGAAATGTTGATACATACTGTTGAATAAGATGTTTTGTTGGCCCTCAGTTTGTTACAATGTACATGGATTTTCTTTGCGGTAAATCAGTTTCCCCTGCTGTATCCGTTGATATGTGATCCTTGTTCTTGCTTTCAGAAACTAGTTTGCCAGCACCAGGCTTGTAGTTTTTACATGACATGGCTGGAATATTGTAGACGAGCGCAAAGCAACATTCATTCACTCAATATCGGTGAGCTGGTTAGCACTGAAGTCATCATGGCATGCTTAGAGACGACTTGAGGTAATGCAGCGGCCCTGGGAGTCCAACCATGCTGGTCAGGGCGGTCGGGTAGTCTAGTGGCTAAAGCGTTCACTCGTCACGCCCCGCCCCGCTGTCATATTGCTGGAATATTGCTAAAAGCGGCGTAAAACTATTCTCACATCACTCATTCACCATGCTGGTCATGTTTTCGTGCCGGTTCATTCTGGTTGTTATAAGGTCAAATCATATCCATGTAGGATGTATGTTGTTGGGGGGCCGAGTGTTGGGATATTTCTACACTGCAATATGTTTGAAGTTATCTTTATCAGACCATCCAATATGTCCAGTTGTGTTTGAAGTGTTTAGAATCATAATGCAGCCAAGGGAATACCACACCAGACGTTATCCTGTAATCTGGACTGAATGCATAATTGTATGATTAATGTAAACATGGTAAACAATGAAATATTCTTAATGAATTTGTATGTTTTTGTAACAATGGAGCATTCACTTCATATGTTTTGTACAGTACACGTTTTACTGTGATCTACGTACACAGTGTTATTATTTATTTGATTGCAGCTATGAACTGTAGCCCAGGCCATATTCGGTTTGTTTGTCCATATGGGTACTATGTGTGAGCACGACTCGCACAATCATCTATGGCACCGCAATCCGCTGTACAGAGTTGCACACGAGGAACCTATCAAAAGAGTTTGAATCATTGTTCGCTCCTAATGATATGTTTCCAGGTTTGTGGAAAACGTCTTAGATCTACATCACCTCAGGCTTTCCTCCCACCTTAAGCTGACACTTGATATAACTGGAGTACTGTTAAAACGGCATTAGTCACAACTCACTCACTATCTGTGAAGCCCATTCCTAGTGTCCACCATGATATGACAGGAATATTGCTAAAAGCTGTATAATACTTTATCACTGGAAGTAAATGAATTAGGAGTAGACATACCAGAGTGTGGCGATGGTTTCAAGCCACTATTAGCATTATTCCAGCCACATCACCATTACTGCTTCATACAATTATAACTGATATGGCTAACCTTTTGTAGTCCGTAATGATGTAATATATTGTGAAATGTACCATAAAATAACATTCCCCAAGCACGCAGGCACTCACTCACTCACTCACTCACTCATTAGCGTTTCAATGCCCTGGCCGTTCAAACCAAGGGCTGTTGGACGATGGTGCTTGTTGTTACTGCTCAGCATTAAGAGGATAAAACAAGAACTGGCCAAATGTGGAATAAGACAAAAAAAAGAATTCTCCTCTAAGCCTGCTGATTACTCAACATAAAGATTGTTCATGATGTCAAATACTGGTTTGCCTGGTGCAGACTCAATTATTTACAGGTCACAGTCATTTAGCTGGAATACAACATTGCGTGGCCATTAACAACAAACAAACAAATAATGGACGTCTTCCAAATTCAGGCACTACATATGAGAAGGATGGAACGATAGCATTCTGGGTGCAAAACGCCTTATGTAAGTCCGATCTAACATTTCTTAATTGTATTAAATTTTTAGAAATTGTATGAATGGGTGATCTCAATATGCAATGTTGCTTAGCATGTACAGCAACAACTTCCCGAGGCATGTGAGTTAACTGACTATAAAAGTCCAGTTTCCACCCTAGGCTGCATCAGATGGGATGTCCACACTATGTGATAACATAGCCACACTAAACACTTCAAACTCAACTGGACATATTGGATGGTCTGATAAAGATAACTTCTTTTTTTTTTTTTTTTTTTTTTTTTCTTTTATTGTTTTTAGAAAGACGCACCTGTTACATAAATGGGCTTCCGCCCAGGGTAGCGGAAAGCCCATGACATAAAGCACAACTTATCAGTACATCTTACTTTGTTGTTTTTTATACAGAAAATAACATAATTCTCACTCACACATTCACTCTTGTTTATATATCATATTGCAGTTTAGGAAAGTACATGGTCTCAAACATTAAAATCTTAAGTACAAAACTAAAATTAAATTGAAAGCTGCTCCTCATTTTCGAAAAGTTGATGATACAGCATCCAAGCACCATAGAATTTCTGTTGATTACCTGTCTTTAAAGCAATATCTTTTTCAATGTTGTATCGTGAAAAAGCTTCCTTTTTATAAACATGAAAATAAGGTTTTGTATTTTGGAATTTGCATCTATAAATATAGTATTTTGCAATTAGTAAAAGTAAATCAAACACTTTATCTGTTTTTATGTTCTCTTTAACTCCAAAAAGTATCAATTCTGCACAAAATGTCATATTATAAACATGAAAGCACTGGTCGATCCACAATGACACTTCATCCCAAAATTGTTTTATTACATCACATTCCCAAAACAAGTGAGTAATTGTTTCCTTTTCATTGTGACAGAAGGAGCACAAATCATTCTGAGCATAATTGCGTAAATACAGAAAAGTATTAGTGGTGAGAATTCTGTGGGTAATTTTGTATTGAAACCATCGCAGTTTGACATCCTGTCTAGTACTGAAAATTTTATTATAAATATTGTTCCAATTTAAGTTTTCAAATTGTAATTCCCACTTTTCCTGCCCTTTAGTTTTCACTTCTCTAGAAACCAATGAAAAATAAATATGTTTTGAACCGGACTTGGAACTACAAATAGTTTTTACCACACAGCGCTGATCCTCCACAGAATCAGTTGGAACTCTAACTAACTTTAGAGCTCCAAGGTATTGTTTAACGCTGCTAACAACACCATAAAACTCCAAATAGGATGAACAAATACCATACATATCATTAAATTCCTCATATGACAGAAACTCCTTATTGGCCTTGACCAAGTCTATAATTTGGGAGATGCCCTTCTCAAACCAGCATTTCAAGAAAAATGATTTCCTATTAATTTTAATATTAGGGTTATAAAAAATTGGTTCAGTTAAAAAACTACTGAAAGATTCTGGCTTGATTTTCTTATCAAGCACTATAAATGACTGAAAACAACTTTTCCAAAACTCATTACTTATCAAAAATAATTTTCTTTCAAAAAACGTCACACCAAACTCACCAAGTTTACACAAATAAGGATATGTAGATTTAAATAGGTGCTTCCATTTTGAATCACCTGAGGACACAAGTCTCCTTATCCATGTGGCCTTAAGAGATGTTACATATGAAAAGATATTCACCATACCTAAGCCCCCTTGCTTAACAGGTTGACAAACTTTAATCCTCTTTACTTTGTCTCGTTTATCACTCCAAAGAAATTTAAAAAGCATAGCATTTAAAGTTACAAGAAAATCATTTGGGGGATCAGGCAGTGATAACAATAGATAATTGAGTTTTGAAATCAACAAGGATTTAATGATTGCCACCCTACCAATTGGTGTAACTATCCGTTTCATCCACCTATTCATAATCTGTTTTAACTCAAATAATTTGTCTTTAAAGTTCAACTGAACCATTTTTTTCAGATTTGTGCAAAATTTGACTCCTAGAATTCTAAACTCTTCTGGATTCCAACCAACAGGCAAATCATCTTTGAACTTTTCCTTACAACCTCTCTTGGAGCCAAGCCAGATAACTTGAGTTTTATTATAGTTAATCTTAAGACCAGATATTTTGGCAAAACAATCAAGAGAGTTAATACATGATACAAAGGAGGACTGACTACCATCAAGTAATATTTCCATATCATCAGCATACTGACTAAGAAGATACTCACTACCGTCCACCAGGATACCTTTGACATCTCTATTAGAGCGGATCATATTGGCTAGTATTTCTGCACAGAGAATAAATATATACGGTGACAATGGGTCACCCTGTCGGCAACCGCGTCTGATATTAAACCAAGATGACAACTGACCATTGATGGACATACAGCTTTTTATATCATTGTAAAATACCGATATATATTTTCTTAAATTTTCACCAAATCCCCAAAAGGATAAAGATTTGTCTATAAATGACCAAGCAATGGAATCAAATGCCTTCTCAAAGCCTATAAGAAGAAGCATACCAGGAATGTTTGATTTTTCTGTGCATGAGATGGCATCATAGATTAAGCGAATATTGTCACCAATGTAGCGACCTGTCATAAAGCCAGTCTGATCTTCATTAATGATAAATGGCAATCTTGACTTGATTCTATTTGCTATGCATGAAGATGCCAGCTTATATGAAACATTCAATAGTGATATGGGCCTCCAGTTAGTTATGAAGCGTTTAGGCTTGTCCCCCTTTGGAATACAGACAATAACCCCTTGTTTCTGGGTAACAGAGAGTTCACCAGATATTAAACCACAATTCAATGATCGCAATAAAAATTGTCCAATATCTTTCCAAAAGAATTTATAAAATTCAGTGGGAAAGCCATCTGAGCCTGGGCTTTTGTTATTTTGCATATTTTTCAAAGCTTTTGCCAGCTCATCAAGAGTTAATAGATCTTCCATCTCGTCCACATCACTTTTATTTAAAAAGGGGAGAGAATCTCTGTCCAACAGGGTATTCAAATCACAATCTTGCACCATGTGTTCTTTGCTACTGTATAAATTCTCATAGAAATTGGCAGCTTCAGCAATAATGTCACTTGAATTTAGCAATGTGGTGCCATCGTTTAACTCCAAATGAGTCATAGACTTGCTGACAAAATTCCTGTTCTCAAGGTTACAGAAATAGCTGCTAACTCTTTCACCATCCATAATCCACTTAGTTCTAGATCTTATGGCAATTCCAGCCATCTTGTGTTTCCTAATTTCCTCCAATTCTTTTCTTTTATCTTCCAAGTCATCAAAATTAATAACACTAGAAGTTTCAAGAATTTCGATCGATAAAGATAACTTGATACATATCAAAGTGTAGAAATATCACAACACTCGGCCACCCAACAACATATATCCTACATGGATATGATTTGACCGTATAACCAGAATGAATCTGGCACGAAAACATGACCAGCATGGTGAATGGTGAGGTGAGGTGAGGTGAAATTGGGTTCAACGTCGCGTCCAAGATTATTGCACTTATATGGCGACGTGCATGCACGTGTGTTTGTGGCTGCTTGTACTAGTCCGGACTGATGCCGATTTATAGTGCTAGCACACTGAGATACCATGCCGCAGTTTAACATGAATAACCCACTCAGACACAGTATACTGACTCCGAGCCGACCAGTCCTTGTTTTAGCCCTTTAATGTCGAGCGCCAGACAGGGTAACAACAAGTACCATCTTTTAACGTCTTTTGGTATGACGCGGCCGGGGATCGAAACCCGGACCTTCCGCTCTCCGGGCGGATGCTCTACCACTAGACCACGGAGGCGGTGCATGGTGCATGTGTATCCGCCCATGTAGTCCATAATATTCCAGCCATATCATGTACAAAAAACAAGTCTGGAGCAGGCAAACTAGTTTCGGAAAGCATGATCAAGGATCACAAAGCCTGACCACAGATCCCCATTTTTGCAGGGTCTTACAAGGTCCACAAAGGGATATAGCAGTTCGACTTTTATTACCGAGGGATTACTACAGCCACGGTGCTATGATGGCTTTGTGAAATAAGAACGGATACAGCAGGGCAAACTGATTTACTGCAAAGAAAATCATAAACCATAAGAGTAAACCATAGTACAGAACATGTTTGTTCATCGGTGAAACTCGTCATCCTGACTGTTGCGAAATCCAGGCATCCCTGACCCCAGACTGACAACTTGATCTGTTGGATGGTGTGCTGTATTGGAGGTCAAGGTCAAGTTGTGTGAACTGTGACCTTGATGCGAGTGAGTCTGTGAGCACCTCAACCTGTGCAACCTGACGGAAAGCAAACTCTTAGTGAACTCGACTTGGAGGAACTATATAGTTGGCTCGAGTTGACGAAACTACCTCTGGCGAAAGAATTGTATCTACACTGTAATTGCAATTCCTTTAACACTGCGATGCGTTATTTTGTTCATTTTGTTACAATCGCACTTACTTTTGATCCAAAGAAATCCAGGGAATCAATATGTCAGGTATTGTGGTCTAATTAAGTCGTTCTGAAGCATGGGCTAAGTTACAGTGAGTGAGTGAGAGGGAGGTTTAAAACCACTTTGAAACCCGTGAAGATCCGGGATAGAATAGTTCTTCAGCAACCCATGCTTGCCGTTTTAAAAAAGCGACTAACAGGATCGGGTGGTCAGGCTCCCTGACTTGGTTGATGCATGTCATCGTATCCCAATTGCGCCGAATGACGCTCAAGATGTCAATTACTGGATTTTCTGGTCCAGTCTCGATTATGTACAGACCGCCGTCATTTAGCTGTAATATTGCTGAGTGCGGCTTTAAACAACAAACTATAATCATTTTTACAACTTCGTGTCAGTTTAAAGTGCACTTTTATTCGCGTCCTACAATCTAATTAAAACACACTTGTGACGTCATTCTATTGTTTAAACGCTCCATTATTTTTTAGGAAAAGAGAGTTGGTTGTCAATTATACATTATCATGAACCAACGTTTCAATTGATTTACTCTTGGAATAGACAGAACTACTTTTTTTGTCGGAAAACATGTGTCGCCAGCCGGGTTCGAACCTGCACTATTTGATTTGCACATGGCAGTACTGTCTGAAATTAACTTTTAAATATTTTCAAATATTTGCATAATCTTTAAATCTAAAAGCATCAAATGTGTATAATGTTGCGCTACATTTGGTTACCTATAACAATTTTCATATTATAACGTCATTAGATAGACCTTTGTCGAGAGAAAAATCAGGTAAACATAGCTGGGGCAATATAAAATAATTCCCGCACTTAAAAAGTAAAAGTAGGGATGTATTTTAAGTAGGGGACTCATAATGGGCGATGTCCTATTTGTGTAATTAGTCCACATTTGATGTCATTGTACATCTCATCCTATTTTCAATAGACCATAGACGTATAGATAGATATTTCAAGTCTTTGCACAACGTCACTTACATAACTATTCTCTTATATGCATCAGCAATGTTGCACAATCTTTCATGAAAATATATTAAAGATGTTCAGATTTTCATCAATCATGAGAAAAATCTGACGTAATAACCAAATAACAATGTAGTGTGTACCCTTGAAAGATCATTTATTTGTATTTGTTGTATTTATTAAGTTTTTCATTTGGAGATAAATACTTGTCTTATCTACACATAGGAAGGTAATAATCATATTATTGCGTGACCTAAAATAAAGTACCACTATTACATGTAAGTACATTTTAGGGGTGTGAGAACAGACAAGCCAAATGGAGCCCATTTTCTTGGTAACACTGACTTTCGAAACATTTAGCTCTAAATATAGTTTCTTGGTTTTATATAGCTAATCGTGTATTTATTTTTTAGCGGTTTTGCAAAGGGAGATAACTTTTTATAACTTTCAGAGTAGGCTCCCTTTTAGGAATTATATTTAGGAAAGGGTAAGTTTTCTATATTTGACATTTGTATTTTCGGGGAATTTCACTTTGTTGTTATTCTGAATATTTCCTTCATTCACTTAATATATATTTTTAAAAATAAATGTCAGTTCCGGTGTTGCTAGGGTAACGGTTGCCAAGTTCAAGCCCGGCTCTTACGAATCTTCGTTTACCGAAGCGTATCATTGCTATCACACCTCTGCTATTTTGAAAGTTTAGTCGATATATTTGAGTTCCTGTACTTTCTTCTTACCACAGTAAGGTAATTAAACGTATTTCCTGTATAGATATAGTTTTCTGTTTCTCCAATGCTCCCAGATTTACTTTTGTTGTCAATTTAAACGTAACATGTCATCCTTGACAACAACCAAAATGTCCTTTCTTGACCCACCAGAACTGTACATTGTAATGACTGAATGTCCATGTACTGTTAACTTCTACATACATTTTTACCGTAAGACACAGGCCAACAGGCCGAATGGGGTGGTGACATCATCTCTAGGCCTATACCCGGATGTTTGAATCTACATGATAGAAATATGAATCTTGGGGCTAAACATGCAGTATTCAAAACAGACAATTAGTAATCCCGACTGCACATAAGAAAAGCCCAGGGCTTCTAGCTAGATAACATGTATTTTGACGGTTCTTTTGTAACATGTTACAACAATGTTGACAGCGATACTTGGCCCTACATCTATCTTTGTAGCACCAGTGTATGTCTTCCCCATTCCATTTGGTTGGCCGACTGTCCTATGTCATATCAGTAATTAATTAATAAAAGGCTAGATTCGGGTTTTAATTTGGTCATTCACATGGCTTTTTATCTAGCCTGCCATCTCATGTTTTGTCATGTATTTAATACTATTTATTAACACAAGGCCCGGTTAGTGCATCAGTGCTGGAGCTACCTTGGCATTATAGTGACAAACACCTAATGTGAGAATGAGGCCCTTTTAAAAGGTTTGAGGTTGGAATAAAACAGTTACTGAAAAATCATTCAGTCATTCACTCATTAATTTATTTCACACAGTCACATGTTCATACATGCATGTATTTTACAGATTTCTCTTGTGAGACTTGAGTCTGGAGTTGAGTACTCTAGTATAAACTTGAGTTGGTGCAAGAGAGTTCAACTGTGAAGGTAATTCAAGTGGTTTAGGCATTAGTATTAGACATTGCCCTTCTTGAAATTTCAAATGTGTAGACAATAACACATCACTTGAAGTTTCTTTTAAAATAAACCAATTACATTAAAAGCGTATTATCTTTAAATACATGTCTCTTGATTTTTCATGTAAAATGTACTTACAATTAATCAAATTAATCATTAACACACTTCAGGACCACAAGATGTTGTGTCCCAATGAGAGTTGGGTGAGCCTGGATGACTTTCAGCCTCGCTGTACCTGTCTCTACCCCCACACAACTTGGACTGATGCTGTCATCCCCTCCATTGCCACAAGAAGGTCCATCAGCCCCACTAACCCTACCCCTAGATCATCCATGTTTTGCAGTAACACCCCCAACAGCCCCATCGGCAAGTTACAAGAAAACCATGACTCCTTCCTTTATCCAGAATGTCCCAGATTTACTTCATTCTTTGACACCCCTGATCTAACATCAACATTTCTATCAGCCACTTCAGATATCTGGCCTGTCAGTCCAAGTGATGAGTCTCTCCCAGCCAGCACCAGCTCCAGTCTGACCAGCCTGAGTTCCATCAGTCTTACTGACCCCTTCCCCAGCTCTTCTACCCTTTTCAAGAATTCTGAGGAATTCCACAATGATCTTCTTCCCTCCCCATCTTCCAGCACCACCTGCTTGAACTATGGGCCCAAACCTAGCAGATCCATGGAATCAGTCATGTCAGGTTTCCCAGACGGCATCACCATCTCAGCTACAGTTTACAAAGACTTCTGGCTCTGTAACATCTCTGACCCTGTTCAGTATGGACCAAGACTGACCTCAAGCACCACATCTCTCCCTGTCAGCCCAGTGAGCAGCTTCACCAACCTGAGCCAGTGTGATGTGTCCTGCAGTCTGACCAGCCTAAGCCACCAAGGAGTGCCACGTCCAGTCCCTAGCAGGAGACCTGGACCCCTGAACAAGATGGTGGACAGGAAGAGAAAGAGAGATGAGGATGATGAGGTAGAGGTGAAGGTTTGTAAGAGGGCCAGGCTGTAGGTATGGTAGGTATAGTCAGATGTACATTGTTAATGTATGTCTGAAGCATCTATTTTAGACAACACTGTTTCATGTTTTACTCGGAGTAGAAATGTTTTTAAATTCTGCTATTATTCTAGTCACACTATATTTTATTGTCCTATCTATATTATATCCATATTTAAAATAGTTGTGTCCTTCCGCTGTTATTGCTTCATTGTAAGTTACTATACCAGTTTGTAATCACTTATAGCCCTATTCCTTATCACTGTCATTAAACATTTTCCACTTGTGTTCCAGCCTGATTCTGGGCCCTACTCTAATTCCTTCCTTGGTTGTGTCTCCTTTCCCTGTCCCTACAAGTGGTTGTAGCTCCTATTCCTGCCAGTGGTTGCAGATCCTATTCCTGTCCCTGCTAGTGGTTGTACCTCCTGCTCCTGTCCCTGTCAGTAGTTGCAGCTCTTGTGACGGTCCCTGCCAGTGGTTGTAGCTCCAATTCATGTCCCTGTCAGTAGTTGTAGCTCCTATTCCTGTTCCTGTCAGTAGTTGTAGCTCCGATTCCTGTCCCTGTCAGTAGTTGTAGCTCCTATTCCTGTCCCTGTAAGTAGTTGTAGCTCCTATTCCTGTCCCTGTCAGTAGTTGTAGCTCCTATTCCAGTCCCTGCCAGTAGTTGTAGCTCCTATTCCTGTCCCTGTAAGTAGTTGTAGCCTCTATTCCTGTCCCTGTCAGTAGTTGTAGCTCCTATTGATGTCCCTGCCAGTAGTTGTAGCTCCAATTCCTGCCCCTGCCAGTAGTTGTAGCTCATATTCCTGTCCCTGCCAGTAGTTGTAGCTCCTATTCCTGTCCCTGCCAGTGGTTGTAACTCCTCTTCCTGTCTGTGCCAGTGGTTGTAGCTGTTGTTCCTGTCCCTGTCAGACGTTGTAGCTCCCATTCCTGTCCTTGCCAGTAGTTGTACCTCCTATTCCTGTCCCTGTCAGTGGCTATAGCTCCTATTCCAGTCCCTGTCAGTAGTTGTAGCTCCTATTCCTGTCCCTGTCAGTGGCTGTAGCTCCTATTCCAGTCCCTGTCAGTAGTTGTAGCTCCTATTCCTGTCCCTGTCAGTAGCTGTAGCTCCTATTCCAGTCCCTGTCAGTAGTTGTAGCTCCTATTCCTGTCCCTGTTAGTAGTTGTAGCCCCTATTCCTGTCCCTGTCAGTAGTTGTAGCTCCTATTGATGTCCCTGCCAGTAGTTGTAGCTCCAATTCCTGCCCCTGCCAGTAGTTGTAGCTCCTATTCCTGTCCCTGCCAGTAGTTGTAGCTCCTATTCCTGTCCCTGCCAGTGGTTGTAACTCCTGTTCCTGTCTGTGCCAGTGGTTGTAGCTGTTGTTCCTGTCCCTGTCAGACGTTGTAGCTCCCATTCCTGTCCTTGCCAGTAGTTGTACCTCCTATTCCTGTCCCTGTCAGTGGCTGTAGCTCCTATTCCAGTCCCTGTCAGTAGTTGTAGCTCCTATTCCTGTCCCTGTCAGTGGCTGTAGCTCCTATTCCAGTCCCTGTCAGTAGTTGTAGCTCCTATTCCTGTCCCTGTCAGTAGCTGTAGCTCCTATTCCAGTCCCTGTCAGTAGTTGTAGCTCCTATTCCTGTCCCTGTAAGTAGTTGTAGCCCCTATTCCTGTCCCTGTCAGTAGTTGTAGCTCCTATTCCTGTCCCTGTCAGTAGTTGTAGCTCCTATTGATGTCCCTGCCAGTAGTTGTAGCTCCAATTCTTGTCCCTGCCAGTAGTTGTAGCTCCTATTCCTGTCCCTGCCACTAGTTGTAGCTCCTATTCCTGTCCCTGCCAGTAGTTGTAGTTCCTATTCCTGTCCATGTCAGTGTCTGTAACTCCTATTCCTGTCCCTGTCAGTAGTTGTAGCTCCTATTGATGTTCCAGCCAGTGGTTCACGCCTGGCTAGTGGTTGTCGTCCTTAGTTCTGTCAGTACGTATATCCCCTACTCCTGCCCCTTTCAGAGGTACTGGCAACTTGCATTCCTGACCCTTGCTCAAGCTAACATTACCTGGTTAATGATACATGTAAGCTCAGATCTAATGATACCAAATGATATGAATAGTACAATCAATGTTGCCTCAAAGAATATCTGGTAAGCTATGTACATGAAAAAGTAAGACAGGTAGTAATAAGTCAGTGTTAAAAAATGAAGTGCATGTATTATCCAGAACTGACTGGACATTAGTCCAAACTTTGTATTAAAACATAATCTGTGCAGATAAAACTATGGCAATATTTATTTGGGCTCAAAATCATAGACTAAATTCTGTTTGACATCTGATATATTTTCTATCAACCACTTATAAGATATAATGTTAAAGTCAGGGCTAGTACAGGTGGTGTGGGCGTGGCTAGAAGGGGAGGTGGAGGCCACTGTTTAGTTAGGTTAGTAGTTTGTATATAGTGTGTAAATAAGCTGAAAATCAGTAAACATTAACTGTCTCAGATGAATTGCCTACATGATGTATTTTCTTATGATTGTTAAAACATCAGTAAATGTATCCATTCATATAATGTTATAGTCAGGGCCCCTGTTTAGTTAGGCTAGTAGTTTGTATACAGTGTGTAAAATAGCTGAAGATCGGTAAACATTAATTGCCTATATGATGTAGTTTTCATATAATGTGGTGTGGGTGTGGCTAGAAGAGGAGGTGGAGGCCACTGTTTAGTTAGGCTAGTAGTTAGTTTGTATATAGTGTGTAAATAAGCTGAAGGTCGGTATTAAAACATTAACTGTGTCATATGAATTGCCTACTTGATGTATTTTCTTATGATTGTTAAAACACCAGTAAAGGTATCCGTTCATAGTATATTAAAGTCAGGGTTAGTACAGGTGGTGTAGGCGTGGCTAGAAGGGGAGGTGGAGGCCACTGTTTAGTTAGGCTGGTAGTTTGTATACAGTGTATAAAGAAGCTGAAGATCGGTAAACATGAACTGCGTCAAATAAATTAGAAACATGATTATAAAATCAAAACATCAATAAAGGTGGAATCATAATTGTTGAATAAAAATATATTTGCGTCTTTCTGTTGATTTATGCTTTAAAAATATAAATCTGTTTCAGAGAAAAAAATCAAAGTATCTTAAGTTTACTTTTATCTTTCTCCTTTGTTCATTCACTCTTCACAAACATAATCTGTTCAGAAAAATAAATCTTAATATCTAAAGTCTGTGTCTTTTGTTGTCATTCATACCCAAGGCAATATCCCAGCAGGTGACACCAGAAATGGGCTTCACACTTTGTACCTATGTAGGGAATCGAACCACAGTCCTCGGCATGAAGAGCGAATGCTTTCCCCCACCAGGCTACCTCACTGTCCTTATCCAAGGCAGATGTGGGATGAGACAGTGGAAATGTGGTGGCATATCACAAACATGTGCTCTGGAGTGAAACTGGTCTCTTTGACCATTTATTCACAAGAACTGACGTTTCTCGTTTGTTTGTTTGTTTGTTTGTTTGTTTGTTGTATAGCCACTGTATCAGTTAAGGTATATCTTGGTTGCCTGTAAATAATTGGGTCAGCGACAGACAATCGAGTGATTGATGTTATGAGTAACGATAGTTGGAGTTCGATGCCACGC
Source organism: Haliotis rufescens (assembly GCF_023055435.1). Classification (NCBI taxonomy): domain Eukaryota; kingdom Metazoa; phylum Mollusca; class Gastropoda; order Lepetellida; family Haliotidae; genus Haliotis; species Haliotis rufescens. Next base: position 54,676,147 of record NW_025963779.1, on the reverse strand, counting down.
AATAAACACAATAAAGAAAATAAAGTCACTGAAGCTGGCCACCTGATACAAGAAGTCCCCTGGTGCAAAGGTTGCTGGGGATCTACGCTAATCACGGCTGTCCACTAGAGACCATCCAGACGAATGGAGAATAAGTACATCATGACATACCTTTCTGACAAGAACATAAACCTATCAAAAAGATTAATCTAGATGAAAAAGTTTGAGTTACCGATTATAACTATTTTCAGTGTAAACCTTTGCTGTACATGCTAAGCATTATACCAACCTTGCATATTGAGATCACCCATTCAGACAATTTCTAGGAATTTAATACAATTAAAGAATGTTAGATCGGACTTACATAAGGCGTTTTGCACCCAGAATGCTATCGTTCCATCCTTCTCATATGTAGTGCCTGAATTTGGAAGGCATCAATTATTTGTTTGTTTGTTGTTAATGGCCACGCAATGTTGTATTCCAGCTAAATGACTGTGGCCTGTAAATAATTGAGTCTGCACCAGGCAAACCAGTATTTGACATCATGAAAAATCTTTATGTTGAGTAATCAGCAGGCTTAGAGGAGAATTCTTTTTTGGGTCTTATTCCACATTTGGCCAGTTCTTGTTTTATCCCTTTAATGCTGAGCAGTAACAACAAGCACCATCGTCCAACAGCTCTTGGTATGAAGCGGCCAGGGCATTGAAACACTAATGAGTGAGTGAGTGTATCAGTGAGTGAGTGAGTGAGTGAATGAGTGCCTGCGTGCGTGGGGAACGTTATTTTATGGTACACTTCACAATATATTACATCATAACGGACTACAAAAGGTTAGCCATATCAGTTATAATTGCATGAAGCAGTAATGGTGATGTGGCTGGAATAATGCTAATAGTGGCTTGAAACCATCGCCACACTCTGGTATGTCTACTCCTAATTCATTTACTTCCAGTGATAAAGTATTATACAGCTTTTAGCAATATTCCTGTCATATGGTGGACACTAGGAATGGGCTTCACAGATAGTGAGTGAGTTGTGACTAATGCCGTTTTAACAGTACTCCAATTATATCAAGTGTCAGCTTAATGTGGGAGGAAAGCCTGAAGTGATGTAGATCTAAGACGTTTTCCACTTTGGTAAAACCCACGATCATGGGTATGGTGCTGCCAACCTAGAAACATATCATTAGGAGCGAACCATGATTCAAACCCCTTGTGATAGGTTCCTCGTGTGCAACTCTGTACAGCGAATTGCGGCGCCATAGACGATTGGGCTACTCGTGCTCACACATAGTACCCATATGGGCAAACAAACCTAGTGTGGCCTGGACTACTCCATAGTCCCTCAAATACAACCATGCTGCCATGATAAATATGCTGTAATATTATTGATTACAGTATATAGCTGCACTCAATTAAATAACAACACTGTGTACGTAGATCACAGTAAGACGTGTACTGTACAAAAGATATGAAGTCAATGCTCCATGACTGAAAAAAACAACACATTCATTGAGAATATTTCATTGTTTACCAGTTTACATTAATCATACAATAGTGCATTCTGTCAAGATTACAGGATAACATCTGGTGTGGTATTCCCTTGGCTGCATTATGATTCTAAACACTTCAAACACAACTGGACATATTAGATGGTCTGATAAAACTAACTTCATACATATTGAAGTGTAGAAACATCACAACACTCGGCCATTTAACAACATACATCCTACATGGATATGATTTGACCGTAAAACAACCAGAATAAATCTGGCACGAAAACATGACAAGCATGGTGAATGAGTGATGTGAGAATAGTTTTATGCCGCTTTTAGCAATATGACAGCGGGGCGGGGCGTGACGAGTGAACGCTTTAACCACTAGACTACCCCACCGCCCTGACCAGCATGGTGGATGAGTGTGGTGAGTATGGTTTTACGCCGCTTTTAAAAATATTCCAGCAATATGACGAGAGAAGTCTAAAACCACTAGCTAGCCCTGACCAGCATGGTGGGACTCCCAGAGCCGCTACATTGCCTCAGTCGTCTCCATGCTTGCCAAGATGACTCCAGTGCTAGCCTTCCTGCTCATTGCACATGGGCCCAGCTCACAAATATCTGCGCTCGTCCACAATATTCCAGCCATGTCGTGTAAATAAACAAGTCTGGAGCAGGCAAACTAGTTTCGGAAAGCAAGAACAAGGATCACATAGCCTGACCACAGATCCCCATCTTTGCAGGCATCCAGAAGGTCCACAAAGGAGTATAGCAGTACGACTATTATTACTAAGGGAGTCTTGGCACTAGGTCCCCTGAGTCTCCTGGCTGAAACTCGGCATCCCGACTGTTGCGAAATCCAGGCATCCCTGATCCCAGACTGACAACTTGATCTGTTGGATGGTGTGCTGTATTGGAGGTCAAGGTCAAGTTGTGTGAACTGTGACCTTGATGCGAGTGAGTCGATGAGTTGATCACCTCAACCTGGACAACCTGACGGAAAGCAAACTCTTAGTTAACTCGACTTGGAGGAATTATACAGTTGGCTCCAGTTGGCAAAACTACCTCTGGCGAAAGAATTGTATCTACACTGTAATTGCAATTCCTTTAACACTCCGATGCGTTATTTTTTTTCATTTTGTTACAATCGCGCTTTCTTTTGATCCAAAGAAATCCAGGGAAACAATATGTCAGGTATTGTGGTCTAATTAAGTCGTTCTGAAGCATGGGCTAAGTTACAGTGAGTGAGTGAGAGGGAGGTTTAACACCACTTTGAAACCCGTGAAGATCCGGGATAGAATAGTTCTTCAGCAACCCATGCTTGCTGTTTTAAAAGGCGACTAACGGGATCGGGTGGTCAGGCTCCCTGACTTGGTTGATGCATGTCATCGTATCCCAATTGCGCCGAATGACGCTCATGATGTCAATTACTGGATTTTCTGGTCCAGTCTCGATTATGTACAGACCGCCGTCATTTAGCTGTAATATTGCTGAGTGCGGCGTTAAACAACAAACTATAATCATTTTTACAACTTCGTGTCAGTTTAAAGTGCACTTTTATTCGCGTCCTACAAACTAATTAAAACACACTTGTGACGACATTCTATTGTTTAAACGCTACATTATTTTTTAGGAAAAGAGAGTTGGTTGTCAATTATACATTATCATGAACCAACGTTTCAATTGATTTACTCTTGGAATAAACAGAACTACTTTTTTTGTCGGAAAAAATGTGTCGCCAGCCTGGCTCGAACCTGCACTATTTGATTTGAGGACGTCTAATTGTCGACCTGAGCTACGGCGGCACATGGCAGTACTGTCTGAAATTAACTTTTAAATATTTTCAAATATTTGCATAATCTTTAAATCTAAAAAGCATCAAATGTATATAATGTTGCGCTACATTTGGTTACCTATAACAATTTTCATATTATAACATCATTAGATAGACCTTTGTCGAGAGAAAAATCGGGTAAACAAAGCAGGGGAAATATAAAATCATTCTGTACTTGAGGTGTTTTTAAATTTATTCTCTAGGGTCTGGGAGACTGACAATGTTCATATTTAAAGCCATTAGATAAACCTTTGAACTTTTACCTTTAAGAAATCAGGTAAACGTAGCTGAGGCAATGTAGACTTGTCAAATCATTCTGTACTTAAGTTGGACTTTTTAAAATTTATTGTCTGGGGTCTGGGAGACAGACTATGTGAAAGTGTAAAAGTAGGGATGTATTTTAAGTAGGGGACTCATAATGGGCGATGTCCTATTTGTGTAATTAGTCCACATTTGATGTCATTGTAAATCTCATCCTATTTTCAATAGCCTATAGACGTATAGATAGATATTTCAAGACTTTTCACATCGTCACTTACATAACTATTCTCGTATATATGCATCAGCAATGTTGCACAATCTTTCATGAAAATATATTAAAGATGTTCAGATTTTCATCAATCATGAGAAAAATCTGACGTAATAACCAAATAACAATGTAGTGTGTACCCTTGAAAGATCATTTATTTGTATTTGTTGTATTTATTAAGTTTTTCATTTGGAGATAAATACTTGTCTTATCTACACATAGGAAGGTAATAATCATATTATTGCGTGACTTAAAATAAAGTACCACTATTACATGTAAGTACATTTTAGGGGTGTGAGAACGGACAAGCCAAATGGAGCCCATTTTCGTGGTAACACTGACTTTCGAAACATTAAGCTCTAAATATAGTTTCTTGGTTTTATATAGCTAATCGTGTATTTAATTTTTAGCGGTTTTGCAAAGGGAGATAACTTTTTATAACTTTCAGAGTAGGCTCCCTTTGAGGAATTATATTTAGGAAAAGGTAAGTTTTCTATATTTTACATTTGTATTTTCGCGGAATTTCACTTTGTTGTAATTGTGAATATTTCATTCATTCACTTAAGATATATCTTAAAAAATAAATGTCAGTTCCGGTGTTGCTAGGGTAACGGTTGCCAAGTTCAAGCCCGGCTCTTACGAATATTCGTTTACCGAAGCGTATCATTGCTATCACACCTCTGCTATTTTGAAAGTTTAGTCGATATATTTGAGTTCCTGTACTTTCTTCTTACTGCAGTAAGGTAACTAAACGTAATCCCTGTATAGATACAGTTTTCTGTTGCTCCAATGCTCCCAGATTCACTTTTGTTGTCAATATAAACGTAACAAGTCATCCTTGACAACAACCAAAATGTCCTTTCTTGACCCACCAGAACTGTACATTGTAATGACGAAATGTCCATGTAATGTAAACTTCTACATACATTTTTACCGTAAGACACAGGCCAACAGGCCGAATGGGGTTGTGACATCATCTCTAGGCCTATAGCTGGATGTTTGAATCTACATGATAGAAATATGAATCTAGGGGCTAAACATGCAGTAATCAAAACAGACATTTAGTAATCCCGATTGCACATAAGAAAAGTCCAGGGCTTCTAGTTGGATAACATGTATTTTGACGGTTCTTTTGTAATTGATCTGTTACAGCATGTTGACAGCGATACTTGGCCCTACATCTATCTTTGTAGCGCCAGTGTATGTCTTCCCCATTCCATTTGGTTGGCCGACTGTCCTATGTCATATCAGTAATTAATTAATGAAAGGCCAGATTCGGGTTTTAATTTGGTCATTCACATGGCTTTTAATCTAGCCTGCCATCTCATGTTTTGTCATGTATTTAATACTATTTATTAACACAAGGCCCGGTTAGTGCATCAGTGCTGGAGCTACCTTGGCATTATAGTGACAAACGCTTAATGTGAGAATGAGGCCCTTTTTAACAGGTTTGAGGTTGGAATAAATCAGTTACTGAAAAATCATCCAGTCATTCATTGTTTAATTTATTTCACACAGTCACATGTTCATACATGCATGTGTTTTATTTCACAGATTTCTCTTGTGAGACTTGAGTCTGGAGTTGAGTACTCTAGTATAAACTTGAGTTGGTGCAAGAGAGTTCAACTGTGAAGGTAATTCAAGTGATTTAGGCATTAGTATAAGACATTGCACTTCTTGAAACTTCAAATGCGTAGACAATAACACATCACTTGAAGTTTCTTTTAAAATAAACCAATTACATTAAAAGCCTAATATTTTTAAATACGGTACATGTCTCTTGATTTTTCATGTAAAATGTACTTGCTTAAAATAAAATTAATCTTTAACACACTTCAGGACCACAAGATGTTGTGTCCCAATGAGAGTTGGGTGAGCCTGGATGACTTTCAGCCTCGCTGTACCTGTCTCTACCCCCACACAACTTGGACTGATGCTGTCATCCCCTCACTCGCCACAAGAAGGTCCATCAGCCCCACTAACCCTACCCCTAGATCATCCATATTTTGCAGTAACACCCCCAACAGCCCCATCGGCAAGTTACAAGAAAACCATGACTCCTTCCTTTATCCAGAATGTCCCAGATTTACTTCATTCTTTGACACCCCTGATCTAACATCAACATTTCTATCAGCCACTTCAGATATCTGGCCTGTCAGTCCAAGTGATGAGTCTCTCCCAGCCAGCACCAGCTCCAGCCTGACCAGCCTGAGTTCCATCAGTCTTACTGACCCCTTCCCCAGCTCTTCTACCCTTTTCAAGAATTCTGAGGAATTCCACAATGATCTTCTTCCCTCCCCATCTTCCAGCACCACCTGCTTGAACTATGGGCCCAAACCTAGCAGATCCCTGGAATCAGTCATGTCAGGTTTCCCAGACGGCATCACCATCTCAGCTACAGTTTACAAAGACTTCTGGCTCTGTAACATCTCTGACCCTTTTCAGTATGGACCAAGACTGACCTCAAGCACCACATCTCTCCCTGTCAGCCCAGTGAGCAGCTTCACCAACCTGAGCCAGTGTGATGTGTCCTGCAGTCTGACCAGCCTAAGCCACCAAGGAGTGCCACTTCCAGTCCCTAGCAGGAGACCTGGACCCCTGAACAAGATGGTGGACAGGAAGAGAAAGAGAGATGAGGATGATGAGGTAGAGGTGAAGGTTTGTAAGAGGGCCAGGCTGTAGGTATGGTAGGTATAGTCAGATGTACATAGTCAGATGTAATGTATGTCTGAAGCATCTATTTTAGGAAACACTTTTCATGTTTTACTCGGAGTAGAAATGTCTTTAAATTCTGCTATTATTCTAGACACACTATATTTTATTGTCCTTTCTATATTATATCCATATTTAAAATAGTTGTGTCCTTCCGCTGTTATTGCTTCATTGTAAGTTACTATTCAAGTTTGTAATCACTTATAGCCCTATTCCTTATCACTGTCATTAAACATTTCCCACTTGTGTTCCAGCCTGATTCTAGCCCCTACTCTAATTCCTTCCTTGGTTGTGTCTCCTTTCCCTGTCCCTACAAGTGGTTGTAGCTCCTATTCCTGTCAGTGGTTGCAGATCCTATTCCTGTCCCTGCTAGTGGTTGTAGCTCCTATTCCTGTCAGTGGTTGCAGATCCTATTCCTGTCCCTATAAGTAGTTGTAGCTCCTGTTCCTGTCCCTGTCAGTAGTTGTAGCTCCTATTCCAGTCCCTGTCAGTAGTTGTAGCTCCTATTGATGACCCTGTCAGTGGTTGTAGGTCCTATTCATGTCCCTGTAAATAGTTGTAGCTCCGATTCCTGTCCCTGTCAGTAGTTGTAGCTCCTATTCCTGTCCCTGTCAGTGGCTGTAGCTCCTATTCCTGTCCCTGTCAGTAGTTGTAGCTCCTATTCCAGTCCCTGTCAGTAGTTGTAGCTCCTATTCCTGTCCCTGTAAGTAGTTGTAGCCTCTATTCCCGTCCCTGTCAGTGGTTGTAGCTCCTATTCCTGTCCCTGTCAGTAGTTGTAGCTCCTATTGATGTCCCTGCCAGTAGTTGTAGCTCCAATTCCTGTCCCTGCCAGTAGTTGTAGCTCCTATTCCTGTCCCTGTCAGTAGTTGTTGCTCCTATTCCTGTCCCTGCCAGTGGTTGTAACTCCTGTTCCTGTTCCTGCCAGTGGTTGTAGCTCTTGTTCCTGTCCCTGTCAGACGTTGTAGCTCCCATTCCTGTCCTTGCCAGTAGTTGTACCTCCTATTCCTGTCCCTGTCAGTGGCTGTAGCTCCTATTCCAGTCCCTGTCAGTAGTTGTAGCTCCTTTTCCAGTCCCTGTCAGTGGCTGTAGCTCCTATTCCAGTCCCTGTCAGTAGTTGTAGCTCCTATTCCTGTCCCTGTCAGTGGCTGTAGCTCCTATTCCTGTCCCTGTCAGTAGTTGTAGCTCCTATTCCTATCCCTCTCAGTAGCTGTAGCTCCTATTCCTGTCCCTCTCAGTAGTTGTAGCTCCTATTGGTGTCCCTGCCAGTAGTTGTAGCTCCAATTCCTGTCCCTTCCAGCAGTTGTAGCTCCTATTCCTGTCCCTGCCACTAGTTGTAGCTTCTATTCCTGTCCATGTCAGTGTCTGTAACTCCTATTCCTGTCCCTGTCAGTAGTTGTAGGTCCTATTGATGTCCCTGCCAGTGGTTGTAGCTCCTATTCCTGTCCCTGTCAGTTTTTGTAGCTCCTATTCCTGTCGCCGCCAGTAGTTGTATCTCCTTTTGATGTTCCAGCCAGTGGTTCACGCCTGGCTAGTGGTTGTTGTCCTTAGTTCTGTCAGTACTTATATCCCCTACTCCTGCCCCTTTCAGAGGTACTGGCAACTCGCATTCCTGACCCTTGCTCAAGCTAACATTACCTGGTTAATGATACATGTAAGATCAGATCTAATGATACCAAATGATATGAATAATACAATCAATGTTGCCTCAAAGAATATCTGCTAAGCTATGTACATGAAAAAGTAAGACAGGTAGTAATAAGTCAGTGTTAAAAAATGAAGTGCATGTATTATCCAGAACTGACTGGACATTAGTCCAAACTTTGTATTAAAACATAATCTGTGCAGATAAAACTATGGCAGTATTTATTTGGGCTCAAAATCATAGACTAAATTCTGTTTGACATCTGATATATTTTCTATCAACCACTTATAAGATATAATGTTAAAGTCAGGGCTAGTACAGGTGGTGTGGGCATGACTAGAAGGGGAGGTGGAGGCCACTGTTTAGTTAGGTTAGTAGTTTGTATATAGTATGTAAATAAGCTGAAAATCAGTAAACATTAACTGTGTCAGATGAATTGCCTACATGATGTATTTTCTTATGATTGTTAAAACATCAGTAAATGTATCCATTCATATAATGTTATAGTCAGGGCCACTGTTTAGTTAGGTTTGTAGTTTGTATTCAGTGTGTAAAATAGCTGAAGATCGGTAAACATTAATTGCCTACATGATGTAGTTTTCAATAAAGGTTAATTCATATAATGTGGTGTGGGTGTGGCTAGAAGGGGAGATGGAGGCCACTGTTTCGTTAGGCTAGTAGTTAGTTTGTATATAGTGTGTAAATAAGCTGAAGGTCGGTATTAAAACATTAACTGTGTCATATGAATTGCCTACTTGATGTATTTTCCTTGTGATTATTAAAACACCAGTAAAGGTATCCGTTCATAGTATATTAAAGTCAGGGTTAGTACAGGTGGTGTAGGCGTGGCTAGAAGGGGAGGTGGAGGCCACTGTTTAGTTAGGCTGGTAGTTTGTATACAGTGTATAAAGAAGCTGAAGATCGGTAAACATGAACTGCGTCAAATAAATTAGAAACATGATTATAAATATCAAAACATCAATAAAGGTGGAATCATAATTGTTGAATAAAAATATAATTGCGTCTTTCTGTTGATTTATGCTTTAAAAATATAAATCTTTGTCAGAGAAATAAATCAAAGTATCTTAAGTTTACTTTTATCTTTCTCCTTTGTTCATTCACTCTTCACAAACATAATCTGTTCAGAAAAATAAATCTTAATATCTAAAGTCTGTGTCTTTTGTTGTCATTCATACCCAAGGCAATATCCCAGCAGGTGACACCAGAAATGGGCTTCACACTTTGTACCTATGTAGGGAATCGAACCACAGTCCTCGGCATGAAGAGCGAATGCTTTCCCCCACCAGGCTACCTCACTGTCCTTACCCAAGGCAGATGTGGGATGAGACAGTGGAAATGTGGTGGCATATCACAAACATGTGCCCTTGAGTGAAACTGGTCTCTTTGACCATTTATTCACAAGAATTGACGTTTCTCGTTTGTTTGTTTGTTTGTTTGTTTGTTTGTTGTATAACCACTGTATCAGTTAAGGTATATCTTGGTTGCCTGTAAATAATTGAGTCAGGGACAGACAATCGAGTGATTGATGTTATGAGTAACGATAGTTGGAGTTCGATGCCACGCAATAAACACAATAAAGAAAATAAAGTCGCCAAAGCTGGCCACCCGATACAAGAAGTCCCCTGGTGCAAAGGTTGCTGGGGATCTACGCTAATCACGGCTGTCCACTGGAGACCATCCAGACGAATGGAGAATAAGTACATCATGACATACCTTTCTGACAAGAACATAAACCTATCAAAAAGATTAATCTAGATGAAAAAGTTTGAGTTACCGATTATAACTATTTTCAGTGTAAACCTTTGGGTAAATGTTAAGCATTATACCAACCTTGCATATTGAGATCACCCATTCATACAATTTCTAGGAATTTAATACAATTAAAGAATGTTAGATCGGACTTACATAAGGCGTTTTGCACCCAGAATGCTATCGTTCCATCCTTCTCATATGTAGTGCCTGAATTTGGAAGACATCCATTATTTGTTTGTTTGTTGTGAATGGCCACGCTATCTTGTATTCCAGCTAAATGACTGTGGCCTGTACATAAATGAGTCTGCACCAGGCAAACCAGTATTTGACATCATGAAAAATCTTAATGTTGAGTAATCAGCAGGCTTAGAGGAGAATTCTTTTTTATGTCTTATTCCACATTTGGACAGTTCTTGTTTTATCCTCTTAATGCTTAGCAGTAACAACAAGCACCATCGTCCAACAGCTCTTGGTATGAAGCGGCCAGGGCATTGAAAAGCTAATGAGTGAGTGAGTGTATCAGTGAGTGAGTGAGTGAGTGAGTGTATCAGTGAGTGGGTGCCTGCGTGCGTTGGGAACGTTATTTTATGGTACACTTCACAATATATTACATCATTACGGACTACAAAATGTTAGCCATATCAGTTATAATTGTATGACGCAGTAATGGTGATGTGGCTGGAATAATGCTAATAGTGGCTTGAAACCATCGCCACACTCTGGTATGTCTACTCCTAATTCATTTACTTCCAGTGATAAAGTATTATACAGCTTTTAGCAATATTCTTGCCGTATCATGGTGGACACTAGGAATGGGCTTCACATATAGTGAGTGAGTTGTGACTAATGCCGTTTTAACAGTACTCCAGTTATATCAAGTGTCAGCTTAATGTGGGAGGAAAGCATGAAGTGATGTAGATCTAAGACGTTTTCCACTTTGGTAAAACCCACGATCATGGGTATGGTGCTGCCAACCTAGAAACATCATTAGGAGCGAACCATGATTCAAACCCCTTGTGATAGGTTCCTCGTGTGCAACTCTGTACAGCGAATTGCGGCGCCATAGATTATTGGGCAACTCGTGCTCACACATAGTACCCATATGGGCAAACAAACCTAGTGTGGCCTGGACTACTCCATAGTCCCTCGAATACAACCATGCTGCCATGATAAATATGCTGTAATATTATTGATTACAGTATATAGCTGCACTCAATTAAATAACAACACTGTGTACGTAGATCACAGTAAGACGTATACTGTACAAAAGATATGAAGTCAATGCTCCATGACTACAAAAACAACACATTCATTGAGAATATTTCATTGTTTACCATGTTTACATTAATCATACAATTATGCATTCAGTCCAGATTACAGGATAACGTCTGGTGTGGTATTCCCTTGGCTGCATTATGATTCTAAACATTTCAAACACAACTGGACATATTGGATGGTCTGATAAAACTAACTTCATACATATTGAGTGAGTGAGTGAGTATGGGTTTACGCCGCTTTTAGCAATATTCCAGCAATATCACGAGAGAAGTCTAAAACCACTAGGTAGCCCTGAACAGCATGGTGGGACTCCCAGATCCGCTGCATTGCCTCAGTCGTCTCCATGCTTGCCAAGATGACTCCAGTGCTAGCCTTCCTGCTCATTGCACATGGGCCCAGCTAACAAATATCTGCGCTCGTCCACAATATTCCAGCCATGTCGTGTAAAAAAACAAGTCTGGAGCAGGCAAACTAGTTTCGGAAAGCAAGAACAAGGATCACATAGCCTGACCACAGATCCCCATCTTTGCAGGCTTCCAGAAGGTCCACAAAGGAATATAGCAGTACGACTATTATTACTAAGGGAGTCTTGGCACTATAGGTCCCCTGAGTCTCCTGGCTAAAACTCGGCATCCCGACTGTTGCGAAATCCAGGCATCCCTGATCCCAGGCTGACTTGATCTGTTGGATGGTGTGCTGTATTGGAGGTCAAGGTCAAGTTGTGTGAACTGTGACCTTGATGCGAGTGAGTCGATAAAGTTGAGCACCTCAACGTGGACAACCTGACGGAAAGCAAACTCTAAGTTAACTATACAATTATACAGTTGGCTCGAGTTGACGAAACTACCTCTGGCGAAAGAATTGTATCTACACTGTAATTGCAATTCCTTTAACACTCCGATGCGTTTTTTTTTTCATTTTGTTACAATCGCGCTTACTTTTGATCCAAAGAAATCCAGGGAAACAATATGTCAGGTATTGTGGTCTAATTAAGTCGTTCTGAAGCATGGGCTAAGTTACAGTGAGTGAGTGAGTGGGTGGTTTAACACCACTTTGAAACCCGTGAAGATCCGGGATAGAATAGTTCTTCAGTAACCCATGCTTGCCGTTTTAAAAGGCGACTAACGGGATCGGGTGGTCAGGCTCCCTGACTTGGTTGATGCATGTCATCGTATCCCAATTGCGCCGAATGACGCTCATGATGTCAATTACTGGATTTTCTGGTCCAGTCTCGATTATGTACAGACCGCCGTCATTTAGCTGTAATATTGCTGAGTGCGGCGTTAAACAACAAACTTTACTCATTTTTACAACGTCGTGTAGGTTTAAAGTGCACTTTTATTCGCGTCCTACAAACTAATTAAAACACACTTGTGACGTCATTCTATTGTTTAAACGCTCCATTATTTTTTAGGAAAAGAGAGTTGGTTATCAATTATACATTATCTTGAACCAACGTTTCAATTGATTTACTCTTGGAATAGACAGAACTACTTTTTTTGTCGGAAAAAATGTGTCGCCAGCCTGGCTCGAACCTGCACTATTTGATTTGAGGACGTCTAGTTGTCGACCTGAGCTACGGCGGCACATGGCAGTACTGTCTGAAATTAACTTTTAAATATTTTCAAATATTTGCATAATCTTTAAATCTAAAAAGCATCAAATGTATATAATGTTGCGCTACATTTGGTTACCTATAACAATTTTCATATTATAACATCATTAGATAGACCTTTGTCGAGAGAAAAATCAGGTAAACATAGCAGGGGCAATATAAAATCATTCTGTACTTGAGGTGTTTTTAAATTTATTCTCTAGGGTCTGGGAGACTGACAATGTTCATATTTAAAGCCATTAGATAAACCTTTGAACTTTTACCTTTAAGAAATCAGGTAAACGTAGCTGAGGCAATGTAGACTTGTCAAATCATTCTGTACTTAAGTTGGACTTTTAAAATTTATTCTCTGGGGTCTGGGAGACAGACTATGTGAAAGTGTAAAAGTAGGGATGTATTTTAAGTAGGGGACTCAAAATGGGCGATGTCCTATTTGTGTAATTAGTCCACATTTGATGTCATTGTACATCTCATCCTATTTTCAATAGACCATAGACGTATAGATAGATATTTAAAGTCTTTGCACAACGTCACTTACATAACTATTCTCTTATATGCATCAGCAATGTTGCAAAATCTTTCATGAAAATATATTAAAGATGTTCAGATTTTCATCAATCATGAGAAAAATCTGACGTAATAACCAAATAACAATGTAGTGTGTACCCTTGAAAGATCATTTATTTGTATTTGTTGTATTTATTAAGTTTTTCATTTGGAGATAAATACTTGTCTTATCTACACATAGGAAGGTAATAATCATATTATTGCGTGACTTAAAATAAAGTACCACTATTACATGTAAGTACATTTTAGGGGTGTGAGAACAGACAAGCCAATTGGAGCCCATTTTCTTGGTAACACTGACTTTCGAAACATTTAGCTCTAAATATAGTTTCTTGGTTTTATATAGCTAATCGTGTATTTATTTTTTAGCGGTTTTGCAAAGGGAGATAACTTTTTATAACTTTCAGAGTAGGCTCCCTTTTAGGAATTATATTTAGGAAAGGGTAAGTTTTCTATATTTTACATTTGTATTTTCCGGGAATTTCACTTTGTTGTTATTCTGAATATTTCATTCATTCACTTAAGATATATCTTTAAAAATAAATGTCAGTTCCGGTGTTGCTAGGGTAACGGTTGCCAAGTTCAAGCCCGGCTCTTACGAATCTTCGTTTACCGAAGCGTATCATTGCTATCACACCTCTGCTCTTTTGAAAGTTTCGTCGATATATTTGAGTTCCTGTACTTTCTTCTTACTGCAGTAAGGTAACTAAACGTATTCCCTGTATAGATATAGTTTTCTGTTTCTCCAAAGCTCCCAGATTTACTTTTGTTGTCAATTTAAACGTAACAAGTCATCCTTGACAACAACCAAAATGTCCTTTCTTGACCCACCAGAACTGTACATTGTAATGACGAAATGTCCATGTAATGTAAACTTCTACATACATTTTTACCGTAAGACACAGGCCAACAGGCCGACTGGGGTTGTGACATCATCTCTAGGCCTATACCCGGATGTTTGAATCTACATGATAGAAATGTGAATCTAGGGGCTAAACATGCAGTATTCAAAACAGACATTTAGTAATCCTGATTGCACATAAGAAAAGTCCAGGGCTTCTAGTTGGATAACATGTATTTTGACGGTTCTTTTGTATTAGTTACATCAATGTTGACAGCGATACTTGGCCCTACATCTATCTTTGTAGCACCAGTGTATGTCTTCCCCATTCCATTTGGTTGGCCGACTGTCCTATGTCATATTAGTAATTAATTAATGAAAGGCTAGATTCGGGTTTTAATTTGGTCATTCACATGGCTTTTTATCTAGCCTGCAATCTCATGTTTTGTCATGTATTTAATACTGTTTATTAACACAAGGCCCGGTTAGTGCATCAGTGCAGGACCTACCTTGGCATTATAGTGACAAACGCCTAATGTGAGAATGAGGCCCTTTTAAAAAGGTTTGAGTTTGGAATAAATCAGTAAGATCTACTGAAAAATCATCCAGTCATTCACTCATTAATTTTTTTCACACAGTCACATGTTCATACATGCATGTGTTTTATTTTACAGATTTCTCTTGTGAGACTTGAGTCTGGAGTTGAGTACTCTAGTATAATCTTGAGTTGGTGCAAGAGAGTTCAACTGTGAAGGTAATTCAAGTGATTTCGGCATTAGTATTAGACATTGCCCTTCTTGAAACTTCAAATGCGTAGACAATAAGACATCACTTGAAGTTTCTTTTAAAATAAACCAATTACATTAAAAGCATAATATTTTTAAATACATGTCTCTTGATTTTTCATGTAAAATGTACTTACAATTAATAAAATTAATCTTTAACACACTTCAGGACCACAAGATGTTGTGTCCCAATGAGAGTTGGGTGAGCCTGGATGACTTTCAGCCTTGCTGTACCTGTCTCTACCCCCACACAACTTGGACTGATGCTGCCATCCCCTCCATTGCCACAAGGTCCATCAGCCCCACTAACCCTACCCCTAGATCATCCATGTTTTGCAGTTACACCCCCAACAGCCCCATCGGCAAGTTACAAGAAAACCATGACTCCTTTCTTTATCCAGAATGTCCCAGATTTACTTCATTCTTTGACACCCCTGATCTAACATCAACATTTCTATCAGCCACTCCAGATATCTGGCCTGTCAGTCCAAGTGATGAGTCTCTCCCAGCCAGCGCCAGCTCCAGCCTGACCAGCCTGAGTTCCATCAGTCTTACTGACCCCTTCCCCAGCTCTTCTACCCTTTTCAAGAATTCTGAAGAATTCCACAATGATCTTCTTCCCTCCCCATCTTCCAGCACCACCTGCCTGAACTATGGCCCCAAAACTAGCAGATCCCTGGAATCAGTCATGTCAGGTTTCCCAGACGGCATCACCATTTCAGCTACAGTTTACAAAGACTTCTGGCTCTGTAACATCTCTGACCCTTTTCAGTATGGACCAAGACTGACCTCAAGCACCACATCTCTCCCTGTCAGCCCAGTGAGCAGCTTCACCAACCTGAGCCAGTGTGATGTGTCCTGCAGTCTGACCAGCCTAAGCCACCAAGGAGTGCCACTTCCAGTCCCTAGCAGGAGACCTGGACCCCTGAACAAGATGGTGGACAGGAAGAGAAAGAGAGATGAGGATGATGAGGTAGAGGTGAAGGTTTGTAAGAGGGCCAGGCTATAGGTATGGTAGGTATAGTCAGATGTACATAGTCAGATGTAATGTATGTCTGAAGCATCTATTTTAGAAAACACCTTTTCATGTTTTACTCGGAGTAGAAATGTCTTTAAATTCTGCTATTATTCTAGTCACACTGTATTTTATTGTCCTATCTATATTATATCTATATTTAAAATAGTTGTGTCCTTCTGCTATCATTGCTACATTGTGAGTTACTACTCCAGTTTGTGATAACTTATAGCCCTATTCCTTATCACTGTCATTAAACATTTCCCACTTGTGTTCCAGCCTGATTCTAGCCCCTACTCTAATTCCTTCCAGTTGTTCTGGCTAATATTCATTTTACGACTGGTAGTTGAAGCTCATGTCCTTATCCTTTGTTCTCACTTATATTACTGTCCCTGGTTCTGTTTGTTAATCATGTTCCTGTCTTTTCTAATATTCCTGTCCCTGCCAGTGATTGTAGCTCCTATTCCTGTCAGTGGTTGTAGCTCCTATTCCTGCCCCACCTAGTGGTTGTAGCTCCTATTCCTGTCCCTGTCAGTGGTTGTAGCTCCTAATCCTCTCCGTCAGTGGTTGTAGCGCCTATTCCTGTCAGTAGTTTTAGCTCCTGTTCCTGTCCCTGCCAGTAGTTGTAGCTCCTATTCCTGTCCATGTCAGTGGTTGTAGCTCCTATTCCTGTCCCTGTCAGTGGTTGTAGCACCTATTCTTGTCCCTGTCAGTGGTTGTAGCTCCTAATCCTCTCCCTGTCAGTGGTTGTAGCGCCTATTCCTGTCAGTAGTTTTAGCTCCTGTTCCTGTCCCTGCCAGTAGTTGTAGCTCCTATGCCTGTCCATGTCAGTGGTTGTAACTCATGTCCCTGTCAGTAGTTGTAGCTCATATTCCTGTCCCTGTCAGTAGTTGTAGCTCATATTCCTGTCCGAGCCATTAGCTGTAGCTCCTATTCCTGTCCCAGTCAGGGGTTATAGCTCCTATTCCTGTCCCAGTCAGTGGTTATAGCTCCTATTCCTGTCCCAGTCAGTGGTTATAGCTCCTATTCCTGTCCCTGCCAGTAGTTGTAGCTCCTATTCCTGTCCCTGCCAGTGGTTGTAGCTCCTATTCCTGTCCCTGTCAGAGGTTGTAGCTCCTAATCCTGTCCCTGTCAGTGGTTGTAGCTCCTATTCCTGTCCCTGTCAGTGGTTGTAGCTCCTATTCCTGTCCCTGCCAGTAGTTGTAGCTCCTATTCCTGTCCCTGTAAGTGGTTGTAGCTCCTAATCCTCTCCCTGTCAGTAGTTGTAGCTCCTATTCCTGTCCATGTCAGTGGTTGTAGCTCCTAATCCTGTCCCTGTCAGTGGTTGTAGCTCCTATTCCTGTCCCTGTCAGTGGTTATAGCTCCTATTCCTGTCCCTGCCAGTAGTTGTAGCTCCTCTTCATGTCCCTGTCAGTGGCTGTAGCTCCTAATCCTCTCCCTGTCAGTGGTTGTAGCTCCTAATCCTCTCCCTGTCAGTAGTTTTAGCTCCTACTCCTGTCCCTCTGTGTGGTTGTAGCTCCTATTCCTGTCCCTGTCAGTGGTTGTAGCTCCTATTCCTGTCCCTGTCAGTAGTTTTAGCTCCTGTTCCTGTCCCTGTAAGTTGTTGTAGCTCCTATTCCTGTCCCTGTCAGTGGTTGTAGCTCCTAATCCTCTCCCTGTCAGTATTTTTAGTTCCTGTTCCTGTCCCTGTCAGTAGTTGTAGCTCCTATTCCTGTCCCTGT
The DNA here is from genome assembly GCF_023055435.1 of Haliotis rufescens. Classification (NCBI taxonomy): domain Eukaryota; kingdom Metazoa; phylum Mollusca; class Gastropoda; order Lepetellida; family Haliotidae; genus Haliotis; species Haliotis rufescens. The sequence continues at coordinate 54,658,361 of NW_025963779.1, read as the reverse complement.
CAGTGGTTGTAGCTCCTATTCCTGTCCCTGTCAGTAGTTTTTGCTCCTATTCCTGTCCCTGTCAGTTGTTGTAGCTCCTATTCCTGTCCCTGCCAGTAGTTGTAGCTCCTATTCCTGTCCATGTCAGTGGTTGTAGCTTCTATTCCTGTTCCTGCCAGTAGTTATAACTCCTATTCCTGTCCATGTCAGTGGTTGTAGCTCCTAATCATCTCCCTGTCAGTGGTTGTAACTCCTATTACTGTCCCTGTCAGTAGTTGTAGCTTCTATTACTGTCAGTAGTTGTAGCTCATATTCCTGTCCCTGTCAGTAGTTTTAGCTCCTATTCCAGTCCCTGTCAGTAGTTGTAGCTCTTATTCCTGTCCCTACCAGTAGCTGTAGCTCTATTCCTGTACATGTCAGTGGTTGTAGCTTCTATTCCTGTCCCTGTCAGTAGGTGTAGCTCCTATTGATGTCCCTGTCAGTAGTTTTAGCTCCTACTCCTGTCCCTCTGTATGGTTGTAGCTCCTATTCCTGTCCCTGTCAGTGGTTGTAGCTCCTATTCCTGTCCCTGTCAGTAGTTTTAGCTCCTGTTCCTGTCCCTGTAAGTTGTTGTAGCTCCTATTCCTGTCCCTGTCAGTGGTTGTAGCTCCTAATCCTCTCCCTGTCAGTAGTTTTAGTTCCTGTTCCTGTCCCTGTCAGTAGTTGTAGCTCCTATTCCTGTCCCTGTCAGTGGTTGTAGCTCCTATTCCTGTCCCTGTCAGTAGTTTTTGCTCCTATTCCTGTCCCTGTCAGTTGTTGTAGCTCCTATTCCTGTCCCTGCCAGTAGTTGTAGCTCCTATTCCTGTCCATGTCAGTGGTTGTAGCTTCTATTCCTGTTCCTGCCAGTAGTTATAACTCCTATTCCTGTCCATGTCAGTGGTTGTAGCTCCTAATCATCTCCCTGTCAGTGGTTGTAACTCCTATTACTGTCCCTGTCAGTAGTTGTAGCTTCTATTACTGTCAGTAGTTGTAGCTCATATTCCTGTCCCTGTCAGTAGTTTTAGCTCCTATTCCAGTCCCTGTCAGTAGTTGTAGCTCTTATTCCTGTCCCTACCAGTAGCTGTAGCTCTATTCCTGTACATGTCAGTGGTTGTAGCTTCTATTCCTGTCCCTGTCAGTAGGTGTAGCTCCTATTGATGTCCCTGCCAGTTGTTGTAGCTCCTGTTCCTGACCCTGTCAGTTTTTGTAGCTCCTATTCTTGTCCCTGCCAGTAGTTGTAGCTCCTATTCCTGTCGCCGCCAGTAGTTGTATCTCCTATTGATGTTCCAGCCAGTGGTCCACGCCTGGCTAGTGGTTGTCGTCCTTAGTTCTGTCAGTACTTATATCCCCTACTCCTGCCCCTTTCAGAGGTACTGGCAACTCGCATTCATAACCCTTGCTCAAGCTAACATTACCTGGTTAATGATACAGTAATCAAATAATACCAAATGGTATGAATAATACAATCAATGTTGCCTTAAAGAATATCTGGTAAGCTTTGTACATGAAAAAGTAAGACAGGTAGTAATAAGTCAGTGTTAAAAAACAAAGCGCATGTATTATCCAGAACTGACTGGACATTAGTTCAAACTTTGTATTAAAACATAATCTGTGCAGATAAAACTATGGCAATATTTATTTGGGCTCAAAATCATAGACTAAATTCTGTTTGACATCTGATATATTTTCTATCAACCACTTATAAGATATAATGTTAAAGTCAGGAGGTGTAGGCATGGCTAGAAGGGGAGGTGGAGGCCACTGTTTGGCTAGGCTAGTAGTTTGTATGTAGTATGTAAATAATCTGAAGATCAGTTAACATTAAAATGAATTGCCTGCTTAATGTATTTTCCTTGTGATTATTAAAACATCAGTAAAGGTATCCGTTCATAGTATATTAAAGTCAGGGCTAGTGCAGGTGGTGTAGGCGTGGCTAGAAGGGGAGGTGGAGGCCACTGTTTAGTTAGACCAGTAGTTTGTATACAATGTGTAAATAAGCTGAAAACTGGTACACATTCACTGTGTCAAATAAATCATAAATTAAAACATCATAAAGGTAGCCTGTTTAGATTTTGTATCAACTCCATAATTGTTGAACCCAACTGTGTAAATAATTGTTTAATTATTCTGTTCATTGGTGCTTTAAATTTAAGAAACAGTTTCATCTAAAGTTTAATTTTATCTCTTTTCTTTGTTCATTTATGCTTTAAAAATATAAACTGTTTCAGAGAAATAAATAATTTCTAACATTTACTTATGCCTTGTGTTGTCATTCATACCCAAGGCAAATGTCAATCTCATTAAAATCATATCTAAGTTCTCGCTGCCTCTAAACAAAGATCTGAGGACATCCTCTTACGGGACATGTCAGAATGACCTTTCGCGAACTTTGACCGACCACTGAAATGACTAACAAGAAGTCGACATCAGCCAATTAGAAAGCAGCTTTCTCGACCTTTACGGCACTCGTTTAAACATGGGGACAACGCTTGAAAAATATGTTGACACAGTTCTCGATTAATATTTTGAAAACTGAACCAACGAACATTCTAGAATGTCTAATATATAGTTGAGATTGCATGGCAGTGCTTCCTACGTACTGTGCAACGCCTCCTCTATTCAAATGTCTATCCCACGGAAGCGAGAGATAGACGATAATTTTGATGGAATCAGTCGTACGGGCCGTAACTGTCATTCGGAATACCCCGTGTTAACGTTTTCGAGGTTGCATGATTAGAAAACACATTCCGACTGTCACTTTCAAGATCTGGTAAGTGACGCCTTGATTGGTCGGATGAAAGGTCATCCTGACGTGACCTGTAATGGGGTGTCCTCAGATCTTTGTTTAGCGATAGCGAGAACTAAGATCTAATTTTAATGAGATTGAGGCAAATGTGGGCTGAGACAGTGGAAAGTTTGGTGGCACATAACAAACGTGTGCTCTGAAAGTGAAACTTGTGGTTTATCCCCGTCTTTGACTAGACCACTTATTCAAGAATCTTGACTACTTTTCTCCATATTCATGTTTCAGCAAAAACAATCTTCTTCAAAAACAGACTTTATTTGAATCTGGTAGGATTACTTCCCATTTTATACATGTATCACAGCTCTCAAATCAGTCATCACACATCACACACTGATTTCACTGGATCGTAATAATCAAGTCTGGCATCAAATGCCGTAATCAATCTATTATCAGTTATACAAACAGCAAACAATCATCTGAAAATGATCAAACTTAGGAAATAGTGTATATTCAAGGTATTACACAAGCTACTGTCTATTTCCCTAATATGAGCAATGGAAGACAGGTAAGTAAGTTTGGTATTTGGTAACATCAAGAGTAAATCTAGCTGGAGCTGCTAAGAAAATTATATGTTTCATAGTTACACAGAGGACAAACTGCAAAACAGTTTCTACAGGTAACATATTTCAACTGTTATCAATATAAGTACGGTCTGAGACATAAACTGTATAAGTCAAATGTGGGGTTTCTTTCCAGGGTTTCTGATTGGTTCATATTCTCGGACATGACTAATAGTTATCCAAACTTAGAAAAATGTCCTATCAAGAAAATTGACAAAATCATGAAAATGACCCATTGCCATTTCTTTGCAAAATTTCTTATTTAAACCTGCTTTATAGAATGGAAGCACATTAAATGACTTGTAAGGTATTTTAATTGATCTCAAAACAAAAATTATCAAAATAACTATTGAGAGTAAGTTTTCGTACAAAATATTACACCTCAATCTTGAAGTTATTGGCATTGGCTCAGGTTGGCATGTATATCCAGAAATCAGTATTATCATTCCCAGGTTCAAGGTGAATGAAACACATGTATTAGTTCCAACAAGTTGCCACAGGCTAAAATCAGTGCAGCTAAAACATTATAGCGGTTGGACAGAGGACAGTAACAAAAACTTCAGGAACTCTGTTTATAATGAACTGGCGGATATAACAACCTTATTTTTGGTCCATATGCATTTGCTGTATATATGCTTATAACAAACTACAGTAAACTACGGTCACAGCGAACTCAAAGGGACCACAAATTCTAGTTCGTTATAACCGTAATTCGTTATAAGCATATATACAGCAGAGCTACAGCAAATGGCAGGGACCTAAAAACACGTTCGCTATATCCACCAGTTCGTTATAAGCGTGTTCGTTATAACCATAGTTTACTGTATGGTTATAATGAAGTAAAATTATCTGTCACTTTGAGTTCGTAATAACCGTAGTTTACTGTATACCCAACTACTGTGCACTAGACAATATGGCATGTTGACTTTTGCTACTCAATAGTTCAAAACATATGACAACACTACCACAGTGATGATTAACCAACGATAAATGACTTCAGATGCAAAAAGACATCAACATAAGTACATGAAACAACATCTTCTTGAACCATAACCTGACACGATGGGGTTGGAACATATAAAAATCTGAATATAAAAAACAGTCACTAAACAGACAAAAACATGAATATTTCTTAGTCAACATGTCTGGCATGAACACCTGACACACAATCATAACAAAAGTCATTTCATCTTAATGTTTAAGCCCCACCTATAAATGAAATAACATAGCAAATGAAACAGTTTTTTCAATTATCTCATTGAACCTATGCACGTGATACATCAGCAAGAAAACTCATTTGGATATTTGACAAAATGTATTCATGGTCCAAAGTCACCTATGGTGCGAACATAGAGTAGTACAAAATCTATCCTCCTATAAAATTGGGGACACGGGTGGCCCAGTCGTCTAAGGCGCTGTGATTCGCTGTGCAGAGTTGCGTCCCTTGGGCACGCTAGAAACCTATGAATGTGGGTTTGAAACCCTGTTCGCCCCGATTATGTTTCTAGGTTTGTCAGCACCATACCAATGGGTTTCACCGAAGTGATACGTCTGAGACCTGAATCACTTCAGGCTTTCCTCCCACATTAAGCTGACACGCCGCGATATAACTGGAATACTGTTAAAAGTGACGTTAAACCAAACTCACTCACTCCTATAAAATCAACAAACCAAGGAACCAGAAGATGTTGCCTGGCCAGAATGTGGAAGCCACTATGACGAACCAGTGAATTTCATTTCAACCATACTACGGATGGCAAATACAAGTTCAGTGTCTCATCTTTACATTTGCCAATACACATAATCAGATGACTCGGGTAAAATTGCTTCAAACCCAACCCAAAATATTGATGGTTTTTAATACTTCTACCCAGGCGTTATAATTTTTATAAATTTTGAGGTAGGGATTACCCACCAGACCATGGAAACAAGACTTCGAAAATACAAGGGTCCTGGGGTCATAGAGGTTTGTTTCTATGGTATTTGAATCTGGGGGCTCCCCAAAGTTTGTGCTAACTAAGGACCCCTAGGCTTTCATGTATAGTTTTGAACACTACAACCATACTTTTTCCAATTACAACAAACAATTAATGTGTCAACCAAAAAAGCTGAATTATATTATTAATGCACACTTTGACGTAAAATCCGATAGTACAAGAGCACATTATAACATTGTCATCTAAAATTAGGAGACAAATAGTATGTGTTTTCAGATTTGAGGTTGTTATTTTATATTCAATGCATAGAAGTTTGATTTGGAATCAGCATAAGTTTGAAAAACACATAAGTTCATTGACATTGTAAATTACAACAGTTATCAGTAAGTTTCTAGAGAACTTTCTCTCTACATGAACACTCACACATCATACCTTTAAGATGTGGGTTAGAATAGGTCTTCAGTAACCCATGCTTATCGTAAGAGGTGACCAACGGGATTGGTTGGTTAGTCTTGCTGACTTTGTCGATGCTATCATCGTATCCCAATTGTGTAGATCGATGCTCATGATGTCAATCACTGGATTGTCTGGACCTGACTCACACATCACACTGGAATGTGATGACATTGACTTTGTTTGTTATTTACCACCACACTCAGCAATATTCCAGCTATATGACAGAGGTCTGCAAATAATCATGCCTGGACCACACAATTAAGTGACTGACATCATGAGCATCAATCTACGCAATTGGATACAATGACATGCATCAACCAAGTCAGGGAGCCTGCGTACCTGATACCATTAGTTGTCTCTTACAACAAATATGGGTGGTTGAAAACTAATTCTAACCTAGATCTTCACAGGTCCAGTGACGCCATGATACAATGGATGACATCATATGATTCTATGATAACTGAACCCCGCCTGTTTAGCAGAATCTGGTAAAATAATAATTGAAATGAATTTGTCTGGAGTAATATGATCAAATTTACACACATGAAAACTCACACAAAACACAAATATTCCTTTGATGATAATCTTGTTTGGGTGTAGATGCCATGACTTTCAGAACCAACAGGGTGTATAAAATATCCTCAACGCTATAATAATGCTGCTTTTCTTATCTACATTTAGAAGTTGTCATTTTAGTTCGTTTTCAAGATATGCTGGATTGACTTTGCTAATTTGTTATGAAAATCTACAAGCCTTGAAGCTAATATGGCTTTTAAGAAAGTTATCGATTCCTGGTTATAATTGGTTCCCAGAAACTAATGTTGGTGTCTTAATTGATCAGGTTGTCAGACTCAGTGACTTGGTTGATGGCATGTCAATGTTCATGGATGGCGTGAATTAAAATTGATGACTGGATTGTCTGGTTCAAACTTGATTATTTACAGGTGTCCTTAGATCACGCGGAAAAGTATCCTATCAGAGTAAATGATCTATTGCTAAAATTATCACAGAGAGCCTTGTCCTCATTATTGTGCGTTACTCAAGATGGTTAGAATATAGTCTTCAACACATATAACAGACATCAACCAATGAAAACTGGACAATTTTAACAGGGTCATTAAGCACATGCATCGCTGATATTTGACTCGTGCCACAGACTGTAGACAATTGAAGAAACGGGTTTAGGAAATATTTTCCGATACCTGCTGCCATTTTGCTTTTATCTGTTTAGTATACATAATGTTGTGAATGGAACATCAATATAGGCTCTGTACAATTCTTAACTTCCTGCAGCCAATTAAACATGGACTAATGTTTTCAGTGATGAAATACTGAATTGCAACAAGGAAATTGCATCACAATGTTTTGAAGGCCATTGTGACATCATCAATTACCATGATGTCATAATCAAATGACATCACTAATCTCTCTTACACTGAAACTTGTTAGCTGTACTTATTAAACCCAAGACACTGGTTATTACTGTTTACACATAGACAGAGGGAAGAATGATTCTTTATGGTAAACTGAAGCTCACCCTCAGATCTTTTTATATCAAATATACATCAACACTGAAAGTTTAAAAGTCCTTGGCAAGCCTCAATGAGGTTGCCTGCTATCTTTCGCCAAGCTTCATAGTTTTAAACTTTCATCGACGAGGGCTGATATATTTGATATCAAAAGACACAAGGGAGAGATTTTCTACATCTCACTCGAGTGAAATAACACTACGCAGGAACTACTTTCAGTCTATTTCATAACAACGTAAGTAAGATCAGTAAGAAAATACTTACCCGGTAAGAAATAGAACATTTATCTTTTTCATCAAACATGTTTATCTCGTGACCTAGAAAAGATGACAATTTCTCTCATGGCTGCACCACACATGAATACAGCAATTTCGTCGGGTCACATTTGACAAGAAAAAGGCAAATATCCTGTACATAGTCACGTCTTTCATGCCATGATACATAAACCAGTAGCATGTAGAGGAATCATTAGTTCATCTGAAAACAGGTAACACAAAAATCAGCAACCGCTTTTGAGCAATTGTTCATTTCAGGCACAAGTCTCATTAATATATGTTAAAAACCAGGACATATATTTTAGCTGTTTCTGAAGAAAGATACTGACTAATATCTGTAAGCTCCATTTAGGTACGGTATGATTAATTCCATCACTAGGAAATTTCAAATTCAGTTCTTCTTGTTGATGTGACTGGATTCTTGTATACTCCCCATGGAGCTGAGAATGGAAAACATGAATGTAAGATGATACACTAACTTGGGTAAAAATATGTTGTGTGCTTGACCACATCCCTCATTACTATCAAGATGGTGCTGTAAATGTAAAATTATTAATAATAATTATTAAATGGACAGTTATCTTTGTTTCATGTAGGATGAAATAAACTGTAAACTCCAGATATAATGCAGTAACAAAGCTCATTGTTCGTGTGAAAAGGGAATATCAGATAAAATCAGCTAATGTTAATATTCCTTAGACTTAATACCTAGTATTGACTCTATGTAGTAAAATTAGGAATATAAGGTTCCCTACATCAGTTACAAGGCACCAGTGGTTTAAGGTACATCTGTACACCCCTACAACTTGGATAGGGTTCACCTGCCACCCCTACAACTTGGACGTGGTCAAGATTCTGGAGTACGTATCCTGTTTTATGGGAATGTAGGACTTGGTGACTTGGTCAGCATAATACAGAGGATCCAGGATTTTGTTGATGTCGAATCCTTCCTCGACCAGCTCAACCTTCCGCTGTTTGAATGTAGCTGTCAGCGTAGCCTCTTTTTGAAGTCGCAGAAACATTGGACGGGCATATGTAGCTAGATGTTCCTCGCTGTGTTTCCAAATGGTTCGCAGGAGCTCAGGGGTCAAAGGTCTATCGTCATACAGCGTCAGGGCTGCCATGCCTGCACGACCATCGTGCCCTATAATACACAATATGCTCAAATAATCTGTTGATTATAAAAATAGGTGTCTCAAGACACAGTCATACATCACCATTTTGTGAAGCAATGGCCAACACAATACATTGATTTTCAGGAACCTCAATTTCATTAAAACCCCATCTTAAACATCAATAAGATACCTATCTGAGTGAAGATATAGGTAGGTTAAGTTAGGTGAATAGACTCAAGGCTTCTAAATTCTAAGTATGAGCGAGTGAATAATTTTAGAGCAGAATGTCGGATATCTGTATTTCAACAACCAAAAACTGGTTGTTAGGAATGGAAATAAATAAATAAAATAAGGCTGCACTATATATGTCATCAATTGGAATTTCTGGCACCATGGCATCCACACCCAAAAGTAGTAATTTTGCGAGAATATTTGTACATTTTCTAGAGTTTTCTATTGTTAGGATCAAAATACCAGAATCGAGGTAAAGAAATGAAACTGAATCATTTTCGATAGCTGACAATCGGTTGGTCCCAAAACCAACACATCCTTCATTGAGATTGGGCAGTTTGCGAGTGCAGGGAGTGCTGCACCCCTCATGATTTATTTTCCCTGCAGTGTTTTACTGTACAGTAAACAATGATCAAGAGTTGTTTATTTCTTAAATGAGATATCAACATTACATACAGCCTCTTTAAGGATGTTAGTAAAAAGTACACGCTTTAATAAATATTTGACCGTATTTAAATAATGATGACTCCCTGAATAGAATTTGGCCGCGTCAATGTCAGACAAGTCCATTTTATGAACAAGGGGGTTAAATTTGGTCTTTCCCACACATTCTCACAATTTTCACTTCAATTATCTGCACCTTTTCTCCAAATACCGATTGTCATATCTCTCTCACTTTTTGAAGCGATCGTTTGGGCATTGCGTTTCTCTACGTTGCCAAGCTACATCTGTGGGGAACAACTCACTAGACACTTCCCTCTCAAAAATAACGTTATCCAAATTATGGCGTCATCAAGTTGCGAGCGCGTGTTTGAATCTCCAGAAAAGACGTCATGATAGAACAACGTTTTATCATGAAATAAACCCCGCTTTTTCTTAATTATCCTTTGCAATTTATCGCATAACTATCTTATATATGACATTACACCGCTAAGGGTGAGTGCAGCAGACTTACATATGTTGATATATGGATATGATATTTGGTTCTGTAATGAACCCTTCGTCAGACAGGATGCACCCAGTGTGATGCATTGGTCCTCGGGGTTCACAAATGGAAAACTTGGGGTACTTGCAATCAAGATAACAAGCTAGGACTAAAGGTCTTTTTACTTTGATCGTAACTGATCCACAATACATTGGATAAATAACACAAGCATGCTATCAGGAACAAATCCCAGATTTCACATCAATTTACTGATTAATGTTTTCCACAGAAATGAAATATCTTACCTGGAACAGTGACACCATAGACGTTGGCATCATGGACAAAGTCCAGGGAGGACAAAATGTTGGCCACCTCTGTTGTGGACACATTCTCACCCTTCCATCTAGAAACAAATATTGGAGTCGATAATAATAATATCGATGTGATAACTGTTTCCATTAAGATAGCCTAAGCCACAACAAATTATTTATTACAAGCTTAATGTTTTATTCTGAGGACATTTAATGTTTTGAATGGTACCTGACTTACAACATTGGAGGACAAGCCATCATGTAGATGATAGAAAGAAAACAGCCATGCCATGACACATGTTGTGGTAGCTAAAATCAAGTATAGATGTTTGTTTGTTTGTTTGTTGTTTAACACTACACTCAGCATTATTCCAGCCATATGAAGTGGTCTGTAAATAATGGAGGCTGCACAAGATGATCCTGTGATTGATATCTGGGTACGTTGTGTGTGTGTGCGTGTGTGTGTATGTGTGTGTGTCTGCTTGTACTAGTCCAGACTAATGCAAATTTTATAGTGCTTCCTAACTGAAATACCATGCCAGAGTTGAACATGAATACCCTACTCCGACACAGTATACTGACTCCGATCTGACCAGTCCTCGTTTTAGCACCTTAATGCGGAGCGCCAGGCAAGGTAACAACAAGTACTTTACTTCAACATCTTTTGGTATGAAGCAGCCCTTGAATTAACCCTGACCTTCACTCACTGGGCAGACGCTCTACTAGACCATGGTGAGGTGAGGTGAAATTGGGTTTAACGTTGCTTCCAAGATTATTGCACTTATATAGTGACGTGCATGTTCGTGTGTGTGTTTGTGTGGCTGCTTGTACTAGTCCGGACTGATGCCGATTTATAGTGCTAGCCCACTGAGATACCATGCCAGAGTTTAACATGAATACCCCACTCAGACACAGTATACTGACTCCGAGCTGACCAGTCCTTGCTTTAACCCCTTAATGCCGAGCGCCAGACAGGGTAACAACAAGTACCATCTTTTAACATCTTTTGGTATGACGCGGCTGGGGATTGAACCCCGGACCTTCCGCTCTCCGGGCGGACGCTGTACCACTAGACCACGGAGGCGGTACTAGACCATGGAGACAGATCATTAAGACATTGGCTCCAGTTGTAGGAAGAAGTAGATGTGTCAACCAGTCAGTCGCCCTTAGATGACACCTTTCAGTATACAACTTCAAACATAGTCTCATTAAAATCAGAACTTTCACTCAAATATGATTCCTGTCAAATCACGATCTGAGGACACCCCAGAGAAGGTCGGTGAGGTGAATCCTCACCGAACTTTAATCGCCCAATTAAATTGAAGGATGTGTGGGTTCAGCTCTCTAAAACAACTAGTGTCAGAAATTTCAGTCTCTGCTAAAGAAAGCCAAACAACACACCTATGCCTCCATTGTTATCCTTTTGGGTGTAGATGTCACAACACTCACAAACAACAGGATATATATAGAATGCTAAACAAACTCCTGTGTAAGACCAATTTTATGAAACGAGTGAATAGTTGTGGTTTCTGACGATTGAAAGCAATTCAGATACCACAACCATTGAAGAGTTTCATAAAATTGGTTTTACATGGGAGCTCGTTTAGTATTTTATTTATTACTTGCATTTACGTTTTTAGAATTAAACTGTCGTGTGTGAATAGGCTGACACCTACATGATCCACGGCATAATATCTAATTGAGTTTAACAGAATAAAACTTCAAACACGTCAAACGTTGAAACGTATTAATATAATACCATACAACTTTCCACCTTTAGAATTCAGGTGTCCGTTCCAGATAGTTATCGTAGTGCATAGGTTATCGCAACTCACATACTTTTACATAGACTTACAACTGTTGTTGCGCTACAGTACGATCTTCTTGTGGGACGTGGTTCTGAACCACAAAGTTTACAATCACGTCACAATACCCGATGACATAATTTGTGGAATTTTGTTGCAAGATCCATCAGCGAAACAATGTCATGTGACGTCAGCCTAGCAACAAGGTTACTGGGGTCATCGAGTGTGCATAAGCTCCTCTCAGATATTTGTTCGTGAAACTTGTTCCGACAGTACATAAGCATGCATTTTGGTATTACACAATGTGCAATACAGCTGTATGTTTATTAAACGGGTGATCTCTTCACGGACAAGTAATAAAAACATATCCATCCAATATAATAGCGAAGCGTTATTTTTTCACAATGGGATTACCTCAATTACAAATAAAATCAGTTGCAGAAGCCTCGATGCTGATTGGCTGATTTGAAAGATAACCTGGCACGACCTCCTGTGGTGTCATGCAGAGAGAGGTATTGCATCAGAGTAAAAGATCTGATTGTAATTAGCTTGCTTAACATAACCCTAGCAATGCATAGTTTCATCACACTGGGCTACCAACCTGAATGTGTCACCGATTCTGTCAACAAAGTACACGAAGTATTCTCGGTCGAGGTAGAAGAGGTCACCGAAATTGAAGTAAGAGTCGCCTTTCTTGAAGGCGTTACGAACAAGCTTCTTTTCATTGGCTGCTTTTGATGCTTTGTAGAACTCGACTCCTTCCATCTCGGGAGCAATGGCCGATATAAACAAGCCCTTCTCTCCTTCATTAAATACACAAAAATACTCTGTAATAATTTTCAAATTGAAATTGGTATCTGATATATCAAAGGGTTTTATGTTGTTTGTCATTAAATAAATTGCAAGTCATTCCATGGCATTTGATTGGCTAACCAAGCAATTTTATTGTCAGAAAATTGGTTGTGTACTACACTGAACAATTTTTTTGGTAAATGCTTAAATAAACAATCTGTGAAGTTATCGTTGTTGACTTATTAATTCATAATAATTGACTCAAATATATTTTAGCGTTCATGAAGGTATGAACATGTAAAGCAGTGTGCACACTGTGCAAATCCTCATGAATTCTTAATAAGCCTTTACTGAAAGAAAACATCCAAGGAAGTTGTAGAACAGTTATGTCATTCAAAACCAATTGTCTGCTAACTCACATTTAATGACATATTTCAAACAAGGAGTAAAAAAATACCAAGTTCTTATATTGATTTTCAGTTAGTTTACAAGGCCCTACTGCTACCACGTTTACAAGACTGATGACAAATAAACAATGAAATTATGAAAATATTACGTGACAAAACAAATTGAACTGACACTGTTTACAATTAGGTGAAATGAAAAACACACGTGAGATTGTAACACTGCTGTTTGCAATAAAATTAATGGTGAATAATATGTATAAAAATCTTTATTCTAATAAAAAAAAGCCAATCACTTATCTTTTGGTATCGTTTTGCAAAAGATAATTATTCAAAAATCCATACAATAATAACAGAATACCAACACTTCTAGCTTATTTCACTGAATAGATTGACAGGTAGATTGAATGTGAAAGAAAAGCTAACCTGGTTTAATTTCTATACAATGTCCATTGCTGTCTCGAACTGGTTCAGCTGTTGCAAAGTCGTATTTGACCAAAGTTTGGTAATTCGGAGTCAACTTCCGCTGTTAAAGCAATAGACATAAAAAATTAAAACCAAACGAAAACATTGCTTCATAATTATTTGATGAGGACATTATTATAATCATTGCCAAATTACTCAAACCGTTTGGCTACTCCCTATTAATGATTCAAACATCTATGAAAAAAAAGAACAAATGGTCAAAGGCTATTATCTGTCATAAAAGGTTTCAATGTACTGATAACCTTGTTGAATTTCTGCAGATTTTTGAAGTGAGTGAATGTTATGTTATTCTGCAATAAGCAATACTCCAGCACAGTCAATATTAAAAATTAGGAGTTCAATAGTTTTAGCCGTAAGGTGGTTTTTTTCAGGCAAGTGGGCCTTGGACACACTGTAACCGAGGCAACTGTCAATACACTGAACTCACCAAGAGTGGAGAGAGTCTTCCAATAGCCCCAGGTTTATTGCTGACATTGAACAACATCGTGTTTCCTTCTGTTGCCCCGAAGAACTCAGTTATTTGGGGTATTCTGAATCTTGCCTGCACCTGCTCCCAAATGTCTCTCCGCAGACCATTGCCGAACGCGGCTCGCACTTGATGACTCTTCTCTTCAGGGCTCTGAAAGCAAAACAGCACTTCCCTGCAGTGAATATGTCAATGAGTTCATAGTCCATTTGTATAGCTATATACATACACGACATTTACATCACAATGAAGCCTGAGTGAGTGAGTGAGTGAGTGAGTGAGTGAGTGAGTGAGTGAGTGAGTGAGTGAGTGAGTGAGTGAGTGAGTGAGTGAGTGAGTGAGTGAGTGAGTGAGTATGGTTTTATGCCGCTTTAAGCAATATTCCAGCAATATCACAGCGGGGGACACCAGAAATGGGCTTCACACATTGTACCCATGTCGGGAATCGAACCCAGATCTTCGGCATGACGAGCAAATGCTTTAACCACTAGGCTACCGACTGCCTAAAGCCTGGATGAGATGAACCAGTATTCCACCATGTGCAGTATTCAAACCATACCACAGCAGCCTGTAATGAGAGTCAGTTGCCAGAGCAAGAGGATGTTGTCAGGTATGATGGCAACCAATCAGCCCAGTCAAACCAATCCTACGTGAGAGGAGGTACCGGAACAGTTCCCCGATATACTGTATGACTGTCACCCTGTACACTCACCTCTGGCCGTGAGAGGAGGTACCAGAGCAGTTCCCCGATATACTGTATGACAGACACCCTGTACACTCACCTCTGGCCGTGAGAGGAGGTACCGGAACAGTTCTCCGATATACTGTATGACAGACACCCTGTACACTCACCTCTGGCCGTGAGAGGAGGTACCGGAACAGTTCCTCGATATACTGTATGACTGTCACCCTGTACACTCACCTCTGGCCGTGAGAGGAGGTACCGGAACAGTTCCCCGATATACTGTATGACAGACACCCTGTACACTCACCTCTGGCCGTGAGAGGAGGTACCGGAACAGTTCCCCGATATACTGTATGACTGTCACTCTGTAGCGACAGCAGTCCTCCCAGAAGTGTGACGCTGAGAACTTCCCTCGCAGGACCATAGTTGCACCTGCAAGACCAGGCAGCCACAATCATTAATCACTGATTTTGTTGATGTATCTTTATTGTCTTATTTGAATACCTGCTGTGTGAGTATTGTCCATTTGTATTTCCTTATAATTATCTTGAGAGCATTCAAAAAAAGTTTCAATAGTTAAAGTGTTTTCTTGAGAAATTCATCTAAATCAACATAAATTGTGAAGATAAAAACAATCAAAATATTTAGAATGATACAATTGAAGATGATTGGCTCATGATTGATTTCTCATAGCAACAAAACAGTTTACAAATTTAGTTTCCTTAGCCCCGTTTTATAATACCAGCATGTTGAATACAGTATTTATTCAATTGTTTATAAATACATCACCTAAACTGCAACAGACACAACATTGCAAAGATGCAAGCAGTACAAAGCCAAAGCCTCCTACACTAACACATATACAACGAATTACAAAATGACTGCAGTGAGCCTGTCACATTGTCATGACAACACAAGAAGCAACACAGAACAACACTTGCAAGTTAGCTGACCCAGAGAATTAATATAAACAAATAGAGTAAGATAAAATTATTTGATTCAGCCACGCTGATTCATTACAGACTTTCATTAATCTCAACCTAAATAAAAATACTAGGGTTAAAAATATATACATACAAGTGTGTCGATTGTATGGTTAAAATCCTGATTAAGATGTTATTATGGTTAAAACAAACTCCCAATGCCCTTATGGCACAGCAGGCCTGCAATTTTAAGAATATATAACAACTATCTCAAATCGATTTTTCAAACGCTAACTTGAAATATTTAATTGACTGCAATTATGTTAAGAATAAAAATTTCAACGAGGATATCATTTCACTTGCCATAATATTAACTTCTATGGGCATAGCGATGTTTGTTTGTGGTGTCATTGTTTTGTGGCTACAAATACGATTAACATTTTGAACTTTTAACAAGCTGTGAAACAGACGAATGTGGCTATGAGTACAAATACATTGCATTTTCTATGATTAGGATATACATATATCTTGGTTCATTTAATTTGTTTGAGGCACACCTAAAAATTATCATGAGTGCCTTGAGGCCAAAAAAAAATAAATTTTAGAATGCGTTTTTTTCATGGGATTTATGTTTAACCTGACAGCTTGAACCAAGCACCATGACACTGTCTCAAAGTTATAGAATAACAAAGGGACAACACAACAGCTAGTTTAAGTCTTGTTGCTTTTCCACTTTTACAACTACACACTGTAACTTAATTCTTTAAGGGGCGTTGGAAGAACATGAATACCAGCAACGTTGAAGCATAACAACATATTTATCATTTGAAGCATCTTTTCAGGGCTACTTCTTGCCTATCATCAGGTAAGTACTAAGGAACAGAATGTGAGCTAAAATTTAGCCAAGATGAGAGTTTTTTGGGTTTTGTTTTTTTCACAACTAAAAGGACATTTGCATTTTCCATTAAATGCACAATAGTGGTGTTGAGTTGTATTTCGCTAGAGTGAATAAAACTCATCAGGAGGGTCCAAAAGGTTGCGCTGTGGAACAGACAAGACAAGAGTTTGACATCATACCAGCACGGATACAACCGTAGTGACCCAGCCCGCCGCCGGCGCTGTGGTACAGCGGCAACGTCATGTACAACACATCATCCTTGTTGAAGTCCACCAACAAGAAACCACCACTCAATGACGTGAGTTTCATTTGCCTTATAAACACTGGTTTGGGCAGTCCTGGATTAAGCATAAAACAGATTTTGGAATTTGGAATAGAATTTTTTTCGCCTCATCAACATACCAGCTTTGATTGTTCCCATCATGCCAATCCCTCCACCTGAGCTGTGATAAAGTGGAAGTACGGTGTACACGATGTCATTGCTGGTGAGGCTGACAATGGTAAGGCAGTTGCCGATACCCAATGCCTTCACCTGAACAATGGATGCTGGCTTGGGCAGTCCTGAGAGCCAAATGAGGATGATATGACTACATGTAAGCACTAGAAACACTCACATCTAAGGTGGGACTCAAATCAATGGCAGATTCTCAGATTTGTGGCATATCGGTAATTTATATCTGTCATTCTGTGGTAGATCATCTACTTTGACATGTCTGCAAAATTGGGCAATAAAGTTAGAATTGATCAATCACCACCTTACTCTAAAAAAAACCCAAAAGGACATTACATTGTGCCCCGTGGCTAAGACTGTAAGAACAACCCCAAAATTTAATAGGATGTGATCCTTTAATGACATCACACCACTGTCAACTTCCAGCAGGATCCAAGCCAAAATGGATGTGTACATTTCTGCCATAAATTAGACGATGTGTCACAGATGGGAGACCTGCCATAGTTCTGAGTCCTCAATACATATACACAGGAATTGCAAGTTCCCGATTCTTGTTAACAACAACATACCAACTGACACAACCCCTCCAACGCCAACACCAATTCCCGAGACATGGTACATCGGAAGGCAGTTGTACACTGTGTCAGTGACACTCAATGAAACAACTTGAAGCCCCAGGGTATAGCCCATCATCTTCTTCTGGGGGATAATAGATGGTTTGGGGTATCCTAGGGTCATAAGGGAGGAAACATTACTGAGCATGTTAGGTCGCAAAGCAGGTCAAGATTTTCACATATGAACAACAAAAATGTATGGGGGAGGGCGTGATTGTTGTTGTTGTTGTTGTTGTTGTTGCCACAAACAAAAGGAATAAAGTTTTGTATCCCAATCAAACTTCTGAACTGCTCCCTAAAGGGACACTGCTTCCTGTAAAGAAAGCAATGGTCGATAGAGTGAGCAGCATTAGGGTACAATGACAAAACTAGCCAGCCCACCATCAGGTCATCTTTCCTGGTGAAAAAAATCAGGAAAAGACGAACTTTGAGTAAATCTTAACATTTCAGCAGCACATTGTCATTGGCCATAAAAAGGTTGAATACTGGTAATGGCACTGTGGTCCAGATAACACTTGACAATTCATCTTTCAAACTTCATTTTGGAAAGATGGAAAGCTCGAAAACTCTACATGGCTTCCAAATTCTTACTTCCGTACACCATTTTGGAAAGATTGAAAGCTCGAAAACTCTAAACTCCAACTTCTTACTTCCATACACCATTTTGGAAAGATGGAAAGCTCGAAAACTCGAAAGCTCTACTTCGCTTTGAAGGATGTTTAGGAGTTAGAAACCTTAAAAACTTGAATTTGCTGCAAACTTTAAACTTCCTATTTCATAGTTTGGGAAGCTAATGATAAAAAGGTCATTTTTTCGTAAATGATACACCTCCTGTCAGAAATGAGATTTTACAACATACATTCTCTTTTAAGACACTGGATGGTATCTTAAGCCCATAAGCTAAATACTAAATAGATGTAGTACAAAATAAAACAGGGAAATTTGTAATTATCCTACATTAATTAAGAAATAAATGACAAGTGGGAGTTGTTTAAAGTACAACAAGATACTGCTGGGAGAATAAACCATGGTATAGCTAGCTACCTTTTATTCATAAATTAAATGGTAAAGTAATCTTTACAGCAAAGGCGGATGCAGAAGGTGTGATGGTGTGTGTGCAGGGATGGATCGAGGATTATAAAAAGTGGTTGGAGAGGGGAAGCCTACCCCAAAAATCATGACAGGTAAACCCACAAGTTATCATGGTAGCATTGTTTTGTACATTTGTGAAGTGGGAAGTGAGATTTGATGCAGACTTTTCAAGCTTTCCATCTTTCCAAAATGGTGTATGGAGGTAAGAAGTTGGAAGGGGTGTTGAGCTTATTAAACTTCCATCTTTCAAAACAGATTTTGGAAGTGAGAAGTTGTATGCGATGTAGAACTTTTAAGTTGGAAATTTAGGTTTGAAAGATGAATTATCAAATGTTACCTGGACCCACTGTAGCTCACCTGGATATGTATTCAACACTTCAAAAACCAAAGACAGACACTGAACAAAAGTTGCTGTCAGCAATGATATTCAAATATTTTATGAGTAAATACTAAAAACTAACATTAAACTTCAATGAACAGAACAAAATATCTCATGAACAGGAGGAATATACATGGCAAAGTTCAGCTCCCTCCGTCTGGCAACTTCAGGGGAGTTTGTTTGTTTGTTGTTTAAGCAATACTCCAGCTACATGACAGTGGTCTGTAAATAATTGAGTCTGGACCAGACAATACAGTGATTGACATCATGAGCATCAATCCACGCAATTGTGACCAATGACATGCATCAACCAAGTCAGCAAGCCTGACCACCCGATCCCGTTAGTCGCCTTTTACGGTAAGCATGGGTTGCTGAAGACCTATTCTAACCCGGATCTTCACGGGCCTCAGGGGAGAAGAAGTTGGCCTTAGCAAATATGCAGATGAGAGAATTCCACATGTGTCAAACAAAGTTAAAATTTAAATTAGCAAAAAATCAGCAAAAAAAGAATATATATCTATGTTGATCCCCACTGCTAGCCACACATGCACGGATTTCATTATTGCTGAGTGTAGCATTAAACAAACATTTTAATAAAAACGAGTAATGGCCAAAAATAGTTTGCGGCTGTGGTGGTTTTATTGAAATCGTATTCAAACCTCTTGAACAAATTCAGGTGTCATTATTGATGGAAACAAGCTTGTGAAGTTTCAGATTCATTGGCCCAGTGGTAGAAGATGTTTACAGTGAGAGGAAATGCATTGCAAGAGCATGAAAAGTCAACATTTAAAATGTTGCAAAAATATGGAACACATATGTTGAACCCCACTGCTAACTATGCATGTACAAAATTATACCTATATACAAAAATAGCAGAGTAGTGGTAATAAATAGCTTTTTTCAAACTGAATTTGAACCTACTGAACAAATTTGAGTATCATCATTGGAGGGAACAAGCAAGTTTCAGTTCCATTGGCCTAGTGGTTTCTGAGGAGAAGAAAGACGGACACCAGACAACAGGCCACAACACATGGTCACTCGACTTTTAGTCAGGTGAGCTAAAAATTGTAACTCTCCATCCAAAATATGTCAGTGTAGCAAAGGAGTATTTGTATTTTACTCCATCCAGCCACTGCTGCAATCTCATTAAAATCAGATCTTAGTTCTCGCTACCACTAAACAAACATCTGAGGACATCCCATTACGGGTCACGTCAGACCGACCTTGCGCGAACTTTGACCAACCAATGGAATGACCAATCAGAAGGAAGCTTTCTTGTGCTTTACAGCACTAATTTCAAATTGGCGACTACGCTTCGAAACATATTTTGACAAACTCTTGATTACAAATTTGAAACCTGAACAAAAGAACATTCTGAAGTGGCTAATCTGTAGTCCAGATTGTATGGATTCAGTCGTTAAACCCGTAACTATCGTTCGGAGTTAAAGTCTTTGTTTAGCGGTAGCGAGAACTGAGGTCTGATTTTAATGAGATTGGCCACTGCTGCTTTCTGGGTACACTGAGTGAGCTGAAAGGTAAGTGCATCCATAAAGGGAAATGTCTCAGTTGCATTAATTGTTTATCGATGTCATATCATCAGAGCATACACTACAGTTACAAAAACCATCCCAAGGTCACAACCATGCAGAAATTTGTTTGCGCTAAGAATTCAACAGCAGTGTACTGTATTATTGATAAGCTAAATGATTCTTTAGAACAGTTACTGTAGTGTAGTGTGTAGTGTGTAGTGTAACACAATGACTTGTTTCTGTCACCCATTGGTACTTTGAAACCGGAGTACAATGAAAAACAGTGCTCCATGATTAGAATACATTTCAAAGCTAACTTTCTGTCCTGCTTCTGTCATATGTCGTGAGTGACCCCCGGGGAGTCGATGTAACATTCACGATTTCAGGAAGAACAAGGCTCCAGTTCTCCTCATGATAACATGATAATTAAAGTGTAGTCAGTAATGGAATGCACAAAGAAATTAATGGACATAACCCATGATAGAAAGATGTCTTTTTATATGTTGTAGCAGCAGGAAGTAAACAATGCATTGAAACTCCATCAATATTAATTTTCAATAGCGATTTTGTCACATCTGGACTGATCTTATTTGCATTCCAGTACTTTTAAAAACTGTCAATAATATTCCAGAACTTGATGGTAAAACGTTCAAAGCACTTTTTATTAGACAGGTTAATTCAAGCACTTTTGAAACTTGTTCTCTTCATAAAGAATACATAACTATTCAGAAACAAACTCAGAATGTAGGACAGCATTACCCGTAGTTCCTGATGTGTAAATATAACATGCCGTGGTCATCAATGTTACAGTTGCACGGACGCTGGGGTCAACACCAACAGGAGACGACACCACCATGAGATCATCGAATGAGTTGTAACCAGCTGGCAGCTGATTGGCTGTACATCCTTGGATATATATCGGCATGCCACTGAACTCTCCTTCCTCCACGT
Source organism: Haliotis rufescens (assembly GCF_023055435.1). Taxonomy (NCBI): domain Eukaryota; kingdom Metazoa; phylum Mollusca; class Gastropoda; order Lepetellida; family Haliotidae; genus Haliotis; species Haliotis rufescens. Next base: position 54,636,744 of record NW_025963779.1, on the reverse strand, counting down.
GGACTGCTTCAAACAGCTCCGCTCCTGCAATGATTTGGATACCATTGCATTTATGAAATAACAAACCACAAAGAGCCAGTGACTTCAGTTTAACACTGCTTTAACAGTATTCCAGTTATATCACGGCATGTCAGCTAAATGTGGGAGGAAAGCCATAAGTGATGCAGTTCTCAGACGTCAACCACTTTGAAGAAACAAACAAGCATTGGTATGGCGCTGACAAACCTAGAAACATAATCTGGGCAAACTAGGATTTTAAACCCACAATCACTGGTTACTGGTATGCCCCAGGAACGAAACTCTGCACACTGAATTGGGGCACATTAGACGGCTGGGTCACCTGTGTCCCCAGTCAAAAACAGGAGAGACAGCAGGGTCTCAGTTACACACATTGCACAAACTACAATGTCTAGAGCTAGATTGGAAACTGGTATCAGGCTCCAATACCTCTTTAAATATCCTCCAGTGAAAAATATCTCTATTATGATGAATATCCTGGACCCATCTGCCCCAGTATGGAATCTTTATTTCAGTCACATTCTTAAGACAAGATGTTAATAATAGTTCAAATTCAAATAACTCTGTTCCTTCATGATCAAAACAAGCTACGCTATCTCCAGTGCCCGACTTCATTTGTTGCACTCACCGTCTCAGATACACCTGTCAAGGCATGAAGACTTCCCTTCCACAATCTTAAAACTCAGGAAGTAGTAAAGTCTAAATAGTTTTTACATTTGTATACTTATCCTGCATTACTGCTTAATGCATTTACTGCTTACTTTTGACAGAAACGAAGCTGTGTGAGGTCCAGCAGAAGTTGTTCCAACCAGTTGTGAAGCTGACCCTCTCACAGCTGCCATGTGATCAACCGGAAGTGATGACATAACAAGATCTCTATTTTACTACAAGTCACACATAATTTCATCTGAAGATGTTGTGGGAAGGTATGTCTGTGACGGGTGGGCCCTTATATGTAGTAATGCAGGATAAGTATACAAATGTAAAAAAATTTAGATCTTACTAAATTTTTTACATTTCCTGCATTACTCCTTAATGCATCTGTATCGGACGGTACGTTGGAGGGCATACCTTCAGATGTAGTCCTCAGTGACATAAACTCTGCAGTAGTATATCACTTTGCACAGATGCAAAAACATCCACGAGAAATTTGCATATACTAAAGTCTGGAAACTGATTTACCAAGCCAATTACTGTCGAGGGTGTAAACAATATGCCAGTCAGGTAATGCTGTCTCTGGATGGGAGGAGCATTTTAATGGGGACGAGGATTGGTGACCTGCTGGGCTATGAACGCCTTCGACATCTTTACTTTCAGTTTTTTACTTTCAGTTTTATTTGTCTATTTATAGAGTGCTTATACAAGTCATGGTAACTGGTACCTGACCAAGTTTGTCAACAAGCTGATGGCCATCCTTTCTTATCTTCACATCTGCCCCCTGTTTGCAGAGATCACATCTAAAGTGAAAGACCATGGTCAAGTTCGCTGACTTATAACAGTGGATATCTAGCAACACGTTCCCTCTTCAGTCCATCAGCTCCTTCAACCAGTCAGTCTGCACTATTAATCATGTGGAGGTAGGTTTATATTCAATATATATATTCATTACATATATATGTATAGTCATTATTCTTATTTGTAAATCAGTACTGATCATTCAACATTTTGTTCAGGCTGGCAATCTCAATGAACTGACAGCGTCCCTTCATCTAGAAGCCCAACTCCTCCTGAATGCCTTGTGTGAACCTATGTAAGGCAGAATGCCAGCATAAAGCAAGAGGAAGTGGTTGCAGAGTATGATCAGCTGACTGCCGGTGAACTACTGACCAGTCTTGTCCATCGACCTGTGATTGACATATGAGATAACAATTGTGTGATGTGAGGACTCAATGTGAATCAGGCATGTAAATTACAAATGTCATGCTGAAAGTGAACTAAAATATCACAAAATCCATTGTTGAATGCTATTAAAACTGATTTAGTTACCCCCTTTTCTATTATAGATAAAGAGGCCGGACGGTGGACGTTTTCTCCAATCGTGGTGGCCATTTTCTCTTATGCAGCAGACGTTTTTTCCAATAGCGCGGTGGCTGTTTTCTCCAGTTCCCAGTGGATTGCTTCCTGCATGACTTCTGAGGTCTACAAACCACCATCTTGGCGACCACCAAGGCGTGATCAAAATCAAAGCGAGGCTCTTGGTTGCTCTGATCTTCTGCATCACTTTGGGAAGAAGTACAGGTAGCGGAAAAGTGTACCGCTTAGTCCTTCCCAAGGGATGCTGAATGCATCCACCGCCCAATCCTGCGGATCTGGGATTGGAGAGAGATAAGTCTGTATCTGGTAGTTCTGTCGTGTGGCGAAGAGGTCAATGTTGGGATAACCGAGGCGCTGACACACGACAAGAAACACCTTGGGAGGAAACTTCTGCCAGAACGTTCCGACAATCAGGAATGTGCTGGACCAGAAATGATAGACCCAGCCAATCAACCAGATGGAAAAACCAGAACTTCTATTGATGGAAGGAGTGAGAGTGCGTCGTCCCCTGATTGTGCAGGCACCAGACCACATTGATGTTGTCGGTGGAGATGGCGAGGTGAGTGTACCGTAGGGGCTCCTGCTAGTGTGATATCACCAAGATGAGCACCTCCAACTCCAGGTTATTGATGTGCCAATTGCATTGTGTGCCAGACCAAAGCCTTGAGGTCATCTGGTCCTCTAGAAGCACACCCCAACCCTGAAGATAGGCATCTACGAATAGGTGTGACATTCGTGATAACTATGTTCAGGAGACACCTCCTACGACAGTAGAGCGACGTATACGCTGGGTTCCTGACGCCTGATGTGAGAAATCCCAGGAGCACTTGCCTCTGACGAAGTGTCAGCGGCTGTTGAAGAGTGGGTAGCAGATTTAGATAAGGCTGTCTACAAGACTGTAAAGTTGAAAAGTCAACTTCAGGAGTTTTTCTGATCGTGTCGTGCTTTGATGGTACGTGGATAATTGTGTCTACTAACCAATGCCAGATCCCATATAGACTAAATAAACGTGCTCCCCAACTGATCACAGTGGCATTGACGTAGCGGTCGTGGGAAGAATTATAAAATAGATGCTGTATCTGCTAAATAAGGCTGAATAAATATAATTCTTTGGTGTGAAAGATCGTACCGTACTCAGTAAGGTGATTGTTTCCATCCCCTGGGCATCTCCCGTTCTTATATCGAGGCGACATTGACGGTTGGCGACTCATTACTTCGCATGATAACATCGGGGGTCTACTGAAGTTGGTGGCTCGGTCACACAGATATACAGCGACAAGCATCTGATTGAGAGGTTGCTGCATTACATACAAGTGAGCATGCAAACCAATCAGAACTCAGAGAGTCCTTGACACGTGACATTTAAATCACCTAGCCCAGTAACCTAGAATCCCGCATTTTTCATTTTTCAAGGTTCAAGCTCCACACATGGACAATCCACTATGAACAGTGTGGTAGACAGACAAGTGATGTTTCCGAGTTCTGTATAGAATGTGTCACATGGCCAGTGTAGGAGCAAGTTGATCTCCGTGATATTTGTGACATCTGGTCCTGTCTTGTGAACGATGATCCCGAGAGGTGGGTACCCGGTAGCATATGATGATTCTGCAAATGTCTAATCGATAAAGAATTTGTGATGATCTTCAAGTTTTGATACAGATCATGTCTACCAGAAGCCATATGAAACAAATTCTACAAGAGTATGATCACCCTCTCCGTGGAATTGTTCAGTCAATCTTGAACCTACACTGATTAGACAGGGAGAATTGGCGGGAACTTTCACAGAACCTCCACCATGAGGCCAGGCACTGCCAAAGGCTTGAGGGAATGTCAGACCTCCACTGTACAAATCACGAGTCCGGTATCTGGAGAGTCGTTGGCTTAGACGACCCTGTCATATGATGGAGATCCTCATTTCGGGTGTGTGCCATTTCTGCCACCTCCAAAGCATGGATGGAGAAATTGTCCTTCCTAAACTGAGGAACCTCCGCCAGTGATAAAGATAATATCGCAAATTCTTTGTCCAATGCTGAGACCAGATCCTTCAGCATCAGATCTGGCAGAATAGAGGTAAGCTTGGACCAGATAGTGTCTCGTTTAACCACGTCGCTTGCTGCTGCAGTCAGGTGGTACCGCAATCTGGCGGTCTATGATCAAGTCCGGCATCTAGGTAAGGCTGAGATGGTTGTCCCACTCAGAGGATGTCTCGTAATCTGAGTAGTAGTGCAGCGAGTGGCAGGTAGGTGAATGGAAGATTGCCTGGAGGTTACTCTGTGTGATGCTGACCCATGTGATGCTGGGCCCTGAGAGAAGACGGCGTACCCAAGTCCACCAAGGGCGACACTGCAGACAATCAAGCCACCATGGAAGCAGCAACTAAGAAGAATTTCTTACCACAGCAACAGACACAATTAGCAGGCATAAATTTACAATTAAGTAGAAACCGCAATGACCATGAGTACCCAATTATAAAGGATAAAAAGTCACATCGTCATCTAATAAAAGGTTTTACAGATACACTACATGAAAGTGTAAACACTGTAGAAGCCAACCAGAGGCTTTAAGGTATTTAAAGATATTATAATACCAAACAGAAAAAAAATATAATCGCATACCTCGAAAATACGAGACCATGTTAGTAATTCAAAATGGTGGATTTGTACAACAAACAGGTCAATGTTACATTGACAAATGCCACCTTCACATGCAATATATTACTGCTTTAGCACAATTACATGTGTACTGTGAACCAATACCGATACCAATAGGGTATAATATACATTCAGCACAAGAAAATAAGCCACAGAAATACTCCAATTGCGGGACAATTTTATTGATACAAAATGTCTGTCTGGTGACAAGTAGTAATATGATGATTCCATGATGTCATCACTTACAGTTGATCACGTGGAAGCTGTGAGGGTCGGCTTCACTTCTGGTTGGAACAACTTCTTCTGCTGGAACTCACACAGCTTAAATTCTTTCAAAAGTAAGCAGTAAATGCATTAAGCAGTAATGCAGGAGAAGTAAAAAATAATATTTTTTCCATCTACTGGTAAAATATAATTTAGATCAATCTTCTGATTTGATTAAATTTTTCGAGGGCATGCCCGCACAAGGCTGCAATCTTGAAAAAATGCCTATGCCAAACTCTTGTTAATACATTTGTGAATGGTTGTTAATTTTAAACTCAAGAGTGACAGACATTCTGTGCTAAGAGGGATGGAAAAGGTGATGTTGTGCCTGAAACGCAGCTTTAGTGGCAACTGAGTCGAGGGTAGTTATCAAAATAGAATGGAGATATAATTCGCTGGATATGCAAGAATGCTTTTTTGAACAGTTAAAAGTCAAATCACTCACTCACTCCAGTGACTTCGTCTGACAACCATGACACCTCTTGAACAAGGAGGTCATTTTGGGGCAACTAATGTCAAATCTTAAAAAAAAAGGAAGCATACACAGTAGCACAATCATAAAATGGTTGAAATATAATAAAATCACCTTGTCCAACAATGAATGCCTTGGCTCCGCTGACATTGACAGAATGACTCAGCTGTTTCTGACGCAAGTTGAAATTAATGAGAGCTGCTGCTATTCCCAATTTCTGGAGACCTGTAACATCATACACAAAAGTTACCATGGTTACCACACGTCTGTTATATCTGGAATAATATGTATTTTGTATGCATTATTGTATTTTGATCATGTCAATGAAAAGTTTATCAAGTCTTAAAGCTAGATAAATGACTTCCCACACAACTTGATTCACTGTTACCGTCTTAGAGCCAGAGTCAGTATTTTCCCAATAATTGTTGATATTAATAGAGCTAATACCCAGTAGGCAGTTTGTCTGTTGCTGACTGGGACTTAAACTATGTTAACTAAATTAATTTTATTAATGGATACAATTCCAGGCCATGAAGTGTTTGTTTGGGCTCCACACTGATACCAAGTGGACGGATGGGCGAGATGTCAAGAGTTTTGACTTCACTACAATTCCAGAAACTGTGTCACCTTAAGTGTTTTCTAAGACTTTACCTGACTACTGCCCTGCTTTTTTTGCCGTTTATTTGCTGATACAAGAAAACATGTCTCCCACTTTAGATAACAAATTTTGTTATACATGACTGTTGGCTAATCAGTACCATTGATTTTATGCATTATAGTCAAGACTACGAGTCGGACTAACCAAAAGAATTACTTTGCTTGTCGCCTATTCGTTTGTTTATCGCCATTTCTCGCACAGTTTTTCCAGAAAAGGTGTTGTCAATAGACTACGATCGGGTATTGACAGATACAGCCAAAGTTATTCCCAACTGTGCATGTATTGCGCTGACGACCACTGTAAAATCTGACAGAATTTCTTTTCGCTCACAAAGTGTTTGCATTTGTTTACAAAAATGCTGAAGCTGTGCTACAATTTCATTCAACGCTTCTTATTCAAATAGTTAGCAGGGCCTGTATATCATCCTTACTGTTCCTGTATCAGTGAAACTGAAACTGACTACAACCATCGTGGACTGATACAAAAACAAACGCTGTTCCATCTGGATTTTGGACGGATTGCAATCAGCACATTTTTATATTTTCATCACTGACAAAGCCGTAAGTGAAAATATCACCAATTTCAGCTTATAAAATGAGACAAAAATGTCACTGGACAAGAAAAGTATTACATTCTACCGTATTATTTACATATTTTCTCATTGATTTGAGTCTGAAAACATAAGTGTCAATGATGCAGACTGCAATTATTTCCGGCATAAAGTGTTATACCACTTGAGCAATATGTGGAGAAATATATCAAGTTTATAATTTCACCAAACATGGTATTTCACCACCATCACTAAATACATAGCAAATGCTCATATCTTACCTAGCAATAATCTACAATGGACAAGACATCACTAACACCAAATACTAGGGAATAAATGGTCATATCTCACCTAGAAACGTCCACACAAAAGCTGGTTCATTGTAGATCATTATGGCCACTGTGTCTCCCACAGAAAGTCCCCATGTCTTCACAACATTTGCTACCCTATTAGCCTGCTGGTTAACATATTCATAAGTGAAAACACTGCCCTCAAAAATAATGAATGGCTTCCTTGGTTGATTGTAGACATGTTTCTCAAATCTGTCAATCAGAAACTCTCCACTTTCTGCGTCTTTCTCCATCTGAGATTTTACATTCTTCCCGACCTTCATGACCTTGAGGTCATGGTTTATCCAAGGAAACATGGTCTTCCAGGCCACAACAGACACCCCTGCTGCCCCCGCAACACCGTACGCAACCTTGTCCAACATACTGCCAAGTATTTCAGTTCACGTCTGCTCTCACATAACAGGTCTCCTGGAAGAAAAATGAGTATGAGAATCATGATGGGACATTAATAGCCAAGACAGATTCGTTCTAAGTCAAGGTATGGCATCATGTTTCAAGGTCATGTATCAATATACAAAAAGTATGGTGTGAAATTAATTGCAAACTACTATTTTTCTGATTGTGTGGACTAGAATTCTCAAGCCAGTGTTAGTTTGACTGACACAGGATATCTAACATATAGTTTGGTTTAATTTTAATTTCTGTGCTTCCATTTGGTTTCATGGAAATGCCGGACATTACCATTGTAAATCTTTGCCATTTGGTTTCATTTCAACCATTCCCATCCTTATCAAATAGAGTAGAGTTTTGACTGTTTCTTGATTGTGACAGTGATGTCTGCCTTTCACCAGTTGCCATGCTCTTTAGAATAATGTTGGCATATTATGATCACATTGTGTTACATGTCTATGAGCATGATGAGTCATGGAGTTGGGTTTCGCAATATTTCAGTCATATCATGGCAAGTCAGCTTGATCCTGTTTATGTTCATGCCTGTTGTGATGCATTTTTAGACGTTTACCATTATGGTGAAAACCACAAGCATGGGTATGGTGCTGACAAACCAAGAAACAATTAGGACAAACAGGGCTTCGATCCCATGATCAAAGGTTTCTGGCACACAAGGGATGTAACTATGCACAGTGAATTATGGCGCTTTAGGGTCATCTGTGCCCCTATATGTCCTATATGTCCATCAAACGAGGCTCTACAAAATTACCTTCAGGAAAGCAAAGCAACCATTTGATTGATGTTTTAACGAACAGAATCCCTGCATATTATTTCACTTTCATTATTTACCGTGCATTTTATATTATTCATATACAAAAATATTACCAAACGAAAGGAAGTACACTGTTGAGGGTCAGACAATGCTTAGAAGTAAAGTTATACAACAATATTACCAAATGAAAGAAGGTACATTGTTGGGGGTCAGACAATGTGTAGGAGTAAAGTTATACAACAATATTACCAACTGGAAGAATGTACACTGTTGGGGGTCAGACAATGTGTAGGAGGAAAGTTATACAACAATATTACCAACTGAAAGAATGTACACTGTTGGGGGTCAGACAATGCTTAGAAGTAAAGTTATACAACAATATTACCAAATGGAAGAATGTACACTGTTTGGGGTCAGACAATGCTTAGAAGTAAAGTTATACAACAATATTACCAACTGAAAGAAGATACACCGTTGGGGGTCAGACAATGCTTAGAAGTAAAGTGACACAACAATATTACCAACTGAGAGAAGGTACACTGTTGGCATCAGACAATGCTTAGAAGTAAATAAAAGTGTATCACATCTTTACCATACACAGGGACTGACAGCCATACCATTAGTCCTGCACCATGACCGTGGAATATATTTATTTTATGAAAAAATAATAATCTAGAAATGCATACAAAAGCAAGTCTAGCCAGCTCAAGCTAGCTCTGAAATCAGCATAGGGATTTTTTTTATTTTTAGAGTCAAGAAGGATATTGTGTAGTATAAGATTTCAGAGACTAAATGTTAGTCTACCATACCATAGTCACTTGTCAGTATACAGTATATATACTGGAGAACAGTAATGATCAATATGATGAATGAATGCAGCTTCTTAACATGGCTATCTACTGTGGGAAAACATCTACATAACACAGACATTGAAATTAGAGAGATGAGGCTTAATGTTTCTCAGTTATCCCAGTTACTGAATTTGCCTTACTAATCGCCCCATTCACTGACTTACTTCTAGACCTGTCTGTAAGTAACTTTTATAAGAACTTGGTACTTAGCCTGAAAATTAACATGACAATCCATACTTTCTTATGAATTTGTGCACACCCATTTTTATGCTATACCTCCATAAATGCAAAAAATACATTGAAATGAATTCTAATAAATAAATAAGTCAACAATAAAAACTTCACAGACTACTTCTTTAATCATTAACACACAAAACAGTATGAAATCAGTGACATCATTCAGCAAACTAATGCATTCAAAGCTGACCCGTGAAGACCCGGGGTAGAATAGGTCTTCAGCAACCCATTTTTGCTGTAAGAGGCGACTATGCTTGTCGTAAGACTAACGGGATCAGGTAGTAAGGCTCGCTGACTTGGCTGATGCATGTCATCGTATCCCAATTGCGGGCATTGATGCTCATGATGTCAATTACTGGATTGTCTGGTCCAGACTCGAATATTTACAGACTGCCGTCATATAGCTGGAATATTGCTGAGTGCGGCATAAAATAAAAAACAAACAATCAAAGCCCTGTCCACTCTGTTATCACCCAATAAGGAAACAGTAGTCCGCTAGTGTGCATGGTCTAACTTCATTTTAGTTATACAAACCTAAACATGATAAATGCTAATTAAATCCATAGAATTCACTATGATCATTGTAAATTAGTTTCCAAAACTACTTACAAAACAGGGACAGCAAGATAGCAAGTCAGATAATCTAACCACATGCTCACTGGAATGTAACACCTGACTATCATCAAGTACACTTAACATTACAAAGTACACTCTACAGATGTCTTGTTCAGTGATTGACAGTTCAATATTTGCTCAGTGAGTGCATGAATGTTCTTTAAAGCGATGATGATGATGATGATGAGTATGAGTGAGTGAGTGAGTTGGGTTTTAACGCCGCTTTTAACAGTATTACAGTTCTATCGCGGCGTGTCAGCTTAATGTGGGAGGAAAGCCCGAATTGATGCAGGTCTCAGACGTTTACCACTTCGGTGAAACCCACGAGCACGGGTATGGTGCTGACAAACCTAGAAACATATTTGGGGCGAAACGGGATTCGAACCCACAATCATAGGTTTCTGGCGTGCCCAAGGGAATGATAATGATGAGGATGAGGATGAGGATGAGGATGATGCATATTTATAACTCATCTAATCCATATGCTGAAATATGCTCAAAGTTAAATGTGGAAATGAAAAGCAAACGGTGATTTCCAGTGCTGGTGATCGTGGTTCGCCATGAACTCACTTATTTTTTACAGCTACTTCAAAAAAGTAGCTGTAAAAAATTAGTTTACTACCAGACCCGTGAAGATTCTGGGGTAGAATAGGTCTTCAGCAACCCATGCTTGCCGTAAAAGGTCACTATGCTTGTCGTAAAAGGCGACTAACGGGATCGGGTGGTCAGGCTCGCTGACTTGGTTGATGCATGTCATTGATCCCAATTGCGTGGATCGATGTTCATGATATCAATCACTGGATTGTCTAGTCCAGACTTGATTATTTACAGACCGCCGTCATATAGCTGGAATATTGCTGAGTGCGGCGTTAAACAACAAACCAACCAACCAACCTACAGCTACCTCAAAGCAACCTGCAAATAATGGAGTCTGCCAATCATGACTGAAAGCATAAACAACAATCCATGGCATGATGACATCCAATCAGACCCTGACCATCCGACCCATTTTGTCGACAAACATAGGTGAAGGTTCTCCACAAGGTGACCAGTTGCTGATGTCAGTGTTAAAAACAGTGATAAACTATCTTAATTAATTTGTGACTTATGAAAATTGTGGCAAATTTGGGAGAGTTGGTAAATTTGAACATGCATGTCAGATGAGTTCTGAGTCTCACATTGGGTTTGCGTATTAGTGAACTCTCTTGTTGTGGACATTTTAGAATTGACTTTCACTTTGAACTTTCATCGAGTGAGGGCCAAACTGTATGAACATAGAAGCTTGCACAGAGTGGAGCAATATTCAATATAATAGTGGTCTGTAAATAATCAAGTCTGGACCAGACAATCCAGTGACTGATATCATGAGCATCGATCCACGCAATTGGGATCATGACATGCATTAACCAAGTTGTGTTTAACACAGCTAAGACAAGTATTCCCATTATATCAAGGCATATCAGCTTAATGTGGGACGAAAACCTGAAGTGATGCAGGTCTCCGATGTTTACCACTTTGAGGAAACCCACAAGCATGGGTATAGTGCGGACAAACCTAGAAACAGATTCGGGTGAGCCACGATTCAAACCCACAATCATAGGTTCCTGGCATGCCAAAGGGATGCAACTCTGCAGTGAATTGCAGCGCCTTAGATGACTTTGCCCCCTGTGCCCCCTACATAGTTCAGAAAGACTGGAGAACCTACAAGCCTCTCTGTGAATATCCTTGTGTAAATGTGTTGCTAACAATGTACCAGTAGATCCAGCTCCTGGAGACACACCTGGACACATCACATATATGCAGCACGTGCAGATAGGTCAAACAGATAATAAATTACAACACTGCTTTGGAAGCCTGCTATAATTATTGGATTCTGACAATCCCTCTCAAATATTGTATTATATTAAAACAAACCTTACAATATTCCTGTTTCAGGTTTCAAGTTTTTCCATTAGTTTTCAAACTGATAAAAACCTAATATCAACTGAGTTGGGTTTAACGCAACTTTGAACAGTATTCCAGTTATATCATGGCAAGCCGGCTTAATGTGGGAGGAAAGCCGAAGTGATGCATGTCTCACACATTTAACACTACAGTGAAAACCACGAACATGGACACGGTGCCGACGAAACTAGAAACATAATCAGATCCACAATGTTAGGTTTCTGGTGTGCCCATGGGATGCAACTCTGCACAGGGAATTGAAGCCTCTTAGACAACTGGGCCACAGCACAGGGGTGCGCAACATAATACACGCAGACTATCAGTTAATGTTTTACAAAAGACTATTGAAATTGACTTGCATCTTAAATGCTTTTCATTTAACATTTTTATATCCTTAACATGTTAATAACTTCTGATTTAAACCGTTTGTAAACAATTTTCTACATATTGAATTTAGATCAAATCTACCAATACTTTTTGAAGGTATTTAAGTCTCGAGGCAGTTTCAGTTGTATAACTAACATTTGACCTCTTTCTATTATCAGACCTCAGTCCTGTGATTACCTTTGACCTATCAACTGTACTGAACTGGGTTCAAATCCATCAACATTATTTTGTTGAAGTCATCCCAGTTTGACATTAGATTCAGCCTGATGCCTGTGCTCTACATATTCTGTTCTGGTTATTCAGCTGCATCTGTGAGTTGGGGTGTCACTGATTGGAAAGATTAGCATCTACGTGGAATCAAAATTATGATATATCAATACATTGATTAATAAAAAAAATAGTCATTCTGTGAGTGTGTGTGTGGTGTGTGGTGTGTGGTGTGTGTGTGTGTGTGTGTGTGTTTGTGTGGATAAATAGACCTGCAATGCTGGACATAAACTGGGTTGATCTGTTAAATGTTTGAGTTAAATGTTCTGCCTTGTCCGTCTAATTCTCCCTCTTAACCATGGCAAAATTAATGTAACCTAAACATTTCTATCGCAGTGAGTTATTTAATTAGTATCGATATTCATAAATTTGTATCAAGATGCAATACAATATCAACATTAAAAGTTTACCGATACATCAGTATCACAAGATACAACGACTTCTCTATCCATGACAGTGTTTGGTTTCCGTTTCAAATTGTATTTCAGTTATATTTGTCAGCCTTATTGTGTATCCATGGAAACCAAAGTCTGGTGGATCCAAGGGATGGTGGTGGTCAAAGGGTTCGAATCTTCCCTTTCGAAAATAACGCCCATGACACAAATCCCCAATAACAGATTCCATGACAACAGTCTGATGTTCTGATCTTTCATCACCTGATAATTCTATGCCTAAACAGTAGTTACTGGTTATTTTTAATTTCATGCATCACTACAGACATTGACAACAGCTGGTTGGTAGGACAGCTGGTGTTGATTGAAGCTGTATGCTCACAATAGTGTTAGAATGTCAATCAAAATGGTCATATTTCTACATCCTACACATCATGGTAGAACTTCACTTGTGACATGCTCAACAGAGCACTTGATTGCATGAATGCTGCTAATTAGAGTAATTCCTTGGTGATACCAATCACTGCCTCCAGTTGATATTAAGGGCTAAAAGTATTATAATTAATACTAGACTGAAAGCAAGTGTAACTCATAAAAAAATAAAAATGTATGGAGACAGAAATTGGTTATTCTATACAAATTCTAAGGGATTAAATTACACCATTACATGTCTTAATGCATATTAAAATGAATGTTACAGACAGGCATTGAAATTAGCACAAGCCAGCTGGGCTGGACCAGCTATTAATGTTAAAGGTATCCTGCGGGCTAGAGGAATTTCAAACAATTTGAGATCTATTGCTTATGTTATCACTATTCTTCTCTAATGTCCATCCCTGACAGAATGTCATTCAATGTCAGTCAATGAACATGCGTTCCACTGAACCATCTTCCAGTGATCCACGACCCTTCTCTGTCTTGTAGAGTCTACACTTTCTATCCCCCTATGATAATCTGGGGAAGAACTGATCCCAGGTTCCCCATGAAGAGTAGAATACAAACGTTGTAACTAGCATGACAATTATAGAGCCTTCTGTGTGGTATAGCTTAACTGTTACAGGTACCATGATCATGATCTGTTCAAACTCAATAAGTCTGTCTCCCAGACATGCAAGAATGAATTAAAAATGAATCCTGAAACAATTAAAGCATTTATCTGGGCTCCATTTTGATTTGATTTTGTAGATACATGTTTTTAATCATATAGCTTTATTTCTGGGACTAAATGTTGTTCTAAAACTCCATCAATGTCAACATATGCGGCTTTTCACCTTATCATCCACACAAATTGACGAACATTTTTAGCTAGGCAAAAAAGAAAAATAACTAAAGGTTCCTCCCAATTTTTTTACAAATGCAAAACGAAGACATTTTGTTGTCAATGCATCATTTTCTACCAAAGATGCTATTCTGGAACAAGCAAGCATACAGGTTAAATAGGGGTTCAACAGTCAGAACATGACTCTGCTTCACATATCATAGCTGTGAGTGGGTCCAACAGTCCAATCTCCCCGTGGCCATGTCTTGACTGTTCGAACCCCCAAAGAAGTTCTTAGGTATACTGATCTGACAAGCTGCTGACATGGTTTAACTTAGTATCATACTTAAATACCCATGGCAACCCCAGTTGGACTGAGAGATGAATTTTACTTTGGCAATAAGAGACAGATCTGAGTAAAAACATAACTTTACAAATAAGTTTGATGAATGGAACCTACCCAAGACAGCCTGGCTTTGACTTGACAGTTGGTCTTCAGTTAGTGACAACGATCACATAGATCTATATGAGCTAAATGAACTAGACAGGTAAAAAAATACCTTACTTCAAGCGAACAGGCTGACCTCCTTCTAAGTACAGTGATAAGTCAAAACATTCAAGTTATGCACACTCATGAATTTCTTGCTTAAAAGTATGTGACACGTACGTCTTTAGTTTATAGCATACAACGTTTTGACATCGACATTATTGTGTACTTCCGAAGCGACAAGAGCGCCTGCTATATGTTTGTGTGCCTGTAAATTCACGACACTACCACCACGATATTCCACTCTGACATGACAAGTAGTCTACCTTACCTCTCTCAAAAACCCGGTCACCTACAAGGCCTACTCGTGAACATCTCACACTGATCAAAGGTCGATTATTTGCCCAACGCCAGTTACCTCCCTTAGCGTTAAGCTGCATCGCCTATCTTTCTGTTTCTAAAAGTAGGCCATCGTTTCTTTCGTAGCGGATAATGTAACTTTTTAACAATAACAACACTGTGTAAAGGAATTAGCTTATTTACACGAACACTGTTTTTTTCCAACAAGATACATTAACAAACAAATTGTTTAACTAAATTGTACGGTGGCCCATAAGGGACATGGAGTCTGTTTTTCTATATTTTGATATTTCACATACTTTTGTCGTAACCTTTTGCAAATTAACACGATTTGTCTTACAAATATGTGATAAATCATGTTTAAAGAAGATATTGAATCGCTGAAAAGAGAAACGAAAATGTCAAAAACTAAAATGAATATACAGAAAACTATTTCCACCGCGGTGGTAATATTTACACCGAGGTGGAAATAGTTTTCTGTGGTTTCAATTTAGTTTTTGACATTTTCGCTTTTGTTTTTGACATTTTCATTTTAGTTTTTGACCTTTTCGTTTTGGTTTTTGACATTTCCATTTTAGTTTTTGACATTTCCATTTTAGTTTTTGACATTTTCGCTTCACATTTCAGCGACTCAATAGCTACTTGAAAGTACATTTTCCAAGTTTCGGTTGTTTTTATACATGATTTATAACATATTTGTATGAAAAATTGTGTTAATTTGCAAAAGGTAACGATAAAAGTAAGTGAAACATCAAAATATTGAAAAACAGACTCCCTGTCCCTTATGGGCCACCGTAGAATTGACTTGTAAAATAAACCAATGAGTTTTTATTAAAGTTTTTATTAAATTGGAACGTGGAAGATATTACGGAAGCCTTTTAGGGCCATTTGTTTTTATTTTGTTCTTGAAATTTCAAGATACTAACTTCAAATTTCAAGATGTTATGTTGAAATTTCAAGATGATAACTTGAAATTTCAACTTAGTATCTTGAAATTCCAAGATAGTATCGAAAAGAATAAAAATAATGGCCCTAAAAGGCTTCCGTAAGATATATCATTTGCACTGTTTCAGATCGATTTATTTTCTAGTGCGACAACGATTGATTGTCATCCAGTACGTCCTAAAGATCATGTCTTTCCAGTTTGGCAATGATATAGCAGAATGCCTTATCAAAAGTTGATAAAATCATGGAAATGCGTTAATGTCATTTGTCTTTAGAGCAATAGTACACACACACACAAAAGTCCACAGATGAGCTGTATAATTTACTCAACCGGTTTCACGCATGTGATTTTCAAGAGTGTATATCATATTGAACGAGGCCTTGGTTTAAAGGGTCACCACTTATACGCACCTGTTAATGTTTCTAAAGAACACTAGTGAATATCATGCTGTACAAAGACAATGAATACTACTTTCTGTTTGAGAAACCGGTTCCGACCTAATACGATAGCCGCATCGGTGGTCTCAAACAATAGGCGCCGGAACTCAGGGTACCCCACGCAGTTTTCAAGCAACTTGTACAAGTACTTCTAATTCGTTCGGGGACACCCCATGCAAGCAGAGACTTGAGACGTGCATAGTAAATATGACAAATAAATCAGTGCATTTTAGCCTTTGCTGTTTGTTGAACTCAACATCGCGGATGTTCACTTTAAATATTATTATATAAGTTCGGTGTGTCGGAGTGAATTTAATGATTTTGACAGTTGAAGTAAATCTGATTTACTATGAAAATGTGTGAAGATAGTGACACCAAATCTAATCCAACACCACTGTACAGTTCAGGATTGGCTATTTAACATGTTTAAGGACAAACGAGTATAGGTTTTTATGGTTTATAAAACTTTATGGAATAATGTTTCCAGTATTTCCTGTAACAAATTATTACATTTCAAATCCATCTTCCCGAGGCAGGGTCAACTGACTATAAAAATCCATTTTCCACATCCTCCCAAGACAAGGGCGTTAACTGACTATGTCTTAATGCTGTCTCTATGTATGAATTGTTTGTGGTAAATACACAAGAGTGTATTTTTGAGTTCACCCTGTTGCATTTAAGTTTATTTTTCAGGGTCGTTGATAGCGAGATATGGCTTCGTTGATAAGGAGAATTTGGAAACCCTAAAGCAAATGTGTGTTAAGCCAATGACTAACAACACACGTGTTACACATTGGATGACAGAGTACCACATGCAGTATGTGGCTTCCCAGGGTCCTTCCAAGGTAAAACTGAACTGCATCAGGCCCTCCGGCTGTATATCACACTTACCTAACCATGATATCCAGCTTGATGGTCGAGGTGAGGTATCGTATGGGGTTAAGGGGTATAAGGTTGAGAGTATGATTGCGGGTAATTGTTAGAAGTGCAATATTACACTCACAAGAACAAGGCAAACAATATGTAATCTGGTGTGCTTCAAATAAAGGGTGTTTTCCTGAATTTGAAATTTGAAAACATGGGAATTTAAGTAACATTCTCAAGATCTACCACAATATTTCTCATTCAGGAACCACCAACAGTTTCATTTTCCTACGAACTCCATTACATCGAAGATGTTCAATTATAGGGATGTGTTGCAGAAATGAACTAGACAGCTCATGATTTATCAGTTCCACTACCTGTGGCTGCCAATGCTGATCATGTCTTTCAGAGTGGGTTAAATCAGTGCGTGATGTTAGCATTAGTAGAATGTCCAAACTGAAAAACAAACAGGAAGTAGAACTGGAATAAGGTATATTGACAAGTGGAATAAATACAGTGTGGATTCTCAAACATTTAAAGTCTTTCCTTGAAGTGTGCAATCTCAGAAAAATAAATATATCAAAATATGCCATTTTCAACTTTGTAAACCGTTATCCAACACGACAAACGTAAGGAAAAGTTCATTCCTTGATCCATGGGGCATTTGTCACTAAAGGCGGCGGCCATAGGTCTATACATAAATCTATATTTTAAGAGATTAGGGGTAATTTTCAAAATTGAAAGCAAATGTGATCTGAAGTTTACTGAGCAAATACTATGTGAAATGCTTGACTTCCTCATTGATAACATGCCGCTAGACATTTAGGCAAGAAGCTGGCATCCCCGTGGGCACTAACTGTGCCCCCTTCTTGTTGATCTGTTTCTTTATTTACCATTCGGAATCTCTACTCGGATTCCTAAAATGAAAACGAGGGAATTTGGTCAGGAAATTTAATATAGGCTTCATGATGACCTGATATCGGTCATTCGTGGTCAAATAGTACCTTCCACTGATTTACCCGCTTGAACAAGAAATTAAAGAGACCAGTAAAACCACCTAATCAAATTCAAATTTGGATCTATGCATAAAGATTCAGAGTTACAACAATCACCCAATAAGACAATGACAAGAGGGGATGACTTCAACTTTCCCCTTATGTCGATCAATATCCCTGCAGCTCCAGTCTTTGATGTTTACATTTCACATGGTTTGAGGTACCATGGAACATGCTCTCGATACGAAGATTTCAAACAGCGTCATATGACTCGTGCACAAAAGTTGCTTGTTCAAGGTTACAACATTCAATGACCCAGCAAATCTTTTAAAATGTTTTATGGTAGACATGTGGAGGGCATTTTCAAATTTGACTCATCCCAACACAAAACTTATGTCTGAAGCATTTCCCCATGTTGACTTGTGTACCTTAAGTTTCCGTGTGGGCATTTGTTTTCAGTTGAACAATTGCCTTGCCTTTGCATTTGTTTGTGATGGATACCAACGGTGGGACAGGATACGCACACCTATTTGCGAATACCTGGTATCATCGCTACTTAATAGTGATTTATAAACACGTGCTAATGATATAGTTGGAATCGTACAAAGGACTCAGAGATTGCTTATGATTATGTCGCTCTTACTGAATGGTCAGTCCATGACGTTATGTGTGGAATTGACCATTTCCCAACCATTCCAAATACTATAAATGCATTTGGCTTCCGCCATCATCGAAATGGACAGCATTTGGCCCTTGTTTGATATACCTTCCTAAAACAAGTTAAAACATAATCTGATCGTCAACGTCCCTGACCCTGTACAACTATTCTCGGATGAACTACACAAAATTGGTCATGAATGTTTTCCTAATTAAGTCCACACACCCATGAACCATCTCTATCCCCCTCCACGTGATGGTACATTAGAATTTAATTTGTTCGCATAATAATGAATATAAGCTAAAATCAAAAGTCCCATAGAACCTTAACAATAGATAGGAACTCGGGTCGCTTCATGTCATTTGAAAAAAAAAATGATTAAATTTGAAATGAATAGACAAAAATACTTCAGTAGTTTCTGGGAAACCTTGCACAACATTACAGACACTGTGCACGATTTAACATAACAGGGCCGTAAATCTGTTAAAAATAAATTACGGCACCAAGTTTCGAACTCGTCTGGACAAGTACATCTTCCCGAGGCAAGAGAGTTAACTGACTTTAAGGGGGCATGGGTGGCCCAGTTGTCTAAGGCGCCGCCATTCGCTGTGCAGGGTTGCGTC
The DNA here is from genome assembly GCF_023055435.1 of Haliotis rufescens. Lineage (NCBI taxonomy): Eukaryota > Metazoa > Mollusca > Gastropoda > Lepetellida > Haliotidae > Haliotis > Haliotis rufescens. Next base: position 54,617,264 of record NW_025963779.1, on the reverse strand, counting down.
CCTTGGGCACGCCAGAAACCTATCATTGTGGGTTCGAATCCCGGTTCGCCCCGATTATGTTTCTAGGTTTGTCAGCACCATACCCGTGCTCGTGGGTTTCACCGAAGTGGTAAACGTCTGTGACCTGCATCAATTCGGGCTTTCCTCCCACATTAAGCTGACACGCCGCGATATAACTGGAATACTGTTAAAAGCGGCGTTAAACCAAACTCACTCACTCACTCACTCACTCACTCACTAACTAACATTAAAAGTCCAGTTTCCACCCTTGCCGAACTAGGCTGGAATTACTGGGCTTGATCGTAGCGCCACCAGTGGCTATTACCAGTTACGTCCCCTCTAAGCCTCTCCCATGGATCAATCAGATTCCACCTCTCGTATCACTTGCGTTTGCTTCACACAAAACTGTGGCGCCCAGTCAGGATGATCTGATTGATCTATATTGTTATAAAACGGGTCTTACATCGCTAAATGCATCAAATCACGTGTGCACCTTGATTAAAAACATAAACAGATTTGGAAAATATCTGCTGACAACGAGTTGGCGTTGCACATGCTTTGCAAATCCTGCAATCGACCGAAATCTGCACGACAGTTAACGAACCGGATTTCGATTTCGGTGCGCGCTTTTGATTGGACTATGCATAGACTCGTTAGTCCAGCCAAAATGTAACTCCATAATACCAGCCTAGTTCGGCAAGGGTGGAAACTGGACTTTTATAGTCAGTTAACTCCTTTGCCTTGGGAAGATGGGACAAGTATCGCTTACATGATATAAGTACGCAAACTTTCGTTCAGTAGTTTCTGAGAAAACTTGTCTCCATTTCACACAGTATGCACAAAGTTGAAAAGCACGGAGCAAGGGACCAAGACCACTAACATCAGTGTGTAAAATTTCATTTCTCCAACTCGAATGTCTTTTTAGATAATTTGTCCCCCGTTGAGAAGCGGGCAAAAGGGACCCTATTCCTCGCCCCACTTCGTGGCGGGGAATAATAGATAATAATTACTGCAAACAAATCAAGAAGCGGGGTATATTTAGATGTTATAAACGCAAGTCTTGGCAAAATTATGTTTCAAAAATAAATTAATGAACGCTGCTGTTCATGGTAAGGAACATGATCCCAAAGATTAAAGGTAAGGCTTCTAAATCTAGCATCCACCATCTTTTATAGATAGATTATCGTTTATAGTCTTTCGTTACGAATGCCATCATGACCAAACTATACATGCAGTCTCACTCGTCTTTGATCTGGACAAAACATATGCTTTAGGATTATAAAAGACTTACATGATTTCGAATTGAGGGGCCTTTTGCCTAAATATATAATCTAAGTGTTAACAGATAGACAATTTCAATTTCATTGAGGTTCACCCTGTCTGACCATTATACTCAGGATCAGGGTGGCCGTCAAGGCAGTATTTTGTCCGTCAGGTTGGTCAGCTTTAGATAAAAAGTTTATCCAAAGTTTTAAATGATTCAATTGATGGATCACTTTTAGTTGATGATTTTAATATTTCTTGTTGTAATAAGAAACAACTATATTAAGGCAACTACAAATACCCATAAACTGTAATTAAAAGCTAAAACAAACTGTTTAGATTTATGTCGCAAATATGAACGTCACAAAGACTAAAAAATGAAGTAGCTTTAGATGGCTTTAGTTAAAAGTAGTAAAAGAGGCCAAATTCATAGGTTTTATTTTGGACCTTCATTTGACCTTTCTGTCACACACAAATATTTAACGAATAAATGCCCGAAGACATTTGACTTGTAGGGAGGGGAGGGGATCAGTAGGGAGGGGGTCAGAAAGCCCTCCTCAGATTTATTTAGAGCACACTTATCCCGAAGAAAACTCGATTATTTATACATTGGTAGTGCTGAAAGTGACTGAGATTGTTAATGGATGTATGCTCAAAGGGGGATGACCGCCTCCGTGGTCTTGTGGTAGAGCGTCCGCCCGGAGAGCGGAAGGTCCAGGGTTCGATCCCGGGCCGCGTCATACAAAAAGACGTTAAAAGATTGTACTTGTTGTTACCCTGTCTGGCGCTCGGCATTAAGGGGCTAAAACATGGACTGGTCGGCTCGGAGTCAGTATACTGTGTCTGAGTGGGGTATTCATGTTAAACTGCGGCATGGTATCTCAGTGAGCTAGCACTATAAATCGGCATCAGTCCGGACTAGTACAAGCAGCCACACACACACATACACGTGCATGCACGTCGCTATATAAGTGCAATAATCTTGGACGCGACGTTAAACCAAATTTCACCTCACCTCACCTCAAAGGGGGATAGAGCAGCGTAATATAACTGTCATCTTAGAGGGTATGTAAGTTCCACGTCAGTCTGAATATAAAAACAAATTTTAACAAGAAGAGAAGCCCCTCTAACTATCAAAATACTATTTTGGAGATACAAACAACTTCTTATTAAATCACTTATTGATACACGTATTAGCAAAAAGACTCAATTACGTAACACATATTAAAGGAATAAAACCATGTTTTCAGTCATATAGAAATATACTGAAAGATATTTGGTGTCGCTGCACTTGTTCCGCTTTCCAATCAAGTTTACCGTAACGTCAAGGTGAAGGTTGTTTTACCCAATACCGGTCGTTCCAGTCTGTCGCAGGAACGATGAGTCACCACTGCGACGGAGTGTGGCTATCGCTTTTACAAGCTCCTCACAGCAATAGCCCGTTCGGGGAGCTCTCTATATTTTGTGTAACGAAGGTGTCACGCGCTGGGAAGGAGCTTGGAGCTTTTAAGGGGAAGGGAGGTAACTCCGAAGTTGGAACTGCAGTTCAAGGGTGTGTCTCGCTGCGGTGAAGTTTGCACATTTAAGGCATTTTGGGGTCAGAAATTTTGTAAGTATGATTATATATTAAGTGAGCAACACCTTCATCTATCCAACAAATGCTAATATAAACCTGACGTTGCCAAATTGAACACTAAATGTGCAGTTATATCTAACATGTGTAGAAGTTTTTAGAACGCGTAAATTTGCCTAAATGGTGTTACATGTTTTCGTTACTTTTATTGGTGAGAAGCACTTCAGTTCACTGTGGGTAAAATTATTATTATTAAAGGTAATTACATTCAAGGTAAAGGGTCAGTATCTTGCACATTTAATATGATATTTAAATATCTTGACTCGGTGGAAACCTTTAAAGGGGCACTGATCTAACGCAATTCCCCGGGACTGGTTGTTGCCTTTGTTATTGTTTTTTCCCAGTGAGTACCCGGATGTATAGCAGAAATCTAGACTAGTTCGCGACCTCTGCTGCGCCATTCGTAAGCGCATTAGTCACTTTTATGGGTAGTAATAAGGGCGTATGGTCACATTGATCAACAAAATGAAATACAGTTTTCGAGATAATAAAGAAATGTAGGTATCTTTGTGAGTAGCATCGGTAATGGTGACGAAGTTTTGATAAGTCACTTGCTTGGTAATTTTGCGATTTTCGTTTACACTATTTTGACTTGCAACACAAAGTATATATTTCACCTGAGCATATGCTTTTTTATAGTGTGTATATTTTTTTACTGTCAAATGTGTAACACATTTATTAAACGTCTAAATATTCAGTTATTTTATAAAGTGACTGAAAAACATTTCCATCTGTATTATTATGACAACGAATTCCAAACATTTTGATGTTTAATGTCATCACCAAGAGACTGAAAATGTAACGTTGAAAAGTACATTTCTAAGTTGTTTGGCTTTTAATCCTACATAATAATCTGTTGTGATGTGTGTAGGCCCTTTTGATCGTCTTGATCAATCTGGACAGATTTTTTAGTCAAAATGACTGAAATATTTACACATTTTATAAATTGCCTGAGAGAATCACATTTTACAAATTGACGGTAATATATACACGCTTACAAAGGAAAAGACCTGTGACAACAACGACTATCGCGCATTAAAGAATTTCCCAACCAAGACGTAGAGAAACAAGAACGAATCGGTTTAAATGAAGGTCTGGAAAACAAAATGCAGATATCATAATTACAACCTACCAAATTTATGTGTATAAGTTTTAGGCAGCTTCCTTGTTCGAGGAATGTATCCGTGAATATCCACACAAAGGAACAATATCCCACTCGTCTGCAGCTGTACAAAGAAACTTATTCGATGTCACGTGTCTCAGTAACAATCAAATATTTTAAAAGATATATATCGTTTCGGGATATTATAACCCGTGTTCGTTTCTCAACTGATCGCTTGGATTGTTTCAGGTGTTTTACATAGGTGTCAAGTCTCAATGGTCGGCTGAGAAAGCCCACGTGACAACTATTTTCATAGCGTCCACGGTTCCTAAAAATTCCATTGAGTGATAATTAACAATGATCAATCAATCAACGTATTATCAGTTAACCCTTTGAACAAAGTATGTTGTTTTTACATCGGCCCTTCGCGCCATGATATGAGCGTCTTCCCTTTGTTTTAGTAAACCTAGACATGTAAACACTCACTCTTGACATATCCACTGTGCAAGATAACAGTGATTAATCAATCAACGTATTTTCTGTTAATCCTTTGATGACTAGGAACGATCCGTTGATTTACAAAAAAAAGTAAATCAACTGATCATTCATCTCTTGCTGGACTGCCACGTGCATATTACATAACACACATTTCACCTCACTTCAAACCTGGATTTAGATTGAATAATTACCCCAGACACAATAAATGCCAAATGGGAACCGTTGTCAGGTAATATAAGTGGTGCTACCACTAATTGTACCTGTAATAAATTCATTAACTGAGCATCAAGTGAATGACGACAAATACACAAGTGTAGGGTTATACGAGAAAACGTGGATGACAACAAGGGAGTAGTAATCGTATTATCGACGCAAGCCGAAATCCGAAAATGCTTTCACTGCATGGATACTGTTTTTAGTATTAAACTATAACCATCTGGGGTATTTCCAAATGACGACATCCGATGAGCTCCCTTGTTCTTTTTGTCTGTTTGTTTAGGCTGAAGAAATGAATTAACATGCGCCCTTTGTCGAAATCTTTATAGATCACAGTTAACCAATCAGTGTTCAAAAATGCGTAAAACAAATATTGCCTCCAGCCTCCAAGTTTATTTAGCTGTCCTTGCAGACGGTACCCCAGTCTCTGGTCACGCTCAGTTGCGTTGCGTATCATCCGGGTACTCACGGGGGAAAAACAATAACAAAGGCAACAACCAGTCCGTTAGATCAGTGCCCCTTTAATGTGTTGTAGCTTGGACCGACTACAATAGATCTATGAAAAGTGAACACAGCAGGGGTCAACTGCAGTATTTGGGTCCCCACTTCGGGGATATGGCATATGGAAACCGCTGTCAGCTTCAGTATGGAAGCTGCCGAAGGCATCTTTGCTTATAGCGTGCCGAAATCAACTCGACACCTTTTTGTGGCAAAAAGGCCCCCAAAAGAGAGCAGGGCCCTGTTCCACAAAGCGATATTAGGGCTAAGTCTGTCGTAAGTCTATGTTTAAGTATGGGAGTTACGATCATCTTAGCGCTACGATCGCTTTGTGGAACGGGGCCCTGGACGTGAAAAGCATGGTCTAAGACTCCGCCGCTATGGGGGCCGAGGGTGTTATCATTTGATCATTATATTCAGTTTCTTAGTTCATCAGCCATGTTTACATTTATTAGAACTTAGAGACCGATAGAAACATAGAGAAGTATATAGAATCTATCGTTGGATCATATGTTTTCAGACATACGTTTTCGGTTGGCCATGTTTATCGCTATAACAGGGGGTGTAGCATCACACAGATATTTTAAGTACTCAGATGATGGCTTGTTATTAAGAGAAATTTGTTTTCCTTAAATCTTGTCTGCCTTTTCTGTTGTGAAATACACTTTGTATTTTCGTTCATTAGTTAGCATTCACAATCTAGTGAGCTGTTCGTTTGGTCCTGGACATTTGCTCTATATTTTTTTTCATGTGTAATTGATGGATATTACGAACATGCGTATAACAAAATAACACATCTGGCACTCTCACCTTGTTGTCATGTGTGTACACTGTCAACATAATGTTTAAGTGTATACCAAACTGTTAATCCCTGCGCTAAGCTCATCACATGTCACCAATCGGCCTATCAAAACATTTGTGACCAATGTTCAAAACGATAATAAACAAGTGAAAACAATTGATTTACTCTTAAGTACTGACATCTCGTGCTCAAATTACATCCTCAATTAACAAGAGTAACACAGCGATTTAGCCTTATAGTCTTGAAGTGGATATATTCTGTGTATAAAGTGCGATGACTAGAGTGAGGAAATCCGTCTTTCAACAAGTGCTCAAAGCAAAATCACAGAGACCCGTTTTTATTTATGTTATGTATGATGAATAAACAGTGCACACTTTTGTTATTTATTGATTAACATGATGTGGTCACATGACTTGATCAAAGATGTCTGGCTGTTGAACGGCGTATAATGATTGACAGATATAACAAACTAAAATCAGTGGTCCCTTTGAGTTTGTTGTAACCATAGTTTACCCTATACAGTGACGCTACAACGCTACGATGGAAATAATAACTTAGATGTAAGTTTGATTACTTTTAGATATATTTTTGTTGATTTTATTTATCACTTTGTATAATATATTTAAAGATTTGCTTAAAATAGACTTTATTTTGCTCTTTGACATGTTCGATGCGGACCCGTTCAATAACATCGCGGGAAATAGTGAATAATTTTTTAATTTATTGATAAAAAAGGATAAATTAGAATGGAATACGTATTTCAGACATTGTGAAATGTGACAGATTTAATAAATGAATGATATTACAGGTAGATCTAGGTCCATAAAAATATATACTATAACGCCCACCAATTACATGTACTTAAAAGGTACCCAGGTTCATAGTAGTATATGGCGTGCTGACAACAATTCCACCAGTGACGGTCAAACAAAAACGGCGTGTTATATACTGTTAAAAAAAGAAACGCAAAACAGATATTTTTGGCGATAAGAGCAATATTAGCGGACCAAGAGGTGCAAAATGAAGAGGTTTAATATGTTACAGTGTCAGTGACAATTTTCTTATATAAAATTGATCATGACAAGGACATGCAAACCATTCGTCGGGAAATACGTACGATTCGGAAAAACGCACCCAGTGCATTAACAAAAGGACCATGGAGCTGCACATACTACACTTGCAGCAGCACTATGAACGGTATTAAAGTGCAGGGTTTTTGATTGTCTGGCATCTGTGTCAATCGAACAGTGACTGTTTAACAACATGCCAAGATTAACAGAAGTGCAAAGAAACAACGTCATAGGCCGCTTGCAGATAGGGGAATCCCGATCAGCTGTAGCCAGGGTTTTCAATGTAGCACCCGGCACCATCACAAGGCTATGGGATTGGTTTCAACAGCATGGGTCAACAAGTGATCTGCCAAGGTCGGGATGACCAAGAGTAACCACCCCTGCCCAAGAATGCTACATCCAACTGCGCCACCTACGTGAAAGGACAACCACAGCCACCTAAACCGCATCCCAAATACCCAGACTTACGGAACCGTTAAAATGCAGCAGGTCTACAAGCAAGACGTCCTGTTTGACATCTCATTTTGAGTCGACAACATCGTCAACAATGACTACATTGGTGTAGGGAGCACAGGTAATGGCCTCAACTGCGATGGAGAAATGTCTGGTTCAGCGAGGTATCAAAATTTCTCCTCCGTCGAGGGGGAGGAAGAGCACGGGGTGGAAGAGCAGGGGGTCTACAGATGTCGGGGAGAACATTACGCCGGAAACTGTGTGCAGGAAGTGGACAAGTTTGATGGGGGGAGCATTATGATGTGGGTGGCTGTCTCTCATCATGGCAGGACAGGTTTGGTCCATATCCAGGGCAATCTTACGGCTCAGTGATACATCAACAAAATTCTCCTACCACACATCCTCCCAATTGCAGCCAACGGCAACAGTGTATTCCAACAGGACACCACTCGACCGCATACAGCACGGATCACAAGAGCCTGTTCTCCCCTGGGCCTCCAGATCCCCGGATTTGAACCAGATGTGGGATGAATTGGATAAACGGCTACGCCAACTTCAGCCACAACCCCAGACTTTGCAGTAGTTGCCTTTTGCGTTGCAGACCGAGTTGGCTACGATTCCCCAGGATGTGATTTGCATGTTCGTTTCTTCCATGGGCATGAGATATCAGGCCATTATCAATTCAAACTGGGGTCATTTGCTTTTTTGATGGTAGCTGACCTTCACCTTGGACTTTTCTTATATACCGATAACTGAGATAACTACAATCACCAAGTGTTCTCTCCACAATATTTTGGCTCAATACCTTGTTCGGTTCCTCGTATAAATGTATTTTCCTACCTTACACAAATCTGGCTTTGCTTTTCATTTTTAGAAGAGTATATAATGAAGATAAAAACTATTTATGTTTATACTTGGCAGCATTAATTCTACTTTTGTCACCATATTTCTACACAGGACTCATATCATTGTCATCTATTTATTCTATGTTTGTTGTCTGCCAGGGGTCCAGTGGACATGACTCATTTTGATAATAACCTTTGTTTTCAGTAACTGATTTCTGCTTAGGAACCACTACCTGACCATGACTATAACATTTTGGAGTGGTAAGACACATGTTTGTTCTTTGTTTGGATTCTGGTCATCTTGTCATAAACTACAGCAATAATACCCCTGCATCCACAGTCTTGTCAAGCATAATGTTTTCCGAAGTCATTTATAACAGAAATATAATTCAGCAAAGTTTAATTTTTATAATGTCTAGTCTATATTTACTGTCAGCAAGACCAAATGGATTTATTATTCTATTTTCATCCACAATTTCATCTCACTTGTTATGTAAATGGTTTGTTTCAGTCGGGATCTACCAAACGAGGGACTACCAAACGAGGGACATTGATTTGAAAGGTCCTTTTCTTGCTGTTGATAAGGTTGAAAATCAAAGCACAGGTACAAATCATGTTTCCCTTGCAAGGAAGTATACTAGTGTTAAAGTGCATACTTGAGAAAAACGTTGCAATGATAGACATTATTTTTGTTGATTTTCTCTTGTAAACATGGTAAATATTTGCAATTCATTGAAATGTCATTGGATGTGTTTATATGGGTCATATGAGATCACACAAGATTTTTGTTCCAGAATTAGAAGTAATATATCAGTTTTGATGTTTACTTTTGCAAGGCAATGCGATGATCAAGTTAAAGAGCCAGTACGTCGACAGTTCTGGGGTTTTTAAATCATGCATGAAATAATTTCCGAGTGTGACCTCACACCTTGCATGATTCAATTCTAAAACCAATACAATAGAGCTCCGCACAGCAAAGCCGACAACCCAAGCGCTGCAGAGGTTAACTGGCTTCAGTCCCGTTTTACATAGAGGCAAATTAAAGAGAAAGCTTGTGTGCTTTTCTTATGGATGACTTACAGAATACTAAATTGCCAGTTTCATTGGATTAGAGCCAGTATTTATCAAAGCCTAGATTACAATATATATGCCTTGGTCGTATGTTGCATTCTCCTACCTAGAGTTACTTGCTACCAGCCTAGTACATCTCCCACATCGTCACATCTTACACTGTCCGTTGAAGATATTGCACAATTTTCATTTATGACACAGATATAAACATATATCATGAAATTGAGAAAAATATCCTGAAATGTGAAAAACCTTTTCCGTTTGTGTCTTTATCTTTGTTTACATTGGTTTTATGGCTCAATACTCTGTCATCAAAGCCCTAGAGCTAGCGATAGGTTCACTTTGATGTGTAAAGCTATATTGTCATGCACCTCGCTGTCACAGTTGTAGTAGCATATCTTTATAATTAGGCAAAACAATATATTTCAGAATAAATTTGGATATGTGATAGCCTACACCCGCGTGTGGTCAGAAACTTCTGTCACAGAGTAAGGCGAGCAGAGCCGAGTAAGTTTGAGGGCTATCAGCTACTTTTTGCAAACAATGCTTCAGAATGGTCGACGCACTGGCCATTTGAGTTATTGCGTGCCATTACGATGTATTCCGTTACATGAAGATGTGTGTCAACAATGCCATGAAGGTTTCCTCTTGTTTCATTAAAGGCTGGTGTCCTGAAGATAGCCTGCCAGTCGCAAACAGAAAAAATGAATCGGACAGTGGTATGAAAATGAGTTTATTTCATTGGCATGAAGCTATTCTTTGTCAGTGTGTTAAAACACAAATATGATCATAATCTTTAGAATTTGTTTTAGTTCCTATTGAATAATCAAGGTTACTTTTCATGATGAGTCGACTCAAAGAATGACTGGTACTTCTACAGAGAAGTTCAAGAAAGTGGCTAGTTCATAGGAATATATTACCTTAAAATTTTTATGAGATGTGTTAAATAGGACTTGGGGTAGTCTAATTGTGTTTACTTGTTGTGGACTGTCAGTCATCACTTATTTTTTAAAACTTGTCAAATGTAAAGATTGGGATTATATTCTTCTAGGTTTGATCAATTCATTAGTCCATCTGCAATGTTTCAGTGCTTCAAGAATGCAGAGAACAGCAAAGAGGAGGCACAGAGAAGATTCCTCAAGCAAAGTATGTATATATGGAATAGCACTATTAAAGATTGAATATTGTCACCATTTATGATAAGCAATCATTAATAGGGGTTAGCTTGATGTGTGTGCTTGGTTATGTCAAACCAGTGCTAATAATAGTTGAAGACTTTATTCCTGAAGTTAGTAACAAAGGATTGGATACTGTTTAATGTCAAGGTCACTCGGCTTGTGTATTTAGGCGATGAACCGCATTGTGATGAATCTCCCAGTCCCCACATGAGAGTCTACTTCTCCTGCGAAACAACATTTATTTAAATTGATTTAAAAATTTGCCTCCATTGTCCCGTGAGTAAAAACAAAGAACAGGAAGTTTACGTTTACGTTTACGGATATCTATGATTCCGATTAAATCTGTATGCATACATGCATGTGATACCTCCCGATCTGTGCGGGAGGCTCCCGGATTAACACCCTTTTCACGGTCACCACTGTTTGACAAGAATGGGCCTTTGTCTATTAATCAACAGGTAATTAAATCCATATGGTGAAGATGTAAATCTGTAGAGGAAACTTGAATAGTCCTAATAGGTGCCGGGAGGGTTGAACTTGAAATAAATACTCATCCGAATACTTATCACTTCCTGAAATGAACTGTTGTCTTCATGTTCTAAGTGTGTTTGTTCCTCCATAAATTAAGAATGTAGATACCTATGTTTGGCCCAGTTGACTTTATTGGTTATCAGTTTTGTCAGAAACTTTGTTCAAACATCAACATGCCTCAAAGTTACGCCATTAATCTTCCAGAAACCAGCGTGATTGGTTGATTCGGTACTTGAAATAACAATGAGTTACACAATCACGGTTCCTCATAACTTGGGTTTCAAAGTCAAAGTTTAAGTAAAACTCATGTTGATTTTCCTTTTGACTGACATCATGACTCGTCTGCACAGAAATATCAACACACAAATTTGTATCGAATTTTGCGAGAATGTATCATGATTAATTTACACAATTTGACTGGCTAATAGTTAGCTAGCCTCCCAGATCTGCAATCTAATTTGCATATAACAGTACTAGTCAACTAATGAGATTAATACACTTCAAGGTCAGAAAAATAACAATATCGAGGCTCATTTCATTCATTATTTGTAGTAAAACGTATATGGCATACATTTCCAAATATGGCATACATTTCTTGAAAATGGAATAACGTGAACATCTCTAGGATATGTATGAAGTGAAGTAATCAGACTATCAACAGACTACCACAGACAGAAAAAAAACAATATATTTTAATGAAATTAGGGGCGAGCATGTTGCTTCAGGATAAGTGCACTTGATTTTTCTTTTGCCTGTTTTGTAACCAAAAGCAAGCCTAATACTAAAGAAGCCTGTGTCACGACAAAACCTGACATTGAAAACGTCGTCAACAGGCCAAGTTACCGATCATTCATTTTCAGTTGGCTTATTGCAATGATATTTTTTGTTGTTAACATTGAAATGGAATTTTAGAATATGAATTGATACCGGGGTAGGCGTATCGTGTCTTTGGAGTAACTTTGCTTTGTGTCGATAGATCGGTGAATTGTATCGCTAATGTTATAAATAATCATTGCGTTGAGATCTACAGTGGATTCGATGGGCTGACATCCAGTGAAGGTCACAAGAGATCTTATTCTAAAACATGACCCAGCTCATATTTGAGCTCTTCAGCTGAGAGCTCTTCATACCTGAAACACCTGATAAGCTGCCTATATACCCCTGGGACATTTTTCTGGGATACGAGTGGATGACATTGACAGTAGGGTCACCAGTATGGACTAGGCGATCAAAACTTTTGTGCACATGATCGCTTCAGTATTTAACATGTTTAAGATTGGAATTTGATGAAACTGAGTATTCATGATCTCAAAGACATCACCTTTTGGGTGACCTCCATATGAGGTAAAGGTCACCAGAGGTCACTTTATGAAGCATGGCTTAAATTGAGTCATCAAAATGAAAGCTTTTTCCAATCAACAGTGAGAGACTCTAGAATACTACTCTATACCTTTCTGTCAAATGTGGTTTAAACAATATTTATTTTTCTAAAAATCGGATTGGTCAAGAGGCATACACCTATAAAAGTCTACATGAAGACTTTTCCCATAAAAAATAACAATCATAAATAAGACAGTTAAGCAGTCTTGAAGGAAGGAAAGATATGTCAAATATCAAGGTCACGTTGAAGTTTGTTCACTTATGCTTATGAAATGATTTCATATTCATAACACCACCAAAGTAAGTTTGCAACAAGTAATTTTAGTCAGTAGACAAATTGACAAATTGAAAGTTAGGTCGCATTGGCGACCGTTTTAGTTGCAACTTTGAGGCCTGAAGTTTGCAACAAGTAATGACCCATATGTGATTGGATGACACTGAAGGTCAACAGTTTTACATAAAGATAATTTACATGTAGTTATATCACATATGCTTTCAATTGAAAACTTGTCTGAGATTGAAAGTCATGGTCATTAGAACAGAAGTGCCAATAACCTTCTTCTTAAGGTAGCTAGAGGCATGGAAATTTTGGTTTTACTGTTGTTCTGCATTGGGTATTCGCAAACAAGAAGTGATGTCTTAAACAAGAAATGTTTATATCTTTGTGATTTAGGTGTCAACAGGCATGGGACTTTCTTGTTAGAATTATGCTGTATTGGGCCTGTCTTTTCCTACATACAGATATGATGTGAAGTGCTTATTACTTTTTTTAGGATACGGCAGAGAGGTGGACGACAAAAACCCAGGTATCCTAGCAGAGGAAGAATCCCCTCCATCTTCACAAATCGTCAGCCTACCACAATCAAGAGGTATGTCCAGCATGTCCAAGAGACTTTCTCAGTACACAAAAACATTCATAAAAAAAATAAAAAAATTAAACTTATCCTAACTCACACTATGCATCTCTCCTCTTTTGATCCAGCTTCTTAAAAGATGATTTACCCGAACACTTCTATAGTATCGCCATAGTCACCTCCCAGCAATCTGGTTCATGCATGCTTTTCCTGCCACTTGACCCACACACACTGTACATGTGGTCTCTCCAGCCAATTCATTCCCTTTCTAATTGCCATGTGGGGCGGTCGGGTAGCCTAGTGGTTAAAGCGTTCGCTCGTCACGCAGAGGACCCAGGTTTGATTCCCGACATGGGTACAATGTGTGAAGCCCATTTCTGGTGTCCCCCGCCATGATATTGCTGGAATATTGCTAAAAGCGGCGTAAAACCAAACTCACTCACTCTAATTGCCATGTTGTGGTGACGTAATTATACACCAAAGGAATCCATTTTAACTTTTTTTGGCCTTTTTTACATTTTTCCCGCTTCAATTTGCCAGTCTACGTCTTCTTCTGAGTCGGTTTTCATCATGGACAAACAGTTCTGCGTCTCCCTTGCAGACGGCTATTTCTGCTAGCCGACCCACGCAATGTTTGTTCTGATTGTTGTGGGCGGTGTAGCAAATCTGCACACTATGCTCAATGCCTTGATTTGCCTGATGATTCCTTTAGTAATTACCTTTATAAATATTGACATGATTGAGAGCATGATCGGCTCTTAAAAACTACCGAGAAAATGACCAGAACTAAGAAAAGTCCGGTGAAGAAGTAAAATAGATTGACAAAACAACCTTGACGATTGAGGATTCGTTGAACCCGATGCTTCCTGTATTATCTGTCGACGATGGCGGTGTTTCCGAAAGTTTTTTGAGAGACACTTCTATCTTTACCACTCAGCCTATTTCGAGGTTCCTACCTTCAACAGATTCGGCCAAGCAGCCTACGGGTTCGTAAGTACATAAGGTGCTTTTGGTGAATGTGGATCCAACTGAACCTGTATTTTCTTCTCAGTAAACCACGACCTCTGTTACTGCTACAAAGCCTACCATAGATTGTATTGTTTCTTCATCACCCTTGTCTTCTGTCACTGAGAATTTTAAGCTTCTGCCTGAGGGCATCCTTAAGACTGCGACTTCAAATGAACCCTCTACAGTCACTTCTCGTTGGTCCCTGTCTACTACTAGATGTTCCAGATCACCGATTTGTTGCTCTCCTGGAGATTGATCACAATACAGGTTTGTCAGACTCTTCTTTCAATCAAGATTTGTGTGAATCTCACTCTCCAGGGTATTCTTATGAAGATCATCAATCCCTTGATGGGGAACAACTTGTGAATTCTCGGCATGCGACGGATAAATTGTCTTCTACGGTTAGATCGCTCAACTCTAATCGACGATTATCTTAGAATTGGCGAAACTCTCAGACTTGCCATACCTTTAGGGATTAGGGACTCTACCCTGCATGAATGTACTTCAAAGGTTCGTCAAACCCCGAGGTTTGATGAACATCTCAGGATCGGAACACCTCTGAGAAACAGCACATTTCGAAGGTTTGGCACACCTCAGAGGAGTAACATACCTTTAAGGATTAGCATTACCCCAAGTTTAGACAAGCCTCTACAGATCGACCATCGTCTGCTCAACTCAGCTCTTCTAGGGATAGCAGGTCAGGGAATCGATCACACAGAGAGATACTTCAGACTCCTCAATCATCATCGACAACGAAAAGATTTTTCCTGGAACCCAGCTTCGTATAATACCTATGCAAACCCTGCACATGATTAGGAATGTTATACCCACAGTATATGGACTCTTTTCTCCAATAGCGGGGTACTCCTATGGCATCTGCTTACCCGGATTATCGTCCTCGTTGTGAATTTTCCTCCTATCGGCACAGAGACAACCCTCGTTGTTCGGCTACTACCAGCAGATCCCCTTATTCTGGTTCCCTGTCACTGCCTCCAGTTTCATGTCCACCAGCTGTATCAGATGCTCAGGTGACATCACAGGCTCCTACCCAGATTCTTTTTACTCCGTAATGATATAACTTCCATCCCGGTGCAGCAACTTCACACCCTTTTACAAGGTGTGAAGTCAGCATGCCTCCCTCGGTTGATTCGGACATGGGATCTTCTGTTAGGGTCCAGTTACGGTTCTTGTTTGTTTGTTTGGTTGTTTGTTAGAGTAGGTCTTCAGCAACCCATGCTTGCCATAAAAGGTGACTATGCTTGTCGTAAGCATCTTCCCGAGGCAAGAGAGTTAATTGACTTTAAAAGTCCAGTTTCCACCCTTGCCGAACTAGGCTGGAATTCCTGGGCTTGATCGTAGCGCCACCAGTGGCTATTACCAGTTATGTCCCCTCTAAGCCTCTCCCATGGATCAATCAGATTCCACCTCTCGTATCACTTGCGTTTGCTTCACACAAAACTGTGGCGCCCAGTCAGGATGATCTGATTGATCTATATTGTTATAAAACGGGTCTTACATCGCTAAATGCATCAAATCACGTGAGCACCTTGATTAAAAACATGAAAAGATTTGGGGAATATCTACTGACAACCAGTTGGCGGTGCACATGCTTTGCAAATCCTGCAATCGACCGAAATCTGCACGACAGTTTACGAACTGGATTTCGATTTCGGTGCAAGATTTTGATTGGACTATGCATAGACTCGTTAGTCCAGTCCAGTAAAATGTCCATAATACCAGCCTAGTTCCGCAAGGGTGGACTTTTATAGTCAGTTAACTCTCTTGGCTCGGGAAGATGGTCGTTAGAGGCGACTAACAGGATCGAGTGGCCAGGCTCGCTGACTTGGTTGATGCATGGGGCGTTAAACAACAAACAAACCAGTCTAGATACAGCTTTTGGATCAAGACAAGGTGATGGCCAGACTGGACCATCTTGCCCATCACGCGGGATCAATTAACACTCTTCGACAATGGGGTGTCCTTCAACTCTTCTCCTGGGATGATCATTTTAAGCATCGTTTTCGTCAACTGCCAACACCTTCCTTTTTGCTGGGTGCATCCAGGACATTGCACATGAAGTCCAGCGTGACACTTCTCTCTAAGTAACAGTAGATCTACTTCGCTTCCAGAGAAACCAACTTGAAGAGCAAAGAATGAACACAAATGACCATCTTTCACTCCAACTTAGTCAGATGTAGCTCCTTTTGTGACCAGGGATGTGGTCGCCAGGGCAACCTGGTGGCAAATCAAGCGGACATACTGTATCTTTCTCCAGACCTAAAAGTAGCGATGAATCACCCAGATCAGGAGATACAACCTCCAAATGACTTTTCTTCATAACGACAGGACTGTTCTGCCTCAACCCGTTCTGTTGGTTCCATCACCGGCCGGCCAAAGATTGGGTCTATTCTGAAAGAATTTGGCCATCCTGATCGTTCCGTTTGTATTACGTCTCTTCCAAACTTCAAAACAGATATCATTTACCCTTCATTGCGACACCTCTTTAATGCCTATATCCAGACAAGCAGCTTCCGATTCTCACAGATGCTATAGGTATGTTACTGTTAAGAACGCTATGTCCACGATATCAGGTTTCTGCTATCCAATCTTCCTGGTCCGAAAGAAAGACAGCCTTAAACTTTGGCCCACGTACTAATTCCTCTGTGGATGACGTCAATTGCATTACTACGTTCGATTCTTCATCCCCACGACTTCATGATCTGTCAAGGCCTACAGGACACGTATTTACATGTCCCCATGCACCACCCTTTCCTCCAGTCAATTTTCCTTGGCAGCCACTATCAATGAAATCAATCTTCGGTCCCCTAATTATTTACCCGCCTCACTTTGCCCATCGTCAAATTCCTACATGTTCGAGACATCATCTTTGAATCGTACATTGACGACTGCATTCAGGCAAACAAAGATCCAGGCATACTTCTCAACTTCATGCAGCGTCTTCTACTTAGATGGAATGTCAAGGCCCAGTTTATCAGTTTATCGGGGCCCTCCTCGACACACACCTAGGCAAGAATTCCCCAGAATTGTTTAATGAAGATTCAACACCTTGTTCCATTTGCGCTTTCCTTCTCTGGGGCAAGAGCTACATTGGGCAACTTAAGGGTTAAGGGTTTTATGAATAAAGCTGCAATCAGTTCCGTAGTGGCTACTACAACAGGCGCAGAGATCTCTATGGTTGCTAAACTTCAATCATTAATTCGGTCTCACAAGTTGGCGGACCATTCATCTCGGTTACGACCGACCTGTGATCTTAACATCATACTTGGCTGCAGGGGTCCGGAAAATTTAAAATCCCAATCGGACATTTGCATTTAGGCCACGCCCCCTTCAAATTGCGTATTTAGTACGACTTTTCACACACATTACAAGTTTACGTATTCATAGTATGATGAATTATGAATTGTTTCAATTTAAATTGTTTAATTCACCTGACAATTAATACCAAATAATATCATTTTAGATTTACATGGAAAACATACGTTTGTTTCTGTTAAAAAATGATCTGTTAACGTAGTGAACGGTCTAATTAATATTCATGAGTTATATTCATGAGTCTGCTCAAGTGTACGCGTTGTAACATTTGGATCGAGACTATTATCCCATATTTGGTTATCACGTGACCTCACGGGAAAAGTGGTTTTTTTAAACTAAAGATTTTTTTAAAAACAAGACAGATAATTTAATCACAAATACTAAAATATCGTTGATAGCAATAGTTATTTGAATACTTTTTTCATCTGTACTTAATTATTGACCATAAAAAAATTGGATATCGATCGTCCGAGAAAGCAAAATGGCGGTCAATCAAGATTCAATATACGACTAGCTACTGAAAACAATAAAATCTGCAAATCCTCATTGTATGTCAACCATGTGAAAGTCGTTAAGCACGACTTACAAAATGATCGTCCAGACTCTGAGGGTTTGGCAGATCCGCTCGACTGATCTGCATCGGTCGACTGGCTGTCGTCACGCTTTCGCTTCTTGTCTGAGGTTACGTATCGTAGCATTGTGAGGATAATGAGGTACATCGATGATGCAAGGTATTAATGTACAGTTGTAAACACCTTTCACTCAAATTAACAAGATGTTCTCAGTAATTAATCCTCGATTAATCAGTGTCAACTCAGTTTATTGCCTATTACAGTGATTGACCGATTGGACTATCATGTAGGTTCGATGTATTTACAGCAATCAAAACAAACAAAGCTTGTCAGTGTAGTTAATCTTCATTGTGTTGCAACTGCAGACAGAAACTGCTCAGTCCTAACTGTTGATCATGTCCGGTCAAAATTTAAGAATGTCCGGACAATACTTTTTAAAATGTCCGGTAAGCAATATTTTAAAACGGACATTTGAGATTCCCAATCGGACATGTCCGGCGCATATGACGGTTTCCGGACCCCTGCTTGGCTGATTATACACCTCTTGCCGAGAATGCATTATGCTGAAAACTGTCTTTCTTCTGGCTCTTCCAACAGCTGATGTGCCAACCTCGGCGTTCTCGGAAGAAACTTTTTATCCTGTTACTACGACAGCTGTTACGGAAATTTCTCACACCACTATTTCGCATTGGATTCAATCAGTTATCCTTCGAGCTTAAACCTTTGCTGGCCTTTCAGCTCTTGTAGCATCCAACCCTCATGAAACTCTCGCTGTCGCCTCTAGTATGGCTCTGCACAGTAATTGTACCTGTAGTATGGCTCTACACAGTAATTGTACCTCTGGTATGGCTCTGCACAGTAATTGTACCTGTAGTATAGCTCTACACAGTAATTGTACCTGTAGTGTGGCTCTACACAGTAATTGTACCTGTAGTATAGCTCTACACAGTAATTGTACCTGTAGTATAGCTCTACACAGTAATTGTACCTGTAGTATAGCTCTACACAGTTATTGTACCTGTAGTATGGCTCTGCACAGTAATTGTACCTGTAGTATAGCTCTACACAGTAATTGTACCTGTAGTATGGCTCTACACAGTAATTGTACCTGTAGTATGGCTCTACACAGTAATTGTACCTGTTTGTCCCGCACGGGACTCAACCTAAAAAAGTACGAGAATCTGTACTTTACTAAGAAAGTGTTATCCCAAATTTAACATTTGTTACATTTGACCACTTTCTAAATGGCATTGTGTATTCATCTCCCAGACTGAGTATCTGATTGAAGGATGCATTCACTTGTCTGTCGAGATAGGATAAGTATCATAAATATACAATTTATTGTAAAATTTTCAAATGTACTATCCATAATAGCATAACAAGTCATATTCCTGATATTGTAAATCATTTTTGGTCATGTCATAATATATGACAACTAGTCAATCAAAGGTATTATGTGTCTTTTCTTCTGACTCTGCCTTCTGATGCTGGGCATTGAGATGAGAACTACACAGATAATATGCCTGGCCAAATGCAAAAATATTATTTCCAGGGTAGAATTGGTCACAATTAGCCTCTGCTTGTAGTGGTAGGTGACTTAAGTGGATCAGGGGATCAGACTTGGCTTGACTGCCTGTCATCATACTCTGTGCTATGGGGCAAAGCTGATGATATCAACTACTGATTTGCCTCGTTCAGACTCTGTTATTATCCCCCACCCAACAAAGTTGGATATAGAAATATAGAAACGTGCTCCGTCCGTCCGTCCATCCACCACGTTTCCTTTCCTGAGCATAACTTAGAAACTGTTCAATGTTTTTCAGGAAACTTTGCAGGTCTGTCAAGTACATGCTGAACTGGTGCCTTTTGCTATTTAGAAATTTTAGAAATTTGTGTTTTTTACGTTTTCATGGCAACAAGATGGACTTAAGTTCTGTGAGGGTTGGGTTCGTTTCTGGAGCGTAACTCATAAACCGTTATAGATTTTTTCATCAAACTTTGCAGGTCTGTCAGGTACATGCTGAACTGGTGCCTTTTGCTATTTAAATTTTTTAGAAATTTTTAAAAAATTTATGTTTCCATGGCAACAAGATGGACTTGGGTTCCAAACTATTCTTTTTTTTACAATTTCCATGACAAGTTCCACCTCGGTTAAAAAAAGTTAGGGTTTGTTTAGATTTAATTATGTCATAAATTCTGCAACAGAGGCTGGGGATATAGCCACGTTAGTGGCAAACTCTTGTTGAAATTGCTAGAATATTGCTGTCTGATGTGTTAAATGGTGTTGTGCCAGATGAGCTTGGTGTTCCTTTTGTGTTGTGTTGCCAGTTGTGATTGAATATTAAAATACTAATAAATTTTCAGGATGATAATAATATTGCTGTTCCTCTTCTGTGTCCTTGGTGTTGAAGGAAGCTCTTCACAGATGGGTACCGGTAAGTTGATATACAAACAGTTGGGAATGAGCTGAATCTATTTGAAACCCATTCAGTGTGTGTAGTTTACACAGTATTTGTTGTAGTGAAACCCTTTACGATCTTAAACATATGCATATACTATGGCACAGCACCACGTTTACCATTGTCATGTTTATGGTAATTTAGATTTCCAAATAAATTGAACATTGATGTTACGTAAGAAGCACCAAGTTCTTTTGAATGGTTTATCATGCTTATTATCATCCCTGTGAAACAAATATTGCGTGAAAGAGAACACTACCAGTAACACATAACTCTCATCTTCATTCAAAAGATTGCACTAACATGTGTAACAATACTTAGACCTGTACAGTCTTTGTTGGTGTATGGACCGCCTCCGTGGTCTAGTGGTAGAGCGTCCGCCCGGAGAGCGGAAGGTCCGGGGTTCGATCCCCGGCCGCGTCATACCAAAAGATGTTAAAAGATGGTACTTGTTGTTACCCTGTCTGGCGGTCGGCATTAAGGGGCTAAAACAAAGGACTGGTCGGCTCGGAGCCAGTATACTGTGTCTGAGTGGGGTATTCATGTTAAACTGCGGCATGGTATCTCAGTGAGCTAGCACTATAAATCGGCATCAGTCTGGACTAGTACAAGCAGCCACACACACACACACACACACACACACACACGTGCATGCACGTCGCTATATAAGTGCAATAATCTTGGACGCGACGTTAAAACCAATTTCACCTCACCTCACCTTGTTGGTGTGTGCATAGAAATTTTATTTGGATGTTTACCATGTTTACCTATATTTGTATTAATTTGCAGATTGTCGAGATATCATGACAAACTGTTCACAATATTCAAATAATCAATATTGCGAACCAGATCATGACCATGATGAACATGTAAATGTCACATGGCTGTTTCTCAACTGCCAGAAGACATGCATCTGCAGTCGTAAGTATATTGTATTCAAGCAACAACCCACTTTTTTCAAACTTATTTGAGGACGTGAAGGGAAGATATTTAAAAGCTGATTGACTCAATGCAGATTGAACTGATGGTGCTGGTGTTGTGGAAATTGCATGAAGGTTTGCTTCAGACTGTTTATGTCACAGCACCCTGTAAAATGTGTTATTCTTTGTTTTCTCAAACGTAAGCTACGTCCTCACCACAGTTGGGTTTCTCGAGCATACCCTTATGACAGATGTAAGAGATCAGTGATTATACTGATTGAAGATACATCAGCATGAAAAGTTTGTGATCCTAATTCAGACTGATGATAATATCCTATTTAAGCTCTATTTATCTTTGCAAGAGAATAGTTTCTTTGTGAACTAATATTATGGTTCTGTTATTCAGGTTACTAGTACAGCATTTATCAAGGTCAGCTCTTTGTAGCATTTAAAGACTTCAGAACAGTATAATTAATTTACAGTATTGCTCAATGACTTTACATTTGTAACAACTAAACTTTCAGTATGAAATTGGGGCAGTCTGGTAGCCTAGTGGTTAAAGCTTTCGCTCGTCACGCCGAAGACCCGGGTTCGATTCCTGACATGGATACAATGTGTGAAGCCCATTTCTGGTGTCCCCAGCCGTGATATTGCTGGAATATTGCTTAAAGCGGCGTAAAGCTATACTCACTCACTCACCAAATATGGTATTCTCTGGCATCTGTTGGCTGAGATATTTGGTCATTTGACTTGAAGTCCTTATAACTTCTTTATTAGGGTAGCTAGAGGCATAGGACTTTAGTCACTAGTTGTCCTGCATTGGGCAGACATTTATCATGAAGATGAATATTATGACTTTGTTAGAAAGTGGCTACAGGCATAGAACCTTCTGATTTAAAGTTACTGCATTGCACATGTGTTTTACATAACTGGAACTGATTTTGTTAAACTTGTTAAGCTAGAAGTATAGGGCCAAATTTTACTGCACAATAGATTATGGGTCACATGTTAAGATAGATTGATATTGGTTAACTTTCACTCAGTATAGTGAAGTCAAAATGGTTCAGGATACATGCTTCTTGTGGCAATGTTTTAGATTTTCAGGAAAGGGGGGACAGGGTGTGCTTCTGCTTTGGCATGTAAATTAAACACCTTTCTAGTTAGCCCGACTGATTATGAACCAGTAATGCATAAAACTATCCCATCCTTAACTTTGACACATATTCTTTCAACAGAACTAAAAGATAATGCAACGGAAGACACCGATCCTAAGTGCAAAGATTTCCAACATTTTCTGCAGTGTCTACAACGACCACCAGCAGAGGAATTTAGGAATACCTGCCCCAAGACCTGCTTCTACTCTGCGACGCCTAGTAAGAAATTTTGTTTTTCTCCAAATGAACGTTAAATATGATGATTGTTCATATTTTCTACA
The DNA here is from genome assembly GCF_023055435.1 of Haliotis rufescens. Classification (NCBI taxonomy): domain Eukaryota; kingdom Metazoa; phylum Mollusca; class Gastropoda; order Lepetellida; family Haliotidae; genus Haliotis; species Haliotis rufescens. The sequence goes on along the minus strand of NW_025963779.1, from coordinate 54,594,143 downwards.
AAACAGTGAAATTGTAATCATGGCACTATTTCTACTTTTCAAAGGACATATTAGTCTGTGCTGAGGGTTCATGTGAGTCAGTTATCATCTTGTATAGGTGTCTTCTAGTGAGTAGTTTGTCTGTGCTTAGTCTATTAAAAAATTTGCACACACGTCAATTGCATCCTTACCCAGAGTCGCTGGCTCTCCACATGTGGTCCATTTACAAGATGAGCTAGTTTCAAAAAGCTCCTTGACAGACATGGGGCGCGAGCAAAGTTACACCTTGCCCCGATGCGGGACTTGATGCAAAGAACCAATTGCCTGTACAGTCAGACTTACCTTCACCCTCTCTACTGACCAACATCATTGGGCCTCGTGACACATACGAACCCTCTTTTGCCCAGTATGTGTGCTGTGCCGATACTTTAACATCACCAGTCTTTCTCACTACATCCACGTATCCACAAGTTGAAGTTTGACCTTCAGCTGTTTGGTTTGAAGGAGAATGTATATATACTGAAAATGTATTTAATCTATTGTTGCTCTTGGTTTCTTCTTTGTTATCCCCCCGGCATATAATGCGGGGGGATATAGCGATCAGCCAGTCTGTCTGTCCGTCCGCCCATCCGTCCGTCCGTAATCATTTCCTTTTCCGGGGCAGAATTCCAAAACCATTCAGTTTATTTGATCGAAACTTGGCAAAGCTATCAGGCACATACCGAAGTGGTGCCTTTTGATATTTTTCTTTTTACGAATTTTTATTTTTTACAATTTTTATGGAAAGAAGTTGGACCTAGACTCCATTGGGGAACGGGTTCATTTCCGGGCCAGAATTCGAAAACGATTCAGTGGGTAAACAATGTATGCTTCTTAAAGAACATTCAACTGTTGACTCATTACATACAGAATTGCACATTTACTAGTGGTTACTTTACAGACAGCTGCCGGGGGGATATGTCATCTTTCTGATGACTCTTGTTTATAAATGTACAGTTTTGACAACAACTCTAAATTTAAATCACTTTAAACATTATGTTCACAACAGGTATATCATTGAAAGAAATATTTCTCATAGTAAAAGTCAACAAGCTTAGTTCTATGCCAAGTGGATGTTTTACCATGAACCAGCTAATGTAGATATGTCTACTTCTGGAACTCAGTGATCTTTATTTAATATGTACAATAGTTCTTGCAGACGTAAATTTATGTTTTGATGTCACTATATTCAACCTTTTTAAGGGATAGCACAGAAAGTGAGTGGATGTGTGTGTGAAGGAGTGTCTATGTCAATGTCCCATTTATAAACAATCTGAGTCCATGATATCTACACCTCCAGTATCAATCTTTCTGTTAGTATCAACATGCATAATTATTGCTCCTGGAACTCATTTAATAACCTTGCTAAAGCTGTCTGTATATCTGTTCTAACTTGGCCCAGGCACTACCCTGGGTGTCAGGCCCGATCTGTAACAATAAAATAGCCATGTAAAAAAACAACAGTGTAGAATGCTGAGATCGAAGGGGTCGGAGGGGGTGTTCGGGTGAATGTTCTACAATGTTTTCACTGTTTTATGATTGAAGCAAAAAGGTATATTGCGTACTGTTGTGTTAGATAAGTATATTTAGGGAATACACAGATTCCAATTATTTAAAAAAATATATACCAAAAAAATATTGTGGGAAGACATTTTAGGTTTTACGCTCATCAAAAATATGTCCACTGGTAAGGGTGTGAGGTATTACCAGTATATCGGTTAATTGAGGTTCATTCTTTCCACAACATGTATCACAATATCATTTTTTCATGCTTGATATATAGGGAGTTTTCAATTTGGGATTTTAATCATATGTTTAATGTTATATACTTGCCAAATGTCTTCGCTACCCCACATCATGCATCTAAGGCCCCAAGATGGCTGCATATTTATTGAATGAGTACACATTATGTTGTACCAGCATCTTGTTTTGTTCCATATATGAACTTCAGTTCATACCTTAATGTATCAGATTTCTTCTGGACCTGTGAAGATCCGGGGTAGAAAAGGTCTTCAGCCAGCCATGCTTGCCATAAAAGGCGACTATACTTGTCATGAGAGGCGACTAACGTGATCTAGTGATTAGGCTCACTGACTTGGTTGATCCATGTTATGGTATCCCTACTGTGTGGATTGATGCTCATGATGTCAATCACTGGATTGTCTGGTCCAGACTCGTCTATTTACAGACTGTCGTCATATAGCTGGAATATTGCTGAGTGCGGCTTTAAACAAGAAACAAAAAAGGAGAAGGATTGCTTTTGAATTATAAATTTAGAATTATACAACATATCGTGATACATATCACAATACGACCTAGTGCATTGCAAAATATTGTGATACATTTTAAACCTCCAATACTCATCCCTATTTACTGGAAATACTGTATGTCCTTAAACAAAAGAAGAGTTGTGGTACCCCCCCAGTATTTGGTTCCTCCGTTCCGAGAACAAAAACAATCTTAAATAAGAGGTAGAAAAATATTGTAGTTTTTCTACAATAAACTGACATGTTCCCGATGTTGACACTTAGTTTGTTCAAGAGTTTACTGTCTTGAATTTCAGGCTAAAAAAGATAAAAGCATTGGTTCTCAGGCAATGGCATTTGCAAATGTAGTGTGGGCGGGCGGTGTTTATTTTTCAAACTGGTATGTAACCAAATAAACGGTTGTGTACAATCAACCTGGGAAAAGGTTATGATGATGCATCGGTGCCTGAGAACCAAGACCTCTATTTTTTTCAGCCTCAGTATGGCAGCCATATTGATTACCCCAAGGGAGCTTTCAGTTGGCCATGTCTGAAGATGATAGTGAGAATTTGTGTTATTGTTTTTCATATCTGCCAGATTTCCTGACATCCCCCAAAAACCAGACCATCAAAGAAGGATCGAACCTTACTCTGGAGTGCTCCATCAACAGCACAAGCCCACCGGTCAATATCACTTGGGTCAAGAATGGTAAACCAATTGTCCCTGGTAAAAGAGGGTTAGTGAGCAGCAATTCCACCACCAGCATGCTCACCATCATTGCGGCAAGTCCGTCTGACCAGGGTCGGTACTACTGTAATGCCACCAACAACAATTATCAACAATTGCTGCAAAGTCAAACAGGATATGTGACTAATGAAGAAGGCGGTAAGCAGGCACTGTCGTACAAGCTCTTAGAACTCTTCTGGGAAGAGCTTGTGGGGATGCTGGGTTAGAATATGTCCCCAGCAATCTTTGCTGGTTGAATGAGGGGACCAAATGGATCAGGTGGTCAGGTTTGGCGACTTGGTTGACCATGTGTCATCGTACCCCGACTGAATGGATTGTTGTTCACAATATCAATCATTGGATTGCCTGGTCCAGTCTTGATTATTTACAGGCCTCTGTCATTAGCTGGAATATTTCTGAGTGCAGTGTTTAACAACAAACAAACAAATGAAGGAAGTACGGTTTAGGCTACTCATATTTTAAATGGTAACCAAAGGAAATGATATTCTGTGTATGTCTGTAAAAGTCCTTTTGAAGTCTACTGAACTGGACTACGATAGGTTTAAAGTTTGGTCATATGACATATCATATTCGACGTAATTAGCGCCTCGCTCTAATAAGCACCCACAGCCGTATTTGCTACATAGTATTATTTGTAAGAGACATATATATCTAAAGGGGTAAAATACGGACACAGATAATTATCTGCGTTTGCCAAACCACAAATTTTTTAGGATCTTTCAATTCTGTATTTTTAACTGAAATTACCCCCCCCCCCCCCCCCCCCGACACACACACACACACACACACACACACACACACTTATACGTTGAATACGTTAGTTGGGTCAAGCAATTATGTACAGCATCCTTGCTTTTACAATGAGCTTTGGAGCAGCTGATTATTAAGCTAAGTTACAGTGTTACTTTCTCTGGGATTGAACTTGCAACATGTAACCTACATGATCTCAAGAGATGGTCTTCAAAAATAACATCACAACCTATTGGAGTATCATTGCTACTATCTGCCGGTATCTTGAGTAGGACATTAGCTTCTCAGGTGAAGTTTGTATGTGTCATGTGAGGCTCTTATTGTTGCAGGACCTAAAAAGGCAACCAATGATAACACAGGGTTAACCATAGGCATCACTGGGGGATTGCTGGCCATATCCGTAGTGGTAGTGCTGGTGGTGCTGGTGGTGCTGAAGGTGCTGAAGTTGAGGAAGTTGAGGAGCCACAAGAAGGCAGAAGATGATGAAGTGAAAACTGATTTAAATTCAAGTGATTAACCTATCTTGTTGTTACTTATTACAAATACATGATGACGTCACATGCCCACGGAATGATATCCACATTGATTGTGTACCTTACTTTTGTAATTCATTATTTCGTAATCTTTTGACTATTTAGCACAATGAAAACTTGAAATGATCAGATTTTTTGAATTGGCTATCTGTAGATTCATTGATCACCTCGACCATATGGCATGGCCTTTTCATCTTGCATCCACGTAGTCAGCATTGTCTGAAACATCTTCCCTGAAACTACTGGACCAGTGAAGCTGAGCATACTTCTGCCTGTCAGTTGATGACAAATAAGTGGGAATGAGAGGTTCCAGTTGATTTTTATTATATCCAACATTGCAGCCTGGTTGTAAAGCTCATTTTCGGCCATTACACAGTCAGCTCTTCTAAAAAGGAAATAGGACTCACATAGGTGGCACACTTTGATGCAACTGAAATACTGTTCAAACGGTTACAGGCCGTCTAAGCCACATTTCGAAAATAGATAGCCAAAATTGATGTGGCTCGCGGGGCAATGGTTATGGTTGTGTGATTGTGGAATGTGGCTCTCGTGGCTATGCTGTCAAAACATGCTTTGTGATTCTAACAGGTTACCGTATTTAACAAAACAAGTCTTGTTTTCTCATTTTTTTATTCAGATCATAACAGGGATAATATATTCAACATTACATTGATGGATATCATGACAGGTCATATTACATTGTCACATTACAGGTCATGATTGTGTTATGAATTGTTGTGTAGCCCATCTAAAACAATGACAATGTTTGCACTTACATGTAAGACACAGATGTATTACGCTACTGCATGACTTGATGATGCCGAACACTACCATAATGTCATTACTGCAGATGAAGGAGGTCGCCCACGTGGTCAGCATATTCCATCTCAGGAGCTGGGTCTTGAGCGATGCAATACAAGCATCGATTTCTTTGTACTTCCTTCTTCGTGAAGGTTCTGACCACTGGTGAGAGGGTCTCAGGACTGCAACCTCTGTGAGTGACTCCTCTGCCACTTTCAATGAACTTTATTTGAACTTGTGCATTTACCATGGTTCTGACATGGAGTGAACAGGACGTCACTTAAATATGTTATAAATAACAGGATTAACTCAATGTCATTTAAGACCGCCATTGATCTCTAAAGAACACCACGCTTAGTAATCTGTACAAGCTAATTGAGGTGAGTTTACTCAATTTAAATGTGGGACACTCATTTAAAGGTATCGGTAATCTGATTAATTAATTACCGGCTAGAGTAGGTGAAATGCGCACAGCTGAAAATGTGGCGCATTCTGCAATAGTCATTTTTTTAAATGTGGCTCAACCGGCTAGACACCGTTCAAACTCACTCACTCACTTAAAATGTAACATTTCTTGAAAACATCATCTGTACAAAAACACAGCATTCTTAGAAAGTTGGAACGTTGTCTCAGAGTTTGATCTGAAAGGTATTATGATTTGCATCTATTTGGACAGAAATGGAGGAGGTTAAAGAGATTTTCTACTTTCTAGTTTTACAAAAAGATGTGCTTTGACACATCAGCAGTTTCAGAAAATTGTCAAATTCGATAGCTGGCATTATTTTCCAAAGTTCAAGAAAAGTTAAAGTTTTTTACTTTGCCTGATACTGACAATGAGTAGTTTCATGTCCAGCATTATGACCAGCATTCACCTTCTGTCAATCTTGACAATGTTGTACTGTTGTTAAGCATCCATTGCTCTAGGGCTTCATCACAAGTGGTAGACGTCTAAGACATACATCACTTCAGGCTTACCTCCATTATATAAGCGGGCAGTCGGGTAGCCTCGTGGTTAAAGCATTCGCTCGTCACGCCGAAGACCACGTGTAAGATTCCCAATTCGGAAGCCCATTTCTGGTGTCCCCGCCGTGATATTTCTGGAATATTGCTAAAAGCGGCGTAAAACCATACTCACTCACTCATTATATAAGCGGACACACTGTGATTTTTGAAATATGAAACTGTTAAAAGATGTTAGCTGATACCATGTTCCTTGTCACCATTTTGGGAGTCTTGTGAAAAACATCAACATTGGAAGTTTATCTTTTAATGGAACAATGTGACAAAAATACTTTATTTGTTCTTAAATCTTCTCAAAAAGCTCAGTGTTGACCTGTGGGTGGCAGAAAAGGGATGTGTGGTCTACTCCTTGCATATCATTAATGTTGCACACAAAGAAATGCTTTTAGTATCATATTTCATATCTGTCCATTTGCATCAATTGATCTTTGTGGCTGTCTCTGTGGACCGTTAGAATGTTGACTATACATGTATATCCAGGTGAACAGCAGTGCTTAAGGGACTACCAATTATGTAAGCAAAGTTTGTGAACGGAGCCTATGAGGTCAAGAGCCTTGTCTCCTTTTTGTTTTATGCACTATTACGTCATTTATCACTAAATCTTTCTTTTTTCTAACGCTCTTATGGCAAGATTCTGTGAAAATTGTCAGCATCATTAAATTATTAAATTAAGAAACAGCAACAATCAAAATCCATTGATTTACATGAGTTTCAAATTCAGAATTCTGTGAGTAATTTTGTGAGTAGCCAAAGACAGCCCATAACCTCTGGTTGGTACATACTGGTTAACAACACATCAAAGACTTCATTTATGTTCTATGGGTATATCCGTAGAAACGTGGAGGGTTAGAATTGGCAGTTTTTCCCACCCACGAGGCACACGACAAATCGGCCATGTTGGCCAGTGTACCCCGAGAACGAGATGGTCCTCCGATAGTGGGGTTGGCTACCGGCTCGTGGCAACATTTTTGTTTCTTTGTACTATTATCAGTCTGAGTGCGGTTTTATGTGAGCCTGGAAATTATTTATTGTTGTCTGGTGATGTCGATTTAAACTCTGGGCCACCTAGGTGGATGAATATGCATCACTCAAAAAGGATATTTTACAAGAGCTTTGATCAATGAAGCGTGAATTGTCCTGAGAAATATGTGAAGTCAAGATTGATACTAGAAAAATGAACTGATGATAATTCTGAAACTCTCCAAAAGGTAAAAAACATGGAAGCTACCTATTGATCGCTTGGAACAATACAGTAGAAAGTTAAATATACTGCTGTTTGGTGTGTCTGACAATGTCAACCAAAACAGTGATAGTCTAAAGGAAACAAAAGACATCAGCATAGGGGTGTGGCCCATGCCGTGCCACTTCTGCCCTTATTAATCCTTTCTATTCTGTAATATATCTGGACTTACAACAAATAAATTAAATTGCTTCCACTTCATTGACTATATATACTGGTTTGCTATTACTAGTCTTAGTGGAGCATGAATGTGACTATTCCATGCCTATGAACTCCTAGCTGAGAAAAAAGGGTCATTTAGAAGACTGTCTGGAGGAATTGTGTTTTTTGTCAGAAAAACATTAAAAGATTATGTGAATGGTTATGTGATTGGCCAAAATGTTGTGTTTATAGTATTTGATAAGTCGATACTTGATCTAGACAAAGACTTATTAGTTGTTTGTGTCTACATTAACCCGTGTGGATCATGGTGGAATGCAAACAAACTCTCTGGATGTGGAAGAAGCCTATGTTTGACTCGCTTGTTGATGTACTTCATACCGGGTAAGTTTGGAGATGTACATATTTTTATGGGACTGCCCCAGATTCAGTTGTGACCTTGTGGAAAGGCTGGGAATTGAGGATTTCTCTGATCTTGGTGATAATATTGACATAAAACATTTCTCATGTGATGACAGTCTTAATACATTTGGATAAAAACTGGTCAACTGGTTTATTTACCTTGTGCAGCCAGTTTGATGTCATATCTAGGTGAGAGTCAGATCATATGCCACTCACCTGTCGATTTCAGTCACAGTTAGAAATATTGCAATGTATTTGTATATAGCCTTTAATTATCGTGAATCTGTATTATATGCTGTGGACCATTAAATGTACCGTATGCAGGAGCCGTTATGTCAATTTCATCTGAAGTCACACTTCTCCCACAACTTCATCATGTCATGGATGATAAACTGTATAGTTCTTTTGGCTACCATTGTGCCTAATGTTGTTATTGTGTAATAATGTATTGTTTTTGACATTGAACTGATGACATATGACCCTTGCTTTGCCTTTGAGAAATCGGATTTTGACCACTTTTAATGATTTCCTATGACATACATTATTGCACTGACAACATTGATTTCCTTATAAACATTCAAGTCATCTATTATAAACATATAAAAAATGGTCTTTGTGGACTGCTAGGTGTAGTATTGTGTTTGGGCTTGCCCTCAAAATAAGAAAGTAACTTAGTTGCGCTTCAGTCCTGATTCTGGTTTCCTTGATACTTTTTCTATGGCTGTAGTTGGGCATCCCTGCACCCCCCCCCCCCCCCCCCCCCCCTGTGTCTCTGTATGGGGAGTTGGACCCTACTTACACATGTGTATTGGCCTGTGCTCCTACAGGTTTATTTGTGGAAGTCACACCTCAAAAAGTAGGGTAAAAACTCTTAAATATTAGGCTTGATCTGTTGGAGGGAGACCAGACTTAAATGTCTGGTGCCATTTCAAGTGTCTCTCTATAGAAGTTGTTCTGTCTGTTTTCCATTAATTTGCAATAGTGTCTCTCTGTAAATAGCATTATACATTATTGCTAGATTTGTATGTATTTGGTAGCAAATGAGTAATTCTATTTTTTTTATTGATTCAATGTTATTGCATGAGCCTAGTCACCTTGTCCCTCTTTAATAAAATCTGCTAGACCACCAATGCATTGTTTCTTGTGTGAATCATCTGTTTACCATATGTTTTCTGCTCAAAACAGAATAAATACTATGCATGTATTTAGAAACAGATTCCAAAACTGGCAGTTATCCATGTTTATCTTTGCCATTATCAACACAAACATCTATGATTTCTTGATAGTGAATGCTTTATAATGGCCTTGATAATCACTCTTGGGCGGTTGGTTAGGTTTTGTTTTGTTTGTTTATTGTTTAACGCCACACTCTGCTATATTCCAGCTACAATCTTTGATGGCAGTCTGCACACTCATCAGACAATCCAGTGAGCATTATGAGCTTAGATCTGTGCAATTGGGACAGACCCGTGAAGATCTGGGGTAGAATAGGTCTTCAGCAACCCATGCTTGCCGTAAAAGGCGAATAACGGGATCTGGTGGTCAGGCTTGCTGACTTGGTTGATGTATGTCATCAATCCCAAATGCGTGGATTGATGCTCATGATATCAATCACCTGATTGTCTGGTCCAGACTCAATTATTTACAGACCGCCATCATATAGCTGGAATATTGCTGAGTGCGGTGTTAAACAACAAACCAACCAACCAACCAATTGGGACATGATGACATACATAGACCAAGTCAGCTAGCCTGACCATCCAATCCTGTTAGTCCCCTCTCACAACAAGCATGGGTTGCTGAACACCAGTTCAAACCAAGATCTTCATGGTGGCTGGGGTAACAGCCGAGTAATTGAAGTGCTGTCATGAAGAAAACCTGGATCTTCCCTCATGGGTAAAATGTGTGATGACCCAGATGAAGGACGTAATTACCTGCCTGTCTTTGGGGGTTTCCAGCAGAACCATTAAGTCTCTGAACATCATTGTCAGTGCTCCATAGTTGTGTAGTGTCACAGATTGAAACCCTTTGCTCTGAGCGCTACACCTGGCTGTGGGGTTTTACAGTGGGCCTGTGTTAGTATGGGCTTTTTCCTCACATTTAGCTGTCAACCTGTGATATAACTGAACAGTTAAAAGGCTCACTCTTATTCCAGGATTCTGTGTCTTCCCGTGCCTTGGATTAAGTGTCAGTTTGGTCTGCACATTGGGTTCCATTTGATACCATGTGCAAGGCTAAGGCTCATCACTGCCGTCAGTGACAGGCTGTGGTCTCGTGGATAGAGTCTGCCCATAGAGCGGAGAGTGGTTCGATTCCTGGCCATGTCATACCAAAACATGAAAGATGAAAGATAGTAATTTGTAGTAGTGCTTTGCATTTAAAGGATAAAACAAGGACTTGTCGGTTCCGAGTCTGTATACTGCACCTGAGTGGGGTAGCCATGTTGAACATCCGCAGGTGATCTCAGTGGGATAGCACTAAAACCAGCTTTAGTCTTGGCTAGTACATACACACTACAGACACACCTTGCTACACATGTGTAATAATTAAACCTCATTCTGGGGTAGAATAGGTCTTCAGAATCTCATCACGCCAAAGGCCCAGGTTCAATTCCCCACATGGGTACAATGTCCATTTCTGGTGTCCCCCCACCTTGATATTGCCGGAATATTGCTAAAAGTGGCGTAAAACCATACTCACTCACTCACCTATTGCGTGGATTGATGCTCATGATGTCAGTCACTCGACTGTCTGGTCCAGACTCAATTATTTACAGACTGCTGTCATATAGCTGGAATATTGCTGAGTGTGGTGTTAAACAACAAACAAACCAAATCATTGCCATCTGGAGACAGAAGAATACAAGAAATCTGTGAGGTATGTGGATCACAATTCACTTAATTACTTGGGTCCTTTGGTGGTAGGATTACTGCCATTGACTGTCCACAACTGTAAATCCCTACCCGCCTTGCCTGTAGATAAACTCTTTGCACCCTGTGCAATAAAAATGCTCTTAAAAGTTACTTGAGTTTACAGGTTTCAAGTGAGTGAGTGGGTGTTTCTTCTAGTTTAACTGGATGCTTGGCTGAAACTATGTTCTTTATGGCTTATTCAAGGCTAAGCCCAAAGGAGCAGGAGATCTTTGGGCACTGATTGCTGTTCCGTCACTTGCCAACACACATGGTCACTGGCAGCCAAATAAAAAGCTACACCTTTTACAAACAATTTGACAAAGATCACATGACAATAATGTAATGCAGTACATGAAAGCAACTTTTTAGAAAGAAGATATCCAATGTTCTTATCTCATTGGCTCTACATTGCGTCAATCATATCTCATTTCATTGGCATCTGGAGGGCACATAGCAAACCTCACCCTTGCAAAGGGGTCAGTTGTCTTTGGAACCACAATTCCCAGTGGAGAATACTGTACATTAGTCGCGCCAGAACCTGCTGATGCTTGGTTGTAAACCCAAATTTTGTATAACTGTGATCTATGGTTTTACCAAAGTAGTAATCATCCAGAATAACTGCAATATTGCTGATGCCGCGTTAAATCAATTAACATCTTCCTTCCACGTCATCAGTTTGGTTCTCCTCCCACTTCAGGCTGACCGCTCCTAATACGACTGAAGTAATATTCAAAGCAAAACCAAAGTCACTGCACAATATCAGTCAATATTTGTCCCGATACAGCTCTGTGGTAATGCACAGTTTCTTCCTGATTTCAGACCAAACCGCCTGTTCTATGAAGGACTAACTGCATATCAACACTATTCATTTATCAAGAAACCTGCGTCATGTTATTCCTACACCACACAAAGAACATTTTGTTGAAATCAATATTTATTCACCGGGAAACCATTCTTGTTCACATGACGACCGACGTCACTTACACCCATCATTAAGTTAGCTTAAAGGGGAAGTGTACACGCAAAAATCACTTTCTTTCTTTTTCTAAACAAAACGCAATTTTAGAATTAATTAGTATCTGTGTTTGAAAATATACACTCATTTTTTTCACAGTGAAAGTAGGAAGCTCACAATAGTGTGAAAATGATATGCCGTTATGAGGCCTTCGTTTTTCGAGCGAAACAGGCCTGAGTTATCCCCCTTAGATTATGACGTAATTGGTGCCAATTCAACTGGGTCCCTGTCTATTCTCAACGCAAAAGATATGAAGTACCAGTTTGCGGTAAAACAACATGGCCTACGACACACTCCGGCGCAGTGGTGACTCAGCATTACACTATGCTGGCTGGCATCTGAGACGCTAGAATCACACACCTAGACCTACACCACGTGAAGCGGCTCTAACAAAGCATGATGACGTCATAATGTTTATCAATTGGCACCAATGACGTCATATTGCAAGGGGCATAAGCCATGGTGTTTTTGTTGTGGAAATAGAACACTTTGTAAATGTGAAAAATATAAATCGTTTTAATGCGAAAAATATGTTAATTAATTGTGATATTTTTATATTTTTGTCTATGACACTTCTAGGTTAACACTTTTAATGTGGAAAAAGTACAAGAAAAATAGGTTAATTTCCGTGTGAACTTGCCCTTTAAGCCAGGCGTTTTATATTTTTCGGATTACGGACCCGCCGACTCTAATTTTTTAGAAAATGTAAAACAAAAACAAGTTTCCATTTTTTCCCCTCCTCCAACCCTGGACTTTGGGCTGAAAAATCCCCAATCTTAAAAAAAAGAAAAAAGCCTGGCCTTGTAATAAGTGGTAGCAATCAACCAGGCCTCGTACCTTGTGACAATTTTAACCCAATCCCAATCTCATGAAAATCAGATCTAAGTTCTCACTGCCACTAAACAAAGTGATAGCGAGAACTAAGATCTGATTTTAGTGAGATTGACCCAATCCTCATTTCAAGACTGGATTCCAGGAAAGAATATAGGTCCCCAGCGATTTATGTTTGTCATAAGAGGAGACTGAAGGGATCGGGTGGTCATGCTCGGTAACTTGGTTGATTGTGTGCCTGCGTAACCCGAAGGCGTGGGTCGTTACATACAATATTGATCACTGGATTGTCTGGTCTTGGCTCGATTATTCAGAGACCGCCGTCATATACCTGAAATGAGTGCGGCGTTAAACAAAATAACACACAAACAAACACTATTTCTAGTCGACCTGATCTTTGGGGTCATTATGTTCAATATGAAGACATAATATCACGGCTAAATAAACGACAAAACAAACAACACCAAAGTGTTTTTCACGATGAAGCTTGTGACAATGTACATAATTCAACAGAGCATGTGCATGGATTTTTAAATTGTTATTAAATTGTGGAAAAATCGAAATCGCGATCTTCGTATGGTTTATAGCCACGTTCGAGATAAGTTCCCGCAGTGAGACACAGTGCACAGCGTGGGCCTCTGACGTGAAGATGTCAGATGTCTACAGGTATATAGACTTAACGCGTGATGAACGCTGATCTTGGCACATCAATCGGGCTTAAATGCCGTGGTAGTGACCTACTTCGTAGTCGTTCACGAGGTCACCTCACATCCTTTATTATCAGTGTAGGTAGTCCATTTCAGTTCATCAAACAATGAAGTCGTTGGCTATCCTGTTGCTCAGTTCAATTCATTGTGTGTCTGCGGGTCCAGTCAAGTTTCCCAGTCTAAAAAATGAAATCGAAAGTCACCGAGCTGATGCGGAACGGATTATTAACCTGGTGGTCAATGGAAGTGCTAAAGGACAGACATACAACCGACTGGCCGAGTTTGTGGACACATTCGGGAGTCGCATCGCCGGTTCTCAGAATCTTGAAAACGCCATCGATTATATGATGAAGAAGTTGAAGGAGGATGATCTGGAGAATGTACACGGAGAGTCCGCCATGGTGCCCCACTGGGTGAGGGGGAGGGAGTCTGCCACCCTCGAGCAGCCACGAATCCTACCCCTCAACATACTGGGACTCGGGGGTAGCATTGCCACCCCTCCTGAGGGCATCACGGCCGAGGTGATTGTAGTCAAGACGTTTGCTGAGCTGAAGCAGAGGGCTGCCGAGGCCCGCGGGAAGATAGTGGTCTATAACGAGGACTGGGTAGGGTATGGAGATACTGTCCAGTATCGTTCACTGGGAGCGGTTGAGGCGGCTAAAGTGGGTGCTGTGGCCTCTCTTATACGTAGTGTGACCCCCTTCTCTATAGACAGTCCTCACACCGGCTGGCAGGACTACAGCGACAACGTCACCAAGATCCCCACTGCCTGCATCACGATAGAGATCGCCCAGATGCTGCACAGGATGTCCATGAGAGGGGAGAAGATGGTCATCAACCTCAAGATGGAAGCTCAGAATTTGCCCATGGTGAAGTCCAGAAACACAGTAGCTGAGATTAAAGGGAGTACATACCCGGATGAAGTCGTGATAGTTAGCGGCCACCTTGACAGCTGGGACGTGGGGCAGGGGGCGATGGACGACGGTGGTGGTGCCTTCATCTCCTGGCAGGCCCTGTCTCTCGTCCGACAACTGGGACTCCGCCCGAAGCGTACCCTCAGGATGATCATGTGGACTGCAGAAGAGGAGGGGGTATATGGGGCAAAGCAGTATTTCAAGGACCACCAGAACGAAATACCTAAACACGACCTGGTAATGGAATCGGATCTCGGTACGTTCAACCCAAGAGGTCTCCAGTTCTCTGGCAACAAGGCAGCGACAGCAATCATGAAAGAGGTCGCCCAGCTCCTTAGTTCCATCAACAGGACAACCCTCTACAGTCCCGCCGATGTCAGTGACACAGGTCTATGGAAGAACATCGGTGTCCCCAGCGGCAGCATAGAGAACGACAACCAAAACTACTTCTATTTCCACCACAGCAACGGCGACATGATGACGGTGGAGGACTCGGGCGTCCTTGACCTTTGTTCCGCCATCTGGGCGGTAGCGGCGTATGTGGTGGCTGACCTTGACGCTATGCTTCCCAGGGACACTGTGAATGGCTGACGTTTAGGTTACAAGGTGATACATGTGAAACCTAAGACTGTTTGTGTCTGTAAAGTGTGACAACTGCCTAATTCCATGTCTTATTGGATGTAACCTATATTTCGATACAGTTGCTTCAATGCTATTGCAAGAAGTATATATATTGTCAAGCTCCGTTTAGATTTTCCTACTGAGATATAACCAACTGTGGATCAAAACGGTATTTTTGCTAAAATCATATAAAATAACTTCGAAAACAAACGGTGTATATGGTAGTGATTTGAAAAGCTTGTGTTTGTTTGCTTGATTTTTATTTTAACGCAATAGTCCAGCTCTATGACGGCGGCCTATATTAATCTGACAGGGTTAACCGGGGATTGATGTCATGAGCAACGACCCACGTCGTCGGGCTACGTAGACGCGCAGTCGATCACTCACCAATTCAGACCACCCGATGCATTCAGTAGTCTTTCCAGACGAGCATAGGTTGTTCGGGATCCATTCTGACCCGGAATCCCCATTGGGGTAGACTATGTATTCGTTTGCCATGATAACATTATTCAGATGGGTAGATCTATGCGGGAAACTACATTTGGAATATTAGATCCCGAAGCATTTAACAGTTTCATATTGCAAGAGTGTGCATAGTCCAGCATGGAGAATAGTGTGGTACGACGCCGTCCACGTGGTATGCGTTTCTGTATGAGAAATGCAGGCTGTGAGGACCCACACCACGGTCATGAAGTTAAAGTTTATGCTGTTTCCCCTAACAACGATGTCTTGAGAGGTAGGCAGGATCCACACAGTTTTACTAAAGTGGAAGGTTTGCTAAACCAAGACCACCTGTGCTCCATGCTGAGATGCTGTGTTTCTTAGCAACGCGAAGCTGATGCGTGATTTGTCATACGGATACAGGGCTGACCGCTGACTGGTTAATGACACATTCCATAATCATGAAGACATACAGGTACCAAGAAATTTACGATGTAAAGGATATAAAACCTCCTCCCCTGATCCCTGGGAAGAGGGAAACTGGGGAGGGCCGAAGGTTTTTATCCAACTTATAAATCGAAAGAAAAATGTGAAACAACATTAATCAAAATTTTATGTTTTAAACATGCTGTTCATGAACCGAAGGGAACGGGCTTAAAATATCTCTTGGCGAACATGTGCTTCATTTTGTTTGTTTGTTGTTTAACGCCGCACTCAGTAATATTCCAGCTATATGACGGCGGTCTGTAAATAATCCAGTCTGGACCAGACAATCCAGTGATTGACATCATGAGCATCGATCCATGCTAATGGGATACGATGACATGCATCAACCAATTTAGCGAGCCTGACCACTCGATCCCGTTAGTCGCCTCTTACGACAAGCATAGTCACCTTTTACGGCAAGCATGGGTTGCTGAAGACCTATTTCACCCCGGATCTTCACGGTTAGCCAGTAGTAAGTTATCTAACGAACCTAACAGCTGAAGGTTTGAACTTTTTTTCTGGCATTATAAGTTGGATCGGTTGACAAAGAATTTATCTTGTCGACATTCATTCATACAGACCCGGATTATGTATGCAGTAAGTTTGATTGAGTTTGCACAACCCGTAGCAGACGACTCAAACGAACCGAGTTTCTTCCCTTTTACCAATGCATTTGGATAAACATCGGTTCATTTCAGAAACGAAACGATGCATATGCGAGATAAGCAAGTTACCTAAGATATGTTCCGAAAGATTTCTCAGCGGGCATTTCTGAAACCAGAATTTTATGCAAGATACGATGAATTGGTTGTCTGAATGATTTGGGTCCTGCATACGCACAGGCACTGATTATACTATAAAAAACGGCACGTTCTCTCTGGTCTAGATTAACATTTAGTCCAAGAAATAATATTTGAAAAATATATCTACAAAATATAAGAATAGAATACAAATCGAGTCCAGAACACTGCTGAGTTTCAGATTAACATCTGCTATGTAGTCGTACCAAAACACGACAGTGTACCAAAACATATGTCGGGGGGGGGGGGGCATTTCAACATGATGCATCATTGCCACGGAAGAATCCACCACAAGAAATAGGAGAAGAAGAAAATCTGAAAAACTTTTAAGAAGACACTAAAGACATGTCTCATCAAGAAAGCCTTTGACGAGACCAATTACGGTCTAAGCGCATACAGAAGCATTGTTATTTGGAAAATGCGCTGTACAAATTCTTAATTTAATTTTTTTAAATTTGATATGAAATAAAACGTCACGCATGAACTGCTTTCAGTCTGCCTCAATGACACCATGGATTTACCGAGTGAGATTTTTCAGAAAAAACATCAATAGAACATTTGTCTTTTCTTGACAAAAACATATTTGTATCATCTCATGACTCGACATAGTTGACAAATTCACTCGTGGCTACACCACTGATGAAAACCATCCTCATTTATTCAGGGTATTATGTCTCCCTTCTCGATCCAGAACAGAAGTTTAGCTGAACACCCCAGACAACCAGTCCATCGTACAGGCACCGTATGAACCACTAGTCTCTCATAAATACATGAATACATGAATACAGGCACTGTATTACCTTCCAGTGTATCACATACATACACCGTATTACAAGCCAGTCTCTCAAATATACAGACACTGTGTTACCTACCAGTCTCTCATACATACAGACACTGTATTACCCACAAGTCTCTCGTACATACAGACACTGTATCACCCACCAGTCTCTCATACGTGCAGACACTGTTTTGCCAACCGGTCTCTCATCCATACAGACACTGTATTACCCACAAGTCTATCACATACAGACACTGTATTACCGACTAGTCTCTCATACATGCAGACAATGTATAACCAACCAGCCTATCACACATAAAGACACCGTATTACCAACCAGTATATCACATACAGACACCGTATTAGCCACCATCACTCATACATGCAGACACTGTATTACCCACCAGTCTCTCACATACAGACACAGTATTACCCACCAGTCTGTCGTACATAGAGACACCGTATTGGCCACCAGTCTCTCATACATACAGACACTGTATTACCAACCAGTCTCTCACATACAGACACCGTATTACCAACCAGTGTATCACATGCAGACACTGTATTACCCACAAGTCTCTCATACATACAGACACTGTATTACCCACAAGTCTCTCATACATACAGACACTGTTTTACCCACAAGTCTCTCATATATGCAGACACTGTATTACCCACCAGTCTCTCATACATACAGACACTGTATCACCAACCAGTCAACCACATACAGACACTGTATTACCCACCAGTCAACCACATACAGACACTGTATTACCCACAAGTCTCTCATACATACAGACACTGTATCACCCACTAGTCTCTCATACATACAGACACAGTATCACCCACCATGCAGTGTATCACATACAGACACTGTATTACCCACCAGTCAACCACATACAGACACTGTATTACCTACCAGATTCTCATACATACAGACACTGTATTACCCACCAGTGTATCACATACAGACAATGTATTACCCACAAGTCTATCACATACAGACACAGTATTACCCACCAGTCTATCACATACAGACAATTAGTACCCACCAGTCTATCACATACAGACACAGTATTACCAACCAGTGTATCACATACAGACAATGTATTACCCACCAGTGTATCACATACAGACAATGTATTACCCACAAGTCTATCACATACAGACACAGTATCACCCACCATGCAGTGTATCACATACAGACACTGTATTACCCACCAGTCAACCACATACAGACACTGTATTACCCAGCAGTGTATCACATACAGACACAATATTACCCACCAATCTCTCATATACAGACACTGTATTACCCACCAGTCAACCACATACAGACACTGTATTACCCACAAGTCTCTCATACATGCAGACACTGTATTACCCACCAGTCTCTCATACATACAGACACTGTATTACCCACAAGTCTCTCATACATACAGACACCGTATCACCCACCATGCAGTGTATCACATACAGACACCGTATTACCCACAATTCTATCACATACAGACGCTGTATTACCCATCAGTCTCTCATACATACAGAGACTGTATGACCCACCAGAGTATGGTACATACACACACTATAACCAACCCGTGTACAGATACAACTACTCATACTACAGTACTACGTCACTTTAAATCACCCTTATTATTGAATCTCGTTCTGTTTTGATAAATATTACATATCGCTTAGATGTTCATCAGAACAGGATAGATATATGAAACACTGGAAATTGAGGATGTCTTTGAACATTTCAATATTTCACCGTAAGCTTTTGATGGGTGAATGGGTTCGACTGTATGACTCATTTGACAAAAACGTTATGTCAAGGCACAGTACACATAAACCTGCGACTATGCTTGTCGTAAGAGGCGACTAACGGGATAGGGTGGTCAGGCTCGCTGACTTGGTTGATGCATGTCATTGATCCCAATTGCATGGATAGATGGTCATGCTATTAATCACTGGATTGTCTGGTCCAGACTCGATTATTTACAGACCGCCGCCATAAAGCTGGAATATTGCCGAGTGCGGCGTAAAACAACAAACCAACCAACCAACATAGAATTGACATATGGGTGTATCCCGTATAGACGAATTGCGAGGCGTTAATCATAATTCCTTTTTGCAATGAGTGAGTGAGGCAATGTGTTCGTTAGATGCCTTGAACATTTCAGTTAAAGAACTGAATGTCGAAGATAATCCCACAGTAACACACGTCTCAGACGTCTACCAAATTGGTTACGGTCAAGAGCATAAGTAAATGCATGGCGCTTTCAGAACAAGGGTCTCAATCGAGGCAATTCTTAGATTCGAACTCTGCACAGCCAGATGCGATGCCTTCGACCCTCCGTACACTCGGAGAACTATGCCGCGCAGTGCATAGAGCAGTGACGAGGTTTCTTCAGGCCATAGCTCACCGGTTGAGCATTCACATATTGACAACACTAGCTTTGCTCGTCTCATCCAGTGAATGAACGAAGTCGTCTTGTAAGATTCCTAAACTGACAACCAACACATATGGAAAATATTCTGAATGTTGTATTTATTATTAAATTGGTTTCTGTGAAACGAATAGTGGAATTTTTGCACCTGAGTTTCGTGGATGGTCAAATTGCATTCTCGAAGCAACAAAAAGAATGAACTGGATACAATTGAACAAACAAAAAGCATATTTTATTAGAACCATGAAAAGTACATATCCCACGGAACAGATAATATCGAGTGATTGAACATCTGTAAATAACTGCAACCAATTGACACAAAGTATTCCTTCTCAAACTGAGGGTACAGGTTCATGTCAGGTTTAACACAAAGATATTATACATAACATATACATAATGCTGTTGACTGAGAACTACATAATATCATTCATAGGAATAGGCCGCCTCCGTGGTCTAGTGGTAGAGCGTCTGCCTTGAGAACGGAAGGTCGGTGTTCAATCCACGGACGCGTCATACCAAAAGACGTTAAAAGATGCATGGTACGTGTTACCCTGTCAAGCGCTCGGCATTGAGGGGATAAACAAGGACTGGTCGGCTCGGGATCAGTACACTGTGTCTGAGTGGGGTAACCATGTAACCTGAGGCATGATCCGTCGGGGCTATAGCACTATAAATCCGGCACTATAATGCTCACCACTTGAAACAGAATCACGACATGTCGCGAAGATTAATTAACGAAGATAGCTGTATGTGTGCTAAAACTTATAAAGTAAAAACAAGCCATTCCGCCAATAAGGAATCTTATCTACAGTAATGACAAATATTGTACGCTTTTCAAGAAAAATCCGTTTGTTAGCGATAAACATCATCGTTGAGTTTTGATCACGTGGTTACAATCCTAGTAAGAATCGGCAGTCGCGTGGCGAGGACTATAGTTCGGAATACTACAACCAGCCACACCCCCGTACATGCCGCGTCCCTATTTACCCAGTACCAGGCAGGCAGGAACTACATACACATTTACTGCACAGTCAATCATCAAAACAACTAACATATACATTCTGAGACAAGGCTGGCAGGTGTTATGTTGGCAAACCCAACCTATCGAGGAGCTGATCATCTTTCGCAATAATTTCAATCACATTAAAAACAGATCTTAATTCTCGTTACAGCTAAACAAAGCTTTGTTTAGCGGTAACGAGAACTGAGGTCTGATTTTAATGAGATTGCAATAATTTTCGAAAAACATGAAATGTATACGAGAATGATATCAACGGCATTCTATCGATCACAGGGTGTGACAATATACTTCCGCATTAATACAAATACCCTATATATATTAAATTCGCGGATCCAGCCATATTGACGTGTACAAAAAACATAACTAAATCATTTGGTGCCAGGTTTACAACAAAAAATAACAAATAATTAACAATCCCAAGCAGCTGTAACCCAGCAATATACACTGTAACACAATATCGCATTCAGAGATCGTCCCGGACATGAAATATCAAAATGAGAAGAGTATTCTGCGGAAAATGAACTTGCTTTTCATAACAAAATACGAATGTGTTCTGTAAGATATGTCAACAAAATATACTATACATGTATATGTGCATCAATGATAGATATGAAATTTTAACCATGATTAGGGCTCTTCGGTATACTATACAAGTGCAAATATCGCCAAACCCTACCTTTCAAAACCAACTCGCGACAGCAAGAATCGAACTAAGACGAAGACCGGGTTACGGTTGGTACCCTTTGAAATAGGGATCGTGGCTTTCCGGACGGTCGCATCGCAATGTAGGGTATGTTAAATTGAACAGCAGTGTATAAATGCAATATGGATGCAAGAATCGTGGCAAGTCGAAACGGGCGAGATGTAAACTGACACTTCTCATAGATAGCATCTTATTTTATTCTTTGTCATGACGTTTCAGAGCTACTTCTTGCTCCTTCACAGGCGTAAGCATTCACCCGATGAAGGAGTTGAAGTAGCTCTGAAAATCGCCCTGAAACGTCGTGACAAAGAAGAAAAGAAGTTGCTGTCCATAACAAGTGTCATGTATTCATGTTCCCCAAACTTCTAAACGCGTTTATAGACTTCGAGGCGTAAACTACACTTAACTATCACAGCTGAAGTCGACCTTGTGCCGTATCCCTGGGAAGTACAGCGTCAAGGTCAGCCACCACATACGCCGCTACCGCCCAGATGGCGGAACAAAGGTCAAGGACGCCAGAATTCTCCACCGTCATCATGTCGCCGTTGCTGTGGTGGAAATAGAAGTAGTTTTGGTTGTCGTTCTCTATGCTGCCGCTTGGGACACCTATATTTTCCCAAAGTGTAGTGTCACTGACATCGGCGGGACTGTAGAGGGTTGTCCTGTTGATGGAACTCAAGAGCTGGGCGACCTCTTTCATGATTGCTGTCGCTGCCTTGTTGCCAGAGAACTGGAGACCTCTTGGGTTGAAGGTCCCCATGTCTGATTCCATTACCAGGCTGTGTTTTGGAATTTCAGCTTGATGTTGTTTAAAGTACTCCTGCGCCCCCCAGAGCCCTTCTTCCTCCCCGGTCCACATGATCATCCTGAGGGTACGCTTCGGGCGGAGTCCCAGTTGTCGGATGAGAGACAGGGCCTGCCAGGAGATGAAGGCACCACCACCGTCGTCCATCGCCCCCTGCCCCACGTCCCAGCTGTCAAGGTGGCCGCTAACTATCACGACTTCATCCGGGTATGTACTCCCTTTAATCTCAGCTACTGTGTTTCTGGACTTCACCATGGGCAAATTCTGAGCTTCCATCTTGAGGGTGATGACCATCTTCTCCCCTCTCATGGACATCCTGTGCAGCATCTGGGCGATCTCTATCGTGATGCAGGCAGTGGGGATCTTGGTGACGTTGTCGCTGTAGTCCTGCCAGCCGGTGTGAGGACTGTCTATAGAGAAGGGGGTCACACTACGTATAAGAGAGGCCACAGCACCCACTTTAGCCGCCTCCACCGCTCCCAGTGAACGATACTGGACAGTATCTCCATACCCTACCCAGTCCTCGTTATAGACCACTATCTTCCCGCGGGCCTCGGCAGCCCTCTGCTTCAGCTCAGCAAACGTCTTGACTACAATCACCTCAGCCGTGATGCCCTCAGGAGGGGTGGCAATGCTACCCCCGAGTCCCAGTATGTTGAGGGGTAGGATTCGTGGCTGCTCGAGGGTGGCAGACTCCCTCCCCCTCACCCAGTGGGGCACCATGGCGGACTCTCCGTGTACATTCTCCAGACCATCCTCCTTCAACTTCTTCATCATATAATCGATGGCGTTTTCAAGATTCTGAGAACCGGCGATGCGACTCCCGAATGTGTCCACAAACTCGGCCAGTCGGTTGTATGTCTGTCCTTTAGCGCTTCCATTGACCACCAGGTTAATAATTCGTTCCGCATCAGCTCGGTGACTTTCGATTTCATCTTTCACACTGTGAAAAGTTAGTGGGATCGAAGCCGCCTGCATTAAAGCTGCAGTTAACACAAGCAACGTAAACTCCATCTTAGCTATGTCTCGGGAAGTGTGCCACTATCAGACATTCAAAGATAACCCACATGTACCGCAGCGACCCAAGGACTCCAGCTATCACCGCTAAATCATGCTCGCCGAACGCTGTGTACATGTACAAAGTGTCACGTGACAAATGACACCCGACGATAAACGAACGCTGCGGTTTCCGTTAATTTACAGCAGCACATGACACCAGAGACCATCAAATAGATTCTAAGGTCTCTGGTAACACAGTTTTTTGGTTAGCAAGGCTACGAATTTATATCCTTTATTCAGATACATTCGTAACCACTCGCCCTTTTCCGTAACCTACGAGCATTCGTGACCAACTGCATGACCTGAAGAAGCCCAGCGGAATGACACGAGTGGTCACGAATGATCTACCTCTATTCAGAAAACACCACCTGTGTCACAATTCGTCTGGCCTCAGCCTTTATGATCGTTCATCCTGTCCACATTTACTGGAACATTTACGTTCACTAAACCGCAACGAGAATTCTGTAAATCGTGAAGGCGGGATTGCATTCAGTTGCAATTGGTGTCGTTATACATATTACAGTCAGTGGTCTAGCTATTTGTAAGTTTCATTTTCTGTGTGAACGAACACACACACACACACACACACACACACACACACACACACAGAGCACATCCGCGACTTACATTTGGTGACAGTGCTGATTTTATAATAAACAAAGCCACCTCTCACAATGACACAGCGACAGAGTATTTTGGTTTTTGGTTTTACGCCGCACTCAGCAATATTCCAGCTATATGACGGCGGTCTGTAAATAATCGAGTCTGGACCAGACAATCCAGTGATTTACATCATGAACATCGATCCACGCAATTGGGATCGATGACATGTATCAACAAAGTCAGGGAGCCTGACCACCCGATCCCATTAGTCGCCTTTTACGACAAGCATAGTCACCTTATACGGCAAGCATGGGTTGCTGAAGACCTATTCTACCCCGGATCTTCACGGTAGCGACAGAGTAGGGGAAGGGGTGCTTGTTTATACTTACTGTTGGGGATTTAACGTGCTCTTTCCGACATTATGCGTATTTCGCAGGAGGGAAGGGGTGGGGGTCGCCAACGTTTGTCACAACTATGAGGGCTGAATATGATACAGTCCTAAGGCCAATCACACCATCCAACCCCCGCCCCACCCAATCATAAATGACCAGTCCAGGACATGGCATATATGTTTTTTTTCGGGTAGACAATAGGTAGGTTGGGACAGGAGGCGGTGTTATAGTTTCTTTTGTTTCATCTTTTAATCATGTTCCTGTCTTCCCTGCCTGTTGGAAAAGATAAGGTCGCCTCGTGGTCAAATCGTTCGCCCGTCACACTGAGATCCTGGTTCAGTGAACCACTTATGTACTTATGTGCCTTCAATGCTTGGTTTCTCGTGACATTTACTTTTTATGTTTAATTGTGCATATTCTTCAAAATAAGCGATTTAAAAACTCCATACGAAGCTGAAGATCCGGGGTAGAATAGGTCTTCACCAACCACGCTTGCTGTTAAAAGCGACTATGCTTGTCGTAAGAGGCGACTAAGGGGATCGGGTGGTCAGGCTCGCAGACTTGGTTGATACATGTCATTGATCCCAATTTGCTTGGATCGATGCTCATGATGTCAATCACTGGATTGTCTGGTCCATACGCGATTATTTACAGACCGCCGTCATACAGCAGGAATATTCTTGAGTGCGACGTTAAACAACAACGAACAAACGAACAAAACTATACGAAGCACACGTGTAATAATGAAGTATATAGCACTTTTGACGTCTTACAAACGTTGTTGGGGAACATAATGGTAATGACGTCACAATAGTTATGACACCACAACCTATCATTGTTGACGTCATATGTACAGTTTTTAGCTTTTCATACACATTACAATATAAAGTGTAGTTGATGAAAACGAAATTATAACATTCGTTTGTGGATCATATCGATTACAGGAAACTTGTTTCAAATTCATGTAACCTCACACGCGTACATACACATGTTTGTTTTGTCATATAGAGAGACCATATAATATATATCTGTTATATGGTCTCTGGTTTGGTTTGTTGTTTAACGCCGTACTCAGCAATATCCCGGCGGTCAGTAAATAATCGAGTCTGGACCAGACAACCCATCGATTCACATCATGAGCATCGATCCACGCAATTGGGATACGATGACATATGCATCAACCAAGTCAGGGAGCCTGGCCACCCGATTCCGTTAGTCGCCTCTTACGACAAGCATAGTCGCCTTTTACGGCAAGCATGGGTTGCTGAAGACCTTTTCTAACCGGGATCACATGTCATAGTATGAACAAATCTCAATAAAATCAGATTTTAGTTTTCGCTGCTGTTTAGCGGTAGCGAGAACTAAAGTACTTTAAGATCTGATTTTAATGAGATTGAGTTTGAACGGAAATATTTGCGCTTTTAACGCTGGGCGTAGACAGTCGCCCAGTCTGGCAAACTACTCATACTCGGGATGAGATCAGTCAAACCAGAGATCATGGTCTCTGGTAAAACTGAATCACTCGTAACGAGTTCATACAGCGTTACATATAATTCCGATAACAAGTATAATGAGTCGACGTCATTTAAAAACGAAAACAATTATTCATGAAAGAATATTGTTTTGTTAGCCAATGAAATGAGCTCAGAATATATTATCCGGCGCTCTCATAAACATGGACTCGGCTTTTGCTGGAAAGACGTAGTTGTAACGCAGAACACTGATGAAACAGTCATTCATTTAGACGTCGGATATTTTCATTTTAGTCTGTTATCTTAGTAAGGTAAGTTGCGAATATGCTTCTGACTTATCACCGGAAGAAAGAGCGTCAATTGTCAATTACTATCAGCTTGTCATATCACGTGGTTGAGTTAGTAGTCCGGATTTCGTGCACCTGACGCGATTCACCGAATTGGCCGAAAACAGCAATTACGAGCAGCAAATTTGACCAAAACGGCAATAACATTTTCTGTCGATTAGAAACGAAAACATCAACACGTTTCCATTGCCTGTTTTAATGTTCATATATTATATACATACATGTATTTAGTATCCCGTATGTTTTGGGTAGGTAGAACCCTACAGTGACGAGAAGAAAACAACACTGAACACAATGTATAATTTACGATTTTAATAAGCGTCTCCACATCACCATTGTGCACGAATTTACATATATTTCATTTTAAAACGGAAGGATTTAATGGAAAAAATTCAATAAATTTACGTAGTCTAAAGCACAACAAATAGAATCTAGATCTACAAATTTTGGTATTGATATCCAGCACAAACTGTCCAAACTCAACAATTCGCTTCACAATAATATCATACTGACATTCACTGCATTAATCCCTGTTTCGCATGGATTTATTGATATCATGTCATTGACCAACATACAAACTGTGCATTCTGTTTGTAACTATTATACAGTGAATAAATAGGATTTCTGACAATGTTAGTTTTGATAGATATTATAAACATAAATGATTATTAATAATATTAACTGGGATAAAATATTAACTGGGATAACAAATACCAGAAACAGTTATCCAAGTACTCTTGACAGACCTAGAAAAACACAACAAAATGATGTCTTATCGTCAGCAAGTATGTGGTCTGCATCTCATTCCATTCTCGCAGCATCTCATTCAATACAACCACAGGATAGAGATTTAACATGACTCCATGTTAATAATTTCAACTGTTCACAAATCATATTTCACAAAATATATATTTGTAAGATCATTTTGTCTCCTGGTTAGCAAAATAATTAATATAATATTTTATGTTTTTTTTTGTTTCAGAAGATGGAGGAACTGACTGCAGCACTTGCCACCAGTTTCAGTGTGAGCAAGGAGCTGAACACGACGGCAGCAGAACACCCGCGCTTCTCCCAGTATAAACTCAAACTCAGCCCCTCTGAGAGACAGGAGGCACGCAGGAGGAGGATTTTAGATATTCAAAAAAAGTATATTATTATTGATAGTTTTCCCAATTTATTTATTTTAATGCTAAATTGGTTTGAGATACTTTCCCGCCTTTGGTGTCTGTTGATGTTGATAGGAGGTAAGAAGTGTGTGACTTTGGTCTTATTATGTTTTTATTATCTTGGGTACTTTTTGCACTTTGGTCACTGATCTTCAGCATAATGTGTGTATGGTACATTAGAAAAATGCTTTGTTTCTTTTCTTTATCATATACAAGTTATATTATTTCTCAGGCACAAGCCCTTTCACAAACAAATTTCTTAGATTTTTAATGCTGTATACAATTTTTGCTGAGTGACATTTCTATCATGTTGTGAACTCATCATATGACAATGTCGTGCTTGTTTTTGAAAGTAAAATAACCCTGATGACATCGTAATGTTCCTTCACATCACCTGTGTTTGAAAGGAGTAATGTGGACATTCCACACTTGGCAACAGTTAACTTTTTCTGGAATTTTACTGTATTTCATAAACACAGTGATATAGTTCCTTTCAGGATGATGGTTGTAAAACTGAGATTGAAAATGTTTAGATGGATTTAACTAAAGCAAATAGTCGAATGTTCTTGACACGTGTCATGATGTTTCTACAAACAGAACACTGGTATTAAGAACATATTTGGGTATGGAGTCTAGGGGACTCAAGAATATCTTTTAGAGTCCCAGGTGATTTACTTCTTTAATTTAAACCCAAACTCCAGGATTGAGGGAAGAAAACAGAAATGGAACTTGATTGTATTTCTCTTTAGAATCGTAATGTCAGTTCAATATGATGTTTAGTTTCGAGTGAATTAGTTCTGATTCAAGCAGGGGTAATTTAGCATCGGACAGTGCTTACTTTTTGCATCCATTATGTTTATGCGTCCGGCAAAAGCCTGAATATATGCCATCAAAACTTCTCTAAGCATTTGTTATTTCATGGTTCATTGATATTCTTTAAGAATGTTTCTGTACCTTATCCCATGGCCTTGAAGTAGTCATAATTTCAGAACATGATGTGGTTTGGGTGCATGTGAACAACTGAATGTTTCCATTCTGTTGAAAGACCGTATGTAACCATGACAACAGATATACTCATTGACTTCCTCTTTCCCTGTTGGATTGTCTGCACTTGATCCAGTTTTCAATCTGATACAGCTTAACTTCATATGGGCAACTGAATGTATCCATTTTGTCAAGACCCAGTTGTTTGACTCCCGCTTTTACCATTGGTTTGTCTGCACCGGATCCAGCCCTCACTCACTCTGTGTTTGCATTCTTCTGTTGAAGTTATTTTTGTGATGCTCCCATGTTTTGAATGTGGCAAACAACAAATGATTGCAAAGAGATGAAGGAAGACTCACTTACCAGTCAGTGGCACATCTTTTGTCTCTCTTTGACGCTTTGTCTCTGTGACAAGATTGGGAGAGTTTGCTGGAAATTATCTCTACATTTAATGGACACATGACCTTGAAAACCTGCGTATTTGACACAATTCTCATCCAAGGTACTCCCAATAATATTTTTCGATGGGTCAGATTAGACACAATGTACTTGTATGAGGCAGTATATCAACCCGAGGCAAGATGTCCACTAACCTATATCAAAGCCTAGTTTCCTGAAATTCCAACCATGCCATTTCAAGTTGAAGGATGCAGGCAGTACTAGTTCCCACAAAAACATCCAATGGACTGTGACATAATTGACATTGGATGATCGATCTCAACATGATTATTTACATATTTATCAGCCTATAGTTAGCTGTATGACATTGTTTTTTTGTAGCTAGTATAAACTTATGATAATACCGGTAGTAGTGATGGCTCATGTCCTTCCCGAGACAAGTAACCCACCTATGGCATGGGCCAGGAAATGGGAAGATATTGCTGAAGGAATAAGAACAGACAACCAGTTAATTGCCGATGTGTACAAAATAATGGAGCAACTCCCAAGGGAAGTGAGTGAACATGGATTTAGTGCTGCTCTTCACAAATGAACCCATCTCACTCAATCATTCAGGGGGCACAGGTGGCCCTGTCATCTAAAGTGCCGCGATTCACTGTGCAGAGCTGCGTCCCTATGATTGTGGGTTCGAATCCCGGTTCGCCCTGATTATGTTTCTAGGTTTGTCAGCACCATACATGGGTTTCACCAAAGTGGTAAACGTCCGAGACCTGCATCACTTTGGGCTTTCCTCCCACATTAAGCTAACACGCCGCGATATAACTGTAATACTGTTAAAAACGGTGTTAAACCCAACTCACTCACTGACTCATTAAGGCCTCACTCATTCACTTGCTAATTAACTTGCCATGGCATTCAATGGTGTAGAAATATTATCTTTAGTCAAACACAATCCGTCACGAATTTGTATACACTATGTTCCTCAATCACTGTGAATACATGCACCCACCTTTGTTGTGGTTGCGGACTCGTTAGTTTCAATCTCATTATCATCAGATCTAAGTGCTCTCCTTTGCTAAACAAAGGTCTGAGGACATCCCATCTGGGGTCACGTCAGATCAACCTTTCATCCGACCAGTCAGAGCGTCGCTTACCAGATGCAGAAAGTGACAGTCGTAATGTGTTTCCGAATCATGCATCCTCAAAAAGCTTAGCACAGGGTATTCCAAACAACAGTTACGGGCTGATTCGGTCAAAATCATAGCTATCTCTCGCTTCAGTGGGATAAGCATTTGAAACGGAAGTACTGCCATACAATCTCGACCATCTATTAGACATCCTCGAATATTCTTTTGTTGCAGTTTTCAAATTCTGAATCGATATTTTTCAATGCAATGTATGGAATGGAAGTCGCCAGTTTGAAACCTGTGCCGAAAGCTCCAGAAAGCTGGTTTCCAAATGGCTAATGTTGACTTCTTGTTAGTCATTTCATTGGTTGGTCAAAGTTTGTGAAAGGTTGTTCTGACTTGACCTACAATGGGATGTCCTCAGATTGTTTAGCGGTAGCAAGCACTAACATCTGATCTTAATGAAATTGGGTCATCAGTTTGAACCAACACATCAAGCCCAGGCCTGGTGCCATTGAGATGGAACCAGCTAGTGCTCAGACCAATAAGCTCTCACCTTAAATTCTCACTACCATCAATGTTTCTCACACAACATTGAGATGGAACCAGCTAGTGCTCAGACCAATAAGCTCTCACCTTAGATTCTCACTACCATCAATGTTTCTCACACAACATTGAGAGGGAACCAGCTAGTGCTCAGACCAATAAGCTCTCACCTTAGATTCTCACTACCATCAATGTTTCTCACACAACATTGTGCGCCGTAGCCTTGTGGCATCTTGCTTTGTTTTGCTTTGCTTAGTGTTGGGAAGTAATAGGGGTTACACAAAGTTTACAAAGTTGCACAGAGTTGGGCTCATTTGACTGCCCTGAGTTATGGGCCTTTGTTATGAGCTTACTGACAAGTTATGTGTCACTACTACACTGCATAGCAGCCGTATGTATTCACGGTAGATGGAGGAACATAGTGTATCCAACTCTGTGAAGCATTGATGGTGAATCTTACAACCTCCATGTCACATTCACCATTGTAAACCTTTATCAGTTTTCTAAATAGTCTGCATTTTTTTTGTAAAGTCTGCAGCCATTGCAAGAGGTCTTGTGAGGTCTTGTAAAAAATTCAAAAGTCATTTCCTTTTCATTTTGACCAAAGATTTGGAATTAAATTTAAGTGTATTTTTGTCAACTAAATGGATATGTACATTGTTCTTCACATTAAAGCTGTTGGTCTTCCATCCTGTCTGATTAAGCGGAAACTAGACATCTGGCGGAGCTCCATTTCCTGGCCATGCTTTATGAGTGTTTGCGGTGTTTTGTAGAACAAGGGAGACAACTGATTGTCCAAAGTGTGTCCCAGCAGAAAAGAAGCGCTCTCCCGGTTCAAGAGTTTCACGTTCCCAGAGACGTACTGGGTGAGCTCTGGATCCAGGGACTTGCCACTTGCTTTGTGTCTGTGATCATACCGTACTCCATGTAAATAACACCCTGCCCCTTGTAAACCATCAGGGACATCGCAACGAACACAGTTGTTTACCGATCTGGAACATCCTTGATTATCCTAGGTGTTTTGTCTTCATTCTGTTATACACTACTCAAAAGAAGTTATGACAGATTAACTATAGTAATATGAAAGAATCCGGTGTTCTTTAACTTCTTTTGAGCAGTGTATATTCTGCAAATAACCGGGATCCATTTGCTAACATGTCTTTGAAGTGATGTCTCCAGCTCCATCACACATATCTTTGAGGACAGAATTACTTTCACTCAGGAGAGCATTTGGATTGGATGGTTATTTTTAGCATTGAGCTCTATGAATCGGGCACATAATGAATTTAATGGAGGGTGGGTCCAGGGTATTTACAATAATGTAATGGCATATATAAGTATAACACTGGATAATGGAGGATGGGTCTGGGATGGGCTATGAGCACCCTCATCCTAAGCTGGTCCCGACAGGCATCTTTTGGCCTCTGACTTAAATCCCCATCGCTGATTACATTGATTACGGTATTTATACTTGCTTGTTTTAAAGGTACATGCCCTTTTGTAAAATGAGACATCCTTGCTGTGTTTCTAATTTTGATGCTTGAAGCATAAGTGATTAGGTCACTATTCTTCATGTCAAGGACTCCGAAGTAGAGAATGAATCGGCAAACATTGTGCGTTGACTGGGTGTGTGGCTTTAATAACTTTTACAGTGTTGTAGATGCTTTTGTGTTTTGACACATTAACACCTTCACGAGCATGATTTGGACCAGTTTGTTCACGTACACTTACAGCATGCGTACCCCTTTGGGACCTCAGGGTAGGAGGGGTCATCAGAACTTCATGCTCGTTGTTAGGACAACTGACATTGGGATAGCGTGGCCAGGCTTTGTGACTTTGCTGGTTGTGTGTCATCTCACAGTGTGGGATGTTGATCATGCTGTCAACCACTGCTTCGTCTGGTCCTGATTATTTAATCTGCTGCTGTGATACAGCTGGTGTGTCACTGATTGTGGCATGCAGCTTCAAACACAAACCAACTTGAGTATATGTCTGTAGCTACTGTGTAGCTTCCAGGTCACAGAGTGTGGACATCCAGATCATAGCTGGCTGTCTGCCACTAAGGAGATCATGGCTGTCTGCCTGTCTGCCATAACATGGATCATCGTTGTCTGTCTGCCTCGGCGAGGTCATAGCTGTCTGTCTGTCTGCCACGGCAGAGGTCATAGCTGTCTGTCTGTCTGCCACGGCAGAGGTCATAGCTGTCTGTCTGCCACAGCAGAGGTCATAGCTGTCTGTCTGTCTGCCATGGCAGAGGTCATAGCTGTCTGTCTGTCTGCCAAGGCAGAGGTCATAGCTGTCTGTCTGCCACGGCAGAGGTCATAACTGTCTGTCTGTCTGCCAAGGCAGAGGTCATAGCTGTCTGTCTGCCACGGCAGAGGTCATAGCTGTCTGTCTGTCTGCCACGGCAGAGGTCATAGCTGTCTGTCTGCCACTAAGGAGATCATGGCTGCCATAACATGGATCATCATTGTCCGTCTGTCTAGGATCATAGCTGGTGCCATGACATGGATCATAGCTGGCTGTCTGTCATGGATCATAGATATCTGTCTGTCATGGATCATAGCTGTGTGCCATGACATGGATCATAGCTGGCTGGCTGCCATGACATGGATCATAGCTGGCTGTCTGTCATGGATCATAGATATCTGTCTGTCATGGATCATAGCTGTGTGCCATGACATGGATTATAGCTGGCTGGCTGCCATGACATGGATCAAAGCTGTCTGTCTGTCTGTCATGACATGGATCATAGCTTTCTGTCTGTGTGCCATGACATGGATCATAGCTGTCTGTCTGCCATGACATTAATCATAGCTAGCTGGCTGTCTGCCATGGGATGGGTCGGTTATGACATGGATCAGTTTGCTGTGTCGAATGTGGTATCTCCACAAATTGTCTGTGTGGCCAATTACAGCATTAAACCCTTCCAGCACTTTTTCACTTGTTTTGTTTCTGCAATGCATGTTTTTGCATTTATCTGCAAGTATGGTTGCAGTTATAATTATCAGATGCTCCTCTTTACATTATGAGCACGCAGAGCTTGAAGCTTGGAAATATGGGACACATGTATATATGTCCTATTCTACAGTCAATTGAAGACATAAATAATGACCGGTATCACACATTATATTTTATCTGTAATCTATGACTCCACATAACTAGCACTGTAAAGATTCCGGGGATGAGTAGATCCCCAGTATACCATGCTTGTCTGAAGAGCCAACTAAAGTCGCTCAGACTTGGTGACTTGGCTGATTGTGTGTCATGGTGCCCTGACTGCTTAGATTGTTTCTTGTGCTTTCAGTCAATGGTTGTCTGGTCCAGACTAAATGGCTGACATTTTGTTGACTGGTGTTCAGAACAATCACTTCCTCGCATAACTCACGCTACAGTTAGGCTTCCATATTTGATTGGTTCATCTAATTTCAGCCGAAGGTTTGACTTTTCTAATCATGCCCGGAACCTGACAGAGGGAGTGTGGGACAAGGCCCAAGATGACCAGAAGGCCGAGGAGGAGGAGGCCACTGTGGAGCAGGAGGAGGACATGGAGGTGCAGACGTCACTCCGCAAACCCGGACGCCACTACAAGGACCAGGTGAGATTGGGAAATGTGCTCTTCCATACTCCTGCTTGTGCTGGAGTCTTCATACATGGGGGACCCCTTCGTAAAATATGACCCCAGTACCCCATTACTAGTAGCAAATTTGGGAACTAAGGGTTAGAATTGGTCCCTAGCAACTTTTGCTGGGTGTAAAGGCACCTCAGTGGATTGGGTGGTCATTGATGTGGATTGTTGCTCATTGTATCAGTCAGTGGATTTTCTGGCCATGTAGGTGGAATATTCTGCTGAATGCAGCGGCATTAAACAACACAAACACGCACGCCGTGCCACATCGCGCCATTGCACCACACAGAACTTAATGCATGACTTCATCATTTCTTTAAGACCAAAGGGATCATCATGATATTAAAATCATATTCACTCACTCACTCTTAGAGACAAACAGCCAATGAGTGAGGTGTTTAGTTCCCTCGTCACCAGTTATTGCTGAATTATGGGCATAACAAAATAGTTATTGTATTGTAGCAGGTGACAAAGCTTTCTCTTTTATTTTATTTTGTTATATATAATGGTAAAGCAGGAAGCTGGAAATGGCTGTCTAAGTGAAAATATCCATACACACTTAGGACCATGGTGAAGGTACAGATAATTGTTTCATTGAAGGAGATGTTATTTGATTGGGTAACTCGGGTACTCGGGTCCCGGTTCAGGTGGGTCCTGAGTAGGACCTGGGTACCCACAGGACTACCCGGACCTGTGGTTAGGCGCGTGATATACTTGTTGATGAATTAACAATAAAACTCCATGGTTACACTTCAAATAGCTAATGATCACATTTCTATGCAATCTATGCACTATGCAATCATTCATTCAGACTTTTATATGTATGAGTAACGATAAAGCGTCCATCAACTTCAGTGTATGCATGATCAGATTGTTTTATATGTGTATCTAAATTGTTTTTTCCAGAGCTGCCGTAAAACAATTCCCATTCAGATGTTTTGTACCTAACTCTTGAGACATATAGCGGGTATCCGGATAGTAAAATTGGACCCGCCCCAGCCCTATTTGTAGAATGACGTTTTCTGTGTAGCTGATGTACTCCGAGTGGCTGGTGGAAGTGCCACAGAACTTGGAGAAGGAATGGCTGCTGGTTGTGTGCCCCACTGGAAAGAGGAGATTGGTTATAGCTGCCAAGGTTTGTCCATATAAGGGTTGATAGAGGTAGCCTAGTGGCTAACATGTCCAGCCTGGGTTGATTCCATGGTGCCATCTTTGGTGTTCCTTGACATTATGTTGCCAGAATATTACTGAAAGTAAAACAACATAAAATTCCACACACATTAACTGGACCGATGTTCATGATGCCAATCACTGGATTGTCTGGTCCAGACTCGATTATTTACAGACTGCCATCATATAGCTGGAGTATTGCTGAGTGCGGCGTAAAACAACAAACAAACAAACACACATTAACTTGAATTCATTAAAGTGGAACCCTGTTTGTCCAGACCAAAACTGTCATGAAAACCCTACCTTAAATATTGGGGGCAGTCGGATAGCCTTGGGGTTAAAGCGTTCGCTCGTCACGCCGAAGACCTGGGTTCGATTTCCGACATGGGTACAATGTGTGAAGCCCATATCTGGTGTCCCCCGCTGTGATATTGCTGGAATATTGCTAAAAGCGGCGTAAAACCATACTCTCACTCATTAAAATCAGACCTTAGTTCTCGCTACCGCTTAACAAAGATCTGAAGACATCCCATTAGGGGTCACGTCAGAACGACCTTTCATCCGACCAATCAGTGCGTCGCTTACCAGATTATGAAAGTGACAGTCTGAATGTGATTTTTAATGATGCAATGAAACTTTAACATGGGGTATTCCGAACGATAGTTACGGGTTTAACGACTGAATCCTTACAATCTAGACCATCTATTAGCCATTCCAGAATGTTTTTTGTTCAGGTTTCAAATTTGTAATCAAGAATTTGTCAAAATATGTTTCGAAGCGTAGTCGCCAATTTGAAATTTGTGCTGTAAAGCACGAGAAAGCTGCCTTCTGATTGGTCATTCCATTGGTCGGTCAAAGTTCGCGCAAGGTCGGTCTGACATGACCCGTAATGGGATGTTCTCAGATCTTTGTTTAGCGGTAGCGAGAACTAAGATCTGATTTACATGAGATTGTGCATGACGATGTTTGTTTTATAGTCATCACATGACAGCTGCCATCAGAGGGACAGGTAGCATTAGATCCTAGTGGATGAGGATGATGTTTGGAATGACCGATTGGCTGTTAATCCAATTGTCTGGATAAGTGGGGTTCCTCTGTAAATATATCTCAGACAGGTTGTGCCACCTTAAAGTCATTCTCTGGGTATGGTCGGTATCCATTGCATGCAGTTCAAACAAACTTGGTGTACATGTTTTTAAAAGTTACCTACTGTTTCTGTTAACTCCTGCAGGGACAGACCATTGCGTACTCCAAGGGTGGCTTCAAGTGCATGAATTTTCCCTCTTTTCTCCCAGGGGGCAACAGAGGTCAGGGGGCAAGGGGCATATTTGGAGGTAAGTTAATGTCAAATAACATACCGGTAGATATTCCATAGGGAATCATGGGACAACTGGTCCCTGCTACTGTAGATGGTCTCCCCTTGGGGATCATGGGACAACTGGTCCCTGCTACTGTAGATGGTCTCCCCTTGGGGATCATGGGACAATGGGTCCCTGCTACTGTAGATGGTCTCCCCTTGGGGATCATGGGACAACTGGTCCCTGCTACTGTAGATGGTCTCCCCTTGGATCATGGGACAATGGGTCCCTGCTACTGTAGATGGTCTCCCCTTGGGGATCATGGGACAATTGGTCCCTGCTACTGTAGATGGTCTCCCCATGGGGATCATGGGACAATGGGTCCCTGCTACTGTAGATGGTCTCCCCTTGGGGATCATGGGACATTTGGTCCCTGCTACTGTAGATGGTCTCCCCTTGGGGATCATGGGACAATGGGTCCCTGCTACTGTAGATGGTCTCCCCATGGGGATCATGGGACAACTGGTCCCTGCTACTGTAGATGGTCTCCCCATGGGGATCATGGGACAACTGGTCCCTGCTACTGTAGATGGTCTCCCCTTGGGGATCATGGGACAATGGGTCCCTGCTACTGTAGATGGTCTCCCCTTGGGGATCATGGGACAACTGGTCCCTGCTACTATAGATGGTCTCCCCATGGGGATCATGGGACAATGGGTCCCTGCTACTGTAGATGGTCTCCCCTTGGGGATCATGGGACAACTGGTCCCTGCTACTGTAGATGGTCTCCCCATGGGGATCATGGGACAATGGGT
The DNA here is from genome assembly GCF_023055435.1 of Haliotis rufescens. Lineage (NCBI taxonomy): Eukaryota > Metazoa > Mollusca > Gastropoda > Lepetellida > Haliotidae > Haliotis > Haliotis rufescens. The sequence goes on along the minus strand of NW_025963779.1, from coordinate 54,556,737 downwards.
CCCTGCTACTGTAGATGGTCTCCCCTTGGGGATCATGGGACAACTGGTCCCTGCTACTGTAGATGGTCCTCCCTTGGGGATCATTGGACAATGGGTCCCTGCTACTGTAGATGGTCTCCCCATGGGGATCATGGGACAACTGGTCCCTGCTACTGTAGATGGTCTCCCCTTGGGGATCATGGGACAATGGGTCCCTGCTACTGTAGATGGTCTCCCCATGGGGATCATGGGACAACTGGTCCCTGCTACTGTAGATGGTCTCCCCTTGGAGATCATGGGACAACTGGTCCCTGCTACTGTAGATGGTCTCCCCTTGGGAATCATGGGACAACTGGTCCCTGCTACTGTAGATGGTCTCCCCTTGGGAATCATGGGACAACTGGTTCCTGCTACTGTAGATGGTCTCCCCTTGGGGATCATGGGACAATGGGTCCCTGCTACTGTAGATGGTCTCCCCTTGGGGATCATGGGACAACTGGTCCCTGCTACTGTAGATGGTCTCCCCTTGGGGATCATGGGACAACTGGTCCCTGCTACTGTAGATGGTCTCCCCTTGGGGATCATGGGACAATGGGTCCCTGCTACTGTAGATGGTCTCCCCATGGGGATCATGGGACAACTGGTCCCTGCTACTGTAGATGGTCTCCCCATGGGGATCATGGGACAACTGGTCCCTGCTACTGTAGATGGTCTCCCCTTGGGGATCATGGGACAACGGGTCCCTGCTACTGTAGATGGTCTCCCCTTGGGGATCATGGGACAACTGGTCCCTGCTACTGTAGATGGTCTCCCCTTGGGGATCATGGGACAATGGGTCCCTGCTACTGTAGATGGTCCTCCCTTGGGGATCATGGGACAACTGGTTCCTGCTACTGTAGATGGTCTCCCCTTGGGGATCATGGGACAACTGGTCCCTGCTACTGTAGATGGTCTCCCCTTGGGGATCATGGGACAACTGGTCCCTGCTACTGTAGATGGTCTCCCCTTGGGGATCATGGGACAACTGGTCCCTGCTACTGTAGATGGTCTCCCCTTGGGGATCATGGGACAACTGGTCCCTGCTACTGTAGATGGTCTCCCCTTGGGGATCATGGGACAATGGGTCCCTGCTACTGTAGATGGTCTCCCCATGGGGATCATGGGACAACTGGTCCCTGCTACTGTAGATGGTCTCCCCTTGGGGATCATGGGACAACTGGTCCCTGCTACTGTAGATGGTCTCCCCTTGGGGATCATGGGACAATGGGTCCCTGCTACTGTAGATGGTCTCCCCATGGGGATCATGGGACAACTGGTCCCTGCTACTGTAGATGGTCTCCCCTTGGGGATCATGGGACAATGGGTCCCTGCTACTGTAGATGGTCTCCCCATGGGGATCATGAGACAATGGGTCCCTGCTACTGTAGATGGTCTCCCCATGGGGATCATGGGACAACTGGTCCCTGCTACTGTAGATGGTCTCCCCTTGGGGATCATGGGACAACTGGTCCCTGCTACAATATACAATATATCTACAGGCCACCATGATATGGTTGGAATATCACTGAGTACTGGGATTAAACAACATTCACTTACTCTCTCTGGTTCCTCCGAGAGTCAGTTGCAGAAAAAGTCCTCAGTAGATGTTCTTACCTGTAATACATCTTGGTTACTTATACAGATAGCATATGTTTGTTTATGATAACATTTTACCTAAATGACTGTTTCAGAGAGCACGATCCTTGACTGCCTGTACTGTGAGGCGAACAAGACCTACTACGTACTGGACATGATGTACTGGAAGAACATGCCAATCTACGACAGTGAGGTACTTCCCTAGCATACACACATGCCCCTATTGTCTGTGTTAGGGGCAGGTATGGGTGGCCCAGTTTTGGCGTTTGCTTGTCACGCCCAAGGCACATGTTCAGTTACCCACATGGATACAATGTGTTAAGCCCATTTTTGGTGTCCTAAGCCATGATATTGCCGCAATATTGCTAAAAACGGCATTAAACAAACTCTCACTCACTCTTGTTAGGGGCATGATATGGGTTGCTTATCACGCAGAAGGCCCAAGTTTGATTCTCCACATGGATTCTCTGGTGTTACCCGGGGTGATATTGCTGGAATATTACTAAAAGCAGCATAAAACCACTCTCACTCACTCACTCACTCACTCACTCACTCACTCACTCACTCACTCACTCACTCACTCACTGTGTTAGCTTAATGTGGACTGCTACCTATACTGGAGCATATTTTTTTCATCCAAATTAGTCCATTTCTTTTAAGACAGATTGCATTGTATTTGTACTGTCTTATCTGTGTGGTGTAATGTGTTCATTGTTGACAGACTGAGTTCCGCTTCTACTGGATGCATGACAAGCTTCAAGAGACAGAGCTGGTGTCTGTGGTCAGGAAAGCAAATCCAGTGAGTTGATAAATGTTTGTAATAAATAAATGTCATTTTGTTGCACCTGTTACAAACCAAATATGCATGTGCATGAGGTTGAGATTCCAGTACACATTGTTCAGCCGAAGTAATTTCTGTCCTCCTAGGGGGCTGTTTGGTTATTCCACCCACAAGAAGAGAAAGTACACCTCAATGTTATGTTTCAGTACCGGTTCATCCCTCTGCCAAGCTTCCCCTGTACAGCGGCCACCATCTCGAACGCCATCTCTTGTGCCAACTTTGACGTAAGCCATTGTTCCTTACATTGAGGATGTCCTAATAAATACCATGTTGATTGTATTCATGATTGAGAACAAGTGGATATTATTGTTGGATGCACTGACAAGACATAATTAATACCCAGTTCATATTGTATTCAAATTGATGTTTTTCAAAAGGAACCTAATATGTTTTGAAGGAGATGGCGCCATACATTGTTTGATTGCAAGACTGCATTTTAAATTGCAGTCATTATTTTTGTTAGAACACTGCCCATGTATTTGGAAGTATTTTTGTGATGCATGCCATTACAATATACACATTAATGATATAGTCTCCCAGACACTTGTCGCACTTTCAGTATTGTTTTTAAAAAAGACATTCTCATCCCTGTATTTGCACATCTGCACTTTAGCTTTTCTTAATTCTGAATGGTCTCATTGCATCATTATGGAAAACAGTATTATTCAACATCTTCAATTGTTCGTCATCACATGACATTACAATGTCATTTATTGTTCATGTCATCACATGACATTACAAAGTCGTCTATTGTTCATGTCATCACATGACATTACACTGTCATCTATTGTTCATGCCATCACATGACATTACAAAGTCGTCTATTGTTCATGTCATCACATGACATTACAAAGTCTTCTATTGTTCATGTCATCACATGACATTACAATGTCATCTATTGTTCATGTCATCACATGACATTACAAAGTTGTCTATTGTTCATGTCATCTATTGTTCATGTCATCACATGACATTACAATGTCATCTATTGTTCATGTCATCACAAAGTCGTCTATTGTTCATGTCATCACATGACATTACAAAGTTGTCTATTGTTCATGTCATCACATGACATTACAATGTCATCTATTGTTCATGTCATCACATGACATTACACTGTCATCTATTGTTCATGTCATCACATGACATTACAATGTCATCTATTGTTCATGTCATCACATGACATTACAAAGTCGTCTATTGTTCATGTCATCACATGACATTACAAAGTCGTCTATTGTTCATGTCATCACATGACATTACACTGTCATCTATTGTTCATGTCATCACATGACATTACAAAGTCGTCTATTGTTCATGTCATCACATGACATTACAAAGTCGTCTATTGTTCATGTCATCACATGACATTACAATGTGATCTATTGTTCATGTCATCACATGACATTACAAAGTCGTCTATCGTTCATGTCATCACATGACATTACAATGTCATCTATTGTTCATGTCATTACATGACATTACAAAGTCGTCTATTGTTCATGTCATCACATGACATTACAAAGTCGTCTATTGTTCATGTCATCACATGACATTACAATGTCATCTATTGTTCATGTCATCACATGACATTACAGGTTGTACGAGTCGACTAGATGGATAAAGTGGTCTGGCTCGGTGGCTTGGTTGATCGTACAACTGGTTGTCTGGTCCGACTTGATTGTTCACAAACCACTGTCTTATAGCGTCAATATCGCGGAGTGTTCATGAGTGAAACAGCAAACAACATCATGACACAAATTGATGACATTAAGAACCTCATGAATGAATGTTTCCTCCTGGTTATTCTCCAAGTATCCTGAACATCTTTCCAACTTTCAGCTGACTTGCTTGAAATATGAACCTAATTCCTTTTGTACTTGTTTGACAGATTGATGGCCTGTTGTTCTACCACAAGCGCACCCACTACACATTTGGATCCACCCCATTAGTCGTCTGGCTGAAGACATACATGGTGCCTGATGTTCTGAACATCGCTGTCCCCTACAAGGAGGTGGCAAAAGCTCCTCCATCCTACACCAACTACGCCAAACATCTAGACAATGTCAAAAACCAGACGTACGGCTCACCACCCGACAAACCCCGTCCTCAGTCTGCTCAGCGAGGAAGAGGTCGCGGACGAGGCCGAGGTCGTGGAAGAGGTTGCGGTAAGGGGCGAGGCAGTTCAAGGAACGTCAGCAGCATGGATGCAAGCGAAACGGTTGAGGACGATAATGCAGCAGACACCAGCCTCAACTTCGGGAGTGTGAGTCCCGATGACAAGACACCCCAGACGCAGAGAGGTATAATCCAGATGCCTAAAGCTTTTGACTTTGGAACAGCTTCAACAATTCCATTTGTGGGGTCCAGTCTGGAGACATTACCATTAAGTGTTCCGGTCACGGAGACCACGCCTCTGGAGGAGGCAGTAGTTGAGGACAATACTAACACCTCTGCTGAGACATCCTCTCAGGGGATGGAGATGTCTGCTGACAGTGGTCAGCCTGCCGAGCAGGACACTCCGGGGAAAAAGACAAAATCAAAGAAGTTGAAAAATCGGGGTCGCAACAGCAGAATGGATGTGGGGGATGATCAGTGAGCAGGGGAGAAACCAGGGAGTATGGCACCGGTTTCTTCAAGAATCAACTTGTGTTACAAACATTACTAGTCTGAAATGAACTGTGGACTAGCTGGACTGAAGTGTCTACCCCTGGTGGGTTGGAATGGATGCGGAGTGTCTGAAAAGATTGCTGTATGTTTGCTTTAACGTAACTGAGGCCAGGAGCCATTCATTTATACTATCCCACAGCAAAGATTGCCGACCTTCAAACTTCATATGTGAGCTAGGAATGATATAAAACCTCTTTTTTTTACTGTGTAAATCTATGCTGACTATTGTTTAATTGTTAGTTCGAAGTTAGAACTTCCACATATTCCACTGGGCAGGCAGGCAGGCAGGCAGTTATTTCTTATGCTGCCTGGACTTCAGGAGACAATTTTATTTTGTTAAGGTGTTACAACATGTTTTAAGGTATTGCTCATTTGAAATTTAGCAGTGACTGTGAAAGTGGTTACTCTTTTGTTATGTTTACTTCATTTTCTGCTGGGAGTGGAATGAGGCACCATACCTTCACAGTACATTGTGATACTTTGTGCCATGATACATAATTATACGAACAATGGTTTGAACATTAATATAAAAAAGTTTTCTGCTTGAATGCATACGACGTCTCAAGCCACAGTTTCATCAAGTGACTCAATTAACTGAAATGTTTAAGTTGGGCTACTATTTATTTACGTAACCATGCAGTCTGAAATCTGAATTGTTTTTGTTTGTTTGTTGTTTAAAGCCGCACTCAGCAACATTCCAGCTATATGACGGCGGTCTGTAAATAATCGAGTCTGGATCAGACAATCCAGTGATTGACATGAGCATCAATCTACGCAATTGGGATACGATGACATGCATCAGCGAGTCTGACCACCCGATCCCCTTTAGTCGCCTCCTATGACAAGAATAGTCACCTTTTACGGCAAGCATGGTTGCTGAAGAGCTATTCTAACCCGGATCTTCACATGTCATTCACTGGAAGTGCAGTTAGTAATTGCGTTACATTTTATATGGTTTACTTAAGCTGATGTTATCACAAATGTATAATTACATTGTATTTATGTATGTTGATTTCTGCTCTATCTTGTCTACACATCTGATGACATCAAATGATGCTGGTCTTGTCAAGAGTTTAAGACAACTGAAACATCAGGGTTTGAATGCCCGAGTCTGGAGACTGTCCTTCCTCGGAGATAAAACTGACATGCTGTGATATTCCTTGCTGAACCCAATCTCCCTCGGCCATTTGATGGTCATCACTTTAAAGTGTAATACTCAAAGAGGTTAAAGATCACCCCATTAAACATGTTAGAGCATGGATACTGATCGTCTCGATTTTATTTGGATGAACTTCTTTGTGCTGTTACTTGTAAAGTAAAATTAATTTTGTGCTTCGAAATCCTAATTGGTCAACTGAGATGTTTGTTCATTTGTTGAAACACCGCTAGCTTGAACTGCAGTTACAATTCTTTCTTGCAGTAAATAATGTGAAAGAACAGTTTTATGTTTAGTTTTGAATGAATGAACAAGAAAATCTTTTAATTCTTTAAATGAAAGAAGCAGTTATTTGGAAAGTTTTTAAAGAATTGTTTCCTTGTTGGACAACATGTTCATGTGTCAAGCTTGCATGCAGTATGCTATTAAAGGGTACTAGTTTTGTTTTTGAAATCATTGGAACAAGATAGTTTTCATGTTTTTGTCATAATGGTTTAAGATGCGAGACATTCTTCTTCAGTGAAGTACAATCTAAACAGGTCTTCAAGTGAATAGCATTATAATTGTCACATGACATTTAGGGTTGTGCCAAAGCCTTGTCTCTGTGGAAACCATGTCAGTTCTTTTCAGCGATATTGAAATATTTTGTTTAAAAATGTGATAGTTGTGCTCCAGAAAGAACAAAGTTCCTAAGAACAATGGATTTTCAAGAAATATACGTCTACACTCACCAAGTAGAACTCAGTCTTATTTTGGACGACATGGTTAGGTCCAGTGGCCCAAGATGTTGTAGTTTGCTGGACAGAGTTACTTCCCTTACCTGCCGGAATCCACATGGGTTTGAATTTCAGAATCATCCTGATAATGATCCTTGCACTGTATTCATCTTCATGGGTTTTATCAAAGTGAAAATCAGTGACCTGCATGACTTTGGACTTTCCTCCTATGCAGTTATATAACTGAAACACTTTTCATGGTGGTGTCACTCAGTGCGTGATTGTTCTTCTCATATGTAACTGACGAGATGGAGCAAGAGGGTAGCCTAGTGGTGAAACCCCAGGTTTGATTCCCCACATGGATACAATGTGTAAAGCCCATTTCTGGTGTCCCCAGACGTGATATTACTAGAATACTGCTGAAAGCTGCATCAAACCATACTAACTTACTCATTGTGATGAAATGGAAATACCAGTCCAGAGGCATCAAACTACAAATTCCACTCCCACTGGTCTAGAGTTGTGATGCCCATCTTCCAGAAGCAAGGGAGTTAACTGATTATAAAAGCCCAGTTTCCACCCTTGCTGGAATTATGGAGTTACATTTTGGCAGGACTAACAAGTCTATGCAAAATCGCATGATGAAATTGACATCTGGTTCCTAAACTTCAGTGCAGATTTCGATTGTTTGCACAAATTTGCAAAGCTGGTGTACCGCAAACTCGAAGACAACAGATATTTTCCAAATCGTTTCATGTTTCTGGTCAAGGTGCTCACCTGATTTGATGCACTTTGATGAAGACCCATTTTATCACAATATAGATCTTGACTGGGCGCCTCCATGTTGTTTGAAGCACTGCAAGTGATACAAGAGGTGGAATCTGATTGGTCAATAGGAGGGACAAAGAAGGGCCATAACTCGTAATAGCCACTGGTGGCGCTACGATCGAGTCCAGATTTCCATCCCTTGCCTCGGGAAGACATGAGATACCAGGGTAAGCTAGTTTCAGTAAGTAGATTGCACAGCGCCTTGAATCTTCAGTTCTTCCAAGTGATGGTAATATGAACATGAAAGGAACAGTTGAGCGTATTGGTGTCTGGTCTGAACTCATCCTTAGATCCAATCAGCACCCTTTTGGATTCAAGATGACATTGGAAAGATTGTGGAGAACAGTTTGAATGTGTGGATCTGAATGGGCGATTTTCTTCAAAATGTTGTCAAATTTATTTTTGTATGCAGATTAAGACCGATATTTATGTCTTCTGCTATGTGTGCGTCTTAGGGCAGTGAAACACAGACAAGGTTATGTTTCTTATGTCATTGCATTAAATTTTTGTTCACAACATGTTGTTTGTTTTGCTATATTCTCCACGAACACTGCCTGGAACTGATAGCATGGTGTCCAGAGCTATCTGCACTAACAATCGGATCTACTGGTAAAGAGTATTCTCTTTAGTGTTTACAAGTTATAACAGTAAGCTCTGTAACGGCGATGTTGGTGACAGAGCATTTTGAGAGAAAGCAGACTATGGTCAAAGTGTAAATGTCTTATCAAGGCCCAAATTTCAAATTTGGCAAGAAATGGAACATACAGTTTTATGATGCAATATTGGAAAACAGATTCCTAACAGAAAACCTCTTGAACAGCTGTAACAAGCATGTGAAGATTCAGCATCATTGGTCTAGTGGTTTCTGAAGAGAAGATGTTTATGAACAGGCCACCACAATAGCACTTGACTGTCGGTCAGGTGAATTAAATATACTTATTGATAAGTTATATTTGCATAAGTGTAAACCCACATCGCTTTCTCAAACCAAATACAGCAGTCTTAGATATTCCGTTGACGTTATTGTATTGAATAGTGTCAAAGATGTAAAATATCCGGAAGAATATAAACATAATAAATCAAGGTGGTGTGATGGGTATACAGTAAACTACATTCACAATGAACATGATCATAAAGAACTGATGAATATAGCATAGTTTTTTTTGTCTCGGCCATTTGCTGCATATTTGCTTATACATGTATGTATGTCATAACAGATCTTACAGATCTCAAAGTGATTCGAAAACAATGCCAAATATTTGTAATAAAGTATCCTGAGGTAGACTGACAATGCTATGTTCAAACAACTGGTCACTGGGTATATATATAAACAAAATATTATCAATTCATTTACCAACTGTTGACGTACACTACCATTCCACAACAGTAGTTCGTAGACCGAAGCCTGACAGTGCTACAAATTGGACATCTCTGATGGGGGGGGATGGGGGGGGGATGGGGGGGGGGGGGGGGAGGATGGAGATGTGGCTTCTGGACTCTTCCAGGTTGAGGCTTGTCAACGATCCTTAATCCTGATTAAGACTAAAGGACTCTGTGTAGACATTACCACACGTCTGGCCTATGTTGGCAGCCATGTCTAAATAGTAAACGTTTGAACTCGGTTCATAACGCATGTGCTCACCATCACCAATACCCTGTACATCTCAACAAAGCCAGTTCAGTTTCTAATATTAATTGTACCAATTTGAAAATCAAATATTGTGTAACCATTAAAGCACATGTATACTAAAAGCCATTGAAAACGCAATTGCTTTTGATAAGTGCACTTGTGAAAAGAGCAATTGCCCCCAAATTTGTTAAACTTCATGATAGTGCTGTGAGGTATAAGTGTCCCCATGTGACAGTTCGGGTTCAAAACCTCAGACCATCTGCGAGGTGCCTGGCTGCGTTTGGCATACGTGCCATCAACCTTATCAAGGCCAGACCCTGCTTCACTGACACAGGGTTGCCAGACTGTGATGGGCAGCTAATGGTGGCTACCTGCAGAATACACCATGGGAAAATGTCGTCTTCTCTCAGGAGTCCAGTTACACACAAACGTTTTCTGGATGGGCGTCGCCGTATCTATCGACGTAGGAGGAGAACACTTTGCTGACAACTGTGTTATGGAAAGGGATCGCTTTGGAGGAAGACCCGATATGAATCCAATTGTCACCTGACATGAATCCAATTGAACACTTGTGGGACGATCTTTGACAGAGGGTTTGAAATCAACGGTAACCACCCTAAAAAAATGGCAGAGTTGACACAGTCTTTCAATTGTTATTTTACGCTGTAATAAAATACACACCATCTGCACCCTGCATAGCGTTTTCATAGGTTTTCAGTATATATAGGAATTACCCTGCATCATTGCTCCAGAGGGGCAGGACCCCAGAAAGTAGGTGAAGGAGAGGAACATGGCTAGATCCTGTCAATAAGGCATCTGGTGCATAAACTGTATGTGATCAAATAAAGTTTGCATGATCTGCTGGTGGTGGCTTTTACAAAACCAGGGTGGGGTCCTGTGTACCGGTAGTTGTATGCAATAGTATTCTTCTGTGACCCTGCTCTGCATCGACTTGTCAACGGACACAGGTGCACCCCGTCACACCTCGCAATGAGCATCTCAAACTTTCATCCATTCTTGGTTAACCAGTTAACATTGGATATGATATTGTGCTACCACTGAACAGTAATCCAGTTAATCATCTGTGATAAATTAATATGCCTTGAACAGTTTATTCCCCACTCAATCGCTAGTGGACTTGTTAAAGTTAAAAATCCACCCACAGTTATGAATCCTCACTGTTCATGGACCTACCCAGAGTTTTCTCGCACTCCTTCACAACCATCGCTACAATGTCATCAACGCTGTTATCAATGGAAACTGTTACAGCCTTCTCGGATGCATCTGGTTCTTCTAGTGTAGCTAGCTGTGAATCCAAGAGAGATACTGGCATAAAATGGCCTGAACGGCCTTCCATACGTTGATTAAGGAGGTCACGGTCTCCCTTCAAATACACAAACAGAACTGGAAGTTTCTCAGCATAATCCTTGTTTGGAGTTACCTCCCCTGATGCGAGTATGCCCCGATACATTTTCTTCAGTGCAGAGCAAGTGACAATTCCATTGTTTCCTTCTGTGAATAATCTGTGGAGCAAGTGATTGACTCTTTACTTCAATGAACAGCATATAACTATTTCAGTGAAATTAGGGGTTGTGGGATAGCCTATTAGTTCAATCATTTGCTCAAAACCCAGGTTTGAATCCAGGTCCATTTTTTGTGTCCCCTGATGTGACATTGCTATGGAATATAGAGGGCCTTCAAACTCAGGCCTAGCAGTTTTAATAAACTGTATGGACAGAGTTATTGTCTCCAAGTGATCAGGGTAAACTAATTAGTAGGTATCATCCTTACAGTCTCACAACCGAACATATTGCCGATGTGACGTAAAGCATTACCTCACTCACTCACTCACAACCGAACACCTTGAGACCGAGAAAATCATGACTGTGTTACTTTCTTTGATTACCTTTATTCAAAAATCCATGCTTCATGTGAATCACATCTGAAGATAGTGCATGTACAGTGAAACCCCAAACAGTTTATTTGCAAAATAAATAGTATAAAATTATAATCCCCCCTCAAATTTTGAAAAAATCAGGTTGAAAATGTAATAAATAATAAACTGGGGCAATAAATACAAGGTAATAAAGCATACATGCAAAGTGGCGTAAAGGACTACACAATATGTGTGAAACACATTGATAGTACACTGGATTTGTTTGTTTGTTTGTTGTTTAACGCCGCACTCAGCAATATTCCAGCAATATGATGGCAGGCTGTAAATGATTGAGTATGGACCAGACAAACCTGTGATTGACATCATGCGCATCAATCCACGCAATTGGGATACGATGACATGCATCAACCAAGTCAGCGAGCCTGACTACCTCATCCTGTTAGTGGCCTCTTACGACAAGCATGGTTTGCTGAAGACCTATTCTACTAGAACACTGGACACTAGAAAGACACTACCACGTAGTCATAAGAGGGGACCAAATGGATCGGGTGTTAGGTTCAGTGACTGGTTGATAGTATGGATCGTTACAATATCAATCACTGGATAGTCTGGTCCAGACTAGATTATTTACAGGCTGCTGTCATATATCACTAAGAATATCATAACTCTGATACTAGAACAGAGACTTATAATAGTAGCCCAAAGATCGCTTTGTGGAACAGAGACTTATAATAGTAGCCCAAAGATCGCTTTGTGGAACAGAGACTTATAATAGTAGCCCAAAGATCGCTTTGTGGAACAGAGACTTATAATAGTAGCCCAAAGATCGCTTTGTGGAACAGAGACTTATAATAGTAGCCCAAAGATCGCTTTGTGGAACAGAGACTTATAATAGTAGCCCAAAGATCGCTTTGTGGAACAGAGACTTATAATAGTAGCCCAAAGATCGCTTTGTGGAACAGAGACCTGGAATATTGCTGAGTGTGGCGCTAAATAACAAATACACAACAAGATAGACACTGGGTATGAGGAGTGCTTACTGACAGTTATACAGCTCAGTACCTACCTCATGATGTAATGGTGGATTGAGATGAGCCAGGGAATTCGGTCCTGCAAAATATCATCCTTTATCAATATACATAACATGTGACAGTGAGCTTGGTTAATCCTGCTTTGAACAGTCTTGCAGTCATATCACAGTGAGCCAGTATGCCAGAGACCACCCATCATTAGTCTCTGAAGACACTGGCTATTACTTTACACAGAATTCAGCAATAGTCAGCTGTATAAAGTAATAGGACAGGCAAACAAATGGTTGATATCATGAGCAAAGATCATCCTGGTCACACATTGAAACCACACAAACATAATTTAAGTCAGCTCTTACAACAAGCATGGTCCTGGGGACCTGTTCTGAGGGTTAGTTCTGTGATCAACACAGTGGTTTGTGACTTTATTTCTACTTGACCCGAGAAGATCCGGGGTTGAATAGGTCTTCAGCAAACCATGCTTGCTGTAAAAAGTGACACTGGTTGTCGTAAGAGGCGACTAACCGGATTGGGTGATTAGGCTCCCTGACTTGGTTAATGCATGTCATCGTATCCCAATTGCATGGATTGATGGTCATGATGTCAATCACTAGATTGTCTGGTCCATACTCGATTATTTACAGACCGCTGTCATATAGTTGGAATATTGCTAGTGAGTGAGGCATTAAAAAACAAACAAACAATTTTTTTTCTACTTTTACAAAATGAAGGGTAGGACCATTCATAAAAGAATGGCCTAGTGATAATATGCTTGTTTAGGTTTGCAAAAATCAATTTCTAGTTTTTCATGTTCCACTCGAATCTGAAGTTATGAATAGTTCTAGCAGCTTTTTAATAAATAAGCACTTTTTCAACTCAAATATTGTTTCCGTCATTACTTTTTTTTTGTACAGGCCATGGCATCTCAGAGGGGAATCTAGTCTCTTATTCTTCAAGCTGCAGAGGTCAAGGCCAAACGAGGTCACATGGTACATAAGAATCAAATTATTATAAATACTTTTACTAAAGAGAGAAAATACAAAAAAAAAATTACCTGGGTTTAAGATCAGCAAATGATATTGAGGGTGCTAAAGCACTTTCCAAACTGTTAATAGCCATACATTATATTTCCATCTACCCACCTCATCTGTTAGTGGTATAGCCTGGCCCATCTTCACCTTGTTTGCCTCAGGATGGAAGTCATCAGCATCAGCAAATTCACACTGCAGCTAAAACCCAGATGTATGGACATTTTACTCATCTTCAAACAGTTACTCCGAACTTTATAAATAGGTTGTTTTCATCAGGAAAATGATGAGCCAATGAATTTTCCCAATCAGTTTAATACATACAGGCACTGTAGCTCACTTGAATGTTAGTTTGCTTGATTTTGTTTCGAATTTTTTTAAACAAATGTCATAAAACGCGTGCACGCGATATACAAAAACATATGACCTGTCTTAAGAAACCTGCATATATTACGTAGAACTTACCACACCTATCCAGATACTAGTATCTGCTCAAATGCGGTTCATTTGTTCTCCAACAAGTGGACATGTAATCCTTTCCAGTTAACATTCTCAACTCTCTGGGGTGTATACAATCCAAGCTGGCTAATTTTACTTTTACTCATATTAATGAACCGTTACAACAAACAGTGTTTTCTTTGAACTCTAACACCTGTAAGTGTGACCTGTAAATAAACCAGGCTTTTTTGTTAATAAGCCAGTGTTTGTTCGTGTGTTGTTTAACACTGAACACAGCAATATTTCAGCAATGTGATGGCAGTCTGTAAATAATCAAGCCTGGACCAGATAATCCTGTGACTAACATCATTAGCATCGATCCACACAATTGGGATATGATGACATGTATCAACCAAGTCAGCGAGTCTGACCACCCAATCACGTTAGTCGCCTCTTACGACAAGCATAGTTGACTTTCACAGCAAGCATGGGTTTGACATAAGCAAGATCCCTCTAAGTACAATGACAAGTAACCAACCATGCCCCCTGATCCAATATAGTCAGGGGGCATGGGTGGCCTAGTCGTCTAGGGCACCGCGATTTGCTGTGCAGAGGTGCATCCCTTGGACATGCCAGAAACCTATGATTGTGGGTTCGAATCCTGGTTCGCCTCCATTATGTTTCTGGGTTTGTCAGCACCATACCCATGCTCGTGGGTTTCACCGAAGTGGCAAATGTCTGAGACCTGCATCACTTCAGGCTTTCCTCCCACATTAAGCCGACACGCCATGATATAACTGGAATACTGTTAAAAGCAGTGTTAAACCCAACTCACTCACTCACTCACCAATCTAGTCAGCCCTCCTTATGACAAGTCTTCAGGACCTACACTAACCCACGTCCCCACAGAGTAACAAGATGCATGGCATCATGATGGCTGCTTGTCACATATAAGAGTTACCAGTTTTTCAAGGTATACCTTTCTGGGGTCCCCGCCATGATATTGCTGGAATGTTCCTAAAAGTGGCGTAAAACCATACTCACTCACTCACTCACTCAAGGTATACCATTTGTATTTTACCTTCTCTGCAAGGGCTTCTCCTACTGTGGTTCTGAAAATATCAAAAAAGAACAAAAACAATTGAGAGTAGAGATCACATTTCACTTTATTTCATGGATATGGCAGATTAACTATTGTCCTTTGAAAACATTGGGTGCTTTTAACTTCTTTCGAGTAGTATATATACATATATTTTCCAATATTAAGAAAGCCAGCAGCAGGGCTTTGAAATGTATTCAAAGTCAGGCAATTTTTTTTTTCCTAATGAAAGACTGACTGTGCCACCAATATACTGTGACAACAGATTCATTAGATATCTGACTGACTTGGGCACCAAGTTAACAATGTGTGAAAATCAACATTAGTTGACTTGTTTAAGGAAGTGTTCACGCTTTCTAAAAGTTATATATTGAGCAGGATGACAAACGTGACAGTGAGTAGAGATTGGAGAGGTGTGGAGTGGAGAGGTGTGGAGAGACGGTGTGGAGTGGAGGAGGGGAGAGACAGTGTGGAGTGGAGGAGGGGAGAGGTGTGGAGTGGAGGAGTGGAGAGACGGTGTGGAGTGGAGGAGGGGAGAGGTGTGGAGTGGAGGAGTGGAGAGACGGTGTGGAGTGGAGGAGGGGAGAGACAGTGTGGAGTGGAGGAGTGGGTAGTGGAGAGACAGTGTGGAGTGGAGGAGGGGAGAGATGGTGTGGAGTGGAGGAGCGGAGAGACGGTGTGGAGTGGAGGAGTGGAGAGACAGTGTGGAGTGGAGGAGGGGAGAGACAGTGTGGAGTGGAGGAGGGGAGAGGTGTGGAGTGGAGGAGTGGAGAGACAGTGTGGAGTGGAGGAGGGGAGAGACAGTGTGGAGTGGAGGAGGGGAGAGATGGTGTGGAGTGGAGGAGCGGAGAGACGGTGTGGAGTGGAGGAGTAGAGAGACAGTGTGGAGTGGAGAGACGGTGTGGAGTGGAGGAGGGGAGAGACAGTGTGGAGTGGAGGAGGGGAGAGACGGTGTGGAGTGGAGGAGTAGAGAGACGGTGTGGAGTGGAGGAGTGGAGAGACAGTGTGGAGTGGAGAGACGGTGTGGAGTGGAGGAGGGGAGAGACAGTGTGGAGCGGAGGAGTGGAGAGACGGTGAGGAGTGGAGAGACAGTGTGGAGTGGAGGAGGGGAGAGACAGTGTGGAGTGGAAGAGTGGAGAGACGGTGTGGAGTGGAAGAGTGGAGAGACAGTGTGGAGTGGAGGAGTGGAGAGACGGTGTGGAGTGGAGGAGGGGAGAGACAGTGTGGAGTGGAGCAGGGGAGAGACAGTGTGGAGTGGAGGAGTGGAGAGACGGTGTGGAGTGGAGGAGTGGAGAGACGGTGTGGAGTGGAGGAGTGGAGAGACAGTGTGGAGTGGAGGAGGGGAGAGACAGTGTGGAGTGGAGGAGTGGAGAGACGGTGTGGAGTGGAGGAGTGGAGAGACGGTGTGGAGTGGAGGAGTGAAGAGACAGTGTGGAGTGGAGGAGTGGAGAGACGGTGTGGAGTGGAGGAGGGGAGAGACAGTGTGGAGTGGAGGAGGGGAGAGGTGTGGAGTGGAGTGAGTGAGTGAGTGAGTTTGGTTTAACGCCGCTTTTAACAATATTCCAGTTATATCGCGGCGTGTCAGCTTAATGTGGGAGGAAAGCCCGAAGTGATGCAGGTCTCAGACGTTTACCACTTCGCTGAAACCCACGAGCACGGGTATGGTGCTGACAAACCTAGAAACATAATCGGGGCGAACCGGGATTCGAACCCACAATCATAGGTTTCTGGCGTGCCCAAGGGACGCAACTCTGCACAGCGAATCGCGGCGCCTTAGACGACTGGGCCACCCGTGCCCCCGGTGTGGAGTGGAGGAGGGGAGAGACGGTGTGGAGTGGAGGAGGGGAGAGACAGTGTGGAGTGGAGGAGGGGAGAGACAGTGTGGAGCGGAGGCGGGGAGAGGTGTGGAGTGGAGGGTGGAGGAGTGGAGAGACAGTGTGGAGAGGAGGAGTGGAGAGACGGTGTGGAGTGGAGGAGTGGAGAGACAGTGTGGAGTGGAGAGGAGTGGAGAGACAGTGTGGAGTGGAGGAGTGGAGAGACGGTGTGGAGTGGAGGAGCGGAGAGACAGTGTGGAGTGGAGGAGTGGAGAGACGGTGTTGAGTGGAGGAGTGGAGAGACGGTGTGGAGTGGAGGAGTGGAGAGACAGTGTGGAGTGGAGGAGTGGAGAGACAGTGTGGAGTGGAGAGGAGTGGAGAGACAGTGTGGAGTGGAGGAGCGGAGAGACGGTGTGGAGTGGAGCAGGGGAGAGACAGTGTGGAGAGGAGGAGTGGAGAGACGGTGTGGAGTGGAGAGAGTGGCTGAATTTCTGTATTGTAGAAACATTATCATAATATGAAGATATGTCTCAAACGGCAGAGAAAAAAGTGATGCTAAGATCCTTGTGTACAGATTATACCAAAAGGACAGTCACTTCTAAGACACAATTTCTGCTTTTCTCAGCATGGCCATATGTTTCCTAATAGGTAGTGAGTATGGTTTCCTGCAAGTTTTATCAATATTCTAGCACCATCGTGGAAGGGAAAACGAGGACTAGGCTTCACACAATCTACCCATGTGAGGAAATCAAACAGGCCTTCTGAGTGATGAGAGAACGCTTTACCCTCCGGCTACCCCACCCAATGCTTCTGAATATTCTGTTTGAGATGTATCAGTACATGGAATAAGACAGATTTCATAAAAAGTCAAATATAAACTCATCTAGTTCAAAATGAACTAAATTCTTGCAACCCCTGCTCTTCCATCATACAAGTGTTCCACATGGGATTCTAATGAAGGGGAAGCAACTCATACAATCATATCATGCATGCTAAGGTCTAGTATGTTAATGTCATTGCTGAGGACTTAATCATTTGAAAAACATGGCTTCTTCACTTTGCTGAAGCAATTTTTCCCCACACACAAGTTCGGGCTGTTACTGACATGCCTAAATCATTATGTGTAATGCTTATCAACGTGCCTATGACTAACGGGAAATGGGAAATTCTCCCATTTCAAATTTGCAACGACATGACAGTATGCTAATAGTATTTCATGTGTGCAGTGTGTGTGATAACTCACATCAGTAAGATTCTACCACATGGACCTTCCTATATGAGAACTGCAACACACCAAACCAACAACCAAATTCCAACAGGAATTAATGCAATTAGATACATAGCCCCGTAAACATATGTTTTGGAAAAGGGAATGTTTTAATTTGTTTAGAAAATAACCTTAATAAGTCTTGAATTTTATTTTCCTTAATTATTTAAGTTATATGTTTAAGTGCTATGAATCAGGCTTGGTGTAGAGTCCTAATCTCAGCATCGCTCTCATATTTTAGATTTTCAACTCCTATTATGAGAAATGAAAACCTAGAGCTCCAGATAACTTTTTGAGCAATTGAGTTTTTACTCGAAGGTTTCTATTTTAAGCAGTTCATTACATTTTTCATTGGGTAACCTGTATCTTTTCACTCATCTCTTCATCACTCTATTGTTTTTTTCCCAAAATGAGTAAACATTTTGAGATTTAAAAAAAATAAAAAATAAAAAATAGATGTATATAACGGTTCTAACTATAGGCTTGACTCAGAAAGTAGGTTAGCTAGTAATTGTGTTTCGGAAATCAGCTCCGTTGTATGCATGCTGAAAGAGCTTCATTGAGTATTTATGCTGCTGTTTTTATACATTTGAGTTTTTCATTGCATGCATTTCTGTATGCAAGTTGATTGAAAGTAATTGGCTTTCAAATATTTGGGGGTTGGGGTTAGGGGGGGATTTTAGGCAAATATGCAGCTTATCTGTAGCTCTGAAAACCTCTCATTTTTCCAACCTTAATTTTGGAAGAAGAAGAGCTGAATACCTCAGTTTGTTTGGTCGTTATAATGAAATTCATTAGAAAGAGACATATGCAGGCCAGTTTCACCCACTGAAGTCAAATATTGTTAAAACTTCAGCTTATGTAACCCAGGAGACAAAGATTTATAGGATCAGACCACCCGAACTACACTGGTATATGGTTGAGGCTTAAAACCTGTTTTCTCCTAGTGTGTGTGTGTGTGTGTGTGTGTGTGTGTGAGTGAGTGAGTGAGTGAGTGAGTGAGTGAGTGAGTGAGATCTCAGACGTTTAACACATTGGGAAAACAATGAGCATGGGTATGGTGCTGACAAACCCCGAAACATAATTGGGGCGAACCAGGATTCAAAAGCCACAACTCTCAAATAATGACTAACTGGATCGGGTGATCAGGCTTGCTGACTTGGTTCATGCATGTCAATATATCCCAATTGTGTGAATTGATGCTCATGATATCAATCACTGGGTTGACTGAGCCAGACCCTATTATATACAGACCACTGTCATATAGCTTGCAGATTGCTAAGTGTGTCATCAAACAAGAAACAAAACATTATTGAATCTAATGTTAATATACAAATTAAATGTTAAAAGACCTCTGAATTTAAGAAAATAAGAAAAATCCCAATTGTGAACAAAATATCAATTGTTTGTCCCAATTTGCTTGCCAAGGGCTACTAGTTTGGATTCTAGATACATCCCTGGTGTGGGTCTACATGTTACACTTAGTGTCTTAAACTGGGTGCAAATAGAGACATTCTGCATGCAATTTGCGTAATTATCAGTTACTGCTCGAATGGTGAGAGTTGTAAAACTTTAAGTAGCGAATGAGTATAAAGGGTAGCTTGGATAACTTATGTAACACTGTAAACTGGTCAGGACTAAACTTCATAATTTACAACGTATTTGTTGAAAGACATGCTGAGTAAACTTTGTCACCATCTTTAAATCATTAATCATTCTTAATTCCCTTCAAGTAACTTATTTAAAATAAAAAATGTTTCTGAAATTTATATTTCCACTCAGGTCAGTGACTGCATAATCATATTGTATGCACCAACACATCATTTTTTAACATTACTGCTTGTATAAACAAATACTTAAATAAATGTAGAGGTAGATTTTATGTTGCATTTGTAGACCTAAAAAAGGATTTGATTCTGTAGATAGAAAAAAAATTATTTGTTCTCCACAAATTTAGCCTGCCTGTTAATATGTTGAATATGATTCAGTCTGTGTACTCGTCTGTTACAGCATGTGTGTGGTGAAACGCTGGTTTTACGGAGTGTTTCGACCTCACTATTGGAATTAAACAGGGCTGTGTATTAAGCCCAATTTTATTTTCACAATTTATTTCTTAATACTTGTCGAAGAGGAGTACAATTATTCCCAGACTTACATGAATTTTTTCTATTGATGTCTGCTGCTGATGTTATTTTTATTTCTGATTGAGTAAGTGGGGTACAAGAGCTACTGAATATTCGAGATAATCATTGTTCAGGCTTGAACTTAAATGTTAATCTGACTAAAACTAAAATAATTGTTTTTTTGTAAAGGTGGAATTGTTAAACAACGTGAGAAATGGTATTATCGTAATGAACTTGTAGAAATTGTGTCAGAATATACGTACCTTGGACTCATGATCACTCCATCTTTAAATTAACAACAGATCTATCACATTTGTCGTTAAATAGGAAAAGCTTGTTAATAAATGTTTGAAAATTGGTTTGAACATGTGAAAAAATCACACTTGGAACATTTTTCAAAATATTTGATTAAAAACTTAAACCCATCCTTCTTTATGGATGCAAAATATTGGGACATCAAAGATGAGAGGTAGTAGAAAGGGTCTGCAAAAAACCTCTTGGTACAATACTTAACACCTTCAATGTAATGGCTTAAGGGGAATGTGGACGGTACCCATTCTTTATAAACAGTTTGGGGAAATGCATTAAATACTGGCTAAAACTACTTTATATTTCATCTAATAGACTTCTGCATTAGGCACATGAAATGTTGTTTAATTTCGATTCAGTAGGTAGACAGAACTGGGCAAGTAATTTTAGACTTATTCTGTTTAGTTCAGGTCTTGGATGTGCTTGGGTTTACCAAGATGTTGGATGTATACCGTATTCGACATAATAAGTGCCCAGAGCACTCTCAAAATTAGAAATGGGGGGCTCTTATTAGAATATTATTTTGGTGGAAAACAACAGAGTTGAAAGATCGAAAATTTTGTGGTTTATGCTGACAACCTGACATGTTTATATACGCCAGATATATTTTTCCAGAATTTAATTTCCCATTATTAAGGATGCATATAACACGTATTATACACGAAAAAAATAAGTCTTGTGTACATTGATCAATCAGAAGATTTTATTGGGATTGTTCACTAGCCAATATATTAGCAAATATCGCTGTTGGCGCTTATTACGTCGAATACGATAGTTAGTTTTCTTAACCTTTTTCAAGCCAGATTAAAAGATATGTACAGCCAAGAATGGACCAATATATTATCATCTAGAACTAGATATGAATATCATACACCTTTTAAGATAAGCCTAGAAGCAGTTGAAAATATAATAGATTCTACCTGTACATTTGCTACCCATTTTGCCCGTGCTCCAGTTGGGTGTACAAGACTTAACATTAATACTGGAAGACACCACAAAATTCCAACACCTGTAAGATTATGTACATATTGTAATGCAAACAAAATCAAAGATCTGTATCAGTTCATCTATTTATGTCCATCCTTCACATATAATCGAAAGCAATACATCCCAAATAAATATGTAATGCAACCGTCAGTCTACCAATTTATTTGACTTATGGCAACCTTAAATGATCAAAATTTTAAATCTGTCATGTTATATTTCAAATATGCCTTGAAGACCAGAATTGAAACATGTGATTCTACTTGGAATGTTACACTGTACTGTCTTGTTAATACTTCAAGTATTTTGGGTTCTTGCCAATCATACAAAAAACATTTGAATTGAATTTGATAATCCAAAGTTTTCCTCATTCGAGGATAGTCGATTATTCATGACAAACAATTTACACTGCGGTGACCTTGTATTGGCAGCATGCGCGTGGATCGCGTGCGCCACGTGCTTATTGAAGCATTACTTGTCCATTAATCCTGATTGAAACTGTGCGGTACATGCAGTGAAATCGTGCGCAGTGGAATATTGAGTGATTTGACAGCTGCGCTACAGCTTCCGCGCATATTGCGTCACAGTACCAGCAGCACGTGCACTTGAGTTGTCTGTTACATACTTGCCACACCCACAAACCCCCATAACGATTACAATCATGGTGCTATAGCTGCCGCTTTCAGTGTAGTCTATTTCAGCTTGCCGGTGTTGTCTGTTCAAGGCCGTGGATGCAGTAGATTACCTGAGACCTGTTTACCACGTGTTACATTCCGGAATCTGTCTCAAAACGAGGCAAACGCAGCGCAAAAAAAACTAAACTCATCATCGCATATCTCTGTTCACCAATAGATAAGAGACAAATAAAATTATAATAGATAACAACGTGCCAATTATATCATACACTGTTAAAATCCAACGTCAAGAGCCCCGACACAGCACAACCAGCTGATAACCGGCTTGAGCGTGCTGTGGAGCACCTGCCGTGACCGTTGACCCTTGACCTAGCTGAGTCATGTGACCTGCTTCGCTCTCCATCTTGAAACAAGGTTGGAGATTCATCGACAACTTGGATGCGGTAGCCAGCCTTGCTTTTCTTCTCTCTCTCGCGACAGCATCTTTTGTGTGGATTGTTCTCAAAACCGGATAAAATGTTCCGGAAAAGAAGTACGAAGGGTGAAGTTCAAACGGAATACTCATGTAGTATCCGTTTTCTGGACGATTCGGAACCGATTCAACTAAATTTCAAGGTATGTAATGTTCAGTGACCAGAGAGTGCAAATGTGCAGTATGCAGATGTTTACCGGTGCTGTATAGTAAACAAAGGCAAGGCTTTAGAGGCTTTTAAGCCTGACAACTACCACCTTGACACTGTTTTACACAGCGTAAGGTTGTGCAATTATCAATATCTCCACCCCGATCAAAGACGCTTTCTACCGGCCTTGTAGGGATATGCACACGCCAATTTCAATTTGAGGCGCGATTTCGTTAACAGTGGTAATCGCTCTTCAAAGAATCCTAAGGGTTGCGCCTTGCCGGCTGCAGGATTGTGTATATTTGCTGGGGACGTCACATCTGCAAGCTATCTAGGCAGCGAAATTGTTTTTCACGGTCTGTGAACATGTGGGCCAGTCTTGTTGAAAGTTTGATATTAGGTCTTCAAAAGCTACGCACAGTAGTTACAATGTAACCGTATGATCAAAGTAACGGTGCACTATTTCTGTTACGTTTTTCAACGTAACTAACTGTAGTAGAGTGTATTGTTGGGAAGTGTTATATATCGGGTATTACCAGTGTAACATTCTTCAAGTGTAACATTGTTTAAAACTAACTGCTATTCATTATCGTTTACTTCCCAATATAGTATATACACGTTATATCATGCTGATCCCTATGTACGTTTTAGTCGTATCTTAAATTTGCAGACCAATGTACTGTTACTTCATCAGTATAATAAAAAATTTGGTTTGAAAGCTTGCAGATTGTCACATGTTTTTGAAACTTGAATATTTTCATGTACTATCAAGACAACATTCACTTTATGGTCTAATATTGATTCAAACCTGGGTCAGAAGATCATTTCACATAGATTAATTACATCATGTACACACATGTTCTATTGTTAGAAAATACTTTGTCAAGTTGGACATTTAACAATAGTGAAGCCATTTTGCCAAGTGAAATTAATCTCAGCATGCAATGTAATCAGTACATGTTGGGTATGATACTATTGCAATTTACATGTTACATGTTATTATCATGACACTTGTGGCTAAAGAGTCAACTTGATCTGGTTGTAGTCAAATCGTCTTTCACAACACTGTACATAGCATGAAGCAGCACAGATTATTGTATCAAATTAATTCAATTTTTTAATGAAACAAGCTAAAGGGTGTACAATGTTTCAGAATTATTTTTTGGTGTGGACAGTCTGCTTGTCAACTCAGTCTGTGACTAACAAGCAACTACCGGTAGTATGAACAGTGCTGAATCGAAAGTCTAGTCAAATTGGTTTCAGTTGAGTAAGCATAGTTGATAATAGTTACTGTTTTTCTTAATTATCTGAAAATAATGTTGAGGATGTTAGCCTCAAGTGGTTTGGCTAAATATCAGGGTGCAGGCTAAAACATCACCGATTTCTCGGGCGAAAACGGCACCTCTATTTTAATAACGATAAGAACGAACATGTAGTAATATACATGTGTATATAGTTTATTTACGTGATATTGGATGTTTTTACATGTTATTGGATGTATTTGATGTATTTACAGGGTATTTTGCTGTTATTTGTATTTGTAAGAGACGATGTGAGTTTATTTTCATTTATTTTACTTCAAAGCATGTTATGTTTTCACAATAAGTTGAGTAGTGTACAGGCTAAGTTGGAATATAGTTGGAGTAGAGGCTAATTTCTAATGTAAACTTGTTTCAACATTTCACAATTATTGGTGTTTGCAAGTTACCATTTAAGTTAAATTTCATTTATTTTACCAAGGTAAAAAATAATAAGGTGCCGTTTTCGCCAGGAAATAGTGGCCGTTTTCGCCAATCGGTGCCGTTTTCCCCCTGTAGAGGTTTTGCTGAGGTGCCGTTTTAGCTATAACCATGATAACCCAAATATCATCATGTATCATTCCTGTATGAAACTTCACATACATAACCATTCCTGAATTAGTGGAGACAGAGGTTTAGCTCTCCTTCTGCTCCAGACGAGACAAAGATACCGTTAAGGTTATTCAATATTATCTGATTGTCTAAGAAACAAATACCAAGGAACAACAATTGTTAGAAAATCAATGTCAGATCTTCCAATTAACCAGCTACGTTTCCAGAACAGTTCTAGTGAGATAACGTGTTAGATATTTATTATTGTTGTACTGAATGCGTACATGTAGGGGAAATGGTTGATACTGTCCTGTTAGAAGATACATACACCTTTTGCCCTGTTGTAATGGACATTCCAATTTCCATCCTGGTCGGGACCCCTGTGCCTGGTGTCCCACCCTGGCGGTGACAAGGAGCCTGTGAGTAACAGTACATCAGGCTTGTGGGTGTGAGCAAACATTGTCCGCCCACTCAAAACTGAATGGTCGCTGTAATTGAGCTTGGCTCCCCAAAAATAAATATCCACTGTGAACTTGCTCATTTAATTCACTGCAGCTTTCGTTTGAATTATTATGTCATGTTGGGGCAAATGGATCATTAGTTTGTTGAGGATATGTCAAGGAAAATGGCTGATAAGCACTCACTGGCTACTGGGATGAAAGACCTATATATTTTTTTAGACACAACACATTTGGTCTTTTTCAATCTTTTTCCTTGTTTTGACTCGGGGCTCAATAGAAAAATTAAATTGAGTTAAAAATAACAGTTGAGGAAGTACACAGGTGTGAATCATCAAACGTTTGATGTCATTTTGTCAGGAACAATGAAGAATGCAGACTCTATCTAGAATCATTTTGTGTTTTCAGTTTGCAAAGAGTTTGCTAATTCATTATTTACGAGGCCCAAACTGTCTGTTGTATATACAACATCTGCCATCACATGATCCGACTGTTTATTGAGGCTATAACCAGTCCAGCATATAAGGCCATTGTCTCTAGGGTATGGAAAGTGGCTTTTAGGTAGTTGGACAATGGTATTACAATGGTATTACATATGGCTTTCAGAAGCTCCCACCCCTCCGTCCCCCTTTCTACACCTGATACAAATGTTGCCACTGTTCAACAGATGCAGGTTTGATTACCCTCAGCTAGGTGGTAAGGTATTTTATTGCCTGAGGGTATTCTTTAGGGGGGGGGGTTGGTATTAGGGATGACATGGATGGCCAGTGATGTGGAACGCTGCTGGTCACCCGTTTAACAGCTGGGGTTGCTGAGGTGTTGATTGGATAGCAAAAATGCTTGTGTCAAAAGTTCAGAATAAACTCCAGGTTTTTTTTATGTGAGGTCTTCAAGGTTTTAACCAACTTTAAATGTTAAGTTGAACTGTTTTTTGTTTGTTTTTATATTTGTAATCACAATTTGTGACAACAGTTGCAAGAAAAGAAAAACCACATTTTTGTGCAGGGCCGTTGTAAAAGAAAAAAGCGTTTTTGTGAGATGAAATTGTTTTAAGCACCTTTTATTACATTTGCTCAGTTATCTAATCAGACATGTGAAGTAATGCTTTTACTTACCGGTAGCTCGTGGCTAAGGCACCTGTGACAGAGAGGTCTGCATTCTACCATATTGGTCTTCCTTTGTTCGTGCACATTGATTTAAATAAAAATTCCATTGCCTAATTTTGTATCAGAAACCTTTGAATGGGTGGAAAGTCAGTGCAGAATTGGATTTTGGCAGTAGGTGTGTATCTGGTGTACAAGATTCAGACAGCAACAATAAGTTTTACATGTACATGTTCAAAGTAACACAAGTGTGCATGCATGTGGTATGTGTACATTGGACTTTGCAAAGTCATAGCACCGTAAAGTGTGAATGTGGTCTGTGGGTGTATCTCTGTACATTGGAGCATGTTTCAGCAACGTAAAGTGTGCATGTGGTCTGTGGGTGTATATTTGTACATTGGAGCATGTTTCAGCAACGTAAAGTGTGCATGTGGTCTGTGGGTGTATATTTGTACATTGGACCATGTTTCAGCAACGTAAAGTGTGCATGTGGTCTGTGGGTGTATATTTGTACATTGGACCATGTTTCAGCAACGTAAAGTGTGCCTGTGGTCTGTGGGTGTATATTTGTACATTGGACCATGTTTCAGCAACGTAAAGTGTGCATGTGGTCTGTGGGTGTATATTTGTACATTGGACCATGTTTCAGCAACGTAAAGTGTGCATGTGGTCTGTGGGTGTATATTTGTACATTGGACCATGTTTCAGCAACGTAAAGTGTGCATGTGGTCTGTGGGTGTATATTTGTACATTGGACCATGTTTCAGCAACGTAAAGTGTGCCTGTGGTCTGTGGGTGTATATTTGTACATTGGACCATGTTTTAGCACCGTAAAGTGTGCATGTGGTCTGTGGGTGTATATTTGTACATTGGAGCATGTTTCAGCAACGTAAAGTGTGCATGTGGTCTGTGGGTGTATATTTGTACATTGGACCATGTTTCAGCAACGTAAAGTGTGCATGTGGTCTGTGGGTGTATGTTTCTACAACCCAAGTTGAACATTTCCCCAAGCTTGTCATAAACAAAATCTCCACTTTGTTGTAAGTTCCTCAATGTCCTTGTAATCCCCGTCTAAGTGTGACTGTCATGTAGTCACAGATTAACTTCACCAGTTAAAGGGTCAAGGCCACTTTCTCAAAGTGACGCTAATGTCTGCAAGGTTCCCTTCAAAACAGTTAACGTGACCACGTGATAATGGTCACTCGACAATGAAACGGATGATCATGTGTATAAGAATTTAATTCTTTTTAAGTAAGTTATTTCTCTATGATGTCTGTATGACCCTGTAAAGGTTGGCTTTGTGTGTGTCGAAAAGATTTTCGATGGGATAATGTCGGCTAAGGTTCTCCCTGTTATAACTATTAATCCTTTCCTCCTCTCTGCTATTGAAATTCCTGAACCTTGAAATGCAACATTTTTGTTCCTGTAGGTGGATCCTGAGTGGATCTTGTTGCAGGAAAAGTGTCAGCTAATCGTAGGTCAGACTGGACAGTTAAAATCTCAGAAAGTGTTCTTTTACACAGCATCATACAAAACTGGAAATTCTTGATTCTGTGTGCTTTGAATATTTTGTGTAGAGTGACATTGGATGATCAGATAATCTCCTAAGTGCAAAGTTTTAATTTGTATGTAGGATCTTGTCTAAATCCGACAGTTGGTTACCATGGAAACTTGGGATTGTGGCCAGAAACAAACACAGTGATAGCAAAACTGGCTGTTTAATCATAAATCTACAACTATCCCTACTTTGTGCAACAGATGGACTTTCAGGCAGTGAAAGCTGTCAACAGATGCTTTGTTGTGGTGATGGGTCTATATTGGGAGCTCCCAGCAAGCCACTGCAGGAGTTAGGGTTGTGCTTTATTGGCAATATCGCCCATGTGCAATGAGAGCATATGATACTACATTGTACATCCTTCAGCATGTTCAGTAAAGCATACACATAATGTCAAGACCATGTGTCCCTCTCATATGAAAATAGTTATATCACAGAAACATCCTGGCTTATTGTGCCACAATGCATAAAAATCCAAACTGTACTTTTATCAATGATTTCATCTATTATTCATGGACACTGAAACACTGAAACAGTGAAGCTAAATGTTTTATGTAGACATTTAGTTTTTAATACTTGGATATTATCACGATAGCTTTTGAAAGAACTATGGAGATATTTGCTAGTCCTGGAAACAAGTTTTAGTTTGTTGTTGTTTAAGTTCACTACACAATAAGTTAACTAATTGGTTATAGAAATACAACATTTATGTATTGTTACCTGTTTAATATTTATTCATGAGCTGAGGGAGATCATTCATTACATAAATGACTCCACTTCAACACATTATCGCTGTAACCTTGCATTAGGTGTTACGGTTGTGTAACCTGTAGAACAAGTGTTTGATTGCTCCCTTATACAATTACACAGAAACCAGGAAGATATTATGTAATATGCTCTCTCCACCTGTTAGAGATTTCATGCTTGATTACAGGTGTGTGTGTTCCCTACAGCAATGGCTAATCAGTGAGCCGCTTTCCTTTCAGCAATGGTTGTATGCTGGCATAAACTGGATCAACTTCACTGTATTTTGCAGGCTTTATCTTGAGTGATTCGTTCAGCTCCCGTTTACAAAACGAAAATATCATATTTTTAGGTTACATGAAACTGGTATTGTTGAGCAAACATCTTTTCTGAATATCAACTAGGATCTCACTTCTAACTGTTTCCGATAGAGAGGAGTGTGAAACATTACTGCAAGCAACTCTTTTATACCCGAGGCTTTCTCTTCTCATAGAGGCATTTTGTCAGTTTCAAACAGTTATGAGAAGTAGAAATATCAATTATAATCATAATTACAGAGCTTCAAATACAACTGAAAGTCAAATATGACTGATTAAAATGTTTCAGAGTAATGCCTAAGTTGGTAGCATACTAAGAAGCGTATCATAAGAGACTCTGAAGTTGTGAAAATAAAAAAATAGAAGCTATAGTGAAAGTTCCCTAATTTTATATGTCTATTTTAGAAAGTTTGACCTTGTTCAAACCATACACATGCACCCATGCATCCACACGCACACACTTTGCAAAAGAAGTAGCTTTATGTAATTCTGTTTCTTTTCAATTGAACTATTCTGAAGTTGCTGATGACACAAGCAGTTTGATCCCTGGTATCTTGAAAACCTAGGCCTGAAATGAAGAAGGATTAGGGTGAAGTATCTATGACAATCTCAGCTGATAGCAGGACCCCTGATAGACCTGGCCGTTGCTGGTCTGTGCCCTGGTCTATCAGGTAATCTGATGCTGGTGCAAGCACCTGCAGGTGTACTCGCGGGTCACATGATACACAAGGTGCTAGGGCTTCTGTTGTCATTGAAACACAGCCTGAAAGTCAACATGTAAAAGATATACCTACAAGATTTTTTATTTTGATTTAGGTTATATTTTCGTTACACAATTCAATTGGAAACAGTGAAGGAAGTTTGAGCTTCTTGTGTTTCTGTGTTTTTGATGAATGAGTGTTTCAGTGGGCGACATTAGCATTAGAAATACAGTCAGTTTGCAGTAACCAAAATGTATCAAAGAAGAGTCGGTGTGCTGTAAGAATAAGTTAAAGATTTAATTGATTGATTATGATTATGACTATGATTATTCCATGAAAACCCTATTGCGATAAACAACGTAATAATCTCCCCAGGCATTTAGACAGAAGCAAGAGAGACACTTGTGGTTGTCATGATGGAACAGAATTAACACTAATTATGTCACTTTCGGGTTTGAAATGCTGATAATTTGCCAGATTGCCTCCATGGTCACAGTGACATTAAAAATTAAAAATAATGATAAGAAAGAAAGAAAAAATAATGGGCAACACATATCTTTTCCCAATTAAGTGGCATTTGGTTTCAATCCTTGTGACCCAAATTCATTGGGTCATTGTTTTAATAAGTTATTGCCTGGGAGAAGAACTGGAGTTTGCCATTGTGGAATATTAATCATTTATGAAATTACTTCTGATTGGTAGTCGTCCAATTTTGAGCATGTCATCCCAAGGGAAGTAGGTCATTTAAAATTGATGCCATTTTCTTCTAAGTGTCGGTGATGTCGACTGATTATTTTGGCGTGGAGTTTATCATTGGCCTGTGTACTACTGACAGTCTCACAGTATTGATTTTATGGAGAATTTTACAAGCATCTGTCAAAAATGCTGACCTGGGGGTCTACAAAGATAACGCTTCTTTCTCAAATGGTCTTTTTTCGTGAAAAGAATTAGATTAAAGGCCAGTGTGTGTGTTACTTTGATACCCAATTCAGCCTTGCATCAGAGGAAACTGCCACAGGATTCAATCAGCATGATTGGGTAGACATGATGCCAGGAAAATAACGAAACAGAGAAAGCAATGTAATTATATCTATGAAACTTTTGAAGACAAGAAAACATGTTTCAAGCAACTGTTGCAATAAAAAAAATAGTTTGCCCCATCCACCCAATCAGTCATTGAGTACATGAATGATACTACTGGTACTGTGGCGTACTCTGCCCAACATTGTCATTGAGTACATGAATGATACTACTGGTACTGTGGCGTACTCTGACCAACATTGTCATTGAGGACGTGAATGATACTACTGGTACTGTAGCGTACTCTGCCCAACATTGTCATTGAGTACATGAATGATACTACTGGTACTGTGGCGTACTCTGACCAACATTGTCATTGAGTACATGAATGATACTACTGGTACTGTGGCGTACTCTGACCAACATTGTCATTGAGGACGTGAATGATACTACTGGTACTGTGGCGTACTCTGCCCAACATTGTCATTGAGTACATGAATGATACTACTGGTACTGTGGCGTACTCTGCCCAACATTGTCATTGAGGACATGAATGATACTACTGGTACTGTGGCGTACTCTGACCAACATTGTCATTGAGGACGTGAATGATACTACTGGTACTGTGGCGTACTCTGCCCAACATTGTCATTGAGTACATGAATGATACTACTGGTACTGTGGCGTACTCTGACCAACATTTTCATTGAGGACATGAATGATACTACTGGTACTGTGGCGTACTCTGCCCAACATTGTCATTGAGTACATGAATGATACTACTGGTACTGTGGCGTACTCTGCCCAACATTGTCATTGAGTACATGAATGATACTACTGGTACTGTGGCGTACTCTGCCCAACATTGTCATTGAGGACATGAATGATACTACTGGTACTGTGGCGTACTCTGCCCAACATTGTCATTGAGTACATGAATGATACTACTGGTACTGTGGCGTACTCTGCCCAACATTGTCATTGAGTACATGAATGATACTACTGGTGCTGTGGCGTACTCTGACCAACATTGTCATTGAGTACATGAATGATACTACTGGTGCTGTGGCGTACTCTGACCAACATTTTTCACAAAAGTAGTGTAGTAATTGTTTCTCTAACCTTGATTTGAAAGGCATGTAATTGGACTTTGATCATAACAGTTTGGACCTGTTTAAATTTGAAAAAGTTATTTGTTATCAGAGGCAGTCAGGATTTTTGAATAAGGGGGAGTGTACATAATACCCAATAGACAAAGTGCCCTTCCTGTGGGTGCAGTAAACGTGAAGATGTCTGAAAAGGGGTGTGTGTATGAAAGGGGGAGGGAGGGGGAGGGGGAGAAGGTGCATACCATCTGCACACACCCCACCCTCCAGTAACTTTACTGAAACAAGCTTTGTGCCTAGACTTTGGACTTCATATGATAGTGTTTAAGCACTATGTCCTGTCATTAGTCATGATATGGCAACACGTGGATATTCTCATTGTTAGCTTGACATTGCCTTATTTCAGTTATTCACAACATTGGGATACATGCATTTGTTATAGTGAAATTCATTAGAATACGGCAGCTGGTGTCTGTGTTAACATGGACCACACTGCATCAGGAGTGTGTGGAGAGAATTTTCAGAATTTCAAATCATGAGAACAGATACTGCATGTACTTCGACATTTATACTTTCTTGAAATATGCAGACAATTAGTAACCAATTTTAGCTGATTTCTCATTGGTTGAACCTGTTGAAAGAAACCAATCATGAACAATCATGAACAGTGATCAGTGATGAAATTCCACCCAAGTCCCAACTCTGCTTGTGCAGAGTTCATGGTTGCATGGCTGTTAACAATGTCTATTTATGATACCAACACACTTCATGTTATGGAGAGAGCTTATCAGTAGAGGGGTAAACGATACAGATATCACTAATGAAGTTGGCCCGTGTGCACCTATAATCTCATTATTAAGGTTAATTTGTCAATTATCTCCCTTTACCATATTTCTAAAATATTAGGGTTAGCAGGTCTCTTAGTCTTATCACCGGAAATAAATTGAAAATGGGCACTTTCATACAAGTGTTTGAGTTTATGCTATACAAGTTTATATAGTTTATTTCATGCGAGTCTATTTTGGGAGGAGAGATGTTGTGAGTAGCTGCATCACGGAAACATTTTCTTCATGAAATGAAGGCTTGAGTTATATACCCTAGTACTTGAAGTGAAGCCCATTCTAGGTGCCAATGGCCTTTGGCCCTGGTAGTAACAGACGTGCAGGGATAAAATGTAATAATTGTTTTATCATGGTCAACATTCTATTTTTCAAAGCACTTTCCTATTGTTTGCAGACTTTACATGCCGAACATACTGCACATTAATTTGATTGTACTACTTCCTTAGGATGGTCATCGAGGTGGTTTGGTCACTTCGGTATTTATTGTACACACTAGCCAGGGAGAGATCAGAGTGCACTCCCTTTGTCGGTACATCGAGTAATGAGTGCGCGTTTGAGTTGAGTGTTGCGCGTGAATATCACAAAACAGCCACGTATTTGGGCTATACCTGTATACAATTTACACTTCATGACTGCCTATTGTGCCTCCACATAGTAGCTGTGACTTTAAATGGGTGACGCGACAGTTCTGCGCTCAATATGGACCATATTGAATTACATAATTGAAACTGTGCATTTAGGGACAGGTGTCACCATGTTAATGTTGAACAGTGGTCATGTTGATTTTCACAATTTGGTTAGCTCATGGTAAACAGATGCAGGTAATTGGTTTAGGACTTATCAGGCATCAAAGTAAGAATGGAAAATACAATTTTCTCAAGAAAATGAGTACAATATTGACATTACCTCTAGGTTAAGATACAGTTTGCCAAGTAGTGGACCTTATGTTTAAAGCTGATACAGTAAGCATTGAACAATTCACATTGATAAAACATTCAAGTGTGAGCTGATTGTTGTTATGTAAATCATATATATTTTTTTATACCAACTTGAAGGAAGGACACATTGTAGAAAATGTTCATAGGTATTGCATAGTATATCATGTGTATGTCTCTAAACATGCCAATGACAGTAGAAGAGAGTGCTGCAACTACCAGATATACTGCAGTACTGGAAATAGAAGCTATCCTGTACCAAGGACATTGTGTCGCCAGGAGCATAGTTATAGTAGGTGACATGTTCAATAAATAGGGTTGATGTTTGCAGGTCTCACTTCAGATGACGCATGGGCTAACTTCAATTTCAATAAGACAGCAAACATAAGTAGCTGTGTTAGGATTGCCAAGTACTAATACTTATGACAAACTATTGTGATACTTGATGATGTTATACACCAGTACTAAGATGAATTGTCAGACTCCTACAGGAATGTTTCAAAATTCCACTTCAACACACAGGCATCACTTAAATGAGAACCAATTGCTACACTCCCACCAATGTCTGTAATTATGATAATAATTAACAGCAATTATCACACACCACCAACCACGTCATGGTCACTTTATTTTGTTTCGTCACATTCTTTATAGTCGTGGTGTTAACACAACCGATGTGTACTCAAGGTTTATGACAAATTAAGGGCTACTATGCTTGACATGTCATTTTGTCACTGCAGGGCAGGTACGTTATATAGCCATGACCCTGCATAGTGAAGAGGTTAGGCGGTCAGAGGTCCTACATTAGGAATAGGCCAATAGTTTATGAACTTCCGATGAGATGTGAACACACATAGTAATATGAAAGAACTGGGTGGTCCTTAACAGTTTTTGAGTAGTATATCTCACTCACTCGTTAATCAGCAGTATTGTGAGTGTTACATTACTAACATCCCAACATCCTAGCTGAAGGTGAAACTAGAACTGCAGTTTTACATCGTCATGATACTTACCATCCGAAATTGACACTTACGTGATTGTCGAGCAATGTCAAGGACATGTTTTTCAGCAAGGAGGATGACTTGAGATTCGACCAAAAGGTTTTCAGTGAACCATGACAGTTAACAGTGGTAACAGGGAATAATAACTTGAGAACTTTTGTACACATAAAAAAAAAGCTTTTACAGTTCATTTTCATGCCATGTAATATGTCCTTTTATGCTTTTATATATGTATTGGCAGTTGAGCTCGCAAAGGTCCTTGTTTAATTGGTTTAGTAAGAATACACATGAAGCTTCACTTGTTGGGAATCAAACCCATGCATTGTCCATGACAAATGATCACCTACTGGCTGTCCCGCCAGCCAGAAGTAGGTTTCCCCTCCATCTGTAGTCAGATAATGCCTGCATACTGGTATTTGTGGCTTGGTTCTCTTCCTACTCGCATGCTTTCTTCAGCCCTATGTCCTTGCTTCCATACTCCGATAGTTGGCAATTATCTGTAAGCAACCCAGAAAGGCTATTGAGCTAAATACCAACATCAAAGAAGAAATCTGATTAGTGAGCCTGTGAAAATGTAGGGAATCTTTGTATTTGTGCTATTGTGTTTAGGGGAATGTGTTGCCAGGAAACTGCTGAGTTTTTGGTTCAATGGATGGTCAACAATTGTGCTTCAATTCAGTTATGAGCCATTGGTTAAGGGCCTCCTATGTGTCTGGGTTCAATATGTTGTCAGCCATGGAACAGCTGGCATCAGTTTGTCATCATCCTTTGAGGGACATCAATGAATCTTCAAATATTGATCATATTGGGCTGCAATGAATGGTCAGTCAGGAATAAGTTTGGGCTTAATGAATAAAATCATGAATATTGAGACAGACTCTTGATGGTCAGGTATGTCTTTGCAGACTCCACCAAGAGCAGTCTTTACCATCAGATGTATGAAAAAAACCTTGTCATTCTGATTTTTTTCTTCTGAATTTTAATTTTTAGGTCGGCGGATCAGTAATCCAAGCAAGAAAAATATAAGGCCTAATGTCCTAGTTGCTACCACCATGTCCTTCACTCTTTGAGTAAGGATTTAACTGAACATCTGTTCACAAACAGTTTCATTTCAATGTCTGTTTTTATGGTATGGAGATACAATTTCTGTTGTCCTCAGTGTAGAACTAGGAAGTCAACATCAGCATCGTCTTACAGTGCCTCCTTACTGTGTTTATGAAGCCATTACTTGAACCACTTGGCTTGTTGCCTGTCATGGGCCTCTGAAAGGGAGCCTCACTTGCCCAACAACCTGATCCCAATTGTGGGAGCCAGATCAGCTTCCTAATCTGACTGATGAGAGAAGACAAGGAGATCCTAGCTCACATTGTCTTCTAACATGTCAGAAAATCCTCCTGGTATAAACACATCCCATGGACAGACATGTAATTGGATTACACACAGGAGTGGGTTTTTATCTAAGAGGACATATTTCCATACATAAATAGCATTGCTTGTTAGTGATGGTCACATCTGGCAGCATCTAGAGGTCCTGCTGGTGTTGTCAGTGGAATTTATACACTCCTGAAAGTGTAGTCTGTTATCATGGTTATCTGCCTCTGTCAGTTGGTCAAGGACATTTGATAAAAGGTCATCATGAAAAGTTTGGGTATAAGGTTTGTTTTGATAGTTAAAATAATATCGATGCACTTTGGCATCAATGCCCATGGCACCATAGGTGAAACATGAAGGGGAATCCTAAGGCCCTTGCTTCCTCCATGTTGGAAAATTTTGGCGAATTTTCAATCATCCAAATTATGTAAACATTTGCAAATCAAGTTTGGACCATCATCTAATTATAATTTCATATTCTTGAATCTGTCCGAGGGTTTTATGTCTTACTTGCTGAATTTTGACTGTGGTCATTCCTTGGTTTTAAGGAACAGCAGTATACAATTTTTGGAATGCTATGGGAGACACAGTGCTTGATACTTTGGGAACTTCAGACATGGAATACCAAAATTATATGTCCCAAGTGTACTGTTATGCATGTATCACCATATGGTTTTCCGTTCAATTGCAAAAGAAAAAGGTCCACATTCATTTGTATGCTGAGAATTAAGAGATGCTTTGTACATTGCTCCCCAAATATTTGCTGACGTATAGACTTTCTTATAGTGCAATACCTGACAGTTACTGGTAAGGAGAAGCTCTGCAAAGGGGATACAGCCAGCGGAAGGCGATAACAGCTAATGTGATATCTCCCTGCTTGTACTTAGCTGATCAGTGTGTCAGAAAGTGATCTCCCTTACCTGCTTACAGACGGCTATGAACAGACTCTTTCAGCTGTCAATTGACCTTACATGACCTAAAATAACTCAACCCGAAAACTGAGAAAGGTGAACCCATGTCAACACTGGGTAAATAATATGTCGGGTCCTCAATGAGGGAAAAAGGTTAAGAATGTGTAGGACATTTCGCCATCTGTTAACTGGGAGGGGTGGGGTTCAAGAAATTAAACTCTCGTATCCCACTGATTTCAGAATTTGGTTGGGCGATAAATTCATTGCCTTTGGGTAAAAGATCTGCTGTTTGATTGACAGGTAGATAATCAGGAAGAATGGCTGAGTATTTATAGACAGTTTGTGCAGTAGTTTTGTGTGAAATGTTTATGTTTGTATGCTGTTTGGCAAGTTTTGCAAACAATGTTTATTATGAACAGTTTACGAGATGGAGTATGAGTAAACAATTACACCTACTGGTGACGGACAGATGCTCCATTGTAGGACAAATTTAAACTGTTTTTAAGTTGTCAGAGCTTTTATCTTTAATCCAGTTAATTCTTTATTGTAACATGTTGTCTGGCTTTCTTCATGAGTAACTGATGACTGTTTCCTACATTATTTTATTCTGATTTAAACATGGCCAAAGTAGACATGGCAAACATACATTTATGATGACGATTAATCTTACCAAGCCCTGAAGGGATATACCTGTACAGTCCCACCCACATGTGCAGCAAACCGTTGAACATCTCAAGGACACACATCCTATAACTCTTTCTTTCGTTTAAACCAAACAATACCTGCTTCTAATATTCCCCCCGATTATGTTTCTCGGTTTGTCAGCACCATACCCATGCTCCTAGGTTTCAGTAAAGTGGTAAACATCTAAGACCTGAGTCACTTTGGGCTATCCTCCCACACGCCGTGATATAAACCAGGAATAGTGTTCAAACCAGCATTAAACCCACTCACTCACTCTTATTATACTTGCATTAGATTTTTTTTACTCTGGAGTGGTTTTGACAAAATTAATACCTTCTTCACAGCTGTTGGACATAGAGTGTTAAAACCGCCCCTAGCATCACTGGTGATGAGTTATGACCCTGTGTCTCATCACTGGCCCTGGATGAGGCGAGGTAGAAGACAGATGTCATTAGACTCACAAGATATCCTGGGGATCAAAGAGATTAGTAAGAAATGTCTTGTGAAGGTCTCTTGTACCTGTTTCATGTGTCCCTGCATTAATCAGGGTCTGGAGTGGTTGGGGTTATTGTAAGTCTGACCCCTGGCCAGGGAGATACACAAGGGGCAGATCCGGTTACACTTGTAACCTCATTATTTGTAAACATGGAGGATGAAGGTGTGTCAGTACCTCCTTATGGCAGACATTTCATTCCCTGTGATTGGTCTGTTATGTTTTGACAACAAACGTTTGAAAAAATTAGACTTAGGAAGGTAAAATCTTCTTTCATATTGTTGAAAATATGTTTGGGATTCTCTGTGAAACGTAGCACATCCTGCATAACTATGACAACAGCATGTTATTTCTGCTTTGATACAAATCAAGGGAAACAACTCACACACTGGTTGCCTGCTGTTGTAAAACTGGCCCCAAAACTGTCTTCTGCAATCAAGTGATTTTATGAAAATAAGATTTATATATTATATTATGCTTGAAGAGATATTGTGTATGTTCTACTCAAACAATGTAAATGGACACCTCATTCTTTCATATTACTATAGTTATTCTGTCATAACAATGATGGCATGGAAGAATTGGGTGTTCTTTTTCTTTTGAGTAATATATTTGAAGTCTAATGTTGAGTCAACTCCACATTCAAATTCAGCATCAAAGAAGAGGAGACTTTCCAGAATCAAAATCTTGATATGTGACTACGTAGGTGTTGAATTAAAAGTGTGCACATGAGCACTGCTTGGAACAGTCTTTCATCATGTTAGATGCATCGTATTATGTGGGAGGAAGGCCCAAAGTGATGCATGGTGTAGGTATTTGCCACTCTGGTTAAACCCACACCCAGAACTTACTGCTGACTAATGGGCATAAAAACTGGCAGGAATTGGAGACGGCAATAGATCCTGGCACAGCTAAGGGCTGCAACTCAGAAAGCTAATCAATGATGAAGAACAATTATTGATTCCTTCAAACATGACACTTACTTATGTGTAGTAGGATAACTGTACAACTTGAGCTGCTAGTCTGGAGTACAGGTCAAGTTCTATGGGTATAGCATTGTAGAGTAAGCTTGCCAATACAAGTCCATAAATTAACACTACACTCTACTTGAAATATCAAGTGGGATGTTTGGTCTGTACTACAATCAAAACATTGGCTGCTATTAACAATTAAAGATCCTTACAAAATTGGTGGATGACATGACTGTTTGCACCCTTCCTTTGTTTTATGCTGACTGAATGTTGGACCAAAGATTTGCTCTGGGGCTGCGTGAAACAAGAATAGACGTATTGCCCGTACACATTATATCACAAGATCTATGACACATGTTCTTTTGACCTTCTGTTCTGCTGGAAACAAACATAACCTTTGGATTTGTTAGCCATAAAGTTGGTTCATTGTGCTATCTTGAATCTGGGCAAGGTCATTGTCTATACCTGGTGGAGTTCAAAGCGATGTGTCCAGGAAGGGGAGTAATAATACGACTCATCAAATAATAACAGGACCTGTCCTGCTTCCTCTTTCCTGCATAAATGCTGTTAGCGTGGTAATCATTGCTGTTTTCTGAGACACACCTGTGCTTAGGGCATGAAAACCTTCCAACAGTGCCCGCTTTTTGTAATGTTAGCACTAGGCTCTTCTAAGTACCCTACTTCCCTGTGATAGTTGTAATAATGAGATCATTCCCAGGTAATCATAGGTCTGATACAGGCAAGTAGTCCATGCATACCGTAATTTTTCTTTTAGAGTCTCCTACATGAATATGCAATAAAAACCGTTAATATGACTATTGTTAATGGGTACAAGTTGTCAGGATTCACAATTTTCTGGATTAGCAGATCATGGATACGATGTACGTAATCATGTCGCAGTGTTTCCAGGTGTCGCTCCATGTACAAATGTCACGTGGTATATGGGTGTTGCACCATTATGTACAGGTGTCAGATCATGTACAAATGTAATATGGTATATGGGTGTTGCACTATAATGTGCGGGTGTTGCGTTGTGTACTGGTGTCGCATCTCATTCTCATGAGTAACCATCTAGAGGGTTAGGTGACTGTATTGACAGGGTCTGAACTTCAATGATGTAATGTGGGTTGATGCAACATTTGTTTCAAACTTATTTCACAAGTTTTTCTTGACATTCAGCCAAATTTCAGGATATTTCTCCAAACCCTTCTTATGAACCTGTCATATTCGTTTGTTTGCCCCGACTTTCCTTGCCAACAACCTGAATCTATTCTCACCTCCCCCATGATTATGGACAGTGATGTTTTCACATTGTCTATGTCCAGGACAACAAGGCTCCACGGCTCCTCACTTGTTCAATTCAAAGAAGTAATATCAGGCGTTTGTACTGTTTCACCTATGTTCAGTCTGGCCAGGATAAATTGGACTCTGTCTGTGTTTTCACTACTTTAGTGGTGTTTACTCGGGTAATGTGTGTGTTGTCTTTGACCAGCCCCTCTGCTCCCCACATGGTTTATTTTAGTGTGGTATGTGAGAGCCACCTGAAGCCATTCAAGACTTAGAAACAAAACTGTTATGGTCAGGACAGACTCCAGTGTTTTCACAACCTGAGTTCCTCTCGCGGCATTCTGGGCAGAATAGGTACCTTGTGTTTAGGTAAGAGCCAACTCAGATAGAGTTGGGTGGTCTTGCTTATTTATCATGAATTGTACAAATCATGTATGGGTGGGTAACCAGAGAAGACCAACTAGGTTTGACCTGCCCTTTGTGTAGTCAAATCCCAACAGTATGTTGCTCACACTATTGACCATAGGTTTGTCTGGTCCAGGTTCAATACGCTTTGTGCTGGTGGGCACGGGTGGCCCAGTCGTCTAAGGCGCTGCGATTCGCTCACTCACTTTGTGCTGTCCTGGGCTCACTTGCACAAAGCGATCTTAGTGCTAAGATGATTGTAACTCCCATACTTTAACATGGGCTTACAATAGTCTTAGCGCTAAGATCGCTTTGTGCAAGTGGGCCCTGGTAAAGCTGTTGTATTGCTGACAATGTACAGGGTACAGGGGATTCAGGGCACAATAGGTTCCACCCTTGCTAGTTGTGAGACCTTGTTTGTGAGAAACGATGGTCTCCATGTGTAATGGGGCTTGTTGTGGGTCAGCATGCTCCGATTGAGTGAGTCGGTGTTCATGCAGTCAACCACTAGTTGCCTGGTTGCACTTGAACTTTCAAAGGCTGCTGTGATGTAGCAGGAATGTTACTGACAGCAATGCAAAACTTGCCATGCACTGAGTAGTGTGATGCTTCTGTAGCTTCCAGACCATCAGTTCCCTGAGATTCCTTTTTTGACTGGAGACTGTATGGGTGCAGCTTCCAGAGGACACACTTGCCCTGAATTTGTTAATGATGAGGGGGTGTTTGCTTTTCATCAGCCAGGGTATGTCCCTCACAACAGGAGGGGCAAACATATGTACCTGTTGGACACGGCAGAGATGTGGTATTTCATGAATAACTGGTTCCAAATTGCTGATTGTGGGGATTGAGACGAACCTATATACACAAATCTGTAATTGCTGTAGCTGGCTTTTATAATCAAAGCATTCCATGGTAATGAGGTAGTCCAGTGGGTGAGGTGTGTGTACCTCACACAGTCTCAGTTCTATTCTGCCCTTGTGTACTCTTTGTGAAGCCCATTTTTATCCTTCAAGGAATGTGATCAGGAGTTCCCTAATTTTGTTCTTTTGACTATAAGACAAGTTCCATGTTTTAAGCCAGCTCTGGAATAGAAATATTCAAATATATTATTTTGGTGAATAGGAAGAAAGTTATAGACATTTTTGCATTATAGTCAGATATATAAACTCTTCAATTTTGGCCTTACAGATAAGCATCTGAGCTTGTGCTGTTGCAATCTCCAGTTCTGCACTTGATAGTTTTCCCTGGCGTAAGAAGTTGGCACATGAACCATTGACACCATGCAGTATTGGCGTTATCGCCCTTGTGGAAGTATTGAGAGTACTACTTCACTAAGTCCTTGATCATTGACTCTCAGGGATATGGTCAATACCCACCTGACATGATGCTCGGCCTCAGGGTTGATATGGAATTAATATCAGCAGGCTCATCGCGATCATGGGAATGTATTGATGTAACGCTACAATGAGCTTTACGTGCACTGAATGGGAAGACAAAAATGTGGAGAAGAACATTTTGTCGTGTGTGTGACAGGAGTAATATTACCCCAGTATTAGGGAGTTATTAGGGAAGTATTTCTAATCTTTTTGTTGATTAGTGACATACCATACTTTCTATTTTCCTATTAAATCAGTCCCATTCAATTACATTATGATCTACCGATGTGTTTGTTTAATTCTACTCTTCGTCTGAGAGATTCATCTGTGAGCTAAATGTGCCCAGTGGGAAAACAAGACCTTTGCGGACCGGTCAGATTAAGCTTCAGCATTTCTATTGTAATCTAAGACTATGGCTGCAAGGGAAATGTTTTTGCCATGTTTATGGCATTTCGAGATGAATTGATGTGGAAAAATCCATTATAAGTTGTATTCAGTTTCAGACATATTAGGCTTAAATCATTAAAGCTGACATGGTCAGGTATTCTAGTGCAGGACAGCCAGTTACAGAAGTAAGGACTGTTTTGGCTAAGTATGGACTATCTCACTGGC
Organism: Haliotis rufescens; assembly: GCF_023055435.1. Classification (NCBI taxonomy): domain Eukaryota; kingdom Metazoa; phylum Mollusca; class Gastropoda; order Lepetellida; family Haliotidae; genus Haliotis; species Haliotis rufescens. The sequence continues at coordinate 54,514,298 of NW_025963779.1, read as the reverse complement.
GTTTGTACAGGTTTTTTACAAGATGGTAGCAAACATTGAAATTCTATATATTGATTTTATGTTTCAGTACTCTGTCTGAGTGTAATAATTAACTCAATGTTGACTGTATATGGATAACTGTGTTAGTGTATGGATATTTAGACAAATCAACTGCCTGACCAACCTGTCCCTGGGGGCAAGCTAAGCAGTCAGTGGATGGACTTTATTGCATGTCACGACAGGTGTATGGCCAAGCTGATTGATATTGAAACTTAGTGTGTAGGGGTCTAAGTGTTAATGAATTGATTACCTTTAACCTTTGATGTTCAGGGTATGATTGAGTGTGTGAACATCAGTGTGAATCTGACTAATTGAGCCAGTGTTATATGCAACATGCATGGCTAATTCGGGTAAGTATGGTGGTTAGGTGTAATTGCATATTTGACAATGAATATAATAGGTAATTTGACTGATATATAGAAGTTGGTATTACAAAGACATGAAACTTTATTAATAGTGGCGTAAAACTGTTTGTTTGGGACGTTTTTTTTGCATCCTTGTGAATTGTTTCTGAAATCAACCTATGGATTTCAACATCTTTATTTTTTAGATGCTAGTTCCTATCAAGCAAGTGCTTGTTTAACAAAGGGTACTGTCATCGGTAACGAAATGTCACATTGCAAGAACTTTGCTTGATAAATGTACTACCATCTGTAGCGAAATGGTGCATTGAAAGAATACTAAAATCTATATGTTACACCGGCCTTCATTGGTACTACAGGTTCATCATATGATGAGTCAAGCTCAAGACATAGAATCGGAGACATCCCTACTTTTTTTGGGGGGGGCTGGTATTTGAAGAATTTCTGACTGTAGTAAGTTCCACTTCCCTGCTGGCTCAGTGTTTGTGGTTGTTTGCATAGAGTTTAATGTTCTTTATGCAGATAGTAAATTTTGCAATTTGTAATGAGTAAAGCTTTGAGAATGATAATCCTGGAAACCTAACCTGGTGTCGTCACTCTACAGGAGAGTGACTATATGTGTCAGACATACTTCAGGTATTGCAGGCGCGTCTACATGGTTTACGCTACAGTTGACACAGATGCATACACACACAATACACAGTGTGTGACTTTCCACTTGTAACAACTATGTACAGGAGCAGAGCCAGTAACTCCAACCAGCCCACAGCTCTTTTCAGACTGGTGTCTTTGTAACTTTCCTAGGGTTTCAATAGTCTCCGACATGTGTTCTAGCTGGCTGTCTTGTTTGTGTGTAGGAAACATATCAACCTCTTTGTACTTGTGCTGTTTGTTGTTTTCCTACAGTCTGCAATATCCCATCTTCATCACCATGATCACTAGGCCTGCAAATAGTGCAGTCAGCACCAGGCAAACTTGTGGTTAGACTATGCACTCTAGACTATGCTTAGTCTCTGAAAATCTATTTTTGACAGAAACAAACAACTCCATTTAAATTGAAAAGGAGGCCTTGTGAGATGGGAGACCTGAACCTGCTCTGTCTGTAGTCTACATGGACCTATGGCATGGAGACACAGTCTCCAGTCTAGGCTGCTCTGTAGTCTACATGGACCTATGGCATGGAGACACAGTCTCCAGTCTAGACTGCTCTGTCTGTAGTCTACATGGACCTATGGCATGGAGACACAGTCTCCAGTCTAGGCTGCTCTGTAGTCTACATGGACCTATGGCATGGAGACACAGTCTCGAGTCTAGGCAGCTCTGTCTGTAGTCTACATGGACCTATGGCATGGAGACAGTCTCCAGTCTAGACTGCTCTGTCTGTAGTCTACATGGACCTATGGCATGGAGACACAGTCTCCAGTCTAGGCTGCTCTGTAGTCTACATGGACCTATGGCATGGAGACAGTCTCCAGTCTAGACTGCTCTGTCTGTAGTCTACATGGACCTATGGCATGGAGACACAGTCTCCAGTCTAGACTGCTCTGTCTGTAGTCTACATGGACCTATGGCATTGAGACACAGTCTCAGGTCTAGACTGCTCTGTCTGTAGTCTACATGGACCTATGGCATGGAGACACAGTCTCCAGTCTAGGCTGCTCTGTCTGTAGTCTACATGGACCTATGGCATTGAGACACAGTCTCCAGTCTAGGCTGCTCTGTCTGTAGTCTACATGGACCTATGGCATGGAGACACAGTCTCCAGTCTAGGCTGCTCTGTCTGTAGTCTACATGGACCTATGGCATGGAGACAGTCTCCAGTCTAGGCTGCTCTGTAGTCTACATGGACCTATGGCATTGAGACACAGTCTCCAGTCTAGACTGCTCTGTCTGTAGTCTACATGGACCTATGGCATTGAGACACAGTCTCCAGTCTAGACTGCTCTGTCTGTAGTCTACATGGACCTATGGCATGGAGACAGTCTCCAGTCTAGACTGCTTAAAACCATAAGCACAAAGTGTGTTTGTTCCTCCCCATCTGGTTATGCTGGGTACAAAAACTCATCTGAAAGAAGTTGTGGATGGTGTCTGCTTCACCTGACAAGATTAATTATATTTTGCAAAGTCTGATCAACCATTGATAAGTGATTCCTGTGGATCTATTGGAGTTATTTTTAGCTATGTATATGTTTGTGTGCTGGTTTATGTGATGTGCGTATTCATAGGTAACGCTGATCATGCTTATTGGGCACTGCTGATGGTTGCAGCGTTACAGTGTGGATTATTCTGCACATGCTGCCATATGTCAATAATTACATTGTTGCAAACTGTCTTTGTTCTACTGTATTCACTCACTTGCTCTGTGATTTCGCAGATTGTCTCACTCACTGATATCACAGATTGTCTCACTCACTGATATCACAGATTGTCTCACTCACTGATATCACAGATTGTCTCACTCACTGATATCACAGATTGTTTCACTCACTCACTGATATCACAGATTGTTTCACTCACTCACTGATATCACAGATTGATATCACAGATTGTCTCACTCACTCACTGATATCACAGATTGTTTCACTCACTCAATGATATCACAGATTGTCGCACTCACTCACTGATGTCACAGATTGTCTCACTCACTCACTGATGTCACAGATGCTCTCACTCACTCACTGATGTCACAGATGCTCTCACTCACTCACTGATGTCACAGATTGTCTCACTCACTCACTGATGTCACAGATGCTCTCACTCACTCACTGATATCACAGATTGTCTCACTCACTCACTCACTGATATCACAGATTGTCACACTCACTGATATTACAGATTGTCGCACTCACTCACTGATGTCATAGATTGTCGCACTCACTCATTCACGGATGTCAAGGGGTGTTTTGAGTGCAGTGAAAGTGTATGGGAGGAGCAGGAAGTCATCACAGAATTAGATAATGGTGGCATATGACTTATGTAATGAAGGCGTGATCTGAAACGTGATTCAATATGATTAACACCGGAGATGTGTCAAGATACCTCTGCCTTGTGGAAGTAACTGACTCATGAGAGTCATGATTGAGTATACGATTACGGTGTTCCTGCAACCACGTGGAAGTTGTCCCCACATGATTCACAGTAACAGTCCTGTAGTGGAGCCACTAGGCTTGGGGCACATTACATGATGGACAAAAAAGGGATTGCCAGACTCCTATATTGGACTTCCATATCAAGAAATTGTGTTCCATCTTGATGATATTGGCAACTATTTATGGTAGTGCGCCCAGATATGATACACAGACAGGCCATTCATGTGTCAACTGACTTAGGTTAGGGTGAGGTTTCCTTGTATAATGATGAAGATAATCAGCAGGGTTTGTGTACCACTGGGACAGCCTAGGCCTTTCCAGGGTACAGTTGGTCCCCAGCAACCTATGCGTGTCTGCCCCAGGGAGATCTGGGGTAGAATAGGTCTTCAGCAACCCATGCTTGCCGTAAAAGGCTACTTTGCTTGTCGTAAGAGGCAACTAACGGGATCAGGTGGTCAGACTCGATGACTTTGTTGATGCATGTCAGCGTATCTCAATTGCTTGAATTGATGCTCATGATGTCAATGATTTGATTGTCTGGTCCAGACTCGATTATTTACACACTGCCAACATATAGCTGGAAGATTTCTGAGTGAGATGTCAAAAAAACAAAAACACATGATGTTTGATCACACATGATGCACACATTTTGGATCTTCCTTCACTGAAATAGGGTGTTGCACACACAGGTGGAGGTGTTTTCTGGAGACTGGAACAGGTCAGGACAGATTTCGATTCTATGATGATATGTCTTCATGAAGTCACGGCTCACATAAATGCTCTTTGGGTAAACATAGAAGATAAATATAAATGTTTTGTTATTTTTGTGGAGGCATATTTCAACAGGTTCATCCTGTTTACTCTCCTGCATACATGGCACACATAAATGTCTGTGCAAATACAGCTTTTCTATTATTTGCTGAAGTATGCATATTTTCAAGGAGACTATGGTATAATGAGTATAACACACAATATATATTTTGCAGTTCTCTTAGTATAACATGGTATAACTCATGACTTGCAGTTCAATCCAAAACATTATATATTTCACAGTAAACATGAGTATAATACATTATATAACACATGATATATGACATTTCATAACACATTGTAAAGCCGTCAGCTGTCACGTAGGACTCTGTTTGCAGCCAAAGTTCTTTTTGACGACCTGCAACCTAACATGCAAACTATTTCTAATTAAGAACCTGCATTGATAAATATTTACACATTTTATAATGTAAATACTCAGATTCCATTTACATTTTTAGCCAACAAAAATACCACAAGCGTGCAGTCATATTTCCATGTGCTTGTATAAATATCTCTAATAAGATTGGCATTATGGTTTGAAGTAATGGCAAGCTCCAGCTATCACTCTTCCTTCTGGTCAACCCCGATTGGGCCTCCACTGGGCTTGGGCCGCCCAGTCTCATGCTGTACTCTGTACTCAACATATTGATTGCTTAGGCGCAGGCTGATGCTAAATATAGCCTTACAGAACAAGACCCTGGCTATTTGTAGCAGGGGAGGAAGACCTCATGTTTTTGTTTGACAGTTTGATAGAAGCTCTGAGTTGTTTTCATTTGTGTATCAACTACATATTTCAAAGCCTGCAGTGAATAATGTTACAGTTTCGCCTTTCAAAAATATTTTCAGATAATTATTTTCTTGGTACATTTCTACATTTTGTGTTATATGAGGATCTTGATAAATACTTGAGAAACAAGAACAGAAATAATGACAATGTAGTCAATATTTAATCGCTTTTGTCAGTACAGTATTTCGTATTCAAGCAAAAATATCGATGATGTTGATGTTAAGCACCACCTTGTAATTCCTATGCTGTGTTCAACAATGTGTTGTGACACATCGTTACATAACAAACATGTAGGCGGCAGAATCAGCCTTTCACCAATTATCAGTATCGCTGAGTCAAGCATAACTCACTGAGGTGGAGTCTGCTTCTATCATTGGTTAGGAATTTAGGGAATACACTGATGTTGTTTTGGCAGTAGTTACTATGGCAATTAGGATAAATGTTGTCAACAGTTTCCATGGTGATAACGGTAATGTTGTCTTGAAGACAGGGAGAATTGTGGAATTGTAGAACAAATCTTTTTGTGTGTTTGACATGATTGATATTTGTTAACATGAATTTTTTAAATTCTTTTTTTGTAAACTATTTAATTATGACAGGTGCCCAAAGTTATTTGTGGTGGTTCCTATCATCAAGGCAGTAAGTTTAATAGTTCTACAAGTGGGTTAAGCATGTTGAAGTTGCTGTAGCCATCAACCATGTTCCTGTTAGAAGACATTCAACAACTCGACTGTGAATGAAACGAGCGTTAGCGACGGGAAACAAATTGCCCAGTGGTTACTTCCTCTCTGCTTGTTCAATACACTGCCATGTCATGTGCAGCAGACTCATTGATTGATAAGCTACAATGACTTCACCATGAATAAGACCCACAACCAATACTGCACTTCATGTTCCACGTAAGCCATTCCAGTTTATGAATAGGCCTCCCGTTGCGATGGAACCACTGGCTACTTTGTATGTGCTAGTGGCGGATCAATCTACACCAATCTATTCAATCTCATCTCTTTGATACTACTTTGGGCAGCAAATGACCATGGAGAACCAAGATGGCTGCCTCCAGAGTGCATGGTTTCCTTGTGAATTATTGAGATGAACATTTGTTTGAAGTTACCGAAAGTTTTCTTATATAACATAATACCAAATTATTGAATCCCCCCCCTATAGGTTATTTACTATCTGTGGGAGGAGTAGTATGCACTAGACCACAATTTCAATTATTAACCTACAGAACAAGACATTATTTTTTTTGTCTATGTAATTACAAAGCAGGATTATTAATGTATGCGCATAGGGAAGTAATTGCTTCTTTGCAGCAGAGATTTGGAGGAAAATGTTTCATCAGAATGAAGTCCTTAACCGAATATTTCATCTGGAGCATGAATATTCGCTTCCTATAATGTATTGATAAAACAGACTTGTATGTTCGCATATTCAGAATGCAGATCGATTTAGTCACTGATCAAAGCAAGGCCAGTGTAGAATGTTTTTTCCAGCGCATTCTGAAAATACATCAGTGGTGATGAAAACAGCTGCTCAATAGTGGAAGGGTTGTTGCCTCTACAATAGTGCATCCGAGGAATCTATAGAGTTCATGGGAGGCAGACACAGGAACTAGGACTCCACGGAGGGGGGGCTTATTATGTTAGCTTTGTGGGGGATGACCAACGCCTCATTTGACCGCTCACGGGGCATTGGAAGGAGATCAATATGTAGCACATTCAGGCTCCTCATGAGGCAGACAGATTCAAGTTGGTATTTGTTTGCGTTTTTTTTGTGGTACTTGTTGAATTTGAGTGTGAAGAACTTGGAAAAATATGTCTGTTTTGAAACATCACATATTCAGGCCGGTTGAAGTGTTTTATTTGCAGTGGTTATCTGCCAGGATTGGGAAGTGTAGGAATACAAAAATATGTTTAGAATGCTGCCATTGCGATGTAATATTTTTACTCACTCACTTAACTCAGTTTGTCAAGTGTCGGATAAGTCAGCCCTTTCGTTCAAGCATTCATGCATTCAACACTTAATGTGATTCCCTTGAAATTTTAAATCTCTTTAATGATAGAAGGGAAGAACATTTGATTGAAAGGTGTATATGCATTGGTCTATTAATTAAGATAAGTGTATTGACTATGTATTTTAATGAAGGCAATCAATGATTAAAAATGAAGAGTTCACTAGTGGTGTTTTCAACTGTTTTGTTATTGGAAAAACATCTTTATAAATGTTTTCTACTTCTAGTTCTCACAGTATGGTGTCAATAAAACCCCTGCTAATCCCTCTCGACCTCCTCTGCTTTGACTGCGTATTATCTTTAAGTGACCCGTATATCGATCACTGCAGTTGAAGTTGTGATGTCCAGTCGGTCATCTTGCTCGGGGACTAATTAGTAGTGGTCCAATCATAGTCTTGCTCCAAGGCTGTACTGAAAGATAAGTCCATGGATGTAAAGTATCTTCATATTAGGCAAGTCTAGATAAGCGACAGTACAGTCTAAGGACGCTAGTTTCTTATAGGGATAACATGTTCTTATTATTTATTTTATCTAGAAATTATGATTTAAACTAATAATTATAGTCTTAGAGACTTGTGCAAGCCTACTTCTATCAGTACACGTCTCCTGGGGACAAGATCGTTTCCTGATTTATGTACGAGTGGTGAGCCTGGAGTGTATGTTTTGATGAAATCCAGTGGGCTTATCATGCAAAGTGACTGACACTTGTTCACTGTGATTGGCTGAAATATTGCGTGGGAGGCATTAACATTCTTCCCTCACTCACGCAGTGGATGTTGCAGCAGCTCTTTACCCAGGCCAGCACTTGGCTTGGTTCCACCAATGATTCCAGCTTTTAACCACCTAAATTATCATTTTGCAATGTATGTAGTTGTTTTTATATGGAAAGTCCATTGACAGATGCATATGTAATTTTCAAAAGGGCGGAGAATGGAAAGTCCAGACTCCATCTGCAGATCTGGCAATGAATCTTATTCAATGATGTATTTACTTGGATGCTAACATCTTACACAAGACAGCTGTTGCAGCTTTCAATACATCCTGACATTCTACTGCTGGCAAATCCTGCACAATCTTCAAGTTGCAGTACTGTGTACATCTGTGATATGTATCAATGGTATAACTAACTACCCAGCATGTAGCAGTGCACGTTAACCACTGCCGACTTCACACCCATCACACAATCAGACAAGCTGCTACAGCCACAGCTTGATGAATGCCATCACTCCGGCCAAATTGGAGCTAAATACAATAGTCTGGGCAATTACCTATACAGACTAAACCAGAGTTTTGTTACCACCAATTACTACAGAATTTAGTGGACTTTTCTTCACGATAACAACATCATATGTCATCATTATTTCTCTGCAAATTGGTTTTATGTATGTTGAGGACTTTGTGTGGTTGTTAAATCAGCCGATAATGTTTTGTTTGTGTCCGTGCAAGATCTGCACATTGTTTGAATCATTGATCGGTTTTATGACTCATGACCTATGCATTAATATGCTAAATCACCAGCAGCAATTAATGTATAATTGAACGTTGGTCGTTGGCTTGTAACAAACTACAGTACTGAGCTATAGCTAGTTGAGCTGTTACCTCGTTATTGGAGTGAGTTAAGATTGGACGCTGCATGGGCTTGGTTTCATCCATATAGCAGCGACTTAATACTAAGAGGAACAGTTTCAGTAGAATTTACTTCTGAATGGTACCAGCCTGGACCATGGGGAGACTGGAATCAAATAATGCTATTGCCAGCTGATGACTTTGATAATGGATATTCACATGAAACATCAGATCTATTTTTTTTAAGGATTTAATTTCAAAATAACATGATTAACTTACTAATAGCATAACAAAGATGCCAGTATGTCAGTGCTTATACCAGACACAATGTTCCATAACTTCGATCTTCGTCAATTGGCTTTATGTTGTAAAGACAGCCTATTACATTTAGCAAATCAACAATAGCAATGTCCATTTTGCTTGCATAGCTTCCTACTAAATGTAGGCCTCGGTCATATTTCTTAATAAATCATTTAGTTGCCATGGTAATGCAGTTGTAAACGGCCTGCAATTGTGGTAATTTATTGAATTACTATCAAATATGCAGTTATCAGATCTTTCCTTGTAGTTGGTAATTGGTATGTTAAGTGTCACACTCAAGGCAAATTAATCATTATGGTTAAGTCATCTTACTGGATTGTGTGGGTCAGTGCTGGGCCAGACAGGGGGTTCTTTGAGACAGAAATGTTGGCTATTGGTCAACATCCATATATAAAATGAACACAGCTTACATGCTGAAAGAAGGGTAGCCTACGTCCACTAGCAGGCTGTTCTGCCCCTGCACTGTAAAACAACAACACCTGTAGTGAATCATATCTACATCCTGTACCTACTTCAAAACTGTTGTCATTTTTCACCTGAGATTTTCCTTTGATTCATGGTGGATGCAAACATGGAATGTTATTGTGCACCCGAGATTTGAGGTGTATTTTAATTGTTACTTCCTCGGTGTTGTTGATTTCTAGGCCTATATAGCCATTATTTCGTTGGAGCTTAACAGGACCATAAAACTATGCAAAGATGAAATAAATATGAAGTAAAAATGGAAATAAATGTTTAAAAAAGAAACATTGAAGACACAACTGTTTTTAATTAATTTTCAGACATAAATAATAAATGAGATTAGTCTACAGCATCAACTTCCTTGTTTGGCCTTGGCAAGTATGTACTGTTTTTAAGAAACCCAGCTAGAGCAAACAACATTTTTTATTTTGCCAAGAACATGTAAAAGCTGTTAAAATGAATACAAATTCTCCTCTGAATTTTTAATGACACATTGTTTAACCTGTAGGGAAAGAGATATGGGATAGTTTGTTTTTGAAACCGTACATGCTTATTTCTGTTGCTAGGGAAGTGGAATCAGGTATGCAGCATGCGCAGAGCTGTGTGTCATTTCGGTTCTAGAAAGGAATATAGCAGATGTGATAATCGATTCTTCACACCGCCCGAGCCACCTTAGTGATAACTTCCTGTCTGGACTGGCGATGCAAGTGGCATTACCGTTCTACAAGGGTTAAACTCAACCGACTGGGAAACAAATTACAGAAAGTGAACCGCCGTGATAATTTGTTGCTAATGATATGTTACCTTGTTAGTATTCATAATGTTCATATCACAAAATGGTTCTTTTTGTCACAACATTGTCACACCCTAAAAGGGGACTCTGGGTTTTAATAGGTCCCTAGCATCCAATGCAGTCATCAGCAACATGGGACGTTGCTCATAATGTCAATGACTGGTTTGTCTGGCCCATACTCAATATTTACAGGCCGCCATCATATGGCTGGTAAAAACACATACCAAAAGCATATACAGTCTGCATAATCCAGAAAAATAAGAATTGTTTCATTTCAATAGTTATGTTAATTTGTGTCAGGTTCTTGCTTGACTACATTTTTGTTTAAGCAAAATTCTACTTTTTTCAAATGATTGCTAAGTTACCCTCTTCTTAGAATATGTTCAGAAATTATTTTAATCAAATTTGAAGAAAAACTGTTACTTGATATTCAACTAACACACATGCAATGTCATTTACCACATTAAGCGTGAACATACACAGCATGATGGCGCTCCTGTGTCAGCAAGTCTATGTAAACATGGCAGTGTGTAATTATCATTCAGCAAATAAACACTATCATTGATCGATAATGGTTGATAGAGACGACTCCCACATACACACTAGTCATCAGGGGACAATAAGACAGCCTTTGTTGTCAGTCACGTGTACTGTTGTAGATTGACATCTTGTGTTGAGCTACAGTTGTTTCGTTAGGTTTAAGGAGCAATTTATAACATTATCACGCTTGGATAATGTCGTTTTTATCCCTGAAAGAACAGATGTGTAAATGGTGACAAGATTATGTTGACTGCTGATTTTAGCACATTTTCCATCCTAATTGATGACAGTTTTGAAGCATTAATGGTATATTAACATAGCCTCTGTGTGAGGTTATACAGTGAACACTTCCAGGTTTAACGTTTAACATCACTCTTGGAATTTTGTAGGATTTTTATAGGTCAGTCTTGTTTCCGTGTAAGGCCTCTTGCCAAGAATACAGTCAGTTATATGTATGGGACAATTATATGCTGCTTAACGCTGTCAACATGATTATAGTGAGGAAGGGAGCTTTGTACACCTTACTTACATCGTAATAGACTTGTGTGAGAAATCTGGCAATGTTGTATGAAGTAGTTTTGACACTTTACTGCTTGAAATACTATAACTTATCCATTGTTGTCATACATGATAAAAAAGACTGAGATATTTGTATCCCTGTACTCATGTCAATGTATACTTGGATTTTCAGAGCAGAATGTACCGGTATCAATAAGTGCTTTTTATACCTTTTATATTCATGTTTGTCTGTTGTTTAACGCTGCACTCAGCAATATTCCAGCCACATGGACCTTCAGTTTTTTAAAATTTATATCAATGATGTATATTAGGCACAGTAGAACTACAAAATGATGTAAAATTATGAAATAAAAGTAAAATATAGAAATGTTGAGAAAGAGAGAAAAAATATATTTATCAACACACGCCAAAAAGGTTAGTTTCATTTGGAGCATTCACATCATTTTGCAGGTGGGAAGATGGAAATGAAAAAACAACCTTTGGATGAGAAAATAGAACTGACAAGTTGTCTGTTCTACATGTTCAGGATGTGTTTGCACAGTGTAGTTCACAATATGTGTGAGGGGCGGTCGGGTAGCCTAGTGATTAAAGCGTTCGCTCGTCACGCTGAAGACCCGGGTTCGATTCCCGACATGGGTACAATGTGTGAAGCCCATTTCTGGTGTCCCCCGCCGTGATGTTGCTGGAATATTGCTAAAAGCGGCGTAAAATCATACTCACTCACTCACTCACAATATGTGTGTTCACAATATGAGTGTTATTGTCCTATTTTCTAAGTGCATAGGTTGCTGTATATGTGGTGAGAGGTTTTAGGTAGAGAAAAAAGCTAATATCCCTTTCATAAAGTGCAGCGCTGATTTCTCAGGGCAGGATGATAAACATTGAAACAGGCAAATAGTAGGATAAAAAACATGTGAACTCTTTGAGTGGGAGGGATTGTTTCGGACCAGCAGACAGCTGAGAAGCGCGTGAGAAAATTACTGATAGTCTTAGACTGAAGGCTCGAGTGAGAAGTGATATATGACTGACTACACCCTTAATTATATAGCATTGTGTCTGTGAACTTTGCAGGGATATATGTATGTTTATCTATGTGTGATTGGATTTCTGTTACATTAATAATCATTGTAAGTCATCCCAGAAATCTATCTAATGAGGTTTTACAATATTGTATATCTTTTCATGAAATTATCAAAACTGCTTACACTTTTCGTGACTCAATGGAATAGTTTGATTTGAATAAATAGGCAAGGTGAAGGCGTGTAATAAATCACGCTGATCGAGTGTGTTGGTTGCCAGTCTTGCTGACATTGATGGCGGTATGGTAATTGGAACTTGAGTACAATGGGAATCAAGAGAAATCTTTAGTGGTTCACCATCTGTTGCAGATGTGGATGCAAGTATTTTAATAGATACATTCCTTCATGGTGACGAAGAAGTACATATGGATAAGGAGGACAGGAATAGATATGTTTTCTTTAGGGCGGGGACGAGTCTAAATTTACTACCCTTGTACCCAACCCCCCTATTACCCGACCCTACCCAGGTACCTGCTGTAGGTCTCAAGAGATAGGTACAAAATGTCTGATTGGGAATAGTTTTGACCGTAGCCCTTGCAAAATATATTTAGATACACATATAAAACGTTCTGGTTATGCATACACTGAAGTTGACAGAAGGTTTATGTTTATTCAAAAATATAAAGTCAGAAGAAATGCATGCATAGTCAGAGAGAAATGCAAACATTAGTCACTGATAGTGTAACCATAGAGTTCTCTAGATAATTTTTGCCATTAAACAATATATCACATGACTAACCACCAGTCCCGAGTCCTACTCAGTACCCTACCAAACCGAGTTACCCGTCCCAGCCCTAGTGTCCTTGTATGAATCAGTGATTGTTCCAGAATTAAGCAGGAACATCAAGTGATTCTTTGTCATAACCCTTAGTGTCATCAACAGTCAGATGGGCCCTTTTGTTGGAAGTTCTTGCCAGCTGCTGAAGCTCACTTTGATTCTTAGCAGCCATTTTGGAAGCTTCCCACCATTATCATGATTGTATTAGATCCCTCTCACAGTCACACGTATAACTTGTATTTTCTTTTAGAGGTTTTTCTTTTCATTTTAGCTTTATCTATTTTTCCACTCAGTTCATTTGATAACAATTATCATCTTTATGTGCTTATTGTGTTATACCAAGGTTTTTCGTGGGTTGTAACTTTATTTATTGCTCATGCTAAAGTCATCTCTTCACTGGAGGAACCTTTTGAGGTTGACATGGTTGATACTGTATCAGATGTTTCACAACTTGTATGTTAATATTGGGGCATAGCAGGTTACAAGTTGTAATGAGTGCAGACGCAGAGACCGATCAATGATCTTAAGATGAATTTACCAATTGTTTGAGGCCAGAAACCTACCAATTTCAATTTAGATTAATTGTGCTAAATTCGGTAGTGTTAATTTGAACTTCTACAGTTGCCTTGGATGCGGTTGTTGACGAAGACGGTGGTGAATGAGTCAGCCACTTTGTGCAGACGACTACCCAGAAATATAGATCTGGTAGCTGCAGCATATGTGTTAAGTACTGTCAATCATTTGCCACTGATGAGACCTAGTTCTGCTGACGGCAAGTAGCTCTGATTTATTGACAAAGCTTTTCACAAAGTAAGCTGGAGCTGATGGTGATTTTAGTACTGGAACTTTGAATCACTTGAATAATGACATCTCTCGAGCTACTTTGCTTTGTATCAGAGTTTAGTTATCAATAATGAACTTTATGTTCATGTTTTCAGGAGAATTCCGCCATGTGTAGTTCAGTGGGTCAAGTGTTTGCTCAGCATGCTGCAGACCTGGGTTTAATTCCCAGCATGGGTATAGCTTGTTGAAGCCCAGGCTTGATACTACTGCATCCTAGTGTGAATTCAGAGTTAGAATAGCTCCCCAGCTACCTAAGCTTGTCACAAGATGACTCAATGGATTGGGTGGTCAAGCTCAGTGGCGTTTAACAACACCCAAACAAATGATTCTGTTATAATGCGGCTAGACTAAGTTACAGCGCAAGAAATATTTTATTGCACAATACATTTCTCCTTCAAAAGAAAATGTTCCTCGATGCTGGTTTCATGTGGAATAGAGCTGGTTAGACTTATTTGATCTTGATTTGGTTTGGTTTCATGAAATACATATTAACAGTCATGGTGCAGGATTGCAATGCTGATACCAAGTCTAGGCAGAGGTAGACCACGCTCAAATGTATTCTTCTCATAACTTGACCATCAGGAGAGCCATGGTAATACATAGAATACATCGTACACAGAAATCAGTTATTCTTGGCATGAAAACCCAAACAGGCCAAATATCCATCAACAGTAATATTTTTAAGATGTGGTTGCTACAGGCAACCAAAACATTGAAATTACAGTGTACTTCAAAATATCTGAAACTTCAGTAAGAACCATGGAGATGGATACACCAGCAGATAATTTGCAAACAGATGTTTAAAGAGTAGCAGGGTGTGTACCTGTGTGTATTTGATGCTCAAAATAACAGAGCTTGTAAAAATTCACTTTTTATCATGTTTGTCTAGTAGTAAAACATTGTTTGTCAACAAGAATCAGGCCAAGCAGTAAACAGTACAAAAATCAATAAAGTCAAGTCTGTAATTACATTTTTTTATACAGTCTAGCAACTTGCCAGTAAATGATGGTTACGCCTATTATGTTGTTGCTAGGCAACCTGCTGACAGGGTGACAGCTCCGGGTACTAACGAGCCTGGGATGGGTTGAAAACACATAGTTATCATGTGTAGAGAAGTTGATGAATTCAGAGATGAAAGACTGCCATGATGTATGGGAGACGCATCACACGGTGTACTTTTTGTACTCCCCAGCATATATGATGTATAGGTATACTAGTGTATGATATGTATTTTGCTTGGCTCGCAGAGGTCAGGAAAATGACTTGCAGATGCTGGTGTGCTTGTCATGTCGGAAACACTATGTTATGCTAGGATGCCAATATGCGATTTTCTGATTACTGAGGCACTTGATGGTGCGATGTCAGTTGTGTGTTTTCGCAATCTACGATATAATCACCTCTTTTGTGAGGCTGCCAACTCATTTCCCCTCCTATGCTGCTGGTAGCGGAACACTACATATATGTTCACCATTATCACGAGGTCAGGGACCCATCCTGGGGACAAGTCCATGTACCAAAACACTTGCTTTGCCAAGAGAAGCGTGCCAGATCTGGAGGTTGTCTAGTGTCAAAGCTTTGGAGGATCATGCCTACACTTCTGGCAGATTAAGGACAAGGTCACCATTTGAAGAATCAAAGATGGCTATCAGTTATTATTGAAGTATGAATGTAGCAGTGCCGGTTAAGCTGCCTATGTTTTGTATTTATATTTATTATTAAGACATCAATGCTGTCAGAATATTTGTTTCTAGAATGAGACTCTGCAGTCTTTAAACCCAACACATCAGTTTCATATTCTAGATGGAGTTTCACCATCTTGTATTTGGGATTTGTTGCATAAGAACAGTGATCATACATGGTGACCCATCCATATTACCATGCAAGGTCTGTCTAAACCATTCCTGTGCTTGTGAATAACAAGAATATGACTTGTGTCTCATTGGGCTTAATTCTTACATTAATTTGACACTGTTATGTTACTGAAATACTGCTCAATGCAACCTTTTACCCCAACTCGCTTGCTTGCTCGCTCACTCACTCGCTCGCTCACTCACTCACTCACTCACTCACTCACTCCTCACTCACTCACTCACTCACTCACTCACTCCTTAAGTAAACTGATTCTTACCCTTCATTGGAATGTGACGCTGGTTATCATGTATTGTAAATTATGTGCCATTAGCATCAGTTATAATTGATAACTGGAAAGTGTTGTCATTATCCCAGAATAGACATGCTTGCACTCACTGAACCAACCAAATTGCTGACATAACTTGATATTTGATCTCCTAATAAGTAAACATCCAGTGCTTCCAAAGACATAAATTCTATGAGGGGGGCTTGAGCGTTAATTACCTGTGTATGAGAATGTTGTCAATATGAAACACATTGACTGCAATGTTTGATTATATGTGCAATGCATGCAGAGGAAAGATCACGGGAGATAACCCGGAGAGTACCATGGTGGCTGGTTCCTTGCATCGACCCCAGCCAGACATGCATGTTTGTTGTTGTATGAAATCTTCTTTGTCATATGTGAAGCTCCATTACTATGATTAAGTGAAAACAAACATATCATGAATAGTCCTTTTTGTGATATTTCCTTGGAAGTTTGTATGTAATGAATGTTTAATCAACTTCCAGCTGGATAAGAAAATTGTAAGCATTATTTTGTTGAGTACTGCATATCACTTTTGAATCATAAGTGAATGGTTTTTTTATGATTATTATATAATATTAGGTATTGATGTTATCTGGAGACGTATCAATTTCCAAATTTATTTATAAAATACCCTGCATAGGACCCTCTCAAAACCTGATAGATGTGTCTCGGAAGAGCATCCTCATTAATACAGTGTATTTTATCACCATTCTTTAAGGATACATACCCTGGATTCATTCACTGCGAATACTGATTTGAATAATGCTCTTGTATATGTATAATTGACATATGTACAGTTTTTAAAACACCTCTCGAAATTATGATATATGTCATGCTTATCTGATCAACTATCACAATGCAGTGGTGCAGTACAGTATATATTCCACTGGAATGTTGCTACACAGTGCAGATATGCACATCTAGCTATTAATGGGTTGAATCTTATATGTCTCTGTATTATATGAAAGTATGGCCTTGTGTTATACATTGTTGAGAGATGTTGCTGGATGAAAAGAGATAACAAGGGGAGATAACTGTCTTGGGCGGAGAAACAGTGCAAGAGGAAATAACTTGTCTTAACGTCCAACATTTATGATCATCTTATGAAGGAAAATAATAGATTTTAATCTTATCAAATCTAGTAACTACATAATTAGATAATTTTACCATGTTTTAGCAAGAGTTTCTAGGATATTCTGTTTATATAGAGATTTGAAGTATCAGCTGTCTTCACTGGAGAGGGAGTTCTTATCTTCATGTAAGATTTTCTTTACATAGGAGGTTATTTTTATTTCAAGCACTTTTCACTTGTGCAATAGCTATTCTGGTATGAAAAATGTCAGAACTACAAGGTAGTTCCTTGCTTGGCTCTTTTGCTTCAGCTCATTAAAAATTTGTGACTTCAGCATGCACAGGTTTTCCAATGCCGGAAGACTTCCATGTAACCTTGACATTAGCAATCAAAATGACAGCCTCATCATGTTGCCTCAGTAGCTAATGCATAATTCAATTCTACAAAAATAGCTTCCATTTCGACAGGTTATTGGTGGTAAATATGGGGAAAACATTTCATCGAAGGATGTTCCTTGGTTTCTGGAAAGATAATTTGGTCTCTCCATAAACATGTTTTCATGATATTATTGTGTCAGCCTGACCTTCACTAATATGCACAGGGATATAAGAGTTCATATCACATGGATCCATGTAAATGATATGTAGTTTGATACCAAGCACTAGGATGTTACTGCTCATACAGCATGAACCTTTTTGAATGAGCATCAATTGCTTCAGGCCTTTTAAGTGCCCTGATAATAGGATAACTATTATATATGTAGGCTGAAATTTCTTTTGAAAATAAAGTAGAACATATGTCATTGTATTTAATGTAGCAGAAAACATATGTTGTTCTTTTTTTAAATATAAAATGTGATTAATAGAAATAACAAATTATTGTCATCCAGAACACTTAGTTTTCTCTTTGAATAGTTGATTTAGTTTTAGAATTGTGGCATTATTATTTTTATCATAATTAAAACACCTTTATGTTATATTATGGGAATGTACTGTTCCTGCTTGAATCGAAATGTAATTTTGGAGAGTAGAATATTCTAATAATATTAAAATGGTTAAAGGAAATTTATGACTTCAATTCATTATTTAGCATTTGATTTTCTCATTAGAAATTGAATGAAGCAGAAAAATGAGAGGTTTATGTGTTTTTATTGCCCTGAAGACGATGATATACAGAAACATCAGGGTGCATGCAGCTCTCAAAATTAATGCAAGTCTGCTGTCCCAAGAAAACTGAATTGTGCTGAAGACAAGTAAAAATCCAATGATAATTGGCCTCATAGACTAGTAAGGGTGGAAACTGGACGTTTACAGTTAGTTAACTCCTCAGGAACATGCAGATTGGTGTAGTGAGCCCGCTCCAGTTCCTTGCTGTTGCTGGGTGACTAAATGAAAAATAATAATAAATCTTACTAAACTAACTAATATCTGTAATAGTGCAATGTGAGAAGTTTTAATTATGAGTATTTTACATTGTGAGAAGTGTCAAATATTTAATATATTTAATATTTGTATTGTTACATTGTTGTATTATATTATTATATATACAGTAAACTACAAGTATAAAAGTATTCCTTGTATGTCGACAGTGGCCTTGCATTGATAATCCCATTACAGCATAGGGATGAAGGTTTTGCTATTGTGCCCAGAACCATGAAGATGTTTTGGTAACGCTGTTCCTGCAGTAGGCAATAGGAGAAGTTACCATTTGAGGGCTATAGTTCCAAACCATTTCTCAATGTTTCAATTTTGCCACAAATTGGAACTGAATAAAACTATCAGAAAATGTAGTGATCACATTTATCTCTTTCAGGAAGGAATAGCTACAAACTCTGAGGACTAGTGAAATACTTGTGAAAATATTAATGTTGGAAGGATGTGATTCACGCTTGGCTGACAAAGAGGAAAACATGTTTATTACAGCTTTTAAACTGTCACAATACAACACTGTTAAACATTGCCTCAGTGTTAATAACAATGCCTGGAGTGTAACTGAATCCTGCAGCATACCTGACAGAGATTAACTGTTTAGTTATTGCCTTTTAGATAGTTGTTTAACACCCCACTGAGCAATATTGCAGCTATATGATGATGGTCTGTAAATAATCCAGTCTGGACCCAACAGACCAGTGATTGACATAATAAGCATTTTAATTTTGAGCAACTGGGATACAAGGACATATGTTGACCAAGTTAGCTAGTGTGACCACCTGATTCCTGTTAAGTTGCCTCGTACAACAAGCATAGATTGCTGAAGACCTAACCTGGATCTTCACTATGTTCTTATTGCCTTGTAAAGGATATATCAATTTTATATCAACTGGCAGATCACACACTAACCGATGTTAAGTGCTTTTTGTTGCCTAGTAAAGGATATAGCAACTGGCATATCACACAGGAACAGATGTTATCTTCATGTGTTGCCTGGTAATAGATATATCAATTGCATATTAACTGACAGATCACACACTGTAAGATGTTAACTTCATTTGTTGCCTTGTAAAGGATATATCAATTGTATATCAACTGGCAGATCACACACTGTAAGATGTTTACTTCATTTGTTGCCTTGTAAAGGATATATCAATTGTATATCAACTGGCAGATCACACACTATAAGATGTTAACTTTATTTGTTGCCTTGTAAAGGTTATATCAATTGTATATCAACTGGCAGATCACACACTAACCGATGTAAAGCTGCATGTGTTGCCTTTTAAAGGATATATAAATTAACATGGTCACTATACTAATGTTACTGGTTTGATTTAGGCTATATTATTAAGGGTATAGCCAAGCAGTGGGTCACTAGCCCCATGGGGTCTTCAGGGTAGATCATGCTAGTGCTTCACTAACCAACACCATGTATACAGGTCAAAAGAGGCATTGAACATATGTTGTTGAAATGGGTATGGTGGTCAGGCTCAGCGGCTTGGCTATTAGCGTGTCATCATACCCCGATGGTACAATATTGATAACTGGATTGTCTGGTATAGATTCAGTTATTTTCAGTCATATAGCTGGAATATTGCAGAGTGTGACATTAAGCAAGCAAACAGTGGATCATCATGTAAATTAGGGCTGGGACGATAACTCAGGTACCCGAGTCAGGTGGTTACTGAGTAGGACCCGGGTACCCACAGAACTACCCGGACCCGTGGTTACTCACGTGATATGTTGTTTAATGACAAAAACTCACTATAGCTCAGTGGTTACACTATAAGTCGCTAATGTTCGCATTTCATTCTGACAATGCACACATTCCTTTTGACTTGTATATGTTTGAGTAAAGATAAAGCTTCAGTCAACTTCAGTGAACGCATGATCTGATTGTTTGATACATGTATCTAAATAGTTTTAGCCAGGGCTGCGGTAAAACAATTGCCAACAGACATTTTGTTCCCAACTCTTGAGACTTGCAGTGGGTACCTGGGTAGGGGAGGGTAATAGGGGGTCAGGTTCCCGGGTAGGGTAGGGTAGGGTAATAGGGGGTCGGGTACCCGGGTAGTAAATTTTGACTCGTCCCAGCCCTAATGTAAATGTAGGTTGTTGTACATTGTGTATGAGCTGTGATTTCCTATCATTTGTTGCAAAACAATACAAATGAGTTCCTTAAGCAAGGATTTGGTATTAGGTTTCTAGCGAGCAATATCTGTAGTATTATTTAAATCATTATGCAGCCCTCTTTATGTTTATGTTTGGTAGAGACCTGTCATCAGAACCCACATTTTGGTCATTTCCAGATCTCTGTATAATTAAAGAGGCATTATGTTACTATTCAAAGCTGATTATTCTCTGGCTTTGACATATTATATTTAGATAAACTCGGAAAATGTTTATATGGACGGTATGATGTATCATGGCAAAACATGAATTATGCTTCAATATTGCACCTTTTGTTTATATTCCATTTTTCTGTCATTTCAGAAAGACACACTTGGACAGTGGCTATTTGACAGAGTATGCGAGAAACTCAGCTTGGTAGAAAAGGATTACTTTGGGTTGCGATATGTGGACGCCGAGAAACAAAGAGTGAGTATACACATTGCTTGACACTTGAAAGTTCCCCTCGATCAAGTGGGCACGTCCCACTGTAGTCTAAGACATCCCTTGGGCACACCAGAAACCTATGATCATGGGTTTGAATCCCAGTTCACCCCGATTATGTTTCTAGGTTTGTCAGCACCATACCCGTGCTCGTGGAATTCACTAAAGTGGTGAATGTCTTAGGACTTGTATCCCTTTGGGCTTTCCTCCCACATTAAGCTGAACAACGGAAGTACTGAAACCTTCACATGAATGGCCGATGGTCTGGCTGATATTCTTTTGTTTAGTTACATTTAGTTTATGAAATAAAAGATATGAACTTTTGTAATGAGTGGCATTTAGACAATGATCCAATATCAATATAATGCAGAGAATTGCAATAATTATTCCCGTGTAAAACAATACAGACTGCCAATATATCAGACTTTTGAGTCCAGCAGTCTGGCTGGAATGATCTGAATTTTAAACATTGGGTGCACTAGTAATATTTTGATAAATCTACAACAGTTTTAACAAGTTAGTGACATGAATATGTTGTGACCTTTATAAAAAAATTATGCTCTAGATTTTAGAAATAGTTTTTTAATGTTTGATCTGGTTAAATTATTCAAAGCACATTTACCGCCCCCATGTTTCAACATGAGCTCTGCAAAAAGCCTTTGATTAGAAAATTGGTATTTGTAGAAAAAGATTATGGCTCTAGACTTGCTGATTGATAGCGACAGCACAGATCTTAATGTTGCCGCACAGATGTATGAATTCCTGGGGAAATTGGCGGACCTGTGAGTACAGTGTAGGGGGATGTCTTGCTGGGGAGGGGGGTATAGAGTAGGCCATGGCATTTATACACCTCCACCATACCCACATACATGTACTGGATGGAAGACATTCCTTACGCCATTGTTGTTCCTGGTTGAACTCTGACCTTTCTGTGTCCAGCTTTGGATATTGTTTCATTAGTGAAAAGTCACAGCTGGATTGGGAATGTAGACATTGGCTTACTTCTTAAATTGGATTGAATTAGATGGAAATTGTACCTAATTTGGAAAGAAGAGTATTTGTGACCTTTAATGGTGGTTAATTTGGTTCCCCATTTAGCAAGCACAGAATTTAAGTAAACTTGTGCCTGTGTGCAGGCAGCCAGATGTGGGCTTCACACTGTTGCAATGGAAGTTACTAAAACTGTATACAAACCACTTCAATATAAGTAGACTTAACTACAGGTAAACAGTATGCCTACCACTTCTACAGGTGATCTGTATGCTTACCACTGATACAGGTGAACTGTATGCATACCACTGCTACAGGTGAACTGTATGCTTACCACTGCTACAGGTGAACTGTATGCCTACCACTTCTACAGGTGATCTGTATGCTTACCACTGATACAGGTGAACTGTATGCATACCACTGCTACAGGTGAACTGTATGCTTACCACTGCTACAGGTGAACTGTATGCCTACCACTTCTACAGGTGATCTGTATGCTTACCACTGATACAGGTGAACTGTATGCATACCACTGATACGGGTAAACTGTATGCCTATCACTGCTACAGGTGAACTGTATGCCTATCACTGCTACAGGTGAACTGTATGCTTACCACTGCTACAGGTGAACTGTATGCCTACCACTTCTACAGGTGATCTGTATGCTTACCACTGATACAGGTGAACTGTATGCATACCACTGCTACAGGTGAACTGTATGCTTACCACTGCTACAGGTGAACTGTATGCCTACCACTTCTACAGGTGAACTGTATGCTTACCACTGCTACAGGTGAACTGTATGCCTACCACTGATACAGGTGAACTGTATGCTTACCACTGCTACAGGTGAACTGTATGCCTACCACTGCTACAGGTGAACTGTATGCTTACCACTGCTACAGGTGAACTGTATGCCTACCACTGCTACAGGTGAACTGTATGCCTACCACTGCTACAGGTGAACTGTATGCTTACCACTGCTACAGGTGAACTGTATGCATACCACTGCCACAGGTGAACTGTATGCCTACCACTGCTACAGGTGAACTGTATGCTTACCACTGCTACAGGTGAACTGTATGCCTACCACTGCTACAGGTGAACTGTATGCCTACCACTGCTACAGGTGAACTGTATGCATACCACTGCTACAGGTGAACTGTATGCTTACCACTGCTACAGGTGAACTGTATGCATACCACTGCTACAGGTGAACTGTATGCCTACCACTGCTACAGGTGAACTGTATGCCTACCACTGCTACAGGTGAACTGTATGCCTACCACTGCTACAGGTGAACTGTATGCTTACCACTGCTACAGGTAGATAGATATATAAGTGCCACGAGCAGTTTGAGTGTATGTTATCATAGAAACAACTTTGGCTCAGCTGTTGATGGTTTATATCAAGATGCCTATTACAATTAAAATCATTGTCATACAATGATGAACAAGTCTTTTTTTATTAATTACAATATCAAAGTTCAAAGCTTTACATTGCCAATATGTATGGCAACACATATGGGAGTTACGTCCATAACCTCATGAATTATTGCATTATGGAATAGATTTCTTTGATTATTGCAAATTTGAAGGCACTATGCTGTGATCAGTTTTCAACATTTATCAATACATTTCATGTGTGGTTGAATATGAAGATAATTAATCTGATATAACATTAACACTTATTATTATTATTCATTCATCCTTTTCAATTTTATTTCAGCACTGGTTGGATCCATTGAAAACTGTATATAAGCAACTCAAAGGTAGGTGTAATATGATACTAGTATGTACAACAAGTAATACCATTTTGTTATACAACCCTCCTCTCATATTACATATCCCCTATCATATCTCCTCACATCTTACAGCTTTTATTTCCACCCATTTCTCACATGTCCACCCGTATCTCACATCCCCTCCCATATCTCACTTTTCATCTCATTATGTCATGCTGCTTTAGGTATCTCTCGCCTCCCCCCATATCTCCCATCTTCCCCCATAACTCACACCTCCCCCCATATCTCCAATCTTCTCCCATAATTCACACCTCTCCCGAAATCTCACACCTCCCCCCACATCGCATGCCTCCTCCCATATCTCCCATCTTCTCCCATATCTCACACCTCCCCAATATCTCCCTTCTTCTCCCATATCTCACACCTCCCCCCATATCTCGCATCTTCTCCCATATCTCATGCCTCCTTCCATATCTCATGCCTCCTGCCATATCTCATGCATCCTCCGTTATCTCACACCTCCTCCCATATCTTACGCATCCTCCCATATCTCACACCTTCTGCTATATCTCATGCCTTCTCCCATATCTCGTGCCTCCTGCCATATCTCATGCATTCTCCCATATATCACACCTCCTCCCATATCTCACGCCTTCTACCATATCTCATGCCTCCTACCATCTCATGCCTCCTCCCATATCTCACGCCTCCTCCCATGTCTCTCGCCTCCTCCCATGTCTCACGCCTCTTCCCATATCTCATGCCTCTCCCATATCTCACGCCTCCTCCCATATCTCATGCCTCCTCCCATATCTCATGCCTCCTCCCATGTCTCTCATATCTCATATCACATGCTTCTTTCTTATGTATCTGCTACTTTACATATCTCGCGTCTCCTCCCAAATCTCACACGCCTTATATCCCCCCTCTTAACTTTAATTTCCTCCCATAACGCATATCAACTCTGATTGCCTATTTCTCCTCTCATGTCTCAAATCATCATCATTTCCTTGTTAACAAGTGTTACATCAGTAATGTGACCTCTCTGTCCAACATGACAAAGAAACTTGAGATAAATGAAACCGAAATATGTATGGCACTGATGTATCACAAATCCGAGATGCACTCACAACAAAGTTATAATCTGCGTGGGGCAGTCTCATGTAAGTACATTAGGCTTTCAGTCTGCAGCAACACTCCCAGCATGGCCACTCAGGCAGACCTAAATCACATAAGGCGATTGTTAGATGTCAGCTCTTGTTGGTCCACCCTTCCACCAAGAATTATTACAATGGAAGGAGGATTTTAATTTAATTCCATTTGTTGCTTGGAACAATAGTTTTTAATATATTTTATGTGATTAATCAAATCAGGAATGTTCTTGCTTTCAATAATTGTTAAATAATTATATTATGGTCGATTGTTACCATAGAGTATATCATCTGAACATCTACACTGATATCTACAGATTGAAGTGCATATGAAAGAATTCTTTTCAGATTTGTTGTACATTGGGGAATCTATGATTTAATCTAACATAAGATTAAGTGCCCTTATGTAATTGTCTGGTCACCATGACGACGTGTAGAAGTCTGCCTGTATGAGTCCGCCAAAGGGTCCCAGACGTGATCGCTCCTGGAGTTTCGGCTCGACTGAAGTGAGTTCTGCCTCACTGATACACCTATGTGTTCCGCTTTCCACACACTCAGCAAGTCTTGATATTCTCTTCAAGTCCCATGCTACCAACAGCAATTTGGCCAGTTGCCACTGCAATAACACTCACAGGGATGTCTACCATAGCTGGTAGATATTATATGTGCTGAGTTACACAAAAAGTAGTACCACTAAACATATTTTCGTTTCTGATGCTCATACTCATGGCAGTTATTGATAAAAATTAATTCATAATTGATCCATTGAAGAAATAGCTCATTTGCTGTGCACAATGACAACTTTGTCTGGACGTTGCACTCGGCCATGGAATGTCTTGAAGGTCATGTCAAAGGTGGTGGCACATGGTCCTGTGTACAGCGCACAGGTCACAAATGCGGTGACGTTAAGCAACATTTGTCGTGGAGAGTCCTTCGATAGGTGACTGTGTTTTTTGGGATGGTTCCTGAGACTTTTTAGGGCTACCGTCCTGCCCCACACTGAAGCACATGTGGTGTGTCCTTAGGCAAGTGACTTTGTTCAAAATATGCCTCTGTTCACCCAGGTGTGAAAGGGTATCTGGAAGGATGAGATGGTTATGTGACTGTCAGCCTTCTAGTGCCTCACAGGCAGCTTGGGTTGTATACTCCCCAGGGAGCTGAGGTTGAAAATCAAATGCACACTGATCCATTGTCTGGGGTAAAAATAATGTACCTATTCAAACATAAACTGAGCGATGCAGTTACATGTTTATTATTGTTATTATTGTCGTCATCGTTTAAGAGTTAATGAATACAGATTTCTGGAACAGTTTGTTGTAATCTCTTGACAGTTAATGAACACAGATTTCTGGAACAGTTTGTTGTCAGCCATTAACCCTTAATGAAAACATATTCCTTGAACAGTTTATTTAACACAAAACAAACGTAAGAAATTAAATGCATATCTCTTGCCATTTTTGATATGTTTGGATGAAAACCGACGAACTACTATATCCTGGCCTTATGGAGCAGCCATTGATAATGTCCTCCATCTGCATCTGTAACTTCATCTGGTATTCATGGGATACACCCTCCTCATCACTGATCTCGGGACATAACCCAACACAGCATCACCTGCTAACTTGTCCCCTCAAAGCATAAAAACTACTTGCCGTCGTTGAATTCATTGCCAAGCTAGACCTAGACCAGGCAGTCTAGTCCATCATGGACTATTGAAATGACCACACTATCGGTAATCTTGAAGTACAAGGCCTACTTAGCACTGGTCAGTGACTGTCACAGTGGTCTAGTCCATGATGGACTATTGATCTTACCACACTATGGTAATCTTGGGAGTACAAGGCCTACATAGCACTAGTCACTTGGAAGAAAGATTTTGGATGATAAATAGAATCTCATACTCATGTCTTTTGATATCAAATACATCAACACTCAAGCCTCAGAGATAATCTCTGTTAAGCATGTGTTCATATATCATTGGATCATTGGTTTTCAGACATCATACGTTCTCGGATGGCTATGTTAATCACGATTAATCTCGCTATAAGTTAACAAGGAGTGTGGTGTCACACAGACATTGTAGATAGTCAGATGGTGGCTTACTTTTAAGATAAAGTTGTATTTTATTAGTGAGTGAGATGTTTTACAGTTGTTCATGTGATTAGCGAGAATGTTTCTTAAGCATCTGAAAACCTATCACACAGGGGTATTTGACACTTTGATTAGGTTCTGTAGTTGGATAATTTAGGTTCACATTTTTGTTTAGTGCCAGACTCAGCAATATTCCCGCTATATGATAGTGGACTGTAAATGATCAAGTCACCAATCCAGGTATAGATATTGTCATCAATGACCAATGTTGTCTGGGTGTGATGACACGCAATCAACTAAGTCACAGAGTCAGATCATAAGATCTATGTGGTCACCTCTCAGACCAGCATCAGTTGTTGGGACCGAGTTTAACCTGGAATCCTCGCAGGGTTATTTTGGCCTTGCTGTGTTAATATCAATTCACAGTTCAATACTAAACTGAGCCAGCCAGCTATCATAGGTATCAAGTCTTGCAAGCAATCCACTATACGCAGTTCAACTGCTCCTGGCCCGTGAAGATCCTGGGTAGAATAGGTCTTCAGCAACCCATGCTTGCTGTAAAAGGCGACTATGCTTGTCGTAAGAGGCGATTAACAGGATTGGGTGGTCAGACTCGCTGACTTGGTTGATGCATGTCATCGATCCCAATTGTGTGGATCGATGCTCATGATATCAATCACTGGATTGTCTGGTTCAGACTCGATTATTTTCAGACCGCTGTCATATAGCTGGAATATTGCTGAGAGCAGCGTTAAACAACAAACCAACCAACCAATCAACTGCTCCTATTTTCTGACAGAGCATGATTGGAAACTATTCCTGTTTTGCGTGTTCTGTTGTATTAATAGTAAGATGGTGCCTGATAGACAGGGGATTGGGTTCCACTCAATGTTTATCAAAATGTGTTGTTGCAACTGTGGCTAGGCAAAAGTTAACAAGAACAGCGAAGTAAAATTGGGATGCACTGAGTCAATATTTGAGAATGTGTGGAACAAAATATTAATAGTGTATGCATTTCTGGTACATGTAACTTAGTCATCATCAATAGGTATGGATTTTAATCAGAAATCCTTTTGTAGGCTGGCTGTTCAGTGCAAGAAATCAACTCAATGTTTGTTTGATGAAATATAACACTGCATTAAAAGTATTTTAAGGGGAAATTTGAACTTTTGTATTGGGTCGGATCAAAGAAAGAATTGGCTTGATCTTGAGTTCATCTAATTCTGGACTTTCCTCCTCAGACAAACTGGCAAAAGTACCACTTCAAATCACAGAATTCTTCAAGTAGCGATTATATACTTCTTAATAGCTATGTCGACTGATTTCTGTCTCGTAGGCCATGTTGGAAAATTCAAGATTTAGCCAAAGTCAAAGTCAATCACAACATTCCTCGGTCAATATTGAACCAATGAGACTAGACAGCAATAATGATAGGTCTGTGTTGGTACTGATAGAGCCGCTTGTCAAGATTGGATCAGGAGATAGGGGAGAAACTCTTCAAGTACCGGTATGGTGTGTGGGAAATAATAACAGAATGTCCTGGTGCCTTGTGCCCCTATGACACAAGGTATATTTATAAATAAGGAATAGCTGCTGTCAAGATTCACATATAGATCAAGAGTATTCCAAGCCAGTGAACGATCCCTTTACATGTCTGACCAGCAGTAGAGGCTGGAGCTAGACGGGTGGCTGTAAATGGGGAAACTGATACATTGTTCATTCCTTTGAATTAGACAGGTAATTGTACTGGGGAAATTCTGTATGTTGTACAGTCTTGAAGGTACAGCTTGTTGACGTGAATTAATTTTTTTCCTAGATGTTTAATAGAAAATGAATTGAGGTATAAGCCTGGTTTACAACCTTATTCCTACTTTTATGTATTACATATTGCTTCATAGTCCTTGATGCTGAAGACCACTTGATACTGTTTCGTAACAGTAAAGGTAGTTGATAAGAGAATAGTAGGGTTTATTTCAAGCTGTCTTGATATTGCTACAGAATAACAAAAAAAACATGGTTTTGCCAGGAATGTTTTTAAAAAGAGGATATATTGAAAATAATGTTGAAATTGTGGGCCTATGTTCACTGTTTCACTAAAATTGTAGGGGATAATTATGCTTATATGGGTTGACTGTAGGGCTGGGACAGTTAACTCGGGTACTCGGGTCATGTGGGTCCTAAGTAAGACCTGTCATGTGATATATGGTTAAATGACAATTACAATAAATTTCCATGGTTACACTAGCACATGTCGCTAATGTTCGCATTTCTTTCTGACTTTTAAATGTTTGAGCAAAGACAAAGCTTCAGTCAACTTTAGTGTATGCACAATCATATAGTTTTATACTATATCTATACACTTTTTACCAGGGCTCTAGTATAACAATTCCCAATTGAACATTTTGTACCCAACTTGACACCTACAGTGGTTACCAAGGTAGGGTTGGGTATAAGTGTAGTAAATTTGGACCCATCCTAGCCCTAGTTGACTGCAGAGGTAATGCAGTGTCTGCTGCCAAAGAGAGACATAAGCTATGAGTATTTCTACCTCAACAGCAGGGAGTAAGTTGTAATCTATCAGTGATGGTGCACAGCGTGAAATACAGCAGACATTGAGAAGCAGAAAACAGCAGGTATAGATGAGGCTGACTGCAGGTTGAAGGCATTTTGTGGAGATTAGGTCGTAAATACAAAATGTGAAAACAGTCCCAGTCGCGAGGTTGGCAGTGTGTGCAAGCGATACTGAGACAGGAATGTTTGTTATGGTGCCAAGTGACGTTTACACCACCTGAAGTCAAGGGAATTTGCATTTGCTGATGTAAGAGTTATCGCGGGCGACCTAGCCCAGTGCAAGGAGCTTCATCTGGCTGTGTGGACAGGTTTAAAGTGCAGTGTCACTGAAAAGGGTTCTAGGTCGTTTCTTGAGCGGTAAATGTAAGACAAACGAGGTTGCAGTGTTTGAAAAAAAATGGTTTCACGATTTATTACATTGCCATGTGATCTAATGGTTATTTCGATGGAGTCTTGCAGGATAAAATTAAGACTTATTTCAAACCTTTCAAAGGATCAGCTCTAGGCCTAATTTGTTTGAGATCTTTTGTTGACGAATTCCTGTTTGAAACATTTATGGACGTTGATGTGAAAGAAAACAAAGGACAGTCTTAACTCAACTAGAGACTGAACTGAAAGTTCAGCACAAGTCAACAGTTCTTGAATCACACCGGTTTACAGATGTTTAAGAGAAACGGGACGCAATGACTAGGGGTAAACTTGTAAACAGCTAAACCTTTTATGTAATTACGTTATAAGTCACAGACTACATTATACATGGAATATACTTTTGTATGTTTTAATTGTTTTTTTGCACTAAGGAGTAAGGTTTCAGAGATGACCGTTAACTTCTCAATTAAGTGAAATGCCCTGCAGATGTTTCAAATGTCCTTGACTCATGACCACAGGGTTTAATCGTGACTCGTCAACTTGTAGCTGTGTACATTCTTATCAAATAGGTAGTTGTATATTCAGCGTGTCTCCATGGATGTAAGTAAACTGACAGGGGTCCAGTCAATTCAAGGTAGATAGTAAGTGTGAACAAGGACATGCTTAATGGGTAGTGACCTGGTGAAGCTTGCACTGTCAGGCTGCCTACAGTTCAACAACAATAGCTCCCCATTATTGTGGTGTGGGTGTCCAGGTAAGCACACACCTGATGAACCGCCCACTACCCTACGTGAAGGGCTGACACAGGTTTACTTACCATTAACATTTCTGCAAAGCTCTGAAGCGGGAGAAAACCTCTTAGTTTATTTTTGGCTTAAAGCCTTGTGAAGAAAAATGCTGTCACTTTGACATTTTGCCTTAGTGCCATAGGTTATTGCAAATATATTTAAGTTCTGCAACTTTTTAGGTGAGTTCCCTATCAGGGCTGACAGGGTGTTGACGGCCATGATGGAGACTATATGTGGCCAAATTCAGGCATTGTGTAACTGGTTGTACTTCTGGTTGTGCTGTGGGTGTCGTGTGGTAGTTTGTGAGGGGTTAGATATTTGTATATCCTGTGTCAGCTATTTTCACAGCTATTCATTATGAAAAGACCCCCATGGGTATTCCTGGTTAGAATAGGTTTCCCAGCAACTTACGCTGGTCTCGGGGGAATCTAAGTGGATGGGGTGGATGGGGTGGATCGACTCTGGGACTTGGTTGATTGCATGGGACATTGCTCATTATATCAATCACTTGTTTGTGCAGTTCAGACTTGATTCCTTATAGTTGGTCGTCATATGGCTGGAATGTTGCTGAGTGTAATGTTTAACAAGAAGCAAACATCATAAGGGGGCTCAATGGGCTACAGTGATGTGCACAGTTGTGTGCTCAGTTTTACCAAGGTCTGAGGCCCGGGTTCGATTCCCCACATGGGTACAGTGTGTGAAGCCCATTTTCCGATGTCCCCTGCCATGTTATTGCTGAAACATTGCTTAAAGCAACATACAACCATAATACTCACTGATTTTCATGGGTTTGATGCACTGCCTTTTCCTCATGAAGTTGTGTCTGTCAGAAACATACATGTGCGCGTGGGGTTTCCCAAGTGGGAAACATCTACCACCTGTATCACCTTGGAATTTCCTCCCACATTAACTTTACACACTAACATGATGTTAGTATGTGTGTTGAGCCCAACACCTCCCTCCAGTAGTGCAGTTAGGGTCAGTGCTGACACTATGTTCTGGTTGTAAAGATGTGAAGAAAAACTTTAAGGTGAAACATGTTTTGATATCAATGGTACTTATATATGCATTTCGTCAGTGAATGATTTTATCTCTTTTTAAAAATATGGCACTGGATGGTACACTCCAGCAATCAATGTTGATGTTCGTAGCATGGCAGAATACATAGTAGTTGTGTCATTAATGAGTCCTTGTTTTGTTGGTGTGTAAATTACCGCCACATAGAGTGTTCAGACCTATACAGACATTTCCATTGTTGTTGTGCTGGGCAATAGATATACGACAGCGTACCAGGTGATGTGATATGAATAAAGATGAAATATGCTAGTAGATGAGCATGATGCAGCAATGTAGCATGTGTTAACAACCAATTCTTCGAAATTGGCTACAATGTGTTACATTTAGCAAGCATCCAGTGGTGTGAAGTAGTTCTATACTGTCTAGATATTAGGTTATTATTACAGCAATATTTGTTAATATGTGATACACAAGGAAAGCATCTAATGACTTATCTAAGCAGGGTGGAATATTGTTCTTTTCTGACTAGATATTAGATTATTATTCCTGCAATATTTGTTAATATGTGATACACTAGGAAAGCATTCAGTTACTAATCCAAGCAGGGTGTGATGTAGTTCTGTACGGACTAGATATTAGATTATTATTCCTGCAATATTGGTTAACATGTGATACACAAGGAAAGTATCCAGTTACTAATCAAAGCAGGGTGTGATGTAGTTCTGTACTGTCTTGACGTTACATTATGGCGATATTGGTTACAATACAGTACCTCATTAAGGTACCTATTGCTGGTAGAAGTAATTGTGGGATATGTTAGGTAGCTAGCACTTGATTGTTTCCCATTAACTACAAATAAACCAGGCACTGAGTGGAGGTGACTGCTGTCCCTGTTGATTATAAACTGGCGTGGGTTGGGAAGGAAGAGACAGTTGTTTGTAGATGTTACTTTTGATCATTGGCACTGAGTCAGATTGTGCTTATTTTAGGATTGGAAGATTTAGCAGTTTTTTTGTCAGATTTATACCAGCCTATTTGAGGAATAGCCTTGAAAGTGATTGCTGCAATTTTAGATAAAACTAAAAGGAAAGTGGATAGGATGTCGCTGCATTGATATTTTGTGGCAGAATTCCAGGTATCTGGAATATCTTCAGCTGTGTGCCCATTCTGCACTGGTGTAGAACTAGAAAGTCTAATCTATTGTCACTTCAGTTGAACATGATGTAGTGTTGTATTTAGTATTCATCCTGCTCATTCATCATTTACTGAAGTGGATTAAATATGTAAGGCATTGTCAAACAGAACCTGCTCGTAGGAGGAAATTAATCAAATGAAATTGAACCAGTTAATTACTTCATTTCATTTCACACAGAAGGTGAAATTAACAAAGATACTTGTGGAAAACTTAGATTCCAAATTCAGACCACATTTACTTTGCTTTATGGACCAGTTCCACTGACTATGAAATTTGTTAACATGGAGAAAATCTGAATTTGCCCCTATAAATACCGCCAATAAACTGCGCCCCAAAAAATATTTTCTAAATAAGG
Source organism: Haliotis rufescens (assembly GCF_023055435.1). NCBI lineage: Eukaryota > Metazoa > Mollusca > Gastropoda > Lepetellida > Haliotidae > Haliotis > Haliotis rufescens. The sequence goes on along the minus strand of NW_025963779.1, from coordinate 54,480,746 downwards.
ACCCACTGTTGATTATTTTGCACCAGTGTTCAATAAATCAACACGATTCTCATGTAGAAACATATTTTTTTATACCAGCCTATTTGCAGTGGATAAGAAAACTAAAAACATATCTGAAATGCGTTTTTCCTCTTTCCTTTTTTCACCAACCAACAGGTATTTTCCTTGTAAGAAAGCCATAAAGCAAGTTTGCAAGAACAAGTGTGGCCTTGGGTAGTTCTGTTTAAATAATGGTGTTTTTTGTTTGCAATACTGGTATAAAGTTCAACACATATTGCATACAACAAATAGGATTCACCATCAAGACCAGTGAGTGCCTGTCTGCAGTTGATGATGTTGTCATGACAGCCTTATGTGCTGTGACATGAGGATAATACCTGATAAGTATGTATCCACAGCCATTCTAGCTCCAACTTGTGTCATGGTCATGGTCTGTGATGAGGCAGTAGGAACTCCATCTGGGCTGAAATGATTTGATGCCCTGGAATCAAAGTAATCGTCTTGGTTTCCATCGCTTATTGTACAAATGGTATTATCAGGTATTGATTAGGCCTAACAGGATGATGTAGAATTCACATGTTGTTGAAACAGATTTCACCACCATGTGAACTTTAAGTAGTTGCTGAAACCACATTAAGCCCATTTAGGGCTGCCAGACGTTTGATGCGATCAATTGGTGAAAAATTGCTTGTTAACTGATTTCAATTTGAGTCAAGCTTTTGGGGATCAAGACTAAATTAAAAACACAACATTTTAGGTGTTGCATTGTTGGATTTGACCAGGAAGGAGTGAGTTCATTCACAAAGATTAACGAAAAACAGCATTTATAAGCTGGACAGGAAGGGTTTTGGTAGAAAGATATTTTATGAGATAGATTATGTTTAGAAATAGATTTGCATGTCAGAATGGTGTTAATCACTGGATTGTCTGGTCCAGAATTGATTATTTACAGACTGCTGTCATATATCTGGAATATTGCTCTGTACGGCGTTAATCAACAAACAAACAAAATGATTGTTTGCTTGGTGTACAAGGTGATATCCGAGGTTACTACTGAACAACATGTGACGCCTTCCTTCATAGTTCTTATAGACTAACATATAGTCTCTGAAATGAACATATCGTACAGAAAAAAACAGTTGTTCAGTTATCTTAATAAAAATCTAATAAAAAGGGAGCCCAGTGATTCTCTTCACTGCAGTAATCTAGACTTGCCAAACATTATAGACTTGCATGGGCTGTAGTTGATATAAATGTATCAGGGTCTGTAATACAGACTATAGTTCTTATTAAAACCTGTCAAACTGTGAAACAACTTTGTTATATTACTACCCATAAAAACTTGAATGTGTGACCATCATGGCATCGGAATATTTCATGTGACATTTTTAACTCATCATGATTGACTCTGATAGCACATTGAAATATCAGGTTTTCATGACCTGTCAGTTCCATAAATCCTGTTAGCCCCACTACTGGTCGACATGAAGCATATCAATGGTTGTAGATCAACACCAAAGGTATAGGTTTACATGCAGGATGTTCCAGTGATTTGTTTGGTTGAGCTTTACATACACAATGTTCTAGTGATTTATTTGTTGAGATGTACATTCGTGATCTTCTAGTGATGTATTTGGTTGGGAATTACATGCAGGATGTTCTAGTGATTTATTTGGTTGAGCATTATATTAATAAACATATTTGGTTGGGAATTACATTCATGATGTTCTTGTGATTTTTTTGGTTGAGCATAACAGGCACGATGTTCTAGTGATGTATTTGCTTGAGCATTACATGCACGATGTTCAAGTACTTTATAAGGTTGATGATCCCATTCCAAGATTTGACCAACAGAGCCCCAGACAATCTTGGGACTCAGTTCATAAATTAGCTGTTATAAGATGATGTTTCCCTGTTGGATTGTTGATGGGTGGCTGTACAACTTATTTCACACTTTATTTTGCAGGTGTCAATCCCATGGTGCTCTGTTTTCGTGTGAAGTTTTACCCAGAAGATCCCATGAAACTTCATGAAGAGATTACACGGTAAGTTGCAGTCAGACTTGATATTGGGTGGAGACCCACCTTGGGATGACTACTGGGGCTATTTTCACTATTGCCAATAGAATTGCAATACTTTTGCAATAGTACCCCCACTTTAGCAGTTGTATTGAGATAGTTAGTATTAAACCAACTTTAAGTCTTGATAATTATATTAATAAATGTAATAGAAATCTGTAAAGTATTGCCGACAATGTCATGGTTTGCAAATTTCCTCCCAGTGACTGCTCAAACCAAAGGGAAGTAACTCTTAACCTGAAGTTGTAATTCTTGCTAATCAACACGTCAGGTTTGAAATTTGACCATATAAAAAGTTTTCTCATACATAATTTATGTTTTATTTATGTCTAATTGTGTCTATTGAAATTATCTATTGTTGCATACTATCGGCAGTACCATCAGTGCTTTTATGTTCCCATCCTTATAGTACAATCGTTGGGCAACTGCAGTACATGAATACACCTATGAACACTCACATCCACCCCTCTGTTTCCTTGCACTTGTTGTATATGCGTGAAGAAACAATAACTAGCCAGGTTCTACTTGTCACTGACAAGTCGAGTTTGATTCCCAACATGGGTACATGGCCATCATTATTAAAGGTCAAGTTTGATTGTTTTAAGTGAGCTTGATAATTTAGCCTTGATCATGTGGATCATTGTTAGTGCAACTGGTTTGTTTGGTCCTGACTTGATTATTATCCCCCGCCGCGCGAAAGCGCGAAGCGGGGGATATAGTATTCACGACCGTCCGTACGTACGTCCGTACGTCCGTACGTCCGTCCGTACGTCCCACCTGTTTGTTGCCGCGATATCTCAAGAACTAAACACTGGATTGTCTTCATATTTGGAACTATAGTGTATATACAGACTCCGCAGACACCAGTCGGTTTTGGTGACCTTGATCCCATTTTCAAGGTCACAGCAGACAAATCTGCTTTTGGAGTTGGAAAACGGTGTTGCCGCGATATCTCAAGAACTAAACACTGGATTGTCTTCATATTTGGAACTATGGTGTATATACAGACACCGCAGACACCAGTCGGTTTTGGTGACCTTGATCCCATTTTCAAGGTCACAGCAGACAAATCTGCTTTTAGAGTTGGAAAACGGTGTTGCCGCGATATCTCAAGAACTAAACACTGGATTGTCTTCATATTTGGAACTATGGTGTATATACAGACTCCGCAGACACCAGTCGGTTTTGGTGACCTTGATCCCATTTTCAAGGTCACAGCAGACAAATCTGCTTTTGGAGTTGGAAAACGGTGTTGCCGCGATATCTCAAGAACTAAACACTGGATTGTCTTCATATTTGGAACTATGGTGTATATACAGACACCGCAGACACCAGTCGGTTTTGGTGACCTTGACCCTATTGTCAAGGTCACAGCAGGCAAATCTGCTTTTGGAGTTAGAAAACGGTGTTGCCGCGATATCTCAAGAACTAATCGCTGGATTGTCTTCATATTTGGAACTATGGTGTATATACAGACACCGCATACACCTGTCAGATTTGGTGACCTTGATCCCATTTTCAAGGTCACAGCAGGCAAATCTGTTTTTGGAGTTGGAAAACGGTGTTGCCACAATATCTCAAGAACTAATCGCTGGATTGTCTTCATATTTGGTACTATGGTGTACAGGCGGGGGATATTTCGTCACTCTGTGACAAATACTTGTTTTAATACAAGCCACTGTGATGTCGCTTGTAACCTGCAGACCACCATCTTCAGTTCAGGAGGATTATGATCAATAAAATACAATTTATGATTACTCCCTTCCTCATCTCAGTCTAGGATTAGTGGAGCGGTGAGCACAGTCAGAGAATTAACACTACAAAGCAAAATCAATTTGTCGACATGTGTAATGTCATAATTCAGTGTGGGAGAAGTGGCTGATGACATTTCGAGCAATATGTGCAACTGAGAGACACATTTCATATTCTCCTTTGAAGGTTTTGTTAAATGCCATGTGGATGCTGGTACTAGGGCTGGGACGAGTTTCAATTTACTACCCAGGTGCCCAAGCCCCTGTTACCCAGGCATCTGCTGTAGGTCTCAAGAGTAGAGTACAAAATGTCAGATAGGACATTTAATAAGAGTCATCATTACACAGGTTATTATGTTTCTAGTAAAACACTTAGATCAAATTATAGAAAATATATATCCATGTTAACAGAACTAACATCTGTGAGTGAGTGGGGGCGGTCAGGTAGCCTAGTGGTTAAAGCGTTTGCTCACCTCGCTGAAGACCTAGGTTCAATTCCCAACATGGATATAATGTGTGAAGCCCATTTCTGGTGTCCCCCGCCATGATATTGCTGGAATATTGCTAAAAGAGGCGTAAAATCAAATGCACACACTCACAACTGTGAGTGAGTGAATGTTGTTTCATTCCACTGTCCCAATAATCACAGCTATGTCATGGTGCTGAGGAGCAGTACTGCATCCCTTAAGTGTACCAGTGAAGATCGCAGGTTTGAACCCCGGTTCACCCTGATTATGTGTCAGGTTTGTCAGCACCATTCCCCGGCTCATGGGTTTCACTGAAGCAGTGAGTGTCTAAGACCTGCATCACTTTCTGCATCACTGACACACCTTGATAGAACTGAAATACTGTTGAAGGCTGGATTAAACCGAAGTCACTGGCTCCAGCCAAAGGTTGAGTTGGGTCGAGGTGATCGTGGGGTACTCACGCTGCCAGTACTCAAAGGTGAAGACATAAAGCAAGCATAAAGAAGGGAGTACCAGCCCATAAACAGGCCAGGGACAAAAATACACCTCAGGTCGATGAGCAGCCCAGCTCCCAGGGCTCTTCACATCTCCTTCAATAGTAGGGAAGTGGGAGGTTATGACTTATTTGACCTGACACAGGGTAGAAAAACAGTGTTGTGTGATTGGTGTCAATAATTCCTTCGTTATGTTTCCTGAGTGAGCATCTTTTACAGTTAGTACGCTGCTTCATTAGCTGATATATTAATTAAAAGGTAGAGTAGTAGTTGATGGAAACAATAGTGGTTTATTAATTGTCTTCAATGTTTTTGTGTGGAAAATGTTTACACAAGCGTTGTCTTATTCATGTAAAGTTATTCTATTGCTGGCAATTCACCTTGTCTGTGTACCGTTATTTGTTTGTTTATTGTGGGATTTATGCTTCTTTTTTTTAGACTTCACATACTTCAGCAGCTAGGGTGCTTATTTAGTTGAATATGGTAGTAGAATGAACTGTAATCCTGAAATTCCATTGTTTTTGTGAACCATTATTGCTACATTATGGGTTAAAGGCTTCAAAACCTTTTCCTCTGAATCACTGTCTCATTTATCTCCCAGCTAGGAAGCATGTTCATATAGCAGGCAGTTGTTGTATCTGAATCAGAAGAATTACTAATATATCTGAATTATTAAACTATGTCTAAAGCAGATGTTAACAAAATATAAATAGACCCTCATTGTGGCACCATGGTCATTTTAAGAGAAAACTGATAATTCTGTTCGATTAGGTTCTAAATTTGGCGCCATGTCTAGACATGACGAGTGCCACGACAGATTGGGTTTAAATGTGATATTGGCAAGCTTTACAACATGCCTGTAATGGCCTGACATTTCTGTAAAGAGACGTATGCCCCTTTCTTGCCTAAGTCACTCTCACAGAGGAGTAACGCCCCTTGGCATCCGATTGTTGAGCAGTCTTCTTCTGGATAGCTTCAACATTCATTCTTGCAACAAATACTGAACTACATTAGTTATAAGGGTAACTTTGCTTATGTAGGTTTGTATATCAATGTACTGCTTACCTCAAGATTTATGCGTATTGATTAGCCATTTTGACATTTTTATTAAAATGTTATGTGTTGCATTTAAATTGATGTCCATTCTCAAAGATGCTGATAAAATTTGAATTTGCCCTGGAAGCCGATGGTGCTGGGGTTTGATGTTCCAGGCCTTTGATGCCCAAGATATGTCTATTAAGTAGTGTTGTGTCCGTGTCATTTCAACAAATTGCAATTCAGTCATGTCATGCAGGTGATTTATGTTTTGAAAAGTCAATACGATGCTTCGTGTACTCTGATACTGCTTTTAAAGTTTCCTTAGAATGTTTTAATGATGCTAGGCAAAGAAAATATGTTATCAACCATTATTTGATTTTAGTTCTTCAGTTATCTGTGCAATCCTGAACAACCACTATTGCATCAGTCATTGTATGTTTACTGCTGATTCAATTAGAAGGATAATGGTGTATGGTGTCCGTTCAGTAGTGTTCTCCTTGTGTTTCAGCTACTACCTGTATCTGCAGTTGCGGCGAGATCTCCATCATGGCCGTCTGTTGTGCTCCCCACAAGATGCTGTTCACCTCGCGTCATACATTGTCCAGTGTAAGTGATTTCAACTACAGTAAACTACGCTTATAACGAACACACTTATAATGAACTGGTGGATATAACGATCTTTGGTTTTCCCGGGCATTTGATGTATATATTTTTGAAACGAACTAAGGTTATAACAAACTACAATTAGAGGTCCCTTTGAGTTTACTGTATATCTATTTCAAAAGAAAATTGGGGAACTGGCAAGTCCTATTTAAACACTTCTCTATAAAATGACATTTAACAATTAATGAAAGTAATCTGTACATAAAATAATATTAAAGTGTCCAATGTAAGTGATTTGCCAATGGCAGTGGTTCCACACACCATATGACCCGTGAAGATTCCAGGGTAGAATAGGTCTTCAGCAACCCATGCTTGCCGTAAAAGGTGACTCTGCTTGTCGTAAAAGGTGACTAACGGAACCGGGTGGTCAGGCTCGCTGACTTGGTTGATACATGTCATCGATCCCAATTGCGTGGATCGATGCTCATGATATTAATCACTGGATTGTCTGGTCCAGACTCGATTATTTACAGACCGCTGTCATATAGCTGTAATATTGCTGAGTGAGATGTCAAAAAAAAAACACACATCATGTTTGATCACACAGAGTGATTCAGTAACAAGTAAACCAACCAACCAACCAATCCACACACCATGCCCTTTTCTAGGATATTAGATACATTTGTTGACTCATATTATGCCTTTTCACAAGTTTGAAGTTTGTAGTTTCATCATAACATCTGACATTCTAACATAGGACAAACTGTAGTCAACACAATTTCACATGTGGCATGGACAAAGTACTTTGTCAATGAGTCTGCTATTTGATATGCAGTGTCCCCTTTTATATGCTGCTTGAAAGAAAATCCATGTCATGACAGATTAACCACATGAAATATAGGGTGTTCTTTATCGTCTTTTGAGAAGTATATTTCCTATAGTCTGGTTGGTGACAAGAGACATGTATGCACTTCTTCATCCCCCGCTGCAGCTTCTGTTCTTTATCTCCAGCTGAGGTTGGCGACTACGATCCACAGGACCATCCACCGGGCTACATCACTGCCTTCAAGATGCTACCCAAACAGAACTCCAAGATGGAAGATCAGATTCAGGAGTTGCACAAGACGCTCAAGTGAGTTTGTTGTGAATGGGGAATTTCTGCAAAGACCATGTTTGGAGGGTATAAGAAGGGTTACTTTGAGAGTGGGTTGACAGCGGGTGAGATAACTCTGAATGTTGTATGGGAAGGGCTATAACTTCAAGTGGGTTGACAGGTGGGGAGATAACTCTGAATGTTGTTGGGGAAGGGGGGTATCTTCGAGTGGGTTGACAGGTGGGGAGATAACTCTGAATGTTGTTGGGGAAGGGCTATAACTTCAAGTGGGTTGACAGGTGGGGAGATAACTCTGAATGTTGTTGGGGAAGGGCTATAACTTCAAGTGGGTTGACAGGTGGGGAGATAACTCTGAATGTTGTTGGGGAAGGGCTATAACTTCAAGTGGGTTGACAGGTGGGGAGATAACTCTGAATGTTGTTGGGGAAGGGGGGTATCTTCGAGTGGGTTGACAGGCAGGTATGCAAGAAAGCAGAGCATAAGAGTTGACTAGTATAAAGTATATAGGGAAGGCTACCAGTAGAGGTATATTGTTATGGTGTTCTCTGTGTTTGGGGGGGGGGCAGATATTGTTTTAGGGGCTGTAATAACGTTTTTGTATTCTCTCTGTATTTTAGAGCTTTTGATAGTAGTGAATTCTCTGCATGGGTTTTAGGGGCCAAGTACCAGCTGAAGCTGAGAGTAATTTCCTGAAGAAAGCATCGGTGCTGGATACCTTTGGTGTCGATCCACATCAGGTCAAGGTGAGTAGATAATCTGTACACCTCCCTTGGTGTTTTCTGGATACCCTCAGTGTCAATCAAACTACGCTTGTGTTAATTATTTTTAGAATGATTATAGAATGTGTATATTCATTCTTCTACTTTTTTCTTTTGTCAGTTTGTTAATTGATGTGAAGTGAAACATTTTGCCTACTGTGTACATTGTGTTGCAGGATCAGCGAGGAGATCAGCTATATCTGGGCGTGACTCATCAGGGCATCATGACCTTTCGCGGCAGCCGACGAACGCAGCTACATAAATGGTAGGTCTTATGGTAGAAACTCTAATGAACAATGATACAAATTAACGACCAACACAGGGAAGAGATTTGAAATGATATCCATAAATAATCTGCTTCAAAAAAATCTTTTTGCTTTAGCTGAAACACTTATGTTGTGGCTTTATCATTTTATCCAATAGCCATATTTTTTTAAGGGAGAACACTATATAAATTTTTGAACAGACATCTTAGTTCAGTTGCGAAATACTTAATGCCACTAAGAAAATCTAAATAATAATATTATTTTGATAGCTCAACAGAATACTGAAAACGTAGTAGTGAGAAATGATTTTTATTCTGCTATATGTTGTGTAAAGAATTAACAAAATGATCTGCCAAGCAGTCCATGTGCCCATCAAACGTGTTGAAGCTTCAGATAGAATAAGATTCAGTTCTTGTTGGTTTCACCCATGTGACGATGCTTTGTTAGCATTGCTCCCCTGTAACCTATGCTGGTTGTAAGAGGAAACGTAATGGATCAGGTAGGTCAGGCTCGGTGAATGGTTGGTTGCATGTCATTGTACCATGACTCTGTGGGTCATTGCTCATCACTTCAATCACTGGTTTGTCTTGTCCAGACTCGATTATTTACATACTTCCATCATATACCAAAAATATTGCTGAGTGTGGCGTCAGTCAACGCACTAAATGAACAAATATCTTATAGGCTTCTAATAGATTAAATGTTTGAATGAATCATAATTTTTTATGATAGATTTTGTTCTAATAGTAAGGAATGTCGATTTGTTTGTTCCAGGAACCAGATCAGAAGAATTGCCTATGAAGCGAAGATGTTTATAGTCCATGTGAATGTTGCAGAGGTGAGATACTACTGACATTTGATTTGCTAACGTATACTTCGACTTGTGTAGGCACTTATCATACTTTGAAGTCTTTCATCGTCTGTATCACATCACACTGTACAGGAAGTGGTGGTGATGGAGTTGTGGCGATGGTAGTTCAGGGTTGCCAAACAAATTAGTCCTTGCCTTACTTGTAGCATTCCTGTTACATTAAAGCTTTAACGGCTTCTTGTTTTCAATTCTATTTACTCTGCATACTGTGAAACAAGTCTATTACATTGTTCGATTTCTTATACACATTGCCACAGACGTATCATGACACTGCCCTCAGTAAGATAAGGTAATGAAGATAAGCTGTCACAATTATATATTTTCCTGAAGTTCTTGAATGGGAATACTGTTTATATCAAATTTTGAACAGTGTAGCTGCTTGAATGCTTTAGCGAAATATTGTTCAGGAATACAGCTACGGAATTTGGTTTGTAATCTTGAATTATCATAGAAGCTGTTGGTAGCTAATGAAGAATAACTGTTGCCACTCTCTCCCGGCCACTTGGTGTACACTGTGTCAAATGCATGGGGATCAAACTAGTGTGCTGATCAGTTCTACGTACAGCAACTTTTACACAAGAACCTTCCTCGAGTTTATGTGCAGCATATAGACAACTGGCATGAAAATTCAGATTTCCGTTTCTTTTGTGTTTTTATTTCAATTGACAGGTTTGTGTACATTGTTTCTACAGAATAGATGTTCAGTTAATGCACAGTTTAAAACTTTGAATGCCTTTTACATTTGTCTTGACCAATCACAGTTGAGCTGTCATAGTCCTTGCAAATCTTCATGAGACCTGGTTCATGGTGCCTGGGATCTTGTTCTTGGTGCATGTTCATGCGTCCTATTTCATAGTGTGTAGTTCATGAATGGCGTATTCTTGGCTCATGAGTCCTAGTTCATGGTGCATGATTCATGAATCATGTTCTTGGTTCATGATTCCTTGTTCATGGTGCATGATTCATGAATCATGTTCTTGGTTCATGATTCCTTGTTCATGGTGCATGATTCATGAATCATGTTCTTGGTTCATGGTTCATGGTGCATGATTCATGAATCCTGTTCTTGGTTCATGATTCCTTGTTCATGGTGCGTGATTCATGAATCATGTTCTTGGCTCATGATTCCTTGTTCATGGTGCGTGATTCATGAATCCTGTTCTTGGTTCATGATTCCTTGTTCATGGTGCGTGATTCATGAATCCTGTTCTTGGCTCATGATTCCTTGTTCATGGTGCGTGATTCATGAATCCTGTTCTTGGCTCATGATTCCTTGTTCATGGTGCATGATTCATGAATCATGTTCTTGGTTCATGATTCCTTGTTCATGGTGCGTGATTCATGAATCCTGTTCTTGGCTCATGAGTCCTAGGTCATGATGCGTGATTCATGAATCCTGTTCAGGGTCCTGGTGCATGTGTCATATCTTGCTGCTCTGTGCACACATTCACTTCCACACACTATTGCAGGAGGAAGATGCTGCGAACGCAAAGAAGGTAAGTCTTGATGTCCTCCTTCCTCCTCTCCGATCCTCGAACTAGAGAGAGAAACTTAGAATACTGTGTTCTAGAGGAACAGTAATATTTCTGTTTGTGCCTGATTAAAGTATTATTTTTACCAAAAAGAATTGGGTAAATTCTAATAACGTTATGAAAACAAAAACTTCTTTTTTCTTTTTCTTTTTTTATGAGCACCTTTCCACCACAATTATGTCCTTTGGCCTTGTCCAGTGTGTCAAAGAACTTGTAATTGCAAATTATTCAGGCTACATCAGAAATATTTTGATATTGTAGAAGTAAATAATTTCTAAATGGAAGCATGTAGATAAATGGTCGTAGAATAGCTTCTTTATTGTGAAGTAGATGTAACTTAGATTAGATGTAATGGAAAACAGTGTCAATATTTTTCATTCTGTTTAAGATTTTGTTAAGTGTTTCTGTACATAGTATTTCTTAAGTCTGGTATAAAGTGAAGGATTTGATGAATTTGTTTGCCTGCTTTTGAAGGAATGTCAATTTGAAACTTTTTGATTAATTTCATGTCTCATGTTCATTTGTTTGTCGTTTCATAATCAAGAAGATTCATCATATCATATCATTCAAACAAAAGAAATTGCTGCAAAAAATTTTAATCAGTACTAAAAGAACTGTATATATTTTCCTCAAAACAAACTATTTACTGTTTTCTTCAATGTGTCATTTATTGGAATATGTTAGTTTTTGTAAAATTGGTGATGCAAGCAATAACCCAATAATTTTGAAAGCCTGTTGCTATGGAAACAGTTTGTCTTGAATGTATGACGTATAAGTTACGACAAAATTTGGGCAACTGTCATGTAGGTTTCGGATGAGGCGGCAGAAGGGGGAAAGGAGAAAGAGAAGGATAAAGGAAACGAAACGGGGAAAGAACAGGAAAAAGAGAAAGAACAGGGGAAAGAACAGGCAAAAGAAACTGAAACTGGGAAAGAACAGGAAACGGGAAAAGAGCAGGGGAAAGAATCAGAAACGGGAAAAGAGCAGGGGAAAGAACCTGAAGCGGGGAAAGAAACTGAAACTAATAAAGAAACTGATAAGGAAAATCAGAGCGAGAAAGAAAAAACTGAGGAAAATAAGTTTGAGGTATTTTCGTCACTCATTACCCTGCAAACATTTGGAAAAAAACATTTCCCATAAGAGAATCAGCATGACAAAAACCTGTTTTTTCCCTTGTTGATTTGCTTAATTGACAAGAGTGGAATTACACTATAACATGTTGTTGCAATGTACTGTTGTTCCTCTTTTATTTACTAAGCGTATCTCAAAAATGTTTGATATTAATTAATTATTTTTGTTCAGTTTTTTAGCATTAACCCCGTTCCATCAGTATGCGTTTAATGATATTTATAATTTATTTTGATTATGATTAAATAATGCATCTTAATTCTGCCTTTTTGTTTAACTGTGTTTGAAGTGTTTGCAAAACAAACGTATATTCAGGTTATCTAAGTTGAAGGCATGTTAAAATTATCAAACAGTTTAACTGATGGTTAGGTCCATCAGGTGTCCGTTCCACGAATCAATCGTACTGCTAAGGTGGTCGAAACTCCCATACTTAACATAGACTTACGACTGCCGTTGCGCTATGATCGCTCTGTGGAACAGGGCCCTGGATAAAATAGATATCTAAGATGGTTTACAGCAGAAAAAAAACAATATGAAAGGGGATACTTATTTCATCTTCAGAACACACCGAACGCATCAACAAATTTCTCTAGGATGGGTGGAAATGTTTGTTGAAGCCTTGGAATATGCCATGCTTTAGGATTTATATCAGTATTTGAAAGATAACATTTCTTTACAGAAAGCAAATGTCACTCTTATTGCAAGCAGAACTTAGGCTTCGCAGTGTTACCATGGCAACTAACTATAATTTGGAATTGTTAAAGGGATAAGTCTAACAAGATCTGCTGGTTTTCTACCCATGGTTTTTCTTTTTGTTATAAGATGAGCAACTAACAGAATCATTTTACCAATATTTCTTCTAGGCAAAATACTTGTGCACTGGCGCTGTGGATGTAATTAATTGAATAATCACCACTAGTTAATATCCTGGTCGTTGTTCCAAACTATTATTTGTTACTATGTGCTTTAATGGGTGCTCTTCTGTTTTGTTCCCTCTTTTGCGAATGCAACCTTTAGAGGAAGAAGGACAAGGTGATAAATACAAATTCAGGTTTTGGGGCTAATGTACTTCTGCAGTTAATTGCTGCTTCAGCTGAGAGGATATCTAACATATGCTTTCACCTATTTATCACTAATTCTAAGCTTCTTTTTAGAAGTTGTAGTAACAATCAAAGCTTTCACCAAATCCACTTTTAGTACTTTGGTTTGTGTATACACATTAAAACCTGCCACAACATCCTTGTGACCTGCTTTGACTATAGGAAATTTGGTATTCAGTAAATATAACTTTCCTGACAAATCAAATAGTATTTCACTGGTACTAGATTCAAATATATATCATGTTTGACCTGAACTGTTTCATCAGCATGTCTGGTTTTGGTGTCTTTGGAAATTTGGTATTGTAGAAAATACTACATTCCTAACCTACAAATAGTATGTTCCTGATGATGAATTTAAATATATGAGTCATGTTTCACTTGAGCTTGGTTTAATCACCATTCCTATTTTTTGTGTTATTCTAAATTGGTATTTGGTATATACTACTTTCCATAACATCACATAGTGTTTCCCTGACCACTAGCTTCATATATATCAATCATGGATAGACCTGAGCTGGGCTTGATAATCATATACCTAGTTTTTGTGGGCAGGCTTCATGTAGAAACCAGATCTATGACGGGTGATGAGCTTTAGTTCCTCCTCCAACAAGTTAGCATGATAGATGTGATGCATGTTGTTGTGTTGGTGGTTACAGTCCGTGTATATTGTAGCATGTCAACACATTGTGCTATGATTTAATCAGCATGATTCCTAATACAGGCACTAAACTGATGGCTATGTATGTTACTAGATGTGCAAATTAAACAGTCAGATATGGTCGAGTCATTTTACAAGTTTATGTTCAAAGCTTTCTGGCAGGTTATCAATTTCTTTGTTATTTGTGTATTCATTCAAATAAATGCCTGTTGATGTGTCTGACAAGTAGACATGTTGAGAGTTGTCTCCCCTGTTTTGGCCAGTCTCCTCACACACACCTGTGAGTAGTTCTCATTGAGCTGTTGTAGAGTTCAACACCCTCATCTATTAGCATCATATATCAATAGACAACACATGCTGATGTTCTGACATTGTTTTTGCAGAAAAGAAAACGAATAAAGGTATTTCTGTTGATGCTGCGCTAGTAATGTAATAAGAAAAATGTTCAAATGTATTTACCTGCATGCTTATTTGAATGAATACAGCAATACAAAAGTTTTTCTCAACAATGTGAGGTTGGTCAGACTCTGATTAAAATTGCTGAATATTCTGGTATTGATTGAAAAATAATGAATGAATTAAAAAAAGATAAACATGAATGTTAAGATCTCGACCATATCGTATGAAAACACATTGATATTATGTAAAATATTTTACAAAAATGATGATTGAATATTTTTCACTTTGCTGACATGAAGTATTTTATGCAGTGATCAGTGTTTCCCTTTGACTTAAATAAGATCTGGCTGATAAATATTGAATGTCTGTAATCTTAAACAAAGGACTTTAGTTAGGAAAGTATCATTAATGTTGATGAAGATGATGACTAACAATGTAGGTAAGTCGATGCTCACAGTACTTGACAGTGATGTAGTTGCACATAGGACGAACACATTCAATACCAGCATAGCTTCACTTGTTGCAGCTGTATATGTGAGACATTGAACATAGCCACAGTCAGGACACCATAATGGATAGTTTTGATTGCAGGAATTATTTTTTTCTTTTTAAACTATGTGAACACAAGTGGGCTTAAAACAGTATGGTTCTCTAGATTTTTTTAATCATCATTTCTGATACGATTGTGCTGGCACGTAAAGTAAGCTGTACACAAATGTTTGATCTATAGAGAACCTGTTTCGAGTTTTAGTCTTTGTGTCACAAACTAGATAAATGTGGCAGTTATGTCTGGCTAGATTTGTGTAATGCAATGCTACACCTTCCGCCTAGAAGCAGCAGCCCCATGGATACAAGTGTCTGACTGTCGGAGCGTGCAAGTACCTGTGGAGATGTGCTGTCGAGCAACAACTCTTCTTTACGTATGTATAGTCTGCCCACATTAACAAATTGAGACTGATAGCACCGAATTAATGTTCAAAACAACATTAATCCCCACTCAGTTGTGACTAACATATGCATATCGTCAAAGGTTCAAATGAAACTAACCGCCGGTGTAGTGGATAGAGCATCTGCCTAGAGAACGGGTTAGTGGTTCAATCACCTCGACCTGTCATACCGAAAGACATTAGATGATGGTACTTGTTGTTACCCTGCCTGTTACTAGGCATTAAGTGAATAAAAAAAAAGTGGCCAGCTTGGAATATACTGTGTTTGAGTGGGGTATCCATGTTAAGCTGGGGCATGGTATCTCAGTGGGCTAGCACTCTAAAACTGGCATTAGTCCGGACTGGTACAAGCAGCCACACACAAGAGCATGGACGTCGCTATTTGAGTGAAATAATATTTCAACCCCATTTCACCTCACCTCAATTTTTATGAAGTTGGAGCTTCTACATGAAACTATTTTGTCAATAAGGCAATCTTGCTCCATTGTCAAACCTGTATACATAACTTGTAGTATTGACAAGACTGGATGAGTTTGATTTGTGTCTGTTATTGTGTACCAGGTTGGCATCTTCATGCAATGCACCCAAGTTGAAGTCAGGTGGAACGCTGTTCAGCAGAGGATCCAAGTTCCGTTTCAGGTATTTGGCATGAATAATGTACTAGATATAACAGCCTGAAATCATACTGTTCATTTTTTTCAGCTTGCCAAGATTTCAGAAATAAATTATTTATAATGTTTCAACATCAGTTAAAAGAAAAGAATGGTTTTAGATACTATGAGCATGTGCTGTAGAGAGTAACCTACTGTTGATAGCTTGTGCAAGACAGTGTAATAACGGTGTCAAGTGTAGACTAGAATTTGTGTTTATCTCAATGGTCAGTTTCAGTTTGTACCTGATATAGGATATTATATTAAAGGGCATATTAAAGATATTTTCTATGATTCATATTCTCAAAGATATCAACCGTAAGGCTGAAATCCCATGGTTAGGATTGGTCCCCAGTATACCAAGCTGTTCCTAAGAGGCTGGGGCAGTGGGTAACCTCGTGTTGACAGCGTTTGCTGTCACCCTCAAGACCCGGGTTGAATTTCCCACATCAAAACAATGTGTGAAGCACATTTCTGGTGTCCCAACTGTGAAATTGCTAGAATATTGCAAAGAGCAGTGTAAATCCATACTCACTCACTCACACACTCCTAACAGGCTGGATCAGGCTTAACTGTCATTGTTCCCTGATGGCGTGGATTGTTGTTCATAATATCAATCACTGAATTGTCTGGTCCAGGTTATATTATTGTTATAAAGGCTAAGAAAGTTAATTTTTTTAAACCACTTAGTTATTGAAAACATTAATCAAATTCCCCTGCTTTAATAAAGTTAGCCTAAAAGATATTGCAATCAATTATATATTTTTCATCCGAACATTTTCAATTAAGACATGACATTAACTGTTAGTGGCCAGTTATATTTTGTTACAAAGTGGGTCATCCTTGTAGAAGATATGTTTGAGAATATGAAAGAAGTAAAGAAACAATGAATTATGTGATAACATGACTGTTTAGTTTTAACAGGTAGAAATTATCATCAACTTCTATGTAATGTCATATAGTCAATTGTTTGTCATAAACTGTATTTGTTTCATGGACAGTGGTTCAAGGGGAGGTAATTCTTGATATTTACATAGTTACTTCCCCTGAATTATAAGTTTTTGTTGTCCTACAAATACATGAAACATCTTTTTAAGTTTAAATGTATCTTCTTTTCTTCATCCTATATGTTTAATTGTGACATATCGAGGAAGTTGGTGATTTTGTGTCATTCCTAACAACTGTGCTTGACTCTACAGTGGACGCTGTCAGATCGAGGCTCTTTCAGCCAGTGAAAACATAAAGAGGTCAGAGCCCAAATTTCCAAGGCTAGTAGTCCTGCTTTCTCATGCTTATAGTCAAAATACCCAGGGTTGAAATCTGAGGCAAAGAAAGGAATTCACAAATACATATTAAGAAATTTAATTGCAAAAAGATTAGGGAGCAGGGAGCTCCCTAATACATTGTTCTTCTTTCTCTCTTTGGCGCACATCCAACTGATGTATGCAAACATGCCATTTTTCTATAACTGAATATACACAACGAATTTATAAAACAGGAGATATAAATAAGAAAATTAGAAATTCAATTGTACAAACACCAACCCTGGGTGTTTCCAAGTAAACTCAAGAATCAAACCCAATCGAAGCTGCATGTCTTAACTCTAACATGTAAATGTAAGTATAAAAGTTGAGTGTCTACATCCTGTTACCTGGCTGCGCTGTGTAGATAGTGTCAATTGACCAACCAGAGTGATTGAAAGACTGCATGGCATGTTTTTGCCTGACCAATCAAATTGTCTGTAACAGACATGATTAGAGCATGAACCAATTCATCAATTCTAACATTTTGCTCTCATCTAAAAGTTTGATTTTGTTTGATATTGAAGTTTTTTGTGTTTAACCAGAAAAAGCTAGTATTGATAGATGTCTCTAACAAGGTTTGTCTGATACATAGTTTTTAATACTATTTGTAACACCCACTGATACTGTTTCGGTATGTAACATTCGTATGTAACACTTAGGTATATGTCAACTTTCCTGTTTGCAGCTTTTTGTCTTGTTTTCTTTGCCTTTTCTAATTTGTATTTTTTTGGTTAGTTCTTCTATTGTAAGTTACTTACATATCACATGGCAATTAAATAATCCGTTAGATAAAGCAGTATAATTAACAAATACTGCCTTCATATTAACTGGTGTGATCAGCCCAGTAGGGTGAAATGTAACATAGAGTTAACTTTTTTTCTTTTCCTTCATCAACTCTTTTCATCAACTTTTTTTCTTCAGTTGAAGTTTTCATCTGTTTTGAGTGGAGTATTACTCTTGACACAACTTTCAAAGTTATCAGCATTTTGGTAACATTTAAAAGTTCTTATAGATGTTTCTGGCTTAAAAGAAAAGTAATTTGGTTTTGTATAGTATCTTAAGTCTGAAATACGGATGTTATTGTGAGTTGCATGATTGGAAATTTCTTTTGAAACCTAACAGGAAAACAAAAATGTTTCCTTAAGTAAGAAGAGTATCTCTTCCAAAAAATTGATAGACCTTAATATTGTATACCTTATACTAATATATACACGCGATGTATCCAACATACCTAATGATCTTCATTATGTCTGAATGACTATACCACTGTAACGTAACATCGTATCAATTCATCGTCCTACATTACATCAGCTGTATCATCATACTGACAGTACTAAGCCATCAGAAGCATGACGTGAATCACAGCATGACATCATTCTCATTGTGTACACAGTCAAGTGGAATGTGGGTCATGTCTGTTTTGAAGTCTTCGTTAAAGTCTTATGAGATAAATTAACTGTTTTGAAGTCTAAACTAATAGATAACAAAATATACTCATTTAGGGATACAATGTTCATTTCAACAATAGTTTTTTAGATGATAAATTATTTTTTCTTTGATTCCCTTTTAATGGATGTATTGAAAACTGATTGAAATGCATATAAACTGATTGAAATGTCTATCAGTAGAGCCGGAAGA
This sequence comes from Haliotis rufescens, assembly GCF_023055435.1. Taxonomy (NCBI): domain Eukaryota; kingdom Metazoa; phylum Mollusca; class Gastropoda; order Lepetellida; family Haliotidae; genus Haliotis; species Haliotis rufescens. Next base: position 54,461,950 of record NW_025963779.1, on the reverse strand, counting down.
TATGTTTCCATATTCACAGGAAGATATCCTGATATTACATTTGAGACTATTTCTGTTGATGAATGGATAAAAAAAATGTCTAACATATATTACTTCCATTGTCCGAACTGACATACAACTTAATGCAATGATAGTTCTTTTTTATAAATTATTAATAGTATTTAGGAAATTTGAATTAGCAATGTAGTAACTTTGGAGTTGTCTGTTTGATTTACAGAACCAACTCTCTGCCCAACTTTTCTCGCAATAAGCATACGTCTGAGAGCAAGAGCAGTACGCTGAATACGTCCATCATGTCGGAACCGGTACCGGAAGGTGGGTATAGAATAGGGGGCCAATGTGCACATTTACCCATTCATTTCAGCTTAGTTTACAGGAAACCTATGTGTTCAATATTGGCTACAATGGCTTTGTTCAGGGAGACACATAACCATCTCCACCTCACTGACCTTCAACAGAATGTCTCTCCCTCATAGGGGCAGTTAGAGTAGATGGCCATTGTTTGTGTTGTACACTTTGACTTCAGATGAAGCTATGGTGGCGAACTGGTCCAGGGTATTTATCTTAACAGCATGGAGGATTATGCCAGTCCTGATTATTCTGTGATATTGTGCATGGGTGTATACTAAAAGGTTAAACCCATGAAGATCCGGTGTAGAATAGGTCTTCAGTAACCCATGCTTGCCGTAAGTGGCGACTATGCTTCTCATAAGTGGCGACTAATGGGATTCGGTGGTCAGGCTCGCTGACTTGGTTGATGCGTGAATCGATGCTCATGATGTCAACCACTGGATTGTCTGGTCCAGACTTGATTATTTACAGACCGCTGTCATATAGCTGGAAAATTGCTGAGTGCGACATTAAACAAGAAACTAACAAACAAAACAAAACTTAAAGGTTATGTAGGATTTCATGGAATGATTCAATTCGTGTATTTTAATCAAATAGATAGTGAGAGAAAAAGACAGTTTGGTTAGCAGTCCTGTGCAATAATTTGCAATATTAACACGGCAAGGACGAGGTGTTCACATTTGTTATTGACCTTATAGCAGAGAATACAGTTATCTGTGCAGTGAGAGTTTATAGTGAAAATAATTAAGTGGTTATGTTTGCGTTCTGATGAACCAGGTCTGCAAATGTACAGACTGACTGGTCAGAATAGACAGATGTGCCACCCAGAAAACCAGGCTTCTTAGAGTAACAGCTTGATGTCTCGTTCCTTGTGTTGGGAATACACCTCTTGCCGGGGGACCACATTTACATAATAATGTGTTACAAAAGACTCATATGAACAATCACATTGATAGTGGCCCAGTTGTGTTTCCATAGATAATGTGGATATACAAGCTGGGTAACCTTATGTATGGAATAAATATTTCTCAATTATAGAAACATCAGTGGGGGAAAAACCCAAGAGGGGTTTTAACATGCTTGCCAAGTTTAAAGTGTCTTCTCAAATAAGTGGTAAAGAGTTGCTGTTTGGAATGTTAGCTTGACTCCGACTCTGCCTGCGTCTGTACACCCTTGCATGACAATGTTACGACACTCCTGTAGTCAAAACATGAACATTCCCACACCAGGGCAATATAGTGTTAACTCACCGGGGCTAAAGGCCTAAGTGAGCTTATGTCATGGCCTGTTCATCTGTCGTTCATTGTTGTTATTAGTGTATTATATATATTTCAGTAAGGCTGGAACTCAATGATCGAACCAAAGTTATCTTAATTGGCTTTAAAATTATTTCAGAGAAATTAAAATTCAAAAAAGGATAAAGCTGGATATAAAATGTGTTTTATTAGGTTTGTTCAATCAGGATTTAGACAGTTGCACCAATATGGTGGCAGGTGGCGCCAAGAATTGTACTTCCATTGAACCAAAACAAATCTCTACCGGTCTTTGCTTATTCCTTCTTGCAGACCCAGTACAGCCAATACAAGTCTGTAATATTTGGCAAGTCTTGATTACTGCAGTCTGAAAATGAAGAATGATTCTGGGCTGCTTTTTGTTATATTTTGTAACTATGATTTAACACTTTTCGTAAAATATGTTCATTTCAGTGACTAGATGATCGTCTAGTTTTTGACCTGAGAAGCAGTGTCAAAGTGTCATTTTGTATGTCAGATAGTTCTCAATAGAAAATATGATGGTGCCTGCTTCATCCTTCTTTTATCCTGATGACAATTTACCCTCCCAATAATAGCTACTTCATCTAGGTATGTCGATAAGAATTTGTTAAGTGGTTGCTTTTGAGGTGATTTGGCTTAGGTATAGGACCAGGTGAGCTACAGTGCCTTGGCATTAGTTTCACTGTTAACGGAATCGGCCCATCAGCCCCAGTGTTAATTAATTAATACTCAAATATCACTTGTTGTTTTCTCACCCTCACTGAGTTCCAGTATAGTAACCTTTCTAAAACACATCCACACAACAGTTTAATGGTTCTACTTAACCTTTCTAGATTATATGTTGAGTAAATGTGGAACCCTTCAGTTTTAAGTTTACATTTTACATGTGCTTTGCTTCCATTTCCTCTCTATGACTTTCAACAAGAAACGTTTACTGGAATAAAAATGTGGAATACTTAGATAATAGTGAAATGAGGATTACTGTAAATTGCCGGATTGATCTGTAAAAAAGCGTGTTGACATGTACTACACCATTTAGATAACACATGAAGAAAGTACGACATATTTGTATGCTGACAGTTGCACCCTAATTGATCGTATCAAGGACTTACTAATGCAAAGAAACATACACAGGATTCAGTGCAAAAGCAAATGTAAATATGACTGAGATTAGCGGTAATACCACATCTTAAGTCCTTGAGTACAGAAGTGTTCACATGTAATGCTACATGATGGGCTGTATTACTTCTGTTGGGTAGCGTGGTATATGGAGGTTAGCAGTAGTGTGCTGTATAGTGAGGCGATGTAGACATCGGGTAGGTACATGGGACAGTGGTCAGGGTGGATGCCTTACTAATTTCTGTAGCTGTAGCTGTATTGTGTTTTTTGTGTTTATAGATCGAAGACGCTACAATGGTAAGTGTGTTATCATGCCTGTCGGTAATATTTTGGCTCAGGTTTGGTCTTTTAAGTCATTTTGCTTTCATTATTGTCTTGTCAGTGACTAAAACCTAGCTGACAGCCAGAGATAGGTTTGTGTACATCTTGTCTTCAACAGTCATTTAACAATGCCAAGTGAGAATGTTTTTGTGTGTATTAATATTCAAACTGAAACAATATTGAAATTATTTTTTATTGAATTTACATTATCAAAATTGTTGTTTCTGTTTCAAACTTTTCTTTTGAAAATAAAATTCCCTGAAACTTTTTATGAAAATTATGTTTGCATTGTAAATACAGGGAACCAAGATTTAAAATTGAAATTCATCTAGTAACAGGTTTTCGTGTTGTGATAATGAAAAATCAGTTATTGAACTATTTTGGAAGTAATGTTAAATATGTTGTGAAAATACTTGTGATATATATTGACTGTTGAAGAACAATTTCTACATAGCCTTTAACGATAACCTCTTTTATCATCAACTGCGGTATGTTGGTATCTTTATTATGAATATGTGTATGCTGCCCATTTGAAATAGTAGTTTTATTGAAGCTCTAGAAGGACGTTTAAGACAAGAACTTTTCGGAAATTAGTTTTGGTCGACATGACTCTTAAATTACTTTTTGTGTTCATGTTTGAAAAACTAAAATCATTTGGATTCAATAGGCAGCAATTCACATTTTGCCAAGTATTCCAACTTTCAGTATTCTATGGCCGAAAAGATTCAAACTTGAGCGACTGCACATGACAGCTGACAAGGGTTTTTGGTTTTGATTACACTAACCGCATGTTTCACCTAATTCAACCTATTTCACCACAGTCAAGCCCTTGATTTGTTGCCACTGCCCAGGTAGATCAGCCACTGCCTTCTTCACTGGTGGTATACCATGCACGCTTGCTAAAGATACTTCCCCTTGCAAGCAGATATATTCAAATTCTGATTACGTGCTTCCCCCAGCCCACAGCTTTGACAACTGAGTAATGCTGATTTTGATGACTACAAAAACAAGTGTTAGATGATACAGATAAACAATTCCTTAAGTTAACTTGATTGGGGAAATACTTTTTGACATCATGAAGTAGTTCTTGGGTTTTTTTGTGTTAAAAAGGTGAGTTGCTCGGGCTATATGTCTTCGGTTGGCCTTCTCTAGAAACAGAAGTTTGGAAGTTTCTTTGCTATGAACAATGCAAGCTTTGTATCCCCAATGATTTTTTATTGTAATAAAAGGTCATTTTTGCGACAGTTAAGGGCCTAGTTTTCATACAGCAGAATACAGATTGTGAATTACCTCCCTTGGTTGAAAGCATGGCTGAATAGATATGTCTTGTATAAGGCTTGTGATGATAGTGTATAGTGATGTACAGTGTACAGTGATGATGATAAGCTGGTGTGTGCTTTGACTAGAGAACCTCTTTGTGACACAGGTGTGACTTCTCTAATTATTTAGTCAGAGTGACACGTCACTGAGATGGGTTTTTGACAGTGTTTGAATTAGACTTTACCTCAACTGTATATTGAGGATATTAACTTCACTTCTTCCCTAGCTATACCTATTTTTTCATATTTATATAAACTGGGGTGTGGAAATTTAATATTCACAGTATTCTGTCACCATAATTCTGTGCTGGTTAACCAATGGTTGATAGAAATACAGGCCAACACCACAGTGCCATAAACAGGAAGCAGGTTTCAGAGTATACTTGAAAATTTCAGTTTAATTTTGATAGGGTAACTCTAAATTTGTTTGCAATAGAAATGTACCCTGGTTACCAAACAATATATCTTGAATTGTACCCAGATTTTCAGTGCATATTGTTTTGTTGCCTGATTTTGGAAATCGTGATAGTGTATGTTGTAAATGTGTCCTCGATCGGTTTACGGCATTCTACAACATGGCTGCTCCCGCTCCCCTAAGAACTTTCTGTGTATTTAAATAGTATAAAACATTTTCCCTAGCTGATTGCATTAGAGGGTGTGTTTGAGATTAAGTCCAGGTATGAAAAATTATTACATTTCAGTGATGTGGATCTTTTGGTTGATCTTCCAGCTTAATTCTGTGAACAACATTGGCCCCTAATGCCGTAAAGCAGGTTTATGTCATAAACTTCTTGTGCTGCTAAATGAGGACAAAAATCAGGGTACACTTACCTGTAGTTATGGTCTGGGTTCAAAACGATATGCCAACAAAAATCTAGGTACAACGCGATATGTCATTTTGTACAGTGGGAACATTTAGGATTTACTTTCTACTGAATAGTTTTACTTGTGAAAAGACAACACAAATGCCTATCTGGTAGTCATACTAACGAGAGCTGGCATGGCAACAGTGAGTGAGTGAGTGAGTAAGTGAATATGGTTTTACGCCGCTTTTAGCAATATTCCAGCAATATCGCGGCGGGGGACACCAGAAATGGGCTTCACACATTGGGCCCATGTCGGGAATCGAACCCGGGTCTTCTGCGAGCGAATGCTTTAACCACTAGGCTAATAGACCGCCCCTCATGGCAGTATTTCCACACCCCACATATATGTAGTTGAAAGTATAATAGACACATCATCTATACTACATGCTGTAGAACATTGAAGATCAGTGACAGGATAGTGTGGTACTGCAACAAATTCGGTTAGCAACAGTGACCTGCTGATTGAGGGAATGAATTGTTTAATTTCCATTTTTGAAAAAAAAATCACCAAAGATATTAGGATCCAGTAAAATTATATCCAGCATGATATTTGATATAGCATGTATGAATTTATTATGGTGCATAGCTTGTGGACTGTATAGGCAATACACTGAGGGTGAGGAAAGGGAGAACTGCATGAGCAAGACTGCAGGAACGATTATCAATCAAGGTCACAAAGAGACCCCCTTTCTTTGTGCCTCCCACAGTGATCTCTCTACAACAATCAGGGCTTCATTCCAAAAAGTGGTATTGGAGCTACAACTATTGCAATTTCCATATGTTGACATAGATTTGTGATAGTCATTGCTCTGAGATAACTTCTTGGAACGAGAGTCTGTTTTTTATGGAGGTGTGGCCCCATTTTTAATATTTATTTACTAGCTAATTAAGCCATACTGACCCAGCCCAACAAGAGACTTGATTTAAGGTCTCCCAGAACATGGATTTCAGCAGGCCCTGCACACCACCAGCCAACATCTTTACAATGCCTTCCCCTGTCTACGTTATATCAGGCTGTCTTGTGTCGTTGTACTATTGCACAGTCTCCTATTTGTGGCTTCTTTAGAAACTGGGAATTGTTTTGGGTGACGTTCTTTCTGTGTTTGGTTTTATACCTGAATCCATGCTGCAAGTCGTTTCCCTTCAAATTTGGACTTTTGTTTAAAGTTTGTGTAATTTATGTTGCCAAATCTTAAATTGCTGTTGCTTTCGATATTTATGTACAAGTAAGCTCTAGGTACCGTATACAGGTATAACTGTATGGTGATCAGGAGTTGGAGCTTTTTCATATCTCTGTACAAGTTTGCTGCTTCACATTGAAGGGTGGTCAATACCAATTCAGCATTTGTTTAAGAATAATTATTAAAATAAAATGGTCATTCCCAAAGAGTAAGTTGTACAGAAATGTTATTCAATTTGTAAAATGTTTTCTGAATAATAAATTGTAAAGATATAGCAATATTGTGTGCAAGAAACAAATGATAATTTCAGATTAGTATGCACAAAGTAAAAATCAACAGGACTTGTAATTGAAGTATTTACATTCCTTGAGAAAATTAATTATGTTATTTTTAAATTTGGACCTCAGCCAAACATGGACTTGCAGTTTCATTCCCTACTTAACTTGTTCTGTTTAATCTACTAGTTTACCTTGCACCGAGTCGCCGAGCCCAAGGTAACTACACTTGCATGTTGATCACATACCCCTCATCTGATCAGCTCCATCACCCCACCCACTTTCATCATCCCTCCCTACACAGCCATGTTGATCACATACCCCTCATCAGATCAGCTCCATCACCCCACCCACTTTCATCATCCCACCCTACACAGCCATATTGGTGGTCAAACTCCGCATTCAGTCTCTCTTCACAGTTTCGCTGTTCTAGTCAGGGGCTGAAAGAAAATTCAATTTGATAAGTTACAAAACTCAGGAATGTCTATTGAAATTCTAGGGTAAGCTTGTCAGTAAAACAAGAAACATATTTGGCCTTGCCTGAACCAGACGTACAATGTCAATGAGTATGAACTTTATGATCTTATTCATCATGAATGTGTTTGTAGAATTTGATGTTATACATTTCATATGTACTGTTCACAATCAGTGTACCAGATGAACTATAAAGTTTATATATCATCAAGCTTTCAGTCCCCTGAGAAATGTTGATTATTTCTGTCACTGGATTTGCCGTGAGTGCACTGTGCCATCACAACGTTAGATAGTGCAATTTGAGGGACATGCTTCTTATTTCATTCTCATTGATTATTTGCTTGTTTGCCAAGCCTTCTTCACACTTGTCTGATGCCATTCACCTACACAGGAAAATGTGTCTCAAGTTTGAAATCATTGTTGTTGTGTCAGACAGTTGTCCTGAATACTGGACACGTTGAAATCTTCAGGAAGAAGCCTAGATTGTCATGGTTATGTAATAGCTAGATGTATTAGATGCCATTGCCTTAAACTTTCATCCCATACAAATAGTAACAAAATATCCTGTTATGAATGACAACTACTTATGTACATATTAAAACTGATAATAAAACATAATATTAATCAGATTTTAAAATGCATGTAAAATCTTGCCTTTCACTAATATTGACTGTTTATGATATACAATTAATTGATGTTATGTAACCTTCAGAGCTAACACAGACTGTATCTATAACTAGGGTTGATGGACATATATCCCTACCTTGAATCACGACCTCTGAATAAGCCCTGTCTCTCTCTTCTTCCACCCCCATCCCTACTCCCTCTCCCACCCCTTCTCTCCCTCCCAGGCTGCCTCTGTGGTCTAGTGGTGTTGCATCCTCCCGGGGGAGTCATACCAAAGATGTTAAGAGATGGTACTTGTTGTTACACTACCTTGCGCTCAGCATTAAGGGGCTGAAACAAGGACTGGTCGGCTTGGAGTCAGTGAACTGTGTCTGAGTGGGGTATTCATGTTAATACTGTGGCATGGTATCTCAGTGGGCTAGCACTATAAAATTGGCATTAGTCCGGACTAGTAGTACAAGAGCGCGCAAGGACTGTTTCAGCTGCAGCAGCAGGGGACTTTTTTCATGTCTAAATTATTCATTCTCAGCATTAACTAACATGTCATAAGAATTCAGAGCTTGCTCAAATTCAGAATGGAAAGACCTGAAACTTTTTCTGGATACCAACATCTGTATTATCAATGACAATATTTGTTATCCATCCAAGTTCCATGTCTTCATGTTCTTCCAACTTCTAAATGCCTATCAAAGAATTAATAGAATGTAGATAGCAAACTAGATTAACAGGAAAGAATAGTTTAGCAGAATGTGGCACAAATTGTAATATTAGGTGGTGATTCTGTAGTGATTGTTTATGTAGATGGGTTATATTTTCTTTATCACACAAGCTGTTATATAATCATCTGGATAGATGCCAATGCAGGTAGTCAACTTAATCTTAATGGGCAATAAGCTGTTACTAACTACTCCTTGCTACATCAACACTTATTTACCTTTTCTTCACCTCGAAGAAGGGTCATTTTGCGTACCACTTTCTTCTGATTATTATAATGATTCATAACTCTGAACTTTCATCTAATAAGATACAGACAGTTATTTCTTAAATGCAAACCTACCACTGATTTCATTTTAGAGCTGTGTAGAAGTCACTTTGGAAATATTTGCTAAATGTTAACAAGACCGTGTAAATATCATTTAAAGGAATACTGTTGCTTTGTTATCAAGATGTTTTTCACATGATTGTATCATTATACTTATATTCTGTTATAGTACCAATAGTCAAGATTTGTATATTAGAGACTAGGTCTACCTGCTCATTAGTAGTATAGTGATAATAACAAGAATAATTAATAAGAATATTATGCATAACACTGGCAATTACTGATGAGCTCATCGCCTCTGATGAAAACTGTTCATTTCATGTGTTTTGAATAGGAATGGCAGAAGAAACTCCAAATCAGTCATTTGAAATCACCCGAACAGGTGAATTGCTTATATTCTATTTTGGGTTCACACATCTCTCTCTTTTGTTGCTCCACAGTTGGTGGGTAAACCCTGCACACGCAGCGTTAATAATGTGACACATCTGTCCTGCACACGCAGCGTTAATAATGTGACACATCTGTCCTGCAAACGCAGCGTTAATAATGTGACACATCTGTCCTGCACACGCAGCGTTAATAATGTGACACATCTGTCCTGCACACGCAGCATTAATAATGTGACACATCTATCTGATTTTTGCCAACTCAGCATTCATGCCTTTGTATTTGTGTTTCAGTCCAAAGTACCAGTGACACATGTTTGCCATATTTTCATATTTACATTAGACACATGAAGTGTCATGATTGATAATGGTCAGATTACAAATCTGCATTGGTTTTGTAAATTATCTCAAATTAATGTAACAGATTTTGATATTTCATGCTTTTAATGTTTGTGAGTAAACAATCTCTGGTAGCAATAAACAAGGATGAAGGTGTTACTGCTGAGTGTGGCTTGTTTACACATGCATGTTGTGATTGACAGGGAGTAGGTTTGTATATACAGACAGCAGAGGGATCAGCTTGGTGGCAGGGTTGTAATGATTCACTCAGTGATGGTAATCGCGATACTGTCCTCACTCGGTAATGGTATATATGGTGAAACCGTCTTCACTTAGTAATGGTACATCAAGATACTGTCCTCACCGAGTAATGGTATATATGGTGAAACCGTCTTCACTTAGTAATGGTACATCAAGATACTGTCCTCACCGAGTAATGGTATATATGGTGAAACCGTCTTCACTTAGTAATGGTACATCGAGATACTGTCCTCACTCAGTAATGGTATATATGGTGAAACCGTCTTCACTTAGTAATGGTACATCGAGATACTGTCCTCACCCAGTAATGGTATATATGGTGAAACCGTCTTCACTTAGTAATGGTACATCGAGATACTGTCCTCACCCAGTAATGGTATATATGGTGAAACCGTCTTCACTTAGTAATGGTACATCGAGATACTGTCCTCACCCAGTACTGTTACATTGCAATACTGTCCTGAGCCAGTATTGGTACATCGCGATACTGTCCTCACCCGGTATTGGTACATCACGATACTGTCCTCACCCAGTACTGTTACATTGCAATACTGTCCTGAGCCAGTATTGGTACATCGCGATACTGTCCTCACCCGGTATTGGTACATCACGATACTGTCCTCACCCAGTACTGTTACATTGCAATACTGTCCTGAGCCAGTATTGGTACATCGCGATACTGTCCTCGCCCAGTATTTGTACATCGCGATACTGTCCTCACCCAGTACTGTTACATTGCAATACTGTCCTCATCCAGTATTGGTACATAGCGACTTCCATACTTTAACATAGACTTACGATCATCGTAGCGCTAAGGTTGTTTTGTACAACAGCACCCAGAACAATAAAATAGGTCAAATGACCAGTTCAGGCTATTGGAAACAAGAATGATTTGGTAGCCTCCCAAGTCATTCTCTTTGGCCCTGAAAGTGTCTCTTTGCACTTTCTGTTGTGCTATATCATGCCGTGACAGTGAATCATTACAGCCCACCTGGGTGCACCATTTCCTGCTTGGCCCACTTGCACTTAGCGCTAAGACCGTCACAACTCCCATTCTGTAACATAAACCTACAATAGTCTTTGCATTCTGATTGCTTCCTGCAAGTGGGCCAAGGCTACACTTTCATCATCAGTTCTACATTAGGACATATAAAATAGTGTTGTGGTTCCGATTACACTTTATTTTAGAATAGGGTAGGTAGGAGAACCCATTTCTACGTTTTTTTTATTTTATGGAATTTAAAAAAACAAACTTACAGGATTACAGTAAAATTGTACAATGTTTTGTGGATGGGTGATCGGATCCACATCACTTTTAGATTCTCTTAGAAGATGGGATTTTCAATTCATGAATTTGGATTCCCAATTCATGAGATAGCAGCTACAAGTATGAGGTTGGGGTTAACAGATCATGAGGGGATTCACCAATCATCTATCAGCTGTGGTTCAAAGTTCATGGGGTTCACAGGTTGTAACGCTTAAGAGTTTGCTTCTTAGAATGGTGTGGAAATGTATTTATTAGAAGTTCAAGAACATCCGATTCTTGCATATTTGTAATATGAAAGAAGTGGTGTTCTTTAACCTTTGTGTCTTGTACGTAGGAGTTTGTGGCTTCATGGAATGTGTGGAGATCCATGGGTATGTGGAATCTTATGAGCGAGGAAAAAAGGCATTTCATTTTGCATGACATTTGTATGCCGTGAATGAAGTGTCCCTGACGGAATCTTGAACACATGGGTATAAGTATATGCCTGTGTTTATATAGATCAAGAGTTGTAAAATTCAGAGGCCAGCCATAGTGTTATAAAATAATTATACATCATCTGTATGGATGTGGCAATACACTGTATTCGCTGTAAGAGATGCTGTTTCCTGCGACGTTTGGGGTATGATTGCTGTGTTGATGCACATTTTCTTTCTCTGGATTAAACACATGGGAAGCTCTCACTAATCTCTTTATAAATATTAGATACAAAGTCTACCACTAATAGCAATCTTTCACATTTAACTGAGATTGCATAATTATCTCCCTTTAATATATCCAGCTGTGCTATTTATATCAACTAATATGTGGTTCTTGGGAAGTAACATATGAATGAATACATGGCTGCTGCAACAGCATCAGATGTAGGGCCACTCTCGGCAGTTCAAGGTTTTGTTTCATGGCGTATCTGTTAAATATTGTTTTCATCATGTTAAAATGTTCTATTGTCATGTTGCTTTCAAATTTGTTTGAAGACCTTTGTGTTCAACACACCCCATTAAATCAGTTGCATCCCTTGGGCATGCCAGGAACCTGTAACCATAGGTTCAAATACCTGTTCGCCCCTATTATGTTTCTAGGGTTGTCGGCACTATACCCATGCTCATGAACTTCTGAAACCTGCATCACTTTGGGCTTTCCTCTCACATTAAGCTGACAAGCTGTGATATAACTGGAATACTGTTGAAAACAGCGTTAAACCCAAACCATTAACTCGTAAATATTGGCTATGAAAACTCGCTGAATGAGTACTCATTTTGTTTCTATATACCCAAATCTTGTGTATCAACATCAGTACTCTACATTATACAGCATGGTTGTGATACATGTATCAGTCATTGTGTGATATCATTCGCCATGGTCTCATGTCATGTAAGCACACATATCGTGTTTGCTTTGTGTATGGCATGAAGTGATATCAGTTGTGGTCATGTATGAAAATGATTTGAATTTTACAATATACCAAAAGTCAAACTATTGCATAGTAATGTCAAAAAGTTTAGGATGTAACAGTGACAAGAAGCCAGACATTAAGATGTCAGTAGTTCTACTCCAGCAGTGTCAGAAGGCATAGCAATTCATAGCAAGTCACAGCAATTCATCATGGTTAAAGGGGGACTACTCCATGATCTGGAGCCTCACCTCGGTCTAGTAATTAGTAGCTTAAAAATGAGCCACTGTCTAGGTATAAGGGTAATCATCAACTGCTAGAGTTATATATGTCATTATGTGGGAAATGCACACAAATTCAGTCAGTTTGAATTGAATTTTCTAGGAGCGCCAATTTGCCAGAGTTTAGTCTTCCTTTATGGAATCCTTGAACTAATTGAACTTACGAAATTTTGGAAATTTTTCCTGTCAGAGGATTAGTGACTAAAATGGGTTAGTTTCTACCGCTGGAAAATACAAAGGCTAATATGTGTTATTATGTCACAATATCATGTTCCGTTTTGGATAGCACATTACATTTTTGTTGATGTTTGCAGAAGCAGCAGTGGATGTCCCAGGGAATGCCTTCGGAGCGCAGACGTCAAGCCCCATTGTCCAGGAGAGCCCTGTGTTGCAGGCACCCCTGGCTGCAGAGGAGAAGTTTGATATGCAGAAGGTGCAGGCCGTGTCCGCCAGCGCTCCCGGTCAGAAGACCCCTGTCAATGGATCTGTCCCGGTTGACTCCTCCTTCCTGGAGACCAGCATCGATTCCATGCCGTCCTACCAACCAAACATGACGATGGATGACGAAGAAGAAGACGAGAGGACACCCAAGCCATCACTGGACGAGCAGATTAAGCAGCTGGAGGAACAGTACGAGAAGATCACCAGCGACCAGAACCACATAGCACCTGGCGGCAAAGTCGGCGGAGCCGCTCCTAAAGCCAATCCTGCCCCTACCAGTTCATCAAAGTCTCCGCCCAAATCTATGTGTGCAACCTGCTGCAAGGTTTTAACCTACTCAATCCTGTTTGCTGTACTTCTAATGGTGGTGACTTTTGTTGTTTTGTTCTACACAAAGTTCGACCACCCATTGCTTGATGAGGGACGGAAACAACTGCAATTCCTGGAACCTGTCAAGCACTATATCGACGACTCTGTGGAAGCAATTGCCAACAAGTTCAAGTGAAGAAATAACGCCTTATTTTGTGTCAGAGTTATTTTTGGTTACATATCATTGGCAATAAGTGACAGAGCCAACTTGCAGAGAACATGTTACACCACTTAGATTGTGATAGAATATTGCATTGTAAAACCTCTCCTGATTTTCCTATCATGCCTATAGCACTCTTTTTATTTTGTTATTAACATGGAAAAAGAGGAAGCACAGTGCAATTACTTTTTATTCCGTAACAATGTATTTAGATTTATGGTACAGTTTTAAAGGAACATCATGAATCTCATATCAGTTTTCCATTTCAATTATAATAATAATAATAACTATTATTGGACAAATGTTATAAATATTATCAGAAAGATAAAAATTCTTCTCTTGAGCTGGTTTTGCTGGTATTTTGCTAGAGTTTTACATTTAACAGATCGGGAGTGATTATTCTTCTCTCGTGTCTACCTCTGGTAAAAAAAAACACATTACTGCCTTACCGATATGGCACTCAGGAAGACATTCTTTGTTCAGTGTGTAAGTGCTATACATACTTAATAATCTGACTAGTAACTGTTTAATGTGCCTACCATGAGATACAAGTGTTAAGTTTGTCAAATTATCATTTGTTTTTAAAGTAAGCTGCACTTAAATTCTATGAAAATCCCGAATAGAATAAATGTAATGCATAATATGGACTGTGATTTTGACTGAGCCTTGGTTCCCTGTATAGTTTGTGTGAAGGAGAGGTTTTAGTAATGCAATATGGTGGGGACGTTACCATGGTGATTATTTCTCCCTTTTATGAGTTATTTTAGATTTCAGTCAATGTTGAATGTGTCTATTTTTTAGCCTTTTTAGACACGTTAAGAAAAACATGAAATGTGGTTTCAAAATAATGATATTTGGTGAGCATTAATAGTAATATTTAAAATTAAGGCCATATGGCTTTCTCTGCCTGTCAGCGTGGAGATGGTTATTGTGACATAGACGTCCACTGCTGCAGTATCACACTAATTACAATGAAGTGCATCACCAAGTGTATGTCCCCACCATCTTGTTTTGTGTGACCGTGATCTGAATCTATTTACACCTCACCCGCTGGTGCGGTTTACATTTCAGGCCCTCATCACGTGACTTGTGAGTTTTGTGACGCTTTTTTTCGCACGTTGATGAGGTGTAGCTGAAAGCTGAGGGGGCAAAAAAAGAGAGACATGTAGGAGGGTGCAGATGGACAGCGACAAATTGTACATTTGTTGTAGTCGACAATTTGTTTGTTCTACTTGATACTTTTGTTTTCAAAATGTACTGGGGAAAGACTGTAAGGGTAGACCTAGGATATTCCTTTGTACTATCTCTGTATATTGTTAGGTGGAGTGATTTGTCTGTCCACCCCTCTGCACCCTCAGATATAAAAGAATGGATTGTAGACAAGAATAATTATTTATTTGCAAATAATCTAGTTGATCAACAAAGTTTGGTTAGTTAATGTGCCTGCTCGTGCAATTCTATTGATTATACTAATCCTGTCATGACAAAAGTATCCGCTTTGCATAAATGTAGACCCAAATTGATTCTGTTGCACTGTAGTTCTGCATGTAATACACATAAAAATATCACTTTCATTTAACTCTCTTATCCTCAAAGTTCAAAGCTGAGATTTATAAACCATTGCAGTAGAGTACCTTGCTTCTTAATCTGAGTCTCGGAACAGAGGGATATTCAAACTGATGGTTGCTATGATACAGTGTACTGTAAGTGATGCTGGTCAGGTAGGTAGTATAGAAAGAGCATTGGTATCCTTCATTAGTGTATGGTGCTACAGTCCATAATAGGAGGGTGTTAATTTGTTCGGGCTTGGAGGATCAGTAGTGGTGTTTCGTTTTTTGTGTGCAAATAATAAGTTTTGTCAGTATGTATTGGAATGTTTTTACCCAAATAAGTCTCAGCTTTGATAACTTGGTTTTCATTGGTTGGATGGAGGCATTGGTACATTTGACAGCTTTGATCTGTCGCAGCAAAGGAGGAATAGTTTGGGCATGAAGAGAATGAAATAGTCTCTGAAGAGAAAAGGTTATTATCCTGGAGGAGAGACTGTTGTTGACTTAGCTGATTTAAACCATGCCGGTGTATACTTGAACACTGAGAAGAAATTGTTGAGATAAGATCAACATTGTTAGAGTGGAGTGTCCATCAGGAACCGACTATAAACCAACTGCGAGGATGAGAGAGTTAGATCTGCCTCAGAGTGCTGCTTGATTGGGTGGGCTTGTATTTACATTCAGCATCTGATGATCACCAGATGAAAGTGAAGTATCGTACATCACTGTATCGGTTTGAGAACGCATTGTTTTTTGTCACTAATTATCTGCCAGTCTGGAATTTTTTTTCTTTTTAAGGTATGGTGTTTTGATCTCAAGGAGTAGAAATTTGAGATTTATATTGAAGCATTTCTGTCTGTTTTATGTTTCAAATATTTAATTTCATTTTAAATGGTAAACTTTGGCATTTTTATGAGGAATTTGTTTATTGAAATGTTGAAATTAAAATGTTTACATAGAATATTCATACGTAATTGTTTAACATTGTCTTATTTATTTCTATCACACTATGACATTTTCCTGCGATTTCAATTTTGAAATCCGGATATATGATGGCGGATATCGGTACTAATTATCCACTTGTTGCGTATGCTTATATTGTAATGTAGATATTTAGCTAGAATATCAACACGCTTGTATCTTCAGTTCTGCTGTGTTTCAAGTCCATAAATTATGCAATACAACTTGATGTGTACAACATACTGGCAAAATAACGTACTAACTCTCGGATCATCTCATTGTAACATAGGCCATCGTCATCGCTCATGGAACTCGACTTGGCTGTAACATATAATCGACCCCCACTGCTGGAAGAGGCAAAAACTGAATTAATATTTTTAAATCGTGTTGAAATTTATTGACAGATTAACTTTTCTTCATATGTTGTGTCAAGAGGAATCTATGTTGTACATTGTTACATGTGATTGTTCTGTGGCATGTTTATATGGTATACAAACACAAACTAAGATTTTGATTTTCTATGGTCAGGTTTGCCCTTTGCCTCTCTCAAGCAGTAGTTACTGTAAGTCCTCAATCAGAAGCTGGGTTGCAGGGAAAACTGATAGTGACAGGGTGCACGAGGGCTGGAACTCAATCAGTACAGTGGGTTTAAATGTAACCATTTTTTTAATTCACTATTTTTATGTCGCTTGTGAGTTGAAGATAATGAAGGACAAACTTAAATAAAGGCCGGTCTCAGTTTGAGACAAGAGCAGGGGGGAAACTAGAAGACCCAGGCATCTGTTTGAGGACTTAGTTTTTTCATCTCTTTGAAACGCTATTCATTTTGTAAGCTTGCCATTACAATGCTATTTTAGATCTATCACATCCTGCATGTTTTAATTCAAATAATTTGTTCATGTGTTTGGACATATCCATCATGATCTTTGTTGAGATTTTATGTACAAACCGATACTCATCTAGTTACTGCACATAGATAAATTGTTACATATTCTCAATTATGTAGAACATAATCTAAAGTTGGTGATATCTTAATTTTCCTATTCTGTTTGTATAGAGAATGAGCTTTCTCGCCTTTGTATGGTACCCAGGCTTGAGGATCTATGTGTATATACATACAAATATATGCGTTAAACTTGGCAGCCACTGAACAAGTGCTTTCTTAAGCTCGGTTGAGTTTAATGAAGTGTCATAGAGTTATTCCTTCCTGTCCATCAGCTGTGTTTGTTTGTCGGTTAAGTGATGTGTGGTGGTGTTTTATTTTAGACATGTTGTTGGTGTTGTACATTCTTGTTAAGACTTAGAAACAAATACCTACATTTATACCTTCAATACAACCACTTTTCTCCAGATTTATTTCTACAAACCACAGGAGCAACAGAATTTTGAATGTACTCCAGTTATAACCATTGAAACTTTTACAATCTATATTAAGCATGGAACCAACCACATTTGAGATGAGATAGAATATCTGAGTGTATACATGGTAGCATCCATCAACAAGACAGATGCCAACCATAATTTGAATGAACAGAAGTTGTGTTGGATTTATCATCTGGTGAAATGATCAGAATCAAAGTTTTATTTGAACTGAGTAACCTTACTATGGTTGAAATGAATTATGTCTGACTTTGGGAATTGTTTCAAGTGGAACGTATTAACCTTGGTTTAGTTCATGAAGAAACAGAAAAAAGACTTTGTATGATGATGCTTGTAGTTGGATTTTTGTGAGGTATTAACATTGTAAATGATGAAACAAGATTGTGCTGGGGATGTTATTTCACTGATTAACAGTTTACTGACTGATGTGTGACCTCCACAGAACTCCCAGAGATAATGTCCTCTACTTTAAGCAGACCATTTTTTACTGTCAAGAAATTATGCAAAACCATGAATTTTTCAGATAAAAATATTTCTTACATTCTGCATTTTATTTAAGAGATATTTATATTTTTCTTATTTATTTATGAATTGTTAAATAAAGGTGCACTGTAGATAAAGGTTAGTGTGAAAGAGAAACCTTTGACGACCAGTAGACATGAGGCTTCCCTGGATCGTGCATGGGGGGTTTCATCCATTACTACATTCACGGCATTAGCAGCTTCCAATGCTTCTAAATCATTCATTACCTACATCAGTTACATTCAAAAACTTCCACTTGACAAAAAGCACTTCTGATGAATTTTTCACGACACTTTTCTCTTAAGTAAATGTCAACTATTTCTCTGCATGATATCTTTTTATCTGAGTAACAATATTCCCTCCAAGTGTCTGAGGGACAGTGGTGATATAACTTTCCTGGATTTTTAAAGACATCCCAAGTGATGAATAGCTTGATATATAACAATGCAGGCGCTGACTGCCCTTTAAGACTGATTTCTAATATTAATGCATGTTTTATGAACCTCATGCTTAGGTCAACTTTAGTTCGCAGTTATTTTGCTATTATTTTTATTTTCTGCGGGACCAACTTTTGTTCGTCCCTCCCTCCCTTGTGGTTGTGTACTGGCTCGCCTGATAATTCTGTGTCTACTTTGTAGAATGCATCGTATCGAGCATTTACAAGGATTTTCAACAAAATAATTAAAAAAAATCCACTCTGTAGAAAAATAATTGTTTTGTCATTTGTTGTGATTGAAGTTGAAGAGATGTTCAAATGAACTGTGCAGAACTTGTACAGCCCTGAGTGAAGCTTGGTTTCATGGGCAACTCTTGGAAATGGTGACACACACCTTGTAACACAATCCTCTTAAGTGGACTTGCAGGATTAATAAGACTAATATATGAATATAAATATACACTACCCAAAAGAAGTTAAAGAATACCTGATTCTTTCATATTGCCATGAAAAATTAACTATACTGTAGTAATGTGAAAGAATCGGGTATTCCTTAACTTCTTTTGAGTAGTGTATATATAATATACATGTACATCAGCTACGGCATTACAGATGTGAATAAGTATTTTAACTTCCAAGCCTTGTAATTGTTGAAGATAGGTTACTATTTATAGTCCTTCTGAAAAGAGGTATTAAAATGGGGGTTTCCTGATCCCATTTGGAGACATTGTTGGAACAGTCAAGAACAATGGAGCACTCCATCTTCATTTATTTTACAATGTATAGGTTCCTCTGGTATGAGTGAGTGAGTGAGGGAGTAAAAGATGCACTCAAGGTTTGCAACACCAGGTGTGGATGCTGCATGGGATATTTGGCAATCGTTCCCATCACCCACTTCAATTGAATAAGATTTCAGCACAAATACCCAGCCAAGCCTTAAAAACATCTAACAGAGGTTATGGACGAGATCCTAAACTCTTTAGCTAAAGCACCATGGTCTCACAACACAAATCATCAACTGTGGACGCTGCACACATGCCCTGCAAAGGACCTGGCAAATGTTCGGGAATTGTTCCCGGTTGCACCCACTTCTCACAACTGTGTCTGCCTCCAAATCATTAACACACAGTAGCGACACCTACTGATGTCGGACTATGGAAACCATATCAAGTGTGAGGCAAGGAGAATCCAACATGAGACCCATTCTTCTGGGGCCAGAAAGAGGCATATGAAAATATAGACGTCAACAGCTTTTCAATGTACCGGTACTAAAACAAAGAACTATCTAACCAGGAGATTTTGTCCTTTGATTTAACATTTCAAAACACTTCCATCAATTTTAAGTGGCCTGGTTAATGAATGACACGGTGTTCATTATAATCTTGACCACATTGATAAGCTACAAACTGAGATCTATTGAAATTAAAACAAGCTTCTTTTGAAAAATATTTGTATTTAAGCTATCTTGTATTTATGTCATTAATATCCTATTGATATTTTTCTTCATTGATTCATTCAGCCTTGCCCTGTTTTGAAATGACAGGAACATCAACTTTATCAGACAAGGAAATTTTCAAACCAGAAATATACCTGATCTTATGGAATTTTATTGATGGTATTGGAAGCAACACAACAAAATGTGATACATGACACGAAATCTGAAAACTGAGGGACTGCTCCACTACAAGAACAGTTACCCCCCCCGTTTTTGTTGGGACCATCAAGAATACATCTTGTTATCCATAGCGTGAAGCAAGTAATATTACACAGATAAAAGATTCTGCAAAGGAAAGAAATATGTAACAGAGACTTTGTACTAAAATATTTCTTGCATAAACCTGCAATACTTTTCCATTTTTAACTTCAGATTTTTCATTTCATGCCTTAAGTACAAACGTTCTAAACTTGTAGTCACTTGATCACCAGGGTTACACAAGCACCTCCATGATGAAATATACAGGGTACTTAGTGACAAGATATCAGCAACATAAATTAATTCAAACATTTTATTAGACCTACTGAGAAACACCAGCCAATCCTTCTCTCTCATACATATAAGTCAAAGTAACAATCTCTCATTAAACTGAAAATGATTTCAGCACAATATCCAGCCAAGCCTTAAAAACATCTAACAGAGGTTAATGGACGAGTTTTTAAACTCTTTAGCTAAATCACCATGGTCTCACAACACAAATCATCGACAGTCTATGGACCATTCATTGACGCCTTCTGAAGACTGACAGAAAATAATTCCCTATGCTGGGTATAGAAGTTGTGTGTGTGTGTGTTTGTTGTTGTTACACCTGACAATATTTCAGCTCTATGATGGCAGCCTGTATATATATCCAGTGACCGATATTGTGACCAATGATCCATGCTGTCGGTGTACGTTGACACGCCAAGTCTGACCACCTGATCCATGAAGTCCCCTCTTACAACAAATACAGATCTCCAGGGACCACCAATTCATCGACGCTCTCCGGCCCATTCAGTGAGGCCTTCTGGAGACTGACATAACATTATCCCCATGCTGATTGTAGAATCACCAGTAGAGAGGGACATAAATTGTGAACATTGTTCTACATGAAACAGTAGTGAGTATTTGAAATAACATCTGAGGATTGGGCTTGTGTTAAAGGAGGGCCTTACACACACTTACACACACATGTGTGTGCTGATGATTGGGCTTGTGTGGAAGGGGGGCCTCACACACATACACACACAACTGTGCTGATCATTGGGCTTGTGTTGAAGGGGGGCCTCACACACACTTACACACACAACTGTGCTGATGATTGGGCTTGTGTTGAAGGGGGGCCTCACACACACGTGTGCTGATTGGGCTTGTGTTTAAGGGGGGCCTCACACACACTTACACACACGTGTGCTGATGATTGGGCTTGAGTTGAAGGGGGGCCTCACACACACTTACACACACACGTGTGTGCTGATGATTAGGCTTGTGTTGAAGGGGGGCCTCACACACACTTACACACACGTGTGCTGATGATTGGGCTTGTGTTGAAGGGGGGGCCTCACACACACTTACACACACACGTGTGCTGATGATTGGGCTTGTGTTGAAGGGGGGTCTCACACACACTTACACACACATGTGTGCTGATGATTGGGCTTGTGTTGAAGGGGGGCCTCACACACACTTACACACACATGTGTGCTGCTGATTGGGCTTGGGTTGAAGGAGGGCCTCTCTCTCACACACACACACAACTGTGCTGATGATTGAGCTTGTGTTGAAGGGGGGCCTCACACACACAAACAAACACACACACACAACTGTGCTGATGATTGGGCTTGGGTTGAAGGAGGGCCTCTCTCTCACACACACACACACGCTAATGACTGGGCTTGTGTTGAAGGGGGGCCTCACACACACACAACTGTGCTGATGATTGAGCTTGTGTTGAAGGGGGGCCTCACACACACACATACACACACGCATCTGTGCTGATGACTGAGCTTGTGTTGAAGGAGGGCCTCACACACACTTACACATGCATCTGTGCTGATTTGGCTAGTCTTGAAGGATCACACACACACATACACACACACACATCTGTCCAGGGGCACTATAACTGTTTCAATGCGTCATCAATGTCCTCAATCTGATCCTTCAGACTGTTCCACTGGTCCAGTGTAAGTGAGATTCCTGAAAAACAAAACCATAATTGAAGCTCACCTATCTTCAAGCTCACAAAACTTCACATTGAATAAAAACAGTACATAAATTTGGATATTCACAGGGTTAGAATACTGATCCTGACACACGCATTGCAATTTCCTTCCTCTTATCAATCTTCAATCATATAACACAGCACCCGAAATGTGCCTCATCTGCCTCTGGAGAACCTGTTGCCATTGGTTATCTTACCCTGATACCTGATGGATACTGGCCCCACTTTCGTATTGTTATGTGGTGCAATAATGATTCATGTATTGCAATACCTACTAAAACATATGGCATGATATTTTTCATTTGTAATTTGTTATGAATGTGAATGAAAATGGACCCAAACATCAGACTTCCCTCGCACATTTTTGACAACTTCGTAGTCGTCTGCTATTTGTTGGATGTGTAATATACACATTATATACAGGAAGCTGGAATCAAGCAGGAATCAAGCCGCGAATCTCTGGATTTTAAATTGATTTGTCACTTTGCGACCAAGATGAAAAACTGCATGATTTTGAAGAACACAATAAACCGCTATTTTCCAAACATATTGTGGTACGTTTTCATTAGTATTTCAAGTTGTGGTACGGTAATTCCGTGCACCTCTTCTACTAGGATACCCAGTCAACCTGCATACCTTTCTTCCCTGGCCTCAGGTCTCCGTCAACCTCGTAGTATTCCCTGATGCTGACCATCGCCTTACCGCGAAACTCACTGATTGTGGCATACCTCATCCTGGCAATCTGCAACATCGAGTGAGTGAGTGAGTGAGTGAGTGAGTGAGTGAGTGAGTGAGTGAGTGAGTGAGTGAGTGAGTGAGTGAGTGAGTGAGTGAGTGAGGTCTGGGAGATGATTTGTGAATGTGTGAGTGGGTGTGAGTGAGTGAGGTCTGGAACATGATTTGTGAGTGAGTGAGTGAGTGGGTGTGAGTGAGTGAGTGAGGTCTGGAACATGATTTGTGAGTGAGTGAGTGGGTGGTTGGGTGGGTGGGTCTTGGTGAGTGAGTGAGTGCAATCTGGAACATGATTTGTGAGTGAGTGAGTGCAATCTGGAACATGATTTGTGAGTGTGTGAGTGGGTGTGAGTGAGTGAGGTCTGGAACATGATTTGTGAGTGAGTGAGTGAGGTCTGGAACATGATTTGTGAGTGAGTGAGTGAGATCTGGAACATGATTTGTGAGTGTGTGAGTGGGTGTGAGTGAGTGAGGTCTGGAACATGATTTGTGAGTGAGTGAGTGAGGTCTGGAACATGATTTGTGAGTGAGTGAGTGGATGTGAGTGAGGTCTGGAACATGATTTGTGAGTGTGTGAGTGGATGTGAGTGAGTGAGGTCTGGAACATGATTTGTGAGTGAGTGAGTGAGGTCTGGAACATGATTTGTGAGTGTGTGAGTGGGTGTGAGTGAGTGAGGTCTGGAACATGATTTGTGAGTGAGTGAGTGAGGTCTGGAACATGATTTGTGAGTGTGTGAGTGGATGTGAGTGAGGTCTTGAACATGATTTGTGTGTGAGTGAGTGAGGTCTGGAACATGATTTGTGAGTGTGTGAATGGATGTGAGTGAGTGAGGTCTGGAACATGATTTGTGAGTGTGTGAGTGGGTGTGAGTGAGTGAGGTCTGGAACATGATTTGTGAGTGAGTGAGTGAGGTCTGGAACATGATTTGTGAGTGTGTGAGTGAGTGAGTGAGGTCTGGAACATGATTTGTGAGTGTGTGAGTGGGTGTGAGTGAGTGAGGTCTGGAACATGATTTGTGAGTGAGTGAGTGAGGTCTGGAACATGATTTGTGAGTGTGTGAGTGGGTGTGAGTGAGTGAGGTCTGGAACATGATTTGTGAGTGTGTGAGTGGGTGTGAGTGAGTGAGGTCTGGAACATGATTTGTGAGTGAGTGAGTGAGATCTGGAACATGATTTGTGAGTGTGTGAGTGGATGTGAGTGAGTGAGTGAGGTCTGGAACATGATTTGTGAGTGAGTGAGTGGATGTGAGTGAGTGAGTGAGATCTGGAACATGATTTGTGAGTGTGTGAGTGGGTGTGAGTGAGTGAGGTCTGGAACATGATTTGTGAGTGAGTGAGTGGGTGTGAGTGAGTGAGGTCTGGAACATGATTTGTGAGTGAGTGAGTGAGATCTGGAACATGATTTGTGAGTGTGTGAGTGGGTGTGAGTGAGTGAGGTCTGGAACATGATTTGTGAGTGTGTGAGTGGATGTGAGTGAGTGAGGTCTGGAACATGATTTGTGAGTGTGTGAGTGGATGTGAGTGAGTGAGGTCTGGAACATGATTTGTGAGTGAGTGAGTGAGATCTGGAACATGATTTGTGAGTGTGTGAGTGGGTGTGAGTGAGTGAGGTCTGGAACATGATTTGTGAGTGTGTGTGAGAGTGTGTGAGTGGATGTGAGTGAGTGAGGTCTGGAACATGATTTGTGAGTGTGTGTGAGAGTGTGTGAGTGGATGTGAGTGAGTGAGGTCTGGAACATGATTTGTGAGTGTGTGTGAGTGGGTATGAGTGAGTGAGGTCTGGAACATGATTTGTGAGTGAGTGAGTGAGGTCTGGAACATGATTTGTGAGTGTGTGAGTGGGTGTGAGTGAGTGAGGTCTGGAACATGATTTGTGAGTGAGTGAGTGAGGTCTGGAACATGATTTGTGAGTGTGTGAGTGGGTGTGAGTGAGGTCTTGAACATGATTTGTGAGTGAGTGAGTGAGATCTGGAACATGATTTGTGAGTGTGTGAGTGGGTGTGAGTGAGTGAGGTCTGGAACATGATTTGTGAGTGAGTGAGTGAGTGGGTGTGAGGGAGGTCTGGAACATGATTTGTGAGTGTGTGTGAGTGTGTGTGAGTGAGTGAGGTCTGGAACATGATTTGTGAGTGTGTGTGAGTGTGTGTGAGTGAGTGAGGTCTGGAACATGATTTGTGAGTGGATGTGAGTGAGTGAGGTCTGGAACATGATTTGTGAGTGTGTTAGTGGGCGTGAGTGAGTGAGGTCTGGAACATGATTTGTGAGTGGGTGTGTGAGGTCTGGAACATGATTTGTGAGTGTGTGAGTGGATGTGAGTGAGTGAGGTCTGGAACATGATTTGTGAGTGTATGAGTGGGCGTGAGTGAGTGAGGTCTGGAACATGATTTGTGAGTGAGTGAGTGAGTGGGTGTGAGGGAGGTCTGGAACATGATTTGTGAGTGAGTGAGTGAGTGAGTGAGTGAGTGAGTGAGTGAGTGAGTGAGTGAGTGAGTGAGTGAGTGAGTGAGTGAGTGAGTGAGTGAGTGGGTGGGTCTTGGTGAATGAGTGAGAGTGCAATCTGGAACATGATGTGTGAGAGTGAGTTGGTCTTCAGGTGCCAAAAATGGGTTTCCCCCATTGTACCCATGTGGGGAACTGAACCCCGGCATTCAGTGTGATGAGCAAACACTTTAACCACCAGGCTACCTCACTGCCCCTAATGAACTGTGGTATAAAACATCAACGGGGAACCGTTAGCAATTCAATCAAATATATACACACAAACATCAAACCATATCTAACGTCTGTATGTTAGATGGAAGGAAGGCATGACATTGCTGTTGTAATGGATAGGAATGCTTTCCACATTAAGGCTATAATAGATGCTAGTTTATGTCAGTTTAGATAGATTTCAATCCCTCCATCCTCACTACCAACCCTCCTGACTCACATCATCTTATTAGCCCCATGTCCTTACACCAATACTTAACAGGTTTTGTAAACACCACTTCCCTCAAACACCAATGAACAATACCCCCGATTTGCAATGTTGTCGCTGTTCTTAACCAACAAATCAAGACAGCCTGGTGGCAGCGAGTACAACAAATCAAGACAGCCTGGTTGCAGTGAGCACAACAAATCAAGACAGCCTGGTTGCAGCGAGTACAACAAATCAAGACAGCCTGGTTGCAGTGAGCACAACAAATCAAGACAGCCTGGTTGCAGCGAGCACAACAAATCAAACCAGCCTGGTCTCAGTGAGTACAACAAATCAAGACACAGTCTGGTTGCAGTGAGTACAACAAATCAAGACACAGTCTGGTTGCAGTGAGTACAACAAATCAAGACACAGTCTGGTTGCAGTGAGCACAACAAATCAAGACATCCTGGTCTCAGTGAGTACAACAAATCAAGACAGCCTGGTTGCAGCGAGCACAACAAATCAAGACAGCCTGGTTGCAGTGAGCACAACAAATCAAATCAGCCTGGTCTCAGTGAGTACAACAAATCAAGACATCCTGGTCTCAGTGAGTACAACAAATCAAGACAGCCTGGTTGCAGTGAGTACAACAAATCAAGACAGCCTGGTTGCAGCGAGCACAACAAATCAAGACAGCCTGGTTGCAGTGAGTACAACAAATCAAGACAGCCTGGTGGCAGCGAGTACAACAAATCAAGACAGCCTGGTTGCAGTGAGTTCAACAAATCAAGACACAGTCTGGTTGCAGCGAGCACAACAAATCAAGACAGCCTGGTGGCAGTGAGTACAACAAATCAAGACAGCCTGTTTGCAGTGAGTACAACAAATCAAGACAGCCTGGTTGCAATGAGTACAACAAATCAAGACAGCCTGGTCGCAGCGAGTACAACAAATCAAGACAGCCTGGTTGCAGTGAGTACAACAAATCAAGACAGCCTGGTGGCAGCGAGTACAACAAAGCAGGACAGCCTGGTTGCAGCGAGTACAACAAATCAAGACAGCCTGGTTGCAGCGAGCACAACAAATCAAGACAGCCTGGTTGCAGTGAGTACAACAAATCAAGAGAGCCTGGGTGCAGTGAGTTCAACAAATCAAGACATCCTGGTCTCAGTGAGTACAACAAATCAAGACACAGTCTGGTTGCAGCGAGCACAACAAATCAAGACACAGTCTGGTTGCAGTGAGTACAACAAATCAAGACAGCCTGGTTGCAGTGAGCACAACAAATCAAGACAGCCTGGTTGCAGCGAGCACAACAAATCAAATCAGCCTGGTCTCAGTGAGTACAACAAATCAAGGCAGCCTGGTTGCAGTGAGTACAACAAATCAAGACAGCCTGGTCGCAGCGAGTACAACAAATCAAGACAGCCTGGTCTCAGTGAGTACAACAAATCAAGACACAGTCTGGTTGCAGTGAGTACAACAAATCAAGACACAGTCTGGTTGCAGTGAGCACAACAAATCAAGACATCCTGGTCTCAGTGAGTACAATAAATCAAGACAGCCTGGTTGCAGTGAGTACAACAAATCAAGACAGCGTGGTTGCAGTGAGTACAACAAATCAAGACACAGTCTGGTTGCAGTGAGCACAACAAATCAAGACATCCTGGTCTCAGTGAGTACAATAAATCAAGACAGCCTGGTTGCAGTGAGTACAACAAATCAAGACAGCGTGGTTGCAGCGAGCACAACAAATCAAGACAGCCTGGTGGCAGCGAGTACAACAAATCAAGACAGCCTGGTTGCAGTGAGTTCAACAAATCAAGACACAGTCTGGTTGCAGCGAGCACAACAAATCAAGACAGCCTGGTCTCAGTGAGTACAACAAATCAAGACAGCCTGGTTGCAGTGAGTTCAAAAAATCAAGACATCCTGGTCTCAGTGAGTACAACAAATCAAGACACAGTCTGGTTGCAGCGAGCACAACAAATCAAGACAAAGTCTTGTTGCAGCAAGTACAACAAAGCAGGACAGCCTGGTCGCAGCGAGTACAACAAATCAAGACAGCCTGGTTGCAGTGAGTACAACAAATCAAATCAGCCTGGTGGCAGTGAGTACAACAAATCAAGACAGCCTGGTTGCAGTGAGTACAACAAATCAAGACAGCCTGGTTGCAGCGAGCACAACAAATCAAGACAGCCTGGTTGCAGTGAGTACAACAAATCAAGACAGCCTGGTTGCAGTGAGTACAACAAATCAAGACAGCCTGGTTGCAATGAGTACAACAAATCAAGACAGCCTGGTCGCAGCGAGTACAACAAATCAAGACAGTCTGGTTGCAGCGAGCACAACAAATCAAGACAGCCTGGTGGCAGCGAGTACAACAAAGCAGGACAGCCTGGTTGCAGCGAGTACAACAAATCAAGACAGCCTGGTTGCAGCGAGTACAACAAATCAAGACAGCCTGGTTGCAGCGAGCACAACGAATCAAGACAGCCTGGTTGCAGCGAGCACAACAAATCAAGACAGCCTGGTGGCAGCGAGTACAACAAATCAAGACAGCCTGGTTGCAGTGAGTTCAACAAATCAAGACACAGTCTGGTTGCAGCGAGCACAACAAATCAAGACAGCCTGGTCTCAGTGAGTACAACAAATCAAGACAGCCTGGTTGCAGTGAGTTCAAAAAATCAAGACATCCTGGTCTCAGTGAGTACAACAAATCAAGACACCGTCTGGTTGCAGCGAGCACAACAAATCAAGACAAAGTCTTGTTGCAGCAAGTACAACAAAGCAGGACAGCCTGGTCGCAGCGAGTACAACAAATCAAGACAGCCTGGTTGCAGCGAGTACAACAAATCAAGACAGCCTGGTTGCAGCGAGCACAACAAATCAAGACAGCCTGGTTGCAGCGAGCACAACAAATCAAGACAGCCTGGTTGCAGTGAGTACAACAAATCAAGACAGCCTGGTTGCAGTGAGTTCAACAAATCAAGACATCCTGGTCTCAGTGAGTACAACAAATCAAGACACAGTCTGGTTGCAGCGAGCACAACAAATCAAGACAAAGTCTTGTTGCAGCAAGCACAACAAATCAAGACAGCCTGGTCTCAGTGAGTACAACAAATCAAGACAAAGTCTTGTTGCAGCGAGCACAACAAATCAAGACACAGCGTGGTTGCAGCGAGCACAACAAATCAAGACAAAGTCTTGTTGCAGCAAGTACAACAAAGCAGGACAGCCTGGTCGCAGCGAGTACAACAAATCAAGACAGCCTGGTTGCAGCGAGTACAACAAATCAAGACAGCCTGGTTGCAGCGAGCACAACAAATCAAATCAGCCTGGTGGCAGTGAGTACAACAAATCAAGACAGCCTGGTTGCAGTGAGTACAACAAATCAAGACAGCCTGGTTGCAGCGAGCACAACAAATCAAGACAGCCTGGTTGCAGTGAGTACAACAAATCAAGACAGCCTGGTTGCAGTGAGTACAACAAATCAAGACAGCCTGGTTGCAGTGAGTACAACAAATTAAGACAGCCTGGTTGCAGCGAGCACAACAAATCAAGACAGCCTGGTGGCAGCGAGTACAACAAAGCAGGACAGCCTGGTTGCAGCGAGTACAACAAATCAAGACAGCCTGGTTGCAGCGAGTACAACAAATCAAGACAGCCTGGTTGCAGCGAGCACAACAAATCAAGACAGCCTGGTTGCAGTGAGTACAACAAATCAAGACAGCCTGGTTGCAGTGAGTTCAACAAATCAAGACATCCTGGTCTCAGTGAGTACAACAAATCAAGACACAGTCTGGTTGCAGCGAGCACAACAAATCAAGACAAAGTCTTGTTGCAGCAAGCACAACAAATCAAGACAGCCTGGTCTCAGTGAGTACAACAAATCAAGACAAAGTCTTGTTGCAGCGAGCACAACAAATCAAGACACAGCGTGGTTGCAGCGAGTACAACAAATCAAGACACAGCGTGGTTGCAGCAAGTACTCGGACCAATCAACGATATTTCTTGCGCAACATGTGCCACAGCCTTGCATCAATGGTAGTGTTCACACGAGTCATACATGTCAGCAACCATTTTGGTAGCCAATCAGCTTTCAAAATAGACATCGGCCCGTAGGCCCCAGGCCGACAGATTTGTTTTCAGGCTGATGGTTTATAATTTCAGCAGACCCTTATGACCTGCAGTTTATTTTAAGCTGTAAACATGGTAAATGAATCCTAACACTGAGAGTTAGACTGCGTTGTGAAAACAGGTCTAGCTTCAAAGTACTCTGCTTGTTAACTCTTTCAACACCGCAGGTCAGTGTACTGGCCAAACTGTAGCCACGTCAAAATAATGTATCTTAGTACAATCTAAATACTTTTGACATTTTTATACATACCCTGCATTACTTCTTAATGCATTTACTGCTTTTTTTTACAGAAAATGTAAGTGGGATATGATGACATGCATCAACCAAGTCACCGAGTCTGACCCCCCCGATCCTGTTAGTTGCCTCTTACATGTCAGGTTGCTGAAGATCAATTCTAACTCGGACCTTCACAGATCAATGTTTACAGATGCCTCCAACGTGATGCACAGATAGTTTAGAATCAAGTCTAACACCTCCATATTGGTCCCACTTCACATGTTCACATAAATATATTGGATGAAAATTGGATAATTAACTTATTGAGGCCCAAACACTTCACTGATACCTATGCAGACACTCTGGGTGGCTCTTGAAAATTTTCCAACGGCTAGAATAATCTTTCACCTTCATTTCATGGTCAACTATGTCAATTAAACTAAACTGAATTACTAGCTCTGTGAACAATCTATCATAAAAAATTCTCCACAAACACTTACACAAATACAAGCTATGTGATCAAACTATTTGAAATATATTTCACGTTAGGCCACACTATCAACCAGAGTCTTCCAAACCGATCCATTAATTTGCTCTTACAACCAGCATAGGTTGTTGGGAACCAACTGTAACCAGCAAGGGTCCACCACAAAGTACCTGGAACATCTTCTCCCCGTTACTGTTGGTCTTGGTGGACTTGGCTTTGTCACCACCAGCCTTCTTGTCCTCACCAGCCTTCTTGTCCTCCCTCTTCTCGGCCTTGTCAGACTTCTTCTCCGGCTTGGCCTCAGTCTTCTTCTTTTTCTGCTTAGGTTCCTGGGAGACAAAATCGTCATCACTAATTTGTTTGCCAACTCATTATACTTAAAACTTTCCAGCAATAGGTTTTTGGTAACAAGCTCAATCTAGATTCTGAGTAGAAATCCTCAGATAGAATACCAAACTATTTAGAAAAAGTGAAAGCACAAGATACATAGGATTTTATTGACATTTGCTTCACATCAAGTTAAAGACCACATCCTTACAACCGGTATCACTGGTTTCCCACACTAACAACATAGAAAATGTATGTTTTCGACAGTGATTGACAGATTTAACAAGTACTAGTTAAGACAAGAAAACATTGATGCAGAGCATCAAAGTTCCCCGCCATATGTGATGCCTCACAAACGCATAATTATGATGTTACTGAAAGGCATGAGGGAGTATAATTATATTAACCACAAATAACACAACGCTGTTGTGGAAAAAATATTATTTATTTTGAGTATTGGGCAATACAGTTGATACATGTGCATAGGGTAGGTCTATTTAAAAATATTTTCTTGTTTAACGCCGCACTCAGCAGTATTCCAGCCATATGACGGCGGTCTGTAAATAATCCAGTCTGGACCAGATCATCCAGTGATTGACACCAAGAGCATCGAACTACACAATTGGAATATGATGTTATGCATCAACCAAATCGGCGAGCCTGACTACCCAATCCTGGTCGTCGCCTCTTACGGCAAGCATAGGTTGCTGAAGTCCTATTCTTACCTGGGTCTTTATTTAAAAAGTTGATCGAAGGAAATGGAAGTAATTTCTGGCACAAATGTAAACATGTGGAAATAGTATCAAAACTGCCAACAACATTGGCAGATAAATAATAGATCACATTCTTTTTACACTTGGCATTTGGTTATAATAATGTAAATGAAAATACTAAGGGCTCCATATGGCAAAAAAAGTCATACTAGATAAGGTCTTTTTGTCACAACCACAGATGCACATACTCAAAATATTATCAGGTAGTTTGAGAACATTTCAATACCGGGACTAATCAATAATGGATATTCCTCGTCTCTTGTTTTACGTTTTTTGGTCAGTTTCTTTTTTGTATTTCTTTCTTTCAAAGAATAGTAACTGTGATCATGATGAGTTGAGTTTCTTGGGTTTTTTTCTATGTACTGTTTTTTATCCAGTGTCAGTAACTGTTGTGGAATGTGGTTTACTTGTAACAATGACTGGTTTGAGTTCATATGATGATGATTGATTGGTTTGTCGTTTAACGCCGCACTCATCAATATCCCAGCTATATGACGGCGTTCTGTAAATAATCGAGTCTGGACCAGACAATCCAGTGCCTAATATCATGAGCATCGATCCACGCAATTGGGATCGATGCCATGCATCAACGAAAGCCTGACTATCCGATCCCGTTTGTTATGACAAGCATAGTCGCCTGATATACTGTTAAGATGTAACATAACAATTCATCCATACTACTAAACAGAAGTAAAACCGCTTGTCCATTCGGATCAATCTGACCCAAACCATTCCTCTGATGAGAGTCAAATAATGCATACGAATCGAAATCCGTAAAAATTGCAATGGAGACATCATTAAAAGTTACCAAAAGTGATGGGGATATCAATATTGCTTGTTGAAAAGATTCTATGAAATTTGTTTTCCCTGCTTCAATATTTGGAGCACCTGTGACGGAGCCATAAAACTGATCTGTTATGTAGATAATATCGCTTGAGGCAGTGGCTGCTGGGAGCTGATTATGACCTAAATACCCCTCATAGCCTTCGGTGTTAACTATGTGACTGTAGAGAGCTGTGCCTTCATCCAACAGATTATCGAGGTCAGTGGAACACGGTACAGACGCAAATAGATTTGAGCCATGGGACACAAAATATATGAGTGACCAGAGCTACGGCTGTACATTGAATTCCATTAAACGGTTGAAAAATACTCGGCCTTGATGCAAATTCACTACTCCGCTTTTGCTTTGACTTTGCTACCAAACGTTTCACATGTGGCTATGTGGGGTGCGGTGCACTGATTAAAAAAAACACGGGGGACTGGGTTAATTCAAAATACGAAATATAACTATTCCAAATATTTCCAGTGAACATGAGCATCCAAACAATCAAAAGTGTGGTATGTAGAATATGGAATTCAGCCATATTACATTTAAATTGAGATGTCGTCGTAGTTCATGAATAAGCATATTCAGAACATAGTTTTTATTATGCTGTTATTTACGATCTCCGGAGCACAGTTCTTCTTTTGTATACACCGTGAAAAACAGAAAATTAGTCCTTGAGCAAAAAAGGAGATCGGATTACACATGAATGGTTTAATAATGTCAGCTAATGACTAGAAACGGTCAGATGCATCAATTAACTACATAAAGACGATTTTGAAGTATATCTTATTGCTGGAAAAGAATAGCATCAACATTCCACGCACATGATTTGTATGTTTTGTTTCCGTAAATGCGTGGCTTGAAATTTCAAATAAACCAACATGTCGACATACATGCCACAAAATTAATGTTTCCCGTATACTTCCCCGCCTTAAGGGCGGGGAAGAATAAACATGATAAAGGATAAGCTTGTACGTGAGAAACAAGCACAACCGCAGATGTTGAAAAATTGTAGACAAACTTCATCTCAATAGAAAACAGACAGTTTTCGTTGTTGTGTTTTTGTTTATTGTTTAACACTGCACTCAGCAATATTCCAGCTATATGACGGCAGTCTGTAAATAATCAAGTCTGGACCAGACAGTCCATTGATTGACATCATGAGCATCGATCTATGCAAACGAGACACAATGACATCTTCAACCAAGTTCGTCGTGAGCCTGATCACCCGATCCCATTAGTCACCTCAAGCATAGTCGCCTTTTATGGCAAGCATGGGTTGCTGAAGGCCTATTCTAACCTAGATCTTCACAGGTAAAACAGACAGTAAACAATGTTAGAAGTAGGACCTGTCTGTGCGAGACTGGTAACCTTCCAACAAGACTGGTAATTTTTTCAGGGGTGAGTGAGTGAGTTGACTTCAACACCACTTTGAAAATTTTTACAAGGCATGTCAATAATGGGGGAGGAAAATTCAAAGTGACACAAGTTGATTATATGTATGTTTTTAGTAAAACCCTTCAGGAGGTATACAGATTAAGGATCATTTTCGGGGCAAATCAGGGACTCTATTATAAGCAGATCCTGGCACAGCAAGGGATGCAACTCTGCATGAAAAGCCTTAGACGCCTGGGCCACAGGGGGACAGTCAGTTATTTTCCATATAGGTTTATCTATATGGCTACCATGGTGGCCTCTACTGCAAATCAGATGCAATCCTCTTAAGAGGTGGGTTGTCATCATCGGTGGGAACAGGTATGTAAAGTTTCAGTTTCAATGGTCCAGTGGTTTCTGAAGAGAAGATGTGTATGATGCACAAAAGATGAAGAGCAAACCAGCCATGACATAAGCTCACTTGACTTTCAGTCCAAGATTATTGCACTTATATAGCGACGTGCATGTACGTGTGTGTGTTTGTGAGGCTGCTTGTACTAGTCCGGACTGATGGCGATTTATAGTGCTAGCTCACTGAGATACCATGCTGCAGTTTAACATGAATACCCCACTCAGACACAGTATACTGACTCCGAGCCGACAAGTCCTTGTTTTAGCCCCTTAATGCCGAGCGCCAGACTAGGTAACAACAAGTACCATCTTTTAACATCTTTTGGTATGACGCAGCCGGGGATCGAACCCCGGACCTTCCGCTCTTCGGGCGGACGCTCTACCACTAGACCACGGAGGTGGTCGATGAGCAAAAGAATTCAATTGATCGCAATTTAGTATACAGTTTTTAGTTCCCAACTATTCAGTAAACCTTCAATCTGTTGCCAACACATACCTCTGCGTCAGAACCAGAGTCTTCTGAAGAGGACAGAAATTCCTTTGATTTCGGCATCTTCAGCAAATATCTGTAAGAAATATGGTGAATACAAAAAAATTATAACAAAACTTTGCCAATACTGCAAAAATATCCTGCAAGAAATCTTCTCAGAAGTGCTGCACTTTAATGAGTTGATCTTTTAGGAGCCTAATTAGCACTGCTGGGGCAGAAGAGCGTCAAGCTCGGCAACCCCTTAGCACAGACAATATGACACGTAACCAGTGCTCGTATACCTAGTGATCACCACCCAATTAACACATGTAGCGGCCATAACATTTCCGAGTCCCATGATGGAATTCGAACCAAGATCTTCTGATCTGAGGTCAGACGCCTTGTCAACATGACCAAAGAGGTTAACCCCATCAGCAAGCTGACAAGGTAAGGATATCATCTGTGGGATGACTCCACCCCCTGCTACATACCCCCCGTCAACAGAAGGCACGTCCCAGACCGCATAGTTGGGAACTGAGGCTTATTTTGCTCAAATTTAATATGAACGTGCTCAGCCCCACGTTGGGCGCCAATGTAGCGGCAATAAAATTTCCGAGTCCTGTGATGGGATTCGAACCACAGACCTCCTGATCAGACACCTTGTCCACATGACCAAAGAGGTTAACCCCATCAGCAAGCTGACAAGGTAAGAGTGTCATCTGTGGGATGACTCCACACCCTGCTACACACACATTCACAGTCTACAACCTCAGACACTTGTCCGAAACCAAGGTCCAGTACAATTTCTTGGGTCTAGTAAACTTGGCAAATAAAAGTCCATACATTAGCAGTAACATCTACTGAAAATGATGTCAAGTGACAAGTTTGGGCCAGTAGAATATAAAGTAAACGATAGTATAGGAAACTAATTTCTCCACCCCCCCCCCCCCCCTCAACTCAGAAAATCTCAAGACAGAAAATAATATGGATTTACCTCAGATTATATAGGATTAGCTCTTTAAACATTCATTAAAAGATTAAAAAAATCCTAACTCACAACTAACCTTTCGGATCCAAGTGTCAAGGATAGTTGGAGGTAACCTACCTACCCTTACCCTAACACAAACTGAAACGCTAGTAGCAGGATTGAAGAATCATGCAAGATACGTGGATCATCAGCCATACTAGAGCCACGTAGTGCTACATCGCCGAGCACAACTGAACCGCAGTCTTGCTCATGCTATCCCTCAACCCAAAATGTGTCTCATCCAAGAGGCCATAAACTGTCCTGTTTGAAAATGTCAACAATGAGCAGCAATGGGGAAAACACGCTCGCTCAGCTATTGGGGGTGCTTCATTTTCTTGAACGCCCTGGTCTCACAGAATTGACATTTACTCGTTTTACATCTTACTCATACATACAATCTCACATACATTACATGACTACCGCGTTTACCAATAGAAACGGTCCTGTCTATCAGCTTGTGTATTTGTCAACATTGGTCTGGAGAACCGTACACAATAGCATTGTCAGAACTGCAAAGACAAGTGATATCAGTGAGGTCAATTAGCGACATGACATCAGTTGCACCGAGAGTCATCTGTCCCCTTGTGATTGTTGTAACTTACATGACACAAATGACAAGTCTTATATTCTAGCAGCAGTATGAGTCTCTCAGCATGTCATTTACCCGCCATTCGAAAACGGAAACGGAAACGTAAGGTGCTCTAAATATTAAATCCTATTTTCCATATGACTAATAGTATATCCATGGCATCTCGCGTCCTCACATGGTAGGTTAGCCTTTCCAAATATACATAGTGATAAAGTACTCTAGATTTTCAAAATATTAGGAACAAAATAACACCCAACACCCTAACCGAAAAAAACATACACAACTGTTTTATTTCTCTTGTTCACGTGTCCTTATGGAACTTATAAGTATGGCATAAAACAAAATGGAATGACGCACAGCTAGCTAATTTGCAGTTGCCCCCCCTGGATTTTTTTATAGAAAACATTTTAAACAAATTAACTACGGCCTTGTCTATGTTTATATTTCACGGGAAAATCTATGGAGGTGTCGCTATGTCGTTTTAAATATGGAGAATATGATTTAATCGTAGTGAGTGAGTGCCGCTTTTAGCAACATTTCAGCAATATCACGGCGGCAGACACCAGAAATGGGCTTCACACATTGGAATCGAACCCGGGTCTTCGATTATTTATCGACGGCCATCACATAGAAGGAATACTGCTGAGAGCGGCGTTAAACAACAGTAACATAAAGTAAGACGAGTTCTATGGATGAACAACTTCTTTATTACAATTAGTGCGACGTTTCGGTGTAGATCCTAACACATTTATCAAGCAAGTGATGGATAGTGCTAAGCAACATAGGTATTACTATATATAATTATTAACATCAAAGGTAGAGATGATGGAATCCAGTGGATTAATTGGATGGACATAGGATTTAGCAATTAGGTGTCCATCCAATTAATCCACTGGCTGCCATCATCTCTATCAGTCTGCTTGTTGACTCTGTGTTCATTAGTCATCCACTGGCTTCCAATTATCTTAATCAGCTCTCTGTGTCCATCAATCAATTTACTGTATAAACTTTGATGTTAATAAGTATATATACCTATGTTGTTTAGCACCTCCTACACCTCGACATGGTATGGCACGATGGGCTAATACAAAAACTTTAAAAAATAGGACTCAAAGGTCAGATAATAAACTACATCCAGGACTTCCTAAACAATCGTAAAATAACCGTGGGTATAGACCAAACTCTATCGGACCAATGTCCACTAGAAAATGGTACTCCACAGGGCAGTATCCTCAGCCCCACCCTCTTCAATATAATGATAAACGATCTATTCGAGGGCCTATCCCCTAAAGTAAACACATCAAAATTCGCGGATGATGGAGCCATCTGGATCCGCACTAAAAGCATGAACATGGTCCAAAATCTACTCCAAAAATCTCTTAATAAAATACAACAATGAGCTGACAAATGGGGCTTCTCCCTTAACTCAGAAAAAACAACAGGAATAGTATTCAAACATAAAAACATAAACCCGCCTCCCCAATCCTCCAGCTAAACAATCAAACAATCAAATTTCAAAAACAAACCAAATTCTTCGGACTTATTTTCGATGAACATCTCACCTGGGATGCTCACATCCAAAACCTAACAACTACATGCAGTAAAGACCTAAACACCCTAAGATGCCTAACTGGCTCTAACTGGGGAGCATCCAAAGATACCCTCCTCTCGCTCTACATATCACTAATTAGATCAAAACTAGACTACGGCTGCGCCATATACAACACCCTAAACAACTCTCTATCTAAAAAACTTGACTCAATACAATATCAGGCTCTCAAACTAATTACACGCACCCAACATGGCACCTCCTACACCTCACTTCAGGCTTTAACAGGAGAAATGCCACTAAGTCTACGCAGGGAACAGCTAAGCTTAAATTTCTGGGCCGCGTCCCAATCAAACCCTCTCATCCAAAACTTAATAAACCAAAACATCAGCCCCAAAAACCAAGCTCTAGCTGGTAAACACCCCTTACTTACCCCAATATCCCAAAGAATAACAAACTACCTAAATGAACACCAAATTAAAAATCTTAAACAAAACTGCAAACAATCAAATATCTTCACCCCTAAACTTAAAATACCCAAAATAGACACAACACTAGCTAGCCAAATAAATAAACAAACCGACCCAAACATAGCTAAAACTACCACACTAGCATACATACACGAAAATTGGCCAAATTGGTGTCACATTTACACGGACGGATCCTCAGATCCGACCTCCAAACACACAGGTTTCGGAGTCCATACCACACAACCAACTAAAACCACACGATCCTTCCGACTCCCAAACAACCAATCAATATTCACGGCAGAACTAATGGGCATGGCCTCAGCCCTCCATAATCAAGAATCCAAAAACCACAAAAAAAATCCTTATACTTACCGACTCCCTAAGTGGACTGCAAGCCCTCCAAAACAAAAATACCAAAAACCGACCTAAATTAATAAATCAAATACTTAAAAGCTCCAACGACCTAACTAAGGCAGGCAAACAAATAACCTTCTTGTGGATACCCGCCCACGTAGGAATATACGGTAACGAAAACTACGATAAAGCAGCTAAACTATCCCTCAAAATCCCAGAAATAACCTTAAACTTACCCATCTCAAAATCAGAAATTAAAGTGTAAACAAGCAAAAAATCACAAAAATGGCATAACCTATATCTAAACTCAAATAGCAAAATCAAAAAAGTGCTCAGCAAACCACTAACCAAACCAAAAATTCTCCATCCATCAAAAAAAATCGACAGAGTAATCACTAAACTCCAAACAGGACACACCAACCTAAATAACCACCTAAAAAAAATAAAAAAACACACTACAGGTAACTGCCCACACTGCAAACAACCAGAAACCCCAGAACACGCACTCATCCACTGCACACACTACCTAACACATCGAACCGCATTACAAACCACCCTCAATCTAAACAAGGCTATCACTCTAGAAGCAATACTAAACCCACAAAATAAACTAGAAAACTTCAAGGCCTTAGGCGTATTCTTAATAAAAACGGAACTAATAAAACGCATCTAAAAACACAATAACCTACCAAATCAAAATCACATAAACAAACAAACATCCACCATACCCAGCTTCCTTAGTTCTCCTCCCCAATCCCATCGGCATCTATTCCAAATCTCAAAATTCCCAAATTCTATATGAGCAACCCCTAAAACCCCCCTCTTGGGTTGCACAGACCACCTTCGCCCCTTTCGAAAACACATTAAATGGCCTGGCCGGGCCCGTGTGCGAAATACGCATCAGTCGGAAAGCGCACGTTAAATCTCCAAAGTAAGTAAGTAAGTAAGCTCCTCCTACACCTCACTTCAGGCCTTAACAGGAGAAATGCCACTAAGTCTACGCTAAGCTTAAATTTCTGGGCCGCGTCCCAATCAAACCCTCTCATCCAAAACTTAATAAACCAAAACATCAGCCCCAAAAACCAAGCTCTAGCTGGTAAACACCCCTTACTTACCCCAATATCCCAAAGAATAACAAACTACCTAAATGAACACCAAATTAAAATTCTTAAACAAAACTGCAAACAATCAAATATCTTCACCCCTAAACTTAAAATACCCAAAATAGACACAACACTAGCTGGCAAAATAAATAAACAAATCGACCCAAACATAGCTAAAACTACCACACTAGCATACATACACGAAAATTGGCCAAATTGGTGTCACATTTACACGGACGGATCCTCAGATCCGACCTCCAAACACACAGGTTTCGGAGTCCATACCACACAACCAACTAAAACCACACAATCCTTCCGACTCCCAAACAACCAATCAATATTCACGGCAGAACTAATGGGCATGGCCTCAGCCCTCCATAATCAAGAATCCAAAAACCACAAAATAAATCCTTATACTTACCGACTCCCTAAGTGGACTGCAAGCCCTCCAAAACAAAAATACCAAAAACCGACCTAAATTAATAAATCAAATACTTAAAAGCTCCAACGACCTAACTAAGGCAGGCAAACAAATAACCTTCTTGTGGATACCCGCCCACGTAGGAATATACGGTAACGAAAACTACGATAAAGCAGCTAAACTATCCCTCAAAATCCCAGAAATAACCTTAAACTTACCCATCTCAAAATCAGAAATTAAAGTGTAAACAAGCAAAAAATCACAAAAATGGCATAACCTATATCTAAACTCAAATAGCAAAATCAAAAAAGTGCTCAGCAAACCACTAACCAAACCAAAAATTCTCCATCCATCAAAAAAAATCGACAGAGTAATCACTAAACTCCAAACAGGACACACCAACCTAAATAACCACCTAAAAAAATTAAAAAAACACACTACAGGTAACTGCCCACACTGCAAACAACCAGAAACCCCAGAACACGCACTCATCCACTGCACACACTACCTAACACATCGAACCGCATTACAAACCACCCTCAATCTAAACAAGGCTCTCACTCTAGAAGCAATACTAAACCCACAAAATAAACTAGAAAACTTCAAGGCCTTAGGCGTATTCTTAATAAAAACGGAACTAATAAAACGCAATTAAAAACACAATAACCTACCAAATCAAAATCACATAAACAAACATCCACCATACCCAACTCCCTTATTTCTCCTCCCCAACCCCATCGGCATCTATTCCAAATCTCAAAATTCCCAAATTCTATATAAGCAACCCCTAAACCCCCCTCTTGGGTTGCACAGACCACTTTCGCCCCTTTCGGAAACACATTAAATGGCCTGGCCGGGCCCGTGTGCGAAATACGCATCAGTCGGAAAGCGCACGTTAAATCTCCAAAGTAAGTAAGTAAGTAAGCACTAAATAAAAACACCAAAAACCGTCCCAAACTTATAAACCAAATACTAAAAAGCGCAAACAACTTAACTGAGGCAGGCAAACAAATAGTATTCATCTGGATCCCCGCCCACGTAGGAATATACAGCAGCGAAAACGCCGATAAAGCTGCTAAACAATCCCTCAAAATCTCTGAAATAAGCTTAAATCTACCCATATCAAAATCAGAAATCAAAAGTATCAACAAACGAAAAATCAATAAAAAATTGCATAGCCTCTATGTAAAATCAAATAGCCAAATTAAAAAGGTTCTAAAAAACCCCTTAACTAAACCAAAAATCCTCCATCCATCAAAAAAATCGACAGAATAATCACTAAACTCCAAACAGGACACCCCAGCCTAAATAGCCACCTAATTTTTTTTTCAAAAAACACGCAACAGGAAAATGCCCACACTGCAAACACCTAGAAACCCCAGAACACGCACTCATACACTGCACCCACTACCAAACACACCGAGCTACACAACAAACAACCCTCAATCTAAATAAGGCTCTTACTCTAGAATCAATCTTAAACCCACAAAATAAAATAGAAACATTTAAAGCCCTAGGCGTATACTTAATTAAAACAGACCTAATTAAGCGCATCTAATACCCAACAAACTACCAAAACATACCACATAAACCAACAATCACACCTTAATCAGCTCCCTTAGTCCGCCCCCCATACCCCCTTGGCATTTATTGGCATAAAAATTCCAAATTTTCTATACAAGCAACCACTAAACACCCCCCCCCCCCCCCCGGCCAGGCCCGTGTGCGAAATAAGCTAGAAGTCGGAAAGCGCACGTAAAATCTCCAATGTAAGTAAGTAAGTAGCACTATCCATCACTTGCTTGATAAAGGTGTTAGGATCTACACCGAAACGTCGCACTAATTGTAATAAAGAAGTTGTTCATCCATAGAACTTCATCACACCAACTTCTAAATGCCACTGAAAGAAGTAACAGTAACACACACACACACACACACACACACACACACACAAAATATCCGTTAGAATTCAGCACCAGACATACATAAATGCAATACAAAATTAAATGTATACATGTGAAATGCATCGATCCTTATTCGTGTGTTATTTCTGTATATTTATTGTGTTTTGTTGAATTTTCAACTGACGTGTGTGAAACATAAATATGTGTGTGATAGTCTGTGGGGAAAGCATTATCATGAACGTGTGCACATGCGCAGTAAGCACCCAAACATAAGTTCATTGCTCAACAAGGGGAATTTAAGTCTCTGGTTCCACGTCTCTGTCCATTTCTCCATTGTCTTTGGGACAAGAAAAGCCTT
Source organism: Haliotis rufescens (assembly GCF_023055435.1). Taxonomy (NCBI): domain Eukaryota; kingdom Metazoa; phylum Mollusca; class Gastropoda; order Lepetellida; family Haliotidae; genus Haliotis; species Haliotis rufescens. The sequence continues at coordinate 54,419,234 of NW_025963779.1, read as the reverse complement.
GGAAGATGACTCGTACGTATTTCATAGATATTCAGTATTCACAACACCAAGATGAAATATTTGCATAAATAAAGTCCCTTGCAGTAAATTAAACAAATGAGGTCACGGGTGGAAACTGACAGGCTCTGAGAGTCAGAGACGGAGTGACGTATTTTGTGATGAGACGTGTTTTAAGCCCTCTAGATTCTCTTGCCAAGCAATACACAATATCGTGCCAATACTGACAGTCGTAAATATTGACAGTAATTTATGTTGATGTTTATTCACCGTTCGATTGCTGAAAAATAACAGTAACAGATCATGGAAACAACATTCCGAGTTCGTCAGTGGGGTGTCACTGTCACATTTATGATAAAAGCAAATCTGGAGAATCTGGGAAAATATTGCGGAAACTATTATAACATCAAGTTATTAACAATGTATGTACATAAAGGACACAAAACAAATCCGAATGATACATTTGTGTCCTAATCCGATAATTGAATAATGAATACATTTAGCGCGAGCAAATTTTCATTAATTATCTGAGGAGCAGCAGCAATCATATTCAGATGTAAAATGGCTCCAGACATTTCCCAACATGGACATATCCCACAGGACAATTCTTAGGCAGGTTCAAGTAGGTGAAAGCAGCTGTCACCTTCTCTGGAACCATTAATACCAGGGTGGAATAGGTCTTCAGGGCCTACCTTTAGAATACTGTACCACAAACTTTTCAAACACGTGATAATACCCTATGACGTAATTTGTAGTATTTTGTTGCCAGCCACACCGGCGAAACAAGGCCCTGTGATGTCAGGGGTCATCAAGTGTGCATAAGCTCCTCCCAGTGATCTATCATCTCTACACGCAATGTCATTCAATACACCCAGCGGTGTTGAGAGTTGAATATTTGTTTACTATATATAGTCTGTGGCGGCACATTTTATAGCAAGCGTTAGTTTACGAAAGCACTTTTATTTTTTTTATTTAAAAAAAAAAAAATTCTCTCGTAATTCAAGTGGCTAAAATGGTTATAAATGGGAACTACTATACATATATATTATTTTTTTCGGTTCATTAATTTTCGTTATTATGCACAAGAATGCAGTTTATTAGGGATATTATATTGGCGCTGAACACATCCAAATGTCGCCAGTGTTAGGGTAGGATACCTCCAAGGTCTATCCATAGCCCTTGGATCCCCTTTACGATCAATCACCCCTTTACAATCATTAGGGTAGGGTACCTGTTTAGTGGCTATTAGATTACTCAAACTCTATCCTTAGCCCTTGGATCCCCTTTACAATCAATCAACCCTTTACGATCATTAGGGTTAGGTAGTTTAGTGGCTATTATAGATTCTATAGCGGCTCCTAATATTCTTCACACAAGAACGTCGAGTAAAAAGGATGAAATGGTTTTGTGTCGAATATTTTGGCTACTGGAAACTGTCTTGGAACATTCACACATGCCACTTTCGCTGGCTACATATTTTCAGTACTGATTCAAAAGCGTACTCACCGTTGTGTCGTCACTAGCCATGCTCATGCCTCCCTTGTTCCTTACTATTATCCACATCATCCTTACAGTGTTCCCTACCCCAAAAAACACCCGACGAATTATTGAATACTCGAGAATTCGACATCTGACGCCTGAAGCCATTTTCAGTTCGCGCCATATCGCCTCATTCCTCACCACTCGGTGTCTTGAAGATTACGGAATGGGACAAGTGTGCCAAATGGCATCGGGATCAATTCGTAAGTGTCCGTAGACTAAAGTCACGAGACACCATGCCTACCCATAATCTTCGTAAGTGTCTGTCACTTGTTCGACCCTTTTCGTTCAGTTCCGTAATGTCGAAGACATGACTAGGTAAATTTGCACTTAGTTTTACAATGTGGATGTAGCTCAGTCGGTTAGCTGTCGGGCTAACAATCCGAAGGTCACAAGATCGCGTCCGACGGATTCTCACAAAAACTGGTCGCTTGTCTTTGAGTCATGTGACCTACGGCAGAGATCGTCCTCACGAGAAGTTGTGGTACTGTATTCTAAAGGTGTTCCGTCTTCAGCAACCCATGCTTGACGTAAAAGGTGACTAAACTTGTCGTAAGAGGCGACTAACAGGATCGGTTGGTCAGACTCGCTGATTTGGTTGATGCATGTCATCGTATCCCAAATGTGTGGATCGATGCTCATGATGTCAATGACTGGATTGTCTGATCCAGACTTGATTATCTCGCTGTCATATGGTTGGAATATTGCTGTGTGGAGTTAAATAACTAACAAAACAAACAAACAAAAAGCTCCTTCTCAATTTTCTCTGCCTTCTTTACTAAGTTTTCAAAAGTTACATCAATAATTTTTGTCTCATTTATGGATTCAGTGCTATCCTGTAATACTACCAGTGCAATACTACAGTATCATCAGTGATCACAAGATCAATCCTCAGAAGTTCTTCGATTGGGATACTACTTACTTACATGTTGTCAAAATTTCCCTTCCCTTCCATTACTATTTGAAAGTATTATCCTTAGATATTCCGTGCTCTGATAGGTAAGGATGGGTCTGTATTATGACTATTTAACTTTCTCAATGATAGGTGGGGGCACGGGAGGCCCACTTGTCTGTTGCACCACAGATCGTTGTGCAGAGATGCATCCCTTGGGCACGCCAGAAACCTATGATTGAGGGTTCGACTAATAATGAAAAGTCATTAATTTTTTTCTATTTATTATTTCAGTATTTCTCGTAAGCCAACTCAAAATAATAGTCACAGAAATGTTTTACCTTGTGAACCACGTCGTTGTGAGAAAAGCTCTTTGGCATCAGAGTACAATGATATGAAGTCGGTCAGGTCATAGTACCTGGCTTTCTGATCCTCATTTTACTATTTTGGTGAGCTCCTATGACAAGCATGAAATACATGTTCTGGGAACCTGTTCTGCCCTGGGATCCCCACCAGTGGTGTAATCCAGGGTGCGAAGAGATTACCAGTACCCCACACTTGTCATAAAATAATCACTGGTTTTTGTATGTTCACTCAATTGACTGATATTGGAATTCTCCGATGTAAATTTTGAAACCATTAACATTTTAGTAATTCCAATTCATCCTGTGGGGCCACGGGTGGCCCAGTTGTCTGAGGTGCCATGATTCGCTCTGCGGAGTTGCACCCCTTTGGCACACCCGAAACCTATGATTGTGGGTTCAAATCCCAGTTCACTCCAACTGCTCTGGCTACAAAACAAATGCAATGGAACATGTAGGCCTGTGGATTCAAATCCTGGTTAGCCCAGATTATGTTTCTAGGTTTGTCAGCACCATACCCATGCTCGTGGGTTTCTACGAAGTGGTAAACATCTGAGACCTGCATGAATTAGGGCTTTCCTCCCACATTAAGCTGACATGCCGTGATATAACTGGAATACTGTTAAAATCTGCGTTAAATTCAAATTATTGAGGCTTTTAACTGAGAGTTTGCAAAGTTGTGTATTGTGTACATATATCCAAGCTGGTTGACAGCAACAACCTCATTAGTTGGGCCATTTGAAACATGGAGAATTTCATAATAAAATTTGGTGCAAATGAAATTTCACTCTACATGACATTATGACACAAGTATCATGATATATATCGTTGCATGGGGTTTATGAGTATCGTGACCATCCTATTCTTCAAATCAGTGCTTCATGGTTTAGTGGATAGAGCATCTGTCAAGAGAATGAAGGTCAGTGGTTAGATTCCCGGCCACGTCATACCAAAAGATGTTAAAGATGGTACTTGATGTTTCCCTGCCTGGCACTCGGCATTAAGGGCATATAACAAGGACTGGTTGGCTTGGAGTCTGTATACTGTGTCATAGTGGGGTGTCCATGTTGAAACTCAGTGGGCTATCACTATGAAACTGGTATAAGGCTGGACTAGTACAAGATCATGCACGAGTGTGTGAAATGATCTTGAATCAACGTTCAACCCCATTTCACCACACCTCAAGTCAATGTTAATTGCAGTTGACTCAATTGGAAATGGTGTTTGCTCAGGTGGAAACCAGCGGGACAAGGCCCGTGAGAAGAACATGAAGAAGCAGCAGCAGGTTGACAAGCAGAGAGCTGCCAAGAATAAGACCGGCAACAAAGGCATGTCCCTTGAAGAGCGCCGACACAGGTAAAATAAAGACAGTTTACATTTACAGCACCAACATGCTCTGGTTCATGGCTTGTAGCAATTTGCCAGGGCTGGAGGAATGGCGGAGGCTGTGACCCAGCTCATAGGTTAGAACTACGGATGCTAGCTCAAACATTTTTTGCTTGTATCTGCAAAGTCAGGCCACCCTTTTTTTTTAACTTGCTTTACAGATTTCTTACATGAAAATACCTGGTAGGTTGTGGGGGGAGCAATTTCATTTCTTCTGCTCACTATGGGTCCGCTGGTATAAAAAAATATAGCTGGTTTAATGTGGGAGGAGAGTCTGCAACACAGCTGTTGCTTTGAGCCATGCAAACCTGACGAATCTAGCAGGACTACTGTTGTGCATCTATGCTTTCAATCAATTTCAGGAACAACAGCACACTTTATTTTGACTCCCATGTTTTATGACAACTTCATTGGGTGTTTAGTAATCTGAAGAAGACAAATTCACATTTCAACCAAATTTACAGTAAAGCAAACGGGTGCAGGGGCACGGGTGGCCCAGTCGCCTTATGATTCGCTGTGATTTGCAGTGCAGAGTTACGTCCCTTTGATCACGCCAGAAACAGGATCGTGGGTTTGAATCCAGGTTCGCCCTGCTAATGTTTCTAGGATTGTCAGCACCATACCGGTGCTCGTGAGTTTCACCGAAGTGGTAAACGTCTAAGACCTGCATCACTTTGGACTTTCCTCCAATATTAAACTGACATGCTGTGAAGGCAAATTTAACTACATTTGGACAAGTTCAGCATTCATGCATGACAAAACGAAGACTAACATAAGCAAACAAAAACCATTTGAACATAATAAACTCTAAACCATTTGTAGAATTACTGTCCACACCTGATGACATAAAATTAGACATATTGAGCTCTGAAACTTGAAAAATGTTGGAAATTAAACTTGAGAATGTTGTCGTTAGTCTAATGTTAAATCTCATTGATATATGATATGTGGACATAATGCAGGCAGTGTGTAACATGTCTCAACTCTGTAAATTGTCTGTCACCACGCTCCAGATGTTATCTTTCTTTTTTCAGGGACGCAGAGATAATGCGACAGAAACAGTCAAAGAAAGGCGATGATGGTGGCAGTGGTGGTGAAGGAGCTGTTGAAGGAGCTGTTGGGGGTCAGTGACCTGTTGACCCCTAAAATGACCCTCTGAGAGTTGACTTGGATTCTTTGTGTAGGGAAATACTTGTTGTCTGATTTGACAAAGGGGAACTTTGGTGGAAAGTCTCGTGAAATGTCCTGATCACTGTGAATACAATCATGTATCATAACATTCTGTTATCAGTTCTGTAATATATAAAAAAACAACCTGTTAACAGTGTAGCTTCTCTATGGATTTTATATATTTTATGTGGCTGTAGTATTTGAAATGGTTGCAGGTTTTAAGAAGTCTCTTGGAAATTTGGTCCATTCCTTGTGAGATTAACAAGACTGGTATTTTTCATAACAATGACCAGGCAGACTTTTTTATACAAAAGACAAATAGTCAACAGCACAAATATGTAGGCTGACATTTTCTATAATTCTGAGGTTCCTTTGTATACTCATATCATCAACATACAGATGGCCTCTTTGAGAAATGTCTAATAAACCATGTTCAGATATCTTTATATTGGCTTGCTTTGTTTCTTTGTTTTAGGTATTTAAATTTGGTAAGAGAACATGGCCCCATGGCCTTAGGTGCCAATGTTTCCTTGAGAGTTACATCCCTTAGCCATGCCAGGATCCACTGATAATTGGTTTGACTCCCATATTCGTATGATTAATATTCATGATTTGTCAGTGCCACAGATCTTTGAAACTCTTATCCTGAATAGGTAGGGTCTTGTCATTAATTATAGGGAGTGTGGGTCATCATGAAAAAATGTTATAGGGGCGGGTTGGGGTGTTTGTGTTGGCAGACAACATGGAAAGAAAGAGAACTTGTTCTTATTTGATATGAGACAGTATTGAATCCCATGATAATTGAAAATAACACATGTTATTTGCAATCAAAATGTGAGGAAAATTAGTGCATGTTTGTGAAAGTGCGGTACATCTGTTCTGTGCTTTGAAGATCAATATGTGATTAAGGGAAAAAGAGAGGCAACATCTGCATGGGCTACACAGGACTATCACACGTAGACACTAGGCAGACTTGGTTTGGAATGACGTGGTTGACAATCAATAGATAACATGTGTTGGAAGTGACGTTTTGAAGTTACTGATCTTTGTTGAAAACCCATTTGGTATTGAGTATAGGAAAAGTCCTCCATGCTCCCCCAAAGGACTTAAACGGTAATTGAATGGTTGGTGTTTTTGTATTTGTACCCAGACTATTGTGTATTGGTCATCCTTTGTGGGATTGGGGTCACTGGTGGACCAGTCCTCAAAGGTGCTGCTGCAGAGTTGTGTCCCTTGGACACACCAGAAACCTATGATTGTGTTAAATCCAGCCTCGATTGTTTCTTGTTTGTTAGCACCATACACAAGTGGTAAACGTTTGAGACCTGCATCACTTCAGGCTTTCCTCCCACATCAATCTGACAGGCCAGGCCCTAATGTAACAGGAATATAGTATTCTGTTCTAAGCAGGGTTAAACCAAACTCACTCTCACTCACTCACTTTGTGGGGTTTTGGTTCAGGCTTTGGAAGGCCAGTTAGTACAAGAATGGTGCTGACAAGCCAAGAAACGTAAGTTAAGCAAACTGCAGCGCCTTAGTGGACTAGGCCATCCCTCTCAACATCAAACAAGATTCATCAGAAGGTGACAACTCCCCCCTGGCCCCCACAAATTTGAAAGAACAAATCATCTGACTGTTACTTTAAGTCCAACTTGATGAGAGAATTTCTACCAGTATCTAATCTGTCTCTCCATATGCAAGAATAGTTATTGACCCATCATAACAATACCATGGAATAGGGATTAGAAACTTTGTATTTCTATGTAAGGTACACACCAATATGAACAGTCAAAGTAAAACTTGTTGGATGGTAACGCAAAAAAATATAAATTCTAAAAGTCCCTAAATAGCAGAAGGCACCAGTTGACAACCTGGTCTATGCGTGTGAAAAGTGTCATGGAAGTATTCTATTAGCTTTAGAGATATGGTGCGGCAGTCGTATTCAAACTGATTGCCATGGAAACGCAAAAAAATATAAATTCTAAAAATCCCTAAATAGAAAAAGGCACCAGTTGACAGCCTGGTCTGTGTGTGCATGGTTTCAAAAGAGTACCATATAGTTTTACAGATATGTCTCGGACAAACACCACTGTGAACATAGTCAAAATCTAACTTGTTTCCATGGAAACAGGGGACAATGAAATTTTGAAAAATCCCTAAATAGCAAAAGGCACTACTTCAGCCACTGGTTAATAAGTGTACAAAGTTTGGATGAAAAAACTTTCCCGGTTTTCAAGTTATGCTCCGGAAACGAAATACGGACGGACAGATAGACCAGATGATGACTATATTACTATAAAAACGGTTTATGACAGTCACAAAAAGCTCATTTCCGCTCTAACAGTGGACACAGAGAAGGACGTCCACCCTGCAGACGTCATTCTTCACGTTCCTGTATGTTCTGTCTTCAGGTGGCCGCTTCACAGCTCGTGTATCGCATGCTATGATCGCAATAATAATAGAAGGATCAGTTAATCAATTGCCTTTCTTAAATGGTAAGAATACTTTCTTAAATGGTAAGAATACCATTGTGACATGCCTACACAAATCCATAAAACATGGCCACGGGAATACACCCTGGTATTAAGCCACACAACGGAGGGCATTTATGACATGCCGAGAAAACGTTTTGAAACACGCTTATTATCCATTCCAACGAGTACCCTTGTAACATGCACCAGGTAACCTTTTCCCTATGGGTTCATTTGACTGTCTTGCTGTACGAACGGAGGCTTTCAAGTGACTAGCGATCATTCCTTAATAAGAGTGAAAAGAGCATAAACTGACGCCGTGGACATTGTGCCCCTTTCATAAAGCCTCCAATTCATACAGACCTACTTCTACATTACCTCGCTACACACATGGCTCCTCGGGTTCAGCCTGAGTGAGCGAGTTAACGCTGCTTTGAACAGTATTCAGTTTTATGACGGAGTGTAAGCTTAATTTGGGAGGCAAGTCCATGAGAAACCCACGAGCACGTATGAAACTATAGTGCTGAGACGCCAATGTGCATAACTGTCATCTACCAACGATCATCATATCCTGTTACGATTAAGGGAGTCAACTCCGCACAACGATTTGAAATGGATGTAGTGAGTGAGTGAGTGAAATAGTTGGGTTTAGCGCCGCTTTTAACAGTATTCCAGTTATATCACAGCTTAATGAGGGAGGAAAGGCCGAAGTGATGCAGGTCTCAGACGTTTACCACTTCGGTGAAACCAACGAGCACGGGTATGGTGCTGACAAACCTAGAAACATAATCGGGGCGAACCGGTATTCGAACCCACAATCATAGGTTTTTGGCGTGCCCAAGGGACGCAACTCTGCACAGCGAATCGCTGCGCCTTAGACGACTGGGCCACCCGTGCCCCCGAAATGGATGTAGAGTTCAACGTAGCTGTTGTGTTTCGTCTCCATTATAGTTTCTCAATATTTGCAGTTGTCCCAGTTGCTATCCGTGATGCATTGCGGTGAATAAATAACGTTAACCATGGGGCCATACTAATTTACGGAGTTCAATGGCAGCTGTTAAAGTTATTGAGTCAAGAGAAACCGTATCAAGTTAATGTTGTATGTTTTCAGGAACTTGATACCGACATCTATTCCGAGTATATCTCTTGTGATTCTGTATTGGTCCCAGACCATGGTTAAGTGGAAATGAAAGGGCAGATAACATCGCTAAGTCTGGTTTAGGAATAAAAGAGGTATCTGTAACATCATTTAAACCCTGCCCCAAAGAGTTCTTATAAATGGACGTATAAACCTATCTTAAAGTGCAGGCAGAAAATATGTGAGTATTCAGCTCCTGGTAGACCTTTACATAATTACTTAGGACGTGATAAATCTCCCTTCAAAATCTACAGTGGAGAAGAAGAGAGGAAGATATTCTCACAGCCTCGTTCTGGTCATCGTGGGCATGCCCAAAGAAGCATTATTCATGAAGATATCTCCCAGTGTTGCAGTCACTGCACGCTGTGATCAGGTTCCGGAAACAATGGTAAACCTTAAACTGAATGTCCCAAAAGATCCGAGATGGGCAGTGTTGGTTAAGGACTCAATTTGTCTTGCTACAAAAATAGGCCCACAAACCTGTATACGAGCTGTCTTGGATGTTGTGTCCAAGTGTGGAAAACTTGATGTTTTATAAGCATCTATATTTATTTTAATGTTTTCTTATATTCTTGTAGCTGCTCTTTTATTGCATTTGATTTTAACTGTCTGACCACCCGTTGAGTTGGTTCTAAAGCATTGTTAATAATTATAAAATGTGAAGATTTAATTTTTTCTTAATTAATTTGTCGTATGCTCTGTGTGTAGGCCGGGTTCGCTCCTTGTCGATACTAATCAGTTCAGGTTGATATTAAAGCAAATTTATTGCACTGATACAAAGAAAATTTAATGATGTAATAACAAGTCGTCAAATGGTACTAGATTTCACATCTCCAACCGGATTCGAACATGGGAAGGTAGTCGCACAGGCCACGGCAACATTGTATACAGTGTGCGGGGCATTAACAAATACTGTTTTATTGGGTATGCTATCCTATCCTATGAACATACGTGGAATCTGTTAGCGTTTTCGTTAAAACAAACGAACATGCAGGAAATATGCAGTGACAAAACCACAATCATTAGAAATATATGGCAAAAAGCACAGTCCATTGCACTATTCCGACTATATCATAAGCATGTGATTAAGAACCACTATCAATTATGGATGAGTGAGTGAGTTATACACCGCTTTTAGCAATATTCCAGCAATATCACGGCGGGGGGACACCAGAAATGGGCTTCACGCATTGTACCCATATCGGGATTCGAACCCGGGTCTCCGGCGTGACGAGCGAACGCTTTAACCGCTAGGCTACCCGACCGCCTCCAATTATGGATGAAAGCAGGTGTTCGCGAAAAGGTGAGCGTATGGCACCCCTTACAAACATATATGTAAAGACAAGTAAAGAGTTCACCTGACAAAAACAGTGGTACAGTTGATATCAGTCAGCATGTATATAGGGAATTGCTTTCTACCTCATTTTTATCCGTTAGGAGCCATATTTACAAATGTTCTCCACATGTCTCACGCATATTTGCTAAAAGAAAGCCACGTGCAAGTGGTATTTATGCGATCGTTAAAATGCTCGAGTTGGTCCAACATGCACTGTATACTTGCCCCAAACATGTATTCACAGCCCGGGTTGCCAACAGGGCGAGTTGCACGTGCGAAAGGTACAGGGAACATTTTCACGTGCATCACGCATGCTGCGGCGACTCCCACAGTATTCTCAAAGTTAAGCTTATTTGAATGAAAATTTTGATGTCTTTTTCATTACGGTTATCAAACTATTATTACCGACACGTCAGGTGCTAAGGTTCTCTGAGGCCATAGTTTAAATCGGTGGTGTCTAATCACTGACATGGATAGTCTGCGATGGTGTTCTAACCTTTACTTGAGCGCCGACGATGAAATAAGAGATCGGTTGGTCAGGCTCTATGACTTGGCTGTTGATGTGTCATCATACATCATACCGTATTTCCTCTATTAGACAACGTGTTAAAATACACGCCGGCCTCTTAACCGACGTCGGGTCCAAAATTATATAGAATCTGGGCCCCCGTTAGACGCCGGATCAATCTTTGGATATACACTGTACTTAACAACAAAAGTCCCTGTGACACCAATGTTTTAGTGTATTTTTCAAACATGTAAAGTTTGGTTTTCAATATTGTAGTACATGTATGGAATCAAGTCACAAAAACGCAACTGCTACAGAAAAGCATGCATTCCATGCAAAAGTTAACTTTTATGCAAGTCCCATGCATTTCACTACCCAAGAATGGGTATAAAAACATGTGCGTTAACGGGAATTCATATGCATTGTTAAGCATCGTACTGACAACAACCACTCAGAAAAACAACAAAATTACGCAATTATTCAACATTATGAAATGCCACGCCTGTCCGAAAATGAGCGTCTGCTTGATTGCATTGGTATGCTTGAAGCAGGATCGAGTCAACGTGATGTTGCAAAACAATTTCACGTCCACTGAAACACCATTTGGTGTTTATGGCAACGTTGGCAACAGACGAATGCAGTCAGAGACCATCCTTGGAGTGGCAGGCCACGCGTAACCAATAATCGACAAGACAACTGGATTGGAACAACACACCTACGAAATCGATTCCAGCCAGCAACAGTGACTGCAAGAAGCATCCCTGGCCTTCGATGAATATCTTCACAAACCGTACGTCGTCGCCTCAGATGTGCAGGGATTGTCGCCAGAAGACCCGCCAGACGTCTCATTTTAACAGGAAACCACCGTCAAGCACGTCTACAGTGGTGCAGACAGCGTCTACGCTGGACGGCCGTGCAGTGGGGACAAGTTCTATTCACTGACGAGATGGACAGATTCGAGTGTACCGACGACGAGGTGAACGTTACGTCAATCATTGTGTCATGGAAGAAGATCGGTTCGGGGGCGGCAGCGTTATGGTATGGGGTGGGATTACAGCAAGACAGAGGGCCCGTTTGATAGTGGTAGAAGGAAATCTCAATGGACAGCACTACCGCGACGAGATCATCGGCCCTGTTATTCTACCGTTTTTGCGTCGTCGTGGCCCAGGCATTACCTTTCAACATGACAACGCCCAGCCACATATTGCTCGACTTGTTCAGGTTTCTCTTCAACAAAACAACGTGAATATCATCCCCTGGCCGGCTCGCTCCTCTGATCTCTCACCAATCGAGCACATGTGGGATCAGATGGATCGACGTCTACCACGTGTTCCACGGACACGCCAGGAACTTCGAAACTGCTCCAGCAGATATGGACAGATATCCCACAGGACTTAGTGCGACGCCTGGTCCATTCCATGAGACGAAGATATGTTGCTTGCATCGCAACCAGAGTTGGACACACACGCTATTGATTTGTAAATTGACATTTTCGCATGTTCATGGTTTGTTTTTTTATGAAATCACGCATTTTTTAAAGTCAGTATGGCAAATTAAACCATTTGAACACTTACAGGAGTCTTTTATCTGTTGCAGTCCGAAATTGTTCAGATTTGGTAAAAAAACATAACTTTGCAGTATATAATTAACAATTCCTATCACATTAACTTGTGGCATGTAATGATGACAACCTTCACTTAATAATGACCGGGGGGCACGGGTGGCCCAGTCGTCTAAGGCGCAGCGATTCGCTGTGCAGAGTTGCGTCCCTCGGGCACGCCAGAAACCTATGATTGTGGGTTCGAATCCCGGTTCGCCCCGATTATGTTTCTAGGTTAGTCAGCACCATACCCGTGCTCGTGGGTTTCACCGAAGTGGTAAACGTCTGAGACCTGCATCACTTCGGGCTTTCCTCCCACATTAAGCTGACACGCCGCGATATAACTGGAATACTGTTAAAAGCGGCGTTAAACCCAACTCACTCACTCACTCACTAATAATGACCTCTTCCTGCAAATATACTCTTTGTATGACTTGCACAATTTGGTATTTGGTGACGTTGTATTTTGCCAATGTAACCGGATGTAATGGATGCCGGGCCAACGGATTGCGCGAACTAGCCCGGGGCATCTTATTGTTGAAATAAGTTATTTGATAAGTTTGTTTGTTGTTTAACACCGCACTCAGCAGTATTCCAGCTGCATGACGGCAGTCTGTAAATAATCGAGTCTGAACCAGACAGTCCAGTGATTGACATCATGAGCATCGATGCACGCAACTGGAATACGATGACATGCATCAACCAAGTCAGCGGGCCTGACCTCCCGATCTCGTTAGTCGCCTCTTACGACAAGCATCGTCGCCTTTTACGGCAAGAATGGGTTGCTGAAGACCTATTCTAACCCGGATCTTCACGGGTTTATTAATAAGTAGGGACCAAGATGGCGTAGATCGTTGCTCATGCCATCAGTCACTGGTCGATACTAGGTTATTTACAGGCCATTGGATATAACTGAATATTTACTCAAAGCATATTTGCACTCTCAGTCATTTTACATGTTTTTTTACAAACATTAGGGTTGGCTCATATTCAACAACAATATTTTATGTAAAATCGTTAATAATACCTCATATTTCGTGTATCCACGATTTCCTAAATACCCTATAACAGTACAGAGCTCAGAATGACTATTCAGCATATGATGTTTTCAAACTGCCCTTGCATACTGAACTCAGACCTTATCTGTTTGGTGTATTATTCTCAGATTACTTGTTATAACAGAGACCGCATCAGCGCCCCGTATCTGGTTGCTAGAACTATCTTGAGGGCGATGTCCGAGTAACTGTCAAATCCTTAAATCTAATGGAGCAGAGGCCTATCTTTTCTGAGTGATTTAGAATTTAAAGTTGCATCGGCATTATTTCAGCCATGGAGCAATTTTCTAAGGCATGGAGAGTTTTTTCCCTACTTAAAACACATACCTACTTTCCGACTTCGACAAAACATTCTCTTGTGGAGTGATGGACTGAGTTTGGTTTAACACCGCTTTGCACGTTACTGCAGTTATCAGCTTATCTCTTGTGTAAAATATACTCTAGAAAAAGTAGGGAATCAAGAAATGTAAATGTTGATACTAAGTATTAGACCAAAGGTAAATGTTGACGACAAACACCCTATGCAAGGACGTTTGTCTGTAGTGAGTGAGTGTGTATTGTTTTACGCCGCTTTTAGCAATATTCCAGCAATATCACGGCGGTTGACACCAGAAATGGGCTTCACACATCGTACCCATGTCGGGAATCGAACCCGGGTCTTCGGCGTGACGAGCGAACGCTTTAACCACTAGGCTACCCGACCGCCCCGTTTATGTCTGTAAAAGGTACCACAAAAACACATGCACTTTTTGGCACTTTTTGGCACTTGCTTGGATTTATGGCGTTGTCTTGTCTGGGGACGTCGAAAATGAACGTCAGTCAAGATCTGAGCTCTAATGACGGATTTGGCGGTGGATCGGTTATGGTGTGGCATCTCTATGACTGACCGAACCCCACTCCCATACTGTGCAGGGAAGGGTCACTGGACAGTACTATCCAGATAACATACTGACAATATACTTGTCCCGTTTCGGTCGACGTTATGTCTTCCAGGACGACAACGCCGTGCTCACAGTCCGCGAATCGTCAATCCTCACCACCAGCAGCACAACATCCACAGAATGCTATGGCCAGCAATGAGCCCAGACCTTCCCCCCACTGTCTGGGACATGCTAGCGAGCCGTTTATTGTTTATGACGGCGGTCTGTAAATAATCGAGTCTGGACAAGACAATCCAGTGACTGATATCATGAGCATCGATCTAAGCCATTTGGATATGATGACGTGCATCAACAAAGCGAGCCTGACCCTGATCCCGTTAGTCGCCTCTTACGACAAGCATCGTGCCTGTTACGGCAAGCATTGGTTGTTGAAGACCGGATCTTCATGGGCCCCTCGGCTATGGCCAGCAATGAGCCCAGACCTTCCCCCCACTGTCTGGGACATGCTAGGGAGACGTTTATTGTTTATGAAGGCGGTCTGTAAATAATCGAGTCTGGACAAGACAATCCAGTGACTGATATCATGAGCATCGATCTAAGCCATTTGGATATGATGACGTGCATCAACAAAGCGAGCCTGACCCTGATCCCGTTAGTCGCCTGTTACGACAAGCATTGGTTGTTGAAGACCGGATCTCCATGGGCCCCTCGGCTATATTGAATATTTTTTTTACAATTTTTTAAAATTCCCCAACTTGCCCGTCGTTCGTCAGGATCGTTGGTGGTCATACAATCTACTGTCATACTTTGCGACTAGTTGTGATGTGTTCGTTCATTACTATCATACAACCATTACAATAAGCTTTTTAAAGAATATAGTTTTGAATATAAGGGTTATTCTTTTAAAGCGTTCAGTCTGTTTAAGTTTGAACAGCATTATTGTTTGATGTTTGTTGTTTAACCCCGCACTCAGCAATATTCAAGCTGTATGAAGGTAGTCCATCCATAATCGAGCCTGGACCAGATGATCCAGTGATTCACATCATGAGCATTGATCTACTCAATTTGGATACGATAACATGCAACAACCACGTGAGCTAGCATAGTCGCCTTTTACGTGGTAAGCATGGGTTGCTGAAGACCTAAGTTTCGACTTACCGGATCCGGTGGCTGACTTGGTTGACAACAAACAAACAAAGATATTAGGATCTACAAAAGCGTCAATGAGGAACAGAAAGCAGGCATTTATTACATTTTAGGTTGCAAAAAGCTTCTTTAAGACTGGCCATACGTCAGGACATGTCCCCATCCGAGGGTGAACCTTCATAGTCGTGGTCATGTCGGACATTGAACAGGTTGTTTTGTTAAAAAAATCCCTTTTCAATCCCTTCTCTTATTTTTCCTGTTGGGGCAGGGCTGGACCAGTCTAAAGTGCCCCAATTAGCTGTTTGAATTTCCCCCGTTCATTCTTAGATAGTTGACATAGGCACTGGAATCCCCTCTTTTCAACTCTTGGAGAAGGGTATTGTAGGCACTAAGCTGGTGGTCCTCTGCAGCCAGTCTCTGGACCATATATTCTGTTGCCCACCCGATGCCGATGCCACCTTCTCAACAAGCAAGACAGACAATAGCAAAGCATTCTTCCTGTGCAGCATCGATCTTGGCATGATAATTCCTGTAAAAAAAATGTAAACAGCCGAATTTTGACCCCCAAAATGTTGTCAGATTTCTTTGACCAAGTTTTTGGTCCAAGTTCTTGACAGTGTAAAAGCTTAAGGCACAGCAAGAAGTATATATTTTGTGCCAGTATGTGCTTCCCTTCTTGCATATGAATCGAAAATTCTGCTCCAGCAAAGTCAATACAAGGTAATTTGGCCATTAGGTTTAACTTAAGCTTCAGGTATAGCCATGGTCTGATATTGTTCAATAACCATCAAATAGCCAGTTCCATTCCAAGTATTTACCCACCTGTGCTGGAAAAAATTGAGGCCAGTGAGACTGCTTTGTCTCTTTCATTTAGATGTATGCATAAAGATTCAGAGTGACAAAACTTTCCGCAAGACTCTGACAAGCAGGACGACTTCAACTTTCCAAGTCAACTTTCCCTTATGTCAAGCACGATCCCAGCAGCTCCAGCCTTTGGGGTCAACAGATCACAACTTTTAGGTAGGATCAAGCATGTTCTTTCTAGAAAGAGCCTCGTATGACTCATCAGTTGTTTGAGGTTACAAGGCCTCAGAGAAGCTTTCCAAAGGTTTTATGGTAGACATTTGGAGGACATTTCTAAATTTGGGGCATCAGTGATAAAAATGATGTCTGATGCTTTTCCTGTGGGTTTATTTCAGGTGAACAATTGACTTGCTTTTGCATGTATGTGTGATGGGTACCGCAATTTCGCGAACACCTGGTATCATCACTGTTTGATAGTGATTCATGAACCCACGCTCATGATATGGTCAGAGTTACACAATTGACTCTTCTTTTGGCAGAGATTTTTTATGAATATGGAAAGGGTTTTGTTGCTTTTATATATTGAGAAACATCGTAAAAATACTTTTAAATGATGCAAACACATTTCTGAATTAAAAAACAGCCACCAACCTTTAATTTGTCTTTAGTGGACACATTCTTCACATCCTTGAAGAACAGGTCTTCAGCAACCAATGCTTGCCTAAGAGGCGGCTAATGGTATTGGGTGATCAGGCTCACTGCTTTGGTTGATGCATGTCATCTATCCCAATGGCATGGATCCATGCTCATGATATCAATCACTGGATTGTCTGGTCAAGACTCGATTATTTACAGACCAGTTTGCTACAGCTGGCATATTGTGGAGTGCAGCGTTAAACAACAAAGAAACTATTAGGACCTATCTTTTCCACTCATTACTGTGGGAACTGGGCACTCAACAGTCCTGGCAGGTATGGTAAGCTGAAACATTAATGATTCACTATTTGGACGTTAAAAAATCATAAGGAACAAATGTGTTCATTATGAAATTACATTTTATTCTCATTTATGTACAATTCAAAGTGTACATAAGATGCTTCCAATTATGGCTGACAATCTTCAAGCAATATGTACAAAATTATGTCAATCAACATGTACAAATATTCACCTTCAAAAATGGCCATTATCAATTTGTGTATATATATATATTTATATATACTTACTATTTCATAATTCTGTGGTTCTCATCTAATTGCATATGTGTGTTACAGTTAGATTGTGAGGCTAGGTTTTCATGAAATCCTGGAAATTGAGTAATTTCAGTAATCAACATTTTTTGTCAGGTATTTCATGAATTCAGAAAACTATACTTAAATTAGACCATGATAATTTAACAATTGATGGAAAGTTGGTTAAAATTTATATAAAACATGAGCAATGTATTCTAAATATACATTTTAGGATTCAAAATTCTAATGGTTCAATAGCATTTTCTTCAACGTTATGTCTCCAGTAATTTCCCCGATACAAAACATCACTTTTGTTGCAGTATTACCGATTAAAATCCTTAACAGAAATTACAAGAAATCCTTATTTTCACCATCTTGCTGTACCATTCACACTAAACACCATATACATAATATACAGTCAGGAATGTGTTATATAACCTACTTCACTACATATTTGTGCTGGCATGCTGGCGTCCACTTCAACATATAGATCTATATAAAAACAGGCACCTACAGCTTTGAGCTTCAGTATCACAACCTGAAAGATATGGAGATAATCAGGTTATATTGATGGAAACCCTGTTAATCTGTATGGCAACATTCCCAGGAAACCATCCGGAAACCATCCAGATTATTGTCACTTATACAGGTCGGAGAACCCAGCGGTACTTGTCCAGATTAACAGGGTCCAGACAACCAAGGTTTCAATGTATAGAAGGTTTTCGGAAATGGTACACTTTAATGCACATGACAGGAATGTTTTCCTGTCACTCCTATCTATAACGTAGCTGTAGCTGTAAGGTAACATTCATCAGACAGGGGCATGTTTCGGTCACCTTTGCCATCTAACATCTGTACAGTAAGGTTTTTATAAAAGAGAACTTATGAATGTTTTGTCTGCATGGCACTCACAACCAACAGTTTAGAACATACACACCACATTTATCCCAAGATTCATTACAGTTGGTTGGGGACAGAAGCAGTAAGTAAGTGAAAGTTGATTTAATAGTAATCTTCCACTTATTCAATGAAGGAGGAACAAACGATTGATTCCCTTAGTTCAGGGTCTCTTAAATATACTACTCAAAACAATTACAGAACACCCACAATTGGAAGGCTGTGTGTTGCAATACTCACCAGCCATGACAGATAAACAAGTCATATGAAAAATCAGGTGTTTCTTAACTTCTTTTGAGTAGTGCATCACATTTCAGAAACCTTGAAAACCCTACACTACATATCAAATCACAAACTTGGCTCTAAAGTTTGGGAATAACGACCATCTTAGTACTAAGACCACTTCGTGGAACAGGGCCAAGGACAATCATGCTGGAGGTACTGCTAAAGCACATCTGTGAACTGAAACCAGGGGCAGAATACATCCCAAGGGCGGATCCAGCATTTTTGTAAGGGAGGGGTCCAAAATATCAAAATCTTATGTCAATTATACATTTGGTTTTCAAAAGGGGACCCCGCCCCGCCCCGTCCCGTCCCGCATCACCAGCACCCCATGCATGACAATCACCCTGCCCTGACAGAATGATCACGTTATACTCAAACGTTCAGCTTCATCCATCTGCTTACAAGATCTGTTCTGTGTCATTTGAAGATGACGCACAAGACACTGGGTTTCAATGAGTGAGTGAGTGAGTGAGTGAGTGAGTTGGGTTTAACGCCACTTTTAATAGTATTCGAGTTATATCACGGCGTGTCAGCTTAATGTGGGAGGAAAGCCCGAAGTGATGCAGGTCTTAGACGTTTACCACTTCGGTGAAACCCACGAGCACGGGTATGGTACTGACAAACCTAGAAACAAAATCAGGGCGAACCGGGATTCGAACCCACAATCATAGGTTTCTTGCGTGCCAAGGGACGCAACTCTGCACAGCGAATTGCGGTGCCTTAGACGACTGGGCCACCCGCGCCCCCCGGTTTCAATGAACCCTGGAATGTCTACATATATTTGCTGCTACAAGCTGGATGGGGAATATGAAAAATGTAATTATTACTACCATGGTAACCGTCAATATATACCAGCATCCATGCTTGAAAAGGCTACAACACATACTGGGGAACATAGTAAAATCTCGTTATTCCAGATGGTATAATTCCAAATGAAATCTTCAGGATTGAGGGCAGCATTAAACAACAAACAAACAAAACGCTGCTGTTACTGATTTTCTTACCAACAGAAAACGTGTTACTCTACCAATAGTAACAAAATCATCAACCTATAATACCAATAACATACCAACAGTAGCTACTACAAATATGTGGAATACACTTCTGAATATACAATATCCACAAGTACCTACAGACAAAAGAGCAAAGCACAACCTGTGTTGCCTCATTTCTCGTTCTACTGATGGGTTTAATGCCGCTCTGAACAGTGTTTCAGTGCATGGTTGAGGAAAGCCAAAAGTGATGCAGTCCTTGTATGTTCCCCACTTTGGTGAAACCCATATATGTATATGGTGCTGACAATGAAACCCAGAAACATTCAGGTTTAACCGTGATTCAAACTCTTAATTTCAGATTTCTGGCATGTTGACCGAATGCAGCTTTGCAAAGCACACCTGATGTCTCGGATGACTGGGCACTCGTGCCCTCATTTCTTGAAATACACCATATACATGATAGACCACCCAAACATTCATGCTATTGGGCTTCTGTCAACAGTTAATGAACAGCTTGTGTGGATAATCAAAAGAGGAAAGTGGCTTCCTGTTTCTTTTTGAAATGGTTGAAAATATAATTAATTCTGGTCTTATGTTTATGGGGACAATTCTCTTTACTAAAATATTTATTATATTTATATCTGGAGGACAATTAATGTATTGTGGCCTAATGGGAATTCCACTACCATCAATCTGCATGTTAGATTGTAGCTCTCTTGATGACATCAAATCAGTATTAATCTTTACATCTGAAACAGACACATGATGACATATAAGTATATTGCACTTAATCTTTTTGACTTTCATTACCATATTCGACGTAATAAGCGCCCAGGGCTTTCTCAAAATTAGAAATAGGGGGCTCTTATAAGAATATTATTTGGTAGAAGTTAAATTTCGTGGTTTATGCTGACGGCCTGACTGTTTATATACGACAGATATATGTTTCTTGAATTTAATTGCCTATAATTAAGGGTGCATATAACACACGAGTGCGTATTATACACGAATAAATAAGTCTTGTGTACATTGATCAATCAGAAGGGGTGCTAATTGGGATTGTTCACTAGTCAATATATTAGCAAATATCGCTGTGGGCACTTATTAGAGCGGGGCGCTTATTACGTTGAATACGGTATTTCGGACACAATTTGAATGCAATTATTGTTTGCAGCATATACTGCCAACAGTTTTAACACAGCACAAAAGTACATACATACATCTGCATGTATTGTAGAATATGTAAGCCGAGCTAAGCAGAAAAAGTACTGCAGCAGCAATAAGTAGTTTCCACAATGTCCTCGGCTTATATCTACAGTTAACATTCCACCCCTGTCAATTGTTTTCAAAATAATTAATTTGGAATAATTCTTTCACCACTGGTAACATTTCTTGTCGTTCGTTTCAGTCAAATAATACTGTATTCATTCAGGAATGTACAGGTAACAACCAAACTATAGCAAGCTAGCAAAAATCTCTCTACATGAACCTGGTGACTTCAAGTCTCTTGAACAAGAATACACTGTTCTGTAAAACATGTGACTCTCTGCTGCAATCTGATTGGTTGAAAAACAATGGAATTTTGTGAAGTCCAGAAACCTCGACTGATCAAGGCATATGATCATTATCATTTAAAATACTCTTGCTAAATAGATATTTGTTTTCTTTGTGGCAATATGTCACAAACATTGTATTTGACAACAGATCAACATGAATATTGTATTCATCAAATATCATTTGACTAAAAATCTGCTCTGCTCTTCTAGGTGGTTCAGGTGTCCTTGATTCCAAGGGACGGGATGTCTTTTCGTTGTTCTTAGAGTATACACAGAGAGTGTTTGGTAGCACTCTCTCTCAAAGTATATTGTGATTACCAAGTTGATAAACATCATGTGGTAGTTTCATCATTTGAAACCTCTGACTAATGAGTTTAAAAACAAAGTCCTGGGTATCAAACATTCAATAACACTTGCAAATTTGAAAATGGATAGGTTATCGCCTATAGTTCCCTATCACTAGCCAGCTACTACGAGAAAATCTCTCATTCAGAACACTGGTTCTAATGTACTGTTAAATCTACTTTAAATTCAGTGCAAATCTAAGCTAATTTTTTAACTAATGCCTGATATCACAATGAATGTAAATAATGTGTTGTGAGGGTATGTGCTTCCCTCACACAAAGCAAAGTTCTGAATCCTTAAAAGGTAATAGAGGTATTACCATGGATTTTGAAATCCTTCATTATCCATTGTATCATATCTCAAGTCTATAATAATAACTACCCTTGGCCCATCCACTACCATCAAGTGAGTGAGTGTGGTTTTACACCGCTTTTAGCAATATTCTAGCAATATCACGGCAGGGGACACCAGAAATGGGCTTCACACATTTTACCCATGCCAGGAATTGAACCCGGGTCTTCAGCATGACAAGTGAGCGCTTTAACCACTAGGCTACCCGAACGCCCCTCCGCTACTATCGAATTACAGAGTACATACCGTAAATCTTGAAATTAATGCGCCTCCAAATTAATATGACTGCTGACCCCTAGCCAAAAATGCACCTCAATATCAATGCAACATCACCTTACCCCTAGCCTGTCAGTGCGCATTGGGTCGTGTCGGCCTTTGACGAAGTGTTGTGTGGGTGGCGTCTGTCTTGACTGCTGGAGTGGTCTATGATGCCTAGTTTGACACGAGTGGGTAGAACTCTTGACCCTAGCAGTGATAACTTGCCAGATGCCTATTGTGTAATTCCTATTCTTTGAATGACATTGTTATGTACTTGTTACAACTGCTACTCAATAAACCATGTTTGCGTTTATATACAAGTTGGTATTTCCGCTATCCAAAGTGTGCAGTGAGACCGTCTTATTGTCATTTTGGATAGTCATTTTGGAGACATAAATGTGAAGTTTCATTAATGCGAACAGATATCACTCGCATTTTTCACATTTGATTCACGCCCGCGTTAATTTCAAGACTTACAGTAAAAGTCAAATTACTGTTCAGAGCAAGAGAAGTTGGGTTTTTGGTATGAGATTGAGACACTTCTGAAATGAAGTCTTGTGGTGAAAAGGTCCATGGTCACAATAGAATGGAGATATCATGTGAATATTAAACACTTCATAATCGAGGATGGCTTCGGGCTATTTAAATGGGGGAATTGGGACCAAAGATTGCACATAGTATTTACAAGAATAACATTGAACCTTACTGCTCTGGGTCCTGCTTCATAAAGCATTCTTAGTACAAAGACTGTTGTAAGCCTATGTTAAAGTATGGGAGTATACTAAAACCTAGTCTCTGAAATGAACACATTTTACAGAAAAAAATACAGTTATTAAATCATAGTTGTAAAATAAAATAAAAAGGAGTCCAGAGACTCTCTTCATTTTCAGATACTGCAGTAATCTAGAGTTGCCAAATATTATAGACTTGCATCGGCTGTATTGGATATACTTGTTTCAGGGTCTGTATGACAGACTAGTATGGGAGCTACAATCATCTTAGTGCAAAGATCCCAGGCCATGCTGGGACGCATGTTAAGGGTGTATTCTGTTGAAATAAACACTGAAAATATCAAGTTTCATGTCATGGATACACCCAGTGTTATCAAACAAAATAAGCTTTTCTTGAAGTAAACATGTCTTTATATATTTTTGATGGTCCTTAGACATTGTGTTGGCAAGGTTTATTGGTATTTGTCTGACAAAACATCCGATCGATTCAGCAGACATGTAGAACAACAACAATTACTCAAAGGCACCTAATGAGTAACGTACAAAATCAAGGCCATGTTTCTGTTTGATTGTCGAATGTTACAGCTGCACATCTTAAAGACACCTGATTCATAAATCATTAGAATTAAACATCTAAACTTGAACTACACTTTCAGACATTTACAAGCCTAAACTGTACTTGAATGATGTTTTTCTATATTTTAATTTTCATTCACAAAATACACAAACAAATGGAATCATTTTCAAATGCTTGTTAAGGGTATGCTATTTTAACTTTTACCAGATTTATACATAAATCATTTACAAACTACACCAATAATTGGATGTCCTTTTCAAATGCTTTCTAAAGAGTGAATGTCATATCCTTGATAAATGGCAGAAATAATTCAAATGAGTAACTTTTAAATTTTGACAAACACAAAAAATCTATCCAGTTTTCAGCCTTGTCCTATTACACCCTAGGCATGTACAGTGTAAAGCAATGACATAAGTTTTGGTTATATCTACGAAGACCGAGGCACTTGCAGGTGGCTGTGGTGCAGGTTAGCCTTTTATGACACATCTCCGGTCAACAGAGTGTGGTTTCTTGAAGAGTATACACAATGGATGGGTTAGTCTAGTGGTTTCAGCCTTTGCTCATCACATCCATTTTTAATTTTCTTCATGTACAACGAGCATACCATTCTTGTTCAGACGTGACTTTGCTCGTTACAGTTTAATACTTGTTAGCTATGCCTCAATCATCAGCATTTGTGTAGTCGTAGTCGATGGTGCTGTTCTGGACGTAGTCTGCTATGGGGTTCCAGAGAAGAGTGTTATAGGCCTTGTTGGGCGGCCCATGTGAGAATGGGAAGGAGGATGTGAGAACACAGGATTTCAGGAGTGCTGGCGTCTTCTGCTTCTCCTCCACACCGAAGATAAGTTCACTCTTGGGTCGTTGCGACCTCTGGGAATCCTGCTGAAGGAACTTGAGCCGATGATGGAGCGAGATGACCTCCTCCACCAACACACACTGTTGGAGGTACCGAGAAGGGTTTCCGCCGCCGATAATCTGTGCAGGGATATTCCAACGAATGAAGCACTGTTTCCAAAGTTTGACAACTAATGGTGTGAACTGTGGATACAGGACACCACTAACATCGGGGAAGAACCTTTCTTCCTCCAGATACAAGTCCGTCAGCTTCATCTTGTACATCTCATCCCGAAGTGTCGCACCAGTTTCTGTTAGAGTCTTTTTCGCACTGGAGACTATTTCGTTCAAATCCAACTTGGTTCTCATAACATACAGTGGATTGTTGAAGAGAGTAAGATCAATTTCCCCGAGCTGGAACTGCCAGTCCCAAACACTGGGCAGATGGATGTGAGCCATGCGACGACCTTCCATCATGAACTTACGGCGCTGGTGACAGTTGTTGAAGAGAAATGTGTCGCACAGACCCAGATGGACGCAGTCCCAGATGGTGGTCAGGTAGGTCTCCGTGAAGGCGAAGGAGGATGGGTACTGCTGCAACAGCTGCCAGCAACAGTCCAGGAACAGCAGAAAGATGGGAGCCTGCAACAATGGCCAATTAATGCATCTATGTGTAAGGTCTGTTTGCAGTACTTGGTTCGTGGACTTTTATTGAAACCAAAGGGTAACTACATTGTATTCAAAATATAAATAAAAAATGTTCCGAAAGTATGGTTTTGGGGTGAAATAAAAAAAGAGCAACTTGTCTGTAGCACATCTGAACAGTTCCTGAATATTTTATAAAAGATTTACTAACTAAAATGTAAACAAGAAGGTGCAATACAAGTGACAGTCATTTGGACACAACAAAACAATGAACCTTAGATAAATTACTAAATTTCTAGGAACAGAATGACGATGGGGCCGTTACAAGCCAAAAACAAAATAAAAAAGGTATAATCCATATATATGTAAAAGATATTACACAATTTTTTAAACAACAAAGGATATACTCACTGAAAGTTTTACATATTTTATGTCAAGGGACAAGAAAAATCCCTAAACCCCTATACAAGGCAATGAATACCAACCCTTTCAGTTTCGTTTTCCTGGGTGAGTCCATGTCTTTTCTGGAAGGGGTGTCCCATTGCCACCCACTCCTTCTGTATGAGCGACTGGAAGCCAACCTGCGTCCGGCAGTGGGGATCAAGGCACATCTGGACCAGAGAGGCCACAATGCAGGAGAAGTCACAACCTGTCTCCTCTGAAATCAAACAACAATTTGTCAATATATGACGATAATAGCCTGTAAATAATCCAGTGAAATCTAACCCGGAACCCCAACGGATCACAGCAGAACAAGTGAGTGTGTGTACACTGCAGTCATCAATATTACAGTCATGGCGCCCTGACAGTCTGGACCAGACCTATCACAGGTTGAACGCATGGAATAAAGATACAAATCATAAGGGTATGATCACATCCAATCAGCCTGTTCACACACTTTAGCCACACATTCCCCATTTTCGACTGGCTCATTGCAAGTATGGGGTACTGAGCCAAAATTGGATGGCAAAAGGATGTAGTTCAAACATCTAGGCTACTCAGGATTCCAGTACAACTTCAGTTGCTGATGAACAAAGGCTCATAATCATTGTGAAACTAGAAGTGGATCCTGGCATGTCTAAGGGATGTAACTCTGCAAGATCAATTTCAGGGCCTCTGGCTTCCCAGTTTGAGGTGAGTACCTGCAATGATAATGGTCTGCTGGTCCTTGTGTATGCTGACGACAATGCTGAAGGTGATCTGTAGACACTTGCAGACTGCCTGGAGCCACTGCGTGTTGTCCAGGTTGGAGTACCAGGCCAGGTCCGTACTGAGGAACTCCTTCACAGAATCTGCAACACCACACCGCCCATGTTACCACCCACATAGGATATGTCACGTATACACCATCACTGTTACCACTCACATAGGATATGTCACATATACACCATCACTGGTACCACTCACATAGGAAATGTCACATATACACCATCACTGGTACCACTCACATAGGATATGTCACGTATACACCATCACTGGTACCATTCACATAGGATATGTCACATATACACCATCACTGGTACCACTCACATAGGATATGTCACGTATACACCATCACTGGTACCACTCACATAGGATATGTCACGTATACACCATCACTGGTACCACTCACATAGGATATGTCACGTATACACCATCACTGGTACCACTCACATAGGAAATGTCACATATACACCATCACTGGTACCACTCACATAGGATATGTCACGTTTACACCATCACTGGTACCACTCACATAGGAAATGTCACGTATACACCATCACTGGTACCACTCACATAGGATATGTCACGTTAACACCATCACTGTTACCACTCACATAGGATATGTCATGTATACACCATCACTGGTACCACTCACATAGGATATGTCATGTATACACCATCACTGTTACCACTCACATAGGAAATGTCACGTATACACCATCACTGGTACCACTCACATAGGATATGTCACGTATACACCATCACTGGTACCACTCACATAGGACACGCATACACCATCACTGGTACCACTCACATAGGACACGTATACACCATCACTGGTACCACTCACAAAAAATATGTCATGTATACACCATCACTGGTACCACTCACAAAAAATATGTCATGTATACACCATCACTGGTACCACTCACAAAGGACATGTCACGTATACACCATCACTGGTACCACTAACAAAGGACATGTCACGTATACACCATCACTGGTACCACTCACAAAGGACACGTCATGTATACACCATCACTGATACCACTCACAAAGGACATGTCACGTATACACCATCACTGGTACCACTCACAAAGGCTATGTCATGTATACACCATCACTGGTACCACTCACAAAGGATATGTCATGTATACACCATCACTGGTACCACCAACATAGGATATGTCACATATACACCATCACTGGTACCACTAACAAAGGATATGTCAAGTAAACACCATCACTGGTACCACTCACAAAGGATATGTCACTAACACCATCACTGGTACCACTCACAAAGGATATGTCACTAACACCATCACTGGTACCACTAACAAAGGATATGTCATGTATACACCATCACTGGTACCACTCACATAGGATATGTCATGTATACACCATCACTGGTACCACTCACATAGGACATGTCACGTATACACCATCACTAGTACCACTAACATAGGATATGACATGTATATATACTAGCGGAAGAAAACAAACTGTGCATATCTGTCTATTAATCATATTGTGATATTTAAGAGACTCATAAGTTCTTATTTCCCTAAACTCAGAAGGTTTTACCTACTTCATAATTATAATAACCTGAATTATGGCTTTGTTATGTGTGTAATTACGGTTGTTTGTGCCCAAACAAGTTTGATTTCTTAATACAGTGTTCCCTCGCTATTGCGCTCTTCAATATAGGCTCTTCAATACTCGGTTATAGCGCGCGGTAAAGCATGGCTCCCAAAATTTATTAACATAAACTCGACCTTCGTTAAACCGCTGATCATCTATAACGCTCATAAAATTATTTGGACCCCGAGGGAAGCGTTGTAGCGAGGGATCACTGTATCAATACTTGCTCTGGGGTAATTTATCAAAATAAACAAACAAATAAACAAACAAAACAATGAAATCTACAAGTAGAATCCATGTTTGAAATTAACCAATAGCACATGTTAACGGCCTAGTTACCAGTCATGCAGCACTCTTTCAACTTTTCATAGCTCAGCTGGAGGTCTCGAAGTGAAGGGCACAGTCTAGACAAATCAACTCTCTTGGGTTCATCTGTCAAATCACAGGCCTGTTTTATTGCACTTATTATTCTGAAATAGACACAACAGATTGAATTGTTATGAAATTGCCTCTTTTACAAAATAACATGCAATCTTCATCAAGTATTGTAAGCATACTTGTCAATCAGGGATAGTAACAAGCAATCTTCATCAAGTATTGTAAGCATACTTGTCCATCAGGGTTAGTAACAAGCAATCTTCATCAAGTATTGTAAGCATACTTGTCCATCAGGGTTAGTAACAAGCAATCTTCATCAAGTATTGTAAGCATACTTGTCAATCAGGGTTAGTAACAAGCAATCTTCATCAAGTATTGTAAGCATACTTGTCAATCAGGGTTAGTAACAAGCAATCTTCATTGAAACTAGTTTGAAACTAGTGTCATAAAGCTCAAGAAAGCTGCCTTCTGATTGGCTAATGTCGATTTCTTGTCAGTCATTTCATTTATCGGTCAAAGTTTGCGAAAGGTCGTTCTGACGTGACCCGCATTCAATCGGATGTCTTCAGATCTTTGTTTAGCAGTAGTGAAAACTAATATCTGATTTTAATGACATTGAACAGTGGTTGACAGCATGGGGACACACAATCACCAAAGTCAAACAGTGCTAAAATCATCTTAAATTCCATACATTAACATTAACTTACAATAGTCCCCGGAGCTAAAAATCCCTTTGTGGAAATTTGAATTGACATATTTACCAGGAGACACTACCTAGGTTTTACATGTTACAGAATATTGATCGGGAGACACTAAATTAGATTACTTACAGATTGGTCCAGATGTTGGCCTAGGGATGCTCAACAGGGCAGGGCACTTACTTTGAATAAAGTATCCTCTCTGAGGAATTAGCAATGGGACAAAAGAATGAAGTACTATGAACTACCTGCCCCCAAACCCAATAGGTTAGTCAGAACTAAAATTCAGTAAAAATCTCACTTCTCATGGCCTTCTTTGGATATTGATTCGGGAGCCACATGAGACATTCGAACTAGACAGCTACTATTCTTGTGGGTATAGCACCAGGTCTGAAAATAAATCCATCATTATATTATTACGATCATCTATCTGTTATGGTCTCTATGTCCAATACTCAAGAGAACTTGTTTCACTGAAGGCACATGAATAAAAGAAGATTGTCATGGAAACATGGTTAAGAATTACCATGGTTACAATTTTTTAAACATTTTCATCACCTAATTACCCTGATCAAAGTAAACACCCAAAGACAGACTGTCAGGAACCACTCACAGTCATGAATCGGTAAGCCACCTGTGTCTTATTACTTTGACGTCATTAAAATCCGATCTTTTACTCCGATATATCTGAAGGTCAGGTGAACACTAAGTGAACTTTGACTGCTAAACCTGAAGGATTGCTTGAATCTGAATAGCTGATTAGTTCCCATGATGAACCTCCTATTGTGTCAGAGTAACAGATCTAATTTTAATGAGATTTATTTAATTTTACAAAAGTCAAGAGAGAGAATGGGGTAAAAAAAACCATGACACAATGCAGTTTATGAAACAATATTAATTGAGGTATGGTAATTAGGCAACAATAATCTAAGTATTAATTTTGGTGAACCCCCAGACTAACAAACCTAGAAACATAATCAGGGCGAACCATGAGTCAAATCCACAAACATTGGTTTCTGGCGTGTCCAAGGGACGCAACTCTGCACAGCAAATTGCAACTCCTTAGACAGATGGGCCACCCATGACCTTTCACACATAGCGAATTTCTTTATCGGGAGTACTTGGGAACAATCAAATGTGATCAAATGACAAGAATAAAGTCTTCCTAAGCAACTATTCGGGCCAACAGATCCCCATTTTCAGCCATATAATGTCAAGTAACATTTCATTAGTGATATCCACTGGGTTTTGGAAACACAAAGAGTCAAAATGCCATCCCTTACCGGTAGCCTATAATCGTTGTAGATTACAGCTGACTTCACCAAGTCTGTGTTCAACAAATAAACTGGCACAACAAAGTACTCAGGCATACTGAAACAGAAACACACATGTCAAAGTCTGTACTGAAGCTATACTACTCAATACATACCGTATTTGACATAATAAGCACCCTGCTCTAATAAGCGCCCACAGCGACATTTGCTAAAATATTGGCTGGTGAACATTCCCAATTAGCACCCCTTCCGATTGATCAATGTACACAAGACTTATTTATTCGTGTATAATACGTACTCGTGCGTTATATGCACCCTTAATTATGGGCAATTAAATTCTGGAAAAATACATCTGTCGTACATAAACATTTCAGGCTGTCAGCATAAACCACAAAATTTATCTGTCAACTCTGGGTTTCTTTCACCAAAATAATATTACAATATTAGCCCTCCTATTTCTAATTTTGAGAGCACCCTGGGCGCTTATTACGTCGAATATGGTATACATATTATAAGCAACAACCTTGGTGTACTCTGGGATAGGTTGAATAACACTTTCAAAGGTAACTTAGTGACACAGCAAATATATTCCAAGTGCCTAATGCAATAAAATGCAAATTAACACAATCATTTTTGTGCTGCAGTGAGAAATATTCCCGGCATATCACGACAGGGGTTAATAATTAAACACGATCAGGGAGGTTGCCGCCCCAAGTCTCATTAAAACAAGATCTTAGTGCTCGCTACCACTACACAAAGATCTGAGGACAACCAATCACAGGTCAAATCAAAACAACCTTTCATCTGACCAATCACAGCATCGCTTCTGAGATCAAGAAAGTGAGAGTTCAAATGTATTTTCTAAACATGCAAACTCGGAAAAGTTAACACAGGGTATTCCGAAGAAGCATTGGCTCATGTCAACTTCCTCTCAGTCATTTCAATGGTTGTTCTGACATGACCTGTAATGGGATGTCCTGAGATCTTTGGGTAGTGGAAACAAGCACTAAGATCTGATTTAATGACTTTGAACATTCGTGACCAACTCATGTTATTCCAGGACAAGCCGAATAGCGACTCGTGACCCTCTCATGGCCATTTTTGCCACCGGGTTCCGTCTTAGCGCAAACAGGCATACCTAAAACAATTGTCAACTCATTGCGTAATGGTTCACAAACATTTCCCTATATATTCTACCAGGAATTTGGAATTTACTCGATTCTGATTAGTCAATCAGAGGCTATTAAATCACAATAAACCCCCTCTGATTGAAACAGCTGGTTTGACGGCCGCTTCACCGCGGAAACTAATATTCATAGAATAGTACTATTTTCAGTCATTGTTGGTAGGCATATTTAAATAATTATATCTACAATTACAGGTTACAAAATGCACAGATGCGGTTACTACAATATTCAAAAGATGTGTGGCAATACATTTTGTGCAGAAAAACACGACAGAAATCAACAAAGAGAATGTATTTAAGTTTTGGAGACAACAGAGAGCTTGGCATATTTTCTATATACGACTGTGACGTCATATCTTTTGCGTCACAATGAGCAATATGACGTCATAATGGTGACGTGCAATGTAGAGCGAAAGCCTTGCAAACCTTACTTTGTTTTCTTTAGGGATGCCCACCTCATGTTTGCTTACCAAGTTGCCGTGCTTATATGCTTTCAATGCCTGATATACAGGACCATATTTTGTTCGGTGATTCCTTTATTCAGATCGATAACCCACTCAAAACACTGAACTCAACCCATGCCGCTTCACTCAGTATATTTGCCAACACCAAAGAGTTCGCTTTTTATTTAGTCATGGTAGAATGGAGATAAACATACTGTGTTTTCAATGTAGAGCTAGGTTACCTGTAGATTTAACCGCTCTAAATTTAATATTTGAAACCTAATGCTGCGCGTTCGGTTCCAAATTCAATTTAGTGGGGTTAAATCTACAGGTAACCTAGCTCTACATTGAAAACACAGTATGTTTATCTCCTAAATATATATGTTTCAGATACAATTTAAAGCACATCTGGACATGCAGAATTATACAGTATGATTGAGCACATTTAACTGTGTCTTGGGTATATTTTTAGATGCATGACATATGAAAAATCAAAAATTATTTCTGAGGGATTCTTTGACGAAGAACTTGAAGTCATACGCGCATTCTGATTGGTTTGTCCTATTTTCGCACATAACATTCATCGATAGGGGGGACGAGTCTTCTTGCAGGTTACGGAAAGGGGCTAGTGGTGACGAATGGACATTGGACAGAGCCTGACTAGCCAGTGCCCAGCAATGGGGTGCTGTGGACCTATTCAAACACGTGTGTAGTCTGACCTGGGGGCATTGCAGTATTCTGTGTTCATGTCAGCGACTCTCCAGCGAGCCACCGCATTGAGTCGTTTTATCTCAAGCTCCCAGTCTTGCTTGTTGTAGAACAATCGGGTCTCCAGTTTTTGTTCTGCAAGGTAAACAATCAGTGATGTTAATTCCATTCATGGCGGGAAACTATTTCTGCAAACACAATTTGCAGCTGACCACAAGTTCATCAGCTTGTTTACATGTTGGCATTCTTTTTCAATAATTGTTAGATTGAAATCGGGAAGATGAGTCTATCATGCAGATGCTGTTTCCCATCCCCTAATGCTAAGTTATTGCATGCAAACTCGAGGGAGGAAAACCTAAAGTAGAGAAGGTTCCTGACATTAATCACTTTGATGAAACCGACAAGCATGGAGTGGTGGTGATAGGCCCTTGAATCATAATCATGGTGAAGTTGGGATTCAAACCCATGATCACAGGATCCTGCCACATCTAAGGGATGCAATCATGCAACTCTAACCAGGAACTGTAACACCTTTGACGACTGGGCCACCCGTACCCCCTAAACACTCAACAACAGAAGGGCATCAGAAGACATTTCAGTCAGTAGTATGTCTTTATGCCACATTAGCCATTTTGCAGCTCTTTATGGAAAAAATATTTTTGCACAAAAGAATATGCTGATCTTGACTTACCTGCAAATTTGCCGCTGTGGCCATAGTCATATGCGAACAGGAGGTCTGACCGTGTGGGGTAGGAATGGTGGACGATGGCGTTTATAGCCTGGAACACAACAATGGAGATCATCAAAATTAAAACAGACAAAACTGGAGCTGTATTAATCAAAATAATACCTGGTCAAAACAGCAGCTTCTTCTTACTACTAGTGCAATCAGATATATAGACGTTTTATCAAGGTCTTCACCTTAGTTCCCAGGATATGCAGCCAGAACTTCTCAGAAAACTGTATGCACTACTCCATTTACAAACACAAACACCAGAAACTGAATATTGTCTTGTGTTTTGTTTCATTTCACTGGGTACTCAGTGTTGATTATTCACCCAAAATCTAGTCACACAGTCAGACTGCCAACTCACAAAAGTTCAGACACCATTTAGAAAATTTCCAGTCCAGAGTTTAAACAAATGATTATTCTTAAATTTTACATATATGGTTAAAACACAGACACAACCATTGGGCATGCATGCTCTAAATGTCAACTGACTGAGATGAAAACAGGACAATTTCAGACGGTCAGGCATGCAGGTATTTCACCTGCTATGGTACTACTTATTAAGAGTGAGAGCCTCTTAATCCAGACACTCATTGATTGTTTAGCACTGCATTCAGTTACATATTCCATCTATATGACAGCGGCCAGTAAATAACTGAGTCTGGACTAGACAAATCAGTAAAGAGACCCACTACAGGGCTCCACTAAAGGCTCCACTAAAGGGATCCACAACAGGTCTCCAGTAAAGGGATCCACTACAGGGCTTCACTAAAGGGATCCACTAAATAGATCCACTACAGGGCTCCAGTAAAGGGATCCACTACAGGGCTTCACTAAAGGGATCTACTACAGGGCTCCACTAAAGGGATCAACTACAGGGCTCCACTACAGGGCTCCACTAAATAGATCCACTACAGGGCTCCACTAAATAGATCCACTATAGGGCTCCACTAAATAGATCCACTATAGGGATCTACTACAGGGCTCCACTAAAGGGCTCCACTACAGGGATCCACTATAGGGCTCCACTAAAGGGATCCGCTACAGGGCTCCACTACAGGGCTCCACTAAATAGATCCACTACAGGGCTCCACTAAATAGATCCACTATAGGGATCTACTACAGGGCTCCACTAAAGGGCTCCACTACAGGGATCCACTATAGGGCTCCACTAAAGGGATCCGCTACAGGGCTCCACTACAGGGCTCCACTACAGGGCTCCACTAAAGGGATCCACTACAGGGCTCCACTACAGGGCTCCACTAAATAGATCCACTACAGGGCTCCACTAAATAGATCCACTATAGGGATCTACTACAGGGCTCCACTAAAGGGCTCCACTACAGGGCTCCACTACAGGTATCCACTATAGGGCTCCACTAAAGGGATCCACTACAGGGCTCCACTAAAGGGATCCACAACAGGGCTCCTCTAAATAGATCCACTACAGGGCTCCACTAAAGGGATCCACTACAGGGCTCCACTACAGGGATCCACTACAGGGCTCCACTACAGGGATCCACTACAGGGCTCCACTAAATAGATCCACTACAGGGCTCCAGTAAAGGGATCCACTACAGGGCTTCACTAAAGGCTCCACTAAATAGATCCACTACAGGGCTCCAGTAAAGGGATCCACTACAGGGCTTCACTAAAGGGATCCACTAAAGGGATCAACTACAGGGCTCCACTACAGGGCTCCACTAAATAGATCCACTACAGGGCTCCAGTAAAGGGATCCACTACAGGGCTCCACTAAAGGGATCCACAACAGGGCTCCTCTAAATAGATCCACTACAGGGCTCCACTAAAGGGATCCACTACAGGGCTCCACTAAAGGGCTCCACTAAAGGGATCCACTACAGGGCTCCACTACAGGGCTCCACTACAGGGATCCACTACAGGGCTCCACTACAGGGCTCCACTAAAGGGATCCACTACAGGGATCTACTACAGGGATCCACAAAAGGGCTCCACTAAAGGGATCCACTACAGGGATCTACTACAGGGCTCCACTAAAGGGATCTACTACAGGGCTCCACTAAAGGGCTCCACTACAGGGCTCCACTAAAGGGCTCCACTACAGGGCTCCACTACAGGGCTCCACTAAAGGTATCAACTACAGGGCTCCACTACAGGGCTCCACTAAAGGTATCAACTACAGGGCTCCACTAAAGGGCTCTACTAAAGGGCTCCACTAAAGGGCTCCACTAAAGTGATCCACCCAACATATCCACTGAAGGTATTGGACAAACAGGGTTTCAATGAACACGTTTATACAATCTGAAATCCTCCCAAAAACACTTTTGTAACTTGTATATAGTATTGACACATTCTTACCAGTTTATTTTGATCTTTGGGGCAAAACTTGAAACCGAATGTATGTATTTGAAAATCCTGCAAGAAAAGAAAGCGGAGTATTTTGTTAATTGCAACTCATTCTGCAACCAATCGCATATCAACTGTCTTTGGAAGCAATATTGCTTCACTATTTGTTTCTTAAACTTACTAAGCAATTATGTCAGAACCAAGATTGAGTTAAACATCAAAAAATAAATCTCGACTTGAGCATGTGAGAAAGTAATGAGGTCTCACATTGGTTGTCAGGGGATAGCAGTATGTCAGCTGTGTATCACCTTGGTTGTCAGGGGATACCAGTATGTCATGACTCACCTTGGTTGTCAGGGGATACCAGTATGTCAGCTGTGTCTCACCTTGGTTGTCAGGGGATAGCAGTATGTCATGTCTCACCTTGGATGTCAGGGGATAGTAGTATGTCATGTCTCACCTTGGATGTCAGGGGATAGCAGTATGTCATGTCTCACCTTGGTTGTCAGGGGATAGCAGTATGTCATGTCTCACCTTGGATGTCAGGGGATACCAGTATGTCATGTCTCACCTTGGATGTCAGGGAATAGCAGTATGTCATGTCTCACCTTGGATGTCAGGGGATAGCAGTATGTCATGTCTCACCTTGGATGTCAGGGGATAGCAGTATGTCATGTCTCACCTTGGATGTCAGGGGATACCAGTATGTCATGTCTCACCTTGGATGTCAGGGGATACCAGTATGTCATGTCTCACCTTGGATGTCAGGGGATAGTAGTATGTCATGTCTCACCTTGGATGTCAGGGGATAGCAGTATGTCATGTCTCACCTTGGATGTCAGGGGATAGTAGTATGTCATGTCTCACCTTGGATGTCAGGGGATACCAGTATGTCATGTCTCACCTTGGATGTCAGGGGATAGTAGTATGTCAGCTGTGTCTCACCTTGGTTGTCAGGGGATAGCAGTATGTCATGTCTCACCTTGGATGTCAGGGGATAGTAGTATGTCATGTCTCACCTTGGATGTCAGGGGCTAGCAGTATGTCATGTCTCACCTTGGATGTCAGGGGATAGCAGTATGTCATGTCTCACCTTGGGTGTCAGGGGATACCAGTATGTCATGTCTCACCTTGGATGTCAGGGGATACCAGTATGTCAGCTGTGTCTCACCTTGGTTGTCAGGGGATAGCAGTATGTCATGTCTCACCTTGGATGTCAGGGGATAGTAGTATGTCATGTCTCACCTTGGATGTCAGGGGATACCAGTATGTCATGTCTCACCTTGGATGTCAGGGGATAGCAGTATGTCATGTCTCACCTTGGATGTCAGGGGATACCAGTATGTCATGTCTCACCTTGCAGTGTAGCTCAAGGTACTTTGTAGAATTAGACACAGATGCCCCTGCCTGGAGTTTCCGTTTCTTGCCTCCAGACACAACTGACGACAGAAACATTACACAATATATAAAAAAACTCACCAATCTCATTAAAATCAGATCTTTTAATCAAAGGAATGTGAGTTGTGACTGATGCAATACCTCACAAAAAGCTAATCTTTGATTCTTCTCTGTGGGAAGATCTGATGAACTCTCCATGGGAGTAAATGATCTGAGTGTAATGAGATTTCATCAGACCCAACTCTCACTTATGTTTCCATGTTAAACCATGTTGATCTGGATTTTCAATAAGACTTCATTGTGATAGCTCCATGTCAACAGATAAAGGTAGAGTTAGGAGAGTGTGTTCTACCTATGGTGGTGTCTGCCCCTCCAGAAATGTACCCATTATAACCATTGGACGAATAGACAAGTAACGAGTCACTTTCTGTGGTTGACGGATGCTAATGAACTCACTCAACAGCTAAAGAACACCTACTTTTGGAAGGCTGTGTGTTGCAATGCCCGTCTGCCATTACCTCTAGTCATATGAAAAGATTGTGTGTTCTTTCACGTAAGATATTATATTAACACCATCTGACATGAAGGAAATATACCCAAATCATTTAATCAGGGGTCCGGAAAATTTAAAATCCCAATCGGAAATTTGCATTTAGGCCACGCCCCCTTCAAACAGCGTATTTTAGTATGGCTTTTCACACACATTACAAGTTTACGTATTCATAATATGATGAATTATGAATTGTTTCAATTTAAATTGTTTAATTCACCGGACAATTAATAACAAATAATATCATTTTAGATTTACATGGAAAACATACGTTTGTTTCTGTTATAATAACGATCTGTTAACGTAGTGAACGGTCTAATTAATATTCATGAGTTATATTCATGAGTCTGCTCAAGTGTACGCGTTGTAACATTTGGATCGAGACTATTATCCCATATTTGGTTATCACGTGACCTCATGGGAAATCTTTTTTTTTAAACTGAAGATTTATTTAAAAACAAGACAGATAATTTAATCACCAATACTAAAATATCGTTGATCGCAATAGTTATTTGAATACTTTTTTCATCTGTACTTTATTATTGACCATAAAAAAATTGGATATCGATCGTCCGAGAAAGCAAAATGGGGGTCAATCAAGATTCAATATACGACTGGCTACCGAAAACAATATAATCTGCAAATCCTCATTGTATGTCAACCAAGTGAAAGTCGTTAGCCACGACTTACAAAATGATCGTCCAGACTTTGAGGGTTTGGCAGATCCGCTCGACTGATCTGCATCGGTCGACTGGCTGTCGTCACGCTTTCGCTTCTTGTCTGAGGTTACGTATCGTAGCATTGTGAGGATAATGAGGTACATCGATGATGCAAGGTATTAATGTACAGTTGTAAACACCTTTCACTCAAATTAACAAGATGTTCTCAGTAATTAATCCTTGATTAATCAGTGTCAACTCAGTTTATTGCCTATTACAGTGATTGACCGATTGGACTATCATGTAGGTACGATGTATTTACAGCAATCAAAACAAACAAAGCTTGTCAGCGTAGTTAATCTTCATTGTGTTGCAACTGCAGACAGAAACTGCTCAGTCCAAACTGTTGATCATGTCCGGTCAAAATTTAAGAATGTCCGGACAATACTTTTTAAAATGTCCGGTAAGCAATATTTTAAAACGGACATTTGAGATTTCCAATCGGACATGTCCGGCGCATATGACGGTTTCGGGACCCCTGCATTTAATATAGCTGAAGTTTTCATTTTATCCGAACGTACATGAAGGACTTATTTCTCACTTTGGTAAATACTGTCGACTTTTGTCAGTGGAATGTCATGGTCACCCAACACCTTGTTGCGCTGCCTCTTGCTGCCCTGAAATATAACATCAATGGTTAGATGTTTAAAAACAACATTCTTTCTTCTGAACATAATTAACATGTTTGTTTCATTGTCTTTACTTTCTTATATTCAGAGGTAAATTAAATTGAATGCAGTGTAATTATATAACAAAATATTACCTGTGAGACAAGTGTTATAACATTTAGATATTTGTGTTTTTGCCTTAAGTGATTCTTAATTCTTAATGGTCAATTGAAGTGGTATTACTGTTTGACTGTTGAGTACAAGACAATGTGACGCCTTGCATTGGTCATATCATATCATACGTTGATAACATAGCATCATCTGATCAGTAGGCTGACTTCAGTGTAGGGTAGAGTGGCCATTTCATGTTATTTCTTTACTTTCTTTTTCAAAATGACAATGAGTCATATAAAGAATGACGTCCTTGAAACTGGATTTGGGATTACAGATTATGATGGGTGTTGAGAGTTGTCTCCCTTCTATTACTGGCCACATTTATAAACTACTATGGTCAGGGCAAGCAAACAAGCCATAAAACCCTGTTTCTTGTCATATTGAAATATTAATTGACTACATTGGGCAAGTACATTTAAGAGGTGAAATACTCTTTAGTATCTGAGTCAAGCATATCTGTTCAACATATTTTAGCTTGTGTCCAGTCTGTGGACAACAATTTTCAGTCTATTAGCCCAAACTTGTCTATGGAAAATTGTTTTAGTAGATATTTGTCGGAACATAAAAACTGTTATCAGCTAATCCACAGGAATCTTTAGTGAAATTCATGCATATGAATATGCATATGCATGAATTTCACTAAAATGTCTGAAGGCTAAGCGTAGTAGATCGAACACAAATTTACAAGATTCAGTCTTTGGACTCATGGATAAAACTAGAGATTGCATACCTAAGGCACACTGAAACTGAACGGGTAAGTGCTGGATTAGTCTTGGTCATTAGATGTGTTCAGTTGTGGTTTTACGATACAACTCTACAGAGAGACTGGTGTCTCCTGCTGTCGGCAGCCTCACACCTATCACACTGCAGTCTGGTAATCAATACGGTCATTTGTTTTTTTTCGTTGTCTAACTCCACACTCATAGCATATTTCAGCTATATGACAGCCTCCTATAATTAATCAGATCAGAAACAAACAATCCAGTGATTGATATTGTCAGCAATGATCCACATTGTCGGGAGTATGACATACAATAAACGAGGTCACCAAGCCTGACCACTCAATCCAGTTGGTCGCCTCTTACGACCAGCATAGACTACTGGGGACAAACTCTAACCCAGTATCACCACGGTGACAGGGGCTACATACAATGAACAATGTCAGGGTACAATCAGACACCATCATTCATGAGAAGGAGTAAGTGTATTAAAATACTAGTACTTCCATATTCGCTGTAATAATTGCCCTGGGCCCTTAGAAAATTGACAAAGAGGAGAGCTTATTAAAACCATACACTACAAGTTAAATTTGTTCTCAGTGTGAGTGAGTGAGTATGGTTTTACGCCGCTTTTAGCAATATTCCAGCAATATCACGGCAGGGGACACCAGAAATGGGCTTCACACATTGTACCCATGTCGGGAATCGAACCCGGGTCTTCGGCGTGACGAGCGAACGCTTTAACCACTAGGCTACCCGACCGCCCCTGTTCTCAGTGAATGAGTGGTTGTGAACAAACGTAGTTCAAACATCAGTGAAGCATTTTTATCAACAACAGTTGCAAGGAAATTATATACTCCTACACTACTGTTTTCTGTAATAAAACCTTTAATATACACAAGAAATATGGACTGTCATGAACAGTCTTGATACAGATTGATCCTAGCACAACAAAGGGAAGCAACTCTACACAGGGAATAGTTGCCCCTTCTCCTGCTGGGACCAGGCCACTCATGCTCCCTATATATGAGAACATAAAAAAATAAATTAAAAAATACAACTAATTTAAATTAATCACTGTATTTGATTGAAAATATCCTTTTTCAAACATTCCTTGTTAATAGTTTTATCGCTTCATTTCATAGTGTTTATTTGTAAGGAAATTAACCTTAAATCAAACTTGATTCTTTCATATTAGTATAGATTATGTCGTGGGACGAGTCTTGAGGTGATACATATATATATATAAAGAACCGTTCAAAAGAAGTTAAGGAGATGACAGACTAACCATAGTAATATGAAAGAACAGTGTTGTTCCTAACTTCCTTTGAGTAGTATATCTTTTGATATATCGCCTCCAGACTCTTTACATGCATTCTGGTAAAATATGTAAAACAAGAAACTGGTTTACTGCAGGATCCGGGTCACTTGGGACTGAGGCACTTCTCAGTTTCAGTTTCTTATCTTGACCAGTTTCCTTTTTCAAACATTCCTTGTTAATAGTTTTATCGCTTCATTTCATAGTGTTTATTTGTAAGGAAATTAACCTTAAATCAAACTTGATTCTTTCATATTAGTATAGATTATGTCGTGGGACGAGTCTTGAGGTGATACATATATATATATAAATATACCGTTCAAAAGAAGTTAAGGAGATGACAGACTAACCATAGTAATATGAAAGAACAGTGTTGTTCCTAACTTCCTTTGAGTAGTATATCTTTTGATATATCGCCTCCAGACTCTTTACATGCATTCTGGTAAAATATGTAAAACAAGAAACTGGTCAAGATAAGAAACTGAAATTGAGAAGTGCCTCAGTCCCAAGTGACCCGGACCCTGCAGTAAACAATCTTAAGAAAGTTAATGAGGACAGATGATCATCTCAAGCATAGAGCACTTGAGGTAAGATAACAGCACTCGTGGAGGGCAAAGGTTATCTACGACCTGATACAGGGCACAGGATTACTGACCATGAACTTCACATGTGATCCTACTGCAGTCACTTACACTGGACAGTAATACTAATAGCTCACTCTCAAAGACCTGTTTGGACCATGTTGAAGTTTTGTTTTCATAATTTGAAAAATGTCACAAAAGTGAACTATGAAATGTTCAATTTATTAAACAATGACATAATTATTTAATGTAGCTACACTTATACAACAATTTGACAAATACACTATCTAAATGTACAAATAGGAGCTCCAAGTTGTCTGTCAAAAGTTGTTTGATTGTTCATAAGTGATTTGAAACATTTGTTTTATGTCTGAAAATGCTGTTTTGATTGGGTTTTCAAACTCTTACTGTAAGTTTGATCGTGCAAAGACATACAAATGAATAGTCTTCATTGTACACTACTAGTTTATATTATTGTTACCCTGGCGCTCTGCATTAAGTTGCTAAAACAAGGACTGGTCGGTTCGGACTCAGTGTACTGTGTTTGAGTATGGTATTCATGTTAAACTGTGGCATGGTACCTCAATGGGCTAGCACTATAAATCGGCATCGACTAGTACAGCCAGACAGACAGACACACACACACACACACACACACACACACATCGCTATACAAGTGTAATAATATTGAACGCGACGTTAAACCCCATTTCACCTCACCTGATATCTTACACATGTTATAAACAGTCTACATGATCAAATTCCAAATGCCATAACTGACTTATCAATGTAATAGTTGTTCCTTTGGACTTGAACTTGGGTCACATTCATACATTCATACATTCATACATTCATACACTCATACATTCATACACTCATACATTCATACACTGAAAACCACTGCTACACTGCTCAGTGTACCTCCACTGTAGTAAGTGAGGACTATTAAGGAACAGGGTGTTTCCTGACTATAGAGGATCTGGGTGGTGCCACCTTGGTTGGCTGTATCATTGCACCCTTATATGGTTGCCTGTTCACGCTATCAACCACTGGTTTGTAGTCTCATGACTTGATTGCTCAGGCTGTCATGGGTTTTTATGTAAAAATATCAATAACACATCAATGTATGAACTTCCATTTCATAACATGTAAAACTGAGGTTTCATGTCATATGATCACCAACTGAGTAAAACCAATTTGAAACAAAGATAGACGATACTGGTTGACTGATTTGATAAAATTGTATGCTAAACACACATTAA
Source organism: Haliotis rufescens (assembly GCF_023055435.1). Taxonomy (NCBI): domain Eukaryota; kingdom Metazoa; phylum Mollusca; class Gastropoda; order Lepetellida; family Haliotidae; genus Haliotis; species Haliotis rufescens. The sequence continues at coordinate 54,376,328 of NW_025963779.1, read as the reverse complement.
TTACAGGCGGTTTGAATCAGGAAGTGAAATACCAATTATCACAATGCCGCCTAAACATCTCAAATCACAACGGATGTAGTGGTGAATATATTTATTCTCATCCCTAGTTCCTTCAACTTCCGTCAAAAGACCCAGGACACAAAGCATGCTGTGATGCTAGTACTCATTGTGAAACATTCACATCCTCTTCAATACATCCCCCAGAAGATACTCTCTTATACTACATTAGATGTATCATTTACTATTGTAATCAATATAAAATAAAATTTATTAATCTTCTCCTTTTATTCTTGGGTCATTTAAAAAAAATTCTAAAGCCTTACCAAATAGCGATCAGTTATTGTGCGGACCAATTATCGCCAACAGGAAAGTTCTATTTTGCCTGTATTGATTCCTTCTCTTCATGGTATAAAAGAAACCAATACAAACTTTCTTCCTCTCACTGAAATGAGTGCATTTACACATAGTTTCCATAAAGTCAAGGAAGTGGTACAGTAAACTTTAATTTCCAAATATTTCAGAAAATGAAAAAATGGTGATAACTGATCAGTGGCCAGTTAGCCTGAACAAACTGTTACATTTTCATTGTGCGAGTCTCACTACCAAACACCCTGCTTTGTTTGGTTTGTTGTTTAACGCTGCACTCAGCAATATTCCAGCTATATGATGGCGGTCTGTAAATAATCGAGTCTGCATGAGCATCAATCCAGGCAATTGGGATCGATGACATGTATCAACCAAGTCAGCGAGCCTGACCACCCGATCCCATTAGTCGCCTTTTACAACAAGCATAGTCGCCTTTTACAGCAAGTATGGGTTGCTGAAGACCTTTTTTACACCGGAATCTTCACGGGTCGCTTCTCATTACTACACTGCAGGGACTCCAAAGAAGTTAAAGAACACCTGATTCTTTCATATTACTATAGTTAATCCATCATGCCATGACAAAACATTCACGCTTCATTTGAAACTTATCTGTCAACAGCTATATGTCAATAGAAGCTTTGAACAGCATAAAAAATATATTCATTTAAATAAAATATAATAATTGAATAAAAATAATAAAAATGTTCGATAAATTTATAATGCCTTTTCAATATGAGCGATAAAACCACCTGGTAGACCCTCTGCTTGAAGTATGCTATTCACCACAACTAACTTCATGTCCACCACAACATAACTACATCTTACCTCGTTTTGACCGTAGGAGGACCTGTCTGCAGTGACAAATGTGATCTTGAAGTTTGTGACAAACAAATGTCCAGAGACACCCTGTTTTCTGTCGGAGAAGGGAACAAACTTCAGAATGCCATCTGCTTTGGCTATCAACTTTTCTCCTGAAATGAAAGAAGCTAAGAGGTTGGTTCATGGCAACTAAAATATACACACGTTGATTAGGAACCTATCTCCATCACTATCTGACAAATCCTTGATAGGAGGTCATGATAGGTGAACCCTGTGCATACTGCCAAGCAAAATGAAAGCTACGGTGTTTTTTGAGCCAGTCAAATGTTAACTTTCAAAAAGGGTTTCCCTTCACTACATTCTTCATTTTGCCAACACAATTTGTTGCCATTCACGGCTTCTGTCTTTGATCTGGCAAATTCAGTCTGAACCAAAGAAGACCAAGGCATGTATGTTCCTTTGATAGTGCATTGATGGCACTCAGAAAATGACAGGATGTAATTTTTTTCATAATTCTCCATTTGGAGCTGCCCATTAATGTTTTTTTCAAGATACAGAAATCTGTTATGCTGATCCGACTGCATTCCGTGGTCATTTCGAGAATTTAGACACCTCCAAGCAGGCTGATTATAACGTTCACCTGAAGAGATCTATAAAGGATATGTAAAGAGGTATCAAAGTGGAGTGAAATATCTGGTTTTAATGTACCATCCTACCCTGTGAGCAATGGATTCATACAACACAGTTTTTAATAAATTAACATCAGACAAATTCATCATCAAACATTTCATCATGACCTCAAAGAATATTACCCGGTAGCATATATGGATCCAAAACGCCTTCAACGAAGAAGTTGTTGGCCTTTTTCTCGACTTCTTCCTGAAAAACAAAACGTTTATGTTGACAAACTTTAGAATAATGACCAAAATCTAAAATTAAATGTGTGACATGAGAATATAAGTACCGTATTCGACATAATAAGCACCCACGGCGATATTTGCTAATATTTTGGCTAGTGAACAATCCGAATTAGCACCCCTTCCGATTGATCAATGTACACAAGACTTTTTTATTCGCGTATAATACGCACTCGTGTGTTATATGCACCCTTAATTATGGGCAATTAAATTCTGGAAATATATATCTGCCGTATATAAACATTTCAGGCTGTCAGCATAAACCACATAAACTCTCTTTCAACTCTATTTGTTTTCTCCAAAATAATATTCTAATAAGAGCCCCCTGGGCGATTATTACGTCGAATACGGTAATAAGTTTTATGTTAATTATAAATGGTATTTCCCTAAACTGTCCACTCCTTAACACATACTTTATCTACCAGTAAGGGAGCATCCATTTGATCGGTGGGAAGATTTTTTAAATTAATAGTTTGTTCACAAATATGCCCAAAATGAATGGTTTGTTTCATGGAAGACACCCAAATGTCAATTTTTGTGGTGCTAATAGCGAAAATGAATAGATTGTTTGATGGTGTGCAGTAAATAAATAGTTTGCTGGATACAGTTGGGTGAGTGAGTTGGGTTTAACGCCGCTTTTAACAATATTCCAGTAATATCACGGTGTGTCAGCTTAGCTTAATGTGGGAGGAAAGCCCAAAGTGATGCAGGTCTCAGATGTTTACCGATACAGTGAAACCCACGACCACAGGTATGGTGCTGTCAAACCTAGAAACATAATCGGGTCGAACCGGGATTCGATTCCACAATCATAGGTTTCTGGCATGCCCAAGGGACGCAACTCTGCACAGCGAATCGTGGCGCCTTAGACAACTGGGCAACCCGTGCCAGGATACAGTTGGGAAACAAATAGATTGTTCCATTGTCTATTGCTAATCACCTATCAGTGCCAATCATCTGTTGGCTTCCCTTGTTTGTTTCTACCCTTTGTTATTTTCCACCTTTTGTTATCTTATCACTTTTGTTGTCCTTACATGTACATATATATGCTCTCTGTCTCATGTCATTCTTTCACCTGATGAAGGAGTAAGTATATACTCCGAAACATTGTGTTCCTCATAATAAAGAAGTTGACATCCATACATTCTCTTCCTTATGTGTATCACTTCCAAATGTCTTTTAAAGACCACATAGATTGTTCTAAAAAAAAATCAACCCCCCAAACAAATCAAATGGATGTTCTATAAGTAAATGTTTTTAAATATCTGCAAAAGAATGGAAGGTCAAATCAAAATAATCATAAAGATATATTTATCGGTTAGGCCTTAACAACAGGTGGAAAGCTCACAAACTGGTGCGTGTATTAACACACTGACTATTGATACAATGCTGGTTAGTGCCGCTATTTACAGCCCTGAAGCAGTGACCTTGAGTCACATTTAATGGTTGGAGAATACTGACGCTACAGCTCTGCACTGCTAGCGGTACAGTCGTGTTCCTAAGACCAATTTGTTAAACAGGAAGTTAGCAGCTGACTTGATTGGTTAAAGATCACTTTATGTTTTAATACATTACCAACAAATATTAATGTTCCAATGATAGCACAGAAAAGAAGCTGTGCATATGTGACTTAATATTGTGTTTTGAAACATAACTCATAACTTCATTGTTGTTTTTTACAAGTGTTAGTAGTGTTAGGTTGGGCTGAAGATGAACATCAAACATTTTTACAGATTTTGACTCAAAAAATAAATTAATACAGATTTTCATACATACATAAAACAGCCAGCTTCTAGTTATTTCACCAATTTTGAAAATATTTCTAGATGCAGCTTTCTTCAACACTGCAAACATTACACATAAAAATGGTCTCCAAAGCAGGCCTTCCTATCTATTTGAATGAAGAGAAGCATTATTGAAATTAGTATAAGCAATATCATGTGGATAGCAACAAAGTAAGAAGGAATAGTTTCAATTCTAATATAAATGCAGTAACTATTGTCATTACAGCGTTTCTCATTGGAATCACGACACAGCCGCTATTGGAACCAACAGCATCGGCAACTGAACACATCGGTCATATCCATTAAAATCCGCATTTTGCCGAACTAGAACAACGCCTTCTGTGGCCACAGATGTGAACATGGCTGACAGTAGTGGGGAAGTGTTTAATCAATCTCCAGAGAATGTAATTTTAATTAAGAAATTAACATGCATTGAACGCAAATCATAATTACCCTTCGATACAGATTATTCAAACTGTATTTTGTATGCATTATCGACATATTTTCATGGGAGTTGAATGGAAAGCTTATCATCATAGAGCTAGATAAATTCACCCATTATTTCATTCAATGTTTATGTCTTAGAGCTAGACCTAGTATTTGCTTAATAATTGTTGATATAACAGGGCTAATACAAATTCTTGTAGTCAATGTCAACAGTAAGGAATTCGTCTGTGGCTGATCGGCACTTAAACAAATATATTAATTTATATGTATTTTATTAACATATACCATTTTCAGAACATGATGCATGTTTTGGTTACCACACACTTGTAAAGATTGCTGGGATTTGATGTGTGAGATGTCAGACATCTTCAGTGTGTTCAGAGACCATACCTGACTACTGCCCATTTATTTGCGACAATTGATACAAGAAAACACGTCTCCAAAATAAGATAACAAATTCTGATGCATATGAATACTAGTTGCTCAATGCCATAGATTTTATGCTTTAAAGTCAAGATTTTGAGTCAGAGTAACCAAAGAGAAATTACTTTGTTTGTCGATTATTTGTTTATCGCCGACATTTATTAAACGCTGTTTTTGACGGATACAGCTGAAGTTATTCCGCTGTATTTGACCAAGTTTCCCATAGCAGCTGTGCACATATTCCGCTAATGACCGCTGTCAAATCCGATAGTGTTTCTTTTCGTTTGCATAATAAATGCATTCAGCTCCAATACGCAACAATGCTACCAATACGCCTTCATTTTAAACCCATTCAATGCTTTTAATTCATATAGGTAGGAGGGCCTGCAATGGCCTAGCAATTAAGAGTTTTGTTGACTACACAGGTGGTGGGTTGATAACTTGATGTTTTCAAAGCCCATTTTTAACAGTATAAAATGACTTAACATGAACACATTTACTTTTCCATTTACTTTATAGTTATATTTTTTCTGCTGGAAATATCACATAATAGAAATATTATTACACATCATAATTAATCAGATCAAAGCATACACTTGAGATACAACAGTTGCTATGTTAGTAGTGATGGGAAGTTCAGTTTATAGGTGTTGATTAGTGAAAGTCTTGATTATAAGACGAGTTAAAATAAGTTTCTTGTTCCTCATGACATGCCTGCCTCTAAAATTACCCTTATTTCTAATGAATTTACATATATATTTTAAGCACTTATAAAGCAACTGTTTCAACTCAGATTTTGTTTTTGCACAAGGATCCAACTTTTTGATCATACCATGCCATCCATAGTATGTCAGAATGCATGGGACCATTGCCTCAAGCATGACTCTTCATACTTGAAGACACACAGGGCACCAAAAAAGGTCAGATTATACATAAGATTATGTTTACATTCATAGATCAAAAACCTTCCAAAGAAAAGAAACAGACAAATAAAATCCTCACTCTGGAACCAGTCAGTTTTGAAAAAGTCATAAGGAACAAGAACACTTTGTAAATTGCCTAACTTCAACATTTGACTCTGACAAAAAGTATTTTACCACTAAAGGCCTATTTCCTTTAACATGCCTCCAAGTATTTCACAACAGGATATTAGTTGCTAGAGCATGGAGAAACATTGTGCTGCATGTTCCTGTTTACAGCAACACGGTAATCCTGCTCAGTGTTCAAGGAGAACTCGGGTCTCATTTCAAGGAAAGTGTGAGAGGGAGTCAAGCGAGTAGGACACTTACAGCTGCAAATCACTCACAGTATCACTACAACTACATGAGATAAGCTGAAGGGTTGTAGAACATGCACAGTGAGATCGGAATTCCAAATGAATAGCTCACTCTACTACATGAAGTTGAAATAGTCTTTAAGCCGAAAATTTTTTTTTATTAGATCTTCACCCCTGCCCACCTCACCTTTGAACACCTGACTCACAACATTAAAAAAAAAAAATTCCATACTGTTTTATTTTGTTTCCACATGAATACACAGTTTTTACAGTAGTATTCAGAATACACATGTCCATATTCGCGGGGTGATATTTGTTGAATAACACCATCTACACATTCAGAATGTACAATTAAATATTCACTGGGTGATATTTCATTTTATCATATAAAGGGTAGGTTTCTTGGCAGGAGAAAGTCAACGGATAAAAACAATATCCGTTGGGGTCATATGTGGATAGAGATGCAAATATCAAAGGTCAAGTAGGGACTACTTTCAGTGTTTCAGTCGACCTTGTCATTCGGCGATCAAGTCAGAATTAACTATCAGGAATCTGGAGAAACTACTGGGATAATTGGTATCATTATCAATAGAATATAAAATACTGAAAATCAGTGTCTAACTGTGACGTAGCTAAGGCATTTTACAAGTTTTGGCAACTTTGGAGATATAAATTGCGAATCAATTTTGCGAGGGCACTAGGTCTAGCCAAGCGGGATCAGTAGCTATATCTGGGCTGGTCGACCTCTGTGGCTTGGAACCTTTTCCACAAATTAAAATAGTTGGATTTGGCCAAAATATGTTCGAATTGTAACTTATTTCGTTTTGTCACTGTGTGTACATCTGACTGCACTTCTTAACATTATGACAGGACAGGCCGACTGTCAACAATGTCTGACTGTGGCCTTGATGTCTCATAGACTAGGGTTAGAGTAGCTTCCCTTTGACAAAGGGCAATTACTCTAGCAGACAATCCAATGGATTGCCGCGAAAGGCAAGTAAAAGTAAGTTGTGTAGGCAATTGTTGTTTTGCGTATACATGTACGTTGTTTCGCCACCGTATAAGAAACAGATTTCAGTTGGAACTATATTGGCTATACTGTCACTGTCCGACTGACACATCACTTACCCTGTGACGTAATATATATTAATGCGCACATTCCAGGAAAACTTGCAATGTTTCGGTTATGTTTGTGAGAGATGGAAAGCCATTTTCAAGCACAGAATTGAAGAATGACATTATATGATAAAGAGGTTATCACGCTTGTGTGTTATCCAGTATTAGAAATAAACACTGTATTTAGCAAGCCTTGGCGGGTTAAATACATAGTGTTTGTTCCTAATACAGGATATTTACCATCCCTAAACACACAAGCGTGATAACTTCTATTTATTTTCCCCCAAGTACCTACAGACTAATTAAAAAACCATAAAAACGACACACAAATCATTCAGATCCCACATTAAACCAGCATATTCTCATTATGACTTATAACTTCCATGGGTACTGTGGTTATTCTGCTCCTAAAACGCCCTGGATAATCTAAGCAGAATACCCAAACTGGGTGTGTTTTGGATCTATGCTGCTGTCACCATGGTAACATTGACAGTATATAAATGCAGCCAATGGCTGCTTTGTTACCATAGTTACATAATATACTGTCATAGGAGCTGAGTCATATAATGAAAAACATGGTTAAATCGGATTGGTAGCTCTGAAATATTCTGTACCAAATAATTCTTTACATGTTAAATAATATAAAAAAGTTTTTGTTTCTAAGTTGCAAACATGTGAAAATGTTGAAAAACTGTTTTATAATCACTATCAAAACATTTGACAAACACCCTTAGCTTCATTTAATTTTCCTTTGCCTTCAAGAAATCAGAGTTGTTCAGATGCCATAAGGAGCACAGGTGGCACAGGTGGCCTAGTCTCCAAAGGCACCACAATTCACTGGGCAGAGTTGTGTCCCTTAGGCACACCAGAAACCTATGATTATAAGTTGGAATCCTGGTTCGCTCTGATAATGTTTCTAGCTTTGTCAGCACCATACCCATGCAGGCGGGTTATCACAAAATCTTCAAGTAAGCAATGAAAATTTGCAATTTGTAATATAACATTATAGTAACATTACTGGAACATCCTGTATTCTCAGAGTCCTCAGATTTTCATGCAGAGAGATATCGTATTGGAATAAAAACTCTGATTTTAATGAGCCTTTTCTAAACGGTAGTCATGGTAATGGCCCATCTGATATTTTCATGATAAGCTCCTAATAGTCTCCTTCCTGATTCACATCAGACTCTCATTTTACATTCATGTTGCTGAAATATATCACTTAAAATATTCCATATTTTTTGTTTTGCCATTCCCCACCCACACTGATAATTGGCCTGGCTCAAGTAGTTTGGACCAGGTTGCACTAAAGTGTTGATGAGTGTACACTACATCTGAATAAGGTTCAGACTCATGGTGTAGCATAGTGTCAAGGACATGAATAATCACAGTGCAAAGTGCTAAACATCAGCAACCAAACAAACAAAACAAACACAGAAACAATAATTGATATGTTAGGCACAAAGACGGTCAAATGTTTCCTGCAATCTTAACTTCAAGTTGGAAGACCATGTGTATTTCTTGTACATGGTCTACAGATCTGCCGACCCTAAATTTGAATAATGAGAACAGTTATTTTATTCCCACTCAGTTTCACTAAATACAATGGTGTTGTGGTCATAGGAAAATATATTACATTATTATTTTGACTACAGATGTTTTGAGTGAGTGAGTGTGGACATACAGGGCTTTTAGCAATATTCCAGCAATATCACGACGGGGGACACCAGATATGGGCTTCACAGGCATTTTGAGAGAATAAATCTGCAAACCAAGCAATACAAGAGGACAAAGTCTTTGACATACCCTGCAGTATACTTGTTGGGAATATGTCAACTAGTAAGTTATAGTGATCACACAACTACAACCATTTACAGACTATGTCAAAGTTGTTGCTAAGGAAACTAGAAAAACAAATTTGTCAGAAAACCCAAACTATCAAAAGGCACCAGTTCACTACTAGCCGTATCTATGTACCAAGTTCAGCAATCTCATTAAAATTAGATCCTAGTTCTCGTCAGTTCTACTCAACTGCAAAGGTAATTTCCCTTCTTGTTATAACAGTAACAAATTAAGTGAGTGAGCTGTGTTTAGCACTGCTTTGAACAGTATTCCAGTTCTATCACGTTCTGTCAGCTTAATGTGGGAGAAAAACCTAAAGTGATGCTGGTCTTAGACATTTACCACATTGGTGAAACCCTCGAGCCAAGCATCTTTCTGAGGCAAGGGAGTAAACTGACTATAAAAGTCCAGTTTCCACCCTTGCTGAACTAGGCAGGAATTATGGAGTTATATTTTGGTTGGACTAATGAGTCTATGCATAGTCCAATCAAAATCGTGTAACGTAATAAACAGCTGGTTAAAAAACTACCATGCAGATATCGGTCGATTGCAGTATTTGCAAAGCATGTGTACCGCCAACTCGGCATCAACAGATATTTTCCAAATTTTTTCATGCCTTTAATCAAGGTGCTCACTTGATTTGATGCACTTCGCGAAGTAAGACGTGTTAAATTGAAATATAGATTTTAATTATTGATCAGATCGTCTTGACTGGGCGCCCCCATTTTGTTTAAAGCAAATGCAAGAGATATGAGAGAGAGTATCTGTTTGGTCAATAGGATGGACATAGAAGTACATAATTGTAACAGCCACTGGTGGCGCTACTTCCGAGCACAGAAATTCCAGTCTAGTTTAGCAAGGGTGGAAACTGGACTTTTACAGTCAGTTAACTCCCTTGCCTTGGGAAGATGTGAGCACGGGTATGGTGCTGACAAACCTAAAAACATATTCAGGACAAACCTGCATTTGAAGCCACTATCATAGGTTCCTGATATGCACATGGGACGTAACTCAAGAAACGCAACTCAGGGACGCAAGGCAAATTGCAGCCCCTAAGACGACTGGGCCACATGTGGCCCTGTAACAAATTAAGGCCACTGAACAAGTTATTGAAACATTTCCATTAAATATGAAATTGAGAATACAAAGGAAAGTGTGATATTGACCTATTTATCAATCTTGTGTCTCTTTCCTTGAAAACAAAGAAGGAGCTGAAAATATTTGATGTCTTCAAAATAGCATGGAAGGAAGGATTGTTTGCACAGTCTTACAATCTGGCACTTGTCCAACTAGCTTAGGCAGTGTTCAGTACAAATGATACCTTAGGTGAGTGAGTGAGTTTCATTTTACGCCGCTTTTAGCAATATTCCAGCAGTATCACGTTGGGGGACACCAGAAATGGGCTTCACACATTGTACCCATGTCGGGAATCGATCCCGGGTCTTCGGCGTGACGAGCGAACGCTTTAACCACTAGGCTACCCGACCGCCCCGATACCTTAGGAAAAGATTTGGTGTGTGAGGTGAAATGGGGTTCCACTGAGAGGATTCCCCTTACTGGGGTTAAACGTGTTCCCAGTGTTGGACACACTGCACAATTTTAAATGATTATGATGATAATGACTGATGCCCAGTCTACCTGCTTTTGCCTCAGGGTTTTTAATACATTATGTCTTTTTCACCTCAGTAACAACACTGAAGATGCCTTCTTCTGTTTCCTCAGGGGATTAATGCCTGATAGGCATTTATGGTGTGGAATATGGCTGAGGGCGGCTGGTGCCTTATGATGTTTATTACCCAAACAGGATGTTAGATATAAAACCCTAGTTACCGATTGTTACTTGTTATTTTCATTATTCACAATGTCAAGATCAAAGATTCTTTCACACATTCAACAATGTATGCAATGTTGTAATACTTGTAGGATTAACAGAATTACCAGAAACAGTATTATGTATAACGGATAAGAATCACAAGATAGATAGATGCGGCAAACATATCAGTGAATGAAAACAGTTGTCACCGCTGCACCGGTATTTTAGGACACACTCCCAAATAGGTTTGTTTTGGAAGCCGATTACAGAGTGTGTGATTTAGGCACTTTCATTTGGACATTTACTTTCTATGAATATTTTTCTCTCTCGTAAATTGACAAAATTACCTAGGAACATTTATATTCGCAACAAAATCGCAATCTTTCTTTTTTCACTTTACTTGCCCTTTAATTGTGTTTACACTTGTCAGTAACCCCATCAGGACCCTCCATCAGGACCCTCCATCTTACATTGGACACGGGGAGGGACCCACGATTAGGACATGATATTACATAATTCACAGAATTCTTATCCACAGACCATGCTGGAGCAGGTCATTCATAACAAATACAATTAATATTTGTATAATTCTCTACTTTAGACTTTGATGTGAAACAAACTGTTCCGATTAATCATTATGGTGTAACCAGAAACCATAGTCCCGAAACAACACACGCACGCAATGTCAATACAAGAATGAGAGGTATTTCCTCTGTCACTTGAGGACTGTCATTGCACATGCTTAAATAAACATATCATTGAATAATAAGTAGGCTATTGTTTACATATCAATTTCCAATATACAAATATTTATCTTCTTAAATAACCATGACACATGGATGCTGGTGAGCTTTGTAAGTAAGCTAGCTACCATCAGGCTGACATACTTTAGAGGGGTGTAGTCATAATTAACAAACTGGTATGCTGTATTACCATGACACAGACAGGCATTAATCATAACAGGGATCTATATTTACATCAAACGCATAACATGGTCCTTTACACATTAAAACCCTACCATATCATTTAACAAACTAAATGGAACAAAAAATCCAGTACATACATATCATATATTTATGACACATTTTAAACCCAACAAACCCTTTCATTCATGTTCATTCAAACAGAAAGTAGAATAATTCCTACACATGTATACTTGTCAGTTGCCTCATACATGAATGAGGCAGCCTAATAAATATCTACAGAAATTACTACAACATTGACATACCGATATTTTGACATTTTGGCTCCGTGAACACACCACCTTCCTGATACAATCCATGCTATATGAGGACCTTGGGTATGGCTGTAAGCTCCACACACTGTTGTTCTATACTACAAGTGGTTGTGACCTAGTCCAAGTGTAGAATTACTCAGTATCTCGCCATAGCTAAGACATATATTTACATATCTGGGTTCACCAGCACATGGTCCGAATGCAGACAATGCTGCTATGCTCCATTGAACAAAACACTGAAAGTATCACATAGAGGTCATGTCATGCATCATTTGTGGTCTTTCAGGCCAATTAAAAAAATAGTCTTGTTTCTCGTTGCCCTCTATAAAACTGAATGGGTAAGGAAGGAGGATATTTTGTTTTTTTAATTTTTTCTTAGTTAAAAATCTACAAAAATAAACTTGATTCTAATGTACCACAAGACCTTGTTGGTCACGCCCCCTTTGACTCGAAGTTCAAAGTCACCATAGGCCATGGTGATGATTTTGGGGTTCTCTCACACTATGGACAGCATGGCTCATTCAAAAAGTTGGAATCTGGTGTAAAAAATGAAATCTGAGTCTAAAACATCAACAATATCAGAAGTAAAAATACAACAATATTAGGGACATCGGCAATTTTAGATGGGCAATTTGAGAAACAAGACATTCATTTTAATAAGCCTATTGTAACAGAAGCACTTAAGGATGATTCATGTCTTCATGCATCATTACTGTGGTATTAATATATAATGTCAAGACAAATTAATGTTTAGACAGACATGCCACTAAGCTACTTGATTGATCCAACCTTTTGGAGAATCCAGATCTGAATTGGCCCCAGTATCTCATGCTTATTGTAAGACCAAGCAACCATGGGGATCTTGGGATCAGAATCAGAGACGTGGCTGATTGCATGTCATCGTTCCTCAATGACTATTTCTTAGGCTCTCAGTCGGTGGTTTGCAGGGTCCAGATTTGAATATTTACAGGCAGTCAGAAAATAGCTGGAATATTGTTCACTAGGGGGTCCGCCAATATTTACTCACTCACTCATTCCACATACTGTAGTTATTAGATTCATGTATATTGCTCTCAGCAAAACACCTTCTATAAGACAATGGCTGTAGTTATTTAGTTATAAAGAATGTATGATTAATTTTTAATTATTATCAATACATTTAACATGTTTGTGAAACAGTAAATATTTTTTATATTAATATAATGGTTCGAGTGAGTGGGTGAGTGAATGTTGTTTAAAGCCGCAGCCTGACCAAGACGTAAATAATGGAGTCTGGACCAGGCAGACCAGCGGTTGAAGACAGGTGCAACGATTCAGTGCATCTGCGTGTGATGACACATAAACAGCCATGTCACATAGACTGACCACCTGTTCTCCTTTTAGACGACTCTTATGACAAGGATGAGGTACAGTTACCTATTCTGTCCCAGAATTCCCCAAAGGTTAAATTGCTTGAAATACTAACAAATAGATATATATGATTCATAAATTAATTAATTACTTGTATTTATTGGAAATATATTTCAAAATACCTGCATCTGGTGGATGGATGTAGAGAGATTGAATAATAACACAGTAAAAGAAAAGTAAAGTGCCTTTATCATGGAAGATGTAAATCAGTTACCGTATTCGACGTAATAAGCGCCCCGCTCTAATAAGCGCCCATGGCGATAATTGCTAACATATTAGCTAGTGAACAATCCGAATTAGCACCCCTTCCGATTGATGAATGTACACAAGACTTTTATATTCGCGTATAATACGCACTTGTGTGTTATATGCACCCTTAATTATGGGCAATTAAATTCTGGAAAAATATATCTGTCGTACATAAACATTTCAGGCTGTCAGCATAAACCACGAAATTTATCTTTCATCTCTGTTTTTTCCACCAAAATAATATTCTAATAAGAGCCCACTATTTGTAATTTTGAGAGCGCCCTGGGCGCTTATTACGTCAAATACGGTATATATATTTCATCTCATGCTATTTCTTCTTAACCTTAGATTAAAGGATCAGTCTTACAAATGTTACAGTTTGCTTGTCTCAAAAGTTTAAATTATTAACAGAATTCAGAATTTCTTTCTGAATGACTAGTTAGCTTAAATATGAGAAAGGGCAACCAGGCACTGACTGTGCCAGGTTTGTTCAGGTAAATAAAAAACAAATTTGTTGGACTTGTGATATCTATCAATCTATAAATTTGGGATTTATCTTAAAACACAGAGACAGTGACCAATTTCACGCAAGGCACTAATTACAACATAAAGATTTAAACTATAAATGGAGACCATGGACCAAAAGCACTTTAGCTTTGAATTTCAATCCAATCATGAAGCAGAGATTAACACAGATCCTTTACCAAAGGCCATGATTAAGCAACTCAGTAACATCACATATCCAGACAAGTGAAGGAAAGAGGTAGTAAAATAACAACAGACACTAAACAACACCGATGACACTACAGGTAGAAGCACACCCTTAGGACCACAGGAACATGGAACAGGAAGTTGACTTAACAACAAGAACAGGGGATTATCGAGATGGGTTTGGTGTGTTTGTTGTCATGCTCAGAAATATTCCGACTACCGGTATATGTAAATATATATATATAATGAATGATTAAGTATGGTTTTATGTCGCTTTTAGCAATATTCCAGCTACATCACAGCGGGGGATTCACACATTGTACCCATGTCAGGAATCAAACCAGTGTTTTCAGCGTGACGAGTGAACGCTTTTACCACCAGGCTACCCGACCGCCCCATAAAATGTAAGAAACAATTACCATGTGCACATTGATCCTTTGTTTACAATTGTTTTAAGGTATCAAATTCCTTTGGATAGCTATTGATATGGTCACTTTGATGTTTGGAGATGTGTTATCATACTCACTGTTGCAGTATGGCATTTTAATTATTATGCAAAAACAATCTCTAAATAGCACCAAAAGCCTTCCACTATTACACATTTGTTTACAAACAATAGAAATGTTCTGTGATATGCAAAATAGCTTATGGCAGTGGTGTGATGTTGGTCATGTCCCATTTGTCAGACACCCCATATGTCAGACACCCCATATGCCAGACACCCCATATGTCAGACACCCCATATGTCAGACACCCAATTAGACACCCCACATGCCAGATACCCCATATGCCAGACACCCCATATGTCAGACACCCAATCAGACACCCAATCAGACACTCCATATGCCAGACACCCCATATGCCAGACACATCATATGCCAGACACCCCATATGCCAGACACCACATATGCCAGACACCCCATATGCCAGACACCCATATGTCAGACACCCAATTAGACACCCCACATGTCAGACACCCCATATGCCAGACACTCTATATGTCAGACACCCCATATGTCAGACACCCAATTAGACACCCCACATGCCAGATACCCCATATGCCAGACACCCCATATGTCAGACACCCAATCAGATACCCAATCAGACACTCCATATGCCAGACACCCCATATGCCAGACACATCATATGCCAGACACCCCATATGCCAGACACCACATATGCCAGACACCCCATATGCCAGACACCCATATGTCAGACACCCAATTAGACACCCCACATGTCAGACACCCCATATGCCAGACACTCTATATGCCAGACACCCCACTCTGGAACTGAAACACATCCATGTGCAACTGCATTGCATGAATAGTTGGTTGGTTGGTTGGTTGTTTAACGCCGCACTCAGCAATATTCCAGCTATATGACGGCAGTCTGTAAATAATCGAGGGATTGGGATCGATGACATCCATCAACCAAGTCAGTGAGCCTGACCACCCAATCCCGTTAGTCACATCTTACGACAAGCATAGTCGCCTTTTACGGCAAGCATGGGTTGCTGAAGACCTATTCTACCCCATATCTTCACGGGTGGCATTGTTGTCAGTGAGCCTGACCACCCAATCCCGTTAGTCACATCTTACGACAAGCATAGTCGCCTTTTACGGCAAGCATGGGTTGCTGAAGACCTATTCTACCCCGTATCTTCACGGGTGCCATTGTTGTCAGTGAGCCTGACCACCCAATCCCGTTAGTCACATCTTACGACAAGCATAGTCGCCTTTTACGGCAAGCATGGGTTGCTGAAGACCTATTCTACCCCATATCTTCACGGGTGGCATTGCATGGATAGATTGATCAGTTGAAAGGTCACAACCAGATTCCCAACAGTGTTGGACAGACCAGTGTACAGCATGATACAGAGGCCCGTAACAAATAGTAATTGTCATTCCACTGACCTTACAGTTTCATAGACATAGACTCAACCATTCATAACTTTAATTTCTTCATTCACATTGGTTACCATGGTTACACTGCTGAAACTAAAAGTGTAGATATTCCTATTTTCACAAAAGAAAATAATCCAGATAAATAAAATTTGATCACATGAGGTTCCTTTTTATTCAATGAAGGTATTTCTATTTAATAACTTGATTTATAAATTTCATTTCTCAAAAACATTGGATTTGGGGTAGAAATGTTTTATTTGTTAAATTGCAAAATAATAGGGTTTTTCAGTGTTCACAAACTTGAATCAGAATCTAAACTGTAAAAGCACTGTCAGGTAAAAACTGAGTGAATGTTGTGTGACATTCTAGTCAGATTTGAATATACCTGTGAAATCACACTGGATAATTGAGTCTGGACCAGGCAGACGAGTGACTGAAAACCTGAGCTATGATCCATGCCATTGGGGACATTCACCAAGCCTGACCACCCAAGGCTCTTTAGTCGGCAATCATGACAAACATGGCATTCTTGGTATCTGGTCTCTTCCCTGGGGCATCTTCTCCTATCATTATCATAGCATTACCAACATACCATCAGGCATGTTATTTACAAATGTCAGCATTACAGTCAAGTATGTTTATAATGAACACACATTTATAACAAACTGACGCACATACCAAACTGTACCAGCCATTTGCTGTGTATTTTATCATATAACATTGATGGATATAATCATGATAATGAACAAAATTACAACATAGTGAACAACTTATGGTCCCCTATGTACCCTACACAACAATATTCCTGTTTATAACGAACATGATCTATTATAGATCACATTGACACAGTTTCCTAGTGTCCAGGTATAAAACATAAATCAAGATTGGATCAATGTGAGCATTGTGAACAGTAAGAGAGTAAAGAGGGAAAAGAATTTTGTTTCAACATATAAGAACAAAATCCACTTATCCCACTAAATATTAAAATACCCCTGAACTGAAGAAAAAACAGACTTTCAAGAAAATAAAAAATTTGAATATATTTTAGCTCTCCCAACCACCCCACAATCAATTTGTTAGGAATCCATGATAAATCGGTTTATCCCTCTTATAATATAAGAGGTGTGGACATCACTGATGGGATTTATACACTGTCAAGGCTCAATCTGACAATTCATGTCTAACACTGTCTTACTGACAGAAAACATAATTATATAACCCTACTGGACCTGTAGGACACACTGGGCCCCATCAGAGACCATATGCATGTACATGGTTTTATTATTCAGATTTATTCCACAAAATGCACTGTGATATAATCATCAAATATTAATGTTATATCTGTTAGCGTAGCTTTCATAAGGGTCCAGAATGAGCCAAGCCCATGTAGTATGTCAGCATTGTGTGTGTGTGTGAGTATGGTTTTACGCCGCTTTTAGCAATATTCCAGCAATATCACGGCGGGGGACACCAGAATGTCAGCATTGTAAACAAAACTCTACTTTGTGGTCAATACCACTCGGTATTCCCCTCCAACCAGGAACAGAGTACCGGTAATACCCATTTTGTACTTGATCTTTGTCCCATAATTATTGTCCCATATCTCCATTGACTGTTTATTAGTAACTTATTACTCAGACGGAACTATTTTCTCTCTGTATTATATTGTGTTGCCAAACAAACCGTGTCATAGGTCAACCATCAGCATATTACCTGTACTATTGTGTAAGAGAAAAGAGAATGCTTTCGAAAGTTTTTACAAACAGGATAGACTAGCAGTCTGAGTTGCCAGATGGGTCAATTAAGCCTCTGCATATTGCATTATAAGTATCTATTTATATATGTATGTATGTATGTATATATATAGACACACACACACACACACACACACACACACACACACACACACACACACACACACACACACACACACAGAGTAAACTACGGTTATGATCAACACCCTTATAAAGAACTGACAGATATAACAAGCATATGGTATGTTCCCAACCATTTGTTATACATGAATTTATGCTGTACATATGCTTATAATGAACTATGGTTATAACAAACTAAAATAAGTGTATGAACACCATCTGTATTTATCATCCCATATTTCCTCAATGCCCTACATAACGCATGTTGACACTAATGGTGAGGTGAGGCAAAGTGGTGTTTAACGACATGTGTGTATGTGTGTGATAGCTTGTACTAGTCCGGACTAATGCCGGTTTTCTGATGATACCCATTGGGACACCATGCCGCAGCTTAACATAAACACCCACACAGACACCGTAAACCGACTCTGAGCCAGCCTCTACTTGCTTTATCCTCTTTATGCCGAGTGGTGACAACAAGTACCATCTTTTAATGTATTTTGGTGTGACAATGTCAGGAGATCGAGCCGCCGACCTTCCTCTCTCCACACAGACACTTTTTCCACTACACCATGGAGGTGGGGGACAATATGGTGTGATTTTGGGGGATGAGTTGTCTAACTTGAGCTAGGGAGCAATTGGAAACAAGTAAGCTTTGTTTGTTTGTTGTTTAATGTCACACTCAGCAATATTACAGCTTTATATAACACACGTCTGTAAATAAACTAGTCTGAACCAGACAATCCAGTGATTGATATCATGAACATCGTTCCATGCAATTGGGATACGATGACATGCATCCAGCAAGGCAATGAGCCTGACCACCGAATCCTGTTAGTCGCCTCTAACGACAAGCATAGGTTGCTGAAGACCCAGATCTTCACAGGTCAACAAGTATGCTTATCCACTTTACCAAATGTTATTCTTGTTATCTAAAATCAGAAATAAACGTCCAACATGATTGGGTGTTATAATGCAGTCAGTATGTGAGAATAATAAAAATACTTTCTCTGCATACTTTTTTATGGGTTACTTAAAAACAAATCTGTATAGCGTCACCACTTCACTAACATTTGGCAAAAGGGGGAAAGACTGTTTAGTTTCATCTGACAACACTGTAGCAACAATATTTTCATTCAAAATGAATCATTTCTCCTACTGTCCATGACGTGATTATTTCATTTCATCTTTAAAAAATAAATACCAAGACTTAAGGCAATAGGGGAAGCCACATAAACCGAAGATTAAAGTACCGGTAATACATATGACGTACAGGACCAAAGAGACAGACTATGCAACATGAATATATAAATTCAACAAAGGACAGCATGCGTATAAAGTTGTAAACCAGATTATCATCAAGAACACTTAGAAACAATCCATCCCATTTCCAGTATTGTTTCAGGAAGTGAAGCATACACAATGGACAAGCAGTTTCGGTTTCATATCTACAGACGACAATTTACAACTCTATACCAAGATATCAGAATAATCAAGAAGACAGCATTACACAGAAGCAATTGAGAACTTTTAAAGCCAAACAAAACTAAGAAATGATGTTTGCATCAATTTGAAAATATTTAAGAAAAATGATATCATGATAATGTATGTCAAATACATTATTCATATATACTCATATATGCCATATATAAAAATCCATACATTCAAAGCTTCAAACATCCACACTGACAGTTAGGATGGGAACAAGTATTTTGATTTACATCTTACACAAGAACAAGAACAGTGATTTTGATAACATTGATATGTAATATTTGAATTCAAACCGAAAATCATACTTGCATAAATCATGTAACCATGGGTGTCTTTTTAATAATAAACAAGGGTTCAATTGAAATATTCTGATTTACAACAGCAAGTTAATGTGAAATGCCATTACTAGTATGTAGGAAGTAAGCTGTAATGACAGACGCCTGGTATAAGAGAAGCTAGTCTAAGGGAGGTAACCTGTACATGCAAAGTACTCACCTTTACTCCATCCTCTTGAGGACCATCAGCAATATAAGACTTAAATGTCTGCAATCCCAAATGCCATTCACATACATATTACTACCTATGCATTCTTGGGTAAATACATGGTCAACCATATATATGTTAGACAAGTCACTAAACCTATGTACATCGTTGGATTTATTACACTTCCTTACTTATTATGGCTACTCGTGTATCAGATACAGAAACACGTCATGAATGCAGAATTGAGATGGGTGTGCATTGAGGATGGAGTTATATTATAACTATAACAATCAGATCTGTGGGGTAAATTTAATGTAAAATATACAAATGTTAGCATGACAAAATATTTTCATAAAAGCTTTTGAAATTCAGTGGATATTGGTCTCGAAGAATTTTTAGAACATATTTATGAATTTGTAAAGACAAAAATGAAATATTCAAAACCATTACTTAACTATTTACCATGTTTACAGATATGATTTCTCTTGCAATTTAAACCATATTATGGTGGCTATATAACAAAGAATATCAATAGATTACAGTTTGTATAATTGTTATCTGTAGGAAACTATTCTAATCTAAACCACAATTAATAAGGTTTCAACATAACTTGAATGGCATGTATAAATACATGATTTACATTACACAGGTTAAACTTCCTGACTTTTGGGTTAGGGTTGATAGGGGTATTTCAATAACTCCATTACAATACTCGATTCCGTTACATAACAACTGTAATTAATGGGATGGCGTTTTCATATGTATTACAATATGAACAATGCAGTTGGTCAGTTATTTTATGATTCACCTACTGGAAGCAGTCACCCCAACAAAAGACGAAGTGGGCGTGTCCAGTTGACCTAAGATCATGTGTCAATGAAATGTGAAAGCTTGGCGTATTGACTTAAGTAGCCACCTTCAGCAGCCATTAATTAATATTTGTTAATTATCAAATTATATCAAAGGGACAAAAGCTCATGTCACAGTAAAGTTTATTTCTGAAATGATTGGAATGTCACTCGCGTAGTTTGATATGAATTCATATCAAGTCACACCACTGCATGCGTCGTAACTATCAATTATTCTGAAGAACTCATACTCACAGCCTTGCCCTTTTCTTTCATTTCCACCTCATACCGGTTGATGTAAGACTTAAACCGACCAGACATTGTATATCAATATTCAGTCAACTATTTTCCCTGCTTCATTTCATTTTGTTGGATATGCTACAACTTCCGCTTTCAATATAAGGGAGGCTACTCCCGTGTTTTTAAATAACAGTGACGTACCACAGATGATATTAATGTTAACACTACACGTCAGAATCGGCAGTTCTTATCTACATTGTTCAAGATAAGTGAGCCAATAAAATCTATACGAAGCGCATGTGAAATAATTAATAAATGCTCCCTATAAAATATTGTTGACAATGTGCAGAAATAACTTAATCACTCACTATAATGACACTCGCCAACAACATTATTATATAATTATTAACCGCTTGACATTACTCCTATTCGGGGTATACACACTTTTGGAAACGCGTCTCCCAAAAGAAGTTTGACACGCCAACTCATATAATAATATTTACAAGTTTTACTTTTCCTCATTATTTATTTACAATTGTGTGTACATGACAGTTACTTTAGAAAACCTTGGTAAGAAATCAACCAAAGAGGGTTTCGACTTGGTTTTAGCTGTGAAGTACCATCTTTTAACGTCTTTCGGTTTGACATCCGGGGATCGAACCACCAATATTAATACACATTGAATTTCCCAGCGTACCATATATAGTTATCTCTCATCAGTGACTTTCCACTGCTTTCGCATATGGGAGTAATTGAGTCGACATCGTGTCGTCCTAATCGGGTTCAAAACGAAGCTATAACAGCGAAATTTATCATAATGGAGTTGAGATCTTACACACGGGATAATCGAAGTATATATATTGCAAATTCACTCATGCTCTCATTATAGAAAGAATATATATATATATATTCTTTCTATAATGAGAGCATGAGTGAATTTGCAATATTCCTGACGGGTGAGGTGAAATGGGGTTTAACGTCGCGTCCAAGATTATTGCACTTATATAGCGACATGCATGCAGGTGTGTTTGTTGCTGCTTGTACTAGCCCGGACTTATGCCGATTTTATAGTGCTAGCCCACTGAGATACCATGCCGCAGTTTAACATGAGTACCCCACCAATATACCATAATATACTGACTCCGAGCCAACCAGTCTTTGTTGTAGCCTCTTAATGGCGAGCGCTAGCCAGGGAAACAACAACTACCATCTTTTAACGTCTTTTGGTATGGCGCGGACGGGGATTTAAACACCGGACCTTCCGCTCTCCGGGCGGACGCTCTACCACTAGACCACGGAGGCGGTCCCTTGAAAACTAAGGGGCACGTTTCAACACAATATGGATGAGCGATACACACCTGGTGAAGTTGTTTTGTTTGTTGTTTAACGGCACACCCAGCAATATTACAGCTATATGGTGGAGGTCTTTAAATATTCTAGACCAGGCATACCAGTTACTGACATCATGAGCACCGGTCAACGTAATTGGGATACGGTGACATGCATTAACGAAGTCAGCGAGCCTGACAACCTGATCCCGTTAGTCGCCTCTTACAAGCATAGTAGCCTGTTACAGTAAGCATGGGTTGCTGAGGACCCGGGTCTTCACGGGACGATGGTGGTGATGGCAGGGTTTCATTCAGCGAAGCTCTCATTTACATTACTATAAATATGGCACAATTTCTGCAGACTTACATTATTTATCAGTGCGCCAATCGTCTTGAATTCGGCACCTGTGATTTCTTTAGCTGCCATTTCGGATTTAATAACCTCTCACAAGGAAAGTTTGCATTTAGAATTGTAAGGCTATATCTTCTTCCTCAGTGACTAATAAATAGCCACGCGAGAGCACACTGGGAAGATCTGATAAAAATAGTAATTGATATGGTGCATTTGAGTCATTCAAGTTTGTATTTTACCATGTCACTTTATTTCCTCATAAAGAGACAAACGCACCGCACCAAACGGTTTACCTGTTAACTGTATGGTTATAACATCAGGCCAAATAAGCTGATAACGATATGTGTATACTATTAGTTATGAAATTTATGTATATTATTATGCAGTTGGTGGTGTTTTAAAAAACGTGAGGCAGGATGTCCAATGATCGGTCCTTTAGCAGACAAACAAGGGGTTTGAATGACATATCAAATAGCGTGGGCTGGCCCGAGTCTTGTGGTCATCCATATCCTCTTCAATATACTTCCCTCATACATCTCCACAGGCTGTGCATATTTAAAGTTAATGTGGCTGTATTGATGCAAGGGTTTATCTTTGTTGACGGGATTTTATCACTTCCGGCATTTAAGTTGTCGAAACTTCCGATTGTTCTCCGTAATTTTGTTTAGTCATTCGAGGATATACCCGGCCATATCCCGCTGTCTTCTCTCACAGTATAAATTACAGGAATTCAAAGTTCAAATGAGTCCGCTGTCGTTAAAGACATTTTTCTCATTTCAATGAAATGGGACCCCTTCCATCGGAATGTGTGAGAAAGGATAACAGTATAAATAACTGAAATCATCTGACTGTTCATCGTGTAGATAATTAAGAGTTTGTGCCTGATATAGATATTCAAATTATGCCAAGGGGCAGTGTGGAAGTCTAGTAGTTAAACTGGTCGCTCTTCCCGCCAATACAATGTGAGTGTGAAGTCCCTCGCCGTGGTATTGCTGGGGAATTGCTGAAAATGACCTTACAGCGTATATTTTCTTACTTACTTACTTACTTAAACTTAATACAAAGACAAAACAAAAGTTAAGAATAATTCTAGGAAGTAGGAAGAGTTACTCTCAAGCCCCACTTTCTCTGTGTATGTGTGTCTCTGTCTGTCTGTCTGTCTGTCTGTCTGTCTCTCTCCAAATATTAAAAGACAAAACAGTGGGTGATATAACAAATATATTTTTGATATAAAAATTCAACAAATTCAAGCAGGACGTGCTTGACAGTGATTCTCTTATCACAAGGGATACACCACGGAGGATCCTCATCTTTCTACAAATATACATGTGTAAAACAAAAATGGCCAATTCGACATCGTCTAATATATACCTCTTCAGATCTGAACTGACAACCCAAGTAGGTGTAACAAATACATGTAGTTGGTGTAATTTCATGTATTAAAAGGGAACTATGGGAACCTGGGGAAGGGAGTCTGGTGGCTTTAACTTTGACCCAACTTTGCTTTGTGGTAGAATGGGCACCTGTTCAATAAACGGCTGGTCATGCTAAGCCCTGTGCAAGAAACATTTGCACTTATGTAATTGTAATAATACTATATTTTGTTGGTCTTGGTCAAATTACTGTTTTTGACGTTTTTTTTTATATTGGCCTAGACTCCTGTAGCTAATAGACCAGTTTGGGGATATTCACCTCCGAATTTTGTGTCACTGTCCGAACCAGCCAGGCATATAATTAAGTGAACGAACATATAATCTGCCAGAAAGAGTCACATCGTAAATATCTGACAGAGTTGCGCTGACAACCATACAAAATTAATACCAAAAATGAATCAGTCATTTCTGCATGGATTGGGGTTGATTTGTGTGGTAGGAATGTGGTACATGTACTGCAAAACTTTGTTGAAAAGATGGAAAAATCCCAAAAAAACACAACCACTTGATAGCCTGGCGCCGAAACACACCTGTATGACATACAGGTGCAACATCACTTGTTGAGCTATGAAAATGTTGGCTTTTCAATTTGCGATGCATCACAATCTTACAGCAACTGAACAGCGAAGAAATGCCGCGCCTGGCGGAAGCTCAACGCAACAACGCCATCGGCCGACTGCAAACAGGAAAATCATCTTCAGCTGTAGCCAGGTTTTTCCACGCAGCACCCAGCACCATTACAAGACTGTGGAACCGTTACCAGACATACGGACAACACGTCCCAGATCCGATCGACCACGTATCACTGCAAGAGCACAGGATAGATAGCCTACATACGACAACGTCACCGGGACCACAACGGCCTCCTCTACAACTACGGCAACACCAGGATAGTGTAGGACATCGGCCCAGTCAATGAGAAACTGTTAACGCGCTGGAGGTATTAGCACTGGACGACCAGTTCGGGGTGTCATTTTGATAGACCTACATCGTCGGCTGTGACGTCAATGGGAACGTTTATGCACGCAAATGCATACCGGAAGTGGACAGCTTTGGAGGTGATAGTGTGATGATGTGGGTAACCATGTCCTGCACTGCTAGAAAAGACATGACGCAAATCGTGGGGAATTTAACGGCACAACGTTACACGAATGAGATTCTACGGCCATGCGTTCTTCCCATTATGCAACAAGCTCACGTCATTTTCCAACTAGACAACGCTCGATCTCACACGGCAAGACTGACAGCAGCCTTTTTTAGGAATCACAACATCCAGGTCCTGCCATGGCCCTCCCGGTATCAACATTTAAACCCAACCGAACATTTATGGGATGCACCGGAGCAACGACTGCGAGCACGTCAGCAACAACCACAGAACTTCCGACAGCTGGCACAAGCACTGCAGACAGAGTGGGTGAACATTCCCCAGGCCACAATTCAGGATTTGATGGCTTCCATGGGGCGACGATGCCAGTCAATTTTGGACTCTAATGGTTGCCCTACAAGATATTGAGAACAGATGACCTTTACCTTGAAAATCTACTGTTTCGTGTGTGCCATCTGGAACCTGGGTCAATCTACATCAATATACATCTAAAATCACCTCTGCGTTTCCTTTTTTGCAAAGTATAGTTATTGGTGTCAAACTTGCTAGAGTATACCATCCCTTAAATTGCATCTTGGATACCCTGTGCAATTGAACCCTGTCCTTATTGACACTTAGTGGTTGGTAGGGGGCAGGGATGCCGAATAATTTTCATTCCCCATGGCGAAAAAAATGTCTGGTTCAACTCGAAACGAGAGAGACGTCCCGGAAATTGACAACACAAATGAAAATGTTTCTCAAAACATAGATTCATTGGCTTGATTCCTGATGATCGAAGCTTCTGACTATCAACCGATTAAACTGATTTGCAATATCTAAAGCTGTTGTGGGCATTAGTGCTGAAGTTAAAAATGTCACGCGTCTGCGCAGTGGCTCCCTTCTTGATGAATATGCACGGAGATCCTCTGTATGAATTATCAGTCACTCAATTTGCTAATGTTGAGGTTGCTGTTTCTGTGCACAGGACAATGAACTCTTGTCAGGGCATTGTTCGGGGCAGCGCTCATTGCCTGTACGAGATGTCTGAACAGGATATTGCACTTGAGTCAATGTGTCACGTCAGGGAAACATTTCACACACAAAAATGGTGGGATAAAAAAACCGAACACAAATCAGTTTACTTTCGCCTGCTCGTCTATCCCTGTCTATAAATGCTGGATATTTTAACATGGACTGGAGGTGTTTATCCTAATCCACTCCGATGTTAAACATGTCAACACTTTGGCCATGGCTCAAAATCCTGTCCGAACTCCGTGGATTGTCATCGTTGTGGTGGAAGCCATGATAGCATAGATTGTGATAAGGACTTCAAATGTGGTGACAAACATGTCTCTTCAAAATTCAAAGTTCGACCCTGTTCGGCAAATGCAAGCCAAGGTAATAAAAGTTAAATGTGAAAACAACATTTCTCTTGCTGATGCTAAAATGTTGGTAGCCAGCCAGCCAGCCAATAACTCTTATAGCATACTCTGCTGTTGTTTCTCGTCCTGCTTCAACTTCATCTACCCTGTGTCAAGCTAAGATGGGCTCTATCAGATCACCCGTTAACACCAGTACTGTCACTGAGATAGTACAACATCAACTCAGACTCAAACTCGGAATCAGATTGCTGATCAGACTGCGAGTAAGCCTGAACCAACCGCTGAGATGGTGAGGTGAAATGGGGTTTAACGTCGCGTCCAAGATTATTGCACTTATATCGCGGCGTGGCTGCTTGTACTAGTCCGGACTAATGCCGATGTTTTAGTGCTAGACCACTGAGATACTATGCCGCAGTTTAACATGAATACCCCACTCAGACACAGTATACTGACTCCGGGCCGAACAGTCCTTGTTTAGCCCCTGAATGCCGATCGAGAGGCAGGGTAACAGCAAGTACCATCTTTTAACGTCTTTTGGTATGACGCGTCCTAGGATGTCCTTCCGCTCTCCGGGGAGAATCTCTACTAGTCTCTACTACTAGGTCCAACCGCTGATAAATCAAATATTGTTCACATGTCAAATAAGGAAAGAAGATTTAAGAGACAACAAAACAAAACAGGGCTACCTCTCCTTTGGAGGTACCTGTACACAACCGATTAGATCCTCTGGAGATGGAGGTAACTCCATCTTCACTGGACAGTAGAATGAGTCATCCTAACGTTCACGTTAGAGATCATGGATTGAGTGGACTCAATTGTTATATTTGATACACTTGAATTTCAGAGGACGAAGAAATATATTTAGATTCAATTATTGGTAAAAAGACTTTAAATCAGTAGCTTTAAGGACCGACCATTATATACTCTTTGGGGGTGGTCGAAAAAAGAAATTGTTTCCGATAATTCTGAAAAAAATATAATTGAAAAAACAAATTCCTACCAGCGTATGATTGCGTTTTTAATCCTCCCTATGAAGACCTGTTTTAAATCAAACCAGTGCTGATTACACCTTTGTGGGTCAAAATAAAACCTCATTTGCCGATGCTGCAGCCAGAGACCATATAATAGATCTATCAAAATTCGCTTTTGGTAAAACAGTCTGCCACCTTTCAATTCCCTATAGTGCTTTTAAACAATGCATTAAGGAATATGTTCGAAGTTTGGTCCAGAAACATTGTAACATCCAAGTACGTACAAATAAACTTCATAAAGTTTTACCCAAATTAGGTTATACCTACTTGGGTTGTCATTCTAGACAAGATGAAGTCATTCTCCGACGATGTCGCATTCATCAAGCACGTTTGACACACGAATGTGTATTGAAGGGTGAAGGTTCTCTATTCTGTGTCCCTTGTGACGAAAAGTTCAGTGGCAAGCATATACTGCTGGACTGTGCGGACGTTTCTATCACGAGGGATAGTTATTATTAACTATCAGTGGCACGTGAGTCCATCTATTAAGGAGTTTAATATCAACTAATGTTTTATGGACATGGTTGCTTGTTCTTTGATCTTTTGAATATAGTCCCTTCTAGCACTGGCAACCAAACTGATGGCATGAATCCAGCTGGGAAATCAGTCATGCAGGAAGAAGAATCCTGCTTTGCTGCAGTATCAGCCATTGTCTTACAGATGATTCCAACATGGCAGTGCAGCCAATCTAATTAAAATTAGACCTAAGTTCTCGCTGCTGCTAAACAAAGATAGTGAGAACTAAGATCTGATTTTAATGAGACTGCAGTGCAGCCAACAAAAGACGATGTCATTGAGGCCAATAGCAAGATCATTACATAGTTCAACAATTCCAAGTAAAGTGGATTTCTAATAGCCCGAAGACACGAGTCAGAAAATAGATCTTTTATGTGTATATGTTTATTAGTATATTTAAGAACTGTTAAAACAGCAGAAATGGCAGGTTTGAGTCTTATTCCGAAGACGTTGAATAAGTGATATTCCATGGTACAGACCCTCACAAAGTGGATTAAACACAGTCATACGCATGATTAGATTGATTTGAAAATAAGGATGTGATTAGTTGTAAAGTTTTAGTCGGCGTATTTGATCGACTATCTACAGGAGATGTTTGGAAGGCACCAAGGCAAAGTGTGACGCCTTGGTAGTGGATCATCTTCCCGAGGCAAGAGAGTTAACTGACTATAAAAGTCCAGTTTCCACCCTTGCCGAACTAGGCTGGTATTATGGAGTTACATTTTGGCTGGACTAACGAGTCTATGCATAGTCCAATCAAAATCGCGCACCGAAATCGAAATCCGGTTCGTAAACTGTCGTGCAGATTTCGGTCGATTGCAGGATTTGCAAAGCATGTGCACCGCCAACTCCTTGTCAGCAGATATTTTCCAAATCTTTCCATGTTTTTAATCTAAGCATGTTACCATATTTACCAAACTCTTATAAAAAAACTTTAGGTCCCACAACAAAAGGTTGGGTGGGAAGGGATAGAAATAAACAAGCGCGAACTGCGACAGTGCACCCTAGCTCTGCCAGGGCTTCATACAAAAGCGCGGGAATACAGCGCGTTCAAGCGGCATTTGGGCGAAAGTTAAACTTAGCCGAGAACACTTTAATTGGTGATATTAAACAGCATGGAACATACTTATGCCATTACATCAGTGGATTCGTTTAAACCCTTAGAAAGGCATTCATCAGATTTTGAGTTCACTTTATTAGAGAATGATTGTATTGGATCGTCAAAACCAATAAATAAATCAGGTGCTACACAAAGACCAGATAATTTCCAGGGGTAACAGGTTATAAAGAAAGTTGCAAAATTGTCACTTCCACAGAGGTCACAGAGGTCTGACGATTCGAAATTGTTTTTGCCGTTATGATTAAATCTACAGATAAATATGTTCCTCTACCTTGATGTAAATAAGTGTTTGAATCAACGCCGTGTATACACCAATAGTTGTTTGAAAATACAAAAAAACTCTTCAATGGTCGGTTCGTGTAGTTTCATTGATCGATAGGCCCCCTTTACACATGCAGTCGTCCATGCACATGCGCGTGCCATTATTACACGTTAATAGGACACCGTGTTAATAACAATATTTATTTCATTTAATGGGAACAATCAAAATGAACGTGACAATTAATACAATATAGACAGAAAACATTTGACGTGTCAGGTGTTCACGCAGGTAATGAACTATCACATTTCGGATATCACTATACAATGTAGATATAGATTATACATGTACAACCGAAGGCATAATGAAAGTCCACCTGTTTGCAATCTATACATCTATTGAATAGGTTTGTCTATATTTATATTTTCAATTGTACTGTGAAATATAAACTGTCAACATAACATTACACTAGATCTAATAAATACTTTCTTTTTCGGAGAGTGATAATTCACGGCAGAATATATTGCTCATATCATATTGGAAAACGCAAACGTTCAAACAAACAATTGTAGTGAACTGTAATATGACCATTGGACTATTTGTCAAAGACTCGCGTAATGCAATATTTATTCCTAACATATACTTGCGATACAGAAACACACTCGCATAACAATCTCTACTTTTATGTTGCTAAATTTCGTAAATATTTAATTTCTGATTGACATAATATAAATAGAGTACATAAATATGTTTTGGGGTTTGACAATCTCCTCTTACCGCACCTATGTATACACATAATAGGAACCAAGTATTTATGGAGATACAGCAAATGTCGTGTATGGCGGGCGATGGCGATACACTTAAGTATATTGTATCTTGGAGCCTCCATATCAATAATAGGTATCATACAGGTCTAATTGGCGTTCTTTACATGTTTAAACGTTTATGACGCCGTGGAGAATTACCCGGAATAGAATATGTCTGCAGTATCTCATTGCTGGTCAGGGCGATTTCCCATTTGTCAGACATCCCATATGTCAGACACCCCATATGCAGGACACCACATGTCAGACATCCCATATGTCAGACACCACATATGCCAGACACCCCCTGTCATACAATCCATATGTCAGACACCCCATATGTCAGACATCCCATATGCCAGACACCACATGTCAGACAATCCATATGTCAGACACCCCATATGTCAGACATCCCATATGCCAGACACCACATGCCAGACACCCCATTTGCCAGACACCCTATGTCAGACACCCAATCAGACACCCCATATGCAGGACACCCCATGTCAGACACCCCATATGTCAGACATCCCATATGCCAGACACCACATGCCAGACACCCCATATGCCAGACATCCCATATGCCAGACATCCCATATGCCAGACACCCAATATGCCAGACACCCAATATGCCAGTCATCCCATATGCCAGACCCCCTTCTTTGTCAGACATCCCATATGCCAGACACCACATGCCAGAGACACCATATGCCAGACACCCTATGTCAGACACCCTATATGCCAGACACCCCATATGCCAGACATCCCATATGCCAGACATCCCATATGCCAGACACCGAATATGCCAGACATCCGATATGCCAGACCCCTCCTTTGCCAGACATCCCATATGCCAGACATCCCATATGCAAGACACCACATATGTCAGACATCATATATACCAGACAGCCCATATGCCAGACATCCCATATGTCAGACACCCCATATGCCAGACACCCCATATGCCAGACATCCCATATGCCAGACACCACATGCCAGACATCCAATATGCCAGACATCCCATATGCCAGGCATGCCATATGCAAGACACCACATATGTCAGACATCACATATGCCAGACATCCCATATGCCAGACATCCCACATGCCAGACACCACATGCCAGACATCCCATATGCCAGACATCCCATATGCCAGACACAATATGCCAGACATCCCATATGCCAGACCCCTTCTTTGCCAGACATCCCATATGCCAGACATCACATATGCCAGACATCCCATATGCCAGACATCACATATGCCAGACATCCCATATGCCAGACACCACATATGTCAGACATCACATATGCCAGACAGCCCCTATGTCAGACACCCCATACGCCAGACACATCATATGTCATACACCCCATATGCCAGACACATGATATGTCAGACACCCCATATGTCAGACACATCATATGTCAGACAC
Source organism: Haliotis rufescens (assembly GCF_023055435.1). Taxonomy (NCBI): domain Eukaryota; kingdom Metazoa; phylum Mollusca; class Gastropoda; order Lepetellida; family Haliotidae; genus Haliotis; species Haliotis rufescens. Next base: position 54,344,336 of record NW_025963779.1, on the reverse strand, counting down.
CCCATGCGCCAGACACATCATATGTCAGACACCCCATATGCCAGACACATCATATGTCAGACACCCCATATGTCAGACACCCCATATGTCAGATACATCATATGTCAGACACCCCATACGCCAGACATCACATATGCCAGACACCCCATATGTCAGACACCCAATATGCCAGTCATCCCATATGCCAGACCCCCTTCTTTGTCAGACATCCCATATGCCAGACACCACATGCCAGAGACACCATATGCCAGACACCCTATGTCAGACACCCTATATGCCAGACACCCCATATGCCAGACACATCATATGTCATACACCCCATATGCCAGACACATGATATGTCAGACACCCCATATGTCAGATACATCATATGTCAGACACCCCATACGCCAGACATCACATATGCCAGACACCCCATATGTCAGACACCCAATATGCCAGTCATCCCATATGCCAGACCCCCTTCTTTGTCAGACATCCCATATGCCAGACACCACATGCCAGAGACACCATATGCCAGACACCCTATGTCAGACACCCCATATGCCAGACACCCCATATGTCAGACATCACATATGCCAGACATCCCATATGCCAGACATCCCACATGCCAGACACCACATGCCAGACATCCCATATGCCAGACATCCCATATGCCAGACACAATATGCCAGACATCCCATATGCCAGACCCCTTCTTTGCCAGATATCCCATATGCCAGACATCACATATGCCAGACATCCCATATGCCAGACATCACATATGCCAGACATCCCATATGCCAGACACCACATATGTCAGACATCACATATGCCAGACAGCCCCTATGTCAGACACCCCATACGCCAGACACATCATATGTCATACACCCCATATGCCAGACACATAATATGTCAGACACCCCATATGTCAGACACATCATATGTCAGACACCCCATATGCCAGACACATCATATGTCAGACACCCCATATGTCAGACACCCCATATGTCAGATACATCATATGTCAGACACCCCATACGCCAGACATCACATATGCCAGACACCCCATATGCCAGACACCCCATATGCCAGACATCCCATATGCCAGACATCCCATATGCCAGACATCACATATGCCAGACACATCATGTCAGACACATCATATGTCAGACACCCCATATGTCAGACACATCATGTCAGACACCCCACATGTCAGACACCCCATATGTCAGACACCCCATATGTCAGATACATCATGTCAGACACATTATGTCAGACACCCCACATGTCAGACACCCCACATGTCAGACTCCCCATACGCCAGACACATCATATGTCATACACCCCATATGCCAGACACATGATATGTCAGACACCCCATATGTCAGACACCCCATATGTCAGACACCCCATATGCCAGACACCAAATATGCCAGACACCCCATATACCGGACACCCCATATGCCATATATATATTGCTCAGTTAATGGAGCTTTATAGTATATACATGAAGTATAATACATAACATATACATAATATATAATGACCATCAATCATTACTTGAATTCTCTTGAATACTCTAGATTCTTGGAGGCGCCGCACCGAAGTCAACCTGGATAAGGTCTGATTTTTCGCTGTGCAGAGTTGCGTCCCTTGGGCACGCCAGAAACCTATGATTTTGGGTTCGAATCCCGGTTCGCCCGGATTATGTTTCTAGGTTTGTCAGCACCATACCCGTGCTCGTGGGTTTCACCGAAGTGGTGAACGCCTGAGACCTGCATCACATCGGGCTTTCATCCCACATTAAGCTGACACGCCGTGATTTAACTGGAATACTGTTAAAAGCGGCGTTAAACCCAACTCACAAACTCCCTCTGTCTGATTCTTCAATATTCAGTATTCTATTCATGACTTCAGACGATAGATGTTGGGGTGTCGATGAGGAAGAGACTTATTCAGCCGATAGTGGAACCCGTCCAGATTATTGTTGGTCCTGGGGCCTTGAGTATCATGATGATTCCACACTGCATCCGGAATCTGGCATCATCATCCACCCAGTTGACTACCATGTAGTCGTTGAACTGCACAGCTCGAGACACGTCAGGGGTGGAGTTCATGGCTTCCAGACACAAGTCGTTGGACCATGCGTGGTGGCATCTTCTCGAGGCAAGAGAGTTAAATGACTATAAAAGTCCAGTTTCCACCCTTGCCGAACTAGGCTGGTATTATGGAGTTACATTTTGGCTGGACTAACGAGTCTATGCATAGTCCAATCAAAATCGTGCACCGAAATCGAAATCCGGTTCGTAAACTGTCATGCAGAGTTTGGTCGATTGCAGGATTTGCAGAGCATGTGCATCGCCAACTCGTTGTCAACAGTTTTTTTCCAAATCTTTTCATGTTTTTAATCAAGGTGCTCACGTGATTTGATGTACTTCGCGAAGTAAAAACCGTTTTATCACAAAATAGATCTTGATGGTCGATCAGATCGTCCTGACTGGGCGCCACCATTTTGTTTGAAACAAATGCATGTGATACGAGAGGTGGAATCTGATTGGTACACATGGGAGAGGCATAGAATTGACATAACTCGTAATAGCCACTGGTGGCGCTACGATCGAGCCCAGGAATTCCAGCCTAGTTCGGCAAGGGTGGAAACTGGACTTGTAAAGTCAGTTAACGCTCTTGCCTCGGGAAGATGGCCTGGTGGGGGAAGGGCCAAACCAACTATCTCCTCATTGTAGAGTGACTGCACATGGGTTGTTTTGTCTCTGGCTCGTTTTCTCAGGGTGTTCTGGAAGATGACTGTGGTCTGAAGTTGTCCTGACGTAATCACCAACAGTGCTGCACTTGCCAGTAGTCTTCCGCACCCATCGCCAGTGTGTACAGGTCTGCCTCACAGCTTTCGTTTTGTACAAGTACCCTTCTAACAATACCTGTTGTGATCCTCAGGTGGATGTGACATACTCAACTTTGCGTAATGCAGCTCCAGCCATGGTTTGGTATCCACTCTTCTGATCATGTGTCTTATATGATATAAACTGAGGGCCAAAAGAAACGTTACCAACATTAACTGACTTGTCACTTTGAAACAAAGATGCCAACCTGTTCAAAAACAGGGAAGAACACATCTCACGAATACAGCCTTCATGTTCTCTGTCGTTCTTTGCACGGGCTTTGCGGATTTTGGGAGATATTGGTGTTTGTCAGCAATTTTTTAAAACATTCTTTCCCAAATTATCGTGCAATTTCTGGGTATAGATTACGCACGGATCTGTTCCCTATCATTGGTTGCGATTAACACCAACGAACATGCCAAGACTGACCGCTGTCCAACGGGAGAGAGCCATAGGTATGCTGCAGATGGGAGCGACACAGAGAGCGGTTGCCAAAAACATGAACTGCTCCAACATGACCATTACCAGACTGGTCGCACGTCTCCGACAGGCTGGCAGAGCCGCAGACAGACCACGGAGTGGCAGACCAAAGGTCACGACCCCGCAGGTTGACTGCTTTTTAAGGGTACTTCATCTGAGGAACAGATTTCTTACTGTGACGTCATCAGCTGCCAACAGCTTAGGACATCCGGTCAGCAGACAAACAGTGACCAGACGACTGCGACATTATGGTCTCCGGGCTTATCGCCCTTTCAAGGGCATGACCTTGACCCGTCAACATCGACGTGCCAGATTGACGTGGTGCAGGCAAACTCAGCGATGGCAACAAAGGGAATGGCGGCGAGTGCTGTTTAGTGACGAGAGCAGGTTCCAACTCTTCAAACCTGATAGGGGGACGCGAGTTTATCGACGACGTGGTGAACGTACGGCTCCTTGTTGTGTCCAGGAGGTGGAACCTTACGGGGGCGGAAGTGTGATGGTCTGGGGCGGCATTTGCGGGGACGAGAAGACGGAACTTGTCATCATCGAAGGCAATCTGACAGCACAACGCTACATTGACAATATCTTACGGCCAGTGGTTCTTCCTTTCATCCAGCGTCAACAACGGACGGTGTTCCAACAAGATAATGCCACACCCCATAAAGCCCGTATTACTAGAGGCTTCCTCAACGCCAACAACGTGACTGTCCTGCCATGGCCAGCTCGATCACCAGATCTGTCACCCATAGAACATCTCTGGGACCAGCTGGGTCGTCGTCTTCGGAAACGTCAAGATCCTCCCTTCACGAGGCAAGCGTTGATCGTTGCCCTCCGTGAGGAATGGAATCGGATACCTGCAGTCGATGTGAGGACGCTTGTCTACTCAATTCGACGCCGCATTCGAAGATGCATTGCCGCTCATGGAGGTCATATCCCGTATTGAACGGTCTGGGCCGTCGTCACCTTAAAGTTGTAACCAATGTTGTTGATCGAATACTGGACGAATGACCCCTTGTCAAGAAATGTCCTTGTTGGAGGTCAAGGACTTTGTTGTTGAATTAGTAAATTCGCATTTTACTGTTCTGAATGATAAATTTCTACAATACAATTGTTATTGCTGCTTCAAATTGTGTTGGCCATATTATATCCTAGAAATATCGTTGGTAACGTTTCTTTTGGCCGTCAGTTTAGCTACTCGGTGAACATATCAGTGACAACAAACTGTGAAACATTAAAATATGAAGTACATACACTTCAAAGGCATTACAGTTTACTTTTAATTGGCCTACTCACTTGCGAAAACAAACTGGTTACGTTAACGAAGCCTAATAAACGCACTTGTAAAAACAAGCAGTTAGCACCGTCTCACAAACTTCAGTGAATACAAACATATTTACAGTTTAACCAGGCCGTTTAAAACTTCCAAACTTGACCCCTTGGTCAAAGTCAACTAAATTACATCGGATGTGTTTAATTACTGGTTTGCCTCAGTCAATCATTTACAGGCCGCTGTGGTGTATCTGCTGACTCGGCGTGTAGAGAGTATTAGCATATAGAGTTTCCGTATAGTAAATATCATATAATTTAGGTATAAATTTATATTATGCGAGCCTTTTTCATATTCATTATTCTTAATATAAGACATTTACGATATCTACTTGAGGTAATAATCTCATTATTATATAATGTCATTCTTACAATAATTGATGCGTAATACGTAATTGCACTATCTGAAGTAGCTCCAGAAACCGGATATGAATACTTTCAAGTGAACGGGCGTAATATATTATTTTGTCTCAAATGATTTGCAGCCATGTCTGTCTACAGTGAGTGAGTGAGTATGGTTTTACGCCGCTTTTAGCAATATTCCAGCAATATCACGGCGGGGGACACCAGAAATGGGCTTCACACATTGTACCCATGTCGGGAATCGAACCCGGGTCTTCGGCGTGACGAGCGAAAGCTTTAACCACTAGGCTACCCGACCGCCCCGTCTCTCTACAGAAACACAGTGGCACAAGGATACATGTACTAGCAGTTTAATGAGAAAGAAGTAATTGCATTGGTGTAAGGAGTTTGAAAGTAGTTCCTGCTAGGTGACCTCATTTGCATATTTATCGGAGTTCATTGTATCAATAACTCGCATGTGTACATGTGTTTGTTTGTTAGTTAGTTTGTAGTTTAACGCCACATATAGCAATATTCCAGCTATGTGACGACTGTCTGTAAATATTCGAGTCTGGACCAGACAATCCAGTGACATAATGAGCATCGATCTACGCAATTGGGTACGATGACATGCATCAACAAAGTCAGCGAGCCTGACCACCCGATCCCGTTAGTCGCCTCTTACGACAAGCATGGGTTACTGAAGACCTATTCTAACCCGGATCTTCGCTGTACTGTTATCTTTGTACAGTTCGCGTGGTTCTCGCCACTGGTGTCCTCCGCCGTGATATTGGGAAAAGCGGCGTAAAACCATACTCACTCACTCATGTTGTACTCGTAAATTGTCCTGACACCTGTCAATTTCAACAATTTCAACACTTTACCATGAAAATGTTTCCGTGTTGGGCCAAGCCATTCAGGTTGAAGAGGAAAGGGAGCGCATGCATACGTCACCATGTGACCACATCCTCATATTCGCTTGTGAAATCTGTGTACCTAATTACAGCAGTGTGATTGGACCATACAAAGAGTATTTACAATCTCTTCAAAATTGACACAAATCACACGAACGGAAATATCAACTGTCAAGCAGAGCTCAATTGGCTTGGCCATATCACCGAGTTAAAAATCAGCCAGGCTGCTCACTGTAGCCCACGTTCTTCATTTCAGTCGGTTCTTGGCATCCTCGATTACCCAGGGTGTTACAACTACTTCTCTCTTAAAAACCCTGAACCCAGTCGTCAACTTTGCCTCGGGGGGCGACATTATCTCAGTCACTCAATAATCAGCACATCATTTCTCACGTTCATCATTATTTTTATTGTATGGCTATTTTTAGCATCGTGGTTTAAAAACGAAGCTATGGTATAGCTATTAGGTCCAGGATTATTATACTGTATATAATATACACTGGACAATTGAGGGTGTTCGTGAAGTGGTTCACATTTATTTGGACATTAGTATTTTGCTACATAAGTAAGAATCAGTGCTTGCGTTCGATTTCAAAACCATGGACGACCCTGATGAACCTACGTGGCCAAGGTATAAGTTTGGTTGACCAAGATTAGCATGTTAACTCACTGACTTCAGTTGCCCGAAGTTGCTCACACCTACTGAACCTCTAGGATGCTGTACTCTGGTACTTTCAGGTGACCTCATCGTTAAAGATAATTAGTTTTTTATTGTTTATTTGTTTGTTGTTTAACGCACTCGGTGATATTCCATCTATATGACGACGGTCTGTAAATAATCAAGTCTGGACCACACACCATGAACATGGATCCACGCTATTGGGATTCGAAGACATATATTTTTATTGATTCAGTCATGAATAACATCACTTAAATAAAGATGACTGACTTGGCATTAATAGTATATTTGTATGCTGATTTTAACTTTCGATTGTTGAGAATAAATGCTTTTAAAGCAGTAAATGAAACTTTGATGTTGACTTGCATCTCTGTTCGAATTTCTACGCGTTGTTTCGTTTTTCCTTGCCTGGAAAACGTCTGAGACCTGCATCACTTCGGGCTTTCCTCCAACATTAAGCTGAAACGCCGTGATATAACTGGAATAATGTTAAAAGCAGTTGTTAAACCCAACTCACTCACTCACTTGCCAGGTTCTGTCCTAAGTTATCCTAGATTATATACTAGTATTAACAATGGTTAACACAGGTTGAATCTAATCTACACTGGTTGCCAGAAATGTGATAACCTCAGCTGACGTTAATCTTGAAAATCGAACGAACAGTGTGATTTATGTTGTGCGGTACAAGTGTGTTATCTATAAGTGACTAAGCATTTACTAATTGTCTCAAATAATGTTTGGAGAGAGCTCTGTAACAGGACTTCTGGTTTAAAAGGAAATTGAAACTGTTAGAAAATAATCAGCTACAGTTAACGTTGAGAGTCAAACTGAACTTCGCACCATATATTCACATGGAAATAGTGTCGATGACTAAGCGCAAAGTGTCAGTTATTAATTTATAGGGTTTTACTTTCGGTAATTAATAGACAGGTTTAAGAGTCTTGCAAGCATTTGTTTCAAAGGCAATTTTAAACCTCTTAGATTTCTTTTGATGGTGTTTTTTTAATGTACAAAACTTTTCATCCGGTAAACAAGGAAGTATTGGCTACAAATATTAAGTAGCAGCAAGCATATTCAAGGCGTAGCAAGTATTTTCATCGGCGTGTAAAGACATGCACTTTTCTAGGTCAGTGTCATTTATCTAATGTGCCTGAATATACGTGTATGAAAACAAATGGAGTTGTAAGTGCATAATCTTGCAGCGACATGGGCCGAGTAAGTGAGTGAGTGAGTGAGGTTTAACTCCGCTGTTAGCAATAATCCTGCAAAATCACGTTGGGGAATCACCACGTTTGTAGAGCCCCTACACCTAGAAATGCTCGGAATTGTATCGATTTTCATGGGCGCTGGCCTACAGAAAAAGCTCATATCACGGACGTCTGTTGGACGTCGGATAGCAGGCATGGGAGCTTGAGGAGTATTGCCGGTTATAGCTATTTTCAGAGAGGTTGCCTACGTTCAACATGTCAGAGAATATCAATAAGTTACACACGTAAATCTCAAGGTGTGCAGTTTGTTGTGTATCCAAGCACGAACGCACTTTTTTTCAGCAGTTATAATTAAGATTTGTAACTAATGACATACCCAATAACCGACACTCACTTTACATGCATGGATCCCGTGAATATCCTGGTTAGAATTGGTATTCGGCAACCCATGCTTGTCGTAAGAGGCGAGGTCGGGTGGTCGGGCTTGCTGACTTGGTTGATGCATGTCATCGTATCCCAATTGCGTAGATTGATGATCATGTCAATCACTGGACTGTCTGGTTCAGAATCGATAATTTACAGATTGTCGTCATATAGCTGGGGTACTGCTGAGTGCGGCGTAAAACAACAAACACAAACAAAAACAAACAACTTGTACATGGAATACTAGGCAGACATGCTTTCCGTCCTGTGCAACGTCAGATATATACAAATCAACCATCGATAGGGATAATCAGCTCTTGTGGGTACCACCAAACACGAATTGAGCCTGGTACATTACAACAGACAGATTTGCTTATATCACCATGCAGCCCTATTCCTCCTTCCCATCCAGCCTTGCTTATGTCACAGTCACAAACAAAGTTAAGGTCAGGTCAGCCACATTGTGACCAGAATTGTACCTGAAACTCTATCGTGTGTTCATGAGCTGCATATTTATTACATTATTTATTACATTACCATTTTGCTAGTACCCTTACTTTGATATGGTCCAGATTAGCAAGGTTTGATTGTGCTTGCCACATATAAGTAATTATCCTTGGTATTTGTTTGTTTTTAAATCAATTTTACACAGTGTAATATTTATTACATTAGACCTGCCAGCTGGAGAGCGAACTTGAAAGTGTCAGATGAAGGTTACTTGAGTTATCTCCCTTCTTTGTCGCCATAATCACCACCACACAACAGCAGGGCTGTTCCAAAAATGATGTTGTATTCTGCATTATTCAAACTGGGCCATCTCGCCATTGAAACTTATAACATAGAACAAAACAAAAAGATTTCTTCATATTTTTTATCTGTATCTATGCTGTAAAATATGTATAAACATGTTTATTTCAAAAAGATCATATCAATAAAAGCGGGGACATAAACCAGCCCATAAGCAACAACAGGAAAAAGAGGACGGAGTTAGTGTCCAATATGGAGAGACACCTGGTTCATGGTTAAAAAAAATAACATTACATTTTTTATTAGTCATTGCAATTAAGGCATACAATAGAAAATACATATATAATCTGTGTAGACATATAATAAAACACATTTTATTAAGAAATCTTTGAGAGCATTTGATAATCAATGTAATGCTACCTGCGCACCACTATTCAGGAATTACGTGAGGACTTTAGATATTTCAAACAAAATTGGAAATAACATCATTATAATGATCAAAATATTTTAAAGAAAACCAATAATGCAAAGTCTGAGGTAATTATTTAATTTTTGATTTTGTCAAATTAACAAGAAGTTTAAATCAAATCATTGTATATATCAAATATGTCATCCTACTGCTAGTATTGTCTGTACTATAATGCTGGAACTTTAAGTAAAGATGCCATTAGTGAAATAAATTCAAACAAAATGATTAAACCAACCATTCGACTAACGTGTCTTTGTCACCAGAAACAAAGCTTCATGTAATCATGTAATCACATAAACATAATTCATAATGCTGTCAAAGTTCCAATATGAACGCAACAGTATGGAATGTACACATAGATATCACAGTGGCTTATCACAGTCTCATGTTTCAGTATAAATAGTCATATATGTATATACAAGTTCACACAGGATTCAAGATGATTTCTCTTCTTCAGGTTGTCATTTCATAATTGTGAAGGTCATTTTATTCCCAGTACACACCCACACAGCATACAAATATGTTGATTTCCTTCTTGAAAATGCTTTCCATAAGATAAATCAATTTGACTTTGATAACATTTATAAAACAACTGTCTGAATTGCAGATCTATCTGACATCCATGAATGTTTTGTGGAAGGGTTATTGTTCGGTGTCTGGTTCTAGACGGGGTTCGTTGTCACTGATCAGGTCAAGAATCCGTTTCTTGTCCATTTCTAGTTTTGCAAGATTTGATTTGGCCTGGGTAAGTTTCCCAGATGCAGCCTTCCGGAGGCTGTCATGTTTACCGCGATCCTTGCTTCCTCCTTTCTCAGCAAGTTCCATCTCTGCCGTAATTTCGGTCTCCAGGGCTCCGATATTTTCACTGACTTTCAGAATGTTTTGGTTGACCTCAGCAAAGTCAGCACAGAGATTGTCATACTTGTCCTGTTGGTTAATAGCAAAGAATAAGTGAGAATGACTTTTAAACTTTTAGCAATATCCAAGCAGGGGATGTGCTTCACACATTGTACTAATATGGGAATGGAACCCAGGCCAAGGGTGTGATGAGCAAACGCTTCAACCACTAGCCTACCTCATCACCCTAACAGTAAAGAAGTTTGATTAATCAATGCAGTGAGAAATTCAAACTAAATGATATAATATTTTTTAAGAAATATTTACTCTAAACAAGTAGGTGAAATGTCCACAGAGGAAAACATCCTAGTCAGACAAATTCAAATTTGTCATATTCTGTCTTGAAAATAAACATGAAAAAGTTTCAGTTCAAATATCATTTTGAAAAGATAAACCAGCACTATTCCAGCCATTGATTGACCAGGCCTAGTTCCACAAGAAGCATTCTCAAAAAGTTCTGCTCACATGAGTGTTATCTTTGGTGTCGTCAGTGGGAGTTGTCTCCCCTTGATTGCCCATGCTATTGAAGACTGTATTGTAGAGGGCAGTGCCCGTCATGTTGGCCATCATGAAGCTAGGCGGGACATGCCGATTCAGCACTGTAGTGCCTACAAACATTCCATGAAAGCATAACAGAAGTTGAATAATAATTAATTTAATAAATATGAAACTGTTCATTAGTGGCATAATCATAAATTACTTTAACACAATCTGACTCTCACAAATGGGGTTTAGCTTTGATTATTTCACTTGAGATATAGTGATGTGCGTACATGTGTGTGGCTGCTTGTGGTAGTCTGTACTTATGTTGTGTTCCAGTGCTAGCCCACTGAGATACCAGTTTAACATGGATACAAACACATCATACTGACATTATATTGATACTGACAAGAACCATCTTTCAACATATTTTGGTATGCCGCCACCCTCCAATCTCTGGTCAGATGTTCGATGCACTACACCCCAGAGGCAGTCGTGAAGAAGTAAACAGTATAAGGGGTTCCATGCAGTAGGATGACACTGACCTGCAGTGGAGTACTTTTGGCTGAGCTCCCTGATCCTCCTGTTGACTGCGGGGGTAGCTCCCTGCGCGTCTGCCTGGACCATCTTGTCTTTGACACTTCCCAGCATGCTCTGCAGTTTGTTTGTCATCGAAAAGTTCGAATACTTGGAAAGTCTGGGGACAGGAGAATGTTAAATCTCAGTAAAAATGATATAGATGACTCAACATCTTTTTCTTATATTAAAAAAGAAAAAGTATTTGAGTATAACTGACATAAATATGAACAAAGATGAATGTTATATGATGCTGGTGTCATTGGAGTGTGATCATAAGATTCTGGCATGAGGAAGGGACCTGCCAGTGAATTTCAGTGCCATCTGTGCCCCTCTCTGGGTATGATGTGTCTAAACATTCGTACATCAAAAAGAAACAAAGACTCTTTGACCCACCTGTCCTCAATCCTGTCCTGTGTAAAGCGCAAACCCTGGGAGTCTACAGAGGGGAGGAGTTTCACCTCCAGGAGGTCCTCCACCACCCTGGACTTGCCATCCTCGTTGTGGTGGTTGTTGAACAGGTTCTGAAGCATCTTCTCTGCAGCCAGGTCACTGCCAGTGTTGGACTTGGAGAGGGCAGAGGATGATCGGTTGAAGCGAGCAAAGAACAGGTCATCACAGATGACAGTGAGAGCCCGCTGGTATTCCTTCACGAACGCTGGGTTAGCATCATCTCGTAGGTCACCTAGGATTGAGAATCATTATGAATGATGTCTATATCTCAACACAATGGGATTTTTTAAGAGTTTTACTGTTTCTAATCGTTACACAAGCAAAATATTTATTGCTACATGTGAATAATGAATACCCCGTTCGACGTAATAAGAGCCCGGCTCTAATAACCGCCCACAGCAATACCTGCTAATATATTGGCTAGTGAACAATCCCAATTAGCACCCATTCCGAATGTCACAAGTCACAAGACTTATTTATTCGTGTATAATACACACTCGTTTGTTATATGCACCCTTAATTATGGGCAATTCCATTCTGGAAAACATATCTGTCGTATATAATCCACACAGTCTTTTCTTTTGAATCATTTCAGGCTGTCGGCATAAATCACGAAGTTATGATCTTTCAACTGTTTTTTTCTCTCACCAAAATAATGTTCTAATAATAACCCCCTATTTCTAATTTTGAGAGCACCCTGGGCGCTTATTACGTCCAATACGGTATCTACTAAATATATTCAATGACTGTTGGTGCACAATGTCACACAAACAGACAAGCAACCAATATATACCAATGAACAGTACAGATATGATTTGATTGAAAAAACTGTTTAAGTCACTTTCCAAAACTGTTATGGGGAACAGATTGTTGTTGGTACAATTAGCAACGATCAACATCCTCAGAGTACAATGACACATAATCCACCTGGTCATACATTGTGACAACCTGATCTGGATTTCAGTCAGGTCTTGAATCCAACATACATGGGGTACTGCACTGAACACAAGGAATTTGCTTCAGAAGACACATACCTGACTTGACATGGGCAAGACAGTGCACCATCACCAAGATGAACTCTCCCACCGAGTCCAGACGGGCTGAGCGAAGGTACAGTATACGGTTGTTGGCATCAAAGTGAAACGAGTTGCGGTACAGGTTTCCAGTGAGATGTTCATTGGCTGGGATCTTGTCAGCCAGCAGGATGGTGACTGGAGCATGGTGACAATGGCGACCTACTAGATCAGCAACGAAGCAGCCGAACTTATACACAATGAAAGACCTTGAAGTGACCTTGTTCAGGTCAACTGGTTGGAGTTCCTTGTCATTCATCCAGTCAGCATCTCTCGAGTCCAAGGACGTGTCTCCTGGAACAGTCATACAATGTTTGCCGTATGCTATATACCCAGAAGTATCATGGGAAACAAGAGGAAGACAAAGGTCATATTTCTTAATGCAAATCATTGTATCGCATCAATCACTCATTTCGTCACTAAGAACACACTGAACCCAAATTTTTAAAAAAGCAGGTTTTGATTTCTTCATTTTTTTCATGTGTGACTGCATTTGTGTCTTTGTGTGTGTGTGTGTTACTTAAAGAATCAATTTTTGTTATCAAATATTAAACTTGTGTACTACCTGGTGCTGGTGTGGAAGACTTCCCTCCATCAGCCAGAGTCTGCTTCATGGACTCCAGCTTTTTGTACAGCGGCGATGCCATAAGCAGACTCATCAGCTCAGCCTCATTCAGAGGGGCAGCCATGTTGTACGTTTCAGGAAGTGTCTCAGGCTGGCTAACAGGGGCAGAGGTCAGAGGTGTCATTTCCTGTGGAGGTGGTGCAGAACTTCCCACTGGGTCCTGTCTGCTCAACAGGTCGATGTTCAGTGTCTCTTGTAGAGTGAGCATCTGCATTGGGGATACAGGAATAGTTTAGACACAAATTCCTTCAGTACATGTCAATGTTTACATTTAACAAGTTTATTGTGATACAGCAACTATTTAAAGTCCCTATTTTCAAAAGAAACAATGAGCTCTTGGTACTACAACAGCTGAATGTTTGGATGGCGTCAAGTTAGCATCAGCCTACTAGGGCTGGGAGGGATAGCTCGGGTACTCGGGTTGGGTGGGTCCTGAGTAGGTCCCAGGTACCCATAAGACTACCCAGAGCCGTGGTTAGTCATGTGATATATTGTTAATGACAAAAACTCACTTGTGCCAGCCCTACACCCTACTTACTTCATCAGTCTTGAGTCTGTCTCTTTCACTCCTTTGGCGGGACTCAAGGTCGCGCTTCTCCTCGCGGAGGTTGTCCTTCACCTCCTGCTCCTTCTTCTTCAGCTTCTCCTCCTTCCTCTTCTTGATCCTCTCCTGTAGACTGGTGTTCATCCTGAGTCGGTCGGCCTCCATCTTGTTGAGGAGAGACTGCAGGTCCTTATCATGCTGCTGCATGATGCGTTCCTGCTCACTCTTGCTGGCTCCGTCGTTCTTCAGGCGTTCCAGCTCCTCCTGTAAAACATGGATCAAATGTGTGAGTGAATGCTGTTGAACACTGTAGTCCCAAATATTTGAGCTGGAGGCAGAGATGGAAACAGTGGTTTATAGCATTAGCAAGAATTCACGATGTAACTTTGGGTATGATGACCCCAAATTGTAATCCTCTTTTGAAAATTATGGGATACTGGGGATCTATCCTGACCGAAAATCACATGGAAGCATGCCATCTACATCCATGTCAAACTGACACTCGTAATAACAAACATTTTTTATGCAATAGATGCATTCTATTTGATTCCTGACAATTGACAATTACACTGATTCCCCAATTTCATACATGAACCTTTTGGGGTCTCATTTACATATTCCACTGATGCTGACCTGCATCTTCTGTTTGCGTTCTTTGACCAGATCCTCCTTCCTCTTGTTGAGTGAGTGGATGTTCTTCTCATGTTTCTCCTTGTCTCGTTTCGTCTCCTCCTCCAGTTGTCTGGCATACTCCTCCATCTCTGATTCTAGCCGCTTCTTCTCCGCCTTCTCAAACTCTGCAACATTCGGCGATAAACTGCATATTTTGTACCCATGAGCAGAAACAAAAAATAAAATTTGGGCAATGACAGACTTGAGTGAGTGGAAACATATGCCAGGCCGCAAAATTCCAGCTCTATCATGGCAGCATTTGGACCATCAAACTAGTGGATTGATAACACATCATTAGGTGGTCACACATTGGTGGTGTGTTCTTCCAATGGGTGACCTACATGTTACTTTGGATGCATCAGGGACAACCTCTCTGACAGTGTTTGCCCACTCCCAGTTTCAGTCAAGTTAGAAGAGCATGAGATGGTCAGGTTACTATATATTTCTTTTACCCCTGATGCAAATACTGGTCAGCTCTTATAGCTGGCAAGTACAAGGTGCCAGGATATTAGGGCTCTATTACACAGTTACACATATATACAGTGGTGGAGATCTGTTGCCCTATGAACGTCTGAGGACAAAGTGAGGACCCCCGAGAGGAACCAATTGCCTATACACAGTTTATTCATGTTACGACATGTGGTGCAGATCTGTTGCCCCATGTAGGTTTGAGGACAAAGTGAGCTCACCCTTCTGCTCCTTCTTGAGGCGTTCCTCCTGTTCTCTCCTTTGGTCGTCAAGCCTCTGTTTCACTTCCTCCAACTCCTCGGCAGCCATCTCAGCCTGACCTGCATCCTCTTTCTCTGGGGAGTATCTTTTCAAGGCCTCAGCGAACTCCTGCAATGCATCATTTAGTCAATATACTTCACTGACAGCGTCAGAAGAGGGACACAAAAAGAACATGATACTGTAACAATTTCAGGATTTAAATGATATTTTTTACTGGCTCTGCAACATTTTTACTATATACATATAGCTGATTCTACCTTGTAGTGCTTCTCTTTCAGGTCAAGCTGTGCCCGGGCAAACTGCACCTCCCAGTCTGCAAGAGCTCCGCGTTCAATCTCTTTCTCATCTGCTGCCAATCGGCGGTCAAGGTCAGACAACTCCATCTGTTGGCGATTCAGTAAATCAGCTCGACGGTCCTGTAGCTCCTGGGGGCCAAGTCCTTGATTCTAAACAATGCAGGAGACAAATGGTTATACACCTAACATTTGGATTTCATTTTGAAATAGACCCAAAGGCTATAATGTAACACATCTTCAAGCCAAGTGAGATTATGAACAGACTGCCTCATCATCTGTGATCTGGTTTCATGACTACTGCTATATACACACAAGTGTGGGGAGTGGCTACGAGCATGCATGGCTTTAAGCACTGACAATTTCCGATACATCATCAGTGAGAGTGAGTTTGATTTTAAAAATCCAACATTGGGGCTGGGACAAGTCTACTCAGTACCCACCCGACCCGAGTACCCGAGTTACCCGTCCCAGCCCTATCTGACATATATTTATTTCTCATCCCTGGTGTTTTTTATCAATAATTTTTTTTTTCATTTCTGTGTTTGCTTGCGAGAGTGGGTTTTCCGTAATGTCACTCACACACTGCATGAGGCACAAAGGGGCTTCACAAACCTAACAACAGGTGCCATTACTAGAATGTTTACAGGAAAGCATACCTGAAGCTCATGGAGCTCGTCCTGGTGTCGTTTCAACATGGCATCCCTCTCGTTGTCGTACTTGTCATGTAGCTTGCTAAGTGCCCCATCAACTATCACCTTCTTCTTGGCATCAAACTGACTCTCCAAGTCACGCAGCTCCTAAAACATAACAATTGATAAAACATGTATTGTGGCACGTGAATTAAGGGTTACACAATTAAAGTAGTATTTCAAGTCAGTTGTTTGATGCAAGGAAGGCCCAAAGTGCTCAGTTACCAAGGAAACCATGAACACACATATAGCCAATAGGGATCATTATCAGGGTTAGTCTGTGATTCGAACCCAGAATCAGTGGATCCTGGTAGCAAAGGACCACAACTCTGCACAGTGAGTCAATGTAACCATGCACCATTGTCCTCCTATATGAACAAGAGAGGTGAGGTAATGGGGTTTAATGATGTGTTCAAGATTATGTAACTTACGTTGGGATGTGCAAGCAAGTGTTGGTGTGTGACTGCTTCTACTAGCCCAGACGAGGTGATGTGAGGTGAAATGGGGTTCAACGTCCCATCCAAGATTATTGCACTTATATAGCGACGTGCATGTACGTGTGTGTTTGTACTAGACTGATGCCGATTTATAGTGCTAGCTCACTGAGATACCATGCCGCAGTTTAACATGAATACCCCACTCAGACACAGTATACTGACTCCGAGCCGACCAGCCCTTGTTTTAGCCCCTTACTGCCGAGCGCCAGACAGGGTAACAACAAGTACCATCTTTTAACAACTTTTTCGTATGACACAGCCGGGAATCGAACCCTGGACCTTCCGCTCTCAGGGCGGGTGCTCTACCACTAGACCACGGAGCTAGTGCTAGCCCAGACGAATGCCAGTTTTATAATGTTAGGCAACAGAGATGCCATGGAGCAGTTCAACATCAAATCCCAACTCAGACACAGCATAATGACTTCAAAGTACTATCATTAAGCGTCTTTTGGCATGTAGAGGCCAGAGGATCAAACCACCAAACTTCCACTCTCTGGGCAGACACTTTATCCACTTGACCATGGAGGCAGTCCCCTTACGATCAGGATTGAGTGAAGCATGATGAGTAGAAACACAAATAAAACAAATCTTGTACTTCTAGCATTGATTCTTATAGCTATCAACTATGCTAGGAATACATCACTGAATTGTAAATATATGAAATGAACAACTGATATCATCTGTGATATTCATGCAAATAATGGCAACGCCAGACATCAGGTTCTGAAGTTTAAAACTTTTGAATATATGCTGTAAATACCTAAAAATCTGAGCATGCCTGTTGGCTCGGACAGCCATGATGACCTACAAGACCTGAGCGTGCCTGTTGGCTAGGACAGCCTTGATGACCTAAAAGACCTGAACATGCCTGTTGGCTCGGACAGCCATGATGACCTACACGACCTGAGCATGCCTGTTGGCTAGGACAGCCTTGATGACCTAAAAGACCTGAACATGCCTGTTGGCTCGGACAGCCATGATGACCTACACGACCTGAGCATGCCTGTTGGGTAGGACAGCCTTGATGACCTAAAAGACCTGAACATGCCTGTTGGCTCCGACAGCCATGATGACCTACACGACCTGAACATGCCTGTTGGCCAGGACAGCCTTGATGACCTAAAAGACCTGAACATGCCTGTTGGCCAGGACAGCCTTGATGACCTAAAAGACCTGAACATGCCTGTTGGCTAGGACAGCCTTGATGACCTAAAAGACCTGAACATGCCTGTTGGCCAGGACAGCCTTGATGACCTAAAAGACCTGAACATGCCTGTTGGCCAGGACAGCCTTGATGACCTAAAAGACCTGAACATGCCTGTTGGCCAGGACAGCCTTGATGACCTAAAAGACCTGAACATGCCTGTTGGCTAGGACAGCCTTGATGACCTACAAGCGTGAACATGCCTGTTGGCTCCGACAGCCATGATGACCTACACGACCTGAACATGCCTGTTGGCCAGGACAGCCTTGATGACCTAATTGACCTGAGCATGCCTGTTGGCTAGGACAGCCTTGATGACCTAAAAGACCTGAGCATGCCTGTTGGCCAGGACAGCCTTGATGACCTACACGACCTGAAGATGCCTGTTGGCCAGGACAGCCTTGATGACCTAAAAGACCTGAACATGCCTGTTGGCCAGGACAGCCTTGATGACCTAAAAGACCTGAGCATGCCTGTTGGCTAGGACAGCCTTGATGACCTACAAGCGTGAACATGCCTGTTGGCCAGGACAGCCTTGATGACCTAAAAGACCTGAGCATGCCTGTTGGCTAGGACAGCCTTGATGACCTACAAGCGTGAACATGCCTGTTGGTTGGGACATCGTTGTTGACCTTCACAAATGAGCATGTCACAGAGATTGACCATAAAATCCAATTTTGCCACCTCTTGAGACAAGCAATAGAGTTCTGAAACCTATTCTCATCCAAGTTTCATAGGGTGTGCCCAGCATCACCTGAACCACCCACCTGGGCATGTCTGTTGGCAAGAACAGCCTTGATGACCTTGTCACTGTCCTCTTGACCATTCTGGCGGATTCCCTCCTCGATTGCCTTCTGCTCTACAGCCTTCGCCTGTGGGTGATACCAACAGTAATAGGACAATTGTTTTCCCAGCAGTAATATTTTTCACATATTTGCAATCAAGTAAAACTGAATGGCAGTTAAATATTACCAATTGCTGACCTATTGTGAAATATTTCTCCATAGTACTTGACCAATATGCAGCCCTGAACATAATAAACCTAGAGTGTACATAGAGCAACAGGGTTCCAGAGTATGGCAGTAGTACCATAACAGCTGTGTGCCAGTGGGAACAAGCTCTTGTTCCACGGAGCTATCACAGAACTATGACTGTTATTATTTATATACTTTAACATGGACTGGGGACAGTCACAACTCCCCCATCTCATTGTCCACGTGTGGAGGCTGTTCCTCATGTACCTGTTTCAGTTTGATCTCATCCACTTCCTTCTTCTGTTCCAGCATCTCTTGGGTCATCTCCGCCTCCTGTTTGCGTCTCAGCTGATCCATCTTACGCTTACGTCTGTGTGCCATCTTCTCCCTCATTGCAAGCTGTTGGCGGTCACGCTCTGTGTCCAGGCGGTCTGCCAGGTCGTCCAACTCCTGCTGGTGTGAGGCTAGCAGCTGGAACATAGCAGATGGCTTACATCACACATAAGATAGACAGTACTTTACAATAGATTCTTGCTGGTGTGAGGCTGAAAGCTGGAACATTGGAGCAGACGGCTTATAAGATACATAACAGAGACAGGGAATCTTGACCGAGTGCCTTTTAATATCAAATATATCAACATGAGTTGATAAAAGTGGAAATGTTTTTTTCCACTTTTATCAATGAGTGTTGATATATTTGATATCAAAAGACACTTTTATTTATCATCCAACATCATTCTTCAAACTTTTTCAGTTTGTAGACAGTAATAAGCAGTGTCTTAAGTGTAAAAAGTATTGCTAACAGCTTCAGTAACAGAGCCATTAGTGATTCATTTGATTCTGACGTCATGGTAACCAATGATGTCACAATGGTCTGCAAAGCATTGTGATGTAATTTCATTGCAGCGAATGTACAATGTAGATACAGCTTGATCTCACCCAAGCGATATCTCCTGTGGGAACCAGATTTGTATGATAAAGTACTCTATATTCTAAATCCAACTCCTTCTGACAAAGATACCCACATCTGTATGGAAGCTTGTACAGATCAGACAGTACTAACTGAGTCAGCAATAAGTGCAACTGTGTGGACCAGGAAAGCCCAGTGGCATACAGATGCACAAGCAACTACGTGTGAGTGTATGTCAGTTCACATACATGTGTAAATGAACTCACTATGGCAAGATGGTCGTAGCACATATCAGAACTAGAATGTATTTACATGGGAGGATGGCCATATACACAGAGATCTGAACTTCATACTCCACTCAGGATGGCAGGATGGCCATATACACAGGTGAACTTGAATGTACTCACTGCAGCAAGTTGTTCTTGACTCAGATCCGACCGAGCAGCTGCCTCGGCTGCCAGCTTGTTCTTCCTCTCATGGAGGATCTTCTCCCTCTCCGAGTCGAGGTTGTTCCTCAGGTCCTGCTCCTGGCCTGTTGCTTCTTGTTCTAACTTGGTTCCCAGCTGCTCACGATCCTGCTTCTGCCGCTTCCGCAGCTCCTCCTTGGCCCGTTGCTGGGGAAACACACCATTAGCATCAATACACAGAATTCACATTTCATAAAAACAGTGATTGGATGTTTTGCAGTTTAGCAGTATGCCATCCATATCATGGCAGGAATCACCACAGATGGGCTTCACATTGCATCGAGCAATGAATGACCTAAATTCAGAATTTTGGATAGGTATTTTTTTAATGAGTTCTTAACCATTCAAATACGTATACAATGGCACTGATCACTAACTATATATGAGCTGATAGGAATAAGAAAGAAGGATAATAACTTAACCTTTGCCACTCTGGTATTATTAATGCTGGTAATAACCAAGTCCAGTAACGTGTCAACTTGTATTCACCTGTTCCTTCTTGAGTGCCTGTTCCTGGATGGACTCTCCATACTTGACCTCTGGCATGTGATGGAGGTCAGCTCCAGGTGTCTCTCCCGTCCCCGAGCCGGCTTGCTTCATCTGGAGTGTCTGCTCCTCTACAAACTTCTGGGCTGCACTCTCCTCCATTCTTCTCTGTGCATCCCTCAACCGACGAGCACGTCTTGTGGCTATTCTCGCCTGCAAGAAGTACAGTGTGTCATACTGAATACCCTCCTTGTTCAGACATAATGCAATGTAGCAATGTGTTGTAAGAGGAACTCCACATGGTACTTGATATAGACACTAACACTGTCTTATTACTTCAAAAATTGGCATTGTGATAAAGTGATTGGTGAATGGTAATAAATCTGTAACATTTGAAACAAAATACATCTTGTATGTCACCTGTATGTCACTGAGCTGCCTGTTCTTCCCGCTGGTCATCTCAGGGTCCCCCACACCCCACGTCCCACCCACCTGTATGTCACTGAGCTGCCTGTTCTTCTCGCTGGTCATCTCAGGGTCCCCCCACACCCCACCCACCTGTATGTCACTGAGCTGCCTGTTCTTCCCGCTGGTCATCTCAGGGTCCCCCACACCCCACGTCCCACCCACCTGTATGTCACTGAGCTGCCTGTTCTTCTCGCTGGTCATCTCCATGTCCAGGGATGCCAGTTCCTGCTTGTAGTCCTCCAGCATCCTCTGGACAGCCAGCTCCTGACCTGGCAGTGTATGCTTGTTGATCTACAAGTAGAAAACATTGTCAGTAATGATCATGAAAACAATGCTCCCCAGCATGTCTACACCAATAGGCTTGCCCAAGTGTGATGTGATGATCCTGCCTCCACTGGATTCCTGCTGTCATGAATCTAAGCATCTTATTCACAATAGTACTTGCCACACAACCCTCTAGTTGACTTGACCTCTCTATTTCCTCTTTTTTCCTTTCTAGCATTCATTTACTGAGATTTGTTTCATCATGCTACCAGTAATTGAAACATGAAAATGAAAAACGTTCCTCACGATCTGGGTTCAAAGTCAAAGGTTCTGCTAACACACCTGTTTCAAAATGTCTCTGTGAATGTCTTTGAGTGAGACTGTGTGGTCTTCATCTATGGCTAGTGTAGCTTGTCTGATCTGCTCATTCTCCTGGGCATCCAGTTCTGCTTCTGCAGCCTCACGCTCCTGGCGATGCTGTTCATCCAGGGACTTCTTCAGGCGGTCCAGTTGCTCTGGGTTGCCACCTTGGATCACCTTGGTTGACAGCTGCAGTGGGAAGAAGGTAAAACTTCAAACATATACATTCTGACACATCCTTGAATTCATATGTAGATGTATCTTATGATTGAAATTCATGGAACAAACATTCCGAGAGTGATATGGATGACAAGAAGATGGTATCCATACTGTCTAAGATTTATTACCAACATTCACATCCTCAATGAACAAGATATTATTTATAACATATTTCACCTCAGCCATTTCTCTTTCTTGTTTGTCTCTCAGATTGTTAAGTCTCTGTCTGCGCCGATCTGCCATCTTCCTCCGGGTAGTTTCTATCTGCTGCTGTTGCCAGTTCCTCATCTTCTGTTGCAGCTGTGCCTCCTGCTCCAGCTGGGACTGCAGCAGACGGTCAACCAGCTCCTCCTGCACCAGCTTCTCATCTCCCAGTGATTTCTACACAGGATGTCAAGTTGAAAATCAAAAATAGATTTCTGCAGGCAAATGATATCCATCTTTTTCATAAATTGTTTTTTTATATGAAAATAGGTAAACAGCTTTTGTCTATGAACTTCTGATTTGATACATCATGATCCAAATAAATGGGAATATGTAATATCTTTGTTGTTATTTGGAACAGTTCTTATTTGTAAGGGATATACAAACCACACATTTTAATAAATAAATACAGAAGATGCAATATCATCCAGTGGAAACTTATGAAACACTTACAAGTTTTTGCTTAATTCCCTTTGACATCTTCTTTCGATGTATGTCAGAGATGGCCGGCACAGCATCAGACTCAGACTTGGCCGATCCAGCCATCTCCTCCGAATGAAGTGTGTTCATCAACTCTTGTTCTGTCTTCAGTTTAATGTCAAGGTCATCTGCACCATCTACAGGCTTTGGCAAGCCAGCTTGCTCTGCCTTAAGGACATAGATGAGAATGAGGATCAGAATCAGGTCATTGATAATTATTTTGATAATTAATTCCCAATTTTTCAGAGCCCTTTTCCTAAGAATGATGATGTAAAAACACTTGAGTTTCAAACTGGAGAATGATATATATGACATCACCAGACCCAAGGATGAGATTTCTAGCACACAAATTCAGGACTTCAAAAAAAGGGTTAAACTTGGATAGCATGTAACTTCTAATGCAATGGTTGAGGGATTTGGGTTTAATACAGCAGTGATGGATGTTCATTGACATGAAGTCACATTTATGAGTGAGAAAGTCCAAATAGTGATGCAGGTTTGGAGGGATTTCATATTTTCAAGACCCAGTATCATAATAAAGGAAATCAGAACATATTCAAGTAGATCCTCGGGAAACTGTAGGGAAACAGGTCTCCACAACATGTTGCAGTACCTCAGACAATCTGGAACCTACCATGCCACACAAGGACAACCTACCTCCCTCTGATGCTTTTCTCTGAGCATGCTTTCCCTCTGTTTACGCCTCTCGGCAAGTTTGTGGCGAAGACCATCCAAGTATCTGTCCCTTTCCTTGTTGTGGGTAGCCAGTGCAGCCTCTAGGTCACGATCATGGTTTGACAGGATGTCCTTGACCTCCGAGTCCTTCAGATCACCTATAGGGAAAGGAATATCTTCACAAACATATTTCAAAGTGCAAGCTACCCTTTCTTGTTAATGATGGTATTGTGCTATAATCAGACAAAGCAAAATTGTGATTGCCATGAAAGTTTCAGTGACCAAGTCAAATCCAAAGCCTAATTTCACAGACAGATGTTCTGAACCTGATTCAGTGACAATGGTCGAATACAAGCACTGACCCTGCAGCTTGACCGCCAGCGCCTGGCTGAGGCCGTCCATGATGCCACGTCTCTTGGCGTCCTGGTCCTGCAGAATGTTGTCTAGAGCTTCCTTCTCATCCTTCTCAAGGTCACGCTCCAGCTCCATCTTCTCACCATTCTGGCGCCGCAGCAGTTCCGCCTGATCCTGAGTCGTCTGCACAAACACATAGATAATGATTTAGACATTTGTTGGGATTTCTAATGGTGAAACTAATTTGCTAAACATGACCTAAAACCATACTTGATTGTTATTTCAGCATCAAATCCTACATACAAGTACAAACAAATTGAGTGAATACTTATTTGTGTGTTTTTTTCTGAAAGGAGAATATTCCAGTCGAGGTCCAGCATGAGACACTGAAAATGGGCATCACACATTCTACCCATGTGTAGAAACTCAGGTCATCCATTTGATGAGCAAACACTTTAACCACGAAGCTACCCAACAGAAACTGTAATCCTATTAAGCATCTGAGAAAGACAATAGAAAGCAGTCACTCAACTTAGAACTGTTCCTTCATGGGTGAGTGAGTATGATTTTACACCACTTTTAGCCATATTCCAGGCATGCCATGTCAGGGACACCAGAAATAGCCTTCACACATAGTACCCATGAGGAGAATCCAACCTAGACCTTCGGTGCTCCAAGTGAATTCTTTAACTATTTGACTACCCAAACACCCCCAAGCACTCAAGGCTTTGCATGCTTCACTCCAGATTGTGCTAGGTACCTGTGCTCCTCCTGTTCTGTTGATGTTGAACTTTGAAGTGGAGTCCCCTGCCTCGCCTCGCTGCATCCTCTCCCACATCTCCCGTGACATCGGGATGTTGCCCGAGTTGAGCTTGTCCAGAAGCAGCTGCAGAGCCGACATCAGCTCAGACTCACGTGTGTGGCCTGGAATCAAACAGTCAGTGAATGAGAGATGGGTTCCACTCCAGTTGGTCAGTGCATGTCAGCTTATTGGGGGAGAAAACAGACTGGGTAGGGTGCTGACAACCCAAGGATCATAATCAAGGTGAATCAAGGTTAATCAAACTTGAACCAACAACCAATACAATCCTGGAATCTACTGACAAATCTACAGGAAGATCTGCACCTTAATCAACTGTGGCTAGTTTCATGTTACAGGTAGAGGCATGCTAGTGCTTAGAGCAATATCATTGCTTAGAATGAGTGAGTTTCACAACACTTAGAACAGTATTCCAGTAATATCACAGCAGTTCAGCTTATTTGGAGGTAAGCCCGAAGTAATGTAGGTTTTAGGCGTTTACCACTTTGGTGAAACCCACAAGCATGGGTATAGTGCTGACAAAATTAGAACCATAATCAGGGTGAACCAGGATTTGAACCCATGATCATAAAGTTCTGGCATGCCCAAGGGATGCAACGCTGCACAGCGAAATACGGCACATCAGATGACTGGGCTGGTTAAAGGAACTGAAGACTTCTGCATGGTGAGTGAACAGAAAGACCACTGTCTTCATACATTTACAAACAATAGACGATGTCTGTGATTGAACTGTTGATGCTTGTCACTTTCATTACAATTGAACTATTATTAATTGTTCTACATATGTATTCAACTTCTTACCAAATTTATATTTGTTGTGGCTTCCCATGTTGATGTTAGCGTTGACCACAGTGGGGCCATCACTGGCACCCTGCTGTAGTCCTTCTCTCTCCATTCTGCCTCCACGATTCTGTTGGCGACGTTCGAGATCGGACAGTTTGTCTGGGTCAAGGTTGTTTAGGAGTTTCTTCAGTTCATCATTTTGGGCAGAGATTCGGCTGTAGAATCCTCTCAGGTCCTCTTGTTGCCGTGCCAACTGTGATGCCATATGAAGGTTCTGGTCCTCAAGCTTGTCGTACAGAACCCGGACATTAAAGTCCTCCAGTTCATGGTCTTTGCGGAAATCTAGACAAGAAGATTAGGTATTGAACAGGTTGCAACTTATCCCATGTTACACTTTTGTGCATGGTCATAAACATACATGACAAATGTTTGACGGCATTCCAATTCCAGTATGACCTTACCCACTGAAGATCCTGAAGAAATTTCAGCTCCATCTCCACTTGGTCGGGGTCCAAGATGACCACCACCACACCTGGAACAGTTTTCAGAATACAATCCAAATGCCAACACAGGAAATGCATGTAAAATACAAACAGAACAAAAGTTTCAAAAGATTTTCACAGTTTGTACTTTGACATTTTTATATGATTGAAGTATTGCTGAATATATAAAAAATGTGATATCCTAACCAGATCTTCTCATAAAATGTCCTTTATCCAGAAAACACATTGTTATATTTTGTATATGATAATACAAAGAGATACATTGTAAGCATAATAAACTGACACAAGATATTTGATGAATTTCCTCAACTACAGTGAGCTCTTATTAAGTTTAAGTCATGTGAATCTAGAAAATTGGATTGATGATATTGCCAATCAGGACCTATATTTATTCGGGTGAGTGAGTGATTTTGGTTTAAATCCACTTTGAACAATATTTCAGCTATATCACAGAATGTCAGTTTTATGTGGAAGGAGAGTTGAAAACTTTTGGAACCTTTGCTGGCATTTATATTGGGTTAGCAACAAAAAACAAGTTAACGGTGGTTTACCACCTTGGTGAAGCATGACCTTGGAGATGACAAACCAAGAAACAACAGGGTGAATCTGGGCTTCAAACCCATGATCATAGGTTCCTGGCATGCCAAAGGGACACAACTCTACACAGCTTATTGTGATGCCCCTGACTTAAGATGAGTGAGTGAGTATGGTTTTACGCCGCTTTTAGCAATATTCCAGCAATATCATGGCGGGGGACACCAGAAATGGGCCTCACACATTGTACCCATGTCGGGAATCCAACCCGGGGCTTCAGCGTGACGAGGGAATGCTTTAACCACTAGGCTACCCAACCGCCCCTCTGACTTAAGTTAATGAGGTTTCAGTGTAGACTTTTTCTTACTTCTCTGGCCAGTGATCCACATCATACCGCATATAAGATGGCACGGGAGGTGGTGCTCCCAGGCTGCGATATTTGGGCTTCCAGTGTTTCATGGGATAGATAATCGAGTCCCTCGGTTTCCACACCAGCACAGCCACAATCAGGAGCACCACACATGCTCCGAAAAAAGCGATGAGACCAATGATGAGTCCCCAGTCGGGTGCCTCGTTGGCAACGCTCTGCTTGTACACCCCCATAGCTGCGATGTTGGCTGGCGTTGACGGCAGGATGCGAGACACGCCATTGGGACAGGTGGTGCCAGCAGCCTTCACTGTGATGATAATCTCACTGTAATCAGAAGCAGTTGAGTGATAAAACAATGCCTGGGATGCCTGGGATGAGTCCAACTATACTACTTGCGTACCCCACCCGACAGGGAGTTGCGAACAAATTGTCCAAACAGGAATTCTTTACCACAGCCCTGGAAAAACTATTTACATACACGTATAAAACAATCTGACCATGCATACACTGAAGCTGAAGTTTTATCTTTACTCAGACACACAAAAGTCAGAAGGAATGTGTGCACTGTCAGAAAGAAATGCGAACATTAGTGACTTGTGGTGTAACCATGGAGTTTTATTGCTATTGTCATTAAACAGTATATCACGTGACTAACCATGAGTCTGGCTAGTCCTATGGGTACCCCTGTCCTATTCAGGACCCAGCCGACCCAAATACACGAGTTACCCATTCCAGCTCTAGTTAAAACCTTGAATATACAAGACATTTGGCAAGGAACAGCTAAACCAGTTTTTATGTTTAAAAAGATGTCCTGAAAGTACTGAATTTTGAAAATTTAGTGTCTCTGACAAAAATGCCAGGCACTCATGAATATCAAATGTGGGTCTCTTGATTCAGTCATGGCGCTGACCTGTCTGGTTCCTGTGAATCACTGAACACAAATATCCCAGCCTCAGTGAAGACATGGGCGAAAGTAGTGACCGTGACATTAGTGTTGGTGACCAGACTGGCCATCTGCGTGAAGGCGCCGTAGTCAAAGGTGGGGTTGGTGTTGTAGAGATGGTCCTTCTGGTACACCGGGTAGTGGCTCTTGGTGCGGTCAGTGTCATTCAGCCAGATCTTAAACATCACCATGTCATCCAGTTCCAGACAGATTGCTGGGTTAGAGATCTGATTGGTTGGGACAGTGGTTGCTAGGAGACGTCTTCTGCTGGAAGTAGTGCCAGCAAGCACCTCCTGTGGTGTTTCTGGAAGAGTATCATCATGATTATAAATATGTAGCAACCTGGTTAACATCCTCTGCAATTTATGTGTAATGTTGGGTATAGTATACTACTCAATGTTTCACAGGGATACTTACACACTTCACATATACAGTCAAGTCTTGTTAATCCGACACTCATTAATCCGACAATCGGCTTTATCCAACACTAATGATGGGAACCGATGAAATCAATGCTATTTAGACCCGTTAATCAGACAGTCTCACACTCCGACTCCAACACACCTAATTTGCAAGGAATTACAAAAAAACTCATTAATCAGTCTCGTTAATCCGACACAGTGATAAGCGTACTTCGTGGTTATTTGCCCGCGAGTACACAGCCAATGTTTTGATGCGAGACGTGTTGGCTGGTAGCTGCATATTAGAAAGCTTCAGAGATAAACTTTTCTTAACAATAAACAATTAATGCTTTAAATAAAGAAAACACGATTAATCACATGCTTAGATTACAATCAATCTCATTAAAATCAGATAAAAGTTCTCACTATCGCTGAGGATATCCCATTACAGGTCACGTCAGACGAACCTTTCGCGAACTATGACCTACGAACCTTGGTACTACTTAATTTCGTTTACCCCGACATACTAATTTGTCCGACATAATCATATGCAACCAGCCATGTTGGATTAACAGGACTTGACTGTACATCAGTTTGGTGTATCAGTGTGAACATCCTTATCCTTTACTGGGCAAGGATATATTGGTATGCAACTTGGTGTAGATACTAGGGCTGGGAGTCCAAATTTACAACCCGGGTACTCCCCCTTTACCCGACCCTACCCAGGTACCCACTGTAGGTCTCAAGAGTGGGGTACATAATGTCCGATTGGGGATTTTTTCCCCGGAGCTTTGGCGAATGCTTTTTACATACACACATAAATGATCAGATCCTGCATACACTGAAGTTGACTGAAGATAAATATCTTTACTCAAACGTATAAAAGTCAGAAACAATGCACGCATAGTCAGAAAGAAATGCAACTAAAGAGACTTTTATTGTTTTTGTATTTAAACAATATATCATTTGACTAACAATGGGTCCAGGTAGTCGTGTGGTAACCTGGGTCCAATTCAGGACCAATTTGACCCGAGTACCCGAGTTACCTGTCCTAGCCCTAGTGGATATATTGGGTAATTATGAAGAGTGTTGTTATGCTATTGAGGTTTTGAAAATTTTCCTGTGTAAATAATTGTATGCATGCAACTCAAAATTAATTGGGGAATGATGATTTATTCTGAGTTGTACCACTATTGCAGTAGTATTGCAATAATGCTGTTACTTTCATAACATACAAATGTAAACAAACTAGAGTGTCACATATATCTGGATGTAATGGTCTGTGAACTCACTGAACAGATCTGCAGCCTCGGACGAGTCACGGAACAAGGATGCTGTCACTCGGTCGGCGAAGATGGTAGCAACAATTATTGTCTTTGGACCAACACTTGTCTCCAGGGGCCCGTATGTGTCCCGAAGAGGCTGCAAATAATTCAAATTTGGGAATTTTAAATGACATTAGCTGCAAACTTGGGGCCGAATATTGGCCTCTGAGCAGGTCTAGATAAACCCTGTCTTTAAATAGACTTACCGTGATGGTGACGTTTCCAGACAAGGGGTCAACGATGGAGACTTGAATGTAGCCTTCTGCCGTGAGTTCCCCAGTTACAGTTGGTGATGTATCCTGCCGACACTGCTGGTTACAGATCTCATCCGAGTCTGTGTACACGTTACACTGACATCTGCAACATCACACAAAATTATGTGGATTTTTATAATTTCTTTGCATATTTTCCAACAGTATAGGATAATTATCTTTGAAATATTATGCATGCCATTCCATTTTCATATCTGAGTCAAGTACTTTATTATTGTATTATATTTCACCATATACTTGTAAGTGAGATATCTATCAGTGAAATAAGTTTAATATCTCTCCTGAGTAATGATAAACTGACAGTCCCTTTACAATGAAGTGATAGTTTCAAACAGTGGTTGATGGAATGTCCTATATATCCAGTACTACTAACCTTCCAAGGTCTACATGGAACACTCCATTACTGTCGGGACAGGAAGTGCTGCAGTCATATGACTCTGGAGTCACACACTGTCTGGTATTGGCTTGACGGGTTTCGTACTGGGAGCACCGGCCATCAACAATCTGCTGACAGTCCTCATTACCATTGCTCAGAGAGTTCTGTCTGTCAACTTCATTGTAGTAGATGAAGCCTGAGAGACACACACAGGACCCATCCGACTCCTGGAAGGATCTGTACAGGCCGTTACAAGTACATTCTGCACTACCCACAGCAGCCGTGGAGGAACTCCCACAGGGTCGACACGCCTTCTGACCCAGGAGATTGTTGTAGGTGTTCATGGGGCAAGGAACACAGTCACCATACTCGTCAGCTCTAGACAGCTTGCCGTACATTCCCGTCGGACATGGGGTAGGTTGAGCAGATCCTGGTGGGCAGTAGGATCCTATTGGGCAGGGGTTGGTTGTGCCATGGCCTGTTCCTATTGGGCAGTAGTAGCCACCTGGACACAGGTCACACTGACGTCTGTCTGTATAGTTGCCGTAGTAGCCTGCAGGACAGATGCGACAAGATCGGGAATAGTCGTATCTGATTCCTGTGTGAATCTCTGCCATGTGACCAAGAGGACACGTTAAGGTCATGTTGCTTCCTTCGGGGCAGTAGTACGGGTACTCGCACAGGATGGGGGTGTCGGTTCCGGCGGGGCAGTAGAAGCCGGGCCAACACAGGGGAGGCAGTCCAGTTGTTCCATTACAATAGTGACCAGGTCGGCAGTCAATCTCAATAGAAGCTCCCTCTGGACATTCGTATGTCTCCCTGCAGGGGATGCCCATCGTGTTGGACGTGTCATTGGGGCAATAGTAGCCTGCTCGGCACTGGTCGCAGTTCTCTGGAGCGTCGACACCTGGCAGAGCTTTCATGCGGCCAGCTGGACACAGGCGAGGCTCGTCTCCCTCCAGACAGAAGAAACCAGGGGGACAAAGGTAGTCGGAATAATTAGCCATGCCTGCAAAGCAAATACAACGGTTGAAAGCGGGAAATATAGGCTCTGGTAGTGTTCAATCTGCCAAAGTTTGGACCAGGCAATGCTGAATTAGGTAAGTGAAACATCTTACTAAATTATTAAAATAAGATCTTAGTGCTCTCTACCACTACACACAGATCTGAGCTAGGACATCCAATAACAGGTTCCATCCGAATGAGATTTCATCCGACCAATCAGAGCGTCGCATATGAGATGTAAAGGTTAATATGGGGGATTCCAGACAAGCTGTTCGATAAAACATTTGAAAAAGAAGAGACCTTCCATTGCACATGGGAAGTACTAACATATCAGACATCTATTTGATATTCAAGAATTTTCTTTTGTTCACTTTTCAAATTTGAATCGAGGACTGTCAAAATATTTTTTAAAGCGAAGTCTGAAATGGAAGTTGTGACTAATGTCAACTTCCTGTTCCACTAAGATTTGATTTTAATGAGATCATACCAGTTATGTTCTGTAAACATTATATGTAAATAGATACACATTTATATAAAACAGGAATATCATTGCCATAATTTGAGAAATGGTATTGAAAGTCTAGTTTCACAACAATAGTGACAATACTCCCCCTGTGGCACCTGTGATAGGCTTGACATTGTGTGCACATTTAAGGAATTGATGCTGTCAAAGACAAAGTGAGAAAGGGATTTGAATCTGGGGTTGCCTGTCCTATCAACGAAGATAACAACAGTCTCCGCCATCTACCTGTATGGTTGCACCAGAATCCTGCTGGACATGGGAAACACTCCGTAATGACCTTTGCCCCAGTGATGTTGCGGAACGTGAGGCGAGGACAAGGTGTTGTTCCGTTACCCAGGGTGCAGTAGAAGCCGATGGGGCAGGGATCTGGGTCAGCAGAACCTAAATTGGGAAAAACATGTTTCATGTTAATTTCAGGTAAGTTTTATTGAAAAATGTACTTGAAAGTTTTACTAATTTAACCAAAGCTATTTCTTAACAGCTTTTAAGAGTAATTTTGATGACTGTTTGGAAAGATTGATGCAGACACATTCCATTAATTAATTATTCAAATTTGACAGATAACAATGACCATATTAATTAGAACTGGTAAACTTACAGATTTGCTTAGATAAATTTCAGAGAAAGCCTTAACTGATTGAATCAGTTAGCTATTATGACAAGCATTGGGAACTGGGGGACTATTCTGTTGTGGAATCCCAATGCTGAGAATATATTCTATGAGGTCTTACCTTCGGGACACAGGAAGCCAGCAGGACATGGTGCACAGTCATTCTCTTGGGCAGCGCCAACGGTGTCTCTGTAGGTGTCTGCTGGGCAGGGTGTTGGGTACAGCGTCCCCTCAAGGCAGTAAAACCCCCGTGGACAGAAGCCAGCACAAGGATCATCGGACACACAGGCATCATAGTCTAGGGTTTCGTTGGGCATGGTCTTAGGGGAGCCAGACTTGCAGTAGTACCCTGCTGTACAGTTGCCATAGAGCTGGCCATTCCTGGAACCAAAATGTATGTTTCAGAACATGAACATTTTACTGTCATATGTAACACAATGGGCAAGGATACTGTCGATAATGGATTCAGCTGTAAATATAGCTGACAATCCTGACAGTATTGTTACCAGGCATGTGCTGGCAGCAGGCAGGTATTGATATCCTGACAGGAGTGTTACCAGGCAGGTATTGATATCCTGACAGGAGTGGTACCAGGCATGTGCTGGCAGCAGGCAGGTATTGATATCCTGACAGGAGTGTTGCCAGGTATGTGCTGGCAGCAGGCAGGTATTTTGGAAACTGCTTCTGTTCCCATTTTTCTTCCTTGAATGAAATACTCCACACAGATTGTCCTTCCACACATTCATGATAATGCAAATTGCATCATCAGCATTTAATCGCCCAAATCATTCAATAGTTTGATATAACTATCACAGACCTCCTCATCACATATTATTATATGATGGCAGTTTGAAAATAATCAAGACTGGACCAGACAATCCAGTGATTGACATCATGAGCATCGATCCACGCAATTGGGATATGCTGACATGCATCAACCAAGTCAGCGAGCCTGACCACCCGATCCCATTAGTCGCCTTTTACGACAAGCATAGTCGCCTTTAACGGCAAGCATGGGTTGCTGAAGACCTATTCTGCCCCGGATCTTCAGGGAAGTAGGGAAGGGAATACAGTACCTGCAATATTGTCCTGTTTCACACGCCAGACAGTCGCTCTGTGACCTTAGTTTCGTCATGTTGTCGTAGGTGAAGGTGCCGTTGCCACAAGGTATTGGGTATGCAGTGCCTAAACATGGGGAGAAAACATCAAACATTGTCTATATTACCTTCACCAAGAAACATGTCATGTGTATCAGTTATCTTAATATCCCATAAGGACTATGGGTATATGGAAATTTATCAAACGTTACAGAAGAATGAATTCAAGTATTTCACACAATACTTCCCTACCTTCTGGACAGTAGTGGTACTCGGGACAGTCTTTGCGTTCCCCGGACACCGAGCTCTGACAGTAGGACCCAGCCGGACATGGGTCACAGAAGTCCTGGCCTTCATTCAGCTGGTACTGACCAGCCGGACAGGGCGTTGGGGCTGCAGATCCTGCGAGACAGAAGTAGCCCACGGGACACACGAAGCTGGTCGGGTTTGGCACAAGGGTAGTGTCGTTTGATGGGCAGTAGTAGCCTGTGGCACAGATGCCAGACACTTCCGTCTGGCCCTCGGACTCGCAGTAGAAGCCACCTGGGCAGGGTCGGCAGTCAGAGGCAGCACCGCCACCTAGAGCATGGGAGGTACACATAGCATACGTTCATGGCTGTAGCATGGAAACATTATTAATATTTATGTCATTTTGTGACTTCACTCCTAAATAATAAGAACAAAATAACAATCTTCCTGATATCATTTACTAACATTTACAAGTACCTAAAAACATTTACAACTGTTCACAAAAACTTTCAAGATTGATAAATATTTTAACAAACATCATATTTACAAGTTTGAACCTGCTTGTAATTATCATAAATATATTCTATTTGCTCGGCGTACAGAACACAAGAACACAGCCATCGTTGAAAAATCTTGTGAGTTTGATATCCTCTTTATCCATTGGTACTAATACACAAATTTTGAGAACCACCTAATAATGCCTTTTGGGCTCATAAATAACAGCCAAGTTGGTTTGTGGAATCACCACCAATTTTATCTTCATGTTGTGAAAGATATATCTGGTCACCAAGTATAAGAAAGCTGCGACTGACCTGTGGTGTTTCTGATGGTTCCTGCCGGACATCGGATCCTCATGGTCGTCCCCTGGGGGCAGTAGTGACCCGCTGGACACACCCCGTTGTTCTGGTAGGTCGGTGTAGGCGTCGGCACGCTGCTGTTGGCGCCACCTTCACAGTAGTACCCAGCTTCACACTCACCTGGAATAGGATCATGCAGGTGATTCAATGAAATAGTAATAACCATACTATCAATAAACATCCCAAACGTTTTAGAGCTGGGATGTTAAACAATAGAAATAATAACATTAGTTGCACTTTGATCCCTTTTAAAAACATGCATTGCCCAGACTTTCAGATATTTAATACAGTGGAACCCTGAAAACATATAGTGACTCTTACCCTCATGTCTTATGATACCAAATATATCAGCACTAGTTGAAAGTCTTAACTCTGAGTCTTGCGGAGGAATTTTTAACTGTTATTGACAAGTGTGGATATATTTGATATCAAAAGACACTTGGTTCAGATTCTATTTAACATCCAAAATCGTTCTTCCATCTTATTAAAACATTTTTTAACAGTAGTAACCAGTGTCTTAGGAGTAAAATGTTTAGCTAACCAGCTTCAGTGGCAGAAAGATTAGTTGTACCCATTTACTGTGACGTCATGGTAACTGATGATGTCACTGTGATGCAATTTCATTTTAGTGATATATCCTTGGAAGCAAGTTTTGGATGATAACATGGAATAACATTACGGTCCAAGTGGAATTCTTATCAGCACAAGAGTTGAATATTGGAACTTGACTTGTCCAGATCTCCTGACAGCTCAGTACATTATTGACATGCCCTGAGAGTAAATGAAAGAGAAGGTTTCACTGTAGAAACCCCGTACAAGGGCAGGAAGTAGTGGCTTCCAAAGACTGAGGTGGTGTACCTGAAGGGTCTATATTGCCGTTGCCAGCACAGTAGTGCCCAGGGGGACAGTCGATACAGTGAGACTCGGCGAACATCTCCGTCTTGTTGTTGTAAGTCCCTGGGGGACACGGCTGAGCCAAGGACCCAAAAGGACAGTAGTAGCCTGTAAACAAGAGACAGTGACATGTACATGTTAACAGTCTTCATCATACGTGTCCTCGAGACACATGGGACCCTTCATTACGACCAATGACAACTTCTTCCATAATACATCAAGCACCCACCAAAATCCTTTATTTATCATGATCATTATGAAAACATATTATTTGTGTTTGTAATTTGTTATATGGAACAAAAAGATGAAATAAATGCACATAGTAAAACTAAAAGATAACTACGAACATATGAGGTTTGATATATTGAAAATCATTCCTCGCGACTAAAGCATAAAAGTGTTTGTTATTTTACACAACAGGAAAGGTAAGACAAGCATGGAGGACCGGGAACCTATTCTTATCTGAAGAAATGATGCTGAGAGATGAATCAACTGTTACCAAAATCTACAACTACCTGTGCAAGCACCCTTCTTGCAGGGTTCACTGATGGACATGTTGCCAAGAGTTACCATGAATCAGTTAATACCATGGTCTACAACTACTTGTGAGAACACTCACCCATCTTGCAGGGTTCACTGATGGACATGTTGCCAAGAGTTACCATGAATCAGTTAATACCATGGTCTACAACTACTTGTGAGAACACTCACCCATCTTGCAGGGTTCGCTGATGGACATGTTGCCAAGAGTTACCATGAATCAGTTAATACCACGGTCTACAACTACTTGTGAGAACACTCACCCATCTTGCAGGGTTCACTGATGGACATGTTGCCAAGAGTTACCATGAATCAGTTAATACCATGGTCTACAACTACTTGTGAGAACACTCACCCATCTTGCAGGGTTCACTGATGGACATGTTGCCAAGAGTTACCATGAATCAGTTAATACCATGGTCTACAACTACCTGTGAGAACACTCACCCATCTTGCAGGGTTCACTGATGGACATGTTGCTGCGTGGACACATCTGACCCGCTGGACACAGGGTGCAGTTGTGCTGACCCAGGCTGGGCTGGAAACTTCCGATAGAACAACCCACTTCAGTGACAGCTCCCTCCTCACAGTAGAAGCCAGCAGGACACAGGTAACCCTGGACGCCATCCGTCGGCTCAGGGATGGTGCTGCCGCCGATACAGATGAAGCTGAAACAGGTGAAAAAGTGAGTAGTAGTGTCTTATTCTGCTTCAGATAATATTCCAGCTATGTTGGCTGGGGGGAACCAGAAATGGGTTCAGACACTGTACCAATATGGGGATTTCAACCAAGATGTGACAAGTGAATGCCTTAACCCTTAGGCATCTCCACCGCAGGCATAAACTATGTGATTGAGTGAATGAGAGAGTGAGTGAATTATGGCCAGTAAAACCTCATGGAATGGAGTGAATGAGTGAGTTGCTTTTGAACAGTATTTCAATATTATCACAGCATTATGCAGCTTAGGAAGTCCCTCAAGGTGTAGCTAGGCCAATGCCACTTTGGCATAATCCAGAAGCACAGGCATAACACTGACAAAATAAGTACCATAGTGTAGGCTATTCTGTGATTCAAATCCACAATGACCCCAATAGTGCAACTGTTTCATAAAAAAATCATCACTTTGTGATAAAAGCATGGAACTTGGCACAGTTGTAGCTAATGACATTCCAGGTATTTTCAGATATGGGGCCACCCCTCAAAAAAAAAATATGGGCCCCGATATGGAGGAATGAAATTCAAGTATATCTCATATGAACATGACCCGCAACCTAAATATATTATGAAAAATAAACATTTTGGAATGTAGATACCCAACACTAACTCTATTTTAGTTGACTAACTGTATTGATTTAGGCAATCTAAAGTGTGAACAAATGAACGAAAATACATTTCTTTCTTCTTCAGCATATCTTTAAGACATTCAAGCCAATTAACGATACCATTATTGTATACTCATATGGTAAACAACAGAATATTTCAAAGAACCAAATTTGTAAAGAATACAACTCTGCATACTGAGTCCAGGCAATCCGACCATTTGGCTGCCACACGTTTAAAAGGTCCAACATCAAACATTACAAATAAACCTAGCACAACACATTCACCCACCCTGCATGGCATTTGGGGGCTTCAGAGCTGATGACGTAGGCCTTCTGGTTGCAGTATCTGCCTGGCCAGCACTTCTCACAGCCCTCGGGGCCGGTCACCTCCTTCTGGGTGGAGAACGTTCCCAGGGGGCAGGGCTGGGGGTAGCTGGTGCCGTTGGTACAGAAGTAGCCTACTGGGCATACATCATTGCCTGTGAAGTTGGCAACCTGGGTTTCATCAATCTGTAAAATCAAATGAGAATGGCTGAAAATGTATGTCTGTTGGAATACCCAGCATAAAGAACTCCCTCCCTATTTATAACTATCAACGCACTTACTGAGGAGTATTTTTGCACCTTTCTCCCCCAAACCAGTAAAATTGTTCAAAGGATCAATGCACTGCAATGCTTCATGCCATCATACAAGTACGATTGCATTAGAAACTAACAGTTTTAGTCCACTTGTCCTTATAATGATAACATAAAGCAAAACCCTTAAAAAGGACTTCTATTTGTCCTTATGACACCTTAACTATTGGACAGCTTGGCAAGGACTATAGGACTAGTGCCAATTTCTAACTCTGGCACGATATCATTATATATTGATGTTTATAGAGATTGAGTTGGATTTATAGCCACTTTGAAAAATATTCAAGTTATATCACAACATGTCAGCTAAATAGTGGGAGGAAAGCATGAAGTGATGCAGGTCTCAGACGTTTACCACTTTGGTGAAAGCAAAAGCATGGGTATGGTGCTGACAAACCTGGAAATATAATCTGGGTGAACGGGATTGAACAATCACAGCTTTCTGACATGCCCAAGGGATGCAACTCTGCACAGCGAATGGTGGAGCCATAACTGACTTGGCCATCCGTGCCCCCTATTGATGTTTAGACAAGTATACAGTGTATGGTGTATGGTATATTGTAAATTAAAGTTATGTTTTTTACCTTATCGTAGATGGGAGTTGGTGAAGAAGCTCCTCCAGTGCAGTAGTAGCCGGCGTAGCACTCCCCAGTGGGTGTGGACAGGCCGGTCCTTTCACAGTAGTAGCCGGAGGTGCAGTCTGTGCAGTTGCCTTCATGGCTGTAGTACTCATCCGGGCCGTATGTCCCCACTGGGCAGGGGTACGTCTGGGAGGCGTCGGTTCCCTCGGGGCAGTAGAAGCCGCGGGGACAAGGGGCAGGGAAAACTGCAGGGTGGCCTGGAGACAACATAGACA
Source organism: Haliotis rufescens (assembly GCF_023055435.1). Classification (NCBI taxonomy): domain Eukaryota; kingdom Metazoa; phylum Mollusca; class Gastropoda; order Lepetellida; family Haliotidae; genus Haliotis; species Haliotis rufescens. The sequence continues at coordinate 54,305,361 of NW_025963779.1, read as the reverse complement.
CAATCAGGACCCCAAGTACAGGGGGAGCAAGGAAAACAGCCAGGAGACAACATAGACACAATCAGGACCCCAAGTACAGGGGGAGCAAGGAAAACAGCCAGGAGACAACCCATATACAATTAGAACCCCAGGAGCAGGATCAGCAGTTCCCCAATGTTGACTGAATACAAACATCAGATGTAACAAATGAGTGAGTAATGTAGGCTATGATGTACCGGTAAGTGAAAACAACAAGCACAGATGCTGAATTACCAAATATCACATCATCATGTTGAATCTGGTATTCAAACCCATAAATTGTGGATCCTCATAGATAAGGGACAAATTCTTGGCAATAAGCTATGGCAGCATGGACAATCCATTTCTCCGTAACAGTCAGATATCAGATTACAAAGTTGATTCCAGTCTCATTGATAAATATCATTGGTGAATATCTTTAGTTCTTGTCCCTTGGGAAGGTGAAATCTAGAGTAGACTATATCACAGCACTGGTACCACTCACCATCAATGTAGGTGACATTTCCGGTAGCCATGTTGCAGAAGAATCCCTCGGGACAGGGCAGACAGGTGCTTGCTCCATAGCTGGGTTGGTAGGCCCCCCCAGGGCACATGGTGGGGATGGATGACCCCACCTCACAGTAGTGACCCTTCCAACACACCAGGTCAGAGGGAGTGGGAGTGGTCTGGCTCTCGGGGCAGTAGAAACCAGGGTCACAGAAGTCTGTTGGTCGGATGTCACCAGGACCTAGGAGGAAAATGATCTGGTTGAAAAATGGCGGTTTTATGTATAGGATAAAGCATGGCTCCAAGGTTTTGGTTAAAAATGTAAATCCGCGAGCGAGGGAAAGCCAGAGGTCAAGGTTTTCCATTTTCAATGAAAACTGAGGAGGCGTGTTTGATCCAACTTATGAACCATCTAAATGTAAGAAATACCGGACATTGACATACCTTATAGTGAAACAATATAGTGTGTCGCAGTATAAAAGGAATTTGCTCAAAGCGTGAGTGAGAAAAACGACATGCAGCATGAGTCATGACAAGATACACTGAACAACTTCTCATCACCTGCCCCGGTAGCTCAGTGCGAAAACAGTGGGTTACAAACCTCAAGATTCTCAAGATTACTGATTTAATGTCTGACCCTTAGAAACAGATGATTTTGTAAAAAGTTCTCAGAGATCAATCATTCTGTTGTCTCAAGTTGAGGTCTGGAAATGAAGACAGTGCCTCACATACCAAACTGTGGTGCCATGAGTCTCTTAAATAGAAGTTAGCTAGGATGGTTCATTTTTCTGAAATAGAGTTCCTCAGGCATGGGACAAGTCTCTAACTCACAAATGCATCAATCAAATGAAGATATCAATGACATGGAAAGACCCCAAGCCCACAAAACAAGCCAGTAGTCTGACAAGCCAGTGGTCTGACAATGGAGGACAGATACTGACTCTCCTTGTGTCAGCAGAACAGTGGTTCTCACCTTGACAGAACATGCCTCCTGTGCAGTTGAGGCAATCATCAACCATGGATGTTCCGGTCTTGTTGGCGAATGTTCCAGCAGGGCAAGGTTCTGGGACAGAAGTTCCCACAATGCAGTAGCTGCCCTCCGGACACACATACTGGTTGGGGACTGCACTGGTACCATTACAGTAGTACCCAGCACTGCAGTTGCCTGTCGAGAAGAAAGGACGTCTATAACCAACTTAATAAAGTTGCATATAATATTCATAAGAAGCGACACAAAATATTCAAGTGTTTTGAAAACTGTAAGCACTTTCAGTCAAATTGCCAAACTTAATGACTGGCAGTAACATTTTCAAAGATGCATTTGCCATATTTACTTCTAACCCATCTGATTGGTATTTATAGTCTCAGACTGCACTTTACTAACCTGTCTGACTGGTATTTATAGTCTCAGACTGCACTTCACTAACCTGTCTGACTGGTACTTATAGTCGCAGAATGCACTCTACCTTCAGATATGAAAAACTAATTTTTAAATATACATATGTTATATTCAAAGTCACGTTTATTTCAAATGTCCTCTGATAAGACACTGACCTGTGGGCAGTGGAAGCCCTGGTGTTTCGCAGTACATGCCCGGGGTGCAGGCCTCGGGCTTGTGTGTTCCTTGTGGGCAGTAGTAGCCCATGGGGCAGATACCCCCACTGGTCAGCTCGAAGTCCGGACATACACAGTCCCACATGGGGGCACAGGTGTCGTTGGAGTACAGGTCACTAGGAACACAATCAAACTGATAACACAACAGAATTCAAACACCTTATCATATAATGCACTGATTTTTTATGAATTAGTGCTCTGCTCAAGTAAGTGCCATCCAGGTGTGAGGTTGCTGAGGACCATTTCTAACCAAAAACCCTAAGAGGGCTGTTGTTAATTAATCTTTAGATCCTTATAAAGAGAGGTAGGGATACTGGCATATTTCATATTACAGTTGACTCTTGTTAAGTGAGTTTAGTTTACTGCTGATTTGAACAGTATACCAGTTATATGGCATAGCATGTCAGACCTGCAGATCTAGATGTTTACCCCTTTGGTAAAAGCCACGAGGTATGCTGTGGACAAACGTAGAAACATAATCTGGGATTCAAACTCTTTATAAAGAATTGAGAAGCTTTACTTGCTTAGTGAAGTAGATTTCAATAAACACCAAGCCTTGAAAACCTTTGAGGAGGATGCATGAAATATCAATACTCTTAAATTACCAAAACTTAGATCCATTGGTACAGTACATAAGGACAAACTTTTATCACTCGGATCACAAACTAAGTTAGGCAAACGGTTAGATAAAATCAGTGATTGTTCAATCAGGACTGACAACCATTACGTAGCCTCTTAAAACAGGGATGAATGGTAACTGTGGTGATAGTTCTACCTGGTGGAGCCTCCTGCACTGGTGAGGTTACCAAGGTCATATGGGCGGATCTGGAAGGACTTCCCAGCACAGAAGAAGCCAGGGTCGCAGAGTCCAGACGGAATGATGTTACCCAGGCCTTCACAGTATTCTCCTGGCGGGCAGTCCAGGCAGTCACTCTCAGCCTTTGCACCTACAAGGTCAAGGTCATGCTTAAGTTCAAGGATAAGGTCAAGTCCAAGATAACATTCCTTTTCAAAATGAAAGAATACACAGTAATGATACTCACAAATTTCCTATAAGGGAATGAGTTTTTATTTTTGTATTTAACCAAGTTATGAGATTATCGATAGATTATCTGTCCCAAATGAGTGAGTGAGTATGGTTTTACGCCGCTTTTAGCAATATTCCAGCAATATCACGGCAGGGGACACCAGAAATGGGCTTCACATATTCTACCTATGTTGGGAATCGAATCCAGGTCAGGCATGACGTGCAAACGCTTTAACCACCAGGCTACCCGACCAGCCCTTTGTCCCAAATGAAACAATGATGCAAGTCCTGAGCATCTGGTGATGGACTTCAACCATTTATTCATGAGGTGTGTGAGTGAGGTGGGTTTTCACAACGCTTTTAGCAATATTACTGCAATATCACGGTGGATCAATCATGAGAGACACATGACCTGTAATTATGGGATTGGATATTTGATCTATTATATATTACATTTTAAGAAGTGAAAAAATAACCAAAACATGCATGAAATAGAGAAAACTACACAAACTTCACTGAAGTCCAATTTTTACCTAAAATGGATGACATCACATTATATACTTTCAACAAGACACAAGTATGACAAGTATCATTTTAGTTGATCAATCAGGCTTGATTCTCACAAAATATGCATGCGTGTCATTCACGGAATATACACCCTTATCACAAAATGTCAGCAGATTTGAAGTCTTTGGTAAAACACAAGAGCATCATATTATGATGGTACCCATCACAAGCACATTCTGGCCTGACTAAGGGAGGGAACTCTGCACTGCATGACCATGCCTTCAGTATATATCCCTTACCTGTTGCGTTGTAGTAGGTTCCTTTAGGACATGGATGCTCCACATCGAAGCTGGTTCCCTCGGTACAGTAGTGGCCCATGGGGCAGGTGATAGGGGTCACCGTCTCATTCAGGCAGTAGGATCCTGAAACACACACACACGATAGGCAGGGTTTGATCTCAGTCCAGAATACATATGTCCAAACTATCAAGAACTCATCTGAAAATGTTACACCTGACAACACATCGGTGACCAATAGCATAATACAGAAACAACCATTCAAGGAAATGTGTGTGTACAAGCAGCTTAGTGTTACTAAAACCTGAGACTTCTTACAATCTACATTCTTCCGGCCTTCAGTTGTGCAAACAACTTTGATTATTGTGATTATTTAGAATTCTTAACATTCTTATTTTAAACCCTTTGTTACTATTTTTGCTATATACTTTATGTCCACATGATTTTAAAAATCTCAGTAACTTCAAACTAAAAATGAGATAATTTTTAAATTTTTAATTTTCACATATCCTTTCTTCCTAAACATATCGACAAGGAAAACGAGCAAGACAAGAAAATGAATTGGCTCCAAAATCAATTTTTGTGTGTGTAGCCCTTAGGTTTCCTATGATGTTCCTTAACTGTATATTTATGTTACGGACATAATTAAATCTATGTAAGTCTTAACCCAGGGCCTACTGCACATAGCAATCTTAACGCTACGACTGTCTTAGTCCATGATAGAGTGTGGGAGTTATGATCATCATAGTGCAAAGATCCCTTTGTGAAAGTGGACCCAGGTCTATGACCAACAGTCTTCAAGGGATGGGGACACACAAAGCTGGTGGGCACAGCATCTTGTCTAGAATATTTCATTAAAACTGTGCTAACTTTCTGAAGTTTGTGTTACCAATGTCGTTTGTTTGTTGTGTAATGCTGCACTCAGCAATATTCCAGCTGTATGACGGTGGTCTGTAAATAATCAAGTCTGGACTAGACAATATCCAGTGATTGACATCATGAGCATTTCACTACGCAAACCAGATACGATGACATGCATAAACCAAGTCAGCGAGTCTGACCACCCGATCCTCACCTCTTACGACAAGCATAGTCATCTCTTACAACAAGCAGGGTTGCTGAAGACGATTTCTAACCCGGATCATCACAGGTGTTATCTATATCAGGCCGCATGATCAACCCCCTGAATAGCGGTGAATTGGGTCTAAATGATGTTCTCTAATCAGTATATGTACATATCTGGTTTGAAGTCAATGAACACTGTACCTGCTGGGCAGGGGAGGCAACTGGGCACGGCCTGACTGGGGGAGTAGGATCCCGGCAAGCAGGGTACAGGGAAGGTGGAGTTGAGGGGGCACTCAAACCCAGGCGGGCACACGTCTCCCTCGCCTGTGTGGGTCACGCTGCTACTGGGGGACTCCATATTCACACCTGCAACATGAAGATAGTACTGGTAAGTCATTATTTACTGGAGAGGTAGGTGGTCCTGTGCAGGATGTAAAGGGCACACGTCTGGTTTGTGGGTGACTTTGGTTTTATGCTGCTTGAAAACATTTTAGTCATATCACAGTGTGCCAGCTTCATGCAAGTGGAAAGCACGTTTTATATGTCCACCACATCGGTGAAACTCACAAGCATGGTATGGCGCTGTCAAACCAAGAAACAATCACAGGTTCCTGGCACACGTCGGGGACACAACTCTGCACAGAAAATTGTGAGGCTTTAAGAACTGGGCCTCCTGTTTCCCCACAAATAGTGTTAAATTCAACAACTCTGGTTGCAGGGAGAAGTGGATGGGTTATTGCAACTGACAAGCATGACTTTTCAAACTTCATACTGGAACTTATGTTGTAAAACATGATGTCAACTTTGACCTTTTTCACCAAATCCAGTCATGGTGCCCAGTAGGATGGTACATTCAAAACCATCTGGCAGATAACAGCTTGGGTTGTATACTCCCCAGGAAGCTGAGAATGCCATATGAATACAGGTCCTTCTGTTGATTCGTAATGAGATCATAGTGCTGAACATCACATATATAATACAGTCAATGCCATTCATAACACCAAAAGAAGGACATCATATGTGAATTCATGTTAGACAAGCAATGAAGTGTTTAGTTGTTCATAAAAAAAAATAGAATCAAACAATGAATTTGTATTTCAATGATAGGATTACATAATAAGTCTGATAATAAATTGGGCTTCACAAAGTGAACCCATGTTGGAAATCGAACCTGGGTCCTCTGCGTGACAAGCGAACGCTTTAACCACTAGGCTACCTGACCGCCCCTTCAACACAGACACAATGGTGTTGAACTGTACCAGAAATGTTTACTGACCTGTGACACAATAGAATCCCGCAATGCATGGTCCGGATGGTGCAGTGAGGTGTTCACTGTCGCAGTAGAACCCACCAGTACAGGGAGTACATTGCGACACGTTGCTCAGTCTCTCGCTGCCCCCAAACGTCCCCACAGGACAAGACTTGTAGTTGCTGCCCGACCCTTGGGGACAGTAGTAGCCCTGGGGGCAGGGCTCAGCCTTGGCCCCGTCGGTGCAGTAGTACCCCTCAGGGCAGGGGTCACAGGCTGCCGCTCCGGTGCGGTTCATGAAGAAGGCTGGTGGACACTGTGTGGGGATGTGAGATCCCTCGGGGCAGTAGTGACCCACGGTGCAGATGGCTCCTGTTGTCCCATCTGAAATATAGACAGTGTAGAGTTTACATTGGAACATCACTTTGGACATCACTTTGGCCAGGCTGTGCTCATCTGGTAGGTGTTTTGGTTTTTTGTTGTTGTGAAGAGCGCTCTTTTGTCCATGGCTGCTTTGACAGAGGCTGAGAGCTTAACAATCTCTGATTTAAGCTTGCTTTCCTTTTGGGTGGCAAGTAAGAAAGAAATGGCCTAACAAAGTAAATTAAGATTGAAAAGCACCTGTTGGATTGGGAGACCTTAGAAGTAAGTATATGTTTGCCCACCTGTTGGATTGGGAGTCTTGGCACCACTGACGCAGTAGTAACCTGCCATGCAGTTGCCGGTGACAGTGTTGTTGCCTTCTTCCAGACAGTACTTGCCTGGATCACAGTCCACACAAGACGTTGACAACTGTTTGCCTGGAATATTGTTATGTACATGCGGATCATTGCACGAGTGGCTGAGTAAGTAGGACATTTCACACATCTTAGCAATACAGTATCTACACCACTGCAACCTTAGTTCTCAAAAACATACAAATGAATTATTGAACAGCGAATATTAAAGGATATTACCTTTGCAATGGTGATTTTGGATCAATTTCATCACAATTTTAACTAACATAACTGGTGCTTTGTCATGAATTCCTAACCTGTCTTGGTAATAATCAACATGTTACAGACACTAATAGCTACATGAATTGGATAATAAACTTTAGTGAAAATACCAGTTTACAAGTCACGAACTTATTCATGGCGAATCACCACAATCAGTACTGGCAATTACAACCTTGCTAAACTTGCTTCATATTAATCTTTTCTGTAATTGGACTAAGTCATCACAGCTAATAAAAGTCAATGCAGCAATTATGGTGATTTTATCCAAGATGGCAGACATTTCCAAGTAAAAACATAAAATATAACAAACAATGTGTATAATGAACTGCTGTCTCCATTCTCTTTTAGTTCATTATATCCCTGCTCTACCGTAGTACAATATCCGAATAAAAGCCCCATCCGTGGGTGGTTTAAGGGAAGGGACTTCTTTGGCCTCTGACTTGGTAAAATGCCTTGGTAGACATGAATGCTGAGAGTGATCTACAGAGTGTTGACTGCCTACCTTCTGATGGTTGGTATGTTCCTTGTGGACACGGCACTGGAGCAGGGATTCCCTCTGGACAGTAGTGTCCTGACGGGCAGTTGTAGCCGTAAGACTGACCCTTGGGAGAGGGTTCGTTTGAGCCGTACTCGCAGTAGTATCCCGCGGTGCAGTAGGCGTAGGGGACGATGAGACCCGGGGACGGGCAGTACTGGCCGGGGTCACAGGGAATGCATTCATTGGCTGCTCGCAGGCCGGTCAGGTTGTTGTACGTGCCCACTGGGCAGGGGTCACCTGGAGCAAACCAAAACATGTCAAGAACTTCCAGAACAAGCATATCTAATACCTTGACACAGGACAACCATGGGGTTTTCATCAAGGAAAGTTTGTATCCATATTTAGTAAGTTCTACTTATTATGCAAAGATTATCCTAGATGTCTATAAATAACAAAGTGTGTATTTTGTTCAAACTCAGCAAAGTTCAAGCCATATAATGGCAGTCTGTAAATATTAAAGTCTGGACAAAACAATCCAGTGGTTGATAGCGCTGGCAACAATACATGTCATCTGGGTACGATGACAATCAACCAAGTCCCCAAATTCGACCAGCCGGCCCATTAAGTCACCTTACAACCATCCTAGATTGTTAGGGACCTGATCAGACCGGGAACAAAATCCACAGAAACCTACCTTTTCCTCCTTTCAACATTAAGATCAAATTAACAACAAAAATAAGACAAAAAATAAAAATAAAAGTCCAATCAAAACTTACCATCAACAGAACCAATAGGGCAGTACTTGCCCCTGGGGCAAATGTCTCCGGTGATACCGTCGGTGGGTGTGGAGGTGTTGGCGCCCTGGTCACAGAAATAGCCAGCCAGACAGTCACCTTCGACATCAGTCAGGCCGGGAGTCTTACAATACTTGCCGAACTCACAGCTCGTACATTCACCTGGAACATCAGGACAAACTAGAAAGGTGTTTGCATTACGTGCAAAGAGAGAAGCAGACCCATCTGTTCCTGAATGACACCCAATTTTCCCACTGGAAACATCTACACCACTGCAACCCTATCGTGAACTATTTGGACTAGGGCTGGAATGAGTCTAAATTTACGACCCGGATACTCAACCCCCTACTAGCTAACCATACCTTGGTACCCACTGTACGACTCAAGACTTCGGTACATAATATCTGATTGGGAACTGTTTTACAGGAGCCCTGGCAGATGCTATTTACATACACGAATAGTCTGTCTGTAATGTTTGGCAAGTCTAGATTACTGCAGTATCAGGTTTACAGACCCTGAAACAAATATATCCAATACAGCCCATGCAAGTCTATAATGTTTGGCAAGTCTAGATTCCTGCAGTATCTGAAAATGAAGAAAGGGCTCCTTTTTACTATATTTTTTAACAATAATTGAACAACTGTTTTTTCTGTAAAATATGTTAATTTCAGAGACAAGATGTTAGTCTAATACACGTATGAAATGATCAGATATGCATACACTGAAGTAGACTGAAGTTATATCTTTACTCAAATGCATAAAAGTCAGGAACAATGCATGCATAGTCAGAAAGAATTGCAAACATAAGCAACTTTTATTATTATTTTATTTAAACAACATATTAGACTATGTGACTAACCACTGGTCCGGGTAGTCCTGCAGATACCCCGACTCAGGACCCAACCGACCTGAGTACCAGAGTTGCCTGTCCCAGGCCTAAATTGGACCTTACCAAATCAGGTGACTTCACCCTTATCCATTGATCTCTTTGATCTCATGTTGTCTAATGTAGTCCAACTTCCATACCTATAGCTACCCTTATTCATGTTACAAGCAGGTCCAGTTTAAAGCAATGACTGCTGGTTTGACTGTTTGTTTGTTTCACCAAAGTGGTAAACATCTAAGACATGCATCACTTTGTGCTTTCCTCACATATTAAGCGGACATGCAGTGACACACAATTTAGTTTGAAGAAAAAGACATAATTAAAGAAGAAATACAGTACCTAATATCCAAAAACATGACTCATGTATTTTTATCATTGCCTTGGGACTATTTGAACTGAGCTGGATTTAACACTGATTTGAACCAATTCAGTTACATTTCGGTGTTTTCACATAATGAAATCAACATAACACACAACACATTTTACACATTTGAAAATCAAACCAGATCCTTCCACTAGACTTCCGGTACTCATGCCTAAGAGAGAAGTTCAAAAGTGCAAAGTAGGATAAAAAAAACCCCTTAACTCCTTACATTTTGAAATATACCCCTATCAAGCCTTTAAAACTTATTTGTGACCATTTTGTCAATCTCAAAGAGATAATTTTGTCAAGTGAATTCTGATGTGGCTGAGCTGTCGAGTTTTCAAGTTGAATGCTTTTTTACTCAACATTTTTTATACGTTCAATGGAGATATACTTCATTTTCTGAGTAAAATATGATGATTAGAGATGTTATTTCTGGACATAAACTGTAAAAACACATTTTGTTGGGTGGAAAACTTATATAAACTTATATATGATGTGACATCAGGCTTTTGAATTCGAAAAGGACCACCTACCCTGATCCTCCAGGTCTCCGAAGGGACTGTAGGTCCCCGATGGGCAGGGGAACTCATGCTTGTACTTGGTCCCGGTGGGGCAGTAGTACCCGGCGGGACATGGCACGGGGTCGATGATGCCCACGGTGGAGTTGCCAGGGTCACAGTAACTCCTGGATAGGCACGGTTCACATGTGGGCTCACCTTCAAAAGCCTGGTATGTTCCTGTAACACCAACCATGTACTTCAAGCTCAAGACTGATGTAGGGTATTGATTAAAGGTTGTTACAAGATAATTTCATAAAATATTGATCCATTAACCAATATAACAATTTCAATTCTTATGTCCCAACAGTTTTCAAATGCAGAGTGGGGTCTTTATTTTTTTGCTATAGTGCTATATATCAAATGACCCCTAAAATCTTTAATTTTGAACACTAGGATAACGACAAGAACCGCTGGTCAAAAACTGCTTAATATAACATTGATTTAGGTCATAATTACTGGTATATATGTTGGTGTGTGGCAGCATGTTCAAACCCGTTTCTATATTGCTTCAGAATTCAGAAGCCTTTAGTTGTTGGCCAGGTAAACCCCAACATTAGGATAATGTGAACGACATATAAATACACGGAGAGATGTTTCATTATAATCCATATAAAATATCTTAAATTATCTTAAACAATCCTACAAAGAAACAAACAATAATTAAAACATTGTTTCCAAAAGGTTAATAATGCTTTCAGAACATAGTCACAAGAAATAAATAACTTCAGGTTATTTCAATTATTCTGGAAACACTTAAAAGCTTCCTGCCTAGAAAGTTTACCTCGTTCACATCTGAGAGGGAGGGCGCTACCTTCAGGGCAGTACATGCCCTTGGGGCACATAGAGGATATGGGCGTGGCTGTGGTCTGACCCTCTGGACAGTAGTAGCCTGCCCCACACAGGCCGGTCTCCTTCACCAGACCGGTCCCATCACAGTAGTAGCCTGCAACATGACAACAGTTCATATACCACTCACCCGTTGGTAGGGATACTGAAATATTCTGTATAACAGCTGACTCACTCTAAGAGGCAAATCAAGGGACTGAGCCAAAAGTATCCAGTCTGCCACTTATCTGACAAGGGTGTATTAGTCTCTCATCGACCTTTAGTAAACACATTTACAAAGAGACTTTCATAGTAAGGAGTTATTTTCACTTTAGGTAATGATAAGTTAAGATGGCAAACATGGCATGCATTGTCTCTGAAATGTTCTAATAAATTGATGAGCTGCTGTAAGCTGGCATTCACTACCAGAGTGTTGGACACAAGTTTCCTTGTACTTGAACAATTAATTTGCCTATATATACTACTCAAAACAAGTTAAAGAACACCCTCAATTTGAAGGCTGTGTGTGCAATACCCACCAGCCATGGCGGATTAACTATACTCGTAGGAAACGAATCGGGTGTTCTTCAACTTCTTTTGAGCAGTATAAAAGACCTCAGGAGACCAGGAAATGTTCCACTTATGCAAAAGTATCTACACTCTAGTCTAGTTCTCTGGTCTCTATGAGAGTCAACTGAATTTACATATACACATCACAAGTAACGGCTGTGGTGTATAATAGACTAATAGGAATATTTGTATCTGACTTTGAGCAGTTATATATTTACAGGGTCTATATTCATACAACAATCAGGGAACTTCTACTGTTCTACAGATCATGTAGGTACTACCTGGTGTACAGGCTTTGCAGTCGGTGACATTGACGTTGCCGGTGGAGTTGGAGAAGTGCCCTATGGGGCAAGGTACGGAGGTCGGGGACCCCTCAACACAGTAGTACCCCGCCCAACACACGAAGTCAACAGGGTTTGCCACACTCCGGCCCGTTGGACAGAAGTAGCCAGGATCACACTTCGCTGAAACAAAACAAGTTGCCATTCCATGAAGTATTTGAGATACGCTGTACCAGATAATCACTGACGGTGGACATATTGGAAATCAGATCTGAGTCTGATGACCGAGGCCAATAATCATGAGTTTTAGGAGTGTATATTTATTCTAGTTTAGGTCATGCAACTAACTGAGATTGTTAAATGAGCATGTGTGCCATACTGATTCTACGAAATGAGTGTCAGAATTCTTGTATTTTACAAGCAAGAGCAAGGATAATACATGAATTCTTACACAGGTTTCGTAACATCAGTATGACACATATGCAAGTGTTTTAATTTTTTTATTACCCATTATTGCTATTCTATAATCCTATTGAGCTCAACTTTAGAAAATGCAATGATCACCACCGCTGTCCCCCAAAACCACAATTTGTCGAATGACATCAACAATCTCCAGCTTTGACGTTATTTCTAGTGTGACGTCATTCCGACCTTACATAACAATAATATTTCAATGACGTCAACAACGCTGTCTGGATAACAGAAACAATACACTGGCGCGCAACAAGTGAGATTTGTATGGACTGTTATTTCTAACCCTACGTAACATACCTTTAGGGGCCGGTAGTTCATAGTCGTCACAGTACCACCCCGCCTCACAGCTGACAGGCATGGAGGACCCGAGGGGACAGTATGTGCCTGGCTGGCACTTGCCCCCGGTGTAGTTGTATGAGGGGCACGGGCACATGTCGACACTGGAGAAGTTACCTGGTTTAGGACAAAATCAGTCACAATAATACATCCTACAGAAGAACATTATAGGGATGAACAAAAAGCTACATGTAGATAGAAGAGTGACATTACATGGCGTCAAACTTATCGATCCTCTCTGGGATATATCCGAATGTAGGCTTGATTTTTGAGTTTCATGTGTACAGAACTGTGAGGAAAACACTAACTGCAGGATATAAAAAATATAATTCCACAGTTTTCCTCTTTACCTATAGAATTGCAGCATGAGTTACTTGAAAAAAAGCTCCAAAATTGCATTTAGTCTTTTCTTTCGTCAAAATCCATTCCATTTTGATCTGACACACTGATCAATATTTCAGCATATACCACAGTGGAGGACACTAGAAATTGGCTTCACACATTGTAGCCAGTTGGTGAATTAAGTCCTGGCCTTTGGCGTGACCAGCCAATGTTTTTACCACTCAGCTGATGTACTGCTTTTTTAGAATGACTGGCTTTAGCTGGTCAACACTAAGAGCATCATCCTACCCAGTGTGACTGGCTTGGACTGGACAGCTCCCCCTGAGCAGAACCAGCCTTCACTGCAGTTGCCTGACGGTGTCTCCAGACCTTCCCCAGCACAATACAGGCCAGGGGTGCACATCAAACAGGCCCCCGAGCTGTCCATGGTGGTGTGGGGGTTGTAGGTGCCCGCCTGGCACTTGTACTGGGTGCCGTACTCAGTGCCCGGGGGACAGTAGTGACCCGTGGGGCAGGGGAACACTGTGGCGTCGCTGGTGTTGCTGAGGCAGTAGTAGCCGCCGGGACACTGGTCACATGAACCCTTTCCTGTAAGCAGAATAATACAAGTTACATATTAGTCTTCAAATCTCACTGGGACACTGGTCAAATCAACTTTTTTCTGGAAGCGCAATAATACATGTTACACATTAGTCTTCAAATCAAACATGAACCCTTTCCTGGAAGCGGAAATTACCAAATACACATTAAGTCTTCATAAAGTCTCCATCTGTGAGTTAGTGATGTTACACCCTGGTCATCTCCAGTCCTGTTACATCACAGCAGCCTCTGGAGTGAACCTCTGGAGGAGCGTGGGGGAGTGAGCCAGGTTCTGCCCAATATCAGCAGTATTTCAGCTACACCATGGTGGCCTTGATGGTGTGATCAGAAGTGTATGCATTGATCCACTCAATCAGGAAATGATAACTAACTAAATTGGTCATAGACGGTCTCCCCAGAAAGTCTCAAAATTGTGAGTGAGTTTCATTATATCTCAGCCTCATACAATCAAGTCAAACCAGTGGTCAATAGCATGAGGAACAATCCACATTGTTTGGGTTGACAACACACTATGCAGTAGGTCTCCTAGGTCCAAGATTAAGTCTACTCTTACAAAAATGGATTCTCCAAAACTCTGATATATGGAGAATCTCACCTGAATGTCTCTTGATATCAAATATATCTACACAAGCTGATTTAAGTTGAAAACTCCAAGGCTTGCCGAGGAGTTTTCAACTTTTATCGACGAGTGTTGATATATTTGATATCAAAAGACACAAGGGTGAGATTCTTTGTATCATCAAACATCATTCTTCCAACGTTTTCAGTTTATAGACAGTAATAAGCAGCGTCTTAAGAGTAAAAAGTACTGCTAACAGCTTCAGTAGCAGAGCCATTAGTGATGTCATTTGATTGTGACATCACAGTCACCAATGACGTCACAATGGTCTACAAAGCATTGTGATGCAATTTCATTGCAGCGATATCAACAATGTAGATATCGCTTGATCTCACCCAAGCAATATCTCCTATGGTAGCATGTTTTGGAGGATAAAACATCCAAAACTGGATTTCACAGGAGATATCGCTTGAGTAAGATGAAGTGACATCACAATCAAGTGACATCACAATCAAATGACATCACTAACCTCTCTGCCACTGAAGCTGGTTAGTTGAAGCTTTTACACTCATGACATAACTATTACTGTTTACAAACTGAAAAAGTTGGAAGAATGATTTTGGATGACAAATATAATCTCGCTAATAAACTTTTAAAACTCTTCGACAAGACTCAAGTTTTAAACTTATATCAACGAGTATTAATATATTTAATATCGAATGACACTTGGGTGAGATTCTCCATCTATCCACGACGTGCAGCTTACTTTGTGTGTCGGTGTGAGTGCCAGGAGCACAGGGCAGGGGCTGTGCTGATCCCTTGGGGCAGTAGGAGCCTACTGGACACTCCGCTCCCGACCCCTTGTGGCCACCACTGTCAGCGGGTGTTGCCGTGTCGACGCCGTACACGCAGTAGTAACCTGCCTGGCACTCTCCATCCACATCTGGGGATCCTGGGGTGGCACAGTAGTTTCCACCTGGAGGTCATGGAAACCAGTGTTAAAACACATTCTCAGACAATAATATTTTAACATGAAAACAAGTCCATCAAGAGGACAAAATAATACCAATGATAAATAGAAAAAACAATTAAATCAGTTGACAGTTATAACATCTCATAAATAGAATGACTAAACACGTTGAAATATTTGAATGGTATACATATTATTGGAATGTCAAAATTTCAATTTAAAAAAATATTTTTGTCTTGAAATAATTCATACAGTACAGGACAGTCACATTAGCATCATAACAAAAATGTGATCTTCACAAACAAAACTATCTTAAACCACTTATTTACCTGTACATGGTGTGCACTGGCTCTCCTCAAACAGACCCGTTGTGTTGCCGAAGGTTCCAGTTGGGCACGACTGAAGGTCAGCTCCAGTACCTTCAGGACAGTAGAAGCCTTGACGACAGATGTCGGCACGGTCTCGGTTGACGCAGTAGTATCCCTCAGGACAGATGTAGCAGGCGGAGGCCCCAGTGTGGTTCATGAAGGTTCCATTGCCACACGGTGTTGGGCCGGGGGACCCTTCCTCACAGTAGTGTCCCTCGGGGCAGATGGCACCTGAGGGGGACATTAACTGACAGTAAAGTTTTGGTTTGACTGCTTCTTTTCCTTGAAATCACAAAGGTGAACGGGACACTACTCCCTGGACAGTTTCAGTCATTGTTATGTGACCTCTGACTTACCTGGTTGACTTTAACACCAGCTCTGTCATTAACAATGGGTCATCTTCTGACAACATTTGTTCAATATTTGATGAAGATGTAATATGGAAACTCATGAATACCAGGCCAGTTCTAGATCATGTTACCTTCACTCAAGATATCTAAGTTGAAATGCTTTCATAAAGGATTTTAAAACAGATTTGGATGTAAAACATCAATATTTTGGTGAGTCATAATTTGACAGGAGTCAGTGGATGAATGATGGGCTTTGTATAGTCTTTGCTGGTCTACTGCCAGTTCAACATTGGTGGAGTCCTCCATTTTCATATTATTCAATAAATAATACTGTACCCATGATGCCATCGACAGGTGATGTTGTGTTTGATCCTAACGTGCAGAAGTAGCCTGGCCCACAAGGCCCTGTCACATTCACCAAGCCATATGTCTCACAGAAGGAACCTGCAGTCATCAAATAGAAGCATTGATTTGAAGAGTTTAGCCATACATTGGGTTAGAATTACATCAATTCAAAGTAACATTCATAGTGCTTGTGACAAGCAATTACCACAACAATATCCCGTCATTAGTATGCATGTTAAAGCCATCATTGAACCAATCAGCATAGGGTTCACAACTACAAAATATATTTCAAAAGTCCCCACCTACTTTTTGTTTTGTTTTAGCACTATGATCTCCCTGTAAGCATGGCAGCTAGACAACGTACCTGGAGTACACTTGGTGCATTCATCGATGTCCCCTGTTCCGGTGGCATACTGGAAAGTTCCAGGGGGACAGGGTTCCGGGACGGATGTTCCGTTAGGACAGTAGTGTCCGGCTGTACAGTAGTCCCCATAGGTCTTCCCAACTGGAGCTGGCTCCTCGGCTCCAAGGCTACAGTAGTGGCCTGCAGCAGTACATGTTACAAGCTTCTAAACTGGCTTCTTCACATGCAAAGCTTTAAATATTTTTGTAGTAGGACAGATTTTGGATTGTTATGATTAGTTATTACACTTTCCTGGTTATTATAAGAAATCCTACATTTATCTCAACAATTTCTTTCTTTTTTTCTGATTGATCCAGAGTCAATTTAGTCCTTCACAACATTGGGTCTTGTTCAGACAGATTAAATTAACCTGCAATTTTAGGGTATAGAAAGTCACCAGATGAGCAAGATATAACAAATCGTAATGGATCATTATTCCACAAATTGTTAAATGCTCCCCTAAACAGTGTGCCAAACACTAAGCATTAATATGTAAATGAAGTATCAACAGTCAGTTTTAGAGCGGATCTTGTCCCTCACCTGCCCAGCAGTGTCCAGACTCCTGGGTGAGTCCAGTCTGACCGCAGTAGTAGCCAGGTGAGCAGGCGGTGCAGTCTGTGTCAGCCTGAAGCCCTGTCCTGTTGCTGAATGTCCCCACTGGACATCCCTCCCCAGTGATGCTGCCGTTGACGCAGAACCGGCCCTGTGGGCAGATGTCGCCGGTGGAGCCATCAGTGGGCGTGGCATTGTAGGCTCCATGGGTACAGTAGTAGCCTGCGGCACACAGTCCACTCGGCTCCGTGTTACCTGGTTATAGGGGAAGGAAGGAGACCTTATCAACAATGGTTCTGTATCAGCTGAGTGAGTTTGGTGTAACGATGCTTTCAGGATGGTATTTCAGTTGAATCTTGGCTTGAAAAGCACAAAGTTATGCAGGTCATTTATCACTTTGATGAAACCCACACAGGTAAGGTGCCAGCAATCCTAGAAACACAATTAAACAGCACAAATACGTTATTCAAACAAAGGATCATAGATTCCTGGCACACACATGGGACATGACTCTGCACAGTGAATTGCTGCAACTTTGATGGCTGGTCCAAATGTGCCCTCCTGTATCATTTGAACAGAAGTTTATCAAAAGACAACATGTAGCTCCATGATTCAGTGATGGCAGAAACAGATATATAAATATCGAAGACAGCAAGACCTGAGGTTGTAACAGGGGGAATTGAAATTTACTGGTTTGTAAATCTTACTCATCTGAATTGAAGTCTCGATTAGGACCACTATTTCAAACACTCAGTCACGTCACTTTCAAAGCTATGGTGGCAAATAGGTCCAGAGTATTACCAGAGACATAAAACACTGGACAATAAGGATGGTGGAGTTAATTACAGAAGGGCAAACAAACAATTGCAGTAGTAACTTAGCCTATCCTCCTTGCCTACCTTCCCCTGCACAGTACCTGCCTCCTACCTTCCCCAGCACAGTACCTGCCTCCTACCTTCCCCAGCACAGTATCTGCCGCCTACCTTCCCCTGCACAGTATCTGCCTCCTACCTTCCCCTGCACAGTATCTGCCGCCTACCTTCCCCTGCCACCTACCTTCCCCTGCCTCCTACCTTCCCCAGCACAGTATCTGCCGCCTACCTTCCCCTGCACAGTATCTGCCGCTTACCTTCCCCTGAACAGTATCTGCCGCCTACCTTCCCCAGCACAGTATCTGCCGCTTACCTTCCCCTGCACAGTATCTGCCTCCTACCTTCCCCAGCACAGTATCTGCCGCCTACCTTCCCCTGCACAGTATCTGCCGCCTACCTTCCCCTGCACAGTATCTGCCACCTACCTTCCCCAGCACAGTATCTGCCGCCTACCTTCCCCTGCCGCCTACCTTCCCCCAGCACAGTATCTGCCGCCTACCTTCCCCTGCACAGTATCTGCCACCTACCTTCCCCTGCCGCCTACCTTCCCCCAGCACAGTATCTGCCGCCTACCTTCCCCTGCACAGTATCTGCCGCCTACCTTCCCCTGCCGCCTACCTTCCCCCAGCACAGTATCTGCCGCCTACCTTCCCCTGCACAGTATCTGCCACCTACCTTCCCCTGCACAGTATCTGCCGCCTACCTTCCCCTGCACAGTATCTGCCGCCTACCTTCCCCTGCACAGTATCTGCCGCCTACCTTCCCCAGCACAGTATCTGCCGCCTACCTTCCCCTGAACAGTATCTGCCGCCTACCTTCCCCAGCACAGTATCTGCCGCCTACCTTCCCCAGCACAGTATCTGCTGCCTACCTTCCCCTGCACAGTATCTGCCGGGCTCGCATGGAGCACACTGGGTGTAGTTGGCCAGGCCTGTCCTGTTGCTGTAGCTGCCAGCCAGACACAGGAACTCTGTCGCGAACTTGGTGCCCTCTGGGCAGTATGACCCTGGTGGACAGGTTGTCGGTATGGAAACTCCTCTGTAACTACGGTATCGACCTGAGTAGTTGCCACTGGACGTCACGTTGTCATCAAGATATTCATAGTCACCTGAAAAGACATATTATTAGGCATCTTAGACGACAACAGGAGAATAAATATTTATGAGCTCAGTCATTTGCTACAATCACAATAAAATAAGATCATGCTAACTGAGACCATCTAAGTTTGTAACTCGTCTCATACCATTGTTTTAAGAACTACCAGTAATCAAGCAACTATGACAGATTAACTCTAGTAATTTAAGCAGGTGGTCCTTTACATATTTTTAGTAGTATACTTTCTTATTTTCATATATTCTGCCGCAATCAAATTTTCATGCCTAAAAACCCAATGATAGCTACTATATTTTCCTGAGTATAAAAATCGTGACTATCAGTTTTGTGTAGGTTCTTCTCACCAATGGCTGTGCAGTAGGATCCAGCAGGACAGACGTCACAGTCACTCTTCTGCCAGTGTTGTTGGTAGCTCCCCGACGGGCACCCGCTCTCGTTCCAGCTGCCCTGCAGGCAGAAGTGTCCAGGACTGCAGGCCAGGCTGGTTGGGCGGGGCACCTGTTGACCCTCGGGGCAGAAGTAGCCTTCGTCACACGGTCCATTGGGCACTGCACGGCCATATTCCTGGCAGTACTGGCCGGCGGTACAGGGGAGGCAGTCCGTCAGGTTGGTGTTGCCCTCGCGGTCTGGAGAAGTAAACAACAGTCATGTACAAGTGAACAGAGTTCAGCACCAGTTAGCAGATGTGTGCACTACATATATGCCAACACAAGTATGCCAAAACCATGCCAACCACATGCCTACACTATGTCCAAGACTATGTAAGCACGATGCAAACAATAACCTACACTATGCTTAAACTGTGTCAGCACCATGTAAAAAATATACCTACAATATGCAAACACTATGTCCACCCTGCCAAGAATGTGCCAAAACTATACCAATACCATGCCAGTTATTTGCCAACACTACATTCATGCTGAATTCAGCAATATTCCTGCTAAATTTTATCAAATCTGGATCAAGTAAACTCTGGAATTTGCACACTCAGGGACATAACTCACACATAGCTAACACTTAGTATGTTGTACGTAGGACCGCTGTGCTGCCCAAACACACATAATGACAACACGTGAGAGGTGGGCAACTGAGGTTATCAATGTTGAACTACCCACCTCCTCACCTATATAGACATTTTTATGACAACCGACCTGAAGAACCTTTTACCTCAAAACACAAAGGTTACTATCACAGATATATTCATAAAAACTAAATAAATCACAGCATTTCAACACTATTATTTACCTGAGAAAGTCCCAGGTGGACATGCCTCTTGCACTGTGGTTCCTTCTGGACAGTAGTGCCCCTTGGCACAGGGCACGGGGTTGGGGACGATGGCGCTGCCGTTACAGAAGGAGCCAGCATGACAGTTGCCTGTGGGTGCTTCCAGTGCATGGAGCTCGCAGTACATTCCCAGGCTGCACTGCTGGGCGAGCTGACTGCCAACGGGGCAGTACGTCCCTGGAATATACGTGTACAGTTAAATGTGTCTAACAAGCAGGTGAATGTGTCTAACAAGCAGGTAAATGTGTCTAAAAAGCAGGTAAATGTGTCTAACAAGCAGGTAAATGTGTCTGAGGAGCAGGTAAATGTGTCTAACAAGCAGATATATGTATCTAACGAGCAGGTAAATGTATCTAACAAGCAGGTCAATGTGTCTAACAAGCAGGTAAATGTATCTAACGAGCAGGTAAATGTATCTAACAAGCAGGTAAATGTATCTAACAAGCAGGTCAATGTGTCTAACAAGCAGGTAAATGTGTCTAACGAGCAGGTAAATGTGTCTAACAAGCAGGTAAATGTGTCTTACAAGCAAGTAAATGTGTCTAACAAGCAGGTAAATGTGTTTAACAAGCAGGTAAATGCATCTTACAAGCAGGTAAATGTGTCTAACAAGCAGGTAAATGTATCTAACAAGCAGGTAAATGTGTTAAACAAGCAGGTAAATGTGTTAAACAAGCAGGTAAATGTGTCTAACAAGCAGGTAAATGTATCTTACAAGCACGTAAATGTATCTTACAAGCAGGTAAATGTGTCTAACAAGCAGGTAAATGTATCTTACAAGCAGGTAAATGTGTCTAACAAGCAGGTAAATGTATCTTACAAGCACGTAAATGTATCTTACAAGCAGGTAAATGTATCTTACAAGCAGGTAAATGTGTCTAACAAGCAGGTAAATGTGTCTAACCTGCAGTCACACTGTCACTGATTCACAGCATCATTAAACAATATTGTATCAGTGAAACAAGGTTCACTTTTACAGGCATACAAGAGCAAACTTTCTTTTTGATATCGATAATATATTGTTCAGACTCACTACATAAAGCTAAGAACATGATGGGTTTAATACTTTTAACATTTTTCAAATAATTAAGTAATTTTATCAGAAAGGTCTGATCTCTTGACTTAAAAATACAATCTGATGACTCACCTGGAGTACAGATGCCCCCGGTGAAGTTGAGGGAGTAGACCGGGCAGGTGCTTGTGTCGGTGGTGTTGACCACAGGGGTGGGCTTGTCTGTGTAGGCTCCACCCATACAGAACCACCCTGGGGCACAGTTCCCTGTAGGCTCCGACAGGCCATCCCCAGCACAGTACTCGCCTCCTGGTGGTGGCAGGGGAGACAACAGTGGTTTCATGATTAATTGATTTAGTTTTTATGGTGAAAGTATTACTTTCGCTTGATACACAAAAGATAATAGTATTTTTGTATACTTTTTAATTATATGCACTTTTTGCTGAAGAAAACAATTGCTTACCTGGACACGGCAGACAATCAAACATGTCGTCAGCCATTGTTCTATTGTTGTAGGTACCTGCAGGACACTCGAACTCTCTTGCCGACTTGGTGCCGCTGGGACAGTATGCACCTGACACGACAAGAAGTATTTTGTAATCAACAACTGTTACTTCGCTTCCAATACTGAGTGAGTGAGTTAGTTAGGTTTAACGCCACTTTTTAACAGTATTCCAGTTATGTCATGGCGTTTCAGCTTAATGTGGGAGGACAGCCATATTGACAAACTTAGACATATCTTATTCACAAAATAGTTAACTGATTTTTGAGGGAAGAGAGACTGTCTTTAAAAATTAAATTTTGTTCCACAATGTGAACTTTTCAGTCAGAGGATCTGAAAAAACTATTCCATACTGTGATTTTAACCACTAGTCCAAAGTCCGAGTCTAGTAAATTTTTCCCTGGTCTAGCAAGATGAGAATGTTATTGTCCATATACTAATACTAAATTATACTGAAAATAAGGCCAAAATCAAAGTTTGTGATGAATTTCAAATGAAACACATATTGCCTCAGTGATGGTGATGAATATTGCAGTTCACCTTTAGGACATGGTGTGTCGAGGTATGTGGATGAGTTGGTGAGACAGTAGTATCCCATCTGGCAGGGCGTGCAGGTGTCCTGGTGGGTCACGTCGGTGTAGGTGCCAGCAGCACAGCCCAGGGGGTCAGTGGTACCCTCAGGACAGTAGTGACCAGTGGGGCACCATCCTGGGAACAAACATAATGCCAGGAATATAGGCTAGCAATGACCTCTGACACCTCCATGCTGTCCAAACTATTGAAAGATTTACATTGACTGTCAGCTTACATTTACTTATGTCACTTACATGACAGACTATCTCTAGTCATGTAAAAAAAAAGAAAAATGGGTGTTCTTTAACTTCTTTTGAGTAAAATAATTGAATATGCAAATGATATTTGGAAAACAATTCACGCGAAAAACTATAAAAAAATCTTTTTTACCAAAAATAACAATTGTTTTTTAATAGTCCTTAACATTTGTGTAAATATGACAATTTGAAAAAAAAAGATTTAATTTCAGTATTATGTTTAGATATTAGAAACCACAGAAACACATTAGACAACATTATCTTTATTTTGTAAGTGACAGAAAAAAACAACCAAGTCCCAGCTCACCCCCAAATCCGGTGTTGTTGTTGCTGGGTGCAGCTGTGTTGACCCCGCTCTGGCAGTAGTAGCCGGCCGAGCACATGCCGGTCACATTCACCTGGCCCGGGGTGTCACAGTAGTGCCCCGGGTCACACGCCGTGCACTCCGCCTCGGCCATCAGCATCTCCACGGGGTTGTAGGTTCCTGCTGGGCACAAGGACATGTTGAACCCTGTGTTGCCCTCACAGTAGCGGCCCTGGGGGCAGGGGTCCGGTCTGTCCTTGTTGACGCAGTAGTAGCGCGGCGGACAGATGTCACAGGCGCTGGCCATTGTGTGGTTCATGTAGGTGCCTGGGCAGGGAGAATGGTTGCATCAGAATGGAGTAAGACCATGAAAAATATTACACTTAGTTTTCTTGCATGTATATATACAGGTAATAACTGTTTTGTCATCTATAAATTGTAGCAGAGATTATTGGTATAGATTCAAACAAATATTTGTTTTCCAAACCCTTTTTTTGCTTCAACTAAAAAAGAATCAGTTACTGATGCCCATTAGGACCACAAGGTATAGAAAGTCTCAGTAAATTCAAAAGGTAAAATTGAGTCAGTTGCAGAATTTCTGTGATACACAAAAGTCATAATAACAACCATCATCATCATCATCATCATCATCATCATCATCACCACCACCACCATCATCGTAATAATGATAATGATAATAATACGTCAACTTTTATTGCACATAACTCCAAGCAGAGTGCATGTTTGAAGTGCACAATCATAGTGAAAAAAGAGAGAGTTAATCTCAAAAGGCAATCAGAAACACAAGTTTCCAGGTGAGATTTGAAGAGTAAAAACCTTGGAACCTGTCAGTACACCAGAGCTACAGATAAGCAGCATATTTGCGTAAAATACCCCCCCCAAATATTCAAACCCAATTACTTTCAATTAACATGGGAACAGAAATGCATGCATTAAATGAAAAACTCAAATGTATAAAAATAGCATGCATAAATAGCCAATGAAGCCTTTTCAGCATGTGTACAAAAGAACGTTTTTCCCGAAACATAATTACGAGCTAATTTACTTTCCAAGTCAAGCCTATATATATAGAACAGTTATTTACATCTAAAACATTATTTTTCTTAAATCTTAAAATGTTCACTAATTTTTGGAGAAAAAAACAATAAAGTAAAGAATAGATGAGTGAAAAAATATTGGTAATCTAATGAAAAATGAAATAACCCAATTAAAATTGAAACCATAGTGTAAAAACTTAATTGCTTAAAAAGTTATCTGGAGCTCTAGTACACAATACTGGGTAATGTAGAAGGAGTATGTGTTAACATTGAAACTGACCGTCATCACAAGACAGAGGCAGATGTGATCCCACTGGGCAGTACGTTCCCACAGGACAGATGTTGCCGGTGATGCCATCAGTTGGAGTGTTGGATACAGCCTTCTCCTCACAGTAGTAGCCAGCATCACAGTCCCCTGGAGGCAGATGTCAACAGGATCAGCACGAGCATGGCTTATGATCATGGCAACATAACACAAACAGCCACAGATCCTCATCACAAATATCACACAAAGTACCGTATTCGATGTAATAAGCTCCGAGGTGCTCTCAAAATTAGAAAAAGGGGGCTTTCCTTAGAATATAATTTCTACGTTTGTGTACCTGAAATGATACAAAAGAAAAGCCTGTGTGTATTATACACGACAGATATATTTTTCCAGAACTTAATTGCCCATAATTAAGGGTGCATATAACATGACGGCGTATTATAAACATTATACATAAATAAATATTGTGTAAATTGATCAATCTGAAGAGGTACTAATTGGAATTGTTCACTAGCCAATGTTATTAGCAAATATCACTGTGGGCACTTATTAGAGCTGGGCGCTTATTATGTTGAAAACAGTACCGGTATATGCTTTATCTCTTCAGTTCAGCTACTGTTCCCTATGTAACAAGGCATTTGTGAAGGATGTCATACATGCAACAAGTTGGCTTATACATATGTCTGAATCAATGTCAGCTCTTCTGTTGATGACTATTGAGCTGATTAGCAGACCCATCATAGTTGATACCTTGTCTATTTTTATGAGTTTCTTTTGCCAAAATTTCATAGTAGGTGGTAGAAACTTACTGGTAAATTTCAACCTCCACATTAACTTACCATTAATGGATTAAAAATGAACTGAATTAACTTTGTACGACATTGACTTTTGTGTTGTAGTCAATCATTTTCCACTAATCTCAGCAATTCCATCAACAGTGTAAAACCCACAGATATGTTTGAGGTGAACTACAACCACAATGGTCCATCAGGATTTCAAGTGATGACTTCATAGCAGATCCTGGGTCCCGTTCTACAGAGCGATCTTAGTGGTACGTTGGTCGTAAGCCTATGATAAAGTATGGGAGTTACGACCAACGTAGCTTTGTGGAACGGGGCCCAGGAGCCATCAGTTTGTAAATGGTTGTGGTTTTGTCCTCTTGAATGCTATAAATATCACATACATGTTCCTGGGACTACACCTGATTGTGAAACTGTCATCCTAAAATGTTGTAAGTTACTTTTGTATTTTTTATGTTGGTCAGTTTTGTAAGTCAACTAACAAAAGTAACAAGGACCAAGGGATGTAACTCAGCTAAGCTCTGGGACACTCATGACCATTGTGGTACACCAGTTCATTGATGCATCATTCCAGCCTCCATGGACACTCGAGGAGAGTTCTCTGTTCACCCACCTGTGAAGTTGGAGAGTCCTTGAAGCTCGCAGTACTTGCCCCCGGGACAGTCGATACAGTCGTCCACGGCGTCGCGCCCGGTGTCGGGGAGGTAGGTTCCTGCTGGGCAGGGTATGGGGATTCCTGTACCGGCTGGGCAGTAGTGACCACTGGTGCAGTAGTCTCCGTATGTCTGACCAATGGGGTTCTGTTCGACAGCCCCAAGTGGGCAGTAGTGGCCCGCACTGCAGTTGCCCACAGGATGAGTCAAGCCTGAAGGACAGGTGACAGTCTTTACACTTCAGATACAACATCTAACTGTTATGCCATAATAAAGTAATTTTCATCCAATTTTCAATATGATGGACATGAGGCATTTTTTAAAGACAAATTGTCAGAGGCATCTGTCTACACAACTGTGGTCCCATTTGCCTGGAATGATGTTCATGATGTCAATCACTGGATTGTCTGGTCCAGACTCGATTATTTACTGACCGCTGTCATATAGCTGGAATATTGCTGAGTGCAGTGTTGAACAACAAACAAACAATAACACAACTGTGGATGGAGTCGAGATGAAATGGGGTTTTACGTCACCCTTACAATTGTTGGACATATATTACGACATGCATGCATATGTGTGTATGGCTGCTTGCACTAGTCCAGACTAATACCAGTTTTATACTGCTATCCCACTGAGATACCATGCCAGAGTTCAACATGGATAAACCACTCAGAATAATGGTTTTACAGCGCAACTCAAAGCTGGTACAATACATATATACAAATGTCTTGAGATGACACTGGGGCAATCTATTAAACATTCTATCAGACGTAAAGCTAGTGAATGATGACTGATAACACAACAACATCAAACTCAACCAATCTCCCACCTTCAGTGTTGCAGTATTCTCCAGGCGGACAGTCCTGGCACTGGGTGACGTTCTGCAGTCCGGTGAGGTCACTGAAGGTGCCGGCTGGGCACTTGACGGCCTGGTCAGATCCCTTGGGGCAGTAGGCACCCAGGTCACATACATCTCCAGTGGCGCCATCTGTGGGTCTGGCCGTCTCTGCACCACTGACACACACATAGCCAGAATCACACATGTCTGTTGGTTCTGTCAGGCCTAAAGATAGGACAGAAAACAGATTGTTTTACATTGCAATCACTGAGGCCTCAAGTGATTTGAACACACATTTACTAGGGGTACGGAAATTTGAACTATATTTCAATTAAATCAAACTTAACGACACCTTGGAATACATGTGAAGCCAAAGTTTTATAATTTATCTTGGAAGCATATAAAAAGTTCATTACACAAGGAGACCTTCTACAAGATGGAGTCTTCCAGCAAAAACATTTCATCACAGTAAAATCTAATTGGTAAAGAAGGATGCTGCACAAACATGTATGTTAGCAGAATAAAATGACAGAGACAAAAGACATCATTATAATCTGATTGGGACAGCAAGCCCCTGAATGTGTGAGTGAGGGAGTTGGGTTTAACGCCGCTTTTAACAGTATTCCAGTTATATTATGTCAGCTTAATGTGGGAGGAAAGCCCAAAGTGATGCAGGTCTAGATGTTTACCACCTTGGTGAAACCCACGAGCCTGGGCTGGTGCTGACAAATCTAGAAACATAATGATTCGAACCCATAATCATAGGTTTCTGGCGTGCCCAAAGGGATGCAACTCCGCACAGCGAATCGTGGCGCCTTAGACGACTGGGCCACCTGTGCCCCCGGCCTCTGAATGAATTATACTACTCAACTTTTGATAGAGATAATCAAGTATGTCTGACATATTCAAATATACACTTGACATATTATGAGAATCAGTTTTGTGTATTATGGAAAGACAAAAATATCCCTGTCCAAAGTGGAGTAGTATATGTACGGTCTAACACAAGGAGAAACATTATCTCTTCATGTGTCAGATGGAAATTTGCCTCCAGATTAATAAGAAATTATTCCAACTAATATTTGCAACCTACCTGGGTTTTCACAGAAGAATCCTCCAGTGCATGGCTTGCACTCTGCAGTTGTCTGTAGCTCAGTCTCGTTGCTGTATGTGCCTGTAGGGCAGGGGCTGGACGTCTTCACCCCCGTGTTGAGGGGACAGAAGTACCCTGGGGGACAGGGTGCAGGGGTCGTCACTCCACTGTCAGAATCACCCGTTGTATTCGCTACTTCTGCAGGGTCACAGTATCTACACAGAACAAACAATCATTAATACATCATCCCCCTGAAGTCAACATTATGCTTTCCACATTAACTCAAACAGAAATCAGTGAATTCCCTATGAGGTACTCTCACTCATTGATACATATTTTATAAGTTTTACTCAGTGCAGTATAAGTAAATATAGTTCACATGAATACCCCACTCAGACACAGTATACTGACTCTGAGCCGACCAGTCCTTTTAACGTCTTTGGTATGAACCCTGGACCTTCTGCTCTCCGCTCTATCTCTAGACCATGGAGGTGGTCCACTAAAAGAGCATCCGCAATAAAGATTTCACACCTGTAGCGTGTGTAGGGGTAATAATAGTGTAGCGCTATGAGTTTGGATTATTATTATTATTATAATTATTATTAACCATCCAGGATTCAGGATTAGAATAGGTCCCAAGCAACATTACTGGTTTGCTTTCGTAAAAAGTCGAAACATGGTCTGGTGGTCAGCCACTATCACTTGGTTTCATTCGACCCATGAGGCTATGGATGTTGCCCATAATTTCAACCACTGGTTGTCTGATCCAGGCTTGATTATTTACAGGCCTCTATGATATGACTGGAATAATGCTGAGTGCGGTGGTAAACAGCAAACAAATGATTAGTCTGATCTCATGGCTGATAATTATAATCATGAAAGCTTTATATAAGTAAACTGTTTCTCACTTTCCAGCAGGGCAGTCCTTGCAGTCACTCCTCTGTGTCTCATCCTGGTAGAACCCTGCAGCACACATCACTGGCTTGCCCGTCCCCACGGGACACTTGTGGCCCGTTGTACAGTTGTAGTCCACAGGATTAGGTGAGCTTTGGCCGGCAGGACAGTAGAATCCTGCTGAGCACGGGCCAGTACTGTAGTTGTTGGCAGTGCCGGCACAGTAGTAGCCAGGAGGACACAGGATGCAGTCGGTGATGTTCATGTTGCCGCTGGTGTTTGACAGCATGCCAGCTGGACAGGGGCTTGGTGTGGATGAACCTTTCTCACAATAAAACCCTGTGAAGGAGACAGTCAGTCATAAGGTGAGTGTAGCTTATATAATGGTCTGTGGAAAGAGTTTCAATTTCTCTATGGCAGCGTGAGTAGAGAGCAATGGTTGAGAGTAGCATTTTCCTGTTGCAAATAGTTACATATAGTTATATTGGCATCACTCTGGAAGCATAATTGGAGGAGGGTAAATTCGGAAAAATAATCTAGACCTCAAGCAACACAAGTGGGAATGTAAACGTGGAAGGTCACAGAGCTCTGAGAGTTTCCAGCTGCCGCCTCATGTTAGGGTGGCCAACAGCATAACTAGAATACTGAACCTTCAGTCAACAGAAGAACTTCAACATAAAATGTCCATGGAATGGTGTACTACTGGTATTACATTGGAGTGAGTTTGGTTTAACACTGCTTTGGGAAATATTTCAGTTATATCTCGGGGTGACAGTTAATTATGATGGAAAGCCCACAGCCCTGTTGCACTGATGTAGGAGGCTACCGGTATGTCTGACCTACCTGCAGGCACATGTAGGAGGCTGTCTGACCTACCTGTAGGGCACATGTAGGATGCTATGTCAGACCTACCTGTGGGGCAGATGTAGAAGGCTGTCTGACCTACCTGTAGGGCACATGTAGGATGCTATGTCTGACCTACCTGCAGGCACATGTAGGAGGCTGTCTGACCTACCTGTAGGGCACATGAAGGAGGCTATGTCTCACCTACATGTAGGCACATGTAGGAGGCTGTCTGACCTACCTGTAGGGCACATGTAGGATGCTATGTCTGACCTACCTGCAGGCACATGTAGGAGGCTGTCTGACCTACCTGTAGGGCACATGTAGGATGCTATGTCTGACCTACCTGTAGGGCACATGTAGGATGCTATGTCCGACCTACCTGTAGGGCACATGTAGGATGCTATGTCTGACCTACCCGTAGGGCACATGTCAGAGGCTACGTCCTACCTACCTGTGGGGCAGATGTAGGAGGCTACGTCAGACCTACCTATAGGGCACATGTAGGATGCTATGTCAGACCTACCTGTGGGGCAGATGTAGGAGGCTATGTCCGACCTACCTGTAGGGCACATGTAGGAGGCTGTCTGACCTACCCGTAGGGCACATGTAGGAGGCTATGTCTGACCTACATGTAGGCACATGTAGGAGGCTGTCTGACCTACCTGTAGGGCACATGTAGGATGCTATGTCCGACCTACCTGTAGGGCACATGTAGGATGCTATGTCTGACCTACCTATAGGGCAGATGTAGGAGGCTATGTCAGACCTACCTGTGGGGCAGATGTAGGAGGCTACGTCCGACCTACCTATAGGGCAGATGTAGGAGGCTATGTCAGACCTACCTATAGGGCATATGTAGGAGGCTATGTCCGACCTAGCGGGCGGGAAGATGTAGGAGGCTATGTCTGACTTACCTGTTGGGCAGATGTTGGTTGGTATGTCTGGTCGTACAGCTCCTCCGCTACAGTAGTAGCCAGCATTACAAAGGCCTTCAGGTTGTGTCAGCCCATAGAGGGTGCAGTACATCCCTCCATCACAGGTCACGGGGTAGGGGGATCCCTCGGGGCAGTAGGTGCCTGCAACAACCAGAATTCATAGTACATTCAGAAAACAACATGTACAAACACTTCATGACATTTTGTTGAGGACAGCTTATGTTGTTCCCACAACTCACATAGATTTCAGTGGTTTTCACAAGGTGCTTCAGTGGCTTTTGAAGCAAGACCAACTAGCTTGGTTGACTTCCTGATGCGCTGTAGGAGTCAAGATGACCCAACCAACCCATCCTGCTTGGATGCCCCACACACCCAGGTTAACAAGGACCCCACCATGCTTGGTAGCTAGGATGCCCCACACACCCAGGTTAACATGGACCCCACCATGCTGGGTAGCTAGGATGCCCTACACACCCAGGTTAACAAGGACCCCACCATGCTGGGTAGCTAGGATGCCCTACACACCCAGGTTAACAAGGACCCCACCATGCTGGGTAGCTAGGATGCCCCCCCCCCCCCCCCCCCCCCATGCTCAGGTAACTGATGAACCCACCTGGCCAGCACTTGCCACCTGTGTAGTTGGTGAGAGGGCAGGTGCAGTCTGGGAGGCTTGTGGCGTTGATGGTGGTCACTGGTTCTGCCATATAGGCCCCCCCTGTACAGTACCATCCTGCCGTGCAGTTGCCGGAGGGAGCAGCAAGCCCATCAGCTGAAGAAAATACAGACATCACTGGATGATTAATGATTCCTTATATTTTGTATGTTAAATTACATTTTCATATATTTCACATATCTGCAAATATCAGCCATCCCTTCTGTTAAAGCTTCTACATAACGATTACAAATCCAGTCTCCAGTCCATGCACAAACACCAGGACACCTTCGGGACTTCAGGGCCATACTTACTCTGACAGTACTGTCCTGGTGGGCAGACCAGGCAGTCCTCCTGTCCATCACTGCCACTGGCTGGGTTGTAGGATCCTTTAGGACAGGGATTCTCATAGGGGCTGGACGTGCCTGCGGGGCAGTAGTAGCCCTCCGGACACGGTTGCCCTGTGAAGTTGGTGGAGTTCTCCAGACAGTAGAAGCCTTTGGGACAGGTGGTGCAGTTCTGCTGACGGGGACTGTCACTGTGGGGACAGGAAGGTAAACAGAACTGAGGAGATGTAATACAATAGGCACTTTAGATACTTGCAACAGTGTCAGACTTATGTTTGATTGTTTGTTGTTTAATGCTGCACTCACCAATATTCCAGCTATATGACCGCAATCAGTAAACAGACAACACGAGCATTGATCTTCACAATTGGGACATGACAATTTGCATCAACCAAGTCAGCGAGCCTTAACCACCCAATCACATTACTCTCCTCTTACAAGTATAGTCGCCTTATACGGCAAGCATGGGTTGGTAAAGACCTATTATAACCCGGATCTTCACAGGCCAGTATTTTTAATGACTTATTCTGTAAGTATTATGGTCATTTCATTATTTGATTTGGCTCATCAAGTTTCTTCATGTTACTTTTTGTTCAGATTAAAATACCAGGTGAATTGTGTGATGATGACAGAAGCACACGGGGACATAAGTATTTAGTTTCTGATACACAACCAGTAAACAACTATGTCCTAACTTGTGCACCAATTAGCATTTCAAGCAATGTTCAAATGTCTTTTGAGTGGTCAATGAAAAATATCCCCTGAAACTTGAAACACTAATCTTTTCTTTGATGCTAATGATTCACCCACTTTGAATACATCACCAAGAGGTCAACATATGCTTGACAACAGAATTGACTTCACAGCATGTTTAAACACAATTCTTTCAAAACATTCAAGAAAAAAATCTTTTTTATTTTTTTTCCAAAAGTTTTCCATGAGCCCCTGAACTGTTCTCCCATCTCACCTGTAGCTCCCTGGGGGGCAGGAGAGGGGGTCAGTGGTGCCTGCTGGACAGTAGTACCCCTGGGGACACTCTCCCCCATCACCTGTGTGGTTGCTGGAGGGCTTGTCTGTGTCAACTCCTGCACAGAGAACCACGGGACATTCAGACATGGTCGGCCATGAATCAGGATGATTCTACTTAGGAAGTATTTGTTTTGAAATAACATAACACAATGTACATTTTGTTTTGTGGATTGTCTACAGGCTTTCATGAAGTAAAAAGGGAGGCGATCACAAAGAAAAGACAGGACAAGCAAACTGAATAAGATAAGTCTTTTGGCAATATCTTGAGATGGCTTTACATTCTGAGGATACTTGTTTTATATTAGTCTTGAAATAACTTCTTTCATGTACATGTAGGAATTTCAATAATAATCCATTTTATTTTTTTATTATTATATTTTATTTTGAAAAGTAATATATTTGTGTTTCGAAAAAAATCATGAATTTGTGACCAAACGGGGCAAGCCTCATATTATAGAAATAAGGTTATTCAACGCTCATTCAATATCACAAGACATAAGAAATGAATACCTAAAATACAATATGGCACTGAAGAACAGAATTAATCCAAATGTCCTTGGCATATATGACATCATGAGAGTTACTCACCTAGTCTGCAATAGTAGCCAGCAGCACATTCTCCACTGACCGCCGACAGAGAAGGAGTCTGACAGAACTTGCCCCCATCACACTGTGTGCATTGTCCCACTGAGCTCATCCCCTCCACAGGGTTGTAGGTGCCAGCAGGACAGGGCTGGAGGTCTGCCCCGGTCTTGTATGGACAGTAGTAGCCAGCCAGGCAGAAGTCAGCTCGGTCCCTGTTGGTGCAGTAATACCCATCTGGACAGTCATAACAAACAGCAGCTCCGGTGTGGTTGGTGTAGGTGCCATTGGCACAGTAGAAGTGTTGAGGGGAGCCCAGAGGACAGTAGGACCCTGCTGGACAGATGTTGCCCGTCACACCATCGTAAGGAGCTGGTGTACTGGCACCCAGGGTGCAGTAGAAGCCTTCATCACACTCTCCAGAAACAGCTGGTAGTCCTGTGGTGTTACAATATTTTCCTGGATCGCAGGCATTACAAGCAGACACATTGGTTCTGCGTGGGTGAGGTTGGTAGGTTCCGGCTGCACATGCTGTAGGCTGGTGGCTGTGTTCTGGGCAGAAGTAACCAGCAGGACACTCGTCGCCATAAACTTGACCGACCGGGTTGGCTTCCTCGGATGCATTACTGCAGTAGTATCCAGCTAGGCAGGATCCATTGGGGGCTGTCAGACTGGAGTGGGAGCAGAATTCTCCAGGTGGGCAGATGGTACAATCAGCCTCTGATGGCAGCTTATCTCGGTCCCCGAATGTTCCCTTGGGGCACGGGTCTGGCCATGATGATCCTTGTACACAGTGGGTTCCTTGTGGACAGGGTCCTCCTGATACTGACAGCGCCGGTGTGGGGGAAGTCGATTTCAGGACACAGTAGTATCCTGCTGTACACTGACCTGTTGGTTCGGTGATGTTCTCTGCCTCACAGTAGAAGCCTGCTGGACAGTCTCTGCATTCTCCAAGACTCTCCAGACCTGTTGTGTTGCTGTATGTTCCCAAAGGACAGGGGTTCTGTCGTGCAGTCATTGTGCCGTTGGGGCAGTAGAACCCGGCTGGACAGACCTTAGGGTTTACAACGCCATGAGAAGGAGCTCCAACTCCACTCTGCTGTTCAGTGATTGCCTCATTCTGATCACAGTAAGTTCCTCCCTGGCAAAACAAGCAATCTCCTCTCTCTGGATCTGGCTGGTACTGTCCTGATGGACATGGTGTTTGAACGCCACTTCCTTTTGGGCATGTGTGACCTGCAAGACATTTATTGCCTGGTGGCTGTGGCTGAATGCTTCCTTCGGGGCAGAACCAACCTATGTCACAGTCACCATTGGGAAGGTCCCGACCAGGACCAGCACAGTACATACCAGCAGTACAAGGGAGACAACTGCTGATGTTGTGATTGCCGAACCAGTCACTATACTCTCCTTCTTGGCATGCTATAGGTGAGGAGCTAGCTCGAGGACAGTAGTGGCCCTTTGGACATATATCTCCAAAAGTTTCATTCACAGGATTCTTCAATGTTGAACTAACATTACAGTAGTGTCCAGCATCACATTCACCAGTCACGTTTGCGAGGGCATCGACTTCACAGTAATGACCAGGCAGGCACTCCTGGGGGGACTCTGATCCCGGGGGACAGAACTGACCAGCATTGCACCTTCCTCCTATGCTAGTTGCTGGGCAGGAGCAATCACTGCCAGAGTCCAGACCAAGGATGGAGGGTCTGTCAGTCCATGATCCCAAAGCACAGTACCAGCCTCCTGAACACAACCCTGCTGGCTCCTCATTGCCTTCCCCTGGGCAGTAGTGGCCCACGGGACAGATCTGACAGGCATCGTATGTTGAGGCCTGGGTCTGGTTGTTGAAGGTTCCGTTTCCACAGGGGAACTGGTGTGCGAATTCCGTGGCTGGTGGACAGTAATATCCTGAAAGATGACAGGGATGTATGAGATTAAGCTACTGACAAAAACATACATTTTTCAACTTGTATGAGATTCAAATTCATCATCCAAAACTGGCTCCCACAGGAGATATTGCTTGGGTGAGATCAAGCGATATCTACATTGTAGATATCGCTGCAATGAAATTGCATCGCAATGCTTTGTGACATCATTGGTTACCATGACATCACAATCAAATGACATCACTAATGGCTCTGCTACTGAAGCTGTGAGCAGTACTTTTTACAGTAAAGACACTGCTTATTACTGTCTTCAAACTGAAAAAGTTGGAAGAATGATGTTGGATAATAAATAAAATCTCAGCCTCGTGTCTTTTGATATCAAATATATCAACACTTGTTGATAAAAATGGAAAAAATCCTCGACAAGCCTCGGAGTTTTTCCACCTTTATCAACTCGTGTTGATATATTTTATATTTTTATATTTTATCAAAAGACACTCAGGTGAGATTCTCTATATCAAACTTGTACATATAACACATGCTATGACTCAGTTCCCTGAAGAATGTAGGGTAGGTTTAAAAATAATGTGGAAAGTGTCACTCAGGTATTCAGTATTTTTGTACTTCAGTTTTGAGATATACATGCATTTTTTGTGCATGGATCATTACAATGTTTAGTCATAATATAGCATTTGTATTATGAAGGATAACAAAATCCACATAGTACACAAACACTTCTGAATTAGTATAATACACAGTTAATATACAAGACTTAAAAGAACACTCAACAACTTTAACCTTAGCCACTACAAAATGTCAGTTACCTTTGGGACATATGGTTTTGTTTGGAGCTCCAGCTTCACAGTAGAAGCCCGCAGGACATGCTGTGCAGTTGGACTGCATCTCATTGATATTGTAGTGCCCAGGGGGACAGTCTGTGGGCTGGCTAGATCCTTCCTTGCAGAACGTGCCGGCAGGACAGGGTCCTCCATTGGCAGTGACAGTGGCCGGCTTGGAGGAGATGGAGCCTCCAGCACAGTAGAAGCCTTCCTCACACAGTCCTGTTGGGTAAACTAGGCCAGGCACATCACAGAAGTAGCCAGGCAAACAGTCCTGGCATTCAGAGAGAGCCTTGATCATGGTTTGGTTGTTGAAGGTTCCTGCAGGGCAAGGAACAGGGTCCTGTGTTTGTTGTGTACAGTAGTGACCCACTGGACAGACGTCTGCATCCCCTGTGACATTACCAGTCGGGGATTTGGAATCGGAGCCGTATTTGCAGTAGAAGCCAGCATCACATGGTCCAGTCACTGCGGTCAGGTTGGCCTCATCACAGTAGAACCCGCCAGTACATTGTGTGCACTGGCTGAGGGTGGACAGACCAGTGGTCTGGCCGAAGGTTCCAGCTGGGCAGGACTGCCAGACATAACCAGTACCCTCGGGACAGTAGAACCCTGCTGGACATGGATCGGGATTCGAACCTGTGATGCAGTAGTAACCAGGTGTGCAGAGTTCGCACTTTTTCGTTTTGGTGACATCTGTGAATGTTCCTGGGTCACAGGCTATAGGATACGCTGTTCCTTCGGGACAGTAGTGGCCCACAGGACATTCATTTCCAGTCACATTGTCCACTGGGGTTGCTGAACTGGAGTTGCCTGAACAGAAGTATCCCTCTGTACAGTTTCCAGCAGGTGCCTCCATGCCTGACGTCGGACAATACTGACCCCCTTCACATCCCTTACACTGGTGCAGGTACTCCAGACCTGCAAGTAAAAGAATGGTCAATAGAAGAAAAGTTCTGTTCAAATTTGAGATTCTACTTTAATAATAAGACAAAGTGACCAGGGCTCACAAAGATGAAAAGAGCAATATTTCTTAGAAAATCTGCTTATCAAAAATCAAACATTGCACTGCACCTCTCCAATTGGTATAGAAACTGTACCCACAATTGGAAAAGAATCCAAGTAGTAGTTTTCATGTTATAGGTTGCACACATGTTGAAGTAAAATTCTTTCATAAATTCACAACAAGATACATAATGATATTTTTTTTCAGAAAATACACATATCAAAACCAAACTTTGAACTGCACCTCTTCCGTTAGTATTAAAACTGTTCCTTAAATTTGAAAAGAATCCATGCAGTAGTTTTCAAGTTTTTACTTAGAATTGTTTTACTGAAACATTTGTCCAACTCAAGTAAAAACATGAAAAATGACTATTTTTTTCAGAAAATCCAAATATTGAAATCAAACTTTGTACTGCACCTGCCTCATTGGTATAAAAAGCGTTTAAGTTTGAAAAGAATCTATGCAGTTGTTTTCAAAGTAACCTAGTCAGGGCATGGTGAGACACAAGCAGTCAGGTCATACATTGTAACTATTGATCCTCACAAGTCAGGTCATACATTGTAACTATCGATCCTCACAAGTCAGGTCATACATTGTAACTATCGATCCTCACAAGTCAGGTCATACATTGTAACTATCGATCCTCACCAGTCAGGTCATACATTGTAACTATCGATCCTCACCAGTCAGGTCATACATTGTAACTATCGATCCTCACCAGTCAGGTCATACATTGTAACTATCGATCCTCACCAGTCAGGTCATACATTGTAACTATCGATCCTCACAAGTCAGGTCATACATTGTAACTATCGATCCTCACCAGTCAGGTCATACATTGTAACTATCGATCCTCACAAGTCAGGTCATACAACAACCCCCATGCATGAGGGTTAGAACTGGTCTTTGGCAACCCAAGCTTGTTGTAAAAGGCATCTAATGGGATCAGATGGTCAGAATAACTGCCTCAGTTGTTACAGCATTAGACATCAAACAAGCAAAGCAAAGGTTACCATAGGAACCCATTCTGCTGAAGGTGAGGTAAAATGGTGTTTAACGTCATGTTCAAGACTATTGCCCTTATATAGCAATGTGCGTGTTGTGCTTGAATATGGCTGCTTATACTAGTGCGGAATAATTCCGATTTTATAGTGCTTGTCCACTGAGATAACATGCTGCAGTTTAACATGAATACCCCACTCAGACACAGTATACTGACTCCGAGCCGACCAGTGCAGGGTAATAATTCTCCCAAATAATCCCCATCTTGAAAGAATTATCCTACCTTCCACAGGGTTATAAGTCCCTGGAGGGCACAGAGTTGAGGCATTAGATCCTACAGGACAGTAGGCTCCCTTCTGGCAGATGTTCCCTGTCACACCATCTATAGGAGCTGCTACAGAGGCACCAGACAGGCAGTAGAACCCTCCATCACAGAAGCCGGATGGCGAGGACAGTCCCTCCTGCCCACAGTACTGCCCACTAGGACATGGAGTACACTCGTCAATCTTCTTCAGGTACAAGATGTCGTTATATGTTCCATTTGGACATCTGTGCTCCTTGGCAAACTTAGTTCCAGGGAGACAGAAGCTGCCTGGCTCACAGGGTGACGGGTTCTGGACTCCATGGTTACAGACAGTGTCGTTCTGGATTGTACCGTCACAGTAATACCCTTCAGGGCAGTCTTTGCAGGATGCCTGTAATTTAAGCATTAGGTCAATAATTTTGGTTTAATGCTGCCTTGTACAAAATTTCGGCTATATCAGCCCATGTAAGCTTAATGTTAAGATAGGATATCAGTCGGTAGGATGTTGACAGATCGAAGATCATCATCGTGGCAAATTTGAGACTTGATCTCAAAATCTGTGGATCCTGGCATGGATAAGGGACACAACTCTGCATGGTAAATTGAGTAAGAAACATTGGAATCGGAAAATCTTATATCCCTCATAATTAAAGACAAAGTGTCGCTGTATGGCGCCATGTTTTTTACTCATTAAAAATGCTTTTTTACTTAATAAGTATTTTGATTTCTTGTTAAATGAGTTCTTATTGGATTGATTTCCTTGCTAAATTCGTCATTATATTCTTCATATATCTTCATAATCATAAAATCCAATGTGCTTACTCTCTTGGTTTCTTTTGTAACAGTCTTAGTGTATTTAACATGCCATATGTGCTACGGTACATCCCAAATTCTTTTAGAATCACCACTGTACTTAGTAATCAAAACAAAATGTACCCTTGGTACATGCATTCAGTGAATTACCTTGCCAAATTCATCTTGGTACTTCCCGGATTCACAAGCCTCTTCCATCTTGCTCCCCTTGATGCACAAGTGGCCGGGTGTGCAGATGTAGGATGTCGGTGTGCTGGTGTTCTGGCCTTCGGGGCAGTAGTAACCCTCACTGCACAAATCTGTCGGACTTTCCTGACCATAACTGTCACAGTAGAAGCCTGGAAACAAAGATACACACTATACTACTGTGGTTCCTGCATAGCTTTTGACCACACTCAGCTACATTCCAGCAATATGATGGCAGCCTGTAAATAATCTTGTCTGGACTAGACAAACCAGTGATTGATATCACGATTAATATCCCATGCAGTCAGTGTATGATGACATGCAATCAATCAAATCATCAAACTGTCTAAATAGTCGCCTCCCATGACCAGCATAGGTTGCTGCAGATGTGTTGATAATAACTGTGGAATGACATTCAATTACCTTGAAGTAAAAGCTCAAATAAGTCCCACTATCTTTGTTCTGTTTGTAGCAGGGCATAGAGTCGTCCTACAGATGACATCCTGGCTTGCTGACGGGGTTAACCTCTTTGGTCATGTGGACAAGTCGTCCGACCTCGGTCAAATGGTCCGTGGTTCGAATCCCATCACGGGACTCGGAAATTTTATGGCCACTACATGTTTTACAGATTTCTGACAGTAGTGATTGAGTGAGTGGTGTTTTTTACGAACTGTTTCTAAAAGTATACAACTCAAAAGAAGTTAAAGAACACCCGATTTTTTCAAATGACAATAGTTATTCTGTCATGGCTGGTGGCTGTCAGCCTTCCAATTGTGGGTGTTCATTAACTTGTTTTGAGTAGCATCCCCCAGACACAGACCAGCAGCCATCTTTAATCCATGTGACAGAGTGCGTGAGTTGTATCAG
This sequence comes from Haliotis rufescens, assembly GCF_023055435.1. Classification (NCBI taxonomy): domain Eukaryota; kingdom Metazoa; phylum Mollusca; class Gastropoda; order Lepetellida; family Haliotidae; genus Haliotis; species Haliotis rufescens. The sequence goes on along the minus strand of NW_025963779.1, from coordinate 54,265,220 downwards.
GACCTGTCAGCTTCATGTTGGAGGAAAGCCTGAAGTGATGCAGGTCCCTGACATTTACCACTTCAGTAAAATCCCTGAGTTTGGCACATAGGAAGGAGGCTGATCAAATAGTGGTTCTGTTTCAGCGTTAACAACATTTGGAGAACTGGACCGTAGTCTCGTGTGTGACAAGCCAACACAGTATCCACAATCTTCTTTCTAATACAGTGGTATCTGTCAAAACTGAACTTTTTCTCCAGTCCCCTCAGTTCCTTAATAAATTATCATTACTCAAACTGACCTGCTGCTATCTAAATCCCACTTTCAGACTAAAATGATGGTCCCAATACACCAATTTATTATTGAAAAGAAGCTGTCTAAATCAGACTGAACCAGGTATGACCGGACCGGATGTTCTCTCCCTTTAAAGTAAGCTCAGTCACTGTCCGCTAAAACAACAGTGCTAAACCTGCATGTAATACTATTAGTTTGAAATCACTTGTGTTTCGTATGGGCGACTGTGAAAATGTGACAATATCCCACTAGCACAATTGGTTTCGCATCTCAGACTAGACAAGTCTAACATTTAGTACTCTGTGTAATCTAAACCTCGCCAGACTTTTTTACCGGTGCAAACTGAATTGGACAGATTCCACTGTATATGATAATACGACATGTCATAATCTCTCTTTATTACTTGCCCGTGAAGAGATCACCCGTTTAATAAACATACAGCTGTATCACACATTGTGTAATACCAAAACGCGTGCTTATGTACTCTCCGAACATGTTTCTAGAACAAATATTGAAAGCTCTCAACATCCCTTGGCTCATTCAACGACATTGCGTGTGGAGATGATAGATCACTGAGAGGAGCTTATGCACACTCAACGACCCCAGCAACCTTGTTACTAGGCTGACGTCATATGGCATTGTTTCCCCGAAGGATCTTGCAACAAAATTCCACAAATTACGTCATCGGGTATTGTGACGTCATTGTAAACTTTGAGCTGCAAGGCCCCGTTCCACAAGGCGATCGTACTGTAGCACGACAGTCGTTGGTCTAAGTTAAAGTATGTGAGTTGCGATAACCTTAACGCTACTATAATTTTGTGGAATGGACGCCTGATTTGTAAAGGTGGGCCGTTGTATGGTATTAAATTCATACGTTTCAACTTTTGACGTGTTTGAAGTATTATTGTGTTAAATTCAATTGGATTATGCCTTGGATCATGTAGGTGTCAGCCTATTCACACTCAACAGTATAATTCTAAAAATGTTATAAATGGCAAGTAATAAATAAAATACTATTCTCGCTCCCGTGTAAAACCAATTTTATGAAACTCGTGAAGAGATGTGGTATCTGACTCGCTTTCGCTCATCAGATACCACAACTATTCACTCGTTTCATAAAATTGGTATTACACGGGAGCTCGTTTAGTATTCTATATTTATGCTTGCCCTCCCTGTTATTATCATCAAAGTGCTGCCTCACCTGAAGTGCACAACCTGCAGTCACTGAGCTGCGTGTTCCCTGTCGCGTTGGTGTAGGTCCCTGGGGGACACTTGATAGGGTCTCCTGTTCCCTTGGGGCAGTAGGCTCCCTTGGGGCATGTCCCCCCTGTAGCATCTCCCTGGGGGTCGGGGCGGATGGCGCCAAGGGTGCAGTAATACCCTGCTGTACATGGTGCAGTTGCATCTGCTAGGCCAGCAGTCTCGCAGTAGGAACCTGTGGACAGGGACAATATTTGTAATTGTTATACAGCTGTGTCATGTGGCCGAACAAAGTTTCATCTGCTAGAAACCAACAAGGTCTCTGCGAGTGCCAATGCATAGATTGCCGATCTTGTTCAGAAGATCTCACATGATTGGAAATGAACCACGTTAGAAAGGAATTTGGGCACAACAAAACAACTGATTACTATTGGCAAGGTCATTACGCCAAAACAAGGACCTGACCCCTGAGGTGGTCTGATTGGACTGAAGCCTCATTAAGACCTTGCCAAGAGTAAGTATTTGTATATCAAAATAAAAGAACAAATGACAGCTTGAATACAACATTTCAAGCACTATTAGAACTCATACAACCTCCTGAGAGGATGACTTTAGCTGAACATGTCACACTGTTGAATATTATACACATTCACCTTGTCATTCCTAAGATCTTTATTTTATCATCAATTTACAAATACATGTACCAGTATTATAAACTATGGTGTATCTTGCAACAATATTTCACAAATTACGTCATAGTTATTGCAACATGTTTGTTATGTTTATGGTACAGAATTATTAGAAAGTTTCTTAAAATGTGCAACATGAATATTTCTATGTCTAAAAATAGAAAAGGGAGAAATCTTGTCGGGTGTTTCCTTTTCATGGAGAACCTGATAACCCAGAAAAGATAATGTTATTGACGAATAATGTACTTCATTGAGCTTTAAGGTAAGCTACACTTACCTGGTTTACACAGCAAGGGTTCACTGGATCCGCGGGGACAATAGTAGCCTGGCTGGCATTGTCCACCGGTGATGTCTGCTGGGCAGGTGCAGGAGGTGTCGTTGGCCGTGTAGTTCCCAATCTCCGTGGGTTTAGCTGTCCAGGCTCCCCTCACACAGTACCAGCCTTCAGTACAGAGGTCTGTCGGGACAGTCAGTCCAGGACTTCCACAGTAGTGCCCTGGCTCACAAGTCATACAGTCAGACGCACTCTGCTTTCGGGTGTAGTTATTGTACGTCCCTCGCTCACATGGGTACTCGTATTGGTCTTTCGTTCCTTCTGGACAGTAGTGTCCTGTTGGGCATTCTGTGCCGGAAAAGTCAGTTGAATTCTCTGGACAGTGGTATCCTGCCGGACACATCAGACACTGTGCAAGACCTGTAGATGGACTGTATGTTCCAGGCTTACACCCAAGAGGATAGGAGGTTCCATTTGGGCAGTAGTGTCCAACAGGGCAGGGTCCTCCTGAGGAGTTCAGAGTTGGGTTGTTGGGGTACTTTGCTCCTGTCAGACAGAAGAAACCCTCATCACAGGGTCCTGATGGTGCTCCTAGACCTTCCTCTCCACAGTACTGTCCATACGTACACTGGATGCAGCTAGTAACATCTATAGCCTTGAGGTTTGGATTAAAGGTTCCCAGGGGACATTTCTGAGGTGTGATAGTCTTTGCTGGACAGAAGTGTCCTTCTGGGCAGGGTCCTGATACACCTGTGACATTCGTCTCCGGGGTGGGAGAGCTGGAACCTTCTGTACAGTAGTATCCCTGTTCACAGTCCCCAGCTACCACTTGAGCACTGGGAGCATCACAGTAGTGGCCTCCAGTACACTGAGTACAGTTGGCGACATCCCACAGACCAGTGGCAGTGCTAAATGTTCCTGGAGGACAGCTTTTGTAAACAATTCCTGTTCCTTCTGGGCAATAGTAGCCAATTGGGCAGACACTAGGTGGGTTCACACCGTCACACCAGTGCCCAGGAGCACATGGTTCACAGGTCTCGGCTTGAGTTGACTTCTGATAGGTTCCGTCTGGACAGGGAACAGGGACCTTAGTTCCTGGTGGACAAAAGTGTCCTATAGTACAAGGAGCTCCTGTTGTCCCTCCGTCATTGGGCATAGACGAACTTGCTCCTTGGGTGCAATAGAAGCCACCCGAACAAGGTCCTGTTGGTTCCTTCAGACCGGTGGCATCACAGTAGAATCCTCCAGAACAGGCTAGACACTCAGAAGCTGTTCCTAGGCCTGTGCTGTTGGACCAGGTTCCTACTGGGCAAGGGTCTGGGGCAGCTGTTCCAGCCGGGCAGTAATAGCCCTCCGGACAGCGGTCACCGGAGATCCCATCGACTGGCGTGGGGATGGAAGAGCCATTGATGCACCAGAAAGTGATATCACAATCACCTGAAAAAAACCCATACAAAATAATGATATACCCAATACATGCATACAAAAAATGACCAACAAATACACACATACAAAATAATGACATACCCAATACACACATACAAAATAATGACATACCCAATACACACATGAAAAAATAATGACATACCCAAAAATGACATACCCAATACACACATATAGTTCAAACTTGACCCAATGACAGCAAAAAACAAATTGATTCTACACAAGCTGAGTGAATGTTGTTTTATGACACAGGCAGCAATATACAAACAATATCACATCAGCCAGTAAAAAATCAAGGCTTGACCATGCAAACCAGAGGTTAATAACAGGAGCAATGACCAACACAATCAGTCATAGTGACCACCTGACCCTCAGTTTTGTCTGCATGCCCCAAGGCTGAGGCTGCCCTTGGACCACCACAAGTGTTCAAGAGAGTGAGTGAGTGGGTGAGTATGGTTTTATGCTGGTTCTAGAAATATTTAAGCAATATCATGGTAGAGGACACCAGAAATTATCTTCACACATTGTACCCATATTAGGAATGAAACCCGGGCCTTCGACATGATGAACAAATGCTACCACCAGGCTGCCCCACTGCTCCCTTGGGGGAAAAAAGTAATCAAACAGATTTAACCATACCTGTGACGGCCTCTTTGCCGGAGGAGCTGCAGTATTTGCCAGCATCACACGGGGTGCACTGAAACACAGTCTGCAGCTTGGTGTTGGGGTTATAGGTCCCTGCTGGGCAGCCGAACTGGGTGGACCACTTGGTACCGTTGGGGCAGTAGTACCCCTTGGGGCAAGGGTAGGGGGCGACGGAAGACAGGTCAGTGGAGTCATCACAGTAGTAACCTGGGAGGAAGGAACATGGGTAACATCTGTGTGTCTGATCATCATATTGTCACAAGCAAATCAATCTCATTAAAATCAGACCTTAGTTCTCGCTACCACTAAACAAAGATCTGAAGATATCCCATTAGGGGTCACGTCAGAATGACCTTTCATCCAACCAATCACTGCGTTGCTTACAAGATTATGAAAGTGACAGTCGGAATGTGATTTCTAATCATGCAATCTCGAAAACTTTAACATGGGGTATTCCGAACAATAGTTACGGGTTTAATGACTGAATCCTTACAATCTAGACCATCTATTAGCCATTCCAGAATGTTTTTTTGTTCAGGTTTCAAATTTGTAATTGAGAATTTGTCAAAATATGTTTCGAAGCGTAGTCGCCAATTTGAAATTTGTGCCGTAAAGCACGAGAAAGCTGCCTTCTGATTGGTCATTCCATTGGTCTGTCAAAGTTCACGCAAAGTCAGTCTGACGTGACCCATAATGGGATGTCCTCAGATCTTTGTTTAGCGGTAGCGAGAACTAAGATCTGATTTTAATGAGATTGCAAGCAAATAAATTAATTTTGTAATAGTACCTTTTAATAGGATTGTATTTGGGACAACACTCCATAGTAAGTCACACAATGATTGGAAGAATGAGTCAATGAGAAAAGTTACCAATGGACACACACACTTATAACACAGAAGGGGCACATAACCAAGTGACATCAGATGAAAGGACCAAAATATCTATAAATTACAATATTTCCAAAACTGAAAAATCAGACTGACCCAAAAATGGCCAAACAAATTCTATAAATGATGAAATTTTGTATGAGCTGAATAATCAAGATATTATCAAAAGAGGCCGAAAGATCAATACATGATGAAATTTGGCACGAGGGGTGAGATATTGTTTTGCTAACAGTCACAAATATCCTGACAAGTTTGGACTACCGTATTCGACGTAATAAGCGCCCCGCTCTAATAAGCGCCCACGGCGATATTTGCTAATATATTGGCTAGTGAACAATCCCAATTAGCACCCCTTCTGATTGATCAATGTGCACAAGACTTATTTATTCTCGTATAATACATTTGTTATATGCATCATTAATCATGGGAAATTAAATTCTGGGAAAATATATCTGTCGTATATAAACATTTCAGGCTATCAGCATAAACCACGAAATTTACGATCTTTCAACTCTGTTGTTTTCACTTAAATAATATTCTAATAAGAGCCCCCTATTTCTAATTTTGAGAGCGCCCTGGGCGCTTATTATGTCGAATACAGTAAGTCAATATGTGAACATACCTGCCACACATTCCTTGCAGCTTCCTTGCCCCGTGCTGTCTTGGTAGGTGCCGGAGGGGCAGTGTGTTGGCTGGATGCTGCCAGGGGGGCAGTAGTGACCGGTAGTGCAGGGGAACGGGTTACTCAGGTTCTGGCCAGGGGGACAGAAGTACCCTGGGAAGCAAACCGGAGGTGAGTGAGGCTACACAGCGGTTTCTGTCATGTCAGGGTGTGTCAGCTTCACATGGGAGAAACTACCAAGACGACTGATTGTAGATGTTCACAACTTTGGTTAAACCAAACCAGACAAACCAAAAATCCTAATGGAATCTGGGATTCAAACTCATGAACAGACATAGTTAATGTACAAAACCTTCACAGAGTTGTTTGCCTAAGAAACCAGTGCTTCCCATGACATCATGTAATTAGTGTAGAGGCAAATATTTATTTACCAAATCTTAATTTTCAACATGTTCTGAACAAAAAAAACATTTCCTAAAATGAGAAATTTCTTTGTCCTTAACAAAGTCTGCTTTAGTCTGTGCATTAGTCTGTATGAGCTAAAAAACACATTTCATTTCTGCTGTAAATGGTTAAGATAACTGGTAGTTTTGGCATGCCAGTTGATATTATATATTGAACAAAAAAGTTAAGGATATTTGGGGGGATGTTTTTGTGAAATTGCGTGCTGCGTCTTCACAACAAAAATATAACCTAAAAAATATTCATGATCCCAATTTGTTTCAATGGCGTTTGGTATCCATATCTGGTAGTCTATAAAATTCTCAATAATATCTCAATGTGTTTACCTTCGTCACATGGTCCTGAAGGTTCTGTGAGCCCCAGGTTTCCACAATACATTCCCTCAGTACATGGAGTACAGTCACTTGCAGCCTGGTTGCCGGTCCGGTTGGAGAAGCTTCCCAGAGGACACTTTTCCTGGTCAGTCGTTGTTCCAGTTCCTGTGAAGAATTACTTGAACCTTGCCAAACTAGAACCTTGCCAAACTGGAACTCATTCCCATACATCACAACCTGGCAGACATCTTTAACCACACTCCATCCCCCATCCATAATTGTCTTTGATAAATGTTATTCTTTCCTACCATAGTAGCACCTGGAGAATATATATAAGGAAACAACAGCCCCTGTCCCTATGATAAGGTAACATCATTCTCTCTCACAATAGCATCTCCCTATCACTGTGATAAAGCTTGTATCATTCTCTCTCACAAAAATATCTCCCTATCACTGTGATAAAGCTTGTATCATTCTCTCACAAAAATATCTCCCTATCACTGTGATAAAGCTTGTATCATTCTCTCTCACAAAAATATCTCCCTATCACTGTGATAAAGCTTGTATCATTCTCTCTCACAAAAATATCTCCCTATCACTGTGATAAAGCTTGTATCATTGTCTCACCACAATAGCGCCCTGGGGGACAGATGTCTCCTGTAACAGCATCTGTGGGGTCATCACGAGAGGCTCCTTCGGCACAGAAGTAGCCCGGTCTACAGGGCCCCGTCACATCAGCAAGGCCTGAAATAACACACAGCATTCATAGAGAAAAGATCTCACACACATAAAATATTTTACTTGCTGTTAAATATTAGGGACACAAAAGTGATCCAATTTGAAGGAATATGCAATGCAAAGTCTACTAACTCTACTCTACATATTTTACTTGGCTAAAGTTTCAATGAGTTATGTATTATTCACAATACTCCAGCCATACGATGGCAGGGGACACCAAGAATGAGCTTCAGACATTGTGTCCTTTCAGGGGATCAAATCAGGCTTGACGAGGGAATGCTTTACCCCCTACGTTATCCTACCACGTCCCCAAAATTAACAGTAGATGTGACAATGCCAATGGAAGAAGGGGGTGTCACCTGGTGTGGAACAGTACTGCCCCTCTCTGCAGATGGTGGGTTCCTGTGATCCGGTGGGGCAGTAGTACCCAGGCCTACACTGCCCTCCGGTCGCATTGCTTGGACACAGGCAGTCATCGAAGGTGTAGTTGTTGTAGTCAGTGGGCTTACTGGCCCATGCTCCCAGCACACAGAAGTACCCTATGTGGAACAACAGGCATTCAACATACTTTGCAGGTAAATTGAGATTATATTTCAAATAGTCTGTTGCAATCTGGACACCATTTATTTAAATGTAATGTGAAAGGCAAGTTACAATTTCTATTTTCTATGTTTCATTCACATTTATATAAGAGTATGCATAACAGTAAGAAAGACAAAAACTATGAGTAGTAGTTGTCCTTTCTTCAGTCAAAAGAGGTGAGGTTGTGTGAGATGGTGTAAGGTGGTGAGAGGTGGTGAGAGGTGGTGATAGGTGGTGGGAGGTGGGGCGAGTTGGATGGGGTTGGGTGGAGTTGGATGGGGTTGGATGGGGCTGGATTGGGTTGGATGGGGTAGAATGGGGTTGAATGGGGTTGGATGGGGCTGGATGGGATAGAATGGGGTTTGATGGGGTAGAATGGGGTTGGATCGGGCTGGATGGGATAGAATGGGGTTTGATGGGGTAGAATGGGGTTGGATGGGGCTGGATGGGATAGAATGGGGTTGAATGGGGATTGGATTTGGTTGGATGGGGTTGGATTTGGTTGGATGGGGTTGGATGGGGCTGGATGGGGTAGAGTGGGGTTGGATGGGGGTTGGATGGGGGTTGGATGGGGTGAGATGGGGTTGGATGGTGCTGATTTTGAGCATGCCTCCATTCCTTCTTTCAACTCTTATAGGTAATAATTAATATTATTCAAAGACCATCACAGTCTATCAGATAAAAGTTGTTTTTCTTCTTGCCTTCATCACAAAGACCTGAGGGGTAGGACAGGCCCTCAGTGCCACAGTAGTGCCCCCCAGGGCACAGCACACAGTCCTCCACCGACTGGCCCATGGAGCTGCTCCGGGAATAGCCCCTCGGACACGGGAACTGGGTGGCAAACGCTGTACCGTTGGGACAGTAGTGTCCCTGTGGACACGGGTACAGCTCGTAGTTGGTGATGTTTTCTGGACAGAAGTAGCTAGGTGGACACTGGAAACATACGTCACGTCCTGTGACATTGTTGTACGTTCCGGCCGGACACTCCAAGGGGTAGGATGTTCCAGGAGGACAGTAGTGGCTCACAGGGCATGGTCCTCCTTTCTCGGGTTCAGCTCCTACATGGGTGGAGATTTGTATAGACCTCAGGATGACCATTTATAAGACTTCTCAGACACAGTGAAAACTCATAGCATTTCATTTTTTCATATATGCTTATGTGTGAAAACCTGTAAATATGAATTCCGGATGACCAATGAAAGTCTGTCCACTTCTCTGTGGATAGTGACAAGCAGAATGCCAACATCAGATCATAGAGGTGATCAAAACCCTGCTAGCACCACAAAGTCCAACTCTTCTAAAAGTATATACATGTATCCAGGAAAATTAGAACTTGATGTTTCACTGCATTTGATTAAGCCTTCTGAATATTTACTAAACTGACTTTTTCTCCTGTTTGTGTTTTTACCCCAAAATATTTCTCAAATAGTTGTCTAAATATGATTACTATCTAAAATTTCTTTCCAGTTTTATTACTATTATTACAAATGCTTCTAAAAACTGAAAATTCAAAAGACCTGAAACCAATGGGACCATTCTTCTCTTTCAAGAAACAGACCCAAATAGTTAAAGGACTTCTTTGTACTGACAATCTGTATCTGTAGAACGTGTGGTGACAAACCTGTAGGATTGGGAACATTGTTTCCTCGATAACAGTAGAAGCCAGGCCAACAGGGGCCAGTGGAGTCGGACAAGTTGGTGGAACCACAGTACTGTCCCAGTTTGCAGTCCAGGCAGTCGGTGGGGTTGGTGCCCATGATGGCGTCCCTGTAGGTGCCATTGGGGCACGCAATGGGGTCCTCTGTCTGTTGGGGGCAGTAGAAACCGGCAGGACATGGCCCTCCAATGCCAGTGGTTGTTGCATCAGTTGGCGTGCTTACATTCACACCTTGGAAATACAATGGTTTGAAGTTGATGTAGATGTCATGCAAGGTGAACAGGTTACCATGGTCTATTTGTTTGTATACACATGAAAAGCACATGGTGGTTCATAAGTAAAACACAAAAGGATATAATAATAGATGAGGGCAGCAGAAAAAACGTAACTTGTTACTTTACTTTATTTGCATGAATAAAAATACTATAAGGTAACATGTACTTGAACTACATAAGCATGAGTCTTGTGAGACAACACTTCTGAGCATTCCCCTCTAACACAGCCTTCCTATTCATGACATTTCACATTTTCTGCACAAGCATGAGGTTCATAGTTGTCTCCAACAACAGAAGTTGTATGCATGTTTCTGCCCTCACCCATCACAAGTCTACAGATGCCTCTTATATCACCCCATCATAACACAAGTCTACAGCTGCTAGTGATCTCAGCCTACCACAACCCAAGTCTACAGCTGCGAGTGATCTCAGCCTACCACAACCGAAGTCTACAACTGCTCCTGATCTCAGCCTACCACAACCCAAGTCTACAGCTGCTAGTGATCTTAGCCTACCACAAAACAAGTCTACAGCTGCTAGTGATCTTAGCCTACCACAACCCAAGTCTACAGCTGCTAGTGATCTCAGCCTACCACAACCCAAGTCTACAGCTGCTCCTGATCTCAGCCTACCACAACCCAAGTCTACAGCTGCTAGTGATCTTAGCCTACCACAAAACAAGTCTACAGCCGCTAGTGATCTCAGCCTACCACAACCCAAGTCTACAGCTGCTAGTGATCTTAGCCTACCACAAAACAAGTCTACAGCTGCTAGTGATCTTAGCCTACCACAACCCAAGTCTACAGCTGCTCCTGATCTCAGCCTACCACAACCCAAGTCTACAGCTGCTAGTGATCTTAGCCTACCACAAAACAAGTCTACAGATACCTGCAGTGTTAGCATACCTTGTTTGCAGAAGTATCCAGCTGCACAAGGTCCAGTGCCAGTGTCATTCTCACTGAAGTCAAAGTTCTTAGCTCCGAGGGCATCACAGAAGTAGCCTCCCTTACAAGGTCTGCAGTCATCCACATGTGCCATTTCTGGAGGAGAATGTGACACACATAGTATACAGTCGAATTAAGTACAGCTCATCCCATGACTGGTTATATTTGTTGAAAAATAACATAACAGGCATTCTGTTCACAAAACATAATTCTTTATGAGACTAAGATTGATTGAATCACATAATGACACAAGAAATAGGCTTCACACACTGCACCAATGTGAGTAAATTAATTCCGGTTCTCGTCCTGGCAAGCCAACACTTTCATCACAAGGCTACCATATCAGCCTAAAAGTTTATTTAGTGACTAGAGCATTGGCAAGAAATTCCACAAGAACATGCCAATGATTACACTACTTGGTACCAGTGTTACACATACCAAAGTCTGGGTTGTAGGTTCCCCTGGGACACTTGGGTTGGTCAGTGGTGGTGTTTCCAGGGCAGTACCTCCCTGGGGGACATCTGAGCGGGATCTCACCGTCCGAGCAGAAGAAGCTTGCCGGGCAGTCCATACAATTGGCTCTCCCTGTCACATTGTTGAAGGACCCTGGCGGGCAGGGTAAAGGCTCACCTGGCACAAACACAACATCAATTATTATCTTCAAGGTCAATAATAAAAGAAAAGTTACTGAGATTTTAAAGCGCTACCAGCATGCGTAACAAACAGAGCATGTTGTGGCATCATAGATTTCAGGGCATACTGTACCCCAGATAGGGATTAACAGCACCCAGATAGGGATGAACAGTACCCAAGACAGGGATTAACAGTACCCAAGACAGGGATTAACAGTACCCAAGACAGGGATTAACAGCACCCAGATAGAGATGAACAGTACCCAAGAGAGGGATTAACACTACCCAAGACAGGGATTAACAGTGCCCAGATTGTGAGTAACAGTACCCAAGACAGGGATTAACAGTACCCAAGACAGGGATTAACAGCACCCAGATAGAGATGAGCAGTACCCAAGAGAGGGATTATCAGTATCCAAGACAGGGATTAACAGTGCCCAGATTGTGAGTAACAGTACCCAAGACAGGGATTAACAGTACCCAAGACAGGGATTAACAGCACCCAGATAGTGAGTAACAGTACCCAAGACAGGGATTAACAATACCCCACGCAGTGATTAACAGTACCCAGATAGGGATTAACATTGCCCCAGATAAGGATTAATAGTATCGCAGACCGGGATTAAAGGTACCCCATACAGAGATGAACAGTGTCTCACTGATGGCAAGCCATGGCAAGTGTCTATCTTGTACAGGGCTATACATTGAAAACAGTGTCAGAAAGGGGTGTTTTACAGCATCATAGTACAGTGGCCCTAAATCTTCATGTTTTAACATCAGTGGTCCCTCAACTTGCATGCCTAATTTCAAACACTAGAATGTAGTTTTTCTTGCACCAAGAAATGTACACAAAATAGGTAACACAACACAGCATACCTGTTCCTTCTGGGCAGTAGTTCCCTTTGGGACAAGGATCCCCTGTGGCACCACCGTCACTGGGCTTATCTGTGCCAGCTCCACCCCTGCAGAAGTACCCAGGCGCACACACCCCATTAGGTTCAGTGAGACCATAGCCATTGCACACCCTGCCAGGGTCACACAGGGTGCAGTTCTCCTCTGCCTGTAGCCCTGTGTAGTTGGTGTAAGTCCCGTTAGGACATGGGCTGTGCACATACTCGGATGTTCCCTCGGGACAGAAGTATCCAGGTGGACAGAGATCTCCAAAGGGCTGGCCGATTGGGGTGGAGGTGTTTGATCCAAGGGTGCAATAGTGTCCTGGCTGGCATTTGGTGTTTGGATCTGCAAGGCCAACATATTCACAAGCTTCACCTTGAGTACACGGGTTGCAGTGATCTTCTTGGTATCGGCCTACATCTGGCAGGAAGGTGCCCCTTGGACATGGATTAGGGAAGTCTGTACCTTCAGGACAGTAGTAACCCTTTGGACATAGGATGGGTTCAATTGTTCCAGTTCCATTGCAGAAGTAGCCTTGAGCACAGAGGTCACATTCTCCAGATCGGCTGGCTCTCTGGTAGCTTCCCTTGGGACAAGGTTCCGGTTTGAAGGCTCCTGCTTGAGAGTAATGTCCGGCTGGGGTGTCGAACTGAGTAGCAATACCAGAACCACCGGTGCAATAGTAACCAGCGGCACACTTCTGGGAGGCGTCAGTACTACTAGAGCCTGCGCAGTAAAACCCAGGGTCGCATGGGATACAATCAAACTCTGTCTTGGCCCCTGGAGATTTACTGTATTTTCCTACTGGACAGGATGCAGGATATGCAGTTCCGGGTGGGCAGTAGCCTCCAGCTGGACACACCCCCCCTGTAGGTCCATCAGGAGGGGCAGAGGTGTACGCTTTCTCTCGGCAGTAGAAGCCAGCATCACAAACATCAGTTGGTTCAACCCTGCCGATGCCGTCACAGTAGTAGCCTCCTGGACAGGGGGTGCAGTCTGTACTTCTTCTCAGCTCCGTGGAATTACCGTAAGTACCCAGTGGACAGGGTTGAGGGAATGTGCTTCCACTGACGCAGAAGTACCCTCGTGGACAGCTTATTGGTGTTGCCAGACCTTCTCTGTCACAATAGAAACCTGATATACACTCTGTACAGTCTTGGAATGACTCCCTGGCAGACCCATTTCGGTAGAACCCTATTGGGCAGGGGTAAGATTCAGGAGCAGCTGTTCCTAAAGGACAGTAGTAACCACCAGGACAATCCCCTGCAGGAGTTGACAACCCTTCAGGAATACAGTAAGACCCGGGGGTACACTGAACACAGTCAGACACTTGTTTTCGGCCATAATCAGGATTGAAAGTGCCATTTGGACACGGGACAGGGTAGGGGTTGACATCTCCTGCTGGACAGTAGTGACCAGTCCTGCATTTATCCTCGATCAGATCGGGTTGTTTGTACATCCCTGGCGGACACTCCACTCCAGCTGGGCAGATCCGGTCTGTGGTCATGAAGGCAAGGCTGGTAGCGTTCTGGTCACAGTAGTACCCTGCCTTACAGGTTGTACACGAGTCAGCGCCGGCGGCCGAGTAATTTCCCTTCTCACAGGGAAGTGGCTCAATGTTTGCCAGTCCAGGGCAATAGTAACCGGCTGTGCAGTCTCCACAATCGGTCAGCTTCTCTCCCTTGGTGTCTTCACGGAATGAACCACTGGAACATTAACAGAGCAGACATATTGATGTCACAAGAAATATATTCAAATTTCCATCATCACATAATGATATCTACTGATCTGTTCAACACGTTCATTTTTAATTGTATTTTCAACAGTCGAAGTCTTAATCTCATGTTTAAATGATGTGACTTAAGCGTCACTGATCATTCTGTAGCTCGAGATTCAGTTAATTAGTAAAATGCAGAGTTTTGTGAAAAGGAAATATGTAAACATATTTATGAACAGAAATTGTCATCCACATCACAAAACACATGTTCCAGAAGTATCACAGTCAGTAGCTGATGTGCTTACAAAACTGATGATTTCATTTTGATACTGCATTGAAATTAATTCATATCTTTCAAAATTAGATCTTGGTAAATGTGTACCAATAGCTTGCTAGAGCCTCTTGGTTTTATTCTTAGCAGCAAAACCAAACAAGCAGCCACCTTTACTGTTCCAAATACTCCAATCAGATAGCACACATATAATGCAGCTCACCTACATGTGATTAAACTAAGTAAATCAACAGGTATACAACAAACAGGCAGCAAGATGCATTCTGTGTAAGACACTCACGCTGGGCATGACGTTGGCAGTATGGAGGCCTGTGGACAGTAGTTGCCTTCTGGGCAGTCCACACACTGCTCCCATCTGATGTTGCCCGTGTTGTTACTGTAGGAGCCTGCGTGGCAGGGGTGCTGATCCCCATACTCTGTGCCTGGAATGAGTGAATGAGTGAGTGAGTGAGTGAGTGAGTGAGTGAGTGAGTGAGTGAGTGCATGAGTTGGGGTTTCAGGCCCTTGAACAATAACTTAATTGCATCAAGGCATGTCAGCTTAATGTTGCAAGTAATTTTGATCCCAGGGTGACAGAGGTGTTAGAAGTTTATCAATTTGGTTAAACCCAGGAGTAAAGTATCATACTGACAGACCAGAGATCATCAGTGGGAAACTGGGATTTGAACCCACAACTAGCAGATAATAGATCGATGAGTCAGTGGATGAGAATAGGAAAAGCATATTCTGATTTAGTTGTATTCCAGAAACATTGAAGTAGCATACCAGAATCGGCATCAAACTTTTCATCTAGTTGGATTAAAAACCCAGCAACATGAACCAAGATACTAAAACTGTGTCCCTTACAATGCTGCCCCACAAAGTACCCCTGATCATGGCTGCTTTAAATAAAGGTCACTTGGTGTGATCTATCACCAAAATTGGTGAAATATATATACAAAATACTAAATGCTACATAAATTTAATGAAATGAAATAATTAAAAGCCTTAAATCTAAAAATACACTGAACACTCATTTATTACAAAATAGGGTAAAAACATGAATAACTGGCATGCTTCACTATGGATTTGTTAAGATGACATTTGAGATGTTTTGCGCAAGCGGTAAAGTTTTTACTTTGGGGGGAAAATGGTATTAAGAAACAAAGAGAATCTCTAAACAGCTGTATTTTTTAGAAAAAAGTGAACACATGCACCAAAAATATATGGTGATACTTTTGAAAATTGAATGTATTTTGAGTACTCACTGATCACTAGTGTAGTCCCTACATTGTCTACTTACGTTCAGGACACCAATGTCCCTTGGAGCAGAGGCCAGTTGGAGCTGCAGACCCCTGCAGACAGTAGTATCCCTTGGGGCAAGGAGAGCATCCCTCCTGGTTGGCCAAGTTGGTCAGGTTGGTCCAGGTACCTGCAGCACATGGCCACTGGGTTTGGGCTCCTGTTCCTTCCTTACAGTAGTGACCTTTAGCACATGCAACAGGGGGTTTCTGGACGCCTCCAGTCCCAATGAGACAAGCTACGGTTTCAGGACATTTCTCACACTGTTCTATAGCAGTCAGGTTGTTATTGTTGGTGTATGTGCCAGCAGGACAAGCATATTCAGACTGGTTGGCTCGGTGATTGCCTCCCGGACAGTAGTAACCAGGTGAACATCGGGAGTTGGGTTCAGTGAGACCGTACTCTGTACAAGCTTGACCAGAGGTGCAAGGTTTGCAGCTAATGACATCGCCTTGTTCAACATCCGGGTTGAAGGTTCCTGGAGCACACTGAGTTGGGGTTGGTGTTCCAGCAGAACAGTAGTGGCCTGCCGGGCAGGATCGACAGAACTCCAAGCCAGTGGAGCCTGTTTCAGCCGTGTACTTCCCAGATGGACATGCATTAGGGGAGCCAGTTCCTGACGGGCAGTAGGACCCCCTTGGGCAGACATTGGCATCAAACCAGGGATCTGTTGTACCCTCTGGACAAAAACGACCCTCGGGGCAACTAGAGCACTCACTGACTTGTACATTACCGAGATTATTTGAGAATTTTCCTGCAGGACAAGGGGATTCCTTATAGTCTCCAGTTCCAGCACCACAAAAGTGTCCCTTTGGACAAATCAGACTTGATGATGGCTGCCCTGCAGTGCCCTCTGGGCAGTAGTAGCCTTGAGGACACTGTTTACAGTCTGTGTCAGCAACATATCCAAAAGCATCTCCGTAAAATGCTTTAGCACATGGCAGTTCTGCCTTTCCATCAGGACAGTAGTATCCTAGCTTACATTTAGCACTTGGGGGGTCTTCCTGTGTACTACCTTCAGGACAAGCATAGCCCACCATGCAAGTACTACAAGCTATGGACTTCTCAGGGCTGTACTGACCCTCTGGACATATGGCTGGTTTAATGCCCTTGTTGGAACACTGGAATCCTGCTGGGCAAGTAGTACAGGCTGGCTGACTTCCTAAACTGTAGAAACCATCTGGACATGCAGTCCCTGGAGCTTTAGTATCTGGACACTCCTCTCCTGAAGGACAGGCTGTGCACTCGATCTTCTTGGCTTCAGCAAATGTTCCTGGAGCACATGCAATTTTGTAGCTGTCGTAGATGGTGGGGCACATGTAGCCCGCTTCACAATCCACACACGCACTTCTGCCTCCTTCGCTGTAGGTTCCGTCCTGACATTTGGTCTTGGTGTCAGAGTCAGTATTAGGGCATGCATACCCAGCAGGACATGTCGTACATGCAGTCTGTTTACCAATAGAGTAGGACCCAGCTCCGCAGGTGACAAACTGGTCGGTGTCAGTTGCTGGACATGCTTTACCTACGGGACACTCTGTGCATGCTGTTGCGTTTCCTACGGAGTAATATCCCTGTGTACATCTAACCCTGGTGGTGGCGTCCGCCGTGGGGCACTGCCAACCTGCCTCACATGGGTTGCAGGAAGGTGAGCCACTCACGGCATAGAAGCCCGCGGGACAGGCGGTGCTGGTGTCGGTGCTGGTGTCGGGACAGAAGAATCCTGCTGTGCACACCGTACAGCTAGACTGGTTACCCAGGGAATAGCTTCCTGAAATAACAAAACAGCAAATTAGACACAAAAAATACACAAAATTATGGATATATGTTTGCCAGAAGAAAAAATTACAGCAAGGACAAGTCAATTACTCCTTTTCTTTCTTCTTTTCTTCATCAACAAATTCCTCATTAAAATAAAGTTCGAAGTTATCACTTCTGCTGGATGAAGCGTGCACCTTAAATCTATTATGCCTTACTGTACTGAACAATGCATTATCGTATACTGAGATTAAGGATAAATGGAGATCTCGATTTTTATTTCATAATCTTGGAAATATAGTTTCCCCAGAGATAAAAACTATGTTTAAAAATAGCAAACTAGGATTATTTAAGCCTCCTGAAAAAATATCTTAAAACATTTTGACACAAAGAGTAGCTAATATTCTAAAATATTGTAACTATTTAACATGATTTCATATAACCTACAGATCATAGCACAGGATGCACCAATGTGCATTTGAACCCAGTTCCGTATATCATGAATGAACACCCTTATAATAGGCCTAGCCCTCCATCCATGCAAAACTTGTTTTATTCGTAATTTCAAACAATTCTGTTGTTCCAACTTACCAGAAGGACATGTGTACTGGTTGCTTCCTGTTGTAGTGGATGGACAAGCTGATCCAACTGGACAACCTTGACATGCTGGCTGGCCCGTGACAGCGTACGTTCCGGACACGCAGGATGTGGGAGAACCAGCCCCTGCTGGGCAGGCATAGCCGGCAGGACACTTGGTGCAGGCGTCGGAGCCACTCAGACTGTATTCCCCGCCCACACAGGGCACTGGGGCAGTGCTAAGGTGAATGAATAAGAGCTTTATGGGTGAGCGGCAAACATTTATCATTTCCTAATTTTCAAATATTCTTTTTTACTTTTTTTCCATCTCATCAAATATGAGCATTTCTGATTAAATTCAATGTTTTTATACTTACCTGATGCTACACAGTGCCCTATAGGTGTAGCGTCAGGTAAGGTAAAACTTACATCTTAGTGCTCGTTACAGCTACACAAAGATCTGCAGACTTTCACTTTTGTGATGTCATTGTCAGTGACGCTGATTGGGCGTGTGAAAGGTCGTAACAGGATATCTTCAGATCTTTGTGTAGCAGTAACAAGCACTAAGACCTAAGTTTAATGAGATTGGACATTTTGGAATGGGTCAATTTGAAACCGCATGTCCTCCCATGAGGTCCTGCTGAACACTTACTTGGTAGTAGGGCACTTGCTACCAGCAGGACAGGTAGTGCATGTTGTTGATCCAGCAAGGGCGTAAGATCCTTTACGGCAGGCGATTGGTCCAATAGATGGCATGGGGCACATAGACCCTGCTGGACATTGCTGACACGTCATGGATCCTGTGCTGTAGAAGCCTGTGGTGCAGAGATCCAGGACATCCTTGGTGGAGTCACAGCCTTTTCCAGCAGGGCAGGGCAGGCAGGTGCTTGTTCCCTAGGAAGGAAGACACCACATACACCTCAGCTAAAAGACAGTCTAGGTCTGGGGGAAATTAGCAAAACTAATGAGCTTGATTCAAGAAACTGAAAACCCTCTGTTTCTCTGCTTGCTCAAACTTTTCAGATGCATATAATCACAGACAGGAAATGCCAATCTCGACTTCACTTTTGACTGAACCTTAGATCTTTAATAGTGACTACAATTTGGTTATCATTTTATAAAAGCTGTATACAATCTGTTTAATGGGTTTTTTTAAAAATGATATGGGGCCATCTCCAAACAAAACAAGAATGAACTTCAGAAAATTATCCCTGTGTTATATCCGCGTGTAATGAGTTTTCAGAAGCTTAAGAAACATTCTTAGTTTTTTCTCTAATCACAAGAAGAACTGTAAAACATCTCACTCAGTTATAAAAGATGACTTTATCTTAAAAACAGGCCATCATCTGAGTATTTACATTGTCTGTGCGATGCCACACCCTTTGCTGTAAGTAAATTGTGATAAACATGGCCGTCTAAAAAACCTATGATCCAACAATACTTTGAACACAGACAAGTGCAAGACTCACAGCAGGACTGTAATAGCCATTTATACAGTTGATTGGAGAGGCGGCGGGGTCCAGGCATGACTGACCGGTAGGACAGTCCACACAGGCGGTCAGACCTTGGGTGGCATATTGACCAATAGCACACAGCATGGGGGGGTCGGACTTGTTGGGACACTCATGGCCTGCCGGGCAGATAGTGCAGCTCTCCACCTATCAGAAATACAGAAGTCAGTCCAAACTTTTCAAATAATATCACAATGGAATATGTGAAACAAAGAATGAGAAACGTATGTGACACATTAACAAAACATTTGCACCAAGGTACTGTTGCTCACCAGGTATATTCAAAGTGGTCTGAACGTTATATTGATGTGAAATCTGTAGCCATGAACTGACTTTGTAATGTGGTCTGTTTTATTACAGGACAGTACAATCCCCAAAAGTAACATCTTGAAACAATAAAGATTGATTGAGTGAGAGAGTTGGGTTTATTCCAGTTATATCACAGCAAAGGAGGAAAGCACGAAGTGATGCAGATCTCAGACATTTACCACTTCGGTGAAACCCATGAACATGGGTGTGGTGCTGACAAACCTATGAACACAATAGGGGCAAACCAGGATTTCAACCATGGATCCTGGGTTTCAGGCAAACCCAAGGGAGGCAACTCTGCACAGTGAATTGTGGCACCTGAGATAACTTATGTCCCATACATCAAAGAAAACAATGATGTAAATGAACATTCTACCATGAATTTGGAATTTACTCGATTCTGATTGGTCAATCAGAGGCTATTAAATCACAATAAACCCCCTCTGATTAAAACAGCTGGTTTGACGTTAATATTCATAGAATAGTACTATTTTCAGTCATTGTCGGTAGGCATATGTAAATAATTATATCTACAATTACAGGTTACAAAATGCACAGATGCAGTTACTACAATATTCAAAGGATGTGTGGCAATACATTTTGTGAAGAAAAACACGACAGAAATCAACAAAGGGAATGTATTTACGTTTTGGAGTCAACAGAGAGCTTGGAATTTTGGCGCTTTACTATATACGACTGTGACGTCATATCTTTTGCGTCACTTTGAGCGATATGACGTCATAATGGTGACGTGCGATGTAGAGCGAAAGCCTTGCAAAGCTTGCTTTGTTTTCTTTAGGGATGCCCACCTCATGTTAGCTTACCAAGTTGCTGTGCTTATATGCTTTCAATGCCTGTCATATGTTCGAGTGAAGTATTACGGTGTAAACAAACTGCTTGAGTATATACGGCACCATATTTAGTTTGGTGATTCCGTAATTCAGATCGATAACCCATTCAAAACACTGAACTCAACCCATGCCGCTTCATTCAATATGTTTGCTAACACCAAAGAGTTCACATTTTATTTAGTCATGGTAGAATTGAGATAAACATACTGTGTTTTCAATGTAGAGCTAGGTTACCTGTAGATTTAACCGCGCTAAATTTAACATTTGAAACCTCACGCTACGCGTTCGGTTCCAAATTCAATTTAGCGGGGTTAAATCTACAGGTAACCTAGCTCTACATTGAAAACACAGTATGTTTATCTCCTAATTCATGTAAAACATCACCACATTTAGTAAAGGTATTATTTTCAGAATGTTGTCAACCATGGCCAAAATTAATTTCAGATTCTAATCACCATAAGTATGCTCTAATACACAAGGTACTTAGGGCCTCATCTGCCCTGTAAACCCCATAGCTCCGGCTCACCTTGCCCTCCAGACTGTAGTATCCTGTGAGACAGTCAGTTGGTGTTAGGGCAGGATCACTACATTTCTTGCCAGCTGGACACAGCGAGCAGGCTGAGGAGCCCCCAGTGCTGTAGGTGCCTGTCAATGAAAAATCCCATTAGGACAAGAATTCATGCAACACTTCAATGAAAAACAATTAGGTCTAGTCAAAAACGAAATTAATAAATTCCTGTCAGTTGATTCCTTTCAAATTTATTTGTTTACATTATTGAAATTGAAACAGAATTAAATGCATCATAGAAATCCATCACTTAAACATAGTCATCCAGCATCCGTTTCACAAATGGATGAATGTTGGCTTGTTTAACAGTTTTGTAAGATACATATGTTCAAGATGTTGTGTTCATGTAGGAGCTTCCATTGTTACATATTTAGGCCATGTGTTACTTCAGGTCTTATTCAACTTTTAAGATCCCATTAAAGTGATTTAATATATTCTTTGAACGGTTAAGAAACCATATCCAGATGGCATAAATATATTGAACAGCTTTAGTGCAAGAGAAAACATTACAAAAACTGCAAATGCTGCCTTGTATCAAACAACAAAATGAGAGAAACAGCATTTCCATTGTGGATTCCAAGTGAATGTCCACGTCTTCCCTACGAATCTAACTACTGTTCAATTTGTATATGAAGAAGTGCAAGTTTAATATAGTCTTACGATCATTTTATTCAATAGAAATAATAAGAGTAACTAGGAATAATGTATTTTTTAAGAACATAATGGCCTGGTAACACTTATTCTAAGAACTAAAACAATCACAGTTTGACAATATTCCATGAAGCAATACTTTCAATTTCTTATTAAAGTAAATATTACGAACTTTCTGTTAAATGAAGATTTCCAAGAAAACTTATCAATTAAAATATTCACTGACAGTTGTGTGGATAGTTGTAAGGATAGTAGCATATCCCGAATAAACAAAACAGGAAGTAAATTGAAGGAAGAGAGCAGGTGAAAATACATATTTTTAGAAGTATTAGCATTAAAGTGCTTGATGGATGCAAATAATCCACACTAAGTTAAAGGCAAAATAGTGATACATCAATGTTTGCAAAAGGTTGTCATAATTTCAAAAAGTTAAAAATACAAATGCTCAATAAATAAAACAGTAAAAAGACATTATTCATCCACACTACTCAGCACTCATGAACACTGAAAAAGTTGTCAGTGACCTTGACAAAGATTTCCTTGTAATTGTTGAACAATCCCTCAAGAACTTGCATACAACCCTCAAATAACCCTTGCACAAAATGGGAGACATATTTGTTAAATTTGAATCTGAAAAAGTAGTCAAAACAATTGTTCATTGGAACCTTACTTCGACCAGACCAAATTAATGACAATGTGCTCTGAAAAACAATTTTTTCTGGCCTTAAGGATTCAAGGATTATTACAGTGGTAGGTAGAGTTCTATGTATATTTTCTGAGCTTCCTTTGTAGGTTACAAATAAAAAAAAATAAAAAACCCATTAGGTACCACATAACCCTTATAGCCTTGTTCCCCTGAGGCATGAGGAACAAAAAGTTGAAATCTGGTGTATCACTAAATTTGACTTGACAACATCATTTCTTAATATCTGTCTGCTGTCTGTCTGTACATACCACTGAACAGAAGATAAAGAACATCTGATTCTCTCATATTATTAATTTGTCTTGGCAGATTACCTATAGTAATTTGAAAGAAATTGAGTGTTCTATATCTCTTTAGTTGTATATATACATTGTGTGTGTGTGTGTGTGTGTGTGTGTGTGTGTGTGTGTGTGTGTGTGTGTGTGTGTGTGTGTGTGTGTGTGTGTGTGTGTGTGTGTGTGTGTGTGTGTGTGTGTGTGTGTGTGTGTGTGTGCGTGTGCGTGCACATATAAAAAGAAAATTAACAATTCTTAATTTGTAGGTCTCAACTCTGCTTTCCATCTGTGGAAAATAAACCTGCAACATTGCTACATGTATCTCACCAGCATCACAGTCTTTACAGGTGGCCTCTCCCAGACGACTGTACTTCCCAGCGTCACAGTTGACAGGGGTGATGAAGTTGGTGCCATCGAAACACATCTGTCCTGCTGGGCAGGCGCTACACGTGCCAGCAACAGCAGCACTGTAGTACCCTTCCGGACATCTCTGAAAATACACAGCAGTGTTTCATATAGGACAAAGACTGGAGAGTGAGTGAGTGAAAGGGCTTTACACTTCTTTACACAAAACCAAACATTCACTTCACACATTTGACCCGTGAAGATCTGGGGTAGAATAGGTCTTCAGCAACCAATGCTTGCTGTAAAAGGCGACTATGCTTGTCATAAGAGGTGACAAACGGGATCAGGTGGGTGAGGGTCGCTGACTTAGTTGATGCATGTCATGATGCTCATGATGTCAACCACTGGATTGTCTGGTCCAGACCGCCGTCATATAGCTTGAATATTGCAGAGTGAGGCGTTAAACAACAACAAACTTCACACATTGTACCCATGAGAATGCTGGTGACACAGTCCACCTAAAAGCCTACCCCAAAAATCACACACACGTTATATAAACAACCATTATAAATTTTACCACCTTTCACCACCCCCAGAACCAGCCACTGACGTGACTTCAAAACAGTTAATTTGTTTTCTCAATTACTTGAACCTATAAGCCCAACAATAACAGCTGTTCTTTTCTTCTTCCTCCTGCACCATTTTCCACCCAATGTCCTGGAACTAATACACAGCTGGGTGGTTACAACTGTGTAAGTAAGTAAGTAAGTAACAGTCATTCAGTCACATCAAAGCCTGTCAGCTTAATGTGGGATGAACGCCTCATGTGGTGCAGTCTTAGATCTTTACCAAAAACACAGGTATGATGCTGACAAAGATTCATAATTAGGGCACAGTCTGGAAAACCAACAATCAGCAAATCCTGGAACATCGAAGGGACATAACTCTGCACAGCAATAAATTTTTCCTGAAACAACACTGAGTTTAAAACTTTTATTAAAGTTGTATGAAAAAAAAGAAGAAAAAAAGAAAAGATACCATTACGTCGCTGATCACCCAAGGTGCAGCAGAAACAAAGCTGCTGAACTCACCGTGCATGTTCCCTCCCCAGCAGCGCTGAAGAATCCAGCAGTACAGTCAACAGGGGTGGCAGCGACATCCACACAGGACTTGCCCTCGGGGCAGGGGTTGCAGCTGGTCTGCTTAGGGGCATCTTGGTAGGTTCCTGAAGGGCATGCCTGTGGGGGGGTGATGGGGGAGGGACAGGCCGATCCTGCAGGGCAGTCCGCACACCCAGAAGCACCCACATACTCTCCTGACTGAAAGAGTGCAGAGAGTCAATGTGTAATACAGACTGATCAGGTTCACAATTGTCAACAACAGTTAGGCATAGGGACTTTAGAACAGTATTTCAAGCCTTGTCATCCCAACTTGAACAAATAGTGCCATGGTGCTGTAGCTCACCTGGATATGTAGTCAACATATTTAAATATTGACAAAGACACTAACAAATGTTGCTGTCAGCATTGCTGTATTGAAATATTTTTTGCATAAATCTAAAAGGCCAAATGTATAAACAAGTAAGAAATAAGTCCTCAGCAACCCAAGCTTGCCGTAAGAGGCGACTATGCTTGTCGTATGAGGCGACTAACGGGATCAGGTGGTCAGGCTTGTCATTGTATCCTAATTGCGTAGATCAATGCTCATGATGTCAGTCACTGGATTGTCAGGTCCAGACTCAATTATCAACAAACTGCCATCATATACATGTAGCTGGAATATTGCTGAGTGCAGCGTTAAACAACAAACAAACAAACAAACAAACACAATGTTTCCAAATCAGCAAGAAATGAATGTACTATGTTTTACCATTGTTGCAGTGACATTTAGTTCACACAAAACTATGAGCCTAAAACACCACCTAATAGTCTATAGGGAAAATACCAGTATGACATTTTCAAATACCATAGATCAATTCAATTGTTTTACAAAAACACACAGTAAAATCCTAATGAACAAAATATGACGTCATCATAAGGAGAAACAGACATGCCAAAATTCTGCATCCTCAGCAAACTCGGAAAAGATACATGCATCTGAGAGAATTTAAGAGCATCACAGTACATCTAGAGCAGAAATGGCAGAACAGTGTTGTTTATTTCAATAAAGCTGCCATATTAAAACCCTGATTCGAAACCTCTTGAACACATTCAGATGTCATCATTGGTAGGAACTAGCAGGTGAAATTACAGCTTCATTTGTCAAGTGTTTTTCTGAGGAGATGATGTTTACAGTGCAAATCAATGCACTTCGAGAAAAATTAGGAGTAGGTCCAAAGTGCAAAGTCAAATATAAGTCCAAATGTAAAATAATGTGAGAAAAGGAATACATGTGTTGAGCCTCACAACTGACTACACATATACCAAATTTCATTATTTCATTGTTTAACAATAATGACAGCGTAATGGCCATAAATAGCTTTTTCAATATGGCTTCCATGAGGCCATATTGCAAATAGGATTCAAACCATTAGAACAAATTCAAGTGCCATCATTAGTAGGAACAAGCAATGTGAAGTTTCAGCTTGGTCCGTAGGTTTCTCAGGTAAATGTTTTTAGACATTGGTGACGACAGACAACGGACGACAGAGAAGCAGCCCATGATATAAGCTCACTCGACTTTCAGACAGGTAAGCTAAACAAGTTAATCAGCACCAGAGTACAAGTTAAAATATTCATTGTTTTGCTTTATTTACTGGTGGAAACAAACTGACTATTTCTAAGAAATGAAATCTCAGTCTTTTTCCGACATCGGCCATCTAGGAACGTCGGATAAATAACGAAAAAACATGTAAACAGAGCAAGAACCCACCTGACATGATGTGGGTGTTCCGGTACCTCCGCACACTTGACCCGGGGGACAAGACTGACATGCTGTCGACCCTTCATTCGAAAACTGCCCAAACAGAAACAATACATACACAATGTTCAACAGTCTGACACCATGTTTCACCGTGCTGGCTGTGCACGAATACAAGGCTCTACACATTGCCTCCGAGTCAACTGAACTACGACATCAGTCAACTAACTATCATATCAGTCAACTGACTATTATATTGGTCAACAGAACACAGCCCATCCACCAGGGCCTTGTTGTCCACCTTTCTGCTACACAGCTCCAGTTTATTCAAGTCAACAATACAAGTTGACGTTGATAAAGGAAACCAGAATAAATGAGTGTCTGACAGGCACGTGACTCTGAACACTGAGAGATCTATCATGTTGATACAAAGAAAAAAGTCCTGAGAACACATGGACCCATTTATCACAGATCTCTTTTGTTGTCAATCATTACTTATCATTACTAAATAGGTCTTATATCAAGATTATTCCAGTGTGAACAATATACAATCTTAAGCATGTGTTAAACATGCACGAGGTACATTAAAGGTACCACTGTTTTGGACATTTAATTTCAGTTTTGTATATACCATATTTCCTCTTTTAGACACCTGGACATCTATGAATTTTGCACAAGCCGTTGACCCGGTGTCTATTAGAGGGCAGCTTTTATTCTGTTTAATGGTGGCACAGTGGCAACTCACTACCTTACCAAATCCTATATTTTAGTCATACAAAGAATACATTTACCGAGAACAGTCATTATTAAGTGCAGGAAGTCATCATTACATCCCAGAAGTCTAAGGGGCCATTAATTTCATCAAATGATGGACCCGGCCTCTATTAGAGACTAGCTTCTAACAGAGACCCAGCTTTTACTTTTTGGCCACTGTGTATGATCTGGCATTAGGTAGAGTCATCAAATTGGTCAGAGCACTCAGGCCGTGGCTTGATTTGTGGGTTAAAAATAGGGACTACAACACAAATGGGCCATACGTATTCACTGATGAATCAGTCTATACAAACATTGATGATGTTTAACATTGAGACACACATGGTTTCATGTATTACTAAAGCCAGTGACGGCATGTACCTCTCC
Organism: Haliotis rufescens; assembly: GCF_023055435.1. Classification (NCBI taxonomy): domain Eukaryota; kingdom Metazoa; phylum Mollusca; class Gastropoda; order Lepetellida; family Haliotidae; genus Haliotis; species Haliotis rufescens. The sequence continues at coordinate 54,237,856 of NW_025963779.1, read as the reverse complement.
GCTACTGCAAGCAACAGGGCTGACGGTGGAGTCCGGACACTTGTAGCCTGCTGGACAGATGGTGCACTTGGTCTGGCCGCTGCTGGTACTGAAGTAGCCATTGGGGCACTGGAACATGATCAAAATACTCAATCCATCATGACAGCCTTACTCACTGACTTGGACCCATGAAGATCTGGGGTAGAATGGGTCTTCAGCAACCCATGCTTATCGTAAGAGGCGACTAACGGTATCAGGTGGTCAGGCTTGCTGACTGGGTTGATGCATGTCATCGTATCCCAATTACGTTGATTGATGCTCATGATATCTGGATTGTCTAATCTAGACTTGATTATTTACAGACCACCATCCTATACCTGGGATATTGCTGAGTGCAGCATTAAACAAGAAACAAACAAAACTCGCTGACTAGTAAGTGTGCTCTTGATCCCATGAGGGATTAGGGGCAGAATCAGTTGCCAGTAAAATAGATATACCTGTCTAAAGAGTTGGCTAAATGCATCCAGTATCTGGCAGTTGCCTGGCTGATTGCATGTCATGGTCATGTCATGGTCATGTCATGGTCATGTCATGGTCATGTCATTAGAACTCTACATTCATTATGGCTATTATCATTAGGCACAGCTGATCAATTTGGGGAATATGAATGTCAAATGGAGCATTGTTTTGCTGTTGTTGATGCCTTTGTAAACACTGGGTATGTGCCATAGAAAAATTTGTTTGGGTAAAAAATAATTCAGTTCATTATAGTTGGTGATTCTGCAATCCCCAAAAATAAAAGATATTGGCCTAAAGGCCTTAGGAATAGATTGTTGAATGTCATTCCCAATTATCATTTTTCCAGTAGTCATTTTTTATTTAGTTGTATCATTATCAGAAAATAGCCAGCAAGGTGAAAAGGGTTCTGTTTGGCTAATTTTGTTTTGTATTCATTAATTATCCGTATTCTCATCCTAGTGGGTTGTGTAGCTTTAACATTGTATGTTTTCTTTTCATTCCTTATCAACCATCTCCACAATCACTCATTGTGTTGTTCACAAGGTCGTACCAAGTGATTAAGCAGAATTCACATTTATGGGAGCTGATGAATCTTGATTTGAGAACATGTGAAAGGAACAGGTCTAATTGAAATTCCACAATGCCAGTCTTTCACACAAAGCTTCAAGCCTCAGTCAGGCACAGTCTGGTCAGATTTCACCCCGACCAGGACATCATCAAGTTTAGAATGACTTCACTCAATACGTGGACCACGTCTTGGATGACATCCTCTTGTGACAGTGATGGTGAGTACAAACAACTGCTCACTAGGACACTCACACAGACTGGCAGGGACAGCTGATACAGCAATTAACTATATTTGTTTGTTTGTTTGTTTAATTTTATAACATCTTAAGCACATGCAGGTAAACCTCATAATAATTTCAATATGTTAGTTTTCATATTTTTGGGGGAAATGTATAAAAGCATGCACATTTTTATGCATTTCCCGAAATGACAGTTAATATTTCTAAGTTTATTAAATATTTCTTTGTTAAAAAAGCTATGTGAATGATGTCTTACAGTTTTGCAAGAGTTGGAGCCAGTACTGTCCTGGTATTGCCCTGTCTGGCATGGCACTGGCGCCACGGTCGGGTCCACACACCGGTGACCTGAAATACATGGCATACACATGTGTGTGATTGTAAAACATAAATACATGAAACATACAGAAATATATGTCATACATGTGAGATATAGATATATGCCATGCAAATGAGAAAAACATCTGTTTCTGATTTCTATTTCTTAAAAACAAATATGGTTTTGGCGCTTCCGGATGAAAAAAAACCAACCACGCTATAATATTGTTGTGGATATTGTATACATCCATTTGTTTATGAGCACAACTGTATTTCACCCCAAAGAATGTACTATGGAGGGTACAATTGTGTTCTGGGGCAGTTCTCTTTTGATAAGATCAAAATATTTGAATCTAGGTGGTAAAGAAATCATTTGACTGAATCATTTTAGAAGGCAGACGTTCGATTGGCTCAAGAACATATCTTTCCCTTTGACTTCGTGCAGGGTTCACCGTCTAGTGTGGCGTCTTGAGATCTTCAAGCAAAGAGTTATTGTATCGGAGTACATCTGATTTTAATGGAACTGGTTGGCATGCTCTATTTAGGGCTGTACATAATTCTGCAGTAGAGTATATAGAAAGTATTTTCTACTACTTCTCAAACGATTGCAGCTCAAGGAAATAGTGATAAAATTAATCCCTTTTTTTCGTAGATTTAGTCCCAATTAAAATCAGAATAATAAACTTATGACCAAACACAGAATTGAGTTCCAAAGTGTAATGATTCCCTTCTAATTTCTATGATATTGGAAAATAGTGAAAAAATTATGCCCCCAAATATGTCACCCCTTTCAGCCCGGTGCATTATCTAATTAAATATATTACAGACTACCTGGTATTCACTAAATTCAGGTAAATCACCACATGAGGATAGTAAGAAGCAGCCAAACGGATCCGATGGACTCGGTGACATGGATGATTGTGTGTCATTTTACCCCAAATGGCGTGGATTGTTGGTTGTAATATCAATCATCATATCAATTATTTACATCTGCATTGTATAGCTGGAATACTGCAAAGTGTGATGTTAAACAACAAACAAACAAAGCGGTAAGTCATCTGTTTATCCCTGTTCTTATTATCTAAGACCCAATAACATAAGTAACAAGCTAGCCATTTCCAGGGGTCAGCTGACCCTGTGGAGCACACTTAGACTTGAGACACGGTCAACAAGCCACAAGGAACTAACAATAAGCTCTGTCAACACTTCAGTTCAAAATCTCATAAAACCCTCATCTTGAGTGATTTCTTCCCCTTCGTTATGGAATGATTAATGATATTGGCAGGTCAATTTCCCAGCTTTATGTAGCTATAGGGCTTACTGTGATATTAACCAAGGAAGAGGAATTACATTCACGGCGTCTTGGATTGAACCAATAACTGAGTCATAAAAACACATTCCTTGCATATATTCCAGTTCTGATTTCCTGCTGAACAAAAGGTGGTCAGCGGTGCATGTGTGCTTCAAACATTTATACCCTCACCGGAGCAGAGCACTTTGTATCCTGTTCATGTGATGTGTCAGTTCTTGCACTATTGTTGACATGACATTGTGTTAAGATTTCTTACATGCCCTGTACTGGTTCTGCAGACACATGGAGGAGACATAATTATTGGGTTGGGTGTGTGGATGACAGTGAGTATTTTTTCTTATTTGGAGGGGTTGGTAGGAATGGGGGGGGGGGAAAGCAGTTTTATTAGGGGCAGGAAAAATTAAGGGATGGGCAAGTCTGAAGGCTATAAAAATATGGGAGCAAAGTATACTACTCAACTTTCGATAGGGATATTTTAATCTTTCCATGATAGACAAATCTGATTTGCATACTGTCAAGTGTACATGAATATTTAAATAGAGACATATCTGGTCCCTCTTATCAAAAGTTGAGTAGTATAACAGACAAACATGATCAGTCAACCACAAGGCCATAATAAATAAATTATTAGATTTGATACCCAGCCCGCTTCACTACAAAACACCCTGACTCACATCATCTAATATTCCCCAAGTACCTACAGATGAACAGTTTGCACAAAACATAACAAATCAGGGCAAGAACAGCAAGAATCAGCTTCACCCATGTTGGGAATCAAACCCAGGACTACATGATAATGAGCAAACGCTTTAACCACTAGGCTACCCCACCACCTCTTAAGTTGGATGTAATATTTTTAATATTTCATGGACATCATTGTAATTACCAGCTGAGCAGTCTGTGCAAGATGTTTGTCCTGTGGCAGTTTGGTAAAGTCCGTCTGCGCATGTCTGACATGCAGTGGCGCCACCCGCTGCACTGTATTTGCCCTTGTTACATGGGGTCTGTGTAGTCGAGGTACAGTATGACCCCGCTGCACACTCCGTGCAGGCCGATGACCCTGGGCTGCTGGCATAGTGACCTGCAAAACATACAATACTTGTCACTATTCCAAGTTGGCATTTTTGCAAAATCATAATGTTTCTTCATCTAATCTGTAAATATCCTGATGTAAATGACTTTGAACTGTTTTACAATCAAACATAAAACATAAAAAAGCTTCTGAAATCAAATCACTGAATCGAAATTAAAGAATAATTTACACTAAGTATGTGAGAAAACAGCACATTTAGATAAAACTATTTGTGTGAAAACTTATAAACTTAAAATATTCAAAAATTACGTCTTCGTACAAGACAAATTGAATTTGACTGATGTGACTATATTTCTGATGATATACAAGAATACACCTAGAACATCATAACTTGTATAAATATGACAACACCAAAAGCATGAACAATCATGTATAAAAAATACACACTCGATGTACAGTGATACAACAACAAAAATAAAAGGCATTGACCTAAAATGAAACGCCCAATCAAGAGTTAACATGCATCGTAGTATAATTAAGTGTATATAAAATTTATAGGTCATCCATGAATCCAACAAATGAAAGATAACATTCTGAAAAAACTTTGCAGCAATACCTGAACACATAGAGCCATTATTAGGATTAAAGATGATTAACACTTCCTAATATAAGTGAATATCACTAAACCTTAGTCATAAGGTGAGATATTAAACTGAAAAAGTGCTTAATAAATATGCATCAAACGTGACAAAAACAATATTATTTACGTGGGATTAAGTCTCTGAAATAAAGTGCAACTTGTACAACAACATATACGAAAAGTGCTGAAAGAAATGAGTTGTAAAAAATATTTCACATACATATTGTGACACAATATAATTTGTTAAGATCATCATGATGTCACCATATGTGCAGATTAGACTAACTACTTATGTCAATATTATGTATTAAAAGTATATTTTGTCTCAACACAACATGCATACATGCTTTAGTGAGTGAGTGAGTGGGGTTCTACACGATCAGAAGCAATATTCATACATTTGTCACTGCAGCCAACATAATCATACTTTCATAATGTAGTCAGCAATGCCATTCATGGGTTTGTAAGGCAAACCAGGTGTCCATGAGAGTGATAATTTGTTAAACTAGGGGTATAGTTGTTAAGGTCACATTTTAGATATGATCTTTCCTCCACCAACATACATACAAGGACCATCTGATCCACAATGACACCATGACCATCTGATCCACACTCACACCATGACCATCTGATCCACACTCACACCATGATCATCTGATCCACACTCACACCATGATCATCTGATCCACACTCACACCATGATCATATGATCCACACTCACACCATCATCATCTGATCCACACTCACACCATGATCATCTGATCCACACTCACACCATGATCATCTGATCCACACACACCATGATCATCTGATCCACACTCACACCATGATCATCTGATCCACACTCACACCATGCTCATCTGATCCACACTCACAACATGATCATATGATCCACACTCACACCATGATCATCTGATCCACACTCACACCATGATCATATGATCCACACTCAAACCATGATCATATGATCCACACTCACACCATGATCATATGATCCACACTCACACCATGATCATATGATCCACACTCACACCATGATCATATGATCCACACTCATCATGATCATCTGATCCACACTCACACCATGACCATCTGATCCACACTCACACCATGATCATATGATCCACACTCACACCATGACCATCTGATCCACACTCACACCATGACCATCTGATCCACACTCACACCATGATCATATGATCCACACTTTCACAATGACCATCAGATTAAACTTTCCCCGTGGTTCTCCACCGAAGCTCTATCCAAGCATGGCAGTTATTGTCGCCATCTGATCAATTCTCTTACAATGGCATAGCCAGCAGATGAAAGTGAGCTATGTACATTTTAATCACCCCTTTCAATTAGGGAAAAACAGGACAAGGATCTACATTTTCTACCCTTTGACAATATCATTTAGCCACCTTCGCATTTCCCACAATACAGCCTTTTTAAATAGTCTTTTCACACTCATTGTGACCTGTACCTCATTAGAAATCCTTTCTACTTTCTACTTCTTCATTATGACTGAACATGTGACATCTTTAGTCAAGCAGTTTGCAAAAACATGCAAAGCAATCTATCAACAAAATAAATCTGAGGTACTTACTGCTGTACAAAGCTCACACAAGGATCACTAAGCAGCTAAGCTACCAGTATCACCATCAAACATTGTATTACCTTATTCCAGTATGCAGTGCAGTGCAGTGCAGTGAATTAAGTGACAACTAAACATGATTATGCAAGTGAGTGAGTGAACTAAACATTAATTGCCTCCCTTTGCCGCTGTTGCTGGCAAAAAGAAGCAAGCATTGAATGAGAAGCTATTCTGTGGCATGAGGTGTTCTAGTGCTGTGAGCATCATGCGTGTATGTACTGAGGGCATCCTCTACCTGCAGGACAGTTTGTACATCCTGAGTCTCCCTCGTTGCTGTAGTAGCCTGCCCCACAATCTGGTGGAGTTGTTGTGATGGAGCTGATGTCGGTGCAGTTGCTGCCTGCGGGACAGATGACACAAGCCCCAGCACCAGCCGTGCTGTAATACCCAGGTGCACAAGGCTGGCATGCAGCTTCCCCTTCTCCACTGAAAGTTCCCGAAGTGCATGTTGGCAAAGAAGCTGTGGCCATGGCTGGATCTGAACAATCTCTGCCAACAGGGCATATGATACAAATAGAGGCTTCAGCATCACTATGATACCCTGCTTGACAGGTATTACATCCGTTATCCCCATCCCTGCTGTACGTTCCTCCCGGACATATTGGTGGCTGTGACACAACCGCTGGACTGCTGCAGTTTCGACCCGCGGGGCAGAGGATGCAGTTGGAAGATGCAACTGTGCTGTAGTACCCGGACTGACATGGCTTACAGGTGGTTTCTCCATTCTGGCTATATGTCCCAGCCAGACAGTCACTTTCTGACCCTCCACTGCACGCTTTCCCTGCTGGACACAAGGTACAGTTTTCTGATCCTGGTTGGCTGAAGGAGTCTGAGCCACAAGATGAGCAGCCGGCATCACCTTCTTTGCTGTAGCTTCCAGCAGGGCAGTCTGGTGGATCTGGTCCTGTCACTGCTGGGTTGGAGCAATCTTTCCCCGCTGGACATACTGTACACATACCAGCAGCAGCTTTGCTGTAGTAGCCTGAAAGGCAATTCCTGCATGATGATTCTCCTTCTTGACTGTGTTTTCCTGCTGGGCAGTTTGCAAGTGTATTTCCAGAACAGCTTTGGCCAGATGGACAGATGATGCAAACAGTGGCTCCTGCTGCACTGTAATATCCTGATGAACATGATGTACAGCCTGCATCCCCTTCTTCACTGAAGGTTCCTGCCACACAGTCTGGTGGACTGCTGCCAGAGACAGCTGGGTCAGAACAATTCTTTCCTACTGGACAGATTGTGCACTGGGCTGCTCCAGCCTCACTGTAATATCCTGACAGGCAGGTGGTACAATTTGACTCCCCTTCCTTGCTGTATGTCCCTGCCACACAATCAGTCACAACAGTTCCACTGCAACTTTGACCAGCTGGACAGATGATACACACGCTAGCTCTTGCCGAGCTGTAGTGACTTGGTCCACACGATGTGCAGCCGGCGTCTCCTTCTTGGCTGAATGAACCTGCTGGACAGTCTGGTGGATTGATCCCTAAGACAGCTGGGTCTGTGCAATCGTTTCCTGCTGGACATACTGTGCACTGGGCTGCTCCAGTCTTACTGTAATACCCAAGTAAACAAGTTGTGCAGTTTCCTTCTCCTTCCTTGCTGTAGGTTCCTGCGTCACAGTCGGCAAGTGTGTTTCCTGAGCAGCTTTTTCCTGAGGGACATATTGTGCAGGAACTAGAACCAGGAGTGCTGTAGTCACTTGCTGGACATGATGTACAGCCGGCATCTCCTTCTTGGCTGAATGAACCTGCTGGACAGTCTGGTGGATTGATCCCTAAGACAGCTGGGTCCGTGCAATCCTTTCCTGCTGGACAGATTGTGCACTGGGCTGCTGCAGCCTTGCTGTAATATCCTGACAGGCAGGTGGTACAATTTGACTCCCCTTCCTTGCTGTATGTCCCTGCCACACAATCAGTCACAACAATTCCACTGCAACTTTGACCAGCTGGACAGATGATACACACGCTAGCTCCTGCCGAGCTGTAGTGACTTGGTCCACACGATGTACAGCCGGCGTCTCCTTCTTGGCTGAATGAACCTTCTGGACAGTCTGGTGGATTGATCCCTGAGACAGCTGGGTCTGTGCAATTCTTTCCTGAGGGACATACTGTGCACTGGGCCGCTCCAGTCTTACTGTAATACCCAAGTAAACAAGTTGTGCAGTTTACTTCTCCTTCCTTGCTGTAGGTTCCTGCGTCACAGTCGGCAAGTGTGTTTCCTGAGCAGCTTTTACCTGAAGGACATATTGTGCAGGAACTAGAACCAGGAGTGCTGTAGTCACTTGCTGGACATGATGTACAGCCGGCATCTCCTTCTTGGCTGAATGTACCTGCTGGACAGTCTGGTGGATTGATCCCTAAGACAGCTGGGTCTGTGCAATCCTTTCCTGCTGGACAGATTGTGCACTGGGCTGCTCCAGCCTCACTGTAATATCCTGACAGGCAGGTGGTACAATTTGACTCCCCTTCCTTGCTGTATGTCCCTGCCACACAATCAGTCACAACAGTTCCACTGCAACTTTGACCAGCTGGACAGATGATACACACGCTAGCTCCTGCCGAGCTGTAGTGACTTGGTCCACACGATGTACAGCCGGCATCTCCTTCTTGGCTGAATGAACCTACTGGACAGTCTGGTGGACTGATCCCTGAGATAGCTGGGTCTGTGCAATCGTTTCCTGCTGGACAGATTGTGCACTGGGCTGCTCCAGTCTTACTGTAATACCCTGAGAGGCAATTCTTACAGGTAGGTTCACCCTCTTTGCTGTATGTGCCTGCAGTGCATGTAATCACAGTGTTACCAGAACAACCCTGACCTCCAGAACAGATGCTGCAGCTTCCAGATCCTGGAGAACTGTAGTAGCCAGCCTCACAGGGTGAGCAGGTCACATCTCCTTCATTACTAAAGTAACCCTCAGCACAATCAACAGGGGCTGATCCAACAGCGCTTGAACAGTTCTTCCCAGCAGTACAGATAATACACACAGCAGCTCCAGCCGCACTGTAGTGTCCCGAGTTGCAGTTGAAGCACCCCATGTCCCCTTGTCGGCTGTACGTTCCTGCTGGACAGTCGGGCAGAGATGCCAAGGGGAGAGCAGGATCAGTGCAGTCCTTGCCTTCAGGGCATGGAGTGCAGGAGCTTGATCCAGTGTCGCTGTAGTTTCCTGCTCCACAGTTTGTGCATGCTACATCCCCCTCCCTGCTGTACGTCCCAGCAGCACAATCTGAAGGTGTTGCTGCAGGATTGCTGCAGTCCTTGCCAGGAGGGCAGATTGTACAGTTACTGGCTCCTGAGTTGCTATAGTAACCTAAGTGAGTGAACAAGCAGCAAAGATGGGATTATATATATATATATTCTGAAATTGTGGATACATGAAAAGAACACATGAATATGAAGGAATGACTTCTAACAATTGATAACAGAATTTCAGAGAAGTATGGTATGTTTTTGTTGTTGGACACGTCTAGAGAAAAGCAATATGTTAATCAGCAAACTGATACAACTCATAAACCTTTATTGTAATTATAAGCATACCTTCAAAGAATTATTTTTTGTATATCACATCTATGTAAAATAAACCAATGCCAGCAGTATGATCCTTAGTCAATAAAGCATAATAATGAATTAATTGATAAAATATGACATAATGATGATACAGGAAAAAGATTGCACAGTGAAACTTTGTTCCTCTGGACCACTGACATTATGTCATGTTTTCTGTGGTTTGAGAAGTGGAGAGCCAAAGGATTCTCGGTATCAAAAAGCTTCCTTGAGAATTGAACGTCAGCTTGGATGGGTTCATTGAAGAATGAACGATTTAAAAGCGCTGGTTAAACTGTGTGCACTTCTGAGCTTGTGATTGATTTAAATGACATTAAAGGAGTTCAAGGTTTCACTGCATATAAATATCCAGCTTCATAGTACGAGTATGTTGAGAAACAGTCTATAGGTAAGGAAAGGAGGACCTCAAAGAACAAAGGACAGATGTGCTTTCAGATGTTTGTACTTCACAGGGACACAAGATATCAGAGATATTGGCATCAACTAAAAGACACCAATTACGTCCAATCTGTATAAACTGAATATGACCTGAGTCATTTAGTATCAGAGGGTGAGACTGGTGTGATGAGCATTTTAGCAATATTCCATCCCCATGACAACAGGTGTGCATCATAAATGGGTTTCATACCCTGTACTCATGGGAAACCTGCATGACAGGACTGCGCTCCTGCCACTGGAATACCCCACCAGCCCTTAATTCTCTATTTGTTTGTAGTGTACTTGGGATGTTTAGTGACTGAATGAAAACATCATATTCCGTTAAATAAAGCCTGACCAGACACTATTTCATAGGTAGAAGAATCGGTAGAAGGAAGCAGGTGTAGAGCACCGAGGTAATGTGTGTCAGTGTACCTTCAGGGCAGGTGAGACAGCCAGTGTTGCCCCCGGGGTTGTAGGTCCCTGCTGCACACTGGGTGGGGGCGGCGTCACGGACGGCACAGTCGTAGCCTGGGTCACATGTTGTGCACGACCCTGCTCCTGCTGAACTGTAGGTACCTTGGTGAACAATCAAAGATTTAGTGGTCCAAGTTATTATCTACTTTCTTGATGAATCAATGTCTTTCAGCTCTTTTGTACTTGAATATTATATATTAGGAACCAAAAGAAACTGTGCATATGACTTTATCATATGCAGCATTTCTTTTTGTGCCTAGCATAAATCAGGATGGGGTAAGATATTTTGGGCCCGATGTGCATAAGGGATTGGAACAATTTTACTGAAAACGAAAGATTATGATTATGAATTTATTATTAAGAAATGTATTTATAAAAACTGAAATTGAGAATAGGTTAAAAAACAGCTCCGTGAAAGAAGTTGCTGAGATACAATACAGCTGCCAAGTTGCAGGTGCCGACATGTGCTGATACGATGTGAACAAAGGAAAAATAAGGACAATGATCTGACAGTGAAATATATGACACTTGTCACCTGTAAAACTGAAATATACTAGATTATTACAGGGTGTCATATAGCATATCTTAAATTAATAGTATCCAACGAAGTGATTCACACTAGGTGAGTTTTAAGATATTGGGATTTCGTAATCTCATTCCTGACACAAAAGTGAAGCCAGTGGAAGACACAGAGGAAACTATCACAGTTGGTGTTACATACAGCCTTGGGGAAATAGATGATCAGAGGGCCTAGAGCTGGCAGAATCAGTACAGATCATCAGAAGCAGAATAAACCTTTTTCCCTTAGCCCTGCAAAAAGTGAGTTACACAGACGGCTGTAGACAGTAACAAGACATCCGAGTTGGTGTTGTATAGTGAAACATTAGAGACACACAGTGCATGTAGAGATGGAAGACTCAGAAATAACCTTCCCCAAAGGGACTGAACCCAACAGTCAGTGAGTTGCACAACTGGTGGAAGATAGTGCAGAGATTTCACAGCTTGTGTTATGTAGAGAAATCGTGGAGAAATAGATCTCAAGAGCAGCTAGAGACTCAGCAATAACCTTCCCCAAAGGGACTGAACCCAACAGTCAGTGAGTTGCACAACTGGTGGAAGATAGTGCGGAGATTTCACAGCTGGTGTTATGTAGAGAAATCGTGGAGAAATAGATCACAAGAGCATCTAGAGACTCAGCAATAACCTTCCCCAAAGGGACTGAACCCAACAGTCAGTGAGTTGCACAACTGGTGGAAGATAGTGTGGAGATTTCACAGCTGGTGTTATGTAGAGAAATCGTGGAGAAATAGATCACAAGAGCAGCTAGAGACTCAGAAATAACCTTCCCCAAAGGGACTGAACCCAACAGTCAGTGAGTTGCACAACTGGTGGAAGATAGTGTGGAGATTTCACAGCTGGTGTTATGTAGAGAAATTGTTGAGAAATAGATCACAAGAGCAGCTAGAGACTCAGAAATAACCTTCCCCAAAGGGACTTGTTCGTGAGAGCACAAAGACGTATTAGTGTCTTTAGATATTTTAATCCGCTGCAATCGACGAGAAATACACAAATGGGCTTTGAGATTGATGTGATTGTGTTTTACCCATCATTACTTTGTTTTTCTTCGTGACTGGCATGCGAAATCACAACGACATGCAATCTTCTCCATAATATTTTCACCAACACCAAGGGAGATAACTAAAAGATAATTATTACGGACTACCGAACAAAAGAAATAATCACACAAACTGTAAACAAATTAATGCTGGTCATAAACAGGACTGAACCCAACAGAGGGTGTGAGAATGGCATATAGTGCTGCTGCACCAGGCACCGTAGACAGAAGACAGGTGTTTGCCCACCAGATCCCATACCAGGGGTGCAGCAGTAGTGTAGTACAATACCTTCACTGCATGCCTGGCAGCCAGGATTACCCCCGGGATTGTAGGTCCCCGCCGCACAGGGGGAGGGGGCGGCGTTTCTGTTGATGCAGTCATCGCCAGCCACACAGGAAGTACATGAACTCGCCCCTGCGAGACTGTATTGACCTGACAGGATAATCACAAGTTAATATATTGCTATTTATCACATGCTGAAAATAAAAGGTTGATAAATCAATCTTACAAATCACAACCAAAAAAACAATTGGGCAATGCACTTCTCAAAACACATAATATTTTTAGACACAATTGTTTTTTTTAATGACAGCATTTTCCAGATTGAAGGAGGGACACACAGAAATGATCTCTTTTAACTAGACTTGAATAAAACTCTGGAAGATAGAACAGTGACAGGCAGGATGGTCGACATAATGCTGTCGAGAATGTGCTAGAGCTTGGAGAGAAGTTGGGACATCCTTATATCCCATGATGTGAACTGGTACTTCGATGTGGTGATTAGAAGATGCTTATGTCAGAGTAGGTAATGTCTTGCTGTGAGGCTATATGTCCTTGAAGAAACAAACAGCAAGGGAGAATTTGTGAGTTATCTCAGGAGATAATGTCTAGTTGTGAGGCTCAAAGTCCTTAAAGAAATGTACAGAACACAGGACAATTAGTGAGTTATCTCAGGAGATAATGTCTAGTTGTGAGGCTCAAAGTCCTTAAAGAAATGTACAGAACACAGGACAATTAGTGAGTTATCTCAGGAGATAATGTCTAGTTGTGAGGCTCAAAGTCCTTAAAGAAATGTACAGAACACAGGACAATTAGTGAGTTATCTCAGGAGATAATGTCTAGTTGTGAGGTTCAAAGTCCTTAAAGAAATGTACAGAACACAGGACAATTAGTGAGTTATCTCAGGAGATAATGTCTTGTTGTGAGGCTCAAAGTCCTTAAAGAAATATACAGAACACAGGACAATTAGTGAGTTATCTCAGGAGATAATGTCTAGTTGTGAGGCTCAAAGTCCTTAAAGAAATGTACAGAACACAGGACAATTAGTAAGTTATCTCAGGAGATAATGTCTAGTTGTGAGGCTCAAAGTCCTTAAAGAAATGTACAGAACACAGGACAATTAGTGAGTTATCTCAGGAGATAATGTCTAGTTGTGAGGCTCAAAGTCCTTAAAGAAATGTACAGAACACAGGACAATTAGTGAGTTATCTCAGGAGATAATGTCTAGTTGTGAGGCTCAAAGTCCTTAAAGAAATGTACAGAACACAGGACAATTAGTGAGTTATCTCAGGAGATAATGTCTAGTTGTGAGGCTCAAAGTCCTTAAAGAAATGTACAGAACACAGGACAATTAGTGAGTTATCTCAGGAGATAATGTCTTGTTGTGAGGCTATATGTCCTTAAAGAAACATACAGGGCACAGGAGAATTAGTGAGTTATCTCAGGAGATAATGTCTTGTTGTGAGGCTATATGTCCTTAAAGAAACATACAGAACACAGGACAATTAGTGAGTTATCTCAGGAGATAATGTCTTGTTGTGAGGCTATATGTCCTTAAAGAAACATACAGAACACAGGACAATTAGTGAGTTATCTCAGGAGATAATGTCTTGTTGTGAGGCTCAAAGTCCTCAAAGAAATGTACAAAACACAGGAGAATTAGTGAGTTATCTCAGGAGATAATGTCTAGTTGTGACGCTCAATGTCTTTTGAGAAAACATACAGAGACCTAGTTTGATTATGGACCAAAAGAAAACATCTGCATGATCAGCTGAAACATGACTTCAGATGTAAATAAAAAAAAAAAAATCTCAGAAAACACAAGATGGAAATGCATTAGTGAGTTATTTCAGAATAGAGGAACTGAAGGATGTCTTTTGTTCAAAGATGCTGATATCCACACAGAATTAGAATTACCCAAGAGAAAAGACCATTTGAGTCCTCTTCTGAGACATGATAATATTATGAGTATCAAGATACACACTGTTCCAGAAAATCTGAATGTTACTCAAGATGGTGAGTCTGTCGAGTGAGCTTCAGTACCTTCTGGACACGTGAGACATCCAGTGTTGCCACCAGGGTTATAGGTCCCTGCTGCACACTGGGAGGGGGCGGAGTTACGATCCAGACAATCGTAGCCTGGGTCACATGATGTGCAGGTGCTGGCGCCAGCTAGACTGTATGTACCTGGCAGACATGACGAGGTTATCAAGTCAATCATTGTTTACCAGTAGGTACCTGGCACACATGACGAGGTTATTAAGTCAATCATTGTTTACCAGTAGGTACCTGGCACACAGGACAAGGTTATTAAGTCAATCATTGTTTACCAGTAGGTACCTGGCACACATGACAAGTTATTAGTCAATCATTGTTTACCAGTAGGTACCTGGCACACACGACAAAGTTATTAAGTCAATCATTGTTTACCAGTAGGTACCTGGCACACATGACAAGTTATTAAGTCAATCATTGTTTACCAGTAGGTACCTGGCACACATGACGAAGTTATTAAGTCAATCATTGTTTACTAGTAGGTACCTGGCACACATGACGAAGTTCTCAATTCAATCATTGTTTACCTGTAGGTACCTATATTATGCTTGTATACAGATGTACATATGTAATCAGTATTTTAAGATCTTCTTTGTTTTTTACACTTTCACACACTATTCGCAACCATCTTGATTCTTCTAATGATAAAAGGAAAACTGCAAACATTTTCACCATTATCTCAAAAAACCATTTCCTCCATTACCCAGATTATTGCATTTTTCAATATTTTACAGTTTAATTAAAAAAAGGTTGGGAATATATTGAAAATGCATAAAAATGTTATGCAAATAAAAACATATAATCTTTCAACAATGTTCAAAGAACATGAAAAAAGTGTAGGCAAAACAAAATGAAAAACAAACTTCATAACCAACAAAACTAGCCATGACCAAAGCCTACAATGTAAAGCCTGTCAAATATTGCTAAATGTAAGAAGCACACAATAGCAACACCAAAACAGCCATAAAAATGTTAGAAAACAAAAACAAAAACATATCGGTAACATGTCGGCCATAAAAATCATGGTTATGTATTCTTAAAAGCAGACAAGTATTTCTGGTAAACGAGGGGATACAATGGAACACAAAATTATCCAAATGGTTATAAATATTAAACAATGAAACAACAGTGTTATGGAGTACATGTGTAGGTTGTCAAGTGCTACCTTCCCCACACGGCAGGCACCCAGTGTTCCCGCCAGGGTTGTAGGTTCCTATCCCACACTGAGTCGGGGCGGAGCTGCGACTGACACAGTCATAGCCCGGGTCACATGACGTGCAACTATCAGCCCCAGCAAGACTGTAGGTCCCTATAGTGCCAGAGTGTGTAAGTGAGTCAACCAACTACAGATATGAGGATTGTTTAGGCTGCTTAACAACATTCCAAAACACCAAAACTGGGCTTGTTCCCATGTTGGGAATCAAATCTGGTCATGACAAGCAAACGCTATAACCTTTAGGCTACCCAACCACCCCTGATTCCCATATCAGGCACCACCTAAGGGTATTGGAGACTTATTATTCTGTTCCAGGAAATAAATGCAAGGGTCCTTAGCTACAACTGATAATATTTAGGTTCTTCATTGTACAGAAACATGGCATTAGAGAACCTATTATTTTCCATGCACAAGTCTCAAACTATCATTCACTAGATCTTATATATTTAAAACAAGAGTCATCAGAAGATGACATATCCCCCCGACGTGGCATGTCGGTAAACTGTGTGTACCTTCAACTGTATTTAGATTGGCAAGGAAATCTTTTAAATCTAGAAATATAATGAAGGTTATTAAATATTGGTTCATGTAGCTCACTTTCTGATGATCTCATGAAATTGTAATAACAATAACTTCGTAGATTCGCATATGAATAGCTCTGTAGTAGCCTCATGACACAAAGGCATAAAGAGAATGTACTAGGTTATGTAGCTCACATCATATATAGTATATGATATTGGTAAATAGTACACCTTAGAAGTATATGTCAGGGGCTACAAATTAAAAAGATTAAAATCTATAAATAACAAACTGCACTACTAGTGAACATGATTGATACGTGCATAAAGTTTGGTGAATCTCCGTCGCATGGTTTAGAAGATATGCTCCAGACGAGGACATTACCCTAAGTTCATCAATTTTCAATTTAAATTGAAAAAAGAAAAAAAAGGAAAAATCTGTTAATAGCAAAGGCACCACTACAAACCTGCTTGATAGGCATAAAAACTTTCGAGAAACTAAGTTGTATGGTTCGGGAGATATGGTCCGGACAAGAGCACTACCCTCAAATTTCCTAAGTTCATCATATTTCCATGGAAACGACAAAGATATAAAATTCTAAAAATCTCTATATAGCAAAAGGCACTTCTACTGAGCCTGATTGTTAAGTGTACCAAGTTTTGCGAAGCTAGGTTGTACGGTTTAGAAAATATGCTCTGGACAAGAGCAGTACCCTTATATTTCCTAAGTTCATAATATTTCCATGGAAATGACAAAAATTTAAAATTATAAAAATCTCTAAATAGCAAAAGGCACTACTACTGAGCCTGATTGGTAAGTGTATCAAATTTTGTGAAGCTAGGTTGTACGGTTTAGGAAATATGCTCCAGACAAACAATGATTACAGCCGGCCGGACGGCCGGACGGACGGACGGACGGACGGACAGATGGACATACTGATGGCTATATCCCCCCATCATTATATGTCGGGGGGATAAAAATGAACAAACAAACATGACTTTCTAAACTTATATTAAATGAATACCACAAGATTTATCACCATTGCTTGTAGGAAAAGGTGAATTATACAAATGAAAATCTTTATTCTAACCAAAAACAACAATCAGTGATCTTTCAGTATTGTTTCACAATCATAATTATGTGATGGTGTGACCCACAAGTTTGTTTTCATTCGTTTGTAGTATTAATCTGGAAGCTGATAATTCGTCTTCTTTTTTGGATATCACCTACATTGAATTTGAGGCCAAATATATGCAAACTAAATAACAATAAAAATAAAAGTCCCTATTGACACAACATTACTATTTCACAGTTGGGGCATATTTTCCTGACAGTATGTGCAATAGATTCATATTGATGTGATATTTGTTTTCTGTGTGCAGAGGGTTTTTTGGTGTATAACACATCAAATCAGCAACATTACTTAAAAAACATTCAAAACCTTGACAATAGGCAGTTACTGTTACCAAAATTTCATTTTTTGCATGCAATGGGCATTTATTTTATCATTGATGTATTCCAACTGCTTTTTGGAATCAAATGTTTATTTATGGTGCATTATTTTATTGTGCATATTTTATAAGCGTCTGACCCATCTAATTCTTTGAACAATGACACCATTCTTGCCATCTACCCTCCATTGTGAATTACCTCTTATGAATTGAAGATGAAGTAGGGATCTTGTTTACCCATGGATTCCTATAGGCGCCAAAGTCCAACAGACATGCTGCTACTATCACAAAGACATGCTGCTCTGAGTAAGTAAGGCATGCGCCACATTCCCCAAATGTCCCGATGTGTATTACTCAATGTACCTTCACTACAAGCCAGACATCCATCATTCCCTCCTGGGTTGTATGTCCCGGCAGCGCACGATGACGGTGCAACGTTCCTCTTGTCACAGTCCTCCCCCGCAACACATGGCGTACAAGACGATGATCCTGCAGAGCTGCTGTATTTACCTAAATAACCAATCAGTGCTCACCTTAAATTCAAAACTCAAATCAACTTCTTATACATGTACATAAGGATCCTTTCGTATTAGCGATGGCCATCTTTATGTAATACTGGAGCAAGCACACAAGCTCCAGTAATTCATAAACCAACCCACTGTACAAAATTAGTTTTAGCACAAACAAATTAAGCTAATAATTCTATCACATTCAACTACTACAAAACATGGTGAGCTCAATTTTCCAATTAACAAATATATCACATTTTTAGAAGAATTTGGCTCAACAAACCCAACAAACAGCGCAAACCACTCAACCATGACAATGTAATCAACTTTGACAATAACGTTAATAAACCCAGAACTGCTTCAACAATGCACGCCACAACCAAACCATTGACACATATAGATGAAAAACACCTCTTTCAGCTAACATATCTCTCTCTAAATATCTCTCTATCCAAACAAAAGTCCAGATAATCAGGTACCCATTTCACAAAACCATTGCAGAGCGAAGACTATCGTAATGTATTTACTTTCAAGGAAGCTGGGTTTCAGCCATTATTTGACAGCCTTTTACTGACTGGTTTTTCGTGTTGAACATTGCACACCATGGGTGTTCCAAACACTATACAGTTGTAAACATGAATAAATAACGGGCGATGCTTGCTTTTGTGATACTAGTGCAAGTCAGAGCAAAGATTGCACATATAACTGAAAGGATTAAGGAGTGCTCATTGTAATGTAGAAATCTAAATAAAGTGTGTGTTGAACCAGCACTCAGAAATGTGTGGAGGAATTTCCTGAAGTTGATTTTTGTTTCCCAACCAGACAGTAGCCCAGTCTCTGAACATTCTCACTGCATCACTGATGAGAAAGTGTGTCAGTGTTCCTTTAACAAAGACTTATGACTGTCCTTGTGCTACGATCACTTTGTGAAACCAGGCCCCGAATATACCATCACCTTCCATGATTTCCAAACAGGTTCGAGTCATACATATTCTGGTGTAGTAACCTGGTTGTCTGTATGATCGCAGGACAGTAACATACCTGTTGGACAAGCAGTGCAGGCGGTGGACTTGGCTGGAGCGTACTGCCCGGCCAGACACTGAGTAGCCTTTGTTGTATCGGAGCATTCACTTCCTGCTGGGCAGTCCTGACAGGAAGTCTGACCAGTGCTTGTCTGGTACTCTCCTGATGGGCAGGTGATGGGTGCAGACAGTTTCGCACTAGGACATTTGCTCCCTAAAAAAGAAAGAACAAGTAATTTTGATTGGCTGTTGATTTCAACCTGACAAGTGGGCTAAATTCGGTGCTTAATTAGTGAAAATGTCAGCAATGATCAGTTCTATTCGGAACAAATGCTGCCAGTGTAAATGTATCATGGAAAAATGTTCTAGTAAAACATTTCCATGGGAATAATTATCCTTGAGAAAAATAGTACAGAGGAGCAATTTCACTATAGGAACAGATGCTCTTTGGCAATAAAACACATGAAGGATAGTGATGTTATACCCACAACAAAGCTTTGGTGGCCGTTGGGTCCAGAAGATTGATCATAATAGAGTGGAGATACTACACAAAACAAGTTAAGAACACCCAATCTTTTCATAATGTATCATGGTTGCTGGTTATTGCCATAGACACCCCCTCTTCCCGAGGCAAGTGAGTTAACTGACTATAAAAGTCCAGTTTCCACCCTTGCCGAACTAGGCTGGTATTATGGAATTAGATTTTTGCTGGACTAACGAGTCTATGCATAGTCCAATCAAAATCGTGCACCGAAATCAAAATCCGGTTCGTAGAGTGTCATGCAGATTTTGGTTGACTGCAGGATTTGCAAAGCATGTGCACCGCTAACTCGTTGTCAACAGATATTTTCTAAATCTTTTCATGTTTTAATCAAGGTGCTCACGTGATTTGATGCACTTCGCGATGTAAGACACGTTTTATCACAATATAGATCTTGATTATCGATCAGATAGTCTTGACTGAGCGCCACCATTTTGTTTGAAACAAATGCAAGTGATACGAGAGGTTGAATCTGATTGGTCAATAGGAGAGGCTTAGAAAGGACATAACTCGTAATAGCCACTGGTGGCGCGACGATCGAGCCCAGGAATTCCAGCCTAGTTCAGCAAGGGTGGAAACTGGACTTTTTAACTCAGTTAACTCTCTTGCCTCGGGAAGATGTAGACACCCATCCACATGTGGGTGTTCTTTAACTTGTTTTGTGTAGTATATGTAATACACTGGATAAAGAAGGATATGGTCAGGTTGAAATGGGTTTAATTATCCATGATTCAAAATAGGAAACATAAAAAAATACCCATGAAGCAAATTATAAGATATTTATGTAATAGCATAACAGATAATGATGTCAAACTGTCACTGTTTGTTATGTTTGTTCCTTTACAGTTCTTTGAGTAGAAGACACTATGTTTTGACACCACACACAACTGTAAGATGTGGATGAAAAAGAAATTATTACGTTCTCATGTGAATCATACCGATGTTTTTGCATCAGGAAATGCCAAAATCTTGCACAATTTCCATCAAATCAGTATGACGTACACATAACGTCTGTTAATACCGTAGGTGACAATACAGATAACATATCACGGTTGCTGATGGAGCAGACGGACAAGTCAACACATGACAGTGTCAATATTCGTCAGAATTTTTCCTGGAAGCCACCTAACTTATCAATACTTGGGATGTCATTGTAGTAAATTTCCTCATGAGGACGCCTAGAAAATTGATCTTGCAAAAAAGAGATCTTGTCTTTAGAAAACATATCCCTGTAGTCAATGACAAACTAGACAAGATATCTGAATCCAGAGCAGGGAGGACCAATGTGTCCATATACCCCTTGTACTGTATTTGAAGGGTTTAACCCACCTGTCAATGAATAAAAATAAATTACATAGCAAATGTTTAATATTGATTAATACACCCAACGCTCCATCAAAATTGCAAGGTCTGTTCCGAACTTGAGCCCATAATCCTAGTCATGCTAGTTGTGCATTCAGATTAGCAAGCGTAACTTGCTCCACTGCACGTATCTTGAGTGAGTCAGAGTGCTTTGAGCTTTGATGTGATGTGATGTGATGTGATGTGATGTGATGTGATGTGATGTGATGTGATGTGATGTGATGTGATGTGATGTGATGTGATGTGATGTGATGTGATGTGATGTGATGTGATGTGATGTGATGTGATGTGATGTGAGGTGAGGTGAGGTGAGGTGAGGTGAGGTGAAATGGGGTTTAACGTCACGTCCAAGATTACTGCACTTATATAGCAACGTGCATGCACGTGTGTGTGTGTGTGTGTGTGTGTGTGGCTGCTTGTACTAGTCCGGACTGATGCCGATTTATAGTGCTAGCTCACTGAGATACCATGCCGCAGTTTAACATGAATACCCCACTCAGACACAGTATACTGACTCCAAGCTGACCAGTCCTTGTTTTAGCCCCTTAATGCCGAGCGCCAGACAGGGTTACAACAAGTACCATCTTTTAACGTCTTTTGGTATGACGTGGTCGGGGATTGAACCCCAGACCTTCCGCTCTCCGGGCGGACGCTCTACCACTAGACCACGGAAGCAGTGAGTGAGTGAGTGAGTGAGTGAGTGAGTGAGTGGTGTGGAGTGGAGTGGAGTGGAGTGGAGTGGAGTGGAGTGGAGTGGAGTGGAGTGGAGTGGAGTGGAGTGGAGTGGAGTGGAGTGGAGTGGAGTGGAGTGGAGTGAGCGAGCTGTTTTGACCAATGTTCCAGTTATATCCAGGCGTGTTCATACCTTTAGGACAAGTCTTGCAGGATGTATCGGAGACCCCTCTGTAGTTTCCTGACGTGCAGTCTTGACATGCTGTCTTGGCACTGTCAGGTTCAGTCCCTACTGCACAGCTCTACAACATTCCAGGAAGACAGGGACTTGAGCCCATGACACAGGTCAAGCTTTACATGTCATACTTTAGACACCTCAAACACATATACTGGGTACAGAATATCACTTTATAGAACATGTGCTTCATTTTTTATTATACCTATAGTTATATTTATATTTTAAAGACTTTTTCTTCTGAACCTCCATCAACAGGTCAAAGGTTGAAATAGTATTAAAATTAAAATTTTAAAGAAAATAATGGGAAAATACAAAAAGCAATATTGAACATTCAAAGGGTTCCTCTCCATTTTGACCACTTAGTCTTACATTTATCATTACTGAAATAAGTTAACAGACTTTCCCTGCAGATAAATGACTTGAACTTCATTGTAAACTGTGAAAGTTTGGTCAATGGATCCATACAAGTAATTAACAAACACGACCTAACTTTATACTCACCTGTGGCGGCCCTGTGACTGTCGGGCAGATGCTTCCAGTGGGGCAGGCCGTGCAAGTAGCATCACCTTCAAGGGCGTACTCCCCGGAGGGACAGTCACCGGAGATGGAGCCACCACTGCAGATCTTGCCGGCTGGACACGGCGTGCACGCGGACGCCCCAACTCCACTGATCTCTCCAGAAGCACAGTTCTGACAGTTGGAGGCAGTTGTTGCTCCTGTTGTAGCCCTGTATTTGCCGGCTCCGCATGCCACCTTGTAGGCAGTGCCTCCCGTACAGCTGTGAGAGACAGGGAGAAGTGTACACTGACATCATGCAATGAATAGAGATCATCCTGAAGCATATGGAGTTGATTAGTGAGTGAGTGAGTATAGTTTTACACCACTTATATTCCAATTATTTTTGGATATTATATATATTAGAAATATTCCAGGAATATCATGGCAGGGGTCACCAGAAATGAACTTCACTCATTGTACCCACATCGTAAATTGAGCCCGGGTCTTTGGCGTGATGATTGAATGCTTTTACCACTAGGCTACCTGACTCCCCAAAGTTTATAAGTAAAACCAGGGCTGGAAAAATCCTTCTGGTGACATGACTAAAGAAATTAAGATCTCATACATGAAGATGACAAAAGTGTTGATATAAACCATCCCATTGTTTTAATGTGATCTGCTATGTTTAGAGACAAAATTTATAACTACTTTTTTATCTTATGTTCCTAAAGTGGTTTTGGGCTCAAATTGCTGAATCAAAACTATTGCCTAACAGCTACTGACATACAAACAGCAGCTACTGACATATAAACAGTAGCTACTGACAAACAAACAGTAGCTACTGACATACAAACAGTAGCTACTGTCATACAAACAGTAGATACTGTCATACAAACAGTAGCTACTGACATACAAACAGTAGCTACTGACATACAAACAGTAGCTACTGTCATACAAAAAGATGGACATGCTAAGAGTGTTTCATATAGTTAAACCTGTTTAACCGAAAGACCATCAAAAATATTCCGCTAAGAACCAAGGAGATATAGAGGAACTACGGATTGTCTGTCGAACGTAGATTAAATTACTATTTGTGCAATACCTAAACCTTTGACGACATACATCTTTCATTCGTTATTTAATATATTTCTCACTGACATTTTAAGACAAGGGTAATATATCCAGATACTGTCAAACCATGTTATCTCGAACCTAGCGGGACCATGTTGTAACTTTGAGATATCCGGACACTCGAGATAACAAGTCATGAACATTATATAACAAGGCAGTCGGGACCGGAGAATAGGTTCGAGATATCGGTACGTAGAGATAACGCGAATCGAGATAACAAAGTTCGACTGTATCTGCAGTTCGTGACAAGAAGGTTGATATACAGAGACAACATTAATTCTAGCAGGATATTTAGGTTTCAATCGTTCTAGTTTAAAAAATTCATTAAAAAATTTCATGAAGAGAAAATAAAATTCCAGTTACTGAAGGACAATATGGATAATACTCAATAGCCTTCTTCAAGTAACTCAACCCCATTGGGCTTCCAACTGACATGTAATATAAGCTATCCACTACTTAGCCTGTGCACTCCCTTCTTCAGAACACACTAAACAACTGGGTCTCTGCCAAATGGGAAGGGCAAAATACCCTCACATAATATTCTCTCAATAATCTCTTCTTGGCCATGTGCGTGTCCAGGTTTCACTTTCAATGCTTGAGTAGATCAGATGAACAAGATTTCTTGTTGGACAATATGGTTGACATTGTGTTACCTGGATGACTCGTCACCAAACAACCCCGAGATCGGGGAGGTCTCCGCTTATTGAAAGGAAACCTTAGAATGTAATGGAGAAAGCTGTGTTGGTAGAAGTGAAATGGCCATTGATGTCATGTTCATGTTGTGACCATGGTCTATTCAGAGTACATCTATACTTCATCAGATAGCATGTGTTATGGAGTATAAGTACATATACTTTCACCTTTTGAAATTATGTATCAGTCATTGGGTTTGGCTGATAAGAAATTACTGTTTTTCAGAACCTGAAAGCGTATATTTCAAGTGTTCTACATTTGAAAAAAGTTCTTATCAACAAAACTGAACAGCAAGTAGTTCTGAGAAAAGCTTTCAATACATTCACAATTAAATATACTACTCAAAAGAAGTTCAAAGACACCAGATTCTTTCACATTACTGTAGCTAATCTGTCATACTACTCAAAAGAAGTTAAAGAACACCTGACTCTCTCATAATACAATAGTTAATCTGTCATTCCATTGCACGACAGATTAACAACAGTAATATGAAAGAAATAGGTGTTCTTTAACTGCTTTTCAGTAGTATGTTTTTTAGGACTGGGCATTATCCAATCAAAGGATATTTTAAAAAGTTCTAAAGGTCTAAAAAGCAAATGATAAACAAAATCAGTTTAATCTAAAAAGGCAAGAAAAAAGCCTTTTCAACCTGTGGAACTAATGTCGTATTAATTCATCAACAGACTCATGATCTGTAGATAAAGAACGTGGTTCTGCGTGTACACCTGTCACAAAAATGAGATATTAAAGATTTAATTGATTGCCAAAATGTCAAGAAATCCATCAGTGAGTGTTGGAGTCAAGGTAAACACAGACAGCATAAGACAGAATAATCTCCGTGCTCTGATCTGATGTGTACATAATGTTGTTAGGCTCACAACTTTACATAAAGGATCAACAATGTCTTAAAATCCAGGTTTCTTGTGAGTCAGTGAGTTGGGTTTAATGCTGCTTTGAACAATATTTCAGTATATTATGGTGTGTCAGCCTATCGTGAAAGGAAAGCCCGAAATGGTCTTGGTATTTAATACTTTGGTGACACCCACAAGTATGGGTAAGGTATCAAGGTTATAGCAATGTGTGTGCGTGTGTGTGTGTGTACGTGTGCATGTGTATGTGTGGCTGCTTGTACAAGTCTGGCCTAATGCTGATTTTATAGTGGTTGCCCACTTAGCTACCATGCCGCAGTTTAACAGTATACTAACTCCGAGCTGACCAGTCCTTGTCTTAGCCACTTAATGTCAAGCGATAGGCAGGGTAACAACAACCATCTTTTAACGTCTGGTACCACTAGACTATGGAGGCTGTCAAAATCTATAAGGATGAAGTGAGTCAGTGAGATGGGTTTGACGCCACTGGGACATATTGGAACAATATTTCAGTTATATCACGGCATGTCAGCTTGATGTGTGTTGAAAGAATGAAGTGATGCACTCAGATGAAACCCATGACAAACCAAGAATAATAGTCAGGGCGAGTATTGGATTTGAACCCTGCTTCATCATGTTCATTCTGACATAAGTTGGTTGGTTGGTTGTTGTTTAACACCACACTCAGCAATATTCCAGCTGTATGACGATGGTCTGTAAATCATTGAGTCTGGACCAGACAATCCAGTAAATTGACATCATGACATCATCACATTGATCCACGCAATTCGAACACAATGACATGCATCAACCAAGTTTTGACATAAGAATGGAAATGGTATAAATTACTCATGGACTTCTCCAACTCAATATATCTTGGGAGATGATGTGACTTCATGATCAAATCTTAAACAGCACTTCTCTCAAACTGTGGATAACTAAATATATTTTGGGGGGTTCCCGGGACTTAAAGACTAGATGATGTTAACTGTATCAACTTTAAACAAATATTTAACACATAATCACAAAATACACAAATTTGGGAAATGGTTGTGTTGAGTACCTAAATATGGGCAATGGTTGTGCTTAGTACCCAAATATGGGCAATGGTTGTGATGAGTACCCAAATATGGGCAATGGTTGTGCTAAGTACCCAAATAAGGGCAGTGGTTGTGATGAGTACCAAAGTATGGGCAATGGTTGTGATGAATCCCAATTATGGGCAATGGTCATGATGAGTACCCAAATATGGGCAATGGTTGTGATGAGTACCCAAATATGGGCAATGGTTGTGCTGAGTACCCAAATATGGGCAGTGGTTGTGCTGAGTACCCAAATATGGGCAATGGTTGTGCTGAGTACCCAAATAAGGGCAATGGTTGTGCTGAGTACCCAAATATGGGCAATGGTTGTGCTGAGTACCCAAATAAGGACAATGGTTGTGCTGAGTACCCAAATATGGGCAATGGTTGTGCTGAGTACCCAAATAAGGGCAATGGTCATGATGAGTACCCAAATAAGGGCAATGGTCATGATGAGTACCCAAGTATGGGCAATGGTTGTGCTTACCTAAATAAGGGCAATGGTCATGATGAGTACCCAAATAAGGGCAATGGTCATGATGAGTACCCAAGTATGGGCAATGGTCATGATGAGTACCCAAGTATGGGCAATGGTCATGATGAGTACCCAAGTATGGGCAATGGTCGTGATGAGTACCCAAATCTGAAAATTGGGAATTTCATAATTACACATTGGGTGATTCTTATTTCTGAATGCCCATTTCATTCATGAGTGAGTGAGATGGATTTTCAGTATCTTAGTTGTACCCCAGTTGTACCCCAGTATGTCAGTTTACAGACAGAAGTCCTTTCATCACTCCGGTACAAATGAGTATCACAAACTTGACCAATCTGATTACAGCCCATGTGTTGTGTCCAGCCTAAAATGACTACAGTTTCAGGATTTCACTTTACTTATAGTCTTTAGGCATTTAGGGGGCGGTCAGGTAGCCTAGTGATTAAAGCGGTTGCTCGTCACATCAAAGACCCGGGTTTAATTCCTGACATGGGTACAATGTGTGAAGCCTATTTCTGGTGTCCCCCACCGTAAGATTGCAGGAATATTGCTAAAAGCAATGTAAAACCACACTCACTCACTCTCTTTAGGTATTTACGAAGTTTGAAGAACATGAAGATATGAATATTTTATGGATAACAATTCACCTGATGAATGAGGGGCAAGAAGTAGCCCTGAAACGTTGTCACAAACAAAGAAGTGTCATCCTAATCTAGCACATTTACTTTATTTCTCACTGTATGTTTTCTCTGAACATATCCGTTCAGGTCTTTATGGTAACAGCCAAGCTAATGGAACTCTCAAACAAATAGTCATAAAGGAACAAAACATAAATCAAAAGAACCCCAGTATGTTCGACCAATAAAGCTTAACCTCGACAGTTACGGGTAACTGTTGTGTTGTGTCAACATCAGTGATCGTTACCTGACACTCAGGTAATCACTGTGAAAAAACAACAACCTGTTTCTTACTACAGGTGGCGCCAGTTGAGGATGTGGCGGCATGCCAAGTTATACCGAGAGAATGAGGTAACCAAAGGCTGTGCACAACAGTGAGAAATCCACACCTGTTAATATCATTTAATTACCTGTAAGAATGAAGTTGTATTGATTACAGGTAGATAGTAGTTTGGTCTGACATTGAAGAAGACAATCTAGTTGATGACGTCATGCATTGCACAATAAGGTTGAAAAAGTCATATTTTGTTTGTTTGTGCTTATGTCTCAATCCATGACATCGTTGTTTTTCTGGACATTTTTTACAGCTACATTGAGATCTTTTGTCTTTAAGACTTTTCTGTTTTTAACATTTAGTCTTTACAAGGGAAACTGAACCTGTCCCCATCCGCATTTGTCTAATTGAGCGCCTAATGGCATTGTGAGATTTAAAGGGCGATTTATTTGTGATTTATGTCAATTCATACGTAATTTCAGTTTTTCCTGTTTCAATCGAGATTGTGTTTAACAGGAAAAACGTTGTTGTCTGGCATGTCAACAGAGCAACCAGCAAGTATTTTCTTAACATTAACATTTAGAAAGTGTTGGGGCACATTACCTGAGTCAAATTCAGAAAAGGGCAATAGATTTCTCAGATTTTTAGGTTGTTTTCGGCTGTTGCTTATCTGAGTTATATTAAGTAAAGCTTCCATTGTATGACTTTGCTTTAGGATAGACAAAATCTGTGTTATAACGGAAAGAGCTTTTTGGTGATAAATGTATTGGGTCTCCTTGGCGAAAGTTTTCTAACATTGAAGCCTTTTTAATGCTGTCTGGGACAAAACATTCTGGATAGTTTTGGTGGTGAGGTGAAATGGGGTTTAACGTCGCGTCCAAGATTATTGCACTTGTATAGCGACGTGCATGTACGTGTGTGTGTGTGTGTGGCTGCTTGAACTAGTCCGGACTACTGCCGATTTATAGTGCTAGCCCACTGAGATACCATGTCGCAGTTTAACATGAATACCCCACTCAGACACAGTATACTGACTCCGAGCCGACCAGTCCTTGTTTTAGCCCCTTAATGCTGAGCGCCAGACAGGGTAACAAGAAGTACCATCTTTTAACGTCCTTTGGTATGACGCGGCCAGGGATTGAACCCCGGACCTTCCGCTCTCCAGGCGGGCGCTCTACCACTAGACCACGGAGGCGGTTGCATAGTTTTGGAGAAGGAAAAAATGTTTAAGTTCTTCCAAATGTTCTTGCCTTGGGAAGTGATCCGACACAATGGAACACAGTCTTCTTGCCAGACAGTATGATGTGTTTCATTTTGTGTGGTCTGGATGACAGGATAAAAAAACAACTTCTTTTTGTAAGAAGGGTACATTTTGTTGGTAAACCTACTAAGTGACC
Organism: Haliotis rufescens; assembly: GCF_023055435.1. NCBI lineage: Eukaryota > Metazoa > Mollusca > Gastropoda > Lepetellida > Haliotidae > Haliotis > Haliotis rufescens. The sequence continues at coordinate 54,208,543 of NW_025963779.1, read as the reverse complement.
CTATCAGCGCTAGTGAATGAGTAAGTGCTGTGGTAAATGCTGCTTTTCGAGATGTTTGTGTTGGTTCAATGTTGGAAGAAATATGGTCTTTGACATATACCACTTTGGTGGTAAACCTACAAGCATGCTGATAAACCAAACACCATAACCTAAACAGATCTGGAATTCAACCAATGGTCACAGGATCCTGGCAAGCCTAAGGGACGTAAGTCTTGAATTGTTTGATAGGGATTACTTAGAAGTTACAGACGTAAGTCTGTTCAGAGAATTTCAGTGCCTCAGACATCTACCACACACCCTGACAGTAAATGTTAATTTGCTGGCCAGCGATATATATACTTCTCAAAAGAAGTTTTTTCCTAATTCTTTTCATATAACTATAGTTAATGGATGACAGGTTAACTATAGACATATGACAAAAACCTAGGTGTTTATTAACTTGTCCATGATAGGTGAATTATATAGTTATATGACAAAAAGCTAGGTGTTCATTAACTTGGTAATGACAGGTTAACTATAGTTACATAAAAATCTTGGGTGTTCTGTAACATCTTTTGAGTAGTATCTTACCTAGTCGGAAAACAATTCTTCAAGCATGTCGTGCAATTAAATCCTACAATGTGGCAATACTAAACAAATCAATACAGGCTCAAGTGAACTTGCATTATTGACAGTAAGGTATTGTTTGGTTTTGAGGACTACAGTTAAATTTAACCAGGAAGTAATCACCACAAGATTAGTAGAAGGTAACATGGACACCAACAATGGCACATATTTATGAATGCAAATGGAAGCCATGCTTGACTAGTGCTGAGATCATCAACGAGGCAACAAGCATGGGGTTGTGAAATGTGGACCTGTATGTTTGGCTCCAGCACTCATGCTTCAATACACATCTCCGTATCATGAATATTATGTCTTCTCAGAAGGCAAACTTGAAGGTAGCCATCCCCTTGGGTTCTAGGGAATAACAGTCATAAAATACTACACATATTTTGGGAGGGTCAAAAATGGACATTTCATAATAATATATAAAGTCATTTTGGATTTGGTCTTTTCAGGGAAGATCATGAAAAAAATGGATAAGGATGTAGGGAGGGTCATCCATAATATGACAACCATTAGGGGAGGGTAAATATTTTCTTTACATTAGTGCATCAAAAAACTCTGACCCACGTACCACTCCCTGTAATAAATGATTGGTCCCTTACCACACATTTATAGTGTGATGGCATCCAGGAGGTAGATTTATCTCACACAATTATTCAACTGAAAATAATTCTTTGTAACTTGTCAAAGTCCTCATAATGCTAAATCTGTTATCATGGTTATATGTATCAATGTCATCAGGATTTTACGAGCTGAACATTTGTAGGGCTGAAACGATATCCCAGGAAACCGATGCATTGTGATTCACTCAATACGCTACGGTGCGCGATTTGTGAGGTGCTGTATCTCGATTTTTCACGATAAGTTCTTTTTAATAAACTTTTATTACAGATACGTTTTAAATGTGTTTTAAATGAATTTCAACGTAGGGACAACATTATTTTCGTACGTCTTCAAAAATACAGCAGCTGTGCTAGCTTTCTGATTGGCTGAGCAGCCTTTAAGTCAAACATGTCGGGAAAAGCAGATGCTCGTCCTTTGCCAGAGAAGCCACCGGGGACTTACTGTGAAATTGGCAAGTTACTGGTACTTATTTAGTCCATGTAGGACTGTTACTTTTGTGTTTGCTAGCCATTACATGAGTTAAAATACTCATTACAGTATAATGTGTTTATGACTCATGAAAATTCATTCACTTTCATTTAATTTTTCATTTCAATAAATTAAGTTTCATTCATTTATCTCGTCTTCTCTTGTCACAATGAGTATCGTAGCGTATCGAGATACGTATCGAATCGTGATGTGAGTATCGAGATACGTATCGTATCGTGACCTAGGTGCATCATTGCAGTCCTAAACATTTGTGCATACCCCTTGACTTCCAATGTACATGATTTGTCTTGTAAACTCATGCACACATTTGACACATGTAACTTCCTACCCGACCCTGTGGCATTCCCCTTCAGCCGACAACCACATCACACGCAGCAAGGAATTCACAACACAAGTATATATAATTCATCAGCCATTACTTGGAATCCTTGTCCCGCGTCTAGTTAGTTTCTACACATGATCAACACCACCGGGATTTAACAACAGTGAGCTGTCAGACAGCAGAAACTGTGACAGAACATCAAGCATGAATCTGTTCAATGTATTTCCTACATTATTCTACTCGTGGTAAAAATGTCTGTACCACTACCGGTACATATACAGTCAGTTCAGCATTGCCTGTTTGGTAGAATCATCCTTGGTGAATGTTTGCAAGATGCAGGAACTACGAGTAATATTCTATCAACACCTTCATCCATAATGTTCATGGCTATCATGTTACTCTGTTTTCATGTAGGAGGGGTATGAATCTGTAGTAGCTGAGTGGGGAACTGACTGCAGTAAAACTGCAGAAATAGGGCTTGGATAACATAATGCTACTCAGTTTTTGAAAGGGATAACCAGACATGTCATTCTATTTTAATATACACTTGACATATGAGAATCAGTTTTGTGTCAAAATAAAAAATAAATAAATAAAAACACCCCAATCGAAAGTGGAAAAGCATATTTAAGAAATAAACGCAGTCTTGCATGATTTATTCTCCTTGCAGTGTTCTATTGTACAACAAACAATGACTACAAGTCGTTTATTGATTATATGAGATATTAACATTTTGTACAGCATCTTCAAGGATGTTAATAAAACGTACACACTTTTGCAAAATATTTACCGTTTTTTTAATAATGATGACTCCCTGAATACAATCCAATCTTGGCAATGTTGGACAAGTCTATTTTATGAATAGGGGGGTTACGTTTGGTATTTCCCAGATATTCGCACAATTTTATACCTTTTCTCCCAAAACCGATTGACATATCTCTCCCACTTTTAAATGCTATCACTATATTCACAAAATATTATACAAATGTGTTATTCACGCATGACACATATATTTATGACACTTTTCTTGCTCATTATATGATTATTCTGTTAATGAGCTCTATCAGCTGTACCCGAAATCATAGTTACCGGTAATAACACAAAGTCCTGTGCCACATGTCAGGGCATGTGTGGTCTATACCGTCAGTACGATTTAAGCACCCTATTTCTAGGTGCTAAACCCATAATAACGGCTCCACGTTGCAATCCTCAGTAGTATTATACACTAACCATACAATACATACCAAGTCAGTTATGTCATTTACTGCAACATGTAGGTGTTACATGGATCTGGTTTATGTTGCCTTAAACAGACTTGGTTCAATCTCCCTGGATCTGTGGTAAGTGGATTAAGTTCCACCTATGCTGATCTATAATCCTAACAGTACTGGCCAGTTTAAAATACCGGGAATATACAAATCACTGGACATGATATTCCACAACCATATGGCCTGAGGCATGTTTTCCCCTGCAAGTGCTAATCAGGGATGTGAGCAGGTTTTGCCGAAAAAAAGAGGAAAAGTCTAGGGGGGTCTGGGGGTATGCCCCCCCAGAAATTTTTAAAACATTTGATTGCATTTTAAGCAATTTCATGCAGTTTGGACAACATTCACACCAAGAAATGTCATAAGTCAATGGCAAAAGTCAATAAGTAAAATAAACAAGATGGCAGATGCAGTAAAATTTCGAAGTTAAATCAGTACTTTAAAAAAATCGGGCATAGTTTTCGCGCACCTGGCTACCCGCCAGGTCTGGGAGCAATACTGCCATAAACTTCAACCCCCATCCCCCAGACACAAGGACAACTGTCACAAGTGTGCAATGTCTGACCCTTTCCCCATGTTGAAGCATATTGAAAAAAACTTACCTTGTACTTACCTTTTGATGAAAAAAACAAAACTCCATTGCAAACATAAGACATAAATACAATATATATCCCCATGACATGGGGTTTTGGACGCTGAAGAAACATTCATAAATTTCTCGCTTATCACATGAACAACTGTAAAACATCTCATTCACTTACAGGCTAAAAGACAACTTTATCTTAAAAACAAGCCATCAGCTGACTCTGAGTATTTACAATTTCTGTGTGACGCCATGCCCCACGTTATAGTGCAAGTATTCGTGACGGAAAACGTATGATGTCCGAAAACCTATGCTGTGAAAGCTCCGATCGAAAACAGGACAATCCGCGCCAATTGTCCGGTTTTCGATCATATTTTTCAGAGTGTTTTTTTTTAAATTTTAAATAGTTTTTTCCGCGGAAGATGATTTTTTCCGAGGACTACTATTTTAAAAAACGCGATTTTCCGCGTTTCCGCGGAGATTTCACATCCCTGGCTAATGCAAGCGAGGACACCGCTTTTGGGTAAAGGCAGTGTGCATTTTGTGGGTACCCGGGTCCTACTCAGTACCCATCTGACCCAGATACCCGAGTTACCCGTCCCAGCCCTAGTACCATCCCACCTACCCACCTACCCACCACCAAACCACCCCACCACCGCCAGAATATCAAACTTTGTGGACATGTTCATCTTCCTTGAGCACGTCAAGTCAACACAATGTTTTTCTTTAACCTACTTGTGACTCCATATCAAGTCCAGGAGTCGTGGAGTACTCATTAAAAAATCCCCTTCCACCACACCTCTCACTCCATAATTACATCTCATCAATCATTAGTGACACAAAATCAATCCAACACAACTTGTGTCTTTAAACACATACTTGTAACACAAGGAAACTGTTGACAGGGCGCAGCAAACAACAGCCATTACAATCACACTGATGACTAAACTGTATAGATAACAAGAAGGTCAACCAGTTTTATGTCTGATCCCATTTGTACAATGAATACATCTAGTTAGTGAATATTGATTCCAGACATGCAATTATTTCATGCTGCAATGAGTCTTGTCAGAGAGAGAATTAAGACAGCATGGCTTCTCAAGAAAACAAGTACATATTGAACTAAAGCTCAGTATTTCAGGCTTATAGTCTCTCGTCACCCGCCCCTAACATATTTTTTTAAGCACTGATAATAAACAACTTTTTCAACTCAAATTTCCTTTTTGCAACATTGCCGATTCACCATGACCTTGACCTCATCTCTTCATACTTCGATCTACAATTAACGGGTCTAGCCAAGAGGTCATGTACATTGTAAAGTTTACTTTTATAAAGTTGCAACCTGTTATTAAACATGTCAAAGAAATAAAAATAAGAATGAAATCCTTCTCCCTACCAAGTCAAAACAATATCCAGAGAAAGAAGACTATGTTTTCAACTGGCCTGACAGTGTGTCAGCCCTTCTGGATCACGGACTCCTCATTTCCACTGAGAGCTCTTCATTACATTATTGTAAACCATATAAAGGTTGGACAAAAGAAGAAAGGCATAACAAGAGTGGGGCTGAAGTAGTACTGATTGTGTTTGCAATATTACTGTTCCAGTCAATAAGACATCACAGTCTGTTTCTCTGCTGCTACTCAACCTGCTGGGGCTTGAGAAGGAAGATAGGACGGTCTGGATCCAAAACAATTCTACTTCTAGTTACCAAATTTTACCCATACATACATTCCTGCCTTGCATGTGTGTGATAAGATATCGCCAAAAATCTGTAAAAAAGTTTAGCCAATTTTAATAATCTTTTGGTTCTGTTCGGACTTATTTCAAACTAAACTATGCCTCCTTAAATATGTGTGTTTAAGGTGACGAATGTGGAAACCTTTCTAAACACATCTGCAAGTTTGTTTGTTGTTCACTGCCTCACTCAGCAATCTTTCATTTATATGATGGCGGCCTGGTTTGACACTGTTCATTCCACAGTTAAAACACAATCCAATATTGTGCTTCACATATTAACATATTATTATTGTTGGGAATGGAACAAGTCTTTGGGATGCCATGTGTTGGCACATGTAAACGACTATACAGCTCCACCCAATGTGGGGAAAGAAGGAGACAGTAACTAAAGCTACGTAGATAATACATCTTTATTAAGTGCTACAAGTTTGTTCAAAATGGAATGAACCCAAACATACAAATCATCATTAAAACACTATTTACAAGATGTTTTTATCAGACATTTTAGAATAACCCTTTTTATCAATGTGTATTTCCTTCTTAACATAATCATACAGTGTTCATAGTATCCTACAGAAGTGTTACTTGATACTTAATATCAAACTCTATACTCTTGTTCCGGTTGATAGACCACTCATACAATCAATTCATAGAAATCACGTCGTGTAACCTCTCACAGACATAACACAACACGAGCATAACTAGGCTTCGATCTTTCACAAAGTCACAGCGGTCTGCCCAATACAACAGTCAGTCATCAAATACACATTTTTCACTTTCCAACCACTTACAAACTCTTTTCAACAGTTAGAAACCATATTGTGTCTTTATTGACTTGTGCATTCCTACTTAATAGATGTTAAAATACAGTTGACCGGGGGTCACAATCTCCATAACCGTATTCTACTTCAATATACTACCCATAATGCCTCCAGAATTTATTCACTACTTAAGAATATTTACTTTATGTTGCCCCTTCATAAATCTGGCACCTCACATACCGACATGAATCTATCATTGGACATCACAGACGAGTACTCGGGTCGATACACACTATAACTTCCTATTTAAATGTTTACTATTGTAAGCTGTTGTGTGGGTATTACGAAACAAATATGATATAATTAAGTCCTGTCTGCAGTATTTGTATGATATGTTAGTTATTCTGAGAAGATAAATTCAACATTTTATAGTCATACTGTATAGGGCTTGTGTAGATAGTTGACATAAGATAAATAAATTTATTATAAGATAGTTGACATAAGGTCTTTAGTACATTTTCTAAAATAGGTTAGGAAAACATCAAAATAAGTGTCATATGAAGTTCTGGGCATAATAAACTCTTATTTTACATATCTTTTAAACAGTTAGTTACCACCCCAAAAAATATGTAAACAAATTGCTATGAGATATCAAAATATCACTTAAAATATATTACTTGCATGTTATTATTAGATGTGCAGTCATATCTTAGAGATAGCTAAACAATGACTTAATGACTTAATTATTAGATTTTCATTCAAATGTTTAAACAATGTGAATAGGAGACATTTTGTGTAGAACCTCAGACACCAATGTCAGCAGGGAGATAATGGTGACAAGTACATCAGAAATGACACAGGCATGTGCCAACCAACGAGTGAGTGTTTGTTGTTTAATCCAACACCCAACAATATTTCAACTATTTAATTATGGGGTGTAAGTAATTGACTCTAGTCCAGACAAACCAGTGATTGATATTATGCGCAATGATCAATGCCCCCAAGGTAGACTGACACACGATCAACCAAGTCACTGAGCCCGACCAGCCATTAAGTTGCACTGGTTGCTTAGCAACAATTCTAACCCGGAATTCCCAGGGTCTTAGAGTGTGTATGTTGTATTATGGTCAGCACTTTTCCAGATACATCACATCATGGTAACAAGGGCAGTACAACATTATACTTACTAGTGTCCAGTCGGGCAGGTCAGGCATTGTCCATTCTCCAGGTACTGTCCAGCAGTACAGTTGGTGTCACATGACGTCCCGGTACAGTTGCACTGACCAGCAGCACAATCTGAAGACAAAAAGATGTAATGAAGCATCTCCAAAGATGTAAAGTACGGCAAGAGACAGGACCCATAACTGACTTAACAGTCACAGTGCTATGAAAGACAATGAGACAGGATGAGATAAAACAAGGAATATATTGTAGATCATTCAATTCATTTTACACAAATAATATTTTGTTGGTTCGTTTGCTTGTTGTTTGACGCTGCACTTAGCAATATTGCAGCTATATGATGGGAGTCTGCAAATAATCAAGTCTGGACAAGACAATACAGTGACTGACATCATGTGTATCAATCCACACAGTTGGGATACGATGGCATGCATCAACCATGTCAGCGAGACTAACCATGATATTAATCACTGGATTGTCCGGTCCAGACTCCATTATTTACAGACCGCCGTCATATAGCTGGAATATTGCTGAGTGCGGCGTTAAACAACAAACCAACCAACCAATGTTAGTCGCCTCTTACGACAAGCATGGGACAGTAATAGTTTCTTCAATGCAACCTACCTAGTGTATACTCTACTATTCAATTGCCTGAATGGTAGCCATGTTAAATGATAACTCTACTTAATCATACACAAACATTGATATTTAGAAATGTCGACATGATTTTTTTTTAAATGTAAAAAACAAACATGTAATGACTATACCTATTTACACCATTCTTCCCTTATAGATATTAAAGTGATTGAGTATTGTTTTAAGCTACTATCAGCAATATTCCAGACATATCACAGCAGGGGAAACCCAAAATGGGCCTCACACAATATATTAAAGTGTCTTACAAGAAACAGAATAACAAGTTGTTGTTTTTTAACACTTTATATATTACATTAGGTCTGTGCAAAGACTTCGTGGTTCATAAAAACATCACATATTGGTTGCCGCAGTGTTTTTCAAGGCACATTTTATAAAGCTAATGAAAGTTTAACAATTACATAAAGGGTGGATTTACAACGCCACGTTTGAAGTGCCACGTTAGTGAATGTTCTGGGTGCAGTTCTCAAGTCCTGCTTCTATGACAGACAGGGTTTACAGGGTAATAACACTTCAGAGTACACCACACATCACAGCCTACATGCAATAAATCACAGAGCACACATGTCCATCTACTGACGCAATTAAACAAAACTGAAATCTGCAACAGATAAGTTCTACGTTTTAAAACCGTATCAAGTGTAAAATGTATTATTACTCCTCACATTAATATTTAACTGTGTTCTAAGCTGTGTAAGAATTACTTTTTTATCAATGAATCAGCCTGGTTTGACTGGAGGGTTTGATTATATTAAGTTATATGTTTTAATACTCTACAAACATGAAAAAACGTATTTGTTTTTTTTTAAAAATCAATCAATCCTGTTTGATCGGTTGGGTTGATGTTGGAGTGTTTGATCATGTATTACAGATCAAATGTATTAATCCATAATACTTTTATTTCATTGGTCAGTATAGTTTAATTTATGCCTACATCTGTAGAACAGAGGCTTAAGTTTCAAGTTGACATTGTAACTAATCTTTTTGAGGTGAGGTGAAATGGGGTTTAACGTCGTCGCGTGCACTAGTCCAGCTTAATGCTGTTTTCTTAGTGCTAGCCCACTGATCCATCAGGGAGTAGTTGAGCATGGATACCCCACTCAGATACAGTATGCCGACTCCAAGTCGACCAGTCCTTGTTTTAGCCCCTTAATGTCAAGTGTCGGGCAGGGTAACAAGTACCATCTTATATATTTTAATTTCTTTTGGTATGACATGGCCAGGGATCAACACCGACCTTTTGCTCGCTAAGAAGACACTATATCCACTAGGGCTGGGATGGGTAACTCAGGTACACAGGGGGGTCCTGAGTAGGACTTGGGTACCCACAGGACTACCCGGACCCGTGGTTAGTCACATGATATATTGTTTAATGACAAAAATTATCTAGAACTCTATTGTTACACTACAAGCCACTAATGTTCCATTTCTTTCTGACAATGCACCTATTCCTTCTGAGTTTTAAATGTTTGAATAAAGATAAAACTCCATGCAGTAAACTTCAGTGTATGCATGCCCAGATCGTTTTACACATGTATCTAAATACATTATGCAAGGGCTATGGTCAAACTTTTCCAAATCGGACAGTTTGCACCTATCTCTAAATATCTACAACGGGTACCCGGGTAGGGTTGGATAATAGGGTGAAGGGTACCCGAGTAGTATATTTGGACTCGTCCCAGCCCTAGTATATCCACTAGACAACAGAGGTGGTCAACTGATCCTTGTAAAACACAGTTCAGTACTGACGGCTTTGAGTTTCCATGAGATTGCCATTATCTTGTTATTTACAATAGTATTAACAATCATAGACAACACTAGAACTATGGTTTACAGAACTATGCTGACCAATTAACAATTAACTTGAGTATGTCGTAATACAACTAAATTTGTGTAGTTCAAAGCAGGATGATTTGTTTGTTGTTTAAGCCACACCCAGAAATGTTCCAGCTAAATGATGGCTGCTGTAACTAGTCTAAGCCAGGTCCAGTGACAAGTGAATTATGTCTTGCCACTGCTCAACATAATATGGAGTCCATCTACTCAGTCTTTATCTGTACCTTTCAATTCATATATCGGTCGGTGGTAATACATTTGTACAGCAGTTTAAACATGTTCTCATGTTAAACAGGAAAACGATTATTGAGCATCACTATCATATTTTCATCCGCACAAACAGCTTTGAACTTTACCAGTAGGACTTTATTAACAAGTGGGGATTTTTTTACTCAGGCAGCCGAGAGACCAACTTAGTAAAGACATTTATTCCATATTATTCATTGTTATAAAAACTGCTACAATTTTCACTTAATTTTACATTAATAAGTGTACTTAAAGGTTTCTGTACAAAGAAACCAAAGGAAAAACTCTTAATACACTTGTACCTTGAGCTTGGTAATATCAGGATAGTGTTTCATATAACCAGAGACCATATTATAGATATGGTCTCTGGTATAACTAGACTGCTTTGCCAGAAAAGGATGGGTTTTTTTAAGATGGCCTAATGGTATTACATTACAAGCCAGTAATTTGTGTGGCAAGGTGGGTAATAATTACCTCAAACACATAAGAAACTGTTCATGATGAGGAAAATCACTAACCAAATATGATTATGTTAATGTAATCTTAAAATGTGGGAATAGAGATGAGAAGATTGTTGAACGAACAATGTATTCTTCTTATGGCCTAACACTTGTCTTTTCATTAATATTTCTCTTCAAACTCTGGAAAGTGTCTCAAAGATCACCTTTCACTCAACTTTTACGTTCTAATAATCAAAATGGAATTTGAAGTATTTTAATTCCCAAACTCATAAAGCCAATAAAAAACCCTCCCGTGTTTGAGGTTGTTTTTTGTTTGTTTGTTGTTTACACCGCACTCGGCAATAGTCCAGATATGACGGTGGCCTGTAAATAATCCAGACAATCCAGTGATTGATATCATGAGCATCAATCCCCGCAATTGGGATACAATGACATGCAACAGCCAAGTCAGTTGGCCTGACCACCGGATCCCGTTAGTCACCTCTTATGATAAGCACAGTCGCCTTTTACAACATGCATAGCTGAAGACCTAGTATAACCCGGATCTCAACAGGTAGTTTTTCAGGTAAAATGGACCCAACTGATATGTGTTGGTAGGTTGGGTTGGTTCTTTATTACATTTTTTTCTATAATGTTTTACACAGATGGCATACCTAGGAATGATGTTAGTTGCAATGTTTCTCAAATTTGTGGGTCAAAATAGCTACAGTAACAAACAATGCAGAAGCAAAAATTTCATATATTTCTTTGAAAGGGTCAAGATACATCTCAGCAATGTTGTATAACCATGATAACACTGGCTTCAAATAAGAGCCACATGCTCTTAAAAAGCATAAATTTATATCTTCCTGACAAATTTAACATAATACCTACACAAATGGAAATATTTGTATGAAAGCTAAACAATGTCATTCAGGATAATTTTAAAGATAAAATGTTACCTTTTTTCAACATAAAATGGTATATTAACTTGTGAATGATACTTATTTAGAAATTTATGACTTTTAATCACAAAGTCATATATTAACTCGTAAATCATACATAATTACAAATTGTGTAACGTTTATTCATATATATACCCAGAATTTATTATATTTACTCGTGAATGGTACATAATTAGAAATTGTGTAACATTTAATCATAAATAGCCATATACCAGCACTGTTATCGTGCGACGCATTAAACAAACTTTAAATAACACAACTAAAAATAAATAAATAAAACTCTAAGTTTAAAAACATATAAATAATCTGTTACTGCTTAACAAATTCAAGGTAATGACACTATTTCTAATGTACCCACCTATCACAAGCCACAAAATGCATATCCTGAGAATCAGTGTCGAAAAGGGGTTGTTTGTTTTCATCACCCCTTCAAGTTTAATTCGCGTTCTTTTCACTAAAAACATCTTCATCAAGCGAACCAGCGCTTGTAAGTCGTCAGAACATATTCACATAACATCCACGCGGCAAATGGCGAATGTTTCTCAGGTGTGAGTTCTCTCTCGAAATTTGTTACGAAACGCCCCGCTCGTGTAATTCCTTCTTCTTGCTTACAGTACTGTCATGAATGTTGGAGGTCTCCTATTTTCGCGTGCACGGACCCCCCAAAGAATATCATGGCCGCCAGGGTCAGAGTGTGCTAGCGCATGCCCGGGCGTCATGTTGCCACGCAACGGTCAAGTTCTGTCTTGGGGGTTGAGCTTGTTAAGCACATCGGTGTGCAGTGATCATGTATTGTTTACCGACGTTCTGTCAGCGTTTAGCGGTCACGGTAGCTGCGTTCAAGCTTTTTCACACTTGAAGGATACATACCAAGGAATAAAGTATATTTCAACTTACAATACTCTTTTGTTTACAGTATCATGTATATACAAATGTGTGCAATTTAGTGTTTCATCGACAAACTACGATCGACCCTAATCCACGTACCTCCGTGGACAAACGCCAGGTATGCGCTCCTGGATTATATATCAGTCGGCTAAGAATCGATATCACTATGATGTCACTAAACCGTAACGTGGTCTGTGGGCTGAAAGCTGAGGTTGAAAAAGGTTATAAATAACAGTTGAACACTTTAATATATCACGTACGTATGTAACAGCATCGCGTTAAGTGTATCCTTCAGTATCAATATAATAAATATCACTCTCCTATGAGTGTGTGAGTTTGGCTTAACGCCGCTTTGAACAGTAGGTCAGTTATATCACGGCGTGTCAGCTTGACGTGGGAGGAAAGCACACAGTGATGCAGGTCTTTACTGTACTTAACAATTAAACCCATACGCACGGCATGGCGATGACAATCAACCAATCAGAATCAGAGCTAGTGTATCCGGGATTTGAACCCACTATTAAGGAATCCTGGCACGCCTAGGGGACGCAACTGTACAGAGAATGGCGGCGCTTTAGACTATTGGGCCACCCGTGCCACCTTTTTGTATTTGTAGATCGTTTCCAGGTGATCTACATGTATAACGTTTAATAAGTAGAGGGTGTTCATGTGAGCTATAGTTTCTTCAGTAGCTCGTGTTCATGTGAGTTCGGGTGCTCTACCAGCGCATGCGACACATGTAAAGGCCCTTTTAGTTTGTTCTTGCGGATACACTTCACTTTGATGTCAGGACCCGACATCAGTTCGAATCCCAGTTTCATCATAATTATGACTTTTGGTCTGTAAAAGGCCAGCTCTGTGCATGTTAAACTGCGATAGGCCCCTTTAGACATTTCCTCAAGTGAAACGGATCGCTGAGTAATGAGTGTAAGTGTGGTTTAACTTTGCTTTGAACAGTATTTCTGTGATATCACGGAGTGTCAGCTTGATGTGCGAAGAAATACCGAAGTGATGTTGACCACTTTAGAGAAATACCCGAGCTCGGGAATGGTGCTGACAAATCTGGAACATAATACAACGTACTGTATGAAATGACGTTTTAAGCGGCGTAAAATATTATGTTACCAGAGGGCGTCATAGTGCTATTTCGCAATCACGTTTGCTTCCACTTGACCTATTCACGCCAATTGTTCCACTGACGTGATTGCTGTGATGCATACGATTGTATGTGACGTCATTTGACCAATTGACCTAGTTTCGTTCTCTCTTTGTGAGCGGTATATTTAAATGACCAGTTCTACCTGTTTCTCCTCCAAAAAACATTAATTAATTAGGAACAGACAATCGTGACTCCGCGATAGTATATAGCTTGTAAATTATTCTATAAATGACAGTAGCCAAGTCTTCTAAGACGCTGCAATTCGCTGTGCGGAGTTGCATCTCTAAGAGTTTGGTTTTTTGGTGTGTTTTTTAACACTGCACTCAGCAATATTCCAGCTGTATGACGGCGTCCTGTAAATAATGGAATCTAGGCCGGGCAGTCCAGTGATTAACATCGTTTCACACAATTGGGTACGCTGACACGCCACCAACCAAGTCACCGAGCCTGGGACCCGTGAATATCCGGGTTAGAATATGTCTTCAGCAACCCATGCTTATCTTTAGAGGAGACTAACGGGATCGGGTGGTCAGGCTCTGTGACGTGGTTGATGCATGTCATCGTATGCCCATTGCGTAGCTCGATACTCATGATGTCAATCACCAGATTGTCAGGTCCAGGCTCGATTATTTACAAACCGCCGTCATATAGCTGGAATATTGCTGAATGTGGCGTTAAACAACAAACAAACAAAAACCGAGCCTGATCACCCGATCTATAAAGTCTCCTCTTACGCCCAGCGAAGGTTGCTAGGGGATAATTTTAGCTCGGATTCCCCACGGGTTGCGTCTCTAAGAAAATAACAGTAACTTGTTCATCGTTGATTCAGATTCTTGCTGATTATGTTTCTAAGTTTGTCAGCACAGTGCCCGTGTTCGTTGGTTTCACCGAAGTGATCAACGTTTAAGACCTGCATCACCCCCAGCCAGAAACTACGATCGTGGGTTCGAATCCCGGTTCGCCCCGATTATGTTTCTAGGTTTGTCAGCACCATACCCGTGCTAGTGGGTTTCACCGAAGTGTTAAAGGTCTGAGACCTGCATCACTTTGGGCTTTCCTCCCACGTTAAACTGACACACCACGATATGACTGGAATATTTTTCAAAGCGGCGTTAACCTCAATTTATTCACTCCAGCTTTCCGACCCGTGAAAATCCGGGTCAGAATAGGTCTCCAGCAACCCATGCTTGCCGTAAAAGGTGACCCATTTTGGGTGTCCCCTGTCGTGATATGGCTGGAATATTGCTGATAGTGGCTTAAAACCATAGTCACTCACTTTAATATCTATAAGGGAAGAAAGGTGTGAATATAGTCATTACATGGTGGTTTTTTTACATTTTTCAAAAATTGAAATTTCTAAATATTATTGTTTGTGTATGTTATCATTTAACATGGCTACCATTCAGGCAATGGAATAGTAGAGTATACACTAGGTAGGTTGCATTGAAGAAACTATTCCTGTCCCATGCTTGTCGTAAGAGGCGACTAACGGGATCGGGTGGTCAGGCTCGCTGACTTGGTTGATGCATGTCATCGTATCCCAAATGGGTGGATCGATGCTCATGATGTCAATCACTGGATTGTCTGGTCCAGACTCGATTAATTACAGACCACCGTCATTTAGCTGGACTATTGCTGAGTGCGGCGTCAAACAACCAACCAACCAACTCAATACTGTCAATGCGCTGACACGACCTTTTTTAGATGTCAATTTCAGGTTTTTCCTTCGTATACTGAGAAATACCTCAAGATATACCATTACTTCAAATATTATGTCGTATTAACTGGAGTTCCTTAGTCTGCATACCCAAATTATTTATGGTGAACTTGACCTTATTTTCAAGGTCACGGGTATAGCATTAGACTTATTTGGATTTTGTACATAGTTCATTTAACATATCACTTCTCCAGATGGGTGGAATAATCGCAAGGAATTTTCGCAGGTCTTCTTCTTGTCCCAATGTGTACCTGAACCGTTTATGCAAATCCTTTTTCAAAAAGGTTCTTGACACATTCGCTCAAAGATTAGGCCACTCAATGCCTTCGGAACTGTACGAATCGTTTTCATTAATACCTGATGATGATAATCTCTGAACAGAAAACAAAATGCATTTACCTGTTTATATTGAATAGGCTATGCGAATGAGATTATGACCAGACATTGAACATGTATGTGTATACTATAGGTATACTTAAATTACCCCATACATCTCCACCACAAATCAAGTTACATCAAAAATAAACCACATTAGCGTCAAATACTTGTATATTCAAGTGAGCGACAGAGTCATGTGGCCTGGTAAATACAATTAACTTATGAAATATTAGCCACTCCTTAAAAAATCATAACAAACGAATTCTTGTTTATTCGTAACGAGGATTTTTTTTTCTTTGCCTTCATAAGATATTTTAGATGTATATGAGGATCCTTATCTATTGTGCGTAGACTGTTTTATTTACTTTTCTCTATTGGCGACCATCGTCCCCAACAGCCGTAATGAGTGGCTGGATGCAAGGCGATATCTGTGACATGGTTCTCCCAATGACACTGAAATGTCGTGAATCCTCGAGTTCACGGATTATTAGTCACGAACAGGATATCGGGTTGCTATTTCAATACAAAGGACCGCGTGACTGTACCGAGTTATACTGAATTTATTGCTAATCTCATCAAAGTGGCGAATGTGCTAGACTTTCAGTGTTGTTTGTTTAGTTAGTTTGGTTGCAGCGCATTTCAATTAAATCTGTATTTGAAAATATGATAATTTTTATTTTGAAGGGTACATTTTCACTATTGGGTGTAATTTAGGCAGCCACATGCATGACACGAATGTATTCAATTTTTATTTTTAAAGTAGGCATAAAAGCACTGTACGCCTTGTTTATTGCAACGTAGAAAAAATATCCGTGTTCTGAGTTTACACATGTTACAGCATACTTGAGCATATGCAGTTATAAGTCGCTTAAAAACAACAGATTATTTGGGATCAACTATGCAAAAGAATGTGAACTTTTTGGTTTAAAATACACCAAAGACTTGAAGGAAGTAAAATTCATTGAATACCCAAAAGGAAAGTATAAATACCAAATGAGAATAATTACATGAAAATATACTCAATCTCATCAAAATAAGATCTTAGTGTTCGATGCGCTAAAAAAACGGTAGTGAGCACTAAAGATACGCTTTTAATAAGAAATACTAAATGCCTTAAATATTTATCTGAGAACATTGGTCCCTCCTTTATTCAATACCTGATATGCCCCTTCGTGTTATTGCTGCATTGTTGCTTGAAGCAGGATAAACCACAATCACTAACTCGGATTTAAATATATAGTGGGGCGGTCGGGTAGCCTAGTGGTTAAAGCGTTCGCTCGTCACGCCAAAGACCCGGGTTCGATTCCCGACATGGGTACAATGAGTGAAGCCCATTTCGGGTGTCCCCCGCCGTGATATTGCTGGAATAATGCTAAAAGCGGCGTAAAACCCCACTCACTCACTGAATATATAGTTCAGCTACATCAAGACATGCATCATTAACTGCCTGCCAAAAGAAAGTATGCACCTACGTTTGACGTGGGTAAAAATGAAACAACAAAAATGTTTATTCGACGGAGATGTTTTGGGTGAGGTGAGGTGAAATTGGGTTTTACGTCGCGTCCAAGATTATTGCACTTATATAGTGACGTGCATGCACGTGTGTATGTCTGTGCGTGTGGCTGCTTGTACTAGTCTGAGATACCATGCTGCAGTTTAACATGAATATCCCACTCAGACACAGTATACTGACTCCGAGCCGACCAGTCCTTGTTTTAGCCCCTAATGCCGAGCGCCAGACAGGGTAACAACAAGTACCGTCTTTTGGTATGACGCGGCCGGGGATCGAACGGACGCTCTACCACTAGACGACTATTCTCGACTATTCTCATCCTAGTTACGTTTTGATAACGTTTGTAGGGTTGGTGTCAAATCCAATTTTTAAGTGTATGCATGTACCTTCTTTTTGTCAGACAGTTTTCATATCCTTTTCAGATGAGTAATATTTCGGTTGAGCTATTCGGGTTAGGTTAAGGGGGAAAACACCATATTTAAAAGTGTTCTCTATAAGCGCCATTGTGACAATAAGTCTATATTCTTTCGTTGACTAGGCTGGAAGGATAGTGTATGTTACATAGGTATATATTATAGTATTATATGATAGCCATAAACACCATTTCAGCAAGGACAACAGGAGACACATGACACAAGGTTATAGTGCGTGTGTACTTAGGATTACGGGTAGTTTCGTCGTTGATGTGATTGTTATTAAATTCAAGCATTTAAATTGTTTAAATACCTTTGAGCAGGACATATTGGAGTGATATGTGCGATCTTCTCTGACCCTGTACAGTAATCGTTAAGGAAAGCTACCGGTTTGTTATGATTTGTATATTGTATGACGTTTTAATGCGAATGTATACTAGCACAAACCTTTCGGTATAAATTCCAACATGATTTATAACATTTGTTGACACGCAGTTCATTGGAAAGAAAAAAAACATTTGAAAAAGAAAGGCCTCCGATATTTCAAGACGTTCTCCCTGAAGGAGGATTGTTCCCACGGCGGCAAAAATAATTATATTTTACGAGCGCTTGAAAGTCATACATTCTCAAACAAGACACTTATATATTTACGTGTGATATTGAGCGATGTCCTTGAGCGATGATACATATATCAGAACCTCTTGTGAGTCTATTAGATGGATGACACTAATCACTGAAACGTCCCCAGCGGCATGCGACGTCATCGGCATGCTTCCATGTCATCCGAAACACCGTCGCCAACTGCAACTGCCGTCTTACTGATGCGGCCTAGAGCAGTATGAACCTACTCACTCACACTAAAGTTTCATAATAGGCTGCTGGACAGCTTGCTTTAGATGGTCGGAAAGGGATCAAGCTCTTACAAGTGTGCCTAAATTTATATTGCCGATGCGGGTTCCATACCTATGAAACCCAGTAATAGGTGAACGGTCTAGTGAGGTTGGTCGTGATGTGCCAGTTCGTTATTAGTTAATAATTCAGCAGCAGACTGATTATGTGTTTTTTTTATAAATTTTACATTAAATCTGTAATAAAACTGTAGTAATTTTGCAGTGTTACTAAACAAAAATATGTAGAAATTTGTTCCAATTCCTATATTTTACATATTACCGATGTAACATTTAAAAAAAAATAATACTCACTCCAATCCGCCTGGATGGGAGAATTTGGAGACGCGTTAACTAAAGTTAAAGTTTTCCATGAAGTACATAAAGTTTCATCGGCAATAGCAAGGTTTGCTGTGCATAGTTGCGTCCATTGGGCACGCCAGAAACATATGAAGTTGGTTCGAATCCCGGGTCGCCCCGATAATGTTCCTAGGTTTGTCAGCACAATACCTGTGCTCGTTGGTTTCACCTTGGTTGTAAACGTCCGAGACCTGCATCACATTGGGCTTTCCTCCCACTTTGCGCTAACACGGCGTGATGTGATTGGATATACTGTTACAAGCGGCGTTAAACCAAACTCACTCACTCCTTATTACAAGGTGATTTCCCTCCATGTAATTTCTATGCGTTGATCAGCACATTTCTCCTATAGTCTGTCAGGCCAAAGACGCATGCACTTCTATAATCAGACAGAGTGGTAAAACATGTAGTTGATATTTATTTATCAAATTCAATTGTAAAGGCGACGAGATTTGGAAAACAGCCATATATTCATAGTATTGTAGGCTTATTTACATGTATATCGCTGTACACCTCGTGTGGTCCCACCACTTTCTTTCCGTATTTATTACAGGTGAATCGACGCCCATTTACATACATATCCCATAGTAAATTTTCACCTCATTAGGCAACAAGCTTTCTCCTCTCGTCTAGTATATGTAAATTGTCATCGACAAAACCGGTATGTCCCCTTCAACAAAGACACGTAGCAGAAATCACACGGCTTGGAGCAGCGCCTGTATTATACAGCTTACTCTCAATTTGCCCTTTGTTTAGATAGTTGCACGGCAAACATGTAGGGGGTATAAGTGTCATAACTGTCCATTGTAAATAAACAATACACGAACGTGCTCGCGCAGGGCGACTCTTATGAACATCAGACACGTGTAATAATTCATTGATAACAAAAATTGAATGCCAACGCCCCTATACACCCGCGTTGACAACCGACAGCAATCCCAATAGCAATGTAAATTACACTAGACAAGGGTTCGGCGAATATTCATACACTGAATTTTGCAGTGTCTGAAATTCAAAATGGCGGCCGGCATGATCTTCGGTTCAAATGTAAGTTGATATTGTTTCTACAACTAATTTTGACGGTTTTGTTACGTTATTTCGAAGGGTATACATTCAACGTAACGCCTTGTATATGCTGCGAACTGCCATTGGAAAAATTTATGTGCACTTGAGGTTAGATAAGCGTTGATATGTATTTTAAGCCGTTCTTGCTTTCTTGAGTGCACGAGTTTTGGAGTTGCAAGTACCATGTTCCATGTTTGAAATAAGGGCATGTGAAAATATGTAAAATGGCCACAACTGAAGACAATAACGATAAACTGTGGCACAGTGCATGACTGCTTCACGCACTCCACGGATGAAACCGAGAAGGGCTTTGTTTCAAGATGACTCGATAACTAGAATATGGCAGAACGGCGTTAACCCATGGACTCAACATTTAAACCCATTGACTCAACATTTTGGCTCTACGTCTGGTAATGACTCAGTTGTAGATTAAGACAGCCATGGCAGTGCTAACTCTAAACAAGGTGAGTGGGAAAAAGATGAGACAATGTTATTCATTTATCTTGATTTTGATCATCATATATCTTTTGAAACGACATAGTCAAGATGAAATTCAAGACAAAATATAAAATATACATACAGAAGTATATAGACTGTGGTTTTAGGTATATAAACAATGGTGTATATTAGCTACGTTTATTCTCTATAATTACAAAGATATATTCTGTTCAGGTAGAAGTCTGACATTGTCTTCTCCCTGAAGATAAAATTGAAAAAGAACAATTCAAGTCGTATGATTATTGGTGTCACTATGCTTATAAGAACTTATGCCACGTTCCGATGGCCATGAAGTTTGAACCATGCATAATGTCTGATCCACTCGAATTCACCTTATAAAATGGCAATTGTAATATTTGAAAAGAAACATATTAATGTAATTCTGACAGGTGTATAACGCATTGCTGCATAGTCACAGCTGACTTCCTGTTTATACAGCTTTATTCAGCTACAGTGTGTATTATTGTGTAGAGTGATTGGGTCTGTAACACTGCCTTAACACATCATAGCATAGTTGTGATCACACTACTAATAGGGTCCATGAACGCATGCTGGTAGGCTGATAGACCCCCAGGTTCATGTCACTCCAGGGCATGATTGACGCAGTAAAAGATCTAATCATAACGACATCGGTTAGCATGTTGCATGGTATATTATGGACATGAATAGTATGCGATATAGCCAGTAGCAGTACATATACGTGGAATATTCTTTTTTAATAATTTGGGTATAGAAATGTATGTATGCGATCTTACAATAAAAAGCCAATGTTATTTTTATAGGGCAAAAGAGTCTGGTGGGTTCTTTTCGCAGCAGTATTTGATTACACGTGTTCTGTGGGTTTGGGAGCAGTGCCAAAACATTTTTCCTTGTGAAAGTTAACTTGAATAAAAAATGAATAATCTTATTTTCACCCCTTGTTAAAAAAGCTAACTACGGCCTTGGGGAGGCACAGGTGTCCCAGTCGTCTTCAGCTCCGCAATTCCTTATACAGAGTTGAGTCCCTTGGACTGTCCACGGACTTGTATGACGGTTACAGAGGTCCGTGGTTTGTAAGGTCTAGGACCTGTATGACTTCGGGCTTTCCTCCCACATCAAGCTGAAGGGGTTTTACTGACATACTGTTCCAAGCAAAATTAAACCAAACTCACTCATGCAGACTTAATCTCCGACTGAAAGTCATGTTAATGAATAGCATATTCGTTATTTATACAAATCCCGCATAGTTTCACGTCAACTAGCATTGTTTTGTTTGATTGTTGTTTAACGCCGCACTCGGCAAAATTCCAGCTGTATGACGGCGGTCTGTAAATAATCGAGTCTGGGCCAGGCAATCCAGTGATTGACATCATGTGTATCGATCCACGCAATTGGGATACGATGACATGCATCAACCAAGTCAGCGAGCCTGAAAAAAGGACTGGTCAGCTCGGAGTATATTGCGTATGAATGGGCTATCCATATTTAACTGCGGCATTTCTTCTCAGCGATAGCATAAATCGGGACAGACACAGACGCATGTCGATATAATGAGTGCAGTCATCTTCAACGCGACGTTAAACCTGACCTCACCCCACCCATAGTAGTTTTCTAAAAACAATTGTAGTAATAACGCTCCTGGAAAATTGTGGATCAGTTTGATTTTATTTATAGTATTTGGATTATGTCAACCAGAAACCATATAATATCTATTATATGGTTTCTGTGTCAACCAAGATCAGTTCCACAAGGAATTAGCTCCATTCGGAACAAATATTTCCGGTGTTAATGTATCGTGTAAAAAAACTTCAAAGTAAAAACTGTTTCATTGGAATAATTTCACACTGAGAAAACTAGTACAAAAAGAACAATTTCACTACTTTGACCATTACAACAGAGTTTTTTTCTGGATCTAAGGGAAGCAACTCTAAATACTTGGTTGCACTGGGCTCCTGTCTATTGACATACGCTTAAAGCGTATGATCAACAGCGCATGCAAAACATTTGAACCAGTTGAAGGGGCGTGAGAATTCTTACGTGTATTATGTTATGTGTGATATAATTGTGTATTTACAAGTTTTAAATTAATTGAAAATAATAGCCCCTGCCCCACGAAATGGCGTTCGTGTCATATATCGAATAAAATGCCTGGATCAAGTCTCAAAAAATGAAAACAAAAGCACATGCTCATCTTCCGCCATATTGTTTACCTCAGTTACGATCTGTATCATTCCGCGCATTGATTGAGACGACAAGGAGCTAAATGTGCATGTTTAAATGCAATTGGATGTCCAAA
Source organism: Haliotis rufescens (assembly GCF_023055435.1). NCBI lineage: Eukaryota > Metazoa > Mollusca > Gastropoda > Lepetellida > Haliotidae > Haliotis > Haliotis rufescens. Next base: position 54,185,677 of record NW_025963779.1, on the reverse strand, counting down.
CAGTAATCAATATGATGTTATTGTAAAGCTTAATAACTATTCTACACCACCTTTTGAAACAAACCCAAGTGATATGTCTTGGAACTATTTCGATAGAGCGGATGCATCACATCTGCAATTCGATAGCAACCACAAGCTCTTCAGCTGCACGGATTTGTACATCACTGAAAATATTTGAGAATTGGGACCACAGTCAAAATGAGTATTGAAACAACAAGAAGATTTGAGGGACCACCTCCAGGAATCAGTGCAGGCTATAAACAACAACGTGCAAGGATTAGGGTTTGTAGACAAAAGTTAATTGATGTGGTGGAAAAGATATGTTTGTCAAATAATAATGCCCAAAGCAACGATTTCGAGCCTCAACATTTTAGACTTGATTTTATTCCTTATGAACTTGAATCTGTCATGATTTGCAAAAAAAACCCCGCTTCTAAATTATTTTTTTGGTAATCTGAATATCTTTTTGTTTGGAGTTATATTTTGTTATATGCATCTATATAAGGCAGTCTATTGCCTGTATCACACACATTCTATAAAAAATACAGAAAACTGCTTTTAAATGATTTTTTTTGTAATCTGAATATCTTTTTGTTTGGAGTTATTTTTTTGTTATATGCATCTATATAAGGCAGTTTATTGCCTGTATCACATAGATCTACATTCCAGCACAAATTCGAGGAAAAAATACAGAAAATGGGTAGATTGCCTTGAGCAAGTGTGCAAGCGACTTTTTTATGCTAATATTTTGATAGATACTTGTGTATGAGAACATTAATGAGATTGTTTTTCATTTCAGATGGATGAAGAAATAGCAGAAAAAGCTTATCAAATAAAACTGTAAGTATATATGGGAAAAAACCATTTCACTGTCATATGACACTTTCAGTTGTTGCTGTCTGTAGAGATGAACTCTTTAAGTCTACTTACCTTATGTTGTATTCTATGTGGATCATATTCAGAAGGTTATAGTGTTAGAATATGGAGAGTTATTTGTTAGCTGAGACGAAAGAGAAAGAAACTCGCTGGACTCGTCTTTAGATTGCTGGCTCAAGTCACAGACATCTATCTAATACAAAGCCTGGGAGTAACTTGCTGCTAGACACTATCCTCAGATCATGTTTGTCAGCTGTGGTAATCAGGTAATGGGTATCATACCAGGGCTGCATGAATACCCTATGAGGCGAATATGATTCGTATCACGAATATAGGGTAACGAATACAAGTATTAATTCACAAAAACAATAACAAGTCGGCAGTTGATGTATTATTTGTATATTCAGTGAAACAAAAGCAACATAAATTTTTTGACATGGTTTGTTGATTATTGACATTTTATATACCAGGTATCAGGTATCAGTATCTGCCCAAATGTGACAATGACCAGTGACCACATTACTGTCAAATTAATTATTATGAGAGTGTTGTCTTTGAAGGAATATTTGCATATAATATGTTCTTATGGATATTTTTAGGTACAGGGTATGTAAATGCACATGACTGCATATTCATTTATTTCGATTCTACTGCTCACGGATAACGAATTCAATTCATGAATGAATACAGTTCGATTCACTGAATACACGAGTACATCATAACCGCCCTATTGCATACTGACACTTTGTGGGATAGATACAAGTCGATTCAACAGTGGACAGAGGTCTATTGTTTAACCTCTAACATTGAATGAATTTAGGATTAAAAATCAAAGGGATCTTGACTTAATCCTAATGTTAAAAATCCAAGTTTAGGGCCTAGATTCAAATACTATTTCAGAAAACTTCAAGGACTCCAAAACCCCCCTTAATTTCTAACACTGTTCAAGCTGAGACACAAACCACATGACATAGCTAAGGAAGAAGGATTGAAATTGTTTATTTTAATTCTTTAGTAGGTTACATATCAATAAAAGTAAACTTGATTCTAATGTACCGAGTTGCCTCTATCAGGCAAACCCTGCAGATGCTTGAAGTGCAAAAAGTGGATTTTGCAGGACCACATTTTAGCATTAAGAAATAGCAATAAAAAATGAAACAGTTTGATTTAAGTGACATGCTTGACAGATTCAATAGTGACGGATGACAATGAATTAACTTGTCAAGGTTGTGGATAAAAGCAATAGAAAGAATGAATTGTTCATAAGATTGAAGTGTGAAAGTGTCAGATTCTAGTCCTAAACTACCCTATTCTGAGTGACTGAGATTCCAATTCAATGTCATGAAATGTAAGCCTGATTTGTTGATTAAGTACTTTAGAAATGCAATTGGCTTAAGGAAACACTTCTGAGCTCTTATTCCCTTATATGAAGTTATTTGTATCCTGCCAGCATGACCAGTGTCTAGTGGTGGGGATATGCTGTGATAAGAGTCAAGTACACCCTACTCTGTAAATTACCATGGTGACTTGTGCCACTGCCCTGTGCAGTTGTGGGGAATGACTGATAACTGACTTCAATAGAAATTATGTAAGCAACTAAAAATGAAGTAATTGTGAATTGGATGGGAAATACACATCACGTGCTTATCATTAGTTCTAGAACACAGATAGAATCTCAAAGCTAGCTATGTGTACAGTAAAAACCTATGTATTCACATGATTAATAATAAGCCTGGATTCCAGTTGGTTGCTGATGGTGGATCGTTGCTCATATTATAAATCCCAGTGTCTGGTATAGACTCGATTATTTACAGGCTGCCATCATATAGCTGTAATAGTGTGACAGGTTACAAAAACAGAAATACCTGGTAATAATAATTATACATTACCACTAGCATTGTGACAAATTTCTCTCCAAGAGCTTTATCCCTATTTAGACTAATCTTCATCTCTTATGAGACCGCCTCCGTGGTCTAGTGGTAGAGCGTCTGCCCAGAGAGCGGAAGTTCCGGGGTTTGATCCCCAGCCATGTCATACCAAAAGACGTTAAAAAATGGTACTTGTTGTTACCTTGTCTGGCGCTCGGCATTAAGGGGCTAAAACAAGAACTGGTCGGCTCGGAGTCAGTATACTGTGTCTGAGTGGGGTATTCATGTTAAACTGCGGCATGGTATCTCAGTGGGCTAGCACTATAAATCGGCAGTAGTCCAGACTAGTACAAGCAGCCACACACACACGCACACATGTACATGCACATCGCTATATAAGTGCAATAATCTTGGACGCGACGTTAAACCCAATTTCACCTCACCTTATCTCTTATGTAAAACCTGTTCTTTATGCCTAGGAATATATTGGTATGTTTGTGATTACCCTTAATTATCCCCCACCATGAAGTGGGGCGGGGATATAGTAATGGAATCCGTCCATCCTTCCGTCTGCTTCTCATTGTAGACAAATTTACCCAAAAACTATTCAAGTTAGAAAAGTTAAATTTTATGCACTGCACTGATGTTACTGGTCACAATCTCAAATGAGTCCTTAAATTTTACTTGGTGCATAGTGTCTGCATTGGGGACAAGTTTTCTCAGAAACAACTGAAGTTAGCTTATCTAAGAGACACTTATCAAGACTGAGTTATTTTTTCCAGAAAAGGGGCCTTTTGTGTGTATTAATTTCACATTTAATAATTTTTTCTGATGACATAAAGCCGTCCCAAGTGCATCCTATCTCCTCTTAAGCAAATGTTAAGGCTTTATCATGTTTATTGGACTCTTTTTCATTGTTTTTATTCACTACTATATGAACAAACAAAATTCTAATGTGCCCCATGATGGGGGATAGTGATAACGCTGTTTTCCTGTTTCAAAATAGGGTAGGAAGGTAGGCTTTCTTTCTTGAAAACATCAACATGCAACCATGTGTTTGAGAACTACTGTATTTATGTTATAGATTCTGTGTTTGGAATATAGTTTCATGTATGCACTTTGTTTTGTAATGAACATTGAGTGCCACTGAAAAAAACCCAGTAGTTGGGGGCATTCAAACACATTTAATTAGGGTCAGATTCGTAATCTATTATGCCTAATAGGTAAGTGTGTAAATCTGTCAAGAACACTTTCCCATGCTTTCTAACCAATTTATTTGGAATATTTGTTCAGTTGAAAGTGTGTGTTGGTTAAAGTTTCGCCGATAGTGTGTGTTGGGTAACGGATGCATCATTCTACTCAGGCTAGTTTTAATACCCTGCATGTTGTGAACAGGGAGAAGCAGATCAACGAGCGAGCCCTGTGGAACCAGGAGCTTGAGGAGAAGAGCAACTTCAGGAAGCACCAGGAGAACACGAAGCGGATACAAGGGGAGCTACGCATGGCCACCAGGGCAGCTATAGCGGTAAGTCTGAGGAGCAACTAAGGGATGCTCCTGCAAGGAAACAAGTCTGGGCAGTCTGTTTTGAGATTACCAGTCAGAATCTCTCTTAGCACCGTTTTCAGTCAAATTTAGTGTTATTATATAGACTATTATTTGCTGGGCTTACTAGACCAAACCAAATTTGACTAGACTCGGGCTTCAGATAGGTGGCTAAAATTGCTTGTGACAGAAAATGGTGTGAACCCTCACCCCTCTTTCAAAACCTGGATCTGTAATTGTGTAGTAATAATTGCAGATTGATGCAGTTATCAATTATAGGTGTCTATACACAATTTTGGAGAAACATTCTTTTACAAATAACAATAGCTATTCAAAATGCTTTTTCCTTTTCTTTGATCTGCAAATAATTACACATTTACACATTCTTCATCAATCCAATATTTCCATCATTGAATAAGATTCAAACAATTTCAAATCATTGTAAACACAGCTTCTTCGATATGCAACTTTCGGATTATTCAGAAAAAAATAATCAGCCAGTAATGATAATAAATTGTGCTGGAACAGTTTGATTGTGAAGTTGTAGGTATGTGAAAATGTACCCTAGGGCTGGGATGAGTCCAAATTTACTACCCGAGTACCCACTACCCTATTACCTGACCCTATCCAGAGAGATAGGTCCAAATGTCCGACTGGGAATAGTTTGACCGTAGCCCTGGCAAAATGTATTTAGATACACAAAAAAAAAAATGATCTGGTCATGCATAAACTGAAGTTGTCTGAAGTTTTATCTTTAATCAAACATATAAGGTCAGAAGGAATGCAAACATTAGTCCCTTATAGTGTAACCATAGAGTTCCAGATAATTTGTGTCATTAAACAATATATCACATGATTAACCACGGGTCGGGGTAGTCCTGTGGGTACCTGGTTCCTACTCAGTAGCCACTTGTCCTGAGTAACGCGTCCCGAGTTACCCGTCCCAGCCCTACTAGGTACCTTTCTGTATACACAAATGTGCTCTAGTGTAGCAATTGTAATGGCCCTGAAGTCAGGATTGTAGGGGATAAGTTGACATAAGTTAATGGGACAGCAAAACTTCCGGTTTCGTGCATTGTAATGATAGACAGTACTCTACATAGTTTGCCATGCTCGGGTTCATTTGTGTATACAGGAAGGTACTAGCCTGGGGTACATTTTTGTAGTATCTGTTCCGACATCGACCCCCATAGTGTCAATTTGACCCATGTCTTATTTTTTCAAACACAAATTTTCATCAACGACTGAGAAGGACAAGGTTATATAGATAAACAGAAGTTGAAATCCAGGTCAACTCTGTCCTCATTCTTACTACAACTTCAAAAATGTCACATAAAGACTCTGGATAGGAGCAAGGGAGAAAAGTTTTTCACTCCTTGGTTAAATGTTGAGAATGATTTGAGTGTAAGAAGAAAGATATCCATAACTGGCCAGTGTATTTTACATTGCTTCAAAATTTGTATGTACCGGTATTAGTACCCAGTAATAGTGACAGGGGCATGATAGAGGCACTTCATGCTGTCTGCTTCACACTGATACACATTAGACACAGGCTGATGAATTTCAACAGATTTTGATCCATTATTGATTGTTTACTCTCAGCAGGATGAATTAACTATGAGTGTTTACCAAATGGTCCACTGGTCAAATGGCTGTAAACATGAATCACTAATCAGGTGACCTCCAGCTTGTTGAAAATATGATATGTTAATCTCCTTGTTTACTGTAAACTGAATTACAGAAATTGGTAAAATATATGAAACATGAAATATGAAGAGTATGAACAATATTACGTTGTAACTTTTCTGTAGGCTTGTGTAGGACTGAACAGGGTGAGGAAGTCATTTCCGTTTTCACAAGGCTGCAAAACTTATATATGTATATGTATGCAACAGAGTTGCCATGGCCCTAAACATGCTGAAGGTAAATGTGTTAGTCTACAAGTATATATCACATGTCCTTTCTGAATTATGCAATTCATGATGCAATGCCTGTGTATGTTTCAGTCAATGTGTGTGACTTTATTTTTATATTGATATAATCTGAGAAAAGAAAAGCTAATTTTAATTTCCCAAATCAGTTTTTGATTTAAAGTGTTCCTGTTACTTTGATCCTACTAAGTAATACATGTGCTATATGTCATATGTTTAAAGGGGTATGAGTGACCCATTCATTTAGGGCATTGCAATTTGCTGGGCAAAGTTGTGTCCCTTGGTCATGTTAACATTCGTGACCAATTCGTGTTATTCTGGGACAAGCCGAATAGCGACTCGTGCCCCTCTCGTGGCCATTTTTGCGACCGTCTTAGCGCAAACGGGCATACCTGAAACAATTGTCAACTCATTGTGTAATAGGTCACATATATTTCCCAATATATCATATATATTTCAAATGCAATTTAAAGCACTTCGGGACTTGCGGAAATATACAGTATAATTGAACACATGTCACTGTGTCTTGGGTATATTTTTACATGCAAGACATATGTAAAATAAAAAATTAGGGATTCTTTGATGAAGAACTTGAAATCATACGCGCATTCTGATTGGTTTCTCGTATTTTCGCACATAACATTCATCGATAGGGGGACGAGTCTTCTTGCAGGTCATGGAAAGGGGAGAGTGGTGACGAATGCCATGTCAGGTGTGGCAGAATCTGTGGTTGTACGTTCAAATGCCAGACTGTTTTCACTAGATAGCATGAATATCAGACTTTGGACTTTAGAATATATAACATATGGTGATTAGTATGTCTCATAATAATGTAATAAACTATTTTTCCTTTTTTTTTTACTAGTACCTTTTCAGTCTTTCCCTCAGGTAATTGCTCAAGTAAAAAACTCACACATTCTTGCACCTGTAGGCTAGAGCAAAAGATTAGATGGCTACAATGAGTGACCTGGCTGATTGTGTGTCATTGTCGTATTCATACCCTTGTGGTGTGGATCAACTGCTTGTATGTCTGGTCCATCGGCTCAATTTGTGTTTGGCCATGATGTAGCTGGAGTTTTGCTGAATGTGGCGTTAAGCAGCATTCACTCACTCACTCACTCACTCACTTCATCACTTTCTCACTCACTGTGTTCCACCTTCATTCCTTGGGCACGTTAGAAACCTATGATTGTGGGTTTGAATCCCAGGTAGCCCCGATTATGTTTCTAGGTTTGTCAGCACCATACCCATGCTCGATGGTTTCACAAGGGGTAAATGTCTGAGACCTGCATCACTTCGGGCTTTCTTTCCACATCAAGCTGACACGCTGTGGTATAACTGGAATGCTGTTCAAAGCAGCGTTAAGCCAAACTCACGCCCTCACTCGCAAGATATGACACACATCACTGAATTTGTGCATTTTCACCGATATCATTATCACAGTGTATTGCCCGTTGAGAAATAACTTTTCTCACAGGGCTTGACAAAACAACTGGCCGAATAGACATGTGCTGGTGTAGTTGGTTCCTGGCCAACACTTTCATATTTTATATATTCACACTCTTTCCAAGAGTTGGGTGGTCGGGTAGCCTAGTGGTTAAAGCGTTCGCTCGTCACGCCGAAGACCCAGGTTCGATTCCCGACATGGGTACAATGTGTGGAGCCCATTTCTGGTGACCCCCGCCGTGATATTGCTGGAATATTGCTAAAAGCGGCGTAAAACCATACTCACTCACTCACTTTCCAAGAGGCCATTGGCATGTGAAGAATCGTCTTAGTTCATTCAACAAATTGCATGTTTTTCATGTAGTTCAGTTTTGAAAAATCTACAGATTTAGATAAAAAAACATTAACTTTCATTGAGAAAAGATCCTAAAATGTGAAAAACTTTTTCCCATTCGCATATTTATCCTTTGTTGATATTGTTGTTGTCCTCCAGTGAACAGCCACATTGGACATGTTAGAATTGGTCTTCAGCAACCCATGCTTGTCTTAAAAGGCGACTAATGGGATCGGGTGGTCAGACTCGCTGTCTTTGTTGATGCATGTCATTTTATCCAAGTTGTATAAATCGATGCTCCTGATGTCTATCACTGGATTGTCTGGCCAAGACTTGATTATTTACAGACTGCCGTCATAAAGCTGGAATGTTGCTGAGTGCGGCGTTAAACATTAACAAACAAAGATATGTTGTCATACTCCTCACTGTTGCAGTATTACTAGCATATCTCGATAATTATAAAAAAAATCTGAAAATCAAACTAAAAGGCTTCCTCTAGGCCGGGAGGGGGCATGGGTGGCCCAGTCGTCTAAGGCGCCGTGATTCGCTGTGCAGAGTTGCGTCCCTTCGGCACGCCAGAAACCTATGATTGTGCGTTCGAATCCCGGTTCGCCCCGATTATGTTTCTAGGTTTGTCAGCACCATACCCGTGCTCGTGGGTTTCACCGAAGTGGTAAACGTCTGACACCTGCATCACTTCGGGCTTTCTTCCCACATTAAGCTGACACGCCATGATATAACTGGAATACTGTTAAAAGTGGCGTTAAACCCAACTCACTCACTCCTCTAGGCCTGACTGCTATGATTTCAGAAGCAGTTGATTTACAAACCAGAAAAAGGTCTGCTCACGTGATATGCAAATTTGCGTGTGTCAGTGGTGTATTGCTAAGTCATCACTGTGCTGGAGTGTGCTATTGGCTCATGTGGCTTGTACAATAGATTAAAGGCCCAAACTAAGACCTAAAACTACTTTTGGGTTAGATTGAGGGCTGAAAAAACTAGTCGACCAGTCATGTGTGACATCGGTCGAATGTGAATAAATAATGTAGAATATACTTTGAACAACGACAAGAAGTGTATATCATGGTATATTGTATCTTTCCCTGGACAGTGACTAGTGTATGTTTTCTACAAACATATATATGCAGATTCAGAAGTGTACTGAGTATATAAATTGGGAGGCGGTGGATAGCCTAGTGGTTAAATCATTTGCTCGTCATGCCGAAGACCCAGGTTCGATTCCCGACATGGATACAATGTGTGAAGCCCATTTCTGGTGTCCCCTGACAAGGTATTGCTGGAATATTGCTAAAAGTGGCCTAAAACAATACTCACTCACTTTATAAATTTGGAATTTTTATAGGTTATTTGGAAGACAAAGTGTAAACATATATTTACACAATAACAGGCTCAATTGGTGATAAGCTTTCAACAAAATTACAACCTTACCTAAATGAAACTAATTTGCCAAATCACAAAATGCAAGCCTCCTTTTCCAGGAATCTGTGTCAATTCTTGACACCAAGCCCTACCCACGGTGGGGTTTTTACACGACATACTTTCAAAATCAGGTTTGAAGACCATTGGGATTGTGAAGTGTAGTCTGGCCTGTTTGTATGACTAGCCGACTCGTGTTGTACTGTCAGTGTAACGGCTGCAGAGTGACTGGCTAGAGTCAAGGACACCCTGTTGTCTCCATGGGAAACACTTGTCCCAGTAGAGATTGTTGTTGCTCTGCATAGAAAGCTCAATGATGTCTATCCATTCCCCTCACCACTTTTTTAGTGTGTTTCTTTCTACATTATTGATAAACCAGTAATTGGATCGAGTTGATGAGTTGGAAAAGGCAAAATGTGAACATAATACAGCTTCCGAGTCGATCTGGGAATACATACACCTCTTGTGGCAGTCAAACACATAGGAAACAGGATTAAGGCTGTCAATATGACAGCAAGTTGCTGTCAGGCAAAGTGGAAATAAAATGCTTTCATGTGAGTGTGTGTTTCTGATTGCCATGGTGACCCAAAACAATATTGTGTGTTTAGCCTTAATAAGCATGATTTGGTAAGTGAGTCATGTTTAGCCAGGAGAATGAAGCTTCTTAATGTTTTCAGAAAGATAAAGGACACAGTTTTCTGATATTCTGGTTTACAGATTTTAACTAGTCTTGCTAATTAGCTTGTGTTGGTTGAAATAAAAATTATGATGATATTATCTTGCTTAGTATTTTATTGTTCACATTTAGCATAAAGTTGTTTGCTTTTTAAAAAAAGAAAAAAAGGTTATCGACCGTAATACTTCTGATAATGCTTTGTTATCTTTATAAGATGTTTGCAGTGGCCATAGACTACATGTTAATATCCAATGCATTTGATCAATTGGTATTTAAAAGTAAAGAATTACTTTAATTCAGTGTGTTTCTCTAATTTATCGAAGATGGAAATAAAATGAAAAATACCAATACCTTTGAACCAATGTTGTTCCATGAACCTTGTTTTGAAAGTTTGGAATTTTGGAAAATGTTATTGTTGATTTGATCCTCCTGAAACATAAAATTGTAATCATATGATAACTTGCTGATGATGCTAATGCGTTCAGTTTCAAAGTCAAATTCAGATGGATCAAATCAGCATCGTGTTTTTTTATGTGGTAGCTGAGTTTAATGTTTAGATGATAACCATGTATTGTATGTTGCTGTATATTCACAAACAAAATCTCTACAGAAACTTAACCAATCTGTCTTTCCTTGCATGATTTAGTTCTGAAGTTTCTAAGCCATACCATTGTGATTTGAAAGGAATCCTAGATACCACATTTACCATAAGAAGTTCTCTGCTACATTGTGTACTTAGAAAATTGACATGTTTTAGATAAAAGTTATAAGCAGTTATATACCCATTCTACACTGCTATGCTTGTTGTGAAAGACATGTAATATGCACAAGAAAATGTGGATTGGTATGTCCAGTTTCGGGCTTGTACAGGGTGTTTGAAAACATTACCTTGAAACTGGTCTAGAAGTGTTTTTTTAAATTGCTATTTTATTTCTGAGTCCCTGTTACAGATCCGCCCTGACACCCAGGGTAGTGCCTGGGCCAAGTTAGAACAGATATACAGACAACTTTAGCAAGGTTATTAAATGAGTTCCAGGAGCAATAGTTATGCATGTTGATACTAACAGAAAGATTGATACTGGAGGTGTAGATATCATGGACTCAGATTGTTTTTAAATGGGACATTGACATAGACACTCCTTCACACACACATCCACTCACTTTCTGTACTATCCCTTAAAAAATATGAATATAGTGACAACTAAACATAAATTTACGTCTGCAAGAACTATTGTACATATTAAATAAAGATCACTGAGTTCCAGAAGTAGATATATCTACATTAGCTGGTTCATGGTAAAACATCCACTTGGTATAGAACTAAGCCTGTTGACTTTTACTATGAGAAATATTTCTTTCAATGATATACCTGTTGTGAATATAATGTTTAAAGTGATCAAAATTTATGGTTGTTTTTAAAACTTTACATTTATAAATACAGAATTTAGCCAAGAGCAACATTAGGTCAAACACATCATCAGTTTATATCTATTGACTGGTCTAGAAGTGAATCAGGGGCACCTTGCCATTTGTTCCATTCATTTTCTATTATCAGTATACAGTAAACTACAGTTATAACGAACTCAAAGGGACCCCTAATTTTGGTTCGTTATGAGCATATGTACAGTACCGGTATTTATTACTTGCCCGTGAAGAGATCACCCGTTTAATAAACATACAGCTGTATTACACAGTGTGTAATACCAAAACGCGTGCTTATGTACTCTCGGAACACGTTTCACGAAAAATATTGAAAGCTCTCCACATCCCTTGGCTTATTCAACGACATTGCGTGTGGAGATGGTAGATCACTGAAAGGAGCTTAAGCACACTCGATGACCCCAGCAACCTTGTTGCTAGGCTGACGTCACATGGCATTGTTTCGCCGAAGGATCTTGCAGCAAAATTCAACAAATTACGTCATCAGGTATTGTGACGTGATTGTAAACTTTGAGGTGCAAGGCCCCGTTCCACAAGGCGATCGTGCTGTAGCGCAACGACAGTCGTTGGTCTTAGTTTAAGTATGTGAGTTGCGATAACCTTAACGCTACAATAATTTTGTGGAAAGGACGCCTGAATTCGAAAGGTAGACCGTTGTATGGTATTAAATTCATACGTTTCAACTTTTGACGTGTTTGAAGTATTATTCTGTTTAACTCAATTGTATTATGCCGTGGATCGTGTAGGTGTCAGCCTATTCACACTCTACAGTATAATTCTAAAAACGTTTCATAAAATTGGTATTACACGGGAGCTCATTTAGTATTCTATATATATACAGCAAATGGACAGGGCCAAAAAGCAGTTTGATATATCCGTCAGTTCGTTGTAAGCGTGTTCACTATAAATGTAGTTCAAAGCACTAAAACTACCACTCATTGGTAAGGAGTTAGTAGTGATGTACTTATTTACATTGGAGGCATGTTTTGTGGTTTTGTGGATTTCATGATTCTCTTAACCAGCTTTGTAATAGAATACCATAAACAGGACAAAGATTTCGTGTTATAGGAATATGTATTTAGGAATATATTTTGATATGAATAATCTAAACTAGCATTGTAATTGAAATTGATGGAAATCCTATCTGTTATTTCAGGTCCGGCGAGTAGCCCTGAAAAAGCTTATGGAGAAGGAATTTGCAATGTATGCAGAGGAGCTGAAGACACAAGGGAAAACACTTTACAAGCAGAGAGTGTGATCACCATGATCACAACCATATATCTCTTGATGTACTCAAACTCCAAAACCTGTGCTCAACATTGTCATAGTTATCTCTTCAATTGTTCAGAATTGACATTTGAAATAAGTCACAACTCATTTTGGTAAAGTAAAGTTGTTACTTTTTTATTTCTTATGCACATTACTCCCCAGAATCTTGTTTACTGCAGTTTGCATGGTTTAGGTAAGCTGAGGTTCTAATATTTTTTTGCCAATAATGATATTGATTTTATAAACCAAATATGCTCCATTTTCAGATAAAAACTGAAATTATTTACTATTATATTTTGTGTCAGTAGATATATATATTTTATCTTCAGCTTCTAAGCCATATTTCATTGATCTGTTATACTCACTTCATGGACACCATTGTTCATACATGTTATTTTGGCCATTGCTTGTATAAATGTAAGATAATATGGCAGCAATTAAGTGTGTAATGTGTAGGTGTACATGTCTTAACAAGTATGTATGTTCTCTGTAATTGTTATGTTTTCTTGTGGTATTGTTCAGACTAGTATTTATTCAATGGCAAGAAATAAGTTCTAGAATGTACCATGTGTCACTTACCTCAAATCCACAAAGCCAAATATATGTTTGTGAAAGCATAGCAACCAAAGACCTTGTAATGCATCATCAGCACTTTTATCACCCGTTATGGTTATTATCACAAGAAACCAAAGACTAGCACTGTGGCAAGTCTTACGAACAGGAAATAACCTGTCTCTCTATATACTACTCAATTTTTGATAGGGATGATACAATGTGTCAGATATATTTTAATATACACTTGGCAGATAGAATCTTTTTTGTGTATCATGGACAGATACATATATCCCTATAAAAAGTGAAGTACCCGGTAGTATATATCAATGAATATATCTCATTGATATTTTTAGTGTCCCAGGCTGGCAACATGAAGCATTCTTAACTTATTTGGAAGAATTTCACTGCTGTCATTACTGATGGGGATTTCAGTCTTAGACTGAAGAAAGTCAACCACTGACATGACTAAATTTCAGTATATTTCTTATCCAAATACTTTCTTGCATTCACAATATTTGTATGTGTAATGGACGCAATACTTTGTGTCTGGTACAACCCTGCATGAAGAAATAACACAACGTAAGAGTTATGCGATCATTGGCACTGTTATGATTATCTTGCCATGGAAATGTCAACCAAAGACCTGTAACATGTCTTATAAACATGAAGAAGTATTATCTCTAACAACATCAGCATTATGATGACATTGTACAAGTCTGTGTAGCATCTGTATGTTTCAGTCAATATATTCTGTGTGAAATAAACCTGATATTCAAGTGTGTGTGTGTGTGTGAATATATATGGGTTCGCAGATGATCCCCCCCCTCCGTCAAGATGCTCAAGACAAAACAAGAAGTCATACATAATAAATTCATGTAAATTTATTTTTTGCAGCCTTTTGACATTTGACCAACCAATGTACAGACTTTACAATAACATCACCTGTCTCAGGTGACTCACTGTACACATGTATCTACAGCATTCTTGCATCTTAAATACATCAACTAAAATAAACTACTTTCTTCAGGAAACTTGCAAATCAAATGACCATTTCATTCAATACAAGAACAAAATATACATCAGAGAAATCACTTATTTTCTCACAGGCCTGTTCTTTAATATTTTTTGGTTTACAGATTTCTCTTCCCCAAACCATAATTAATATCAAATTTTGAAAAATGTTTTAAGACAAAAAGACACTTTAAAATTGATAGACCAGTTGAGACCGAAAATATATTCAAAGTTTTACTTCCCTGAAATTAGGCAACAGACTCTTCTAAGAAAGAAAAAAGACATCAAATTTGTAATATAATTAGTATTTCATTCCAAATTTATGAAGTTCAGGTAAGTTAATCTGTAAACTCAATAATTAATAAAAATAAAGCCATTTGCTTTTCAAGATGTGCACCCCAGTGGTCCCTGGTGATTTTTTTTAATTTACAAAGACACACTGAAATAATAGAACATTTCTTCTACAAACACCTCCTGAATATTTGGTAAATTTATCAAGCAACAAAACAGTAATTTGGTTAAAGTATTTATAGAAAGAAATCAAAATCTTCACTTTTTATAATATTTAGATAAACCCAAATTGATAACCAGGAAGTGTTGTGATATGACCATGGCATGTGTTGCTGATGTAGAGTTGGGACCCATCGTAGGAATATTGTTTGGGCATCTGCTGAAACAACCCAGGGAGCTTTTGTAATGTCCAATTATTGGATCTGAAATTCTGAACATTTAAGCAATCCTGTGCTACCACTTCAGTATCGACTGTTTGTATAAACTAAAATATATATATTTCTATATAAACTTTGCACATCCACCCAGTCATTTCAAACATTAGAACTCAGACACACATCAAAAGTGTGACACCAAACTCCTCAACATTATACAAAGATCTGCATTCATATATTACATTACAAAATGCTTATCTACATGTTTACATAAAGACAGCTTGTACGCACACCGCATCACAGACAGTTTATGGACGGCATATAGAGTTCATATTATGCCAGTATTATACAGTGCGATAAAAATTGTACGCCTTTGGAAGATATTCATTTCCTATGACAGATTCCTATTATAGTACTTTCAGGAATATATTGTTTTGACGTGAGAAATACAAATGGTTCAGTTTGTGATAGTTACACATTTGAATATCTTGGATCATGACATCATATGAAAGGAAAAACTTGATTACAATACATCGCTAAGCAACGCGCCTGATGATATGAAAATGGAAGTTTAATGTAAACACAAGATAATTCAAATATATTTCAAGTAAAACCTAAGATACGATAGTTTTATTAAAATACCTTCACTGCTCCATACACAATGCATTTGCAAACCAGTATTCTGTCTTTCAACCTAAAAGGCCTGCTTTCAAAATCTAACTGAGCACAGGCTTAGTGTGCAGCATGCTCCCTGTGCATCGAGCACCATCCATGATTGACACTGCATGTACAAGCTGTCTGTAGTTTGCACCAAGGCAAGTAGTGACCATGACTTGAACACTGAGGTATGAGCTAGCCCTGTTCCTGCACAGTCATAGGGCGAGATACGATACAATGATCACATGACCTTCCCATCATTCCCTGATGAAATTATATCCTAAAATAATATACTTAATTTTCAAAATATGTTACTAAAATAATTTATTGAAAGGATGATGTTATTTACTAAATAAAATTTGTGATCAATTATTAGAAGGATTTTATTACCAAAAACGTTATAACTAAAAGAAGCACTTGTAAAATCCCATTTTTCTCCCCAAACAAGCTTTTAAAATATTCCACCCAAACTGTTACAAAATAAAGTACACATTTCATTACATGCACATGTATATTTTGTTTAAGACGTTACATTATTTCAAGGAGTAATTTCACAGGTTTTGACGGCCGGCCATTTGACTCCTCTACATATATGGGTTGTGCGCAATGATATCTGTACACAAGATACACAAACAATAACAGGCATCCAGCTGATTACCACTAGAATACACTCTCTCCATCAATTGCTTGTAGTCCATCAATAAATTAATCACTATCAACACCTCAATGACAGGTAGGACTGACACGTTCATTTCATGTGATGTAACTGCCATAGAAATGCATTTCATGAAAAAATCTAGGAATCTGTACAGAATCAATGGAGAAAGTTCCGTCATAATGTTTACATATTATGATAACCACAAGTTCACAAACCTCATCTTGAGGTCTGTGCACAAATATATTACACGTGATGCATTGCAAAATGCTGTTTGAGGCAATCCATCTAGACTGTGCAGAGAATCCACCGTTCTTTCATCTCCAGGTCGGACTATTCCTCTTCTTATTCCTATGCATTGTGAACCTTATCAAGGACACTGTGTGTCCAGCTCGTGGGACGAAGTGTTGACATAAAATACATCTATTTCACACTGAGAGTTTCCCTGGCAAGAGTACTCATAGCATTGTGTATGCACATTTGCAACTGGTTCATCTGTTGCTCATTAAAGTCTTCAAACAAATGTGAAAGAACCAGTTTAGTATGCAGTGTTCTCTGTGAAACATGACTGACAATGTGTCAATCACAAAAAATGTTCATTTCACATAAAATCCTGATGCACCACAAATACACTGAAATGGATAGGTGTGCAAAAACTGCTGACATGGCAGTTTGTTCCAGCAATGTAATGTGTCACCATTTATCTTGCCCTTTGTGAAACCTTCTAGAAGTATGCACAGTTCTTTCCTGGTGTGATTAAATCAGCAAATAAAAAAATACTTCAAATTCAGATCTTTGTAGAAAAGTTAAACCATTCTTCACCACTAGGAGAGTTATTGCTTGTAGATGACAAATGTATTTTCACTCCAAATAAACTTGTCCAATTCTCTGCCATTTAATATAATCATTTCAATTCCATGCTTCCAGTTCTCCATCAATTCGTGATTAAGTCCTCATGAGTTTCAACATTCTTTTTCTTGACTTCAATTCTCAAGGTTTTGAACGAAAACACTAAAAACATTTTGTTCTAAAACCCTGTAACCATTCTGTCCACAAATCCTGCATGACTGTAACTCTGGAATTTGAAATAAAACAACAAATGGAAACGCAATCTCATCAAGTCCATCATTACATCCTCTAAATCAAATTAAACGAAAGACCATACACTCATTCTCGTATTTCGTGTACTTGGCAACTAAAAATATTTTTTAAACACAAATCCAACTGTGTCCGTCGTTTCCACAAGCACAGAATTCTCTGTCATATGAATTGCCATTTGTGCATATTCTCGTCCATTCCCCAGAAAAAAAAGGTCTGAATGTGTCGGTGGTAATCGGTCTGTTCTACTACACATTGCTGGGTTGGGAATGGCCTGATCACGTTTCATATCACAGGACAGCGCATCAAGCACTAAGGCAGTGTGTTCACTGTGTGAACAAACAGGTTTATTCAATTGTCTCAATGTTACCACACAGCTATTGTTATTTGCCACCAAACTGAGATATTGCATTCCCAGGACTCTGACAACATGAACTGCACTTATTTTCCTGAAAATTAAAAAAGAAATATTTTTAAGTATTAGAAAATATAATAATCAACACATGGCGTAATTTTAGAAATTTCAAGAAAACACTCTACTATCGAAGTTCAGAATTACACATGTTAATTTGATGAAGCCTTTATGTTTTTGTTCGATTTGTTTTGACAATACATACCCATATCCTGATATCATTCTGATATTTTTCAAATTCATGACACCATTCGTCAAACTTTCTTATCCATCTTTGTTCTATTTCTTCTTTAGCTGAAAAATAAGACCAAATATTAGTTTTTCATATTTAATTGTTACCATAGTTACCAACACATGAATAGTATCATTAATATTATATCATTGCCTATATTTGATCCTATGGAAAGTAACTGATTTGTGATTTATCAGCTTTGTCAGCAAACCAGTGGCGGATAGTGTGAGCATCAAGCACACAAGTGTACTAACACAGCCAGGTCATTCCGAGAGTTGATATTACTTGGTGGAGAGGAAAGCAGTGTAATTACAGTCAGCAGACCTTGTGGCCATCACATCCCCCATTAGTCCCAGCTTGCAACTTGACATCCAGGACACCACACATTCTGTCTCTGCTGAACAGTTTCCTAGACATGCTTTTCCTGAATCTTTCTAACAGTTTGGTCTGAAGCTACATTACCTCATCAAACACTGAGACAAAAAAAGAAGAAACAAGCACCAGTCCACAATGTCAGCGAAAACTACACAGTTTTCAGAGTAAGTATCCTCCGGTCAAAAGACAATATATTTTTTTTCAAATCAGTGGATGATCTCAGTTTCATCATGGCGTGTCAGCATGATGTGAGAGGGAAAACATTAGTGACAGGGATTGTGGATGTTTTCGCTTTAGTGAAACCCACAGTCCCAGGTACAAAGGTGGTTCTGAGAGTCAAACCCTGAACACAGGTACAAAGGTGATTCTGAGAGTCAAACCATGAACACAGGTACAAAGGTGATTCTGAGAGTCAAACCATGAACACAGGTACCAAGATGATTCTGAGAGTCAAACCATGAACACAGGTACAAAGTTGGTTCTTAGAGTAAACTGATGTTATTTTAAAGTACAGCTGAAAGTGTTGATGCTGATACTTACTGGTATCTACTGAGACTGCGTATTCAGCTACAAGCCTATTCTTTGTGTCAGCAGCTCTGTAAACGCCCTGGTCCGCTGCTGTCAGGTCAGGGATCACTAAGGAATTATCATGGGCTAGAATATGGCGATCACTTTGTACGTGTGAACCATTCTTTGTCCATGTGACTAAACCTTCAATATTTAATTTATACTCCACTCGTAATGTTAGCGAACTGCCTGTAGCCTTCCATATACTTTTAGAATCTGAAAAAGAAAATTTACATCATGAATATGTTGCTGCTGAAATAATTATACTTGAATAAAGTTTCACAGTCAAAGAATTCAATGCATCATTCAGAATAATCTTCTTTTTTAAGGCCATTAAGTATTAGATTTTCATTCTCGCGGGCCTCACAACCAAAACAAGCACCTCCCATGACTGTCCCCCTATATCTACAGATCTTCTTTCTTCACTTGTAGTACTTCATGTACATTGTCCTTCTAATCATTCAGGCTTCACGTGAGTCATAGGGGCAGTTAATGTACACAGATGCCTTGAGCAGTTTGTTAAAAAATAAAATGCCTCCCAATTCACATTGTTTGAATAATTGGATAAAAAATCTAAGAGTTGAATTATTCTGGACTTATGATAAAGAACTGTACACGACTAAAACATACTAGGGATGATGATGATGATGATGATGATGATGATAAACTTACTATATAATGGTTGTCCGAGTGCGTCTTCAATCGCAGCTTCCCAGGCCATGGTCCGATCAATATGTCTGTATGTGACCAATCTGTAAACAAGAAACAAACATGAAACTATATGCTAACAATCAAGTGTTTAACATGGGGTTTACTCCATTCATAACTGTATTTCTGCCATAGCACAGCATATGAACACAATATGGAAGAGAGGATTAAAGTGATAAAAGTGGCTTACATGAATAGGTTTAAAAAAACACAAGCACTGACTGATCAAGAGGAGGTGCACCCCCTTTTTATCATTTTTTTAACCACCCCTCAAAATCTGATCTGATTCATCATGGTTATGATGCTCTAGGCCTAGGAGACATAATTGGGGAAATTAGGGATTTGAACCCATGACCATATAAGGGATGGATCCTTGCACAGCCAATAGTGATACCCGAGCCCACTCGGCCACCCTCAGCATCTAGCCAGAAGGAATTGTGGAAGTAATTGTGATGTGACCAAATATGTTCAAAACCTGGAGTGAGGTACTGACTTTCTGTAGGTGCTGCCACTGCGACATATTCCCGCGTCGCGGTCCCAGCCGCAGTAGGGGTCGTACAGACACTGGTCCACCTTCATGTACTTCTGACAGATCTCGATCTTCAGCTGCGTCACCGAGATGTCCGTGCCCAGGTACACATACTTGCCCTGTGAGGAGACAGACAGGTCAGTATACAACACATACTTGCCCTGTGAGGAGACAGACAGGTCAGTATACAACACATACTTGCCCTGTGAGGAGACAGACAGGTCAGTATACAACACATACTTGCCCTGTGAGGAGACAGACAGGTCAGTATACAACACATACTTGCCCTGTGAGGAGACAGACAGGTCAGTATACAACACATACTTGCCCTGTGAGGAGACAGACAGGTCAGTATACAACACATACTTGCCCTGTGAGGAGACAGACAGGTCAGTATACAACTCTAACAAGTGCCCTGTGAGGAGACAGACAGGTCAGTATACAACTCTAACAAGTGCCCTGTGAGGAGACAGACAGGTCAGTATACAACACATACTTGCCCTGTGAGGAGACAGACAGGTCAGTATACAACACATACTTGCCCTGTGAGGAGACAGACAGGTCAGTATACAACACATACTTGCCCTGTGAGGAGACAGACAGGTCAGTATACAACACATACTTGCCCTGTGAGGAGACAGACAGGTCAGTATACAACACATACTTGCCCTGTGAGGAGACAGACAGGTCAGTATTCAACTCTAACAAACTGTCCACAGGAAACTTGAATGATCACTATTTTTGAAAGTTTTTCCCTCAAAGGAAACGGATTTGAACAGAGTAAGGTGTGGAATTAGAGGTTACATTGTTGTCCCTTCACATCTAAAGTTCAAAAATCATGTGAAGTATCTTGGTTCACCTGTGAAAATATCTCTGTAGAATTTCACAATCTACATCTTGATATATCATATGAATTGATGCCTTGATAACAAGCAACGATACAATTTTGCCTCACTATACTTACATGAAGCTTCATACTCCACACAGGCCTAACAGATTCAAATGGTTTGAAAATAGTTGACAGGATGCTGTGTGGAGCCTTATGCGTTGACTCGGATGGCCAGGCAAATATCTTGTACACCAGCCCAGTGTCTGAAGCAATCAGAATGACAATGACAGGAAATGATTGACAAAACAGGCCACAAATACTTCCACTGAGACGACACTGACAACATAACATGAATCATAATGAAGGCCACAAAGAATTAAGTATTACATTTTCATAAAGACTGTTCAAATTATGCAGGTGAAAAAATAATATTTTTTGTATTCCATTTTTCAAACACACTGTACTAGCCATCTTTATACTTTAACTGTAATGGATCTGATTCACATGAAGCAGGAACATTTGGTAGGACCACAAATATGATGTACATAATCTAGGGAAAAAACATGGGCTTTTTTTCTGCAGGAACTACGAAACAATAAAAAGTGAGGTAGGTTGTCTGGTAGATCTTAAAACAGTTTGTTTGTTTTTTAACGCCAACCTCAGCAATATTCCAGCTATATGCCGGTGGTCTGTAAATAACCGACAGACAATCCAGTGATTGACATCATGAGCATCCATCTACGCAATTGGGATACGATGACATGCATCAACCAAGTCAGCGAGTCTGACCACCCAACCTCAATTCTAACCTAGGATCTTCATGGGTCATTTTTCAAAACAGTCGTTCAGAACAGAGTTAAAATGCACTGACGTATACCAGTAATATTTTGAAATATTTTAGCTCCTTGCACTGTAATTTTGAAATTCTTTTACAACATTGTGTAGTGTTAGATAACAGATGCTATGAGTGTGGACTTACTACTGGCGGTATAGAAGACCAGTTCCCCATGGCCAGACACATTGGAAGCCACAGCTAGCCTCTGCATCAGGCAGTTGCCCTTGTAGAAGATTGGGCGGCCATATTGGTGCGCCACGGCCTGGTCCATCAGAGGGTGGGACTTGATGAAGTTGATGACGGTGTCGGGCAGGCTGCGGGTGTCGTCCACGGAACACTACAGATGGGAGTGAGTTATTGCATGAGTTGGGTCACATATATATTTAACAATATTTCAGTTTCATCAAACTGTTTCAGTTTTACGTTGCAAAGCCCAAAGTGACACAGGTCAGATGTTTACCACATTTTGGTGAAACTAGGAGCAGAGGTAGGAGCGGACTGACAAAGAATCACAATCAAGGAGAACTGGGGATTTGACCCATGACAAGTAGATCCTTACAGTTACTGCTCATTCTCCTGGGCCACCCTTCCCCTTCACAAACTAGGGGCCACATACCAAAAGTCTCAAATTCACAAATGTCAGATTTTGTTATAACACTAATGAATATGTGTTTGGTTGATCATTGCTGTCTCAGCATCCTGGCACATATTTTCATGAACTTACACAAAACAAGTTCCTTTCATCATCATAAAAACTACCTATTGTCAAGCAGGATCACCAGTACACTGATTCAGGTGAAGTCATTGCTGTACACTGACTGAGATACCAGTAGACAATCTATTATAATTATACAAAGTCTACCCTGTACAATGTTCTTACATTTCCTGGCCTGGGATCTGGAACTTCTACCTCTGGTACAGGAAGCCAGTTAGACTTGCTGTTGGTCTGGTCCTTGAATGGGCCGTTGAAAGCTCGTTCAATTTGGTGCACAGTAAATGCACAGATGGCTGAGGCAGTCAAGCCATTTCTAGAAAAAAAAATTAAAACAATTATTTTATGTTTCAAATAACATTTCCTGTCCTCTTGACACACCTTTTTCACTCACACTTCAGACAAACCTTTGTGAATGATGGAATCAGTAACAGTTTAAGATCTGCCTGGAGTTCTACTTACACATTTGTTGTGAAGAGCCCATAAAATGTCTGCCCATCAACTGAATACACATCCTCTGCAGAAAGAAGAAAATATGATTGACATATTTCACAAACTGGCAACACAACTTTACTGTACATAAAAGATACATCTCATCTCATTTTTCATGATATAAAGAGTTACTTTTTCCTGATGACAGAGATGAGTACGAGTTGTGCCTGCTACTCACGTATTTCATCAAAGTAGTACGGGTATTCCCCCGGGATGGAGCAGTTGAGTCGAGCCTTCAGGTAGGAGGTCCACACATGGTTCAGCACAGCCTTCCCTCCCTTGTCGTTCTGTACACAGAGTCAGATAATCAGCCTCCACAACTGATGCCATCAGCATCCTTATCTTAAGCTGGGCCTTTCACAGGTTCATATCACAACATGAATGGTTCAACTTTTATGATTAGACTGTTATATATATATATATAGACTGCTAAATATATACATAATGACGATAAAAGTAAGTGAGTGTTTTTTTATGCAGCAGTTAGGATTATCATGGTTGTATCATGGCAACCTGAGTGGGTGGATTGGTTGTGAATGGGTTGGTTGGTGGACTGGTTGTGAATGGGTTGGTTGGTGGACTGGTTGTAAATGGGTTGTGTGTGTGCATGCGTGTGTAAGGTTGCTATACCAGATCATTGTGGGGGTACCACAAAAGAACTTCACAAAGTTTACCCATGTGAAGAACTGAACCAAGGTTTGCGTGCAATGAGCCTTAACCACTATGCTAACCCACCACCACCCGGAGCAATCATAGAGACAAGACTAGCTATCTCTTACAGTTCCCCCAGGGAAAAGAAACATAAACAACAGACTTGACCTCACTCAAGAAAATGTGATATCACAAATAGCTCATATTATACACAGCCAGTTTTTAGGAAAGTATTATGCAGTATGCATGGCATACCTTGCAGACTTTGGCCACTCTGGAGTAGATCTTCTTGCCACAGTTGGTGTACTCCAATGCAACCTCGCGGAAGAAGAAGTAGACTTGGTTGCCCACGTCGAAGGACCCGACAAACTGGGGCTCTGAAACACAGAAACATGTCAGCGTTGTCAGACCAGAACACACTTTAAGAGACACGAAGAGTCACAGCTCATCCACAGCTCATTTCCGACTAATTGTTGATATGAGTGAGCTTCGAACAGTTCTTCAGTTATAACCGGGTATGAACCTACAATCTACACAGAAATTAATTCACAAATGATGACTCCATAGAAATTGATTGATGAAACTGCGAAAAACTGAAGTAATTTTTCTCTCATGCTGTTATCTCCCCTGTATCCATGACTACAAAATGGATGAGACTAGCCATACTGACCAATATTTACTTATGTATCCAGAAAAAAGGATCTGAATGTACAATCATTGTCAATCATTGTCAATCATTGACAATCACTGTCAATCACTGTCAAACACTTTTAGCTCCAAATACATTGCAATACATATTGTAATACACAGGCCTTGCAAAAACTTTTTTTTTTGCCAGTATACAGCCCTAACAGGCACACAATCATTTATTTTACCATTTAGCCATTTTGGGTCATTCCTCTGAGTCCTGACGTAGCCGACGGCCATGGTTCCATTTCTGTGGTAGAGGTCAGGGCGGAACAGTATAGGGTCAGCTTTGATGAAGTCTGTGACTGTCCCCGAGTACTGGCCAGGAATGTCACCAGGGTTGGATTCCTCTGCAACCACACAAAGTCGGAACACAGTTAGCTTTGTTGATACAACTGCTTTCATAAAGAACAGATGGACTTGGAACAGGAAGTAAGCTGGTCATTGAGGTATTAAGCTGCAGTGACTCAACGACAGGTGCATACATCAGTCTGCCTAGTCTGGCCAAGCATGCGAGGCATGTGAGTAAGTGGGCGGAAGGGTGATTGGTTCTTGTTTTACAATACAGTCAGCAATAGCACAGCCTGATTGAGGTGACCTACAACTAATCGCATCTGGACCAGACAAACCAAAATGTGTGGTGTCATCCTGGGCAAGTGACTTTGTTCAAATGTACCTCTGTTCACCCAGCAAGGGAAAGGGTACCCAATATGTGAGGCAGATGTAAAATCCTTCTAGCGCCCCAAGGCAGCTTGGGTTGTATACTCCCAGGGAGTTGAGAATGATAACTGGAATGCGAATGGATCCACTGGTCGGGGAACAAAAAAACCTGCATTCGAGCAGATTTTCGTACCTGGATATCTGCAGTATATAAATGAATTATATAACAATAATATGTGGAGGGTACGCTGACACTGATCAGGTTGGGTTTCAAAATCCTCCTTCTGATATATACTGTTTTCATGTAGAAGCTAACTCAAATTGCACTTACCGACAAACAAAGCTGTGGCATTATCAAAGGGGTCATACGGACACATCCCAATTCCTGACGAATGCGACAACACCAGGAAGTCATTAACTGGGACCTGTCAGAGAAACAAACAATGCCATATTAACCTGCATGCCACTAATATCTTGAAGACTATTAAACATCATTACATTTTGGAACATCAGCCCTAAACCACGTTCATTCACATTCCAAGTTTCTGTTTCTGGAGCCACTGTAATGTCACACTATAAAAAGATGATTACATACATTTTCTCCAGAATCAATAATGGCGTGAGGATGAAAGAAATCTAATGCAACTACTTTCAGATGTTCTTCACTTTTATAAAAAACATTCTCAACAAGTACATCCTTTTCACCAATTCTTAAATGCAATTTTTCCAAAAGATGACTTCTAACCATAACGGGTCTAATGGACGCCACCTCCTTGCTGTGAGGTGCAGCAGACTTACACTGAGTTGGTAGCTGGTGGGGTTGTAGGAGCCGGTGCCACACACATACAGTGTGTTGGAACTGCTGGTGTTACGGGCGATGAAGCGAATGTGGTTCTGACAGTCTGGGAGCTGGGAAAAACAACAGAATATGAAAAGACGTGGTTTTGTGTTGAGAGGAAAGTAGTATTAGCCAACAATATGTCATCTGGCCTTGCTCGGACATCGTTGTCAGGTGTTGAACTGACTGGAAACATTAATCATTGTTTTTTTTACGATGAAAAATTGCGACTAATGATAGTTTCAGTGAGTGAGTTCTTTTACCAACATTCCAGCATTATAGAAAGATAGAAAGGAATGCACTGCACAAGTTGTATTCATGTGGGGATGGAACCAGGGTCTTCAGTGGAACCGCTAGGCCACATTCTAACATCAGCAGTTTTAGTTCTGTCCAATGGTGGATTAAGAAAGTTGATAAATTGTATTATTATCAGTAGTATATCGAGAATAACCATACAACCACATACCTCCTTCTTGCCCTGTATTTTACATCTGCCAACGTCAGCACGGTTGGGGGAGAGGTCCTTTTTCCGTACCTACAGAAAAATAATACATTAACACAAGCTAATGTTACCCTAAAAAAAACTATTGCAGTGAAGTGTGAGTGAGTTAACGTTGTTTTACATCACAATCAGCTATACTTGAGATACACTGTACCTTGATGGGTTGGGTTTAACGCCGCTTTTAACAGTATTCCAGTTATATTACGGCGTGTCAGCTTAATGTGGGAGGAAATCCCGAAGTGATGCAGGTCTCAGACGTTTACCACTTTGGTGAAATCCAAGAGCAAACCTAGAAACATAATCGGGGCGAACCGGGATTCGAACCCACAATCATAGGTTTCTGGCGTGCCCAAGGGACACAACTCTGCACAGTGAATCGCGGCCCTTAGACGACTGGGCCACCCATGCCCCCAAACGTGAGTTGAAAGCTCAGAGTGATGTAGTTTGTAAATGGATGCCACTTTGACAAAGGTATGGTGATGACAAACCAAGGAACACATCTGATATGTAAACAAAAGAAATGCAGATTCAGGCATGGCTAAGGGAGGCAACTCTAATCAGGAATTGCTGACTTACCATGCCAGCCAAATGTCGTGAAAATTATTTGACACATATATACTTACACTTGCTTTGTCTGTGACATTGGTAAGACTGAGTCCATATATCCTGTTCCTGAAATTGAGAACAACACAATTAGTTTGGGGTGAATAATCGACAATTTGAAACATCAAAGTTTATCTGAAAGATATATCATGTAACATTATTAACACATTTAACCGTAATGACAAGACTAGATAAATGGAGTGATGAGAATTAGAAAATGATATTGATGCTTCAAATCTTTCCCCTAACATCAGAAGGAAGTTTTTCAATCAATCAAAAACTTCAGTAATTTTCTTGTAAATGTCTTCCAACAGCAATTAATTTCACTTTGTGTTGACAAGACGACATTTCACATTGATTATTATGCTTGGATAACTGCTCTGGGAAATCAGACAAAATTAGCGCAATTCACAATTCCTGGACATTGGGCAAAAAATTTCCAAACTAATGACAGACAACACATTTCCCTTCAAGAAAACAGTCTTCTCTTCGTCCTTCCACCTTTTTCACAAATTCACATTTTTATATTCAGCCAGGGGTGAAATTATGTTGGCTATTGATTTTCATGTTAAACTGTCGTTAAGGGGAGGGCACTCTGACAGAACTCGTAACAAGAAACCCCGAAAACTCCTTAAGTGAGTACCATACGAGGGGTCACATAGCACAATATCCACATGATTTGTCACACAATACCTCCTAAAACATTCACATATTTACTCGTAAATCAGTTTCTCTGCTCTTGTTTTTACTTCACAGATCCTGAGCTGTTTATCAATCCCCAGAACATTTCGTTATTTCAAGCAATGATTTATGGATCAACTAAATGCGACAATGAATATGATAAATGTTCAGATTAGTAAATATATGTTACAAACACAAGTTTCTCAAATGACATCAACATTTAACCATCACTTCAACGTTTTCATGCAAATATCTGAGACAGAAATGAAATCAACCAAAAAATGTTTCACCAAAATATTTCTCGATTTCTTGTAAAAACATCAACTAGCATTACATAAACATCCCGCTGTTCGACATTTGTAACAATATGATATCCCATGTACACCCATCACCATCTATTTAGACAACAAAACAGCCATGTCTTGGTGTTATCATCAGAAATACAAGGCGGAAATCACATGATGTCATGAGCATGCAGAAAGCTCGATGCATGTTGTACCATTTACAGTAACAGCTGTATATACATGTTAAATGCAATGTATGAAGATCGGCGAATGGCCTCTCAGTACAACCTTGTATGTTTATTGTGATAAACCTTCAGCTCAACGTCAACCTTATTTTCTCTTGAGTGCAAAAAATCACAACTTACATTAAAAAAACATTTCTATTAGATTTTTGGATGATTTCCACCATTCTTGCATTATGTTGTTGGCAGTATCTTTAGCCTTATTATACAAGCTCACGCAATCTGATTGTCTTCAAAATGGATCTGCTGTTTATGAATAATTCAGAACTACTGGTGGCCAGATCACAATATAAGTAGCCACTGCTTGTGAAGGACAAGCTACTTCCTTGACAGTTTGCATCACAACATTATCACTAGTGTGGGAGTTGGTATCATGCCGCTTTTAGAACTATACTAGGCACACCAGAGTGAGTGAGTATTGTTTTACTCCGCTTTTAGCACTATACCAGCAATATCACAGTGGGCAACACCAGAGTGAGTGAGTATAGTTTTACTCCGCTTTTAGCACTATACCAGCAATATCACGGCGGGAGACCAGAGTGAGTGAGCATAGTTTTACTCCACTTTTAGCACTTTACCAGCAATATCACGGCGGGAGACACCAGAGTGAGTGAGTATAGTTTTACTCCACTTTTAGCACTATACCAGCAATATCACGGCGGGCGACACCAGAGTGAGTGAGTATAGTTTTACTCCACTTTTAGCACTATACCAGCAATATCACGGTGGGCAACACCAGAGTGAGTGAGTATAGTTTTACTCCACTTTTAGCACTATACCAGCAATATCACGGCGGGCGACACCAGAGTGAGTGAGTATAGTTTTACTCCACTTTTAGCACTATACCAGCAATTTCACGGTGGGCAACACCAGAGTGAGTGAGTATAGTTTTACTCCACTTTTAGCACTTTACCAGCAATATCACGGTGGGCAACACCAGAGTGAGTGAGTATAGTTTTACTCCACTTTTAGCACTATACCAGCAATATCACGGCGGGCGACACCAGAGTGAGTGAGTATAGTTTTACTCCACTTTTAGCACTATACCAGCAATATCAGGTGGGCAACACCAGAGTGAGTGAGCATAGTTTTACTCCACTTTTAGCACTATACCAGCAATATCACGGCGGGAGACACCAGAGTGAGCGAGCATAGTTTTACTCCACTTTTAGCACTATACCAGCAATATCAGGTGGGCAACACCAGAGTGAGTGAGCATAGTTTTACTCCACTTTTAGCACTATACCAGCAATATCACGGCGGGAGACACCAGAGTGAGCGAGCATAGTTTTACTCCACTTTTAGCACTATAACAGCAATATCCCGGTGGGTGACACCAGAGTGAGGATAGTTTTACTCCCCTTTTAGCACTATACCAGCAATATCACGGCGAGCGACACCAGAAATGGCTTCAGACACTACCTGTTTTGGAAATCAAACCAAGGCATTCAGTGTGTTGATCCAACCAGAAGGGTACGCCACCATCCCACAAAGAAAAAGTAATTCACACAAATCATCAGGATTGTTGTAAACTTTTGAAAAAGCTGCCACAAGATTCTAAACTTACAAAAAAAAGTAAAATAAGTGTCAGCAATTAACAAAACCTTAACAGAAATTTAATACCAATTAAAAGCTCCCTGAGCTTGATAGTGCAAAAGACGTACATCCTTTTCAAGGCTTCATACCAGTGAATGATAACTTTTCTATGCCTTGGGTATGAAGAGAAAACAGACAAGGCATTGCTGTGATTTGTTTTCCAAGCTTCTCTGGAAAAGGGCGAGATGGTAGAAACCAGTCAAATTACATTACTATACTCTGTCTTTGCATCATCATTATATGATACAACTGCTTAGGCGCTGAACCTCAAATGCAAATTGAGGACTACCAAACATCAATTTTCCAAATCCAACCACCAATAACAGTTTGGCAGGCTAATATGGAGTTCCAAAACATTATTCACACAAAGAATTCTTTCAAGTAGAAAATATTCCTTTCCAAGCATACTTCCCCTGATAGATTTTTTTGTCATGTTTATTGGATCAATGGTGAAAAACAAATAATCCCCATCCCAAGCAAAACAAAAGTTAAAGTGGGAGAGCTTTATCCAGATATATATCATGAACATTTTGTTACTGTCACCTGATAACAAAACACTAACATTTTTGCACCCTATTTAACAGCTCTAAATGACTTCCAATTACTTGGTGCATGAGAAATCAAATAACTCCCAACATTGAATACCATAAACTTTTTGCCAACAACAAACACATGCTTGTTTGGTTCTGACAATTTCTTCTGAAAACCTCTCCAGCGAATAACATGCCAACTTACATTGAACAGCAAACAGAATGACAACAATAAAAACAGTTCTCTTTTCCTTTTTCAGTCGGCCATCTACACTTTAACATCCCATAATTTGAGAAGCTTGCTACATCAGGCAACTTGTTATTTCTCTACACGAGCTCTGTGAGTGGCAACCACGATCAGCCGATAACAGAAAGATGTTTTTGTAAATTGACGATGAAGGTCTGTAAAACTCAACCCAGCCCAAGCCTCCTCTGTTACAGTTAGCAGTAAAGCAGAAAATGGATTATGCCAAAATGCACAATTTCCCCCCAGTTCCGTGACCAAACATTGGCTTAAGAATTCCTCACCAGGGCAAGAATTTTTGCTATTCATTAACCCCATTATGGCCCCTCATACCATAATGGCATACAATTGTGATAGAAGAAGCAAAAAATGAAGAGTGAGTGAGTGAGTATGGTTTTACGCCGCTTTTAGCAATATTCCAGCAATATCACGGCAGGGGACACCAGAAATGGGCTTCACACATTGTACCCATGTCGGGAATCGAACCTGGGTATTCGGGGTGACGAGCGAACACTTTAACCACTATGCTACCCGACCGCCCCTTAAAAAAATGAAGAGAAAAGGACTTTGACAATTTTTTCAGAATTTTGGTAAATAATTTTGAAGCATATTAGCAATCAATAAAGATAGTGTTACAAGTAGGTGATACAAAATGAACATGTCTTGCAAGTGGAGTGAGTGAGTTTGGGTTTATGCTCTGTTGAACACCTTTTCATTTACAACACAGCATGTCAGCTTGATGTGAGAGGAAAACCAGAAGTGATGCAGGTCTCAGACGTTTACCACTTCGGTGAAACCATTAAGCATGGGGATGGTGCTTAGCAAGTGGGTGCATACCTTGGAACAGCCCTTTGTAAATGATAACTCATCCACAATCAAGGATGTTTTTGTAGAAGACTCTGACAAGAATAGGTGATAATGTCATATGTCTAATACACACCATGGCCATGTTGACAGGTCTTCTGAACAGGGTAATCTACACATGATACACGATATACAATAATTTGTCTTCACATTCTAGCATGGCCTTATGACAAAAGATAATTGGATAACAAAAACAGATATGAAAAACATTTGATGAGATGAGTTCTAAACTCCTTCTGATTCCATTATAAATTGACAAGAAATCGGCACACAAAATTGAAACCACATCACAAGCTCCAACCCGGTTTTAATGTCTCTTGTTACAGAAGAAAGTCTCGCCTTTCAAATCATAAACGTACAATGCAGAATAACATGAGTATTAAACACAACATCTGACCTTTAAGAATAATCTGATCTTGATTTTCGGGATTACTTGTCAGGGTTTTGCTCTTTACCTCCAGACATTTGTAATAATCCCAATATGAGAGGAGTCTTCCATTCTTTGTAACATGATGGGGTTATAATTCCATCTAATAATGCGCAACTTGGGAAATATTCAGACTGATTGCCGAAGGTCAAGGATCATATTGTCTTCCAAGAGACCTAGAGAACCTCCAGTTTACAAAGCAACACAAATGTTGCCATGTTGCCCTCTGACATTTCTTGTCTGTATAGTCTGGGAGACAAGTTGTACTGGGTAGGGTTGTAAACACAAATACTACCATGTCTGTAGCCAGAAGGTAGGAAGTGACCACACCAAGCTCTCACTCCCATATCTGTACAAACATACCACTGGCTGATGATGGTAAAATGAACCGACAAATGACTTGCTGGTTCCTGACTAACTTGTGGTGAGGTTCACACGACTGAGTGGTCTTATTTTCACCAACTTTTATCAATATTCCAGCCATCACAGATGAGGACAGCAGGAATGGGCTTGCATATTGTACCCTGTGCGGAATTGAACCTGGCTCTTAGCTGTGATGAGCCCACACTTTAACCACTGGGCGACCCCACCACTCCTGAGTTTGTCCTGGTAGGCAGGGACCTTGTTTAGTGTATGACAGGCATTGGTGTGTGAGTGAGTGAGTGAGTGGGGTGTTTCATGATGCTTTATCATTATTGGACCAAAGCTACATCACAGCTCCAGCAAAAATTAAGTCTAGTCAGGAGACCAGTGATTGGTAGTATGAGGAATGATCTATGTCACTGAGTACAGCATGACACTCAATCTGGCAGGTCACCCATTGTGACCACCCCTTCATCATTTGATTCAGCTTTTACAAGAAACATAGGGTACTGGAGCACTCTTTACAAAAAAGGCAATATTGATAGAAACAAACAACTCCATTTATATTGAAAAGGAGCCCCAGTGAGATGGAAGATTCAGAACCAGTGGAACATCTAGACTTGCTTCAATTAGAGCTATAGATTTATAGTAAGGCTGTGCAGAAGTGAAAATAATATGGTTCAGAGACTTTGAGACGGACTTGGAGCCTGTTCTATCCTGGAATAAGCATAGTGGAGACAAGTGAGCTTCATGGCATGTGAACTTGTATATCAAAGGTTCATCAAGTATATGATGTACAAGCCTCTCCCCAGCATCTCTTCTTCAGGACATCCCATCTGTATTCATTACATACCAGACTGTGACATGACTGGAGCATGTCCAAATCACCTCAACCAGGTGTCCCAAATACATCAGAATGGACATGAAGGTGGGCGGGATATGACACAAGACCTGATTTACAGCA
The DNA here is from genome assembly GCF_023055435.1 of Haliotis rufescens. Classification (NCBI taxonomy): domain Eukaryota; kingdom Metazoa; phylum Mollusca; class Gastropoda; order Lepetellida; family Haliotidae; genus Haliotis; species Haliotis rufescens. Next base: position 54,152,389 of record NW_025963779.1, on the reverse strand, counting down.
GATAGGTATCCTCAAGAGACCCCTGACCTGACATCAAGGGCTGCAGAGGACCAAGTGTCTCCTAGAACAGGAGACCTCAACAGAATACAAGACTGTCAAGTCCCATTACAACTGGCTCAGTAGACCACGGTCACCTCAAGGAGCCTCTTGGATTGTTCTTCTCTGAACTCCATACATGAAAAGGTTGTCATTGACCTTTTCTTTCAGACATCTTTATGGGGGGAAAAGAATAATGCTAAGCAGATACTTATATTTCCTTCTCAAACTGATAGTAAAGGATTTATGCCATAGTCAGTGATATTGTTTGACTGTTACTGAGTGACGTTTGTGAGTTCTGCTACAGTCAGTGATATCATGTTAACTATTACGGAGTGACTATTGGGATTTATGCAGACAAACATATAGTCCCTGAAATACAATTATGAATAAAGTTTTATATACATAATTGCATGAGGGAAATTTCAAGTATTTAGAAACCCTCAAGTCTTTTAATTCCAGGCAAGCTGAGAATGGGATGAGTATAGGCTGCTAGAGCTTAGAATGGATTAGAGTTACTAAAATATGCTCTGGAGTCTGAAAGAGAGATTAGGATTTATCATGCCATGTTGTTGACTGTCACCATGTCTTTTACCCTGCATAATGAAAGTAGGTTCTATCCAAGTGGTAAGCAAATATATTAAAATCTACATTCAGTAAACACAGTGGCCATCAACCATCCATTCTAGCAGCCTGCAACTCTAGGTCAGGCAAAGGGGTCAAACTGGCATTGGCTGGTTTTGTTTTCAAAACTCAATTTAAAAAACATAGTTCATCTGACCTTTTAAGAAACATGGCTGATTAAATCGAAAGTTATTCCGAGCAGGAGGTTGCTTTCATTTTAAATGTTTTCACCAATAATTGAAAGACCTTTCTTAACCATATGAAATCATCACTTTGTGGAACCAACCCATAGCCATTGTAACCTGGCTCAGATCGGATTCTTTCTTACAAAAATGAACTAATGAAGTAAAATCATTGAACAGCCAGCCACCTTAATCATCACATTTGCCACTTGTATAAAACCACCCTGTCTTATTGTGTAATAGCATGACCCATGATCTGAGAAGCACATTTCCAGAGCTTCTGAACCTTCCACCTGACAGGGCTCATGTCCAAAGGCAGCTGGGTTGTCAAAAGCTTTAATGAGAAAAAAGTGCTTTGTCAAAATGTTATCTTTTTTCCCTTGTGTGATTACAGTGACAGATTGGCAAAAAATGTTATTTATTTTCAAACAACTCAGACCCCACAAACGGAAGGAGAGCAGACAGTTTCTAAAGCAACCCTTAAACTGGACTCAATTCAGCTGCGAACTTCGATTGTGCTGATTCAGCAACAAACTCATGCTTACAAAATAACACAGGGCTTATTTTTAAGTAGTTATAAATCATGTTGTGGCTAAGATACAGCTGAATAATATGGAGGGCCAATGAAAAAGTAAAAACATCTGTATAATTATGAAGCAAAGGGCAATGACAGGCACAATTGCAGTTTGTCATTTGTTTCATGAGGACATAATTGTCCCTCTAATCCCTGATGACACACAAATGAGATAACTCTGAGCTTCAGTCTCGACAAATGGTCTCCCTTCTGCTGAAACCAGGCCCAAAATGAATTATCTATTAGATTTTCATCCAATTATTTTTCAAAAGTGACACAGGAGGCATATTAGTTGATCGAAATCAGCAGTGCCAATTTGAACGAGAATTTTGCAGGTTATAAAAGGAGGGAGCAAAAACAGTGTTGACTGGTTACGAATATATGAATTTGGGTTGGTGAGTTAGGTTTAAAGCTACCTTGAGCTGTATGTGAGTGAGTGAGTTAAAGTTTTACGTCACATCGGCAGTATCTCAGCCATATAGTGACGAGGAGCTGTATGTTAGAAATATGATGGTTCCTCGGACGAAGAGCCCAAAGTGATGCAGCTAAACAAATTGAGTGAGTTTTAATCAAATTACAACATTAATTTTAGAAAATCTGAAATTAAGGAACTTGAATATCAATATAATATTTCAAACCCCATAATTAATAGAATATAGGTATAATTAAAAAATATGTCAACGTTCTTGCAATTAAGTCAGTCATTATGCTTGAATTTGTAATTGCACATGGAAGCAAATGTTAGAAATGGACATCTGAAAGCCAACATTATCACTGTCTGGCTCATATGTCCCCTCATATTTGAGGTATTAAGTAACACTTGCACTTCCTGTATGCAGCTGAAATCACACTTTTATGATGCGAATGATAAGTGTAACATGTACACTTCCTAAGCGCCTCCTAGCTGGATGACACACATGTATGACATTAACTTCAACAAGCGCATCAACAAGTGGGATATATTAAAAAAATTCAAATACTTGCAAAACAAATCGATCGTAAGACTGACATTCACTGTTTAGTTTTTACCAAATGTATGCATACAATATACAATCCAATGTTAAACTTATTCAGAGCCATGTTGTCAGCAAATGTATTACATTTTGAGCTTTTATTGCATAAAAGCACACACAATATTTTCTCCCTTATGCATAAAACATATTGTCAGGTGCTTTTAATTTCAAACAAATGCGAACAATAGGCCTTGTCTGTTGTATGAAGCTTACAATATCAATTTCAACCTTTTAAACAATTTCCCATCAAATGCAGTCAAGAAAATTAGAAACACCTGCCTGAGTGGGTGGATGGGTGGGTGGGTGAGTGAGTGAGTGAGTGAGTGAGCACTTTGAAAAAACTGCTGCAAATACAAAATGGATAATAATCAAGGAGAACAGCAGATCCTGTCATGGGTATAAGGGATGCAACTCTGCAAAGCAAGCTGTGACTCTTTAGGAAGTATGATTACCATCTTGACATCTTTAATTCAAAGCATACAAAGACAGTGACACTTGCCAGACACAACCAGGTGTTTAATCTACCTAACATGATATGAATATCTCAGCTGTTTAAGCCAATTAAGCTGAAGCAAAAGACACCCAATGATGTTGAAGCACAATGAAGAAAAAACGCTGTATTTTGACATTTCTTCTAAAGAAGGAGAATTTTAACAACAGAACGAAGGAAATGCTATTGGAGCCACATTGTCTGATCCGATTGTCTCAGCTTCCTGGCAATACACATGGTGAGAGACATTATGCGATCCCTTAACAGAGTGCTAAGTTTCAGGAAGCCATCAGATTTCTCCAGGTTGTAAAAACAGAGGCAAATTAGATTCCGGAATGGCCATTAGTCAGTTTCAACAATAAACTGTATCAGGGAACAAGGCTCACAATCAAGACAGCAACTGTCCACGGCAACAACCTCATACAGGAAAAACGTGGTTTCCTATACACACTGTTTGTTTTATCATTCTCCGCCTATATTTATTTAAACACAATTTAACTGAAATTTTGAATTGATAAAATCATGATCTCCTCTGGAATTACTGAATCAGTTCCCAAATTGAGTAATCTATCAACACATGTTTCTTCTACAACACAATATCTGCACACAACACAATGTCTGCACACTAACAGATACAGGTGTTCACATCAGACACCTGCTTGAAAAATTCTCACTGTCAAGGAAATTAAATGTCCAATAAATTTGATAAAACACCTGAACCTACATAGCCTACAGCAAAGAACAGTGGGAGTGTTAACCCCTTAAACTTTAATTCAGGAATTAAGATAATTTCTTTTGAAATGAAATGAAAAAGGATAAATGGCTCTGAAAAGAAGAAAGTAAGAGCTTACTGACAACATCAAAGTATTGATGTTATAATCTTGTAACATAGGTTTGTCATATGTAACAATACTGTTATATCGTATGTGTGACACTCCTGATGGCTGTTGTACCCAAATTGTGTCACGCCTGCAGCCTGTTATACCCTACTTATGGTACACCTGTAGGCGTCACCTGGTACTATCAACAAGCGAGAGACACAATAGCAGGTGTCAGTGACATGTTCATTACAATACCAAGGAACACTTACTCAATGCTAAAAAGTTACAAACACTGATTAAAACCTCCTTGAATAGGTAATGACAAATACACCTGCAAAGTTTCATGGAGATGTCACTATGCTTCTAAAGTTTTGATCTGATATGTAGACAAATGTATATCACAATTAATGATGTGATACATACTAAAGAAAAAAAAAATAATGGATTTGGAAACTTCTCAAAGAGAAAAAGCACCTTGTTGTTTGGTTGACAATATTCATAAAAATATTTCAAACAGCTTTTGAGTTTCACTGAGAGTGATAACAGTTTTAGACTATTTTCTGGCAATATTCCAGCAATATCTCAGCATGGGACAGTACATGCTTCATACAATCAGACAACAGTGTTGTACAGTGAACTCTGTTGTGATTATGGAAATGGTTTTGATGCTCATCTTACCCATTGTATCCATGTATAAGCAAGCATTTTACTGCATGAGAAGCAAGCATTATTAAAGTTCGAGGGAAAGATGGATAGATAAGCCAAATCCATTGAGGTGGGGACAGATCATTTTCATAAAAACCACAAGGTGTTGATTTCTAAACCATGCTTACAGGGGAATCCACTGAAACTATGATAAAAAAATTAACCAAAAAAGGAATTCTTTGAAAATATGGAAAGATTTCAATTTGGTATAACCAGTGGTTTCGAAACTCAAACCCCAGTCAGAATCAGATTCAATTCAACTTTTGATACAGAAAGAATCATAAACACTCCAGATGAATGCTCCCATAAGCAAAGTACAGATTGGTGGCAACGTGTCTTGTACTGACAGGTCTTGTACTGATACCCCTCTACCACCTGGAGATATCTGCTGCCTACCCCACCATGATTAAATTCCAGTCTGTGTATCGACTACCAGTCCCATCTCTGATGGCTGCAGCTATCTCCACACACAGGGAACCTCTTGACCTTGGTATTTGAAGCTTTATTTACAGAGTATTCTATAGTTACTGCTACACAAGGTATGTTAAGATGGGCAATATTAAGGGTACAATTTTTGGACATTCTCTGTGGAAATGTTGATGTTTGTATGAGAAAAGGAAGGACTCCCCCAATGTAACATTCACCTGCAATTCATGGCATCCAGATGGGAGAAACACACCAGTGTCTATATCCTTTCAGGAATGAGTGAGTGGGTTGGATTTAATGCCACTTTGAACAGTATTGAATTCATATCCCAGCATGTCAGCTTAATGTGGGAGGTCATAGATGTTAACATTGGTGAAACCCATTAGCACAGGTATGCAACTGACAGACCTGGAATTAATTAATACAATTTTTTATAAAGTGCTAATTTCCACACAACAAAGCATGCTCAAAGCGCTGAAAACACACATACATATGTACACTAAATTCAAATGGATGAGTTGTCAAAACAGAAAAAGTCTTGACTTGAAAATATCAATCGATGGAGCTGTTCGGAGGGAAAATGGAAGAGCATTAAATATTTTTTTTGCAGCAGTTATTTCAAAAGTTTGGGCACCAAATGATTTTAAGTTTGCAAGTGACCAGCTGAATTTTGGATTCACAAATGGGGGCAATCTGGATGCACACCCACCACCAGCAGAAGAAAAGCGGAAATGAAAAACCTACTATTTCCTGTACAACTGCTTATGGATAGTTGACAGTAAAGAGGACTTCTGTTGAAAATCTGAAGATTTTATAGTGTGATGATTATACAGGATTTGTGGCAGTAATGTAATAGAAGCAGGATATTTGTTGGAAATAAACAGTTCTTAATGTAACCACATGTATCAATGTATTTGCCATAGTACTTATTGGATGGAGTTGCTTCTGTGAAGTTCCTTCTTTAGCAACTAATCCATCACTAGTTCTTATACCACTGTTAAATGCCACTAAGGAGAGCCCCCACATCTGGCGGATCACCTTGATGTATACATCCTGACAAGTTGTTAGCTGTGATAATATCAAGAAGATAAAGGTTGGTGATAACTTAAACACATGATTATTATTATCAATATAAATATACAGTATGTCCAATCATACCCCGTTTGCATATTATATACTGACAAGACCTTTTGTTCTATCCTTCAGATGCACTCACACAAACACAAAACCCCTGATACATGCACAGAAACACTGAATGTCTTATCGTCTAGTAGAGAACAAATATACACCCAGGACATCCCTTGAACATAGGTAAGACATCAGTAAGCTCATTGTCCTGCCATTCTCTTCAAAAACATCCTAACAGTTGAGGTGAGATCCCCTTTCCTCCTCCATCAGGCATGTCTGCCATTGTTTGTTTCCCTGGCTGTTTTTACCTCCGACTGCACAGTGGAGACAGCACATGTAAACATTCAGGAATGGATGAAAGGAGAGAGATGGTTGGTTGCTGGCACAGGTCTTGGTAATTACTTGACAGATCAAGACAGTGAGTTTGTGAAACTTGGGTGAGTTATCCTGACATTCACGAGCCTGATGTGACCAACTCACAAGACCAACAAAGATCAGGTTTCACCCAGACTCCACGTGTGATGCAGGAATTGATAACTTCTTACAGACTAAATGGTTTGGATTTGGCTGAACAGCTTGCTCATAACAAAAGGTGACAAATGGCTTGTTTTTGATGATTTGTATGAACTGGTAGATGTGGCGAGTAGATAGAAGCATACTGTGGTATTTCACTGTTGCTGCTTGAAGAAGCAAAGGGAGATAATATACAAGGCCAATACATTATCTATGCTTGCAAAAAATCTGGAGGTTAGGGCTTTCTTGAGATGCATAAAAAGATCAATCCTTCAGATGTACTTTTGGTGTTGATCAAGGACCAGGCACTCCGTCTCAAGCAGATGTTTGACAACTACAGAATATTTTAAAACTAAAAAACAAAATGTTTTCAACAGTCCTAGCTTCATCATTTTGTACAGCTTCCACAATAAACATGCCGCGCTAAATTCAGCTGAAATCCAGCTAGAGGCAAAGAAACTAAAGATTCAGTTAGTCAGCAATCATGCCTTCAATTCCAAACATAGTAAGAAACAGTGAATAAACACAACCTCTTGCCTATTAGTCAGCTAGTTTGTCACAATCCTGTGCAAGAAGTATTGACTTTGGCACTCCTATTTTAACCTCTCTGTAAGCCATGCTCCATTTGGAGGAAGTTAAGATGATGGCACGGAAGTGAAGAACTAAACAGCCAGAAGACAGAAGCTTAAAGAATGATGAATGTGTACCACAGTGTCTCGGCAGTGAAGTTACTCCTACAGGCCTTCCCTCTCCACCACACTATCTAGAATAACTTTGAAGCAGTAAATCTTGACAGGAAGCAGTTTTTGATCACGACTTTTGTTTGCTCATCCATTGCTGTCTTCAGCTTAACTCATTGCTCAATTGTGAGAGAATGGCGATTTCAAACATTGAGGAAACTTGTGGATTCCATTTGGAACATGTATTACAACTTATTATGGACTTCATAACACCCATGTTTCTGCTGAAAATGAGGCATTGATTTGAAACGGGAAACATTAGATTTTTTCACAAAATACATTTAGAACTTACCCAGAAGGCTACATTGATTTTCAAATACAGAATATCAGATTCATTTTAGACGGAATACAACTGCTGACTTTAATGTAAACACTTTTTTACAAACAACTGACTGATTTATTATCGTCAGAAATTCCATGATGTTTATTCCACTCTATGAGAATGTTGTGTTTTGTCACACGTTCTCCTTGTGTGCAATCTTACAAGAATGCATGATGACAGCTTGATGTTCTTGGATTAATGGCGCATACAGCTGCTTCAACACAGACGACCGACATTATTTCCCAAAACACTAGAATGTCTTCCAACACAAGCTGCTTCTCGAGAACAAGTCTGCTGTCATTATTCCTACATACACTAATGGACAAAAGATAAGGGAACACGCAATATATCGCAGTAAAAGGTTTACTGTAGTCCTGAAATGACTGTGGAATATCTGAATGTTCCTATTCCAGCTCTCTTAGAAAGTATAGATGATTGAGACAGGCAAATCTAGACAATGCACATCAGCAGTAGGAAAAGGCCTTAATTGAGTGAAATTGAGAAAGAAGAAACAATATTTCATCGTCTACATGTCTAGCACAAGGGAAAAAAAGACTTTAATGGAAAGAAATTTTAATTTTCTCAACACAGGAATTCATAGAAGTTACACTGACTGAGTGGGCGAGTTGGGTTTAATGCTGCTTTGAACAGTATTCCAGTTATATCAAGGCATTTACACTGACTGAACACCACAAATAATAACAGTGTCAAACTCATAACTTTGCTCTTCTTAGTGGAAGTAACGATAAACAAAAGCTTTCCTTTATAACTATTCCTGATTTCTATCAATACATTCTGACAAAACTAACAGTTTCTACATTTCAAATATTGCTCTCTTGATCAATCCCCAAAGTAAAACTTATTGTTATTTTGAGTGGTGAGGAACCAATACTCAAACTCTCTGCTTGATTTATGAAGCTGAAGTACTCTTCCCCTCCCTTCATAAATATCCTAAATCTTCATACTATAGACCACCTGTTGTCTCTTCAGTAACATCTAAGACTTTCTTCACAGCGCAAGAAAGAAGCAGACAAGGCATCACAATGTTTCTAGGAGTATGATGGTTTTCAATGGAGAAACTATGGTTTCAATCAGTGAAAGGTGACTCATCTAAAGGTCTTCAGGATGAAGGAGGGCATCCTTGCAGATTCATTGCATTTCCTGCATAAATCCTTTCATCTTATTACATCAACAATGATGGATGAATAAAGAATTGCAAGGACATATGTAACTGTAAGTGTTTTATTCTTCTTTTATGGTTTCAAAAACTACAGTTGCACTACACAGATATTGATCTCAATACTGACACTGATCAATTTCTGTTCCCAAAACAGCCAATTTGAAGTTTGAGGTGTTTTGCCAAAAATAAATCCGCACCAATAATCATCATGTTATTCTCATCATCAAAGACTATTAATGCTTGTTATTCTATCTTGATTCATATAGACTCACGCTGCAATGGACAGAGTACAAAGACTCTGATTGAAGGTATCAACTTCAAAACCTTTTGAAATTCCAACACCATGACATTAAAAATGACAACTTTTCAAATTATGTCATTACAAACTGATCTTCTCATTATCCTGAAAGCATCAGCCATGCTTACTGATGCGTAGGAATATTTCTGGGGTCTGTCTGGATTCCATTCCAGAAGGATGGTACAATATGTCTGGGATGCTTCCATGCCTCAGTACCTCCAGCTCTGGCGGAGATGACCATGACATGCTGGTCAAATGAACATCATGCACCATGACCCACTCCAGTGTGAAAACCATGTCCTCTTCAACAAACATCTTCAAAAACAGACATTTTTGTCATTTGCCTGTGTTTGAATGAAGAATTTGTTGACGTAATTTATTGATATTCTCTGATCTTTTATTTTGATGCTTCACCTAGCGTGTAGACTAAACACTGAGGATAATGGCATTCAGGTCTTTGATCTGCGCCTGAATCAAAACACCTTTTCATACCAAGATAACATCTCTCTTGCTTCTGTTTTTCTCAACACCTTGTAGGAAACAATTTCATGGTCAATACCTCTATCTATCAGTGCTTCCAACACAGTTCATTGTAACCCCAAATCAAACACACTAATAAATCCTGCTAATACCTAAAGATAAGAAACATCAGTGGTGCTTTTGGTGGAAGAGATCGTTACTTTCAATTACCAAATTCAGCCAAAGGAACCAATTATACCAATAAACAAAATTGGTATTTACTCAAAATATACATGAAGCATTTAGTTTGAAACCTGAATCCTTGGAAAAGTGAGTAAGTATCATTTTATGCCGCATTTGGCAATATTCCAGCAATATCATGGTGGGGGACACCAGAAATGGGCTTCACACATTGTACCCATGACGGAAATCGAACCCTGGTCTTCGGCGTCATGAGCGACGCTTTAACCACTAGGCTACCCGACCGCCCCGTATCTTTGGAAGAAAGGGACAATGTATTACAAAAATTGTCAAATAGTAAACTACGTTTATAATGAACACGCTAATAACAAACTGACAGATATAACGAATTTATTTTTAGTCCCGACCATTTATATGGTATATGCTGTATATATGCTGTATGTATGCTTATAACGAACTACGGTTATTATGAACTAAAATTAGTGGTCCCCTCAAGTGCGTTATAACTGTAGTCTTCTGTATTTCCATATTTCAAAATCTATCTGTTGGTTAAATCTCAATTAATGCTATTTTATGCATGTGCTGGAATATAAGCCTGTTATTCTGAACACAGTGTGAGAGTTTGGTTAAACACCACTTTGAAGAATATCTCAAGGATATATCACTGTGTATCAGCTTAATGTGTGAGGAAATTCAAAAGTGACATGGCTAGTGATGATATAAACAACAAAAACTAAATGATTTATTATTTTGAATCCAATCATGCCAATTGCTTAAATGTAACAATTTTGGTATATGGCCATGTGCGCAAATTCTTTTTATTTCTGAAAGAGATATGATTTGGGATCATAGATTATGCAAGTACATTTTCAGATCATCTATATTATGTATATAATGTACACACACTTATGGTTGGTGGATCGAAACAAACAGATGCATTTTGGTGTGAATGAGAGATCATTACTCCTCTTCTGTTACCAAAGCACAAGATGTTTCCCTGAGACAAGGCATTACGATGCATGCACAAACTTTAGTGCTGTCAGTTTTTGTTTCCTGTCATTAAATGGCATACCATCCATTCTGAATTCCATCATGGCCTCCAACACCATATCACAACATGTTCTGTGGAGATAGGAACTATTATGACTCCGACATACTTTTTTCAATATTGAACTGTTACCGCAAACCATTCTTGCTGAATTTCCCTTGCCTACTAACACCTCAGAGATGGTGTACAAAGATTGGATACAATTTTCATGGTGAAACCTAAATGTTTTCATATTTCTCAGTCCTGACAGTTTATAAATGCAACAGTTTTTAAAGCATAATCTATTCAAACGTCTGATGGATTATTGCGACTAGTCGTTTGTTTCTCAGGCAAAAACTATGTCTTGGCGACAGATATCTCCTTTCAGTCATCAAAGGCGTCATTTCTGGAACATGTATTCCTATGTTGCCACATCTTTGAGAGCAGCTTCTTCGGCTTAACGCTTGTAAATTTGGTTTGGTTCCCACAACCTAGCCCTTTGGTTGGTCCTTCTGGCCAGCGAGTGGTTCTCATTGGCCGACATCCATTGCTGGTATCATTAGAAATTGTTATTGGATATGATCTTTTTATCATGGGCGACTAGCGAACCATTTTTGACTTCATCCATTATGCAGTTTCACAGCATCTTCTTTCAACGATGCCATCATAAGAAAACATGAGACTACATTTTGAACACATCAAAAGGCAGGTCTGATGTGTTAAGTTTTATTGTAGACAGTGTGTCTCCATTTCAACTTTGCATAATTTTCTTCACGGATGCCATGGCACAAAGTATGATAGTAAATCATCAATGATATAGCATGATCTTTGTTCCTGCTTCTATAATTGCTTGGAAGCTTGATCATGAACAAACACACAAATAAACAAATGCTACGGACATGAAAAGTGTGATTAAAGCCTTAAGGTCAAGCCTGAAAGATGAGTTTGTTTGAAACAAATATATTGTGCCTCCCCTGAAAAGATGACCTCATTCTTTTGACCTGACAAACAGATATACTATTCATAAAATAATGTAGGACACTAATTATTTAGGGAGTTAATTTCTAAATTCTTCCAACCTAATTCCTACCTTCTCATGGCATCTCAAGACATCCTTCATTGTGTGATGACGTCATCCGTTATTTGATGATGTCAGTGTATTGTAAAGGGGAGTGATTGTTTCTGCTAAGTGGCACTATCACTTCATCATCTCTCTTCAGGATTAGTTCTCTTTACATCTGACCGAAAGGTTTTGACACTACTTTCCCTGACAGATTTGGCTATTTATTTCTCTGATATATTTGGCTATTTATTTCTCTGATATATTTGGCTATTTATTTCTCTGATAGATTTGGCTATTTATTTATCTGATAGATTTGTTTACTTATTCCTCTTACAGATTCGACTATTTCTCTGATAGATTTGACTATGTCACCGCCAAGTTTACAGACAACTACTTTCTTTCTTTTGTAACATTTGTATTCCTTTTGTAGTTTGTTTTTAACACAATTGAAGTGTAACAATAACTAATAAACTAAAAGCCTGTCATAATGTTAGATGGGACAACAAAATGGCCCTGAATGAAAGACATGCGCTCAAACTTAACCTCTCTGTTATTTACAGTTTACTGCCACACTGTTTCTCGTTTAATGCCACACTCAACAATATTCTAGCTATAGGATGGCATCCTATGAATAATTTAGTCTGGACCAATTATTGTTGATATCATGAGCAATGGCAATAAAGCAAGTCACACACAAGCAACCAGGTCACCGAGGCTGACCAACCAGGTCACCGAGGCTGACCAACCAGGTCACCGAGGCTGACCAACCAAGTCACCGAGGCTGACCACCCAAGTCACCGAGGCTGATCAACCAGGTCACCGAGGCTGACCACCCAATCCATTGAGTAACTTCCTACAGGCACAGGTTACTGGGACCCCTTGTAACCGGCATTCCCAGTTCACATGTCATTGAGTAATACAGGAATCTGTACTTCAAAAAAAGAGGAAAATAGGAGCAAAAAGTCAGATCTATGTTTGTGGGTCATCTACAAATGATAAGCGATTTTATTCATCAATAATTGTCTCCCTTTAATTGGCTGATTAATATGGTATGTGTGTCATGAACAACATTCTAATGTCACTAATTTGTCATGTTGATGAGACATCTATCACACGATCACTGGCATAATTAATGCAACAAAAGGCCAGGACCAAACAATTCCCAGATGCTGATGTTGATAGTTCTGGAGGAATATTGGTAATCCCTGGTCTAGATAGTTCTAGATGAACTATGTCTCTTTTTCAAAATGGCTGTTGATTAATTTTTCATAGTTCTATTTTCTTCTTAAAATACATCATAAAAGATATTAGTTTCACATGAATAGTTTATCTAAACCAAACTAATTTCAGCATAACCAAGCTGTTGTGATGTGTATCAATGATAAATCTTAAAGAAATACCAAAAAGCTCATGCTGATAATTGTATTATCTTGTAACTGATAACAATGCAACCTGGTACAAGGCAATCATAACAACGAAGCTGACATTAGAAAATATTTATAAATTTCTCATGCACAGATATTACATGAGCAAGTTCTATTTGAATGAACAATATGTATTAAACATTTAGTAAGTTCAAAAGACACAGGCCTTTTTATCAACACTTCAAAGTTGTTTGAAAAAGTAACTATAACCTAAATATGATTTTATGAATATGAAATTTCAACAAGAAAAGTGCAGAAAAGAACAAAATAATGGTTACAAGTTATGCAGCAATCTTGAATACACAAAAATCCCCCCCCCCAAGATTTGATACAGAAAATCATTAATTGAGTTACGTCCTCCTTACAAACATGTTACGGTCAACTTTGGGAATTTTGTTGTTGAACATTGCTACTTTCAGTTTGTTTACTTCACAAATACCGATATATCTACATCTGATTTCTATAAGATACTTAATATTGTTACAAATAATCGTGTTTCCAAATAAATACAAAAATAAAGTCTTTAAGAGCAGCATTGATGGATTAACTGATTTCTTAAAGGTTACCATGACTCATAATTTGCAAGTTACACGACTCTCAGATTGTCAAATCTTTGTCATATCGGGAGACGTCAGATAAAATCTCGTATTATCAAATCCTCACCAGTTCAAGAGATATGTCACATGAAACTTGTATGAGAAAATCCCTCCTAGTCTCTTCCATCCAATCTAATCCTCTCCTGACAAAAACTCTTTTTTTTCAAATTAGTTTAGTGTTTAATTTGGGTAGTATTACAAATCCCATGAATTTCCTTGCAGGCAAGGTTTCCAACAAGTGTCACAGTATCAGTGTACATGATCCCACTTGGGTAATATATATAATTCCAAAGGGGTTAGCCTTCGTAAAGATCTTTAAGATCACATTACAATCGTAAAAGATTGTCAATTTTGGTGAGCACAAACAAGATTTAACATCTTGTCGACAGTGGATTACACCATCACCACGGCTGAATGCCTTCAGTTCTATCAAGACTATATGTAGTTAACCATTGACAATTAAACAGCAGGTCATGTCACTTACACATACCTTTCACTGACAACAGTCGACAGGGCCCCTGTTTCAGAAAGTGACCTCAGTGCTACAACTGCCCTAATTCTATGTTAAGGTATGGTAGATTGATCACCTTAGTGCTATGATCACCCTCTGGAATAGGGCCTAGGATGAAAACAGAAGTAAAGAATGAAAAATACATGAGTGAGTGAGTTTGGTTTATGTTCCTGTGAACAGAATTCCAGTTATATCATGGTGTGTCAGCTTAATGTTGGATCAAAGCCCAAATCGATGCGGTTACTAGACATTTACAGGATTACATGAAACCAGAGTTTTCTGAAGCTATATTAGCGCTAAGACTGTCCTAACCTCCACACTATCACACTAACATACATTGTCACAGATCTGAGACTGCTTGTGAAACAGACAGGTTTTCAGAATTTGAATGAATTCACAAACTCACAAACCTACGGACCAGGAACAGTCTTCGATACTGCCATGTTTTCCTCTGCCGTGATTTATTAAAGCAATCAAACATCTCAGTACCTTGCATACACTGTAGTATCAAGGCATGCCTGTGAATTATTTAGTAAATACTTCACACATCATCTCAGATATCTGAAATCCTTTTCACACATTAATGTCAGGATTCTTTGACACACTCAGAGCTCACAGCCTGCAGACTAGTAGCAAAATTATCCAAATATCTGAAACTTTTCCTCCCCAACGTTGTGTATAAAGCATGTGAACAAACACCAAACCATCACAAATCGAGCTTGATACTGATGACTTTTACAGCTTGAGTATTTGTTAAACAGGCATCATGAGCAAAGTTCTTTGAAACTCTTCCTTTCCCAGCATGGTGGCAACATCACCTTTGACTGATCTAGCACAACAGGCACAGATTAGCTTGTTTTGGGCACAAAAAGTCAGGTTTGGTTCTGTTCAATTACCCCTGACTGTGAGGTGGTCTAACCCGTTCTGTATATGCAGGTGCCGCTCAAGCACACACTAATAGAAAATCAGTGCAAAAAATGCTAGGTTTCAGATACTCTTGTACCCCAGACAGCACTTTTCATGCTATGAGGGATATTTTTTAAGATGATTGAAAGTAATCTGACATACAAACTGAGACTAATTGGTATATTTTAGAGATAAGAGTCACATTAGAAAATTGACTGTCATGGTAATATGGGAGAACCCTGTATGCAGTATCCACTCAGCTGTTGGGTGGTTCAGTGTTTCCGAATTGTCTTTCATGTTTGAAAACACAGCAAGTTGCTTAAAAAGGTCTTTCAAGTGTATTGAACTACCAAGTAGTGCCATGTGCAAGGCTTGAATGGGACTAATTAAATAGTGGCCTCTTGTTATCACTAACCTGCAAGGACATGAGAGAACTTCCTAACATCCCACGTGTGATTAACAGAGTTGGGGATGGGAAGTAGGTTCGGGATCGGCAGCAATTTCCAGCCGAATGGAACTGGTCAGCAAAGAATGAGAGTGACATGATTTATCCTGGAGGGAATTGAACCCGGAACTCCTGTATCCAAAGCAAACACATTAATCACTAGCCCACATCTCCTGAGATTTAGTGAGTGAGAAATTGGATCATATACCGGTTGGTTATACCACAACCATATCAGTGTCATTCATCGAGATGTACTGTAATTTTGCTGTCTGCTGTTTGAACCAACATTCCCGTCCTCAATGTAATCATCCTGGATTACCTAGGGTATTATATCTCCAATCATTTATGATAACTGCCCTGGAATTTTTCACCACTGCTTCGTTTGGGAAATGACATCAACATCTGTATCACTCATGTCTCTACCTCAGCACAGAATTTCTCTTGCTTTTAGCTCATGATGTTCATACAGAAAATGAGTGAGTGAGTGAGTTGGGTTTAACGCCGCTTTTAACAGTATTCCAGTTATATCATGGTGTGTCAGCTTAATGTGGGAGGAAAGCCCGAAGTGATGCAGGTGTCAGACGTTTACCACTTCGTTGAAATGAGCACGGGTATAGTGCTGACAAACCTAGAAACATAATCGGGGGGAACCGGGATTCAAACCCACAATCATAGGTTTCTGGCATCCCCAGCGGACGCAACTCTGCACAGCCAACTGCCTTAGACGACTGGGCCACCCGTGCCCCCTACAGAAAATGAAGGCAAGGCAGCAAATGGGTCCAGGGTATTTATCTTTAAAGAATAGAAATATAATACCCTGGATATTAGAGGATGTGCAATAATGTGTTCAATAAATTCTTGCATATAATATGCACCCACCATTTTAGGGTACAGGTTATGGGGAAATAAGTTCGTGAAAAAAATAACCTGGCTGTAGCAATTACACATGCAGATGTATTTTGGGGAATAAAAAGTGTACATCATACACAATAAATTATGGTTGGATCAGCCAAATCTAGATTATAGATTGTATTATCAAGAGGCTAATTTGAGGTTACAGGTGTGGCTGGGGACAATACTGCACACTGGCCCCCTGGGGATTCCAGGTTACAATAGGTCCTCATGATGATAAGAAGCTTGAGGGATGCTGACCTGGTTGATATTGTTGTTCATAATATTAACCACAGGATTGCCGTGTCCAGACTTGATTATGTAGACAGCACTCTGGCATATATCTGGAATATTGTTGAGTGTGGAACCAAATAACAAACAAACACACACACATTACTCTGAAAGAGCCACACATTCCTAATTTCAAGGAAAAAGGTACACCGACTCTGATTTATATAACATAGCATGACACCATGACCACAAAGCATGCATCAGTCAGAGACGTCTGCAAAGGGCAGGACTTCTGTTATATAATACTACATCTGCAACAGGAATCTGGCTTTCTTCAAGCAATCATTTACAAAACACTAGAATTTCAACTCCATTCTGGAAAATTCTACAAGTTTTCATCGGCAGCTGAACCTTGGCATCTGGTTCCGTCATTATTGTAATATGTCTGTCGCCATTGTAAAGAGATCAGTCTTGCTTGTATAACCCAGCAGCCTTCCTGCATGGTTGCTGCAGCATGCTATCAGATATATTGATGACATACAGCCCTATCAGGTCACAGATGAAGTGCTCCTCCATCCCCTGAACTGCTGAAGGTGAGCGACACACCACCACTCAACAGGCCGGTGATGAAAGATGAAGACTTTGATTGCTGCTCGAAAATGAGTTCTCTACTTCATTTCAAAATTCTGCATTTTTTTCATACTTCTGAGACACATTCTCCATTATCAATACAAATGCATTGACAGAAAA
The DNA here is from genome assembly GCF_023055435.1 of Haliotis rufescens. Lineage (NCBI taxonomy): Eukaryota > Metazoa > Mollusca > Gastropoda > Lepetellida > Haliotidae > Haliotis > Haliotis rufescens. The sequence continues at coordinate 54,134,833 of NW_025963779.1, read as the reverse complement.
TATGATAAATAGTTCATATTCAAAACACACACAAAATCTGTTTTTGGACAAAGTGATCTTGATAAAATTGTGATTGTCTTCAAACAGCCTCGGATGAAAATGTTAAATCCTGAACAGTATTCATAATTGGATCTCAAACATATGACTAGAAACACTGTGCAAGCATAATGGAAGTGACAGAATACTGACGAACTAATGTTCAAACTAAATTTTACATATCCTATGGAACATAAGATGCTCATATTGGTTTGTCTGGAGTAAGAATACTGTGCATATCTATAATGAACCCAATCCACACCCTAAAGCATCCTACATTATTACCCAGGTCAAAGGATTCAGTGTGCACTTGTTTTCATTTTCAGCTCTCTGGCAAGTATACAACCCATGCAGCCTGTGAAGCATTAGAATGTGTCATAACCATCTCATTCTACCAGGTACCCATTTACTGCCGGGTGGTGAACAGATGCATTTTTCGAACAGTCCCATGCAAGGAACCAGGAGCACATGTTTTACATGTGCTTCAATGTGAGGCAAGACGGAAGCCCTAGAAACTCTCAGGAGTCAAGCTGCCGAACACCGTCACCACGATCAACATTGATCAACTTTGAATAATATGTCAGTTACATTACGCCACATCAGCTTGATGTGGGAGGAAATCCTGGGCTTTCCAGGACAGGACTTGTTGGTGACTCTGATAGGATCTGCTTGTCTTTAAATTTCAGTTATTGATTCAAAATAGAAACAAGTGGATAATGTTGTGGTATCCTCCAGAGGGTAACTGTATTTTTCAACAGGTTCTCGCAAGAAGTTGAAAAACCAGTAGAGAGCGACTTGATGGACTTCACATACGGTTTCCAAAATGATTTTGATGGTTGACACGGATTTGAAAATAAATATATAGGATTTGTTAGGATATAAAACAAATTTTCAAATGGTTAAGAAATTCCATTATACATGAGAATAACCAAGTCAGAAACATGAATATTTATATGAGAAAACTTTCATGTGCAAATTTAAGGAACTTAAAAACCATAACATGTCTAGAAATTTGACATTTGTTGAAAAAAAGGTACATTCGATATTGAATAAATTGTGGAATATGGAGGAATTAAATTCATGATGGAGAGAACTCTCCTTGTGAATTGACTTTGACGAATGTAAAATTGAAGCATTTGGAACTAAGTGAATATGGTATTGTTAAGGGTATAGGAATGTAGTACAGGAAAGTTATCCTTACTATCGCCAGTATTTTATTAAAAAATAGCTTTAATACTTATTCTTGAAATATTTCCTGTGATTGAGCTTATCTTTGCAATGACATCCTGCCTTTTGTGTCATTAACCATATTCTGACAAATCATAGAACTGTTTGTTTGTTTGTTGTTTAACACTGCACTCAGTAATATTCCAGCTATATGACGGTGGCCTGTAAATAAATGAGTCTGATCAGACAATCCAGTGATCGATATTGTGAACAATGATCCAAGCCTTCAGGTATGAGGACACATGATCAACCAAGTCCCCAAAGTCCAAGCATCAGATCCAATTGGTTGCTGCTTATAACCAGCATGGGCATTGGAAACCAATTCTGACCCAGAATCCCCACGGATGAATTGACTGTATTATTATTATTATTACCTTATTCAACATAATAAGCACCAAGGGCGCTCTCAAATTAGAAATAGGGGGCTCTTTTTAAAATATTATTTTGGTGAAAAACAACAGAGTTGAAAGATCTTAAATTTTGTGGTTTATGCTGACAGCCTGAAATGTTAATACAACAGATATATTTTTCCAGAATTTAATTTCCCATAATTAAGGATGCATATAACACACATATTATACACGAATAAATAAGTCTTGTGTACATTGATCAATCGGAATGGGATTGTTCACTAGCCAATATATTAGCAAATATCTCCGTGGGCGCTTATTAGAGCGGCTTATTACGTCGAATACGGTAATAGTAAAGAAACATTCATTGTACTTGTGATGTATGTTTTACCACAGATCCTTTAATGCTTAGTGATGAATCTTCCAAATGTTAACAAATATTGTCAAAAAACATGCTCAGATTGTGTGCAATAATGCATGCTTTTTTCACCTTAGTCAGCAATATTACAGCTGCTAACATGTAGCATCTTAATAATCAACTTGGACCACACAAACCAGTGGTTGACAGTGCGAGCACCAGCAGGCTACAAGGACATACAGGGAGCTGGTACTCTCTGGATCTAACTCTTCAAATGCTCATCCAGTCATCGCCAATCTGATGCACATCTTAGATAGCTGTTACAATCAGCATGAGGTAGTGGAGATTATTCTGCCATGGATTCCAACCCTCCCTGAGAGAAATCCATACAGACCATTGACAAAACAAGGATATTGAGCCCTACTTCCGTGTTTGCAGCTCTTGTGCTGTATATTTTCAATGTGTTCCTTTTACACTGTAGATCAATATATTTGTCTCTCAGACAGTGCTGCCATTCTACATGTTGCACAAAGTACACTTTACCATTGGGAAAACTTTGGATATTGATTTTGGTCAAACTGGGCATACACTGATAGAAAAATACTGCCTTTATCTCAAGACACACAAAATATCTATACATTCCTGTTCATTAGGCACATATATCCATTGCAAATGCAATCTACTAGACTTCCCAATGCAGTTACGTAAAAGATTGAAGATATATCGCTAACATTTTGTGTCATCTCCAATATAGTTATTGCCTTAACGCACACGTGACTGATCAACTGTAAGTAATAGCTTATTCAGCTTATTTAGTTTCAAAGTAGAGTTTGTAATCGCATGGGTCCAAGATAAGGGTTATTCAGTATATTTAGTTTTCATGAAAATAGTGTTTGTATCCACATCGCACCAAGATGAACTTTTTGAATATTTAAACAGTTTTCATTAAAATAGTGTTTGTACCCAGATGGCGCCAAGATAACTGTTTATATATTTAATAACGTTTTCATAAAAACAGTGTTTGTATTCACATGGAGCAAGACAAACTTATTGAATATTCACACAGTTTTCATGAAAATAGTGTTTGTACCCACATGGCGCCAAGATAACTGTTTATATATTTAATAACTTTTTCATAAAAACAGTGTTTGTATTCACATGGTGCAAGACAAACTTATTGAATATTTAAACAGTTTTCATGAAAATGGTGTTTGTACTCACATGGCTCCAACAAGCAGGCTCTGGGACAAAGTATCCACCATGATGTATCGATAGTATCGTGGTACCGTGCTTTTCCCATCATGAAAAGAGCTGACGTCCAGATCTGGAAACACAAGACATATTCTCATAAGAAAACAAAATAACAGCCTTTAAAGATATCTACAGGAAAGAGATTCATGTCTTCAGATGATTCAAGGATAAAGGTTTCTGACTGAGAACAAAGGAGTTTTCAAAACATTGATGCAATGGAGCCAAACAAAGACACTGAATGGGATCAACATTACGGTTGATGCAATTATGTCCCATATGCTCTGAAATGCTTTCTGTCTGGTCCCTAAAAGTGAGGAAACTTTGGGACACTTTTGGACAGTTGGAAATATATATATATATACTTCTCAACTTCTGACAGGGATAATCACATTGTATTTAAACATACACTTGACATATTATGAGAATGATTATTGTGTATCATAGAGAGACAGAAACATCCCAATTAAAAGTAGAGCAGTATATATACATTACTAAGTCCTAATGATTTGTTAATCCTGAAAGTGGTTAATCCATATGCTTCGACTTGGATTGGTATAGTTTTGGATTGAAAGGTTTCAATTTTGTGCTTGCTTTCAACTTTATTAAAGGCATGTCACCTCTAGTCACAAGCTCTTATGATATTATAGTCAAAACCTTTTTGAGAAACACATTAATTCACATCTAAAAAATGTATTATTTGGATCCGCTATGGATAAACGACATTGTGACCACTGAATCCTCATTGGATAAACCACATTGTGACCTTGGAATCTTTATTGGATAAACCACATTGTGACCACTGAATCCTCATTGGATAAACCACATTGTGACCTTGGAATCTTTATTGGATAAACCACATTGTGACCACTGAATCCTCATTGGATAAACCACATTGTGACCTTGGAATCTTTATTGGATAAACCACATTGTGACCACTGAATCCTCATTGGATAAACCACATTGTGACCTTGGAATCTTTATTGGATAAACCACATTGTGACCACTGAATCCTCATTGGATAAACCACATTGTGACCTTGGAATCTTTATTGGATAAACCACATTGTGACAACTGAATCCTCATTGGATAAACCACATTGTGACCTTGGAATCTTTATTGGATAAACCACATTGTGACCACTGAATCCTCATTGAATAAACCACATTGTGACCTTGGAATCTTTATTGGATAAACCACATTGTGACCACTGAATCCTCATTGGATAAACCACATTGTGACCTTGGAATCTTTATTGGATAAACCACATTGTGACAACTGAATCCTCATTGGATAAACCACATTGTGACCTTGGAATCTTTATTGGATAAACCACATTGTGACAACTGAATCCTCATTGGATAAACCACATTGTGACCTTGGAATCTTTATTTGATAAACCACATGGTGACCACTGTATCCTCATTTTGGTTTGTTCTATCAAACTTGTGTACCTTTTCTCAGCTGGAATTTCCTCAGCAGATGCAAACTCAGACACCATATTGTAACCTAGATTAAAAACTTCGTCAACTCTAAATGTGTTTTCCCCAGACATGAAATGTTTTCAAGATATCAAACAATTAAGCTGGCAGCATTTGTAAATTTTAAGCTATAAATTCCCTGGTTTTCACTTAAATCTGCTCCGTGAACAAACTTTTTGAATGCAGCCAACAGAAAAAAAGTTATCCAATATTTAATGTTATCCAACGCTATCGGTATTCATCGAAATCCAGTCCTTTACAAAACTGACAACAAACCACACACATGTTTTCATCAAGAGACAAATACTTCTATCCAAAGTGGCAACAAAGAAAAATACCAAAAAAGTTAGGTTCCAAGTTAATCATATTTTGCTCATCTCAAAATGGTTAGATTCGTGTCAGTCAACAAAAGGACCTCCTGAGAAATAGGTCTGTAACAGGGTTACAGCATGTCTTCTCATTGGAGACTTCACTTCGGGATCACCACCATGAACCTAATCAGAGAAAACCCAGCTAGTATCAAGCCGTAAATTGAATTATACATTGTGTAACTAGATGATGTTCGCAGATCGTCCCAACTCCAACCAGACATGACTTGTCCTGTAGTTCAATTAGTTGTTCAATATTATAGTATTTCCATGTGGAGTGAGTGAGTGAATTGGGTGGATGCAACTTTGAAAGGTGTCGAGTTTGTGTTAGCTTGTGGGTTAGGATTGGGATTGGGCTTAGAAGTAGATGAGTGAGTGAGTGAGTGAGTGAGTGAGTGAGTGAGTGAGTGAGTGAGTGAGTGAGTGAGTGAGTGAGTGAGTGAGTGAGTGAGCGAGTTTTGAAAAATATTTCAGTTCTATCCTGGAGTATCATCTTAATTTGAAAGCCAAAAGTGATGCAGATTATAAATAATAAAAAATTCAAACCTGTATAAAAAAAATAGAATGCAACTTCTACCTGCAAATCATTATGACTCAGAATTCCACGACAGTGAGATGAGTTAAAATGTCCTGACAATCAAGTCACCAAAAAAAATTTGATTATGTCATTTAATCTGTTGACAGAAAATTCTAGCTGATCTCTGTGGGGTAGGAATGACAAATTTAATTTAAAGATGGCCGCCTTGACAATCAGAGCAAAGGCTTGTGGGATATGACGTATGATGGCAAATGTCAGTAAGCAAAGGACAGAGCTCAGAACCCATCATGGGAGACAAAATCTCAATCAGAAATGTCAGAGAATCCTGATGAGTTTAAAGCAGAGAAAATACTACATCCAAATGCACACTTGTTGCACTAACTCTTTAATATCCGTCCGAAGAAGATGGATCATTCCTGGCCATAGAGAGTGGTTAATGGTTTTATGTGTGAGCAATTCCCTGGAGATGTTCTCTTTATCATGAATTCACACTCTCCTAAGCTCATAAGCAGAGCTGGATATGACTTTATGAAAGGACCGTGGAACAAGCCCACATCTTACTCGCAAATCATACAGTGAGAAAAGGGAATTGGATGAAAAATGAGGTTTATTCTCCTGAGTCTAAAGTTATATGAAAACTTGATGTCATAAAAAAGTCATTTAGACTTTGTGCCAAAGATATGAAAATTCAATATTTCTCAAGGTTCAAGGATTATGTACAACTGATGTGTGATCAAATGAACTCAATGTATCTGAAAAAAGCTGGACATGTAGTATCATAATTTATCAACAAATTTACAAAATTAGCAGTGTTATAAACAAAACTGACTTTGAAATAATAGACCACTTTTTCAGAAAATGTCCTTTCATGTATACATCAAAGACATAATATTATATGTCATGTGACGCTTTCATGTGACATGTGATGAGCACACCTGGTAAATGTCACATGATTCTGTAGTGTGTCATATCACATCCTTGTGTTATAAATGTCTCGCATCACACCTCACACATTCCATATAACAGATGACATGGACAGGAAGGCCACAATCAGTTTTCATTCACAATGTTCAAAATGAGCCCCGAGTCAAATATAAATTTAAAAACCATTTAGGACATCTGTGTACACGATATATTGATGGATGTGATTCACAAGAAGAATGAGTGAGTGAGTGAGTTGGGTTTAACGTCACTTTTAACAGTATTCCAGTTATATTGTGGGAGGTGAGCTTAATGTGGGAGGAAAGCCCAAAGTGATGCACGTCTCAGTTCTACCACTTCAGTGAAACTCACAAGCACAGGTATGGTCCTGACAAACCTAGAAACATAATTGGGGCGAACGGGGATTCGATCCCACAATCATAGGTTTCTTGCGTGCCCAAGGGATGCAACTCTGCACAACAAATCGCGGCGCCTTAGACGACTGGGCCACCCGTGCCCAAACAAGAGGAATGAATGTTCAGTAGGACTATGTATAGGGTGTATTTCTTCAAGTAAAAAACGACACTAACACACAAAGCAATCTTCTTTGTCTGTAGATAATTGCCTAGTCATGAATCATGGCTGTTGTTTGTCTGCAATTAATTTAATCAAAACCAATGTAGATTATAAAAATAGAGAAGTCTAGCTAGCTGACTAGAATTAGAAAATAAACTTGTTAGAAGAGAGAAATGTATTGAGTGGAAAAGACATCAGACTTTTTTGTAGTCTAATACTTGGAGATAATAAAATAATGTGTAGCAGGGTGTTAGGTAGTGAGGCGGGCAGGTGGGAAGATCTGATTATTAATTTATAATGGCCTCATGGTCATAGTATGTGTGTGTAGCTCAATGAACAGGAAACAGGCAGTTCCTGTGGCTACAGCCTTGACCATACAAGTACATGATACCGTGCCAAGGTGCAGCTCTACGCGTACAAATATAAGCTGGAAAGATTCTAGGTAGTTTTATGCTGACATCAGTACATCAGCTTGAGAGTACTGAGCTCAGAGCAGACAAATCATTGGCTGATCATACACAAATTTGGAATCAATCCTCAGTAGACATTATGGCCATCTAATCCTCATTTTATCTGTTTACAAAATCATGAAGGGACTGGATATTTTGCTATATATCCCTATATATCCTGTTTTCCGAATCGTTAATGGAAACAAAGCAACCCCATTTACCGAAATTGATGGGATGGCGAACAGTGTCAAGAGGTCAGGCAAGGTCACGTCGCATTAAAGGTCTCGTCTGGCATTATTACATCAAAGTCACGCCCTGCGTTGTAAACATGTGTCTGTCTGCGAACACTAACAGCAGGAATTAAATTCGTGTGAAATGGGCAGGACTTGGTAGCCCATGATAAATGTGTGTACCATGAAGCATTGGGTGACGACAATATATTGTGTTTCTGATGGATATCAACCCAGCTTCCTGTAAACTGCCATAGAATCAAGCCCACTGGTGCGATCTAGTTCAATCACTTGAATGCCCAAAATAGAATGGAAAAGAACAGAGCAGAAACTATAAACTCTTAGAACAGGAGAGAGAAGCGATAGAAGTGGTTTAGTTAGCTAATAACAACCACCACCATCACAGAAGAGAGATTCCACAACCTCAATATGTACAAAAACGAACATGTGAATAAAAATAAACTCCCTTCAGGATAAAAAAAAAATGTGCAAAAATGTCAGAGAAAGATAAATATTCTGTTACAAATTAAACTTGAAGTTTTGTTATCAAACTAAACATTAAACCAACATTACCATTATCATTGTAATTAGTTTTAATTTTCCAACATAAACATGGAAATATTTCCATATTACATTACCCCAAATATCTAATTTGCTAAGAAAGTTCCAAATCTAAATTTCTTTCAAGCCTAATTGCAAATGTTTGTTTGCTGTTAAACGCCAAAATCATACGCATTCCCGCTGTATGATGGTAGCCTGTAAATAATCAAATCTGGACCAGACAATCCAGACTTTCATTATGAACAATGCTCCATGCCATCACAGTACGATGACATGCAAGCAACCACGTCACCGAGTGACCACCCGATCCACTCTGTCGCCTTTTACAACCCCCAAAGATTGCTGGGGACCTATAATCCAAACTCCCCACACAGCTTTGACAGTAATTAAATATCTACCCATGACGCACCCTGTTCTTGTTGGAGCGTTTATGTTTATGCTGATTCCTGCAAACCACAAAATTACAAGACATCCTTTTCCAACTGTATTCCACTGAAAACAGCAGCCATACAAAGCTGCTAATCCATCTGTGACATAAACAACGATAATTCGCAGGCACTGTGCTAAGATACACATTTATTAGACAAACAGAAACCATTAAGGTTGTTTAAAACTGAATTACCACATAATTCTCTCCAAACGCCTAGAGCAGACGTAGCAGTTGCTTCAAAATGACAAATGTTGATGAAAATTTCATTGGCTTCTTCCATAATGTCCGTAATTGAGATAAGAAAGAAATATGAAATGTTTCCTCGGAAATAAAACAACCATTACGAAATGCAGCAGCGATGAATACACACAAAAGTCATTTTCTGATTGCAGAATTATGTAAAAAGTCACTGATATCTCAGTTTGACATTTTTATCTGTCATAAATGTTGGAGTGAAGCGAAGTTTCACAACTCAGAGCTCAGTGAGCACATGGTGATGGAGTTTTATGATTTGTGACATCATTTGGGATTACTCCTTAATATGGGAGCCAAAACAGAGTAGGTTAGTAAGCTTGGTTCAATGTGGCTTTGACAGTATTCATGTTATATCACACCATGTCAGCTTGATGAAGGAGGAAAGCCCCGAGAGATACAGGTCTTAGACATTTACCACTTTGGTGAAAACCACAAGCATGGGTATATATACAAACCTAGAAACATGATTATGGTGAATTGGGATTTGAACCCTGATCATAGGTTTCTGGTGAATTTCATAGTGATTGCAGTAGCGAATGGGCCTCCCATGTCCCCCTGCCAAAACTTGAACTAAAACCTGCTTTGTAAGTGTGCCACACATATGTCTGAGTACTATTTGATCCCCTCTATATAATGTGAATTTAAGATTAAGAAAAACAATGGTTTGTAATCAGTCGGAACAGGACATTCTTCACACTGGTCATTAACCGGTGAGAATATTAGCCTTTGTTTCTTATTAATTTTTTAGATTTTATCTTTTTCAAACGAGAAAGGAAATACATGCACGAGTTTGACCTTAAGTAAGAATTAACGAGGCCAGGAGCACAGAACAAATCCTGCAATATTGGAGGATTGAGTCACATGGATGAACTCGCCCATAAGCATGGCGAGTGTGAAATATGCTCCAAATTGGCCCTTTAGCCTTCAGATATGAAGAAAAGCATGAAACAGGATTTTAACAACTCATGTGCATTTCAAACAGCTGACCATGAAAGGCTTCCATTTGGCCATATTGAGAAACGCCAATAATATTCTCATTGATGACTGCACTTTCAGAGACCCTTGGGCATTGGAAAATCCACTTTGTCTTTGAGGTTTTTATTGGTACTGTACACTTTCGGGCAGGAGAAAGTCTGAGCTAGCATAAAATGGCGTGAGATGTCATAACAGCCAGGTCACATCACACAGGAGACACACGGACATGAAGACAACCAAACCTCAGATGGTTAGAAAGTCGCTTGGAAGAACTGAGCGTCATAGCATGAATAAGCATTTCTCTGATGTAATTAAATTGTTTTAAAATCATGAATCTTATGGTTGTAATGCTTGTGAAAACACCATCTTGTTTCCCTTGCTGTGAATATAAAGACTTTGTTCAGAGTACTGAAAAGTGTTGACATATTTTGGAGGCATAATCTGGATGATAAAAGGTTTTCTCCTTTACCTAGATCTTTTGGAACCACTAAAACATATGAAGTATTTGACGTATGGGGTTTACCATTAGTTCTTTGATTCCAATGCCAGCAGGGATCTTGGCGCTGGTAGTTAGTGGCTCTCTCTAAGAACCTTGTGGCAGTGGCTAAGGAGATGCATGTGTAGTATGTGGGGTGCATAACACCCTATGTCAGCTAAATGAACAGTATTAGAAAATAATGGATACATTTCCAATAGCGTGGCACTACTTTGGCACTTTATTGCATTGCCCAATTCGGACAGCTATTTCTGATGGAAGAGGAATCAGTCAGCTACAGGTCCTTCACCTTGGTCATGGTAATTAGTTGTGTGGAGATTTGCATCACGGATTCCTGTGGATATTTGTAGAGTACTATTTGAACACTCTTTATATTTGTTTGGTTTGATATTATCATAAACCCTATATCTTTATCAAACATTAAGTTCAACATACATTCAGCACAAAATAAGCACAACATGTCCAGAAATGCATATTTGTTTATGAAAAAAATCTTTCTGTTGTCATGGCATCAGGAAAACATGAAAAAGACATGTCAGCAAAGCCAAGCTGAGAAAGCATTTTATTAACATTTCAGAAGAGCAAATATCACAGCCTAATGATAAAACCATGGTAAGCTTCAAAATTTTCAACTGATCTTTGAAATGTCTTCCAACAAAAATCTTTTCAACTTTTTCTTGAAGCTCCAAATCTTAACTCAATGATGCTGGTTCTGCAAGAAAAAAACTAGTTCCTAACACAACTGAACTCCATGTGTGCCTTGCACCTATTGCGATCCTGAGAAAACCAGTTTCCCCATTACTCGTTGCAGTGCAGGTGTCTCACTGCTGGCTCCTGTAATCACTGGCTTCAACCATATGTTGGCTTTTCAGCTCCAAACAACTCACACTGGGTTAATTTCACAATTTCCTCAAAACTGCTGAGGGTATTTCTCAAGAACTTTTATGCTAATTTTCATTTTACTATTTTTTCTTAAATTTGAGACTTTTATTTCATTATCTCTTTTGACATGATTATAATTGGCAGGATAATTCAATTAAACCGTCAAAGACATTCTTATCAAATTAATCTTATTAATGACACGCCTAACTGCACAAAAGCTTGAAACAGAAAATTAATAAACACACATTTTTTGTCAATCATGAATGTGTTTGAATAGTTTGATAAGTTGATCAATGTAGCTGATTAGGACCAGTGGATGTAAATATTTAGTATTTCACATCGCATATCTCACAACTTCCTTCTTGCTGAATCCCAATTTGTCACCTCTGGGTTGATAAGTTGGTTGAAAGAACAGTTCCTGATAACACTTGCACAGTCTACGGTGAACCTGATACATTTTGGAAATCTAAGGAATCTAGCCCCTGTTTTTGTTTGAGAAAACATTTATTTACTGTTTGGATACATATTGTGAAAACACAGCCTGTGAGTTCTCAATTGCTAAAACTTATTTTGGAGTGTCCATGAGTGCAAATCATTACTGATTCAGTTTTTTCTTTAAATATACTAAGATTGGTTATCTCTTAAAAAAATGATAACTATTCTTAAAAAAACAGCCTCAAAGAATTCCACACACTGCAGGGAACCTAATGATGGAGACGATGAGCCCAGAGAATAAGTACCATCTTTGTCTGAGGGTTGGCGGGGATGTCTGAGAAACATGTTTGTACAATGTTCACTTTTCAACAGGAGCTCAGCAGTGTCCAGAGTTATCTCCCCTTATGTTTGTACATGGCCCCCACCACGTAATGCTACCAGCCGAGGGGTAACGATCCTAATCCGAAATTCTCAGATACAAATATGTCTGATACTGCGATACTGTAAATATATATGGTGAATTGGCAATATGATCTGACATTACTCTTGATGGTGCAAAGATGCCAAAGATGAACCCATAATATAACTGATAATTGCAGGAGGTGGACACTTTCACCAACCAAAGATAACGATATGACCGTGGCTTTCAAGAGGAGGTTAAAAGGCTGACTGATTGAGTAGGGGCTGCTGCAGTTCTTAGTTGGAATCTTCCAGCAGAAATTTCTTTTGGATATGGAAGTTGTTTTGACACTTTTATTTATTAGTATCAGTGTTGGAATATCATGAGGATGGCGTTTATCACCACATTCAGCAATATTTCAGTTATATATCAAGTCTGGACCAGACACTCCAGTGATTGATATTATAAGCAATAATCCATTCTGTCAAGTAACGCAGACGCATGCGAGTGCATGAGTAAGTGAAGAAGTACATCAGTTAGTGAGCATGTGCATGTGTGAGTGTGTGCATAAGTGAGTGCATGTATGTATGAGTGTGTGCATGAGTGCATGCATGTATGAGTGAATATTCTAGTCAGTATGTGTAAAAGTGCATGAACAAAGATTGAGAGCCTGAATATAAGGCTATCATTGATAACCTTGAGAACTGTTTCCTGTTACAAAATAATGTTCAGTAGTCTCATGATTCCTCGAATCTGACTTGATTTAATCTCCCATGAATTGAGCAAACATATCTCCTTTAAACTATCCACAGAAAGGATCCAAACTTAGCACTGATTAATGCAGAGCGTCAACAGCATGTCAAGTGCATACCCATCAAAAACTTTCCCACGAGTGCTACCTACCTGTTTCAGGAACAATATCAGCCACCATTTTAGCTTCCTCTTAGTGTTCAAGTCTTAGAGGAAGGAAATTTAATTATTTGCGACACACAATCATGCTCAATTTCCTTCCAATGGCTATGCTATTGCTCTCAATGCTCTGGCATTGTTCCTCTGACTCTTCCACTTCAAAAATAAATTTCAAGGATGCTTTCCCCATACTCTAGACAGAGCAGAGAACCTAGATTTCAGGTCTAAATTAAGAAAACCAAGCCAAATACTTGTTTCATTCTTACCAAGCGACAGATTTAATCAGCAACATAAGATGAAGGGTCCTATTTCCGACAACACTACATTTGCCTACATTTGTATTTGTTAGGCAAATCAGCTACTTTGTGCAGGGCTTGTGTATACATCCATATTCTCAGATGGCATCCCACATAAACCATATACATAGGGTGTCATTTGGAAGCAAATATTAATTTGTATTTGACATTTTTTAGTGTTTACCAGTACTAACATCAACAGAATTGTAATCAAAACTTGACAAACCAGGTCTGACTTTATTATCATTCCAAGTAAGGAAGTAGAATGAGTGAGTGAGTGAGTTGGGTTTAACGCCGCTTTTCACAGTATTCCAGTTATGTCAGCTTAATGTGGGAGGATAGCCCGAAGTGATGCAGGTCTCAGACGTTTACCACTTTGGTGAAACCCACGAGCACGGGTTAGGTGCTGACAATCCTAGAAACATAATCGGGGTGAACCGGGATTCAAACCCACAATCATAGGTTTCTGGCGTGCCCAATGGACGCAACTCTGCACCTTAGACGACTGGGTAGAGGGGTGGTCAACTGGATAGTGTGTTTGCTCACTTAGCACATGGCCTTGGTTTCACTCCCAACTCAGCAATGATGTAAGCCCCAGAACAGCATCCTATTGATGGCACAATTCAGTAAAAACTGAGCTGAGGCAAACAAATAATCATTCTGTCAGAATATTTGATGAGTCCAAAATGTTTAACTTGTTCAGTCAATGGGTGAGCAAATACACAATTATGTATAGAATGCTCGTACAGTGCACGGCCATAACCCTCTCCAGGAGTCATAAAGCCAGGGCAGATGGTTCACAAACCTCATAATTGATTTAAAGAGGAAACTATCGGCCCAATTAAACTCCCAATCAACCATATTTTCAAATTAAGCAATCAGAACTGGCGCACTGGGTCACGGAGCGAGAGGATGATCGGGATCGGGCAGGCACTTCCAGTCCAACATCATTTTTACGGGGTTATACGTTCTTTGATTGGCAATAATGATTTCCTTGTGGCCCAAACCATGGTCCAATTAGGAATGACTGAGAGAAACACATGAGCTAAGTCACGGAGACATGTACATGCAATGATATGGATTGATGCCTCAGATGATCTTGATAAATAACATGTAAAACTTGCTGGGGTATATATTACTTGGCATGTTTATCCCAATTAACTTCAAGATGTTTTTATCAGCAGTGTCCAGATATGATATGTTGAGAAATGAAGCACGACAATATCAAACATGAAGGGCGGCTATATCTCTGCATACATATTTTGATTCTATTTCATTAAACCATAAGCTTCCAACTGTCAATTTGAACTGAAACCTTTAACATTACCAGATTTTATCAAATCTATTTTTTAACTTCTTATCTGAATATCACATTATTCATTTCCATGTATACATCATTAATGAAAATGTTTGAAATGGTTTTGAAAATTTTTTTTTTTTAAATTAAATAAAGGAAAAATGATTAAACAACCTTGCAACACACACTGTTTGACCTTGCAAACATCCTCACCCAGTACTCATTCATGATCATGTCACACTTCCTCAAGCCACCGGGCTACATAACTTGTCAGCCAATAAGCGATTAAGTGGTTGCCCAAACGCAAATATTCTGCAAAAGAATAATTTTTGCAGCTGGAATGCCCAAGCAGATATTATTAAACCAAAAGAAGACCTAAGTTTAAGCCATTTCAGAGACTAGTTGTAATGTAACTCATTGAGGACCAACCTTTTGGGGGCAGCTTGGACCCCTTGAAATAAAACTAATTTGTCCCAGAAAATATTGGAACTAAATAATTTCTCAAAGTTTACCCATATGAAATTGTTAAAAGGATGTCCCCTGGGTCATGAAAGATTCCTGTTTTCAGAGGTGCAGTGTCTGGAGACATATTCTGTCTCAAACAAAAATCCAGAGAACCCTAGTTCCAGGATATTAGAACAGGACTGGGCATTTATTGGGTTAAATACAGTATAACATGATTCTTATATATTCTATATATATACACAGGCAGTGACACATGTTTAGATGTTGTCAGGTTGATGTGATTATCAACCCATGGATATTTGATTGTGACTGATGGCTTTACATTTGGAAGAAGATATACCTATCTTCAGTACAGTAATGAAAATGCCTGGCCAGGTCATCAAGGTCAGACATTATACAATGAAATATCTCTCTACTCCATCACAGTCCTAGGATAGCAGCCCTCACTGGGGGAACCCACATTAATACTTCACTGTTATGAATTTCATATCTCATCACTGACGACAGCCTGACAGAGGAAAAGACGACACTTGTCATAACATACGAAAGTGTAATGAAAGGGTGATATATCTGGTAAAATATCTTTCAAGTGCAAGGAAAATATACACTTTGAAGGTCAAGGTCATCAGAAGCAATGGAGGAACATCAGAATGATGGAAATGCAAGTTTTTCCTCAGTCATAACATCCTGTGCTCGGTTTTCACAGAAAGATAGACAAGTGTGGTCTTATGTGATTAGCCTCTAAAGAATTAGTTAATTTGGGATGTTTTAAGTTTTCAGCGGAAGTGCCACATGAGATTTTTAAAGATGGCACAATCTTTTTCTAACATTCTGCCTACAACATGCTACATTTGAAGTGTGTATTCATTTCTAGGGTGTCAATGAGGGTGATTAACTATAGACAGTTAAGCATCAGATCCTGTGTAGACCTTGATATGTCTTGTTGTAAACATGGTGGAATCACCTCTGTGCTGTCTGCCATACAACTAATTCACCGACAACAGAAGACTGCATCATTGACTTCAGATGTTGGCCTACATCACTGACTCAACTTATGGGAAGGATTCAGTCACAGCCATCCATCTCTACATGCAGGAGCTTTGCTTTGATAGGAAACTCAAATAACAACAGGTCTTTGTCTTTTGTAAATATCAGCTTCATCTTCATGTAACGAGAAGAATCTATAAGATATGTCCTCCTGTCTTGTCTTTGAAATATGAATTTGAAACTGTGAAAAATGATAATTACACATGTCTCTTTATAACAACATTGATTAAGATTCTCGTTCTTCAAACTGTCGTCCATGTTTCTCGATACTGATAAGAATATAGTATTCTCAGACGAGTGGAAGGGTAATGATGGAGAGGAAAACACAACACCAAGGAACGTGTGGAAGGGTGTGAGTGATGTCACAGGGTTATCCAACAGAAAACAATGTCAGATAACTCCAGCTAGCTTGGATAGCAAACGGCCATCCCACACAGACACTGGTTCAAAAACGTGACGAAATTTTCAACACTTTTATCAATGTTTTCGCCTTGATTAATGTCGAAGGTTATCAGTTTTGGGGAGGGGTTTTATCACTAATGAAATGATAGATCAGCTGAGGTTGCCAATTCTGACATGGCCACTGATTGGAAGCTGGTATTCCAGAGAGGTTTGGGTTGGAGGTCAGTCAACGGTTTACCGCCCACCTTTCATGAAAGCAAATTTTTTATGAATATAAATTAGAAACTTGTTTAAGGACCACAAGGTATACATTTTTTCTTCTCAACAGTCAGCAGTGTTCAGCAATCCCCTTTGACTGACTGAGTGAGTGAGTGACTATTATATAGTTCTCACGATGGCCTGTCAGTAATGCAGTGTGGATCTGGCAAGCCTGTATTTGGTAGCATCAGCAATGACCCACGCCCTCAGAGTAGGATGACCATTGTATTGTAACCACCTGATCATCCTTTTAGTAGCATCTTACAAGAAGGAGAAGGAGAGAAGAGGAGGGGAGAAAAAGAATGAAATGTGGAGGAGAGAAGGGAGATGAGGAGGAAGAGAGCGGAAGAGGGTAGGGAGAGGAGAGGAATAGAAAGGAGGAAGATAAGAAGGAAAAGATGGAGAAAAGGAGGAGAGAAGGAGAGGAAGGAGTGGAAGAGAAGGAAAGAAGGATCGAGAACAGAAGGAAAGGAGATGAAGAATGAGAAAAAAGGAAAGGAGGGAGAGAAGGAAAGGAAGGAGAGAAGGAAAGGAGGAGAAAAGAAGGAATGGAGAAGAATGAGAGGAGGAGGAACAGGAGGAGGAGGAGGAGAAGAAGTTTAGTATGGAATGTTCATGACAGCGAAACCCTATTAACCTTAATAGTACTATTTTAGATAAATCGGACTGATTACTAAATTACGATTACCAATATAGCTTTTATTACATATATATGTTCCCAACAGAAAAACATTACCCTGAAGGGAGTTGGGGATAGTCAGCAACCTGTGCTTGTTGTAAGAGGCGACTGAATGGATCACATGGTCAGACTCGGTTGATTGTCATAACACCCAACAGCGTGGATCATTACTCATGATATCAATTGCTGGTTTCACTTTCCAGACTTGTAAATTTATAGGATGCTGTCATGTAGCTGGGTGTTGCATGTTGTTGAGGCGGCATTGGACAACAAATGAACAAACACAGCAGTAAATGTCCTGTAAACAGGGATCCTGAAAGAGGGTCCCGACTTTTGTTGTTTTTCTGTGTAGCACTCGCTGATATCATGTTTCATAGAAGTTCAAGACATCATTTTAAACTGCACAACCACAGTCATATTCCTCTGTTTTGACATTCTTGGGACCATAAATGATGAGTGAGAGTGTTATCAAATACAGTCTCTAGCTTATAAAGTCTTCCCCAAATGTACTTCATTGATTCAATCAGGGGTGTAACAAACATTAACCCTTCATCAGTGCATCCTATTTGGTGATGCTGCTGATAAATAGGCCAAAATATCCTGATGTTATTTACAAACCACCTGCTATTTGGCGACAGAATCAGTGACATTTTCAATTTGTGATTATCAGCAAGTCAAGAAAGAAATGATACATCCTGTTGACTGATGAATAACACAGAAAACCTTTCCTCCCTGAGTGTACAGCAAGTGATAGGCTTTGCCAACACGCACTATGTAACTTCACTGTCACAAATAAAAACTTGGTGTTTTGGAAAACTTTAAATTGAAGTCAGAAAGATCAGGATGATAATTTGTGCGAGCAGCGTGATTGTTTCAGTTATCAATATACAAGATAATCCCAAGTTCTAAATACTCTATAAGAAAGGAAAGGTTATCAGAACAATTTTATTGGTTGTTGGCTGGGCTTAGTAAATATTGCAATATTGATAGGTATCACAGTTAACATAAACAAACTATTTTTCCAACAACTATGTATAGGTTGTGTTCAATTTCATCCTTGAATTCACACTCAGATGCAACTGATTTCAAACTGAAAATGATAAACCAAAAAACACAATCTTGGGAAGTGAGTGGGTGAGTCTTTACATTGCTTTCATCAATAATGCAGTGAATTAAGATATTTACACCTTGGCAACACCCACATGGGTACTGATACACCTGGGTCCAAACACTGTGCGAATCAAGGACTTGAATCCAGTAACAAGTGACACTCTGTTACCATCACAGAATCATTGCTGCCACAGTGTGAACACTGTGCCATTACGCAAATCTTGAAAATACCGCAGGCCAACCTACTTTTAGTGACATGAATTTTGAGAGTTTGTGTGGGGGGATGTGTATGTTAATTCTGCTGGGTTTAAAAAATGTGAAAAGAGTGGTTCCAGATTTTAACATTACAGTAAAGCACCCACTTCTCCTTCACATTCCAACAACTATGTAATGAGATCACTATCAAAATAGCAAAGCAGATTCTAGGAGTACCAAAAAAGTCAAGTATATTTATTCCCGTATGTAGATAGTTTGTATCCTGCCCTACGAGGGTGTTCTGTGCAATAAAAATTCTTGATTCTTGATTCATTCTCATCTATATATAATTTTCAGTCTACAAACAAACAAAATTAACAAGAAGGGAAAAGTAATTGGCATCTCAGCAGTCATTGGTTGTTTGTTTGGAGTTCAAATCCTTGCCTGCTTGTAGGCTGCCAAGCACAGTGGGGAGCTGTGACTGATGGTAGTGAGTAGTAACAGAATAGAGCTACATAAACAAGCCAAAGCTGTGTGGAGCTTGAGGACACTTCAGCAGAGGGAGGTTACTCTTCATAGTGAGCTGTTGTGCCACTGGAACCAAGTGAGTGAGTGAGTGAGTTGGGTTTAACGCCGCTTTTAACAGTATTCAAGTTATATCGCAGCGTGTCAGCTTAATGTGGGAGGAAAGCCCAAAGTGATGCAGGTCTCAGACGTTTACCACATCGGTGAAACCCACGAGCACGGGTATGGTGCTGACAAACCTAGAAACATAATTGGGGTGAATCGGGATTCGAACCCACAATCATAGGTTTCTGGCGTGCCCAATGGACGCAACTCTGCACAGTGAATCGCGGCGCCTTAGACAATTGGGCCACCCGTGCCCCCCACTGGAACCAAGAACAGCTCCCAACATGGAATAGGAAATGAAGCTGGAACATGACATGACAGAAGGCCTAGGTTAGGCTGTCACTCCGCCAACATACAATCAGGTATAGAATAAGTTCAATCACACAGACAAGCCATTAAGTCTTTCTCTTGTCATCCCTGAATTATTCATGTGATAGGCCCTCGTCAATCTGTTACTTCCTAATGATAAAACAAACAGGGTTCTGTACTTAGAGCCTCTCAAGCAGTCCTGGTTACAGTCTTCACACATGTTTCAGCCATTGCATGATAAGACCTCCCACAATGTGACAATGATACAACCCAAGAATACCTCCACCATTGTGATAGCAACACAACAATACAACCCAGCCTCACAATCTTATCTTGCAACAGAGATGTGCAGCCGTTGTGCAGCCGTTGTGCGCAATCACACACAAGTGGTAGTCGCATCGGCAACACCTGACTACTCTCTGCATCCACATGTGCAACAACTGTTCTCTGTGATGTGCGTATCAGTTTGTTTACATCACAAAAACAGCCCTGGCAGGTAGATGAAGATTTTTTTGTACTTTCTGGAAACCAAGTTGAGACTGTAAATAAACGGAAGTGTTACTCGAAACGCCAGACCAATATACTCAATACACACAGCTTTCTGGAATGTTAAGTATGTTAGATTGGTCTTGTTCATGAATTTTAACCTCTTTTAAAGTGAGGGTAGAGTGAGTGAGTGAGCTAGGTTTAATACTGCATTGAATAATGCTTTGGTAGTGTTGATCCAATGAAGCAGGCCATTAACATTTTATTGTGTGTGAAAAGTATAAGCTAATAGAGACAGAAATTAGCAGTGTAAAGATACGGTGATACAGTGATACAGTATTGTATCGAGGCCCACAATACAGTACATCCATTTACAACCTCTGTATCACGATACATACACTACATTACAAGTTACATTGGTGGAAAAACATGAACAATCACAGAAACTGATCAACAACCAGCTAACACAGTTTCTCTATTATTTTCCCCGGTTGTCTATAAATGGCATAATATATCTACAATGCCCTCAAGCCTATAAGTTTCTGCCCTACAATATCCCATCTTAGTTCTGATAAATCTAAACACAAATGATTCAGAGTCGTGGTTGACCTGCAAAAAGAAAGAATATCAACTTGTGAAATAAAAGAACTGAATCGGGATACAACTAATATTGCACACATAGTATCTGGATACTAATCATTTCAGATGTATAGTATCAGGATACGTATTGTACCCCTCCTACTCCATCATATCAGTACATCTAACAGAAATATATACAAATTTGAAAAATGAAGATTAATTCCGGTCTTAATTAATAAACCAGGATCTTTCTCCACCAAAGTTACTTATTCACAAACATAGCCTGATGCTGTTACAGATGATATTGTCAATAATCCTAATCTGACTTTTGTCACTTGAGAAGCTCCAACAACCCAATGGTTTCCCAAGCGTAAAACAGCTCCCTTCCAAATGACATCAAAAACCTGAAAAAATGTAGGATCTAAATCTTCTAAGAGTGTTAATTTCCATTCAATCAATTTCACTTCAGTATTGAACTCTAGCAAGGAAGGACCCTGTATCATCAAACTCAGTCTTTAGCACAAATGACAGACTTGGATCCTGCTTGTACAGCAATTTAGGTTCCCTGGGGGGTGGGGGGACCAGATGTCCCCCACAGGCACCACATAAACATGGGTAAGGTGAAAGGTTCATGCAGGCATCTAGGGATCAATACAGCGTATCATTCTGCGGTGGTGTCAAGCACCATCCTCCTCTTCATCCTCCACACTGCTGGATGAAGACAAGTGTTACACCATTTGAATAAAAATATTCATTTGATCATTTTTGCAAAATTATTGATTTCAAGTCAACTGGAGTCTACACAATTGTTGGAATAAACACACACAAAAAGTATTAATCTTTCTGCATCTAAAAATAATGGTGTTTTTGTGTTCAAAATTAAGCCCTCTTGAAAATGATTAGTTTTGAAATTCATTTTTTAGACATTTGTAATTACATGAAAACATTAAAAAGGATTTGGACATATTTTTTTCTCACCTTCCATATCCAGAGGCATGTGCTCTGAATAATCTGACTGAAAGATGTTAATGAGTTTTCAGAAAATACCTATATATTAAAGATATGATAATGCCACTGAAACCTTTGAAGATATAACAAGCAAATTTTGTAAGAAGAATACATATCAAAGTTTATATGAATGAAAAGCAATAATATTTCTTCTCGAATAAATTTACAACAGGTTTGACAAATTGCATCTGATCTCATCATGAAATACACCTCCCAAATCCCATTTCTGAACATCACGTTGAGGCCAGGAATCAAAGACATGCTGAGAGATCACAGTTCCCTGCAGAACGCAGTAAAAGAGTTTGTTTTCCTCTTGAAATCCTTCATCGATGTGTCAGATATAACAAAGGACATACACGACCTGTCACTTCCTGTCATGTAGCCATTCCTGTACATGTTAGTGCTTGTTTTTCCATGTCAATGTCAGGAAAGTGACGCAATGACTTTTTTCTGTCGTTTCCGGATTTCCTTTAGCTCACGTATATTTATGGCGGATGACAAACGCTGCATTGAGATAAAGTGCTACATAAAAGGAACATATTGACGATCCCCGTAGAGGAAATTTTCTGATTGGTTATGTCATAACTTTGGCAGATTTCACTGGGAGAGTGCCAGTGTGTGACGCAGAAGAGTTGGAGATGAACGATATTAGCCTTGGCCTTCACAAAAAGCATGGTGAACCTTCAATAACCGGGAAGCATGAGGGGACTTTTTGGTTGGAAATGGAAAACAAGGCCATAAAAAGTAAATTTTGGTTAATAGGACATGACAAGATAATGAAGTTCTGATGGAGAGATCATAGGTTATCTCCCTTTGTAATAGCATCATGCCGTGCTCCATCGCTATGGGTACTAACTAACCTGTCCCTATGTAGAAGATGTAAAACAATGTGTTATTCTAAAACTCTGTTTTATAAAAGGTTATTGCAATGAGTGGATGCTTTCATTACAATACCATCACATGCATTGAGCTTCGTTGCTAAATGTCAATGTATCAATACAATAAGTATTACATACATATGGTAATATGGAAAATAACATTTTTTTGCAAAAACAGAAGGGAAGACTGTCAGAAAATGCAAAAAGTATCCCTATTCTTTAAACCAACAACTTTGGTGTGAATCATTAAAGAACAGGCAACAGATCTTTTCAAATCAAAGAAGTTCAAGAACATCCAATTAATTATAAATATGAAAGGATCGGGTGTTCTTTAGCTTCTTTTGAGTAGTATATTATCTGTTCTCATTGAAAATCTGATGAAGGTGGATAAAATATTATTACTTGCTTTCAATTATATCCAACATCCACATTAATCAGCCTGGCCTCATTCACTGCAGAAAACACTCATTAAATTTCTCCATCATATGAAACACTGCAGTGATATTACAACCAATTTATGAAAGGAATGGCTGCTAATAAAATCTCTACTGATCTTCATCAAACATAAGATAGCAATATTCATGGCAACACAAAGAATAATGGTTTGTCATCTTTAAGCCATTGCATGTTTGTCCTTCATTACTGTTACAAACACAAAATCATCAATTTTCTATCATGATTAATCTTCCATACAAAAGGAAATCCTTTAATAAACGTACCAAGAGGCCCTCTAAGAAAAACTCCGCTTTCGCCATGCTATTACTGCATCAGGAAAGCAACATGTACAATACACCTGATTAATGATGAAGTATTATCACATGATGGCATAGAATTGATCATCTTTATTAAATCTGATGGATAAAGACAAGCTTTATTTACAATGTCATTTGTGCTTCTGTCATTAATCACCCCATTCTGTGAGGTTAGATGCACAACATCACATCCAGGCCATACCAAGATGTATCTGTATTTTTCTGAGTCATGTGTCAGCTGATTCTGTTGTAGGGAGCAGTGAAAAATTACGCACATCAGGTTTCAAAGAAACACAAGAATATATTCTTAAGTGAGGCAACATAACATGGGATCTTGTGACAAAAGCGTTTTATCATTATCTGAAGGTTGGAAATGAGTGAATGGATATTGTTTCCTCATGTTGTAACAGCTCATGTATGGAGGGGATTTTACATTATTACAATTAAAAGACCTTCAAAGACACAAACTCTTCTTTAAAAGTTCTGTACTGAGACCAGGCCAAGATGGTTCGTGGTTTTGCAGAGCTTCTTAATCAGGCTGTCCACTGGTATGAGGGTTTCTGTTTTTCAGTTCATTCCTTCGGTTATTTACTTAAATAAATGTGGAAATAAACCTTTTGACAAATACCAAAAATATATACAAAATTGTATCTATGTTAAATTCAGGTTAGATTTGTCAGTAAAAACAAGAAGATACAAATGTCTTGTCTCGTTCTTCATGAATGATAAAAGTAAAATATTTTCAAATAAATATTAAAAATATTCCAACACAAATTTGAAAATGTCACATTGAACTGAAATATTTGCTATTATAAGAATAGTTAATCAATGTTTGACTCTAAAACTACTACCTGTCTGAAGCAAGATAATTTTACTTCATTGAAACTGACCCTGAAACTGCAAAGGTTATTAATTCACACTGAGTGTGAACATATCAAAGATGACTTTTGAAACTTTTGATTTTTGGATCATTGGGGGTATGAGTGAGTGGGTTGGCATAAGACATCACACTATCATTGACATGGAACATTTTGAATTGGATTCCTTCACCGCCCACTGTGGGAAGAGGTGAAGGGAGGTGAGGTTAAATGGGGTTTAACATTGCTTACAAGATTATTTCAGTATAGCGACGTGCATGCATGTGTGCATGCATGTGTGCATGTGTGGCTGCTGGTACCTTCTGTACTTTTGCCGGTTTTACAGTGCTTGCCCACTGAGATACCATTACACAGACACAGCATACTGAATCCAAGCCAACAAGTCCTTGTCTTATCTCCTTAATGCAGAACACCAGGCAGAGTAACAACAAGTATTATCTTTTTACGTCCTCCGGTACAACGCGGCCAGGGGGTCAAACCAATTAACTCTGTTCTATCCACTACCCCA
Source organism: Haliotis rufescens (assembly GCF_023055435.1). Lineage (NCBI taxonomy): Eukaryota > Metazoa > Mollusca > Gastropoda > Lepetellida > Haliotidae > Haliotis > Haliotis rufescens. Next base: position 54,109,931 of record NW_025963779.1, on the reverse strand, counting down.
CGGAGGTGTTCCACTGTGGGAGGAGGCCTGAGTAGTTTCTGATGATACATTCAAACATTGCTTTCAAACAAGAAATACGCAGATTAAAATGATGACAACATAAAGGATGATTTCCTTGCTGCTCAGAGTCCATGCTCATGATCGGAGGTGAAAACTACCGATAATGGCACAGAACTCAGTGCCCTTTCATAATGTACAGAAACTGATTCTTTGCAATGCTATTTGACCTCGATAATTGTCAGAAACACACAATATTCTTTGGCCCTAGCAAATGTCAATAGGTTAAACCAAGTAGGAAAACCTTGAACATAAAAGCAAAATTCAAACATTTCAATGACAAGTAGGTCTAATGAACTTTGCTTGTGACATGATGATTGATAAGGTTTTCAAAACCCTTAAATCAAAGAAAAAAATGCCGGACTACAAGAAGAAAATTATCTGGTATCCCTGTTTACATGGTGATGAACACACGATACACTGGCTACTGGGTAGGACCTCAAGACCTCGTCCCCTCTGAGGACATGAAACACAATGGATTCCTTTGTCTTTCTGTCATAGTCCTTAGCAGACCAATCCATCTTATTGGGTAAAGCATGAGAGAGCAAATATCATAGACACAAAAGGGAAGCTGTATTTCTTTGCTCGAGCAAAGAACAAACGTAATCTTTCATGGACTTGCTATACATCATGCCATCTAATCAATTTTTGTTTAAAAACGATTCCAAAACATGATGCAAGAAAAACATCAGCATGCTTCTGGGAATGACTCTAGTTACATTCAACTTGTGTTTTCACAACTTTCATTTGTCTGTAAATCTTTAAACAAAATGGCCTTTTGGTCACATTAATATTTCAGAATTTTCAAAGAATCTTCTTGAAAACTTATATTAAACATTTGCTTGAATAATTATAGCATATGTAAGTAAATAATGTAACATGCTCACTTGCAAAGGTTACATGTAACAAGGGTACATTGCTTTAGGCGAGTGGGCAGTGCCTAACATTTCCACGAAGAGCACCTACTTGGATGATCAAGCTTGCAGCACTACCCATGCTATTCTTAAACACAGCAGTGTGTCAGGCCACACTCACTGTGTTACAGATAACCCATGATGGATTGAAATATAAATGCAAACTGATCGGCCTGACAATTGTACAAACTGAGCAGGGAACACTGGGAAAATACCGCAGTCAGAAAGAATCACATACATGAGTAATGAACACTTGACATCACTCGGCTTACATCTTCCATTGTTGCTGAAGTCAGTGAGCAAAAGCAACTGACAGAAGCAATTCACTGGATTGTTTATCAGTGAACATGCATACAACCAGGAGGTTGACATCTACAGAATGCTGATGACATATGAAATGCAGCAATCTGGGTAAACCTTTCGATGTTTGTCATGTGCACAATGCACCTTCGGACCTCATATGACAATAAGGTAGCAGAGGTCCGTGGAGCTGTTAATGAAGATGGAATTGTAATCAGTGAGTGAAACTGTCCTTGGAGAGGTGCCACAGCCTGTGTGCTGGGTTGGGAGTGGAAGGGAGACAAATCACCACCAACTACCACAACTAATGAAGTCGTTGTTAGGTCTGGTGCGGTGACAATCAGACTTCAGACCGTCTCAGGGGACTGTACATGAAATATAGTATGTGTGACGTCAACTTCTGCCACGATGAACCATCTGAACAAAGAGTGATCCAGCGGATTCATTACTGGAAGGGACAAAACAACAGCTGATCTGATATCATGAGGGGCTACAGACAGTCAGTCACTGAGTGGGGTTTAATACTGCTTTGAACAGTATTTCAGTAACATAAATGTGTTTCAGTTTAATGTAGGAAATAAGTACATACTCAAACAGTCACCCCTTTAGTGAAACCCACAAAGGTGAATAAGACATTAACAGACGAGGGGTCATAATTCCAGATAAAAATTCCAGATTCAGAAATAATTTGATGAGAAATGAGTACCCTAAAAACACTACTATCTGATTTTGAAAGAAAGCTGTTGTTGGAAAGGCTATTCTTACCAATTGCAACACTCACACATATATCTGCAAAGACCAGCATCTGTTTGCTATTATTAGTTTTGAAAGGAGGTAAATGAATGTGACTTTCTGTTTATGGGGAGTCACATTTCAGCAGCATCCACTTGTGTAATGTGGTTAGATGCTAACTTGAACTGACTGCAATCTCCAAAGAGTAAAACATTCACTCAAAAATGTCAGAAAATCCCAATGTTAATTGAATCATAATGACATGGATACTCTTCCCAGGATTAAAACTTCTGGCACAATATGAACTATGAACAAATCAGATGTAAAATACATTTGCGTAAAAGGGACCCACACAGTGTGACATGTGCCGAGATATGACAGACATCCTGACTGAGGGAGACCTCAAGGGTAATTAAAAGTTTAGTTCAAACCTGATTTTTGGTCTCCAAAAAGACAGCTGGAGTCAAAGATGATGTGAAGAAAAAGTATGACTGAGAACAGTGACATAAGGTCATACATTCGAATGTCGTATGACCAAGTTATTACTGTAGCGGTCTCCCTGGAGGGCAAGGCCATCAGGAGGACATTGAAGGTGGCCCTATTGACAGATCATAGATGGGTGGAGACACTGAATAAAATGGATGACCAGGAGGCATGTCTGGCTTTTGACAAACAATCCTCTGGGACAACAGCTTTGCAATATGGTGCATCCTCCACAGGGCATGATGTCCTGGTGTATGGCTCTATAAATGGTGAATTACCTACAGTGTATGACACCTTGTGCAGTTCTCAAGAAGGTGCAACATCTACAGTCGATGGCATCCTTGACTGTTAGCTCCAACCAACATCAGATGCCAACTGCTTTACTGCCATGCCACTCCCCATCTCAATATCAAACTGAGAATATGGTTCCTTTAATTGTGCAGGAGCAAGGATGATCATTATCAAACTGAAGTATAATAGAAGCAGAATAGAAGCAGAATAGAAGCAGGTGGTAGAACCATCTTCTCTTGACAGAAAACACTTGAAGGACAGAAAGATGTTTCATGGCTAACTGTACCTTAGCTTCCACATCCTCAAAGTGTTCAGATGAACTGCATCTACATTAAAGTTGTTTACAGACTTGGTGACAAAGATCTTGATTACGGCAGTGCTATCCTCTTTTTTCTACACTTCCTGAACAGTATGGCTGGTCTGCAGCATTGGGTCATTCCTTGCACGTTTGGCATTGCTCTTCAAAGTTAGCGATCTAATTAAGACTGTTCAGTGGGGAATACTTTTTGAAGATGAGCAGATCTTTGATATTACAAATTAATTGCATCAATTGCCTTCAAGGGAAAAGCAAAATATCCATTTCAGTTGTGCTTGTCATTTCTACTTAACACCAAACAAGTTTTGCAGAAATTGCTTATCATCAAAATTATCCGTTTTCCTCTATGTCTTTTATCCACAGACTCAGGCTTGCAATACAGTGAATGCCTTGTGTTCAATGCACAAACAAACTTGCAATAATAGAACGCTTTCTTAAAGAAAAGCATTTCCTATATAGGCCATAGATCCACGAAATCATAACTGGCAAAGCTGTTTGATTGGGTCCTGATTCATGGTGATGTTGACTAAGTCAACTACTTCTGCTCGACACCGAAACTATTGCAAAGAACACTGGTATTGCATGTTCTAAAACATGAAGCCTAGTTTGATCAATTTACAATTACAGACATCAGTATTCCCTCTCAGTGCATGCTGGATGGTTCTCTAATCCGACACGCACTCTCTTCTCTCGAGGATGTCCAGAAACATTCCAGAGGGATTCACAATAATAGGCAGTACTACTCAATTGATGTAATTTTCTTGTTTGATGTAATTCAGTAAATACTACCAGGAAGAGCTTATCTGAATAGAAATATCTTAATTACTTTACTGACTTCAATGAGACATGAGTATGTTGTAAATGTTGCTCAAGAATTACTGCATTTTTTTGCAGGAACCCTTACACTTTCTCCTAAACCAGCCTGCACTTTTGTGTATGGGAAGTATGTATGCTGATGTTAATCCTGGCTGATTGACCACTTTATCTGATCAGTATTTATATCCCTCTTGGCATATTTATTATTCCACAGACATATACTCAAGAAGTGAGCTTGAAACAGCGGACACATAAATCATCCTCCAGTAAACACATCTTTGTCCTAACATCTTTGGTGGGCTAGAACAACAGATGAAATATTCCAAAATAATCTACTATCTTCCGAATGAATGCTGCTTCTGTGATACAGTGCTTGGATTCCCTGATGGCATTGTTGTGAGGAACGGACACCTACAGTGGGGGATATAACCGTAGCATTCAGGCATGTTTTCTGATCATCCCCCATTGGTGGCAACAGTGGGAGGGATACTTCCAGAAGCATTAAAGACACTGAACAAACAGGAGTCATTGCAGTGGGCATACAATCTTGACCACACAGAAACTGGAAAGAACTCATTTATATCTGGAAGATTAAAATGGTATTGATGAATGTTTAATGAATAATAAATGTCAATAAAATTGTTATCTTTCAAACAAGATCTTAAAATATTGTGATGAAATCATGATGACAGACACATACTCAGAAAAAAAAGGCAGAGAATTATTGATAACTGGAATTATGACATTTCTTTTTACAATTATTATTACAACATGCAGTGTCGGTACACTGTTGCTTAGCACGGAAATACTTCATGAGCATGTGTGAATTTTCCCCTGCTGCTGTGCATGACTCAATACAGATGACTGGCAAAACAACGCTTCAACACAGAGATACAATTGTTGCCCGATATAGCTCCCAGCTCCTATGATGCAGTGAGCTTACTCAACTCTACCAAGTCTATCTTTAATCCAACTGTAAAGATAAGAAGAATTCCACTGGATGCTCCCACTGTGTCTCAGCAAACAATATACTCAGTCGGAGTCAAATCTGACCACTGGTCACCCCGGGTGCCAATAAACTGACCATTTAAACCTTGAAGGCACATCTGAGAAAACACATCAGTTGACCTCGAGACAGGGTGGTCAGTGTTGGCATTCCGACAAGATTTAACTGCCTGCTCCCTGCTGAGCTGAGAACATCTCAGTAAGCTGGTGATAGGACGAACAAACATCTGGGTAATCGGACAGGTATGGACTCAACAAACTAAGTCATGACATAGCTGTGTGCTTCACTGGCAGCATAATGCTTCATAAGTGGAATGTTTTAGCATCTGAATCTGTTGTTTCCATGTTTGTTGGTCTGTGTTACAGTGAGACAAAATGATGTCCATCATTCGAGCTAAAGCCTTGACATTCAGGTTCAAGTGACCCCGGTCCATTTTCCGACTACTTCTGGTTACAGGGTGTCACCTGAAGAGGTCATGTGACACTAGACTAAATAATTAGCTATTTCTGCAGGATGAAACCTTACAAGATACAAGATGCCTTATTGAATCAATCAAAGTAATTGAAACCATCGAAGATATATCAGGTCATCCATATCTTGAGACGAGTCCATTTCCAATAAGGATTCTTCCAGGGCCATAACGTTATATTTGTATTTAACAATATATCACTGTATGTATATCCAGATGTCAAAATCGAAGGAAAGCAAACATTTGAAAGACACAGATTTATAACAAACCTAATATTTAGAAGAAAATATCATCATCATCATCGTTATTTATTTTTATTTATTGTTGTTTGCTGTCTGTTGATTGATTTGCATGTCAACATATTCCCTATTTATAAGACCTTAAAACATTATACCAAGCAAATATCAAGTTGCACTAGTCAAATCCACACCAGCAACATTACTTTAGAAAGAGTCTGTTCACTAATGCTTCAGGAAATAAGAAAATTATGAAGGATTACATAAGACTTGTGGTAAATCTCCAAAGTTCAGTGCGTGCAGGCAACATTCTTGCCTGAGTTGGTTGGACTGATGAATGTGATGTATGTGATATATCTACATCATAGCCTGGCCGGACAACACCTCTCGGCTGGCTCATCCATCTGGACCTAATGAGGATGCCACAAGTAATTGTGACCCGCTGGACATACTAATGACCTTGCCATTAGCTCACCTATCTCCTGAGTAGCATTGGTGGTAGATGTTAAACGTCACAAACTACCAATTTATATGTAGATTCCAAGGTCACAGCATTTTATGGTTTTTATTTTTACCATGGTTTCAGCAAAATAATGACTTGTTTATAAGTATTGCAAAATGTTTGCTCATGGAAAACTATTTGAAACATTTTTATCATCTAACGTCATGAAACTTGATAAAGTTTGATTAATTTGTATCCACTAACACTCTTCAAAATGCACGTTTTATAGCTCATCATCAAATAAAGTATGTTATACTATTTTCCTGAAGCATATTTAGTTAGTTAGTATATTTCAAATTGAATATAATTTACATCATGCCCAAAGTGATGATATGAGATAAACATCATCAAGTAGATTTAAGGATTATTTATCAGTTATTAAAAACGATTTCAAAACAAAACTACTGTTTACTGGTAATGAAATGAGAAACATCAAAATCAGATACCATATATTACAAAGAATACCGGTACATAAACAAGACCACACAAACAATTTTTGGTTCATTATGTTGTTCCAAGTTTGAAATAAATCTTAACTGCAACCCAGTGACAGTAGATCAAAAACAGGAAATATTTTCAATTTCAAAATGAGATGTATTCACCAAAATGATTAAGTGTTGGCCATCAAAATGACCATCTGTTTGTCCACAACCAGCCATGGTCACAGGAGATAGCAAATCCACATAGATTATGAAGATTAATGTGATTAATATAAAGATTAATGAGATGTTTTTCTTAACTTATCTGATATCTGTCGACATTTGTAGATGGTCACAAGTTCATTATTGAAGTGTAGCCAAAATGCCAAATTCCACAGATAGGGCTGGCCACAAAACTGACCATTATTAATGCACCTTACTATCTGTGAAGACAACAATTATCACAAATGGAGATTAAAACTGAGTAAGTTACTGTGTTTCTAAACATTGAAGGGTTTGAACACAATACGTCTATAACTGTAAATGTCAAACTGCATCATGAAAAGATACTGATGTGGACATAGGAGGCTAATGGTAATGACATTTATGGTAAGGCATACATGATGGCCCAAAATGTCTGACTCTGATGAACTCACCTCCACCAATAGCCTGAGCACTGGGTATTACTACACAACTACTGATTGGAATAACAAGACTTGACTATTCACATTTACATATACAAGCAATCTCATTAAAATCAGATCTAAGTTCTCGCTGCTGTCATTCTGATGTGACCCTAATCGGATGTCCTCAGATCTTTGTTTAGCGATAGCGAGAACTAAGATCTGATTTAAATGAGATTGATATACAAGTTGCACGTAAATGGTTTTTCATGAAACAATAGGAGCATCAACGACAAATTACTCAACTCTTGAAAGCAATTCATGATTTACATCAATGATTGAATGATATGACTATCCTTAGCAAAAGTTGAGGACTGGGAGTAGAAATTATTATCAATTCTCAAAGATCTGGCACAAAGGAAACAAGATTAACTGCAAGAGATAAATTTCTACATTGATATCTGAATGGTAGGCCATAAAAAAATGCTTCTCATAAATTCCACATTTTAAAATGGCAAGGTGACCAGGCCTTTTTCTTCTTCTTTTTTAACCACATTTTTGTGTACATGGTCTTGTTTTCAAACAGTGAATGAAAGAATTCAACAAGAGACACTAAAGTATTTATTTGATTCATCAACAAGACCAATTGATCAAATTGCTTTGCTCCTTAGCATCATTAACAAGCTAATAAGCAGTCATGATTATTGATTCTCAAAATATTAAAAGCTACATGATCCCTGGGCCTTCATGAAGTATACAACACAGGAGTCACGTGGTAAAGGAAAGATAACTCTATTGGAGACTTGAATTTAGAACCAGGGGTAAGAAAAGCATTGATTCATTAGATCTAAAATGACTTGCAAGATGTTGAGAAGCATTTTTTCCATTTTTTTGCCTCAGCATTAATATTAGTGCTGGTAGAGTTACGTAAGAAAATAATTCATGGTGATACTATACTTCTGCTCCATTATCATGTAACCACCGCCTGTATCTGGCAACACACTATGATCAATTATTCCTCTGTATGTAATGTATCAAAGATCAGAAGCTGGTTTATTTCTTACTTTCACAAGTAACAGTGTTGCCTTCAAGGCCACAAGTGAGGTCTCTATCAGCTCCATCCCTCTAAACCATCACTCACACACATAGCTAAGTGTCTTTGAAGCTGTTTATCTTGGGGAACAAGCATTACCTACCTAATGACAGTGTATTTATCACTGACAGAATATGCATCACGCTGGTAGCTGACCGCTGACAGAGCTCGGTCCGGCTGTCTGGTACAGGGTGACTTCGTTTTACACTGCTTTCAGAAATATTCCAGCCACTGCACGGCAGGGGACACTAGAAATGGGCTTAATACATTGTAACCATGTAGGGAATTGATCAAAGACCTTTGATGTGATAAGCTAATGCTCTAGCCATTCAACTACCCCATCAACCTTAAATGTGTATTTTTTGGATGGGAGGGGGACGATCAGACTTGGTGGAAATACTAGAATACCAGCTGTCTGATGACCATATTGTCTCCACTATTTGTGAACTAACCAGGTATGCAGTGTCATGATTAAGATGCCTTTGACTTTCTTCTTGCGTTTCAATGGCCAACATCCAGATAGATGGATACAATTTCAAACAAGATCTATGTCCAACAATGCAACAACCTCATCCTTATTTTAGTGGGTCTCTTTAAGTCAGTTCTAGCATGTGATTATAGCATCTTTTTCTGCACCAGAGTTCCCACTGGAGCTGCAACAAAGTAATGTCATCCTTTTTCATGTCTAACATGTGGAATGAGAAGTACGATCTGTATGATCTTTCGTGTTATAGAAACTGCATATGGCTGTTTATATGTGTTACTTTAACAACACTTTCATTCTTGACTAGAAGCTGGCTGAGGATGGGTGTGCCCAAACAGCTTGACCAGTCCTCAGTCGTGCCAAACAGATGGTGGGAAAAACCCTTGACATTTCAGACAAATAATGCTGACATCCATCCATTCCTGTTTCATCAACATTTACATTACAACTGTTATCTTCAGAAAACAGAATTGTAAATTGAGTAAAAACAGCTCGTATGACATGCTATCTCAAACAAACTTCAAAAACATTAATGGCAGTAAAGTATCGCATGAAAAACATGGAAATTAGATAAGGACACATCTGAATTCAAACACTAAAACAACACCAACTGAAATTCTTCAAAAATCTAAGTCCTAGCACAGCGAAAACTAGAGCGAGATCGTGTCAACATGATTGGGTATTCCAAGTCAATCAGTCTAATATGACATTATACCAGTAATGAGTCATAAACAACCACCATTAGCCAAATTGAGTGATGACCACCGCCCCAGATGACCAGGATAAAGGACTCCTCGTGTACATGCAGCTTGCCAACTGCTACTGTGATGGTGATAAGCCTACCCTTATAAATCAATGTAATAGCTGCACTTCTCCATCACCTCCTCACAGTTAAACTGACCCACATGGCCAAGCAAGGTGGAAAGCCCTAAATCTTACAAATCTTGTCCAATTAAACCTGATGACTTAATAACATCTAGAGTGTCATTTCTGACAATTTAATGTGCAATGTTGACCAAATCTGCTAAGTGATAAGGCAGACTGAAACTGAAGGTGATCAGCTTCAGGGCGTTGAAATAGGACTTGTTCTGCGTTGATAGTTGAATTTGCTGCAGGCGTGACAGTTATTACTTTTACTCAAAGGAGCTCCAGATAAACACTCTAATAAAGGTTAACAAATATTAAAATAATTTATTTGTTCCAATTTCTTAAATTCGTACGAAAATAAACGTAGAGAGGAACGATGTTTTCCGAGAACACATAATTCTGTGAATGTCAAACCAGATCACTGCTGAGTCAATCCACTGTGCATTTCTTTCAATTTGTCCTTTTAGCTACACATGCATGGATTAAAAAGACCAATAATAAAATCAAAATTTTGCCGATTCTGATCTGACCATAGCCTGTGGAACTGGCAGGCAAAGTTGTCCAACTCAGTTAGCCTCTATTACATGGGAGATTGCTAACAATCTGTTTACTATTGATTGCATACACCAAAGTAAACACCCTACCATTGGTCTTCAGTGTGGGTTTCCTCCACTCCCTCCGGCCACAACCCCAGAATTCACCTTGGTGCCGATCCATTTCCTCCAGGGCTAACAACTATGAACCACCACCAGACCAATTTATACTCACTAAGATTCATTATCTAAGTCATTACGCTAACCACCTTTGGGCTATCATGGGCCAGCTTTTCATTTGGGAAGAGTGCTTGGAATACAGGAACTCTCTCGAGATACCTACATGCTAATGTAGGGATTATTTCACCCCAATAAACATCAATCACAATGTTACACTTGATTCAGGTGCTATTTCCATCTAATCTCGCAACAATTTGAGACATTTTGCTCAAACTCTTATTTGATTTCAGTTTGATGTGGTATAACAGGGTTCTCATCAAAGTCGAGACGGTCCGTAAACTTCCATATCTACCTGAATTGGAAGGACAAAGTTAGTTAACACCTGAAATGGTAGAATCGTGACCACCATGCAGATATCAACCATCTTATCCAAGAGTGAGGATCTGACGTGGTTGTGCGTCAGCAAATTAAGTCTTGACCGACTCAAGTTGCTGCAATGGTAAAAGCTAATTTCACTTTCTGTTCAAAGCTGAGAAGACTTCCTAGAGGGAAAACATCCATGTCTGAGTGTGAATGAGATCTAACATCGTTTATTGACTAGTCTGTATCACAGTCAAAGGATGACCTTTCTCCAGACACTTTCAACAAATCAACTAAATCAAAATTAATGTGCAAATTTTTTCCCCATTTTCATGACATCCTGAGCTTAACGTATGCTTTTTATTAAGTTTAATTAATTTGTATGTTTCCTGCAGTACTCCACACTCTCATGATAAACCATCCAACAACTGTCAAGGACAGGGAATGATAGTGTTAACAGCAAAAGCTACACCATTCCTCAATCAAGATTCATACCTTATCATAAAGTTGTCAGTGCTCCACTTCAGGAAAGATATAAGGAAAATCACATGTGTCTAGTCAACTAACCCCAATGCTTCATATGGGCCTGCCTGTGAGAGACATTCAGAGCTGATGATATTTTTTGCACTGGTCAAACACTTGTTCAGTCAATCAAACAAGACTGAAAACACATAACTCATTTTGATAACCTAGTAAGTATGTTTTAGGGGACAAAAGGTCAGGAAGAAAATGGAAGCATGACAGTACATTTCTGATCACAAGATCAAAGTTATGCATACTTATCATGGAATTCCAATGAACAAACACATGCTTTCAAGAAATGAGACTCTTTCAATCAGCTTCATTTCCCCACTCAAACAAAGATTCTTCATATATATCACATTTCTTCATAAAAGGATGGTCAAGGCTCCCTCAAACATGTCTCCCTTGAATCATTAATAACATGACTTCCAGAAGCACCTATCAAAACATAGTCCAAGTTCCCCACAGAAAAGACAATCACCCCACAGCAATCATTTCCTTTTTGCACATTCTTGGACCTCGGTTGAGTATGTAAGATGTTTTCTCTGCGACCTCTGGTCAAGAATCTGGCCTTTCTTTGATACCATCATCCATACTTATGTAGGAATTTGATCCTGATATGACCTTTATCCAAGGATTTGAAAACCTGTACATGTGCATGTTTCATGAATGCTGTCCCATTGGGGAAAATCACAGCTTTTGGCGCTCCGGAAGGATCATCTGTGAAATCTAACTTCAGATACCAGACAATATATATTTTACATTTGCAACAAGAATGCCTCACATCAAATGTTAGGCGTGTGAACATAACTTCTGAGGATTTTTTTCTGATTGCATGAATGTAGATGGTATCTGAGTTGTCATAACAGAAATAAGTGGCTAAATCTCACATTTGTGCAACTCCAATACGGCACAGCATGAAACCATCAGGGAAAGTGATGTTGTTCCAAACAAAATTAATTTTAATTCAGTTCCGCCCCCAAAATGTACTAATGACCTTCACTATCGTGTGTCCTGTCAATTATATACTCGTAGAAGCACAAACAAGGCTACACACACTGTAGATAGTTACAATCACGATAGTCCATCCCAACTCAATTTAGATATCGCTGGAGGCAAACATTAACCCACTGACAGTCAATCAAAATACACAACTCTGTAAAGATGTCTCTTGGATTCTCTTCATTTAAAGCAATCACAGGTCAGAAAGCGACTTTCGGTGAATCGGTCCCCTAATGGAACCTCAATCTCACTCTACGAAACAATAAACTGTTGGCCTGACCTGAGGCTAAATCAGCTGACCAAACAAAGACGCTGATTGTTTTAATAGCTTCCCGATAGCTTCTAATGGACCAGCAATGGGCAGCCGTTATCCTCGAGATAAGTTACTCTTAGACCGATAAGTTCTTTCAAACTCCACTATAGACATAAAATGCTCTCATTCCAATTTTACATTTTTTTAAATTAGGCTTGGTTGGTAGGCAATTGTTTAATAGCTAAAAGCGTCTTTGCATTCCAAATTTGCAGCTGAAGATACAGACTCGCTTTCTATGGTGTATGAGACAAATGGGTTCAAAAGTAAGAGTGACATTTGGAAATATTTGTGTGTCTCATTGCTTGACCAACTATATTTTTCACTGTTGATGCAACTTATTCATATTGACTAACACAATGCCACCTAACACAATGCCCCCTGGCCTAGTGGTAGAGCGTCCGTCTGGAGAACGGAAGGCCTGGGGTTCGATCCCCGGCCGCATCATACCAAAAGACGTTAAAAGATGGTACTTGTTGTTACCCTGTCTGGCGCTCGGCATTAGGGGCTAATGCACGTCGCTATATAAGTGCAATAATCTTGGACACAACGTTAAACCCAATTTCACGTCACCTCACCACCTGAACTCAGGAAAGCTATTGAACACAAGCATGAAATCAGAGTTACCAATAATCCCTCTACCACAATAGTGTCATCTCCTGTTATGACTCCTGTGCAATGAATGGGAAACGGGAAGAAAATAGACATTTTTTATTGACCAGCCAACAGAGGTTTTTAACATGAGGGTTACATTTAACAAAAACAAATACAATGATGCTGCTTCAACCACCGAGACTAAGTATGTCTGGCAAGTGGAGTCATACCTATCATCCATCCTTCAACTGATCTGTCATGAGTGAGTGAGTGAGTTGGGTTTAATGCCGCGTTTAACAGTATTCCAGTTATATCACGGCATGTTAGCTTAATGTGGGAGGAAGGACTGAAGTGATTCACGTCTCGGACGTTTACCACTTTGGTGAAACCCACTAGCAGGGGTATCTGTCATGACAGTTTGGAATATATATTTCCAAAATAAATGAATCACCTTCTGATGTTAATCACTTTAGTGATCTCTTTAAAATAGTATTTTCACTCCTTAGGATGAAGGTAAATAAACACTATCCAGATGTACACTGTTTTATGCTCATTTTGCAGTAAAATATATACAGAAGCTTGGACCAGGGCAGAGTGTTACTTGGCATGTAAAGACAAGTTCATGTGCAATATCAATAATGCAATTTGCGTATTTATCTAACGAGCATCCAGGTAAATCATTTTTCCAGGTTTATAACATTACAGGAATCATGAAACATTCACACCACAGGCATGTGTATCCATAATACAGATTTCTTGTGAAGTTTTTGTATATCTGTTCACTAATGGCTATCTTCATGAAGTAGCACCCTGAGAATGTTTGCCCACAAGTGTTGACTTAAACATGTCACCCCACCACAATTTGCAATTTTAGTTGCACCACCCCACTAATTCCTCCATGATTTAGAGACCTGGGTTCCCGATTTGGAAATATTTGCAATGATTATTTTCCATGTTTAGGGCAGTTGAGAACATTTGCATATTTATTCAACCTACATTCCACATCTTTAAAACGTCTGCATTTCTTTTACATTCATGTCATGGGAAAATATTAATTTGCCAAAACAAACAAGCATGTTTTCTTATAAAATTTATGGTAGAAGAGGCTGACAAAAAAGATTAATCTTGCAAAAGAACTGCCGGCTTGGTGCACTGCTTTCAGACATAGCATTCATCTACATACATTTCAAGGGACGTCCATCAGCCAAGCTGCAAGAATGATTTCGTAAGTTGTGTTGCATTTATTTCAGTGCAAATCATGACGTGAAATTTAATCATCCAAGGTACCGGGCAGATTTCCAGCATGTTGTAAATAGAGTTGCTTCTTATGTGCTCAGAGAAAAACATAGATATAATACTTGTTATCAAGTCTACTACCATGCTGGCAGTATGTTTGTGTATGAGTTTGTGGTCAACAAGGTTATATGTTTCTGCCTCCTTTATTCAATACAACTGCAAATATGCAGATACATTAATATCTTGTTTATGGAAATGGAACAAGTTGTAAACATGAAGTAAAAGATTGGGTTCATGTATATTTTACTTTGTCCCAAGTGAGTGATGTGAGTTTTATGCAAATTTGCAATCTTGCAACTATGTTAACAGAAAGTGCTGAACTCTGATCCATCAAACCATGAATCTGTGCTAACTGGACCTGTTCCAAGACTAACAACTATCACCATTGTGATTTAGAAATCCACAAATAAACCACAGTGTGGTAACAAGGCCTTCAAATCAGACTGTACATTTTCCGTAATTTTGATATCATACCATATTCAACATAATAAGCTCCCACGGCGATATTTGCTAATATATTGGCTAGTGTCCCAATTGGCACCCCTTCAATGATCAATGTACACAAGACTTATTTATTCACGTATAATACATGTGTTATGTGCATCCTTAATTATGGGAAATTAAATTCTGGAAAAATATATCTGTTGTATATAAACATTTCAGGCTGTCAGTATAAACCACAAAATTTACGATTTTTCAACACTGTTTTGTTTTTCACCAAAATAATATATTCTAATAAGAGACCCCTATTTGTAATTTTGAGAGCGCCCTGGGTGCTTATGTCGAATATTTTTTCGTAAGGATTTGATCAACAACTTCAGAATATGGGAACCCTGATTAAAAGTTAAAATCCAACATGTCTGAATCTACACATCTCACCAATTGTTGACCTATGGGACACCAGTGACCATGCCGGAACAAGCTGGACAGGTGTTTAAGTCCCTTGCCACAGGTAAATAAACGGTCTTGATATGGCAAGGTCAGACACACAACTCTCTGGATACTATGTCAAATTGCCTGAGGTGAAAAGATTGCCACATGATAGTCCAGGGCATGCTCAGATAGCCCAGTGGAAGCTGAGATACCACAATAACAAATATGGCCCTGATATGTCCATCCCTGTGGAAAATTGGTGTCAGCTGGGGGATTTCCTTAACTCCAGCCCCAACATCTGTTTGCTGGTTAAATCTACCAGAAAACTGCCCATGATATGCTTGAGCTGGACTCTGCATGAAAGTCAAGTTTACTCAGGTTTTCAAGATGAAATTGACCTGAGCTTAGGAGGTGTGTCTCCACATTGTATGATGGCCATCTGGGAAGACTGGCGGACTCTGAGGTCTGTCTAAAAAGAGCATTGATCTGGTAAACACATTGAATCATTTACCTTCCAATAAGTTCATTTTTCATTATATTTTAACGTTAAACTAACATTTCTAACATAACATAAACTAACGTTAATTGACATTTCTTTTGCCACATCAAATATTTAAAACAAAAGTATGCTGCCTTAAGGAGACACATTTTCTTATAATCATAAAAAATACACCTTTTTTTATCAGATTTTGGAGAAGTTCATGAAATAGAATAGAACAGAATTTTATTGTACAAAAACGCCCACCTGGGACCTGGTACAAAAATAGAGCATTTATATGGTACAAAGATGAGAACATGGTATATATATATATACACAACATAGATGCATGAATATATCTTATCTAATTTGGGTCTTATGTTGGTCTCAGCTGGATCATGCAAAACATTCTGGGAAGGGTCGCCTATTTCTATCAGTGCCATGAGATTTCTCCTGAGGTCTGTACACAGTGGGCATGAGAGCAGGAAGTGTTCCTCATCCTCTGCAGAATGGCAGTCACAGTGCGGACAGAACCTATTTTCAACTGGAGTGTTGGAGTATCTTCCCCTTTAAATGTCCAGGCTGTGAAGACTCATTCGAAGCTTGGTAAGGGCCCTTCATCGTGAGGGTATATCTTTAGGAGGGTGGGTAAGATGGAATTTGATTTCTAATTATTTATTTCATCTTATTTAACATCATGATCATGACAACACAGGAATCGACACTACGTTATCTGACCAGACATGGCTGATGAAGAGATCCCAGAAATCTCATTCCACAGCTGAGGTACAAATTGAGACGAAGGATCAGATGGACCAACTGAGGTGCATCACCTACAGCATCAGCTACAGTGATATCCCTCTGATGATAGACAGCCCGTGGCGAATTTGACTGACCAGCAAGCTGCCTAGATCTCCCTTCCTATTAGGGGTCTGGCCACTGACCAACAACAAACAGATTTCTCTCTTCTGACATTGACCAATGGTTGACATTCTTTGGATTTCTAAGGTTCTGTCAGGCCTCATCCAGTCATCACATTTGATAAATAGCAAATTGATTTTTACAAACGTCAATGCCCAATTTTTCTTCAATGATTCAAATTTATGCAATGCAAATAAAACCATAAAGAAACAACACGATTTCAATATTGTTACAAGCACATCCAACAGCAAATGAAGCTTTGTCAATATTTTCTGATCTCAATGGACAATTATAGAAAGGAAATCTCTTGAACAAAAATATTTTGAAAATAAATACAACAAATGGCTATTCATATGAAAGCATTTTTTCAAAGATTCTAAACAAATGGCTACACTTGCCTCTTCAAACTGAATTTGATTCACTTTAATGGAACACATCCCCCTTGAGAAAAGGTCATGCACCACTGGCCAGTGTCCATCATCATTAGCAACACTAACCAGGGTATTAAACACTCTGCCTGTACCATTAACACCAAGATATTGGTGGTTCAAGTTACGTGAAGGGGGCTTTCTCCCTTAATTTATGATCAGGTGGCACATCATTATAATCAGTTGACATTTATTTTCATTATGCAGTGTTCAAAATGCAATAAAAGGATTTCAGTGGTGTGCATGTTTGGATGCAATTGATTGCATGTTCTGTGCTGATGTAAGCTGTGGAGATGCATGTTTAGTAAGCCAGTGAAAATATTCCACTATTATCAGTGTCAGTATTAATGTGGTTGTGACACTAAAGGTGTTTTTGTCCTACAGTTTCATGTACATAATTAGCCCATTAGGTAAAATATGTTCTGACAACAGTGGTATTTGATTTGGGAGAGTTGTTCAGATTTGTAGTGTCAGCTTCTCAAAAATATGGAGAGACATACACTGATTGCCTAGATAAAAGAAAAATGCCTTAATAGGTACATTTTCCATTTCAATAGGACATTATACCTCAAGGCAGATCAACTGGCAAGCACAAACTATTTCAATGTGAAAAAAAATAGTATTGGAACTTGGGAAAAAAGCCCAAGTATCTTTCGGCTAATTACTGAAACATATACCTCACAAAGATTCTTTTTTGCATACATAACTTTCACATCATTCATATTTCATAACTGCAAAATTAATACCCTGTTTCATACTAATGAACCCCATGCTGACATTTGAAGATCATGAAATATGGGCTCTGAAAATATTAGTATTGCTGTTATCAATATCATTACCAGTATTAAGACATCAGATGCACTTTGAAATATTACCCCTTATCATGCATCCTGAAAACAGCATCTAGTTTACAAGCAAAGCTATAATATGCTCATATGATAAGAGTGTTATTAATGCTACAAGTAAGTCCCATAATAGCCAGGATTCCTTTCATTATTGATAATTTATGGCGAAATGTGGAGTTAATATGAAACTCTTTGATACCATGAAAAGACCTCGATCATGTACACCTTCCTAGTTTCACTGATGCCAGGGCTGATAAAAAAAATCAAGTCAGGAGGATCCGCCTTTTCCGTCGTTTCCACCTGCGCTACTAAGATTTATTTGTGCATCACATGTTTTCCGTCACACAGCACAAGATGGCAACAACCCACTTGTCCAATTAGTGCTTCCTGTCGGTATCTGCGCACATTTTCAAACAATTGCTCCCCGTACTGAGGACCATCGCCGTGATTGTCTTGGCCTTCATCCATGGTCCTAATTAAAGATGTTTTTTCATTATTTTCATTTGAAAAGGACAGGACTCTGGTTTAAAGTGTTTATCACTCAATGAAGGAAATTATTTTCATTGTCAGAGATGGGGATATTACAATTAGTGCAGGGGGCCTGCAAAACCAATTATGTGATAATATATGCCAGTGAGCAATTGTGAGCGAGTGAATGAAAAAGATGGGCATTATGCCACTTTGAAAGCTTTTGTTCCAGCTTTTTGGAGGTTTGAGTTTGGTTTTATGCCACTTAGAAAATATTCCATCCATATATGGGCTTCACACAATGCACCCACGAAGAATCAACCCTGGACCCTAGAAGGATGAGAGAACGCTTTAACCACTAGGCTACACCCATCTAATGTGTGATGAAAGCAGAAAGTGACGCAGGTTATACCCATGAGGTAGCAATGATGCTGAGAAACCAAGGATTATTGTCTGTGCCAATCTTCGCAATGATACCTTGACACGTAACCAATGGCAGCTAAGGGAAACAACTTGATCTGCACATTCATACAGAGTTGCTTCCCTTAGCTGCAGAGCAGAAATCAAAACAACACATGATCCAGAAATCAATAAAAACAGTGCTTGAAAGATGCTGAAATCCAGAATAATTGAAGCTGAACTTTGCTGCAATCTGTCGTTTGGGAAAAGAATGATATAAGTTTTATTTTTAGCAGACATGTCGGCTTAGTTCAATTTAGGTTGGAGGTTAGGTGTGAGACATACACGAGCCATCAAACCAAGTCAGCAGAAGCAACTATTCTGCCCCAGGTCCAACTCTAACACACTTGATGGGAAGTCACTTTGAAAACACTCACATCCCTTCCACTCCACACAGAACAAACACTATATTCTTTTGGCCCCCAGACTTGACAATTAAAGGACTTGGACAGCGTTTTTTTGTTTGTGTCTGTGCAGCAGACAAGGAGAGTTCAATAGCTGTGAGTGAAGTTGAGAATTGTCTGATATGATATTATGATGTACTTGTGGAGGGGATGCGAGGGGTGTGCCACTTCCGACTTGTATAAGGTTTTAAGTGCGAAAAAAGGTGGAGAATTTCTCGCTGATAACAAAAACAGGGGCCAATCTTGAAAAAATATGTTTGAAAAATGATACTGTCTGGACAGACCTGTTGCTGTCATCCTAGGGAGGCCTAGCTTACAGAGGGGAGAACCAATATAGTAATTAGAGGGCGTGGCATTGTAATAGATTCATAATTTTTTTATTTGAAGTCTGATTTTTGTGGTATGTATTTAGAAATGACCCTTTGAACTTGAAATGTTTTTTTAGTGTCATAATACCCCAAAACACAAGTAATGAATACTGTTAAAATGAGAATTATTTTAGCAACCCTGAGGTTGTCAAGATGCAGTTTAAAGTTTGCTCTTTATATATATACATTTAACACCAGAGGAGCACTTACAAAAACAACAGCACAATGTAACCCAAAGTCCACTGATCCAATGAGATTTTCCAAGCAGTCATTCCAAGTGTTGTATTGCCACAACTGTCATGGGATTTAAGGCCCTGATGTAACAGGAACTCGAAATTGACCAAACTTGGTCAATTGTTTATTAATTTAGATCTGGTATTTCTGTGTAAGCTAGGTTTTGTGATCAGTTCACACATCAAACCATGTTGGAGCCGATCGTAAAAACCCTATGGGAATTCCTAAACAACAATGTTTTTTCCCCATGAAACATTTAACAATGATCTAGAAATACAAGACATGAACAATTTTAATTGACTGAAATTTCCGAAAGCTTATATTATTTTTACATTCCAAGAGACTATCATATATTTTTGTATTTCCCAAGTGTCTCTTTCAAGATGTTAATCTGCTTGACATTTAGAACTGATGCTGAGGTAGAAATGTAAAAGCTGCAATGGTATGAACACCGTGGACAGTGGTTAGTGTTATAATCATCACAAATAACATTGGGTTTATCACAAATAACATTGGGTTTTTAACACAAATAACATTGGCTTTATCACAAATAACATTGGGTTTGATTCTCTATCAACTACGACTGAGTGAGTTTGTTTTTTTAATACCATTTTCAGCAATGTTCCAGAAATATCTCACCAGGCAACCACAAAAATCAACTTCATATTGGAATCCAACCTTGGTCCTCAGGGAATGAGTTAATGCTCCCATTAATGGCACTATCCAAACAACTCTATTAATCTAGATGGTCAGAGTCAGGAGCGAATTGTCATTGGTATTTTTTGTTAGGGATATTCCTGGTAAACTAGTCAGAATATCCCAGATAGTCAGCATATCCTTGCATATCAGTTTATACCCATTGATCTAGTGATTATATATCCTGGCTAGTCATTATTTCCCCAGACAGGTTATTGTAAATCCTGGCTAGTGAATATTGTCCAGCTAGTGAATATATCCTGGCTAGTCAGTACTCCCTCAGAGGAGAAGGGAGGCAGCAAGATGCCACCCACCACTGTCCTCTGCTTATCCAGCACCTAAACACATGTTGTGCGATACAGTCACAGATATCCGACCCAACACAATGACTATATTGTCAAAGAACACAGGGTCCGACATGCACTTGACAGTTCTCACAAGCTCCAAATGTCAGGGTGCCAAGGTGCGTAGGAAACTGGAAGAAAGAATTCTTTTCATTCAATCCTATCTATGACTTGCACGAGCCATTTCTTCATGTTAGATCGTTTTTCTGCATTCTCTAATTGGGTGCATTTTTGTCTCTTTCTTCTGAATGGGTTGGCGATTAGGATAAAGGGCTTAGATGAAAACATCCTGTTTTTACAGCATATTCACACACCCGTTTATACCATTTAACCCAGGTGTTGATCAGTCAAGTGAGAGTCTGGTATTCAGAATATTCACAGAATATTTACTATTCTTGGAATGTGTTGAGCATCATTACAGTTAAAAACATTCAACCTCTTTTCAAAATCATGACTTTTAACAATGAAAGCTTTATGTATAAAACTATCATAAGTAAGATTAAGTTTACTTGAAAAATATTCGCCATGAAGATTACAGGGCAGAGTTGGTGTATTGGCATCTGACGATTGATGTTAAAAGCTGCATTGGGTATACAGCAAAACTCAAGGGCATATAACCCTGTGACAAAAATCTTTTGAACTAGTTTTCACAATTTTGATAAAACCAACAAAAAAAAGCACACTTAAATTGAAATTTAAACCAAAACAATAACAGGCAGTAATCTGCTAACTTACTGCTGAGGTTGAAAAGTACTTTGGAGGGGTGAGCTTCGGTAGCCTGGACTCAATTTCACAAAGTGATATTGCAGCTCTGCGACTGTTATATAGAGCTGTAGACAGTCATAGTGCTGTGTTAGCTTTGTGCAGCATCCTGGCTGATGAAGGTTGAAAATGAAACCTGAAAATCTGGATTGATGCTCATAATGTTGATGATAGGTTTGCTTGCTCCAGATAAAAACAAATTAGTCTGACAAGATATTGAAGATTACAGTGAGTGAGTGAATGTGGATTTATGCTGTGTTTAGCAACATAACGGCTATATAATGGCAGTCTGAACACAATCCAGGCTGAGCCAGACAAACCAGTATGATCAAAGATACACATCATTGGGTTCAGTGACAATAGGCCACACTGGAACCACCAGTAGTCAGCTCTTTCTACGAAGGTCCTGTGGGCCTATCCTGGAATACCCTGGGGTCACCACTGCGATCAAATGTCCTTCACACCTGCAGACAACTGGTCATGTGTCCAGTGTCCCCAAACACATGTTCCACACAGCATAACACAGCCACAAATGTGGAGTTTCTATCCAAAACAAGGCTGTCAACATTGGACAATGTGTTCCTCCCAACAGGAAATGAACAGGGGATGTTCCCTGTTCAGGGCCCATGTTGAACATGGTGAAGGACAACATGGCTGCCTGTATGACGCAGAGATGACAGACACACTGTCCAGTCTAAGTGCTATACCTGACAACTGGTTAATCTTAATCAAAAGCAAAAATTGGCAACTGTCATGTCTGATGACTATCCTGTCATGTCAATAGACTTTTTATTCATTGGTTTGAAAAAATTCCAATCATCAGTGTTTAACGTATATTCTAAGAGTTCACAAGGGTAACAATGCAATGAACTTAAGAAACGAACCATAAACTATCCTGGAAAACAGTTTCATTTGTTTCATTTTGACAAATGATTTTCATATTGCAAAGTGTTATGATTCTGAAGTTATAATGCATACATATTGTCAAATGACTGCAGGTGCAGCCTTATACTTTAAACGTGCACGTTTCCATTTTGACCACAGCGGAAGAACCACTCATCTGGCTAAGAGCCAGTACTTGATAATAATTGAAAACAATATCCACATAAAGACGTCACTACTAACACACTTTCCATGTGAAGGCATGCAGGATAACTGCATGTGGACACAAACTGGTGTATAGTTTCCTAATTAATCTGGGTCTAGACCCCAGCTGTTACCCTTCATCACAGACTCACAGCATCATCGATAAGCTTCTCCATCATAACCCATACCAATAACTGTATGATCACAACAGTATGTTCAAATCATTATGATTACTTAAAAAACATTAAAAAGCACTTTTTAAATGTAAAAACCTCATTTCTGGAATGATAATAAATTTTACATCTTTAATCTTATTTTTAAAGAATATGAAAATCAATGGTTGCACATTAGCAAAAAAATATGCCCTTAGTTGCTCAATACCAAGTAAAATTGTCGACTGGGTACAACATATTTCTTTTATCATTTATTGACTGATCATTTCAGCTGATGCAGACGAAATATTGGCAAAAACATCTATTCATTTCTCAATCTTCGAGATGATGTTTGTTCGATGCGACTGATCGCGGATTACGCTGCGCCTTATTGGATGCTTCAACATATTTCTTGTAATCTGTGTGACTTTGGGATAAATGGTATTACAGGCCTACAGGAACTCTTACTTGAAGCGGATCAATCAATGCTTTACATTAAGTCTTATACCAAGAAAGCCATGTAATTCTTTTGATCAGCCAATCATCTTATAGGTTTATTGTTAGAGGGTCTATTAGTTAAGGTCACCAGAAGCAGTACTAGTGGACAATATGGACAATATGGACAATACGAGCACCGAGGACATTATGGACATTCCTTACAAAACTGGGTATGTATGATGGAGTAAGTAACACAAAGGCTTAATTGATACCTCATCTAAATATAATTCCTAATGGAAATTAATTTTACAAAACATGACATTAAGTGTTATTAATTGGAATGCAAAATGGTGATTTTAGTTTGGTTATGATATGCATGCAGTTATTGGAAGAATTTGCTTTTACAGCCTGCAATGTTCATAGTTATATTAATATTTTTTTGGATATTTTTTATAAATTGCAACATATAGTTTGAAAATTATTCATTGGCAATGATGAAATTAGTTGGATAAATTGTAGAGAAATATTGAATAATATTTAGCAGTGAGGGTTGGGTTTAACATCACTTTGAGGATGATTTCAATCACAGCATGGCTTTGGATAATACATGATGGCAACCAATGGATGGCATAGAGTAAAAGGTGGTAACAGTACAATAACCCACCATAGATGGTTGCAACATTAGCAGTGATATAACCTAGAGTCTGTGGAGGCAACTGTGCCGTGGCAGAATGCCCTCAATGGCATCAGAGGAATAGCACTAATCAAATTGTATACTTAACATCAGCAGCAGGACAGGCATTACATGGAGTCAGAAAGCAAGCATAATACATGACCTCGTGCTGCGGCAATTACAGGATGTTAGAATGAAACAACATGTTCCCAATGGTGACGTCTAACTGTATAGACAGTGAACAAGGAGTCATGATGACTGAAATAGGTCAAAACTGAGACAACCTCAGAACCAGAACATACTGGTTTCAACAGACAAAAAGTGGCTTAATAGAAAGCTGTTTGCAAGATATATACAAGTGTACATAACTATTTTCAAATTTGGAGCAAAGCTGGGAAAGTGGTCCAAGATCCAGACATGCATATGGCAAGAGGTACCGATGGTGGAGTAGCAAGAAGCTGACAAATATTTGCCTTCTTTCTCTTACATCAAGCCTCATGTTACACTCGCAGAGTAATCTGAATGTGTAGAAAAGGGATGATCTACTTATCAGAAAATCTATCTGCTGATCCATCATGGCAAGAGCCTTTTGACGGCTCCCAAAGTTTCTCCAGCAAGCAAACATCAGACTGCTCCAACCAAAACCAACCCACAGAATACTTCAGAGCGAGAAAAAAGTCAATCCATTAAGATTTGCAAGTGGTTGTATTCATGGCCATTAACAGCATCTTTCAGCTGACAGATTCTCAAAGTTTGGCTATACTTCTGATAATGCAGTTCAGAGTCATGATGTATGTGCTTCTTTAAAAAAAAAACTGCCTTGGGCTTGTATTTGTCAGGGTTTCAACATCAATAATTTTGGATCTAGCAAGTGCTTGATTTAACATGACCACTTCACACACCCATAGAAGTTTCTAACATCTTAACCGTTTTTTCTTTGAATTTAAGTGTTAAACACCAAAAACAGTTCGGTAACAGTTTGTAATCCTTTTCTGATAGTCGTAATGGCAGAAGTTTTCTTCAAACTTGATCACCAACTTTTTAGAATGGAATATTTGATTTGAAATATGCTTTCAACAATCGGATCTTTTGCAAAAAAATTGTTTTATACATCAATCAATCTGCAACAGTTCATACAAAATAAAATCAATCCAAACTATCCCATGCTGTATGAAAGAAGCTGATTCTATTAGCAATTCACATCATAATTGGCGGGAAGAATGGAATGTTTTGCAGGGAATGGCTCCCTGAGGGATTTCCAATCTGGTTTGATTTCCACTCCTACTTTTGATGCCTTTAGAGGGATTTCCTAACTGAGAAGATTGTCTTAAGTTTCAAATTCAAAGACTAATTATACACAAGCCTTGATCAACCTTACAGTATAGAACTTCAAGTCTTCCTTAAGTGCCCAGAAGGATTAGTTCCAATGGGAGGAGAGGAAGCTGGTGTATTTTGAGACTCCCTCTTGGAATGACGAAAAGAGATGCAAACGTTGCAACATTGTCCACGAGCGCTACCTACCTTTGGCTGCTAATACCGGCTTGTTTTAACTAACTATAAACCACCTCTATCCTTGGAGTGGTTGTTTGATCTTTTTTTGATCAAACAGCGAAGGAATGGAGGTTTTTCATCATATGATATCTCCCAGTAGGCACTTCTTCATCTGATATTTTCAAAGGCTGTTGACAAAGTCACTGAAAATAGCCTCTTGAAACAGCTTGCTCACAAACAAGAGCTAGTCAACAATTAATTACATCTAACTTCTGTTGTCAATACTTCGATCAGTTACATCAGGGTTTTGGTTTTTATCCCCACCTTCATCCATTTATGTCTGTGTTAGTTTTTTGATCAAATTCGCATCAAAAAAGGAAACTGTTACTTGAATCTTTTACACTAAAATCAAGAGTCTAAATTACTATCTAATACTCTTAATGACAACTTCAATCAGAGCAGCTTATATAAATACATGTTGATAAAACTTAAACATTAAATAGTTTTCATTTTGGTATTATGCTCAGATGAAAAAAACCTTCAGTTCTTTCATAAAAGAGGCAGCTTACAAAATTAAGCTCTGAATACAAGTAGCTATAACAATTGAATGTTCTTGAATAATGATTAAGCATATGTTTTCTGTGAAAAAACACAAAATACCAAATGTAACTGTAAATATTTCTCAGTCCTCACCTTGCGAAAAGACAGAGCAGACAAGATGGTGAAATGGAGTTTAATGTTGTGTTATTGCGCTTATATTGTGACGGGCAAAAGTGAGTTAGTGAGAGGGCGGGAGAGTGAGTGAGCGTGTGTTTATGTCACTTTAAACAATATTCCAGCAGGGCACATCACAAACTGGCTTCTCACATAATACCATTGCATTTCTTGGCTACCCCACTGTCATACTGAGACGAGAAGGCAGGCAACAGATACTACTCATCAGAACAAGAAGATTATCTGACACTTCCAGAAGCTCACCATGCCTATGAGTGGTGACTGGATGCAAGCAGCAGTGTGCCAGTATGTTCCTGGGGAGAATGACAGGGCTTAGAGTCCAGACCGGAGAGAAGCTGATACCTGGGCAGAAACATGGAGGATCCAATCACCGGACCAAGACGCAGGCTTCTGTAACAGATCACTTAACACACATCCACTGGCCAGCTGCCAACACTCTTTAGTCTGGGACTGAATCATTTAATTCCAATGTCCACATTGAACAGGTTAGCTGAATAAGAGTGGCCCAACATTCTCCCACCAAATTATAGATTAAGGAGTTCAGCATTGTGTTTTTAGGTTCACACTCCATTTTGTCCAGTGAGATGAAAGTGTTGTCATAATCGACCAGATGTCATAATACCGTAGTCACCCATTGACTAGATGTCATAATACTGTAGTCACCATTGACTAGATGTCATAATACTGTAGTCACCATTGACTAAATGTCATAATACTGCAGTCACCATTGACTAAATGTCATATTACTGCAGTCACCCATTGACTAAATGTCATAATACTGCAGTCACCCGTTGACTAAATGTCATAATACTGCAGTCACCATTGACCATATGATCTCAAACTGTTGTCATCACTAACCATTGACTATATATGTTATCCAACAATTATCAACACTGGCTATGGGTTTTAATCACTGTTGCCATCACTGACTTTAGGTTTTATTCCTGTTGCCATCACTGACTGTAGGTTAACTTACAGTTGCCACCCTTGAATATGTCTAAAAAGTCTTTTGCAACAACTTATTTGCAACATGCTATTAATAAACTCCCAAAATGTGATTGATCATTCATATGTAAGTACATTTACATCCCATAGGATACAGAAACTTGTTAAACTTTGATGGCAGGTTTTGGCATGTTAATGGGAAAGCCCTCCAAGGCTTATGCAATGATTGAAACGGATATTTGGAATATTTACAACTCAGACTTGTGATAAGATTTAAGATAACATCCTGTATTTTATCAGAGCAAATTAAACCAATCCCTTTACATGTAAAAAGGGGCAACAACAGCTGACCCTTGCATGCGGCAGGTTCTTCCGGATGCGTGGCAGGACAAGATTTACTGGCAAGCATTTGGAAAAAATATTTGTTTTGTGATAATTGTTACATTTTGCACAGCTGTTTCAAGATTAATATTTTTTTCAGTGAGTAAATGTGATTGGGGACACGAAGAATGCGCTTCACAAATAGAACCCATGATCCAGAATCAAACCTGTGCCTCAAAACAAATTAACCCCGGGTATCCGGGTAGTGAGAATAAAACAATCCAATGGTTTGACCACACATACATAAAACATATCTTATTTTTTCAGAACAAATTTGTTCTCATTCTTCTGAAAGTTGCTACCTACCAAGTTTGATTCATAAGGTTCATTTTTTTACGGGAAAAGAGTTTTATGATAAGTTTTTTGTGTGACAGATGTTACAAGGCAATTACCATAAGATCTGGATATGTTATTAAAAAAATGTTATATAATAATCTGGGAACATGCTGACAGCTGCACCAACTGAAGATTTTTGTCTCTGAACAGATGACAAAGGAAGACACAGATGTTACAGAAAGAGCATTTTAGTGAGTGAGTGAGTATGGTTACGCCGCTTTTGGCAATATTCCAGCAATATCATGGCGGGGGACACCAGAAATGGGCTTCACACATTGTACCTATGTCGGGAATCGAACCCGGGTCTTCGGCGTGACGAGCGAACGCTTTAACCACTAGGCTACCCACCGCCTAGAGCATTTTAGATTTGTTTTACTGATGAATCATTTTCTACTTTACATGTTAAATTAATTGTTGTTCTTAAATGTAATTGTTTTAAGATATATATTTGTTTACTTAAAAAAAGTGTCAACTACAAATATTAAAAAGTTAGAATAAGTCTGAGTCTCAGTGAAACTATACTTATTTTTTAACCCTAAACTCAATATTCTTTATGGTTATATCTGTACATTATTAATTTCTTCCTGGTTTTAATTTCAATAATAACTGAATCATTCATTCATGCCTCTCTCATATGTTCAATTGCAGGTGTTGGTTTAGCCTAGTGGTCAAAGTGTCTTCCAGCCACACCAAAGGCCCACGTTTGATGCCCCACACATTCACTCTGTAAGCCCCTTCCCTGCTGTCTGATGATGTAAATCATAAATGGCTAAAAGAGGCAAAAAACATCACAAATTCACATGGTCTACAAAATTGGTCTAGAAAATACATCTAACAAGAAATAAACCTCGTGTGGCCTTGATGCCTTGCAGTGCAAAATCAACAACGTCATTCTGCTGTGTGACATCAGATACCAATTTGATGTTCCCGTTTTACACAAGCAGAACCATTTTATCTAACATGCCTGCTGAATAAAAGACACGAAAAAAACTAAATTTATGTGGTGTCAAATGTAGATATTAATTTATTTCATACATTAGTACATCGCGGATATATCTGCTTTACACACTCAAAAATTATTTCCCCCTGAATGATAAATAATAGATTAATGTGTTTATACAAGTAAAACTTTTTTTTCGCAATACAAGTAGGATTGCAACACGGATTGAGCTGTGTTATGTATGGAATGCACTGACTTATGCCATTACAGATTTCCTTGCTTGCTTTTGCAACAAATTAATCAGGACCAGAATGCTCTCATCACCAGTGAACATGGCACACCTGCAAATACAGCCCAACCAGCCTGGGATGAACCAACCATATTGTACCATCTTGAACATCGTGGAACAGGTTAACATTATGTCGAAAAATACTGCGTACAGTTTGCACCAGACGAAGCCAAGCAAAGCTTGATTGATGTCAGCTAATTTGTGACATGTTTTGAAGTTAGTAGAGCTGTAGAGAGTCAATCTGTAGATATCAACTTGGGCTCAACAAAACAGGTGGTCAGGTTAGCTGTCATAGTTTGGGTTGTGGTGTACGGATAGTTTGTTCTGTGGCGGATGGTTTAAAGAGATTTTTTGAAGCATTGTTTATTGCATAAAACGCACTTGTTACTCCCAAAAATGCTGACATCAGAAAGACTACAAAAGAATGATAACATTCATCATTTTTCTTACACAAGCAAGAATTTAAACATATAAACAGCTGATGAAAAATAAATTGGCACAAGTTCCATGCCAGCGTTCTTATGATTCCCTGATTCTGTGCATGTTCAGCTGTGTGTAAATGGAAACAGAAATTCAACTCCTAGTGAGGTGCCACAAAAAAACACATTATCTGTAAAATCTATACACAGTTTAAAATAGAAGTGGGTGTATTATACCAGTGCCAACAACATGATTCTCACTGGATCAACAAATGTCGCAGGCTTGGTATTATCTGGGTGTGTTTGACCACAAGTGAGATTTTCCTAGTCGTTTCCTGTGACAAACTGTCATATTAGGCACGATGACAAACATTTGCAATAGAAATTGTCAAATTGTGTTGCTAATGGGTGACATACAAATTCAAGTGTATGATTTATGTATCTATTAGCAGTAATTGATCCATTACAGAAAGTTTATTTGTGAATATGTTCCAAACCTAACAATTGCTTGTGTGAAGAGTAAATAAATAGGTTGGGTTTAATGATGCTTTGAACATTATTATAGTTAAATATAAGATAACTATGTGATAAATTGCAAAGAACAATGAAGAATAAAGTGTGGTCTATTTCAGGATAAATCATTGTTGTGTCATGACGTCATTTCTGGAGATGTGAACATGTCTCGCAACTTGATGACGTCGTACATTGGACAACGTTTTTTTGAGAGGGGAATGTCTGGTGAGTTTTTCCCCACAGCTGTAGCTGGGCAACACAGATAAATGCAATGGCAGAATGAACGCATCCAAAAGTGGGAGGGATATGACAATCGGTATTGGGAGAAAAGGTACAGGTAATCGAAGTGTGAGAATTGTGAGAATATGCAGGAAATATCCACATGTGCAGAAAATTGGCTTGTCCGACATTGTCGAGGTCTGATTCTATTGATGGAGTCATCATTATTAGTGAGTGAGTGAGTTGGGTTTAACGTCGCTTTTAACATTATTCCAGTTATATTACGGCGTGTCAGCTTAATGTGAGAGGAAAGCCCGAAATGATGCAGGTATCAGACGTTTACCACTTCGGTGAAACCCACGAGCACAGGTATGGTGCTGACAAACCTAGAAACATAATTGGGGCTAACTGGGATTCGAACCCACAATCATAGGTTTCTGGCATGCCCAAGGGACGCAACTCTGCAGAGCGAATCGCGGCGCCTTAGACGACTAGGCTACCCGTCCTGTCATCATTATTAAAATTGGGGTATATATTTATAAAGCTTGTACATTTTATCATCATCCTTAAAGTGGCTGTACATAATGTTGATATCTCATAAGAAATAAACGACTCATGGTCATTGTTCATCATACAATAAAACACTGCAGGGGGGATAAACCATGCGGGGGTGCTCTCCTCATAGGTTATTCTCCCTGCAGTGTTTTGTTGTACGACTTCCACTCTTCGTTTATTTCTTAAATAATGGCATGTCAGCCTAACTTTGGAGGAAAGCCAGAACTAATGCAGGTCCAAGGCATTTACCACGGGTAAAAACCCTAGAGACATAATCAGGATGACCTTGGCTTCAAACCCAGGTTTCAAGCACACAGCGAATTTGACAACTGGGCCACCCATTCAACTTAATACTGACTGACCTTAGTATTTCAGCTGAATGTGGTGGAAAGCCCAAAGTGACCCAGCCAGGTCATGAACATCTACCATTTTGGTATAATTCAATAGCACTGGCATGACAGACCAAGTATCATAATTGATAAAACAACCAATTTGAAAAACCAATGATGAGCAGATCCTGGCACATTTAAGGGATGCAACTCTGCACAGAGAATTGCAGCACCTAAATGCCCAGAGACACCTATGCCAACTTGACATAATGATCCATTCATTACGACAAGCATAGGTTGCTAGGCACCTGTTCTAACCTGGAGTCCACCAGGTTCAATAACTATTGAACAACCTGGATGTATGAGTATTTATTTCACCAGTAATAACAAAAGGGTAAGAGCAGGTTATAATGTAAATATAATAAATGATGTGCAATTATTAGCAAGAGCAGAAAGTTAAAGTCTTGAAACTAAATCTGTTTTTATCTTAGTTTACCATGGTATAACAATATCACTTAATTAAGGTAATCTCACACGATGTTCAGGAGGCCCATATCTTGACGTGAAATACAAATAGTTTACAGGAAAGCAGTGCTGCTTGTTGTGTCTGCGGAAGCAACTCGGAAGCCTGTTGTCTCTAAGGTACAAAGATGAACTGCCCCATCAGAGAGCGGTAATGGAACACAAGGCCTATCTTACATCAACTTACAACCTTTGCCCAAACTACACGTGTTAAATGTACACCAACTGATGATAGTTTACGTGGCTTGTGCTACACGCCCACTGAGAATACAGCCAGACGTATATCTACAAGGTCTTACAGTGGTTGCTGAGATGAGTCCGTAGATCCAAAATGACTACCATGTGATTGCAAGAACATTGGCTGCAGACACTCTTGGAGGGTAACCAAGTGTGATGACCTTTCAAGAAAAGAATTCTTATTTCAGCTTGATTTCTTTTTTCAGACGTTCACCATCCTTCCTTGAAGAGTTTCTTCATTTCTGATGAAACATATCTCAATCTTAGGACGTCTTTTTATGCATAATGGAAAAATAATGGTTCAGCTGGCATATTCTCTCTGGCCAACAATTCCATGGGTTGGTATGGAGATCTTGCATATCTGAAATCTTCTACCACCTTGGGGAAATTGCCTTTAGTGATTCCATACCACTGGATGGGTTTTTGACACAGCTTCGGACAATGATACTCTTCAGACCGGCCCTAATTTGGTTAAGATGTCCACGGAGATGTCTATATACCCGGAGATAATTCACCTCATATGAAAATAAGACAAAACATGCTGACATTTTAATACAGGTCACCGCAAGACACTTTGACCTTTGTAATGAAAGGTTTATCAGGACAAACATCTGTGATATTGCTCTTTTGATATCTTGTCGTGGTTCCCAGTCTTACCAGACCACATGGTCAGTGGTCACGAGTCAAGTAATTGATGTAGATAACGGTGATTTGGCCACTGAGTGTCTTCAATTGTCAGTCCAGACAACTACTTGTTCAGGTCAAGCATCAAAACCAGATCTCACCTAAGCTTGTGAGGATTTTCGACCCCTCAAGCCTGTCACATGCACACATGGACTGTCAAAGTTAATAAAGTAAATAATTACAGTTTAGCGTGTTCTTGTGGCAAGTATAGAAATATAGAGCTTAAATCATAACAGAGAACAGAACATTCAGAATATGCTTTAGCCCAAAGTAAAAAGACACACAACTTGAGCTGAATTGATGTAAATCGATGTAAATAAACCGATTAGTAATTTCAATTGCATGACTTAGCTGATGTTTCATATGCGTGACATAACAACTTCATTAAACTACATCTGAAAGAAGTCCGATCTTGTTTTTGCCATAAGTCAATATTTCATGATTAGGGAAAGCAAAGGAAACCACTAATTGGCTATCACAAAATTTAATCTGATGGTAATAAATTACAATTTCAAATTAATTAGAGTTTTAATACAAAGCTGTTTAACACTTGACAGTCAGAATCCCTGGTGAGTGGGCATGTCCCTGTTAGCGTGTATTAATGAAGACACCAGATTATACTGTCACACATGTGCCGACCATAATGAATTTATGGAGCTTTCCAAATACAACATAATCAGCTTACTAGTAGCATTTCCATCTTCTAATCATCAGAAGTTCCTTAAGGCATTCTTCATGATTTAAAACAATGTTCATGTTTGCTTCAATTCCACAGGTGGGAATGAGTATGAAAGAAAGATGCTTCGAAAAAGTAATGTCAATTCAAGCTCCTTCAAAAATATAAACCTTCAAAAATACATTTTATTTTCTGCCTTAGATTCAATATAATATTATTTTTTATGAGAATTTTATAATGTCAGAATTGATCATACATTGATCTTTATCATGAATATAATGAGTGAGCTCTATATTTCAATATGCTGGAGGATTAAATGTTTACTGTAGGTGTTCTCTGAGCGAACGTCATTGATATCCTTCTCAGGTGACCAAACACTGATTGTTTATACATCTTGCAGAGATCTTGCAGTAAGTGTATTACAATCACTTATTGGCCCTTAACTCTTCTTTACAAATCTATCCGAAGGTAAAGTGATTGTAATTTTGGCAACAATGTTTGGTAACAAAATATGCTATTTTCAGAAAAACTATTACAGATTTGGAAAGGGTCATCATGAACATGAATGAACAGTAATTACTGTAGAAAATCATCCGCGAGAATGCAACTGTTACTCCGTCAATATAATTATGTCCCTTGAGTGAGCTCTTGCTCAACTTAAGTAAAGAAAACACCTGATTAATCCTCCATTTATCCTACAACAAAGTACCCGCTCAATCTTGTGGCTTTATTGACCTTATAGACAGCCCACATTTTCTTTCCTCGGTCACCAGACTACCTACAACAATACAATTAAACTTGCTTCACGATTTTACTTTGACATCTAACTGGAGGCGATTAATTTTCTGCTTGGAGATAACCATTTCTAAACAACAGTTTCCAGTTTGTCAAAAAAAGTAATCGTGGCAAGGCCTTCCCCAAATAACTGCCAAATTACTACAGCTGAAGCATGGTTAGGACTCTTGCCCAAAGGTATTTTCAGTCAAAACATGCAAGGGATGGAACCCTCCTTTAGTGATTTCGTGTCTTCCCCAAGAAGATATTGACAGAATGTACTTAACGTTAACCATTTACGAACCAGTATTACATTTGGTGTTTGTTTGGAAAAGAACCTATCACTCCAAACTACAAAGTCTGTCCACTGGCGCTATAATGGTAGGCCTTCAAGAAGGATGGGATTTTGTGAAGATTTAACTTTCAGGATACTAAGCCTGGATTACTTTGAAGGAAAATGCAGGAATCTGAGCTGGTCTTTGTCCTTTCTGCAGGTCTAGGCTAAATATTGATGCATTCACTCAAAGACCATGTTCTCCTTGGTCCCAGGCTGTCTATATGGGAAGAGGCAGTGCCATCGCAAAACAACACGCAGCGTTTCACCAACACTCCAGCACATTCATGACTAATCTCAAAGAAATCGGATATCAGCAGACATTAACTGTAATATCTTCCTTCTACTCATTACAAGTTCTAACATTCACCAACATGGCTGCCATTAAATGTTAAATTCCAGGGAAAACAAACCCTTCTATGTAACCTTTAATGTCTACTTAAGAGAAAATCATCAAATAAATGGATCTTTTTTCAGCAAATGGCAATTTTATTTCAAAAAGGCATTTTATTTCTTGATTGATAATATTCTCGAAAAATGATATCACTTGTAGCACTTGTTTATATTGATATTAATACAAAACCTGTTATCTTGATTTTCAAGTTATATATTTCTAGCAATAGAAATAGATAATATATCTATATCATTGTTATCTACTTATCTATTTTTAAAAATATTTTTAGAGTCAAGAAGGATAGTGTGTTATATAAGATTTCAGAGACTAAATGTTAGTCTAATTCTACCCCTGAAACACTACAGAGTTCTCCAATGGAAAGATAACTATTTGCTAATGTCCCTGACAAAGAAGTATATTCTTTCCAATAATCCCCACTGTCCACTGCAGCACCTCCAGCAAGGTCATTGAGGCCAAAGTGACCAGGGTTTTAATCAACTGACCAGAAGAACATAATCACTTCCTGCACCCTAGGGCTAGGAATGTCAACAGACAGCTCCTTCACAAGTAAGGTTACCCAACAGATGATTAAACTGTAAACATGCCAGATAACCCTATCTCCCCGACTGCTATTTACAAGTGATGTTATGCCATAGGCCATTGCAAGAGATGTTGGCTAATTAGCTGATTAGTTAATACAGTTGAAATGTCCAGGACGTGCCATTGTTTGTCTCCTGGAGAAAGCTGACATCTGTGGCATAACAGAAAACCTGTCATAAGCTAAACTAATTTATTCAGTAAACAGTTTGTGGTGGAATCGGGTCAGCTCAAAATAATTATAGAATTTCATCTTCTAACTGATTCCCATGAGATCCATGTCGTGTTGAACGATGATTGCAAAAACATAAAAACAAAGGGTCGACAGGTCAATTGATCAACTTCTAAAAGCCTTGTTCTTTGACAAAGTAGTGTCTGCAAGCAGCTATTTGAAAAAAACAGGTTTGGAAAAGATCAATAATTAACTTTATTCTTGTGTCAGAAACACTTATATTTAGCATGTATGATAAGAATCACGTTTTCCGTGGATCTTTACTTACATTATAAGTATTTATGAATAAGACACAATAACAGTGGGTATGTGGGTGTACATGTCTATGTATAACTAAATCTGATTGTAATCTTATCTCAAGTATTGATGGACTAAAAGTCCTGACTTTGAAACTCAATAAAAAACAGCAATATATTATAACCTCCAAGTCGGGACAAACTGTATTCAAGAAAAGCTATTTCCCTATTAAGTCGTCTTGAATTATACAAAGAAAACACAACAATCACAGATCATCAAATGAAGACGTTGCAATTTGAAACTCCACGCTTTTGTGTCGTGATCTAAGCTGTGACTGATATCCATTGCATCTGATCTCAGGCCATGCAAGGCTCTGTATTCTGTTCTTTAGTCTTGATCCATGACACAGGTGGACACTCATGAATACAAAAGATGTGTAAAGATCTAACGTCAGCTCATCACGAAATAGAAAAAACCTTGGGTATATGAGTGAAGTGAACTTTTTCTCCTATTCACATTTATGTGACCCCTTACACAATAACACAGGCATATAATGCTTGCTTTAAGAGCCTGATAATCACTACGCAGTGAATGAAGCCAAAAAATGTAAATGAAGAAATGATCGAAGCTCTCAGACGACATGGCTCATTTGTGAATAAAAATCACAAATTATTCTTGCAGCTAAAGCTGAACTGGAGCATGATTTACAAGCAATGAGCAGGATTCTGACACAAATTTCAAATAAGCGGAATCTATTGGATAAGGCAGAATTATGCTGTCCACGAGCACGCAAAATTGGTTTAGCGACTTGGTCAGGTCCGTAGAACCTGGCCTGTAAACACTTCAGCTTTTCATTTAGTTCATCTGTGGGGCAAAGAGGATGTCTCTGACCAGCATCCATTATTGGGGAGTAAGAATAATTTGATTTTGCATAAGCTTGTAATGCCAGTCGTATATTTTGATAGTGGGTAGTGATCCCAGGCCGCCATGGTAACAACTAAGATGATATGATTTATCCACAATTTTCAACAGGTTTTACGTGTGCATGCTGTTGCATCAGTGACTATCCATCATCTCGTCTCATTGGTCGCGTTTTTATACCCTTCTTCCTTTACAGTCACCTACATCTTCTGATGAGCAGTCGCCATGAAAGACGGCTCAAGCATTATCTCGTGCAGGATAGAGACCTTTATTAATATCAATATCACCCTTCATAGCCTTTATCCCACTTTGCAATGCCCTATCTCAAATGAGGATCTGTGTTCATGTGATGAATTCTCATCATCTGGGAACTGCTGCTTGTGGAGATTCTTGGTTGAAACAACGTACACACATAGAAACTGACATAAAACAGGTACATTAAATACTCCTGAGCTCATCATAAATGTGAAAATAATTTTACAGTATTCTATGGAATGGTCTTCCTGTGAGTAATATACATGTATATCATAATGCATGAAAACAATTTTGGGAATATGACGTATATAATACTCAACTAATCTGTGTTATAAAAATCATTTAACCAAAGCTTAAAAATAATAATTCTAATGATCCAAAAGACAATATAAAAAAACAATGTTTAAGATTCTGACGCTAAAATTCATAAATTCTGTATCAACTATTCACCAATATGCACAGCCTTCAAAAATTGGTACTATTCTCCACTGTCTGGTAGCCAATCAGGCAAGGTCTAGACGTAATTAGTACCATGTGTGAACCTCAAACATTGTCTTTGTGTAATTAGTGTGTTGAATTACTGCTAGATTGGGTCTTGAACGGAATTAATCAAATATGCCATAGCTGCCAATTGGCATGAGCCAAGTCCTCCTTTAAGAAACATTCCCCCTCCAGTTCCTCATCTTGTTTCATCCCTGGAGGTCACATGCATAGGATACCGTGACAAAGAGGGGAAAATGACCTCTTCAGCAATCGGAGTGTAGATTGCAATTTACTTTCACATACACATAAAGGCTGACAATGGATCTAAGTAAGTGTGTTGACATACTGCAATCTGTATATCAGCAAATAGACCTATTAGCCTCTCACAAGAGTGCCCAGGTGGTTAACCAGTCTTATGTAAGGCCAACAAAACAAACGGGAATCATTAACCTGAACAAATGCTGTTGACATTGTCAGGATTGGAAAAGAGATGGAAAAGCAAGACCAATCACACAGGAAACCCATATCAAAAGAAAGGCAGATGATGACTAAATATCTCAAGAAGCGAGGCAATTATGCCAAGAGGGATTCTTAGTCGGTATGAACACATATTTTGTTGGATGAATTACATGAAAGTGATTACTTAACACACACGTCCAAATCTGCCCACATCTACGTACTCAGGGGCCGTACTTGATGATTTAGCTAGTGTAGTCTTAAACACTTCACAGCTCTTGAAACCGGATGTAAAATTCCTTTATTCCTAAAATCTTCAAGAGATCTTGCAAGAGCTAGATCAGTTGATTAGATGGAGGAAATATGGCTGGATAGAAACAAAACTCAAATTATAGGAAGTGGACAAAAATAGACAGGCAGGAGAAAGGATTGATGTATTCTAATGTACTACAGGAAACTGGTGAATGACAAATATATTGACAAAAGGTTAAATGATTCGGTGCCAGCTATATTTAGAGTGCTAAATTTGGAGAAGTAGGTTTGTCTAGGCAAGAAACAAGTTAAGTACATCTCACTCGTGTCTCCAAGGAAGGAAAACTTCGCAGGCCTACTACTGATAGTTCTTTGATTAATGGAATTGTTTCCCACCTTTGAAAGTTTTGCTGGAGACATATCAAGACTACAAACTGGTTAGATTTCTTTCAAGGCTTTTTGAGTATATTAGTTTGGTAATATGAATAAACCTGATCCAGAAACCTATGAAACTTAACATACAAATTATTGAAATTATGAAGTGTGAATTCTGTAATGGATTTAAGGAAAAGAGCCTGCCTCCATCTCTAAAATAGATTTAAATCAGTCAGGAAACCTTACCTATAGCTGTACCCCACACTAAACCATCTGTTGCCACCCTTTTCACCCACACTACATGAACTGAAGTCTCTCTCTACTCCAGAACCATAAAGAACCTAGCAGAAATAAAGGTCTTCAGCTACCCATGCTTTTTATAAGAGGCAACTAACAGGATCGGGTGGTCAGGCCCAGGTTTGTTGACATGGTTGATGCATGCTCATGATATCAATCACTGGATTGTCTTGTTCAGACTTGATTATATACCGACTGCTGTCATATAAACAACAAACGAACAAACAAAAGTAACTACCCCCCACACTACACGAGCAAGAGTCAGCCTCTATCCCAAATGTATTGTAAGCCTCTACCCCACACTACACCAACTGTAGTCAGCCTCTACCCCACACAACACCAACTGTAGTCAGCCTCTACCCCACACCACACCAACTGTAGTCAGCCTCTACCCCACACCACACCAACTGTAGTCAGCCTCTACCACACACTACACCAACTGTAGTCAGCCTCTACCCCACACCACACCAACTGTAGTCAGCCTCTACCCCACACCACACCAACTGTAGTCAGCCTCTACCCCACACCACACCAACTGTAGTCAGCCTCTACCCCACACCACACAAACTGTAGTCAGCCTCTACCACACACTACACCAACTGTAGTCAGCCTCTACCCCACACTACACCAACTGTAGTCGGCCTCTACCCCACACTACACCAACTGTAGTCAGCCTCTACGTACCCCACACCACACCAACTGTAGTCAGCCTCTACAACACACCACACCAACTGTAGTCGGCCTCTACCCCACACCACACCAACTGTAGTCATGTACCAACACCACACCAACTGTAGTCAGCCTCTACGTACCCCACACCACACCAACTGTAGTCAGCCTCTACAACACACCACACCAACTGTAGTCAGCCTCTACCCCACACCACACCAACTGTAGTCAGCCTCTACCCCACACCACACCAACTGTAGTCAGCCTCTACCCCACACCACACCAACTGTAGTCAGCCTCTACCCCACACCACACCAACTGTATTCAGCCTCTACCCCACACCACACCAACTGTAGTCAGCCTTTACAACACACCACACCAACTGTAGTCAGCCTCTACCCCACACCACACCAACTGTAGTCAGCCTCTACCCCACATCACACCAACTGTAGTCAGCCTCTACCCCACACTACACCAACTGTAGTCAGCCTCTACCCCACACTACACCAACTGTAGTCGTGTACCCACACCACACCAACTGTAGTCATGTACCAACACTACACCAACTGTAGTCAGCCTCTACCCCACACCACACCAACTGTAGTCAGCCTCTACCCCACACTACACCAACTGTAGTCAGCCTCTACAACACACTACACCAACTGTAGTCAGCCTCTACCCCACACTACACCAACTGTAGTCGTGTACCCACACCACACCAACTGTAGTCATGTACCCACACCACACCAACTGTAGTCAGCCTCTACTCCACACTACACCAACTGTAATCAGCCTCTACCCCACACCACACCAACTGTAGTCATGTACCCACACCACACCAACTGTTACAACACAAGCTAACCCACCAGTGCAGCATTATCTAACATCTAGGTGCTATCTGCTATCAGTAGGCAGGGAATACTCCCGCTCCAACCATAAATAAACCGCCTGGGAATATATCTAAACAAGGGTGTTGATACTCTATACAAATTGCTACAAAAAATAATCTTATTAACGGGTATGGAAATTGAGGGTATCTCCTACAGCTGGTGTTTAGGAGGAACGATGTGGAGGAATTTGCTCTTCCCACAATAATGCTGAGTAATGAGTTTATAAATTCTTGATGGGCTTATATTTCCGGATTACAAAAAACTGGTGAATAATTCATCATTCTGGTTCATGGGTGCTTTATCGTCATTACATACGGAGTTTATTGCACTGAGGGTAATATAAACATCACGACTGTACAACAATGTACAATGTAGGCCGTTTTGACAGTGGGACAGGCAATAAACACCATCAGATGCAGGTGGCAGAACAAACTATTACAAAGCGATGAACTCCTGAAAAGATATTCACAACTTCTATTCTTGCATTCTTTTGTTCAAACAATAATTATTACAGTAAATCATGTAACAATTTAAGAACATGTTTTACAGATAATGGAACAAAATGTCTGTCACCAATCAGAATTAAATTATCTTTTTTTCGGATGAATATGTTAAGAATTCTAATTTTCTATTCACCCACTAACATGATAAGAGCTGGGAGTGTCAGTTTTTCTCCACTAATTCAGTCAATTGTAAAACAAGCACACCTCATTCTTAATCCATGACTTTCACATTCCACAGGAATTGGTAAAAAACATGCTACGCAAACTATCTCCATTGAAATTATTCACATGGAGTAGACCATCGATATCTCATGATTTCACAAACAAATTACCTCACTGGAATAAAAGTCACACACGTTACAGACGTCAAACTACAATAGATTCTCTTCCTAATACATTCTTCATTTCAATGAAGCTAATCATATAGGGACTGCATCGGATGGTTCCCATTAATATTTCATATTACTGATGGAATTTACTCAATAGGAAGATGCCCATGCATCACAATTGGACAATATTGCACCGAGACACTGAAAACTAATATGCAGGAAGAAATGACAACCCCAATTCATTCATGATTTGTCGGCATATAAACATGGGATGTTTCTACTCCGATCATTGATTCTATTGAAATTAATGTTTTTTAATAATGACTTATTGAGCAATGTTGCTTATAACCAAATTTGACGAGGCTATGAATAAGGAGCACTATAGCCACATCACAAAGAACCTTGCCACCGAGAAAACATTCTGTAACGAAATCTACCACATTAAATGATCTCATTAGATATAATTGTGATGATTTTACATCATGCTGTAGTTACATTTATCAATATCTTTTTTTCTTCATCATACTGGACAGCAATTACAGACAAATAATATAACTTTAAATGCAGTAATCCACAATCTTTTGTGAGAATGATGTAAGTGTTTGTGAATATGAATACATATAGCTGATGAATGTACAGTGAAGTGTGAGTGTCTTGTACAGTGAAATAGGTGTGAGTGTCTGCACTAACTCACCTTGTGCTACAAACTGGGCTCCAGAATCGCAGCCTTCAAGTTCCGATGATCCAACTGCAGCAGTTATTCCACACAGCAACAAACACAAAGTCCCAAGGAAAGCCATGTTCAGATGATGGAGTTGTCTATATAAAAACGTATGTGTCTCCTGCATGGCCCTTATAATGACGAAACAGTCTCAAACACAGTGTGCCAGTGTGTGTTCCAGTACCGATAGGAAGTCACACGCAGAAGTGGGGAATGACTTTAATAAAGTTGTTACCACATCTAAATTAACTCATTTATTCCCTGCTAGGATGGGTAGAGTTTCGTCTCTGAGCTGTTACTGTGCCTGAAAATCCTTCAAA
This sequence comes from Haliotis rufescens, assembly GCF_023055435.1. Taxonomy (NCBI): domain Eukaryota; kingdom Metazoa; phylum Mollusca; class Gastropoda; order Lepetellida; family Haliotidae; genus Haliotis; species Haliotis rufescens. The sequence continues at coordinate 54,067,587 of NW_025963779.1, read as the reverse complement.
GAACCAGCTTCACTTTAAAACTCTTTCTCCATTGATTTCAGCATTGGATCTTGTTGACAAGTTCTGTGAGAAATATCTCTGTTATACTGTTATAATGTTATAATGTTATAAAGTCTACTTGTGCTGTGAACACACTGACCACAGTAATAATGACACACCAAAAAATAATCCCAACACGCGAGGTCTTTCCTCAAGCAATGTGTAGTAAGCCCAGTGTTCTTGCTGTTGTAAAACCACACAGAAGCGACTGATCAGTTGCCGATATCAGTGAAATGTAAGACCAAAATCCAGCTTTCACTTCACACAGCAAGTCATAAATTAGATTTCCTCTAGTGGTAGGATGCCTGTTAATATTTCACGTGTATGCCGAGTCCATGTCACCAGAGTCTGACCTGTATATGTGAGGGGAGGTCTATGACTGATGACTGGAGCTGTCAATCACACACCAGTCGTGTGGCTACTGCCTAGGGCTTGTGTTGGCTCCGCGACTGCACCAGGGGCATCTGCTACCTTGTGGTCCAATTAGCACTGGGAGAATGGGTAGGGGAGCGTTCGCTAGCCTCAAGGCAATGTTCCTCCTTGTTGTTTTGCTATACTGCTGATTACTTGCTTGGTACACTGGATGGTCTGTAAAAAACATACAATTTCTGAATGGCAGTAACAGCTTTCAAACTCACAGTTATATCCAGGTTTGATTTTTTAATCTTGATATTTCCTCAAGCAGTGGCTTCAAAGTTGTCTGCCTATTATTCGTTCATCACAAGATGGGGATTCTCTGTTGTAGACGTCTGGAGGAATGGAGCTCCAGTTCTTAAATGATCACAGGAACTGAGGTGAAGATTGCACGTCTTCCGTTAGAGAGGGATCTGCCCCAGTACAACAATGTACAAACTCACAGACAGCAGATGGCTTATGCATGCCACAGTTTTTTCAGCATTTCTTTAGTTTCATGCAGAGCTAGGCCTTCTGTGAACTGGTACCTGTGGAAAATAAGCAGACGTACATGTAGAAGGTGGATGACAGGCGATGTATGTGTCACATAGGATCTACATCAAAGACGCAGTATATCATTGTGTAGCAATTACAGTTTGGGCAATTGTGGGGCTTAGTTCACTGACTGTGACTGAGGTGTTCTTCAATGGTAAACTCACGCAAGCATAATTTCTCATAAACACACATCAGTATGAAAGGGTCCCATGTCCCATTAGGTCTTATATCCAACATGGTCAAAATGAAAGGCAGGTGTTTTTTTTATGGGTTCATCATTTGAATGAAGGCACAATTACTTTAACAAATTGGCTGGAAAAGTGCAGCGAGTATGACTGGGAGCAACGTTTAAGATTACAGGGTAGAAAAATGAAGTTATTGTGACTGGTGGCAGGAATATACCTCACTGACCCTAAGGGCTCATAAACCTCATTCAAGTAGAACCTCAGACTGTTTGTGATGGTCTATCGGGTGATAATGAGGTTACCTCGGGCCACTGCTCGAGCCAGATGGGGGAAGGGACAAGGTAAGGGGAGACAAGCAGTGCTCCCTTGTGGCAGACGTGTTTCCACCCGAGACTGTGCATCTCGCAGGAGGTCTTACTGGTGATCAAAAGATAGAAGAAGTCGACCTGGGCCGGTGGTTCATCACTTGCAGGAGGGAGGGTGTGAGCGAACAAATGCTGATGCTGTAGATGGTAATATTACACCAATCAACACAGACTGCACTGTAATCTGGCCAGATTGTTGTCTGTAATGCTGCTTTGAACAGTACTTCAGTCATACCATGGCAAGTCACTTTGTAGCTGTCTGCCCTAAGTGAGTGACCACCGGCAGAAGTGTGGTGCTGACAAACCAAGGATCATAATCAGGGAGAATCTGGGACTCAAACCCATGATCAGCAGATCCTGTCACATCTGATGGACATAAGTCAGTACTTTCTCAGATCACTGGGACAGTCATCCACTAGCTCCCATGTGGTCATCCACATTCAAAATACTTTCCATAACCGGCCATTGTGGCCACCTGATCCCCAAGTTGCACATCATAAGGCATGAAAAACTTGTCTTCATGAATAATCCCCCCACCCAGGTGTAACATAGTGATGTATTCTCTGTTAACACAGACAGAGATGGGAAAATGGATACAGACAGTGGGTAATACCAAAACATGGAATGTGTACCGATATGTTATAATCAGTGAGTTAATTCTAAAGCAGCTTTTAGCCATATTTCCCACAATATCACAGCAGGGGACAATGGGATGGGTGTTACACCCTGTACCCATGTAGGGAATCAAATCCAGCTCTTTTCTTTAATAACAAACACTTTAATCACTGGACTTCCCCTCTGCCCTCAAATGGTTGACAGCCAGTGGGTACGCACAGATTGGGTAAGGAGCTGGGCAAGATGAAGGGTCTAGCTGTTGGTCAGGGAAGTGCTTCCTGGATATGAAGACAATGATTTTACTCAGTAGCCCAGAGGGTAGTGCTCTTGCTGATCACAAAGGCCTGGTGTTCGAATCCCACAATGGTACAAACTGTAAAGCCCAATCCCCGGGTCAAGACATCTACACCCAGTAGCTTAGTCTGTCTTACAGACCCCGATACAAATATATATCAAATACAGCCCATGCAAGTCTATAATGTTTGGGGGTGGGGCACGGGTGGCCAATTCGTCTAAGGCGCTGCGATTCGCTGTGCAGAGTTGCATCCCTTGGGCACGCCAGAAACCTATGATTGTGGGTTCGAATCCCGGTTCGCCCCGATTATGTTTCTAGGTTTGTCAGCACCATACCCGTGCTCGTGGGTTTCACGGAAGTGGTAAACGTCTTAGACCTGCATCACTTCAGGCTTTCCTCCAACATTAAGCTGACACGCCGTGATATAACTGGAATAATGTTAAAAGCGGCCTTAAACCCAACTCACTCACTCACTATAATGTTTGGCAAGTCTAGATTACTGCAGTATCTGAAAATGAAGAGAGTCACTGGGCTCCCTTTTATTATATTTTTATTAAGATAACTGAACTGGGTTTTTTTATGTACGATATGTTCATTTCAGAGACTAGATGTTAGTCTACCAGTAGCCCTGCTCCGGCTCAGCTGTTGTGTCAAGCAGCAGATGTAGAGGGTAGGCTACTTGATGGGGCAGGGATACAGAACTAGCAGCACCATCTGTTGTGTAAACAGTTTGTGCAGCTTACACTGAATGACTGATAGATATATTCCCAAACAACTACCTCACAAACATAAGGTTGAAACAGCTATCAACCATCGACAAACTAATAACCATTTACCTTTGAAGAAGAGGGTATAATTTCTAATCAAGTTAACACATTTCTGTGAGTTTCGTGGGAATCTCAGTGATATTTGGGTCCGTTTGTAAGTGGGAAATGACATAAAGTGTTTTTAGCATAATCTTGAATCACAGACATATGCACATGGGTAGATTCAAAACTCATGTTCAAGCATAAACTGCACTTGGCTGAGTATTGTTTTACGCTGCTTTTAGTAATATTCCAGCAATATCCTGCTGGGGACACACAGGCCGAGGATTGACTCAACAGTTAGATCCATGCATGCTATGCAGGTGCTGCTCAACTCTTACATCAGTCCAAACATCGAGCCACATACACCAACCCTTGTTAATCTGGTTATCAAGGTTCTGGATTAACAACACACTGGTGCAGCGTAATGAACATCAAACATACAGAACCGTTCCTAACAAAATCCTCAGGAATACAAGGGTCCAGACTAAGAAGGTTTGCTAAAATGATTTTCAGTGATCCAATCATAATTTGCCTTTACACCTAATGGAGTCTATTTTGTTGGATAAACGAGTCGGGTTACTCTGGTGTTGATGTTTTATATATATATTTAACCACATTGGATTCTTTAACTAGATAGTCCAAAATCTATTTCTGTTTTGACACGCCACACTCTGATGAGTTTCTTCTAAAACCTTCGTCACAAGCCGCTGACCTGGCAGATCCAATGTTTCAAGGTATACCAATGTATCAGGACTCTGTTAAGAGTCAACACTGCAGCACAGCACAGCAAATGTCAAATGTGATTACACCCAGTGATACCTCAACTAAGAGAAACAAGTTCATAATCCATGATCATGCACATCAACAATCTAGTTTAGAATTTCTAATTTATGGCATATTTCTGTGTTTTAGCTCATTTACCGCACCCTGCCACAGGTATGGCCAGGTAGACCCAGTCAAGACGAAGACATTTTGCCTGATGACTTGTCAAGCATCGGGAGGTCGCAAGCGCTAAATTACTTCGAGCATGCGAAATACTAATCTAATGTTGCTTCAGCAATTTGCCTTTTCATCATGGTCCATTGTTCCTATTAAAATCTTGATTAAAGGTGAAAAAGGTAAGGGTATTGCTAGGTACAAGGATTAACTCTTCACTTCCAGGTGTTAATTAATCAATGCTCCAGTTCGGGGGTTAATGAGCTTTACAGGTGTATTGTTTTTACAAGCAATTGTTCCTGGTTATGTTGTTTTTTTGCTGCAAGACTTAATGGGCTGTGTCTGACAAAAGGTTAACTCAGTATGTATAAAAAATATACATTAGCATCGGAGGGTTAATTATCAGAGGGAAAGTTGATCAGGGAGTCATTTCAAGGATTAACATTTTAGAAATGTTGTAGTTAGGGTGATAATGTGTGAGCAGACGGCGAAAGGATAAAAACTCAACTTAACATTTGATTGGGATGAATAATTCTAGTATACACCAGACAGTTGAGTTTTTGACATGCTAGAGATATAGACATATCACACATTCCAGGGATATATCATGGCATTAGATATTCATCTGTGGCAAATGATGGACAAAATCAGGTTATCATAAATTTTCTCTTAATATTTTATAGATTTAGGTATGTGACTTGGATTATCATTATTATCGGGATACATTCTTAAAATACTCTGGTTATTGAAATATGAGAATTGACCTTACAAATATTCCGATTTTAAGATTCGACATTTTTTCAAGTATAACATCAAGGATAAATCCCTAATTTCAGGGGCAAATTTGATTCAGTAACCATGTATCGGAACTGACACTTCTACTCATTCTCCATCAACCATTGGTTTGTCTGGTTGGGAGTCTTATTTGCAGGCTGCCATCTTACAGCCAAAGTAATGCTCGCTTAGTCTCGTATTAACTAAACACCTAATGAGAAGAAAATAACTGAAGGTATTCACTGTCTAGGATTAGGTTGAAGGTTATTTTCAGAACACATAAGCACTAATGGGAAAGCAAAAGAAGTTTTCATTACATGGGTTGGAAATTGGAGCAACTTCATTTACTTGAACAAAGAGAAATGAGTAAGTGAATATGGTTTTAGGCCGCCTTTAGCAATATTCAAGCAGTATGAAGCCGGGGAACTCCAGAAATGAGTGAAATGAAAACAAGTAAGTGTAATGAGTTGTATGAATGAGTGAGTTTGGTTTTATGCCATTTTTAGCAATATTCCTGCCACATTTTGGCAGGGGACTCTAACACAGGGCAATCCAACCCAGGCCAATCAGCATGGCAGACACATGGGTATAATGGTAAACTAGATCCGCCAGTTCACATTGGAAATCAGATCTTATTTGTCAGTGACCAAATAAGCCAGTGATGGATTTGATATGTTTGGACCTGGTTTTACCTTTATTCCACACATATGATGGGACACCAAGAATTAGCTTCATGCACCTCCGCATGTGGCGAATCGAACCAGGGTCTGGAATGTGATGAGCTGGCACTCTAACCACAAGGCTACCCTACCAGCCACCAAATAAACCAACAGCACACATTCCAAAAGTGTTTCTTCCATCAAACACTTAACTCTGATGCTATGATATACATCTCACAAACTTCCACCTTAAAAAAAGCATCAATCACAAGAAAAAGGGATATCATCTCTTTTCCACAACTGTCTCCAGCTAGCCATTACAAACAAGTAGACATAATTTGTAAGATAAGTCCGCAGATACACCAAGCTAAAGCACACACGTTTACAAGCCTATTACAGTGATATATAGTAAACAGGCCTCTTCATTAGGACGAACTGGTACAATGGAGGCCCTCTTCCATTGGATCAACCTCGCTGTACTTGAACAGGAACATCATTGAACAACTGCAAAGTAACAAACACACTGCCCCAAACTAATGTTCCCTCACGTTCCAAGATTAACGACAGGTAAGATCTTTCTTTACATGCTTATCAGACGGCTGATAAAAGGCAACAAAACACCAATAAAATTTGTAAAATGTAAACTTCTGTCTGGTCTTTCTGAGATCTTAAGGCTAAGGGACTGGTTGGACTGTTGGTTAAGTTGGTTTTAACATTTGTCAGGAAGATAGTTTGGGGTCATAAAGAAAGGTGAATGATTGTGCCACATTTCTTCCCAGATACCGAGGTGATATATTGCAGCAATGGGTCATATTTTTAGCTTTAAATACCTTTATACATATGCTGAACAGCTGGGGAAGGAATAACCACCACCACATAGTATTTTGGTTTTATCTCACACTGACAAAATACTTAATTATTGACAATTTATTACCATAATTAACCTCAATTACAGTGATCGCTCGCTATTGCGCTCTTCGATAAAGCGCTACTTCGGTTATTACGCGCGGTAACGCATGGCTCCCAAAATTTATGTACACTTTTAATACTGAGAGTTTTACACAGACATGATTGTATTGTTGTTCGTTGTTTATTTGCACATAACGCTTCTCATTGCATAATCAACGGTTTATCGCTGAATGGAGTTCTAATAATCTGTTTGAAAATATCCGCGGCAAGTCCCGGAAATACGATTGTTCAACTAGTTAACTTTTCACACTATACATCCTTTGATCTTAGAAGCGCATGCATGCAATAAAAGAGAACCACAAGTGAAGTTTATATTCTTAATTAGTGGGCAATCCAATTTAAGGCTAAACTGTCACACAAATGTAGTTGCTGTCACAACACGGCGGTCATTCATTTCGTAATCGCGCTTTCGTAACATCGCCTGTTTTTTCCCCGTAGTTATAACAAGCGATTTCATTGGATTAAAATTTGTTTCTAATGACGCTTTCTTGCCGAAATCTGCTACAAGTTTCGTGATTGGTCAATTTTGAGCACGTGACCTCAGGCAGCCAATCAAGCTTTGATACAAAGCTCGTGTTTGATAAATTTCAGAAGTTAGCGAAAGATTTTTTGTTAAATCGTGTTATTCTGAACGTTTTAAGCAGGAAATCACGATATATATTAAAAATATGGAACTTCGCGAATGTATCGTGCTAGGTTACGAGCTGTGACAAAGATTTTTCATGCATATATTTTTGCATTAAACGTTGTGTCCGAGCCGAGAATTCAAGGCGACGAAAGCCGAGATGTCATTTGACTTACATTACACGCGATCGCACAAAACGATGGAAATAATAACTTAGATGTAAGTTTGATTACTTTTAGATATATTTTTGTTGATTTTATTTATCACTTTGTATAATATATTTAAAGATTTGCTTAAAATAGTCTATATTTTGCTCTTTGACATGTTCGATGCGGACCCGTTGTCGAAATGTGTGTCCGAGAATTTTATTTTCAATAACATCGCGGGAAATAGTGAATAATTTTTTAATTTATTGATAAAAAATGATAAATTAGAATGGAATACGTATTTCAGACATTGTGAAATATGACAGATTTAATAAATGAATGATATTACAGGTAGATCTAGGTCCATAAAAATATATACTATTTTGACGTGACGTGAGATAAACACATAGGCCTATTGATGATTTGAGATTTGCCGAGCGCGCTCCCCCGCCTCGGCTTCGGTTAAACGGCTCATCGTCTATAACGCCCACCAATTATTTGGACCCCATTGGTAGCGCAATAGCGAGCGATCACTGTACATATCTTAGCACATATGAATGAATGTAAATTCCATAGGATGATCTTGTTTTTTGGTATTTGGTAGCACTGTAGATATAGGATGTTATGTCGCTATCATTGCATGGATCATTCAGTGACATCTTAACAGTAAGGAGTCCAGTTTCTCAAACATTACTTTAGATTTGAATTCTGATAAAACATGGCTGAATAAAAACATGACATGATTGTCCATTTAACTGACAAGACAAGTCATCGTGAAGGATTCATCGTGAAGTGTTCATCGTTCATGGGGAAGCTGCTGTTGGGAGGCGTAGGGTTACATCAAACTGACACTGTGCTCAGATCTCTACAACAATGTGTCTTTGTTGCATTGATACAAGGTTACCTGAGACATTTCAACGGAACCGTCAGATGTGCCTGCAGGATTTCATGTGAGCTAACTGGTCCTGATACGATTGGCAAAGGTGCCCAAATAAATTGCAGTCCTAGTTACAAAGATTAATGGGAGGTAGGAATTATACACGCTAAGTTTTAATTGATATTAAATATTTAATATTGCCCTCATTTGAAGCAACTCGTGTGCAACATTGATTATATTTTAATTAACTTCTACCAGCACATCATATTGTGTCCTTGATTATTACAACACAATAAAAATCTTTTAATGGACATTATTAATCCATTGCTGACAATGTTCAGCCGCAGGCTTGGTTTGTCATTACTTTTGTCTTTAGAAATCTGATCACATCCATGTTTTTGGGAACAAGTTCTTTTCACAAAAGCATTTACCATTTTACAGAAATGTTGAAACAAGAGCAATTTGGGACTTTAGGACTATGCAAATATATGAATTGTTCAAAAATATCATAACTAGCCAGAAATAAGCATTATGAATATTTTGTTAAAAACATGTTTCATTCAAAAAGATGTGTCTCAGATAAACAAAATATCTTTCTTCCAGCATCACTGTTAAATAAGGGCCTCACAATAATTTATCCTTAAACTGTGAACACAAAGTGAGTGAGTATGGTTTCACGCTGCTTTTAGAAATATTCCAGCAATATGTAGCAAGGGACACAAGAAATGGGCTTCACACATTGTACCCATGTAGGAAATCGAACTCGAGTCTTTGGCGTCACGAGTGAACACTTTAACCACAAGATTAACTCACAGCCCCTGTATAATACAAAGAAAATTTTATTGAAAAGACATGTGCTATGCCAGGCAAGCTTGCATGAAAACTTGACTCATTCTTTTGAAAATATAATGAAATTGAGCATCAGATAGAAGATGTCATGAAAATACATCTGACTGTGGAGTGCTACAGGGCAACTTGAAAGCACAATCTTTAATCATGAGCGATGACATGTCTAATTACAATCAGAACTCTAAACCAAACACTAATAAATCAGTTCAAAAATGATAATTCATCATATTTTGTATCAGTTTACTCATTATTAATAATTGCTTTAAATGCATCACTGATCACTGATCAGAGATATCTAATAAGTCATCAAAACTTTTTTTGAAAGAAGTCTTATAGTGTTTGGCAAAAATTGAGCTTGAGTGTATCAAATGCTGGTAATAAATACATTGTGAATTTGTAAATCAGAAAGAAAAAAGAAAAACATTTGACAGAAGATAAAAAATGTCAACATAATAAATTGAAACTGACAACATTTACGTTCTCTGACAAGTTAAATGCTTGTCTGTCTTTTTTAAAGGTATATGAACTATCAATAGTTATTTTATCATTCATGTGCATAAATAATTTGTTATTAACTTCAAGAAACACATAGCACATTTCTAGTAATAACTTTTCTTTGATTTAATTTCACTCCTTTACGGACAAATTTAATTTCACTCTTTGGTGGACAGTCGCTTTATGACTGAAATAATGCCGAAGTGACGTTAAATGTTAACTCACTCACTTTGACGGACAGATGATGTGGTCAGTAACACTGGCCAGTACACATAACTCTGCATTTCCTTCAACACTGAGTCTTTCAAACCAACTATTTTGCAATAACTTAATTAATATCCAGTTGCTATGTGTAAACAACCCAATTTATCAAAAATTGTATTTAGTTTGGTCACCTGATTGACTGCTTTCTGAGTACAACGAAACTGAGAAACATAACAATATTTTTCAGTGAAGTTTAATTTTGCAAACAGAATAAATAATTCACCACCATTCCACTGTTTCTTTGTTCTTGGTAATCAGCGAGTGAATGGCAACGGGGTCCCTCCCACCTGAGCAACGAGGGTCCTACAGAATCAATTGGTTAATGTAACGTAACTCAATTCTTTAGACAGCTTTATTACCTGTGTACTGGATCTGTAGGTTAGTCCTGCATGGGAACACACATGGAGCCAGGATGCAAGATGCAGAGTACTAAAGCTCTGTCTTTCACTGATGAATCACTTCGTGACCTGCAAGCCAGAGTCACACTTGTTATGTACAGCCGAGCCAAGACTGTCACGTTGGCGTGAACCAGGTCTTAGTGATAATTACACTAGGCACAGGCACAAGGATAGCATCAGATATAATCTACCATGCAACAGAACTTATGGTTAATTTCATTTCATTAGCGAAATCTTCCACTTGCTTTGTAGTTTATCACTCTGGGTAGATATTTATTTCATTAGATCATTTCAAAGAGGCTGCATCTACATTGATGATTAGAAATCATGAAAATTAAATTGAATTTTTATGAAAACTGTTCATATCATGTTTCATTGGACAATTTATACATAATGTCAATAGCTTTATTGTTCTTACATTCAGTGAAAAATGTATCAATGCTTTAATGATATTTCTACAAAACTGTGTCTCGATGATCTGAATGTGTTATGTTCATTCATCATTCATGAAACTGATGCTTTTACTTCTCTTTAAAAACTGCCATCCTAAACTGAAGAATAGTACCCCATCAAACATAAACCACATGAAATTGATACAACACTTTGGCATGGGAAGTGTTTTAAAAGGTCACAACACATTTACACTGTCCTTGTTTCCATTAAATATATACACTCCATAAAATCCAAAGAATCAAATCAAAGGTTAAAAAACTTGAGATATGTAAAAACTTATTATCAAGTTTTGTTTGTCTTCAGACTGAGACCAGACACATTTCAATAGAGCAAAGAGAAAATCCCGAATTGTGTCCTTTGAAATTTGAAAAATAAATAAATCATTTCCTCTTGCAAATGCACCGGCCACCCGGTTCTTAAGTAAGTCTGAAACAGGACTGCAGACCACCCAGCCCTTGTCTAAACAATCCTTCAATAAATTCATTGTTTCTTCAGCATTCTGTCAGAATGTTTTCAAGTGTTCTATAAAGGGACAGTGTTTATCATTCATGTATTATATAATCTGTTGAGAATCTCTTAAAGGGGGACTCTGCTCCACTTGCTGACAGCAGTTTTACACTACAGGACTAGACTATGGAATCAGTTCTTTTTGAGAAACTGAGATATTGTCCATATGTTATTAGCAACAGTTAACTGATGGATTGATATACATCATTAAGTCAGAGTTAGCAGACAATTGAGTGCCAATAGGCTGCACCCCCAGTAACTGTACTGCAAACTCAGATAATGGATTGGATACATTGTTGTGAATGAAACCTGGCACAAATCTTATTAAATTTATATTTTGATTCAGTTATAGGGCATGATACTAGTTTTGTTGCACCTGGCATCAGAATGTCAGTCTGGTAATACAAACATGCTGAGTGTAATTTGAAACATCAAGATCGGTTTCTTGTCACTTGTGTCATCTCAATTGTTTGATGCTTTGATTGGCAGTTTCAGTAAGTGAGGTGAGGCAGGCACGCGTGTATGTGCGTGTGTGAGTGAGTGTGTGAGTGCGTGTGTGAGTGAGTGTGAGTATGAGAGTGTGTGCGTGTGAGTGAGTGAGTGAGTGAGTGAGTGAGTGAGTGAGTGAGTGTGTGTGTGGTAAGGTGTAATGCAGAATGCAGTTTGCAGGCAGGCAGACGTGTGTGTGTGTGCATGCGTGCGTGCGTGTGAGAGAGAGTATGTGAGTGAGTGAGAGCATGAGTGTGAGTATGAGAGAGAAAGAGAGATGGAGAGAGAGAGAGTGTGTGTGTGTGTGTGTGAGTGAGTGAGTGAGTGAGTGAGTGTTTGTGTGTGCATGTGCTTGTACCTGTTTGTATGCGTGCGTACTAGTCCAGACTTGTCAGTTACAGCCTAAAAAAGAACTTGAAACTCTACATGACAATATAAGTTTCAAAGCTTAAGTTTCAGCTACAATGTTTATCAAATACATAATGCCACAGTTCTCTCATTCTGTAACAAAGCCTTTATGTAAACAGATACACAGTTAAATCAAGAAGGAGAAGACCAACCAGATCAGGTTAACCATCAAAATAGAAAAAGAACAGAAATCATGGAAAGATATTCAAGACATCCAGATGATGAATCCTTTCACAGGAACAGCTGTCACGATACTTGCTGTGCAGCACATACAGGAACAACGGTCACAATACTTGCTGTGCAGCACGTACAGGAACAACTGTCACGATACTTGCTGTGCAGCACATACAGGGACAACTGTCATGATACTTGCTGTGCAGCTCGTACAGGAACAACTGTCACGATACTTGCTGTGCAGCACATACAGGAACAACTGTCACGATACTTGCTGTGCAGCTCGTACAGGAACAACTGTCACGATACTTGCTGTGCAGCACATACAGGGACAACTGTCATGATACTTGCTGTGCAGCTCGTACAGGAACAACTGTCACGATACTTGCTGTGCAGCACATACAGGCACAACTGTCATGATACTTGCTGTGCAGCTCATACAGGAACAACTGTCACGATACTTGCTGTGCAGCACATACAGGAACAACTGTCACGATACTTGCTGTGCAGCACATACAGGAACAACTGTCACGGTACTTGCTGTGCAGCTTGTACAGGAACAACTGTCACGATACTTGCTGTGCAGCACATACAGGGACAACTGTCATGATACTTGCTGTGCAGCACATACAGGAACAACTGTCACGATACTTGCTGTGCAGCACATACAGGAACAACTGTCACGATACTTGCTGTGCAGCTCGTACAGGAACAACTGTCACGATACTTGCTGTGCAGCACATACAGGGACAACTGTCATGATACTTGCTGTGCAGCTCGTACAGGAACAACTGTCACGATACTTGCTGTGCAGCACATACAGGGACAACTGTCATGATACTTGCTGTGCAGCTCGTACAGGAACAACTGTCACGATACTTGCTGTGCAGCACATACAGGAACAACTGTCACGATACTTGCTGTGCAGCACATACAGGAACAACTGTCACGATACTTGCTGTGCAGCTTGTACAGGAACAACTGTCACGATACTTGCTGTGCAGCTTGTACAGGAACAACTGTCACGATACTTGCTGTGCAGCACATACAGGAACAACTGTCACGATACTTGCTGTGCAGCACGTACAGGAATAACTGTCACGATACTTGCTGTGCAGCACGTACAGGAACAACTGTCACGATACTTGCTGGTCAGCACATACAGGCACAACTGTCACGATACTGGCTGTGCAGCAGATACAGATACTGATACATCATGACTGAAGGTGGGATAGACTTAAATAAATAAAAATAGTTCAAGATTATTATTTGTAAAATTGTCTTTTAGCGAGCGAGTATGGTTTACGCCGCTTTTAGCAACATTCCAGCAACATCATGGTGGGGGACACCTGAAATGGGCTTCACATATTGTACCCATATCAGGAATCAAACCTGGGGCTTCGGCGTGACAGGTATTGTCTTGGAACATGTAACAGAAGAGATCCAAAAGAATCTCTCATTGTCTAAACTAAATCTAAACTTGCCAAAACAATTCCAGACTTGTCACTGATTTTTTTTATAGTTTTGTTTCAGGGTCGATAGAGACCATCTACACAAACAGAATTAGAGCATGAAAGACAATAAAAGATTAACACAAAAATAACTGGCAGTCATAATCCCTTACTGCGTGAAACGATATGTAATACCAACAACTGCACGCAATGTACGTAAAAAAACCTTATGTTGTTTACTTCTTATGGTTTAGCAACATCAGAATTGATATTCCACAACTAGGAGTTGGCAATTAACAATATCCACGGCCCCAGCATTTTCAGGTCAGGGAAGCATCAATGAAAAGTCTCCCTCCACTGATATACATGTAGAAGAAATGTGCTGATTCTATCAGTCTCTGGAGTGTGGGTGTGCCTGTTGCCAGTCAAGTGTGTAACTGTGGTTACATAACAAGAAAAACTAGGTCACAAGTTGCAGACATGACCAGTCAAAACCACAGACAGGGAGCTCTACCACTGCAACTCTTACAGTGGTGGAAAAACTGGCATCAGGTGGATGATGAAATGCTGGAGAATTTTTTTCTGCTCATGGTTGGTTGTTTGGTTGGTTTGTTGTTCAACGCCGGACTCAGCAATATTCCAGCTATATGATGGCGGTCTGTATATAATCGAGTCTGGACCAGACGATCCAGTGATTAATATCATGAGCATCGATCCACGCAATTGGGATCGATGACATGCATCAACCAAGTCAGCAAGCCTGACCACCCGATCCAGTTAGTTGCCTTTTACGACAAGCATAGTCGCCTTTTACGCAAGCATGGGTTGCTGAAGACCTATTCCACCCTGGATCTTCACGGGTCTTCTGCTCATGGGATCATGCAGAGAGGACTGTAGTAACTTATTAATGATGTAATCATTTCTACTCATGATAGTTATTATGAATTATATGTGAGTTCAAATAACAAGTAATAATAGCACTAATATACTTACTTATATACATAAACATTTCTCTTCAACATGTTTTTTTAATTGTATTGGAAAACGAAACTTTCTTAGCGTCCTTCAGGTCCGTAAAGCCTATCACTTCATCCTTCTTGGTACCCATTATACAACTACCATATGTCGACAAAGGTCCATCCATATGAACAGTACTTGTCAACACATCTTTCAATTACAACATGAAGATGCACCTCCATCTGGAGCAGTTAGTTTGCCAAAAAGAAATATGCTCATTTAAAAGGTTCATGGAGAGTATGGCACACGCCACAAGAATTCACGTTCAAGAATGCAGGTAAGTGTTCTGACATACCCCATTGATGACATACGACATTACGGGAAGAACTACAAATACCTGAATCCTTCTGGATAGTGTCTGTCATGGTTGTTTTGTAATTCTCACAGCAAAAACACACACGGTGATGTACATCAATACACCCACCTATGACAACCATCTATTTCAGTCACACTGTTGAGGCCGTGACTTCTATGTTAGAAATGAGGTAATACTACGCTCTAGAGTCTGAAAGCTTTTTTCTCATATGCCAAATGCCGATAAGACTTCACAAATTGTCTTCAGGCAATTGCAATTGTTACAAATACCATTTTTATCAAAACAAATTGAAAGTGAAAGGACACACTGATTACTGCAGGATACTAAACAGTTCACTGGAAACATAAAGGTAACAATCAATCTGGAATAAGTTTTTGT
Organism: Haliotis rufescens; assembly: GCF_023055435.1. Lineage (NCBI taxonomy): Eukaryota > Metazoa > Mollusca > Gastropoda > Lepetellida > Haliotidae > Haliotis > Haliotis rufescens. Next base: position 54,052,146 of record NW_025963779.1, on the reverse strand, counting down.
CTCCATTGTCATCAAATTTTAATCAATATATTTATGACTATATTTACAAGAACATGTTACTGGAGATAGTACTCTCCTGAAACCTTTCTATATTATTTGAGACATAAGTTTGCTTGTAATTATTCCCAGCATGAGAGATAGTTATCACAGCACTAGTATCATCTTTCTATGTCTGCCCACAAATTATATCGCTGCCTGAAGATTATATCAAAGCCGGATTCAGCAGTTTCCCCGCTTTCAAATATCAGCTCTTTTCACGATGAGAGCAAGGAGCAGACAGTACCTACCGGACAGTCATCTGATTTGATTCCTCATGAAGATAATGTATTACAACCTCCTGAGCATCACTGTAGATGCAATCCCCTTCAGCACTGATAATCACGTCAGGCCTAATAGTGTAGCTTCCACAAAGACCCACGACTGACGAGTGTATCCCCAGTGTTATTCAACAAAAGAAAGGATTTGCTAATTTGTAGGTCAGTTTGACGTGATCAGATACCTCATCTATAAATGATGGTACGGTTTTGTTGCAGTGTGCACAGTGTTCTTGTCCAGGATTCAAGTGGGTGTCCTGCATTGTTCAACAAACCTCGATGATCAGTTTAAACAGGAAAGTCCTCCCACTTGGATGGTGTGTGGACATAAAAGCAGACAAGGCAGTGAAAGAAGCTGGTTCCTAATGTTCAATTACTGGGACAGGCATAGTGACAATGAAGAAGCTGTTTGGTTGCGCCCACATCTTCCATCCTGAACCTGACACATTCACAGCTCCCGATGCAGCATTGTTTTGTTTATTTAGAACATAAAATACTTACACCAAGGAACTTTAAACTTTCAGTTCCTAGCCTTGGAAGTTGCAAAGTGAAATGTCCATACTTGATGTTACATATGAGGGAAAGATCCGTCTGTTACAGACATGACAAGAAAGATGCTTTTTGAACCAAATCCTCCGTCCTGAATGCTACTCATTTACATCTTCCCTGCTTCATATTATTGTTATCAATGACTGTCATTGTCTATTTTAACTTTAAAATAACTCGTTTTTACAGACTTAATATACTGAACCAAATTAAAAACTTCACAATCCTAAAATTTTAACATTTTGACCAGTTATCATTGTGGGCCATTATTGTGTATTTAAACAGTAATGGCCATGTATTGTCTTCAGATAACATCCATTTTTGTGCAGGTGAATCGATCAAAATCATGTGCACAGCACTATAGTGGCAAAAGTGGTTTTTCACTTGGAACTGGTCACGTGGCCATAATACCGCACGTGTTTTCAGCCATACTTGTTAGCAGTCATTAACAAAAGAAAAACACAAGAAAACAAAAGTCTTTACGGCCATTTGACCCGGTTTGATCTTCCAACACGACAATGCCAGACCCCACACAGCAATTTTGACAAGGAATTTCCTTCAGAATGCGGGAGTCTATGTCATGGACTGGCCGTCAAGGTCTCACGACCTCAATCCCATCGAACACGTCTGGGATGCTTTTGGCAGAAGTCTGCGCACTCTCCAGAACCAACCACAGAATTTGCAAGATCTTGGTACCATTTTGCAGCAACAATGGCGTCGTCTTCCCAATCATGTGTTTACAAGCATTACAAGGTCCATGCGGAGGCGTTGTGTGGCAGTTGTCAACGCACATGGTGGCCAACTTGTGTGCCATCAGATTCTCTTGCTTGGGACTTATGATTTAAACTGTTGATGTTATTACCAAATACCGTAGGTGCTAAGAACAAATTATGGTTACCACCGTTAATTAAAATCCTTCTTTGGACATTAATGATTAAAAATTACTTTCTCTGATACATTTGTCCGTTGTATATCATATATGGGATTACATTTAAAAATGTGAAGTTTTTAATTTGACTCAGTATATTTCAGTTCATTCAGCCTGAGAAGCTCTATAGTCTTGCCCTGATATTGAAGATTCGGGCCCAGTTTCACAGAGCTAGCTTGCTCCTACGACTGTCATAACTGCCTTATACTTCAACATAGACTTGGCACTACAGGACTGTCATAACTGCCTTATACTTCAACATAGACTTGGCACTACAGGACTGTCATAACTGCCTTATACTTCAACATAGACTTGGCACTACAGGACTGTCATAACTGCCTTATACTTCAACATAGACTTGGCACTACAGGACTGTCATAACTGCCTTATACTTCAACATAGACTAGGCACTAGAGGACTGTCATAACACCCTATACTTTAACACAGACTTAGCACTACGTGTATCAAGGCAACTATATAATACATGACTATATAAGGAGCACAAGTCATATGAAAATGGATTGAAAAATACCATTATTATGTATGTACATGAGGTAAAAAACCATAGTTATTTCACACTGAATCAAGTTGCTAGTGTTCATATATCATTTAAATCCTGATCCCCATCAATGTCTTCTTTACGAGTTATTTTCAAAGAGCCTTAAACTGTAAAGGATTTTTCCATATTAAATAAAAATAATCTTCACAATAAAATACACAAACTGCTGACCTGTAAAGAAGATGTTTTCTTTCTGAAAATATTAAAACATTTTACCTGAAGTTTTCACATTACAGGGTGCTCAGCATGATTAACCTAGAATTCAGGAGTAATGACCCCAAAATAATAATGCATCCAAAGGTAATAAATATGAAAACATTATACACTCCGGGAATCTTCAAAAGAAATTCCATCCTAAACTGAGAAGTAAATTTCATGTAGACCCATAATAATCAATCAGGTATAAAGTACTGCGGTATTGTGATCCAGCATTCTAGAGTGTCATCTCCATTAAAGATTCATGAGTTAAAACCCTTTGATTTCACTCCTATGATTAGCACAAGCATTGATCTTTCTATTGCTATCAAATATACAGGGTTTGATATGGATGGATGAGGGAGCTTGCTGTAGCAGCTTATGCCTGTCTCATAAAAAATTCATTCAGTGCATGTTTTTGTCCATATCATAGCACAGATAAGATGACTTTCATAATGTACAATGGTCTGTGAAATGAGATAAGTTATTCTGGTGAATAGTTAACAATACACATTCATGTGAGTGAGAATATTAATGCTGTTGTCAGCAATATTGCAACCAGTTGTAACATATCTGCAATGCAAATTGAAATGTCTACTCTTGTGGTATTCAAACTAGTATTGTAGTCACATGCAAACATAACACACTATTAGTACTGATTGTTTTTTCTATTACAAGGATGACACAGGCTTTGGAATTGCCAAACCAGTTGCCCAGACTGTGAGATACAAATTCTTATAGAAATTCTTTACACATTAGTGAGGTGAGGAGAGGTTCAATGGGGACTGACATTAAGTTTCACTAATATAGTGCTGTGCAAGCTTGTTGCTTGTTCTAGTCCAGACTACCGCTGGTTTTATAATGCGAGTCCACAGAACCATTCCACAGTTTAACATAGATACACCACTCACACACAGAATACTGACTCTGAGTCGCCCAGTCCTTGTTTCATTCCCTTCATCCCGAGCATCAGGCAGGGTAACAACAAGTACCATCTTTAAATGTCATATGGTATGGTGCGACCAGTGAATGGAACCCCCAACTCAGTCCAGGCAGATCTCTATCCTCTAGACCAGGAGGCAGGCCATTGCAACACAGGAGAGGGCCAAAACAGCAGACATGTTCCTGTCATGTGACTGATAACCAAAGTTTTCTTCAAACAATAAACACTCTAAACTAATAAACTGTGATCACCCAATACCCACCCGTCTTGTCTCCCACAACATGGATGGGGTACGCAGGCACTGATTCTATCCTCCAGTGTAAATACATCCCAAGGAAAACACTTCTCTTGTACATGTCCCTTGATTTGTCATGGCAGACACACATGGATGCATATTCTAACCACAAACTTGAGGATACAGCCATGTAAGACATTTGACAAATGCTTCGCTCAAATCTCATGGCACAGTCATGGTAGACATTTCACAACAACCTAAGACTACATTGCTGAACAATTTAGATACCCATATACCATCCTCAAATCAGACTGTTAGCAATAATGTACTAGGTTTCGAATCCCATATTGACCGGATTCTCATCTTTGATATTGCCAGCACCATATCCATATGCTTTGGTTTCACCAAAGTGGTGAATATTTATGATAAGTATCATCAGGGCTTTCTCCTACATAAAGCAGACCTCATGATATGACTGAAAAACAGAATTTATTTGAAGGGGCAAGCTCTGAAACTTTGTTGCAAAGATTAAAGAAGTTATTCATAACATTTGGTATGTATTCTGACAGAAATACTACTCTAAAATCACTTACTTCTGCACGTAACAAAAACTTACTTCTGCATGTACCAACCTTGAATTATCAACATCACAGGGACATTAGCATACAGTAAATCCATGGATCAGACACAACGCACAGCACACTCCTGAACCAAGATAATGTTGCAGCTCATAAGGACGGGCCCTTATTCCTTGATACAAATTATTCCCCCATTATTGCCTAAGTGAGGATGAAACCGATTCCTACGTAATGTATGCATCTTTCCTGACCTCTGAGTAGTTTTCCAAGTGGCTGGACAAATGAACACACCGACCCAGAGAGGCATGAAATGTGATGGGAGCAAGGTGTGTATAATTCCAGTGAGCTTGTTCAGGCTGTCACAGCGTAATACACTGCTTGAGATATGGAACGTTTGGACATGGGCGCACAATACCTCATAAATAATCAAGATTCCCCCATCAGTTCAGGCTCTCTTGTCATCCTCAAAGACAAATTCAGAAATTTTGACATCATGTGAAGTGCCATCATTCTGAAATCAAAGCTTCTTTAATTTCTAATTTTGGTGAAAAAATATGATATTGATGAGAAGTTGGCTTTTTCAAGAGATTTGCTGATGCTGTAATTGAGCCAATTTGGTCCTTTCTTTTGAGATGTTTTACCATTTTCTCTTCATTTGGCATCTTTTCAACTATTTGTCTCTTCAGCGGTTTATTCTGAAAAAAGACACATCTAGTCCATTGAAATCCTAAGGTCATTACATTGTTGTTTTTCACAGATAATTACAATTATCACAAGCATCAGTTCGAATAATTCTTGTGCACCTGATGAGGTAGTGTGTGTTTCGCACCACATCAGGTTGCCGTCACTCAAACAAAGCATTGGTTGCTGATGACGCCACAGACATAATGATATTACAAGGCTGTGCCTTGATGCATGAAACATGCACGTTCTTCACAAGTCCCACACAACATGCAGATAGGCTTTTCCACAAGACTGCCTGCATTAGCGGACCAGACTTGGTGACTGTGAAACACGATTACAGCAAGGTGTGTTTCATTAGAAGATTCCATCCCCAGGAAAACATTAGCAGGATCGGCAAGTTACCTGCCTTTATTGACGAGGGAATTGGATGTTGCACAGCAGAATCAGCTGACGCGAGTTAGACTTGTCAGACATGATATTCGTAAAGAATCGTGCCAGATACATGGGGATACATAATGTTCATTACGTGTTTAAGCTGCTAGAGTACTTGAAACTTTTGTTGTTATCATCGTGTATTAAGAATAGAACGCCCAATGGAATATCTCAAATTCAGAATAGGGGGCCGTAAAATAGGTTGATTTTTTGCCAATTAGCAAAGATGCTTTGCATAAACTGCTGAGGAACAAATGATCTTGTAGAGGAGAGGCCTGGGAACCATTATAGAGTGAAGAGAGGGAAGGCTTTTCTGGGATAGTCAGCATGATTTGGAAATATATACGACTTAAAAGAAGTTAAAGAACACCCAACTCCTTCATCTTACGATAACTAATGTGTTATGAAATCTGAATGAGTGAGTACATGAGTGTGGTTTTACAATTCCTTTGACAATATCATGGAGAGAGAGAGAGAGATAGAGAGAAAGAGAGAGAGAGAGAACAATTCCTTTGACAATATCATGGAGAGAGAGAGAGAGAGAGATAGAGAGAAAGAGAGAGAACAATTCCTTTGACAATATCATGGAGAGAGAGAGAGAGAGAGAGAGAGAGAGAGAGAGAGAGAGAGAGATGAGCTAACACTTTAACAATGCGCAACTCTAACCTCCCCTTCATGGCAGAGACCAAGTGAGACTATGACGTCCTCAACTCTACACAGAACAACATATTATGACACTTCTCAAGTGTAAATTTCTGCAACAAAAGATGGCGAAGTACCTATGGAACTGTCACAATTGGAGCAATGATTTCAGCCTGGTTTGTTTCATGTCACCGATGAACTGTGAAGACTTACTTTGCTCCGAGGATGAAACAAATGATGAAAACGTGTTTGCTGCCTGACTGGTCAACCATAAAAAGGTGTCGGCTTTGACAATTCCGCATGATGCGTCTATGTCCAGAAGATCAAAGGGCCAATTTGCAGTTGTTGCACTGCCTCAGATCCACAGGAAATACTGTTACATTTATGACATTTGTACTTCAAAGATACTTCTATAAATTCTGATAACTCTTCAAACCCGTTTCATCACGGTTATCATGTTAGTCATATTGAGTCATCCCAGTGGTGGATCTTAGGTTTGTTTATTGTCCGCAGAGAATCAGCAAATATCATCTGATACCGAGTATCCATGTCTACACATGTGACGGGATATATGTTCTTTTGAAGTGCAGTGAATAGTGTAGGGTATATGAAAGGAAAATGTGATATAAATTTTTATGGATGACTTCTGCATTAAAACTTGCTTTAAAATAGCATGTGCAGTGGTCTTAATAATGTAAAATAGTGGTAAATAAAGTCACAACAAAGGTCAAAGTAAGGCAAGAAGACTGAATAGTAAGGAGGCTTGTAGATGCTTTTATCAGAATCTTAGCAATATCAGGATAAAGAATGAACTTATCAGAAACTTAGCAATATCAGGATATAGAATGAACTTATCAGAATCTTAGCAATATCAGGATAAAGAATGAACTTATCAGAATCTTAGCAATATCAGGATAAAGAATGAACTTATCAGAATCTTAGCAATATCAGGATAAGAAATGGGCTTATCAGAATCTTAGCAATATCAGGATAAAGAATGAGCTTAACAGTATCTTAGCAATATCAGGATAAAGAATGAGCTTAACAGTATCTTAGCAATATCAGGATAAAGAATGAACTTATCAGAATCTTAGCAATATCAGGATAAAGAATGAACTTATCAGAATCTTAGCAATATCAGGATAAGAAATGGGCTTATCAGAATCTTAGCAATATCAGGATAAAGAATGAGCTTAACAGTATCTTAGCAATATCAGGATAAAGAATGAGCTTAACAGTATCTTAGCAATATCAGGATAAAAAATGGGCTTATCAGAATCTTAGCAATATCAGGAATATTTGTGATTGGGCATCAAAGGCAACTGGGCTACCCATATCTGTGGATCTAATCTTCAGTGCTGAATAACAGCACCTGGTCCGAGCACCATGAGATTATTGATTTATGCCACAGGTATATCTAGGTGGCCTGTACAGTATGACAAAGTGGTCGACAGCATGAGCATCAGCCGTGTTGTTGAGTACCATGATGCACAGTCAGTTCTAACCTATTTTACTCTAAGCCTATTTCACATGGTGTTTGTACAAGCATTGGGTCGAGGTGATGTACGCAGGCCTAGATTCCACACAGGTTGGCTTCAGAGGAGCTTGTTTGCTTTCACCATATTGTCCACAATATCGCAATTATATCACAATTACATAACAATGAACTGACAAGTTTTATCTTGACAGGTTCAGGCAATTACAAGTTGGACTGTGTAAAAGCATTGATCAATATTGCTGGGGGAGAACAACAAAACCAGCTTGCCTTAGATTTCAGGTCCAGATTGTCGTAAACTCTCGAGTTATCCAATGGTTTCTTGAGCTGCCCCGTGCAAAAACTGAAGAAAAAGAAAACAATTTTAATTTGCAACATTTGACATGAAGTCATCTAGACCAGAGGGGCCATTAACATAACTGCACCTGAAACAAGGCTTTCTACTCCACAGAAGAACACTGACAGCAAAACCTTTTTTAGAAATAAAAGAAAACCAACCCATCACAAATGGCATTTGTCTTGAATCTCTCAAAATAAGACAAGTGTAAAAATATCTCTGTAGTGTCTGGAGCTTCTTGTTCCTTCAATCCCAGCATTTCCTTGCTAAAACATTGAGGAGTAATGGCCCCAGATAGAAAGGCCTGGCAGAATCCCTTACATCAATGCATTACGCAAACTTCAAAGACACTTGGCAAGTCTAATAATCATGTAAAAGGCAGATGGGCTAAATATGACACTGTGATTAGTCAAAAATGACACTTTCCAATTTCATAACAATAGCTTGTCTGGACAAACAATCGTATTATGTTGTCAGTTTTCGACTAATATGGCTGTCTCAAGTAGCCAAAGATGTTAGATCCAGAAAATTGTCTGGCAGCATTACACCGAGCCAAAGTGCTTAAATACTCCATTACAAGACAACGAGAGTTGTAGGAGAAGACTCTAAACAGTCTTCTGATGTGGATAAAAGATGTATTTTATACCATATTTCACCCTTTGTCCATTGAGCACAACCACGGAATCTGTCTGTATGATTAATACATCAGGAGTGATTACAATTTGGTGGTAGCGGATGACAATTATAGTTCGGTGGCTGGAGAGAGTTCAAACGTTCGCTCTAACTGTCTGCTCAATTTTCATAACATGATTATTTCATTATCAGTTATGAATGGAGGATACAATTATCCGAATTGAAACCTGAAACCAATATGTCGTTTTTGCTGGATGCACTTTATGACACCTTCCCTCAAAAGCACAACATTACTTTCTGTACAATAAAACACACTTCAAAGATATCACAACCGACTGTACATGATTCAGCAGAAGTAATGAATTTCAAGTCTTTCTTAAGATAAAACTGGTAAATATTAATAGCAAGTGAGTCTTCTAAAAGCAATATATATATATATATATATATATATATATATATATATATATATATATATATATATATATATATATAAATATATATGAGTGACTGGTTTTAATGCTGCTTTGCAGGAAAATAGTCACAGGTGACATCAATTGATGACAATTACCACCTTTGTGAACCACGGGAGAGTGAATCGAACCCATGACAAACCCTCAGAGGTAATACACCTTGGAATGCCGGGCCACCTGTGCCCTCATCTGTGTGACCTAAAGTGGCACCTAAGACCACATGGCAACCTATGCCACCTTCAGCCCTGAAAGTTATGCGAAACAATCATAAGATGTGTATGAATTAATCGTTGATGTCACTCATTTTAAGTTTTATTCTGCCATTTTCAGCCACACACAGAAACCAACTTTCTGAAAGAGCATGCAGCTTAAAAAGTTGGCATGAAAGGATGTTTAAGCTACTTAAAAGTAGAAATGCAAAAATCTTCTATTGATGTACAACATATAGACACTATCTGAAAGGCAAGATTGGTATTTTTTCACATGAATTCCGTTTGTACATGAACACAAATATTGCTGCAATTGCTCAATCCAGCCAAATGTAGGTCAGTGTGATTGCTACTCTTGAGCTCCGATCCTGCTCAATATATTGATGAAAAAAAGGTCCCAGCCAGTTGATGTGTATATGATATGTGGGCTGTTTCCCTGCTGAAACTTATAGCAAGGTTACATATTCCAAGCATGGTGATGGTTCCTCTGTGCAATGAAGCGTTTGTGTAAAATACTAGCATAATCACTTTAAATGGCATCTTTATCATTTTGATAAATGATTATGTAATTTAGCCCTCGTCCAGTCTCCTTTTCCTTCAGTAAATGTTGTAGTTTTGTTGATTGCGATGAATTCCGACTTTTTATGTTAGTTACAATTTTGCACGATATTCTATATCAAAAGATCAATACAATTTACTGTGGTAGAGAATTCGTAACCATTTTCGCTCATTTCATTTCCAAGAAGGATCCCAAACTGACTTGTTGCCATGACGACTTTTCAAAGTCTATGAGGAATGCATAATGAATTTGCTGGCTTCTAAATTTAAATCTTACAAATTCTTATGATCATAAAAATAGCAGCACAGACAGACCGGTTGCTGAAAGAAATGTTTTGGTTCTAATCCGGTGTGCGTTGTTTGTCAAAATGTCAACTACAACTGTACATAACACAGGTTTACGACGTGCCAGGATATATATATTAATGTTGTCTGGATGTTTTCTAGAATGATTTATGACATGCCTATTCATTATATATATAACTTTTGTCTGGATCTTTTCTAAAAAGATTGTGAAGTCTATGACCATCTGACATTTACATACAACCTCATTAATGCAATATTGTTGTGACGGTTCACAAACAAAATCATACAGATTTTACTCTACACTGACATACTTACAGCAATGTGTTACAGTTGTTTCGTGCATGTTGTACATGTTTGTATGCAACATTGCTCAATCTTGCATGTTGTAGTCAAGGGAAAATGCAGTCTTGTCAAACAGTAGTCTGCCCTCAAACAAACGTCTCGAAGGGCACACGAAAGAACCTGAATGTCTCAAGCTTGTTGCCACCTTTTAAAACACTCTTGATCCAGCAACACATCTCTCAATGTATCTGGTAACCTCTTTGAAGGAGGAAATCTGTCATGAAAGCCATTTTATTTTGACCATCTTCTTGCGACTGAAATCTTTACCTGAACATAACATAGGACATAATGGTTGATTATTATATGTTTGATCCCAGCTAGGATGCCATGTTTGAAGCCATGTTTGATGCCAGCTAGGATGCCATGTTTGATGCCATCTAGGATGCCATGTTTGATCCCAGCTATAGGCTGCCATGTTTGATCCCAGCTAGGATGCCATGTTTGATCCCAGCTAAGATGCCATGTTTGATCCCAGCTAGGATGCCATGTTTGAAACCAGAAAGGCTGTCATGTTTGATCCAAGCCAGGCTGCCATGTTTAATCCCAGCTAGGATGCCATGTTTGATCCCAGCTAGGATGCCATGTTTGATCCCAGCTAAGATGCCATGTTTGATCCCAGCTAAGATGCCATGTTTGATCCCAGCTAGGATGCCATGTTTGATCCCAGCTAGGTTGCCATGTTTGATCCCAGCTTAGATGCCATGTTTGATGCCAGCTAGGATGCCATGTTTGATCCCAGCTAGGATGCCATGTTTGATCCCAGCTAGGCTGCCATGTTTGATCCCAGCTAAGATGCCATGTTTGATGCCAGAGATGTTCTTTGTCACTGCTTATTCTTTACACCAATGATTTCTTTCAAAATGGGAATAATAACAAAACTGACATTATATCAATTTTAACGACAAAAGTTTTCTATCAGACTGAAGTCATGTGGACAGAAACTGATTAACTTCCAGTATATGGGCCATGAAAAATCATGTTATTTACACTGAAGTGAAAATATCACTTATACTTTCACTCCACTGAAACATAACTGACACTACTCTGATAAATAACAATCCCTATTTTCACAATGTATTCCTTTATTGCATTTTACTGTGTTAATATTCCATATCAGTAGGTTTACTGTTTTACTGTGGAACAAATGGCACCATTTCTTGGTTACTCGCCAACATCGTCTGGTAAAAACCTAAAGGAGATGTTCCGGACACCGACACTGCAGCGCAGAACATACACCTTGAAAAGGGTTAAGCACCTCTTACTTTATATCTCAATGTAGAATAGCCAATCCTTAAAATAGTAATCTGTGTCCACTTTGTGATGAAACACATTTGTTTTTGTTCGTAAAGTGACATGTACTGTAACTGAAATTGATCATAATACATTAGAAGATTCCAAGGCACTTTTCACCAGGTATCGCTGGTATCTTGGATATTTATCAAAATTAGATCAACAAAAGGTTTATTTCAACTAACAATAATCAGAATTAGTTACAGATATGACTCTGACACACAGAGGAAAGAAGTGAGGTTTCCCATCTTTGTGAATGCTCATTGGGCAGCAATACACTATTTCCTGTACAACTATATATGGATAGTTGACAGTGAAGAGGACTTCTGTTGAAAATCAGAAGATTTTATAGTGTGATGACAGCCAAAATACAGGATTCATGGCAATCATGTAATAGAGGATATTTGCAGGAATTAATATAATTTGGGTTATATGCAAAGAAAGAAGGACAGAACTCTTTCCCAGGTTTCGAGATTAACTTATCATCAGATGACCATGAAGTTAGTTGTCAGGAGGCATGTCCAACCGGTAAACATGGTCATCATGCTGTAGTTGTTATGCCGAGTCATGTAATGTAGATCACTAACAGCCCCATTATGTGCAGACAAACATGATTACCTGACACCAGGTCGTTACACACAAACACCTGATGTGGATGACAGATGTCATGTTTGACATGAGACCACAACCTCTCAGTTGGGTGAGAAAAACTAATTTTTTTGTTTCCTGATATAAATGAAATGTGAGAATATTTCTAATGAATGCACTTTGATCCATAAGTGAATATCTATTCATTTTGATGTCAGTTGTGAAGGAAGACTCCATGTGATCACTACCTTGTTTCCCAGAGCTGTAATGATGGCTTCATGTTGACCAACCACCATGAAGCTTACAAGAGGACAGTTGACTTAGTGCCATGACTGTTATCAGTGGGAGAAATCCCCCTGTCACTGAACACTGATCGATCTGTGGAAGTGAGCTAGACAAAACCAGAAGCATACATGATCATGCAAATGAAACAAAACTCAGAGTCCAGGAAAGACATTGGTGCTGACAACAGTTCGGCTATGATGCAATTTCAAAGAAACCCAACTTCAAGAAAAGACTTTGCCTGTCTGTCACATTATTGAATGGCCGCTTCGTCATGATACATCTCCTCTGTCCACATCTCTTGAAGCATCACCACTGCTCTGTATCTAATGAAGGGAATACAAATTAAATATTCAGGAGACTGTCACCAACATCCATGTCTGCCACCTTGATTCATGAGATCACAAGTCACAGCTACTGCTCAGACGTAACGTGAAGCACTTTGAGTAAATATAAAATGTCAGTGCCAGAGAATAACGAGAACAGATGCCATTGGGCGTAACAGGCAAAACAGCTTTGACAATTACATGAATAGATCGCTGAAATTCAGTGATGACACCAGGTGTTACAGAAAGGGGTAAGCATGCCCTGTCCTACTGGTAGGACCTGCCACTCACATAATGTCTGCTTTAAATAAAGTGTTTGTTGCCAAATGTTGCACAGCAGTCAGTTCATTTCCATAATCATAAGAAATCAGCACTGAAAGCAGACTTCAGTGTGACTTTATCATAAGCATGTGTTTATGAGTGAGTATGTATGGTTTTACACCATTTTTAGCAATATTCCAGCAATATCACGGCGGGGACACTGGATATAGGCTTCACACATTGAACCCATGAGGGGAATCGAACCTGGGTCTTCAATGTGACGAGCAAATGCTTTAACCTCTAGGCCAGCCTACCCTATATGTGTTTATGAAGCACTACTAAATAGTGATGATACCATGTGTTTGTGAAAAGGTGTATCCTGCCCCACCAGTGGTACCTGTCACAAACACATGCAAAGGCAAGTCAATTGTTCACCTGAAAAACAAAGACCATGTAGGGAGACACGGGAACGACCGTTTAATGTTCCAATGTATGCAAATATCCGTTCATGACAAACACCATACTTGACCTAGAGGAACAATTGAGAATGGACCACCCAATAAAAAAACATACAATTTGGTAATTATGTGATGCTGTGTCGTTAATGGTGCACATTATAAGAACAATTGAAAATGCCAGTTGTGACAGAACTGGGTCACACTTAACACTGGTCTACTTAGTGAGCGACAAGATCTATGCAGTTTTATTAAGTAGAATAAAATTACCACAGCAAAAATTATAAAACAATAAACTGATAATTTTATGGATGATTATATTATTACTAAGTGTCAGTTCTGCTATTCATTGGAAATGAAGGGATTAAGTTTCAATTGAGTTGTGACACAAACAGAACATGATGACTGTAAAATTAGTGTATGAGTGAGCAAAAGTGGGTTTAATGCCATTGTTTTTGACTCACATAACAGCTGACAGTTATAAATGTGGGAAGAAAACCTATGCAATGCCGGACATTAATGTTTACAACTTCAGTGACACCCATGGACACTGGTATGGAGCTGACGAACTAAAGACCACAGTAAGTATGGAGCCAGGATTTGAACCCACAACGAGCAATTTTCTGCAGGTAAGGGACATACTTCTGAACAGTGCTTGTCTTAGGCCATTGGGCCACCCAAAAGTGGGGTGGGTTGGGGTTTGGTGTGGGGTGGGTTGGAGTTTGGGTGGGTTGGGGCATGGTGTGGTGTGGTGTGGTGTGGTGTGGTGTGGTGTGGTGTGGTTGGGTGGGGTTGGGTGGGGTTGGGTGGGGGAGTGGGTGCCTGAGTGAGTGAGTGAGCGAGCGCTGCTGTTGTATAATTTCAGGACACAACAATCATTAAATGTGAGGGGTCAATTCATTCCTTTTTATCATTCTAGGACACGCCAACTTTAGAAGGAAAGGAAGTTGCTGACAAGTGTAGTAATGCAGTCTGATGAGAAGCAGGTGGAATGAGAATCTCAAAATTTATTTAAGATAAAAATATAATTTACTTTTTTCTATCAGAAATATAGAAACCTGCAAACCACTCATCTATATGCACTCAGAGAATCCATTCCAACCTTTCACAAAGTAAACAGTTGCGAGATGTGACCCAAATTTCACATCCTTAAGTCTACAAAAAGATACTTCATCAAAAACCCCAGAAAAATCATCAATGTGTTCCTCACAGTGGGAATCGTTCTCCTCTCATCCGAGGTCTCTCTAAATGTGTTACCCATGCAGCAATGTAAATGTCAGTGTGACCGTTTATCACCAGTGAAAGTTGATTTACGTCATAGCGGGTAATTATCATTGTTATCATGCAGATGATGATATGAGATGCATAATAGCGGTCCGTGATGGATGTGAAGAAACCTAATTGGTGGAAGGACCAGGATGTGTCCAAACTAACCCTTCCTTTAATGAAAGTGTTCAGGAAATAATTGTTTTATAGATTACTTGATTCTGGTTTGTGTGGAACCTGTTTCCATCCATAGTACGGAGATAAGAGTATGCATGTTGAATGTTGTTTTATGCCAGTCAGAAATATTCCACAATTCATTCAGCAGTCTGTGAGTGTGTGAGTATGATTTTACGGCTCTTTTAGCAATATTCCAGCAATATCACTTCGGGGGACACCAGAAATGGGCTTCACATGTACCTATGTCGGGAATCGAACTCGGGTCTTCGGCGTGACGAGCAAACGCTTTAACCACTAGGCTACCTGACAGCCCCTTATGAAGTTACATCACTTTATATTAAGTTTCAGTTGAAAAATATACATATACCACAATATTCATGATATATGTCATGGATAAATACATCCTGATGTGGCATCGAAACCCCGACCTTCCGCTCTCTGGGCAGACGCTCTTCCAATGGACCACAAAGCATCTGGACTGAAGTAATAGCACCAAATGATATTCAAACATCCACAACCACGGGAGATAACTCTGCAGGGTCTTCCACTGGACCACAGAAGCATCTGGACTGAAGTAATAGCACCAAATGAGATTCAAACATCCACAACCAAGGGAGGTAACTCTGCAGGGAAAGTCGATCCCGTCTTCCATCGTCCACCAATCCTTTTGATACATCACAGAACAGTTGACATGTGAAATCAGCAGGACGGGTGTTTACCCAAATGTTTCAGGATGACAAAAGCTGTTGAAAATATGCTTTGTCCATTCATTAGTTATGCTGCTCACAACTTTTGAAAACTTACAGAGACATACAAATCGAAAAACCATCAAAGTGTCATTAAACCTCCCGAGAAGCTCAGCCACTCCTAAAACACAGTGTAACGTAACACTTTCCAGATGTAACTGAATTCAATAAACAAGCTATCATTTCCCGATCTAGACAACAAAAACACAATACACATATATTATTCAGTCACGATATGCCCATACTTTTAGATATGTGGCCAATTTCTCTACTTTTTACCAAGATATCTGCAACACATTTACTTATACATGTCAGCACAAATCGGTCAAGGCGGTTCTTGAAAAAAAAATATCCTGTGTATCTGTTAGCTTGGTGTGGGTTATACTTTTTTGCATTCTTAATGAAATATCCGGAACCAAAATCATGTTTACATTCCTGCATAAATGAATTCCAACTTGCGGTAAGGATTAACCCTTGCCTTCACAAACAAGATCCCTATCAGAGTGTTCCTGACTTCAAAGATATTCATTTCTAAACCAACGATAAGGGCAACCTTTTATACTTAGCAAATAGCAGCTGATTGCCAATCTGTAAGTGGTACATAGACTTACTTACATTTTGACACAAGTATTGATCATCTGAAATGTTCACTTCAGTTTCAAGTTGAAGAAAAAGAATAAAATATTTTATTAACCACAAGTAACTACATTGCTGGTTTGAAAAGAAAAAGATCATATTGAATATGTTTTTTTCGGCTCTACATTCCCTTTTTTAATCTATCCAATTTTCTGTTGATTTCAAACAAAAAAGGTTTGGAGAAATATAGTTTTCATGTTTCATCATGCAATATTGCAGGGATGTCCCCAAGAGTGAGGGAATGTTGATTGATGCAACAATATTCCATTAAATAATCAAGTTTTGACCAGAAGAACCAGTGACTGACAACACGAGCATGATCTACACTACTGGGTCATGACGACACATAACAGCCATATTACCAAGTGCAACCATCCTTACTCTTCTGACAGTGGGATACTGGGGACTTTAGTCTTCCCCAGAATCCTCATCGAGGGCATCACCTTGAGCCAGTAATTGTGTTTTTACTAATATTTCAGCCATATCATTTAATGTTCACTACAGATAAGATCATACATTGTGTTCATTATTTTCAAAGCCACACTCTGCAATATTCCACCTATATGACAGTGTCACTTCTTAAAATAAGAAGTCTGGACCAGAAAATCCAATGATCGATATAGTGAGCAACAATCCATGCTGTCGGGATACAAAGACACACATCAACCAAGTCACCGAACTTGACCACCTGATCAATTTAGTCACCACTTACGACCAGCATAGGCTGCTGGAGACCAATTCTAACCCTATTCAGTCTGCGAGGATGACAAGTGATCTACTCGGCTACAAAGTCCCAGTGTGACTCAGCAAAAGAAGAAAACCAAGAGGTGCCGGAAGCATTCATGCAAAAAGCAGCATAATTATGAAATATCCTTAGAAATCTGAAATGCATTCAGGTCTCACCAAATGCAACAGCAAAAGAATTAAGTATTTAGCAAATGTACAAATTAGCATAGATAGTGATATTACAGCTGGAGCCAGACTGAGTAGTCTCGGTGATCATACCGCAGGGAAATCACACCTACAGATACAAGACGCCTACTGATTGCCCTCCAAACTTGAACAATGAAAATGCATTTAAATCATTATAAAAAAAATCAATGAACTACATCAAATATAAGAAAAGGCTCCTACACCAATTATTCAAAGCTGGTTAGCTGGATGTGTGTCCAAGGTGTGTGGTGAACACAGTTCAGATAGATCAATCTTCAGATTCTACCTTCCTGGTGCATTCTGGACATGTGGGCAATCTAACCTTATTGCTTTTGCATGACTTGGGGGGAAAAACAGGTCTTTGAAGATGCATAATGAATGAAAAAAGAGCTTGAACAGAAACATAAATGTACCTTTCATGCCCTACCAAAATTGTCACATTCTGAAATGTGATGAAGATGGCATTTCGTTACCGATGAAAGGATCCCCAGCTTCATATCTGTCCATAAAAATGCATGTTAATAAGTAATTTTTTAAATGTGCATCCTTATGACAGTAGTTTTAGAGCCATAAAACAGAGCTGTATCGTGCCGTCATGGCAGGATGTTGAATCATCGATGGATACACACACCAGTGCGTGCGAAGCTGGAGGTGACTGGTGCATGCCTTGATTAGAATGGTGCATCGTGTTATTCAAACTTGGTCACGAAACTTTTCTTTGTGGATGATACCATGTCATGGCTGAACTGTGTTGGTTCAGCAAGGCATGGTGGAACAAATACATCAGAACCACATGATGGAAGAATGCATTTAGTTGACCTTCATAACTTCCTGCTTCCTAGCTGGATTAGCATGCAATCGAGTCATTGAGTGTGTATCACACTGAGTTCAAAGCTGTATATTATGGGTTATATGCTATTTTGGGGTTCATTGGCTAAGGATAGCTGAACTTGTCTCGGGTGATAAATTGCCGAATAGATTTCACAGGTGAAGTGCAGTATCAGTTGATGAGTGTTTGACATGTTCATCCTACGCCAAGATGAAGGAGCAGGTTGACCGTGTGTGAGTGAGTGAGTGAGTGAGTGAGTGAGTGAGTGAGTGAGTGAGTGAGTGAGTGAGTTAGTTCACTGAATGGAGAAGTGATGTAGGGTGTCATATTGTTATGATCACTAAAGCTTTTTTAATCTGGAAATTTATAATTCCAAGGTTTCAGGGAATATTTACCCTCACTGTGAGCAGAAAGGGGGTCCATTAGACGTATCTTGTCCAATACCAATAGGGCCTGGAGTGAATGTGTGAGTGAGTTGGATGGGTTGATTAATGCTTTGAACAGTATTCCAGTTATATCACAGCTTGTTAGCTTATGTGGGAGGAAAGCCCAAGGTGATGCAGGTCTCATATGTTTACCATTTTGGTGAAACCCAAGAGCAGGTGTGTGGTGCTCACAAACCAAGAAACATAATTATGGGCGAACACGGATTCGAACCCATGATCACACCAAATTGCAGCACCTTAGGCAACTGGGCCACCCATGGTCCTGCCTTCAAGGAAGGCCAATAAGTATGAAAGGTGTTATAAGAACGGCTACTGAGACCATACAGAACAATGATGGAGCTGTACCAATAGTGATAGTAATCTGTAAAAAATCCTCTTGCCCAAAATTACTGACCTACAATGAAGAACTACCGACGATATACTCATCAATTTTGATTCACTGTGTCAACACAGGGGAAATACCACATCCACAATTGTGATGTTACCGCCTATTCACTGTGTACAAAAACAGTGTAAAAGGAAGAGTTGGCTACTTTTTGCCTCCATGAATAAATGTCAGGAGCATGCAGCTTGTGATTTGTAAATATCGAAAATAACATGCAGCACTTTTACAACAAACTGCTACAACATATCACAGTGGGCTGACATTTGCATTGTTTCTAACATACAGAAGCCACTTGCCTGCATTAGTGTCCATAGTAATAACAGATAAGCACATCTCCTCCTCTGAAGAGTGCACTACATTGGCAAGAGTTACCAGGTTACCCAATCACTCATGACCTCCCAGAAACAGGGGACATGGTAGTGGTGTCCTGCTGCCAGATAGGATCAACGGAATGAATGAAAGTTAAAACTACATCAGTGGATAGTCCATGTCACTCTCCCTGTAGTTATTGAACCTTGTGGTTGTATAAAAATATATCTCTCCTTGTGGTTGTACAACACTGTATCTCTCCTTGTGGTTGTACAACACTATATCTCTCCTTGTGGTTGTACAACACTATATCTCTCCTTGTGGTTGTATAACACTATATCTCTCCTTGTGGTTGTACAACAATATATCTCTCCTTGTGGTTGTACAACACTATATCGCTCCTTGTGGTTGTACAACAATATATCTCTCCTTGTGGTTGTACACCACTGTATCTCTCCTTGTAGTTGTACAACACTATATCTCTCCTTGTGGTTGTACAACACAATATCTCTCCTTGTGGTTGTACAACACTGTATCTCTCCTTGTGGTTGTACAACACTGTATCTCTCCTTGTGGTTGTACAACACTATCTCTCCTTGTGGTTGTACAACACTATATCTCTCCTTGTGGTTGTACAACACTATATCTCTCCTTGTGGTTGTACAACAATATATCTCTCTTTGTGGTTTTACAACAATATATCTCTCCTTGTGGTTCTAGAACAATACTTCACCCATTTTGGTGGTATTCCTAAACAATCCCTCCTTGTAGCAAAACATAAATATTATTTCCCTCCTTGTGCCTATACAAAAAAAATTCACTTTTTGTGGAGATCTTGAACAATATTATATGCATTATCTCCACAGTGACATCAATACACACACTTACACTCTCCATATGTCAGTGTATCTGATTACAACACCTCAGATTACACATTAGTTTCACTATATAATCTGAAATGGGACATTTCCAAGAAAAACATTGCAGTGTGTTATGGTCGTTTTCCTGGATTGGTGTCACTGTACCGATAAACTTAATTCCTCTAAAAACATATTTTACCTGTGTATCAGTCCACACACATCATCCCAGTAGCTGCTGATGTGGGATACAGCCAATCTCTCACTCACTACCTCACCTGCAGATGTCTGAGGTTAGTGAGTTGGGTTTGAACAGTATTTCAATTGTATCACTGCGTGTCAGCTTAATGTGGGAAGAAAGACTGATGTGATGTAGGTCTCTGACGTTTATCACTTTGGTGAAACCCATGAGCACGGATATGGTGCTGACAAACCTTGAATCATAGTCAGCTCAAGCCTGGATGTCTGATGTTAAGGACATATGAGTGACTGAGCTGCTTCTTACTGCATTTCAGGTATCGCGGTATATCACAGTGTTTCAGCTGAGAGACTGAGTGAGTGAGTTGGGTTTAACATAGCTTTTGACAGTATTGCAGTTATATCACAGCGTGTCAGCTTAATGTGGGAGGAAAGCCTGAAGTAATGCAGGGCTCAGATATTTACCGCTTCGGTGAAACCCATGAGCACTGGTATGGTGCTGACAAACCTAGAAACATAACCGGGGCGAACCGGGATTCGAATCCATAATCATAGGTTTCTGGCATGCCCAAGGGACGCAACTCGGCACAGCGAATCGCGGGGCCTAAGACGACTGGGCAACCCGTGCCCCCGTTTCAGCTTGACACCCCGAGGAGACATGTCTCGTGTAGAAAACAAGCTGTACAGTGTGATTATAAACAATCAGACTTCAAACATGAAACATTAAAGATATACAGAGCGTACATATTCATAATGTGTTAAACTGTTTATGTATACCTAGAGGAATGTAATGGACACACTACTGTTAATGACCCTTTCAACAGTATTTCAGTTATATCACAGTGTGTCAAGACTGATGTGGAAGGCAAGTCTGAGGTGATGAAGGTCCTAGATGTTTATCACTTTGGAGAAAACCCTGAGCACAGGACATAGTGTTGACAAACCTAGAAATATAACCAGACAAAACTTGGAATTGAACCCGGTTTCGGGTTCGCCTAAATACGTCAAATGCAGTTTCTTACATGACGGTCTGTTCCTCCATAAGGACATATGATGTTCTAAACAATACCTTTGCTTTAACTTTTTCTGCCTGACATCCCACTCATGTTACTTGCCACTGCCAGAGGATTGTAATTGGATCAGGTAAAAAAACTTAGTTGCTAAATCTGAAGCTGCATTTGCTGTGTTCAGTTTTGCAACCTGCGTTCATGTCTGTGATTGGACTGCTCACTTCGATTACCTGTGCAACACCTGTCCCTTCAGCATGAGCATGTCTTTGCCTTGAACCATCAAAGCATGAGGATGCAGTAATTACCTGTCAAGCACTTGATGAATATTTCATTGGCAGGCCTGAAGTTGTGGAGGGGACAAGACGTTACCGCGATGTGATGCAATCAATTTCACATGATGTAGTAGAAATTGACGTAGCGCAAGTAAGAACACAAACACTCTTAGTGCCAATATGTTATTAACAAGCCAAATTTAGACCATTACAGATTGATGGAAGTGGGAGCCATTTCCAATATGCCGAGTTGATTCGGCTGAATATACCACATGGATGGACTACATCAACTTTTCAAAAGATCTAATCTTAACTAATACTGCCGACTCTAAATATAGCAGAATATGCTTGGTCTAACTGCTTAAAGCATGTAATCTTGCTGTACTATGTGTCTGAGTAGCGTCAGGATTAGTCCTGCTCACAGGATAGAACATCTCTTGAATCGGCAAGGCATGGTTTCATCAATGCATCAAGCCTTGGATTGCCTGAAGCAGGTTAATATGCACCAAAACGGCAGGTAACAGACCAGCTCCTTATCGCCACCTGAACTTCCAGTGGTGGATGTTTGGATAGGTTATGGCATCCTCAGAGACTTTTTGTCATCACTGCACATGGAGCAGGAATCTGGAGAATGGGATTCTGATCGGTATTGGGAGAAACTTAAGCTTACATCAGAGACAGGCCCAACAAAATCGAGCCCCAGTGGGCTTGGGGTGAGGGAAAGGTCTCCTGTGCCCCATGCTTGTCATAAAATGAAAATAAACTGGGGATCCAGTGTCCACAATGGATGCTGAGCTTGGCTAATACTAGGATGGATCACATCTCACAAGACTAATTCTTAGTTTTGATGGAGCTGCGACGGAACATCCTAAAACCTATTGGATAAATCTATGTTACAGTG
Source organism: Haliotis rufescens (assembly GCF_023055435.1). Lineage (NCBI taxonomy): Eukaryota > Metazoa > Mollusca > Gastropoda > Lepetellida > Haliotidae > Haliotis > Haliotis rufescens. The sequence goes on along the minus strand of NW_025963779.1, from coordinate 54,029,573 downwards.
CATCCTCATGCCTAGTGGATAAATCTGTATAATGGCGCATCATCAAGCCTAGTGATTAAATCTACGCTATGGTGTATCCTCCTATTGGATAAATCTGTCTTATTTACATTCTTTGATACAGAGGGGGAATGTCTTTTTTCTCTACAGCAAACAACATTCCATTGCTATCATGGTCGACAGTAAATAAGTGATAGAATGAACAAGGGTACACACCACTGGGGTACAACACACATCAACCCAGTCACACATTCTCACCATCCAATCCTCAAATTAAGTTTGCTGCTGTGACAAGAATAGGATGAGGGAGACCTCACGTGACCTGGAGTCCCCACAGGACTCAAGATTAATGCATGGCGATAAAGCCAAGTTAATTAAGTTTGTTGATAGCACTCTCACAAATGTCCCAGTGAAATATGAAGTGGTCCTAGGATAAAAAATCACATCCTCGAGAATCTTGGTCAGACATTTTTCAATCCTGCTCACTCTGACACGTCAATTAAGGTGGTCTTATTGCAAAATACCATCATCTGATAGTTCCTGAAGATGATACTCCTCAAGATGCCACATGAGATTCTTCTCTTGCAGTTATTATCCAAAAACCTTCACCACAAAGGCAGAGGTGTATTTCTTTGTTGTGGGAGCACTGCATAGATCATAATCTTCACTGCCAATAAAAGCAACATCGGATAGCAGGCCACTCGGTGCAAGACTTGCAGACATATTGAGATGTTGCTCACCTGCCCCTCGCAACCAGAATAGATTGAGTTGAGTGATGGCTGGATCCTGCCAAGGTGTACTTGACACTTACAACCTGGTGATGGTCTCCTCTGAACGATGCTAGCATGCTGTAAACCCACAATGCCATGACAGTGTTTGCATAAACAAGTACAGAAAGATATACAAGAGGATGCAGGAACATGGCTGGAAGGAATCCATCATGGCAGAATTTGGAGCTGAATAAATGTTGGGTAGAAACAAATGTGGTTTTCAGATAAGTTGTTTTCAGATAAGTTGAAGGATAGTGATATCATTGATTCTGATGTTTATGGTGTGATTAATGCGGGGTGGAGGTTAGGAGTACAAATACTTATATATTCTATTCATTTGTTTGTTGTATATCACTCTGAGCAATACAGCTATATCACTGCAGTCTGTAAAACTGTCTGGATATGTCAAATCTGTGATATTTGATATAATAAGCAGTGCCCCTCACCATTGGAGTACGACTACATACAGTCTTACCAACCAGTCTGACCACTTGATCCATTGAATCACCTCTTATGGCCAGAATTGGTTGCTGAAGACCTAATCTAACCCAACATCCCACAGGGGGTATAAATATTATCAGAAAAATTTGGAATGTGAATTGAATATTTAAACTTGATAGTCATACACCAGTCTCATGAAAAAGAAACAAGACAAATTCTGCAACACCTACAGTCACCAAGCATTTGTAAAACTGTCCTACCGACATTATTCAGATCTCCCTCGTCACTGATTTGTTCTTTTAGGGACCATGACCAAAGCTGTAACCATGCACGATAAAACATTCAAAGAATCGTTACCACCCTCAGTTGAACAGCAGGACTGGTTTTCTTCATTTACAATATCCCATCAAATTTCATTTATGAATGTTACAGGCCTACAATACCAAATGCTTTACATAGATTCAGGATTCACTCCAAGTAAAATTCACTGACATGGAACAGAAATATTATTCAATAGATATATAATGGTAATCATTGTAACAGTAACCCAGTATGTATTGCAGCTGACAGATATGTCTTGCAGAGTCTGTGATGACGATGAAGTGTTTCATGTTACAGTATTCCCCCCCCCGAAACAAAAAAAAAGACAGCTTGCACAATTGAAAAAACAAACTTTAGGCCTCAAGCATCTATTATTTTCATTGCTCTAATCAAATTGGAAACAGGGAAAATGGTTGCCATAAAACAGACCCAGTGCTAGGTCGGAGCCCGGGGTGTCAGATTGTTCCTGTGGGGTTGTCAGGCTGGCAAGCTCTCCCCATCTGTCTCCCAGGGAGGGGAGACGACCCAGGGGAGACCAGCCCTGACAGACCCCTGCAGTGTAAACTGATGGACTTCTAAGGACAATTATTCCCACCATTACAACACAGTTGTCAAGCGGCCTGACTCAGTCTACTGCTTCCACAACCCCCAAGTCAATATCTCTTACAAGCAAAATCTCTCCATTGGCACCAAACTAACCTGTCCTTTCGAACAAAACTATCCAACTTGACATTCTAATATTCTTTTTCATTTCCAGATTGCATGGAAAATGCATTAGAAAATCTGAAAATCTCTGTCTATCAAGTTTTGTTTTGTTTCAAGAAAACCGCCCAGATTATTGCGGAATAATGGGATGGGTCAAAGTGACATTACACATTGGCCAAATTCCTTGAAAATGTGTGTGTGCATGCATGTTGCCCTTTGTGCACATGCTGTTCAGGACGATGTGATTTGTAGCAGGCAATGACATCACAACTCAGGCAGACACAGTTGTTACACGGCGTCGGTGAAGGAACACATATTTTCGTACCATCAAATGCAGCGATGTGTAGCCACCTGTGCCATTTTATGCATGCGCACTGTACGACTGTCATGCTGAATTAATAATTAACATTTTCGTACTTCCTCGCCTAATAAATACTTTTTGCAGCATTTCATCCGAAAGAGAATTGAGTGCATCCAAACTTACATCGGGGTGAAAAATGTTGCAATATTCAGTGTAAAGAGGTAATCAATAAAACTGTATGTTGCTACACAACATTGGGTTATTTCACAAACTCATTCATTTAAATTGCTGTTAGTGACTGATTATAGCCCTGTAAAATGATGTAAGTAATCTGTTACACTTCTCTCCCAGCCTCCCTGGCCCCAGATCCTCATGTATTACAGTAGACCCACATCACTTCATTGGACGCTGCTCTCGATACCAGACACATACATTTATCAAATTGACCAAATAAATGATAAGTGGTGATACGGCAGTGGAACCTTATGTGTAAATGCTTGCAGCCATGAGATTAGCTATTTCAAACCAATAATGGAAAAAAAGTGGATTACAGAAAAAAAAGTCTTGGCTTGGCAGACTGGCTCCATTTTCAACACTTGGTGAGTGTGGTTTTAAGCTGCTTTTAGCAATATTTCCACAATATTAGTGTGTGAAGCATAAGAAATGGGCTTCACACATTGCACCAAGGTGGAACTGAACTTGGGCTTGATGAGCTATTCCACCGCTCCATTTGAGTGAGTGAGTGAGTGAGTGAGTGAGTGAGTGAGTGGGTCCTAGGCAGCAACATGGAGGGCAATCCTATCATCAGACCAAGACCAAGTGCCTACAATACAAGACTAGTCATATCATGACATCTGTTCAAACTTCTGAAATGTGAATATGTGTGTACTTGTTGTTTAATGCCACACTAGCAATAAAAAAGTGAATCATTTGCATTATTGTAGGTATACATAGGCAGTTTTACACAGCTTTTTTGTATAGCTTCAGCAATTTTAAATGTTACAAGTCTGACATCTGATTATTTTTAATCAAGTTGTACTGCATGAGACACAGCTTGTTTTCTGCACAGACGTGACCAAAAAACTATTTATAGCATATTAATCCCTTCTCTCTCATCATTGGAATGCCAGTCTCAAGGGAAACACATTTTTCATAATTACAGCATATTTTACAAATTATATCATACATGATCTCGATAACATTGCTGCCCTTAAGACATAAAGTAGCAGGCAAAATCAAATCCTTCCATCCCAAATCTTTAATCTAATGCTGAAAAAAACTTAAACAGGCCTCAATAAAGAGAGCGTGATGAATTTCTAAGTCAAGGACAGGTGGGGCTATTTGGGCGATATGAAACTACTACCAAATGTTGATTAAATCCCTTGCGGCTAGCTTGTCCCAGCCTCCGTACCAGCAATTCATCAAATCACTCAATGAGAGGAAGCTTAAAGAGTATTGATCGACAGAGGGGCTCGCTTACACTTGCAGACACTTTTATCTTACAAAAACTATATTTATTGCAAACAATGAGTGATATCACACATGATCGATGCCGGGGGTTCACAGAGCCTTCTGCCGCTGACCTTATCCCCGTATTTCATTAAACACAGCTAAAGAAAACAGGACCCCACTAATACCATTTTTATGTCAGACCCCAAAATAAATCACTCCTCATCATTGATTTCCCCTATCATTTTTATTGCTCCCAAAACATGTTTAGGTATACTTGGAAGTTCAAACTTTATTTAAGACTTGCAATTTAATTCTACAGAATAAGTTCAACTATTTTCACATTCTGAATGAAACACAGTCAAAACCTTGTTTGTCCAAGTCCTCATGACCATCGGAAATAGATCGTGTTATCCGAAGTTCGAGACGTGACTATTTTAGACAACTGTGTTAAAAAGATTCTTCAAGAACAAGACATTGAAATTGTTTTAAACTACACTGAGTCAATGGAGTCTGAGTTAACATACATAGTATGTGTGTACCTTGTCAAGTTGAACTTCAGAGAGGGAGTGAGTATGGTTTTAAGCAATATTCCAGCAATATCACAGAAAGGGACATCAGAAATCGGTTCAGATATTGTACCCTTGTAGGGAATCAAGCCTGTGACTTTGGTATCACGTATAACTGCCATAACCACAAGGCTATGCCACTTCTGAGAAGAATTAACACTCAGAACGATTGGTCTGCCTCAAAGAAATAAGCAGGATCCGTAATTCCCACCCATGGTCAATAACCACCCAGTATTTGCATACATCTAGTGGATATCCCAGTCTATGTAAACACATCTGTAGTCTATCTGTTTCATTGATAAACATGTGGAGATGCCTGTGTATATGTTTATATTGGTGACATCCTTTTTTATTTGCCTGCCAAACATTGGGGATAAACCAACGCGGCAGGACAATACGAATGGTCTACATACATACACAATTTACAATCATAACACACGCTATGCATGTCCATGCATCGTAATGGCTATTATCGGAATGATAAAGAGTTATCTTCCTTTCTTCCCACGTGGCAGTGTTTACCTTGGGGAACATCGGCAAACTTGGACAAAAATCTCATCGGAGGTTAAAAACCACTTGACCTTGTATGTATTGGCAATTCAGAGTGGAACAGGAGGATTCTCATCATAAATGGCTCAACGTAGCCAAAAATACCTCCACACAAATCCCATGTGAAAATAGCGATATTTCCCAATTTTCAAGAGGGTTAATGTGTGTATGAAGCGATGCAATTAACAAGAGGAAGGGACACAGGTCCTTGACCTTCAAATACCGACCCAGGCATGACAAGAAATAATGTCTGCCAAATTATTGGAAAAGCCCGATGTTCTGTGTGCAGCCTGATCATCTTCATTATAAGGGGAAATCAGGAATCATTGATCTTGTCATCATCTCCACTGTTTTTCTTGTTATAGTGGGGGATTGCAGAGGATGCATTAGCATGGAGTGCGAGGTTATACATGGATATTGCTGTGTACTGCAAACACATTCTCCACACAGCACACATACTGTGTTTATCTGGCCATTTCATCAATTCCAAATCAGATCTTGATTGGGCACATCATAATCTTCCTCTGATTTACTACATCGTCAGGCTATTTAGATTCTCTGAATAAACTGATATGGCAGAAATACATGTATTATTGACACATGTGGTAGTGATAGTTATGGCCGTCTCAAATCCCATATTCCAGTTTGATCTTGTCACTGTGAAAAACATGGTTGGCACAGATATATCTCGACCATGTAGAATTATTCAATACTAAATAAACTGAGAAGCAATAAACATAGGATGAAATACGCTGATGGTGGTCATCTTACATTTGAAGTCAGTGCAGTGTTACCCCATAGTTGGATATGGAGTGACTGCACTGGCCTTGAAAGCGGGAACAGTGCTTCAATATACCACTGCATGCAGCTTGATGAATGAAGAACCTCAAAGTGATGCAGGTCTTAGATGTTCGCCATCTTTGTGAAACCCATGAGCAAGGGTATAGTTCTAACAAAGAAAAGATCCAAATCTATGCGAATTTTGGATTTGAATCCTTGCATGCCTAAGTGACATAACTCTGTACAGCGAAATGAACACCCAAAGCGACTGTGCCAACTTTCTCTCAAGTTGTATATTGAAGTATTATAGTTAAATCTACATCATTAGATGTCTTATATCACTCAGTTTAAAACCAACCTGGGCGATGGGTACCTGGAAGAACAGAAATTACTTTAAATCCATCGCTTAAAAAATTTCTGTTATAAGCCATGTAGCCACACATAATCACTGAAACATACACTACTGGACAATGTAACCAGGGCTGGAAGGGGACTTTGAAGACAATGTCTTGACCTTGTTCTGTACAAACAACAACATATTGACTACTCTCCCATTAGACACTGGTTTCAGCTTTGTCGCAGTCACTAAGGTGGGTTTATTAGATGTAATTCGGACACCAAGTGCAGGGATTCAGGACAGTAGCCGTAAAACCATTGTAACAAACCTTTAGTGCCTCGACATTTGATTTACAGCCAGTAATGACTAGGCTAGCTTCTTCAGGAACGTGGTGGAGGCAGGATGAACCAGCACAGGATGAAGCAGCACAGGATGCCACACACCTTGGCATACATCAAGCATATTCTCAGAATGGAATCCCAGACTATCAGACACCATAAACCCTCACCCTATTCCCCAGCAAATGATCAGATCTTAAGGTGGGATAGTAAAGCATTCTCAGCTATGATGAAATTTCTAAATTGACTCCTTGCTAATTTTGTGTATGATGTTATTTTATCATGAGAAGTGTATGAAGAGATATGTTTAAAAAGGCTAGGATTTGAAATTTACAAGAATGTTATTAAATATTGACAGAACGTAGACTCAAATTTATTTAGGCCAGATCAATTTAAAGTTATGCTATGTAATGTTTAATGTATTGTTTGATGAATTGTTCAATGTATTGCTGCATATTTTTTTATTAATAGGGGCCAAGAAACAGGAGGTGAAAGAAGAAAAATGTTGTCAGAGTAATTTTGAATATTGAATGTGTGAGTGAGTAGGGTTATGCTGCCTAAATCCATATCTATCATTAAAATATTGAAAAAAAATTATTAACAAAAAGGTGTCTTAAAATACAAACTTTTAATGCAGTAATTCTTTTTTGATTTTTCAAAATGTAGGGTAGTCTGGCATGTAAAACAAAATGGTAACCTGGTCTGGCCTACTGATGTCATGCAAGGCCAGGATAATGTTCAGAAAATTACAATACTGTTTGTCTTCTAAGGCCGAGAATACATCTTTGCAATCTTCAAAACAAAAAAATATCTCCTTTTCACATTGCATAATATGTTTCACCCAAGATGACTTTTGAAACTTCAAACAGTTCCTAAAAAAGAAAAATGTGAACATTTTTCTAACCTTGATTGATGTCTCCCCCTTGAACATAGTCCAATATATCCTTTATTTGCTGTTTTTATACATCACTGCTCACCAGGAGAAGCCCCTTCAGTTATATGTATGAACTGTCACTTAACTGGCATAGTTATCAAAATGTTGCAGATATCAAAGAAAGTGATGTCTTGCCTCAAGACCAACGATCAATACGTGTTTGAGATGTTCTATAATGACAAGTTTTCATTCAATAGTCTTGAAAATTTAAACGTCTTTGCTGACGATCTGACATTTGAAAGACATAATTTCTTAGGTTTCAAAAAGACCAAATTCAGAGCAAATAGAAAAGTGAAAAACAAAACAAAAACAAGAAACTAAAACTGAAATGAAAACGCTTTGACATTTGACAGAACATAAAGATCAAATATCAAAAGCCTCTCCAAACAACATCTGTATCAAAGAACAAACAGTCAAACATATTTCGTAAAAAGGTCTACAATTTATTCAACACATCAATATTGACAGTTTTCTAAAGTTTCATGCATTTTGAGACACATACAACAGATAAATGTAATTAATTCCATTATCAAAGTTCCACAGTCTTCCACAATAGTGAAATTCGGTCATCATAACTGAAAATTATTAGTTTCATTATTTTTGCCAAAGAAAAACATAATATGGGCTTGTTTCATTACTTTTATGATGATTATAATGTAATTAATGACAAAGAAAACTTAATACTGATAATAACTATGTTTATTCAGGAATCATTGTGTTTTATCAATATCGACCTGAACCACAGTATAAACAGAGTGTCTGTATTGATCATACAGATGTGTAACACTAGCAAGAATGTATGAGTGAGTGAGTGAGCTTAATGTTGCTTCGAACATTATTTCAGTTATATCATAGGCATGTCAGTTTTAAAACCTGAAGTGATGCAGGTCTCAGACGTTTACCGCTTTGGTAAAATCCATGAGCATGGGTATGGTGCTGACAAACCTAGAACCACAATCAGGGTTGAATAGGATTCGAACCCATGATCATAGGTTTCTGACCTGTCCAAGGGAAGCAACTCTGCACAGCGAATTGTGGTGCCTCAGATAGTGGGGTCATCAATGCCCTTAAGGTGAGTGAGTCCAGTAAAATCACAGCTAAAATGGCCAGAAATATATCATCATCATCATCATCATCATCATCATCAACATCATCAACATCATCATCATCATTTCACATATTATGTTATGGGAATCGGATCTAGTACTTCGGCATGATGAGTTTATGCTTTAACCACTAGGCTATGTACTCACTGCCCCCAATTACACTGAAACAACTCCCTTCACTCTTGCGATGAAAACAACCTTTACAGGACTGGCAACACCTGGCTCCATGTTCACAAACAGACAGGTGATATATTCAATATAACATATTGAACAACCAGTAGGTCATGAAGACAGGTTTCAGAAACAATAACTTTGACATGTCTTACAAATATACATTCCTCATATTAGCACAAGTATTGGAACTTGGATTGGCATGTACGTTATCCACCTTTTTATTAAATCATTCTACCCATGAAGATCAGGGTTAGAATGTCTTCAGCAACCCATGCTTGTCGTTAGAGGTGACCAACAGGATCTGGTGGTCAGGCTCACTGACTTGGTTCATGATTGTCATCATATCCCAGTTTGTTGTATCGATGCTCATGAAGTCAATCACTGGATTGTCTGGTCCAGACTCAATTATTTACAGACCGCCGTCATATAGCTGGAATATTGCTGAGCGCAGCTTTACAAACAACAAACAAACAAAGAATCAAACATTAAATCATTCACGGATTCATGTTGAGTGAGTGAGTTGTTTTGCTGCTGTTAGTAACCTTGAAGCTATATCATGGCAGGGGACAGTCAGAGCTGGTTTTGCACATTGTACCCATACATAAGGGAAGGGAAACATGGAACGTCCTACCATAAAGCTATCTACCACTCCATTCATGTAAAGTCAACTATAAATATGATACAGAAGAAATTGAACAGAAATGGTTGTTTATGCAAATAACAAATTTCAGGTTCTTGAACTGATTTTCAAAATCCCTTTGAATTTGCTACATCCAGTTGACAGTGATATCACTCCATTTTATCCCGGAACATTTGTGTCACCACAAATGGATGTCCTGACATTTGAAAATATCCACATGATAGCTTCTCTTTCAGTTCATGTCAGCACATCCTCTCACTGTATGTTCTCTACACCAGATCTCACAAATGGTCGTTAAATATATTCAGTTCATCTCATTTCATCCTCAAACACATACATTGGTTAAAAGGCTTGCATATAACATTCACTAGAAGCAAAGGCAGAAGGTAGAATATAAACCACGGAAGAGTTCCAAAGAGGAAATGTCAAGCCCAATCTATCGCTGATCTAATAGATCCATACTCTGTGCCTCCAGTGGTACAATGAAACAATTTACAAATGAGGCATATTCCTAAATTGAATCTCGTACTTTTACATACATGGCTTCCATGCAGGGTGGTGTTTAGGGTAAGAGGGTAAGGGCTCTCATGACATTCTCATCCCAGGGAGACCATAGACTTGTAAATAGGTAAATGGAAAAAAGCCTTGGGGTGCCTAATTAGACGGACATTCTACCGCAGACAGGCAGAACAGGCATAAAATACATCGTGATGGTTGGCCAGGTCTGTCATATATGATCCAATTTCGGCAATTTAGAAGTATGATCGAGTGAATTTTGAGTAGCACAATAAAGGATGTCTTATAAATCAATGACGTTAGCAATGTATGATATATGGAGTTTTACTGTCTAACTGATATAAGTGCCAGTGAACCTTAAATTTCAATAACAACACTAATTGGATCACGGTTTCATTTCCCAAAGTGATTTTAAAGCAGCAGTAGAAAGGCTGGAGTCTCCAGTATACAAAGCCTAAGAGACAAGTGTCTGAATTTATAATACAAGGGAATAAATTTGCACTTTCACATGATGTCAACATTTTGATGTATAGGCCAATGAATCGCCCATCCTTCAACACAATCCAACATGCCTATGTATCAATAAGGATTCAACTAGTACATTATGGTATGAATAGATTCCAATAAAATGTATTGATGCTTTCAAATGTTCTAAAAGGACAATTTCGCATTCAAATGGCTTGAAAAATTGAACATAGCGGCTCAAGGCCTGTTATTTCAAAGACAAACTGATGCAATTATGCAATGCATTATTTATTACACCGCCTTAAGTGCTACAATATGCATTACAAACTTTTCATAATGCTGCATATGTTGAATATTTATTATATATGAGCAAGCGAGCGAGTATGGTTTTACGCCGCTTTTTAACAATATTCCAGCAATATCACCGCGGGGGGACACCAGAAATGGGCTTCACACATTGTACCCATGTCGGGAATCGAACCCGGGTCTTCGGCGTGACGAGCAAACGCTTTAACCACTAGGCTACCCGACCGCCCCTTATTATACATGAAGTTACATCACTTTATATTAAGTTTCAGTTGAAAAATATATATATACGACAATATTCATGATATATGTCATGGATAAATACATCCTTATGTGGCATTCATGAAAGATCATGATATTTAGCAATCAGGATATACTCACAGATAACCATACATACTAAAGTCAAGGAAGAGAATTTATGAATGTCATCTTCTTTATTATGAGGATCACAACATTTCCGAGTATATATTTACGTAGGAGTAAGTATATACTCCGAAACGCTGTGTTCCTCATAATAAAGATGTTGACATCCATAAATTCTCATGCTTATGTGTATCACTTCTAAATGTGTTTCAAAGACTTCAAACTTAGGTTGTATTCAAAAGTATCAAACTGTAATAATCATGATATATATATATATTCAATATCACCAATTATTAAGATATATGAGATATATGAGATATATTCATTTTTACTACGAGCACCAGAAACACAAGCCCACAAATCCCGCGTCTGTGGACCTTAGCATACCATAACAGGATAAAATGACAAGAGGCATATTTTCAAAACGATTCAACTTATGCATGGCATGAAGATAAACAAGGGAGCAACTGTGAAGTATTATCATCTAAGTGTCAAGGATTTAGACAAACACAGATTTTACTGGTCTGTAATGTACCGAAATGAGACAAAATGTTTCTCCAAGTCATCTCTGAAGTAGCCGGTGAGATCCTGGTGAGATTTGCTCCACATCTCTCAGTATTGTGCTGGCTGATAGGAAGGATTGTTTGTTTTGAAATGTCAAGGAGACTCCACAATACAAGAAGCGTGGACAGTAACTGAGAAGACCCGACCAATCAATCAATCGTCATCAGTTTGAGATTGTAATCACTCAATCATCAACCCTATTGATAACTCTTATACCATATCATCATGTAATATTTACCCCTCCAGTGTCAATATCATTGCTTGAACAAAATTCCTGAACTTCAGTTTTAAAACCATTATCAATATATAACATTGTAATTCATCAGATGATTTTTTCCAGTTAACTATACATCAGTTTTTCCCTCATTTGATACAAGTGTCATTTATGGTTGAATGATTGATAAGCAGGATTACACGTACAGCTAATCTGAAATGTGACACGACAAAATGTTGACAATGATGAAAGTAACGTAAACAGTACTGTATAAATGTGTAGGCTGCTGGCTGAAGCAAGTTTGAGAGCAGGATGTTACATGTACTTACACAACAGACACATACACTATCAAGTTACACGAGGTTGATACTGATGGACAGAGGTACCCAGATTCAGGTCAGCTGAGGATGCTGTGTGTGAAGTGTATGTGCTGTTAGCCAGCACCATATGTTATGTGCAACCCTCCTAATCCCTGGACCACCAAAACAGTAATGGAAAGACATGAACACGAGAGATGATTCATTCCTCTTACACCAACACATAACCCTTCCCAACAACAATCCACGTTCACGTAAAGGGTACCCTCAAACACATAACACAGCATTGTGAAAGTAGTACAGCATTAGTGCCAGGGCACTTACAGGAAGAACGTACCCAGTGCCATACACTCTCAGTTGGTCACTGGTAATTCTGTGGTCATGGGTTGAGAAGGGAATGATAAATACAGCTTACCAGTTGTGTAGAGAATTGCAGTCATAGTAAGGCTAAGTGACAGCTAGGTAGAGCACAGAGATACAAGCATGAACTGTGGAACCCCGAGGCTGGAGGCAAGGCATCACAGTTCAGTGTTTACACTGGGTGTGAAGGAATAACGGCTTCGGCTTATCAGGAAACGAGGGCATTCTGATGCAAACGCGGCCTTACCTTACTGTTGTCCATTCTGAATAATGGTCCCTGCATCACCCTGCAGCAAATAATGAATTGAGCATTGAATAATGGAGTAGAGTCCAGAGTAACAGCAAGTGATTGACTGGCAGTGTGCCTGCCTCTATGTTGTGAGTGGGACTGAGACGCTTCTCAGCCTGCAAGCCTGCTCACTCTCTCTGTCGGTCGGTCGGTCGGTCAGAGTAGTTAGCTGAGAGACTGCTGGTGCGAACCACTCTGCTGGAGAGACACACACAGAGAGGAGAGAGGGCTGCCAATACCCCAGTGGAGCTGCATCAGACGGACTGAGGGCCAGACAGACAGAGAGACAGGTTCTCTTATGGGTAGGGGGTAGATTGTGTGATCACAATATGGGGTAGCAGACGTCTGATGAACCGAGAGGGTGCAGAGAAATGGTGGATTTCAGTGATAGAAAATGATATAACACACCACAAATGGGCACTGGGACAGACATCTGTCAAGTTTTTTCACTACTTCAGGGTGGCCATGGAAGATCATTAAGTTAAGCAACAGACTCCAAAAGACAAAACCGCAAGGTTGATAATAGCTGGTCTTGAAACTACCTTATCTCTCGGTTTAAGGTTGGGTCAGATACAGCAGATTAAGCAGACGGATTGGAATTGCTGATATTTGCTGCAAATGATTAAGAAGTTTATTGTATGCCCAGACAGCAAACGGACATGTTGGGTTGAGTAATTAGATAATCTTCTCCACAGGGCAGAAGAGGAATTTGATTAGCAAAGACAAGACATATCCTGAATTGTATGTATAATGACCGTCTAACATGGAAGACTTGTGTCGATCTCCCCTTGAATGACTGTCAGGTGCAGCTTGATAACTCCACAGTAAGGACACAGACATGAAAATGAGACAGCGAGTTTTATGAGTCAGTACAGGTAGCACTGCAGTACCAGACTGGGGAATAGACATATTGATTTTCTTTATGAGGACAAATGGACATCCATGATGCTTGACAAATGGCAGAAGTGACATACATTCTAACATCTTGTATTACTGATGTGGATATATATAACAAACATTGGTAAATGGGGTTTGTTTTTTTGTTTGACGCCCCAGTCAGCAATATTTCAGCTGCCTGTAAATAATTGAGTCTGAGCCACAGAAACCAGTGATTGATATTATGAGCAGTGATCCACTCATTGGCGTATGAAAATACACAATCCACAAAGTCTCTCAGCCTGACCACCCGATCCATTTAGTCACCGTTTACGACCAGTATAGGGTGCTAGGGACCTATTCTAACCCAGGATCCCCACTGGGAGGTAATTATATGGGACTGAATGGTTACAGTGATTCATTTTTTTTATTCTCTGATTGTTTTTGTGACCTGCTTAGTGAAGGACTAAAAGCTGAAGCAACAAAATTTTCCTCAATTATAAAAATGAATTTGTGGCAAATGAATGGGTCTGGCTGCAAAGGTGATTTAGTACAGCTGTTGTATGTGGGCTGAAAAGCTGATGCCACAATTATTACTTAAGTGAGAATGATTAAATGGGTCGACATGTATGATGCACGAGTGATTGCAGAAATCAATAAGTGGGACGTTACATCATGTCAGAAAGTGGTCAGGGACCTGCAATATGTTGGGTGGCAGGCTGGAACACTCAAGACTTCTTAGAGATCGTTGCAGAAGTTGACAATCAGCCACCACATGTACTACCTTAAGGGACCTACCATTTCATTTCAAGGATGTATGTCTTACAATTCTTTTCTCTGAAAGACAAACAATTTTCGGGAGATCACAACACATTTCTCCCCTACCAGAGGATCAAATGTTCGGTCCCTTAACATTGTTAGTGGGTGGTTGAAAACACAGTCATCCTGAAACTTTTGCCATTATGTCCAAATTTATTGTCATTAAAAAGTTAAAAACATAAATAAATATTCAATGCAATAAGCTAGGTGGGTGGGTGGTAAAATTCGAAGTTAAATGTTTTCGTTTAGCAGTTGACTGTCAAATTTTGAGATAGCCCCTTTATAACATTTAAGTTCACCACTGGTTTGAACTGTATAAATGTTATATCATTATATGAATCTACATGCAAATGAAAGGGGTACAGAATGTTGAATGGATTCGCCCACTTTTCACAAAGCCATTGGTCGGTTAAACAATGTAGTTTCTAGCCTGAGAACTGGATGCATTTGTTGTACAATGTAGTTTCTAGTCTGAGTACTGGTTGTATTTGTTGTACAATGTAGTTTCTAGCCTGAGAACTGGTTGTATTTGTTGTACAATGTAGTTTCTAGTCTGAGTACTGGTTGTATTTGTTGCACAATGTAGTTTCTAGTCTGAGTACTGGTTGTATTTGTTGTACAATGTAGTTTCTAGTCTGAGTACTGGTTGTATTTGTTGTACAATGTAGTTTCTAATCCGAGAACTGTTTGTATTTGTTGTACAATGTAGTTTCTAGCCTGAGAACTGGTTGGATTTGTTGTACAATGTAGTTTCTAGTCTGAGTACTGGTTGTATTTGTTGCACAATGTAGTTTCTAGTCTGAGTACTGGTTGTATTTGTTGTACAATGTAGTTTCTAGCCTGAGAACTGGTTGTATTTGTTGTACAATGTAGTTTCTAGTCTGAGTACTGGTTGTATTTGTTGCACAATGTAGTTTCTAGTCTGAGTACTGGTTGTATTTGTTGTACAATGTAGTTTCTAGCCTGAGTACTGGTTGTATTTGTTGTACAATGTAGTTTCTAGCCTGAGTACTGGTTGCATTTGTTGTACAATGTAGTTTCTAGCCTGAGTACTGGTTGTATTTGTTGTACAATGTAGTTTCTAGCATGAGTACTGGGCCCTGTTTGACAAAGCAATCTTAGTGCTATGATCATCCTAAGACCATGTTAAAGTATGGGACTTAAAATCACCTTAGGGCTAAGATCGCTCTGTTGAATTGGGTTCTGGTTGCGTTAGTTGTACAAAGTAGATCCCAGCTTGAGAATTGGTGGTATTTCTTGTACAAGTCCGAGCATAGGTTCAATATTCCAAGCTTGAGCAAGTCATGACAGAATAGACATATTGGACGGATGCTGGAGAGAAAGCTTACACCAGACTGATTGATTTGCCATATAAATAGATAAACTAGTGACTGTAGGCAGATCGAGGTCTAAAATAGAGACAGGAATTACATAGGTGGGCCTTGACAGATCACCATAGTCATCCCTCACACATAGGTAGGTGAACTTGAAGGAGGACGTCCCTCACACACAGGTGGGAGGACGTGAAGGAGGACGTCCCTCACACACAGGTGGGAGGACGTGAAGGAGGACATCCCTCACACATAGGTAGGTGAACTTGAAGGAGGACTTCCCTCACACACAGGTGGGAGGACATGTGGGAGGACTTGAAGGAGGACATCCCTTACACAGAGGTGGGAGGACGTGGAGGAGAACATTTAGGACACCCCTCACACACAGGTGGGAGGACGTGAAGGAGGACATAAATCACACACGGGTGGGAGGACATGAAGGAGGATATCCCTTATACACAGGTGGGAGGATGTGAAGGAGGACATACCTCACAGACAGGTGGGAGGACGTGAAGGAGGATATCCCTTTAACACAGGTGGGAGGATGTGAAGTAGGACATACCTCACACACAGGCGAGAGGACGTGAAGGAGGACATCCCTCAAAAACAGGTGGGAGGCTGTGAAGGAGGATATCCCTTATACACAGGTGGGAGGATGTGAAGGAGGACATACCTCACGCACAGGTGAGAGGACGTGAAGGAGGACATCCCTCAAAAACAGGTTGGAGGACATGAAGGAGGACATTCCGCACATACAGGTGGGAGGACGTGAAGGAGGACATCCCTCAAAAACAGGTTGGAGGACATGAAGGAGGACATCCCGCACATACAGGTGGGAGGACGTGAAGGAGGACATCCCTCAAAAACAGGTTGGAGGACATGAAGGAGGACATCCCGCACATACAGGTGGGAGGACGTGAAGGAGGACATCCCTCAAAAACAGGTTGGAGGACATGAAGGAGGACATCCTACACATACAGGTGGGAGGACGTGAAGGAGGACATCTCACACACACAGGTGGGAGGACATGAAGGAGGACATCCAACACACACAGGTGGGAGGACATGATGCAGGACATCCCTCAAACACAGGTTGGAGGACATGAAGGAGGACATCCCTCAAAAACAGGTTGGAGGACATCCCTCAAAAACAGGTTGGAGGACATGAAGGAGGACATCCCACACATACAGGTGGGAGGACGTGAAGAAGGACATCCCTCACACACAGGTGGGAGGACGTGAAGGAGGACATCCCTCACACACAGGTGGGAGGACGTGAAGGAGGTCATCCCACAAACACAGGTGGGAGGACGTGAAGGAGGACATCCCACACACACAGGTGGGAGGACATGAAGGAAGACATCCCTCACACACAGGTGGGAGGACATGAAGGAGGACATCCCTCACACACAGGTGGGAGGACGTAAAGGAGGACATCGCTCACAGACAGGTGGGAGGACGTGAAAGAGGACATCCCACACACACAGGTGGGAGGACGTGAAGGAGGACATCCCACACACACAGGTGGGAGGACATGAAGGAAGACATCCCTCGCACACAGGTGGGAGGACGTGAAGGAGGACATCCCTCACACACATACGGGAGGACATGAAGGAGGACATGAAAAAAGATCTCCCTTACACAGAGCTGGGGCGACATGGAGGCTGGGCTCAGGTTGAAGAGAGTAGTTTTAGACTGTTTTAGTTTGTAATAGCACAAACAAATCTATAGCAGACATATTTGTGATTAGTTTGGTTCATTTCTGTCCTGAATCTGCTGTGTGGGTCTGGCAGGCAGAGGGACAATACATACTATTCCAATCACAGTAAAATACTGAGTAGTAGGACGCCAGACTGAGTTGAGACTATAGATGGGTGTTACAGAAGCAGTGCTACTTGTGGAGAACCATCACCAACTCTCCAGGGTACCTAAGATAGATGTCTCGTTTGTCACAGCCAGAATAGCAAATCAAACACCATTGAATTTGGAAGGACACGAAAGTCAGATGTACATAAGATAGACTCAAAGGTGTACGACAAATGTAGGAGGGGAGTAGACCTTGTTAACATCATGATGATTGTGTATTATATTTAACCCGAGTCCGGGAAAGATGTGCCTGAGGATACAGGACGAAGAGACAGATGGAGGAAGATGATGAGCTGAACATTTATTAGATTACAGTATTATACACAGGATGAATCAGCCATCAGCATGCTGCACAGGCTCGTAGATAAGGTTGGGATTTGTTGCTCGGGGCTGTTACAGAATAATATGGGAGCTATTATTTGAAGAACTATGACAGTAAAATAATATGATAAAGCAAGATAATTTTGGCAATTTGGTGACCTATCTATAATATGACATTGCTAACTGCATGGGCCATCATTTTAGCCGATAGCAGCATGCACCCCGGGAAGAGAGAGGCAGAGCTGGAGGTAGCAGTGGACGTACATCTGGGCAGAGATTAAATATCAGGAATTTGACATTCATGGAAAGGATTCTTAATGGGTTGTGGTATGGCAGAGGAGGTGAATGGTAAATGCACTGGGTTGTTGTGACAAAGATCAAGGTTGATTCCACTGTCAGTTCATTCATGGATACAGCACACAATAAATGGTTCCATCGATCTAGTGCGAGTGGGCAAGTGGGTGGGTGAGTGGGTGGGTGGGCAAGTGGGTAGGCGAGTGGGTGGGTGGGAAAGTGGGTGGGTAGGTGGGCAAGTGGATGGGCGAGTTAGGTCGGGCGGGCGGGCGACGAGTGAGTGAGGTCAGTGATATCTGTCGATTGATCATTCAATAGTAAGCAAAGCTGTTCATAAGTGAATGGTGAATTATGTGAGAGAGTGAGTTGGGTCTAATGCCAACATGTGCCATTAACACAAAATCTTATATCCCACCACAAGAACACCAACTCCAGGACCAACAAATTGACTTTCTACTGACTCCCACAACACTAACCAGCAACCCCTCACTAACTGCTGTAACAAGGTAGTGGGAATCCTATCTGACAGTTCAAGCATGAACATGAGTTCATGAGTGAGTGAGTGTGGTTTTACGCCGCTTTTAGTAATATTCCAGCAATATCACGGCGGGGGACACCTGAAATGGGCTTCACACATTGTACCCATGTCGGGAATCGAGCCCGGGTCTTTGGCGTGACGAGCAAACGCTTTAACCACTAGGCTACCCGACCGACTGAAAAAAATATGACTTAAGAACTTCATGGTTTTTGAGTGATCCACTTACAGCTATTCTTGCCCCCTAAACTGTTCAACCCAACAAGTTCTTCACATTTAAAATCCCCTGCTCACAGCTGTTTATGGCTGGCTAGCTTAATCCGCAATCTCCGACTACTTAGCTTCCTGTCCTGTGCATATACAATCTAATATTGTCCACTCTCCTTCCTCCCTCAGTCAACGCCTTCTCTACACCAAAGATGGATGTCTACACACAAATAACTTCAGCATCCTTGGAGGCAGCTTGCTTGCAGTGTGAACATCCTTTTTAAAGCATAAAGCCTTTCAAAAACATATCTGAAAAGTTTACTAATGGCTCCTTCATGCATGATGCAAGGTATGTGCTGAGTGGAGGCAAGGGATCGCCTTGGGTGTGGGAAGCTTTGGTTGGAACTTTGTTAAATGTTATTCCGATATTGAGTTGATACTTATCATAGTGAATGTAATGTTGTGATTAGCCAGGAGTATTGCGATACAGTTTCCAACGCAGTCATCCTTAGTGTTAAGCAATATTCCAGCAGTGAGTGAGTGAGGATTTACAAAGTTTTAAGCAATTCATGTGGGGAATCAAACTCAGATTTTCAGTGTGAAAAACAAATACTACCAGGGGCCCTGAATCATGAATTCAGTGAATGATCCAACAACATGCAGAAACTCAGGAAATGGCTTCACATATTCTATCATGTAGGTACTCATATATTATAACGGTGTTCATGAAAATGACGAGCTTGAACATTTGAAATAAATCAATTTGAAATTATTAATGAAATACACATAATTTGATGGAAGATTTTACATTTTTTCTCTCAAAGCACCATCCAAGGTATTCAGTAAAAACAACTGGGACCAGGTGGTCACAATGGATTCTGGGTATGGACACATCCTGAATGAATGGAAACCAGCGACAACTCACACGGAACTGAAGGCAGCATTATTGAAAATGACATAAAATACCAACTACTATTGAAGCAGATGATCTTTAAAAAAGTTACTACCTCCCAAAACATAATTTAGCTTCCAACATATGAAATAATAATCACAGTTACTTTTAGAAAAACAGTGAAGCATATCCAATATCGAAGTCAAACCATAAGTGTAAAAAACTATCAAGTGCTGTAATTATCAAATGTTGTCCTAACAAAAGTTGCAAACCTCACTGATGTCTGCAGTGAATTTCAAAGTCTCACTTTTTTCAATATTTGAGATTAAATATTGAAGAAATGCTGACAGTCATTAACAGACTGGTGACAGCGGTATGGTGCGGGCTGTCAACAGGACATCGGACGAGCAAGAATTAAGGATTCATGTCCAAGTCCAATTAATAATGGGGCGCCATAAAGGGGACACTTTTAGCCATTGTATCGTCTTCTTGCTCTAACCACTGAGCAGGTCTGGGATAATGTGAAAATGTCGCTATCACATGGGAAAAAAATTGGATTTAGGATCTCCTAGTCGATGTCGAATAGTGCCAGTTCTGGTCCAGATCCGATAGCATTGTGCCACCAGAATAATGCTTAATTGAATGTGGGGATCGTCATTATGAAAGCCATGCCGGAAATTAAGAAAAATTGGGAAAAAATCCTTGTCATCAATTTTTTAAATCTACTTTAACAGCATGCCATTTGAACAGGAATGAATGACAGTATAAATGGAGGAATGCTTGGGTCGTGAAGCTTCATGAATTATTGGTTTTTGCTTGGGTGCGTTTTATAAGCAAAACAATGAATGGTTTGACTCAAAAAAGTGAAGAAATTCGGAGATCATTTGAATAATTCTAATTCAAAATGATTGAAGTTTGAAATAAATCAATAATTCCAAATAGGTTCTAAAAGATTTTTCAAAAACAAGCTCGTTTTTATTGTTGCTAGACAAACATTGTCGTGACAGAAGTATGGATTTATGCCTCAATAGTCGACTGAATTGCTACAAGATATTTAGCAATTGCATATCAATTTTTTTTAAATCAATCACCCGGAAAAAATTACAGTTGGCGCACAGAAACATGCCATGCTAACAGTAACTTTTTTTTCTCATATTAACAATATACATCTCAATGAATACCTTGCACAAAAATTGCATAATGCAACCCACAAGTCACAAGGGAAAAAAAAGAAATATGAAAGAATAAATCATCTTTTGAACACATGACACAATACCCATTCTACATTACAAAATAAAAAAATAAATATAAAATATATATAAATAAATATATATACCTATACCATAGTTTCAGGAAAATCTTTGTCAACCTATCAACTGGCTTTTCATCATTTACTGACTAAATGTTATTAACGCGCCCCATCAATTTGAGTATATAAGTGCATATATGCTTTCAAATGATTCGCATGTTCACAACGTCTGTTCTGTAAATCAACACAGCTTGATTGACAGTCATATACACAATGTTTAACAAATAGTCAAAACAATATGATCATCGCTAATTACCACCACCGCTCAACCAGGAAGTGTTTATGGGGACTGTATGACAGTTAGATAATGGATGACAGCGTCACTCCAACAGCGATACTGACAACAACTGGTCTCGACATGGCGTTCGTGTCAACACTGACCACTCTCTAACGACCCTGTGATTCATTCCTCCGAGACGGTTCGACACACAGGTGGAACGTAACACTATCAATAATTTATTGATTACCCCCACATCCACTAATGATGTGTTATGACAGCTGGTTTGGATGGGTATTGCAGCAAATATTTGACAAATACTCAAACATGGGTGTAGGAGTCCAATCAATATTTCCCCGATACTTGTATCCTAAAAAATCATAACAGATGTCATTTATACTGTGTTATATCAAAATGATAATGGCATTCTATTGTACGAGCATGTTTGTCACGAAATGAGTGTCTGAATTTTTATATTTTCCAAGCATGAGCAAGGGTAAAACATGAATTCTTACATACGTTTCGTAAAAACACATGTGAGTGTAATAATTTTTTATTACCGGTACCCGTTATTTCTATCCTTTTGAGCTCCCCTTTAGAAACAATGCAGCAATCATGATCACTGTCTTAAAAAAAACACAATTATCGAATGACATCAACCATCTTTAGCTATGACATCATTCTGATGTTACGTCAGAATAAGATTCAGATGATGTCAACAATGACGTCCGGATGTTACGTCAGAATAAGATTCAGATGATGTCAACAATGACGTCCGGATGACATCAACAAGTACACTGGTGCACATGAAGTGATATATACTCTGGCGCACATATGATTTTTATGAACTCTGATATTTCTAACCCTATGGTAGTAAATAAAGATATAGCTATAGAATTTCTTTGTTAAAAAATATATAAATATATGAGAACAAAAGGGAAGACAAAATCCCAAATATGATCACTTCTAAATACACTGTTAATGTTAACACAACAGTGTAAATGTCCACTGACATGGACAGAGTCAACACCGAAATCAATCAACACAATTGACTCTCATCACTTTTTCCATATTCACCCTAAGGAACACATTACTGGTCAGTAACTAAAAAAATATATACCCCGTATATAAAAGCAGATGATATAGGGGTATATATGTCACAGACCAATAACGATTTCCTTCGTATTCACCACATGAAGGGACAAGCAGAATGTTTCTAAAAACAAGACAGATCTGGTTTCACACAAAAAATATTCCATGTCAACATTTTCCAACTTGTGCCAATCAAATAGTTAATCAATTACCTGTTCATATCAGCCTGCATAATAATCAAGCATTTTTAGTCAAAACCCAAACTAAGTCTTACACATACGAATATTTTTGTACCAGAAAAGTGGTTAAAGGGTCAGGTTGTAGATAAATAATCAAATAAAATATATAATATTGGTATCAAAATAAGTCTGATAAGCCCAGTGTGGTTATTAGCCATATCTGCAGCTGATGCCGGAGACTGGAGTCTATTACTATAAGCTTAGTTCCTGGTGACCGAAGCAACCAAAGTTCTTCCCCACATCGTAAACCGATGCTGGCATAGAAAGTAATACCACCATAAACAGAGGTCAGGTTTCAATGAATTAATCATGATCAAATTGCAGATAACAGCCAACGACAGTGTGGTCATGTGTCTATGCAAAACGCAATCCATGACAAACTTGCTCGACATAATCGATTAATGTGGATTTCTTCCAGACCCAAACTTGATACTACCAAAGCCAGGCTACAATACTCTATCACCAGCACTTGGATGGTCTTCAATGAACTCTTCTTAGGTCTGGTTTTGTCTAGCCTTCTCAAAATGCACCAAGCAAAATTTACAGATATTGTGTTCTGCACTGACAGCCATGCCTATTGGTCAGTTGAGGTTAACTCAGGTCCAGTGGCTATTAATTAATAGCTAATCAAGTTGATGGCTGTCAAGACCAGCTCAGAAATTATTCATCAGTGGTTGTAGCAATATGTTACAAATGGAAGCAATAACAGCCTAGAATCTCCATTGTGCATGAACAGAGCTGTGGAAGGGTTTCTATTGTCAAGGATGAAAAGTTTAATTTCTTCATATCATCATTGATGTTTGGGTTATGAATAAGAAGCCATTTTGATTGCTGCAATGAATGGATAGATTGGATGCAAATGTGAATCAACACTTCTATTTTTCAAAGAGAAATAATTGATAAAATCAGTAAAACAATTGAAAAATCAAAATAAAACAATAAGTATGCAGTGAATGAGGATTTCAAAAAAAATATTTGTAGTATACTACTCCAAAGAAGGACGCCGGATTCAGATGGCATGACAGAATCACTAGCATAATATGAAATAATCGGATGTTTTTTAACGTCTTTGAGGAGTATACATAATTTGATGCTAACATATTGATCCAGAGGATCTAATACCATAGCAGCGACAGTGACAATTAGAGACAGCGACAAATCAAGTATTTGAAAGTTTATGCAATAGGACTGAAAATTCTTCCCTTTACTTCTGACTGTCATGAAAAAACACATACCCATGAGAAACGTACATCACCAAGCAAGCTGGCAATGTGGCCAGTTTTGGTGAATACAAATTGCAAAATTTGCTTCAGTTTCAGTTTTATCAACTGAAAAAAACCACTATATTTGACAATTTGACATGTTTATTCTATTGAAAAAGTCCAGTTGCAGCAACCAATCTGTTATGTGTTTGTAAATCAAGATAATGCGTGCAGACTGACCAGGACTGGAATCATTTTTGTAAATTGCAACTTACCAGATATCCAGTTAATCTTCTTGTGTTGTCACGTTCATAACCGACTAACTGCTTTGTCTGGAAAAGAAAAAAACAATGTGTCACAAGAATTTCACAGCAATTTCTGAGTGTTTCATATTTCTTCAGTGCAGCACAACGTGTTGAAAGGTATTTCTTTCATATCTATTATATTCTATACAGCGAAGCAAAGCCACATTGCTTCTGACAAATTAGTGAATGTGTTGAAATGATGGAACTCTTTGCTATTCAGAAACGTGAGAACTGTTGTACAGAATTTCATTGCAACCCTCATAGTGATTCCTCTACCAGTCTAAATGTCAACTACATGTATATCTAGTTGGACTGTTAGTCGGCTGCATGCATGCTGCTATAATTAAAATCACAGGCCTCCTAAAAAGCTTTAATGAGGGGTGACTCCACAGGGCATTCTTACAGGGCAGGACATGCTTCCCCTTTTCCCCTTTGGCCCCCAAACACCTGGTGCCATCACGGATTTCCTAGAATCTTCACAGCTATTTAGCCCTTTACGCCAAATGGAACGGTTTTGGCAGATAATCAAGACTTGTTATTCTCTTGCATTGACGTTTTATATTTACTTTTGCAACAGTATTGTGTCCCTTTTGGTCATCAATGTGTCACCATCAGGCCCTGGACAACTGCAATGTATTGATAGTTCCATCAATTGTTACAACCTTCAGGGGACGACAGGTACCGTATTCGACCCAATAAGCGCCCAGGGCGCTTAAAATAAAGACAGAAGGGATGGGACCAATTCAGAGTCAAATTGACGTAAATTCATCAGTAAGCCTTAAGTCACAAACATCTAAAATAAACAGAATACAGTCATGCCCCGCTTATACAGACTTCAAATATCCGGAAACCTCGGTTCCCGGACGATTTTCATTTAAAACGAAATAATTACTATATAAATTTCCGGAACCGGGGCGCTTATTGGGTCGAATACGGTAATTGGTACTTGAAGTTTACCTCTTTGGTAAAATCTACAACAGATCAAGAAACATTATAAAGACTATCCTGTGATTGGATTCATTATCAGAAGATCCTGATGCAAAGGGAGATGGACAACTCTGCATACAGCATTGTGCTTCAGACCAACAGATCACCATTGAACATGACATGAGCAGATAACTATCATATGAAATAAACTTGTATCTTTGTGACACCACGGACTACCACTAACTGAAATGTTTCATCAATTATTTTACAGTCACCTGAATCGTGTAGTGGGAAACCATAAAACAATAGGAGCTACTGTAGTACAAATATCCATGTAACTTTGTTTGAGTGAAACACTATAGTCGGAGTTTCATGCTGACAACGAGACCAAGGACCAAAATTGGTACAAATCCAGGATTCAAACCCAGAACCAGCACATCCGACACCAAAGGGACACAACACAACAACACAACTTAGACCACAAGGCAACATGTGTCCCCTTAAAAAAAAAATGAATCAATAATTATAATCTATTCTGTGAATGAGCGATGTGGATTTGACACCAATTTTGATCAAGTTGCCATATCGTCATCCAAGGGATACTAAGAATAGGTGATCAGGATCATTCCATCACTACCAAACAGACAGTTTATCCTTTGCCTTGTGACTCACCATGATTTATGAGCAATAAGATACTATCAGGATCCCAGTGACCAGACCATTTATCACTGGCCCATTCACACTGTACATTGTATCTTATATGGACAATGATATCAACAAGTAACTTCAGTTGAAAAATCACTTATCGCAATATACACAGTCACCTATTATCTGCTCCAAAAGAAATTGCGGAAGGGGATGGAGCCTGCATGCCCAGTGCTTCCGACATTAAAGTCATGCAGGGAAACAATGCAGGAGACAGTCATGGAATGGCGCAGCCCCGTTGGCCATGAATGTCTTGTGAGTGGAGCTGGCTGAAGTCCCTTCGTGATTCGTAATATAATTGAACCAATCTGAGGTGCAGAGCTGACAATAAGGGCTGTTTTATGGCAAATGTGTTGTGCAGGTCTGACGTCATTCTAAACATAAACCAATTGGATTTTATGGTAGGGCAAGGAGGAATCATGACATGAGGTCTGGTACTTTGTACGGCCAGCTGATGAAGTATTCGTCTTGTAATGATGAAGATGATGGATGACAGTTATGGTTGTATTTTCACACAGCTCATTTACCCAAAACTGAAATTTTTGTAAATTTCCAATTTTGAAAGCAAACATTAATGTTTGTGTGAGGAAATTAAAGAAATTCTTTGATCTTTGCTATGGATTCCATCACTTGCACTACAGATGAATAAGCATCATAATGAAGACGATGCGCTGAGTGTATGGCAAACAATTCATTATGCAGATTTTAATCAATGTCAAGACATATTGATACAAATATACCAACAAATGTGTTGCCGTTTTATGTATTCATAGTGATGGGAAGACAACATTAATGTCATTTAGATCTCATACAAGGGGCGATCTGCAATTGTTTCCAATGTTTGCTACTTTGTTGGGAAAGATATGATTTTGAATCTGATGACATTTAGATTAATACTTCATGGCTTATTTCAAGCAGATATTGATTGTTTTATTAATACTCCTAAATAATTACTACATTTTTTTGTCCAAATTAAAGATTCAAAAGCAAACATTTCAACCTTACACGGACTATTTTTCAGGCCAAACCCATTTGAGATCATAGCTAATAGCTTCAGTCATGATATAATTCTTTGACATTTTGATATAACTAATATTGGTGTTTTTTACATTTTAGTCCATGATCATCAAATAACAAGGAATCAGATACCCTCTGTGATCAATTGAAGACTCGGTGATCCGATGACCTCGAGATAACATATGTCATGCCCAATGGAAACTGACCCACCATAGGTGTCACAAAAAACAACAACACTAATGTGTCATTCATATCAATTCCTTACATTCGAAGTTTACCATAACTTCCACCCCCAAAAAGACACCGAAATCCATTCCTCCAAATGCTTTCCCAATCATTCCAAAGGGAGGTAACCTGTTGTCCTTGCCTGCCTCTAATCTGTACCTTACACAATGTGGGTGGACAACTGCTGCCAAATTTGTCAGGTCTCATATGTCTAAGTCCCAGTGGAGTATATATATGCTCCCTGTCAGGGGATTGCAACCAGGGAATCAATACATCGCCATACTGTGTCAGGAAGCGAGGGCCTCAAGCCTACCATGAAATTGTGCAGGGGAAAATCCATACCTTGGGCACAGAAAGACAGGACACATTCCACCAGGTTTTTTAGGGGCTGTTAGGGGAATATGTAACAGTTAGGGGTTATGAAACTGCCATAAACTGCTAAATCTGGCCACATGGGATAGGGTTTTTCTGAGATCTTGCTCCTTGGCTGTGAACAATTTGATCATGGTGCATAACTTTCCTATAGAAGGCAAACATATAGCAGAAGAGTTAGGTCCACATAGTTATTTTATACTAGGCTTGTGCAAACAGCTGAAGATTATTGTTTTCTTCTACAGTCAGCTATATCATCATATCTGGAACAATCAGCAGTACTTCATAACATCGGTGAGGTGAAATGGGGTTTAACCTCACGTCCAAGATTATTGCACTTATATAGCGACGTGCATGTACGTGTGTGTGTTTGTGTGGCTGCTTGTACTAGTCCGGACTGATGCCGATTTATAGTGCTAGCTCACTGAGATACCATGCCGCAGTTTAACATGAATACCCCACTCAGACACAGTATACTGACTCCGAGCCGACCAGTCCTTGTTTTAGCCCCTTAATGCCGAGCGCCAGACAGGGTGACAACAAGTACCATCTTTTAACGTCATTTGGTGTGACGCGGCCGGGGATCAAACCCCTGACCTTCCGCTCTCTGTGCGGATGCTCTACCACTGGACCACGAAGGCGGTCCATTACGGAATTCCTTCAGGGGTCAAAAATGTTTTGTAAACAACAATGTCCACAACCTGCATCTCCTTAAGACTTCCTCACACATTAACTGCCCGCCGTGATATTGCTGGAATATTGCTAAAAGCGGCGTAAAACCATACTCGCTCACACATTAACTGACACACAATAACTGAAACAGACCGCCTCGGTGGTCTAGTGGTAGAGAATCCGCCCGGAGAGCGGAAGGTCCGGGGTTCGATCCCCGGCCGCATCATACCAAGAGACGTTAAAAGATGGTACTTGTTGTTTCCCTGTCTGGCGCTCGGCACTAAAACAAGGACTGGTCGGCTCGGAGTAAGTATACTGTGTTTCAGTGGGGTATTAATGTTAAACCTACGGCATGGTATCTCAGTGAGCTAGCACTATAAATCGGCATTAGTACAGTACAAGCACACACACACACACACGTGCATGCACGTCGCTATCTAAGTGTAATAATCTTGCACGCGACGTTAAACCCCATTTCACCTCACCTCACCTCATAACTGAAACATTGTTAAGCACAGCAGTGTTAAACTCGACACAGTCTCTCAAAAGTCTAGCAGAACTCAAAATTCCCCTCGTTTCTTCCTTACATATTTCATACAGAATCCACTCATCCTTGTCAAACAGAGTCAAGTCTAAACACATTAAGTTTACACACATCTTGTCTAATAGAGCATTATCATGCCATTTGTTCAGAAACAGACTTTTCAGAAAATGTGTCATCAACATAAATCTTGTGTGCCACTTCCACGAATGTAAATCACTTCTGACCTCCAATCAATTAAATCAATGTCCAACCATCATTGTTGGCCACATCACTTTATGCAAGTCCAGCACTGGGCTCACTATAATTTAATTTGTATGTTCCGTGGCGCTAACAGAATGTTTACAAAGATTAAAAAATGGTACAAATTAAGTGATCTACCAATCTTGGTAGCCACGACACAGTTATCAGCTTATTGTAAATTGATCATTGCTGTTGCAGTGGTAAGCAACTCTCGACCAGTCCTATACCACTTAAAGGATCAAACACTTCGCTGTGAGAGCAACAGGGAAAACCCATTGCATTTTCTCTCTACATCACTCGTATACTCTCTACCTCTGCATACTCAGCAAATATGATTACGGTTGAACATTTTGTTGTCAACAGTCTACTTTTATCATGTTCAGACTTCACTAGCTTTGAACTATGGATCGATTTTTTTTTATTGGACCAAGTATTTTGTAGCTAATGCTTTCAGTTTTGTTGAAAGTATAGTTAATCAGCTCACGTTGATGCTCTTGATATGATAAATTTCCTCTGATGTTACTGGGGATTTGATGGAAAAAAATCTATTCTTACTAGATTGTCGTATAGATTGGTACCCGTCAAATCGGATTTCACATTTAAAGTTCTTTTTTATATATCTAATTTTCGGTAACATATCTGTCTATCTCGACAGTATTACATAAAAAAACCTGCCCCTTTATTTCTTAAAGGGAAATACTAATGAGACGATATTGATGTTAGAACTATTACCACGGAACATATTATGAATAAAACTAAATTATAACTTTCTTTCTTTCCTGTATTTATTGATCATCCAGTATTCTCCAGTTACAGCTAAGTACTGTGGGCTATCAAAGTGATCTGTTGTTAGTATATTATTGATAGAGATTCTGCTAGAACCATTAAGTTACAGAGTCTTAATCAAGATACATTTAGCTGGAGCACATTTGTGAACTCGGTCTCACCGAACACTGAGAACTTGTATGTCCAAACCGTGTATGTCATCCTACATTGTGAGTGAGTGAGTGAGTGAGTGAGTGAGTGAGTGAGTGAGTGAGTGAGTGAGTGAGTGAGTGAGTGGATGAAAACTGTTTTGAACAGTACTCCAGTAATATCATGGCGGAAAGCCACAAGTGACGTTTTAATGTTTTAGACGTATACCACTGTGGTGAAACCCACAAGCACTGTGTGCTGACAAACCAAAAAACATAATTTGGGCAAACTGGGATTCGAACCCATGGTTTCTGGCATGCCCAAGGGATCCAACTCTGCACAGTGAATTGCAGCACCTTAGACGACTGGGCCACCCATGCCCCACCACATTCTGAACTTCTGCACACTGTAAGGCATGTCTGCCTATAATGATTGTACACATAATTCATTCATCCACAAATTTGCTAATACAGCCAATTTCTCTTGAAAGGATACCATTTCTTTGAACATGGTAATTGTAATTGTTAAAATACAAACATTTATTTGAACCATACACATATGCCAAACATAAAAAATGATGCAACCTAAACATCTTTTTGGCTACATGCATTACATGACAAGGCTATTGATTAAGGAGAGCCTGCCCCGAATCTCCCATATCTTTCAGCATCAGGCAGCACAGCATCTGAAGGTGATCCATTATTCAGTACTAAGCCTGTGTTCCGACCCAACGACTGTGATTTCCTAGCAGCCACAGGATTTGGAGGGGTTGGGGGTCAGAACTTTGTGTACTCATAACAAGTGATGCATAAACTCTGTTTCCTCTTGAGAATCATACACCAAACATTAGATTAATTTCAATATAATTTGCACTGATCATAAGCAATTAATTGCCATTTCAGCACAGGATCACAGGAGTATTATGTTGTAATCGATCAAGTATGGCGTACAAATACAATTTGCATTAATGGCACAAAAACATCTCGCAGGCGTTATGGTAGAAAGTCTAAGTGCAAATTTATTGACTGCGAGGCACTGTTCTAGGAACATGGTATTCACAGTCAGTGGATCCTAACTAATGAACACAATTGGTGGAATTTTTTTTATGGCCCTCAAGAAGTGATTTCACTCTGAGGAAATAAATATTTTATTGAAATGAAACCTTGGGAATATTTCTTAACTCACACAGGGCCCCCCAAAAAGGAACATAACATTTGTTGGCAATGTGTTTCAACCAACCAACTGAGTTCTAACAAAGCACTGAGATGCAATATCATGAAGTAATGCTTTTCAATTTCCTCCATATGGGATGCGTAGGTCGGCAACAATGCTTTTTCAATATAGACTACATGGCTAACATGTGACATGCAGCTCATGCACCTATTGGGCAATAACCACATACATGACACACAGCTGCTCATTAAGTACAATATCTGCTGAGTGTTTGATATTGTGACAGTTAATATCATTGACCTGCTGGTCACGATGGCCGTCCGGATTTCCTTGTGATGTTGCACCAAACACTGCCATTATTGTGATACTGTCCATGAATAGTTGCGTGGTAGATAATTATTACCATGTAGACATTATGCTGAATGCAGACAAAAGATGGTGTAGAATATTAGTATGATGTTAGGGATACTGATACGATGATGTGGAATACTGATATGATGGTTGGAATAATGATATGATGGCGTGGAATACTGATATGATGGTGTGGAATATTGATATGATCCAGCAGAATACTGATAATATGGTGTAGAATACTGATTTGATTTGTGGGATACTGATATGATGGTGTGGAAAACTGATATGATAGTGTGGAATACTGATATGATGGTGTGGCATACTGATATGATGGTGCAAAATATTCATATGATGGTGTGGCATACTGATATAATGGCAAGGAATACTGATAAGGAGAAAAGGAATATTTGAGTATGCTGATTTGATAGTGAGAGAACTAGGTCACACATGTTTTCTAGCCTGACACAAGTAAACCATGTACAACAGTAACAGTTTACCAGGGGAATCTGTATACTGATAAGAAACATGAAAAGAACTTATCAACACCAAACATCTATCAAAATAAATCAGTGCTAACCTTAAAGATCCTATGACCCTGAATCAATAAACAATGCAAGGAGAATATGAGAGGCTTGTCAAAGGATAATCAAGTGTTAATAAAAAAATTAATATTTTCTGGTAGGATTTCCAGGCTCAAAGGACCCCTTGACTTGTCATACATTCTGTCACCATAAAGCAGCCTTATCACAAACAGTCAAAGGTTGTGTTTGCATAGCTAGAATAACTGACCTCCCTAGGATAATAAATATTTTTAATAACACTCATTTGACTATACATGTCTCCTTAAATATCCCAATTTACAACAAGATCGTGACATAGACAAACCGCACTTCCAAGGAACTGTGGTTAACTATATAATCACTCCTGATGGGTTTAATCAAATTGTTTGAATACAGTGAAATGTTATACATACGTCAGTTATACAGACCACTGGAAACATAATACTCAAAAGAAGTCAGGGAGCACCCAATATTTTCATATGACAGAAGTTAATTTGTTATATCATAGGTGAGGTGAGGTGAGGTGAGGTGAGGTGAGTTTTTTTTTGTCTTAATGTCGTGTCCAAGATTATTGCACTTATATAGCGACGTGCATGTACGTGTGTGTGTTTGTGTGGCTGCTTGTACCAGCCAGTCCGGACTGATGCAGATTTATTTTAGCCCCTAATGCTGAGCGCCAGACAAGGTAACAACAAGTACCATCTTTTAACGTCTTGTTATATCATATCTCCTTTTGAGTAGTATATTTGGTTTGTAACAAGCCATGTTAATAAGGGTTATACAGGGTCCATAATTTACATGGCCTTAAACAAGTTAAATGAGATCAACTTAACAAGTTTCACTGCATTTCTGTATGAAGAGATAAGTAGACATTCAAAAATAAAAGAATGCAATCATTTGTATTGCACTGGGAAGTATATTACATATTGAGTGTAACTTAAAAAAAAGCTGTCATGTTGTACTCCTTGAACTCATTTGAATAGAACTCCATGCAACTGCGGATATTTCCTTCAAAGGTGTCCCCACAGCTACACCTTGACACAACAGCCAAGGTCTACAGCTCTTCTGCAAGACCAAAATATCACCACAAAAACACGGCAATTGGATGTGCCATACAGAAAAACAGACAATTATTCATTATAGCCAGAAGAATTTAAAAAAGAAAACAACGCTTCATGAAGCACTGCCAAACCATGGAGATGCACACGGTTTTTAAGCTGTATGGCACATACATCGATGTCACTATTTTCTTTATATCATAGGAGACAGATCGGCCTACGCTGATCACAAATTACAGTTGTGGTATCTAAAGCCAAACAGCAGGAGATGAAGAATCTTTCATTTCAATAATCATGAATGTACTTTCAGTTTTTAATCGTAATATGACATAAATGTACATTACAGCATTTGCCTTCCATGTAATTGCAAATCATTTTCCATATTAGCAAAATTATACCCCACAATTTCAAGAATAAAGGAGGTCTGGAAAACCCACTATCAATCAACTTCAAAATTCATTCTCTTCATTGCAGGCAATGAAGACAAAGCCCACCAGCTCTTCCTCTACAATGTCTGGATTACATAAAACAGAAAACCAAGAGCAGCTTCTTCAATTATCTGGGCCGTAAATCTCTTCTTAAAACACCAAGAAGAAACAAAATCATCGCGAGTGCAAAACATCTTT
The DNA here is from genome assembly GCF_023055435.1 of Haliotis rufescens. NCBI lineage: Eukaryota > Metazoa > Mollusca > Gastropoda > Lepetellida > Haliotidae > Haliotis > Haliotis rufescens. Next base: position 53,995,876 of record NW_025963779.1, on the reverse strand, counting down.
ATGAAATTTCAATCTGTTAATTCTTTGGTGGTGAGACAGACGTCAAATTTGAGAAAAACTAGTTCCCCAAAAGATTTGAAATCAATGGCAATAAACTGCATTATGTCTCTTGCATGCTTCTCAAATTGTATATTTTCTTTTGGCATTGAAAAACCTGCAAAGTCATCTGTTAAAATTTCCTCCACCATTTGGAAGAGGATTTTAGACTTAGGAAAATTATCAAGTTAATTTTCAGGGTAGTTTTGTCATGAACTTGCATGAGATCTTTGATAAACTGCTCTTTCTCAGCATGTCGAAGGCATGATTCCAGCTGCTGTCAGAGGTCTTATCATAGCTAGTTTCAGCTGCCATGGATTTTGTATATGATAACAAGTCTCAGAAAATAACAGTTGTGGAGATATGGCCTTTTGTATTTACCTAAAGTAATGTTATACAGAAGTAGTTCACGTTTTGTTGTAAAATGCATAGGAGTGCACTGACTTGTTTGTGAGCGAGAAACTCTAATGTCATGGATCTCCTAAACCAGTGGTCAACAGTGTAACGAAACGAGAGAGAGGAGGAAACTGAGTGATTATCACTCACTCACTTATAATAGCTCTAATGTCATAGATCTCCCAAACTAGTGGTCAATAGTATAATGAAACATGAGAGAGAGAGAGAGAGAGAGAGAGAGAGAGAGAGAGAGAGAGAGAGAGAGAGAGAGAGAGAGAGGAGGAAACTGAATGAGTGAGATCATCACTCACTCATGATCACTCATAATAGCTGACTTATCCTGACTGCCCGATCCCGTTAGTCACATTACATGTATAGATGGGTATAGTTTGGAGAACAATAAAATAAATCAATTACTCAATGTGAACTATTTCAGTCAGAGATTTTTGTCTGGAGAGCAATAAATAGCCCTGTTACATATTGTGATTGGCATCAAGACAGCAATTGTCTGTTGCCTCTATCACTTGATACCAGAAACAATGAATAAAATCAATTGATCTTCCTCCATGCATAGTGTAAAGCTAGGTGGCAAAGACTTATACGATACCGCTTTCTATACAAATGTCCAATATTCATTGATGCACCAGACAATTTACCTGGAGCTTTTTAGTGGTGCAAATTTTGAGTGTTTTGGTCAAACACCACTTGAAACATTATTTCAGTTGAATTATGGTGTGTCATCTGGATGTGGGAGGAAAGCTTGAAGACATACAGGTTATAGACATTTAGCACTTTGGTGAAACCAACGAACATTGATATAGTGCTGATAAACCTACAAACTTAATAATAATAATAATAATAATAATCCGTTTATATGGTGCTGTACTCCATGCATAAGCATGCTCTTAGCACTTTGACATTATAACCCTAGTCAATGGATCAGTCTGCACTCAACAATCATTCTCTGCTCCCTGGGAAGTATACAACCCATGCTGCCTGTTAGGCGCTAGGGTAACAACCACATTGCCATCTCATCCCACTGGGTACCCCATTCACTGCTGGGTGAACAGAGGCACATTTCAAACAAAGTCACATGCCCAAGGAGATGCCATGTGTTAATTACATGTGCTTCAGTGCGGGGCAGGACCGAAGCCCCTTGAAACCCTGAGGAGCCAAGCCGCCGAAATGTGGTCACTCATCCAAGGACTCTCCACGGGCGATGTTGTTTAACTTCACCTGATTTGTGACCTGTGCATTGTGCATTGGACCACGTGCCACCAGGGCAAATCTGGGATTTGAACCGACAATCACAGGTTTCTGGCATGCCAGAGGGACACAACTCTGCACAGCGAAATGTGTTGCCTTAGATGACTGGTTTACTTGTGCCGACACAAGTATTGACAAACAAACACTAGTCAGCAGTTGCAAAGTCTTGTTCGTGGTGTCATTGGTACTTCAATAGCTATAACTGTTTCAGCAGTCAAGGCAATGATATTTGTTACCTAACTTAATGGTCATTTTCTGATTAACCCATGAATAAACCCAATTTAAGAATATGAAACATCAGACATAATAACATGATGGTATTTCCTTCTTGGAAATAGCTTGATATTAATGCACATATTTTTTGATTCAGCACCATCACAACCATAACTGATTAAGTATTTATCAGGATATTTAAAACTCTATGGCGCAGAAGAGAAAGGCTGTAGTGACATGGAAGTTGGTCATGACATTCAAATTAGCTGAGTTGTAACCGATACTTCTTTCCAAAACACCGTAGAAAAATTGGAAAAAAGGTGAAACAGAAAAGCAAATCTATCAGCAAACCTTACGCAAAGAAGAGAACAGTAGAGACAATCATATTAAGACAGAAAAGCAGAGAGACAATCAGTGAGAGAAAACAAAGACAATCGGTGTGAGAGAGGTGTAGAAACACAAATAGCTAGACACAAAAAGAAAGACAATCAGTGAGATACACAGAGCCATTCAGTGAGAGACACAGAGACAATCAGTGAGAGACACAGAGACAATCAGTGAGAGACACAGACAATCAGTGTACAAGAGAAGCAGAGAGACAACAGTGAGACACACAAACAGAAAGACAATCAGTGTCGGAGAAAGCAGAGAGACAATCAGTGAGATACACAGAGACAATCAGTGAGAGACACAGAGACAATCAGCGAGAGACACAGAGACAATCAGTGAGAGACACAGAGACAATCAGTGAGATACACAGAGACAATCAGTGAAATACACAGAGACAATCAGCGAGAGACACAGAGACAATCAGCGAGAGACACAGAGAGACAATCAGCAAGAGACAGAGAGACAATCAGTGAGATACACAGAGACAATCAGCGAGAGACACAGAGACAATCAGCGAGACACAGAGAGACAATCAGCGAGAGACACAGAGACAATCAGTGAGATACACAGAGACAATCAGCGAGAGACACAGAGACAATCAGCGAGAGACATAGAGACAATCAGTGAGAGACACAGAGACAATCAGCGAGAGACACAGAGACAATCAGCGAGAGACAGAGAGACATTTAGTGAGAGACACAGAGACAATCAGCGAGAGACACAGAGACAATCAGCGAGAGACACAGACAATCAGCGAGAGACACAGAGAGACAATCAGCAAGAGACAGAGAGACAATCAGTGAGATACACAGAGACAATCAGCGAGAGACACAGAGACAATCAGCACACACAGAGAGACAATCAGCGAGAGACACAGAGACAATCAGTGAGATACACAGAGACAATCAGTGAGAGACACAGAGCCATTCAGTGAGAGACACAGAGACAATCAGTGAGAGACACAGAGACAATCAGTGAGAGACACAGAGACAATCAGTGAGAGACACAGACAATCAGTGTACAAGAGAAGCAGAGAGACAACAGTGAGACACACAAACAGAAAGACAATCAGTGTCAGAGAAAGCAGAGAGACAATCAGTGAGATACACAGAGACAATCAGTGAGAGACACAGAGACAATCAGTGAGATACACAGAGACAATCAGTGAGAGACACAGAGACAATCAGCGAGAGACACAGAGACAATCAGTGAGAGACACAGAGACAATCAGTGAGATACACAGAGACAATCAGTGAAATACACAGAGACAATCAGCGAGAGACACAGAGACAATCAGCGAGAGACACAGAGAGACAATCAGCAAGAGACAGAGAGACAATCAGTGAGATACACAGAGACAATCAGCGAGAGACACAGAGACAATCAGCGAGACACAGAGAGACAATCAGCGAGAGACACAGAGACAATCAGTGAGATACACAGAGACAATCAGCGAGAGACACAGAGACAATCAGCGAGAGACATAGAGACAATCAGTGAGAGACACAGAGACAATCAGCGAGAGACACAGAGACAATCAGCGAGAGACAGAGAGACATTTAGTGAGAGACACAGAGACAATCAGCGAGAGACACAGAGACAATCAGCGAGAGACACAGACAATCAGCGAGAGACACAGAGAGACAATCAGCAAGAGACAGAGAGACAATCAGTGAGATACACAGAGACAATCAGCGAGAGACACAGAGACAATCAGCACACACAGAGAGACAATCAGCGAGAGACACAGAGACAATCAGTGAGATACACAGAGACAATCAGTGAGAGACACAGAGCCATTCAGTGAGAGACACAGAGACAATCAGTGAGAGACACAGAGACAATCAGCGAGAGACACAGAGACAATCAGTGAGAGACACAGACAATCAGTGTACAAGAGAAGCAGAGAGACAACAGTGAGACACACAAACAGAAAGACAATCAGTGTCAGAGAAAGCAGAGAGACAATCAGTGAGATACACAGAGACAATCAGTGAGAGACACAGAGACAATCAGTGAGATACACAGAGACAATCAGTGAGAGACACAGACACAATCAGTGAGAGACACAGAGACAATCAGTGAGAGACACAGAGACAATCAGCAAGAGACAGAGACAATCAGTGAGAGACACAGAGACAATCAGTGAGAGACACAGAGACAATCAGCGAGAGACACAGAGACAATCAGTGAGAGACACAGAGACAATCAGTGAGATACACAGAGACAATCAGTGAAATACACAGAGACAATCAGCGAGAGACACAGAGACAATCAGCGAGAGACACAGAGAGACAATCAGCAAGAGACAGAGAGACAATCAGTGAGATACACAGAGACAATCAGCGAGAGACACAGAGACAATCAGTGAGATACACAGAGACAATCAGTGAGATACACAGAGACAATCAGCGAGAGACACAGAGACAATCAGTGAGAGACACAGAGACAATCAGTGAGAGACACAGAGACAATCAGCGAGAGACACAGAGACAATCAGCAAGAGACACAGAGACAATCAGTGAGAGACACAGAGACAATCAGTGAGATACACAGAGACAATAAGCGAGAGACACAGACAATCAGCGAGAGACACAGAGAGACAATCAGCAAGAGACAGAGAGACAATCAGTGAGATACACAGAGACAATCAGCGAGAGACACAGAGACAATCAGCACACACAGAGAGACAATCAGCGAGAGACACAGAGACAATCAGTGAGATACACAGAGACAATCAGTGAGAGACACAGAGACAATCAGTGAGATACACAGAGACAATCAGTGAGATACACAGAGACAATCAGCGAGAGACACAGAGAGACAATCAGCGAGAGACACAGAGAGACAATCAGCAAGAGACACAGAGACAATCAGTGAGAGACACAGAGACAATCAGTGAGATACACAGAGACATTTAGTGAGAGACACAGACAATCAGCGAGAGACACAGAGAGACAATCAGCAAGAGACAGAGACAATCAGTGAGATACACAGAGACAATCAGCGAGAGACACAGAGACAATCAGCACACACAGAGAGACAATCAGCAAGAGACACAGAGACAATCAGTGAGATACACAGAGACAATCAGTGAGAGACACAGAGACAATCAGTGAGATACACAGAGACAATCAGCGAGAGACACAGACAGACAATCAGCAAGAGACAGAGAGACAATCAGTGAGAGACACAGAGACAATCAGTGAGAGACACAGAGACAATCAGTGAGATACATAGAGACAATCAGCGAAAGACAGAGAAACAATCAGTGAGAGACAGAGAGACAGTGTGAGAGGGAAGCAGAGGGAAAATAAGTGTGAGAGAACGCAGAGAGACAATCAGTGAAACAAACAGAAAAACAATCAATGTAAGACAGAAGCAGAGAGACAATCAGTGTGAAAAAAAAAGTAGAGAGATAATCAGTGAGACACAGAGAGACAATTAGTATGAGAGAGAAGCAGAGACAATCAGTCAGGGACAGAAAAACACAAAGTGACACACAGCCAAAAGTTGAGGAAATCTGTATATGTGTCATCTTCGGAGACACAGCCAAAAGCAGAAAGCAAACAATTCACGAATAAGACAAAGCAATAAATTTAGCAAGATACAGCAAAAAGGCCAAAGCCCAGAGAGAAACTGTGCACCAATGGAGTCTGTGAGAGGCCAGCATTTCCTCCTTCCCACTAGGGCACCTTCACCTCAAGACTCCATAGTACTCCACTCATTTCCAGGAATTAGAACCCCAAACCCATTTTCTCCTACAAGATTCCAATTTCCTTTTTCAACAGTACCCAAGTAGAATTTTTTTAGTTTTCTTGGCAAGATTGAACCGGGAGTATTTTTAGCCAGTCAAGTTCACTTGCTATCAATCCATTGCTTCAACTGACAAATTTGTCAGAAAAATTGTCAAGGAAAGGCTTTGAAGGTGTAAATGCTTGGACAGTTCTATCAAAATGGATTTAAGTTTAATTTTCTTGGATAAAATTACAGTGTTTTAATCTGTTCCTTTTAACATGTTTAAACTGAGTAACCCTTGAGAAAAAGTTTCACTCACTGAAACAAGAACACATTTTTACACATAATCAAATCAAGACTAATGGGCATTTTTAATAGTTAAACATCCTTTTCCCTGAAGGTTAGAGTTTAAAAAGTACGATCTTGACAATGACAATCCATTTTGAATTCAAGAGAGTGATTTGGCTGAATTGCCAAGTTTAAGGTATGGAATATTTCGCACTTTGATATTTATTGCAAAAGTGGATTGTGGCGCAGTGATTGGAGATTTGCATAACATTCAAGTTTACAGCTTGATTGAGACAGCATGCAGCATCAAGGGGCGCCAGAATTTACAACATAGCTTAAGACTACTGCATTCGTGACGGAGAGTCTGATAGCATTAATCAGCTGTTACTATCTGGCTGCAGCAGATTGATAATAGGGATGACAATAACAAAAATGAAAACAATTTAAAGTTTCCAGCGGTCCTCATATCTTTGAAATATCTTTGAATATTCCCCACGGAGATGAGAATGTAATTCGAATGCACACTGATCTATTGAACAGGTTCATAATAAGTCATGTGCTTTGAGCATTATGTTGAGAAGTTATTACCATCATATTATTATTGGTATTGTTTATGATTATCATCATCATTATGATATTGAAACCAAACCGTTTCATTGCTGGAGCTACGTAGGTATATAATTTATCGATATTATCATCATCAGTTTTATTATAATCATAATGATGATCATTATCATTTCTTTGAAACAAATGAAACAGCCTTGTTAAATTCATACAATCAGGGTGCACATCTTTCATCATTATCTTCATTATATCCTATAGGAGACAAGGGTGACCCAGAGATAATGTCCAGAGTTGCATCCCTTAGTCATGCCAGGATCTGCTAATCTGATTATGATCCTTGGCTTGTCAGCACCATACCCAAGCACACTTTCTTCCCAAACTAAGCTGATATTCACTCACTCACTCAGTAGCTCACTCACTCACTCACATCCTATGTGATCAGGGTACAAGTATGTATTGGAGAGCCTAACCTATGAATGGTGGCCCAAACTGCACAGCCTCCCTGTACATGATGATGCTAACAATTAGACTGATGGAGTTCCCAACCTGTGTCCTCCCCTGTAGATGACAGCCTCAACAGTATCAGCAGCAGCTGCTGGAACAGGTGTACACAACTACCGCTATCTGAGCTATCACTAAAACACACAATTATCAGTTATTAAAAACATTACCCCAAAAAGGTCCTCAAATTGATCAAAAGATGAAAATAATGTTATAGTATCGCACCATGCGGAGGAGATTTTTATTTTTTCACTTTGGTTTAATATTAACTAAGTTCTTTGAAGATTTATTGTGTTTGAAAATGTATTATCTACATAATTTCTGCTTCAGCAGCTGCGAACACAATCTGTGAACATAATATTTAGCTATGTTGACAATGTCCCATGCTGCAGATATTACCAGGCACCAAAAGAAACTGTGTGTATGATAAAGTATGTTGTTTACATTGGGTGGGTTGGTGAGTGAGTGAGTGAGTGAGTGAGTGAGTGAGTGAGTGAGTGAGTGAGTGAGTGAGTGAGTGAAGAAGAGTGAGTGAGCGAGCGAGCGAGCGAATGAAGAAGGGTGAGTGAGTGAGTGAGTGAGTGAGTGAGTGAGTGCTTGTCACCTTAGTAACTACCTCATACACCAACAAGAGCCAACAAAAATGGCAGCCAGGTAGTGTCTGGTGGCTTGTGTATTAAAGAGTGGGTGCTCAAGCAAATCAACTAATGGAGTATCTGGACCACACTTGTTCTGGTTTATTTACCGGCAGACATGTTGTCTCTCTCCCAGATACTAGAGAATAGAATTAAAAAACAAGTACAGCTCAAGTTTAGAATGATTTGGCAAGTCTAGATTGCCTCAGATCAAGGTCCCTAGATAACCCCTGAAATTAAGGATTGTTCTGGGCTCCATTTGGATTTAATTTTTTTAATTTTGTATAAGAAACTCTATTTCAGGGACTAAATGTAAGTCTAGCAACTGTGATATATTCCCCACTACAGACTAAAAAACAATGAATAACAAAGTAAACAATGATCTATAGGACATTAAATGTTTGTTTCTGTGGCCCCAGAACCAATAAAGTGTGTATATAACATGTACGTAGACATCCATAGTTCTGCCTGGCTGGGTCCGTGAGCGTGACAGACTACACACAGCTATTAATATGTCCCCACTGTGTTGGGTCAGAGGGAGCAGTGCAAGACACTGGAACCAAACCCAGGTGCTAAGCACTCCCAGTAGTAGGATGCAACCACAGGTACTGCTGCTGCTGCTGCTTGTGCTGGTGAATTACCCACGAAAACATGATCAGTTCACCTGGCATTCCGGGTTTGACTATTTCAACTAGACATACAGACAGAGGATTTGAGAGAATATGGATCATCACTCATCTCAGAGGAAACAACAACACACACACACACCTATACAACACATATATATTATTTTTATTGAGTTTCCTTGTTTTTTGGAGGGTGTGGGGTTATTTATAGTATATGCAAGATTTTCAAGCTTTAGAATCATTGTATTATATTCATGGGTATGGAAAAATATATTTTGGCTGGGAATCAACTGACATTATCAAAATTGAAATATTGCTTTTATTGTTGAAATATTGCCTTATTGGAAAGGCTTTTGTTAAAATATGAATAAGGAATTTATGGCTATGATGTAATAGAGGAAGAGAATTCGAAGGAATTGTGAAAAATATGGAGAAACACTTTGTGTTGTGGGAAACTTGATATAATTATGGGGAGGGTCATCAAGTGAAACTGCCAAGATCAATAATATAAAACATGATTGGGGATTGCTCCACAATGTGAACTTAGCACTATGAGTATCATAAGTTCATGTTAAAGTACAGGGATTTATCTAGGATTCTTCTGCCCTTGGCAGGCAAACTGGGAAAAAAATGGGTGATCTTTCTTTTTTAAAATCAGATTATTTTACCATTCATATTTTCATAAATTCTGAGGAAATGGGAATTTATATATTCAAATTGGAAATATTTGCTGTCATTTACTGCAGATTTAGGGACAAATACCAGCCTCTCAGCAGATCTAGACACTTGTAGTGCAAAGATCACTTCGTGGAACAGGCCCCTGTTAAAGTGAATTACATTAGGCAAATAAAAAGGGTGCATTTCCGGTTTCCCCACTGACACTTATCTGGAGCCAATGACCCTTACACATTTTTTTCTTTTCTGTTTTTTCTCAAGTTGCACCAAACTTTTATCACCATCCGGGTATTATCTGTGTTTTATGGCACTTGCCTAAATTTGTAGTGCTTCATGATAGATAAACCAGTCATTACCAGTATCTTCATTTGAAAGCAGGCATACTTCAAATTACTGTTATTCAAAGAAAAAAGTTTAATCCCCCTGCAAATTGACCTACCTCCCCCATTTTGAATGGGATGAAATTTGAAACAGACACATTGTTTTCTGATACATGTCCTCCAGGGCTTCCTTCATATCATTGTAATAATCTTTGAAATCTTGATTACAAGACGATGTCACTATATTCTTTCATTATTTTGTTATTCCAATCCATGGCCATGAAAAGATTTAATTGCACAATAACAACCAGACAATGTTGAAAAGAATAACACATGTTCCATTAAGACCTTAATGAGAGAAATAAATTTATTTCTCATCAATGGCATCAAAGGCCTGCATCCATTGTTCCAGGTCCTGATGGCTGGTGGGAGACAGGGAGATCTTCTTGCTCCATGGAGTTAGTGCTAGTCCAGCTATGATAAATAATTAATGCTGGGGTTAAAAGGTAATAACTGCATAAAGCACTGGAAATCTTTAAGGATGGATCTTCAGAACGAGGGCTAGTGGATGAAATTTATGTGGATGCAACGCAGTCTCTGACCCTTAATGATGTCGGGGGAAGTCTCTGATGCCGATGTGATGACATAATGTAGGTTTATGACAGCTAACGTTGCAAGAAAGTAATTGCATGAGGCTTGAGTTTCGCTGTGATCTGATGAGATGTCTGATTCTAATGAGAAACGGAAATGTGGACTTAAAAAATTTATTTACCACCTGAAAATAAACAAATTACAACACCGAGTCCAATGAAGCTATCAATCCTTACAACCTATGCCATTAACATATACTTTCATATTTGCATCACCTCACCGCCACTAAGCCCCTTCACAATGTAAATGAGTAATCAAGCATGCCAGCCCCTAAATTAAAGCTTCAGCACCCAGCCTATAGGCATACCATGAAATCCAAGTTTCACAATAAAAATTAAAATAAGTTGACAGATGTATTCATGAGAAAACATGACAAAAATGTCACTACTATTATTTAGATTTTTTTTTATGAAATCCATTTGCAAGGTGTTCATGCAAAACGGAGCAGATTTTTATTTTGCATTTTTTGCGAACACCATAAAATAGCCATTTTAGGCAGAGAGTGCAGTACTTCTGTATATTGTCTCTGGTATATTGAATATCTAGTTTGTAACACTCTGCTTTCAGAAGCAGTGACTTGTCTTTAATACAGCACGGAAGTAGGTTTGTCAGTCGTTAATGTGTGCTATAGTTGCAGCCATCTGTAGCTTGTAGTGATCCCCCACGGGACAAGTCAGGGCTGGTTCAACCACAGACAAGCTGATGGCAGCCCTCTATTTGGAAACCACTTTCGTTGACAATTCTGAGTTTGTTGCCATAATTTATCAAGCAGTCGCCTATATGCTACCAGTGTCAAAACCTCTTGATGACTGCAATCATTTCTAACAATCCAATTTCAGCTACAATTTCTAGACTTTGGGATTCTTGTCTTCAAAACTTGTCATATGTCCCATCCAATTACATGCATTGATATTTTGACTTGGTCATATTTTTACTGATACACATTCTGAAGCCTGATTTTATTTCAGTATGAAGTTGGTTCCTTGGGTAATTATTGACCTTAAAATATTCAGAAAACACATTTGGAGCAAGTTTGTTCCAAAGGAAAATTTGTGAAACTTGAGGCCTGTTATGGCTGAGTGAAGGAGGGAATTTTGGATTTCATCCATATCATGCAGGAAATGCAAATAATGATTTTCAATTTTTTTTACCATATATGGACATTCAAACTACGTAGGTTTTGGTAACAAACAAATGCTCTTGTTACTGGGCCACCTCAAATGATGACATGTCAGTTTATAACTAAGGCCATATAAATTGATTATTAGATTTTCATGCCATTTTTACCTCAATTTTACCAAACACCCAGTCTCAGATCCTTCATTGTCCCAAGTATTAAGAAAGAAATGGCTATATGTGATGCCCTTATTCTTTAACTGATGAAATAATACAGATACGTAGTCCTACCCAACATTCATTTCGCACTCGCATCAAGTCATCCACAGTTACCAGTTTTGTTTGTTTGTTTGTTGTTTAAGGCCGCACTCATCAATATTCCAGCTATATGGCGGCAGTTTGTAAATAATCGAGTCTGGGCCAGATAATCCAGTGATTGACATCATGAGCATCGATCCACACAATTGGGATACGATGACATGCATCAACCAAGTCAGCGAGCCTGACCACCCGATCCCGTTAGTCGCCTCTTACGACAAGCATAGTCACCTTTTATGGCAAACATGGGTTGCTGAAGACCTATTCTACCCCGGATCTTCATGGGTCACCAGTTATGTACACAGAAGCTATCAACAATACATGTACCGTATTTTCTTGAGTATAGTGCGCACTTTTTTTTTCGAAAAAACACAGCTGTGTAGAAGGGGGTGCGCATTATACACGAATTATGAGTTTGGATGTTTTTTTCCCCCATGGAAAGACATTACCGTGAGCACGAAACACCGGGAATACCATGTCAACAAATCCATACTGAAGTACGCAAAATAATTATGTAATTACACTGTCTGGCTATAAAAAGTGTTCTTTGTATATCTGGACTTATGTTTGTAACTTATTTCATTGATTTTATTCAAAATTCCTTATAATATTGTTTTTATTAATTTCGGCGAAATCGTGTGTGAAGCGATCGGAAGATCGCACAACTCACCGTTATTAACAGCAACCATGGTCAGAATACCGCTATTGACGCCTTGAAACAAACTTTAGTTGACAGAGAATGGATACATATATCATAAATGAAATACTTTGACTCGTTAAAAGTCATATTTGTTTTTGTTTGACGATTCTATGTCAACATAAATTCTCGCGATCACGTGATCACGTGCGCGTGAGCCTTGACGGTGACTGGTCAGACATGTTCCATGTAAAAAATAATACCCGGGAATAGCGATCATGGCGATCAGCTGCTTCGCTTAGGGTTATTATTATTTTAAATATGTTTAGTAAAGGTTGCATGTAATTAAGAAAAAAATGGAATATATTATTCCTGATAAATAAAATAGTTTCAGATACAATTGTTGCCGATCCTTGCATTAAAAATCTTATAAAGTTATATCATTGGGTGTGTCTTGACCGAATCACCGGTCGCTTCCAAGAAAACGTGTGTACACCTGATTGCTGTTTCCAGCTTAGTTTACGAGAAAATACGCAAGGTAATCTTAATCCCTAAATATAAAACAATGCCTAGCAGAACAATAAATACTATTTAAACGGTAAATAAACATGTCTGGTGATTTTTTATCTCAAATTTCGAATTTGTACTGACGAAGTTTCTCAGCACCTGTTCGTTTGCCGGACTTCGCTGAAAGGGTACGGTGTAAAAATTTTCTGCGCATAATATTCAAATTTCTTTTTTTCCAAAATATTGAACCCGCTAGAGGGGGGTGCGCATTATACATGGGTGCGCACTATACTCAAGAAAATACGGTATACAAATATTAACAGGGATGGAAACTAATCAAGAACGTCTCCCAGCTTGATCAGTAATAACATATAGCAATACCCTATAAAATGTTTAAAGTTCTTTCTAGCCTTTAACATTAACAAAACTGGTTCGGGACAGTAGATTAGTACTAATTTCCATCCTTCATTAAAAATAAAATGCTCATGCCTTTAATTTTCTTTAAATTTGGATTAAAAGATATAAAAAATTGATGAGATGAGAAATATGTAAGAGCTACAGGAACGACTCAAACACTTCAAATGCTGTGCCACCTGTAGGTTACAATGGGTACAGATATACTCGTATTGTATCGGAAACAAATACACCATTTCAATTTCAACTAAATTATACATACATCCATATGGACCGTCAATTGCAACAATGAGATAAGATCTCTGGTTGCATTTACTCTGTTATTCGTATGCCAATGGTAGTGTTACCTACCCGATACGGCCACGTTATTGATTATTAGAGATTAAATCTCAAACTATGGAATTCTCCATTCCCTATCTGTGGAGCAGTGTAACAGTATACTTTGGGGGTTAGGAGAAAGTGCATTACAGTATCTACACATCTCCACATTAACTTTTCATGAAGAATACACAACTTGTGTGAGATGGCGTTGCCAATTATGGCTGATCACCAGGGTTGGAGTCAAGTGTTGCTGATGTTATCGTACACCCCTGTTGGAATATAGTTATTGCCTATAGTAGTGGCCGACAGGAATAATAGCTATAAAACCTAAACCTGAAACAGGCTGAACTCCTTCTCAGTTGAAAACCAGATGCTATTATTAATGAGAATGAATTAAAAATTAATTATCATGACTCAAGAATACAGGCAAACCAGGCCTGTATTTTGTTTGTATATTGTTTAATGCTGCACTCGGGAATATTCCAGCTATACCACAATGATAGCCTGTAAAAGTATTGAGTCGAGCAAGTGATTGATGGTTTGAACTATCCATTCTGTTGGGGTAGATGACACACAATCATCCAAGTTGGAGAGTTTGACCACCCGATCCAAGTTGCCTCTTTGACAAGCACGGGTTGCTAGGGGCCTATTCTAACCCAGAATCCTACCTGATGACTTGCAATGATGGTTGCGGAAACACAAAGTCTGACTGGTCCTATCTTATACAAATGAATATCGAAAAGTAGAAATTGCATTTTAACACCTGAGAAAATGCAATGAAATGTTCAATAGTCTGCATACTTTGACAGTCCCCTTGCTCACCTCAATGTCAGTATGGCCAGTGTTGGTTTGTATTTTGTTCAATGAGTGCATGGTTGATCTTTGGATATTTAGGCAAATTTGTGAAAAGGTATTAACCCAATCAACAAAATGTACAAACCCATCTATCCACCAAAGGAACTGTAGAAACCCAACTATCCACCAAATCAAGAAACTATAGACACCGAACTATCAACAAAATCAAGAAACTGTGGAACCCAACTATCCACCAAATCAAGAAACTGTAGAAACCCAACTATCCACCAAATCCAGAAACTTCACAAACCCAACTATCCACCAAATCCAGAAACTGTAGAAACCCAACTATCCACCAAATCCAGAAACTTCACAAGCCCAACTATCCACCAAATCAAGAAACTTCACAAACCCAACTATCAACCCAAGACACTGTAGACACTGAACTATCCAACCAAACAACAAATTGTACAAACCCACTTTCCACTCAATCAACATACTTTAGACACCCAACTATATCCAACCAATCAACAAACCTAAGAAATGCAACTGTCCCCCCAATCAATCTACTGTACAAACCCAACTATCAAAAACAAAACAATTGTTTTAAAACTTAAAGATGATCTTTGAGTGTTATAACTACTGTATTACAAACCAGCACCCTATTCCAATAAAGGTCTCCTTGATGTGGTGACAACTTTTGTACCCTTTTTGTCCGTTGTCTGTGGAATCCATATCTTTTGTTAGCATCAAGTTTCAGAGACCAAATTGGGACCAAATTTTAATTAAAAATGCAACTTCTACACAAGGCAACACCACCTAATGATCATGTCTAGTTAATGACAGGCATTATATAGGGGAATTAAACATCACACGGGGCCCATCAGACACCCCATTATAAGGCTTTTTAAATAACTACACTCCTCATGAATCAGGCGGTCACTTCACTGAAGTAGAATGTATCACTGATCAAAATGAACATGCATTTTCATATTTGATATTTTGAAGCAAAATAAAAGCGGACAAATTTATCAATGCTAAATTGATTGTGGCCTATTTTTGAACTAAGAGGCAGCTGCCACCTAGCTGTCAAATCATTACGAGGGCTACCCTGAGATGGGTTTTTCTTGCCATGGACTGTACTTAATTAGTCAGGGAGTCTTGCTGGATCTTCTAGCCCCAGGGAGGTTTCCACATTATTGTTAAGTTTTTCAATTGCGCTTTTCATGGCGCTATCTGATCTGAACTTTAGAATGTCACATTGGTGTTTGTCGATTCATTGACAAAATTGAGTCTAATAAATAGCACAAAAAAATAATGGGAAATTAAATTTTTGATAGAATTGGCAGAAATTTAAAGAATTAGGATGTGGTGGTGATTAAAAAATTAAGACTCTACAATGCTTTGTTGGAAGCAAGTCAAGCATTACTTTTATGGCTGGTTCAATTAACTATTCATGAAAGTCAGTTGCAGAACCTTCTCCTAAATTTTCTTCATTCAATCTGTCTGCAATGCAAAGGTTCCCTTGAATTCATTTTATTGTTTTCCAAGACAACCATCGCCATCCTCACTGACACAGAAATTGTTAGCAGGCAAATGTAAAATTTATCTCCAAAATTTAACATTCATGTCCCCAAAATTCCATTCACTAACCAACTTAACCAAAATTCATTTTTTCGATATTAATTTAACTGTTTAATTCAATAAGATTATAATCACAACCATTTTTTTGTTTTTCTAAACATTAAATAAAATTGCGAAATGAAAGGTTAAAGAAAAAATCATGAAAGAGAAAAACTTTTAATTGAAATTTCCAAATGCCTACAAATAGGATCACATACATTTGGCTGAGATAATCCTCTTTAGATGAAAGATATCATGGAAAGTGTTAATTCCGTTAGATTGTCCACGTTTTACCATCCCTATATAGCGACAGAAAGTGTCCCGGTAACCACATCACTCTTCAATAAGCTCATTTCAAAGTTAAAACCCACAGTCTCTTCGCGATCTCGCGCTAATCCGCGTGTTCAATTATTCCTCCAAAGAAAATCAGTGGACCACAAGGGCAATCATTCCCAGGCCTGGTGACTCTCCCAGCCTCCTGCTCAACGAAAAAGCACAAAAATTTAATTCACCTTTTTTCGGGATGTGACTCATGAGAGATAATTTGCCATACATGATTTGCTTTTTCTGGAACCTGCATGAGATCCCCATCTCTGCTCCTGCTTTCAAGGCATGAATTCGAGAGGAAAGATATCGTAGTTCAATTCCAACCAATTACAAATTATTGAAGAAAGACCATAAACATCTCGGCGCTTTCTGATATGGAAACCTAAAATAGGTCAAACAAAACGATCATAACAGTTCAAAAAGGTATGACCCTCGATCAAAGGTCTCGCCTATTTTATTAGGCCTGACTATATGAATTGCAACCAGTCCTAATATAATCCTCGTTTTGCTTGCCACACACAACTGGCTAAGGACTTGTCAAGTATGTGGTATTTAGGGTCGGGGGATATGATCCATGTATAATCTGATAGCTTTGAGTCAGGGGTGAATATATACACTAGCAAACAAAGTGGAACTATTTAATATTATATTTATTGTAAAACTTTGTTTGAAGTGACTAAGATTAACAGTGGGTGTTAAACACTATTTCCTATAGGATGATAATGTGTCATAGATCTGACGGAAACTGGAAAGTCATGAAGATTTAATAGTCTTGCAGATATTAATAACATCAATAATCAGCAAAAGTAAAGTCTGTACGTAAGCAAGTACACATTATGAGCAAGTCGGTATGTTTGTATCTCCAGTTTGTAGAGGTACTAGGGCTGGGACGGGTAACTCAGGTTCTCGGGTCGGGTGGGTCCTGAAAAGGACCCGGGTACCCACAGCATTACCCGGACCTGTGGTTAGTCACATGATATATTGTTTAATGACAAAAACTCACTATCGCTCAGTGGTTACACTACAAGTCGCTAATGTTCGCATTTCATTCTGGCGATGCACAAATTCCTTTTGAGTTGTATATGTTTGAGTAAAGAAAAAGCTTCAGTCAACTTCAGTGAACACATGATCTGATTGTTCGATACATGTATCTAAATAGTTTTAGCCAGGGCTGCGGTAAAACAATTGCCAAACAGACATTTTGTTCCCAACTCTTGAAACTTGCAATGGGTACCCGAGTAGGGTCGGGTAATAGGGGGTCGGGTACCCGGGTAGTAAATTTGGACTTGTCCCAGCCCTAAGAGGTACCTTCATATTAAATGTATCCCTTTTAAAGTTTATAAATGAAATGCTTTGACCTATATCTTAAATGTTTTGTGTGTGCGTGAGATTATAGATCAAACTGTCAAGTTTATTTGCTGATTCAAACCATTACAAAATACGGAAAAATATACATACTTTGTATGGAGTGTTAATCATGGCTGTTCTCCATATCAATATTTGAATGTCTAACAAGAGTTACCTCCCTGTAATTCTGTGTGCATTTATCTGGACATATTCAGTGATCTGTGTAAGTCAACTGTGTTCAAGTAGAAATTACATTGGTAATAATAAATTATGAAAATATTATTGCCTTGCAATTATACATTTGACAAAATTCGACTGTGTATATAAAGCCAGAAAAAATAGACTTCCTAAAAGTCAGTAGATTAAACTAAATTGAAATAAACATAATTGTTCTTGATGATATATCATTTAACATAAAATAAATAAAATTTCAAGGAAACTTAATGTATCTTGATTTTCTTGAAAATTCTCTTTTATCAGTTTGAAATCATGGCAGCTTTATGTAGCTTGAAGGCTAGGCACTATACAAGAGTATTATTTATTTATTTAAATATTTATTCATTCATCATCATCATCATCATCATCATCATCATCATCATCATATCTGAATCCTTGGGATTATAACATGCAGCTTATAGCAACAACACTTATTCAATTTATCAATATCTAAGTATGTGATAAGTTTCAAAGTTCAGTTGATTGCACACTGACATCTTCTGCCACTTTATGATACTGATATGATTAATCAATGTTGCTGTAAGTCAACCATCAAAATTGGAAACAGGTTCTGTATGTCCCTAAAAGAAAATATCTTCCACAAAACATATTGACATGAACGTCTTACCTGAAATTGAAACATAGATTGCATTCAATATTTTCTGAGACACCATAGAAAGATATTCTAGGCATCAAAATTCGTTTGGCGAGATATGACTGGGGGCTAGACGCACCAGGCGACTTGTGAAAATCTATGCTGGGCCCCACTCATTCACCAATAATGTGATTGTTGGATTTGAAAAACATACAAATTCCTTGGCAAAAAATCGATATATTCTTTCACAAACATGCCATGGGCTGATCCCTCAAGCGAATATGAAGATAAAAGGGAGGTAATTTCTGAAGAAAATGCGACATCGACGCTTCGTAATCAATGCAAGAGGACACAGGACATGGAGACTTGTCAATATTTGTTTTTTTTATAGTGGCACTGTACTGAGCGAGCACGAACACACAACTTGTATTTTCTCAAGAAATGAGCTGGACAATTTGATTATAAACAAAGGAATATTTGGCAAATGTTTATTGAGACCACACTCCAAATGACCCCTTTGAGAATACCGAGGATTGCATTTCAGTACAAAAACTTTGCTTTTTTATGAACATTTTTTATTGTCCAACAGCCCAATATTGTCAACAATACTATTTTTAGATTGGGAATTGGAATTTGGACCATTTGACAAACTTGTATTTTGATTGGATCTTTGTTGGTTCAAGACCAGCTGTAGAGGCAAATCAATATTGTTGGTCAGAACATGGAGATTGAGAGTGAAATTATCGAACTTGGACAGTTTGACCAAACTATTTTTTCAAGGAATTGACATTGGGTTCTGTTTGTCAAAGCAATGCAGTTAAAGATTAGTCAGTTTAATTACATAAATTGAAACAATTTGAAACAAATGTTACATCTCCATTATGAACGACCAATGCATATAAGGAAAAGTGCATGTGTATGTATGTGTGTGCGTGTGCGTGCATGCGTGCATGCGTGCGTGCGTGCGTGCGTGCGTGCGTGCGTGCATGCTTGCTTGTGTGTGCGTGAGTGAGTGTGTTGTTTACTGCCACACTCAGCAATATTCCAGGTGAGTGAGTGAGTGAGTGAGTGAGTGAGTGAGTGTGTCTCTTACAACCATATATCAGTTATATCATGGCATGACAGCTTGATGCAGGTTAAAGCCTGTTAGTTTACTACTTTGGTGAAACTAGTTATGTATGGTGCTGACCAACCTTGAAACATCAGGGATTCCAGCCCACGATCTAAGGTATCTGGTACAACTCAGCACAGCAAATTCAGTCTTAAATACCAGGACATGAGCAACCCAATTTAAGGTCTTTCGAAGGCCTGTACAATATTATTCATCCCATCGATTGAATGAGAGACTAATCTTTTGCTGAACAATATCATCACACATTATTAGAGAGAAACATAATTGAAACATCTACTTAACAGCAGCAAATGGTCCGCAAATTCAAGGTCTTGTCAAGGTAGATTTAAACACAAAGCCTTATGGAGGCTGGACGACTCGTTTAAGGCCCCTTCAAGGCCCTAAGGCCCGTTCAAACCTTGTATAGCAATGACATGGTCGATTCTTCAACAAAATGACTCTCACAGTGAAAATGATTCTATATATCCAACTATATATCTGGAATAAGTAACAAGAAGTTCTGAATAGAAACTGTTGACAGCTTGTCTTAATCCTAAGTTACACAGTATCATTTGTCATACTTTTACTGTTTTCCAATGTCCTCCAAATAGGACTCAGAGACAGAAAACACTTTCACAATTTTGAAATTCTGAGCAACTTGCCATTTTGTGTCTAAAGTGAAGCCTACTTCTTCTCCTCAGGAACAGGACAAAATGTACCGTGATCAAACATGTCAGTATATATATGACAAAAGCAAATTATAATATACACCAAGGTAACTCTGAAGTATGATTGTTCCAACCAGTGTCTCCATTAATCTCTCCAAAACCATTACAACGTGGTATTCTGCTACATCCGTTATTGGTCAAGGAGAATGTTTGCTACAACGTCAATCTGCTGGTCAGCAAAAGTATCTTGTTTGCCTGGAGAGGTAAGCTATTACACCATGGCTTGAAATAAAATATCAACAGCGAAAACTAGCAGGCACTGTACAAACATTTGATCTCTCCTTAATAACATACTATCATGAAAAAATTGTGGACAGGTAGGTCTTGGGTTGGTTTCCCATAACACTGAGTACATATCTTATCAGATGTAGCAAAAGTATGTGTATGTATGGTGTTTAATAGTGAGTGAATGTGTGGTGTTTAATAGTGAGTGAATGTGTGGTGTTTAATAGTGAGTGAATGTGTGGTGTTTCATAGTGTGAGAATGTGTGGTGTTTAATAGTGAGTGAATGTGTGGTGTTTAATAGTAAGTGAATGTGTGGTGTTTAAAGTGAATGAATGTGTGGTGTTTAATGTACTGTGTGAATGTGTGATGTTTAATAGTGTGAGTGAATGTGTGATGTTTAATAGTGAATGAATGTTTGGTGCTTAATGTACTGTGTGAATGCGTGGTGTTTAATAGTGAGTGAATGTGTGGTGTTTAATAGTGAGTGAATGTGTGGTGTTTAATAGTGAGTGAATGTGTGGTGTTTAATAGTGAATGAATGTTTGGTGCTTAATGTACTGTGTGAATGCGTGGTGTTTAATAGTGAGTGAATGTGTGGTGTTTAATAGTGAGTGAATGTGTGGTGCTTAATAGTGAATGAATGTGTGGTGCTTAATGGACTGTGTGAATGTGTGATGTTTAACAGTGTGAGTGAATGTGTGGTGTTTAATAGTAAGTGAATGTGTGGTGTTTAAAGTGAATGAATGTGTGGTGCTTAATGGACTGTGTGAATGTGTGATGTTTAATAGTGTGAGTGAATGTGTGGTGTTTAATAGTAAGTGAATG
Source organism: Haliotis rufescens (assembly GCF_023055435.1). Lineage (NCBI taxonomy): Eukaryota > Metazoa > Mollusca > Gastropoda > Lepetellida > Haliotidae > Haliotis > Haliotis rufescens. Next base: position 53,974,471 of record NW_025963779.1, on the reverse strand, counting down.
TGTGGTGTTTAAAGTGAATGAATGTGTGGTGTTTAATGTACTGTGTGAATGTGTGGTGTTAATAGTGAGTGAATGTGTGGTGTTTAATAGTGAATGAATGTTTGGTGCTTAATGTACTGTGTGAATGCGTGGTGTTTAATAGTGAGTGAATGTGTGGTGTTTAATAGTGAATGAATGTGTGGTGCTTAATGGACTGTGTGAATGTGTGATGTTTAATAGTGTGAGTGAATGTGTGGTGTTTCATAGTGAGTGAATGTGTGATGCTTAATGTACTGTGTGAATGTGTGGTGTTTAATAGAGTGAGTGAATGTGTGGTGTTTAATAGTGTGAATGAATGTGTGGTGTTAAGTAGACTGTGTGAATGTGTGATGTTTAATAGTGAGTGAATGTGTGATGCTTAATGTACTGTGTGAATGTGTGATGTTTAATAGTGTGAGTGAATGTGTGATGTTTAGTAGACTGTGTGGTGTTTAATAGTGAGTGAATGTGTGATGTTTAATAGTGTGTGTGAATGTGTGATGTTGAATAGTGTGTGTGAATGTGTGGTGTTTAATAGACTGTGTGAATGTGTGATGTTTAATAGTGTGAGTGAATGTGTGGTGTTTCATAGTGAGTGAATGTGTGATGCTTAATGTACTGTGTGAATGTGTGATGTTTAATAGTGTGAGTGAATGTGTGGTGTTTCATAGTGAGTGAATGTGTGATGCTTAATGTACTGTGTGAATGTGTGGTGTTTAATAGTGTGAGTGAATGTGTGGTGTTTAATAGTGTGAATGAATGTGTGGTGTTAAGTAGACTGTGTGAATGTGTGATGTTTAATAGTGAGTGAATGTGTGATGCTTAATGTACTGTGTGAATGTGTGATGTTTAATAGTGTGAGTGAATGTGTGATGTTTAGTAGACTGTGTGAATGTGTGGTGTTTAATAGTGAGTGAATGTGTGATGGTTAATAGTGTGTGTGAATGTGTGATGTTGAATAGTGTGTGTGAATGTGTGGTGTTTAATAGACTGTGTGAATGTGTGATGTTTAATAGTGTGAGTGAATGTGTGGTGTTTCATAGTGAGTGAATGTGTGATGCTTAATGTACTGTGTGAATGTGTGGTGTTTAATGGACTGTGTGAATGTGTGGTGTTTAAAGTGAGTGAATGTGTGGTGTTTCATAGTGAGTGAATGTGTGATGCTTAATGTACTGTGTGAATGTGTGGTGTTTAATAGTGTGAGTGAATGTGTGGTGTTTAGTAGACTGTGTGAATGTGTGGTGCTAATAGTGTGTGTGAATGTGTGGTGTTTAATGGACTGTGTGAATGTGTGGTGTTTAAAGTGAGTGAATGTGTGGTGTTTCATAGTGTGAGTGAATGTGTGGTGTTTAATGGACTGTGTGAATGTGTGGTGTTTAAAGTGAGTGAATGTGTGGTGTTTCATAGTGAGTGAATGTGTGATGCTTAATGTACTGTGTGAATGTGTGGTGTTTAATAGTGTGAGTGAATGTGTGGTGTTTAGTAGACTGTGTGAATGTGTGGTGTTTAATAGTGTGTGTGAATGTGTGGTGTTTAGTAGACTGTGTGAATGTGTGGTGTTTAATAGTGTGAGTGAATGTGTGGTGTTTAGTAGACTGTGTGAATGTGTGATGTTTAATAGTGTGAGTGAATGTGTGGTGTTTCATAGTGAGTGAATGTGTGATGCTTAATGTACTGTGTGAATGTGTGATGTTTAATAGTGTGAGTGAATGTGTGGTGTTTAATAGTGTGAATGAATGTGTGGTGTTAAGTAGACTGTGTGAATGGGTGATGTTTAATAGTGTGAGTGAATGTGTGGTGTTTAATAGTGTGAGTGAATGTGTGATGTTTAATAGTGTGAGTGAATGTGTGGTGTTTCATAGTGAGTGAATGTGTGATGCTTAATGTACTGTGTGAATGTGTGGTGTTTAATAGTGTGAGTGAATGTGTGGTGTTTCATAGTGTGAGTGAATGTGTGGTGTTTCATAGTGAGTGAATGTGTGATGCTTAATGTACTGTGTGAATGTGTGGTGTTTAATAGTGAGTGAATGTGTGGTGTTTAGTAGACTGTGTGAATGTGTGATGTTTAATAGTGTGAGTGAATGTGTGGTGTTTAGTAGACTGTGTGAATGTGTGGTGTTTCATAGTGAGTGAATGTGTGATGCTTAATGTACTGTGTGAATGTGTGGTGTTTAATAGTGTGAATGAATGTGTGGTGTTTAGTAGACTGTGTGAATGTGTGGTGTTTAATAGTGTGAGTGAATGTGTGGTGTTTAGTAGACTGTGTGAATGTGTGGTGTTTAATAGTGTGAGTGAATGTGTGGTGTTTAGTAGACTGTGTGAATGTGTGGTGTTTAATAGTGTGAGTGAATGTGTGGTGTTTAGTAGACTGTGTGAATGTGTGGTGTTTAATAGTGTAAGTGAATGTGTGGTGTTTAGTAGACTGTGTGAATGTGTGATGCTGAATAGTGTGAATGAATGTGTGGTGTTTAATAGTGTGAGTGAATGTGTGGTGTTTAGTAGACTGTGTGAATGTGTGGTGTTTAATAGTGAGTGAATGTGTGATGTTTAATAGTGTGTGTGAATGTGTGATGTTGAATAGTGTGTGTGAATGTGTGGTGTTTAATAGACTGTGTGAATCGCACTCAATAATAGTCAAGCTATATGATGGTGGTCAATAAATAATCAAGTCTGGACCAGACAAATCAGTAACTGACATCATGAGCATCAATCTACACAATTGTGATACGATGACATGCATCAACTATGTCAGTGAGCCTGACCACCCGATCCTGTTAGTTGCCTCTTATGACAAGCATAGTCATTTCTTACAACAAGCACAGATTGCTGAGGACCAGTTCTAAACTGGATCTTCATGGGTACCATGAATATGTTATGTTCTTTGCTACATATGTGATGATCTCAGCTAAAAGTGACAGAATGAATGCTATCAGTAAGAACAGTCAATTATGTGTGAAGTGAGTTGAAAGTTGAAAGTTTGATGAGTGTGGGTGTGTGGATGTTCAAGTCATCAGGGGAATCTTATGCCTAATTTGTATATTTGGGGCTCCCAAATGAGTTCGAGACAACGGGGAATTTGGCACATCCAGGTCGACAGATCCGAGTATACATGATGATAAATAGAGATGGAATTTGCAATTCGGAAGGTGATGTGATTTTAACGATAATGAATGAATGACATGTTGTCAGCTATATTGAGAATGTGAGTGAGAATGTGAAAGGAACAAAATGTATTCATACAAATATCACAGGAATGTCCCCCACATGCCAATATAGGATATAATGTATATACAATTGTGAGTGAGTGAGTGAGTGAGTGAGTGAGTGAGTGAGTGAGTGAGTGAGTGAGTGAGTGAGTGAGTGGTTTCTGGCAATCCTAAGGGAGGCAACTCTGCAGAGAGAAAAGTGGTGCCTTAGATGACTGGGTTGCCTGACACCCCCCCCCCCCGTGGTTTAACACAGGGGTTAAACTGGGTTGCCTGTGGTTTATAACATAGGGGTTAAACTTTGTGTCACTGAAATCAGAAGTAGGACAACAACGTAGGCGTAAACGACTGTTTTTATTTAAGACTGACAACAAATGCCTTACACTGAAGTCTGCATAACTGTCGGTGGTTTGATAAGGATTATATTAACTCTCCAACTCTGCCAAACCTCCCCTTGTTTCCAGGTAGCAACCATAACACTGAGTGGTCCGGACTTAGTTTGTACTTCAAGTAGGGGAGCAATGAGTTCATGTTATTTTTTGTCAGAAATGCCTTCATAACTTTTTAGGGAGAGAAGAAATGACATTTTTTATAATGTATGACATCTCTATATCATTTCAATCTGTTTTCTGTTTAAAGTGCTTGGATTATCTATGTGTGTGGTCGGGTCTCCATTTTGAATTTTTGAACTTAAAAAAAATGTCTTGTGTAAACATGAAAAGATATGATAAAATATATTTTAAATCAAACTTAACATGTTAGCATGCTTTAGATGCATGACACACATGTCATACCATTATCCACCAGTAATAACAATAAAACTGCCAATTAAAGGAATAACTTCAAAAGGTTATTTTGTCTGAAAGTCACGACTGATCATTATGATTTAAAAATACTTAACCAATTAAGTATACAAAAAAATACAATTTCTGAAATAATCATAAAATGAATTGATAAAAGTTATCAGCATGTCTTGAAGACTCCTCAAAATCATTTATTAAAATTAATAAGTCAATTTAGTTAATAATAGCATATTTTCAGCCTGATTGCAATAATATACTTACATATTAACATGGAAATGCAGTATTCTCAACTCATGGGCCCAGTATCCTTCCAACACGGCTCTGTATGTCAGATATTATAGACTGTAGTGCCTATCAAAGAAGTGTAGTCTGTCCTCAGGTTCAATCACTGATCAAGTCTGTTATATTTTTCATGTTATTTACCAAGGGTTTGAACAAACAGAGAATGTTCTATGCTGTCAAGCAGCCCTTATGATAAATGGGATGTCTCGCGCACCTTTGATGCTTTTTCTTCTCTTATTTGGATTATTCAACAGACATGTCACCCATTAAATTGATTTGAATTTTACCTCCCACTTACACACGACGAACAAATATTTTAAGTAGAGTTTTGAGTCTTGCTAGAGATTGAAAAAACTGTTTACCATGATAAATTTAACATCGTTTTTTGTGTGAAGATAGGTTTAAATCACCTCGTTATTACCCACAACGTGTCAAAACATCATTGAGAACAGGAGAAGGAGAATTCGAGCCAAGTTTATCCTTGTACAGATCGCGAACAATGTGACGGACATACCTCTGCATACCAGTGTCACGGGAGTGTGACAGGCAGGGAGGATCTCATCATTGTATAACACACAAATCATATAACACACATCAGGTAGATATGTTTGATATACCAGGTATCAATGTTGCTCGAGTTAATTGAATCATCTATCAGAGACACTATCAGATTTGACAAAGTAGTGTTATGTCAAATATTAACATGTTTTTGTTACAACAATTTTCAATGATTTGACATTCAGGGACGTATGAAGGTGTCAAAAGGTTGAATTTCAAGGTGTGAAACATGTACAAATATCTGTTTCTATTTCAGTGTTCTGAAAGAAAAAAAACAGACAAAAGAATGCAAGCTATCAACGCCTATGTAAATAAGACTCTCACACAAGTATTTGTTAATATTTCATTACAAAATGCACTTAATATAATGGCTGGTTTGTTGTTTGATGCTGCACTGAATAATATTCCAGCTATATGATGGCGGTCTATAAATAATCTAGTCTGGACAAGACAATCCAGTGATTGACATCATGAGCATCGATCCACACAATTGGGATACGATGACATGCATCAACCAAGTCAGCAAGCCTGACCACCCGATCCCGTTAGTCACCTCTTACGACAAGCACAGACGTCTCCTATGCTAAGCATGGGTTGCTGAAGACCTATTCTACCCCGGATCTTCACGGGTATAAAATAATGGTAATTTTGTATGTAGACATTTTCAAACAATATAATATTTCATATCTTTACTAAGTGACTTTAAAGGTCTTACTAATTCCACAATGACTTCCAGGATGTTTGGCTTCAAATATATACGTATTAACCAGGGTCTATCTATTTTGAAATACAAGCTACTCTTAGTAATAAATTAGGGGGGGTCCAAGGTCAGACTATAGGCTGGCAGCCCGTGTCCACCTGAGGCATGCTTCACTCAGTTTCCAACAGTTTCTTGATGTCATATCACTGCTCCTGCTCAGAAGCCGTTAACCTGTCATAGATGGGGATTCTGATACTAGATTGACAAAACCACTGACACCCTGAACGTTTGAGTGTAGTTCCAAATATGAAATGTCAGTTATATGTCACATTCAATCAACAATTTTGATAAATTCAGTGATTCAAACAGTCCTACTTTAAATTATCAAATGGTGTGAATCCATTCAGAAATTGTTTGTGCATGGCACATAATCTTTTGTGTCCAGTAAAACCCTGGATATCAACTCATTCAATATTCACATAAATGAAGTCAGTTTCACCACAAAATTGTTTTCATAACAAATATTATCATTCGAAACTAACAGAATAAATTGACACATTAATAAATACATTCAATATTCATACCAATGGTACCAAAGTTACACAATAAACAAAACTAAAAAAAAAAACCCATTGCAATCATTCCACACAAAAATAAATTGATATATTCATAAACATATCATTTTTCCAAATACAAGACTTACCTGAAAATATAAATAAGTAAGAACACCAATTTTTGAAAATGGTTGTTTATCAATCCACACAGAATGTCATGCAATCAGCAAGTTGAAATATCCACAGAATTCCCCCTCACACATGAACACAGAATTCCCGCTCACACATGAACACAGAATTCCCGCTCACACAATGAACACAGAATTCCCCCTCACACAATGAACACAGAATTCCCCCTCACAAATGAACACAGAATTTCCCCTCACACAATTCTCCCTCACACATGAACACAGAATTCCCCCTCACAAAATGAACACAGAATTCCCCCTGACACAATGAACACAGAATTCCCCTCACAAAATGAACACAGAATTCCCCTATATGCCAAAGGCCAATACTCAACTCATTCGTCTCATCCGAGTCATCATCAATGACACATGACAATCAGTCTAGTGATGTACAATTATTACTGTGATAAACACGTCTAGACAATGAGCAAACAGAGAATAAATCCCAATGTGTTAAAAACCAGTTTTTCATCTGGATTATGGAAAGCTGTTAGCAATACTGCAGGTGCAATTAATGACTTACGATCAAAGCTTGATGTACTTCGGCACTTCATGTAATCTGTTTGTGTTTCAGAACGATCGACATTTGTCAATCAGGTCGCCAGGTGAAAGAGCTGGCTCGGAGGTATAGTGCACTGGTGTAAGACTGGATCTTGTGTTGACTCAATCACTGGAAATTGAGATAAGAACAATGTAACGATCCTATAATAGACATAAGTAAAGTCATACATTATGTAATGATGCCTTCAGATGCATCATGTCAATATTGACAATGCAATAAAGGATCAATTCTAGGTGTAATTTAATCAAATTGAAAGGATTCAGTTCAGCTTACTTTGATGTCAAACAAATCTGACATTTTTCAACAATTAAACCCACTTCCTACAATGAGCATGTTTGTGTCCTTATCAATCATGGTCGGTCGTATTTGAAGTCCTCTGGAAACTGAAGTCAACACAGCTACAGGATGGTTCACAAAGTGGATCCCAAAAACATTCCTGAGTGACAACAGCTCAGTGGCTTTGTGTCGCACTCAGTGGTGCACATCCTAGGTTATCCAGGGAATTATATATCCATTCTATCATGATCTATATGCTGGATCCTTTGTCACCAGACAGCCTGATTCAAACACAATGCTTAACACTACCATTCAAATTACACTCATGAGTTAGAGAAATTATGTGAGAAGTTACTGATAACAGAGATGTACATTCTTATGAGTGAGTTAGTTGGGTTTAACGACGCTTTGAACAATATTCCAGTTATTTCACGGCAGGTTAGCTTTATGTGGTAGGAAAGCCTGAAGTGATGCAGGCTTTTAGACGTTTACCACTTTGGAGAAACCTTATTATGAGGACGGGTATGGTGCTGACAAACCTGGAAACATAAGAAGGGCAAATCGGGATTTGAACCCACAACATAGGTTGCTGGCATGCCTCAGGTAGGCAACTCGATCTGCACAGCGAATCGCAGCGCCTTAGACTACTTGGCCACCATGCCCCCAGATTCTTATGAAATGAAACTTTGGAGGAAAATGGGTCGAGGGTGTTTATCATAATAGGATGGAGATTTAATTCCCGGATTACTGATGATGGGCGTTGAAAGATCTGAGTTTGAATCCAGTTTCTGCAATGTTTTATTTCTAGGAACACATGCAGTGTTTATATCTACCCAGCCGTGGGATGGGTACCAAGTGGTATGATCTGGTGATCACTCATAGGTTTTAGAGCTGTATCATATGCAGCAAGAGAGATGGTATATTTTGAGAGTTTATAGAAGGATAGAGGTTGTGTGCAGTGTCCTATGCCAGGAAAACAATACTAATCCACTTTTGATTTTGAAACATATATATACTATTAAAAAGCACAGTGGACATCTACTTATAGAAATTTGTTCTTTGGTGTATTTGAACCGAAACTGGAGCTGAAAATGAATCAGGGGCAATACCAAATACTGTTTGCATGACAACTTATCCAACCAATTACTCATAATCAGTCCCTACTTGGAATAATAATTTTCCTATCAACAGTAGAGTACCCTAATGTGTGCACACTTGAGCAAACCCAGGACTTTATTCTTTGAATATTGAATAATACATTGTATTTATTATTACCAAGTATTTAAAACAAAGCAGTTCAAAATAGACAAACGTTAAAAAAACCTCATCCAACTGAATCCAAACAGTTACATTTAGTTTCTGTTTCTAATAACATCACTAAGTCCAACACCAATCATGAATGAAACTGTCCATCCTAATTTCAGCTGTTTTCTTCTAAAAAGTCGCCAAACTTCCAGAACAGATCTATTCTCTGAAAACATGCATGAAAATAAATGATTGCCACCCATCACCATGTACATTACTCAGCACTATATCTGTGCCCCAGAGCGCCACCTTGCACAGTTCGGAACTCCACTGTTGTGTCAAACATGGCGACAAATTGAAATATGCCGTCTCTATTTACAACTTTAAATTTTTCAAATTCTGCGTGTGTCTAGAACTACTCATGCAAACAGCTACTGAACGTTTTGCTGTTTCCTAAGAGCAGAAAAACCACTAGTGGCCCAGTAAGTGGCATTGCATGTTTCATTTTTTGGCTCAATGAGCATTCCCCTTTCTAAATTGGTAAATGTATGGTAGCGATGAAATTTGTTCACGAGTGACACCAAAATGTATCAAGTTTCAGTTAAGGGCTCTTTTTGTATTGTAAAAAACTTATTGCACAAATTGGGTTTGACATGTGAAAAATGTCACTAAATGAAACGAAATTATGCTTTTATTAACATGTCCATTAAATCTAAATTAAGAATTTGAAATCGGAACAGTCTTGTAAACTGCTTCTAAAAACATTCTTTTGCAATAAAAGAGAAAATAATTATGGCCATAATCAATGAAACTATTTAAAAAAAAAAATTCAGGACATTGTGACATTGATGAAATTAACCTGTCGGTATTGCAATTACAATATTATTGAAATTGAGAATCTTTCTAGAGTATCTGTTGATATAAAACTTATAATGTGTGAGGCATGCTGTGGAGGTTTAAACTTTTATTGACAAGTGTTGATATATTTGATGTCAAGAGACATGAGGGTGAGATTCTATTTATCATTCAACACCATTCTTCCAACGTTTTAGTTTGTAATAGTATTTATCAAACATCAAAGGTATTCATAACCAACATGTTATCCAACGTGAGATCTTATTCACTTTTATACACGTAAGGTCAATACTGTTATTGAAAGTAATTATTTCATGTGGATAAAGGCATTCACATTTAATCATCCATGTGATGGCAGAAGTCCTTTGGAAGTGTTCTTATCCAACAGATAATCTTAAGTCAAGTGGAAAGGCTTTCACTTGGAGATTAGGATAAAGAGGCTGTATGTTTAATCTTTAGAATCAGCTTAAATTGGAGGAAACACATGTTCAGAAAGGGTTCCCCTTTCAGCAGATCAAACACTTACCTCCTACATGAGGCAACATTGTTACAATACTGAAATAAAGATCAGTCGATTATGTCAATAGTATCTACTAAGCAAACAGACAGTTATGAAGAACCAAAGCTTTTTTAGTGTCTCAAAAGGTCACAGAAAAAATTCAATTCAGAATTAACCCCAATCCAGCTTCATTTCATAATATCTGTTGTAAGATTTTCTATACTAGCCAGTTTGATGTGAACAAGATCATTGGAAGTAAACATATGTCATGAAAATAAAAGTTTCTTGTAAGAAAATTGTTAAGGACTGATTAAAGTTACAGGAAGTCTTGTAGACTCCATAGTTTTGTGATGATTTAGAGAAGGAAAGGGGCAATTTTTCAGTTTTGACTCGAGGAACAAAATGGTCAACTTTGCAGGGTCGATTCATGGATCTATATGGGCAACTTTTCAGGGCCGATTTCAAAGAACAATATGGGCAACTTTACAGGGCCGATTTCAAAGAAAAAAATGGTCAACTTTGCAGGGCCGATTCATGGATCTATATGGGCAACTTTTCAGGGCCGATTTCAAAGAACAATACGGGCAACTTTTCAGGGCCGATTTCAAAGAACAATATGGGCAACCTTTCAGGGCCGATTTCAGAGAACAATACAGGCAACTTTGCAGGGCCGATTCATGGATCTATATGGGCAACTTTTCAGTTCTGATTCTGGGATTAAAATAGGCAACTCTTCCAGGCTGGTTCAGGGATCTAAACCCTGCTTACACAAAATATGGAACAACAGTCTGTCCAGATGGCTATGTCACAGCATCTTGTCAATATGGAGTCAGCACGAGGCAAATCAGTGGGTGATAGAGTGAGCAAAGAACATAACCCAGGTGTAAGATAGTGCAAGATTTAGGTGAAAATATTTGTAGTAATTCTAACTGATAACAATTTTGCTTTTAGCTGATTGCATGTTTGTTCAAACTGTCCCATTGTTTTCATTGTGTGAGTAGGGGCCCACTGCCATGTGACGTCATATGAATGCAATGTGATGAATGAGATAAGGAAATCCACATACCTTTGTTTTCTCAGGGAAAAAGACTTTGAATAATTTAAAGAATAACCTCCTCACAGGCCAGTGTTATGGATTATTAAGCCCTCTTGAATGAATGATAAAAATCCCCCTCACCTCCATAACTAATTGACTCGAGACAGATAATGCATAATTACGCTGTAGGTTACACTCTAAGGAGGTCTCACTTGGGCCCACCTGTCAAAGTAATATCCATAATCAATTGACAGTGTGCTCATTGGATACCCAGCATCCATTTAGGCTCCTCTGACAAGCACAACAGACACTGGAGTCTCAACCCACAAATGACTGCCCTCCCTTTAAACCAGATCTGAACAAGTCAGACAAACATACCAAATAAAAAATTCACCTCTTGAAATTTTGCCAGCTTCAAATATTTAAACATACCTCTTTAGTGCATTTGAGTCTTCCATTTGCGTCTGTACATTGGAACATATTTTGTCCTAAAAACAAGCAGTAAATAGGCAGTAAACAGCGGTTGCAGCATTCCTGCAAGGGGTGGTAGATTATTCCTGCTATTTCTCTACCGGATGTCATAAGAAATGATTATGGAACCGAATATCAAAGTTTATCTTCGGGATTCTATATCCAGAGTTGCATCACGTTTCAAATATGCAATGGACACCTGCCATAATAAACGCTGTAACATTCAGAGTATGAATTTATGAATCAAAAACGCAAAAAGTGTGATATTAGATTGGTAAAGAGGCTGAAGAGAATGTCAAATATTTATCATCTTTATCATAAACGTAACCCACTCACAATAAACATGCAGTGATGTGTAACCAAATATCTCCGATTGCTCACTCGCTACCTGTTGAATTGCACTGCGGCTTTCTCTTCTCCACATCAACATGAAAATAAATTCCAGGCAAATATCCAACAAGTTTGCTAGAATCTGCAAATATTGTTCCGCCCATCTGTGATTTTAAACTTCAGAAAGAATGGTGTTGGGATGCAAATAGATGAAGGATATTTTATAAATATTCACAAATAGTGCAACCTACGCGCACATTCCCGGCTAAAATGGCACAGAGACAATGGGGAATTTTTTGTGTCTTATGACTGGGATGTTGGGAACAGTTGTTGGGATTTGTCTTGTTTATTTTGACTTGTTAAATGTGTTTGCGATGAAGGTTACATGGTATCTTGTTGGCATAACATCAACAAATGCTCACATGCAGAAGGAAGCATGCTAACAATTTTTATGGATCTAACACAGAATTAAGCCTCTTATATAAAGTACACTGATATTCCCAGATAAACATTTCCTTCCCTTGTATCCATTGACACCATTCACATTCAGCAGTGACAAGTTAGGAAGAAGCATGTATTCACAAGGATTGGGCACGATTGCTTGGTGCACATTGATACACTGAGTTAAGCCTATTCTTGGTGTCCCCCCACTTCAGCAAGGCAGTGACAAGTTAGGAAGAAGCATGTATTCACAAGGATTAGGCACGAGTGCTTGGTGCACATTGATACACTGAGTTAAGCCTATTCTTGGTGTCCCCCACTTCAGCAAGGCAGTGGCCAGTTAGGAAGAAGCATGTATTCACAAGGATTGGGCACAAGTGCTTGGTGCACATTGATACACTGAGTTAAGCCTATTCTTGGTGTCCCCCCACTTCAGCAAGGCAGTGACAAGTTAGGAAGAAGCATGTATTCACAAGGATTGGGCACAAGTGCTTGGTGCACATTGATACACTGAGTTAAGCCTATTCTTGGTGTCTCCTACCATCATGTGGCGGGAAAAGTGAGTGAGTGAGTGAGTGAGTGAGTGAGTGAGTGAGTGAGTGAGTGAGTGAGTGAGTGAGTGAGTGAGTGAGTGCCAGACACCAGGAAACAGCTCATAGAACAAGAACGTGGATGTGTATCTATTGATATATACAACATGTCTGCAGCTATACACAAACATTGGCTGCAGGTACATCCAATGTTTTGGTTGTTTCCACACACAGCAGGGAACTGGAAGCCTATTACTGGCAAAGATCAACATTGCCAACATTCATTTCTCTATAGCCAACATTTAGGCATCCAAGTGCTTTCATGAAAAGTGCAAGTGATTCCATGGCAATTGACCAAGCACATAGTTTTGTGTTTAAGTTTCCATGACCCAACTAACAGACTACTGTTTCCTGAGTAATAGAATGGTCGTGGCATGTATTGCATTATTGCACTGAATGATGTCACTGGTTTTGTACTGTTGTCGATAGTTTTATTGTGTTAATGATTAAATAAGCAGTCTGTGTCATAATATTTTTGACATATTTATTCATAAGAATTATCTTCAATAATGTTTGTGTTTATGGAGATGAATATGTATGAACACTTTGTGTGCAAACTTTGTGTAAATATATGCCACTGATTTACACAGTGCGCACACTTTGTGTAAATATATGCCACTGATTTACACAGTGCGCACACTTTGTGTAAATATATGCCACTGATTTACACAGTGTGCACACTTTGTGTATATATATGCCACTGATTTACACAGTGTGCACACTGTTGTTTACAATTTTACCTCCCGTCCATAAATGCAAAAAGTTTTCATGTCAGTTCTTCAATATATTAAAATAGTTTGCACTTCCTGTCATCAATACCATATACAGTTCTGTTTTTCTAACACCATGAAATAACTTCTGAGTGTGTGTGTGAGTGAGTGAGTGAGTGAGTGAGTGAGTGAGTGAGTGAGTGAGTGAGTGAGTGAGTGAGTGAGTGAGTGTGTTCATGTTTTGGTGGGTGGAAAACAAATGGGTGGGTTAGTAGTAGTAGTGAGTTGGGGGTGGTACTGAAGATGAATGAATATGGCTTGTGCCACTTCCAACAACAATGGAGCCTTACAACAGTTTTGAAAACACAAACAACAAGCTGCTACAAAGTGTATGCAACAGAACCTCTGCTTATCCACAACAAGTAAACACAAGGACCATGAGGCCACCCAACACCCCCTGTGATGCTAACCAATCATTTCTCAATCATTCACTTTGTAACCTTACACAGAGTTACCACCCCACGGTTCAACATGACAACAATGTTTAATCCCTCCAGGAGACCACATTGCTGGGAGATGGCACAATACAGCAGCAACTGTAACAGATCCACTCACCTAATCCTGTTCAGAAGTTGTCAATATCCTGCTGGCGTTGAGAACAATCTCAGTGAGCCTGGCTACAAGAATGTCTCTCAGTCTGTAATAGAAGACAATGTTTGAGTTAAGTGATGATAAAGATTTATTCTCTGAAGGAGCACCTGCTGGTGGTCTGGTGACTTCGTCATAAACAAAGTCAGTCCTCCACGTTTATAACCCTCTGTGAATACAGTCTGTGACTAACCTGGCCTTCAGTGGACAGGTACTGTACCTGATACTTATGCATTAATAATATTGTAACATGAACCATTGTCTTATTATGTGTGATATCTTGAAAAAATCAGTAGGTTATGACATGATCGCAATGCGTAGCGATTTGAAATTCCTACTGTACAGAGGCGGAACCAGATTTAGAATATACTATTCAAAAGAAGTTAAAGAACACAGAACACAGATCTATCATATTAACTATAGTCTTATGAAAAAAATTGGGTGTTCCTTAACTTCTTTTGAGTAGAATATATATTTTTATGAATCAATGCTTGTAAGGCCTTAGGCCAAGATACCCAGGCTAACATGGATTCAGGATCCTATTGCATATAGCATATAACAATTAAACTTCAACATCACACTCCCTATGGTAGATGAGACTGCGTGTCAACACACCTGCGGTGGTAACATTCCGCAGCATCTACCACCTAGAATTAACACACTCCAACAAAATATCACAAATAATCACAAAATACTTCATATACATTTCACATGACAACATGACTGGCAGTTCCTGGCCCTAAGATCAGATCTTGTCATCTACAAGTTCATTCCAGCGACGCCCAGTCATCAATAAATGATGACGGCCATTGCAGGAAGGAGACATGAACCACCATCACAAATAAGATCCAGGACTTTTGTACCTTAATAGAGTCATCTCAACATGTTACGGTCAGAGTGGTCCTCAGCTCTATTATGTTTGTTCAAGGAACACTGACTTGTTAATTGAAATGGCTCGGATGGCTTCCCCTGTTCGCACCACCTATAATGACTTCATCAACGGACCATATCTATCAGGGCTGGCTTATCAACGACGGGTAAATGGCAAGTGGTATGAAAATGTGGTTTCCACGGAGGCAGATCAGGTATTGTGGGAGCATTGATATATCCGATATACTAATTTTGATAATTGATTTATTGGAAAACACCGAGGTGACAGGTTTGAGAAAGGAATTGATATCCTTGACATACAGCATTTTTGCAATTTCCTTTAATTCCTGAAAGTTTCTAAGCGGAATTATGAAACAGAAAATATGGAGTTAAATATTATTAATATTGGCTCAATCTTTCAGGAAATTCACTGAACTAACTTGAAATTGAAAAATAAAGAACAAGTGTATTGCAAGAACACTCAATTCCACAAAAAATAGATCCCAACTTCAGCAATACAGAGTGCAAGCTGTCCAAGAGTTCTTCAGTAGATAAATTCTTAAATATGCTTCTCTACTTTTGATAGGGAAACCTTTATCATTCCATGATCCACAAAACTGATTCTCCTATGTCAAGTGGATATCTATATCTGGTTGTTGAGTGGGTCACACAGGCTACCACTAATTGTACAGTGGTCACACAGGCTACCACTGGTTGTACAGTGGTCACACAGGCTACCACTGGTTGTTGAGTGGGTCACACAGGCTTCCACTGATTGTAAAGCGGTCACACAGGCTACCACTGGTTGTACGGTGGTCACACAGGCTACCACTGGTTCTACAGTGGTCACACAGGCTACCACTGGTTGTTACTGTGGTCACACAGGCCACCACTGATTGTTGACGGTGGTCACACAGGCTACCACTGATTGTACAGTGGTCACACAGGCTACCACTGGTTGTTACTGTGGTCTCACAGGCTACCTTTAATTGTTACTGTGGTCATACAGGCTACCACTGGTTGTTACTGTGGTCACACAGGCTACCACTGGTTGTTACTGTGGTCACACAGGCTACCTTTAATTGTTACTGTGGTCACACAGGCTACCACTGGTTGTTACGGTGGTCACACAGGCTACCACTGGTTGTTACTGTGGTCACACAGGCTACCACTGGTTGTTACTGTGGTCACACAGGCTTCCACTGGTTGTTACGGTGGTCACACAGGCTTCCACTGGTTGTTACTGTGGTCACATAGGCTACCACTGGTTGTTACGGTGGTCACACAGGCTTCCACTGGTTGTTACTGTGGTCACACAGGCTACCACTGGTTGTTACGGTGGTCACACAGGCTACCACTGGTTGTTCTGTGGGTTACAGCAAGCTGTCAGATCGGATATCAGTCATAAAACCACACACTTCACACTCACTCAGGAACTGATCAATACAAACTACCGACTTAATTAGATGCTGTCTCTTGACGGAGTTGAATTAAAGTGAAGTTTACACTTGAGCAAATGTGATGTGAATTGTGTACGGATGCTCTCTGGTCCATTAGTACATTAACAGCATGGGTCAAAGACTGACACATGAGGTGATGCTATCTCTGGTCAACTGTTCCAGACACAAAGAGAAATAAAAATATGGAATTATTCTGATGTTGATCCTACACAGAAATGCCCATTCATGTATATATCAACTATCAAACAATGTTTAATTGAATGAGCAAGTTTCATTTTATGTCATGTTTAGCTCTATTCAAATTATATTTTTAAAAATTGGACCTTAAATTGTTTTGTCACTATTTTTGAGAGACACATTATTTGAACTATTTGAACAAGGAAAGTCACTGATAGTGATATTGATTTCAAAATAGTGATTGTCAAAAGTATCTGTTTATGGGAGTACATTTATTGCTATATTCTATGTCTTGAAAAACTAACTTGACATGGTGCTTTATTCGCAGATATGTTGACGATCGTCACTCAAAAACTAAATGACAAACATTGAGGAAGCAGGGTTTAAATAGGTGTGAAAAACAAGCCACTGAATAGAAACCATCCAGATTCGGTTTCAAATAAACATGATCTTGTGACAGGATTAAAGCATTTTTTAACATGCGCCCTGGCAAAAGTTACACAAGAGTGGGACCATTAACACTGCCACGAGCATGTCTGATTGTCACATGATCATCTCCGCGGTTTTAATGGCGTGTGCAGAGAATACAGACACAAATGAGGAGAGGATGTTCAACAGGGTTCTGCCCTGTTTTGCAAACCTGTCACGTCCAGGAGGGTCTATCATCGGCTCTTTTTGTCATATAACATGATGAGTTGACGTGGTTAGTTGAACAGGAAACAGTCAGAGGTCAAGTGGTTTAATTTGCAAGATCTACGGTGATAATTGGGAACTGTAGACATGTTTCTGTGTTTACTGAAACCGGTCGTGAAAGGTGTGAAAATGGGTAAAGAGACATCGATTGTACTAATTACAAGAAAATGGAGACATCTCTTGTGAAATGATTGATCCAGTTTGTGAGTGTATGTTGTATCATGCCACAGTCAGGACTATTAAAACTGTAGTAATACATGACCTTGACTCACTCCTCCTGCAAACACAGGTGCCAATATTTTAAGTTTACAGTGTTTGGCAAGCTTGGGTTTCTTATTCTATGAAATGTCTTTGGTGGTGTTGTTATCCATCTTACAGGTCATCCTCAATTTTCCAGTGGACATTGTCTCCATTCTACAGAGCTTAGTTTGATGTTATGTTGAATAAAACCATGAAAAGACATTGTATGATAGGCCTTTTTTGTCTTTTTCACTCATTTTAACAAAAATTATGTACGTCATCATTTCAAATGTAAAAGTACCTTGCAAGCATTACTAGAAAGAAACAGGCTCATTGTCAACACTTGAACATGTCCCATAATTTTCATAGCAATGTTTCAAACTTTTGTCAACTTTACAATTTGACATTTCTCGTGGGATGAAAAGGGCCCTTATTGTACCTCGTCCTTTACTTTTATGTAACATTACTCTGCACAGTACCATCATGTTTTGATCATCACAGTGCTGCTGCACCAATAGCCAACCCCCTTCTTTGTACAACACTGATAACACAATCCGGTATACATGTTTAGTTATGCCTAGTCTCACTATTGACAGTGTTCATCACTGGTTTACCATCATCAGGTTGGCATACTGGAGTCTCATTCACCGCTGCATCCCTGCCACAGGTGTCAGCACTCACACCAGTTTACACAAACTGACACCATGAAAGACCAACATAAACATACTAATTCTGAAAACATGGATCATGTCGACATGTAGCCAAAGAGCGACATAGTATATTTACCCAGCTGACACAACATCATTTGATATTATTTTTAAAGTGAATATTGTTTTTAGTTTGTTTACATATTCTGCCAACCTTGAAGTAAAAGAAAAGTTAAAAAAGTGGGAAAATTGAAATTCTTACCCTGCCTATGAAACGGGATTTTTAACAAGATAATTCATAAGCTTTTCACAAGATGATGTAAACCAAGACATAAACAAGAGTCATCCGAAGATGACATATCCCCCCGAACGTGGCATGTCGGTAAACTGTGTGTACCTTCAAATGTATTTAGATTGGCAAGGAAATCTTTTTCCTTGATGCCAAAACCAGAAATATAATGAAGGTTATTAAATATTGGTTCATGTAGCTCACTTTCTGATGATCTCATGAAATTGTAATAACAATAACTTCACAGATTCGCATATGAATAGCTCTGTAGTAGCCTCATGACACAAAGGCATAAAGAGAATGTACTAGGTTATGTAGCTCTCATCATATATAGTATATGATATCGGTAAATAGTACACCTTAGAAGTATATGTCAGGGGCTACAAATTAAAAAGATTAAAATCTATAAATAACAAAATGCACTACTAGTGAACATGATTGATATGTGCATAAAGTTTGGTGAGTCTCTGTCGCATGGTTTAGAAGATATGCTCCAGATAAGGACATTACCCTAAGTTCATCAATTTTCAATTTAAATTGAAAAAAGAAAAAAAAAGAAAAATCTGTTAATAGCAAAGGCACCACTACATAACCTGCTTGATAGGTGTAAAAACTTTTGAGAAGCTTAGTTGTATGGTTTAGGAAATATGCTCCGGACAAGAGCACTACCCTCAAATTTCCTAAGTTCATCATATTTCCATGTAAACGACAAAAATATAAAATTCTAAAAATCTCTAAATAGCAAAAGGCACTTCGACTGATCCTGATTGTTAAGTGTACCAAGTTTTGTGAAGCTAGGTTGTACTGTTTAGAAAATATGCTCCGGACAAGAGCACTACCCTCAAATTTCCTAAGTTCATCATATTTCCATGTAAACGACAAAAATATAAAATTCTAAAAATCTCTAAATAGCAAAAGGCACTACTACTGAGCCTGATTGGTAAGTGTTCCAAGTTTTGTGAAGCTAGGTTGTACGGTTTAGGAAATATGTTCCGGACAAACAATGATTACAGACGAAGAGACGGACAGACAGACCTACTGATGGCTATATCCCCCCGTCATAAAACAGCACAGTCCATGTTGTGTGTGAGTTTATCACAGCCTTGAACAGTATCTCAGTTTAATCACATGTCAGGTTGATGTGGGAGGAAAGCCCGAAGTGATGCAGGTCTTCCCTGGTTTCCACTTCGATGGAACCAATGAGCATGGTATGGTGCTGACAAACCTAGAAACATAATCAGTGAAAATCTAGGATTCAAACCCACAGTCATAGATGCCTGGCATGTCCAAGGGAGGTAACTCTGTACAGCGAATAGCAGCATCTGAGCAACTGGGCCACCTGTATACCAACATTATTGGAGCACACATGGATGACGTCTGTGTGGATCTCAAAGGATCACAGCCATCAATGCCAGATTGTTTACCCTTTCTCATACACTAGCCTTTGGCGATTCTAGGTTAGAATAGGTGATCAGTACTTCATGTTTGTTGAAGAGGTGATTAGAGTGAGTATCTGGTGGACACAATGGCTATGGGCCATCGACTGTAATTGGATGGTGGTCATCTGGAATCATCAGACATCCTGTCCTGAATGAGGGATTCATTGCTTACATTTACTTCAGAGCTAAACCCGACACATTACCCAATTCAAGGACCCCAAAGACTTCACTAAGAAGTCCTGGTGACTTCACTAGGGGTTCCAGTGACTTCACTCAGGGATCCTGGTGACTTCACTCAGGGTCCCCAATAACTTCACTCAGGGTCCCAGTGACTTCACTCAGGGGTCTTGGTGACTTCAGTCAAGGCCCCAGTGACTTCACTCATGGGTCCTGGTGACTTCACTCATGGGTCCTGGTGACTTCACTCAGGGGTCCTGGTGACTTCAGTCAAGGCCCCAGTGACTTCACCCTGGGTTACCAAAGTCTTCAGAGTACCACAGTACCCAACTCAGAGTATCTAATGAATTCAATGCAAAACCCACCACATTTTGTTTACATGAACATCCAGTAAAATCCTTCTGCATTCCCCTTCAGTTCTCAGAACGGCAAGTAACTTACAATTAAACCTTCCACATAAACTGCCTCACAGAGTCCAGTGATTTGGCTGATAAATCCACCACATTTCCTCTAATCAAATATGGGTAATCCTCTGTGGGCCTAAAACGAGAAGGTGTCAAACAGGTAGTGAGGTTACCAGGCTGCAGTCGCTCTCTACGACTTAACTTGTGTGATGTTCTTATCCCTGACACAGTGTTGTTAATAAAGAAAATACTCAGGGAATTTGGAGGATTTATAATGTCTACAATAATATCAGATTCTGATAGGAGATTTGTTTGAGACAGTTCAAGCCAGACAGGTCACTCTCCTAGATGAGACAATTGACAGGATGAAGGGAGATGACTTTGGCCAAATAATTAATCCTGCTCCTGTAAGTCAAGAGGTTATCTGTCAATAGGCTCATCATGACTGTCCCAATGCAGCCATAAAATTGATCATAATAATACCTGAATATCTAGGATATATATCACCTGGCCACAAACCAGTCTTTGCAATATGTGAATATCTGTATATCACATGGCCAAAAACTGGTCATTGCAATATGTGAATATCTATATAGCACATGGCCAAAAACTGGTCATTGCAATATGTGAATATCTCCTGGTCAAAAACTAACTTTATGTAAGCACATTTCCAACAGAAAATATCCACTTCAAAGAATCAACCTAAAGAGCCATTTTGGCCACCTGATCCCCAGTTGTGTAAGCATCATAGGAGCCTATGGACTGAGCACAGTAGACCACCAACATCGACAACAAGAATACGTGGGAGTCTTGAAAGTGTCCAGCATAACATTGCCTGTGTCACACCTCCATCACAGACCACCGGCCCCACAACCAAACAAGTACAAGTACCTTACTTCTGCCAGCCCTCCGTGTAATAATCCACATCCTCCAGTATTGTATCCCGAGATGAAGGTAGGACCGCAGGACAGTGTTTCTACTGTTGCCTCCGCTCAGCCCCTGGCACTACCTTTGCGTCCCGATCTCGCCACTTTGATTGTGGAGTACAGCTCTCTGTGTTTGTTTGTTTGTCGTCTTAATGAGGCTACTTTGCCATGTATTTGGCCTGAAGAGTCAAACCGCACACAGAGAACGTAGCCACTAAATCGTGCAGCGTTGAAATATTTGTCCAGTAAATACGTCTAAACTTGGACGCACACTCTAACCTTGCTACTGGGTCTGTCCGAGTTTCCTGTCCTTGTGTGGACGATCATAGACGTGTAAACGCAATATGGGAGATCAAACACAGGAAAATGATAACACCCATTGTACGATGTTTGTTTCCACTCGTGATACGTCAACATGAATGATACATACAATGTTGTTGTCAAACTATATAACAACACAGAACCAACTAAAAACACTGCTCATCTAACAACAACAACAACAACAACAACAACAACAATAATGCTTCACACTCAAGTATACTCAAATCATCATCACCCAAGTCAATGGATCAGTGTGCACGAAATTTTCATTCTCAGCTCCCTCGGGAGTATACAACTGTTTGTCTTAAGAAATGAGCACTGTGGGCTTTCAAATTTGATGCAAGGATCAGGGATATCATCTTAAACTATTGGTTGTGCAGTGATTGAGTGAATGGTGTTTTACACTGTAGTCAGCAAAATTCAAGCTGTATCACGGCACCCTGTAAATGATCGATGCTGGGCCAGCAGACTAGTGGATAATACGATGAGCAACAATGCATGGCGCCATGGCACGATGCCACACAAACAGTCATCTCAGACCCTGTATCCACCTTATATATTTGGCTCATATGACATGCATGGAGTGCTTGGGACCTAATGTATTTCTGGAGTCCCCAGTGGGGCTATAACTGCTCATGTAAACAGACACTACTTCAAAAGAAATGTTAAAAATCTAACTTTTGGGGGTCAAGGGACTTGAGACACCATGTGTCTGCAGCACCATCTGCAAGGGACAAGTCACGTCACTAAACATAGACTTAACAATCCCAACCTAAATCTTCAAACTGTCAATACTTTTCTAGGATGCACACTCTGGTTTTGTCAGGCCTGGTTGTTTGTCTTCCTGCTTTGCAATGGATGCAGGTTCAGCTGGAGTTGTATTTTCAGAAGTGCACTGCTTACTGTCCAGGATTTATGGCAGAGCTGACAGCAGGCAATCACACCATCAATATCCTCAATGACAGGATGTGTGTATAGCTAGCTTATACTTACATGAATGAGTGTTTTATAGCCACAATAATATATGAATATTAAAAACAAAATAACAATGTCGAGCTCACCTAAAATGTGATGAAATAATTGTCTATGTGAAAAATCGGATTAGAAATCTGTGAGAAAGCTTTAGAGACACCTGGGAATCATTCAAACAAAGTTTCAGCTCCATAGGTCTGATAGTTTCAGAAGAGATGTCGAAATGCAGTAACACAAAAAACGTTGGGGTATGTGAAAATTAAAGGTCTTGGCTTGATCAATAAGTGCCCAAAATGCATCATATGTTATGCTCCATATGAAGTACTTGCTGCATATCAAATTTCATAATCCAAATAATCATACCTGCAGAAATGTCTGAGTGATGAGTAAACATGTTATTTTTATGTTCAAAATCACACCAGAATTGTGACAGCACTCTTTAGAGACAACATAACTGGGATCATTCATACAAAGCTTCATAGGACTTGTAGTTTGGGAGATGGTGTCGAAAATGTAGAAGTTAACAACGGATGAACAGACAAAGAATGAGCGATGACATATTAGCTCCCTTTACATTCAGTCAGGTGAGCTAAAAGAGGTTGCTGGAGAGCAGTTTACATGGTTAGGAATACAGTAAATCAGCAAGGTCACAGATGTGACGTGGGTTTTCTTAAAGGTGGCTACCAAGTATATTTCTCACCCTATTCAGAAATTACAAGCCATGTACATACCTTTAAGAGTATCAAGGGTTTTGTCAGAAAACTGACAAGATACATTTGGGATTCTTGAGTTAACTTTAAAATAATCCCCACTTTGACAAAAACCCAGAAAGGATATAATTCTTGTTAACCTGAATCGTCCTAAAGCTTAGGACATTCCTGCACATATATCTACCACAAACCCTGTGTCTCTGACAATCTCACCTGAACATTGTATCTTAATCAAATGTCTACCTGTCTTCATTGACAGTGAGGCAAACAAGTGGTGGTTCTCTCTGTTCTGATTAATATCTCCAATAATACCTCCACTTAATCCACCAAATCCTAAAATATGAGGATTATAAAGCATCCACTCTCCTGACTAAATCCCTTTTCTTGCATATTTCATTGTAGAAGTCACTGAAAGGTCAGCTTTGGCCAGCGATTGACATGAAATGATCTATAGCATGTATCAACATGGAACTTACAGATGCTTTTATCATTTGTCTCAATATCCTTCACTTTGGAAACCCACAGTTGAGTGTTCACAGGCCAGAAAGGATTTAATGAGCTGTAAGAGAGCAGAAAATTTGAATTTAGCCACAGGTTATTAAATACCGAAATTGGCTGTGATTTGAACTTCAGACCGATTAAACTGACCATAAACCACTGTAGGAAAGAATGGAGTCGTATGGATTCCCGGGACGTGCATTATCCGTGTTCTGGTGACTCTTTCTGCAGGGCTAATCCACCATGGACAATGATCAGCTATTAAGTGACACCATGAGGGCAACAGCACACAAGTTGGTGTGTGTATACACTTCTGTTTTCTGGAGTGAATGGGCTTCACCAACACAATGATATCAAAGCTCTATCATTACTGTGTGCACTGATCAAATTGGTTCATGCATGTCAGTGGTCCACATTGTGAGCAATGATACACATCGTCAGGTATGACAACATCTTTCACAGATACATGGCTGTGTGCACTGATCAAATTGGTTCATGCATGTCAGTGGTCCACATTGTGAGCAATGATACACATCGTCAAGTATGACAACATCTTTCACAGATACATGGCTGTGTGCACTGATCAAATTGGTTCATGCACGTCAGTGGTCCACATTGTGAGCAATGATACACATCGTTAGGTATGACAACATCTTTCGCAGATACATGGCTGTGTGCACTGATCAAATTGGTTCATGCACGTCAGTGGTCCACATTGTGAGCAGTGATACACATCGTCAGGTATGACAACATACATTCAGCCATGTTTATCAAAGATACAGGAGTATCACTGATCGCACATGGAACATGCAATAGTTGTCAACAGTGGGAGGAGCAGTTATCCCCATCCTCATGGTCCACACCCAATCACACCCACACCTATCACGAGATGCTCATCCGAACCGTGAAGATCCGGGGTAGAATAGCTCTTCAGCAACCCATGCTAGCCGTAAAAGGCGACTATGCTTGTTGTAAGAGGCGACTAATGGGATCGGGTGGTCAGACTTGCTGACTTGGTTGATGCATATCATCATCGTATCCCAACTGCTTAGAACGATGCTCACGATGTCAATCACAGGATTGTCTAGTCCAGATTTGATTATTTACAGACTGACATCATACAGCTGGAATATTGCTGAGTGCAGTGTTTAACAACAAACAAACAAACAAACAAACAAACAAACAGATGCTCAGCCAACCATGTAGAATCTTTTACCACCGTAGCTACCCAATCACCAGTTTAGTTGCCTCGGATGAAAAGTGGACTACAGGCATCTTTGATACCTCTTTCTTTTATTGGGGTATGTTTTTCTGAAGATGAATTGTGAATACTAAGAGTTATAATCTCCGTGCTTTTCCTTGCCAATGAGGTTTCAGATGGGTCATTCCTTGTCCAGTCCAGTGTGTTTAAAAAAACATGAGAAAGGTGTTTAATTATGACCAAGCAGATGTGAAACTTAGATAGTCATCAGGGGTGTGAGGAAACTTCAGTTAGGAGCCTCGTGCAAACAGCAGACGAAATTACTGTCCCTTGAAACTGACTGGATGGCGTTAGCATCTAAGCTTAAAACAAACACAAGGAAATATTGCCACTTGTCATAACATGGTATATGAATAGGTGCTATGTTTCACACAGGAAATACTTTTTGTCTGCAAGACTGATGAAAATGTGTGAATTACTTGACCTTTTGGCTTCAAATACGGAATCAGGTTCCCTTATAGCCACTGTCTCGTCAGGTCAGAGTTCATTAAACTAGTCTAGACTGGGCAAGACAGAAATATACTGCCAGATTGAGAAGGAAAATACAAGGTTCATACAGGTTAGGGGAAAACAATTTCTTGACAATATTTCGTTGTTTTAAACATCTTTATTCTGTCAATGTGATGTTTCGGTACAGAATAAAAAAGTAAAGTTGAAATCCTCATTGTCCTCGTAGATATGTTCGATGAAAGTTAAAACAGGTGTTACATTTTCAACATATATACATTTGTAAACTTTTTAGCAAGAAGTCTTACTGATGTTGTGATGAATCAATTTCATCAATGATTGGCAGGTTTCGGCTCCAATAAAATCTGTGACTTATTATTTTCTCAATTAATATTATTGAATTTTGGGGGATGAAACAATTGAGTAGGAATCATAAAAAACAAGAAGGCTTCATGGCTTGTGCATTTTGCTACTGCAGTAACATTATGGCTGGAGGAGGGTGGGAGGGTGGTATGTTTGCTTCTGAGGTGGGCAGAAATATAAAATCTAATAATTTATTATCGGCTCATTTGGGGTACGTGGGACTACCCTTCCATGGAATCCCTAGGGTGCCATTACACTGACTGTTTCTTTGATCAGGTGGAACTCTTTAACATTTATGTCCCCTGTTTCACGCAATTGTTGATAATGTGCATGTTTTTGCAATAATGGTGTAACCACAAGGTATTACTAAAAATATAAAACAAATTTCCATACTGAGGCCTGTCAACAGCACACTGCTCGGATGTTTCCTTGCCACAAATAAGCTAAGGCTCTTGCTACATCTCCTGCTGGACCCTGGGGTAAGTTCCCGCCTTGCATCCAACACAGTCTTGCAAAGATATAGGCAAACAGACTTTTGACACTTTCTGAGCCCCTCAAACAGTCCAATACAAGTTTGAGAATTTCTGAATCAGCAAGGCAAATGTTGAACATTAGCACCCGTTCGAGGGTTACATAGGATGGGCTTATTGTAAAGTAGGTGGCTCAACGAGTGAGTGAGTGAGTGAGTGAGTGAGTGAGTGAGTGAGTGAGTGAGTGAGTGAGTGAGTGAGTGAGTGAGTGAGTGAGTGAGGTTTTATGCCACTTTCATGGCATGTCAGTTTAATGTGAGAGGTGAGAGGTGTTAGCCCAAATTGATGCAGGTTGTATGTGTTATTATGGTGCACATAAACCAAGCTAGGATAACAATCTGTTATTTGTATTCAGGATCCACAGATTTGGAATGGTTAAGGGACACTAGTCTGCATAACAAACTGTGCTGTCTGAAACCACTAAGTCTTCACAGAGAGCGAGTATAATTTTGTGCTCTCAGCAAAATTCCAAAAATATCAGGGGCATCAGAATTTGACTGTATACACATTGTCCCGACGTGGAGAATTGAACCCGGGACTATGGCACGACAAACAAACACTTTAACCAGTATGCCACCCAAATGCCCCAGATGCCTTCAGAATCAAGAGAACAATAAGTACATGGTAATATCCATCAGTTCTCCACTGTCGTCCAAAGCTGTCGTCTCAAGGACAGACAATGTGATAATCCACATGCAAGGTTGTCAAAATGTATAATCATTGCAGGGATCTACGTGGTCTATATATATGTGATTCCTGGAGACTCTAGGTAATAAATTTGGGGTACATTATAAGGTTTATTATTAAACAGAGAACCAAATAAAACACAAAGTAAGTGTGACGTCTTAGGCTTTGTATAGATGTGAATTTCATCCATACCCTTTTGCATCTTAATTTTTACGCATGATGGATGCAATATATTGCGTCTGCTACAACCCTGCCAATGCCCCTTGATTGGGCTATACTCATTTGTCCAAGCTATGAACTGAAGGCAAGTCTTAGACATGACAAGTGAAACCTTTAACCACTATTGGCTACTGCTCCAGAACTAGTTGTGAGACTAACACTGACATCATAAATCAGCTTCTGTGTGGCTCAATGATAGGTCCTCACCCCTCTCAGTCAGGGGACACAACCCATCATTCAGTGCCATCACCCCAGGGCTCACCCTATGAACTTTTTTCAAGGAGACAGTGTGTTTACCAAGGTTTATCCTTTCACATCCGGTAATCACCAGTCTCCAGTAAAGAATAGACCACAACCATGGCTCTATTTATCTCCCAGCCACAGAACAGCCACCCACAAATAAATCTCACGACTGCTTGTAAACCCCACATGAGGCAAATCAGGTAAAAGTACACCTTTAAGTGATCTGGAATCACAAGTCCTCTTAATGCATTTACATTTCACATTAATACACTAGAAGCAGCTTCAACCATTTCTAATCAAATAATCCATCACGTTTTCATTCAATGCCATGACGATAAGCATTCGTGACAGGTCATCAAATGAAAGTGAAATACATTGTGCAGGTACATAAACTAAAAGCTTCATTTAGTCACCAGCTCCACCTTAAAATGAGATTCTGATACCGTATCACAACCGACCATTTCACAATGGAAGAATAGCATTACTACACCATTAGCTTAATCAAGTGTACCTGACATGTTGGACATAAATCAAGACAAGGCCAGGCCACATTAGAGGTACAAATAAGCATATCCTCGCAGGTAAAGACCTGCTGGTTCACACAATGTTATCCTGTAGTGGACAGCAGGCTGTTCAATACCCGGTCATACATCATGGTAAGAATGTCCATACATCATTCTGCTGTTTCCACCTCTTTTGTCATTAACTGACCAAGCCATACATCCTGATCTTTGTAGGAAATGTCAGAGGAGTGAATTTGTGTTGGAACTTTAGAAGAAAGAATGTTTTTCCACTTTGTTGTAACATCTTTAAAAAAGTGTCTGCACACATTAAGATCCTCTTGGCCCCAACCTCCAAACCCACCTCTCTATGAATTTTTAAATATAAACTTCAATAATCTCAAACACAACATTTGAGTAACTCAGGTTAATGTAAATATGGGTGCATTTTACATTTACAAGAATTCTTATATGCATTTGGTTTTTTTCCCTTTGATATGCAATTCTAGAAGTAGGTAGTTGATGGAGATAAGATGTGTGGACTTCATGTTCTGTGTTCTCAAGGCACAATACTTCAAGGCACAACTCCATCTCATTTTTGTTAATACATTAACTCCACAATGACATTTGTGTGTGATTTATTTACAGGCTTGATAATACATAATATATTGGAAAGGCGACTCTAGTTGTATTTATTCCTCTGAAAATAGAGCACACACGTTCTGTCAATATAAGATCAAATGATTTCTGATCATATGAATAGAAGACTCCCCTTCTACTGCCTTACATTAACAACGCTGACTTATCACAATTCTATATTTTGTTTGGCTAAGAAAACCCAGAGACACTATTTCTATAAATTGTATGCTTGAAAGGTGTATGACAAATACTACATGAAACATCACCAAAAATAATCCAATTTTGGTGGCAATTTTCATGTAGAAGGTAGACGGGTAATGAGGATGGTGTCAGTCTTTAGGTGAATAGTATGCAGAAACTGAGAGACTTTCCTCGGCCAGATGGCTGAACTTTTGGATGGAGGCCGGGTCCTGATCACACCATATAGATCCCGACGGCTCCAATGAACAGTCGCAGCCCTCCCTACAACCAGACCCCATTATTAGGAGCCATTAATGCCACTGTGAGGTGGACACGGGCTTTAGTTAGCATAGTCACTCATTGGAGACTACTCAAATAATGTCGATGGGCAAACTACCCATTACAGTAGGGGGAGATTAGCGGCTATTGCTGTGAATACAGGTCGAGATCGCCAGAAGGTTCAAAGAGCCGAGCCACTAAGTCTGACTCGTCTCTGTCTCAGTGTCAGACATGGAATAGGCGGAAACACCCCTCAAGGGAGACAACTGTCGAAACAGGAGGGAGTCGCATCAGGATGGGGCTTCAGGCACGACATGACTAAAATTGTAAATGTTTGTGTCTCTTAATTCATTTGGTCTTGTCAAGAGACCTGACTGACCCAAGGCACCGTTAAACACTGATGTTGCTTGATATTTTGACAGTAGTTGTCAAGATTAGCAATCAATGGGTAATCAAATGATTCCAATGAATATAAATCTATCAAGACACGATATGGTTTTTTACAATATTCATTCTATAAAATTGAAATTTGGCACCCATACCCTGAGAATCCTGACAGTTGTGGATCA
This sequence comes from Haliotis rufescens, assembly GCF_023055435.1. Lineage (NCBI taxonomy): Eukaryota > Metazoa > Mollusca > Gastropoda > Lepetellida > Haliotidae > Haliotis > Haliotis rufescens. The sequence continues at coordinate 53,944,759 of NW_025963779.1, read as the reverse complement.
CTGAACCATCTGTTCAGAAGTGGTGCTTTCCTCAGTTTTTGTTTGTTTGTTTGTTGTTTAACACTGCACACAGCAATATTCAAGCCATATGATGGCGGTCTGTAAATAATCGAGTCTGGACCAGACAATCCAGTGATTGACATCATGAGCATTAATCCACGTTATTGGGATACGATGACATGCATCAACCAAGTCAGCGAGCCTGACCACCCGATCCCATTAGTCGCCTTTTACGACAAGCATAGTCCCCTTTTACGGCAAGCACGGACTGCTGAAGACCTATTCTAACCCCGGATCTACACTGGTTGTTTTTATTATAATTAAGTTATAATCAAATTCTTGACATGTACAATTGACAAACATACTATACTCAATGTTTTATAGGGATATCTGTCATTGACACCACAGCTTCCATATCCCAGTTTCATAAAGGTGAAAGGATTGAGTGTACAACCTGTCTATATTTGCACATGTGCAATTAGGCAATACTGGCACAAAACTGGCACTCTGTTACTTTTTAAATTTGTTTGTTGAAATATTCCATCTATTTTTTATGGGCTGAAATAGGAATGAATCGCAAATATTTAATCTTTGTATTTATTAATTTCAGAGCTAGATGTGAGCTGTCTTGTATGAATAATTGAACGAGGAATAATTTTTAACATCTTTAAATTTGTCTTGGTGTAGAATTAAGGGTTAATTTAGCTCAGTCAAGGTGTGTGTTCATTGTTTCCATGAATATCATTCATTTCAACATACCTATCTCAAACACTTGTCACATCATATGATCATTTTCAGACTTTTAACTTGTTAAAAATATAATTTTTCACACAAAAACATACGTTATCCTTTTGTGTTCCTTATAACTTTACACAAACATCATTTGACATTGAAAACCCTCAACTTGGTAAATCATTGTCCAGCTGGACAGGTTATGATGTGGTGACAAACATCTCGACACACATCCATCAAAATTACACTTGACATCAAAACTCCCAAGTTCTCCATAACCCCAATTTTGCAGATACAAAATCAAAGAAAGGACAAATCATCTTTGACACATAAAAACCGCAAGATTAGAGCACGGTGGTCGAAATCAGCATGAAAGGCGCTATATTTCAAAGGATTTTCTCCTCTTCCCTCTCAATCCAAGGGAGAAAATTACAAGTTTTTGACAGCTAGATCCCGTCAAATCGGGCCCAGTTGGAGAAGGAGGGGCATCAATGATTTGATATGTTTGACGGGACACCTGGACACGAGGTAGCGCCCCCTAGCGAACAGGGGCTTACGCTGGGCTTCATTGTCCTCCCCCTATTAAATGTGACCACTTAGACTAATGGGGAATATCAGAACTAGTGAGGACCGGGGAGGACTCTTGAAGGATCCATGCATGTCAATAACATTTGGGCCAGCGTGAGATAGATGTCGTAAATGATGCCTCAGACAATGACTACCTGGGACGAGGACAGATGGATAGCTCTCAAGATGCTTGTCAGTTTCGGGCAGCTTGCCAGCAGCTGTAATCAGAGGATTAACCCTATCAAAGACATACTCACTTGCCTGTCATTCTTAACCCCTTGTTCTGTGATTATGAGGTTCATTTTATCTCAAGTTCTTCAGCATTTATCATCCCTCCATTACATCATCGTTCTCCCATGTTGATGAAGCCAAACTAAAAGCCTCTTTGTTTCCTCATAATTTCAACCCTGCTGCCACTGAGTGATACAGACAAAATATCCTCTTTCCACCAATACTGCACACCACCACTTTACACCTTCTGTGACCTTCTCCTTCCACCAATACTGCACACCATCACTTAACACCTTCTTTGACCCTCTCCTTCCACCAATACTGCACACCAATACTGCACACCACCACTTTACACCTTCTTTGACCCTCTCCTTCCACCAATACTGCACACCACCACTTAACACCTTCTTTGACCCTCTCTTTCCACCAATACTGCACACCTTCTGTGACCCTCTCCTTCCACCAATACTGCACACCACCACTTAACACCTTCTGTGACCCTCTCCTTCCACCAATACTGCACACCACCACTTAACACCTTCTTTGACCCTCTCCTTCCACCAATTCTGCACACCACCACTTAACACCTTCTTTGACCCTCTCCTTCCACCAATACTGCACACGACCACTTAACACCTTCTTTGACCCTCTCCTTCCACCAATACTGCACACCACCACTTAACACCTTCTGTGACCCTCTCCTTCCACCAATACTGCACACCAATACTGCACACCTTCTGTGACCCTCTCCTTCCACCAATACTGCACACCAATACTGCACACCACCACTTTACGCCTTCTGTGACCCTCTCCTTCCACCAATACTGCACACCAATACTGCACACCACCACTTAACACCTTCTTTGACCCTCTCCTTCCACCAATACTGCACACGACCACTTTACGCCTTCTTTGACCCTCTCCTTCCACCAATACTGCACACCACCACTTAACACCTTCTGTGACCCTCTCTTTCCACCAATACTGCACACAACCACTTAACACCTTCTTTGACCCTCTCCTTCCACCAATACTGCACACCACCACTTAACACCTTCTTTGACCCTCTCTTTCCACCAATACTGCACACCACCACTTAACACCTTCTTTGACCCTCTCCTTCCACCAATACTGCACACCTTCTGTGACCCTCTCCTTCCACCAATACTGCACACCACCACTTAACACCTTCTGTGACCCTCTCTTTCCACCAATACTGCACACCTTCTGTGACCCTCTCCTTCCACCAATACTGCACACCAATACTGCACACCACCACTTAATACCTTCTTTGACCCTCTCTTTCCACCAATACTGCACACCTTCTGTGACCCTCTCCTTCCACCAATACTGCACACCACCACTTAACACCTTCTGTGACCCTCTCCTTCCACCAATACTGCACACCACCACTTAACACCTTCTGTGACCCTCTCTTTCCACCAATACTGCACACCTTCTGTGACCCTCTCCTTCCACCAATACTGCACACCAATACTGCACACCAATACTGCACACCACCACTTAACACCTTCTTTGACCCTCTCTTTCCACCAATACTGCACACCTTCTGTGACCCTCTCCTTCCACCAATACTGCACACCAATACTGCACACCACCACTTAACACCTTCTGTGACCCTCTCCTTCCACCAATACTGCACACCTTCTGTGACCCTCTCCTTCCACCAATACTGCACACCACCACTTAACACCTTCTGTGACCCTCTCTTTCCACCAATACTGCACACCTTCTGTGACCCTCTCCTTCCACCAATACTGCACACGACCACTTAACACCTTCTGTGACCCTCTCCTTCCACCAATACTGCACACCACCACTGCACACCTTCTGTGACCCTCTCCTTCCACCAATACTGCACACCTTCTGTGACCCTCTCCTTCCACCAATACTGCACACCAATACTGCACACCACCACTAAACACCTTCTGTGACCCTCTCCTTCCACCAATACTGCACACGACCACTTTACGCCTTCTTTGACCCTCTCCTTCCACCAATACTGCACACGACCACTTTACGCCTTCTTTGACCCTCTCCTTCCACCAATACTGCACACCACCACTTAACACCTTCTGTGACCCTCTCCTTCCACCAATACTGCACACGACCACTTTACGCCTTCTGTGACCCTCTCCTTCCACCAATACTGCACACCACCACTTAGCAAGTGAACCTTGATACAATGATCCATCACAATCCTGATATACAAGGCACAGGGGAATGCTGACATAAAAATAAACAAGAATTGTTGACAGATGGAGAAATTGGAGACTCAGACAACTGTGCCATGGATAAGAACGATAATTCCTTGTTTTAAAATGCATAAGAAATTGACACTTTAAGAGCAGACAAACACGTTTTTAAGTCAGGAAGGGGAAGCAAGTTCTTGTCACTGCCTGAAATACAGTAACCTCCAGGATGGATTATGTCCTTTCACAGCCAGGCAGTTCTTCACTAGATGCGCCTTGAGACACAACTAAACAGATCGTAGAAAAAGTCAACATAATCAGAACCTGTGAACCCATGATAACTGAATTCAGAAGGGTAATTTGAATGTAAAAAGCAGTTTTACAGCTTTTTATAGCGAGCAAGAGAAAACTCAATTTTGGTGGCATTCAGACTGTTGCTACACACAGGAGGACTCATCAAAGGCAGATTCCGTTTCCTTTAATTCAATATTTGTAATGAAATTACCTGAAGCAGTTTATTAGTTAGAAGTAGGGACATAATCCCACAGCTCCTGGTCTATAAAAACAATGTCCAACACATTTCAGCATCTTTGAGAAGCGTACATACATCAGGGTACTCTCCTCAGTGTTCATGCACCTCAGTACTCCTAAGTGTACATGCACCTCAGTTCTCCTTATTGCACATGCACCTCAGTACTCCTAAGTGTACATGCACCTCAGTACTCCTAAGTGTGCATGTACCTCAGTACTCCTAAGTTTACATGCACCTCAGTACTCCTAAGTGTACATGCACCTCAGTACTCCTAAGTGTACATGCACCTCAGTACTCCTAAGTGTACATGCACCTTAGTTCTCCTAAGTGTTCATGCACCTCAGTACTCCTAAGTGTACATGCACCTCAGTTCTCCTTATTGCACATGCACCTCAGTACTCCTAAGTGTACATGCACCTCAGTTCTCCTAAGTTTACATGCACCTCAGTACTCCTAAGTGTACATGCACCTCAGTACTCCTAAGGTTACATGCACCTCAGTACTCCTAAGTGTGCATGCACCTCAGTACTCCTAAGTGTTCATGCACCTCAGTACTCCTAAGTGTTCATGCACCTCAGTACTCCTAAGTGTTCATGCACCTCAGTACTCCTAAGTGTACATGCACCTCAGTACTCCTAAGTGTACATGCACCTTAGTACTCCTAAGTGTACATGCACCTCAGTACTCCTAAGTTTACATGCACCTCAGTACTCCTAAGTGTACATGCACCTCAGTACTCCTAAGTGTACATGCACCTCAGTACTCCTTATTGCACATGCACCTCAGTTCTCCTAAGTGTACATGCACCTCAGTACTCCTAAGTGTACATGCACCTCAGTACTCCTAAGGTTACATGCACCTCAGTACTCCTAAGTGTACATGCACCTCAGTACTCCTAAGGTTACATGCACCTCAGTACTCCTAAGTGTACATGCACCTCAGTACTCCTAAGTGTACATGCACCTCAGTACTCCTAAGTTTACATGCACCTCAGTACTCCTAAGTGTACATGCACCTCAGTACTCCTAAGTGTTCATGCACCTCAGTACTCCTAAGTGTACATGCACCTCAGTACTCCTAAGTGTACATGCACCTCAGTACTCCTAAGTGTACATGTACCTCAGTACTCCTAAGTGTACATGCACCTTAGTACTCCTAAGTGTACATGCACCTCAGTACTCCTAAGTGTACATGCACCTCAGTTCTCCTTATTGCACATGCACCTCAGTACTCCTAAGTGCACATGCACCTCAGTACTCCTAAGTGTACATGCACCTCAGTACTCCTAAGTGTACATGCACCTCAGTTCTCCTTATTGTACATGCACCTCAGTACTCCCAAGTGTACATGCACCTCAGTACTCGATCCTTATTGCACATGCACCTCAGTACTCCTAAGTGTACATGCACCTCAGTACTCCTAAGTGTTCATGCACCTCAGTACTCCTAAGTGTGCATGCACCACAGTACTCACTAAGTGTACATGCACCTTAGTACTCCTAAGTGTACATGCACCTCAGTACTCCTAAGTGTTCATGCACCTCAGTACTCCTAAGTGTGCATGCACCTCAGTACTCACTAAGTGTGCATGCATGAGGGTACAATCCAAAGAGTACCATAAAAGAATACCTGGTATATCAACCATGGTTGTCCTGTATGCATAAACATTGACAAAGTAACCCCATTATTTTACCTGTGCATCCCTTGGTATGGTAGAATACACTTGTATTCTGCATGTCCTGAACTTTGTTTCCATTAAGTTAATACCCTTCTATAATCACAGCAAGGTGTTGGAAAGACCCTTCTCAAATTTCAGTAAGGTGTCAAAAACACTACATATTGTACTTGTTGATGTAGATGATACATTGGCAACACTGGATCCCCGGCCACACTGGACTCCTGGCCACACTGGACTCCTGGCCACACAGGACCCTCCAGCCAGTATGGACCCCCGGCAACACTTAGACCTCTTGCAACACTGGACCCCCAGCCACACTGGACCGGGTACACTGGACCCCCAGCAACACTGGACGCCCCCAGCAACAATGGACCCCCAGCAAAACTGGACCCCCGGGCAACACTGGACCCCCCGGCAACACTGGACCCCTGGGCAACACTGGACCCCCAGCCACCCTGGACCGGGTACACTTGACCCCCAGCCACACTAGACAGGGTACACTGGACCCCCAGCCACATGCCTGGGACCCCCTAACATCCACAGGGCTCATACATATCCAAGTAATTGCTGCATCAACCAGTTCAGTCATTCATGTTTCAATTTCTATTTTACATAAAACTACTGGAATGATTGTAGAATTTTAAAGATTTGTTTCAGAAAAGTGCTGAACACACTACTGGCTAAAGTTTCAGTGCAGTTATCTCACCAATGCTGAAAGAAGATAATAATTGTGCTCCAATTTTCATCCTTAATATTTACATAACATCCTCCAATATTTACAACTTTATTCCCAAATCTTCTGAATACAAATTACAATGACAAACTAAATTCCATAAAGCTTAAGAAGGTTAACAAAAACTTAAATTATTTTATAGAAGTTTGAATGTATCTTATGAAATTGTCATGTGTAGTTTCATTCCTACACTACGAGTCCTTCAACTTGAAGAAAGAAGTTTGATAAAGTTCAGCAAATGTGGTAAACATTCCCAGGGTAGTTATACTTTAAACAGTAACATCTTTCATCACCGGTCTCCTGCATTCCCAAAGTAAATATCTAAACATTCACACACTTTAGCACCCAGTTTGGATCACTGTGTTACATCTCGTATAAGCAGTGCTTTACACAGGCTACACACACACACCATATCTTGTCGAAAGTCTTGGTCAAATAAGCCAGTCGTGTCGTTCATGAGCCGACTTTCCCTTGTCTTTTTTCTCTACATCTGTACTCGAAAATCTACGACCAATCTTAGCAGGAAGTTGTATCATTTAGCCCGACTTAAATAAACAATTCTCCGATTCCACTGATCCTGTATATGTCCTGGATATGTTAGAGACGTATGAGGGCAATAAAAGACATTTTGTATTTAAATTGATCTCACATGCTCATGCTGTTTACAGGATGATGCTATTTCCTTTATATTTGTTGCCTTAAAAATCAAACATCCTGATATCAGTCCTCATGGGCACCAGATGCTATTACATAACACATGTAATATGCATCTGGGAACGGCTTTAAAATGATTTTCTACATCCATTCTAATAACTATTTTGTCTCAAGCCTTTCCTGATTTTGCTGGAAATGAACATTGCTGGAGTCATAAAACAAAGCAACTGATATTGCTAATGTGGAAAACATTGTTCAGTAATGTTTGTCTCCAAATATTCTGGTCAACGAGAAATTGTATATTTACCTAACACTTACAAAGGAAATGAATTTTTTCCAGATACATGGCACAAACATTGTGTTTGAATGAATACACAGTGTCAATTTATACAGAAGTCTCTGAAAAAATATACAGCTAGAATATTCCTTTATGTAGCATAACACAACAGCGCCTGTGTGTGATATGGTTAGCTCACTGCAGAGTAAAGAAACATTCACTCACTCACACACCAAATCACCCACTTATCCAACCAACAGTGTGATGAAGCTGAAATATTGCTGAATGCAGAGTAAAGCAGTCACTCATTCACAATCATTCACAATCACTCACTCTCACTCATACTCACATTGTTACTTACCCCACTCAAATTCACTCACATTCACTGGCACTCACATTATCTGTCACTTACATTTTCTCACTCACTCACTCACCCACCCATTCACCTCACTCACCTCACTCACCTTACCCACTCACCCACCCACCAACTCACCCATCCATTAACCACACTCACCCATCCATTAACCACACTCACCTTACATCACTCAATCACTCACCCATCCATTCACCTCACTCACCCATCCATTCACCTCACTCACTCACCTATCCATCCATCCATCCAACTCACTCACCTTACCTCACTCACCAACTCACCTATCCATTCACCACACTCACCTTACCTCACTCAATCACTCACTCATCCATTCACCTCACTCACCCATCCATTCACCTCACTCACCCATCCAACTCACTCACCTTACCTCACTCACCAACCCATTCACCACACTCACTCACTCCATCCATTCATCACACTCACTCACTCGCTCACTCACCCACCGACCCACTCACTCACTCACTCACTCACTGCATCCATCCATCCATTCATCTCACTCGCCTCACTCACTCTTTGCTCCCGGTGGAACTGCCCACAAGTAGAGTGACATATCACACATAGCATGTCCCTCCGGAAATGGTGAGTGCATGTTCAGGCATAATGATGTTCAATGACCTTCACTGACCCTTTGGTTATTACGGAGTTCAGGTACACGCGGAACCAGTCAATCCACAAATGTCACATGAGTGCAAAGCAATAATGTCATCCCCCTAATCAAATAATCCACATTAGACTAATTCATTTAGGTAAACTTGGCTGGACAGTTGATGACTTACTGTAAATAGTACCCACAGTTGGAAAGTGAGCAGGTATGTTATGCTACTTAAACTGGTATAACACATCTAACAGTGCATGTTGGTTACATTTACAGAGGAAATGAACAAAAAGAAGCTTATCCTTGTTGTTATCACAGGGTTGACGTAGGGTTACAGAAAACTGATGCTACTACAGTTTAGTCAACTCATCTTTTAAACACATAATGCAGATAAATATTGACTTCTCAGAGTGAAATATTTGGCCAATTGTTCTACATCCTTTTCATGTATAAAAATAAAGACATGCCATTCAGACCAGAAAATCAATTCCATAGAAGTAAGTTTATTCTGTCTGCTTAAGCTTCATCTTGACAATCATCAAGTACTTCAGCAAATTTTTTTTTCATGCTCTTTTGAAATTTCTTATTGTCTTTTTGCAACATATCTAAAAAAGCATCTAATACTCATTTAAGTAGTGAGCAAAGCAATTTACTTTCTTATTTTATGTAAGTGTTAACCCAAATACTGCAAAAATAAACAAAACAATCTCACTGCTCTTTGATAAAAAATATGTTGTTGGACTTGTTTATTTCCCTTTATAATTTCAATAGGAAATTAGCTTCAATCAGCACGATTTGGGTTCTACCACCTCCAGTCTCTTAACATGTTGACATTGAACATCCATAAAACCAACAGTTAATTTTATTTGGTTCAAACTGAATTTTCGTAATGAAATATTCTAAATCAGTAACTTGTTCAATCTTTTCAAGACATGTTTCTTCTTTTTTTCCCAAGCAGGATAAGTTAATTAACATTTTGATATAACACATCTGTCCTGTTTGATAAAGATCCTGTCTAAATTACAAATATTCAATTTTTCTGAATTGATAAAGATCCTATCTAAATTACAAATATTCAATTTTTCTGAGTCATATTCCTGCAAATTGAGTGTCAAATAGTACAATTCATGTCCGTGCAGCGCAATTGCCAAAATTACTGATATGCACAAAAAAAGCACTCTTGCACCTCTGAACCCGTCCGTAATTAGTGTCCAGTATAATCTTGGTTTTCCACACTCCTCCCATGAACAATATCCTACTACTAATTGGCTTTTCTAATTACCCTGATCAAGTCACATTCACTGGGAGACTAATTAACAGTATTTGATGTAGGCGACAGACCTCTTCCGGATTGTCACCTTCATAATGTGACATTAATGCCATCAGGTTGTCTTGAGAATACCAGCATGGGAAGTCGGCATAGGGGGGACATCCCTGGTAATCGAGTTACTAAATTATAGAGAATTTAATCAGATGAGAGGAATTATGAGATATGGTTTAGAAAATTATCCCAGCTTTATTTCGTCTCACATGTAATGAGTCAGACAGAAAAGGGCATATTTCCTTCAAAGATTTGTCTAATCCTTGTAACCTGATTACTTCTGTTGCAGTCAGCATCTGTGAAATGGCTTTGAGGAGATGACAATGGTTTAAACAGATTAGTGACAGTTGAACACCTTTAACATGAAGATGTAAGCAAGGATAACTGGTACAACAAAACACAGAGTGAGTTACTTTGGTTTAATGCTGCTTTCGAAAGTTTTTAATTATGCCACTTAAAGGCCTGAAGGGGTCTTTGACGAGGAAGGAAGGGGTGTATGTCTTTGACGTGGAAGGAAGGGGTGTAGGTCTTTGACGTGGAAGGAAGGGGTGTATGTCTTTGATGTGGAAGGAAGGGGTGTATGTCTTTGACGTGGAAGGAAGGGGTGTAGATCTTGGATGTGGAAGGAAGGGGTGTAGGTCTTTGACGTGGAAGGAAGGGGTGTATGTCTTTGACGTTGAAGGAAGGCCTGAAGGGGTGGAGGTCTTTGATGTGGAAGGAAGGGGTGTAGGTCTTTGACGTGGAGGGAAGGGGTGTATGTCTTTGACGTGGAAGGAAGCCTGAAGGGGTGTAGGTCTTTGATGTGGAAGGAAGGGGTGTAGGTCTTTGACGTGGAAGGAAGGGGTGTAGGTCTTTGACGTGGAAGGAAGGGGTGTATGTCTTTGATGTGGAAGGAAGGGGTGTATGTCTTTGATGTGGAAGGAAGGCCTGAAGGGGTGTAGGTCTTTGATATGGAAGGAAGGGGTGTAGGTCTTTGATGTTGAAGGAAGGGGTGTATGTCTTTGACGTGGAAGGAAGCCTGAAGGGGTGTAGGTCTTTGATGTGGAAGCAAGGCCTGAAGGGGTGTAGGTCTTTGATGTGGAAGGAAGGCCTGAAGGGGTGTAGGTCTTTGATATGGAAGGAAGGGGTGTAGGTCTTTGATGTTGAAGGAAGGGGTGTATGTCTTTGACGTGGAAGGAAGCCTGAAGGGGTGTAGGTCTTTGATGTGGAAGCAAGGCCTGAAGGGGTGTATGTCTTTGACGTGGAAGGAAGGCCTGAAGGGGTGGAGGTCTTTGATGTAGAAGGAAGGGGTGTAGGTCTTTGACATGGAAGGAAGGGGTGTAGGTCTTTGATGTGGAAGGAAGGGGTGTATGTCTTTGATGTGGAAGGAAGGCCTGAAGGGGTGTAGGTCTTTGATGTGGAAGGAAGGGGTGTATGTCTTTGACGTGGAAGGAAGGGGTGTAGATCTTTGATGTGGAAGGAAGGGGTGTAGGTCTTTGACGTGGAAGGAAGGGGTGTATGTCTTTGACGTTGAAGGAAGGCCTGAAGGGGTGGAGGTCTTTGATGTGGAAGGAAGGGGTGTAGGTCTTTGACGTGGAAGGAAGGGGTGTATGTCTTTGACGTGGAAGGAAGCCTGAAGGGGTGTAGGTCTTTGATGTGGAAGCAAGGCCTGAAGGGGTGTATGTCTTTGACGTTGAAGGAAGGCCTGAAGGGGTGGAGGTCTTTGATGTGGAAGGAAGGGGTGTAGGTCTTTGACGTGGAAGGAAGGGGTGTATGTCTTTGACGTGGAAGGAAGCCTGAAGGGGTGTAGGTCTTTGATGTGGAAGCAAGGCCTGAAGGGGTGTATGTCTTTGACGTGGAAGGAAGGCCTGAAGGGGTGGAGGTCTTTGATGTAGAAGGAAGGGGTGTAGGTCTTTGACATGGAAGGAAGGGGTGTAGGTCTTTGATGTGGAAGGAAGGGGTGTATGTCTTTGACGTGGAAGGAAGGCCTGAAGGGGTGTAGGTCTTTGATGTGGAAGGAAGGGGTGTATGTCTTTGACGTGGAAGGAAGGGGTGTAGATCTTTGATGTGGAAGGAAGGGGTGTAGATCTTTGACGTGGAAGGAAGGGGTGTATGTCTTTGACGTTAAAGGAAGGCCTGAAGGGGTGGAGGTCTTTGATGTGGAAGGAAGGGGTGTAGGTCTTTGACGTGGAAGGAAGGGGTGTATGTCTTTGACGTGGAAGGAAGCCTGAAGGGGTGTAGGTCTTTGATGTGGAAGGAAGGCCTGAAGGGGTGTAGGTCTTTGATGTGGAAGGAAGGGGTGTATGTCTTTGACGTGGAAGGAAGGGGTGTAGGTCTTTGATGTGGAAGGAAGGGGTGTATGTCTTTGACGTGGAAGGAAGGCCTGAAGGGGTGGAGGTCTTTGATGTGGAAGGAAGGGGTGTAGGTCTTTGATGTGGAAGGAAGGGGTGTAGGTCTTTGATGTGGAAGGAAGGGGTGTATGTCTTTGACGTGGAAGGAAGGGGTGTATGTCTTTGACGTGGAAGGAAGGCCTGAAGGGGTGTATGTCTTTGACGTGGAAGGAAGGGGTGTAGGTCTTTGATATGGAAGGAAGGGGTGTATGTCTTTGACGTGGAAGGAAGGCCTGAAGGGGTGGAGGTCTTTGATGTGGAAGGAAGGGGTGTAGGTCTTTGATGTGGAAGGAAGGGGTGTAGGTCTTTGATGTGGAAGGAAGGGGTGTATGTCTTTGACGTGGAAGGAAGGGGTGTATGTCTTTGACGTGGAAGGAAGGCCTGAAGGGGTGTATGTCTTTGATGTGGAAGGAAGGGGTGTATGTCTTTGATGTTGACCACTTTGGTGAAATCCACAAGCAAGGGTATATGGTGCTGACACACTGTGAAACTACATACAACATTAGGTCGAACTAGGATTTATGATCATAGGTTTCTGGCAAGTGTTTGGTTTGTTGATGAATGCTGCACTCAGTAATATTCCAGGCATATGACAGCAATCTATAAATAATCGAGTCTGGACCAGACAATCCAGTCAATGATGTCATGAGCATTGATTCATGCAATTGGAATACAATGACATGCATCAACCAAGTCAGCGAGATAGACCACTCAATCCCATTAGTCGCCTCTTACTATAAACATAGTCACCTCTTACAGCAAGCATGGGTTGCTGGACCTGTTCTATCCAGGATCTTCTCTGGCATGTGTAAGGGAAACAACTTAGCACAGTACATTGCAGCACTGTAGACAACAGTCCCACCCAAACACTACCAAATGCTAGAGATATGCTAAATACAGATACTGGCTTGTTATCATACCTCTTGTACATGTAACAGAAGAAAACATGTGTTTAGTTGTTGTTTAATGAAGCAAACTGCAATAGTCCAGCCACATGTAATGACATGTAATAATCTGCATCTGGACCACACAAACCAGTGAATGATATTATGAACAACATCCTATAGCATCAGGGTCACGTAACCATGGTGTAGGACATGACTTTGCTTGCATCTATCTCCCTGGTCCCAAATCCCTGAATAAATGAATATGGATGCAACAAGACAGTAATACTATCATGATAATGTGATTTTACAAATTTCATCGAATATTATTTAGAAGAAATAATTTTAGCTTTTTTATAGTTGTAAATCTTTTGTTGATTTTCATTACCTTTTTATTTTTCCATTCCTATGAAGATGCATTGACAGTAAATAAAAATAAATTCTAAATATTTTATTTTATTTATGATGTGCTTTTGGTTGGTTGAAATGCACTTGGAAAATGAAAAAGTGTTGCCATTTACAACGGTCAGAGAGAGAGTGGAACAGTAGATGATGAGGCTGTGTGTCATCAGCAGCAGCATGAGATCTATCAGTGATACGGTCTGGAAGTAACCACTCGGTCATCGTTCACAACAAGCCAATTAGAATTCAAAACAGCAAACATGTCATATAAAATTAGAAAAAGATGTCATCGAATCCTGATCAAGCATCACGTTATCAACATCAAGTGATGTTCGGTCCTGTCAAGAGAGCCTGTCTCTTTCATGTCCAGATAATCCAAGCACAATACACAATGGGAGGGATCAAATATGCTGTTGTGGACATAAAACTGAGAGGAGTTACTGTCCTGTTCACTGATGAGAATTCAATGAGCTGGCCAAAGTTACAAGATCCCCCTCAAAGGTTCTCCCATCCATGCTATCATGTTATCACAGGGACTGTGAGCTGAAGCATGCGCAACCCTTGAAACAGGGAGCATGATACTGAGAGGGTTAAACCTTTGTCATTACCAAAGCCATTGAGCCTTGTCAATATTTAACAAAGCTGCTCTGCAAATTTATTGTATGTTTTAAATTTGTGGTCACCAAAGTCCCTTCGATGCAATATACACATAATTTCAGACCAATACCTTTAATCTTTACATTTAGATAATTGAATTAAGTTAAACAGAAATACTTTCATTCATTATCAATAAATAAATAAACATTCTCATCTCCAATTTTCAAATTGGGATAAACGATGGAAATGAATGAAAGATTGAGTGATAAACATGAAAAGAATGTTACCTTAGAAAAGAAATGAATATTGCTTAAAATCTTCCCAAATGTCTATATCACAATGATATTTCTACCTCCAAATATTAAGAGAGTCGTAAACCTCTCCAATCCCCTCAACCATACATTTATGTCGTTATTGTCTCCTGGATATATGGCATGCAAGTTTACGAGAGTTTTATTTATATATTCAGCATTGAGAAGACCTAAATCAAACAAACACCCAACAAAGGATGTTCTTTCCACAGAGATAATATTCAAAGCAATAAGCTCCACTAAGACTATACCTCTATGAGAGGCCCAGCTGCCATCATTTAGCTTCCGACAATATCTCCATGTTAAGTCTGTAGTACAAAAGAAACCATAAAATCTCTGTGTTATGTACTGTTACGTGACACAGCCTATCTCTCGGCCATAATGCTGTCAGAGAAAAACAAGGACCACATCACTCACCTCCAATATGCAAATACAGGTATAATCCAATGGTCCTCCCCAACATGAAAAAGTCGGACACACGCTGACACCACGTAAAGTTAATCCTGGTGAAAGGCCGGTGGTGATGTCACTTTCAACTGATGACACAATGCAGTCTCTGAACCTACAATAAACAGACAGAGTAAGTGGAAAATGCTTTATGCAAGATCTCTAATTTATTTAAGAAAATCTGGGCCTGGGCACTGTGCATGGCTCCCTTGACATATAAGCGACATATTCTAATAGCTATAAAGGAATTGTGCTTTACAAGGGATTAATACTTAAAGTTTCCAATGTGAGAAAAACAACTTTTCGTTTCAAATCCAAGTCCTGCAAGCCAAGCTTTTATACATCTTCACAAAGGTTTCAGCTCTCCTGTGCATGTGATTTTCAGAGAGAAATTTAAAAATTTTGTATACATGTTTAACAAAATGTTTTCAGTCATATTCCAGCAATATCATGGCAGGGGACACCAGAAATGGGCTTCACACATTGTACCCATGTGAGGCACATGAATTTGAAGTTTCAGAGTATTTATCTTAATGTAAATAGATTTGCTTTTGACTTGCAAACTGTTAGAAAGTTGGCATCCATTAACTAGCATGATATGTAAACATTTAAATTTCAACAATTGTTAATTGTGACAACTTCAACCGAAGACTTCAATACCAACTGGTTTAGTCATGAATATGAACATCAGTCCTTGCTAATGTATCCTCAGTACTATGCAGTAGTATCTGAGGTACCCCATTAAACATCCCCATCATGATCACAGTTGGTAATAATACTCCCTGCTTCAGCTGCTCCATTTATCTTTGGGAAAACTCCCAGGGCAGAATCACAAGTCTCTGGCCTCAGACCTGTGTGTCCGCCTCAGTGCATGAACCATCCTTACTGAATATATCCATGGTGAACCATCTAAACTCCCTGTAAACAGGCAGGAGAGAGAACACAGCTCTAGTCCTGACTTACATACACTATGACCTGGAGAGATCCCTGCCTCGTTACAACATCACACGTTATTGCACATAAAGGCCATCATAAATCTCAACACAAAGAATGAAAAAAATATTTTTATATACATATACATATTTGAAATATTTGAAATGTTTATGGGACCAGGTTTCATATTTTACAAAATTAAAAAATTTTCGGACACATTTGAAAGATATTAAGATCAAACTTAGAAACTAAACCATACACAATGATAGTAGTTATCATTGGAGGTAATGTGTAAAAGTAATAATCAAAATGTTGTGTTGCAAATATTTGTAAAACTCCACAGCGATGCTAAATCTTTAAAAATAATTAAGAAATTTATTGGCACATTTTCAAATTGAAGTATTGAAATCAGAAGTTAATGACACGTAGTGCACACATTTTCTGATGTCAAAGCAAGGTTATGAATGCTACAGTGAGCGAGTGAGTGAGTATGGTTTAACGCCGCTTTTAGCAATATTCCAGCAATATCACGGCGGGGGACACCAGAAATGGGCTTCACACATTGTACCCATGTCGGGAATCAAACCCGGGTCTTCGGCGTGACGAGCGAACGCTTTGACCATTAGTCTACCTGACCGCCCTATGAATGCTACAAATGAAGATAATATCAGTTTGTGTACATAACAACCAAATGCCAGGTACTGGCTATGGATTTCCTGTAGAGAAATATATACCTGTATGCTTGAACGATTGAATGAATGAATAAATACTGCTATGTCGGTACTGCTGGAAGAAATGTATTGAACTGAGACTCCCACTATGGGAGGAACACATGACAGCTATGACAACCATGTATAACAAGTACTACGAGCCATCACATATCTGTTCCACTCCTCTTTACATACCTCAAGCATATCCCCACACGGTAATACACAACTCAAACCACATACCTCCCTACACCGCTAAATGTCCATCCACGGATACAAAACCGAGTCACATACAGCCACACGAGTATGCTAGCGTCCCATGACAATACATCCAAACACTGACTATGGGAATCAGCTACTGGCGGTCAAACAGATACACCTGGCTAGAGACCTCTCGTTACAGGTGTGAGTGGATGACAGCGCTTGGATCTGCAGGCTCGGTGACCCCTGACCCGACTCCTCCAAGTTCACAATACTGGCCGGCCCTCTATAGCAGCCAGGTAACGAGGTGGTTGATATGACTGCAGGGGGTGATAAAGAATAAAGGATGCTCCAACTCAATAAAACTGTATCTCAATGATTTCTTCACACTATCATCTGGTAGTATTGGGGCATCAAATCCGATTTTAAACAATATATGTTCGCTGGATTACCTTCAGGATGAGATGTCTCCGTACCCGGCGTGGTAGCTGATGGGCTATGATATGTTACTGTTCATTGTGTGAACTAAATTTAAAATCCAACAGATGTACTGTCTATGTTCTGTGACATTTCTTGATGGTTTTACAGACAACCACACTCTAAAATTCTCAAACGTTTACCAAGAAAAGGTTTTAAAATGCTGAAAAGTTAAAATACAGATATTTGTTCAATTTGAACCACTATGTTTTCTTAAATTTGAACACAAAACCTTTGACTACTATCACACAAATACCCTTATAATTAAAAGGCAATTTAAAAGAATATCCTGAATGATTTTCTCATGATCCATTTTAATCTCATGTTACAAACTGCATATTGGAAAATTTACCTTGAAAATTAAAAGGAAAGAAAATTAATTCAATCATTGTAGTGCAATCATAAGCAAAACTGAACTGAACTCATGACTTACCCCATCAATGGCTATTTTCTATATTAATTAAAAATAAACAGCAGGTAGCTTGCCATATAAGGTAAGGAGTGTAATTACTTTCAACACTGTTAATATAAGGTCATACAAGGTTGCAAAAAGAGCCATGGATCATTTTGAATCCAATAAAAAAAATACAAATGACTAAATCTTAATTTTTATAAAAGCTTCACAAAGAATTCTAAAATCTTAATGATTAAAACCATTTTCCACATTTATTTGATAATTCAATTCTCCCCCATGGGGACATACTGTTTCCAAAACATCATCTGATGATACACTGAGGTTGACAAATGAAACTACGTATCAGAATACTAGATAGAGGGACTGCAGACAGAGGAAGAGTGCAGTCCTCCTTCTCTCCGGGATCCTAGGTTCCCTGTTGTGATTCAATAATTGCAACAACAATGTCTGCAACTTCCACCTTGTTATGACGAAAAGTAAATGCATTCTGGAGTATCATGTTGCTATTTAAGTTTGGGTGTGTTTCTAAATATTGATTATTGCTATCCTTATTACTCACTAATATCTTTGTTCTGATAAAGACGTTAATTACAGCCGTGACATTGTGTGTATCATTTTCCTCTTTTTCATCCCATTTTTCCTTTGTGAAACACAGCACAGTTAGATGATAAAGCATTTTAACAAAAATTGAAATCTAAACAATATCGTGTGCAGGCTGACTATTTTTAAGTCTAAGGTTATGAGAATGGGTCAGGCTTATTCAACAAATTATCTACAAATTACATACCTACAAATTGGCCTGCATTTAAATGTAACTGTAGGGTTAAATTCTTCTTATGCATGAAAACATATTTATACTGCCTGCAGAATGAGACTGTAACAAAATTTGTATGTGAGGATTATAGCAATGACATATATATTAGTTTGAAGGTTATGCATGAAAGGCCTCTAGGCCCACAGCCAAGTGGTTTGCAGGTCTTGTGTTGAGAATCAAACAATGGGTTTCTGCAGGTCTCTGAAGTCTCAAGAAGTCTCTGAACTACAAGTTGAAGCTTTTGGGGGAATTGTCTTTTCATATATAGAAACAAAATCTGAGAATATCTTCATTTTCAGAAATTGAAGAATTATAGACTTGGCAAATTATTGTAGATTTGTTTGGAAAGTTGTGGATATTGTGGATACTCTTGTTTCCAGGTCAGTATTAAGTTTGAGCCCTTTATGATGTGGATACTATAAGGTCAGGACTACTGAATTTCTTGTTTTTTACATAGTTTCTTCTTTGATATGGCAAGAGGCAGTTGGCAAAATGAAATTATGTGAGGGTTCATTTGAGATAATTGCTGTTTTGAAATACCAATAATTAGATGTATAAAAGCATGATAAAATACTGCATTGTACAGCAGTCACTACATCTCTGGTTTGTTTCTTTAATCAAACATACAGATGTGTAAAATACATATTTAATCAAACATACAGATGTGTAAAATATATATTAATTAAATATGGCAATGTTTAGAATTTTTTTAATTTCTAGTTGTTGTTTTTACTAATGTACACAAGGTAGACTGACTTCGTAAAACAATAACATTAACTCGTGAGTCATTCCCGCAAAAATCTAGATATACATACAGCACAAACTTGTACTCAAATTATTACAGGTTGTTATACACAAAGTATACAGAGAGTTACCTGCCTTTAATGTGCACCAACATGGAGGAAATGTCTGGATACATGAAGTAAAAAATGGGGCAAGCACAAATCAAAAACAAAAAGTATTTACTCTTTACGATATCCCCCAGTACAGTGATGATAATTTTTCTCATTTTTTCACTGCAACTACTTGTAAAATACTGAGTCAACATATTCAAAGATTTATTAACCCACCTCACTTGACAAATGTACAAACATAAGCACACCTTCAAAATGTCAATCAAATTATCAATTTTGCTAAAAGTAAACACAGATTTAGAAACATGGATGAGAGCTTTCCAAACTTAAAACTCTCTGGATGACCACTCCAACAGAGGGAAGGTCCTTGTCTGCCATGTGGAGTGTGTTTAAAAATCTCACTGTTCATCAGCATCTAAATTGACCCCATTGAGGGCCGGCCAATGGCACTTTGGACTCAAATCAATTCAAGAATTGCAAATTTCCCTTGTTAAGAAGGGAAGACTGGATGGTATTAGAGTGGTGGGTTTTATTGAAGAATTTCCAATAATGAGATGAAGCAGGGCAGAAATAATGAAAATAATAGTATTTCAGATTTTAAAAACATTGGTGTGTAATTTCATTTTAGAATTCTTTCTTTTTTTAACCAAAAATTGAACAAGACAACTATCATTGAAATTTGTCAAAACATCTTCATACATGATAGGAAGACAACTGTCAGTGCCGGCTTCTAGAATCACAGTATCAAAGTGGATGCTGGGTTTAGCATCAGGTATCAATATGGTAGCCAGATAACATGATGGCTTCTAGGATCATGGTAACATGGTGGCTCCTGGGATCATGGTAACATGGTGGCTTCTGGGATCATGGTTACATGGTGGCTTCTGGGATCATGGTAACATGGTGGCTTTTGGAATCATGGTAACATGGTGGCTTCTAGGATCATGGTAACATGGTGGTTCCTGGAATCATGGTAACAAGGTGGCTTCTGGGATCATGGTAACATGGTGGCTTCTGGGATCATGGTAACATGATGGCTCCTGGGATCATGGTAACATGGTGGCTTCTAGGATCATGGTAACATGGTGGCTTCTGGGATCATGGTAACATGGTGGCTTCTAGGATCATGGTAACATGGTGGTTCCTGGAATCATGGTAACAAGGTGGCTTCTGGGATCATGGTAACATGGTGGCTTCTAGGATCATGGTAACATGGTGGCTCCTGGGATCATGGTAACATGGTGGCTTCTGGGATCATGGTAACATGGTGGCTTTTGGAATCATGGTAACATGGTGGCTTCTAGGATCATGGTAACATGGTGGTTCCTGGAATCATGGTAACAAGGTGGCTTCTGGGATCATGGTAACATGGTGGCTTCTGGGATCATGGTAACATGATGGCTCCTGGGATCATGGTAACATGGTGGCTTCTAGGATCATGGTAACATGGTGGCTTCTGGGATCATGGTAACATGGTGGCTTCTAGGATCATGGTGACATGGTGGTTCCTGGAATCATGGTAACAAGGTGGCTTCTGGGATCATGGTAACATGGTGGCTTCTAGGATCATGGTAACATGGTGGCTCCTGGGATCATGGTAACATGGTGGCTTCTGGGATCATGGTAACATGGTGGCTTCTAGGATCATGGTAACATGGTGGTTCCTGGAATCATGGTAACAAGGTGGCTTCTGGGATCATGGTAACATGGTGGCTTCTAGGATCATGGTAACATGGTGGTTCCTGGAATCATGGTAACAAGGTGGCTTCTAGGATCATGGTAACATGGTGGCTTCTGGGATCATGGTAACATGGTGGCTTCTGGAATCATGGTAACATGGTGGCTTCTGGGATCATGGTAACATGGTGGCTTCTGGAATCATGGTAACAAGGTGGCTTCTGGGATCATGGTAACATGGTGGCTTCTGGGATCATGGTAACATGGTGGCTTCTGGGATCATGGTAACATGATGGCTCCTGGGATCATGGTAACATGGTGGCTTCTAGGATCATGGTAACATGGTGGTTCCTGGAATCATGGTAACAAGGTGGCTTCTGGGATCATGGTAACATGGTGGCTTCTAGGATCATGGTAACATGGTGGCTCCTGGGATCATGGTAACATGGTGGCTTCTGGGATCATGGTAACATGGTGGCTTCTAGGATCATGGTAACATGGTGGTTCCTGGAATCATGGTAACAAGGTGGCTTCTGGGATCATGGTAACATGGTGGCTTCTAGGATCATGGTAACATGGTGGTTCCTGGAATCATGGTAACAAGGTGGCTTCTGGGATCATGGTAACATGGTGGCTTCTGGGATCATGGTAACATGGTGGCTTCTGGAATCATGGTAACATGGTGGCTTCTAGGATCATGGTAACATGGTGGTTCCTGGAATCATGGTAACATGGTGGCTTCTAGGATCATGGTAACATGGTGGTTCCTGGAATCATGGTAACAAGGTGGCTTCTGGGATCATGGTAACATGGTGGCTTCTAGGATCATGGTAACATAGTGGTTCCTGGAATCATGGTAACATGGTGGCTTCTAGGATCATGGTAACATGGTGGTTCCTGGAATCATGGTAACAAGGTGGCTTCTGGGATCATGGTAACATGGTGGCTTCTGGGATCATGGTAACATGGTGGCTTCTGGAATCATGGTAACAAGGTGGCTTCTGGGATCATGGTAACATGGTGGCTTCTGGGATCATGGTTACATGGTGGCTTCTGCAATCATGGTAACAAGGTGGCTTCTGGGATCATGGTACCATGGTGGCTTCTGGGATCATGGTAACATGGTGGCTTCTGGGATCATGGTAACATGGTGGCTTCTGGAATCATGGTAACAAGGTGGCTTCTGGGATCATGGTAACAAGGTGGCTTCTGGGATCATGGTAACATGGTGGCTTCTGGGATCATGGTAACATGGTGGCTTCTGGAATCATGGTAACAAGGTGGCTTCTGGGATCATGGTAACATGGTGGCTTCTAGGATCATGGTAGTATTGAAAATATGACTTGCTACTGCAGTTACTATATGTATTTCCTGTGTAGGGATTACCATTCAAACAGAGACCACTGCATAAATAAGTCCTGAACTATAATTAATAAAGTCTTCCAAGCTTTTAAACTGCCAATAATATGAACTGCAATCTTCAAAAGAGTTCATCCATCTATAGCTCCTGAATCAATGAAAGTGTCCCATACAAATGCCGTCTGCACCAATGACATAAGATATGGAGTATATCCTTGTGCTCCAGCAGACTACAGCCCTAATGGATCTGCCTGTTCTATGGGATACTATCATGATCGTCTGTACACAAATGGATGTCAAAATAACGTCTAAACCTGGTATGAACACACCCTGGGGTCTTAAGTAAATTTAAGAATAATTTGATCTATTTGCCGAAGAACAACAACTTCATGTCACCAACAAAGGAATGGGGTATTACCAACAAAGTGTCCTGGAGTTATCATATTCCATATTACAGCCCCCGAAATCAAAACGCTTGACCATTCACACAAAAGCTTTCAAGCAGTCTTACGTGGCACAAAACCCAACACCTTTCAGGCAAGATTACCACATACCAAACCAATATACCCGGGTCACAAAAGCCAAAAGCAAAGCTAACCATATCTTTTGACTTGTACCTCATGGAGCTCTAGGCTTGTGTCAACAAATATTTCCAACAATGGACAAATGGGTGTATACTCCTTTCACTGGTAAGCAAATAAAATTTGAAAATAAATACTTGCGGAAACCGCACTCTGTTTGCAAACATTGTCAAGGAAGGCCCAATATTGAGATATTTGGATATGAAATCATCACATTTTTGACAAGGCTTTTGATGTTGATAATCTTCGGGGACAATCAATGACGACGGCTCAATGAAATTCTACACACTCTGCCACAAAAATGCTGACCCTTCTAATGGGTCTCACTCATCTTTTATAGAATTTGAGCACATTTTCTGAAGATAAGGTGAGGCATGGGCCGCCTGCTTCAGGCAAGAATGCTTGTCCTGTATTGGAGATACGTTTGTATAGTGAACTTGTTACCTTTACATGTATTGAAACTAACCAAGGTGTAAATACCCTCTGGTCAATGATGAAATTAACACAAAAGCTTCATTAGTGATAAAGCCCTGATGAAGATGAACTAGCTGCTGGCAGTCGTACTTTAGTGGATGCAGATTCAAAGTGAGCTGTCTGATCTTGATTGTGAGCCTCTCAAGTGTTGTACTCACAAAAAAGTGTTGTGAATCACTTTAATGAAATGCTCATTGAACAAGTCAGTAAGGAATTCCATGGGCCAGTCAGTAGTATTAATTTCTGGCACTGCATGTATTGACTGATTGTTTGGCGCCTTAGACGACTGGGCCACCCGTGCCCCCCTTGGACATGTGAATCGACTGCAGGGAGATAGAGCTTTATGTTTGTATGATCCATAAAAGTCAACTATGATGTTTACTGACTGCTCCCTAAGTTTACAGTATGATAGCATATCAGCTTAATGTGGGAGGAACACCCATACTGACACATGCTGACATGCCCCCTCATTGAACAAGAAAAATATCCTTGGTTTTTTGTTTGTTGTTTTAACGCCACACTCAGCATATTTTAGCTATATGATGGCGGTCTGTAAATACTCGAGTGATTGACATCATGAGCTTTGATCTACGCAATTGGGATACAATGACATGCATCAACCAAGTCAGAGAGCCTGACCACCCTATCCCATTAGTCGACAAGCATGGGTTGCTCAAGATCAATTGTAACCTGGATCTTCACGGGCGAATATCCCTATAAAAATTCGAAAAGTATATATGTCATTAATTGAAATGAACATAAAATCTCCAATTTAACAAAGTGAAAACTCAAAAACACTGGAAAAAACATCAGAAAAATCCTGATCTAATCATTGCACAAGGGAAAAAACTTGCGCTTCTGGTACATGGCTGATAAATGTTTCAAAGAAACAACCTGTGTAAAATAGATTCAAGCCATCACAGGTGTATAAAAATTACCACCTGTGAGCCAAGTGATTTCAGCTGTTTTCAAAACTGCTTCATATTTTAAAAAAAATCCACATTCTGTGAGTATAGACTCATAAATAGGACATAAATAAGAAAATTCACACTTCAAGCTTCAGGAAGGTAAGTATTTGTTAATTACTTCATGTTCACAAGGACAAGGAAATGAGAAACCAGCCATCACGGCTAGTGAAGCTTTAGGGTTAATTTCCAATGCTTTCATATGAAGCTTTTCCAGCTAATATCTCCATTTTTCATAATAATTCCCATCAGAGCACAATTGACTGGAGTTTTGATAAGATGCAGAGCATCACTTCTTAGAAGATGCTGAACTTTCTTTTAGGTTCAGATCACTTTGTTTCCAGTTGTAAGATCAATCAGTGCATGTTTGATAACAATGCACCCAACACACTGTAACACTCATCATTCTGCAAGGAATCAATATATTTCATTATTTCCAGGTTCAATCCTCATTTTCACCCATTGGAGCTACAGGACTTCACTTCACAGCAGTTGCCAGACATCTTACGCAACCTTTTTCTAAGCTGAGATTACTTTCCTACAACATTTCTATGAAAAATTGTTATATCGACTAAACAATAAGCATGAAAAGAGAAATAATTTCAAAACATTTTCTCGATCGATAACAGACAAAGAGGCTCTTAACAGGGTAAACGTGATACTATAATATACCAGTAGTGCATTTAAAAACACAAGAGTTAATTGATCAGTTCTTTTTTGTATTGTTTATGTTTTAAGCTTCTTTTAGCAACATTCCAGCCGTATCATAACAGGGAATGACAAGAATGGCTTCACACATTCTACCAAGGAATAGAACCAGTGTCTTCCGCTTGACGGGCAAGCACCTTAACCACTAGACTACCCCATCAGCCCCGAGACAATTACACACAAACATGGCTCTTATCGAATCAAGCAATGCTTCAACAATCTACAGCCCATTACTGGTAAAATGTTATCTTGATAAAGTGTTTCTTTTCTCAGTAAGTACCAGTAATTGAGGTGCATAAAAAATCCAGTTATTTTTCAACATTCTAAGGAGAAATGTTTCCTGTTACAGAGAGCAAGTTTTACAACTTATAGTGATGTTGACATCCTACCCATTCACTATTACATGACATATACATGTCCTGGCATACCTAGCACAGGTAAATCCCCGAGCATGGCCTTTCTAGTTGTCACTGTAAGTAATGATTTGGTGGGTCCCTGGCATGTGGGGACCCCATGGTGACTACTGTACTAACAACAAATGATACAAAGTATTTGTGAAACCTTCAGCTAACTATGGATGGGATTCTTCTTGACGGAAACAAACCTTAGTTTTGTAACTGTGATATGGACAGTTATTAATGAGCATACTGCTTACATTGGCTAAAATTGATTTTTGACAAACTTTTTTTTAATCCCATGAATTTGCAGTGCAAGTAATTTGCAACCATTTTCACTTTTTTGGGCATATAAGATACAACATTTTGTGTTATGCATGGGTTACTGATTGGGACGTCCTGATGTTTGTTTATGTTGCAAGGGAAGCATGGTGTTTTCATTGCATATTTATCATTTCCTTGATAAATGCCAAGAACACAAGAGTTAAATTGAAAATCTTTCCTTCCAGCAAACCCTGAATAATAACCTCTCAAAACTATGATTAAGATGCAAAAAACATTTACACTTTATTTATTTTAGCTGATGAAGATCCAAGGCTTAAACTTGAGTTACACAAGAACTTATTTAAAACAAGGATGACCAAATATTTGAGTTAACTCACAATCTTTCTACAATCAAAAAGTTTCATATACCCCAATTATTAAAATCTACAAGACGTATTTCAGGTGCATCAATAGTTTTAAAAAACTAAATTAAAAATTATTTGATTCATTGTTTAAAAAACCACATAAGCTGGAGTCCAAACAAAGATTTTTAATCCATTTAGAACACACCAGTGACAAGGAATAAAATATATCTGAGATTCTGAAAAATATTTTCTTAATTAATTTTGGAAATAGTACTTGCCTATGCATCTCCATTTAAAAAAAAGAGTTGCCCAAAATATACATCTGGAAATATGTTAAGCATCACCCCTTATTCAGTGTCATTTACCCCAAACTTCTTTGTAGCTTCAGACATATGTACATTGGACACTGACGTCATGTCCTAGATATCCTGGAGAAAAGAACACAGTATGTATGTTCCTCCAGAGGTTGGCAAGTGGTAGGGCATACATGTGGTGGAAGGAATCAGGGGGAGCACTTGAAAGGGGATTCAAATAACTAGTGGCATGAAACAGTTACACAAAATGGACTTTAATTTTTATAATATGAGTTTGTCACTTCAGAAATCTGTTCTGACTTGAAAAACTGGCTATTTTGTATGGAAAGATTATATGAAGTGCTTTGCATTTTTCAAGATTATGTTACTCAAAAGAAGTTAAGGACCACCCGATTCTTTCATATTAGTACGGTTAATCTTTAATGGCATGACAGATTAAGAAGAATCAGGCGGTCCCAAACTTCTTTTGAGTAGTATATAGTTGAGTCACGATGTTATAGTTCGTGCCATGACAGAGAAACTATAATAATATGAAAGAATCAGATGGTCCTTAACTTCTTTTGAGTTGTATATATTTGAGTCACGATGTTATAGTTCGTGCCATGACAGAGAAACTATAATAATATGAAAGAATCAGGTGGTCCTTAACTTCTTTTGAGTTGTATATATTTGAGTCATGATGTTTTAGTTCATGCCATGACAGACATACTATAATAATATGAAAGAATCAGGTGGTCCTTAACTTCTTTTGAGTTGTATATATTTGAGTCATGATGTTATAGTTCGTGCCATGACAGAGAAACTATAATAATATGAAAGAATCAGGTGGTCCTTAACTTCTTTTGAGTTTTATATATTTGAGTCACGATGTTATAGTTCGTGCCATGACAGAGAAACTATAATAATATGAAAGAATCAGGTGGTCCTTAACTTCTTTTGAGTTGTATATATTTGAGTCACGATGTTATAATTCGTGCCATGACAGAGAAACTATAATAATATGAAAGAATCAGGTGGTCCTTAACTTCTTTTGAGTAGTATATATGTGAGTCACGATGTTATAGTTCGTGCCATGACAGACATACTATAATAATATGAAAGAATCAGGTGGTCCTTAACTTCTTTTGAGTAGTATATATTTGAGTCACGATGTTATAGTTCGTGCCATGACAGACATACTATAATAATATGAAAGAATCAGGTGGTCCTTAACTTCTTTTGAGTTGTATATATTTGAGTCGTGACATTATAGATCATGCACAAAGAATGTCAGAGGGAACATTACATGGTAGAAAATGTATAATATTATTCTCAGATGGCTGGAAACAGGTTCTTCTTCTCATCCACTGAGGTTTATCCCTTCGGGTGAAATACCACCTACTTCAGGAATTACATAAACAATGTCAATCAATGTCATAATTGATAAATCAAGAATGTGGACATCACCCACATGTGCATTGCCTTCAGCATCCTCCCAGAGAATACATTCGGAGATAGGTTGAATGATATCACCAGATTCGGAATGCCACACTTAATTTGCAGACATGTTGGATGTATTTAGTTAGCAATGATTTCAGGCTTAAGTGTTTGACAGTAGATCAAAAGGGTTCAATTTCTGATTTAATTTGGATAATCATAAATAATCATGGACCACACACAGATTTAATTTTAATTAATGAATTAAATAACTTGTATATCTAATTAATGAATTAAATAACTTCAATTAACAAATATGAGTAAACTGTTAAATTTCCCCGTGATTCAATTTAGCCAGATATTAATGTCATAGTCTCTTTCAGCTGTACCATAGCAGGTTTGTTTTTTGTTTACCAACCCACTCCACAATATTCAAACAGGGGCCTGTAACTAATCGAGTATCAACCAGACAAACCAGTGATTGATATCATGAGCAACATTCCACTGTGTAGGGGAACAATGACATGCAATCAACCAATTCACCGAGCCTGACCACCCAATCCCATCTTGTGGCCTGTTATGACGAGCAGTAGTGCTGAGGTCTTATTCTAAACGTGAATTACCACCGTGTGCATGGGAAGCTGGTACACCGAAATCAACCTCATAAACTGTAGCTACGTAGAGAAATAAAAAAGTGGTCATTAGCGTGATGCGTAAACGTTGTACCCACTTGCCTAAATCACCCCTTTCATCCTTCATATTAGTGTGTAAGTGAATTATGGCCTATAAATCCTCCCATACAATATAATCCTTATAATTGCCATTTGTCACCTTAATGTCCAGGATACGTGAATCAATCTGCCCCGAACTGAAACAGCTCCACAGAATCAGACCTGGTCACCCACATTTGTCTCTACCCAGAAGACATAAAGCGATCCTTTCTCACACTTAATAGATTTCTATACAGCCGGGACATGAGATGCACCACCACCTGGTCATGTATCAGTGCATTAAACCCTGTCTTGCTGGGAAGGGGCTAGACTGGAAGAATTCCTTCTTTCCAATACGAATTTTAGAAATAATAAAAATAATCTGAGGTACATTGTGTTTGTCATCCTGGGTGTGTTCTGAATGCTTAAAAAAACCTCTGGACATTGTTTTAACTTTGTTTCAAACTCTTAGACATTGTATAATGAATTGAAGAGGATGCTGCAATCAGATTGGTGGATGAAAGATGTTTGTAAAAAGGTAATGGATCCAAAACATCTTCTGGACTTTTAACTGTGTATAAATAGTCTTTTTGGGCAGCATTTTTTCTGTCTCAATCTAAAAAGAAATTGCCATTTGGCTTGCCAAAACACGTACCGCTTTGACTTAATATTATAACAATTACGATTTAATTGTTTTTTATCATCGTCTGCTAACCAGACAGGTTCAGTTGCCAGGGAAACATATGATGTCATCCATTGTATCATGATGTCATCCATTGTATCATGATGCCATCTGTTGTATCATGACGCTATCCAATGTATCTTGGCGCCATTCATTGTATCATGACACCATCTGTTGTATCTTGGCACCACCCGTTGTATCATGATGCGATTCATTGTATCATTACGTCTTAGCATTCCAAAGTGATGTCCTAAATTCTAGAGTGACATCATGTCTGCCTCACAACTGTGCAGGTTCCCATTGAGAGTGAGTGAGTGAGTGAGTTGGGTATTCCAGTTATATCGCGGCGTGTCAGCTTAATGTGGTAGGAAAGCCCAAAGTGATGCAGGTCTCAGACGTTTACCACTTCGGTGAAACTCACGAGCACGGGTATGGTGCTGACAAACCTAGAAACATAATCGGGGCAAACCGGGATTCGAACCCACAATCATAGGTTTCTGGCGTGCCCAGGGGACGCAACTCTGCACACTGAATCACGGCGCCTTAGACGACTGGGCCACCCGTGCCCCGTTCCCATGGAGAGACAGTGCCACTGGAAATAGCTATTAATGTATTTTACACAAAAAAATCATTCAGATTTGAGGGTGTTATTGTTTGTTTTGACACACAAAATAATAATATTCAAAATGAAATGATCCAAATCAAATTTCTGGACATTAAATACTGAATAGCACCTGCAGGTCAGACAACACACAACATTAATCTCATAATTATACACATATTACCATATTCAACATAATAAACGCCCCGCTCTAATAGGCGCTCACGGCAATACTTGCTTATATATTTGCTAGTGAACAATCCCAATTATCACCCTTCCGATTAATGTACACAAGACTTATTTATTCGTGTATAATACACACTTGTGTTTTATATGCAATCTTAATTATGGGCAATTAAATTCTTGAAAAATGTACACAAGACTTATTTATTCGTGTATAATACACACTCATGTGTTATATGCAATCTTAATTATGGACAACTAAATTCTGGAAAAATATATCTGTCGTGTATAATACGCACAGACTTTTCTTTTGCATCATTTCAGGCTGTCAGCATAAACCACAAAATTTACAATCTTTCAACTCTTTCACCAAAATGTTATTCTAATAAGAGCCCCCTCTTTCTAATTTTGAGAGCGCCCTGGGCGCTTATTACGTCGAATACGGTATATCAACACAACGGAGACAGTCTACATTACACTGTGGCTGACTGCCTAAAGGTCTGGGCCGACCTGCAGCAGGGAGGGGAGAGACGCTGATATTCTATGTACACTTTGTGATGGTACAGATCATGAGGATGGTGAAAGGAGCATGTGATATAAATCATATCAGGGGCATGAAATAACACTCCATAAACACCATCATGTTGTGATAACATGTTGGTTTTAAAAGTTTTTATCCTTTTTTATTTATGTTTAGAAAACAAGATGGGTTCCTATCAATTCCTACAGGATGGAGTTCCCCCAACACAGTAATTGCATACATGCAATTCAGATGCGTCGTGGGCTTCCAAATCTGTGGCATATTTCTTCAGTAAGAAAAAATAATGAAGAGAGATTATTCATAAATATCACCATGTTAACACTTGATATAACTTACTTATTGATAATTGTTTAATTTTAAGTTATATGTATATACTAAAAACTTTCTGTTCTTCATTATCTGTGATGTATAGCTTGAAATGGCTCATTGGAGGTGAAAGTGCTCGCTATAAAAGTATTAATTTTCTTCCAGTTTATATTTTTATCTATGTACAGCTTGGGAATTGAATTTTATCAACTGAATATAAAATTGATTGATGTCTCATATTTTTATAAAATATGGATGAAAATGTTATATTTTACATATAAAAGTATAATAAATATGACTTCAATAATTTGAACCCTAGGCAAAAGACAATACTTTGAACAATGGAAAATATCCCATTTTGCTCCTGAGAATACACAGCTGTGTCTTTTCCAATAATCTGCAGTCATACATTTTTGTCACAGGTAAACACTTTCCTTTACAATTTGAACTCAAGAACTCAATTTAACCTATTGCAGAGGTTGACATAACCTTATTCAGAACATGATGTATACCTGCACAGAGGAACTCCCCATAAGACACATTACCATATTCACCCAGATCTATCAAAGTCAGGCTGAGGCCATAATTCTAACCACCAACCGTTAGTCATGATACCCCATTAATCTCATTAGAAAATCCTTCCCCACTTTCAAAGCAATACTGACGCCATAAAATGTATCCCCCTTCATGTTGGTGTCCCCCCAGCTGTTAACGGCCCCCAGTTGTCCATCAGTGTGCTAACACTCACACATACACTGTTGTAAATGGCCCTGTGACATCACGGAGGGTAACTGGCCACTTGACTGACCTCTGCCGTGGACAACACCCACCCTGCCAAAGCCGTGTTTATCACAGCAGGGAACCAGTCAAGTCACTTTACACTCCACTCACCTTGTAGCAGGAGAATTATGGGGACCTTTTCAGGTGGAATAGCAGAGATTGTTGAGTTGTTTTTGGCAGGTTTATGTCCTATTTGTGCAGATTTAGTGTGAGTGAGTGAGTGAGTGAGTTAGTGAGTTAGTGAGTTAGTGAGTGAGTATGGTTTTATGCCACCTTTAGCAATATTACAGCAATATCACGGTGGGGGACACCAGAAATGGGATTCACACATTGTACCCATGTCAGGAATCGAACTGAGGTCTTCGGCATGACGAGCGAACGCTTTAACCAGTGGGCTACCCAACTGCCCCGAGTGAGTGAGTGAGTGAGTGAGTGAGTGAGTGAGTGAGTGAGTGAGTGAGTGAGTGCGTGCGTGCTGTATTTCTACTTCTGATGAGACTGCCTCCGTGGTCCACCTGGAGAGTGGAAGGTCTGGGCTTCGAACCCAGGCTGCATCATACCAAAAGATATTAAAAGATGGTATTTGTTGTAACCGTGCCTGGTGCTTGGCATTAAGGGGCTAAAACAAGGACTGGTCGGCTCAGAGTCAGTATACTGTATACACACCACCACCACCACCACCACCACACGTACACCACCACTGTGCTAGCCCACAGGGATACCATGCTGCAGTTAAACATTGATACCCCATTCAGACACAGTATACTGCCTCGGGACTCCTTGTTTTAGCCCCTAATGCCGAGTACCAGGCAGGTTCACAACCTACTACCATCTTTTCAATGTCTTTCAGAATGATGTGACCGGTGATGGAACCACCCAACAGTGACTGAGTATGGTTAAACACCACTTTTAGTAATATTCAAGCAACATCATGACAGGGGACACCAGAAATGGACTTAATTCACACATAATATCCATGTTGGGAATTGAACCCTGACCATCAACATGATGAGCGAACACTCTAACCACCAGGCCATCCCAACGCCCCAGGTAATTAGAACAGGAAGTGTTCATAATGTATAACAGCCAGCACTGAAGCCACAAAGATAGAAATTCATTCACCAATGACTATATTCCTGTCATGCATATTGCACCGTACAACATTTGATCCTGACTTTGTCGTCTTAATTTATGCAAGCTCACATACATGCACTTAATGTATAAGCTATATGAATATTTTCGAAAGAAATTAAAACCTGGCCTATAAATGGTGTCAAATGAATACATATATATTCATCTGGAACAGATCTGATAAAGCAGGAGAAAAGTATTCATGTGATATATAAAAAGAGTTTGAATGTAAATGTAAAGAGCTTAAACCAGTCAACCACACTATGTGTTCACACTTGAAGAGAATGTCATGAAAATCCAGGTGATGGACTCAGCCTCCTTCAGCACTGGTCATACATACAGCTGCAGAAGGGGTGGGCGGGAGTATATTAGTCTGTCCCCCAGACCCCAGATAATATATAAAGAAAAGAATCCAACTTAAGTCTAGAATGATTTGGCAAGTCACGATTGCCTAAGCCTGAAATTAAAATTGTTCTGAGCTCCATTTGGATTTTATTGTATACTTTGTACATATATACATATACACACCCACACCTACACCACACCCACACCACACCACATCCACACACCACACCCTCACCACACACACACACACCACGCCACGCCACGCCACGCCACGCCACACACCACACCACACCACACCACACCACACCACACCACACCACACCACACCACACCA
Source organism: Haliotis rufescens (assembly GCF_023055435.1). NCBI lineage: Eukaryota > Metazoa > Mollusca > Gastropoda > Lepetellida > Haliotidae > Haliotis > Haliotis rufescens. Next base: position 53,911,291 of record NW_025963779.1, on the reverse strand, counting down.
CACCACACCACACCACACCACACACCACATACATTGAGGCCTACATTCCCTGCTTGTATAATCAGAGGCTTCCTTGACAACTATAATCTATAATCCTCAAGTTTACTGGAGAGTACCAAATCTGTTACATGTAAAAGCAAGCAACTTGTCCTGAATCAGTGAAGACACACATAACATAGGTGAAATACCTGATATTCCATATAGATGGGACTCAATGGCATGTAGCAGCACTGCGATGCTCCAGTCAGAAGGAGACACAGTGTACATGGTGGTCACAGGGTCAGTAGTAGGGAGGGATAGTGGGGGTACAGGCATGAGTGAGTGAGTTGGTCAGGAGGAGGGAGGGATAGTGGGGGTACAGGCATGAGTGAGTGAGTTGGTCAGGAGGAGGGAGGGATAGTGGGGGTACAGGCATGAGTAAGTGAGTTGGTCAGGAGTAGGGAGGGATAGTGGGGGTACAGGCATGAGTGAGTGAGTTGGTCAGGAGTAGGGAGGGATAGTGGGGGTACAGGCATGAGTGAGTGAGTTGGTCAGGAGGAGGGAGGGATAGTGGGGGTACAGGCATGAGTGAGTGAGTTGGTCAGGAGGAGGGAGGGATAGTGGGGGTACAGGCATGAGTGAGTGAGTTGGTCAGGAGGAGGGAGGGATAGTGGGGGTACAGGCATGAGTGAGTGAGTTGGTCAGGAGTAGGGAGGGATAGTGGGGGTACAGGCATGAGTGAGTGAGTTGGTCAGGAGTAGGGAGGGATAGTGGGGGTACAGGCATGAGTGAGTGAGTTGGTCAGGAGTAGGGGGGGGGTAGTGGGGGTACAGGCATGAGTGAATGAGTGAGAGAGTGTGTAAAGGAGTAGGGAGGGATAGTGGGGGTACAGGCATGAGTGAGTGAGTTGGTCAGGAGGAGGGAGGGATAGTGGGGGTACAGGCATGAGTGAGTGAGTTGGTCAGGAGGAGGGAGGGATAGTGGGGGTACAGGCATGAGTGAGTGAGTTGGTCAGGAGTAGGGAGGGATAGTTGGGGCACAGGCATGAGTGAGTGAGTTGGTCAGGAGTAGTGAGGGATAGTGGGGGTACAGGCATGAGTGAGTGAGTTGGTCAGGAGTAGGGAGGGATAGTGGGGGTACAGGCATGAGTGAGTGAGTTGGTCAGGAGTAGTGAGGGATAGTGGGGGTACAGGCATGAGTGAGTGAGTTGGTCAGGAGTAGTGAGGGATAGTGGGGGTACAGGCATGAGTGAGTGAGTTGGTCAGGAGTAGGGAGGGATAGTGGGGGTACAGGCATGAGTGAGTGAGTTGGTGGGTCAGTATAGGAGTGGGTGATGAGTGAGGGATTGAATGGAGAGTGTAGGAACATCTGAACATCAAATGTATTGAATGGGTGAAGAAAATGTCAGTTATATCATGTCAGCTAAATGTAGTAGGGAAGTTCATTACGCGGGCCTTGACTTTTACCACATTGTTGTCACATTTGAGCACAAGATTTTTGTTCGTTTTGTTTGTTGTTAAACACAGCACTCAGCAATATTCCAGATATATGATGGTGGTCTGTTAATAATCAAGTCTGGAATAGACAATCCAGTGATTGACATCATGAGCATCGGTCCATGCAATTAGGATATCATGACATGCATCAACAAAGTCAGCAAGTCTGACCATCTGATCCCATTAGTCGTCTCTTATGACATGAGATAGGGTAGGGTAGGGTGGGGTGGGGTGTTGTAGGGTGTGGTGGGGTGGGGTATGGTGGAGCAGAATAAGAGTTAGTGAATGGGATGGGGTATGGCTGATGCGCCTCACTCAACAATATTCCAAAAAATCAAGTCTGGACCTGGCAATCCAGTGATAGACATTATGAGCATTGATCTATGCAATTGAGTTACGATGACATGCATCAACCAAGTCAGCGAGCCTATCCACCCGATCCCGTTAGTCGCCTCTTACGACAAGCATGGGTAAGTGAGGGGGTAAGTGGGAGATTAGGTGGCTGGACAAATGACGAAGTGAGTAGCAGAGATGATGGTCAAGTGAGATGTTTCATATGACCATAATCACCATGATAGATCTTCTCCGTAAAACCTGATTATGTGTGTCAACCACTTATTGAATGAGAAATCCATCACTTTGATCTGGCTACAATGAACAAGGCACACTCCAGGGTCAACTCTTTCAACATGGATTGTTTTTCAACAAACTCTCTGTTTATTAACTGATCATGAACTGAAAGGCTTGAGGGAGGCCATACACCACGGTAGACCTACAGTCATCTGCACAGTGGGAGGCAGGCTAGTACCAAACACTGGCCAGCATGCACGCACGCACGCATGCACGCATGCACGCACGCACGCACGCACCTCCAACAACATCAAATACGCATAAGTCTTCCTTTTTCTTTTTTTTTCATGAACCGTCAACATCAACTATTGCCCAACTTCAATATTTTTATTCTTATTTTTAAGCATTTTTATGAAAGAACTTTTAAACTAAATTTAAAAAAACTGTTTTTTGCTCATGCCATGGCATGTGACAGTTGCAGGGGAACCTAGACAGTTGCAGGGGAACCTAGACATGGTCACCGTGACCTTTGGCCTAACGCTTCATTCTTTGATCCGCTGGGGGCGTGGCCAAAAGGTCACTGGGTACATTGAAATCAAGTTTATTTTTAAAGCTAAACCCAAGGATTAAATAAAAAAATACAATCCTCCCTTCCTACCAAAAGAATTTTGAAAAAAGCTATGAGACACAAGACATTTTCAAACAGTGCACTGTGGCATTAAATGAGTCACAGGTGATCAAGATATTGTAAGAGTAAAGAAACTCTACACTCAAGAGTCATGGTCTGACACTGATAGTAGACACAACTAAAACATGCATTCATTGGCAATGTATGCATTGTGTGCATTTCATGTGCATTGTGAGTGAGTGAGTGAGTGAGTGAGTGAGTGAGTGAGTGAGTGAGTGAGTGAGTGAGGGGAATTGTACTCATATGTATCACAGTGTGTGAGCTGAGTGTGCGAGGAAGGTGCACTGTTACGTACATCAGAAGCCATAGAGAAACCTATATGGTGCTGACAAACCAAGCGTGATGGTCATAAATCTTGGATTCAAATCCCTGACCAAAGGCTCCTGTCAAGGCTAAAGTGATCCAACTTTGTACAGTGAAATGGGGCACCACTGAGCCATCATGCATAATCGACAAAACATAAACATATAAAAAGCATTGTATGCTAAAGCACAACTTTGAGAAAAGAGGGAGGTAAAGTGAATTGTTGCTGCAACAAAAATCTATTCATTCACCTTGCAGCCATCAAAGGGTCACATCTAATTCCAATCTCTCAGCTACACTGAGTGTATTCCACTCTAGGATACCTTGTCCCAGTCTCTCAGCTACACTGAGTGTATTCCACTGTAGGATACCTTGTCCCAGTCCCTCAGCTACACTGAGTGTATTCCACTGTAGGATACCTTGTCCCAGTCCCTCAGCTACACTGAGTGTATTCCACTGTAGGATATCTTGTCCCAGTCTCTCAGCTACACTGAGTGTATTCCACTGTAGGATACCTTGTCCCAGTCCCTCAGCTACACTGAGTGTATTCCACTGTAGGATACCTTGTCCCAGTCTCTCAGCTACACTGAGTGTATTCCACTGTAGGATACCTTGTCCCAGTCTCTCAGCTACACTGAGTGTATTCCACTGTAGGATACCTTGTCCCAGTCTCTCAGCTACACTGAGTGTATTCCACTGTAGGATACCTTGTCCCAGTCTCTCAGCTACACTGAGTGTATTCCACTGTAGGATACCTTGTCCCAGTCTCTCAGCTACACTGAGTGTATTCCACTGTAGGATACCTTGTCCCAGTCCCTCAGCTACACTGAGTGTATTCCACTGTAGGATACCTTGTCCCAGTCTCTCAGCTACACTGAGTGTATTCCACTGTAGGATACCTTGTCCCAGTCTCTCAGCTACACTGAGTGTATTCCACTGTAGGATATCTTGTCCCAGTCTCTCAGCTACACTGAGTGTATTCCACTGTAGGATACCTTGTCCCAGTCTCTCAGCTACACTGAGTGTATTCCACTGTAGGATACCTTGTCCCAGTCTCTCAGCTACACTGAGTGTATTCCACTGTAGGATACCTTGTCCCAGTCTCTCAGCTACACTGAGTGTATTCCACTGTAGGATACCTTGTCCCAGTCCCTCAGCTACACTGAGTGTATTCCACTGTAGGATACCTTGTCCCAGTCTCTCAGCTACACTGAGTGTATTCCACTGTAGGATACCTTGTCCCAGTCTCTCAGCTACACTGAGTGTATTCCACTGTAGGATACCTTGTCCCAGTCTCTCAGCTACACTGAGTGTATTCCACTGTAGGATACCTTGTCCCAGTCCCTCAGCTACACTGAGTGTATTCCACTGTAGGATACCTTGTCCCAGTCTCTCAGCTACACTGAGTGTATTCCACTGTAGGATACCTTGTCCAAGTCTCTCAGCTACACTGAGTGTATTCCACTGTAGGATACCTTGTCCCAGTCTCTCAGCTACACTGAGTGTATTCCACTGTAGGATACCTTGTCCCAGTCTCTCAGCTACACTGAGTGTATTCCACTGTAGGATACCTTGTCCCAGTCCCTCAGCTACACTGAGTGTATTCCACTGTAGGATACCTTGTCCCAGTCTCTCAGCTACACTGAGTGTATTCCACTGTAGGATACCTTGTCCCAGTCTCTCAGCTACACTGAGTGTATTCCACTGTAGGATACCTTGTCCCAGTCTCTCAGCTACACTGAGTGTATTCCACTGTAGGATACCTTGTCCCAGTCTCTCAACTACACTGAGTGTATTCCACTGTAGGATACCTTGTCCCAGTCTCTCAGCTACACTGAGTGTATTCCACTGTAGGATACCTTGTCCCAGTCTCTCAGCTACACTGAGTGTATTCCACTGTAGGATACCTTGTCCCAGTCTCTCAGCTACACTGAGTGTATTCCACTGTAGGATACCTTGTCCCAGTCTCTCAGCTACACTGAGTGTATTCCACTGTAGGATACCTTGTCCCAGTCTCTCAGCTACACTGAGTGTATTCCACTGTAGGATACCTTGTCCCAGTCTCTCAGCTACACTGAGTGTATTCCACTATAGGATACCTTGTCCCAGTCCCTCAGCTACACTGAGTGTATTCCACTGTAGGATACCTTGTCCCAGTCCCTCAGCTACACTGAGTGTATTCCACTGTAGGATACCTTGTCCCAGTCTCTCAGCTACACTGAGTGTATTCCACTGTAGGATACCTTGTCCCAGTCCCTCAGCTACACTGAGTGTATTCCACTGTAGGATACAACACCACTTAACACAAAAATGGCTGTGGTGCGGATAAGTCAAAGATCAAAGCGGTGCAGTGATACACCTTTAATCCCTGCAAAAGGCTGTGGTGCTGATAAGTCAAGGATCAAAGCAGTGCAGTGATACACCTTTAATCCCTGAAAAAGGCTGTGGTGCTGATAAGTCAAGGATCAAAGCAGTGCAGTGATACACCTTTAATCCCTAAAAAAGGCTGTGGTCCTGATAAGTCAAGGATCAAAGCGGTGCAGTGATACACCTTTAATCCCTGAAAAAGGCTGGGGTGCTGATAAGTCAAGGATCAAAGCAGTGCAGTGATACACCTTTAATCCCTGCAAAAGGCTGTGGTGCTGATAAGTCAAGGATCAAAGCGGTGCAGTGATACACCTTTAATCCCTGAAAAAAGCTGTGGTGCTGATAAGTCAAGGATCAAAGCAGTGCAGTGATACACCTTTAATCCCTGCAAAAGGCTGTGGTGCTGATAAGTCAAGGATCAAAGCAGTGCAGTGATACACCTTTAATCCCTGAAAAAGGCTGTGGTGCTGATAAGTCAAGGATCAAAGCGGTGCAGTGATACACCTTTAATCCCTGCAAAAGGCTGTGGTGCTGATAAGTCAAGGATCAAAGCAGTGCAGTGATACCCCTTTAATCCCTGAAAAAAGCTGTGGTGCTGATAAGTCAAGGATCAAAGCAGTGCAGTGATACACCTTTAATCCCTGCAAACGGCTGTGGTGCTGATAAGTCAAGGATCAAAGCGGTGCAGTGATACACCTTTAATCCCTGCAAAAGGCTGTGGTGCTGATAAGTCAAGGATCAAAGCGGTGCAGTGATACACCTTTAATCCCTGAAAAAGGCTGTGGTGCTGATAAGTCAAGGATCAAAGCGGTGCAGTGATACACCTTTAATCCACAACAATGGCTGTGGTGCTGATAATTTATTAAGTCAAGGATCAAAGTGGTGCAGTGATACACCTTTAACCAATGAATAGCCTGAGGACAATTTTTTCTTCTGCACATTCTCGAACAACTTATTTAAAGAAAATGTGTAGGCCTCCAGTAAAAGTCAAGTGGAAGGAACCTTTAAAAGGTATATCATAAATACTAAATTCTGGCATTTAATGAAATGTATCTAAATACGCTGGTTTAAGAGAAACAAGAGCTACATTCTGCCCTATAGTTTCCAAGTAGCAATCAGAGATGCTATTTGATGACAACAGTTTTGTTGATGATCAAATTCATCCCACTCAGAATCCGATCCAATTCTCATTACTCCATAGCAAAATATATTTATAAACAATGTGCATCCACTTTCACATCCAATCAGACTTGTATAACAGCTTCCACGGAGCGATGAGCAGGAGACACTGCAAGCTACATGTATGGCATATGTGCACTCCCGATAGGGGCTCTGCTAAGCAATTGGTGGTCAGAGGAGCAATCCCAAAACACACTACTATCACATGACGTATTACATGTCTCGTCTCATTAACAGACGGTCTAGGTATGTTTTAGTTACACAACTTTATCTAATCAGACAAAATGCAATTAGCATGCATTACAGTGTGGCGTCTGCTCTGTCTGCAAGGAAAGCTGAAGTAAATAAGATATCCACATCAAGTTTCAGTGAGAATCATCTAATTGTCTGAAGTGGATTGCAGAGTAAGATGGTGAATTTTCAATACAAGGTGACTAAAATACTGTATTTGAATATAAACTGATTAGTGTTATGAACAAGGAACCCAAAGGATCCTGGCTAAAAAACGCAGCTAGGTCCCCAGCAACATTGCTTGTGGTAGTGGTTGCTACATGGATCAGGTTGTCAGGCTCACTCACTTGGCTGATTGCATGTCATTATATTCCAACAGCTGGAAAATTATTAAAAGCGGCCTAATTCCACTCACTCACTCATGTTTGGTGAATAGGTAGGAATCTCAACAACCACAGACTAAACTACTTGTTTACAAAAGGTGGGTTTGTTTGTTGTTTGATGATGCACATCGCATTATCCAGTCATATGACGGCAGTCTGGACCAGACATTACAGTGACTGACATCATGGGCATCGATCTATGCAATTGTGGTACATTGACATGCATCAACCATGTCAGCGAGTTCCGATCCCGTTAGTCGCCGCTGACAACAAGCATGGGTTGTGAGACCAATTCTAGCCAGGATCTTCACGGGTCCACCACTGATAGTAAAAGTGAGTGTTTAACGATTACTGACACATCATTAATCAGCAGCTAGTTGTAGACTAACATTTAGACCCAGAAGTATAGTTATCTTATTTAAAAATATATATCTCCAAAATAAAACATAAAATCCAAATGGAGCCCAGAACAATGCTTAATTTGCGGATGCTATCTAGACTTGCCAAATCATTTTAGACTTGAGTTGAATCTAGTTTTAATTTAATCTCTAGGGTCTGGGAGACAGACTAAGCTAGTTGCAGTGACAGTAACAGACTACAAACATAAAAAAACATACAGTTGTGATAGCGAATTAGTTTAACAAGGTGCCAAGATCGTTAGCCACAGGTAGTTCACAGACAAGCAGATGATCTACTGTAAGTGTTTCTGACAGTTGACATATTTATGTCTATGAGACCATGGAGTGTTGTTGTTTCAGTGGGTACCTTCCATTGCCTGGCCAACTAAGACAAGAACCTCTCAAGGGGTACAATCACAGATGAAACTAGTGCAACAAGTCTGCCATTATTTTCTCGTAAACCTGTCCCCATGGAGGCTCCGGGCAGAGTAAGTCCCAAGAAGCCTATATACGTATTTCAGAGCCAACTAGAAACATGTTTGGGTTGTTGCACTGTGTGATCTGGCTGACTGGAGGTCATCCTACCATGACGACATGGATCAGTGCTCATGCTATCAACCATCACATTTAAAGGCTGGCACGACAGCTGGAATATTGCTGACTAAGTGAAACACTGACGAATCTCATGCAGCTACAAATATCATCCTTTCATGATTAGCTCAAAAGGACAAAGTTCTGATTACATGAAATGAGGGGAGATTAGGCTATAATAAATAAATAATTAGATTTTCATGAAAATTTAATGCCTAGAGAAGCATTTTATGTCTTATATTTTATTTTTTTTGACAATTTATTGAAGGCACATGTTTATCAACAGATGTGATTCACAAGAAGCATGAATGCTTAGTGGGACTGTGTGTATGGTGCATCTCATCAAGTAAAGAATGTGTGTGTGTTTATTGTTTAACGCCACTTTCAGCAATTTCCAGCCAGATGAAGGCGGCCTTTAAAAACTTGGTGTGGACAAGACAATCCAGTGATTGATATTGCGAGCAAAGGTCCATGTCGCCAGGGAACAATGTCATCCATCAACCAAGTCACCGAGCCTGACCACCTTATCCAATGGGTCATTTCTTACAACCAGGATGGGTTGCTGGGGAGCAATTCTAACCTGCAATCTCCACTGGGGAGTACAGAAGGACATGTGCACACATAGTGATACCTGTTGGTATGTGCACTTGGGGATAATAAAATGAAGTGGGCATTTGTTTTTTTATTAAATCCATCAAAATGTACATGCATTCTCTGTAGATGAATTGTTACCCTAGTTCAACAAACATCACAGAGTTTCCCAAAGGATTCCCTGTAGGTGAATTGTTACCCTAGTTCAACAAACATCACAGAGTTTCCCAAAGGATTCCCTGTAGGTGAATTGTTACCCTAGTTCAACAAACATCACAGTCTCCCAAAGGATTCCCTGTAGCTGAATTGTTACCCTAGTTCAACAAACATCAGTCTCCCAAAGGATTCCCTGTAGCTGAATTGTTACCCTAGTTCAACAAACATCACAGTCTCCCAAAGGATTCCCTGTAGCTGAATTGTTACCCTAGTTCAACAAACATCACAGTCTCCCAAAGGATTCCCTATAGCTGAATTGTTACCCTAGTTCAACAAACATCACAGTCTCCCAAAGGATTCCCTGTAGCTGAATTGTTACCCTAGTTCAACAAACATCACAGTCTCCCAAAGGATTCCCTATAGCTGAATTGTTACCCTAGTTCAACAAACAGCATACAGTCTCCCAATAGACACTAATTTGTCTGCTCAGCCAGTTGCGTTGATTCTAAGATCGGCAAAACCATAAATTTTATGGCGTCTGCCATATGTGAGACATTAAGGGATGACAGACCAACACACTCCATACCGTTCCCACAGGAAACTGACCAAATCAAACTAACTGCCACTTTGAAACTGAACCCTAAATGTTCAATCCTAGCCTCCACCATCTAGGAAGTGTGTATGATTAGTGATTAAACTCTAGTTCAAGTACTCTGTCCTATATCACTTTCATAACTTGCACATAGATGTATCCAAATTCCAACAACTTCTTATCTATACTGTCTGAGGTGTTAGACCAGCTCTTGCAGTCTGACAGCTACCCCCTCTGTCAATGATGGATAATTGAGTGGTTAAACGTTGTTGGGTAAGGGGGGATTAGATTAGCCAATGTACAAAGCCTGATCTCCAATCTTATCTGAAGGTGTGTATAACTGGTGTTCCTCTGTGTTGGTCCATTCATCATGCTTGGGTCCGGTGGTTTCTTGACAGTGTTGTGTGCGTGGCAGAACACTTACCTGTTTAGTTCTGTAGCATTACGGGTTTGTGAACGTACAAGCAGTCCACTATAGCTATGTCATGGTACGTGGGGCATGGAATTCACCTTGATATTGGAAGGTTAAAGTACAGTGAATGAGAGGGGGCTCTGTCGATAGTGTGAGACAAGTTTATATATGACCTGATAATGATGGATAAGGTCATATCAATATAGTGAGTGAGTGAGTGAGTGAGTGAGTGAGTGAGTGAGTGAGTGAGTGAGTGAGTGAGTGAGTGTGAGTGAGTGAGTATGGTTTTACACTGCTTTTCGTATTATCCCAGCAATATCACGACAGGGGACACCAGAAATGGGCTTCACACATTGTACCCATGTCGGGAATCGAACCCAGGTCTTCGGCATGACGAGCGAACGCTTTAACCACTAGGCTACCCAACCGCCTCGATATCAATATCAAAAGAAAATGATTAATATATGACCTGATCAATAGTAAACAGGATATCTGTGTCACAAAAGAGGTCAAGAGTAAAATACATGTATTATGTAAATATACCAAGAATGTCTAAACATATACATGTTTAACATGTATCTAAATATATTATCTGTAAGTGACATCAGTAAGTGACATCAGTGAGTGAGTATGGTTTTACGCCACTTTTAACACTATTCCAGCAATTTCATGGCAGGGGAGGACAAAAGCAATGGGCTTCACACATTGTACACATGTGGGGAATCGAACCTGGGTCTTCGACATGACGAGCCAACGCTTTAACCACTAGGCTACCCGACTGCCCCTTTAAGTGACACAAAGAAGCTGTAGCAATGAAGACAGAGTTTCACTGATGTGAGGAATGAGTAAACAAAAATTAAAATCGATAAGTGAGCCTACCAAAATGTTGCACTGACACTGTAAGAAACGATCCATGCCATCAGGGTTGAAAAGAAATAAGTAAACCCTGTTTTCATTATATAACAGAAAAGGATTATTATACTCCCTAACAAAGACCACACATGACATTTATGTCGCAGAAGACTTTAATTTCAAACCTGATCAATATTGTAAAATGATTTCAATAAAACAGGAACGCTTGAACTCTATCACACTTATGCCATTACATATCAATGCTTTGACTTAATGCCTCATCAAGAGTCAGTTTTATACTCAATATAACAAGAACGCTTGAACTCTATCACACCAATGCCATTACGTATCAATGCTTTGACTTAATACCTCATCAAGAGTCTGTTTTATACTATAAGACCTTTAATACTGAAATAAATTCTTGTCTCTCTTCTGTTGACAGCTTGAAGTATCTATAAATGAGTTCAATGTTATAGTATGAATTTCTTTTAATTCAAACTTTGTGACTCGGCTGGTATAATGCTGCTTTGATCGGCACTGCAGCTATTTCCATAGGTGTGTGGTATGTGTGGAAGTTAAGCTCAATGTGATGCAGGTTCAGCTCTGGAGACACCCATGAGAATAGGTATCTGTACAGGACATTACCAGCTCAGCAGTGCTGCTTAAGGTAGAATTTCGAAAGTTCAATGTCAGGTATATAACATTATTCCTTAAGTTTTTAGACATAATTCTCCCCTGCGGTTATTGATTGTCAAAACATACAACCCCTGAAAAGTTGATTTTGTCCGAAAACTCACAAGATAACCTAAAACATGACCATTGAACTTAAGGAATATAGATTAGTTTCAGACATCAAACTTTTGAACTGACCCCTCATTTTGTACCTATTGAAAAGTTTGATAGTAGGTACTATTTCAATCAGCTGAGGAATTTGTAGTGGGGCAGTGAACACCCACGCAATCTTCAACATCAAATGTTAAAATCTACATTGTCCAATATTATACAGAAAGAATATGAATTAAAATTTTTATGTGAAAATATTATAAAATAACCAAACAGAAATTAAGAAAATGATGATTCTGCAAAATTTATTTACATTTTCACTTTAGATTAGTTTGAAGATGATGATGACATGCAAATTAATGTTTACATTACAAACACATTTTTTACAATAAATCTATCCAAGCATTTAGATAGAATTGTACAAATAAAACCACTTGTTACATGAAGTACTTCCTTCCACAAAGCCCAGCATCCCACCATTCATCATGGAGATAACATCTTTACACAGATCCATTACAAAACACTGAAAGGGCTGGTTAGATGGGATTAATTTACTTTACTCTCCTAGGGATAAGATAAATATTACCTTAACATACCACCACAGAGTTCCTGTGGTGCCAGGTGACAAGGGTCTTGAGGTCTTAGTTAAGCATATTGAACGATGGAGTGGATTAACATGCAGTTTTAGGTTTGAAAAGTCAGTGCTGTGAAAAGTGCATGAAGCTCATTGTGAGAGAATGAATGTTACCTGTGCGACACACATCTGGTACTGGGGACATGACCTGTCCTGGATTCCTGATGGTGAGACACACATCGGGTACTGGGGACATGACCTGTCCTGGACACCGGATGGTGAGCCACACACAGAATACTGGGGACATGACCTGTCCTGGTTGTTGGTTGGTTTGTTGTGTAATGCCGCACTCAGCAATATTCCAGCTATATGACGGCGGTCTGTAAATTATCCAGTCTGGACCAGACAATCCAGTGATTAATATCATGAGCATCGATCCACGCAATTGGGATCGATGACATGTATCAACCAAGTCAGCAAGCCTGACCACCGGATCCCGTTAGTCGCCTTTTACGACAAGCATAGTCACCTTTTATGACAAGCATGGGTTGCTGAAGACCTATTCTACCCCGGAATCTTCACAGGTCTGACCTGTCCTGGACACCGGATGGTGAGACACACACAGGATACTGGAGACATGACCTATCCTGGACTCCTGATGGTGAGACACACACAGGATACTGGGGACATGACCTGTCCTGGACTCCTGATGGTGAGACACACACAGGATACTGGAACATGACCTGCCCTAGACTCCTGATGGTGAGACACACATCAGGTACTGGAGACATGACCTGCCCTTGACTCCTGATGTTGAGACACACACAGGATACTGGGGACATGACCTGTCCTGGACTCCTGATGGTGAGACACACACAGGATACTGGGGACATGACCTGTCCTGGACTCCTGATGGTGAGACACACACAGGATACTGGGGACATGACCTGTCCTGGACTCCTGATGGTGAGACACACACAGGATACTGGAGACATGACCTGTCCTGGACTCCTGATGGTGAGACACACACAGGATACTGGGGACATGACCTGTCCTGGACACCGGATGGTGAGACACACACAGGTTATGGGGACATGACCTGTCCTGGACTCCTGATGGTGAGACACACACAGAGAATACTGGGGACATGACCTGTCCTGGACTGAAGGAGAGAATCTCTTATATGAGGACTAACCTTGTACATCAAACTCCAGGAAAGAAGCTCTTATATCAGAGGACTAACCTTGTACATCAAACAGCAGGAGGGAAGCTCTTATATCAGAGGACTAACCTTGTACATCAAACAGCAGGAGAGAAGCTCTTATATCAGAGGACTAACCTTGTACATCAAACTGCAGGAAAAAAGCTCTTATATGAGGACTTATCTTGTACATCAAACAGCAGGAGAGAAGCTCTTACATCAGAGGACTAACCTTGTACATCAAACTGCAGGAGAGAAGCTCTTATATGAGGACTAACCTTGTACATCAAACTAGAGGAGAGAAGCTCTTATATCAGAGGACTAACCTTGTACATCAAACTGCAGGAGAGAAGCTCTTATATCAGAGGACTAACCTTGTACATCAAACTGCAGGAGAGAAGCTCTTATATCAGAGGACTAACCTTGTACATCAAACTGCAGGAGGGGCCTCATGGTGGTAACAATGTTTGGGCAAGGGTCAGACATGACTCGGATGACAGAAGCTGGTGAACCTACAGACATCAAAGAGACAAGAGCCTTGTATGACAGAAACTGGTAAACCTATAGACCTCAAAGACAAGGGCCTGTCACAGACTGCCAGGTTGGTCGCGGTCTCTGCGTGACTTATCAAGCCTGATCGTAGTGTTAGTGAACAGGGATTTGAGGCAGACAGCTCTGATGAACCCATCTGTGCAGAGGTGAACTCCTCCTGGCCCACAGGTGCATGTACATGCATGTATCTCTCTTGTTACATTCTCTTCAAAACATGGAGCGGATCTCCAGAAACAGGGATTGGAATTTGGATGGGGTTCAAATTTATATCCTTTATTCCACTGATGCCGAGAGGTAATAATGATATTGTCATCTTGAAGTACCAAGTTTCTAAGCACATCTTTAGCTACACATGTATGAACTAAGTTATCATAAGACAAACAGGCATCACAATTGTCATATAAGGAAATGTTGGTCCCTATATATCATTTTCCCTGTATGATCAAACTGAACATTTAGTCTGTACAAGATCCATGTGATTGTAAATTAAAAGGCTAAATATAATTTTAAGCATTTCTGTAATACCATTGCTAAGAAAACTAACAAAACAATGTTCTCCCAACTTCTAAATGCCTATCAAAGACTTCAATGGACCTATACCGAAACGTCGCTTTTCACAGTATTAAAGAAGTTGTTATCCATAAAATTGTGTCTACCTTCAATGGACCTTTGTTCAAATTCAACACCAAACATCACATTGACTGAGAAAAGTTGTTTACATCACAGCCTGTCGGCTAAATGTGGGAATATAGCTCAAAATGACGCATCACCTGTGCTGATAGACCAAGAATCATGACCTGAACAAATCAGGAATTCAAACCCATGATCAACAGATCTTGGCATGACTAAGGGAAATAACTCTGCCCATGCACTACAGACCTCGGGACCATCTGTACCCTTACATCATGTTTCAAACCTTGAGAATGTACAGTGCAAGGGATAAACATCCCAGATAGATTCTCACTGTCTGTCAGGAGATAATACACATGAACAAACACAATAAATCAGAGATAGGTCAGAGTTGTCCTCTGATGGCATGTCTCTCAGTAGGTATGTCTCTGATATAAGGTAGGGTGGCCACAGATCCCCCACAGATGGCAGATAACAGTGGGGGAGGCAGCGGAATCCTGGCAGATACTGAACACCTTCACAGTGGGAAAACCAGGCATTAATCAACTTAATATGGGCAAAGAATTTGCACTACCTTCAAAGGAAAGTTTAAAATTGTATCAAAGTAAGAACTGTTGCATTTGTCTCAGTAAAACTTCAGGAATGTTTTTAAATATTTTCATCAAAAGAAATGTGATGTTATATCAAAGGGTAACCACTTTGGTATAAAACAACATTGCCATATGAATCATTTCAGTTCATCTTGAATTTGTGTTTCCAAACAAAAGGATATTTTAAAAAAATTATTCTTCAATCATAAACATTTGGTAAATAACTGAAATATATGATTACTGCTGTAAAATATTCATAAACATATTTATTCAATACCTCATTAAGTTTAACAAAAAATATTTTTGGTAAATAACATGCTGAGTCAAAACATATAACACTTTGCCATATAAACAACCTGTGAATTTGTTTGCTTTGACAGATTAAATAGCAATGCCCTCTGGAACAAATGATTCACTCAGAACTGTAAACAGAGACACCAATGCACTGCTTGGCATATTCTGCAAACAATCATACAAGTTCATCCAGGAAATAAAAACTTCATAAATTGCTGTGACTCATATCGGAGGAATGGATCATCTCAAAGGGCCACTGCTTCGAACGAAATCTAAATTTGATGACTGGTAACAATGTCATGCCTGTGACGGACAAATCACAGTCACTGAATGGAATATCTCACCTGTTGTGTTATCCCTTGCGTGAGGCCATCAACCGTAACAGTTATGCACACGTTCCAATTATTTGTAGCTTAAACAATCCAGGTAGAAAAATGCAGGATTAAGGAACAATAAATTTGAAATAATTTTTCCTGTCAACTCATAAAGTTTGTCCCCTTCCACTCGTGCCTCGTGTTTCTTCAAGAGGATGCTGGGAAAATCAAATAATGATATTCAAAATTCTCAACTCACTCCAGGAATTGCAATTGCGCTCCATCAACGAAAACATTTGCATTTCAAAGCGTGAGGCATTCTGCCTTGCTGTGCAGCTGTATAGCATTCATAACGGGAAGTTCCCCATACAACAGGAATTTTACACAACAGAAACAAGGGTCAATATTTGTCGCAAATTTTGTCAAGTACCTCCCTTCACTTTTAACATGTAAATCTCCGACACTCACCAAATACAGAAATGTCGACACACAACGAGGACGACTTTGGTCAGTTTCAAATTCATCTGTCGCCTGTCACATGGCAACACAAAAGTGACACGTTAAAAGCATGTTTTGTGTGTATTGGTGGACCAGTGGGTTTCGCAGGCATTTGTTAAAATCACTTGAGGACTCGGGCTAATGAGACATGGAAAGTGAAATCACTTGTCACATCGGTGGTAAATCTCTATCCAACATCTACATTCAACACTGAGCAGTGACTACAACAGGGCCCACTAGGACAAGCAGGGTTTGTTTGAGTACTTATGTCAACATTACCAACGATGGTGTAGTTGTCGGTATGATTACACCGGATGAAATAGACAAATTCTACTAATCTCCTTGTTTACTCAGCAACAACTGAGAGTGGACATTGTTGATTTCCTCAGCATCAATTACACTTGCAAGGAGGAAATAAATAGGCCATATATAATTATGAAATATTTCTGAATTTCTGAATGTAGCAAATTGTGCCAGAAAGGCCAGAGTGAGTGAGTGAGTGAGTTGGGTTCAGTGCAACTTTAAACGGAACCGAATTATCTTGTGTATAATCCACACCCTTATCCTTTGGAACAAGTTTTGGGAAAATTGCTATTTCGTGTATCGAGCACAGTAAAATAATCAACATCTTGTCTGGTGACCGAATTGGAGACAACACACTTGGTCAACGAAAATGAGAAATTTGCGATAAAATATCGCGAGAAAATATGGTACTTTTGTTTTATTACAGTGTGTCATGTTAATGTGGAGGGAAAGCCCCAAGTCAAACAGGTGATAGGCGTTTACTACCTTTCACTGAACATAGGTATAGTGCTGCAAATCTGGGCTTCAAACACATGATAAGTACTTTATACAAGCTATGCAATTTGGTGGGTGAATGGTTGGGGTTTGTGCTGTAGTCGTCAATATTCCACTCGACCATATCCCACCACAGCAACCTACTCAGACTTGCACAGGTCTTTAAGGCAAAAATCATTAGTTTCAACCATAAGTTCTAGATTATGTAAATTAATAAGAACAAGTTGTCCCTATAAGAGACTGGAGTCTTGAACTGTCCACATATCTAGACTTGCTTATTAGGAGGATAGAATTACTTCACATCCATGGATTTTTCTTTCAGTTCAGCCTTGGAGCAAGGCTACAACCTACTGTGTGGGATGGAGTCTGGGCCTGATACAGATTCAGTGGTCAAGCCTTGAATGTCACACAAACACACATAGCTGCAACACGTGGAGACCCAGACAAACGACATGGTCCTCCATACTTCATGACCATGTAGTGGAAAGCAACTTTACATTTGAATCTCAATAAAGTGGATTTGGGTGATTTGTTTTATACTGCCATCCATAATATTCTAGCAATGACTCAGTGTTCTGTAAATCAACAAGTCTGGTTGATCCAGGCAAACAAGTGGTTGACAGTATGAGCAACGATTGACAGCAAAGATTTTTGTTTGTTTGTTTGTTGGTTGGTTGTTTAACTCCCCAATCAGCAATATTCGAGCTATATATGGCGGTCTGTAAATAATCAATTCTGGACCTGACAATCCAGTGATTGATATCATGAGCATCAATCTACGCAATTGGGATATGATGACATGCATCAACCAAGGCAGCAAGCCTGACCACCCGATCAAGTTATTTGCCTCTTGTGACAAGTATAGTCGCCTTTTACAGCAAGCATGGGTTGCTGAAGACCTATTCTAACCAGGATCTTCATGGGTTAACAGCAAAGATACAATGGCAAAGGCACAGTGACAACCTGACTCCATATTTTAGTCTCAAATGACAAGCATACTGGAGACTTGTACTACCCCAGAATTCCCAACAGAGCCAGTTTAATGAGCTAATACACCTCTACACATGTCGGAGTATTTCAAATTTCAGCAAGATTAGACAGAGCATATTTCAGCATTGCCCAGACATCAACTTGGACTAATCACAGGCAAAAACTACCATCTTGACCCCTGTGTTGGCCATCACCTTCCTCGCCAACATCAAACACTCGGAGATTAATCCTCATCAAACACGATCCTGTGATGTGGTAGGATGTCCACTCTGCTCACTCAACATGCAAACCTCTCACCAACCTGTCAATCCTCAATCTAATCATCACCCGCTGGTCTACAACATGGAAACCAGCTTTAACTAATTATGCAATGACCTTCCTCAAATACCAATCGTCAACTGGCCAACAACGCCCAATAAGGGATCATTAGCTCCCCCACTAACCATTGTGGACCTTCAATGGCCCCTCCAGATAGGCAAATTGCCTATTTCAACTGCTAGCTTCACTAATCCACTTCCTATTTCAACAAGGCATGCATGTACATTGTCTTTTGTTGGGGGACATGTATCATGGTCGACTCAGGGCTTTAGATCTTTCTCAAGGAGACCCAATTTCAGGGATTAAATGCTTAATACATTATTTTATAGACCAGTGTTTACTAGGTGGCATATTTCTAATGATAATGAGCCTAATAAAAGTAAGATGGCTGTTAGCTTTTCCATTCTCCACAAGATATTGAAGGTGATTGGCTTTGATTTTTTATCAGGTCGTTAGCATTTCTTTGGATTCTGGGTGCTTGGCCTTAACATCAAAGGAATGACAATAACCTTAACTTTATCTCATGATAAACTATTGTTTTTGAAAGGTATGGCTTTTGAAATTAGGCTGAGTCTTTGATCATGGGAGTGTTCCAATAAAGATAACACTCACACTCTGCTCCTTAACGAATCAGCCCTAAATTTCTGTATTTTATTACTGGCTCAATGCATATTGTGGGTGCAACAGTTGCACATTTTACAACTGAATCATCAAACAGTAGAAAGTAAGTCACCTGTTTTCACAGTGTGACTTTTTTGAGTATCTGGCAGTGTTCCAAACTCTTGTAACTGTTTTGTCATCCGATGTTTCTTTAGTCTCTTGGGTAGTGAGCATACTTTCGAAGAAATGAGCTGGGTTTGATGCCCCTTTCAATATATCAGTTGTGTCACTGCATGTGGGTTTAATGTGGCAGGAGAGCCTAAATGATGGTGGTCTAAGACATTGGTTAAACCCACAACTGAGTGAGTTGTTTTTACGGTGTTTAGAGCAATGTTGTAGCAATATCACGGTGGAAGAGACCAGAAATGGACTTGACACATTTCCTATGTTGGGAATCAAACAAAGGCTTTAAGTGTGACAAGTGAAAGCTTTAACCACTAAGCTACCCAACCCGTTAACCCACAAGAATAAGTATGGTGCTGACAAATAAACGATCATAGCCAAAGGCTCATTTCAGCCCATAAAAAGTACCACCGATACATAGTATAAAACATGAAATTAATGTGGAAAATGCGAGTGTCCCTTGCTCGCATTAATAAAGCGATGCTTTTATTATTTTGACATACTGGAGTTTATTGTCAAGTAAACTTCACTGTGCATCATCGTAAACATACAACACAAAGCTCACAATAAAACAATGAAATTGAGTGCTAGATTTAGCGCTTCTCACAAGTTCAGTGTCATGTGTGGTCATTTTTGTGTGTAAAAGTTGGTCAAACGGTTATGACAGTCGCCAAACGTGTATGACAGCATCTTAGTTCTTGGTGACCTTGCCAAATACTCCCATTATTACAAGCAAAACACTGCTCACTGGGAGAGAACCTGATTCAAGGCCACTTCCAGCAGTAAGCAATATCACAGTAGCAGTCAGGAACAGCACCATGTACAGGCTTCACAAAGTGTGCCCTTGTGTATTCGACATCAGGACCCCCTGGAAATTAACTCTCTGATGATAAGACTCTCTACCAGGCGTGCAGCAAACAAAGCCACAAAGTCATTCATCCCTTCATTATCATGACTCCCAGATATGTCATTAGACAATGTCAAAAATCATTGGAAATTGAACTCAAGCTTTGTAATTCAAACAGATACAAAAGGACAATGTCAATTTCGTACAACAGTCTTCAATATTAATCTCACCAGGATCAACATTATAATAAAAAAAGGTAGTATAATAAATATATGCTGAACCAAACTGATTACTATTAATAGGTACAACTACATAGTAAATATCTCAGTGTCTTTATCAAACTGTGAGTAATATAACTATCACTGTAAGATTCCACATTTCACACCCGCACCATCAATTTGGACCCTAAAATGTGCATACTTCACTGGACTCATCTCATGGTCGTCAGTGCACCTGTGTTGTATCAGCATTGTCTAAGTACACAATCCACGTGCTTGAAGGTGATCAGATTGAATATTCATGTGAATATTCACATCTTTTCTGAATGTCAACTTCATCTTCAAACGATTTCCCCCTTAAACCGAATACACTGGTTTCTTGCAGCAGCTTCCACTGGGACTGATTGACATGCAGTTTTACATGACAGTGGAGTGAGTGGGAGGATGTCTTTTTATGCTGAAGTTAGCAATATCACTGCTGCCGTGTTTAGATATAATTACATTTACAAATTATATCTGTAGTTTCATTGGTTGAGAAAGGGTCACATGGCCTTCTCAAAAACACAGTATTGCCCCGATAGCCACCCTGCTGTGCAGCAATCAAAAGTGGTATAGTACTATGTGATTTGTCTCAAAAGAGAGAAATATTTTCAGCCAATCAGCAAAAGCGTAACACAATATTATTGTTTTTTATTTTATTTCATGTAATGAAACAATTATTGACAACAAGTTTGGCAATATCAAGTTTTATGGACCCAAGAAACAGCATGATATTGCCCTCATGAAGGGTCAAGGAGTGAGTGAGTGAGTATAGTTTTACGCAGCTTTTAGCAAAATTCCAGCAAATATCACAGTCGGGGACACCAGCAAGGGGCTTCACACATTGGGCCCATGTGGGAAATCGAACCACTAGGCTACCCCACCGCCCAATTGACTTGTTTGTTTGTTGCTTAATGCCGCACTCAGCAATATTCCAGCTATATGACGGTGGTCTGTAAATCAATCAAGTGATTGATATCATGAATTTTTATAAACGCAATTGGGATCCGATGACATGCATCAACCAAGTCAGCAAACTTGACCACCCGATCCCGTTAGTCGCCTTTTACGACAAGCATACTGCCCAACATGAATGGGCAATAATTGATCAATATTGGTCAGGCAAACCAGTGATTCCTGTCACTCTGGTAACATTGTAACACTCTGATTTGTCGAAGGTTGTGACCTTGAACCAAGTTTACCTAACAATGATAATTACATTAGCTTGACATTGTCTGAGTCCCCATTAGGAGCAAGACTTTTGTAGTCTTGTATCAATACATTACCATACAAACACCCGGTCGTGGCACATTGGGTGAATCAGTACACTGCTATTGATAAGTCATAATAAGTTTGTGTAAAGAGTATGAAATATATATCGGAATCCGCAACACAAGCTGGGTAGTGTAGGACAAATCCTGCTCATATCATCCATGGAGTGCTGGAAATGAATTGACAAGGTCCTTTCATAGCATGCCCACAACAATTTCTGATTTAGTTTTATACATATGGTTTTCATTGCTTTGAGAAGGCAAAGAACTGAGTGTGAATTTCTTATCTCAACATCCTTTCCTTATCTGATCTGACATGAAGACATGATCTTTGAAAAAAAACTAATGTTAAAGAGGTTAAACAGATAAACTGAAATAGGAGCAAAGCCTTCCATAAAATCTCTTCAATCTTGAGAATCTTGGGGTGTAAATATATTCTTTTTCTTGTGATAACTCTACTGAGAAGGGGTTAACATTAAAAACCCCACACCCTTCCACAGTTGGCCTTTGTTCATTGAATTTGGGGTTTAATACAACTTCAAACAGCATTTCCGTTCCATCACACTCTGTCACCTTAAATCCAAGTGAAACAGGTCTCATATGAGTCTACAGATCAGCAAATGTATGGAAGAGAATCATATTAAACGGATGAAGCAATGTTTTGAACTCATGACGGGGGGGGGGGTGGGGGTGGGGGGGGGGGCATGGGTGGCCAAGGCTTCTGAGGCATCGAACTGGCTGTGCAGTGTTGCATCCCTTTGGCATAGAAACCTATGGTTATGGGTCTGAATCCCGGTTAACCCAAATTATGTTTCAAGGTTTGTCAGCACCATACCCATGTTTGTGGGTTTGAGCAAAGAAGTAAACGTTTGAGACCTGCATCACTTAGGGCTTTCCTCCCAAATTAAGCTGACACGTCGTGACATAACTGGAATACTCTTCAAGGCGGCATCAAAAACAACTTATTCACTAACACTTTGAACCCAAGACCAGCAGATCCTGACATTGCTAAGGGATGCAACTCTTCACAGCGAAATGTGGCACCTTAAAACACTTCACCATTAAAAAACCCAGAACTTTAAAACAATTAAAAGTTTTATTTTTTATTTAATTATCCTGGATCGAGTGACCTGGAACGCCTCCAGTTAAACTCCATGAACTATACCGTCAGTGTGATGGGCCCAGGTAATCAAACAAAGACCTATTGCATGACAGACCAGCACACTAACCACTGGGCCGTCACTCTGCCTGAAGCATGCAATTAAGCAGGATCTCTCTAATAATAGAACCTGTAGACTCCATGTATATTTTACTGCCTCCTACCACCAACATCTTAGGACAGAAGCAGCTTTGAAGTTGACACATTGCATGATTGCCCATACTGAGACAGTGATCCCAATATGACAAAAATAAACACACGGCAGTTTTATTCACTAAAGATAAGGATTTAAGCACAACTTGCATGCAAGACTGTCTATGTAAATCCTTAACATCAAGACTAGGTGTGTGCTCAGAGGTTGTATTTCTCTGTAATTATTAAACATTTAGAAAGGGATTGATTGAACTGCTGCAACAGAGTCAAGTGATGCTGATTTATAGAATTAACCTCATCCAATAAACAACACATGTCTGGCAGTGCCAAGGTGGCTACTTAATAGTTTCTACTGCTTGGGTGTAATTACAGTTGAAGCAAGGTCATTCATTTACCTCAAACCGCCTGCTCTAATGACTTCATTTAAGTGAGTGAGTGAGTTGGGTTTAATGCCGCTTTTAACATATTATTCCAGTTATATCACGGCGTGTAAGCTTAATGTGTGAGGAAAGCCCAAAGTGATGCAGGTCTCGGAGGCTTACCACTTCGTTGAATCCCATGAGCATGGGTATGGTGCTGACAAACCTAGAAACACAAGTATTTGTCACAAAGTGACGAAATGTCCCCCGCCGCCTTATGCGATATGGGTTTTTTCCCAAAATATTTTATTCCTTTTGAATAATATTATTTTCTGTGTTAGATACCTCCATGGAACTATTTGTCGTACCATTAGAAATAATTACCCAAATTCCTGCAAATCAAATAACAGATTTCCCTGCTGTTACCTTGAAAATTAGTTAAGGTCACCAAAATCAACTGGTGTCTGCGGAGTCTGTATATACACCATAGTACCAAATATGAAGACAATCCAGCGATTAGTTCTTGAGATATTGCGGCAACACCGTTTTCAAACTCCAAAAGCAGATTTGCCTGCTGTGACCTTGAAAATGGGGTCAAGGTTACCAAAACCGACTGGGGTCTGCGGAGTCTGTATATACACCACAATTCCAAATATGAAGACAATCCAGTATTTAGTTCTTGAGATATCGCACCAACAAGGTGGGACATACGGACGGACGTACGGACGGTCGTAAATACTATGTCAATAATCGGGGTGAACCGGGATTCGAACCCACAATCATAGGTTTCTGGCGTGCCCAAGGGAAGGAACTCTGCACAGCGAATCGCGGCACATGAGGTCTGCCACATGACTGTGAAACTGACTTTCATAAATATATGAACACAATTTGACATTCATACATATTTCACAAGACCCTATTCTTGAAATGACATAAACACTGACAGACTACTTCCACATTCCTGGGGAAACCCCTGGGAATTTCCTTGTCCAAATACATAAAAAAGGTTGTTTCTGATACTTAAGACCTTTTAATCTTGAACTCAGTGTTTTAGCATACATTGAGGAACGTTTGACTGCTATGAACCACCACAGGTTCATAAACAACTTCAGAAATCTTTCCATCCTGTTTATAGTGTCGGCCATTTTGATGTCTGGTACTGGATGACAATATATTAGGACAGGCTGTCAGTGTGACTGACTTACTGAGGTAGTTCTTAACACACCTTTCTCACCCAATGATGATATGATTTGAACACATTTCTATTAAAACAAACTACAACAGGTGTTCCTGTAAAAGCAAGTCGAGCATATATATATACGCTGATGTCACCTCTCTTTTGGGGGAAATATTTTATTCTGCGATACAGCTGGTTGTTGTATGACTGTCAGTATAAAGATAAAGACACAAGCTCCGACGTTCATACAGTTATGCCATCACTTAATGAAGGTTTCTACTCCAAAGAACTCACACAAAGTGAAAGTCACATCTTAAATATCTAACTACAGTCATCACTCAGAAACTCATTAACATTTCACAAAGAATTCCTCCATCCTCCATTCTGCTTCTGTCAACCGTGTTTCAAAAACCATACACCAACTGTTTATGTTAGATTGTCTGTATAATCTAAAGCAACCATTAGTAACCAATTTAGAACATTTAAAACTGCATACATCTCCAGCTTGTTTAAATGTGAAGTGATTGTGTATGCTTTTCTACGTATCAGTAGATAATGTATTATTGTGCCAAATATATAAATGTACTATGCTTGCACCTTTTTCTATGAGGACACACTGTACAATAAAACTTCTTCTAATATTGTCAACTGATGGTCCTGTTCCTCGGTGTATGATGCCGTCAAAGAGAAGTTTGAAAAAAACTTGGCATTCTTAACGACATATTTCATAGTCTTATATTTACTATCATGTCACATTGTATCTAACAAAACCAAACACATTCTTTTCTCATGCACATTGATCATATCTACATGTTGTGTTCTATACTGCCTGTTATGGAACAAATAAGATGTCTTTAGTTGGTGATAATCCTCATCTCCATCCAACCCCCTCTCCTCCAGCAAACCGTCTGGGTGGGAGACAGGTCCAGCATTCCTAGAGACAGTGTGTGTGGACAAGTATTTGAGACATAACTGATAACAGTGAGAGGGTGATAACCAAAGCAGTTGACCACCTTCAACAGTACTTACTGCATCCTTATCAGCTGCAGGGCAGGTCAGGTCAGGGTGATGTCAAGAAATCATACATACAAAACTAAAAATGGTTATTGTATTCAAAATACTGAGCATCCAGGGATGGAAATTGTCATTCTTGTCAATCATGCCATTTAAGCTGCAATTCAAGGTCAGTTATTAAAACTTTCATTTGAACACATTTACTTTTTCCAAGTACCCCGATAGGTATTCCAGCAATAAACAGAAATGTTCTCACATTCACCTCAAAATCCTATCAAATCCATGTTACCCTATACGTATTAAGAACCTGTGGCCCAAAAGTCATGTAGCCCTGTACCTATCCCATTATCTCATCCCAATCAGATCATCTCCTCCAATGCAATACCTGTCTGCATGAAGCACTGAGGACACCACCAAAGGAGGTCACGTCAGGTGAACTTTCTGATCAGACAATCAGCATCCGTTGAGGATTCTACATTTTTGGTATGAGTGAGGGAAGCATTCAAAACAGCATATCTGATATCTGTGTATCAAAAGTATACTAAAACGACAATTTCCAAAAGTTGGAAGTACGGCAACACCATTGTATTGTTGTGGATATTTCCTACATACTGAAGGATCTGGGGTGGGGCATGTGGGGCAACATGGACACCTTTTGAGGGAGGACCATAGCAGGAATATTTGTTCTGTGTGTGTTTTCATTTTAACACATTAAGAATTAAGCTGAATAATAGCTGACAGCTAAGCCAACAGGGCCTTCACCAGTGGTGACCTTCGTCATACAACTCGACATATGACTCCACATACGACTCTTGCTCAGAAGTTGTTTGATCAGGGTTACAACATTCAATGCCCCAGTAAAGATTTCAAAAAGTTATGTGAGGATATTTCCAAATTTGACGAATAAGTGGCAAAAATTATGTCCGATGCAATTCCCTATTTTGATTTGTACCATATGTTCAAGTGGTTTTTTTTCAGGTGAACAATTGACATGACTTTTTGCGAACACCTGGTATCATCACTATTTCATAGTGATTCATAAACACATGCTTATGATATAGTCGGAATCATACTATCGACTCGTACTATCGGCTTTATGCAGAGATTTCTATTGGATATGGAAAGGGTTTTGGTCGCTTTAATTATATTCAATGGAGGTGTCGACAGATAAAAACCCAGAGAGGTACCTTACCAGAGTAAAATATCTGATTTTAACGATATTGCCTTTTCAACTTTGTATTACCTAGGTTAAACTTCAGAATATTTGATTTTGATTAAATAACAGATGCCACTTGTGAGAGGTGAGTGAGTAAGTTGGGTTTAACGCCGCTTTTAACAGTATTTTAGTTATATCGCGGGGTGTCAGCTTAATGTGGGAGGAAATCAGTGATCCAGGTCTCAGACGTTCACGGGTATGATGCTGACAAACCTACAAACATAATCGGGGCGAACCAGGGATTCGAATCCACAATCATAGGTTTCTTGCGTGCCCAAGGACGCAACTTAGACGAGAGGTGAGCCTGAAGTGATGAAGGCCTAAGAAGTTTACTACTTTGGTAAAAACCATGAGCATAGGTATGGTGCTAACAAACCTAGAAACATAATTAGGTAGAAACTGGACTTGAACCCATGATCATAAGGTCCTGGCATGGCTAAGGGACACAATTCCCATAAAGCAAACTGGGAACCTCAGATGACTGGGATACCCATTTTGGCCCATTTTGGGGAGTAGGACGCTCAACAGGTTTAATACGGTATTACACAACCGCAGAAAGTACTCACACGAGCTTAAGCCGACAATACCACTGGGTTAGATGTCAACAACAAGATGATTAGTGATCTGTTAGAGTTTACACCAGATTGTAATTTGATGTTATCCTTTAATATCAAGGTAGTATTATTGGCGTAAACTATAACAATTTATCAAGGTGTGTGGGTTTATTACAACTGACAGATTACATACATTTCTGTTGTACAAGAACATAGTTGGAAGCCTTCTAGCTACATAGGAGTGAAAGAATTTCTCATTTTTTTCGAGCCAATTTGAAGTGTGATTTTTGCGCGAGGGATTATTCTATAATTCCTTCCACAAAGATGAAAGAATGTTCTACTAACACTATGTAAATAGTGCCAGGCAGGATCAATATGTCATATAAGTTTAATGAGAGGACTTTGAACCATATCCTGCTGAGCTGGTTGTCATAAGAAGACTGGAATTTACTGAACTCGGGCAGTTTACGATAAAATGGTATGGATCTCTGGTTTCCCATTTTTACCATTTGATAATTGTTTCCTTGTTTGATGCAGGAGCCGATCTACAATTATGACTTTATTCCGTATTTTCAAACAAACATTCCTGTAACTATTAATCAGCATTCGTTATGGACTTGAAGCTGGTCATGTCATAGAAATCCGATGCCATCACAGTTTAAATGATTGCAAAGACCATGCACATACTTTACGAGAATTCTATGGGAAATAAATGGTTGCAATTTCAACAGCAGAAATCTATGAAATCTTTTTGATCAACCCACTAAATGATCAACAATATGGGAAATGGTTGCATGAGAAGAGGATGCTGTTTTGCTCATGGCTGTAGGGTTACAATTTAAATCCAATCTTTATTCATTTGCTGCTCGAGCAATTCCCGGTTCATTCCTGGGTCACACTCAGTGAAACCGAGGCCAGTAGTTACACATGGGCTTGGTCACAGATTTCTTAGGCCAAACTCTTAAGACAGATGAGGGGGAAAAGAAGGAATTTTGATCTTTAAAAATCATAAGATCACAGATTATTTTTGCACATATGACGTGTCAGCAGAAATAAAATAGGTGTAAATTTGCAAAAAGAATTTTTTCAATTTGGTCAAAGATGATTGTGGATCCTGTTAGCCAAACAATGGAGAGATAGAGCGAGAGAGAGAGAGAGAGAGGAGAGAAGATACACTTCACCGACATCATGACTGACCGACATCCTATAGGACTGACCACTACATATACATAGCCTATTTCCCTGTTCCACTGCAGATGTGCCAATAAACTTCATCAAGCAAGCCTCATAAACCTCAAGGGCCAGCAATTAAGCCTGTATCAGGTGAGGCTTAAAGCCACTTGTACCCCCCTGAGAACGTAAACTGGACTCGTAAACACACTCCAGGTGAAACACAAGATATGATATAGATTCTACCTGTGACAGGTAACAACACTTCTCCTCATTCAGGTGTCTCGGGCTAATTTCTTCTGGATCTAGTTACCTGCTTTTATTGTTATAGTAAGCTAGAAAAGGATTTTCTGTTTCAGTTTTGTATTCAGAATCTGAAATGGTGATGTGTAATTACAGTCGAACCTTCTTGTGTCAAACTCATGGAGACCTGGAAAACAGTTTGAGTTATCAGGGCGAAACATCAGGGGAACTTTATGCATAATTTAGATACTTGGGTCAAGACAACTGGGAATTTGACACATCAAAGTCGAACACAAGGAGTTTCAGATGTAGCAAGAAATCTACTCTGGAATCTACAAGAGACATTTCAGTGAAAGTGATTCAGTAAATTCTAATGCCATATTCGAAGGGAATCAAACTTGTCTGAAGGTCAAGCAAGCTACCACAATGGTACCTACTGCCCCAATTAAGAAACTACCATGACAGAGAAAGAATTATCTTGACTTAGGAAATTAAGGGAGTGATTGTTGCATACACAGTGCCAGATTGACACAGATTCAATCATTTAAGAATTAAATCAGTATCCAGAACAAAATCAACATGGTAAATTTGAATTGTGTTGAGGTAATCAGAAGGTCTTTGACAAGCATCAGGGATCTGTGAAGGGGCTTCACAGAGCGATACTACAACATGAAACTTACAAACTTGCCAAACTTTTCAAATTAACAGTAATCAAAACAACTTCAAAGTAGATCAACTTAACAACAACAACAACAACAATAATAATAATCATAATAATAATGTTCATTTTTATAATGTACCACATCCAGAACCTAAATCATGCTGAAAACGCAACATTATGACCCTGGTCAGTGGATCAGTGTACACTCGAATTTCATTCTCAGCTCCTTGGGGAGTATACAATTTGGATAAGGATAAACCCTTCAGCTTTTCCTTTTATTTCACACTCCCTTTATTTCACCTGATTGCCCATACTTGTAAGACATTACTTTAAAAAGAGAGGTATTATTTCATTAGTTTTGGACCACTGACTATAATTTTGTGATCCTGACTTTCCCAAATTGGTGAAATATCATGCAACATTTGATTTTGAGGTATTTTTACCTAGCAAATAGATTATTCTCCTCCAAAGTTATAAGTGGAATAAATATCACTGCAGTTAAACAAGTACATATTAATTTGTTTCATTACTATTTTGTTTCAAATATATATCTATCACATTAATTTGGATTTCAATCTTTGTACTCTTGGCTATTATAGTATGTCACATAAAACATGCACTTATATGTGGCACTGTAATTAACTTCTCAGACAAATTCAACCCAATGTGTTTTAAAATAGCCTCATTTTATTTATGCACATAAACAACATTAATTAAATACAACACTAGACATATCTAATCATCGTAAAAAACAATCTGGTCAACAGTGTATCATGATTAATATACTTCCGAGCTACAGAGGAGAATAAAAAACCCAATTTCATCCCACTATGTTCTATTGTTCTCTATAGAGTTTATGTCTGGGACTAAAATATCCATTGCTTCCAGTCATTTGCTAATCACCCAGACTAATTGAAAACAGACCCTGAAACAAAAACAAAGTTAAGACCTTTGACAGATTACTCAGAGTTAGACTGTCTCGGGTGCTAGGGATCAACTGCAGGGGATTCAATCATGAAGACATGTGTCGTAAATCTGGCCAAAGCAGTCATTTCTCAATCATCGTTAATTTCAAAATAAATGATGCATGTTATGAAACACTAAATGATTCAACGTTGAGGGATAAAGTGACATTAATGAAGGCACTGTTTTAATTGGCAGGATAACATTTTGGATTACAATTTTGACACTAATATGCAAATGGTCCAATTGACCAGTAGCTATCTTACAGAATGGAATTGTTTCATAGTACTGAAGATATTGAATACATTTCTCAAATGATTGGTTCGCAATAAATGGGATATGAGGTGATTGGTAGGTTGATTTGATGTTTAATGCTGCACTCAGCAATATTCCAGCTATATTACGGCAGTCTGTAAAATAATCGAGCCTGGACCAGACAATCCAGTGATCGACATCATGAGCATCGATCCACGCAATTGGGATTGTTGACATGCATCAACCAAGTCAGCAAGCCTGACCACCCGATCCCGTTAGTCGCCTTTTACGACAAGCATAGTCGTCTTTTACGGCAAGCATGTGTTGCTGAAGACCTATTCTACCCCGGAATCTTGACGGGGGGACATGAGGTGGTGTGGTGAGGTGAGGTGAGGTGAGGTGAGGTGAGGTGAGGTGAGGTGAGGTGAGGTGAGGTGAGGTGAGGTGAGGTGAGGTGAGGTGAGGTGAGGTGAGGTGAGGTGAGGTGAGGTGAGGTGAATTAGGGTTTCATGCCACATTCAAGATTGTTGCACTTATAAAGCAATAATCATGCACGTTCGGTGGTTGCCCGTACTGGTCCAGACTAATGCTGATTTTATAGTGCTAGCCCATCAAGAATCCATGCAGGTTCTTGCAACAATTTGTGACTAGGGACGAAACCTAGGATCACCAGTTCCAGTTCCAGTTCAAACAACAATCAAGGGAGGGGGAAAATTTGACATCAACACCACCAAAGAAGGCAATGACTGTCCCATCTGCTGGAAACGGTTATGGCCTCTGCATTTGTATGGTTGTTGCCCCACTCAGCAATATTCTAGCTATATGACGGCGGTTTGTAAATAATCTAGTCTGGATCACACAATCCAGTGATTGACATCACGAGCATCTACGCAATTGGGATACAATGACATGCATCAACCAAGTCAGCAAGCCTGGCCACCCAATCCCCTTAGTCACCTCATTAGACAAGCAATTGTACATCTCTTGAAACAAGCATTGGTTGCTCCGTGTTCTGGGATGGTGGACTATCGTCAAAAAGGGCCCAACAATAAACAGAGCATATTATACTGCACTTTTGAGGCAATCATGTGATGAAATATAGACTAAGAGATGTGGGAAGGTAAGCAAAGGTGTGCTCTTCCATCAAGACAACATGCCATTGCACATATCAGTCACTGCCATTGCCACAATCCATGAGTGTAGCTTTCATCTCCTACAGCACCACCCTTTTCTCCTAATCTGGCTCAGACCACCATCTGTTCCTAAACATGAAGAAACCTCCAGCCAGAATCCATTTTGACGTGAACCATGATGTCATAGCAGCTGTGGAGAACTTTTTAGACAGCAAAGAAAAGGACTTCCAGGAACCCAGGATAAACACCTTCCAACAAAAGTATATCAGTGTGGAAGGGGAGTACCCGGTATGTAAAAAAAATAAAATATTTTAATGTCTTTAGGTCAAGTCTTTCTATGTGAGGCTCAGAACCCTCATAACACACAGCAAACTGATAGATGATCCTTGATGGATAGTCTGTCCCTGAACCACATTATTTTCCCTTTCCAGCCAGCCCTTTCTGTAATGCAAAAGTCCTAAATGAAGCAAGTCTAGACTTTCTCAGGTTCAGGTTCAGAATCACCCATCTCACTGGGCTTCTTTTCAATTTGAATGACGTTATTTTTTTCGATCAAAATTACAAGAGACTTAAGCCTAAGTCTACTTGGAGGTCCGTCAGCCCTTTTCCTCAAGTATAAATTAAGCTGTCACATGCGATTTTCAATATGGCTGCAATGGAGCATCCATGTTTCATTGGTCTGGTCATTTCACCAGCAGTATCAACAAAGTGACAACATTATGGAAAGAAAGACAACTGATGTCAGTAGCTCAGCTGGTCTTTGATCAGTTGAGCTAACGATGTAGGCCTGCGGGTTTTATAAAAATACACTCCCACGCACATTTCCCTGAGAGTCCTTTCTATGAAGCACTTGTAGGTCACTCCAGCATTAGCATACAAAGCGCCCTCTCGCCTGTACCCCAGGGATATCCTCCCAATACTATTGGAGCCAAAACTTTCATGTTATACTGCTTTTTACACAAATGGCTTAACTATTCAAACACTTGATATTTCAAAACTAGGCTACATCGCTGCTCAGAAAAAGAATATCCCAGAACATGAATAGATTGAATGCATTTCCTCATGCGAAAGTTAATCATTTTAAGTGTTTGTGTTTTGTTTATTTGATATCACAAAACACAAGCTGTCATCGCATGTCAATTTCTAGGTATTGGAAAATCTCAATATTTGTCATTTAGTCCTCATGTTAAAGTAATATTATTTGATTAACACTTGTCATAATAAGCACCCACATGCTCCCTAAGTCAAGCAAAAGGTAGTCTATTCACTTTTCTGTCATTGGCAGATATTGGGTCAATTATCCAGATACCATATTATTTTCCAAACGGGTTAATACTATCCTTTAATTTAATCATATAGGAGTAAATACATTCTTATTTTCACAAAACAATACCAATTTGATACATGTTTTCCATTTCTAAATTTCATTAGTTGAGTGATCCTAAGTAAGATGGCCAGGTTAATCAAATCATTTCTTACATACTGTCTTAATCACTACTTGGATATTTGAGAATAGTTCAAACTGTCCCTGAACCATAAAAAAACACAATTCAAAACAAAAAAACCATAAAAGCATCCATCGTCTCAAGATCCCTGAGCTAATTGAAAAAAATACTCTATAATTTTCTTTCTACAAAATCTCCTGACAGACTAGGAGGCGTAATTGAGAACGCTGCATCACGTAAATATTTCTGATTGCATCAGTGATATGTACATCCAATATTGATGGCAATCAACGCCCAAACATGACCCCCTGGCTGCAAAATTTCAGGGTGAGTGGGCTCTTTAATCTGCCAATTAAACTCAGGGTGCAAGCATTACGTGAGAGCATGGCTGCAGGGGGGAAAGAATGGGATAAATTGCATAGGTAGGAAAATTGAAAAAAAACTTAGCTAAAGAAAACTGTAATTTCAAAATTAAAAAAAATCAATGCATATTTCTTCTGTTGTAAATTGATTCCAATTCTATTTGAAAAAGCAGCTTTATTCTATTCCAAATATATAATCTTATTGAAAATGTACCTGTGACGTTTTCACATTAAAAGTTCCAAACAGTAATTACAACAGATCTCTATCGGGATGAAAAGTAAAAACACAGTGTGCAAGATATGTACTTGTACACGACATTTTATGTGTTATCAATTACCAGTGCCTTAAAAATGTTGTTTTCGACATTGAGGTTCAAAAGAGCTACATATATTATTCAACACCTGCGAGGGATGTTCTGCGGACCTCATTAAGAAGAGTACTTCCTTCACTGTTTCTGTGTGATCCCCCAGGAAACAATGACGAGGAACAGTAGCCTGTTTGTCCAGAGTGAGTGAGTGATGTAGGGTTGAACACTAATAGTATTTCACTCACATCATGGCAGGTCAGCTTTTTGTGTGAGAAAAGCCCCGCTTTGAGATGACACGAGTGAGTGAGTGAGTGAGTGAGTGAGTGAGTGAGTGAGTGAGTGAGTGCATAGGCAGGCAGAGGGGGTATTAGGTGAGTGAAGGGGTAATGGCTTGCTTAGAGCTGAGTGAGTTTGACGGGATACCTGTGATATTAAAGAATAAAACTATATCTCTGTTGAGAATATTCTTAATCTGCAGCAAGATAAATGAACGCTTCACCCACTAGCCTACCCTAAATGCCCCTGACCACATGGTATTTACATCCCAACACATCATCATAGCCTCTTCGAAAAACTGTACCTGCTCTCAAAACTCATCTTAACAATTGTATTATTTCTCAATATCCACCACCTTTAAAAAACCCACAAACAACCAACCACAATTCATTGCAGTTTTATAAAGATGACATACAGGTGTCTAATGACACTCCTCATCAAAAGTGAACTTCAACGAATACATTAACATGTGAACGTCCTGTTACCTTGTACTTGATCCTGAGTGTGTCGTGCAGCGCCCCCTGGTTGCAACCACTTGGATAAGGGTGCACGTTCAATGTGCTCGGTACACACGACATATTAAACTCACAACACAGCACATGAAGGTATGCACGTTGAGCAGATTACACATTCCCATGCAGGTAAAGACACAGGTGTACTGCAAGGTAGACACTTTGTGACTATCATCTTTATATTCAGTGCATGTTTTGGAAGTGGAAATGACAACAAGCTCATACAGAGTGCCGTCATCATTTGACCACGTGTTTACTTACATAAACATGGGAATGTTTATTATGTAAACATTGTCATATTTCGGTGACAAAGGTACAAGAGGAACAAAACATTTATTTATTGTCCAGAGACAAAGCTGATGGATATATAGGTCTTGGGCAATAATAATTAGGACACAATTCATTATTAGATTTTCAAACAAAATTTGTAAAATGTGAAGTGGGAGGCATTAAATTTTGCTTTTTTTAAAACATATGTATACATGAACTGTCAATGGATGTGATTCATGACAAGCATGATGGAATGTTTGCTAGGACTACACAAATGCATTTCATCAAATAAGGGAGAGAAAGAATGCAACACCCATATCAATTTTCTTTGTCAGTGGGCACTTGGGACAAAAAACCATGTGAGGCAGGGTGTTGGTAGTGAGGCGTGCAGGAATGAAAATGGCATGGTAAATTGAGTGAGTAAGTGTTATTTTATGCCACAGTCAGCAATTTTCAGCTACAAAAGGCATGTAAATAATCAAGTCTGGGCCAGGCACAACAGTGGTTGATAACATAAGCAGTGATCCAGGCCATCGGGCTATAACAACACAATACCAGACAGGTCACACATGAGCCCACCTAATCCTCATTTTAATCATGTCTTATGACAGGCATGAGGCTCTGGGAATATATCCGACCCGGAATCCCAACAGAGCTGAGCAGTGAAAGAGGTGTTGACAGGCCAAGAATCACACTCTTTGATCTAAACTGCGGATCCTTGCATCTAAGGGAAACTACTCTCCGGTGTCCTCGACTACTAAGTTTCAAATGTCCTCATACCAGCATAAACCATTATTACCACCAGTACCAGATATTGTCAGTTCAAAAATAATAAGCATAAGGAAAAAAATAATTAGGGTGATTTATGAAAGTAGATTATTCAAAATTTGATCTGAAAAAATATAAATGAGATTACATATAATTACACAAAAAAATAAAATATAGAGACCTGTGATTTGACAAAAAAACAACATTAGAAAACTGTTTATTTAAGTGATTCAAACACGTCTGCAATGTCATTCTTTCAAAAATAAAATTGCCATATTTTTTCAACATATTTTGGACAATTAATAAAGATAACAATCATAACTATCTAATGTTTGGGGTGTTTCAACTAATATTTTTTTACACACATGCCCACCCTAATGTTATTCACCAGATATGATTAAAAAAATATTTTTCAAACATATCTTGAATTCATTTTCACCCTCAGCAAACAGCTATCATTTTCACAACCTTTTCATAAAAATACCTCATATTTTTTTTAAGCCAACAGTATTGACTAACTGTAAACATGGAAACAGTTTGGACACCAATGCACTATCTTTGACAGTGATGTAAGTGTTGAGTTAACCAGTGCAATTGAGAACTGCATATCTACAAGGTTAAAGGTAAACTGTGAGTGGTTTAGCCTTTGTGTCCCTCTTTCACCAACTTTGTGTGTTTATATATAGACTGCTATGTACATGCACTCAAAATACTCTTGGTCCTTTCATAACAGTGCTATTTGTATGTACTCAATATAGGCCTTGACTATTCATGATACCTCTATGACGGCATAAATGCCGAAAAATAGCTGACATTATATTCTTTCAAAGGGATTCCTATTACCCGTTGAATGTTGTAAATCTTTATTGGATTAGAAGGCAATATGAGTTAACTCTATCCAATGAATTCATAAATGAGTGAGTTGGCTTAACAGGGCTTTTATCAGTCTTTTAGTTTTTCACTGCATGTCAGATGAATACGAAAGAAAAGGTGACAAAGGTTGTTGTATGTTTACCTCTTTGGTGATCCACAAATAAAGGATATTGTGCTGACAAACCAAGTTTCATAATCAGGGATAATCCTGGATTTGAACTCATGACCGGTAGATCCTGGTACAGGAAAGGGGAGCAACTATGAACTGTGAATTTTGACACCGAGGTCAGTTGACTCCAATTGCTTCTACAGTGCCTTGGACCAAAAGTGATAAATACCCTTTGTCAGTCACAATGTCTAAAAGACAAACAAATATGAAATAGCGTACCTTTCTTGAATATCGCCTTCACGGTAAAATATCAAAGAAAGTATCCAAGGGTTTTTCTCCATCACTGCAGAATATCAAACTGAGTCAACAACGGGAGTTTTCTGTCAAATGAATATTGACCCAGGCAGCTGTCACACACTAATGTTTTGTCTGTGTCAGTCTTGGCTAAATCTTTTTCTTTCTATGTCAGCATGTGACAGAATATTGATGAAATATTCCAGACTAACTGCTGGGTTTATCGATGTGAGGTGTGGTTGTATCAAAAGTGACAGGTATAGACAGTAATCTTCACGGCTGTCAATCTGCTATCTCAAAGACATGTATCATTCACTTAAAACACAATAAAATGTCAATAACAAAATCCCAGTAACAATTTCAATGGGTGAGGGGCACAACAGGGGTGGACACGCGATCAATGCTTTTGTCCCTGAAGGGAATGCAAGTGTGAAGCATATAAGGTAACTACTTCTTGAGTTGTAGTGACATGCTGACTTGAATAATATTTCAGTTAAAGTGAGCTTGGGTTTAATGCAACTTTGAACTGTGATGTAGAACTTAGACATTTACCAATTGGGTATGGTACATGATTAAGGGAGCCAACACTTGAAAGTGACTGAAACATGAGTGAGTCCGTTGCAACAAGTAGTCATAACAAAGACTAGGACACCAAATGATATCACAATAAGTGTACATGTCAGCTACACCCTGAACCTTACTACACCCCTACCCAGGCCCCAATTCTCTACACCCTGAACACTACTACAACCTTACCCAGGCCCCAAGTCTCTACACCCTGAACCCTACTACACCCCTACCCAGGCCCCAAGTCTCTACACCCTGAACCCTACTACACCCCTACCCAGGCCCCAAGTCTCTACACCCTGAACACTACTACAACCCTACCCAGGCCCCAAGTTTCTACACCCTGAACACAACTACACCCCTACCCAGGCCCCAAGTTTCTACACCCTGAACACTACTACAACCTTACCCAGGCCCCAAGTTTCTACACCCTGAACACAACTACACCCCTACCCAGGCCCCAAGTCTCTACACCCTGAACACTACTACAACCCTATCCAGGCCCCAAGTCTCTACACCCTGAACACTACTACAACCCTACCCAGGCCCCAAGTTTCTACACCCTGAA
This sequence comes from Haliotis rufescens, assembly GCF_023055435.1. Lineage (NCBI taxonomy): Eukaryota > Metazoa > Mollusca > Gastropoda > Lepetellida > Haliotidae > Haliotis > Haliotis rufescens. The sequence continues at coordinate 53,873,394 of NW_025963779.1, read as the reverse complement.
CACAACTACACCCCTACCCAGGCCCCAAGTTTCTACACCCTGAACACTACTACAACCCTACCCAGGCCCCAAGTCTCTACACCCTGAACAATACTACACCCCTACCCAGATCCCAAGTCTCTACACCCTGAACAATACTACACCCCTACCCAGGCCCCAAGTCTCTACACCCTGAACACAACTACACCCCTACACAGGTCCCAAGTCTCTACACCCTGAACCCTACTACACCCCTACCCAGATCCCAAGTCTCTACACCCTGAACAATACTACACCCCTACCCAGGCCCCAAGTCTCTACACCCTGAACCCTACTACACCCCTACCCAGATCCCAAGTCTCTACACCCTGAACAATACTACACCCCTACCCAGGCCCCAAGTCTCTACACCCTGAACACAACTACACCCCTACACAGGTCCCAAGTCTCTATACCCTGAACAATACTACACCCCTACCCAGGCCCCAAGTCTCTACACCCTGAACACTACTACACCCCTACCCAGATCCCAAGTCTCTACACCCTGAACAATACTACACCCCTACCCAGGCCCCAAGTCTCTACACCCTGAACCCTACTACACCCCTACCCAGATCCCAAGTCTCTACACCCTGAACAGTACTACACCCCTACCCAGGCCCCAAGTCTCTACACCCTGAACAATACTACACCCCTACCCAGGCCCCAAGTCTCTACACCCTGAAACCTACTACACCCCTACCCAGGCCCCAAGTCTCTACACCCTGAACACAACTACACCCCTACCCACGCCCCAAGTCTCTACACCCTGAAACCTACTATACCCCTTCCCAGGCCCCAAGTCTCACTGCCCCAAGTCTCTACAACTGACCTCAAATAATTTAACTGTCCTCCATCCTACCCCCCACCCCTATTGCACCCGTACCTCTACAAGAAACAGTATCACCCCCACCCCACCAGCCACTGTACAAACGCCCACTCCTCTCCTGCTGCCATACAAACTGATCCGCCTATGTAGGTTCACCATACGGACCCTCCAGTCTTGAATATTTACCTTTCTGTTGTCATATGTCACGTCAATATTACACCAGTGATACAAATTTCTTCAATGTTGCATATATGTAAAGCCAGAAACCAGAATTTAATTTCCATTCAGCCGAGTTTGATGAGTGTAGCTGATACAGTAAGTGGCTGCATGGCTGAAGGGTTGTGTAAAGAAGGACTGAAGGTGGCCCATTACACTGTATCAAAGGTTGCAGTTACACATAGAAATGTCAAGATTTGCTTGTATTTAGACTGGAATGTGCCACAGAAATGTTATCTGTCACAGCGTAATTTCACAGTTTGGACATTCTAAAAATGATTCAGTAAGGCCGGCAACCTTAAATTCTTTTATTATGAACAAGTCTATTTCAGATTTTGCATACGTTTACCATAAAAAAATAAGAAAATGATAATTAGATATCTTTTTTAAACATCTTATTGTTTGTGTTTTTGTATATCTTATTTTTCTTAGTATATTGTCAAATCAACATGACACAATATATTTATATCGTTGGGCAGACCAATTTAACTACTTTAACAGATTTTTTAAGCCCAAAATACCAGTTGGTAGAATAAAAAAAGAAAAAAAAAAGAATTTACCACTGCCTATATAATGCTTTCCCTTACAGGTAAAGTCTTCAAGATTACTTAACAAGATTTTTTTCCATTATAAATTTGTTTGTTTTTGAAAATGGCTAAAAAGTTACAGTCTGTAAACATGTTATTAAATTGATGTTTGTATATTTGCCCCTGGGATTTTAACCAAGTAAATCTGTGCAAGAAGAAAACAAAATGGTCTTGCCCAAGGTAGCCAATAAATCACTTCAAGGAATGTCATTCACGTGAAAATATCTGTGGCTTTGAGTAAGTGTACGTTGATGTTATCATGAACCTGCAGAGGAAGCCACCATATCAAGATGATCAACAATATCATGAAAAATGAAATAAACATTATATGGTGTCAAGTTAAAGATCCTAAAGCTGTTTTGCAATTAAATGAGAAGGAGAACCATGTTGTTGACAGTTGTCGTGTGATTATAGTGCATATCTAAACTCTTTTACATCATCGCGGTATGACGATAAAATATGAAAAATTGGTTTTAAAAATGAAACATTATGTAAAACATACATGATCTCATTCAAACAAAGACAACTTCAAAGTTATTTAAATCAAGTGGAAAGGGATAAGGTTTTGAAACATGTTAATGTCGTAAATATGTGAGGCACGGAATAGTTGGCACACATCGTTACATCATGAACCGAGGATGTGAATATGATGCAGATGACAAAATGGGTTAAAAAGAATCATTATTGGGTGAAAAAATGCTTCCCCTCCTGGGAAAGAACAAGTGTGGAGAACACTTACCCCAGAAACCTTTGCAATGTAAAGACGAAGTTCGCTGTGAACAGTGGCAAACAAACATCCAGGTTCATTCATCATTGCTGGGTCTCCACATAAACTCAGTTATCTCATACAGTGCAACCTCCCCCTGTGGTTTCCACATCGTTACCTTAAACCCTTGAGTAAGCGCTGGAGTGTATGTATTCCAAATGGTCCATAGACCCAGTGCTTTTTCGAATCTGGTGTCTGTTTTTCGACTGAGGTGTTTGTGGTTTTCTTTCCTTTTCGTTCAATTGTTTCAAAGTTGCACATGTTTGAAGGGAAAAGATCAAAAGTTCAATTGCAGGATAAAAAAAGAGTTCCTTTCATTCATATATTCCCCTCTCCTCTTTACAACTTAATAGAGGAACTATTGTCGTCTCTTTCAAATGATACCTTTGACATACTCACAGTCTAACACTGTTGTGTCTAACTTTGATCAGTCAAACTTACAGTTATCTCGAAGTAAAGGTGGTGAGGTGAAATGGGGTTGAACGTCGCGCTAAAAATGATTGAAATCTATACATATGCACGCGCGTGCGTCTGCTTGTACTATTCTGGACTAATGCCGATTTTTTTATGGTGCTGGCCCACTCTGAGCTGACCAGTCCTTGTTTTAGACCCTTAATGCTGAGCGCCAGGCAGGGTTACAACAAGTACCATCTTTTAACATCCTTTGGTATGACCCGGCCAGGGGTTGTACTCTGAACCTGACACTCTACCTCTAGATCAGAGGTGGTCTCTCGAAGTAAAAGCTTCATCCCTGCGTATTCCTTCTTCAGTCATTATTTTTGGTTTTGTCGAACCTCGCATAACTCGAAGTATTTACGTAGTCCTCTTCAACATTGACACAACAGCGTTTGTATTTCTTTAGCCCTCTTTAAAGATTTGATAAATAACAATAAGCAACATAAGAAGAATTGTTTTTCTGAGAAACAAACTTCATATTTTCCAGTTTCATAAAAGAATTCTGATGACAAAAGTTTTCCGAATTCATAGCCCCACCCCTTCCCCTCCAAACCCCATCCAGACTTAAGGGAGTGTTATGTTGCCTTTTTGCCTCCATCTAAACACTTGACCAAGCTCTTATTTAAATCAGCTTTTCATTCCTTTCTATGCATTGTTGACCAACTTTTATTGAAGGCAGTATTTATTCAAGGATTAACGGTATATCTGTGTCTTCAGGTGAATGTTTTAGGTAATGGTTACACCATCACAATCTTGACTGGATGACCTGAGTTTTATCTCGTGGCATAAACCTTTTATCACATACCCTTGGCCATGTACAGGCTTTAATCCCCCAGTATATCCTTGGTTAAGTTTTTTATCAACAGCAATGTGGTTTTCATGGGGCAGAGCACACACTACTGAAGTACAGTGTAGAGGATACACAGGCAGACATAAACACAAGAGAGGCAGACATACACACAAGAGAGGCAGACATACACACAGGAAAGGCAGACATATACACAGGAAAGGCAGACATATACACAGGGGAAGAAGTCATACACACAAGAGAGGCAGTCATACACACATGAAAGGCAGACATACACACAGGAGAAGCAGACATATACACAGGAAAGGCAGACATACACACAAGAGAGGCAGACATACACACAGGAAAGGCAGACATACACACAAGAGAGGCAGACATACACACAGGAAAGGCAGACATACACACAGGGGAAGAAGACATACACACAAGAGAGGCAGACATACACACAAGAGAGGCAGACATACACACAAGAGAGGCAGTCATACACACAAGAGAGGCAGACATACACACAAGAGAGGCAGACATACACACAAGAGAGGCAGTCATACACACATGAAAGGCAGACATACACACAGGAGAAGCAGACATATACACAGGAAAGGCAGACATACACACAAGAGAGGCAGACATACACACAGGAGAAGCAGACATACACACAAGAGAGGCAGTCATACACACAAGAGAGGCAGACATACACACAAGAGAGGCAGACATACACACAAGAGAGGCAGACATACACACAAGAGAGGCAGTCATACACACATGAAAGGCAGACATACACACAGGAGAAGCAGACATATACACAGGAAAGGCAGACATACACACAAGAGAGGCAGACATACACACAGGAGAAGCAGACATACACACAGGAAATGCAGACATACACACAAGAGAGGCAGACATACACACAGGGGAAGAAGACATACACACATGAAAGGCAGACATACACACAGGAAAGGCAGACATACACACAGGAGAGGCAGACATACACACAGGAAAGGCAGATATACACACAGGGGAAGAAGACATACACACAAGAGAGGCAGACATACACACATGAAAGGCAGACATACACACAGGAGAAGCAGACATATACACAGGAAAGGCAGACATACACACAAGAGAGGCAGACATACACACAGGAAAGGCAGACATACACACAAGAGAGGCAGACATACACACAGGAAAGGCAGACATACACACAGGGGAAGAAGACATACACACAAGAGAGGCAGACATACACACAAGAGAGGCACACATACACACAGGAGAGGCAGACATACACACTAGAGAGGCACACATACACACAGGAGAAGCAGACATATACACAGGGGAAGAAGACATACACACAAGAGAGGCAGACATACACACAAGAGAGGCAGATATACACACACAAGAGGCAGACATACACACAGGAGGAGAAGACATACACACAAGAGAGGCACACACACACAGGAGAGGCAGATATACACACACGAGAGGCAGACATACACACATGATAAGCATACACACACGAGGCAGACATACACACATGAGAGACAACCTGTCTTGGTCTGGCTGTATTTGTGTCTAATCACACTCCATTGATTGATATTCATCATTATAGGTTGTGAAACGCATTTATTTGATTGGCTAATTTTCATCTTGTTGGTGTTTGTCGTTTAATGCCACACTCTGCAATATTCAAGCTGCATTATGGCGGTCTGTAAATAATTAAGTTTGGATCATACAATCCAGTGATTGACATTAAGAGCATCGGTTTGCAGTTGAGATACGATGAAATGCATCAGTAACATCAGCGAGTCTGACCATGAATGAATGAAGACCAGTTCTAACCAGGATCTTCATGGGGTAGTTATCATCTTGTTATGAATCTTGTTATTTGATTGGCTAGTTCTCATCTTTGAGAAACACCTTCACATCTAACACCAGTCTATACAGCCATATTGATGTCATAACCATTGAAGCAATATCATTTCTCACCTCTCAGTGCTACAAGACACTTTTCTTACTTCTGAAAATAGCACACAAACAATTACTTCATTACACACAACAAATTATTTTCATAACATCCAACACGTCCAACAGACTTTTTGTGAGACTTTTTCAGCATTTGCAGGAACATTTATTTTTTTCTCAAATCAATACCACATCCTCCGCCAGAATATCAAACATTAGAACCCATTATACAAAAAGTATTTCCTCAAGACAATCATCAAATCCAACTCACTCACTAAATATTCAGAATGTTTGATGTTGCGTTAACAAAGCAGGCGGAAATGGCAGGGTAAGCAAACTTTTGTAAAAAATGTAAAACTCACTCACTCAAAAGTGATTGAACAACAATTGGACAACCTCAGAAACTCAAATACTTTATCTGAATGCACCAATTGAAACAGTACAATATGAAAGCTACAAAGGTAAGTATTCCATATATTCCTGCCCTTTGTATTTGTCCCTAAGCATTATGCTGAAACTTGACAAAAATATTCCTCTAAATCCCTAAATTGTCAAACTAGTGAAGTCAAGAGGCCGTATATCTGTTGTATGTCCGATTCAGTTTGTGTGGGGAAGATTATATCTTGGACCAGGATTCAAGTGAGAATCTCACCTGTCCACAATAATTTGTAGCCCTTCAGGACAATTGTTTACCCAAGACTTGCTGGGGATCATCGTATCACAGTGTAAACATTGTTGTATAAGCACTGAAAAGATACAAAATTAGCTGTGGAAACATTTGTGGGACCTGATCCCTTGTCGTATGGGTCAGGACTTTGAACATGGGACAGAGATTGCTCCTCCAGGGATCCTCTCCCTTTGAAACTCATACAGGGGTCTGACCCTTATTGGCTACAACAAAGGGATCAGGAGTAAGGTGTGAAACAGAGAAAGGGAAAATCTGGTTTGGTATTTCGTCAATTAGGATTGTCGATTATCTACAGGTACCGCACATGTTGACAATTCAGACATGCACTTAACATTGTTTGAAGATGTGACAGGCACAATGTCCAGACAGATTTTGTCGTGGACCAGATGTTGTATTTTTGTTTGATGGGGATTGTTTTCAGAGATTTGCTTCAAAGTTTGCTCAGATGATGGGATCAGACATGCATGTATGTCTGACACAGATGTGAGAAAGTAACACCTTTGCATTGTCATGCTGAGATACCTCTGCCTGAGATGTTAAGTGGGTAGGTGAGTGAGTGGGTGGGTGAAAGAATAGGGTATTCAGTGGTCAATCCAGAGGGTTCAGGGGGTTCCCCCACCTCACTTTTGAAACTCTCACCTGGACAATGATATGAACCCAAAAATATCACCTTTGTAGTTTTGAAATACAGAAAAATTCATCACCTTGGAATTTTGTCTGATTTGACCCCACCCACTGAAGCTAAAAATATAAAAGGTGAACACACCGCACACACGCACGCACGCATGCAATTGTAGTATTGTACATAAGAGTGAGTGAGTGAGTTGGGTTTAACGCCGCTTTTAACAGTATTCCAGTTATATCACAGCGTGTCAGCTTAATGTTGGAGGAAAGCCCAAAGTGATGCAGGTCTCAGACGTTTACCACTTTGGTGAAACCCACAAGCACGGGTATGGTGCGGACAAACCTAGAAACATAATCGTGGCGAACCGGATTCGAACCCACAATCATAGGTTTCTGGCGTGTCCAAGGGACACAACTCTGCACAGCGAATCACGGCGCTTTAGACGACTGGGCCACCCGTGCCCCCTATTGTACATAAGAACCTGAATCACACCCCCTGTTCCAACCCCAACACCAAGTTAAGATGTAAAAATTTTACGTAACCCCCACCCTCGACTTTACAGAATCTTGCATCCACCTCTGGTTTTGCTTTGACACAACTACAGCAATATCGCAGTGGGTAAGGGGTGCTCGGGTAGCTCATGGTCAAAGCAACTCCTCCTCATGCCACATGCCTAGGTTCCATTCCCCACATAGATACAGATCCATTCTAGGCATCCCCAATTATCATACTGTCGACTGATAAACAAGATGACATGGATACCACTTGTTTATTGTTGTGCAAAACATTCACAGCTACTTAGTTTTTTGTTATTTGTTAACCAGCATTTTGGCCAAAATAAATGCATCCTCATTGATGACAAGCATGTAGATGACTGCCCAGAGTAACAGCTACCAGTCAATGTAATGAAGCCGCCTGTGAAATAGACTGGTTCTTGTCAGTCTTTGCACTGAGTCACCATTGTGTTAAGTTTCTGCTGAAGCTATGTCAGACAGGCAACCAAGCAATAAAATTTCCTTTTGTATAGATCATAATCAATTAACCTTTAGAATTCCATCCCTGCCAAACTCACAACTATATAGTCACCCTCTCAAACATTCATGTGAATCACAAGGTTCAACAAAGATGCCTTGAACAATTTGAATGAAATAAATAAAATATGAAAGATAAAATTCCTCCCGCATCACACATGCTTAAAAAATTTGGATGAAAATGTGATGATTAATAATTTATTGTGGCCTTGAGACTAAAAATGTTTGCACAGTGCAGTGTCATATTTTGATGTTTTTGTTCCAGGTAAATTACAACTCTCATTTTAAGAATTGTTGGCTTACTCGTACTTCAAAATCCGATTTTGCACTTTTAACCAAGGGCTATCCAATGGGGGAAAAAAGCACAAAGTAGGTCCACTAGCTAGATGGTTACATGGATACGAATACAGAAAACCTTAAACCTGATTAATGTTAGGATACATATAGCTTTGACCCAACTATGAAGGATGTACAATACACCTTTAACAGTTTCCATGTATTAAGTACAATACGTTCCTTGTTTACAGGCAGCATTTGAACCAAATACACAACCAGGCAGCATATTTCTGCAGTATCAAAGGACAAGGTATTCTCTGTTGATGAAAATGGACACAACTAGATAAAGCTGTCATCAAGTATCTCCAACTGAAAGTGTTAACTCTAACACCATCCATGCAGACATGGTGTCAACTTGAAGGAAAATGCTCCTTCCTTTGCCACTGTTAAAGTGTGTGAGTTAGTATGGTTTTACACCACTTTTAGCAATATTCCAGCGGGGGACACCAGAAATGGGCTTCACACATTGTACCCATGCTGGGAATCGAACCCGGGTCTTCGGCGTGGCGAGTGAACGCTTTAACCACTAGGCTACCCGACCGCCCCTACACTGTTAAAAGTTGGACAGCAGAGTTCAAGAGGGGAATAGAGAGACAACTGCATGAGAATATCAAAGCTAAACCTTGTTGAAAACTCACTAAATGTGTGTTCCAGGCACTTCAGCATCATTGGCAGAAGTGGGGGGGCCTCAGAGGGGATTATATTGACAATGACAACTAATTAGCAACCAACTCCATCAATGCTGTCCATCAGTTAGGCTCACAACTTTTCATCCACCCTTCGAATTTCATATTTCTGGTGGCCCACTTTCAGCAATAACCACAACAGTCACTTCTGACATGATAGATGACAGAGGCAAAACATGATATACCTTTTAGCAAACCTTTTCGCCAAATGCAGGATATTGATATAAATGTTTCAGCATCCTCAACACTTCTCCAACGTTTCCTTCCAGTCAAGACACAAATATGTACTATATCCATGAATGGAGCACGGCTGCACATGTACCCAGAAAACATGAACCTGCCATCACTTTATATCTCTACTAAAGGCTAAATGTAACAGAAAAGTTTTTTATGGCCACCACAATCTATGAATATTTGGATTTGTTAAAGTTGGTGTCTCGTCAATCAGAATGTCTCGCCAGTTAGCCAGTTACGCTGCTGGGAAAATCCCCTTTAACACACAGTAAGAACGTTTCAGTTCCTTGTCAATGTGGCCTTTCATTCATGGCTCTTATCTAGGTCATCAAAGACATTGCTTAACCATGTTCAACCCAAATCTAGAGCTATCTGTACAAAACGGCAGGTCTTACACCAGTAAGTACTTCCACCACACACCACACACCACACACCACACACCGCACACCACACAGGAGAGAACTTGGTCCTCCCAGTCAGAAGGATTTCTGGTCTACCTACCATAGTTATTCTAAAAAAACTGGCAAAATAGTTATTTTTGTTGTTGATACATTAGGTATCAATGAGTGAGTGAGTTAAAGTTAACGTCGGTGGATGTGTATTTCAGTATTTCAGTATTTCAGCCATAGAGTGACAATTAGGTATTATGAACAGAGCTGAGGTGAAATTGGGTTGAAAGTTGTGTCCAAGATTAAAGCACTTATATAGTGACGTGCATGCACGTACGTGTGTGTGCGTGCGTGTTGCTGCTTGTACTAGTCCGGACTGATGCCGAATTACAGTGCTAGCTCACTGAGATACCATGCCGCAGTTTAACATGCATACCCCACTCAGACACAGTATACTGACTCCGAGCCGACAAGTCCTTGTTTTAGCCCCTAAAAGCCGAGCGCCAGACAAGGTAGCAACAAGTACCATCTTTTAACGTCTTTTGGTATGACGCGGCCGGGGATTGAACCCCGGACCTTCTGCTCTCCAGGCGGCCGCTCTACCACTAGACCACGGAGACGGTCCATTATGAACAGAGTGGAGCCACTGTGGAGATTCCAGGACAGAGTGTCCCCAGTACCTCATGCTTGTTATAAAAGCTGGATCAAAAATGGAATGGGTGGCTTGTGTTTTGCTGCTTTGTGTGTCATTGTACCATGATGGGAGGTGTTTGTTGCTGATGTTGTCAACCACTTGTTTGCCTGATACAGACATAACGGACAACTTAGTTGGGTGGGGGGGGGTGTCATGCTGTGGAGGTCAGGTGAGCTACTGGGGACCTATTCTGCCTAGAATCCCTATAGGGAGACAAGCATGAGGCACTGTGGACCTATTCTGCCTAGAATCCCTATAGGGAGACAAGCATGAGGTACTGTGGACCTATACTGCCTAGAATCCCTATAGGGAGACAAGCATGAGGCACTGTGGACCTATACTGCCTAGAATCCCTATAGGGAGACAAGCATGAGCTACTGGGGACCTATTCTGCCTAGAATCCCTATAGGGAGACAAGCATGAGGTACTGGGGATGTAATCTCACCTAGAATCCCTATAGGGAGACAAGTATGAGGCACTGTGGACCTATACTGCCTAGAATCCCTATAGGGAGACAAGCATGAGCTACTGGGGACCTATACTGCCTAGAATCCCTATAGGGAGACAAGCATGAGCTACTGGGGACCTATTCTGCCTAGAATCCCTATAGGGAGACAAGCATGAGCTACTGGGGACCTATACTGCCTAGAATCCCTATAGGGAGACAAGCATGAGCTACTGTGGACCTATACTGCCTAGAATCCCTATAGGGAGACAAGCATGAGGCACTGTGGACCTATACTGCCTAGAATCCCTATAGGGAGACAAGCATGAGGTACTGGGGATGTAATCTCACCTAGAATCCCTATAGGGAGACAAGCATGAGGCACTGTGGACCTATACTGCCTAGAATCCCTATAGGGAGACAAGCATGAGCTACTGGGGACCTATACTGCCTAGAATCCCTATAGGGAGACAAGCATGAGCTACTGGGGACCTATTCTGCCTAGAATCCCTATAGGGAGACAAGCATGAGCTACTGGGGACCTATACTGCCTAGAATCCCTATAGGGAGACAAGCATGAGCTACTGTGGACCTATACTGCCTAGAATCCCTATAGGGAGACAAGCATGAGCTACTGGGGACCTATACTGCCTAGAATCCCTATAGGGAGACAAGCATGAGCTACTGGGGACCTATTCTGCCTAGAATCCCTATAGGGAGACAAGCATGAGGTACTGGGGATGTAATCTCACCTAGAATCCCTATAGGGAGACAAGCATGAGGTACTGGGGACCTATACTGCCTAGAATCCCTATAGGGAGACAAGTATGAGGTACTGGGGACCTATACTGCCTAGAATCCCTATAGGGAGACAAGCATGAGGCACTGGGGACCTATACTGCCTAGAATCCCTATAGGGAGACAAGCATGAGGCACTGGGGACCTATACTGCCTAGAATCCCTATAGGGAGACAAGCATGAGCTACTGGGGACCTATTCTGCCTAGAATACCTATAGGGAGACAAGCATGAGGTACTCGGGGCTACTCTCACCTGGAATCCCATGGGGAGACAAGCATGAGGTACTCGGGGCTACTCTCACCTGGAATCCCATGGGGAGACAAGCATGAGGTACTGGGGATGTAATCTCACCTGGAACCCCCACATTTTAACACTGAGTTAAACATGTAGGATGGAACATTGAATGGCAATGACACATCAAGGCCAGTGTTAACAAAATATGGATACCCCATATAAACCCCAAATAAATAACACAAAGTCTATTTTAAAAACATAAAACACTATGCCATACAATAATCCAATGTGTTGTGTGCTCTTTAATACAAATTAACTGAAAGGAAACAAAATATATTCTAAATTTTTTTAATGTGAATGTTGCAGTGTTTATGATTTAAGTGTTCACAGCATTAGAATACTTACAGCATACAACCCAGCACCAGTGAAGCATAGCACTAAGAGACGGCCTCCTTGATGATGGAGCAAGTCTTTCACACTTGAGAACCACTTCACATAAGTAGGTATAACACTCAGTGTGGTTTCATCATCCTTAACCATGACCCACACTATTTGAGGCATGGGGACAGACAGATGTTGGTACTTCATTCAGAGACCCTGGAGTCCTGCCAGGCTATTTCATGATCTCACTGAGGTCACTGAGAGACTAATCTTCACTGAAAACAAACATGATATGGATCTATGAGAGAAGGCTTGCAGAGAGTGTTTTTAGCACTATGAACACAAATTAGAGTGGGTGATTGAGAAGTACAATATTACAGATATCAAGTAGAGTCGGTGAGTTGTGTTCTTGAGCCGTTTGCACAATATTCCAGCAATATCACCAAGGAAACACCATAAGTGGGCTTCACACATTGTACCCATTTGAGGAATTAAACCCAGGCCTTAGGTGTGACAAGCAAATGCTTTAACCACTAGGCTACCCCACCACCGCCATAATAGTCAAGGGAGACAGTGCTGGTGTGGAGAATTCACCCTGAGACAATGTCTTTAACCTACAGGCGACCTGACAGGCGACCTGACAAGCATCTTCAATGTTATAACACCATTATGGTTATAGTATACCCTATCTTTGAACAGTCAAATTAATGGTACCGGGTATTCCATACCCTGGGAGTACAGGAGTACAATTAGCGGCACCCCATCCATTGCAACCACTGTTCCCATTTCAGTCAATGCTTACATGTATAGCTGGGCTTCTAGCCTGTACTGAAAGAACTTTGATGACAAGAGAATTTTTCCTTGTTTATAATATTTCTTTTGTTTATAGACAACAGAATTTGCCCTTGATATCATTTACAGCTTAATAAACAAGTGACAGACTTTCACTGTAAACATACTTTGTGAACACAACAAAACAGTATCTATATATACTACTCAAAACAAGTTAAAGAACACCTGATTCTTCATATTACTATAGTTAATCTCTCAAGATACAAGATACCTACTTTTATGTACACAGGAGTATGTGTGGATTATTTTGGGATCATGAGAATATGCTAATAGACAGCTATGTTACTGTGATGGCTGAGGGAGCTCCAGATCTTCAGGTTTACTGAGGAAGAAAGTTTCCCCAAAGTTCAAACAGCTACCTCTACCTCTGCTTGAGTTCAATGACCACAGATGGCAAGAGGTCAATTTGAAGCTGAAGAATAAATGGCCTGTATGTATCCAAGCATCACCTCTGACACAAAAAGCTCTATTTTGGACACCAGATTCTAAGAGCCAGTCAGTAATGTCCACTCAGACAGTGAGATGGGAGAGTTAGTCTGTCACAATGAGTCCAAAATACTTCAGCCTCTCTGTGGAGGTCCTTGAGGTGGTCCTTCAGATGGTCCTTGAGATGCTTCTTGACATCTTAGCAATCTATCCTTTGATGTTGATCAACTTTGTCAGGGCTGGGACAAATGGTGGTGCTATTACATCCATTTCCATTAAGGAAGATGAAATGGTTTACTGCCAAGTTAATGGACATCTTACTACTTTGTTGTTTAAAACTCCGGGCGGGCAAATGTATAGCAGGACTGACATTATAACCAGCGAATTGAAGGGGCCATGAAATGTGAATCTGTGTCACATTTTAGGATACACTTCACACATGCTATTTTCAGAATACTTTTACTTATTTTATTTATCTTCAGAATTAAATACACTTACCAGTTTCAAGGAATGGTCACCATTTTATTCAAAGGAGTGGAGTTCTGTCGTGAAAACTTCCAACATATTTTATCTTTATGTGATTCTTGAATTTCTAAATCTGATAACTGAGAAAATTATTCAAAACTTGCTCACAAACTAAAAAGGGAGACACTGATGAGATAAGACATTAATGTTACAACAACATATCTACATAGTAATTAAGATATCATTATCAGCATTGATAAAAGAATCACAGAAAAGTCAAGGGGATAAATTGCTATATCTTACTAATAGTGAATACTGTAGACTTCATGATAAGTGGATGATAACATTCCATCTCTCCGTATCAATAGAACGTTGTGGCACAAAGACTGGACAAGTAATGGATGAAGATGTATATGCCAAAAGCCAAGGCCATAGAAACATCAAACTTTACCAATTTGAATGAGTCAAAATTTCATGTCAGATTAGCAGTATCTCTGCCATGAAGTGACGAGAACAAGTTCACACAAGTCTGTAAAGTGGAACAGCACAGTAAACATCTCAGATTCAATACAAAATAAGCTGGAGAGACAAAAAAGTCAAATGTATCAGACGAAATAACTAAAATATTGAATGAGTGAGTTAATGTTGTATTGCTGGGCCAGGCAGACCAGTGGTTGATAGCATGAACACCGATCCATACAACCAGGATGCACGACACACAATCAGCTCGATCAGCCTTGTACCCACCAAATCCTCATTAGTTCATCATACAACAAGCATACAAGCATGAACACTGATCCACACTACCAGGATGCATGACACACAATCAGCTCGATCAGCCTTGTACCCAACCAGTCCTCATTAGTTCATCATACAACAAGCATACAAGCATGAACACTGATCCACACTACCAGGATGCATGACACACAATCAGCTCGATCAGCCTTGTACCCAACCAGTCCTCATTAGTTCATCATACAACAAGCATACAAGCATGAACACTGATCCACACTACCAGGATGCATGACACTCAATCAGCTCGATCAGCCTTGTACCCACCAAATCCTCATTAGTTCATCATACAACAAGCATACAAGCATGAACACTGATCCACACTACCAGGATGCATGACACACAATCAGCTCGATCAGCCTTGTACCCACCAAATCCTCATTAGTTCATCATACAACAAGCATACAAGCATGAACACTGATCCACACTACCAGGATGCATGACACACAATCAGCTCGATCAGCCTTGTACCCAACCAGTCCTCATTAGTTCATCATACAACAAGCATACAAGCATGAACACTGATCCACACTACCAGGATGCATGACACACAATCAGCTCGATCAGCCTTGTACCCACCAAATCCTCATTAGTTCATCATACAACAAGCATACAAGCATGAACACTGATCCACACTACCAGGATGCATGACACACAATCAGCTCGATCAGCCTTGTACCCACCAAATCCTCATTAGTTCATCATACAACAAGCATACAAGCATGAACACTGATCCACACTACCAGGGTACAAATCAGCCTTACAACAAGCATGAACACTGATCCACACTACCAGGGTACAAATCAGCCTTACAACAAGCATGGGATACAGCGGACCTATCCTGAATCACCATGGGGGACTTCTACAAATATGAGGAGTTGAAACTAAATGCCAGCATGCACAACTGTATGTCTGTAACACCTGGTGTTTCATCCAAGAATATTTTTTCACTGTCAGCATGATGGTGACACTATATTTCAAGTGTTTACTCCAACTGCAGCACATTAATCAAAATAGTACCTTCTCTCTCACACAAGTGTAAATTGCTCAACAGTGCCTCCAATCACATTAAAGTATACTAGATACTGTAAATATTCTAAAATGATATGAAAATTTACACGAAAACAAACTTTGACAGTAATAACTTTCCCACCTAAAACTGTGATCAGAGTATTTTGAATAGACTTAACTATCATAGCATTCTTTTGCAAAAAGATAAAATTATTGATACCATAATTCTTTTTATTAGAAACAAGATTATAAAAAAATGCTTCTGATAGATCATGTTCATAAGTTACCGGTACTTTGTCTATGAACAATCTACAGGTTTCAGAGTGTTGATGATCTATATATAACTTAACTTCAAAGTCTTTCTTGGTCAGTAAAACCCAAACCTGTTGAAAATATTTTCAAACAAAAATACAAAGAAAATGATATAAAAAAACAGCACATTTTCAATTTAAGAAAATGTTTGATCATTTTTGTGTTAACAAAAGTAAGATACACCTAACACTAATCTGCAATAACAACAGCTGACAATGATCTTCTTTCTACAGCTTTAATTGGCTTGCAAGCCTTTATGGTACCTAAATCTCAAAGCTTCAGCTGCAAATTAAAATACTGCTCACAGCAAGATAACTACTGTCTGTTGGTCTCTCTAAACAAAAGTTAAATCCAACTGAAATCGATTGCTGTCCAAACAGAGAACTCCAATAAACAAACATTCCAAAGCATGTGTTCACCTAGAAAAACATACTTTACCTAGGGTAGACATTTACCCTTCCTAGGAAACCATGGGTATTGTTCCGGGCAAACAAACAACACAATCAAGGCAAATCTCTGAAATCAACTTCTAACCTTACGATCCAGGCAGAAAGGGACACAACTTTGCTCATGTGAGTGAGTTGCGTAAGACATAGCTTTTAAAAGCATAACAGTTATATCAAAGTGTGTTAGCTAGGTGCAACGCCCCAAGTGATGCAGGTCTCAGACTTTTACCACTTTGGTGAAACCCACGAGCATATAGGTATAGTGCTGACAAACCAAGAAACATAATCGAGGTTAACCGGGGCTCAAAGAATTACTGTGCCTTAGATAACTGGAGCATCTGTGACTTGTGGAGTGATAGATGGCATGGGTAGAGTGGATGGATGGTTGGGCATGACGAATGGATGGTTGGGCATGATGGATGGTTGGGCATGACGGGTGGATGCATGGTTGGGCATGACGAATGGATGGTTGTGCATGATGGATGGTTGGGCATGACGGTTGGATGGATGGTTGGGCATGACGGGTTGATGGATGGTTTGGCATGACGGGTGGATGGATGGTTTGGCATGACGGGTGGATGGATGGTTGGGCATGACGGGTTGATGGATGGTTTGGCATGACGGATGGATGGATGGTTGGGCGGGCATGATGGATGGATGGTTGGTTGGGCATGACGGGTTGATGGATGGTTGGGCATGACGGGTAGATGGATCAGCTAGCAGAGAGGGTACGTGGATGGTTGGGCATGACGGGTGGATGGATGGTTGGGCATGACAGGTGGATGCATGGTTGGGCATGACGGGTTGATGGATGGTTGGGCATGACGGGTAGACGGATCAGCTAGCCGAGAGGGTGGGTGGATAGATGGTGTCTGGTAGGATGGATGTCTGGGAGGGTGGGTGAGTGCTCTGTTCCGTTATTGGAGTTTGTGGATGGATGGTTGTGCATGACCGGTGGATGGATGGTTGGGCATGACGGGTGGATGGATGGTTGGGCATGACCGGTGAATGGATGGTTGGGCATGATGGATGGTTGGGCATGATGGGTGGATGGATGGTTGGGCATGATGGGTGGATGGATGGTTGGGCATGATGGGTGAATGGATGGTTGGGCATGACGGGTGGATGGATGGTTGGGCATGACGGGTGGATGCATGGTTGGGCATGACGGGTTGATGGATGGTTGGGCATGATGGATGGTTGGGCATGACTGGTGAATGGATGGTTGGGCATGACGGGTGGATGCATGGTTGGGCATGACGGGTGGATGCAGGGTTGGGCATGACGGGTGGATGGATGGTTGGGCATGACGGGTGGATGCATGGTTGGGCATGATGGATGGTTGGGCATGACGGGTGGATGCTTGGTTGGGCATGACGAATGGATGGTTGGGCATGACGGGTTGATGGATGGTTTGGCATGACCGGTGGATGGATGGTTTGGCATGACGGGTGGATGGATGGTTGGGCATGACGGGTGGATGGATGGTTGGGCATGACGGGTGGATGGATGGTTGGGCATGACCGGTGAATGCATGGTTGGGCATGACAGGTGGATGGATGGTGGGGCATGACGGGTGGATGGATGGATGGTTGGGCATGACGGGTGGATGGATGGATGGTTGGGCATGACGGGTGGATGGATGGTTGGGCATGACAGGTGGATAGATGGTTGGGCATGACCGGTGAATGGATGGTTGGGCATGACGGGTGGATGGATGGTTGGGCATGACGGGTGGATGGATGGTTGGGCATGACCGGTGGATGGATGGATGGCTGGGCATGACGGGTGGATGGATGGTTGGGCATGATGGGTGAATGGATGGTTGGGGATGAAGGGTGGATGGATGGTTGGGCATGACGGGTGGATGGATGGTTGGGCATGACCGGTGAATGGATGGTTGGGCATGACGGGTGGATGGATGGTTGTGCATGACCGGTGGATGGATGGTTGGGCATGACCGGTGGATGGATGGTTGGGCATGACGGGTGGATGGATGGTTGGGCATGACCGGTGAATGGATGGTTGGGCATGACGGGTGGATGGTTGGGCATGACGGGTGGATGGATGGTTGGGCATGACGGGTGGATGCATGGTTGGGCATGACGGGTGGATGCATGGTTGGGCATGATGGATGGTTGGGCATGACGGGTGAATGGATGGTTGGGCATGACGGGTGAATGGATGGTTGGGCATGACGAGTGGATGGATGGTTGGGCGGGCATGACGGATGGATGGTTGGTTGGGCATGACGGGTTGATCGATGGTTGGGCATGACGGGTGGATGGTTGGGCATGACGGGTGGATGGATGGTTGGGCATGACGGGTGGATGGATGGTTGGGCATGACGGGTGAATGGATGGTTGGGCATGACGGGTTGATGGATGGTTGGGCATGACGGGTGGATGGATGGATGGTTGGGCATGACGGGTGGATGGATGGTGGGGCATGACGGGTGGATGGATGGTTGGGCATGACGGGTTGATGGATGGTTGGGCATGACGGGTGGATGGATGGTTGGGCATGACGGGTGGATGGATGGTGGGGCATGACGGGTGGATGGATGGTTGGGTGGGCATGATGGATGGATGGTTGGTTGGGCATGACGGGTTGATGGATGGTTGGGCATGACGGGTAGATGGATCAGCTAGCAGAGAGGGTACGTTGATGGTTGGGCATGACGGGTGGATGGATGGTTGGGCATGACAGGTGGATGCATGGTTGGGCATGACGGGTTGATGGATGGTTGGGCATGACGGGTAGACGGATCAGCTAGCCGAGAGGGTGGGTGGATAGATGGTGTCTGGTAGGATGGATGTCTGGGAGGGTGGGTGAGTGCTCTGTTCCGTTATTGGAGTTTGTGTTTGAAACTGCTTCAACAGTATTTCAGTTATATCACATCAGCTTAAAGGGGCACTGATCTAACGCAATTCCACGGGACTGGTTGTTGCCTTTGTTATTGTTTTTCCCCAGTGAGTACCCGGATGTATAGCAGAAATATAGACTAGTTCGCGACCTCTGCTGCGCAATTCGTAAGCGCCTCAGTCACTTTTATGGGTAGTAATAAGGGCGTATGGTCACATTGATCAACAAAATGAAATACAGTTTTCGAGATAATAGGGAAATGTAGGTATCTTTGTGGGTAGCATCGGTAATGGTGACGAAGTTTTGATAAGTCACTTGCTTGGTAATTTTGCGATTTTCGTTTACACTATTTTGACTTGCAACACAAAGTAAATATTTCACCTGAGCATTGCTTTTTTTATAGTGTGTATATTTTTTTACTGTCAAAATGTGTAACATTTTCAAATTAATTTTAAAGTCTAAATATTGAGTTATTTTACAAAGTGACTGAAAAACATTTCCATCTGTATTATTATGATAACGAATTCCAAACATTTTGATGTTTAATGTCATCACCAAGAGACTGAAAATGTTACGTTGAAAAGTACATGTCTATGTTGTGTGGCTTCTAATCCTACATAATAATCTGTTGTGATGTTTGTAGGCCCTTTTGATCATCTTACACAATCTGGACAGATTGTTTAGTCAAAATGACTGAAATATTTACACATTTTATAGATTGCCTGAGAGAATCACATTTTACAAATTGACGGTAATATATACACGCTTAAAAAGGAAAAGACCTGTGAAAACAACGTCTATCGCGCATTGAAGAATTTCCCAACCAAGACGTAGAGAAACAAGACCGAATCGGTTCAAATGAAGGAAAACAAAATGCAGATACCGTAATTGCAACCTACCAAATTTATGTGTATAAATTTTAGGAGCTTCCTTGTTCGAGGAATGCATCCGTGAATATCAACACAAATGAAAAATATCCCACTTGTCTGCAGCTGTACAAAGAAACTTATTTGATGTCACGTGTCTCTGTAACAATCAAATATTTTAAAAGATATATATCGTTTCGGGATATTATAACACGTGTTCGTTTCTCAACTGATCACTCGGATTGTTTCAGGTGTTTCACATAGGTGTCAAGTCTCAAGGGTCGGCTGAGAAAGCCTACGAGACAACTATTTTCATAACGCCCACGCTTCCTAAAAATCCATTGAGTGATAGATAACAATGAGCAATCACTCAACGAATTATCAGTTAACCCTTTGAACAAAGTATGTTGTTTTTACATCGGCACTTCACGCCATGATATGAGTGTATTCCCTTTGTTTTAGTAAATCTAGACATGTAAACACTCACTTTTGACATATCCACTGTGCAAGATAACAGTGATTAATCAATCAACGTATTTTCTGTTAATCCTTTGATGACTAGGAACGATCTGTTGATTTACAACAAAAAGGAAAAAACTGATCATTCACCTCTTGCTGGTCTGCAACGTGCATATTACATAACACACATTTCACCTCACTTCAAACCTGGATTTAGATTGAATAATTACCCCAAGCACAATAAATGCCAAATGGGAACCTTTGTCAGGTAATCTAAGTGGTGCTACCAATAATTGTACCTGTAATAAATTCATTAACTGAGCATCAAGTGAATGACGACAAATACACAAGTGTAGGGTTATACGAGAAAACGTGGATGACAACAAGGGATTGGTAATCGTATTATCGACGCAATCCGACTATAACTATAACTATAACCATCTGGGGTATTTCCAAATGAGGACATCCGATGAGCTCCGCCGTTCTTTTTGTCTGTTTAGGGTGAAGAAATTAATTAACATGCGCCCTTTGTCGAAATCTTTATAGATCACAGTTAACCAATCAGTGTTTATGCAAAAATTCGTAAAACAAATATTGCCTCAAACCTCCAAGTTTATTTAGCTGTCCTTGCAGACGGTAGCCCAGTCTCCGGTCACGCTCTGTTGCGTTGCGTATCATCCGGGTACTCACTGGGAACAAACAATAACAAAGGCAACAACCAGTCCCGGGGAATTGCGTTAGATCAGTGCCCCTTTAATGTCAGCATCGATTCCAGAATTCAAGCCTATGAGCAGTGGCTGATACAAGCTGACTACCTGTATGTCTGTGAGTGGCGGTGCTGGATATCAAAAGCCAGGCTACCTGTATCACCAACATTTGGGATGGTTACACTGAAAATTCTGATGAATCCATGTGCATTGAATAACCCAAGTGAGTCTGGTTGAATTTTCACAAAGTCTTTCAAACACTATACAAGAGCAGGATGAGGGCATCCTGCTGTCACAATAGTTATGTTCATAGCTCACAGTTTGAAAGGCACACTTAAGATGTTTAATGAGTAAAATGAGCTCCCAACACGTCAGATGTGGTAATCCTGTGAAATCCTTATGTCAGACCTTCACTGTTACTTCCTGGTTTACTAAAATCCTTAAGTTTTTGAATGGCATTTAGAAGTGATACACAAAATCCCATTCACTGGGCAGATAGGTTCCCTGGTCACGGTTCATGACTGGCTGGGGTCTCCTGATGTCAATGGTTTCTTGTAGTTTTCTTTGTCACCAGCTATTTTTGTTTTTGGTAGACTGGACTTTGGTGGCTTCCCACATGATGTTATGGTTTGGTTCTTGAGGATGTGTTCGGAAATAGTGGATTTCAGGTCTAGTTTGTTGACAGGGGTCTGATGTTCTTTGAGTCTCCTGCAGGTATTGCCGCCAGCCATGAACCGGGACCAGGGAACCTATCTGCCTAGTGCTTGGGTCTTATTGCTTTGGTGATTGTCTGTGCTAATTATCCAGCTGGCTTCCATCTGCTCATTGCCATTTCCATGCATTTCCATTGCTATTACATGTAATAACCCACTGCCTCCCTTTTCCCATTGTCCATTTCCTAATACCAATCAGTGATAATTTAAGTCCTGGCTTCCAGTTGTCCATTGTTATCACCTATCAGCGCTATTTAACTGTTAGCTTCCCTTGTTACGTTTCCACCTTTGTTATCTTGTCACTTTTGTTGTTCTTACAGGTACATATATATGTTCTCTGCTTCATAGCATATTTAATTAATTTTTTTAAAAAGATTACAAAATTCCAAATTTCCGATAAAATTAATTAAGCGACTGTAAGGCCCTCCAGGTTGCCTTACCTTTCTGACATACCCTTCTCGACCACATCACTAAATGGCCTTGCGGGCCTGTGCACGAAATATGTATATGTCGGAAAGCGCACGTTAAAACCCAAACTAAGTAAGAAAGTAAGTATAGCATTATGCACCTGATGAAGTAGGAAGTATATATACCGGTACTCCAAAATGTTTTGTTCCTCATAAAAAAAGTTGACATCCAGACATTCTCTTCCTTAAAATCCTTATGATTATGCCATGTTAATAAACACAGTAATATATCAAACACACATGCTTAAGAAGATTAAGCTGGATATGTGTCAAGTTTTTGGCTAAATTGGTGATTTTATCAAGGCTGTAATTACCATTACACTCTTTGAACAGGCAGAGTGGGATGAAAACCCAGATAATAATCAGTATGACTTCCAATCTATAGATTAATGAACACTGACAGCTTCTCTTCTTATGGTTCTGAGGCTCATTCAATATGACCACTCTATTTATATGGCTGTTGTCTCGACCAGGGAGTTGGCCTTATATATATGCATGCACAAAACTCTGCTGTTAAAAGGATAGATTGTTGAAACCGAAGGCAAAAATATGTCCATTTTTCACCTCTGATCATGGTTCACACAACATATTATTTTTATAAAACATCATTTGCAATATACAATTGTATGACTGTTAAAGTTTTCAGAAAATGTTATCAACAAGTTGTGTTTTTTGTGTACATATATTCCAAACTGAGCTAGCCGATAAAGGTGAGGGTGACAAGCAGAAAGAAAACAAATCAGGCCCTGATAATTCTAGTCATTTACGCTTCCTGTAGCAGCCTGTAGCAGACATAATGACAACATTCAGTATCAATATTTAATCTACCAGATAGAAGTTTAGCGGAGAGAAATTATCATAAACTGGATACTGTTTTGCAATAATGAAAATAGAGTCAGTGGTGTTTGTACAATGCTGTAGCTCACCTGAAATTTGAAATTGAGATTCTCATGACATATCATGACCATGTCAAATGAGGATCCTAAATCACAATTTCCAAAATTAAGCCTTAAATATAATACACATAGCAAATATATTACTCGTTGATACATGAATAAGTTCTGAGCAGGGAGGGGAAATAATGTTTATTTGACTTTTAAACATTTCAATGACACACTGTGTTGTCAACTATGTAGTATCACTAGATTCAAGGGCATACAGAAGGTAATATCAGGTCAGAATAAAATAACAAAAATCACATAATAATTAGATGAAAAATATGTTTTACACTATAGATAATATTTAGGAACTAAACGACAAGTGGGAGTTGTTTATGATACAATAAACTCTGCAGGGAGAATAAACTATCAGGGGTGCAGCCCTGAATGGTTTATGTAAAATATTAGGTTTTGTTTGATAAATTCTGATGGTAAACAGAAGTCGTTCATGTAATGTTATCAGTGGTTCGGAAAACGTTGTTACGTAACGCACGTGCAATGCGTGCTCGGGCTTGGCTACCGATTGTCACTTGTTGTCTGATGAATAAACGAAGTGGGAAGTTGGTAGGTTGTCTCTTGGTTATTGAAAGAACACTACAATTTATTCTCCTTGCAGTCTTTTATTGTATCATAAACAACATTATGCATGGCATCTTTAAGGATGCTGAAAAAATGTACAAGCTTCAAAATAACTACCCATATTTTAATAATGATGACTCCCTGGATAGAATCCAACCTCTGCAATGTCGAACAAGTCCAATGTCAACGTGTGGGTTAAGTTTGTTATTTCCCGCATATTCTCACAATCCTCGCTTCGATTGTCTGAACCTTTTCTCCAAATACAATAAACTACGATTATAACAAACTCAAAGGGACTACTAATTTAGTTCATTATATCAGTCCATCGTTATACGCATTTCGACCGTCATACATCTTATATCAAGTCATGTGACATCAAGTGTGCACTGTACATGTACAGAATATATCCACTTCAATCACTGTGTTACTATTGTTAATTGAGGGTGTAATTTGAGGATAAGGTGTCAGTGCTTAAGAGTAAATCAATTGCCTCCAGTTGTTTCGACGCTTTGAACAATCGTGCTTGGCCGCGGATGTTTTGACAGGCAGATTGGTGACACGTGAGGAGCTCAAATCAGGGATTAACAGTTAGTTATACAGTTAAACATTATCGTTGACAGAGTACACACTTGACCACAAGGTGAGTTCACTATGTCCGTTATTTTGTTATGAGCGTGTTTGTTATATCCATCAACTTTATATGATAAAATATATGGCAAATGGCCGGGACCAAAAGACCAGTTCGTCATATCCGTCAGTTCGTTATAAGCGTGTACGTTATAAACGTAGTCTATAATACCAATTGTCATATCTCTCTGACTTTTGGATGCGATCGTTGGGCTACTGTCTTTATCTGTGTAGCCTAGCTATCATCTGTGGGGAACAGGTCACTTCTTTATTGTTCTTTGCGATATATCTCGTAGCTATCTTATATATACCGATAGTGTATTGAATTACACACTGACGTGTGAACAAAAGGTTCAATAAAGGGCAGCTATGACATATTCAATATGGCTGCCATGGTGGCCATGATAACAATTAGTTAAAATTCTACAAGTATTTTTGAGTGACACATAACATTTCAGTTTAATAAATTCAGGGGTGAACAGATAATAAATCACATCACAAATTCAGATTTCTGTCAGAGCATTTTAATGATGCCATTGCTGTAAACACATATAATAACATTCAAATACAATAATGCAGAAATGCAGAAATCTACCATTGCTAGGGTTAACCATAAAGTTTTAGCCATCTTAGGCCATTTGGACATCCTTTCAGGTGAGCTAAACATTACAAACTATGATTGAATTGAAGCCATTCATCACTGTATTTTCTGTTCATCATCATCATCATCATCATCATCATCCCATATACCAGGGATCCATTTTGTTTTTCTTAAAGTTAAATTATGTACAATTGCAGAAATGGCTCAGTGAGAGGATTTAATGGTGTTTAAGTGACGGAATAGTTCATATGTCACACTTTTAGAAACACCCTTGCTACGATTATCTATGTTCAATACCAGGCGATGCGATGCAAGGCAATGTGACGCGAGGCGAGGCGAAACATCTCGTTCAAGACTACTGCATTGATATAGCAGCATATACATATGTGGGTGGCTGCTTGTACTCGTCCTCGCACTTTGACCAATAACTTTGACTCTGAGACGACCAGTGCTTGTTTTATCCCCCCAATGCCATGCACCAAGCAGGGTAACAACTAGCACCATCTTCTAAAGTCTTTTGGAATGATACGGCCAGGGGATTGAATGACAGACCTTCCCCTATCAGGGCATATGCTCTACCCACGACACCACAGAGGTGGCTGTGCTTTAAGAGATGTCAAAAATATATAAGCTTACAATGACAGAAGCTGTCTTGAAACTTTGTTCAAGTTTAGGCTGTCCAGCCATAACAAATTCTGAAAAGATGTTGCATGAGAACCAATTGGTTTTATTTGTTGAGTTTAAGATTCAATGAATAAATCAAATTATCAATCTGCTGATACGAGATGCTTCCTGTTATGGCCGCCAATATAGGGAAATTGGCAGTGTAATATTCAAAATGGCTATGAATATTCTTTATTATCATTTTCTCTTCATTTCCTGCATAAACTGATAATTAATGGCTAAATATCAATCTTGGAAGCAGCATGCAACTAAATTTCAATCTTCTTATTTTATCTGCATCATAAGGTGCAATATTATATAACTGTGAAGTCATACACAGGTGGCTTCAGCTCTCCAGACCTTGGATTTTCTCACAAAAGAGTCCAGAAAAATAACTAGTTTTTTAAAAGCAATTTTTAACACCAAGGTTTAGTTTTTATGGGCCTTTTTGCTTCTGAGCAAATGTCTTTTTGTCTTCTGAAATGATTTTTATCAATTCCAATAATATTCCCTATCTTCTAAAAGTGATAAATTCCATGTAAAGTTTCTAATTCTAATTTCATGCATATTCAGAAATAGCAAAAAATGTTGTGAACATAGTGTTTCAGAATTGTTCACTGGCCACTATAGCAAGTACACAAATCAAATCACACCACATATACTTACAGCATATCAAAATTGACAAAGAAATGAGGAAATGGCTGATGAATTAGCAAAATGTCATTTTAAATATGGCTGCCCCAGCAACCATGTTTGAAATCAGATGGGAATACCTTGTGTAGATTCTGGCATCATCTTTGCAAAGTTTTACTTTCAGATGTCTAGTGGTTTCAGAGATGCTCAAAATGAAATAGCCTACGACTGACAGACTACTGGTATTTGATAGACAGGCTGTGACAAGCTTACAGGTAAAACGAAAATGCCGAACTTTCAGTTTTGAAATCAAACAATGCAATATTTAGAGAGGATAATGATATGACCCTGGGGAGTTGATACTGTGACATAACATTCATAAACATGCAGAAGCTGACATGGTGAACTAAAATTCAAGAATCACAAGACATCACATGAACATAAAATATCAAAATGATCTATAAAACTTGCCGAGAATGACTGCGTATATGCATAGCTGTTGACCATTAGGTTACTATTAATTACTGCAAATGGACACATAAACCATTAAATGTAACCAAACTGTCTATAACATGCCATCAGAATATCATAACAATGTCGGAAGTATCTAAATCGTTAAATCTAAGTATGATCAGGACATTCTTTGGCACGAAAGGTTGATAACCGTCATCATGTTATGAATACGTCTGTATCATAAAGTGAAACACCTTCACACAGAGTCTACAATCTGAGCCTCTTTCAGCAGCGTGAAGCACTCAAGCAAATAAACACAGAAACATGTCGATAGGACTCCCTAACTCAGATCAAAGAGATTAACTTCTATACCTACAACAACATAACTGAAACTTTCTTCAGAATACTACTTGCTAACTGTACCTGAAATCGTGTCGTCTTCAATATATATGGTATAATCCTGATCTCATATCCAGTAATACATGCTGCTTAGGCCAAATAGCCAAGATTAATAAGATCCTCTTTGTACCTGTCACCTGTTAAGTGCTCTCCAGCAGTGAGTTTGTATGTGGTGTGGGGAGTTTGACTAAGTACACAAAACACGTTTTCTAAGCCTTCTCTTCACATATCATGTCACTGCGAACCTACCTACATGCCATATGTCAGTATATAAAGCAAAAATCAGAATACACAGCTATGTCTGGTATTTTGTGTATCCTAATTTATTCCCAAACATAAGCAAGTCTTACAAAAGCTGACATTTCAAGTTTCAGGTTTATCCCATTTACTGCTGTGTCATCTGAAATCATTTTCATAACAACTGCAATTTGTGACAGCTAAATCTTTCAAGATTAATGATGATAAGAATAATTATGCTTCCACATCTATAGAATAATACATTGGTATTCATAAAGTAATCTATGCCTCCACATCTATAGAATAATACATTGGTACATGTATTCATAAAATAATCTATGCCTCCACATCTATAGAATAATACATTGGTATTCATAAAATAATTGAAACTTGAAGGTTGAACTTGAACAGAAACTATATGATAGCCAACCCATCCTCACATGCCTCTTCGTCATTAAACACCTACCAGGCCATAATATATTACTTATTAGATTTTCAATCTGCCAACCTATTACCCCTCCTTTCATGTTGTTGTCCAAAGAACCTACAGATAAACATAACACATCAATGCCCGAGATAATAAGTCTTGATTATCCGATGAAACAGATTCCATTGAGCATAAAAGGCAAAATAGTTGTGAAAATTATATGAAAGGATCACTGAAAATCAGTGATGACACCAGGTGTTGCCTAAAAGGGAAGTGCTTCCTGCCTTACCAGAAAATAACTTCATGAGCTGCCTTTTTTTCTTTACTTGACATTTACATAATTTGACAGGACATTACCAAGTTTGAAAATTTGCTTTGGGACACTCTGGATGACAGTCAGACCAGTGTCCTGGGTAAGGCACTGATCTGAAACTATTGAATTCTGAACAAACATTCATGGTCCATTGACAGTTAATGTCCACAATGGTATGAAGCAAGTCATGAGTCTGACCATCTGATTCATTTACGGTAGTCACTTTGTAGGACAAGCAGAAGTCTCTGGGCACCAATTCTAACCAGAATCCCAAAGGGGTGTTTTGTGTGTTATGAATGTTTGGTTAAGCCCTGTCCAACTGTATACAAAACATGTATAGGGTTGAGTCATGTAGGAGAAGAAAGGAACCTAGATGCCAGAGATATGGACACACCCAATTCCTAGTCAGTATTACTTATGCCTTTCAAGGAATGGGCAAGTGTTATTCTGTTCACACACCACTCTCACAAATATACACTTCCTCTGTCCCGTTCACCAACCACAGCATTCATCTTGTGTTAGAGAAACAGTGGACAACAGGCAGCTCAATATAGAGTGTAATTATGACCACAAACATAATCTGTCCAGCGAATGTGTGAACACTGTCTATACAAGATGTATGTGGCAAACAATCCCCCGTCCTGGGCCATATACACAGGCAATAACACACGTGTCAATGTCCAACAGAGCTAATACACGCACTGGACGTTCAGTCATCATCCACACAATAGCAACAGTCTGGCAGGCTGGTATTAGCTTCTGAGGATGATATATATCATACACTGACCCTGTTTACCTAGTTTTCCAACAGTATTCTCTGTGTATCATCATTTGAAAGTCTGAAAGATCGGGTGAGGTGAGGTGAAACGGGGTTTAACATCACGTCCAAGATTATTGCACTTATATAGCGATATGTCTATTTTAGAGAGCAAGCCCACTGAGATACCATGAATACCCCACTCAGACACTGTATTCTGACACTGAGCTGTCCAGTACTTGTTTAAGCCCCTTAAAACCGAGTGCCAGGCAGAGTAGCAACAAGTACCATCATTTAACGTCTTTGGGTATGACATGGCTAGGGATAGAGCCCCTGACCTCCCGCTCTCCAGACGAACACTCAACCACTAGACCACGGAGACGGTCTCTGTTTGATCGGGACACTATGTCCATGGTAAAGGCAAGGCATGGAGGTGATCTGTTACCATCTTAAAGCAGCCTTCAGAATTTATGCTAGTCTGCTGGCCTGAGACAACTAAATTGTGCTGAGGACAAGTAAAAAACAAATGATGGTAATCCTCACTGACAAGTGGCATTTAAGGGCCATAATTCTGAAGCAGTTGTCAATGCTTTGATTTTGAAACAAATTGGAGATTTGAATGTAAACATTAGAGGAAATGTAAACATTTTTTTCATGTTCAAGCAGGACTACCTACAAACTCTTGGGTCTAGTGCAATAGGGCTCTAACTAGTCTTCTAAAACTTATCTTTAAAAATATAATTTCTAAGGCTGTTAATGCTTGCCAAACTCAACCCATCTTTCCGAGGCAATCATCAAAACCTTAGTTTCTACACTTGCCATTGCAAACCTTCTTCTCTTGGTACCACCCCCATTTAGAACACGAGTTGTGTCCCTTGTAATGAAAACGCCATATCCAATCAGATCACTGTTCTTATTTCGAATGGCTTTACAAAGAAGACGACCATAATCAGATAACCAACACAATTGACAATTCATCCCTAACAGACAAAACAAACGAGATTACCACAGTAAAGATATTTATTATTACAATAATAGAGGCACACAGACTACACAGTATCATGTAACACTTCACATCGCAGTACCAGGAAATACTCAGCCTAAAAGTAGCAGTTACTGAGGTTTGCACTCAATAAAGTACCTGGGAGAGTTGATTGAAACTGGAACTAATTAGAAAATATTTGTCTTTGCTGAAATATTTTTGCAAACACCAGGTATCATCAGTATTTGATAGTCCTTCATATATACACATGCTCATGATATAGTTTCGGAATCATACAATCAATTCTTTAAGATTCTGGAAAGGGATTGGCTGCTTTTATTTAATAAATTGACTGCAAATGCAACAGGCGATGGCTGTGGCCATAGCAGCGACCACAATTTCGTAAAACGATAATTTTGTAAAACGTTGTCTGATTGGACAAATGATCGATATGTGAGAGAGTACCTCTCATATTTTAACACAGAAAAAGAGGCTTGAAATGGCTAGAGTGGAAACTAGGCTTTGATACAGGCTAGTGGACACTCATGACTTGGGAAAATGGACTCAATCAAAACTTGTTGGATCTCAGTGATGAATGCTTAAATTTGGTAACAGAGAGTGAGTTTGGTCTAAATGGCAAAGTGAGTGAGTGAGTGAGTGAGTGAGTGAGTGAGTGAGTGAGCGAGCGCGTGGGTGAGTGAGTGAGTGAGTGAGTGAGTGAGTGAGTGAGTGAGTGAGTGAGTGAGTGAGTGAGTGAGTGGATATGGTGCTGACAAACCTAGAAACATAATTAGGGAAACCGAGATTTGAACCCATGATCACAGGTTTCCAGCGTGCCCAAGAGACATAAGAGACTGCAAATTCAGTGCCTTCAGAAACTATTTGAAGATATACTAAGAATCACAATAGGTTTCTCATAGCAAATTTTGCAAATTTCCTGCACATTTGTGGCCATAGCCTTGCATCCAAGAGCAGATGTCAAATAGATGCAACTCTTATCTTCACATTCTCAAATGAGTTGTCTGAAGTAAACTGATTGTCACGCCATGAGAAATATGAACACAGTAAAACACCCAATTACAGTGAATGAGGGAATGTTTCTATGCACCTCAACAGCAATTTTCCAGCTACATCGATGCCTCATAATTATCAGATCTGGCAAACCAGGAGATGATAACATTAGAAAAAATACACACAATAAGGGCATGATGACAGCCGATCCTCATTATTTGGCTGTTTCAACTTGCAAGAGATACTGGAGACCGACTCTACCCCTGAATCAGCATGGGCACACAATTAACAGAGGATGTTAAATATGGTAGATATGTATTTAATGACCCCATAAAACTAAATCCCCAAATTCCTAATATTAACAAAGTAGGATTCAGAGACAGAGCTAAATTAGCAGGCAAAGAAACCGCCATGGAAAACAAGTTTTTCCCCACAAGATTGCAAGATTGACGACAAATCGTTTACATGTTGAAGAGCAGGAAGTGCTGACATTGTGAGCCAAGCATGAACAAATACCTATCAATCTCGTGGAACAGCACTACACCTGAACAAAGACTTCCACCTCTGAAATCACATTTTCTTCCAACCCACATTGTTTTGTACTGTAACAATGCTGGCTGAAAAGGTGTCACCTCAGATTTATCAACATGCTTTTAAGCCTGGGACTACTGAACTAAATGTGTTTTAGCTCACAAAAGCTGGTTATTTATTTCCGTGAACACAACTAATACAATCTATTAACAGCTGATCACATTGTCTATTTCAGGGCAAATTGGCGGTTGAATGTCGTAAATAACTATGTGGTGGTCACTTGTTTTGCAGAACACGTCTGTTTTGGTTAAACCAGTTTTAATTCCTGAAGTGATTTATACACCAGCCTTTAAATGTATTGGGGAATGTGTCAGTAGTTTAGGTGTAAGGCAAGAAGGAGATGTATAGTCTTGTCACATTAAAGCACACATTATGACAGTTATGGTGTCAGTTTTATAATGTATGATGCATGAGGGGTAACTTGGAGGACATCTATCAATCCCATAATTGAAGCACATCTTTGTTTCTTTAGATTTGGGTTACATCCCTAGATTGTTAGTTGTCATGGTGGATGTAAGTGCTCAGTAGTGCCACCGGACCAATGGGTTCCTCACTCACTCACAAATGAACGAACCAATGAACAAACGAGTGAATTGGGTTTAATGCTGCCTTGAACAGTATTCCAGTTACAGCTTAATGTTGGAAGAAGTCCTGAAGTGATGAGGCTGCAGACGTTTACCACCTTGGTGGAACCCATGTGTCTGGTGGCATGGCGTGTCAGCTGGATATAGGAGAAAATTCTGAAAGTCATAAACCCTTACCTACAAGGAGGAGTATGGTGCTGACAAATCAAGAATCTTCTTGAGGGCGACCCGAACCCTGATTATAGGATTGTGGCACACCTAAGGGGACACTCCACAGCACGCTTCAGTGCTTTAGATGACTGGCAACATGGCAAGACATTAGAAATTAAAGAGAGATGTAAGGTGTTATGGTAAAGTTAACTGTGACTGAGTAAGAGAATGTTGTTGCTGAACTCAGCAATATTTCATCCACAGCAATTTCTACATGCCGATTTTATAGTGCTTGCCCAATAAAGTACCATGCCTCAGACTAACATGAATACCTTACTCAGACTAAGTATACGGACTCATTGGTCTAGTGGTAGAGCGTCCACCCAGGGAGCGGAAGGTTGGGGGTTTGATCCCTAGCCACATCATACAAAAACATGTCAAATGGCAATTAACAAATTCAGGCAAACCAGTGGTTGACAGCTTGAGAAACAATCCACAGGGTGTCATGGTGCCCAATCAACCAGATAAAATATTGTATCTGTCCAATTCTCATAATCCAGACAGCACAACAAGCATGGGGTTGTTGGCACCAATCTAGTCCTGGAATCCCTATGGTGAACAAAACACAAGACACTACATGATAGGAACATGGGTACAGCCAGGGCTACACGGGAACAGAGCACAATTAGTTTGTTGCAGGGGTTAAGGTGAAGCACACATGAACATAGAACTGAAAGACTGAACTTTCCAATGTCAGGTCTATCTTCAAAATCATGCATTTTCCTGGAAACCTGAAGAAACATAATCTCATTAGAATGGGATATTTTCCTCCGAAGCGATACCTTTCTGCGTTAAGATGTGACTTAGGGGGTGAGTCAGGTGAGCCCTGAGCTGACTTTGACTGCACAACCTAAATGAAGGAAGCCAGTCAGATGCCAGCTATCTAAAATGATTGTTCTTCATTTCTTTACCAGTGTGATTTGTAAAATTAGACTTATACTAAAGAAAACGCAGACTGAACTCAAATAGTCCTTTGAAAGTGCTCAGCTTTGGGTTTAGATGCCGTAGCATTCAGAAACACCGGGTGCATAAAATATCCACAACAATATAAGGGCACTTGATTATCTACGTGTTGAGCTGGTTTTTTAATCCATTTTCACAATACAGAAATCAAGTTTGCTGGTAGGAATACTTTCCTCACGCATACCGACAATTTAGAAGCCTCATAGCGGATTAGAAAGTTCACCTGACACAGCCTTCAATGGAGGGGTCCTCAGATGTGGAGGGATATTGTATCAGAGTAAAGATCTCATTTTAATGAGATTGAAAGAAATATAACATTTTCAACACAAA
This sequence comes from Haliotis rufescens, assembly GCF_023055435.1. NCBI lineage: Eukaryota > Metazoa > Mollusca > Gastropoda > Lepetellida > Haliotidae > Haliotis > Haliotis rufescens. The sequence goes on along the minus strand of NW_025963779.1, from coordinate 53,839,533 downwards.
ATAATAGGAAGTTGAAGACCTGATGAAAGGGCAAGATGTAAAATGTAATTAAAATCAGACTTTTTACTCTGATTTGATGCATCTCTGTCAAGATAAGGGCAAGATGTCAGCAACCATAAGCTCCCTCCCCTGTAGAATGAGGGAATCTTGTTGCATTCTGATCCTAGCAATATACCACCTGTACCATTGTCTAAATATATTTGTTGGTCTCAAATTCATTTCTGTTAGGTATGAAAAAGATTTAAACTATTATTACTGAGAACACTAAAATATACTTTCATGTAAGGGTTTGATAGAAACCACAATACCAAAAGGTCTGAAAATATTGTAAAAATTGTGATTTTTTTTCAGATATACACACGCTCACACAAATTATTCAGCCTGTGCTTATTGTTAAATCCTTTAAGACATATGTACATTTCATCGTCAAGTAGTTATTTCAAGAATTTGATGACAACTTAAGCGTGAATGATATTTTCTCTCCCTAGGGAAGGTTCCGCCATGCATGACCACCCCCCACAGAGAGTTGCTCTAACATTTTATACACTGTGCAAACAAGTTTTCCTACTGAATGAAGTTTTTCATAATCACTTATTTCCCATTTAAAAGGCATATTCTCCAATTTATATAATACAATATTGTTCACAAGTGGGTGATTCCCAAGAATCTTTTCTCTGCAACAAATCCTAACAACCATCCAGGGTCCTTTGGGCTGTGCAAATAGTCCAAAAAAACTTTGTATAGAAAAGATATTATGATGGACTTTGTTGTCACTGAGACCGACATTTTATCGTTTAGTTGTCATCGTGTAAGATTCATGGCGATCTTACACCTTACAGCAACCGTGTCACGTCACACGGAACATCGCCTATACTTCTAGTCAGAGACAGTTGTAGACATTCAATGAATAATTCAACAGCGTGTCCTTGGTTTCACAATAATACAAAGTTAAGCCGGTATCTGTAAGATGACAATACCTATCTCAGCCATGGAGGTAGTAAGCTGAGCCTGTCTTATAAAACATTTAGTGGTACAAACAGCACATAAGCATATAAATGACACACAACCTAAAGAGCCCTCCTGTCTGTAGAACAAGCCTTCATCTTCTGAAGATTATGGGTAATGTAGGTCTCAGAAACATAATTCGCCAGGCATATCTCTAGGTTTATGTAGACAAGTATAGTATTAAGGTCTCAGATCTGGCTCCATAATACATAAGAACTACTTTTGTAGTCTTAACAGTAAACTTTGGTAACTTTTTATTCATGTTGAGTTCTTTGTGACTGAGAAAATCCAGCATTAGAATGAGATACAGGAAAGATGGGTCTGGTGTCAGTTTTACCAGTGTGGCTAGATTAAACTCTAACATCACCATTCTAGTGTAGTTGGTGTTGCATGCAACCATGTATCAACACTCTGTACCAGTACCATCATTCCCCTTATTACAGGACCCGTGAACATCTGAGCTAGAATAGGTCTTCAGCAACCCATGCGTGCCATAAACGTTGACTATGCTTGTCGTAAAAGGTGACTAATGGGACCGGGTGGTCAGACTCGCTGACTTGGTTGATGCATATCATTGATCCCAATTGCATACATCGATGCTCATGATATTAATCACTGGATTGTCTGGTCCAGACTCGATTATTTACAGACCACCGTCATATAGCTGGAATATTGCTGAGTGCGGCGTTAAACAACCAGCCAACTCTTATGATAGGGAGTCGAGTGGATCAATTCAACACCACAGCTTCATTTTGAGGCCAATTTGAAATGTGCGACACTACAAATACCCATCCAATCAAATGACACACCTGAACAAGTACAATCTGTGCAAAGTTACAGACTGGAGCAATGAAGATGGTGACGACTGTATGGCAGTGAAAAATGAGTGAGTATGTATGGTTTTACGCAGCTTTTAGCAATATTCCAGCAATATCACGGCGGGGGACACCAGAAATGGGCTTCACACAATGTGCCCATTTCGGGAATCGAACGCGGGTCTTCGGCGTGAAGAGCGAACGCTTTAACCACTAGGCTACCCGACCGCCCCTGCAGTGAAAGGGTCCATGACAGAGTTTGTTTGTTGTTTAACACAGTCTCAGCAGTATTCCAGCTGTGTGATGAGGGCCTGTAAATAATCAAATGAGGACTTGACCATCCAGTGATTGATAGTGTGAGCAATGATCCATGCTGTCGGGGTACAATGACACGCTGTCAACCAAGTCACTGAGGCAGACGACCCGATGCATCAAACCACCTCATACGACCAGCATCAGTTGCTGGGGACCTGGTCTAACCCGAAATCCCCATAGGGATGGGGAGCATGACAGTGTAGGGGTTCATCACAGGGTAATGTATAGAACTGCAGACAAGCCAATATCATAGTTACCGGGTAAGCCGTGGTAGGTTATTTGGATGAAGACCAGACTAAGAAATGTTCTTGTTTCAGAGGTTTTCTTGGTCAAGATGCCATTAGGCCGTGGACTGAATAAAATTAAAATGCTGTCAACTGTTGGCAGTAGGTCATTTGAAATTTAGAGTTTAAAGGAACAAGGACAATTGCTCAATTTTCCATCAAAGAAATCTTAATTCTTTTTTGTTTTGCAGGTAATTTGGTCTGACATTTTATACAACAAACTGTACATAAACAATCTAACCAAAAAACAAAAATCATTGAATCTTGATCTCTGACATCATTTTAAACCCTAATTTCTCAATCAATGACTGCTATTGTGTAACAGTTATCAGAACCAAACTCATACAAAACAAAGAATCAAGCCATTTTTATACGATACTGAAACAATAGCACTTTGGTCTGTTTTTACTCCAAAATGTTCAGCATGTTCAGTGTGTGCATGGTTGCTTGTACTAGTCCAGACTAATGCCGGTTTTAGAGTGCTAGCCCACTGAGATACCATACCACAGTTTTTGAGCACCAAGCAGGGTAACAACAAGTACCATCTTTTGGTATTACGTGGGCGGGTATCAAACCACAGACCTTCCATTCTCCGGGCAGATGCCCTATCCACATGACCAGGGAGGGGGTTTCGAGGAACTATAGGTTAAACACAAGCTCTGGATGTCTTCAACTTTAAATATTTTTATTCAATTCATCCTTCCTTTGGGTTATCAAGTTTCCATTCTTTTCACTAAAAGTCTATGTCAGTTCAATAGCCGACCAACTTGACATGGCGGACTCTTTGCAACACCACACACTAGCCAAAGTAAGGAGTTCCACATGAGAAGGAAACCTGCCTATTACAGTCCCTCGTCCATCACAAGCTTACAGGTAAAAACCCCTACACCACTTCAGGTAATCCAAACACCAGACATAGAACCCCAAACCCCTGACAGGATAATTACTACTTGAGACTTTTTATGCTTCCAAACCTCGTCAGCTGATACAGAAGGTGGGGGTTCATTTTCATGATGGAAATTTAATCGTCAAAGTTCAAAAGAAGGGGACGTATGGGTATATCTGCCAGTAAACTACAGCTAATGGTCCTCAGGGTCCAAGGATAAAAGGACTGTTGGCATAAATGTATATTTGAGGGGACAGGATTTTATGAGGATCATGGGTGACCATTACACTGTCATGGTTTCTCTCATTACCAGCTAATATGTCTTTGTCACGAGCCTCTGACCACTGCCTTGCTGGGAGGACATTGGTCAAGCAGGACGTCCTATTGTGATGGTCATTGTGATATATTTGATGACAGGGTATTGGATGAAACATATTTCATTCTGGGAATTTTCATTTTGATAATGGTGTGTGGTCTGAAACATATGTCTCTGCTTGAGTGCACAAAAAGCATATTTTCATCACTTTGTTTTATGGTCCCCCCACTTTTGATCATTTAAACAATTCATCAGTTTATAGTTGAGAACACATCAACAGGATGGGGAAACACAGTAACTTACACATATATCAAAGAGATTTAAAGTGCTCATTTTATTGTACTTTAAAGATTACTCTCATAAAACTGTTTACAGCATTGTTTGCATTGATGTAGGTTCCTGATACAATACAGCTTGCTTTCATGCTTCTACTGACAACTATTAATTTCATCACGACAATTCATGTTCTTATGCCCCGTTCTACTTCAGGGAGAGAATGAAAGATCATAATCGTCCATCTGTGCGCCTTGCTATATTTCCTAGACAAATAGTGACACTAAAATGCTTTGGTAGAATTCCATCTCATATCAATAGTACAGTTGGTGCCACTGTCCATGAAGTCTGTCGCCAGATTTCTGTATGAATGAAACTGGAGGCCAAGAAGTGACCAAACCACTGACCCTTAGGCATCAGCACTCTCTTAATTCATTTCTCAAACAACCCAACTCAAGCATTGTCTTCAGTTCATCCGTATTCAACATTTTAATGACTTAGCCCCTCTTAACCATTGACAAGCAATGAGGCACAGTGTAATTCATCTTGACCAGGAGGAACACAGGAGACCCCTGGCATTGTCCATTGTTAAGAGGTCCTAAAGATGGAAATCTGTACATTCCGTGAATAAACTCCGTGCTTGTTATCACTCTTTATTGAATGACATAATACTTCAATAGCTGGAAAGAACCCTCAAGGCATTGAGGTCATCAATAATAATGCCCATTCTTCTTGACCATCAGAGAATTGTGGGTGTCCCTTTTGTCCACAATTCATGACCTCTTAATAATTTGATTTCTTTGATTAATCAAGCTATCTTAATCCATTTAAGTCAGCTGCTTGTGAGCTTTGATGAGGTTTTGTGATAGTCTACCAAGGGAATTGGATGCAAGCCGGCCGAGTGGGAACAAGGATATGTTCGCTCAAAGGAGAATCATGTGCAGGATTTAGGATTAAGAAACATTAAGATCACTGTAAGACCCGAGAAGATCATTCTTCTGTTCTTGCATAATTCCATTTTTTGCTGATTTAAAGGCAAATCCCAACGATTCAAACACATTTTTTTTTTAAATCTTTATATGATAAATATTTTTTTAACAAATTTGATCATACTGAAAGTTAAAAACATACTTTAATAAACAAGATTATAGATCAATTCATTGGATAATCCTTATACTTTCCAGCAATATGGACAAGCTTAAATGGGCAATTTCCTCACATTTTCTCTCTTTCAGCACTTAGATCCTGTCCCCATAAATCGTGAGAATGAACATCCCACAGCACATAACAATCGCCATGTTTTTGTGTTGGGGGATAATGGCTGATTGAGACACATCTTGCAACCCGAGTAGCATAATTACTCCATAAAACACCAACAATACAACCACAATAAGCACATCCAAATCACCCTTATCAATCATCTTGGATCAACTTCATACACCTCAGTCCCACAATGCCTGTTTCCTGCTGACCAAGCATGCACAAAAACACCCTGAGCACTTTTTTCAGGTTGGTGGTTCTCCTGTTGTTATTGATGGCTAGCTGACAAGCTTATCAGTCATGGTCAGTCTGCACACTGGACACAGACTATTGGCCAGATGGAGTGGACAGCTGTTCAGGGTGTCCATTCAAGTATCATCTCAAGTCCTTCCTCCTGATGTCAATGGTGAAAAGAGACTATATTAAGTCAAACCTATGAAAAGGAATTAAAGAAAGTTTTTGCTTCATCAAGTCAATAGAAAGATCAATATTTTTGTATTTGGGGCAAACATGGCTGTTAATCAAAGGCTGAGAAGGACTACATGCCAATAGAAATATGGGAAACCAAGGACAGCAACAAGGGTGTGTTGACATAGGTAGATTCTTGCTGGCCTTTGTAAAACCCATCTTTGATATGTTAATTATTAATTTATCTTATTTTTAAACGATAATTCACTTAGAAATAAATCACAAATGGTATGTGCGTAACCCGAATACCAGTGTTCTGAATACCAGTGTTCCGAATACCAGTGTTCCGAATACCAGTGTTCCAAATACCAGTGTTCTGAATACCAGTGTTCCGAATACCAGTGTTCTGAATACCAGTGTTCTGAATACCAGTGGTACTTTTGAATGAGTTTGGTTCAACACTGTTTTCAACAGCTCTTCAGTTATATCACAGCATGTCTGCTTTATTTGGGACAAAAGCTCAAAGTGAGACAAGACTAAGATACTTACCACTTTGGCGAAACTCACCAGCAGGGTAAAGGGTAGTGTTTGGAATAATATATGATGTTAACTAAGAGCTAGGTTGCACCTGATTTATTATCTGCTATATGATCAAGCTAACAGATCCATCTATAGAGAGAGAGAGCTGTAGTTCATTTATCGTGTTGCATAACGTTATGATACCAGACTGCAATGTGATTACTCCTTGTATACTTATACAAATACTGTAAATCTCATTATGCATATATCACTGATGTAGACTGAGACTTGAAAACATAATTATGCCAATTAGATGGCATTTATAGGCTTCAGAGAATAATTTTAAGTAATAATCTTATGATCGTAATCATGATATGTTAGCATTCTCCATAATGTAATCATAATATTTGCAAAATGGTTTTTCATCTAAAGTACGTACAGAGGCATTTTCCACCATGTGTACTAATTATTTGGAACATTATTTGACTTGTTTAATTTCTGTGACTGTAGGTGCATAGCCATAGAGGCTTTACACTGACTGTTTTGCACCATTCTGATACAATAGATGCTCCCTTGAGTATTTGTTTTACTGCGAGCGAGCGAGTGACCCGCGATGGTCAGAGAGTTTGATATGTGCGGAAATTCAACTGTTGAGATGTGTTACATGGCCGAGATCCACTCTTCAGGTACAGAAAACATGAATATGAGAAAATATTAAGATTTATGGGCATTTCATAAGCTGTTGTCAGTCAATTTCTCACATTTAATGGAAAGTTGACATATTTAGCCACGTGCGACAGTGTATCCTATTTTCGTTGTAGAGGTGCACGCTATTGCAGGAAAATCTTCATATATACCAAGTTTTATGTCATAAAACCAGTGTTATTGGGATTATTAATTGTTTTAGAAACAACATACTGCCCACATGGTCAGTGTTAATGCTTTATTTTCATATTTTTGTGTAAACATGACATTTTCAAAGTTGCACGTAGCAAGGGAGCAGTATTACAGTGTAAGGTATCATGCTATTGCGGTGTTGCAATTATATTATAAAAGAGTACTTCAGCATGTTTAATTACATGTATTGTCATGACAGTGAATGATTGATACATTCAATTACATTGTATCATTCTGTAATTTTCAGAACCCTTGAAAAGTAAATTCCGTGTTAGAAGAAATCTCGGCTTTGTGATCTCTGTATGATTCTTTCTAATAATTCCTACCAGGTAGTCTGTGTCCCAGACCCTTGAGAACAAATTAAATGATGATGATGTTTGTTGTTTAATGCCGGACTCAGCAATATTCCAGCTATATGACAGTGGTCTGAAAATAATCAAGTCTGGACCAGACAATCCAGTGATTGACATCATGAGCATCGGTCCACACAATTGGGATACGATGACATGCATCAACCAAGTCAGCGAGCCTGACCACCCAATCCCGTAAGTCGCCTCTTACGACAAGCATAGTCACCTTTTACAGCAAGCATGGGTTGCTGAAGAACTTTTCTAACCCTGATCTTCATGGGTCAAGAACAAATTAAAACTGAATCCAACTTAAGTCTAGAATGATTTGGCAAGTCTAGATTGCCTCAGCTGTAGGAAATTTATCATTGTTCGGGGCTCCACTTGGATTTTACTTTTTATTTCGTAGATGCATATTTTCATATAACATAACGATATTTCTGGGACTGAATGCTAGACCAGGCATGGTGTTGGCAACATAGAAACATAATCAGGGCGAACCTTCATGCAAACCCACTATCACAGGTTTCTGGGCATGCCTTGTACTTTTGTGAAGGTGACATTTATGTTCCAGCAATTTCAGTTTGAAAGAAATAACTCAGACAATTGCGTGGTTTTATTGTCAATCCTTGAATCAGAGATTTTCAATGACACATCATAATATGGTTGAACTACTGACGACAAGACTTTAATTTTTGACTCGCTCACTCACTCTCACTCTAAATAATATCTGTACAGCATAGCAGTAATAAATAGGTTTATTTCAAGCAGCCATGCCACAATGATGACTATTTTAAAATCACAATATAGTCCTCAAAAAATGAAAAAGAAAAACTTGATTTTTGGATCAATAATTGACTTTGCTTGATACCCATGATGTGAACATGTTTTGCCAACCCTAAATAACTTCAATTATGACTGTGTCTTCCTGGGTTGAACAAAAAATCAAAATCATGTGAAATATGGCTGCCAAAGAGTCCTGCTGAACACTCAAACCTAATTTTCCCCCTGTTATTTATCATACAGAAAAAAGTATACATTGCTTAGAAAAATTATGAAAGCCATGGTAATGTACAGTGTTCTTTTGAAAAAATCAGAAAATTCAACTTCCGATCATGAAGTCAGAGTTAAAATGGTATTTTCAGACGTATAAATCAGACAAGTCTGTATTTTGTGACATGAATGGCAAAAAAGCACTCACGTTCATGGAGGGTAAAATAAACTGAGTGTGTTAAAACACGAGAGAAAAGTCATTTGCCTCAAACAAAAAAGCCAGGGCCCACTCTGAAAATGAAATGGTTGGTGCCTTGTGCAATCCAGTTGATGCCAATAAAAAAATCACTTATCTTTTTAACTCCAATTTCAGATTCTTCAAAATACAGAACATCAAAACCAAATTGGACATCACTTGATGTTGTCATAATTAAAACTTGAACTATGTTTGCATAATTCTCATTAACTGTGGAAATACAAGGAATTCTGGTCAAGGAATTGACCTTTTGTAGCCTAGGGTGTATTCAAGGGAGATAATTTGACAAGGGTAAATGTAGTTGGAGGCTAGTTGTCAGTCCATGTTACAGATCCATCGTCAGACGAAGAGTTGATTACTGTCGTTATCACAATGACTCAGGACGCCCATCTTTAGATTGTGTTAGAATGGTTCAATTGTGTAATACTACAGGCAAAGAAGGAGAGACTTATTGATTGGAAACACTATGCAGGTTACCTTACTTCGCCATTTCACAGTTTTCAAATTTCTCATGGAAGCAAAAAAAAGTTGAATTTTATGTATTTATTTTGGAAAGGATTGCAGATATCATATTCAGAATTTGACTTACATGACTTTATATGATTACAATGATGTTTTAATGTTCAGAGATATAGAAATATCATATTCAGAATTTTTGAAACTTCAAATGATTTATGATTTTTTAATGTTGAGAAATATACAGTATATCATATTCAGAATTATACTTACATAGCTTCAAATGATCATTTTTAATGCGAAGAGATACATAATACATCATTCAAAATGTTACTCATGAGACTTAAAAAATATTAAAATATATGAATAAATTACCCCACCATATATATTGACACTCTCTGAAAATCCATATTCGAATTTTTGTCATTTTTGGCAAAATGGCCACAAAAATCAAATGAGGTTGTTCTGTGTATTTGGGCATGAGCTAATCAAACATTACAATGTTGCATCCAGGTTCGAATCTCATTCGATGCATGTCAAGATGGTCTTGAGCACAAAAACACATCATGTCTGATGCATGTTAAAATGTTAGGGTAGATTGTGTGTTTTCCATGTGTCAGTATAGTTGAATATGACATATCATTATGAAAATCTGTCTTAATTAATATTTCTTCATGAATAATTCTGCCACTTGACTTCCGATTCATCAAGCCTCTCAACGGCTATTCTGGCCACACCATTCATACCGAAGATAACAAATGGACCAATCCACTCCACATGAAGATGTTAATACACAGTGGTTGGCCAGGAGTCCCGGAGTTAATTTCCCCATCTAATATCAACCCTGCAGCTCTCCAGTCTCCTTGACGTTCCTGGAATATCCTCTGTCAAGTGGATCTGTCTTTTGACCACTTGAAACAGTCCTTTGGGACTTCATTTGAAACACAGTTGAGAACGGGTCAACAATTGTGACCACTGAATTGGCAAGGTCATGGAGGCCAGACAACGCCCTGTAGGGGGCAGATAACACGGCTATGACACCTTGAAGGTTAAAACTTGCAAAGTAAAGTGAAACATTGTCAACTCCTTTAACTTGAAATACTGCTTAGGATTATGAAACATAATGGTCCTGGCAGAATCCTAATTGACACTTTGGTCTAATATTGACATTTGTGTTCTGCTTGTCTCTAACTACCAGTACAGAAAAGGGGCCTACAATTTGAATTTTGAGGAGTGGGGAATTATTTTTTATTTAATCCAGAAATTATTGAAAGGTTTTTCAAAATAAAAAAAATACTGGATATTGTTATCATGCTGATAAATAGTATTGATTAGTTCCTCATGTCAAAGAAGCAGTATCCCAAAAGACATTTTGTCTTACAAACATCGCAGGCCTCCAGTGAATATTCTCCAGAGAATAGTAAAAGGTTGGACCCTATCTCAATACAGTTCAAATGGCTTTGATCCTTTCAGAAAACAATTATGTATACTAGTGTTTATTTATGACTTGTCATGAAACTGAAAATGCATCAGTTCCTTGGCATTATCAAATACTATGGGACAATAGATCATTTTCACCCACCTGGACACAGAATATGCCTAGAAAAACAGAGCAGCATATCTTTAAAATATGACAACAGGAGAGAGAGTGAGTGAATATTGTTGTTCATTAGTTCACTGGTTACCATGGTGGCTTTCACACTATTTTTACTGCCCACGTAAAAGTTACCCGAGTTTCTTCAAAGGTATCAACTAACTGCTAGAATAGATATCCAAAGACATGCATGCAGTCTAAAGGTAGTCAGCCTATTGGTTTTGCCTTTCTCCCAGCATTGATGATGGACATTATCAGCAACCCATTAGCATCCAACTGTAGGTTTAAAAATACTACACAGACTATTCAATACAGATCAGTTGGGCCAGTGACTACGCTGAATCCGAGACACAGTGAAACATTATAATCAACCTTGACTGGCCTAAAGCCAAGTCTAATGACTAAGCCAACAGAATTTCTGAATCCTCTTCTACAAAAATGCAAAATCAGAAAAAAACATACATTAGGCCTAAAGCAGATTACCATTTAGATTGATGTGGTATTAAAGTAAAGTTTAATGATTTATTATAATCAATTGTTAAAAGGAAAATCTCCATTTTGTCAGAAAGTGCTCAAAGGGCAACACTGGGATCTCTTAAGGGTTTCGTTTCATGTTCTCCGCTTGACCCCAGATACCAAACAGGGCCCCTAAAGGAGCACAGCTGGGTTTCAATATTAGAAGTGTCCACTTGAAAAGAGACCATATTTATTCAGAGAGACCCAGCTTTGACTTTCATGTGCTCTTTGATGGAGAACAGGACAATGAGGACATGCATGCGCATGCCGTCACACAAAGTGACAATCAGGAGCTGGATTTCACCATGCTCCAAAAGCAACAATTAACATGTGCTTCGGCACTTGTGCGCGTTCTGCAGATTAGTGACACGCTCATATTGGGCCCTTTTCATAATTATTGTCATCAAGATCTTGTGAAATTATAGCCTGCTCGTATCAGTTCATATTTGTTGCAATGACAGATAATTTGGTCCCCGAAGCTATCATCAAAATTATTGCATATTTTCACGAGATAGGGAATTAATCCAAATTGAAAGGTGAGGGCTTGTTGCATTATGGCCATCTAGTGTGATTCATACGCAAATTGAATTTGCCAACATTCCAATTTCTAAAAATCCTGACAATCAAGTTTGGAGACTGATGGAAATGCAAAATGCTACTTAGCATTCTTCAGCCGAATCTAAATGACACCAATCATAATATTTTGCCCAAATCCTTTTGGAAAAAAGCCTTTTGGGAGAAATCCAACATTAAAGAAATGATTATTTATTTTTAATTCTTACCTGAAAAGCCTTAATCCTCCCTTCTTTTTTGACAGCATGCACATGAACTGGAAAAGAAAGAGGATCAACTCACTTTTCCATTAGACAACAGCCTTTCTCTATTTCACCTTTCTTCCATGCAGGAGAAAGTATTCTCCCTGTAAAGTAAGTCTATATGCAGAGGTGTACTCATTGTATAATGACACCCTTAATACTTGTGTTCACATTTTCCATACAACATACAGTTATTTGAACTGTGCCCTGTAATATACTGCCTAGCATGGTTGAGACTGGGTCCAAAGAAGTAAATCATATAACTCATGCAACACTTGATTCTCCATGACAAGCCTCCCTTCAAAGCATGCAGATCCAAAATATTTCAAAAACATTTTAAAAAGCAAATTTGTCATCCGTAACATCAAGGGCAGCAGCTGCTGAATGATCCAAGTTTGTCCTGCTGTTTAGAAAATTACGAAAAAATACCTGCCTTTTGTAAGCAGTCGTAAAACTTATTTTCTTCATACATGACTGCTTTTTGCTGATAACCAAATTCATAAAGATTTAGAGCTTGAATTTCCATCAAAATCGCTTTATTCAATCAGGTTATACACTAGTATGGAAAAATCTACAAGATTATCATTGGCATTCAAACTGGTTCAGTTGTTTTCTTATGTCTGGCATACTGGGAGGAAGTAGACTGTGGAAGGTGTTTTGTTGTTACTCATACCTGTAGCTTAATCCAGCCGTAAAAGTCATGAACAGATTATAACGATAAATGGCTCTCAAAGCATTGATAGAAGGCTCCATTAAATATGTGTTTATCAGTTAGTAATGGCCCAATTATCTTAAGTGAGTGAGTGAGTGAGTATGGTCTTACGTCGCTTTTGGCAATATTCCAGCAATATCACGTCGGGGAACACCAGAAAAGGGTTTCACACATTGTACCCATGTGGGGATTGAACCCGGGTCTTCTGCGTGACGAGCCCACGCTTTAACCACTAGGCAATCCCACCGCCCCATTATCTTTAGCTTTTAGTATGAATATGATTTTGTTTGTATCTTGTATAATGCCATACTCGGCAACATTCTAGCAATATGACAGCAGTCTGTAATTAATAGTCTGGACCAGATAATCCAGTGACTGACATCCTGAGCATCGATCAGTTGAGATATGACGACATGCAATCAACCAAGTCACAGAGTCTGACCGCCTGATCCATTTCGTCGCCTCAAAGATCAGGATAGATTGCTTTGGACCTATATTCTTACCTGGATTCCCCATGGGGTACATGAAAAAGACAGGTGAGTAAGTAAGTGAATGTTTGTTGCCAGGAAAATAATGGAGCCTGGATGTGTTTGATAGCATCAGAAAGTACCATGTGGGTAGGATGTCAGTAGGTCACACACCCAATAATTCTTTTAGATGGCTCTTAAGACAAGCATGAAGTCCAGAGCGCTCAGATAGAGCAGATAACTGTCCTGTAGTCGTGGTGTTTGGATGCAGCGTATATTTGAACAGTATTTCAGTTATAGAACTGATGTCAGCTTATTGTGGAGGAAAGCCAAAATTAGTACAAGCTGGATCAGGTAAACCAGAGATTGGTAGCTTGAGCAGCACCACTTACTAGAGGTACAGGATGGCACATCAGACAGGCATCGGTCACCACAAAATACTCACTGGGACCAGCTTCAGTACTGATGACCTATTCTGCCTCTGAAACCCATGGGTGTACAACATACTGGGATGAATACCTTTGGAGACAATGCCTTTAATCCTTGAGTCTTAAATCCGATAAAGGTGGAAGACTTGAAAAATAGAAGACTTTCCCACTTTAAAGTAAATGTGCCATGGACCAAGAGGCAAGGAAATTTTGAGTTGATGTCTTTACCATCTACTGACATTAATGTGAGTACTGCTATTGTTGTCGTAAGTAGAGTCATTAACATATCTACTTTTGCACTAATGGAGAGATGACAAGCAGATGAGATGATGCTATCTTATGTTTATCAGGAAATCTACACCTTCTCAAACCTCTTCCAGGAGGATGTCGGTGTGTGCAGACTCCACACTACTCCCATACAAGACCTCTGTGTGCAAGTGGGCCATCTTGTTTAACCAAGGTTGAAAACTTCCATTTATAAATTGTCTTCACCTAGATCTTGATTATCTAGGTCAATAACAATAGGAGTGAGTGAGTGAGTGAGTGAGTGGGTGAGTGAGTGAGTGAGTGAGTGAGCGAATGTGAGCAACTATCCACAATGTCGGCGTGCAAAGACACAATCGAGTTGGCACTCACAAAAGATATGGGATGCCTATTTTGACCCTGAATTCACACAGGGTCAAGAAGTATGGGTGTTTATTCTGGCCCAAAATCCTCACAGGGTCAGGAAGTAGGGGTGCATATTCTGGCCCAGAATCCCCACAGGGTCAGGATGTAGGGGTGCATATTCTGGCCTAGAATCCCCACAGGGTCAGGAAGTAGGGGTGCATATTCTGGCCCAGAATCCCCACAGGGTCAGGAAGTAGGGGTGCATATTCTGGCCTAGAATCCCCACAGGGTCAGGAAGTAGGGGTGCATATTCTGGCCCAGAATCCCCACAGGGTCAGGAAGTAGGGGTGCATATTCTGGCCCAGAATCCCCATAGGGTCAGGAAGTAGGGGTGCATATTCTGTCTCAGAGTGAGTGAGTGTTAGCAACTATCCACAATGTTGGAGTGCAAAGACACAATCGAGTCGGCTCTCACAAAAAATATGGGATGCCTATTTTGACCCAGAATTCACACAGGGTCAGGAAGTAGGAGTGCATATTCTGGCCCAGAATCCCCATAGGGTCAGGAAGTAGGGGTGTTTAATTCTGCCCCATAATCTATCTATCATAATCATAAGTCTATCTACACTTTGAGTTAACATATTTTGTATGATGAGCAACGGGAAATAAGATGAATATCCCACACAAGTAATTCACCTGCAATACATCCATGCTGAGAATAATGACAAATATGTTACGTGTTTCCAGCAGGGTATACTCGATCTTGAGCTGGACACACACCTCTTAGTCTTGACCCTTCGTCCCCAATGGGAACACCTGGATAGAAGGTATTACTAAAATTGAGAGTTTTGCTGCATTTCACAGACTGTTGCAGAAATCTGAATGGTTGAATAAACCTCATTGACAGGACTTAAATAATAACATTCCCTTGGTTCTGATGTCCAGCCATTGTGACGTCACATCACTGATGCCTGAAAGCGTCAAATATCAAGGAGTATTATCAGAATCAAGTCCTGCAAACAATATTGCTCTAGCCCTATCATAAGCCTTGTTAAGGCATGGAACATCCATCCCTGGAGTGTTGGTTGCATAGTAGCCCAGGGTTTGCTAACCATCCATTGCTGGAGTGTTGGTTGTATAGTAGCCCAGGGTTTGCTAACCATCCATTGCTGGAGTGTTGGTTGCATAGTAGCCCAGGGTTTGCTAACCATCCATTGCTGGAGTGTTGGTTGCATAGTAGCCCAGGGTTTGCTAACCATCCATTGCTGGAGTGTTGGTTGCATAGTAGCCCCGGGTTTGCTAACCATCCATTGCTGGAGTTTTGGTTGCATAGTAGCCCAGGGTTTGCTAACCATCCATTGCTGGAGTGTTGGTTGCATAGTAGCCCAGGGTTTGCTAACCATCCATTGCTGGAGTGTTGGTTGCATAGTAGCCCAGGGTTTGCTAACCATCCATCGCTGGAGTGTTGGTTGCATAGTAGCCCAGGGTTTGCTAACCATCCATTGCTGGAGTGTTGGTTGCATAGTAGCCCAGGGTTTGCTAACCATCCATTGCTGGAGTGTTGGTTGCATAGTAGCCCCGGGTTTGCTAACCATCCATTGCTGGAGTGTTGGTTGCATAGTAGCCCAGGGTTTGCTAACCATCCATTGCTGGAGTGTTGGTTGCATAGTAGCCCCGGGTTTGCTAACCATCCATTGCTGGAGTTTTGGTTGCATAGTAGCCCAGGGTTTGCTAACCATCTATCGCTGGAGTGTTGGTTGCATAGTAGCCCAGGGTTTGCTAACCATCCATTGCTGGAGTGTTGGTTGCATAGTAGCCCAGGGTTTGCTAACCATCCATTGCTGGAGTGTTGGATGCATAGTAGCCCAGGGTTTGCTAACCATCCATTGCTGGAGTGTTGGTTGCATAGTAGCCCAGGGTTTGCTAACCATCCATTGCTGGAGTGTTGGTTGCATAGTAGCCCCGGGTTTGCTAACCATCCATTGCTGGAGTTTTGGTTGCATAGTAGCCCAGGGTTTGCTAACCATCCATTGCTGAAAAGTTGGTTGCATAGTAGCCCAGGGTTTGCTAACCATCCATTGCGAGCTTAAAGGTCTTGTACACCCCAAGACTGAAGATCACCTCTTAAACTCCAGAACACATTACTAAATGACAAATGAATGAAATTCACAATGACTTATATATATGTTCAATGAAATATTGAGTGAGAAGTATCTTTTGGCCCCACAGGAGAAAGTACATCAGAGTTGGACCAGGGCTATTGCAGCATGGTAAATAGTGAGAGAGTTTAAGGTGGGAGGCTAACCTAAAGTGATGCAGGTCTTAGATGTTCACCACTTTGCTGAAACCAACATGTATAGGTTTAGTGCATACAGAGCAGATCCAATTAGGCCAAATCAGGGATCAAACCCAGGATCAGAGGATACTGCAATGGCTGAGTGACCCATCTCTGCTCAGACAATGCTGGCAGCTTGGGGCCTGAAAGTTTCTAGGGTGAGCAAGTGAGTTAGGTAAAAGGCCGCTTTAACAGTATTCAAGTTATATCAGGGAGTGTCAGTTTCATGTGGGAGGAAAGCCTGAAGTGATGCAGATCTCAGACTTTTACCAGTTTGGTGGAAACACACAAGCACGGGTATGTGCTGACAAACCTAAAGGCATATTCAGGGAAAACCGGGATTCGAACCCGGAACAGCAAATTGCAGTGCCTATGACGACTGTGCCACCCATGCCCTGACAAGTTTCTAGAGCTTCGGTCCTACCCACACTGAACCTCAAATGGTGTCTCCTTGCATAAGTAACTTTGTTCGAATTGTGCCATTGTTCACCCAGCAGTGAATGGGTTACCAGTAGGATGAGATGGCAATGTGACTGCTAACCTAATGCCTCACAGGCAGCTTGGGTTGTATACTCCTGAGGGAGCCGAGCATGAAAAATCAGGTGAACACTGATCCACTGACCGGGGTAATAATAATTCAGCCATTTGAGCATACACTGCACATGAAGATATGCACTTTACATATAAGCAGACTTATTATTATCATTTTTTAAGAATGTGGTTTCAAGGTCAATACAACTGGTTGTTCAACAGTAATTCTTATTTTAGAAAAAATAAAATGCACATATAAGACAAAACTACTTTTAAACTCAGTCTTGATAACCTTCAAAACCAACCCAAAACTTGTCTGTCATAGAGACCCTGAAACAAATACATCCATTTTAGCCCATCCAAGTCTATAATATTTGGCAAGTCTAGATTACTGTAGTTTCTGAAAATAAATAAATAAAGTTTAATGGCTCCTTTTCTATAATATATTTTATAACTATAATTTAACAACTGTTTTTCCTGTGGAATAGTTTATTTCAGAGACTAGATGTCAGTTATTTAGTTAAAATTTAACATCGCATCGGCATTATTTCAGCCATAAAGGCGTTAGTCTAACCACGAACCTCTCCACTTTGAAAAAGGCAGTCTCACTGTGGAAGAGTTTCATCCTGGCAGACACATATTAATTGAAAGCATCAAGGAGAAGAGGAGAGGGATATTAGAGTGTCAAGAACACAAAACAGGGCAGCTGAATCTTCCTTCTTAAAAACCAAGAGCAAATCAACGAGATCAAATTCTTGTCTGAAGAAAACCGTGAAGGTTAAATGTCATACCCCATAGTGGGCTAAACAATGTGGCATAACAAAGGTGAATGCCGTCTTAAATCATGTTTTAAGGTGCTCCCTACAATACAGAGACTACTCCATGTGAACACTGTCTCTCCACACAAAGCATGGAGTCAAGGGGAAGCAGTTCTTCGGGCTTCATTAAATCTTCCAAATACATATGAAAATATCTTTATGGTGCTGTCGGAATAAATTGTCCTATGTAATGGTTGAGTCTCACACTGAATTACGGTTGTCGTGGCCTTGAATAATACAGTGATCTAATGGTAGCCGTTTCACAAATAATGTTACTGAAATTTGCACTGGTGTAAATTAGGTTATTAGAAAAGTTTCCAAGTCGGTGAATGATTTGAGTTCTTCTGGCAGTGGGATGTCAACACCTTATTGAATTTGTCTGGGTCTGAAGTACTTGCAATTGACGATTGATCAGGTACAAAACTGCTGGAAAGAATGTTAAGGTCAATGCATACAGTGTTGTACAAAATTAACATGACAACACCATCCACCTTACTACAGGCTAGATATTGTAAATGCAGAATTGTGTCCATGCATGTCTCATGAAGTTACAATTCTAAAGGTTTACAAGAACCAGAACATTCAAAAACAAAGACATAAAAACACCTGTTTCCTAACAACTCAAACCATAGTGTTACACCTGTAAATGATCTACCAACATCAATAGTTTTTCTGTTTATAGTTTTAAGCATGTGGTCCTGTGGATCTGTTAAGACAAGCATATGGTCCTGCGGATCTGTCAGGAAAGCAAGTGGTCCTGTGGATCCGTTAAGACAAGCAGGTGGTACTGGATCTGTTAAGACAAGCATGTGGTCCTGCAGATCTGTCAGGAAAGCAAGTGGTCCTGTGGATCCGTTAAGACAAGCATGTGGTCCTGCAGATCTGTCAGGAAAGCAAGTGGTCCTGTGGATCCGTTATAACAAGCAGGTGGTACTGGATCTGTTAAGACAAGCATGTGATCCTGCGGATCTGTCAGGAAAGCAAGTGGTACTGGATCTGTTAAGACAAGCAAATGGTCCTGTGGATCTGTTAAGACAAGCATGTGGTCCTGTGGATCTGTCAGGAAAGCAAGTGGTACTGGATCTGTTAAGACAAGCAAATGGTCCTGTGGATCTGTCAGGACAAACATGTGTTCCCCCCTGTGGATCTGTTAAGACAAGCATGTGGTACTGTGGATCTGTTAAGACAAGCAGGTGGTACTGTGGATCTGTTAAGACAAGCATGTGGTCCTGTGGATCTGAGGACAAGCATGTGGTACTGTGGATCTGTTAAGACAAGCATGTGGTCCTGTGGATCTGAGGACAAGCAAGTGGTACTGTGGATCTGTTAAGATAAGCAGGTGGTCCTGTTGATCTGTCAGGACAAGTAGGTGGTCCTGTGGATCTGTTAGAAAAAGCATGTGGTCCCCCATGGATCTGTCAGGACAAGCATGTGGTCTTTTGGATCTGTCAGGACAAGCATGTGGTACTGTGGATCTGAGGACAAGCATGTGGTCCCTTAGGAACTGCTAAGACAAGCAAATGGTCTTGTGGATCTGTCAGAACAAGCAGGTGATCCTACGGATCGGTCAGAACAAGCATGTAGTCCTGTGGATCTGTCAGGACAAGCAGGTGGTCCCTTGTGGATCTGAGGACAAGCAAGTGGTCCTGTGGATTTGTTAAACAAGCAGGTGATCCTGTGGATCTGTTAGAACAAGTATGTGGTCCCCCATGGATCTGTTAGAACAAGCATGTGGTCCCCCGTGGATCCGTCAGGAGAAGCATGTGGTCATGTTGATCTGTTAGAACAAGCATGTGGTACTGTGGATCTGAGGACAAGCAGCTGGTCCTATGGATCTGTTAAGACAAGCATGTGGTCCTGTGGATCTGTCTGGACAAGCATGTGGTTCTGTGGATTCTCAAATAGAAGGATATAAGTCAAAGAGAAGAAAATGAAATTCCTTCAGTCGATTACCCACTCTGGGTCAGGTGATAGATATTGAAAAAAGAGAAATACAAAAATGTAGCCTTCTTTGCAAAAATGAAATATATAGAATGAAGTGGAGCAATTACCAGTTCAAGTCGTGCATGGAATTTCCTGAAGAATACCACTTGTAAATCAACATACCATTCCTCTAAAGCAGCATTTGATTACACAGGATTACGTACATCATGTCAAAAATATGTTAAAAATACACACACACACACACACACACACACACACACACACACACATACATACACACACACACACACACACACACACACACACACACACACACACACACACACACACACACACACATATTGTCATGTTTATTTTCACATTTATTTCAACTTGTACCCAGTGATAAATTGGTAAAAATCCACAAGGCATAAAATCAAACCTCTGTGGCCTCTGTACCACCAATAAAACCACTGAAATACTTTCATGTCAGCCACTGACACAATCTAACTTTGCACAACTCAAATCAGCTGCCCAGAAAATGAATATGTTGACATATTTTGTGTTTTATGGTGGATTCCAGTTTGAGGAATCCCAGAACTTTGTTTTCTAAACTTATATTTAGGACTGTCTGCCTTTCAGACCAGCAATATAACAATTAAACCTCAGCCACTCATTCTGTCTCAAGTGTTTGATTTGGAAACTGTATCAATCAAGGAAAAATTGCCACTTCAAAATCATTTTATGTTCGATGACAATCTATTGAACATTTCTCACTTTATTCATAACTTATCTATTTGGCCATGTAATAGTTCTTGGGCACCAAGTCGCCATCAATTCAACCCTCCTGTAGCCTACGGTGATTTCAGTCGCGGTTTTATGCCCTAGCTAAAAAGGAAATCTACCAAGTCTGATCATTGTTGATTTAGCCTGTTGATGAATTTTCCTTCTTGAATAAGTGTTCAATGCTACATTTAGTGTCAAGTTAAGGTCTGGGACTTGGTTTGGGGTAGTTTGTTAACAAATATCGCCTGTCCTTCCTCTCAAAACACATTTCTATGTCGACATTACACATCATGATCACGATTTATCTGCAGGAGGAATATAACAGATTTTGACTTCTATTAAAGCGGTCTGCGTCTGGGAACTGGATAGAACAGAAAATATTAGTAGGTAGGGAGAAAAACCTACACAACCTTCTGCTACACCACTGCATCATCCTCAATTATCCAGGGTATTATCTGCATGTACCGTTCAAAAGAAGTTAAAGAACACATGCTTCTTCCATATCTCTATAGGTAATCTGTCATGTTTGTTTGTTTGTTTGTTGATTAACGCCACACTCAGCAATATTCCAGCTATATGAAGGCGGTCTGTAAATAAATATAAGTCTGGACCAGACAATCCAGTGATTGATAGCATGAGCATCGATCCATGCAATTGGGATCGATGACATGCTTCAACCAAGACCACCCGATCCCATTAGTCCCCTACAATCAAAGTCGCCTTTTACGGCAAGCATGGGTTGCTGAAGAGCAATCTGTCATGGCATCACATGGTAATCACGACTCACAAAAGATCGTAGGGACAATGAGCATGCTGAAGATCCAAGTTTGTTTTAAGTGGTTCAATGTGTGATGCCAAGCTTGTATGTCCCCGAGATGTTTAGTTCTGGAATATTAGAAAAGAATCATACTCTCATGGGTGAATGGTGTTCACATCATAGTCAACCTCAATTGAAGTCCACCTTATTACAGGTACATCATGACAGTATGTGATCAGGTCTGGACAAGACAAACCATGGGTTGATAATGTGAGCATCAAGCTGCTGGACTCACTTAGTTCCAGCTGGGGTGGTGGCTACATCACCTTTACGTGTGACAGATATTGAGCATTCTGTCAGTGAACCTCTTGGAGGCTGTTTGGATCTCATTTACTTTACCCAAACATTCCATTTCAATGATAAAGTGATTGTAAAGATGATATTAATGTGGGCGAACAGCCATGGCACTACAGTTTGTGAAACAGGGTTTTGTTAATGTTCTGGATGTCTTTCAGTGTCTCTGCCAAACAGCCATATTAAATGTCACAACTTAATCTTGCAAAACAAACAAGTTTTTAACCATTTAATTTTAACTTAAAATCATTCAAATATTTTGGCATGAACTTAGTTAAGAACAAACATTCACTCATTTACTCATCAATGCTGTCACTATGTTTATCTTCTATAGGCCATGCTGTCACAAAATCAAACTCTGGCAACTGTCTAAATTGACAAGCTCAACAGAGACTCGAAAGTAATTGTGAGTGACAAAAACATCCTCTTCAGCTTCATATGTCAAGCCATTTCAGAAATATAAAATGAAATATTCTGTATGGCCTTCACAGAGTCTAAGCAGTATTTTTTCAGTTGTTTTTTTCTTCAAATCGACAATGTTATTATCAATATGGCCACCAAGCTGCTACATTGCTAATCTACAGCAAGGTAACCGGTGTGAAATGAAGGCAGTGCCTCCAGTTTCCATAGTTTTTCAGAATGCAGATGTCAAAAATGTTTTCCAACACTAAGACATTTATGTCAAACACATCTTATTTCTTTTGGAGTTTTAGAAGAAGCTAAACTATTACCTTCAAAATAACTACATCATTTACATGATGGATGTTTTCCATTTATCAGAGGCCTGCCCTGTGAAGTAACGAGCATGGTCTCTGGCAGTCTGGATACAAATACAAATACAATGCATGATTTGGAGGTGATCTGAAATAGGGATTAACACTGCGACCAAGTTTACTGCACTAATATAGCAGTGTGCATGCACATGCATGTGTGTCTGCTTGTACTAGTCCAGACTAATGCCTATTTTATAGTAAGATTCCATGTCACAGTTTAACATGAATACCCCCCTCACACAGTATACTGAAGCTGAGTCGACCAGTCCTTGTTTAGCCCCTTAACGACGAGTGCCAGGCAGGGTAACAACAAGTACCATATATTACCGTCTTTTGGTATGACAAAGCCAGGATTGAACCCCTGGGACCCCCACTTTTTAACATTGGCTCCTACAGAAGAAGGCTTTGAGTCTCTGGGACACTCACTTTTTAACATTAGCTCCTACAGAAGAAGGCTTTGAGTCCCTGGGACCCCCACTTTTTAACATTGGCTCCTACAGAAGAAGGCTTCGAGTCCCTGGGACCCCCACTTTTTAACATTGGCTCCTACAGAAGAAGGCTTCGAGTCCCTGGGACCCCCACTTTTTAACATTGGCTCCTACAGAAGAAGGCTGGGACCCCCACTTTTTAACATTGGCCCCAACAGTTGAAGGCTTCGATTCCCTGGGACCCATACTTTTTAACATTAGCTCCTACAGTTGAAGGCTTCGATTCCCCGGGACCCCTACTTTTTAACATTAGCTCCTACAGTTGAAGGCTTCGATTCCCTGGGACCCCTACTTTTTAACATTGGCCCCAACAGTTGAAGGCTTCAAGTCCCTGGGACCCACACTTTTTAACATTGGCTCCTACAGAAGAAGGCTGGGACCCCACTTTTTAACATTAGCTCCTACAGTTGAAGGCTTCGATTCCCTGGGACCCATACTTTTTAACATTGGCCCCAACAGTTGAAGGCTTTGATTCTCTGGGACCCCCACTTTTTAACATTGGCTCCTACAGTTGAAGGCTTCAAGTCCCTGGGACCCCAAAAATGAATAACCCAGGTAAAACCCTTGCCGTACATGAGTGGACCAGTGAAGATTAGCTCCTACAGTTGAAGGCTTCGATTCCCTGGGACCCATACTTTTTAACATTGGCCCCAACAGTTGAAGGCTTTGATTCTCTGGGACCCCCACTTTTTAACATTGGCTCCTACAGTTGAAGGCTTCAAGTCCCTGGGACCCCAAAAATTAATAACCCAGGTAAAACCCTTGCCGTACATGAGTGGACCGGTGAAGATAGGCAACTATGCTTGTCATAAGAGGCGACTTACGGGATCGGGTGGTCAGGCTTGCTGACTTGGTTGAAGCATGTCATCGATCCCAATTGCGTGGATCAATGCTCATGATGTCAATCACTGGATTGTTTGGTCCAGACTCGATTATTTACAGACCGCCGTCATATAGCTGGACTATTGCTGAGTGCGACGTAAAACAACCAACCAACCAACCGTACATGAGTGTAATGTTATTGGATGTCTGTTTCTGGTGTTGAACCAGAAGCTGGGGAGTGAATGAGTATTCACCATAACAGAATTGAGATATAATACTCAGCAAAATCAAGCATGAAGCAGTCTGCACATGGTGAACCAGTCCAGTTGAGGTTGACTATCAAATCATATATCCAAAACCTATGAGGAATTTTATGCTTTCCTAGTACAGCTTTACCTGCAATTTCAAACAGAACTACTATGTATTACTTCCCACTAAACCGACAGGCCCAACTTTATACCAAATAAAATAGAAACAAATATATGAGACAAACTAAAAGTGTGGCTTTACTTCTTACTAGAGTAATGGCACTGAAATGAAGTTGACAATGGATGGATAGAAGATGACGGTCATCATTTGGGATGAATCACTTATTCAGGCAAGCTACAAAGTATTCTGGTGGCCAAGCATCTTAGCACATAATCAAAATGAAACAGTTGTCTTTATCATGACCATTTCAGCCCAACAAGGAAAGGTTGTCACCGAGTGTTACAAGAGTTATCTACCTTGACATCAGGAAATGATTTTACATGCACTTCTAATAATGAAGAACGTCTGAAACAGTACCATTGCACTAAACAATAACATACTCAAACCAAAGTAAATTATTACTTGTTAGGTTATACTTGAAACAAT
The DNA here is from genome assembly GCF_023055435.1 of Haliotis rufescens. NCBI lineage: Eukaryota > Metazoa > Mollusca > Gastropoda > Lepetellida > Haliotidae > Haliotis > Haliotis rufescens. The sequence continues at coordinate 53,814,920 of NW_025963779.1, read as the reverse complement.
TTCTATGTCACCAAATTTATGTGACTGTCTTATTTTCCCCCAAGAATATTTTGATTTTGAATAGGATCAGGTGTCAGGCCTGATATCATATACACAATCATACAGCTTCATCAACCAAGAGGTTTATGAGGACATGTCCTTAACATTTGTGAAAAATCAAAGCAGAATTGCTTAACTTTTTGTAGTAAAAAAAACCACAAACATACATTTCATTTGGTATTCTACATACCACATACTAACTGCATATGAAATTTTAGAGGTTGATGAAAATGACCTAAAACTAGAAAAACAGTTTGGGCTATGAAAAGGTCAATGGTTGAAGCTGTATCCAATCTCACAATGTGCAACAAAGCAAACTTACTGCATATGACAAATCATAATACATGAAGAAACGGCAGAGAATGGACTAACACTAGATTTCCAATATGGCTGCCATTTTTAAGATCCGATCACATTTCTGTGATACAATTAGTACCATCATCCAAACAAGCCTTCAGCTTCACATTGGCCTTGTGATTGCAGAGATGGTAAAACATTACAGCCAACAACTACCAGATATATGGAAGGATAAAGGACTAAGTGCCATGCCGAAAGAGTACAGTTCAGGTGAGCCTAAAGGCTATTCAGTAAAGAAATGTTCGGACATTAGGAGTGGAAAAGTGTTTTATTAATCTTTGTGGGTAAAACAGCAGTTTGGTGGTTGTTAAGGTTTTGTCATAGTTTCCATGGGGGATGGAATGGAAAGAATCAGAGGAACCATGTCTACAATCAGCCATAATACACAACAGGTGAAGGTGAAAGTCATGTAGAAAACGGACAGCAATAGTAAGAATATTGGTAACATTTTTGGTTTTATTAATAAATATGCCAACTGTATCATGTCTATTATGACTGTTCTTGTCTGTAATTACTACTAGTTTCATTTTTAAAGGTGCTTGTCATAAGAGGCGACTATCGGGATCATGAGGTCAGAATTGCTGACTTGGTTGATCAATGCATGTCATCGTATCCAACTGCGAGGATCGATGCTCATGATGTCAATCACTTGTCAATTGTTAAAATGTTTTTGTTTGTTGTTTAACTCCGCACTCAGCAATGTTCCAGCTATATGACGGCGGTCTGTAAATAATCAAGTCTGGACCAGACAATCCAGTGATTGACATCATGAGCATCGATCCACACAATTGGGATTGATGACATGCATCAACCAAGTCAGCTAGTCTGATCACTCGATCCTGTAAGTCGCCTTTTACGACAAGTATAGTCACTTTTTAAGGCAAGTATGGGTTGCTGAAGACGTATTCTACTCGGATGTTTACAGGTCACCCAGGTATTAAATTTGTACCAATCCCAGCCCTAGTGTGTTATCTTCTTTCAACTTATTTTTCATGATTGAAAAAAACCATATGCCCATTTCAGTCCTACCAATTAAAAAGGCATGCTTCATGTGAATCACATCTGTCTGAGAGTTTTATAAAAACAAAATACCTCATGCCTCACATTTAAAAAAAAAAATGATTAAATTTAAAATCTAATAATTAATTTGTGGCCTTAATGAATTTGAATTATTACTGGTATTAAAATGATGTTAATTTTAAATTACAAAACTAAAGTTTTAAACTGATATTGCTCCAATACAAAATAATCCCCATTTGTCACTATGATTATCTCTGCAGCAGAAAATCAATAAGCTGGTTCTCACAAATCACTGGCCAACTTACACTCATTTCCTTATCATGAATGCAATTTGCTTACGTTGTCAGGCACCTCAGCAAAATCGTTAATCTATACTAATATACAGCTCTATCAAATGCAATACACGATCTGAGCGCCACGCGGCGGTACAATACAAAAGTACAGCCGATAGTACCAGTAACCAGTTGTAATTGAGACATGACTAGCGCTTGCGAATTTCTACTTCTCACTCCTCCTGGTCGCAGCAATCTCTGACCGAGCAGGTGCGTGTCGGACCTTCTCACGACCCTGCAACTACTCGAAGAAATATAGTCCCATTGGAAGTCACACTGCGTCGCGTTACGATTTTAGTACAAGGTGTATTCTTTTATGGAATGCATTAAATGTGTTTCAAATGAACGTTTTGTGTACATGTCAAGGCTTTTGCAGATCGGTAACTATTTCCTACGCGACGTTGCTATTTGTATATTCATCCGCTAAAATAGAAGGAAGGACTAATACCATCAGTCTATCCATCGTAAAAATGTAAGTCTCGGTCATTTGGTGTGGGTTTTCTGGTCAAATGTAGAACTCAAATACTGTTGTCGACGTATGTGAAGCAAATAATTCTACAATAGGTGTTGTTATTTCATAAGTAGCGCAGAACGCGACAAAATATGTTTTCTTCCTTGAGTACTGCTCAACGCATATCTAGGCCACATCGTTTCCCTGTCTCGATTTCCACCTCGTATAATGCTTGGCAATCTCCCTTCACAACGCCCCATGTACGAGCGAGTTGTGAATGTTTGGACCCCCTGTCGCGTTTATTGTACAACGTCGTGATATTGATACGTGTTCGACCGAAGTGAAACTATAACCATTCGTCCTTTAGCATTGTTTCTTCTTTCCATCCGCCATGTTTTCTTATTGCTCTGAAGGGGGCGTGGCAAGTTGTGCATTGTATTAATAGCAGATCTATTTTTATTAATTTGTCAGTATAAAATGCAACATATACATGATATATAAGCATAAACAAAGTTAGTTTCAATTAATGTTAAAAATAATGTGTTAGATATGTCAAGCATATGCCCATTGATCACAAAAGAAGAAGGCGACTATGCTTGTCGTAAAAGGCGACTAACGGGATCGTTGGGTCAGGCTTACTGATTTGGTTGATGCATGTCATCGTTTCCCAATTGCATGGATCAATGCTCATGATGTCAATCTCTGGATTGTCTGGTCCAGACTCAATTATTTACAGACCGCCATCATATAGCTGAATATTGCTGAGTGCGGCGTTAAACAAAAAACAAAAGAAAATCATAAATTTACAATTGTTTGACAATGAGTCTAAGGAGTTCAACATTTGGAAAAAAATTAGATAGATAGAAAGATAGATAGATAGATAGATAGATAGATAGATAGATAAAATTTATACTTTTATACTGAAGTCAAAGTGAACTCTAACATAGTATGATGTTGTAGTGCAATCTAAGAGGGTCCTGATGGGTTTTAATGCTTAACGTAAAACACCCTTCAAACACTATCGTAAACGTAAAATTCATCTTTTTTTATCGTAAATGCTTATCGTAAAATACCCAAAAATAACTGCTTAACGTAAATAAATAATTTACTGCTTATCGTAAAATTATTAAAATGGTCAAAAACAGTCTGTCTTCAAGACCCAAATGCTTCGCCACAGAAAGCAGGCTGCACAACTGACGCAGGGGACTAGTCTAGAATGTTTAGTGATTTGAGATTTTACCCGGTATTAAAAATATGAATTGTCAGGATGAAACCAAAAGCAGAATTAACAGTCCCATGTCCGGCCATGGCTGATTTAGGAATTTTTCCCGACGATTTTATTGAAAAAGAAGAAAAATTACTGCTTAATGAAAAAGTACCTTAAATTTTACTGCTTACTGCTTATGGGACCCATCCATCAGGACCCTCATCTCACATTGTGACGTCACAGTAAGACGCATAACATTGTGTGGGGCAGGCATACAACACAAATAGAAATACAGGAATAAGTATTGTAATGGCAGGAAAATGTGCAATAATTGTATAAAATATCTCAATTATTTGAGGCCATTTAGTTTTGGTTTGAAAGTATGAATAAAATAACTTCCTTAGATTAAATTAAGAAATTAAATTATTAGACTGTGAGATTGCTAAAGCTGGTGTTACAGTCTTGAATTAATATTGAAATGATACTTTTTGAAAAGAAAATTAGGCAGACAATTATTCCTTTTGCTAAAAATGAGGGCAAAGTTAATTTATATAGTCGTTTCTAGTGCTAATTATGCAAGTTTAAGGACAATGTAAACATTTCCAGGTATTTGTACTTTTCAGAATATGATGTTTGTTTCTAATACCTGTTTAGGAATTTTGTAAATATTGTCAGCACTGCTTCAATAAATAGGTTTTTTTTAAATGAGGTGTTGTAGATGTAGAAAGATAAACAGGAAAAATCAAAACACACACAATATATAATCATGATAATAATATACAATACCAATTACATTTATCAGTAATAGAATCTCTCTATTTCTATTCTCGTTTTTGTTTAATGGGAAGCCTTTTGGGAATGTTAAACCACTCAAATATATTGGAATTTCGGGATGTTGATCATGTTTGTGAGGCTGCAATTTTGACCATGTTGACAAAGTGACCCGTTTTATATAATCATACTCCAGAGTAAACCCACACAAAATATATTGTGTAGAAATGTATAGTATCAGTTATAAGTAATTTCCTACCAAAAATATCAAACAAAAACTTGAAAACTTTAAAGTGTAGAGAGTTTAGGATCAAGTTTCCAGCTAACATTAATCAGTAACTTGAATGGTAAAATTAAGAAGTGTAGGCATTTCCAATCTCATTAAAACCAAAATCGTAGTTCCTGCTACAAAGCGGTAGTTGTGTATATATATCACAAAGAAAAGTGGATTGAGTGAAAATTAATCAACAGGTGTGGTGAGTTTTAAAGTAAATGTGGAACAAATTGGCAATCAGTACTTGAATAAAAAAATGTATATTCTTCACCTGTAGTTGGAATCTGGTAGGAAATGAAATCATGCTGTAGCCATAGATTCAACGACAACAACATTTGAACTTACATGACATATTGAAAATTCTGACCTTTCTTGTGAAATATGGTAGCCTTTAGTTTATTTCAGTATATGTCTTTGTAAAGCTGACTCATATATGTGATAACCTCATATAAATTATAAATTGCTTTAATAATTGAAATAAGTTTGTTTTTATGCAGGATCAAAATGGATGCACCCTAGCAATGGAAAATATACCTTCTGCTTTCTCCTATGGGTCTGAAGAAGTAGGCAGCATGGAATTCCCCAACTCCCAGCCAGTCAGTGTGGATCCATCGGTCCATGGGACCCCAAACCTGATTGCTGGTGTGCAGTACACATCCATGGGACCTGGAGTCCAGAGGGATACTATATGCGCCACACAAGGAAATATGGCATTACAGAGGGCAAATGCATTTGATCTGCCCCATTTGCAGCTTCAATACCACCAAGCAATGTCCATGCCAGCTTTCCCCAACTTCCCAGGAGGAACATTTAACCAGATAGTTTCTCCAAGACCTCAAATGACTCCCACCAATCTCCCAGCAATGGCTGGCTTTACAGATCCAGCCCAATTCATTCCACAAGCAGTTCTTACACAACAGCGGTCAGGGCCCCTGCCAGATAAGATGGACACACTTCCAAGCTTTAGTTCAATAGTGTCCTCAGCAGCCACCAGTCTGTCCACCATGAACATGCACCCACAGCTGATGAGCAGCAACAAAGAAGCACCTCTGACTGCTGCTCACATGTTTGCTGCTCAAAGCAAGATGCCTGTTACCACATCTCATTCCTCCCAACCCTTGTCAGATCCAGCAGATTCTCAGGTACAACAAGTATTCTTTACATGTCCACAACCAAATACTCAGCTTTCACTCAATCAGCAGCAACGGCAGCAGAAACCTGCAGAGTTTCTGCCCCGAGGTCAATCACCAGCTGTACAGCATGATATAAGCTCCTCCACATCTGCACAGTCGGCGGGTTCCCAGTATCGGCCAACACAAGCTTGTTTCGATGCATCTCCTGATACTGATGCAGCGAACACTGGCTTCTTTATCCAGTCTGAATCTGCAGCAGGGCAAGTTCACAGTGTTCCCCCCAAACCAGCAGTCTCATCCTTGCCAAATAGTAGAGGGACCCTGTCCTTCACAGCTGCTGGACTGGTTCCTGTTAATCGGTCTGCTTTTGAACAAGCAGCCAACTCGGAGCATTCAAACGCTAGTTCTGTTCTCCAAGACACCAGTTGCAGCAATGGCCATGATAGATCACCTTTGCCAACTGATGATGAAACTGATGGAGAGAAGTATTCAGAAACAGCCATGTTTACGGAGTCATTGACTCCCCATTCCTCAAATGATACTCAAGGTAAAATTCATATATCCAAACCCTCACTCAAACATACCATTAAAAAGTGTCCCTCCAGAGTCTCACGGGAGAGAGCAGCTGTTTGTAAACCTAAATCCATTCCTGATACCCCTTCGCCCCATACAGTTCGATTCTTTTTGCTAGGCAGATTTGGTGATCAGTCACCATGGGCACATCAGACAGAATGCAATGTGTATGATACCAGTGACAATATTGACTTTGATGATTGTTTAAATTTTGGTAACATGACTGAGCTTCAAGATGACAACCGCAATACTACAGGTGAAGCCAAAGAAACATTACAGTGTGATGGAAGACAACATTCTGGCTTGACTGAGGATACGGAAGCAAGGCAGGAGACACCACCTTACAGGAACAGAGTGTCTCAGAACAAAGTTGGCATTCCATCAACGTCTGAAACGATCTCTGCTAGCCAGGAAGGCAGCCTTCTCTCACCAACTGGTAGCTCTGGTTCTGATGGCATGCCAGATGAAGACGCTCCCTCAGCTGATGTGTCTGCAGGTGAAAGTGCTGACAGAGGAAAACCACAGGAGTCCGAGACTGATGAGGAGGATAATGGCCCTGTGTTTCCGGGGATGGAGAAGTGTTCATCAGGTGCCATCAATCCAAGAGCGTTCTTTCAGGTTCAGCCCGACCTTGAAGACATTCCATACTTCGATTATGTTGACAAGGAAGCAGAAATGAAGCGTAAAATGTGGCAAGCCAAGAAAGAGCAACTTGAAATGGAAAGGATGGATGTGCATGTGAAGATTGACGACTCCCAGTGTATCACTGTTGGTGATCAAAAACGGTGGCAGTGTCACAAATGTCCCAAGAACTATACGACCAAACATAATCTTGTTACTCATATCCTTGATCACAGGGGTATTAAACCCCATCTGTGCATGGTGTGTGGCAAATATTTCAAACAGCTGAGCCACCTCAATACTCACATGTTGACTCATGACAACATCAAACCTCACGTGTGCTCACTCTGTGGCAAGGGCTTCACCCAGGTGAGCCATCTGAAGAGACATCAAGCTGTCCACTTGGACAACAAACCCTACATCTGTGATATCTGCAATCGCGGCTTCGCTTACCCCAGTGAGCTGCGGGTCCATAAGGAGAAGCACATCCCGGGGAGGGACAAGTGTGTGGACTGTGGGGAGGACTTCTCCAGCCCCAAGCTGCTCAAGCAGCACCAGGCCACCCACGAGCAGAGGGAAGAACTCACTTGTTCACAGTGCAATCGGATGTTTCGCTATCCTAGTCAGCTGAGGGACCACATGGTTACTCATTCCGGGACACGCCCCTACATCTGCACCGAGTGTGGCATGGACTTCATGAAGGTTGGTAACTTCACACGAATCAGTGCCTTGGTACTTTAGTGATTCTTTACAGCCCTGTTGTCTTAATGTAAGTTGATCATGTTGATGCAGTTTGTATTCTTACCTGTATCAAAAATATTTGTTAAGTATACTCAGCTAAGACCTTGTCCAAGTGAAATATAAGATCAATCTGCTCATTACATTTTGAAAGTTCTGTAATGGAGAAATCACTTGAATCAGGTGATTCTGGATTTAGAATCAACGAGTCTCAAGGGGCCAAGTTGATTCTGCTTCATGAGTCAACAGATTCAAGTGATTTCTTAAACCGGGGGCACAGGGTTGCGTCCATTGGGCAGGCCAGAAACCTATGTTTGTGGGCTCGCTCACTCACTCCAGCTTAAACCATGTTATGGTCGATATATGATTCTCTATAATTTTGCATGATGACCTGCAGTTGCGTCTACTTGTTTAAACTTTGTTCACAATGGTCAGTGAATTGCTGGCTCAGAATCAACTGCAACAACAACAGCATGACGTGATGGTTTGGGTTTATTATTCAGTGATTTACACTCTTATCCCTACACTTGTAGAGAAAGGAGTATCAAGCCGTTGCCAGCTTCTGGGGCTGCACACCCAGTTCCATTTTGTCAAGAGAATTTCACTGAGCAAGCTTAGAGCATAATCATAGGAACTTTATATGATTAGTGTATTCATTTATTTGAACATTTAAATATGTTATTATAGATTTCAATGTGCTCCCTGTATGTCAGTGGCCCTACCACCTCAAGATCGGTATGTTCACCCAGTAAAATGGTTGTCCTACCATCTCAAGGTCAGTACATTCACCCCTGTGAAATGTTTCCTCAGGACCGCCACCTCAAGGTCGGTATGTTCACCCAGTAAAATGGTTGTCCTACCATCTCAAGGTCAGTACATTCACCCCTGTGAAATGTTTCCTCAGGACCGCCACCTCAAGGTCGGTATGTTCACCCAGTAAAATGGTTGTCCTACCATCTCAAGGTCAGTACATTCACCCCTGTGAAATGTTTCCTCAGGACCGCCACCTCAAGGTCGGTATGTTCACCCAGTAAAATGGTTGTCCTACCATCTCAAGGTCAGTACATTCACCCCTGTGAAATGTTTCCTCAGGACCACCACCTCAAGGCCCACATGTTCACACACACGGGGCTGCGGCCCTACAGCTGCCAGGAGTGTGGGCGAGCCTTCAACCAGAAGGCCAACCTCCAGCGCCACATGCTGATCCACAGCTCGGAGCGGGCCTACAAGTGTGAGCAGTGCGACAAGACCTTCACCCAGCCACAGACTCTCAAGGCACACATGGTGGTACATGCTGAAAAGAAACCCTTCTGGTGCAGTATTTGTGGTGAGTCGTCATGAAGTCTATTTTAAGGATAGGAACACAAAGATCTGATTTAGATGAACTATTATGTGATTTGAAATATGAAGCTCATGAAGGACACATCTAGTTGTCCTTATGATCCTTCTTTCAACCAGGTAGGGTGAAGTTGCCTGACGATGTTGTGTCATGAGGGACTAGTTGTCCTAAAGATCCTTGTTTCAACTAGGTAGGGTCGTGTTGCCTTGCAAATTTTGCGTCATGAGGGACATCTAGTGGTCCCTCTGATCTTTGTTTCAGCCAGGTAGGGTTGTGTTGCCTGACGATGTTGTGTCATGAGGCGCATCTAGTTTTCCTTATAATCCTTGTTGTTTCCTTGGTTACTGATTGATTATTTTCTAGGTAAGGAGTTCGGCCGCCTGCACAACCTCCAAGGTCACATGCACATGCATAACAACTCCAAGCCCTATGTGTGTTTCTGTGGGAGCTCATTCACACTCAAAGGTACATAGTTCTCTTGTTAGTAAAATAACAACAAGAAAATACTTGACAATGATCACTATACTTTAAACTATCTTAGAGACCAGCACTTTGTGAACCAGAGGGGGATCATTGGAGCATCCTAGAAAAAGTACCAGGAATGTTCGCAAAAATACAAACATCTTTAATGAGGAGACCCATGAAATCCACGGACATCGGAGGCCATGAATAAACAAGAAATAGATACACAAGCATTTTGTTTTTAAAATGTTAATAACATTTGTTTGCTATAAGCATTTTGCTGTTTAAATTATTTGTTAGATTTTCATTGTAGCAAACTACTTTTGAGTCATAGAGATGGTCCTGAATTTCTTTACAATTATTTATCGTGGGTCACAATAAAAACTGTCAGACATGAGATTTCATCTGTGATAGGAATATACTCATGGCTGAAAAATGTCCGTCCAAACCACTAAATATAATTAATTGACTATTTCTCTATGAGCAAGAAGAGTAGTGGAAGACTTACAATTGATACATAACTCCTATAAGAACATAAGACATCTGCCTAGAATGTGTTATTTTAATCCAAATTTAGATAAATTTAGAATGCTTCTGAATTCTTTGTAACGTGAAGGTTACAAAGAAACATATGTAAATATGTATGTCAAAGATATGAGACAAAGTCTTGCAAATACTGGAATGATTTCACATACCATTGTAATATGTATAAACTTTTCACATACCATTGTAATATGTGTAAACTTTTCATATACCATTGTAATATGTATAAACTTTTCACATACCATTGTAATATGTATAAACTTTTCACATACCATTGTAATATGTGTAAACTTTTCATATACCATTGTAATATGTATAAACTTTTCACATACCATTGTAATATGTATAAACTTTTCACATACCATTGTAATATGTATAAACTGTATGCACTTTATTTGTATAGGGACCAGTGGCCTTCATACGAATAAAAGACTTGACTTGACAGTGCAGTCATAAACTCATATCATTGCGTCACTTTCAAGAAAAAATATTTGCATATTGCACATTCTAAAAAGACGGTTCCTTGATGCTTTATGGTGATTCTTGGAACTGTTATCTCTACATTAGATCCTGACTTCACTGTGTACATCGAATCGTTGCATTAGTTGTTTAAGAATACCTAACTGTATGGTCCTGACCAGTGGTTACTGGTAGTTTGGTTTCATATTGGTTCTCTGTTTAACATGAACAAGAGGCAACTTGACATACTTGATGACCCACAGGATTGAGCAAAGTTATATTATTGTTGAACTCTTTGTCTGTCTCAGGAAACTTGAATCGCCACAAGAAGGTGAAGCATGGCCTCAACGAGAGCACGGAAAGCATGGAGGAGGAAGCTGTGAACTTCCTCAGCCTCATGTCCGAGCGAGTCAGGGAGGAACGAACACAGGACGACGAGGATGCAGAGCAACAGGATGCACAAGAAATGTTGGACAGCCCACCTCTTGACCAATCAGGTGACCTCAAATCTCACAGGAGAGAGAGGAAGTCAACTCCAAGGAAGATTCCAAGACAGAGGAAGTCCATGGACAATGATGATAGTTCCTCTAGAGATCAGTGTGATGATGAAGAGGAACTGTCACAGTACTTCAGGCCACTGAGTGGCATCAACAGTCAGACTAGACCCTCCAGACGCAGTCTCAAGAGAGAGTTTTCATCGGATGAGGAAGATGACACAAGGGCACTTAAAAAACGAAGAGGTCACAGATCAGTTCAAGTTGAAGAGGTCAAGGTCAAAGAAGAAGTTGCGGAGGAGTCTCTCAGTGATGGTGAGGTGCGAGAAGAAGGTGATGATGATGATTGGAGTCCCAGCCAGAAACGGCCACGTTTACAGCGTGGTGCAAAACTTGACTCTATCATAGCAAAGAAATTTCAAAGTGCATAATTTATTTATGTCTGAGTGCAGTGGTATATCTTCATGGTTATTCAGTTTTCTCTTTAATTGTACATTTGACACTGAAATAGCCAAGGTTATGATAAGACTCTGAATGTTCATTGGAATTATCAAGTACAAGGAGAACTAAATATTGACGTGGTGTCCATGACATGGATTAGCCCATATTCTAACATCCATGATCATCCCCTGTATCTCCATTCTGTGATGATGTATACTCTGAATCCTTTCATCACTTTAGCTTTGTTTGACACCGGTCTGAAAGAAATTAACATCCAATTATATTACCCTTTTCTTTCATGATTGACAAAAGCAGCATTACCATCAGGACTTTAACTTGATCTTTGTGTGCCATTGCAAACACAGCCAGGATATCTTGTGATTTATTTAAGTACATTGAGGGCTCGTTCAGATGGCTTGCTCAGTTTTGAATCTAGATCTCTGCTGAACACATGTTCAGAAGAGGCATTTTAATTGGTTGTTGATTTCAAGCTCATGATCGAGAGAATTCTGTGTGAAGTGAAGAGTGATGAGAAAGATGGTGCTGGCAACGTCACTTCTAAAACGAAGCTGAGTTGGTGAATGCATCCAGGTATATATCGTCATCGAATGGAGATGCGATACTCTGGATAATGAAGGATAATAATTTAAACTATACAAAGCACAGCCACTAGTAGTTTAATTCACCATTTCAAAATGTAGACAATCCAGATTTATGCTGTCAGCAAGGACATGTTCAGAATTTGAAACTTTACACACAGAAATCCAGTGAGAATTTGGTGTACAACATGTTAATGGGCTTTGATGATACACTTTGTTGCCATATGACTGTAAGGTCACCATACAATACATGATATGATTCATCAAACCTCAATACCATCTTCCCGAGCAAGGGAGTCAACTGACTTTAAAAGTGCAGGCTCGATCGTAGCACCACCAGTGGCTATTAAGAGTTATGTCCCTGCTGTGTCCCTCGTACTGATCAATCAGATTCAACCACTCGTAACACTTGCAATTGGTTCAAACAAAATGGCGGCGCCAATACAAGACGATCTGATCGATAATTAAAGTCTAATTTGTGATAAAACGGGTCTAACTTCGCAAAGTGCATCAAATCACGTGAGCACCTTGATTTAAAACATGAAAAGATTTGGAAAATATCTGTTGACACCGTGTTGGTGGTACACAATCCTGCAATTAGATAAAATCTGCACAGCAGTTTACATATTGGATGTCCATTCTGTTACACGATTTTGATTGGAATATGCTCGTTGTCCAGCCAAAAAATAACTCCATAATTCCAGCCTATAGTCAGTTAACTCGCTTGCCTCTGGGAGATGCCTCAACACTTGCCATTTGTCATATTCAGCCCTCAAGAAAAATGACTGATGGCCTGACTAAAACATATTTGATAAATCTGTCAGTCAAGTCAGTTCAAAACTTGGGAACTTGTACACATTCCATCAGAAAATAGTATTTTATAATTCACTTTCATACAAGTCAACATGTCACATACACATGTACCATTTGGTATTGATACACAACCTCGGGATACTTGCAAAACTTGTCAGGTATCACGATACTTGCAATACTTGTCAGGTATCACAGTACTTGTCAGGTATCACAATACTTGCAATACATGTCAGGTATCACAATACTTGCAATACTTGTCAGGTATCACGATACTTGCAATACTGTTAGGTATCACAATACTTGTCAGGTATCACAATACTTGCAATACTTGTCAGGTATCACAATATTTGTCAGGTATCACGATACTTGCTATACTTGTCAGGTATCACGATATTTGCAATACTGTTAGGTATCACAATACTTGTCAGGTATCACAATACTTGTCAGGTATCAAAATACTTGTCAGATATCACAATACTTGCAATACTTGTCAGGTATCACGATACTTGCAATACTTGTCAGGTATCACAATACTTGCAATACTTGTCAAGTATCACAATACTTGCAATACTGTTAGGTACACTGAATCTTTAAAGCCCAAACATGTTGTACATGCTTTAACTGGCTTCACTAAAAAGTACTCACAATTTAAGATTCCACAGTGTATCAAGGAAAAGCATTTTGGTCATACATCATTTTGGAATTACGGTATTTTGTCAGTGGAAAACAAATATTGAAGAGTTTTAAGGTTTTGTCAAATGTACCTTGTAATATCTTACTGTAATTCTGATGAAATCCTACAATGTCTGTATATTGTTTTGTTCATATTGAAAATATGTTCAACTTGAAATGTGAATATTTTTATACTTCAAAGCAATTTGATCACTGTGTTATTTAAGACAAGGTGTTATATTATTATTGCTATGTGCCATGCTAGACAATAACAAAAGACTGGAGAGGTGAAGGATTGACTGTCGGTCTTGTATTAAGTTTTACATTTTAAAAATCTCCTGTGAAACCTGTAGAACTATTATGTCTGATATATATTCCTATAGCCTGCTCATCATTGGTGTCATGCCATGGCTGGAACGAGTCCAAATTCACTACCCGGGTACCCACCCCACTATTACCCGACCCTACCTAGGTACCCACTGTAGGTCTCAGGAGATGTCTCTAAATGTCCGATTGGGAACCCTGGCAAAACGTAGTTAGATACATGTATTAAACAGTCTGGTCATTCACTGAAGTTGAATTAAGTTATAACTTTATTCAACCATATGAAAAATCAGAAGGAATGGATGCATAGTTAGAAAGAAATGCGAACATTAGTGACTTGTAGTGTAACCATAGAGTTCCAGATACTTTTGTCATTAAACAATATATCACATGACTAACCACGGGTCCGGGTAGTCCTGTGGGTACCCGGGTCCTACTCAGTACCCACCCGACCCGGATACCAGAGTTACCCATCCCAGCCCTATGTCATGCATAAGAATTTTGAGATGAGTTCATTTATTTCATCAACATAGCCAGTCCTATTGAACATTTTTGTTTTGGTCTGCAGTTAATTGTTTCTCCAATTTGTGTATTCATTGACTTGAAGTAAGATGTCCACAGATGTGCAGTTTCTTTGCATGTTTTTTCAAACTTATTTTTGATATTTGTATTTAGTTTTTCTCTTTTGATCCCATTATTTTTTATCCCATATATTATATTTGCAAATCTTTGAAATATTAAGGTGAGCTTCAGAGCCCTATGGCTCTTCAAGTGAAAAAACAAGAAAGCAGAACAGGAGAACCCAAACAACTTTTAACTTAGGTAACCATGGTAACCAGTCATGTCTTCATACAACTGCTCATCAAAATAAAGTCAATGTGACCGGATCTTCATAAATTAAAAAAATGAGCAAATTAGAATTGTTATGAAATTATCAGATGAATGAGAATGACATTTGTTTCTTGTCCAGACTTGCATATTTTGGACTGATAACATCACTCAATTGTAGAGGTAAGGTAAGGCTAAATGGGTACAAAGAAAGGCTAAGTTTTCGAATATGCATTTTGTATAAATTTAACTTGAGCAAATCTTTGACCCAAGCTGATTTTCTCAGGAGAAATAGGTCACAACAGAAAAAGGTACTTTATCATGCGAAGCATGTAAATACCAAAACACTAGTTGTCAGTCATAACAGATTTCAAAACGATGTTTTACAGTTTCCTGTAACTTAAACTTTGACATTTTTGGCCTTTTTTATTCTACCTCATTGTTTGATAGTGATGACACAAGAACAACCCAAAAGGTTAAACTAGCCCACAGAACACATTAAGCAGCCTGGTACCGACCAGTTTGTGTTATGTTCTGTTCCTTGCTAGCCCTGGCACCCGTTCCACTGAGCGATCTTATCTCCCATGTTTTAATATAGGCTCCAGACAGGCGTATTGTCAGGGTCACATTGTGGAAGGGGGCCTGGTATTGTGGCCTCCAGGACTGACTACCCAAGGTGCCAGCTATATCTTGCTGGCCCTGCCCCCCGTTCCACTGAGCGATCTTAGCACTAAGATCACCGTAACTCCCATGTTCTAACATAGGCTCCCAACAGGCGTATTGTCAGGATCGCTTTGTGGAAGGGGGCCTGGTATTGCGACCTCCAGAACTGACTACCAAAGGTGCCAGCTATACCCTTAATCCCATTTCATTCAAACCCAGTCTTACTGAAATATAATATCAGTGTTGCTACTGTAACACATATTTTCTACTGCGGTAGCGAGCACTAAGATTTGAAGTTACTTCTACACATTTTATTACAAGGCTAATGTTTCTGGGGTAAATATCTGGTGTGCTGCATTAACAAACAATCTGTGGTTTTCTTTGAGATACATATGAAATATTGTTCCTTTCACACGCTTTGTTTGCAAGCTGTTCCGAATTTATTTCTGTCAGTATTTTGTGCATAAGTGACTGAAGCCACAGTAAAATCCTGTAAAGACTGAGTAAGATTATGCCATACATTGATGTCTATTCTATTTTAATTTTATATGCAAGGGGGCTGTTAGGTAGACTAGTAGTTTAAGCGTTCGCTCGTCACGCCGAAGACCTGGGTTCAATTCCCATATGTGTACACTGTGTGAAGCCCATTTCTGGTGTCCCCTGCTGTGATATTGCCATCTTCCCGAGGCAAGGGCGTTAACTGACTATGAAAGTTCAGTTTCCACCCTTGCCGAACTAGGTGGGAATTCCGGAGTTACATAGTCCAATATATTTTGGAAATATATACATAGTCCAATAAAAATGGCGTAACGAACAAGACATCCGGTTTGTAAACAACATGGATTTCAACATGCAGATTTCAGTCAACAGCAAGATTTGCAAAGCATATGTACTGCCAACTGGGCGTCAACAGATATTTTGCAAATCTTTTCATGTTTTTAATCAAGGTGCTCAAGTGATTTGATGCATTTCGCGTGGTAAGACTCATTTAATTACAATGTAGATCTTGATTATCTATCAGATGGTCTTGAGTGGGCACCACCATTTTGTTTGAAGCAAATGCTAGTGATATGAGAGTTGGAATCTGATTGGTCAATAGGAGGGACATAGAAGGGATATAACTCGCAATAGCCACTGGTGGCGCTACGATCGAGTCTGGAAATTCCAGCCTTGTGGAGGCAAGGGTGGAAACTTGGTTTTTATCGTCAGTTTACGCCCTTGTCTTGGGAAGATGTGATTTTGCTGGAATGTTGCTAAAAAGTACAAAACCTCACTTACTCATTTATACCCAAGAACTTGGAAACACTTGATCACATGCACAATGGTTTGTTTGTAGTTAGACTATTTGTTGGTAACATTGAAATTATTCTATAAGTTATCAGCATGCTCTAAACATGTGCTTGATGTTTAGCTTTTTGTCTAGTGGCAGGTACAGTTTCTCTTTAGAAAGTTATATCAAACAATCTGCATAGCAACTTAAAGAGGATGGAATCTCAGGGTCTATGTTGTACTGAACAAATGGAAAAGACTTATTGTAAATCAGTACTGTCATTGAAGTTGTAAGTCATTGGGAAATTATGTTCATTGTATCTGTTTGATAAAACACAGTGTTGGCTGCAATTCATGTACTATGTATAGGTTTCCTCCATCACAGGAATTAATTCTCACAATATCACTAAGCTTAGATCATTTCATGTCAGTCTGAAAGAATATCTTCTTCAATATATCAAGTGTCAGGAGTCAAAAAGAAAAAAATACAAATTGTCATCAGTGTTGCTATGAGATATATTTTGGAATTTTTTTAAAAATATTAAGCTTTAACAAAATTACCGACAAAACAATGTTTAAAATAAACCCAGCCTTCATGCTACTTCTAATCTGTCATTTAAAAAAATATATGTTACGGTAGACTTGCCTGTAAAACAGTTTTTGAAAACAGCAGATCAAGACACCAAGGAAAGTTTCTGAACTAACAATATCTTTCCTTGTATTTCATCCCTCCCTCTCCCTCCTCCAAAATTAAGAAGTTAAGATTTTATTCGACACCGATCTTCTTTACCACTCCCTTTCAGACTTAAATATCTAGATCAGTTAATTTACTGATATACAGTAAGGGGCAGACAATTTGATATTTGAGGGGAGGGGGCCTGGGATAAATTGTCCCCAAAAATTCTTTAAAGAAATAATCATGCATAATATTTTGGGTAAAAAAACCTTGTCTGCCACAAAAACTTTTTTTGCAAGAAACAATAATTTGAATCATGGTTTAAATTACAAAGATTTCTGGTTTTGCAGCTGTAGCTGAAAAATATCTGGTGTCAACACAAAATCCCAGCCCCTCCCCCACTACCACCCTCCACCACCCCCAGAATATCAAATGGTCGGTCCCTAACCATTACCTGAACTTGCTGATACACATGGAGATGCATGTATATAATTATGTTGTCCTTACCATATTTATCTTTGCTTACCAAGTGTTAAAATTCCCATTCATATTTAGTTTGTTTTGTGATAAAATATGTGATGATTTTTGACAATTTCAAAGATGTCTGTGATGTCTTGTGTTGAGTTTGATTGTTACAACTTCCAAGAAGGCAGGTTATGATGTACTGATGGTTTCATGTTTGTCATATTTTATTATATTCATATTTGTTCCTAACATTCCCGCTTAATGATATGAAGCTGTTGAGTTAATGACAGCAGCTTGATTTGTGTTAAATGATCAGAATTTCATGTTGATGAAACTACTGGTTGAAAGAGAAAGACCTAACTTTAATGCACTAGCACTCTGGAAACAGCATCCTCGGTTATCCAGTGTATTAAATATCCACTCTATTATGATACATTTCATTGTAGGATGGAGATATGATAGTCTGGATAACTGAGGGATAAGGAGGAGAATAACTGTGGAAACAGATACAGAGAAGTCAATGGGTTTCAGAAATAGAAGCATTGGAAAGTTTTTCTCCACTGAAACTATTCCACTTCCTGCATTTCCATTTTGTGGGGGTGGGGGTGGGGGGGCACGGGTGGCCAAGTTGTCTAAGGCGCCGCAATTCGCTGTGCAGAGTTGCATCCCTTGGGCACGCCAGACACCTATGATTGTGGGTACAATTCCCGGTTCGCCCCGATTATGTTTCTAGGTTTGCCGTGCTCGTGGGTTTCATCGTAATGGTAAACGTCTGAGACCTGCATCACTTCGGGCTTTCCTCCCACATTAAGCTGACACGCCGTGATATAACTGGAATACTGTTAAAAGTGGCATTAAACCCAACTCACTCACTCACCCATTTCGTAGGTCTTGAAGTTGTCAATTAGAGACCTATTTTCTATAATTTCATATCAAAAGGTCAGAGGTTTTGGAAAGCTATTGGTTGAGATCCTCCGACCCTAAATAAATTTGAAGTGGAGAAAAATCTGAAATGCTATTTGGTATTTATTCCGCCAAATGCAAACTAAGATGTTGTTCAGAATAGACTTGTAAGTGATAATGATGTACTACAGACTTAGGAAATCCATTCAGTCTGCATCTTGATTGTTCAATACTATTTTAAACAACACAGTGTTGGGATATTACAGATGGGGATGGAAAAGACTGCTCGGTCATATTTATTAACTGCGCTTGTGTTGTTAATTTCGATTATTTTACACATTTACTGTACAGTTTTAATTTCTGACACCCATTTTACTAAACTAACACATTTTATTTTCACAACCTCCTCACAATCAGCTTTGTCATTTTGGTTTTCTAAGTTTACACGGACAAAACAGTAGGTCTCATCTGTGATTTAGGATTTATTTCTTATCAGTTTATTTTGTGGTTTGATACCCATTAATAGATTTGATACTTTGAGAATGGTATGTATAAACATATTTCTTCATCGTGATTCATGGAGTTTTCTCTAACTATGTTGTTTCAGTCTTGAAGATATCACTAACTTATTTGTTGACTAAAACTGTACTTTATACAGTTACACTGCAAGTATAATTACCAACTTGATCATGTAAATCATGAAGAACCGATTATCTTTACTGGTATTTCTTAACAGTATTAGATATATATTTTTCCTTCATACATAGGGCATATTTCAATATGAACTGTGGAAAAACACATAGTTATTTATTTGAATAAAAGACTTTCAAATGATTGTTTTTTCCATCTTATTTTCAGGGTTCAGTATATCAACTTGCATTGTGCTTATGCATTTCAGCATATTTAACTGAACAAATAGATTTATTATTTAAAGTAATCTTATTAAAATAACCGTTACGTTTCATGATTACTTTTGGTTGTGTTAATTAGAAAAACGTAATTGTAAAAAAATAAAAACATTTTAAAAAAATGTTTAAAGAAGAAATCTGTCTGGCAGTTTCTAATTTCCGTCTATATTCATCAGTGGTAAATCATATACATGATAATAAAATACTAATTCAAAATTATTTCAACGTGATACATTCCGTAGAACGTTATTGCATGCACAAACAACATTTTGAGCGACGAATAAATACATTTTTAGTGGTTTTCCATGCACCCACCACGAGATGACCTCTCTTGATGTATGCGCAACAAGCTCCTTCTCAGCGCGTGACACCTACACTCTCGGTCTATATATAGAGAGCTCCGCGAACGGGCTATCGCTGTGAGGAGCTTGATGCGACAACTCGAAGTGCAAAGTTCAACACTATTAGCACAAAGTTTGAACTTGTGAATTAATATTTTACTTCCAGCAGTTGGCAGAATTGACAGCTGGGATTCTATTTAGGTATGCGAAGACGACGTATGGGCTATTTCTTTTGCTTTCTTTAATTAAACTCCTATCGTCTTGTAAATCTTATCACAGTCAAAGAAGACGAGACTCACACCGAGTCCACAGGCCCTTGAAGCAAGATAGTGATATTACTGAAACCCATTTATGTAAATCAGAGACCATATAGATCTGCCGATCGGTATATATGGTCTCTGTGTAAGTAGACAAGACTATTGATATATATATGGGTCCGGTGTTTCAGTAACATCACTATCCTGCTTCAGGGGCCTGTGACAGCTCGACTCTACGTTGAAATTTCACATTCACCCCATTAGAAACCAGACTGGTCTGTTTATATAAAAAACACCCAAAGACGATTACCAAGGTTTTATTTACTTCAGGTCCAATAAAAGGAAAAGGAAATTAAGGAAAGTCAAATTTTTTTTACAAGATTTCTATGGTATATATTTTGTACAACTGGAATTACTTTTAAAAGACCGTGAATCTTTGGAATCAAGACTACAATTCAATTAATATCTTGGGTACTTGACCATCAAAATTATGACAGGCATTGGCACAATTTATAACAGGCAGCTAAGTTTCTTTTCATGAAATAGTGTAAGTTTCAAAGTTGAGGTATATGCCCTGCCACATTTAAAACATGTTTTCTTTTTAAAACAACTTTAGTTATATGCCAAAAGTCTTGCCTCTTTTGAGATAAGGGGGCATCTGTGGCCTTGTAGCATTTCAAACTCACACTCACACACACACATTTCACTATTGGACCTTTGTGGCAGTTTCTTGTACTTTATAATATGGGAAATAAAATCCCTACATTTACAGTGATATAGCAGACTTATGGTTAACAGCTGGTGTTTACGAGAATTTTGCATTGGATGATTAAAAGTAGCTGTTGCTCAACCTAAAAAGCTGCTAATATCCATGATGTAGTCACATGATTGTTACCAAATGGTGTATCCAATATTTCAGGTTGCTCAATTAACTGGTACCTCAGCCTAAATGCCCAGGCACATATTTAGGCTACCGATATCAGTAGACAGAAACCGGTTTAGGTGTGAGGATGTTTCTGACATTAAGGTATGTTGTGAAGCAGCCATTGATGAGACTGACTTGGAAGACACGCAGACATGATGCTGGAAGGTCAGCAGTGCATGTTTCCAGAATTGGCTGTTATTCAACATGTGGTCAAAGTGTTAAAACTACAAGAGTGTCTAAGCATCTGTTGTTGAAAGAGCTGGAATCAAACTCGGTAACTTCCGATTGGAACACAGAGAAAACAGATAAACCCTTGGTTCTGTTATTTGACTGGTTGTATGCCAAGCCCAACCAGCTCAGAAAGTACTCCGCTTTGTATCATAACATTGGCCTAGATGTGTTGACAGTTACAGGCAGACTGTCAAACTTCCTGTGGCCACCAGTGGGCTACAAGTTAGCTGAAGAAATATTCAACTATCTCTTTGTGGAACGCAAAACCAAGGATGAGTTGTTAATTCATGCCTTCTCAATAGGTGCTTTCAACTATACTATCTGTCTGACTTTAGCTGACCGCCATCCAGAGCTGTATGGCATGTTCAGAGACCGGGTTATAGGACAGGTGTTTGATAGTATTGTTATAGGTTCATATGACAATATGACAGAAGGGATGGTCACTCTTTTTCCTAATATGGTCTTCAAGAAGGCTGTTTACCCTGTGGTGGATATGTATTACAGAGCAACAAGCAAGAACACAAAAGATGAATATGATCGGTTAGTGGCTCTGTTTAAAGAAAAAACAATTCAAGTTCCAACGATATTCTTTTATTCTGAGAATGACCCCATGTGCCATGTCCCTACTATGGAGTCCATGCTGAGGAACTGGAGGGAGAATGTACCCGAGTTCCAGGTTGAAGCCAAGAGCTGGGAAGTGTCCCAGCACACCGCACATCTCAAGCACCATCCAGAGGAGTACTTACAAGTGTGGAAAAAACTGGTGGACAAAGTTCTGTGAATATACATGTGATGAACTTATTATCTTGTAGAATTAGTATTACTGTAAATGTGATTCATATTGTAAGAGTGGCTTGAGAAGATTGGCCATTGTTGACAGATTGTTTTTGTGTGAAAATTATTCATGGCAGTTAGTGTTTTTGTTCATGTGGGTTATTTTCCAGGCTCGATCATAGCGCCACCAGTGGCTATTATGAGTTATGTCCCTTCTATGCCTCTTCTATGGACCAATCAGATTCCTCCTCTCATATGGCTTGCATTTGCCTCAAACAAAATGGCGGCGCCCAGTCAAGACAATCTGATCGATAATCAAGATCTATATTGTGATAAAATGGGTTTTACATCTCGAAGCGCATCACATCATGTGAGCACCTTGATTAGAAACATGAAAAGATTTGAAAAATATCTGTTGACACCAAGTTGGTGGTGCACATGCTTGCAAATCCTGCAATCGACTGAAATAGCTGCCCACTTTTGACTGCCAAATATTAACCTTCAAATCCATCTAACTGTTTGAGCAGTGATATTTTCTTTAATTTGGGGTACCTTGTTTCCCCCATGTTTTGGGATAAAGGTCATAATATCAGGGTATGAAACTCCAAAAACAAATAGCCAGACCACAGGACTGGCTAGCTGAAATACTTGCCAGCCCTGACCAAAACCTGCCTGCCCACTATATGAAGTAATGCAAGAAAAGAAATAGCAAACACTTTTTAGGTTAGATTTGTATTTAATATCCTAGAATACATCATGTAAATAATGCTTATCATCCAGAAATATTTAGAATATTTTTACATATGAAATATAACCCGACCGTCGGGACGGGGGATTTGAAAATCTGGCAGCCCGAATTGAAATCAACCCGTGTCGGATGGTCGGGCAGGCAAGTATTTCGAACACTGATAATATCTAGCCTTACTTTATCTGGTATACCTTTACAAGTGAATTCAAAGCATAATGTTTGTAGATATTCAGTGGTATCACATGTTGGTTTGATGTAGTCAACAGTAGGGATTTCAATACTGTATTTCTTCCAAGAGATGTGAGTGTTCCAACCTGCTACACATTCATTTCTTTTTGTATCATATTTATTTTTTGTCCTCATAGTTTTTTCCACCATATTATCTAGGTCGATATTAAAATGTAACCCTAACAGTAACCCAAACAGTGTAAATTCTGCTTGTGCCCACACGAAATTCTACTCTACATAGTTTGTGTCTTGATGTATTTCTTGAGCCTATCCATTGCTCATTGATTTCCTATCTGTGGATCCTGGGACAGAATGGGTTCCATAACATCTACCTGTGGGGATTCTTTGTTGGAATTCGTCCCCAGCATTGTATGCTTACCACATGGATTGAAGCTCATACTATCAATCACTGAATTGATCTGGTTCAGATCAATTATTTATGGCTGTTGGAACATTGCTGAGTGCAGCATTAAACAACACACACGCACACGCGACCTGTGAAGATCTGAGATAGAAGTGGTCTTCAGCAACCCATGCTTGCCATAACAGGCGACTATGCTTGTAAGAGGCGACAAAAGGGATTGGGTGGTCAGGCTTGCTGACTTGATTGATGCATGTCATCATATCCAAATTGCGTAGATTGATGCTCATTATGTCAATCACTGGATTGTCTGGTCCAAACTCTTATTATTTACAGACCGCTGAAGGTGATATATAGCTGGAATATTGCAGAGAGTGGCACGCACGCACCATAAAATCCAATTCTATCCATGAGGGCAGTTTAAACTGAGAATTACATTTTGTGACCAATCTGATTGGTTGTATAAAGGGACCGACCCTTTTATATAGTAGGGAGCCTAAATATGCTCTTCTAAAAGTTACCTTACAGCAATGTAATTTTTGTGACAACTTCATATTTTCTTCAAAAGCATAAAATATTAAAGTGGCCCATTAATTAATAGTTTTCAAGAATTTTTGGGCCACTTTAATATTTTCAATAAAATCCCATCCGCAACCCCTCAAGAATATCAAATGGTTGGTCTCTAACTGTACTACAAAGGAATGGATTGGTGCTCATGCTGTCAAACCACTGGCCTGTGATATTATTTAATTATTGCTGACTCGGTCACAATATGTTTTCTCAGTTATATTTATATATTATTCATTGATAATAACATGATAAATATATCAGTATTTATTATTTATTAACAGGATATTTATGCAATATAAAAAATCATGACAAATATGTAGTGTTGTTCTGATACATTCTCATCGTCATGTGATCCTTAATATTGGTGACACTCTGTTCTGCTTATTTGAAGTAACATTACATGTGATGTGTTCATGCTTATAAGGGACGGGGTGATAGACTAAACCGTCCTCTCTAGCTCACTTCATGCTTACAGAATAGCAACTGGTCTGTCACCAAAACGATCTGATCTGGTTTTGCCAAGCACCAGTAGTCGCATTGAAAGATCAGTATAAATGAACAAAACTGACAGAGTAATAGCCACAAGCTCACTTGACTCAGGAGAACTAATAACTAAACATGAGAAAATGTAAACATGGTACACACCCAGTGCCTGGTTCCAACAGGATATCACCATTAGTCTCATCTAGTTTGTTCCATTTTGTCAGCAATAGTTGCCATATAGACTGACTCCGCCACTATTTCATGAAACTATACAAATTATATCTGCAGTATCTATGTGGTATGAACAAATATATTTTATAACAAAGCGGAGGTTGTCGTTCTGTATCCTGCTTGTACTAAGGTTACTGCTCAATGTCTTCTACAACTGAAGATTCTGTGCAGATGAAATGGTCCGTGGATGATTGTTAGGAGAGAGGAGAGTGCATGTGTGAATATTCAAATACCCCTAAATACAGAGGTGACAGAGATCAATAAAGCTTTAAGCTTTCATCTTTTCTTTTGATGGGCATGGCCTCGATTGAATCATGTTTATTGCTTTTATTTTGTGACCTACAGCCAGTCTTGCCAGGACGACTAATTGGTTGATTCTAAAAAAAAAGCCCCTCTTTAACAAATATTCGCACCAAGGGTAACTATTTACAGGCAACAATAAACTGTTACTCCAGAGAAAGCATCGCTAATAATGTTACCAGGAAGGATTAGTGTACTGGGCACACTGCTCGGGTACAGTGTATATCTCAGCATAAGGGTTGGTGGGCCTACTAGCCCCTAGAGGAGTATACGCGTTCTCATCCAACGTTTTGTCCAGTGGACCGATATCTGTGTACACTTCTCCTTCTTCTTTAACCTTAGGCCTTCGGCGTTTCCTGTTAATAAAGTGAATGGTACCATGAACACATCAGACAAACAGAATAGTGTAAACCCACCTACAACCAGTTTAGCCATGTACCATATGTTTACGATTGCATGTTAACCCACCTACAACCGGTTTAGCCCTGTACCACACGTTCACGACTGCATGTTAACCCACCTACAACGGTATAACCCTGTACCACACGTTCGCGACTGCATGTTAACCCACCTACAACCGGTTTAGCCCTGTACCACACGTTCACGACTGCATGTGAACCCACCTACAACCGGTTTAGCCCTGTACCTCACGTTCACGATTGCATGTGAACCCACCTACAACCGGTTTAGCCCTGTACCACACGTTCGTGACTGCATGTGAACCCACCTACAACCGGTTTAGCCCTGTACCACACGTTCACGATTGCATGTGAACCCACCTACAACCGGTTTAGCCCTGTACCGCACGTTCACGACTGCATGTGAACCCACCTACAACCGGTTTAGCCCTGTACCACACGTTCACGACTGCATGTGAACCCACCTACAACCGGTTTAACCCTGTACCATACGTTCACCATTGCATGTGAACCCAACCCCACTATCGTAAGACCTAGTACTCCGACACCATACATCTCTGCAATCCGAGGACACCTCCACAGGAAGACGCACCAGCTGAACCATGAGCGAACTTGGACGCCCCAATGTGCATGAAGGATGCGCGGTGTTTTTGTGGCAGTCACTTGTCTAAAACAATTGGGCGACATTTGTGTACCACCTCGATTCGGAAAGTTCGGTCTTCGCAAAAGAAAAACGCCACAGAACACAAATACCCTCGATTGTAAACACTGTTGGCGCAAAAACGACAGGACATTTAAGATATCCACAACACTGTATAAGCGTGGTTTTATTGTTTGGAACTGTGAACAATCCGATTATTATCATTTTCGAGATAGAGAAATCACATATGATTGAAAGTTCCTATGGATGTATCGTCAGATTTTCACGCAAAATGGTATTGAAGAGATATAAGGTATAAGGTAAGGTATAAAAATAACTGAATGACAACAGGATTTTAAAGAACTGTCGCCCACCTTTATATATGAAATAAGTACCGTTCCACAAAGCTATTTTGACGATACACAACCTTGTGGAGCGCCATGACCTTTGGTATCGGTCCTTTCCCATTCCACTGAGCGATTTTTATGCTAAGTTTATTCTACAAAATACACAAATACACCCACTCGTCTGGCATTGACGTCTGATATATTTTACATTTGAGGTATAGTTTTGCATTCATTGGCAATGAACCTAACACTGGCACAAAATCAGTTATCATTCCTTCAGTCGCATACGTACTTGACAACACACACAGCAACGACTACGACCACGATGACCACGACCAGAGCTCCTCCAGCAGCGATTCCGATGATTAGGCCTGAAATATGATCAGCATATGATAAATATTGTAGACATATATCTGTTGGATCATTGCTTATCGGTGTTTAACAAACACACCGCTCAAGTTTTAAAACGGGAAACAATCATGAACAAGAAGATCCATCATATAAGTAATCGGTGTAGCGAGAAATATCCCTGTCTCCACCTCAGCTAAATTATCATGGAAGATGTTTATGGGGTTTACTGTTACACTGTTAAGATGTAAATGGAGTTTAACGACACATTGATTGATGCACTTACATATCGCGCGCGCGTGTGTACTAGTACGGACTAATGTCGATTTTATAGTGCTAGCCCACTGAGATACCATGCCGCAGGTTTAACATGAATACTCCATTCAGACAGTATACTGACTCCGAGCCGACCAGTCCATGTTTTAGCCCCTTAATGCCGAGCGCCAGGCAGGTTAACAACAAGTGCTATGTTTTAACGTCTTTTGGAATGACACCGACAACCTTTCGCTCTCCGGGTGGATGCTCTAGACCATGGAGGAGGTTAAATTACTTTCTTTTAAGTCGTTTAACACCTCGGTTACTTCGGTGAATACCATATTTCAAACAAAATATAATTTGAATGACTTGCATATTTAAATGATGCTGATAAATGTATTATAAGGTATGTAATAAGTGAATATATAGAATGCACTAAGTGAATATAAGGTGTGAACTATGTGGATACAAGGTGTTAACTAAGTGACTATAAGGTGTGAACTATGTGGATACAAGGTGTGAACTAAGTGAATATAAGGTGTGAACTAAGTGAATGAAAGGTGTGAACTAAGTGAATATAAGGTGTGGACTGAGTGAATGAAAGGTGTGAACTAAGTGAACGTAAGGTGTTAACTAAGTGAATATAAGGTATGAACTAAGTGAATGAAAGGTGTGAACTAAGAACATATAAGGTATGAACTAAGTGAATGAAAGGTGTGAACTAAGTGAATATAAGGTATGAACTAAGTGAATGTAAGGTGTGAACTAAGTGAATGTAAGGTGTGAATGTAAGGTGTGAATATGAGGTGTGAACTAAGTGAATGTAAGGTGTGAATATGAGGCGTGAATGTAAGGTATGAACTAAGTGAATGTAAGGTGTGAACTAAGTGAATATGAGGTGTGAATGTAAGGTGTGAACTAAGTGAATGTAAGGTGTGAACTAAGTGAATGTAAGGTGTGAACTGAGTGAATGTAAGGTATGAACTAAGTGAATGTAAGGTGTGAACTAAGTGAATGTAAGGTGTGAACTAAGTGAATGTAAGGTATGAACTAAGTGAATTTAAGATGAACTAAGTGAATGTAAGGTGTGAACTAAGTGAATATGAGGTGTGAACTAAGTGAATGTAAGGTATGAACTAAGTGAATGTAAGGTGTGAACTGAGTGAATGTAAGGTGTGAACTAAGTGAATGTAAGGTGTGAACTAAGTGAATGTAAGGTATGAACTTAGTGAATGTAAGGTGTGAACTAAGTGAATGTAAGGTGTGAACTAAGTGAATATGAGGTGTGAACTAAGTGAATGTAAGGTATGAACTAAGTGAATGTAAGGTGTGAACTGAGTGAATGTAAGGTGTGAACTAAGTGAATGTAAGGTAGAACTAAGTGAATGTAAGGTGTGAACTAAGTGAATGTAAGGTAGAACTAAGCGAATGTAAGGTATGAACTAAGTGAATGTAAGGTGTGAACTAAGTGAATGTAAGGTATGAACTAAGTGAATGTTAGGTATGAACTAAGTGAATGTAAGGTATGAACTAAGTGAATGTAAGGTGTGAACTAAGTGAATGTAAGGTATGAACTAAGTGAATGTAAGGTGTGAACTAAGTGAATGTAAGGTGTGAACTGAGTGCATACAAAGTGTGAAGAAAGTGAATAGAAGTTGTTAACAAAGTGAATATGAGGTGTGAAAGCGAACATAAGGTATGAACTAAGTGAGTGTAGGGTATGCCCTAGGAACCGACTATTTGATGTTCTTGTACTGTACTGAGGGGGATGTTTGTTCAAGGACAAAATACTGAAAAAGGGTAATTTTGACTCAACTTTAAAGAAAACCCAATGTTATCTGGACATGGCCAGGGAAATATGTGTTGTGAAAACAAATAATATTATTCTGCCCAAGAGAATATATAATGGTCGGCCCCTGTGCAGTTTACCCGTTGTAAGAAATGATGTACCCATTGAAAGGCCCCCTTCATGTCCAGATTCTGATTCTGAAAACAGACAACACAGAGGCACATTCAGCATCTGCCTGACCCGTTCCAGGGTTAAAGTTGAACAAGTCTTATTGCAAATTTCGTGGCAAATAGTGTGTTTATAGCTACTTACATTTTGGAAAAACAGCAACCTGGTAAGTCATAGATTTTTCATTTAACAAGCTCTTTAAGTTACATAATTAATTACTAATATAAGAAAAATTAAATATGAAGACAACACTATCACTGAATGACTTGAATGAAATATACTGGAACCATTAAGCGCAAGAATCCAACGTTCTGATTAAAGTAATGAAATGTGTCTTTTTTACGGTGTCCCCTTCCCTCTACAGTAATACATGTAATTATTTTAACTGACACTTCCGACTTGAAACAAATATATATACATGTAGATCTCGTCAGTGTTTCTCACTGTGACATTTGACACAAGTTTTACGTCACATCTCTATCGTCTTACCAACATTACATAAGTCTCCTTCCCATCCGGTCTGACATCCATCCGGGCACTTGCCAGTCACGTGGTCACACGAAGTTCCGGTCCGGCACTTGGAACAAGGTGATTTGCAGTTTTCACCAAAGAAGCCAGGGTCGCACTCTGCAATATAAACAATGTACTGTTACGTGGAATGGACATAAGATATGCTTTACTGATGCTGAACAACATTTGGGTTCAGAATTGAAACATTCTGGGTAGGGTACATATTGATTGGCTGTGGGTGTTTCTGAGAACGGTTGTCAGTATTGATGCCTGGAGGGTATTCCTGGTTAGAATAGTCCCCGAGCAACCAAGGTTGTCACAAGAGGCGACTAAATTGATCTGATAGTCAGGCTCCATGCCTTGATTGATTCAGTGTCAATGTACCCCGACGGACGTTGATCATAATGTCATAAAGTTGAGATAGTTGATTCGTATGATTGCACCCCGGCGGTATGGGGCATTGCTCATTAAATCAATCACTGATTGGTCTTGTCAAGACTCGATTGTTTACAAGCCGACGTACAACAGCTGGAATATTTTACTTTAAACAACAAACCGTTTGTTTATTTGTTGTTTAACGCCGCACTCAGCAATATTCCAGCTATATGACGGCGGTCTGTAAATAATCGAGGCTGGACTCGACAATCCAGTTATTGACACCATGAGCATCGATCCACGCAATTGGGTCGACGACATGCATCAACCAAGTCAGCGAGCCTAACCACCCGATCCCTTTGTCGCCTCTTATGACAAGCATAGTCGGCATTTACGGCAAAACAAAGAAACTAAATCAGATTATATAAAACACGTTGTATTATCTCATCGCGCTTGTTGATGTCACCATGAAAGAATGAACCTTAAAACACCAGATAAATATTTGCTTTTGTACTTGCACAGACTTGTATTAAGCCTGACCTTGTGAACACGTTCGTGGCTTATAACCAGCCGCACAGCCTACAAAACACTGGCCAATGGTCTTCTCACAGATCTCCCCCTTTGAACATTGTCCACACTCCGTGCATGCTGGTCCATACCGACCATCCGGACAAGTTGCTGTAAAACAGGTTGCAAGTGTAGAAAGAAAACTCAAGTACCGTTTAAATGCATACATTTTGCTGGAACATCAAAGTCAAAACTGAGTTTGGTTTGGCAGTTTTACACTAACTAACCCCACCAAACATTCATTAACTTCACAACCACCATCCACCATATAACATCTAGCATATATACTCTGTGCAGGGCTTTTGATTGCCTAGTTCAACAACCTGCCAAGATTAACAGAAGTGCAAAGAAACAACGTCATAGGCCGCTTGCAGGCAGGAGAATCCCGATCAGCTGTCGCCAGGGTCTTCAATGTAGCGCCAAGCTACGGTTTCAACAGCATGGGTCAACACGTGATCGGCCAAGGTCGGGACGACCTAGAGTAACCACCCCGGCCCAAGATCGCTACATCCGACTGCGCCACCTACGTGAAAGGACGACCACAGCCACCTCAACCTCATCCCAAATACCCGGACTGCGCAGAATCTCCGACCAGACCGTACGGAACCGTTTAAGAGCAGCAGGTCTACGAGCAGAACGTCTTGTTCGACGCGTCATATTGAGTCGACAACATCGTCAACAACGACTGCACTGGTGTCGTCAACACAGGGTATGGCCTCAACGATGCGATGGAGAGATGTCTGGTTAAGCGACGAATCAAGATTTCTCCTTTGTCGAGGGGATGGGCAATATCCAGGGCAATCTTACGGCTCAATGATATATCAACGAAATTCTCCAACCACACGTCCTCCCAATTTCAGCCAACAACAACAGTGTATTCCAGCAGGACAATGCTCGATCGCATGCGACACGGATCACAAGAGCCTGTCTACACAATAACAACGTTCTCCCCTTGCCCTCCAGATCCCCGGATTTGAACCCGATAGAGCACCCGTGGGATAAAATGGATAGACGGCTACGCCGACGTCAACCACAACCCCAGACGTTTCAGCAGTTGGCCTTTGCGTTGCAGGCCGAGTGGACTAACATTCCCCAGGATGTGATTCGCATACTCGTTTCTTCCATGGGCAGGAGATGTCAGGCCGCTATCGATTCCAACGGGGGACATACGCGTTATTGATGGTAGCTGACCTTCACCTTGGACATTTCCTTTGTACCGATAACCGAGATGACTACAATCACCAAGTGTTCTCTCCACAACATGTTGGCTCAATACCTTGTACCGACTACGGTTCCTCGTATAAATGTATTTTCCAACCTCACACAAATCTGGCTTAGCGTTTCTTTTTTCGAAGATTATATTTATCACTTAACAGCCACCATTTATCACCAATCATCCACTTTCAATCAGTAATCGTACACCACCGAGAACCCCATCACCTACCATCCACTTATCACCACCACCTAGCATCTACCACCCACTAATCACCACCACCCAATATCTACCATCCACTACTCACCACCCAGTATCTACCATCCACTACTCACCACCCAGCATCTACCATCCACTACTCACCACCACCCAGCATCTACCATCCACTACTCACCACCACCCAGCATCTACCATCCACTACTCACCACCACCCAGCATCTACCACCCACCACTCACCACCACCCAGTATCAACTATCTGCTTCTCTTATCACCCAGCATCTACCATCCACTACTCACCAGCCAGCATCTACCATCCACTACTCACTACCACCCAGCATCTACCATCCACTACTCACCACCACCCAGCATCTACCATCCACCACTCACCACCACCCAGCATCTACCATCCACTACTCACCACCACCCAGCATCTACCATCCACCACTCACCACCACCCAGCATCTACCATCCACTACTCACCACCACCCAGCATCTACCATCCACCACTCACCACCACCCAGCATCTACCATCCACTACTCACCACCACCCAGCATCTACCATCCACTACTCACCACCACCCAGTATCTACCATCCACTACTCACCACCACCCAGCATCTACCATCCACCACTCACCACCACCCAGCATCTACCATCCACCACTCACCACCACCCAGCATCTACCATCCACTACTCACCACCACCCAGCATCTACCATCCACTACTCACCACCACCCAGTATCTACCATCCACTACTCACCACCACCCAGCATCTACCACCCACCACTCACCACCACCAATCATCTACCATCCACTACTCACCACCACCCAGCATCTACCATCCACTACTCACCACCACCCAGCATCTACCACCCACCACTCACCACCACCCAGTATCAACTATCTGCTTCTCTTATCACCCAGCATCTACCATCCACCACTCACCACCACCCAGCATCTACCATCCACTACTCACCACCCAGTATCTACCATCCACTACTCTTATCACCCAGCATCTACCATCCACCACTCACCACCACCCAGTATCAACTATCTGCTTCTCTTATCACCCAGCATCTACCATCCACCACTCACCACCACCCAGCATCTACCATCCACTACTCACCACCCAGTATCTACCATCCACTACTCTTATCACCCAGCATCTACCATCCACCACTCACTACCACCCAGCATCTACCATCCACTACTCACCACCACCCAGCATCTACCATCCACCACTCACCACCACCCAGCATCTACCATCCACTACTCACCACCACCCAGCATCTACCATCCACTACTCACCACCACCCAGTATCTACCATCCACTACTCACCACCACCCAGCATCTACCATCCACCACTCACCACCACCCAGCATCTACCATCCACCACTCACCACCACCCAGCATCTACCATCCACTACTCACCACCACCCAGCATCTACCATCCACTACTCACCACCACCCAGTATCTACCATCCACTACTCACCACCACCCAGCATCTACCACCCACCACTCACCACCACCAATCATCTACCATCCACTACTCACCACCACCCAGCATCTACCATCCACTACTCACCACCACCCAGCATCTACCACCCACCACTCACCACCACCCAGTATCAACTATCTGCTTCTCTTATCACCCAGCATCTACCATCCACCACTCACCACCACCCAGCATCTACCATCCACTACTCACCACCCAGTATCTACCATCCACTACTCTTATCACCCAGCATCTACCATCCACCACTCACCACCACCCAGTATCAACTATCTGCTTCTCTTATCACCCAGCATCTACCATCCACCACTCACCACCACCCAGCATCTACCATCCACTACTCACCACCCAGTATCTACCATCCACTACTCTTATCACCCAGCATCTACCATCCACCACTCACTACCACCCAGCATCTACCATCCACTACTCACCAGCACCCAGCATCTACCATCCGCTTTTCACTATCACCCAGCAATTCTTCACCACAACCCAGCATTTCACCACTACTCGGGTGATCAAGCTTGCTCACTTGGTTGAAGCATGTCATCGATGCAAATTGCGTGATGACAAACACTGGATTGTCTGGTCCAGACTCGATTATTTACAGACCGTCGTCATATGGCTGAAATATTGCTGAGTGCGGCGTTAAACAACAAACCAACCAATCACCACAACCCTTTTCAGCTGTGGAGAGTTGAGTGACTTCTATTTAGGAATACAATGTGTACCTAGTTCTGTTGCATTCACGTTCGGGGAATACACGTGGATACCTAGCGGTAGGTAGACTCCTGACGCTGTGAGCTTGATGTTCATATACAACCCATCTTCGTGTAGCTGGAAGAATGACCTGCAACCAAAATATATATATATATATATATATATCTATATTTAATTTCTATTAATCCTAATTATTTGCTTTACATAGCCATACCCTGCGTTATTATATGCAAGAGATATACCCGCTGTGTTTTCAATCTTTATAATTGAATAATATATACTTTTGTTACCTTTCCTTCCTCACGGTGTAATATAGGAAGCCATTGAAATGGGAAATATAGAAGAACAGTCGTCCTGATTCGCTTCTGAGTCTCTTCCTCTGCGTGCCATTCGTAAACATGGACTCGATGTAACCGGCTGAGTCTGTCCAGAACAGGCGGCCACCTACAATATACATGTTACCCAGCTGCCTGGGATCAGTACAGGTGACCAACGACACATCCAGGATATAAAAGATAGTCATCGAGTCATACCAAAAGACCGAAAGTAACACGTGGTCAAAATAAGTCACATTCTGCAATATCTTGACTGAACTTATCTCGCAAACGAAGAATTTATCTGGTAACACCGAAGTGCCCCTGCTCTTGTTACACAAGCTACTCTGAAGCCGTGTGTGAAATGGAAGTTCGATAGCTACCTTTACGAGTGAATGTTTTTAACGCCGCAGCATGGAACCACAAATAGCTTGTAGCACCGCGCCTGTCTCAACTCTAATATGTTAACATAAACTAGCCACGGTGGCTGTCGCTTTGTGAATCAAGGCAAAGAAGTCCTGGCCCGTGTAGAGTCTCAGCAACGCTCAATGTCGCCATGGATCGATGACACACAATGTGCCACCCGATCCCCCTTTTAACCTTAGCTTCCGACTAAATATGAGGTATCAAAATGTTCATTTATTGTGGATCTAACGTTGTGATAATAGTGGTGACAAGTCTCACCCTTTTGGTCAATGGTGATACCGTTGGGTTGTGCAAGTCCAGACGAAACCAAAGTTGCCCTTGCGGCTCCATTGTAATCAGATGTCTCGATCTTTGGCGAGTTTCCTCTGTTCACCCAGTAGAGCTTCCTGAAACACATGAATACCTGGCCTACACCTGTCATAAAGCTTTTGCTGACGTCCCATACCTGGGGCATTATCTGACACCTATCAGATCAGCGTCCCCATTCTTTGTAACACGCAAGCATCTTACATACATACACTTGACATACAGCAGGCATACAGCTGGTATAGGCTTCACATACACCTGGTATACACCTAACATACACCTGGCTTACACCTGACACACACCTGACACACACCTGACACACATCTATGAGATCAGCGTCCCCATTCTCTGTAACACACAAGCATCTTACATACATACACTTGACATACAGCAGGCATACAGCTGGTATAGGCTTCACATACACCTGGTCAACACCTAACATACACCTGGCTTACACCTGACACACACCGGACACACACCTGACACACACCTGACACACATCTATGAGATCAGGGTCCTCATTCTTGAACACACAAGCATCTTACATACATACATTTGACACACACCTGACACGCACCTATGAGATCAGGGTCCCCATTCTCTGTAACACACAAGCATCTTACATACATACACTTGACATACAGCAGGCATACAGCTGGTATAGGCTTCACATACACCTGGTCAACACCTAACATACACCTGGCTTACACCTGGCTTACACCTGGCTTACACCGGACACACACCTGACACACATCTATGAGATCAGGGTCCCAATTCTCTGTAACACATTGACAAATAAACCTGACCTACACCTGACACACACCTTGTAGTAACACATTGACAAATAAACCTGACATACACCAGGCATACACCAATCAGATCGGCATTACCATTCTCTGTAACACATTTTCACTGACATATACCGGATATTTAATGACCTAATAATCTCTTGTTGCGGTCTTACTTGTAGTTCGTGTCGGCAACAATCCCCATTGGTTTATCGAGGCCGGTGCTTACGATGACGGTCGACTGTAAACTGTCCATCTCGATGCGGGCGACGATGTCGGCTCCAGCGTCCGTGTAGAACACCTGCCGGGTCTGGCTGTCCAGTGTTATCCCCTCTGGGTTCGATGCTGCTAATGGCATGTCACTTCATTAACGACAGCCAAAGGATTACATTAACAGTGAAAAGCATGAAAATATTAATTGCAGTATACTGCAATACAAATTAAGGGACCAGCTGTTCAGGGGTGTGTGTGGCTTCACAAGATAGAGTTGTTTTCTCTGTAGGGATGAGCCAAAAATGTTTTTTTCGCATTTGTTGTATGTAAAATCTAAGAACAACCTTTTCTTTCCAGCCTAATGGGGCTCAGATTATTCTTTTTCACAAAAATCATGCATATAGTATCGGATAGGATCACGCAACACGAGTCACAGCGTGAATCATACCAAGATCAAATTTACATACAGTAGTTTATTCAGTTAATTATGTGGTAAAAATACAGACAGTAATTCCCGATGGATCAAAAGTTTTAAATTTCCAAAATATGAATCTGTTCACTTGATAAACCACAGAGGACATTGTGCTAAGAACGTTCGATTTAAAAGAGTGTGTAAATAACACAAAACTACTTTGATTTGAAAAAGATGAAATACAGCAATGTCATGGTTTTTATCTTTTTTTAAAGATCATACAGTGATGCTAACTATTGCAAACAGTTTTGCGACAAAACATTACACATTAAGCTCACATTGTTGATGTCAGGGTGATCCGGTTACGAAAAACAGAGCACCAATTGTGTAGTTTACATATAGAATAAATGCAACAAACATATTTACATGTGTTTAACGAGGCCATCAGCTGATTATTTCCTCCGTCTAAGTCTGCTCGTCGTATTTGATAGGTTCTGACATCAGTCCAGTAGACGTGATGGCGTGTCCTGTCGACATCTATAGCCGTGGGCCGCAGCATGTTTGCGATGTTGAGGGCGCCAGTGTCCCAATCATGCAGGTTGATCTTGTGAAGAAACCCAAGTTCTCCCGTCTTACCCAGATCGGTCAGCAGGACCACGAGCTGCGGAGACTCAGCTGAGGACACGCATATGAATATTGTTAGGGCCCGACCATTTGTCCTCATCCCCGCACGCACATAGACAGACGCGTGCGCACGCACGCACGCACGCACACGCACATAGACGCACAAACAGACACAGACAGGAGCGCACGCACGCACGCACGCACGCACGCACACACACACACACGAACACACACACACACACACACGAACACGCACACACACGAACACTCATACATACACAAATACACACTTTTGAGAGCGACCAAGACATGGAGGACAGTGTTTTTATGGTCAAAATGCAAGAAAATTGGAATTATTTTCATGATAGATATAAATAGACAAGCAGTTTGAGAGTCATAAAAGTAAGGACTCATTTTCATTTACTTTTGACAGTCCTTGGCATAATGAGTTGCTGCGTCAGGTCGTTAAAAAAGGATAAACTGCGCGTGGACTTTATAAGTTCACCTCGATTTAAAGGGTTCAAACTTAAGAAAAAAGCATATCACGTGTTTGCGCAGTTGGAATTTTCAATATAACACACACACAAAACAATACCCAAATTTATATACTAGTAGATCATATAAATCATATACTGATTACAGATGACACAATTAAATATGAGTGAGTGGGTTAGTTGGGTTAACGCCGCTTTTAACAGTATTCCAGTTATATCACGGCGTGTCAGCTTAATGTGGAAGGAAAGCCCGAAGTGATGCAGGTCTCGGACGTTTGCCACTTCGGTGAAACCCACGAGCACGGGTATGGTGCTGACAAACCTAGAAACATAATCTGGGCGAACCGGGATTCGAACCCACAATCATAGGTTTCTGGCGTGCCCAGGGGACGCAACTCTACACAGCGAATCGCGGCACCTTAGACGACTGGGCCACATTAACAGATGAAGATGTAGAATAAGCAGAGGCTGATCCAGAAGGGGAGGGTGGATCAAAAACATGTATCTGCCTTGAATATGAACGATGCAGTTTGAATTATAAGAATCTATTTGGCAATGGTATTATCATCAAACCGTACATATACATTGGGTCTTTTTTGGATTACAGTTTACTTGCGTGCCATGTTGTTTTGTTTGTTTGTTTAATGCCTCACTCAGCAATAGTTTAGCTATATGACGGCGGTCTGTAAATAATCAAGACTGGACCAGACAATCCAGTGATTGATATTATGAACATCGATCCATGCAAATGGGAATCGATGACATGCATCACGAGCCTGACCACCCGATCCCGTTAGTCGCCTGTTACGGCAAGCATGGGTTGCTGAAGACCTATTCTAACCCGGATGCATGGCCTGTGGTAAAAAACCCAAACCTCTTAAAGCAGATTTACAGTGAACTATAAATATGAGATTAAATAATTAATAAAGCATATCAAACAGTTTATTAAGTATAATATTATATTTTGAAGGAAAAAATTCAAAAAGCAACATTTGCGACAAAAACAACTTTACAACCTAATCGTATTCCGGAAACTACCGAAAGTGAATGAGCAGAGTTGTCATCACGTGACGTGGCGTCATAGTGGAGAGTTGACTTGCAGAGACTCCCTGTTTGTGTGTAGTGTTTGGTACTTGGTAGATTACTAGGGTTCTCCATGGCACCACCTGACATTGCCATCTATGAAAATGTTGAATTTTCGCTCAGTGACCTTACACGTATTCGCCCATATCGATAAGATCCAGTGTTTAGTCGAAACAGAGGACAACATGTAACATGAGACATTCTAAGACATCGCTATCTGAGATAGCA
Source organism: Haliotis rufescens (assembly GCF_023055435.1). Taxonomy (NCBI): domain Eukaryota; kingdom Metazoa; phylum Mollusca; class Gastropoda; order Lepetellida; family Haliotidae; genus Haliotis; species Haliotis rufescens. The sequence goes on along the minus strand of NW_025963779.1, from coordinate 53,776,124 downwards.
CATTGTGTTCGGAGTTGATTACTAAGCTCATTTACATGTACTACACATACTATCCTGGACAATAGACATGGTAGACATATTTTGTTTCGCAGTGATGAAAAGTCAAATCTTCATATTCGTATGAAAGTACACCGTTTTAAAGAATATAGACTTTATCTCAACACAAAGCTCTATTAATCTAGTCGCTTTCACTACATACTTTTCTCCATTGTAAATTCAAGAAGCATATCACATGTCCAAATTCGTCTGAGTAAAATAAAAAAATAAAGTACTTTTCACAAACGTACTCAGATGATAGAGACATGTGATAGTTTCAATTTCAGTTCAACTATAGTAGGAATGGAGATCATTTTGTCTCACAAAACAAACACGATCTCACAATAATAATGTCCAGCGTCACACAGTTTATCACGCTTCCAAACGTTTTACCAATTGTAGGAAGAAATATATACCAAACTCATCTGTAGATGGAAGGAAAATTGACTTGATTTTTTCAACCCCTTTATTATGTAAGATTTGAATAGAAAATGCTGTATGTTCACAGAGGCTCTTTCTTTTCAGCTGCATTCCCCTTTAGTTCATTTCTCCAATAAAAGTAATCATAAAAAATCTCTGCTAAGAGAAGACTCGATTTACGATTCCGATATCATAAGCATGTGTTTATGAATCACATTTATTCATTCATGAAACCTGCTCCGTTGATGTCACCCGTCAAAAACACATACAAAGGCGAGTCAAGTTTTCAATTAAACAAACACGTTAACATAGTCAAAATAGGTAATAGATTCAGGCAAATTTGGAAATGTCCACATGTCTATCATAAAACCTTTTAAAGCTTTACTAAGGTCTTCAATGCTGTAACCCTTTTGAGGAAAACTCGAAAGACGCTCTTCGAAATTTTCGTCGAAAGAGCATGTTCGATGTACCGCAAAAGTTACAGTGAAAAAGTGAAATGTAGACACCAAAGTCTTGAGCTGCATCATCTTGTGGATAGTTTTTTTTGCCAATCTGAATATTTATGCATCTTTAATTTCTATTTCAGGTGAATAAATCAGAAGCAGGGAATATTTTATGTGTCATTTTATATTTGTTGCATTTCATATCGTTTTTACAAACAGAAAAAACAGTGACTTCCATGTCACAAAAAGAGTTTTTATGGCATGAATACCAAAAACAAGCCTTTATCACAAAGGTTACATGTAACAATATTGTCTACATTTACAATTTTGAATAATCTACTGTTAGTTATATTGAAACCACTGGAGCTTAGTATCCTCAGTGCACCAAAAGGATACGTCATTATAACGACCTAAGGCCCAGTTTAGATTCCCCTATGGCTATTGTTTCATTCTGGATATATTTACTTTTGACCCTATGCAAATTAGCTGTGTCTTATCAATATTTACTTTCGGTCAAAAAAGACCCTTGAAAAATGGGTACTTGAAGTACTGCGTTCAGACCCGTCTAATATACATCTTGTATTGTCTGCAAACTGTTGTTTGAGGAATTCGATCTTACCCAAATTAATGCCATTTATAACTGTATTATTTCCAATAGATTTTATCAATGAGAAAGTCCAACATTTTTGACAGATTATCCTGATCCTGTGTAGATATATAACTTATCATATAATGGGTAGGTTTCTCGGCAGGATAAAGCCAACGGATAAAAACGATATCCGTTGGGGTCATATGCGGAGAGATGCAAATACCAAAGGTCAAGTAGGACTACTTTCACTGTTTATAAACAAACATGGCGTCGCCCTCGTCATTCGGCGATCGAGTCAGAATTAACCATCGTGAATCTGGATAAACTACAGGGATAATTGCTATCATTATCAAACGAACAGTCTAATATACTGAAAATCAGTGTCTAACCGTGACGTAGCTAAGGCATTTTATATGTTTTGGCAACTTTCGAGATATAAATTTCGAAACAATTTTGCGAGGGCACGAGGCCTAGCCAAGCGGGATCAGTAGCCATATCTGTGCTTGTAGATCTCTGTGGCTTAAAACCTTCTCCACAAATCAAAATGGTTGGATTCGGCCGAAATATGTTTGAACTGTTACCTTGTTTCGATTTGTCGCTGTGTGTACATCTGACTACACTTCTTAACGTTATGAAAGGACAGACCGACTGTCAACAACGTCTGACCGTGGCCGTGACTCATAGACTAGGGTTAGAGTAGCTTCCCTTTGACAAAGGGCAGTTACTCTAGCGGACAGACCGATGGATTGCCACGAAAGGCAATTAAAAACAACTGTTGTTTTGCGTATAAGTTGCTTCGCCACTGTATATGAAACAGATTTCAGTTGGAACTATATTGGCTACTGTCACAGTCCTACTGACACATCACTTACCCTGTGACGTAATAAATATTAATGCGCGCATTCCAGGAAAACTCGCAATGTTTCGGTAATGTTTGTGAGAGAGGGAAAGCGATTTTAAAGCACAGAATTAAAGAATGACATTATATGATAAAGAGGTTATCACGCTTGTGTGTTTGGGGATGATAAATATCCTGTATTAGGAATAAACACTATGTATTTAGCTCGCCAAGGCTCGCTAAATACAATGTTTATTCCTAATGCAGGATATTTACCATCCCCAAACACACTCGCGTGATAACCTCTATATATCTATGGGCAGAGAGAGAGAACTACTATTTACTGGTTGTATAAAATTAACCCACGTTCCATATCAAGTACTCAAGTGCATGGTTGACAAGGTTGACGAGATTCAACCCAAGTTAACCAGTGTTTAATCAATTATAACTTTGGCCAGTACACGAAATAAACCACATAAAATGCAACATTAGATGTTATACAAAATGGCTGCCAAGAGAAGGAGAAACACAACAGCCATGTATATTGCTATAACACACATCTATGAAAGGTAAACAAGTGTTTGATTGCTCATCACTATCGCTTTTCTATGTAATGCATGTAAAACGACCAAAACGTTCAAAATATAGTGTAGAACATCAAACTGACATGCATTTATGTCAACAAACGACAGCTGAATTTTCCTGACGCATATAATGATACATATATACTATCAATACCTAGTTAATTATATGCATCAAGATGTTTTTATTCGTGATTGAATCAATAAATGAAACCAAATAGCTTTAACGAGATCGTTACTTGGAGGCTCACTGAGAGTACTGCACCCCAAGGAGCCACTTAGGTCAACAGTCGTATGACGCAGATCAGTTACTAATGTGCTAAAACTGATCAACCAAAGTAAACTTGGGTTATGCCTTGGTCAAGGCAGTTTCTTGTTATGAAAACGTATCCAAAAACACATGTTTACCATGCTTTTGTCTGACTCTTCTAAATATGTCAAATTCTAGGTAATATCAGTTACATCGGTAAATGCTATAAACTGTGTGCATGCAAATGGGAACATCACGTGACATTATCATGCAGTAGTTCTTAAACATATCTGTGCAAAATATTTCATTACTTTATGATTATTTTTCTCACCACGGGTGAAAGGAATGCAATTCGTAAATAAATTATGGCAGCCTCCTTCTTAAGTCCGATACATTTGATGCTCAATTTGGGACAAAGTGTGCAGTGAAAAAGTCATATTACCTTGACCAGTGGCTATCCAGGGTAACAAACCACACACAACAATCATGTACTGTAAAATCATGGCTCTTGATTGTTTCAGTGTTGCATCAAACCATGGCTTGATATCTGACATGCAAAACAACAGAACACTCAAAACCCTGGATGTGCATTTTACTTCCTTGTCAATCCTTATTGGTTAATTTCTTGTCACCATCTACCCAGCGTGTCTCAGCGTAATGTTTAAGAGGGAACTAGAGCGTTTCGCTCGTAAGGTCAAGCACATGTCACCCCCTGCAATATGAGTAACAATTGTGTATACCCGTTTGGATATCCGTTCACATACCCGTAATGCATTCAGGCGTTTATCTATTTGTCACACCCCGAGAAGATCCTGGGTAAAATAGATCTTCAGTAACCCATACTTGCCATAAAAGGCGACACTGCTTGTCGTAACAGGCGACTGACGGGATCGGGTGGTCAGGCTCGCTGACTTGGTTGATGCATGTCATCGATCCCAATTGCGTGGATCGATGCTCATGATGTCAATCACTGGATTGTGTGGACCAGACTCGATTATATTTACAGACCGCCGTCATATAGCTGGAATATTGCTGAGTGCGGCGTTTAACAACAAACAAACAAACAAATCTATTTGTCACACAGTATCTGTCTCGAAACACTATTGCTCCCTTTCAGGAGTCCATTTCAGCTCTGCAACTGCCGTAAGTCAACGTTACAGTACAGGTGTTGCGATAATCGTAGAACTAGGATCGCTTTGTGAAACGGGCCCTGAATAACCGTGTTATCTTCAATCGAAAAACTATAATTATAATATATATTATAATAACTGTCTAGTGCCCATTTCCTGTGTCATTATGATGTCAGTAGTATCAAGAGTCCCAATAAGACAATCGATAGATTGGATTATAGAATAAAAATGATTGAGTTGGTTTAACGCCGCTTTGAACAGTTTTTCAGTTATATAGGGCGTGTCAGCTTGATGTGGGAGGAAAGCCAGAAGTGACGAAGGCGTTAGAAATTTACCCCTTTGGTGAAACCCACGAGAATGGTACGGTGCTGATAAACCTAGAAACATGATCAGGGCGAACTGGGATTCGAGCCCACGATCACAGGTTTCCGGCATGCCCAAGGGACGACCATGCCACCCCCACCCCCCTACATACAAGTGAGTTACCCGGGAAATAAACTGGATTTTGAAACTAAACCATACTTGCAAGGAATGCACGTACGCTCTAGACAAGACCCCTTCGCTTTTCACCTGATCGGTTCTATCCAGCTGTGTGTGAATACCACTTGTCCGTATTTACATGGCGCATATTTCTTAGCAATACAATCACTCACGCATGTGCACATACATGTATACATAGAGTTATACAACTCGATATCGACTCCGTGGACATTTTACGGGTTGGAATACGTTCCCAGCAAACTATGATTGTCGTACGAGACGACTACCGGTACATATGAATCGAGTGGTCAGACTAAGTGTCTTGGTGAGTGAGTGAGTGAGTGTGGTTTTACGCCGCTTTTAGCAATATTCCAGCAATATCACGACGGGGGACACTAGAAATCGGCTTCACACATTGTACCAATGTCGGGAATCGAACCCGGGTCTTCGGCGTGGCGAGTTAACGCTTTAACCTCTAAGCTACCCAACCGCCCCTTTTGTTCATGGACGACGGCGGGGTTCGTTGCACATAAAATCATTAACTAGTTTATCTGGTACAGACTCCATTATTTATAGACGCTCGCCATATTCTGTTGCGGTAAACAACAAAGAAACATTACGATATATGTGAGAATGCACGCCACTCAGAACAGCCAGCAATGGTTTAGACACCTTCCACTGAGAAACATGTACATGTGTCGCACACATACTGCATGATGTTTGTTTCTTTGTTTAATGCCGAACTCAGCAATATTCCAGCTATATGACGATGGTCTTTAAATAATCGAGTCTGGACCAGAAAATCCAGTGATTGACATCATGAGCATCGATCAGCGCAATTGGGATACGATGACACGCATCAACCAAGTCAGCGCGCCTGACCACCCGATCCCATTAGTCGCATCTTACAAGCATAGTCGCCTTTTACGGCAAGCATGGGTTGCTGAAGACCTATTCTAACCCGGATCTTCACGGGTCTATTGCATGATGAGTTGAGGTTGGTATAACATGAGGTTAAACGTCCCCTTCAAGATTGTCACGTGTGTTTGTGCGTGCGTGCGTGTGTGTGTCTACTTTTATGTGTAGTTTAATGTGGGTACCTTACTCAGACACAGTATACTGAACTCCGAGCCGACCAGGCCTTGTGTCATCCACGTATTGCCGAGCACCATGCAGGGTAACAACAAATACCATTTATCGTCTTTTCGTGTGACGGGATAAAACTATCGACTTTTCCCTCTCTGGTTAAGAGCTCCTTCCACAGACCACGGCGGCGATATGTTGCTTCATAAACATTATAATGGAAAGTGGCACCTTTACGTCAAACGATTACCTTATATGATATTGGTATAACCCTCCCGTTGCGCTCCACCAGGGAGTCAATTAGGAGATAAACCTACTGTGTTCTGAAATTTGAGGTTGGAACTGTCCAAGGCATCCTCATCCTTAATGAGTGAGCGTTTATGGTTTTACGCCGCCTTTTGCAATAGTCCAGCAATATCACGGCGGGGTCACCAAAGATTTTCTTCAAACATTGTACCCATGTGGAGAATCGAACCCGGGCCTTCCGGCGTCACGGCAGAATCCTTTAACCACTAGGCTACCTCACCGCCTCCTCAGGATGAGGATCAACCAGGATGTGGATCTAGAGACTACACTGCGTGAGTCCCATATAACCTATGTAGGTAATGGAATAGGCCGAGTGTAGCGGAATGCTGGGACAATTTGTGAAAAGCAGTGACTAGGCATTGAAAAGCCCATACAATTTCATTTATAATGTGATTGCATACTTGAGAACGCCTGAAGAACGTTTTATCCTTTAATGCCCTACCTTACCAGTGTTTACAATTTTCAAATAAATAACAATAACACAATAACACATATCTAATGACTACATACAACGAACCCCTGTTAATCCGGAAACTACAACTTCAGGGCGATTATTGTTTAGAACGTTTGCATATGTGACATACCGTATACCCATGATTCTATAATCTTATTCCGGGAGATTAAACTCGGAAGAGTACCGTCCGGATTAACGAGATTTAACTTTCAATAAACAAAATTTATACGTTCGAAATTTGTATTCAACTTGACTAGCGAGATACAGACAGCTAGACAGAGATAATGCGTTTCCCAGGGAACATTACTGACAAGGACGTTATAAGCCACATCGCACTAGTTATTAGACAAGGTTTGTCGCTGTGTATCTCCCCCTGATATGATTACATTCACTGGATGTGAAAAGAAAAAAGGTCATATTCAACCCGGAGAGGGAAAATATGCTAAAATACTGATAGAAGTCCATTGAAAAACCTTATTAGATAAACAGAGCAGTGTTGTGAAATGTATTTACAATGCCGTCACTGAATCTATTCACGTTACACCCATTGTCCGGCACTGCAATAACGCGGAATGAATGACAAACGTGCATGGAAACATAGAACTTACTATCCTGTATATTTCTGTTTATTGCTAAAGAGGTCATTGACAAAATGAAAAAAAAGCAAGCAATGACTATGTGTATCGATCTTCCAGTGACGGATTCGAAATCAAATTTCCATCGTCCTATCAAGTGTTGAGCAATATATATATATAAACACAATGCAACACATTTCCTGCCAGTACTATCCACGTGTACAAGATGATGTCATGAGACCCTGGAACACGGAAGTGAGAAACTCAACGTACAAGGAAAACATGAGGTACAGCTGAACATCCAGGTGGCGCCACGTAGCTGTTTGATTTGAAGAAGTCGGAATATGTAAACTGTTCCTCTGTCATTGTCTCATTTTCACCACGAAACTGTTGTCGGAATATACGTAACTACAGTGTACATGTAAGTTACCCATTGAAGGTTATTCTGTATTATGTGCATAATGCGCGAACACACACACGCACGCACGCACGCGCACACGCACACGCACACGCACACGCACACACACACACACACAGAAGACGAACTGAGGTTGACATGTCCTTTTTACAACCATGGACATCGAGTCATATACTTTTTCTCCCGTCTGTTCCAGGTAGCACCATGGACGTCATCATCAAGAAGTATGACCTCAAGAAGGGCACCGAGGCCCTTCATGACAAGATGGAGGAGGAACTCAGTGACTGGACATCCGAGAATCTTGATAATAGGGATTCAGATGACAAGCAGGATGAACCGATATCTAAGAAAGTAAAGACGCCGGTAGACAAGATGATGGTCCTGAACGCCCTGAAAGTCCTGCAGGGGAAGGTGTGTGTGGAGGACTTCCCAACAGTGGACTCGCCCGCAGGATCCATGGCCAAGACTGCCTTCGACATCATCTCCCGTTGTATAGAGTGAGCATATTTCATCTGTATATCTGACGTGTTCTAACATTAAAGAGAGAACAAGAGGAGGTAAAAAGGGTGTCGTTGCAAATTGTTCATTCAAGTTCCTCTTTGTTTGACCGTAAACTCTGATATAATTGTGCATGTCAATTCAGCAGCTAATGATTGCCTTAATTTCACAATGGCGACATCTCTGTTTGACGCCTTTATAATAAGTAGGGCCAATGCAGCATAGTCACTCCCAATACGAGTATACGGGGTATCTTCAACTTTAACATCGCTTCGCCATTGATGATTGTCTTTTCACTTGCCTTTCAATAGTCACTTAATCACTGAGGAGAATGCGGCACGCGAGGACTTTCACGAACCTCTCCTGGATTTCCTTCTGGGTCTCATCAGCTCTGGGCCTGGCACTACACACCTTGATCTGATACCGAGAGTCTTCCAGGACTCAAATGTCGACTTCAGGGAATATTTTCACGTGAGTTGAAAAATAATCCAGCAGCTATCACTAGGGCAGTTCTCAAATAGTGTTGTTAAGGACAGATTGGAGTTATTTATCAAATGTGGTGTAATAGATAACGGATTCTTATGTTTGTCAGACACTGGAAGGCACACTGCTGCAGAAAGTCCTGGCTGTGTGTAGACGGGAGTATAAAACGTTGGAGGAAAACACAGAAGACTATTCCAGACTGGTCACGAGTAACATGTGGTACATCATAGATAACGGAGTAACGTAAGTCCTAGAACGAATGTCTTTGTGTGTACAACCAGAGGACCTGGAACGAATGTCTTTGTGTGTACAACCAGAGGACCTGGAACGAATGTCTTTGTGTGTACAACCAGAGGACCTGGAACGAATGTCTTTGTGTGTACAACTAGAGGACCTGGAACGAATGTCTTTGTGTGTACAACCAGAGGACATGGAACGAATGTCTTTGTGTGTACAACCAGAGGACCTGGAACGAATGTCTTTGTGTGTACAACCAGAGGACATGGAACGAATGTCTTTGTGTGTACAACCAGAGGACCTAGAACGAATGTCTTTGTGTGTACAACCAGAGGACCTGGAACGAATGTCTTTGTGTGTACAACCAGAGGACCTGGAACGAATGTCTTTGTGTGTACAACCAGAGGACCTGGAACGATTGTCTTTGTGTGTACAACCAGAGGACCTGGAACGAATGTCTTTGTGTGTACAACCAGAGGACATGGAACGAATGTCTTTGTGTGTCCAACCAGAGGACATCGAACGAATGTCTTTGTGTGTACAACCAGAGGACCTGGAACGAATGTCTTTGTGTGTACAACCAGAGGACCTGGAACTAATGACTTTGTGTGTACAACTAGAGGACCTAGAACGAATGTCTTTGTGTGTGCAACCAGAGGACCTCGAACGAATGTCTTTGTGTGTACAACCAGAGGACCTGGAACGAATGTCTTTGTGTGTACAACCAGAGGACATGGAACGAATGTCTTTGTGTGTACAACCAGAGGACCTGGAACGAATGTCTTTGTGTGTACAACCAGAGGACCTGGAACGAATGTCTTTGTGTGTACAACCAGAGGACCAATAATGTGTTCCGGTATTGTCTGCAGATTATTTTGTTCAAAACAGTGTAACGTTGCACTTTCAGTGACGAGCAGTGTGTGGCCAACAGGGCGGAGTTTCTGGACCTGTACATGTACTTCCAATATGGCTTCCAAGACCGGGTAGAGGAACGTGACATGATGAGCACAATGGCTGACTGGATATACAGACATCTTGACAGCAATCCATTGCAGGTGGGTAGATGACAGGATGTGGGATATTGACTGACTGGATATACAGACATCTTGACAGCAATCCATTGCAGGTGGGTAGATGACAGGATGTCGGATATTGACTGACTGGATATACAGACATCTTGACAGCAATCCATTGCGGGTGGGTAGATGACAGGATGTGGGATATTGACTGACTGGATATACAGACATCTTGACAGCAATCCATTGCAGGTGGGTAGATGATAGGATGTGGGATATTGACTGACTGGATATACAGACATCTTGACAGCAATCCATTGCAGGTGGGTAGATGACAGGATGTGGGATCTTTACTGACTAGATATACAGACATCTTGACAGCAATCCATTGCAGGTGGGTAGATGATAGGATGTGGGATATTGACTGACTGAATATACAGACATCTTGACAGCAATCCGTTGCAGGTGGGTAGATGACAGGATGTGGGATATTGACTGACTGGATATACATACATCTTGACAGCAATCCATTGCAGGTGGGAAGATGACAGGATGTGGGATATTGACTGACTAGATATACAGACATCTTGACAGCAATCCATTGCAGGTGGGTAGATGACAGGATGTGGGATATTGACTGACTGGATATACAGACATCTTGACAGCAATCCATTGCAGGTGGGTAGATGACAGGATGTGGGATATTTACTGACTAGATATACAGACATCTTGACAGCAGTCCATTGCAGGTGGGTTGATGACAGGATGTGGGATATTGACTGACTGAATATACAGACATCTTGACAGCAATCCATTGCAGGTGGGTAGATGACAGGATGTGGGATATTGACTGACTTGATATACAGACATCTTGACAGCAATCCATTGCAGTTGGGTAGATGACAGGATGTGGGATATTGACTGACTGGATATACAGACATCTTGACAGCAATCCATTGCAGGTGGGTAGATGACAGGATGTGGGATATTGACTGACTGGATATACAGACATCTTGACAGCAATCCATTGCGGGTGGGTAGATGACAGGATGTGGGATATTTACTGACTAGATATACAGACATCTTGACAGGAATCCATTGCGGGTGGGAAGATGACAGGATGTGGGATATTGACTGACTGGATATATCGACATCTTGACAGGAATCCATTGCGGGTGGGAAGATGACAGGATGTGGGATATTGACTGACTGGATATATCGACATCTTGACAGGAATCGGTTGCAAGGTAATAGATAACAGGATGTGGGATATTGACTGGATATATACATATCACTTTGACATGAATCGGTTGCGGGTGGGTAGATGACAGGATGTGGGATATTGACTGACTGGATATACAGACATCTTGACAGGAATCGGTTGCAAGGGAATAGATAACAGGATGTGGGATTTTGACTGACTGGATATATCGACATCTTCAGGTAAATGCCTATGTTATACAGGCTGCATCAATATCAAGGAATAGATCGAAGATGTGAAACCTTCCTTACCCATTCTGTTCCAGGGAATCACAGACAGGACAGTGTACGTTACTTTTCTAAATCGTCTTAGAGAGTTGTTGTTGGCGGAGGGCTTTCCACAGAGCAGGGATGACGCCAGTCGGATTGAGGAGGGATTCAAGATATTGTTTGGTGGCATACGGTAAGACTTATTTTAAACTCAATAACCCATGTAAAATCTTCATCAGTATCATTTTTATCAACTGTTTAGAATATCATATCTTTGTTACATTAGTGTTTGACGTTTATTTCAGTAATACATAGTTTCATGACATCTAAGTGTGCAGGCACTATACAACCGACATTCGTTCGAATTAGTTCAATAACGCGCTACACGACTCTATGTAAGTGCAATAATCTTGAACAAAACCTCATTTTAACTTCACCTTTGCTTTGAGATTTAATATAAGAAGGAAAATGCATATGTAGGTTAAAACAGATTGTCTACTCTCCACATGTTGTTAAAACTTTATAAGTTTCTACAGTGTTTTGTTTTCCTTAATGCCCAAATGGCATCACAAATATGGAATTAACAGATGTACACCCTTGGCATAATTTCTTATCATCGCATGATGATTATTCCTTCTCACAGTCAATTCTATTTGCACAAATTATATGAATATGGTGTAAAATATACATAAATTTGAAAAGAAAAATATTTTGTCGAGCTATTGGTTATTATTATCTACGCAAAACTACTTTTTACACATTCATTTTGATTCAGTTGTTATATCTCAGGACCGCCTCCGTGGTCGAGTGGTAAAGCGTCCGCACAGAGAGCGCAGTGTCCGGAGATCTATCCCCGACCGCGTCATACCAAAAGACGTTAAAGATGGTACTTGTTGTTACCCTGCCTGGCGATCGGCATTAAGGGGATTGGTCGGCTCGGAGTCATTATACTATGTCTGAGTGGGGTATTCCTGTTAAACTGCGGCATGGTATCTCTGTTGGCTAGCATTATAAAGACGGCATAAGTCCGGACCAGTACAAGCAGACACACACATGTATGTGCATGCACGTCGTTATATAAGTGCAATAATCTTGGACGGGACGCTAAACCCCATTTCGCATCACCTTGGTTATATCTCAGTTATTGGTCTCAAACTCAGAGAGTGGGTGACATACAAAGTATTCTTTCAGTCATAGCAAATCTGGCAAATCTTTTCTCTTGATTTGTTTATAGCAATGCCGAAATCTTCAACGAGGTTTGCGATGAGCTCATGGACTGTGCTGTTGCGATATTTGACAAGAAGGCAGGCAAGCTGGTACACTTGTTGGTTGAAGCCTTCGGGGACTTGTTCAGGGACGTAAAGAAGAAGCAGCTGACGGTGAGGTCACGTGGGTTGTTAACCCTTATACTACAAGTATTTAACATTGAGTTTATCTAACACCACTTCAACAGTATTGTAGTTATATCGCTACTTGTGGTTTAATGTTGGAAGAAATGGTTGGCATTTACCATTATTGAGAAAGCCAGCATACGGCAGTAACGACAGACCAATGATCTAATAGGTCTTTTTTGTTTTTTGTTTCAACGCAACTAATGCTTTTGCAATATTCTAGCTAAATGGCGTCAGTCTGGGTAAGACAATCCAGTGATTGACATTATGAGCATCGATGAACGCAATTGAGATACGATGACATCAAGTCAGGGATCCTAACCACCCGATCCATTTGTCAGCGCTTACGATAAACATTGGTTGATGGGGGGCTACATTCTAACCCAGAATCCCAAACGGTGTTATTGGTGTGCATCTTTGTAATTCAGAGAGTCGGAAGGCCATACAGCACTGTGAGTACCGCTCTGGTTGAAATAATGGAGGGTTGTTGGGTACATACACGTCGTAAGCTATATAACAGATAATGTGGTCCTGCTGGACATCTTGCAGGGAAACGGGAAGATGTTTGAGAGCACATGTCAGAAGTTTGTCCACATTGTCGAAACAGTGAAGGACCACAGTCTGCTGGGGGTCTCGTTTGTGGCTGGTGTTGTGTCCAACATTCTCGTCAATACAGCGGACAGGTGAGTTCTACTCTCACTGGGGCACCTTGCGACGTCAGGCAACAAACGCGTTTTACTTCTAATGACACTTGTTTGAGTGGCGAGTGATATAAGTAGAGCAGGACATGCTTATCCTTTCAGCGAACAACCGGTGTCATCACTAATTGTCAGTGATTCCTGCATATACTTTTCATCACTCTTTTGCCTTTTACGCCTAATGGGGTTTGTTAGGCAGATCCGAGATATTCTCTGGTATCGACGTTTTGAAATTGTGTAAGAAAATTCCATTTACATTGATGCCCGATTTTTACTGTTCCCAATGAAATCGCATAATACACGGTGAACAAATTGCCGAAAATAGATACGTCGTATATATCAAAATAGGAAAATACCTCCTCTGTGTGTTCGATTTCATATTAAATTTGGCAGAGTCAAATCCACGAGTAAGCTCGACACAGTGTGTTTCCATCTTAATTAATTTACATGGACGTTCCTGTAATCACCCTGATGCGTGACCCCGGACTGACCAGTTTCGGATTAACCGTATCTCACTGTACTATCAAATACGTACTGTAACTGTCACTTACTATGCCTTGACATGTTGCTGTGTGCGAACACGAGACGTCTGTTTACGATTCTTAGCAACAGTTCTATATCCAGGTCGCCAGGTCACGGAGTATTGTTGCTGAACCTCATTAGTGTCCTCGTGCGGGTGCCCCTGAAACAGACAGTGAGGGCAGCTGATGTTGCTGTCCGCAAGAATGGGAAAACTATTCCATGGAAGGTAGAATGTTCGGAACAGTTGGTTGACATGACCACATCACTGTGACAGTGTCTTATCGGTACCATTTCGCGTTTTAAATATCAAGACGGTTCTTCGGGTCACATTCCAACTAAGCCAGAGAAGTAAGTAAGGGTAGGATATATGGATGAACAACTTCTATATTGTAATTAAGAGCGACGTTTCTGTGTAGGTTCTAACATCGTTATCCATCAAGTAATGTACATAGTATCGTTGACAAACATATATACAGGTATGAGGCTGTGTTTATACAGTTGAGTAAATGCAATGTCCTCCTAACTGTAATAAAGAAGTTGTTCACCCATATATTTTATCCCTACTTAGTACCAGAACTTCTAAATGCCTCTCAAAGACTTTAATCTAGAGAATTCATCCTCTCGGTGCCATTTCTCCAATAGAAATACAGAGTATGTAAGGATTAGATTGGGGTTTTGTGTGGAGATGGGTGTGTTGATTCGGGTTGAGATACTTTGTGCTTATTTGGGTTGTGGTGTTTTGTGCTGATTTGGGTTGGGATGTTTGTGCTGATTTGGGTTGGAGTGTCTGGGCTGATTTGGGTTGTGATGTTTGGGCTGATTTGGGTTAGAGCGTTTGTGCTGATTTGGGTTGGAGTGTTTTGTGCTGATTTGGGTTGGGATGTTTGTGCTGATTTGGGTTGGCGTGTTTGTGCCGATTTGGGTTGGAGTGTTTGTGCTGATTTGGGTAGGATTGTTTGTGCTGATTTGGGTTGGGATGTTTGTGCTGATTTGGGTTGGCGTGTTTGTGCTGATTTGGGTTGGAGTGTTTGTGCTGATTTGGGTTTGTGTGTTTGTGCTGATTTGGGTTGGGAAGTTTGGTGCTGATCTGGGTTGTGGTGTTTTGTGCTGATTTGGATTGGGGTGTTTTGTGCTGATTTGGGTTGGAGTGTTTTGTGCTGATTTGGGTTGATGTGTTTGTGCTGATTTGGGTTGGTGTGTTTGTGCTGATTTGGATTAGGATGTTTTGTGCTGATTTGGGTTGGGGCGTTGTGTGCTGATGAATGTGCTGATTGGGGTTGAGGTTTTCTTGTGCTGATAGGTGCTGAGATGTTGTGAGGTTTGTGCCGATTTGGGATTGAGGTTGTGGTGACTGGGGTAGAGGGTGTATTGTTTTTGAGAAGACACACTCACTTGGTAACACTTTTGTGATTTAGGAACACAGCGATGCAGCCATGGAGATCTTTGACATCGTGATGTTGAACATGGCCAGTACGGAATGCAAGGCAGTGGTAAAAGAGTACGCAGATTTTGCTGTAACGTTCCTGAACCAAATCAAGTAGGTTTAATCATTGCACACTTCTACACAATCGATGTTTATTTGAATATATTATTTAACCATATCCAATAGTCCTGTTTGATACAAAACACTGACATTTACAGGAAGTTTCGTTTTCACGTGGTAAACGGGAAGATTGTGTGCTTTGTGCTTGATGTCCTAAAGTCGAAGAAACGTAAACAGCGCGGACTAGCTCGAGAAATGACACAAAGTATAGAGTTTGATCCAAAGGTGAGGAACATCACTGTTTAATAGTTGAGTGAGTGTGTGAGTTTGGATTAACGCCGCTTTGAACAGTATTCCAGTTATATCTCGGCGTGTGAGCTTAATGTGGAAGGAAAGCCCGATGTGATGCAGGTCTCAGACGTTTAGCACTTTGTTGAAACCCACGAGCCTGGTGCTGACAAACCTAGAACCATAATCGTGGCGAACCGGGATTCGAACCCACGATCATAGGTTGCCTACGTGTCCAAGGAACGCAACTCTGCATAGCGAATTGCAGCGTTCTAGACAACTGGGCCACCCGTGACCCCCTTTAATGATTCGGCATTTAACCTTTTTGTCTCCCTCTTTTGTTTGGATGGCGAGTTTCGAAGTTAGAACATTAGTTCAGCTGAGTATAGACGTGTCAGCTGTATTTGAGAGGAAAGCCTTAATAAATTTTTGTAGTGGCGCTTACTATTTCAAAATGAACAAACTGGTACGGGAAATCTAGCTCCCAGGCCAATGAAAATAATCGTAGACCAACGGATCCAAGGAATTAAATCTTTGGCGTAACTTTGTATAGTGTTTCGGCGATTTTGACCTAGCATAATCGACTCGTAGCGATGACGAAATTAACATTGTGTGTTACTCGTAGAAGAAACACATTTCGCCATGGAGGGTTGTCAGAGTTACCGCCCTTATGGGGAAAAAGAAGAAGAGGAACGTGTGGAAGAAAAATAACCCGTCATGAAATGAGAAGACAAAGCTTTGGGGCTGGGGACGGGCTGGTTTGGACAGGGATACTTTACTTCACGTAAATCACTCCATTATCCCTAACTGACATGTGTTATTAATGTTGATAAGCTTGAAGAACCATAACTGTGGTCTTATATTTTTCCAGTTCGAGACTTGCAACCATTTGTCACAGTAATGATCTCATTGACGGCATTTAAAGTATATATGCAACTGATTGTAATTTGCTACCTCCGCCTTTTCATTTCAGAAGGATAAGAGCTTGATCGTGGACGTGTTTCGGGAAATCGACTCGTTACTTGTGGATGAAAATCATCAATGGCTGAGTGATACCTCTGACCTTGTAGAGGATCTGGCAGAGCGTGCAGTTGAAAGTATAAAGTGTGTATAGAAGCATTACTGGCACAACGCTCGAACTGCACATTACAGCATTGTTTGTTTGTTTGTTTGTTGCACTAAGCAATATTCCAGCTTTATGACGGCGGTCTGTAACTATTCGTGTCTGAACCAGACCATCCAGTGATTTATATCATGACCATCGATCTACACAACTAGGATACGATGACATGCATTAACCAAGTCAGCGAGCCTGACCACCCGATCCCGTTAGTGGTTTCTTACGACAAGCATAGTCGCTTTTAACGGCAAGCATGGGTTAATGAAGACCTATTTTACCCCGGATCTTCACGGGTCCCTTACAGCATTGAATAATTAGAGGTTATCTGATAAGTATTTAACTTATTCGCTAAAATGAATGGATTTATCACAACACGTCCCGCAAGTGATCATGCAAAGTGTGGGCCACTGCATCTTGATAATGCCTTCATTTTGCCTGACGGCTGGTTAACACATCCCGTTGCCTTCTGACGTCACATCATTATCATTTGTAGAAACAAATGATTTTTCGGACTGTTCAACTGCCTTCGTCGGGTAGTCGGGCTTCTGCAAATGATAATGCCTTCAGAAATAGCGCTACCCTGACCTTGGTTAGCTTATGTCAGTGAGTGAACACTCGCGTCGAGACAAAACACTGGTTGACAGCCCGACTAACGACTCACGTCGTCTGGGTACAATGACACACAGTTATACTTTGCGCCAACACGATCATCCAATTAATCGGTTTTACGAGGCTCTGGTGTATGGCAAGCCGTGTTCACATATATTACGGAATAACAGATATCTTCAATTGGTTTGAAGATATCGGTATTTTATTTAAAGATAATGTTTTAAGATATCAAAAAAATAATTGAAGATATCTTAAATTCATTTCTGATATCCATAATACAATTACTGATATCTTAAAATGTCACGGTGATATCAACAAATTAGTTTGTGATATCTCTAAATGTATTTAAGATATCATTAAACAATTACCACCCTACTGTACATAAATATATTAGAAATAAATTCAAGATATCTTAAATTCAATGCAAGATATCTTGAAATAAGTTATACATATCTTCAAATGCATTACAGATATCATTCATTCGTTTTAGATATCTTTCATTCAATTAGAGATATCTTTAATTCGATTCAAGATATAATTAATTCTGACCATCCAATTAAAGATATCATTAATAATTTTGATGATATCTTTTTTGCAATTATTGATATCAGTTATCTAATTTAAGTAACATTATTAATGTAACGTTAATAATGGCAACAATTAAAGATATCAATAATTAATTATTGATATCTGTATTTAGTTTCAAGATATCAGGAATTGAATTACTGACATCATAACAAAACATGACATTTTGATATCTTTAAATCATATTTTGATATCAATAATCGAATTTAAGATATCACATTTATTACGAAATTACAGATATCTTCAATTCTTTTCAAGATATCAGTAATACGCTTCACCATATCCTTAATTCATTTCGTGACATCTTAAATTTTATTGCAGATATCTACAATTATCTGTATTTAAGATATCTTCAATTCCATTCACGATATCTTCAATACAATTGACGATATCTTCAGGATATCTTAAAAAGAATTGAAGATATCTGTAATTTCGTAATAAATGTGAAAACGGCTTGCCATACTGGTGACCTTTTCTGCCCTGGCCTACAAATATGGTCAAATACTTGTGGTGATTTTCATCATCATCCAAAAACTGGCTGCCACAGGAGCGATATCACTGCAGCAAATTGCATCACAATGCTTTGCAGACCATTGTGACGTCATCGGTTGTCTTTGAAGCTGGAATACTGCACAGTTTAAACCTAAGACAGTGTTTATTACTGTTTTACGAACTGAAAAGTTGGATGAATGACTTTGGATGATAAATGCAATCTCACCCTCGTGTGCTTTGAATAGATATATCAACACTCGTCCATAAAAGTCCAAAACTCATCTGCATGCCTTGAAGTTTTAAACTTTTATTGACACGTGTTGATAAATTTGATATCACAAAATATTCCTGCGAAATTCTCTGTCTGTACATTTTTCACAAACATTGTCAACGTTCAATTTCAATTTCAAGTTGAAGCCTGTTGCCCTTTGCACGCTGGAAGAATGTCTTCAATATATGAAGCTGTCAATTTTGTTTCACGAATACCCATTGATTAGCTCTTGTGAGGGCAATGGTGGCTCAGTCGTGAATTCGCTGTGCAGAGTTGCGTCCCTTGGACACACCAGAAACCTATGATCGTGGATTCGTATCCAGGTTCGCCCCGATTATGTTTCTAGGTTTGTCAGCACCATACTGTGCTCGTGGGTGTCACCGAAGTGGTAAATGTTTAGGACCTGCATCACTTCGGGCTTTCCTCCCACATCAAGCTGACACGCTGTGAAATAACTGGAATACTGTTCATAGCGGCTTGAAACCTAACTCACTCACTCACTCACCAAATCATTTAGCTTTTGTAACAGGAATGATGTTAGGTCCTTGTTACAGACACGGCAGCTCCCTAGAAGAGGCAGACTATAAGGTCGTCATTTCTATCATCCAGAAGGCCTTAAGCAATCAACATGCAACACCTGGGACTGACGATGTACCAACTAGTGTATACTTTACGCTATATTGTAAACTAACACCACCTGTTCTCAAGATGGTGAGTAGCTACAGAATCTCAAATTATACTCACTAGCCAGATTGAAGACTCAACTAGATTCGGATCACTATGTTGCAACACAATCTACTATGCTATAAATTATGTCATGACATATTTAAACATATTTTTCTATTCAATAAGAAACAAAACAAATTATTTTTACTAGTTGACATTCCTTTCTCAACTGATTCGACCCATATATATGTTTTTTGTTTATGGGTGAGACTGAAACAATGCTGTTCGATTGATCGCATTTTTTGTCAAACAATGTAGGTTTTTAGAAGAAAAAAAATAATTTCACACCCGAAGACATGTACGTACTTTAAATTTTTTATCATACTCACAAAGAAAATTGTGTAAAATAATGTCGAAATCTACGTATAAATATGGACAAAACAATTTACCATTCTTTTGCTAAAGGGATTATTTTTCTGGAATATCTGACTGAAGAAAGATTGTCGCTTCCTGATCCACATCCAACTCTAATGATTTGTAACGTAGTATCTGGTGTCCAGTGTGAGTCAGACGTGGAGACTTGTTTCAGCTTGACGACATTCACCATTCAGACTGGGCACTACCAATCCTTGGTGGAACTATCGACCTCTTGACCAGTGACTCGGAACTTGTCCGGATGCTTGCAGGAGCACAGCTGATGACCGTGTGTGGACAATCTGCGACTCTACTGGTGCCACTGATGGATCAACTTGTCAGTGCATTCTTCAACATGGAGTCATTTCAATTGAGTTGTATGTTGTTTTCTCTTCCTCATAAACATGGGACGTAACTGAGTTAGACTTTATGATGATAATTTACCATGTTAATTGCTGATTTAACTTAATGAAGAGATATTATTAAATATCTTGATGTAAAGTTTCTTGTCACGGTTGCTATATATAAACTAAAAGCGACACAACCCTTTCCATAATGATAAGTCCGACTATATCATGAGCATTTGTTTATGAATTACTATAAGGTAGTAATGATAGCAGGCGTGCCCTTCTCCACCAGTGGGATGCGTCACAAACACATGCAAAGTCAAGTAAATTTTCTTTTGTGACACAACACAGGAACATAAGGCATAAGTCAAAAAAGAGAATTGCCCGTGTGACAAACCAAGGATCATAGTGGGACGAATTTGGAAGTCGAACAGGCTTTAAACAGATGCTGACACAACTAAGGGAAGCAGCTCAGAAAAGCAATATAAGACGCCTTTGATCACTTGGTAATATTGTTATTCACGTTAACTTAACCTATTAATTATTCAAAATTAATATTAAATTATTTTTATTTTGCTATTATATGATAATTATTCTTGGGTAGTGGGTAGGTCACTACACCTTGTGTTATGTCTTCAGATGTCATCATGACGGTATACCCTCACAACCCAGGACCTGTTAACGACCATTTCCAGCAATTCATGGAGTACCACGATACAGCAGATCCAACGAGCAAACTCTATCTCCTGATGCTGTTCAAGGACGTGGCCAAGCTGCACCCCGAGGTAGGCATAGTGAAATGTCTTAAAACGTAATCGATTACTTCTTTGGCATGTGTAGTTCATCAAACATCTTGCGTATTATGGGCTATGACCTTTTTATTGAATAAACTGTCTGTCTGTCAGTCTGCATGGTGAAATACATAGAAGTTCATGAATGCCCGAGATGCACGTGCACGTTCCGGGTCATCCTGGGTATTCAGGACAAAGTGTTTGTACATGTGATCATCATGCATGATTCTGAAACATCCATGTCAATTATATTTTAATGTGATTATTTATGGTGCA
Source organism: Haliotis rufescens (assembly GCF_023055435.1). Classification (NCBI taxonomy): domain Eukaryota; kingdom Metazoa; phylum Mollusca; class Gastropoda; order Lepetellida; family Haliotidae; genus Haliotis; species Haliotis rufescens. The sequence goes on along the minus strand of NW_025963779.1, from coordinate 53,754,864 downwards.
CAACATTTTTTCCCACTTGTATATACAAGGTTTAGACATTCTATAACATCAAAAATGCCTGATAAAGTAAACGAAAATGACCACGTTTGGAAGTATTTGCCTATGGTTGGTTGGTTGGTTTGTTGTTTAACGCCGCACTCAGCAATATTTCAGCTATGACGGCGGTCTGTAAAATAATTGAGTCTGGACCAGACAATCCAGTGATTAATATCATGAGCATCGATCCACGCAATTGGGATCGATGACATGCATCAACCAAGTCAGCGAGCCTGACCACCCGATCTCGTTAGTCGCCTTTTACGACAAGCATATTGTCCTATGGTCGCTGTACAAAAGCAAAAACGAAGATTTATTCAGATGGCACACATTGTTCACTCCAAACATTTCCAAAACCACCATGAGACAACAGTTGTTATGGGTTACCCAGTCATTTCTTCCGTTTGAATCATATGACATCATCTTGTTGTAACATTGTCCTTCATATCTCGATCAAGGTATTGTAAGGAGTTGCAACCAGTACTGACTTACATCAAGGTGTGGTTATATACATATTAGAAATCTACCACATTTCCCATTAGACATTGTACAAGATCTGTTCATTGTAACTTATATCACCAAACATCTGTATGCTAATTCGTTTATGAAAAATATAGAGGATAAAAATGGACTAATGGATATACATGATGGTAATTAGACTTAATAGAAACTGGCATTTCCTCGTCACCGATATCGTTACTTATGATCTTAACACGAAAAATAGAATTCACTACATGTTTAGTTTGTTTGTTTGTTGTTTAACGTCGCACTCAGCAATATTCCAGCTATATGACGGCGGTCTGTAAATAATCAAGTCTGGACCAGGCAATTCAGTGAATGACAACATGAGCATCGATCCACACAATTGGGATGCGATGACATGCATCAATCAAGTCAGCGAGCCTGACCACCCGATCCCGTTAGTCGCCTCTTACAACAAGCATATTCGCCTTTTATGGCAAGCACGGGTTGCTGAAGACCTATTCTACCCCGGATCTATCTTCACGGGTCTCATTGCATTTGTTCAGACATTTTACATACAAACTGTTCAAACGTTCCCCCTTTAACATACAACATCAACGCCAAAGAACAATCACAGTCTCGATCTTCCTAAGGCAGATTCCATTTGGCGTAAAAGGCAAATGAGCGATGAGCGATGAAAATTAGATGAAAGGATCAATGAAAATCAGTGACGACACCAGGTGTTCACTAAAAGGGTAAGCATGCCCTGCCCTGGCGGTAGCACCAGTCATGATTTCCATGATTATGTTATGTTGTTGTCGATATACACTTGAAGGTCTACTGTTGTTGAAGTTGTTTACAGAAGATAACCTGGCAGTCCTCCTCGCTGACGCCAAGGCTGATGTGAACAAGGCAACAACTATAATCCCGGTGTTGGAGGAAGTGGCCAAGAAACATCCCGGCAAGCTGGGCGACCTCCTGCCCCAGCTGATGGAGGATGGCTATGTGGAGTACGCTAAACCATTGCTGATGAATGTTCTCAAGCAGATCGGAGTTAGGTCCACGGTGTGTAGAAACCGTTATTTTATTATACATAATGCGACCTGTGCCGTACACAGATGGCGAACACTTTATCAAGAAATATCAGATAGCTACGCCATAAATCGCAAATAGCAATAAAGAACGAATAGTAGTTTAACATTGTTCGATTATGACGTCATTTCTGGAAATTCGAACGTGCGCTCGCAAATTGATGACGCTGTAAATAGGACGAATATATTTCTGAGCTCGAAGTGTCCAGCGAGTTGTTCCCCTCAGATGTAGCTTGGTAACGCAGATAAACGCAATGGCCAAACGATTGCATTCAAAAGTGGAAGTGATATCAAAATCGGTATTGGGATATAAGGTACAAATAATGTTATTTGTATTCCTTGTAAACCTTTGAGGACTGTTTTCCAGAAATATGCTGAGCCTATCATGGACTACTATGCCAGGGTCCTTGATGGTCCCGAGGAACAGATGTTGTTTTTGTGTGTCATGGACGGTATGCGGAACGTGGGTGGCGCGCACGTCTGTCTGTTAGTCAAACACACGGCCTTGCTGAGGAGGGTGCAGGACAGAACCCAGATTCAGGATGTCAAGATGGGAATAACGGGACTCATAGATATCGCAGAGGGAAGGAGGTACACTATTCCCATTTCAGTCAAGTATAACCTGTGAAGTGTAAGAACAATAAGTTGCATGAGGGAAATACTTATTCATGTGTCCAAACTATGAAAGAGTGCATTGAAGACATTCATGGGGGAGAAAGACTATACTTAGGAAAATATACAATATTTTTTTTCATTCTTCTACACTCGTATTTTCCAGTTTAACAACGTTATCTGCCGATATCAAAGACACCCAAGGTGAAGTGCAAGACCTTGATGTCAAGGTCATCAATGCTCAGGAGGAGGTGAAGGTCGTGTCACAGGAAGTGGACAAACAAAAGGAGCAGCTAGAGACGGTAAAGACAGACATGGAATGTCAGGGCAAGAGGGTAGACGACCTCGAAGTAACTGTAGACGAGACTGTGGCCAAGGTCGAGGTGATCGATGGAAAGGTCAGATCATATTCCTAATATTTGATTCCAATCGATGTTTTTAAGAAGTTTTCCAATGTAAAAACAATGTATAAGAATTATTTTAAGATGTAGCAAAACACTCCCGTTGCACTAATATGAAGCAGGTTGACAGCTCCTTCCGTGGACATACCTATGATACTCTCTTCTGATATTGTCATAGGATCTAATAGAATCCTGGACATTGGTAGTGTTAGGGTTTTGCATGATCAGGACCACTGAATTCTAGGGGCAATACATACACCATACTCCCTCCAGTGCCTGTGTTGTCTATCATGGTTAGTCGCGTGAACACCATTCCAGCCATACACTATTCATTGCTTACAATGTTTGCTCATAGCATTGCAATAATTTAGAATGATTCAAGGTAATCTTTTGATATTTCCAGGGCGTGGTTGAGGCTAGGAATATCATGGTACGCTTGATTACACGTTAGATGAATCAATTCTTCAAAATCATTTGTAAAACATTTAATTTAGATATTCCGAAAGCCAAAGACATGATTTCTTATTGTATGGGGTTTTGTTATTCATTTAATATATACATGCTAATGTTCGTTGGCTATTGTTTAGACCCTGAGTCATGCTCCCTTCTGGTCCAGAGATGTCTCCAAGCTTCTCAACCCCAAGGGGGACCACGACTGGAGGTTGCTGTCAACTCGCCTGGGTTACAACAACGACGACACCCGAGGCTGGGCCCAGCAACATGATCCCTGTATGGCCCTGTTGAATGAGTGGTACGCCACACGTAAAACCAGCGAGGCTTCCTATGCTGTGTTGACGGCTCTACAAGAGATGAACCGGATGGATGCCGCCTCTATTGTGGAGAATGCCATGAAGATGGCAGGTATGTGTATGATTTTTTCACACTGTAAGACTATCTATGATATCCGAGGCCCGAAGGATGAACCCAGATCAATAGAAAATAATTAATTTTATTCCATTTAAAACTATAATCATTATATTGCTATGGTATTTACTGCAATTATGTCAATGGGTCATTTATCATCAAACTATGAAGATCCGTCTTTTAACAGAGACTGTGGTCGAGGATCAACATTCATTTATTCACCTGCCAGCTTCTTTAATTTTTAATGTATATGCATACTGTCAATTCACAGAGACTGTAGTCGAGGATGAGCCGTTCGAGTATGCCTCCCCTCCAGCCGTCTTCATCAGCTACCAGTGGGGAATCCAGAACGAGGTTAAGCTGCTGAAGCGCCATCTGGAGATGGCGGGCTACGAATGCTGGATGGACATTGGTCAGATGGGAGGAGGAGACAAGCTGTTTGAGAAGATTGACCAGGGAATCAGGGGATCCAAAGTTATCATCAGCTGTGTGACGCCGAAATATGCAAAGTCGACCAACTGTAACAGGGAGGTAAGAAACATCAAATATAGCGTGTTAAAAAGATATCAATTAGACTTAACTCAACCATTTTGATCCACAGTGGTAAGATGTTGGCAATCCAAGTACACAAATAATCACACGTTTTTTATTTTCCTCAGGTAAATTTGTCAGTGAGTATGGGTCGCCCCATCCTCCCCCTCCTGATGGAGAAACAGACATGGCCACCAGCTGGCTCCATGGGCCCCATCTTCAGCGAGTACCTGTTCATTCGCTTCTTCACTCGGCCAGGAGAGGAGACTGGGGATGACAGATACTGGTCGGCGGCCAAGTTCCAGGAGCTTCTCATGCAGCTCAACTACAACGGCATCGTGCCAGATGAGGCCAAGGTCATGAAAGGTGTGTTACTTTAGCGGATCAAAACACCTAGTCTCTGATATTTTTCGAATATACGGATTGGACAACATATCAACATCTTTTTTCAGAATATAAAAAGTGGTGGGTCCCTGTTGTTGAAGATATCAAGATAGACAAGAAAAAGGCAGGCAGCAAAGGGGAGAAATCTCAAACTACAGAGACAACAGAGGTGATATACCTGGCTTTATATTTCTAGATATTTAGAAAATAAATCGTTTTCCTGTGTAGACTTAGTCAAATGATGAATTTGCAAGTACATATTGTTTCATATAATGTGTCCGATGTCTGTTTACAGTCCTATGTTCAAACTGCTTTGTCATTTCATCATAGGTGGCTCCCGTGTCCCCTGACGTGTTCATCTCCTACCAGTGGGGCAAACAGAAGCAGATCATGCTCCTCTACCGACGTCTTACCAGCCTCGGCTTCTCCTGTTGGATGGACATTCACCAGATGGGAGGAGGGGACTCCCTCTATGACAAGATCGACCGGGGAGTGCGAGGCTGCAAGATCATACTTTGCTGTATAACCACCAAGTATGCCCTGTCTGCCAACTGCCGGAGGGAGGTCAGTCTTGCTGATGCCCTGAAGAAGCCAATAGTTCCTCTGTTACTGGAGAAGATAACATGGCCTCCTTCCGGTCCCATGAGCATGGTGTTCACTCAGCTTCTCTACATCAACTTCTCCAAGGACGAAAGTGTACAAGAGAAATGGACAGGCAAGGAGTTCGATGAAATGGTTGGCAAGATATATGACTATGTTCCGGCTATGATTTCAACTGATCAATGTGATGATTCATCTGGCGCGAAATGCGAATTTTCAGATACCGTTTCAGATCTGAAGAAAAAGCCCTTGAATGATGGAGATGGCCATGCCTCTAATGTCAACGGTCATGGTAACGATGAAGAAAAGAATAAGCCCGAGACTGTTGACGAAATGTTGAACAAAACAGTCTCAACGATGGATTCCCTGGTGGATCATAATGACTTTATTGCAAGTCCTGAAGGCGATTCCAACAAGGCAAATACGGAGGTGAATACCACTCCCCCAACACTATCACTGGAATCTAGATCGAGATCATTTCCACAGAGGCTTCGTGGGATCCAAAGACCTAAATTTCTAAAATCGTGTACAATATTGTAATGTTTTATATACTTCAGTGAAGTATTGGGAGTTATATTTTCTTACAAGAGTTACCTCCCCGCAAATTATCCCCCTTAATCGTAAGTGTCTTCTGCTGGAAAACAGCATCTTTTCGAGGCTCACTCAGTTTCCACTGGATTTTATAGTCAGTTAACTCCCCTGCCTCGGGAAGATGGAAAAACAGAAGATATTCGATTTTCTATTTCGTTCCACGCTGACCAGACCAAATAATGACAGATGGTCATTTATATTGAGTTAATATCGGTACTTACCGTTTGTTATTTTCATGAAAAGGTTTTGTTATTAACTGTAATTATCGCATTTAACGCGTCATTCAAGGCATATTGTTTCACACAGCGTCGTTTTGTTACTTGACCAGCATGTATTCATTCGCAGATTTCAAGAATATTTTTTGTTGAAGATGATTTTATATATAATCATATTAAAATGTATGATAAAGACTTTCGTTGAACTCAAATATTTTTTCGTACATTTATTTATATTTTAATAAAAACCAGACAAACATAGAAACATAATCGGAGCGAACCTGGATTCCAACCAACGATCATAGGTTTCTGCGTGGCCAAAGGAATTAAGGCGCCAGTTAACTTGGCCACCCGTGTCCCCATCCAGCATCGAACACGTACAGACGTGACTACAGTAGTGTACTGACCGAAACAGCGATAACTCGAACTCACTCCCTACTTCTTGAACACCGCTGTGTCCCTCTCAACACCGCGAACAACACTGTGTGGCCACCCGGCATCATAACAAAGCACATCACAACACTATACCTCTTTATGGATTATTAGGGGCGGTCGGGTAGCCCTTGTGGTTAAAGCGTTCGCTCGTCACGCTGAAGACCCGGGTTCGATTCCCGACATGGGTACAATGTGTGAAGCCAATTTCTGGTGTCCCCCGCCGTGTTGTTGCTGGAATATTGCTTAAAGCGGCGTAAAACCATACTCACTCACTCTTTATGGATTATTGCTGAGGTGACATGTTTTGCGTCCTGTGCAGTGACACTGGCCAGGCATGGGCACTGTGTAAAAAGTGTGAAATGACGCCACAGAGCTATACAGACATGACTGTATGCACCAGGATTGTGTGATACTGTTGCTGATTGGTGATCGTTACATCAATACTCCGGTACAGCTTTGTTTCTGGAGACTCTTCAAAAGTATTGACTGACGTGTTCATTGGCTGAATACCATCACCGTCCTGCAGTGCCATAATGGTTGCTAGGATACTAGTCACTAAGATTGTTGTCTATTATGGCATTGACTTACTTACATAAATGCCGGGGGTTGCAGTGTTACCAAATGGTTATATAAGGAAAGCGAATCAGTTGGTGAATAAGGAAAGAGTAATAATCCAAAGATATAAACTAATATCATAAAGGGAGAATGACATAATGCGCCTTCAAAACAAGTTCCTGAACGTTTAATTAAGAATACGAGAAATATGTATGAGTGTCAAGTTATCGTAACATACTGGTACGAACGGGATAATGTGTGTGTGTGTGTGTGCGTGCGTGCGTGCGTGCGTGCGTGCGTGCGCGCGTGCGCGTGTGTGTGCATGCGCAGGTCGTAGGGTACCCCCTGCTCTTCTTCAGCTGCAGGTACCCAATGCAGATTCTGACAATATGTGATCTTGGTGATTGTGTGAAATCGTTACCCGACGGTATGGACCGTTGCTCATTACCAGGCTGTCTCAGGACGTTTTTGGTGATGTAACATTAACTACAAGGGGCGATTCATCGTGTTCGCCCATTCATGCTGGCTTGAAACCCCCGTTGTGATGAGACAGTTGCAGCTGCAGGTCACCATCAGTATGCTTGTTTCAATGCCATGCAGCCAAAACATATTTATCTCACCAATCTGGTCCCTTCCCTCACATATATCGCAGTGTCAATGCAACTGTCCATTCATACCATTCATTGCAAGTGCGGTTGCCTCCCTGTGATTACCGCAACACACATTTTCCTTGTACAATGTTGTGAGTGATATTGTCGAACAGTAACAAAACAACAATGAGTAGCATTTACACCGGACGAAATACGTGTAGGTCACTTTGAAAAAATGTCTTTGTCCTGTTTTCAATATGTGTGTTTACATACATGGATACACACTTGGCATGATCTTTGGCCTCGGGTGATATTGTGTTATCAAAGGAAATGTTGCCCATGGGAACACGACCAGCACACTCTTCCTGAAATTAATCGGCTGTGATATGAGCACACAATACATAAGGATACAGTTGTTGCATGTATGTGTCAGGACATTTTTAGTTTTCCTCTACAATGCAATTTATTCCCGTGACTAGACGCTCTGACGAGGGGAAACAATAGTGTATCATACCCGAGCGAAGTGAACAGTTTCTCTAACTCTCACAAAATAAGTTTTGATGGTTGACCCATTTCACAGTTCTTATCGGCAACAAACTGTTCTTGTCATTGGTTAAAGTAAGTTTTAATACATAGAAAATAGTTACAAGTAAGTAATAAAAAGTCAGCAAACATATATTTCACTTAATTACGGTTGTCGGGATGTAAATCAAGGATACATAATACAATGGGGGATCAGTCAGTTTCTGGTTGAAGGAGGTTATTTAGCGCACACTGGCATTACTGCACTGGCATTACTGCGGAGTCTTAGCTCATTCTAAAAAGTAATGCAAATTAGATACGACTTTCAAAATATCTAAAAAAAAATTTTTTTCTAAAATAATAATACTTTAGTCGGCACTATGATAGAAGTACAATATGTTGCAAAGCTGACGGTGACATAGATTGAACACTTCGCTGACACCCAGGAGTACGGCTATGGTCCTGACAAACAAGGAATAAGTTGCTTGGTGTCTATATTTACACTAGCTTCGTTCGCTATAAATCAATTGTATTCTATTGCATCCATCTGTATGTATGTGTTGTGTGTGTGACGTCACAAGCAAATAACATCACGAATCTCTATGCCACTGAAGGTATGTATGTATGTGTGTGCGTGCGTGCGTGCGTGCGTGCGCGCGCGCGCCCGCGCGTGCATGCATATGTGTGGGTATGTATGTATGTGTGTGTGTGTGTGCGCGTGCGTGTGAATGCATATGTGTGCGTGTGTGTGTATGTGTGTGTGTGTTGTGTCTGTATGTGTGGTGTCACAATCAAATGGCATCACGAATATCTCTGCCACTGAAGGTGGAGATGCACTATTTTCACTGACATTGGTTGTTTCTGTTTACAAATTGAAAGGTCGAAAATTTTTTTTGGATGATATGTATTATCTCACTCCGTATCTTCTGAGCTCAAATATATCAAGACTAAATCGGCAAGCCTCGGATATTTGTAACTTTTATTAACTCGTCTTGATATATTTAATCTCGGAACACACTAGGGTGAGATTCTCTCATTAGAATATAGTGACAAATTATTTTCAGTCATGTCTACACAAACACACACACATCAGGAAACTCCTATCTAAACTTTTTGAGAACGTTAGTCAGCAGTGTATTCAGCGCACACACATTGCATCGATGTAAAGAACTTAAAAGAAGCCCATGCTGATCTCATTTTTATATTCATCGGAAAGTGATATGAAGTTATTTCTGACACGTTTGTAACGTCTACAATACTGTCAACTGTAAATAAACCACATTTTATTTTTTTAAATATCTGAATGTAAGAAACATACTTTTAAAACAAACGATTATAAGAGTTTTTTAAAAAGCAAATTAAAACTTCAAAAGAATATTGTTTGGCACATATATCACTTTTCTGGACGGAATAACTATTGAAAACATACCTAACGGAAAATAAGATATACCCGAACGATCATAAATTCGTAATGCGCAAAAGGCATGCACTGAAACAAATATATAGGTGAATAGTGAATGTACGCCGTTTCTTATTCAGTTGAATATCAATGACGAACTGATTGAACTTTTAAAAACAGACACATTTAAAAGTTATCTGAAAAATATCAAATGTCAAGTAATACTGCGCGATAAACTGTAAAGGAATGTATTAATCACATGCAGTTGAAAAACGTAAAATAAATAAAGGAATATCACAGACATAGAGATTCTTTGATATTTTAGCCGTAGGAAATATTCTCGTCAAGGAACTACACTAGCAACATATGGATCAAATGATAGTGCAAGATTTCGATTTTGGGTTTTCTGAGGAAGGGGTTTGTCGTGTAGGCACCCTGTCAGGGGCAGGGACAAGGGCCGTGGGAGCATCCTCATCCCTCTTTCGAGGCTGATAAGGACCTGCCTTTGCATTGCTTCTATTGTCAGCAGTTGAGGACTTCCTAGTTGATGAAGATGCGTTTCTGTCAGTTTCTACCAAAGCTGGCATATGGTTGTTAATTTCCTTGCCTGTCCATTTCTCTTGTACACTTTCGTCCTTGGAGAAGTTGATGTAGAGAAGCTGAGTGAACACCATGCTCATGGGACCGGAAGGAGGCCATGTTATCTTCTCCAGTTACAGAGGAACTATGGGCTTCTTCAGGGCATCAGCCAGACTGACCTCCCTCCGGCAGTTGGCAGACAGGGCATACTTGGTGGTTATAAAGCTGAGTATGATCTTGCAGCCTCGCACTCCCCGGTCGATCTTGTCATAGAGGGAATCCCCTCCTCCCATCTGGTGAATGTCCATCCAACAGGAGAAGCCGAGGCTGGTAAGACGTCGGTAGAGGAGCATGATCTGCTTCTGTTTGCCCCACTGGTAGGAGATGAACACGTCAGGGGACACTGCAGACACCTATGATGTAAACAAGGAGAGTGAAGCTGACATTCCACTGCTCAATCATATTATGAATTTCGCGAATGTTTAGTCATCGTTTGGGAAGCAAGAAAGAATCAAATGTTGAATATTATTACCTCTGCTGAGTCTGAAGACTTGAGTTGAGCTGTGTGTCCTTTGCTGTCGCCCTTTGTATTGTCTATCTTTATATCTTCAACAAATGGGACCCACCACTTCTTTTATGCTACAAGAAAAAGAAAGGTATGATCATTTGTCACCTAAAGTTTATGTGGTTTTACGATCATATGTGAAGTTTACACGACATACGGATTTTCCATTGGAAGAGAGGCCGGTCACATGACCGCGAAACTGACGTTCATAAGTTTCTGATCATTTAGACCCTTTAATCTTGAACTCAGCGTCCAATCCTAGTTAACAAAACGTAGAAATGCTCATCCATCGAATCGATCCGTGTCTAGACTGATAGTTACAGTCTACAGCAATCTATGAATAAACCTTAGTATCTATTTGACACGTCCTTATAATCACCTTTCAATGATCGGCCAACTGTTCAATGATGACTAACACATGTAACTGCCACAGGTTCAGTAACAACTTCGGAAATCTTTCCCGTCACGTTTATCGTGTCGGCCATTTGACGTTGAGGTACAAACATGGTATGTACGGCGGAGTTTGCGACGCAAGCAATAATTCAGCAATATCTCTGCGGGGGACGCCAGAAATAGGCTTCACACCTTGCACCAAGCTTGTCGTCAAACCAGGCTCTCGGCGTGACGGGCGACAGCGTTAACCGTCAGGTGTTCTCGCCGTCCTGTCAGATTTTTTGTTCCTTGAAATTCCACAGAAGCAGAATGGAGAAATGAGAATAAATTCTATACTGCAAAAGAACAATTAAGCTTCAAATATTACTCCTTTTATTACACAACAATGGATATGATGAAAAATGGAATTCACACCCTTTGTAAGCTTTTTAGGACCATTGGTACATGGCTGAATGAGTGGTGGAACTGAGTGTAATGTCTTTCTAAAAAGGTTTCAGTCATATGTGGGAACGTGTTAGCTTAATGAGCAGTTCCAAAGAAGCCTAAGGCACACTGGTCGTAGACGTTTACCACTTTGGTGAAATCAAAGAACACAGAAGATACTGACACAGGAATCAGGGCGAATCTGAGATTAAGCTGACGTCCAAGGGATTCACATCTGCATAACGAATTTCTGCGACTTAGACGGCGAGCTTTAAATCAAATACGAATCTTTTTTAAACTACAGATACCTTTCATGACCTTGGTTTCATCTGGCACGATGCTGATGTAGTTGAGCTGCATGAGAAGCTTCTGGAACTTGGCCGCCGACCAGTATCTGTCATCCCCAGTCTCCTCTCCTGGCCGAGTGAAGAAGCGGATGAACAGGTACTCGCTGAAGATGGGGCCCATGGAACCAGCTGGTGGCCATGTCTGTTTCTCCATCAGGAGGGGGATGATGGGGCGACCCATACTCACTGACAAATTTACCTGAGGAAAATAAGAAACGTGTTTAATCTCTTACTTGTGCTCCCCACACCTTACTAAAGCAATACCATAAATCACCAACTTGTTTCATTAATTCGTGTGAATGTTTCACTGAATGATTTTACATGGCTCACCTCCCTGTTACAGTTGGGTGACTTTGCATATTTGATGATAACTTTGGATCCCCTGATTCCCTGGTCAATCTTCTCAAACAGCTTGTCTCCTCCTCCCATCTGACCAATGTCCATCCAACATTCGTAGCCCGCCATCTCCAGATGGCGCTTCAGTAGCTTAACCTCGTTCTGGATTCCCCACTGGTAGCTGATGAAGACGGCTGGAGGGGAGGCATACTCGAACGGCTCATCCTCGACTACAGTCTCTGTGAAGTAACAGTATGCATATACATTAAAAAATAAAGAAGCTGGCAGGTGAATAAATGAACGTTTAACGTTGCAGTCATTTGATTCTACATTAGTTCTTGTGGCTTAGAAATAATCCATTCCAGTAACCAGTAACATCATCGGGAAATGATGACATGCAATAAGTTTAGCCACTGATCCCACTCCTAGCTTAAACGTATTCGCTTTTCACGTTCAACAGTTCAGTTTTAGGTAACTGTTTGCCGTTCAGGGCCTAATGCTGTTATTAACAATTGCATACAATCATTTTTTGTTTCTTCAGTCTTATACAAAATCCAGGATTCTTAGGTATCATTTAATGCAGGAAATGAAATTTCTTTCGCATTGTTATGTCCTTCAAACTGAACAAGAATTCCTTATTTATCAAGAAATGCGTTTTTATATGCAATGATTATTTAAAAAGCGAACCTGCCATCTTCATAGCATTCTCCACAATAGAGGCGGCATCCATCCGGTTCATCTCTTGTAGAGCCGTCAACACAGCATAGGAAGCCTCGCTGGTTTTACGTGTGGCGTACCACTCATTCAACAGGGCCATACAGGGATCATGTTGCTGGGCCCAGCCTCGGATGTCATCGTTGTTGTAACCCAATCGAGTTGACAGCAACCTCCAGTCGTGGTCCCCCTTGGGGTTGAGAAGCTTGGAGACATCTCTGGACCAGAAGGGAGCATGACTCAGGGTCTGAACAACATCCAACAAACATTATTAGTTGATAAACTAAACATTGCGACAAGAACACTTTTGGAACATCTTCATCAAATGTTTTACCCGTGAGTTAGGTGTTTGGTATTATCTTACCTGTTGTCAAGAATAACATGAGATTACATGCTCTATCAAAGATCGTTCTCAAATATATAGAGAGTTGTTTGCAAACCCTCACCTTGCCATCTATTTCTTCCACCTTGGCCACAGTTTCGTCCACCGTTTCCTCCAGAGCAACAATCTTCTTTCCCTGGGTTTTCACATCCTTCTTCACTGTCTTTATCTCCTTCTTTTGCGTGTCGACCTCCTTTCTGACGACCTTGACATTTTTCTGAGTATCAGTGACCTTGGTGTCGAGTTCCTTTACATCATCCTGCGTCTCCTTGATATCACCAGATAAGGCTGCCAGACTGAAGTATATGATAATTATTCTATATCTACTCTTATGGTACTACCTTCCTGTATCCTCAAATGATTTTTCACATTTTGTTGAAAGGATACTAATGAAACTAGGCTAGCTTTATCAAAGAGAGACCATACAGTAGCAATCTAAATAAATCATATCAGATACAACATGGTGCCATCATTACTTGTTACTTTTCTTCACAAACGAGTTAATTGTTGGTACCTCCTTCCCTCTATGATGTCTAACAAAGCAGTGACTCCATCTTTGGTGTATTGTATTTCTGCCCTGGCCTGCACCTTTTCCAAGAAGGCTCTGTGTTTGGCCAGAAGGGGAACATGTTTCCCTCCAACAGTCCGCATGCCGTCCAGCACACAAAGGAACAGCAGTTGTTCTTCGGGGCGTTCTAGTATCTTCACGAAATGAGTTATAACTGTCTCGGCATATTTCTGGAAAGATCACGTTTTGTAAAAGATAAGGCAACTGAGGAATATTTTATATTAATACAATGTTCAAATTATAGGAATTGTGAAAGTGCAAATCAAATCGCATTCGTCACACACCTATTCATCCTTGCACTCCAAGCTTGTCGTTAGAGCAGACTAAAATGAGGATGTCCCCCCCCCCCCCCCCCCCCCCCCCCCCGCTGAGAAATTCATTTTCCCCCAAGGCGGGATACATTAGTATTTCATCAGGGGTTAGCGAAAGGTGTAAGCATGTCCTGCTCAACCGATAGCCACTCACACGACTTGCATATAACAAAGTAAGTGTGTGTGTTGCTTAACGCCGCACAGCTATTCACTTGTCATACGACTATAGCCTCTAAACAACGATCCAGTCTCTATCTACACCCTGCTCTCTTGATTTTGCCTTAATAGTAGAAGTGTTAACAAAGATTTACGAATACTTTGTTTTACATTCAGAGCCACAAAATATTTAGCACAAATATTTTGTGAGGAGTTAAGAAGAAACATTAAAGACACGAGGTTACTTTAATGCATACATATAGTTATGGCTTGATTATTGACTAGATCATACTTTATTCCTTTAAAACACATAGAGAGTCCACTCTCAAGTTTGTCCACACTATCTATGTTCTTTGGGAAGGCCTCGTCTGTGATGATCTTCTTTAGACAATCCAGAACGAAGACAAATACAGCATTGTCCTTCACTCCCTATAATAAGAGAAATCCGAAGACAATGATACAGTGTTACCACATGTTCCCGTGTTTCTTTTTTCAGGTGAACAATTGACTTGCCTCTGCATGTGTTTGTGACGGGTGCCACAGGTGGGGCAGGATACGCTCACCTTTTCGCAAACACATGCTATCACCACTCTCTGATGCTGATTCATAAACACATGCTCATGATAAAGTCGGAATTGTATTATCGACTGTTTTTGTCAAGTTGCAATGTCAAGTTAATCTCATAAATATAAAACGTCAGCGCCACAATATTAGGAGTAAAAAAGAATCACATAAGAGTGAGTATGGAGCGGTATGATTTTGGAACTGCACGTTTTTGTGTGTCTTTATGTCTTTTCGGTGTGTCCTGGACTGGGGACCATTCAAAGTGTAAATGTAATCAGTCAGTCATGACAACAAAACTCCACCTGGTCACCTGAAATAGATGCCAGTCAGGAGGTTGATGGCGACATGAGTCAAAGTACACGTGTAATCAGTCAGTCATGACCACACAAATCCACCTGGTCACCTGCAATGGATGCCAGTCAGGAGGTTGATGGCGACATGAGTCAAAGTACACTAGTTATCAGTCAGTCGTGACAACACAAATCCACCTGGTCACCTGCAATGGATGCCAATCAGGAAGTTGAGGGCGACATGAGTCAAAGTACACGTGTAATAAGTCAGTCATGACCACATCAATCAAAATGTCTTTTCAAGCAATCGGTCATGATCAGTTCAGTCCAGCACCTCACCTCCAATGGCCGCCAATCAAGATGGATGAAGATCCAGCGAGCCATTGTGCTCATCATGTCACGTTCCTCATCCCGGGCGAGAAGCCAAACTCGAAGGCGATGTACAGGTCCAGAAACTCAGTCCTGTGGGCCTCGCACTGCCGGTCTCTGGAAGAACCAATCCAAAGTTGGTAAAGATCTATCACGTGATCAAAACATGTATTGTCTCTGGAAGATTATTAATCTTATTTCCTTAATTAACACATGATCTTTTAATATCATGAATTTAAGTTTGTGTACTATGATTCCTTTTCCAGGTAACAATTACATACTAGGTAAACCGTATATGTGTGGGACAAACATCTCAGTCTGATTTTAGTGTGGTATGAAATTAACCATTTGCCATTAAGGTCCTTAAGGCGTGCCATATTACTGGAAACTGTAAATAGCGGCATTAAACCTCTCACTCACTCACTCACTCACTCACCCACTCACTCACTCACTCACTCACTCACTCACTCACTCACTCACTCACTCACTCACTACTGCTACGCACGTGAATCCATCCTGCAGGATGTGCAACATGTTAGTTGTGACATGTTCGGTATAGTCCTTGTAATCCATCTTCTCCTTCGTCATGTACTCTCTCTTACACGCCCTCAAAATCGCCTTCATGGGTTCGCCTTTCAGCGTCTATTAGTCACATTACAGTACGAAAGGTCAGGGCCGATGGCAAAGGAAAAGGAAATGGCGGCAACGAAAACAAGAACCTGCACCCAAAATAAGGTTGGTTGCTTGCTTTGTTGTTAAACGCCGAACTCAGCAATATTCCAGCTATATGACGGCGGTCTGTAAATAATCGAGTCTGGACCAGACAATCCAGTGATTAATATCATGAGCATCGATCCACGCAATTGGGATCGATGACATGCATCAACCAAGTCAGCGAGCCTGACCACCCGATCCCGTTAGTCGCCTTTTACGACAGGCATAGTCAACTTTTACAACAAGTATGGGTTGCTGAAGACCTAATCTACCCCGGAATCTTCACGGGTTCCAAAAGGAGTTATAGTGATAACACCAGGTGTAAACTGGCTTCTCCTATCGGTGGCACTCATCCTAAATGAGGTTCAAAGTCAAAGTGAAATAGGTATCTTTCGTTATGACGTTTTGAGATAATTGTTTATCAGATTGTTGTGTACTTGGGTCGTCTGTGATAGAAAGTAGTTCATACGAGTATCCAGTGAATATATCTAGGAAGGCAATAGTGGATGGATAAATAGATACTGCTTGTACGCACTACATTCTAATCACTCTCATCACTCTCGAGACTGCCGTCATATAGCTGGAATATTGCTGAGTGCGGCGTTAAACAATAAACAACAAACACTCTCGAGACTAGCAGTATAGGCAAAAAACAGATAACATAAAATCAAAACTTCAACGGCAGTGAAAACACCAGTCTCGATTATCAACCGAAATAGATTCAATTGGAAGTAAAAGGCAAAATAGTGATAGGTGATGACAATTGTATGAATGGGTCACTGAAAATATGGGATGAAAAGTGAAGCATATCCTACTCTGACAATGGCATCCGTCACACAATTTTCATCAAAAAGTAAGTGTTTGTGGGTGAGTGAATGGGGATGGATTAATGTCACTTTTAGCAATATTCTAGCAATATCACGACGAGGACAACCAGGCATGGACTTCACACATTGTAGCCTTGATGGAAATCGAACCCGGGCCTTCGGCGTGACGAGCGACCGCTTTAACCACTAGGTTATTCCACTGCCCCTAAATGCTAGTGGTTATGATATGGGATAACATCGCGCAACATGTTGACGATGTGTCATATTTAGTAAATTACATTTAAACTGAAATCGTGGACATCTTCTTCACAGCAGCACTATAGAACATAATAACTCTATATAAAATCGCGATAAACTCACGTGGATGTAGTCCACGAAATCGTTGACCAAATACATCTCCCTGATCAGAGTAAGGTGCGTGGTGCCGGGGCCACAGCTGATCAGTTTCAGGACAAAGCTGAGCAATGGATCGAAGAATTCTTTTGGGTCTGCGTTCCCATCATAGAGCACAAAGCTGGAGAGGAACGTAAAGAATCAATAAAACCACATGGGATGAAATTATTCTTTTAATTGAAAGAATGACTGTGCATTGTCGGTTTATTGAAGTATGAGTCGAAAAAACGATCTTGAAACTTTTGTAAGAACCCGCTTCCACGTGGATTCTTACAAAAGTTTGCACATCGGTTAATCGTTATAAATTTTACAACAACATATGTTTACAATAGTTTAATGATAGAAACATCATAGGAATCACAACAGCTACATATGATGAGATCGATAAACATACTTGGCGTAGGAACACATTTTGTGGCGTGACGTGAATCAGATGATTGTTTAACTTATTGACATTACCTGTCACTTCTCAAACAAAATTCACAGAGCCTGTTAAGGCTGGATCTTAATAATTTACAATGATTGTAGCAATAAGGTCATTTTGTACAAGTGGGCCAAGTAAGAAGCCGCCATGGGAATTCCCTCAAATTGTATTGGGATTCCCCAACATTCCATTGTGTCGAAAGTAGTCCGTCTTCGTGGTCCTGGCTTATTTTTCACATTTATTGGAAAATTATTTATGAATTCTCAAGTAATGGACCCTTTCGACTAATCACATTGACACACACAGACGAATATATGTGTGGAAACTTCCTTGAAATTAATATATTGTTAAAAAAGAATTAAGTTTTTAAAGACATCAGCCAGCTACTCACGCTACACAAGTGCTGATGTTGTCGAAGGTAGTCTTGGCCATGGATCCTGCGGGCGAGTCCTCTGTGGGGAAGTCCTCCACACACACCTTCCCCTGCAGGACGGTCAGGGCGTTTAGGACCATCATCTTGTCTATTGCTCCTTCCAGATTCTCGGAACTCCATTCTTCCAGTTCATCTTCAAACTTCTCCTGCAGGGCCTGGGTGCCCTTCTTCATGTCATACTTCTTGAAGATGACGGCCATGGTGCTATCTGGAACAAAGAGAAATATGTGTGCTGAAACCTTTTCCGATATTACTGAATTCATATTCAACTTGGGAAGAAGTTAATTGGTGGAGAGTAAAATATCTGTGACAGACCCCAATTGCTATGTCACATGACTTTCATTGACTCGGAAAAAGCGTGCGACTCTTTGCTTCGAAGCAGGGTATAAGGAATTTATTCTGCCTCTTAGAAAACCACGTGCAGCCTGTCTTGTTCGTGGCGGGGTATACGAGATTTATTCTCCCACTGAGAAATGTATTTCCCTCCAAGGCGGGATACGTAGTATTTTATAAAGATCACGCGGTCCACCATTCTGGCATGGAGGTGTGATAAAGATCCTAAAACCATTGTCAAGCAAGAGTGCCGAAACGTCGCATCATAATATAATAAAGAAGATGTCCTCCATATAATACATTTTCTTTACAGTTACTAACAAAATTCTTAAAATGCCAATCAAACAGTTTAAATCCAAAGGAAAATATATTTTCTTGAAACGTTTTGTGAAGAAACTGCATGACCATATTACAAGACTAAAGTCGTAGTATTTAGAAATGGTGGACTATTTAGAAATTAAGAACAATGACTTTATAAGTGAAAATATATATGTTGGTATCATTACAGATACCTTTATTTAATGTGTACACCTTATCGTGGAGTGAAAAAAACTGTTGAGCATCACAAGAAAGGAAGCAATACTGTGTATATACCAGTATCGTCGCACATTTGGAATTCTCAGAATGATATGGTCAAGTTATATGATTGTATGGTGGTCCCGAGCTTGCGCTACGTTGGTGAAGCGTGGGGAACATCACACTGCTGAATAATAGAAACTGTGTACGCTCTCTTCTGTAAGGGATTTCGATACCTCGCAAAGAACACCCCGTCTACTATGCTTTTAGAAGAATACGGTATGAGTGAGTGAGTGAGTTTGGTTTAACGCCGCTTTTAACAGTATTCCAGTTATATCAAGGCGTGTCAGCTTAATGTGGGAGGAAAGCCCGAAGTGATGCAGGTCTCAGACGCTTACCACTTCGGTGAAACCCACGAACACGGGTATGGTGCTGACAAACCTAGAAACATAATTGGGGCGACCCGGGATTCGAACCCACAATCATAGGTTTCTGGCGTGCCCAGGGGACGCAACTCTGCACAGCGAATCGCGGCGCCTTAGACGACTGGGCCACCCGTGCCCCCACAATACGGTATGACCCATATACAACTTGTATATACAACAAAAGCGATCAAATATTGTTTTAGAGTCAGTCATATGGTTACAACAAGACTACCACATCAAGCTTTCGGGATGCTAGAATCTACCTCCGACGCTGGACGACGATCTTGTACTACAGGGATACAAAATATAGAGTTTAAACTTGGTTTTTGAATAGCATGGATGCAACAAGATTTGGGGAACATCGACTTCTCTTTTTCATAATTCAAGCAAAGACTTAAGATACCCTTCTTCAGGCCGGACAATCATAAATGATTCAAATCCTTGCTTGTTAAAGTAGACACAGTTTATGAATAACAACTTCTAGTGTAGCCACGTTTCGGCATAGATCCTTACACCGTTCTCAAGCAAGACTGTATAAGTTATAAGGATCTCTAGCGAAACGTCGCTCTAAAAGTTTAGTAGACCATACAAAGAATTTGTTATCCATGAATACTATGCTATTCGTCAACTGTTAAGAAATGCCTTTAAAAAGTCCTTGCTTGACGTCGACAAATATCTAACTCTGGACTACTTTAATCTATTGATTGAATCTAGTCGACATTATACTGTTCCACGCCAAGAAAGACTCTGTAAGTTTTGCATGAGAAATAATAGTACTGCGATTGCGGACGAACACCCCTACTTCTCTGTTGTCAAAGCTACAGTCTACTCCGGAGGAACTGTGTTAAACCATTTTATATGAAATTCCAATAATGGACAAATTCTAAAAGCTGCTACAGACAAAAGAAAAAGAAATAATATTTATCATACACAGTGTAACTTTATTTATTTCTAAAGTTCAAATGTTGAGGAAAGCTAAACAGGTTAAATTAAATGCATTTGATCACAGCATATAGTAAATATATTATCAAACAAAGGTTTGTACGTTGGGCCAAAGGCCCTATACAGAAACATTATGTTAGTCTGCCTGTCTATCTGTCTCTCTATATACTGTCCAATATATCAATCCAAGTTAAAATACGTTCATGTAGTTGTGTTTCTAAATGCCATATAAACATAAAACGTCAATGCCAGAGAATAACCAGTCGCGATTACCTGCTGAAACAGATTCCGCTGGGCGTGAAAGGCAAAATAGTGGTGAAAATTATATGAATGGGTCACTAAAATCAGTGATGACACCAGGTGTTCGCGAAAAGGATAAGCATGCCCTGCTCTACCATTAGGGCCCGCCACTCATGCAATTTACATAAAAAGTAAGTGTTTTCTGACTAAAATACAACTTGAAATAATAAACTGTATGACGCATTGTGTATATGACCCATCTCTGTGACCTTAGTCCTTATATACCACCCAATACATATCTATCCTTGTTAAAATGCTTCCACCTATTTACTTCCTTCCTAGTCGAATGACTTATATTACTTTGATATAAAATTTCACACAACATGTATATCGCACCTTTTATTGTCACATTACATATCATATCTAAAATGTTCATGCAAGACACACATGGAGACACTTGAGCAGTCATTACGATAATACAACATTGACGGTACTTTACCAGTTGTCTGTGTTAACCATCCATTCATAAAGGAACGAGAGATTGAATTCGATTTTATGCCGTTTTTAGCAATATTCAAGCAATATCACGGCGGAGGGGATGTGGGCTTAACACATTGAACCTATGTGGCGAATGAAATCAGGGGCGACAGGCGAGCGCTTTTACCGCTTAGCTGCCAGTGAACAAGTGAACAACTATGAATATATAGTGGCGTTTTGCGGCGTCCTAATTTGCATAGTTCGTGGGGTAAAATTTGAGGATATCCAACTTCTTTATTGTTAGTTACAACGTTTAAAGAATACTTCTTGCCTAAATTAAGGGGCTTCCGTAGTTAAATCAGTGTAAAGGAATTGGGTTATCGTTATTGCACGATATCAGATCATCGATACATATGAATTTTAACTTCATTGCCAAATTTTGATTTTGTCAATCCCAGCAGAAATTCTGACTCCTATGCCTAAACCTTGCCGAAATGTCCCATCCCCAAATTTCACATGGTGTGATTGCTGAGTAAGCGTTTTGAGATAATGTATATACATGCTCTTATGTAAAAGAAGAAAGGATTAAATTTAAAAGATAACAATATAACGAGACATCCAGCGAGATTAACGGCCATGTGAGTAGTCACCCACCTACACAGCGTGTACTCTTCTGTGCTTTAACCGCAAATGGCACATGTATTAAGTCAAAAGGCTAACTCATGATTCACCCAATGACGGGGCAAGAAGTAGCCCTGAAATGTCGTTATAAACAACAAAGAAGTTGTTATTCATGAAAATGTTCTTCCAAGTTTAAATGGCTTTCAAAGACACAGATTTCATTGGGCGTAAAAGGCAAAATAGCTGTGTATGACTGGATCACAAAACAATCAGTCATGACATCAGGACAACTTATTAGAACTAAATTCTTTGGTGATATGTTTTCAAGGTTAGTAAGTGAGTTTCTGTTTGTCTGTTCTTTAAGAACCAGGCGTGGCTGGTATTATGGACAACGATCAATGTTGGAATATTGACAATAAAAACGACAAAGCCCTTTCCATAATCCTTTGAAAACGCTATTGTACGATTCCAACTATGTCAAAACCACTATTAAATAGTGATGGTACCAGGTGTTCCCGAAAAGGTTAGCGTATCCTGCCCCATAGGTGGCCCGTCACAATCACATCCAAAGGCAAGTCAGTTGTTCACCTGAACAAACACGGGAACCATATGGTACGAGTCAAAAGGGGGACTTGCATCACTGATGCGTCATATTTGGAAATGTAATCCACATGTCTACCAAATAACATGTTAAAAGCTTTACTTGGGCCTTGAATGCTGTTACCCTGATCAAACAATATTTAAGTAAGCGTCATATGACGCTCTTTGAAATCTTCGTAGTAAGACCATGCACGATTGTACCTCAAAAGTTGTGAAATGTATGTAATATCACTCAGAATCTTGAGGCATAGATCTAAATATGATCTTTTATTTCTAGCTAAGGTGGATAAATTAGTTAAAGGGAATTGGGTTACCATTATTGGATGGTATCAGATCATCGAAATATATGAAGCTTAATTTCATAACCTAATTTTGATTTTGTCAATCCCAGCAGAAATCCTGACTCCTATGCCTAAAGAAACAGATCAGCTAGGATGTGAGCACATTTGGTGACAGTACTGGCCTAAATGTCCTATCCCCAAATTTCACAGGGACACACCAACTAAGGTCACCGAGCCTGATCACCCGAACCATTAAAACACATGTGGTGTCTCCTTTGGCAATGTTCCTCTGTAGGATGAGATGACAATGTGGTTGTTAAATTCTAGCGCGTAACAGGCAGCTTCGGTTGCATCTTCCCGAGGCAAGGGAGTTAACAGACTAGAAAAGTCCAATTTGCACCCTTGCCGAACTAGGCTGGAATTCCGGAGTTACAGTTTGGCTGGACTAACGAGTCCATGCATAGTCCAATCAAAATTGCGCAACGAACTGGACATCCGGTTCGAAAACCACATGGATTTCAGCGTGCAGATGTCCGTCGACTGTAGGATTTGCAAAGCATGTGTACCGTCAACGACAGATACTTTACAAATCATAACATGTTTTTTAATCAATGTGCTCAAACGATTTGATGCACTTCGCAGGGTAAGACCCTTTTTATTGCAATATAGATCCAATCTCATTAAAATCAGATCTAGGTTCTCGCTGCCGCTAAATAAAGATCTGAGGACATCCCGTTACGGGTCACGTCAGAACGACCTTTAGCGAACTAAGACCGACCACTGAAATGACTAACAAGAAGTCGACATCAGCCAATTGGAAAGCAGCTTTCTCGAGCTTTACGGCACTCGTTTCAGCCTGGCGACTTCCATTTCAGACTACGCTTGAAAAATAAGTTGACATTTCGCGATTAAAAATGTGAAAACTGAACAAACGAACATACCGAAATGTCTAATATATGGTTGAGATTGTATGGCAGTGCTTCCCACGTACTGTGCAACGCCCCCTCCGTTTATATGTTTATCCTACGGAAGTTAGAGATAGACGATAATTTTTACGGAATCAGTCGTACGGACAGTAACTGTCATTCGGAATACCCCGTGTTGACGTTTTCGAGGTTGTATGATTAGAAAACACATTCCGACTGTCACTTTCATGATCTGGTCGGCGACGCTTTGATTGGTCGGATGAAAGGTCATCCTGACGTGAACCGTAATGGGATGTCCTCAGATCTTTGTTTCAGAGATAGCGAGAACTAAGATCTGATTTTAAAGAGATTGAATATAGATCTTGATTATCGATCAGATCGTCTTGATTGGGCGCCGTCGTTTTGTTTGAAGCAAATGCAAGCGATATGAGCAATGGAATCTTATTGGTCAATAGGGGGGGCATAGAAGGAGCATAACTCGTAATAACCACTGGAGGCGCTACAATGGAGTCTTGAAATTCCAGCCTAGTTCGGCAAAGGTGGAACTTGACATTGATAGTCACTTAAGGCACTTGCCTCGGGAACTTGCTTGGGTTGTATACTCCACAGCTAGCTGAAAATGATTGTTGAGTGCACACTGATTCGCGCCTTGAGCATGCCCCAGTGAGGTGTGAAAATATGCGCATTATTATTATTATCATCATTATTATTATTATTTACAGATTAAAATAAAAAATGCAGCAAAGAGGGTTTGGGTGATACTGGCACAGTCAGGCTGTTTAGGCTCAGCATCAGCTCAGGGCCCTTGCCCCCTCTACACGCAGCCCAGACAGCGAATGGGACTTCTCCCAGGAAGCGCTGCCTAGTCAAATCCACCCAGAACTTTTCGGAAAATGTGAAGACTCCCCAACACTGCAGCCTTCTGCATTACCCAGATTGTCAGAAGGGCTGTATTCCTGGTAGCAAACCCGGGTACTCTCCCGATGTCAGTCAACAGATTGGGAGGTACCAAACCTAAGGCACCGAGAACAATGGGGAGTCGGACAAATTGGTACTTGGGATGCAAGCGTGACATTTCGAAAGCGAGGTCCGCATATTTGCCATTTTTTTCCTGAATCTTGTCAATCACATTAGTGTCAAAAGGGACAGAAAATTCAATGATATAAATGATTTCATTGGATTAATCAATAAGGACAAGATCAAGTTTGTTGGCCTGGATACGTCTGACGCTGTATACGGGCCCATTCCAAAGGATTTTGTATTTATCATTTTCCATGACGCCCTCTACATATTCCGGGTCGTACCATGGATGGACCTTTGTGTCAAAACCACAAACATGACGAAGACGGTAGAAGTAGCAACAACAACAACAACAACAATAAAAATCCTTTAACACCATTAATTAACAATCCTCATGGCGGTACTTTATTATTACCGCGGTCTATTAATTAAATTCCATTCTTAGCCTCGTGGGGAGTATACAAATGTCCTACACCCAAAGCCAATAAACACAAACACCAACCTAACCCGTGTCCACAAACGGATCCTATTTAAATATGGGTACATTTTCGATCTTCACCTTTGACGAATGAATATTTGTGAATATTCAGCCAAAACGTCACGTGCACGAGCTGATGTGCTATCGGGATTTCCATAGCGACGCCACGCAACGCATCAACAATCTACCGTGTACATGTGACACACATTTTCACCTTAAACCACTGTGTATACAGACTAGCACGTTCTTGTCTGCACGGAGAAGTGAAAGACAAACACTGGATCACGACGGGGCATATTGAACAATTATAAGAATCGGACCAGGTTACATACATGTGGCTCGATATTGCACCTTGTGGGTGAAACGCATTGGTTGAAATTGTGCAATTATACGTCGATCACTGGCAATACGTGCTTGGCCATGCTTTATAGGCCGTTATTGGCCACGAAACCGCATTGCGAGTGCTTTAGTCACTGAGTCAGTATATTAGTTAACGCCGATACCCTAACTATAACCTACGTCAAATTATGAATGTTTACTGTTCGTTTAGTCACACGTGTGTGTGTGTGTGTGTGTGTGTGTGTGTGTGTGTGTCTCTCTCTCTCTCTCTCTCTCTCACAGACACACACACACACGCTAAGATCACATATAGATAAAGTCAGTGAGTTGAAGCAGGGTAACATCAGAATATACGTGTTAAGAGCGTCTACCCTTGCTTCAGTGTAAAAGTGCATACGAGTTAAGCATGGTCTTCATCCTCGATAGAATCTACACTGCTATGAAAATATCGTTCCTTATAACGTACATTGTCGTAGCCCGCTGACTATTTGTGAAGGTACCCTTCCACAAACAGCATTAGTCAGTGCACTCGCATAACCTCGACTAACTGAGTGCTTCACGTATGGTACTGTAGCTTTGTGTTCTTTCTCAAAGTCCGTGCATCTGTCTTCAGAGTATTAAACTTTTCGTAAGATACCAAAAAAGATCTAGTTGATTCAATCTAAATTTATAGTTGAAAAACAGGGGTTGGTATTTTATCAAAAGAAATATAAAAAATAAATAAAAATAAATATGCTTCAGACTGATGAAAAAAAAGAAACTGTTGCCACAACAATAACATTGTTGCTAGGTATGTGTCTTAAAACATTAAGGCTCATAGTTTTTTATTAAAAAATATCTGTCTTTGCAGCTGTAGCTGATGAAATATCTAATCTCCAGACAAAATCCCAGTCTAGCCTTCCCCGTCCCATCGCCCCCCTTCCCCCCACGCCACTCCCTTGAATCTCATTTGATGGTCGGCCCCTAAAATGGTCTTTATGTGTATCCGATCATCAACAAGTAACGCTGTAATCGTTTATTGTATATCAATATATTCACGACTAGCGTTGGTTATAACGTATTCAGATCATAATCAATATTATCACATCCTAATCCCTGAATCACATGTGAGAAACAATATTGCATATAAAAGCGACAAAATACATTTCCACAACCACAACAAATGTCTACTTTAAGCAGACTCTATCGTACTATTCCGAGTACATCATCAGCAGGTGTTTATGAATCACTATCAAATAGTGATGATACCAGGTGTTCGCGAAGGTGAGTGTATCCAACAAACACATGCAAAGGTAAGTCAACTGTTCACTCCACAAAACACGGGAACGTATGGTGCAAGTCAAAATAAGGAATTGCTTAAGACAGTTTTTGGGAAATGTCCTCCACATTCCAGCCCTCAGCAAATGTTGTACCCTGATCAAACCTTTGCTCGATTGTGTTTTGCACCTATGTCATTTTCCATGATGGAATAGCAATCGCCAGCGCAAATCTAATATCTAAAAGCAAACAATTACCTTAGATAATCTAAACAATAGCCAACGAACATTGCTTTGTTTCAAGAAATAAAATATTAATATAATGTAACAACCATGTAACATGTCTATTTCAAGAAAACATATGCCGGGAGCACAATTGTGTCTTTTCATCATCTTCTCTAGGCAAGCGAGTTAACTGACTATAAAAGTCCAGTTTCCACCCTTGCCGAACTAGGCTGGTATTATTGAGTTACATTTAGGCTGGACTAACGAGTCTATGCATAGTCCAATCAAAATCTCGCAATGAAATCGAAATCCGGTTCGTAAACTGTCGTGCAGATTACGGTCATTTGCAGGATTTGCAAAGCATATGCACCGCCAACTTGTTGTCAACAGATATTTTCCAAACCTTTTCATGTTTTTAATCAAGGTGCTCGCGTGATTTGATGCACTTCGCGATGTAAGACCCGTTTTGTCACAATATAGATCTTGATAACGATCAGATCGTCTTGACTGGGTGCCGCCATTTTGTTTGAAACAAGTGCAAGTGATGAAATCGGATTGATCCATAGGAGAGGCTCAGAAGGTACATAACTCATAATAACCACTGGTGGCGCTACGATCGAGCCCAGGAATTCCACCCTAGTTCGGCAAGGGTGGAAACTGGACTTTTAAAGTCAGTTAACTCTCTTGCCTGGAGAAGATGCATTTCATCGGCTATATTGAAAAAGACAATGTGGAAGTACATATGATTATATCACAGACGTATTGCCAATGCACAGCCATGGTGCATTGGAGGTCACATTGTACTTGTACAACCGATACATATTACTCACAGGGGCACGGATAGCGGCGAACATATTTTCAGCAATTCTCATTGAGCATAAGTATATTGTTTCATGCTGATTGGCTATTTCAAGACAATTGTCTCATGTTTTCATTGTTACGAACAATTACTTCCGAACACTCCGAATAAACGTACCGTATGTTATTGCACATACCAGATATTATTTCATATGAAGTTTCACAATGAAGAGTTCAGAAATTGCTCGGTACACATTTCTAAACGCTCAAAGTGACGGTGGGAAATCGTGGTGGTTAAAGCGCTCGCTCGTCACGCCGAATGCCCGGGTTCGATTCCCCAGATGGGTACAATGTGTGAAGCCTATTTCTGGTGTCCCCCGCCGTGTGATTGCTGGAATATTGCTAAACGCGGCGTAACCCATACTCACTCACTCACTCACTCACTCACAAAACGCCCAAGTGACAATGATGTTTACACGTGTATAAACAATCCTGTAAGTGGTGTTCCAAGAGGGTACGTGAACACTTTTAGCGTCTTGCATCTTTGTACGTTTCTTTGGAGATACCGAATGTAAAGTCTTACCACGGATGGACAGGCGCCGTGACATTTGATCTCATTAACATACAGTCCAAGAAAACTCAACAGTTCTTCAAATAATACTACATGATACACATTTGCTTCAAAGTGTCACAACTGGTTTGACAAAGATCTGAAAATATCCCATTGCGGGTCACGTCTGAACGACCTTTGATCCGACCAATCAGAGATTCGCTTACAGATCGAGAAAGTGACAGTCAGAATGCGTTTTCTAATTTCGCAACATCGAAAAGGTTAACACGGGATATTCCGAATGACAGTTGCGGATTGTACGACTAATTCCGCCAAAACCATAGTTTATCTTTCTCTTTCATGAAATAAACATTTGAAGGGAAGAAACTTTGCACAGGCGGTGGGAAGTACTGTCATACAATCCCCACCATCTGTGAGACATTCCTGAATATTCTTTTGTTTAGTTTTAATATTTTGATTCGATATTTTTCAAACGAAAGTCTTGAATGGATGTCGTCAGTTTGAAACTAGTGCCGTAAAGTTCGAGAAAGCTTCTTTCTGATTGGCTGATGTCGACTTCTTAATAGTCATTTCATTGGTCGGTCGAAGTTTGCCTGCGACCTGTAATGGAATGTCCTCAGATCTTTGCTGAGTGATAGCAAGAACTAAGATCTGATTTTATGGAGATTTGGTTTGACATACATGAAATGTTCTGATGGGCCACTAAATAATTGTACAAGATTTCGACTTCTTCTCATCTGAGGTTGGGTTTTGTGGTTTAGGTTGCTTTTCTGAGGCAGGGGCTGGGGCGGAGGCTGGCGCTGGTGTTGGGACGGTTTTGACTGGGGTGACCTTTTCATTCTTTTTTGAAGGCTGGTTAGATTGTGTTTTTGAACTGGTGCCGTTGCCTGAAGGAGGTGTTTTTGATTTCTCAGCTTCTGATTTGCGTGTTCCACCTTCCGTCAACGCTGGCATATGGTTGTTGATTTTGTCAACCATTTCATCGAACTCCTTGCCTGACCATTTCTCTTGTACACTTTCGTCCTTGGAGAAGTTGATGTAGAGAAGCTGAGTGAACACCATGCTCATGGGACCAGAAGGAGGCCATGTTATCTTCTCCAGTAACAGAGGAACTATTGGCTTCTTCAGGGCATCAGCCAGACTGACCTCCCTCCGGCAGTTGGCAGACAGGGCATACTTGGTGGTTATACAGCTGAGTATGATCTTGCAGCCTCGCACTCCCCGGTCGATCTTGTCATAGAGGGAGTCCCCTCCTCCCATCTGGTGAATGTCCATCCAACAGGAGAAGCCGAGGCTGGTAAGACGTCGGTAGAGGAGAATGATCTGCTTCTGTTTGCCCCACTGGTAGGAGATGAACACGTCAGGGGACACGACAGCCACCTATGATGAAATGACCAAGCAATTTGAACATAGGACAGTAAACAGACATCGGACACATTGTATGAAACAATATGTACTTGCCAATTCCTCATTTGACTAAGTCTACACAGGAAAACGATTTATTTTCTAAATATTTAGAAATTGAAAGCCAGGTATATCACCTCTGTTGCCTCTGTAGTTTGAGATTTCTCCCCTTTGCTCCCTGCCTTTTTCTTGTCTATCTTGATATCTTCAACAACAGGGGTCCACCACCTTTTATATTCTAAAAAGAAAGATATTGATATGTTATCCAATCAGTATATTCCAAAAATATCAGAGACTGGGTATTTTGATCCGCTAAAGTAACACACCTTTCATGACCTTGGCCTCATCTGGCACGATGCCGTTGTAGTTGAGCTGCATGAGAAGCTCCTGGAACTTGGCCGCCGACCAGTATCTGTCATCCCCAGTCTCCTCTCCTGGCCGAGTGAAGAAGCGGATGAACAGGTACTCGCTGAAGATGGGGCCCATGGAGCCAGCTGGTGGCCATGTCTGTTTCTCCATCAGGAGGGGGAGGATGGGGCGACCCATACTCACTGACAAATTTACCTGAGGAAAATAAAAAACGTGTGATTACTTGTGTACTTGTATTGCAAACATCTTACACGCTATATTTGATGTGTCTCACCTCCCTGTTACAGTTGGGCGACTTTGCATATTTCGGCGTCACACAGCTGATGATAACTTTGGATCCCCTGATTCCCTGGTCAATCTTCTCAAACAGCTTGTCTCCTCCTCCCATCTGACCAATGTCCATCCAGCATTCGTAGCCCGCCATCTCCAGATGGCGCTTCAGCAGCTTAACCTCGTTCTGGATTCCCCACTGGTAGCTAATGAAGACGACTGGAGGGGAGGCATACTCGAAAGGGTCATCCTCGACTACAGTCTCTGTGAAGTAACAGTATGCATATACATTAAAAAATAAAGAAGCTGGTAGGTGAATAAATGAACGTCTAAAGTTTCAGTCAATAATATTCTACATTAGTTCTTGTGGCTTATAAATAACCCATTCCAGTTACCAGTAACACCATTGGGAAATGGTGACTACAGACTCTATGGAGAACAATTGTGAATACTTATGAATATGTAGTAAGCAGGAATTGTTTGCGAACATTTATTTCGTATGCTTTTAAACGTTAGATCGTAGTTCTAACATAAGAAAATGAAATTCAGAAACTGTGCTCATATCTCCCAGACTGTTAAAGACACTCTTGTATGTCAATGAATTAAATATTAACAGGTTACCTGCCATCTTCATAGCATTCTCCACAATAGAGGCGGCATCCATCCGGTTCATCTCTTGTAGAGCCGTCAACACAGCATAGGAAGCCTCGCTGGTTTTACGTGTGGCGTACCACTCATTCAACAGGGCCATACAGGGATCATGTTGCTGGGCCCAGCCTCGGATGTCGTCGTTGTTGTAACCCAGGCGAGTTGACAGCAACCTCCAGTCGTGGTCCCCCTTGGGGTTGAGAAGCTTGGAGACATCTCTGGACCAGAAGGGAGCATGACTCAGGGTCTGGACAGTAGCCAACAAACAATATTAGTTAAATAACAAGCAAAACCTTGCGATAAAAAAGAACACTTTTGGAACATCTTCATCAAGTGTTTTACCCGTGAGTTAGGTGTTTGGTATTATCTTACCTGTTGTCAAAACTAACATGAGATTACATGCTCTATCAAAGATCGTTCTCAAATATATAGAGAGTTGTTTGCAAACCCTCACCTTGCCATCTATTTCTTCCACCTTGGCCACAGTTTCGTCCACCGTCTCCTCCAGAGCAACAATCTTCTTTCCCTGGGTTTTCACATCCTTCTTCACTGTCTTTATTTCCTTCTTCTGCTTGTCTACCTCCTTCGTGACGACCTTGACATTTTTCTGAGTATCAGTGACCTTGGTGTCGATTTCCTTTACATCATCCTGCGTCTCCTTGATATCACCAGATAAGGCTGCCAGACTAGTGATGATACCAAACCATGTATGTATGCATCGGAATAGCAATATGTCCCCATTCAAACTTTTTCGATAATACATTTGTACTAGAACAATAGACCTAATACAGTAGTCACCAACACATTATCATGGTCAAGGGAACTGACTCAATGGGAATTATGATCAAGTTCCAAGAGCCTACTTGCAAGTCTGATTATTTTAAAATATGCTATTATATTTAACTTTAGTATGCAGTTTAGTACTTTGTTTATGGCGCACATGCATAATTAATCTCCCCGAACGAAGATACTGCATATCATTTATATAATAATTTTGTGTAAAAAAAGCTGCAAAAGTCACGTCATCAGAATGGAAACCCTCGTCATGTTTTATTACAGAAAAGGCCCACGAAAACATGTCAAAACAGAAAGCGGTATACTCAAACTGGAACTAGAAGAAACAATATAAGTATGTGACTTTATGGTTTGAAATCTCAACGTAGGAATTAATATGAAAGTGGGTAAATACATTTACATTGTGTACAGCCATATTTTATTTGCAATCTGCATATACGAACCAAAATGTACATACCTCCTTCCTTCCATGATGTCTATTAAACCTGTGATTCCATCTTTGGTGTATTGTATTTGTGCTCTGGCGTGCACCTTTTCCAAGACAGCTCTGTGTTTGGTCAGCAGGGGTACATGCCTTCCCCCAACATTCCGCATGCCGTCCAGTACACACAGGAACAATGTCTGCTCTTCACGGCCATTTAATATCTTCACGTACAGATCTAAAACGGCTTCAGCATATTTCTGAAATTAATGTTTTCGCAAAAATACTAATCATTGCTTGGATTCATCGTTATTTGATTAAGAATATCTCTGTTCGATATTAACTCTTTGCTCTATCGGAGTAGGCGTTTGATCTGCACAAGCCATCAAGAATCATGTGCTTTGGGATCCCCCATACGTTTAAGTGATAGCATTTCTGGTTTTAAGAGATGTAGAGAGAAAAAAATAATTATTCAGTATCCCATTATATTATACCCATTATGTTATTAAAAGTAACCACGATCACTTTGCTTCAGGTTCCGTTCTATTTTTCATTCACAAAGAAATTACTGATTCTACAAGAAAAGTGTACACATTACACTGACAATTATGGATGAGAACAACCTCCATCCCTTTTAATATCGGAAGAAAGGTCAATGTACAGCCGTGTTCAGTTGCCATATGGAATACAGCCTGTTCCACCACCAACCTCTGATCTGACTCCGACTTGCTTGAAGACATTCATCAGACTCGGTTTGGCGTAGTCTACAATGTCGTTGTGGACTGCCAGTAGTGGGAGGAGTTTTCCAACTATTTCTGGGTGCTTTTTGGCCACGTCTTCCAGAACCATGATTATTTGTACGGCCATAGTCGGATCCTTCTTAGCATTGCTCCAAAGATCTTCCAAATTCCTCTCCGTGAACATCTGAGGAAATGTAAATGCAAATGTGAGGACATGCTTATCCTCTTCGCGAACACCTGGGATCATCAGTAATTTTCAGTGGTCCAATTATATAATTTTCACATTTTTTTTGCCCTTTACGCCAAAAGGAAACTGTATCGGTGGGTAATCTAGGCTTGTTATTCTCTGGCATTGGCAATTTATAGATACATGACATTCGCATTACTTAATTAACCAGGTCTCATCCAGGCGTTTGCTACACTACGCTTTGTATCTTTGCATTCACATTCTCTCTCTCTCTCTCTCTCTCTCTCTCTCTCTCCGTCTCTCCCCCCCCCCCCCCCCCCCTCTCTCTCTCTCTCTCTCTTTTCTTTCCAGCCTTATGGGGCTCAGATTATTCTTATTCACAAAAATCATGCATATAGCATTTTACATTTTAGTTGACGCAGATCATATTGGTTTAACAATTGCAAACCTCAGGGTGTAGTTTGGCCACGGCTGTGAACAGTTGCACCAAGTACGTCTTGTTCAAGGAATCGCTGGTGTTATACTGTGCCATAAACTTCTGAAATTCTTTGTTGATAGGACCAGGCTTCTCTGGGTAGATGGACACAATGGGCTCTGGTAACATACATACATATGGTAAAACTAACACGCCAACGTTAAAATGCTCAGTCTTCATTATCTGCCGAAACAAATTCAAAAGGACGTTAACAGGCAAATAGCGTTGAAAATTACAACTATATGAACATATACCCTTAAAATCAATGATGACAACAGATATTTTCGATCATGGTAAGTATGTCCTGCTCTACCGGCAGCATCTGCCACTAACACAATTTGCAAAAAGAGTAAAGATTTCGACCATTCCTTGTTTTAGCCCCTATATGCCGAGCGCCAGACAGAGTATGACGCGGCCGGGGGTCGAACCCCAGACCTTCTGCTCTCCGGGCGGACGCTCTACTACTAGACCACGGAGGCGGTCTCCTGAATACGAAGCCATGAAGAGATGTAATGTTAGGTCTCTTCTTATGTCTGCGTGTAGATGACCATATTATGGGAACTCTACGAAATAAGTAAACAATCCAATTCCTGTTCCAGGACCTTGGCACATTTGTCTGCAAGATTTGACATATTATACATCTGCAGTTCAACACCATTGATTGCAAGATGTATTTCAATTTCCAGCAAACCTACATAGTTGAAAATAATTCATTTTCTGATTTTTAAATGTACTCACGAAGCATATAGAACTTTTCATCTTCGAAATAACTGCGGACTAACTTGTCTACGTATGGAGCCAGCACTAATCCAGATTTAATGCATACAGTTTGAAGCATGGAACCTGTCATCTCTCGGACAGACTCGTCTTCGTGCTTCAGTAGATCAATGATCCCTCCAAGCATGGGTGCCGCCCACTCCATCTTGTTTATTTCGTCCAACTGCAATACAACACCGACAGATGCAATACAACACCGATAGGTTCAATACAACACCGATAGGTTCAATACAACACAGACAGGTGCAATACAACACGCACAGGTGCAATAAAACACAGGCGCAATACACAGACTGGTGCAGTGCAACTCAGACAGGTGCATTACAACATAGACAGGTGCAAAACAACACAGACGGGTGCAAAACAACAGTCGGGTGCAATACAATACAAACAAGGGCAATACAACGCAGACAGGTGCAATACACAGACAGGAGCAATACAAGACAGACAAGGGCAATACAACACAGACAGGGGCAATACAACATAGACCGGTGCAAAACAACACAAACAGGGGCAATACAACACAGACAGGGGCAATACAACATAGACCGGTGCAAAACAACACAAACAGGGGCAATACAACACAGACAGGGGCAATACAAGACAAAGTGGTGCAATACAACGCAGACAGGTGCAATACAACACAGACAGTGCAATACAACACAGACAGGGGCAATACAACATAGACCGGTGCAAAACAACACAAACAGGGGCAATACAACACAGACAGGGGCAATGCAAGACAAAGTGGTGCAATACAACGCAGACAGGTGCAATACAACACAGACAGTGCAATACAACACAGACATGGGCAATACAACATAGACCGGTGCAAAATAACACAAACAGGGGCAATACAACACAGACAAGGGCAATACAAGACAAAGTGGTGCAATACAACGCAGACAGGTGCAATACAACACAGACAAGGGCAATACAACGCAGCAACCAACAAGGCGCACCAAAAGAAAAAGGTCCGGATCAGTCATCTTCCCGACGCAAAGGCATCAACGGACTATAAAAATCCAGTTTCCACCTTTGCCGAACTGGGCGGAAATTCCGGACTTACGAGTCAATCAAAATCGAGTAACGATCTAGATATCCGGTTCGTAACAAAACAGGGATTTCGTGCAGATTTCGGTCGACTGCAGAATTTGCGAAACATGTGTACCATCAACTGAGCGTCGACAGATATTTTGCATATCTTATCATGTTTTTAATGAAGGTGCTCAAGTGATTTGATGCACTTCGCGGAGTAAGGCCCATTTTATCTTGACTGGGCGGCGCCACTGTTTTAAAGCAAATGCGAGTGATATGAGAGGTGGAATCTAATTGGTCAATAGGAGCGACAGAGAAGGGACGTAACCACATAACCCTTAATCGACCGCAACGACCGAACCATGAAATTGCAGCTCAGTTCAGCATGGGTGGAAACTGGACTTTTGCCTCGGAAAGATGAGATCAGTACTCATAGAGAATACATAACATATACCCATGTAGTGACAATCTTTTACAAATATTACCTTGCTTAACACTGCCATAGCAACAGTGGTGTAGACGCTGAAGTAGACGCTGCCTGGCTCCCCCGTGTATGGGTGGTAGAAGTCCTTCTTCACAACCCTGTTGACGATGGAGACCAGCACGCTGTAGTCGTCTTTAGTCAGCAGGTTCCCGGCCCTATTAATATGCGTACAATGTTGAATGGAGAGAACAAACTTAATGATAAAAAGGTAACGGATAAATTGACAAATATGTGCTTTTAAATAAGTATGCCTTTTTTGTACCATTATATATATATATATATATATATATATATATATATATATATATATATATATATATATATATATATATATATATATATATATATATTATATATATATCGTCAGTATACAATATGTTGCTGTTTAAAGCAAATAATTACAAGCTGAACGTGAACTAAAACTGAAAACTACCCAAGGCCGTCTGTATTACTGTTTTTCATTTCATTTTTCATTGTGATTTTCATTTCCAGCCGATCCTAAATTACCTTTCCACCAAAACATAAAATACGATACTTTCGTTTGTTCATTCGCCCGCCAAAATGTATCCCCCCGCTATAAGAAGAAAATGGAAAGAGAAAATTATTCAGGACCAGCTTTAAATTCTGAGCGATTTTGGCACATGTCCCAGGATATTAGATGGTATACCAGTTGTATTCTCAAGCGAAGTCATTTTTCTACTTTATTCAAATTTCTTCCGACCGACCGCTTCCCCTGAAGCTGAGCACTGAGATGAGAAACAACATGATATGGATGGCCAAGCGTATAAGATTTGTTTCTTGTTTCACGCCACACTCAGCAATATATTCCAGCTATATAACGGCGATCTGTAAATAATCGAGTCTGGACCACACAATCCAATGACTGATATTGTGAACAACGATCCTCGCCGTCGGGGTACGATGACACGCAATCCCACCAACCAACCAACCAATCCATTTGGTCGTCTCTTACGACAATCATAGGTTGTTGGGGACCTGTCCTAACACGGAATCCCCACCGGGTCTAATATAAGGTACTCACTTTATACCACTTACGGCATTTTGCGATAAATAATTTATAATGCCTGAGAAGTCTGTGTTTTCAAGCCAGGGGTAACTGTCGTCTTTCAGGGCAGTGTCAATCGCCCGGAACACTTTCATCAACAAGTCCTTATCTTTCTGAAATGATCATACAAAACACTGAAGCATGAACCTATATATGTGACAGCATGTGCTGAACTAGCTTGCTGGAGGATAGTATAGTGGTTAAAACGTTCACCATTCATACGGAAGACCCAGGTTCGATTCCAACACGTGTGAAATCAATGTTTTGTGCCCCGCGGTTGAACGATCATTAATATTGCTAAAAGACTCTATTCACTAACATTTGATTAACTGACCAGTAATGCAATACCACATAAAGTAAAACCCTGTTTGTCCGGACAATGCCTCCCCTGTAAAATCGTCCAGATTAACATATATCCGGAAACACAGATCATGGGTACAGAGTACTCGAAGATGTTTCCAGCAGTGCACGTCCAGAGGGACGGTTTCCGGATAAACAGGGACCGGAATCAAGAAGTTTGAGAGTTATGTGGTATAATATCGTTTTGCATACATGCGAGGAATAAAAGCTACATTTCCCATATGACGGACCGACTGCGAGACACATATTTCCCCTTAATATAGTGTCGATCCATATAGCGTGGACTGAAGTTTTTTTCAATATATGTACATGACATTGAACATGGCAGGAGTCTCACTTTAGCATCAAACTCGGTTCGGTCCACCAACCCATAACCAAGACTGTACAGGGATTCATTCTTCTTCTCTACGATGCCGAGAAGAAAGACGACCATAGTGTCATGGATCTTATCCTGGACTCGTGCAATCCTGCAAGTCAGAATCATTACCATTAGATGCTGATGATGGTTGTTATTATTGTTGTTGTTGTTGTTGTTATTATTATTATTATTATTATTATTATTATTATTATTATGACCCAAAATTTCATATCTATTCATATTTACGAGTGTAAATATACACCAGTAATGAGGCATATACACGTAAAACACAAGTATAAAAATGTGTTCATACTACCAGGGCTTATTCCTCAGAGCTAAGGTACGCTTTATTATGGTGAAATAAAGCATTGCAAGAAATATACACTATATAAAGGAAAGCTTAACACAAGCATGCTTTTGTATTGTCCTATGATTAGTACACCATGCAAACACAACTTCGAAGTCTGATGTCTGTTTTACTGATACATTAAACAATGAGGAGTATTAGGACAACTATACACTCTGAGTAAAGAGAATGTGTTTGTATTGCGACACTGTCTTCTTACTACGTGTATCTCTTCCGAGAATGTAAGGACTTATTACATATCACAATACACGAGGATACACGCCGGTTGACAATCTCTCTCAATATCCTGGATATTTATCTTTATAATCATTAAGCTGTTCCATGAACAACGTCCATGTATCATTAAGCTGATTTCAGCAGCAGAATCACCTACTTGATCTGATCCAGGAAGCTGCCTGTAAACGATGTGTACGCATCCAAGATGTCCTCACGGTCATCCGACTCAGGGACCTTTACTTGACTGACGGCCACAAAAATTGCCTTGGCTTCTTCTACATGTTCCTGAAAAGTACAAATCACAACATCAACACAAACTGGCACACGGCGGTATTTAGAAGGAAAATATTGCCATAAAATGAACCTTTTCGTATGAGATAAACCTGTTACGACATTTTGGTTACTGGGTCAGCAAATCTCTTATTGTATATTTTCTTTGCAATTAATCTGATGGGTATGGTGCCATTGTTACTTATAACTGATAACATAAGTACTACACCCACAATCTAACAGATCTGTCGGTTTACGAAATAATACAATCTATAAATTTCAGTAAGATAGGTTTACATCGCTCTCAGCAATCTCAGCAACGTCCAAGCCGTATCACGGCGATATGTATTTAGAAAAATATAAAATAAACTGAGGTTCAAAAGAAACCATACCTCATATGTTTGACTTTCAGTTGAAAATATCTTAAGTTAGTGATATCATATAAAAATTAACTGTACTGGTGCTTAGTCAACACTCAAAGAATATGAAAACACTTCTATATGGATTTATTCTTTAAAATATTAATTGTTTTTTTGCATTGTACACAACTGCTGATGTGTATCTGAGACTTCATATCTTTGAAAATCAATACGTTTGCTTTTTCGGCACAAATATACAACATTTCAAACATGGTAGGAAGCAAGTGGTTGCAAATTCATTTTTCTTACCAACTTTTTCATTAAGCCAATTTATTTTTACACAAAATTACCCAGTCTTTACCCAGTTTTACAAACCATTGCAGGAATAAATTATGGTCAAATAGACATAATCAAATTTAGCAACAGTTCTTACAATGTTCAATTACATAAAACACTAACTCTGTATACTTTCTTTTGCCCCTCAGTTTACTTTTTTTTTAAATCTTTAAATAATTGAAAACAGGTTCGAGCGTCTATCTCATATGTCTGTATTACAATGAATGTTTATTTTTTGGCCAATGTATATGTGTTTTATGTCTGTTCTAATCCGTACAGATTAAAGTCAATCTTACCTTCCATTTGAGAGCCGTTTCCTGCTCAGACAATGCCGTCTTCGCCGCCCCTACGGTCGTCATCAGAGGGACTTTGATTAGAGCTTTGATCAGATTGATAAGAAGTGTGACATGGTCAGGGGTTCTAGAAGAAAATAAATTTAACCGTTGACATGAGCCAAAAGAGATGACATCAATTATACCTTCGTCTGACATCACATTTAATTAATGTTAAACAGTTAACAAGAAAAGACACACTCGCTATCACATGATGACGCAAACGGCGAACTTTTGGTACAACCGTGTTGCCTGTACGTTGCTTGCATTTTCCCGGGGCAAGGGGGGTAATTAATTGAATTCCAGTTTCCACCTTTGTCGAACAAGGCTGGAATTATGGAGTTGGACTAACGAGTCTATGCATAGTCCAATCAAAATCCCGTAAAGAAATTGACATCCGGTTCGAAAACAACATGGGGAATGGCGTGCAGATGTCGACCGCTCTAAAAATCCTGCAATCGACCGATATTTTCCAGATAATTATGTTTTTAATCAATGTGTTCAAGTGGTTTCATGTATGACCCGTTTTATTACAAGAAAGATCTGACTATTGGTCTTGATTGGCTGCCGCCATTTTGTTTGAAGCAAATGCAAGCGAGCGATATGTGAGATGGAATCTGATTGGTCAGTAGTATAGACAGAAGGGACATAACTCGCAATAGCCAATGGTGGCGCTCGCTACGATTGAGGCACGAATTCCCCCTAGTTCGGCAAGGGTGTGAACTGGACTTTTAAAGTTAGTTAGTTTCCATTCCTCGAGAAGATGATTGCTTGTGGAAAAATGTAGGAACGTCGTCCTATTTATGTGTAAATTATTGCACATGTTCACGGTTTCTGATAATTACAAAAGCAAAATCATGCATTTACAGAATATCAAATAATTATCATTTGTGACATACTTGCCCATTGCTTTAACAAGCACTTCTGAAACGACTGCATCCACAAATCTGATAGCCAAGAATGTTTGGTCTTTAGCTTGTTCCACAATCTCTGTCAGCTTCTTGCATACGCCCGCAAACATCTTCACCTTGCCCTGGAGGTGCATGTATTTGTACAGTGAGTAGATGAGTTTGTAGACTCGTCGCAGTATCACAGAAATGGAACCAGATAACAGATTACCGGTGATTACTGGTGTTAAAAGAATGTCCTACCTTAACAAGACTCTCTTCCACATGGTAGAAGTAATAGCCCACAGCTTCCACCAACTTATGCACGGGTTTTCCGGCTTTCTTGTCAATAATCTCAGCTGCAAAGTCGATGATTTCGCTGTAAAGGTCCTTAATATTTTCTGCGTCACTGACAATAAGAAGCAGAAAAATAGTTATAGCCATGTTCTCTAACTTTAAAAATGACATTTTCAGGAGACTAAAGTTCTGCCAGTCCTTTCTTAGCAAAGGGCACAAAGCATCCATTATACAAATGTGACAAAATGATCAGTGACAAAATGATGTCCCTTTTTTCACCTGTACCATATGTTCCCATGTTTTTCAGGTGAACAATTGACTTAAATTGCGTGTGTTTGAGATGGCTGCCACCGGTTGGACAGGATACGCTCACATTTTCGCGAACACCTGGTTTCATCACTATTCGATAGCGAGTCATAAACACACGCTCGTGATACTGTCGGAATCGTACAAGTGACTATGCTTTTGGGGAAGGTTTCTTGTGGTTATGGAAAGGGTTTTGTCGCTTTGATTTCAAAAGGTCGTTTCAGTGGCATATAGGGCAAGGTTATCATAACCTATCAGATTACAGTAGGCGAGGTTTCTTTAATAAAAATACAAGCTTCTTAATCATCGTAAAAGTAAGATTGACGGGTCGTGAGTGAATCGTCAACTGAGTATGGTACTTAAAACAAACAAACAAGGAACAAACAAGGACATGACAACGCCGCATTATTGATAGGTAACGGCGCGGTGTCCAAACAAGGACATCCATAGCACATGGATAAATGATTTTTACTGCCCTTACTTTATGGCCTCAAAGAACGTTGAGAGTCCACTTTCGATACTATCAACGGCACTCGTATCCCTTGGGAAGGATTTGTCCATTACCATCTCCTGCAGGCGAGTCAGGAACACCACATACGCTGCCTTGTCAGTCACTCCCTGGGGCACGAGAAATACTGCTACTGTCATACACAGTTGGGTGAATGAACGCGTGTGCTCTCTCAACCTTTCAACGTATTTACTCCAAGTATGTCAGTTTAGTTCAAGGTGTCGACAATCTGGATTTCTGGGGTGTTTTTGATAATCTTTTCCAGGAGCCTGGCTCTTACTTTTAGCACAAACAAATCGTATGTCTTGATGCAGGACAGGAAAACAACTCGGTGTCAATGGTCGGTGTTCAAATATGGACTCATAAGACCAGGACAATTTGACTTAACCATATTGTATTTTATGTTAACTACTCAGTTGCAGTGACTTGCTACATATCATGTCACCTACTGACCTGTAGTGACTCGCTACATATCACGTCACCTAGTGACCTATAGTGGCCTATACATATCACGTCACCTACTGACCTAGAGGACCTTTACATATCACGTCACCTGGTGACCTGGAGTGACTATCTACATATCACGTCACCTACTGACCTGGAGTGACTTTCTACATATCACGTCACCTACTGACCTATAGTGGCCTTTACATATCACGTCACTTACTGACATGGAGTGACTTTCTACATATCATGTCACCTGCTGACCTGGAGTGACTTTCTACATATCACGTCACCTACTGACCTATAGTGGCCTTTACATATCACGTCACCTACTGACCTGGAGTGACTTTCTACATATCACGTCACCTACTGACCTGGAGTGACTTTCTACATATCATGTCACCTACTGACCTGGAGTGACTTTCTACATATCACGTCACCTACTGACCTATAGTGGCCTTTACATATCACGTCACCTACTGACCTGGAGTGACTTTCTACATATCACGTCACTTACTGACATGGAGTGACTTTCTACATATCATGTCACCTACTGACCTGGAGTGACTTTCTACATATCACGTCACCTTGTGACCTATAGTGGCATTTACATATCACGTCACCTACTGACCTGGAGTGACTTTCTACATATCACGTCACCTACTGACCTGGAGTGACCTTTACATATCACGTCACCTACTGACTTGGAGTGATAAAGTGTCTGTATATCCAGTCAGCCACACCATACATTCATGTCACCGACTGACCTGGAGCGGCTTGCTATCAAAGTGTCTGTTTATCCACTCAGCCATATTAGACATCATCTCTCTCTCCTCCTCCTTCCGGTCTTGGAAGCCAAATTGAAAGTACATGTACAGGTCCAGAAACTCCGCCCTGTTGGCCACACACTGCTCGTCACTGAAAGTGCAACGTTACATGGTTATGTTATGTTCATAACTATTTTGTGCATGATCCCTAAAATGTCATATATGTACACGAAGTACAAGGAACATTCATTCTTGAAACCCTAGACACATTTACCTGCGGAATAGTTTTATTGGCAGCTGTCTATCGCAACTTACAATACGTTTGTAATAAAAATATTCACCTATCGTAACACACATGTGGAAGCATCTGTATTATTTAAGGTAACAGACAATGCAACGTACGTGAATCCATCGTCTAGAACATAGGTCATGTTATTCCTGACCTCACTGGTATAGTCCTCATAGTCAATCTTTTCTTTCGTCTTGTACTCTCTCTTACACACCGTCAAGATTTTCTTCACCTGTTCGGCTTTCAGCGTCTGTGAGTAGTATGAAACAATATCGTTATTTCCTGCTTCTCATACAAAGGGACATCCTAACAAGAAAGTCAAAACAAGGTATTTTGGACAAGAATAACCATCAAATAGCCAATTCCCTTCCACAGATTTACACACCAGACCAGTGAGACCGCCTCACCTCTTGTCTATTCAGAGCTGTGCATAAGGAATCAGAGTGACAATACACTCTCCATAAGACTGTATGACAAGAGGGATGACTTCAACTTTCCAATAGTCAACGTTCTCTTTATGGCGAGCAATATTACTGCAACACCAGCCCTTGGGGTCTATATTTCACGGCTTTTGAGGGACAATCGAACATGCTACTAATCTACTAAGATGTCAAAGAGCGCCATACGATTCTTTCTCAGAAACCGTTTGATCAATGTTACAATATTCAAGGCCATTCGAGGTTTTATAGTAGACATGTGAAGGACATTTCTAAATTTGACGCATCACTTGCAAGAATGAGGTCCGATGCAATTCCTTTTTTTTACTTGTACCATATGTTCACGTGCATTTTAGGGTGAACAATTGATTTGCCTTTGCATGTGTTTGTGATGGGTGCCATTCTGTTTTATGTAACATTCTACTGTTTTTTAGAGTTTTTAACAGATGCTGATGAATTCCTTCCAGACTCACGTGGCAGTAGTCTTGGAAGTCGCTGACACCGTACACCTCCCTGATGAGTTTAAGGTGCGTGGTGCCGGGTCCACATGTGATCAACTTCAGGACGAAGTCGAGCAATGGGTCAAAGAATTCTTTGGGTTTTCCCTGGTTTTCATCGATGACAAACCTGTTGAGGAATGAAGATCGTGCTAAATCAACACACACTTCTGATATACACACACTAAAGATATCCTCGTATACACACGTATCACACTCACTTATGATATATACACACTGTTGATACATAGACACCGATGGTATATATCAAAACACATTCATTTAAACATACGTACATTGTTCCCAGATACACGCAATAGTGATATATATAAGAGTACAAAGAAAAGTCTATATGTTTGGACACAAACTTTTATTGACGATCTCCGGGGTTTGATTTGGCTATATGACATGTTTTATCTCGTCCTTGTCGCTTCTGTGTCTAAAACCTGCTTTGTGTGACCTTCTGTGACTGTTAAGAAAACATTCTGTAACTGTCAAGATAACATTCTGTAACTGTAAAGAAAACATTCTGTACCTGTCAAGAAAACATTCTGTAACTGTCAAGATAACATTCTGTAAC
Organism: Haliotis rufescens; assembly: GCF_023055435.1. NCBI lineage: Eukaryota > Metazoa > Mollusca > Gastropoda > Lepetellida > Haliotidae > Haliotis > Haliotis rufescens. The sequence goes on along the minus strand of NW_025963779.1, from coordinate 53,710,456 downwards.
TGTCAAGATAACATTCTGCAACTGTCAAGATAACATTTTGTAACTGTCAAGATAACATTCTGTAACTGTCAAGATAATATTCTGCAACTGTCAAGATAACATTCTGTAACTGTTGAGAAAACATTCTGTACCTATAAGATAACATGATGTAGCTGTCAAGATAACATGATGTAGCTGTCAAGATAACATGATGTAACTGTCAAGATAACATGATGTAACTGTCAAGATAACATTTTGTAACTGTCAGGATAACATTCTGTACTTGTCAACATAACATTCTGCAACTGTCAAGATAACATTCTGTACTTATCAAGAAAATATTCTGTAACTGTCACGATAACATTCTGTAACTGTCAAGATAACATTCTGTAACTGTCAAGATAACATGATGTAGCTCTCAAGATAACATTCTGTAACTGTCAAGATAACATGATGTTACTGTCAAGATAACATTCTGTAACTGTTAAGATAACAGATCCGTACGTTATGCAGGTTGAGATGTTTTCGAAGGCAGTCATGGCCATGGATCCTGCGGGCGAGTCCTCTGTTGGGAAGTCCGCCACACACACCTTCCCCTGCAGGACGGTCAGTGCGTTCAGAACCATCTTCTTGTTCACTGTTCCCTCCAGATTCTCGGATGTCCAGTCACTCAGTTCCTCCTCCATCTTCTCCTGCAGGGCCTCGGTGCCCTTCTTCAAGTCATACTTCTTAATGATGGCGTCCATGGTGCTACCTGGAACAGATGTGCAAGCGTCTGTCGAGGACGGTACAAGTATCTACTCTTATCTGTATGTGTAAGTCAGACATTCTCTGACGCGCTTCGTGAGCGTTTAAAATGTCACTTTCAGAAGTGTTCTATATTTGAGTTGACATACCTGAACATCAGATCTTCTAAGGAAAACACAACCTTCAAATTACATAAGTATTCCTCACACCCTATATTTGACGTAAATAATGAATAATGTGAAGTTTACACCGTATACGGCTTTTCCATTGGACGAGAGATCGATCACATGACTGCGAAACTGAAGTTTATAAGTGTATGCACGACACATTTTGACGTTCAAACGTTTTTCGCGTACTGTAGTCTTGAAATGACGTAAACACAGACGGACTACTGCCACATTCCTGGGGAAACCCATGGGAAATTTTTAGCACGAATAAATATAGTAGATATGAATACTAGTATTACATGAACAAAATATTTTTCAAATTAACTTGTTTGTGTTAATACTTTTCACGGGTGTTTTTCGTTTTAAGATGCTATTATGTTGAGAACTGATTCCAGGAACTTGATAAATATGGTCTAATTTGTCTGTTCTATGTGAAAAGGTTTAAACCTTTACGCATGGAGGTATAAAAGAGGTACTGCTTGCTGTGGATCTATAGCCGATTTTAAATGACGAGCTTCATGACAGTATTACCTGTGACTGGAGGAACGGTGGCTCAGTCGTCCAAGGCGCCGCAATTCGCTGTATAGAGTTGCGTCCCTTGGGCACGCCAGAAACCTATGATCGTTAGTTCGAATCCCGGTTCGCCTATGTTTCTAGGTTTGTCAGCACCATAGTCGTGCCCGTGGGTTTCACCGTGATATTACTTGAATACTGTTCATATCGGCGTTAAACCAACTCACTCACTCACTACATGTGACTGACCCTGCAGAACGTCGTCACGATTGTACAAGTCACCTGAACGGGCAAATGTCAACAGTTAATGTCTTATTTGGAAAGGGATTAAACTCTCGGCATCTGTGGTACGCGCCTATGTCGATATCGGGAATTGCAATAAATAAACATTTCAGTAACTGACATGAATAGACATGCATTCACATATTCAAAACGTATCTTAAGCCATGATAGATTGATTTGTATGAGCGTTCATTGACGTTCATGTGGTAATCTATGGTTGCCAGGCATTGTTTTGTCATATACATCATGCTTCAGGTTCTGGTTCTTCTCTTTGTCAGTTCATTTGTTTGTCAGAAATTTCGACTGTATCAAGGTGTACATGCACCCCTTCATCTATTTACACCTTCCTACGGTGGCCCAAAGGGACATGGAGTCTGTTTTTCAATATTTTGATATTTCACTTACTTTTATCGTAACCTTTTGCAAACTTCTTTGATAGGCATTTAGAAGTTGGAGTACTATAAAAGGATAAGAATTTATGGATGAACAACTTCTTTAAGCTTGATAACGGTGTTAGAACCTACACCGAAACGTCGCTCTTAATTGAAATAATTGTCTTAATTGTTCATCCATAAATTCTTATCCTTACTTTTGCAAATTAATGATACATCATGTATAAAAACAACCGAAAACATGGAAAATGTACTTTCAAGTAGCTATTGAATCGCTGAAATGTGAAGCGAAAATGTCAACAACTAAAAAGGAAATGTCAAAAACAAAAACGAAAAGGTCAAAAACTAAAATGAAAATGTCAAAAACAAAAAATAAAAATGTCAAAAACAAAAGCGAAAATGTCAAAAACTAAAATGAAAATACAGAAAACTATTTCCACCGCGGTGTAAATATTATCACCGTAGTGGAAATAGTTTTAACCGCGGTGGGAATATTATCACCGCGGCGGAAATAGTTTTCTGTATTTTCACTTTCGTTTTTGTTTTTGACATTTTCATTTTAGTTTTTGACCTTTTCGTTTTTGTTTTTGACATTTTCATTTTAGTTTTTGACATTTTCGCTTCACTTTTCAGCGATTCAATATCTTCTCTATACATGATTTATCACTTATTGGTATGACAATTCGTGTTAATTTGCAAAAGGTTACGATAAAAGTAAGTGAAATATCAAAATATTGAAAAACAGACTCCATGTCAATTATGGGCCACCGTACCTTCCACGTCGGTCTTCTTGGACAATTATCTGTCCGTATGCATAGTCGTCATGATGGTTTTCATCTCGTGTTGCTTATTTGTGTGTTTGTTTGTTTGTTTGTTTGTATTTCATATATTTTGGGTACTACAATCGTACAGGTAAAGTTACACGTTATAAGACATTTATTCAAATAGCCTAAACAAATATGCCACGTCATGGGGAAGCTTTGTTCAACCAAGAACCAATGTAAATGATATCCACATGGACCAGTACAGTTCGTGTATTGTGTTGACAAAAGGAGCGGCTTGAGGCCAAAAGGTTTGGGTTGTCATCAACTCGATCAATGTTTAGCATTTCTATTCTGAATGAAGTTGTAGCTTTTCAGCTGTTTGTATTTTATTTATTCGAGGCATATCTTACTTAAAGATGTGGAGTTAAATTGGCCCGTAGTAACCTATGCTTGTTGTAAAGGTTCTACACGCACCGTGATCTGGGCGGTTGTGTGTCATCGAAGTACATCGGTGTGTAACTTTGCTGATAATGCCAAACACTGGTTTGTCTGGTCCATACTTGATTATGTACAGTTTACCGTCACAAAGCTGGAATATTGCTGAGTTAGGCGTTACACAACAAACAAACAAACAAACAAACACACACACTGATACTAGAAATGTAATTCACACACATCGCGAATAATGACACAAAGCATTAGGCTGGTGACAAAGACAGGTACATGTGTTGTATCGTCCTCCTGATATCAGGAAAAGAACCCCTCTGTCTCATGAACTTGCTCGTGTCCTATGTTTTAGACTTATCGAATCTCCACACGGGGTGGTATTTTACTCAAGTGTATCTAGAAGTGTTCTGTGGAACGTAACCTATTGAAAACCGTATGTAACATGTTGATCGCGTCAACCGAGCTGTATATTCCTGCGTACACCGGACAAGCTGAACAAATATATAATTACAGTGAAAAGAATACAGCTTTATCTCATTCTTACCTGAATGCTTGACTATCTGGTGTACCTGTACATGGCGGACATTGCCGTACACCGGTGTCTTCGTTCTTTGTTTCCCATGAATATGTGTAATTTGTATTGATCATTTCAACAAACAGGGTGAGGGGGCGTCTCAAAACCATTGCTGTGATTTCAACACGTGACGGAGAGTGAACAGACTGTTAGACTACACTGGATTTACCTCTCTGGTGTAAGACTAGACAGTTGTATATACAAAACCAGAATGTACCACAGTACTGTATAGTATGCAGAAAGAGAAATGTGAACACCCCTCAGTGTTGTGATATGCTTGTACCTGGGTGGTTAACCTGTGGGCTTGTTTCGATAGATATTAAATGCAGAATTACGAACTGAATATCTGTTCGGAGAAACACGTCTTCATTTCGAGAGACTGAGTTAAAAATACCCTTTATAACAAAAACCTCCCTTATGTATGAGTCAGATAATCAATTTCAGTTCCATACTGTCAGCTCTATGTAAAATGATGGCTGTTTATATTAGTTTGATAAACTACCCCGCGGATCTTTTTATAAGGGGCACCATCTCAGTAGTCACCAAGCACAAATTGTGAATGGAGGTCTATGAGATCTTTACAGTGAACGACCCACAGAGACAGATCGATGTATTGCGGAACAGTGAATGCAGCATAGCAACGTGTCAACAAACAACTGATAACACACGTCACGCATATACACGCGGTAGACACACACTCGGGGGCGTGTTTGAATAACGGCAACGCCATGCGTGTCTGTTATGTAGCATACCAGTTCAACGGGCACCGGGAATGCTTATTCAGTCATATCAGAGACCATATAATAGATATGCTCTCTGATCATATGTTTAAGCTTCGTACTACATGATCATATTACTATTTAAAACTTTATTTAAGGAATATAGTTCTCCATTACTCATTATACACATATACAGTAAGGGAGATAGGTATACGTTAGTAGAAAGAAAAACCGTGTCTCGATTTGTCGTGTTTGACGATTTACCTCATAGTCCCAGAAACATCATAGCGGCACTATATGGGGATCTTTTATCTGCACTCCGCTTGTCTCGTTATCCGTTATCTCAATACGTCGTTTATGACGATTTACTTCATGGTCACCGCACTATATCGCCATCTTTTATCTGCACTCCGCTTGTCTCGTTATCCGTTATCTCAATACGTCGTTTATGACGATTTACTTCATGGTCACCGCACTATATCGCGATCTTATATCTGCACTCCGCTTGTCTCGGACAATGGTTAACTCGACATTTACTGGATGTTACCATGGCTTCGAGTTAACGAAGTTTCAATCTACTTACGCAGTGAAATAGGGATGACAAAAGTTGACTGTAGATGGTTCTAGAGGGCATATTGTGGACTGCGTCGTAAAACAACTGATGAAAGGTGACGCTGTCTTCTCGAGTGAGTGAGTGTAAAATATCTCTGTCAACGGTACGTTTCTTGCAGTGAGTTTACGTCTACTTTAGGTTGTATTTCTGGCAATGTATCAAGGAAAGGGCTTCACAAGTTATACTAATGTGGGAGGTCGAACCTTGGTCTTCGGCATAAACATACGCTTTACCAGCTGGGCTACACAGCCCAATAGTTACATAGAAAAAATACAGATACATATACTGTATAGTAATGTATATCTATGTTTATGTATGAATATCACAGCATCGCGTGGGCAGCAGAGGAACCAGTCTCAAGACCTTCACAGATGCTAATGATACATAGTAGCCTTACCCGTGAAGATGCGGGGAAGAATAGGTTCTCAGCAATCCATGCTTGCTGTAAAAGGCGATTATGCTTGTCGTCAGAGGTGACTAACGGGATCGGGTGGTCAGGCTCGTTGACTTGGTTGATGCAAGTCATCGATCCCAATTGCGTGGATCGATGCTCATGGTGTCAATCACTGGATTGTCTGGTCCAGACTCAGCTATTTACAGACCGCCGTCACATAGCCGGAATATTGCTGAGTGCGTTGTTAAACAACAAAAGAAACAAAACACAGCAGCCTAGTGGTAAAAGCATTCCCTCGTCTCGCCGAAGGTCCGGGTTCGAGTCCTCACATAGATACAATGGGTGAAGCTCGATTCTGGTGTCATACCAGCTGCTGTGATATGATTGGAATATCATTAAAAGCGGAGTAAAACCAAACGAATTCACTTTAATGAAGATCTTCCACTGTACAATAGAAGCGCACATAAAGCGTTAAGGGCGATATGTGTATCGATTTACCCAGCGGTACTTCAGTGAGGAACCAGCTCAAAAATAAATAGTTGGATATATTCTCGGCACTCAAACAAATAGTAAAACTATGCAATAATTATCAAAGAAAATCAATTCAAGAATAGACTGTACTGTAGGATCGTGGGGTGGCTTGTGGTGTGGTTGGTAGTGTGTTCGCTTGCCATCAGAAAACAAGGGTTCGATTCCCTGTCTTCGGCAAAGTTTTATTATTGTTAAAATATGTGTACTTCCTCACTCACTCACTCACTCACTCACGCACTCCGTGTGATAACAAGGGTATATCGACCCGTCACAAAGATCCGGGTCAGAATTAACGGTATCGAGTGGTCAGGCTCTGTGACTTAGCTGACTTATGTCATCGTATCCAAATTGCGGCGTTTAACATCAAACAAACGAGCGTGTATGGACTCTAGAAACAGCGATAAACAGGAAACATCTGACGGGTTTATTTCTGTAAAATATCACAGACGACTTGACAGTAAAGTAAAATGTTATATAAATTGCACAAAATATTTTAACTCACTACAAACTGCCTAACACGAGCAATAATTATCAAAATATATAACATATCCTTGTTAAACATGAATACTGTTACGAATAAATTTAGTAAATATATACTAAATATAACATCACATAAATACATGATGCATAAAACCCATGAGACTGCTGCAATGCCAAGGCACACATGTGTGGACGGAATAAATAAATAAATAATAATTAATGTCAACAAAACAACATTACACAACATGAACGTGGCTGCTTATATTGTATTCACTTCATTTAAAGCCCTTGATATATTGAACAGAAGTTTATTATAAAAATGACAGCGTCTTCAAACAATGAAGGCTTAATGAATAATACAACAAGGAAACTCAACAATTAAACAGAACGTAACTGGCAAAATAATGATATCAACACTGCGAATAAGTATGCAGGAATTGTTAAATAACAGTATTATACAGAATATTTTCTAAACTCAAACAATAATAACTTAGTCACACAGCAGTAATAACTTAGTTTGATCATAACTAGTTTTCCTCATTTTGGCTAAACATGAACTATATTAAACATGAGAATGTGATTAACTGCACTAAGCAACATCCTGGCCACACAACACACAGACACAGACACACGCACGCACGCTGGCACGCACGCACGCACGCACGCACGCAAGCACGCACGCACACGCATACACACACTGGAACTCAAAGGCAATGAGGAAGCAATTCGTTTGACTGCTGGTATGCATTCCCCTGTAACTATTTTCGTAAACAAGAACCTATAATTATCAGATGATTATTTACATATGAAATCTAGTTCTGGATATGAAATAATAATTTTTTAACTCTAAAACTGATCTACTTTACGACATTGCCCACACAGAAAAAGGAAACCATTTCTGTGCGGTGGCTGACATCGAGAACAAGAGTCTTTGTTATCCCCATCATTGAAAGCTACAGCTTCATCTTCGGAATGACCCTGATCTTGGCTTTCGTGTTCACCAAGGACTTGGTTTCCTGTAGAACTCGCACGAGTAAAATCAAAAAAAAGATCGTATACAATCTCACTTGCCGCCGCAACATCATCGCCATCATCAACAACATCATTGGAACCTACAGCCTCACCCTCAGAATGACTCTGATCTTGGTGTTCATCTTCACCACCAACTCTGTTTCCTGTAGAACTCGAGCTTGTAAAATCAACAAACTCAGTCGAAATGTTCCTTGCCGAGGCAAAATCATCCTGGTCCGTATCTGACTTTGACCTTTCACTTCTTGTGGACGTTCTTGACCTTGACTTTGTCTGGTATTGCAGAGAGCGACTGTTATCCCCATCATTGGAACCTACAGCCTCATCCCCAGAATGACCCTGAGCTTGGCTATCGTTTCCTCCACCGACTCCGTTTACTGTATAACTCGAGCTTGTAAAATCAACAAACTCAGTTGCCGTCGCAACGTTTGAATCACCTTCTAGACTTTTACCAGAATTCTCGAGATCAGCATGGTCGACATTGTTTGGATCTACCCCAGGCTGTGCCGAGTCGCCCCACTTGATCTTCCCAATTACGTCTTTGGCCTAATGTCGAAAATGAGAAGATGATCAGTCGATGGAGCTAGTTTGTACGTCACCACTTTTCATATGCTAAGTTTGGAGATCGATAATCCTCAATCTAGCCCAATACAGAGGCTCCATGTTTGACAAATTTAGTCAATAACGCCCAAAACCTGGTATCCTTGTGGAATCCTGATATATTCCATCCTCATCAACTGACGTATATAAATACACGTAGCAATGTGAGAACTGTCACTTTCACATGTTACACCCGTCCTCGACTATCTATTGTCTACTATTCTACTATTACCCGGACCCATTCTCAACAACCGCGTCGTTTGGGATAATGACGTCTCCGTTTCCCTTACCAGTAACTTCCCACAGACTTCCCCGTTTAATCCAGTCGGACACAAAAAGAAGTGAATGGTTCCAGTACGTTTGCCATTAAAAAAATGGAGATACAAAATAATAGATATCGACGAAGCGTTACACCATCAAATACCCGTGAAGATCCTGTTTACAATTGGTTTTCAGCAACCCATGCTGGTCTCAAGAGGCGACTAACGGGATCAAGAGGTCAGGCTCGCTGATTTGGTTGATACATGTCATCCTATCCTGATTGCGAAGATCAATGCTCATGATGCCAGTCACTGGATTGTCTGGTCCAGACTCGATTATTTACAGACCGCTGTCATATAGCTGGAATATTGCTGAGTGCAGCGTTAAACAACAAACAAACACCATCGAACCAAACCTACCCATCTATGTATGACCGCCGCTCCCGCACTAGCCTCCCAGACCTGGTCCAGGGAATGCTTGGACAAGATGGCATCTGCTTCCGTAAGCCGGTCGTGGCTCACCCGTTCCGGGTGGAACCTCTCTATACAGTTCAGGATGCTGGCCTTACCTGTCCGGCTGAGGGTGCTACGGATATACTTCCATTCCTGGAGAATAGCAAGGGGGTATCTTTAATGTAGGATTGTTATTGTAGTCTATCTTAAAGGCTTATATGCATGTACAAAATCAAATGTTTCTTGGTGATATGATGGTGAGATTTGTTATTTTAGTTTAATTAAATTAATTAAGACACTTAAAATCACTACATGCAACCATGTTTGATGGTATTTTGTTACTCTTCATAATAAATCCTGCATTGTGGACTGCATTGGGTGTGGGTTGTGTGAAAACTTGAAACTAACAGGTCAGATGGAAACTTGAAATGATGAATAATATATGAAACCGTCCATATACGTGAATTATATGGGGTGGGGTAAAATGGGGTTTAACGTTGCGTTCAAAATTATTGCACTCAAATAGCGACGTTCGTGCACGCGTGTGTGGCTGCTTGTACTAGACTGTACCAATGCGCTTTTAAAGTGCTAGCCCACTGAAATACCATGCCGCAATCTAACATGAAAACCCCACTCAGACAAAGTATACTGACTCCGAGCCGACCAGTCCTTGTTTTAGCCCCTTAGTGCCGAGCGCCAGGCAGGGTAACGACGAGTACTATCTTTTAACGTATTTTGGTATGACGCGGTCGGGAATCGAACACCCGATCTCCGGACAGACGCTCTACCACCAGACCACGGAGGTAGTCACGTGGATTATGAAAATGTACTGCCTCACTGCGCAACATTTATGCTTTTTTTTATGGGATTTATGCTTCGGCTCGGTACCAAATGCCGCTTGCTACACATAAATCATCTGGACATACGTATAGATTTGATCTTCTCTCGCCCAGAAGTAGAAGGACTGCCACCATGACGTCATATATGATGGGACTTGGCTCCATGTAGCCCCTTATCTCCAGCAACAGTGATTGGTTGAGAGTGAGCACGTGGTTTCTGTAGGTCGCAGTGCGTTGTAGATGATGGAGATGAGCCTTAGCCACCCGGATGTAACTCTTAAGCTCCTCAACGTGTTTGGAAGTCTCGGCATCGTATATGGTCATCTCAAGGTTTGGGACGAAGTCCCTCTGTATGGCATCAAGCAGATCTGGAAGGTAGGAAAGGGAAGTGTGTTAGTTAGGTGAATTTAACGGTAATTTCAACAGTATTTTAATCATCACGGCTTATTGTGTGAGGAAAACCAACGGCAGAGACAATATAAGTGATACGGACCATAGACGTTTACAACTGAGCCAAAACACCAATGTTTGTAATAGGCGGATTCTGGCACGACTCATCCACTAAATATACATGTAGGTATCGCAACTTCATGACAAGTACATAGACAAGCTAGTGGTCAGAGTTCGATGTCACGCTATCAACCGGGCCTGAATAATTCTGTTTTCGGGTTTTAAGGTTGATGCCGACTATAATCTCCCCTGTGATTGAAATCCACGTGAATACTGACTGGTCTTTAGCCTGAGGTACGCTAGTATGTCCTCCGCCCTGTCCAGCTCCCCGGTGTCTGCGTGGACGAACATGGTGTACTCGTTCATCGCCTTGACCAGCTGACCTTCCGTCCCGGATCTCATGGCCGCCTCAAGCATGTTCTTCAGGCGTCGGTCTCGGGCTCGCTGGGAAACATATACACTGGCTATACTCATCAGTTATCTTTTCAAATATATGGAATTCAATGTTAAAACTGACGCCTCGTCCTTAGGGATATACACACAAACATCAATTAAGAGAAGTATTTGAAAGACAAAGTTGTTACTGCATGCAACGTCATTTGAAAGCGCCACGTGTCTGTACGAAATTATTTTTAATAATAGTAATACCTCCTTCTGCAAAGGCACCGGTTGACCTTTCACAATGAAATTGCACACGTTGACAAAACCCTTTCCGTTTTCCTTTTTGGACCTAGCGTTGACTCTCAAGCAGAGTTCCTCGCCACTTGGTAGAACCACCAACAATATTGCTTTGTTGTCTTTGTGAACAAAATCAGGGACTGGTACTGGATTCGAAGTCTTGGAAGATATCAGATTCGCTTGGAGCTCTGCAGTTGGCGCTATCTTGAACATGAAATTGACTTTACGATGCTCATTCGTACATGCTATTCCCCCTTTGTGAGATATTGGAATCACCCCAATCTTGACGCCGAGTTCACTTTGTCCCCACCCAATGGCAGGAGAGAGGGGTGTGGGTAGCCATGTTGGAGCCGGTTCCTCACAGTCAACCTGGAGCTGACATAGTAAAGGTGCTCGATCAACCTCGGTATCCACGTGTTTCACATGACCGCCATAAATCCTTAGATTGTACACTCCTCGCTTCTTGAAACACAAGCGGAATGAATATGTGGACTCCATCTTGAACATAAACACACATCTCCTGAGTGAATCTGTATCCATGACAACGGACTCAGCTGAAGGAATCTCCTTCTCTGCTATGTGATAGTACAGCTGAGGCTGGTTTCCTTCGGGGAAGTCTATATCGACTCTAGCTTTACCTTGGGATGTTTTCAGGATGCCGTCTTTGTCCTTGGACAAGCTGAGACCCAGTTTAAAGAAATGCCTGGTGAAGTATGGCATCAGCTGAAACCGACCACTGGGAACTGGCTTCTTCAAAAGCTGCCATTTCGGGTTATCTGGCAGACAACTTGTTATAAGTTCTTCAGGATTTGTAAGGAAGTAATAATCATCAAACGCATATTTCAGTGTGGGGTTCTCCATCACTATCTCATCTTTCACTCGTGATGCCTCCACTGTGGTGTGGATGATGCTCCAGTGTGGGTGGATCAACCGCCACACCCCGTTCAGGTACACGGAGTTCCAGACACCCCTGGGACGCATGTTCCCATTCACCTCATACCAGTCTGGCTTGCACTGGCCTCGGATTACAACGCACTTGATACCCGCTTTTCTGGAACAAAAAGGATGCAATACTCTTTACGACAATGTAGGTTCCTAATACTGGTCACACAGGCCATTAAACCCGTAGAATAGGTCTTCAGCAACCATTGCTTGACGTAAAAGGTGACTAAGCGTGTCGTAAGAGGCGACTAACAGGATCGGGTGGTCAGGCTCGCTGATCCCAATCATGTGGATCGATGCTCATGATGTCAATCACTGGATTGTCTGGTCCAGACTCGATTATTTACAGAGTGCGGCGTTAAACAACAAACAAACAAACAAACATGCATGCCTTCAGATTGGTCACTTATTGCTCAGAGTCAATAATTGTAATAAACATATAACCTAGAAAAAGGTTAATCACAACCCCTTTTTTCATTTAACTTTTGGAAATAGCTACATATTACATGGATCTCATTATGATAAATATCTGAGATACCACCGATGTCTGCTGAAAGGTTACAGTGTACAAGTTTAGATAATATATATTTTATATAGAAATATCTCGTTACCGGTACTGTATTCATTTCCACCTGTATACGTTTGTGTTTCAGTCGTTGGCAGCTATACAGGTGTCTAAAGTTATGGGGTATGTTGTACATAATTGTTCGTTTGTTGTTTAACGCCACACTCAGCAATATTCCAGCTATATGACGCCTGTTTGTACATAATCGATTCTGATCTAGACAATCCAGTGACTGATATTATGAGCAACAATTTACACTTCCAGGGTACGTTAACACGCCATCGACCACAGAGCCTAACAACCCGATCCATTTGGCCGCATCTTACAACCAGCATAGGTTGAATCTATTCTAACCCGGAATCCCCATGGGTTACGTTATATACTACTCAAAAGACGTTTAAGAACACCCGATTTTTTCATAGGACTGTAGTTAAACTATCATAGCTGGTGGGCCTCCCATAGCCTTCCAATTGTGGGTTTCCTTATTTTGTTTCCAGCAGTATACATGAAAAATGGTTTGTCTCAGTGCGCATTATGATGTACTTCACAACCATAATTTATAAAGAAATTTATTAATTGAGTGAATATTTCATTTACGTGTTTCTTGTGGAGTAAACTGATATCGAGCCATGTTAACTTTAAACACTTAATTTTAAGTTATTAGTCACAGCCTTCAACTCATCATGACCGAGGAGAAATTACTTCGTCGGCAAGGACCAAAAGGTTACATGTAATGTGTGTTTATTGTATACAAATTCCTTTTGACTACTTTAGAGAAGAGTGATTAATGGTCTGTCCAGCGTAATTCATTTGATTATAAACAGTACACTTACAAGTCTGGATGTTTCTCCAACCGGTATGTAAGTTCCTTTCATTGGGTCAAAATAGAAAGAAACTGATACGAAAAATAAACATGTTTCCATGACACAAATATCTCACCTGCAACAGAACGCAAACATGATAGCCAGGTCAACCTGACCTTTATGAACAAGGTCAAGGTCTAATCCAGGAAAATGATCAATCGATTCTTTCGGGCGATGACGGCAATTGAGTAAACCGTTCATGTTAACATTTTCCTCCACATTGCCATCGTTGTCCGAATGCATATTAGCACTGTCTACAATTGTATCTTGACCTTGATTACTGACTTTAGTTTGGTTGTGACCTTGGGTAGAAATATGACCTTGGCCGCTGGCTTTAGTTTGACCTTGGCCCGTGATATTCTGCAGAGGTTGTACGTAGGCGCGGACGAGCCAGACGAGTATCGCCCTGACCTTGAAGAGGTCCTCCGTGGATTCCTGTGAGAGGTACTTGACGAGTTGATCGTAGGAATTAAGGACGTCTTTAGGAACCTGTTTGCAGGAAGTAAGAGTGATTATTGCATACGTTATAATAATGCACGGGTGATTGCTGTCAAACCATGGAATCAGCAAGCATTCGATAAGTCATTCAAAGAGATTTTATTTCTTAACGTTTATTGTAGAATTAACCACGGTGATGAAATGTCCGGTACATTATAGCAAATACGAATTATGACTTGGGGATTCTTGGGGAGAAAAGAGCCACGGTATATTTGTACACTTAAATGATGATGGCGGGTTATGAGCATCAAGCTCAGAGCAATGTTATAATTGACAGGTATCATTGCTATTAATTGACAGGTATCATTGCTATTAATTGACAGGTATCATTGCTATTAATTGACAGGTATCATTGATATTAAGTGACAGGCATCATTAATACTATTTGAAAGGTATCGTTAATACTAGACAGGTATCATTGATACTAATTGGCAGGTATCATTGATATTAATTGACAGGTTTTATTAATACTACCATTGATACATTGTTTAGTGTGATCGACATTTGATCATATAGAAGGAATTAAGCAAGATCTACTGTATTTATTTAAAATATATTTTGCCCTCATTCATAAAAAGGAGATTTTTGCATACGTTTTACTACTGTAAACACGCATTAATCTGTTAGTATCCGGAAGTAATATTCCTACGAATGAAAGGTACAATAAGATTAATATCTATTTGTGTTTATTCAGATTAATATTTATCTATTTGGGTCTATACAGATTAATATCTATTTGCGTATATATTGACGTCCTCAACAATAATCGTCCGGGAGGCGTCGATTCGGTTTTAACAGTGTCCGGATTAACGAGGTGTCATTGCGTATCAGTCTGTTACCTTGACTGGACAGGGCTACAGATGTCAACGCCTGTTTGGTATATGTGTTTATATTAACGACCAAGGACAATCTCCTAGAAGTGGAGTACACTCTCGTTTATCACGCTCATTTATTACACCATACAGCTCAAGTCGATATTGAGCTATATAAGTCAGTATAATGCAGGGTGATATAGGGTTTTATGTCGCGGTTTGACAATCGATGAATGCCTGTGTGGACATTACACACACTATTGACACAAACGTCTTGAGATCTCATGATGGACACGTTTTATTTCAATCTCACTTCAGATTTCTTAAGATATTTTTAAGAGATTTATGAATGTTGTATATGTTTTACAGGAAACAGATGTACCTACGGACGATGTATGAACAATGTCTTGGAGCAGGGTGAGTGAGTGAGTTGGGTTTTATACCCCTTTAAACACTAGTTTAGATATTATAGAGCGTTGGAGGAATATGACGCTCGGCCATGCTGCAGACATACCATGGATCATAATCAGTACGAATGTTAGATTTGAACACACAGTCAGTGGATTGAGGGACCTTAAAAACCCGATAGGGACATGAGGCGTGGGACGTTGTTCATATCAATCACTGGTTTGTGCGTGGGTTGAATATGTGCACGGGCATGGTGCAGACAAACCAAGGATCATAATCAGAACGAATGTTGGATTTGAACCCACAGTCAGTGAATCCAGGTGCCTTAAACGAGATGGCACCAGGTGTCCAGATGGACATGAGGCGTGGGACGTAGCTCATTATATCAACCACTGGTTTGTGCGGTCCAGATTCGACACACAGACCCAACTCGTAGCCATAAATGGTCCTGTCATATTGCTGAATGCGGCATTAAACAACAAACACTCATGAATCAGTGGAGCTTACTTACCCTGCTAGCCAGCCGGTCCGTCTTGGTGAAGTTCACGCCCCTGAGGTAGAGCCCCTTGCTGTAGGACGGTGGTTCCGGTGGAGGGTAGCTAGGGGGCATCTCCCTCAGACTGGCCACTGTTTCATTGGTAACCTTCAAAACATGTCAAGTATGTCGCACTTTCACTAGAATTTTCTTATTATATTTATATAGCAATGTTAACTAACTGCTTGGAATGTCCAACGTGCAAGAATGTATCAGACATATAACAATACTATGGTCGGGAAATACACTGCCGGGCAAAAGGAGGTATACATCCATGTTTGATGGTGGCTAAACATGACACAGAGGAAAAATGATTATTTGATAGTGATGTGTATGATACGGGAATCATGGTTGTGTTTGGGACTTTAAGTTTGCAGTGTTTCGGCGACTGTTTCCAGTCGAGTAGCTTTTTGATAACGTTTGTATTTGTTTCGTCAAATCCAGTTTTCAAGTGTATACTTTCTTTTGCCCGGCAGTTTACTTGAATGTCGCATCAGTATAGCTTGTGGCTATATAGCGTATGACTCCTCATGCACAATTCAACCTCGCCGCGAATACCTAAAAAAGTGCTGATGCGGCTTTAAGCAATAATCACTCACTCACTCACTCGCAATTCAGCTTATGTTGATAATTCATGAGTATGATGGCACTTTGTTTGTTTGTTTGTTTGTTGTTTACGCCACACTCAGCAATATTCCATCTATATGACGGCGGTCTGTAAATAATCGAGTCTGGACCAGACAATCCAGTGATTGACATCATGAGCATCTATCCACATAACTGGGATACGATAACATGCATCAACCAAGTCAGCGAGCCTGACCACCCGATCCCGTTAGTCGCCTCGACAAGCATAGTCACCTTTTACGGCAAGCATGGGTTGCTGAAGACCTATTCTACCCCGGTCGATGGCACTTAGTACTTGATTAGACATATGTGCAACCATGGGCCATTTCTGTCTGTAACCAAATGTCAATAAGTATAGGTGTGTTGGGTTTAACGGTGCTTTGATCAAAATGTCAGCTATATAACGGCGTGTCAGGACTATGTGAGAGAGAATCATGCCATGTTCATATCGAAAATAAGGCAGACGCTTTTTGACATGTACTTTCAAACATGGAGATCTACTGTAGATGTTTCTAGCAAATGCGAATATTATAGATATTTTAAAATGCAAATATGCGCAGAATTTTTTTTTAACTGATGTAAATATAAGAAAATGCAGAATATCATTAACACAATTTAGATGCAGCTCACACAGGTTAATGGTTGAAGTTGGCAGGCACAACAAAATACCCAAATGTTTAAGATTATGTAAACAATGTTCATTAAATGTTGTCGAAGATGAATTTCATTTTCTACTTGTATGTTGTAAATATGATAATTTAAGGAAAAAATATGTTGAACAGAAATACTATGTACATCCAAATAAATACAAGTTTATCTCTTTAATTTCACATTAGAGCAAAACGGCTTTACAAAATCTCTCTCTCTTTATATATCATGCCATGTTATTAAGAAATGAATCCTTGTAACATTCCTAACCGCTTCCACATTGTCATGTATTCTGTACTATGGGCCTGTGGCCTTACAGTTATATATGAATAAACTGATTGACTGATTCACTGAGAGGAAAGCAGATTTTGGACGTTTATCAGCTTGGTGAAACCAATGAACACGGGTACGATCACACCGAAACATGGATTCGAACCACGATCATTTTGTCCTGGGTCGGCTAAGGGCCATAACTGTACATACATGTAATGTATTACGACGCCTTAGTCGATTGGGCCGCCCGTGCCTACCTCCACCACTTAATCTCACATGACATATATATATAGGGACGTTATACGGCGCAAATCAACACTCACTCACAACACTCCTCTATTGTTGCTCACCAAAGATGTCCTTCCATACTTAGTGCATATATAAAGTTATTGTGACACAAATGTTACCTTGGGTACATACTGCACAGTTCTATCAATTTGATTTCTCAGTAATTCTAATTACATTGTATTCAATCTTTTGCAAGCCAACAATATCCTTTTTCGCTATCTTCGGCATATGACTTATCAACGGTTGGCCACCTGTAAGATATATGATTGTATTTACATGGCATACAATTTATGGTAATACGTTATCTCTAAGGATCAGGTATTTGTGGTTTGAATAAATATCACAACTGTAATCAAACCACACATACCTTATCTCAAGGGATAGCAATGTCAATATATCGTCATATCCGTTGTGTAGCTATATGGCATGGTGGCTTGAAAAGGAATCACCGCAGATACCCGAGATATTAGGAGCTAGTTTCAAAAGCAACATTTCCGCAGATTAATCTGAAGTGTGTTTTCATCTAGAAACAGTAACATTACTCTGCAGTCTGGAGGCAAGCAAAAGAAAACGCCTCTGTTATCGTCTACGTAAGTCTACCTTGTGAACTCTTGACAAACACATTTTCCCAGTGTGAAGGAATTGATAACTGCAATACCCCTATCCCAACCTCAAAACTCAATGTGGTCGTTGTCAATCCTGGAAACGACGGTTGGGTTTTAATGGGTTTTTAACAGTGTGGACGTAGCGCAGTTGATCGGTTAGGGCTCAGTCACATATTCAGGATATTTACTGCCGTCTTTGATAGGACCATTCCCGATTAAAATTTGTCAAAAGTCTAATCAAGATCCTGTGATTCGTGGCAGGAAATTCACAAACAATTAGATATTGTTCAGAAAGTGTCCCAAATCAAGTCGAATTCGTCCCGATTCTCCCGTTCTCAATCCAAATCTGATCCGATTTGTATCTTCCGCATGGTAGAAAACGACCAAATCTGTCCCGACAGCGTCCCGATTCTCCCGAATGCTACCCGACAGAGATCAGACAGTGACCGGACAGTGAACCGACAAAGACTGTTCGTATTCGGCAAGATCTGGACGCAATCTGGACTCAATCGGCAAGAAACGGCAATGAACTATTCATGCCCGTTCATCACGACAGTGTCCCGATCCACAGGACACCGTCCAGACAACACAGGACATTGTTACGATTTTGATCCGATACAGCAGAATCTGTCACGACATAGTCACGATTGTAATCAGACTAGACACAATCGGCTAAGTTTCCCGAATGTTACGGGACGCACCATACTGTCGGGAGTGCTTGGCCGACCTCTCTGGACCTTTCCCGATCCGTAGGACTGCGACTCAGACAATGATAGGACATTCCAGATCATTGAGGATAGTAATCCGACTTTTTCACTTTTGGGGTCATAGCGCTGTCTGATCTCAAACGGGAGCCATAATCGGCACTGTGTGAACCTGGCCTTTGCTTTGGGGTAGTCAATCGAGTTCGAGACCGGCAGATTGCCACAAAATCTGGCTGCATGTCTCCGTGAAATCTGACTACACGGCAAAAAGCTGTTCTCACGAGAAGATGAATGCAAATGTATAATGTCACAAACCTCACAATGTTGTGTAAATAAATATTCGTCGTAGTATTCATTGCAAACCATAACACAGACACATGCTCTAAACAAAGGCAGAATAGTTTTACCGCGCATGCACTGAAAATACCCGAGTCTTCCTTGAATGAAATAGTTTAAGTAATCCATTCGTCATGCACTATACATAGGTTTAAAACTGCTCGATTCCGATTACAGGTTGTTAGTAGGGTGTAAAAAGTCCTTGTTTTACATTAAAAAAGTATATATGCCGCGATCAATATCTTATTAATTTTTAAAATTAACAACTGTAGAACAATGCCATTTATTGTTGGAAGCCGAGCATAGCTATGGTGTTTCAGAGTAAAGGTCATTCATTACCGTACACGTTTTGTTCAGCTTTCGAAAATGTGCGCGTATGTCTTCCTCATTTCTCTTTAATAAAAACTCCAAATTTGACACAACTCGTCAGTTTATCATATCAATTCATTAAGCTATGGTTTTATCGTAAACATACATTAACCCTTACCTCTTCAATCTCTACCTTAACATGGTTTCCAGCGGTCTCCATTGTACCCTTCCTGCTCCTGGGGGTAGCAGACTTCGACCCTGGGGATGGATAAGGGTGAGGTTTCTTTTCTTCCTGCTTCTCCCGCTGATTGTCCTTACCCCCGGGGGTTGGGGAGACTGCTCCAGCACTGCTTGTACATCCCATCTTGTCTCTCTAACCCATGTCTCTCACAACCCGCGTGCTCGTTGACTGACGAGTGTGAGCCTGGTGATATTGTAATAACGGCTGTGAAGTGCCCTGGTACTCTTGAGTGCAAGATCTAACTTATTACAATCGCCGGAGGATTGTAAATCATAAAGTCGAGCAGGAATATTGCTCTGTTTGGCACTACGTGATATATTTAGTTACTCTATATCTCATTCTTGTTTAATGTGGAAATGAAATATCTAACACTTCGTTACATAAGAACTGGGGGTCAAAATGTTGATGTAAGATCATGGATACATTTCATTTGATATATTGGGTTAAGGCATGCAATAAGATTTCAAGTAGTTGTTCGTGTACGAAAGTCTTAATACACGAGTGCTGATAGTCAAGCGACTGGGCACTGTCCGTAACCTGAACTCCGTACACTGCGTACGAGAACAATTGCCGGCAGGTCGAATATCTGTGACTTATGCTAAGTTGTGAAGAAGAAAGTAACTGTAATCTAAAATTCAAGGACCTGAGTGTCGTAGAGTACGGAATATTGCTGTGAATATTGCATGGTCGGAATACCTTGCGACAATGAGCCGAGAAGCCCCGTATGCCCGCATATTGCACAATTTCTAATCTTGAATGCCAGCGAGTAATGTAATTTGATCAAGAACCGATTGCCTTTGAGCACATTTATTAGAACAGTTGGCCACCATTAAATGAGGTGAAGTGAAACGCGGTTTAACGTCGCGTCCAAGATTATTGCACATATATAGCGACGTGCATGCACGTGTGTGTGTGTGTGGCTGCTTGTACTAGTCCGGACTGATGCCGATTTATAGTGCTAGCCCACTGAGATACCATGCCGCAGTTTTAACATGAATACCCCACTCAGACACAGTATACTGACTCCGAGCCGACCAGTCCTTATTTTAGCCCCTTATGACGAGCGCCAGACAGGGTACCAACAAGTACCATCTATTAACGTCTTTTGGTATGACGCGGCCGGGGATCGAACCCCGGACCTTCCGCTCTCCGGGCGAACGCTCTACCACTAGACCACGGAGGCGGTCCACAATTAAATGAAAGAAAATGGTTACTAATTAATTACTTATTATAAAAATGATAGATATGGTTTTATATTAGTTTGCAATAACTCGTAATAAAGTGTACGATTTATGTTAGGCATGTAGTTTTGTCTTAATAGCTGTTAGGCCTTTAATAAAAATATTTCAAGGTCCCTTTCCACAAAGCGATGTTAGCGCTTAGCTTGTCGCACTGGATCCCATACTTTAAGTTTGACTGTCGTAGCGCTAAGATCGCTTTGCGAACGGCTCCCTGGAGAGAATGTATCCCTAATTGCCATTGTCTAAATGAAAACGGGTAACTTGGTGTTACTATTTAACTCTATCGGGAGATCTATTTCATAGCCCTATACATTGCCACCAAAATACATCATTTCAATTGCCTGTTTACCTGACAGAGAAGTTCCTAGTTTTTGGATCCCAATAACTGTGGTCCGACAAATGAATCAGGAGAGTGGCCGTCCGGTGGCAATGTTATTGTGACGTTAAATGTCTGTTGACGTCATGATATTGTGACGTCATGATCTCGACGTGTGCTTTTGCAATCTGCCAACAGAGGGCGCTGGCAAAACCATTCTTTTTTACGGGCTTGACGGAAACAGCCGAACGTGAGATTGGTGCTAGACTGGTTCCCGGACCCTCCGCTTGGTGTCGCTGCACTTGTTCCGCTTTCGAATCAGTCGCAGAAACGAACGGGAACCAGTCTAGATTGGTGCTGTAATACGCATTCGGGACCACCACCACCGTTGTTTCGAGGCAAGTCGCTCGTTGCGCAAAGGGGAGTGGCGATGAATGGTTTGTTCCATGTCAACCCTGTGCATAGACTAACATCCAGTCTTTAAAATGAAAATAGTTCACAGAAAAATACAACAGTTGTTGGTTTATCTTAATAAAATATAATAAAAAGGATCCCAGGGACTCTGTTCATTTTCAGACACTGCAGAAATCTAGACTTGCCAACTATTATAGACTTAAATGGGCTGTATCGTATATTTTTGTTTTAGGGTCTAATTTACAGTATACTCTGAACGAAGTGATCGTAGCATGTCTAATCGTCGTAATGCAAGATCGCTTTGTGAAACAGGTGATTGAGTTATTCCTAGTTTTTCATGTTTTGAATATCTTGATTTCTATGTACATACAGGTCTGTAATAAAACTCTTTCTTTATACTATACTCATGTGCGGTCCAACGTTTTTCAGCTAGCCGTCAAACTTTCTATGTTGTAGAATAAATAATTTGACACGCCATCAACGAAGTCATGGAGTCAGTTCACCCCATCTGATTCTAACTGGAACTTCCCTGGCTTGTGTCTGGGCACAGTGCCATCAAAGATGTCCAATGGGATGGGTTTTTTAGATCTTTTTTTCAGACCTCATCTTGGAATAAAATATCGGGACTGACGACTTTTTGTTGTATCCCTCAAATGTTTTTTTTAATATCATAAAAACCCGAGAGAAAGTGTTTAATTCAACCGTTTATACCGACTTGTTTGTTTTTTGTTTAATGCCGCACTCAGCAATATTCCAGCTTAAGACGGCGGTCTGTAAATAATCGAATCTGGACCAGACAATCCAGTGATTGGCATCACGACCATCCCATCCCGTTAGTTGCCTCTTACGACAAGCGGTTGATACATGTCATTGATCCTGATTTGGTAGATCGATGTTCATGATGTCAATCTGAGTGCAGCATAAAGTACAAAACCAAACAAATCTTATGACAAGCATAGTCGCCTTTCATGGCAAGCATGGGTTGCTGAAGAGCTATTCTACCCATCTCTTTTTTAACATACTTGATAATGCTGAATATGTATATACCGATTTTTTTTTGTAAAACAGTCACCGGAATATATCGCACCAGCTGCCTGCATTTGTCCAGAGCACTGGCTATGTCATTGTTTAAATATTTCTGGATCTATTAAGATCACACAAGGGTCATAAATGTACTATTCAATATGTCTTTACATATACAGGATGGTGCATTTCTAACACTAGTGATATTAATAGATCACAGACACAAGGGCCAACTGCCTTGAGCTGGAGTGTTTGTCCCTCAGAGAGGATTCATCTTCCCAGGAAAGGGAGTTCACTGACGATAAAAAGTCGTTCAACATGCTCTCAGCTACTGCTTTCCAAAAGTAGATGGCAATGTGTATTTCTTGAATCATTCAGATGTTATTACACATATCAACTGTAGAAGAAAATTATTCTTTTTATCACACATGGACCGAAATAATTCATAACATTCAAAGTATGACTTCAAAATATTTTCCCACTGTCCATAAGGCCCCAGGGGCAAAGTGTTAGCAAGTTGAGAATCATTAGCTTAATGTCATGCGATGTGTAAGGGTTCGGATCCCAGCAATAAATATTTTAAGAACAGTTAATAAGAGTATGGTATCTATTGTCCAGGATACACTATAACATTGTTGTGTCTTTAAAAACAAAATCCCTGGGATGTTGAACATCCCGGCTTATGAGATTTAACCTGTTAGCACAATGGAATGATATCACAGGAGACTACAAACATGAAAGTGATTTCCATCTGAGACCAGAATCAGTCTGAGTTTTTATAAGTAGCAGATCTGAACCCTTTTGGACTGAATACTGTTCACGCTACCACTCAGAAACCATATTCCCGAGGAAAGGGAGTTTTATAGCCAGTTAACTCCCTTGCCTCAGGAAGCTGCTCAGTCACTCACACAATCTTTCTTGTGTGCAGAAAGAATGGGAGACTCTGAATCTTGATAGATTCCCTGCAGATGTATTGTCACGAAGAAAGGCCATTGTATATTCCCCAGGGAGCTGAGAATGCTCTAAGTCTCAATCACTGGATTGTCTGGCCCAGACTGGATTATTTACTGACCGCCATCATATGGCTGGAATATTGCTGAGTGCGGTGTTAAACAATAAACAAACAAACAAACAAACAAATAAACTAATAAAAATACAAGGCCCAAGAAAGAATTGACAAATAGAAGAAATAGTCTTTATCATATTTATCATCATAACTGACATGAATGTACAAAAACATCATTCTAGGCTAATACCACTGTTTAACCTTTAATGTACAGCCAGTGATATAAGCTATCAATGCTCAAGAATATTCTGTCAAATAAATAATATAAAAGTTGATATAACGCAAATAAACATTTTACAACAAAGATAATATTTGGAATATTTTTCATCAATATCACAGCATGGGCATAAAATCAGGATGGATGGGAGTTGCGGCAGCCAGAGAACTACATTCTTTTGATGGAACAGGGCTCTGGAGAGGCCTAACTTCTTTCAGACTTTCATTTACTAGAAGCCCTTTTCACAAAATGATCTTAGCACAATGTCTGTCATAAGTCTGTGTTAAAATATGGGAGCTAGAATCATCTTAAGCCCTACTAGAACTGGTGTAAGGCAATCTTACAGTATGGGAGTTAGAATCATCTTAAGCCCTACTAGAACTGGTGTAAGGCAATCTTACAGTATGGGAGTTAGAATCATCTTAAGCCCTACTAGAACTGGTGTAAGGCAATCTTACAGTATGGGAGTTAGAATCATCTTAAGCCCTACTAGAACTGGTGTAAGGCAATCTTACAGTATGGGAGTTAGAATCATCTTAAGCCCTACTAGAACTGGTGTAAGGCAATCTTACAGTATGGGAGTTAGAATCATCTTAGTGCTAAGATAACTTTTGTGGAACAGGGCCCTGGCAGAATAATAAGATCATGTCCTCCTCTGTGATGTGATGGACTGGTTCTTATCTTTACTTAGTACACCATGTTCTCTAAGGATAGTTGGGTGTGATTTCTGGCCCTCCTTTACAAGAGGTCTTCTGTTTCATATGAGAAGGATGGAAGATGAGGATTTGTAGGTAGATGCACTCTGAAAAGGAAAACAAATATCAAGTCACACATGAGCTGACACAGTAGATCTCACATAATCACTTGGGACACATTTGTTTTCACTTGCTTTACAGATGTTTTACAGGAAAATACCTGTCAGTAGTTGGGGGGAGTAATTCATTTCAATTTCAGTTTTGTTTCTCCTCCACTACAGGTCCGCTGGTATAAAAAAATATAGCTGGTTTAATGTGGGAGGAGAGTCTGCAACACAGCTGTTGCCTTGAGCCATGCAAACCTGACGAATCTAGCGGGACTACTGTTTTGCATCTATGCATTCAATCAATTTCAGGAACAACAGCACACTTTATTTTGACTCCTATGTTTTATGACTCAACTTCTTTTGGTTTTTGTTTAGATTTTTTTCTTTTTGAATGCTCTATGCTTTCAGCTTATCAGCAGGATAAAAAAAAGAGCAAAGTATGAACCTTTTTTTAAATTTTCATTTCAACAAAATTTAGTCAGCAGATCCATAAAGAAAGCTTAAAACTAAAGCATGGCCTTACTGCAGACAGTCGTCAAGGTCTTGTGTGCACAGGTATCTCAGGTACAAATCAAGATATTTCACTTCAAACATACAAAAGTTAATTTTATTGTTGAAGTGACCTGTGGTATTAAGTCTTCAACAATAGAATACATGTAGTAGACAATATACAAAAGTTTACTTTAATGACATCACCTACTTTCATCTTGATCCAGTTACTGATAACTGAGATCTTTAGTTAATGAACTCCAAAACTAGCCCCTCCACCAAATCTCATTCAAATCAGATCTTTTTCTCTGAAATACCTGAATGAAGATATGATGCCACCCAATCAAAACGAAGAATGGGTGGGTTCTTGAACCAATTAGACGTCAGTTTTCTGAAACAATTTAGCTTTGTTTCTGTACCACCCTGATTTCGAAATTTTGAAGCAAATATTCCTTACATTGTAGTCCTTTTGGGGTTAAAATGCCATGGTGCTCAGACATGACAGGGTATATATATACTACATGTATACACAACAATATGAAAGCATGGCCTTTATTATTTCCATTTGGAACTGCCCATTTATGTTTGTTTTCAAGATACATAAATAAGATATTGTTGCTCTGAAATCTTTACTCGATCTTACTGAGAATTTAGAAGCCTCGCAGCTGACTGGATGATTACAAAGATCACCTGACTGGCTGATTACAAAGATCACGTGACTGGAGGGCAGCACAGAGTGGCCTCATAATGGAGAAGAAGATCTGATTTTAATGAGACTGCACCTTCACCAAGAAATATATAAACACCTCTAAGAGTTGAAACAAGACACTATAGTGCATGTAACTACAGGCCTGGTAAATCTGCAATATGATACAAGCAATGTTAGGCTTGGATCTCGGGCACTGCCCACATGAAAGCAATCATTTTGTTTCAGAAAGTGAAAGAAACTCCTGAAACCAGTGCAGCAAAAATTTCAAAAATAATAAAAATGGAGAAAAGAGATGTCACCACATAAGCCTGGATTGATTGTCTGACAATTTATAAAATAAAATTATCTGCCTCTGAACTTACATTTAATGTTTGTATGGTCAAACTTTGCAATCAAACATATAACTTAAATTGACATGCTGCTTGATAAATAGTTACAGGAAGTAGAGGGAGGGATCCCAGATTTTTTTAAGAGAGGGATTCACCTTCCTGTAATATGTACCTCCAGCTTGATTACAATAATAAATATTTTGATAATTTTTTGACACTGTGGTCCACATGATATGTTTGAAAGAGGAGGCAAATCTTTGAGACCCAGAACAGCCCCTGGCATGTCATATCCATTGTGGTTAATGCTGGATTCAAGAACAGTTACCATGCATTGAGACCATGAACTAGGTCCAGACGTTTGACAGATAAACTTCTACAAAGATAAACTTATACATATAGGATACTACACATAAAGAAGCTAGCATCAGCATACAAGAAACACAGAGTTTTACAACATCTAAACTATATTTCATAAATATATTATGGACAACATTTAAAAACAATGGAATATTTGTTAGCAGAGGAGTATAAATATATGGGGCTGTAATATTCCTATGTGCTGTAAGTTGGAGATACACATTACATGTTTTCCGACTTACAGGTGCTAGTGAGGATTTGATTTCAGGAAATTATATTGGAACCAACATATGTTATTTTTCAAATTTGGAACTGAGAACAAAAAAACTTATCACTATGATCATGAAAAGTAGCCATGCACAGTGCCACAAAAATTTCCAGCATTTAATCTCATTTGACAATGTTCAATAACATTACAAACATGTCTTGTTTTGTATCAATTCTTTACCCCACAATACAATATTTGTGTCATGCATAAAGTGTTGCAATACGCCGATACTGCCGAGAACTGTTACATCCCCAAAAGCTTGGCATAAGGAGTATTTGGTTGAGAAGCTTCCCCATATAGATGTACTGAGGAGGGGAGGAACAGAAACACAGAGCAGGGAGGACAAGTTGATGCAAATCTATAACCAAATTACACAGGCTTTATGCTGGAATATCCTGGTGTTACTGAACCAAAAAATCTAAAAGACATGTTTCCAAATACGTTGAATATATCAATCATTAAGATTTCCTTACGGCATACAAATGCTTATCCGTGATTATCCAGCATCTTCAATCTATTATGATATATATCCTGGACCTGTTTACCACCAGCTTTGTTTGGGAAGGGACGTCACAATCTCCATATCTGTAATCACTAACTCAGCATTGACTTTCAGTCATAACCTTGAAATTAACAACAAATCCAAATGCCTCGTTCTAAACATTCTAACTTGCATCTTCGTCCAATTTAGCCCTCCACATGAATAATCAAATCAGAAGACTTATAAATCAACTTTTATCTGGAAAAGACTTTTTTCTTTTTGTTACAAGATGTCCTGGTTGTATGTGAGAGAGCACACAAAAGTCGAGGCAAGTTCAGTCGAGTGATATCGCTGCTTATTCAATCATGAAACACATGATTTGATTGGACATCTATTTTCATCAAATGAACCGGACTCAAAACAAAGTTTTGGTGTTGGGTAATATCATAATAGAATGTAGATTTAATGACAAGCAATGTTCTCCTGCAGTGTGTTTCCTGGGCGATGGATACAGCTTAAAGCACTACGGACTACCAGGTTAGATTTACCACGGACTGATGGTAGCTAGAGTTATCGCTGAAATACAAAGTACTATCATGTTAAGCTGTAATAAAATACATTTCATCTCAAAGAAAAATAGAGCATTTTAGCTGTTACCAGAAACTGAAGGATAGTCTGTTTCTATTACCAATAAAACCTATCAGTATTTCAAAATAGTAGTAGCTACAGATCAGAGACTCATCAATGTTGTTTTTATGAACATGGCTCTAGAATTACTTCAAGCTCTCAGTCCTAACTGTTTTGAGTGAAAGCCTGATATCTCCACTAAATCTGTTAAATGTACATATATATATAGTCCAAACAACATGGAACTAAGTTAGAACTATGACTATAATGCCGTCACTCTTCCAAACCTAAATTCTTTACCAAAACATCTACCACAATGGCCGCTATAGGAACCATGCTACATACCATATTCGCCATATTACTGCTATTGAAAATTTTCAGTTTCACAGAGTTTCAGATGGACATCGGTCACCAGTCACAGACTGGTAAAATTTCAGTTTGACCGATGGTTTGTTTAAGAAGCCGGACTTTTGACCGACAGAAATGCTAAGGAATCACATGTTTCATAATTTCATAATTAAAAAGTAAGTAGTAGGATTAGTCCTGTTGACAGTATCAATTACAGTATCTTACAACAAGACAATGCACAGACATCAAAATTCATTACTGAAATTCTGGGCAGACCATGTCTTTGCATCATACTTTCTGTATCAGGAGCTATAGTGATAAGTCAAGCACTTTTCTTATCGCAACATTTTATTGGCCAGATTGTATATATTCATCCAATCACAAACTGTATTGCATTGATTTGTTGTTATGGTTCGTCTGCCATTTTTGTTTATTTGACTTATTGACTTTTGCCATTGTCGTATTACATTTCTCTTGAGTCCAAGTCATTGACCTAGATACAACCTTTTATGTCAAAATCACTGTTTCATCAACATTTGAACTATGTTCACTACTTCTCAATCTCAAATTTAAATCGTTTTGAATAGTTTCAATAAGTCACCCGGGTAGCTTATTACGGCGAATACGGTATCATCACAATGAAAGTATACTTTGTAGATTATTGTAAGGGACGGACCATTTAATATTCTTGGGAGTTATGGAATCTTTTTTGAAAAGAGAATATTTTGTGGTCACTGCCTCAAGACATCATCCATTAGAAAATTATTTAAAAATTTATAATTCCCACCACCATCCCCACAGAGGATATCAAATGGTAAGTCCACAATGTAACATTTTTTTTTTTCAAGGGTAAATGGTCCATACAACTCAATGATTTACCCAGGTAAATGGTTCATGTAACTATATAATTTACCAGGGGAAATGTTTAATACAACTAAATGATTCAAGTTAGGAAGTTGCACCTACCAGCGGTACCCTGGACAGCGCCCTCCTCTTGGCCACATCCCGAGACTGCTGTATGAGATCCAGCTCCTGCCGCAACATCCCCCACCGCGACTGCATCCTCATCTTACGCAGACCCTGCTGGGCCAGTCTAGAGACACAGGGATCAGTGATTTACCTGCATGTCTTGAAGCCAATACTTCCATTCCAAAACACTGTTTGAGCATTAGCTTCCTCTCAACAGTATATTATTCACCCATCAATTCTTCCAATGGCCTGTGATTTTTTGTCAGATGGTCAATATTATATATGTGTTAAGGCCATACCTTTTCTCACTCAACCACCCACCCACCCACTCACTCACTCACTCACTCAGTCTACCCACCCACCCATCCACCCACCCACCCACTCACCCACTCACTCACCTCTCCTTCATGAGGGCCAACAGCCTCTGCTCCAGGGTGGTGTGAACTAGTCACTCACTCACTCACTCTATCACTCACTCACTAACTCAACCAAACACCCACCCACACACTCACTCATTCACTCAGTCTACCCACCCACCCACCCACTCACTCTATCACTAACCCACCCAAACACCCACCCAGCCACTCACTCACTCACTTTGTTTACCCACCAACTCACTCACTCACCTCTCCTTCATGAGGGCCAACAGCCTCTGCTCAAGGGTGGTGTGGACAAGTCACTCAATCACTCTATCACTCACTAACTCACTCA
Source organism: Haliotis rufescens (assembly GCF_023055435.1). Classification (NCBI taxonomy): domain Eukaryota; kingdom Metazoa; phylum Mollusca; class Gastropoda; order Lepetellida; family Haliotidae; genus Haliotis; species Haliotis rufescens. The sequence goes on along the minus strand of NW_025963779.1, from coordinate 53,680,524 downwards.
CTCACCCATCCACCAAACACCCACTCACTCAACCAAACCACCCACCCACTCAACCACCCACACTTACTCACTCACTCACTCATCTCTCCATCATGAGTGCGTCCAGCCTCTGCTCCAGGGTGGTGTGGACCAGGCACTCACTCACTCACTCACTCTAACTCCTCACTCTATCCACTCACCCGCCCACCTAATCTCTCACTCACTCACTCACCCACCCACCCACTCACTCACCTCTCCTTCATGAGTGCGTCCAGCCTCTGCTCCAGGGTGGTGTGGACCAGGCACTCACTCACTCACTCACTCACTCACTCACCTCTCCTTCATGAGGGCGTCCAGCCTCTGCTCCAGGGTGGTGTGGACCAGGCACTCACTCACTCACTCACTCTATCCACTCACCCGCCCACCTAATCTCTCACTCACTCACTCACCTCTCCTTCATGAGGGCGTCCAGCCTCTGCTCCAGGGTGGTGTGGACCAGGTACGAGACGGCCTCGCGTTCCCGCTTCCAGTAGGGGTCAAGGGAGGGGAAGGAACGCAGCTGGAAGATGAACAGAGACGACATGCTGACTGGAGGAATCTCCTCCATCTCAGTCTCCTCAACCACCTCAGAGGCTTCTTCCATATCTATCTTTGTACCTGGACAAACAAAGTGTTCTGTCATGTGTGTGGAGAAAAAAGAAAGTGTAATCTTGCTCCCTATGTACTAAATGTTGTACCAAATCTACAAGTGGATCCTGACTGAAGGATAGTTCAGGCTTGAGTAACATGATGAAAATGACACTACCCTTACAACCCCAGACACTACATGTCAAACACTTTTAGTATATATAGGCAGGGATTTATCTCTTTAGCAAAATGCCCATGGCAGGTATATTTGGAAAAAAATTGTGACATTTTTCAGAATTGGATTCTGAGGAATTAGAAATTTTTAATTCAAAGTGGGAATTTTTACTGTCATTGGCTACAGACTTGATGGCTTAGCTCAGCCTTTGAGCAGATCTGTGTGGGCGATATAAAGTAATATAAGATAATACTTCAAATACAAAAAATGGCTGGATACAGATACAAAAATCATACAAAACTAATGGAACTAACTTCTAAAATAATAATTGATCAAAAGTATGGTACAAGTTATATGTAGTCTCGCCCACTGCAAACCTTTTGTAAACATGGTAAAGAGACAAAAACCTTCTTCCAAGTAAAGACATATACATGTTACCTGAGCTTTAAACAGCAAAAAGCATTTATTTTTCCCACAAAGAAAAATATTGTATCACAATACAGAATAATGGTACAATTTAGGCAGCCTTGTCTTGTGGTGTGACATTATATCATTATATCATTACATTATTCTGAATGACACCATAAACACATCAAAACACATTCTTCCACTTCCAGTCCCTCAGATTACACATTTCATTAGCCCAAACTGACCTTTGACATACAACAGTTGTCCTCCTGATCCAAAAGCAAGAACTGGTTCCCATGGGTTGGTCAGCTGGTGTGTGGAGGGCAAGGTCATCTGACACAGGTTGGATCCAGTGACGACATCCTTCAGCAAGAGGGAGCCGTTCTGTTGCACCACCAAGAGCTGTCGGGGAAGATGTCAACAGTAAGAACAACTATGATAAATTTTGTTCGAAATTGAGCAAAAGAGTCGATGGGTCCTTGTAATAACCCCAGTGTTGGAAAAGTTACAGAAATTCTGGCAGATGGTGTGAGTGTAGATCCTCAACAAAGTCACAGAGCCTGATCACCTGATCCATTAAGTTGCCTCTTGAGATTAGCATAGGGGACCTATTGTAACCCAGAGGTGGTTGGGTAGCCTAGTGGTTAAAGCGTTCACTCGTCAAGCCAAAACCCGGGTTTAATTTCCCCTCGTGGGTACAATGTGTGAAGCTCATTTCTGGTGTATGCTGCCGCGATATTGCTGGAGCTTAAAACCACTCACTCACTCACAATGATAAGTGATCCCCTGTAGGGCTGGGACTGGTAACTTGGGTACCCAGGTCAAGTTGGTACTGAGTAGGACCTGGGTACCCACAGGACTACCCGCATCCGTGGTTAGTCACGTGATATATTGTTTAATGACAAAAATTATCCAGAACTCTTTGGTTACACGACAAGTCACTAATGTTTGCATTTCTTTCTGACTATGCACCCATTCCTTCTGACTTTTCATATGGTTGAATAAAGATATAACTTAAGACAACTTCAGTGTATGCATGATACGATTGTTTAATACATGTATTCCTAATCGAGCATTTTGGACCTATCTCTTGAGACCTACAGTGGATACCCGGGTAGGGTCGGGTAATTGGTGGGTAGGTACCCGGGTAGTAAATATGGACTCGTCCCAGCCCATGTCCCCTCCAAATGGGCATCAGGATTATAGACACATTACTACATTGTATGTCATATGAACATCTTTTAGGAAAAACAGATAAGACATGTTTTTCAAACAAAAATTCTGCAGGATACTTTTATCTGATAACGAAATATGTCTGACCAGTTCCGGTACATCAGGCATCGTGTCAAGAATAGTCTCCTTCTCCTCATCCTTGTCAGGCCTGAAGTATAAGAGAAAGAACGGGTAAATGATATTCGCCCAACATTAAAGTTCTTGCCATAACAATATCCCTCAAACCATTGATATTTAATATTTCCATTGCAGGAACAGCTGTCAATTATGTCACTTCCATACTCGAGGTAAGGCTTCTACTGTAGCCAAACATCAATGTATGAAGTTACCTTTCTTTCTGAGACAGGTAACTCGGGTACTCGGGTCGGGTGGGTACTGAGTATAGGACCCGGGTACCCGCAGGACTAGCTGGACCTGTGGTTTGTCACGTTATACTGTTCAAAGACAAAAATAAAGATCTCCATGGTTACACTACAAGTCACTAATGTTCACATTTCTTTCTGACTATGCACTCTTTCCTCCATATATATTCATATGTTTTAATAAAGATAATGTTCGGTCAACTTCAGTGTAGGCATGACCAGATCATTCTAAATGTGTATCTAAGTGCATTTTGATAGGGATATGGTAAAACTAGTCACAATCAGACATTTTGTACCCATCTATTGAGACCTACAGCAGGTACCGGGGTAGCGTCGGGTAATAGGCGTTTGGGTACCCGGGTAGTAAATTTGGACTCGTCCCAGCCCTACTTATTATATTTATTGTTTTTAAATCAGTCTACCTTCAAGATGGGATATATAATTATTTCACCCCTAAAAGGAAATTGTGCATAACATATGAAACATTTGTTTCTTGTACGTTCTCTTTTGACCAATCTGATGAACAATCCACTACTCACACTCCTGCAAGGCAGATAGGCCTTGTCTGTGGTCCATCCTCTGTGTTGTAGATATACTCTGCCCCATTCCGACCCTGGATCAGCAGACAGATGTCGCTCTTCTTCCTGTAAGGGGGATAACCCTGACTGGTCGGTTGTGAAATACTTGGATCCAGGAACTTCAACCTCTCAATGGGCACATCTTGACAAATACGGATCACCCCTTTGTCTATACCTAGACAAACATTAGTTTCTGTGTCAAAGGTGTAGGATTATATGGAGAATAGGAGCGAGTGTTTCTTTACAGTACAGTCAACAATATTACAGCTATGTCACAGCAGCATGTGAACAAATAAATCTGGATCAGGGCCCTGTTCCACAAAGCGATCTTAGTGTTAGGATAATCTTAAGCCTATATATAAAGTATGGGAGTTATGATCACCTTTGTGCTGAGATCACTTTGTCGAACAGAACCCAGATTAGCTTGTTTGTAGCCTGAGCAACATTCCAGTGCCACGATACAGTGATACACAATGCTGATGGTGAGATTCCAGTAAGACAATGATTGGCAAAAAGCAATGTAAAGTCTAATGAAGAATGAGGGATCATTTAGTTGAAATAGTTTAACATTATAACCATACACCCTAGAACTATGTTTGCACAAATATGTAGTGTCAATGAACATTATTTGTTGAGCTTTAAGGAGCGAATCTTTGACAACTCTTACACCATTACTTTGATACACAGCTTTAAAAAAAAGAGTTTTACGGTATTGTCACTTTGCTGTAATGTCATATAGAAAAATGAATCTAAAATGTTTTTAACTTTCATACAGAACAATGCTCAACTTGACACATATGATGGTAAAAGCACTTGAAGTTCACAACGTTTCACTGTGGCAAGTTTTACCCAGGTATCTGTCCCAGAGGACGACAGTGCCGTCCTCCAGGCCGACCGCCAGGAGAACTGTACAGGAGGACACGGTGGTGCAGCGGATCCTGCAGCTGAACGGCCATACTACATCAGGCTTGTGCTCAAAATCTGAAAAATGTAACGAATTCACTGATACCCATCTTATACAACAGACAACTATCAGCTGCTTCTCAAGCAAAGGCACTGTCCAGACACTCCCTCTGAAGCAGGATGAGATGAGAAACTCATATATTAATATGGATGACCTAATACAGCACTCTGATGGACAACTTCCAGTAGCCAGGAAACATCTTTCAGTAGCATCTCAAATATGTTGTCAATTCTTAATTTTGTTTCCTTGTTGTTTAACTCTTCACTCAGGAATATTCCAGCTTTATGAGTGAGTGAGTGAGTTGGGTTTAACGCCGCTTTTAACAATATTCCAGTTATATCGCGGCGTGTCAGCTTAATGTAGGAGGAAAGCCCGAAGTGATGCAGGTCTCAGACGTTTACCACTTCGGTGAAACCCACGAGCACGGGTATGGTGCTGACAAACCTAGAAACATAAACGGGGCGAACCGGGATTCGAACCCACAATCATAGGTTTCTGGCGTGCCCAAGGGACGCAACTCTGCACAGCAAATCGCGGCGCCTTAGACGACTGGGCCACCCGTTCCAGCTTTATGACAGTGGTTTGTAAATAATTGAGTCAGGGCCAGACAATCCAGTGATTGACATGTAGATCATCAATCCACGCAATTGGGATACAATGACACACAATCAACCAACCACTGAGCATGACCATCTGATCCATTTATTCGCCTCTTAAAACAAGCTTAGGTTCCTGGGGACCTCGTCTTACCCGCAATCCCCACACTGATGGCATTTACACGAAGGTGTAGAAAATAACCCTAATATGCCAAATACTGTCTAGAAGTCCCAACTGTTCTAATTGTTAAATAGATAGTGTTCTTAAGCCATGATGTATTGATGCACTGTGTCCATAAACTCAATGACACATAGCATACACAATGCACTTCATTTTGTACCAGATCATTTCAAAACTTCCGAAAGCCCAGGGCACTATCAAAATTAGAAATAGGGGGCTCTTATTAGAATATTATTTTAGTGAAAAAAAAACTGAGTTGAAAGATAAATTTTGTGGTTTATGCTGACAGCCTGAAATGTTTATATACGACATATATAATTTTCCAGAATATAATTGCCAATAATTAAGGGTGCATATAGCACACGAGTGCGCATTATACCCGAATAAATAAGTCTTGTGTACATTGATCAATCGGAAGGGGTGCCAATTGGGATTGTTCACTAGCCAATATATTAGCAAATATCGCTGTGGGCGCTTATTACGTCGAATACGGTATTAGCTTTATAGCACTTCTCCTAACAAGCACACATGAATGTGTATAGCTCCTGGGTGGCATGTGCACCTACCTTTGGCTGTCTTGAGCAGAGAGTAGTGCATCACATGGGAGCCCCCAGTCCACCACACAGCAACAGTGGTAGGTAGCCCTGCAAAGAACATGTCCAGACATTACAGTAAGTGTAATTTAAACAGTCTGTATTTCTTAGTCTAGAATAGGGGGATCTCAGTTCTGTATTACAAAAAGTAGAAGAAAGAAATACAGAAATTTACGATTTTTTAGATTATTCCTCAACCAAAAAAACATCATCAAGAAAGTGAACAAATAAGGATGTCATTATTCAAGTCACCAAATTACGGTTTTGTTCTTACATTCTTGTATTCAACTAAAGACATGTATTTGAGTGCTTCCTCATATGATGGTCCTAAATGATACCCTAATACTAAACACAGTATGACCACTACTGCGACTCAGGCAATATGCCAGTACCTGCTTGAGAGGGCAGCTCCAAGCCTTGAGGAACCATCCTTCCTGCACTCAGGAAGTGGAAAGTTGGCGCTCTTGAAAACCAAAGAAGAATTCTCCATATATTACCCAGGTGTTATCAAATAGTTAAATACAGATATATTTGGACTGGCTCAAATCCTTCATGGGCATTTAGCTATGGATTCTATGGAGATTACATTTCCAGGGTGCAGAAACACAAAGTAGCAATAGCATAAGTCCAGGTTAAGATATATTATAGTGAGTGAGAGATTTGTGTTTTCCATTGCTTTTAGAAATATTTTAGCAATGTGGTGGCAGCGACACAAGAAATGGGCTTTAGATATTGTATGTAGTAAATTGAACCTGTCTTTAGGTGTAATAAGCGAACGCTTAACCACTAGGCTACCCAACTCTGTGAAACAGGACTCTGTTGTTTTGGATACTAAATGTATACTCAGCCATATGTTAAAGTTCAAATGTATCTAACATCAACGCAGTGAAACTAATTGGACTAAAATTTGGTATTTTCCATTACTTAAAATATTATTTGGTATTTTCCATTACTTAAAATATTTGTTCGCCACAATGTTGTTTCAAACACATGAAATCATAAGTTATGGCCAAACTGAGTAAAATCAGATAATTACATGGATATAATAGTCAGTTTTCAGGCCAAAGTTTACATGATGTTTGTTTGTTTGTTTGTTGTTTAACATTGCACCCAGGACTATTCCAGCTATATGACGGCGGTCTCTAAATAATCAAGTCTGGACCAGACAATCCAGTAATTGACATCAGGAGCATCGATCCCTGCAATTGGGATACGATGACATGCATCAACCAAGTCAGACAGCCTGACCACCGATACCGTTAGCCGCCTCTTACGACAAGCATGGTCACCTTTTACGGCAAGCAGGGTTTGCTGAAGACCTATTCTTCCCCGTATCTTCACAGGTTGTTTACATGATGAATCTGAAGTATTAGAAACTGTTTCATTCGGTATGTTATCTGAACTACAAAAGGCTCACATAACTATCTCCTCCTCAGTTTTATCTTTAGGGAGATATTTCATTAGGTTTCCATGCAGGTGGTCAAACATGGTGTCCCGACCCTCAAGATGGTTGGCAGTGAGGAGGTGGCTCTGTCCGGTACCGATTACCTCCCCTGAGTCAATCTTCTGACATGCAGAGTATATGGAAGATGAGGTGTTAGCTGTGGAAGACAACAGTTGAAGTTAGTTGCCCTTAAGGGAATTATATCAGTTATATCACAGTGTGTCAGCTTGATGTGGGAGGAAAACCTGAAGTGATGCCAGTTTTAGACATTTACAACTTTGATGAAACCCACAAGCAATGTTTAGGTACTTAAAACATAGACACATAATCAGGGTGAACTGGGATTCGAACCCATAATTCCATGGGTCTAGTCCTATTCATCCCGTCCCATTCCACCCAGGTCAAATACCCCCTAGGTCAGACAATTTTGAGGATATGCATATTTTAGATTTCTTAAGGGCACGATTTAAATTAAAAAAATTAAATTATGAAATAAAGCATCATTGATAAAGTATCAATCTTTTTTAAAAGAGGAGAATGACCTTGGGGGGGATATGCTTGTTTGTGTAGAGATTTTATATTATTTCTGACCCCCTCCAATGTTTTTTCCCATTTTCTGCAGCGCCATCCCAGTTTCTGTCCTTTTTACCAATGACCCTCACACCTTATAGAATATTTTTCTCATTAAGAAAATAAACTTTGCGAAAACCATGATAAAATAATGTCAACTATCAAAAAGAACTAATTGTCATTTAATTTTCACTCTCCCAGGGAGATGGTCAAGCTTTTTGATGACTCTCCCCTGATTTCCTCTGGCGCGTCCCCCCTGTAATAAGTAATCCGTCTCTTAGAACAAAGATATGAGAAATGGCACTATTCATTTAAAAAACAATACCAAACTTATACAAATTTGTGTCTAACCTGCGAGGGGTGTAGGTGGTTTAACTTTGAGCACCATGTTGGGTGCGGTGAACTTGTATGACGCCTTGTCTCCAGGGTTACCAGTCATGAGGGGTGGAGTGGAAGGCTTGGGGGAACCACTTCGATCCTGGAAGAATAACAATTGTGATAGTATACACCTGTACACTGATGCTAGAAGTTCCCTGGAACCAGGATTCGAGACTGTTCACAAATACTCACTAGTGTCTGGGTCTAATGAATGAACACTTCAAGCAGTGCTGCACTGAACTTTCTTCCAGGATTCAGTGAGTGAATGCTGATGCACATCCCAGTAGGGTTGGGACAAGTCCAAATTTACTATCCGGGTTCCCATCCCCTATTACCCGACCCTACCCAGGTACTGACCCCCTATTACCCGACCCTACCTGGGTACCTGCTGTAGGTCTCAAGAGATGGGTACAAAATGTCTGATTGGGACTAGTTTGACCGTAGCCCTGGCAAAATGTATTCAGATATACACGTGTAAACTAAACCATCTGGTCATGCATACACTGAGGTTCACAGAAGGTTTATCTTTATTCAGACACATAAAAGTCTGAAGGAATGGGTGCATAGTCAGAAAGAAGTGCATTCATTAGTGTCTTGTAGTGTAACCATGGAGTTCTAGTTAATTTTTTATCATTAAACAGAATATAGTGTGACTAACCATGGGTCCAGGTAGTCCTGTGGGTACACGGGTCCTTCTCACAACCTACCCGACCCAAGTACCCAATACACCAACTGTGTTATTCGATACGTATCACGAAACCTTGCTGGCGATCTTATAACGATACTTGCATGTGCTCTTATCGGTGGTGCATAAGTCATCTATTTCATCATCTTCCCGGGGCAAGAGAGTTAACTGACTTTAAAAGTCCAGTTTCCACCCTTGCTGAACTAGGCTGGTATTATGGAGTTACATTTTGGCTTGACTAACAAGTCTTTGCATAGTCCAATCAAAATCACGCAACGAAATCGAAATCCGGTTCATAAACTGTCATGCAGATTTTGGTCGATTGCAGGATTTGCAAAGCATGTGCACCGCTAACACGTTGTCAACAGATATTTTCCTAATCTTTTCATGTTTTTAATCAAGGTGCTCATGTGATTTGATGCACTTTTTGATGTAAGACCCGTTTTATCACAACATAGATCTTGATTATCGATCAGATTGTCTTGACTGGGCGCTGCCATTTTGTTTGAAGCAAATGCAAGTAACACGAGAGGTGGAATCTGATTGGTCCATGGGAGAGGCATAGAAGGGACATAACTCGTAATAGCCACTGATGGCACTGCAATCAAGGCCAGGAATTCTAGCCTAGTTCGGTGAGGGTGGAAACTGGACTTTTGTAGTCAGTTAACTCTCTTGCCTCGGGTAGATGCTTTTTCATAGACATATTGCTAAATACCTGGCACACTAACAATTTACAGTTGGCAATGTCAAGTATGGCACAGTGGATGAAAATATTTACATTTTCACATGTAATTAGTGTTTGGTGCATCATTTATTAAAGAATACCTTTAAGGTAAGAATCAATACTTTTTCTTAGTGTGCAGTTCTAATCGATACTTGTATCGAGAAGTAAAAGATCGCGATCCACCAATGCATCAGTGTATCATCCCACTACTAATCTTAACAAGCACCACAAAAGTTACAGTACATCCCTGAAATCAGAAATCAGACAATTAAAATCTACTGACCATTTTGGCAGGAAATGCCCAATTTGAACTCTTATATTTGACAGCTGAATAACAATATTAAACCTCACTAGATAGAACAACAGAAAAAAGCATCTACAGTTTTACTGGGCAGGTGCTTATTTTACAGACTGCTATCAGCCAAGTCATATATAAGGTGACCATCCAATCCTCGTTTTGGTACACACTTACAACAAACATGTGGTAATAAGAAACCATTCTGTCCTAGAATCCCTGTAGGAGTTAAGAGATGGGTTTGTGTTCAGGGGCTATTTGGCAAACAGTCAATAACAGTCATTAACAAGGGCAAAAGTGAGCGTGGCTCACTAATACCCCCTGTGTCAGTAGTTTCAAATTAAATAATAGAAAATTAATTCATAAAAAAAATGGAAAATTAATAAAAACAATTTTTTTCTTTTGACTGCACCCCTCCATATGACACAGATTATATGTACTAAGTTTGAGATGAATCCACTGAATAGTTTAAGAGAAATCACGCGGACAACGTTTTCGGACGGACTGAAGGACGGAACCTTGGTATAACTGTATAATAAATGAAAGTTTTTGTCACCTTAAAGGACACATCTTCAGCTATTGCAATAATAGATAAAAATAAACATATCATTAGTGTCATAGACATTTATTTAATTTTGTTATCTGAAAATGTCATAAGCATAATTATTTGTTTTCTAAACTAGAAGCAGAATAAGTTAAAAAAAATACAGGTGCTGGTGTTACTTGATGAAACTGGGAAATAACCAGCACAAGCTTATTTACTCAATTTTTGTTGATGTTATTTCATTTTTTATATGCCACACTCAGCAATATTCTAGCTATATGACGGCGACCTGTAAATAATAGATCTGACAATCTGGTGATTGATATTATGAGCAGCATCCATGACAGGAGGGTATGATGACACACAATCAACCAAGTCACTGAGTCTGACCACCAGATCCATTTGGTTGCCTCATACAACCATAATAGGTTCCAGGGGACCAGTTGTTATCTTAATTCCCATAAGGCTACTCATTGTACAAAAGTTACCCCCTACCCCTTCACTATGCCATGCACTATAGCAAGCCTAGGGTGAAACTCTATGAAGAAAAACATCTGCAAGAACAAAGATAAGAAATATAATCATTAACAACATTACTATAGGACATAAAACAAGAAATGGTCAACATCTAATAAGCAAACTCCATGCATTGTCTAAATAAAAACTCCTGAAATGAAAACAGTTATAGTTTATGCATATATGCATGCAATTCTCAATGTATGCATGCAACTCTATACATGCATGCTGCTTTCTACATGTGCATGCAATATCATGGCACTAGAGCCTATGTGAGCAGTAATTATGACCGCTACTAGCAGCTGAATAGCAGAATCACATTGGGCAGCTAGTGCTTCATCTTACTTTGCCACGCCCCTTCCTGGAGTCTGAGCGCTGAAATTTGAAATGTAGTACCTGTCACTGTTACTGGAGATCCTCTGTCACCTAAGTGTTCCACTTTAACCATGAGGGTCCATGTCATAATGCTCATGTTAAAATGGAAGATTTAGGGATCCAAAGGGTCAAAGTCTACGGCAGCAAACCTCAAGGGCCCTTAATTGAAGAATTGCATCAAATACTAATAGTCTGTTCATTACTGAATGAAAGATTCCACTGAAGACATTTTTGTACCAGCATAACCACCCAGCTAAAGAAACACATTGTCAAAATGTAACACAACTGCATGAGAGAACTTATCACAACTACAACTACAACTGCATCCAAGGTAGATCAACTTCTAAGAAAGGAAATCAGAAACAGAAAGAAGACATCTATTTCAACCTCTACCAAACATGTACCACTCAGCCACAGATTCTGAAGGCACATGATCAGATAGTTTTAAGTAAATCAAAATTTGAGTTCTATTTGGTAATAAATACCAAAATATGACATGGATTACAATGTTTGTTTGTTGTTGGTTTGGGTTTTTTTTATGGGTTTTTTTTTTTTGGGGGGGGGGGGGGGGGTTGTTTTCGTTTTGTATTTTTATTATTTTTTTATATTTTTTTTATTTATTTTTTTTGGCGGGGGGGGGTTGTTATAATAAAAGAGCAATAGATTAAACTGGAATGGATCACAAAACAGCTAGGAACATGTAAATGTGTTTCATTTTTTATTAATGATGCAATGAGCAATATTCCATTTATATGACAGTGATCTGTAAATAATCAAGTCTGACCAAGGCAAACCAGTGATTACCAGTATTATTAAGATAATTGTGACAAGCCATCAGGATATGATGACATCAGGATATGATGACATGCAATCAACCAGTTTTAAACCTCCTGACCTAGTCAGTTGCCACAAATGACAAGCCGAGGTCCTATTGCAAGTTTTTTCAGATATAGTTCCAAGTACACTCTGATCATCATGATCATGCACCTTCAAGATGCAGGTCCCATCAAGTTATAGCTCCTGGAAGATGAGACATCATCCCAAACCATTTCCAAGTACGTATTTGACAAAAAGCAAGAATAAAAATATTCAACCTCTAACCAAAAACTAAAGTCAACAGAAACATGTCTTACTTTTTTCTTTCTCTGTCTATCCTAAAAGAAGAAAGCAGATATTTTTTTATAAAATTGAAAAGAAAAAAATATATTTTAAAATCAATCTTTTTTATGGGAATCGTCAATTTTTTATCACTTAAGAAACAAATATATTTCATATAAGAAATTATCCACATTTACAATATTATCTTAATTCACATAAATAATGAGTTAGTATGTACTCAACTAGAGCAATGAAACAGAACAAGTTCTTATTGTAACTAGTACTACACATTCTTCTAAACACATATTCTAAAAAAGGTATTTGTTAATGACTAGATGTGATACAGCTAATAAAAGACTGTGGAATTATGTCAACTGAAGCAACTATAACACTGTCTGGAGACACGATCTGTTTCAAACAAATGAGATTCAGAAATACCCACATTGTCATGCAAAACAAAATAAATACTGTAATGTCAAAATAAACATATATCTTACAGATGATGCTGACGATTTTCCCGATGATGCACTGCTAGAGCGTGATTTCTCATGTACCTGCTTAATTAGCTTAAAAACAAATAGTTAAGAAATTATTCATATCATCCTTGGTATGAGTGTTGGAAGTATCTGCGATGATGTATATAGAGTCTAAACTGACCATCACAAAAGTTCACACAACAATCATTGCAACTATTGGTCACTATGTAATTATAATGATGATAATAACAAGTAATTTGCGACAGTGCCAAATTCCATGAGCGTTGGAATGCTCATAGCGCAACACAATTACTACACTGGGTCACTGAATCAGTGTGCACTCGTAATTTTCATTCTCCACTCCCTGGTGATACTACTATGTAGAAGCAACTACATATTGAGACAAAGATCAGATCTAAACTATCTAGTATGTACAAACCTGATAGATCATTAGAAATCCAGACATAATCCTAAGTTAAATCTAAGATTAATCAGAACACCACTATTGAAAATACCAATCTTAAATTAAATTCAGACTGTAGTTGCCGCTACCCTTAACAACGATCTGAGGATATCGCATTACAGGTCACATAAGAACAACATTTCACGAAATTTGACCGACCAATGAAATGCCTAACAAGATGTCAACATTAGCCAATCAGAAAGCAGCTCTTTTTATAAGCTGTACAGCACTAGTTTTAAACTGGCAACTTTCTTTCCAGACTACTCTTTGAAAAATATTTTGACAAAGTTCTTGATTAAACTTTGAAAACTGAATAAAAGAACATTGTGGAATGTCTAATAGATGTCCTAGATGTCCTGGCTCTACTTACCATGGGCTATGGAAGACTCATAATGTGATGTCCTCAGATCTTTGTTTAGCAGTTCCAAGAACAAAGATCCCATTTTAATCAAATTTGGGAATACATGTACACTGATTTAAACACTAAAATTGAAGAAACAATCGCCAATATTATTACATACACATGTTGATTGTTTGAAATGCACATGACTCTAATCTCTATGGTAAAGCAATGCAAAAACACTCAGTGTTCTATCTGACTATATAATTTTAGCAAGCATAAGAAAGTGATGTTTGATAAATAGACATAAGTATGATGTCAACGAATAAAAGAGGCACACAGTCAAATGATATTATTTCATTGTAAATATTTGCTAAGCAAAAACTCTGGATCTACATATGAAATTTGATCTACCAGATATATAATAATGTAAGAAAAAGGTTAGCCATGAAAATGGCTTTATAAAAAATGAAAGGATACTAAACTAAACTCGGTCAATGAAAATAAATACTTGCTTTTTTCACTTTCTTATTTTTCCAAGACTGATCCAAAACAAAACAATATTTTCAGACTTGAAAGTATATAAAAGACAATGTCATTACCTTAAACATGTGATTAAATTTCCATAATGAAGCAGGCAATGTTGACATTGTGTGACCGTCTCAAACATTTAGTCTCAGAAAAAAAGTTATCTATTTCAAAAATGTATATCTGCATAATAAAAAATAAAATCCAAAAGAAGTCCAGGACAATACCAAGAGCTTATACAATCTAGACTTGCAAAAACATTCTAGACTTGACCTGGATTCATTTCCTAATGTATTCTCAAGGGTCAGGGAGACCAACTATGTCTATCTGACTGGATGCTTCTCTCCTTGGTCTGTCTCTCCAACAACCTTACTGTATTGCCAATGATTCAAATAAGACAAATAGGTCCCTCATTTTACTTTGTAAAAGTAACAGTTATCTGCATCATATTCTTTGTAATTTATGGCATGGTAGAGACATACAAGGTAAAAAGAATGTTGCTTGTTGTTTAACATCACACTCAATGTACCAGCTTTTAGCTGATGGCCTGTAAGTTATCAAGCCTGGATCAAACCAGTGAGCAAATGTCTGGAACTGACAGGGTACGATAACACGCTATCAATCCATTTAGTTCACTTATATGAACAGCATAGAATCACCATGGGGCTGACATTATAAGTACAAAATGCATGTGTGAATTCATTTTTTCCATGAAATCTTTATTTCAACTAAGTTTATCAAGCTGCCAACTTGTAGAAACAATTCTGAGATTCACAAAAAAAAGAAGAATCATATTATCCTTACATTTCAAACTGTTTCGTTTAACTTCAATTACAGAATATCATAAGTTAAGTCATTGGTTACATAATCACGAAAAAGTATGTATTTATTCAACTTTCCCGTGAGAAAACACCTTATATCCAAGACATGTACAATCCACCATGTTAGTCTGCATAGTCAATAGATATACTGTACAGGGCCAGTACACAGGTCCACTACACCAGCCACACAGAGAAGCTCGAGCTCACTCAACTACCAGGGTCACAGCCTACCTGAGTTGTCTCCCCTTCAGTACCATGACTTTCAGTATTCTGGGCCTCACCAGATGATTCCTCCTGTAAAATTTAAAGTCTATCCATCCAGATATTCTAACTACCTAGCTTGAAGGAATAATTGCTTGGATGACTTTGCAAACACTGACCATAGCTCAGGATGAACTCTTGTTTTGATGCAACGACAAAAAGGAAAAACACGTAACTCAACAGGCTATTTAAACAAACGTCTAAGGTAAAAATCAAATCTGGAAAGGTATTAGGCACTTATCTACTCCCCAAAACAATCAGCTTGTGTTAAAGATATTTTGGATGTGTAGAAATTTCCTTTGTTAAACAGTGTACCTATATATTACTATTTAGGTGAGTGCTGAGACAAAGGAGTTATTTTTAACAGCATACAGTAAGAACAATAAAATGCCGCTCTTTTTTTTCATCCTAATCTTATTTTCATCAACAGCTACATGATGAGATGTGAAAGAATGAAGTGTCATTTCTCTCCCCCCAGCCCCCAGACATAAAACAACAAATAACTTCCAGATGTGGATCTGAAATGTAAGGCCAAGTTGAGGAGGCTGAAACCATTGAGCATGTTTAAACTGACATTATGTCATTTCCAAAGTTTTTTTGTAAATGTATTGATAATAACTTTCAGCATTATATCAGGGATGTTCAGAGTTCATTGTGATTAAAATGTCCCTTGCGTCTTGATAAAAATATTTATTTCAGTTTCAGGGAGAGTATACAAGGGCCATAACTCTGAAAACCATCTTTCATTCATTCAAATTCAGCAGTCTTCCACATCTAGTCATCTGATTGGGAATAACAAGTGTGTCAAGTTTCATAAACATAAACATCCAAATTACTGAATAAAGTAATGAAAGAGTTGTGCATGATGATCTTCATCTATAACTTTATCACTGTGCATATAAAAGCCTAAATAAGCCTTGTGAATATAAAGGTCATGCCAAGGATAGTCGTTAACACTAGCCCAATACACCATCTGTATATTGAACATGGTTGGCTAACATTAAATGTATCCTGAAGGCTTTCAGAAATGTTTGAAGGGGATTTTATCACCATGTAGACTTGTAGATGGCTTGGTCAATATGTCTATAACAGCATGCAAAACATGTCAAATTTATTTTGACAATGATATGAATATTTTGTTTCAAATATCATTATCATCAAAAGCCATACTTTTCAGGGCCTTAATCATTCTTCAAGCTATGCCTCCAGCATAACCATCAGTCTCGTATGCAAATTAGCATTAGGCAAAAATACACTCTAGCCTGTTCACGGGTCATGAGATTTCATTTTTCTAACTTTCCTCATTTGGAAAAAAATCACTCTCAATACCATTAACCTCTTTCCCAAAGCATAGTTTTAGTATATGTTTCCCAAGCTATTACACTTCATGAAAAGAGTACGAAGTATCAAAACACAATAGACCAGTTTGGATTTGAAGACTGAAAAGATTTTGACAGAGACTTAAATGAAGGAATTGTCCACCATCTGGTCGTACTGTACCTGTGGATTCTGTTTGGGGGTAATCTGTGCCTGGATAGCCTCAAGTTCCCGTAGCCAAGCATCTCGTGGTAGCTTGTGAATCTCCAACCATATCTCCTTTGTACTCGTGTCTACAGTAACAAGAATAATTGTCATTAAAAACATAATAGTGTTCGTAATTAAGGGAGGTCCTGGGGTTCTTGAGACTTGTTCCAATAGTATTGGAATCTGGGAACTACCAAATTTTTAACTTCAAGCATAAAGGCAAAAACAAGGACCTCTCGACTTTCATGCTACCTTTAGAACATTGAATATGACTTAAATGAATTTGTTTCGATACACTGTCTGCAGATGAGCTATATCCAGGGTTCAGTATGGCTACTGTTTCACATCACTAACTATTGGAAAGTTGTGAGGATGAGTAATTTCTACCAAAATTAGGTTATCTTATATTTGTAACAAAACACTGCATGAAGTAAGGAATTGATTGTTCATGTTCATGGGTTCTTGAATGTTTGTATATCTTTTATATGCTTGTTTGTTGTTTAATGCCACACTCAGCTATATTCCAGCTATAAGACAGAGGCCTCTTAATGATCAGGTTGATGCCACACTCAGCTATATTCCAGCTATAAGACCGAGGCCTCTAAATGATCAGGTTAATGCCAGACTCAGCTATATTCCAGCTATAAGACAGAGGCCTCTTAATGATCAGGTTGATGCCACACTCAGCTATATTCCAGCTATAAGACCGAGGCCTCTTAATGATCAGGTTGATGCCACACTCAGCTATATTCCAGCTATAAGACCGAGGCCTCTTAATGATCAGGTTGATGCCACGTATTGGGTAGAATACACTGACAAGCCAAGTCTGACCACCGGCAGTCCGGTTGGCTCCAAATGAGAACAATGAGACATGATTGCGATTAATATTATCATGGGATGACCCCTCTTGTGCTGTCATTGCCTGTACTGTGTAGCATGTGCAATGGCAAAACAGCAGATAGTGTTGTGTACATGGTATTCATTGCTGTACTGTGTAGCATGTGCAAATGCAAAACAGCAGATAGTGTTGTGTACATGGTATTCATTGCCTGTACTGTTGTGTAGCATGTGCAAAGGCAAAACAGCAGATAGTGTTGTGTACATGGTATTCATTGCTGTACTGTGTAGCATGTGCAATGGCAAAACAGCAGATAGTGTTGTGTACATGGTATTCATTGCTGTACTGTGTAGCATGTGCAATGGCAAAACAGCAGATATTGTTGTGTACATGGTATTCATTGCTGTACTGTGTAGCATGTGCAATGGCAAAACAGCAGATAGTGTTGTGTACATGGTATTCATTGCCTGTACTGACATTTAATGGAGTATTCCCGATTTTGAGTTCTCATTTGGAGTCAAACGGACTGTAATCCATTAAGTTGTTTGGAAGGGATAACTTGTATGAGTAGTATGGGTTGATGAGCACCTAGAATCTTCATGGTGTCCTGTATATAAACATGATGGCAATCACTTACTTTCTAACATTAGTCCCATGTAGTCTCCTTCGTTGGAAGATTCACATTTGCTGACCAAATTTTTCACTCCACTGTCCTGGGAATGAAAAGGACGCAAAATCTCTTTCAATGAAAAATTACTAAAAATATTCCATAAAATATTAAAACAAAGTCAGCAGACTGCCAACAATGCAGTATTTAATGAAATGTAAACATTGTCTTTGTCAAATACAACAAGGTTAACAATAATATTGATACAGCCAGCCATTTCCTGGTTCAAGTTTCACAAAGAAAAATACTGTATGTGCTTAGAACTGTTTAAACTGTTAGCAAGATCTTAGCAAGATGAAAACAATGCATGTTCATTTTGGCAATATTTTTTTTGCAAAAACTGGCTCAAGAAAAAAAAAGATCAAACCTGAAAAGCTCTATTATCTCTATTCTGTGTTCAACAAAAACAACTTGTCTCAAATTGTGCACAAAACATGTTTAATAGCAAGTCCAATAAGACCTGCTCAACAAACACTGTCCCTTTGGCAAAGATTTTTGAAAAACTAAAAACAAAAGCTGAAAAATTTTGCTTGGATTTTTTCCACCTGTTTTGCCTACTGACCAGGCAGTTCCCACAATCCTCTGTAAACCAATGAAACAATGCAGCCTTACCTGTTCATTCAGAACTTTCAGCAAGAAAAGACAATCAAATGCAAAGGCAAATAATCTTCCAGTTCCTGTAGACAGAAAAGTAGTCAAATAATATTTCAGCTCCTTCTAGTTTTACAAACTTGAGGCTAAAAAAAATAATAGTCTTGGTTCTCAGGCACCCCCTGCATCATCATAAAGTCTGTCGCACGTTTCGTTTTTATTTCCATTTTTTTTTAAATCCAAAAATCCTAATATTTAAAAACAATGTGATCCAATATAGCATGCAGTTACTTCCCTTTACATGCGCACTGCGTTACTGCACATTTCATGTTATGCTCATTGGGGCAATAAAAGTTTGTATTACTTGTTTATGTAGAGAGGCCCTTTCCCAGGTTGATGGTACACAATTGTTTATTTTGTTACATACTAGTTTGAACAAGCAAAAAAAACACACAAAAAAACACACCACCCACCCGCACTATATTTTCAAAAGTCATTGTCTGAGAACCAATTCTTTTATTTTTTTAAGCATAATAACATTTGACATTCTTAACTTAACGTCCTAGATATATCAGTACAATGAATTTACTTTTATAAAAAATAAGTAATGGCTTTGCAAAAATTGTAAAAAGTAAACTATTTCTTCTTTACTATATCAAATGATATTCAAAATTAAAAAACTGTTAATCAGCTTGCTACTTCATTCATATTTACAATAATCTACTTAAATCGCAAATTGATGTATCATACATATAAAATTTAGTTTTTACCCATATCGTCAAGGGTGACTATGAGATAGGTCTGGACACCCATGACATGTGATCTGATATTGACAATCTCCATATTGTCCTCTTCCCATATTGTGATTGGTTTCTGTGTAGATGCATCCATTACTGATAATCCATTTGGCAGACCAATGAAAATATATCTGCCATCACCACTATCTGCCAAAGATGTTGCTTGTGTCTGAAACAGACAACCATAAATGGTAAGTAACATGTCATTTTCATCATTGGTTCCAATATTTGCCATATCTTGTATATGGTTTGGTCAAATATATACAAGCAGCAATTCTAAGTATGATTCACATGTTGGAGGGGGTTCTTTGAGTGAGTGAGTTTGATTTTACACTGCTTTTAGCAATATTCCAGCAATATCAAGGCGAGGACACCAAAAATGGGCTTCACACGTTGTACCAATGTCGGGAATCAACCCGGGTCTTTGGCGTGACGAGCGAACGCTTTAACCACTAGGCTCACACTGGCCTGTAAAGCACCAGCTCTTAATTTCTCTACTACAGCTAACTTTTCTTGCACAGTGTATGCTTTCCTCATATCAAATTTGGAATTAACTTGACATTATAAATCACCCTTATATACAGTAATGTATGTGAAGCTAGACTAATTGGTTTGGTATTGTTTTAAACATTATTTGCTTTTATTGTTATCTGTAGCAATGACCTAAAAATGATATTTGACACTGTAGAAGCTGTGGTGACCATGAATTTCATTGTAAAACTGGCTAAATTCCGGAAAATCTATTTAGTACTCCCAACCGCTTCTGTACAAAAGGTATCAGTTCTACCGTTACTTGATGAAACAAGATTTCTATTGAACACTATTCGTTTTGTGTCCGGGGTCCTAAAAATTAGTGTATGGATCATTTAGATTTGTCTTGGAGTCATCCAAATTTGGGAAAGCCTTTCGCCCATATCCCCCCTCCAAAAGTTATATATGTATGCATTGCCAGTCAATTCTTTTTATTATATATATTTTTTGACGGGAGATAAGGGCGGAATACTTACACTAAATGAAAAAAGGAATATAATTTACAGACAAATATATCACCTGATTCTGAATTTCAACTGCACAATCATATTTCGGTGGTCTGATCTTGCTCTGCTCTGCAAATCGAGCACTTTCTTTCTGTGACACGTCCTCCCAAACATCGTCAAGAACGCCATTAATAACTTTGTTTATCATTCGATAAGGCTGTGGCAAAACATCACGTATTTGTTCTGGATCTTGAATATAGTCATCTTCATCTTCATCCGATACGTTTTCTATGGACGGAGGAGTGTACACGACGTTCTTGCGAAGATAAACGGGCATTGTGGACGGTTATGATTATTGTCACGACACAATAGTAACCCAGATCCCTAGTTTGTGTAGAAAAGCTTTGACTAATTAATTTATGTCATGGAATAATTCTATGATTTAACTGTAAACATGCTGCAGATCAAATTCTCGTAACCAAGTCGGCCATTTTGAAACAAATACTTAGAAAAACTATTAGTATTACAACTATAGAAATATAATGTTGTTACTATTATTTTGTGCTATTATATTAGTCATATTGTTTACAATATAACGAAAAAACTATAGATCTGTTTATACAGGGTTATTTAAATAATAAGTAAATGTTGATAGGCATGAGCTCATTTAAAAATACTACCTGCAAATATATATTATCGAAATTACCCGTAATGAATATAGTATAGAGTGCCCTTTGACCGTCCTTATCGAGCACCTGCACGAAACGATGTTTACAAACGTGGGTGCATAATTCACCGGCAACAATTCTGTCACATTACCGGCGTCTATGGCTGACGATTCAGATTTCGTTGGACACTTGGTTAAATTTAACTCACTTTCGTCAGGAAGGGATAAACTTGCAAGGTAAACAAAATCATTGTAATATTTCACTTGACAATGTCAGTTGACTCTCTAACCTATGCTCGTTTCCTCGTTATACCTGTGGTTATATGAGAAGCTATCACACCTCTATTTTAGCCTAATTGTGCTATTGTAAATATAAGCATATGCGGCATTGGTAAACGTGTTTGGTTGTAAACTGACTACAATATTTGAGTGTTGCACAGTGAAATGACTTATATAAAGGTCTTTTGATGTTCAAGCTGTTAAAACGTCATGAGTCATTGTGGGTTATTGCACTTTGAACCTGTAACACTGGGCTCAGGTGCTTGATACACTTGAGGCCTTGTCTGGGTGGTGAGTAAGTGCTTTGTTGGAATGGTATACCCAACAATGTGTAGATATATTATGAAAATAATCAGTGAAATTAAGCATGATCATATCATATGCTTAAGTTTGGCTAAAATTTGAAATTTGGACAAGTTTCATTCCAGTCGTTTCAAAAACTTAAGTGTTGTCATCCAGATCAATCAACCAATAACTTTTATTATCGTAATCACTTATTTACATGAGCCAATCTTTCACACTATACCTTTTGCGAACTACTCAAATTACATCAACACCTCGTCAGGAACTAGGCATCAGAGCGTTCATGTATGATTTCCATGTATATTTATACATGCTGATTCAGTTGTTTTATTCAATCTTTCAGATTAGTCCAGTATGCCAGCAAATTTGCATGGTGGTACCTACAGAAAGGACACTTTGACCCGAACATCATTTTAAAATTGAAAAATGTGGATAACGCCCTCAGCACTACGAGAAAAGGTATTTTTAATATCTTTATCAGATTGATAGAACAATTAAGCCATACTTATATATTCTACATTATACACTTCTTTCCATCTACACATGTTACAATACATTTGCTATGGCAGTGTAAAATAATACTGTGGGTCTTACACCAAGTGCAAATTAATTCATGAATCCAAATTGAAGCCTCTTTGAAAATGTTGTTATCAAACTTATTTCCTTTTTTTTAAGTTTGAATTTTGATTAAGATACAACATGTTTGTAGTGAATATAGTAATCATGGTAATAAAGAGGCCCTTTACATTCCAGTACTACGTTTGGGAAAGAGCATTGACTTTCTTCACTCAGCCCTACGAAGCATCCACATCTCTGACACAGTCCTTCGTTTGACAATCACACTATCCAAGATCAACCAAGCTTGCTATCTTCTCTTTGACCACATCATATGGGCAGGCCGAATTGGCATAGCCAAAGTCGACAGTGCCAAATGGAAGGATTTGTCGGCCCGTTTCTGGCTAGTTACTATAATCCTCAACCTCATACGAGATGTGTATGGAATGTGGACTGTTATCATCGAAGAACTAAGGTTACGCAACGAGAGGGCTTCAAAGTCTCACTATGGAAATGGTGATGTTAACCACAAATACAAAACACGCCATATCCCCAATGATACAGAGGTTGTGCTATCATGTTTTCAAGAAAGTGTTCCGCTGATTCTGGACTTTGTTCGTAATATGAGTGATCTTGTTCTTCCGCTGGCCGCACTGAAGCGGATCAATGCTTCAGCTGGGGTGCAAGGTGCCGTGGGTGTGGTCTCATCCGTTATTGGAATCATCACAACATGGAATCCAGACATGCGATTGGTTCCTTCTTGACATTTGGTTTCTAACAATGACTGAATGTGCCTCAGTGATCTTATTCCTGGCAAAATCCTGATTCCTCTATATAAAGATAGTTTATCATATCTCTGTTCCTTTAGCATGTTTAGGGACGGTCAGGTAGCCTAGTGGTCAAAGCGTTCACTTGTCACATCGAACACCCGGGTTCTATTCTATTATAGCATTCATCCAGGACCCCCTTTCACAAAGTGATCACTGTGCTAAGATGATGGTAAATCCTGCAGTTAAACAAAGGCTTACAATAGTCTTAGCGCTATGGTTACTTCGTGACATAGGGACCTGGACCCATTCACCGCCATCCCAGTGTTCTGTGTCTCGTTTTAATGGCGCAACACTGAAAGATAGACATCAAATGAAATTACACTGTTCTATCATGATTGAAACAGGCTGATATCACTAGTCTTCACCTCGACTTTTCATGCCGTCTTAAATATTACCAGAACGTCTTTAACCATACAATTATAAACAGTCAGGATGACCATGAAAATGAATTCCCACACAGAGTTATGGAAATAAAACCCCTGAAAACCCACATAAACAAGAAGTGACCCTGACTGATAAGGACTTTCTCCTGCACCCTCCCTTCTTCAGGAAAAATCTTTTTCATCTATAAGTTAATTGATAACAATTATCCTCCTGATTGGAGGGCTCACTCGGATGATGACACAATTTTGAATATAGATCTGAGCCAAAGTCACATTCAGAAGCAGTTTGATTGGTTGTTGATTTCAGGCTCATGAACGAGAGAAATTCTGTGCTGAATTAGTAATAAGAGGTATGAAGCTGGTGATGTCACTTCCTGGGATATGTCATAATAGCATGGAGCTGTAATCAGTAACTCCTATGCTTTAGCATAGAGATACTACTGTAGCATGTGTAATAGTGCTATTATTGTATGGTTGTAACAATACTTGTCTTTGTGATACATGACATGATACATGAAAAATTTACACTTGACACGTTAAGGGAACATTTTTGCATTATCAAAGAAAATTAATAGTACTAGTAGCCCAACTAAAACATGGTAACTAGTAGCCCAACTAAAACATGGTAACTAGTAGCCCAACTAAAACATGTTTACTAGATCTGAGTCAGTTAATAATCCGGGGTGGTCGGGTAGCCTAGTGGTTAAAGCGTTCGTTCGTCACGCCGAAGACCTGGGTTCGATTCCCGACATGGGTACAATGTGTGAAGCCCATTTCTGGTGTCCCCCGCCGTGATATTGCTGGAATATTGCTAAAAGCGGCGTTAAACCATACTCACTCACTCACTCAGTTAATAATCCTGTACCTTGAGAACTTTTATGCACTGTGAAAAGTCCACAAAATGTCCTTGATCCAATCCCTTATACTTTTTGAAAATTGTCAGATTGCATATACACTTCCATTCATTTTACAAATAACTCTCACTCTGAACACTGCAAGGCCCTTTGAGGTAGTTGTTTGGGACGTCCATGTTTTCATCAGAGGAGTATTATTTGTGTGTTAATGCTTTATCATGTTTATTCTGAACTTTTATATAGGCAGTCATAGTTATATATATGTATATATTGTTATGTAGAACATATTGATATTGCATTGTACATGGTATCTAATAGTGCTTAGGTTATTTAATCATTAAGAGTGTTTCCTAATCATCTGTATTAACAAATGTGTAAACAGATCATTACCCCGTAACCTATATACAGAAATAAATAGTTTTTAGAGCAATACACAGAAATATGTTTACATGTCCATATATATTTTTTTAATAAAAACTGTCCATAATTTTACGACTGTTATTTCTGTGGGATTTCTTGAGAAAATTGTCAAGTTATTAATGGCAATCATCAACCATATATGCAGAAACATTCTACTTTAATATCTTAACTGGTTTGTGCATGTGACTTATACTCTGTTGTATCATTGGGAGTCCCAGAGGAGCATCGAACATGTGTAATATAAGAATATTCTTAACGTTTGTTATACATCATGCTGTTATTAATTTTAACAGCAACTTACATATTCTAATGAGGACAAATGTAAATAATATTGAATATTGTGTGTGTCACCGTGTAACGTGTTCAGTATGAACCTGTTTGTAATCTTTCATCTATTGGAGGACAGCCAAAGTGGATATGTTTTGTTTGATTCAGTGATTGCAAATGGTGCTTACTTTTGAACTGAAATGGGTTGCAAATATATTACTGTACCCAAATTATTCAAATCAGATTTGTTAATAAAATTATGTATTATTATAGTTGTCATTGTTATTCTCTTATGTATTGTTCATAGCTTTTGGGCCTGTGAAGATCAGGGTAGAATAGGTCTTCAGCAACCCATGCTTGCCGTAAAAGGCAACTATGCTTGTCGTAAGAGGCGACTATCGAGATCGGGTGGTCAGGCCCACTGACTCGGTTGATGCATGTCATTGTATCCCAGTTGCGTGGGGGGCATTCTAAGGCGTCACAATTCGCTGTGCAGAGTTGTGTCCCCTGGGCACGCCAGACACCTATGATTGTGGGTTCGAATCCCGGTTCGCCCCGATTATGTTTCTAGGTTTGTCAGCACCATACCCGCGCTCGTGGGTTTCAGCGAAGTGGTAAACGTCTGAGACCTGCATCACTTCGGGCTTTCCTCCCACATTAAGCTGACAGGCCATGACATAACTGGAATACTGTTAAAAGCGGTGTTAAACCAAACTCACTCACTCAATTGTGTGGATCGATGCTCATGATGTCAGTCACTGTGTTGTCTGGTCCAGACTCAGTTATTTACAGACCGCCGTCATATAGCTGGAATATTGCTGGAGTGCGGCATTAAACAACAAACAAACAAATCATAGCTTTTGTCAGGAGAATATGTGGAGCAGCAGCCCCCAAGACCTCTCTCTACTCCAAACATGATTAACATTGCTGTTTTCACTTGGCCACAAGTATAGACTCTATGATTGAGAGATTTTACCAACAGGACACCCCATGGGTATTCTGAGTTAGACCTGGTCCCAAGCAATCTATGCTTGTTGTACAAAGAGACTTAAAAGAACAGGTGGTCAAGCTCAGTGACTTGGTTTATTGTGTGCCTTCATACCCTAATAACATGGATCATTACTCAGTGTATTATTTATAGGCTGCCGTCATGTAGCTGGATACAAAAACTTGGCAACAAACAAAAACAGACAACTTATGTAGGTAGGTGGAAATAAAAATGAATTTCCATTCCTAAATATTTCCAATTTTATTTGGCATGAATATATACCGGTCAGGTTAATGACCCAAAATAACTTTTACATTTTGGTTGGTTGCCTGGGAATTATTTGGTTGAGTTCATTTGGATATCAATAACCGATAACAAAACAGTAGGGCAAACAAACACAAAGATTACTGTCTCCATTAACCCAAACATGACAATTGCACAATCAATTGTGTGGAAGAGTGGTAATTTTCACAGAAGTGGCATAAAATCCTCTTTACAAGGCTATATTGAACTGTTAATGAGCGTAGCTTAACATTGTTGCTGTGACAAGCAGCTGCTGTGCTTCAAGAATGCTGCAGGAATGTCTTGGGAACAGAGCAACCAGTTGTCTGAAGTGTAGCAACTCACTTCGCAGAGCTGTGTCCCTGAGCATGTTTGGTCATGAAAGAGCCATAGAGTGTAGGTGTCAGTCTTATCCTACAACAATCTCATTAAAATCAGATCTTAGTTCTCACTACCAGTAAACACATTGTTTAGAACTGATTTTAATGAGATTGATCACACTATGGTCATTAATACCATACACTGGTACTCGCTTCAGCAACCCATGCTTGGCGTAACAGGCAACTATGCTTGTAAGAGGCGACTAACGGGATCGGGTGGTCAGGCTCACTGACTTGGTTGATGCATGTCATCGTATCCCCATTGCGTGGATCGATGCTCATGATATCAATCACTGGATTGTCTGGTCCAGACTCGATTATTTACAGGCCGCCGTCATATTGCTGGAATATTGTCGAGTGCCGCTTTAAAAAACAAACAAACAAACAAAACCAGACATGGGCTTCACACAATGTGCCCATGTTTTGAATAAAACCTGGGTCTTCAGCATGACGAGCGAACGCTTTAACCACTAGGCTACCCCACCACCCCAAAGCTGATATAAGCATGACATAGTGTTTCAAGTGGTGATAGCCTCAAACCATGACCTGCTCGACATGTCTTCTAATCCCAGAAATGGACAATCATGATCTTTGGTTTGTCAACACTATTCTCATGCTTGTGGATAATGATAATCATCATAATGGTGCTTGTACCTGCATAAGTGTAAATAATGAAATTGTCATCCATGCTTGTTGTGCCATTCCTGATTTTATGTAAATCTTTCATGACATAGGTTACAGCATGGAGCCAGACTTATTAAACAGTGATGGGCTACACCATGTTCACATTTTCTATTTTTCGTTTCACAGGCCCCTCGCCCCTACTGAAAAGCAGCCGGTCCAAGAAATAAATTAAACATAAAACTATTTTGTTTTTTATTACATCTCCCGCAAGTAATATAGACCCTCTTATACAATAAAGCAGAATGACTCCACAGCAGAATGACTTTCAAATGAATGACTTTCAAATGAATGAATGAACGAATGAACGAATGAATGAATGAATGAATGAATGAATGACTTTCAAATGAATGACTTTCAAATGAATGAATGAATGAATGAATGACTGACTTTCAAATGAATGAATGAATGAATGAATGAATGAATGAATGAATGAATGAATGAATGAATGAATGAATGAATGAATGAATGGACACAGCTATTTAATTTTAGTGTTATTTCCACAGACCTCGTATGCTAAACCTGGAATAAATCCGTAAAACATAAAACTAAAGAAGAGTGGCCTTAAAGTAAATTATGTTATTTTGTAAGCAAAGAATTCTTTTAGCATTTGTTTATAACTAAACCAGCAATCATTTGAGAACTCCTTCCAGAAATACAACAAAATAACACAAGTAAGTAAATGATACTTGATCGAATGTATTATTATTCTTATTATACAATCTCTTGAAAATATCAATTTTATATCTCATAATAATCCTACCTCATTTAAGTGGTTGTATACAGAGAATAGAGAATGTTATAGTGATGTCACCATGGTAACTGCTGACATTTACGATGATGTCAGTGGTACCTAAGTACAAAAGCTTTCCTAAATGGGAAGATTTATAACTCGAGTGGTAATTTGTTTTGTCCAAAACAGGCTGCACACATTTTTGCAACAGTAAGGAGAAAGATGTTCATCATGGTTCATTTTTACATAAAAAAGATTCATCCTTAAAATGTTTATTGACATTTTCTCTAGTGTTGGGTTTACAGATTTGGCTTATAACCAATTAGCTTGAGCAGTCAAAATAAAATAAAATTTGCTGCGGTTGGATAATTTGAAGAAATAACTGCTAACTCTGTTTAATGTGCAGGGTGTGGAGTTTTACAGTAACCATGGTACCATGTATTTGTATTTACTTCTTAAAGGCACTGAACATTTGAAAGGGGTTTGAAGTTGCCAAGACTACATACAATACGTCTGATTAATTATTATTTAGAAAGATAAAAGTCTGTAATTTTGTAAGAATTTTAAGTTTTACATCTGTTAGTTTTTTCTGATCAATCATGAGCAAGCAATCTGAAAAAAATAGATGAAAAACAGCTTCAACTATTTTTCTTTACTAATTTTGGCTTTAGCCTCCAGTAAAAAGAAGTGTTGCTAAGTGCTTAAGTCACATTGATGATATCAGAGTGAGTTTGAACTCAACTGGCTGTAATTCTGATTCATAAATATTCCATCACATCAACCCTTGTGAATGTGCACATAACCAACAGACACAGAATATGTCAGTTTATTTATTCTCTGAATACATTTCTCCATAAAGTCATCACCACAAATAATACAAAAGTCAGTTAAACACAGGAACTGATACACTCTACTTCTCCATAGCTATTTTACAATCACAGCTGTCAGAATATTTCTCCAAAACTAAGACTTGATATCCTCAAGACTTCGCAGACGATTTTGCCTTCTTAGTGCAAGTTTCTTTTTCCGCCTCCACATTTCAAATGAATCTTCTTCGTATTCAGACAGTTTGGGTGGTGACCTTGCTGTTCTCATGGACCACAGCCAATCTGGGTATTCACTGTCTGCCTTCAACTCAGGGTCCTTCCCGTGAACAGTAATGTTGGCACCACAACAGTATTTGGTCAGTTTTGCAGCATCCGTCTCCACCTCCAACAACACTTTGGCCACTCGCTGAGCTCCCATCTTGGCACCACCTTTGCCTGGAACAGATCACCAATTGAAAATTAAAAGTATACATGCATATGGTCAGTAGCAAGCATGTGTTGTGAACTCTCCAGTGACTAACGGGAGCTGCCCAGCTAACACACTACGTTTTCACAACGTTGTGGTAAAGTTGTGAATTGGTAACGTAGTGATACAACGTTGTCACAACGTTATTATTACGTCACTGTGCAACGTCGTTTCACAACGTAATAACAACGTTGCATTTTTACGTTGTGAAAACGTTGTTCATCGAATATTTCCCAACGTCTTGTTACATCGTTCCTGAAACGTTGGTGCGACGTCAACTGTCGCCTTAACGAAAATTGTATGAACAAAAGTTTTACATACAAATCGACACAATTTCTGCCATAAACAAGGCAGTAATTCATTATTTACCTATATCTTCGGAATCAGGATTTCCATCTCGTAAATAAACTAAAGTCTGTGTAAACACCTTATTATCACGTCACTCCAACGTTATGTGACAACGTAATCACAACGTAGCAAAATTACGTTGTGGAAACGTTGTGCATCGGGCGCCATGCAACGTTATGATGACAACGTTTCTCATACGTTGGTGCGACGTCAAATAGTCTTCATCGCGAAAAGCGTAAAAACAAAGGTGTTTACTCGAAATAAACTACATTTTGGCAGAAAATTACAATAATGTTAGATTTGGTTTTCACTTTTCAGCAACCCGTGCTTGTCGTAAGAGGCGATTAAACAACAAACAATGACAATAACATTTTCGCCATACATGCATGATTCGCACTTCCATCGTTGTTGAAAGGTTGTGGATTGGTAACGTCGTGATATAACGTTGTAACAACGTTATTTTAACGTCGACCTGCAACGTTATTTCACAACGTAATAACAACGTTGCACATTCACGTTGTGAAAACGTTGTGCATTGAACATTACACAACGTTTTGTAACTACGTTTCTGAAACGTCGGTGAAACGTTATTGAGTTTGCTTCTCGATAGAATAGAATAGAAGGAATAGAACTGCTTTATCAAAATCAACATGAATTTGTCAGAAAACCAGGTTAGTAATGCATTACCTTTCTATATATTCGGCATTTGAATTTTCATCTCTTAATACTAATATTTCGAGAACGTAATTGCGTATATCTGTGACAACGTTACAACAACGTTGCAAATTAACGTTGTGATAACGTTGTGCTTTGGACATTACAGTACTTTTTGTAAATGATGTTTAGGAAACCACTTGTAGATCTACCATCTCTTAGTGTTATTTTTTTTAAACATATATATCTATTAACGAACTAAATGTTGTCACAAGCAATATTACAGTTAAAAACAATTGGCGCGTATTTTTTGCGGCGTGAGAGCGACTGCAGAAAAGTTTAGCCTGTTGCCTCGTGAAGTGACGTCAGAATGACGTCACATTGTCGCGGAAGATTTGTTGTCACCAGCCATCTTAGCTCAAACTCACTCTGGACATAATATATTACAAGCAAGTGATTGTGCAGCAACTGGAACTGGACAGATGATCTGTGAATTCGATTGAGGTAAGTTAATTTTTCAAAAATAGTCTCCGCTTGTTGATATGTTTCTGTGCATGCAGTGCGTCAAATGATCTAAATGTATCGTATTATTCAGAAGTGGCAGGGTTAAGAATGCATTTGCCGGTCATTTTCACTGAGCGTCAGTGTTGATATTAAATGATACACAGAACTTGATGATAGAGGTGAAGGGGGCCCAAGACTTTTTTCCATATTATTATTTTATGGATACCAAGGGTAATTGCCAAGGGCAAGCGGTATATTTTTGACCAGAATTCAATCTGGTGGCGTTTTGTGGCCGTCATATTATGTTCGGGTTTCGTTCGTAAGCGTGTAGATTTGTAAATAGGCCTAACTTATGCATCGCCTACTGACCGCACTGACAGTTATCGCCATTTCTTCTGTGTTATTTCTGAAATCATTACTATTTAAAGTTTACATGTACTAATCTTCTGACTTTGATTTTTGTGCAACAATGTGGCTCATCCAGGCCATGGGAAAGGTTAAGTAGATTTCTCTTATACAGCGAAAAGAGGGAATCAAAACAATGGAAGTATTCAGATCGACTCTCTGTAGGCTGCTAGTTATAGCCCTAGTCTAAAGTGATCAATGATGTTATGAAAAGAATCGTATTTTCGGGAAGAGACAGAAACATACTTGATGTTTCCGAAAAGGCCTAATTAGCACTGACTGAAGTAGCCTAAATGTGGATCATCAGGTTGTTGCTGCTGTCTATAAAGTTTATCATAGTAAGGTGCTTATCATGTGTATTTTTATTATTTCCGAAAAAAAGAATCAATTCATCATTTTCCGATAACTAGATCTATGTCCGACTCCTTTCTAATGAAAACGAGCAAAAGTAAAACGAGTCTCTCGTCGCGCGCTATAACGGGGTGTTTGCGGTATTGTCCTCTCTGGTGATGATAAGCTAGTCGATAGTCAAAAGTTAAATATCACCATATATTGTCAGTGAGTTGGTCATCGTTTGTTGATTATTAAAGTGAGATAGGTGTAGCCAATGTGCACCAATGAAAAATACAATGGAATTGATAGCAACCATATTCTTTCGGTTTTCGATCTGCATATGTTGCCACGTAGGCTACCATACTACAGAATTATATTTAACGATATTTAACTGTATTAGATCTATGTTAATAAACGTAGTGACAAATAAATTTCAATAAATATTTAGAGCTGTTTCAACTTCGTCTGGTATTGTATAAGCCATTGCATTTTGTTTATTTCCCCATGTTTCTAATCTTTGTAAATGTTAGAACATATATAACTATCCTGGCATATTAATATGGAAAATATGAAGGTAGATCTAAGTATTAAAAAAAATCACAGTTTTAATTAGGATAAATACCCCAAAGTGTTAACACTTTTATCACTTATTGGTGGGCCAATTCATAATTCATATTCAACATTCTTGCTTCAAATATGGGAACTATTTATTTTATTTGGCAATATATATTTTTCATTTATGTACATAATTTTCAAATAAGGTTTTAGAAACTTGGCCATGATATTCACTTGAATCACTAGTTTGAGTGTACAGCAGAAAGGTAAAGTTACTGCTTTTGAAAAACTACAGTTGATCTGTTGACTGATAAAACTATTTGCCAATATTACTATCAGTTACATCATACTCTATTAGTCTAAGTAAATGGGATTTATCTATACAGTACTGGTTTATTTAAGAATGTGATACTTTGTGGTTTCTGTTTTTCTTTCAGGTGGAGAAAACAGTATTGTGGGAGCGTATTTGTTTAAAGTACATATCACTGACAGAAAGGTATGTCTGATTCAATAATATATACAAACATCTTCAAGAATTAAAATTTAGATGATTCTTATTTAATTATACCCACAATCTAAAAGGGCGGGGGTATAAAGTTACACCAATGATTCAGTGCTAAAAGCTTTTCTGCTTATGTATGATCCAAGAGCATCATGGTATTAGTGTCAGCGCCTTCGCACTTTCAGCAGTTTTTAACAGTTTAAAGACTGACATCAGACATCAAAACATTATTTTGGGGAATGCAACCGTTATTTTGTTATGTCAGAAATATGTCCCTTGCCTTGCCATTTTATAACATTTGTGTCATTTTTTATTCAGTTACCAAGGCATAAGGAGAGACTGAGGATACAGTTGAAGATCATCCCTGTGACTTTTCATTTGAGGACTGAAAAGGCTCCCCAGCAACTCAGCCCATGTTCTGACTTGTCATTTAACAAATAAATAAAGGTCACCTCAACCAGAATTCTATTGTCATTTCGTTTACCTAATGGATCTTAGGACATCAGATGCATAGACTATTCTGTTTGTCACAGTGTTGCTCTCAATGCTGAATGTATGAGGTAAGGCCAAGAAAATTTAAATGTTTCAATTTGTGCAGGGCTTATTGTTTGATGGTTTTTAATTTGCAAATTCGTGGGAAAATCCAATATCTTTTAATTGTGTTGAAACATTTGTGAACAATTTGCACATAGACTTGAAAATTGTTTTGGAAAATGAATATTATATTACCAAATTGTACATGTAATTTAAAAAATTTAGATTTATATCTTGGCCGTATTTCAAACTCTGCCAAAAGAGAGTGCATTTCATTGACTTGCTGTTTCATGGATAGGGTTAAAGTGAATTCAGTTTGCAGAATGTATTTCTTGGTACCTGACGTCTTAACTAGATTGGTACAAACTTTTCAGGCTGCCTGGGAGGTATTGAGGAATAAAACAGGCGTTAATCTACATGGACATTGCAACAACGTGCTGCAATGCCTGTAGTGTCGCCATATGTAAACAGTATGCGATACCTACGTTGTCGCGACGTAAAAAATGGACGTTGTGACAACGTCTTGATTTGGTTGTATTTTGGTTTACGCACAACGTTGTAGCAACCAATCTGGGAGTCTACAGAATTACGTTGTGACAACGTAACATCACAACGTTGTAGCAACGAAAAGTAAACGTTGTCACAACGTTGTAACAACGTAGAATTGTTGGCTGGGTACGTTGTCGCGACGTTTTGGTTAAACGTTGTAGCAACGTAAAAAATGGACGTTGTGACAACGTCTTGATTTGGTTGTATTTTGGTTTACGCACAACGTTGTAGCAACCAATCTGGGAGTCTACAGAATTACGTTGTGACAACGTAACATCACAACGTTGTAGCAACGAAAAGTCAACGTTGTCACAACGTTGTCACAACGTAGAATTGTTTGCTGGGTGGTGGTCAGGTTCGCTGAATTGGTTGATGCATGTCCATGTATCCCAATATTGTGTGGATGGATGCTCATGATATCAATCACTGGACTGTCTTGTCCACACTCGACTATTTACAAACCGCCGTAATATAGACCTACGTAGAATATTGCTGAGCGCGGCGTAAACAACAACTAATCATAGTAACCTATCGGTGGCTTTAAAAGATTTTAGCAACATTCTAGCCATGAACATGATGAAATTACACAAAAACGTTTTTAATATATTCCTATTTCACCGTCAGTTATAAGCGTCAAGTGTTTAAAATGATCTGATTTTTACTTTTTTTATGGCCTACGTAAATGCATGATTTTATTTCTCAAAATAAATCCAATTGCTAACGACTTATCGGCTAGTCTATATGAGACTAAACCATGTTTTGCAAAACGTTTGGGTATATTACCTCCCACTTTCTTGGCATAGTTAGCGACTGAAATTTTCGAAACAGATGACTTGCCGACACTGAGAAAATTTATCTTTCCTAAAGCACATGCACAGCGTATACACGCCGCCATCTTTGTATTAAAATCCGGAGGACTCAAAATATTTACTAACATTTAATAACACCGATGTATTTAACACTGCAGTACTCTAAACATATTTCACTGCTTACAACAATCACATTTAATTATAAAACTTACCTAGAATATCAAAAATGAATGTTACAGCACATACACTTGTGTAATATTACATGGTGTTGTCCGGTTCTCAATATTTTAATTCCAAAATGGCAGCCCCCCTGTTCGCATATTCTCTTGCAAACTGTTAAAAGTGTGTGATGGCACGGAGTCATTTTGAAAGATAACGGTATCAGAAAAAAACATCCTTTACCTATTTAGAATTATATTGTAACTTGATACTAACTTAAGGTGAGTTACTCATAAAAAAGTATGATAGATATTTTATTCCCTCGTGGCCTCATGAAATTCATGTTCAACCAAATTATAGTTACTTGGCCAGTGGAGTTATTTCCCTTGGACGTGTACACATTTGGAAAAATAATACTCACAGAAACAACAAAGATCTATATAATAATTAGGAGGTATGATTACTTTATTGGATGCCATCTTATTGGAACAATTTATGGATTTCCTTTGTTTTATTCGAAATCAGAAAAATAGACTGCATGAGTGAATATCTTATATCTTTGTAAATAAGTAATGCCACATTAGATTAAGTATTAGATTTTCAACCACATTTGTAAATGATGTGTGTATTTGGTTTAATTTATTTTTTGATTTTCATGTTTTCAAGGCGTCTTGTGTCCCTTCCCATTATTGCCTAGCTATTGCTAAAAATGCCATCAGAGCACACTAATACTCACCCACCCAGAGTATGCTGTCTACCTAACATTTGTAGGACTTCATAAAAGGTGTATTTCATAAAGAAAAGAAAAAAGGTTACACGGAAGTAGTAAGGTTGGCAGCAATGAAAATCTGATTAATCTATTTTTAGCTTAACCAATATTCAGTGGAAGAGCGAAATGTTTGTATGCTGTTATTATTTATTTCAGATAATGGACATTGAAATGCAGCATGTGTTAATCAATCCAGTCGACTCGGCAGACACTGGACAGCAAAAGTGTCGACTCGGATTACATCTCATAGAGCAGCTGTCAAGCACTGTCGGATCTTATGTTCGTATAGGCATCAAGGAGAAGGACTATATCTGCAGCATGTGGCCCCATAGCGTCTGCCCAGACAATAACACTATTCAGTATGATGGTTGTGTATTTGTCCAACGAAATGATCAAAGTCCAAAATCATTACATGAACCAAAAAACTTAAATCATAATTTAGTGTGCAGAATACAACCACTGCTTATTTCAGATGCAGTGTGTGCAAGTGTGACAGTAATTGTCAAAAGCATGGAGAAGTATTGTGAGTGGAAGACATTTCCTGCTGTACAGAAGACTTTAAAAAATTACTGCCTCAATTGTTTGAGGAAAAAATGTGTAATCAAAGGTTGTACTGTTGATTTAAGGACTACAAGATTGGCGAAGGTGTATGGAATTGTTTATATGTGTGTGAACTCCCTGTCCACAAAGCATGACACAGATGGTGGGGTTGTTCGTGAACTTACTGACATCATAATAGACAGTGTTCAGAGTGAGGAGAGATATTCGTTGTCACATCAGTCAAACAGATTTGAAATGGGTGGAGTAAGTAAAGTTGCTGGAAGCTTGCAAGACTTGTTACACCTTCCTTTGAAATGTTCATCTGATTTCAAACATCTCGGACTTCCTCTTCCCAAGGGAATTCTTCTTCGAGGGCCACCAGGATGTGGGAAGACATCTCTTGTTCGCAGTCTTGCACAAAAATCTCAAGCTGCACTCGTAACAATAAATGGCCCAGAAATATTAAGTCCACATCCTGGGGAGAGCGAAGAGAATGTGAGGGGTGTTTTTCAGAAGGCTGTAAGGATGAGTCAAGAAGGGCCTTGCATTCTCTTCATTGATGAGATAGACTCTTTGTGTCCAAAACGCGGTAAGTCCAGTGGGTCTAATGATTCTCGTGTGACCAGTGCAGTAATGTCATCCATGGATGCCCTGGTGGACAAAGAAGGTCTGGTCATCATTGGGGCAACTAACAGACCTGCTGCACTTGATCCAGCTGTTCGGAGACCGGGGAGGTTTGACAGAGAGGTGCGTGCAAACAGATTGGTTACAGTCCTTAGGTGGTTTATTTATATTAAGCTGCACAAATCATTGTTCTTGTCTACAATCCAAAATTGATAATCTAATTAAAGGGCAAGTTAAGTCAACATAGCAACTTTGCAGATTTTAATACTTTTGGGCATACTTAATCACAAATGCTTGACCAAACTTAAATTTGAAAAACAGAAATAGCGTTAAAGAAACGGTAAAAAATAACATGCAAAATGCCCCCAAACAAAAAAATTTACCAGTGATGGGGATTCCCCTTGGTGGGGTTAAAATGGGTTCCCGCTGCTTGGCATGCTCCGCAGTTTTAACAATCGGGGCCAGCATCCATCCTGTCTGTTGGTTTATGGGCGTCTTCCTACTTGTCCAGTTCCTACTGTGATTGGTACAAATTCACCCGATCATGGTGAATGGTAATACTAATTGGTGAACTTTATTCACATACAATGTACTGAGTAAAAACTTTTAAAATGTATATCCATGCGTGTACATATTAATCATTTAGTATGAAAAGTATTTACAGACAAGAAACACTTTCACTATGGCAAATGTGCAGGTTGATATACAGTTTATACCCAATTCTATGTGAGTCAAACATCAGTTAAAATTTCATTTGGGTCTTCTCTTATGAAACATTACCATTAAATTGTCTTCAAATTTGATTATCTAGTTCTGTTACCTAAAAATATTTTAAACTTGAGTTGACAATTAACACCACCAATCAATGCTGCTTGTGTATGACGGTATTTTCAGGATCAGTTCGTGTTTTCAGATCCTCATGAATGTTCCCAACAGAGAACAGAGAAGGGAGATTCTTGCTGTCCATTCTGCCCGTCTGCCGCTAGCTGGAGACATTGACCTTGACCTTTTGTCTGATGTTACTAATGGCTACGTTGGGGCAGATCTGGCATCACTGTGTAACGAAGCATCTTACATAGCCATGGCACAAGCTGGGTCACACGGACATCAGGTAGAGAAGTGGTAAAGTGCAGAAAGTTTGTGTTGTATTAATTAAGGCTGTCACGCTCTTGTTTCACCCATGAAGATCTGAGTTAGAATAGGTCTTCAGCAACCCATGCTTGTCATAAGAGGCGACTATGATTGTTGTTGGAGGCGACTAATGGGATAGGGTGGTCAGACGTGCTGACTCGGTTGATGCATATCATCGTATCTCAATTGCATGGATCGATGCTTATGATATCAATCGCTGGATTGTCTGGTTCAGACTCGATTATTTGCAGACCGCCGTCATATAGCCAGACTATTGTTGAGTGAGGCGTAAAACAAAAACAAACAAAACAAAACCGTCGCGATGACCAGTGGGGATTCTGGGTTAAAAGAACTCCCAAGCAACCTATGCTTGTTGTAAGAGGCGACTAACGGGATCGGGTGCTTAGGCTCACTGATTTGGTTGGTGGATGTCATTGTATTCCATTTGTGTAAATCAGTGCTCATGATGTCAGTCTCTGGATTGTCTGGTCCAGACTCTATTATTTACTGACCCCCATCCTATACATGTAGCTGGAAGCCTGGAATATTTCTGAGTGTGGCGTCAAACAACAAACAAAAAAACAAACTGCATTGTGCTGCATTTAGCTGTACCTGTCACGCTCATGCTTCACCATGTCTATGACCATTAGAGATTCTGGGTTAGAATAGCTCCCAAGCAGCCTATGCTTATCGTAAGGTGTGAGGAGTGGATTGTGTAGTCAGGCTTTGTGACTTGGTCGATGAGGAAATATTTTTCCTTTTCCAAGGGAATACCTGGTGTGGAGATGTGCCACTTTCAATCAGCACTACGGAAAGTGATACCCTCTCTGCAGAAGGGATCGGAGGGCATCGTTGACCTACGACCTGTACAGTGGGATGACATTGGTGGACTGGAGAAAGTGAAAGCTCAGATCAAACAGGTTAGTCCTTGGGAATATGTCAGCTTGATACAGCTTCCAACCCTTTCACTCACTCCAGGAGTCAAAGTGAACTATTGGTGCATTCAATTGCAGCTGTCAACAAACTCCCTCCCTATAAATATAAACTACAGGTTGGAAATGCCACCTCAACACCTAACTCGCATTTGTCACATTTCAATGAAAAGATGAGTGCAATCTGCAATACTACAGTTACAGTCTCAGTCTTTGCAACTACTGCATTAAATTCAATCCCTACCTCATATGTCTTTATTGCATGATGTTTTCATGATAATAAAGTATATTGTCTTTTCCAAATATTCATGACATGGTTCTATGGAGATCCTGATCATGTGTATACAATACAGAGTCTCTAGTTAAGAGAATTGAAGTTGGTACACTTGTTATTCTTTGAGGGCCAGATCAGAGCTCAGATGTGTCATGGTTAGACCTATGGTGTTACATCAATTAGTAAATCCATCTATCATGTCTGTACTTATACAAGGTTTCCGAGCCCCTAAGAACTAATCTGGAATATGTATCTGATGACAAACCAATAGGAAGCCACAGCCATAAACATCCGACACATTAAGTGTGTGAGTGAGTTAGGTTTAACACAGCTTTTAACAGTATTATAGTTATATAACATTGTGTCAGCTTAATGTGGGAGGAAAGCCCGAATTGATGCAGGTCTCAGACGTTTAACACTTCGGTGAAACCCACGAGCATGGGTATGGTGCTGACAAACCTAGAAACATAATCTGGTTGAACCGGGATTCAAACCCACAATCATAGGTGTCTGGCATGCCCAAGGGACACAACTCTGCACAGCAAGTCGCTGCGCTGTAGACGACTGGGCCATCCATACCCCCCTTAGACACATTGAGATGATACTGTGGTGTTTTCTAACCATACACAGCAACACTTCTGCTTCTCATTCATACAATGATAATGAGGTGGAGGAGGAGGAGGACAATGTTTTTGTTTCAGCAGAATCTGTATAAATAATATACTTATTACTCAATAAGTCTTATAACTCAATACATATTTGAAGGAATTTGCATTGTCTTAAGTCTTATTGTTTATATGTATTATGTATATACACATTCCAGGCAGTAGAATGGCCCCTGCTGTACCCAGAAGCCTTCACTAGGATGGGCCTCCCTGCTCCACGGGGAGTGCTGCTGTATGGGCCCCCGGGGTGCTGCAAGACCACTCTAGTGAGGGCAGCGGCTACTGCAACACATTCTGCATTTGTGTCCCTCAGTGGAGCTCAGCTGTTCTCACCTTTTGTAGGAGACTCTGAGAGGATGGTGACAGAGGTGTGGCATTGAACTTGTACCTATTTAACTCAATATCTTCAAATACACTCAAATCTTCAAATAGCATGGTAGTACCACTTGTACCACTTGTACCACTTGTACCACTTGTAGTAGTATCCTGCAGTTAAGATCACCAACCCGTGATTCTGATAACTAGCCAAGACTGACTTGATCGTTTCAAAAGTAGACTGAACCTTTATTTCTATGATAATAACCATGCTAAAGGCCTTGATTGTTTGAGCCGGGAAGCTGGAAATATTCAACAAATCAAGCCCTCCACCAATACTCGTGGCCACATGACAGGCAGCTTTTTCGAGACAAAGGCCCATGCTGTCATTATCTATTTCCTTGGGACTACTGTGAATAGTAGTTCATGGCAATAAATGATAACAATATTATTTTGTGTATAGGGTCACGACTGCATACTGATTAAAGCATCATAATTGCAAAATCCATTCTGCCTGTCTGCCGCTAGCTGGAGACATTGACCTTGACCTTTTGGCTGACGTTACTAATGGCTATGTTGGGGCAGATCTGGCATCGCTGTGTAACGCAGCATCTTACATATATAGGGTCCAGATTGCATACTGATCGAAGCATCCAATTGCGAAATATTTGAAGTTTGTCAAGTCAGTAATTAACATGATTCCATATATCATGAACATTGCAAGTACACACACACATATCCAGATGAGCTTGTTTAGTGGCTTTGATTTTTACTTCACAACAGGTGTTCCAAAAGTCTCGAGTCATGGCACCTACAATATTATTCCTGGATGAGATTGACTCTATTGTTGGGAAGAGGTCAGAGGGCGGGTCCCATCGAGGGGTACAAGAGCGAGTCCTGTCAACTCTTCTCAACGAGATGGATGGTATTGGGATCCGTCTGGACGACAAGACCGACAGTACCACGTCACTCAAGGAAGCAGAGGGAGAACTGAGCCCAGAGAAGGTTGACAACCAGCTTGATGATTATGTTTTACGATTTTTTACTCTTTTGTTTCTGTGATACTGTGGGGATTCTGGGTCACAGTACCTCATGCTTGTTGTAAGAGTCGAGTAAACTTTGGATCATGTGATCCGCCTCTGTGACATCCTAACTGTTTATCACTAACCCTGCAAACTAGCATAGCTGATTTCTGTATCTCAAAAATGAACATAGTATTGGTAAAAAAAAGAAGAAGACACGAGTTTCAATGAAATTTTGCATACCCCTTCAACATTTACAGTTTATAAACACTTCAGTAGTCGGGGTCTGTCCACCTTCTCTCTCCAGGCACTGAGAAATGCGTCGCGGCATGGAATCTATCAGAGAGTCTATCAGTTCTTGGGTGAGGGAGGTCCACGTTCTGTGAATTACTCTTCTCTACTCAGTCACATCTGACAGTTCCAACTTTTCAACGTTGTCTTTAACAATCTGCCAAACTTTCTCAATGGGATTTAAGTCTGGGGAGGCAGCAGGAAAATCCATGATTATACGATGATTTTGCCTCATTTCTTGACGTTGACATTGCTACGAAAAGAGTAATGCTCGCGGCATGATCACATGATCACCCTAGCAACAAGAGAGATAAGCAAGGCGTAACGTTACAGCACATTAGTAATCTGCTTGCATGCCGCTATGAATCATATTCAGTAAGAAATAACCCATTTGGTAAAATATAAACATGATCAAAGTGTCTCTTTTTTTTTTACCAATACTATATATATATATATAATTGGAGACTTCCGACTGGATAAAAAAAAGAGCTGTGATATTTTATTCACCTTGTCATTTTTGAGCGGGATGGCATCTGCACTTACCATAAAAAAAAAAATTGTGTTGGAATTTCAAGGTGGTAAAGAAATGAAGTAAAATCATTTTGGAAAGCTGAAATCTTATTGGCTGGCGAACCCATGCATAGTTCATCTAGATTGGATGGTCAAAGTTCACTCAGGGTTCATCTGACGCAATTAACCTTCTGTGGAAGTGTCCTCAGGTCTGAACACAGTGAGGTTTAGTATCTGATTTAATGAGAGTGGTGTGACAGGTTACCATTGAGTACTGGCTTCCTTCATACATGAGAAAATGCTGAGTTTGTTTGTTTGTTTGTTGTTTAATGACACACTCAGCAATATTCGGCGGTCTGAAATGATCGAATCTGGAACAGACAATCCAGTGATTGACATCATGTGCATCGATCCACGCAATCAGGATACGATGACATGCATCAACCTAGTGTGTGAGTCCAACCACCAGGTCCAGTTAGTCGCCTATTACAACAAGC
Source organism: Haliotis rufescens (assembly GCF_023055435.1). Taxonomy (NCBI): domain Eukaryota; kingdom Metazoa; phylum Mollusca; class Gastropoda; order Lepetellida; family Haliotidae; genus Haliotis; species Haliotis rufescens. The sequence continues at coordinate 53,638,079 of NW_025963779.1, read as the reverse complement.
ACAGTCGCTTTTTACAGCAAGCATGGGTTGCTGAAGACCTTTTCTACCACGGATCTTCACGGGTTAGTTTGTTTATGGAATTTAGACAAATTATTTTTTTCAGGATAACATGCACCAGAAGCAGAAAGTGAATAACAACAAGGTGCTGATGGTAGCTGCTACAAACCGGCCAGATCTGGTTGATGAAGCTATTCTTAGACCAGGGAGAATTGACAGAATCATCTATGTCCCTCCTCCAGATGAGCCGGTGAGATGAAAAAATATATAATATTTTCCTTCTCTATCCCAACCCTAAATTTCATCCTGTCAGTTTAAAAAAGCATGTATAGTGATTCCTCGATAAACCGCTGCCGTTGGGGTCCAAGATCCCAACCCTGCGTTCTAGCAAAGAACGTTATACAGATATTCATTGCTGATGATCAACACATTACGTAATGATGGCAGTAGATGGAACATGATTGTGTCACAATGGCATGGGACATGAATGTAGATCTATGTAACCTTGATTGTAAAATGCATGTGTCAAAAAAATAAAAATAATTATAAGTTAAAATGAATGAAGTAGATCTACAGTGTATTATTTTATCACAATAGTTAATGTCAACAAATCTGTACTGAAGTATGCAAATTAATGTTGTATTTACACTGTCTGGTTATAAAAGTGTTCATCGTATATCTGGACTTATGTTTCTAACCTGTTTTATTAATTTTAATCATAATTTCATTCAATATTATTTACAATCAATTTGGCGAAATCCTGGGTGAAGTAATAGGCAGATTGTTCAACTCACCATTGTTTCCAGCAACCACGGTCAGATTACCCCTATTGAAGCCTTAAAACGAACTTTAGTTGACAGAGAATGGATATACATGTATATAATATTATAACTGCCATACTTTAACTCGTTGAAAGTCATATTTGTTGTAGTTTGACTATTGTATGTCAATATGATTTGTACGCAATCACAATCGTGGTAGCATCAATGGTGATTGTCAAATTGTTCTATACGTAAATATATCCAGCAATAGCGATCAGCTATACCATAGGCGACGCTTATGGTTATTGATTAATTTACAAAATATATAGTAAAGCTGCAACTAAAATAACAAGATGAGAAAATGAGTTGAATGTTGCTGATGAGGGTATTTAGGAGATAAACCTTCTGTTTTGAAATTTTATGTAGTCCCACTGTAGAGTAGATACCTCTTATTTCAATTTAGCTTCTTAAAACATGTTTTATAATGTTTTATTTTACTGTCATTGTCTGTTGTTTCAATGAGGAAATACATGTAGCCTGTTTCGATTCTGGTCGACACAGAATGTCCCTAACAGTTTTATAAATATTTCATTTGTATGGAAAAGATATGCCTTCGTTAAATCTTGTAATGTCATCAACGTAGCAGTCAGGGTTGCGGCCTAGAACGCCAAAAACATCCAATATCAAACTACAGTATTTCCTCTATTAGACGCTAGTCCGTCTATTAATTTCGCGAGAGCCCTTGACTCGGCGTGTATTAGAGACCTTGCTTGTATTTGAGACCCAGCGTGTAATAGAGGAAATATAGCTACGTTTTACAATTCATATGGGGTTGATTGATCGGCAGCTATTTTTGTATGAATTGATATGTAGAGTAAGGATGTATTCATACACACGTTTTTTGTGTGAAAAGGCTTAATATATTTGAAAGGGGTTTCTGTAGCAAAAAGGAAACCTCTTTTTAACCAATTAGAATCAAGCATTCATCAACGTCATGGTAGAACATAAAATACTTTAGCTTTCTCATAACATTTTGCTTTCCAGACTCGCCATGAGATTCTCAAAGTGCTTACTCGGACGAAGCCTTTAGACAATGTGGACCTCAGTATCCTATCTGCAAAAACTGACTTCTACACAGGGGCAGACCTGGAGAACATCTGCAAGGAGGTAACCATGGGCAACCTGGAATATGGCGGTTGAGGTACCCCAGGTACCTTTCTGTATACATCAATGTACCCTAACCAGAACGGGAGTCTAGAAATGTGGCAGTTATTACAGCGCTGAATATGGGATTAGATAAACAGTGTCAGAGTTTACTTGACAGTCAAACTGAAAGCTGTTTCATGCAATGTGAATCTAAAGAGTGCCGTACATATTTTGCCAAGCTAGGGTACATTTGTGTATACGGAATGGTATCGGGGGCTAATGAAATGACCTGTGAAGATCCGGGTTAGAATAGGTCTTCAGCAACCCATGCTTGCTGTACAAGGTTACTATGCTTGTCATAAGAGGCGACTAATGGGATCCGGGGGTCAGACTTGCTGACTTGGTTGATGCATGTCATCGTATCCCAATTGCGTAGATCCATGCTCATGATGTCAATCACTGGATTGTCTGTCCCAGGCTTGATTATTTACAGACCACCGTCATATAGCTGGAATATTGCTGAGTGCAGGGTTAAACAACAAACAAACAAACAAAACAGCTAATGAAATGAGGCCATCTATACCTCATGGTAAATGAGCCCTACTCCCTGTAAGAACTTGGTGCGAACCCCACCACTTCCTATCATTGAAGCAATGTCAAGCACGAAAACACTGCCGTTTATGTGATATAGACAGAGCACTCATTGGTCTGAGTACTCGCTAGAATCAGGCTGTCACTGGATTCGGTGGCTAACAAAGCGTCCGTGTTTATTCTCAGATGATGAATAGTAGAGTATATAAACCTGTGAAGTGTTGATGATGGGGAAGTATTCAACCTGTGCAATATGCTGCTTGTAAGGTGCCAGAAGGCATGGTATTCATTTTACAACCTCATCCTTCTGGGTACCCATATTTGCTGCTTGGTCAACAGAATGGCTTATATTTCAGTCAGAACACATAGTTATCTTTTGAGTCTGAGCTGTATTTAAAATAACAATAACAGGACATTGTTTTATTCCAGGCTGCCATGCTTGCCTTGACAGAAGACATGGATGCAGAGAAGGTGAAAATGAAGGACTTCATCAGGTCATTAGAAATTGTGAAACCTTCCCTCAACCAGCAGCTAGTGGACAGGTACAGAACACTGGGGGGCCGATACAGAACCAGCTGACATCCTGGAGAAATAAACTGATGACACTGTCAAGTGTGTTGTATTCTTTCACCACTAGTATCTGAAGGATTAGTCTCTCTTTCAGACCACAGAGCATATGTTTAATAAAAGCACATTCATGCTCCCAACAATTAACATGATATGGGTTTGATGTTTCTGATAGGATACAATCCTGTTCTCACTCTCACTTACTCACAAGAGTACAACCATCTTAAGTACAGATTAACCATTTAAGGTTCTTGATCCAATAACTGATCAAATACTGCAGAGCTGCAACAAAAGAGTGGGTCCTTGATTAAGGTCCTTGTTTCCACCAATGTGCTGAGAGAGTTGTGTGAAAGGCAACCCTGGACAGTATGTCACTTATATCATGGCTGTTGGCTTAACAAGGGCCACAGAGTGATGCAAGCAGTAGACGTAACACTTGAATGAAATCTAGAAGCATAGGTATATTGCATCTTCCCGAGGCAAGAGTGTCCACTACTTTTTATCAAAGTAGAAACTAGGCTGTCCAGAAACTAGATAAAACAAGGATCTTTATCAGGAATTCGAAGCTGAACATTCCTTAAATCCTTGCAAGGGAAGTGGAGGCAACACTGCACAGTGAATTGTGGGGCCTGAAACGACAGGAACACTAACCCTGTGGTAAACAGCTAGGATCTGCCCCTCTCAAGGCTTTTGTGCACATTGAGCTGATGTGCAGTGGTGTAAATAAAATAGTGTATTGAACAACATTCGAATGGGCAGAGACCGCCTCCTTGGAGTTGTGGATAGACTGGAGGGTAGGGCTGGGACGAGTCCAGTTTTACTACCGGGTACCCACACCCCTTTTACCTGACCCTACCCAAGTACCAGCTGTTGGTGTCAAGAGATAGGTACAAAATTGGGAATAGTTAGACAGTAGCCCTTGCAGAATGTATTTAGATACACGTATAAAACGATGTGGTCATGCATACACTGAAGTTGACTGAAGTTCTTGCTTTGTTCAAACATATGTAAGTCAGAAGGAACGTGTTTATAGTCATGAAGAAATGCGAACATTAGAGACTTAAAATTGTCGTGTAACCATGTAGTTATATTGTGAATTTTTGTCATGAAACAATATATCACGTGACTAACCACGTGTCCGGGTAATCCTGTGGGTACCCGGGTCCTACTCAGTACCTACCCGAGTTACCCGTCCCTGCCCTACTGGAGGGCGCTAGGTCGGGGGTTGGATCCCAGCAGCGTCTTACGAAAAGATGTTACTTGTTACACCTGCCTGGCGTTCGGCATTAAGGGGAAAAAAGAATGACTAGTCTATGAGTCTGAACTAATGTTAAACCAAGCTACATTGTAAGATAAACATAAAATTATGTTACTATAAACATTTCTAGAGTTAAATGTTTGTAAAATCCATCCTGTGGATCTGTTTCTTTACAGTTAGTTACCATGAAAGCCTATATAAATAGACACATATTCCTCTGTACAGTCGTACTTGTAATATATATGTTGGGGAAAGAGAACCAGACACTCTGGTAAAACCTTTTGTTATCATAACAGTGTCCATTTCAATTTTAAGAATGGATGTATAGAAGGGTGCAAATGTCCTTTGGATTTCACAACCGACAAATATCCCTTTGTTCTGAGTACACAATGCATCGGCTTTTAATCTTATCGAAGACGGGGTGGCAATTTATTTGCCTCTGGTTTATTTAAAGGAATGTTTAGCCACAGAGTAGACAGCCAGCTATTGCTGAGACGACGCCCAAGGCAGGTCGTGTTTCACACGCACGTGCAACATGCACAGGCAAAGCGGTGAAATAAACAACATTATACAAGGAACGTTCTATGACTAATTCACAGAACGTCAAAACATGCAATGCAATGGGCGCTTCGAAGGGATGAGAATGATGTACATCTTGATGATTCGTGTCAACAATTGTGCATTGTACAGTATCGGAAGAACCCCCGCCCTCACCCTTTAAAAACTCCAGGCCCCGCCTCTGTTTGTACGTGCTGGTATGTGTGATTTCTTTGCGGCGCGCAATATTTCTAGATTAGCTGTGCAATAAATACAAGTACCGAAATAAATAGGTTCTGAATTACATCGTGCATAAAAAGAACAAGATAGATAGACAGGTAGATATTCAAATGAAAATGCATCAAGATACGTACAGGTCTTATTCGGAAACAAAACCACTCATTTTGTTCAACAATTTCAAGATAACCTTATCCTACATATACAACTGTATGTCTACATTAGTATTCTATATTTGTAACAATCTCGTTATTATATATACAAACGTTAATCGAGAATGCTATCTAAGATTCATCTGTCAAATATGCACGTACGATAGTATTGCACATATATACTTAAAATCATCACAGTACTAAAGTATTAAGTTCTTTTGTTTCTATGTATATTTTGCTATTTTAAATATAAGCATTATCAAGTTTTGCTTTAGGTGTTCCAGGGAGTCTGTATTGAACTACCTGGGTTCATAGAAAAATATGTTCCCGTATATACAGTGTCAAGAACCATATATAACGATGTACTTGTGCGACCAGATATATACAGTAAACTACGGGTATAACGAACTCAAAGGGACCACTGATTTTAGTTCGTAATAACCGTAGTTCGTTATAAGCATATATACAGCATATATATGCAACAAATGCCCGGGACTAAAAAACAAGTTGGTTATATCGGTAAGTTCGTTATAAGCGTGTTCGTTACAAACGTAGTTTAATGTACTTTCAAGAATGTCATTAATCTTTGTCAGAAAACCATCTCGTGTGTGAAAAATGACATAACAAAAAATATTTGTAATCATTATCCTTCCTTTTATAAATGTCTATAAAAAAGCACTACTTTTTGTGTCTTGAAATTCCTTTTTAGGATTGTTACACGTAATCGGAGTACAGTGCGTGCCATTCACCTGGACACAAATGGATGTGGTTGAACGAGCGATCTTACTCTGCACGGCCTGTAGTGTGTAGATTTTCAACTTTCTCCTTCAGGGCGTGGTAATGAGAAACATCCACCCAAAACCTTACAACAAATAACAACATCTCAGTATGGTGACAGTTTACCTCGACAAAGATTAAGAAAAGCGTTTTACTCAACATTTAAAAGAACTGCAAGTGCTTTATACCAGTGTCTTAATCGTAGAATACTAGTATTTGTTTGTTTTAATCTCCGGCTAAAGCTTGTCAAAAATCAGCAGCTACTTAAAAACCAAAAGGATGGTGCAAATCCTCTGGGGAACCTTGTAGGTAGCAGATTACAGTAGGTCCCCATGGTCCCCAGTATGGTGGATTAACTGTAGTTGCTGATGATCTGTAACGCTTTTTCTAAAATACTGTTTTGCCCCGAATAGTCACATTTTATAGTTGCATACTAGTTTTAAATGGAAATCTGGGATACTCTAGTTATTTTACCGTCCATTGTCGATTGATTTTTATACATTCTAAATGTATTTATTATTAATATATAACTTGTTTTAGTCACTATATGGCTGAACATCTGCCGTCATATAGCTGGAGTATTGCTGAGTACGGCGCAAACTAACACACAAACTAGCAAGCGGGCATGAGGAATTGTAAACTACCGTATTTCCTCTAATAAGCACACCGATCTTATTCTTTGAACAAGTTTCCAAACCCGGCGGGTATCGGAGCGGTAATTGGAGACCCTGCGTTTAAGATTTCAGCTACGGCGTTTCATAAGCTTCAGCCACTTGTAAACTGACATACAATAAAAGTATGCTTTCTTTTCTAAGCATTTATTTATTACAGAGAGAAGTAATTTAAATCTAACAAATCCGGCATTTATTATATACGCAGGCATAAATGTTGTACGCTGCTTCGTGCCTTGTGTGTATTACAGGAAATATGGTAATCTTGATTATTGTATAGATTACTTATTCCCGCATGTATTTTTTTACGCCTGAAATAAACCAAAGATTTACATAAATATTAAATCCTGTGTGTGGGGTTTTTTAATTGGTTGACGCATTCATTGTCACATTCCTCAAGTAGACGTCAATATTCTTTTGTGGTGTGTGTAACAGATGCCTTTTCTTTTCTTTTTAATATGGGCGCAGGCGACTATTTCAATGGTTTTAGCATGTTATCGTTTACAGATGTGAAACAACGACCAACGTTTCGATAAAGCGTCTCAGTTTTACAATCGACACGTGGCCACGCGTGAACACATACAAATGAACGTATGTCACCACGACTAAAGAACAATATTGGCAAAAATCTCAAACTGTCAAAGAATTGTTCGTTGTCCGTGATTTTCTCATCGATTTAGATTGCATGTGAGCAGACTGCTAGTGCATTGCATACGATAAAAGTGTTTGTAAAATTTCGCTTATTGTAACAATTGAAATTATGATTATTAATTTTAAAAATATTGGATTTGCAAATGTTGATTCTATTTTATTTGCTAATGAGTGGATATTTTATTCTCGATTTTATAATTAATTACAAAGTCAATTTTCTGTAGATTGTTATATCGGGGAGAAAAATAATTTCAGACAGCATATTTTATAAACCCAACAAGTAAAAAAACAGAAATTTTCGGGGTGTAGCAGGTGCCCGTTTATGATAACAGACGATTATCTCCCTTCGCGCTGTTAGGTCTCGTCAAATGACCGTGATTTCTCGAGAGCCGAGAATGTCAGTCATGGCTGCTGGAGAGAAAATCAGATGGCATTCAACTTTTCCCAGAAGAAATGGAGTTTCTGATCCGTATTTACACATCGGATACCAATCACTAACTCTATGCAGCAGAAATGGTCGCCAGTAAGGGGCCAGGGGTCCTACTCATTCTTTCCTGGGTCTGCGTTTGTGCCAATGCAGGTAAGAATCCGTCTGCTAGAAATGTCAGACGAATCGGTTTGCAAAGCTAGGTTCTGAAAGCACCCAAGTCGGTTGACAGCGTGGTGTATCATATTTCGGGCGCGGTTCGTTGCCTCCTAGTAGATTTCAAGAAACATTTGAAACAGTTTTTCTGCTGTTCCATCCACTGCATGTTTAATGAGCTAAATATGTTGAACATGACCCGCTCTCTGAGCCTTTGTCCCGTATCTTGTCATCATCTTATGATCTTCGTTGTATTAACCCCGAAATAGCTGTGTTTTCATGCATTTTATATATCCATTTATATTTACTGTTGGTTCTTGTAGTTATTTTGGTATTTTCTTTATTTCATGTGATTGATGTCAGTTTATTCATCAATAACATCTCCTCGGTTAACTGACAGAAACCTGCTTGTATTGATAGTGGCAGTTATTATCGACATGATAGAATGCGTAGAACTTGCAAGATTTTGTTGATCAAAATCTTACTGCATGATCTGTTAACATAGCTTCAATATTATTTGGGATATGTGCAGTTTGTTCAGTGGATGTATGTCAGGCACTTTTTTGAAGCTGTCTGGCCCACTATATTATATTAAAGGTACCCACTCGCATATGGAAAATATTTTGCTATTATAGTGTAGGCATATCTATGTTATTATTTGGGTAAGTGGATATAACAGTTTTCCATGTGCATTATAATTTGTTGACTTGTCTCTATGTGCATTTTATTTGATTCTTTGATATGATTGTTACAAACATGAACTGTTGTCAACATTACTTTCTTAAACTATCTATATAATGAATGAAATGAACATACTTGTAGCATGCTCTTATACCAGGTTATCAGGTTGATATCATAATCAAATTACAAAATTACTTGAAGTCTTTAATAGGCACTATTTATATAGTGATCCTAAGCACACCTTAATTAGTACTCTGAAAGATTACTTGATTTTTATAAGTTTTCATTGTCATGATTACCAAAACACATTTAGTTTCAATGGCATATACTCAAAACCAAAACAATTGTGTACCCTGTTGTATGGTAAATATGTTTTTGTATTTGTCAATGACCAATGTTTTCAATGTTGCTATGTAGTACCTGATTCACTGTGTTTACAACTCAAATAGAGATTAAACTTCGTTAATCCATGGATGCAGAGTTTTAGCATGTTTTGATGGTAATATTTCATGACAAAAGCACACATGATAGTTATTTGACTTTCGGAATTATTGATCATGCTGGTGTACTTAACGGTAGGACATGGCCAAAACTGGTTGCAAACCGGTTCCAAGACTACAGAAATGTTTGAAGGATGAGTTGGGAGAAAACTATATTTTCACTAGTCTTTTTAATTTGAGGAAGTGTTGTCTCTGTGTTTATTTGGCATGTTTGGTCGGTAATATGGTTTTAGGGAGTTCAAATTAATGTTCAGTTGATATGTTTAATATACTAATTATGTTATATATATATTAATTTAAAACAAAAAGTGAACAAAAACATATTGGGGGTCTGACATAGGTTGACAGTAACTTGACACATAATGTGTAGTGAAGTATTAGGCAAGGTTCAAAATTATTTTCAAATTAACCTGTATCCACTACTCAGCTAGTCCAAGGCTAGTAAAATGCAATACCAGTGATATGGACTGCCACTATTAGGAACATGGCAACTCTGTAACAGTGATAAGTGAATAAAACTTAACCAATTTCTAATCCTGTTGGGTTTAACTAAGTGTAAGGAAATTTAAGATTATATTTGCTTTTTGGCTGTGTCTCCTTCATCATGTTCATGATACAAGTACATTTCAACAGATAAGTGAGATTAACTAACAAATGCATCAGTGAGTATGATTGCAAAACTGATCTTTACTAATTGTGTAGCCCTTGCCTTGCATCTATTTACATATTGGAATCATCATAGGGCTCCATGACTATGACTTGCTTTTACCACTTAATAGTCCATTGTTAGCCTGGTTATTACAGTCATGAACCATGATATGGGTCAATTAGCAATCATCTCCTGACAAAGACCAATTTGGTATCAGCACCTGCCAGTATTGGCACTCATTGATGACACACATGGTACTGCACACAACTAATTAAATTTGATGTGCCCTTTGTTTGAATCAGAATTTTTAAATCATTTTTGAAGAGATTTTCTTCTGTTTAATCTTATTGAAGGCTTAATCAATTCATCATCACAGAGTCTATTATGTTCATAAGATTTGTGAGAAATCATAAATGTGTTATTTTTTTGTTTCACACGCTCTTGCCACTGATTTTGTATTTCCTTTGTCATGATTTCTGTATGCATTTTAATTCATAAGCATGATAATAAGAATTCGTGATTATTGTTTGATACTAGACACACAAGATGAGAGACAAATATGTTGAATAATCAGTCAGTTTGATATTTATGATCATTATTAACTAGGGCTGCAACCATGGTAATCTCGATAGTAAGTTTGTGATATGATGCACATGACATACAAAAGAAAACTACGAGACATGAAAACTTGACGATTGTCATGTGAGAAGAAGTCACAGACATATTCCATTATGAATGAATACTGAATGAAGCTATAGTATTTTACAATTAGTTAAATACAGTATTACATGTCACCCTTATTATGTATGTGTATCGATATATGGCCTCACAATGTGATCCTTGTATCGTAACAGACTGAAGTGATGCATCAGTGAATTCTTACACACCCTTATCAACATTATGCAAATTATATACATTCATGTCGGTTTTGAAATTATCCCAAAGGATGTCTGTCAAAAGGCACAGAGGAGTAATTATATCAATTGATCACATGAAATAGTTCTGTTCAGTTATCTATTATCCTTATGTCAGGATGTCTGGACCTTCAACATGTTCAAGTTTAAGGGCAGGTTTCAATACTTGAGATAATTTGAATTTGTCAATTTTATTGTTGTAACAATTAGCATTGTTCAATTCATCATTATGGGGATTGGAATGACCAGAAATAGTCGTTGTGGTTTCAAAAGCTCCTGTCACTCAACATTTACAATCATTAACTGGCTGTATACGAGTATTTCTTAAGAGATTGATAATGGTATAAGAATCTACATCAAAGCGTAATGCGTATATATCGAAATGCAATAAACCAGAAATTGTTACAGATCAAGTTGTGTGTTTTCTTATCATAAGAGGTGACATAATAATTGTATACATACTAAACATGCTGTTGTGAACAATCAAATTCTGATTTGCCAAAAATTATCTGCTTTTGAAAACACTTCTGTCTGTTATATAAATCAAAATTAACTAAATTCCTTATACTTTTACTTAACTATTCTAGTTAGCATACATTGTTCCCTTTAACCTGGCTTCTGGGCATTCTCAGGTGAGAACTCAGCACTGATTATTGTTGTGTTCAGTTTGGGGGAAACTTTCAGTAGCCTCTTTGTAAGGTAAAATCCCTGTTGCAGTCAATTATGGGAAAAGGCGATGAAACAACTTGACACAGGCCTGGAATGTGTGTAGCCTTTGTCCTCCAGTGTTGTTTCCCAGCACCAAGATTACCATCCAGATTACCATCAGCTACAGGCCATGCTGGATATGTAGAGAAACATCCATCTTTGTCTGACTGTGTCATGGTCAGTGTACCATGTCATCTCATGTTGATGCAAGTTAGGATCACCTTGCAGACTTAACATTGTTGATAGTCGGCATTCTCATTGCATGGATAGATGTTCATGCTAACCAGCTAGACGAGTATTAGCATGTTAAATGTCTACAGGCTACAAGGAATTGCAGCTTTTTGGGTGGTTTTCATTGACATGGTCTTAATTGTTCATACAATTTGGACTTGAAACTTGGAAAGTATAGTATTTCTGTCATGCTGAGGTGCTTATACACACACACACACACACACACACACACACACACACACACACACACACACACACAAAATAATAATAAGTAGGTTGTGTTTATGCAATTTTATGATTAAATTGGTAAAATGTATGCATGCATAGTGTGATTAAGAGCATCTTATTTTGAACTAGTAGCTAAGCATGCCTAAAATGAGACTGTATTTGGATAGATGACCACCCCAGTCTAGAGCTAACAGTCTGAAGCCTAAGTCTAGAACAAAATCTGTTGGTCCAGTAACATACTAAAATTAGTAAAAAGAGTAAATACAGCTAATTATCATCATAATATTCCTTATGTCTACTGAAACTGTCTCCCAAAGATTACTATGGGCTACTTTGATTGTTTGTTTGTTGTTTAACGATGCACTCAGCAATATTCCAGCTACATGACGACTGGCTATTAGATTGAAGGCTTTTGGCACTGACTGCCAGCCAGAAAGATAAACTCTTACTGGTGTCCTGTCCTGGTTATGTCTCAACTACTGATATGTTTCATCCAGATCATATTACTGTAAAGTTCATGGCGATACATGCAATGTTATAATGTATATTACAACATTAAACATTAGTGTCTATCGCTATGTTTGGTGAAAGGTGAAAACTCGTGTTAGTTTCATTGTTTAAAATGAATAGTTTTGATTGATTAGGTTTAGGGGTTCCATGTTCAGTGTAGAGCAATCAGGTTTTCCTTGACAGTTCTCAAGGGATATGCATGGTACGTGTGGCTCATTCTAGATCATGTAGATAGATTCCATAGTTGCTAGTTTCAAGGATGCAAATTATCAGTGGAGTTACATTTACGGCAACAGTGACATAATTCAATCTAATGCCATGATGGAGGTGAAGAACAGTAGTGTGGGTGTAGCATGTGTCCAGAAACTGTCAGTTTATTTCTTCAGAATGCTTCTACAGTGATTGAAATTAAGCATTGAAGTCTCAGAGCTCTTGTCATAATTTCAGTGTTGAAAGTTCAAGGACCCGTGAAGATTCTGGCGTAGAATAGGTCTTCAGCAACCCATACTTGCCCTATAAGGTGACTATGCTTGTCGTAAAAGGCGACTAACGTGATCGGGTGGTCAGGCTCGCTGACTTGGCTGATGCATGTCATCAATCCCAATTGCGTGGATCGATGCTCATGATATTAATCCCTTGATTGTCTGGTCCAGACTCGATTATTTACAGACCGCCGTCATATAGCTGGAATATTGCTGTGTGCGGCGTTAAAAAACAACAAATGAAAGTTAAAGATTAAGGCAGTCCCTTGATACTACTGGAGCAAACCTCAAGGACAGCAGGCCCCTCTTTATTGCCAACACTGCTTCTGTTGTTGGTTGTAACTTCACTCCAGCTGTAACAACATCACCTTCGTTTGTGTGTATGTTTGTCATGTTAATTTTCCAACAAAGAAGTTCATGCAAATTCTTCACATGTGTTCAAATAGTGGTGCACTGAAACAAGAAGGGGTAGGTTCAAGTCACCACATGGACTTAGTTACAGTGGTGTAGTGTTTGAGTATATCATAGTTTTTGTGGTCTAGTGTGTCTTGACTGAACCAGCAGCACTTACTCCCACAAAAGTCTTCCTTAGTTTAAAGCTAATCTTTCAGGATGGCTTCAACTAGATTTTGCTGTATTACTTATCATGCTTATGGGCTATTTGTAGCCAAGCTTACACTTACAGCTGTTGCAACAGTTATTCACATCAGGACTTCATTCAAACTAGGGTTAACGGCAATGTATCATGTGTATTGTGCACAGCTCAAAATTTGTAAGACATTCATTGAGCTGTATTACCTTGATCACCATGGGTGCTATTAGAACAGATATTTGACGTAAAAGCCACGCGTTAAGTATTTGACATGCTTTAGTAATTTTGAGAATGAAAATTAATTTAACAGTTGTAGGCATCAATCTAGAAAGTGAACTGACACATGATATATTTATACAGTTCCAAATTCTGCTGACGTCCAGAGCCATATGCATTGTGAAAGACTGGCTTTGGCAAGTCGTGTAGCGTGTCGAGAAACTGTTTCTGTATCTGATATATGAGACGTGTCTTAGTGTTTAGAAGTGGAGAAAAATACACAGTTAATCTTGTCAGTGGGTTTGTATAACTTGCCTAGAGTATATCTGAAGAAGTGATCTGTCCGTGATCTTCCCACTGATCACAAGGCTTGTTTGTTGTGGTATTGATGCTATCAGTGTAAATGCCCTGGAGGCTAGTCACAGGAAGTTTAAGGAGGTTGATCATGTTGATTGGTTTATTTGTTGTAAACAGAGTGCTGTAACGATTCACTTAAGTATTGGGATCTTACTATCTAGATGTGCATTGTATCACATCAATGTGCTTTGTTCATGTTGTTACTGTCCGAAATAAACAGTCCATGGTCATTGGAGTATCTAGTTAGCAAGATGTGTAACCATATACTTTGTGACCATATTCTATTCAGTGTTTGAAATTAAGCATAAAAGTCAAGGGGACCTTGTCATTACTCTAATATTAAGGATAAAAGACAATGCAGCAAACGTTCCACATACCTGCTTTGTATCTTGATACTGTTGATGGTATGGGTATGGTGACCTTGGTAACAGTAAGCCTAGTAAGGTCATGGTTCAATACATCATGTACATGGCAATTTAACACTGATTTGACTTTATCAGTTAAAGTGCCTTCTTCTATAATAAGGAATACCTTGTAGACTTGACAGCTTCTTAAGTCATTAGAACTAGTGATGCAACATTAAATATTTCTTTATGATGTAATTCATTACATTAACATTATAAAACATGAAGTACACACGCATTGTTTTTGCTGGAAACATATGGTTATTGGTTATTTTCATGATTTTATCAACTTTTGATAGGACATTCTTCTATATCATCCCGCAAATTGAAAAATATCTTCCGGACATTTTTGAATACATTCTGTTAAAGTCCTAGAAAATTAACAGATCTGAAACCCTACATATGAACATTTTTTTGTTAAAATATATATGCAATGACATGAATAGACACATGGCACTGATAACTGTGATGCAATGGAACTTTTCTAAATAGTTAAACCACTGTTAGAAATTGGCACTAGTCCTTTTGTAACCCAATAGTTTAGGTATCATAAGGACTAGTATAAATTTGCCATTTTTAAGGATTTGGCTTTATGTTACAGTTATTGCACGGTGCCTGATGCCATGCCTTTTTTGTTATGGGTTTGTTACATGGGGACATCGGATGAGTAATCGTTGGAACGACGTAAACAAGATTTTAAAAGAAATTTTATTTTTGTCTCACCTATGTAAAATGATAACGATACAACATGAAACAGACAATATATATAAATAATTATGAAATTTTTCTTTAAGACATTCCGACCTGTAAATTATTACTCTAACCATGTTTATGATATTTGCAGGCATACAGCATATCGCCGTACAGTAAACGTTGATCCAGTTTCCATGTAGGGAGATATTAGCACTTTTGGACAGTGTGAATAATTGATGTGACAGGCTTATTACCATTAGCAATGATGATTAGGGAGGTAACTGTCATAGAAAAGTATGGTCCATGGTTAAAAATAACAAACGCACTCACAACATTGTGGGTTTCAGTTTTAACAATGTCTGCATGTGTCACAGATCTGCTTGATTATAAAATAATATTACAACAATGTAGCTATTACTATGAAAAGATTAAATATGAAAAAATATTGATAACTTTTCCACTGTAGATATATCAATGTCATCAGTATCATGCATACCACTATGATTGTGTCAACCTAATCCCCCATAAGGCCTTTGAAAGGCATTTAGAAGTGATACACATAAGGAAGAGAATATATGGATGTCAACTTCTTTATTATGAGGAACACAACGTTTCGGAGTACACCTGATGAAGGAGTAAGCATATACTCCGAAACGTTGTGTTCCTCATAATAAAGAAGTTGACATCCATATATTCTCTTCCTTAAAGGGGAAGTGTACACGCAAAAGTTACTTTCTTTCTTTTTCTAAACAAAACGCAATTTTAGAATTAGTTAGTATCTGTTTGAAAATATACACTCATTTTTTCACAGTGAAAGTAGGAAGCTCACAATAGTGTGAAAATGATATGCTGTTATGAGGCCTTCGTTTTTCGAGCTAAATAGGCCTGAGTTATCCCCCTTAGATTATGACGTAATTGGTGCCAATTCAACTGGGTCCCTGTCTATTCTCAACGCAAAAGATATTAAGTACCAGTTTGCGGTAAAACAACATGGCCTACGACACACTCCGGCGCAGTGAAGCGGCTCTAACAAAGCATGATGACGTCATAATGTTTATCAATTGGCACCAATGACGTCATATTGCAAGGGGCATAAGCCATGGTGTTTTTCTTATGGAAATAGAACACTTGGTAAATGTGAAAAATATAAATAGCTTTCATGCGAAAATTATGTTGATTAATTGTGATATTTTTATATTTTTGTCAATGACACTTCTAGGTTAACACTTTTAATGTGGAAAAAGTACAAGAAAAATAGGTTCATTTCCGTGTGAACTTGCCCTTTAATACCCCATGTTCTTTGTAAACAATAACACATATTTCAGGAAGTCATTGTTGTGAAAACATAATATCTGATTACTAGTTTTGTTTTCATAATATGTTTTATATTACGTAAATATTTAAACAATTGTGCCATATTCATATTTCTGATTCTGAAGGTACCACATGCAAATTACAATTTGTTTTATCTTCTGGGTTACACGGGTGCTTTATGACATCAATAGGTAGGTATGCTACGAACATTCTTTGCGTCGTGTTGATCCTCTGGATCAAAGTTATCTTGTGAGGACTAGTAGACTAAAATGTTAGTTTCTTCCGCTGCTTAAAGCCCTAAAAGTGTCACGCTGACCTGAATTTGAACATGCTGAAGATGAAATGTATCTTGTGCCTTTCTGGATATTCTAGAAAAGAAAAAAAAGCTTACTTTGATGAGAATCTATTGGTAAAACCATCTGCCACCAAAAGGAAATGAACGAATGTCACGTGTTGGCAGATGCTGTTGCATGCGTTCTAAAGGATTGACAACATATCTGGCAACAAAATTATGAAGTGAATCATTTAGGTCACAGCTGGAGTAGGTGTTGCATCTGCCTCATTCATACACTGCAGTCTGTGTCAAAACATTTGGGATATGACTCAAATATTGTTCAAAATGGCATTAAACCAAACTCACTCTCTACCACTGTGTACACGTTTTGGGTTTCACCATGACAAAATGAAGTACTACAAATCGATTACTTATTGATAAACAGAAGATTATCCATTCCATGCAGTTTCCAACTTAACCACAAGGCAGAAGCCCTAGTCTATAACATTTTCTTTTAGTTTCGTAAACTAAGCTAAAAGTCTGTATGTCATGCATATTAAAACTAATATGTATGCAAAATGAGATGTTCAAGCTTGTAGAAGCAGACGTTTTAATCACAGACTGTAAACAAAATAAATGGTAAGCTATGGCTCACAGCATGGTCATATATGTGATATTTGTTGTGGTACAAAATGTCCAACATGATTTACACAATCCTCAAAAAAGTGTTTTTAATTACAGGTGATATAAAATTGAATAGCTGTGGGCCTAAAAACAGTTTAAGCTTTTTGAAACTCTTTGTTAATCATGCATAAGAGAAACTACTGACAGTCAACATAACCCAAGGTTGCACTGAAGTGAACAAATGTGGTGCAGTGATGAATGACACGATAGTCGATAGCCATTCTAGATTACATTAATCTTTGAAGATGATGGTATTTGCATAGATTCTTTAAACTTCCCTTCCTGGAAACATGGGGACAGCTCAAGGCCAAGCAATCTGCATTCAGTTTATAAACCTTCCTATACGTAGTTGTGTGTAATGAGGTCATGGGTGTCTGAAACTTGCACATTTTGTAAAGTCCAATGTAGCAGCCGATCAGAACAGGACATGAAGTAGTCCCAATGAAGATAGGTACAGCAGTGTCAATCAGTACTTTGATCAGTCGTCATTCTGTTGATACTGGACTATTGATGTGTTAGGAAGTGGTGCTCAGTGTGAATGAGTGTCGATCTACTGGTACACATGGTACAAGTACATTGATTGCAAAACCAGACACTTTGGTTCACATGGTTTGTAAATGTTGTTAGTGATCTACAAAAGAGCTATTTTGTTGAAAAATAATTACATGTGAGGGTTTTATCTTAG
Source organism: Haliotis rufescens (assembly GCF_023055435.1). Taxonomy (NCBI): domain Eukaryota; kingdom Metazoa; phylum Mollusca; class Gastropoda; order Lepetellida; family Haliotidae; genus Haliotis; species Haliotis rufescens. Next base: position 53,620,029 of record NW_025963779.1, on the reverse strand, counting down.
AATTAAAAAATCTTTTACCTGACTGCATCATGACTGAGGCTGTATACCGGTATTTGGGAAGATTACGATTTAGGTCATTAATGTTAAATTTAATTAACATACATGTTATGTTTTTGAACTTTGAAGATAACATGACTACTGTGAGCAGTTGAACAGATTAAAATGGGTAATGTATACTACTTAAAACAAGTTAAAGAACAACCACAATTGGAAGGCTATGTGTTGCAATATATGACAGAATAATTTTTTAATTTGACGTTTACACGATATACGGCTTTTCCATTGGACAAGAGGTCGGTCACATGACTGCGAAGTTGACGTTCATAAGTGTATGAACGACACAATTTGATGTTCATACGTTTTTCACGAGACCGTGTTCTTGAAATGACTTAAACACTGACGGACTACTTCCACATTCCTGGGGAAACCCCTGGGAATTCCCTAGCACGAAAACATACATTAGCATTATTTCTGATCATTTAGAACCTTTTATCTTGGTCTCAGCATTTCAGTATACATTGAGAAACGTAAGAGAGCTTGACTGCATGATTGTTCACGAATTTCCTCGCTACGGCCCATCCTAATGAACAAACGAAAAAATGCACATCCAAACTATCGTCAGTATCGACTCGATCTGTGTCTAGGCTGACAGTGACCGTCTCCAGCAATCTACAAATTTACCTTGGTGTCTGTTTGACGCATCTTTAATCACCTTTCAATAATCGGTCAGTTGATCAATTATGACTAACACATGTAACCGCCACAGGTTCATTAACAACTTCGGAAATCCTCCTGTCACGTTTATCGTGTCGGCCATTTTGACGTCTTGTACTTGATGTAATTTATGTATTACGACGCGCTGTCATTGTGACTGACTTACTGAGGTAGTTCATTACAGACCTTTCTCATCTAATGGGGATATTATATGAACACATGTGTTGCGTAAGATGTTTCTGAATAGCAAGTTCTGATGTTCATACAGTTTGGCCCTCACTCTATGCAGGTTCATACTCCAATGAACTCACACAAAGTGAAGGTCAATTCTTAATTAACTATAGTCATATGAAAAAAATCAAATGTTTCTTTAACTTCTTTTGAGTAGTACTAGTATACATCAGTTTTCTTACAAAGAAGTCAGGCTGGAATATTGATTGTTGAAACACAGGAGTTTATGTGTTGTTTACTGATGAAGTTAATTATTACTTTGTTTTGAAGACATTGTCAGGAGGAAAAATGATAATGATAAATTGGTAATGTAGGCCAGGGTTCGAGAGTGTGGAAAGACATATACTTGTGTATTACACACTGATCAAGTTAAGTTTTACTTTCTTTTGAAGATGTTTTTCAACAGGGAGAATGAACTGGAGAGATATTGATTCAAATTATGTCTTTCATTGCTTGTCATGGATATGCAAGGTTTGAGGCTACAAACCATTCTCAGGAGGAATTTAGGCTATCTCCTTGTGATTGTCTTTAATAACTCGTAAAGTAATCATGGTTTAATTTCACTATGAATGAGCATTGATTGTTAAAGTTTTTCTTCTGGTATATTGCTATACACTTTTGCTGCAATTTGCATCAATACTTATCATGCTTATTGGTAACATGATGACGGGCCATGAAACTGGGTACGTGACCTTGTGCTGTGTTAAGTCTTGATTGGAAAGCAAATATGGCTGCAAGTGGCCATATTTGAAAATAAAAAAAACAAAACATTATGAGCCATTGTCTCTCAGAAATCTTTAAACCAATCAAATGCTCAAACTTCACATGCTTGTTCCGACAATGATGGATGACACCCCAATTTGTTTTAAAAGGTAATCCTATTTGGTACATGTGTAGTTTGTTGTGGGGCTCAACATATATCTTCCTCTTTTGAAAATATCTTCTCAGAAACAATGAAGCTCAGACTTCACATGATTGTTCTATTTCATGGTGACATCTGGATTTGTTCAAGACGAATCTGATTTTCAATATGTCCCCCATGTTGAAAAATCTGTATATGACCACTGCTCAGCCTTTTCTGCTAAAAAGTTACCAAGATGCTTTTATCATGCTTAAATTTTTGTTCTGATCCTCTTTGCTACGCCTTATGACTTGAAATTTTGTTTTTGTGAAACATTTCAAAAATTTGTATGGAATTAGACACAGAGTGATCCTAGCGCTACGATTGTCGTATGTCAGTGATAAAGAATGGGAGTTACAATCGTCTTAGCGCCAAGATCGCTTGGTTGAATGAAGCCCAGATCAGGAAAAGTCATCAGGGCCTTTTGCAAGGACCCCTTGCCTTTCATGCCTATTTTAGCACACTCCTATTGGAGCAAACCTCAAGGACCCAAGTACCACACTTAATTTTGAACACTGTATTGCAGTTTGCCATTGCATCTGTTATATCTCTTCACTAGTCAAACCTTTTGTTGTTTCCTTATCGTTGTGTAGATAATTCTATCATTGCCGATAGCTACAGGAAAACTGAAAAAATATATGATTATACATCATTGTACATATTTGAATTGTGACTGTAAAGAGCAGCTTGCAGTATTTGGCATTTACTGGGTCATAAAGAAGTGTTCATATGATGCCATTCATTCATACACAATCTGAAAATGGGAAATACCAGCTGTAATATCAGGAATTTAATCATTATTATTAATGTCTCTGTTCCTTGTGGTATTATAGTGTAATATAGCCCTTGCAAAGGTCATAAAACTTTGATGTTATTTCGGATGGTTAATCTGTTGTTTCTAATAGTAACAACGTCATATGACGTTGATTAAGATGTCAGTCATACTGTTTTTCTACGTTGTGATTATAACAAATTTATAATGTTTACAGTTATCCGATTGTTGAGATCACAGTACTGTAAGCATGGTAAGTTTACAAGTATGGACATAACTGCTTATGCCATTTCTCTGTTATCTCTGGCCAAGTGGGACCACCTCCATGTTCCTTGTGGTATTATAGTACCTCCATGTTCTTGCGTTAGAGTGTCTGTCCGGAGAGCGGAAGATCAAGGGTTTAATCCCCATCTGCGTCATACAAAGAGACATTACAAATTGGTACTTGTTGTTACCCTGCCTGGCACTCCAATTTAAGGTAGCTAAAACATGGACTGGTCGGCTTGGAGTCAGTTATTTGTGTCTGAGTGGGGTATTCATGTTTAACAACGGCATGGTAAAATTCTCACTGGGCTAGCTTAGTTTGGATTAGTAGGGGCGGTCGGGTAGCATAGTGGTTAAAGCGTTCGCTTGTTACGGCGAAGACCCGGGTTCGATTCCCGAAATGGGTACAATGTGTGAAGCCCATTTCTTGTGTCCCCAGCCGTGATATTGTTGAAATATTGCTAAAAGCGGCGTAAAACCATACTCATTCACTCACTAGTTTGGACTAGTACAAGCAGCCACACACACACACACGCTTGCATGCACATCACTATAAGTGCAATAACCTTGAACATGATGATAAACCCCATTAAACCTCACCTCTGGCACAGTGAATGATGTGACAAACTGTTTTTGTCAAACTAGGATACAAGAACAATACCCCTGTGTTATTATTTCAATAAGCATGTTTACACATGAATAGGACATCTGTATTGTTGCAGACTTGATAAAAGCAGACACATTTCCCATGCTGTTAATGTCAATGGGTCATCTGCTATGGTACTCTCCTCTGTGGCCATTAACCATGTTAACACTGCTTGTCTTGTGAAATTTAGACCACCTCTACACTCCCATCAACAGTTATACTGTGTTTCAAAATACTTGGAGTAGTGTCACTCCCTTCAGAGTTTTCCATTCATTATTTAGATCAGGAACATTTCTAACCACTTGGTCTTAGTGTGAGTGAGGAAGGTTGCATGCTTCTTATAAATAATCCCACAGCCATTACACATGGGGATACCATGTAGTATTTGAAGTTTCATAGCATTGACCATGTTGTCATATCTGTTTAGGGACAAGTGTTGTAAATTTTGAACATGTTGAAAGCCCCAAGATTTAGATACTACAGCAGTGACCTCAGGACTCATCTTAATTTCAAGCACTGTCATGGCTTGGATTTACACTATTTTCGCATCAGTCTTTTCCCTGCTTGTGTAAAGAAATAATATATTATCAGGATATGTTTCTCTTCCAACTTGTTCAAGGAGCAAGTTTGCATTTTTCCGTAATGTTAGAATACTGCCCAATTGTCACATGCATTAGTTCATTATATTCCATGATTATGACATTGGATAAGTTATTGTATGGAATATTGTATGGTGTATTTTAAGTATTGGGAGTAGATTGGTTAATTCAGCAATTGTGCGGCCTACCAGTGACTGCTCTCTCAAATATTTGTTGGGCGCACCCTGGTGTCAAGAGCACTGATTGAAACTTGGAAATAAATATGCAGACAGTATCAATTACTTTCCACATCCTGTTTCACAGTTCTATGATGCTAGTTGTTGAATTAGATAAAATGCTTTTGCTCATGTCAGTGTTGTAAGTAGCCTACACAATTACTCCTTTGTCTACCACTCGCTCTGGATTCCTGAACTATATAGCTGTTGAAACAAGGCTATTCTTTCACACCAATTACATCAATTAGACAATTGCTTTTTAGCATGTTTAGGGATGGTCAAAAGCTTGTTCTTTACTTGTTTACGCTTTAGTCTCCTGCATTGAGTTTTGGTACCCTGTTTTGTGATTCAGCTTGGGCTGCTCAAACATTATGGATTGTTAACGTGGTTAAGGGCATGGAGATGGTACATCTGATATGGCATGTTTAGGAAGTGTGGAACCAATTCAAGTAGACACTCAGATTTAAACAGATGTTTCAGGAAAATATAGTTTGCCTTACTTTTTTCTTCTATTTGTTCAGTTTTCTTCAAACTAGCATCAGTCATTTGCACCACATGTCAGGTACTATAGTACTATTTTTTGGTATCGGTTGAATGTGCATGAAACGTGCATGATTCTCATATTGTTCACATGAATTGCACGACAGAGTGTCCCACATAGGTGCTTGTACCAGAGTCCTGCCTTGTCATCTGATTTCTAGTACATATTCATTGTTTGGTATGTTTTGTAGCAAGTACCGTATTCGACGTAATAAGCGCCCTGCTCTAATAAGCGCCCACGTCTAGGTTTGCTAATATATTGGCTATTGAACCATCCCAATTAGCATTCCTTCCAACCCATTTTCGCATATAATATGCATAGCTTCCTTCCCCTATTCGCGTATATTACGCACTCGTGTGATATATGCATCCATTATTATTGGCAATTAAATTCTGGAAAAATATATCTGTCGTACATAAACATTTCAGGCTGTCAGCATAAACCACAAAATTTATCTTTTAACTCTGTTTTTTTTCCACCAAAATAATATTCTAATAAGAGCCCCCTATTTCTAATTGTGAGAGTGCCCTGGGGGCTTATTTCGTCGAATACGGTATATATCATTTACAACATTGTACAATACAATATGTTGCAATATTTACTTCACATATTGAAATGGTCATGATACATTTTTTTATATCAATAGTCAATACACACCTCTTGTATTGTTTCTTATCATCAAGAACACTGTCAGAGAAATTATTGTATTGAATTATCAATTCACTGTTCATGCTGTTGATATGGTCATCATGGCAAAGTTAACATCTTTTATTTGAAACAGTTAGCATTATATTTTCCTTCAGTAAACCAACTGACCAACTTGACATGGAATTTATGATATTCATATGCACAAATATATTTTTGTTTTCATAAAAAAATTTTCCTACCCCAAAACTGTAACATGTATAAGGTTGTTGGTAAGTATAAGTATATCGTAAAATTCCCAGCGGCTGGTCGTAAGGACCACCTAGAGAGAATATTGCCTCTGTCCTGACTTAATCTTTTGAGACCACAAGCCTAGATCTGTCATTTCTCATTCTTATTTGTAGAACTAATTCTAACCATGTTCATGCAAGGCAGTGTTCAGAGATTTTGCTGGAGACAAATGGCATGTGGACGTGTCCATGATTTTATCAACAGTTGATACAACATTCCACTCTATATATATATCATTACAAAGTTTGAACAAAATCCTTTACAGGATATTTTGGATTACAATCAGTCCTAGAAAATGAACCGATCTAAAGTCCTGGGTTTTTTAAATTAAAAGGAGCCCCGGGACCCTTGAAACTTGATCCTATAGCGATTGAATCTAGGGACCCCCTAAATCTTTAACTTTTAGCATTGAGCAATGGTAGGGGCACCATGATTTCATGCTCTTGTTTAGTATAGATGCATAACTTACCTTCGAACACATTACAAGTAAGTGGAGGTAGGGCACTAGCCAAAAGGGCCCATGAAGAAATCAGATATTCTTCCTCGCATTGTTTGTTTGTTTGTAAAACATGGTAGAATACCAGCTGTGAATATTGATTAGCACCTCACATATGTGTGAGTGTTTACACTGTCTTAAAGGCCCTCTGCTATTTCTTGTGGGTATAGGTAAAAAAAACAGTTCTTGAGTCCACCTCTGCATATTCTCTTCTCATATTTGCTTATATATATGCTTCTTCAGTAAATATGCTCTAAGTGTTATACGTATGATTATCAATTTATGTAAACTGATTGTGTGTATGTCTTCTATATCATATTGCCTCTGTCCAGTGATGGAATCATTTTGCAGAAAAATTATATCTTACCTTGTACATGTAGTGTTCCACACTTTCAACACAGTGCTTGTAATTTTGCCCCAAGGTAAAGTTGTGCACCTAAACTAAACAAGGTGCTGAAATAATTCAGTCATCTTGACTGTGCAGGGCAACCTATTGCTTTGGGACAATTTGCATTATTGCAGAATGAATGTCATTTTATACATACAGGTATCTCTTCAACTAAGGATAATGTAGTCGTTGACATAGTAAGTGATCAAAGGTTCATGTGGTTTATTTGTGATATCAAGGATAGGTGATGCAGGTGTAACCAAGATTCCGTCTTTAAATGAGGGGTCACACGCAGGGCAGGAGATGCGTGTGAACAATGTGCAGTGAGAGCATGAGATGCTACAATTAGCATGCTTAGTAGTGGCTATAAGATTACAGTGTTGTCCTCTTGTAGTGTACTGTTAGTGATGTGGAGCTCAGTGAAACAGAGATCTGAGTGATTGAGGTCAAATATAGGGCAAGACCTTTCCAGATGTATGTGTGAGTGGAAAATTAAGAAGGTCCCCGAGGTTCCTGAAGACCCTGGGGCTATCCACAGCATAAGTTTATGTGTTTGAGGTGATAATGTAGTAGGTTGATTCAGACACTTGATTACATTAAGCATTGAGTGGAGCTTTGATCACATCTACAAATACTTACTCGCTGAATTGTAAAGCAATACATATAATATGAAGAAAGGTACGGCATTGTTAGAAATTAAACAAGAAAGTCAAGGATCCTTATTGTAACCCTAACATGTCTGATGTCAAAGGTTAAAGATTTAGGGGCTCACTTGATTCAAATACAAAAGACAGACCTCAAGACCTCCCTTCGTTTCAAATACTGTAAAAGGATAAATATGACCATGGCTGCTGTACTGGAATCACAGAGTATGTTTTTAACAAGTCAGCAGATCTATTGATCAATACCATATATATCCCTGTTGGGGATACCCATACCATCCCTCTGACAAGTGACTTGTGAAATTAGGTTTATATCCAAAGATTCAGTCTGCTGAAAAGTTATTTTAGGAAGGTGGGTAACATATCTGATAATATATACTATCAGCTCAGAGACTTTGGTCGCCATACTTTTAACTGAAATATTTTGATAAGGGTTTACCATGTTTTACCAGGAACCAGGTTTACACTGGCCTCAAAGGCTTTTATCTTGATTTGTTTCCTTGTATTAGAAACTTGAATTTTTAGAGAACTTGTGCCAGTCATGCCAATTGTGTCAAATTCTCAAATCAGACTTTTCAGTAAATATTATCTGATTAACAGGGATGAAAAAACCCCAAGAATGTCTGCTTGCTTGAATAGTGATACTCCCAAAAAATATTTGAAATTCTACATGCCCATAGGATACCTTTAAAATTAACAAAAGTGGTCTGAGATAACAGGCTGGTGCTATTTTCCATACCTGATTAATCAGGTTCCTTTTGAAAACAATAGGTGTAGTTCTTCATGATTACAAATGTAGCTGTACTAGGAAATGGTTATATTCAATTTATGAGCCACATTTTTACTGTTTTCAAGGGACTCTACCATCTGTGTGTGTCGTAATATTGTATTTATATTTAACACACTCCTACCATCATGTTCATGATTGTGAAACTCCAGCAGTGTTTAATTAAGCATAATCTTAGAGCTAGCAGGATCCCTCATGAAGATACTCAGTGGAAGGATTTCCTTTATCCAAGAATAAAGATAATCATTTGCTAGAGTATATTGGCGTATCACTGATGTGTGGGAATCAATGGCAAGGACGAAGGAAGATATTCGCTACTCAAAAGATAAATCGATCCAGGCTTTTTATCCCTGCGCTCTCGTAACACTAGCCCAAAACTTGAAAAACCGTTAATGTTATTTATTAGGATGCCTTGTTGGCTTGATAATATTGAGGGGGGCGAAACCTTGCCTTGGATGATCATTTCTGGTCAAATGTACATAAATCAATATGTATCTCAGTCGGTTAGTCAGAGTTTTGACCAAATACTCATTTTCCAAATTTTTGCCGAGCACGAGTGAGGTTTGTATCTGATGTGGCAATCGCGTATCCAAATCTCCTGAGTGTTATGACTGGCACACGACACAGTGTCTTTATGTAGCTGTGATTTCTTTGAAATTCTGATAGGGAACAGGCAGAGCAGTTCTTGATTAATAGGAGGGAAACTGGATCAGCTGTATTTTTAGCCGATCTATTGATTTGGCCTATTTTGAGAATGCCGATGGGTACATCGTTTATTGTCAATTCTGTTGGATGTGGATTTATATCAATTGATGGCTAATGGATGAGCAGAATTTCCTCAATAATGCCTTTTGTCTTTTCCATGACAGTCATTTGATAAATTGTTTTGGGCGTCCTTCTTTGAATATTTTTAGATGAAAATGATGACAAGTTTTCATACTTTTTGCCCCAAATGACATGTAAAAACAGAAACATGATACAAGGACATGAATTTAACATGTTGAGTTAAAATTATGCTGTTTGTAGTAATTGTTCTTTGTTTTGTTCTTTGGCAAGTTTAGTTCAATTGTTCTTTGTGTCATCTATTACCATGATTACAGTTCAGTTCAGTGTCAAGGACATTTGACTGACCGCATGCAAAATGTCCTAAAGATACTTTTCAAATTTGGTAAATATAGAGAGGGATGTCCTCTCAAAAGTTGATGAAACCATGAAATGTGCTTATGCCTTTTTATTTTGCTTCGAGCAAATTCACTGATTTTGGTGTTATGTTTCCTAAACATAACCATGTAATGTCAACACTGTTTTTTCTTGATATGATCTTTGTATCATGTTCATGTGGTAAAGTCTTTGTAAGAATGTTGAGGAGCGGTGAAAATATATCACAGCTGCCAGTGTAAAGATATAGAAAGTTCTCATCAGCAATAGAATTTGGCACAAGTCCTATAGTTCCTCCAAAACTGCCCAATAGCTAAGGTATGATAAGAGTAAATGAAGTGCGGGGCTGCACCGGTGGTATACTCGTTGTAGCTAGAGTTACTAGTTTCGTCGAGTTTCGACTACCAGTCGAGAGAGACAAACCAGTCTCCTTACACTTCAATTCCACAGAACATGGCAAAGACAATGTTGAATACAACATTATCACACAATTCAGAAACAACCCTGAGATTGTAGAAACCACTACCAAGAGAAGAGCTCTTGAACTCAAGTAGATTTTTAAACTCCAAAGTTTTCAACCACATGGTCTCAATGACAATCTTGTAGGCTGAGTATCCTTTCAGTTTTGCCTCTAAGGTATTATACATGTTATAAGGACTAGTAGAAATTTGCCATTTTTAAGGGGTTTGCTATATGTTATCATTATAAGGATTAGTGGACTATAAACATGATAAATGTTAGTTTCTACCACTGCTCATGTGTTGTGGTTATCATTACTCAATGTATTATTAAAAGTATTAGGGCAAGAGCTCAGACAAGTGAGCTGTATTCCCCAGCAATAGGTCTCTACACATCAACATCTGCATGAATAAGACTATTTACCTAAGATTCACGTTGCCTTTACTTAGCCCAGATATAAAACATATCTGATTTATTTGTGTATCTAAATGTATATATAGTTAATGGGGCTGTGTACATGATGTAAACAAACTGATAAATCATTGTAGTTGACACTGTTGTTACGAGCGGATCCGTACACTACTTCATTCGAAACAAAGAGTCATCACACAACAAATTAAAAACAGTTTATTTCTGTCAGTCGAAGATCACGTAAGTCATAATAATCATAAGCAAGTATCAGTGAATACAATTGAAGATATAATATTGCTGAAATATTATCTTATGTTCCAACAAGAGCCAATGAATTTCACATTGCACATAAATCCATTGTAGTCCAATTGATGCACAAAGTTTGTAATTCACACATTGCCAACATGGCATACACAATTCAAGTTTCAAACACCACCGACATGGCACGTTCATTCAATTCCATTCCCAACCTGGAAACTCATCACTTTGTCTCTCTTGCTTGAATAGACAAATACCCAAGCTACAATTATATAACATCACTCTTTACTTGGCTGTAAGCTGCCAGGGCTTAAATAATGATGAAGGTGTGGTTGGCGAAGAAATGTCAGTGTTCATCACTGACCGTCTCTACACAAGTAACATGTATAGAAAGGATAAATATACTCTTCAAGTAAGTATAGATGTCATGGATACTCATAGCGCCATCAACACATGGTCAGATGAATGCCGCCAGTACTTCCAGCTGGAGGAGTCATAGCAATAGGATGACAATAGGTTAGAATGAGCTCTTCTGTATGACCGTTGACAGTTTGATTGTTCTCAATTTGTGAAGTGGTGTTCAGATGCTGTGGAACTCCGTGTTTCCTTACAAATGTTACACCAATGAGGTACAAACCTCTACATTTTAAGAATGTGACTGGGAAACCAGCAGCATGATAAGTTATCAATATTTCTATGTTATTCATAATGTTATATAACATATCTATGCTTCTTTGGGCTGGGACGTTACACCAACTGTGCGATCCGATATGTATCCTGATACCTTGTTCACGATCCGATATGTATCATGATACCTTGTTCACGATCCGATTCGTATCACGATACTTGTAAGTGCTCTTAATCTGTGGTGTGTAAGCTTTCCTTTTTCGTAGACAGCATAGTCAAATACCTGGCACACTGACGATTTACAGCTGGCAGTGTCAAGTATGATCCAAGGAATTGAAATATTTACTTTTTCACACTTTTTTCTTTTACTACTAATTAGTCTTTGGTGTAACAGCCATTAAAGTAAACATTTAAGGTATGAATCAATATCTTGTACTTAGTGTGCGACTTTGATTGATACTTGTATTGGGAAGTAAAATATCGCGATCCACTGATGCATCAGTGTATCGTCCCACCACTGATTGTCAACTTGCATTGAACATGGTGATGAATTTTCGACAAGACATTCTCACAAACCTAAGCTGTGACTAGACACACGTCATGAGGCATGTTAGGACTTTATCAATTTCACACATTACCCTCTTCTGTACCATTACCATATGTTCTTAGGATTCTAAAGAAATGTTGTGAAACTGGTCTCTTTTAGTCCCATGGACCAAATTTGAAAATGGGTGGAATCCTGGTAGTAGTGTCTCCATGTTGTTCATAGTGGGAGGCTGAAACTCACTGTGCCCAGGACCTCACTGCACCACCATGATCACTGTAGTATACTGGTATAAAACCCTGTCATGTCTTCATTGCTTTATAACATTTCTGCTTCTACTGGTCATAGTATATAATTAGTTATCATATGTATTATCATCTGCTTGATGCTGTTGCATATATTTCTATAGCTCTACTAATGTTATTTACTCTACATTACAAGCAGAAAGTTGGCCTTGTAAGTATACCTATTATATGTAGTCACTGCTGCACTGTCTACTAACCTGCTTATGTGGTGATGGAGCTGTCTTAGGCAAGACCAGATTTATTTCTTGTTTTAGAGATTTTCTAGACTGGTATCAACATTGTTATTATTTCAAATTTTCATAAAATTAATTTCTTTGACCATTTTCAGTGAATAAGACATTTGTTAGATTATCAACAATTACAAAGAATTGTTTTTCAATGTAATTTTAAAACAAAGATTTGATACAACTTAATGATTAAGAGTTGTTTTTTAGAATGTTTCTTAAATAATGTGTTATATGTTTCATGCTGTCAATTAAAATGGTCTTGAAAACTTGATACAAAACTGATGACATATAAGTACTCTGAAGTACTGTGTAAAATAAACATATTTCATTCATTTTCATTGCTGCAGATTTTATGAAAAGCAAAGAAACAAGAAAGAAATGGGTCTAGCCTAGCTTAATATTAGATGTCTTTTTCCGCTTAAAAATTCACCAGCTCTCACTTTGTACTTTCTCAGGCATTCTAGCAACCTTCATGATAAACAACTGAGTGAGTTTTAAGTATTGTTAAGGAAACATTGGAGATAATTTAGTTATTTTGTATTATTTTTCAAATGGTAATTCAGTAAGAGAAATTATATAGATGTGACAATAAATAAACTTACATCAGTTTTCTTTGAATCACTGATTTGGTTGAAATAGTTGAATAACCAATATCTGAAAATCAAAGTACAAGAAAGATTTAAATGTCTGGTTGTCACGAAGAAAAGAGATGGTGGGGATGACACTGACATTGTGGGTTAAAACGTAAATATCATATTGATGTTAACATGGTTAAAGGGGATAATAATAATAATATCTATAAATGCTGTAGGAATTGGTATATTGCTTGGGTTCCTGCTTCTTTCAGTGGATCAGAGGATTTCTCTTGCTTTGTGTACAATGGTGTACATACGTGTGTGTGTCTGTGTGTGAGATTGGAAGTAACATGCATATAGCTGAAGTAGTTCAAATTTGTTTAAAAAGATTCAGATTATTTATTATATGAACTGAGGCACAAATTATTTACTTGTTTTACGGCACCTGCCAGACAAGTTGTTTCCAAGTTGCAAAAAAATAACACACACGGTCGGCCAAACAGATTGCATGATCATCTCTTGAGTCCATTGCCCCAAATGTTTAACACTGTTAAAGGTGGTAAACATGGACAAAGACTGGTGGACTAAAATAACAAAAAAATATGTTTTTTTGTACATTATGTCAAGTTACTTTAGTCAATTGTGAAAGGTCCTTGAACTTTGTCAAGGAGAATGATTGTCGTAACTGACGATAACTCTGTACATGTGGTAAGCAGCCTTTCACACTATTTTCTTGACAATGCGAACATCGAGATTGTTTGCATGTGTTGGTAACTTTCTATTTGAAATACATGAAAATCAGCATTGTGAAAATGGGATGGTTTGTGAAATTGCATTTGATCAGATGGTGAATGTTCAAAAATAAAAATAAATGTTCAACCAACTTCCCCAGAAATATGTTGATACAGTAAACTACGATTATAAGGAACTCAACCCGACCACTAATTTTAGTTGGTTATAACCATAGTTCGTTACAAGCATATATACAGCATATATACAGCATATATACAGCAAATGGCCAGGACCAAAAAACAGTTATATCCGTCAGTTCGTAGTTTACAAATGTAGTTTCCTGTAATTGAAAACTTTGACTTTCTTGATGATCTGAGTCATAATGGTATAGGCTTTTTAAGAGTTTATTGTGAATTTTTTTTGTCTGCTGAGAATTTGAACAAATTCCTTTATTTTATTGTTCCTACCTGAACACAGATATTTACATACCAATTCTTCCGTAAAACAAATAATTATTTTGACCTCGACTTAGTTATTATTTTGTGATCATGCTTATGTGCTATTTATCAATTTTATGAAAACATTTATGTAAGTAGTGTTTTTAGCCAGGGTAAGTGAACACTAGTACATGAGATTGAGGTTCATGTGATTTTGTGCTTGCTGTGATTGATCATGTTGGTGAGATATTATGTAACGTTTGAATGTGCACCAGGCTGACGACTCATGTCTTATATGTGTTGCTACATGTATAGACTCAGGTTATTTATGGATTTTGTGTAAAACAAGCATGGAAATATGTGCAACACCCAAACAAACTAATTGCTCACATTGCAGTACCTGACAAGGCAGATGTTGGTGCTTGTGAACACAATGACACTCTGGTACATGTGGTATACATGTTTACTTGTTCACATGGACCGTGCCATATTTCCCACATACACCAGCTAGTGTATACATATCTGTGTGCAGCACAGGAGCCAGGTATCACTGTGTCTGATAGCATCTGGCCACACCAGTACTGGCACATACCTGCTGCTACATGTGCCACCGTGTGCTGGCTCATGTAGCCTGCATGTCTGACGCTGCCACACCTCCTGACAGCAGAGCCGGGCTCATAATGCTGATTGCTTGCATCTGTAGAGCATGGTAAAGTACTGGCTCATTATGTACACGTTACATTGCTGTTGTCATACCTTCTGACAGCAGAGCCAGACGCACATCGCTGATTGCTTGTACCTGTACAGTATGTATATGAAGTACTGGCTCATTATGTACACGTTATATTGCTGTTGTCACACCTCCTGACAGCAGAGCCAGAATCCGGATAGAGAATGGTTCTTCATCAACCCATGCTTGTCATAAGAGGCGACAAACTGGATCGGGTGGTCAGGCTCGCTGACTTGGATGATGCAAGTTTGGACGAAGACTTTATGAAGCTAGTACGCAAATAGTCTGAATGCAGGAAGACTTACTCTACACCCAAGTTTGATGCTCGTGATATCAATCACTTGATCTGGTCCAGACTGGTCCGTTAAACAACCAATCAACCAACCAACCAACCAACCTTTAGTAGTAGATGAGGGAAAAAAGTGAGGTTGACGCAATTATGACATCATGGCTTGGGTAGTTATGAAACTACTTGGCGAAAACTAATTGTGTGATTGACATTGAAGAGGACGCCTGTTGAAAATCGAAAAAATTTAGTTAGTGTGATTGAAGCCAAAATACAGGATTTATGGCAGAGATATAATAGAGGTAGTATTCTAAGAATTATTAACAATGATAACTATTGTTCGATATTTGTGACAATATTACAAAATCATCACAATCATTTTTGTTGTTTGGCATTATTTAATTATTAGTCATTGTTTATTCACATATTTCAGCATGAAATTCAGTTTGCTTGTAGCACAATCACTGTTTACAAAATGGGTACCTGTGTTGGTGTAGTTACCTCAGGTAAACATGGTAACTCGGGAAATGATGTACAGCCCACACCAGCCTTTAGCATGTGTTACTTGGTTTGCCCTGGCAATGTCATGATATGAGGCATGTTTGAATGGACACTATCCCCTCTTATTAACTGTCATGCTCATATCCTTGGTATCCAACCTGTAGCTGCATGTTTCATTGTGGATGATGCATGTTCATCATGTTCATATGTCATCTATTTGCTTAATTTTCAACTTCATTTGGTTTATTATTATCTTTAAACAATGACAGTTGATATCATCAGAACAACTATCGACTGGACGGCACATACAATGTTGATTTGGTTTGTTTGGGTTTGTTTGTTGTTTAATGCCGCACTCAGCAATATGCAAGCTATGTGATGGCAGTCTGTAAATAATCGGGTCTGGACCAGACAATCCAGTGATGGATATCATGAGCATCGATCAACGCAGTTGGGATACGATGACATGCATCAACCAAGTCACCGAGCCTGACCAACCAATACCATTAGTCACATCTTACGACAAGCATAGTCACCTTTTACGGCAAGCAAGATTTGCTGAAGACCTATTCTAACCCAGATCTTCATGGCTCACATACAATGTTAGAAATAGAGCTTGCTTGCAAGCTTAACTTTGTCCAGTTCATCAATTATTAGTGCTTGTATTCAGTAGTATTTATGCAGAACATATTTGAATTTCAATGATGTCAGCAACTCTTGTTCTCTATCTGTCTAACTGTTGACTTCATATCCAGGCGAGCTACAATGCCATTGCTCAGTATATACACATTATCAACTTCAAATTTAAAAACGTTGCCAAAAATATTATGATGTAGAATGTATAAATATACCCATACTGTCACAAGAATTGCAAATTCACATTCCCACAAGCGTACGATGAATATACTAACGCAAATACAAGCAAGATGCTATACATATTATAGCTCCTGATCACTTATTACCACTTATAGGTTAATATATAATTGTCGTAAGAGGCTACTAACAGGATCAGGGGGTCAGGCTAGCTGACTTGGTTGATTCCATGTCCTCATATCCACATTGGATCAATGCTCATGTGGAACTGGAAGAAGACTTGTTTTGTGAGATATGAGACTGAGAGTAAAAATCAGTTCGACAAAAATGTGTTCTTTTATGGACAATTATAAGCTGAGCTTGCTAGACTGAACAGAATTTTACTAGACTCGGGCTTTGCACTAGTGGCTAAGGTCGCAGACTGCCGTTCAAATATTAATACTATGATTTTCATTATAACTGACTACTTTGGCATCAGAGGGATAGCCATTGAAAATTAGACAAGGATATATATGATCATGATAATGGCTCTGACATTTATATGGAAGGCACAACATATATTTAGTACACTCATCCACGAACATGATGACACAGATCTATAGCTCAATCCACTTTTGTTCAAATAAAATCAATAATAATGTCCTTTGATTGTTGGCTGTTTCATCATTTGTTATACATTAAAATTCTACTTTTTTGTGCAGACTCCAATCAAATGAAAGGAACACAGAATTGGTTGTCATCAATGTGTTGTGAGAGTTAACTAAGAGGGATCTGGTTGTTAGTCTCTGTGACTTGGCTGGATGCATGTCATTGTGCTTGGAGGGAGCAGACTGTTCCTCATGCTTTCAGTCATGTGTCCAGCCACAGATATATACCGGCATCTGTGGTGCAGCAGGGCCCACTTGCACAAAGAGATCTTAGCGCTAAGACTATTGTAAGCCTATGTTACAGTATGGGAGTTATGATCATCTTAGCGCTAAGATCGCTTTGTGCAAGTGGGCCCTGGACTATTGCTGACTGATGCGTCACACATTCACTCACTACATCTCCATCAGGAGCCCCTAGCCGGAATGTCCTGTGCTGAGTTACATCACTATGCCCATGCTTGTGGGTTTCACTACATTCACAAAATGTCTAAGACCTGCATCGTTTTGGGCTTTGCTCCAACATCAAACTGACACTGTGATAAAACTGAAACCACATTCATTCACTACATCTCTTTTTGACATCCTTAACTACCTCATACATCCCTACCAGTACCAGAGTTCGAAATTATGGATGGAAGTCAGGGGTCCTTGTCATTTGCCTAATGTTAAAAGTTAAGATTCAGGGGGCCGTAGATTCAAATACTATAGACGACCTGAAGGACCCACCTTAATTTCGAACACTGAGTACCATGCCTCAAACATGTCAAATGATCAAGATGATGGATCAGTTCAACCAATTTGAACGAGACTTGTTACTTCACAGAAAGCAGTTAACATGGTTACAGGAAGTCCACATTCTACTTGTTGTGTTGAAGTAAGATATTTCTAAGATGAATCACATCTATAATTCATATTAAGATGCACATGATGTTACGATATCATATTAAACACAATACAAATTCTTGTGCCAATTTTATTTCCTTGTACTTTCAGCATCCTTCTATGGAGAGAGTTACATCCGGGTGCCGTTCCAGGAGGCATCCAAATCCTCTGAGATCAAACTCTACTTCAAGACTCACCGCCCACATGGCTTGCTGCTCCTTGCAGCAGGGACCACAGACTACTTTGCCGTGGAGCTCAGGTCCGGCATTGTCAAGGTCAGGGTCAACCTGGGCTCGGGGGAGGCCACGGTACAGTCCACCCCGGGCCTACGCTTGGACGATCTCCAGTGGCACTTTGTGCACATAAACCGCACTCAAAGCAAAGTGACGCTCAATGTGGACAATGTTGTTTTGAGCACTGTTGAGACCCCAGGATCATACCATGAGCTGAACATTGAACATGGAATATTCCTGGGGGGAATTGGGACTTTCACTGATGTGTACATTGGAAATTTCCCCAACTTCCGCGGGTGCCAAAGAGATGTGTTTTTCAATGGCTATGACATCCTGAGGCAGGCAAGACTTCTTAACAGCCCACTGTATACCTTTGAGATATTCTGGGATTGTGATGATGAGTTTGATGCTGGCTCATACAAGCCTATCAGTTTTAACACAGAGACATCATTTGTGGCATTCCCACATCTGCATATACGAACAGAAGGAACATTTTCATGTGACCTTGTTACAAAGGCTGACAATGCTATTGTGCTGTTCAATTCAGGCAGAAGGTCATCCGCTCAAGACTTCATTGCACTAGAAATATTGAAGGGGAAATTACAATTATCCATCAACAGTGGGAGTGGCATAATATCTGTATCATCTGACATTGTTGTGAATGATGGTCTATGGCATCAGATCGATATGATCCTGACAACAACGACAATGGAGTTGTCTGTCGACGAGGTGAGACAAGAAACGACATTCAACCTTGGTGATAACCAGTACCTAAATCTAGCTGGACATATGTTTGTAGGTGGTCTTGGACTCAAGGCAAGAACACATGCCATAAAAATTGGTCTGGAGTCACTGCAGGGTGACCGAGGAATGAAAGGGTCTATGACTGGATGCATAAAGAACATTGTTGTGAACAAAAGAACTTATGGGTTCAGGGATGTTCAGATATCTCGACTAGTTGATCCTCAGTGTTCAGGACGTTTTCCCTGTGCACCTGAGCCATGTATTGAAGGTGCTAAATGTGTGGAAGTAAACAAGGAAGACTTCCAATGTGTCTGTGATAAGACTGTGTGTACCAAAGAGACACCAGATAAAAACCCTGGAGTTGGTTCCAGCAATGATCCCCGTGAAGTGCTAGCCATTGAGGAACTGAAGGTTCAGGAAGGAGCAGAGGTTGCTATTACCACCAATATTATTGATGTGATATTTGATTATCAGGCCTACAGGCTGAGGGAGTCTGCGATAATGTTCCATGTGAAAGTAGCACCTCAGTATGGACGTATTGATGTCAACTTGCGAAGAAGAAGGAATGGTGGAAAGTTCACACTCCTTGATCTGATTGGTGAAAAAATCTCCTATATTCACGATGGAACTGATACCAGAAGTGATGATGTGACCCTCGAAATGACAATATCCCCAGATAGCCAAAGTGTACCTAAGAAATACAAAGGAACATTTGCTTTTGTTGTGCCAATTAAGATAATACCAAGGAATGACCCGCCAAAGATTATCGTTCCTTCGGGGAATGTTATTCAGGTCATTGAACGTTCAAAATTCCAGATGACAAAATTGGTCCTTGATATAATAGACCCAGATTCTGATCCTTCTAATCTTGAATACTCTGTAACCTATTTGAGGCAGGGAGGTGGTTATTTTGAAAAATCCAATGCAACTGGACAGAAACTGAAAACATTTACTCAAGCTGACATCAACACAGGATTGATATGGTTTGTGCATGAGGGTCAGTCTACTTCTTTCCTACGTCTTAAGGCAAGTGATGAGTCCTCGAACAGCGATGCCGTCGATCTTCGATTTACAGCCGTAGACATGAAGCTTGAAATTACAGCCAATTCTGGCATTTTTGTATTTCATGGGATGTCCAAGCTTATCCTTCCTGAAAACCTTACGACAGTCACCAATGTTCCTTCTCAGCAAATTGAAATTAGATACCGCATATCTCAGCAGCCAAAGTATGGAGAGATTCAAAGACGACAGCATGGTGATGAAGAGTGGACTCCAGTAGAAACCTTCAGCCAGAGACACATTGACAAGAAAAGACTCAGATATTCTCAGACAAATTTCGGCCAATTTCCAACATCAGATAGTTGCATGTTTACAGTCACAGCAAAGGATGTGTCTCTGAGTGACACAGTGTTCCAGATTGTCTTCCAGACTGTGACTCTGAGGCTGCAGAACATTGCCAAGCTGGTTGTTCTGCACTCACCATACACTGTCCTGAAGAATGAACACTTTCTCGCAGTTGCTAATACTGAAATTCCAGCTGATAGAATTTTCATATCTATTATGAGGCCTCCGAGTCAAGGTGGACTGTATATTTTCAGAAACCCTGTCCGAGACGTGACTGAATTTGATCAGAGGAGAGCTCTAACACGCAACTCTAACTTCACCCAACAGCAGATAAATGAGGAAAAAGTCTATTTCAAAGTTTACAAACCATCCTTCAAGAAATTTGAAGATTTCCTAGATTTGAAGATATCATTTGCTGGTGCTGAATCTATTATGACCCGCTTCTTGGTTGAGTACATACCCATGAAAAGTTCAGTCAGATTTACCAACAATGGTTTGAAGAACGTCATAGAAGGTGGTAAAAAGGTAATTGAAAAGGATGATCTTTTTCTTGAAATGGACAGTTATAGAGACTTTCAATTCTCAATCATGACCCCAACAAAACATGGAAGTCTTAAATTGATAGACCCAAGATCTCAAGCTGTGCTTGCCAATGATATCTCCAGGTTCACAACAAAAGATATTCAACAGGGGAAACTGACCTACCAGCACGATGATTCTGAACACAGCGAGGATTCCTTTATGTTCTCAGCTGCTCCAATAATTAACACAGCTGACAAAGCTATGGAAATTCAGGAATTTTCCGGGACGTTCTCAATCCAGATTCGAATGAGGAATGACAACCCTCCTGCTATTCTAATCAACAGAGTGTTCCATATAGTAAAGAACAAGGAACGCCTGCTTACTATAGATGACCTTGAAGCTATAGATCCAGACATTGAATATGATTCTGACAAACTGAAATTCACAAGAAAAGGGATGAGAAATGGGGAAATCCTGGATTCCAGTACTAAAGAACCAGTGTTTGAGTTCTCTCAGGAAGACCTGAAAGAGAAGAAGCTTGTGGTGAAGCACCGAGGAGCTGACAGTGATCAGGCAGCAATTTTTGTTACTGATGGACAATTTGTGAAACCATTCCTGTTTCAAATCCGTGCCTCAGATCCTTACATCAAAATCACCAACAACACCGGCATCAAGGTCCAGAAAGGTAGTTATGCTTCTATGACGACAACAAATCTTAGTGTGGAGACAAATGTTGATGTCACACCTGAAGAAATCAACTTTGTTTTGACAGAAGAACCATCGAATGGTCACTTGAGAATAAGGGGTAAAATGGTCTCTGAGTTTACCTTTGCAGACATCATTGCTGGGAATGTCAGGTACTGGAATGATGGTGGTAATGAAATGGAGGACAAGTTCAAGTTTGCTGTTCTTGCCAAAGAAGCTAGGGTCAATGGAGTTTTCCCTGTCATGGTCTTTCTTGAAAGTCAAATGCATCCTCCCGAGATAGTGCATAACAGATTTCTGGAAGTTCCTGAAGGTTCCAGTGCCACCATCACTAAAGGACATCTTCATGTTGTCCATCCAGCGGCTCTGCCCAAGAACATAGTGTTCACCATTGAAACTCTACCGTCACATGGAGATCTCAAGATTAAGGGTAGAACTGTTCAAAACCTGGCCCAAGCAAGATTTTCACAATCTGATATTGATTCCGGGCTTGTTGCTTATGCCCCGAGAGAAGTAAACTTCTTGACGGATAAAATTGTGTTCGAGGTCACCAATGGTATACAAACATTAAGTAATTTGGAATTCTTTATAGAAATTGTGCCAGCACATCTCCCTCTGATTGCTAAAAACCTTACAGTAATTGAAGGTGCAAGAATAAAACTGACAAACAAAATGATAAGTGTGAAAGGCCGATATTTCATGGGAAAAGATATCAATTTCAAAATTGTAGTTCAACCTTTGCATGGCTGGATTTATTCAAATGACAGGGAAGGGACACATATTGACACCTTTACATCTGCAGACCTTGCCAACAACAAGGTCTTTTATGAACACAACAATGATGAAAGCCTAACAGATTCATTCTCAATGATTGCCCAGATGGCTGACAACAGCAAGAGGAGCCTTCAGCAGACAGTGTACGTGAAAGTGATCCCCATCAATGACAAGCCACCCCGTGTGGTGGTCAACAAGGTCCTGGAGGTGTGGAAGGGCTCAACCACAGTCATAAGCAACCACAGTCTTCTCGCTGAGGATCCAGACTCCTCAGTCTCAGAGATCACGTTCATGGTGTCTGGTGTCTACAGCGGTCATGTGGCTTACATCAACGACTCTTCACTTTCCATTAACGAGTTTACTCAAGAAGAAGTTGATAAGGGTCTCGTAATTTTTGTTGAAACAGGTAAAAATGTTGTTTTTCTTCTCTCCATTTCTCGCGTCAGACAAATTGTTTTGTTAAACTTGAAAGCGAAATATTTGTGTACAGAGTAGGGCTCATCTGACTTCCATGAGTAATAGTTGACCTCATTCTTGGCTACACTGTATGGCGACTGTATGTATTAAAGGTTGAGGAAGGCTGTACACAAACCTGTAAAATATTGAAGATGTGGTTGGCCCCATCATGATTACATGGATAACTGGTAACAATGTTATTACAATTCCTAGCAAGTTAAAAAATGTGCAGACCAGTATTTGTTTTCCTAGTATTATAATATTTATAATCATTTGTATTTATGTTTAGGAAACTATAATTATGAATTTGTCAAAATTTGATGTACTCTCTATATAAATAGTTATAAACAGACACTGAACGCAGCAGTCAAAATATGCCTTTGGAGACAGTGCTTTAAACAAGTATTATACTGTAAATGTTTTAATATTTTGATATGATGACGATGGTTAATGAAATGCGAAATGGTTTCAGTTTCTGTGATGTCCCTTGTCATAATGTCATCCACTTTGGCCTTTATTACCACTACTACTACTACTGCTTTTATTATTATTATTATTATTATTATTGCAGGTGAGGACGATGGTGGATTCAAGTTCCAGGCAACAGATGGTACCAACTTGGCTAGTACTTATCTGTTCCAGATCAGGACAAAACCGCTTATACTCACAATGCAGGTGAAAAATGACCTGAGAGTTTTCCCCAACACCATGCATCCAATTACTGTAGACGTCCTGTATGCTGTCACAAGTGATAAAAACTTCAAGCGCATCATGTTCAGCATAACATCACAGCCACAGAAGGGAGAAATTGTCACTTTGGTCAGTGGCAGGCCTCAAAGAGTGTTATCCTTCAGTCAGGAGGACATTGAAGGGAAGAAAATATTCTACAAGCATGCTGGTTACATCTCTGGTTGGTCCGACTCTGATCAATTCAGGTTTAATGTGTCCACTGCTTATGCTCAGCCTCTTCCTGAAAGAATGAGGGTTGACATTTCTTATGGAAACATCAACACTGGGAATGAGAATACATTATTGAGCATGTCTAGAGCTGTGGTGGATGAGGGTAGGGAAGTGGTACTTAGAAAAGAAAATCTGGACTTGACCGAGTTGGAGATGAGACTGAGACAGTTTGGCAGAGACATCAACGTTGATTACGTCTTGACTAGTTTACCAAGACACGGCATGCTTTATGAAGGTCGGAGGGAGCTACAGATCCTTGAAACTTTCAATCAGTCTGTTGTGAACAGCGGCAGAATAAGATACAAGCATGATGATTCTGATACTACTGAAGATTCCTTTGAGTATGCTGTGAGGATTCAGAAATCACAAGGCTCTGTTAGTCTTGCAGATAGTTTTGTTACCAACTTTACGATAATTGTCAAGCCTATCAATGACCAACCATTTAAATTAGTTACTAGAAATCCACATGTTAGAGTGGTTCAAGGAGCTTCAAACAACATCACAGGAGAAAATCTGAAAACTACTGACCTTGACACACCACCAGATGGCATTGTGTACAATATTGTAACTGGACCTCAAAATGGCAAGCTCATTTTCTGGGACTTCCCCAACATTAAAATCACAACCTTCACACAGGCTGACCTGGACAAGGGAAGGTTGTTGTTCCAACATGATGGCTCCAAACAACCAGGGGCCTTCTATTTTAAGGTTTCTGATGGAAAGTTTTCACCTTATTACAAAATTTTCAATATCCATGTTTTACCACTGAAGATTGAGATTGTTGCAAACAAGCCCGTGGAACTGATTCAGTCACATTCATCTGTTTATGTCACCACCAAGTACTTCAATATCACAACCAATGGCCCTGTGGACAACATTTGGTATGACATTACTAGAGGGCCTGAACATGGCAAAATATACTTTCAGGATAGTGGCACCAAAACATTTTCACAATCAGATTTAGACAAGAATGTCATTCTCTACATCCAGAAGGACATGAAAGCGGGGTCCGATTTTTTCATGTTTGATCTATACACCAAAAATATTGATTTCCGGTTGCGTGATCAGCGAATTGACATCACTGTGATTCCTTTGATTAAACAAGGGCCTTTTGAAGCACCTGCAGGCTCTACAACAGCAATAACTGTGTTCAGTCTTGATGCTAGTGAACTTGCTAACATAACCGGAGGTAACCCAACATTTGATATTTCAGACCCTCCAAAACATGGCAGTATTGTGAAGACAAAGAGCAGAGGAAGGAGAGCCATAAATTCTGATGACTATGGAAAGGTGGATTCGTTTACCCATGAGGATGTCATTTACACAAAAGTGTATTATGTCGCCGACACACCATATGATCCGAATGTCAGAAGCGATAACTTCAGCTACAGCTTACGAGCTACAGGCGTCCAGCCTGCTGGTGGAGTGTTTTCTGTCCAGCTTGAACCCCCTGAACCTGAAGCTGTGACAAAAAGGCCCCTCCGACCTCACTTGACACCGAGGCATGGGGATCGAGATCCAGGTGGAGGTGGTGCAAGGCAACCAGATCTAGACGAGGATCCTTCAACAGATGATAATTCAGACAAAAAGGAGTCTGACCCAACATCTAAGGAAGCTCAGAATCCTAACATAAGCAATGACTACATTATTGTGGCAGTGGTAGTGAGCTTGGTATTACTCATTGTAATTATAGCTGTTGTAATTGTGTTGCTGTTGAGGCGGAAGAGAAGGCGGGATATGGTCCGGGAGGAGACCAAGACTCGACCTAAGCCTCGTCCATATATCAGTGGCCCGCTACAACTGGAGCAGCCCCATGTTCACATTGAGCCTCAAGTGGAATCATCCCCAGGAGGGTATGACCAAGCTGTGACCACAGGACACAATGCTGCTAGTAACATCCCAGTCATTAATGTATCACATGGTGAGGACTTCCCAGACAAACATGTGTCCTCCCCTCCGAGGTCACCCGATCTGAGTCGACAGGAGGTCAGTAAGACTGTGCCTGCATGTAAGGTTACTCCTCTGATTGAGATCCCTGAGTCCACAACAGAGGATGCCAGTGCAGAAGATAGCCTCAAATCTACTACAAGTGGTGAAATGTTTAACTTTGACTGGAACTTGATGGACCCTGACTTGCTTCAACATTGTAGGACAACTACACCAGTATTAAGGAAGAATCAGTATTGGGTGTAATGGTAGAATTCAGATTCAGAATTATGTCAACTAGTCAAAAAAGGATTTATTTGTCATTGGCATTATTAAAGTGATGTCGGAAATAGGAGGATGTTTATTTTGTTGTGAATTATCCAGGATCGGTTTTGGTGATCTCAGACTACTAGTGGACTTGCCCTATTTTGGAACTCTGCAGTGTGCTGTTTTCTTGGGTGGGAGCACTGTAGACTTGACGATCGTGCTGATAGATATATTGTGACTAAAAGCACAAAATATTAGTTTTGTCACCATGGTAACCATGAGGAGGATGATACAGACCTGTTACAGTTTTTTAGATCTGAGTTCGACCATCACAAGGGACTGTTTGTGTGGCAGTTTGTGATGCGCTTCAGCGAGACTTTGTAAGGATCAGAACCGACAAATGAAGATATGAAGATTAATCATGTTAATGCTGGCAGTTTACAATGAAGACTGACTTCTTGAAACTTCTCCACTAGTCTCAGTAACCATAGCAATGTTAGTGTGCCTCCTAGTGATAGGTCTTGTGCACATTTCAACAGTTTTGGGATGCAAAATATTCACATTTTGGAATTGTGAGTTATGTAATCATCATCTATTGTGTAGTGTTCTGATCGAGTACCTGTAACATTGCGGTCTTCTAGTGTGTGTTTTATGCCAGTTGTCAAACTTGCCAATGGTTTGTGTATACATTCCATATGTATCACAGGATTGAATGTTAAAAGAAATATAATTATATATATTAAATAAATACCTGTAATCCTTGCAAGGTAACAATAATAGCCTTCTTTTATGAAGTGCAAGAACAGCGAACAGTTACGAGGACAGTTAAGGCTTAATTCATGATGAACTGTCAGATAAATAATCCTGAAGGTACAAGCCATCTGTAGTGTTCATGCAGACAGTGTGCTTAATTACATTGCTGTTTGTAAAATCTTTGACTCAGATTTTGAGTCTGCACCTTTAGCTACTAGTCTGAAGCCTTTGTCGAATAAGATGCTGTTCGGTTTAGTAAGCTCAGCTAATTTGACACAAAAATCTACAGAAATGATGTTGATGAGAGCAAAGTTTTTGTTAGTTGACACAAATGGTTTTGGAACAGACTGGATTTCTGATGGCAATACTGTGGCAGATAGGTAGATCTGTAGAATGTAGCACTGTTTTCATCAGCTGACAAATCATGGCTAGAATTTGGTGTTAAGTAATTCCTTAGCATAACTGGCATCCACTGACCTGTTGACAGGCAGATAGGTTTGTATTGCTTATATATATATAGAGGTATATCTACTACCGATATTTAATATTATGTTGATGATACACATGTTATATATTTGCAATGTAGTTAAATTTTGTAATGAATGAGAATCCATTGGGACTGTGTCCACACCTTTCTTTTACAAACAGATTAGTGTGAGAAGGTCAAAACAAAATGAAATTTTGTTTATATGAAATAATGGTAGCATTTGTGTGAGGGAGAAGAAAACTAATTTAAATCAGAATGTTTTCAATTCGAGTTTGACTTTCAAAATTGTAAAAGTGAAACCTTGAAAAATGATGAGCATAACGTATGGCATACTGAATTGTAGATCACATACAAGAGGGACATGTTTTTACAAATTCTGCATTTAATTTTCAAATACGTGGTAATGCTCTTTTTATTCTTTTGGATGTTTTATACATGCATTGAATGTTTGTTTTTTCCAAACTTTATATGTTTAAAAAGGATGGCAAGATGTTTTGTGGTCATTGACTTCATGCTACTGTTGATAACCTGACACGCTGCATGAATACTTCTTCATTGGAATGGTAGCAACATTTGCCACATATTCATCTTTTGATGTTTTCAGTGTGCAAGGGTACATTTTGAAACCCAAAAAATCCAAAACCAAGTGACCAACTGTCTCATAAGATTATCCACACACAAAATAGCATATGGCACTCAAAGGATACATACATGGTTAAGCAGACTTGCCATTTACTGACACATCTAGCACTTTGCAATCTTTGTATTCAACATGTATGACAATATATATTATGAATGTTTCCACTTGGTTTGTATTGTTTTTCTTGCTGTGGCTTCATTGTACTATTGCAAGACAGAATCATCCATGAGCTGGATGATTGACGCCAGTATTTTCAAATCTGTGTCATTTTGTTGGGCCAACTGACAGCATAACATTTTCATAAATGTATGTAAGATCTTATGTTCAATGACATAATTTTGCTTTGTATTTGGCAATTGGCAAGTGTGTTATGTGAAACGGAAATACTTTTGTTATTCATTGATGGGAATGAATTGTTTCTTGTTACCATGGTTACCATGTTCAAGGTATTAAGCTGATGTATGTAGGCAGTAGAGAAGCGACTGATGAGGATAGGCCAGACATCACATGACTATCCAAGAAGGATCCAGCCCTGCTAATTCTTGATACCAGCCACACATATAAGCTTGGCCAGGATCCAGCCCTGCTAATGCTTGTGACCTTCTTGATATCTGCCACACATGAGGCTTTGCCAGGATCCAGCCCTGCTAATTCTTCATACCAGCCACTCATGAGGCTTTGCCAGGATTCAGCCCTGCTAATTCTTCATACCAGCCACTCATGAGGCTTTGCCAGGATCCAGCCCTGCTAATGCATTTAGATTTGATTGTAAGTTGGCAAGATGCCACATACAGCTAGGACACAGTCCCTGCTGTAGTTTGTAGATATTTAACATTTACCTGCTAATGTTTACAACACTGTGTTCGGGTCTGTATTTCACTGATATGTCTGGAAGTAGTGACACTTGTAAGCTCGGTCTGCAACAAAAGTCCTGAGTCCGAAACTAGAGTCTAGTAAAATGTATTTCGTTGTTGAAAGATTTGCTGTGTCCAGTCAAAATACTGAGATAAAAATCTACAGAAAATGCCGAAATGCAAGTTCAGGCTAGAAGACTTAAATATTTTTGGTGCAGACTGTGACCTGGTCTTTTACTGTGTACTATTGAGTTCTTGCTTTTAAGTACAATTTAGTTTTACAACATATTGACACCAGTACATCTCATAGGGTAAACCAATGTTTCATTATTTTGTTTACCTAAAATTACATGAAGATCAAGCACCAATAATGGTAACTGGTTCCCAACCTGTCTAAAGAAAAACACTACTTATTGTATACCCTCAACATGAGGCTGAGGATGAATGTCTCCTTGGTCTAAGGCATGATAGAGTTGCTACCCTTAGCTCTGCCAGGAGCCAATGGTTTTGAAATCCAGATTTGCACCAATTATCATTTGGTCTGTGCGCCACACCTGTGTTCATAGCCGTCACCAAAGTGTCAGTTCATCACTAAATGTAGGGTATACATGCAGAGATTTTAAGACTGCTTCAATTTTCATGTCTATACTGTGTCATAGTGCTCTTAATATTTCCTTCAGTATTTTGATATGCTGTGCCAATCAACTGGTTTGCATGGCAAGGTATTACGTAATATGATTTATCTTGTCAAGACGTAAAGTATGTTAATAATATTGGCATATTGTTATCAGAATGGGTTTTTTCATCCCACAACATAATACCATACACTCTTGTTTCTGATCGATAATGCATAACCGTTCAGATATAAATTTACGATTGGAGGATAGCCATTTGAAGAGTTTAACTACCATCTGTTTGTTTTCATATTAAAGAATGCTCCCAGACATTTTAGTCAATGTAAAACACACTGCCTGGTCAATACTTCCCAGTTTTGTACACACTATGTTCACCTATCACTACAATACATAGGTTTAACATGCAGTGTAGTAGTGATGCACGTTTGACTTCAGTCCAGAATTGGAGGCCATGTGTTAATCATGGGAATCGAATAAACCCTATATTGAAGCAATGTGCAGTGTAGATGGCTGCACATGTGTGGCACATGTTGCAGTATGTGCATTGTTATCTTGGCTCCTGCTGACCTCCCTCTTGCTGGAACCAGGGTGTGGCTTGATTCCCTCTTGCTGGAACCAGGGTGTGGCTTGGTTCCCTCTTGCTGGAACCGGGATGTGGCTTGATTCCCTCTTGCTGGAACCAGGGTGTGGCTTGATTCCCTCTTGCTGGAACCGGGATGTGGCTTGATTCCCTCTTGCTGGAACCAGGGTGGGGCTTGATTCCCTCTTGCTGGAACCAGGGTGTGGCTTGATTCCCTCTTGCTGGAACCAGGGTGTGGCTTGATTCCCTCTTGCTGGAACCAGGATGTGGCTTGGTTCCCTCTTGCTGGAACCGGGATGTGGCTTGATTCCCTCTTGCTGGAACCAGGAAGTGGCTTGGTTCCCTCTTGCTGGAACCAGGGTGTGGCTTGATTCCCTCTTGCTGGAACCAGGGTGTGGCTTGATTCCCTCTTGCTGGAACCAGGTTGTGGCTTGGTTCCCTCTTGCTGGAACCGGGATGTGGCTTGATTTCCTCTTGCTGGAACCAGGAAGTGGCTTGGTTCCCTCTTGCTGGAACCAGGAAGTGGCTTGATTCCCTCTTGCTGGAACCAGGATGTGGCTTGATTCCCTCTTACTGGAACCAGGGTGTGGCTTGATTCATTGATTAAAAATTGTGACTACACCACAGTGCAGCTCTATGTATTCACGAATGATGGAGGAACATAGTGTTTTCAAAACCTATGAATTATTGACAATGAAAGCACACAAGGACAAATTATTTCATGCAGGAATATTGAAATAATTATTCGCTTTGTACCAGAAGGAATATAACGCCATGTCCGGAAACAGGTTAGAAGTGATGTTTAGAAGGTTTTAATGTACAGGGCATGAGATGACATGTTTTGTCTGGGTTTTTTTATGCACTTTTTTTTATGAAATCATAAAATTGAAGTGTATTGATTGTAACACAATCTCCATTTTTTTAGAAACAAATGCATTCTTGTGAGCATTGTGATCAAAATGTGCTTGACATCAGTTGAACATTGAGGTCAGTTGTTGAGTGTATGAGGTGAATATATGCCCAAAGTAAATACATACCAAAATTTACCAAAACTGTTAACCAAGGCTTTTTTTTTTGGTAAATGTTTACCCTTAAGTATTTTGTTCATCTTCCTGACATAAGAGGGTTAACTGACTTTAAGGACAAGTTCCCCACTCGCTGAACTAGGCTGGAATTTCTGGACTCGATCGTAGAAGCACCAGCGGCTATCATGAGTTATGGTTGTTCTATGTCCACTGACCAATCATATTCCACCCCTCATGTCACTTGCATTTGCTTCAAACGAAATGGTGGTGCCCAGTCAATATGATCTCATCGATAATAATTATCTTTACAGTAATAAAAAGGGTTTTCAATCACTTGAGCAGCTTGAAAAGATTTGGAAAATATCTGTCAACACCCAGTTGACAGTACACGTGCTCTGCAATTCCTGCAATCGAACAAATTCGGCACGGCATTTGCCATGTTGTTTATGAACCAGATGTCATTTTCGATGTGGGATTTTGATTGAACTATGCATAGACTCTTTAGTCCAGCAAATAGAATACTCAATAATTCCATCCTAGTTCGGCAAGGGTGGAAACTGGGCTTTTAAAGTCACCTACGGTAATTCCATTGCCTCGGGAAGACACATTTCATTTTGTACAAGACACTCTGAACAGGAAGAAAGTGCCTGTTTATGGAAATTAAACAGCCTTTCATAGTAGTACTGCATTCTTAAACAGCCCCATATAGATTCCAAAGTATGCTGATCATAAGTGACTCAATGCATCGGTGGCTAGGTTCTTTGACTTGGTCGATTGCGTGTCATCATACCTGCTGACAAGGATCATTGCTCATAATATCAATCAATTGATTGCCTGGTCCAGACTCAGTTATTTACAGGTATTTATAGTTGGTATATTGCTGAGTGCAGGTTTAAACAACTAATAATCAGGCAAACAAATTCATTTAGTTTGGGTATGAATTAGACTGAAATTTCCTGGTATGAATTTGTTTTGGGCATGAGTTCAATGCATGCCCCATATCTTGTTTGTAGTTATACCCTGCCTTTGAATACTCATCTATTTGTTAACTTTTGTGAACAATTTGTATAGCAAACTAGTTTCATAGTGCTTTTTTAATCATGTTTGTGGTACATGCTGCATTGGATGCACTGGAGGAGATTATTTTGGTGTTGGTTCTGTGAGCAAATCTTAGCATAACATGTTTATGAATTAAACATGGTGAGTTTGAAGGTTTTTGTGCTGCCTTTTTTGCTAATTTGTAAAAAGAATGCAAAGTTGTTGAACTTCTATCCTACTATTGTGGGTTACTTTGAGTGACCATTCATGTACAGAATACCAAAATAATTGGTTTTACACATTGGTGTTTATAGGAACACACACTTTGGTTCTTTTTCTCTTTACATTTCTTATGTAAAAAATCAACTTTTAACGGAGAAACAAAAAATAATTTATCATTAGCTTATTTTTGAACATACACATCGTTTATTGAACAGAATTGTATATTGCATAGGTTTTTTATGGTGTGTGCATAACTTAACTACACCAACAATTTGACTTGTAGATATGAGGTCTGTAATTACTGGATATTGTATGACGTTACCAGTGTCCTGTATTTGTCAAAAGAGCAAGACACTTTAATAGTGCTGACTGCGCTGCTTGAGAACATTGCTTCAAATACATGTTTCAACACCAGCTATATATCAGTGGAGAATAAGATGTTTTTGTTAAATGTGTGTCTGTCCATTGATTAGATCATATCACACAAACTAAAGACCCATTAACAAAATTGTCTTCACTTGGTGTGTGAACTGTGCACATTTGAATGCTATATTTGTTTTCTGTACTTTTAACTGTTTTGACATTGACTAATGTATTGCCTGGTATAGTTTTTCTGTATGACTTCAGTTCTGTGATATGCATGAGCTCAACCATGTGTAAAACATTACTACTAACTACATCTTCTCTCATCCTTCTGCATCATTCTCTGAATTGAGAAAGAAATATTTAATTCCATTATATTCACAAACAGTTAGTGCTCTTTCAGGACATAGGAACAATGCCATACATTTTAGACCACTTGTCGGTGATACCCACAAAACAAGAGTATATTGTTAAACATTATGTCAGTGCCATAAAAAAAATAGTTTTTGTTTTGGCATAATGAATGCATTAACAGTATAGATGTATTGAAGGTTTGATGCAGCATGATGCCTTGTTCCTGGATACAAGGATAGTTCAGTAAAGTTATGTATCGATACCAAACTACATAAGTTTGTGCATATAAGGAGGACAAGTTCAGTGGCGTGAAATTGAATTGTGAAATACTGTTGACAGTATGACCAGGTGCATCCTGTCTGAAGTTTTTCTTAAATGTACGAAGGGACTGATCATTTACTGTTTTCTCTTTTGATTCCTCAGATATGTTTCCCCTGATACGTTTCCTTAACATGACAGATGTGTCCTACAGTGTATCATGTCATGAATGAACCACCAGGGCACCACTGCCAGTTAACGTTTCACCACAAAGTGTATTGTAACAGCACAAATTAACATCTTATTTCTTTTGTTCTTTTGACGAAATAATGAATTCAGGATCATTAATCATAGACATGTTAACATGCCATCTTGGTCTGGATGGAGTTATGTGCACTTACCTAGCACAAAATCCATCAGGAAAATGGGCCAGATTCCTGATGTTGAAGGTGACTCAGATGACTTTTGGCCTCAGAGGTATCCTTAGAGTGTGCATAGTAGTGGATCTCTAAACATTATTACACTATTTCAGAACTTGTTAGAAACATATTTACATATCGGCATGCAATGTAGGTTTGATAGATAGAATTAGCTGGAGCTAGTCTGTAGTTTAAATCCTGATTGTTGATGTCTGAAGATGTCACAAAATGTGTCAAGTATGTATTTTAGCTAATAGCTGGGTATTTGTTGAGAATATTTCTGATATAAATAACTTTATTGTAGTTGCAATATGAGCATAATGTTGGCTCTTTTTTCATACTGCATAATTTCACAAGTGATATTAGCTAACCTCATTTTTGTGTGTGATTTTGAATCAATTATTGCATACTTAGTACAACTTGCATATGATGTACCCCTGGACATGAATAAACCTACTTAATGATAAACAGATGTTTTTCTTTTCTTTTTCCACTAGAAGTCTGTTTAACAGTGTTTGACATTGAGTGTATTTTCCAGCTATAACACAGTGACCTGAAAATAATTAAGTGAGTGAGGTGGGTTTAATGCGACTTTGAACAGTATTCCAGTCTGTCCGCTTGATGTGGGAGGAAAGCCCGAAGTGATGCAGGTCTTTGATGTTTACCACTTTGGTCAAAACCCACACGCATGCATGGAGCTTACAAACCCAGAAACATAATCCAGGGATTCGTACCAGGATCATTGGTTTCTGGCGTGCCCAAGGGATGCAACTCTGAATTTGTATCATGTGTACTGGATGTTGTCAACTCCATATAAAATCACCTGACTTGTTGATGATTGACAGAAAACACAATTGATGATGCTTTTGATTTAAGTTTGAAAGTATCATCATACATACTTTGGTTCAATATAACCCTCACCCTTCTACCCCTGGCACTGTCGTACCAAAGGAACTCAGAAGATTATATGTGGTGTTACCTTGCCTGCTGCTTAGCATTAAGGGGATAAAGCAAGGGCTGTCCAGCAGAGCAGTACAAGCAGCCCCACAAACGTGCATGCACATGGCTATTAATATTAGTTAGTCTTGATCACAACATTAACCCCATTTCACCTCGCCTAATCCAAGGGTAGGTTTGAAGTGAGTAGTCCGTTAAAGTGAGCATGTCTGTTTGCATTTTTTATAGCTTAATGGAAAAAATATCAGCCTTGATCATGTTGGTGATGGGTTTTAAAACTGGTGTTCTTTTTTAACACTGACCCCTTGTATGACAGGAAGAACATCTATACTAGCATTTACTATTTATCAATTTATCGAAAACTGCACTGGCTTCTGGGAGACTCAACATCAGGAGTCTATTCATTTTCTCTCTGTAACCTAGCATTAAGCAGTTAACATGGCCTCCACATCATGACAGTCATTATCAGGATTCGTTCCTTATTAGAAAATTACAAGAGAAATATAATTCTTGCGAATCCTGCACCTCTATTACATCTTTGCCATAATTCCTGTATTTTGGCTTCAGTCACACTAACTAAACTTTTCAGATTTTCAACAGACGTCCTCTTCACTGTCAATCAGACGGTCTCCTCCCATTAGTAAGACAGCCCAGTTGTGAGACATCTTAAAACAACAATGTCATACCTGGTTGCACATGATAATCAGGTAATTAACCCCTATCATGAAAATGGACTTGTCTTATTAAAGACAAAAGAAATGACTCAAGATGCTTGATACCCTCTTTTACATTATTTCATTCAACATTTTTATTCATCCATCCCTTAAATCCATTGTTTTAACATATTCGCCACTTAGAGTTCAGTTAAAGTTAATATCACAGTTCACATCACAGTTCACATCAAGGTTGTCACACTGACATAACCTTAATACATCTTCAGAAGTTTGCCAACAGCATCCAAGAACTGGAGTGGTGTCTTGACACCCTGGGATAGCTGATCCTTCAGTCTGGAAAGTCAATTGTCAATCTCCTTGTACACACGCTTTCTTGCTGGTGGAGCTGCACCTAGGTCTAACTGAGATAGCTTGGTCTTCTCAGATTTCTCAATCTTCTTGATCTCGATGAACCTGTAGAGATTAGGATGACGATGATTCAGTGATGCATTGAGGCGACTGTGGAAACCCCCCAGGTTGTTGTTGGTCCTTGGGCCGTACGCTGGTGATGGTTCCACAGCGAAAGAGGGAATCTGGCTTCATAATCCACCCAGTTTGTGACTATGTAGTCGTTGAATTCGTCAGCATTCGGTACATCGGAAGACTGGTTCATGGAGTCAATCCATGCATCCTGAACCTGTTGAAGAGGCAGCAGAGGCAAGTCAGCAGCTCGTCGGATCCACTGGAAGAAACACCCCGAAACACGCCGACTGAGCTGAAGGAGGGAAATATAGCTGCAGCCTCCGGATCATGTCTCAAGACCTCGTCGTTGTAGAGGGCTGGCATAGGAGTGGTTGGTTCTTCTCTTGCTCTCTTCCTTAAGCTGCCAAGGAACTGGATTCTGCTGGTGTCTTCTGGTGGGTGGTTGTGTACAGCGAAATTTCTAACAAAATTTCCAACTGTTGTACATTTGCCAATGCAGGTCTTAACGGTACATCGCCAATGAGTTTATCTTACTTTGTTCTTGTAGTGGAGATATCCCTGAAAGAGGACCTGGAGAGTACCTCTTTGACTGCTAATGAACTCAACCTGGGGCAAGGGCGTAGGAGGGCGTCTTCTGTCCTACCCTGAGAATTGGAAGCAGATTATGCCCGACTGCTGGATTCTAGACGTTGTGGCTCACGGATACAAACTGCATTTCAAGAAATGTCCACCAGAAGATCGATTGGTCAAGACTATTACAATGATTCAATCCCTATCAAATCAACCCAGCAGGTATCTAAGGTGGTTGATGTCTCTTCAAGGCAACCTAACGTCTCTACAGGATATGACCTTCAGAGTAAGGTTGATGTTACGTCCTCTACAGACATGGATCAACTCACTACGATCCCACACCCTAGAGTTCAAGACTCAGTTACCTCCAAACTTATTACAAGACCTGCATTGGTGGACTAACAGAGCGGCATTCCTCTGACTTCTCCGACGCCGGAACACCATCTATTCACAGACGTGTCAGATTCCGGATGGGGAGCCCATATGGACGATCTCATGGTATAGGGACCTTGGAGCACCGGAGAGAGGATCCTTCATATCAACTGCAAGGAAATGAAGGCCATCTATTACGCCATCCTGGCATGGAAGATACGTCTCTCCAAATCATCCATCCTCATAGCCAGGGACAACACCACAGTAGTGGCATATATCCAGAAACAAGGAGAAACCAGATGCAGTTTTCGGATGATGGACCCACCGGATCGATGCGCTATTGATGGATTGGACGGGTCTATTTGCATACGCAATTCCCACCATAGTCTCTCCTAGAGAAGGTCATCCACAAGGTGGAGGAGACGGATTGCATGATAATCTTGAGAGCACCAATCTGGCCCAGCGGAGCATGGTTCCACAGATTATTTAGTCTATTAATGGAAGAACCTCTACAGTTACCTCTCCGCATTGTTCCACAGATTATTTAGTCTATTAATGGAAGAACCTCTACAGATCTCTCCTCTCCGAGATCTGTTACGACAGCCCAAGTCCAACATTTTTCCACGACAATCTGCCCAGACTACATCAAACTGCCTGGAAGTTATCACGCAAAAGATGCAGACATCCGGATACTCTGAGCTTGCCTCGGAAGCTGTGGCAAGATCATGGAGACCTTCATCCTCCATTATATATTACAACAGAGGGGATAAGTTCGTCAAGTGGAGAAGACAACAAGGGATTATAACTAATACAATATCCATCCCTATGGTTGCGGACTTCCTACTACATCTACGTCAGGACAATAAGTTCGAGGATCCGACACAAGCAGCATCAGAGGATGAATACACCCTTGATTATCCTGTCTATAAGATGTAGGATGGATTAGGAGCACCTTGAGTATCAACTGCCTCCAGGAACCGGAAGTGACATCATAATCACAACCGGAAGTGACGTCAGCACCGGAAATAGTAGTACAAGGTCCATCTAATCAGGAAATGACGTCTTTTGGTAGAGATAGACCATAAGAGACATCATTATCCAATAAAAGGGAAGCGACAAACCGGAAGTGACGTCAGCAAGGGTAACAGTGTCACAAATCCAAATTTAACAAGAAAAGACGTCATTGGGTAGAAATAGACCAGAAATGACATCATTATTACTAACAGGATCCGCAAATATAACGGTAATTCTAGTGAAGGTATGACATATTTGACTGATTTTTGATGCATTCTGATTTTCAAGTCCTCAGGAGGAATTTCAGAGTAAATCATCTCGAGTCAGGATTAGAATCAGTGAATAAATGATTTCCAGAAGAGGATAACTGTCAATTACACAGGGAGTTACCAGAGACTGATCCCCCGGGTCTTATCGAATTATCGAACAATAGTTATCATTGTTAATAATTCTAAGAATACTACCTCTATTACATTAGAAGTACTCCCATCCACCTCCCCAATTCATCTACCTCTAGTCGTTAGATGTTGGAAAGAAGTGAGATTTCCCGCCATTACGCACGTCATAGTTTGGGTTGCTATAGTGCTCTATTGGGAACAGCTAATTGTGTGTAATTGACAGTGAAAAGGACGTCTGTTGAAAATCTGAAAATTTAGTTAGTGTGACTGAAGCCAAAATACAGAATTTATGGCAAAGATGTACTAGAGGTAGTATTCTTAGAATTATTAACAATGATAACTATTGTTCGATATTTATCAATTTATGTAATAGGGTCAGGACTCAGGAAGAGACAATTGCACTGGCTTCCAGGAGACTGTCAACGTCAGGTGTCTTTATTTATTTTCTCCCTTTAACCAAGCATTAAGCAGTTAACATGGCCTCCACATCATGACAGTCATTATCAGGATAGTTCCTTAAAAGAAAATCACCAGAGAAATATATTTGTACAGAATTTGGAAGGAGAGCATGTACAATCTATTTATTCTGTCCCTTTGTGTATGTCATTCAAAGAGTAACATTTTGTTCAACAATTCAACTACAATAAACTTCTGTTTGTAAAAGGATTATTGCAAAGTGTATTGGTTTCTGGGTATCTCAACGAATAGGTGTCCATTCTAACACGATCATCGGTTGACAAATATTTGAAAGAGACTTTATGTGATGGTGATTAACACCCCTCACAGTTTACTACACAATGTATATTTATCTAGACTAAGGGTGTTTCTATGTCATGAGGACAATTTGAGGAACCTCAACAGAGAGAAATTTAAGTAAAACTTATAATATCTATATAAGGCTCTTTGTATATTACTTGGTCTGCAGCAGATCTGTTATAATACCAGCAGCTGTGGGTACCACATGAATACATTACCATAGCTCTTGAATACATTATCTTAATGGTAACGGGATAGTATCATACAGTGCATTCTTCAATCTTTCCGGGACCGCCTGACATACACTCAGTGGTACGTACATACAGCAAGAGAGGTATATCAGTGAAATCAGTCATTAGGTCGCTTGTCTTGAAGTGAGGATAACATGATGTTTTGGCCCTCGACTTCAAAATTTTCGCTTGAAATAGATTTCCTGCTGCGTCACAATTGTAGTAAAATCAGCACCAAACCTTCCAACATTATTATTGGTTTGCTTGCACTAAGTTCGCAAAGCAGGTGATGTACATCCATGCTGGTGCCGGAGAGTTGATGGATGGGTGACCGCCTTCAGAAAGTATGACTTGAGTTTCTAGGGATTCGGTCCTGCCCCACATGTATCACAGGTTATAAAACGTGGTGTCCTTAGAGGCAGGTGACGGTTTTTTAACTATGCCTATGTTCATCCAGCAGCGAATCGGTATCGGTAAATGTGAGGGTTTATGAATGCAAAACCTTATAGCGCCCCCAAATCAGCGCGGGTTGCTGCAGAATGTAAGTTGAGTGCACACTAATCCATTGGCCAGGGTGGTAATTGTGTATAGCGCCATGAGCAGCTCTAGGACGATATCAACCAGCTTCTCATTTTTTTTAAAGGAGAGGTGAAATTGGGATCAAACGTCGCGTCCAAGATTATTGCAATTACATAGCGACGTGCATGCACGTGTGTGTGTGTGTATGTGGCTGCTTGTACTAGTCCGGACTGATGCCGATTTATAGTGCTATAGCTCACTGAGATACCATGCCGCAGTTTAACATGAATATCCCACACAGTATACTGACTCCGAGCCGACCAGTCCTTGTCTTAGCCCCTTTAAGCCGAGCGCCAGACAGGGTAACAACAAGTACCATCTTTTAACGTCTTTTTGTATGACCCGGCCGGAGATCGAACCCCGGACCTTCCCCTCTCCGGACGGACGCTCTACCACTAGACCGCGGGGGCGGTCCTTTCATAAGTCTTTATATGCATTTAGAAGCTAGAAGTAAACATGACAATGAATATTATTAATTGCCAAACGGTCTTGGCCAAGTTTTTATTCAGCCCCATGTATGCTTAGGGGAGCGATTTTCTCTATCCCAGAGTTTGGAAGAAAAATCCATCTCTAAAGTGAGAGAGTGAGTTGGGTTAAACGCCGCTAAACAATCTTTCAGTTACGGCTGGTCAGATTAATGTGGGAGAGATGTTTACCACTTTAATCAAACCAACGAGCTCGGGTATGGCGCTGAGAAATCAAGAAACACTTTGGGGTGAACTGGGATTCGAACCCACGATCCAAAGGACCCAACTCAACACTGGGAATTGCGGTGCCTTAGACGAAAGGGCCACCCTTGTCCCCTACATATTAGAGTGAGTTGGGTACAATGCCGTTTTTTCACATATTTTCATCTCTTTCTAGAATGTGTCTTTCAGCAAAACAGCAATATCACATTGTTACATTTTATTGTTTGAGGAAAACATAAAGAGAAGCCATAGACATTTACTACGTTTAATTGGTGTAGGTTCCACTGATTTGTTTGTTGCTGTTTATATTCAAATAGCAATATTCCAGCAATATAATTACGGCATGTGACGCAATTGAAACTGAAGTGAGTGAGTATGGTTAAACGCCGCTTTTAGCAATATTCCAACAATAGCACGGCAGGGGACACCAGAAATGGGCTTCACACATTGTACCCATGTCGGGAATCGAACCCGGGTCTTCAGCGTGATGAGCGACCGCTTTTACCATTAGACTACACGAGCGGCCCGATTCTGGACCAGAACAACCAGTGGTTGATGTTATGAACAAGCCATGCCGTTGGGTACAATAACACTCAATCAACATATTCACCCAGCGTCTCCACCCGATTAATTTTGTTGCCTCGTAGGAAAAGCACAGGTTACTGGGGACCAGTTTTTACCCTGTGCCATGTACCCCAATGATGTGAACTCCACAAATGTCATTTTTGTTGTATACATATAGATCTATTTCAGAAAAAACACACCAAAAAAACAATAACAAAAACAAAAAACAAAACATAATTTGTAACAGAGCTAGAATAATTCTTCACATTGAGTTTATACTTTTCAAAAGCATGTTAAATTTGACAAAATGCTTGCTTTTACGTTTGAGTGTCAAGTCAATGAACAAAATGTAACATGAAACTCTTCACATAGAATGCAGAACAACGTTTCACTGTGAGGAGTTTCAAGTTGCCTTCACCTTCACCCTTGTGACCCCTGACCTCCAAGCATGGCGGCGGATGGCAGACTGTTTCTTGGAGTTGACTTCAGCACTCAGCAGGTGCGTATGCCACAGTTATCATTTCAAATCAGGTTTGGATTTAATGTAGAAATGCCTTATAAACGCAGTTGTGAAAGCGAATGTGTCTTGCCAAGCTTGTCACGTATTTGCGACAAGTTCTGTATCTTATCTGCACGAGCTCAGTCGTAAGTAGGTGACGGGCCTCCCAGTTCTGTCATCAGCTGTCCGGTAAATGATACCTGATAGTAACCTCGACATGTTTGTTTGACCGATTTTCTATTTCAACTGCTTTGGTTAACTTATGTTGGCAACATTGAAACACACCTATACTGCATTTTTTATAAAGCTTTCCATAGAATAATGTTGCATTTTCGAACTTGATTGAGATACCCACGATACTTTTAGTTTTAGGCCTACGTGATTGTTTAACATAAAAATAAAATTTTATATTTAAAGTGGGTAACATTTGTAATGTATTTTGGGAGCAATGGGAATGTCATTTAATAGATGTATATAGTATTAATGCCCCAAACAGATGGATGGACTGTCGTCATGTGATTCATAGGTGGAGATATACATGTCATGATGTAATCCCCCTCACACGTTTTCGAGCCTCACCTATTAGGCCTATCGATCCCCTTAACAATGACCGTGAGCTTAGTGACATATACAAAATACTTGCCTCAAAACCCACTGAATACATCAAAGTGTTCGCCCCTTGCCGCTGAAGTAATGTTGCAAATTAAGTTCCATGGGGAAAGATATTCAAAAAGTAATGATCAAAAACATACCACAAAACCCAAAAATCTTTGCACATTTTAATCAGACTTGATCTGATGATCATTTTTCGTCTGAACAACTGGATGCACCAACAATGTATCGGTTACTGTCTGTATAAATGCCATGTGACTGTCCATGGTGTGCACCTATTTTTAACTTGACTTTAATAGAGGGGCTATTTTCTTGAAAATGCTCACAATCCTTGAAACACTACTGTGAAAATAAACATTGTAAAATTGAAATTCACATTTTTGCCAGGTTAAGACTATTGCAATCAACGACAGCCTAGATGTTACCAATGAATACAATGTCAAGTTCGACACGGAACTACCAGAATACAAGTAAGTCTCACTTGTTGCAGGCTTGTAATGTTTTTGAATGTAAAAATAGTGATACAGTGTTCCTCAATACACAAAATAGAAATATTGGGACAAATATTACACTATACTGTAAATATTTGCCATGCTTATATTTCCAATTGGTTTGTTGATGTGGATTGAGGGTTGTGTTTGATTGTATGAAACGTCATTTGCATATTACTTGGATAAACTATTTGGAAACAGGAATTTCTCCTGCAAACAGAGCCACACAATTTCAGAATGGAACATACACTTTTGAAAGTTCACCTGACATAAATCTTTTTAGTACTTTTTAATAATAGTCTTAATTTTTTTTGATAATATTATTGTTAATTATTTGTGTTTCCTACAGGACACATGGTGGAGCCAACATCCATGAAGACCATGTGACTGTCACTGCTCCCACAGCCATGTGGGTAAAGGTAGATCACAGAGAGAGTTGTCTCCCATCATCTGTTGCCACTTCCCATATGATGGTAACAGACTGAAACACAATCAAAATGTGTTATCAACTCGAAATGACAAGATGTCTTTTTGTGCTCAAGTCTGTCAACACATCAAATGAGATTCTAATCTAAATGACAACATGGTTGTGTTTGATTATCTCATGTCTAAATGCACAGAACAACTTAATTTGATTTTTGTGGCCATATTACAAAAATTCAAATATGAATTTTCAAAGTGGGTCAGTATATTTTTTTGTCTTTTCAGTTGGCATGGTTATGTAATCACTTGAATCAGTGAATAGATTATAATACTTGAGTTGCAAGAAAAATGTTGCTTGAATAGATTGAACCAATTCAACTTACAGTATTCAGAATTCATAGATATGTTTTTTCTATACTTTTTATCTGGTCTGTCCGTCTGTCGGTCTGTATTTCGTTTACGGAGATAACTTGAAAACCGTGAAAGATTGTTCATACAAAGTTCATGTGATACTTGGCACATGTATGAACCAGGGGCTGTAGTGGTGCCTGGTGCTATTGTGGGGGCCGGGGGGATTTGTCATCTTCTGACGACTCTTGTTTGAGACAGCAATAATAGATTTTGAAACACATTGAATGATTATGACACCTTCTTCTTGACCGAAAAATATCTTTTGGATATAAATGTTAAGAAATTCCGAACAGCACTATCCCGTTTCAGATGTAGTTCTCATGACCTTCTAATAGAAAAAGGTAGACATTTAGCGATACCAAGGGAAAACAGATTGTGTAAATATTGTACTTGCCAAGAGATAGAAGATGAATACCATTTTTTGCTAGTCTGTCCATTGTATGCAAATATCAGAAAAGAATACATACATAAATATTTTTATCTGAATCCTAGAATAGACAAATTTTATATCCTCATGTCATCCCAAAATGAAACAGTCACAAAATATCTTTCAATGTATATATATCATGCAATGAACATCAGATCCTCTGCACTATAGATGTGATATTTTGTTACGATATATGTAATTCCTATTGCACCCATTGCTACTGTATGTATATATGTACTATAGCCCTATGGCCTTTTCAGTACTTGAAATAAAGATTGATTGACACCTTCTTCTTGCAGTGAACACATCAATATTTACATATTAAGTTGTTAGGAAATGCATTTTTCACAGCAGTATCTGGTGGCCCTGGGTTATCTTCCATCCTTGATTATCCAGAGTATTATATCTCCTTTCTGTGTTGATAAATTCCCTGGACCCAGTCACCACGACACCTTAACTTAGAGCCCT
The DNA here is from genome assembly GCF_023055435.1 of Haliotis rufescens. Lineage (NCBI taxonomy): Eukaryota > Metazoa > Mollusca > Gastropoda > Lepetellida > Haliotidae > Haliotis > Haliotis rufescens. The sequence continues at coordinate 53,576,130 of NW_025963779.1, read as the reverse complement.
ATTGGAATTGCATGACTGAAAATATCCCTCAAATGACTCACATGAACGAGACATTCTGTGCTGAGCTGAAATTAGGAGTGATGGAGGTGGTGATGTAACTTCTAAATGGGTCTGAGGTAATAATATTAATAGAATGGTGATATAATGCCCTGGATAAACGAGGATGGCTTTCCTCCAATGTAACATGCATTGTCAGTCTTCAACTTTAGCCACGAGTCTGAAACCTTGGTCAATTAAATCCATTTAACCACTGGTCTGAAGACCTGTCCTGTTAAATTACTTTTGGTCTAAACGCAGTTGTAATAAAAGTCTGTATTTCAACATTTTAATCTGCTGGAAAGTATCTTGTGAAGTGAAGTTGGGGCTAGGCAGAGACCACATACCGATATACCGGTAAAGTCTCTGGGTTGGACGAGGTTTTGCCACAGTCTTCCTTATTATGCCTTGATGAACCTGAACTACTTTGCATTAGCATGACCAACACACTGACTGTAGATCCATGTCTGACCCAGGCCCTGGATCTTCTGCTGGACAAGATGAAGGCCGACAACTTCCCCTTCTCTAGAGTGGCGGCTCTCTCTGGGACAGGACAGGTAAAACTGATGAAGTTACAAGCAACAAGTGATGTTTTATAACAGTAATTTTTCCTACCCTCAAATGTTTGGCTCTCATTTAGCTAAATAAAATAATAGTTTTGGTGCTCAGGCACCGCCTAAATCATCATAAAGTCTGCCATACTTTTCGTTTTTATTTCCATTTTAAAATTTAAAAAAAAATCCTAATACTTAAAAACGATGCTATCCACTAAACAGTTACTTCCCTTTACACGCGCACTGCTTTACTGCGCATCTCATGTTATGGTGATGGCGGCAATAGGAGCTTGTATGCTTGTTAATGTAGGGAGGCCCCTTCCCAGGATGGTACACAACTGTTTATTTGGTTACATACTAGTTAAAACAAAAACAAAAATCCACGGCCCGACCGCCCTATATTTTCAAAAGTCATTGCCTGAGAACCAATTCTTTTATTTTTTTAAGCCTGACATGATTAAACTGCTCTGCGACTTTCCAAATTAACTGGTTTATGGTGCTCACAATATGTATACATCAATAAGATAACAGTAGTTACTGTCAGCACAAATTTTTGCGGTCTATAGTGTTGTCTTTCGTTTACTATTGTCTCGTGTCCAGGGGTGGTGGGGTAGCCAAGTGGTTAAAGGGTTGCTCGTCAGCCGAAGACCCAGGTTCGATTCCCGACATGGGTACAATGTGTGAAGCCAATTCCTGGTGTCCCCCTGTCGTGATATTGCTGGAATATTGTTAAAATATTGCTTAAAACCATACTCACTCACTCACTCACTCACTCACTCACTCACTCACTCACTCACTCACTCACTCACTCACTCACTCACTCACTCACTCACTCACTCACTCACTCACTCACTCACTCACTCACTCACTCACTCACTCACTCACTCACTCACTCACTCACTCACTCACTCACTCACTCACTCACTCACTCACTCACTCACTCACTCACTCACTCACTCACTCACTCACTCACTCACTCACTCACTCACTCACTCACTCACTCACTCACTCACTCACTCACTCACTCACTCACTCACTCACTCACTCACTCACTCACTCACTCACTCACTCACTCACTCACTCACTCACTCACTCACTCACTCACTCACTCACTCACTCACTCACTCACTCACTCACTCACTCACTCACTCACTCACTCACTCACTCACTCACTCACTCACTCACTCACTCACTTTTTCTCCTGTGCATGCAGCAACATGGCAGTGTGTACTGGAGGAAGGGAGCCCGGGACATCCTCTCCAGTCTGGATGCCAGCAAGTCCTTCAGTGATCAGCTTCAGGTATGTCATGGAAGCAGGGGTTCTAGATCTACTGCGTGATCTTGGTGTTTGACTGTCAGGCGAGTTTTGAAACAGGGTGGACCATGGCATTACACAATTCACATGGAACTAAAATGCAGGGTCTGCATACAGTTGTTCAAAGCACATCAAAATTCACTTTTCTCATTGTAGTGCAGTTTTTGCCTGAATTAAACAAAACAGCTACTAGATATTCTATTTTACTAATCATGCTTATTGTGATAAGAAAAGAAATATGAGTTGAATCCAAGGTTTAACACCGATGGTCTTAAAATACAACACACAAGTAAGTAGCTTTCAATAAAAGGGAGATTTGACAGCTCACCTGGCCAAGGAAAGGTATCATGTGTTTCTGGTGACCTTTTCAGTTAAAAATACAGGTACATTCTTCCACCAGTTCCAATTTCCAAGCATTTATCTGCTGAATAGAAACCGTTAACCAGCCACCTTTAGGCCAACAGGAGAAAGATGATAGCTTTGAAATTCCGCCATTTTTTATGCATGTACGATATTCAAGAGGACATTCGTCGTGAAGATCTGGGGTAGAATCGATCTTCAGCAACCCATACTTGCCATAAAAGGCGACTATGCTTGTCGTAAGAGGCAACTAACGGGAACAGGTGGTCAGACTCGCTGACTTGGTTGATGCATGTCATCGATCCCGATTGCGTGGATCGATGCTCATGATGTCAAACACTGGATTGTCTGGTCCAGACTCAATTATAAACAGACTGCCGTCATATAGCTGGAATATTGCTGAGTGTGGCGTTAAACAACAAACGAACGAAGTATTTGTCTATGGCAACAAACCAATGGTATTCAGTTCGAGCCACCTAGTTCTTAATGGATAAATGACGACAGTGAGTTGTATTAGTTTCATCACACCTTTGAAGGCTCTTACTGCTGTGTAGGTATTGATGTTGTCAGAAGAGATGTGTGTTTTACTGTTGCAGGACAGCTACAGTATCAGGGATTCTCCCATCTGGATGGATGCCAGCACGACAAAACAGTGTCGGGACCTGGAGGAGAAGGTTGGAGGACCACAGGTATAGTGTCATTTACCACAGGAATAATGTAGCAGCCACAGGTATGGTGTCATTTACCACAGGAATAATGTAGCAGCCACAGGTATAGTGTCATTTACCACAGGAATAATGTAGCAGCCACAGGTATAGTGTCATTTACCACAGGAATAATGTAGCAGCCACAGGTATAGTGTCATTTACCACAGGAATAATGTAGCAGCCACAGGTATGGTGTCATTTACCACAGGAATAATGTAGCAGCCACAGGTATGGTGTCATTTACCACAGGAATAATGTAGCAGCCACATGTATAGTGTCATTTACCACAGGAATAATGGAGCAGCCACAGGTATGGTGTCATTTACCACAGGAATAATGTAGCAGCCACAGGTATGGTGTCATTTACCACAGGAATAATGTAGCAGCCACAGGTATGGTGTCATTTACCACAGGAATAATGTAGCAGCCACATGTATAGTGTCATTTACCACAGGAATAATGTAGCAGCCACAGGTATAGTATCATTTACACCAGGAATAATGTAGCAGCCACAGGTATAGTATCATTTACACCAGGAATAATGGAGCAGCCACAGGTATAGTGTCGTTTACACCAGGAATAATGGAGCAGCCACAGGTATGGTGTCATTTACCACAGGAATAATGTAGCAGCCACAGGTATGGTGTCATTTACCACAGGAATAATGTAGCAGCCACAGGTATGGTGTCATTTACCACAGGAATAATGTAGCAGCCACAGGTATTGTGTCATTTACCACAGGAATAATGTAGCAGCCACAGGTATAGTATCATTTACACCAGGAATAATGGAGCAGCCACAGGTATAGTATCATTTACACCAGGAATAATGGAGCAGCCACAGGTATAGTGTCGTTTACACCAGGAATAATGGAGCAGCCGTAGGTATAGTGTCATTTACACCAGGAATAATGGAGCAGCCACAGGTATAGCGTCGTTTACACCAGGAATAATTGAGCAGCCACAGGTATGTTGTCATTTACACCAGGAATAATGAAGCAGCCACAAGTATGGTGTCATTTACACCAGGAATAATGGAGCAGCCACTGGTATAGTGTCATTTACACCAGGAATAATGGAGCAGCCACAGGTATAGTGTCATTTACACCGGGAATAATGAAGCAGCCACAGATATGGTGTCATTTACACCAGGAATAATGAAGCAGCCACAGGTATGGTGTCATTTACACCAGGAATAATGTAGCAGCCACAGGTATAGTGTCATTTACACCAGGAATAATGGAGCAGCCACAGGTATGTTGTCATTTACACCAGGAATAATGGAGCAGCCACAGGTATAGTGTCATTTACACCAGGAGTAATGGAGCAGCCACAGGTATAGTGTCATTTACACCGGGAATAATGGAGCAGCCGTAGGTATAGTGTCATTTACCGCTGGAATAATGGAGCAGCCACAGGTATAGTGTCATTTACACCAGGAGTAATGGAGCAGCCACAGGTATAGTGTCATTTACACCGGGAATAATTGAGCAGCCACAGGTATAGTGTCATTTACCGCTGGAATAATGGACACAGTGATGTGCAGACTGCACATTATGATGTGCTGGGCATATCACTGCAACTCCCATGTAATTGAACCAGGTTGCTGCTGTACAAAGCGGTTTTAGCGCTAAGGTGATCGTAACTCCCATACCTTAATATAGACTTCCAACTGTTGTAGCGCCAAGGTTGTTTCGTACAATGGCACCCTGGTCTAGGCACACAGAAGTCAATAGTGTGGATCACTTGCTGGTGGTATCAGCAGACATTGTTTCCACCTAATCTCCATTTTAGTTGCCTCCTAGGTCACGCTGGAAGGGGCCAAGGTCACTTTGACATGAAATCCACATATCAAGGGAGACAACTCTTTGAAAGTAATTTGTTCTGGTAGAGAGATTTGCGCCTTGAACCATGCTGTTGGCCTTGTTAGCATCCTTTCTTTTAACTTTATTAGCCTTTGTTGTTTGGATTATTCTTTAAGTTCCTTGACGTAAATAGATTAACACATTGGCCAAACAGAATATCAATACTACTCTCAAGTTCTCATGGCTATATGGCTTGTGCATGAAGGAGGGGACATTAAGTGTTGTAGTTATTTAGATGCAGTGAGTCATGTTTTCCTACAGTTGGTGTACCACCTCCGTGGTCTAGTGGTAGAGTGTCCGCCCGGAGAGCGGAAGGTCAGGGACTCGATCCTCAGCTGCGTCAGACCAAAAGACATTAAAAGATGATACTTGTTGTTACCCTGCCTGGAATTGGGCATTAAGGGGCTAAAACATGGTCTGGTCAGCTTTGAGTCGGTATACTGTGTCTGAGTGGGGTATTCATGTTCAACTGCGGCGTGATATCTCAGTGGGCTAGCACTATCAAATCGGCATTAGTCCAGATTAGTACAAGCAGACACACACACACATTGCTACTTAAGTGCAGTGATCTTGGATGCGACGTTAAACCCCATTTCACCTCAGCATAATGTTTCCCATTGTGAGGTGTTTCAATTTGAAATATTTTCGAGACTTTTCCTGAGTGACATTGCTTTGACTTATTCAAATTTTCCTCCAGAGTTTGACGGACATTACGGGATCCCGAGGATATGAGAGACTGACGGGAAATCAGATTGCGAAGCAGTATCAGACACAACGAGCTGCATATGACAACACAGAGGTATGCAGTGCCGGTGACACTGAGAACAACAGCTGACAGCTTCACTTTCAGATATTGCTTCACCTGGTAACAAAAATGTTAATTTAAGATATGGATTTACAAATTACATCTGTACTTACGGGACCTGATTCAGGTTTTTAAAAAAAGGTTTGTTTAGGCTTAAAAAAATAAAAGAATTAGTTCTCAGGGAATGACTTTTGAAAATATAGTGCGGGTGGATGGTGATTTGTTTTTGCTTGTTCAAACTAGTATGTAACAAAATAAATGGTGTACCATTAACCTGGGAAAGGGCCTCCCTACATAAACAAGCACACAAATCCTATTGCCGCCATTACCACAACACAACATGCTCAGTAAAGCAGTGTGTATGTAAGGGTAGTAACTCCTTGCTATATTGGATCACATTGTTTTTAAGTATTAGCATTTTTTATTTTTTTTAAATGGAAATAAAAATGAAAAGGGGTACGTCTAAGACCTGCATCACTTCAGACTTTCCTCCCATATTAAGCTGAAACGCTGTCATAGGTGTGTACAGGTGTGAAAACCAAATGTAGTATGTTGAACGCAGTAAACTTTACTGAGAGAGGTTTTTGATAGTTTGGACCCCTCCCTTTTAAAAATGCTTGATCCGCCCTTGGCTGTGATATTACTAGAATAGTGTTCAAAGCGGTGTTAAAACCCAACTCACTCACTACTAATATATGTAATGATAAAAGCTAAGTGCATTGAAATGCTTGCCTTGCTGTTTCACATGATGAAAAATAATTTATGCAAGCATGAACTTAAAGCGAAAAGTGCAAGTGTCCCTGTCTTGCATTAATAAAGTGACACACTTTTGTCTGGACATATTGTAGCACATTGTTATGTCAGGGATCACTGCAAGGGTAGAAATAATGACTCACATAAAGTTTGCAAATAACATGTAATTGAATGCAAGATCCTTCTCCCCAAGTTCCGCGTCAAGTGTGTTCAGTTTGTTTTTATAAATTGATCAACAGTTTTGACAGCACATTTGTTCTTGGAAAACTTGTCAAATAATTTTATAATTGCAAGCAGAACACTGCTCACCCACCCAGTGAAGATGTCCAGTACAGCAACAGCAGTCATGGTGAATGCTGTAAATCTTGAAATTAATGCGAGCATGAATAAAATGCGAAAAATGCGAGTGGTCTTTGCTCGTATTATTAAACATCGCATTTATATCAACAATAAGGCATTTTGGACAGCAGAAATACCAACTTAGACATACGCTGTTTGTTGACACGTGCTTTCTCCGCACTTTCTTCCTTTGAATTTCCTTAATGCCAGTCAACAGAATAAACACAAACAGTATCTGTTGTTCTTAGGACACACTATGTATTGTTTTAGCGGAAGTACTCTACTCAGCGCCGATAAGCGGTGCTATTTGGTGTGTGATTGGATTAATGTAAGTTTGGATTAAGGTGAGGATTCTCCTGTAAACCTGACAGAAGACATTTTCTTTATATATAAATCCACTGATGCTTGAGAAGAGGGGGGTGTCGCATTCATATTGAGTCGCATTTTTGGGTAGGGGCCAGCGGTCGCATTCTTTGGGAGACGCATTGATTTCCCGATTTACAGTACATAACACTGATCATTTGTATTCAAAGGATTGCGATAACTTGTGTAAACAGATCTATCGCATTCATTATTTGGAATTTCCTGCTTTTGATTGCTAGTCAAGTAGTTGAAGTTAAGTTTGTGAAGACAGCAACATTTTTTTCAATCAAACTATTATCACCCTGTACTGTATCATTGAATTCAAAGTCTACAGTCTTTGTGTGATCGTTTACTGGTTACCTTTTCTTGTTCAAAGGCAGCTAAGTTTGCATTAATTTCATGATGCAATTTTGGCCATGTGTCGACACTTGCATTTTTTTGGGTGGTGCCTTTATTTCATGATTTACAGTGTTTCTCAGATTGGCACCAATGAATAGGGAATCATGTTTCTCATAACATGAACAGTCATAAGTGCTTGTTTGTCACTTTACCATATTGGCAGACAAGAAATTATGTGCAGGAATTTTCCATTCCAGCGCATTTCACTCGTGAGCAGTTTTGCAGCGTGTTTGTTTATTGGGAACTATGCCCCGATTGACGACAGCGATGGGTCAGGAATGAACTTGATGGACATTCGGACAAGGAAGTGGTCACCACAGTGTCTTGATGTGAGATGTAGGGATGTATCAGTACATATCTATATACCACCCTTAAATATAGGAGGTGGCACAGTGGTGGAAGTCACAGTCATGTAGTTATGTTCGCCAAGTTTGTGGGCAGTCTCATTAAAATCAGATCTGGTACACTGATATGATGCCTTCATTGGAAGTTATGTCAGATGAACCCTAAGCAATCTTTTACCACCCAATATAAATGAAGTGTTGGTAAACTTTTTTTTCGAGTTTCCAATAGCAACGACTTTGACTAAAACTGAAAATGGCGGTTGTGCTCATTTCCATAGCAGATCTTGAAAACCGTCATATTCGTTGGGATATGAATATTTCATGCTTGTTTATTTACATTTGGAACCTGACGTATTGGTTCATTTTTGTGCTATATTTTACTGAGTGCCTCTACCCTGATTGGCTGAGAATAAAGTTCACCTGCTGCGACCTATGGAGGGTTTGTCAGATGTTTTGTATCAGATCTGATGTTAATTGCATTGTGTTCCCGGGTTCATATGATCTGATGTACCCTGATTATGTTCACTTGTCTTAGAGTAACATCCATGCTTTGTAGTTTCATGCAAGTGATAAATACTACAACCTGCATCACTTCAGGCTCCCTCCCACATGAAGCTGACACACAGTCAAGTAACTGGAATACTTGTAAAAAGAGCAATTCACTCAACCAACCAGTTTTCAAAATTATAATTTCTTGAAGTACTACAATTACAACAAACATGTGTCATATCTAAACATATTTAATATTTAGAATTCAGGAACATCATTTTCATGATTTTTTATAACTTATATTTTAAACAGGCCTGTGCTCCGGACCTTGATCAGCTCTTGGGCCCAATTGTACCTTCTGCTCAACTTGTTGTAAGTACCTTGCGTGACATCTCATGTCCTCATTTCCCTTGGGCACGCCAGAAACCTATGATTGTGGGTTCGAATCCCAGTTCGCTCCGATTATGTTTCTAGGTTTGTCAGCACCATACCCGTGCTCGTGGGTTTCACCAAAGTGGTAAATGTCTAAGACCTGCATCACTTCGGGCTTTCCTCCCACATTAAGCTGACACGCCGTGATATAACTGGAATACTGTTAAAAGCGGCGTTAAATCCAACTCACTCACAAGACTCACTCGTTCATATCCTCATATGTGTTGGATGTCATTTAAACTGAAGTGTGATAACTGAGACTGCTAATTTCTCCCAAGGTTTGGGTAAAGTCAGGGAAATTCAAGGATGACTGTCTTGATGAACATTGGAAATGCAAGTCTCCTTATTTTTAGAAATCTTAAACAAGTTTAACATGATGAAAATTACTCACATTACTTCTTTAGCCAATGTTCAGTCGGACCTACAATATTTCTGTGGTATTATTCCTTTTGGTTACATGAATTGCTTCTAGTTTGTCAAACTTTGTTAGCCATATATAGCTACCTACAATACCTATAACAAGTTTTTGAGACCTAGAATCAGTGGAAAAAATGTTGATGTTTTTCAATGTACATTCGAAGGAACTTAGATACCGACTACAAACAAATGCATACAAGTTGGGTTTTTTGTTGGTGAAAAATATCATGGCCAGTTGTAGGGATGTAGCATTTTCAACCTATTACCCAGGTGTCGTCTCTTTCTTAATGATAACTTATAGAGGGATATTGAAGGTTTTTGAGCTCAGTCGGTAATATTAGCTACTCTCTCCTGCTCTGTATAATGTCTGTCTTTGTCACACAGGGGAAGGTCAGTCAGTTCCTCGTAGCCCGATATGGGTTCTCACCAAACTGTCAAGTTGGCGCTTTCACCGGAGACAACCCAGGTACAGTACTTCTGTCGACAAAATTCTACTTAGATTTTTTATTCCTTGGATGGCGTATGTAAGGCCACATGGTTTTGACTTATGGTTTACAAAATTTGCTACAAATTAGCCATGGTCAGTCAAAACAAAAGTGAAATTTTATATTTGTAAATTTTTGTTTATGTTATTTGGAATGAAGTCGTTTGGTGGGTTTACTGGGAAAGAATAAATGCTAATACTGTTTAAAGTGCACAGTTTGGTATTCTTAAAGTACTATTACAGTGTTCCCTCGCTATTGCGCCCTTCAATATAGCGCTAACTCGGTAACGCATGATATTTAATAAACTCAAGTTTCAAACGGACATGATGTTTTTTATCTCAAATTTCACATTTTTTATTGATCGAGATTGTCATCTTCTGTTCTCTCACCTGATTTTGCTGAAGGGATACGATTAGCTTTTTACTGCCCATAATACCTGATAAGTCTTTATGTACACTATGAATCATAGACAACTGCTATATTCTAATCTTTTTTCAAACTCTGATATGCTACATGCAAAGCAAAGCTATAGTGGCGTAGATCATGTTAGTTAGGCCGGGACTGTACTGTCTACCACATACAACACCACCTCGGTAGAACAGCTGATCATCTATAAAACTCATCCATTCTTTGGACCCCAAAGGTTGTGGTTTTTTTTGTAGTGAGGGATCACTGTATGTGTATGAATGTTTGAGAGGGTGAGTTTTGTCCTGTTATTTCCAGAATGTTATGTATTCTGTCTCACTGTTCCATTGTTTCTCCGCAGCTTCACTGGCAGGTCTTGCACCAAAACAAGGGGATCTCATCGTGAGTTGTCTCATCACATTCACAGTGTATGCATCAATGCTCACGGCTTCCTGTCTGTCATTATACCCAGATGGGTGGATCAATGCTCATGGCTTCCTGTCTGTCATTATACCCAGATGGGTGGATCAATGCTCACGGCTTCCTGTCTGTCATTATACCCAGATGGGTGGATCAATGCTCATGGCTTCCTGTCTGTCATTATACCCAGATGGGTGGATCAATGCTCATGGCTTACTGTCTGTCATTGTACCTAGATAGGGTGGATCAATGCTCATGGCTTCCTGTCTGTCATTATACCCAGATGGGTGGATCAATGCTCACGGCTTACTGTCTGTCATTATACCTAGATGGGTGGATCAATGCTCATGGCTTACTGTCTGTCATTGTACCTAGATAGGGTGGATCAATGCTCACGGCTTCCTGTCTGTCATTATACCCAGATGGGTGGATCAATGCTCACGGCTTACTGTCTGTCATTATACCCAGATGGGTGGATCAATGCTCACGGCTTCCTGTCTGTCATTATACCCAGATGGGTGGATCAATGCTCACGGCTTACTGTCTGTCATTATACCCAGATGGGTGGATCAATGCTCACGGCTAACTGTCTGTCGTTTTACCTAGATGGGGTGGATCAATGCTCACGGCTTACTGTCTGTCGTTATACCTAGATGGGTGGATCAATGCTCACGGCTTACTGTCTGTCATTATACCCAGATGGGTGGATCAATGCTCACGGCTAACTGTCTGTCGTTATACCTAGATGGGTGGATCAATGCTCACGGCTAACTGTCTGTCGTTATACCTAGATGGGGTACGTGGATCAATGCTCACGGCTAACTGTCTGTCGTTTTACCTAGATGGGGTGGATCAATGCTCATGGCTTACTGTCTGTGGTTATACCCAGATGGGGTGGATCAATGCTCATGAGTTACTGTGTGTCATTATACCCAGATGGGATGGATCAGTGCTCATGAGTAACTGTCTGTCATTATACCCGGATTGGGTTGATCAATGCTCACGGCTTACTGTCTGTCATTATACCCAGATGGGTGGATCAATGCTCACGGCTAACTGTCTGTCGTTATACCTAGATGGGTGGATCAATGCTCACGGCTTACTGTCTGTCGTTATACCTAGATGGGGTGGATCAATGCTCATGGCTTACTGTCTGTCGTTATACCTAGATGGGGTTGATCAATGCTCATGGCTTCCTGTCTGTCGTTATACCCAGATGGGGTGGATCAATGCTCATGGCTTACTGGCTTACCCATCTCACTCACTCACTCACTCACTCACTCACTCACTCACTCACTCACTCACTCACTCACTCACTCACTCACTCACTCACTCACTCACTCACTCACTCACTCACTCCTGTTTTCATAATTACTAGTCTTAAAGTCTTCATGGATTTGTATTTTTTCCTCCATCACCCAGGAATACATACAAATGCTTTGTAGTGTGGTTGTTTTTAACCAAAAGATCAACCCACAGATTAGATTCAAGAACACTATCTGATGAAATTAAATTTCATCCAACACAGTTTCAGCCTAAAACACACCTGTTTCAAGCGTTCTAATGTCTGTGGAACTCTTCTCTACCTTGTAAAGCTCTTCGTGTGGATTTGGAGCGAGATAAGTGGTCTTATTTTCATTATTCAACACATTGCTTCAATATCAGGTACCGGTAATGTCCACACAATATTCATACATGGCGTCGGCCTCATTTCATTACTTGATTTAAGGTAGAACTGCTACACCACATTTGGTGTGTATGTATTCATGGGCATCTTCCTGAAGCAAGGTTGTTAACTGACTGTAAAATTCCAGTTTCTACCCTTGCCGAACTAAGCTGGAATTTCTAGGCTCAATTTTTACGCTACTAGTGGTTATTAAGAGTTACGTCTTTTCTATGTCCCTCCTATTGACCAATCAGATTCTTCCTCTCCTATCCCTTGATTGCTTCAAACGAAATGGCAGCACCCAGTCAAGACGATCTGATCGATAATCAAGATCTATATCGTAATCAAACAGGTCTTACTTCACTAAGTGGCTCAAATCACTTGAGCACTTGATTAAAAACATGAACTGATTTGGAAGGTATCTGTGGTAACTGGACTGTTATAGTCAGTTAACTCCCTTGCCTCGGGAAGATGATTCAATGGTGATGGGGGAGTGTAGTGTCGTCAAACAGATGGACGTGTGACGAGCTATTACCTACTTTACCTGTGTTGTGTGTGCAGGTGAGCCTTGGCACGAGTGACACAGTATTCCTCTGGCTGACAGAGCCCAAGCCTGCCCTCGTGGGACACATCTTTGCCAACCCTGTGGACACATCAGCCTACATGGCACTGCTCTGGTAGGATACAAAGACAACAGTGTTGACAGTTGCCATTCTGTACCCGTAAAGCTCCGGGGTAGAAACTGCCTTCAGCAACCCATGCTTGTCGTAAGACGAGACTAATGGGATCAGGTGGTCGCTGACTTGGTTGATGCATGTCATTGTACCTCAATGATGTAGATCGTTGCACATAATATCAATCACTGGCATGTCTGTTCCAGACTCCATTGTTTGCAGGCTGCCATCATAGAGATTATGGCTGAGTTCAGCGTTACACTACAAACAAAAAGTTGCCCCTCTTCAATACCGTTGTCAGGCACCTCTGTGGCGACCGTGGTGATTCTGAGGTAGAAAGGTCCCCAGAGCCTCACGCCTGTAGTAAAAGCTGACTAATAAAACAAATGCTGTTAATAATATGTCAAATCCATACCAATATTTTGCACCAATTTTTGCCAGTATGGTCAAGTTAAATATTGCCAGTAATTTTGAATTCTAAATGAAGATTTCTACATCAAATTATTGTTGCCTTCACCATATGTAGTATGTTGACAGGTCACATGATAAGGCTAGAAAAATCTTACATAGAAAAACAAATTTCTTTCAGAAGGTTTTCTCATTTGTGTTTCCATTCAGAGCAATTGTGCTAGTGGTGAATACAATTTGTTCTGAAACTTGCCAACTTTATACCCTTATCATCCCAGATGTTTCTATTTGCCTTAATTTTGGGTTGCCATCTTTGAGGTAATAAGTAATATTAGGAGGGTCAGATACCTCTTGTTGGGGTGGGTCGGTGGGTGGGGGAAGGGGTTGAGAGAGACACGGGTTGGAATTGATCTTCAGAAACCCATGCTTGTTGTAAGAGGAGACTAACATGATGGGGTGATCAAGCTCGCTGACTTTGTTGATGCATGTTTTAGTATCCCAATTGTGTAGATCGATGCTCATGGACTAGGCTCAGTTATTTACAGACCGTTGTCATATAGCTGGAATATTGCTGAGTGCTGCAATAAACAACTTACCGGTATGTACCAAGAAACAAGATAGAATAAATCTCCAATACTCTTTGCTTTTCAAAAGAAAGGTCACTGTAATTCAGCAAGGGTGTGCGATATAACTGGTATATTGCAATACGTCCGTCAGCAATACACGTATCGCAATACTACCCTTGTGTGTTAGTATTTGCCGATACAGTCACAGAAAAATTAATATATAATTATTTATATTATATGTACAATCTTGAGGCATTTGGATGGACTGGGTTCCTATCTAAACCATGTAAACAGCACACACTTCACGCTGTTGACATTAACATTCCATACTGATGATGTAATAGGTAGTCTTGTTTATCCATACCACCCATGTCACAATCTGAAATCTGGATTATTGAATGAAGATGTACCATTTGAACAGTACAAATATATATAATTTGTGCCCAGTACACATAGCAAGATGTATCGAAATACAGCTCTCCGTATTGCGATCTATTGCAATATGATTAATGTGCTAATACGCCAACCCTATGATATAGCTATCACATTGCTGACTGTGGTGTACGTGAAAAATAATGCCCGTTATAGCTTACCATGCTGTGAAGTTAAAGTTATAGCTGACACCTTATTCATAATTGTAAATGTTGGTGAATTTCATTGGTGTATTTGTAAGAGTGAATATTATCCTAACCTATTTTTGAACCCGGGGATGAAATTCTCTAGTGTCAGGATTATTCTCCCTAGTGAATTTGAACCCATACCAGTGTGTTGGATCCTATCCTATACTATCCTCTAGAGTAAAACTTCCCCCGGGATAATATTTAGGTAGGATATAATCTTTGCTTACATGTTCACATTCCTGGTGAAAAGTGTAGTCAAACATTTAGCCCTGTGTAACCAGATATTCCTGGCAAACAGTTCCGACTATGGAACTTGATGGTGTATGTTATCATGGCTGTGATGGCGTGTTTTGTTTCAGTTTCAAAAATGGCTCTTTGACTAGAGAAAGGGTTAGAGACGACATTGCTGACAAATCATGGGACAAATTTGGGGAGCTTTTACAGAAATCCCCCATTGGAAATAATGGCAATATAGGTATGAAATATTTTGTGTAATTTTGTGTGGAGACATGTGCAGTCTCTTGTGGCTCCTCATCGCAGCAGAGAAAGTCTATTACTGTGGACAGCACACTGAAGAAATACATGGGGCATAAATGAGGATTTAGATTTGGCAATATGTAAAAGAAGGATCGTTAAAAGTTTGTTAAATTGCAAGTGTATACTTATTGTATGATTTAATGGTGTTTATTCTCCCAGCTGTGGAATCCATATTCTTGGTGCAATGCTCTTTCTTGCCTCCTGTGTTTGTTTCTGCAGCAAGTAATATTAACAAGGAAGCCTAAAACGTTTTCACTTGTGATTGCAGTGTCCATGGAAAATGAGTGAGTGAGTTGGGTTTAATGTCGCTTTGAACAGTATTCCAGTTATATCATGGCGTGTCAGATTAATATGAGAGGAAAGCCTGAAGTGGTCTCAGACGTTTACCACTTTGGTGAAACCCATGAGCACCAGTATGATGCTGCCAAACCTAGAAACATCTTGTGAGTGAACTGGGATTCAAACCCCCTATCATAGGTTTCTGGCATGCCCAGGGGACACAACTCTGCACAGCAGATTGCAGCACCCTAGGCGACTCTGTGTCACCCGTGCTCCCCCCAATGAAAATGAAAGTGCCAAGAAAAGCAAACACATACAATATGATTATCATGATTATAGTCCTTATTTAATTGATTTATCATTTGAATACTGAACCCAAAATTCTTTGTTTATGTATTCATATCAGTCACGTGAACATTGATGGTCGTTGAGCAACCAATAAAATATTGTTTACAAGATGACTGGCACCGAAAAAAATCCTCACTTTCATCAGAAAATCTACATCTCTATGTCAGAAATATGCTACATAATTATAATATTAAAGAAATTATAATATTGTCATGGGGAATTCATACTTTTTTGGGATAAAAGACAAACTGTAACAGGATAATATGAAACAAGGCCACACAAGAAGTTGGAATACAAGTTATTTATTCTTTGGGTCTAACATCAAACTTCAACACAGAGTTACTTGATTGGATAATCAATACACAATATGGCCCTCCTATTGACCAATCAGGTTCCGCCCCTCATATCCCTTGCATTCAAACAAGATTGTGACACCCAGTCAAGGCAATCTGATTGATAATTAAGATCTATATTGTAATAAAATGGGTCTTACATCGCGAGGTGCATCAAATCACTTGAGCACCTTGATTAAAAACATGAAAACATTTGGAAAATGTCTGTGGAGGCCCAATTGACGGTACATGTTTTGCAAATCCTGCAGTCAACCAAATCCAGGTTTTTATGAAACAGATGTCTAGTTCGTTAAGCAAATTTGATTGGACTATGCATAGACGTGTTAGTCCAGCCAGAATGTAACCAATGAATAATAGATGAAGATGAGTGAAATGGGGAAATGACGTTCACATGGTTCAAAGATTGATCGGGCGGTCGGGTAGCCTAGTGGTTAAAGCGTTCGCTCGTCACGCCGAAGACCCGGGTTCGATTCCTGACATGGGTACAATGTGTGAGGCCCATTTCTGGTGTCCCCCGCCGTGATATTGCTGGAATATTGCTAAAAGCGGCGTAAAACCATACTCACTCACTCAAAGATGGATCAAGAGTATCCTTCTTGTTGCCATGCTAAAGCATCTTTTAAAAATATGAGTGTCTTGTGGCACACCTGAACAACAACAACAATAATACAGCTGTCTCTGCCTTTGATGAGTGAAGTACTTGGTTTACGACAATTTTAGACTGTCTGTTCCAGGAATATACTTTGATATCACCGAGATCCAGCCAGTGGTGGAGGGTGTGTACAGGTTCGACAAGACGGACAAGGAGGTAGGTTTGTTTGTGTGTTCTTTTACACAGCACTCAGCAATATTTCAAAAATATGGTGATGACCTGTAAATAATTGATTCTGGAACAGACAATCCAGTGATTGATATTGTAAGCAAAGATCCAGTATAGTTTTTTTTTATTTTTTGTGTATATTTTTTTAAACAAATGTTTTATTTCATGTCTTTGGACATTTTATTAACTGTCAATGGATGGGATACACATGAGTAATGAATGTTTGGTAGGACTAGGTATACGGGGAATTTCGTCAGTAAGGAAAGAAGGCAATACGCATAGTGATTTTCTTCATCCATAGATACATTGGGATGGTAAAATGATGTTTGTTAGGGAGGCGGGCTTGGAAGAAAATCTCATAACAAATCATAGTCTAATCAGTGATATTTACTTCTTGTAAATTCACTCACAATCGAAGGACTGTGTATTAATCTCTGTGATATGTTTAATTGATGTATTCTTAGGAAAGGACAGGCTTTGATGAGGATGTACCTTGCAGTATAATTAGGAACTGCATAATTTATTAAATGAACAAAACTTGTAGAAATTGTTTTAAAAGTAATTAATTACAAATATACTTATCATGTCATAGGGTTTTACACAACACACAAATGTGCCTCCAGTCCGCACAAATGTAGAGAATTGACACAGACAAAAATTATGTTGTACCTACAGAGCATCAAGACCAGTTATGGGTGTCTGTTTTCATCCATCAATAATGACCACTGTCCACCTGATCCTTGATTCATTCCAGGCTCTAAAGTAATTATCTGAAGGCCAAGTACATTACACCTTTTTATCATGTTACAGGGCACTCATATTGCCTACAAGGATCCTTAAAATACATTATTGGGGGTCCCCTGGGCCCCTACTTTTGTACATCAAGGTAAAACCCTGTGCCAGAAGTAAAAAAACTGTAGGAGAGAAACAAGGCTTGTAGTCATCCATTTGAACATGTCTGACAATATTCATACCAATATTTCAACTTTAGGATTTGTAATTTCCAGTGGACAGATATCAGCCCTTATACTACCTTGTCCTTTTTAATCAGCGACAGCCTCGCATCATCTGTCTAGTGGTATGGGGGCGGTCGGGTAGCCTAGTGGATAAAGCGTTTGCTCGTCATGCCTGACCTGAGTTAGATTCCCAACATGGGTACAATGTGTGAAGCCCATTTCTGGTGTCCCCCGCCGTGATATTGCTGGAATATTGCTAAAAGCGCTGTAAAACCATACTCACTCATTCACTCCAGTGCTACATGTGTGTCTGTACGTGTTGTAGGTCTCGTCGTTTCCCCCAGAGGTTGAGGTGCGGGCACTGATTGAGGGTCAATTCATGGCTCGAAGGGTTTACTCCGAAACTCTAGGATTTCAAATAGGTCAGTACCACCAAATGTTTAACAGGTGACATTGAACTGAGAATGTGTAGTTCTGGTGCATATTTCCTGCAACGTCCTGTAGGTTAGGGCTAGGACGGTTAACTCGGGTATACAGGTCAGGTGGGTCCTGAGTAGGACCTGGGTACTCACAATACTACCCGAATCCGTGGTTAGTTTTGTGATGTATTGTTTTATGATAATAACTCACTATATCTCAGTGATTACACTACAAGTCGCATTTCTTTCTGACGATGCACACATTCCTTTGACTTGTATATGTTTGAGTAAAGATGAAGCTTCAGTCAACTTCGTTGTACGCATGATCTGATTGTTTGATACAAGTACCGTATTCGACATAATAAGCGCCCAGGGCGCTCTCAAAATTAGAAATAGGGGGCTCTTATTAGATAAAATTTTGGTGAAAAAAAAACAGTTGAAAGATCGAAAATTTTGTGGTTTATGCTTACAGCCTGAAATGATACAAAAGAAAAGTCTGTTCGTATTATACACGACAGATATATTTTTCCAGAATATAGGCTTATAATTAAGGGTGCATGTAACACACGAGTGTGTATTATACACAAATAAATAAGTCTTGTGTACATTGATCAATCGGAAGGGGTACTAATTGGGATTGTTCACTAGCCAATATATTAGCAAATATCACCGTGGGTGCTTATTAGAGCAGCGTGCTTATTAAGTTGAAGACGGTATCTATATAGTTTTTGCCAGGGCTGCAATAAAACAATTCCAAATCAGAGATTTTCCGTTTCAAGGGCCCCCAATGTTTTGAAAAATAAAAAGGTTTCGCAATACTTTTAGTTCATTGTAAGTACTCACAGCTTCAAATTCTCCGTTTTCACTTGTTGAAATTTTCTAAAATGATCATAATTGATTTTCAAGTAAAGACAAGAAATAAAACTGGGTGAATAGTCCCGACAGTCTTTAAGAAATATTAAAATATTACTAATGAAAAAGTGGGCAATTTCTATTCTGATTGATAGAGCCCGCAGACCCTCCCAAACTGGTAACATTTCACCAGGACTGGCACCAATGAGTTACCTATTTTCCATATGTATTGTAAATATGTTGATATATTCTGATGAGTTCCCAACAATGCTTGAACCACAAACTGGACTGTGCATGCCAAGCTCTTACCAATGCTGGGGTCTTTCTCATACTTAAGCAGTGGTCATTTTCTTATGAAGGGAGTGGTCTTTCTCTGATTTAAACGTTCTTTATATATAACAATAACCATCTTCCCGAGACAAGAGAGTAAACTGACTATAAAAGTCCAGTTTTCACCCTTGCCGAACTAGGCTGGTATTATGGAGTTACATTTTGGCTGGACTAACGAGTCTGTGCATAGTCCAATCAAAATCTTGCAACGGAATCGAAATCCGGTTCGTAAACTGTAATGCAGATTTCGGTCGATTGCAGGATTTGTGAAGCATGTGCACCACCAACTCGTTGTCAACAGATATTTTCCAAATCTTGTCATGTTTTTAATCAAGGTGCTCACGTGATTTGATGCACTTTGCGATGTAAGACCCGTTTTATCGTAATATAGATACTGATTATTGATCAGATCGTCTTGACTGGGTGCCGACATTTTGTTTGGAGCATATGCAAGTGATACGAGAGGTGGCATCTAATTGGTCCATAGGAGAAGATTTGAGGGGATATAACTCGAAATAGGCCACTGGTGACGCTACGACCGAGCCCAGGAATTCCAGCCTAGTTCGGCAAGGGTGGAAACTGGACTTTTATAGTCGGTTAACTCTCTTGCCTCGGGAAGATGAACAATAACATTCAATTAATTTTTCAGGTTACACTAACAGATAGAGAAGAGAAATTCTTTAATTGGGTATTAATTAATTTGCTTGTGTTTTGTCAGGCATCAATACTGGAAGTGGTCCAGGTAGAGCATGTTGCTACACTAGACACGTCTAGACCTGTTTCAGTTTGTAACCAGCCTTGCACAACTCACACAATAATAACCTGCTTTAATGTAAGCCCAAATATTTGTTGTTGTTTTTAATACAAATTGCCACATTTTAGAATTTTCTTGTTTTTGCCAATTTTGTTGTTGGAAGTTTTTGTTTGTTTTGTTTTTTGCCCTTTCAGGCCAGTAGTTTGAAAGAAGAAAGATTTCAACAGAACCTATTACTTGTGGTGTATATAGAGTGTAGGGGTCACATATCGTATATTTGAGTCTTGATACCATACATATCAATATACTAATTTGCAATGTTTTGCTTACATACCACTGATTACCTGTGAAGATCCGGGATAGAATAGGTCTTCAGCAACCCATGCTTGCCTTAAAAGGTGACTATGCTTGTCGTAAAAGGCGACTAACAGGATCAGGTGGTCAGGCTCACTGACTTGGTTGATGCATGTCATCGTGTCCCAATTGCGCGGATCAATGCACATGATGTCAATCACTGGATTGTCTTGTCCAGACTCGATAACTTACAGACCGACGTTATGTAGCTGGAATATTGCTGAGTGCGGTGTTAAACAACAAACAAAACAAAAAACATGCCACTGATATGCAACTACCGGTTTCACAAGTTGCAGGAACTGACTTTGTATGAAATGTAGCTCTGTCTGTGTGTCCCCTCCTTCAGTTTAGAAGTGCACATGGCGGTGTAATGTCATGTTGACTGATGAATAATAATGTTATGTAAGTCAGAAGGAGTTTAGAGTTTTCATGTTTTTGCTCGAAATTCGCCATGTTTCATGTGG
Source organism: Haliotis rufescens (assembly GCF_023055435.1). Lineage (NCBI taxonomy): Eukaryota > Metazoa > Mollusca > Gastropoda > Lepetellida > Haliotidae > Haliotis > Haliotis rufescens. The sequence continues at coordinate 53,555,243 of NW_025963779.1, read as the reverse complement.
CCTTACTGAACAAGAGGCTGTTGCTATCAGCCAGGTTATGTTTTGATTGCATGACTGGTTAATTGAGGCTTGTTTGAATAATTTTGTGTAATCAGATTTATCATTTTGATGGGTTTTAAGGTGATTTCAAAGTTTCGTAAATATGACTTTTTATAAGGCTTGTCCATCTGTATATACCGTATTCGACGTAATAAGCGCCCACGGCATTATTAGCTAATATATTGGCAAGTGAACAATCCCAATTAGCACCCCTTCCGATTGATCAATGTACACAAGACTTATTTATTCGTGTATTATACGCACTCGTGTGTTATATGCACCCTTAATTATGGGCAATTAAATTCTGGAAAAATATATCTGTCGTATATAGTTCAGGCCGTCAGCATAAACCACGAAATTTATCTTTCAACTCTGTTTTTACCACCAAAATAATATTCTAATAAGAGCCCCCTATTTCTAATTTTGAGAGCGCCCTGGGCGCTTATTACGTCGAATACGGTATATGTACTTTGTTGGAGAGTTTGCCACAAAACCTCTACTGGGATTTGTTTTTTGTTTGGTGCCAAGCTGTCTTATGGGTATTCGCAGACCTCAGTTGATAATGGTGACCTTGACTTTATTTTCAAGGTCATGGGAAGGTTTTGATCAATTTGCTGTTTGAACGCGAGCTATCTCAATAAACACTTGATTTTATTCAAATTTTGTCGAAAGGTTTCTTTGCAAGCTTTTCCCATCTTGCTGTTTGTTAGTGACATTTCTAAAAATATATATCATACATTCATATAATGTAAGCAAAGTCCGAAGAGTCTGTCGACCAGCAAGCCTTTTCTCCAAATATGTCTGTGTACAATTATTCAAATGAGGTTGCAGATGAATATGATATTCTGTTGTCAAAATGTATTTGCTCTACGAGAACAAAATGAAGCTTGTTATTTAAATACCTGATAATTATTTTGCTGTTGTGTCATCCCTCACAAATACATTTACCAGCGTGTATAGGGAGTAGAAACAGACTTTTCAGGCCAACTGTATGTATTCAATCTGTTGACCAGGCAAGAGTTCAATTATAATTACTCCACAAACTGTCATCACAAACTGTCATCACAAATTGGGTTAGATGAAAACACTTTTTTCATTAAAGTGAGGAGCAGAGAGTTGTAGTACCAATGATCCTGACACGAATGACGTTTTCATGTATTGAGAAATGTGTCATATTGTTAAGTGTATCATGCTTCAGTTACTGTTCAACAATGACGTGTGTACTTATATAGTTATATTTAACTTCTTTATGTCATATGCTGTGTTTGCATGATGCCAAAGAATGCTTACATTTTTAACTCACCTCACTGAAAGTCAATTGAGTTTATGCCATGGCCTGCTTGTCCGGCATCTGGTTACAGTGTCGGCGTCACTGTCACCGTCTGTAAACAACTTGTCCAATGTGGACCAATGTAGCTAAATCGTCCCATCCTTGTTCCCACCAATGATGAAACCTGAAACAGGTATGAATCTGATTCGGGAAATCCATAGTAAAAAAACTATTTATAGCCACTATTTCTCCTCAAATTGTACAGTAATCAGTGTTGGAAATAAGCACCTGCTTGTAGACCTGTGTCGGGCTGTAGTTTCAAATTTGTATGGGTCCTGATGGCCGGCAGTAAATTTATGTGTGGATTTATTTGTCAGAGTAAGTGGGAGTTATTTAAATGGGGCCCTGAAGAGTTTTCTTGGGGCCTGTAGGTACTAAAATCTGTGGTTCCTGTGATGACATATTTTGTTGAAATCAAAGGGATTTTACTGTGTTTTTTTGTGTGAAACGTTTTAATTTGCATATTCTCCTTAGAAGGTGTATAAGACTCAGAGCTGAACATTGCAGAAATGTTCTTATCAGCACATTCAGTTTTTCAGATCCAGAAACAATGTGAAAATATAGTTTATTGCTTCATATTTGAGAATACTTTTGACCTCAGTATTTGTGAAGAAAATCTTGAATAGCAATTCTAACTGCAACATTTGCAAGTCAAGTGTCTTTAAAATTTTAAACTGTTGACTTTTTATCTAGGTGATCTACAGTGCCGTGGCACTGTTTTAGCAAATTGTATTTGTTTGTGTTGTCTTCATAATAATAATTATCATCACCATCCAGAGCTTCTATTTAGATGTTCGCATATATAGAAATTTGTTGTCAGCTTTTTAGCAGATTTGTTGCTGAACATTTTGTGCTTTCGTATCAAGGTTATAAGGTGTCAGGAATCCTACAGTTATTGTCAAGGAAACATTCATTTCGTAAAGTTAGAACAATGCAACAGCTGTATCACTGCAGTAGTCTGTGGGAGATAGACAGTCATCACCTCAAAGATTTCTTGTTATTTCACTGCAGCAAAGATGACGTTTATGGGTATTTTGATGGCAGATTTGAAATTGGATAAGGTTTGATGCCAGTACAAATTGTTTTGTGGGCAACAAGAGAAACAGAAAATGTGAGATGGGCAGCCAACAACATCCAGGACTGCACTCAGGGGTTACAATAGGTCTTCAGCAACCCATACTTGCCATAAAAGGCGACTATGCTTGTCGTAAGAGAGGACCAATGGGATTGGGTGGTCAGGCTCGCTGACTTGGTTGATGCATGTCATCATATCCCAATTGTGTGGATCGATGCTCGTGATGTAAATCACTGGATTGTCTGGTCCAGATGCGATTATTTACAGACCACCGTAATATAGCTGGAATATTGCTGAGTGCGGCATGAAATAACAAACAAACAAAAAAACTGTACTCAGAGGTGCCAACCATTTTGACTTGGGCAGATTCATTATGATATTTTGAACCCTCCAGGGTATAAGTTCCCAAATTGGAATTAATAGTTTTCGAAATTCAGTTCAGTATTATTATAAGTTATTTTTTTACTTTGCAAATAATGTGCCTTGTTATTAAATGATAATGGGGTGAATAAAAATAAAAAGTGTTAACCACTTAATTTTACCTAAATGCATTGAATGCAAGGTTAACATACCTCTGAATATAAGATTGGTTTGTTGTTTTACACCTCACTCAGCAATATTCCAGCTATATGACAGCGGTCTGTAAAATAATCGAGTCTGGACCAGACAATCCAGTGATTGATATCATGAGCATTGACGCACGCAATTGGGATTGATGACATGCATCAACCAAGTCAGCGAGCTGAATATAAGAAAATAAGCACATATAAAGGAAAATTTTGAAGTAATTTCCCAATTTGCCTTTCACTTAGTTTCGATCCAAGATATTAAAGCCTGTGTGTCCCATGAAATATTATCCTGTGCCATGTTAAGGCAGTGGTAACACTGATGACTTCTCCTGTAGATTCCAACACCCGTGTGATCGCCACAGGAGGGGCTTCCATGAACACAGCAATACTACAGGTGACATTTTGATCACATCATTTCTTTGTAAACTGGTTTAAGGATCTACCAACCCAATCTTTCACAAATATCATCACATTGTAAAGTAATTTTGTTTTTGTCAATAGTAGACATATGTTTAAAGGGAAGTAACTCTGACTTGACATTATCAGAGTAACATCCCATCAAATTTCTCTCACATGAGTGAAACATTTTTGGATCCCTGAGTTTTGTCATTCAAATGACTTCGACTAATATAATAAGGTCTATAATCATCATAATACCCTGGATAATGACGGATGCATGTATAGTCAAACACCATTGTGCCGAACTTTGATGTGTCAAACCTACGTTTGCCTCGAAGTTTAAACATGATCCCCATGTATTCCTTCAGTCAAATTTTAACTTGAAGTATTTATGTAGGTCCCTTCAACTTTGACACAACGGTGTTTGACTAGTTTTCATTTCAAGTTTTTAGTTCACTACACTGATCATACTATCAAGAGGCTGCTATCAAGATATGCTTGTTGAAAGTTTATTTTTGTGTCAGTAATTTCATTTCTAACACCTGGTAACCAAGTGCTATTGTAAAGAGGCTTAAAACATTTATCAATCAGTGATCATTGTATATCACAGGTGAACATTGTATATTACAGGTGATCATTGTATATTACATGTGATCATTGTATATTACAGGTGATCATTGTTTATTACAGGTGGTCATTGTATATTACAGGTGGTCATTGTATATTACATGTGATCATTGTATATTACAGGTGATCATTGTATATTACAGGTGGTCATTGTATATTACAGGTGATCATTGTATATTACAGGTGATCATTGTATATTACATGTGATCATTGTATGTTACAGGTGATCATTGTATATTACAGGTGAACAATGTATATTACAGGTGAACATTGTATATTACAGGTGGTCATTGTATATTACAGGTGATTATAGTATATTACAGGTGATCATTGTATATTACAGGTGATCATTGTATATTACAGGTGATCATTGTATATTACAGGTGATCATTGTATGTTACAGGTGATCATTGTATATTACAGGTGGTCATTGGATATTACAGGTGATCATTGTATATTACAGGTGAACATTGTATATTACAGGTGGTCATGGTATATTACAGGTGATCATGGTATATTACAGGTGATCATGGTATATTACAGGTGATCATTGTATATTACAGATGATCATTGTATGTTACAGGTGTTCATTGTATATTACAAGTGGTCATTGTATATTACATGTGATCATTGTATGTTACAGGTGATCATTGTATATTACAGGTGATCATGGTATATTACAGGTGATCATTGTATATTACAGGTGATCATGGTATATTACAGGTGATCATTGTATATTACAGATGATCATTGTATGTTACAGGTGTTCATTGTATATTACAAGTGGTCATTGTATATTACATGTGATCATTGTATGTTACAGGTGATCATTGTATATTACAGGTGGTCATTGTATATTACAGGTGATCATTGTATATTACAGGTGATCATTGTATATTACAGGTGGTCATTGTATATTACAGGTGATCATTGTATATTTCAGGTGGTCATTGTATATTACAGGTGATCATTGTATATTACAGGTGATCATTGTATATTACAGGTGGTCATTGTATATTACAGGTGATCATTGTATATTACAGGTGGTCATTGTATATTACAGGTGGTCATTGTATATTACAGGTGATCATTGTATATTCCAGGTGATCATTGTATATTACAGGTGGTCATTGTATATTACAGGTGATCATTGTATATTACAGGTGGTCCTTGTATATTACAAGTGATCATTGTATATTACAGGTGGTCCTTGTATATTACAGGTGATCATTGTATATTACAGGTGATCAGGTGTTCACCATGTTAACAATATGACGGGTAGGAAGTTACCACACAACTCTGTTCATTTGTTGTTGGATGTTTGTTTTCTTCACAGGTTTTGTCTGATGTTTTCAATGCCCCAGTTTATATCAAGGACGTGGCCAACTCAGCAGCCCTAGGATGTGCGTTCAGGGCCAAACACAGTGAGTTTTGTTTGTTTGTCTATTGCAGTGATATGTTGAAAACCTTTAAGTTTCAAACATTTTACCATGGACGATGGAAAAAAACATTACATGAATATTTTATAAAAAATTATATGGTACTATTCATACACACAGTGATACATATGAAATATAGTGAGTGAGTGAGTGAGTATGGTTTTACGCCGCTTTTAGCAATATTCCCGCAATATCACCGCGGGGGACACCAGAAATGGGCTTCACACATTGTACCCATATCGGGTATCAAACCTGGGTCTTCGGCGTGACTACCAGACCACCCCCATATGAAATATAAGAAACATTAGCGAACATGGAACATCTCTGGAAATGTAACACATTATATATATATATATATATATATATATTAGAAGTATTCAGGTGTATTTGGACCACTACTCCTAAGATAGTTGGGTGGCGTGGGAAACTCCATTCTGGCATTAGGTTAATGTGTGCTGACAAGATGGACCCCCTTGTAACTGTGAATACTGGAATACTAGCTGGGCATGTTAAATATACATGTATGTGGTTCTTCCTGCCAGGCTGGCTGGGACCGGGGGTGCCCTACATGAAGGGGGTGAATGAGCCATTGTGTGTGTGGCCATGTTATATATACATGTATGTGGTTCTTCCTGCCAGGCTGGCTGGGACCTGGGGTGCCCTACACAGAGGTGGTGTGTGGCCATGTTATATGTACATGTATGTGGTTCTTCCTGCCAGGCTGGCTGGGACCGGGGGTGCCCTACACGGAGGTGGTGAAGGGGGTGAATGAACCAGTGTGTGTGGCCATGTTATATGTACATGTATGTGGTTCTTCCTGCCAGGCTGGCTGGGACCGGGGGTGCCCTACACGGAGGTGGTGAAGGGGGTGAATGAACCAGTGTGTGTGGCCACGCCCACACCGGGAGCAGACAAAGTAAGTACAGTGACACCCTGTTGATCCAGACAGTACTGATTTCACTGAAACTGTGAGATAGTTCTCAATTAATAATACCTGGTTAATACAGTAATGTCGCTTCATATATCATTTTTATACAATTCAGCAAAAATCTTTTTCAAAAGGGGAAATCTGCTAACATTTTTTCCCCAGAGCACCATGTTCTGGCAATCTTGGGATGTAAAAATTGTCTTGTGCTTAAGTCTGACAATAATTTTAGTTGACAGAAAATGAGAAACTCACATGAAAATACAGATGACCTAAAGGGCTTCAGTAGTTTACAGATTCTTCTTCCTTCTAAATATATTAGTTATTTTCCATTTATCATGTTAAGTCTCAGTCCTTTCTGAAATAGAAATGCCTCACCGATTTCTGATTTTTTAGGAAAAAAAGCATTATATTGACTTCAGATGACAGAATAGCCAGCTTGACTGTCCTATTTTTCTTTGTATCAAGAATGTTTTGCATTGGGATGTGGGGGTAAATATATGTTGATAGGATTAAACACACTGGTATGGGTTCAAATTCACTAGGGAGAATCATCCTGATACGAGAGAATTTCATCCCTGACATAAAAAATAGGGTAGGATAATATTCACTCTTACACTAGCTGCTGGTGTTGTTTCAGATATATGAGCCACTGTGTGCCCGCTACAGGGTGTTAGAAGAGAAGATAGCACAGAAGAACTCCTGAGTCAGCAAGTCCAGCCAACACACATAGACCTCTTGACCCCATTGACTTGGACATGGGTTCCAGGGTGTAAGTGTCTGTCGGGTCAACAAACCATTGTGACACTAGGTGCTTTATGGAACTGGCCAGGAGTATTCATCGTCTCTGCTTCTCGTGTTTGTATTCACTGCATTCCTCCCTCACCACTGAATGCATACCTCCATTCAACGCCTAGATGCCATTTATAACCAGTGATTCAAGACAAGACCTGGGTCCACTTGCACAAAGCGATCTTAGCGCTAAGACTATCGTAAGTCTGTGTTAAAGTATGGGAGTTACGATCATCTTAGCGCTAAGATCGCTTTGTGCAAATGAACCCTGGTTCCAGGGAGAGGAAAACCAATGAACACTGATTACATCAGAAATATTTTCTGTGCAACTTTTGCCATTGGCTTGTGGCTACCTACTCTGCAGATTGTTTCAGTATCTGACAAAAGTATAATTGTAGCATTATCACTCGGGGAATATGTGATTTTAAACATAGGCGAGTCATATAAAACCAGAGGGATGCATGAAACCACATATACTAATAAAACAAATTTAATTTACCGTGAATTAAAATAAATTAAAAATTTATAGAAAACAGCTGTTCGATTGAGCTGAGATTTTCTTTTGTTGTGTCACATGACTTTAATTGACTCGTAAACAATGTGTGGCATTTTTCTTCGTACCAGGGTATAAGGGATTTATTCTCCCACTCAGAAATCCATGTGCAGCCTGTTTTCTTCATGGCGGGGTATGAGGGATTTATTGTCCCACTCAGAAATGTATTTTCCTCCCATGTGGGATGCATCATATTTTTCTAAGATCATGTAAACCAATCAGATCTCAATATTCTGACATCTACAGAGACCATGCATGGAATAGGTCTCATGTGACTTCCGTGAGTTATGCATGGTTTCATAACGTGACTAAAACTACCCAACACATGCTACTATTCATAGTACCCCATGTATTCACTGTTGATGGAGGAACACAGTGCATACAAATCCATGAAGTATTGACAATGTAAAGTATTTTAAGAGTGACTAATATTCAAGAAAATGTTTTTTGTGAAGTGCTGAAAAAAGGGTAAAAATGTCCTGGTAGTTGACACTGGGGTGAGAACATACAATGTACATGCATTTTGTTGATTTATCACAAATCTTTCCAAAGCTTCAGATATTGAAGCTCTTGAGCTTATGAATATCAAATTGTCATAAGTCATAAATATACAGGAAAATTCTTCTTGTTCAAGTTTTCTGTGTACTAGTCCCCTGTATCAGTAACATACATAACATATGAGGCCTCATAAAGGAGGTATTAGGAAATTAGTTTTGTTTTGTCCGAACACCATCTCTCATGTTCAGTCATATTTAGTGTCATGTTTCCATGACTTGGTGTAATTTCATATGAGTAATTATGTTGAAAGTATAGTTGCTCTCATATCTGTGATAACATTAGTGTTGGGTATCATCACTGAATTTTCATTGTGATAAATGATATGCATCATCAGTTTCCTGCCATGTACAAGCAAGTTGACTGTGAACAACAAACAAACAAGGAAAGGCAGAAAGAATATCCTCAGCATATCCTTATTTTATTTGCAGATCAGGTATGTTGTCAATTTGGTTATTGTCTTATTTACATTGTCTTTTAGATAATTTCTTTATCAAATGTCAAAGTTGTTTAAGGAACCCTGTATTTATGAATTGTCTCAAGAATGATTCTGTATGCAAACAAAAGATTGTCTAATTGTCTAATGAACAGAATAAACTGATATTCAGTAGCTTTGATGTGTTTGTTATAGTTAGCAAACTAATGGAAGACTGTGTGTAGCATTAACTAGCAGAGTTACACTGTGGTTAGCCCATTGGTGATACCTAACTAATACGTCCTGAACTGTCTTGTGTGTCATGTCTCCATTCTGTTAGGATGGAGAAGGTGACGGAGGACGAAGGACGCGTGTACCAGTCCTCAAGGTGCAGGAAATCACATTGCTGAGTTGCGGCATGTCAGAAACCTTTGATCATGGGTTTGAATCCCAGAGTTTAACTGATGTTTCTAGTTTTGTCAGCACCATACTTGTGCATGTGGGTTTCACAAAAATGGTACATATCACTGAGGGCTTTCTGACATGAAACTGCCAGTGTGTGATATCACTGGAATACTGTTAAATGTAGTTAGGGTAGCCAATGGGTCAAGGCCATTTATCCTAAGGGAATGAAGAATCTATATACATGTATGTGGTTTGGGCTGGACTCACTTGACCAGACAAACCAGGGGTTGATATTATGAGCAATGTCCCATGCTATCGGAGTACAATGTCACTTGAGGCTGACCACTCAACCTTTTCAATGCAGTGTATTTCGGTGACCAAGTCCCAGTCCCAACTGCCTCCATCTGTATCTTTTATTGTTGTCCACCATATTCGTTGTTCACCATACTCCCTGAACAAATACCCCACAAATAAACAGGATTAAATATATTTTTCAAAGTCGAATTTTCCTCAGATTTTTTCGTGTTTTCTGAATAATATCATCTTTATGAAATGCAACTTTATCAAAAATAGTACTCCTGAGATATTGATGTTTGCCAACATTTTCATTACGTCATCAAACCTTTTTCTTTATTTGAGACGGGCATCGATTCTGTACATGTCTTCCTTGGGTTGTACAGTTTCGGACATTTCTTTGCCAATTTAAACATGTTACCAAATGTTAGACTGTAACATTGCATGAAAAGTTGTCATGTAAATATCTGGGTAATATTTGTCAAAGTTTCTAAAATCTAACATTGTCCGGAAAAATGAAATTTGATGACAATAAAACCGATCGCCCAAACGCATCACGGCAACAGCCATGGTAACCCGATGCACGTGAGTTCCGTGCAAATTGAAATGTGGTCTCCAGAGGCAATGGTGTCACAGCAGTTCTGTACATTGATCAAGTCTTCAGACCACACGTCATACCTCATTTGGCACGTCGCCGCAACCACGAGTTTCAGCATGATAACGCCCGTGACAAGAGACTTCCTCCAGCAGAATGGCATCAGAACCATGCCCTCAGTCTCGATTTAAATCCCATTGAGCACCTGTGGGACGAGATTCAAAGACGGCTGAATGACGTCAGGCGTTCCTCAGAGTGTGGACACACGAAATACTGACATGTGATGCCATTTTCTCAGAGACTAGTGTTGTGTATCACTTTAAGAACATTTGACACTTTAATTTCAACCTTGATGATCAGTTTTGCCAAGTTTCATTTTTTTAATATGTCTCAAGGTATGTTTACAGTGTTTGGACGAATCAGGTTTCTCATATTTCTATCCATGGTGACGTTTCTCTGCGGTTAGTATATATTAAATACTTTCATTTTTCTCCTTTTGTTTTGATAAATGCAACACGATCAGCATTGGAAGAGCCGTGGATTATAGAGAGGTATTATTTGACCTGACAAGTTTTAACTTTCGAGCCCTTTGTACTGATGCTGTCCTATTGTCACCATCGCAAAGCAAAATATTTCAGGCAAATGTCTTAGCTAAACTGACAATCATGAATAACACATTTTGATTGTAAACTTGTTTTGGTTTTAAACAATTCCAAACATGTTTAGGAAACAGACATATTTAGTGATCACAACACGCTTTAATTATCGGACAAGGAATAAACGGGTTTTTACAACAGTGTGGCCTGTAAACGTCTACTGACTAAATTACATAAAGTATCTTGGGCCAAGTCGGACAGAACACAGACCAAACACTTCTGATAGATAGAGAATTTAGAGGAAACGGCTTCACTTTGAGCAACGTGTTAGCTTTAAATACAATGAACAGTGACATTATAACTTTGTGCTTAGTAGGGCTGGGACGGGTAACTCAGGTACTCGGGCCGGGTGGGTACTGAGTAGGACCCGGGTACCCACATGACTATCCGGACCCGTGGTTAGTCACGTGACATATTGTTTCATGACAAAATTTCACAATATAACTACATGGTTATACGACAATTTTAAGTCTCCAATGTTCGTATTCCTTCATCACTATGAACACGTTCCTTCTGACTTATATATGTTTGAACAAAGCTAAAACTTCAGTCATCTTCAGTGTATGCATGACCACATCGTTTATACGTGTATCTAAATACATTCTGCCAGGGCTACTGTCAAACTATTCCCAGTCGGACATTTTGTACATATCTCTTGACACCAACAGCGGGTACCCGGGTAAGGTCGGCTAATAGGGGTGTGGGTACCCGGGTAGTAAATTTGGACTCGTCCCAGCCCCCACTGCTTAGGTAGACATAAAACTAGTCTATAAATGTAAACACATTCGATGATACATCTGTGACGTTTAAGTTGATTTTGATAGTCCGGGTCATTTCGGACAGAACAAAAACTTCTGACAGTTACCATGTTGAGAATGTGGAGGAAAACGGCTTCACTTTAAGCAACGTGTTTGCTTTGAATACGACGAATAGTGACTTTATAAAGTGGTATTTAAAGGGGCACTGATCTAAAGCAATTCCCCGGGACTGGTTGTTGCCTTTGTTATGTTTTTTCCCCGTGAGTACCCGGATGATACGCAACGCAACTGAGCGTGACAAGAGACTGGGCTACCGTCTGCAAGGACAGCTAAATAAACTTGGAGGCAATATTTGTTTTACTCATGTTTGAACACTGATTGGTTAACCGTGATCTATAGAGATATAGTACTAGTCTACAGATGAAAACACATTTGGTGATAGATCTGTGAGGTTTTCGATGTTTTTATCCATACAAGGCAGGTTTTAAATGCCACGATCTGTGACACTATAAAGTGGCATTTAGGTAAATATAATAGTCTTTTTATATTTTAACAGATTCCATGATGCATCTGTGACGTGTAAGTTGACAATGTTGAGAGTGTAGAGCTAAAGAAGATTTCACTTTGACGAACAAGTCTTGTTATATACGATTTACTGTTGTCTTTTAAAGTTGTAATTCGGTATATTAAATATTGTTGGGTGGAGCTTAACATATTATATGATACATCTTTTATGTTTTAATTGAATTTGACGGCCCGGGCCAAGTCGAGCCGAACACTTGAGATTCCCATCTGAATGCACTGAGATGTGAGGAAAATGAAATGGCTTTCCGTAACTTACTTCCGCTCATCGACCGCTCGACTTCCTGACTTTCTAGGGATTTACTCGCAATGACTTAATTATGTTGCGCGTTTGTGGTTTGTGATTGTTCACTATTGTCATGTGTGTATGTTGCATTATTAACATGTAGGTATGGTCATCGATTATGGAGTAATTAGCAAATAACAAATAATATATGTTCATGATAATCATTTTTTTCTAAACTGCACATTCTGAGTCTAAATCTGCAAGATGAGAGACAAAATCCTTCTTTGTACAATTCAAACAATACAAACGTAGCGCCAATTTTGATAAAACTGATCTTTTTAGAATATTTTCTACCCGAGTGATTAGCCACTGTCTTGATACACTCATTGGGTCAGTAAATATATACGGCAAACCACAGTTATCAAGAATAGTTTTAACATTCTTGATCCAAACATTATCATAACTGCTATTGATATGCTGAAGATATGCGAATTTGTATTTCAAGTGCGATAGCTTAATTGAAGTGCCCGGTTTAGAAAGTTTATGCCAATAATTGATAACACGTCTAGCAACTTGAATAGGCAGAGGTGTTCTACCTAGCTCTCCATATACCATGAAGTTAGGGGTAGAGTTTCTAGGGCTACACGCCAGCTAAAGAAATTTGATGTGAATCTTTTCAATAACATCCATGTGTCCATATCCCCATTTTCCCCAACCATATATTAGAATAGGTAAAATTAATGCATTTATCATGTTTATGCGATTTATGCCAAACTTTTTATTACGTCTTAAAATTTCTATTTCTACTGAAGGTAACACCCAGATATGTATTATCATTCACAATTTCTAGCTTAGTGTTTCCATAGTGGAAGGATAAGTTACTATTTCTTGATGGACGGCTCCCAAAGATAAGTATTTTTGTTTTGTTCATATTCACATCTTATTTCCATATGTCACAGTAATTACGAAATGAGTTTAAAGCATCCTGAAGTTTAGGTGCTGAGTCGGCAAAAAGATTACAGTATCGCCGGCCTACAACAAAATGACGAAACATAGACACAAGTTTCCATGATGACAGTCACCAGTTGTAACGCTTGCGCAGCCATCGTCAAGTAAGAATGTTTCAAGATCATTAACAAACAGACAAAACAGAAGTGGCGATAAGTTGTCTCCTTGACGAACGCCTGATTAACATGGGAATGTATCTGTTATTTCACCGTTTGCTAATACACAAGATTTTATAATTGCATACATATTTTGTAGCAACAGTAGAAATTTACCTTTCATACCCGATTTTAATAGTTTGTCCCAACTTTCTATACATTATCGAAGGCTTTTGTGAATTCGAACACACAGTGTATTTATTTTTGTTATCTTTCAAATCTTTATAAGCATATCCATTACAAACATGTTATCATGGACAAATCTTTTCTAAATCCGGCTTGAGCGGTCTTAATAACAAGAAATGTATTCACCGTTATTGAGTATGGTGGTGAAAAGTTTCCCAAAGCAGCTCAGTAATGTAATAGGTCTATGCTCATTTTGGGTCTGATTTGTTGCCTTGACCTTACATGTAGGTCATATGGAGCCTGACAGCCAAGATAAAATTAAATTAAAATACTCAACATATACTTGTCTAAAGGTATCTGTTCCTGGTGACTTATTACGTTTCGGCCTCTTGGTCGATTCATATATTTCTTTTATGTTACGCTATCATTCAGCACATGGTCCTCATTATGAGGGTCGCCATTTTCAGCATCATCTTCTACAGCGCCTCAACAAATACATGCGCCTCGTCATTCGTGACTTCGTGGATCGCACGTGCTGGGTCACAGTGACCTTCAGTTGCTAATTTCAGTAGCTGGGTCAGCCTTGTTACAGTTTCTGTGTCGATATCGTCAACACATGCATTTTCTTTATTCTTTATCATAGCGTTTCGGTTTAGCACTATGTGTATCTGCGGTAGTTTGTTTGGCCTTTGTTTCTTTTGAAGTGTTGGTACTCACATTATTATCAACTTTGTACACAGACATTGGAAATATAATTGGGCAGGGATATTTGAGTACAGGTTGGAGAATTCAGAAATATTAAATTCCTGAAAGCATGGGAGGCACTTGCATGAAGATAAAACATAGTCAACTACACCAGAGTCTTTACACGTCAGTTGACCCACTCATTATCTTGCAGATAAACAAATTTGTATTTTTACAACGTTCTAACAGCTTAAACCCTGAGCCATTTAATTTTCCTACATCTTGATTGCTTCTTGTAAGTGGAAGAGACAAAGATTCTAAAACATTTTCAGGTTCATATATATCCTTCATTTCCTCAATATCTATATCTATATTTAGTTTTTTCAATTACATGTTTATCAACAGTACGGTAATCTCTAAGTGCTTTTGGTTCTTGCATTGAAATCTCCCATTAATAAAATGTAATCACTCTTAGCTTGCATGTGTAAAATAGACTGTTCAAGTATATGTCATCTTTAGCATAGTTAGATCCTTCTGGGGGTAGATATATAACAGCAAAGTATAAATCTTGATCAAAGTTGAACAATGTTTCGGACATACAAAACCACATTGCATACTCACATTTATAGTCAACAGTTGAGATGTAATCAATGTATTTATTCTTACTGCTAAGCCACCACCGCCAGATGCTCCTTGGAATCCTGTTCCATGTTGGAGGTATAACTCTTAACCATCAATATCAAATTCATCAGGTTGATCAGTTTTTGTTTCCTGGATTCCAATTATATCAGATTTGTCAATTAGACTAATAACTTCTGGGTAATCTAATCTTCTTCTTAGTCCACAGTAAAATGTAGATTATATCCAGAATTAGAGAGAAGTGTAGTCGGAAATATTCCCAACATTACTTAAGTCATCCCCTGTCTTATAAAAGACATAAAAGTTACTGGTCCCATAAATGGGGTAATTAGTTTCACAGATACTCCGCAGTAGCTCCGCAGAAATTTTACAAACATTCTGCATAGTCACCGCCTAGCTACGCAAACATTTTACGAACATTCTGCCTAGTCCCCGCGTAGCTACGCAAAAGTTTTACAAACATTCTGCATAGTCACCGGGTAGCTACGCAAACATTTTACGAATATTCTGCCTAGTCCCTGCGTAGCTACGCAAAACTTTTGCAAACATTCTGCGTAGTCCCCGCTTAGCTACGCAAAACTTTTGCAAACATTCTGCGTAGTCCCCGCAGAAATCTTGCCAAATAAACTGAAAGACTTTTGCGCTGTAGTGTAGAACTGTTCTTCACCGCGATACCGAGACCCCTGGGCGGGATCGAACTCCGGACCTCTTGGTCCACTGGCAGAAGTGCTGTCACGGCCCCAAGTAGCGAAGAAGAATGAGTGCAGGAGGTATAAGTAACGTTTAATTATGGATATGTTTTCAGCGCTGAATTGTAAGACGTCTACATGTTAGTGTTGAATTTTGATGCAGGTAATGATCAGATTTCACAGTTTATATTTTAGGTTCATTATTCAACGTTGAATTAAGTCCACGTCACGCCGTCTGCAGAGGAAGTGAGTGGCCATTTGGTCTGACATGTTATAAAGGTTTACAGAAAATGTACCTCAAAATAAAAAGATCCACAACTTTCTGAACCAAACTAGGGTTGGGTTCAACTATGTAATATCTTTAACGAGAGTGATTGGTTGTGGGACCATGTTTGCAAATTGTATTTGCACGATAGTGTTGCCACTGTTTACTTGGGGCTTCTTGAAGGCCCCATTCTTATAATGATCCTCTTTAGACAAGAATGCGTATATCATTCAGCCACATTGATATATGTAATTAGTGTGGCTCTTAAGAACTGATTAATATTATACTATAGCAGCTAATTTATTGTAATCATACACAAATACAAATTTTGTACAAGATTAAAAACAATTCTGCCCCTTTCGCAACACATCATATACTTTGGAGTGTTCTTACATAAATCTAGGCGAATTTTTAAACTTTTGTGAGCACTTTCCACAGAACTAGTTTTAAATTCCATACCTCGCGTGCTTCAGTCATAATCCGTGTAACCATACAGTCAAATGCTATAAAGTCTCAATCCGGCGGTACACATTTCCAGATTTGGTTGAAACTGTTCTCTAAGACTGTTCTCTTAGTGTTTTTATTAACTGGCAACATTTTCGGTTTTTATTAAAACTTTACTGCTGAATAGGTCTAATCATCGCATATTTCTATAACATTATCATCAAACATAAATTTGTTTCTATTTTTCCAAATATTAAGCCAAATATAACAATTCTGATTTTCTAAAGTTTACTTTAGGTTCCAAGTCTGTCAACATAATCCTAAACAAAAGTTTGTTTCATCGGCATTCAATAACAACAAACACTGTATGTTTCCCGCTAGGAACCTGTATGATTGACTCTCAATATTTTTGAAGATAACTGAGAACATCTTTGTAAACAAATTTCCCACCCTGTCTAATTCCATTTTTACAGCCAATATATCCTGATATACTGTTTCACCCTTGGAAACGTTATCATATCCTTTATACATTACAAGAAATACCTTTCCCGATACACTCTAAGACAGGGGCGGCTGGGTCATCTTGCTCTTTATATACAAATTGTTTTGATAATTTCAATTAACCAAGCCTCTGAGACATGCCTATTATCATAATAACATTCAGGTATTACATGTTTTGTAGATAATATGTACTCGTTTTCAATTCCTTCAACACAAACAGCTATATTCCAAGCCTTTACACGTGATTTAGTCCTTCTAAGTCAGTATGTAGTGTTACGCATGATCAGATTACATATGTCTTGTAGAAGAGCTGATTTAGTCATCCAGTGAGTGAGTATGGTTTTACGCCGCTTTTAGCAATCCTCCAGCAATATCACGGCGGGGGACACCAGAAATGGGTTTCACACATTGTACCCATGTCGGAAATCGAACCCGGGTCTTCGGCATGACGAGCGAACGCTTTAACCACTAGGCTACCCGACCGCCCCTTGTCATTCCAAATCAGCATGGGACTTTGTGCGTTATCATACACCGTTATCATACACTATTCCTGTAGATCCACGCAGTCAACACCGGTCACCGCGACTAAATAAAGTCCGAGCGATAACAAATACTCCACCACTCAAGTCAGCAGCTATCAGACAGGACATCCCTTCACCCGCCGACACTCGGTCGACAGGGAGCCGATAACCCCCGATCCACTTCAACAATGGAAGTCCGACCCACCGTCACTTAGCCTACGTAAACAAGAAATGCAGTACACGTGTAACAGGTAATTTATAAAGATTCATGTAGAAGCGAAAAACTTAAGATATTTAGTACGGTGGCCCATAAGGGACATGGAGTCTATTTTTCAATATTTTGATGTTTACCTTACTTTTATCGTAACCTTTTGAAAATTTACACAATTTGCCATACAAATATGTGATAAATCATGTATAAAAACATCCGAAAACATGGAAAATGTACTTTTAAGTAGCTATTGAGTCGCTGAAATGTGAAGTGAAAATGTCAAAAACTAAAATGGAAATATCAAAAACCAAAACGACATTTTCATTTTAGTTTTTGACATTTTCGTTTCGTTTTTCAGCGATTCAATATCTTCTATACACATGATTTATCACATATTTGTAAGACAAATCGTGTTAATTTGCAAAAGGTTACGATAAATGTAAGTGAAATATCAAAATATGGAAAAACAGACTCCATGTCCCTTATGGGCCACCGTAATTTAGTGATACACATAAGGGAGAAAATGTTTAGATCTCAACTTCTTTATTATGAGGAACACAACGTTTCGGAGTATATGCTTACTCCTTCATTAGGTGAATGACTTACTTACTTACTTATATTGGAGATTTAACGTGCGCTTTCCGACTGTAAGCGTATTTCGCACACGGGCCCGGCCAGACCATTTAATGTGTTTCCGAAAAGGGCGAAAGTGATGTTTGCAACCCAGGAGGGGGGTTTAGGGGTTGCTTATATTGCGGTTTCGAAATTTTGAGATTTGGAATAAATGCCAAGAGAGGGTAGGGGGCGAACTAAGGGGCAAGTGTGTGGTAGTTTGATTGTTTGATTATGTGATTTGGTTTTGGTAGTTTATTGGGGTTTTAAATGCGATTTATTAGTCCTGTTTTGATTAAGTATACGCCTAAGGCTTTGAATTTTTCTATTTTATTTTGTGAGATTATGGTTGCTTCTAGAGTAAGAGCCTTATTTAGATTTCGGGTGATTGTAGTGTAGTTCGGTGTGTTAGGTAGTGGGTGCAGTGTATGAGTGCGTGTTCTGGGGTTTCTTGTTGTTTGCAATGTGGGCAGGTTCCTGTTGCGTGTTTTTATTATTATTTTGAGGTGGTTATTTAGGTTGGTATTTCTTACGCTAAGATGCCTAACTGGCTCTAACTGGGGAGCCTCCAAAGATACCCTCCTCTCTCTCTCTACATATCACTAATTAGATCAAAACTAGACTACGGCTGCGCCATATACAACACCCTAAACAACTCTCTATCTAAAAAACTTGACTCAATACAATATCAGGCTCTCAAACTAATTACACGCACCCAAAATGGCACCTCCTACACCTCACTTCAGGCCTTAACAGGAGAAATGCCACTAAGTCTACGCAGCTAAGCTTAAATTTCTGGGCCGCGTCCCAATCAAACCCTCTCATCCAAAACTTAATAAACCAAAACATCAGCCCCAAAAACCAAGCTCTAGCTCGTAAACACCCCTTACTTACCCCAATATCCCAAAGAATAACAAACTACCTAAATGAACACCAAATTAAAAATCTTAAACAAAACTGCAAACAATCAAATATCTTCACCCCTAAACTTAAAATACCCAAAATAGACACAACACTAGCTAGCCAAATAAATAAACAAACCGACCCAAACATAGCTAAAACTACCACACTAGCATACATACACGAAAATTGGCCAAATTGGTGTCACATTTACACGGACGGATCCTCAGATCCGACCTCCAAACACACAGGTTTCGGAGTCCATACCACACAACCAACTAAAACCACACAATCCTTCCGACTCCCAAACAACCAATCAATATTCACGGCAGAACTAATGGGCATGGCCTCAGCCCTCCATAATCAAGAATCCAAAAACCACAAAAAAATCCTAATACTTACCGACTCCCTAAGTGGACTGCAAGCCCTCCAAAACAAAAATACCAAAAACCGACCTAAATTAATAAATCAAATACTTAAAAGCTCCAACGACCTAACTAAGGCAGGCAAACAAATAACCTTCTTGTGGATACCCGCCCACGTAGGTATATACGGTAATGAAAACGCCGATAAAGCAGCTAAACTATCCCTCAAAATCCCAGAAATAAGCTTAAACTTACCCATCTCAAAATCAGAAATTAAAAGTGTAAACAAGCAAAAAATCACAAAAATGGCATAACCTATATCTAAACTCAAATAGCCAAATAAAAAAAGTGCTCAGCAAACCACTAACCAAACCAAAAATTCTCCATCCATAAAAAAAAATCGACAGGAGTAATCACTAAACTCCAAACAGGACACACCAACCTAAATAACCACCTAAAAAAAATTAAAAAACACACTACAGGTAACTGCCCACACTGTAAACAACCAGAAACCCCAGAACACGCACTCATCCACTGCACACACTACCTAACACATCGAACCGAATTACAAACCACCCTCAATCTAAACAAGGCTCTCACTCTAGAAGCAATACTAAACCCACAAAATAAACTAGAAAACTTCAAGGCCTTAGGCGTATTCTTAATCAAAACGGAACTAATAAAACGCATCTAAAAACACTATAACCTACCAAATCAAAATCACACAAACAAGCAAACATCCACCATACCCAGCTCCCTTAGTTCTCCTCCCCAACCCCATCGGCATCTATTCCAAATCTCAAAATTCCCAAATTCTATATAAGCAACCCCTAAACCCCCCTCTTGGGTTGCACAGACCACTTTCGCCCCTTTCGGAAACACATTAAATGGCCTGGCCGGGCCCGTGTGCGAAATACGCATCAGTCGGAAAGCGCACGTTAAATCTCCAAAGTAAGTATGTAAGGCATTCATTCACCTGATGAAGTGCAAATAGAAAAATAACTCAGTAACATTCATGTACTATTGCTAATATTGAAGTAAGTGTATATTTGTGCTCGGTGTGTGTGCCATGGATACACATATAGAAGAAACACATGTATTTTGATCAGAGTTCATTGATATCCCATCAGGAAGTGTGAATCAGGTCCTCGCACATCTGTTTAGTCATGTATCAGGCGTTATACGTCAAGTTTGTCCAAGTGCATTATCAGAGATACACCAAGAAGAAGCATCACACTAGAACATAATCATATACATTTGTCAAGCACAAAACAATGGAGAGAGAGCCCGGACATTTCCTGGAAGCCCTGGGCGGCCATGTAGCTTCACGATCTTAGTTAGTTATACAGCTGAACATTCGTCAATCTGTTTATTCAGTAAACCAACATCTGTATCCCTTGCTTCCTTGAACATCCGATGCGCTGATCACGTTTGGGGTTGGGGATTTGTGTTGGAATATGCAGTTGATAGGCTTTTTAACGAACTAGCACTTGTTTGGCAGATTGGTTTCGTTCAGACTTCTAATCTTGTCCCTTGCCTACCCCGGACTTCATTAATCACAAGTCAATCACATTGATTCCAAAATGAACTGTTTGATTCAGCATAGTTAGCAACTGTGACACTCCTTTCTGTATTTACTAGGGCTATTTCCCGTATTACTCACAAAACTCACAAGAGTGAGTGAGTATGGTTTTACGCCGCTTTTAGCTATATCCCAGCAATATCTCGGCGGGGGACGCCAGAAATGGGCTTCACACGTTGTGCCCATGTCGGGAATCGAACCTGGGTCTTCGGCGTGACGACCGAGCGCTTTAACCACAAGGCTACCCGACCGCCCCTCAAACTCATAAGAAGTCACAACACACTATCCAAAATGTTTTTATGCACAAAACACACGCGTTGTCCATTTGAAGGATATATATATTTGTTATGTAGTTTCGAATGTGACTTTTCCCATTCCTGTTCTGAAACATTTTTGTAAATGTAACTGATTATACATATTTAAGTAAAGATATATCAATATTCTTCGAAACATGAGTCTGCCTCCATGACAATAACATGTTATGGTTTTATTCCACTGATTCACGTACACACTAGCACACACGCTAGACGTAAAACCTTATGAAAACCGCGGGGCAAATAACCAACGTTACCATCGTGTCCTAAAATTGGTTGAATCGCACGCCATATCAACTTTCAACTGTAATAGCAGTTTGTCTCAAACAACAACCCTTTGGAATCAATGGCGTTCTTTTTTAGAGGCGCAATCTGTTGCCGAGGGTGGCCTAGCAGTAACATTGCTCGCTAAGCACGCCAAACTCGAGTTCAATTCAAAATGTATATCTCACTCACTCCAAAGACGTAATAACATTTTTCTGTACACTAGGGATATTCTCAGGAAGAAACTAACTTTGTTTGAGACAGTTATTACTGTTATTAAAGCAAACTATATTTAGTCCTATATATTCAAAATAAAGCGAAATTGATTATGCGCAATATATTGATAGTTTCAGAAAGAAACGTGGTACCGTCACTATAAGTACAATCATAAATCAGAAAGAAATATTACATGCTACTGTAGATGCATACTTTGTATGGAGTTTGTTCAATACTGTATTAAAGTAGTGTAAACTCTTCATTCACAAAATGATTGTAGCTACAGTTCGGTATGACTAGGCGGTTGAGTACTTAATAGTAATCTGCACGACAGTTTACGAACCGGATTTCGATTTCGTTGCGAGATTTTGATTGGACTATGCATAGGTGAGGTGAGGTGAAATTGGGTTTAACGTCGCGTCCAAGATTATTGCACTTATATAGCGACGTGCATGCACGTGTGTGTGTGTGGCTGCTTGTACTAGTCCGGACTGGTGCCGATTTATAGTGCTAGCTCACTGAGATACCATGCCGCAGTTCAACATGAATACCCCACTCAGACACAGTATACTGACTCCGAGCCGACCAGTCCTTGTTTTAGCCACTTTATGTCGAGCGCCAGACAGGGTAACAACAAGTACCATCTTTTAACGTCTTTTGGTATGACGCGGCCGGGGATCGAACCCCGGACCTTCCGCTCTCCGGGCGGACGCTCTACCACAAGACCACGGAGGCGGCGGACTATGCATAGACTCGTTAGTCCAGCCAAAATGTAACTCCATAATACCAGCCTAGTTCGGCAAGGGTGGAAACTGGACTTTTATAGTCAGTTAACACCTTGCCTCGGGAAGATGGCATGTACACTTATGAACGGAATTTACCACTTGAACATAATACCCTTCGGATTCAAATTAACTGTATAATTATCCTTCAAATCTAGTATATTATATAAAGTACATTGTATTTTGCTCTGCTATCTGCTACAATACTGAATTTTTAACACATCCCAGGATCTCAATATCCCCAAATCTCAACATGTTTTTAACATAAACATGTTTATGAAAACTGTGTAATTTTGTTAGTGGTGTCATTCTTTAGTTACAGCGTCCCTTTCGCGCGTCAAAACAGCGCACATACGTTTGCAGCAACTCCACTGTTGTAACACTCGTTATATCAAACTCATGCAGAGTCTTGAGGACTGAGTATGTTTTTTACGCCGCTTTTAGCAATATTCCAGCAATATCACGGCGGGGGACACCAGAAATGGGCTTCACACATTGTACCCATGTCGGGAATCGAACCCGGGTCTTCGGCGCGACGAGCGAACGCTTTAACCACTAGGCTACCCGACCGCCCCAGAGTCTTGAGGAAATGTAATCACAGTGCAATAAAATCAAGCATCTCAGACGTCACATGTCGATCGTTGTGCGAGGTCATTTAAGTGTTTAAGTGATCAATCACATATTCTTATTTGATGATAGTTTCCAACACAAACACATTTAGACATTGAATATACTTGATTATCTGAAGATTGTATCATTTTGCTTTGATAATAAATAAATCCTAAACGTTTTCATTCTAAAAAATTCCCAAACAAATTTAGGATACAAACATATTTCGGCATGGCAAAGCGTGTAAACTATCGGACAAGGATTAAACACTATACAATGTAGACAACGTCTAGGGAGAGGAACTCCCGACTACTAATATAGAGACAGAGATCCTGTTGGATTACTAATTATAAGCTGAGATAGTGATAAGGTTTAGGTCATGAAAGTATTTGAATTACTACACCATACACTGCCTGGGACCCTAGCTTCAATGGCTACGGTATGCAAATATTCCATTTAGGCGAGTGAGATAAGCCATACCGTTAGATTTAGATTTTTCGTAACATTAGTTCTTGAAATACGTGACGTATTAGTTTATTTCAGGAACTCAATACATGCTTTTTCAGTATCCCAGTATCTTCAGCGCACATGTCTGTGACATTGAAAGAAATCACCATTATTCCAACACAATATAAGATATTCCAACATAATATAGGATAAGAGAGAAAAAAACGTTTTCTGTGATGAGTTAAGCAAGAATCAACACGAATGACAAACTACATGGGACATTAACTTGAATAAAAAAGGAAAACATTAAAAAGACACTCATATGCTACAGTCAACTGGACTAAATACATTCGCCTACATTCTGCTGAATGGGATCCTAAGTTGAAGGAGTTTGAGGGAGAATCGTGAAAGACAATTGCATGCTACGACTTGTGATCTAGATAGCATCTTGAAATTT
This sequence comes from Haliotis rufescens, assembly GCF_023055435.1. NCBI lineage: Eukaryota > Metazoa > Mollusca > Gastropoda > Lepetellida > Haliotidae > Haliotis > Haliotis rufescens. Next base: position 53,531,218 of record NW_025963779.1, on the reverse strand, counting down.
CAGCTTAAAGAAATGTCGGAAATGCTAGAAAAAATGCTTTTCTGGCTTCAATAAATAAATACGAATAATAGGGCTATGAAAACAGCACATATCAAAATGAAGCAAATCTACCTTTCTAGCCTGTCGTCACTGCCAGTGATTAGACTAAATAGTTACTTTTACAGGTAAAATTATGATGAACTCTGAAAATATATCCGTGTGATGATGTCATGCATGCATGAAACAGCCTACAGCCTCAGGTACTTACCTGACACATGTCACGAGGTGATGACCTCACGCCTGTGCAACTCACAGGTGCAAATGTCACCTGAGTTGGGGGTTGTCTCAAAATATTTCTGTTATTGTACTTTTTTTAGATATGCGTTGACGGGGTAGCAATTAAGCAATGTACTGTATCATATTAGCTTGGAAAAACGGAATAGTTAAACGCTATGAAACGCGCAGTGTATCGTAAGCCCATCACGTCGAGAGCAATAATTAATGTAGTCCGGGAAACATTCATTATTGTGTATACGTCTAATCGCCCCTGTATCAATGATGTCTCATGTCCTTTTGCGTGACGGCTTTGTTTTTGAGATGACCTCTACTTTTTTATTTTTATTTATTATACCGTGGACTTGTTGGTTTTAAAACCCCAGAGCTTTGGCAGTTCGGTAATACCCTCTGTCTAAACTAATAAATGATTTCCCTCTATTTCTCTCAAGTGTCATGTACAATGTCTATTGGCTTGTTTTTTGTGTGGATGTTGTTGTTGCTACTCTGCAGCAAAGAGGGTTTGGGTGATACCGACACAGTCAGGCTGGTTAGGCTCATCATCAGCCCAGGGACCTTGCCCCCTCTACACGCAGCCCTAGCAACGAATGGGTCTCCCAGGAAGCGCTGCATAGTCAAACCCACCCAGAACTTTTCGGAGAACGTGAAGACTCCCCAATACTGCAGCCATCTGCATTACCCAGATTGTCAGAAGGGTTGTATTCCTGGGGTTTGGATTAGGTTAGCGGGGGTTTGGGTTAGCTAGGTATAGGTTAGCTGGGGTTTGGGTTAGCTAGGTATAGGTTAGCTGGGGTTTAGGTTAGCTAGGTATAGGTTAGCGGGGGTTTGGGTTAGCTAGGTATAGGTTAGGCGGGGTTTGGATTAGCTAGGTATAGCTTAGCCGGGGTTTGGGTTAGCTAGATATAGGTTAGCTGGGGGGTTAGGCGGGGTTTGGATTAGCTAGGTATAGGTTAGCGGGGGTTTTGGTTAGCTAGGTATAGGTTAGCTGGGGTTTGGGTTAGCTAGGTATAGGTTAGCTGGAGTTGGAGTTAGCTAGGTATAGGTTAGCGGGGGTTTGGGTTAGCTAAGTATAGGTTAGTTGGGGTTTGGGTTAGCTAGGTATAGCTTAGCCGGGGTATGGGTTAGCTAGGTATAGGTTAACTGGGGTTTGGGTTAGCTAGGTATGGGTTAGCTGGAGTTTGGGTTAGCTAGGCATAGGTTAGTTGGGGTTTGGGTTAGCTAGGTATAGGTTAGCTGGGGTTTAGGTTAGCTAGGTATAGGTTAGTTGGGGTTCGGGTAAGCTAGGTATAGGTTAGCTAGGGTTTGGGTTAGCTAGGTATAGGTTAGCTTGGGTTTGGATTAGCTAGGAATAGGTAAACCTAGGAGTTGGGGTTAGCTAGGTATAGGTTAGCTGGGGTTTGGGTTAGCTAGGTATAGGTTAGCTGGAGTTGGAGTTAGCTAGGTATAGGTTAGCGGGGGTTTGGGTTAGCTAAGTATAGGTTAGTTGGGGTTTGGGTTAGCTAGGTATAGCTTAGCCGGGGTATGGGTTAGCTAGGTATAGGTTAACTGGGGTTTGAGTTAGCTAGGTATGGGTTAGCTGGAGTTTGGGTTAGCTAGGCATAGGTTAGTTGGGGTTTGGGTTAGCTAGGTATAGGTTAGCTGGGGTTTAGGTTAGCTAGGTATAGGTTAGTTGGGGTTCGGGTAAGCTAGGTATAGGTTAGCTAGGGTTTGGGTTAGCTAGGTATAGGTTAGCTTGGGTTTGGATTAGCTAGGAATAGGTAAACCTAGGAGTTGGGGTTAGCTAGGTATAGGTTAGCTGGGGTTTGCGTTAGCTAGGTATAAGTTAGCGGGTTTTGGGTTAGCTAGGTACAGGATAGCTAGGGTTTGGGTTAGCTAGGTAGTAGGTATAGGTTAGCTGGGGTTGGGGATAGCTGGGTATAGGGTTAGTTGGTTTATAGGCTAACTGGGTGTTGGTTAGTTTGAGTTAGGGACGGCTGGGAAGAACGTTAGCCGGCGATTGGTTCATATGGGATTTCGGCGAGCTGGAGTTAGGGATACCTGGGTATAGGGTTTGCGTTAGTTAGATGGGGATAGGGCTAGCTGAGGGCTTGGCTAGCAAGAGTTAGGGTTAGCTGGGGATAGGGTTAGATGGGTTAGGATTAAGTGGCGTTTAGAGTTGTTTGTTGTTTAACGCCGCACTCAGCAATATTCCAGCTATATGGTGTCGGTCTGTAAATAATCGAGACTGGACCATACAATCCAGTGAATGATATCATGAGCATCGATCTACACAATTGGGATCAACCAAGTCAGCGAGCCTGATCACCCGATACCGTTAGTCGCGTCTTACGACAAACATAGTCGCCTCTTACGGCAAGTATTGGTTGCTGAAGACCTATTCTTCACGGGTCCATCCTCTATATCTCCAGGGCTCGCATTTCGGTAAACCTACACTCACCTTCACTGACGTTAGTGTAGGTTTAGCGAAATGAGAACCCTGGAGTTATATTGAATGTCAGGGGTCGCTAAAGATTATCAATGCATTTGTTATCAAGAAACTCAGGCGAATGTTAGCACTAACTATATTCTTGCAGTAAAACTATAAGGTTGGGTGTCGGGAAGAGAGAATAAATTAAAGTTAATAGTTAAAACCAATTTAAAAAGCCTTTAGAATCCGTTTGCATATGGGCCTTAGAAAGGTTTTAGAAATGATACACATAAAGAAGAGAATATATGGATGTCAGCTTCTTTATTATGAGGAATACAAAGTTTCGGAGTATATACGCCGTGTTCCTCATAATGAAGAGGTTGACATCCATATTTTCTCTTCCCCGATTGCATATCATTTATCAAAATACCTAAATTTCAAAACCGTTTCCCCAATCGCACATTCAGAGCGACAATAACACACATAGATAAAAGACTGTTACTAACTCTATACATGTCTCACTGTCCATGCATTAACGCTTTCATGTGTGCATATATAGTCTGTTCTGATATTTGACATGCTAAAACCCTGGCCTATATAGTATGTGTTCAGACTATTTCTCGCTTAAACACTCCCTGTAGTTGGTGAATGGTGATTACATCCGCCTCTCTGGTGGACTTTGACAGGATAACGCATGCAGTATCTCAAACTATCTGTGCCTCGGAGATACGGATGTCGAAGAGACGTATGGTAAAGTTGGTATGGTCACCCAATAGTTTACCTTAACATCCAGGATATGACGGGGTTTGACTTGGCCAGTCGCCTTACCCACCAGGTAAGCAAACTGAGCGATTCATGGACTCATGGACTGTAGATGAACTATTGTTTGAAATTGTTTGTTCATTAACATCTGATACAGGACATAGCTCGATGTTGAATGTATACACACTGCAATGACATATATATGTGTCATTGCAGTGTCATTGCAGCGTGTCATTGTAGCATGCCTATCGTCCAATTGTTGATTAAACAAATGGTGAAGCTATGCTAGCAGAAACACTAGGATGAACATGCAACAGGCCGGTAGACTTTGGAGCTGAAGTTCGTTTCTGTCTTTCTGTTGAAAACAGAGTTATATATTTAAGGTACATTAAAATGAGAAGTACATACATATATAGGTTAACCCTTCAGACAACGAATATGCTGTAAATGCACATTAGTAAATATATGTAGTTCTGTTGTCTATACCAGTGAATCTATGTAGATCGTAACTCCCATACTTTAACATAGACTTACGACAGTCATGGCACTAACACTGTTTTGTACAACGGCACCCAATAAGTACAAAAAGTGTAGGGTCTGTTGTCCTGACATGTAAATATATGTAGTGTAGGGTCTGTTGTCCACACCAGTAAATATATGTAGTGTAGGCTCTGTTGTCCTAACATGTAAATATATGTAGTGTAGGGTCTGTTGTCCTTACATGTAAATATATGTAGTGTAGGGTCTGTTGTCCACACCAGTAAATATATGTAGTGTAGGGTCTGTTGTCCTAACATGTAAATATATGCAGTGTAGGGTCTGTTGTCCACACCAGTAAATATATGCAGTGTAGGGTCTGTTGTCCACACCAGTAAATATATGTAGTGTAGTGTTTGTTGTCTTCGCCAGTAACTATATTTAGTGTAGTATGTTGTCTACACCAGTAAATAAATGAAGTGTAATCTTTTGTCTACACCAGTAAATATATGTAGTGTTGTATGTTGTCTACACCAGTAAATATATGTAGTGTTGTATGTTGTCTACACCAGTAAATATATGTGGTGTTGTATGTTGTCTACATCAGTAAATATATGTAGTGTAATCTGTTGTCTACACCAGTAAATATATGTAGTGTAATCTGTTGTCTACACCAGTTAATATATGTAGTGTTGTATGTTGTCTACACCAGTAAATATATGTAGTGTAATCTGTTGTCTACACCAGTAAATATATGTAGTGTAATCTGTTGTCTACACCAGTAAATATATGCAGTGTTGTTTGTTGTCTACATCAGTAAATATATGTAGTGTTGTTTGTTGTCTACACCAGTAAATATATGTAGTGTAATCTGTTGTCTACACAAGTAAATATATGTAGTGTTGTATGATGTCTACACCAGTAAATATATGTAGTGTTGTATGTTGTCTACACCAGTAAATATATGTAGTGTTGTATGTTGTCTACACCAGTTAATATATGTAGTGTAATCTGTTGTCTACACCAGTAAATATATGTAGTGTAATATGTTGTCTACACCAGTAAATATATGTAGTGTTGTACGTTGTCTACATCAGTAAATATATGTAGTGTTGTATGTTGTCTACACCAGTAAATATATGTAGTGTAATCTGTTGTCTACACCAGTAAATATATGTAGTGTTGTACGTTGTCTACATCAGTAAATATATGTAGTGTTGTATGTTGTCTACACCAGTAAATATATGTAGTGTAATCTGTTGTCTACACCAGTAAATATATGTAGTGTTGTACGTTGTCTACATCAGTAAACATATGTAGTGTTGTATGTTGTCTACCCCAGTTAATATATGTAGTGTAATCTGTTGTCTACACCAGTAAATATATGTAGTGTAATCTGTTGTCTACACCAGTAAATATATGTAGTGTTGTATGTTGTCTACACCAGTAAATAAATGTAGTGTAATCTTTTGTCTACACCAGTAAATATATGTAGTGTTGTATGTTGTCTACACCAGTAAATATATGTAGTGTTGTATGTTGTCTACACCAGTAAATATATGTAGTCTAATCCGTTGTTTACATCAGTAAATATATGTAGTGTAATCTGTTGTTTACACAAGTAAATATATGTAGTCTAATCTGTTGTTTACATCAGTAAATAATATGTAGTCTAATCTGTTGTTTACACCAGTAAATATATGTTGTGTAGCGTCTTTTGTCTACACCAGTAAATGTATGTAGTGTAAACACAAGGCATGTAGTACAGTCTGATGTACAGTATCATGTGTGGATGTATTATCTCGCCCAAAGTTTATACCCTACGACCTATGCTTATTCAGGTCATGTGTGTGGTTGTTGAAGGACTGTCACACACAGTGTGCGGTTATCGTGCTGCCTAGATATCTTCGTATTTGTCCTGAAGAGATAACTAAAACTTGTCTCACCGTCTCAAGCTTCATACTGGACCACCTACTGATTTGGACAGGGGTTTCTTGCCAGTCAGAAGGTGACAAGTAAAAACGGTTCCTTGACTGTATACAAGGTGTGCGAAACCTCAAGTCCACGATAATGCGAGCTGTAAATGAGCAAGCAGTGGCGGCACAAGGTACTGTAATGCAATGCAACTTGATACATGGAAATCTTGTCAAGGTGAACAGAAGTCGTATTCCATCATCTGACTTGAGTCTAACCAAAACTTGAGTGTCTCGAAAGCATTTGCATGTCGGAGGGTCTTCATGGGATGTGTTAACATTCTGTAAAATTTGGGGCCTTTATTTAGCAGTCAGTATTTACTCGGATTAGACAGTTAAAAAAGTGGGAGTGGGAGCTGTAACGTTGAAACTAAAATGCAAAATCATGTCTATGCAAATGAGATCGTTAGTCTTTCTTTGTTGAAACATGGGGGACAATTGGTTCCGCTTTCGTTTCACCAATGCAATTCGTGTTTTGCAAATACCACACACTGACACACAGTATCCTCATATCGGAACATATATAGTTAGAGAATAATAACCTACGAACTAAGAGGAATTAAGGATTTAATTTTTGAATTATGTTTGTAGGCCTTTTCTGGAAATGTTGTACGTTTCCAGATCAAAAGTGGAGACTTAAGCTCAGTCAATCTATTGATGGAACCCCGTAAAATGAACCGTCTTTGACGTCATTAATAACAGATGATGTCTAATTAATAATGGATGGCAATGCATTGATATTAGCCACGTTGCTATGTCCTACTTCCCCAACAAAAACAGAAAATAATTCCATCGGTTTATATGCTCCTGTAGGTAAAATAAAGAGGATATTAGGCTAGACTTGACAAATTGCATGTTTAATTCATCAAATGACCTTCCAAAGTTCATATTTTCATGCATGACATTTGGGCAGACTGAAAGTAGCTCAAACAAAAAGCGTTATTTTACCCCATGGGAGTAGATGTTACTTCACCCTAGTGGTATAACGATTTAATATATTGTGCCATAAACCCCAGTGCCACAGCTACAGGAGCTCACCACAACTCAGTAAAGTATCACTTGATGATTTGCCAAAGAAATGTTATTTTGTATAAAAGACATTATACCAAATAATTGGACACAGTGCTTTTGGGATAAATATTCTATTCATTTTTTGGTGATGCCTTACTTTTGAATGGCATCATATTTTTGTATACGTTGACAAGAGATTAACGACTACCCAGCTTTCAGGTCGGTTCATTTTCTAGATCATTGACTGATTGTCATCCAAAATTCCTCTCATTTTTTAAAAATAAGGTAATAATACAGGTGAACGTCCTATAAAAAATTAGGTACCTTATTATGGTATACAAGATTAATGTATACACAACTGTTATTGTATCTCATACTATAACGATGAAGACATGACAATATAAACACGTAATTTTAATATTGAATCAAGATGTAGTTGTTCAAAAGTTCATATGTGTTGTTAGGTCTTCAGCAACCGATGCTTGTCGTAAAAGGCGACTATGCTTGTCGTAAGAGGCGACTAACGGGATCGGGAGGCTAGGCTCGCTGTCTTGAGTTGATCCCAATTGACATATTATCCCAATTTCGTAGATCGATGCTTATGATGTACTTCACTGGATTTTCTGGTCCAGATTCGCCTATTTACATGCGTCCATACCAACGCATTTAAAACAAAACAATTATTTGCTTTCAACCCGAGGCAAGTAAATTAGCTTTGTTCATTACCTGATCACATGGCGTGATACTTTGGTACACATTGTTTGAGCGTGAACGCATTAATTTTTCAATAGTAACGCCACTACCTCAGCTGTTGTAGCGCTGCAGAACGACATACACATTAGTCTCCCGCACGGTGTTTGGTGCAGCGCGTCACTCGCTTATCTCTCCATACACATGCTCTGGTCTCAACACGACACACCTGACGAAATAGTTGTGAGTTATATATTAACCGTCATATTGTATAAATGCACTGTAAGTTTTCTTCTTCATGCATTGCGTATTCCGCGTCAGTTAACCGGTTAACTGTGGAGTTTTTGCAGCTTGCATTGCGCCGCGGTATGTCATCTCTTAAAGATCATGTTGCATTGTTTATTAACAAGTTGTGAACAAGATTCAGGGACAAGTTCTTCCAACTTGGCTTGTCCTCTCCCTACAATTTCAAAATTCTCTTTCTCTACAATATTCTGTACACATATTTACGAAGTACAACAAATAGCTTCTTTTCCCCCATTTGATCCACATTTCAATACTGTATCACAATTTCTTACAATATATATATATTTTCATAGTAAATGCATATTAAAACTTATAGTAATTAGTTATATCGCTTTATTAACTGACAATATTGGATAGCCAAAGCTCTTTTATTAAATACATAGTAACATTTTAGTAATTAGTTATATGTTATTAACTGACAATATTTATTGCCAAAGCTCTTTTATTAAATACATAGTACAATTATAGTAATTAGTAATATGTTATTAACTCACAATATTGGATAGCCAAAGCTCTTTTATTAAATACATAGTACAATTATAGTAATTAGTTATATGTTATTAACAGACAATATTGGATAGCCAAAGCTATTTTATTAAATACATAGTACAATTATAGTAATTAGTTATATGTTATTAACAGACAATATTTTTTGCCAAAGCTCTTTTATTAAATAAATAGTACAATTATAGTAATTAGTTATATGTTATTAACTGACCATATTGGATAGCCAAAGCTCTTTATTAAACACATAGTACAGTTATAAAAATTTGTTATATGTTGTTAACTGACAATATTGGATAGCCAAAGCTCTTTTATTAAATACATAGTACAATTATAGTAATTAGTTATATGTTATTAACTGACAATATTTATTGTCAAAGCTCTTTTATTAAACACATAGTACAATTATAGTAAATAGTTATATGTTATTAATTCAAAATATTCGATAGACAAAGCTCTTTTATTAAATACAAGTACAATTATAGTAAATAGTTATATGTTATGAACTGACAATATTTATTGCCAAAGCTCTTTTATTAAACACATAGTACAATTATAGTAAATAGTTATATGTTATTAACTCACAATATTGGATAAACAAAGCTCTTTTATTAAATACAAGTACAATTATAGTAAAAAGTTATATGTTATTAACTGACAATATTGGATAGCCAAAGCTCTTTTATTAAATACATAGTACAATTATAGTAATTAGTTATATGTTATTAACTGAAAATATTTGATAGCCAAAGCTCTTTTATTAAACACAAAGTACAATTATAGTAATTAGTTATATGTTATTAACTCACAATATTGGATAGCTAAAGCTCTTTTATTAAATACATAGTACAATTATAGTAATTAGTAATATGTTATTAACTGACAATATTTGATAGCCAAAGCTATTTTATTAAATACATAGTACAATCATAGTAATTAGTTATATGTGATTAACAGACAATATTTATTGCCAAAGCTCTTTTATTAAATATAAGTACAATTATAGTAATTAGTTATATGTTATTAACTGACGATATTGGATAGCCAAAGCTCTTTTATTTAATACATAGTACAATTATAGTAATTAGTTATATGTTATTAACTGACAATATTGGATAGCCAAAGCTATTTTATTAAATACATAGTACAATCATAGTATTTAGTTATATGTGATTAACAGACAATATTTATTGCCAAAGCTCTTTTATTAAATATAAGTACAATTATAGTAATTAGTTATATGTTATTAACTGACGATATTGGATAGCCAAAGCTCTTTTATTAAATACATAGTACAATTATAGTAATTAGTTATATGTTATTAACTGACAATATTTATTGCCAATGCTCTTTTATTAAATACATAGTACAATATTATAGTAATTAGTTATATGTTATTAACTGACAATGTTGGATAGCCAAAGCTCTTTTATTTAATACATAGTACAATTGTAGTAATTAGTTATATGTTATTAACTGACAATTTTGGATAGACAAAGCACTTTTATTTAATACATATTTCACTTTACACAAATAAGTTATATCGCCATATTAACTGACAGCATTAGATAGCCAAAGTTCTTTTATTAAACACATAGTACAATTATAGTAATTAGTTATATGTTATTAACTGACAATATTGGATAACCAAAGCTCTTATATTTAATACATATTACACTTTACATAAATTAGGTACATCGCCATGTCAACTGACAACATTACATAGCCAAAGCTCTTTTATTAAATAGATAGTACAAGTATATAAATATTACAGTTATTCTTCCCCGCCCTTAAGGCGGGGAAGTATACGGGAAACGTTAAATTTGTGGCATGTATGTCGACATGTTGGTTTATTTGAAATTTCAAGCCACGCATTTACGGAAACAAAACATACAAATCATGTGCGTCGAATGTTGATGCTATTCTTTTCCAGCAATAAGAGATACTTCAAAATCGTCTTTATGTAGTTAATTGATGCATCTGACCGTTTCTGGTCATTATCTGACATTATTAAACCATTCATGTGTAATCCGATGTCCTTTTTTCCTCAAGGACTAATTTTCTGATTTTCACGGTGTATACAAAAGAAGAACTGTGCTCCGGAGATCGTAAATAACAGCATAATAAAAATTATGTTCTGAATATGCTTATTCATGAACAACGACGACATCTCAATTTCAATGTAATATGGCTGAATTCCATATTCTACATACCACACTTTTGATTGTTTGGATGCTTATGTTCACTGGAAATATTTGGAATAGTTATATTCCGTATTTTGAATTAAACCAGTCCCCCGTGTGTGTTTTTTAATCAGTGCACCGCACATAACCACATGTGAAACGTTTGGTAGCAAAGTCACGATCAAAGCAAAATCGGAGTAGTGTGTCAGCGAATTTGCATCAAGGCTGTAGTATTTTTCAACCGTTTAATGGAATTCAATGTACAGCCGTAGCTCTGGTCATTCATATATTTTGTGTCCCATAGCTCAAATCTATTTGCGTCTGTACCGTGTTCCACTGACCTCGATAATCTGTTGGATGAAGGCACAGCTCTCTACAGCCACAAAGTTAACACCGAAGGCTATGAGGAGTATTTAGGTCATAATCAGTCCCCAGCAGCCACTGCCTCAAGCGATATTGTCTACATAACAGATCAGTTTTATGGCTCAGTCACAGGTGCTCCAAATATTGAAGCAGGGAAAACAAATTTCATAGAATCATTTCAAAAAGCAATATTGATATCCCCGTCACTTTTGGTAACTTTTAATGATGTCTCCATTGCAATTTTTACGGATTTCGATTCGTATGCATTATTTGACTGTCATCAGCGGAATGGTCTTGGTCAGATTGATCCGAATGGACAAGCGGTTTTACTTCTGTTTAGTAGTATGGATGAATTGTCATGTTACATCTTAACAGTATATATATATCAGGCTACTATGCTTGTCGTAAGAGGCGTCGATCCCAATTGCGTGGATCGATGCTCATGATATTAGGCACTGGATTGTCTGGTCCAGACTCGATTATTTACAGACCGCCGTCATATAGCTGGGATATTGCTGAGTGCGGCGTTAAACGACAAACCAATCAATCATCATCATATGAACTCAAACCAGTCATTGTTACAAGTAAACCACATTCCACAACAGTTACTGACACTGGATAAAAAACAGTATATAGAAAAAACCAAGTAACTCAACTCATCATGATCACAATTACTAGTCTTTGAAAGAAAGAAATACACACAAAAACTGACCAAAAAACTTAAAACAAGAGACGAGGAATCTCCGTTATTGATTAGTCCCGGTATTGAAATGTTCTGCAACTACGTGATAATATTTTGAGTATGTGCATCTGTGGTTGTGACAAAAAGACCTTATCTAGTATGACTTTTTTTGCCATATGGAGCCCTTGGTATTTTCATTTACATTATTATAACCAAATGCTAAGTGTAAAGAAATGTGATCTATTTTTTGAGTATGTGCATCTGCCAATGTTGTTGGCAGTTTTGATACTATTTCCACATGTTTACATTTGTGCCAGAAATTGCTTCCATTTCCTTCGATCTACTTTTTAAATAAAGACCCAGGTAAGAATAGGTCTTCAGCAACCTATGCTTGCCGTAAGAGGCGACGAACAGGATTGGGTAGTCAGGCTCGCCGATTTGGTCGATGCATAACATCATATTCCAATTGCGTAGTTCGATGCTCTTGGTGTCAATCACTGGATGATCTGGTCCAGACTGGATTATTTACAGACCTCCGTCATATGGCTGGTATAATGCTGAGTGCGGCGTTAAACAAGAAACTATTTTTAAATAGACCTACCCTATGCAAATGTATCAACTGTATTGCCCAATACTCAAAATAAATAATATTTTTTTCCACAACAGCGTTGTGTTATTTGTGGTTAATATAATTATGCTCCATCATGCCTTTCAGTAACATCATAATTATGCGTTTGTGAGGCATCACATATGGCGGGGAACTTTGATGCTCTGCATCAATGTTTTCTTGTATGTTATTGGATAGCCAAAGCTCACATACGCGTCATACAAGGCATGCACAGCACTGAGAAGTTAACATTGTTGGTGCTTCTATAGACTGACCTCTGAGGTGGAAACGTACAGAGTAATACAACCAGTTTTGTATAAGTGCGAATAGCAGGTTAGAATACCTTACATTAACATTTGTTTGTCGTAAGAAGCGAGTAAATCGATCTGGCGTCTGGCTTGAGTGATTGCGTGTCGCACAACAGTGTCGATTATTTATAATGTCCCGGTAGCCATCATATTGCTGGAATATTTCGTGAGTGCGGCGTTAAACAACGCGCTGTATCAACACTTTTACCTTTATGTATATCCGCAAAGGCAATCTTACTGTGATTATATTTATGTCTTGTCAAGGAAAAACAGTAATAATTATGATGATAGGGACTATGTAGGCCTACAGATCCAGTGTAGCTTTGGAAACAACAACCCGAAGTCAAGTATTGTCCCTGGTCAGCGGCTAGGCAGGTTGGCTCTCTGACGCCTCTGACATGTCTGCCTCGTTACCATAATCATGATTACAGTAAACTACGGTTATAACGAACTCAAAGAGACCACTAATTTTACTTCGTTATAACCGTAATTTGTTATAAACATATATATATATATATATATATATATATATATATATATATATATATATATACAAAAATGAGGTAAATGTTCACTCGGTGTACATGTAATATATAATAAAATAATAAAGTCCACGTTAGTCCATCATCTTCTTTATATCAGTTTCATACATAGTACTTTCGCTGTCTCATGACAGCTCTTCAGTGTAACTGACAATGACATATAATGACGTCATACCTATGATGACGTCATAAATTACGAACTGGGTTGTTTTTTGTCCCAGCCATTTGCTGTATATATATATATATATATATATATATATATATATATATATATATATATATATAATAAAATAATAAAGTCCACGTTAGTCCATCATCTTCTTTATATCAGTTTCATACATAGTACTTTCGCTGTCTCATGACAGCTCTTCAGTGTAACTGACAATGACATATAATGACGTCATACTTATGATGACGTCATAAATTACAACTGTGACGTCACAATGTATTTACACACTCCAGCGACGACACAGAAAAAGAACAAATGTTTATCCAATTGATGAAACCAAAGTTGAACTCTAGAATGTATTAATAGATTTGTCATTTCAATCGTAAATGTTGCACTGTTACTTTACAAATACTGTATATTTAATTCAAAAGTCTCCCTACAATTGTTAAATTACTTGGTGTCGTCGCTGGAGTGTGTAAATACATTGTGACGTCACAGTTGTAATTTATGACGTCATCATAAGTATGACGTCATTATATGTCATTGTCAGTTACACTGAAGAGCTGAGACAGCGAAAGTACTATGTATGAAACTGATATAAAGAAGATGATGGACTAACGTGGACTTTATTATTTTATTATATATATATATATATACAGCAAATGGCTGGGACAAAAAACAACCCAGTTCGTTATATCCGCCAGTTCGTTATTTATAAGCGTGTTCGTTATAACCGTAGTTAACTGAATATAGATGCTGTATTTATTACATCACCAAAAACGTGTTGTGGACCCACTGATGAACTGTGTTTGAAGGACAGATATCCCACACAATTCAGACCGGAATACAAGCCAGACCAGTCTCACAGTCCCTGAACCATATTATGTTCCCTTCCTCCTGCAAAAACCCTAAATGAAGTAAGTTAAGATTATCCGCATGTTCTGAATCTTCCTTCTCACGGTGATCTCTTTTCAAATTAAATGTTATGTGTTTCTATCAAAATAAGGTATTATCAGTGACTACGCGTTAGTATAGGCAGACCAATATTAAGGCGGTTTTAATGAGCATATGGGCCTATTTTGGGGTGTAGGTAAAAGCATCATCTCAAATGCTCTTTCACTTTCAAACCAGCTGTTTATTTATGAAGAATGAAAACAATAAAATATTTCACCATAACTTTTGTAAAGTTGGCGAAACCGCATTATCAGTGGTTCATATCAAGCTCCTCACAGCGATAGCCCGTTCGCGGAGCTCTCAATACTCTATACCGAGAGTGTAACGAAGGTGTCACGCGCTGGGAAGGAGCTTGGGAAAGGGAGGTCACTCTTATTTCAAACGGGAGCTAACTCCGTTGTTTTCGTATTTGCGAGAAATGGCGTCAATCACGTTGTACGCTGTTGGTCCAGGTATTAAATGCCCAGCTTATCTCTAAGGTAAAACGTATTCTTAATTAAATGTTTGAATGCATTATATATTTATGTGTCCATCCGTACATCTTCTAAAAGTTCTTAGATAGGTTTAGTGCTGATAACCATTGGGTAGACTGCAGTATTTGGGTCCCCACTTCGGAAGGAACGTTTTTACGTGTTTACGGAAGCTGTCGATTGAAAAACGTTCCACGCATGCGCAGTTCGTTATTTACGGTCGAAGCGAGAGGATTTGTTGGCCGCCATTTTTCTCCCGAACGCTGTCTGCAGTTCAGTATTTTCTTACACAGACAACACACGGGGGGTGCAAGGGTGGTTTGTCCCCCCTTGTCGAAATATTAAAGTAAAAATGGGGGGTAAAGGGGGGTTACACCCCCCTTTTTTCAAATAAATCGCACGACGGTAAGTTCATTCTGTTACTTGAACAATATATTTTGTTCGGCGGACAACACAGCGGGGTTCAAGGCAGGTACAACCCCACCTTTATGACATTTTTAAAGAAAAATACGGGGGTAAAGGGGGAGGATCCCCCTTTTTCAAATATATCGCAATATGGTATAACTTCATTCATGAAAGCATGTGAATTTTCATAGGAAAATGATCATCGATAGATACTTTCTCATTCAAACAAATCATTTGAAACGCTGAATTCGTTTTGACTGTCATATAGATTCTAGGACCTAAGTCTGTGGATCCATCTAGACCTAGTTCAATTTCTTTTTCTGCTTCTTTTTCATCTTTTTCTTAAACGATCATTTTGCTTCCTAAGTTTAATAAATGTAAACACGGCCGGTGAACTTAGAAACTGATCAATTGAACAACTGAAATATTTCTTTTCTGATAATGTTTTAAACAAAATAGTTGTCATACATTCCCGCATTCGCCCCATACCTATGCAAAGATATCTTCACTGTACGCCAAGTCGACTCTGTTTTATTTGTTCAAGCCACACTTTATGAATTTACAAGTTATGAGCGAAGTTGCTTGCGTAGTAACGAGTCCATATAAGGAAAGTCACATGATCAGACACGTGACGTCTTACCTCATTTATGTCCCGCCCACAAACAACAAGAAGTTGACAGTACAATAATTCGGCTTCACTTTCTATCGTAAAACTCTCGATCCCCACAGGGGCGAAGTTTTAGACCATACATTTCACGTCCAGCTCATTTTTGGGGTCCTTTTTGCTAAAAAATGCCTCCTAACGGATTTCGGCACGCTTGCCCGTGCGCGCTTATATAAGCGAAGCTGCCTTCGGCAGCTTCCGTACTGAAACTGCCGAAGGCAGTGGTTGCCTTACGGAAACCCCCGAAGTGGGGACCCAAATACTGCAGTTGACCCCTGATGACAACAGGAGGGACCACATTTATTAATCGCGAAATTCTACTTAAATATTGATAATCATTTTCTCAAATGTGGGCCCACATTGTTCCCGTCATATATGGTGATCGAAACAAATGGACCCACATTTGTATATCGCCTAGGGGGTAGACGTTCTTCCGGCATAGTTATTGTAACAGGAGGGACCACATTTATAAATCGCTACGCTTCATTAGCTTGGCTTACTTATAACCATTTTCTAAAATGTGGGCCCAGATTGTTCCCGTCTTATAGTGATCGAAACAGGTGGGCCCACATTTGTAAATCGCTGGGCTTCATTGGGTTGACTAAGTCATTTAGGCTAGTGGGTCTCACATTTGTCATTTTTTTGCATGGGTGTGTGACATTACATATTATTCACATTTTGTAATATTGATGGGAAATATCTTTATAAATTATTTAGTGTGACGTTAATTCCACGAAAGGCACACAAAGTCTTTGAAGTTTGAATAACGACATCATAGCTGACCACACTAGTTTTGCAAAAATAGTTACAAAGCAAGAAACTTAGATCTAGATCTTATTCAAATATCATTTACAGAGGCAATACCACTCATTCTACTTTTGCCAGTATAACACATCAATCTAATTATAAGTTTTGGTGGCGATATAAGCCTGAAAATATGTCTACACTTGAATTGATCTCGGACATGATACAAGCCTCAAACTTGTTCCATAAAATATAACTCATGAATATTAATGACCCCACGACCTAGTTTGGCGATGTTCGTACAAGTGAATTCTGCTGTATTGTCATCACATTTGTACATTCTAATCCAATTATAAGTCATAATACTTATTTTAAATAGACGAAATAGCAGTTCGTAATGCAGGTTTGTTTACGTAGTACATATTCTCAACAACAAGTGCGTTTAGGTTCGAATGTAGGCCCACCTCGAACTTTCGATTTCGCCAGACAGTTTAATATTAGTTTAAATTTTGCTCTTTAAAAAAAGCTGTGGAAGGGAACTTAATACCATGTTTCTCGATGTAGATATTTCTGTTATAGATTCAAGAATAAATTCATGAATGAACACTCACTCAATCGATTCACGTAACTAAAACCAAATTATTTATCCTTGAACATTTAAATAAACCACTGCATTTATTTGCGCTGAAAATGTATCCCATAGGCTTTGGAAAGATATTTATTTTGTTAAATTAAGATTTACACGTGTCTTTGTGGAATAGCTGGTTCTTTCAACACCCATTAGATTTAGTGAGTTAGTGAGTATTGTTTTACGCCGCTTTGAGCAAGTTTCCAGGGGAACATCAGAATTGGGCTTCACACATTGTACCCATGTCGGGAATCGAACCCGGGTCTTCGGCGTGACGAGCGAACGCTTTAACCACTAGGCTACCTGATCGCCCTCAACTCCCATTAGACATATACATCAGAAAAAAACATTGAAGGCGCTAATTACCGTATAATAAAAGACATAATACCCAATAATTTGACAAAGTACTTTTTACAATAAATATTCAATTTAATTTTTGGTGATAGCTTTGGTAATGACATCATATATTTTTGATATGCTGACAAGAGAATATTTACTACCGTGGTTTTAGGTCGGTTCATTTTCTAGATCATTGACTGATTTTCGTAAAAGGCGACGATGCTTATCGTAAGAGACGACTAACGGGTGGTCAGACTCGTTGTCTGAACAAATGGTTTGTTGTATCATAGTTTGAAGACTGATTAATCTGTAAAGTTACATAATCCTTATCAATATAATTCCCATTGGGTTTCTACCCATGGAATTCAGCAACCAGTGCTTTTAGTAGGTGGTCACTAGCGGGGTCGGGTGGTCAGGCTCGCTGACTTGGTTGATGTCATTGTATCCCTATTGTGTAGATGGATATGGTTGATTTCATTAACTGGGTTGTCTGGTCCAGACTCGATTATTTACAGGCCACCCTCATATAGCTGGAACAATGCTGAGTGCAGTGTTAAACGAAAAACTATTTGTTTTCGGTTATTAAAAGATTTATCACGATGTTTAGTTTCTTTTGCATTTGAGTATATCTGATGTTGGTACTTCAACACCATGGAGGGGAGAAGACGTGAAACGGGGTTTAACGTTGCTCCCAAGATAACTGCACTTAATATATAGCGACGTGCATGGATCTACCGGTACTTTTCGTAGGCTGGTCACTAGCGGGGTCGGGTGGTCAGGCTGGCTGACTTGGTAAATGCATGTCACCCTATCCCCATTGTGTGGATCAATGCTCATGATATCAATCACTGGGTTGTCTGGTCCAGACTCGATTAAGGCCGTAGTTAACTTTTTTTGACAGGGGGGGGGGGGGGGGGGGGGGCAAGTATTTGTACAAGTATCACTTGTCCCCAACTTGATTCAAATAAAACAGTTTTCTATAAACAATCTAGGGGGGGAACTGCCCTCCCTGCATCCCCGGCTGGCTACGGCACTGTACACAGTATACTGACTCCGAGCCGACCAGTACGAAAAGTACTGGTTGGTCCATGCACGTCGCTGTATAAGTGTATAAGTGATTTCATTGGTTAAAATTAGAATACTTTCTGTTAGACGGGACTTGACCCTCGGACAGTGGCTAGGCAGGTTGGCCCTCTGACGCCTTTTATATGCTGCCTGGCCATGTATGTCCCATTACCACAATCGTGATTATACAGATGCTGTAATTATTATATCACAAATAAAGTGTTGTGGACCCACGGATGGACTCCTGTGTTTGAAGGACAGATATCCCAAACTTAACAGCCCGGGATACTGACACTGGGAGATTTCCCGGATTTGCTGCCAGGAATATATCCCTTCTGACAATCTGGGTAAGCAGAAGGCAGCAGTTTGGGGGAGTCTTCACATTCTGGATTCTGTGTTAGAATACATTGTATACTAGTCGATTCTATGCTGGCTCGGTTGATTCCGTGCAATATCGGCGTTGATTGTTGCTTACAATATCGATTACTGGTTTATCTGATCCAAACTCGATGATATCATACAGCTGGAATAGTGTGGCGTTAAACAACTAACATACAATCAAACAAATTAACTATTGTTATCATATAACCCATGAAGATCCGGGATAGAATATGTCTTCAGTAAACCATGCTTGCCGTTAAAGGCGACTATGCTTGTCGTAAGAGGTGACTAACGGAATCGAGTGGTCTGGCTCGCTGACTTGGTTGATGCATGTCAGTTTTTATCGCGTAGACCGGTGCTCATGATGTCAATCACTGGAATGTCTGGTCCAGACTCGATTATTTACAGACCGCCATCATATAGCTTGGATATTGCTGAGTGCAGCATTGAACAACAATCAACATCAACAACAAAACATATAGTTAAAACGTCCCAGGTAATCGCCATTCGTTGTATCCAATAAGACTTAGGGAACAATGAAGGTCTTCTTTGTCTTTTACCGGGAAAGATCGGTTTAGTCTGACTACAGTCACTCATAGTCTTCATTTGTCTTTTCGCAGATATCAAGGTGTCACGGACAACGTTCCATCGGAATGAACGTTAAACGCTTCATCATCATCGGCATCCTTTCGCTGGTACTACTGGTCATCATGGTCACTCAGCTGTCGACATTCGGAACAAACCCGCACAGACAACACAAACTCGAAACATCAACTACGATTCAACCACTAATTCAACAACCAGTCATTGTTGCAACAAAATGGCCACCGTTGTACTTTGACCCGAATAATTTCTATGGAGATAGGCGCCTACTTCAATATAAGAGTCATTTTGTGCCCAAAGAAAAGAGAGTAACTCCACTAGACTTTAAATTCCTGATTCCAGGTGAAAAAGTATGTGCCGGCAAAGGAGGACCGACATTGCTGGTGATGGTGATGTCACTTCCGGACAACTCCGCAGAGCGTCAAGCTATCCGTGACACGTGGGGTTGTCTTGCATCCGGACACCCGTGGCCGGGCGGCGAAACCATTAATGGGACGATGAAGGTCATCTTCGTTTTTGGAAACACAGGGAACAAAAACCACAACAAACTGTTACGGTCAGAATCAATAATAAAGGGCGACATAGTACAAAGTGATTTTAAAGAATCCTACGTTCATTTGACTTATAAAGTGTTGATGGGTTACAAATGGGCTCAGCAATACTGCCCTGGCACCAAGTTCATCATGAAGGTAGATGAGGATACGTTTTTCCACGTTCCTTTTGTATTCAGTCTTTTTGAGAAACAGAGCTGGAATAATACAATATATGGACCATTTTTCAAAGTAGACAATGTATCTCGGGCTAAAAAGTTCCGGGTGGAACCAGCCGCCTACGCTCCCCCTCTGTATCCGCCCCACGTAAAGGGCAACCTTTATTTTATGCCTTCGGAACTTGCCTTTAAGATAGCCAAGGTGGCGGAATACATGCCGTATGTGAACATTGAAGATGCATACATTACCGGCGTCTTAGCCAAAATATTTGATGCCAGACATGTGGGTATTGATAAATTAGTGTACCATTTACGGAAACCAGCTAAAGCTTGTGATATTGCATCTAAAAAGAAAATGATTTCACAACAAATAACTGCGAGTGTATTCTACTTGATATGGGATCGTATCCGATTCAAAGAATTGTGCACAAATGGGCCATTCATATGAGTCATCTTTGGTGCGGAAAACGATAAACGTGTTATTAACACTGCCTTACTGCTGTTAATGGCCATCAAGGAAACAGGTGTTGGTACTTTGCAAGGACAAGAACAAAAGAACAAGAACCGTGTTACCATTTGTGTCTAAGCAATATTATATGGCCCGATTCTGGTCTCGTTGCCATGGTTTCGTATCCCCCCAAGAAAAAAACAAACAAAAACAACAACAAACTAAAACAACAAAAACAAACCAAACAAAAACAAAACACAACAAAAACAACAACAAAAATAAAGTACCCGGGATCGCTAGAGTTGTGTCTGTGCATGATTATATATCCTATAAATCTAGTCTCGTTGTCATAGTTTCTTTTGGTTTAGCTCTATTGGCCGATAGCCTTATATTGGTGAAGGTTTCATGTTGACATGCCTGCACTTCTGGTGTTTCCATGTTACGATCATCCTCGATTATCCAGTGTATCTTATCTACATTCTGTGATGATATGTCAGCGAATCTTTTTGTCGTTTGAGTTCGTTTTCGTGGTGCAGTAGTCATGCTAATTTGAAGGCTTCGAACCCTTGTACCTCGAATTGAGATACCTCGAGGCTGATTAGCACGTTCACCTGACGCGATCTCCTATGGAGGTGTTCTCAGATCTCGCAGAGGTATCGGAGTGAGTGAGTAATTGGGTAGGAGGTTGCAATTGAGTGGTTGACTGAGTGAGGTTAAACGCCGCGTTGAGCAGTTATGTGATGGTGTGTCGGCTTATTGTGGGAGGATAGCCCGAAGTAATGCAGGTCTTAGACGTTTACATTATTGAAAACCGCGAGCACTAGTATGGTGATGCCAAACCAATGATCATTATCAGAGCGTATCTGGAATTCGAACCCGACCATAGGATCCAGGCACGCTGAAGGGACGAAACTCTGCACAACGATTTGCATACTTTGTACTACTGAACTAAACGAGCCCTTTAACAGGAGGTCTGTACAGTTAGCCTTCGTTGTTCTCAAAATTCTAGCTTGATGTCTGACATAAATCAGTGGGGTTTCTCAGTCAAAACTATGTGGTGATATATTGTGATACCAGCGGATTCATTGCCATACTTCTTTGGATCGTTACGATGGGTCGAACAAAACCGTATTATTATATTAGTTACATAACTTTAACATCCCATCAACTGACTTGGTTGAAGCATGTCATCAATCCCAAATGCGTGGATCGATGCTCATGATATTAATCACTGGATTGTCTGGTCCAGACTTGATTATTTACAGACGTCCGTCATATAGCTGGAATATTGCTGAGTGCGGCGTAAAACCAACCAACCAACCCGACAAACCCGATTTTCATCAGTGGCGCAGCGCTGTCTCAAGTGAAAAGGTCGCCTTTGTCAGGGCCAAGAAATTTAGATCAGCATGTTATGTTATCAGCATTAACTGTTATATCTATTAATATGTATTTTCGTAGTGATATTTCTAATAATAGTAATACTTCTCAGTATTCATTGCATTTTTATGTCAAGTCAATGAGCCATTTAGCACGATTTATCAAAGAATCTCGGCCCTGTACAAACACGTACCTAATCTGGGATTCGAAACCATGAATCGTCATAGCTGGGGGCACATCTGTGTATAGCGAAAAAAACACCGTCAACAGATTTTGTTTTGTATACTAATCGAAAAAAAGTAAACTGTGCTTCATATAAAGTGGTGTAAATATGATGATATTGAAAACAACAACATAATATTTGGTCATTCGTCTAATCAATATTTCACATTCATTGACAAAACCCATACATGGTACCAGAGACAGAGCGACACGCTCTTTTAAAAAGAGGTGTGGTGCATTAACTAAATGAACAAGGTCAATATATCGGGTGTGACCACCATTTGCGTCAATACAGGTGAGGCATCGGCAACGCACTTGAAGGCACCAGATTATTGAAAACAGCCTGGGGGATGTCCCAAATGTCAACCAAAGATTGGCCCAACTGAGCTTGCGTTGCCGACTCGTTTTGGTCCTGTCGTATGCGTTGTTGCATCTCATCACATACATGTTCTATGAGGGAAAGGTCTAAAGAAACAGCAGACCATGGTAGTAGGGCAATGTTATGCTGCCTCAAAAAGTCTGTCACAATACATGCAACATGAAGAACATGATCTCGAACAATGTTGTCACGGTAGCTTGCGCCATTCACACTGCCATTAACAATGATAAGTTGTGTTCCCCCCATGAATTGGGTATCTACCCGAGGCAAGGAAGTTAACTAACAGTAAAAGTCCAGTTTCCACACTTGTCGAACTAGTCTGGAATTCCGGAGTTACATTTTGGCTGGAATAACGAGTCTATACAATGTCCAGTCAAATCGCGTAACGAACAGGACATCTGCTTTGTAAACAACATGGATTTCAACGTGCAGATTTCGATCAACTGCAGGATTTGCAAAGCATGTGTACAGCCAACTGGTCGTCGACAGATATTTTGCAAATACTTTCATGTTTTTGATCAAGCTGCTCAAGTGATTTGATGCACGTCGCGGAGTAAGACCCGTTTTATTACAATGTTGATCTTGATTAACGATCAGATCGACTTCACTGGGCGCTGCCATTTTGTTTGAAGCAAATGCAAATCTCGTTATATGAGCGATAGAATCTGATTGGTCAAAAGGAGGGTCATAGAAGGGACAAAACTCGTAATAACCACTGACATGCCAGCGTAGTTTGGCTAGGGTGAAAACTGGTCTTTTAAAGTCAGTTAACCTCCTGACTCGGGAAGATGTGAGTTGTGATCCGACCCCATACCATTAAACTTCCACCCCCTAACTGACGACGTTGAGTAACGCAAACATCGCTAAAACGACCTCCTGTACGCATGTAGGCCCTTGCACGACCATCACGGCTGCCAAGGTGACTCACGTATGAGCAGTATACTGTCCGGGTCTTCTGAACTTCAGATGCTGTCTACACCAAGCTCATCTTCCCGAGGCAAGAGAGTAAACTGACTTCAAAAGTTCAGTTTCCACCCTCGCCGAACTAGGCTGGAATTCCTGGGCTCGATCGTAGCGCCACCAGTGGCTATTGCGAGTTTTGTCCCTTCTAAGCCTTTCCTATGGACCAATCAGATTCCACCTCTAGTATCACTTGCATTTGCCTCAAACAAAACAGCGGCGCCCAGTCAAGACGATCTGATAGATAATCAAGGTCTACATTGTGATAAAACGGGTCTTACATCGGGAAGTGCATTAAACCACGTGAGCAGTTTGATTTAAAACATGAAAAGATTTGGAAAATATCTGTTCACAAGACGTTGGCGGTGCACGTTTGGCAAATCCTGCAATCGACCGAAATCTGTACGACAGTTTACGAACCGGATTTGGATTTCGTTGTGCGATTTTGATTGGACTATGTATAAACTCGTGAGTCCAGCCTAAATGTAACTCCATAATACCAGCCTAGTTCGGCAAGGGTGGAAACTGGACTTTTATAGTCGGTTAACTGTCTTGTCTCGGGAAGATGCACCAAGCTAGGCGTGCTTGACGTGAAAGCAAAATTGGGCGAATCGCTTGATGTTGTGTATCGTTGAGCCACTAATTGGTCTCAACCCAGGAACTGCCGGGGCAGTTTGGTATCGATTCCGTAGATGCACTAACCGAATATGGTTGAACATCAAAATGTTTGGCAATTTCGTTTGGCGCCATTCCTGTTTGCAGCATATCTACGACGCGTAGACGTTATATTTTGAGCAAGCCGTGACATTGCGAAAGCGTTATTTGCGGTTAAAACACGGTGTTTTAATGATCACATGAACACAGTCATTGTGTGCTGTTCACATTAAACGTGTGTAAGCATCATGCTCCCAATATGCACGCAAACATGCAAATTGTGCACCATGGATGAACATGCACTTGCAATTTGTGAATCACGACCTTAAAGTCGAGGAGATATCTTTGTGAAGATGTAATGAAAGACGCATTATTTTATTTCTGAATTAATTTATTTTTATTCAACTAAGCATAGAATTAGTAAGCAATTAAGCATGATTACTTTTTTATATTAATCACTTCTTAAGAAACATACTGAATACATATATCATTCTTTGTGGCCGAGTGATAATAACATAAAAGCGACAAAACCATTTCCATGGTTATAAGAAATCTCCGCTTAAAGCAGGGTTGATCGTACGATTAGACTGCATGATGACCATGTGTTAATGAATCACTAGCATATAGTGTCTCAGGTATTGAAAGATGCATTGTTTAATTTCAGAATAAATATATTTGTATTGAACTTCATATTTATAAAGCACGGTACATTTTTCCATTTAAACAGATAACGATCAATGTCCATCACAACACTGATAATTTCATGATGATTTTAATATTTTATGTCCGCATCTTTTTTTTTTTGGAATGCGAAAGTTCTTGTGAAATTAAGAGTTTTGTCTTTGTTGTTTAATAACTCAGCAATTTGACGGCGGTCTCTAAATAATCGAGTCTGGACTAGACAGCCCAGTGATTGATATTATGTGAGACGTCCAACGCTTTTGGGGTATTTTCAGTGAAGTCCTATGTCTACATACATATCCGTACATATCCAAACAGTCGATAACAAATAGTTCTATTGCATGGTATTCTGCGATATTTCAAAAGCGTTTGATAGAGTATGGCACAGTTGGCTTAGGTATAAATTGTTATGTTATGGTATAAACATGAATTATTAGACTGGCTAGCTGATTACGTAACAGCTCTTGGCTCTTTCTTGTTCCTTGTGTACATCAATGATATTACTGATAAATTGAACTGTGCAACAAGATTGTTTGCCGATGACACATCCCTGGGCTAATAACATTGAATTTATAGAAACTTCTATGAATAGCAATTTAAACAAAATTAATGAATGGGCTCAAGGCTGGTTAATTTTATATGATCCGAGCACAACAAAATCAATTCTTGTTTCCACAAAAGAGCCGCAGAGAACTTTGAAATTATTTTTGGATAATGAAAACATTGTAAATGTTAAAACACACAAACACCTGGGTGTTAGTTATATTGTCGTCATCGTGAAGTATTCTTGGCATATTGATTTAATTATTAAAACATCATAGATGATTCATTCAATGTGAAAGTTAAGTATATGCTCTGTCGTAGTGTGTTGAATCAGATTATGTAATGTTTATTAGATCACATTTTTTTAAGTTTGGGACGGTTGAACCAGAGAGCAGAGTGACAGATTAGAAAAACTCCAACTTGAAGCAGCCAGAATTGTAACTGGTTTACCAACCTATACTTCCGTCAAAAATGTATATTTCGAAACTTCCTGGAGCCCTTATCAGAGCGCAGGAGAAAACGTAAATTGTGTTTATTTTATAAAATATATAACAATATGACACCTTCATACCTTAAAGATCTAGTACCTCACTCTGTAGGGACAAACGTAACATACAACCTTAGAACTGCTCACAACATAACTACGTCTCTATTACGTACTAAGTTATCTGAATCCTCGTTTATACCATCCACTATCAAATTGTGGAATACATTACCTATTCAGCAAAGGAATATTGAAACATTCCCTCGATTTAAATCCAGTTTAAGAACAGATAGATCTACAGTTCCATCAAATTTTTCATATGGTCTAAGGAAAATTAACATAATACATACAAAATTAAGATATGATGACAGTGAATTAAAAAGTGACGTATTTTATAGAAAAGGTTTAAACGAGGATCCAAAATGTGGCAGCCCGTGTAAATATTCATATCATTTTTTCATTGAATGTCCTTTATTTAAATCAGCTAGAAACTAATTGATGCACTCATTATTGTTAATCGTGAAAGATACCTGTGATGTAGTATTGACCTGATGCTAGTTGGCAATGCAGTTTTACCTAATCATGTGAACGAAAGCATTTTTAGGAATGTCCATACATATATTAAGAAAACAAAAAGGTTTGAGTGAGCATTGTGAATGTACATACGTTTCTCTATTTCTTTTCTTTCCGTTCTATCATTTAATTTATTAACTGTAAATAAGCATACATGTAAAGTTACGGGAGAGGGCGTTCTAAGTTGTGATAACTTGTGCCCAATCCTTTTCATGAGAATAAAATATGTTTAAAAACTATGGCGGTGTCCCTAAATAATCGAGTCTGGACCAAACAATCTCGTGATTGATATTGTGAGCAACGATCCACGCTGTCAGGGTACGATGACATGCATCAACCAAGTCACCTAACCCGACCATCCGAGCCATTAAGAATGGGCTCCGCGGTTTGCTCTTGATTTAACATGTCATCCATCAGTTTCATAAGGAGGCAATCTGAACACAGTCACATACGGAAATTTAAACACATGGTTTTCAAGTAAGTTTACGGGGAAGTATTATTTGGATTTAAATTTTAATTTATGAAAACTAAATGTATGTATGAGAAAATAGTCCAAATGGTTCCTCGAAAATGTCCCAAAACTACACTGACACAGCACACACGTACACGTTCTTGTTATAAAATGTGTGTTTGTTGTTTAACGCCGCACTCGGTAATATCCCAGCTATATGACGGCGGTCTGTAAATAATCGAGTCTGGACCAGACACTCCAGTGATTAACGTCATGAGCACCGATCCACGCAATTGGAATACGATGACATGCATTAACCAAGTCAGCGAGCCTGACCTCCCGATCCCGTTGGTCGCCTCTTACGACAAGCATAGTCGCCTTACACGG
Source organism: Haliotis rufescens (assembly GCF_023055435.1). NCBI lineage: Eukaryota > Metazoa > Mollusca > Gastropoda > Lepetellida > Haliotidae > Haliotis > Haliotis rufescens. The sequence goes on along the minus strand of NW_025963779.1, from coordinate 53,503,840 downwards.
ATTGCTGAAGACCTATTCTAACCCGGATCTTAACGTGTCTTACAAAATGAATACTTAGCAACTGAGCATTGCATCCACCCTATCACCATTTTGATAGACTCCTAAAATAACGATAGGTTTGTTGAAGAGACCGTTTGGCATGGACTACCTGCGAAGCCATCTGTTTTCACAATGATGAATGCAGAAGTCGCAGTGAATAATAATTAAAAACGAATATACAAGACGCAATCTTCAGGCACATTTATCATACAATAAGTTAAGAGAGTTAAGCCAAAATAGTCCAAATGGTTCGTCCGAGAAGTCCTAAAACTAGTAGTTCAAACTTCACTGGCAGAGCAAACAAATCCAAAATCTATCTCTCCATGAAGGAACTCGGGAAAATATATTTCAAACAGGACACAAGGACGGCCGAGCACGACTGGGGCTGCTTGGATTCTTCTTCACCAAGATCTTTCACCACAACTTGAGGACTGGCTCTAGAGGCAGGGGCGAGGAGGGAGGTCTGGGGGTCGGGCTGCGTTAAGCGGGGGTTGACGGGGATCGTGAAGACACTGGGGCGCTTATAAGAGAGGAAATAGATGTCCTTAAATCATTGAAATCATTGCCAGTCGATAGTTTAATGAAATAGCCTGTATGTTAAAAACCTGCAGAAAGTCGACCATTTTCGTCATTCGTATTCTTTTATCTGGATATTTAAACATATAGCAAGACTAACGACTAGAAGAAAAGCGACAAAAACATGTCCATGAACGTAGGAAATCTCTACTTGTAAGATTCCGACTAATCATGAGCATGTTTCTGAATCACTATCTAAGAGTGGTGATACCAAGTGTTGAAGAAAAGGTCATGTATCCCGGTCGGAAGTAATTGTATCATACATTTCAGAATAAAATCTGTGGTTATGTTAGGGAGGGGTAGAATAATGAAAGTCACCTTTCTTGTGTTGTTTGGTGAGTACTGATTATTAGAGGCTACTGACTATTTAGTATATGTACTATTTGTCTGAATAATGTCTAAACAAAGATGACTTGTATCAAACTATTGTTAGTTGCAATGGTTCTCGGATTTCTTTTTCTTTTAGTAATGACCTACAGGATCAGGGACAGGAAGAGACTTTTGGGAGACAGGGGCCTGGGAAGTCCTAAACCTGTGGAGATCGTCGTGAGCTATAACAGAATAAATGAAATATGATACAAAATCACATCGATCCTCATTGTAGAGACCAAAAAGAGACTGAGTTTATTGAAAGAAAAATGCGTGTGGTTTTAAGGAGTCAAAGCCAGTAACTTCGGTTGAGATAAAATGGTCTTTGGACATTTTGGGACATGAAGGACATATATTCTTTATACCCATTTAACAGTCCCTCACCCTTGACACAACACTTAGTTAGGAATTGACATCTGAAAAACTACACTATCAATACTTTGTTATAATTGACAGTTTTTATTCTCAGAAAATCATTTTACAATGAGTAGATCCCATAGCCTAGGTAAGTAAGAGCTAGAACATTAATCATCATTTATTGTTACTTTTATAATTTATCATGATACTTTTACAGTGATAAATATTTTACTATGGGAATTAAACTTGACATTAATAACAGAAATCACATCGCTGAGATAATTAAGTTTCCAAGCCTTTTACAAAAACAAACGAGGCCTAGATCTACATTTCCCACCATACAATATAGATCTAGAAATCCCAAAAATACATAAATATACAAGGGACCGGCAAAGAACATGACAACTCCCATCTGCTAATGAGCCGGTCAGTCATTCTCTTTTAATTTCATTGTTTTCCAAATCATCGGCAAGGTCATCATCAGGTTATGAATACAATCCGTCAAAATGTATTAGCCTAATCTGAGACCTTTGAAATCAAAATAAGACGCAATGATAATTAACCACTGAGACCACTGATAGATACCTTGATGATAAACCAAAGCAACAGTGGCATACATCGTGCAAAACGTGCGGTACGTGCGGGATAAGGAGCAAAATGCAAACACAGACGTGGAAACAAAGTGCAGCAGTAACAACCAAAATGGCGTCGTAAGTGGAAAACGGAAGTAGCAACGGTCTCCATGGAGATCCATCAGCGATCGTCGCCACTCGTTCCTTTCCGTGAACTGCTTGTCCCGGAATGAGCGTTGGTCTCGAAAGAGCCTTCTATGTGCAGTAGAATCTTATATGGCTAGAGATTGCAACATAGTATCAATGTATGAAAAGTGTTATTCTAAACCTCTAGACTAGCCTTTAAAAAGTTTTCATGTTTTTTTTACAGCAAAAACAAACCAGCACAGAACCTTCTTTAAATCGCCGATTATTATCACCGGAAATAATCTAAGTTTAAGATGAACTAACAAACAAAAAGACAACCTTTATAAGGTCGGACGTAGTAATTGACTTATACAGAGTATTTCATCTTATAACCATTGATAAAATGCAATAACATGTATCTCTTAGATAACAGTGTCCTTTAGTAACAAGCTCAACAAGCGGCCAAAATGTAAAATTATATCGATTCGGACAGGAAAAGGGACGATAAACCTGACGTTGGTCCCTGGCTAATGTCCGATGTTGTACCACAAGGGGAGACCACTCCCGTTGTTTTTATGGCGTGATTTATCTTGCTGGTAACCGAGGTTACACGACACGAAGAAGAACTTATCGAAAACCATCTTCGGTGCCCCCAGATAGAACCAGTTCAATGTTGTTTTAAGGGTAATGAGTAACTTCGATCAAAACATAATCTGCACTAATTTCTATCAAATTACTATCCGAAATTAGTCAACACTGTATAAAATCCATATGATCAGTTGTTTTGCTATGATATTATCACCAGGTTATTTTACCTACATGTTTCTACAAAATTCATCAATGCGTCAGTTGCGCAGCCTGGCGAAGCATTTGGGTCTTGAAGACAGACTGTTTTTGACCATTTTAATCATTTTACGATAAGCAGTAAATTATTTATTTACGTTAAGCAGTTATTTTTTGGTATTTTCCGTTAAGCATTTACGATAAAAAAAAGAAGATGAATTTTACGTTTACGATAGTGTTTGAAGGGTGTTTTACGTTAAGCATTAAAACCCGTCAGGGCCCTCATGCATGTCATCGATCCCAAATGCGTAGATCGATGCTCATGATATTAATCACAGGATTGTCTGGTCCAGACTCGATTATTCACAGACCACCGTCAAATAGCTGGAATATTGCTGAGTGCGGCGTTAAACAACAAACCAACCAACCAACCAACCAACTGTAGGGTTCTGATGTCTAGGACAAATGCTTCTTGTATTTCTAACATGAAATGCATCGCTGCTTGTCAATTTCACTGTTGATCCCATGAAAAACATGAGAAACATGAGTTTCTTCACGTGACTGAACGCATTCGTCATTGATCCACTGATCTCCCTTACAACTAAACCCAATACAGTTCATAGTGTTTTAAATATGCCTGTGTTCATGAAATATTTTGGTGATATTATTTTCTTGTAAATATAATTTGACGAACAAAGAATTTGCTTCCGTTTTGATGAATCGTATCAAAAGTTTTATTGTTTATTATTAATAATATGGTCTGAAAATCATAATCAATCATCCTATTTGAAAATTGTTGTTAAAGTGTATTATTCTCCTTATTTAACGTACGAGTGTGATTTTGTCGCTCTACGTTAAAATTACTTTCTTCTTCGCAGGGCTGTTTGTCATAATAAACCCAATAACATGGGCAAGTAATATTCAGGTGATTGATAAAGCTGCTCAAGTTGGTCCTATATGCAATATATACTTGCCACAGGACATGCATGTAAGGGGCGACTAACGGGATCGGATGGTCAGGATCGTTGACTTGGTTGATGCATCATATTATGATGTCAGTCACTGGATTGTCTGGTCCAGACTCGATTATGAACAGACTGCCGTCATATAGCTGGAATATTGCTGAGTGAGGCGTTAAACAAAAAAACCCAAAAAACTGAGAGGATGCCAAAGCGCTCAGAAAGGCGAATGAAGAAACTTAATGCACCGGATGGTTTGTGGTACTGTATTCTAAAGGTGCTCCGGCTTGATGACTAGGTTGATGTCGTCGTACCCGACAACGTGGGTCGTTGCTCATGATATCAATCATCAGATGTTTCTGGTCCATACTCGATTATTTACTGATGGAGTATTGCGTAACTGCAGCGTTAAATAAACAAGCAAACAAAACACTCCTTCCTGCAGGCCTTTAGAGATCCGAGGAGGTACCATTTAGATTCTAGCTGTTTCGTTTCGCAATCAACTCACATTCAACTTTTGTGTAATGCTTCAGTTTTCGAAGATTGTTGCTGTTATTTACCGCCATATTAATGTCATCCTTAATTTGCAAGGCAGTTGTTAGATTCTACATTGTTCCAACTGAAGTAACCGCACAGGTGAAACGCTTGTTTACTAGATAAAGCGGACGTATAATACTGATAGATCCAGTTGTTAAATGTACTGACGTTGAATATTTCATAATACACTGGAGGGAAAGGAGTATTCTCACTAAGTTTAGTGACGGTGTGTGACGTGCAGCCGAAGACAGGTCCTGTTGCATTACGGGTGTGATATAGACTAAACAGAAGGTCTTCTGTTCAGGAAGGGGTAAGTATGTATGTACGCACAGTGCTAACGTCGAATATTTTATGTCTCTTCGTGTAATTGCAACAGTCAACTCGCACCCCAGTAGCAGTGTTTTGTTGTCGTAAGGGGAGCCTTGTCCGCTACTTCACAGGCATACATATACTGGTCAAGTATAAGTCTGTTTAAAAGTAAGCAGGTGAAATAACGAAAAGTCCATAGTCTGTAGTTAAAAAGTTGACAGCAATGCAATCTCATTAAAATCAGATCTTAGTTCTTGCTACCGCTCAACAAAAGATTGAAGACATCCCATTACGGGTTATGTCAGACCAAACCTTGCGCAAACTTTGACAGACAAATTGAATGACCAGTCAGAAGGCAGCTTTCTTGTGCTTTACGGCACTAATTTCAAATTGGCGACTACGCTTTGAAACATATTTTGACAAATTCTCAATTACAAATTTGAAACCTGAACAAAAGAAAATTCTCGAATGGCAAATAGATTGGCTAGATTGTATGGATTCAGTCGTTAAACCCATAACTATCGTTGGGAATAAAGTTTTTGAGGTTGCATGATTAGAAATCACATTTCTACTGTCACTTTCATAATCTGGTAAGCCATGCTCTGACTGGTCGGATGAAAGGTTGTTCTGACGTGACCCCTAATGGGATGCCTTCAGATCTTTGTTTAGCGGTAGCGAGAACTAAGGTCTGATTTTAATGAGATTGACAGCAATGCAGATGTACAATGCCCAATTGTTGAACCTTGCAGTTCAGTGGAAAGTGTTGCTAGTTTAGTATGAGTTGTGCAGGTTTCGCCAAGGCTATGATTTGTCTGTTTGTTGTTTAAAGCTGCACTCAGCAATATTCCAGCTACATGATAGTGATCTGTATATAATTAAGTCTGAGCCGGACAATCCATTGATTGACATTAAGAGCATTGATCCGCACACTTTGGATACAATGACATGCATCATCCCAAGTCAGTGATCCTGACCACCCAATCCTGTTTGTTGTCTCTTGACAAGCATAGCTAGGGTGCTTTGGACCTATATTCTTTCACGGAATCCTCACTGATCGAAGGGTATGAAAGTGGAAGTTGTCTTAATTCACTACATATCTTTTTAAGAATCATGAGCACAGTTTAAGGAGTCAAACTACACTAGGGATATATGCAACTTCATTATATTAATCATCACTTCCACATTTCCTATCTCATGCACTGACACTTGGAGCATGCAATTAAACAGCCCCACATACCTTATTTATAAACTTATGCCAGTGTAAGGTATGAAACATAAGTTCTTACCCACTATATGGGCAGATAAAGCCCTGTTCTTCAACATCCTTCCATCCAGCCACTCAGCAATTCCTTTAGCCTTCCAATCCACTAATCCATTCCTCTTTGTACCAATCCAAACCACTAATCCATTCCTCTTTATCCTTCCAACCCACTAGTCCATTCCTCTTTATCCTTCCAACCCACTAATCCATTCCTCTTTATCCTTCGAACCCACTCATCCATTCTACTTTATCCTTCCAACCCACTAATCCATTCCTCTTTATACCAATCCAACCCACTAATCCATTCCTCTTCATCCAGAATTTCCCCCCCCCCCCCCCCCCCCCACACACACACATGCACGCACGCACGCACGCACGCACGCACGCACACACACACATATATATATCCTGCTAATCCATAACCTTTTTATTAGCAGTCCCACTCCACTAATCCATGCTATACACATACTCGCCCGTGAAGAGATCACCCGTTTAATAACCATAGCCATACAGCTGTATTACACATTGTGTAATACCATAGCGTGTGCTTATCTACTGAGAGAACAAGTTTCACAAACAAATATTGAAAACTTCCCAAATCCCAGGGCTTTTATGGTGGCATTGCGTGTAGAGATGATAGAAACACTGAGAGGACCTTATGCTTATGCTAGATGACCCAACAACCCCAATGACACTGCTCTGTTGCTAGGCTGATGTCACATGGCATTGTTTTGCTGGTGGATCTTGCAACAGGAATCCACTAATTTCATCTTAGGTCATTCTGAATTCTGAAGGTAGGCCGTTGTATGGAATTAAATAATATGTGTCAACTTCCTAGTATTACTCTTTTAAAGTCTCCTTTGGATTATGCTGTGGATAGCGTACATGCCTGCCAATTCACAAACGACAGTGAATTATTAAAAAAAGAAGGTTATAAATGGCAAGTAATGAAAAAAAATACTAAACTCACTCTCGTGTAATACCAATTTTATGAAACGAGAGAATATGTCAAATGTTTGGGGTTTATTTCTATATAAGATTAACAAGTATAGTTATTTGATTAATTTATAAACTAAATGATCCACCTATGTCACTGTGATAAAGATTGTGTATGGAAATTCATGTTGCTGCTTGTAATCTGATTGCTGGTTCTCAATGAGAATCTCTGAGATCGATGACGGAAGAATATAAAATCATAAACACTGCATTCAAAAGAAAAACTATCTTCATGTTAAAACTCAGTCAGTGTAGGAAGACAGAGAAAGAGAAGTGATGTAACATGTCTGATCTTTTTCAGTTAACACTTGCCAGCAGATGGTTTGGTAGTTTTGACACATTGTTGCAATTACCGTTAAACAACTTGACATTGAAGCTCCCAAGATTCAAGACACATGCCTTGGTCGAGTTTCATTGATGAGGATGAATTTTGCAACACTCTTGTCCACTTGTTCAAAGGAGGCCTGCTGTCAGTTGCAACACCAAGTTCAAGTCCAAAGCATGATGCAACCTCCAATAAACTTCAATATTAGAGAGTGTCTACCAAATTTGATTGAAATCATTCAAGATGCATCTTGTTTGTCTGTAACTCCTAATGTATGGTGTATATCAGTCCAGTAGTCAATGAACACCTAATTACACACAGACACACCCGTAAAGATCCGGGTTAGAATAGGTCTTCAGCAACCCATGCTTGCCTAAAAGGCGACTATGCTTGTAAAAGGCTACTAACGGGATCGGGTGGTCAGGCTCGCTGACTTGGTTGATGCATGTCATAGTATCCCACTTGCGTCGATCGGTGCACATGGTGTCAATCACTGGATAGTCTGGTTCAGACTCGATTATTTACAGACTGCTGTCATATAGCTTGCACATTGCTTAGTGCGGCGTTAAACAAACAAACAAACAAACATACAGACAATGTATGAGGTCAACAGTCAATAATTAGATTGTCTGGAACCTAGTTGAAACTGAGCACTTGATCGTGCAGTATGGTCCCTCTTTAAGTAACATGCAGCTTTGAGAAACAGCAAGTGCTATGTTCCTTGTATGCAGATCAGTGTGTCACTTGGTACTGCAGTCTAGAAGAAGCCAGGCCTTTTATCCCAACTTAAAACCACACGAACAAACAGTATACATCTATCTATGACAATATACACATGGTACGCAAAGCCCTTGAATTGTTGAATCAGTGTCAACTGTGCTGTATCTTCAATCACCTGGATGTCTGATGTTTGTCACAGTTGACATTATGGATAAATCCTTCAGTAGACAATGATGTATTGATCTTATGGGATTGAGATTGTGATTGGCCCTCGTTCAGATAACCCAATGCCCCAACATGTTTGCCTATATTCAGTTGTTGGTTCATCGTTGTGTGTTTGCCAGCTGTCATACCATGGAGGTGTGCATGTGCATTGCACGAGTCTGTGTGAACAATGTTATTGTGGCATTCGAGTTGGTTATGAAGAAAACGTCAACATACAATAGTTGATGTACATGTGAGAATGTGTATACAGAGGAAGAGGGATTGAACGTCAGTAGGAATGCCAACAATCAGATGTTCATACAGGCCCAGATGTTCATTGCTTACATCATAATATAGACCCTGTCCTTATCTTATCCTCTCTGTTGATATTCATAATATACAAAATCTGGCAAATTGGCCGCTGATTCTTTCATAGCGGCATAATAACTACTTGCTTGTGTCTGCTGTGCTTCAGGTACACAGAAGCCGGTACAATGACAGCAAGCCAAGAAGCACCTTTCTATGTTTAATGTTTGTTATTCAATCATTCTGTGAAATGTTACCATGACAAGTGTGTAAGACTAGAGATAGATAGGTATTCTGTGTATCTGGTTGTTGATATAGGCCATGGAAAGATACATTCCGTTGAGAGGAACAGTCCATATGGTGTTGTGTTCCATGGAACCAATTATCTTGGTATGGATCCCCTGGGCACTTGGAAAGCCAGATGAACTTTCCTAATATCAAACAAGGTTATCCCGGATTAGTACAAGCGCGCGCGCATGCATGCACACACGCAGGCACGCACACACGCACGCACACCTCTGCAGGTTAAATGAGTGAAATAATCTTAATATTATGAATAACCATATGGGTACATGTGACGACATATCTGTCAGACCTGGGTCATATAAATTTCCACATGGGTACATGTGAGGACTTATCTGTCATACATTTGTCATATGAATCCCGACATGGGTACATGTGACGACTTATCTGTCATACCTGTGTCATATCAATCCCCATATTAGACGACTTATCTGTCATACCTGTGTCATATGAATTCCCACATGGGTACATGTGATGACTTATCTGTCATACCTGTGTCATTGTGTCATATGAATTCCCACATGGGTATGTGTGACGACTTATTTGTCATACCTGTGTCATATGAATTCCCACATGGGTATGTGTGACGACTTATCTGTCATACCTGTGTCATATGAATCCCCATATGGGTATAAGACGACTTATCTGTCATACCTGTGTCATATGAATTCCCACATGGGTACATGTGATGACTTATCTGTCATACCTGTGTCATATGAATTCCCACATGGGTATGTGTGACGACTTATCTGTCATACCTGTGTCATCTGAATTCCCACATTGGTACATGTGACAACTTATCTGTCATGCCTGTGTCATATCAATCCCCATATGGGTATTAGACGACTTATCTGTCATATCTGTGTCATATGAATTCCCACATTGGTACAAGTGACGACTTATCTGTCATACCTGTGTCATATCAATCCCCATATGGGTATTAGACGACTTATCTGTCATATCTGTGTCATATGAATTCCCACATGGGTACATGTGACGACTTATCTGTCATGCCTGTGTCATATCAATCCCCATATGGGTATTAGACGACTTATCTGTCATATCTGTGTCATATGAATTCCCACATTGGTACATGTGACGACTTATCTGTCATACCTGTGTCATATGAATTCCCACATGGGTATGTGTGACGACATATCTGTCATATCTGTGTCATATGAATTCCCACATGGGTATTAGACGACTTATCTGTCATACCTGTGTCATATGAATTCCCACATGGGTACATGTGACGACATTACAGTGGACCCATGAAGGTCAGGTTAGAAACCCATGCTTGTAAGAGATGACTAACCGGTTCTGGTGGTCAGGCTCAGTGACTTGGTTGATCGATGTCATCATATCCCAATTGCGTGGATTGATGCTCATGATATCAAAAACTGGGTTGTCTGATCCAGAATCTATTATTTACAGACCACCATCATGTAGCTGGAATATTACAGAGTACAGCGTTAAACAATGACATATTGGTGTGACCTGTGTAAGTGTGATGACATATTGGTGTGACCTGTGTAAGTGTGATGATAGTGGTGTGACCTGTGTAAGTGTGATGACATATTGGTGTGACCTGTGTAAGTGTGATGACAGTGGTGTGACCTGTGTAAGTGTGATGACATATTGGTGTGACCTGTGTAAATGTGATGACATATTGGTGTGACCTGTGTAAGTGTGATGACATATTGGTGTGACCTGTGTAAGTGTGATGACATATTGGTGTGACCTGTGTAAGTGTGATGACATATTGGTGTGACCTGTGTTAGTGTGATGACATATTGGTGTGACCTGTGTAAGTGTGATGATAGTGGTGTGACCTGTGTAAGTGTGATGACATATTGGTGTGACCTGTGTAAGTGTGATGACATATTGGTGTGACCTGTGTAAGTGTGATGATATTGGTGTGACATGTGTAAGTGTGATGACATATTGGTGTGACCTGGGTAAGTGTGATGACATATTGGTGTGACCTGTGTAAGTGTGATGATAGTGGCGTGACCTGTGTAAGTGTGATGACATATAGGTGTGACCTGTGTAAGTGTGATGATAGTGGTGTGACCTATGTAAGTGTGATGACATATTGGTGTGACCTGTGTAAGTGTGATGACATATTGGTGTGACCGGTGTAAGTGTGATGATAGTGGTGTGACCTGTGTAATGGTGTGACCTGTGTAAGTGTGATGACATATTGGTGTGACATGTGGAAGTGTGATGACATATTGGTGTGACCTGTGGAAGTGTGATGATAGTGGTGTGACATGTGTAAGTGTGATGACATATTGGTGTGACCTGTGTAAGTGTGATGACATATTGGTGTGACCTGTGTAAGTGTGATGACATATTGGTGTGACCTGTGTAAGTGTGATGATAGTGGTGTGACCTATGTAAGTGTGATGACATATTGGTGTGACCTGTGTAAGTGTGATGACATATTGGTGTGACCTGTGTAAGTGTGATGACATATTGGTGTGACCTGTGTAAGTGTGATGATAGTGGTGTGACCTGTGTAAGTGTGATGACATATTGGTGTGACCTGTGTAAGTGTGATGACATATTGGTGTGACCTGTGTAAGTGTGATGATAGTGGTGTGACCTATGTAAGTGTGATGACATATTGGTGTGACCTGTGTAAGTGTTATGACATATTGGTGTGACCTGTGTAAGTGTGATGACATATTGGTGTGACCTGTGTAAGTGTGATGATAGTGGTGTGACCTGTGTAAGTGTGATGACATATTGGTGTGACCTGTGTAAGTGTGATGACATATTGGTGTGACCTGTGTAAGTGTGATGATATTGGTGTGACCTGTGTAAGTGTGATGACATATTGGTGTGACCTGTGTAAGTGTGATGACATATTGGTGTGACCTGTGTAAGTGTGATGATAGTGGTGTGACCTGTGTAAGTGTGATGACATATTGGTGTGACCTGTGTAAGTGTTATGACATACTGGTGTGACCTGTGAAGATCTGGGGTAGAATAGGTCTTAAGCAACCCATGCTCGCCGTAAAAGAAGCGTCATATAGCTGGAATAATGCTGAGTGCAGAGTTAGTCTACAAACAAACAAACGAAACATATTGGTGTTCGGGACTCGAAAAATCTACTCATCCGCTCCTATTGATGAGTGGTAGTATGTACTGGGCGAGAAAGAATTGAAGAAACCGGGCGAGTACATATATTCAACCGTATCAATTCACCCCTTATCGTTTTCAATAAAATGTGCTAGCTAATTTCGAACCTAAAAGACGTTTTCATCTCTCGTGCTAAGTAATAACATAATATATGTCAGTCATATCATAAATAGTTGACATACTTGGCAACTGTCTATTACAGAAATTAACAGAAATGTGTTTGCACAGCAGGTATCGAAACAAGAGTCTTGTTAATGACCCTCAAATGTCAAAGCGATAGTGAACAGCTCATGATTGATTTTGTGAGGGAAATGATTGACATACAGAAGTTTTTGATCAGTGATGGTGGGGTTGATGACAAAAACATGATTTAATTAACAAACAGCCTGAAAAAAGGAAAATTTCTCAAAAACAGTATGACTGTAAAAAAAGAAAACAAACTGTACAAGACGCATGGTTGAGGGAGTTTGAATGGGCGGAAATGAACGTAGATATCAAGGACTCTGAATTATTTCATACTGTCTGCCAACAATAATATCTGAGAACATTAAAACTAACAGGGCAAGGGAAAATATTGCAGGATGAGTAGAAAATATTATCTACTTGCCCTGCAGGACAAGTTGGGTTTAAGAAATTTTTCGGTACTAGTGTTTCCTGTGGTACATTTATCCCCATATGGGCACCAAGTGTGATGTCATACGGGCGATACCTGTGGCATATGTATCCACATATGGGTACCAAGTGTGAAACATACAGGTGTTACCTGTGGTACATGTGCCCCCATATGGGTACCAAGTGTGATGACATACAGGTGATACCTGTGGCATATGTATCCTCATATGGGCACCAAGTGTGAAACATACAGGTGATACCTGAGGTATATGTGCCCCCATATGGGTACCAAGTGTGAAACATACAGGTGTTACCTGTGGTATATGTGCCCCCATATGGGTACCAAGTGTAAAGACATACAGGTGATACCTGAGGTATATATGCCCCCATATGGGTACCAAGTGTGAAACATACAGGTGATACCTGTGGTATATGTGGCCCCATATGGGTACCAAGTGTGAAACATACAGGTGTTACCTGTGGTATATGTGCCCCCATATGGGTACCAAGTGTGATGACGTACAGGTGATACCTGTGGCATATGTACCCCCATATGGGTACCAAGTGTGAAACATACAGGTGATACCTGAGGTATATGTGCCCCCATATGGGTACCAAGTGTGAAACATACAGGTGTTACCTGTGGTATATGTGCCCCCATATGGGTACCAAGTGTAAAGACATACAGGTGATACCTGAGGTATATATGCCCCCATATGGGTACCAAGTGTGAAACATACAGGTGATACCTGTGGTATATGTGGCCCCATATGGGTACCAAGTGTGAAACATACAGGTGTTACCTGTGGTATATGTGCCCCCATATGGGTACCAAGTGTGATGACGTACAGGTGATACCTGTGGCATATGTACCCCCATATGGGTACCAAGTGTGAAACATACAGGTGATACCTGAGGTATATGTGCCCCCATATGGATACCAAGTGTGATGACATACAGGTGATACCTGTGGCATATGAACCGCCATATGGGTACCAAGTGTGAAACATACAGGTGATACCTGAGGTATATATGCCCCAATATGGGTACCAAGTGTAAAACATACAGGTGATACCTGAGGTATATGTACCCCCATATGGGTACCAAGTGTGATGACATACAGGTGATACCTGTGGCATATGTACCCCCATATGGGTACCAAGTGTGAAACATACAGGTGATACCTGAGGTATATGTGCCCCCATATGGGTACCAAGTGTAAAACATACAGGTGATACCTGAGGTATATGTACCCCCATATGGGTACCAAGTGTGATGACATACAGGTGATACCTGTGGCATATGTACCCCCATATGGGTACCAAGTGGGATGACATATGGGTTTTACCTGTGGCATATGAACCGCCATATGGGTACCAAGTGTAAAGACATACAGGTGTTACCTGCAATATACAACGTCAGTGTTACTGCAGTTTATGTAAAACTCTACATAATCACTCACTCAGTCTTTGTCCATCCAAAAAGTGAATTGTCTACAAAGAAACCTTTGATTGTCGGCGAGACTGAGATGGAGAAGAAGAGGGTGTCGGAGTGAAGGGGGATTAGGGGACACGTGTAGAACAACAGGAAGCACACCTGCTGGAGACTTGCTGGAGAAGGTGGGACCTTCACTTGGGGCAGGTTGATTTCCATGAGCAGTTTGAATATCTAAAGTAATTCATCATAAGAAAATAACTCCACAACACTCTGTAGCTCACCTGAAGTAATAATAATTTCAATCTTATTTTGGTACAAATAGCTATGATGAGATAAAGAAAAATAGGTGCAAAACATTCTGAAGTGATTCAGTAAGGTGAGCTAAAAATATTACCTGTAGGGCTTAGTGATCAAATGAAGTGATATCTGGATTATATTAAATATTTATTGTACATGCTAAAGCTACCATTTATTATATACTCACATAATTAAACAAACATTTCAAAGACTTGGGCACATTTCTCTTTCATTTTAGAAATAAAGACTTAATAATGCAAATAATTTTGCTATAGCTGTTAAATCATTAGAAAGAATTTGTTACTTTCATGAATTCATTAATTGTGCGTACTGTTTACATTATATCTGTGTTTGTTATAGCCATGTTATAGTGTACAAGCTAAAATATGATAATTCATTATAGAAAATAATAATTTACACATTTGATTTTATCACACATCATATAATACAATTTTCTCATTACACAAGGCAGACATTTTCATATTTGCCAAGATTTAACAACTTTTGGCATGTTGAAAAGATATTTTTCTCTGTTTTCAAAAGTGAACACATTCTAAAACTGTATGTATGTATTCATCGATGTCCATGAACTGCATGAATAAAATGCATTTACCAGTACATTCAGTCAGTGGAATACTGGTCCATCAACTTCTTTAGATTTTCTCTCGTCCATATATTCTCCAGCTCATGAGTGTAGTTTGATTTGGCGGCTAATTTAATCATCACATATTTCAATTTGAGCTTGAAACAAAACTATAGTGGCAAAAGGGCCCAGGGTTTTAATCATAATAGAATGGATGTATACCCTGGACTATTAGGGATAGCTCCTCGTCTACCTCACAACGTTCTGAACTGTGTCGTTTCCATACTTGGTACTGTTTTCCTTCCACTTCTTGCTCCTTAACTCGACCGCCAATCAATAAACATATGATCACTGAGGCTCCACATGTATGGCAGAGACTTGAGTGCCGAGAATTCCTCATTGTGTCAGCAAAAACTATTCGCAATCCACCCATACAATTACTCAAGTGTTAAAATGAACAGGAATTGATAAAGCAAATTCAATTTGATTTTGTGCAAATAGGTGTGTGATTATCAGTCCTCAGAATCTGTAAGCACCATCTATTTTAGGGGAAAGAGGTGTTGGTGAATGCACACATGCTTGTTGGTGTCTTGTAAGAACTTGGAAATAACGATGCAATGTTCGGACACATAATTAGGAGCTTGAGAAAAAGTGAAACCGTTCTTGTAACTTGGCAACACCCTGGTATAATGCAAATGGCTAGTCTTGTGAGGGAGGAAAAAGTGAGAAAGTACATACCCCTTTCAAACTGTGAAAATTGCGTTCTATTTAGAACAACTTTGTTGATAGAATCTTGACTGTGTATTACAGATATTTAAGCAAAATAGAAATGTTGAAATGATTCATATTACATGTGTACTAAATACATGATTATATCTATTTCCGTACAGACAAACTGACTGGAATCTGTCTCTGTGTAACCCACCCTTTCTGTTTCCTTAGTTTTTCATGCCCAGGTTGGACTGGGGTTGAATGGTATTTCTTTGATATTGCCAGTCCGTTTCTTTCCAGGATTCTGTTAAATGACATTTACAAAGCTGAATTTCAAAAGGACCATTTTAATTTTGATGGTTATTTCAATGAAGTGATACAGCAGTTTAATGTTGTTTCTCACACTTTGACTTTTGTATTGGCCACACGCTCTTGTACTCAATTTGTTATAATTACCGCCACACTAGCCAAAGGATGATGCAGGATAAGGGCCCTTTTTTTGCTCCACTGGAAATGTCAAATTTACAAGTAATTTAAAATAGGAGACGTGTTCAAATGACTGAAACTTACATTGTTTTCATACACATTCAAGTTTAAAAAAGTGAAAAAGGTTGATATTTGTCAAAACTATTCTAAGAGCAAGTCTGCAACCCTATATATATATATATTTGACTTAGACTGAAAACTTACATCGTTTTCGTACACATTCAAGTTTAAAAAAGTGAAAAAGGTTGATATTTGTCAAAACTATTCTAAGAGCAGTTCTGCAACCCTATATATATATTTTTATACCCCCAACCTTTTAGGTCGGGGGTATATAGCTATACCAAGGTTCCGTCCGTCCGAAAACTTTGTCCGCACGATTTCTCTTAAACTATTCAGTGGATTCATCTCAAACTTAGTACATATAATCTGTGTCATATGGAGGGGTGCAGTCAAAAGAAAAAAATTGTTTTTATTTGTTTTCCATTTTTTTATGAATTTTTCAAACTCTAACCCTATCCATTATTTAATTTGAAACTACTGACACACTAGGGGGGTCGGGGGTATTAGTGAGCCAAGCTCACTTTTGCCCTTGTTTACCTTATGTTTGAACTGTCTTTATGAACATATGAGAAAATGTGCCATGGTCAAAGGCTATTTTTTGTTCAAATATTAGAAAAATGATTCCTGAAAGCCTCTCAAATGAGCATTTGAGAAATGTACATGTACCTATCAGTGTTGTTATAAGTTAAATGTACGCATGTTGTAATGAACAAAGTAATTCTTATCCTTATGAACACATCTGATAACATGTGTATCAATTTCTAAAAGTTTTGTTTATTTTCCAATGCAGACCCTGTGCACCAAAAATGGCTTTCTCATACCTTTCTCATAACCAGCAAGGTATGATGAAGTACGAGGCATCTTTCCTGAGAGAAGACATTGTGTGTTTGAAGCATCCGTCCCAATATTACCCTGTAGGACCTGAGTAAGAGAAGGTTCTTAGAGAGAGTGGTCAGGATCTGTGACCTGGCTGACTAGATGTTATTGTTATACCTCTATTAAGAATCTTGCAATTTCATTGGTGAATGCGTATGTGACAAAACAATACAATTCTTACGAATCCTCTACCTCTATTACATCGTTGTCAAATTCCTGTAGGAACTATACAACAATTAGTTGTCCTAGCACTCAATAAGCCCAAGGCGCTCTCATGTATAAAGGCAGGAAGAACCTCACTTCTTTCCAAACATTAGTCAGCTAGAGACAGATGATTGGGGAAGTGGGAGGGAGTACCTCTGATGTAATAGAGGTAGTATTCTTAGTATTATTAACAATGATAATTATTATTTGATATTTCAGTGTAGACCCCAGATTTCGGTATAACAAAACAAATGATTACTCTTAACGTTGTAGAAATGTGGTGGTTTTTCTGGTTAGACCCCCCTCAGGGGTCCTGTCCTTGGGTCCTTGTTTTCACACACTGGCCTCATCAAGAGCAATTATTTGTATAATGAGACCTGATTATGTTGATTGATGCTCATGCTTTCAGTCACTGGTTTATCATGTTTGGATTGGATAATTTTGAAAAAAGCTGGGATATGGCCAGATGTGGCATTAAAAAACATTCACTCAGTTTGATGAAACTTGATTCAAGAGTCAATAAATCAACTGTAGAAGAATAGTTCCGTGTTGAGGAGATGAAGAACATGTGACTGATTCATTGTGACCTGAACTTAAGGTCAAAATGATCTCATCTAAAATAGGATGGACATAAAAAGTCTTTAGGATAATAAACATCTCTCCCTTAATTCCTGAACAGTTTGCCTCTGCATCTTTATCTGTGGGAAAGGAAGCTGAAGCTAGATGCTCTGTTGAATGCACAATTACCACAGAAGGACTATTTCAGCTGCAAGTTCAACCAGGCTGTCTATTATTAGCAAAATCTACAATAATCATCTGCTTCAACAAGCTATTCTTAATCAAAATCATGGCCCAATTAAATGCTTATCTGAAGGAGGGGAGTCGTTAGCAGAGTGCTTACTGTATATGCAGTTTTTCTAATAAAATTGCAAAAAATAGCATCATTCTCTTAAGAATCTCAGCAATTATAGGAATGAAGGTGGTGCTATGGATAAAGGAATTCACTGCATCATTGGTTTATATTTCAGAGGACAGAATATATTCATCTCACTTTTATTTCTGACTTCACCCATTGAGGATTGCGGGGGGAAAAAATGGTTTCGAGATAAGCAGTCTGGGCAGGCATGAGAACACATGTCGGATGTTCAAGGTATTCTGTATGTGCAGCTGGTTTCGCATGTGGTAAAACTCAGTTGTGTTCTAAAGAATGCCTTCCTTCACAAATATTTCTGATTTCATAAATAGATTACGTTTACCAGATACACCCATTTAGTAATTACGTTTGATAAGAACATGGTGATGATGGTGCACTAATCCCTTCTGTTACCTTAACTATAATTAAGTAATCTTCTGATGACAGGTAGGATACTTATGCATTTGGTTATGTATTAGAACTGTTTGTAAGAAATTGTTTTCGAGGAAGTTTCAACCACATGTTCTGTTACTGAACATCTGTCCCTTTGAGGTAATATTGATGTGATATGTGATGAAAAGTTTAAAATAAAGTTCGCCATTTCTACCGCTGAGTTTATGTTTGGTACAGCATATCAACAGTGTGTGTTCACGGGAAACAACCTAGAAAATTATGTCATAGAGAGAACTGAGATAACTTATGAAAAGTCTGGTATATGATTAGAGTAATCATGATAGGTTTTGTAGGGGTGTTCAATTAGTTTGCCCTACTTGCCCGACCTGTGAAAATAAAGTGTGGGGCAAGGGGGAAAATATACTTTACTTGCCCTTGGACAAGTATGAAAATCGTCGGTATTAACTTTGAAACTTTGAAGAGGTATTGTATGTCAACTGTTGATGAAGTACCTGACTATTCATTTTTCAAATCTACCCATCTTTCATTAGCTGTCTTCATAATCTTCAGAGGGCACGGGTGGCCCAGTCGTCTAAGACACCGCAATTCGCTGTGCAGAGTTGCATCCCTTGGGCATTCCAGAAACCTATGATTGTGGGTTCAAATCCCGGTTCACCCCGATTATGTTTCTAGGTTTGTCAGCACCATACCTGTGCTCATGGGTTTCACCAAAGTGGTAAACGTCTAAGACCTGCATCACTTCGGGCTGACACACCATGATATAACTGGAATACTGTTAAATGCGGCGTTAAAAACAAATCACTCACTCACTCACTCACTCACTCACTCACTCACTCATAATCTTCAAGTTTTGTTTTAGAATTATAGTTTTCTTCTTTTCTGATTTAGCAGGGAAGTTTGAAAATCAGGTAGGATAAGTAGAATTTAGAAGTTTACTTGCCTTGGGCAATCTTTTAAGGTCTTTAGGTATGATGTGTCTGGGAATTGAATCACTAATCTTCCATTATGACAAATTATTTATGTGAATACTTCGGAGCTGAAAAATTATGGTAGAAATGTGTTCCTTTGTATTCTCCAAACATGTTGTTAAAGGCGTTGCCAGAAAGTTTTAGCTCATGTTTTTAACAAGGAAGAAACAAGTGATGGTTATATGATTAAACTGTTTGTATCATAGGACTAAAATACCTAAACCAAATGAATTTATTCATTATTTATGTACATACTTATTACAATGCCATTCACCACTGATTGTAATTGACACAACTTGAGATTTATTGATTTGAAAGTGAGCAGTTCAAAAGTTTGATGTTGATTAGGTTTGGAGACTTAGATATCCAACTCAACTTAATTGTGATAATGTTGATCTGCTCATTGAGATTTTAAGATGGCAAGACACATAAGTCATAGTACCACTGGATACTAAACTATGACTTCAAACACAATAGAAGAAGTGGAGCAATCTGTGTATTATCTTGGTAGTACTTTCCCTTCTGATATAACTGTTCTTTTACTGTTGCATCTGTAATTGAGACATTATATTGTGAGGTGCTGGGATATGGCTAATTAGCCACAAGTGGTAAGTAAATGTGACGTGTATAGGATAGGGCTGATGCACCCCAAATATTGAGTAAATGTGACGTGTATGGGATATGGCTGATGCACCACAAATGTTGAGTAAATGTGAGGTGCATGGGATATGGCTGATGCACCACAAATGTTCTGTAAATGTGAGGTGTATTGAATATGGCTGATGCACCACAAATGTTGAGTAAATGTGAGGTGTATGGGATATGGCCGATGCACCACAAATGTTCTGTAAATGTGAGGTGTATTGAATATGGCTGATGCACCACAAATATTGAGTAAATGTGAGGTGTATGGGATAGGGCTGATGCACCACAAATATTGAGTAAATGTGAGGTGTATGGGATATGGCTGATAAGCCACAAATGTTGAGTAAATGTGAGGTGTATGGGATATGGCTGATAAGCCACAAATGTTGAGTAAATGTGAGGTGTATGGGATATGGCTGATAAGCCACAAATGTTGAGTAAATGTGAGGTGTATTGGATAGGGCTGATAAGCCACAAATGTTGAGTAAATGTGAGGTGTATGGGATAGGGCTGATGCGCCACAAATGTTCTGTAAATGTGAGACGTACTGAATATGGCTGATGCACCACAAGTATTGAGTAAATTATGATGTGTATGGGATATGGCTGATAAGCCACAAGTGTTGAGTAAATGTTAGGTGCATTGGATATGGCTGATAAGCCATAAGTGATGAGTTAATATAAGGTTTAAGGAATAGGCCTGATCCACCACAAGTGTTGAGTAAATGTGAGGTTACGGGATATCGCTGATAAGCCACAAGTGTTAAGTAAATGCATTTTTCAACCACGTGTGACGTGTGATAATTTTAATGGATTCCTTCTGTCTGTTTTTTTAACAATTTATTAATCTTCCATGATAAAAATGGAATCCCCACAAATTAACCATAAACCATGTAGGTTGATATTTATAATAACACCAGCTAAGATTAGGCGCTTTGAATGTACTTTTTCAGTTGCATCAATATTGTCATTCATAAGGTGACCAGGCCATGCTAAACCATGTGAGACCAGACACAATCTCATTGAAATGAGGTCTTTTCCTCTGAAACAATACCTCTCTGTATGAAGATCTGACAAACTTTCTAGTCAGTGTCAATGCTTCTTAATATTTGGTACAAATGAGAAAAGCATTCACTTCAGCATATTTTATTATTTGAAAATGAAGACAATTGGCCTGTTCTGAATGTAAATGATAAGGATCACGCTGTTTTCACTCAACCTATGGTTTCTCTGTAGTTCCTTCAGAGTTTGACTAAAAATTAAGGACCACAAATTCAGGTGGAAAAAAATATGGATTTTAAGAATATAATACAATTCAGGTTCATAACTGATGAATTAATATTACTTCCAATACAACAAAATACAAAATACAGTATGTACCTGTGCACAAATGCATACAAAACCATATCTGAATAAATTTTTACTCGCCACTCAACATGGCATCATGGTTGTTGTGAGACCTCTTTGTGCAGTACAGTCTTGGGGACTTTTATGTTAAACTTGTTAAAATAACTTTCTGGTTTCTCATGAACTGCCTGCCCCTATTATTGATTTATTTTTCGAGGACATTCAAGAATGGACTTTTTCTACATTTTGTTTTTGAACCAGTTTATATTTTTTTGCACATACATGTACTTTTCATAGCATGTAAGATTTGCCAGAGAACCTTGCCATGGTTACAATGAACTTTTGCCCTAAACTCTTCATACCTCGAGGTATAGGGGACGAGATCACCATGCACCTTGGCCCAAAACTCTTCATACCTTGAGGTGGAGGGGACGTGGTCACCATGCACCTTGGCCCCAAACTCATCATACCTCGAGTTACAGGGGACGAGGTCACCATGCACCTTGGCCCCAAACTCTTCATACCTCGAGTTACAAGGGACGTGGTTACCATGCACCTTGGCCCCAAACTCTTCATACCTCAATTTACAAGGGACGTGGCTACCATGCACCTTGGCCCCAAACTCTTCATACCTCGAGGTTACAAGGGACGTGGTTACCATGCATCTTGGCCCCAGACTCTTCATACCTCAATTTACAAGGGATGTGGTTACCATGCACCTTGGCCCCAAACCCTTCATACCTCGAGGTTACAAGGGACGTGGTTACCATGCACCTTGGCCCCAGACTCTTCATACCTCAATTTACAAGGGATGTGGTTACCATGCACCTTGGCCCCAAACCCTTCATACCTCGAGGTATAGGGGACGAGGTCACCATGCACCTTGGCCCCAAACTCATCATACCTCGAGTTACAGGGGATGTGGTTACCATGCACCTTGGCCCCAAACTCTTCATACCTCGAGGTATAGGGGACGAGGTCATCATGCACCTTGGCCCCAAACTCATCATACCTCGAGGTATAGGGGACGAGGTCACCATGCACCTTGGCCCCAAACTCTTCATAGCTCGAGGTATAGGGGACGAGGTCACTATGCACCTTGGCCCCAAACTCTTCATACCTCGAGTTACATGGGATGTGGTTACCATGCACCTTGGCCCCAAACTCTTCATACCTTGAGGTGGAGGGGACATGGTCACCATGCACCTTGGCCCCAAACTCTTCATAGCTCGAGGAATAGGGGACGAGGTCACCATGCACCTTGGCCCCAAACTCATCATACCTCAATTTACAAGGGACGTGGCTACCATGCACCTTGGCCCCAAACTCTTCATACCTCGAGGTGAAGGGGACGAGGTCACCATGCACCTTGGCCCCAAACTCTTCATACCTTGAGGTGAAGGGGACGAGGTCACCATGCACCTTGGCCCCAGACTCTTCATACCTCGAGGTGAAGGGGACGAGGTCACCATGCACCTTGGCCCCAAACTCATCATACCTCAAGGTGAAGGGGACGAGATCACCATGCACCTTGGCCCCAAACTCTTCATACCTCGAGTTACAGGGAATGGTCACCATGCACCTTGGCCCCAGACTCGAGTTATAGGGGACGTGGTTACCATGCACCTTGGCCCCAAACTCTTCATACCTCGAGTTACAGGGGACGTGGTTACCATGCACCTTGGCCCCAAACTCTTCATACCTCGAGTTACAGGGGACTTGGTTACCATGCACCTTGGTCCCAAACTCTTCATACCTCAAGGTATAGGGGACGAGGTCACCATGCACCTTGGCCCCAAACTCTTCATACCTCGAGTTACAGGGAATGGTCACCATGCACCTTGGCCCCAGACTCGAGTTATAGGGGACGTGGTTACCATGCACCTTGGCCCCAAACTCTTCATACCTCGAGTTACAGGGGACGTGGTTACCATGCACCTTGGCCCCAAACTCTTCATACCTCGAGTTACAGGGGACTTGGTTACCATGCACCTTGGTCCCAAACTCTTCATACCTCAAGGTATAGGGGACGAGGTCACCATGCACCTTGGCCCCAAACTCTTCATACCTCGAGTTACAGGGGACGTGGTCACCATGCACCTTGGCCCCAAACTCTTTACAGCCTGAGCCGTAAAGTACATAGTCAAAAAAGGTCATGTGATACTTTAAAGTAAAGTTTACTTTATAGATTTGTAATCTACTAAAGAAATATAAAAACATTCCTGCCCAGTCTGCTTTAGAAGATGTAATGAGAAGCCAGGATACGGTTACTGGCCTTATGTGTTACTATACAACATGTTATAATTCTATGATCGGTAACATCTATGCAAGTAGCATCGACCACTTTCCATCCCCCCCCTACCCACACCCCCACTTCGCCCGAGCACCGTTAGGGTCAGTGGCATATCAGGATAATAGCATTAAATGAATCTAGGTCATAAATCAGCATGTCAGATTTTCTCAGAAAAATGTGTTTCATGGCATATCAGCATTGAATTAATTGAATTTCAAATGGTTACAGGTGGGAGAATGAAAGGAGTTGCAAGATGTTATCAGATTTCTTATCACTATTTAAGATAACATATCATCATGAAATGTTATATCAGCAGTCGTAATGATATTAGTTTACCCAAGTTCGGAAATTGTGGCATAATTGTAGATTACACTGATGTTGATTGCGGAAACTGCCAATCATCTGTACATTCCAGCCACAATTATAATTCTTGGGCATGCATGTGTTTATTTAGGTTTAAGAGGGATCAACAAATGTTTGTATTAATTTTTTCTCTCTGAAAGTTTAAATGTTACTCAATGTTTACAGTTTTATTCATGGCAACATTAGGAATTAAGTTTTAGCTCCCCTTGTCCAAAGATCCATGTGAGCTGACATTGGCATATTGGTTGATATAAATATAAACTTTTCATAAGCTTTACTACAATTGATGCCTTTGATTGTGGGGTCGAATCCTTGTTTGCCCTGATTATGTTTCTAGGTTTGTCAGCACCATACCTTCTCCGTGGGTTTCAGTAAGGTTGTAAATGTAAATTTTCTCTCACAATAAGCTACCCATAGTGATATAAATGGAATACTGTTCAAAGCAGCGTTAAACCCAACTCACTACTTGTATTCTTCTATCAGGTGAGCTACATCTGCCCATCTATTTTGGTTAGCTCATAAACCTAATTATCCTACTTAACCTGGTTCACATGTTTGATTCATTATGCAGTCAGTGCAC
Organism: Haliotis rufescens; assembly: GCF_023055435.1. Lineage (NCBI taxonomy): Eukaryota > Metazoa > Mollusca > Gastropoda > Lepetellida > Haliotidae > Haliotis > Haliotis rufescens. Next base: position 53,479,163 of record NW_025963779.1, on the reverse strand, counting down.
ATTCAGCCTGTTCTTGAAAGTATCGGATTACGTAAGTTAAATAAGTTTTAATGGAAAGTTGTGGGACTTATCTGATTTACAAATCAGTTATGACTTATGGTGTTGTCACTGAAATGGTCTCTTTACAAACCGATCAGCAGGACTACTATAGCTGATCTGATTATCTCAACAATAATCAGTGCATATTAACTGCCTTTATTCACAGACCAGGTTTAGCTCGCTGGGCACAGATTTTTATACCAGTGAGCCACTTGTCTGATATCACTCTGACGTTCATAAACTTGAATGTTTTTCGATGTTTTTGAGAAAATTATTTTTCTTGGTTTGGGAAATCACAAGATAATGTTGCGTTGTTATACTTGTCATCATGTTTCAAATTTGAATACTGTGAAGGAGTGAACATTAGCTAATGTCGAGAAATTGGGAACAAAAACAAATTATGTCAGTTACATCTTTTGCTCATTCACAATTATTGGGACCAAATTAACATGGGATTCAAATGCTAATGTGTATTTATGTAATACCATATTTGATGTAATAAGCACCCCGCTCTAATAAGATCCCTTGGTGATATTTGCTAATATATTGGCTAGTGAACAATCCCAATTAGCACCCTTTCAAAGCATAAACCACAAAATTTACGATCTTTCAAATCTTTAACCCAAATTATATTCTAATAAGAGCCCTCTATTTCTTATTTTGAGAGTGCCCTGGGCGCTTATTACGCCGAATATGGTACTTATCGTACATTGAATATGTTTACTGTATACAACCTGTTTTCAAACAGAGGCAGTAACCGAGGCCTTATAGGAAGAATAATCAACTCGAGTGATTTTCGAGCACTTTAGTCATCCCATATCATAGGAATACCACTACCATGATATACATGCTTAACCTTATAATAAAGCATTCTATACACTATGCTTGAATATGAAATTGTAAATTGGATCAAAAGACAAAGTAGCATTTTCATTTATCAATACAATTAAGAAACATGGTAAAGTTGTAAATTGTACCGTGAATTTGGGAAATTTTCAATTCTGATTGGTCAGTCAGAGATATCAAATCACTGTGACCACATCTGATTGAAAAAAGAAAATTTGATTTTTAGTGTTAGCCTTAAAAATCATGAAAATAGCTTGAAAAGCCTTGAATTTGTACAAAATGAAATAAACCTGTTTGTAAAAGTATCAAAATTCATGACAGTTAATTTGTTTTATGTGTTGGTAGCGGAAAATCCTGGATAATTTGTGATCTTATGACTAATATATAGTATACTGATTTTAAAAACAATGAGAGTTTAGGGCTAATAACCAAATGAAAAAGTCTTGAAAATAAATGTTGAAAGCCTTGAAAAGACCTTGAATTTTAGTGTTCCATATCTGTATGAACCTTGTCGAGGATGTACAAGCAAGGCTTTTATCACAAGGCTGTTACAGGTGTCTTTATAGTAAACTGATCCAACTCTGTGTGAAATGGAGTATTTCAGACAGGTTGTACCCTAATATCAACACTCAAGGGACTCCGGAATACAATACATCCCCAGTAGGTTGTAAGACATGTACAAGCCAGCTAAAGAAGATCACGGGGTTTCAGTGTGTGACCTGACTGATTGTGTGATATCACGATGCTGAGGAGCGTTGCTCATGCTGTCAACCACTGGTTGGCCTTGATCAGACTCCATAACTAACAGGCTACTGGGGAATAACTGGAGAGACATGAAACAAACTCACTCACACACATGCAGATGAGATATGGAGTGTCACAGCTATTTTTCATTATGATGGCATGTTTCAATATTTGTTCCTGCAAGGTCACCTGATTGTCATCTTAACTGTTAACCTGTTGTGTAATAAAACAGACTGTACCGTACTGGCCATAATAAACATCCTGATTCTTTCACCTGATTGTCATCTTAACTGTTAACCTGTTGTGTAATAAAACAGACTGTACCGTACTGGCCATAATAAACACCCTGATTCTTTCACCTGATTGTCATCTTAACTGTTAAGCTGTTGTGTAATAAAACAGACTGTACCGTACTGGCCATAATAAACACCCTGATTCTTTCACCTGATTGTCATCTTACCTGTTAACCTGTTGTGTAATAAAACAGACTGTTCCGTACTGGCCATAATAAACACCCTGATTCTTTCACCTGATTGTCATCTTAACTGTTAACCTGTTGTGTAATAAAACAGACTGTACCGTACTGGCCATAATAAACACCCTGATTCTTTCACCTGATTGTCATCTTAACTGTTAACCTGTTGTGTAATAAAACAGACTGTACCGTACTGGCCATAATAAACACCCTGATTCTTTCACCTGATTGTCATCTTACCTGTTAACCTGTTGTGTAATAAAACAGACTGTTCCGTACTGGCCATAATAAACACCCTGATTCTTTCACCTGATTGTCATCTTAACTGTTAAACTGTTGTGTAATTAAACAGACTGTTCCGTACTGGCCATAATAAACACCCTGATTCTTTCACCTGATTGTCATCTTAACTGTTAAGCTGTTGTGTAATAAAACAGACTGTACCGTACTGGCCATAATAAACACCCTGATTCTTTCACCTGATTGTCATCTTACCTGTTAACCTGTTGTGTAATAAAACAGACTGTTCCGTACTGGCCATAATAAACACCCTGATTCTTTCACCTGATTGTCATCTTAACTGTTAACCTGTTGTGTAATAAAACAGACTGTACCGTACTGGCCATAATAAACACCCTGATTCTTTCACCTGATTGTCATCTTACCTGTTAACCTGTTGTGTAATAAAACAGACTGTTCCGTACTGGCCATAATAAACACCCTGATTCTTTCACCTGATTGTCATCTTAACTGTTAACCTGTTGTGTAATTAAACAGACTGTACCGTACTGGCCATAATAAACACCCTGATTCTTTCAAAACATTGACAAAGGGGAGACGCTTATTAAAACCATACACAAGAATTTATTTTCAGTGATTGAACAATAGTGAGCAAACTTTTTTTAAATGTCTATGACACAAAAACATTTCTGTAATAGTTACTTAAGACAAGTATATCCTCCTTTTCCGCTGGTGTTTTCTGTAAAACATATCTGGAATATACACATTAAACTATGGATTTTCATGTCAGGGGTGCTTATAAAGATTATTTACTGGTCTAGATGATGGTCAGGGGGCACTTATTGGAGCAGAGCGCTTAATACAGTGAATATGGTACCATTGTTTCCCCTCTATTGTGCATGGCTCCATTGCTCCTTGGCCTGCACACTAAACATGCTGTACCTGGCGAACGGCTGCTCTCTTTAAAGCAGATTTGATCACTTCTAACTGGGGTGTACAACATGCAATAAACTGGTGGCTGCGTAATATTCAGATTTAATCTATATTGGTAGAGTATCTGATTGTAATTAGGCCACGCTTTATTATTACTTGGTTAACATATTTTTTACAGGAAAATACCTGTCGATAGATGAAAGAAAATGCAAGGTCAGCTGGTATGAAAAATAGGAATGGTTTAATGTGAGAGGAGAGCCTGAAACAGAGCTGTTACTTTGAGCAATGGGAACCTGACGAATCATCTATGAATCCATTCAATTTCAGGAAATACCGCAAACTCTATTTTGACTCCCATTTTTAATATACATGTATGTCAACTTCAGTGGGTCTTTGTTTAGAATATATTTTTTTGGGTGCAGTATGCTATCAGCTTATCAGCAGGATAGACAAAAGAGCATATTCTGATAAAAAATTCATAAAGCAAGTGAAAAAACATTGGCGTGGCCTTAGTGTCTTAACACTTTCTAACTGCTTGACCATGGTATGGTAGACATGTGTCTCACATACAGGTGTATCAGCATAGAAACAAGAAGAGTTAAGTCATTTGATAACTGATCAATGATAGGATTGACTGATTGTTGTCTAGTGAGCACATTCCAGTGGATGTTGTTGGCCGGTTGTGCCATAAGTATATAGGGCATCCAAACATTTATGGCAGAGTTATATTTTTTAAGAATTTGACTAAGGCAAGACCAATGCTGTTCTTCCCAAATCTCTCCACCAGGTTTAGTCAACGAGCCAATATAGCAAGGGAAGTAACTCTCTAATATGTCACTACTTCTCAACATTGTTTACTTGTTGGTTGTGTTTTAAAATTTTTTATTTCACCTTTGGGTTTTGAAAAAAATATCCTTAAATCTTTTAATTAAAAAGGGATTAAATGTATATTTAGGGAATTAATAATAAGTGGCATGTGCCAAATACTGATTTCATTGAAGTATACCTGTTTCAACCCTCATCTTACACCTGTTTTATTATAATGTTATTTCCACTGAAAAACTACTCTACTCAATTTTTCTCTCTGAATGCATGACTTCAAGTTTCCAGTCATGTGTGGCCCTGAATCTTCTTATATGGGTCACCAGATCCCTCAAACAAATCTTGTCTGGTGAGGACTTTCCAGTGGACGCTGTAGGTCAGTTATGTCATAAGTATATAGGCCAAGCAAACATTTATGGCAGATGTATATTTTAAAAGTCAACTAAGGCAAGACCTATGTCGATACTGGCCAAATCACTGTGCTAAGCTCAGTCAACTAGCCAATATAGCAAGGGAAGTAACTCTTTAATGTGTCCATACTTAACCTTTTTTTTATTTATTGAATGTTCTTTTTATTTCACCTGAGGGATGAGACTTTTAATTATACTGTTTTGAACAAATATTCTTTGGTATTGAAAAAATATCTTTAAATCTTTTTTTAATTAAAAAGGGATTAAATGTATATTAGGGAAATAATAATAAGTGGCATGTGCCAAATACTGATTTCATTGAAGTATGCCTGTATCAACCCTCAACTTACACCTGTTTTATTTATATTAATGTTATTCCCATAAAAAATACACTCTAAATGCATGACTTCAAGTTTCCAGTCATTTGTGGCTCTGAATCTTCCAATACTAGTCACCAGATCCCTCAAACAAATCTTTGACTATCCTTGCTGTGTATTTAATTTGTAACTGAATTTCGAAAAAAAATTCCTCTCAATGTCCTGACATTCCATGAAACAGTGTACCTTTTATGAACCTGTGTATTTGATCTGCCTACAAGTAGCGTTGCAGTGATTGATACAAGCTTCCTTCTTGGCAGTCAGCTGCATATCGGTTTGTATATCTCTAAAAATGCTTGTCACTAATGAATAGCATCAAATGCACATTTACCTATATATATTTTCTATTTATAAACAATGTAAAACAATTTGCCAACTCCCAGACTAAGGTTCAAGACCTCCTGTGTACCCTGTTAATTAAGCCCCCAATGCATGTGTCAGGCCGACAGAGAAGTATGCTCCATGTAGTTTCATGCAGCATTCCGACACCTCTAACAAATGCTGTATTAGCCAATTAATTCTGCGATTATTTTTTTAATAAAAAATGCCAGCTTTTAAGTGTGCAGCTGTAGTGTTGGCCAACCCCCACATCTTTTTCTGTATTAATGCCAGTGTTAAATTAAGGGCTTAAGTGGATTTATGCTTTCTGGTAGTTGTTTTTCGGACTGTCTCTCCAAATGATGTGCATTGTGGCTAATGGGTAACAAACACCTGTCAGGACATTTCACAGGCTAGCTGGAGCAGGTAGAAGTAGACAGATCTCATTACTTCATTCGATAAGAGTGGACATACAGTAATAGCAGCTGTTGCAATTCATGGGCACAGTTTTGGTCTTGAAAATTATTTATTCTGCATACTTTGAAATGCTGGAGTTGGGGTAAGGAAATTTGCTAAATTGACATTTTAGGACTGAGTGAATGAATGTTGTTAAATTCTCAGTCAGCATTATTCCAACATTGCATAAATACAGACCAGTGGTTGATATCATGAGCATGACATATTATGAGTATGATGACATGCGATTAACTAAGTCACCGAGCATAATTATCTGATCTGTTTTGTCTTTAACGTGAAGTATTATGTTGTTGTGGACCTTTCATAGCCTAGAATTCCTCCAGTGTTTAGCATTGCTGTGTTGCCTTCAGACAAGATATAATGTTTTGGGATGAAAAAAATCTGTTATGTGTTTCGAAATATTCTAGCTGTCGTAAATATTTGTGATTCAAGAGGCTGGGCACAGATTGGTGGCACTGCAATCTCAAATCACAAAATCAGATCTTTTACCCTGATGTGATAAATCTGAGACACTGCTTAAAAACATGCAATTTTTAAATAAAACAGAAGAAATGTGTTTTCAGAACATCCGGTATATATCCAGCTAACATTTTGCGTGTGTGTGGTAAAACCTCAGAAGTTTAAAAAAAATTAAAAATTACTCTCTTTAAAAATCCAAGCCCCATACCTTCCTGTAAATAAAATGGTTGGTGCCTAATAAATGATTGGTGCCTATGTATGGGTTGGTATTGGGTAGTGTTGACTTGTTAATATTACAAGGTTGGGTAACTACCAAGAAAGACAAGGTTCTGCCTGAAAGAGAATGTGTTATTATACCAGGCAGGTTTGTCTGGTTCAAGGTGAATTACTGTACGGGCCACTCAGTGCCTACCTGCACAAACAGCATTGTCCTATGACTATTGTACTCCCATGCAATTCATGTCTGTAATCTTCCTGACAGCTGGCATGAAACTAACACATTCTCTCTTGACTCAATCACTTCTTCACCAAGTTGTACAAAACCATCGGAGCGGTAAGACTTCTGTGAACCCCATATTTTATTGTAGACATACAATCGTTTAGGCCATTGATGACTTCAGCTTGTACAGCCAGACTGTAAACTTGGTGACATGTAATGAAACTCACTCCATCTCATATGCTTGTTTGTCCCGCCGTAATGTTTGTTGTCATATTGCTAAAAGTGGCATAAACCATATTCACTCACTCACTCACTCACTCACTCACTCACTCACTCACTCAACTCACTCAACTCACTCACTCACTCACTCACTCACTCACTCACTCACTCACTCACTCACTCAACTCACATATGCCTGTTCTTTCTTGGTTCAACTGCATATTGTCTTCAAATACTGACACTATACACAGGAGCTGCACTCATAAACCACATGACAGGTATATCCATGTATGAATGTAATCAGGAACTGTGATTACAATCCCGACCGTGTCTCAGTTCAGGAACCTCTTCATTACACAGGTATGTAACCTCAAGCATTGATTGCTGGAACGGGTTAAACTCACCAATTCCACTTCCCACATAAAACCTGTATGGCTCCCCTAGTCTGTCTCACAGTCCCTGAACCATATTATTTTCCCATCTGCCCAGCCCTTACTGTAATGCATGAGCCCTAAATGAAGCAAGTCTAGATTGTTCTCACTCAGGGCCTCCTTTTCAATATAAATGTTTTATCAAAATTATAAAGTTTCAGAGACTAAGTTTTAGTCTGGCTCCCCATGTTGACATGTTTCTCCAGCAGCTGTGATCTGCAGGTTGAGGAGGCCCACTGATCCTCGTGGTACAGGTGACTGTCCGACCTCCTGCCTCGGTATAACCTGTTGCACAAATAGCCATCTCAACCTATTACCAGTGGAGCAGCTGTAATGGTAATGTTGAAAGTTATGAACATCAAGATACACATAAATTATATCCAGAAGATGCAAGACACACAGCGGTACATGCCAGATGAAAACTCAACATTGGAAGCGGGCAAATTGTTCTTAATGGAGCATGACCAGTGTCGAGAGTTGTTTTTACTTGAAGTAAGGCCAGGTGTTATTGTTGGAGGGCCGATCTTGTGTTGTGTTGTCGGAATTGTGATGGATAGGGTGTTGGAGATATTCCCCGTCTAAACACACATCATGTGATTATAAGTGGTTGTTGGTGGTTCCCATGTAAGTAGTTTTGACGGCTAGATTTAACCAGACTGCCTCCGTGGCCAAGTTGATAGAGCGTCAGCCTTGAGAGTGGAAGATCGGTGGTTCGATCCCCTGGCAATGTCATACCAAAACCCTGCCTGCCGCTTGATGTTAAGGTGATAAGACGAGGACTCAGCATGCTAAACTGTGACATGCTTACCTCAGTGGGCTAGCACTATATAAACCTATTGCTTCAGTTGCCTTTGGTATTGAAGGTATCTTGCTATTTCTTAGCAACCTTGTGAGAAGTACTACTATCAAGAGCTGCAGAGAGGCTTTACATTTAAATTGTAAGACCTGCTTGGAGATTTTACATTTGAATTGTAAGGCCTAGGTTTCACAGTTGAATTGTATAAAACCGCCTTTGATATGTCTAATGTTGATTTTTGGCTTGTTAAAAGTAAAAATAAATTCACCTGAAAATTGCAATGTGAATTGAACCTGTAACCTTACATATTATGTTTAGTATTGTAACCCTCTGTTTTTCCACCGGGGCAGGTGATGAAAAGGTGTTCAATCTTTCATGTCATGACTTCAGTTGTCAGCATGCATCACATGTATTTCTTTCATTTTATACCGTGACTACTGTGTTTTTTTCACTATTGGTCTTCCGAATGTGGTCTTATTCTTTCTGGTATATGTTGCTTTTAGATGGTTCATTAGTTATTTTAAAAAATCCTGCTCGGTTTTGGTTGAAAATGTAAAACCTAGATCTTGGGCTCCCCCAAGGTTTTACAGTTTCACCTATGACATACAACATTCTCCACTAATCCATGCTATACACAAATCCCTGGGCTTTCACAGTGGCTTTGCGTATCCACGGTATTATTCTGTATAACACATGTTAAAGCTAACCTTGAATAACTTAACCATCAAATGTAGATGAAACCTAAAAAACAGTTTTTGTCTGCCGAATTTCAGTGAAGAAAGAAACCTTCAAAGCAGACCATGTACTTATTTCTTCACTGCATATATTCTGTCCTTTTATTTGTTTGTATTTCCCCCAACTGTCAATATTTTGAAGGAATCGGTTTCTATTTTTGTTTCCAGTAGCTATGCTGTAAACCAAAGTTAAAAAAGACACCTTGAGAATTATCAAATGTTTCACTTGAGTTTGCCATCCATGGGTGCAAGTGATCAGACATTTCAGGGACACTATGTTAAGCATGTTAATTATGTCTCCCTCAGATCCTTGACAATTGTTTTGACTTCCATCACTTACATGACAAATGAAGGTTATTCTCAAGGTCATACTCTCACAGAATGTTTATTTATATGAGAACTAAAAAAATATTTTGGGTCATTTCAATCTGTCCTTCACCCACCTGCACTCATGCTCTTACATATCGGTATCTGTGAACTATGAGTTTATTTAAACACTGTAAGGCAACTGTGTGATGAATGAACAACCTTCCTGATTCTTTTCATTGTCATGCCACAATCAGTAAATTTCAGAGCACTATAAGTAGCCTAACATGGCCACAACATGTGATAACGTAAAGTAATCCTGTTGTTATCCTGTATCATACCTATGTCAACTAAGCTAACAGTCACATTGCTCGTGTAACAGGCTTCTGCAGAACGGAATGTCATAAACAGGAAGTGACAGATGTACGAGATGTCATTTCTTCATGTATGCTGCTGTCCTCAGTAAACCTTGGCAGCTTCTGGGATATATCTGTATCCGCAGATTGGGCTTTGTGTGTACAGCACAGTAGCAGCCCATTCATGACAGCTAGTATTAACTGTAAGGTGCATTCTGCAGGACTAGAGCCTCTTCATGACAGCTAGTATTAACTGTAAGGTGCATTCGGGCAGGACTAGAGCCTCTTCATGACAGCTAGTATTAACTGTAAGGTGCATTCTGCTGGACCAGAGCCTCTTCATGACAGCTAGTATTAACTGTAAGGTGCATTCTACAGGACCAGAACCTCTTCATGACAGCTAGTATCAACTGTAAGGTGCATTCTACAGGACCAGAACCTCTTCATGACAGCTAGTATCAACTGTAAGGTGCATTCTGCAGGACCAAAGCCTATTCATGACAACTAGTATTAACTGTAAGGTGCATTCTGCTGGACCAGAGCCTCTTCATGACAGCTAGTATTAACTGTAAAGTGCATTCTGCTGGACCAGAGCCTCTTCATGACAGCTAGTATTAACTGTAAGGTGCATGCTGCTGGTTCTGATCCTGCCCCTACAAGCCATAGTGTTCTGCATCCTGTCCCCACAAGCCATAGTGTTCTGCATCCTGTCCCCACAAGCCATAGTGGTCTGCATCCTGTCCCCACAAGCCATAGTATTCTGCATCCTTTCCCAACAAACCATAGTATTCTGCATCCTGTCCCCACAAGCCATAGTGGTCTGAATCCTGTGCCCACAAGCCATAGTGTTCTGCATCCTTTCCCCACAAGCCATAGTATTCTGCATCCTGTCCCCATTAGCCATAGTGGTCTGCATCCTGTCCCCACAAGCCATAGTCGTCTGCATCCTTTCCCAACAAGCCATAGTATTCTGCATCCTGTCCCCATTAGCCATAGTGGTCTGCATCCTGTCCCCATTAGCCATAGTATTCTGCATCCTGTTCCCACAAGCCATTGTGTTCTGCAACCTGTCCCCACAAGCCATAGTATCCGGCATCCTGTCCCCACAAGCCATAGTGTTCTGCATCCTGTTCCCACAAGCCATTGTGTTCTGCAACCTGTCCCCATTAGCCATAGTATTTTGCATCCTGTCCCCACAAGCCCTAGTGTTCTGCATCCTGTCCCAATTAGCCATAGTGGTCTGCATCCTTTCCCCACAAGCCATTGTGTTCTGCAACCTGTCCCCATTAGCCATAGTATTCTGCATCCTGTCCCCACAAGCCATTGTGTTCTGCAACCTGTCCCCATTAACCATAGTATTCTGCATCCTGTCCCCACAAGCCATAGTGTTCTGCATCCTGTCCCCATTAGCCATAGTGGTCTGCATCCTGTCCCCATTAGCCATAATGTTCTGCATCCTGTCCCAACAAGCCGTAGTGGTCTGCATCCTGTCCCCATTAGCCATAGTCGTCTGCATCCTATCCCCACAAGCCATAGTGTTCTTCATCCTGTCCCCACAAGCCATAGTGGTCTGCATCCTGTGCCAACAAGCCATAGTATTCTGCATCCTGTCCCCACAAGCCATAGTATTCTGCATCCTGTCCCCATTAGCCATTGTGTTCTGCAACCTGTCCCCACAAGCCATAGTATTCTGCATCCTGTCCCCATTAGTCATAGTGGTCTGCATCCTGTCCCCACAAGCCATAGTATTCTGCATCCTGTGCCGACAAGCCATAGTGTTCTGCATCCTGTCCCCACAAGCCATAGTGGTCTGCATCCTGTCCCTCTAGCCATAGTATTCTGCAACCTGTCCCCACAAGCTATAGTGTTCTGCATCCTGTCCCCATTAGCCATAGTGGTCTGCATCCTGTCCCCATTAGCCATAATGTTCTGCATCCTGTCCCCACAAGCCTTAGTATTCTGCATCCTGTCCCCATTAGCCATAGTATTTTGCATCCTGTCCCCACAAGCCCTAGTGTTCTGCATCCTGTCCCAATTAGCCATAGTGGTCTGCATCCTGTCCCCATTAGCCATAGTGGTCTGCATCCTGTCCCCACAAGCCATAGTGGTCTGCATCCTGTCCCTCTAGCCATAGTATTCTGCAACCTGTCCCCACAAGCTATAGTGTTCTGCATCCTGTCCCCTTTAGCCATAGTGGTCTGCATCCTGTCCCCATTAGCCATAATGTTCTGCATCCTGTCCCCACAAGCCTTAGTATTCTGCATCCTGTCCCCATTAGCCATAGTGGTCTGCATCCTGTCCCCACAAGCCTTAGTATTCTGCATCATGTCCCCATTAGCCATAGTGGTCTGCATCCTGTCCCCATTAGCCATAGTATTCTGCAACCTGTCCCCACAAGCCATAGTGTTCTGCATCCTGTCCCCATTAGCCATAGTGGTCTGCATCCTGTCCCCATTAGCCATAATGTTCTGCATCCTGTCCCCACAAGCCATAGTATTCTGCATCCTGTCCCCATTAGCCATAGCATTCTGCATCCTGTCCCCATTAGCCATAGTGTTCTGCATCCTGTCCCCATTTGCCGTAGTATTCTGCAACCTGTCCCCACAAGCCATAGTGTTCTGCATATCCTGTCGCATTAGCCATAGTGGTCTGCATCCTGTGCCAACAAGCCATAGTATTCTGCATCCTGTCCCCACAAGCCATAGTATTCTGCATCCTGTCCCCATTAGCCATAGTGTTCTGCATCATGTCCCCTCAAGCCATAGTATTCTGCATCCTGTCCCCATTAGCCATAGTGGTCTGCATCCTGTCCCCATTTGCCGAAGTATTCTGCAACCTGTCCCCACAAGCCATAGTGTTCTGCATCCTATCCACATTAGCCATAGTGGTCTGCATCCTGTCCCCATTAGCCATAATGTTCTGCATCCTGTCCCCACAAGCCATAGTGTTCTGCATCCTGTCCCCATTAGCCATTGTGTTCTGCAACCTGTCCCCATTAGCCATAGTATTCTGCAACCTGTCCCCACAAGCCATAATGTTCTGCATCCTGTCCCCATTAGCCATAGTGGTCTGCATCCTGTCCCCATTAGCCATTGTGTTCTGCAACCTGTCCCTGCAAGCCATAGTATTCTGCATCCTGTCCCAACAAGCCGTAGTGGTCTGCATCCTGTCCCCATTAGCCATAGTGGTCTGCATCCTGTCCCAACAAGCCATAGTATTCTGCAACTCTGTTACCATTAGCCATAGTGGTCTGCAACCTGTCCCCACAAGCCATAGTGTTCTGCATCCTGTCCCAACAAGCCATAGTGTTCTGCATCCTGTCCCCACAAGCCATAGTATTCTGCATCCTGTCCCCACAAGCCATAGTGTTCTGCATCCTGTCCCCACAAGCCATAGTGTTCTGCATCCTGTCCCCATTAGCCATAGTGGTCTGCATCCTGTCCCAACAAGCCATAGTGTTCTGCATCCTGTCCCCATTAGCCATAGTGGTCTGCATCCTGTCCCAACAAGCCATAGTGTTCTGCATCCTGTCCCTATTACCTAGAGTGGTCTGCATCCTTTCCCAACAAGCCATAGTATTCTGCATCCTGTGCCCACAAGCCATAGTGGTCTGCATCCTGTCCCCACAAGCCATAGTGGTCTGCATCCTCTCCCAACAAGCCATAGTATTCTGCATCCTGTCCCCATTAGCCATAGTGGTCTGCATCCTGTCCCCTTAAGCCATTGTGTTCTGCATCCTGTCCCCATTAGCCATAGTATTCTGCATCCTGTGCCCATTAGCCGTAGTGGTCTGCATCCTGTCCCCACAAGCCATAGTCGTCTTCATCCTGTCCCCACAAGCCATAGTATTCTGCAACCTGTCCCTGCAAGCCATAGTATTCTGCAAGCTGTTCCCATAAGCCATAGTGGTCTGCATCCAGTCCCCATTAGCCGTAGTGGTCTGCATCCAGTCCCCATTAGCCATAGTATTCTGCAACCTGTCCCCACAAGCCATAGTGTTCTGCATCCTGTCCCCATTAGCCATAGTGGTCTGCATCCTGTCCCCATTAGCCATTGTGTTCTGCAACCTGTCCCCATTAGCCATAGTATTCTGCATCCTGTCCGAACAAGCCGTAGTGGTCTGCATCCTGTCCCCATTAGCCATAGTGGTCTGCATCCTGTCCCCACAAGCCATAGTATTCTGCATCCTGTCCCAACAAGCCATAGTGTTCTGCATCCTGTCCCCATTAGCCATAGTGGTCTGCATCCTTTCCCAACAAGCCATAGTATTCTGCATCCTGTCCCTATTACCTAGAGTGGTCTGCATCCTTTCCCAACAAGCCATAGTGTTCTGCATCCTGTGCCCACAAGCCATAGTGTTCTGCATCCTGTCCCCACAAGCCATAGTGTTCTGCATCCTGTCCCCACAAGCCATAGTATTCTGCATCCTGTGCCCACAAGCCATAGTGTTCTGCATCCTGTCCCCACAAGCCATAGTATTCTGCATCCTGTGCCCACAAGCCATAGTGGTCTGCATCCTGTCCCCACAAGCCATAGTATTCTGCATCCTGTGCCCACAAGCCATAGTATTCTGCATCCTGTGCCCACAAGCCATAGTGGTCTGCATCCTGTCCCCACAAGCCATAGTGGTCTGCATCCTTTCCCAACAAGCCATAGTGGTCTGCATCCTGTCCCCTTAGGCCATTGTGTTCTGCATCCTGTCCCCATTAGCCATAGTATTCTGCATCCTGTGCCCATTAGCCGTAGTGGTCTGCATCCTGTCCCCACAAGCCATAGTCGTCTTCATCCTGTCCCCACAAGCCATAGTATTCTGCAACCTGTCCCCGCAAGCCATAGTCGTCTGCATCCTGTGCCCATAAGCCATAGTGGTCTGCATCCTGTCCCCATTAGCCATAGTGGTCTGCATCCTGTCCCCACAAGCCATAGTCGTCTGCATCCTGTGCCCATAAGCCATAGTGGTCTGCATCCTGTCCCCATTAGCCATAGTGTTCTGCAACCTGTCCCCATTAGCCATAGTATTCTGCAACCTGTTCCCATAAGCCGTAGTGGTCTGCATCCTGTCCCCATTAGCCATAGTGGTCTGCATCCTGTCCCCACAAGCCATAGTCGTCTGCATCCTGTGCCCATAAGCCATAGTGGTCTGCATCCTGTCCCCACAAGCCATAGTATTCTGCAACCTGTCCCCGCAAGCCATAGTATTCTGCAACCTGTTCCCATAAGCCGTAGTGGTCTGCATCCTGTCCCCATTAGCCATAGTGGTCTGCATCCTTTTCCCATAAGCCATAGTGGTCTGCATCCTGTCTCCATTAGCCATACTGCTCTGTATCGTGTTCCCATTAGCCGTAGTGGTCTGCATCCTTTTCCCATAAGCCATAGTGGTCTGCATCCTGTCTCCATTAGCCATACTGCTCTGCATCCTGTCCCCATTAGCCGTAGTGGTCTGCATCCTTTTCCCATTAGCTGTAGTGCTCTGCATCGTGTCCCCATTAGCCGTAGTGGTCTGCATCCTTTTCCCATTAGCCGTAGTGCTCTGCATCGTGTTCCCATCAGCCATTGTGTTCAGCAGCCTGTCTCAACCAGGATTCAAACTGACAAAGTATGTGATCTAGACTACCATTGCCATGTTGTGGAATCTTTGGTGGCTAAGTCGATTGGGCCACTGACATTTGTGCTGGGTTCGAGTCCCAGATGGGACTCCACCCACAGAAGTACTAGAAATTGTACTTTGATATGCAAGTGTAATCCCAAATATACTATAATTATGTTATATCTGTAAATATCATACTTCACAAAAGATATATAGATATACTGATTGACAAATGAGTTGACAAAAATACTGAACTAATCAACAGATTCAGATTTACTTTCACTATGTAATGCCTCTAAACCTCACTGAAGCTTATCTGTACAAGTTATGTATAATTTCCGGAAACCAACATTTCTTTACGGTGTCAAAGATGGCAGACCTGGCATGTGATGGTAATGATAGAAAAATTCTGTTTATTCAGAAACTTGTCTTCCTAACAAAGGCTGGCAAAATGGAATCCTGGACCGATAAATAAACACATGGGAAATGTAATATTATACTTACTGAAAAACTTGCTTAGATGATCTAAGAGGGGGCACGGGGCCAGCGGTGTCTCAAGACATTTAGCAGCATTACTTCCAGGAGGGTTGCCTTAAGTTTGACTGTGCAGTTAATTGTGTAATTAGGCGTGTAAGTGGGACATATGAGGCAAACATAAATCTGGTTAAAAGGAAAAAAAACACGTGGGAAGAGTTGATGCAAGTTGTGCAGGTTCTTTTGACAGACATCCAGAGTATAAGTGAGATCTCAAATAATCAAAGAAAACAGACACATAGGAAGTTGGTGATGAGAAGGACTTTAAATCCCACGTGGCCTGTGTTGAGATATTCCGGCTGGGGTAGCTAGCTGCGAAGCAATCTTTGCTTCAGGTTTATGAGAATTCTTTGCTTTTCTTAATAAACCAAATACATGCAGAGCAAACTGCATCAGTATCATCAATAATTCATTTGATAATTTAATAACGCAGGGTTTTTAAATTAATAATGCTTTTTTAACATAATTTTCGAGATTTTCTTTCTGTCAAATATTCCCATGTGAGCAAGATGCGGTAAAGCCAATCCTGCACATTCTAATCATGTTAGAATTACTATGCATTCATTCAGCATGCATGCTTTCTCTTTATAGAGCATATTTCTTAAGATTACCAAATTATTATATATTTAGCTATCATTGTAAAACAAATAGGAGTGTGTGTTGCATTTATATGGTTAAAAAGCAAGTATTGGAAGTCTGGAAATCTGCTGGACTCTTAACTGGATATGAATACTTTCTTGAAAACAAGTTTCTCCTTGGCGACATGAATATCATATGCATTATGTATTGCATGTGATTGATATTTCTCCCAAAAACTTCATTAAGTTTATTTTTCTGTACATTCTACTACTTAACCTGGCAGGTTCAGTTGTCATGGAAACATGGCATTTCACCCATTGTATCATGACATCATAGCATTCCAGAGTGATGTGTTAGCGGGGATAACATTATGTATTCACTCATTTGGGGGTATTGCTGCCTCATTAAAATCAGATCTTCACTCCCATACTGTAGCTCTCTGTATGAAGACCTCAAGTCAGAAAGTCATGTCAGGTGAATTCTGAGTGTGCTTTGGAACTATGAAGGATGCTGGGTTCTTGAGCCAATCAGATGTCAACTTTCTCAAATGTTTGTCTTCATTTCTTCACTACATCAGTTTGAAATTTGGATCTTAGCAACACAAATATTTCCTCAATAGAGCAACCATTTGAATAGAGATGTCATGGTGTTCAGTTAGTTGGTTAGTTTGTTATTCCAGCTATATGATGGCGGTCTGTAAATAATTGAGTCTGGACCAGACAATCGAGTGATTAATATCATGAGCATCGATCCACGCACACTGGATCCATGACATGCATCAACCAAGTCAGCGCAAAGTCGCCTTTTACGGCAAGTATGGGTTGCTGAAGACCTATTCTACCCAGGATCTTAACGGGTCCATGGTGGTCAGAGAATGAATGGATGTATAAAATGTGCCCTGCAACACTATAGTCTAGATATGATTTGTTGTTTTTGTCATTTGGAGCTCCCCAATTATATTTATTTTTGAGATGCAGAAATCAGAATGGCTCAGCTGGTCTGAATACTTCCCTGATTGGCCGGTTAGAAAGTTAACCTGATGGAGGTATCCTCAGATGTTCATGCAGAGAGGTATCATATCAGTGTACAAGATCTGATTTTAATTATTTTAATGATTTACATTTTATTACTTTTGAAAGCATGAAAATTTGTGTAGCAACAGCAGTGGTAGTATCAGTAGTAGTAGTTGCATCAGTATCAGTAGTAATAATATCTGCAGTAGTAGTAGTAGTAGTGAAAGCAGCAGCAGCAGCAGCAGTAGTAGTAGTAGTAGTGATAGCAGCAGTAGTAGTAGTAGTAGTAGCAGCAGCAGCAATAGTAGTAGCAGTGGCAACTGTAGTAGTAGTAGTAGTAGCAACAGCAATAGTAGTAGCAGTAACAGCACCAGAGGTAGCAGCTGTAGTAGTAGCAGCAGATACTGCTGCAGAAGTAGCAGAAAGAGCAGCAGCAACTGCAGCAGCAGTAGTAGTAGTAGAAGTAGTAGTAGCTGCAATAGTAGCAGTGCTTGCTGTAATAGTACATCATTTACAGGACAAGAGTGTTTAGGGTTGTAGGTTCTACTTGACCAGACAGCTGGGGGGAAAGTCTGTCTTACAGACCCTGATACAAATATATCAACTACAGCCCATGCAAGTCTATAATGTTTGGCAAGTCTAGATTACTGCAGTATCATGAAGAGAATCACTGGGCTCCCTTTTTATTATATTTTTATTAAGATAACTGAACAACTGTTTTTTCTGTACGATATGTTGATTTCAGAGACTATATGTTAGTCTACTGGGGGAAAAGGAGCCTTGGTTCAGTGCACCATCAAATCACCCATCAAGTCCCTTTCCAGCCATTGTGGCAAGTCAATTCTCATTCAAGTAACTGAACTGTCTCCTCCTACCCAGTGACAGTGTTATGTTTGGACATAGAAATCAGCATTCAAACAATATGAAAGGAATTATAAACTACTTCATTGATTTGTATAATTTAGAAGCTGTTGTGTAGGCCGACTTCTGACTCTGTGATCCGGTGTGTTCTGGAAGCTGACATGGTCATGGGCTGTCATGTCTTCTGGCTGATCTGTTAGGTGCCTGGATCACCATTTGGTCTCCTATCAGATGGGCCAGTCATTGCAATCTCTGTCACCAAGTGGCTTGTAAATTTTACATTTATCATCTGATTGTATTGTAAACACACTTCTTGTGATTGGTCTGAAATGTCAGGTTTAAGATATCTGCGCTTTGATTACCTCCTTGTGGTAAGATCGTTCAATCTCCAAATAATTATTTCTCTACTCAAGAAAGCCTTTAAAAAAAATCGGGGACAGATTGATGAGATAATTTCAAATATCTGAGCATTGCAGTTCAAGATTGATGACATGGTATGCAATCGAATTGTTTTTGCTCCATTAATATTAACACTTCAGTGGCAGAGACCAATTGTATTACTTCAGCTCTGTCAGTGTTAGGAAAAAGTGAAGACAATGAAGTAATTTTTTGCAATACATTGGATTTTTTTATGGAATGTAAATGAAGTCTTCTGAATTATTTTGACTAATAAGAACAGATTAATGACCTTCTAAGATGAAAAGATAATGAAATCAAAATAATTATGTGGGATAAGAACTTTGAGGACCTAACAGCAACTTTGATTTGTCCACAAAACTGTCTGTATTTGATTGAATGTTTGTTTTGTAATTGAATCTGAAGCATGGAATGCAATTAAGAAACTGAACTATTTCAGAAGTGATGGAACAGTTGATGCTGCAAAAAAAATCGCTTCTACATGTTTAACTTCTTAGGAATTTAGAGTATTATGAGATTTATTACCGATGAAACACACTCCTGGTAATCCTTGGTTTGTGAACAATGTCGCACATGGTCTCAGCCTGCGAGGAACTATTCTCAACTGGCATGTGCCAACAATACCATGGATTAACCTCTCTTCTGCAGGCGTTTTCAGCATTATTCTGTTCGCTTCTGGGGAAGTGTGTACACCTGTTATTTTCACCGTTAAATATCCACTGCAGATTACCCACCATCTTATTTTACATGATCTGTGTTAAGAGGTATCCCCATCAGGAGCATGTGCTCTCTGCCCTTGGTGTATTTGGATGGGAGTTTTAAAGCTATGTGTTACATGTTGGTGTTACTCATGTTGACTGACTAAACCATGGAGGGTATCTTTTACTGTTGCCTATACCTTGATACAGGGGAACCATGTCAAATATTCACGATGAATGATTGTGTGATTTCTTAGTTTTCTTCAAATCAGTGTGACGTGTAGGATGAGATTGGGTTGAGTGAGTATTGTTTTCAGTGGTTTTGGTAGTCTTACAACAATTTGTAAACAAGATAAGAGTGTTTTGTTGTTTTGTGCCTTAGTGAGCAATATTACAGTGCTGGCTTGTAACAGTGTATAAAATTCCACAAAGTTTCAGTCTCACAACCGGACTGGCAACATTGCAAAGTTACTAGACAAGATAAAATATTGCCAGTCGGGAATTTCTAGACTAACAAACAAAGTTATCAAAAGGGTAAACATAAAAATAGTACTGTTTAATGTTAGGTCTCAGATAATAAAAATAAACTTGTGGATTGTCAACGTGTTAATATTATTAAACTCCCGACATTCGGGCATGCAACTTTTAAAAACTGATCTTCCGTCAGTAAATAGACCGACTGTCTTTATTTTTAACACTGGCTGTAAAGAAGCTGTTCTGTGTCAGACAAACCAGTGGTTGATAGCATGATCACCATCACATGCCCTCAGGTTACGATGACACGATCAGCCAAGTCACAGAGCCTGAACACCTGATTCCCACTCATGTCAATGAGTGAGCTTAGTTTTCACAGTTTCAGCTGGAATCACAACAGTATGCATGACAAGATTGCAGTCGGTGAGACTGGTTTTCACTAGCCTGTTTACACCTGTTTAAATCCAATGGTTTGTCTGCACACGCACTGTTGATTAAAGGGATCGAGGGGTATAGCCTAATAATTGGGTTGTCATATAAGAACCTGAACTAATCACACAGGTACAGTTTGTGCCACAGCTTTTGATGGTTTCACTTGGATTAGTAGTATAGGAAAAAGTAGTGTAAAAGCATACACAACCAAGAATCATAATCAGGGTGATCTGAGATTGACCTATGATAATAGGATTCTGGTGTGCCTAGGGGACACAACTCTGCACAGTGAATTGTGGTGCCCTAGACGACTGATCCACCCTAGCCTCTTATGAGATATTCACTGAAATATGAATGGCAAAGTATGTTTTAGAGGTGGTGACAATAGCTATGGTTTCCATTTGATATTTTTATTTGTCATTGATATATACGATATATATGATATCATAGATGCTGGTTTATATAAGAAGTATTACTCATATTCAAGAGATACTAGATTGGTTCGATGCACAAATGACCATACTGGTATGTTATGTGAACCAACGCTCATGAACGCATCACATGTGGCGTCATAGATCCCTACTCGAGATGCAGCATTTGTCTTGTGCATGATTAGCGTGTAAAGTTTGGAATTCACATGCAGCATATCATGATGAGTCATGATGACTCTGTGGCTGATTGTTAGTTTTGTCATTACTTGGTTCACATTAAAGATAGACCCGTGAAGATCCGGGGTAGAATAGGTCTTCAGCGTGAGTGAGTGAGTTAATATTTAAAGTCACATCGGCAATATTTCAGCCATATCGTGACTAAAACGATAAATACATTAAGGAAACATTAATTTAGACCATATAAAAACCTGTCAGCAAAGGACAGTAAAATTACTAGACTTATCACAGATATCAATTTTTAAAACTAGTACGTGACCATAAAAAGCCAAAAACAGAACAATGCATTGTAAAAACGGGCTATAGATCGCCAGCAATTGAAGGTAGATCACCATACTAGGGACCATGGGGACTTATAGTACCTTTGCTACCTGCATGGACCCCAGCAGGATTTACATCATACCTAAAAACGTGGTATGCTTAAATTTACTTTGAACGATGTGGATCTTACATATCCTCTCAGGGGGACAATAATTTTACAGTACTTTAACCCCCATCAAGGATACTGCTTGCCATAAAAGGTGACTAATAGGATCGGGTGGTCAGACTTGCTGATTTGGTTGATGCGTGTCATCTAATCCCAATTGTGTGGATTGATGGTCATGATATCAATCACTGGATTGTCTGGTCCAGACTTGAATATTAACAGACCACCATCATATAGCTGGTGTGGCGTTCACAACAAACAAACAAACAAACATTGGAATCATCTGTTGTTAACTAACATACTTCTCCATATGTTTCCTTAGTTCACGTTTCTATTGGTGGTGAGTATATTTACCCATAGGCCCCATTGGGGATTCTGGAACAGTATAGGTCCCCAGCAGCCTCTGCTGGTTGTAGACCCATGAAGATCCGGGGTAGAATAGTTCTTCAGCAACCCATGCTTGCCGTTAATGCCGACTGTGCTTGTCATAAGAGGCGACTAACGGGATCGGGTGGTCAGGCTCGCTGACTTGGTTGATGCACGTCATCGATCTTAATTGCTCATGATATCAATCACTGGATTGTCTGGGTCAGACTCAATTATTTACAGACGGCCCTCCTATAGCTGGAATATTGCTGAGTGCGGCGTTAAACAACAAACCAACCAACCAACTGCTGGTTGAAAGTGGAAAGATTTGATCATTTGGTTGATTGCATGTCATTGTACCCTGGCAGGGTGGATCATTGATCATGATATCAATCACTGGGCTGTCTGGCCAGACTCTGTGATTTACGCAACATATAGCTGGAATGTAGCTGAGTGCGGAATGGTACAACAAAGAAACAAATAGATATAGCCATTGGTCCATGAAAATTGTAATGTTCAGTGTTGGTGTTCCATATCTGTTTAAACCTTGCAATTGTCAATAACTACAAAACATAAACCTGAAGCCTAAGGTGTTCCATTCAGAAATTAAATTAATAAATTAATTAATAAATGCAAAAGGCATTTCTTTACTTGTTATTGTAAATGACTGACAGATGTTGACAGTGACATGGAACAAAAGAGTGACATTTATGTCGTTATAGATGCAGGGATAGCAGGTAACTACACCTGTCTGGGTTCGTCCCCCCCACCTGTCACCTCATCTCACCTGTCAACTGATTCGACCCTACATTACTTCAGGGTTCCGTACAGAAGAAACTGTAGGCTTAGCCCATCATTATGTCAACATGCGATGAAATACAGCATCTTGAGTTTGTTTTTTTAAGATTTAAAAAACATGATCTTGTTACAAATTGCTACATAAATACAGGGTTCGGGTGTTTATCAGACTTAACATGAGATTTCGGAATTTGATTATTCATTAGGGTAGTGAACCTAAAGATGAGTTTCCCAAAAGATTAGGTTCGGGGATTGTTTTCTAATACTTTTGAAATTTATATCAGCTTTATAAACTTTAGAACTCCACTCTGCAAAGGTTTATTTTTTTCCATTACTAAAGTGACCTTGTTTTTGAACTTCATATTTTCTTACAGCTTACACTTGAGTATGTGTTAAAGATGTTTTTCGTGTAAGTGTCGCCATTTTGTAAGAGTAGATTGTGGTGTACATGAAGAATGTAGGGAAGAATAAGAGAGGTGTTCTATAATTTTCATTGATACCATTTTGACATGTAACTATGGTTCTCTAACTGATTCAGTGTGTTAAACAAGCGTGAAATCAATATCAATCTCACATCATGATTAGGCAGACCTATTATCCTCTGTGGGGAAACTGTGTATTTATTGTTCACCTTTCTGAAGGTCAAGTGAGCTTATGTCGTGGCCTACTTCTCCAGTGTCTTCTATTATCTTTGGCGTCTCTAAGCATCTTCTCCTCTAACACCACCAGGCCAAGCTGGAACTTGTTCCTATCAATGATGACATCTGAATTTCTTCAACAGGTTCAATTCTGAATTTCAATATGGCTGCCATGACAATCATAATAAAACTTGTTTATGGTCCTAATTCAGCCATTTTTGTTCAAAACATAGTGAAAATTTGGTATATGTGTATTTATTCAGGGTCTCAACACACGTTATATATTTTGTGATATTTAAAATTTTGACTGATTTCCTCATGTCTTTTCCAATGAAATTGTCAAACTGAGGAGTGAGTGAGTGAGTGTGGTTTTACGCTACTTTTAATAATATTCCAGCAACAGCACAGCGGGGAAACCAGAAATAGGCTTCACACTTTTTTATCCATGTGGGGAATTGAACCCAGGTCTTTGGCGTGATGAGCGAACGCTTTAACCACCAGGCTACCCCCACTGAACTTTAGCTATGTGTTTGCATGTATGTTTCTTTTGTTGGATGACATCATATTTTGTAGAAATATATAGAATGTAATGTTAGTTTTTAGTCATTATTTATGCAGGAAATATTTGAACATAAACGCTGATAGCAACTTTTGTTAAGTGGTCTTTGTTTACATGTGATAGTCTTGACTTGATATCCAGGTGAGCTGCATGGCACTAATGTTTGTTCAAGAGAAAGTATTTTCCTGGTGATTACTTCACTACAAACATTTCAATAACTTATGAGGACAAAATATATTGTTCATCTGTGACTTTTGTTTTACTTATTTTCCACAAAGATGTGCAGAAGTATTTTTTCGTTTTCCTGTGCCAAAATGCAAAGAAAAACAAATTATTGGTCAAAATGTATTTAATCCAAAATGTTTCCTTTACTTAGAAAGTAAAAGCAAAGACCACAGTGAATATGAGAATTTTTCACCCAGAACTACCCAAAACTATTTAACATGGAAGGTATTCAACTCCTTTTATAGTTTTTCTTATATCTTGTAGATTGTTAAAGAGTTGAGCAGTCAAGTAAGGCTGTTGTGGTTCATCAACTCAAGTTCCCCGGAAGGTCATAATAACTTAATTATTGCACTTTCATCTCCACCAAGACCTGCCTCAAATCCTGTCCTTGTCCACAAGTCCCGCCAGATGAGGAACACTGATATGTACGTGTGTGCCCTGTTTCCTGTACTTTACCATATGCAGCACATACAAAGTTCTACCGAAATTCCATTATTGTACACAGATGCCATGAACAGGTTTTGTTTTAAAGAAAGAAATATCTAAAAAAATATGATATGTACGATGCAGCCTCACATTTTTAGAAATAGTTCATTAAAATCTGAAAATATTTTTTGTAGCCTGAGGTGGACATGTGAGTCAGGCATGGTCTAAAATTAAAAATGCTTCCTTGCAGTCTAAGGTCTAAAGAAATTAATTGTTTCTTTCCTTTATTTAATTGCAGCTGTCATTTCAAAATGACGACAATATTGTAAAACAGTTACTAAAATTTAAAAGAAACTATTGTTTCAAATATGATCCACATATTTTTCCACACTGTTTTTTACTACCTGTAACCAGACATATAACTTTATAAGACCTGATCATTAATGACACAGGTGTATTTATCACATGAGATTAATATTGCACTCAATCATGAGATTAATTATGTTGTATTCAAGTTTATGAGATTAATGACAGTGCATTCTTTCATGGGACTAATAACATTGTACTCGTTCACAATATTGATAATACTGCACTCATTTACAAGATGGATATTATTGTACTCATTCACAAGATGGATATTATTGCACTTATTCACAAGATGCATGATATTGCACTCATTCACAATATTGATAATACTGCACTCATTTACAAGATGGATATTATTGTACTCCTTCACAATATTGATAATACTGCACTCATTTACAAGATGGATATTATTGTACTCATTCACAAGATGGATATTATTGCACTTATTCACAAGATGGATGATATTGCACTCATTCACAATATTGATAATACTGCACTCAATCAGAAGATTTATGACATTGCATTCATTCACAAGATTGATAATATTGCACTCATTCACAATACCCCGGTATTGATAATATTGCACTCATTCACAAGATGGATATTATTGTACTCATTCACAAGATGGATATTATTGCACTTATTCACAAGATGGATAATATTGCACTCATTCACAAGAATGATATTATTGCACTCATTCACAAGAATATTATTGCACTCATTCACAAGATGGATAATATTGCACTCATTCACGATATTGATAATATTGCACTCATTCACGATATTGATAATATTGCACTCATTCACAAGAATATTATTGCACTCATTCACAAGATGGATAATATTGCACTCATTCACAAGAATGATATTATTGCACTCATTCACAAGAATATTATTGCACTCATTCACAAGATGGATAATATTGCACTCATTCACGATATTGATAATATTGCACTCATTCACGATATTGATAATATTGCACTCATTCACAAGAATATTATTGCACTCATTCACAAGATGGATAATATTGCACTCATTCACGATATTGATAATATTGCACTCATTCACGATATTGATAATATTGCACTCATTCACAAGAATGATATTATTGCACTCATTCACAAGAATGATATTATTGTAATCATTCACAAGATGGATATTATTGCACTCATTCACAAGATGGATAGTATTGCACTTATTCACAAGATGGATAATATTGCACTCATTCACAAGATGGATAATATTGCACTCATTCACGATATGGATAATATTGCACTCATTCACAAGAATGATATTATTGTACTCATTCACAAGATGGATAATATTGCACTCATTCACAAGATGGATAATATTGCACTCATTCACAAGAATGATAATATTGCACTCATTCACAAGAATGATATTATTGCACTCATTCACAAGAATGATAATATTGCACTCATTCACGATATTGATAATATTGCACTCATTCACAAGAATGATATTATTGCACTCATTCACAAGATGGATATTATTGCACTCAATCATGAGATCAATAAGTAAGATGGTATGTGAGAGGGAAACTATAGGAAATTCAAGAATGCTGAAGATTTTTAAGAAGGAAATAGAAAATATGTGGGGGTAAACAGAAGCTAGAACAAGTTCCTTCTTTCTTGCAGCCATCCTATGGCAAGTTGCTTCACATCATGTGTGTTTATACACAGAAGGGCAGCTGAAGAACTGAATATGGAGGAATGTAGTGAAAATACATGGCAAGTGGAAGTATAACATGCAGTTTAATATATACATATATTTGTTGTATTAAATGTATACTGGTGCCATGTGATCTCAATTCTGCACCAGTGTAGACATGCCTTGTACAAACTATTAAACTGAAATCAGATCTTGATTCAAAACGATAAAATATTTGTTTTAAAGGGACCGCTCCTTGATGAGGGATGGGCAGCTCTTGGTGTCATTGCGTACCAATATGTGGGATATATATGGGTTGTTATTGAACACTTGTATGACTAACCTGGGATGAGGGCGAATAGTAATTGTGTATATGACAAATATACGACTGTAGAAATGTTATTGCTTCCACATGTACACCAACATGTTATGTTTCTATATACACACTTTGATGTATTTCATTGGGTATAGATATCACAGGCAGATGGTTACTTGTGAATGCTTGTCTTGATGTGAGTTGTCCTGGTCGGAACAGATCAGGTACCATCTTATCATGTTATTTCAAAGACTATAGTTTACAGCAGGCAACTATTTAGTAGCTGTCTTTATTTCAAAGAAAATATTGTCTCAAAATAAAAATAGTTATTTAATCTTGTTTGGGTGTTGGATTTAGAAATCCCCTGAGGTGTCTTGGTAACGTTACATGCTTTGGGGAATATAAACATCAGTCCCCTGGATGGGAGGTTCAGACATGATGAGGGAGCATCTGGTTCTAGGTGGATTGGCTCTGTACCACTGTCCTGTACAATCACACACAATCACTCAAGTCAGAGAGGCGGAGCACCCAATCCCCACTTCAGCTGGTGCTTGTAGCAAACCTGGGGATTCTAGGTTACACACAACCAAATGTTTTCCCCATTGACTTCTATAGTAACGTTTTATTTAAAAACAATTTAACTAAGCATTCAACAGCTATTACATCTATGTATGTGCACAGTTTGGCCTTAGAGCAGCAATAAAAACAATAAAAATAACAAGCTTAATCCGCTTCTTTTTAGAGTACAGGAAGCTAAACACACCACCCCCAGTTCCGCACCAAACATCACCAACTTGAAAATAGCTGTGGTCACATTCAACACAAGTCATCATGTAGAAAAAGACAGTACTAAATATAGAAAAACATGGTTAGTTTTAATAACTGGATGGATGTACATTTAAAAGACATAACAATTTTACACAATATCCTCCAATCACAGCCTGAAGAGATCTCTCGATAGGCACTGTCCCAACTGGTTCTGAATACAAAACCTGTCACAAATCCTGTATTTTGGCTGTCATCACACAATAACAAAATCTTCAGATTTTCAACAGAAGTCCTCATCACTGCCAACAATCCATAATCAGTTGTACAAGGAATAGTATCTTACTGCTCAGATCTCTTGCACAGGCGCAAAGCAGGAAACCACACTTCTTTCCAATACATGTATCAGCTAACTAGATGCAGATAATTGGGGAGGTGGGAGGCTTGACAAAACCTCTATCACATCACTGCAAGAGTATACCAGAGGTATTGGTGGGTTCTGATAACTAGTAAACCCTTAGGTAGTTAGTTAACAGTCGTTCCTGGGTATCTATTTGATCCATATCCCCTCAAAACTGGCATCTTGATCAACAATAGGTATACATATATTTTGTTTGTGTTTGTTGTTTAATGCCACACTCAACAATATTCCAGCTATATAACAGCAGCCCGTAAATAATCAAGTCTGGATCAGACAATCCAGTGACTGACATCATGAGCATCGATCCACGGGATACGATGATATACATCAACCTAGTCAGCGAGCACGATCACCTGATCCTGTTTGTCGCCTCTTACAACAAGCTTGGGTTGCTGAAGACTAATTCTCACTGGGATAGGTATACTTTGAATTGAGTCACCTCAAATGGACTAAATTTGGAAGAGTGAGTGAGTTGGGTTTATGGCTGCGTGATAAACTTCTACAGAACTACCATTATATCTGCTTTTATTTCCCTCTTGGGAGATCATCAGGTGCTTCACTTAGTCTGATCTAGACGTTTATGACTCACTTCCAACTCTAATGACGTCACTTCCTGCGCTGATGATGTCACTTGAGGCTATGACGTCACTTCCGATGCTTCAATAATTTGATTTTTTTGTTACAGTATAATGACAACCAAATTACAGGATGTATGGCTCTGGTGTAGAGGTAGTATTTTTAGAATTATTAACAATTATAACTATGACCCATATTCATCTTTTCATTAATTCATGCTCTATGTGTACATTCTGTTTCTTGTTTATACTTCTGTTTTGTATCTTTCAAACTGTTTTAATGGAAGCATAGCTTAAAAGCTAATGTTCTTTGTACTATGATATCCGATGTTAGATAAAGCTTCTTATCATACCTCCATGTCAGAATGATGAGATCTGATTGGTCCATGTGATCTTGATAAAATACTGTGTAACCTGCCTTGGTTGGGAATAAATTTCTCAGCAGGGGAATAAATCTCTTATACCCCGCCACGAGCAATGCAGGCTGCATGTGAATATCTGAGAGGCAGAATAAATCCCTTATACACCACAGCTGCACGCTTTTCCCTGAGTCAGTGAAAGTCACGTGACATAGCACAAGTGTTAACCTCAGCTCAATCGAACAGCTATTTCCTATCAATTTTGAATTTGAGTTAATTCTTTTACAATATCACAGTAACACATGTTGGTAAGATAAACTTGTTGTAGCAGGATCACGAGGGGTACATGGGGTTTTATGTGACATTTGATTTTATGTGGTTTTGTCCAACTTATATTGTATCTTTGGCAGTAGGGTAAATAGTCTCCCTCAAATCTATGGCAGTGGGATAAATAGAAGAGTGAATTGTCCCCCTATAAATATTTGGCAGAAGGGTACATTGGTAAGGGTGGATTCAGAGGGAGGTGCAGGGGGTCCAGACCCCCCCTTTTGAAAACCAAATGTGGTATTTTGTAGGCACTAAAATTAACTGAGAGAGGATGTTGATATTTTGGACCCCTCCCTTTAATAAATGCTAGACCCGCCCTTTATCTTCTCCCTCTTCCACTCTTAAATCCTTTAGTCTTCCTTCATAAGCCTTTAACATTTCAGGTATGTGAGCATCGTAATGAACATCCCCCCTTGTAACAGAATGTATACACCGGTGTATAAACTGTAAACATTGTCAAACATTGTAATCAGTTGCTTGGATAAACTCCTGTCCGAGAGAGATTTTGTATCTGCCATTCCTGTCACCATGATACACAAATCTGTGCAGAAAGGACATGTAGATCTGAAGTAGACATGTACATCATGTCATAAAAATATTTGTTTCAAACTATGAGTCTGCCTTGTCTAGTGATGTGTGCTGATATACCAGCTGTACCATCTGTGAGAAGGTAACTTGTCCCCAGGGACATATTTGACTTTTGTATGTATTAATTTGATAAAAGGAATGAATGGCATTGCCGTCATAAGCAAGAGCATGTCATGGTCTTTGAATGACCATGATTTACAACTTTCTAGTTGCTTTATTTCAAGGAAATATTCACCAGTGTCCAGAAGAGGGGTTTCTGGATTAACAGAGTCCGGAGTATGAAGGTTTCACTGTATGTAATGAAAGATGACTTGACAAGCCATGGAAGGAGCATACGTGGGAGCCTCCATGTTGACAAGGGCACATGCAATTAATTCTGGTTTCAAATAGTGGAGATGCTATTCAGCATGATGAGCCTGTGTTGCATGAGGTGTATGTACATGTGTATGTCTGTATAATGACTGCAGTGTACAACATAGAGCCATGTTAGACACTCCAGTGCTAAGGGGGCGGTGGGGTGGCCTAGTGGTTAAAAGGTTTGCTTGTCACACCAAAGGCTGGAAGGCCCAAGAATCTCCCCAGGTATACTTTGGAGTGGGGGGGTATACTTTCAGACTTTACACTGGGTTTGATACCCACATGGGTAACGCGTGAAGCCCATTTCTCGTGTCCACTGTGATATTGCTGGAATATTGCTGGAAAATTGCTAAAGGCAGCGTAAAACCATACTCGCTCTAATTGTAGTATTTTGCACTGATCATAAGAGGGCTGTGGTGTTTCACAATACAGAGAGATTATTAGCTAAGTGTGTTTCCATGTCACAAATATCATAATTATAAGGGATAACAATTGTATTATGCAAACCTAATACAGATATATTTTTCTTTATGAATGATATTTACAATACAGAAACACACAAGGGTAATAAGCTCTTTTCTATATGATGTCTTTCTTAAAATAATCAATGTTTAAGACCTAATTTCGCCCAATGAAGTAACTTGGAGAAACTTGGAGAAACGTCCCATGTATCTTACAGTGACAATTGATTTGCTGCCATGTTTGTGTACATAATCACTAACACATCAGGATACCCCATTGTAGATTTATTGGGAATGTTTGTAGCTTATTGAGAAAGCAGACATTGAATAAATGCGAATAAATCACTGAGTACGTATTCCCTTCTTTCTATGCTGGTGGCACGGGTAACCCAGTTGTCTAAGGCGCCGCAATTCGCTGTGCAGAGTTGCATCACGCCAGAAACCTTTGGTTGTAGGTTTGAATCCTGGTTCGCCCCGATTATGTTTCTAGGTTTGTCATCACCATACCTGTGCTGACACACTGTGATTTAACTGGAATACTGTTAAAAGCGGTGTTAAACACAACTCACTCACTCTCTCACTCTTTCTATGCTTGATGACATGTACTTTGTTACATACAGTTCTACCAGACATTAATATTTCAGTTGAATCACAACCATCAATTGTAAAGGTGCTTTTACTTTGAAAAGTATGTTTGGAAAAGATAAAAAATGCAATGCCAACACTGCTCACATTTTCAAAGAAATTGTATCAAATCTTTTCTCCTTGTTCTTCCTTTAATTAAGAATATTTTTTATTCTCATGAAAGAATTTGTGAGCACTTTTGAGTTGAGTCATATTTATTTAAATGTGGAACATTTTGTGACTAAAGTCTTGTGTTTTGTTTTGATTTGCTAGGCAAATATTCTTGGTTCTCAGGTATTTCCTGGTTTAGCAAAAAACACCCCACATGAAAGCTAGTATTTCATTTCTTCTGAAAAACATTTTCAAGAGCATTTTTTTATCTTTAATGAGTGCAGAGCGTTTCAAAACAAAAAAGTCAATGTTAGAGAAGTTGGTTGACCTTTATGATAAGGGAAGTTTTATATTTTCAGTTGGTGTTGGTGACCGTAAACTTTCTACAATTTACATTTTTTTTAACCGTCTAGTTGATTGATCTAATTTTATCAAACTTTGTTTATATGTCCCTGGCCATGAATATGTTCATGGCATTAAAGTAATACGATATGCCTACTAGATGGACATCTTTGATTTTCTAAAAGAATCTTTTTCTTAAAAAGAAAATACTTGTAGGGTTGAAACTTTGTGTGATGTTTAACAGATGTATTATGTAATTGTTGAATCTTGAAAACAAATATTGCCATTTGTGGCCATTTGGAAAACTGCTGCTCTGCTATTGTTAAAAACAGTATTAATCTTAGATTGGCAATCATTAGATTAGGCAGTGGTGTCTCTTACTTCTGAAAGATAGCCTCCATTCCTTTGCAAACTTACACCATATGAAAAGCTGTATGTCATGACAATATCAATAACATTTGATCAAATTTGGTTGGCAGCTTGATGATTTCATTGTTTTAGTGCATGATGAGTTAATTGACAAATTTTTATTATGCCAGTTGCACAGAATTGGCCCAATTTAAATTTCTCTAATTCCTGTAAATGGGAACCAAAAGGAAATGAAACTTGTCCAATAGCTTTTCTGAGTATAAGTTTATTTACTTATCAATTTGATTTTTTATGATTATTGATGAGATCTGCTTCCTTTTGACTGGATGGATTTCTGTAGTTCCCATGAATTTACATGTATATATATAAACTGACGGCCCAAAGAAACTTTACCATAGTTTTAAATCACTCTAGTTTAAAAACTACAAAAGATAGATACTTGAAGTAAAATGCATTTGAAAAGATAAAAATCTTAATGAAATCAACATTTAAAATGACAGTAATAGAGCATCCATTGTAGGCATAATGTTTGCCTGAATTGAGGTGGTGTAGCACAAACAAACAAAAACAAAGGGTACACACATCGAAAATCGCTCAAGTTCAGTGACACTTCACATTAAAGGCGTGTATGAACAACCCCTGCTACAAAACACGCAAAAACTTGCCAAAGAACAGAAAAAGTCAGTCTTCTGATGACGTCATGTGGGATATGTTGCTGTTCTTAGTGGGCTTGGATCAGTTCTTGTCGGTTGGCTGGAGGTTATTGTTGCTGTCAAACATGACGATCCATGACATCTCAGAGGTGTTCTATGGGGCACATGTCTCGGGAGTGAGCAGCCCACGGCAACACGGTTGATGTTGTTGGCTGTAAGGAAGTTCTGTACGATTCGGACTGTATGGGGTCTGGCATTGTCATGCTGATAAAGGACACCACGTGGTAGCTGTTGTAGAAATGGTAGGACAGTACTAGTCGGACAAAGAATGTCATCCATGTAACACTGTCAAATTTCCATTAGCGATGACCAGTGATGTTCTCTCCTGACCACAAAATCCTCCCCACACCATAACACCCCCTCCACCATGTGGCATGACCTCATAAACGCAACATACAGCCGGACAAAGTCATTCTCCCCTTCTGTGGTAAAACATGCTGTCTTCCATCAGTTCTGAACAGACAGAACCGCCTTTCATCACCTCGAACAATGTATAGTCCTGGCCCATCTCAATCTCTGACAACGATGTTGCGCTGTCAATAAATGTCCTCGGTAAGGTCTGTAAACCCGGAGATGCAAAGTATGCAAGTATTGGTCTTCATTGGGCATAGTTACCCTTGGTTCTTGGAATTTCTTATGTCTGCTTGGTCTGTCTGTAATGTTGCATCAGGTTAGTTACAACAACATGTGTGCAACCAAAGGTTCTAGCAATGTCCCATTTGTATCATACCCAGGGCCTACTCACATTGATCGGGTGTTAGTAATGGCATTTCTCTGGTGTTTTTTTATCAGTGAGAGTGTCTGACATGCCGTAAGTATCATTTATGTACCCTTATTGCACATGTAGTTTTGGTTGCCCAAGCTGCACATGTTTTTCACTTTTTTTTGCATTTCCTACAAAAACATGTGCCATAGACGTATATCACTTTCTGCATAGAGCATAGTTGTGTTTTACATTGATGTAGTTTGAATTTGTTGCTTGAAAGAATCAAATATCCTTTAATTTTTTTCAAATTATTGTTAGTGTCACAAGTCCCTTAAGTCTGGATTAGGATGAACCTTAAAGTGACTGATCTTGTATTGATTTTATCCGAAACTCACTTAGGATGTCACAGTTTACTTAAATATTTGAATTTTAAAATATCACATTCTGTTTGACAAAACATAGAAAAAGGAATAATTGGGGATTTCAATTAAACCCAGAGGGGCTAAGGGCAAATTTTTTGTACTTGATTTATGACATCGGTATTAAAAAACGTCCTGGAGAGCTTTTAAATAATGGTGAATTAAATGTATTTTAAACAAAGTTAATACAGCGATCAGTATCCTTATCCCTGACACGTGGCAACAGCGATTAATCACTGACGTGTGTCTGGGGACGAACCAGGGGCAGATTAGTGTTGTGGGGACCCCATGTATGGTGGTATGTGTGGTAATCTGTGTGGTAATCTCTCGGTCACCTAGCTGGCTATGGTTTCATCATGTGCTATAAAAATGTGCTTTATCACATGAACTTTACCAGTCTACTGGAGTTGATAGAATGTCAGTTTCATCCTTATCTTGATATATTTTTTTTAAACTGTACAGTTTAAGTGGATGATTGTTTGTGAAAAATAACTTTTATATTTGAGTATTCTAATTTTCAAAACAGAAAATTTAAAAAAATGAAATTAACTCAAATCATGTCTGACATTAAATAATTTATATCTCTTTGTTTTGTTTCCTGCTTTTTGGCATGGTGACCAAGGCAGTCTGTAAAACATGATATTAGAGTGGTCTGGTCATTCATGCCAAAGGCCTGGGTTTGATTCCCCACATGACTAAAATATGTGAAGCGCATTTATAGCATCCTGCTCCCCCTATGTATTGCACTCATGAAGTCTTTATGGGTGAGAATATAGCTGCACATAATATACAATATTTAATTTGTCTTAATATACAACCGGCTTCGTGATCTAGTGGTAGAGCGCCGCCCGGAGAGCCAAAGGTTGGGGGTTCCTGGCTGCGTCATACCAAAAGACGTTAAAAGATGGTACTTATTGTTACCTTTCCTGGTTCTCAGCATTAAAGGGTGAAAACAAAGACTGGTTGGCTTTGAGTCAGTAATACTGTGTCTGAGTGGGGTATTCATGTTGAACTGATTCATGGTATCCTGGGGCTAGCACTATAAAATCAGCATTAGTCTGGACTAGTACAAGCTGAGCCACACACAAGTGCATGCACATAGTTATATAAGTGCAATAATCTTGGACTCGATGTTAAGCCCTATTTCACCACACCTCACCTCTCTAATATACATGCAGGTGAGCTTCAGTGCCATGGCCCTATGAACTCGTAGCACCTGGGGAAAAGCTTGAGTTATCTGGGGTTCAAGACAACCAACAAAGTGATTTTTCAAAAATCCAACATCATTTTATCAGACATTTTTACTGCTGCTGGTGGTGAAGGGGGCAGCAACACAGGCGAATCTTTCATCTCGCTGGATTGCTGTCATTGTTTTAGTCATATATCAAACAATAGATACACTAACATAACCTTAATCCGTTTTACCCATTTGTCAGTATTCATGTGTCATCACCAGTCATCATATCCCTCTTCAGCAACAGCAGCAAAAGCTGTGATTCCTCACAAGCCACAGAGTACATCACATCCCTCTTCAGCTACAGCAGCAACAGCTGTGATTCCCAACAAGCCACAGAGGTCATCATATCCCTCTACAGCTACAGTAGCAACAGCTGTGATTCCCCACAAGCCACAGAGGTCATCACATCCCTCTTCAGCTACAGCAGCAACAGCTGTGATTCCCCACAAGCCACGGAGGTCACCACATCCCTCTTCAGCAACAGTAGCAACAGCTGTGATTCCCCACAAGCCACAGAGGTAATCACATCCCTCTACAGCTACAGTAGCAACAGCTGTGATTCCCCACAAGCCACAGAGGTCAACACATCCCTCTTCAGCAACAGTAGCAACAGCTGTGATTCCCGACAAGCCACAGAGGTCATCACATCTCTCTTCAGCTCCAGCAGCAACAGCTGTGATTCCCCACAAGCCACAGAGGTCACCACATCCCTCTTCTGCAACAGCAGCTACAGTAGCAGCAGCTGTGATTCCCCACAAGCCACAGAGGTCATCACATCTCTCTTCAGCAACAGTAGCAACAGCTGTGATTCCCCACAAGCCACAGAGGTCATCATATCCCTCTTGAGCTACAGCAGCAACAGCTGTGATTCCCCACAAGCCACAGAGGTCAACACATCCCTCTACAGCTACAGCAGCAACAGCTGTGATTCCCCACAAGCCACAGAGGTCAACAAATCCCTCTTCAGCTACAGCAGCTACAGCTGTGATTCCCCACAAGCCACGGAGTACATCACATCCCTCTTCACCTACAGCAGCAACAGCTGTGATTCCCCACAAGCCACAGAGGTCATCACATCCCTCTTAAGCTACAGCAGCAACAGCTGTGATTCCCCACAAGCCACAGAGGTCAACACATCCCTCTTAAGCTACAGCAGCAACAGCTGTGATTCCACACAAGCCACAGAGGTCAACACATCCCTCTACAGCTACAGCAGCAACAGCTGTGATTCCCCACAAGCCACAGAGGTCATCACATCTCTTTTCAGCTACAGCAGCAACAGCTGTGATTCCCCACAAGCCACAGAGGTCATCACATCCCTCTTAAGCTACAGCAGCAACAGCTGTGATTCCCCACAAGCCACAGAGGTAATCACATCTCTCTTCATATTCAGCAGCAACAGCTGTGATTCCCCACAAGCCACAGAGGTCAACACATCCCTCTACAGCTACAGCAGCAACAGCTGTGATTCCCCACAAGCCACAGAGGTCATCACATCCCTCTACAGCTACAGCAGCAACAGCTGTGATTCCACACAAGCCACAGAGGTCAACACATACTTCTTCAGCTACAGCAGCAACAGCTGTGATTCCACACAAGCCACAGAGGTCAACACATCCCTCTACAGCTACAGCAGCAACAGCTGTGATTCCCCACAAGCCACAGAGGTCATCACATCCCTCTACAGCTACAGCAGCAACAGCTGTGATTCCCCACAAGCCACAGAGGTAATCACATCTCTCTTCATATTCAGCAGCAACAGCTGTGATTCCCCACAAGCCACAGAGGTCAACACATCCC
This sequence comes from Haliotis rufescens, assembly GCF_023055435.1. Taxonomy (NCBI): domain Eukaryota; kingdom Metazoa; phylum Mollusca; class Gastropoda; order Lepetellida; family Haliotidae; genus Haliotis; species Haliotis rufescens. The sequence continues at coordinate 53,442,513 of NW_025963779.1, read as the reverse complement.
TCTACAGCTACAGCAGCAACAGCTGTGATTCCCCACAAGCCACAGAGGTCACCACATCCCTCTTCAGCTACAGCAGCAACAGCTGTGGTTCCCCACAAGCCACAGAGGTCATCACATCCCTCTTCAGCAACAGCAGCAACAGCTGTGATTCCACACAAGCCACAGAGGTCATCACATCCCTCTTCAGCAACAGCAGCAACAGCTGTGATTCCACACAAGCCACAGAGGTCATCACATCCCTCTTCAGCAACAGCAGCGACAGCAGCAACAGCTGTGATTCCCCACAAGCCACAGAGGTCATCACATCCCTCTTCAGCAACAGCAGCAACAGCTGTGATTCCACACAAGCCACAGAGGTCATCACATCCCTCTTCAGCAACAGTAGCAACAGCAGCAACAGCTGTGATTCCCCACAAGCCACAGAGGTCATCACATCCCTCTTCAGCTACAGTAGCAACTGCTGTGCACCCCCCCCCCCCCTCCCCCTCCCAAGTCACAGAGTACATCACATTCCTTTTCATGTTCAATCTTTTATCAAACTAACACTGTGCAAACATTTCACAAATATTCGGAAGCATATGGACTAGACCTTTTCCTCTTCATCAGATGAAAAATATCTGCTGCTTGATTTACAGCAAGAATTTCCTGTAGGATTAACTTTTTCTAAAACCTTTCCATTTTAAGAATTTTTGTCTTGTGTCTGGGAAGAGGCATTTCATCAAGAATTATTCCTTTATTTTGATCTTTACCAAATCAGATAAGGGTTGACAAATATAAGAACTTTTTCTTTGTCGTGTAATAAACATTTAATTATTTAATTTATTATCCTCGTGAGCATAAGTGGAACCCAAGCGTGTACGTGTAGTTGGAGTCTAGGCCTTGTAGAGGAGTATAGGTACAATCTCATTAAAATCAGATCTTAGTTCTTGCTACCGCTAAACAAAGATCTGAGGACATCCCATTACGGGTCACGTCAGAATGACCTTTCACGAATTTTGACCGACCAATGAAGTGACTGACAAGAAATCGACATTAGCCAATCAGAAGGCAGCTTTCACTAGTTTCAAATTGGCGACTACCCTTCGAAACATATTTTGACGTATTCTCGATTAAAAAAATTAAAACTGATAAGAAGAACACTCTGGAATGGCTTATAGATGGCCTAGATTGTATAGATATAATCATAAAACCCGTAACTGTCATTTGGAATACCTCGTGTTGAATATTTTGTGGTTGCATGATTAGAAAACACATTCCGACTGTCACTTTCATGATCTGGTAAGCGATGCACTGATTGGTCGGATGAAAGGTCATTCTGACGTGACCCCTAATGGGATGTCCTCAGATCTTTGTTTAGTGGTAGCGAGTACAAAGATCTGATTTTAATTCTTGTATGTACGGGTTAGATATTTGAAATTCTATTTATATATTTATCCATTTCCATGTGTTTGTGTGGCGTACATATATGATGCCTTCATATAATAAGCATCATGGCAAGGTATTTTGTTAACAGTTGTGATTTCAAGTCTGCCCTTAAGACATGGGGAACTTATTTTAACCATTCTACTATAATTTGAACCATGCCATTTTCACTCTAATACAATGAATTTTGAACATGTATTTCAAGCCCATATTTGTTCCACTTGCTAGACCAATTGTTTTCTTTTTACTAAATTTGCATGGAAAATATCTTACTGACACCAACAAATAGAATAAGATAAATTACCGTTTGAATGAAAGTATGCTTATATGAATCTCTATAATTTAGCAGTTATTTGAGCATTTCTAGGCTTGTATTAAATAAACCTTTTCAAAATAATTATCTTATTCCTAAGTTATTGCCTTTATAAGCTAGACCAATTAATTTCTTGGTCACAGATTTGGAATTTCTATTCAATACAACCTCTATCGGCCTACTTTGTGGCAGCTAATCGAAAACAAAGAAAAGAAACTGATCTGGGTCTTACAACATAGTTTCTTTTAGGATATATTCTGTATTTTTTTTAAATATCTATATTCACCATGTACAAATATTTCAATTATCAGAGAACCACTCCTTTGAGTGTCTAGTTTTACCTGACTTGTCACTCCAAGCCTATCATGTGTCACATTGTGCCTTGCACAGTGATGAAAACACAACTAGGCATTTCCTATCTCTGATTCATTGCAATGTGCTTCCTTTCCGTGGAGTACAAGTGGTGTATGTTTTGTAGCAACTGGAATCTTCCAATAACATTGAGGTGGAAGTTTTCTTGAGACAGTTTAACTTTAGAATTGTAACTTTATGATAATATTTTTTTATAGGTTGTCTTTCCATGTACCTTGTTTTCTCATTGAAAATTTTGAAAACAATTCATATCCTATGGTTAAGTGTATTGTTTTCTGGTGATGTGTTTTTATACAAGGACTGTGGTGATACACCTGGTTACTGTGGCGATACACCTGGTTACTGTGGCGGTACACCTCGTTACTGTGGGGGTAAACCTCATTACTGTGGTGATACACCTCGTTACTGTGGCAATACACCTCGTTACTGTGGCGGTACACCTCGTTACTGTGGTGATACACCTTGTTACTGTGGCGATACACCTCATTACTGTGGTGATACACCTCGTTACTGTGGGGATACACCTCGTTACTGTGGTGATACACCTCGTTACTCTGGTGATACACCTCGTTACTGTGGTGATATACCTTGTTACTGTGGCAATGCACCTTGATACTCTGGCATTACACCTCGTTACTCTGGCGATACACCTCGTTACTGTGGTGATACACCTCGTTACTGTGGTGATACACCTTGTTACTGTGGTGATACACCTCATTACTGTGGTGATACACCTCGTTACTTTTGTGATACACCTTGTTACTGTGGTGATACCTCGTTACGATACAAAAGGTATCTTGGTAGGTCATGATATGATACATTAAATGTAGACAGCCTTATCAACCATTTAAGGATTCCAACATCGCATTCAGGGATATATAGAGCAACGCCTGCATCTATATAGAGCAACACCTGCATCTATATACAGGGATACATAGAGCAACACCTACATCTATATACAGGGATATATAGAGCAACACCTGCATCTATATACAGGGATATAAAGAGCAACGCCTGCATCTATATACAGGAATATATAGAGCAACGCCTGCATCTATATACAGGGATATATAGATCAACGCCTGCATCTATATACAGGGATATATAGAGCAACACCTGCATCTATATACAGGGATATATAGAGCAATGCCTGCATCTATATACAGGAATATATAGAACAACACCTGCATCTATATACAGGGATATATAGAGCAACACCTGCATCTATATACAGGGATATATAGAGCTACACCTGCATCTATATACAGGGATATATAGAGCCACAACTGCATCTATATGCAGGGATATATAGAGCAACACCTGCATCTATATAAAGGGATATATAGAGCAACGCCTGCATCTATATACAGGGATATATAGAGCTACGCCTGCATCTATATACAGGGATATATAGAGCAACGCCTGCATCTATATACAGGGATATATAGAGCAACGCCTGCATCTATATACAGGGATATATAGAGCAACGCCTACATCTATATACAGGGATATATAGAGCAACACCTGCATCTATATACAGGGATATATAGAGCAACACCTGCATCTATATACAGGGATATATAGAGCAACGCCTGCATCTATATACAGGGATATATAGAGCAACACCTGCATCTATATACAGGGATATATAGAGTAACACCTGCATCTATATACAGGAATATATAGAACAACACCTGCATCTATATACAGGGATATATAGAGCAACGCCTGCATCTATATACAGGGATATATAGAGCAACGCCTGCATCTATATACAGGGATATATAGAGCAACACCTGCATCTATATTCAGGGATATATAGAGCAAGACCTGCATTTATATACAGGGATATATAGAGCCACACCTGCATCTATATTCAGGGATATATAGAGCAACACCTGCATCTATATACAGGGATATATAGAGCAACGCCTGCATCTATATACAGGGATATATAGAGTAACACCTGCATCTATATACAGGGATATATAGAGCAACACCTGCATCTATATACAGGGATATATAGAGCAACACCTACATCTATATACAGGGATATATAGAGCAACGCCTGCATCTATTACAGGGGAATGGTGTTTATATATTATGCTATTTGATAAGATGTATCAAGAAGAGATTTGAAACCTGATGAAAGAAATCCTACAACGCAGTGACTTGTTTAGAGCTTATTGTTTAGGAATGGCAGCTGGTAGTCTCAAAACATCATCAGGACTTCATGCATATTATACATCAAATGATTTCTCTCAAGGCCATTCCATGCATGTGTAACCCATAGTTTTGTAAAACACAGATTTCCATAACCCATTCAGTTGTAAGTAATGAATTGTACAAAATAATTTTTCATGAAATATGTTAATCTTCAATACAGTTAGTTGTGTATTTATTATCAATCATACCCTCACCACTATCTAAACTATATTGCATAGTTTAAAACTATATTTGATTGATTGTACATATAAGTCATCAAAGGATTATAACCAGGAAGCATATCTAGTGATATTATAGAATGACTAGAGTTAGTTCCTTCTGTGTCCTATGTGTGTAGTCAGCCTTGTGTACTCGGCTGTGGCCTTCTCACTCGCTCACTCGTCAACCCCCTCTCTTCCTCACCTCCCCCATCTCATGTCTCCGACCTCCTTTCTCCCTCACCCTCTCTTCCCAACCCTCTCACTTCCCACCCCCTCACTGCACTACCCCTTTTCCCTCACTCATCTCTCCCCCCACCTTTTTTCTCACCTCCCTTCCTTCCTCTCCCCTAGACCCATGAAGATCTGGGGTAGAATAGGTCTTCAGCAACCCATGCTTGCCGTAAAAGGCGACTATGCTTGTCGTAAAAGGTGACTAACGGGATCAGGTGGTCAGGCTCGCTGACTTGGTTGATGCATGTCATCGATCACAATTGAGTGGATCGATGCTCTTGATGTCAATCACTGGATTGTCCAGCTATATGACAGCGGTCTGTAAATAATGGAGTCTGGACTAGACAATTCAGTGATTGACATCATGAGCATCGATCCACTCAATTGGAATTGATGCTCATGATGTCAATTACTGGATTGTCCAGTCCAGACTCGATTATTTACAGACCGCCATCATATAGCTGGAATATTGCTGAGTGCAGCATTAAACGACAAACATACAAAACACTCTCCCCTCTATCACTCTCTCCCACCCCACCTACCTTTCTCCCTCACTCATCACCCAACCGTCTCTCTTCCTCACCCCCCATCTCCTTTCCAATCCCCTACTCAACCACCCTCTCAACCAACTCCACCTCCTTTACCCCCCTCCGTCTCACTACCGACCCCATCTCTCCCCACCCCACCCTCACTGCACCACCCCATCTCTCCCCCCTTAAAGATACATTAAATACCTTGCATCCAGTTTTAAGATAAGGATGCCATTATTACTAGTTCCTCCAGTCCAATGTCCTCTCCGCTCCCCCACCCACCCCCCAAACTTTGCCTACTGAATGGAATAACTGCGTAGTTGCCCCTCCTCCTCCAGGTCCACCAGCTGTACCCCATGTGCGGAGGAGGCCACCGCTCCGAGCCCCGCCAGCCTTGTCCCTGGGTCGCGCTGACATCCGCTCCTATCTCGCCTTTCAATTGTGCATCATTGGAAATCTGGGGGTCATAACAAAGTAACATGTTTTTATCAACTGTAGATCAACAGCAAAAATAGTTTACCCAAACAGTTTTGCTTACTTCACTGATTTTCATGTTTTTAAAGGGATTATGTCAAATTCCAAACATTGTATAGTGTTTTCCTGTCTTGATATGTAGCATATGTCTTGTTTTCTGTAAAGATTTCATAATGCCTAGAATGTGTTTGATTTTACATTTTAGGAAAAAAATGAAATTTGAGAATAAAGTTTATATTAGACTTTTTGTTTGTTATTGAAACTAACTTCCCTGTGAATATTTTAATGAATTAAGAAGATATGTTTATGTAACACATGTCCATGCTCTATTTGTTTATATGTCAATTATGTGTTTGACATAATAAATAAACAATGTTGTAGTAATCATGTATATCAAATTTCGTGAAAGAAATTAAAGAATATATTCAGTTACATCAAAAACATACAATTCTTCAATTCAACCTTTACATAAGATACCACAGACGAATTCAATAGACAGATTTAAGTTATCAAATGCATCATAAAACTGGTAGAAGATTTTGTGTTATAGGAATTTTTTGTTTCTAAACAAAATAAATTGGGTTAGCAAACTGCATAATGACAAAAGAATGGGATTTGTGATCTAGGCGAAAAACATACTGTGTTCTGTGTTTTCAATGCAGAGCAAGGTTACCTGTAGATTTAATGGCATTAATTTGAATTTGGAACTGATGTGAACCATGACAAAATTAAGCAGTGTTTCAACAGTTTAATCTGTAATGGACAATGATGTGGCATTGTTTTAGCTGTTTGATCTCTGGGGGACCGTGATGCTGCAGTGTTTCAGCAGTTTGATCTCTGAGGGACAATGATGTGGCAGTGTGTCAGCAGTTTAATCTGTGAGGGATCGTGATGCTGCAGTGTTTCAGCAGTTTCATGTCTGAGGGACAGTGATGTGGCAGTGTTTCAGCAGTTTGATCTCTGAGGGACCGTGATGTGGCAGTGTTTCAGCAGTTTGATGTCTGAGGGATCGTGATGCTGCAGTGTTTCAGCAGTTTGATCTCTGACAGACCGTGATGTGGCAGTGTTTCAGCAGTTTCATCTCTGACGGACCGTGATGTGGCAGTGTTTCAGCAGTTTGATCTCTGAGGGACAATGATGTGGCAATGTTTCAGCAGTTTGATGTCTGAGGGACCGTGATGTGGCAATGTATCAGCAGTTTGATCTCTGAGGAACCATGATGTGGCAGTGTTTCAGCAGTTTGATCTCTGAGGGACAATGATGCTGCAGTGTTTCAGAAGTTTGATCTCTGAGGGACAATGATGCTTCAGTGTTTCAGCAGTTTGATCTCTGAGGGACAATGATGTGGCAGAGTTTCAGCAGTTTGATCTCTGAGGGACCTTGATGTGGCAGTGTTTCAGCAGTTTGATCTCTGAGGGACCGTGATGTGGCAGTGTTTCAGCAGTTTGATCTCTGAGGGACAATGATGTGGCAATGTTTCAGCAGTTTGATCTCTGAGGGACCGTGATGTGGCAGTGTTTCAGCAGTTTGATCTCTGACGGACCGTGATGTGGCAGTGTTTCAGCAGTTTGATCTCTGACGGACCGTGATGTGGCAGTGTTTCAGCAGTTTGATCTCTGAGGGACCGTGATGCTGCAGTGTTTCAGCAGTTTGATCTCTGACGGACCTTGATGTGGCAGTGTTTCAGCAGTTTGATCTCTGAGGGATCGTGATGCTGCAGTGTTTCAGCAGTTTGATCTCTGACGGACCTTGATGTGGCAGTGTTTCAGCAGTTTAATCTGTGAGGGACCGTGATGTGGCAATGTTTCAGCAGTTTGATCTCTGAGGGACAATGATGCTGCAGTGTTTCAGCAGTTTGATCTCTGAGGGACAATGATGTGGCAATGTTTCAGCAGTTTGATCTCTGAGGGACCGTGATGCTGCAGTGTTTCAGCAGTTTGATCTCTGAGGGACAATGATGCTGCAGTGTTTCAGCAGTTTGATCTCTGAGGGACCGTGATGCTGCAGTGTTTCAGCAGTTTGATCTCTGAGGGACCGTGATGTGGCAGTGTTTCAGCAGTTTGATCTCTGAGGGACAATGATGCTGCAGTGTTTCAGCAGTTTGATCTCTGAGGGACAATGATGTGGCAGTGTTTCAGCAGTTTGATCTCTGAGGGACCGTGATGTGGCAGTGTTTCAGCAGTTTGATCTCTGAGGGACAATGATGCTGCAGTGTTTCAGCAGTTTGATGTCTGAGGGACCGTGATGTGGCAATGTTTCAGCAGTTTGATCTCTGAGGGACCGTGATGCTGCAGTGTTTCAACAGTTTGATCTCTGAGGGACTTAGTGATGATGTGGCAGTGTTTCAGCAGTTTGATCTCTGGGGGACAATGATGTGGCAGTGTTTCAGCAGTTTGATCTCTGAGGGACAATGATGCTGCAGTGTTTCAGGAGTTTGATCTCTGAGGGACAATGATGTGGCAGTGTTTCAGCAGTTTGATCTCTGAGGGACTTAGTGATGATGTGGCAGTGTTTCAGCAGTTTGATCTCTGAGGGACAATGATGCTGCAGTGTTTCAGGAGTTTGATCTCTGAGGGACAATGATGTGGCAATGTTTCAGCAGTTTGATCTCTGAGGGACAATGATGTGGCAGTGTGTCAGCAGTTTAATCTGTGAGGGATTGTGGTGCTGCAGTGTTTCAGCAGTTTGATCTCTGAGGGACAATGATGTGGCAGTGTTTCAGCAGTTTGATCTCTGAGGGACCGTGATGCTGCAGTGTTTCAGCAGTTTGATCTTTGAGGGACTTAGTGATGATGTGGCAGTGTTTCAGCAGTTTGATCTCTGAGGGACCGTGATGTGGCAGTGTTTCAGCAGTTTGATCTCTGAGGGACTTAGTGATGATGTGGCAGTGTTTCAGCAGTTTGATCTCTGAGGGACCGTGATGTGGCAGTGTTTCAGCAGTTTGATCTCTGAGGGACCGTGATGCTGCAGTGTTTCAGCAGTTTGATCTCTGAGGGACAATGATGCTGCAGTGTTTCAGCAGTTTGATCTCTGAGGGACCATGATGCTGCAGTGTTTCAGCAGTTTGATCTCTGAGGGACAATGATGCTGCAGTGTTTCAGAAGAAATGATTATTTTATCAGGAATAATATATTCCATTTACTTGTTATTTTAGTTGCAGCTTTCAGAAAAGATATTGAACATCATGAGAATGATAAGCGTAGAAACACTTTGGAACAGTTGATGGCTATTGCTGGATATTTTTCAATTTGACCAGTCCTCCCATACATGTGTTTCGATTGAGAAAATGTTATGTTGACATAGAATTGTCAAATTCCCACAAATATGCCTTTTAACCAGTCAAACTATGGCATTATGATAGATCTATCCAATCATTGACAACTAAGGGTCGTGTCAAGGCAACAATAGCAGTAATCTGATCAGGGTTGCTGTAATTTGGCCTAACAGAAAGTTAAGTCAGTCAGACGATCAGTTCACACTTGATTTCTCCCAAATTGATGTAAACAATATTGAATGAAATTTTGAATCCAATTGATAAAATATGTTTTAAACATAACTCCAGATATTCCATGAACCCGTTTTTTATAACCAGATAGTGTAATAATAGGCTTAAATTGTGTACTTGTGTACAATTTAGAATTTGTTGACTGGTATTTCTGGTGTTGTTACATGCTCACAGTTATCAGCTGGTAATGTTTTTTTATGATAGGGAAAACAAATTGTGTCAGTGTAAAACTTGAGTTTATTTAAAATGTACATAAATTTTGATAGCCATGCATTGCCGCACGCAGAAACCTAGTTTGCATTTTATTGAAAGGCGCAATAGCGAGGGAACACTCTAAATCTTGACATATTTTGTAGTAAAAACATTGTGTTCAACCATTATTTGATATTTATTATATTAAAGTTAATTGTCAACTTTGTCTTATCAAAAATGAAATATTCAGGTTTTTTGTCCTTTGTATGAAGAATTATATGTTAGCTTTAAAGATGTAATGATATATGCTGTTAAATTGGACTTCACTTGCTCTGCAGCACTTTTAGCATGATGCAACACCATTGCTGATGTAATACAGACAGAATTCTTTTTGTTTTGTGATGATACAAAGACATCACAGTGTGCCGTTGTTGCCATGTTGACCCTGGTATCTTTTCTACAAGGTTTCCAATACAGAAGATGCTACATTTTCATAAAGATGTGGATAATGAAATATGATTACTTTTGTGTGTGTCCCACTGATTGTACAAATCTCCCTTATATTTACAAAGTGTATCATCACTAATTGACAGACCCTAATTCAGTGATCATCTCACCTGTAATAATTGACAGCTTTTAGCAAGATTCCAGCAATATCACGGCAGGAGACACCAGAAATGGGCTTCGTACATTGTACCCATATTGGGAATCTAACCCGGGTCTTCGGCGTGACAAGCAAACACTTTAACCACTAGGCTACCCCACCACCCCTCATCTCACCTTGAATACCTGACCAACCCCAAACTCAGAGACATGGATTGAAAAATGCTTGCAGTCTCTCCATGAACTCCTACACTTGAGTTTGCCCATGTTCAGGAGTAACATCATCTAATCCTATGCTGTTATGGTTAACATTTCAACATTCAGATGCACCTCCCAAGATTCTTCAGGATACCAAAAAATATGTGAATTTCAGGAATGTGAGATATTACGAGAACCTTTGGCATCTGGCACAATCTCATGCACCTGTAAGGTCTCAATCTTGTGGTTTTCAATTCTCAGAAAGTAGAAAACAATTAATGTCGGAATCCAATTCATGAGCAACAAGATGGCCTGGAGCTGATCTGCTTCAGCTAAAAATATAAAGATGTGTCTGTTTGCGTACATGGTTTTTATCGCCCACTAATTTGTTTGATTTTCTTGGTTTCGCAGCAGGTCTACAGGGAAGTGTTAGAAATGGAGGTGGTGTTTGGTGAAATAATGTTTATATCCCGTGCATAACACTGCTGCATGAATCGCATGAGAGGAGCACCCTCTCCAATGTGTGTATGTGTTCCTCGTCGTCTCCTCTATACAGAACCATTGTGAAGTAAGGGTCCTTGATTGGGTTACTTGACGAGTCGTAGAGTATCTAAAACCATTTTTGAAAGTGCTTGATTTTAGGAATCTGCTTTCTTCTTTCATGTTTGAAGTTAATACCGACAAATGTTTATGCATTCAACCTCCTATTAAAATGTCTAGCCATTGAAGTTACCACTAATGCACCCATTGTTCATTCTATCTTTGCTCCGACCTTACCATCTGTTCTGTTTGTGTTTCAATCTGTCGAACTACTCACCCATCCATTTGTTTGATTGTTGAATACTGTTGAATATACCTATTGAATTTTATAAGCCAACAAAACCAATGGGATTCCGCTGTAGAATAGGTCCCCAACTTATTCTGGTTGTATAGGGTGACTTAATGGATGAGGTGGTCTGACGGGCTAGGTGACTTGGTTGATGTCAACATACCCTGATGGAGTGACTCATTGCTCACAATATCGATCACTAGATTGTCTCCCAAGAAATGCTGTTTTGTTTGTTTAAAAGTGTCAAGTAAACTACAGTTTCTGTGAGGGCAAGAAACTGTAATTGTTTTCGGTATATTATTAGAAATAGGGTTCTGTTTCCTAGCTTCACATTCTTGTTTTAAAGATATGGGTCAGCCTACAGAAGTAGAATCTGGTCAGCTGACTGGTCAGTGCAGGGCTATAGCTGCCTGCCTGTCTGCAGCCTGTACCAGTTATTTGACACATTCAGCCAGTCTAGATGACCTTGGCTGGGTTTGGAGTCACATTGAAATCTTTGCCCTTGTAATCAAAAATACATTCCACTTAGTGATGGAGGTGTGGCTGGATTCTATTTTAGCTTTATCTTGTGTAATACCTCAGTTCAACTTCCAATATGTTGTTTTTTGATAGGAGGAAAGTGTCTTTTGACTCTTTGTATTTATCAATGTTGGCAGTTGGTTTTGTTAGTTTGAAGAACAAAATTTGGGATATTTTTGTTGATCAATATTGTATTCTACAGCTTATCAATAATCAATGTGACCTTGGTTTCCTTTGCCTTAGCTGGAATATTGCTAAAATGGTCAAGGACTGCCCTATATACCCTGGTCAGACACTCAGTGCCTGTAGTGACATGGTCAAGGACTGCCCTATAAACTCTGGTCAGACACTCTGTGCCTGTAGTGACATGGTCAAGGACTGCTGTATATACTCTGGTCAGACACTCAGTGCCTGTAGTGCCATGGTCAAGGACTGCTGTGTATACTCTGGTAAGACACTCAGTGCCTGTAGTGCCATGGTCAAGGACTGCCCTATATACTCTGGTCAGACACTCAGTGCCTGTAGTGCCATGGTCAAGGACTGCTGTATATACTCTGGTCAGACACTCAGTACCTGTAGTGCCATGGTCAAGGACTGCTGTACATACTCTGGTCAGACACTCAGTGCCTGTAGTGCCATGGTCAAGGACTGCCCTATATACTCTGGTCAGACACTCAGTGCCTGTAGTGCCATGGTCAAGGACTGCTGTATATACTCTGGTCAGACACTCAGTGCCTGTAGTGCCATGGTCAAGGACTGCTGTGTATACTCTGGTCAGACATTCAGTGCCTGTAATGCCATGGTCAAGGGCTGCCCTATATACTCTGGTCAGACACTCAGTGCCTGTAGTGCCATGGTCAAGGACTGCCATATATACTCTGGTCAGACACTCAGTGCCTGTAGTGACATGGTCAAAGACTGTTGTATATACTCTGGTCAGACACTCAGTGCCCGTAGTGTTATGGTCAAGGACTGCTGTATATACTCTGGTCAGACACTCAGTGCCTGTTGTGACATGGTCAAGGACTGCTGTATATACTCTGGTCAGACACTCAATGCCTGTAGTGACATGGTCAAAGACTGTTGTATATACTCTGGTCAGACACTCAGTGCCCGTAGTGTTATGGTCAAGGACTGCTGTATATACTCTGGTCAGACACTCAGTGCCTGTAGTGCCATGGTCAAGGACTGCTGTATATACTCTGGTCAGACACTCAGTGGCTGTAGTGACATGGTCAAGGACTGCTTTATATACTCTGGTCAGACACTCAGTGCCTGTTGTGACATGGTCAAGGACTGCTGTATATACTCTGATCAGACACTCAGTGCCTGTAGTGCCATGGTCAAGGACTGCCCTATATACTCTGGTCAGACACTCAGTGCCTGTAGTGCCATGGTAAAAGACTGCTGTATATACTCTGGTCAGACACTCAGTGCCTGTAGTGTTATGGTCAAGGACTGCTGTATATACTCTGGTCAGACACTCAGTGCCTGTAGTGCCATGGTCAAGGACTGCTGTATATACTCTGGTCAGACACTCAATGCCTGTAGTGACATGGTCAAGGACTGCTTTATATACTCTGGTCATACACTCAGTGCCTGTAGTGCCATGGTAAAAGACTGCTGTATATACTCTGGTCAGACACTCAGTGCCTGTAGTGCCATGGTCAAGGACTGCTGTATATACTCTGGTCAGACACTCAATGCCTGTAGTGACATGGTCAAGGACTGCTTTATATACTCTGGTCATACACTCAGTGCCTTTAGTGCCATGGTAAAAGACTGCTGTATATACTCTGGTCAGACACTCAGTGCCTGTAGTGCCATGGTCAAGGACTGCTCTAGTTATGGTAAGGCAATTTGGAGCAGTAGTGACATGGTCAAGTCTCTATGACCTCTCATGTCAACCTGGACTCTACAGTCAACTTGACAATGATGTTGAGATTTGATCTTTCCCTCTGAGGCCAAGTAGCCAGCCGCTGACTTTGGGTCATGGTGTGTAATTTACACTGGTTCCTGTGGAGCTGCCAACTGCAGGATACAACACACACAAGTAGCTTAACAAGAAGTAATTAGATAAAACACTCGGAGGCCACTTCAAGATGTCATGTTTGTTTTTTCTGCTGATTATTTTGTAAATAAAACATCTTGTTTGTGGGCAACAGCTTCTTCATATCTAATTTCAACTCACTTCAGAAGTGAGCAGGGGTTCACCAGGAGGTATCGTTCATGTGGATGTACTGATGTCGTGCTACAATCACGCAACACCATCCCGAAAAACTGTGGCCCTGCTAATGTGCAGAACAACATTCAAGACAGGGGTAATCACATCAGACATAATGATACAATGGGGCTGAGAAATAAAATCCTGATCGATGTGCAATGTCATGTCACATTACTTTTCTTGTGCCTACACTTGTCAGTTTGATTATCCTTGCAAATGTCTGAAAATATCACTCTCATTCAATTCATCTGTCTGTATCAACATTTGTTTGGGACATTTCATAAAATTAGACATTTCTTCTGAAACTCTTGTGAAGACAGGTCAGTTTGCTTCTTCAGGATTGAATGATTCCTCCTCATTGACTTACCTGGCTGTGTGTTCACAGGCCAAATATCAGGTGAAGATAACCTGGCTTCTGAGAGTTTTTGGGCCTTCGGTCCTGCTCCACACTGAAGCACATGTAGCACATAAGGGCATGTGGTGTCTCCATGGGTAAGTGACTTTGTTTGAAAGATGCCTCTGTTCAGCTTGCAGTGAATGGGTACCCGGTAAAGTGACTGTCAGCCTTCTAGCGCCTCACAGGCAGCTGGGGTCTAAGTCTGTTATGGTCTAAGCAAATTTGAGCAGCTAAAATTAGGAAGGTGTACAAAACAAATCCATGATATAATATATATTAATGAATTGCCAAGAGCTGTGTGGCACCACTAAACTCCATGTACCTGAAGAGAAGGCTTGATTGTGCTCTTGTTACAGGCTTCATACTTTGTATTCCCGTGAAGATCCGGGGTAGAATAGGTCTTCAGCAACCCATGCTTGCCGTAAATGGCCACTATGCTTGTCGTAAAAGGCAACTAACGGGATCGGGTGGTCCCAATTGTGTGGATCGATGTTCATGATGTGAATCACTGGATTGTCTGGTCCAGACTTGATTATTTACAGATCGCCGTCATATAGCTGGAATATTGCTGGGTGCTGCGTAAAACAACAAACCAAACCCAAATCCTACTTTGCAGTTTGCTCAAGTGCTTGGTTCCCATGTCATGAACTGTTTCTATTTACCGTTGCCCTCTTTGAGTTATGTATATTAGGGCTGCAACAATACAGTAGGGTCACGATACGATACATATCTTGATATTCTAGTCACGATAGGATACATATCTTGATATTCTGGTCACGTTACGATGCGTATTTCGATACGCAACGATAAGAAACAAAAGCTTTTATTATATTTCAAGTTTTATATATATACTAACGCAATAACAAGGGAACACTGTACTTAAGATTTGCGTTCCGTATTGTGGCGTATCGATATATAGGCCCACGTGTATCGTGTATCGTATTGTGTGTCAAATATCGGGATGCATTGGAATATCAAGGTATCGTTTCACCTTTAATGTTAATACTAAGATTTGTTCACTCCAAGTTAAACTTACTGAGAGAATTAACATAGAATTCCTGATGTTAAATTATGTGTGGTATGTCAGACCAGTGTATGCTAAGATTTGATCTACCATGAAGATAGAAGCCATTATTCTTATCTAACAGGATCTGACTGCTAATACCACAAGGCATGCATCACTAATTTCAAACCAAACATTATCATCTGAAGAGTTTATTAGAACATATTAATGACTTCTGTTTTGGAAATATCTTAAAATATACATTATATGTAAATATAGGTTTTCCTTGAACAAACATCCCTTTTGTCAGCTTCCTACCATCGTGTTTGTCAATGCACAAGGGAGAAAGAGGAGGATATTACGGCTATTATTACACTAGAGAGTTTTATCAGATCTTAACTATTGGCTTGTTTTCCCCCCATTCACTGTTAACCCTCTCACTGTTATCAACAGCAGTGTTTCATATATGTTCATTTTGGAAGAGCTTTCTTTACAACAATGATCAAAGCATTCTTGTGTCTGAAATAGTGTTTAACCTGGTTAATCCGTACACCCCACTTCTTGGTGATTTGACAAGCAAAAGCTTCAACCACAAGGCTATACCACTGCCCTAATCACCTAGAAGGTGGGGTAGCCCAGTGGTTAAAGCGTTTGCTCGTCACGCCGAAGGACCAGATTCATTTCCCCACTTGTGAAGCCATTTCTGTTGTTCCAAAATGTGATATTGCTGGAACAGTGCTAAGAGTGGCGTAAAATGTTTTTCACTCACTGTGATTACTGCTTTGATACTTACATGCATACAAAGTGACATTACTCAGTATTTATCAGGAAGTTTGTTAGTTCAGTCCATTTCACTGGGTACGCTACCAGATTAGGACATTTTAGCAATTTTTGATTGACTGTCGTTGACAGTTAATATGTGTTTTGTGGAAGGAGGCAAATGATGTAGAATCTTCTTTTCATCCTTCGGGTACATGGGTGGTCTGGTTTTCTTACACACCTGTGGGTGAGAAACCCATTTGAGATCACTGGTATCAAACATACGTATGTTTGAGATCAAATTCTAGGCCAGTGATTGGCTACTCCATGGTGATGACCTGAGGTCAGATAATGACGGACTACTTTCCAGATCGTAAGTCATTGATAAGTTGCTTGTGCTTCTGTAGAATGTCCATCTACGTCTGTGTTGAACGTAATGGTTTAAGAGTGTTAATAGATATATATTCCCGTATTACGGGTTTTCGGATGCTTATGAAACATTCGCTAATCACAAGAACCGTAAAACATCTCATTCACTTATCAAAGACAGCTTTATCTAAAAATCAAACCATGATCTGAGTATTTACAATGTCTGTTGACAAAACAAAACTTGTTAGTTGGAGGAATTTGTGACAAACATGGCCGTCTGAAAACATTTGATGTTCGAAAACATATGATCAGACGATATATATATATGTCTCTCCTCTTCAACCCACACTTAGAAGTCGACTAAAATTTAAAATACATCACACACACTAAACGTTTTGAATTCTTTTGGAAATTCCCTCTTCTGTGATACCATCCACTGTCATTTTAGGCAAAGCAAAATTACTGTGTTTAGAAATCTAAATATCGAATATTAAGTCGAAGGATTGAATTTCAAAAATAGCATATTAGTATTCGAGTGCCTGTTAGATACCATTTATCTCACAACTCGTTGTTTCAAAGCATATCTAACTTGCTTTTGCTCGTTAGATACGTTTTGAAACAACTCGTAAGATAAATGGTATGTGACAGGCATTCGTGTAGTAATCTCTATGACTAAAACACTGCCTATTTCTTAGACTTGCACAGGTCTCTAAGGCAATGATTAGTAGTTTGAATCATGATTTCCAGATTATATATGCAATGTACTATCCGCTTACCCAGACTTAGAATAAATAGACATCCTTGGACTTGGAGCAAGGCCACATTTAAGTATGCAGTGTTTGGTCCTTAGCGATGCCAAGCATTTCTCATCTTGGGTTCAAACCCAAGATACACCACAATCATGGTCCTTGGTTTGTCGACACATACCCATGCATGCTGATTCATTAAAGTGGTAAGCATGTTCAGCTTGCATCAATCCAGCATTATGTTGTCATGCTTTAATATGACTAGAATACCAACCCCCCAATCACTCACTCACTCACTCACTCACGCGATTTATGAAATCAAATGAGGTAGATGGGGACTAAAATCTAATGTATTAACCTTAATTTTATACAAATATAACATTATTAAAATATGCTTCTGTATATTACAAGCATAGGCAACCCTAAGTATACTCATCGCCAATAGAAATGCGAACGTCGAGTCCAAGATTATTGCACTTATTTAGTGATGTGCATGCAAGTGTGTGTGTGTGTGTGTGTGTGTGTGTGTGTGTGTGTGTGTGTGTGTGTGCGTGTGCGCGTGTGTGGCTGCTTGTACTAATCTGGACTGATGCCGATTTATAGTACTAGCCCGCTGAGATACCATGCCACAGTTTAACATGAATACCCACTCAGATACGGTATACTGACTCCGAGCCGACCAGTCCTTGTTTTAGCCCCTTAATGCCGAGCACCAGACAGGGTAACAGCAAGAACCATCTTTCAACATCTTTTGGTATGATGCGGCTGGGGGTTGAACCCACGACCCTCCGCTCTCTGGGTGGACACTCTACCACTAGACCACAGAAACGGTTCGACCCATAGAAACATATAGAGAAGTATGTACGTTAAGAAGAAATGTTTCCAATGTGTACCACTTAATGACAAAACTAACAATCAGTCAAGTTTTACCTCAGTGTGACCCTATTCTTATCACGATATGCTGCACGTGACTTTCATACTTTGCACGCTAATCCTGCACAAGACAAATGGTGCATCTCGAGTCATGGATCTATGATGTCAGTTGTGATGCATTCATGAGCATCGGTTCACACAACATACCAGTATGTTTGTTTGCGATCGAACCAATCTAATAACTCTTAAATATGAGTAAGTCTCCATATATTAACCAACATGTATGGTATTCATGGATCTATGATGTCAGTTGTGATGCATTCATGAGCATCGGTTCACACAACATACCAGTATGTTTGTTTGCGATCGAACCAATCTAATAACTCTTAAATATGAGTAAGTCTCCATATATTAACCAACATGTATGGTATTCATGGATCTATGATGTCAGTTGTGATGCATTCATGAGCATCGGTTCACACAACATACCAGTATGTTTGTTTGCGATCGAACCAATCTAATAACTCTTAAATATGAGTAAGTCTCCATATATTAACCAACATGTATGGTATTCATGTTTCTTTTGGCGGTGAATATACAATGTCTTAGGTGTCACAATTTGTTGTGCAGAGTTGTGTCCCTTATTCATGCCAGAAACCTAAATGATCATGGGTTTAAATCCCACATTCATCCTGATTGTGTTTCTAGGTTTGTCTGCACCAAAGTGATAAACAACAACCTGCATCACTTAAGGCGTTCTCACACATCAAACTCTGATTCACTGAAATACTGTTCCAAGCGGCATTAAACCAGACACTCATACTGTTACATCCCCACGCTGTTCCACAAAGTTTGACAAAATCAGACAAGAGTCACCCCAAGACTGACTGGTTGATGCTATGTCCTTGCAACAGTAGGGACCAAGGAGTTCACTTAACCACAGAGCATTGGAACACGTGTTTGTTGAACCGCCATGGGCGCTGCAAGGGAAGGGAGGTAATCCTCAACAATGGAGGTAGAGTTACTTAATGTGCATACCACTAACGGTGTTGTATGATAATTCTGTGATGATATAAGATGGTTGTACAAGGATGTTACCTAACAAAGATTCTGATTGGCTGAGACCCATATACTATTATTATCCCCCGCCACGAAGTGGAAGGGGGATATAGGAATGGGTGCCTTCCGTCCTTCCGTCCATCCGTCACATTTCGTTTCCGGAGCAGATCTTGAAAACCGTACCATATTTCTTCACCAAACTTGGCACATAGATAGGTCTAGTGGTGAACTGGTGCCTTTTGATAGTTTGGGATTTAAAAAAAATAAATAAATTTTTAGTTTCCATGGCAACGACTTTGATTTAGACTGAAAATGGCAGTAGTCCTCGTTTCTGGAGCAGATCTTGAAAACCGTACCATATTTCTTCACCAAACTTGGCACATAGATAGGTCTAGTGGTGAACTGGTGCCTTTTGATATTTTGGGATTTAAAAAAAAATTTTTTTTTGAAATTCCATGGCAATGACTTTGATTTAGACTGAAAATGGCGGTAGTCTCGTTTCCGGAGCAGATCTTGAAAACCGTACTATATTTCTTCACCAAACTTGGCACATAATGTCTTCTCACAGTATTGAATACATTTCCTTTCTTGTTGGTAAGTTCTGCATTGCTTGAGTGTATGTTCCTCCAAAAGTGTCATGGACACAGTTGTTTCATTCACTGACTAACTTCATGCAGAAACACAACTCATTACAAATACAACAGTGTAACTGATCTTAAACCTACTCAACTGTATAAACACTATATATTCTTGTTAACCATACTCTGTACTTCACTTGCTTAATAACGGTGTCAGAACCTTCACCGAAACCATCGCTCCTAATTGTAATAAAGAAGTTGTTCGTCAATATGTCTCATCCTTACTCATTACAAATTCAGTTACATATTCTATCATAAACTGCAGATAGAAAAACAACACCAGTAATAACTTTAACATGTCATATTGGCGGGGGATGTGAGTATTTCATGCTTGTTTTCCATGCATTCCGCTTACATGTAAGGAACACTTCTCATGTTCCCGGAATAGCCAAATTGTTGGCATTACATTTGCAACATACAAACCAAAATTTTGTGTCTCGAATTAATGATGTAAGATGCGGGGGGAATCACTCTATGTTTATTTTCCGTTGTCTGTTCCTTCAATTAATGTGAAAAATGAACAGAGTGGATTTATGCCTCACTGTGGTATTTGATTCAGCCTAAAACATGCATAAGGCATACCTGCAATACAATTAGGTGTGTGGTTGGATAAATTCATGTCCAGAGGCTAAGGGAACATGAGCTAACATCAAGGGGTCATCAAACCATGTTCCCCTGGCAACTGGTGGACAACTTTAAGTGTTCAGGGGAACATGGTTGATCATGGTAAAGTTGTTACATATTTTTGTCTTCCTCAAGATAAATTAGATTGTAATCACTAGTTAGAACAAGCAGATCAACATCTGGTGAAAGATAATAAGTATCGTCTCAGTGATGTATGTAAATGTTAAGCAAGGGTGGGAGGTAGTCTGTCTTCCAGAACCAAGAGAATATATTAAAAAAAGGAGTCCAACTCAAGTCTAGAATGTTTGGGCAAGATTTAGATTGCTTCAGCTCTAGGAAATTAAGGATTGTTCTGGGCTCCATTTGAATTTTACTGTTTATCTTGTGGATATATATTTTTAAATGAGATAACTTTATTTTTCAGGGATGAATGTAAGTCTAGATGGGATGTGCCAGTGCATGTTCCTTGAGATGATGAAGTAGACGCGCCATACAATTGCATGTTATCAGAAGATTGACCCGACATTATTCAAGGTGCACATGGAAATAAAACAATGATTATTTTTCTGTGGATAAACTAAAGAAATGACTGCTGTACTCAACTGTACATGAACATACATGGACTCCCGATCAGGTTTTGTCATGAAGCTGTCCTCGTTAAGGTGATACTGCATGTCGTGCGTCAGACCCGTTGCACCAATGTCACGGTTCACTTCCAAAATAGATTGTAGCTGCATTATGTTGCAAAGTAATGACTGGCAGATGTTGTTAACATTGTCTCTTTTTGCTTTTTTATATTTTACAATGGCGTTTTTAAGATTTGGTAAATAAATTCTTCATGTTCTTATTAGATATAGGGGTAGCTGAGTGGTACAAGCACATCTCGGTGACCACCTGTTTTGGGTGTTCCTCATGGAGACATTGCTTGACCATTCTTGCTATCTCCTGCAGTGACATTGAAAAGTTGGGTAACCACATTCTCACTCAATCTCATCAAATATATAATGTTTTATGTTGTGTAATGTATATAAAGTATGAAGTATGAAGGTATCGACCCTGTGAGTGTTCAGACCCCCAGCACACCTGCAACCCTCAATACAATAGAATGTCAGAGACTGGTCATTTATTGATGAGAGGCAGTGGGCAGATATTTTTTTCATCCATTTTTTATTAGTTTGTCTACAAAACTGACCAACATTGAATCACTCAACATAGAACAAAATACATTATATATTTATATTTCTTTCCCTACTGCCTACATTTTGTTAGCTACCTAACAAAATGTCAAATTTGTGTGACACTCCTCAGTTACTGTTTTTTCACAACCACTCATCATGCAACATCTTCTTCTCCATGAAAATAAAATATGTTATTTCATATAATAACAATCAACTCCATGTTTTACTGACTCTCCCCAAATTGTGCAATTGTTCTCTCAGGGTAATCTCCCCTTATTCTGTACGGCCCCCTCACCTCCACCTCAATCTCCACCCCCACCCCCAGGAGATGAGTGACCTGTCCCCCATTAGAGCTGAGCATGATTGTATTGGTCGACACAGCCTGATTTGTGTGATGTTCAGTGACATTATTAACACTTACATAC
Organism: Haliotis rufescens; assembly: GCF_023055435.1. NCBI lineage: Eukaryota > Metazoa > Mollusca > Gastropoda > Lepetellida > Haliotidae > Haliotis > Haliotis rufescens. The sequence continues at coordinate 53,420,604 of NW_025963779.1, read as the reverse complement.
AGGATACATCTCTGCAAGCGTTGCACTTCCTGTTCATTTCCGCTAAAGATTAAATATATAAAATTGTTAATGTTTTTTACAGAGTTTATGTTATTTGGAAGCAAAAGGATAATAAATATATCTAATTGTGCATTATGTTATACAGTGTTATAAAAATATAAGTACTGTGGTGAGTTTCCTTCCACATGACACATGGTGTAGCGGATAGAGCATCTGCCCAGAGAGCAAATGGTCAGTGGTTTGAACCCTGGCCACGTCATAAACAAAATGATCCGGGGTAGAATAGGTCTTCAGCAACCAATGCTTGCCGTAAAAGGCGACTATGCTTGTTGTAAGTGGCGAATAACAGGATTGGGTGGTCAGGCTCGCTGACTTGGTTGATGCATGTCATCATATCCCAATTGCGTGGATTGATGCTTATGATGTCAATCACTGGATTGTCTGGTCCAGACTCGATTATTTACAGACCGCCATCATATAGCTGGAATATTGCTGAGTGCAGCGTTAAACAACAAACAAACAGAAACAAAAGACTTGGTTATAAGTGGAAGATACAAGGAGTGGTTGGCTTGAAGTTTGTATACTGTGTCTGGGTGGGGTATCCATGGTTAACCCCATTTCACCTTATCACCTCACCTCATGGTCATTTCATATCCCAAAACTCACCCTGAAGCAGTGTATTGACCTCTCTCTGTCATAAAGGCTTGGTGACTTGGCTAATATTGTGTTGTCATACTCGACAGCCTGGCTCATTGCTCATAATATCAACCACCGGTTTGTCTGATTCAGTTATTTACTGCTGCTGTCACAGGGCATATTGCTGAGTGTAGTGTAAATCTAAGAACAAATACAGTCAAGTCTTGTTAATCCGACACTCATTAATCCGACACTCAGCTTTATCCGACACAAATGATGGGAACCGATTAAGTCAGTGCTATTTAGACCCGTTAATCCGACAGTCTCGCACTCCGACTCCGACACACCTAATTTGCAACGAATTGCGTCTTGTTAATCCGTCTCAGTGATCAGCGTACTCCGTGGTCATCTGCCTGCGAGAACACAGCCCCTTAAACATTGCGGCACTAATTTGAAATTGGCGACTTCCATTCCAAACTATGCTTTAAAATGTATTTTGAATCAGTCATACAGTTCGCAACAGTAGTTTTGTTTTAAACTTTAGAAGTTGCATGATGAGAAAACATATTCGGCTAACATTATAACATAACAATGTAAAGATTTCTTTTTTCCTTTTGTTTTATTAAATGTTTTTGAATTTTGAATCTATCGTGTAGTTGTCCGATTTTCAATCATGAACGTTGATACTACCTAATTTTGTTTATCTGACATACTGGTTAATCCGACATAATCATATGCAGTCAACAATCATTCCTAATGCATTAATGAATGTTCAGATTGTACTATTATTGTACCAATGAGTAAAAGAATGTTATTCTAAATTGGAAGTTGCCCATACCTTAGATTTAGTTGGAATGGGAACTGTCTTGTTACAATGGCTACTGCATATCAACTAAGAGATAAACATTAAGTGTTTTCTGATTTGCAGGTGTTTTTAAATATCCCATGCACGGAAATTTCAAATGTTAAACATAGTGTGCTTGAAATATTGAAACTTTCAAACTATTTACTGGCATTTGATTGGCTAACCAAGTAATATATTTTGTCATGAACGAAAAATGAAATTAGGTCAATCCAACTAACAGATTACTCTTTCCTGATTGGCTGATAATAGAATGGGTGTGGCGTGTACAGTCAAGTCTCATTAATCCGACACTTGTTAATCCGACAATTGGCTTTATCCGACACTAATGATAGGAACTGATTAAATCAGTGCTATTTAGACCCGTTAATCTGACAGTCTCGCACTCCGACTCTGACACACCTAATTTGCAATGAATTACCGAAATCACTCATTAATCAGTCTCATTTAATCCATCTCAGTGATCAGCGTACTCCGTGGTCATCTGCCCGCGAGTACACAGTCCCCGTGTTTTGATATGAGACAAGCTGGCTGGTAGCTGCATGTTACAATGGCTGCAGGGATAAACTTCCTTAACAATAAAGAATTAAACTTTTAATAAACAAAACAACAATAATGCTTAGATTACCTCAATCTCATTAAAATCAGATACAAGTTCTTGCTACCGCTGAGGACATCCCATTACAGAATGACCTTTCGCGAATTTGTCCGACCAATGAAATAACTAACAGGAAGTCGACATTAGCCACTAAGAAAGCAACTTTCTTGAGCTTTGCAGCACTCGTTTCAAACTGGTGACTTCTATTCCAGACTATGCTTTTTAAAGTATTTTGAATCAGTCATACAGCCCATAACACTAGTTTTGTGTTAAGCTTTAGAGTTTGCATGATTCCAAAACATATTCCGCTATCAATTTAACCATATGAATATTTCATTTTTTATGACAACGTGTTTGTATTGTTATCTGTCGTGTAATTGTCTGATTTTCGATCACAAACGCTGATACTTCTTAATTTCGTTTATCCGAGATACTCGTTAAACTGACATAATTATCTGCAACCAACCATGTCGGATTAACGGGACTTCACTGTATTGCATTATTGCACTGAATGATGTCACTGATTTCGTACTGTTGTCGATAGTTTTATTGTGTTAATGGTTAGATAAGCAGTCTGTGAAGTTATTATTGATGACATATTTATTTAAAAGAATTGACTTCAAGATGTATTTGCTGTTTATGGAGTTCTAAACATAAAAACTGTGCACAAAAAACCATCCGCTATCCACATCCACAGTATGACACCATTTTTTATATTTACACCTCCATTAATGCAAACTACATGTACTCACATTTTCACAGTTTGTACATCAGTTTTTAAGTTTATACCTACATAAAATGCAAAGAATATTGAAGTAAATTCTTTAATATAAGACATTATTGGTAGTTTTCTGTAGCACTCTGAGACTTGCAGAGCCTCACTCTGGAATGCTTAGTGATGTCAGGGTACAATGGAGGCTTTCATGTGCTTCAATATCAATTAAATGCAGATATCAACTAGATTTGAATTTTTTTCATAAATTGTAATAAAACACAACACATAATGGATGTGATATACCCTTTTCATGCAAAAATGATGATTGCGAGCCCAGAAATCAAGCAATACATATGTTTCATACGTTTCTGCTTAAATGTGTGGGCCATAGATTGAAGTAGGAAAAAATATGATGAAACTACTTCTTGGAATGTTTCTGTCAAAGATTTCCACCACTTTAAGGTACCTTGGCAATTTTACGTATTCCTGACATTTTTAACAGATTTGACAGGAATGAAAAAACGAAAAATTTGTTTCCTACATTTGTGAAATTCTTTGAATTGGTAAACCATGTAAGAGAGAGATCATTTTATATTCAGGGGAAGGGGCTGGGATTTTGTTTGGAGACTTGATATTTTTTGGACTACAGATGCAAAACCAGATATATTTTTTTAGTTTAAGGAGCCTAAATAAAAAGAATTTATAGAACACCTTGCAACAACATTTCAGCATAATTATTTTATTCAAGCATTTTCTGCGACTATATATTTGATTTGATAATATCCCAGGCCTCCCCTCTCCCCCAGGATATCAAATGGTCAGTCCCTTAGGTTTAATATCCTCAGTAAAAGGCCCAATGTCTGAAAACTGAATCCTCTTCTCTGTATAATGGTATATATAAATTCCATGGTGATGTTGGTGCAGAGTTGTTAGTTCCTCCGTACCCCAGGTCGTAAGAGCCGACTACATACATGAGATGGTTACAATGTGACCCGTATAGATCTTCAGCAACCCGTGCTTGTCATAAGAGGCAACTAACGGGATCGGGTTGTCAGGCGTGCTGACTTTGTTGATGTCATCGTATCCCAAGTGTGTAGATCGATGTTCAGGATGTCAATCATTGGATTGTCTGGTCCAGAAATGATAATTTACACAGCTGGAATATTGCTGAGTGTGGCGTTAAAAACCCAAAAACCCAAACGAAAGCGACTTGGCTGGTTGTAGGTCATCATACCTCACATGAATGTTGTTGCTCATTCTAAGACTAGTGTTCCTTGGCTTGATTATTTTTAAGAAGTGGCTTCAGTATGTTTTTGCGTTAAAGGAAGTATAACCGTAAAAAGCAGGGGATGCACACTGCAAGTCTACATAGCATAGCAGTTTTATACAAACATTCACACAAAGTATTACTTTTAGTACTCCAGAGACATAGAAGTAAATATGTCAACAATAATAACTTCACAGACTGCTTATTTAATCATTAACAAACAAAACACTGTAGACATCAACATGGAATCAGTGACTTTAATGCAACAGTAGTCCATTAGTGGGCGTGGCCTTTTTGTTATTTGTTTATAGAAACCTAAATGTGACCCGTGAAGATCCGGGGCAGGATAGGTCTTCAGCCACCCATGCTTGCCATAAAAAGGCGACTATGCTTGTTGTAAGAGGTGACTAACGGGATTGGGTGGTCAGGCTCGCTGACTTGGTTGATGCATGTCATCGATCCCAATGGCATGGATCGATGCTAATGATATCAATCACTGGATTGTCTGGTCCAGACTTGATTATTTACAGACCGCCGTCATGTAGCTGGAACATTTCTGAGTGTGGCGTTAAACAACCAAAGAAACAACCAACCAAAGAAACAAAGAAACCTAAATGCAAAAAGAATTGCTTGGTTATCCTGTCAAATGCTATGGAAACAATTTTTTAATTTTCTGTTTGATGTGATAAATCTTAAATAACAGTTAGTGAGACATAAAACAACATTCACATCCTCACTGCATATTATATTTAAGGATTGACTGTATATTTTTTTCGGTTCATTGAGGTATGAATCGAAAAGCCGATATGCAAACTGTATGAATCCGCGTAGCGGATTCTTACAAAAGTTTGCACATCGGCTTTTCGATTCATACCTCAATGAACCAAAAAAAATATACAGTCAATGCTTATAATTAAATTCGACAACGTAAAACATGTTTTATCTACAATAGTTTAACCCAAAACAGTTGCATATATCAAAACAGACAAAAATGACGACATTGATAAACGTTCCAGGTGTAGGAATACATACAGTGGCGTGACATGAATCAGGTGATCGTTTAATTTATGCACATAACTTGACACGCCTACACAGTCAGTAGCCAATCAACGGAGAGTGGGATTTAAACAATGTTCATTTGACCTGTCAATTAAGGCAAGAGGCGAAAAGAACTGCAACAGTCAGACTGTAACGAACCGGAAGAAATATGTCCGAGAGAAGGCGGCAGTTTCAAATAACATGGTCATTTACTGCGTGATTCAAACATTACTTCCCTGATTACGGTAAATCACAGTTGGAGAAATGCTAGTTATAAATGAAACCCGAAGACATGAAAGTTGAACCGGGGCGAGCGAGGAAAAAACAGGCGAGCGAGCCTGCACGTTTGCTGTTTCATTCATTCTCGGCCTTCGGTTTCAAAGGGTAGTTTGGACAATGAATATGCATGAAAGTCGCTAAATGTCCTGTGCATGACGATACACATGAGCAGAAAGGGAATTCCCTCGACTGTAATATTGGGATTCCCCGACATTCCGAAGTAATAAAAGTAGCTTAATTTTTTACATTCATTGGGAAATTCAGCTAATCAGAATGCAGGAATTCCCATGAACACAACGAAAATTTAATTATAATGGAATGTTATGGATGTTGGATGCTCATCATTGCAAGGGTTAACACATGTGAGTGAAAACACACCCCCACAGTTGTCGTGATCATGTGACCTGATCGAGAGCCTCTTCCTGCAGGTTACCATGGAGCTGTTATTAATGCATACTTGTCAAGTGCTTTAATTGTTTAACTAATTGAATTTTGATTTATATCATTTAAGGTTATTGTTAGCTTTAAGTCATGGCTAGATACTCTAATCTTGATCTGCGGAAGTATTTGTGTAATTTGCTTTATTTATGTGTTATCTCGCTGTAATTAAGTGTCTGTGTTTGCAGCTGACATGTTTAAATTATGATAGAAATCTTGTCGGGGGAATGAAACACATGCTATCAATGAGATGTTAAATTAATGTATTTTGCAATTTTGAGTGAGTATTTCCACTAAATAACACTACGAATGAGTTTCATAAAATGCGGTGAAAGTTTGTTTTTGACAAATGAACACACATAAGCTCTTTAATAAAATTTTCAGGACTTAATGCTTCAATGCTTCTTCTATATCATGGCAGCGTGTAAAAAGACAAATCTGGCTCAGACAACCCAGTGACTGAAAGTGTGACCAACTCAATCAGCAAAGTCACAGTACTTGACCATCCGATCCTCAGGCGTTATAGACAAGCATTGGGTACTGGGGATGTACCATCATGAATATGTACATTATGTTTCTGTGTATATATACCGAACAATAATAGTTAGGGATCATGAATATCTTTGGGAATATTTTTATGAAATTGTGTGCTCAGTCTTCACTCCAAAAAAATACCCCCCAAAATGTTCATGATTCCTAATGTTTTTGGTACTCATCCCCAAAACAGTTTGTCATTGACTTTTGCAAATGTATAGAGGTTATCACGCGAGTGTGTTTTGGGATTGTAAATATCCTGTATTTGGAAATAACTTTGTGTATAGCGAGTCAACATCCCAGTACATAAGACAAGAGATATATATGTATATCCATTATCTGTAATGCAAACTTTAATAAACTTCAATTTGTATGTTGACAATAGAATGACAGAATTTTATTGCTCTGACTGTCATTAGGTGTTTAAAGTCATAGGTCAAATTAAGTCAAAGGTCAAGGCTGTTGACTGTGTTCTCCATTGCAAATTGTCTTAATTCAAAATTAGTTATTTATTTAACCTTTACCATCAAAGAATAATTTTTCTTTCAAATGTAAAATAACAAACTTCCTCCATCAGTAGGCTTGTGTCTCACCAAAATCTCTATCCTTATATACCAAATAATTGAAACTCCCAAATCAGGAAAAACTTGTGACAAATCATCCGTACGGACAATATGTGACACAAGCTAATACGTCCATAGAGCACCACGCACATTCTTATTATACTTCTCATGATTCCTACTACGACGCTGAGGTCAGGGTCACCTTGGTGTCACATTTTACCGGAAAACCTGTAAAGTAGCCGAAGTGCAGGAGTCGTCACTATCTTGCGTGTTTCATTCACTCCTGATGTCCTATAGTAGCAGCATAAGAGGGCATTTCCTGTCGAGCTGTTATTAGATGCGTAATTGTCGGGAATCGTGTCTGATGACATGACTAACAAGTCCATGTTTGGTTTTAGCCCAGGATGGGACGACAACAGTGTCAAGCCGTTCACATTTAGACCTGATTGAATCATATGAAACAAAGATCACATTGTGACAGCCTGCCACAGAGATCCTGTTTTTGCATCCATATATTATTAGCTGCCTGTGAGACGGATAACCAAGACTTGTGTTTTATCAGTGAGGCTGACAGGATGCATGATTACAATATAGCACATGCATAATGTTTCCTTGTGTGATGATACACTTTATTATGTATGGATACCTATTTTCCAGATTAGTTTTTTTTGTTTTAAGCTTTTGCTCAACTGAGTTGATAAATAGAGTTAATGCAAAGTTACAGCGTCTTTTGTCTGTCTTCCTGTTTTCTTATTTGACTTCCGCACAAAATTTGTTATCAAAAGAATTGATTTGTTGCAGTCCCAAATTTAGGAGCTAGAGAAGGAGTGTTAGTGAACTTTATCTGGATATACTGACAGTTGTGAGAAGAAAGGAATGAAACTGGGCCCTATTGTTCCCGGAACTGTTCCTGTTTATCGCCATAAAGTACTGGCTTAGCGTACAGCCAAATACTTGAGTCCCATGAATGCCACATACATAAAGGGACCCGTGAAGATCCGGGTTAGAAAAGGTCTTCAGCAACCCATGCTTGCCGTAAAAGGCGACTATGCTTGTCGCAAAAGGCGACACACGGAGTGGGTTGTCAGGCTCGCTGACTAGGTTGATGCATGTCAATTGTATCCCAATTGAGTAGATCGATGCTCATGATGTCAGTCACTGGATTGTCTGGTCTGGACTTGATTTATTTACAGACCGCTATCATATAGCTGGAATATTGCTGAGTGCGGCGTTAAACAACAAACAAACAGAATGGCCAGTTGCTGCCATTTTGTAGTCATGTGATACAGGGGAGATAACAACTTGAGAGAAAAATCACTTCGGAATTTCCACCATGTTGTATATCAATTTGGAAGGGAAACATCATTTGTGAATGAATTTCTGTCTACACTTTAGGTTAAATAATACAAATGATAACAAGACTTGTTATGTATTTTTACCCAATAGACCAGAACACACAAAAATATTGCAATATGTAGTGTTTGAAAGGCGTGTAGCAGTTTCCCAGTAATACCTGCCAGTCCTGACAAGCACTCATTGGACAAAAATCTAATTGGGTTGATTAGGTAGACTTCCAGTAAAATCACCTGGATTAACACATTTCTGGGTGAATGAGCTGTGTTTGAAGTTACATATCTTTAACTGTATAAGGACATTTCCAACAGTCAACTCTTTAGAAGGACTTGGTCTCGTCGCTATATGGCTGAAATAATGCTGATGCGATGTTAAATTTTCACTCACTCACTCACTCACTCACTCACTCACTCACTCACTCACTCACTCACTCACTCACTCACTCACTCACTCACTCACTCACTCACTCACTCTAGATCAAGGGTTCCCACTCACTCTAGATGGAGGGTTCCCACTCACTCTAGATGGAGGGTTCCCAGACTCAGGGGTAATTGAAATCCAAAGATGATCTGTCTGTTTTTTTAAATGTTATAAGCAAAAAATATAGAAAATGGAGAGGTCATTGCCCTCACTGTTTTTTGGGGGGCCACTTGACGTAATGCTGTAGGAAGATGATAGTGATGGAAATGACAAGTCTCCATTCCTCTAATCTGCTGGTGTTCTCTGGGGCTTTGTGTTGTCATATAATGGCACAATTAAGTCAGGAATCGTAACTCAGGGAATAATTTGGCAATCATGGCTCTCAATTAGTGGGAAAGAAGAGCTGGTATGAATGCTATCAGGTGTGAGATATGAACATCCATCTCCCACTGTGGTGGGTATATTCCAGCACACAAGTCCATCATTAGTTTCTGAAGCAGGGTTTGAAGTGACAGCACTTCCGGGGAAATGTTGCCAGTGTTAGTCCATATCTTACATAATGGAACATAAAATGAAGCTATATGTTATAATGGCCTTCATCTGTGTAATGGCTGGCAAGCTCTTACTCTGAATGAGAAGGCTGTAGGAATTACAGCAACATGATGATAACTGTTTCACTGTGGCTTACCATTATGTTCCTTCGTATTGTAACAGGACAATTTGATATATATGGGTGAGATTTTACTGTGATATAGGAGATATTACTGTCATATCGGTGAGCTATTACTGTGACATGGGTGAGATATAACTGACATAAAGGGTGAGCTATTACTGATGTATGGGTGAGATATTATTGCAATATGGGTGAGATTGTACTGTGATATAGGAGATATTACTGTCATATCGGTGAGCTATCACTGTGATATGGGTGAGATATAACTAACATAAAGGGTGAGCTATTACTGTGATATTGGTGAGATATTATTGCAATATGGGTGAGATTTTACTGTGATGTAGGAGATATTAGTGTCATATTGCTGAGATATAACTAACATTAAGGGTGAGATATTACTGCAATATGGGTGAGATATTACTGCAATATGGGTTAGATTGTACTGTGATGTAGGAGATATGACTGTCATATTGCTGAGCTATTACTGTGATATGGTGAGATATAACTAACATAAAGGGTGAGCTATTACTGTGATATTGGTGAGATATTATTGCAATATGGGTGAGATTTTACTGTGATGTAGGAGATATTACTGTCATATTGCTGAGATATAACTAACATTAAGGGTGAGATATTACTGCAATATGGGTGAGATATTACTGCAATATGGGTGAGATATAACTATGATATAGGTGAGATATTATTGCAATATGGTGAAATATAACTAACATAAAGGGTGAGATATTACTGTGATATGGGTGAGGTATTGGTTTGATATAGGTGAGATATTACATGAAAAACCACTCACTAGTGGGGTGAGCAGGAAGAGCCTCTTGGCCATGGCAGGTTGTGATTTAACAATATCTCCTTTCATTCAATCAGTGCAGAAACAAATCATCAAGAGCACAAATTCCAACAAATGGGATCCAGATGCAAAAACATATAGACAGTAGTTTAATTTACTTAATTTGAAGATAAACCTATAGAAAGGTAAATTCTTCCTCATAAAATAAACTACATAAATAGGAAAAAGTGTGTTTATTTTTCATGGCATGTAATATAAGCTAGGAGTAGCAATTGAAGCCGATCTAATCCATGTGAAATGTGTATGATGCTGTACCTGGCTGTTTACATAGGACTCGTTGAGGCGATTTATTTTTGATGGTTTGTCCTTGTCCCTTCTTACATGCTTGGTGGATAGCCTTTATCTTCATAGCAGTGCCTTTATGTGCTTTAGTGCTGTAAAACTCTCAACAGAGTTCTCATTAATCTTATGTCCGGATAATGATCACCCACAAAGAAAGCGCATGATCCAAGACTGTTTTGTGCGGCTAATTGCAGTAGTAAAAATTGTTTTTGAATAATGTCATAATGTATTGGTCTGTCAGGTTTAGTCTTTTCATAGGAAGATGACTTTTATTCTTAGCATTTGCATTAATGGATGAGTGTGGGTTGGGTTTAATGTCACTTCAGTATTTCAGATATCTCTTTGTTTGTCAGCTTGAGGGAAGGAGCCCGAAATGGTGCAGGTCTGTGTCATGTACTTTGATCCACCCCAGGATCGTGTTGTACTGACAAACCAAGAATTGTTCTCAGGTTGAATCTGGGATTCAAACCCATGCTATGTACTGTCCAACCATAGGGACACCACTCTGCACAGCTACTTGTGGTACCTTAGATGACTGGGAGACCCATGCTATGTACTGTCCAACCATAGGGACCCCATTCTGCACAGCTACTTGTGGTACCTTAGATGACTGGGAGACCCATGCTATGTTCTGTCCAACCATAGGGACCCCATTCTGCACAGCTACTTGTGGTACCTTAGATGACTGGGAGGCCCATGCTATGTACTGTCCAACCATAGGGACCCCATTCTGCACAGCTACTTGTGGTACATTAGATGACTGGGAGACCCATACCCCTTTCCCAATAGCAATGACATATAGACAAATCACTGAAAATTTAAAAATTGTAATCACACAAAAGATATTTTTCACATCATTATGTGCAAGGCTGGACCTTATTTTCGTCCACTGTTCACTTATTTTCTGAAGTTCATGAAATGTTTCTCTCAGTTTATCCTCGCACCTCCTTTTGGAAAAACAGCTCAGGGCCCTGTTCCACAAAGCATTCTTAGCACTAAGATTGTAACTCCCATACTTTAACATAGGCTTACGATAATCGTAGCACTAAGATCACTTTGTGGAATGGGGCCCACAGCTTTTACAAAGCGAAAGACATATTTAAAATTAAATTTAGATAGGTCCTTATGGAGTTAAAACAACGTTCTCAGAATAATCCACCATGTTTCAATCAGGTTCCTGGCACAGTGTTGTGGGACAAGGGTTTGCCCAACATCCTGATCACTTGATCCCATCTTTGGTAGGGCGTTATATAAACAGATTAAGGTGCCCTGACCAGTGTGTCCATTTGTACAAGATGGCTATCTTCGTGATAGGCTGCTTAGAGCCAGGAGGAGGGGCACTTCAAGGCTATCCATCGGCATGGTCAGGATGGGGGAACCCAGACAGGCTGCCTCTGTGTTGATTTAAACTGTGGGGGAACAGGTAAGGAGAAGTGGGTTACTGTGTTAAAGAGGAGAGCTTAGACTAACATTTAATCTCTGACATGAAATATTTTAGGATATTTTTTTGTTATGTTGTCTTTTGATAACGGAGGCCAAAGAATGTCTTCATTTTCAGAAACTGAAGGAATCTAGACTTGTTTGGAAGGTGGATATTGTTTGTTCCAGGGCCTGTATGATAGTCTAGGAAGAGACAAACAGATACAAGAAATGGGCTCAGTGTGTGAAATAAAACAATTAGCCAGGCTGCCATCGGGACCAACAGACTATAAAAACTACTGACCACCTCCGTGGTCTATGTCCTCCTTTTGGAAAAACAGCTCAGGGCCCGCTCTCTGGGTGGACGCTCTACCACTAGACCACGGAAGGTCAGGGATTCGATCCCCGGCGGTGTCATACCAAAAGACGTTAAAAGATGGTACTTGTTGTTACCCTGTCTGGCGCTCGTCATTAAGGGGCTAAAACAAGGACTAGTCGGCTTGGAGTCAGTATACTGTGTCTGAGTGGGGTATTCATGTTAAACTGCAGCATGGTATCTCAGTGGGCTAGCACTATAAATAGGCATCAGTCCGGACTAGTACAAACAGACACACACATGTAAATTATCTGCAGGCCAATTGACCCATACACATTTGAAACTACAGGCCCTATGCCAGACCTATCTTCCACAGGCCTTCGAGCAGGTGTTTATTTTGAACAATGAATGGGCTCGCACACAATGTGCTCTTGTTGGGGATTAAACCCGGACCTTTGGCGTGAGGAGTGAACGCTATAACCACTAGGCTTCCCACCACCCTAATGGGTGAGAAAAAAAGAATTCATAAGAATTGAAAACGTTTTTGATGATTCAAACCTGGATGTTTTGGATTAAACCAGGATGCAGAGACAGGAGGATTCCAGAGTAGAATTGGTATGAAGTGACCCATGAAGTGACTTATTGAGGATTGGTTGGTCATCATGGATCCTTCCTATCAACCACTGGCCCAGACTTGATTATTGTCAGGTAGCATCAGGTTACTGCAAGGCTTTTATTAAGAGAGTTTTGCCCCATGACTCTGGTAAAGGTCCTATATTTGGAGTGTCAGTGTTTAGAGTAATGAAGGTTAACTTATGAATTTCAACTTTTTTTTTATGCTTGCTATTCAACTATATGACAGCCTTCTGTAAGTAATTAAGTCTGGACCAGACAATCCAATGATTGACATCATGAGCATCAGTCCTTGCAGTTGGGATATGATGACATGCATCAACCAAGTCAGCGAACCTGACCACCCAATACAATAAGCATGGGTTGCTGAAGACCTATTCCAACCTGGAGTTCAAATGAATCTCGGACACTTGCTTGATAAAGGGACTGTGCACCTGTACCAAAAACGTAGATTGAAAGAATAAAGACATTGAAAACCATAAGTTAACTCTGTCTTCATTGATACTACAGCTTCTAAAATGCCACTTAAAAAGTATTTATGGCAATCTTCATTTGTGAGTTTGCCTTGATGAGTCGCTATCACTCTTTGTTATCTTAGAAAGTGACCAGTCAATGTATTTATTATCTGTCCAAGTCAAAACTCTTATAGAAACTGATTAAACAAGTACTGATTACATAGCCTTGAAATATTTCTATTATCAGACACATTTTTATTTTACTTTTTGATGAACAAATTAATTGTAGATGTAGACATTGAAATGATACCAGGCATGAATTATTAGAAATCCCGAATCTTACATTGCAAAAATAAGGCATTTTACACCATTACCTTGCTACTAGCAATCACCGTGTATATAAGCGTGACACGTGTGATAGAGATATCGCCCCCCCATGGCTCCACTTTGTGGGTCCTCCATTGAAGCATTTGCACAGCTCCCTAGGGGTCCCGGACAGGGATCAGTCGGGTAGGGGGAAATATGTCAGAAATCCCAACAACTTGACACCCACCCCTCCCAGTTGTTAGGGTGGTACACCCAGGCGGTTTTGTTGACACATTACATAAATGTTTGTAAACATGTGAGGGTAGGTCTCAAAGGCTGGTGTTGACTTTGTGGTAATAGTCACACTGCCTGAGATCTCTGTTCTGCTTGCTGTAGTATGTGCATACAGAGCAGCTGTGTGTTGTAGCTGGGCAGTAATCTCATAGTTTCCACATCTTTGGCTGAGTGAGTGAGTGAGTGAGTTGGGTTTTATGCAGCTTTGAACAGTATTTAGTGACATCACAGCTTATTGTGGGATGAAAGCCCAAAGGGAGAATGGTTGATGTCTTCAACTTTGATGTAATATTTTGTTTTGTGGTCATCTACACTTTGATGATTTGTGGTCATCTACACTTTGATGTTTTGTGGTCATCTACACTTTGATGTTTTGTGGTCATCTACACTTTGATGTTTTGTGGTCATCTACACTTTGATGTTTTGTGGTCATCCACACTTAGATGTTTTGTGGTCATCTACACTTAGATGTTTTGTGGTCATCCACACTTAGATGTTTTGTGGTCATCTACACTTAGATGTTTTGTGGTCATCCACACTTTGATGTTTTGTGGTCATCCACACTTAGATGTTTTGTGGTCATCTACACTTTGATGTTTTGTGGTCATCTACACTTTGATGTTTTGTGGTCATCCACACTTAGATGTTTTGTGGTCATCTACACTTAGATGTTTTGTGGTCATCCACACTTGATGTTTTGTGGTCATCCACACTTAGATGTTTTGTGGTCATCTACACTTAGATGTTTTGTGGTCATCCACACTTTGATGTTTTGTGGTCATCCACACTTAGATGTTTTGTGGTCATCTACACTTAGATGTTTTGTGGTTACTCTCACTTATATATGTTTTGCGGTCACACCTTCTTGGATGTTTTGTGGTAAGACCCATTTTGATGTTTTGTGGTCACACCAACTTGGATATTTTCTAAATGGAGAGACAAGTATGGGGTGTTGGGGACCTACCATGATGTGGGGACAAGAATAGGGTGTTCAAGACCTAACGTGGTGGAGGAGACAAGTATGGGGTGTTGGGGACCTACCAAGATGTGGGGACAGGAATGGGGTGTTGGGGACCTAACATGATGGAAACAAGCATAAGACAAGTATGGGGTGTTGGGGACTAATGCCTCCTGGAAACCCTCATGGGATAGAGGTAGAGAGACAGAAGTGTCTCACCTGACAGCCTCATTTCATAGGATGGATGATGTTTGTTGAACTTGGAGCTCTTAGGTTGCTTTAGGTCTCCATCTCAGTCAGACTTGCACCGTGTAGTTTGGATGGTGGCAGTTTGTGATGGGGGTGGATGTAAACAGAGACCTAATATTTTGAGTGTGCATCTCCTCAAGCTGCATGAAATTCCCTGAATACATGTTCTGATATACCAGCGAGATTGAGACATTTGAGTGACTGATGTGGTGAGTGTTTAAGGAGATACGAGATAATAACCACACAAAAACCTCTCCTGACAAAGTGGTTGTGGTGGCGGCATTGAGACGTTCCCATGGAAGGCAGTAGGTGTGTTTCCAACACCGCCGACGTCAGATCATATCTCTCCATGATTTGAGAGGAAGAAATGGCCATCACCGTTTGTTAATGAGCAAGGGAATTACCAAACTATAGCTTCTTTGCTGTACGGCAATGTACAAAATGTGTATGTGCCGAGTTTACTGCAAGTGCATCTCGAACACTGAGTCGTGTGATGGGATAGCTTAGGCCATTATTTTTCTATTTGTCGGATCACTTTTTTTTCCACAAAAGTCAGATGACAGAGCTTTTCTCAGGAGACTAAAGGATTTATTTTGGGGAAAGTGTGGAAGGACAAGGTTCAGAACTCCAGATAGATATATCATGGATGGAATTAGGACTGATTGATGGGAAAAATGGGAATGTCAATCTTGAGCATTGTGTTAATGATTTTTCCTGAAACCACTGAGCATCACAAAATACTTTTGCATGTGTGATATGTTGGTGAAAATTTTAAATTTATTTTTTCACTTTTTGTCAAAATTAGGGTCACACATCACATAAAAAAATAACAAACAAATACTGGCCCCCCAAGTGGATATACTGTTAAATTGCCGCACAGAACACCAGGGTTTTATTGCCAGTTTGTCAAATTTGTCAAGTTCATTCTTGGGGTCCCTTGATAATTAGATGATAATCAGGGTTAAATGCAGCTTAAAATCTTTTTCACTGCCTCTCTCTCCAGGACCCTCTCTTCATCTCTTTTCCTTTCTATCCTCCCTCACTCCCTCATGGTGTTGAAGGTTATAAATTGAGTTTATGTTAATGCAGAGGCTTTTTTATTGTTGAACATATGTCTGATTATGGGGAATGCCTTCTTGTTGTGTGAGTCACTGAGAAATGCCCTGTTCAAGCTGCCTTCATTCTTAACCTAACACTCATTCATGCTGTTACAACAGTCATCGGTGGATCGAGCTTCAATCAAGGCTGGTTTAGAAAGAAAATGAAAGTTGAAAATTTACATTTTTGACAATATATTATGTAAGTTTTAAGTACTGTTACTATCAATTAATATATTCATGTGTTTCATAGTAAAAGAGAGAATTATGAAAAGAATCCTGTTTTATAAAGTATGATTAAACTGAAATAGAGAAATCTATGTTTCTATTTCAACCCAAATATGTTAACAAAATCTTTGTAAAATAAGTAAGCCATTAATCAGTAGGTGAAGGACATCATAATCTCTTTCACTCAATAAAATAATAAGGAAAACAAATCTGAAATATAATTAGTGTAAAATCTGTGAAATCCATTCAGGTTGTATGGAATGTATGTACTATCTAAAAAAGACCCAAGCAGTGATTTAATTCGTGAGCCATATCCTGTGTAAGTTTACCTCTGACGTTCCATTAGCTGTGCAGGACCCTTCCTCTGAGCAGGGTGTTATATAAGTCGGACCAACGTCCCCTCTCCCTCCAGTGAAACAGAGGCTGACTACACCACTCAAACCACCAACTCTCTGCCTCACTCTACCTAATAGGCCTTTACGCTACTCTCTACTCTCGCACTGACACCCTACGCAGAGAGGGAGCCCAATACGCTATAGAAAAGGGACTCTTGACACTGCAGAGGCGAAAGCGTGTTATCCGACTCACTGCTTGTCATAGTTTGGTTTGTAATACATGCTGGAGTCGTGATAGCAGTGATAGTATTGGCTGCTTTGTCCTAAGCTGGATAGCACAAAGTTGGCAATCAGCTGATTGGAGATTTGTGTCAATTGAAATTGGATTTTGTTGTACGGTGAAATTTCTTAGGGCTGTTGATCGTGCTGAGTTAAACATGAGGAGTACTCTGAAAGCTGTCACCTGCCTTTTGTTCTTGCAGGTAAGTTATACTTTATATTGGATTCAATTGTCAACTTGACTTTGATGTATACATGTATTCTTTCAGATTTCTACATTCAATTTGTAATAAAAACGGCTCAAAACCATCTCAAAGTAAAGAAAATAATTTAAAAATTTGTTATGAAATTAAAACTAAAACTACATTATAATTAAAATAAGAAAAAGACTAAAGGATTTGTGAAATGTTTTGAAATATTGCCCTATGGAGATAGTGATGATTTAAACCTTAACTATATGATCTGATTTCAGGTATATATATTCATTTATACTGTAATACTGAGTAATCTATCAAAAGTCATGTTGACAATTCCATCTATCGGCAGATAATCAGTAGGTATATAGAATGGTTTGGCTTTCACCCTGTGTGTATATAGGGAAGATGTAGGTGCTCCTTTTTATCTGTCAGCCGTGTGCTGTAGTGGGAGAAGACCTGTGCTAATATTACATAACATCAGCTGATTGTATGGCAGTGGAACGAGGATGACATACACATGTGTATACATGTATACATAGATATAGCCGAACATGTGTCATCAGTGCTTTGCAGGGAGGCAACTTAGTACAGAAAAATAAAACAGGGAAATTACAACCGGTTGAGAATCTCCTAGCAGCGGGATGAGAATAGCTGAGTGTGCGAGCTGATATGTGTACATTATCATTAGTAGGAAGGGGATTTGTATAAACAAATTTTGATTTTGTGGTTCTGTGGAGGGATGAATGGATAAATAGACGCATGGATTTGTGAATGAAAGGTTGGCGGGGAGTGAATGAGGGACACAGATTTACCAGGTGATGGTTGAAATTGCAACAGTGGTCAGCTGTGTGTAGGTATGGTTGACAGAGGAATGAATGAATAAATTTTGAAGTTTCTACCAATAATTTAAGCTGCATATGCAAATATCTCCATGGCTGTGTGACTGGAACTGAGTTTGGGAATGAATTGGAATGGTTGAATTATATAATTAAGTGGAAGGAAATTGAATGAATGAATTCGTTGGTGATGTTGGCAGAAGAGATGTAAGGAGGTGAGGTTTGATTGTCGAAGCGAAGGCAAGGGGGAGATTTCTTGGAAAAGGAAGTTCTTGAAGCATTCTTTTGGGTTAAGAGGATTTTAGAAATTTGCTTGATTTTATTGAGTAATTATTAATTATGATATTGTAAGCAAAAGGTGTATTTTTTTTGGAACAAAATCAGATGTGTTTCATGGAGTGGGTGACCAGGATGAAGGTGTGAGGGCAGTCATCAGTAGGTTTCCACTGTACAGAACACTGTGATGGAGTGTGGTATGGCCTGGTGAAGTGTCGTGGAGGCCTTGGATAGTCTGTACTCTACAATAGGCCATGGTTAAGGGCGATGTAGGTAGCTTCCGCTATTCAGTAGGCCATGGTTTAGTGTGATGTAGGCTGTAGATAGCTTCCACTATTCAGTAGGCCATGGTTTAGTGTGATGTAGGCTGTCGATAGCTTCCACTATTCAGTAGGCCATGGTTTAGTGTGATGTAGGCTGTAGATAGCTTCCACTATTCAGTAGGCCATGGTTTAGTGTGATGTAGGCTGTAGATAGCTTCCGCTATTCAGTAGGCCATGGTTTAGTGTGATGTAGGCTGTCGATAGCTTCCACTATTCAGTAGGCCATGGTTTAGTGTGATGTAGGCTGTAGATAGCTTCCACCATTCAGTAGGCCATGGTTTAGTGTGATGTAGGCTGTCGATAGCTTCCACTATTCAGTAGGCCATGGTTTAGTGTGATGTAGGCTGTCGATAGCTTCCACTATTCAGTAGGCCATGGTTTAGTGTGATGTAGGCTGTCGATAGCTTCCACTATTCAGTAGGCCATGGTTTTGTGTGATGTAGGCTGTCGATAGCTTCCACTATTCAGTATTCAGTAGGCCATGGTTTAGTGTGATGTAGGCTGTTGATAGCTTCCACTATTCAGTAGGCCATGGTTTTGTGTGATGTAGGCTGTCGATAGCTTCCCCTCTTCAGTATTCAGTAGGCCATGGTTTAGTGTGATGTAGGCTGTCGATAGCTTCCACTATTCAGTATTCAGTAGGCCATGGTTTAGTGTGATGTAGGCTGTCGATAGCTTCCACCATTCAGTAGGCCATGGTTTAGTGTGATGTAGGCTGTAGATAGCTTCCACTATTCAGTAGGCCATGGTTTAGTGTGATGTAGGCTGGCGATAGCTTCCACCATTCAGTAGGCCATGGTTTTGTGTGATGTAGGCGGTCGATAGCTTCCACTATTCAGTAGGCCATGGTTTAGTGTGATGTAGGCTGTCGATAGCTTCCACTATTCAGTAGGCCATGGTTTAGTGTGATGTAGGCTGTCGATAGCTTCCACTATTCAGTAGGCCATGGTTTTGTGTGATGTAGGCTGTCGATAGCTTCCACTATTCAGTATTCAGTAGGCCATGGTTTAGTGTGATGTAGGCTGTCGATAGCTTCCACCATTCAGTAGGCCATGGTTTAGTGTGATGTAGGCTGTAGATAGCTTCCACTATTCAGTAGGCCATGGTTTAGTGTGATGTAGGCTGGCGATAGCTTCCACCATTCAGTAGGCCATGGTTTTGTGTGATGTAGGCGGTCGATAGCTTCCACTATTCAGTAGGCCATGGTTTTGTGTGGTGTAGGCTGTAGATAGCTTCCACCATTCAGTAGGCCATGGTTTTGTGTGATGTAGGGTGTGGTTAAATGTGTCATCCAGGTGGCAAAGCAGTCACTCAGAACTAGTGTTCTGAAGAAGCGATTGGAAAAGTATTTAAAAATATATAACCTTGTGGTATAGATAGTCCTGTACTTGCACCTGGAGAGGCCAACCATGGATAGTCACTTCTCCATCATCACCTAGAGGCCAAGTCCAAGTTAACAAATTATGGTTACTGCTGTAGACAGTTTACATCTCCTTTTGACATGGTCTTCTCACACCAGATCTTCTCTCCTTTTGACATGTTTTCACACTATATACTCCCTCCTTTTGACATGTTCTTCTCACACCAAATAATCTCTCTTTTTACACAATCTTCTCACACAAAAGACTCTCTCCTTTTGACACAATCTTCTCACACAAAAGACTCTCTCCTTTTTACACAATCTTCTCAAACAAAAGACTCTCTCCTTTTGACACACTCTTCTCACACCAAAGACGCTCTCCTTTTGACATGGTCTTCTCACACGAATACTTTCTCCTTTTGATATGGTCTTCTCACATTAATACTCTCCTTTTGACATGGTCTTCTCACACGAATACTCTCTCCTTTTGACATGGTCTTCTCACACCAAAGACGCTCTCCTTTTGATATGGTCTTCTCACACTAATACTCTCTCCTTTTGATATGGTCTTCTCACACAAGAGACTCTCTCCTTTTGACACAATCTTCTCACACAAAAGACTCTCCTTTTAACACAATCTTCTCAAACAAAAGAATCTCTCCTTTTGACACACTCTTCTCACACCAAAGACGCTCTCCTTTTGACATGGTCTTCTCACACTAATACTCTCTCCTTTTGATATGGTCTTCTCACACAAGAGACTCTCTCCTTTTGACACAATCTTCTCACACAAAAGACTCTCCTTTTAACACAATCTTCTCAAACAAAAGAATCTCTCCTTTTGACACACTCTTCTCACACCAAAGACGCTCTCCTTTTGACATGGTCTTCTCACACTAATACTCTCTCCTTTTGACATGGTCTTATACTAATACTCTCTCCTTTTGACATGGTCTAATAATAATACTCTCTCCTTTTGACATGGTCTTATACTAATACTCTCTCCTTTTGACATGGTCTTATACTAATACTCTCTCCTTTTGACATGGTCTTATACTGATACTCACTCCTTTTGACATGATTTTCTCATGCCAGATAATCTCTCCTTTTGACTCTTCTCACAATTTAATAATGAGATATCATTTAGGAGGATGGACCATTAGGATCTGACATGTGGACATGAGTAACTACAGATGACTTGACATCATTTCCGATGGTTGTCTGGACTATAAGTTAACATGGTAAACAATACTCCTTGTTCAGTACCTTTATCTCCTGTGTCTGACTTCGGTAATCTCTGTATGTCTGTATGACGTTACCAGGGTATAGTTTTAACACAATTATACCATGCAGGTAGCGATCATTATCTAATTCTTTTATATATGATTGACATGGCTTTGGAACATGACCCATTTGTTCGTATCTTGTCACCAGAAGGTCTTTTCTGAATTTTAACCTCAAATCCGATGTAGTCTCCTGGGCCCCCATTGTTGCACAATAGGGAGTCTGTTTCCTCATTGATTTTCCTCTTGTGAACTCCTACGCAGTGCTTAGAAAGTCAGAACAATGGCTTTATGGGACCATACTTGATATGAAAGAAGCTAAACATGTAGAAAGATTGAAAATCCCTTGGGCATTGTGTCGACAGTTTTTTTAGATTTCTTTTGTTGTGATTTTTCGAAGTCAGGAATCAGTTTCTTAATCACACTTGTGATTTGCAATATACGAGGCGGGTGCATGCAGTTAGAGGGGTATGGAGGGGAGGCAATATTGACAGCAACAAATCTCCTTGACATGTGTTACTCAATTGTTGAGGAGATAACAAGAGATTTGTTTTGTAAAGCTTAGTAGTAATGTGGATTTGATAAAACTGAGGCAGATATTATAGAGGGGTGGTTCAGAATTGTTTTACCTACAGGTACTGAAATACAAGTGACTCTATACCCAGGTGTATTTACTTTAAGTAATAAAATTAAGGTGCAAATTTAGTTGTTATAACATTGGAATATCATGGAAACATTATTAACACTTTAAACTATTTGTTTGTATGATAATTCCTCAATTTGTTGATATTTTCATGTCTCCTACTGAACCTATTATGTGTTTGCTGACCCTCTCTAGATTCTAACAGGTCCCTTAGACGTTTTTTATGCCTAGACTTATTGATTTTCTCTTTTCAAAACAAATAATAATAATATCAAAATTGCAAAATAATATGTTCTAAAGTTAGTCAATCTTGAGCGTGATGTTTAAAGCCACCTCACCTCGACCTTTTTATTTTGGGGTTGAAAATCTTATTATTAATTGATTGTGACCTAAATGGATGGAATTTAATGCTGGCTGAATATGAAAATCTAAGAGCTGGGTATTGTCCGGCATTGTTCATGTGGAACTACTGAATACAATGTCAAGGTGAGACAAGAGGAGAGGCATAATAAATCTTGAGCAAAGGAGTAGCTTTGGTTTGTCATATGTTATTTATGTCAAGTAAATAACACATCAATCAATGTCAAATAATTTTTATTTTATTTTCCACGACCGCAGGACCCTTCTAATCATTGATCCTTGTAATTAGACAACATTGACCTTAACATGGCAGGTGTGAAGTAGGATGCATCAGGTAGTGCTATTCATTGACAGAAGAGCACACTCGATTGACGTTCCATGTAATATGTAAGTTGGAGTAACTTGAATTTAAAGCCGCTTTCAGTATTTCAGTAATATGCTGACAATAGCCCAGGGTGATGCAGATCTTAGATTATTTACTACTTAGATGAATCCCA
The DNA here is from genome assembly GCF_023055435.1 of Haliotis rufescens. Classification (NCBI taxonomy): domain Eukaryota; kingdom Metazoa; phylum Mollusca; class Gastropoda; order Lepetellida; family Haliotidae; genus Haliotis; species Haliotis rufescens. Next base: position 53,397,737 of record NW_025963779.1, on the reverse strand, counting down.
CAAGCACAGGTCTGGTACTGACAAATCTACAAACAAAACCTTAGATTTGAACCCTCAATCATAGTTTCTGTTGCACCTAAGGGATGCAACTTTGCACAGCGATTTCCAGAACCTGAGATGACTGGGCCACCCATTCCTAATATCTTTGCTTGTTTGTTGTTTGATGATGCCCTCAGAGTTATTTTTAGCTATATGATGATGGATTGTAAATAGTCGACTCTGGACCAGACAATCCAGTGATTGAAATCATGAGCATTGATCCACGCAAATGGGATATGATGACATGCATCAACCAAGTCAGCGAGCCTTACCACCCAATCCCGATCGCCACCTCTTATGACAAGCATTGTCACCTCTTATGGTAAGCATGGCTTGCTAAAGACCTATTGTGTACACGGATCTTCACAGGTCCAGTACACTATCGGGACATAAAGGAAACGATGCCCCAAAAGATATGAGACAAAGCCAAGCAGTGTTTTCATGCAGAGGTACTGGTATGTCCCAATAACATACTGCAGATAGTTCTCTGTCTTCCAGGGTCCTGTTCCACAGAGCTCTCTTAGCGCTACGACTATCATAAGAGGGAATATGGGTCAGCCATGATTACCTTTGCACTAAGATGGCTTTGTGGAACAGGGCCCAGGACAGAACCGCCTCCTTGGTGTAGTGGATAGAGCATCTGCCTGGAGAGCGAAAAGTTGAGGTTCAATCCCTGGCCTGGTCACCCCAGAAGTTAAAAGATGTTATTTGTTTTTCCATTGCCTGGAGCTCAGCATTAAGGGGATAAAACAAGGACTGGCTGGCTCAGAGCCTGTATCAGTAGGGTAGCAGGTGGCATTATATCTTAGTGGGCTAGCATTATTAAACTGGTATTAGTCTGGATTAGTACAAGCAGCCAAACACACACATACTTGTATGTCGCTAAATATGTGCAATAAGCTTGAACGCGACGTTAAACCGCATTTCACCTCACGTCTTACTTAAAGGACAACAATATCCCATTTTGCATCAAATATACATGCAGGACATGTCTTTTGTATCTATTTTTTTCCCTAACGACCATGATTTGGCAGGAAAAAAACTGTACGCCAAGAAATAAAAAACGTCTCGCCCTAAAGGGAGATTTATGTTGTTTACTTCCACATCATCAGCAAGAAGCTGGAACAATGGCGACAGTGAGCTGAGATGTAGGGTGGCTTAGGGGTGGAGAGCATGTAGTCAAGTGAATTAATGACTAATGCAAGTTAATGCGCTGTGTAAAGGAACACTGCTTGTCAGTCTGCATTGTTCATGCTTAATTAGCATCTGTACAAATCTTGTGTCCACACAGCCGATCGGGGATTCAAGAAGCAGCTTATGTTTAGGATAATGAAGTTATTACATGTGTAGACAATCTCATTAAGTTCAGATCTTTTACTCCAATTCCATACCTCACTACGTCAAGATCTGAAAAAACCTCTATTGGATGCGACGTCGGGTGAACCCTGAGCAAACTTTGACCTCCCAAATCAAATGAAGTATGCATGGATTCTTGAGACAATCAGTCAGCTTTAATTACCATATCGTTTCACAAATTTTGATCTGAACACAAGAAAACATGCACAAAATACAAATGTTTCATTGTTAGTCCACACTTTTGAGTGTAGATGCCATGTCACTCGAAAATGGCAGGACAATATTCACAACATGTAGACTTCAGTTTTTATTAATCTCCATTCAGAACTGTCCATTTATGTTCATTTCTGTGAAATCATGTATGCTGCTCTGATTGCTTCTCTACCTTGTACCAAGAATTTATAAGGCTTAATGCTGTTTGGCTGATTGGATGATACGAAAGTTCACTGATGTTACCTTTGGTTTTTGTCAGACCTTGGTGGTGATAGGCATCAAATCAGAATAATTGATTATATTTTTATGAGATCGATGTGTGTGTAGACAGTTGCAGTTGTAGGTGATTTTATTATCTCCCTTTCTGTCCTTCGAATGCTTGAGTGAATGTTGTTTCATGCCACATTCATCATTGTTCCAGCGATATCATGGTGGTCTGTAAATAATCAAGTCTGTACCAGGCAAACTAGTGAGGGGAACATGAACATTGATGCCCACTGTATGGATGACATGCAAACAGCATCCAGCTCATTCATTCTACTCCACTCTAAAGACAAGCATGGGTCACTTGGGACCAGTGCTACCACTGATGGCAGAGAGTAGGTGGATGGGTGACTGTGTCTGACAAGCTTGACTTCTGAGAGTTTCTAGGGTTTTGGTTCTGCCAAGCACTGAAACACTGGTTTTCAAATGACTCCTTAGGCAAGTGAATTTGTTCAAAATATACATGTGTTCAACCAGCTGCAGATGGGTACCCAGTAGGATGACATGATATGAATGCCAAAACAGTCAGGTTGGGTTGTATATGGCCCAGGGAACTGCATGACGATGACATTGAAATGCATATGTTTTGTGGGGTCTTGTGCTGTATAAGTATTACTATGTGTTATATAAATATTACTATGTGTTATATAAGTATTACTATGTGTTATATAAGTATTACTATGTGTTATATAAGTATTACTATGTGTTATATAAGTATTACTATGTGTTATATAAGTATCACTGATTCTATTACCATGAGGGGGGCACGGGTGGCCCAGTCGTCTAAGGCGCTGTGATTCGCTGTGCAGAGTTGCGTCCCTTGGGCACGCCAGAAACCTATGATTGTGGGTTCGAATCCCGGTTCGCCCCGATTATGTTTCTAGGTTTGTCAGCACCATACCCGTGCTCGTGGGTTTCACTGAAGTGGTAAATGTCTAAGACCTGCATCACTTCGGGCTTTCCTCCCACATTAAGCTGACACGCTGTGATGTAACTGGAATACTGTTAAAAGCGGCGTTAAACTCAACTCACTCACTCACTCACTATTACCATGAGTCTGGGAAACCTGCATAAGAGGAACTACTCATTATGATAACACAATACTATAGTTTAAGCCACAATAATTTCATTAGTTGATTGTACTTTCAGTTTTCAAACACCTTGCATGTCAGGGCCCTTATGTAGATTTGTTTTCACTTTGTGACCTGGTCTTTGGCTGTGTGCATTATCTCCACCCCCCTTTTCAAAATCGTTGATCTGTCTTCGAAATATGCATGTGAGTGAGACAAGATATCAACAATTGATGACACTGATATTCACAATACTTAGATAGTTTCAAAAGAAATACAAAAATACCAACACTTTTCTTTTGAATTTTGTCGTGCTGTAATGTGTTGGATTTGCTAACCAGAAATACATGTTGTATGCCATAAGAGTCGACAAGGTGCAAAAAATATATTCAAAAATTGAAATTCTACCATCCCATAGGATATGTTTTACATAGGCAAGTTGGCTTGGGATAGCTGGCTGCAGCATTTCTAATGCATCCCTGCATGGTTTTGTGACTGACATTTCAGTGTTAATTTGTATATTTTTGTTAAAACTGAAAGTGACATTCTACGTCATTAGCTCTCCAGGACAATACAATGGAGCTTGGAAATATCAAACTGAAGAAAAAAAATGGAAACATGAACTTCAGATGGGAATTTTTCCCAACATTTAGAAGGTATCTGACCGCTGCGATTATATGGCCTGATTTAACGGTAGAGAATGTATACAATATAGGCCCAGAATGATATTTTCACCCAGTATTTGATCAACACCATATTTCAGCTTTGTGCCAATTTCCCCTTAACCTCATTTCAATTTCCTCAACCATCAGAAAAATGTTGATTGTATTTCTTTCACCTCAGCCATGGGGTAAGTTCAGTGTTTGTGTACAAAAAACACTGATCCTACTTCAGCCTGCTTGTTTCTGATGTCCATTTCGTGGTACATTTCAAGTATGTCGATTTCTTTATGACATACGATGGCTCTGCCTCCCCGGCCTCCATAGAGACAATAGCTGTGCCAGCTGGGTCATTCATAACTAGCCAGCTTGTCAATGAAGTCTTCATAGTCGGGGCTTGATTGACAGCTGAGCAATTACTCCAAAATATATCACACTTCATGGACCCTGTTTTGAAGGAATTGAAGAAACTGAGTGACATTTCATTAATCCAGTTTGTCATAGTGGTTTTCAGATTAATTGTCTTTATTCAGGAGGTGGAGTAGTTTTAGATGTTTTTGAAATTATTTCTGTAAAAACTGTCAAAACATGCAATTCCCTGTGCTAAAGCTCGTGCCATTTACATTTCTAGATCAAAGGAATCGTACTGTGGTTAGACAAATTTGACTTTTAATCCTATTTTCTGTAATTTTTGTTGTGAACTTGTCAGTTAACTGATAAACTAATTTTGTACATTGTTTTTAAAGGGCAATTGAGACTGGGATAATTTGACTCAAATTACTTGTTTAGGAGGCGTAATTACAGTTTTCTATCCTGTAAAATGTGAAAAGTGGATAAGGCATTTGTTCGTCAAAGCACCTCATGTCCTCGAGCGCAAAGTGCATCAGAGACTTAAAAGGGAAAATGTTTAATATCACATCAGTAAAATCTTTGATATAGCGTTAAAGGTTAAAAAGCACTGACTTTCAATTTATGTATTATTTCTGTTTTCTGTTAAAATCAAATGCAAAGAAAAAATGTTTAGTAATCATAACTTTATTGTTTAGTTTGAAAACAGTGGTTATGGAAGAAAGGAGTGACGCCTATATTAACTATTGACTTTTACATGTACAGAAAACATGGCCTCCATATTGTTTGAGTGAGGAACTAACCAGACATGGTAAAAGTGTTTCTCCTGCTTTGGTCCTCTGTGTGTTTCCTGCCAGTGACCGGACCAGTGGTGGGGTAGACCGGTTGTTAAAACATCCCTTTGTAACTAGAAGACTTGGGTTTGATTTTCCAAATATTGCAGTAGTTGCTGATATTGCTGAAATATTGCTGTCAGTGCCATGAAATTTGCTCACTCACTCACTCACTCACTCACTCACTCACTCACTCACTCACTCACTCAAATCAAAGATAATTCATGGTTTATCTTCATGTCGGAATCATTTATTTACTTAATGGGATGGATCTATTGAAAAACCTCTTATGGAACTCCTGGTTAGAATAGGATCCCAGCACTCTGGTTTGTAGGAGGTATCTACAATGGATCTGGTGGTCCAACTTGTTTGGGAATCATTGCATCCCGATCGAGCAGGCCGCTGCTCAAAATATCAATCCAAAGCAAAAGACTTGGTTATTTACAGACCACCAAGATAAATGAATACATGACACTTTTTATGGATTTCAACTTCTTTTATTATTTATTCTTTGTCACGACAGTTCAGAGCTACTTCCTGCTCCTTCATTAGGTGAATGCTGAGTAAGTGCATAGAGTATATTGGCGCTAGCCAATTAAAACTGTTCAATCTTACTCCACTTATTTAATTATTACTATATACATGTATATATATATATACAGTCAAGTCCCGTTAATCCGACATGGTTGGTTGCAGATGATTATGTCAGATTAATGAGTATGTCGGATAAACGAAATTAAGAAGTATCAACGTTCGTGATCAATAGATAGATAACGATACAAACACGTAATAAAAAAATAAAAATGAAATATTCATATTGTTTTGTTATATTGTTGCGAAATATGTTTTCTATTCATGCAACCTCTAAAGCTCAACACAAAACAAATGTTACAGACAGTATGACTTATTCAAAATACTTTAAAAAGCATAGTCTGGAATGGAAGTTGCAAGTTTGAAATTGGTACCAAAAAGGCTTAAGAAAGCTGCTTTCTAAGCGGCTAATGTTGACTTTCTTTCATTTGTCAGTCATAGTTCGCAAAAGGTACGTTGTTCTGACGTGACCTGTAATGGGATGTCCTCGGTGATAGCGAAAACTTGTATCTGATTTTAATGAGATTGAGGTAATCTAAGCATGTGATTTATTCTTCTTTTCTTTATCTAAAGCACTAATTGTTTTTTGTTAAGCAAGTTTACCTCTGCAGCTGTTGTAATATGCAGCTACTACTCGACTCGTCTCGCATCGAAACACGGGCTGTGTACTCGCAGGCAGATGACCACGGAGTACGCTGATCACTGTGTCAGATTAATGAGACTGATTAATGAGTGATTTCGGTAATTCGTTGCAAATTAGGTGTGTCAGAGTGAGAGGTGGGATGAATGTAAAAAAACATGACAAAATAATGGCAAAGTCAATGAATGTACAAAGATAACAAAATAATTCCAAAGCCAGTGAGATAGGATTAATGTATAAAAGTAACAATATAATTACAAGGCCTATGTGCTTAACAGGTGAGGATCCAATTAAGCAACTGGAGGTGAAGTGATGACAAGGTGATGGCTTTTGTGATATTTACTCTATGTACCTGCTCAGCATTCACCTAAAGAAGGAGCAAGCAGTAGCTCTGAAACGTCGTGACAAAGAATAAAAGAAGTTGCTATCCATAAAAAGTGTCATGTATTCATGTTCTTCCAACTTCTAAATGCCAATCTAAGACTTCACCAAGATAAAGCTGAAGTACTGCTGAATGTGACATAACACAGCAAAGAAACAAACAGTTGAAGCACCTCTTATCTGCCATGTCTGTCATGTAGACTTCACATCAGCTCAAGCTACTGCTTTCTTAATGCAGCCGAAGAAAATCTGTTCTTTTCTTATTCACATAAAAATAACATTAATTACCTTTGTCTGCAATTAGAATTCTATATATAATTAATCCACATTTTTACCATAACTGACTTTTCGCTTAGTCTACACTGACTCTTAAAGCAATTAGACAGCCCGAGCGTTACATTAGACGTTTGTCTACCACAGATACCCTATGTGTCCCTGCAGTCATCACTGTGTTATTTGTGGACCAAGTTAAGTCACAATGCTTAACTTTGCTGATAATAAACACATGGGCTGTGCACACAGCATGCAACTCTAAAGAGCGGCAGCAAGCCCATAATATTGTGATTGGCAAAGGACCCTTAAACCTTGTAAAAGCTTTACTTTTTGTCCTGATCTTAACCATCTACAAGAGACCCCCTACCTTGCTATATCTGATGCATGGAGTGGTTCTTGCAATGGACTGTTTAACCTTGCTGAGATGAACAAACTCCAGGTTAGGGCTGTAATTATCAGAGGGAATATTTATTCTAGGGAGGTGATGGTAATTAGGATATAAATGTTATATTGAGTGTGTTTTTGTATCAAGAAAATCCGTTTTACATTTCTTTGCTTGTTTTATAGAGAACATGTGTGTGGTGGTGGAATATGTTTGACTGAATTGTTGCTGCAAAGTCAACAAAATTCAGGAATTTGTTTTGATAGATTTTGGTACATTTTGGAGTCGACGTAGATGATGCCAGGAAAAAGGCTAACATTTTGGAGGCTACATTAGGGCATGATAAATATAAACTGACGTCCAAAAGAAACTTACCAGAGTTTGAAATCACTTTTGCTCAAAAACAACAAAACATACATGCATGAAGTAAAGTGTATTGAGAAGATCAATATATCAACATAATCAACACTGAAAACGACAATCATACCGCGACCGAGAATGACGTCAGAGCCCCCCAAAGTTGGGTGTGGTACAAAACTCAAGCTTTCAGAATCATGGACAATAGGCAGAGTACATGAACAATCGCTCACGTTCAATAACACATCATTAGTAGCGTGTGTGACCACCAAATGCATCAATACACGCAAAAACTCTTCGACGCAAAGAAAAAGTCAGTCGTCTGATGAGGTCACGTGGGATTTGACGCCATTCTTCTTGGAGGGCCAGTTCTTGCCGGTTGGCTGGAGAGTGTGGTCGTTGTCGAACACGACGATCCATCAAGTCCCAGAGGTGTTCTATAGGGGACATGTCGGGTGAGCGTGCAGGCCACGGCAGGACGTTGACGTTGTTGGCTTCGAGGAAGTTAGTGACAATTTTGGCTGTATGGGCTCTAGCGTTGTCATGCTGATAAATGACACCACATGGCTGCTGTTGGAGAAATGGTAGGACAACTGGACGAAGAATGTTATCCATGTAACGCTGAGCTGTCAAGTTTCCGTCAACGATGACCAGCGGTGTCCTCTCCTGCCCACAGATCCCTCCCCACACCATGACACTCCACCATATGGTACGACCTCCTGCACGCAACACGCCGCTGTTTGTTCACCCCTTCGGCGGTAAACACATTGTCTTGTATCAGCCCTAAACATACAGAATCGACTTTCGTCAGTGAAGACAACCCTCTGCCAGTCACGTCGTTGCCAACGTTTTACAGTCCGGGCCCATCTCAATCGCAGACGACGATGTTGCGCTGTCAATAGCTGTCCTCTGTATGGTCTAAAAGCCCTGATTCCATGAGCCCTGAGTCTCCTGGCCAATGTCTGTCGCCTAACCCTGTGACCTAAGGCATTTGTCGCCGATGATGTCACTGTCAGGAAGCGATTTCGGAGGTGCAAGGTACGCAAAAACCGGTCATCATGGGGCGTGGTCACCCTGGGGCGTGGTCACCCTGGGTCTGCCTGTTCTAGGCCTGTCAGTGGTCCCCCCTGTCTATCTGTAACGTTGCATCAAGTTGGTAACGGCAACATGGGAGCAACCGAAGGTTCATGCAATATGGGCGTGGGTGGCTCCCATCTGTACCATACCCAAGGCTCGTTCACATCGTTCGACTGTGAGTCGTGGCAATTCTTTTTTTTCTGTGGATGTCTGACTTGCCGTTGCAATCGTTTTATTCCCTTACCCACACGTGCATTTGCAGTTGTCTGTGGTGGACGTGTTTTTCACTTTTTCGCGTGTTATCTCGCAAACATGTAACAGGACGATTAACATTTTCTGCATACACTATTGTTGTATTTAGGTTATGTGTTTTAGATAGACTTCATCAAAAAAAAATTTATACTTTGTCTGAAATTTATATTTTCAGTTTGTAAAGTTTCTTTTGGACGTCAGTTTAGTATTTGATTTTCTTCCCTGCAAGCCTCAAATCATTTTATTGGTCCCTATAGTCCAATCAAATGAAGAGAATCACTGTGTGTTCCTTCTTTCTCTTTTTGGATGAAATACACCATTCATGTTGTTACTAAACATTCGTGTGAATCACATCTGGCAACAGTTAATGTCAACAGATACCATAAAAATTATAATAATAAGAATATGATGCTTCTCGAATCACATTATATAAGAAAATGGATGAAAATCTGAAAAGGTCCAGGTTTTGGAGGCTGTGGGGTGTAAGGAGAAAGGTCCAGGTTTTGGAGGCTGTGGGTGTAAGGAGAAAGGTCCAGGTTTTGGAGGCTGTGGGGTGTAAGGAGAAAGGTCCAGGTTTTGGAGGCTGTGGGGTGTAAGGTGAAAGGTCCAGGTTTTGGAGGCTGTAGGGTGTAAGGAGAAAGGTCAAGGTTTTGGAGGCTGTGGGGTGTAAGGAGAAAGGTCCAGGTTTTGGAGGCTGTGGGGTGTAAGGTGAAAGGTCCAGGTTTTGGAGGCTGTAGGGTGTAAGGAGAAAGGTCCAGGTTTTGGAGGTTGTGGGTTGTAAGGAGAAAGGTCCAGGTTTTAGAGGCTGTGGGGTGTAAGGAGAAAGGTCAAGGTTTTGGAGGCTGTGGGTTGTAAGGAGAAAGGTCCAGGTTTTGGAGTCTGTGGGTTGTAAGGAGAAAGGTCCAGGTTTTGGAGGCTGTGGGGTGTAAGGAGAAAGGTCCAGGTTTTGGAGGCTGTGGGGTGTAAGGTGAAAGGTCCAGGTTTTGGAGGCTGTAGGGTGTAAGGAGAAAGGTCAAGGTTTTGGAGGCTGTGGGGTGTAAGGAGAAAGGTCCAGGTTTTGGAGGCTGTGGGGTGCAAGGAGAAAGGTCCAGGTTTTGGAGGCTGTGGGGTGCAAGGAGAAAGGTCCAGGTTTTGGAGTCTGTGGGTTGTAAGGAGAAAGGTCAAGGTTTTGGAGGCTGTGGGGTGTAAGGTGAAAGGTCCAGGTTTTGGAGTCTGTGGGTTGTGAGGAGAAAGGTCCAGGTTTTGGAGGCTGTGGGTTGTAAGGAGACAGGTCCAGGTTTTGGAGGCTGTGGGTTGTGAGGAGAAAGGTCCAGGTTTTGGAGGCTGTGGGTTGTAAGGAGACAGGTCCAGGTTTTGGAGGCTGTGGGTTGTAAGGAGAAAGGTCCAGGTTTTGGAGGCTGTGGGTTGTAAGGAGAAAGGTCCAGGTTTTGGAGGCTGTGGGGTGTAAGGTGAAAGGTCCAGGTTTTGGAGTCTGTGGGTTGTAAGGAGAAAGGTCCAGGTTTTGGAGTCTGTGGGTTGTAAGGAGAAAGGTCCAGGTTTTGGAGTCTGTGGGTTGTAAGGAGAAAAGTCCAGGTTTTAGAGGCTGTGGGGTGTAAGGAGAAAGGTCCAGGTTTTGAGAGGGAGAGGAGGATTGAGGGGATGAATGTAGGAGTGGGGTAGGAGAGAGTAGGATTGATGGGATGAATGTAGGAGTGGGTGGGGATAGGAGGATTGAGGGAATGAATGTAGGAGTGGGAGGGGAGAGGAGGATTGAGGGAATGAATGTAGGAGTGGGTGGGGATAGGAGGATTGAGGGAATGAATGTAGGAGTGGGAGGGGAGAGGAGGATTGAGGGGATGAATGTAAACGTGATTGAGGGGGGCAGTAAAGGAGACAAGGATGAATATAGAAGATTGTGATTGAGTGGTACAGTAAAGGAGAGAAGGATGAATATAGGAGGCATGATTGAGGGGGACAGTGAAGGAGAGAAGGATGAATATAGGAGGTGTGATTGAGGGGGACAGTGAAGGAGAGAAGGATGAATATAGGAGGGGTTGATTGAGGGGTATAGTGAAGGCGAGAAGGAAGAATATATGAGAGGTTGATTGAGGGGTACAGTGAAGGAGAGAAGGATAAATATAGGGGTGATTGAGGGGGACAGTGAAGGAGAGAAGGATGAATATAGGAGGGGTGATTGAGGGGGACAGTGAAGGAGAGAAGGATGAATATAGGTGTGATTGAGGGGGACAGTGAAGGAGAGAAGGATGAATATAGGAGGGGTTGATTGAGGGGTACAGTGATGGCAAGAAGGAAGAATATATGAGAGGTTGATTGAGGGGAACAGTGAAGGAGAGAAGGATAAATATAGGGGGGTGATTGAGGGGGATAGTGAAGGCAAGAAGGATGAATATAGGAGAGGTTGATAGAGGGGTACAGTGAAGGCGAGAAGGATGAATATAGGAGGGGTTGATTGAGCGGGAGAGTGAAGGAGAGAAGGCTGAATATAGGAGCTGAATGAGGGGTACATTGAAGGAGAGAAAGATGAATTTGGGAGGGGTGATTGAGGGGGACAGTGAAGGCAAGAAGGATGAATATAGGAGAGGGTGATTGAGGGGTACAGTGAAGGCGAGAAGGATGAATATAGGAGAGGGTGATTGAGGGGTACAGTGAAGGCAAGAAGGATGAATATAGGAGAGGTTGATTGAGGGGTACAGTGAAGGCGAGAAGGATGAATATAGGAGAGGTTGATTGAGGGGTACAGTGAAGGCAAGAAGGATGAATATAGGAGAGGTTGATTGAGGGGTGCAGTGAAGGAGAGAAAGATGAATTTTGGAGGGGTGATTGAGGGGGACAGTGAAGACAAGAAGGATGAATATTGGAGAGGTTGATTGAGGGGTACAGTGAAGGCAAAAGGATGAATATAGGAGAGGGTGATTGAGGGGTACAGTGAAGGCAAGAAGGATGAATATAGGAGAGGTTGATTGAGGGGTGCAGTGAAGGAGAGAAAGATGAATTTTGGAGGGGTGATTGAGGGGGACAGTGAAGACAAGAAGGATGAATATAGGAGGGGCTGATTGAGGGGTACAGTGAAGGCGAGAAGGATGAATATAGGAGGGGTGATTGAGGGGTACAGTGAAGGCAAGAAGGATGAATATAGGAGGGGCTGATCGAGGGGTACAGTGAAGGCGAGAAGGATGAATATAGGAGGGGTGATTGAGGGGTACAGTGAAGGCAAGAAGGATGAATATAGGAGGGGTTGATTGAGGGGTACAGTGAAGGCAAGAAGGATGAATATAGGAGGGGTTGATTGAGGGGTACAGTGAAGGCGAGAAGGATGAATATAGGAGGGGTTGATTGAGCGGGAGAGTGAAGGAGAGAAGGCTGAATATAGGAGCTGAATGAGGGGTACATTGAAGGAGAGAAAGATGAATTTGGGAGGGGTGATTGAGGGGGACAGTGAAGGCAAGAAGGATGAATATAGGAGAGGGTGATTGAGGGGTACAGTGAAGGCGAGAAGGATGAATATAGGAGAGGGTGATTGAGGGGTACAGTGAAGGCAAGAAGGATGAATATAGGAGAGGTTGATTGAGGGGTACAGTGAAGGAGAGAAAGATGAATTTTGGAGGGGTGATTGAGGGGGACAGTGAAGACAAGAAGGATGAATATTGGAGAGGTTGATTGAGGGGTACAGTGAAGGCAAGAAGGATGAATATAGGAGAGGTTGATTGAGGGGTACAGTGAAGGAGAGAAAGATGAATTTTGGAGGGGTGATTGAGGGGGACAGTGAAGACAAGAAGGATGAATATTGGAGAGGTTGATTGAGGGGTACAGTGAAGGCGAGAAGGATGAATATAGGAGAGGGTGATTGAGGGGTACAGTGAAGGCAAGAAGGATGAATATAGGAGAGGTTGATTGAGGGGTGTAGTGAAGGAGAGAAAGATGAATTTTGGAGGGGTGATTGAGGGGGACAGTGAAGACAAGAAGGATGAATATAGGAGGGGCTGATTGAGGGGTACAGTGAAGGCGAGAAGGATGAATATAGGAGGGGTTGATTGAGCGGGAGAGTGAAGGAGAGAGGGATGAATATTGGATAGGGCGATTGAGGGGTACAGTGAAGGAGAGAAGGATGAAAATAGGAGAGGTTGATAGAGGGGGACAGTGAAGGTGAGAAGGATGAAAATAGGAGAGGTTGATTGAGGGGGACAGTGAAGGTGAGAAAGATGAATATAGGAGAGGTTGATTGAAGGGTACAGTGAAGGCGAGAAGGATGAAAATAGGAGAGGTTGATTGAGGGGTACAGTGAAGGAGAGAAGGATGAATATAGGAGAGGGTGATTGAAGGGTACAGTGAAGGCGAGAAGGATGAAAATAGGAGAGGTTGATTGAGGGGGGAGTGAAGGAAAGAAGGATGAATATAGGAGGGGTGATTGAAGTGTACAGTGAAGGCGAGAAGGATGAAAATAGGAGAGGTTGATTGAGGGGTACAGTGAAGGAAAGAAGGATGAATATAGGAGGGGTGATCGAGGGGTACAGTGAAGGCAAGAAGGATGAATATAGGAGGGGTGATTGAGGGGTACAGTGAAGGCAAGAAGGATGAATATAGGAGGGGCTGATTGAGGGGTACAGTGAAGGCGAGAAGGATGAAAATAGGAGAGGTTGATTGAGGGGGAGAGTGAAGGAAAGAAAGATGAATATAGGAGAGGGTGATTGAGGGGTACAGTGAAGGCAAGATGGATGAATATAGGAGGGGTGATTTAAGGGGACAGTGAAGGCAAGAAGGATGAATATAGGAGGGGTTGATTGAGGGGTACAGTGAAGGCAAGAAGGATGAATATAGGAGGGGTATGAATGACTGAAGGGACAGAAGGAGGGAATGAGAGAGGGAGGAATGTGGGGAACTAAAGTTGTTTCATTGTTTGAACTGCACAATGGAACACCAGTCACAGCTAAAAGTCATTACCCAGGTGTTCACCTGTTTACTATCCAACTTAAACAGACTTTTTGACCACTCAATCCCTTTTAAGACAATCAAAGAGAACCGTCTGTCTGGAATCCCCCCAAGGCTATGCCTACTGCGTTGTGTTGAAGGAGAACAAAGTATTTGGATGTGATAGTTGTGGAAGCAGAAAAAATAATTGGGAAAGAAGAATACATTTGAAAGATGACCTTGAAGAAAAACTATATTCAATGCATGAGTAGGACAAGTTGCTGTCGACCTGTTCGTGATATTTGAAAGTAGAATTAGATGATTCGTGGCATTAAACAACAAACAAACAAACATTGTCCAGAAGGTGGAGTTTCTGCATAAACAGGGTTTGAGTAACTGAGTTTTCACTGTATTGACTTGACTAACTGAGTTTAAATTTTTTTTATTTATGCATGTATCAACATTTTGTTTACACTTTCCAGTTTCCTTATTGAGCTTGTGAAAGTAACCCTTTTATGCATGTATCAGTTTACCTACATTAAGTATGTTAGGCTCATTGTTATGTAATCAAACACTGATTTCAAAGTAAGCCTTGATTCGGATAATTATCCCCATGTGTACATGTGTGCATTTTTTATCTTTTGAAATGCCAAACAATTCCTTGTGAAAGATATTATTGATATTCCTTGAAAGCAATATTCATTAATGTAACCATTGTCAGCATCATCAATCACACCTTTTAAATTTGGCAGTCTGACATTTTCTCACTTGTCCTTATTTCAACTGAAATATGAAAATAATAACAAGCTTTGAGTGTTTCTGTGATACAATATACACCAATGTTCTTTGAATATTAGTTATCACTTATGTAATATAAATTTCACAGTTTGACATTTTTCCATCGTGTATAAGTGCATGTAAGACAATGATCTGTGTATATGAAGCAAATATCAGGACAAATGAGACTCCACTTGTTTATTTGTGCTGGTATTACTGTCTTCTCTGAACATAATGAAGACAATATCTGGAGAATTGTTTGGTATTTGATTATGATTGTAAGGGTATTGACTAACGATGATGTAAATGTTGAACGTCAATAATATGCTTGTTGGCAAAAACGTCCCCTCATCATGATTGCACTGGAAGGCTTATTGATGCCATGTGTTTCAGCTCAGTGCGACATACACACATGTATATTCTCTTGATATATACTAGTTGATTTTTATAACATCCCCGTAGATTAAAGTTTGGGTAGGAAAATATACACCCCGAGTTTTGTAGAGGTAGGCAAGGTGTGTATGCAAGTGTGGTACCTTGATTGCTTCCATATATCTTTGGAGTATGCTGCCAGTATGAGAGCTCAGCTGCACTTCAGATCATGTTGTGATGCTTGTGGTATTATACAGCTTATTTAGTAGAGCCACATGTTTACCATTCCAAATGTGTGAAACTTTATGAAGCAATTATAGATTCAAAGAAATCAAATGTGTGACACCAAGCGGTGATGGAATGTTGGACTAAAGCACCAATGCTTTAGATAATTGCAAGATGAAATATGGCAAAGTGTGTGAAAAAGTTGATGTGTAGTATCTCAAGATGTAATCACTTGAGTGAGGATTTAAGATGTATTAACTTGCTTCACTGAAGACATCATTCACTAAACTTCACTTCTGATTATTTCAGTTTTGTAGTCAGAAGCAACTCTAATCTTTTTAATTACATATAGCTCAGAAACAACACTTTCAAACACATGAGGTGAGGTGAGGTGAGGTGAGGTGAGGTGAGGTGAGGTGAGGTGAAATGGGGTTTAACGTCGCGTCCAAGATTATTGCACTTATATGGCGACGTGCATGTACGTGAGTGTGTTTGTGTCGCGTCGCCAGTTCCTGAGATCCCATGCCTGTACTCTGTTGCACCACCGGACACATCATTGACGGTGTAGATGTCGAAAGACAGATCAAGACTTTTGGTCGTCTCGCTCGAATTCCCACTTCCCTCAGACGATTTCTGATGGTTTGGTCGGAAATTCTTCGCATACCAGGCACTTATCCTGCAGTGTCCGTTGCTGTAGCAAATCGATTCCGAAATTGAGGTGAAATTGGGTTTAACGTCGCGTCCAAAATCGATTCCGAAGGTGATGCAACGGGATGTACCGATCCTGAGCAGGGGTGGTCACTCTTGGTCTTCCACTTCTTGGATGATCTTGAGTCGAATTAGTGCGGGTATATCGATCCCATAGTCGAGATATGGTGCTTTGGTGAACGTTGAAGTGTCTTGCAATGGCAGACTGGGACTCCCCTGCTTCCAAACGTCCAATGGCAATATTTCGGTCAGCTGCAGTTAATCTTGGCATTTTTCGATCTCCGTTCACATCAGAAAATTCGTAATGAACTGATGAATTTTGTACAGTCTTTTATAGTCAGTGTCTCTACTCTTGTTTCCAACACTTTGCAGGTGCATTGTGCTGAAAACTTTTATCTGAAAGCAATTTCCGTGCATCCTTTGCATTTTTGCTCATAAACGTTTACAAAAAACATTTTGAGATGCTGGGAAAAAAAATCTAATTGGAATTCTCAAAACACCCATGCGTTTCCTTTTTTGAAGAATGTATGTGTACACATCATGGCTTTATGTGGGTTCATCGCTGACTTATGTGGAAGAGGTTTCCCCAAGCTCTGTATGTGTCTCATCCCCTTCAGAAAGTGTCCTGCACTGCAATGAGACATCTCTTTAGGCAAGCTGTTTTAATATTCCTTTTTTGTTCTACACCTGGTATCTCCACACAATGGAGCAAAATAAATGTAATGTTTTAGAAAAAAAATTCAAGATGAAACATCCTTCTGGATCATGATCTATGGTGGTGAGGATGAAAGATGGCCATCTATCTGTTGGATTCATAACTCAACTCATCACATATGTATTCATTATGACTGCCGCAACATGTTTTTTTGTCAGGAATTTTGGGTTGACATAGACCCTCATGCCTCTGAAATTAATGTACCGTAAGTTCTTTATTAAAGACCAGACCCAAATCTTTGGTGAACAAATAAGAGCTTGGTCAAATGATTACATTTCAAAACCCCTTGATCTATTTATGGATATATTATTTATCAATAATGTATATAATCGGAGAATTCTGAAGTTGTGATTAAAATAATGAAATTGTATGTCTCTTCACTGCCAACCAGCCCTCTCTCTGACTCTATAAATACAGTGCATCTCCAAATGTGATGCATCAGTCACACATCTTGTATCATATTTCAATGAAAAAATCAATGCAAACGGCAATTAAATGGCCACACCGTCTCTGTGTGAATTTAACTCTGCAACTGCTACTTTAAACACCCTCCACAAATCCTAATGGTATTTTTTTGGGATGATGTTACTTCTACAATTACTGTCCTGTCAAAGAATCCTTGACGTGGTGATGTCCCAAGCATATCCACACTGAACAATTTCTGCTAAACGATTCAACTTTTTTAACATTTGTGAATGCAGTCTATTTAAATGACTTAAAAATACAAATGATGATGGATCAAGAGGATGCCTTTCTAGGAATACATGGTATATATTTATTTATACATAATGCTTTCTGACGTAACTCGGCATTTCAAGGATGAGTGTTTATCATTGGACCTTGTGTTCAGTAATTTCACACTGCTGTCATTGTCAAGGAAGATCGAGTGGTGTCAGGCTATCATAGGTGTCAGGGTCCTGATTGGAATCAAACTTGGTATGTAGACTGCTGCTATCGAAGTGTCACAGCAGTGGTTGCTAGCATTGTTGGGAACATTCTCAACATACAGGATGTACCATGCTGCCAGTATCTGCAATGAGATAATTCCCACGATGCCAATTACGTGTAAAAATAAATGTTGTGGTTCCTATTAGTTCACTGACCCAAATAACTGAGATGACCTTCCTCTCACATACATCAACAAGCAAAATCATTTTTGGCTCATATTTTGTCTGGAATTTGAGAAAACTGCCTGCAGAGCAATGAAGTTAAAATCAGTACTGTCTTTGAGAATGACAAAGAGTTGACTGACCAGATGATGCCATGTTTTCTTCTTGATGGCTCTGTTGAAAGCCTGGCTGTGCAGAAGTTTTGACATGTAAGGGTATGTGATACAATCTTATTGTTTTGGTATGTTGTGCAAATATGTAAATAAATGTGTTTCTTTTTGCTTTATCAATCATGAAACAAATTAAAATCCTCCTGGTACAGCTTATCTGAAACAAAAAATATTTCTAGTATGCACAAAGGTTATGGATAGGTAGATGCTGTCATTACTATAAAACAACGGTACCAGTGCCTGTGTCCAACATTATTGTCACCAACACAGTGACAGTCTGCAGGCAACCCTAAGAGTTGTTACTGGTTACACAAGGTGATTCACAGCCCTGCAGGCTAGCTTGATAATCAGTGGACTTTTTCAAAATGTCATGAGATTACTGGTATTAACATCTCTTGGAGATTTTCCTCCCAGTTATGCTGACCACATACCTACTGTGTGTTGTTATACTTGACCAGAGAATACTTGAGTATGGAGGAAAATAGCCTCTGCAGTCTCTAGCTTTCTATGTACAAGAGACCCGTGAAGATTCCTGGGTAGAATAGGTCTTCAGCAACCCATGATTGCCATAAAAAGTGACTATGCTTGTCGTAAAAGGCGACTAACGGGATAGGGTGGTCAGGCTCGCTGACTTGGTTGAAGCATGCCATTGATACCAATTGCGTGGATCAATGCTCATGATATTAATTACTGGATTTTCTGGTCCAGAC
Source organism: Haliotis rufescens (assembly GCF_023055435.1). Taxonomy (NCBI): domain Eukaryota; kingdom Metazoa; phylum Mollusca; class Gastropoda; order Lepetellida; family Haliotidae; genus Haliotis; species Haliotis rufescens. Next base: position 53,379,311 of record NW_025963779.1, on the reverse strand, counting down.
TTGATTATTTACAGACTCCTGTCATATAGCTGGAATATTGCTGAGTGCGGCGTTAAACAACAAATCAACCAACCAACCATGTACAATATGACAGCTGTAGATGGTTGTAAGGAGTATTTATCTGAAGTAAGCGCTAAAAAGAGATACATTTTTTACAGTACAAAAAATCCATGAAATGACACTGTAAATGCCTTTGACACTCCAAAGTAAACATGACACTGCAAAATATACATGACACATCATAAATGTAGACGACACAACAGAATAACCACCAAATGATACAAATTAAATATCCACAACACTACGGAAATATCTACATGACAAAATGTCTGTCATAAGGTTCAAAATCTCTGATACGACAAGGTGATGCTACAAAAGTTAGCTAAACAACAATTTCATCAATGTAGAGCACTGTAAACACACATAAGCCATCTAAGTTTATATAGTTGCTTTGTGGAATATTTAGGCTCCATTTCTGACTCATCAAACTTAAGTGTTGAAATGCAACTTGACAACCCACTGAAAGCACTGCTGTTACATCCTACAGGTTAGAAGGTTTATGTAAGTACCAAGGGGAGAGCATTTAACACATTCCCGTTTTAGATGTGACAATTAGTTCTTTAACTTGTAAAATTTACATAACAGAACTAAACTCTACCGTCATGAGGATTGTTTTTTCAAGTGATTGGAACTTAAATGGCACAATTATCACATTTGCAGCTTGTATACTCTAAAACATCGATGAAATGAAAGAAACTCAAAAGTCGGAACAGTACCCATTATATTTGTCAGACATATTGACTGACAGCAATACTTGAAGTTTTTCAGTAGATTACCTTTTGTTTGAAGTAACATGAAAAGATTAACGCTTAACTTCCAAATGAATTCTGGATATTCAGCTGTTCACAGACACAGTAGAATGCTCACGTGTCGTCTTAACGTTTAACAAAATTACGTTCACTTAGACGCCATTATGAAGAGGAAACTGCCAACAATGATGACGGAGGATACACTTTGCATACATAATACCTTGAAGGGATTTGTGCTGTCAAGAATAAATAGGGACCTATCAGTGGAGAACGCTAGATGTATTTACCAAGGTAATTGAAAAGACGCTTCACTGATAGTAGTTTAACTTCTTGTTCGCCTCCTGCCTCAAGCGTTCAAGAGTGAGTCGTAATGAACAAGATGTGTACTCCAATACTTTGTCAGTTTGAAGTAAGGTCTTCTTGTAATCCACTCCTTTCCCAAATAGCTTTGAAATTGTTTCTTTTCATGAAATCTGGTAGTCTGTCAATCTTGATAGTCATATGATGAAATTAAGTTTACTATTTATGACGTAAGTGGCAAAGGTTTATGCACAAATGTTAGTTATTTCCCCAAAAGACTTATGTTAGATTAATAATGTATGTATATAATTATTGTACTTTAGTGCTATCAGATGCAAATTAGGATTTTAAAACATTTATTTATTGGTTTCGTGTTCACACATGTGGAATAAGATTAAAATTATGAGGACAGTCATTTTTTATTCCTGCCAAGTCTGTTAATATATTTAACTTCACAAAAAATATAGTTTTATGAAAGAGTATATGTGTGTAAGAATTGTTGCTAAGTGGTTTTGGTCTTTTTTGCTTTGAAACATGGAAACTGGTCATGTATTATATCTTTTTACCCCCCTGATCATACCTTGAAGTGACCTTAAAAATGTTTTTGCAATTTATTTTTATTTTGACCACTGACTATGTTTTTAAAAAATAATCTTTAAATCAAACTTGTATTAAAAACAAAGAGGCCCAAAGTGTTATGTATTTAGTGAGAGTTAGTATAATTGTCAGGGAAGGCAAACAAGCTAGGCTCTCAACAATAGCATGAACCACAGCGTTACAAAGTGTATGGAAATGATGAGCAAATATTTATTTTTTATATCTAGATAGTTGTGAACACTCCACAACTTCATCAGTGGGAAGAATCAGGTCCTACTGCCTGTGGACGTTGGTAATAGTCTATATTTACAATGCTGTAAAGGTGCACTTCATTCACAACCACAGGAGTGAGCAATTAAGAGAACAATTTGTGGAATTTAAGCCCATTCTAGAGATGTACTTTGATTTAGTGAATGCCTTTGGCTGTTGACGTCCCAGAGGGCGCACTATCATGTCATTAATCCCTGTTGTGGCCGGCACACTTACAGCCAGCTACATGACATGCACATCAATTGCTACCTAACTGTCAGGTGCACACTCATCAAATAAATACATTGGGGAACTTTTTTCCATTAACACAAAAGGATTTAAATTCCGATACATTAGTTAGCTGAATGATAATTAAGCATTTTTTTGTACATGGATTTGTTGATGCTAACATATGCTTTGTACAACAATCAAAAGAAGAATATGTTTGTAAGTACCGCCAAGCTTTGCTATAATTAAAGAGGAAACAAAGATATGTACGATATGTTCTGCTGAAAATCTATGAAATTCCATGGCAAATTTGACTTAATTCTGCGGCAAAATTTATGAACTTCTGAAGAGTATTCTGAAATTTGAGATTTAAATCATGGAAGTAAGAGACAGTGTCTAGAGCAAATTGTGTATGTCATGCATAATTTAACCTGTCAAGTAACCAAGATATTTGATCCATGCATGTATCAAAAACAGACATGTATATCTCTCTGTATTAATGGTTTCTTGACAACAGGAAATCACACAAATATTTTAAAGATTTTGAGCATACAATTTTAACATTTTTGTTACAAGCTTTCCTTAAATTGAATTAGTATTTCATTATCCTTCCTTTGTGCCAACCACCCATTCCACATCTGGCATCCTCCATCAGTCTCCATGTGGCCCATCTCCCTTAGTTGCCTGTCTCCATGTGGCCCACCTCCATCAGTTGCCTGTCTCCGTGTGGCCCACCTCCATCAGTTGCCTGTCTCCATGTGGCCCATCTCCATCAGTTCACTGTCTCCATGTGTCCCACCTCCATCAGTTGCCTGTCTCCATGTGGCCCACCTCCATCAGTTGCCTGTCTCCATGTGGCCCACCTCCATCAGTTGCCTGTCTCCATGTGTCCCACCTCCATCAGTTGCCTGTCTCCATGTGGCCCATCTCCATCAGTTCACTGTCTCCATGTGTCCCACCTCCATCAGTTCACTGTCTCCATGTGGCCCACCTCCATCAGTTCACTGTCTCCATGTGGCCCACCTCCATCAGTTCACTGTTTCCATGTGGTCCACCTCCATCAGTTCACTGTCTCCATGTGGCCCGTCTCCATCAGTTCACTGTTTCCATGTGGCCCACCTCCATCAGTTCACTGTTTCCATGTGGCCCACCTCCATCAGTTGCCTGTCTCCATGTGGCCCACCTCCATCAGTTCACTGTCTCCATGTGTCCCACCTCCATCAGTTGCCTGTCTCCATGTGGCCCACCTCCATCAGTTGCCTGTCTCCGTGTGGCCCACCTCCATCAGTTGCCTGTCTCCATGTGGCCCATCTCCATCAGTTCACTGTCTCCATGTGTCCCACCTCCATCAGTTGCCTGTCTCCATGTGGCCCACCTCCATCAGTTGCCTGTCTCCATGTGGCCCACCTCCATCAGTTGCCTGTCTCCATGTGTCCCACCTCCATCAGTTCACTGTTTCCATGTGGCCCACCTCCATCAGTTGCCTGTCTCCGTGTGGCCCACCTCCATCAGTTCACTGTCTCCATGTGGCCCACCTCCATCAGTTGCCTGTCTCCATGTGGCCCACCTCCATCAGTTGCCTGTCTCAATGTGGTCCACCTCCATCAGTTCACTGTTTCCATGTGGCCCACCTCCATCAGTTCACTGTCTCCATGTGGCCCATCTCCATCAGTTCACTGTCTCCATGTGGCCCACCTCCATCAGTTCACTGTCTCCATGTGGCCCACCTCCATCAGTTCACTGTCTCCATGTGGCCCACCTCCATCAGTTCACTGTTTCCATGTGGCCCACCTCCATCAGTTCACTGTTTCCATGTGGTCCACCTCCATCAGTTCACTGTCTCCATGTGGCCCGTCTCCATCAGTTCACTGTTTCCATGTGGCCCACCTCCATCAGTTCACTGTTTCCATGTGGCCCACCTCCATCAGTTGCCTGTCTCCATGTGGCCCACCTCCATCAGTTCACTGTCTCCATGTGGCCCGTCTCCATCAGTTCACTGTCTCCATGTGGCCCGTCTCCATCAGTTGCCTGTCTCCATGTGGCCCACCTCCATCAGTTCACTGTCTCCATGTGGCCCGTCTCCATCAGTTCACTGTTTCCATGTGGCCCACCTCCATCAGTTCACTGTTTCCATGTGGCCCACCTCCATCAGTTGCCTGTCTCCATGTGGCCCACCTCCATCAGTTCACTGTCTCCATGTGGCCCGTCTCCATCAGTTCACTGTCTCCATGTGGCCTGTCTCCATCAGTTCACTGTCTCCATGTGGCCCACCTCCATCAGTTCACTGTCTCCATGTGTCCCATCTCCATCAGTTCACTGTCTCCATGTGGCCCACCTCCATCAGTTCACTGTCTCCATGTGGTCCACCTCCATTAGTTCACTGTCTCCATGGTCCACCTCCATCAGTTCTCTGTCTCCATGTGGCCCATCTCCATCAGTTCACTGTCTCCATGTGTCCCACCTCCATCAGTTCACTGTCTACCTGTGTCCCACCTCCATCAGTTCACTGTCTCCATGTGGCCCACCTCCATCAGTTCACTGTCTCCATGTGGCCCGTCTCCATCAGTTCACTGTCTCCATGTGGCCCATCTCCATCAGTTCACTGTCTCCATGTGGCCCACCTCCATCAGTTCACTGTCTCCATGTGGCCCACCTCCATCAGTTCACTGTCTCCATGTGGCCCACCTCCATCAGTTCACTGTCTACCTGTGTCCCACCTCCATCAGTTCACTGTCTCCATGTGGCCCACCTCCATCAGTTCACTGTCTCCATGTGTCCCACCTCCATCAGTTCACTGTCTCCATGTGTCCCATCTCCATCAGTTCACTGTCTCCATGTGGCCCACCTCCATCAGTTCACTGTCTCCATGTGTCCCACCTCCATCAGTTCACTGTCTCCATGTGGCCCATCTCCATCAGTTCACTGTCTCCATGTGGCCCGTCTCCATCAGTTCACTGTCTACCTGTGTCATACCTCCAATCCTCCATCAGTTCACTGTCTCCATGTGTCCCACCTCCATCAGTTCACTGTCTCCATGTGTCCCATCTCCATCAGTTCACTGTCTCCATGTGGTCCATCTCCATCAGTTCACTGTCTCCATGTGTCCCATCTCCATCAGTTCTCTGTCTCCATGTGGCCCATCTCCATCAGTTCACTGTCTCCATGTGGCCCATCTCCATCAGTTCACTGTCTACCTGTGTCATACCTCCAATCCTCCATCAGTTCACTGTCTACCTGTGTCATACCTCCAATCCTCCATCAGTTCACTGTCTCCATGTGTCCCACCTCCATCAGTTCACTGTCTCCATGTGTCCCATCTCCATCAGTTCTCTGTCTCCATGTGGCCCATCTCCATCAGTTCACTGTCTACCTGTGTCATACCTCCAATCCTCCATCAGTTCACTGTCTCCATGTGGTCCACCTCCATCAGTTCACTGTCTCCATGTGTCCCACTTCCATCAGTTCTCTGTCTCCATGTGTCATACCTCCATCAGTTGCCTGTCTCTATGTGTCCCACCTCCATCAGTTCACTGTCTCCATGTGTCATACCTCCATCAGTTCACTGTCTCCATGTGTCATACCTCCATCAGTTCACTGTCTCCATGTGGTCCACCTCCATCAGTTGCCTGTCTCCATGTGTCATACCTCCATCAGTTCACTGTCTCCATGTGTCCCACCTCCATCAGTTCACTGTCTCCCTGTGTCATACCTCCCATCCTCCATCAGTTCACTGTCTCCATGTGGCTCACCTCCATTAGTTCATTGTCTCCATGTGTCATACCTTCCATCCTCCATCAGTTCACTGTCTCCATGTGGCTCACCTCCATTAGTTCACTGTCTCCATGTGTCATACCTTCCATCCTCCATCAGTTCACTGTCTCCATGTGGCCCACCTCCATTAGTTCACTGTCTCCATGTGTCATACCTCCCATCCTCCATCAGTTCACTGTCTCCATGTGGTCCATCTCCATCAGTTGCCTGTCTCCATGTGTCATACCTTCCATCCTCCATCAGTTCACTGTCTCCATGTTGCTCACCTCCATTAGTTCACTGTCTCCATGTGTCATACCTCCCATCCTCCACCAGTTCACTGTCTCCATGTGGTCCACCTCCATCAGTTGCCTGTCTCCATGTGTCATACCTCCCATCCTCCACCAGTTCACTGTGTCTAAACCACTTGGTACAGTTGTGCATGTAGCCTGGATATTGGTTTCACATTCACATGTCAAGTAATTCCTCTATCAACATAGGCGTCAATAGTAATACATACTATTTCATAACAATATTTATTCAACAACTCTGAGGGGAGATACAAGCGACCTGGCTTTATTGCTCACATGCTGACGTTACATGCAACTACACAGTTCAGTTGTGGAGCATTTCAAACTCATGATTAAAAGCCCTGACAACTCTCCTAATTATAATCAACACTAAAATGTGTCTATTTGATCAGATTCCTGTTCTGTATTTACACAAGAAATCTGATAAACTCTGACAGGACACTTTCACGATGTAAATTGTCAGTTGGAAGTGTGATTACATGGTCAGATGTAAATCTTATGTCAAAATCTATTATTAGGCTATTGAATGTGGACTTGAAGTAGTTTTTATCTGTCATTCTTGGCATGTCAATTCACAGCTAAACATACTTGAGTTTGTGTTTATGTTGGCGTAGGAGCTAGACACCTGGCATGGATGTTGGAGCCTTGGAAATCAACCTGTATATTCCCATTCATGATAAAGCGCCCTGTCTCTAATTGCCTGTCATTTAATAACATGCCAAGGTTGGGGTGGTCATGGTCTCAGGGAAGATATTTCTTCATGGAACTCATGCCTGTTTGTCTAAGAACTTAATATGTGATATGTCATAGGGGATATTTTTTATTTTGATGTGGTAATTGCACTCTTACCGTTCATGCCTGCCGTAAAAAGGGACTATGCCTGTCGTAAGAGGCGACTAATGGGATCGGGGGTCAGACTTGCTGACTCGGTTGAAGCATGTCATCATATCCCAATTGCGTAGATTGATGCTCATGATGTCAATCATTGGATTGTCTGGTCCATACTCATTATATACAGACTGCCCTCATTTAGCTGTAATGTTGCTGAGTCCAGTGATAAACAGACAAACAAACAAACAATACAGTGTGTGAAACTAATCCCCCCCCCCCCCCCCCCCATCATTATATATCACTGGAATATAATTTAAATTACATAAAAACAAGCTCTTCCTTCTTCCCACAGTCTTCCTTCTAGAATTCTAGAATTCAACCAACCTGGGAAGATTCTGGGTAAGAATATAGGTCCCCGGCAACCCATGCTTGTCATAAGTAGCGCCGACAATGGATCGGTTGTCAGACTTGATGACCCGGTTCATTGCCTGTTATTGTATCCCACTTGTGTGGATCGATGTTCATTATGTCATTCACTGACTGGATTGTCTGGTCCAGACACAGTTATAACTGACTGCTGTCTTATAGGTGGAATATTGCTGGGATTGGAGTGAAATAAATCAACAAACTGAATTCAACTAAAGGTTCTTGTGAGATGACATCACCATTTGATTATGAAATGAATGCAGTGCAGATGATATACCTTTTGAAACTTGTGCATTTCATGCAACAGTGTGGTATATTGCTGTGTTTGAAGCAAGATTGAAAATATCCAAGACAATGGCAATACCTGCCCTTTGTGCTTTCATGGTCAGTACCTGGCCGTGGTGCCTTCTTGGTCAATACCTGCCCTTGGGGCTTTCAAGGTCAATTCCTGCCCTTGGTGCTTTCAAGGTCGATTCCTGCCCTTGGTGCTTTCATGGTCAATACCTGCCCTTGTTGCTTTCAAGGTCAATATCTGCCCTTGGTGCTTTCTTGGTCAATACCTGCCCTTGGTGCTTTCATAGTCAATACCTGCCCTTGTTGCTTTCTTGGTCAATACCTGCCCTTGGTGCTTTCTTGGTCAAAACTTGCCCTTGGTGCTTTCTTGGTCAATACCTGGCCGTGGTGCCTTCTTGGTCAATATCTGCCCTTGGTGCCTTCTTGGTCAATATCTGCCCTTGGTGCTTTCAAGGTCAATTCCTGCCCTTGGTGCTTTCAAGGTCAATTCCTGCCCTTGGTGCTTTCATGGTCAATACCTGCCCTTGGTTCTTTCATGGTCAATACCTGCCCTTGGTGCTTACTTGGTCAATACCTGCCCTTGGTGCTTTCATAGTCAATACCTGCCCTTGGTGCTTTCATGGTCAATACCTGCCCTTGGTGCCTTCTTAGGCAATACATGCCCTTAGTTCTTTCATGGTCAATACATGCCCTTGGTGCTTTCATAGTGCCAACAGTACCGGTAGCTATTACGAATTATGTCCTTCCTATTAGATTCCATTAGATCACTTGCATTTGATTCAAGCAAAATGGCAGTGCCCAGTCAAGAAGATCTGAACGATAATCAAGATCTATATTGTACTACAACTGGTCTAACCTCGTGAAGTGCATCAAATCACTTAAGCAAGTAGATTAAACATGAAAAGATAAGGGCAAATATCTGTCGATGCACAGTTGACGGTACACATGCTTTTTCAAATCCTGCAGTTGACAGAAATAATTTTGTTTATGAGCACGATGTTGATTCCGTTAGGTGATATTGATTGGACTATGCATAGGTTCATTAGGCCAGCCAATACAGGCCAGCTCAGAAATTCCAGCCTCGTTCGACAAGGGTGGAAACTGAATATTTATAGTCAGGTAGCTCCCTTGCCTCAGGAAGATGTGATTTAGGTGATAATGATTATATTCAATGGTTTTATATATAAATATTTGGCTATACAAGTATAGCTGTGTGTGACTGAACAGGTATATATAAATATATATATATTCTGAAACATGCTGAAAACGCGTAATCAACTATAACTCGAAATGAGTGACACGAAAACAATTTTGACGGTACATCTTGAAACACATCGAATGAGATTCAAACCCATACAACAACATTTTTGTGTTTCATTATCTCATGCCTAAATACCCAGAACAACTTAATTTAAATTTTGCCAAATATGGCATTTTCAAAGTGTGTCAGAATGTCTGTAAATATATTTATGTCAGGCCATAATGTGTGGCTATTAGAGCTGATTTACTTTAACATATGATCACAACACATGGCCTCAGTATATGGCTGTAGTATGGCCGTAATGCATGGCTACGTGTCCCACAGTGACATTAGCAGGACAATATTTTGGAACCAGGGAGAACCCACATGTTAAAGACTAGCAGAGTATTATTAGCTTTTTCTCCTTTAAGTAGTGTGGTACCGGAAGTCTCCGCCTGTGTCCTTCAGATTGGGTCACCGTGACCCACATACTTACCGTGCAACATGACTAGCTAGCTCCAGAAGCAGTATATATATAAGATAAGCACCTATATATATCATTGGAATCTCCCCCACAAGTTATAAATTTTCATCACATTACTGGGGCTGCAGCAGGGAGTGTGAAGCAGTGATAACTGCCGTGCTAATTGGCCATGTTGAAGCCATAATTAGTTCCTCATGGTCATGATGGAATTATTCTCCCACTTCAAGGGTATACAGTCTCTCCAGAACGCTTCCTAACCTGCTCCCCTACTTTAGATAATGCACATCACTTAGCGGGCTAATCACGTAAGGGAGGCAATCACTGCTATGCCCTCTGTTGTGCTATGGGCACAAAAAGAGGATTTCATGTAGCCCAAGATGGCCCTGAATTCAGTACTATTATTATTTGTTTTGTTATGTCTACCTTCTGGTTCAGGGGGCAAGATAGGTCCACAGTACACCCTCTGTTGTCGATACAGCCAACTAGAATGAGGATTGGATGGTTACAATGAGTTACCTGGCTGATGATGTGTCATGTTATCTAGACACTGTGGATCAGTGCTCATTCCATCGATAACTGGTTTGCATGGTCCAGACCTGTATTGTTTGGAAGTAGCAGGATGTGGAGACCCACCAGTTAATATTCTGGGGGTTGGGATCATGGATTTCACATTTATCAAGTGTTTGTGTTCTCATTCATCAAGTCATTGTGTTCACATTAAACAAGTCATTATGTTTACATTCATCAAACATTTGTGTTCACATTCATCAAGTCATTGTGTTCACATTCATCAAGTCATTGTGTTCACATTCATCAAGTCATTGCGTTCACATTCATCAAGTGATTCTGTTCACATTATCAAGTGATTCTGTTCACATTCAAGTCATTGTGTTCACATTCATCAAGGCATTGTGTTCATATTCTACAAACATTTGTGTTCACATTCATCAAGTCATTGTGTTCACATTCATCAAGTCATTGTGTTCACATTCATCAAGTCATTGCGTTCACATTCATCAAGTGATTCTGTTCACATTATCAAGTGATTCTGTTCACATTCAAGTCATTGTGTTCACATTCATCAAGGCATTGTGTTCATATTCTACAAACATTTGTGTTCACATTCATCAAGTCATTGTATTCACATTCATCAAGGCATTGTGTTCACATTCATCAAGTCATTGTGTTCCCATTCATCAAGTCATAGTATTCACATTCATCAAGGCATTGTGTTCACATTCAACAAGTCATTGTGTTCACTTTCATCAAGTCATTGAGTTCACATTCATCACATCATGGTGTTTCCCATCTACAGCTGATAGACTGCTGATGTGGCAATAAACAGTAGTCACCATTCAGTTGTGTACAGTTTTCGCTGAAAGAGCTTTAGTGACAACAAAATCCCCCCTACCTGACATGTTGTAGTTTGCACACTGATGCCTCTGTGTCATACAGTCTATGCTTGAAATAATAATTCAGTACAAGTGCTGGTTTCAAGTGATCAAAGTAGGATTTAGGTCTGTCTCACTAATGGCTATCCAGGAACATCATGAAGAGAACAACCACATATTTCCCTTCACAACTGACCTGGCCATTATCACAGTTCAGAAATATGTTGGTCAGATGACAAGAAAAACATCATGGCAGTATCACAGTAGCTCTGTCTATTCAAGCATAACTGACCTGTACATTAACAAAGTTCAAGAATGTGTTGATAAGATAACCAAAATAATCGGACAGTTTCATAAAAAAATATAAGTTGATGGTGTCAAATTGAGCTGAACAATTTCATATCTGTACTGGTCCTGCCTGGGCATATATAAGTGTGGTTGTAAACCCCTCCCGCCACTAAGCTAGAGTCTGTATGCTGGAGCATATGCCCCCCACCGACTACAGCTGTGAGGATAACAACCCTGGGCCGCGGCTTACCTTCAAGACATTAATGCAGTCCAGAGAGTCCCCATCACTCCTGGCTTGAAAAAACTCCCCATCCTAAATCATGCAAATTACTGGTTATAATGGCCGAGGTGGTGTTGACGCATGCCATACATTCACAGCATTTTAAAGCCATTTTCTTATCATGTTTCTTTGACAATAGGGAGAGATGTCAGAAAGAGATTTCAGCAGTCTCATTGCATGTGCCTTGCACACAAAGGGTATGACTAGCTCGGTGCACACTTTTCTGCATACACTGATTTTACCAGATAGTGTGGTCACTGCAGGAAACATTTTCTCACATACAATGAAAGATTATAGCTGCACATATGTCAGTGTGCCCTCACTGAATTGTCAGTTTTATGTTATTCTAATAAATGTATTTTAAGAAGAAATGTTGATTTTCATTTTTAAAAACCGTGCTTTACATATACATTATCTTTTGCTGCCAAGTTCTGTTCATTTAAAGCATTCTCATGCATGTGGAGTTTTTAGAAAGTGTTGATCTTCATCCTGATGTTGTTGTCTATAGGCTATGATCTTCATCCTGATGATGTTGTCTATAGTATATGATCTTCATCCTGATGTTATCATCTGTAGGCTATGATCTCATCCTGATGTTGTTGTCTATAGGCTATGATCTTCATCCTGATGTTGTTGTCTATAGGATATGATCTTCATCCTGATGTTGTTGTCTATAGGATATGATCTTCATCCTGATGTTATCATCTGTAGGCTATGATCTCATCCTGATGTTGTTGTCTATAGGCTATGATCTTCATCCTGATGTTGTTGTCTATAGGATATGATCTTCATCCTGATGATGTTGTCTATAGTATATGATCTTCATCCTGATGTTATCATCTGTAGGCTATGATCTCATCCTGATGTTGTTGTCTATAGGCTATGATCTTCATCCTGATGTTGTTGTCTATAGGATATGATCTTCATCCTGATGATGTTGTCTATAGTATATGATCTTCATCCTGATGTTATCATCTGTAGGCTATGATCTCATCCTGATGTTGTTGTCTATAGGCTATGATCTTCATCCTGATGTTGTTGTCTATAGGATATGATCTTCATCCTGATGATGTTGTCTGTAGGATATGATCTTCATCCTGATGTTGTTGTCTATAGGATATGATCTTCATCCTGATGTTGTTGTCTATAGGATATGATCTTCATCCTGATGTTATCATCTGTAGGCTATGATCTCATCCTGATGTTGTTGTCTATAGGCTATGATCTTCATCCTGATGTTGTTGTCTATAGGATATGATCTTCATCCTGATGATGTTGTCTATAGTATATGATCTTCATCCTGATGTTATCATCTGTAGGCTATGATCTCATCCTGATGTTGTTGTCTATAGGCTATGATCTTCATCCTGATGTTGTTGTCTATAGGATATGATCTTCATCCTGATGATGTTGTCTGTAGGATATGATCTTCATCCTGATGTTGTTGTCTATAGGATATGATCTTCATCCTGATGTTGTTGTCTATAGGATATGATCTTCATCCTGATGTTATCATCTGTAGGCTGTGATCTCATCCTGATGTTGTTGTCTATAGGCTATGATCTTCATCCTGATGTTGTTGTCTATAGGATATGATCTTCATCCTGATGATGTTGTCTATAGTATATGATCTTCATCCTGATGTTATCATCTGTAGGCTATGATCTCATCCTGATGTTGTTGTCTATAGGCTATGATCTTCATCCTGATGTTGTTGTCTATAGGATATGATCTTCATCCTGATGATGTTGTCTGTAGGATATGATCTTCATCCTGATGTTGTTGTCTATAGGATATGATCTTCATCCTGATGTTATCATCTGTAGGCTATGATCTCATCCTGATGTTGTTGTCTATAGGCTATGATCTTCATCCTGATGTTGTTGTCTATAGGATATGATCTTCATCCTGATGATGTTGTCTATAGGATATGATCTTCATCCTGATGTTGTTTTCTATAGGATATGATCTCCATCTTGATGTTGTTGTCTATAGGATATGATCTTCATCCTGATGTTGTTTTCTATAGGATATGATCTTCATCTTGATGTTGTTGTCTATAGGATATGATCTTCATCCTGATGTTATCATCTGTAGGCTATGATCTCATCCTGATGTTATCATCTGTAGGCTATGATCTCATCCTGATGTTGTTGTCGTCTATATGATATGATCGTCATCCTGATGTTATCATCTGTAGACTATGATCTTCATCCTGATGTTATCACCTGTATAATATGATCTTGCACATGCACATTTACATATATCCATTTCTCAGATTGTTTTGATTTGTTTTTAAATTATTGTGTAGAGTAGTGATTAAATGTCATTACATAGTTGTTTTAGTCATGGCCTCGGTATATAGATCCAAGGTCTGACATAATGGCCCTCAGTAGACTGGGCCTCAGCATCATCATATTGGCCCAAGCAGAATGACTGGGCCCTCAGTGTTGCCTTGGGCCAATACTGCCTACAAAGGGCCGGGACAGACCAAGCACCTATCCCAAGGTCATTCTGTAAACACCCATATAACAACATAATGGTAGCGCACTTGGTCCTTAACAAGATATAGAAACACTGCTCCCTAGCAAGTCTTGAGTAGCATACCTGTAGCTCTTGCCAATGGAGAGTAATTTGCTTTACCTTGTTGAATGCTTCATTAACACACATGGAAGATCGACAGCTTATATATGCATGAGGGGAGAACAAGTACTTGTAATGAGCCAAGCAATATATAATCATTATCAAAGTGTGAGAAAAGAATTGGCAAGAGACTCAGAATAGATTTGTAATGAGAAAGACTGCCCTACGGGTCCTGCTACAAGGCTGTGATGCTCCGTTGGGGGGTGTTTCAATGGGTGATTGATGGTAGAGTTGAAGGTTTATATGAAAAATGAAGAAAACAGATTATATGCCTTGACATATCAATTGACAAGCATAGCTTTGTAATCAGTTTCTGTCATTCGTCTGAAACCTAGTTGTTAGCCTTTCTCCAAGTCTCCACTAAATTGAAGGAAATCACATGTTACACAGTTTTACTAGCTTGGTAATAAGCAAGTCTAGGTAAGCAGACAATAAGAATACCAGTCTTTTACGGGGAAAATTAAGTAAATAAAAAAATATTAACTGTTAATTTTTTGTAAATACTTATATTGTTTTAGGTTTATGCAAGTCTAGCTGATGTCATATACCTATGAGATGCATGTTTCTCTGCCAATGGTTTATGCTGTGGATATTCCGCTTTGTTATATTCTGAAAGAATTCATACATTCCTTGGCTGATCTTTAAACCGATATATCGACTGACATCTGGAGAAGACAATTATTTCTTATAGCGGAAGTCCTTGCTGTCTGTATAAAATTCCACATATCTGATGCTCTGGCGCTTGTGCCAAGCTGGCTTATCTAGACCAGCAATTCCTTCTCCATGAACATATCGGAAAGTTTGGAATTCAGATATGGACAAAATTGAAAAGAAACAAACTTGACATTTGAAAGCAGGATGGAGCGATTCAAATTTCACAATATTGGCTTTATTTCTTCTTGCAGGAAATGATTTAAATCTTACGTTAACATTCCATTATGTAAAAACATGCCACTTTGTTTTCAACTGTACAACATGTTTGAGATATTGTTGAAAGTGTTTCATTGTTATTCTTTAATACATTTCATGGTAGAAAACTTGTTTTTAGTCTATGATATAGTTTGTGCTTATATTGAGATGAGACCAAAATGGAGCTTTTACTTGATTCCATCTTCAAAGAGTTATATATGGAGAGTTGAAAGAAATATTGCGTTAATTGGTGGAAATGTAGACTGGACGTTTGTTTGAAATCTCAGAGGCGTTTTGAAAAACTAACAGTAAAGTGATAATTTCCTGTGCGATGATGTCATTGGATTGGTGCAGACGGCCCAATGAGGTTATTAAAAAAGTAGGAATCAGGATATTGAAAAATAGAACCTGCCTTGTTCCTTTGAAGTTAAATGTATGAAACGGAACAAAATAATGACTTCTGCTGTGAAGGAGATATCTGTTGAGCTACATGGAAAGGTAGTTTATGTGTTTGTTGGTTTATTTTTTGTGTATTGGAAGACCTCCTCATTTATACTTGCGACTGTAAAACCCTAAGGAAGAGTGTTTACAATCCTCAGCATAAATGAGGAAGAGTCTTTTATCTAACTTAGATATCAACATGTAATGGACAAATATTTTGATAAATAAATTGAGAAAATACGTCAAACATTATATTTCACACAAGCAGCATGTTTTTCGTGACATGGACCGCCTCCGTGGTCTAGTGGAGAGCGGAAGGGCCGGGTTCGATCCCCAGCCGCGTCATACCAAAAGACATTAAAAGATGGTACTTGTTGTTTCCATGTCTGGCGCTCGGCATTAAGGGGCTAAAACAAGGACACACATACATGCATGCATGTCGCTATATAAGTGCAATAATCTGGGACGCGGCGTTAAGCCCCATTTCACCTCACACCACCTTTTCGTGACCAGTGTGCAGCTATTTCCTTTATAAATATAGAAGTTAATTGGTATTTTTATGAAATCATTCACATGTGATTGTACATTTCAGTTTATGATCATTTACAAGAACAATAAAAAATCAGATTTTATCACATGTTCCAAATAATAATTTGTAATGCCTTCAAAGCACGACTTCAAAATAATTTTCTTCAAAGCGTAAGGCCACAATGGCCAAATAGGTATTGAGCTCTGGAAGAGTTACGAAATGCCAGGGACAGGAGGTTTCAAAAGGGAGATAGACACAATCTTCAAAAGTCAAATGTTTCTAGTGTACTTCCTTGACATAGCTTTTTGTAAAGAATACTTACTATTATTGAACACTGATATGGGGGGTGGATGGTCCAGCTGCCAGGTGCTGTCACTCACTATGCAGAGTTGCATCTCTTAGGCATTCCACCATCTGATGACTGGGAGTTCTTTGGGGGAACACCCTCTTTGGGGAACACCCTCTTAGGGGGAACACTCTCTTTGGGTCTACCAGAGGCTGCTGATCATGTTTAAGGTTTGGTATATACTGGGTCATATACCCTGGTGCCATAAATCGATGCTCATGCCCTCGACCACAGTTTGTCTGCTCTGGGCCAAACACACACAGTCGATACATGACTATACTATTACAGCATTGCTATAAACTTCAAGTTACTTCTTAGCCTCTGCTGAACAAGCTGATTTAGAAACACGGTTGGTTCAGCCCTTACTTAGAACAGAAATTCCTTGACAAAACAAGTTAAAAACTCTATTCATGAAGCAGTATTTCATCTGGGAGGAATTCTTGTTCCTAAGTGCTGTCTTATGCAAGGGGAATAATTAACTAGTTTAGGTAGAGAATTTGACAAAGGGTGTTGCAGGTAGTATAAAGAATGATGTCGAGATGAATACCACCAGGCGGGTTTCATAAACAACGAAAGATGTTTTTTATTAGGAGATGATTTCATGTTGAGATCCCTTTGGCAAACTGACACTTCTGTTGCAAAAACTTCCAATTTTTTTCATAATATATAAGTTGTCAAAAAAAAAATCTTCTTGTCTTCTTAACTTAACCTTGATTGATGTTATGGAGAGAAAACATCTCCGAGGTGAAATATTATAATGCTTGTCACAACTTTAACTCTGAAAAAGCTTTTAAACCAAATTGTATATGGTTTACAAATCAGTAGATAGTACACAAGATGCCTCTTGTGTCATGACAAATGGCTGTGTAGTGTGATGTAGTGGGCTAAGAGAAAATATTTTAGAAAACAAATACATCAATATCTGCCCAAGCAGCCATTGGAGGATTTATTTATAATTACTAAATTTCTTACTGAAAAAAAACCGAAAAAAAATGATTGCTTATACTGTGTTAAAAGAATCTTTTAGGAATACGTTCCGTAAGTTGCAATAAAAGAAGATGGAAATAAGGAATTGTGTTGTTTGGGTTGCTTTGAAGTAGTCCATCTCCTTCCTGTGAGGATCCAATTTGGAGTGATTTTAGCTCACCTGGTCTGAAGATCTAAGTATACTAATGGTATAACATAAAATGAATCAGACTGCATCACTTTGGATTTTCTTCCTACATCAAACTGACATGCTGTGATATAACTGAAATCCTGTTCAAAGCATCGTTAAACCAAACACACTCAAAGAGCAACATGGGAATTCCAGAGCAACATGGGAATTCCAGAGCGGAGTAATTGTGCGATGTACCATGCTTGTCCCCACGTGAAGATCCAGGTTAGAATAGGTCTTCAGCAACCCATGCTTGCTATAAGAGGTGACCATGCCTGTCCCTGTCTGAAGATCCAGGTTAGAATAGGTCTTCAGCAACCCATACTTGTCACCCAACGAAGATCCAGGTTAGAATAGGTCTTCAGCAACCCATGCTTGCCGTAAGAGGCGACTATGCTTGTCGTAAGAGGCGACTAATGTGATCGGGTGGTCAGGCTTGCTGACTTGGTTGACACATGTCATCATATCCAAATTGCAAAGATTGATGCTCATGACATAAATCACTGGATTGTCTGGTCTAGACTAGATCATTTACAAACCGCCGTCATATAGCTGGAATATTGTTGAGTGTGGCTTTACACAACAAACAAACCATGCTTGTCACAGGAGCTGACAATTGAGGATTGGATGGATACACAATATAATCACTCTTTTTGTCAAGATGCCCCAGAACCATGGATTGGTGCTCATGCAGTCAGTCACTGGTTGACCATGATACAGTTGAAACATTGCATGAAACAACATTCACTCACTCACACACTGGCTTATTTCATCTGCTTATGTAGCAGGGCGTGGAGTCATCCCACAGATGATATCCTTACCTTGTCAGATGGCTGACGGGGTTAACCTCTTTGGTCATGTGGACAAGGCGTCCGACCTCAGATCAGAAGGTCCGTGGTTCAAATCCCATCATGGGACTTGGAAATTTTATGGCCGCTACATTGGCGCCCAACGTGGGGCTGAGCACGTTCATATTAAATTTGAGCAAAATAAGCCTCAGTGCCCTACTTTGCAGTCCGGGGCGTGCCTTCTGTTGACGGGGGTATGTAGCAGGGCGTGGAGTCACCCCACAGATGACATCCTTACCTTGTCAGCTTGCTGACGGGGTTAACCTCTTTGGTCGTGTGGACAAGGCGTCCGACCTCGGATCAGAAGGTCCGTGGTTCGAATCCCATCACGGGACTCTGAAGTTTTATGGCCGCTACACTTACATGACATACGTGTGACCTGAACATCTCTACACATGATCTATATGTATGAGGGATCTGTGTACACCTGTATACACAGGATCTGTACACAAGATCTGTACATGCAATCTGTATCTGTACACACAATCAGTACACACAATCTGTACAGTTTTTCATATCATCAGTTCATCAGTGAAACCTTGACACTATGTGCACTGCATGGCATCGTTAACATTTACATATTTGATCATCCGACATTCACAAAAATAGCTGTACCTTGGATACATATACATGTTCCTATTCCTTCCATCGACAAGTTTGGCCCTTACTCTGCATCATGTAGCGAATCCATCATATCTACGCACAACTTTCCCTTTGCTGTGTATGGAGGGCGTTATGTTGTTACACCTTCCTGCCACACCTAGGGGAAATATGCAAACCCTTGCCAGCTTTCGCAGCAGTGTTTGTTGCACATTTTGAATGAGATATCTATATATTTATGTTACTTTGTGTGTTTATGAATGAAGTGTGGCAATCTGTTGGGTGGTCTCAATATATGTCAGGCTGTTCATTCGAGGTTCAGTTTCTATGTTTACGAACTCCATGTGGAAATTCCAGCCCTGTTCTCTGGGTGTAGGGGCTATGTTTTTGAAGTATTTCTCTGTGTCATGCTGTACATGGTTTGTAAGTGTAGACGTGACAATGGGGTCATTGTTGGGTTTGAAATGTGAGATTGAAATTGTTTTGTATGTGTGGAGTATTTGAACTAAAGGAGTTTTGGAGAGTCATAGTTCTGACAATCTGGAGTTCTGATTTCATGATAACATTTGTCATGAAAACCCCTAATAGTGCAACTATTGAAAGGTTTGTTTAAAAAGTGGGAAGGTATTAAGAGCAATTATCATTATCTTCAAAGGCTAGATGAATGTATTTTTAGTTTATGGTGTCTTTTTGACCAGAAGGCCAAAATGCAGGAGGCAAAATTAAAAAGAAATGCATAAACAATTGCCAGAGAGGATTTGAGAGGAATTTCCAATGATTCTTGTAATTCAAATAAAAAGCTGATCTTTCAAACGCATCCTTTTTTTCTATTCTACTGAATGTGAATTTTCACCAAGAATTGTGAATACAACAGGATAAACTGCAAGACATGGGTTTCAATAGGATAAACTTGAAGACATTGGGTTACAATAGGATAAACTTGAAGACATTGGGTTACAATAGGGTAAACTGCAAGATATGGGTTACAATAGAATAAACTGCAAGTCATGGGTTACAATAGGGTAAACTTGAAGACATTCGGTTACAATAGGATAAACTGCAAGATATGGGTTACAATAGGATAAACTGCAAGACATGGGTTACAGTAGGATAAACTGCAAGGCATGGGTTACAATAGGATAAACTGCAAGATATGGTCTACAATAGGATAAACTGCAAGACATGGGTAACAATAGGATAAACTGCAAGACATGGGTTACAATAGGATAAACTGCAAGACATGGGTTACAATAGGATAAACTGCAAGACATGGGTAACAATAGGATAAACTGCAAGATATGGTCTACAATAGGATAAACTGCAAGACATGGGTAACAATAGGATAAACTGCAAGACATGGGTTACAGTAGGATAAACTGCAAGGCATGGGTAACAATAGGATAAACTGCAAGATATGGTCTACAATAGGATAAACTGCAAGACATGGGTAACAATAGGATAAACTGCAAGACATGGGTTACAATAGGATAAACTGCAAGACATGGGTAACAATAGGATAAACTGCAAGACATGGGTTACAATAGGATAAACTGCAAGACATGGGTAACAATAGGATAAACTGCAAGTCATGGGTTACAATAGTATAAACTGCAAGTCATGGGTTTCAATAGGATAAACTTGAAGACATTGGGTTACAATAGGATAAACTTGAAGACATTGGGTTACAATAGGGTAAACTGCAAGATATGGGTTACAATAGAATAAACTGCAAGTCATGGGTTACAATAGGATAAACTTGAAGACATTCGTCTACAATAGGTTAAACTGCAAGATATGGGTTACAATAGGATAAACTGCAAGACATGGGTTACAGTAGGATAAACTGCAAGGCATGGGTTACAATAGGATAAACTGCAAGACATGGGTTACAATAGGATAAACTGCAAGATATGGTCTACAATAGGATAAACTGCACAACAATGGATTACAATAGGATAAACTGCAAGATATGGGTTACAATAGGAAAACTGCACAACAATGGATTACAATAGGATAAACTACAAGATATGGGTTACAATAGGAAAACTGCACAACAATGGATTACAATAGGATAAACTGCAAGATATGGGTTTCAATAGGATAAACTGCAAGACAATGGATTACAATAGGATAAACTTGAAGACATTGGGTTACACCAGGATAAACTGCAAGACAATGGATTACAATAGGATAAACTGCAAGACAATTGATTACAATAGGATAAACTTGAAGACATTGGGTTACACCAGGATAAACTTCAAGACAATGGATTACAATAGGATAATCTGCAAGACAATGGATTACAACAGGATAAACTGCAAGACAAAAGGTTTTCAAAAGGATAAACTGCAATTTTGTTTCTGCTGAAGGAAGGAGTTCTGTTAAAGGTGTTTTGTTTTAAACTGACAGTCTGGTTTCAGTGCCCTGCAAACAGTTTTCAAGTTGGAGAAAGAGAGTGCGACAAGAAATCAGGAGAATTACTATTTTTTAATTATTTATTTTGTTAAAAATTTGTGTAATATTAAATGTTAAGTGGATTGTTCATCATTTCTTATTTAGGTCCTTGTTTAACAGACAAATAATTATTTGCAAAACAGAAGTTGCATTTCATTTTGAGATAAAACGCACTAATCTGTGGCTTGCAGAAATTCTTGGAAAAATTTGAAATGGCACATTTTGGTATAATTTGCCTTGGAATTTAAAAGATTTTACAGCACAATTTATTTTAAATGATAAATAGAACACTATCTAACCCATCAACTTTTGGTGGTCTTAACAGGGTGCCAGTATTTTGGCAGGATTTGGAGGGTGCTACATGGATTGGAACAGTTGGTTAATCTCTGTACTGATGGACATGAATAAGGGAACACTCAGCTTCAGGCACAGTAAAATAATATGCTG
This sequence comes from Haliotis rufescens, assembly GCF_023055435.1. Lineage (NCBI taxonomy): Eukaryota > Metazoa > Mollusca > Gastropoda > Lepetellida > Haliotidae > Haliotis > Haliotis rufescens. The sequence goes on along the minus strand of NW_025963779.1, from coordinate 53,357,460 downwards.
TCATGGGTTCCCAGCCCTGTCTACCAAATATGCGTTGGAAACAATGCACTCAAACACATCTAAACATTTGATTATGACGTGTTGAATTTGTATTCACATACGATATTTCAAATGTACTGACAGTAAACTTATTTCCCAATATTTTTCATTGCTCCATTTTTTGTGTCCATCAGTACTACCTGTATTGACTGCTGTTGCTTTGTGTACATTGTTATGAATGGGGTTGTGTTTTTTTTGTTTCTTTCAGTCCGTGCTGCCTGCCGTGTTTGGTCAGTCTGATACCTGCCTGGCATGCGACCGCAAGCCCAGCTCCTGTCGGAAGATTGCCGGAATCTTCATGGTGACCGTTCTGTCTGAGGGAAGCTACAACCCAGTGGTGGAGATTCCAACTGGAGCGTGTCGCATCAATATCACAGAGTTGGCCCTGTCCGAGAATTATTTAGGTAGGTGACAAGACAATATTACATTAATCTGTCTTGGTAGGTCTCAGACAATATGATGTAGAACTCTTTAGGTAGGTCTCAGACAATATTTAGAGACAAGTATCTAGGTTGGTGTCAGTCAGTATTTAGAGACAAGTATCTAGGTTGGTGTCAGTCAGTATTTAGAGACAAGTATCTAGGTTGGTGTCAGTCAGTATTTAGAGACAAGTATCTAGGTTGGTGTCAGTCAGTATTTAGAGACAAGTATCTAGGTTGGTGTCAATCAGTATTTAGAGACAAGTATCTAGGTTGGTGTCAGTCAGCATTTAGAGACAAGTATCTAGGTTGGTGTCAGTCAGTATTTAGAGACAAGTATCTAGGTTGGTGTCAGTCAGTATTTAGAGACAAGTATCTAGGTTGGTGTCAGTCAGTATTTAGAGACAAGTATCTAGGTTGGTGTCAAGACAGTATTTAGAGACAAATATCTAGTTTGGTGTCAGACAATATTTCATAGAGCTATGATGAAGACTGCGTGTTACACAGAATGCTCTTCGTGATTTCTCAAGCCTGAATGAGTTTAATGTTACTTTCAAAAGTATTCCAGTTGTATGGCAGTGTGTGAGATGTTAGCTGCTGTGGGTACACCTATTGGCACAGTTAGGTGTGGCACGGTCAGACCAAGAATCATCTTGGTGGAGTCTAGGGCTCAACACAGCAGCATGGACAGATCATGTGGTGGTGTCCAGGACTCACCCCAGTAGCATGGCCAGATCATGTGGTGGAGTCCAGGACTCACCCCAGTAGCATGACCAGATCATGTGGTGGTGTCCAGGACTCACCCCAGTAGCATTACCAGATCATGTGGTGGTGTCCAGGACTCACCCCAGCAGCATGACCAGATCATGTGGTGGTGTCCAGGACTCACCCCAGTAGCATGGCCAGATCATGTGGTGGAGTCCAGGACTCACCCCAGCAGCATGACCAGATCATGTGGTGGAGTCCAGGACTCACCCCAGCAGCATGACCAGATCATGTGGTGGTGTCCAGGACTCACCCCAGCAGCATGACCAGATCATGTGGTGGTGTCCAGGACTCATCCCAGCAGCATGGCCAGATCATGTGGTGGTGTCCAGGACTCACCCCAGCAGCATGACCAGATCATGTGGTGGTGTCCAGGACTTACCCCAGCAGCATGACCAGATCATGTGGTGGTGTCCAGGACTTACCCCAGTAGCATGGCCAGATAATGTGGTGGTGTCCAGGTCTCAACCCAGCAGCATGACCAGATCATGTGGTGGTGTCCAGGACTCACCCCAGCAGCATGACCAGATCATGTGGTGGTGACCAGGACTCACCCCAGCAGCATGACCAGATCATGTGGTGGTGTCCAGGACTCACCCCAGCAGCATGGCCAGATCATGTGGTGGAGTCCAGGACTCACCCCAGCAGCATGGCCAGATCATGTGGTGGTGTCCAGGACTCACCCCAGCAGCATGACCAGATCATGTGGTGGTGTCCAGGACTCACCCCAGCAGCATGACCAGTTCATGTGGTGGTGTCCAGGACTCACCCCAGCAGCATGGCCAGATCATGTGGTGGTGTCCAGGACTCACCCCAGCAGCATGACCAGATCATGTGGTGGTGTCCAGGACTTACCCCAGCAGCATGACCAGATCATGTGGTGGTGTCCAGGACTTACCCCAGTAGCATGGCCAGATAATGTGGTGGTGTCCAGGTCTCAACCCAGCAGCATGACCAGATCATGTGGTGGTGTCCAGGACTCACCCCAGCAGCATGACCAGATCATGTGGTGGTGACCAGGACTCACCCCAGCAGCATGACCAGATCATGTGGTGGTGTCCAGGACTCACCCCAGCAGCATGGCCAGATCATGTGGTGGTGTCCAGGACTCACCCCAGCAGCATGGCCAGATCATGTGGTGGTGTCCAGGACTCACCCCAGCAGCATGACCAGTTCATGTGGTGGTGTCCAGGACTCACCCCAGCAGCATGACCAGATCATGTGGTGGTGTCCAGGACTCACCCCAGCAGCATAGCCAGATCATGTGGTGGAGTCCAGGACTCACCCCAGCAGCATGGCCAGATCATGTGGTGGTGTCCAGGACTCACCCCAGCAGCATGGCCAGATCATGTGGTGGTGTCCAGGTCTCACCCCAGCAGCATGACCAGATCATGTGGTGGTGACCAGGACTCACCCCAGCAGCATGACCAGATCATGTGGTGGTGTCCAGGACTCACCCCAGCAGCATGGCCAGATCATGTGGTGGTGTCCAGGACTCACCCCAGCAGCATGGCCAGATCATGTGGTGGTGTCCAGGACTCACCCCAGCAGCATGACCAGATCATGTGGTGGTGTCCAGGACTCACCCCAGCAGCATGACCAGATCATGTGGTGGTGTCCAGGACTCACCCCAGCAGCATAGCCAGATCATGTGGTGGTGTCCAGGACTCACCCCAGCAGCATGGCCAGATCATGTGGTGGTGTCCAGGACTCACCCCAGCAGCATGGCCAGATCATGTGGTGGTGTCCAGGTCTCAACCCAGCAGCATGGCCAGATCATGTGGTGGTGTCCAGGACTCACCCCAGCAGCATGACCAGATCATGTGGTGGTGTCCAGGACTCACCCCAGCAGCATGGCCAGATCATGTGGTGGAGTCCAGGACTCACCCCAGCAGCATGACCAGATCATGTGGTGGTGTCCAGGACTCACCCCAGCAGCATGACCAGATCATGTGGTGGTGACCAGGACTCACCCCAGCAGCATGGCCAGATCATGTGGTGGTGACCAGGACTCACCCCAGCAGCATGGCCAGATCATGTGGTGACCAGGACTCACCCCAGCAGCATGGCCAGATCATGTGGTGGTGACCAGGACTCACCCCAGCAGCATGGCCAGATCATGTGGTGGTGTCCAGGACTCACCCCAGTAGCATGACCAGATCATGTGGTGGTGTCCAGGACTCAACCAAGCAGCATGACCAGATCATGTGGTGGTGTCCAGGACTCACCCCAGCAGCATGACCAGATCATGTGGTGGAGTCCAGGTCTCAACCCAGCAGCATGACCAGATCATGTGGTGGTGTCCAGGACTCACCCCAGTAGCATGGCCAGATCATGTGGTGGTGTCCAGGACTCACCCCAGTAGCATGGCCAGATCATGTGGTGGTGCTCTCTGACCACTGTGACACTGTGCCCCTATTTTGTAGGAATAATGATGACTGAACATGTAGATTTCTTATCCAGATCCTTTTTTCTGAGCTGTTAGAAACATCTCTGTAAAGTATTACAGATTCTTGACCTGGAGCTTCCCTATGATATTTTGAAGACGGAGTGAAACATACAAAGTTACACATGCAGAAGACATCTTCTTGATCTACATCTTTGTTACATGCAAGGCAATAGTGCGCCATCAATACATGCTGGTGAAGGGTCAGCTCCGGGAAACAAGACGAGCAGATCGGAGTGTCCCCCAGGACCATGTCTACACCACGTCTACACATGTTCATTTTTCCACATCAAAGAAGGGTGTTGCGATGTTGCACAGCTACAGATGTATTGTTGCAGCATGTGCAACTCTTTACATCAAATAGCGGGATCACAAAGTTAAATGGTTCTCTGTTTGATTTGTTGATTTGAAACAAAATATCAATACAATGTGTGTCCTTTAGGGATTTCGTCCATGTTACAGATGTCTGAACAAGACACAGAGCACACTTCAACTTAACCCTGAGTGTATGTTAAAGGGACCAGAGGTGTATGTTCTGGGGCTTTTTCTCTTGTTTCCCATGTTCACCCAGGTTTCGAGGATGTTGTCAGCCTAGCTAGGTGTTCCAGCTCATGGGAGTTCCATTTTCCCAGCACTTACAGAGGCCAGCAGCTAACATCTAGTTGCATATAAGATGCAAGAGGTTAGAGGCTAAATGTTAGAGGCTAGATACTACATGCTTGATGCAAGAAACTAATTGCTAGATGTAAGAAGCTAAATGCTAGTTGCAAGAGGCTGAATATTAGATCCAAGAGGCTAAATGCTAGATGTAAGAAGATAAATGTTAGATGCTAGATGATAAATGCTAGACATAACATGAAAACTGTTAGATGAAAGAGGCTACATGCTAAATGTAAGAGGCTAAACGCTAGATGCAAAAGGCTAAATGCTAGCTGTAAGAGGCTAAATGCTCGGTGTAACAGGCAAAATGTTTGATGCAAGAGGCTAAATGCTAGATACAAGCGGATAACTGCCAAATGAAAGATGTAGATGAAAGAGGCTAAATGCCAAATGCAGATGTAAGAGGCTAACTGTTAAGTGCAAGAGGCTTTATGCTAGAAACAGAAGGCTAAATGCCAAATGAAAGAGTATAAATGCTAGATATGAGGCTAGATGTAAGATGCTAGATGCAGGAGGCTAACTACCAAATGAAAGTTGCTAGATGAAAGAGGCTAAATGTTAGATATAAGAGTTTAGATGTAAGAGGCAACAGGCTAAATTGGATGCAACAGGTTAAACACCAGAGACTAGAGGCGAACTGTAAGAGTCTAAATGGTAGATGCTAGTTTATAGGTCTACATCAGCAGCTTGGGATGTAAATATAACACATCAGTGCCAGAGAATAATCAGATTAACTGCCAAAACTAAAATGCACATGCAGAGCCAGTGCGATCACAACTCCAATACCTAAGGCTACACATGGCGCTATAACAATGAGGAGATCCGTACAAGAAGCTGAATATATACCTTGTTGGTTAAAATTCACAATGGACAGATGTAGGCATCCGAGGAAAATACATTTATGATTAGTCAGCAACGTCTTGAGGAAATGTCTCATTATATTTTAAAATAAATGAGAATAAAATAAGTAACCAGGTCTTTATATGAATAAGTGTCAGTGGGCAGATTGTCAGGAAGTCTATTCCTGATACAGGACAATGAGTGGACAAAATTAATGGCGTTGCAAGTAGGATCGGCAAGTTAACATGTATCAATTATAGTAATGGAAACTAGTGCGCGTGGTGTGCATCCTCGAGCACGGTAGGAACTCACCACAAATAGTTTGGCTGCAGGGCTACGTAACACTCCGAAGGCTATTAGTTCTATGTGGTCGCAATTATTATCTTTATTAATTACCACATGTCAGTTCATTACTGTTAGGAGGTCACAGTATGATCGATGTGTGTATTGCAGGTCTGTTTCATAGCAGACATGTTGGGGAGATTCCTGGACATTTCAGTGTTGGGATGGTGGGTGTTGGTAGTAGACTGACAAACTCCTTCATGCTGACACTTGCACATAGGATTGTGCGACTAGGGTTAGCTATTTTTTTCACAGATTTTTTACTTGTTCTTTTTATTGTCAATCAGATTAAGAAAATATTTGTTCTCTCGACTTACGATCAAAGTAAGAAAGAGGCATAAAGATAAAGCAAACCTAACTATTACAAAAAACAAAAACAAAACAAAAGCCTAACACAACATACAAGGAAACACAAAACCTCTGTACTTATTTGAAATTTGTGTACTTATTTGAAATTTGGTTGATCATTCTGTTGACATGCTTTGTAATTTGCAAATGTATGTTTTGTCAATAAAAGTGATGTTTTCTGTTTATTTCAGCTGTGAAAACTAAAAGGTCAAAGAGCATATTCAACAGCTACTGGTCCATTGTGCCGACTGGGTTGTACGGTGGTGCTGGGACGATATTCCGATACGCTAAACAGAGTGGGCCACACTGCCCTGGACAGTGTATCTTTACTGATGGATCTCTCAATGAAACCGTCGTGGTACAGGTGAGTGGCAGGGTGGGTGGGTGGGTGGGTGAGTGAGTGAGTGAGTGAGTGAGTGAGTGAGTGAGTGGTCTCTCAAAGAAGTCGACGTGTTGACACTCAATCAAGTCACTGAATCTGACCATCTGATCAATTTAGTCATCTCTTACGACAAGCCATCTTCCCGAGGCAAAGGAGTTAACTGACAGTAAAAGTCTAGCTTCCCCCCTTGTTGAACTTGACTGGAATTTCTGGGTTCGATAGTAGCGCTTGCAGTGGCTCTTACGAGTTATGGCTCTCCTATGTCCCTCTTATTGATTAAGGTCTATATGGTAATAAAACAGGTCTTACTTTGCGAAGTGCATCAAATCATGTGAGCACCTTGATTAAAAGCATGAAAAGATATAGAAAATATCTGTTGACAGCATGTAGACGGTACACAAATACTGCAATTGACCGAAATCTGCATGGCAGTTTACGAAACAGATGTCGACTTTGTTATGCGATTTTGATAGGACTATGCGAAGACTTGTTAGTCCAGCCAAAATAGCACTTCCTTATTTCAGCCTAGTTCAGCAAGGGTGGAACTGGACTTTTATAGTCAGTTAACTCCCTTGTCTTGGGAAGATGACGACAAGCATAAGTTGCTAAGGACCTGTTCTAACCCGAAATCCCCACTGTGGAGTCTTTATCTAGGATCCATTTGAAACAAGTATGCGCTCACTATGTGCGGATATCATGTGCTACATGACAGGGCAAGCCCAGCATGAGTCTCTACTAAATATAGATTAATTAGAATAGATTGCAAAAACACTCTGTGTATTTATAATGAAGCTGTTGGAGTGCAAACAGATGTTGAATACGTCTATATTTGAGGGAGGCTTCATTTGCAGCTGGTCTTATTTCCTACCCCCCTTGTATAGAACAGATGCTATGGCTGGATGTACTTGGAGTTGTCTGTGAGGAGGGTGGGTTTTACGATGCTTTTAGCAATATTCCAGCAATACATTGACAGCCGTAGCAAGAAGGTTTAGGGTTAGGGTATGAGTTTGTAGGGGTAGGGTTCACAGGCTGTTTGTTTGTTTGTTGTTTTACTGCCACACTCAGCAAAAGTCTAGCTATAGATGGCGGTCTGTAGATAGTTGAGTCTGGACCAAACAGTCCATTGACTGACATCATGAGTATCAATCTACACAATTGGGATATGATGACATGCATCAACCAAGTCAGCAGGCTGACTACCACCAGAACCTGTTAGTTGCCTCTATGACAAGCATGGGTTGCTGAAGACCAACTCTAGTCGGGATCTTTCAGTGGCTTTTCCTATATTGGGCCTACCAATGAAAGTTTGCATTTGGTTTCAGAATGTATGATTTGTGCCCCATAATTGCCAATTCCGTACAAGTTTGTTTGTTTGTTTGTTGTTTAATGCCACACTCAGCAATATTCCAGCTATATGATGGTGGTTTGTAAATAATCGAGTCTAGACAAGACAATCCAGTGATTGACATCAGGAGCATCGATCCATGCAATTGGGATTGATAACAAGCTTCAACCAAGTCAGCGAGCCTGACCACCCTATCCCTTTAGTCGTCTCTTACAACAAGCCTTTTATGGCAAGCATGGGTTGCTGAAGATCTATTCTACATCATATCTTCACGGGTCAGAATGTATGATTTGTGCCCCATAATTGCATATTCCATATAAAGTACTCATGAAAAGTATCATTATTTGTAGATTTTGAACTCATATTTTTACTGTCTGAGTAAAAAAACATGATGTTGTTCAGAAGTATGTGATGAAGCAAACGACCATCTGTTTACATAGGTCTCAAAACCTAACTGAGCTGTTTAATGTAATTATGTGGTTTGAAACTTTTAGCACTGTAACCACTAGACTGTGAGAATGCCATGTGAAGATCAGGATTGTTAGCATTAGCCAGTTTAGCATCAGATTAAACATACCATATTGCCGTATTAAGCACCCTGCGCCATTACGCCCTCGGATCTTTCTGTATGTAATCTCAGTCAGCACCCCCTAGTGAGTCACACACACCCTTCCCCTTGTGAAGAGTCTGGGGACACTTATTATGGGGAAGATGGGACTTTTGGTACCAAATAACGAAAGGTGTAAGCAATATATATGTATAGTTCTCAAAAGATTGTAAAATATCAGCTGTGTTTTTTACATCTTGAAGATTTATAAATGTGATTGCAATAGTGAATTAAATCTAGAGATTGGCTTTTTCCAGATTAAAGAGATTGGACTTTGTTGCAAATTATAAGCTTTTATGAGGGTTAAGAGAAGGATATTGTTTTCCTTTATATAAAGACTTTAATAGGCATTCAATATTTCAATATATAAGATAGCTACGCGATAAAGTACAAAGAACAATAATCAATTATTTTTTAAACCGATACATTTTTTAGAAATTCTTTTTTCTATGTTTTTGTGTTCCTATTGTTTGTTTCCATGTTCCATTGTATTTTTATGTTTTTCTTTGTTCTTTTTCAGATGTTATTTTACAGCAAAAACCCAGGCATTTCGTATGAGTTTCTACTACCAAACTATATTGCATTTACACCTTTTGAAGGTACATTCATTCCCCAAACACCACACACAGTCCATCACAGACATCGACACAGGTCACAAACACAGGGACGAGGACAAGGACGTCACCGCTCCCGAACAACTCCCCACTTTGAAGGCGAATTCAACCCTAGTTACAACAGCAGGTCAGAGGGGCAGTCCTCGTTAGAATACAACAGACGGACTGAAGAATTCCGTGCTGGAAGGAGTTCAGCATATGATAGGAGGTACCCAGCACACCACAGTTCAAGGTCAGGGACACAGAGAAATTATCCGTCAGGTTCGCGAACAGATACCACCCCTCGTAGATATGGGTATGACACGTTGGGCGGTCGTGGATTAAGTTACACGCAGCAAAACAGAAAAACAGAATCATCTCAAACTGGAATTCCCATCCAAGTGGCACCAAGGCCAAGATATGTTTCCCCATATGACCGCAATGGGCGCTTCACTGGCCATAAGACCCTTGATTTCAACGCGGCGCTGACGGACAGGCGATATGTGCGGGGTCCAGGGGATGCCCAAGCGAGAAGTGTGGACAATGAGATCGGGACTCGATACAGTGGACAGCAGACTGTTCCAAATCGGGGTGCTGTGGACAGGGACAGTTCCGCGAGTCAGTACATGTGGAGAATATCAGGATTCACGGACTGTTCCACAACTTGCGGAGGAGGTGAGCTATCACTTGTGCAACTCTCCCTGGCTGCTGTTCCATAAAGCGATCTTAGCTCCACGACTGTGGGCCAATTACTGGGTATTTGATATTTGGTTGGAAGACGCAGATGAAATTTTATTCTTTTAGATAATGAAAATACACGTGAAAAATTATTTGGCCTTAGGTTTAACACACACATTTGTCTTTGCTGGACATGTTAGATGTACAGGGAAAAAAAATTCGTTTTAAAAAATATTAAAATTGTTTGATCCTCCTTGATAATAAATAAATACCGGTAATACCGGTAATAAGCAGTGACTCCACAATATATTATTCTGAAATCAAAATGCCAGGACCCCCTATAATATTAAACTATTGGTTCCTTAGTCAATGTTAAGGTAGAGGAGTTGTAATGGTTGTCATAGCGCTACAATCACTTTGTGGATCCGGGTCTGTAGCCCTCCCTGCTTGGAGAAGTAACATTAACTCACTACTAACCTGTCAAGGTCTGGGTTAGATTTGGCCTTCAGCTACCCATGCTTGTCGAAAGATTTGACTAACGGGATAGGGTGGTCAGACTTGGTTGATGTATGTCATCATATTCCATTTGAGTAGATCGATGCTCATCAATCACTGGATTGTCCAGACTTGATTATTTACAGACCATCTTGAAGCTGGAATATTGCTGTGTGCAGCGTAAGACAACAAACAAAACAACATAACTCATTACAATAACAATGCAGCTTGTATTGTAATTTTGTCGACTTTTTTTTGCTCCCTTGACATATGTGACAGGTTGTTGCCAAATAAGAGAGTGTATTCAAGTTTCAGGGATAGCAGAACTTGAAACTTTGGACTTCTTTATCTCTAACTCTGACGTATCTTTTGAATCACGATGAGTGGTGTGACATAAGATGATATGTGTTTTAGAACTAATTCTACAAAGGATTGCTTCTTTTTGTGTTGGGGTTTCCACTCATATCATGTTGGATTATGAAGTAGTCTAGATGTGCTACACTCAAGAGCAGGGACGAGTCCAAATTTACTACCGGGATACCCTACCCCCTATTACCAAACCCTACCCAGATCTCAAGAGTTGAGTACAAACTGTCTGATTGGGAATTGTTTTACAGGACCCCTAGAACCGCCTCTGTGGTCTAGAGGCAGAGCATCTGCCCGGAGATTGGGAGGTCCGGGGTTGGATCCCCGGCCGTGTCATACCAAAAGACAATTCTTCAGCATTGTTGTAAGAGGCGGGCTAGCAGGTTTTGTTAAGAAGGCCTGTTGGGTGCATTAATGATAGCATCCTTGCCTGTATTTATACATGATTTGTTTGAATATTCTCAATGATTCCATTATAACAGTATAGAATATTTTTTCATCATTGATTATTTCCCGGTTAAACAGGGGCAAAATGTGTATATTCGCCATGCGGGAGAGTGCTAAAGATTGACATGCCATACCCTTTCAACAAGTTAAAAACAGTTTGCAGACCTCGTGTTTTCCCTCGACAGTGTTCTCCTCCCACAACAATGGAATGTTTGAGCCTAGTGTATTTTAACATTTCAATCTGATAAAAGTCTAGATTAGCATTAACAGGTTCCAACAGAGGCTGGGTAATGTAGATTTCCGCCTGAAAATAAAGAAAGGAAGTCATCAAATGAGTTTTCTCCAACATTCAACACACACGGGAGATAGAGTTTCTTCCCAGTCTCCCCAACTGCATGTGAAATGCAATCAGACATGTGTTGTCGTATATTTTAATATTTCATAGAAGAATAGACATGGCATCTGAGGAGGTTTGGTTACATAAAAGGCATTATTTCTTTCCTTTAGAGGTTTTGTTAAAAAGTCACTGAGTTTGTAGAAATATGAATTTGTGTTTTTACAAGTTAGATCCTTTTAGTTGGAATACATAGAACATATCAATGTTTTGGTTGCAATGGCCACATTTGTTCCCTGTCAGATGGTGTGTTTTTCATTACAACATTGATGATTGTGTTACCATAAAGGAGGGGGGTGCTTGTCATGTTAAAAAGGCAGTTTTTTTCAAAGTATTAAGTTATTAATTTGAACTATTTAGGGTCCTAAAAGAATTGACATGTTTTTTTTATTCAGTAGGGGCACAGAGGGATGGTTAGTGTTACATAAAATAGGGAAAGGGCAGCAATATAGGATCCATTCCCTTCCCCCCTTATAATAAAAGACCTGTCTCTGAGGTATGTATTTCTTATACCCTGCTGGGAAACGCAGAACTTCCTACTAATGCGATCACAATAATATGGTTATGTTATATTGAAACTGATTACCTGGCAAATGCAGTTTAAACTTTACTGAGCATCTATTGATTGTAAGACAATGGTTATAATTCTAACAGGGTGTTTATTTTGTGTGGCAGCTGTCAATATGTCCATGAAATGGTTTGCTATCCATACTGATTAAGACAGTTCAGATAAAAGGTGAAAAACTATGCCGGTAAGATAAATTCTTTGTCAGACAATCCTTTGGGGTATATGGTGTGATGTACCCCGTGAGCGAGTCTACTGGCTGGTGTGCTTGGGTATATGGTGTGATGTACCCTGTGTGTGAGTCTACTGGCTGGTGTGCTTGAGGGGTATATGGTGTGACAGACCCTGTGCGTGAATCTACTGGCTGGTGTGCTTGAGATGTATATGGTGTGGGTGTGAGGGACCTTGTGTGTGAGTCTACTGGCTGGTGTGCTTGAGAGGTATATGGTGTGAGGTACCTTGTGTGTGAGTCTACTGGCTGGTGTGCTTGAGGGGTATATGGTGTGAGGTACCTTGTGTGTGAGTCTACTGGCTGGTGTGCTTGAGAGGTATATGGTGTGGGTGTAAGGTACCTTATGTGTGAGTCTACTGGCTGGTGTGCTTGAGAGGTATATGGTGTGAGGTACCTTGTGTGTGAGTCTACTGGCTGGTGTGCTTGAGAGGTATATGGTGTGGGTGTAAGGTACCTTATGTGTGAGTCTACTGGCTGGTGTGCTTGAGAGGTATATGGTGTGAGGTACCTTGTGTGTGAGTCTACTGGCTGGTGTGCTTGAGAGGTATATGGTGTGGGTGTAAGGTACCTTATGTGTGAGTCTACTGGCTGGTGTGCTTGAGAGGTATATGGTGTGGGTGTAAGGTACCTTATGTGTGAGTCTACTGGCTGGTGTACTTGAGAGGTATATGGTGTGAGGTACCTTGTGTGTGAGTCTACTGGCTGGTGTGCTTGAGGGGTATATGGTGTGAGGTACCTTGTGTGTGAGTCTACTGGCTGGTGTGCTTGAGAGGTATATGGTGTGAGGTACCTTGTGTGTCAGTCTACTGGCTGGTGTGCTTGAGAGGTATATGGTGTGAGGTACCTTATGTGTGAGTCTACTGGCTGGTGTGCTTGAGAGGTATATAGTGTGAGGTACCTTGTGTGTCAGTCTACTGGCTGGTGTGCTTGAGAGGTATATGGTGTGGGTGTAAGGTACCTTATGTGTGAGTCTACTGGCTGGTGTACTTGAGAGGTATATGGTGTGAGGTACCTTATGTGTGAGTCTACTGGCTGGTGTGCTTGAGGGGTATATGGTGTGAGGTACCTTATGTGTGAGTCTACTGGCTGGTGTGCTTGAGGGGTATATGGTGTGGGTGTGAGGGACCTTGTGTGTGAGTCTACTGGCTGGTGTGCTTGAGATGTATATGGTGTGGGTGTGAGGGACCTTGTGTGTGAGTCTACTGGCTGGTGTGCTTGAGATGTATATGGTGTGGGTGTGAGGGACCTTGTGTGTGAGTCTACTGGCTGGTGTGCTTGAGGGGTATATGGTGTGACAGACCCTGTGCGTGAATCTACTGGCTGGTGTGCTTGAGATGTATATGGTGTGGGTGTGAGGTACCTTGTGTGTGAGTCTACTGGCTGGTGTGCTTGAGGGGTATATGGTGTGAGGTACCTTGTGTGTGAGTCTACTGGCTGGTGTGCTTGAGGGGTATATGGTGTGAGGTACCTTGTGTGTGAGTCTACTGGCTGGTGTGCTTGAGAGGTATATGGTGTGAGGTACCTTGTGTGTCAGTCTACTGGCTGGTGTGCTTGAGAGGTATATGGTGTGAGGTACCTTGTGTGTGAGTCTACTGGCTGGTGTGCTTGAGGGGTATATGGTGTGAGGTACCTTGTGTGTGAGTCTACTGGCTGGTGTGCTTGAGAGGTATATGGTGTGGGTGTAAGGTACCTTATGTGTGAGTCTACTGGCTGGTGTACTTGAGGGGTATATGGTGTGAGGTACCTTATGTGTGAGTCTACTGGCTGGTGTGCTTGAGAGGTATATGGTGTGGGTGTAAGGTACCTTGTGTGTGAGTCTACTGGCTGGTGTACTTGAGGGGTATATGGTGTGAGGTACCTTATGTGTGAGTCTACTGGCTGGTGTGCTTGAGAGGTATATAGTGTGAGGTACCTTATGTGTGAGTCTACTGGCTGGTGTGCTTGAGAGGTATATAGTGTGAGGTACCTTGTGTGTCAGTCTACTGGCTGGTGTGCTTGAGAGGTATATGGTGTGGGTGTAAGGTACCTTATGTGTGAGTCTACTGGCTGGTGTACTTGAGGGGTATATGGTGTGAGGTACCTTATGTGTGAGTCTACTGGCTGGTGTGCTTGAGAGGTATATGGTGTGGGTGTAAGGTACCTTGTGTGTGAGTCTACTGGCTGGTGTACTTGAGGGGTATATGGTGTGAGGTACCTTATGTGTGAGTCTACTGGCTGGTGTGCTTGAGAGGTATATAGTGTGAGGTACCTTATGTGTGAGTCTACTGGCTGGTGTGCTTGAGAGGTATATAGTGTGAGGTACCTTGTGTGTGAGTCTACTGGCTGGTGTGCTTGAGAGGTATATGGTGTGAGGTACCTTATGTGTGAGTCTACTGGCTGGTGTACTTGAGGGGTATATGGTGTGAGGTACCTTATGTGTGAGTCTTCTGGCTGGTGTGCTTGAGAGGTATATGGTGTGAGGTACCTTGTGTGTCAGTCTACTGGCTGGTGTACTTGAGGGGTATATGGTGTGAGGTACCTTATGTGTGAGTCTACTGGCTGGTGTACTTGAGGGGTATATGGTGTGAGGTACCTTATGTGTGAGTCTACTGGCTGGTGTGCTTGAGAGGTATATAGTGTGAGGTACCTTGTGTGTCAGTCTACTGGCTGGTGTGCTTGAGAGGTATATGGTGTGAGGTACCTTGTGTGTGAGTCTACTGGCTGGTGTGCTTGAGGGGTATATGGTGTGAGGTACCTTGTGTGTGAGTCTACTGGCTGGGGTGCTTGAGGGGTGTATGGTGTGACGTACCCCACAAGTACAGTCGACAACTAATATAATTAACCTGCACTGTACAAAAGTTATTTTGGGTAAAACAAATGGTCATCTCAAACATGTCAAGAGGAAGTGTCGGAAATGGCTGTCTGTCCTTTGTCATACATCCTTTGTCACATATTAAGTTAATACATTATTGTCCTTTTTTCCCCATATATTATCATGTGGCTTGTAAATTCATCTTAGTTCCATGTCAAGTCTTTCTGGCTTTCGTCGCTCCATGGCTGAAATAATGCTGATGTGACATTAAATTTTAACTCACTCACTTCCTGACTTTCATGTTAAAGTGTTTGAATTTGAATAGAAAGATGTGGTTTTGTGTAGATAACCAGTTTTGCATCATTTGACACAAACATGGACCCAGCGAGTGCACCTGCCATTGCTGGCTAGTGACTTATGTTGCCGGCCAGTTCTATTGGGAGCTAGTTGTGTTTCTGACTAGATGCATCTGGGTCCCAAACATAATACTTTATATGTACCCTCAGGTCACCAGGAGACCAAGATCGTGTGTGTGTTGAAGAGCTCCCAGACTCAGGTGATAGTGACAGGGGACAACTGCAACAACGCCATCAAGCCACAGCAACAACGTGTACCGTGCAACACCAACCCATGTGGACCAGAGTGAGTCAAGAGATTTTATGAGTGTTTCATTAGGTTATTGAACAGCTGTGCTGGCTCATGAACCATCACCTTGGCATGGAGATTTCTGATGTGTTGTAGCTGGGAGACAGATGACTGGAGTGTGTCATGTTGTTTTGTGTTGTAGCTGGGAGACAGATGACTGGAGTGTGTCATGTTGTTTTGTGTTGTAGCTGGGAGACAGATGACTGGAGTGTGTCATGTTGTTTTGTGTTGTAGCTGGGAGACAGATGACTGGAGTGTGTCATGGTGTTTTGTGTTGTAGCTGGGAGACAGATGACTGGAGTGTGTCATGTTGTTTTGTGTTGTAGCTGGGAGACAGATGACTGGAGTGTGTCGTGGTGTTTTGTGTTGTAACTGGGAGACAGATGACTGGAGTGTGTCATGTTGTTTTGTGTTGTAGCTGGGAGACAGATGACTGGAGTGTGTCATGTTGTTTTGTGTTGTAGCTGGGAGACAGATGACTGGAGTATGTCATGGTGTTTTGTGTTGTAGCTGGGAGACAGATGACTGGAGTGTGTCATGTTGTTTTGTGTTGTAGCTGGGAGACAGATGACTGGAGTGTGTCATGTTGTTTTGTGTTGTAGCTGGGAGACAGATGACTGGAGTATGTCATGGTGTTTTGTGTTGTAGCTGGGAGACAGATGACTGGAGTGTGTCATGTTGTTTTGTGTTGTAGCTGGGAGACGGATGACTGAAGTGTGTCATGTTGTTTTGTGTTGTAGCTGGGAGACAGATGACTGGAGTGTGTCGTGGTGTTTTGTGTTGTAACTGGGAGACAGATGACTGGAGTGTGTCATGTTGTTTTGTGTTGTAGCTGGGAGACAGATGACTGGAGTGTGTCATGTTGTTTTGTGTTGTAGCTGGGAGACAGATGACTGGAGTATGTCATGGTGTTTTGTGTTGTAGCTGGGAGACAGATGACTGGAGTGTGTCATGTTGTTTTGTGTTGTAGCTGGGAGACGGATGACTGAAGTGTGTCATGGTGTTTTGTGTTGTAGCTGGGAGACAGATGACTGGAGTGTGTCATGGTGTTTTGTGTTGTAGCTGGGAGACAGATGACTGCAGTGTGTCATGGTGTTTTGTGTTGTAGCTGGGAGACAGATGACTGGAGTGTGTCATGGTGTTTTGTGATGTAGCTGGGAGACAGATGACTGGAGTGTGTCATGGTGTTTTGTGTTGTAGCTGGGAGACAGATGACTGGAGTGTGTCATGTTGTTTTGTGTTGTAGCTGGGAGACAGATGACTGGAGTGTGTCATGGTGTTTTGTGTTGTAGCTGGGAGACAGATGACTGGAGTGTGTCATGTTGTTTTGTGTTGTAGCTGGGAGACAGATGACTGGAGTGTGTCATGTTGTTTTGTGTTGTAGATGGGAGACAGATGACTGGAGTGTGTCATGTTGTTTTGTGTTGTAGCCGGGAGACAGATGACTGGAGTGTGTCATGTTGTTTTGTGTTGTAGCTGGGAGACAGATGACTGGAGTGTGTCATGGTGTTTTGTGTTGTAGCTGGGAGACAGATGACTGGAGTGTGTCATGTTGTTTTGTGTTGTAGCTGGGAGACAGATGACTGGAGTGTGTCATGTTGTTTTGTGTTGTAGCTGGGAGACAGATGACTGGAGTGTGTCATGTTGTTTTGTGTTGTAGCTGGGAGACAGATGACTGGAGTGTGTCATGGTGTTTTGTGTTATAGCTGGGAGACAGATGACTGGAGTGTGTCATGTTGTTTTGTGTTGTAGCTGGGAGACAGATGACTGGAGTGTGTCATGTTGTTTTGTGTTGTAGCTGGGAGACAGATGACTGGAGTGTGTCATGTTGTTTTGTGTTGTAGCTGGGAGACAGATGACTGGAGTGTGTCATGTTGTTTTGTGTTGTAGCTGGGAGACAGATGACTGGAGTGTGTCATGGTGTTTTGTGTTGTAGCTGGGAGACAGATGACTGGAGTGTGTCATGGTGTTTTGTGATGTAGCTGGGAGACAGATGACTGGAGTGTGTCATGTTGTTTTGTGTTGTAGCTGGGAGACAGATGACTGGAGTGTGTCATGGTGTTTTGTGTTGTAGCTGGGAGACAGATGACTGGAGTGTGTCATGGTGTTTTGTGTTGTAGCTGGGAGACAGATGACTGGAGTGTGTCATGGTGTTTTGTGTTGTAGCTGGGAGACAGATGACTGGAGTACCTGCAGTGTGACTTGTGGCTCAGGGACACAGACCCGCCGTGTGGAGTGTAAACAACGCATGTCCCCCACCTCCCACCTGAGTGTGTCGGCCAGCAAGTGTGACGCGGGCCGCAGGCCAGCGGTGGCCCAGCAGTGTGAGAAGGGGCCCTGTGCTAAGTGGAAAACCAGCAAGTGGGGCAAGGTATGTTCAGTCTGGAGTTGGGTTCAATTAGGGAAAAGTGGACACTGTTCAACAGACTACTTTCCTACCAAATTGTGCCAAATGAAATGTCCAGGCAATAACACCTGAAAATCTAAAAAACACATAACATTCATCTCCTAAATTAAGTAATGGACTGTGTTGCGCAATTTAGCCACTTATATGCTAGTCCAGAGGCAAGTGAAATCTAGGACTTTCTCCTAAGATCTGTGTGTGTTACTTGTAAAGCTTGAGTCTGTAATGAACCTTGGAGTAGCTGCATGTAACTCATGGTCCATATCCCTGACTTTTGAAAAGGCCATGCATTTGGCAACTCTGCTGTTATATATAGTTCAGTTATTTTTCTCTCTCAAAATGCCTTGTGACATGTAACACTGATTTATAAATAATATTGAAACACTTGTATGTGGACTTTAATAGTGTCTTGGATGTACAGGGGTACCATTCAGTAAACTAAAGTTGACCTTTTTGAAGGCACACTTGGTCTAACTGTTGGCTTTGAAAAGCCCTTAAATTGGTGCTGAAAGTTTGCATGAACCCTGATTATAAGCCTGTTTGACATGTTGTCCCCGCTGTCCCCAGTGTTCCGTGAGCTGTGGGGTGGGAGAACAGCGCAGGAAGGTGAAGTGTGTGGACCACCAGGCCACCCAGATACCCGACCGCTTCTGTGAGGCCACCCCACCCACTGGCGTCAAGAAGTGTAACCAGGGCACCTGCCAGAAACAGTGGTGGACCTCCAAATGGTCAGACCAGGTCAGTTTATCTCATGTGGCAGGGAGGGAATCAGTTTGGTTTAGTGTCTCCTTTAAGAGTATTTCTGATAGAATACCGAGTGCTGAATGCGGAAATCCCCAAAATATTGCACAACACTGGTATGGTGCTGAGAAACTAGTAATGACATTATCATGTGACATCTGGGATTCGAACCCCCTAGAATACCGAGTGCTGAATGTGGAAATCCCCAAAATATTGCACAACACTGGTATGGTGCTGAGAAACTAGTAATGACATTATCATGTCACATCTGGGATTCGAACCCCCTAGAATACCGAGTGCTGAATGTGGAAATCCCCAAAATATTGCACAACACTGGTATGGTGCTGAGAAACTAGTAATGACATTATCATGTCACATCTGGGATTCGAACCCCCTAGAATACCGAGTGCTGAATGTGGAAATCCCCAAAATATTGCACAACACTGGTATGGTGCTGAGAAACTAGTAATGACATTATCATGTCACATCTGGGATTCAGACCCACTATCATCGGGACACAAGTCTCTACAGCAGTATCAAATAGCAGAATGTATTCGCGTTTGTATGTGTATAGTCTTGTATCCCTGAAAGACAAACATCAGTCTAAACCCTACATCCATGTTTGTCTCATTGAAGATACTGCAAGTAATAAGATTGCGAACCCCACCAGTTCCTAAAGGTGAAATTACCCAGTTGTTGTGTTAGAGGTGATGCAGGGGAACATCAGGCTCAAGTCCTAGGTCTGTCTGTATACACTTGATGTTGCAGTGTTCCAATGAGTGTGGGTCAGGAGTGAAGACCAGGGACGTCATGTGTGGCAGTCCCAACGGTGTGAAGCTGGAGGACTCTGTGTGTGAAGACCTCAGGAAGCCTCAAGCCCGGGCCTCCTGCCGCAGCCAGTCAGCCTGTGGAGGCAAGTGGTTCACCGGACCCTGGGGAAAGGTGGGCTAAACTAGACAACATACCATTCACAGGGTCTTGTAAGACAGAAATTACCAGCTACAAGTACTATATAAATGATACACTAGTTGCGACGATATATCTTGTAACTGCTATTTTTTGCATCACAAGCCCCTGTGACACTGTTATTATTATTTAATGAGAAGAAATTCAGTGAAACAAGTGAGTCAGTTTAAATTATGCTTCAGTCAGCAATATTATATACATGTCCGGACAAGACCAACCAGTGGTTGTTGATAGCAGGGGCAACAAACATGCTGTGAAGGTGTGATGACACCAAGGCAACATCAGTCAGACCGTATGACAAGCATGTGGAACTGAGGACCTGTTCTATCCCAGAATCCCAAAAGGATGCTATGTTTCAGAAGGCCATGCATGATGATTATGCTACAACATACTCCAGCATGGACTTGCTCTTGCGACCTGTCAGTTTAGTGCAGTCTAGCTGTATGAATGAGTGCTTTTTTGTGAAGTCTTTCCAAGTAATCTGAATGTTGAAGAGGTGAGGTGAGGTGAAATGGGGTTTAACGTCGTGTCCAAGATTATTGCACTTATATAGCGACGTGCATGCATGTGTATGTGTGTGTGTGTGGCTGCTTGTACTAGTCCCAACTGATGCCGATTTATAGTGCTAGCACACTGAGATACCATGCCGCAGTTTAACATGAATACCTCACTCAGACACAGTATATTGACTCCGAGCCGACCAGCCCTTGTTTTAGCCCCTTAATGCCGAGCGCCAGACAGGGTAACAACAAGTACCATCTTTTAACGTCTTTTGGTATGACGCATCTGGGGATCGAACCCTGGACCTTCCGCTCTCTGGGCGGACGCTCTACCATTAGGCCACAGAGGCGGTCGAATGTGGAAGAGAAAAGGATACCACAGAACATGTTTCTCACTCCTTGTTTTGATACATTAGTTCAAGTTGCTACTGTAAATGTGTTTGCAAATCCAAAATACTAATAGCAAATCATAGACTGGAAAGATAATGGTTTTCATGCAGAAATATTCATTAGCTGAAGAGATTTGGCAGGAAACAAACACTACTTGTTTGATGAGTCCAAATGAAAAATTTAAAAATATGTAAAGGCAATAGTTGAACATGTGGTCATTGCATGTATAGTTTCATGCAAAAATATTCATTAGTTTGATAGTTATGTCTCAGAAACGAAGCCTTGAGTTGTTTGAGACCAAATTGTTTGCATGGAAATATAACAAAATATTATTTGGAAACATTTCAAAATGGCACACAGCACCAGTTTAACTTATGAGCAATGCATATTCCAAGTTTCACTGAAATATGTTGAATGGTTTCCAAGTTATGGGCCGGAAGTGAACCCTACCCTTGTTTAAGACAAAGTTGAAATTGTTTCTGTGTAAGCGTAAACAATAAAATTTGGAAACAAATTGTAACAGCAAAAGGCACCAGTTCAGCTGATGAATAATGCATATGCCCAGTTCAATTAAAATGTTGAACAAATTTCAAGTTTTGGCCTTGAAACAAAGTCTTAAGTCGAAAAATAAAATTTGAAAAAATTCAAAACAGCAAAAGGCATGATAACTGTAAAGTGTACTACACATTGTAAATTTATACATTGTGTATGAGCGCTACATTTGTTTGAGAATGATGACATGACCTGTAAGTATATCATATACTTGTGTACTTGACAAATGCAAGATTTGAACTGTTGTAAGAATATCAAGTGTATGAATATTGATTTTTATCACTGATCCAAGTTATTGAGATTGTCCTGTGCACCCTTGGTAAACAGTCCATATAACTTTCCACCTGCAGTGTTCTGCTGAATGTGGGCATGGGGAGCGCCGGCGAGATGTTGTGTGCATGAAGGTGGTTGGTAGCGCCATGTCTATAACACTGGAGGAGAACTGTGCAGCTGATGAGAAGCCCACAGCTGAAGAGAAGTGCCGCACCGAGTCCTGCGGGTCCGAGTGGTACATGTCACAGTGGAGCGAGGTAAGCATTAAATATAAGTATGATCTACCAGTGGAGCGAGGTAAGCAGCAAATATAAGTATGATCTACCAGTTGAGTCAGCAAATATCAGTATGATCTACCAGTGGAGCGAGGTTAGCAGCAAATATAAGTATGATCTACCAGTGGAGCGAGGTAAGCAGCAAATATAAGTATGATCTACCAGTGGAGCGAGGTTAGCAGCAAATATAAGTATGATCTACCAGTGGAGCGAGGTTAGCAGCAAATATCAGTATGATCTACCAGTGGAGCGAGGTAAGCAGCAAATATAAGTATGATCTACCAGTGGAGCGAGGTAAGCAGCAAATATAGGTATGATCTACCAGTGGAGCGAGGGCAGCAAATATAGGTATGATCTACCAGTGGAGCGAGGTTAGCAGCAAATATAAGTATGATCTACCAGTGGAGCGAGGTAAGCAGCAAATATCCGTATGATCTACCAGTGGAGCGAGGTAAGCAGCAAATATAAGTATGATCTACCTGTGGAGCAAGGTAAGCAGCAAATATCAGTATGATCTACCAGTGGAGCGAGGTAAGCAGCAAATATCAGTATGATCTACCAGTGGAGTGAGGTAAGCAGCAAATATCAGTATGATCTACCAGTGGAGCGAGGTAAGCAGCAAATATAAGTATGATCTACCTGTGGAGCGAGGTAAGCAGCAAATATAGGTATGATCTACCAGTGGAGCGAGGTGAGCAGAAGTACAGTTGAATGACACAGATTACACCCATCAGTAAAACATCATTCTTGCACAGTGACATAACAAGACTTTGCAGTATTTACAGAATTAATGTAGTAATTCAGAACCCTTGTTGTGTGGAAGTGTTCTGTGACATGTGGAGCGGGCATGAAGTCACGACAGGTCAAGTGTCTGGACCAACAGCAGAGGAGGGCAAGGTCATGTGAGCGCTCCCAGAAACCCCCTGCCCGAGAGAACTGTCAGATGAGAGACTGCCGACTACCCCAGGCTACCAGAGCAAGTAGGTCCAAACTTCTTAAATGTTTCTTCTTGCCAATTCTGTTAAGTTAAAACCCCTCCAAAGTTGATTTGGAAGGAAAGGATAATGATTGGTCTTGTCCTTCACAGAAACAATCTAAGCCGCGTCTCACGTTCATTTCATGTTTTCCTATTTCGCTCATGGGATTTCTGGGGTCAGTGCCCATGCTTTTAGAAAATGAGGATTGGCCGGTCACAATGTGTGACCTGGCTGATAATGTGTTATCACACCCCAATCAAAGGGTTGTCTGGCCCAGACTGAATTATTTACAGGCATATTTCTGACTGTGGTGTGAAACAACATTCCTTCTTGAACTGGGTCGATGTTGCTGGTGGACTGAAGTCCCGAGTTTCATCATAAGCCCAGTAGCATGTATCTAGGCTGAGTCAACTGCAAAAGAAATGTTTGGACTGAGAGATTAAAACTACCCCCACTGTGATGCAAAACAAATGGGTTTCTAAGATGTTTATCTTTACTTATATAGAAGCAGAATCTCTGCACTTGTACACATCATACGTAATTTCTAATTTAAATATCATGTCAATAAATTTCAACAAAATCAGTAAATGCACTATCGTGTCACTGGATTTTCTAGTTCATCAATCACTTGTCTGGTTTGTTTACAGGCCGCGGTCGCATGGCAGGTGTACTGCTGTGTGGCACTGGACAATAAATACTTACTTTTTATGCAAATTGTAGAATGGCAGGTGCTGTCAGTAGAGCAGGACATGCTGACTCTTTTCGCAGCCACCTGGTGTCATCACCGATTTTCAATGGTCAATTCATATAATTTTCAGTTATTTTGTCCTTCACGCCAATTGGAATCTGTTTTGGAGGATAATCTATTGTGGTTATTCACTTGCACTGACAATCTATATTCATATTCACTTTGTATTCACTTTATATATATTACTGCTCTCAGATATATGACACATTGAAATGGCAGGCAATTCATGCATATCCCTGTTTCCAGGCCCCACCTGTCGTGACCAGTACCGCAGCTGCCAGGTCGTCCTGCAGGCCCGTCTGTGCACATACTCCTACTACCGCAAGATCTGCTGTTCCTCCTGCAAGTCTGCCCACTCATGAAGAATGGAGCCACAGTAGTCGAGTCACTTCATCACAGATCCAACCTTCCGCCAGAGCAATTTCTCCCAGCACGACGGTCTGGGTCACAATACTCCAAGTGTAGTTAATATTCCGAACAGGAAATACAATTTCATACTCCACTTCATGTGATTTAACAGCTAAGATCAGACCAAATTATTTTCTTGTTTTATGGCATATTTAGAAAAGTAAACCAATAATTCATTAAAATATATTTTAAAATACTTTTGTATATTTTTTCAAAATTTATTCAGGACATGAACTTTTTTTTCTAATTTGTACATTTTGGCATAAAATAACTTGTAAAACGAGTAAATGGTTCTGAGTTATAAGTAACAGTGACTGAACCAGCAGAATAATTATTATGACTATGACAGTTTTCACATCTCAAGTAATTGTTCATGGTACAAGACTAAGTATAAATGTGCGGTGGTTTCCTTATTTACTACTGCCTAAAACTGTCGGAATATATAAAAATACTGTTGAGTGTACCGCAACTGTGTACTCCTAAAGGAGTCATAGACTGACACGTGTTATAAGATTGCAATATCAAGTCATTGTGAATACTGTACATACATATTCTGCATGATGTATATGATTGAAACCAGTTGATGCAATCTCATTAATATTAGATCTTTTACTCCAACACAATATCTCTCTGCGTGAAGATCTGAGGACATCCCCATAGGAGATTGTGTCAGGTGAACTTTCTGATCAGCCATTCATTGTTTAGGCTTATAAATTCTTGGCAAGAGTGAGCAAAGCTTTGAATAATCATATCTGATATCTGTATCTTGAAAATGAATATAATTGGGGAGATTCAAATGCAAATTAATAAAGCAGAGAATTATGTTGTTGTGCACACTTTCTACATCTTGTCGTTTCTGAGTGCCACGGCATCTACAGCCAAAACGTGGAAAACCAGCAGCATATTTTTGTGCTCTGTGTTGGTTTTCTTTTGCCAAGATTTAAATTTCTGAATCAAGGTGGTAAGGAAATGAAACTGAATCGTTCTAAAAAGCTCAAGAACTGATTGGCTCAAGAACCCACGCATTCTTCATGGATTGGGTGGTCAAAGTTCACTTGGGGTTCATCTGATTTTAATGAGATTGGAGTGATGTGACTCAGATAGACCGGTGATCACTTGTAGGTGTTTGTCAAGAAGAATTATATACATGGCAGCACATGAAAAAAGCCATTTTCTTCTTTTATAGTTTGTGTGCCAGGACACAGAAAATCTTTGTCGTTTCTAAAAAACTTCAACATGTCATGATAAAAAACAATCAAAAACAATAAAATGATAAATTTATACATTTATGTTTATGGTTGCAACACATGATACCATGTTTCCTCATTTTGTTTAAAAGAGGGGTCAGACATATGTTCTAGACAACCAGCTGCCACAAGTTCTACCCCATCCTCCAGCTAGGACAGATGAACTCGATAAGCCCATGGTCCTATACTGCACTCAATGAACAGTCTGTCATCATTACCATCTTCAGGATGTACGGTAGTGTAGACATACAGGGTGTGATATGATAGTAAGTGAGCCATGTTTCTCTGTGCTTACAAATTCCCTCAAGGGAATGCATTTATTGTTTATAGTCAACATTTACCAAAGATTTTATGTACAGTCTATATTTATAGATTTCTCATTTCATGCGATTCATGTCCATTTAAGTGCTTGCCAATCACTCATGATTTACTGTTAGACATTGACATAACGCTTCTTATGTCTAGGAAGATAGATTGTATATTTTGAAATGTGATTGTTGGGTACACGATGTACATGATCTTAAAGTAACAGCAGGTTACAACTGACAACACTTGTGATTCTGATAACAGTGGCTATCATGTTTGAAGAGTTTGAATTATTGGAAGTTTGCTTAAGTAAAACACCATCATTTTAGAGCCTATGTCTGTATGTATGTAGCGTCTGTGGAGCTGATAACTCCAGGCTTGCATGGGTCCTCCAAAAGCCTGTTCTTTCAATTCTCTTGTTGAGAGGTCAGTTTGCATACATCATTTTGAAACGTGATCTGAAAAACCAGGTGGAAGTGTTTCTGTAAAACTGTGAAGTCCTGTGGTGTATTTTATAGTTAAATGTGCTCAGCGAGTATCATGCTCCTGCTGTGACATGTAAATTTGCTATGTGTTCTTGTCATTCATTAGGTTCACAAATCTACTACGTTAACCTGTATTGGTAAGATTAATAACTTATTTATCAGAACCTGTACCACCTCGTTTTACTGGAGATTCGGGAATATTCAGTTCATGAAGACTCTTCACCAAGGTTCCAGGAGACTGACAAAAAGCTGTAAGCTGTTAATGTCTATTCATAGTTAGCATTGTTCCAGCAAGTGTAAGAGCTACAACTGGGAGAAGTAAGGACTTGTTATACAAGGAATTTATTATTATCAAAAATCAACATCTAGTAAAACAATCTGACAAACAAAATAATCAGTTTCTTGTGGTCTAACTTTATACACTCAACAAAGAAGGAAGTGTGATTATTTAATCAATATGGTGGAAGCTAGTGATTTCATCAGTGAACAAGAGATGACAATTGGTACTCAAATGTCAAGGACACCACTCCTGCCTACATTGTTTCACAGGTTCCAGAGAGGTGAAGTCTGTCCTTGTGCCTGGTCTTCGGTAAAGGGAGTTTTCACTGTTACTGGCTAGGTCCCAGTGGCACTGCTGACAACCCTCAAAGGCAGATTATTTCATTTGTCCTTGAGATGACATGCACCAAGACACCAAGCCTGACCACTCGATCCATTAAGTAGCCTCTTAGACAAGCATAGGTTGCTGGGGATCAATTCTAACCCAAAATCCACACAAAATCCATTTGCAAGGTTTGGTTTCGGATATAGTGTTCCTGTGCCAGAGGGGGCAGGGGTGGCCCAGTCATCTAAGGTGCCACAATTCCCTGTGCCAGAAACCTATGAATGTGGCTTCAAATCCCTGTTCGCACTGATTATGTTTCTAGGTTTGTCAGCACCATACCCGTGCTCGTGGATGTCACCAAACTGGTAAACATCTGAGACCTGCACCACTTTGGGCTTTCCTCCCACATTAAGCGGACACGCCATGATATAACTGGAATACTGTTAAAAGTGGCTTTAAACTTAACTCACTCACTCACTCCTGTGCCAGACTTGACCTGCCACAGTGAGAATTCTGTTGTACTGTTCGTTAATGGATCGATGCTCTGTTGCTTTGTTCAGCAGTAACAGGTTGTTCCCAGTAAGCATGCCATTGGTGCTAAGTAGCACATATTCAGCTATTAAATTCAGTAATTCAAAATGATTTTTTTTTTTGACAGTAAAGTATATCAGTGTCAGGTTTAATATCTCCTTTAATGCCTGTGTGGTTGGTTTTGGCAAGTTGGAAACATGAGTTCCACTGTCTACAATAAAATCATGTTGCCAAAATACAAGCAATGTGCATGCATGTGTTGTAGTGGCTCGGTCTCAATATGTTATATGTGTAGAATAAAGCATGTCCGAGGGTTTTTATGATATTTGAAAGGAAGTGTTTTATCTAACTTATACACCGGAAAAAGAACATCTTGTTTTACTACTGTACAAGAATTCTGTCACAAATTACAGTTCAACTCATTTACCTATGGGCCAATGACTACATGTCTCTAATGGTCATAAATTATTACCTTGGTTCCTTCAAATCTCCCAGGGGTGGTGGGGTAGCCTAGTGGTTAAAGCATTCCCTCGTCACATCGAAGACCCGGGTTCGATTCCCCACATGGGTGGTGTGTGAAGCCTTGACATTGCTGGAATATTGCTAAAAGTGGCATTGAACCATACTCACTCAACTCAAATTTTCCAAATATTCATCAATATATCCCCAAGATTAATGTAAAAATTACTTTGGGAATATCCTGCAAATATATCCACTTTTCTTTAGAAAGAAAAAGACAGCTATTCAGAATTTTAATATCTCCATCTGTCAAAAAAACTTAGTATATTTGTTTGTATTTGTTATACAAGATGCTTTATGAGTTGCGAAGGAACAAAAAGGCTCTTATTGATCCACATAACTTGATAAGTTTGTTTTATTGTCTGGTATGAATAGTCAAAGTTTTGTTTCTGTAGGTTACCAAAGTCTCCAATTGAACTCTAATACATTTTTCTATTGGTGCTATCAGAGTGTATGTTTTATATGTTTATAATCATTTGTAAATATCAGCATTCCCAAATAAATGTGCTTCTTACTGTTAAAATATGACACGATTTGTTTGTTATATGATTTCACAAAGGTATAGACTTATTCTCTAGCATAATCATTATGAAAATCTGCCACCTGGGAAACGGAATCTTATTAAGAGTTCCATGTGTCACTAGCAGGAATTCTAGGAGCTGAATGTTTGTGTACATCCCTTGGCCTTCAGTCTTGTGGTGTACAAGACTACAAGCCTTAAATTGACCTTGTTGCGTTCAGGCCCATTCAGCTTGTAAAATCCTGTACACTCGTCCAGTGACACA
Source organism: Haliotis rufescens (assembly GCF_023055435.1). NCBI lineage: Eukaryota > Metazoa > Mollusca > Gastropoda > Lepetellida > Haliotidae > Haliotis > Haliotis rufescens. The sequence goes on along the minus strand of NW_025963779.1, from coordinate 53,329,350 downwards.
TGCATCAAATTCACCATGAAGAGTGAGTTAAGCAGTTCTCACACTTTGCCGAGCTCTCCCGAGCCTAACTCGGTTAGGACTTGGGAAGAGACTACATATATACGAGTATCATACGAGTACGCTACGAGTGTGTTACGAGCCCCAATTAGGAGTCCAATAGGAGTCTATTAAGAGTTGCATATGAGCACAACGATCTCGATACATGCAGACGATTCTCACACAAGTTCTTTACGAGCATCACGAGGGTACTACAAGTAGGACGAGTGTGTTATGAGTTTGTTAGGAGTTGGCTGGCGGCCCGAGTGTTTTGAGCAGTTCCAAAACTCTCGTAGATCGGTACAAGGTATCCCGAGTTACCCCGAGTTTAGTATGACCTTGATACGAGCTCCATATGAGCACCCCCGAGTCAGCTCGGGTCCATCCTCGGGATGCAACTCGGCAAAGTGTGAGAGCCCCTTTACAAGACTTATGTTTGGTGAATACTTGGTGTGACAATTAAATCTATCCTGTCACTGCCATTAGACAGCATATAACTCGAATGGAAACAGTATTGACTGTAACATGACATCAAACATGATGACGTCAAGGTATCCGTACAGGCCAGCCAACCGACTTGTTTGGGATTTTCTGCTAGATGTCGACTAGCCAATCAGACAGCCAGGTTCTGTAACGAAAAATGATAAAGTTTGTTCTCATCCATTTAAGTGAGTTAGTGAGTGGATGTGGTTCATGCCACATTGAATAATCAAGTCTGGACCAGGCAAACCAGTGATCAACATCCACATGATGAGGCAGGACGCCATGCAATCAGCCAAGCCACCCATACCGCTTTAGCCAGCTCTTGCAACCATGGGATACTGGGACCTATCCCCCCCTGGCATCCTCACAGCCACTTCCTTTTAAGAACATCTTCATGTGGGAGTGATCTAGTTAAAGCAAAGTAAGAGTGAGTGAGTTGGGTTTAACACCGCTTTTAACAGTATTCCAGTTATATCACGGGGTGTCAGCTTAATGTGGGAGGAAAGCCCGAAGTGATGCAAGTCTTAGACGTTTACCACTTCGGTGAAACCCACGAGCACGGGTATGGTGCTGACAAACATAGAAACATAATCAGGGTGAACCGGGATTCGAACCCACAATCATAGGTTTCTGGCGTGCCCAAGGGAAGCAACTCTGCACAGTGAATTGTGGCGCTTTAGATGACTGGGCCACCTGTGCCCTAGCTAGGTAAGACAACTTTGAGCAGTTCACTAGTCATCTATAGTTGCTGGGTTGGAAAGCACCTGAATAAATGTATTCAAATGGAAAAAAGTAACTGTGCTTCATATAAAGTTTAATAAAAATATATTTATTTTGAAATAAAATAATGCATCTTTTAATATATATTTAAGGTCCTGTTTCACAGTTTGCATTATACATGGCACAGAGTTTGGATGTTTGCGTGTTGATTTGAAGCATGATACACATTTGGTTTCTGAATGTGAACAGCACAAGTGATTGTTTAGCTATCAGGTGCTCATAGAAACACTTTGGATTAACCGTAAATAATGCTTATGCAAGGCCTTGGCTTGCTGAAAACATCTACACACGTGTGTATGCTGCAAACATGAATGGTGCAAAACAAAGTTGCCAGTCATTTCAATGTTCATCGAAACACTATAGTATCTCTTTGGAGATGTTATCTACATCAGGGAAACACTCATGACTGGCCACGGGCAGGTCGTCCACGTGATGTTGCTTCAACAAGACAACCATATTCGGTTGGTGCATGTATGGAATCAATACCAAACTGCTACATTAACAGCTTGAACAATTTCTAGGTTGAGACCACTTACTGGCAGAACCATACGCGACTGGTTGAGGGAGCACAACATCCGGCCTAAACGTCCAGTGATGGGCCCAATATTGCTTCCATGGGCTGCTGCAGCCTCACCTGTATCAATGCAAGTGGTGGTCACACCCAATATTGACATTGTTAATTGAGTTGTTACTCCACTCCTCTTTTAGAGCGTGTCTGTGTCTCTTGTAACCAGGTATAGGTTTCGTCAATGAAATTGTTATGAAAAAACATTTACACCACTTTATAAGAAGCACAGTTACTTTTTCCCATTAGTATACATCATATTATTCCATTCCAAATGCATTGTGTATATATATATACGACAAATGATTGGTTTCGGGAACAAAATAGTATAGTATAGTAAAGTATACTTATCAACTAACGAAAACATTTATTTCAAATACATGATTCAGTAAATTCAACATTTGGAACTACATGTATAATAACTTTGCACCACTATCTGTGTTACATGTGACAAGCATGATAATTCAGAATTTGTCTCAAACTTGATTTGCATTGCACCACAAGCATCAAAAGTGTCACCTACTGATCTGATTGCTATATATATACCAAAACAGACAAGTATCAACAGTTTCACTCGCTGATCCGATGGCTTCAGGCCACAACAGACAAGTATCAACAGTTTCATTCGCTGATCCGATGGCTTCAGGCCACAACAGACAAGTATCAACAGTTTCATTCGCTGATTCGATGGCTTCAGGCCAAGTATCAACAGTTTCATGCGCTGATCCGATGGCTTCAGGCCACAACAGACAAGTATCAACAGTTTCATTCGCTGATCCGATGGCTTCAGGCCACAACAGACAAGTATCAACAGTTTCATTCGCTGATCCGATGGCTTCAGGCCACAACAGACAAGTATCAACAGTTTCGTTCGCTGATCCGATGGCTTCAGGCCAAGTATCAACAATTTCATGTGCGGATCCGATGGCTTCAGGCCACAACAGACAAGTATCAACAGTTTCATTCGCTGATCCGATGGCTTCAGGCCACAACAGACAAGTATCAACAGTTTCATTCGCTGATCCGATGGCTTCACGCCACAACAGACAAGTATCAACAGTTTCATGCGCTGATCCGATGGCTTCAGACCACAACTGACCAGTATTAACAGTTTCACCTTCTGGTTTGGATTTTATAAAGGTCTCTCTGGTAGGCGTTCTTCCTCTTCTTGTCTTTCATGGTGCGGAGCTTGATCTTCCTCCAGATAAACTCCACCATGTGTAACTCTGTGTGCAGTGAGAGAACATGCTCTACCATAGAAGCATAGCCATCCATGACAATCGAAATGAAAATACTGATCAGTAGGAACTGAAATAGGAAGGAAAACATGAAGAAGAACGCAGGCCCTAGGGTCCTACTTGCCGATTCAAGTCCAAAATAATCTGATGCTCCCAAGGCAAAATTGAACAATGTTATTAAACTTGTACCAAAGCTACTGTACTCCTGAAGCTCAGTGGCAAACACTAACAGACCAAAACAAGCAAAGGCCATTGTGTACAAGAAAACTTTGATGAAGAACTGAAACAAGATGCCTCTGCAGCGTTTTAAACTTCCAGCTAAGATGGACATTCTTAAGTTGAATCGGAGTAGTTTGAAGACTTTGAGAATTATGAAAATTGAAAGTGCTGCCATGACGTACTGTAGGATGATGTCGATCGAAGCTGCAGGGTAGAAACTGACGAAGGACTGTCCCATGGACTCTTTGTAGAGTTTGATGGAATAGTCCACTGTGACAATCCTCTGTATGAACAGCCCGAAGACAGTGTAGGACAGAGCAAGGATGATAATCTCAACATAACTCCAGGTGTCCTGGAAATATTCAGAGGTTGACATCTGTCTGTACTTTTTGATTTCCAGGTATGTGAAAATAATTACATATATGAGAAACATGGCTTCACACGCTGCCACAAACTGTTCAAACTCCCCACTGTAGTGATACAGCTTTGATGTGAAGATCTGGTAGTAAGGAAACACACCTCCCAAGTTGGTGAATTCAAACACCAGGATGACGACACTCAGCAGGTTAACATTCGGGTTATACAGATTGAATTCCACAAACAGGGCCCGAGTGTACTGATCGATCCAGTCCGAACTTTGGATAATGTCCATGACACCTCTGGCGCTGTCTGGTAACCTGGGCAGCTCCTGGACGTAGCCGCCACCCGAGTAGGTGGCAAGCAGGCCAACAAATGGTATGGTGACCAACTGGAATGAAGACTGGTAGGTGTACATTGTGGTTGTGGCAGGGGTGGCCACAGACTTGGACCAGGAGGTGTTGTAGTGACCAGTTTCTTCATCTGATAGCCAATAAGGGCCCGTACAGGAGACGGATGCAAACTTTTTCATAATTGCTGGATAGGAACATGTACCTGCAACAAACATAACAGAGTAAGACATTATTTTTATTTACCAATCTGACGGTGATCCAGGTGCCCCAGACATATAGTCCATATTTTATTGTGTATATAACAGATGTTTAACAGAAAACATATATAATTGCCTTGTAAGTAACTATTATTAAAAAAATAATTTAGTTTTGCAACATTTGAACAAAGCTTGTTCACTACCACTCAGTGTCTGAAATTTGTTTAACTTGTGTATGGTATTGATAGTCACCCTTATTTATCAATCTTCTAACTGCCCAACGAAACTTATTATGGCAAATATGGTTATAATCCACATCCTGACTGTGGAACGTAAATTGACATCAAAGTTTGATTACCAGATCACGACTCTTAATTTTTTAACTCCTACACTTGTATTAAACCTTAGTTCCTATGGCAACACAGGTTGGACTTGACTTGTTATACAAATTTTTAGAATATCTGTGCCAGCTCCCTATGACATTAAGCAATTTAGGAATGAATTGAGGTTCCCAAAGTGTGTGGTCTCTATTTAAACATGCTGTCTATGGAGCCTGTAATTTCTGTGCTATTTTAACCATAGATAATGTTTTGCTTTACTACAATATGGAATTCACTGTAGTTAATTTTAGGTCTTGCATTTTGAAAGGGTGGCTACATGTCACAGTCTATTAACTGTGCTGCCCTTCAAGTGAAGGGTATATCTTACCAGGATTCAATCTCAGCTGCCTCAGTCGAGCTTTTCCCAGAAGGTACGAAGCTTGGCAAGATGTTGGGGATGAAGCATCAGTGCCTGACACAAGGTTGTTCAGAAAGTCCCCCTGCAGGTACTTCCACATGGAGTCCACTGTGGACACCTGCAACAGCATACTCATTCATGTCACTCTCTACATCTAACTAGTGGGGACTCTGGATAAGAACAGGTCCCCAGCAACCTATGCCTGTTGAAGAGACGACTAAATGTATTGGGACTCAGGCTCAGGTATTGGGACATGATTGATTACATGTCATCGTATCCCAATTACGTGGATTGACACTCATGATGTCAGTCCCTGGATTGACTAATGTAGACTTGGTTATTTACAGGACACTGCCATGTGGCACGAATATTGCTGAGTGCAGTGTTAAATGACAAGTAAACAAGACAAAATAGGGCTCACTAATACCCCCAACTTTGACTCCAACATATTTCTATGTTCGAAACATGAAAAAAGCATTATTTTCTCAGATAATCAACTTACCAAAATCAAACTTTGCACTGCACCTTTCTTATGCATATAATAAGTGTTTCCAAGATGGAAAAGAATATATTCAGTCGTTTTCAAGTTATAGGTTGCACACAAAAAATGTCCTCGGAAGAATGGATAGATGCCCTGACGGACGAAATACCTTGGTATAACTATATACACCCACCCTTTTAGGTCAGGGGTATAACAAACAAACAATAGCTAGCACTATAAAAATTGACATTAGTCTGTACTAGAACAAGCAGACGCACAGAGGTGCATGTAGCTACAGAAGTCCTGGAATGAGTGAGTTCTGCAGCTGTAGTATTTTAATTTAGAGTGTGTGAGTAAGTGGGTGTGAATTTATGCCACTTTTAGCAATATTCCAGCAATATCACGGCGGGGGATAACAGAAATGGGCTTCACACGTCGCACCCATGTGGTAATCGAACCCCAGTCTTTGGCAAACGCTTTAACCACTAGGCTACCCCTCACCAGTTTTCAATTGAGAGACCTTCTTTATCATAATCATTTTATGTTAGGTTTAAGACAGGGCTCCCTTAACATTCATGCTTAATTTTAAACATAGACAAACACTGAAACAAAGCCTCATGAGACACAGAAATAATTTCTACATGGTCCACCTCACTAAATCCTGTGCCCTCTGTGAACATAGTCTCTGTGGTGTGGGTGACCCTGTACACCAGGTTGATGTCCCTGTGACCATAGATCATCAGTAGAACTATCGCCACAAAGGTGAAATACAGAAGAATCTCATACAGTATCATCCTGGCTTTGTTATCAAGTTGGATTCTTTTACAAATTTCCTGCAGCACTCGAGTGGACAGTGGGGGGGTGTAATATCGCTGGTGATCAGTCACTTGAGATTTAACTTGTGATGCCACTTTCTCTCTCAACGTCTCCACTTCCTCCTCTGTAACAGTAGCAGAAGAATCCAAGTAACAATCAGACTGGCAATAAATGTAACTTACATGTATAATTTTAGTACAATCGTTACAGTGCACTCTCTTGGTTAACAAGATGTGAAACACTAAATTCAAGGCTTTCCAAGGCTTTTCAATATTTCAACTGTTATTTTCAAGGCTTTTTGGTTCGGTTATTAGCCTTAATCTGTCAATATTTCTTTTTTAAATCCAGCATACCATATATTAGTCATACGACCTAAAAAAGCCGTATAAACAACAAATATTCTAAGATATATTTTAACCACCAACACATAAAATTAATTAAGTGTCATGAGTTTTGACACTTTTAAGAATATGTCATTTTGTTCAAATTCAAGGCTTTTCAAGCTATTTTTGTGATTTTCAAGGCTTTTCAAGGTTGACATTAAAAATCAAGGCTGTTCAAGAGGGCCCTTAAAATTCAAGGTCTTTTCAAGCCTGTATGAACCTTGAATCTTTACAGTGCACTCTCTTGGTTAAAGTGTGTTTCAAGAAAGTGTGGCAGTGGGTTAGTTAAAGTATTTACTCATCATCAGGAAGACTCAGTTTCGATTTCAACATTGTTTGATGTACTCTGAAGTGATACTGCATAAAGTAGCATCACTCTGCCACCAGCCTGAAGCACAAGTCTAGTCAAATTCTATTCAGTCTTGTAAACTCAGCTAATAGTAGTCCATATGATAACACTAACATGTAATGAAAATGATGAGAGCCATGTTCGGGTTGGTAGATTCAAACAGGTTTTGGCCCAGACTTTTAGATAACAGACTTTTAGATCTATTGCTGTCTTGTCAGCATCAATTTTGAATGCTTGTTATTAGTGATGGATTAAAAGGATGCTGGTTTACAGTCAAATTTGTTCATGATGGTATCTGTAGCTTATGTTACCAGAATCATTTGCCTTTTGGAACTGTAGCCAACATGGCACAAACGTTGACATTCACATCTAAACGGACAGAGATTAAGCCTTTGATTTCTGTAATAATACAGACAAACTTTAAGTCATATTTGTAATTTTCCCACAAAACCAGACCATCAATAATTTAAAGAAGATACCATAAAAAAACAGTACAAACAATACAGTTTTAAATCTGAAAAACAAGTGATAAAAAAACAGGCTGTACTATACTTTTCAGTTTCTGACATTTAAATTTATTTTTCTCGGGAGCACAATTCATAAAATCCTAGTACCCCGGTAGCTTCTATGTCTGAGTCGAGATCATCAACCCCACAACCCATATCATGCAATGTTGCTGAGAAATACTCGGTATCACAAATCACATGCACTACACATGCCTGCACCTTCAGTAGGCGTCCAGCTGTCGTAATTCACTGGTCGCTTGAGTATTTGTGTGAGGAGCACTGCCAGGACGACCACCTTGATTGGCTGAGTGACGGTGGCGCTCTGCGTGAAGGCAGTTAAGAAAGACACAAGCCAGTCCACACTCTTCTGGTAGCCGTACTTGAGGCCGTACAGCATCACAAAGAAGGAGCAGATGATGCAGGTAGCCAGGCACAGTGTCCAGGTAATGTACAGGAACCACCAGGGGAAGCTGCAGCAACAAAAACACAGGGGAACCGTGTTAGGGACTCACCATTTCATATCCATGAGAGTTGGGATTTTGTATGGAAACTCCATATTTTTTTCAACTACAGTAGCAAAATGAGATATTTAGAACTAAGAACCTAATTTCTTTTTTTTAAACCATCTTGCAGCAATGTATTTTTTGTGGCAGGCAATTTCTTTTTCCCAAACAGTTGGAAGCATAATTATTTTTTACAAGCATTTATTTTTTCTACAGTTTATCTTGTGAGTGTGGGTGAGTCAGTGTGCGCACTTACTAAAAATATTGCAAATAATTTGGGAAACAATTTACGCTTAATTCTTTCATTGTTGATTCTGTTGTAATCCCTCCAGATCCACGTACCAAATACCAAGTGTTTTTTTTTTCCTTTGAGGCAGCAACAAAGCACTATCTAACTACCAACCATAAGACCTAAAATATGTATGGTTTATAGGTCGATGTTTATAGACACCAAAGACTTAAAACATTAGATATCCTCAACATTACATAAAACATGAAGTTAAAAAATGGCATACCTGAATGACTTTTTCACTTTTTTCTTTGCGTCAACTGTCTGTGTTGTACTGCTTTTTCTCCTTGCACGTGACATTGCCAAATCCACTTCATCCGTGCCTACTGTTACTGAATCCCCACCACAGGTGTCTGCTTTTACAAAATCCACCTTATCACTCCTTTTTTCTTTTACTGAAGGTTTATCTGCGTTAGATCCAGTTGACTCAGAATCACTGACCACTTCAGAAGAATTCCTTGAAACACAGCACTTCAGATCTTTGCATTTAGCTTTCCGTGACCCTGACTCTGTTCTTGTATTACAAATAGAAATCTCTATATCTTCTTCACATACCTCATCCTTTCCAGTCTTACTTGTAGCATCCCTATTTCCCTCCCCCGGCAATGATTTCAAACTTGGAACTTCTTTAGGAGCTGTCCGAGTAAAGAGCTCAAGGAAGATAGTATTGATAGGAAACATAATCAAGCCACTCTGGATTCCTATGACAATTCCACTGAGAGACAGAGCCACCTGGCCACTCTGGACCTGGTCCTCCGGGGCGTCGGTGGGCACCCCATGGAACATGATGCTGGTCAACATGGTGGTGAGGAGCAGACACAGGCCGCACGTCAGCCGCTGGGCTCGCGTGAACTGGTTGTAGGCTGGCTTGGAGAAGATGCTGATCCACAGATGACTGTTCCGGAAGTCTTGACTGGACTGGAGCATGAATTGGTACAGGTGATGATCATCCATGTTGGTCTGACTGAGAGATGGGATTTCCACCTGGATGAAGCCAGGTCCTCTGTCGACAGCAAGCCAGTCATCATACAGACAGTGCCATACTTCTTTAGTCTGGATGTCACGGACTACCACCTCCTTCAAGAACCTGCAACACATGTACAGGATATCTTGGAATTATGCCTTGCAGTAGATTCAATGATTTTATGACCATTTGTAGATAACAGAAGAGAGAAAGGAGACAAGCTATGTCTTTGATTTATCTTAATTAATGAACAATATGTCTATGTCAATACATCTTCCACCTGGCATTGTCTTACAAAGGTTCTGTCTGCTTTTAATTGTATGGTGGTCAAAACATCATTGTTAGATATATTCAACAATATTAAGTCCATATATGTTAATTATGTATGTACATGGTGTGATGAAATAATGAGTCAATATATAAATATCAAATCATGTCAATGACACAATGGTTTTTAGAATGAGATCATGAAGATCACAAAGAAATACATTTTAAGTAGAACATTTGTAGTACGTCACTCATGAAAAATGAAGGCAATTTACTTCGCTGAGATAAACATATTATTTGACAAGATAGTTAAACATCCCTAAATGTCTATGTTTTGAAACATAAACGTTCCCTGGCTGTCAGGATCAACTGGCCCATGATCCCAATACCAGATTTCTCCAATAATAATCCTTGGTACGGTTTAAGACGGTGCTTAGCTGTCATGATCAACTGGCCGATGATCCCAATACCAGATTTCTCCAATAATAATCCTTGGTACGGTTTAAGACGGTGCTTAGCTGTCATGATCAACTGGCCGATGATCCCAATACCAGATTTCTCCAATAATAATCCTTGGTACGGTTTAAGACGGCGCTTATCTGTCATGATCCACTGTTCGATGATCCCAATACCAGATTTCTCCAATAATAATCCTTGATACGATTTAAGACGTTGGTTAGCTGTCATGATCCACCAATGATCCAATTACCAGATTTCTCCAATAATAATCCTTGATACGGTTTAAGACGTCACTTAGCAATCATGATCCACTGCCCAATGACCCCAATACCAGATTTCTCCAACAATAATCCTCAGTATGGTTTAAGATGGCACTTAATACTCCTCGGCATGGGCAAAGGTAGCCCATACATCTTAGGTGCTGCAATGGTCCATATTGCGGTCTGTGAGATCTCCCTTGATTTTAACTGGACACAGGACAAGCTTTGTTTACAAAATGGCCTCCATTCTGTAGCAGACGCAGGAAGATCTGGTTAGTTACATTGCAAACCATCTGCACAACACGCGACTAGTAGTCTCATTCTGTCAGAAACCAGCAGGTAATGGGGGATATAGGCTTTGTATACTTGTATCAAGATGTTACTATGATATACTCGATGAGCCATATTTACCTTCACTGAACGGAGTGGAAAATCCAGTATTAGCTATGCAGTGTTGCATCCTATAGTTGTGCCGGAAACATAGATTCAAATCCCGGTTTGCTCTGACTGTATCTTGGTTTGTTTGCACCGTACCTGTCCTCTGGGTTTCACCAAAGTGGTACATAATCTAAGACCTACAACACTTCAGAATTTCCTCCCATACCTAGCTGACTTGTAATAGTTACATATCCGAGACCGAGAAGTTCAAGTTAGATGAACACTCGGGATCGTGTACAATGTATGTGTACAATGCAGGTACTCGAGTGTCCATCAAACTTGAACCTCAAGGTCAAGCTGAGTTACTACTTCACAAAATGGCAGAGAAGAATAAACTTTTATGTTTCATTTGATGCAACTTCTATTGTGATTCACAAATATCAACCTCTATTACATACAACAAAGCTTGAATGTAAAATGTGATATGACTGAAATCCTATTCACTTACCAAGATGGGTTCTTCCCCTTGTTGTCATGCCAGACAACAACAGATTTCAATTTGCCGAGTCTCCTGCTGGTGGTGAGGACAAACCAATTCTCTGCCCCGGGAGTGAACAGCTTCCGATGTGGGTCTGCCAGGATGTGACGAGCACTCTGCCTGTAGCGTGCCCGGAGGTAGAGGAAGATATTGGCGGTGGTACCGGCCTGGGGCCACCAGCTAGTCACCACACAGATCAGGTACACATACTTGTCACTGGGGTCATTGTCAGCCAGTACTGTGGTTCCTATCTGTAATGATTTCTTAATGTAAACATTTAAGCTTTAAAATTTGAAAAGCTAGTTGCCAGTCACATGACCGATGTTCAAAAAAGGCCTTAATCAGCATTACCTCGTTCAAGAATACTGCAAAACAGTTTCTAATAAATTGAATTAACGTAACAACAGTATTTTCAATTCAGATGTCTTGAACAAACACACAAAAATTGGAGGCTATGGGGTAGCCTAGTGGTTAAAATGTTCCCTCGTCAGGCTGAAGACCCGGGTTTAATTCCCCACAAGCCCATTTCTGGTGTCCCCCCGCCTTGATATTGCTGGAATATTGCTAAAAGCAGCGTAAAACCATACTCACTCACTCACAAAAATTGACAATTTCAATTCAATCTGGAATGCTAGCCACAACATATTCTCAAAAGGTCCTTTGGACAGACGGCGCGCCAAAAACATTTCTAGATATTTGTAATGTTACAAAGGGCTCACCTTTTTGGCATCGTCCTTATCCTTCTGTCTTGCCCAGGACAGAACAAGAAGGTAAACTCCCCACAGGGCAATGACAGCTGACACAACAACAGGGTTGTCAAAGAATTGTAGGAAGAGAACAATATCTGTGACGGGATTGACAGTGTTGGGAGCCACAAAGATACCTCCCGAAAACACCGACAGATGGTTGCACAGACAATGAAGGCTCTCCAGTGTCGTGAATGGACTAACCTGAAATGAAAACAATTAAAATCACTCTTGAACAGTGAACTGTAGTTGGAACATTTATTTTCATCTTAAAAGTTGTTCATAAATAATCAAGTCTTGATCAGACTTTTTAATTAAGCCATTTGTGTACATTAACTGTAGATAGATGTTATCAATTTGGAGCATGAAGCATCAGTCTGCTGTTTAGCCCGGCACTCAACAATAGTCCTGCTATATGACGTCAGTCTGTAAATAATCAAGTCTCAATCAGACAATCCAGTGATTAATATCAAGTGCATCAATCTACGCAATTGGGATACGATGACATGTATCAAAGTGTCAAATCAGTGAGCTTGACCACCCGATCCCATTAGTCGCCTCTTACGCCAAGCATGGGTTGTTGAAGATCAATTTTACCCTTGATCTTCATGGGTCTGTTTGGTAGGACTATGTATATCAAGTAAAAAGACAACACACAAAGCAATTATCTTTAATTGTACTTACCTTGCGACAATAAAATGAAGTGATGGGTTCGGATGAAAATCTAAAAATAATTTATTATATCCTTTCAGTCATTCTGAACATTCACATCCCTTACCAGACAGCCCCTGGTGCTCCACATCTCCAGGCCTTCGTCCCAGTAGGAGCAGGTCAAACTGTAGGTCTCGACTCTCACATTCACCAGTGTTCCATTCTTTAGCCCTTCTGTGTCCAGACTCTGGCCAGGCTTGATTGTGAAACCGACAGTATAGTAGGAGTCATTGCCCTCCATCTTGGGCAGGAACACCAGGTCCGGGGCCTGGGTTAAGTTCCCTGACCGCAGTAACAGGTTGGGGGAGAGTGGCATGTCAAATCCAGAGTCTACTACCTCATTGGCGAAGAGGACGCTGTTAATTTTGACCAATACCTTTAGTGTGAGAGAAGTGTTTACACTATTAAGTTTGACCATCAATGAGCTGTTGCTGGCGATTTTGATGGCTTTGCTGTCTGAGGAGATGATGTTGTTGCTGTTGCTGTCAACAGTTACGTTTAGCTCATGGTTCTCCCAGGCATGCTCAGAGACTGTTGCTGAAGTTAAAGAGCAAGACAAAATTATTAATATGCAATATATTTTTTACTTAAATACTTAGAGACCGATCATTTATCATAGGGGTGGACTGGTCAGAGGGAACCAGGGGAAGGTCACCCAAAAAAATGAAAGTCTCTAGGGGAGGGTCACAATGGTGAGGTACAATGATAGTGAGATGAGATAACTACTTTCCATGAGCCTCTACACACTTTAGCCTTGTTTTTCTGCATTTGCTGTTGTAAGATGTCCAAAAGTCACCCTAAAAGTGTTGGAAATCTAATACTCACTGATAAAAAAAATTCAGATAACTTAATTACTTCAAAAAAGTCATTTCTTTAATCATAAAAGCCTATAGTTGGGCCCTTATAATAAACGGCAGCTTTTTCTGTCTTGGTTCATATACAATTTCTAACGACATAATAGAATGGCCTTTAATTCTACTTGTTAACAGATGGCAGCCACAATATACAACAGCCTCTACCTATGTGGCAAGGGGTAATATCGACAGAAAAACAAACAAAAGCAGGAAGGAGATCTTCTAAAATACTGATAAAATTCTCAAAATGTCCAAAATATACCATTTGATCTTATACCATTTATCTATAGTCAGAAATGAGATTACTGAAAATTAGGTGAACCATATGATGAACGCATACATTGTATTGGTACAAAAGTGACCCCTGACGTAGAGAAATATTTGATGTTGCAGATCAGAGGAAAATTCTCATAGACATTGTATAGTGAAAGAAGACAGGGTAGCATCCAGCCCTTGTGTTTGTAGGATGCTACAAGGAGTGACCTACTGTTATCAGTGATGATGATGTCAGCGGGCTTCAGCAGGTCCTCCAGCGTCAGCTTCCTTCCATGCAGCCCTCGGCTCTTCAGGATGATGTTGACAATCGGGAGGTTGATGCCCTCAGCTGAGTCATCCCAAACAAAAGGATTGCTTGACATCACCTGGACCTGTTCCACAAAGAGAAAAAAGTTTTCTGAACTCCTTGTTGATGTAAAGACAAAGTCAACATGAAAACACAATTCTGAACGCCTTGCTGAAGTTAGAGCTCCTTGCTCATGGCATCAATGTACATAAAGTGTCTAATGATATTGATGTTTTCTTCATCTGTACTCGGGATATTAACTTTATGTGAGACTGGGTGTCTGTTAGCGACACTGACTTGGATAAAAAGTAACAATTAATTTATAATGCCATTAATAATAGTATAATGAAATGACCTCACAAAGTCACAAAGTCATATGAATGGTCTTTGATGACCGTTCAAGGATACACAATTTTCCAAGGTTTGCTATATTGATTAACACATTTAGTTCAAGAATGTCAATAATATACAATCCACATACATCGTCACAAAAATTCATGCTTCAACATTTTCACCTGAACATTGACTGCTTCAACATCAGTGCTGATTGTAGAGCTTTTCTGGAGACTTGACTTGATTGGAATCTTAATTTGTCCCGCCTGTCCATTGTCCTGTAGTTTAGCAGTCAGCTCCATGTCACTGTCGTCATCTGCCTTAGTCCAGGCAAGTGCCAGAGACGTCTTCTTAGACTCTATATGTAGTGGTTCCTCAGAGGCAAACTGTATTCCTCGCAACATGGCGTCTCCAATTTTCTCGTACACATCTAGAATCGGCTTTGTCTTTTCTTCTATCTTCTATAGGAACAATTATTGGTAACAATTAGCCAGAATGTGCAATCATTATAATAACAAGTGCACACTGATGTAAACGAATGAAACTGATCCAAGACAACGTAACTTTGCATCAAAGCGCATGAAACTAAGCACTAATTGATTGATTATTGATTTCTATCATGCTACATTCATGTTATGTTCAAACTGCAAAATTTAATTTGCATAATTGTACATTTAGGTTAATACTGACCAAAGAATTATTACCTTGGTAGTTTATTGCTCTCAGTAAACATCCTCATCAATTAATTCAAGGATAAGGTGCACCACCTACTGTCTTGGTTGGTGGGATGCTGGTTCCTGAACCCGGGGCTGGAGTCGTCTCTGCCCCTGGGTTAACAGTCAGCTCTATGAGGTTCTCCAGGATGAGGAGCTGCTTCCTGCAATGAAACACAAGAGCACATCCAGGGCCACCTTGTCATCCTCCACCATCACATACATGTTGGATGCAGCAGGGATCATAAGGTTACATCAGCTGTTGACAAGTCAAAGTTCGCTTTTGCGCAAGATTGCAACTGATACTGTGTAGGTCTGATTCTCAGGAGAACTTGGTTGCGTCCTTAATGACTTTGACCTGGTCTTTTCATGCTTTGAGTCAGCCATGAAGCCAACCTATGCTTGTTGTTAGAGGCGACTAACAGAATCGGGTGGTCAGGCTCACTGACTTGGTTGATGCATCGTATCCCAATTGCGTATATCGATGCTCATGATGTCAATCACTGGGTTGTCTGGTCCAGACTTGATTATTTACACACTGCCATCATATAGCTAAAATAATGATGAGTGCGACAGTAAACAATAAAACCAGCCATATTGTACATTAGAAAGTAAGAAAATAAAGAAATAAAAATAAAACCCACCCTACACAGTCAGTATTGAAAAAAATCACGAGAAACAAGACTATTATTGTGACTGGGCTAATGTACCAGTATACAAAAGTTGATCCAACTTACATAGCTATGGATTTGGCCACTGTGGGTGCAGTTTCTGCTACATCTCCCAAGCTCTCAGTCAGATGGGCACTAACATTGACAGCAAGGTCCTACAACCATGGAAACATCACATTTGGGTTAAACTACACAGTAGATACAATTTATGGATAACAACTTCTTTAACATACTATTATAGCAACATCATGGTATAGATCTGAACCAAAACATTGCTGCAACAGTACATTAAAGAAGGTGCTGTCCATGAATTGTGTCTACTTTGTCATCTGTCAACTTGAAAAAAATGTCTATAGGTTAAACTACTTAATACTGGATTGTCTGGTCCAGACTCGATTATTTTACAGACCGCCGTCATATAGCTGGAATGCTGCTGAGTGTGGCGTTAAACAACAAACAAACAAACAAAACATTTCTCACTAAAGTACAGTATACACCATATGGTCTCCCACCTATAACACTGATTTAAGTGATGTGAGGGATTCTATTCAACTTGTATTGGGGGGCACGGGTGGCCCAGTCATCTAAGGCGCCATGATTCCCTGTGCAGAGTTGCGTCCCTTGGGCACGCCAGAAACCTATGATTGTGGGTTCGAATCCCGGTTCGCCCTGATTATGTTTCTAGGTTTGTCAGCACCATACCCGTGCTTGTGGGTTTCACCGAAGTGGTAAACATTTCAGACCTGCATCACTTCGGGCTTTCCTCCCACATTAAGCTGACACGCCGTGATATAACTGGAATACTGTTAAAAACGGCGTTAAACCCAACTCACTCAACTTGTATAGAAATGTCCATATCCAATGTCTGTCTTGTAACAGGAAGGGGCTAATGGGATATAGCCTGGTGGTTATGCGTCACCACATCTGGATTGAAATTCCCAAAAGTGTACTACATATCAAGCCCATTTCGGGAGACCTCTGTCGTGACATTACTGTTCTTTTCATAAACTTTTACATTTATCGCTATTTCTTCAGGGTCAAATTTTATGCTGGTCCATAGATGGTTGAATGATGAATGATGCTTGTTTGGAGTCCAGGTTAAACATCATGATCAATATTATCATTATCATTTACAAGATGGACTATCAAAGAATATAAAGAGCAGTGGGATCATTCTTGTCAGACCTGCATAGTATCTGTAAGTTCTACAGTTGTTGTGGTGAGTTCTCCGATAATGTTGGTCATCTGCTCAAGGGAGTCTTGACTTTTTATTTCAACATCGGACAGTTTCGTCAGAAGAATCTCGCGAGTCTAAAATATATTTTACTTTGCTTATAAAAGGGTTACAATACGTCATAGAGGGATGGAAGCAAAAGAAAGAGAGAGAGGCCCTGGCATGTTGTATGGAGACTAGGTCATTTTTCAGCTACATCTTTGTAAACTGGAGAAACGAGCCAGAAACACCTAGCAACAATGTAATTTTTGTGGCAGAAATGTTTTTCACTAGTATGAACTAAAAATGTTTTTTCAAGATGTTATGATAGTTATGATATATCAAGCAATAGTTATCATTGTGCGACAATATTCTTGCAATTTGGTTAACATCACACCAAAAAGATCTTCAACAGACTACTCTTCACTGTCAGCCATCCTAAGCAGTTGTTAGGAATACCATATTGGTTGAATGCCTCAGCGCATGTGCAGAGCGGGAGATACATGATTTCTTTCCAATAAACTACATCCACTAGATGCAGATAGGTGAGCAAAGCTGATAATTGGAGCCATTATCCGAGTGGATAGCTATGGTGCTATTGATATACCGAGTGGGAGAACTTGAAACATGTATCTCCTTTCGTTGGCTGCGAATCAGAGGTATTTTTGGCACTCAGACTGGAACATAGGTGTCCTGTAGGTCTAAGGTGACTAACCAGTCTCCAAGTCAGAGAGCGGTTGTACCTTCTTGATCGATTCCATCTGGAACATGGGCAGATGTACAAGGTAGTCTTTGTTGAGGAGCTTCAGGCCGATGATCATACACATATCTGATATACCTGTGACGATACGGGTTAGAATAGGTCTTCAGCAACCCATGCTTGCCATTAAAGGCGACTAACAGGGTCAGGTGGTCAGGCTTGCTGACATGGTTGATGCATGTCATTGTATAACAATTGTGTAGATTGATGCTATGATGTCAATCAATCTGATCCAGACTCAATTACATACAGACCGCCATCATATAGCTGGAAAATTGCTGAGTGCAGCGTTAAACAACAAACAAACAACGTCTCTGACATATTCTTCTTTGACACGAGGAATACCAGAGAACAGAAACCTCCGCTGGTATCCGAGTTGGCAAGTGCTCAAATTTCTCCCTTCTCAAGTAGAGTCTTGATGGCTAAAGTACGCATTTGCCAACTTGGTCATTCCCAGATGGAATCAAGGACCTGTAGGGTGGGATACATGTGTTGGACTGATGGAAGTGCAGCTTGTACCCAGTTCAAATCATGTCAAGAATCCGGCAGTCAGATGTGAGAAGCTGCCAATTGTTGATGTAATCTCTGATCCGTTCCCCCACTTGTCATGGGGATGGTGATAGATTGAAACCTGGTGGGCATCCAGTGACAAAACAAGGTTGATAGGGTTGGTTGATGTAGAGTTACACCTAGGAAGTCATGAACAGCACCCTCCCATGACCTTAGGGATTAACGACTGAGGAAAGAGGGCATGGCGTAACAAAAAGAATATCGGACCAAAGCAACATGTTTCATCTAGGGTGGATCTTAGGGATGAGGAAGCGAGTTGACAGGCCTCTTGTTAGATGTTGCCGCGAGGTTGATGGTAGACATTCCGTTTTGTCCTGATGCACCTCATTGATGATTTGGTGCAACTTCTGATTAAACAGCACTGCAGCTGTGATGGGTTGTGCGAGCAGACTTCTTGACGGGCTCTGAGATAAGAGGTGTTGTCTTCAGGTGAGCTGAAGCTGACTAACATCTACATCTGCACCGAGATAAGATCTTCCTGCATTTTCAAAATACTCTCCTGCACAGAGTGAACAAAGCCCATCTAGTCCAGTCGTATCTCCATCAGAGTATCCTCTGTCAATTACTTAAATGACTCACGGAGAGGAAGCATTGCGTGACAAACTCTGGCAGCAATCCAACTTATGTAAGTATCTTATTTATACATGAAGGCCAAGGCAGAGGGTTGAAACTAGGTTCTGGTGAAGGTGTGTCGACAAACTCTGGCCGTTCAGGCTTGTGGGTTGACAGGTCAGGTGCTGCAGGTGGCCGTAAGTTAGGCAGCAGGTGATAGATTTCTTCCATCAGTTCAACAAAGGTGTAATTGTGTCGTAATATACTGACAGCTGCTGCTTCCTCTACACCACTGCCAACCAATGTAAGATCTGTTGGGATCCATGGCCACCCTGTCTGTAGCATACTGTTGACTGTCAACTGGGTGTGAGCCACGGTCACGTGGAAGGAGTAGGATCCCTGTTGTAATCCTGCTGATCCGTGCAGGGCTTGATGTAATGGTCAGCCTCAGCAGAGGGTATGTCTGTGGAACATGTGCCCACCCTGTGCTTAACTGTTGAGGACAGTCGTCGCCACAGATGCAGAAGGTTTTGCTTCTGATCGTCTTGCCGATACGCTAGTGGTAGCTGCTAATCATGTGGACGAGGAGGGGTATCTGTTATGTAAAGTTAAGGATCGTGCTGAACACGAGCTGTATGCCTATCTGCCAACATGTGGTCTATACCAACCTCCATACTGACGACAGTGGTTGGTGAGGGTGAGTCCATGGTCCAAAATTACGTAAAAAATACTACCTATACAATTTTTACACCAAAATAGTACACACACACACACACACACAAGTATGATTAGGATTGCTGACAGTGAAGAGTATGTTTGTTGAAATTCTACAGATGTTGCAAGAATATTGGCTATGAAGTAATAGAGGCAGTGTATTCAAAGGAATATAACTTTGTTCATTCCAACAATGGCACAGGTGAGAATAAAATATGCTATTGGCATATTTTAGGTTTAAATGAAACATTTTTCTAGTATGTGACCCCAATTGATTTTCCTTGAAGATGTAAATATAGACATAACAATTCATCTTGAGTCACGGACTTGCTCATACTTAGTTTTTCAACTAAATATCTGCCTATTCATGCCTTTGTCTGATAATTTTCATTACAATATTTCAAAATTTTCCCGCAACATTATAACTTGACATTTTGAGAGCCAAAAAGGCTACCCCGTATTAGTACTGCGATTTTATTGTTACCAGCAAACAGGACAATTCATTATGTATTATTGAGGCTACAACTTACCTCTGATCGTTTAACTTTACTTTCTTCAGCTGAGTCACCAACTTCGTCATTGAGACTTGTAGCAATATTTTCAGCCAATCGTAGAATATCTGTATCACAGCACATGATATACGGCAGTGAATAGAACTGTTGAAATCACACCGAAATAAACAAATATTTGGAGAAAAAAAATCTTATGATTCTACCTATACCTACCTTGATTGCCTGCCTGACTGCTTGTTGTTACTGACAAGTTTTGGACCATGTCCCGAAGTACTTCACTCACAGACTCAGACCCTGTCTGAAGGCTGAGCACCTGGCAGCCACAACAGAAGAGATTCATAGAGTTGTGTTGAGGTAACAATAAATATTTAAGCATGTTTTCAGTTTCCCAACCAACGCTAAACTGGAGGCCTGATTATAAACTCTTTTCTTGTTCTTTCTCCAAGTTGCACCACACTTAAAATCATCATTCTAATATTGTCCATAGTTTGTGTCACAAGCATAATTTTGTTGAGCTTCACCATAGATATACCAGTCATTATCTTATATATGTGACAAGCAGGCCATCAACTGGAAGGGTTGTTGAACTGGAAATTACTGTTTTTCATAGAAAGAAAAAAAAGAAGAGTTGAAAAACAATAATAAAAACAACCTGCATGAGCTGAATAAGAAAACACAGCTATTTCATTTCAATGAGCTGAATAAGGAAACAGCGATTTCATTTCGATGAGCTGAATAATCAAACAGCTATTTCGTTTCGATGAGCTCAATAACGAAATACAGCTATTTCAGCAACTCTGCACAACTAATCATAGCATCATAAACCACAAGGCCACCTTGTGAATAGGAAGGTGTCTTGTATCCAGTAGTGCCAATCATATCTCTCTCAACATTCATAGCAACAACTGAACTTCTGCCATTGATTTGTTATCCGTTTTGATTATTCTGTATCTCCTCATGAAATAATTACATTACATAATGCTACTGTAGTACCATAAGAAGAATTACAGCATTCAGAATTAGATTTGGACAACAATCATACATAGTTCAGAACTAACCTGTACCGAGACAGTGACAGAGGTGCTTGTATCATAAGAATCAAACACCAGGATGGACACATTGTGTGTGTAGTTCCTGCTCTCCAGCCCTGCAGGAAGTGTCAGGTGGGAGGTTGACGACTCCTGGCCATAGTACAGCAGCATGTCTGCAAGACAACCTTAGAATATAGGACTGCACCACTAAAGGAAGGGCAAGGACCTTCATATTAGTATTGTTAATCTGGCATGCAATGTCAATAGCAATATGAAAGAACCGGGGGTCCTTAAAATAGTGTTAAGTACAGAATACATCTAGCCATCAATCACCACTAGCTGACAAGTTAAATTGCATTTAGTCAATGTCATCACAAATCGATATAATGAAGTCTCATATAATTGGATAGATAGAGGTTATCACGCGAGTGTGTTTGGGGATGGTAAATATCCTGCATTAGGAATAAACATTGTATTTAGCGAGCCTTGGCGAGCTAAATACATAGTTTTTATTCCTAATACAGGATATTTACCATCCCCAAACACACAAGCGTGATAACCTCTATCTATCCCCAAACACACAAGCGTGATAACCTCTTTATCATAAAATGTCATGCTTTAATTCTGTGCTTTAAAATCGCTATCCCTCTCTCACAAACATTACCGAAACATTGCGAGTTTTCCTGGAATGCGCGCATTAATATTTATTACGTCACAGGGTAAGTGATGTGTCAGTCGGACAGTGACAGTAGCCAATATAGTTCCAACTGAAATCTGTTTCTTATACAGTGGCGAAGCAACATATACGCAAAACAACAGTTGTTTTTAATTGCCTTTCGCGGCAATCCATCGGTCTGTCCGCTAGAGTAACTGCCCTTTGTCAAAGGGAAGCTACTCTAACCCTAGTCTATGAGACGTCACGGGCACGGTCAGACGTTGTTGACAGTCGGTCTGTCCTGTCATAAGGTTAAGAAGTGTAGTCAGATGTACACACAGCGACAAAACCAAACAAGGTAACAATTCAAACATATTTCGGCCAAATCCAACTATTTTAATTTGTGGAGAAGGTTTCAAGTCGCAGAGGTTTACAAGCACAGATATTGCTACTGATCCTGCTTGGCTAGGCCTCGCGCCCTCGCAAAATTGTTTCGAAATTTATACCTCCAAAGTAGCCAAAACTTATAAAATGCCTTAGCTACGTCACAGTTAGACACTGATTTTCAGTATATTAGACTGTTCTTTTGATAATGATAGCAATTATCCCTGTTGTTTATCCAGATTCCCGATGGTTAATTTTGACTCGATCGCCGAATGACGAGGACGACGCCATGTTTGTTTATAAACAGTGAAAGTAGTCCTACTTGACCTTTGATATTTGCATCTCTATACGCATATGACCCCAACGGATATCGTTTTTATCCGTTGGCTTTATCCTGCCGAGAAACCTGCCCATTATATGATAAAATGAATTTATGGGTTTTGCTCTGCAGTAAATACTATCTAGCTACAGCAAACCAGTGACCATGTGTTTGATTATCCTTACCAGGGCCCACTTGCACAAAGCGATCTTAGCGCTACGACTATTGTAAGCCTATGTTTAAGTATGGGAGTTATGATCATCATAGCGCTAAGATCGCTTTGTGCAAGTGGGCCCAGGGCACAGTGCTACTGGCTAGCTTTAATTTCATTACGACTGTCAGAAAAAATCAGAACTGTCTTATCTCTACATCCACCATGTGACTATATTTGATGCATTATTTATTTTGAACAATATTTGAGTTATATCAGTTAAGGTGAGGTGAAACGGGGATTAATGTCGTATTCATGATTAGTGTACTTCTATAGTGACATGCATGCACGTGTGTGGTTCTGTTTTAAATGACTCTGAGCCCACCGAACCTTGTTTCATCCCCTTAATGACGAGTGCCATGCAGAGTGACAACAAGCAGAGGCAGGTTATATGTATGAACCTAATCTGAGAGGAAAACCCAAAGAGATGTTGTAGGATTTGAACACTTTGTTGAAACCAAACAAATAGCCATGAAATGTCACATAACAAATGTTATACTTGGGATAACACTTTCAAATTCTAGCACTTTTGGGGGTTCACTCGATCCGTGATTCGAACCCACAATCTCAAGAGTTTGGCTGAGTGAGTTAGATACCTGACTTTGCATGGTGGCGATTAGGTGCCTCTCTGAGAATGTGGGTTAAAATCCTGGATGGGACTCAACCCCAAAAAGTACTAGAATCTGTACTTTACTAAGAAAGTGTTATCCCAAGTATAACATTTGTTACATTTTACCAATGTACTCATGAAATGTCACAACAAATAATAAAGTTGTTATCCCTAAAATGTTTCATGTTATTGACATATTCAAAGAGAAACAAGAAATGGAGAAAGTGTTACCATTTTGCCCAGCTTCATTCTGCAGATACATCCGATACAGCAAGGGCAAGTCTTCATCTACGAAGTTGTTGCACATGGCAGTGAACTGGGTGACGATGGCCTGGCCTGACTGGGGGGAGATGCTGCAGGACCCGGGGCTAGGGGGGCTGTTGGTGATCACAGTGTAAACTGTGGCACCTTCCTCAGACTCACTGTTGGTTGCTAGGATAGTCATTGTAGTGACAGTAATACATGTATCATGAAGGGAGATCTATACAAACTAAATACAGGCTGTTGGCACCTAGGCAAGTCATTACCTTGTAGTGACAGTAATACATGTATCATGAAGGGAGATCTATACAAACTAAATACAGGCTGTTGGCACCTAGGCAAGTCATTACCTTGTAGTTACAGTAATATCATGAAGGAAGATCTATACAAACTAAATACAGGCTGTTGGCACCTAGGCAAGTCATTACCTTGTAGTTACAGTAATATCATGAAGGAAGATCTATACAAACTAAATACAGGCAGTTGGTTGCTAGGATAGTCATTACCTTGTAGTGACAGAAATATCATGAAGGGAGATCTATACAAACTAAATACAGGCTGTTGGCACCTAGGACAGTCATTACCTTGTAGTGACAGTAATATCATGAAGGGAGATCTATACAAACTAAATACAGGCTGTTGGCACCTAGGATAGTCATTACCTTGTAGTGACAGTAATATCATGAAGGGAGATCTAAACAAACTAAATACAGGCTGTTGGTTGCTAGGATAGTCATTACCTTGTAGTGACAGTAATATCATGAAGGGAGATCTATACAAACTAAATACAGGCTGTTGGCACCTAGGACAGTCACTACCTTGTAGTGACAGTAATATCATGAAGGGAGATCTATACAAACTAAAAACAGGCTGTTGGTTGCTAGGATGGTCATTACCTTGTAGTGACAGTAATATCATGAAGGGACATCTATACAAACTAAATACAGGCTGTTGGCACCTAGGACAGTCATTACCTTGTAGTGACAGTAATATCATGAAGGGAGATCTATACAAACTAAATACAGGCAGTTGGTTGCTAGGATAGTCATTACTTTGTAGTGACAGTAATATCATGAAGGGAGATCTATACAAACTAAATACAGGCAGTTGGTTGCTAGGATAGTCATTACCTTGTAGTGACAGTAATATCATGAAGGGAGATCTATACAAACTAAATACAGGCTGTTGGTTGCTAGGATAGTAATTACCTTGTAGTGACAGTAATATCATGAAGGGAGATCTATACAAACTAAATACAGGCTGTTGGTTGCTAGGATAGTCATTACCTTGTAGTGACAGTAATATCATGAAGGGAGATCTATACAAACTAAATACAGGCTGTTGGCACCTAGGATAGTCATTACCTTGAAGTGACAGTAATATCATGAAGGGAGATCTATACAAACTAAATACAGGCTGTTGGTTGCTAGGATAGTAATTACCTTGTAGTGACAGTAATATCATGAAGGGAGATCTATACAAACTAAATACAGGCTGTTGGTTGCTAGGATAGTCATTACCTTGTAGTGACAGTAATATCATGAAGGGAGATCTATACAAACTAAATACAGGCAGTTGGTTGCTAGGATAGGCATTACCTTGTAGTGACAGTAATATCATGAAGGGAGATCTATACAAACTAAATACAGGCTGTTGGCACCTAGGATAGTCATTACCTTGAAGTGACAGTAATATCATGAAGGGAGATCTATACAAACTAAATACAGGCTGTTGGTTGCTAGGATAGGCATTACCTTGTAGTGACAGTAATATCATGAAGGGAGATCTATACAAACTAAATACAGGCTGTTGGTTGCTAGGATAGTCATTACCTTGTAGTGACAGTAATATCATGAAGGGAGATCTATACAAACTAAATACAGGCTGTTGGTTGCTAGGATAGGCATTACCTTGTAGTGACAGTAATATCATGAAGGGAGATCTATACAAACTAAATACAGGCTGTTGACACCTAAGATAGTCATTACCTTGTAGTGACAGTAATATCATGAAGGGAGATCTATACAAACTAAATACAGGCTGTTGGCACCTAGGATAGCCATTACCTTGTAGTGACAGTAATATCATGAAGGGAGATCTATACAAACTAAATACAGGCTGTTGGTTGCTAGGATAGGCATTACCTTGTAGTGACAGTAATATCATGAAGGGAGATCTATACAAACTAAATACAGGCTGTTGACACCTAAGATAGTCATTACCTTGTAGTGACAGTAATATCATGAAGGGAGATCTATACAAACTAAATACAGGCTGTTGGTTGCTAGGATAGGCATTACCTTGTAGTGACAGTAATATCATGAAGGGAGATCTATACAAACTAAATACAGGCTGTTGGCACCTAGGATAGTCATTACCTTGTAGTGACAGTAATATCATGAAGGGAGATCTATACAAACTAAATACAGGATGTTGGTTGCTAGGATAGTCATTACCTTGTAGTGACAGTAATATCATGAAGGGAGATCTATACAAACTAAATACAGGCTGTTGGCACCTAGGATATTCATTACCTTGTAGTGACAGTAATATCATGAAGGGAGATCTATACAAACCAAATACAGGCTGTTGGCACCTAGGATAGCCATTACCTTGTAGTGACAGTAATATCATGAAGGGAGATCTATACAAACTAAATACAGGCTGTTGGTTGCTAGGATAGTCATTACCTTGTAGTGACAGTAATATCATGAAGGGAGATCTATACAAACTAAATACAGGCTGTTGGTTGCTAGGATAGGCATTACCTTGTAGTGACAGTAATATCATGAAGGGAGATCTATACAAACTAAATACAGGCTGTTGGCACCTAGGATAGTCATTACCTTGTAGTGACAGTAATATCATGAAGGGAGATCTATACAAACTAAATACAGGATGTTGGTTGCTAGGATAGTCATTACCTTGTAGTGACAGTAATATCATGAAGGGAGATCTATACAAACTAAATACAGGCTGTTGGCACCTAGGATATTCATTACCTTGTAGTGACAGTAATATCATGAAGGGAGATCTATACAAACCAAATACAGGCTGTTGGCACCTAGGATAGCCATTACCTTGTAGTGACAGTAATATCATGAAGGGAGATCTATACAAACTAAATACAGGCTGTTGGCACCTAGGACAGTCATTACCTTGTAGTGACAGTAATATCATGAAGGGAGATCTATACAAACTAAATACAGGCTGTTGGTTGCTAGGATAGTCATTACCTTGTAGTGACAGTAATATCATGAAGGGAGATCTATACAAACTAAATACAGGCTGTTGGCACCTAGGATATTCATTACCTTGTAGTGACAGTAATATCATGAAGGGAGATCTATACAAACTCAATACAGGCTGCTGGTACCTAGGGATTGACTATTTGATCTTGAATGGTGGGAGACAGGGTCTGGTGCCCCTGTGATTTTTTAAATTTTTTGTTTTGGCCTCATTGTTTTTCACACAAAAGGCCAAATGTGCTGGTCATGCTCAACTTTCTTACAAAAAACAATTAATTGTTTGCTTCTCTACAGACAATTGTGCGTCTTGAAGCAGTGACTGACACATATCCTGTCTCTATACAAAATCCCAGTTTCCCCCAAAATATTAAAAGACTTTTTACTTTTACACATATTGTTACTTTAGGCTTATGCTATCACCTCCCTTTGAGCATGTTGGATAATTAACATACTAGTACTGTGTATTGTGTTCATTACAGAAGAAAGAGGTCAGTCATTACAGAATTACAGAATAACAGTCAATCATTAGAGTTACTATGTCAATCATTATAGAGTAGCCATGTCAATCATTACAGAGCAAACATGACAATCATTATAGAGTAACCATGTCAATCATTTTAGAGTAACCATGTCAATCATTACAGAGCAACCATTTCAATCACTATAGAGTAACCATGTCAATCATTATAGAGTAGCCATGTCAATCATTACAGAGCAACCATTTCAATCACTATAGAGTAACCATGTCAATCATTATAGAGCAACCATGTCAATCACTATAGAGCAACCATGTCAATCACTATAGAGTAACCCTGTCAATTATTATAGAGAAACCATGTTAATCACTATAGAGTAACCCTGTCAATCATTATAGAGAAACCATGTTAATCACTATAGAGTAACCATGTCAATCATTATAGAGCAACCATGTCAATCATTAGAGTAGTCGGGGCGGTCGGGTAGCCTAGTGGTTAAAGCGTTCGCTCGTCACGCCGAAGATAAGGGTTCGATTCCCGGCATGGGTACAATGTGAGAAGCCCATTTCTGGTGTCCCCCGCCATGATATTGCTGGAATATTGCTTAAAGTGGCGTAAAACCATACTCACTCACTCACTCATTAGAGTAGTCAGGTCAATCGTTACACAGTAACATTCAATAAGAGTAAAACATCAATCGCTACAAAGTAAACATGTCAATTGTTCCATAGTCAACATGTCAAACATTACATAGTAAACATATCAATCATAACACAGAAACAGTCAATCATTAGAGTAAACAACAGTTGTTGAGTAAGCAGGTCAATTGTTACAGAGTAACAGGTGAATCAATCAACATATGCAGTCATAGGAACATTGTTAAATGAAACAACAGTTACATTATATATAGGTAATGCAATGTGTAGGTACTATTTATTGTGATATGCAATACTATTAGGTGAAGAGATTCACAGCCTGTATGGTAGATAGTTATGCCAGATAGTTACCTGTTACCCTGATGTCATAAACATCGGAGACCTCAAAGAAGTTGGCCGACAGTACAAACACTGACTGACGAATGCCGGTAGTTGTTCCAACAGCAAGCTTGGCTGCATCTATAGGCAGGTTTGTGGAGGAGCGGGTGACGGACCACTGATAGGTCTGTATGGACAGTCCACTGTCATCACAGTTGACACACACAGCTTCCAAAGCCAGGAGCTCGGACGGGTTCAGCTTCACCCCACAACCCAACTTACACCTGCAGTCAACAACATGTCAGCAGGATCCACCAGAGATCACCTTGATTGTAACTGTTTAACTTAACAATATTCTTTCCAGCTTGCTTCAACAATAAAGCTGTAAATACCCAAGTTTTATATATATGAAGAAATGATTGGATTTTACAGCAGCTTCAGACAATAATGTCAGTTTCATTCACAAGAAAAGAGTGAGTAAGTTAGTGAGTAGGATTCTAAGCTGTTTTTAGCAATAGACCAGGAAAATCTAATCAGGGAATGGGCTTCTCACGTAGTAGATATGTGGACAATCAGGACCAACAAATACTTTAACCATTCGGCAACCCCACAGCCCCATTAGAAAAGTATACCACAAGTATTACTATCTGTCCTGCTTCAGTTCTAGTGAAGAATCAAGACAGAGAGGACTTATAATAAATTAATTAGATTAATTAGATTTTTAACATGATTAGAATCTATGAGGTGGTGTGGGGCAGCGGTCTGATCAGATTCACGTGAAGTATGAATGTTTGGTAGCATTGCCTACCTATATGGTATTGTTCATTAAGAACAGTCAATATATGGCTGAAATACTGCCGATGCGACATCAAATATGACCTCACTCATCAACAACAGGAACTGTCACAGCACCGTAGGGAACACATTAGCACATGTAGCGTCTCCTTGGGCAAGTGACCTTGTTTAAAAAATGCCTCTGTTCACCGAGCAGTGAATGGGTACCCAGTAGGATGATATTGTAATGTGGCTGATAACCTAGCGCCTCACAGGAAGCTTGAGTTGAGAATGAAAATCAAGTGCACACTGATTCATTAACCTGGGTAATAATACAGTGCTTTGAATGCTTTAGTGCATCGTAAATATGATCATTATTAGTATTTAATAGATACCTAACGGTATGTATCATTTTGGTACAGATTTCAAGGATCAATTTAATACCTCGGCTTAACTATGAGATGGACTTATGGATACTTATGGATATACCTGGTAGAAATAAATTAAAGGATTACCTCACAAGGAGTGATGGTGTCGTTGGGTTGGTGATGAGGACACTGATATTTGCGGCTGATCCTTCCAATCCTGACTTTGACAGTCTAATACTCACTCTGTATGTTTGCTCAAGTGTGAGCAGATCTGATGGTATTGTCAAAACTGCTCCTGCAATACCAGACAAATATGGGTCAGACCTGTCAACCCCTCATCATGACAATGTGGGAGATTTGACTTCAAAATGGGGGAGATTTGCCTCCAAAGGGGGAGATTTTTAAGATAGTGAAGATAAGATAATTTCCAACTTTTATTTTTAATAATGTTACAAAGAAAACCAAATATTTTGAAACAATAAATAATCAATAAGTTTCTTATACGTACAGCTTGCTTAATTTCCGTTTGCATTTTCCTCCTCCAAAAATAAACCCAGCACAATCTACCCATATAACTTTCGTTCAAAGATCATCTCAGATAAACGCAAACAGATATTGAAATTTCACAATCGGTAGCTTGACCAGTTGACGACGTGTTCAATCCGACCAGTTGTCAGGCTTCGTTACGATGCAGGTTTTCTGAGTATTTGGCGCGATGTTGGTTACAAAATTCGCCAAAGAAATATCAAATACATTTATCCTGACGCAACATCGTCGCCCTTAGTTTCAATAAGATATACTGTTTTTTTTCTGTCTGCGGTAGTCTGTTGACAGTCCCATTACTTCGCTTCTTAAATTTCCTAGAAATGTTCACATTATTCCATTCCAAGAAATGTATGCCATATTTGGAAGTACTATTACGTTTTACTACAATTTATAAATGAAATGAGTCTTGTTGTCGTTGTTGACCTTTCTGACCTTGACGTGTATTAATCTCATTGGTTGACTAGTACTGTTGTATGCAAATTAGATTGCAGATCTGGGACGCAAGCAAACTATTAGCCAATCAAATCGTGTAAAATAATCACATGATACATTCTCGCAAAATTTGATAAAATTCTGTTTTGATATTTTCTGTGCACACAAGTCACGATGTCAGTCAAAAGGAAATTTATAAGTTTCACTTTAAACTTTGACTTTGAAATCCTAGCTGTGAGGAAGCCTGATCGTGTAACTCATTGTTATTTCGACTACCGAATCAACCAATCACGCAGTGTTGTTTCTGAAGACGGCGCTTGCAGGACATATTTTGTTTTCATTTCCAAGAGTTCAATGACGTAACTTTGAGGTATGTTGATGTTTTAACAAAGTTTCTGACAAATCTGATAACCAATAAAGTCATGTATAACTGGACCGGCCATATGTATCTACGTTCTTAAATTATGGAAGAATAAACACGCTAAGAACATGAAGACAACAGTTCATTTCATGAAGTGATGAATACTTGGCTGATTTTTCATTTCAAGTTCAACCCTTCAGGCACCTGTTAGGACTATCCGAGTTTTCTTAACAGTTTACATTGTTCAATCGTTCACCATATGAATTTAATTACCATTTGATTACTGGACAAAGGCCCATCTGGGTCCCCCTGCCGGTGGCTGTGATAAGGGTCGCTAATCCGGGAGCCTACCGGACAGATCAGGACGCAAACTTCCCGTTCATTGTTTTCACTCACGGGACAATGAGGCGATTTTTTTAAATAATGAAGAATTCTGTTTTGCGGGAGAAATAGTCCATCTTGCGGGAGACTGGGAGATTTCATCAAATTGCGGGAGTCTCCCGCAAAATGTGGGAGGGTTGACAGGTCTGATATGGGTACACCGAATATGTAAAAAGTCACCAGCTCAGTCAATGTATTATCATATCAATATGAAGTCTATGGATCAGTCCCAGATGAATTCTGTGATTTGCAGAAAATTTAACTTACCGGTATCACAGAATTGTAGACAAATCGCAGAATTTGCCCTTTTTTATCAACAATACAGTAAATTTCATTATCTTCAAGCTTTGTTGCACTTAAATGATGCCAAAATATTTAACATGTGATTCAAAAATACAAAATATGAATCCTGCTCTAAAACAAAATTTGAAATAAATAATTCTCACTTCTAAACATTCTTGTGGTATTATGACTAGACTAACTGTTTACATTTAAACAAGAATAAATATCAGTGACACTATACATGTCTATTTGCATCATTTAATGTCTTGAAATGTCTAAATGTAAGAGATTAAATTCTTTCAACGAAAAAATTAGTTTGTATTAATTTTCAGATAGAAAAATGTTTTTACCACAGAAATGTGCAATTTTAGCCGAAGTTTGGTAATTTTACTGCAGAATTCTTCTGGGACTGATGGATGATTTCCTCTTCAGATATGTGCAAAAATAGCTTTGAAAGCATTGATATAGACCTCTTCAACAATCAATTCCAACGCCTAGATATAGGCGTGTTACCCAATCACTCATATTTTCAGTGACAGTTTTCCCTATACCCATGCTCTTATGGTTAAGATACACATAAACGTTTTAAGATTTACATTGCCATTTAATCTGAATTGTAAATGCTTGTCTGTTGTTTAAATCCCTATGGGGGGGAAATGATCTTAAATCAACTTCTTTTGCTGCTGAAGCCCTAGGCATACTCAAACGTCTCCATGGTCAAGTGGTACTGCGTCTGCCCGGAGAGCAGAAGGTCAGGTGTTCGATCCCCGTCTGCGTCATACCAAAAGAAGTTAAAAGATTGTTCTTGTTACCCTGTCTTGCGCTCGGCATTAAGAGGCTAAAACAAGGACTGGTCGGCTCGGAGTCAGTATACTGTCTGAGTGGGGTATTCATGTTAAACTGCGGCATGGTATATCAGTGGGCTAGCACTATAAATCAGCATTAGTCCAGACTAGTACAAGCAGACATACCCACTTCGCTATATAAGTGCAATAATCTTTGACTCGACATTAAACCTAATTTCACCTCACCTCACCTAGCCAAACTCTCTAATGTACAAATAAAGATACGCAGCTAATCTACCTGAAACTGGCAGGATGCTGTCAGCACTCTGTCCCGGCCACATAGTGTTGAAGAAGTCACATAACCCTCCGTTCTGTGCACAGGACCAGGCAAAACTACAACAAACAATTCATTATTGCAATGAAGCCTTTCTGATTCATCACTTGAAACTGTTAAGACCACTGACAATATCACACCTGTATCCTATGTTATATAAAGAGATCATGATATAAAGAACCTCCAAGTGGAATAGTGTTCCATCAAGAACAATGTCCTTATATTGAGAGGCCATTAGTACTGGATAAACACTGTGAAGAACATGTCCACCTCATTCATCTGCACTTCCAAGGTTCATACAGATATGGAACATGAAAATTCAAGGCCCTTTCAAGCTCCCAACTGTTTATTTCAAGGCTTTTATGGTTGGGTTAATAGCCTTAGTCTGTCAATATTTTATTAATTGCAGCAACTATATATTAGTTGTGAGACCTAAAAAGCAGTATGACAAAAACACATTTTCCAACAAGATTTATTTTTCACTCTTCAAAAATTTCATCTGTCATGAATTCTTCAGGGTCTCACTGAAACACCTCTAGCACACAAATTTATCACTGTGATAAATCTCACTGAAACATCTTTGGTACATATTTTTGTGTGCTTTAATACTTTTTGATTAACAAGTATATATCAGTTTTCAAATTCAAGACTTTTCAAACTAGTTTGGTGATTTTCAAGGCTTGTCAAGGTTATGAACACACAATGCCATTTAGAAAGTGGTCAAATGAAACAAATGTTATATGTGGGATTGCACTTTCTGAGTAAAGTATAGATTCCCGTTCTCTTTTTGGGTTGAGTCCTGTCCGGGATTTGAACCTACACTGCCAAAGTGAGGCACCTAATCGCAGCACACAAAGTCAGCGATCTAACCAACTCAGCCACCAAGGCTTCTACAAAAATGAAAGTCTGACAATTTCTAAATGGCATTGTGTGTTCATAGCTTTTGGCCATGGGAGCCATGCCAATTTAGACTACCAGTTGTGATCTAGACTACCAGTTGTCACCCTTCATTTTTGTGGAAGCCTCAGTGGTTGAGTGGGTTAGATCGCTGACTTTGTGTGCTGGCGATTAGGTGCCTCATTTTGGCAGTGTGGGTACGAATTCCGGGTGGGACTCAACCCAAAAAAAGTATGAGAATCTGTACTTTATTCGGAAAGTGTTATCCCACATATAACATATAAGTTTGACAATAAAAATCAAAGCTTTTCAAGAGGGTCTTCAAATTCAGGGCTTTTTCAAGCCTGTATGAACCCTGAGTTCCAACATAATAAACACCATTGTTGATTTTACTGGTGAAACCAATGTGGTATGCAGGCTGCTTGACCTGTCTTCAGAGTTGGGGCTATAGTTTGTACCTTATGCTTGACCTGTCATCAGAGTTGGGGCTACAGCCAGTTTGTACCTAGTTTTTGACTGGTCATCAGAGTTGGGGTTATAGCCAGTTTGTACCTGATGTTTGACTGGTCATCAGAGTTGGGGTTATAGCCAGTTTGTACCTGATGTTTGACTGGTCATCAGGGTTGGGGTTATAGCCAGTTTGTACCTGATGTTTGACTGCACTGGTCATCAGAGTTGGGGCTATAGTTTGTATCTAGTTTTT
Organism: Haliotis rufescens; assembly: GCF_023055435.1. NCBI lineage: Eukaryota > Metazoa > Mollusca > Gastropoda > Lepetellida > Haliotidae > Haliotis > Haliotis rufescens. The sequence continues at coordinate 53,295,248 of NW_025963779.1, read as the reverse complement.
GACTGGTCATCAGAGTTGGGGTTATAGCCAGTTTGTACCTGATGTTTGACTGGTCATCTGAGTTGGGGCTATAGCCAGTTTGTACCTAGTTTTTGACTGGTCATCAGAGTTGGGGTTAAAGCCAGTTTGTACCTGGTGTTTGACTGGTCATCTGAGTTTGGGCTATAGTTTATACCTGGTGTTTGACTGGTCATCTGAGTTGGGGCTATAGTTTGTACCTGATGTTTGACTGGTCATCTGAGTTGGGGCTATAGTTTGTACCTGATGTTTGACTGGTCATCTGAGTTGGGGCTATAGTTTTTACCTGGTGTTTGACTGGTCATCTGAGTTGGGGCTATAGTTTGTACCTGATGTTTGACTGGTCATCTGAGTTGGGGCTATAGTTCGTATCTAGCTTTTGACTGGTCATCAGAGTTGGGGCTATAGCCAGTTTGTTCCTGATGTTTGACTGGTCATCAGAGTTGGGGCTATAGCCACTTTGTACCTGATGTTTGACTGGTCATCAGAGTTGGGGCTATAGCCACTTTGTACCTGATGTTTGACTGGTCATCTGAGTTGGGGTTATAGCCAGTTTGTACCTGATGTTTGACTGGTCATCTGAGTTGGGGTTATGGCCAGTTTGTACCTGATGTTTGACTGGTCATCTGAGTTCTGGTTATAGCCAGTTTGTACCTGATGTTTGACTGGTCATCTGAGTTGGGGTTATAGCCAGTTTGTACCTGATGTTTGACTGGTCATCTGAGTTGGGGTTATAGCCACTTTGTACCTGATGTTTGACTGGTCATCTGAGTTGGGGCTATAGCCAGTTTGTACCTGATGTTTGACTGGTCATCTGAGTTGGGGTTATAGCTTGTGCTGGCATTCAGCACCAGGGGGCGATTTCTGGGCAGTGTCAGGAAAGATGCAGAAGGAGACAGTGATGTCACTAATGGTTCTGTGAGCATTTTCAAATAACCCTGAAACAACAAGGGAGGGTTTATGAACATTTCAATCTATACACGATTAGACTTTCTCATGTCATAGTTAATCTGTTGCCAGAGCAGGATTATATAATACTGCCAGCAACAATCAGTGAGAAATAGTCATCCAAATATATGGCATATGTAAGGATTTATTCATGTCTTTCACACCATTAGGGACCATACCAAATGTATTTGCCCATCATTATGTGTATCAATATGTCTAGATGTGTACCGTCGCGAGAACAAAGGGCAAGGTCATAGCACTGGCACAAGTTCTCTATGTATCTTGGGGCACAGGCAAATACTCGAGTTCCACAGACTATACAATGCAGAACTCCACCATTCAAAGTCGAAATAGATAGCACAATTTCACATAAACTGTATGGTTCATGTCGTCAAGCATTTTATGTTTTTAAAGGCATGTCATGCAGAAATGTAGTTTCATGAAACACGAGTGTTTAATGCCTCCATAAACTGTATACTTTACAGTACTTTATCAGCATACAAATGTACTCCACCTGACTGAAGAAGTGACCACCCATAGAGCCTGTGTTCTAACACTTTCACTTTGATAAAAGTGAGGTTTGAAGCTGTCTGACGAACTTGCATATTCTGTATCACTGTTGACTCCTGATTGGTCATTCATTATGGCTGGGACGAGTCCAGATTTACTACCCGGGTACCCACCCCACTATTACCCTACCCCGGGTACCCGCTGTTGGTTTCAAGAGATAGGTACAAATGTTTGATTAGGAATAGTTTGACCGTAGAAACTTATTTAGATATTTAGATACTTATATAAAACAATCTGGTCATGCATACACTGAAGTTTGACTGAAGTTTTATCTTTATTGAAACATATAAAAGTCAGAAGGAATGTGTGCATAGTCGGAAAGAAATGTGAACATAAGTCACTTATAGTGTAACCGTGGAAGTTCTAGATACGTTTTGCCATTAAACAATATATCACGTGACTAACCACAGGTCTGTGTTGTCCCGTTGGTATCCGGGTCCTACTCAGGAAACACCCGACCCGAGTACCCTTGTTACCTGTCCCAGCCCTATCATTCATGTTGTTTGATTGACAGGTGGCAATAGATTAACTCTATCTGTTGTTTTCAATAAGCAGCTTATTAATGAACAAAACAAGATTATACTCACACATGCTTGACTCTGGTATTCAACAGATCCTGTCCTGAAGACGATCACCAAACACAGCCTGTTGTAGCCAAGGGGCAGTATCTTTTTGCCGATATGAAACGACTCACTTAACACTACCGCAGAGGTCACTGGCAGGGTCACCTCTTGAAAATCATCTTCAAATCTGCATCTATGTGGATCACTGATCAAGTCTTGGGATACTGTCCAGTTGTATGACAAAATGGTCATCTCCTCGCACACAGACGAGTATGTGGATGTAAAATGGATGTCATGGCCCAAAGTGTACTCTGTAGCTGTCAGTAAGCTATCCCCAACACCGAGGATTTCAACGCTCATTGAACAACTGTGTGCATTTTGTACAGTGACTGTTAATGTCGAAGAGAACGTTTCATCACCGACGTTGGTGTACGCCGAGATGATATACACGCCTGGTACTGTAAACTGCTGACTGATGACTTGGTAGGTCTGACTGTCAGTCTGATCTGTCAGGTTGAAGAACGATAGAGGATAGGTGGCTCTTCCTGCTGGTGTTACTACTGACATGCTGGATGTACACAGGTATGTGGTATCTATTGCTAGCTGTATTACCACTTCATTAGATGAACTGCTCAGTACAAGGAACAGGAGAAGGCTCCCTGTGGATACACTGATGTTTTGGGGTAAGAGGAACACGTGATAGTCTGAAATCAGAGAACTTCTGTGTACTCCTCAGTTTTACATTTATCATCACCATCATCATCATCATCATCATCATTTAAACATGTTAGTCTTACAGACAAACAGATAGACATTGTACAAATTCTGATCATCATCATCATTTAAACATGTTAGTCTTACAGACAAACAGATAGACTTTCTACATTAAAACATGTTAGTCTTACAGAAAGATAGACATTATACAAATTCTAATCATCATCATCATCATCATCATCATTTAAACAAGTTAGTCTTACAGACAAACAGATAGACATTGTACAAATTCTGATCATATGAACTCCCAAGTTTCTATGACCAGGTGAGCACTGAAATCTATATCATGCAGTAAAATAGTTCACACTCACCTTGAAAGCCAATAGTATAGGATGCCTCGCCTGAAGGGTTGATTGTGCCTTTCAAGAAAAACAAAAGCATAGAAAGATAACCATGATGACATGAAAAGGTTTTCTCACAGTTTCGACTTCGTGTGCCATCCCATACAAACTAATAACTGAGATACATCTTCGGTTGTAAACTTTTTAGGGAACTGAGAATGTAATTTGAAAGTTTGTTTATTGTTTAACACCGCACTAAGCAATATTCCACCTTTAGAAGGTGGCCTGTAAATAGCCGAGTTTGGACCAGACAATCCAGTGATTTACATCATGAGCATTGATCCACACAATTGGGATATGATGACATGCATCAACCAAGTGAGCGAGCCCGATCACCCGCTCCCAATGGTTGCCTCTTACGACAAGCATAGTCGCCTTTTACGATAAGCATTGGTTGCTGAACACCTATTATAACCCGGATCTTCATGGGTGTAATTTGAAAGCATAACTCTTAAGAATGATGACCCAGGGTAATATTATGTACTGTGATTTTTATAGATCTTGTGTGGAGTCTGGTGCCATGGAAATATATCCATATCAAATAACTAGCTTGAATATATAAAATACATACTAAAGAAAATCCTCTGAGCTCCCATCTTCCTGAGGCAGGGTGTTAACTGACTATATGTTTCTTTGCTTGATTGTAGGGCGACCAGTGGCTATTGCGAGTTATGCCCCTTCTATGTCCCTCCTACTGCCCAATCAAATTCCACCTAACATATCACTTGGATTTGCTTCAAACACAATGGTGATGCCCAGTCAAGACGATCTGAGCAATAATCAAAATCAATATTTTAATAAAACGTGTCTTACCCCCTGAAATGCATCAAATCACGTGAGCAACTTGATTAAAAACATGAAAACATTTGGAAAGTGTCCGTAGAGTCCGAGCTGACGGTACACATTTTGCACATCCTGCAGTCAACCTACATCTGTACTTTGAAATCCATGTTGTTTACGAACCGAATGTATAGTTCGTTACGTTTTTCGTTTTTGATTGGACTATGCATTGACTCGTTAGTCCAGCCAAAATGTAACTCCGGAACACCAGCTTTGTTCGGCTAGGGTGGAAACTGGACTTTTATAGTCAGTTAACGCCCTTGCTTCGGGAAGATGCTGAGCTCCAGGTAACCATGACGAACTCCAAATTGAGACAATTAGGAATATCTAGGATAATTTGGTCTAAAATAAGTAAATTTTAAAAAACCTCTAATAATAACTATTAGCATGACTGACAGTATCGAATGTTACTCTGTACAGTATGACGACAAATCACACTGCTACTATGTAAAAACATTGCTCACTAAAACCAGCGTGTCAAAGTTGATTTATCCAGTCTATGTACTGGTGCTGTATTTTGGCACACTTGTAATACAGTTAACTGAATGGCTTGATTTGGAGCAAAATATTGTCATGATTCCACCAAACTCTGTGGTTTGAGGCAAGCGGAATAACAATATCAGTCAGTGTTAGAAACCACAGGGGTCCTGGAGGTCTTTTCCTATGGCATTTATACGATATTTAAGGACCCTTTCAATCTTTAACTCTTAATATTAGGGTTATCTAGATAAGGAAGGTAAAGTTGTCTTATTTTGCATGCATATTTTTATGAAGGTAAAGTTAATGAGGTTTGTATTGTATAAAGGAATGTTATCTTCAGGTGCTCATTTTGTATTGGTTATTCTTTCCCTGTTGACAGATACAGTATCAATTTCAAATACCCCGCAGGGATGCCGAACTCTTACCAATGCCACTACAATGATATGATTATATTATCCCAAAACTGAACAGCTACCAAATCCAGTTTAGCAAACATACCTGAGCACATCTGATTGTAATGCGACCAACTCAGTGGTCTGGTGGTAGAACATCCGCCCGGAGAGCGGAAGGTCCAGGTTTGATCCCTGGCCTCATCATACGAAAAGATGTTAGAAGATGGTACTTGTTGTTACCCTGCCTGGCGCTTGGCATTAAGGGGCTAAAAGAAGGACTGGTTGGCTTGGAGCCAGTATACTGTGTCTGAACGGGGTATTCATGTTAAACTGCGGCATTGTTTCACAGTGGGCAAGCACAATAAAATCAGCATCATTGCGGACTAGTACAAGCAGCCACACACAAACACATGCATGCACGTCGCTATCTAAGTACAATGATCTTGGAGGCAATGTCAAACCCCTTTTAACCTCACCTCACCTGATTGTAATGCAAGGATGATAACTCTGTTAAGATGTCTGTGAAACAGTTCACTGGCCATAATGATGAAGACATGTTAGATACTGATACTAGTAAATGGGCAAAGTTTATGCCAGTGACATATTTGTTGTTAACCGGTGCCTGATGTGAAGTACCCTGCTGGCACTGGGTACACAGGCTCAAACACAGGTACATCCCATCATGTACCCCTGAAGACCCGTCGACGATTAACTCACAGTATGATTTCTTACCTCGGACAATGAAGTTGTATGACTCCCATGGCATTAAGGTGCCGGGAGGCACAGTGAGAGATCCGTCACTGCCTACCACAGCATTTGGAGCCCACGAGGTGACTGGGAGGCCCTCCATGCCGTTCCGCTCAACCCTCCACGAGTAAGTGACTGTTCCAAAACAGTCAAGGCAGCTCACTTTGAAGGAAAGAGTTTCTGAAGGCTCAAATATCCCACCACACCCACTTTCACAGCTGAAACATAGGTAACATAGGCTACAGACACAGTTGAAACATAGATACAAGGCTACAGACACAGCTGAAACATAGATACAAGGCTACAGACACAGTTGAAACTTAGATACAAGGATACAGACACAACTGAAATATAGATACAAGGCTACAGACACAGTTGAAACATAGGTACAAGGCTACAGACACAGTTGCAACATATATAAAAGGCTACAGACACAGTTGAAACATACATACAAGGCTACAGACACAGCTGAAACATACATACAAGGCTACAGACACAGTTGAAACACAGGTACAAGGCTACTGACACAGTTGAAACATAGATACAAGGCTACAGACACAGTTGAAATATAGATACAAGGATACAGACACAGTTGAAACATAGATACAAGGCTACAGACACAGTTGAAACATACATACAAGGATACAGACACAGTTGAAATATAGATACAAGGATACAGACACAGTTGAAACATAGATACAAGGCCACTGACACAGTTTAAACATAGGTACAAGGCTACAGACACAGTTGAAACATAGATACAAGGCTACTAAATAAGTTGAAACATAGGTACAAGGATCCAGACACAGTTGAAACATAGATACAAGGCCACTGACACAGTTTAAATATAGATACAAGGATACAGACACAGTTGAAACATAGGTACAAGGCTACAGACACAGTTGAAACATAGATACAAGGCTACAGACACAGTTGAAATATAGATACAAGGCTACTGACACAGTTGAACTATAGGTACAAGGCTACTGACACAGTTGAAACATAGATACAAGGCTACAGACACGGTTGAAACAGATACAATGCTAATGACACAGTTGAAACATAGATACAAGGCTACTGACACAGTTGAAATATAGATACAAGGCCACAGACACAGTTGAAACATAGCTACAAGGCTACAGACACAGTTGAAACATAGCTACAAGGCTACAGACACAGTTGAAACATAGATACAAGGCTACTGACATAGTTGAAACATATATACAAGGCTACAGACACAGTTGAAACATAAATTCAAGGCTACAGACACAGCTGAAACATAGATACAAAGACTAGGGACACAGTTGAAACATAGCTACAAGGCTACAGACACAGTTGAAATATAGATACAAGGCCACAGACACAGTTGAAACATAGGTACAAGGCTACAGACACAGTTGAAAGATAGATACAAGGCTACTAAATAAGTTGAAACATAGGTACAAGGCTACAGACACAGTTGAAACATAGATACAAGGCTACAGACACAGTTTAAACATAGATACAAGGCTACAGACACAGTTTAAACATAGATACAAGGCTACAGACACAGCTGAAACATAGATACAAAGACTAGGGACACAGTTGAAACATATATACAAAGACTGCGGACATAAGAAAATACACATATATCAAAATCAAACTTTGCGCTGCTGCTCTTCTGTTACCTAAATTAGAAAAGAATCCATGCAATAGTTTCCAAGTCATAGATTGCACATATGTTTAAGTAAAAAAAAAATGAAAATAGCTGTATTTTCTCAGAAAATTGAAATATTGAAAACAAACTTTGCACTATTGGTATAGAAAGTGTTCACCAATTTTGTAAAAAGAATCTTTTTAGATGTTTTCAAGTTATAGGTCGCACAAAAAAATGTCCTTGGAAGAATGGACAGACTGAATTCCTTGACATAACTATACTGAGAGGCATTAGAAACGCATACTCAATTTTAAGATATAATTTTTTAAGAACATATGAGGTCCGTTTACATTTTACCTTGTTGACACTGTCCATTGTTGGTTATTACTGTAAACATGTCATATGGGTTGCAAACAAAAACTCTTTCTGAAAACGAAGCCAATCACCAAAACGCAACACACCACTGGGAATGCTGCTATCGATGCACATTTTGTGAAAGGCATGATGCACGTGCATCAAAGGTAGGCCCTATAAATGCACACCATGACATTTTGCCATCAGTTGCCTACACAATGCAGTGGTTAACGCAAGATCAGCATAATGAAGCAATGGGGATGTTGAATGCTGGTCGTACCCAAGAACAAGTTGCTGCTCATTTCCATTGCCATCAAACGACAATATCGAGATTACATGAGCGGTTGAGAACCACAGGCAGTGTAAGGGACCGTCCTCAACCAGGTGCACCGCCTGTGACGTCACAGAGACAAGATCGTCAAATCGTTAACAGCCACCTCAGAAATCGCTTCACGTCTGCCAGGTCAACGGCAAATGCAACCATTGTCTCCGTGGAAGACACATCAGTGACCGTACAGTGCGTCGTCATCTTGCTGCCAGGAATTTGAGGTGTCGACGACCCTACCGTGGACAAATCTTGACTCAGGCTAACAGGCTAGCACTGCAGCGATGGGCAGCTGGTGGAGGTAATCTCGGTGGTAGAGATTGGAGACAAGTTGTTTTTTCTGATGAATCACGTTTCACAGTCAGCTACCCTGATGGACGTTTACATGTATACCGGCGCCAACATGAACGATTTACACAACCATGTGTTATTGAACGTGATCGGTTTGGAGGTGGAGGTGTTATGGTTTGGGGAGCAATCAACGCAAATTTCCGCTCGGATCTTGTTGTTATTCAGGGGAACCTTAAAGGGGCACTGATCTAACGCAATTCCCCGGGACTGGTCGTTGCCTTTGTTATTGTTTTTTCCCCGTGAGTACCCGGATGTATAGCAGAAATCTAGACTAGTTCGCGACCTCTGCTGCGCCATTCGTAAGCGCATTAGTCACTTGTATGGGTAGTAATAAGGGCGTATGGTCACATTGATCAACAAAATGAAATACAGTTTTCGAGATAATAAGGAAATGTAGGTATCTTTGTGGGTAGCATCGGTAATGGTGACAAAGTTTTGATAAGTCACTTGCTTGGTAATTTTGCGATTTCCGTTTACGTTATATTGACTTGCAACACAAAGTAAATATTTCACTTGAGCATTGCTTTTTGATAGTGTGTATATTTTTTACTGTCAAAATGTGTAACATTTTCAAATTTATTAAACGCCTAAATATTCAGTTATTTAACAAAGTGGATGAAAATCATTTCCATCTGTATTATTATGATAACGTATTCCAAACATTTTGATGTTTAATGTCATCACCAAGAGACTGAAAATGTTACATTGAAAATTACATTTCTATGTTGTTTGGCTTCTAATCCTACATAATAATCTGTTGTGATGTTTGTAGGCCCTTTTGATCGTCTTAATCAATCTGGACAGATTTTTTAGTCAAAATGACTGAAATATTTACACATTTTATAAATTGCCTGAGAGAATTACATTTTACAAATTGACGGTAATATATACACGCTTACAAGGGACAGGCCTGTGAAAACAACGTCTATTGCGCATTGAAGAATTTCCCAACCAAGACGTAGAGAAACAAGGACGAATCGGTTAAAAGAGTGAAAACAAAATGCAAATACCATAATGACAACCTACCAAATTTATGTGTATAAATTTTTGGCAGCTTCCTTGTTCAAGGAATGTATCCATGAATATCCACACAAAGGAACAATATCCCACTCGTCTGCAGCTGTACAAAGAAACTTATTTGATGTCACGTGTCTCTGTAACAATCACATATTTTAAAAGGTATATATCGTTTCGGGATATTATAACCCGTGTTCGTTTCTCAACTGATCACTTGGATTGTTTCAGGTGTTTCACATAGGTGGCAAGTCTCAAGGGTCAGCTGAGAAAGCCCACGTGACAACTATTTTCATAACGTCCACGGTTCCTAAAAAATCCATTGAGTGATAGATAACAATGATCAATCAATCAACGTATTATCAGTTAACCCTTTGAACAAAGTATGTTGTTTTTACATCGGCACTTCACGCAAGGATATGAGTTTATTCCCTTTGTTTTAGTAAACCTAGACATGTAAACACTCACTTTTGACATATCCACTGTGCAAGATAACAGTGATTAATCAATCAATGTATTTTCTGTTAATCCTTTGATGACTAGGAGCGATCCATTGATTTTCACAAAAAAAAGTAAGTCAACTGATCATTCACCTCTTGCTGGTCTGCAACGTGCATATTACATAACACACATTTCACCTCACTTCAAACCTGGATTTAGATTGAATAATTACCCCAGACACAATAAATGCCAAATGGGAACCTTTGTCAGGTAATCTAAGTGGTGCTACCACTAATTGTACCTGTAATAAATTCATTAACTGAGCATCAAGTGAATGACGACAAATACACAAGTGTAGGGTTATACGAGAAAACGTGGATGACAACAAGGGGGTAGTAATCGTATTATCGACGCAATCCGAAATCCGAAAATGCTTTCACTGCATTTTTTTAGTGTTAACTATGACCATCTGGGGTATTTCCAAATGACGACATCCGATGAGCTCCGCCGTTCTTTTCGTCTGTTAGTTTAGGCTGAAGAAATTAATTAACATGCGCCCTTTGTCGAAATCTTTATAGATCACGGTTAACCAATCAGTGTTTATGCAAAAATGCGTAAAACAAATATTGCCTCCAGCCTCCAAGTTTATTTAGCTGTCCTTGCATACGGTAGCCCAGTCTCTGGTCACGCTCAGTTGCGTTGCGTATCATCCGGGTACTCACGGGGGAAAAAACAATAACAAAGGCAACAACCAGTCCGGGAAATTGCGTTAGATCAGTGCCCCTTTAATGCCAGACGTTACATCGACAACGTTCTACAGTCTGTTCTGCTGCCATTACTGACTCAACGTGGTTTACGTCGCCATGTTTTTCAACATGACAATGCAAGGCCTCACACTGCCAGGATAACAAATTCCTTCTTGCAACAGAAAAACGTTAATGTGTTGGACTGACCTTCAAGGTCCCCAGATTTGAACCCCATAGAACATTTGTGGGATGAACTTGGCCGCCGTGTCCGACGTCAACAAAATCCTCCACAGACGGTTCCACAACTGACTCAAGCTCTTCTGCATTATTGGAGACGTATTCCTCAGGCTGCAATTCGTCGACTATGTCTCTCAATGCCTCGCCGGCTTCAAGCGTGCATTGCTGCACAAGGAGGACACACTTGTTATTGACACCACTCGCCTTTAACGTCATTTTCATAGACATTAATTCTTTGTCACACAGTAACTGGTTATGAAATTCATCAGTGTAATCTTTAATTAGTCATTTGTATATTTCATTTCAGAAAAAAATTATTGACACTTAAATTTGAGTATGCGTTATTTGTGCCTCTCAGTATATATACCCTCTCACTTTTAGGACGGGGGTATAATAAAGAGAATTCTCTGGAATCCAATGTTTTTCAATAGAAAGGATTCTAATGAGCAACTACTTCCCCTCGGATACAAACCTGATGTTGAAATGCAGACTGACAACACCGCTGACCGCCACCAGGACAGTGTGGTTGCTGCCGGTCACATTGTCCGAGTCTAGGGTCATAGTGAAGGAGTAGTTCTGACCTGCAGTCAAATGTCGGCCTTCAATTGTCAGTACTGGTTCTGAACAGAAAGCAAACATGGTGTATTACTAATGTGTTTTAATATTTATTTCACGCCTCAAACATTTTGGGCATAATAGCATGTTTTTCAATTTAATATTGATTCAATTTCTTTACATTCTAAATCGACATCTTGAAAAAAAGATACACTTTTCTAACTTCATAAGTGATCTGACCTTGAAAACAGGATAATTTATCCTAAAAAACTACTTAATATTCACACTTGTCACCAGAGTCTAAACATTGTTTGGCACATCCTACCTGTGAAAGGAATTATTTGAGTGTCATTTCCGACACCAGGCCACATCTTAAGCACACAGTCACATGGCTGACCGTCCATTTGGCAATGCCAGGAATACCTGAAGTAAAGCAGTCGCAGATCAAGCCATCACTGAAATATCTTTGGCATACACAATTAGGAGATAAACATACTGTTTTCAATGTAGAGCTAGGTTACCTGCACTAAATGGAATTTGCGTAGTGTGAGGTTTCAAATGTTATTTTTAGCGTGGTCGATCAGAATTTATGGAACAACCAAAAAAAGCCTTTAAATATGATATGGTGCTCTATAGGCTCAAGCAGTTTGTTTACACCGTAATACTTCACTTAAACACATGACAGGTCCTGAAAGCATGTAGCAATTAAGGCAACTGTGTAAGCTATAATGAGGTGGGCACCCAAAACAATTCTAAGCAAGCTTTACAAAGGTTTCGTTCTACACCGCACGTCACTATTATGACGTCATATCGCTCAATGTGACGTAAAAGATATCATGCCACAGTTGAATATAGAAAACACCTAATAGGTGTCTCTGGTGTCCTCAAAACTTGAAATACATTCTTTATGTAGATTTCTATCATGTTTTCTGCATGATATCCATTGCCACACATCCTTTGAATATTGTAGTAACCACAAATTAACATTTTGTAGCCTATAATTGTGCATATACATTAGTACATTAGTAGTATGTCTTTCGTAAATCAGTGAGGTAGCCTTGTTTATATGTATTGACACCATTACACACACTGGTAATGAGTGTCCAAAGAAAGAAGTGAAAAGAAGGACAGAAAGACCATCTTTCTAAAACGGGATTAATGACACTGTGCATGCTGGAGCCTCAACTTACGTTCTATATCTTTCACATATAGTTTGTGTTTTCTTATTCAGGTGAACTAAGTAATCAAACAAAAGTGATGCATCTTCACATACTGTGTTTGACAAAGTTGTGTACAAAGAACAATACCTGATTGTAGTGGGAAGGCCCACGTTGGGGTTGTAGCTGGCACTGGCATTAAGGACAAGAGGGAGATTTCTATCATGGGCCAGATGTGTGACGCTGGGGGACATTACGACAACAAGGGGCTCATTTACAACCTGCAGGAAACCCTGGAATTAAGAGTGAGCACATTCAACCTACATTGTGATGCAAACAGAAGAATTAAGCCATCAACATTCAACCTGCATTATGAGGCAAACATACAGGAAGCATTAACATTCATCTTACATTACGAGTGAGTGAGTGGGACACCAGAAATCAGCTGCACACCATGTACCCATGTGGGGAATCAAACCCGGGTCTTCAGTGTGACGATCGAGAAAACACTGCAACGGTAACCATTCGGCTGCCCCACCACCCCACTTACATTATAAGCAAACAGACAGAAGCCATCAACATTCAACTTACATAATGAAGAAAACAGGAAGCCATCAACATTCAACTTACATTAGGAAGCAAACAGACAGGAAGCCATCAACATTCAACTTACATAATGAAGAAAACAGGAAGCCATCAACATTCAACTTTCATTAGGAAGCAAACAGGAAGCCATCAACATTCAACTTACATTAGGAAGAAAACAGACAGGAAGCCATCAACATTCAACTTACATTAGGAAGCAAACAGACAGGAAGCCATCAACATTCAACTTACATTAGGAAGCAAACAGACAGGAAGCCATCAACATTCAACTTACATTAGGAAGAAAACAAACAGGAAGCCATCAACATTCAACTTACATTAGGAAGCAAACAGACAGGAAGCCATCAACATTCAACTTACATTAGGAAGAAAACAAACAGGAAGCCATCAACATTCAACTTACATTAGGAAGCAAACAGACAGGAAGCCATCAACATTCAACTTACATTAGGAAGAAAACAGACAGGAAGCCATCAACATTCAACTTACATTAGGAAGCAAACAGACAGGAAGCCATCAACATTCAACTTACATTGGGAAGCAAACAGACAGGAAGCCATCAACATTCAACTTACATTAGGAAGCAAACAGGAAGCCATCAACATTCAACTTACATTACGAAGCTAACAGACAGGAAGCCATCAACATTCAACTTACATTACGAAGCTGACAGACAGGAAGCCATTAACATTCAACTTACATTAGGAAGCTAACAGACAGGAAGCCATCAACATTTAACTTACATTAGGAAGCTGACAGACAGGAAGCCATCAACATTCAACTTACATTACAAAGCCAACAGGAAGCCATCAACATTCAACTTACATTAGGAAGCTAACAGACAGGAAGCCATCAACATTCATCTTACATTAGGAAGCTAACAGACAGGAAGCCATTAACATTCAACTTACATTAGGAAGCAAACAGGAAGCCATCAACATTCAACTTACATTAGGAAGCTAACAGACAGGAAGCCATCAACATTCAACTTACATTACAAAGCTGACAGACAGGAAGCCATCAACATTCAACTTACATTACGAAGCAAACAGACAGGAAGCCATCAACATTCAACTTACATTACGAAGCAAACAGGAAGCCATCAACATTCAACTTACATTAGGAAGCTAACAGACAGGAAGCCATCAACATTCAACTTACATTACGAAGCTGACAGACAGGAAGCCATCAACATTCAACTTACATTACGAAGCAAACAGACAGGAAGCCATCAACATTCAACTTACATTACAAAGCTGACAGACAGGAAGCCATCAACATTCAACTTACATCGTGAAGCAAACAGGAAGCCATCAACATTCAACTTACATTAGGAAGAAAACAGACAGGAAGCAATCAACATTCATCTTACATTACGAGGAAACAGACAGGAAGCCATCAACATTCAACTTACATTACAAAGCTAACAGACAGGAAGCCATCAACATTCAACTTACATCGTGAAGCAAACATGAAGCCATCAACAGTCAACTTACATAATCAAGGAAACAGGAAGCCATCAACATTCAACTTACATTACAAAGCAAACAGGAAGCCATCAACATTCAACTTACATTACAAAGCTAACAGACAGGAAGTTATCAACATTCAACTTACATAATGAAGCAAACAGGAAGCCATCAACATTCAACTTACATCGTGAAGCAAACATGAAGCCATCAACATTTAACTTACATCGTGAAGCAAACATGAAGCCATCAACATTTAACTTACATAATCAAGGAAACAGGAAGCCATCAACATTCAACTAACATTACGAAGCAAACAGGAAGCCATCAACATTCAACTTACATTACGAAGCAAACAGGAAGCCATCAACATTCAACTAACATTACGAAGCAAATAGGAAGCCATCAACATTCAACTTACATTAGGAAGAAAACAAACAGGAAGCCATCAACATTCAACTTACAAAATCAAGGAAACAGGAAGCCATCAACATTCAACTTACATAATCAAGGAAACAGGAAGCCATCAACATTCAACTTACATAATCAAGCAAACAGGAAGCCATCAACATTCAACTAACATTACAAAGCTAACAGGAAGCCATCAACATTCAACTTACATTACAAAGCTAACAGACAGGAAGCCATCAACATTCAACTTACATTACGAAGCAAACGGGAAGCCATCAACATTCAACTTACATAATCAAGCTAACAGGAAGCCATCAACATTCAACTTACATTACAAAGCTAACAGACAGGAAGCCATCAACATTCAACTTACATTACAAAGCTAACAGGAAGCCATCAACATTCAACTTACATTACAAAGCTAACAGACAGGAAGCCATCAACATTCAACTTACATTACGAAGCAAACAGGAAGCCATCAACATTCAACTTACATTAGCAAGCTAACAGACAGGAAGCCATCAACATTCAGCTTACATTACAAAGCAAACAAACAGGATGCCATCAACTTTCAATGACATTCACATGAGAAGCTACTTTCCAATGTTGAGAAAAAGTTTGGCAACATTTGAACATTATGGTCTGGTACTATGCTTCTGATGTTCAATCACATTAACAGGTTCATCAAGTCCAGCTAGTTTGAAAGAATTACTAGCAGCCATGTAAAAACAATCATGGCTATCTTAACAGTCCTCCATACAGAATATACAAAGCAACATGCATTTTGTGACAAGAAAACTACTCACATACAGAGTTCTGCTGCCCACAGAGGAATGGGAGTCATGTTTTTCAAAGGTCACGCCTACTCTGTAATAACCCTGAGGTAAAGCCCCTGCAGAGATGTGAAGAACCTCACTGTTCCCACTGCCAGCAGTCAAGGTGACAGATTCAAAATCTTCCTCCCTATAACACATGCTGGTATCCTCCTCTTTGTAAGACACCACTGTCCAGTGGTAGTTCTGGGAGGTTAACACACAGGACACTGTACTGTACAGACTAAAGTACAAATCACGGCTTCTAAAGTACACTGGGGCAGCTTGAATACTCCTGGATGTTCCATTCACAATGGTGTCATTAGTACACTGTCCCACATCAATCTTCTCATACACTACATCCAGTGATGTTAGGGACTGGCTGGGTGTGGGGCTAGTTGTTGATGCATTGATGATGAAGTTGCCACCCCTTCCCAAATGTGTCCCAAACAAGGCATATGTCAGTCCCTCTGTGGATGAAGACAGCAGAAAGGTAGAAAGAGGGTAGCTACTTCTGACTGATGGTGTAAGAGTTTGAAGGCTGGGGATGCAGGAGTCCTGTCCACCAATGTCCACTGACACTGAAGAGGAGGAATCATTGACCAGCAGCAGGAATGTTATGTAGCTGTCTACAGGGACTGAGGTGGTGTTGCTGTCGGATGTTATGTATAATTTGTTGTCTGGAATGAAAATATCATGCCAATATGGATGCAATGAGATCATAATCAATGTGGGAAAACATTTATTTCTTTAGTTTTGAGACATACGCTCACACATCCCCTAAAACTTACAGAGCTTTGCGAAAAGAACAAACAAATCATACAACCATTACATCAATGCTAATGAAACAGCAAAACAGAAGTTGTGGAACCCAACCAACACACAATGCAAGGACATATTTCGAACCGGCGTGACCTTCCTTGTATTTCACAGGGATAGGAATTAGCACTATCTGGCGAGTCCGGACCAATTTGCTAATGTTAAAGGTATCCTAAGGGATACATCTTCAATTCCTGCCTGTTTGGGAAAGTGAATGTTGTTTTGTGATGTGGTCAGCATTATTCCAGGCAGTCTTGGTCAGGTAAACAAATGGTTGATAGCATCAACAACAACGAACACAGGGGATGATGATACCCTATCAGCAAGGTTATACTGTAACCCCTCCATATCAAGTCAGCTCTGGGGACCTACCCTGCCCTGGTACCCCACTGGGTACATGCCAAGATGGCACTGATCGACACCTACCCCTGACTGGCATCATGTGGACAGCAGACCCCTCAGATGAAGCATTGGTTAGGGCTGAAATAAAAGTTTCATCAATAGATAATTAACAAACATGGTCACAGTTTCTCTGATAAATACACCGATAAAGTTTCATATATTGAGTCAACGTGAGTTTGGTTTAATAACACAGGTTTACATAGTATTTCACCTATTTTGGGGTTATGAGAACAGGGAGGAAAGCCTGCAGTGATCCAGGCCTAACATATATTCCACTTTTGTAGAACTCACGGTTACTGGATCAGGGAGAATCTAGGATTCACACTCGTGATCCTAGCTTTCTGGCATGCCAAAGTGATGAAGGGAATTTCAGCACCTTAGGTAAGGAGTCACCTGTGTCCCCTAGTCAGCATGAACAAGTTTGAAAGGAAGCTTAACACATCTCTTGTGAGACTACATTGAGTAATATGTTGCCTGTTCCAACATCAACAGATACTGTTTTCACCTGTGACGCTGATGTTGTAGAGCTCAAATGGGTTGAAGAAGTGTCCAGGTAAAGTCAGTGTTGTTTTGTCGCTGTTCAACACAGCATGACCCTCCCACATCTGAGGAGGCAGCACCCCGACTTGGCCTTTGTGTATGTCCCATGTGTAGGTGACACTGCCCAGTCCGTCACAGTCAGTGCAGGCTACTGTCAGGGTCACAGGCTCTGTAGAATCGTCCCCACACCCTGATGTACAGCTGAAGTGGAAATGACTATATTTTCCAGCAAATCTACAGACGATCCACCAGCAATAGTGGACATATTAAATGTTTTCAGTGCTACGGCTTGTTTTGTTGTATCAGTCAGTCTCAGCTTAACATGAAACATGGTACGTGTGTGCATGCCATTATTCAATGACAACCTGTTATTGGCATATCTGTTCTTACTTGATCTGCAGTTGCATGCTGACAACACCACTGACCGCCACCAGGACAGTGTGGTTGCCCCCGGTCACATTGTCCGAGTCTAGGGTCATAGTGAAGGAGTAGTTCTGACCTGCAGTCAAATATCGTCCTTCCATCCTCAGTACTGGTTCTGAACAGAAAGCAAACAGGATGTATTACAAATGTGTTTTAATATTTATTTCACGCCTCAAACCTTTTCAGCATGAATGTTAATATTCTCTGAGAAAATCTGTTTTCTTCTTTAATCAAATATTGTTATAATTTCAATATTATCTAAATTGAAATCTTGAACAAAACTACACCTCCTTATGGTTGGGAAAATCTGCAAACAATGTAGTTTATTATGCCATCTTATATTACAGTTCTGAAGAGAATTTTCAGAGCATTTCTGGAAGACAACAATTTTATAAGTGATCTGACTTTGAAAATTGGGTAATTTATCCTAAAAAACTACTAAATATTCAAACTTGTCACCAGAGTCTAAACATTGTTTGGCATATCCTACCTGTGAAAGGAATTATTTGAGTGTCATTTCCGACACCAGGCCACATCTTAGGCACACAATCACACGGCTGACCGTCTATTTGGCAATACCAGGAATACCTGAAGAAAAGCAGTCGCAGATCAAGCCATCACTGAAATATCTTCGGCATACACAATTAGGAGATAAACATACTCAGGGTTTCCCCTGACGCAGAATTCTTGTGTATATGACTCTCAATTAAGGAAAAATACGTCCAGAAATAAATGACTGCGTCATGACTGACGCAATTTCAAAATATCTATGTTGATGTTTACCAGCTTTGGAATGAAAATATTACAACTACTCACCTGAACTTAATTTAAAAACATTTTCTGAAGACAATATCTGCAAACATCTTAAAATTTATATCTAGTTTTCAATTAATCATCGTTTTTAGAAGTAACATAACTTCGCATAACACCACTGCCATGGGCTAATTTGCATAGCCTGTCACATGACCAGACTTTTCTCTCGTTTTAAAACAAATGCTAAAATCAGAACAGCCGGGGGCTTTACATATTGTTTTGCATAATTATATAGATAAGCTACTAAAACTGTGTGAATGTGAGGTACAAGACAAAATATATTTATTCATCAAAGTGAACGTAACTCTCACACTCCGTGTGGCTTCGATGTCAGCACGTGATGTAAACAAAGGAAAACTCCGCAAATGGACAAGGTTTTTCATGTTTCGGCATATTTTCTCACTAAAAGTTAACCATGACATATGTTCATCTAGATGTGTAGACTCGTAAAAAATGAAACAGAAGAAAATATTATCATTGTTGCAGTGAATGATGTGATTTGGCGCGGTCACGGTATGTGGTTAAGTGGAACCTATGGAACGGGGTAAACGGAAGTTGTAGGGACACATGTTTTTGCCAAAATTTAGGTAAACATTATTGAATGAAATTTTAAATAAAATTAATAAAATAGATGACAAACATAAGGTCAGATATACAGAGAACACATTTTTATTAACAACAGGATTAACTTGCATAATTCAATTCAGATTTGTTATGATATTTCCGATGACGGATCATGACAGCCTGAAATGAGACTGAAGAAAAGTCTATTTTTTTCAGGATTTAATTGCCCATAATTAGGGGTGCGTATTATACACGAATAAATATGGTATATACAAAATGTAAAGCTTTGGGCATGTTTGTTGTTGCTAATAAACTGTATTCAACCAGAAAATATCACGAGTGTTCACAATTCTTCAGTTCAACTTCACTGTTGATAGATAATACAAGATAACTAGATAAAAGATGTAAATGAGTTAGTGGTATTAAATTATAATCTGACATGAAATGTATTTTAATATCCATCCATGATTAAAAATTATGTCTCACAGTTGAGACTGATGTTATTTATTCATCCTGTATTAGTGTCACTGTAAATTGTTTCATGAGCTGTGAAGTAATTAAGGATTGTGAAAATATAAAACCAACAAACTTTGTTTTTCATTCATATATCCTTTATTTCTCTGTAGTACAATCAGCTGAGAACATTAATTAGCACTTGTTAACTTAAACTAAAGACATATAATATTTAAAAGATACTTAACTTTAAGTGTAACATTAACAGTGAACACTTTAAATTTCATTAATCATACAATAAAACATTTGACTCTCAAAAAATATTTTTGACTCCCAAAAATTCATAGGCTGAGTCAAGGTGACTCTCAGATATTGGAGTCTAGGGGGAACCCTGCATACTGTTTTCAATGTAGAGCTAGGTTACCTGTATATTTAACCACACTAAATGGAATTTGGAATCGAAAGTGCAGTGTTGGGTTTCAAATGTAAAATTTAGTGCGGTCTATCAGAATTTATGGAATAACAGACAACAGCCATTCAAAATACAAAATAAACATAACTGAAATATCTTCAGTATACACAATTTATTTCATACAGATTTAAATTCAGATTAATATGATAGTCATATATTTACATTTAGTACTAACTACTAAATGACTTTATCGTGCGTATCCAAACCATGGGCTAATCACGTCTGTCACCCAATCACCCCTCGTAACTCAATCACCCCCGGGCCACCACTCGGCACCGTGCTACTAATCGCTTGTACGTTTCCTTTGTACCCAGTCGCGACCGTTTCGCCGATTACGTTTTGAATACCATCTATTCCAACACTCGCCGTATCGCATTTACACAATCGCGACCGTGTCGCCGATTACGCTTTGAATACCATCTATTTCAGCACTGGCCGTATTGCATTTATTCCGTTCTACTCCCGAACTTCACCCTCGGGACAATTTTACGCTTGTGGAATACTATCTCACCACCTCGACCTTTCGTGATGCCTCCCAAGAGAAGAGCAGCCGTCAACCACAAGCTTGTGAGGGGAGCCAAGCAGGCCAGGACAACCAGAAGACAAACCCCGGGAGTACACATTGTACAGGAGGCAACAGCTGATGGTGAGTCTGCCAATTACGGATATATCGAAGGGGGCAACAGAATTAACGTACAATCGGCGCAGCTTGTAAATGCCGCGCAGGCTGCCAACTCGGCTACCCAGGTAAACGAGCAACTGGAAAAAATACTCCAGTTGCTGGAACATTCAGCGCCCGGTTCGGTTAGCGCAAACCAACAGGTAAGGCTTGGTTTTAGTTCTCCCGCCATTTCGCCCAACATAGGGAGAATCCCCGATGCTCACAACGAGGCCGACGGTGACGCGGCTTGGCCAGCCAATCACATCGCAGGATACGGGGATTCCCTTTCCTTCCGTGCGGATGGAATAGATGCGCACGTCAAACAACAGGTGAGGGAAAAAATCTGGCGTGGCGAGTATGTCGACCTCAGCACAATCCTACCAAACACCGAGGGAGGTCACGAGGACGGTACGATTACCATGGCGTACGACTCCTCAGGTAAGGTAATTTTTAAACTAATAAAGCAGCAACCAAAGCGCCTGTCCCTGGCAAGCTGGACTTCAGCTTTCCACATTTTCATGTGTATATATGTTAGTAGGCACTCCGAGGTCCGCACAACCCAGGGGTTGTTGTCCTACATGGAAACCATAAGAACGGCGGCACTTCGATTCGGGGGGGATGCCTGGTCAACCTACGACAAACAATTCCCACACAGAATGTCAAGGGACCCCTCACGACGCTGGGACAACATCGACGGGGAGTTGTGGCTGAAGTACATGGTAACACAGCCGGTACTACAACCAGAATCAGCCGGACGGGGCGCAATGACACGCGTACAGGGGGACATCGCCAGTCAGGTATGCTGGGATTTCAATAAATTTGGCTGTAGCAGGGTCAACTGTAAGTACACTCACAAATGCGGTAAGTGTGGCAAACATTCCCATAGCTCTAGGACCTGCTTTCGAGGGAATGGGGTCCAACCCACGAATCCTGCAGTGCCTCAGATATAATATTATGTTTAAGGCAAAGTATGTATGTTCCACTGCTAACACTATTGCCGATGCTCTCTCGAGGTTTCAGCTCCAACGCTTCCGAGAGGCAGCACCAGCCGCGGACCAGAACCCCACACCTATCCCATGCAATATATGGCTGATCTGAGGCAGGAAGCCGGCAGACTCCTACAACAATCTCTGTCTACTAATACATGGGCCACTTACCAAACAGGCATCAATGCCTTGCACCAGTTCCGGTCCGTACACCAGCTACAAGAGGTGTGGCCAGTCCCGCTGGATCAGGTCGTAAACCTTATTGCTTATCTGTCAGTCACTCACCACTCCCCTAACACAGTCAAGACTTACATTGCAGCGCTGTCTTCACACCACAAATTCCACGGGCTCACCGACTGTACAAACCATTTCCTGGTAGGCAAGATTTTAACCGGCTTACACAAATCAGCGGGCCGACCAGACACCAGAAAACCGATCACTGCAGATCTGCTGCAGGTAGTAACCAACAATCTGCCTCACGTATGCTCATCAGCATATGAAGCCAGGCTGTTCAAGGCAGTCTACTGCACAGCCTTCTTCGGATTCTTTAGGGTTAGCGAACTGGTCCAAACTGGACCCTCAAAAACAGGTTGCGCCATCCAGAATTTAAGCTACTCGGGCAACCCCCAGCAGCATACAACAATACGGCAGGTGGAAATCAGATTGCTACAATGCTTACATACGCTTACCAACAAATTCAATGTTGCACAATTAATTCAAATAGTCTTTCATGGTACTTACTACACTTATTGTTATTGTTTACAGTTTGGTTGGTGGGATCCAGCTACATGGCCAGGGCACGGCAGTACTTGCTCCTGAAGGGCACCAGTCCGAACCAACCGAGGATGCTATGGCTGGCACGAGGGGGGATGAGGTGGAAGGAGCTGGACACCATTCTGGATGCACAGGTCAAGGCAACACGGCGCAGCCCCAGAGCCCTCATCATTCACCTGGGCTCCTTCGGATACAACTCCAGCTTCCTGACACCAAGATCATCGTATCCTCAATGCTGCCCAGGCGCTACTGGCACGATGCCAGGGACCCACTAAAGATATAGGGGATGCGGAAGAATATCAACCGCTGACTGGCCAACCGAGTCAAAGAGCTCGGCGGTACAATGGTGCCACATCCCCAGATCCTGGCATCAGACAAGACATGGTACACCTGGGAGGGCGTCCACCTCAGTGACAAAGGACTGTGTGTGTTTACAGACAATTTTTTGCATGCCCTGGCGCTTGTTTTGTGCCAGTAAGGATATTATCTCCACAGGTTAGTGTTTCCTTTCAGTACATAGGCAAGCCGGGCAACAATGCTATCTCCGCGCAGTGGGTGTGGGGTAGCACTCTGGTGCTTTGTGGCGGGGTTCTTGTGGGCTACACTGCTAGTAACAAATTAACTTGCTTCCAAATTAATACTCGTGCTTAAGGCTACCTGTTTTTCAGCGGGAACCTTTCCGGGGTTACCTGCTTCTCAGTGGGAACCTTGTCTTTCCCGACTTTTCAGCCGGGAAATCGTAAAATAACATACGTTGGGGCAAACAATTGCCACGTATATGGGCCCGGCGGCGGAAGTTGTCTTGTCAAGCAGTAGCTGACAGTTGGGTCCGCGGCGGGAGCCGCACAATGGTTTTGCTAATGGGGCCGGGCAGTGGGATCTGCTTTGGCCGGCTACCTGGGGCCGGGCAGCGGTAGTCTGACTTAGGCCAGCAGCGTGGAGCTGCTTTTGGCAGCGTCGGAGTTGCCAAGCAATGGTAGCGTTTAAATATGCTACCGTGGGGGCCGGACAGCGGTAGCAGTCTCAGGCCAGCAGCGCTAGCTGCAATCGCCGTTGGCCACGCGCGTGGCCATGGCAACGGTAGCATTTTGGTATACACAATTAGCAGCTAAGTAGCCCACTAGTACCTGCACACCCTCGGCCATTTAACCCAATCTCATCTTCTGTTTATATTATAGGCACGGGGCATCCACGGCTCGGTGGCCTGTGCCTCTCCTTGGCATATCGCGGGATAAAAAGGGAGTTCAAAGGAATTCTACCAAAAAGTAAAACTGTTCATTCAAAATATCAGATGTGAAAGTAAACATCAGAGTTATAATTTCACCACAAGATGCAGACACTGAATAAGTGTTACTTTATGCTTCTTGCCATAAGTAGTTTGTCTTTCGTAAATCAGTGAGGTAGCCTTGTTTATGTATTGACACAATCACACACACTGGTAATGAGTGTCCAAAGAAAGAAGTGAAAAGAAGGACAGAAAGACCATCTTTCTAAAACGGGATTAATGACACTGCAGGAGCTTCAACTTACGTTCTATATCTTTCACATATAGTTTGTGTTTTCTTATTCAGGTGAAATAAGTAATCAAACAAAAGTGATGCATCTTCACATACTGTGTTTGACATAGTTGTGTACAAAGAACAATACCTGATTGTAGTGGGTAGGCCCACGTTGGGGTTGTAGCTGGCACTGGCATTAAGGACAAGGGGGAGGTTTCTATCATGGGCCAGATGTGTGATGCTGGGGGACATCAAGACAACAAGGGGCTCATTTACAACCTGCAGGAAACCCTGGAATGAAGAAAATTAAAAGCAATTACGCCATCAATATTTGACTTACATTCGGAAGCAATCGAACAGAAAGCCATTAACATTCAACTTATATCATGAAGCTAACAGACAGGAAGCCATCAACATTCAACTTACATTACGAAGGTAACAGACAGGAAGCCATCAACATTCAACTTACATAACGAAGCTAACAGACAGGAAGCCATCAACATTCAACTTACATTACGAAGCTAACAGACAGGAAGCCATCAACATTCAACTTACATTACGAAGCTGACAGACAGAAGCCATCAACATTCAACTTACATCGTGAAGCAAACAGGAAGACATCAACATTCAACTTATATTACGAAGGTAACAGACAGGAAGCAATCAACATTCATCTTACATTACGAAGGTAACAGACAGGAAGCCATCAACATTCAACTTACATTAGGAAGAAAACAGACAGGAAGCAATCAACATTCATCTTACATTACGAAGGTAACAGACAGGAAGCCATCAACATTCAACTTACATTAGGAAGAAAACAGACAGGAAGCCATCAACATTCAACTTACATTAGGAAGAAAACAGACAGGAAGCTATCAACATTCAACTTACATTACAAAGCTAACAGACAGGAAGCCATCAACATTCAACTTACATATTGAAGCAAACAGGAAGCCATCAACATTCAACTTACATTATGAAGCAAACATGAAGCCATCAACATTTAACTTACATAATCAAGGAAACAGACAGGAAGCCATCAACATTCAACTTACATTAGAAAGCAAATAAATAGGGAGTCATCAACTTTCAATGACATTCACATGAGAAGCTACTTTCCAATGTTGAGAAAAAGTTTGGCAACATTTGAACATTATGGTCTGGTACTATGCTTCTGATGTTCAATCACATTAACAGGTTCATCAAGTCCAGCTAGCAACATGCATTTTGTGACAAGAAAACTACTCACATACAGAGTTCTGCTGCCCACAGAGGAATTGGAGTCATGTTTTTCAAAGGTCACGCCTACTCTGTAATAACCCTGAGGTAAAGCCCCTGCAGAGATGTGAAGAACCTCACTGTTCCCACTGCCAGCAGCCAAGGTGACAGATTCAAAATCTTCCTCCCTATAACACATGCTGGTATCCTCCTCTTTGTAAGACACCACTGTCCAGTGGTAGTTCTGGGAGGTTAACACACAGGACACTGTAGTGTACAGACTAAAGTACAAATCACGGCTTCTAAAGTACACTGGGGCAGCTTGAATACTCCTGGATGTTCCATTCACAATGGTGTCATTAGTACACTGTCCCACATCAATCTTCTCATACACTACATCCAGTGATGTTAGGGACTGGCTGGGTGTGGGGCTAGTTGTTGATGCATTGATGATGAAGTTGCCACCACTTCCCAAATGTGTCCCAAACAAGGCATATGTCAGTCCCTCTGTGGATGAAGACAGCAGAAAGGTAGAAAGAGGGTAGCTACTTCTGACTGATGGTGTAAGAGTTTGAAGGCTGGGGATGCAGGAGTCCTGTCCACCAATGTCCACCGACACTGAAGAGGAGGAATCATTGACCAGCAGCAGGAATGTTATGTAGCTGTCTACAGGGACTGAGGTGGTGTTGCTGTTGGACGTTATGTACACTTTGTCCTCTGGAATGAAAATATCATGCCAATATGGATGCTATGTGGGAAAAACATTTATTTCTTTAGTTTTGAGACATATGCCCACACATCCCCTAAAACTTACAGAGCTTTGCGAAAAGAACAAACAAATCATACAACCATTACATCAATGCTAATGAAACAGCAAAACAGAAGTTGTGGAACCCAACCAACACACAATGCAAGGACATGTTTCGAACCGGCGTGACCTTCCTTGTATTTCACGGGGATAGGAATTAGCACTATCTGGCGAGTCCGGACCAATTTGCTAATGTTAAAGGTACCCTAAGGGATACATCTTCAATTCCTGTCTGTTTGGGAAAGTGAATGTTCTTTTGTGATGTGGTCAGCATTATTCGCCAAGATGGCACTGATCGACACCTACCCCTGACTGGCATCATGTGGACAGCAGACCCCTCAGATGAAGCATTGGTTAGGGCTGAAATAAA
The DNA here is from genome assembly GCF_023055435.1 of Haliotis rufescens. Taxonomy (NCBI): domain Eukaryota; kingdom Metazoa; phylum Mollusca; class Gastropoda; order Lepetellida; family Haliotidae; genus Haliotis; species Haliotis rufescens. Next base: position 53,268,656 of record NW_025963779.1, on the reverse strand, counting down.
AGTTTCATCAATAGATAATTAACAAACATGTGTCACAGTTTCTCTGATAAACAGGATAAATACACCGATAAAGTTTCATATATTGAGTCAATGTGAGTTTGGTTTAATAACACAGCTTTACATAGTATTTAACTTATTTTGGGGTTATGAGAGCAGGGAGGAAAGCCTGCAGTGATCCAGGCCTAACATATATTCCACTTTTGTAGAACTCACGGTTACTGGATCAGGGAGAATCTAGGATTCACACTCGTGATCCTAGCTTTCTGGCATGCCAAAGTGATGAAGGGAATTTCAGCACCTTAGGTAAGGAGTCACCTGTGTCCCCTAGTCAGCATGAACAAGTTTGAAAGGAAGCTTAACACATCTCTTGTGAGACTACATTGAATAATATGTTGCCTATTCCAACATCAATAGATACTGTTTTCACCTGTGATGCTGATGTTGTAGAGCTCAAATGGGTTGAAGAAGTGTCCAGGTAAAGTCAGTGTTGTTTTGTCGCTGTTCAACACAGCATGACCCTCCCACATCTGAGGAGGCAGCACCCCGACTTGGCCTTTGTGTATGTCCCATGTGTAGGTGACACTGCCCAGTCCGTCACAGTCAGTGCAGGCTACTGTCAGGGTCACAGGCTCTGTAGAATCGTCCCCACACCCTGATGTACAGCTGGAGTGGAAATGACTATATTTTCCAGCAAATCTACAGACGATCCACCAGCAATAGTGGACATATTAAATGTTTACAGTGCTACGGCTTGTTTTGTTGTATCAGTCAGTCTCAGCTTAACATGAAACATGGTACGTGTGTGCATGCCATTATTCAATGACAACCTGTTATTGGCACATCTGTTCTTACTTGATCTCCAGTTGCATGCTGACAACACCACTGACCGCCACCAGGACAGTGTGGTTGCCCCCGGTCACATTGTCCGAGTCTAGGGTCATAGTGAAGGAGTAGTTCTGACCTGCAGTCAAATATCGTCCTTCCATCCTCAGTACTGGTTCTGAACAGAAAGCAAACAGGATGTATTACAAATGTGTTTTAATATTTATTTCACGCCTCAAACCTTTTCAGCATGAATGTTAATATTCTCTGAGAAAATCTGTTTTCTTCTTTAACTCTTTCATCACTGGCTGCCCCAGAGTTATGTCCCTTGAAACCCTGCAGTCCCTGACACTGACAAGGCCTGTACACTGGCCTCCCTGGCAGTATTATTGGAAAATCACACTATCATTTTTGATGCATTTTTCCTACCAGAAACTTGCTTTTAATATACATTTATCATATACCATTGTAAAGAGGATTAAGTATACTTTAATATTCTTTGTTGTTATTGTCTCTAACCTTTGTTATTTTCTAATTACAGGTGTTTACAAGTGAAATAAAACTTGAAAACACTGAAAAAATGAAAACAGACAATGAATTTTGGCTCAAATTGTATTACAAATCACAAAAATAAATCACAGATACAAGGTAAACATAACACAGAGGTCTTGTCATCTTGGACGGCACAGGTAATCCCAGGTGTTACAGGTAAATTCTCTTCATGCACATCTGTAAACAAATAAACAAGTTTACAACTCTTGGTACTGACTTTGTTTTCTATACTGATGTCACATATTACTTATGATACACTTACAGCCTCTTAGGTAAACTCGTTAACACAGGTTAACTTGTTAACGCAGGTAAACTCGTTAACACAGGTAAAAACACAAATATTTGATTTATTTTGTTCTTTTTCAGGATTTGAAACAAAAATTAATTATTTAAGTTTTTAAAAAGTTATTTATCACATTATCTGAACATTGAACCACAGCTACTATAAGAATGACATCACAGGGAAGATAACACAGATTGATCTGAAGAGGGAAAGATTGTAAAAGGACGGAAAGATCGTAAATTCAAGTTCTGCAAATATACAAAATGTTATAACATATTTACAATACACTGCTATTTACAATTGCATAATAAATTAAATCAGTACTTTATTAAATCAATTAATAAATAAATAATCATTACAGTTACTAAAATTTAAATTAAGATGTAAAAAACAAGAACACAAACATGAATATGGAAATAAATTTTATTCAAATTGAGCGAAATATAAGGACATACGACAAACCGGCAAACTACAATTCGGATTGCGATCAGATAAATAAATTTAAAAAAAAAGAAACAGATACGTCATGCCACTCACCTTTGTTGTTGTTGTGATCGCTCGTTCACGTGTCGGTGGCTGGATTCTCATTCGTCGCACTGATAATCTGTTCAAACACAGAATCATTGTAAAACAGTTGGAAAAAATCAATAGCACGACTCTTCACTCACCGTGTCAATATATATTCTTGAGTCCGGTCGCCTCTTCAAAATCCCTCATGTCTCCACTATTGTGGTCCCTCTGCCACTCCCATTCTTGAAAGTTGGCGGGGGGGACACCTCGTCGAAACCATCAAAATCTTCACCAAAATATTCGCGAAATTCCCTCTCCCCTTCGCGTAAATTATTCAATTCAAACACATTATTATTCCCGATAGAGTCGTTGTTAATCATCTGATCGCTAACCGAATCGTAGTTGGCCGCCATTACGCTTGATTTACGATTCAAGCGAGAAAAATACCTGTCGCGAAAACGGGTGACATACCCGCGATTTTCGCGCCAAAAAGACGGGGAAATTCCATAGAATGACGTGTCATTACGTGTAGATCTCGTTTCCATATTTAGAACGAGATTACACACGAGAAAGGAAGTAGAAAGAGCGATTTTGTAAACACGCTCGTGCCGCCCGATTTATCGGGCAGCCGGGTTCTGGGCCACAGCTTATGCTGCCCGATTTTTCGGGCAGCCGGGTTCTGGGACACGGTTTATCCTGCCCGATAAATTGGGCAGTCGGGGCGAAAGGGTTAATCAAATATTGTTATAATTTCAATATTATCTAAATTGAAATCTTGAACAAAACTACACCTCCTTATGGTTGGGAAAATCTGCAAACAATGTAGTTTATTATGCCATCTTATATTACAGTTCTGAAGAGAATTTTCAGAGCATTTCTGGAAGACAACAATTTTATAAGTGATCTGAAAAATCCTGATCCTGAAAAACTACTAAATATTCAAACTTGTCACCAGAGTCTAAACATTGTTTGGCATATCCTACCTGTTAAAGGAATTATTTGAGTGTCATTTCCGACACCAGGCCACATCTTAGGCACACAATCACACGGCTGTCCGTCTATTTGGCAATACCAGGAATACCTGAAGAAAAGCAGTCGCAGATCAATTAAGCCATCACTGAAATATCTTCGGCATACACAATTAGGAGATAAATATACTGTTTTCAATGTAGAGCTAGGTTACCTTTAGATTTAACCGCACTAAATGGAATTTGGAATCGAAAGTGCAGTGTTGGGTTTCAAATGTTACATTAAGTGCGGTCGATCAGAATTTATGGAATAACCGACAACAACCATTCAAAATACAAAATAAACATAACTGAAATATCTTCAGTATACACAATTAATTTCATACAGATTTAAATTCAGATTAATATGATAGTCATATATAAAGGGAGTTCAAAGGAATTCTACCAAAAAGTAAAACTGTTCATTCAAAATATCAGATGTGAAAGTAAACATCAGAGTAATAATTTCACCACAAGATGCAGACACTGAATAAGTGTTACTTAATGCTTCTTGCCATAAGTAGTTTGTCTTTCGTAAATCAGTGAGGTAGCCTTGTTTATATGTATTGACACAATCACACACACTGGTAATGAGTGTCCAAAGAAAGAAGTGAAAAGAAGGACAGAAAGACCATCTTTCTAAAACAGGATTAATGACACTGTGCATGCTGGAGCCTCAACTTACGTTCTATATCTTTCACATATAGTTTGTGTTTTCTTATTCAGGTGAAATAAGTAATCAAACAAAAGTGATGCATCTTCACATACTGTGTTTGACAAAGTTGTGTACAAAGAACAATACCTGATTGTAGTGGGAAGGCCCACGTTGGGGTTGTAGCTGGCACTGGCATTAAGGACAAGAGGGAGATTTCTATCATGGGCCAGATGTGTGACGCTGGGGGACATTACGACAACAAGGGGCTCATTTACAACCTGCAGGAAACCCTGGAATGAAGAAAATTAAAAGCAATTACGCCATCAATATTCGACTTACATTAGAAAGCAAACAAACAGAAAGCCATCAACATTCAACTTACATAATGAAGAAAACAGGAAGCCATCAACATTCAACATACATCAGGAAGGAAACAGGAAGCCATCAATATTCAACTTACATAATGAAGGAAACAGGAAGCCATCAACATTCAACATACATCAGGAAGGAAACAGGAAGCCATGAACATTCAACTTACATCAGGAAGGAAAAAGGAAGCCATCAACATTCAACTTACATCAGGAAGCTAACATACAGGAAGCCATCAACATTCAACATACATTACAAAGCAAACAAACAGGATGCCATCAACATTCAACATACATCAGGAAGCTAACATACAGGAAGCCATCAACATTCAACATACATTACAAAGCAAACAAACAGGATGCCATCAACATTCAACATACATTACAAAGCAAACAAACAGGATGCCATCAACATTCAACTTACATCAGGAAGGAAACAGAGAGGAAGCCATCAACATTCAACTTACATAATCAAGGAAACAGGAAGCCATCAACATTCAACTTACATAATCAAGGAAACAGGAAGCCATCAACATTCAACTTACATTATGAAGCTAACAGACAGGAAGCCATCAACATTCAACTTACATTAGAAAGCAAATAAGCAGGGAGTCATCAACTTTCAATGACATTGACATGAGAAGCTACTTTCCAATGTTGAGAAAAAGTTTGGCAACATTTGAACATTATGGTCAGCTGGTACATAGCTTCTGATGTTCAATCACATTAACAGGTTCATCAAGTCCAGCTAGTTTGAAAGAATTACTAGCAGCCATGTAAAAACAATCATGGTTATCTTAACAGTCCTCCATACAGAATATACAAAGCAACATGCATTTTGTGACAAGAAAACTACTCACATACAGAGTTCTGCTGCCCACAGAGGAATGGGAGTCATGTTTTTCAAAGGTCACGCCTACTCTGTAATAACCCTGAGGTAAAGCCCCTGCAGAGATGTGAAGAACCTCACTGTTCCCACTGCCAGCAGCCAAGGTGACAGATTCAAAATCTTCCTCCCTATAACACATGCTGGTATCCTCCTCTTTGTAAGACACCACTGTCCAGTGGTAGTTCTGGGAGGTTAACACACAGGACACTGTAGTGTACAGACTAAAGTACAAATCACGGCTTCTAAAGTACACTGGGGCAGCTTGAATACTCCTGGATGTTCCATTCACAATGGTGTCATTAGTACACTGTCCCACATCAATCTTCTCATACACTACATCCAGTGATGTTAGGGACTGGCTGGGTGTGGGGCTAGTTGTTGATGCATTGATGATGAAGTTGCCACCCCTTCCCAAATGTGTCCCAAACAAGGCATATGTCAGTCCCTCTGTGGATGAAGACAGCAGAAAGGTAGAAAGAGGGTAGCTACTTCTGACTGATGGTGTAAGAGTTTGAAGGCTGGGGATGCAGGAGTCCTGTCCACCAATGTCCACTGACACTGAAGAGGAGGAATCATTGACCAGCAGCAGGAATGTTATGTAGCTGTCTACAGGGACTGAGGTGGTGTTGCTGTCGGATGTTATGTATACTTTGTCCTCTGGAATGAAAATATCATGCCAATATGGATGCTATGTGGGAAAAACATTTATTTCTTTAGTTTTGAGACATATGCCCACACATCCCCTAAAACTTACAGAGCTTTGCGAAAAGAACAAACAAATCATACAACCATTACATCAATGCTAATGAAACAACAAAACAGAAGTTGTGGAACCCAACCAACACACAATGCAAGGACATGTTTCGAACCGGCGTGACCTTCCTTGTATTTCACAGGGATAGGAATTAGCACTATCTGGCGAGTCCGGACCAATTTGCTAATGTTAAAGGTATCCTAAGGGATACATCTTCAATTCCTGCCTGTTTGGGAAAGTGAATGTTGTTTTGTGATGTGGTCAGCATTATTCCAGGCAGTCTTGGTCAGGTAAACAAATGGTTGATAGCACCAACAACAACTAACACAGGGGATGATGATACCCTATCAGCAAGGTTATACTGTAGCCCCTCCATATCAAGTCAGCTCTGGGGACCTACCCTGCCCTGGTACCCCACTGGGTACATGCCAAGATGGCACTGATCGACACCTACCCCTGACTGGCATCATGTGGACAGCAGACCCCTCAGATGAAGCATTGGTTAGGGCTGAAATAAAAGTTTCATCAATAGATAATTAACAAACATGTGTCACAGTTTCTCTGATAAACAGGATAAATACACCGATAAAGTTTCATATATTTAGTCAATGTGAGTTTGGTTTAACACAGCTTTACATAGTATTTAACTTATTTTGGGGTTATGAGAGCAGGGAGGAAAGCCTGCAGTGATCCAGGCCTAACATATATTCCACTTTTGTAGAACTCAAGGTTACTGGATCAGGGAGAATCTAGGATTCACACTTGTGATCCTAGCTTTCTGGCATGCCAAAGTGAGGCAGGGAATTTCAGCACCTTAGGTTAGGAGTCACATGTGACCCCTAGTCAGCATGAACATGTTTGAGATGAAGCTTAACACATCTCTTGTGAGACTACATTGAGTAATATGTTGCCTGTTCCAACATCAATAGATACTGTTTTCACCTGTGATGCTGATGTTGTAGAGCTCAAATGGGTTGAAGAAGTGTCCAGGTAAAGTCAGTGTTGTTTTGTCGCTGTTCAACACAGCATGACCCTCCCACATCTGAGGAGGCAGCACCCCGACTTGGCCTTTGTGTATGTCCCATGTGTAGGTGACACTGCCCAGTCCGTCACAGTCAGTGCAGGCTACTGTCAGGGTCACAGGCTCTGTAGAATCGTCCCCACACCCTGATGTACAGCTGAAGTGGAAATGATTATATTTTCCAGCAAATCTACAGACGACCCACCAGCAATAGTGGACATATTAATTGTTTACAGTGCTACGGCTTGTTTTGTTGTATCAGTCAGTCTCAGCTTAACATGAAACATGGTACGTGTGTGCATGCCATTATTCAATGACAACCTGTTATTGGCATATCTGTTCTTACTTGATCTGCAGTTGCATGCTGACAACACCACTGACCGCCACCAGGACAGTGTGGTTGCCCCCGGTCACATTGTCCGAGTCTAGGGTCATAGTGAAGGAGTAGTTCTGACCTGCAGTCAAATATCGTCCTTCCATCCTCAGTACTGGTTCTGAACAGAAAGCAAACAGGATGTATTACAAATGTGTTTTAATACTTATTTCACGCCTCAAACCTTTTCAGCATGAATGTTAATATTCTCTGAGAAAATCTGTTTTCTTCTTTAATCAAATATTGTTATAATTTCAATATTATCTAAATTGAAATCTTGAACAAAACTACACCTCCTTATGGTTGGGAAAATCTGCAAACAATGTAGTTTATTATGCCATCTTATATTACAGTTCTGAAGAGAATTTTCAGAGCATTTCTGGAAGACAACAATTTTATAAGTGATCTGACTTTGAAAATTGGGTAATTTATCCTGAAAAACTACTAAATATTCAAACTTGTCACCAGAGTCTAAACATTGTTTGGCACATCCTACCTGTGAAAGGAATTATTTGAGTGTCATTTCCGACACCAGGCCACATTTTAGGCACACAATCACACGGCTGACCGTCTATTTGGCAATACCAGGAATACCTGAAGAAAAGCAGTCGCAGATCAAGCCATCACTGAAATATCTTCGGCATACACAATTAGGAGATAAATATACTGTTTTCAATGTAGAGCTAGGTTACCTTTAGATTTAACCGCACTAAATGGAATTTGGAATCGAAAGTGTAGTGTTGGGTTTCAAATGTTACATTAAGTGCGGTCGATCAGAATTTATGGAATAACCGACAACAACCATTCAAAATACAAAATAAACATAACTGAAATATCTTCAGTATACACAATTAATTTCATACAGATTTAAATTCAGATTAATATGATAGTCATATATAAAGGGAGTTCAAAGGAATTCTACCAAAAAGTAAAACTGTTCATTCAAAATATCAGATGTGAAAGTAAACATCAGAGTAATAATTTCACCACAAGATGCAGACACTGAATAAGTGTTACTTAATGCTTCTTGCCATAAGTAGTTTGTCTTTCGTAAATCACTGAGGTAGCCTTGTTTATGTATTGACACAATCACACACATTGGTAATGAGTGTCCAAAGAAAGAAGTGAAAAGAAGGACAGAAAGACCATCTTTCTAAAACGGGATTAATGACACTGTGCATGCTGGAGCCTCAACTTACGTTCTATATCTTTCACATATAGTTTGTGTTTTCTTATTCAGGTGAAATAAGTAATCAAACAAAAGTGATGCATCTTCACATACTGTGTTTGACAAAGTTGTGTACAAAGAACAATACCTGATTGTAGTGGGAAGGCCCACGTTGGGGTTGTAGCTGGCACTGGCATTAAGGACAAGAGGGAGATTTCTATCATGGGCCAGATGTGAGACGCTGGGGGACATTACGACAACAAGGGGCTCATTTACAACCTGCAGGAAACCCTGGAATGAAGAAAATTAAAAGCAACTAGAAAGTGTTTTTACTCGTAAAAACATATGTCTCCCCCCACTCCCCTAACCCCCATTCATTCGTTTACTTCACGTTAAACCCCATCTCTTCATTCCCACCCTCCATTACTAAATAACAGAGACAAAAATAGAACTCCTAGAAATTTCAAACAACTAATCGGCACCACTTCAGTGCTGGGTTAATGTGTATACAAAGTTTTGCGAAAAAATATTAAACGGTTTCCGAGTTATGGTCCGGAAACCAAGCTTACCCCCATTCAGAGTCTATGTTCAAGTTATCTCCATGGAAACGAGAAAAAATAAAAATGTCAAAAATCTCTAAATAGCAAAAGGCACCACTTCAGTGCTGGGTTAATGTGTATACAAAGTTTCGCGAAAAAATATTAAACGGTTTCTGAGTTATGGTCAGGAAACAAAGCTTCCCCCATTCAGAGCCTATGTTCAACTTATCTCCATGGAAACGAGAAAAAATAAAAATGTCAAAAATCTCTAAATAGCAAAAGGCACCACTTAAGTGCTGGGTTAATGTGTATACAAAGTTTCGCGAAAAAATATTAAACGGTTTCCGAGTTATGGTCCGGAAACCAAGCTTACCCCCATTCAGAGTCTATGTTCAAGTTATCTCCATGGAATGAGAAGAAATAAAAATGTCAAAAATCTCTAAATAGCAAAAGGCACCACTTCAGTGCTGGGTTAATGTGTATACAAAGTTTCGCGAAATAATATTAAACGGTTTCTGAGTTATGGTCAGGAAACAAAGCTTACCCCCATTCAGAGCCTATGTTCAACTTATCTCCATGGAAACGAGAAGAAATAAAAATGTCAAAAATCTCTAAATAGCAAAAGGCACCACTTCAGTGCTGGGTTAATGTGTATACAAAGTTTCGCGAAAAAATATTAAACGGTTTCTGAGTTATGGTCCCGAAACTGTGGGAACACCGACGCCAACGCCGACGGGAACCGTGCCAAAAACAATATGTCTCCCTCCATTCTGGGGGAGACATAATTACGCCATCAATATTCGACTTACATTAGGAAGCAATCAAACAGAAAGCCATCAACATTCAACTTACATAATGAAGAAAACAGGAAGCCATCAACATTCAACATACATCAGGAAGGAAACAGGAAGCCATCAACATTCAACTTACATAATGAAGGAAACAGGAAGCCATCAACATTCAACATACATCAGGAAGGAAACAGGAAGCCATCAACATTCAACATACATTACAAAGCAAACAAACAGGATGCCATCAACATTCAACATACATTACAAAGCAAACAAACAGGATGCCATCAACATTCAACTTACATCAGGAAGGAAACAGAGAGGAAGCCATCAACATTCAACTTACATAATCAAGGAAACAGGAAGCCATCAACATTCAACTTACATAATCAAGGAAACAGGAAGCCATCAACATTCAACTTACATAATCAAGGAAACAGGAAGCCATCAACATTCAACTTACATTATGAAGCTAACAGACAGGAAGCCATCAACATTCAACTTACATTAGAAAGCAAATAAGCAGGGAGTCGACAACTTTCAATGACATTGACATGAGAAGCTACTTTCCAATGTTGAGAAAAAGTTTGGCAACATTTAAACATTATGGTCAGCTGGTACATTGCTTCTGATGTTCAATCACATTAACAGGTTCATCAAGTCCAGCTAGTTTGAAAGAATTACTAGCAGCCATGTAAAAACAATCATGGTTATCTTAACAGTCCTCCATACAGAATATACAAAGCAACATGCATTTTGTGACAAGAAAACTACTCACATACAGAGTTCTGCTGCCCACAGAGGAATTGGAGTCATGTTTTTCAAAGGTCATGCCTACTCTGTAATAACCCTGAGGTAAAGCCCCTGCAGAGATGTGAAGAACCTCACTGTTCCCACTGCCAGCAGCCAAGGTGACAGATTCAAAATCTTCCTCCCTATAACACATGCTGGTATCCTCCTCTTTGTAAGACACCACTGTCCAGTGGTAGTTCTGGGAGGTTAACACACAGGACACTGTACTGTACAGACTAAAGTACAAATCACGGCTTCTAAAGTACACTGGGGCAGCTTGAATACTCCTGGATGTTCCATTCACAATGGTGTCATTAGTACACTGTCCCACATCAATCTTCTCATACACTACATCCAGTGATGTTAGGGACTGGCTGGGTGTGGGGCTAGTTGTTGATGCATTGATGATGAAGTTGCCACCCCTTCCCAAATGTGTCCCAAACAAGGCATATGTCAGTCCCTCTGTGGATGAAGACAGCAGAAAGGTAGAAAGAGGGTAGCTACTTCTGACTGATGGTGTAAGAGTTTGAAGGCTGGGGATGCAGGAGTCCTGTCCACCAATGTCCACTGACACTGAAGAGGAGGAATCATTGACCAGCAGCAGGAATGTTATGTAGCTGTCTACAGGGACTGAGGTGGTGTTGCTGTCGGATGTTATGTATACTTTGTCCTCTGGAATGAAAATATCATGCCAATATGGATGCTATGTGGGAAAAACATTTATTTCTTTAGTTTTGAGACATATGCCCACACATCCCCTAAAACTTACAGAGCTTTGCGAAAAGAACAAACAAATCATACAACCATTACATCAATGCTAATGAAACAGCAAAACAGAAGTTGTGGAACCCAACCAACACACAATGCATGGACATGTTTCGAACCGGCGTGACCTTCCTTGTATTTCACAGGGATAGGAATTAGCACTATCTGGCGAGTCCGGACCAATTTGCTAATGTTAAAGGTATCCTAAAAGGGATACATCTTCAATTCCTGCCTGTTTGGGAAAGTGAATGTTGTTTTGTGATGTGGTCAGCATTATTCCAGGCAGTCTTGGTCAGGTAAACAAATGGTTGATAGCACCAACAACAACTAACACAGGGGATGATGATACCCTATCAGCAAGGTTATACTGTAGCCCCTCCATATCAAGTCAGCTCTGGGGACCTACCCTGCCCTGGTACCCCACTGGGTACATGCCAAGATGGCACTGATCGACACCTACCCCTGACTGGCATCATGTGGACAGCAGACCCCTCAGATGAAGCATTGGTTAGGGCTGAAATAAAAGTTTCATCAATAGATAATTAACCAACATGTGTCACAGTTTCTCTGATAAACAGGATAAATACACCGATAAAGTTTCATATATTCAGTCAACGTGAGTTTGGTTTAACACAGCTTTACATAGTATTTAACTTATTTTGGGGTTATGAGAGCAGGAAGGAAAGCCTGCAGTGATCCAGGCCTAACATATATTCCACTTTTGTAGAACTCACGGTTACTGGATCAGGGAGAATCTAGGATTCACACTCGTGATCCTAGCTTTCTGGCATGCCAAAGTGATGAAGGGAATTTCAGCACCTTAGGTAAGGAGTCACCTGTGACCCCTAGTCAGCATGAACATGTTTGAGATGAAGCTTAACACATCTCTTGTGAGACTACATTGAGTAATATGTTGCCTGTTCCAACATCAACAGATACTGTTTTCACCTGTGACGCTGATGTTGTAGAGCTCAAATGGGTTGAAGAAGTGTCCAGGTAAAGTCAGTGTTGTTTTGTCGCTGTTCAACACAGCATGACCCTCCCACATCTGAGGAGGCAGCACCCCGACTTGGCCTTTGTGTATGTCCCATGTGTAGGTGACACTGCCCAGTCCGTCACAGTCAGTGCAGGCTACTGTCAGGGTCACAGGCTCTGTAGAATCGTCCCCACACCCTGATGTACAGCTGAAGTGGAAATGATTATATTTTCCAGCAAATCTACAGACGACCCACCAGCAATAGTGGACATATTAATTGTTTACAGTGCTACGGCTTGTTTTGTTGTATCAGTCAGTCTCAGCTTAACATGAAACATGGTACGTGTGTGCATGCCATTATTCAATGACAACCTGTTATTGGCATATCTGTTCTTACTTGATCTGCAGTTGCATGCTGACAACACCACTGACCGCCACCAGGACAGTGTGGTTGCCCCCGGTCACATTGTCCGAGTCTAGGGTCATAGTGAAGGAGTAGTTCTGACCTGCAGTCAAATATCGTCCTTCCATCCTCAGTACTGGTTCTGAACAGAAAGCAAACAGGATGTATTACAAATGTGTTTTAATACTTATTTCACGCCTCAAACCTTTTCAGCATGAATGTTAATATTCTCTGAGAAAATCTGTTTTCTTCTTTAATCAAATATTGTTATAATTTCAATATTATTTAAATTGAAATCTTGAACAAAACTACACCTCCTTATGGTTGGGAAAATCTGCAAACAATGTAGTTTATTATGCCATCTTATATTACAGTTCTGAAGAGAATTTTCAGAGCATTTCTGGAAGACAACAATTTTATAAGTGATCTGACTTTGAAAATTGGGTAATTTATCCTGAAAAACTACTAAATATTCAAACTTGTCACCAGAGTCTAAACATTGTTTGGCACATCCTACCTGTGAAAGGAATTATTTGAGTGTCATTTCCGACACCAGGCCACATTTTAGGCACACAATCACACGGCTGACCGTCTATTTGGCAATACCAGGAATACCTGAAGAAAAGCAGTCGCAGATCAAGCCATCACTGAAATATCTTCGGCATACACAATTAGGAGATAAATATACTGTTTTCAATGTAGAGCTAGGTTACCTTTAGATTTAACCGCACTAAATGGAATTTGGAATCGAAAGTGCAGTGTTTGGTTTCAAATGTTACATTAAGTGCGGTCGATCAGAATTTATGGAATAACCGACAACAACCATTCAAAATACAAAATAAACATAACTGAAATATCTTCAGTATACACAATTAATTTCATACAGATTTAAATTCAGATTAATATGATAGTCATATATAAAGGGAGTTCAAAGGAATTCTACCAAAAAGTAAAACTGTTCATTCAAAATATCAGATGTGAAAGTAAACATCAGAGTAATAATTTCACCACAAGATGCAGACACTGAATAAGTGTTACTTAATGCTTCTTGCCATAAGTAGTTTGTCTTTCGTAAATCAGTGAGGTAGCCTTGTTTATGTATTGACACAATCACACACACTGGTAATGAGTGTCCAAAGAAAGAAGTGAAAAGAAGGACAGAAAGACCATCTTTCTAAAACGGGATTAATGACACTGTGCATGCTGGAGCCTCAACTTACGTTCTATATCTTTCACATATAGTTTGTGTTTTCTTATTCAGGTGAAATAAGTAATCAAACAAAAGTGATGCATCTTCACATACTGTGTTTGACAAAGTTGTGTACAAAGAACAATACCTGATTGTAGTGGGAAGGCCCACGTTGGGGTTGTAGCTGGCACTGGCATTAAGGACAAGAGGGAGATTTCTATCATGGGCCAGATGTGTGACGCTGGGGGACATTACGACAACAAGGGGCTCATTTACAACCTGCAGGAAACCCTGGAATGAAGAAAATTAAAAGCAACTAGAAAGTGTTTTTACTCGTAAAAACATATGTCTCCCCCCACTCCCCTAACCCCCATTCATTCGTTTACTTCACGTTAAACCCCATCTCTTCATTCCCACCCTCCATTACTAAATAACAGAGACAAAAATAGAATTCCTAGAAATTTCAAACAACTAATCGGCACCACTTCAGTGCTGGGTTAATGTGTATACAAAGTTTCGCGAAAAAATATTAAACGGTTTCCGAGTTATGGTCCGGAAACCAAGCTTACCCCCATTCAGAGTCTATGTTCAAGTTATCTCCATGGAAACGAGAAAAAATAAAAATGTCAAAAATCTCTAAATAGCAAAAGGCACCACTTCAGTGCTGGGTTAATGTGTATACAAAGTTTCGCGAAAAAATATTAAACGGTTTCTGAGTTATGGTCAGGAAACCAAGCTTACCCCCATTCAGAGCCTATGTTCAACTTATCTCCATGGAAACGAGAAGAAATAAAAATGTCAAAAATCTCTAAATAGCAAAAGGCACCACTTCAGTGCTGGGTTAACGTGTATACAAAGTTTCGCAAGAAATATTAAACGGTTTCCGAGTTATGGTCAGGAAACCAAGCTTACCCCCATTCAGAGTCTATGTTCAAGTTATCTCCATGTAAACGAGAAGATATAAAAATGTCAAAAATCTCTAAATAGCAAAAGGCACCACTTCAGTGCTGGGTTAATGTGTATACAAAGTTTCGCGAAAAAATATTAAACGGTTTCTGAGTTATGGTCCGGACACGGTGGGAACGCCGACGCTGACGGGAACCGTGCCAAAAACAGTATGTCTCCCTCCATTCTGGGGGAGACATAATTACGCCATCAATATTCGACTTACATTAGGAAGCAATCAAACAGAAAGCCATCAACATACAACTTACATAATGAAGAAAACAGGAAGCCATCAACATTCAACATACATCAGGAAGGAAACAGGAAGCCATCAACATTCAACTTACATAATGAAGGAAACAGGAAGCCATCAACATTCAACATACATCAGGAAGGAAACAGGAAGCCATCAACATTCAACTTACATCAGGAAGCTTACATACAGGAAGCCTTCAACATTCAACATACATTACAAAGCAAACAGACAGGATGCCATCAACATTCAACATACATTACAAAGCAAACAAACAGGATGCCATCAACATTCAACTTACATAATCAAGGAAACAGGAAGCCATCAACATTCAACTTACATAATCAAGGAAACAGGAAGCCATCAACATTCAACTTACATTATGAAGCTAACAGACAGGAAGCCATCAACATTCAACTTACATTAGAAAGCAAATAAGCAGGGAGTCATCAACTTTCAATGACATTGACATGAGAAGCTACTTTCCAATGTTGAGAAAAAGTTTGGCAACATTTGAACATTATGGTCAGCTGGTACTATGCTTCTGATGTTCAATCACATTAACAGGTTCATCAAGTCCAGCTAGTTTGAAAGAATTACTAGCAGCCATGTAAAAACAATCATGGTTATCTTAACAGTCCTCCATACAGAATATACAAAGCAACATGCATTTTGTGACAAGAAAACTACTCACATACAGAGTTCTGCTGCCCACAGAGGAATTGGAGTCATGTTTTTCAAAGGTCATGCCTACTCTGTAATAACCCTGAGGTAAAGCCCCTGCAGAGATGTGAAGAACCTCACTGTTCCCACTGCCAGCAGCCAAGGTGACAGATTCAAAATCTTCCTCCCTATAACACATGCTGGTATCCTCCTCTTTGTAAGACACCACTGTCCAGTGGTAGTTCTGGGAGGTTAACACACAGGACACTGTAGTGTACAGACTAAAGTACAAATCACGGCTTCTAAAGTACACTGGGGCAGCTTGAATACTCCTGGATGTTCCATTCACAATGGTGTCATTAGTACACTGTCCCACATCAATCTTCTCATACACTACATCCAGTGATGTTAGGGACTGGCTGGGTGTGGGGCTAGTTGTTGATGCATTGATGATGAAGTTGCCACCCCTTCCCAAATGTGTCCCAAACAAGGCATATGTCAGTCCCTCTGTGGATGAAGACAGCAGAAAGGTAGAAAGAGGGTAGCTACTTCTGACTGATGGTGTAAGAGTATGAAGGCTGGGGATGCAGGAGTCCTGTCCACCAATGTCCACCGACATTGAAGAGGAGGAATCATTGACCAGCAGCAGGAATGTTATGTAGCTGTCTACAGGGACTGAGGTGGTGTTGCTGTCGGATGTTATGTATACTTGGTCCTCTGGAATGAAAATATCATGCCAATATGGATGCTATGTGGGAAAAACATTTATTTCTTTAGTTTTGAGACATATGCCCACACATCCCCTAAAACTTACAGAGCTTTGCGAAAAGAACAAACAAATCATACAACCATTACATCAATGCTAATGAAACAACAAAACAGAAGTTGTGGAACCCAACCAACACACAATGCAAGGACATGTTTCGAACCGGCGTGACCTTCCTTGTATTTCACAGGGATAGGAATTAGCACTATCTGGCGAGTCCGGACCAATTTGCTAATGTTAAAGGTATCCTAAAAGGGATACATCTTCAATTCCTGCCTGTTTGGGAAAGTGAATGTTGTTTTGTGATGTGGTCAGCATTATTCCAGGCAGTCTTGGTCAGGTAAACAAATGGTTGATAGCACCAACAACAACTAACACAGGGGATGATGATACCCTATCAGCAAGGTTATACTGTAGCCCCTCCATATCAAGTCAGCTCTGGGGACCTACCCTGCCCTGGTACCCCACTGGGTACATGCCAAGATGGCACTGATCGACACCTACCCCTGACTGGCATCATGTGGACAGCAGACCCCTCAGATGAAGCATTGGTTAGGGCTGAAATAAAAGTTTCATCAATAGATAATTAACAAACATGTGTCACAGTTTCTCTGATAAATAGGATAAATACATCGATAAAGTTTCATTTATTTAGTCAACGTGAGTTTGGTTTAACACAGCTTTACATAGTATTTCACTTATTTTGGGGTTATGAGAGCAGGGAGGAAAGCCTGCAGTGATCCAGGCCTAACATATATTCCACTTTTGTAGAACTCAAGGTTACTGGATCAGGGAGAATCTAGCATTCACACTTGTGATCCTAGCTTTCTGGCATGCCAAAGTGAGGCAGGGAATTTCAGCACCTTAGGTTAGGAGTCACATGTGACCCCTAGTCAGCATGAACATGTTTGAGATGAAGCTTAACACATCTCTTGTGAGACTACATTGAGTAATATGTTGCCTGTTCCAACATCAACAGATACTGTTTTCACCTGTGATGCTGATGTTGTAGAGCTCAAATGGGTTGAAGAAGTGTCCAGGTAAATTCAGTGTTGTTTTGTCGCTGTTCAACACAGCATGACCCTCCCACATCTGAGGAGGCAGCACCCCGACTTGGCCTTTGTGTATGTCCCATGTGTAGGTGACACTGCCCAGTCCGTCACAGTCAGTGCAGGCTACTGTCAGGGTCACAGGCTCTGTAGAATCGTCCCCACACCCTGATGTACAGCTGAAGTGGAAATGATTATATTTTCCCGCAAATCTACAGACATCCCACCAGCAATAGTGGACATATTAAATGTTTACAGTGCTACGGCTTGTTTTGTTGTATCAGTCAGTCTCAGCTTAACATGAAACATGGTACGTGCGTGCATGCCATTATTCAATGACAACCTGTTATTGGCATATCTGTTCTTACTTGATCTGCAGTTGCATGCTGACAACACCACTGACCGCCACCAGGACAGTGTGGTTGCCCCCGGTCACATTGTCCGAGTCTAGGGTCATAGTGAAGGAGTAGTTCTGACCTGCAGTCAAATATCGTCCTTCCATCCTCAGTACTGGTTCTGAACAGAAAGCAAACAGGATGTATTACAAATGTGTTTTAATACTTATTTCACGCCTCAAACCTTTTCAGCATGAATGTTAATATTCTCTGAGAAAATCTGTTTTCTTCTTTAATCAAATATTGTTATAATTTCAATATTATCTAAATTGAAATCTTGAACAAAACTACACCTCCTTATGGTTGGGAAAATCTGCAAACAATGTAGTTTATCATGCCATCTTATATTACAGTTCTGAAGAGAATTTTCAGAGCATTTCTGGAAGACAACAATTTTATAAGTGATCTGACTTTGAAAATTGGGTAATTTATCCTGAAAAACTACTAAATATTCAAACTTGTCACCAGAGTCTAAACATTGTTTGGCACATCCTACCTGTGAAAGGAATTATTTGAGTGTCATTTCCGACACCAGGCCACATTTTAGGCACACAATCACACGGCTGACCGTCTATTTGGCAATACCAGGAATACCTGAAGAAAAGCAGTCGCAGATCAAGCCATCACTGAAATATCTTCGGCATACACAATTAGGAGATAAATATACTGTTTTCAATGTAGAGCTAGGTTACCTTTAGATTTAACTGCACTAAATGGAATTTGGAATCGAAAGTGCAGTGTTTGGTTTCAAATGTTACATTAAGTGCGGTCGATCAGAATTTATGGAATAACCGACAACAACCATTCAAAATACAAAATAAACATAACTGAAATATCTTCAGTATACACAATTAATTTCATACAGATTTAAATTCAGATTAATATGATAGTCATATATAAAGGGAGTTCAAAGGAATTCTACCAAAAAGTAAAACTGTTCATTCAAAATATCAGATGTGAAAGTAAACATCAGAGTAATAATTTCACCACAAGATGCAGACACTGAATAAGTGTTACTTAATGCTTCTTGCCATAAGTAGTTTGTCTTTCGTAAATCAGTGAGGTAGCCTTGTTTATATGTATTGACACAATCACACACACTGGTAATGAGTGTCCAAAGAAAGAAGTGAAAAGAAGGACAGAAAGACCATCTTTCTAAAACGGGATTAATGACACTGTGCATGCTGGAGCCTCAACTTACGTTCTATATCTTTCACATATAGTTTGTGTTTTCTTATTCAGGTGAAATAAGTAATCAAACAAAAGTGATGCATCTTCACATACTGTGTTTGACAAAGTTGTGTACAAAGAACAATACCTGATTGTAGTGGGAAGGCCCACGTTGGGGTTGTAGCTGGCACTGGCATTAAGGACAAGAGGGAGATTTCTATCATGGGCCAGATGTGTGACGCTGGGGGACATTACGACAACAAGGGGCTCATTTACAACCTGCAGGAAACCCTGGAATGAAGAAAATTAAAAGCAATTACGCCATCAATATTCGACTTACATTAGGAAGCAATCAAACAGAAAGCCATCAACATTCAACTTACATAATGAAGGAAACAGGAAGCCATCAACATTCAACATGCATCAGGAAGGAAACAGGAAGCCATCAACATTCAACTTACATAATGAAGGAAACAGGAAGCCATCAACATTCAACTTACATAATGAAGGAAACAGGAAGCCATCAACATTCAACATACATCAGGAAGGAAACAGGAAGCCATCAACATTCAACTTACATCAGGAAGCTTACATACAGGAAGCCTTCAACATTCAACATACATTACAAAGCAAACAAACAGGATGCCATCAACATTCAACATACATTACAAAGCAAACAAACAGGATGCCATCAACATTCAACTTACATCAGGAAGGAAACAGAGAGGAAGCCATCAACATTCAACTTACATAATCAAGGAAACAGGAAGCCATCAACATTCAACTTACATAATCAAGGAAACAGGAAGCCATCAACATTCAACTTACATTATGAAGCTAACAGACAGGAAGCCATCAACATTCAACTTACATTAGAAAGCAAATAAGCAGGGAGTCATCAACTTTCAATGACATTGACATGAGAAGCTACTTTCCAATGTTGAGAAAAAGTTTGGCAACATTTGAACATTATGGTCAGCTGGTACTATGCTTCTGATGTTCAATCACATTAACAGGTTCATCAAGTCCAGCTAGTTTGAAAGAATTACTAGCAGCCATGTAAAAACAATCATGGTTATCTTAACAGTCCTCCATACAGAATATACAAAGCAACATGCATTTTGTGACAAGAAAACTACTCACATACAGAGTTCTGCTGCCCACAGAGGAATTGGAGTCATGTTTTTCAAAGGTCATGCCTACTCTGTAATAACCCTGAGGTAAAGCCCCTGCAGAGATGTGAAGAACCTCACTGTTCCCACTGCCAGCAGCCAAGGTGACAGATTCAAAATCTTCCTCCCTATAACACATGCTGGTATCCTCCTCTTTGTAAGACACCACTGTCCAGTGGTAGTTCTGGGAGGTTAACACACAGGACACTGTAGTGTACAGACTAAAGTACAAATCACGGCTTCTAAAGTACACTGGGGCAGCTTGAATACTCCTGTATGTTCCATTCACAATGGTGTCATTAGTACACTGTCCCACATCAATCTTCTCATACACTACATCCAGTGATGTTAGGGACTGGCTGGGTGTGGGGCTAGTTGTTGATGCATTGATGATGAAGTTGCCACCCCTTCCCAAATGTGTCCCAAACAAGGCATATGTCAGTCCCTCTGTGGATGAAGACAGCAGAAAGGTAGAAAGAGGGTAGCTACTTCTGACTGATGGTGTAAGAGTATGAAGGCTGGGGATGCAGGAGTCCTGTCCACCAATGTCCACCGACATTGAAGAGGAGGAATCATTGACCAGCAGCAGGAATGTTATGTAGCTGTCTACAGGGACTGAGGTGGTGTTGCTGTCGGATGTTATGTATACTTGGTCCTCTGGAATGAAAATATCATGCCAATATGGATGCTATGTGGGAAAAACATTTATTTCTTTAGTTTTGAGACATATGCCCACACATCCCCTAAAACTTACAGAGCTTTGCGAAAAGAACAAACAAATCATACAACCATTACATCAATGCTAATGAAACAACAAAACAGAAGTTGTGGAACCCAACCAACACACAATGCAAGGACATGTTTCGAACCGGCGTGACCTTCCTTGTATTTCACAGGGATAGGAATTAGCACTATCTGGCGAGTCCGGACCAATTTGCTAATGTTAAAGGTATCCTAAAAGGGATACATCTTCAATTCCTGCCTGTTTGGGAAAGTGAATGTTGTTTTGTGATGTGGTCAGCATTATTCCAGGCAGTCTTGGTCAGGTAAACAAATGGTTGATAGCACCAACAACAACTAACACAGGGGATGATGATACCCTATCAGCAAGGTTATACTGTAGCCCCTCCATATCAAGTCAGCTCTGGGGACCTACCCTGCCCTGGTACCCCACTGGGTACATGCCAAGATGGCACTGATCGACACCTACCCCTGACTGGCATCATGTGGACAGCAGACCCCTCAGATGAAGCATTGGTTAGGGCTGAAATAAAAGTTTCATCAATAGATAATTAACCAACATGTGTCACAGTTTCTCTGATAAATAGGATAAATACACCGATAAAGTTTCATTTATTTAGTCAACGTGAGTTTGGTTTAACACAGCTTTACATAGTATTTCACTTATTTTGGGGTTATGAGAGCAGGGAGGAAAGCCTGCAGTGATCCAGGCCTAACATATATTCCACTTTTGTAGAACTCAAGGTTACTGGATCAGGGAGAATCTAGCATTCACACTTGTGATCCTAGCTTTCTGGCATGCCAAAGTGAGGCAGGGAATTGCAGCACCTTAGGTTAGGAGTCACATGTGACCCCTAGTCAGCATGAACATGTTTGAGATGAAGCTTAACACATCTCTTGTGAGACTACATTGAGTAATATGTTGCCTGTTCCAACATCAACAGATACTGTTTTCACCTGTGATGCTGATGTTGTAGAGCTCAAATGGGTTGAAGAAGTGTCCAGGTAAATTCAGTGTTGTTTTGTCGCTGTTCAACACAGCATGACCCTCCCACATCTGAGGAGGCAGCACCCCGACTTGGCCTTTGTGTATGTCCCATGTGTAGGTGACACTGCCCAGTCCGTCACAGTCAGTGCAGGCTACTGTCAGGGTCACAGGCTCTGTAGAATCGTCCCCACACCCTGATGTACAGCTGAAGTGGAAATGATTATATTTTCCCGCAAATCTACAGACATCCCACCAGCAATAGTGGACATATTAAATGTTTACAGTGCTACGGCTTGTTTTGTTGTATCAGTCAGTCTCAGCTTAACATGAAACATGGTACGTGCGTGCATGCCATTATTCAATGACAACCTGTTATTGGCATATCTGTTCTTACTTGATCTGCAGTTGCATGCTGACAACACCACTGACCGCCACCAGGACAGTGTGGTTGCCCCCGGTCACATTGTCCGAGTCTAGGGTCATAGTGAAGGAGTAGTTCTGACCTGCAGTCAAATATCGTCCTTCCATCCTCAGTACTGGTTCTGAACAGAAAGCAAACAGGATGTATTACAAATGTGTTTTAATACTTATTTCACGCCTCAAACCTTTTCAGCATGAATGTTAATATTCTCTGAGAAAATCTGTTTTCTTCTTTAATCAAATATTGTTATAATTTCAATATTATCTAAATTGAAATCTTGAACAAAACTACACCTCCTTATGGTTGGGAAAATCTGCAAACAATGTAGTTTATCATGCCATCTTATATTACAGTTCTGAAGAGAATTTTCAGAGCATTTCTGGAAGACAACAATTTTATAAGTGATCTGACTTTGAAAATTGGGTAATTTATCCTGAAAAACTACTAAATATTCAAACTTGTCACCAGAGTCTAAACATTGTTTGGCACATCCTACCTGTGAAAGGAATTATTTGAGTGTCATTTCCGACACCAGGCCACATTTTAGGCACACAATCACACGGCTGACCGTCTATTTGGCAATACCAGGAATACCTGAAGAAAAGCAGTCGCAGATCAAGCCATCACTGAAATATCTTCGGCATACACAATTAGGAGATAAATATACTGTTTTCAATGTAGAGCTAGGTTACCTTTAGATTTAACTGCACTAAATGGAATTTGGAATCGAAAGTGCAGTGTTTGGTTTCAAATGTTACATTAAGTGCGGTCGATCAGAATTTATGGAATAACCGACAACAACCATTCAAAATACAAAATAAACATAACTGAAATATCTTCAGTATACACAATTAATTTCATACAGATTTAAATTCAGATTAATATGATAGTCATATATAAAGGGAGTTCAAAGGAATTCTACCAAAAAGTAAAACTGTTCATTCAAAATATCAGATGTGAAAGTAAACATCAGAGTAATAATTTCACCACAAGATGCAGACACTGAATAAGTGTTACTTAATGCTTCTTGCCATAAGTAGTTTGTCTTTCGTAAATCAGTGAGGTAGCCTTGTTTATATGTATTGACACAATCACACACACTGGTAATGAGTGTCCAAAGAAAGAAGTGAAAAGAAGGACAGAAAGACCATCTTTCTAAAACGGGATTAATGACACTGTGCATGCTGGAGCCTCAACTTACGTTCTATATCTTTCACATATAGTTTGTGTTTTCTTATTCAGGTGAAATAAGTAATCAAACAAAAGTGATGCATCTTCACATACTGTGTTTGACAAAGTTGTGTACAAAGAACAATACCTGATTGTAGTGGGAAGGCCCACGTTGGGGTTGTAGCTGGCACTGGCATTAAGGACAAGAGGGAGATTTCTATCATGGGCCAGATGTGTGACGCTGGGGGACATTACGACAACAAGGGGCTCATTTACAACCTGCAGGAAACCCTGGAATGAAGAAAATTAAAAGCAATTACGCCATCAATATTCGACTTACATTAGGAAGCAATCAAACAGAAAGCCATCAACATTCAACTTACATAATGAAGGAAACAGGAAGCCATCAACATTCAACATGCATCAGGAAGGAAACAGGAAGCCATCAACATTCAACTTACATAATGAAGGAAACAGGAAGCCATCAACATTCAACATACATCAGGAAGGAAACAGGAAGCCATCAACATTCAACTTACATCAGGAAGCTTACATACAGGAAGCCTTCAACATTCAACATACATTACAAAGCAAACAAACAGGATGCCATCAACATTCAACATACATTACAAAGCAAACAAACAGGATGCCATCAACATTCAACTTACATCAGGAAGGAAACAGAGAGGAAGCCATCAACATTCAACTTACATAATCAAGGAAACAGGAAGCCATCAACATTCAACTTACATAATCAAGGAAACAGGAAGCCATCAACATTCAACTTACATAATCAAGGAAACAGGAAGCCATCAACATTCAACTTACATAATCAAGGAAACAGGAAGCCATCAACATTCAACTTACATTATGAAGCTAACAGACAGGAAGCCATCAACATTCAACTTACATTAGAAAGCAAATAAGCAGGGAGTCATCAACTTTCAATGACATTGACATGAGAAGCTACTTTCCAATGTTGAGAAAAAGTTTGGCAACATTTGAACATTATGGTCAGCTGGTACATTGCTTCTGATGTTCAATCACATTAACAGGTTCATCAAGTCCAGCTAGTTTGAAAGAATTACTAGCAGCCATGTAAAAACAATCATGGTTATCTTAACAGTCCTCCATACAGAATATACAAAGCAACATGCATTTTGTGACAAGAAAACTACTCACATACAGAGTTCTGCTGCCCACAGAGGAATTGGAGTCATGTTTTTCAAAGGTCACGCCTACTCTGTAATAACCCTGAGGTAAAGCCCCTGCAGAGATGTGAAGAACCTCACTGTTCCCACTGCCAGCAGCCAAGGTGACAGATTCAAAATCTTCCTCCCTATAACACATGCTGGTATCCTCCTCTTTGTAAGACACCACTGTCCAGTGGTAGTTCTGGGAGGTTAACACACAGGACACTGTAGTGTACAGACTAAAGTACAAATCACGGCTTCTAAAGTACACTGGGGCAGCTTGAATACTCCTGGATGTTCCATTCACAATGGTGTCATTAGTACACTGTCCCACATCAATCTTCTCATACACTACATCCAGTGATGTTAGGGACTGGCTGGGTGTGGGGCTAGTTGTTGATGCATTGATGATGAAGTTGCCACCCCTTCCCAAATGTGTCCCAAACAAGGCATATGTCAGTCCCTCTGTGGATGAAGACAGCAGAAAGGTAGAAAGAGGGTAGCTACTTCTGACTGATGGTGTAAGAGTCTGAAGGCTGGGGATGCAGGAGTCCTGTCCACCAATGTCCACGGACACTGAAGAGGAGGAATCATTGACCAGCAGCAGGAATGTTATGTAGCTGTCTACAGGGACTGAGGTGGTGTTGCTGTCGGATGTTATGTACACTTTGTTGTCTGGAATGAAATTTAAAAAAGCCAATTTAAAAATATTAAGTGAAAGGTTTGCTTAAAACATAAATAAAAGAAAGCCTGTAGATTGCAATTTAAATTAACTTAAATTTTAACTTGCATATTGCATACTGAATTATTTTCAGTAGATTTTAGTCTTTGTATACCGAATAGAATAAGCTGATCTTTTTCTAAGACATTTTACTATCCCTTGGCTTCAGGCTACAGTTGCTGTTACATACATGTAAGATACAAAACTTCATACCGTTTGATGAAATGAAGCAAACTGCTTCCACAGTAAACCAGAAATATGAACCTGCAACAGGATTGATTACCAAATATAGTTCAAGTTGGTTAAAATATCACATCAACATCAAGGAATATTGTTTCTCTGCCGAAACAGATTCCATTGGGGCTAAAATGCAAAATAATAGTGAAAATTATATGAATGGATCACCGAAAATCAGGAACGGGAACAGATGCTGTTTGACAATGATACCAGGTGTTCGAGGGAGGGTAAGCAAGCCCTGCCCTACACCGCCACTCACACAATTTCAACAAAAAGTAAAGGTTTTTTGCCTGATGCTGCACAGTACTCCTGCCATGCAACACTGGCCTATAAACTGTTATCATGGTGTACCCAGTAACTGTCACCATCACAAGTCAGACGCAGCCGACCTTGCCATCACAGCCTTATTACAAACGGAAGTTTCGATGAAAAATGTTGAATAGTTTTTAGATCTGATCTGGAGACGACACCAACCTCCGTTTCAGCTAAGTCTAACTTGTTTCCAGGGAAACGGAAAAATATTAAATTTAGAAAATTCCTAAATAGCAAAAGGCACCACTGCAGCCCTTGGTTAATACATGACGAGGTTTGGATGAAAGTCTTTCATGATTTATAAGATGTGCTCCGGAAACAAAATGCACCCCCTAATGAGACTAAGTACAAATTGTTTCCATGGAAATCGAAAAAAATACAAATGCCAAAAATCCATAAATAGCAAAAGGCACCACTTCAGGAGATCTGTTTGATATATCTGCAAATTAATTTTTTTTTTAAATTTAACAGTCTTCGAGTTGTGCTCCGGAAACAAAATGACTACGGATGGACAGACGAGGTGACGACTATATCGGGATCAAAATAAACTAAAGATGTCTTAGAAGAACCAAAGACAATCATAAGACAATCATCAATATAACAGTAATTCAAGAGAAGGCATCACATATTGATTGAATATTCTACTGCAAGATTTAGTATGATAAACGTCTACTGGATTTACTGTCAATGACACAAGACGTGTACTTGAGGCAGAACCAACCTTTCCCATTGGTGTATAGAGGTAGTATTCTTAGAATTATTAACAATGATAACTATTGTTTTGATTTTAGTATCTTAACATAGGAATATGTAGATATATAATATATCTTATTATTCATACTTACAGTGCCATGCAGTGTCGTTAGCACTTCAGGATGCACTGATAATAATAATTAATGACATGACATGCTTCTAAGCATCCTTGACTATTTTCTTTCACAGGAAAAGTGCCTTTGACCAATAACATCCCAATAAATGAATTACTTTCATACCTGCAAGCCTTAGACTTTTATTGCTTTTAGTTTGTTACAAATCCAGCGATCTGCAGTACAATAATGTGCAGTACAGAGAGTAAGACGAGTTCTATGGATGAACAACTTCTTTATTACAATTGGTGCGACGTTTCGGTGTAGATCCTAACACCTTTATCAAGCAAGTGATGGATAGGGCTTACTTACTTACTTACTTACTTTGGAGATTTAACGTGCACTTTCCGACTGATGCGTATTTCGCACACGGGCCCGGCCAGGCCATTTAATGTGTTTCCGAAAGGGGCGAAGGTGGTCTGTGCAACCCAAGAGGGGGGTTTTAGGGGTTGCTTATATAGAATTTGGGAATTTTGAGATTTGGAATAGATGCCGATGGGATGGGGGAGGAGAACTAAGGGAGCTGGGTATGGTGGATGTTTGTTTGTTTATGTGATTTTGATTTGGTAGGTTATTGTGTTTTTAGATGCGTTTTATTAGTTCCGTTTTTATTAAGAATACGCCTAAGGCCTTGAAGTTTTCTAGTTTATTTTGTGGGTTTAGTATTGCTTCTAGAGTTAGAGCCTTGTTTAGATTGAGGGTGGTTTGTAATGCGGTTCGATGTGTTAGGTAGTGTGTGCAGTGGATGAGTGCGTGTTCTGGGGTTTCTGGTTGTTTGCAGTGTGGGCAGTTACCTGTAGTGTGTTTTTTAAATTTTTTTAGGTGGTTATTTAGGTTGGTGTGTCCTGTTTGGAGTTTAGTGATTACTCTGTCGATTTTTTTGGATGGATGGAGAATTTTTGGTTTGGTTAGTGGTTTGCGGAGCACTTTTTTGATTTGGCTGTTTGAGTTTAGATATAGGTTATGCCATTTTTTTGTGATTTTTTGCTTGTTTACACTCTTAATTTCTGATTTTGAGATGGGTAAGTTTAAGCTTATTTCTGGGATTTTGAGGGATAGTTTAGCTGCTTTATCGGCGTTTTCATTACCGTGGGCTAGGGCTAAACAACATAGGTATATATACACTTATTGACATCTAAGTTGTTACAGTGACTAGTTGATGGGCACAGAGAGGTGATTAAGCTAATTGGAAGCCAGTGGATGACTGATGAACACAGAGTATACTAGCAGAGTAAACAAGCTAACTGATGGAGATGATGGAAGCCACTGTATTAATTGGATGGACAAAGGGATTGAGCAATTAGGTGATGGTAAGCAGGCGGGATGTAATAGCCTTGGTCTCTGTTCATTGCTGGCTGGATCCTTTTGATGTGGATGGCTTCTAGGAGTTTCCTGATTTTGTAGTCTGATTGGTTGTTGGCCAGGATCTTGATGTTGTTCCACTGGATGTTGTGATCGGGGTGGGTTTGGGTGTGGTCGGAGATGGCTGATTTTGAGTCATTTTTTTGTACTGAGGTCTTGTGTTCTTTTATTCTAATGGGTAGGGGCCTGGATGTTTCTCCTACAAAGGAGTCGCCACAGAATTTTTTTGGTGGGGGGTGGGGGGGGTGGGGAATCCGTAAACCTACTAATGAAAACAAAAGGCCTACCAAACACCAACCTCACATTTTCTGATTCACGTCAGATAAAGATATCTGCTACGTATGTTACCTTCTTTCTTTACTTGATGCAACATGCCATCTATATTTCAAGTTTCATTTGAATCACTTCCCTCAACAGTTACTTTACACAGATCATTTGAACATCATAGTTTAAATATTGGAAAAAATAAATTTGTGCAGTACAGTTTTTTTCATTTTTGATGAAAATCTAATTGATACCTGAAGACTACACTTGTTTAATTTTATGTTAAACAGATTTATTCCAGCTTTCCCACTCAAGGTCGGTCGAAATAAAAATGAAAATAAAAATAAATGTCAATGATTTATTTATTTATATGAAAGTCATTCTACTGTGGAGTTACAACTGCAGGTTGAATCACTGATAGTGATGTGGACATAGAATTAATATATAACACTGTATATTGTAGAAGAGGGATATTACTAGAGGGAGACATAATACAAATAAATATTTTTATGTTTAATTTATTTCTTAGACCGGCTGCTTTTCAGAAGGGGTGGTGGGCCTGTGAAAAATAGAAAAATGTTGGGCCTTACAAGAGAGGCCATATGATAAGTACATGACTTCTGTCTCTTTGTAAAAGGTTCCAAAACTTATCCAGATAAATATTTTCACGCCTCCCTAAACAAGCAGTTGTCTTAACTGTTGATGTAGGTTGCCTTGGTCGTGAGTAATTTTGGACGTCCGCCCATTGAGACTTGTGCGTGAGAATGAAAAAAAATGAGAAAATTGATTTTGAGATTTTAATTGAGTACACCTTTGATCACACGCTTCTCTGGGGTGACATTGATGTTATTTCTATTACATTTTGATGAAATCAGCTTTTTTCACACTGATATGATTTCTTTGTCTATATCAAAAATGCTGCTATTCTTTAGATACGATCCAGCAGTTCTTTCATCTTTCAGAAATTTGTCAAGTTTTAACTAGATATGATCCAACCTTTACATAGTAAAGCCAACCTGAGACGTTGATGCTGTAGCTTTCAAAAGGGTTGAAGAAGTCACCAGGAAGAGTCAGTGTTGCGTTGTTGCTGAAGGACACAGCACGATTCTCCCACACCTGCTGAGGGAGCAGTCCATAGCCTATTTTCTGAATGTTCCAACTGTAGTTGCCCTGACAGTCTGTGCATAATGCCGTCAGGGACACGGACTCGGTGCAGCCCCCAGGACACTCATGTGTACAGCTAGAACAGGGAGCTTTTATATATATATAAGACCACAGCCCCATAAATAGGCACAATAAATCACAATGAGCCAATTAAATTTCAAAAACATATAGAGAATCTCATCCGAGTGTCTTTTGATATCAAATATATCAACACGAGTTGATATATTTGATATCAAAAGACACTCGGATGAGATTCTCTATGTGATGTCATTTGATTGTGACGTCATGGTAATAACCAATGACGTCACAATGGTCTGCAAAGCATTGTGATGCAATTTCATTGCAGCGATATCTACAGTATAGATATCGCTTGATCTCACTCGAGCCATATCTCCTGTGGAAGCCAGTTTTGGATGATAAAATAGTATTCTAATGCTGTGTGTAATTACCTAATGTGGCATTTTCATCTTTACTCATCTTTACTTACCGATCAAATGCAGGCATCAACTATCCATAAACTCCACTGCAGTGAATAACGCACAAAAGTCTAATTCTCTCATTTTGTAACTGACACATATATGGCTGGTGTTAGCCTATTCGACATCTGACACATTCAGGGGAGCACATGAACAGAAGAATATTAAAGTTACCTAAAAACAGTATTTAAACAGAATTTTTTAAACAATGTCTACTCATTGGCGTAAATTTATTCATTATGCAAAGAAAAAAATGCAATACCCAATGTGAGTAAATGACTCAAAAAATGAACTGAAAAACCAATAGGCATTTACATTAGCAAGATTTCGCAAGATTACTATACTTAACTGAAGCTTTATCATCACATTCAAAAAGTTTGTACCGAGATATGAACTCACTCTCCTACCCAGAGTTCCATGCCACAGGCCAGCACGAAGCGACAATTAGTCACATCTCACACAGTCCATTGCAGATATTGCATGTGTTTCATCAGTGTCATTTTTAAACATATGTCATAGAATGGTTAACTTTCAATGAGAAAAAATCCTTAAATGTGGTATACTATTTCCTTTTGTGTCTTTGTTAACTGTGCTTATACAGCTCCACGTGCTGTCATCAAAGCCCAGCTGGAGCTAGTGATATGGCTTCTTTGATGCATAAAGATATATTGTCATGCACCTAACTGTCGTAGTTGTAGTAGCATATCTATATAATTATGCAAAACAATATGTAAAGTGCACTGAAAACCATGCATTGAACCATTCTGCTGTGATTTCAGAATAAGCACGTTTGTTTACAAACAAGAGAAAAGTCTGATCACGTGATGGAGCCTGTGGCAGAGTTGTTATGAATGTCCCCACTGTGCCGGAGTGTGGTCTGAACAGACTGGGTACTGCCACAAGTGGTACGTTTAGAAGAAAGGTTTGCATAGGGATAAATGGGGTCCCAGTTGGGCCAGTTGTCTGAGGCAGCACAATTTGATTGTGAGTTGTTATCCTCAGGTGCCCGTGCAGACCTCGAGGAGATGGACAACCTCTGAGTCTCCCTGGTCTTTCACACTTGGCCCCATTTCAGTCTGTCCACCTTGTAGTCTCTTGGCCCGGTGTAAGGTGCCAAAATCTACCCCCCTTCAGAGTATACCCGGGTAGATTCTGGGAGCTCCAAGAATCTACCCCGGGGGTAGATTCTGGGAAAGGGGGGTAGATTCTGGGAGGCCCCAGAATCTACCCGTGTATACTTTGAAGGGGGAGTAAAGTTTCAGACTTTACACCGGGGATGCTTCTCAGTCTGCCATGAAACGTGTTTGCTGCTTGATTAAGTCGATTCTCCAACATTGACTGCATGCCTGCCTGTTGCCTCTTCAAAAGCTGCTCCAAGATGCTGATGATGATCATCGGGGAAGCATTATTTTGAGGATGGAGACTCCGAGACATGTCTTAAAGACTCCATTGACGACTAGGAACTAGTGGAAAGTGAAGTCAGGGCTTCAACTGTCTTCTTCGGCACCACCTTCCTCTTTGCTTTCTTCAATGATTCCGCCATCTTGATGAAAAGCCCCTGGGAGAGGAGCAGTGTGAGCACACAGCATTCTCAGAGCACTTCACATCTCTGCACTTCAAGCTAACTAAATTGCGGTTCCCATCAACCACAAGATGGATGCACTTCTTGCAGGTAGAGGACAACAACAGAGACTGCATCCTGGTCCCACATCACATCCCCTAACTACTTATGTGAATAAAAATCTATAACTTCTCAACAGGAACTACTAGTGACGAGTAAACAACTGAAGATAAGTGAATTACAGTGTGATAACTACCAATAAGTGCTGGACAAAATATTTTGATGTTGTTGCTAACACACAGAAAAGAAATGAGGTTACCAGCCTTGTGCATGCACAAGAGACTTGGTCAGCAAGATACTTTGACTTCTACAACTAATTATGGATTGTTGATAGTAGAGAGGACTTCTGTACCAAATATGAAGATTTTTTAGTGTGAAGATGATGTACCGTATTCGACGTAATAAGCACCCTGCTCTAATAAGCGCCCACGGCAATATTTTTTAATATATTGACTAGTGAACAATCCCAATTAGCACCCCTTCTGATTGATCAATGTACACAAGACTTATTTATTCGTGTATAATATGCGCTCGTGTGTTAGATGCACCCTTAAGTATGGGCAATTAAATTCTGGAAAATATATCTGTCGTGTATAATATGCACAGACATTTCTTTTGTATCATTTCAGACTGTCAGCATAAACCACGAAATTTACGATCTTTCAACTCTGTTCTTTGCTCACTAAAATCATTTTCTAATCAATGCTCATAAGAGCCCCCTATCTCTAATTTTGAGGGCGCCTTGGGCGCTTATTATGTCGAATACGGTAATAGACGATTTGTATTTCCCAAATGTAACATCTTTGTGTCATAACTCCTATTTCCAGCGCGGGTAAAAACATTTGGAGTTTGAGCCAAAACAATATATTTATAATACATGTTAATTACACTTCTAGATATACATCTGTCAACACATTTACAACTAAAAACAAAAACATATTTCAGTCATTATTGCTGTTGTATAGCAGTGTTTGAAATTAAGGGGAAACTGTAGCTTGTTGTCATATCATTTGACTGATAGGGGCCCCCTAAATGACTATATTTTAACAACAGGGCCCCTTGACTTAAATAATCAATGTTGAACAGGATAACACTTTTAGTTACAAGCTATTAAGTTGTGAACAGCATATGAACCATCTGAAAGCCAGGAAATAATAAACATGATAATGATAAAAATGATAACGGATTTGATTGTCATATTTTATATCAAACACTGATATATCTCAGATTTTTCATTATACTTTCCAATATATATTAGAAAAAGGGACTGCTTCCAGTCTAGGCATCCTACCTGATATGATCTTGAATATCATCATAATCATCATCCTGTAACTGAATAAAGCCCTGAAATAAATCCAGTATACGTTAAATGGACGCCAATAAGAAGGACCATGTGCACTCAGCAATATTCCAGCTTTGTGGACCAAACAAGTGATTGACCTAATAGTTGGTTGGTTGGTTTGTGAAACGCCGCACTAGCAATATTCCAGCTATACAACGGCGGTCCGTAAATAATCGAGTCTGGACCAGACAATCCAGTGATTGATATCATGAGAGTCGATCCACACAATTGGGATCGATGACATGTTTCAAGCAAGTCAGCGAGCCTGACCAGTGGCCCAATAGTCGCCTCTTACGACAAGCATAGTCGCCTTTTACAGCAAGCATGGGCTGCTGAAGACCTGCTCTACCCCGGATCTTCACGGGTCGATTGCCCTAATAAGTAACCTACCCAGCATGGTATGCAATCAATCAAGTTATTGTGCCCGACCATCTGATCCATCAAATTTTTTACCAGCATAGCAAGGTTAGAATATTTTTTTAATTTTCACTTATCTGCAAAAAGTATTTGTTACTTAACGGATAAAACACGAGGTCTTGTTCAGTATTGTAAAACCGGTCGCTGGTACCGAGTTTGTAAAACCAAAATCGGAGGTTTTACTTGTCAGGGCTGTCCTACCCATGCAGGGCTTCAGATGGCCGTCAGTCACCGGTCAAAGACCGATAAAATTTCACATTTACCGATGGTTTGTTGTAGTGGTTGTTAGACTTTTGACCGATAGAAATGCTAAGCAAGGGGTCACACATGTCATAATTTCATGATTAAAAAGTAAATAGTAAGGAGTATTCCCACTTATGGTATCGATTTTAATGACCAATGAAATGCTCTCATAAAGTTCGGTGTCAATCGAGAGAATGACCAGTACACATATAGTCCTATTTTCGATCAGAGCTTTCAGCATCATATATGCCTTTATTATTATTCATGAAACAATACAATTATCATCGGATCACAGGTTCTCGGACATCTGATGATCACACGTCTTCTATCACGAACACTTACACTATGATGAGAGGTGTGGTGTCACACAGAAATTGTAAATACCCAGATGATGGCTTGTTTTTAAGATAAAGTTGTCCTTTATAAGTGAATGAGATGTTTCACGGTAGCCGGGTAAGCTAGCTATGCCCCACTTTTTTAAAAGTACTGATTTAACTTCAAAATGTTACTGCATATGCCATCTTTGTTTATTTGACTAATTGATTTTTGCCATTGACTTATTGTATATCTTAGGTCCAAGTCATTGATCTGTATGCACAACGACAACGGTATTTATCGCAATTTCTGACTATTTTCGTTGGTTTCAATGAAAATTATAACAACAAATAACAGGACATAGATTGTCAGAATGTTTTTGATTACTCACATGTCACATTTATGAATCAACGAAAGTCCCCTCGTAAAATCCTTCGTACTGATGACAGTGAACACGCCATTTTGTAAAAGTCGGTCACCGGTAGTGATGTCATACGTCAACATTGTTGTACATATTTGGTCATTTCTTTGAGGTGAAGGTCCTTGAATGATCGGTTCATAGTGTCGAATACTATATTTCTTTCCTTTGGACAAGTGTTACAAGATGAAGCGTAAATGTAACTATAGCATGTACGTATTTCTTGTGATGTGTAATAGTCAATATCATAAGTTCATATAACCAATGTCCATGAATAGCCGTTTCATTTTATTTTATAACTAAAACTGAATATATTACTTTAACAATATGGATAACATTATTTGTTAAAATATATGCACACATTGCTGAAAGAATTGTCTTGGTCTTGGAATTGTATTTTATGTCGTTTGATACACAGAACAATGATATCCAACAATTCGCCAGGTGCGGGTTAGTCACAAACAATTTACGAATTATTCCTCTCGTTTTGCATTAAATGATCAATGGGTTCATTCTTTTGTCAATATTGTGATCACTGGATATTAAACTGTTTACTTTATTTCTCCCGGAATTGTAAAAAGTATATAAAAAAAAAACCATGCCATGTACCCCGTTGGTTCAACCTTATACGATTATCTTGATAATTCTATACCAATAGAGCTTTCTTCGCATCTTTTATTGTGTAATTCTGAGACGAGATGAAGAGAAATAATAACATAATAATGAACAAATATATGTCCAATATTGAATATAATTTTGGTTGTTTTGAAATATTCTTTGGGGTATTTCATTACGTAAATTGATGCCAAACAGGTGCGTGTCTTGTCCAATTAAGATACACAATAAACTATCTAATTGTTTACATATTCAAGACATTATTTACTTAGTGAAAGCAGTCTTTTTATGTTGTGTCTAAAAAGCGTCAAATTCCGTTTTACACATCAAGATTTTGCATACCATGAACGAAAATTAGGGGAGATATATATTAATCAAAATACCAGTGTCGTCTTTCTCCGACGTTATTAAAGACATAAAACCAGCCCTGACGTCAAAAGGAATGGTGTTATTTTTTTGCTATTTGATTACATTTGATGATAAGGCTAGTGTTCCATTAATAATGGTGCAACATTAGTCAAATTACACTTACACAATCAGGAGAATGTTGGAATCTAAGGACTAAGTTATAGGTTAGATAGGGCCATCCATTTCTCTATTACCTCTTTTTTATGAAGGATGACTTCATCATTTCGTATGTTGTTTTTTTTATAACTAAACCTATACAGTTTCAATATCGATATTTGTGTTGGAATAGTTTGGTTTCTCAAGAACAAAACACCACGAAAATATATTGTATTTACCCACAGCTAATTCTCACCAAGTGACCTGAGTTACAATAAACTAGTGCTAAGCATAGCGGAGTTATGCCCCCTTTTCTCTGTCAAGTGAAACCTCTCTGTCGCCTTTTGACATCATAGAGAAAAATCAGTTTTCGTCATTTACGGCATGCAATTTTTGGTATTGAATGTATGTCGTTATAGATACGCATATAACTCCATTTGATATGTAGTTATGTCGTTCAGATATTAGGCAGTATTTTGTTCGCTCAGTTTCCATAAAGCTTCTAAATAAAAAAAATCGTGGCGCAATACTTTTTATCGATGTATGATAAAAAGCGGATAAATTTACTGGGTTTTTTTACGCAAAATTCTCGGACAACACTTAGACATGTCTTTTTTTAAAACCGATTTAATATTTGCAGTTACATTTACACCATCAAATAGGAAATTTAATATTCTCCACCTCTGCGTAATTTTATAGCCAGGGGTAGATCCAGTGCCGCTTGAGCGCAATTCTCGCACAACCTTCACTTTTCCAATCTTCGGAAAATGTGTGTAAGAAAAAAAATCGGCATCCAGAGGGTTAAACCAAAAGAAAAACCATACACCCTGAACAAACTTAATTACCCATAAGTCCCAAAGTCTAAAATCATCATCGGCAAAGACTAGCCACTTCAGGTGGCAAGTCCTTTTTTAAAAGATTAGTTGGTTTACGTTTGCAAAAAAAATATCTATCAGCCATTGAAAAAATAAAGGTAAAAATCTGACATGACAGTTATTTTAAATTTGTTTTATGGCATTCCCCAACTTTGGGGTTGTTGTTGTTTTTGTTGTTGTTGTTGTTGTTGTAATTCTGACATGATATATACCTGTATCTGGACTTTAAAACTGTGATAATGGACCTTGCTCTTGTAATCTGTGACTAAGAGATATATGGAGGTATGAGAAATGCCTGTTTTGATGGCAAAGTTGTCTTGTTACTGCATTGCAAGATTCTGGGAAATATGTTTTTTATTCTTTTATTTATTTATTCGGCTTGGCAGTGATTATATTAAACATAATTTTGGGTTGGCTTTTTTCCTTCCATCTCCTCAGTATTTGGGGATGGCAGATCCATAAACTAACTTAAACAAACAGGGCTAGAGAATGAAGACACATACTTACACAAACAGTCCTTGTGCCAAGTAAGACTGAGTTATTATGCTTATCCAAAGCCAGACAAAGCTTGTAATGGCCATCAGATAAATGTCCAGATGGAATAGACAGCACTTGATTATGTGTAGTGTTAGCATACAAATCCAGAGCTTCAAAGTCCTCCTCCAAAGTGCATTTACTCGTGCTGCCAGCCGTGTAACGTTGAAGAGACCATGAATAGCTTTCAGTAAGAGACGGACATGCATCGCCCCCGCTGGTTTTGAAGTACAAGTCCTCTAAGAGGCCCCAGATTTCAGCATTCTGAAAACTCGTTGAAGCATTGATCATGTGGGTATTATTAGTGCACATACCAACTTCCATCTTCTCATACACTACTGAAACAGAGACTTCAGAGGAACTGGATGGGAAGCCGGTTGTTGTCGCACTGATGATGAAGTTGCCATCAGTATGAAACTGAAAGTCGAAAACTGCATATTTTAACCCCTTTGTGTAATTTGACAGTAAAAACATGGAGAGTGGGTATGTCCTTCTCGTCGTATTTGAAACGGTGGCTAAGTTGGGTATGCAGCTGTCGTACTCTCCAAACTCGATCAACACGTCTGAGTCGGAACTGTTCAGCAGCACTAAGA
Organism: Haliotis rufescens; assembly: GCF_023055435.1. Taxonomy (NCBI): domain Eukaryota; kingdom Metazoa; phylum Mollusca; class Gastropoda; order Lepetellida; family Haliotidae; genus Haliotis; species Haliotis rufescens. The sequence continues at coordinate 53,230,994 of NW_025963779.1, read as the reverse complement.
AAGTCACACGGCTGTCAACTGAGGCGGAGGTTGTATTGATGCTGGAGGTGATGTATAATGTGTGTTCTGAAATAGATACATGTAACGTATATCAACTCATGTCTATAGTCAGTATGTTTTGAAAGAAAGATCTGCATCTAAGATCTATTAATGAATAACCTTTTTAAAACCTGAAAGACATGAGATTGGCACTTAAGCTTACAAATGATCAAATCTTTATTATTATGGTATACATACAGAGAATCAACACGAGTTGATAAATGTTTAAACTCCAAGGCTTGCCGAGGATTTTTAAACTTTTATCAACGAGTGGTTGATCATATATTTGATATTAAAAGACAAGAGGTTGAGATTCTATTTATCATCCAAAATCATTCATCCAAGTTTTTCAGTTTGTAAAAAGTAATAACCTGTGTTTAAAAGGTACAGTTGATCAGTTTCAGTGACAGTTAGATTAGTGATATAATTTTATTGTGATATTATAGTAACAAATAACATTGCAATGGTCTATACAGATTTTTGTATCAAGTTTGTTTGTTTGTTGTTTAAAGCCATATGCAGCAATATTCCAGCTATATGACGGTGGCCTGTAAATAATCAAGTCTGGACAAGATAATTCAGTGATCGATATTGTGAACAACGATTCACGTTCTAGAGTCTGAAAACCGATCCATTAAGTTGCGACTTACAAGCATAGGTTGCTGGGGACATATTCTAACCCAGAATCCCCACACTGTGATTTTTATTAGGAAGTGAGCTTGTATTGTCATAACCAAAACAAACAAATGTGTGAATACAAATACTTAATATATTTAAAGCGTATTCTCATAACACTATGTTATTGGGGAAAGAATAAATGCTAAATCTGTTTCAAGTACATGATGTGTACGATCTTTAAAGTGACCAGTACCTCTGTCAGAAAATCGTTCTCTTTAAGGTGTTTGCTGTGGTCATAGACTAACCTATACTGCACTCGATTTAGCAACATAAAACATGCACCAATGCAACCTATAATTGAAATATGCAACCATATATCTTTTTCTACAAAATGTAAGTTTGATTAACCCTTACTTCTTCATACAACATCAATCTTTGAACACCCTTACTTTACTCCAGAAATACAGTGAACACGCTCAATGCCTCTTAGCTTTATGTACCATGCTACATCACTAGTCGACCCGTGAAGATCCGGGGTAGAATAGGTTTTCATCAACCCATGCTTGCTGTACAAGTCGGCTAAGCTTGTCTTAAGAGGCAACTAACGGGGTCGGGTGGTCAGGCTCGCTGACTTGGTTGATGCATGTCATCGATCCCAATTACGTGGATCGATGCTCATGATATTAATCACAGGATTGTCTGGTCCAGACTCGATTATTTACAGACCGCCGTCATATTGCTGGAATATTGCTGAGTGTGGTGTTAAACAACAAACCAACCAACCAACAACACTAGTCCCAGTGTTATGTGTAAATTGTCATGCTTTCTTGGGCTTGACGTCATCAAACTCGATACTTCCAGATTATGTGCTCATTCCTGTTATAATTTACAGCCATGTCATTAACTTATGTAAAATCATGACACAGTCGTCAGAGATTTGGGATTTCATTTATTTAGAATAGTTTATGTATCTGTTTCAACTTAGATAAATTTATGGGACCAGGATGCAACCTGTGTTATGTCAGGTGCAACTAGGTTTTCATGTCAATATGCACCTTGCGCAAGTTAAATCAACTTCCGTAAATCGAGCCCTGCTTTACATTTGATTACATACTATAATGTAAAGAATGTACAGTACTTTTTTTTGCAATATTTAGTAGTCTCATGAGTTTGTTTTCTTCTACATCAATAATGGAGCAGAGAGACAAATAACAATAAATACGGCTGTTGCTTCCAGCTTGGCTGTGGTAATTCTATTTCTGTGCTGCTCCTATAACAGCTTCTGGCTGTTCCATTGTGTTTTCCTAATAGATTCCTTAGTCGGAACATACCTTACTTACGCTACTGCCCTAATGTAATTAAAATGTATTCCCACAAAAACGGCGACACATTTCGGTTCCCTGTCTTCAAATATGTGTACTATGGGAAAGGTGGTAGCTCTTTATAGTGGCAAGTCAATCTAAATCGTGTATAGAGAGCAGAGAAATGGCTACCGCAGCTTGCTGGAGGTGGGTGTATTTACTTAGAAAGGTTCTGTATCTCACCTTTGGCTGGGATGGTATAGTTCACTCCCCCTTCTGTCACTGAGCTGGTACCTGGAGATATACAAACATCTCATTAAGGCCACAATAAATTAATTGGCACATTTTTTTCCATTTGTTTTAAAAATGTTAAGCGGGAGCCATTTTTATATTTTCAAGGCATCTCTGTACACTAAATGTGGATGGAACTGCTGGCTGGTTGGTTTGTTGTTAACGCCGCACTCAGCAATATTCAAGCTATTTGAAAGGGGTCTGTAAATAATCGAGTCTGGACCAGACAATCAAGTGCTTAATATCATGAGCATCGATCCACGTAATTGGGATCGATGACATGCATCAACCAAGTCAGCGAGCCTGACCTGACTCACATGAAGCATGACTGTTTGTCATGACTATGTATATGGCTTATTTCAGAAGTACAAAAGTACGGAACAAGTAGTGATTTTCTTCATCTGTACAGCGTACAGTGTACAATGATGTGAAGCAGGATGTTTGGTAGTGAGGCAGGAAGGAAGGTTAATCGAACACTATGTCTTGCTTAAATTGAAGCTGATGATGGCTAAAAGTTTGGCTGGTTGTTGCTTAAAGCTGGCTTAAGCAATATTTCTGCTATATGGCAGTCTCTAAATAATCCAATAATGATCAGACCAAACAATCCAGTGATTGACATCATGAGCATTGATCCACGCAATTGGGATACAATCACATGCAATCAACCAGCCACTGACCCTGACCACCTGATCTATTTAGTTGCCTCTTACGCCAGCATAGGTCGCTGGAGACCTATATTCTTACCTGACATCCCCATGGGTTGTGGCAGAGACCATAAATTTAATTTATTGTCTCTGGTCATGGATGAAAGAAATAGCAAGGTTATTTATTTGACATAAAATGTAATTATGTACTTCTGTAGATATCTCCTCAGCAGTTCATATCCATATATCAACTGAGAGATTGACCAGTCATTTGGTCATCTTGGCCCAACCTTATGAAAGTATGTAATTTGTAACATGCTAAATATTTCCAAAACAGATGAATTACCGGTACTTGCAATGCAGTGTTCAAATTAAGAGGGTTCCAAGGTTTTACCTTGACCTACAAAACTAGGGGTCCAGAGGACCCCAAACTACTAATTTCAATTTTCTGCACCCATTCTATACATTTGTGCGTACTGGATGTGTAAAACACGGGGTTCCTGGTTTGCTCCTATAAGACTTGTATCACCTTCCAAATGTTTAACTTTTATATGGGGCGGTCGGGTAGCCTAGTGGCTAAAGCGTTCGCTCGTCACACCGAAGACCTGGGTTCGATTCCCGACATGGGTACAATGTGTGAAGCCCATTTCTGGTGTCCCCCGCCATGATATTGCTGGAATATTGCTAAAAAAGGGGCGTAAAACAATAATTACTCACTCACTCACTTTAACTTTTATGCCAAGGTTATTTATTACTTTCAGAGACTGCAATGAAACCACTGAGTAATGCCCCATAATGCACAGCCTTAAAAGCTCTGCTTACTGTGCAGAGAAATAACAGTAACTCCAAAACACCTATACTGCCCTGGGATAAACATCTTGCTGTCGTGCTACAGAGGACTCATCTTCCCGAGACAAGAGAGTTAACTGACTTTAAAAGTTCAGTTTCCACCCTTGACCGACTAGGCTGGAATTCCTGGGCTCGATCGTAGCGCCACCAGTGGCTATTACGAGTTATGTCCTTTCTATGCCTCTCCTATTGACCAATCAGATTCAACCTCTCGTATCACTTGCATTTGCTTCAAACAAAACAGTGGCGCCCAGTCAAGACGGTCTGATTGATGATGAAGATCTATATTGTGATAAAACGAGTCTTATACTGAGAAGTGCATCAAATCACGTGAGAACCTTGATTAAAAACATGGAAAGATTTAGAAAATATCAGTTGACAACGAGTTAGCGGTGCACATGCTTTGCAAATCCTGCAGTCGACCGAAATCTGCATGACACTTTACGAACCGGATTTCGATTTTGGTGCGCGATTTTGATTGGACTATGCATAGACTCGTTAGTCCAGCCAAAATGTAACTCCATAATACCAGCCTAGTTCGGCAAGGGTGGAAACTGGACTTTTATAGTCAGTTAACTCTCTTGCCTTGGGAAGGTGCAGAGGACTGGGAGTGAGCTTGTTTGAGGTGACAGTCAGCACTAGTCCACCTTTATCGCACTGGCCTGTCAATAATGTTTGCTTGTTTGTTAAATGGCATACTCATTCCATACAATATTCCATCTAAATGATCGTGGCCTGTAAACAGCTGAGTCTATACAATACAGTGTGATATTGTGGGCAACAATCCACAGCAATGGGGCTACAATCAGATGAAATCAACTATGTCACTGAGTCTGACCACCTGGCCCATTTGTTGGCTTATAGGAACCAGGTGCTGGAGATCAGTTCTAACCTGGAATACCCACCTAATCAAGCCAAGGCCTGAGAAACCAGAAGTTGACTGACCAACATGGGTACCATGACACACAATCAGCCAAGTCACATGTTATAATCATGCACTTCTCATTTTAGAAGGTTTATAAGAAGGTGGGTTCTGATTGGAGTCTTGGGTAAATGTTTTAGTTTGCCATCATCCCTGCAAACTATGTACATTTCTTAAGGCTAAGTTACCTAAAAGTGATTTGACAGTTTCAATGTACATCCCTGTCTGGTAAACTAAAACGTAGGACTACCTGAGACACTGACTACGTAGGACTCAAAAGGGTTGAAGAATCTGCCAGGCAAGGTAAGCGTTGTATTATCACTGCTAAACACGGCTCGATCCTCCCAAACCTCCCGTGGCAGGTCTTCCAGTTGTACTATCTGTATGTCCCATGTGTAGCTGACACTGCCCAGTCCGCCACAGTTGATGCAGGTTACTGTCAGGGTCACAGGCTCGCTCCAGTCCCCTCCACACCCTGAGGTACAGCTGTGGAACAGAGATATCATCTTAGGATTTGTGTAACATTATTGCTATGGTGAATGCTTCAGACGTCCACAGGCAACAAAAAAATGGTGCTTTGTGAAATGATTCCTGGGATGCACTACCTAGAAATGGCAACCATATTGCAAAAAAAAGACAAAGTTTCTAATATTTCGAAAATCACAAAATATTGTCCATGTACGTATATATCATTTTCCATTATGCCAGTCACACCCTGTCAATGATATTCATAACAATACACTATACAATTTCTTATACTATGTGAGTAATTACCCGATGTAGCCTTACAACTTGTGTACATGGATGTCTTGACAGATGTATAACTACTGCCAGAAAGCAGGCATCACACATACAACTCTACTGCAGTGAATAATGACTAAAAAAGGCAGATAAATACCCATTAGACCAGACCCAAAGGAGTAAAATATATTATACCCAAAAAACTATGAATAACCATTGTTAATGATAACTTGGGAGTAACAATCAATGGCTCAAAATATCTGGAGCCCCTGAAGCAGCCCTTGTATACCAATGTCAAGCTCTACCATTCACCGGAATAAATACACTACAATGCGTTGTTTGAGGAAATTACGATAAAAACTGCCGAGCTAAAGAAAGTGTACACCCATGTTTGCTGGTGGCTAAAATTGAAACGAACAAGAAATGGTTATTCGATGGTGATGTATTTGATACGGGTATCCAGCGATAGAAATTAACAGTTTTAGTCCACTAGTCCTTATGATGATAACATATAACAAAACCCTTGAAAATGGCCAATTTCTACTAGTCCTTATGATACCTTAACTATTGGGCAGTTTGGCAAGGACTACAGGACTAGTGCCAATTTCTAACGCTGGTATCATACAGTAGTTGTGTTTGGGACTTTAAGTTTGCAGTGTTTCAGCAACTGTTTTCAGCCTCAAGGATTTATCTAGATTCCGAAACTAAGTGCCTTGACAGGCAAATTGAAAAAAAAAATCATGATATTGATAAACATTACATTTTTTTTAATGTAATGGTTTTCGTACTTTGCGAGGAAATGGGAATTTTTTTAATTCAAACTGGGAATTTGTACTGTTGTTTGCTGCAGACTTGGGACCGAATATCGGTCTCTGAGCAGGTCAAGGTAAATCCCTGAGCCTAGTAATGTTTTGATAATATTTGTATGTTTTTGGTCAAATCCAATTTCAAGTGTATACTTTCTTTTGCACAGCAGTTTCTTCTGCTCCCAAAACCCAGTGTATATGTATCTCATCGCAGTTCCTAGTTTTCAGATTATGCTTAATTTGTTCCCAGAGCGCTAAAAAGAGCCAAAACCTACTTGACTGAAAGTAAATAAACCAGGGTCAGGCACTTCAGTGACGTAATTTCTGCACCCTGCATCTTGTACACATATGCTTATTATTACACCTCAAGAGATAAGACACAATAATGTTGATACTAATAATAACAAGCCCAATGTGAAAGGCATTGTAGTGAAAAGTAATAGGTGAGGTGAAATGGGGTTTAAAGTCACGTTCAAGATTATTGCATTTATAAAGCGACGTTCATGCCTGTGTATGTCCGAGTGTGGCTGCTTGTATTAGTCTGGACTGATGCCGATTTGACAGTATTAGCACACTGAGATACCATGCTGCAGTTTAACATGAATACCCCATTCAGACACAGTATAGTGACTGAGCCAACCAGTCCTTGTTTTAGCCTCTTAATGCCAAGTGCTAGGCAGGGTAACAACAAGTACTATCTTTTAATGTCTTTTGGTATGACGCAGCCATGGATCGAACTCATGAACTTAAGCTCTCCGGGCAGACACTCGAAATGTGACAGGCCTCTATTATAATACTACTCACCTTAAAACCAGCGATAGTTCTGAGATTTGTAGCAGTGTCCGTCCTATTGACAAGTGATGTGTTGATGCTCTGAAAGAAGTACATACCAACTTGAATGTCTTTATCAAATATTTCTTTACTACCATGTGTACAGTTATATTCAGGCTATTTTCAAGTGGTTCATTCTACACAATATCACCTCCGGTTTCCTTTGACGCTTGAGGATTGTTTATATCCTCACTATATCGTTACATTCTATGTTGTATATGTATATAGATCTTTGAGATTGTGATGTAATTGTGTGGTGTAGATGGGGAGTTTTGAGTAACGGTTGAGAGAGAGATGGCGTGTTACGGGGGGCTGAACCGATTGTGTCTGTGTGTGTGTGTGTGTGTGTGTGCTATGGCTGTTATGATTCACTTGCATATTCGATGAATCGAACCGTATCCCTTCATGAATTGAATTTGTTATTTGTGGTCACCTAAATCTAATAATTACAACTTAAAATTTAAAAGAGAGTTTTTTAACTTGAAGTTGTCTGTTATTTATCAAACCAAGATATGCGAAATAGAATACATGTATATACAAGCCGTGCAGTAGTCTGTTGTGTTGGTCATCTATAACTCCACCTTGGTTAAACGGCTGATTGTCTGTAACGCTCATCAATTATTTGCACCCCAAAGGTAACATCACTGTATATTTGTGTAATCATGGTTATGTAGTCATGTGCATTTACATCCTTTGTCTAAAAATATACATAAGAACTTATTATATGCAAACGTAGACAACACTCTTATATATTAATTTGATAGTAATGTGGTCACTGGTCACTGTCGCATTTGAGCAGATACTAGTCCATGGATAAGTGCCGTATATAAATGTATGATTGTATTTGTTACCCTATATTCGTGATACGTATCATATTTGCCTCATAGTGTATTTGTTCCAGCCCTAGTGTGTCCTAATGTCAGTTGGGTCCATCGACCACACAACAGACTTAAATATGTCAAATACATGTTTAGATTATTCTATCCTGTATTCCTGGTGTAATTTCTACACATGTAATAGTTAGACGAGTGATATAACCTACAATAAGGGCTCTTAATAGGTACTGTTTCCCAACACAACGCTAAGTCTAACATATAAGTGTAGAGCTGCAATGTCTTGAAGTTAGCTTGGAAGTTCTCTATTATGTTAGGATTTACCAAGGTCTATCTACTTTGGTACCAGGTGTCAGTCTAGTGTCATCCTGACCCTAGAGATTAAATTAAAAACGAATCCAACTAAAGTCTAGAATGATTAAGCATTGTTCTGGACACCTTTGGATTTTCCGTTTCATTTACCAATTTACATATTATAATAAGATGACTTCATTTCTGGGACTAAATCTTAGTGTAGTCCAAGGCATGAACAATGGAGTTCCAGGCTGATATGTGGCATTATTCAATTATTGTCCAAGACTGATGTGTGTTGTCTTATCATGGCAGATGTCTTGGATTCCTTAAGCCTAATACAGATGGAGATTTCAATGTGAGAGCAAAGAAAATCAACCACTGAAGACTTCTTCTTACCAGAATAAAGATATATTATATACATAATGCAACATGCAATTTTGATAAATTTAATGATCCAAAGAGCTATACTTTTTTTTATGTCTCACAAGTCAAAGTTGTCAAACATTTTTTTTATATATTAAAATCGCAAACTATCAAAAGGCATCAGTTCTCTACTAGACCTATATATGTACCAAGTTTGGTGAAGGACTATAGTAAAGTTTTCAAGATCAGCTCCAGAAACGACATCTCACATGGATGGACAGATGGACGGACAGTCTGATGGTGTCTATTTTGTACGCCCCATAAAACGGGTTGCGGGGGATAATTATTTGCAACCACTGTGTGAGTATGGGAAACAATATTTTGCATCCAGTAAAACCCTGTATTATCCATGGTGAGGAATGGGGACAGAATAGTGTCAGGACATAAGGAGCTGCTGCCGAATCAGACGTAATGATACCAAGCATTTTATTCTTTTCATATAACCTTTCGATTATGATATGTATGTCATAAGCTGTAGTTTAAGTACAGTAATATATAAATGCATCCCCTTGATTAAAATTATTATCTTCGATTGGACGTGTTGCTGTAGAGCTTGGTCAAAATGCAGACCTAGCTCTACATTGAATACACAGTATGCCTATCTCCATTTTTACCACTGAATAAAATGCGAACTCTTTGGTGTCAGGAAATATATTGAGTGAAGCAGCATGAGTCCTGTGTTTTGAGTGGGTTGTCGATAAGAATTTATGGAATCACTGACAACAGCCTTTAAACAAAATATGACGCTCTTTATGCTCCAGCAGTGTGTTTACACCGTAATACTTGACATGAACTTATGACAGGAACAAAAAGCATGTAGCAGGGCAGCTTTGTAAGCTAACATGAGGTTGGCACCCCTAATTGAAAATAAGCAAGCCTTGAAAAGATTTCGTAGGTATATAGAAAAGTGTCAAATAGCAAGCTCTCTGTGGTCCTCAAAACTTGAAATACCGGTACATTCTTTTTGTAGATTTCTATCGTTTTTTCTGCACAAAATATATTGTCACACATCCTTTTAATATTGTAGTCACAGCAGCTTTACATCTTGTAACCTATTATTGTTAATATAATTATTTAAATACGCCTACCGACAATGACTGTAAAAGAAGTACTATTCTAAAAATATTAGCTTCTGTGGTGATGCAGCCGTCGAATTAGCTGTTTCAATCAGAAGGGGTTTATTGTGATGTGATACCTCTGATTGACCAATCAAAATCAAGTATTTTACAAATTCATGGTAGATTGGAAAATGAACTACTAGGTTGATATGTGTTTCATGAAAAAATGTTTGACAAGATTTCATATACTTATTATTCTCTGGAAATTGAAATAATTAGACAGACTGACAGATAGACAGACACACATGTGAGTCTCTCTATCACCCAGTAATATACCGAGGTCATTAGAAGTAGTACATCAGTGTCATTACATGAGTGAATGAGATAGATGAGTCTCACCTGGTATGTGGCTTCCTTGTGTTGTTGGTGTTGATGCTAGAGGGCTGATAGAGAGCAGTAAAGATGAAGGTCTCTCCTCCACTCTCAGGCATCACTGCTACAGCATCTGCAGGAGTAATCATGTTCAACAGAACGTGTGTTAGGAAATATTTTTCAATTTTTGTGGGACATTATCTTTCATTTTAAAATCATTGTGCTCAACGTTCCAATGTTATTTCTAATCCTTGTCGACAGATGTTGATATTAGTGCCTGAATTGTGTACAACTGAGCTGGATTCTTTCTGTGGGGACAAAAAGGTAATAAATGACATCTGGATTTCTTTTACTCTTTGTCAAGACGTTTCAGAGCCACTTTTTGCTCCTTCATCAGGTGATTGCTGTGTAAGTGCATAGAGATAAAAAATATATATGAATCATGATACGTTTACACGGTTAGAAACTAACAGTTTTTGTCCACTAGTCCTTATAATGATAACATATAGCAAAACCCTTAAAATGGGCCAATTTCTACTCATCCTTAGGATACCTTTACTATTGGGTAGTTTCGTAAGGACTACAGGACTACTGCCAATTTCTAACGCTGGTTTACACAACACAAGGTGGGCTGAATGTATAAAGATAACTTATAATATCATGATTTGTATATATTATTTCTGGGCACTTACTCAGCATTCACGTGATGAAGGAGCAAGAAATATCCCTTAAACATCACAACAAAGGAGAAAAGAAGAAAAGAAGTTGCTATCCATAAAAAGTGTCATGTATTCATGTTCTTCCAACTTCTAAATGGCTATCAAAGACTCCAATAGCAGGATGGCGATATGGTGCAACTCAACATAACCGAGAAAAAAGGTTTCGAGGCAGAGAGTTCCAATGAGGGTCTGCTAAACCAATCATTATTAACTTTCAAGCTTAATGTTGAACACTATTGACTCAATCCTTACTTTGTTCCACAAGGTTGAAGTGGAGACATGTTCTGTTACTCTTGCTCTCTGCCAGTAGATCAACCCGCAGGTGTTTGGCTGTAAAGTGGCAGGGGATGGTAAACATCGGGGCACCACCAGCAGCAGCAGCAGATTTACCTCTTGTATCCTGTACGATAGTAAGCCAGTAAGTGAGTGTGTCCCGTAACAGGTCTATGATGTTTACTACTTTAGTGAAACCGATGATAACAGTTATGGTGCTGACAAACCAAGAAACATAAATAATCAGGGTGAACTGGGATTCAAAATCCGGGATTACCCCAAGTTTCTGGTAAGCTTAAGATATGAAACTCTGAACAGCATATAGCAGCCTACTAGTTTGACTACTGGTATATATATTCAACGAGTACTGACAAAAGTAATTGTCCCTTCACACATTTATGCTTTTAAATAATGGTTTGAATTCAGAATAGGGGGCACGGGTGGCCCAGTCATCTAAGGCGCCGTAATTTGCTGTGCAGAGGGTGGGTTCGAATCCCGGTTTGCCCTGATTATGTTTCTAGGTTTGTCAGCACCATACCCGTGCTCGTGGGTTTCACCGAAGTAGTAAACGTCTTAGACCTGCATCACTTCGGGCTTTCCTCCCACATTACGGTAAGTTGACACTCTGTGATATAACTGGAATAATGTTAAAAGCAGCGTTAAACCCAACTCACTCACTGAATTCAGAATATGTACTTTAGTATTGTATACCTTCTTAATTTTCTTTTTCAGGGTTTTGGGTTTAAGATACTTCCAGGTCAAAGCATCATGGGAATAGCTTATTTTGAATGCTTTCAATGCATCCAAGTCTTTGCTTAGTCCTTCTGCAGCCAGTCTGACTCCTGTGAAGAGCACAGGTTCCATGACGGATGCTTGTATCCATGGGTGACAGTTTCCAGGAGAAGTGACACAGCGGAGTGCAGAGGAGTCGGATGTGCTGGTAGTGTAGATGCAAGAGGGGTCATGGGACATGGTGAAGGAAGCTGTCAGGGAATACTGGAAGATGCCGCTGCCTCCAATCAGCAACAACACTGAAAAGATACAGAAATACAATTTAGTTTCTCTGAGCTTTGGCCATACCAGTAATAATTAAGTTATTTAGATGTTCATCTCTGTCTGCCTCACTACCAAAAACCCTGCCAAACATTCATGCTTCTTGTGAATCACCATCTTCCCGAATCAAGGGAGTAAACTGACCATAAAAGTTCAGTTTCTATCCTTGCTGAACTAGGCTGGAATTTCTGGGCTTGATCTTAGCACCACCAGTGGCTATTATGAATTATGTCCCTTCTATGCCTCTCCTATTGACCAACCAGATTCAACCTCTCATATTACTTGCATTTACTTGAAACAAAATTGAGGCGCCCAGTAAAGATGATCTCATCGATAATCAAGATCTATTTTGTGATAAAATGGGTCCTACTTCATGACTTGCATCAAATCACGTCAGCACCTTGATTAAAAACATGAAAAGATTTTGAAAATATCAGTTGAAGCCAAAAAATACCAAGCAATGATAATATCGCCTCCTTCCTATGTTTTTGTAAAATTGGATGACAATATAATCATGTTAATAAAGATATTGTGGCTTTATTAGCTTAATTCCCTTTCATGCATAGCCAACCAAATGCGAGGCTAGATTTAAGGAACTTGATTTAACCTGTACCAAGTGCATGCTGACATAAAGAGCTTCTCCAGACAAAACCAGGTTGCACCCTGGTCCCACACATTTATCAAACTTGAAATGTAAATGCAAAACCTATATGTCTAAAAAAATAAAATCTCCGATCTCTTATGACCACTTGTCATGTGTCATGAATTACACACAACACAGAGCTTAGTAATGTAGTATGGTCAAAAAAGCTGATAGGTAATGAACGTGTTGTGTTGAAAGATCAATGTAGTGTGGACAAGTAAGGAAAGTCACTCAAAAAGTTAAATATTTTTTACTTGCACCAAGTGCATGAAGACATAAATATAAGGTTGCATTTTTCAATAATAGATTGCACTGGTGCATGTTTTATATAGCTAAATCGAGCCCTGAAATGATATTATTTCTTTGATTCACCAAAATGTTTGAAATTCTACTTGCCCTGACATCTTTCATATCAGCGAGTGAATGTTCTTTAAAGGCACAGTCACCAATAGTCCAACATGCTTCTAGAAAACATGAAGCCAACATTTCTGATACTGTAATAGAGGAACTTACCCGAGACAATAACCAGCAGCGATCGAACCCAAATCATGGCTGCTGATCACAGATATACCATCATTTAAACTGAAGGAAAATGTAAAAGGTATTTCATTATAACAGAACATTCACAGAATCACAGCAGAAAACCAGCAATAAATTATGATCATAATGAATCACAAAATGAAGAATCATAATATGTAGGCTATTCACTTTGACAAGTATTATAATATTGTGGTGCTCACAGTCTATATTTTTACTAAAATTATTGCAATTATGCATGTAAACTAACAGAATTTTTAGGGCTGGGACGATACACCAACTGTGCAATCCGATACATATCACGATACCTTGCTCACGATCTGATACGTATCATGATACTTGCATGTGGACTTTTCTGTGGTGAGTGAGCCATGTTTTTTTTCATAGACAGGATGGCCAAATACATAAAACACTAACGATTTACAGATGGCAGTGTTAAGTATGGAGCAATGGATGGAAATATTTGTTTTCACTACTTATTTTCACTAGTAATTAGTGTTTGGTGTAACATTTATTGAAGAATACATTTAAGTTAAGAATTATTACTTTTTACTTTGTGTGCAATTGTGATTGATGCTTGTATCAAGAAGTAAAAAATTGCGATCCACTGATGCATAGGTGTATCATCCCACTACTAAGAATTTTTATGTTCATTTTGATAAATTCATGCATAACATATTATATTCATAATTCTTTTACATACTCTTATCAAGAAAGATATTTCACCAAAATCAATATTAATAGTAAAGTATATGCAGACAGATTAAGTTCATCCACCCAGACTTGTTCAGTGCAATGACTGTTGTCAATACACACTCAATCAGCAATCAAGGTCATTATCTTATCAAGGTACTACAATTCCTCAATGTTTTTTTTATTGGTTATTCTTTCAAAGGGAAATACTTAATTACCAAATAGCACATTCATATATATTATAAAACACATTGGTGCATGTATTGAATTGATGTTTGCTTGTCATAGGCTATCAGAAATTCTGTGAGAAATTACCTACTATTGCATGACTATAGAAGTTGTATGGTACTGGCTTAAAAGGTTTGTGTTCACAAAGTATTTCAAACATTTGTTTTTCAGTTTTCTTTCTGTACATTAATTTCCTGGCAGTTTATCACATATTCGCCAAAATGAAGTCATTGTGGTGAATGGTTGCAGGGTATTTCAAACATTTGGACCTGTAAAGATCCAGGGTAGAAAAGGTCCTTAGCGACTATGCTTGTCGTAAGAGGTGACTAGGGGATCGGGTGGTCAGGCTCGCTGACTTGGTTGATGCATGTCATGGATCCCAATTGCATGGATCGATGCTCATGACGTCAATCACTGGATTGTCTGGTCCAGACTGGATTATTTACAGACTGCCGTCATATAGCTGAAATATTGCTGAGTGCGGTGTTAAACAACAAACAAACAAACATTTGGGGTTGGGGGGTAGAGTATTGCTATGTTATCACTATTCAGGCTAGTAGTTTTTGGTTCATTTCCGCCCTGTGAGACCCCACTTACATCATCAATATTAAGACACTGGAGTATGAAGGAAGGACATACAGAATAAGGCTGTTATTGCTCTCTCTCTCAACTTTATTCTCTTGAATATATAATAGACAAACTTTATCAGGGTACTGGCCTTCCACAGCCTGATCCAAGCTGAGCACTTTTCAAGGACAAAACCTTCATTGTTTTCTATTCATCCAAAAGTAGATCAACTAGTCACTTGAAAGTTCAGATGAAACACTGTCAACTGCAACAGTTTTAGAGCTGTAAGTTTTCCTTGACAGTTAGTTAGCTACTTTCCCAGATCAATTGTCAGACATGAACTCAATTGCAAAGTTGCTCAAAGTTGTATCAGGGAAGTAAACACAGCATTTAATTAATATTAAAGAGCCTACATAATTCTCTGAAATGTTCTAGTTGACAACATTTTTCAAGACTGTTAATACAATTTCAAGAACCTTTCAAGCACACTGTGAAGGTTAAATTCAAGCACATATTTCTGTGGACCCTGCATTCACACCTTTCAGATTTATTTGTCTATGCAAAACATTTGTTTGTCACGCATTTTTCGTGAACACATCGACCTGTAGGCCTATCGTCTTTTCTGATTATTTCAGACCATCATCCCGTTTGCCTTCCTAAATATTTCGCTGCGTTGAAGTTGTAGAAACTGCTAAATTTAGAGTGAGTTAAGTGGTAATATCCACATTAGTATATGACTATATAACGTTTACCTAAGCAGACAGTAGATCAATGAGGAACTGATATAAGGGTAGGGTATATAACTTATACATTTAAAACGCAGGAACTGGACTCAGTATTGTGCTTGGCTTTCAGACCGGACGTCAGGGCTTTACTTTCATCATTGAAATTCTAACTAATACGCTTACAGTTAATGTAAATATTTTCACAGTGGCTTTAACCTCGACAACATGTATCGTTTCATTTACCTTACTGCAAGTAACTCGTGTCCAATGTTTCTGCAGGTAAACTATTTCATGCTACATTTACCGCCATATTTATCTACGCATTGGCGCCATCGTAGATTTACGACGGGCCGGTCAGAATAACTCGGCTATTTACGCGCATTTTGTCACGTTGGCACTTCCGATTGTATAAGGCTCGGAGATATTTGTTTTATTTTTCACCACGGCGAAGGGAAACAAAAAACAAAACAACAGGAAATCATATGGTAAATCCATTGTTTTTTCCCCCCTTGCGATTATGTTTGACCTTCCAAATTCTTTTTAATGAAGGGATACATAGAGCAAGCTTTGAGTAATTTGCGTAAAAATAGTCGTCGCCACTTGAAATAGAATCATACTGTATCGGATTATTCTACACACATGCATTTATGACACACACTATCAACATATCAAGAAATAGTCGATTCTCACCTGAGATGTTTATTTCACTAATCGCCAGGTAAAATTAATGAACAAAAATTCCAGGAAACAGAGAATGGTCCAGGATTTTGAAGGATGGTCACACCTGCCAATGAAGTCAGAGGACTCAGGTTGACTAGCAATGTGTCGAAAAACAGAAGGCGGCACCCCACCCACCACTGGATCCCTTCCTGGGATTACGCAAAGCTGCATTAATCGAAAAAGCGTCTTGAAAATCGGTACCTTGTGTCTCAACAACCGATATACCATCACATAAGCCGAAATGACCTGTCGTGTGTCAAGTGTATGAAAAAAAAAAATGTCCGTCTGTCGATCCCCCGCCGCGTCTTGCCAAAAGACGTTAAAAGACTTGTTATTACCCTGCCTGGCGCTCGGCATTAAGGGCTCAGTAACACATTTAGGATTTTTACTGCCGTAATTGATATAGGACCAATCTCGATTAAAATTTGTCAAAAGTCTGATCAAGATCCTGCGATTCGTGGCGTGAAATTCAGAAACAATCAGATATTGTTTAGGAAGCGTCCCGATTCAGCCGTTTCCAGCCGAATTCGTCCCGATTCTCCCGTTCTCAGTCCAAATCTGATCCGATTTGTATCTTCCGCTTGGTAAAAAGCGACCGAATCTGTCCCGACAGCGTCCCGATACTCCCGAATGAGATCCGACAGAGATCAGACAGTGACGGGACAGTGAACCGACAAAAACGATTCGCATTCGGCAAGATCTGGACGCAATCTGGACTCAATGGACAAGAAACGGCAATGAACAAAACATTCCCGTTCATCACGACAGCGTCCCGATACAAAGGACACCGTCTAGACAACACAGGACATCGTTACGATTGTGATTCCGATACAGCAGAGTCTGTCACGACAGTCACGATTGTAATCCGACGAGACAAAATCGGCTGAGTTCCCGTTTGTTAGGGGACGCACCATACTGTCGGGAGTGCTTAGCCGACCTCTCTGGACATTTTAGTAAGACTCTGTTACGAACGTATGCGACTGTGTTCAGACAATGATAGGACATTCCAGATCATTGAGGATAGTCATCCGACTCTTTCACTTTTCGTGTCGTAGCGCTGTCTGATCTCAAACGGGAGGCAATAATTGGCACTGTGTGACCCTTGCCTTATTCCCCCCTTTCACTACGACCACGAATATCCCGAATCACCCCGAATCGGAAACTTTCGAAATTCGTGATGATACGCCAATAATGCAAACTTTCGTGGCTAGTCGGGTTGAAAATATGAAGAAAGCCAGGAATGGGTTAAGAAACACGTACGAATTACTAGATTCATGTACGGATCATGCACCAATTGTAAGAATCACCTACGACTAAGTTACGAATATGCCGAATGTTGTTCTTACTTAATTTTTACATGATACGTAGTTGACTCGGGACATTCGTGACATTTTCGGGTTGAGGACAAGAAATTTTGGGAGCCACGAATCGCTAAGAATAGCCAAGAATGCAAAAGAATCGATTACGAAGCTGTTACGGAACATAAGAATTAATTACGAATGGATTACTATAAAGCCACAATATTGCAATTCGGGGACCCTTCCACGAAAGTTTTTGACAAACAAACACTTTCTCGCCGATTCGACGAATTCCCGCGAATTTTATGAATGTTTGGGAATCAAATAAGATTCATTTAAGAACTTTAAGAAATGATTGAGATTTATCTACGAACATGAAAAAATGTCCTATTCGGGGTGATTCGGGATATTCGTGGTCGTAATGACATGGGAGCATAAGGGGCTAAAACAAGGACTGGTCAGTATACTGTGTCTGAGAGGGGTATTCATGTTAAACTCTGGCATGGTATCTCAGAGGGCTAGCAGTATAAAACTGGCATTAGTCCGGACTAGTACAAACAGCCGCACGCACACCAACACAAACACATACACAAGTCAAGAGACAAGAGACAAGTGTATTTCTGCGAGAAGGCCCCAGAGCACATGCTTGTATAACACCATTCAAATAATATTTAATGTAAGCAATATTTTTTTGACAATAGTTGGTACAATTTATTCTTAAGAAGATATATGTTGAAGTAATTCTTGACTAAGTTACGACATGCGAGAAGATATATGCATAGATACAGGTACGCAAACAATTGTAATGGCTACATTGTTATAATACTGATTTAAAAAAAATAAAATTCATATGTCATTTTGATACCTGAATTAAATCATTAAATAAAGATATGTTATGAAATACAGATACGCAAAAAGTTGAAAACACTACCTTAGGTAATTACGCGCTGTGTTGTTGTATTATTGGCTTTTTGAAGTTTTTCATGTGACTTTGTACGCAAGTTGCTCAAATTAAGTAACGGTGTTTTATGTTGATTATTTTACGCAGATACACAGCGTTAGAAATTTGCACTAGTCATGTAGTCCTTGCCAAACTGCCCAATATAGTTGAGGTATGATAAGGACTCGCAGTAATTTGCCCTTTTTAACGGTTTTGCTATATGATATCACTGTAAGGACTAGCGGACTGGGGCGATCGGGTAGCCTAGTGGTTAAAGCGTTCGCTCGTCACGCCGAAGACCCGGGTTCGAGTCCCGACATGGGTGCAATGTGTGAAGCCCATTTCTGACGTCCCCCGCCGTGATATTGCTGGAATGTTGCTAAAAGCGGCGTAAAACCATTCTCACTCATTCTAGTGGACGAAAACTGAGTTGCTACCGCTGATTAACATCTTATCTAGAGCTGTGCAAGTCACTCAAACACTTCATTACATTCGTGTCCATCGAGAATGAAGCGTCTGTATAATCCATTCTTCACCGGCAGTGACCATGTATCGTTATAGAATTTTGGATGGAGTTATTTCCCTTAGACTGGAGCCTGTCGATTTTTTTCACCAGGGCTTCACATTGGCTTCGACCAGTAGTCCCAATGCCAATTGAAATTGAAAAGCCAATGAAACAAACTATCCATGCAGTGCAACTAAGTTTGAAGTAACACCCTTATGTATGTATAATAATAAACTACACTCAAACGTTGAGGGTTTGCAGGTAAAATTGAAATGTCCAATTTCAGTCTAATTTTTAAGAAATGAAAGTTTCGCCCGTCACAGAAAGTGCACGTTCCATCCCTATTAACATGTTCACATTTCAGACGCTAATTATTGTATGTTGAAAATGAAAATGACCTCTGTTATTTTGAAACTCAAATTCTCATAAATCTAAGTCTATTTTGATAAACTGTCAGAGGAAGTGGCGGAGATGTGTAACAGCCATTATCAGTCAAAGCGTGCGTGTGTCACTTTTTTCTCACAATAATAAACACGCGAGTCTGGATAATTAAAAGGTCAAAAGGAAAGGTCAGTCAACACATGTGTTCACAAATGGTTTGAAAATGACGGTCGCACACATTCCTCGCTTATGACAAATACAGAATTAGTCATATCCCTTGCCGCGTGCACAGGTGGATGGAGGGGTTGGTTGTATGTACAGAGAGATAGAGACACACTGTTTCGTCCAGTGAGGTATCGCATATATGTAATCTGTATATCCACTTCTCTCTTTAATCGTGTTTGTAATTGTAGTATTGGTGTTACCGGCAGTCATAGTACTAGTAGTTGGCCGTCATGACGGGCGTACATGCTATAGTGAGTGAGTATGGGTTAACGCCGCTTTGAACAATATTAGGATATTTGGCGTGTCAACTTGATGAGGGAGGAATGCCCGTAGTAGTAGTAGTAGTAGTAGTAGTGAGTGAATGAGTTGGGTTTAAATGCCACATTGAGCAGTATTTCAGTAGTAGTAGTAGTAGTTGTAGTAGTAGTAGTAGTACAAGTGTAGTAGTAGCAGCAGCAGTAGTAGTACTAGTACATTTGAGTGAATGAATGGGGTTTAAATGCCACTTTGAGCAGTTTTCAAGTAGTAGTAGTAGTAGTAGTAGTAGTAGTAGCAGCAGCAGCAGTAGTACTAGTACAAGTGAGTGAATGAATTGGGTTTAAATGCCACTTTGAGCAGTATTCCAGTAGTAGTAGTAGTAGTAGTAGTAGTAGCAGTAGTAGTAGTAGTAGTAGTAGTAGTGGTTGTGGGTTGTGGGTTGTGGGTTGTGTCCAAGCAGTGGTTCATATTGAGGTTACACTTGCTGCCGACTGTCAACGTTATACTGTTACGGAGTTTGTTTGTACGTTATACTGTTACGGAGTTTGTTTGTATGTCATGACATACCGAGAAGATTAATGGTCACAAGTACGGATAGTTTCCCTTCACATGTCCCTTCTTAATAATAATAACAACAACAACAACAACAATTATAATAATAATGACGACGACGACGACGACGACGATGATGATGATGATGCTGATGATGATGATTACAAGTTTTACCCGATCACCGGATCAGCATACATCATTTTGCATTCTCAGCACCCTAGGGAGTATGCAACCCAAGCTGACCCTTGTGAAGCGACCACAAAAAGACTAACACTGATGAAATCTTGCCCAACGACTGGCTTATCCGCAGTCATCATACAGTTGTGTCTCACGGGGGACCAGTCTTGTGCTCCGCCTTTAATGGACGCCAGATATGACTGCAGATACTACAGTACTGAATCTGGAACTTCAACTCGCCATCCGGAAACAACAATTCTCGTCACAAGGAGACGTTAATCCGTTAATCTTTGCCAACGTTTCTGTCAACATAGAACTGCCAGCTGTGATCTAATTAAACTAACAGTTAATGCTTGAAATAAAGTTCTATTAGGAAGGTCATTGGCATTGGATTTTGTAAATAAAATATTTAATCTGGAATCTGTAAGAGACAGTGTGATCTGAACAACATTCGGTTTCGCCGTTCCGAAGACATGCATGGTCTATGCACCCTAGGGATAGGGTAGCAGAGCGGAGTGTCGACTGTATTGGAAATCCGAAATTGCACGAGTCATGTCTCAATGCCATACCCGACACTTGACCGAGAGAGTTCATTGAGTAATCCAGTCCTTGTGGGTATTTATCAGCAAAGATTGTTTTGCTGTACGATCCATGGATAGCTCCCGACGGAGTATGACACATACATATCTGCCGCAGGATATACGGTGTGGTGAGGTGAAATGGGGTTTAACGTCGCGTCCAAGATTACTGCACTTATATAGCGACTAGCATGCACGTGTGTGTGTGTGTGTGTGTGTGTGTGTGAGTGGCTGCTTGTACTAGTCCGGACTGATGCCGATTTATAGTGCTAGCACACTGAGATATCATGCTGCAGTTTAACATGAATACCCCATTCGGACACAGTATACTGACTCCGAGACGACCAGTCCTTGTTTTAGCCCCTTAATGCCGAGCGCCAGACAGGGTAACAACAAGTACCGTCCTTTGGTACGACGCGGCCGGGGATCGAACCCCGGACCTTCCGCTCTCCGGGCGGACGCTCTACCACTAGACCACGGAGGCGGTCGCAGGATATACGAGTTGTGCAGTAGACACAGGCAGGTGTATGTTAATGTATCCCAGAAGAGCTATTTAAACAACGACCAACACTTTGTTGTGTGAGTGAGTGAGTGAGTGAGTGAATGAGAGTGAGTGAGTGAGTGAGTGAGTGAGTGAGTGAGTGAGGTTTTACGCTGCTGTTACCAAAATTCTGCATTATCACAGCGGGGAACACCAGAAACGGGCTTTATACATTGTACCCATGTGGAGGTTCGAACCCGGGTTTTTGGCGCTTTAAACACTAGGCTACCCCTGAGTGAGTGAAAGAGTGAGTGAGTGACTGAAGTGTACGCTACTTTGATGTTGGGCGGAAATCCCTAAGTGATATACATATTCCGTAAAGATATTCCAAGTAATATATATTCAGTGACGACGGAAGGCTTATGGTGAAATTGTACTAGTTTTAAACCATTGTTCATAATATCAGGGAAAGTTTCATAACTGAAACTGAAATATTCTAATCAGCGTTAAACCATACTCACTCACTCACTCTCTCAAAGGAGGAGATTTTCATGACACGGTATAGCAGTAGTTTAAAGCAACACCATTCCATGATCAGACTGAACATTTAACTCGATATCATATTGTTAACATGTAAGTTAGTTTAAGCAAGGTCTGTTTTATGAGCCATGAGCACAGAATTGGAACCAAAACAATTTTGAAGCGACATGTACGTCTGTGAATGTTATTGCCGATTTAAAGACGACTGTTGTCTTGAATTCGTATATAAGATTTGAAAATAATTTTCAATAACGATACATATTCCAAACGTACACTTAATACGCAAGCCGTTTTCTATGATTATATTTTTCTAATTTAAACCGTTGGCATAATATCAGTGAGAGCTGACCATATTTCAAGAGGAACACAAGTGTTAAACAACGCATCTTTCACCGACTCCAGACATATTACAGAACGTCTTTCATCTCGCGTTCCTCTTCTGTATGTTTTCCATTCATTACAAATTAAAGAACTCTCAAGAAGATACACACCCCATGCTTTATAAGGTGAAGGGATAAACTTATTTACACAATAAATCTTTCTGTTAAGCAAACAGACGAAGGGACGCCAAAAATATTATCAATAAAATGCATTTAAGAACTTCCGAAGTCGAGAAAATTAGCTGTTGATCTCAGTTTATTCTTTGGCCAACCGGACAAAAGACGTTCGCAGTGTTAAAACATAACCACTGGACTAGCGCGTGCCGACCATTTTCACTGACCGTTTTATCACGGATGAAAAATAAACAGTCCTAAATCATATTTGGATATAGTTTCGTTTGCGGAATCATTCTTTAATTAAACAAATAGCTTACAAAATGCGTTGCTTTCCTCGCACGGCTGACATTCAGCTATGTGGTTTTAGGAAGAGTATAAGGTCTTGGAGTGTGACCTTAGAGGGCCCTTGTCGTGCTCTCCTCCCCAATATCGAAGTTATTTTGTCCACGAAGCGTTCGTTATCACAAATAAAAAAGATTAATATGGCCTTGTGGTTTGAGAGCGCAGCTGGTTCGAACTCTCCTCTACGGCGGCGCAAAATTAGCCAACGCGATAAGATTTCCTCTGTCAACGTTGTACGAGCGAGGCGATAGCCAAATACACGTCGGTGGCACTTGGTTTATCCTGGAACGAGGCGATCAAATGATAGACAATGGGAAGCAGCCATTTTTGTATTGTTGGGTGCTACATTATCTCCGTAGCATGTGTATAGCCAGAGGGGGTTTATAGCAATCGCGATATGGCGAAGAGTCAGGGCGATCGGACCTCACTATCAGCGCGGGAACATCACGAGCAATTTGTCAAAAACGTTGTTGTCTCTTGATGAATCGGACCATTCCATCATCGCGCCAATCCTCGGAAGATGCGGACTAAGTTGTTGGAGGGATTTTTTACGATCAGAAGCTAGAGTCCAGCTTTGGCAACAGCCAGAATCTGATCAGTATCGGTGGATGGTTCCTGGTTTTCACGTCATAACACTGACGCCCCGAATCCCCAATGTCAGAATCGTGATAAGAGCCGCTATCGCGCCATACACCGAGCAACTTGGGTTTTAGACCCTGGCTTTTGTGGCAAACCGGCAGGAAAAAAGAGCCTTTGTGTGTAAGCAATCTGATCATGAGATCTCCCTCCTGTAGTAAGTGCACACATTGGAGAGAGTGTGAAAGATGCAATTTTGCCGTCTTTTGATATGGCCGACACTTCAAAGGGCGTGCAAGTCGCCTATTCTCAATGAATCGTGAGCCGCAATAGATAACGATGTAATTTTACTGCCTTTGGTTCAAATAAACTGAGTATTAAATTATGATAGCCGGGAAAAATTCCATTAGAAATGATATAGAAGTTATGGATCGCGACTTTTTAAAAGTCAGCAGATATTCTTGAAATCGACCCCATGTCATCTCATGGTGCTTAACATTGATCTATTTCACGTTGCTTTTCAAAGTTTATTCTTCGGTTTCCAAATAAAAATCTATAGTCCCCTTCTCATCCGGATTGCAAAGCATTACTGATAAAAGAGACAGATTAACAGCACTGGGAACAACAATGTTTACGCTCAGTCATAAATACCACATCGTTAACATGATGCAGAAACTTGTGCGAAAATCAATCCGGAGGTTCAAAGCCACAAAAAACAATATTAACAACTGAATCTTAAAAATCTTTATCGTTGATCTGCAGGAAGGGAGCATCGTTGGAAATCAGCCTTGGCTTAAGGGGTACTCGCGAACTTTATGGGGCGGTACAAATGCGTCCTTATTCATTGACCATAATTACAGTCAAACTTGAGTTGTAGAGATGCATGACTGAATGCGTATTGGTTAAGCAGAGTATGTGAGTATGGTTTGATGCCGTTTCTAGCCTTGCTGTTTGCCTTGGTGGTTGGTATCCCACATTGTAACCAGGTGGAGAGTCCAACCCGGGCCTTCGGAGTGACGACCTACCGGTTTAACCATAAGGCAACCCCATGCCATCCTGGGCCTTCGGAGTGACGACCTACCGGTTTAACCATAAGGCAACCCCTACGCCATCCTGGGCCCTCGGAGTGACGACCTACCGGTTTAACCACTTGGCTATACCCCATCGGGGTGACGTGTCACCGATTTAACCACTAGGCTATACCCGATCGCGGTGCCGAGTCACCGATTTAACCACTAGGCTATACCCCATCGCGGTGCCGAGTCACCGATTTAATCACTTGGCTATATCCCATCGCGGTGTGTCACCGATTTAACCACTAGGCTATACCCCATCGGGGTGACGTGTCACCGATTTAACCACTTGGCTATACCCGATCGGGGTGACGTGTCACCGATTTAACCACAAGGCTATACCCCACCGCAATCCCTGGCCTTCGGGATGACGTGTCACCGATTTAACCACTTGGCTATACCCCATCGCGGTGACGAGTCACCGAATTAACCACTAGGCTAAACCCCATCGGGGTGACGAGTCATCGATGTAACCACTTGGCTATACCCCATCGTGGCGACGAGTCACCGATGTAACCACCTAGCTATACCCCATAGCGGTGACGAGGGATGACGTGTCCCCGATTTAACCACAAGGCTATACCCCATCGGGGTGACGCGTCACCGATTCAACAACTAGGCCATACCCCATCGGGGTGACATGTCATCGATTTTACCATTTGGCTATACCCGATCGCGGTGACGTGTCACCGATTTAACCACTTGGCTATACCCCATCGCGGTGACGAGTCACCGAATTAACCACTAGGCTAAACCCCATCGGGGTGACGAGTCATCGATGTAACCACTTGGCTATACCCCATCGTGGCGACGAGTCACCGATGTAACCACCTAGCTATACCCCATAGCGGTGACGAGGGATGACGTGTCCCCGATTTAACCACAAGGCTATACCCCATCGGGGTGACGCGTCACCGATTCAACAACTAGGCCATACCCCATCGGGGTGACATGTCATCGATTTTACCATTTGGCTATACCCCATCGCGGTGACTAGTCACCGATTTACCATTTGGCTATACCCCATCGGGGTGACGTGTCACCGATTTAACCACTTGGCTATACCCCATCGGGGTGACGAGTCACCGAATTAACCACAAGGCTATACCCCACCGCAATCCCTGGCCTTCGGGGTGACGAGTTCCCGGTGTAACCACTTGGCTATACCCCATCGGGGCGACGAGTCACCGAATTAACCACTAGGCAATACCCCATCGCGGTGACGAGTCACCGAATTAACCACTTTGCTAAACCCCATCGCGGTGACGAGTCCCCGATTTAACCACCTGGCTATACCCCATCGCGGTGACCTGTCATCGATTTAACCACTAGGCTATATCCCATCGCGGTGACGAGTCACCGATTTAACCACTTTGCTATACCCCATCGCGGTGACGAGTCCCTGATTTAACCACTTGGCTATACCCCATCGGGGTGACCTGTCACCGATTTAACCACTTTGCTATACCCCATCGCGGTGACGAGTCCCTGATTTAACCACTTGGCTATACCCCATCACGGTGACGTGTCACCGATTTAACCACTTGGCTATACCCCAACGGGGTGACCTGTCATCGATTTAACCACCTGGCTATACCCCATCGCGGTGACGAGTCACCGATTTAACCACTAGGCTATACCCCATCGCGGTGACGAGTCCCCGATTTAACCACTTGGCTATACCCCATCGCCATCCTGGGCCTTCGGGTGACGAAGCATCTATTTAACCACTCGGCTGATACTGGGTCATCTGTGCCACCCGTCCGACAAACGTCATGGGCATGGCTTATTGCCACAGGATATATACATGTACATGCAAGCGTTCCAAGCAGTACACGTGCGGAATGAGGGGTTTCCTGATTAACGAGGTTCGGATTAACAAGGTTGTACTGTATTCGTCCATCTTTACCTGGCACGGGTGGCCCAGTCGTCTAAGGTGCCACAATATCGCTGTGCTGTTCGAATCCCAGTTCTCCCCGATTATGTTTCTAGGTTTGTCAGCACCATACCCGTGCTCATGGGTTTCAGTGGTTAACGTCTGAGACCTGCATCACTTCGGGCTTTCCTCCTATATCAAGCTGACACGCCGTAATACAACTGGAATAGTGTTCAACGCGGCGTGGAACCTAATTCACTCACTCACGCTAAAATAGGACTACAAAGGGCGCTACGAAGTGGGGTATAATTGCAATCTTTGGCTATAAGAAGCTAATGAGACAAGAGCGTTCTGCGTACTTTGTCACGCCAAAAACCGAGTTCGTTTCCGCACATAGATGGATACAATTAGTGAAGCCTATTCCTAGATTACTGGAATAGCGCTACAGATGAAATAAATCTGACTGACTGACTCATACGTTCACATTACACATAAAAAGCATTTGCAGTTACTATATTGAATAGAACGGTTCTGATCAAGGAAATCGCGAATTTGAGGTCTTGGATAACAATGTAAATCTAAAATTGGAATTGGCTTTAGGGTTAGATGCACAACACATTATCTACATGCATGGTATAATATAAATAATATCTGGCGATTGCATTTGGTATTAACTTATTAAAAATAACAATTGCACTTGTCCTTGTGGGGTCATGGCTCCATTCGCCTCCAGGCTGATCTGTACAGACGCAAGTCGCTATCGATCGTGTTTTGATAAAGGGAGGTAACTCCTGCTACCGTAATTTCTACAACCCCTCTGTTGCACCGTGATTCTCACGGCAACGTTCTTATGACCGTCTTGATACATATTATATGCATGTTTCACCCCAATCTCGACTCATTTATCATATTTTTAGAAAAAAATAAATTACATACTGCAGACAGTATTTTTTAGACTTTCTGCACTTTTGACATGTTTATCTATTAAGCAGCATGCCTGGATATGGCGTGTTCATTTAGATGCCCAAACAATTGTGATGTTTTTTTTGGGGGGTAATGTTTATCGAAGTTCGTAACTACTGGTTTTATGGACATTTTGTTTTCTTGAGTAAATAATACTTATAAAATTGATACTATACACGTCAGCCTTCACAACGAAGGGTTGTGAAATACTTCTCGAATGTCTTTTGAAAGTCTGGGATAAGTCTGTTCGCAACAAGGAGAGGAACAGTTGGCGAGGAAAATAACGGTAAAATAAACAAAAAAAAAAGAAAACCATTCTACAGCCAGGGTTTCTTTAAGTGTGTATACAGTTTCGTTTTTTGTCATCATCATTAAATTGTTCATGGTTATCAAATTTTCATACAATATTCTTTGTGTTTTTTCCACAGACAGTTGCAGATCTACGAGGGCGTGAACTAAACACTGAAGAAGTTAATGCGTCTACCAGTCAGTTTGATCGTTATAAAGCTGTGGAGAAAACTGATAGGAGAATGCATGATCATATTGAGATCTACATCAAGAGAGTATCACTCAACGGTCCCTTTTACATCTTTTTGTTAAAAATATTTTGATATGATTTAAACGTTTTGTTTCTTTAAGTAAAGTACACAGGGTACGTGTTATTTCAACTTGAACGCCCTATACTTGCGCGTAGTCGTGTAAGTTTTGAAGTCGTTATAAAACATTTTGAAATAAACAAAATTTTCTACAGAAGCCTTTTAAAACCGATTTTGAATGTTGTAATACTATAAGCGCAGAAATGTTCTTTAAAAGGACTCATTTCTCAGAATTCCCCGTCTTCGAATATATAACACATTTGTCTTCTCAGTAGAACTTTTTAGCGTTCATTTATTCTAGATAACTAAAAAGAAAGTATACACCTTCAAATTGGATTTGACCAAAAACTAACAAAATGTTACCAGGCTCATAACAGTCGCCGAAACACTGCAAAATGAGGCCCAAAACACAACTCTGAAGCGGTATCAAATGTTTTACCAACGAATAAACATTTCTTATTTGTTTCATTTATAGCAATCATCAAACATGGGTGTATACTTTCTTTTGCCCTGCAGTTTAGAAGATTTATTCTTTCAGATACGTGTGAGTTTTCTCCTAAACAATGTCAAGACATATTCACCAATCCCCAATTCTTTAACCCTATTATGATTTTATCATGATAAGAATTTTCATCGCCAAGATATTTATCTCAGAACATCCGTTGTCTCTCTTGTGACTCCAAAAGCTATAACACACATATCTCGTAACTTAGGGGTCAAAATGTGTTTACTTTAATATCAATAGATATTATTTTGATAAACAACTGGCTATGGTCATTGAAAAAGGATTTACAGTGAAAGCGAACATTCAGTGACCGGAATAATCGAATCTATCTTTTTGGTCAAAATGCTACACTTGTCACCATCAAGAAGTAATCTAACAATGGCAAAACCTGGGACTACGACATATTACTGTGATATACAGCTGGATGAAGACGAGGTTTAAAGGGGAACAGTTTCACTGTGAGGGATGCCCTCTTTCTGAAACAACAATCTGATCAATCAGTTATTGGAATAATCGATTTTTCTTTTCTTTTTAATCCAAATGCTACACAAGTCACTGTTATCAAGATGTAGCATAACAATAAAAGTCAGAGTTGCGGAGAATTATTTTTCTCCGGACTTAGGAGTTTAGAGTATACAGAAGCCAGTCTATCATTGGGATGCCACAACGTGATGGGGGACTCGCATTCTGGGAGGCGAAATAGCAACCTCTGGTCATTTTTTGTCGTTTCTCAGGTCGTGATGTGTGATGGATGCCCCCCATCAAAGAAAGTGATTATGATATGAATTAAGATACGTTAAGGTCTGTGACCTCACAAGATGCCCGTTGTAAAACACATGGCGACTAAATGGAAACTTAGAATATAGATTAGGTTGGAAGTATATTTTCTCACTTAACTACAAATAGAGAGTAAAACACATGGTGCAGAGCATTGGCGGATAGTGGAAGACAGAGGGGGTTATTTTCAGGATTTAACCTATTGCGAACTATTCGTTTGAAGATTGAAGTGGTCATAGTCAATAGGCACTATGCACCGACAGTGTGAACAGCATTGATAAATGTAACAGGACGTTGCATGAAACAAATGCAATTTTTAAATTAGAGGGAGAAAATATAAGGTTTGAGGAGCTTCTTTGATCAGACAGTTTTGTTTATGTAAACAATTATGGATTGTCAGGTGTTCGGACAAAGAAAACACATTGATGAGGTTGAAAGTGATTTTTCGTTTGCTCTCAACCTAACGTTAATGTTCTCGGATACGAATTAAGCTGGTTTACTCTATGTGCAGGTGCTTTCTAAACTGATTTTGGTGTTATAGTGCCGGCCGGTTTAACAAGGTTCCTTCTCTATGTATATTCCACTATATAGGAGTGCAAGGTACATTAGATATTTACTTTTACAGGGTCTGTGAGTCATAAGCCGGTAGTACAGCTATTAGACAACATGTATTTTTTCGTTTTAACACGGTATTATGTACAGTTAGAGTTAATCATTAAGGGCTTATGTATTAACTAGGTGAGACTCACAGACCGGATAAGAAGGTTTAATCTATATACAGGTAACTGTAGCCTACCACCCAGAACCTAGGGAATAAAATGTAAAAAGGAGTCCAACTAAAGGCTAGAATGATTTGGCAAGTCTAGATTGCCCCAGTTCTTTATTAATGATTGTTCTTGGCTCCATTTGGTTTTTATTTTGCAGATATATATTTTTAAATAAGTAACTTTATTTCTTGCACTAAATGTCAGTCCAATGTAACTGCTAGCCTGACAAGGGGAATGATGGCCCGGACAGGATTCATAAGGTTTAATCTATATACAGGTGATATATATACCTGGGGATATTGCCCTGTGGCTGAATCAATCAGGTTCACTCCATGCTAACTTAAGGTACAGTTTTAAGAGAACTGTGGGTTATGGTGTGACGATTGTTCAGCACTTTCTCTTATTACTATTACAGCATAATCATTGGAATGGAAAATGGTCACCTTTTCGTGAACGTCTGGTATCATCACTATTTGATAGTGATCCATCAACACATGCTAATGATAGGGTCAACATTGTACAGTAGACTCTGCTTTTAGTAGAGATTTTCTTATATTTATCCAAATAGTGATCCATCAACACATGCTCATGATAGGGTCAACATTGTACAATTGACTCTGCTTTTAGTAGAGATTTTCTTATATTTATCCAAATAGTGATCCATCAACACATGCTCATGATAGGGTCAACATTGTACAATTGACTCTGCTTTTAGTAGAGATTTTCTTATATTTATCCAAATAGTGATCCATCAACACATGCTAATGATAGGGTCAAAATTGTACAGTGGACTCTGCTTTTAGTAGAGATTTTCTTATATTTATCCAAATAGTGATCCATCAACACATGCTAATGATAGGGTCAAAATTGTACAGTGGACTCTGCTTTTAGTAGAGATTTTCTTATATTTATCCAAATAGTGATCCATCAACACATGCTAATGATAGGGTCAAAATTGTACAGTGGACTCTGCTTTTAGTAGAGATTTTCTTATATTTATCCAAATAGTGATCCATCAACACATGCTAATGATAGGGTCAAAATTGTACAGTGGACTCTGCTTTTAGTAGAGATTTTCTTATATTTATCCAAATAGTGATCCATCAACACATGCTAATGATAGGGTCAAAATTGTACAGTGGACTCTGCTTTTAGTAGAGATTTTCTTATATTTACAGAAATGTTTTCTGTCGCGGTTATTTGAACATTTCACAAAACCCTAAATTATTTTGTTTAATGCTTCCTTGTAGAGTTGAACAACAGCCATGTAGGATTTGAACATTGAAAAAAATGTTCCCTTTTGCCATAACGAATAATCCTATAATTTACGACTGACCCTAAAGCCTTTGACATTTCGTTGACATGTGATGTGCCTCAATGTTCATTTACTTCTCTTCTTATCATTGGCACTGTCTCTCTATCTTGCTGACACTTTTATACGTCCTCTCTCTCTCCCACTGAGGGCTTTCCCGCTGTTGATAAAGAGCCAGTATGAATGCCCCACACTGCCGATCCGACTCGCATGTCGCGGAACACTGACAGCTTTACTGTTATGTAAGAGATCGATAATATACAGCAATATTTCCACACTGAAGTTATAACTACGACAGCAGGAAATCATAGTAGTTATTAAAAGCCAAAGATGTCTTAAACGATATTCGCTTGAGAAATGCTCATTTTTTTTCAATACGCCTGCATTTGGCTGGTTTCGATTTGCAAACTATCGTAGGGTGCTTGGAAGCCGAGGAAATCTGAACGTACTCCTCTTAGGTAATGTATGTCGCCGACGTAACGATAGGTCAGGGGTTACTTCCGGGGTCAATGGTCATGACCCGGGACTACTTTTCTCTGCTGCAGGATATTACAAGTAGGGAGTGAGCCGGTTGGGGGCGTGGGGTGATTAACATGATGGCATTTAGCCCCACCCTCCCCCTGCGATCATGCCATCACGTGACCTAGAGCATGGTGTATGCTCCTGTGGCACGGGGAAGGCCACTGATAGGGCCTACGTAGGCCGGTTTGTGTGTAGGTCGTATGTTGTCTGCAGATATGTCAAGCCCTTATTGCTCCATGCACCACTCACTGCGGAACACATGCTAGCAGTAATCTACATTACATGCCAAAACAGGCCGTTTCACTTACATAGGGCAAACTCGTTCCTACATAGCGTAAGGAAAATAAAAAATAAAAAAGTGACATTAAGCTTTTAACATTTGGAAAGTTTATCATAACAGACCCACGTGTTGGCCAAACGCTGGTTCCAAATCATACTTCTATATTCCCTGATCCTAACATAAAAACATAATAAGAAAAAAATGAATTTTATTCCAAATGCCAAAAGTGATCATTCCGAACACTTGTCTTGCAGTTGTTAAGATTTAGTTACGAGAAAAACAGAAATGGATTTAATGTTTTGGTTATCAATATAATCTTATATTTTTTATTTGTGACACGAGACAGACAATCTTGAAACTGGGATCTGAAAACGTGATCATGGCGATAAGGCAAAACATGCATGCAGTGTCGGGGAGAAGGAACGGACTGCCGCAAACAGCTGGTATGATCTATTCCCAACATAGGACGCGAACAACTCATTAATCTTACAACTGCAAAACAATGAAATGTTCTATTTCCCATAGTAAGTACACGTATTACGTGAAGAGTGCCGTGTGGGAGGACGTGCATGGTCGTTAGACCTATGCAGGGTTACGTGTAGATTACAGTGATATCGACAACAATTGGTTTGAGTTTAGGTGGCCTGCACCATCCTATGGTAAAGTTTGGGTAGTTTGACGATCGTGTTCTGGGGCATAATGACAACCTGTCAAGATTTGTTCACGGTTTGTTAAAGTTATCTGACATATTGTACATGTATATTAATGTGTCGTCGTATCTTGGATCTTCCGTGTCGGCTTGTGCTCCACACAGTGACTCGCCCAGACAACCACCTACGATAGCTAGTGCATGAGCACTCTTAAAGATTAGCATGTTATCGGAGAGGC
The DNA here is from genome assembly GCF_023055435.1 of Haliotis rufescens. Taxonomy (NCBI): domain Eukaryota; kingdom Metazoa; phylum Mollusca; class Gastropoda; order Lepetellida; family Haliotidae; genus Haliotis; species Haliotis rufescens. Next base: position 53,197,905 of record NW_025963779.1, on the reverse strand, counting down.
TCGGCATAAAAATGCAATGAAAAGCGGTACTGTGTTTTTCTTGAATTTTTGTTGAATAAAGTTGTTTATTAGGTAAATACTGGTTGTTGTTTACACTAGTTTAATTTATTGTTGAATGAATGTCAGTATTTGCAGTGGTTCGTTTGGGATATATTTTGACTTTTGTCACTGATAATTTTATATGTGCATTTATACCTAACTCGGAGACACGTATGGGCGTTTCGAGTAATCAGTCGCGTTAAGAAATTGATAGGCTAGATTCAGCTTGGTGTGGTTAATGGCTCAAGGAATAAAATCTTGTCTGTGAATAAATCACAAAAAAATCCTATTAGGGGTCTTGCAAGGAACCATCTTATCAGAGTTAAGTGGAACGTGGGTGTTGGGGTTGGTAATATGTTAAGGGGATAGGGTCATGTGGGCCGCTGAGTTTCTGAGTATCAGAGACCCCACCCACACGCTTGTCCATTCCACAACCCCTCCCTCACGTACCGCCACACCAGGGTAGTTGCTTCTTATGGAAATCCTAAATATATTACCAATACATAACAGTATTTTTTTCCATTTCATACGGCTTTTGAGAATAGTGGGTATTATCTTTTTGGTGGCACTTCCACGACCCCATCTCCTGCCAAACCCCCACCCCCAACCCCACCTCCACCCCCCACCCCCCATCAGCTATAACAGAAAACAGTCATGTTTCTAGTTAAGTAGTATTTTAAAATATCTGCATCTCCGTATCGAGATGATTGTTCAGATACACGATGCACATGATGAGGCGCCCCATGCTTCTTTCACGTGGCGCCACAATGATTGCTTCATTGATATGGTTTATACAACAATTCTTGTATCTTGTTTGTAGATTGTATACATATCAGACAGCAGAATCCCCTTTTCATGATAAGAATAAATATCCGAGGAGACATAAAGAAGTAAACCCTGTCTCAGTATGTTCTTTAATATTAAAAACATTACTAAGATCCTTACAATCGGACAATCCTTTCCATATCAGAAAAGGATAATTGTTGTGACATTTGGCGGCCATCTTGAAATATATCATCCATTTTTATTTATTTGGGTGCTTGACGTTTTGTAATACAATAAACACACTAAAATGAATATTTACGGACAGTTTTTCGAGTGGGTAGTGTTATGTTTCGTAATGAACATACTGCCATGAATATTTCGGTACCGCTTTATCCTAGTGTCGTCATTTGAAAGACGTCCCATGTTGTGTGTTGGCTGGCCCTCTAGGGCCTTGTAGGTAGAGAGTGGTTGATCCTTCAAGAAGTAAAATATGCAATATAATAGTTCCTGTCAAATCGTTTTCATTAACATATGTCTATGTCATATATGATAGTTGGGCAAGTTATGCAATGTCATTAGGAACTATATTTTACTGTGCCAGAAAGGCTATAAAGGCGAAAAACGAACTTGAACGCTCCTTGTCGAATCTGGTAAATTTACTTCTATAAATATGAACTGTGCCCAATATAAAATGATCTAATCACGACTTCAGTTCATTTGGCAATTTAATTTGGTAAGCATAAAACATCCAAGGATAACATGTAACTCGGTCCAGAATCAAGTTGTTTATTTCACATTAAGTCTTCAGTTGCACAGATTACCTGGCCTCCTAACGGGTGGCGTTTCATGTGTTAACGACCAGCCAGTACTGGATAGGCATTTCTTCAATAGGTCGCGATGCTTTTTGATTTTGCCATAAAAACGTAATAACTCCTCATAAACTTGACGAAGTACTTTCACAAGACAAACTAATTAATTCATCAAGAAGCTTTATTCACGGTGAAACAAAGCAAAAATCAATTTACCGGGAAAGTGGCTTTTTAAAATCGCAGCAAGACGTTGAAAGGTATGAGCGTCGAGAGACCTATATTAGGGGGTGGAGAGGGGTGGGCCCCAATGTCGTGAGATGCTCAGAAATGAATATGCATGACATATGTTTTCTTTGTACTTTGTATATGTGAATACGTTTAAAAATATAAATATTTTCAAAGCGGGTATATACGCTGGTCAAATTAAAAGAAATCATTTTTTTAATATCCTGACAATTTCGAAATATAGCCTCTTAGATGATGTTTTGATACCTCACAAAAATGACGGATTATCATGCATATTTCTGAAGATAATTTTTAGTATTTTCCATTGTTCTGTTATGGCACTGCGGCAAGTATGGTACATATACTGAATTATCTTAATACACTGCTGGACAAAAGAAAGTACACACCTATGTTTGATTGTGGCTGAAAATGAAACAAACAAAAAATGGTTATTTGATGGTCATGTATGTCCTACGGGTATCATAGTTTTGGACTTTAAGTTTGAAATGTTTCGGCGACTGTTTCCAACTTAGTAACGTTTTTCATAACGTTTGTTATGTTTTTCGTCAAATCCATTTTTTAAGTGTATACTTCTTTTGCCCGGCAGTTTAGTAAACCTGTACGTGATCCGCATAAATCCCCGATGTTGGTTTTATTTTCCCCTGTAAGGTATGTATGTTATATCCGTTATTCAAAATCACCAACAATATTTGAAAAAAATAAATGGGAAAACAGGATGATCGGTTTCAGAAGAACAAAGAATGATATTTTTACGCAAAACGGTTTTACCAACTAAATGACATGTTTTACATGAAAATCTAATACACACAGTCGGTCCTAGCGACAAACAAAATGATATCTTTTCTCATAAAGCCAAACATTTATTCTGAATTTCCTGATTAATCAAACACTATATTCAGAACAAAATTATATTCAGACCAAATCAAAGTCATTAAATTCCAAGAGCGTGAACACAAAATTAATCTCGGAGGATTCCAGCCAAATACATCATTATAATCCCGATTGAATCATCTATGGGTTTTCTGGTGCATTATTCATATAAGAATGAATCTGGCCGTCGGCGCCATCACTCAAGCCCCTCAACAGGACCTCATCCGGCACCAACAGCCCTTGTCATGTGTTTCTTTGATTTCCATCATATAGAGACATGATTGTTTCCAATGGTCGGGTAACTAAACAGTTTTCTGCCGATGCTTCGCTTGGTAAACAATAAGCATCGTTAAACTTTCACGCCTCTATAGCTGTCGTGTTACCTTCCATCTCCCACTGTTTTGTACCTGCGTGCGGTGTTGTTTCACCGTATTCCCGACTGCGAGTCTGGCGGAGTTAAAAAGAGCATGCCCTGTATTGTTTAACTAATCCCATGGTTAATATTTGCAGATTGGACACAAATAGGCTTGTATTGATAAAAGCGACATTGTAATAGATTCTTTTTACTGTGCACGGCAGGTTCCAATTGCACCGTCTCCGGTAGTTTTCCGAGCAGCGACTTCACGTCGGACCGGATTTCATTGATTGATACAACGTTGAAGCTTAATTGGATCATGTTCACGGGTTTATCAGAGAGGATATATTCTCCTGTTTGTCACTTCCATTTCAAGATCTTTTCCGGAATCGACACTGTTCTTTTTCTGTTTTAATGACGTGATTAGTAGTGTGTCTTTATGTATGAGTTACATTGTCCTCGGGATGAATTTGAGGTACCTGTACTAGCGAAGAGTGGACAGAGGATGTTGTTCTCTGTTCTTGATGTTCCGGAAGTCAAACACCCATACAAACTTTCAGCATAGAACTTCAACTTAACATTCTTCGCATAGAGTTGTTTTACATTTAACCATAGGACCCTTTACATAGAATGGTTAAACACTCACTCACTCGTCAACTCTTTACATAGATCGGTGGTCTAGCGGATAAAGCGCTTACCCGAAGAGCGTAAGGACGGTGGTTCGATCCCACGGCATAAAAGACGTTATATGATGGTCCTTGTTGTTACTCTGCCTGACGCTCGGTATTATGGGATAAAAAAAGGACTAGTCCACTCGAGGTCAGTATACTGCGTCCGATAAGGGTATCTATGTTATCTCAGTGGGCAAGCAATATAAAACCGGACTAGTGCAAGCAGCCACACACGCGCACACACGCACGCACACACTCTCTCTCTCACACACACACACATTAAACCTCATTTAACCTCAGCACATCTTTCATTTAATCTTCACATAGAATGGTTAAAACACTCACTCACTCTCCACCCATTTACATAGAATGGTTAAACACTCACTCACTCGCCAGCTCTTTACATGAAATGGTTAAACACTCACTCACTCGCCAACTCTTTACATAGAATGGTTAAACACTCACTCACTCGCCAACTCTTTACATGAAATGGTTAAACACTCACTCACTCACCAACTCTTTTCATAGAATTGTTAAACACTCACTCACTCGTACACTCTTTACATAGAATGGCTAAACACTCACTCACTCACCAACTCTTCACATGGAATGGTTAAACAGTCACTCACTCGCCAACTCTTTACATGAAACGATTATACACCCACTCACTCACCAACTCTTTACATAGAATGGTTAAACACTCACTCACTCGACAACTCTTAACACAGAATGGTTAAAACACCCACTCACTCACACGCCAACCCTTTACAAAGAATTGTTAAAACACTCACTCACTCGCCAACTCTTTACATAGAACGGTTAAACACTCACTCACTCAACAAAACACTTTACATAGAATGGTTAAACACTCACTCACTCACCAAATCTTTACATACAATAGTTAAACACTCATTCACTCGCCAACTCTTTACATTGAATGGTTAAACATTCACTCACTCCCCAACTCTTTACATGGAATAGTTAAACACTCACTCACTCGCCAACTCTTTACATGGAATGGTTAAACACCCCCTCACTCACCAACTCTTTACATAGAATGGTTAAACACTCACTCACTCACCAACTCTTTACACAGAATGGTTAAACACTCACTCACACGCCAACCCTTTACAAAGAATTGTTAAACACTCATTCACTCGCCAACTCTTTACACAGAATGGCTAAACACTCACTCACTCGCCAACCCTTTACACAGAATTGTTAAACACTCATTCACTCGCCAACTCTTTACATAGAATGGTTAAACACTCACTCACTCGCCAACTCTTTACATACAATGGCTAAACACTCACTCACTCGCTAACTCTTTACATGGAATGGTTAAACACACAATCACTCTTCAAATCGTTTTATAGAATGGTTGAACACGCATTCTATCGCCAACTCTTTACATGGAATAGTTAAACACTCACTCACTCACCAACTCTTAACATAGAATGGTTAAACACACAATCACTCTTCAAATCGTTTTATAGAATGGTTAAACACGCATTCTATCGCCAACTCTTTACATGGAATGGTTAAACACTCACTCACTCACCAACTCTTTACATAGAATGGTTAAACACTCACTCACTCACCAACTCTTTACATGGAATGGTTAAACACTCACTCACTCGCCAACTCTTTACATGAAACGGTTATACACCCACTCACTCACCAACTCTTTACATAGAATGGTTAAACACTCACTCACTCGACAACTCTTTACATAGAATGGTTAAAACACTCACTCACACGCCAACTCTTTACATAGAATGGCTAAACACGCACTCACTCGCCAACTCTTTACATGGAATTGTTCAACACACAATGACTCTCCAAATCGTTTTATAGAATGGTTAAACTCTCACTCACTCGCCAACTCTTTACATGGAATGGTTAAAAAATCACTCACTCGACATCTCTATATATAGAATGATTTAACACTCAGTCACACGCCAACCCTTTACATAGAATGTGTCTCACTCGTTTTTATTATAGCCCATGAAATAGACAGATGTGTCTCATTCACCATCAATACAGTGAATACAGTAGACAGAGATGTCTCACTTACCATCATTACAGCACATAAAGTAGACAGAGGTGTCTCAGTCACCAGCAATATAATACATACAGTATAAATAGGTGTCTCATGGACCACCATCAATATAGTGCATACAATAGACAGAGGTGTCTCACTCACCATCAATACAGTGAATACAATAGACAGAGGTGTCTCACTAACCATCAATATAGTGCATACAATAGACAGAGGTGTCTCACTCACCATCAATACAGTGAATACAATAGACAGAGGTGTCTCACTCACCATCAATATAGTACATTCAATAGACAGAGGTGTCTCACTCACCATCAATACAGTGAATACAATAGACAGATGTGTCTCACTCACCATCAATACAGTGCTTACAATAGACAGAGGTGTCTCACTCACCATCAATACAGTGAATACAATAGACAGATGTGTCTCACTCACCATCAATACAGTGAATACAATAGACAGAGATGTCTCACTCACCATCAATACAGTGAATACAATAGACAGAGGTGTCTCACTCACCATCAATACAGTGCATACAATAGACAGATGTGTCTCACTCACCATCAATACAGTGCTTACAATAGACAGAGGTGTCTCACTCACCATCAATACAGTGAATACAATAGACAGATGTGTCTCACTCACCATCAATACAGTGAATACAATAGACAGAGATGTCTCACTCACCATCAATACAGTGAATACAATAGACAGAGGTGTCTCACTCACCATCAATACAGTGCATACAATAGACAGATGTGTCTCACTCACCATTAATATAGTGCATACAATAGACAGAGGTGTCTCACTCACCATCAATACAGTGAATACAATAGACAGAGGTGTCTCACTCACCATCAATACAGTGAATACAATAGACAGATGTGTCTCACTCACCATCAATATAGTGCATACAATAGACAGATGTGTCTCACTCACCATCAATATAGTGCATACAATAGACAGAGGTGTCTCACTCACCATCAATACAGTGCTTACGATAGAAAGAGGTGTCTCACTCACCATCAATACAGTGAATACAATAGACAGATGTGTCTCACTCACCATCAATATAGTGCATACAATAGACAGAGGTGTCTCACTCACCATCAATACAGTGAATACAATAGACAGAGGTGTCTCACTCACCATCAATACAGTGAATACAATAGACAGAGGTGTCTCACTCACCATCAATACAGTGCATACAATAGACAGATGTGTCTCACTCACCATCAATACAGTGCTTACAATAGACAGAGGTGTCTCACTCACCATCAATACAGTGAATACAATAGACAGATGTGTCTCACTCACCATCAATACAGTGAATACAATAGACAGAAGTGTCTCACTCACCATCAATACAGTGAATACAATAGATAGAGGTGTCACACTCACCATCATTACAGCACATAAAATAGACAGAGGTGTCTCAGTCAACAGCAATATAATACATACAGTATAAATAGGTGTCTCATGGACCACCATCAATATAGTGCATACAATAGACATAGGTGTCTCACTCACCATCAATATAGTGCATACAATAGACAGAGGTGTCTCACTCACCATCAATACAGTGAATACAATAGACAGAGGTGTCTCACTCACCATCAATATAGTACATTCAATAGAAAGAGGTGTCTCACTCACCATCAATACAGTGAATACAATAGACAGAGGTGTCTCACTCACCATCAATACAGTGAATACAATAGACAGAGGTGTCTCACTCACCATCAATATAGTGAATACAATAGACAGAGGTGTCTCACTCACCATCAATACAGTGAATACAATAGACAGGGGTGTCTCACTCACCATCAATACAGTGAATACAATAGACAGAGGTGTCTCACTCACCATCATTACAGTGCATACAATAGACAGAGGTGTCTCACTCACCATCAATACAGTGCATACAATAGACAGAGGTGTCTCACTCACCATCAATATAGTGCATACAATAGACAGGGGTGTCTCACTCACCATCAATACAGTGAATACAATAGACAGAGGTGTCTCACTCACCATCATTACAGTGCATACAATAGACAGAGGTGTCTCACTCACCATCATTACAGTGCATACAATAGACAGAGGTGTCTTACTCACCATCAATATAGTTCATACAGTATACAGAGGTGTCTCGCCCACTCACCATCAATATAGTGCACACAATGGACAGAGGTGTCTCACTCACCATCAATTTAGTGCATGCAATAGACAGAGGTGTCTCACTCACCATCAATTAGAGAGGTGTCTCACTGAGTCACCATCAGTATAGTTCACACAATATACAGAGGTGTCTTACTCACTAACCTCCATATAATTCATACAATATACAGAGGTGTCTCAGTTCATTCCACAGGATCCGTGAAGATCCGGGTTACAATAGGTCTTCAGCAACCAATGCTTGCCACAAAAGGCGGCTATGCTTGTCGTAAGAGGCGAATAACGTGATCGGGTGGTCAGGTTCACTGACTTGGTTGATGCATGTCATCGTATCCCAATTGCGTGGATCGATGCACATGGTTTCAGTAGTTCAGTGGTACCCCCAGTGGTACAGGTTAAAGTGGGAAAGATATGAATGTTACAATGATTTCACCTGCAGATGCTGCGTCAGTAACGAAAAACCTCCATTGTCGGTAACATTTTACATTGAACCCTCATTAGTTAGGAAAACCCCACCTGCTGATGAAGTGTTTTGTTTGTTTGTTTGTTTGTTGTTTAACGCCGCACTCAGCAATATTCCAGCTATATGACGGCGGTCTGTAAAATAATCGAGTCTGGACCAGACAATCCAGTGATTGACATCATGAGCATCGATCCACGCAATTGGGATCGATGACATGTATCAACCAAGTCAGCGAGCCTGGTCACCCGATCCCGTTAGTCGCCTTTTACGACAAGCATAGTCGCCTTTTACAGCAAACATGGGTTGCTGAAGACTTATTCTACCCCGGATCTTCACCGGTTGCTGATGAAGTGACACTATATATAAATAACTCGTTCAACCGGTCATTTTTTATCCAGACGACACCGTCCGGATTTACTGGGTTTTACTGTTACGTCTAAGCGACACAATGAACGTTAGGGGAATCCCCGTCCAGTAGATGGTAGAAGTTCGCCATTGGGAAGAAGAAATATTTCAAAGTGATGATTTGTTTTATTAGTAAGTTTAAAAAAATAATACTCCCGGTTAGTTGGAACCATTTTCAACAAGATTAATAATACTCGATTACGATAACACTAAAAATATTAAAAATATGATAATAACAATGTTTTGAGGCTCCCTCTGACAATTTTATGATTTCCCTGAACTGTGTTTTTTCTTCCAGCTTTTGTTTGAAATTTATCATCCAGAGACTCAGTCGTGCCTGCATGCATACGATAGCGGCTTCATTTATTCAGCTAAATATCATAATCAGGGCCGCTTTTTCCATCCGTTTACCCGTGAACATGAATTTTAATTTTAATTTTTTATACCGTTATCGGCTGATACTGTGTTGCACCTAGTCCTGCCGAAGTGGATAACTACTAACGGACGAATATCTGTACATTATACCTCGTGGTAAAGTACAGTATGATACATACCATTCAATGAATAATTATCATCTCAACAACACATCTATAATCAGGATGATCTAAGCGACAGTTGTCAATGACGTGCGACCAAACTTTTAGGGAATGAAACCGTCGAGTACAAGTCGGAAGCAGTCCTTTGTGGTCGTATTCCCCCATACCCAATGGAGCTGTTACATGCGTCTTTATTGAATTTCAAATTCGTTATTCCATTATGCGTTCACTTTTCATAAACGTTTTGCCTTATGGCAATACAAACTCATTGGGTGTATCTTTACCATCTGTCAAAAATCAACCCAAATATGCACGGTTTCCAACTAGTTTCAAATGTAGTCGCGTCGATCGCTCCGGAACAATTATTCTTTTGTTCGATCTGTGAGTCATTCATTTGTACAATATGCCCAAAATCAAATGTCAGTGTTTTTAAAAATGAAACGAAAAACTTTGACTCGGTAAAAATAAGAAACATAAAGTTTTCTATTGTATTATTAATGGGATTAGATCCGCGTGCCTGATAATATGAACGGGCTTCTACGCAGAAACACATGCGATACTAGTGTAGCTAATTTTTCTTGGCTTGATCTTTAAACTTTTAATTAAGAAACGTAATTAGTTCAGCATTATTCATTACTATGACGTGATATAAAACTAACCAATCTGTGGTCTCCAGATTAATCGATCGCCTACAAATGAGAGTCATTATTTGGGGAAACTCTTCTGGATTTCCAACCTCTTCAGATTCTAAAACGCGGAACCGTTAAGGATTAAAACGTCATGATAAAACATTTTAAATTTTGTATTAACTGTTCCTGTAAAAACGTAGCACTTATTATTTAAACCCAACCCATTGTGTTACAACGTGTTTAAATTTCATTTATTCAAATCTACCGCTATCTTATTCAGGTGATAAAAACAACGAGAAGATTTTATTCTCAGATTCATTTAATGAGCGCTCATGCACGCATGTGTCATTTTCACTCCATTTAGTTTTGATTAATATCTAAATTTTGAAGTAAAACCACTATCGGAAAGTGTTGACAGTCTCATAACTTAATTGCTGTCGCGTTACGTACTTACAATGAAGTTGATTGCCACATCTCCATAACTCGTGCAATAGCGAAAGATAATCTTCACAATTCATCCCAAGAGTGCATCTCAATATCGCCTCTAATGATTGCATTTGACTGATTACATCCACGCCGGACCATGATATCAAACCTTTGTTTACCTGCAATTGATAGGGGAAACCATCCATTAATGCATGTATACTTAACACACCTTTTTGCAATGTACATAACATTGTGTTGCAATTGACAACCTGAGCGATGAAATCTAAATTGATTCTAATATGTTTGGTTTGATCTTTATCTGGGCTGGCTATAGGGTTCAAAGGAAGAGCTAAGAGTTTTTGGATACTGATGCTAAGCTTCGTATCAATATACTGGATGGAGTCGATTTCACCGGCGTGTTATGTCAACTGTTTGTGTGTTGACACAACTGAATATATGACTTTTATGTCGATCTTTGAATATGAGCTTTATCAAGCGCAGCGGCTAAGCATGACAAGCCACATAAGACAAAACATTTCCCGCATCGAGGGTTGGACGTAGTGGCTCAAAAGCTTTGTACCGTTTAATGTCTGCCGCGGGCTTTTTTCTATAGTAATATGCGACGAGTTTGATAGCTAATGTGTTTGCATTTTTATGAAAATGGGAACATTATCCCAAATAAATAACAGCACGTGCTTGTGGATGGACATGAAGGATGCATCCCGATGCTGTAATTTATCCGATAAGATCGGGATGCGAAATTCTGTAAAAGATTCCTAAAAAATACTTCAACTTTAGAGTTTCATGTCGTTCAACATATGTTGCCATTACGTCCTGCTCGATCCCCCGAGAACGGCCTCGGCTGTTTGACAATCGCTGTTTTAAAGTTTCTAATTGAAGAGCGATTGGAATTATATTAAACGTAATTGCGACTGTTTAATAGCCGAGTGGTAGTAGTATCCCGTCTCACCATAATTAGATATCACACCGGTGACAATTGGACAGCTTTTAAAACCACAATAGGCTCAAAGAAGACAATGTAATCAACATAACACGTATTAAATATTAAAATGGTGACGTAAGAATTTAAAGCGACATTTTTTTAGAAAATCATTGAAACTGTGCCTTAGAGACAACGCCGTTAAAAGTTAAACAATACAAAGATGATTGGTGTGTGTGCGCAGATTTCCTTTATTAAATCTTCTCTTGTGTCAGTTGTATTCCAAATGAATGACCCAGAGGTATGCTATGTGGTGAATGTGTTAACATGTTCCATGTCAAATATTAGAAGATTTTTATGACAAATTCAATAACAACTGTAATTGTGCAATGATTCAAATAATAATAACATCTTTGTGATTATCATAACAATTACTATTAAAATATGGTGTAGCATTCAAGTTCAAATGTTGAATGAAAGTTCTCTAAAAGATTTCGTTGCATGTGCTAATGTGTGCCAGGAACGTTGGAATACCAATGTCAGAGAAGAGGGAGGATGAATCTGGGGAGTTCCAGTGAAGAACACGACCTCTTTTTATTGTATTGTATGACAAGAGTTTTTGTTTTTCACTCGCCCTCTAATGTCTAGCAGTGCTTTGTATATTAATACTTCTGGGTCACTAACTTCAACAAGGCAAAACCTGCTGGCTCCCCGAAACTTGATCCCTTGCCCTCGTTAATCCGGAATACACAGTTCCTAGTGAGATTAAAGGTAGTCATTGATTGATACCCGAAGGCTGGAAGACCTAAAGTAACACATGACCTATAAAGACGCCACAATGGAATTCCCTTTCTGCACAAAACTTACTTCCACTTGACTATGTGACACCCAAAAGAGTACGATACTGAAAGCCTCGTTTCGGGTTTAAGCAGCGTTTGTAAGGAGCGCTCGACGATTATCTTCACACATCTATGTTTTAACGAATCTCTTTAACAGAGCAATGTAACTTTATAAAGATGTTGACAACACCAAGAATACGGTTTCTGGACAAACAGTGTCTGTAATAGTGAGGTTTTATTGTAGCTGGGTCGCAGACACGTGGCAATGATACTATAATCTGCCGTAGGGTCTGCTTGTGCTTGGGGCAGGTAGAGAACTAACGCCTCAGTGGTAGAGAGGTTGTTAAGCAGGCCTACTTGCAGTTGTCGCGTCACACAGGAATCTCGACCTCTTGGTTTTCTGAGACTCCAGTGAATCCAGTCTGCCACCTTGCTGGTCAAGTGGATCTGTAATGATAAGGTTCGAAACTCACACGGACAGATTCTGGTCTGTCTGTTCATGGTCCTTAACAATTTGATGTAGGTCGATCACAGCTGACTGCGCGAAAACAAGAATCACCCACCCATCTTCTCCCATCAAAACCACCATAAGATGAAAAACATCCGAGCGTGTTTTGGCACCGCGTGTACATGCTTAGAACTGTGTAATAAATACTGTTTGAAAGATCAAGGGTTCTCCCTCTCAGAGGCCCTTGGTATACCAAAGACGTTTTCTCGTAAGTTGGTCAACTGTTACCTCAGAGACATTCAGGTTACCCATTCACCATCAATGCAATGAAAAGTTGTTGGTTTTTTAAAAATAAATAAATTATATATTGAATAGGGTTACTGAAAAGTAGTATAAGGTTGATACAGAGCAACAATAAAACGAAATCAAACCGTTGCTTCACTTTTTCAGTATAAACAAATAAGTCGGACCCGTGAAGATCCGGGTTAGAATCCAGTGCTTATGGTAAAAGGCGACTATACTTGTCGTATGTGTCGATTAACGGTATCGGGTCGTCAAGCTCGCTGACTTGGTTGATGCATGTCATCGCATCCCAATTGCGTGGATCGATGCTCATGATATCAATTATTGGATTGTCTGGCCCAGACTTGATTATTTACAGACCACCGTCATATAGGTGGAAATTTGTTGAGTGCAGCGTTAAACAAACAAACAAACAAATGCATTTGCTTCAGCGCCTGATATGGGTTCCTTTGGTAAAAACCAGATCACGATGAAGTTACATTATGTTTGAAACGTATTATTACTTTATTTCCGCGTGCTCGTCCATTGTCCACGTGCAAGGTGCGCTATAGATGACGTTGAGTAATGATAGACTGTCGGGCAAAAGAAGTATACACTTAGTTTGACAAAAAAATACAAACGTTATGAAACGGTTGAAAATACTGCAAACTTGAGGCCCAATACGCAACTATGATACCTGTATCAAATATATCATCGTCGAATGATACACAATACACAATGTGACTTGGCTGACTGCACATCATCCATAGCCAAGCAAAGTTGATAGGTGGTCATGCTATCAACCACTGGTTTGCCTGACCCATACTTGATTGTATTACTATTCATTTACACTGCAATAAAGCTTTTGTATTACTACACAAAACACCATGTACTCAACTGTTATGCTCCATTTTATTAATTCGTTACTATACATACTCTGATAAAGTCGATATATATGCTGTTTACCAACCGGGTCTACATCTGATTCAACCTCTCATCGCAGGATTAGGAATACTACTTTTTTCATATAACAGCCTAACACGTTCGAAAAACTACAGGATTTAACGAACTTTCCCGCAAGTACAATTAATTGGTGTGGTTTCAACAGGATATTATTCGTTTGCTGGGAGCTGCTTTTTTTCTCGTTTAATGTTTATGAATCCTACAGTGAAGATTCAACATGGCAGACGATCGTGTCGTCTGCTTCCTTTTAACAAGAAGTTTGTGGTTTCTGCGTAATGGCGTCCATGACTGATCAAATACAATTACGGCGGGAAGGTTTTCGCGCAGACGACATCAAAGTAAGTTAAGCTTGCACAAGATCTCTGAGATACTGCTTTTGTGGAAAGATCTGATTAAAAAGGACTACGCTTATTCTCACTTTCCCCGTAAATTACCAAACTAATTTTCGATGTAATTAAGAATGTTAATTAAGAAATTTCCTGTACAGATTCTGTGTCATATCCAATAAAAACAGCCCTGATGCAAAACTGACCAAATTTCGAATTTAAGATGCAAATGAGAAGTTGATGAAAGACGTCGTTGATGATGGCGACATGGCATCCTACTCACGTTTATTAGCGTTTCTACCTACTAGCATCAAACATAAATCGAAATATGCGTCATAATTCGTTCAATTTCGCATCAAAAACGCCAATTTTGCAAATGATAATTCCCTGTTAAATTTTCAGGAGAAATCATCCGATCAAGTTTTTCAACCCCACTCAATGAAGGTGCTACCACCATGCATTAATCTTCCTGTCCATATTAACAATTACACCACGGCGCTATTTGCCTGCATCAAATTCTTTTGTTGGGTTTCAAATTCCAAATTATTCTATGTCATTTTGCGGTTTGTTTAATTTCATTTCTAACCCGCATGGCCCATCCAGGGCACGATTACTAACCGCAAAATTGTCAAAAACCTCAATTAAATCTTCAAGAGATTCATCATCGTCAGATGGCACAATACACAATATTCCGGAAATTTTTACACGTCTGACAAATTGTATTTTGAAGTTTTATATGGTGCCACACTTAGCACGGCTAATGCGATGATTGTTGAGATAGCAGGACTCGTGCGCAGATGGCAGAGTAACTAATGTTACATAACTCGTCACACTACTTCATTGTATCATGTGTTATAGTCTCTGCTGTGTCCATCTGCTGATTATATTTCAGATTAAGAAGATTTTGGAGAAAATTTAGAAACTTTCGTAATGAAACAAAATTAAATGGATTTTTTTCTAAATCTGATCGAAAGCATTCAAAAGTGAATCGACATGTTGTATTTGCAACACTGTGTCTGTAAAATACAATCAAGCTCATGAAAGAAGAGACTACTGTATAAAGCAAAGTAGTTGTCTTGACTGAGGATCTTAAGCATATTTAGCATCTACACATTTAAACATTACGACAGTTTTCACAGAGCGCCGTGCGACTTTTGCTCAAAAGTTGTTTGTTCAAGGCTACAACATTCCAGGCCTCAGTAAAGCTTTCAGAAAGTTTATGATAGACATGTGGGGGATATTTCCAAATTTGTGACAAATATGCTGTACGATGAAATTCCCTAGTTTGACTTGTACCACATTTTCCCGCGTTTTTGCCTTGCCTTGCCTTTGAATGTGTTTGAAACAGGTGTCACCGATGTGGCAGGATAAGCTCACCTTTTCGCGAACACCTGGTGTCATCACTATTTGATAGTGACCCATAAAGACATGTTTATGATACACCCGGAACCGTATAATGGAGTTTTCTTACTATTCTGGAATTATTTTTTTCGCTTCTATGTATCGTCGAGCATTTTAACAGAAAGTGTTAAATAAATGAAATAAAAGGTTTAAACCTTGTATCTTTTATTTAATGATGATTTTCAGAAATCATGCTATGCGGTTTGGACGCATGTTGCGCGTTGCCAAGGGCGACGTTGGAGAGAATATAGGACGTATTCTTATAGCATCCATACGGCATATTGTGATGAATAGTGAGTGACTGAATGTTGTTTTACGCCACAGTAAGCAATATCATAGCCCTATCATGTCGGGGTGTAAATAATCAAGTCTGTACTAGGCAAACCAGAGATTGATATTATGAGCAACGTTAATCTGCGCCTAGATACAATAACACGTAACCTCTCGATCCAAACAACTGTTATTATGGAGTACATGGGACACCTTCAGAGTCGGACTCCCTACATGGCTTTCTGAATATAAGCATAAATCGTAACACAAAATTGAAGTTACTCTTATTAATTTCTGATATGCCTATATTTCTCCGAAAGTAATTTTATCATTTTATCAAGTTTTGTCACGTAAATATTGTAACGGGTCATTTGTGCTATTTCTTTTAAATTCACCTCCCATTTTGTAAAGAAGACGTTAAGACTTGCCAACATCGTTTTAAATTTCACAAATTTGGATCTTTTCGTTTTATAGTTACTGCGCATACATCGTAATGGCTTCACACATAATGTCTATATTCAAAGCCTCTTTTGTAGGTGGGGCGTTGAGAATATATCACATATCATATCAATTTCGTGTTCAGATATGCTTGTTCATGCTCGCTGTCTCTACCGCACTGTCACTTCTCACATGCACAGATAGTGTTTGTGAAGAGTTTAAATCCATTGTTATGCTAAATGGGAATTCGACCACCCGGTACTTGCTAATGCTCAAAAAGGAGTTTGCCTTTGTTATATGATATTCGGCCTTTTCTTTATCGATACCAACGGGTAGATTTGAGAGACTTCGTTTAAGATAACTCCTTTCATTAAAATATAGGTCAAGGATGCATGTATGGATGATACGCACGGGAAGAATGCGATGCGCAGTGTTATGTATACTAATATATTTTATATGCCTCTTTTCGCCAACAATAGGCGTTGACAGACAACGGGGCAGGGGTCAAGGAGATGCGAAAGACAGCTTGAAGCTGATATGGACAAAAAAGTTAAATGAAAAATGTCATCCTGTGTCCTTTAATGGTTGTTTATAAAAAAAATGCTTAAATGTATTTTTGCCTTGATCGGCCCCGCGTTTGTGTTGTTTATATGTGTTTTGGTGATAAGCTCTTTGGCTGGACATTTGATACTGACTGACATTAGCGAGTGATTAAATGCTGTTTTACACAACAGTCACCGGTATTCTACTTACTTATTCTATAGTGACATCTCGTAAATCCGGACTGTCTCGTTTCAGATGAAGTCCGGATTAACAAAAGTCCGCAATAACGAATCACGGGTAAGGTTTAAAGTTTCTTTTGGTAAATATGGTGCATATTTCCAAACAAGATCGCCCGAGAGACAGGGTTTTTGCTTATAGGGGTGCGGATTAACGAGGTTTGACTGTATATCACGGCGGCTTGTACACGTGGCATCGTTTCACGCCGCTTAGTCTTCTCTAAGTCATATTACGGCGTGAGATGCCAAAATGGGATGCATAACTGTACAAATTAGAGAATTGAACCCTGGTCTTCGGCGTAACGAAGCAACACTTAAACCACTAGGCTACGCCACCGCCATATACATGGTTGCTGTATTCTGGTTGGAAATGATAGTTAAATTGTATACCTGAACATGATAAAGATGAATCAGTGTCACTACTAACTGTTGCATTTTCATCACTAGAAGCTGAATATATTCCAAACGTCGACGCCAGCGAGAATAATCGGTCTTGATTTTCTGCCGAAACAGATTCCTTCGAGCGTAAAGGCAAAGTAGTGATGACAATTATGTGAATGCATCATTGTAAGTCAGGGATGACACCAGGTGTTCGCGAAGAGGGTAAACATGGCCTGCTCTACGGGAAGCAAGCGCCACTTCCCTGCCCTACCGGTAGCACCCGCCACTCACGCAACTTTTAATGTCTTCATTTTCTGTTTGTTGGCAATACGCCTGATACACGATGGCGGCCTGTAAACCATCGAGTCTGGACCAGACAATCCAGTGATCGGTATTATGAGCAATGATCCACGTCCTTGGGGTGCGACGTCACAAACCCCTGACCACCCGATCCACTAAAGCATGTAGCACCAGTCAGACGTGAAAACTACCTGTAAAGGTCATATTATGGGATAAAATCATCGGGCATCATGTTGCCAAGCAACGTGTCAACGATAGTAAATGCCTCTGAATTACACCATAACATTCTAGAATAACCTAACCATTGTCAAACCTTTATTGAAAAGCCTAGCTGTGAGCAAAATGTCTCTTTCCGTGAAATTTGATATATTACGTCATTTCAATGGCGTCATCAACTAACTGATCAATGCATCTGCTTTCATCTGTTTGTTTGTTTTTTTGTTAAACGCTGCACTCAACAACATTCGAGCTATATGACGGTGGTCTGTAAACAATCGAGTCTGGACCAGACAATCCAGCGATTGAAATCATGATCATGGATCCTTGCAATTTGGATACGATGACATGCATCAACCAAGTCAGCCAGGCCGACCAACCGATCCCGTTAGACGCCTCTTACGACAAGCATTCTTGCCTTTTACGACAGGCATTGGTTGCTGAAGAACTGTTCTAACGCTTGTGCTTCCAAGAATGCTAACTTTATGAATGTAATCCTATTGAGTGAGTTAGTGAGTGAGTCGGGTTGTTAACGCTGAAAGTAACAACACCCAGGTGTCGGTGTGTGAACACTTTCATGGATACATAATTCACGTTCCTGAAAATAAACCAGATTTTACTTTCATTTATACATTTACAAAACTTTGGACTGAATTCAATCGTTTAAATGTTGACTGCAATAATAGCTATCATAGTCATATATTAATCTAGTGGGAGCGTACAATGTCCCCTTTTTGAAGCATAGTAAATATCCATGCATGTGGACGTTTTTTGGAAGAACGGGCACACAGTTTACGTAAACGTATTACAACACAAATGACACGATTACCACACGCAAATTTCAAGCACTTGTGTGTTAATCTGTCATCACAAATATACTACTAAAAAGAAGTTAAGGATCACCCGATTCTTTGCTATTACTATTGTTAATCTGACTGCTGTGATACTCCTCGATAGATTAACTTTTGCAATTATAAAAAAAGAGTCGAATGGTCCTTAATTTCTTTTGAGTAGTATAGCTTGACAGATTAACTACAGTAATCGGAAAGAATAGGGTTGTCCTTCCCTTCTTTTGAGCAGTATAACACCTCCCATTTTAAAAGGATGGATCTGCGCTTGATAGTTGTGGGACAGTGGTTAAGTACGCTGTAGTATTGAGATAAGCATTGACGGAGATCGGATTAGACAAGAGTCCGGTTTGGGCAGATTCCACTTTACGTGGAATAGATGTATATCTACACTGATGGTTGATGATACCGTAAGACCCACACAGACATAAATACTGAACCGTTCATGATATGTCATACAACTATTAGCTTAGGGAAATGAGCTTGATCGTTAAAAACGTAACAGTGTATATTTCCGTTTAACTGTAGCCGTTTCAGAGTCACGCTAGTTTTGCGTTTCGCCGAGATAATACCACACAAACCTATTGCCTGCTGAATCTACTTCACACATTGTATAACCTTTACCCCATATTGACAGTACGCCTGTATAAAATAACTTGTAGCCATATTTATTGACGAATGATCATAATTACTCAGCCAAACAAGTTAGTCACGGCGTTTCCACGCGAAATAATTGAGGAGATAAATCATATACGCTTTATGCCGATTTTCAAGTTATATGATCAATGGTTAATATTCCACCCCCTTTGTGGTTTACGGATCACGAACTGGGGCACCAGCATTACAAAAATCCATTTTGAGACCATTCCATCTAGATTCACAGTTTTGATATCTTGAAAAATATTCCTGTCGCATCCGAAATCGATGTTGTATGCAAATGAATTGATGCAACCACGTGACTACAATCACTCATTTCAATCATCAAGTTTGTCCCCACGGAGACGCCTGTCAAATATCATTGTGTAATGTATGGCGATTAAGATGAATGATTAATTGCTACCGTTTGAGACAGTAACTCGCCATTTGGAAGATACTTTGATGTTTCACGTGAATAGCGTTAATCAAAACTGTTCTTGAGTCATTAGTTCGACTCGTCATTTGGTGGTTGGACAACAGGGACACTAGGGTTCGAACCCCAAATTTGAAACACGAGAAAGGTTCAAATGTCACTCGGCGTAACTGCTGTACTTGAGAGAAAAAAATCTATGTGCATCCCGTTTCAAGGGAGGAGGTCATTGTATCAAACTAGCGATAAGTTTGTCTTTAATCAGTCAGTCGAACTAATAATGATTACAGAGATTAACCATTTTTACATCTCTGCACATAGCTGATCAAACAAGCGACACTTGACCTATGCGTTCGTCTATGATGCGCCTGCGTCTGTCTGAAGAAACAACGATATACTTCATACTAATGTCTGATATTATTGAGAATTTCAATTTTAAGAACAAAAAGTTGAAGACATTATGTAACTTATTGGCTGTTTCAGTATAACATATTTCAACATTCGTTCGTAAGTTTCCCCCTGTTTTCAACCTTTCGGTTTTTGATAACTAGACTATTAACATAAATTGTGTAAAAAGATTTCAGAGCGAAATTTTGAAATTAGTGAAATTAAAAATAAAAAAAATATTCAGAAAGCCTATAGGGTCTATGATCTGCCGATTTAATTGCTATGAAACTATAAAACTTGTAACCTTGCCTTTGTGTTAGTAAAGATATTGCTGATTAAAACACAGTTTACATATTATAGACAGTATGGTATAAATTATATATAGCAATATATTTTTGCCTTGGAGTTATTGCAACTGAAATATAACGTTCCAGAAAACGATATTTTCTAAGCATACGATAGGTTCTCAAAGAATTTGATGATAATAAACATTATACTTTTTCATTTTTGTATTAGTTTCAATACATGAATAAAGTTAATCCTGCCATCTCCAATCACTCCGATCCCCGCGATGAGAACATTGGCTGCTCTCTCCTCTTGGGTAGACGCTGAGCTGTACTCTTCATACATATTCTTATCATTTAAGGAATTATTGTTCCCTAAGGACGCAACAAACCAATCATTTTTACTCCCGAATAGTTTACTTTTTGCAAATAAAACATGAATAATTTTGGTGGAGATTTTCAGTTCAGATAGGGTACTTTCGCCCCCGAATGAATAACATTGGTAATAATTGATGGTAAACATGTATTTGCCGAAGTGCGCTCAGATATTGGTTTCAAGGCCCTTACTCTGAAATATATTGTTGGAATTTTTATGTTCCAATTGTTGGTTCGATTAATGTTTTCAAAACAAAACTTCAAAAACTCTCATCTTGAGAAAAGACCCATAATATCTGTAATTTCCTAATTTTTTCCTTTTTGACAACAAATCCGAAGAATATCAAGGAAAATGGTGTTAGATTATTGGATTTAATAAATCGTCCACTATGAAACGAAATGTACACATTGCGGCCCATCACATAACAAAAACAGGTCGCGGGTGCCTCTTCTCACCCTAACTCATCTGATTCAGTGAAGAAAAAACCCACCTAAATAACATAACCGCTCAGAAAAACAAAAACGAAACGAAATAAATAACACGGATCTTAGTAAAGAGTAATCTTCTTGAAAATCTGCTCTTTATTTTCACATACACCCCCCGTACAATTTGAACAATATTCTAACCTTTAAATTCTGGCTCAAAAACACTTAGTGGTAATTGTATATTTGTTTGTTCTCTCCTATGGGAGATTTGCCTTCGCTACAAACACTATGCGACATGTCTTCCCTTGAATGTGCGTGCATATCGTCGACCACGACCCTCGACATTTTCACCACCCGAATCTTGATATATAATATTGCGTTCACGCCCAGCTGGGCCGACATGTTAACACGATGCAGATGACAACGATTGGCGTTTGGAGATGGTTTGTTTGACTTTCGTGGTCATGTCTGTGTTCTTCTCGAGAATGAATGATGACTTAACTTTCTGCCCCGGTCCTTGCGGAAGTGGCTTTTAGCGAAATGAGCAGATGTAACGGAGATATACAGGAGTATGTATATTAGAAGGGAAAGGAAATCGATTATTGAAATGTTAGTGGGACGTTATGTAATGGTAGAGAGTATAATACAGAGTATCGACAGATACTGAGGACATGCATCTACTGCGGGGTTGTTTGAGAGGATGGAGCACTGATCACTGACTGTGGGTCCAGAGGGGTGGGGCTCTGGTTGGGATGGGGGGTAGTCATTACGTGACCCTTAGTCTGTCATACAGACCCTGAAACAAATATATCCAATCAAGCCCATGCAAGTCTAGAGTACTGAAAATAAAGAACGTCTCTTGGCTCATTTTGATAATATTAAAAAAACTATTATTTAACAAACAAAAAATTCTGCAAAATATCTTCATTTCGAGACTAGATGTTAGTCTACGTGTCCATATATATGCTTTTTGTTCACTTCCTGACTTGGGTATGTCGTATACTACTTTTTTTCAAAATCCTTGGGCCGCCTCCGAGTTGTGGGCGAGTATTGGGTACACATGCATTATACCGGACACCTATCCGCCATGTTTGTTTGATGCTACTAATAAAGCCGCACGCGACAGCATCACTATTTGAAAAATATGACGATAAAGATAAAAATAAGCAGAAAATGACACCGTTTGCATTTGAATGCATGACTTGACTGTGTATATTTTTGTAGATACATGTATTACATATTTCTTTAAAAAGTGTGGATATATTAGGCAAAAAGTTTATGAAAGATGAATTGGTGCCTTGATATTCAGCAAGAATGAATCTTTTTTTTTTTGCCGCGATCCTGATGTGTATCATCGTTTAATGGTTCATTCCATTCCATGTATGTTTGGAGGCGATATCAAAGGCGCCGCCCAGCAGGCACAGACAGCGTCGCCCGGTTCGCGCGAACTACCACCCCACTTCCCAACCCAGTCAGTAAAAGTTATGTAATCGGTTCACAAATAACTTTGATGCGGTGTCAGTCTGGAACGGTCCTACTAAAAAACGCCCTGGGGCGTCCGGAAACGCCCGGTAGCGCCCGAGAGCGCCCGGGCAAAGCCAGGGAGCGTCCGGGGGAGTGATACTAAATAATAAAGTGTATTCTATATAATTGTGTTCTTGTATTAATTATAAAAATAACATATAGCTAGAAAATAATTTTTTAAATGGTGAATCAGCGAAGCAAAGACGATTTGATTTTATTCCAACTGACGCTGTGGTCGAAACTTAGTCTTTGAAGGATACAATGTAAATTTGTTTATGGAACAGACCGCCGTCATATAGCTGAAATATTGCCGAGAGCGGAAAAAAAACAAACAAACAAAACTTAACATACGACCCGTGAAGATCCGGGTACTTCAGCAACTCATGCTTGTCGTAAGAGGCGACTAACAGGATCGGAATGGAATATTGCTGAGTTTGGCGTTTAACAACAAACAAGCATTTTTGAAACGAATTTGTCTGTAATTACCATTACGTCCGCTTTGTGGGATAAGAAAAACCTTCATAATCTATTATATATTTTTTACCTTGTTATATGTACCCATTTTTGGTTTACCCATTTTGGTATTTTGCTGTGTGTTCTATTTATTTGTACGCCAGTTGAAATTCTCACGATCTTACCAAGCTGAGAAAGACATGTCCATGGGCGACAAAGGTTAAATTTTGAGTTTTTCGATACATTTTTATTTCATTTTTTCTTCCTTAGTATGTACCCATGAAAACAGCATGTTGAAGTTTGGAAATACCTTTCACCGAGACTGGTCACAGCATGGAGAGTTTCTGGACAAATGGGTTTTCAGAATTATAATAGGACGAGTTACAGTTTAATATGATTAAACCTTGAAACTGAATTTCAAAGCGATGCATAAACGTCGATAATAGAAGTTCCATAATGCCGTGCGACATCCGTCAGAGCCACATTTCAGTGAACACGTTGTATTTTGTATCTACTTTGGTAATTGAACATTACATTTACTTATGAAAGCATTTATTTCATGTTGAGTGGTGGGCAAGCCCCTAAAACTCCGTGTTATGTTAGCGAGGCGACAAAAATGGTGTCTGAAAAAGTTAGAAACCGTTACTGAGACAGAAACGCGTGCTCCCTGACTAAAATGGCGGAAACTGCATCCTTCCAGAAACCCTGTGTATTGAGAGTTTGTGACTGAACGTTGTTACTGTGATAGAGCGAATTATAAATGAATGTTTGTGTGATTTGGTGCGGTGAGGTGAAATTGGGTTTAAAGTGTGTGTGTGTGTGTGTGTGTGTGTGTGTGTGTGTGTGTTTGTGTGTGTTGCCGATTGTATAGTGCAAGCCCACTGAGACACCATGCCACAGTTTAACATGAGTACCCTACTCAGACACAATGTACTCTAAGACGACCGACCACTCCTTGTTTCAGCCCCTTAATGCCGAGCATTAACGTCTTTTGGTATGACGAGGCCAGGGATCGAACCCCGGACCTTCCACTCTCCGGGCGGATGCTCTACCACTAGACCACGAAGCGGTCGATTTGGAAAGAGAATGAATATGAATGATTTTTTTTATGCGGTCAACAACATGTCTTCAAGAGGCACTGCAAAGATGATTGATCATGTGTGTTCACACAGTTTTCGTCACACGGCCATCACAGTGTTTATTGTGTGTTGATCCTGTAATTAATATAGGGTCGATGGTCTTTGTACATTGATAATGATGTAACTGGTTGATGCATGTCATCCTATGCCAATTACCTAGATCGATGCTCATGATGTCAATCACTGGATTTTCTGGTCTCGATTATTTGCAGACCGCCGACATATAGCTGGAATATTGCCGAATGCGGCGTTAAACAACAAATTACCAACCAAACGTCAAACTAGCTCTTTTTTATTGATCACTTTATGACGAACGCTGCCAAGGGCAGACTACTCTAGGTATAGTAGTCTCCAATATATTCTTGTGAGCAGGGTGACATTGTTACATTCCCATTAGTTAATGAAGCGTTGAGGTGTAATGGGGTTCAACGTCGCGTTGAAGATCATTGCAATTCTATGGCGGCGTGTGTGTGTGTGTGTACGTGCACGTTCGTGCGTGTGTGTGTGTATGTGTGTGTGTGTGTGTGTGTGTGTGTGTGTGTGTGTGTGTGTGTGCTTGTAAAAATAGGTTTCAAGGTGCTAACCCACTGAGATACCATGCCGCACTTTTACATAGATACCCCTTTCAGACATAGTGTATTCATTCCGAGCCGACTAGTCCTTGTTTTACCCCTCAATGCTTGGCGCAGGCAATCTTTCCCCATCTTTTAACGTCTGTTGGTATGACGCGGCAGGGGTCGAACCACCGACCTTCCCTTCTCAAGGCAGACCCTGTATCCACTGTACCATGGAGGCGGTCCGTTGGTAAATGAGACAAGGTAATACTTAGGTTCATTTAGTATTTTCTCGAACAGGCAACTCCACGTTTCGTCTGTGTCTGTTTGTTTGTTGTTTCACGCTGCACTCAGCAATATTCCATCTATATGACGACGGTCTGTAAACCTGGAGTCTGGACCAGACAATCCGGTGATTGAAATCATCAGCATCGATCTACGCAATTGGGATACGATGACATCAACCAAGTGCAACCGAGCCGATCCCAATCCCGATAGTCGCGTCTTACAACAAACACAGTCGCCTTTTACGACGAGCATGGGTTGCTGAAGACTTAGTTTATCTGGATCTTCGCGGGCGTTTCGCCTTCGTATCGTAAAGTATAATGGTTAGTAATCTCAGGTATAGTCTTCAATGAAACAGCATGTAAACCTTCTTCTAATAGACACGGGATCGGGGATAAAAACCATCGTTACGTTTAAAGTGTCATGTTTCTGTTTTTTCATCCACGTTGTCAACATGGTAATAACACGGTCAATAAACAGTCTCAATTGGTTAATATGTATTAAGACCAGCACTAACAGGCGCATCTACCGACGCAGCCTGCAGCCCGCCACCTTTCACCCAAGGAACAGCATGTCCCAGACGTGCGTAACTTCCTACCCTACAAAAACGATAACCCATCAGTGTCATAGACTACGCCAAACACAGCACCCACATCTCAATACAGCTCATTAGCAATAGCGCTTCCATCTTTCCCAGTCGGGTTTGGGTAAGAAAATGTTTCCACGTGCTAACACAATAGCAAATAAGTACACTACACAAGCAAAACACAACATCCGTGCCCTGGGGTCATTAGGTACGCCCTCACGTGACCTTGCACGCGCTTGGAATTGGCAGACGACACCGAGGATGGAAGCCACATGTGTTTTGACTCGGAATAGGTGCAAGTATGTACCGATCCTGTATTATCTCTGTGGATAAACTCAGAAGATCACCGGCCCTTGGCAACAATTAGCGCCACCTGCAGGCGACAGATTTCGGAGAGGATGTTCTTTGCAAGATGGGAGAGAAAGAAAGGGCCAAGATGAGGAATGATATGGAAAGTGAATTTCATGATTTGGCGATGTGGGTACAGATGGTTATGCGTCTGTGACAAGCTGGGCTATATTTGTCGCGTGGAAGAAGGTCACTTAGTTCGGAGGGTTAGGTTATACTGTTCTTGGTTACATAATTGAAAACAAACACACAAATAACACAGCTCCGGTCAAAGGTCGCGAGTATGTTGATCATTTCGCTTACATCCCAGCTGAAACATGACCTAGGCTGCCATTATATTTAAAAGAAAATGCAAACTGAAGTCTCAATTTTAACGGTGCGTTGAATGAAAGACTGTGAGTAGAAGCGATAAAATTCTTGCAATCATCATAAGGGTGCGATTCCGATAGTAATCGGGGTGGTATCATATGCATGTGTGTATGTATGAATCATGAGTAAATATTAATTTTGGCTGAGGTGTTATTGAAAGGGATTATATATGGTTGGGAATAATATGTATGTGTGGTAAAATCTGAATCGTGTTATGTGTTACCGGCATTATGTAATATACGCACAAATAGTTTATTTACAAATCCCGAGGCATTCTCAATGATGGCCAAACAAGCATACTGGAAAGGAAATCAGCCTGACTTTAAACCAAACCGCATCACAGAGGACATATAATTTCCTTTCCATCCCTCCATAACTGCTCTAGCAACATGGGCGTGTACAAAAGTGCACATGCGTTCTGGTGCAGCTGCAGCCTTCAGCATGCATCTGTTGCGCTGTGCAGCCGCGTCGTGCACAACAGCAGCTGTCGTCGTGCATATTGATGCATTTTGCAGCGTAGTAAATACTTATCGAATTCTTCCCTCGGTGTTGACATCTCGGGGATATTCTGCCATATGCACGACCTGGCTAACGATCTTCGCTTCCTTTAAGCCGTGAATACATAATGTCGACCAGAATTGCATCCGATTTGACGACCCGTGTTGTCTTAAGAAGTCAGGCTGGTAAGGGTGTCGCATAAGTCTATGCAGAGTTGCGCCCCTTAGTCGTGAAAGGATCCGTTTGAGGTGAGGCCGAGTTACGACCCTTTGTCTCTCAGCACATATCATAAACTAAAAATCAGAGATAAAATGAAAAGAATATTATTTTATTGTCTTATGATATAAAATTGAAAGGAGCACAAAGAATCGTATACCATATAAATCTACACTTGCATGGCAGTATTTGGATACTGTTGTTTCATGGCCTGTATGAGAGACACTACTGCCATTTACTGCACGGTCCGGATTAACAGAGTATCACTGTCATTTTTCACCAAAGTCAAATTTCTTGCGTCCCCCGTCGTGGTATTGCTGGAATATTGCTAAAAGCGGAGTAAAAACATTCACTTGTGAAGGTTCCGAAGCTGACTTTACACAAGACACCACAGTACATTAGTACCTACAGACACAACCCAGGTAGGTCAAACTTGATTAGTTCCTCGGGCCGCTGTACTCCTTACTGCCATTGTGCACGTATAAATGACATATTGACTTTAAGCCACAGCTTGCGTCATTCAAAAGTATTATTTCAAATTGTGATCTGAACTAAACGATCTGTGCACAGAAGGCGAGGTGAAACGGGGTCCAAGATTTTTGCAGTGACATAGCGACGTTCACGTGTTTGTTTGTGTGTGTGTGTGTGTGTGTGTGTGTGTGTGTGTGTGTGTGTGTGTGTGTGTGTGTGTGTGTGATGGTAATTTTATAGTGAATTTTATATATATTACATGAATACCCCACTCAGACACAGATTTCTGATTCCGAGCCGACAATACCTTGTTTTAGCCCCTTAATATTAGGCAGGATAACAAAAAGTACCATCTTTTAACGTCTTTTGGTATGATGAGACCGGAGTTCGAACCCCGGACCTTCCGCTCTTCGGGCAGACGCTCTACCACCAGACCACGGAGGCGAACTCTACACAGGCACGACAATGACCTTTATTGTGAACTGTCGGACCTGTGGAAAATCATTGCTCTTTCAAGATGTAAAGCTTATCGTTTGGTCAAGGGGCTGTTCTATATTAGTTTGATCTATGTCCTGTTCGATCTGTCGTATCAATGTAGTCAGCCCTGTTTCCCACCTAGAGAAGCACGTGGAGGGCTGTAGTGAATATTGTGCCCCAACAGCAATGCATGCTTTTGAGGGCAGGGTTGCACGGAAACTAACATGCCTATGCGTGCCACCTTTATGCAGGAAAAACAAATAGTAATAGCTTTGATGTCGACGGGTATCCTTTACAACATCTTTTGGTGGCATCTACGTCAGACACAGATGCACCTTTATATCGGTATGCTCTGAAATTGATGACATATTCATGCTTGTAATAGGACTCTGGAAAGTATTCGATATAAGGTCACATCGCGGGGTCACCTTGCGCGCTTGATATGGCATAACCTTGATGAGACTGGAGCTGGAACGTAAGAAGCCCGATAACACACACGGGCATGCTATAGCTCATGCATGGCAAGTAACGATCTCTTTATTGCGAAACGTTTTATCATGTTATACATCAGCTATCGTAACAGAATAAATGATTATTCATACATCCGTGGAACTACGCGACATCTTTCGTTTATCGAGTGGTGAGACTTCTGTCTTATGTGTCTGCAACAGTTCTAACAAGGTTTGGCCAGAATATTATTTTGTCCAAGATTGGAATGTTTTGAAAGTTCATGGTTAAAGATAAAGATGCACGTACAAACAACAAATACCACGATGTGGCGATGTAGGGAAGATAAAGGCGATTTTACCACAAAAAATTGCAACAAATGGCACTTATCATTATAGAGCAAAATAACAATTTAAAAGTGAAGACAAAATACGATACTAATGATAGGTGTTTAATGACTATGGATGTCATGAGGAAGTTTTAATTAGTTCCCGTTTGTAGTGCTATCCGTTTCCAAGTGTACATGTGTATCGTATTTGTCGGTGTGTGTGCTGGTTGTAAGAAAGATGTTCCTTGCGTCGTATGGGAAGATGATAGTTGTCCTTTAACTTCTGCAGCTGTCAGTCTTCCCCAAGATTTTTTTTATGAACTGAAAACAGTCAATGCATAAAGGAGATGTAACGGTGTCTGTTTTGTATTCCTCTCCCTCTTATTAGCAACGTCTGGTTTTCTCTGTTCCTTTGCCTATAAACAAACTAGCAAAACAGGTAATAAAGAGATAACATTAACGGTACGAAATACATTTTCCATTCAACATGCGCCTTTCTCTCTTTAACCCATGTGGGAAACATTTTCTAAAATTTACGTTTTCAATTTCAAATTGTCTACCCTGTTCCCAGATAACTGCAATTACATAAGAATCTTGCGAATGTCGATGGTTCTCATTGGTTTTCCACATGGCAAATGTGCACTGTGTTGCAATGCCATGAACCCAGGCCTAGGGACGCATGACTGAAAACTCGAAGTAGTTTCGTGAAATACGCAGGTCTCAGCTCGGCTCTACTGAGCAGGCCTTATGGTAAAAAGATGTGATATACAAAACACATTAACCCTAAGAAATAGCTTGCGTCGCTAGGAAATTGTAGACATATAATTTCAATAACAGGTGGGGTATATACAAAGTACATGCGCAGATGTTGGATCCGGTGTAACTTCCGGTTCGGTTATTAAAGGATTGTAACAGTTGTTTCCCTTTGACAGGGCCGACTGGTGATGGTATTCGTGTTTTGGCACATGGGGTACGCTTATAATGAGCTCGGTGATTAGTCGTTGGGTCTCGCATCAGTAACTATGTCTTATTAGGTTGTTAAAAAGTATTTACATCCGTTGATGTCATTGATAGGGATGAGTGCTGAGCATCCGTTAAATCTAAAATTGTTTGCGAACAGTTACAACGGGACTCTTAATATTGCGAAGCACACATAATGAATTGACTGTCTTCAAAACTACTTTAACGCTTAATCTTTGTTAAAAAAGTAAATGAAACTCTAAACTGGAGATTGCATGCCAAAGTTGAAAGTAAAACAACTTCTTTCTCGACGACACCGTATAAAGTGCAGTTCTGGATTGATGCAGTGGCGATGTGGAAGTCGCCCACGATACAATAACAGACACAATAAGGATTACAAATATTTACTGAGGGCAGTCTTACAACACGGGGACACGCCCAGAATTCTTCTTTTCTGCTCATGCGCAAAGTAATAAATTTGCAAATTAAAAAACCGATGATGTAAACAAAGTGTGGAAACACTACGTGACTCGAAGCACGACGGGAGATGTGCAATCGTAGTTTTCATCTAAAATATAGATTTTCGTAGACACCTCAAGAAATGAGATTCGTCCCTATATCAACGTTGTGGGTGCCCCGCGCCTGGGATGGTAATTAACGGGTTATGTATACATGCAGAAGGGCGACCCATGATGCAGTGGAAGGATTTGTTTAACATCTTCTGTCAGAATCTTCCCTTCTCACCCCGATATCGCCTCTCGGCTGCTCGGCTATCTCGCGCGGAGGTCAGGGGTGGCGTAATGGCGTCGGATTGTGTTACGTAATATAGCGCAGACCTCACGTGACCTTCACCCCTGAAATCTCAGTGCTTCC
The DNA here is from genome assembly GCF_023055435.1 of Haliotis rufescens. Taxonomy (NCBI): domain Eukaryota; kingdom Metazoa; phylum Mollusca; class Gastropoda; order Lepetellida; family Haliotidae; genus Haliotis; species Haliotis rufescens. The sequence goes on along the minus strand of NW_025963779.1, from coordinate 53,166,951 downwards.
TACGATACCGAGTTTCTTGTGGTAATCCACCATTTGATAAGGCTAAAGCTCGAATAAATGTATTAGGTTTAGCAACGTAATTGATCACACACTGCACGTTACCTTGACCTTGAGGGATTCGGGACGTAATTGTCATGACGTTTTTAGACCATTGAATTACAGCACATGACATTTATGTTTTAGTTTCAGGACGGCTATTATATTTTTCAAAATAATTGCAGCTGACATTTGAAATATATGTTTGTGTATAAGAATGAACACCTATCTTCAACGTCAAGACATGGTTATGCAGTCGAATTATTCCGGGCCTGTAAAATGATCCTTGACCTGAACGTGCATTGACATGATCCTGAAACCTTTAATTTGTCTTTATACAAGCTTGTCAGCCACTGGAACGGCCGCACAATGGTTGTAGGTCTGCCTTGTCATCCCACGACGCCTTTTGCACGTATTTTCGACAAACACAAGATGGTGAGATAGGATATGTGGCCGTGAAAGGCAGCGGCGATACATAGAACAATCACAACGATGACCTCGTCGTTTTTTCAACACATTTTCTACTCAGATTGCCCAATGACATAATGCCTCAGCGCCAACCCTCACGGGTCGAGCGTCTACGAGTTGTCAAATGTATTGTTTGGACTAATTATTATACCCTCCCGCCATAGGTGATTTTCTATTCACCAGTTATCAAATCGTCATCTATCGGCAACCCTATACGCGAGCGATGGCGGATTTCAATGGGAGGGATTACGAGAACTATGGGGCATGGAAAAATTGTTTCTTTCGGTACATAGTGCATGTCACACGTGGAAACAGTGTGATATATGTTACCCCCTGTGGGGATCTGTGTTACAGCGAGGAGGGAGGGTGGTTCCCTTCATCAGGTGTGTCGCCGAGGTGTATCAAATAGCTTATCTTAAAAACCGTCATGAAATTGTATCACGAATCTGCACTATCGTGTGTGATAGTGGGTAGACATATACATGTATATGACCACGGGATTTGAAAATGGGAAGGCATGGGGCGCAGGGTGTGTGTGTGTGTGTGTGTGTGTGTGTGTGTGTGTGTGTGTGTGTGTGTGTGTGAGAGAGAGAGATTTAAGGTGTCTCTGACAAGAAGGGTTGGGGATACCATGCCTCTTCCATCTGGACGTGTATATTGGGACATTTGTTTCAGATATCACCGACGTTGGTTAGGTGAAGTGTGTTGGGGCGTACTGTTCTGCCGTGAGAATTGCACATTTCATTTCGTTTTCCTGAGGAACATCACCTCTTGGTGTGCAACTCCCCCAAACCGCTTATCGTCTCCCCTCCCCCTCCACACACACAAACACCACCCATGCCCACTCCCCTTGATAGCATATCTCGGTAGCACCAGATCCACTGAGTCTCGTGAAAGATGTGACTAATAATCCTGATATCACACGCAACATAAACAAATATCTTCAAAAGCGAATAAACAACATATTAACGAGCAAAAAGAAATAGACTCAGTTCCCGGTTTCCTAACACCTATTCATGTTGGTTTTTATAATATTTTCTTATAGCATTTCAATCAGTGCATTTATTTTATACATTTTGGAGAGATTGTTATAGTTTCGCAAGTGTTATTTTTCATAAATATAAACCTTGCCTTTTCATTACATCATCTTTTCACAAATATACACGATGACTTCTCATTACACCATCTGACTCAAATTAAAATAAAAACAATGTTAAATTAAGAAATTTCAAATGTATTTTGCCAGGGACTTCATCTTCATCGTCTTCCTGAACACTTTAAGAGACATGCATTTTGCAATTTCGTACTGGCAAAATTGAAAACAAATGACACAATGAATGAATAATCGGATAAAAATAAATAAATAAATAAATAAATAAATAAAGACACCGTGTATTCCTTCAAAATTCTTTTTTTCTTATACCTGTAATTCCTGGTTTTAATTCCAATACTAATATCAATATTCTCTCTTGGGTATGTAAGGTAGCGACGTCACAAATAAAATTAATGTAGGCAAAAAAGCTATTACTTCTTCAAATATGGCATTACGAACATATAAGCCTTTTCCAAACACGGCGTTCCGACACGTGAGCGCATGCAACCCATAGTTGGTATCTATTGAGCAGCGAATCCCCCTTCCGTCAGCCAAACTCGCAAGTATAACGCCACTTTTAAAGATCTGCCATTTTCAGTTTAGAAGTTTTTTTTGTCTGCCAGACATTACATTTTAAGGTTACATAACACGCCTCATAATATAGACTACCCGCTGCTTTAATTTGTACAGCAAAGTGTTGCCTATCTTGCCTCTTTGGTTGAGGAGGCTCCACAATTACAACCCGAGCGTTCAAAGAGCATGGACGTTTCTTCAAAGGAAATCCCGCAGGCCGACGGCCGTGTCTACCTCATCTTCATCTACGTGCACATTGAAGGCGACGGCTTTAAGTTTGCAACACCGCGACGTGGGAACAGGTCTCTCATCTCATGCACGTAGTTTTATGTACGTTTAACTGCTTTTATGCATGTTTTGTGATTAACAGCCCTCATATCCAGGAAACACTGAATGTGCCTAAGAAAAACACGCAGGAGTTGCATTTCTACACGATCTTTTTGAAACTTGAAATTATGAATTATTAAATGTCCTTTAGTTTATGCACGTGAACTGCATGATAACATAAGTTCCGAGGATTACAGGACCCTTTATCGGTGGTGAAACTCAACAACAGGAAGCACGTTTACCGATATGTGTGTGTTGTATTTGCAGTCTCACTGAGAATGAAGCGCATCGAACTACTGGTACATATCAAATAACAATTACGTATTAAAATAATGGTACGACTGATAAATATGGGAAATACATGCTTTTGTAGCATATTAATGTTCACAATGTCTAGAATGCACGCAATCACATAAAATTAAAATAGACGAATACCGAAATATTCATTTATATATATGTTTTTTCTTTATATTTAGAATATACACACGTCTAGCACATCCTAAATACTCCAAAATCCGAGAAACGTTATGAAGCTTCAGTGTTCCTTGTGGGTTGTCACAAAGATTCATAAAAAATGAGCCAAAGAGTTAGTGTAACTGATTTAATATATCTGCTTAATTCCCACATTTAATATAACAATAAAAAAGTTAGTTCATTCAGTGATAGCTAAACAATGATATTGTCCGTCTTCTCTTTACTTCATATCTAAACAATATTTTAATAAAGATTTGGAGTGTTGATATAGTAGTTCCAAGGTCCAGAAAAAAATTCATATTTTTCATTTATATTTAAGTCTCTTTTTCTGGTGGAAAATAGCATTCTCTTTAAAGGGAGTATTTGTTTTCGTGTAGCAAGTGAACTGAGTATCGACACTTATTGTATTGACAATCGGTGTGCATCAATTTCTGGCATAATGATATTGGCATAAGGTTGAAATAATTATTGCGTTGAAGCTACACCAAATATAGTCGCTTTCTGGTCTCGTGTGGTTAAATATTACCTTATTATACTTCCCTATTACACAACATGGTCCCCGTGAAGATCCGGGTTAGAATTGATCTTCAGCAACCCATGTCATAAGAGGCGATTGACGGGATCGGGTGGTCAGGCTCGCTGACATGGTTGATGCTTGTCATCGTATCATTGGATTGTCATACAACTGGAATATTGCTGTAAACGGCGTTAAACGACAAAGAAAGACTTGAATATATATTTTATTTGATATTTCATTTGTTAAATAGAGTGAAATGTGACAGTCGCGACAGGAGAACCTCCACTAATCCATCATTATATAACATAGCAAGTTTCGGGAAAAGTTTTCTATTATAGGAGGAGCAAATAGCTCAACAATACTAAAATAACTTTAGTAAATAATATCATAATATGAATAAGCATAACAACTTCAATGTCCTGTAAAAATATCCTTTGGGTTTAGTAAAAGGTAATACGATGGTTTTATATTTTGAGAGAACAATCAGTTTGATTTTCAATTGAAACTATCTTGTGTTATCGATACTGTATCCAAAAACCGAACTGTACTGGCGATCAGTCAGCGCCCAAAGAATACTTTTACATGGTTATGCTATCTAAAATATAATTTAATTTAAAACTTTTAAAAATTCAATAACAAAACATTTTGATGATGGGGATCTTATTTCGACACAAATTTACAACATTACAAACATGGTAGGGGTCGTGTGGTTGCAAATTAATTACTTATCCCAGTCTATATTCAACCAATTTATTTTTACACAAAATGACCAGGCCACAGATAACATTATACAAACTGTTGCAGGAATGAGTGATGGTTAAATAGACACAATCAAACTCTTCTTTCAATTTCCAATTACATAAAAAACAACCCCGGTATACTTTCTTTAGTCCCTCAGATAAGGACAGTGCTAGAAGCCAAGAGCTTGATATCATTCGTCTGTCAAAAGAACAGTGTGCATATAGACATACTACTTACCATGTTAAGAGATATACACTATACTCCAATGTAAATCTGATAGCGATACACACAAACAATAGTCTCATACTTTTTACAGTGATGTGTCGTGAACGAATCAAGTTGAACCACCGTGTTTTTATAGTTGAGTGTGTCGCATTAATGCAAGAACCAGTTTAGAAAGCAATAATCTTATTTTAACATGATAGGACAGATTGAAGTTAACTAGGCGAATGTGTGGAAAGAACCGATATTACTGTTTCTATACTTTAACATAACAGAAAAAGCTTTTCATCAATTACTAAAATCCTATAAGTGGTTTTTCGAATCTTAATCGACAAATAATTTCAAAGCATGCAGCTTATTACAGTGCAGTTAATTTCTCATAATATTAAAATACAATGCTGAAGACAAATTTCATAAAATTGAACACGTAATCATTCACATGCTCTGCTGTTTTATTGCAGTTTAAAACGCCTTTCGCATTATTCAAATGAAGCCATTAACTTGGGAAGAGTATTGTATAGAACACCCGTTTCCGTTGCATTGAGCACCCTCATTACGTTTGTCGATTTTTGCCAGATTTCTTATTAATCCAGCAAGTAATTATCATGATTAATTTTTAATATTTCATGAGGATTAAATCGAACATTTCGTCATATGCCGACATTTTATGTCTCACAACTGCATCTTTAATCTTTTGGCTACGATTTCTGATGATTGCCGCGGTTCGGTTAAGAACCTACCCAACTTCCACAACAACTGAGCTTAGCCCGAAAACCAGAGAATACCGCTTCGGCGCATTTTTGAATAATTTAAAAAGATAATTTGCTGATATTAGTAATAATGTGATTACATTACGATGACTTCATTCTAAGTGACGATCGCATGAAATTGACATCCCCAATCGGTGTCGTTTTCATGTCAAAACGAGGCTCATAGCAAATCTGCTGCTATTTGGAGAGCCGTACATATCGCGAACTCTAATGTCTTGCGGGATGGAACAAATGCTAATTGAGTCGCAACGAACGGCATAGGGCAACCACAAGTCAGAATTTTCTTGATTTTGATGTATATATGAGTCGTGTACGCCCTTTGGTTGGCACAGCGTCTAAAAAGGCAAACTTGCGGTAAATGGGGTTCATTTGAAGTCATGATTGAGGCCGATATTTGCGCTTATTTGCATTTTATCAGATCTTTATTTTGGAAATGTAATTTGCAGTGATCAAGTCGTGATGTCCTCCCGTTCGAAATCATACGATGACTGATTGATTTTTACTTGCGGTTGCGTCGAAATCGACCTGCGGTTTTCACCCTGCTAACATAGAGGGAATTCATTCAACAGCCAAGCTGCCAAGCTATGCGTGTACTGCGCCCCATCAAAGGCTCGGTTGCTAATCAGAACTAATTGTAAAAGTTTTAATTCAGTTAAAATTGAATGCCTTAATTAGAAATTTGTCATTATTTATTCCATTGAAGTTTTATGCAAACGAGCTGAACCGTTTCCTTTGTAAATCCATTTTGGCGTTCTGCATTTGATTCCAAAATGAGAACCAATTGAAATTGAGTGGCTGACATTCAATGGTGCATCCTTGATGAATGATATTTACAAATATAGCCAATTTCTTTAGAAGATAAATTGATTTTACTGCACAAATCACGTCTCCCTAATAAGCTGGAAAAATCAGGGGACTTATTTTCAATACATTTCTTTACGCTATGACCTTACAGATTCGTTAATATATGTGTATTCATATTGATGAGTCTTAGAGTAGAAGATCATCTTCAAGCAAATAAATATTTCAAGGAAATTTAAACAGATCATTTATGCTGATTAAATTTCGTAAAACATTTGATTTCACATTGATTATCATTTACATAAAGAATAAATTTCTAGTTTGTTATTCCCTGTTATTGTGATAATAGTAATTGTTCTTTTATAGTTGTGACATTTTAAACTGGAATAAGATAATTGTCTTGAAAGACAGCTCTAATATCCTGGTTGACATGGCAATCTTATTATTTGTCCAAACAATTTGATTATGGATGAAGAGTTAAATGGGCATCAAACAGAAAAACACCCACGCAGATATTGCGTATGTGTGTGTGTGTTAGAGAGAGAGAGAGAGAGAGAGAGAGAGAGAGAGAGAGAGAGAGAGAGAGAGAGAGAGAGAGAGAGAGAAGGAGGGGGGGGGGGGGGGGGGGGGGGGGGGTATATGCCAGTACCCTGGAACTATAGGTCTAAAGCTACTTTAACCTCCCAATTTCAAAAGTCTCAGTCGTTGCAACCTTCATCACATGAGGATTCTCCGTATTTGATTGATTGAAACAAGGGCAGATAGTTTGATTTGTGACCAGAAATATGTTTGACTGGTTCTTTATCAAATAATTCATGACAGTTTAGGTGTAATTTCCCTTTGAATACAGTTAATACAGTTTGGATTTTGTACTATCAAACAGCAATTATATTGGAAGGAGAATTTATCTTATGTCGGTTTTAAACCTTATATATTGATAAATAAGCTCTTAAATGTATTTCCAATAAGTCTTTGTGAAACTTAATAAATCCGAAAATCCTGGCATAATATATATTAAAGTTTCTATATCCATAAATGCAGAGTTTCTTAATGAATATATTTACATTCTTCGTTATTTCATCAAATTGAAAAGCCAATTCGAATTTTAGATATACACCTGCAAGAATCTTCGATGAGTTGTAGTTATAGTTCTTTGATGTTAAGACGCAACTTTCTTATGTCAATTGGAATACTTTCATCTTGTAATCATTTTCACTTCACCTTTTTCTAGATCTAAACTTCAAAATGCCACATTTTGACAATTTTATAACATCACTCTGGTATTCTTACCACTTCATCATTGTATGAAATTTACTTTACGAAACATGCACATTTGTCAAAAATAACATAAACTAGTTTACAGGGACAGAACATAAATCATGTTGCACATTCCGATTCATGTCGTTTATGCAGACGTACATGTAACGGAATTGCGAAAATCAAAGTCTACAATTAAAACTGTCTATCTGAAAATGAAACAACACGCGGAGTCTTAAGGTTGCTCCGTCATAACTTTCGCTACAACTTTAATTAGGTCTTGATTTTCATTTTATGTACACCGAGCGTGGGATAACGTATTTATGTCATTTTGTCTCTATATTCGCTATCGTAACATCTCATCTAGAAATACAGAACAGAGATTTGGATCCGCGAACGAGTTTCAAACTCAATTACACTAAACAATATCATACAACATTTTTAGCAATCGTTTGAAAACTATTTTCCTTGCGTTTAGTTATCAAATTTAGCACTATTAATTCCGACCACTGTTGGATTTGTTGAGATAAATCAGACTCAGATCAAATAATGATCCTTTTGCAGTCCGCTATGGTGATATTTTTGTAGGAAAGGACAAATTTAATCAAGAAAATTGCCGAAATCCAGAAAAGACTCCAACCCATTCAAACAGATTTACAAGTCACAAAACATAGAAAAATCAGATTACTGAGAGCAGTAAAATATTTTCAGACCCTGGTTGTCTTTCTGTCCATGAACATAGCCAATAAACTCCTGCGGTAAAATCAATAATAATTTTGTAATCGTAATGAAAATTCGCCTTATTTTCTTCATGAAAGAGTCATGTATTTAATTTCCCAGCAATAAACAATTATCATGTTGACAGTGCATGCAAAAGAACATGTATCAAATATTACAATATATTGTCAGAAAATATTTGAACTCAGCTGCCAGATTGGTGATATGAAATTAATATGCGGTGAAAACGGTACTTCTATTACCATATGCCAGATTGACCATTTATGAAAGGACATTTTATTTACCTCTATCAGCTTGGGGCCTTTTATTCGCTATAACGCCAAGTAGAATAAATACGAGTGTGAAGTAGAAAGGTTCTAGTGGTATATTATAGTACAATACCATTGTTCGACAACAGCAGTACAAAGAAAGCACGATCTATGAACAGGTTGAATGTAAATCAAACTAAGGGGAGATGCAATTTAAATTTCCCCTATTTGATATTGTTAAAACATAATTGGATTGAAATATCCGCCACCTTTCTTTGCAAACTCATCAAGCGGTAATTTATTTCGAATTCGTTTAAGTAAACATATCCGAATTTGTTAAATTAAAGTAATATGAACTCGTGATGTTTCATAATTAATAATTCATTTCTTCATCGAACAGTGGGATGCTAGAGGCTGTCGTAACATGTTGCTATTATATAAACTGTACTCACCAACCCTCAACTGAATAGTCTGAAATAAATTATTATTTCAATTTTATGCAAATATTTATTAATCATTTACTTTTATCTTAATATGTCCTAGATTGTTTCCTTTATCGGCTCTGTTGCTGTATCTCTGTGCTGTTTCAAAGCAAATAGAACTTTGAATAAAAAGTAAATTATATCTTGTTCTCATGACACTCAGAATTGAATCATCATGTAAAAGTTTGTAAAAAAATCCAAATGTTGCCCAAATGACGCAGTGAGACTCTCTGCTATGCCCATATTCAGAGATATGATCGTTATTCATATTCAAAGTCATGACCAAAAGGGACAGACCACAACATCCAAACTGAGGCTGACAAAAGTTCCTCAATGAATCATCCAAAAGTTTAGCATCTCTCGGGCCTTCTCCCAGCCTCATATTAAAATCAGCACCAGTTCGTACCAAGTTGACGTTTGGTTACAATTTCGTACTCAAATTACCCAATTTCGTGGCAGGGCTCACCTAGAACTGTGACATTCAATTTGACATTGTAATAGGTCAACAATTAAACTTAATTGCCATCATTTGCTGCAATGATTCAGCGCCACTCGACTTCGAATCGTACAACCTAGCTTAGCTCGTCGTCCATTTCACTTCGCTTGGTGCTACATATTGTTTTATCCGCCAATTTGTAATATTTTACCGACTGACCCACTGTTCTTATAATTTCTGGTCAAAAGTCACGTGTTGCACGTGACCACATTATTCATGTCATTGATTGGCACTTGTTATCTGACCAACAGTTGTTGTCAATTGCTCATAGACATGAAATTGGTGTGGTCAATGCTCGGTCTATTGCAGTCCACATGTGCTTAAGAAGCAATTATTTTCTTGATTAATCAAACACATAAAACTACCAGTAAAGAACAAAGGCGGACTATAATTGTTTTTACTGTATTATCAGTATTGTTTCAAGTACACGTTGTAGGTTCTTGAGCAAGAATGATTTAGGTCACAAAGTGCACAATCGTTTTGATCAAGCAGAACGCTGAGACAGAATGTTTCCACTAATTCATAAATTGTATGAAATAAATTGTCAGCGTGTGCAATAGTGAAAACCGAACATTAAGCCGTAACTTGCAATTTGGATTAAAGTAGCATGACATTATATTTCCGCATGTCCTATATGTAACCATACATTCACGGATGTGAGTTCATTTACTAGCTTTTAAAATTGAAAGCAATGATCTGCACACCAGTTGGAATGAAGAACAATTTCCCTGTGAAAATGAGTTCGAAATGAGTGAGTCATTTTTACACCGATTTACCAATTATTTGAACATGGCAAAATGGAATTTCGAGTAAAACTAGTATAAGCTTTGTTTTCAGTGTCAAATACAGATGAATTAATGCCGATGTCAAGATAAAGAACTTTAATTCGAAATATGTAATACGATTTTTGTTCATGGTAAGAATCTGAAAAAAACCAACAAGAAGCGCATCTTAGACTTTGAGACGAGAAAGTTTTCCATTGTTAAAGAAAGTCAATCGGCATATGTACATTCTTGTGTTTCCGTCGATAATCAGAAGAAAGAAACTATTTGCATTCATTGAACAAAAACGCGACAGAAACCGTTGACATAGGTTTTCTAAAGTCAAGATATGTTCATCCTACTCCTGAAGAAAACGCCCTATGCTTCCTCGCCTTTGATCCCAGCCTACCTTACAGCTATTTTCTCGGTTCTGATTATGTCAATATTTTCAGAATATTTGCAGGGGTTAAGACGGGATTGGTCTGGAAGTCGTTTTTGCGATCAAAGTTCCGAGTCATTACAGCACATTCAGTCAACAGTGGATATATTTATGTAGATTTTCGTCAGAAGCGCAGGTTTATCGTTTACCACAGATTAATTGCGTAACTTGGGAACTTCAAGGGTGTAGAGTCTCTCAAGTCATATCGCGGAGCCCTTTGAAGCCACCATCTTCCCCAAAACACTCACCATCTCCCTGGCTCGGAGACGTATAAATGAACGCTGTTAATCAAGACATGTTTTTTCTTGCTCATTAGTGAGTAAAACTGGGTCTGACTCTCGACGGCTGGCCGTAAGCTCTGCTTCTCCGTGTGCCTTCCCTGTGACCTGGTACACAGCATATGCATTTTAAGGATGCTGTACGTTCTTCATGTTGGTCTACATTTGGGTTTGGTGTTTACTTATTCGTCCCTCTTGGAGTTAATATTTCACAGACGAATGCCAAGCTTTTGATATGAGCGGAGTTGGGTTTTCTAAGAAATGAATGATCCTGCGTTGAAGAACTAAGTCCTTGAATGTTAAAAGAGATATGTTGGTGTTATCGTTATGCTAACTCAAGTAGGCTTCCCTAGCTAAACAGGTTCTTTAATTTAACAAACATTAAAGTTTGAATAGTTTTCAAAAACTGTGAATAAAAAGTAAGTTGAGTGTTCAGAATTTCCTAATTTTAGTCTCTTTTTCCTTCTTCCATATTTAACCTATGTTCACCTTTGTGTCAGAAATATGCCGTTTTTACCATATCAAAGTTAATAGTGTTAGACTCACTGATAGAAATAGGGTCTTTTGACCATGGCCATAGATTGAGATAACTGTATGGAGTTAGATTCATGTGTTTTATAATATCAATTTCTGAAAATGCATGCAGACATTCCCTTTGTAAAACACTTCGAATATTCGTTTAATGGTTGCCCGAGACGGTTGTATTTGAATGACCATCCTTTGCACATTGTTAAATCCGGGGGCATTCTCAGTATTAGTCAACATTGCCACATGGACAGTTGCTATTGTATTTCTACTGCTTAGGTGATTTATTGGTTTGGAGGCGAAGACATGATTTAATTTGTTTTATTGCCAAAAAATAATTCCATAGCTTGTAATAAGATGAAACAGGGTATTCACCATCCCTCTCTATAAACGTTCTCACTTCGATGGTTATTCTTTCAGCACCTCGCTTCCTTTTGGCAAAATCTTTACAACTGACGGGATTAAGGTTATGACTTTCTCGTGTGTGGTCATCGTATTGTCAAATTTTAAAATAAAACAAACATTAAGAAGGAGGGAGACTTCAATTTCCTTCAGGATTTTATAACACCATGGCAACCCCAAACCCACCTCGGCAACTTGAAAAAAACTATTAAAGAACCCTGCGGTAGAGGTTGTTTGTTTTTGCCATAATTGAGCCAAAGGTCAGTTCAACAAAATAACAGACTGGACAGAGTCAACAAACCTGGTTTACACTCGCTCAGCTTTTAAATAGGCAGAAGTAATTGCTACGCTTTTCATTCTGATAATGTCACGTAATTTTGCAGGGAAATTTGCAAAAATTGATGTGGTTAGACTATTGTACACAGAGCGTTGACAGGGAGGCATCACCCCCTTCCAATTAGTACAAGGATTGTTTTATATTCTAGCGTTCGTTCTCCGTCCTCGAACAGGCTTTATTAGTCTTCATAGTTGATTGTCTTCAGACAAAACTCATCATGACACTGAACCAACAATTTTCCTGTTCTTGTGACACTGCTGTGTTTTATCGCTTATTTATGTCCGTCAATTTGCTGCGATTATATTGACACTGGTGACGACCATAGAAAAATATTACTGGTGTCCACAAAGTCCCCGGATAGTACAAAACACTGTTTGGGTGAGTACTTTTGGAAATAACGCGACAGGCGTCGTTATGACCTTCTCAACCCATTGTTAGGATAATATTGAAAATAAAGCATCGTTCTCCTAGCTGTCAATGAAAATACTCATAACAGTAAATTGAGCGGGTGATACATGATCACCCTGGTCGTGAAGTCCGACCCCGAGGGGAGGAGGGACCTTTTTACGGGGACTGCCGAAGGATATGGTCAAATTATTGTGTAGACTATGATGTGAGGAAGATAAAAGTCGTCATTAAGAAGATGGGATCAAACGTTAGTTTACATGCAAATTTGTACTTGCCACTCGTGCCAATTAGTGTGTCTCTGGTTCCTGGCGGAGTTTGTTCTTTGGCCTTGTTCGCATCCAAAACATCAAATTAAACTTGATACATTAACAATGGAAGCAGTTCTTGGAACAAAAGTCCTGATACTGGAATATTTTGAGATATGTAAACTTTGACGTTCCAGGATACAGAAGGCGCACATTTATTTGCCGAAAGTGTTTTCTTTGGGCCGCCATCTTGTTTTGCAAAACTCTTACAGTGATTTGTGTTCAATCTTGACCCCTTATTTTGAATTCACTTTAGACTAACAAAGTACTTTGGGGTGATATATTAATGATGACATTTGTATGTAGTTTTTAAATAGTTTATGTATGTAGCCAATCGGAGATGTTGCAGTGCGCTGTAAATCCTATAGCTCACAGACCAGTCTCCCCCAGGAGTGACATGCACTAGATGATATTACATGATGAACGGATGAGAGGGATTCGGTAACCACAGCAAGATGGAGGAGAAGCTGCTATTCCACTGCCTCAAGAAAAACAAAACCCGTCTTTGCCTCTGATTGTTTCCGACATCACTGCAAGATAATCTCGATGATACTGTCACTCTTCATCTGTTAATACGTATATCTAATGTCTTTCGATAAACGTGACAGTAAAGTTCAACCTATTTGGGAGTGTATTTATCAAAGAGTGTGTTTTCAAATTTCAGATTTCCACCGACCACATTCAAGCAATGTTAGGAATGCTGTGTTCGTTTTAATGGTGTACGTGTTCTTGATCGCGATATGGCCTTAGGTAAGAAGGATGCATAAAGCCATGTTCGACCAGTTCCAAATCCTCCAATCAGTTGATGGATAGTGGTCAAGCGGTCTTCCAGTGACCAGTTGCTGTCAGTGAACAAGAGAAGGTATATTTACGGCTGACAGGCGTTCAAGCTCCACTCATGATCACACAATATTGGAGGCTACGTTTTAAATAGAGGTCATAGCATTGGGTAAATCCGTCATCAACGTTATTGGCCTTGGCGACATTTTGACCAGAGATCAATCCTTTTTTCTGACACCCCAGGGACATACATTCATTTGTTGACATTTGGTCTTGGGTTGGAATCCATAACAAATTTGATTGAAAATACATGCATGGTATGAGAGAGTACTCTGAAGTACTGTGACATTTACCGAGTGTGTCATTTCTGCTTTCATGAGAATTGGTACCAGGATGTGTCATCTCATTGTGACGAACACGGCAGACATGCGCGGGGCTGTAACAGGAACGGGTCAGATAACAAGCGGCTTTGTCTGTAGCTTTTGAAGTTTACTTTACCAAAATTACACAAATGCAAACGTTGAAATGAATAAATATGAAAGAAAACGCCTTACAAAAACGTGCAACGCTAACCGACACACTAATGACAATACTTTAAAGCCCAAAGCTATAGCCACCCATACAAACACTAAAAACATAAACCGAAATAAAAAACACACCTTACTCATGATACGCCAAATGATATAAAATATTGTTTCGGTTAACGACGAACATTAATGTATTGACTTTGTCTCAATCAATTAAAAAAAATCCCGACAGGACACAAGGAATTGATAACTGCATGCGATAAGACACGATAACAATCGCGTTATGTGGTACATTCCCACAGCAAAACACCATTGACTGACATTTACCGCAGTGAACCAGTCGCGTCCTTCATTGCTCTGATTTTTTCCAGAAATAATGATGATTTCAAAAAATGAGTTTTAGATGGTTCATTTGTGCAGAATGTCCTTTCTTGTGACCAGAGAGAACTTTTTTGGTTGGGAGCTAAGTACACTTGATGCTTTGGACATGCGTTTTCCGCCAAAATCTGTGATTATTGCCGCAAGGAAAGGGGAAGAGTATTATACCCTTGACAAACGCCTGCTTCCGATTTTTGAGGTTTTGCACGATAACGCATTATAATGCCCTCCGGTATCCAATGTACCATTGTGAACGGTGTGTGCGGAGATGGTCGCTAATTCTTCGCTATTCATTGCATCGACGATCCTAATACCGCATTCCCCTTTAGAGATAATTTGAAAAACGCTATTCATCAAGTTGAGATTTAACCAAACGAGGGTGATTTTCCCTGATTAGCCCTGGTTTAGCCTCTCGTGCGGCTCTCTTCGCCTCCTCAAACAACCAGATTCGTAAAGCAAATCGCTCTCAAAACTTGCGATTTTCTTAGGTGATTAACGTCATTTGACGTTGAGGAGGGAGCAAGACTCCGCCGTTGGGGATGACGCTCCCTAATTGAGGAGGAGGTGAACGAGAACAAGCCCACAATGCTCATCTCAAATACAAATAAACCCATTCCTTTATATCATCTTCAACTACAGGAAACCGTGTTTTTCGTGTGTTGCAGCTAATTTGATCATTCTCACGTTGACGATGGTCAGACGGTACAAGATGGCTCTACTGTAAAGAAGCGAGGGTGCACGAAATGAATTATATGTTTTAAACATGGAATTTGGACATTCATGTTTATGCTTAAAATAATTGTGGTCATAAGGGGATTTAGATCTGTTTGAGGTAATGCGGTGCTTAACTAATGCTACAGGATATATGTTATGTTTGCTGTAGCCGCTGTAATTATAAATGTTATCATAGCGTATTGTGAAGGCCTATTCAAAAGTCTGAAGAGGATTTTATATTAAAGGGTATTAAAATGCTTTTTCGCAGATCACGTTCCTGTATGTGCATTTCAATTTCTAATAATTAAGGAGGAGGTGTAGTAGCCATGTAGCTAAAGTAATCGCTCGACACGCTGAAATTCAGGTTCGAATCCTCACATTGGCACAACGTGGAGATGTTCGTAAATGGCGAACTCAAGTATCCTGATCAAGGTGATATCATAGCCCCGTGGCGATGCCGAGTTAGAATTGGTCATCAGAATCCATACGTTAATGCATCGGGTGGTCAGGGTAGGTGACTTGGTGGGTTGCCTGTCTCCGTACCCAGACGCGTTGACCGTTGTTCATAATATTAATCATTGATCTGTCTGGTCCCGATTCGTCTAGTTAGAGGACTCATTTAGCTGGAATATTGTTAAGTGCAGCGTTAAACAACAACACATAAATGTGTGGGGTCGAATGAAACAGGCACTGCCATGGTGTGCTGTGGCTGGAACTCCATTAGTCCGATCCCTCCGCTTTCCAGACAATCATTGCTGGGAGCGTCTTCACAAAGACAACGGGGCACTTCATTTTCATAAAATAGGTATATGCAGATTAAACGGGATGTGTGTTTATGTAAACTTAGTTTTGTACACATGGCATATACGATGGCTGGTCAAAAAGTTCAAAGCCTAACAAAAAACAAAACAATTGTGAAAGTGTTTTTAATTTTATTTTTCAACATACTCTCGCTTCTTTTCAAAACACTTCTCATATCGATAGTGAAGCTTTTTGATACACTTCTCATATCGATAGTGAAGCTTTTTGATACACTTCTCATATCGATAGTGAAGCTTTTCAATACACCTCTCATATCGATAGTGAAGCTTTTTGATACACTTCTCATATCGATAGTGAAGCTTTTCAATTCCAGTCAGGAAGAAACCACCCTGCAAAACCCATTCATGACAGCTTTAAGGTCATCGTTGTCGTCATAGCGCTTTACCACGAAGATGTTCTTTCAGTTTATGAAACAGGTGGAAATCACTTGGTGCCAGGTCTGGCGAGTATGGAGGGTGAGGAAGCTCTTCGAACCCACACTGTCCCACAGCAGCCTTTGCAAGTCCGGAGGTGTGAGAAGAGGCATTGTCATGATGTAGTAGAACTCCATCATTCAGCATTCTTCGCCGCTTTTCTTTGATAGAATCTCAGGCGATGAAGCAAATCAGCATAGTAGGCGCCGGTAATCGTCTTTTGACTTTCGAAGTAATCAGCAAGGATCACACCCTTTGCATCCCAGAATACAGTGGCCATAACTTTCTTCACTGATCTTGAAGACTTGAATTTCTTTGGTGCCTTAGGAGTGGAATGGTGCCATTACATGGATTGACGTGTTGACTCGGGATCATGGCGGTAGACCCATGTTTCATCACCCGTTACTAAATTTCTTTTTGAATCCTCCTCAATTACCTCTATATTTTCTCTAGCAATGTCAGTTCTTTTTTTCTTTGGATCGGAATTTAGAAACTTTGGCACCCAACGAGCAGATAGCTTATTCATATTGTAATTGTTCATGAATAATAGTTTCAACGTATCCATGGCTTAGACCTGTGTCTTCCTCAAGTTCAGCAATGGTAATACGTCTGTCTGACAGTGTAAGTTTTTCTATCTACTTGATTGAATCTTCATTGAAGGAAGTTGAGGGACGTCCAGACCTAGGGTCATCACCAAGGCTTGCTCTCCCAGCCTTAAACATAGCTGCCTAACATCTAACTGTGGAATAGCTAGGGCACTTATCCCCATACACTTGAGACATGCGGTCATGAATTTATAGGGGAGTACTTTTTTAACTTGATAACTGCTCGGTTCTTTTTCCATTTCTGTGTCCATCTGGACCCCTATCACGTTCAGCTGTTTGTCACTAATATACAAAGGCCTCAACAGACCAAATGCCCTTCAATGAATTACTCAAACAATGTACTACATTGACTGGTTCACTTTGTTAAGGCCCATAGTTGAACGTTAGTCAGGTTCACAACTTTTTAACCAGCCCTGGTATTATCTGTTTATTTGGATACAGTTTTTGGTGAGTCTTGATTGAACTTCACATGACTGTTATACATCGCTCCACCAGTTAGCAATTAGCATTTTGTGCTCTGTTATATTACTTAAAAACATATTAGTTGTCAGTTTATGTATGCACGGCCATGGAGATTCCGGGTAATAATTGATCACCTGGGACATATGCTGTCGTTAGAGATGACTTAGTGAATCGGGTGGTTAGGCTCGCCGACTTGATGGCGTGTCATCGTACCCCGTCTGCAAGCATCGTTGCTCACATTATCAATCACTGGATTGCCTGATCTGGCCTCATTGATATATATTGGAATATTGGTCAGTGGCCAAGTGGATAGAGCGACCCCCGAGAATGAAAGGTCGGTGTTTCGATCGCTGGTAGCATCATACCTTACTTCTTGTTACCCTGGCTGCCGCCCGTTATTAAAGAGCTAAAACAAGGGCTGATCGGATATACTGTGTCTGAGTGGGTATTCATATTACACTGTGGCATGGTATCTCAGTAGGCTGGCACTATAAAACCGCCATAAGTCAGGGCGTGTACATGTGCACGTGCTATATAGGTACAATAATCTTGAACGCGGCGTTAAACCTCTTCCCACCTCACCTGTATTACAAAAGACTTACAGAATACTGATCCGAATCTCCACCACCATTAACACCATCGAATTATATACGCCTTCACACAAGCATAATAACATGCCCTATATCACATAAATGCTATTGCACTTTGCTACCACATTCTTTATGAAACGGATCGTGCCCTGGCGGAGTTTTTCAAAGGTGATCTTTTGTCGTAATGGGAAACAAAGTGTAGGCCCATATGCGCTCCGTGTCAGCGTGACCCAGTGTATAGTTTTGACACCTCAAGGTCGACGCATGCGCAGTGAGGTCAGGACTGGCGAGAATCTATTGACTCCTGATCAGAAAAAGATGCCGATTTGGTTATCAACATGCTCTGTTGGTGATTTCACTCAGCTGATGGCAACCAGAGACGCCTTCTACGGTTTGTAAAGGTTGTTTGAACAGAACTGGTTATCCTTCGCCAGTCCTGCGACATCATCTTGAGGTCGTTATACCATAAAGAACGTTTTCTCAAATGTCAAGAGGCCTCGCAGGTTTTTGTCTGAAAACTCTCTTTTTTACTGCCAGATGTGTTTAGCGGGAACCTTTAGGTAACATGTTTTTTTCTCAATAGCGACATTACCATCACTGATGAATTACAACGTTTCTTTGTAAAACGCTTCTGTGTAGTTGGGGTCTGTTCTTATATCTGGAAACACTGGAAACAGGCACCAATGGCTGTCTGCGAACCGGTCAGTGCCATTTAAACTCTGTCTGGCAATGCCATTTGTAAAAACGGTTGGGTTTTGTGCTGTATTGACATACTTTGTACGGAAACAGTTTACAGGAAACTCAATACGCCATTGATGCCAAACTAGCACATATCGTACATTTAAAAAAATGATGTTTTTAAGCTAGGGTGAGGTGAAATGGGGTTTAACGTCGCGTCCAAGATTATTGCATTTATATAGCGACGTGCACGTGAGGGTGTATGGCTGCTAGTACTAGCCCGGACTAATGCCGAATTTATAGTGCTAGCCCACTGAGATACCATGCCGCAGTTTAACATGAATACCCCACTCAAACAGTATACTGACTCCGAGCTGACCAGTCCTTGTTTTAGTCCCTTAATGCCGTGTGCCTGGCAGGGTAACAACAAGTACCTTCTTTTAACGTCTTTTGGTATGACGCGGCCGGGGATCGAAACCCGGACCTTTCGCTGTCCGGGCGAACGCCCTACCACTAGACCACAGAGGCGGTCTGTTTTTAAGGGCATGAAGATGGTGTCTATGCTTTAGATCTACCCCTTTGGCTCAACAAGCAGTGGAAGTGTGACGGCAGGGTATTACGTCGCTTCACGGGGGACACGTGCACTTAACACAATCCATTGAATCCATGCGGGAATCGAAACGGATCCCCGACGTGACGAACAAAGGCTTTAATGTCAAGCTACCCTACTGGTCCAGCAGAGTGAGTGAGATCATACGCCGCCTTCAGCAGTGTTCATGCAATTTCACGGGATTCGAACCTTCGGCGTGACGAGCGAACACTTCATCCTCTAGGCTAACCTGCCGCCCCTGCCCTAGTAGAATGTAAATGGCGAATCAAGAGGGTATCATCCTACAAAACAACGACTGGCACTCATCCAAAGGGGTAACCGTGTATGACAAGCGGCATTTCCGGGACCTACCATTTAATGTCCTGGGGGTGGAGGGACTGGGCTTTTTGTTTGAAACTAAAACGGTTTTTTTTCAGTCAGCGCTTCAAAACATGCAATGTTTTCTACTCTCATTATTGAGAATCACGCTGATAATAAGAGATAAAAATACATGTGTCCGTATATATGCATGTCTCCCGCCGTGATATTGCCGGAATATTGCTAAAAGCGGCGGAAAACCATACTCACTCATTCGATTATATGCAACGGATCCTCAAGCTTGAGAGCGTAACCACTCTGACTCACATTGAAATGCGTATCATTCTGTCTTTCACTGTGTCAAACTTGCAGCATACCAACAGCTTGACCTCTCTCCTCTATATTAAAAACAACTCGTCGCATTTTCAACTTCCAAGACTAAAGTTCAGTTGTATCTGGAATGTTCCGTTTGATACCCCATATTAACTGTTACTTGTCACGCATTATACGTGCACTGGTAAACCAACTGTTGCGTTCAGGCGTGTGTTTTGGGTAGATGCGCATTCCACATTCCAGGACCTGTTGCCCCAAGTCCACCATAAAACCCCTTGAAAGCCCTACCAAGAACCCGAATGCTGCAACCCCGAGCAAGAGCCGCACGACGCTCCCTGAAATCCTTGGGACGTGATCATGCACATGAGAAGATGTCAGTACATGTTATAATGTTGGAATATTGTCTAGCTTCACAAAGAACGCCCGAGTTGACTGGTGTGAAATAAATTCACGATAAACATACGTGTTTTGACGGACAAAATGTAGTTCGGAGGTATGAAACCTACTGGCGACACTGCAAGGAAACATAAAGTCATTCATCAACCTGCTGGTGATGTTACACGAAACTATTAAGACACTCATCAACCCGCTGATGATGTTACACGAAACCATTACGACATCCATCAACCTGCTGATATGTTACACGAAACCATTAAGACACTCATCAGCCTAATGTTATGTTACACGAAACCATTAAGACATCCATCAACCTGCTGATGATGCTACACGAAACCATTAAGACACTCATCAGCCTACTGATATGTTACACGAAACCATTAAGACACTCATCAACCTGCTAATAATGTTACACGAAACCATTAGGATACTCATCAACCTGCTGATATGTTACACGAAACCATTAAGACATTCATCAACCTGCTGATGATGTTACACGAAACCATTAAGACAAACATGAACGTACTGATGATGTTACACGAAAACATTAAGACATTCATCAACCTGCTGATATTTTACACGAAAGCATTAAGACATACATGAACCTACTGATGATGTTACACGAAACCATTAAGACATTCATCATCCTGCTGATGATGCTACATGCAACCATTAAGACATTCATCAACCTGCTGATGATGTTGCACGAAACCATTACAACATTCATCAACGTGTTGATGATACACGAAAACCATTTAGACATTCATCAACCTGCTGATGATGTTACACGAAACCATTAAGACACTCATCAACCTGCTGATATGTTACACGAAACCATTAAGACATCCAGAAATCTCCTGATATGTTACACGAAACCATTAAGACACTCACCAACCTGCTGATATGTTACACGAAACCATTGAGACATTCACTAACCTGCTGATGATGTTACACGAAACCATTAAGACATCAATCAAGGTTGTTATGATGTTACACGAAACCATTAAAACATACATGAACCTACTGATGATGTTACACAAAACCATTAAGACATTCATCAACCTGCTGATATGTGACACGAAACCATTAAGACATTCATCAACCTGCTGATGATGCAACATGAAACCATTAAGACATTCATCAACTTGCTGATGATGTTGCACGAAACCATTAAGACATTCATCAACGTGTTGATGATGTTACACGCAACCATTAGGACATTCATCAGCCTGCTGATATGTTACACGAAACCATTAAGACACTCATCAACATGCTGGTGATGTTACAGGAAACCATTAAGACACTCATCAACCTGCTGATGATGTTACACGAAACCACTGAGACCTTCATCGACCTGCTTAAATGTTACACGAAACCATTAAGACATACATGAACCTACTGATGATGTTACACGAAACCATTAAGACATCCATCAACCCGCTGATATGTTACACGAAACCATTAAGACATTCATCAACCTCCTGATGATGTTACACGAAACTATTAAAACACTCATCAACCTTCTGATGATGTTACACGAAACCATTAAGACATTCACCAACCTGCTGATATGTTACACGAAACCTTTTAGACACTCATCAATCTGCTGATGATGTTACACGAAACCATGAAGAAACTCACCAACCTGCTGATGATGCTACACGAAGCCATTAAGACATTCATCAGCCTGCTGATATGTTACACGAAACCATTAAGACACTCATCAACCTGCTGATGATGTAACACGAAACCATTAAGACATTCATCAACCTGCTGATGATGCTACACGAAACCATTAAGACATTCATCAGCCTGCAGATTATGTTACATGAAACCATTAAGACATTCATCAACCTGCTGATAAATTACACGAAACATTAATACACTCATCAACCTGCTGATATGTTACACGAAACCATTAAGACATTCATCAACCTGCTGATGATGTTACAGGAAACCATTAAGACACTCATCAACCTGCTGATATGTTACACGAAACCATTAAGACATTCATCAACCTGCTGATGATGTTACTCGAAACCATTAAGACATTCATCAACGTGCTGATATGTTCCACGAAAACATTAAGACCTTCATGAACCTGTTGATGTTACACGAAACCATTAAGACATTCATCAACGTGCTGATATGTTACACGAAACCATTAAGACATTCATCAACCTGCTGATGATGTTACACGAAACCATTAGGACACTCATCAACCTGCTGATATGTTACACGAAACCATTAAGACATTCATCAACCTGCTGATGATGTTATACGAAACCATTAAGACATACATGAACGTACTGATGATGTTACACGAAACCATTAAGACATTCATCAACCTGCTGATATTTTACACGAAAGCATTAAGACATACATGAACCTACTGATGATGTTACACAAAACCATTAAGACATTAATCAACCTGCTGATGATGCTACATGAAACCATTAAGACATTCATCAACCTGCTGATGATGTTGCACGAAACCATTACAACATTCATCAACGTATTGATGATACACGAAACCATTTAGACATTCATCAACCTGCTGATGATGTTACACGAAACCATTAAGACACTCATCAACCTGCTGATGATGTAACATGAAACCATTAAGACACTCATCAACCTGCTGATATGTTACACGAAACCATTAAGACATCCAGAAATCTCCTGATATGTTACACGAAACCATTAAGACACTCATCAACCTGCTGATATGTTACACGAAACCATTGAGACATTCACTAACCTGCTGATGATGTTACACGAAACCATTAAGACATACATGAACCCTACTGATGATGTTACACGAAACCATTAAGACATTCATCAACCTGCTGATATGTGACACGAAACCATTAAGACATTCATCAACCTGCTGATGATGCAACATGAAACCATTAAGACATTCATCAACTTGCTGATGATGTTGCACGAAACCATTACGACATTCATCAACGTGTTGACTATGTTACACGCAACCATTAAGACACTCATCAACCTGCTGATATGTTACACAAAACCATTAAGACATTCATCAACCTGCTGATATTGTTACACGAAACTATTAAGACATTCATCAACCTGCTGATATGTTACACGAAACCATTAAGACAATCATCAATCTGCAGATGATGATACACGAAACCATTATGACATCAATCAACCTGCTGATATGTTACACGAAACCATGTAGACACTCATCAACGTTCTGATGATGTTACACAAAACCATTAAGACACTCAGCAATCTTCTTCTGATGTTACACGAAACCATTAAGACATACATGAACGTACTGATGATGTTACACGAAACCATTAAGACACTCATCAACCTGCTGATATGTTACACGAAACCATTAAGACATCCAGAAATCTCCTGATATGTTACACGAAACCATTAAGACACTCATCAACCTGCAGATGATGTTACACGAAACCATTAAGACATTCATCAACCTGCTGATGTTGTACACGAAACCATAAAGACATTCATCAACCTGCTGATGATGTTACAGGAAACCATTAAGACATTCATCAACCTGCTGATGATGTTACACGAAACCATTAAGACATTCATCAACCTGCTGATGATGTTACAGGAAACCATTCAGACATTCATCAACCTGCTGATGATGTTACACGAAACCATTAAGACATTCATCAACCTGCTGATGATGTTACAGGAAACCATTCAGACATTCATCAACCTGCTGCTATTGTTACACGAAACCATTAAGACATTCATCAACCTGCTGATGATGTTACAGGAAACCATTACGACATTCATCAACCTACTGATGATGTTACACGAAACCATTAAGACATTCATCAACCTGCTGATGATGTTACAGGAAACCATTTAGACATTGATCAACCTGCTGATGATGTTACTCGAAACCATTAAGACACTCATCAACCTGCTGATGATGTTACAGGAAACCATTCAGACATTCATCAACCTGCTGATATGTTACACGAAACCATTAAGACACTCATCAACCTGCTGATGATGTTACACGAAACCATTCAGATACTCATCAACCTATGAAGACACCATCCTGATATTCATCATCCTGCCGATGACATAGCATGACAAAACTATCACCATCTAAATTAAAACCTGTCAAAACGATAACGATGATTGAAACTGGAATATTATTTAGAAACTTATTTCTTTTATAGTTTGAATTCAGGAATTATGTGAGAGATGATGCAACATATAACAAATGACTAACTGCTCACAACAGTTCCAGCGCTGCTATCCCAAGGGGACCACGGCGCCAATGACTGCTAAATTATGCATGCTTTTCTATTTCATGGACTTGAAAGTCCTTCATATACCCACACATTTATCCATGAGGCACTTTCAACACTTGGGTCTATTTCAGGATAAGAAAACAATCAGACAATATGTTCAAATAACCGTTATCATTATATTATTGATTGACTTAAGATTCTTCATTTCAAAGGATTATAGTTCAGAATCTGTGATACCAAGAGTTCCTATTTCTTTTGTCTGTCAGTTACCCATTCAACATATTCAACCCATTCAACCAATACGTTCACAATTTATCGAATTAGGGATTCCACAAGGAACAAAGTCTGACATATATCTAAAATAAATCGAAATTCTAATATCATAATATTTAATTCTCGAACGATACCTACTTTGAAACGAGAAACCTAATTTTGCCATGGCAGAAACACCTGAGGATGTATGAGGATGCAGCTCTTGGAATATAATACCAAGCACAGCCTGCATTCGATAGGCCATTGTCATTTTCGCATGAACCATCAAAGGGGATATATATCATCCAGACGAAGACAATTCTAAACTCGGTGTCATAGTAAACCAATTAATTTCCGAGAAGTCAGAAATATACAACCACAGCTGATAGACGTATGAACAGTATTTGGTATGACATTTATTTATGGCGTCATAAGAAGGTAGACGAAGCCTGCCGTATGATTGAGACACTGTGCGATTGTAAAAAGCCATTGTTGAGGTATAATGAACATATGGTTATGGCACAGATAGACTTATAATGAATCTTTGACAGTCTTACGCTATATTTGATGTGCATTGGATATCATGCAGACATGAGGATAATTGAAACTGGGAATATTTCGGATACTTAATTTCTGGTTTTGTGTTTGCCCATGGTGATAGGTCTGTGACAAGGGTGCCCACTCTCCTCTATGGTTTCTCTGTTCGCGAGGCATAAAAGTTGATTAGGTAGGTTTATGGTTCTAGAACTGGTTGTTTGGACATATAGTGGGTGATAAATCCATGGTAACAATGACTAGTGTCTACAAGACGTCAACAGAAACCGTATTCGTAAGATATTACATCTTGTTTTAGAAATAATGGATTGTTATTTTCAAGCTGAAATTATATGCGCTGTTCTCAATTTTAATTTTTGGTAATTCTATATTGGAATGGAAGATATTTGATTCGTAAAACGCATGAAAACATGTGTATTTGCTAACAAAATTCAAAAGCAGAATAAAAAATGATAACCTTTGAAACCAAATTGACACAAACGTATGCATTTATTGTGAGGGTCTAAAGTCGAATAAATACACACAAATCGACATAATTTCTGTCACCAAAAGTTTTCTTTTGCCACAGTTGGGAAATACCAGCTCTTCTGACTTGTGTTGGTGGTTGGATGGTCGGGTTTGGGGGTTTGGGAATGGTGTGGAGGGTTGAAGAGTCAGGCTGCAAGAAATACCTGAAAGACTTGCCCCGATTATCACCCTTGGTTTTTGTGCATCCGTGCCTGTGGATTTCACCAAAATATATGACTACGGGATTTCCTCCCACAATAAGCTGACACACTGTGATCTAACTGAAATACTGCGCAGAGCGGCGTTAATACCAGATCAACTCCCTCATAACACTTGAGATCAAGATTGATAATGTGAACCATTTTTGCACATATGGTCATATATTACACGTAACGGTTGTATTCGCAACCAATTGTATTTTTAATACTTAGTTTCTTCCACCCGCATGCTGCCTCTGAAGCCGATGATGGACATGAGAAACACATCAAATACGGATGACCTTCTCCTCGAGGCGTGAATACGACTATAGAATGCCAAAGAACATGGTACTGACGTCAATCTTTGACGGTCCTTCAACTCAGCTAATGTGGAATGATCAAATTCCTTTTTGCATCTGTGCGGAAGGAAATATGCAGCTATCTATCAGACATGTTTCTGTTTCCGTGTAAGATTCAATTTACAGATACAACGAACCTCTTTTTTTCAACACAGTGAAGGAATTCTGACTGAATTGGGGTTGTTTGAAAGTGTGTCGAAATGAAACATAAAACAAAGTGAGTATTTCAGGATTTTTATAAAGATGTCATTGATACACATTTAATCTGTGAGATATGGTGACAGCTCGTTAACTTGAGTGCATTGAAATAAAAAATACTCTTTAAAAAAAGAAACGCAAAAGTAGTAAAATGGCTACGTTGTTGTCGACATACATACAAAATAATACCAAAAACGAATTGATCATTTCTGCATGGATTGAAATTGATTTGTGTAGAAGTAATGATGTACTGCAGAAATCTGGTGAAAAGAAGGAAAAACAACAGAAACTCCGACAGTTGGCACAAACACTGAGAGCTGAGATGGTAAACATTCCCCAGGCCACAATTCGGGATCTGACTGCTTCCATGGGACGATGCTGCTGGTTAGTTTTGGACTCTAATGATGGCCATACAAGACGTTGAGAACAGATGTTCTTCACCTTAAAAATCTACTGTTCAGTGTGTCCCATATGTGTCCCACAATGATGTGTGCCAATTGTGAACAATCGATTACCATCTGTTGATTACTTATAATATGATATATTAAATCTACACCTAAAATCACTTGTGCGTTTCTTTTTTCAGAGTATATATATTATTATCACTATCATTATCATGATTCGATAACAAAATAACTTATTTAAATCAATAATAAAAAAAACCCAACTAAGTAATCAAGCTTACAAAGAGTGACAATGGATAATTCGTTTAAAGGAGGTTCATTTTTCTACAATGAACCCTGCTAATTTGGACTCCAAGCATTCATAACTGTCCATAAGAAATTAATGCGTCCATTCTACGATAATCCGTAAATGTATGAATCCGGATAATATATCTGGCAACGTTACCGTCAGAAATAACGGAGTTCCTGCGAACAAATGTCGAGATGAGGAAGCACATCGTCACAGCCATATATCGACTCAACCGACTCCGTGTCATGTGCAGTAATAATAAATGGATAAATTGTCGGGACTACGTGTATCTAGCAACGTCGTTATACCGGATCCTGTTAATTCGGACAGGCCACCGATCGCTTCACTGTTCGAAAGCTTACATGTATACAACATGACGTTACTCCTTTCCTACAAATGGGTTTTCATCCGAAAATTGTTAATCGGGACGATTTATACGGTATCGGCCGCATTAACGGATTTTTTTCTGAGTGTCAACTGATATGAGCTTGAGTTACTGCGCTTCCACTGAAAATATATCTAGTTGTCATTTGTTCATTCTTGATGTTTCAGGGTATAATATATCCATTCTATGACGATAAATACCCCTGGCCCGTTTGCAACTACAACTTCGTGTTTAGTCTGATTCAGGAACCAAACTGGAACCAAACAGGAACAAACAGGAACAAAACAGAAATAAATCAATGGTCGATACAAACCACGAATGGATTTAATTGTCACAAGCAACTCTGGAGGGAGTTCTTTTCCGTCGCACGACAAGCATCCCCGGTCTTCATTGACACAGATATCCACACATGCTGGACCTGAAACAAAAATAAATACCACCTCAAAATTAAACAGCCAAGAGTGAGTGAGTTGGCTTTAACGCCGCTTTGATCACTATACCAGTTATACCACGTGTCAGCTTGGCGTGGGAGGAAAGCGCAAAGTGATGCAGGTGTCACACGTTTACCAATTTGGTGAAACTCACGAGCACGGGTATGGTGCTGACAAACCAAGAAACTTAATGGGTGAACCGGGATTCGAACCAACGATCATAGGCCACCCCTGCCCCCCAATACCCCAGTAATAATAGGCTATTTATATTGCGCATATTTCCACACCACTCTGGGGCATGCTCAAAGGGCTATTATTACACCGATCTCTGGATCAATTTGCACTCAAGAACCATTCTCAACACCCTGGGGAGTATACAACCCAAGCTGCCTGTTAGACGCTAGAAGGTTAACAACCATGTACGATGTATACTAAGGGATCTTTCACATATTGGAAAGAAAATTATCAGATTGTTGACAACTGGCCTTTTTTTTTTGCCTTTTCTTTACTCTCGACATGATCGAGAGAGAAAAAATCGCTAAAATGAGCCCCAAATAATCAATCTAAATGGATTTACGTAAGTAAGTAAGTAAGGCCTGACACAACTTCAAACTTCCCTCTAAATGCAAGCACAAATCAAAACTCTGTTGGTTCGTTTTAAGCTATTTTCAGGAAATGTCATATACATTGCCCTCAATTTAAATATAAAGGTTTCAATTTTATTTCTACAGCAAATGAATCCGAACTAATGTATATTTGGAAGAAAAGGTGTGAAGTTGAACAACGAAATGACGCATTGTCAACTATTTTATCTTGAAGTGCATATATCATGAAAAATAATAATCACAACAACTGCATGCATCTGCAGTAGATCTTTGCATAATGTATGCCAGCAGTCAGTCCAGGTAACAAAACACTCAGCCATGTGTATAGTGTAATGTATCACGCCACAAGTAGCATGGATGCACAGAGTCTATGACATGTCGCTTCATCGTTGTCGTGCTATTTCAAGACTGCAACAGGATATTTTGATTTGGAGAAAGTAAACTAAACTATGTAGGAGTTCACTTGTACTTCTTCCTCAGAAATCACCTATTCATCTTCAGAGAAACATTAACATTCCATGATAATTCGAAAACTATTGTCACCGTCATTTCGGCAAGTTATGATAAGGATACCACAAAAACGAGCGAAGTGAGTACGATCGATGCTTTATCTTTTTATACATAGATCAGAGAATATGTTAAACACAGAAAAGTCTCACAACAAAATAAATGAAAGTTCCGCAATTAAAGCACAATAAAAGAAAAATCATGTTTTGCGCATCGTCTTCTCACAGAATGGTGAACTCAATAGTGATATAAATTACCTTTGTCACAGAACCGTTGTTAAAAGAAAGAGGAGTATCTTTTAATTGTTTAACGAAGGAAAGTACATAAATGGTCATTGTTTAATTGTGGATAGGAGGATGTCTAAGGGTTTAAAAGGTGAAGAATAGGTTGCTTTGCCGAGACCGTTTGCAGCCGGCCATGACCGTGAATAGAAGCTTGCTGGTCAGGGTTGTTGTGCGATCAAACGTGTCATTTTGGAGGAAATCACCTTCAACAAGACCATATATGGAACCTCTACATCCGCCTTAGCTGTATTTTTGTTTCAGCCTTTGAAACTAATAGACATTACCAAGATGCAAATAATAGACATAACTAAGATGCAAATAAACCTTATTCACGTGCCGCTTTCGCTGTTTGAATGGGATATTTGCTATAACGGTGTTACGATCTATCCAATTCTGCAAAGGTGTATATTCCCACTTTATTATTTAGCAAATGGTGGGTTCGAATCCCAGAATCACCTTGACTATGACGTTAGGTGTGTCACCACCTTACCTGCGTTCGCTTGTTTTAACAGTGGTCAATGTCTAAGCTGAAAGATTTGCATCGCTTGGGCTTGCCCCACGTCACGCTGATACGCCGTGATAGAACTAAAATATTGTCAAAAGCGGAACTCAATCACTAATTTTCGAAATTCCCTGCACAACTGAAGATAAAATACATAGCTGTATCCTTTAGAAACATACATGGTACTTTCATTGTAACCGAAGGCTATAATATGCATACACTAGCACCTCGGTAATCCAAACTACCATGTTATTCCGGAATCCCTGCTTTCAGGACGCTCTGTTAGAATATATACTGAACCGCAAAAGAAACGTCACCATGGATAGATATATGAGAAACCTTATTTGTCCAAACACTGTAAACACACTTTGAGACATATTAAAAAGATGAAACTTGGCAAAACTGATCATCAAGGTTGAAATTAAAGTGTAAAATGTTCCTAAAGTGAAACACAACACTAGTCTCTGAGAAAATGACATCACAAGTCAGTATCTCGTGTGTCTGCCATGTGCATTGATGACTGCCGTGCAACGTCGATACATGGAATGGATGAGGCGGTTGATGAAGGCTACAGGCACTTGAGCCCACACTCTGAGGAACGCCTGACGCAGTTCAGCTGCAGTTGTCGGTCTTGGTCGGACGTCATTCAGCCGTCTTTGAATCTCGTCCCACATGTGCTAATTGGGATTTAAATCGGAACTGAGGGCAGACCACTGCATGGTTCTGATACCATTCTGCTGGAGGAAGTCTCTCGTTGCTCTCGTAGTGTGGGCACGGGCGTTACGATGCTGATACTCGTGGTTGCGGCGACGTGCCAAATGAGGTATGGCGTGTGGTCTCAAGACTTGATCAATGTACCGAG
Organism: Haliotis rufescens; assembly: GCF_023055435.1. Lineage (NCBI taxonomy): Eukaryota > Metazoa > Mollusca > Gastropoda > Lepetellida > Haliotidae > Haliotis > Haliotis rufescens. The sequence goes on along the minus strand of NW_025963779.1, from coordinate 53,136,040 downwards.
CTGTTGTGACACCATTGCCTCTCTCTGGACTGATGTTCTGGAAGACCACAGGGCCGACCCTCTGTGCAAGACCAATTCCACCCCACACAATGATGCTCGGACCACCCCACGAGTCTCTCTCAACAACACAAGCGTCCGAATAACGTTCTCCATGCTGGTGCTGTGTTGCCCACTGAAGACGGTCCAGGCGATGACGTGGTGTCAGAATGGGTCCTCGGTGTGGCCTGTGACAGTGGATGTGTCTGCTCGTCAATCGTCGACGCACGGTGTCCGCACGTATGTGTCGCTGGTGTGTCCCCATGGTCTGTCGAGCAGTGTCCGCAGCAGTAACAAAGAGATCTTGAAGATGCTGTCGCACAATCTGACGATCCTGACGTCGGGTGGTGACCCTTGGTCTTCCACTACGTGGTCGGCCATCTGTAGTGTTGGTGATCTGGTACTGTTGCTGGAGCCTGTATATGGTCTTTACGTGGACTTGAAATGCATTGGCTACTTGCCGGGCGGTTTGTCCAGCTTGCAATCATCCAAGGGCTTGGTGTCGCTGATTTCTTGTCAATCTTGGCGTGCGGTATCAATTCAATAACGAATGAATGTTATCCGATCTTGGTGGATTTTTATAGGGCAAGAAATGGGGGAACGCATGTGCTTTTCAATTTGCACGGAACTCACGTGCATCGGGTTACCATGACCGTTGCCGTGATGCATTTGGGCGATGGGTTATATTGTCATCTGCATTGGGTTTTTTTATCATCAAATGTCATTTTTCGGACAAGGTAATGTTAAATTTTAGAAACTTTAACAAAAATTACCCACATATTTAAATGACAACTTTTCATGCAATGTTACTTGGGGTGACGTTTCTTTTGCGGTTCGGTATATTTTTATATATAGTACATTAAAGGATTCGTTAATCCAGACTGAATGTATTTTATTGATACTGGTGCCTTCCGGATTGACGTTGTGCGCACAACCACATGAACTGCTCAAATGCAAAGACTGTTAAACGAAATGTGAGTAAGTAAGTTGTAGTATTGATATGTATATTACTTGGCGAGAGAGGCGGTGAATGTGCTTCACACCTTGCACCCATTTGGGTAACACGAACGCGGACAACCGGCGCGAGCCCCCGCAGAAACGCCTTGGCTACCCCGCAACCCTATCGAAAACGCCATGTAACGCATCTGGCATGTCTCGTCTGTTGTGTCTATGTTTCTAAGTTCATCATGTAATGTGCCCCCAAGGGCCTTATAATGAAAGTTCTGAATCACGCAATTAATGGTTCAAGCAAGCAACATATTGATAAAACCGATCCCTATGAAACAAGGTAACTTAACAAATGGTGACTAACGTCATTATGCAATGAAACCCGATGTGACATATTACTGAAGGCACACATTCTAAATGTGAAATCCTAGATGTGCCTGTGTGTCTGGAGAGTTAACACCACCCTACAATAACAACCTCTTCTTGCTAAACCCAGATATCGTATGAAATGTCAATATGACGCCCCGTGGCAATCACACAAAAACTGCTCACAAAGTTACAATTTAAAGGTAAAAAGCTGACAATTTGCACATTTTTTCTACAGCTCTATCCATCTAACAACGCAAAACACGCCTAACTGTTTGGAATATTTATGAAAAATTCACAAATCTGCAGCAAATAAATGCTTCTAAAAGCTTTTGTCACAAAGGGAGGATAGCCCGATTGATACGCAGACAACTCAGGAGACCAGTTTTGATCTGGATCATGTTTCACGGTGCTATATCTGTGTTTGCAGCAGTGACTGTGTGGGAAAGGTAAAACATGCTTTGTCCCTTGGAGGACGAATAAATATTTCTGCGAAGTTTTGACACATTTTATGTGTGGTTAAAACCATTTTATGGCGACAATGGCAGAGTGACAATTTAATAAGGCTTGGATGCTGAACCCACGAGGCCAAGGACTATGGGAATATGTCTAGTGTCAGAGGCTCTATAGCTCACCTGACAAGCTTCAGACACTCGACACTGCACCTGAACCTGTCTACTAATGTATGGAAAGTTTGAATTTTTAAAACATTTTTTTACATATCCTGGATTTGATCGGATCATGTGTAATTGTGTAAATGCATGACCCAAAAGTGTATCAAAATGATTGGGGGAGTCATGTATAGTAGCAGAGACCATATATCGGTACATGGTTTCTGATAGTAGCTTCCCTGATGGATTGTTCACACTACAATACGACACAACCTGGTGGTAGTTGTTTTTACGGTAAAGATCACCTTATACATGCCACGTCGTCGCAACGAGGTGCTAAGTAGGACTTAGTTACAAGGTAGCTAACCATATACATGATGCTTCGTCACAACAGGTAGCTGAGTAGGACTTAGTTACAAGGTAGCTAACCATATACATGATGCTTCGTCACAACAAGTAGCTGAGTAGGACTTAGTTACACGGTATCTAACCATATACATGATGCTTCGTCACAACAGGTAGCTGAGTAGGACTTAGTTACAAGGTAGCTAACCATATCCAAGATGCTTCGTCACAACAGGTAGCTGAGTAGGACTTAGTTACAAGGTAGCTAACCATATACATGATGCTTCGTCACAACAGGTAGCTGAGTAGGACTTAGTTACAAGGTAGCTAACCATATACATGATGCTTCGTCACAACAAGTAGCTGAGTAGGACTTAGTTACACGGTATCTAACCATATACATGATGCTTCGTCACAACAGGTAGCTGAGTAGGACTTAGTTACAAGGTAGCTTACCATATCCAAGATGCTTCGTCACAACAGGTAGCTGAGTAGGACTTAGTTACAAGGTAGCTAACCATATACATGATGCTTCTTCACAACAGGTAGCTGAGTAGGACTTAGTTACAAGAAAGATAACCATATATATGACGCTTTGTCGCAAACATATCAGCAACAGCCCCAATTACAACATCAAATGGCAAAACGTCCCAATCCTCTCCAACAACCTCCATGACTTCACTAAAAGAAAACTAACAGAAGCAGTCCACATTCGTCGCCACAAGCCATCAATTAACAGAGATCAAGGCTATTTCATCCCATCCGCCTACTACGAATTCATTAAGCAATAATCACCCCAGCAATGAATACTCAATCCTGTTTGATTGACTTCCCCATGCGATTTCAATCCATCATGTTGTTGCACTGTTATCCTTCTGTTCTTCATATTAAACCTACTCATGTTAAACTCTCTCATGTATGCAATTGTTGTTACTGTTAATCCTCCACCTACTACATATATTCTGTACCATGTTTCATTATTCAGCCAGTATAAGGACCTTCACCGAAACGTCGCCTTACAGTAAAATAAAGAAGTTGTTATCCATAAATCGTGTCTACTTTGCCATCCGTCAACTTCTAAGAATTGCATATCAAACAATGTAATGCCCCCTCGATAGCGACCGGAAAGCAAGTTGCTTGCGTCGCAGTCGCGATAGTGGGGACGTATATTTGAACACCATGAGACACAACAAACGTGTCTACGATTGCGCGGATTTGATTGGTTTTGAATAGAAGTGAACATTATACATTTTTTATGAATATCCAACAGTCGCCAAATTCAATATGCTTATGTAACTATCATAAAACATTTACCAGTTTATATAAACTACATGGAAAAAGAAAGTATACATCTTTGTTTGATGGTGACAAACAAGAAAATTCAATGGTGAATGTATTTGGTAAGCGTATCATTGGCGATTTTACATGAACCATATCGATGAGTATCTCACAACATGTAACGTGCACATGACGTCTCAAGGAGTGAGTGAGTGAGTGAGTGAGTGAGTGAGTGAGTGAGTACGCCGCTATTAGCAATATTCCAGCAATATCACGGCGGAGGAAACCAGAAATGGGCTTCACACGTTGTACCCATGTGGGGAATCGACCCTGGGTCTTCGGCGTGACAAGCGAACGCTTTAACCAGTAAAGCGGGGGGTCGTATTTGAATTTAAAATCCAATTTTACAGAGTATACTTTTTTGTCGGCCATGTTATAGAAAACTGTTTAAGTGAGACAATCTTCATTATAATAAGCTTTCTCACTGAACCTCTCAATATGTAACCCGGACATATGGCCGACATTAGCACTGAATAAGCTACTGAACTACTACTAGATATAACATGTATTTTGTATTTGAGAATTTACGAGTTCATTTCGGGATCATAAAACAATAAGCTGACAAGCTGAGTCAGCCATTTTAAGTGAGATTCAGCAGCATTCTAACACATCCTTTCCTGAAAATCACGTGAAACAAAAGAATCTTCATTAACTTTAAGGCTTGTAAGTGTCAACTTATAACGAAGGGACCATAGTTAACAACTTCCTGAATATTATCTGTTTGAATTCATTCAGATAAAAAGTGTCAACGTGTAAAGGAAAAGGGATTACTTTTGATGGAACATATATTTCGTTTTGTTGAATAATTTGAGAATGAAAACATTTTATAGCTATTTTAAATTCATGAAGAAGAACAACTGAATTTGAATGAGATAAAATAGACTTGTAAATGAAAGAAATAGTGTATCCAGACCGAAACATTTACTGTTGAGATGATAACATGTTTAACTAGTTAAAAACTTTAATAATAATCCGTAAGTTAAAGAATCTTTGTATTTAGGTTTAAAGTGTTGTGTGTTAAAATAGCGGCAGTGATCAAATAGTTTTGTTTCCGAGCCATGCAAATAATACTTAACATCTGTCCTGCCGCGCACACATCTCCGAATGACAGTTAATATTGTTCTTAACATTGCGGCAATCGTAGCCACATAATTCAAGCAACGGGATAGCTCGGTGGATTACGGCTAACTATCAATTTCTGGTTGTCTTTCTGCTAACTGATTCATCATGAGAATACAATTGAGCGTTTTGGCGGACCCCACATCGAGGAGATTATTTGCAGTTACCTGATCGCCCAAATAGTCCAGTCTCCACACGTAATGAATATCATTGCAAAATACAAACACATTGTACGCCTATTCAAATTACATAACGACTTCCCCAACCAAACACTTTACCTAATCTGACGCCTTTTAAAGTATGGCGTATTGATTTGAGAAATAAACCATACCCGCTATTTGTCTCTTTCTTTGTCCGCCACCCAGAAAACGGAAATTGATTTTGCACGGCCTATTTAGGAGAAGTAATTAGGCATAAAAACACTAGGTTAAAACTGTCTAAATAGGGTGTCGTTTCGCGTTGCATAATTCTTTTCATATGCTCTTGATATGGCACTTCTGTTGGTCCCCATGGGGGTTCTTGAACAACTGCGTTAAGAGGTTTATATTTTACCAAATTTGTGTAAATATAGGGAAATGATTTTAATAGCCTATGAAACACTGGATTGTAATATGGAGAAGATAGCGCTTTGTAACATTAGTGTGTCAAGCTGTTGAGTTGTATTTGATGACGTCTATTTTTATCGTCAAATCACTTTGCGGGGACATGATGGATTGAATCTGAAAGAATTTCAATTCAATTTTAGTGGATCATTATATATTTACCCTGATCAAAGCTGCGTTTTGTAGTGGTTTAGTCTTGATTACTGGTTTAAAAATATTTTTTTATGTGGATGAATATATGAATATTAATATCATAGCGTCATACATGTATGATTGAAATGTCTTGACAGGGACATTTCCAAATTTGAAAAAATAACGAAAAATAGCTGTCATTGTGTTATTCTCTCGGAATTTCTAGTTGATTTCAATTTGAAATATTGTTATCATACACATTTAATCATGCAGGTTCCTGTCATCGACACAGAGAGTTATCTTCCCTCAGTTTCAGTATCACCATAACTTTACATATTTACTTGAGTTTAGTGACAAATCTGACGTGACGTGACTATGGTATTAAAAGAGAAGTGGGAGAGGGTGGCTCCACTACAAGACTTCTGTTTGGAACCCGTCAAAGTCGAGACCCACCATCCAATGTTCTCAGGGGGGCCTGGGACGTTTGTCAGAAACAGAATAGTTTTTCGTTCAATTCTTGAAAACATACACCTTCTTATCTGAAAGGAGTCGAACACTTGTTTTTAATAAAAGAATTTGATACAAAAACATTGGTAAAACTGAAGCAATATTATTCTTGTCAGTATTTTCAGGACCAAAATATTTTTCAAAAACACCCAACGGGTTTGAGGATTTATCAGGAGTTTTGACATAACCCCATTCCGCCTCCGCGATCGTCATAGCAGCAGTTCCTGCCACACGACATTACTATGTCTATCAACCATATTACATTACCATGTCTGTCAACCATATGTCATTACAACCAGCTGTCAACCATATGACATTACCATGTCTCCCAACCATATGAAATTACCATTGTCTCCAAACCATATGACATTACCACGTCTCTCAACATATGGCATTACCATGTCTATCAACATATGACATTACCATGTCTATCAACATATGACATTACCACGTCAATCAAGATATGACATTACCACGTCTCTCAACATATGACATTGCGACGTCTATCAACATATGACATTACCACGTCTATCAACATATGACATTACCACGTCTCTCAACATATGACATTACCACGTCTCTCAACATATGACATTACCACGTCAATCAACATATGACATTACCACGTCTCTCAACATATGACATTACCACGTCTATCAACATATGACATTGCGACGTCTATCAACATATGACATTACCACGTCTCTCAACATATGACATTGCGACGTCTATCAACATATGGCATTACCACATCTATCAACATATGACATTGCGACGTCTATCAACATATGACATTGCGACGTCTATCAACATATGACATTACCACGTCAATCAACATATGGCATTACCACGTCTATCAACATATGGCATTACCACGTCTATCAACATATGACATTACCACGTCAATCAACATATGGCATTACCACGTCTATCAACATATGGCATTACCACGTCTATCAACATATGGCATTACCACGTCTATCAACATATGACATTACCACGTCAATCAACATATGGCATTACCACGTCAATCAACATATGACATTACTAGTCAATCAACATATGACATTACCACGTCAATCAACATATGGCATTACCACGTCTATCAACATATGGCATTACCACGTCTATCAACATATGACATTACCATGTCTATCAACATATGGCATTACCACGTCAATCAACATATGGCATTACCACGTCAATCAACATATGGCATTACCACGTCAATCAACATATGACATTACCACGTCAATCAACATATGACATTACCACGTCTATCAACATATGACATTACCATGTCTATCAACATATGACATTACCACGTCAATCAACATATGGCATTACCACGTCAATCAACATATGACATTACCACGTCAATCAACATATGACATTACCACGTCAATCAACATATGGCATTACCACGTCTATCAACATATGGCATTACCACGTCTATCAACATATGACATTACCATGTCTATCAACATATGGCATTACCACGTCTATCAACATATGACATTACCACGTCAATCAACATATGGCATTACCACGTCTATCAACATATGACATTGCGACGTCTATCAACATATGGCATTACCACATCTATCAACATATGACATTGCGACGTCTATCAACATATGACATTGCGACGTCTATCAACATATGACATTACCACGTCAATCAACATATGACATTGCGACGTCTATCAACATATATGGCATTACCACGTCTATCAACATATGACATTTCGACGTCTATCAACATATGACATTGCGACGTCTATCAACATATGACATTACCACGTCAATCAACATATGACATTGCGACGTCTATCAACATATGACATTACCACGTCAATCAACATATGGCATTACCATGTCTATCATCACATGACATTACCATGTCTATCAACATGTCATTACCACGTCTGTTCACCATATGACATTACCATGTCTATCAACATATGACATAACCATGTCCCCCAACCATATGATATTGACACGTCTATCAACATATGGCATTACCATGTCTATCAACACATGGCACTACCATGTCTATCAACATATGCCATTACCATGTCTATTAACACATGGCATTCCCATGTCTATCAACATATGACATCACCATGTCTACCAACCAACCATATGATATTACCATGTCTATGAACCACATGACATCAACATATATCCTTACTCCGTCTACTAACCATCCATATATCCTTACTCCGTCTACTAACCATCCATATATCCTTATTCCGTCTACTAACCATCCATATATCCTTACTCCGTCTACTAACCATCCATATATCCTTACTCCGTCTTCCTCAAGAAACCATACAACCTTTTCCTGCCCAGTAATTATACCATCTTCGTTTGTCTGGTACAATATGATCGCATTATGACAAGAAGCCATATGATCTAGCACAGTAGTGATTAGTAACAATGCCCTTGTTCTGGCATGCAGACATATCAGATTGCTCTGGGCTAGTGACCTTGCCCTTTCTAGCAATCCCTCATAACATCATTTTACGATTTCGGCCGTGGCTGTTCCAGGGCAGCAGAGATCCTAAATACCTCATGGCTAGCGTCTAAAATAGGAAGAGGAGAAAGTATGCTCTGACTGATTGTGTGTCACCATTCCCAGATGGCGTCGTTATCAATTCAGTGTTGGTTTGTCTGATCCAGACTTGATCATGTATAGACTGCGACCTAAAAATCCACTCACTCACTTTACCTAGTGAGTGAGTATGGTTTTACGCCGCTTTTAGCAATATGCCAGCAATATTTCAGCGGGGGACACCAGAAATGGGCTGGGGAATCGAACCCTGGTCTTCATTTGACGAGCGAACGCTTTTACACACGAGGTTACCCCACCGCCCCCTGTTTTACCTGGTGTGCTCGGTGGCGGACTCCTGTGACATAGGTGAATCCAAACTCAAACCCACAGTGACCCTTACATCACCACCCACCGCCCCCTGTGTTACCTGGTGTGCTCGGTGGCGGACTCCATCTCGTTTGAAAGCCGTGATACTGCTGCATGGAATATTGCTGGATGTGGCGTTAAACCATGCTCACTCACTTTTTCGATACGTTCAACACTATGATTTTTGTTAAATATTCCAATGTTTTTCCCAATCACTGCCCTGATGTCAGATAAAGCATGCAGATAAATACAGCATTTACGATAAAACTTCCACCCAATATAGCGAATATCGACATTTAGCCGAGTATTTCCTTGCACCATCAAAACTAGTTTAAACTGCCGGGAAAAAGAAAGTATACACTGTTTGATGATGGCTAAAAATTAAAACAAACAAGAAATGGTTTTTCGATGGTGATGTATATGAGACAGGTATCATAGATGTGTTTGGGACCTTAAGTGTTTAGGCGACTGATTTCAGCCTAGTTTTGATACCGTTTGTAATGTTTTGCACAACTCCAATTTTCAAGTGTATACTCTCTTTTGCCCGTCATTTTATAGAGCGTTTACTTGTCATTGGAATACAAGTAATAAATTTTGCTGAATCCATGCCAGTGTGGTCGCCTGCAGATAAGAGGAGTATCGCGTTGCGTACGGATAGCTTACTCTCCCAAAGAGTGAAAATAACAGTCAATAATACTAGCATTTGACACGCGAATCATAAACCTCGTAGTCATGTCAATTTCTTTCAAACTTGCAATGACAGGTAATTAATTTCAACACCTGTGTGGTGTCGGCTTTCACTTCAAGGGATTATGTAATACACCCTTCCAGCCGCCCAGTGTATTAGACGAGACAGTGAAATTTATTATCTGTTTTGCGATATGAATGGATACACGTGGTTTGGTCGGGACACTTGATGATTTCATCTTCGTGGGGGGCCATCGCCGAAATGCATAAACACATCTCTTCAGTCTAGGTTCTGTTATATGATAGCGGCTCCTTTTTTCGATAGTCTACGGTTTATTTATTGTAAGTTCTATACATGAAGAATGAATATATCTTAGCATGTTACATTGATATAAACAAGACTTTTGTTAAAGTAGTTGCAGTTGTATATGCTTTCAAATAACTACATATATCTATCTACATTCATATTCACGTGATCAAAAGACTATTCATGAAATTGCATGAATATTTGCATCATAAATCGTTACAAGCACAAAAACGTTATTGTATAATATTTTAGTATCCTTCTTATTACTTCGATGCATTGTGAGGGTCTCAAACATGCACCTGGTATGTAATGTTTACATATGAAATATACAATGATTCGCACAAACAAGATAATGTCGTGACGTGGGGTAATGTGAAATGTACATGTCAGGTATGTAAATAGTTAATGCCAAATGTTCCGAACAAACACGACACATGGAATACCTGTATTGGTCTGGTATGTACATGACATAAACCAAACTGACGTTTCTAGTCGTCTCTTTTGAATATTTGTTAAGGGGCATGCATCGAGACTCGTTAACATTGCAATAAAATAAAGAACCAAACAGACAATGATGAGATAAAACTACCGTGGTATGAAAGGGGTGAAACTCTGATAGTTTGATACATTAGTCCTGCACCATGACCGTGGAATATATTTATTTTATGAAAAAAATTATATCTAGAAATGCATACAAAAGCAAGTCTAGCCAGCTCAAGCTAGCTCTATTCCACATCAGCATAGGGACATCTTTTTTAATTTTAGAGTCAAGAAGGATATTGTGTAATATAAGATTTCAAAGACTAAATGTTAGTCTAGAATTACATTAAACAACGTTTATGTAAATACACTGACGGGATAATGAAAGGATATACTTGAAAATTAGATTTGACCAAAACATAACATTCATTATCTAAACGTTCCCAGGCTGGAGGCAGTCCCTGAAACTCTGCAAACTTAATATCCACAACCCAACTGTGATACCACACATCAACTACATCACCATCGAGGAGCTATTTGGTTTTTGTTTCATTTCAGCCACTATCAACCATGGGTGTGTACTTTCTTTTGCCCGACAGCTTATGAACTTATCAAAGCTATTAGGCATTGGGAGTAGAAGAATGAATACGGCTAAATTACGGATGCTACCATTTTGACTCTCATATGTTAGTATGTTAGTGAGTATGGTTTTACGCCGCTTTTAGCAATATTCCAGCAATATCACGGTGGGGGACACCACAAATTGGCTTCACAAATTGTACCCATGTCGGGAATCGAACCCGGGTCTTCGGCGTGACGAGCGAACGCTTTAACCACTAGGCTAACCGACCGTCCCCTCATATGTTAGCGGACTTACAGAACAAAACATATGTTCAATGATAAAATGTATAACATAGTTAATATAGTTTAATATATTCAATATCGATGCCACAGCATGTTCTTTATATGCTATGTTGGTTATTGACAATAACATTAATTCATAGGCCTTAAATCACCACACTAAACAAACAGGGAACACCCAAGCTGATATTTTATTATTTGATATTGTGTATTATGCTTATGTTATAAGTGTTTTAAGAAAAAACGACAAGTTTTTTTCCACGAATAAAATTCCTGACCTGCCGTCGGTAACACTCGCCCGATCTGTTCACTGTCAGTGAGCTCCCAATGGTAGCAATCGTCGATATTACCCTTGTACAAGATCGACTCACAATCGTTACGGTGTGGTCTTAAAATACTTCAATACCCACATTGTTACTTAACTGTCCTATAGAAATGTGTCCGTCTCTTTGAGCCCTGCTTGTGTCGTATATACATGGGTATATGATGGTATACAGGATGAGTGATGTGTGATACATATCGTGCATTAGTCATCGACACGAATTCGTGAATGTACTGCTATCAACGGACACCGAGGCTCACACTCGTACATGTCTAATATCAGGATCATACATGACTATGTTAGAATGAAAATCATTTACAGTTAGAAAGTAACAGTGAATGACTTAGGTTTAACGCCTTTTGAACAGAATATTAGTTGTATCACGCCGCTCAGGAGATCTCACGAAATAGTGAGGGGGTTCGGGTGGCCCAGTCGTCTAAGGCGCCGCGATTCGTTGTGCAGAGTTGCGTCCCTTGGGCACGCCAGAAACATATGATTGTGGGTTCGAATCCCGGTTCGCCCCAATTATGTTTCTAGGTTTGTCAGCACCATACCCGTGCTCGTGGGTTTCACCGAAGTGGTAAACGTCTGAGACCTGCATCACTTCGGGATTTCCTCCAACATTAAGCTGACACGCCCTGATATAACTCGAATACTGTTAAAAGCGGCGTTAAACCCAACTCACTCACTCACGAAATAGTGATGGCAGTCGTATGAGTTTACCTTCTCTGGTGAAGTAAAAGAACACCAAGCTTTAACAGCATTTCAGTTATAACATGCCGTAGGGGAAATAGCTAAAAGACTTGATGGAGGTCGTATACACGTCTGTCTCACAGTCCCTGAACCATATTCACCCTACACCCTTACTGTAATGCTATAGCTCTAAATGAAGCAAGTCTAGAATGTTCACAGGTTCTGGTTCTGAATCTCCAGTCTCATTGGGCTCCTTTTCAAATAAAATGTAGTTGCGTGTTTCTGTCAGCATTGTATGTTCAGAGAATAAGCGTAGTCTAGTGGTAAACGTTGGCTTTGTGAAACCTACGAAATCGAATATGGTGCTGACAAATCAAGAATCATGAACAGACCAAATTCGAACCCAGGAATTTGCTGCTAAGAAGGTAAGGGAAAGCGGTGACCCAGCTGTTATCTATTTTCATTCTGCTACTTAGTAGCATTGACATCCACCGTGTTTACTTGGAAACGACATGCACTTGAGTAGCTTGGGCATGACATGTACATGACCTTCACCCCTGCCGGTACAATGCGCATAGTGATATTGACATGCAATGTACATGGCATAGGAGACGATGTTATTCACACTTGAAAAAGTGGTACAAAAGATATGTTAAAAGCACTCAGTGTTGACAGGCATTAAGAAAATATGCATTTTAAGCCTGCTAGGAGATTTCGTACCATGAGACGTTTTTTTGCGCGTTGAAGAGTTTACGGTTCAGAAGGATGTTGTTAAAATCGATGTAGTTTCACCTACTTGACGTTTGTATGTTTGTCTAAAAATATGACAAGTGTTATGTTTATAACAGCTAAAGGTTACTGTTGTCGCTTGGAATAAATCCGTGTTACAATACATGGACATCTGCACGAATTTAAGGTTCGAAACACGTGTGTTATACCTTCATGGGAAAAACGTGATACTGCTATCTCATGTCTCAGTAAACCATGCTTGTTAGAGGCGTCTTAATGAATCGGGTGGCCAGGCGTGTTGACTAGGTTGACTGCGTGTCGTCATTCGATGACGACGTGGGGCGATGCTCATAATATCAATCACTGGTTTGCCTGGTCCAGACTGGGTTATTTACAGACCACTGTCATGGAGCATGGTTGTGTGTTGTTTAGCTGAGTGTGGCGTTAAACAACAAATAACCAACCGTAAGGTTGTTATTAAGTTGAAGACAGGACAATTACATGACTTAAGTCACCTTTAACCGATATTTAGCAAAATCTAGCCAGAGTTGACTGTTCTTATGTCGATGTGTAGCATAAGATGTTTGTGGACATTGAAGCACCAACGTTTAGTTAACGTTATTTGTAGTGATTTGTAGTTATTTTCGCGAACACTTGGTGTTATCAATGCATGTGGGCACTGATTCGTGTGATGTACAGCATTGCTTCTTTTCCATTTTAAAAACAAATTCGTTGTGGGCATGGTTTTACGCCGCTTTTAGCAATTTGACAGCATTTAGGGAATCGAACGCTCAAACCAATAGGCTACACCCCTACTCCAGGTGTGACAGAGATATAAAAATGAATACCCCATGACATTGAATACCCCATAAATACCCCATGACATTGACGCTTTATAATTGTCTTTTATAAGAGCTGAAACGTGATTTAAATGTTTGTTCACTCTGAGAGCTAAAGACTTAGACATTTCAAAATGTTTTCCCGTAGTGTAACAAAATTTATTTACAAGTATAACAACGTGTATAAAAATCGAAATGAAGTTTGACATGGCCACTTACTAAAGGACTACATGTCTAAGATTCAAGAGATGTTCACATAAATGTTGACTTCTCTTCAAGACAAGGTCATTTGAAGATATTTCTACGTGGAGTCATGGCTTTGTAGTTTCTGGTATCAACCGTGTGATTTAACCTAAGTTGTATACAATGCAAGCATTGTTTTACTTTACTCGAGTGAAAACGAGTTTGTAAAATAACGTGAACGTTTTTCCAATTTCTTATCACGCCAAGACACACATCTCCATTCAAACGTGACTCTCATTCATAAAGTCATCATCTCGTCGTCTCATGTTCCGCAATATCATTATTTTGATAGGAAGACATGCGGACATGTGTGTATGTAAATACGGTTAGTATCATCTTGCATAACATTGTTATAGCATTTGTAAATGTCAGTGATGTATATATACATGAAATGTGTTACCTGTTTGGCTGCACGCTCTGAAATTGACAACTGACATTTGTCTATGAAAATCAGCACGCATTTCCTTGTCAAAACAATACAGGGTTATGTCTTCAATACAGAGAAACTCACTTGAAAACTATCGCTAGGCCAAAACAATAGTAATTTGTTTGTTAGTTTGATCTTAAAATAACAACGACTTGGTTTCTATAGGAAATATACATCGTATTCTGTATTACAAATTTCGTCCCACGTGAATCGGTTTATAGAATGATGTTCGCAGATTTTGGTGTTTTAAAATTTTGTAGAGGTTGGGGTTTTGGGGTTTTGGGGTTGAGGGCCGTGTAGGGGTCAGCCATTATTGGTATTCAAGTGGGGACATGGCTTCAATATTGTTACAATCCGCGCTCACTTACTTATAATGGACACGCAGGTTCTGATAAGAAGCTAAGTTTCAGCTGTAGGTTCAAACCGAATTAAAAAGAATTTTTTAGTACGTGTTATGGGTATAGTATTGATGAAACATACAGCCACTTTGCCTAAATATTACGTGCTCACCAAAACAATCTACGACGGCTTCCTAAATCTCAGCTACTTATTTCAAATCTCCTAATTCAAAGCATTGTTTCCCAGACAAAAACAGGGGATGTGTTTTCTTAACATAGTGACATTTATACTTTGTCTTATAACAAAAGTCATATTTTCTTCTTTAGGAGTCCAACCCAAAGAGACAGAATTCCCCATTTTCCGAAGAATTTTAGGTAAACAATAAATCAGAAAAAAAATCCGCTTATATGGTGTACGTAAATCCTCCTGGTATCATGCAGATCAGCTGTAATGACTGCAGGTGTCTACAATAGGGTTGTCAGCTTACTGCTGGGAGCATGAAAAGGGATCCGACAGTAACACTATGAGATACACTGGTTAGCTGTTTCGGTTCGTATATTTACTGTGACCATTAGCCATTGATTTTACATTAAAGTCTACCATATCAGTAGATGGATTTCTACTTAAGCAAAGCCTCGTGGGATTTTCAGTTTGTCTCGGTAAGGATTATAATTTGTTGGGTGATTATGAGATGTTTAGTTCGGCTTGATGAGGCCTGCAGTTTGACTGGGTGAGGTATTAACTTTGACATGGTGAGGTATGCAGTTTGGATGGGTGAAGCCTTCAGATTGATGGGGGAGGTTTTCATTTAAACTATGTGAGGTCTTTAGTGTGGCTGGGTGATATATATTCAGTTTGGGTGGGTGAAGCATTCAGATTGACTATGCGAAGTCTTCATTTGGACTTGGTGAGGTCTTCAGTGTTACAAAGTAAGTTCTTCAGTTTGAATGGATGAGGTACTCAGTTTGAATGGGTGAGATTATAGTTTCAACTGGTGAGGTACTCAGTTTGAATGGGTGAGGTACTCAGTTTGAATGGGTGATGTATTAAGTTTGAATGGGTGAGGTCCTCAGTTTGGATGGGTGAGATATTCAGTTTGAATGAGCGAGGTATTCAGTATGAATGGATGAGTTCTTCAGTTTGAATGGGTGAGTTCTTCAGTTTGAATGGGTGAGGTACTAAGTTCGAGTGAGCGAGGCACTCAATTTGAATCGTTGACTTCTTCAGTTTGAATGGGCGAGGTACTCAGTTTGAATGGGTGAGTTCTTCGGTTTCAATGGGTGAGTTCTTCAGTTTGAATGGCGTGGTATTCAGTTTGAATGGGTGAGGTAATCAGTTTGAATGGGTGAGGTATTCCGTTTGAATGGGTGCAGTACTCAGTTTGAACAGGGTGAGTTCTTCAGTTTGAATGGGCGCGTATTTCGTTTGGATTGGTGAGTCCTTTAGTTTGAATTGGTGAGGTATTCAGTTTGAACGGGTGAGGCTTTCAGTGTATGTCGTTGAGGCGTTCCCTTTGAATGGGCGGAGTACTCAGTTTGAATGGATTAGGTACTCAGTCTGAATGGGTGAGTTATTCAGTTTGAATGGGTGAGGTACTCAGTTTGAATGGGCGGGGTACTAACTTTGAAAGGGTGAGTTCTTCAGTTTGAATGGGTGAGGTATTTAGTTTGAATGGGTGAGTTCTTTAGTTTGAATGGGTGAGGTAGTCAGTTTGAATGGATGAGGTACTCTGTTTGAATGGGTGAGTTCTTAAGTTTGAACGGGTGAGGTTTTCAGTGTATGTGGTTGAGGTGTTCCGTTTGAATTGGCGGGGTACTCAGTTTGAATGAGTGAGGTACTCAGTCTGAATGGGTGAGTTATTCAGTTAGAATGGGTGAGTTACTCAGTTTGAATGGGTGAGGTACTCAGTCTGAATGGGTGAGGTATTCAGTTTGAATGGATGAGTTCTTTAGTTTGAATGGGTGAGGTAGTCAGTTTCAATGGATGAGGTCCTCAGTTTGAATGGGTGAGGTACTCAGTTTGAATGGGCGGGGTACTAACTTTGAATGGGTGAGTTCTTCAGTTTGAATGGATGAGGTACTCAGTTTGAATGGGTGAGGTCTTCATTGTGAATGGGCGAGGTCTTCAGTTTGAATGGGTGAGGTAGTCAGTTTGAATGGATGAGGTACTCTGTTTGAATGGGTGAGGTACTCAGTTTGAATGGGCGGGGTACTAACTTTGAATAGGTGTGTTCTTCAGTTTGAATTGGGTGAGGTACTTAGTTTGAATGGGTGAGGTAGTCAGTTTGAATGGATGATGTACTCTGTTTGAATGGGTGAGGTATTCAGTTTAACTGGGTGAGGTACTCAGTCTGAATGGGTGAGGTATTTAGTTTGAATGGATGAGGTACTCAGTTTCAATTTGTGAGGTACTCAGTTTGAATGTGTGAGTTCTTCAGTTTGAATGGGTGAGGTACTCAGTTTGAATGGGTGAGGTCTTCAATGTGAATGGGCGAGGTCTTCAGTTTGAATCGGTGAGGTATTCAGTGTAAGTGGTTGAGGTGTTCAGTTTGAATGGGCGAGGTACTCAGTTTGAAGGGGTGAGTTCCTAAGTTTTAATGAGTAAGATACTCAGTTTGAATGGGTGAGGTACTCAGTTTGAATTGGTGAGTTCTTCAGTTTGAATGTGTGAGGTCCTCAGTGTGAACGGATGAGGCCCTCAGTGTAAATGGGTGAGGTCCTCAGTTTGAATGGGTGAGGTATTCAGTGTATGTTGTTGAGGGGTTCAATTGGTGTGGGCGAGGTATTCAGTTTGATTGGGTGAGTTATTCTGTTGGACTAGGTGCAATATTCAGTTTGTCTGTGTGAGGGAGAGGCTTTCAGTCGCTTTTGGGGAAACAATAAATCCAGGTAAATTTATGTTATATATAAACTACTATAAAATTCTACCCCCGCTGTTTACTATATGATTAACAATACTTTCCATGCACCCAAACCTACTTATCACAAAGTAGTCAAAATTGACAAACTTTCAACTACGACGACAAACAATGATACATGCAGTAGTTAAATGTATGACTTGAATGTCGTGGTTTGCGTAGTGAGCTGAATACAACGTCCACTTGTTTAACGCGACATGTCAGGCTGAAGCCCTGGGAGGATTAGACTACTACATGAACGCCAGTGGTCAACATGTGTGTGTTGTACAGTGATTGTCTGTAATTATTTGTTTTGGGTTGTCTTCTTAGTGAATTTAATTGTTTAGTCAGTTATATCTTTAGTTACTGACCGGGCTGAAGGCCTGCGTTTGTGATAAACTCTTGTTGGTTTGTTTGTTTGTTGTTAAACGCCGCATTCCAGCTGTATGACGGCGGTCTGTAAATTATCGAGTCTGAACCTGACAATCAAGAGATTGACATCATGAACATCGATCTACGCAAATGGGAGTAAGTAGTAGTAGTAGTAGTAGTAGTAGTAGTAGTAGCAGTGATATTAATCTACTCGTTTTACTGTTTACTCACAGTCTACGTTTTGTTATTTATTTTTGGTGAGTGTATGTTTTTCATGAACAAATTCAGAGCAAGTTTGAATGCAATGCATTTCAATTATATATATGATACAGTACTTATGCATTCCTTCTCTCGTAAATCTTCTAATGAAATGATCAATTTAAATTTTCAATAATCCAAAGGCTGATCACAATTCATATGATGAGCACATTTTATGCCGCTTTTGATATATCAGTAAGTTCTGGGGCACTTACTACTGAGATATTACGACATATTTGAACGAATTCATTCCATTACATTTTAGTTAATATGAAATGATCAGTTTTAAGATTTAACAGATTTGACATTATACAATGAGACAAGGAAATAATACCCGACCGGCGTGTTAAGGAAATGCATCTCTCTGGTCAGAAAGCAGTTCAGCTGTCGCTTTCATAGTCATGACTTTTTGTTTCGGCGGTCTGCGAGTTATGTCCCTTGGACTGTAATGCGAACTCAGAGGCTTAATGGTATAAAGCATAGCTTGTGAGGCTGGTGTGTTTAGCGGAGAAATAAGACGTAAAATGGGAACTGAAGGCAAACCGCTTGACGACAAATGAAGCAATGATCAATGTATCAATGAAGCATAATGATACAAATACATCTACCACGGCGTGCTTGTCTGATCCAGGAAAAAGAGGAGTTCATTTGTTTTCGAAGCACTGTCTATATTGTCCACAGAAACGCTTCTCTCCATATGTCTCCTCGTATGACCAAACTGTCCGCTCCTGAAAATGTTTTATATTAACTGAATCCCCCTCCCTTCATCTAATCCCTGTGAATTCTTACTCGTTAAATTTGACAAAGTTCCAAGCCAACTGATAAAGAGACTTTTTTAATTCAAACACGTGACGACGGTATTTTACAAATCTGATAGATATTTATAAAATACATTGTTTACAGACAGGATATTTTGAACATAACAACCCCATTTTAGGTAACAGTGAAGGAGCAAGAAGTATAAAGAAAGAATTAAAGGTGTCATGTATTCATATTCTTCCAACTTCTAAATGCCTCTTTTACGAACTAATGCCTCTATATACAAACGAACCTCTGCGATTAGCTCTCAGATATGAATCTGGGACTGAAGGTGTTCGCTCCTTCGTAAATTTCTATACACTCGACTGTCGAGAGTAGTTAGTTTTCTTAGACGCAACCCGGAACCATGGGCCATGGCTCCGCGAACTACCCCCTCACCCCAGGGCAGGAGTTTTTTCATCACGTTTTTATAACCAACCCCTCAGAACAAGCCAGCAAGGAGATACAATTGTTCTGGTGTCCCCGTAAGCGTGCCGACTGCATATCGGCGGAATCCTTACATAGCTCAACTCAACCCTTGGCACGGGATCTCACCCTCCGTCTTTATCTTTTTTCGGAGTGTCTTTTTTTCGCAGTCGCCTCTCTTGCCTAAAACGCAACGTTTCGCTTTGAAATTCCGGTGGTGTGTTTTAAACATGTAAAGGTTCAAACTTCAGTGATATTTTTTTTCTTCCAGAAACGCGGGATGTTCAAACTGCTGTCGTCTGCTATTACGTCCGCCAAGCAGACGTAATCAGTACCATGGCCTGTGTGTGACTTTCAGCACGTATCAGGTCATAAGAGGCGAACCTAAGGTTGTCTGCATTCTCCTATCTTATCGCGATCGTTTCAACGATCGCAGAGGCATAATGTCAATATGTCAGTGGGATCAATGTCTATTCCAAACAGGCAGTATTCCTTTGTGCTTGTTTATATACCGTTAAGACGAAGGAAAAAACCTCTGACGCAAAGTGAAGGCTTTAATAGCACGGCTTTTCCCACACAAGCCCTCCGACGAAATTTGATACCTACGCCGACCCCGTCGCACTGTTGTTAATCTGGCTCCTAAAACTTATGTCAGCCGAAGGGTGATTGTGCAACTACAGATTTGGGCTGGTGCGATCTTAGGTCATAAGAAAACATCGTAAAACTTTGTGCCGGGTCAGGTCCTCTTGTGGTAATTCCTTAATACTGGGCTTTCCTATATTGGATAAAGAAGGTCTTGGCCTAAGATACACCATGCATCCGGGTTACGGAATGCGATTGAGAAAATATGCTCTTTCAATACGTTGCTGAAGTACGATCGTATTTGAACAACCCGAAATCTGTATCAATAGTTCAGGTAAAAAAATATTCTATGCTATTATGATTTATGCGACTATTGATTTTGTCCTTACAACCTAACCAATGGACATGTTTCGTTTAATATCTAATCCCGTAATGTTTGTGCATGTTGAATATTAAAGTCATCGATATTATATATCTCTCGCTAAAGGGATCACATATTCGGCCACACCCTAAAATAGGAATATTTCCAAAGCTGTGGCTAGTTGAGGGAATTTTGAAGAAAAGAAAATTGGGAGAAAAATTGTCTTAACTTTTGGGCGCAGTTAGTCCTTGTTTTGAGGCCCAATACTGATAGAGCGTATCGTGTTATACTGCTGAAACCAGGCCACTTGGAATAAAGAGAGAACTGTGCTGAGCGAGATTACGCATGTTATTAAAATGTAATCTTAACCGTGAGTCCCGTTCTCACACGATGCAAGGGTTTAAGCGTGTTTGGCCATGTATTTATTCTCATAATACAGCCGAAACAGGAACATGCAATGTACGAACTCCTGTATCCCATGTTAAACACATCAGGTGTTGCCTGGAGTGAAGGATTAGGCATATCAGCTTGGTCATGGATCAACACTCTCTAGAAAAAATAGCTTCGATACGCAATGTTAAATTTATTGCCATGACTAAAGACTGTTTGCTTGAGTGAGTGTTGAGGTATCAGATCAGTTATTTATGCTGAGCACAGTGATTGAGTAGCATCTTCATCTCTGACTGTTAAACATCTCAGTGGTTCCCATGTTGGAATATTTCCAGTATATATATTATGAAATATGTATCATTATTTGCATTGTCACATCGGTGTGTTTACAATGTCCTCAACTAAAGATGTAATGGAATGTGGCATCTGAAACGTATAATTGACTACAAGCAACACGAGTCGTCGGGGTGGGTTGTAAGTGGGGAGTGTTGGTGTCATTTTATTAACTCCATAATTTCAATCATAGTTCCAAGCTAAATTGGAAAGAAAATAGACCTTTATTGGTGTAATAACAAATTTAAAACATTAATATACACATTAGAAGTGATGAATTTCTTATGGCTTAATGGCGGTTGACATTCCCGAAATGCTAAAAGTTGAAAACTTTATTCCAGATCTGTTGCTGTCAGCGGTTTTTGTGTCTGTTTCCAGTATGTTGTTGTATTTTAGATTTTGTTAACGTTGCTTTGTAGGATAACCATTTGGTGTGACATTGTGGAATATGGACTTGATCGACCTACAAAGATGCAGGTAGCAAAGGTGTCGTCTCTAACCACATAGACAATACATTAGCAATGTTGCCAATCAAAGAGCTTCGTAGAAAAGTTCTTCATCGTGTGACGAGGAAAAAAAATATGTCTGAAAGTCTCTACATACCGGACACTGCCTAATAAAACTTCTTATCGAATCAGGATAATCAAAGGAAGCATCAGCACCGACAGAGAAGTAGATTATAAAAGGAGAAAACACGTTAAATTAAAGAGACAAACCCTTTCCATATCCATTGCAAATCTCTGCTAAAAGAATAGTCTATTGTAATATTAAAATAATTTAATTGTATTAGCGTATGTATAAAGAGGAAAACACATTATATATTGCATAATAAAATTAAAAATGTATGAGCTAAACGGTGAACTATTTCTTGAGTAAAGCGGTCTTGAGTGCTCCACCTCCGACACTGGAGTCACTAACAGTCAGAGAGTCATACATGGCTGCTATTAGTGTCAGGCTGGGAGGTAGGTAGTGATGGTTCCCGACGTATGATACCCATGCAGGCAGTTCCACAACGGCGGACGGAAACACTTCTCCGGCGTTCAGCTTTTAATTTTCCACCTTCCCCTTGGTCAATAAACGACAAAAACCGCGACATTTCCCCGTGGGTACTGCGGTGGATATTAAAATCCCACTGGCGTATAAATCGTACAAATCTTGTAGTCTTTTTGACAATACTCGCTTCAAATGTCTCAGTCTTAATTCCCGTGGACTCAGAAGCGATTCTGCTCGCCGGACGCTAAGCCAAATTTCATTTATTATTTATACTAAGATCGACAGGATTTGGTAGGGAACAAGAAAAGACCGATCGATCGCTATTTTTTTCCAAGTAGGAAAGCTTTGTTAGGAGTTAATTAAACGAACGCGAAATATAAAGACCCCAAAGAGCGGTCCGAGCGCCAGCGTTCACTCATTGAAAACAAGGGCTGACAAATGACAGTTAGCGGAGTATTCCAGGGTGCTGTTCTCACTTCATCTCTCCGAACAACTTTTAGCCCTTTTTAAACCAAATATCCCCCCTTTCTTTGAAGGTAAGCTCCTTACCGAACCATAATCACAGTGTTCAATTACATTTTATCAACATTTACTTCGATCGCATTAACAGCGCGCGCCAGTAATTTGTCGCCTTTAGAGGTATTTGTAAACCAGGATAGAATTAACCACGTTGACACGAGCTACCGTCGACGAAGTACTCAGTAACATGGTGGATCTTGACACCGTAAATGACCTTCTTCCTCCGTGCTAATGTGAAAATGACCGTCAATAATATTATAACGTAGTCATTTTCAAAAACACAAAATGGCACCCTGGAACATGGAGTTCCCACGACTCGTTTTGGTAGGTAGAACCATTAGTGGAATGAGTCAGATGAGCTTTCATTCTGCCCCCACAACTGCAAATATTGCCCCGTCATGCTTCCATACATGCCAGAGGATGCTGAGACGGAAACCAAAAAGATAAATCTTAGTCGTATGAAGAACAAGTTCCAAAGTTTTCAGTGGTATTACTTTCATTGGCAGTATTACTATTTGAAACAAGAAATGCTGTTTTTCCTTGTTCTGTTATTAAGCTGTGTGCCATTTATAGAGTGTAATAAGTAATAGCTTGTAGTTTTATTTCCATTGATGATTTGACATTCGCAGCGGGTGTCCCACAATGAGGGCCTCGTTTCGAGTTTTGATCTTCAACAACAACCATCCCGGGTCCAAGTGTTGGTGGGAATCACTGAACGCTGGCATGAACTTTTGATAGATCCCGAGGGGGAATTTACGAATTGTTTAAAAAATGTGAATAATGGCCAAATATATGAATACAATTACTAACTAAATGTACTTTGTATCATTGAAGTATTCTAGACGTAATTTTCATTCATGCATTTAAACTTTTTTGTGTCATTTTTGAATTTCTACTGACAAGTAGGGAAGAGCTGGCTTTCATTTAACAGCCTTTTTCTGTAGATAATATGAAAATAAAAAGGTACAATAACATATCACAGCAGCCTTTTTGTCAAATAAACAACCTTGTAAAGGAAAGTATAAACTTGGAATAAAGCAAAACATTATAAACGTTAATAAAACGTTACTAAGCTGAGAGCAGTCGCCGAAACACTGTAACCTTAAGGTTCAAAACACAACTGTAATACTTGTTTCAATTACATCACCATCGAAGAGCCTTTTCTTGTTTGTTTCATTTTTAGCCACCGTCAAACATGAATATACTATTTTTTGCTCGGTAGTATAGTTCACGGTAAAACGTGAACAAGGACGACCTTTTAATCAATACAAGACAAAATGTGCACAGTTCTCTGCGAAGGTACAATTATGTAATTAAATGTTTTATGAATAAAATAGATTTTCATTCACTAGTGATATCATAATTACTCGTGTTTGATGAGATATCACCAACATCCAAATTCCTAATATACACTGAATACATACCCCAAAGTCTGAATTATAAAAACGTTCATCAACACAGGAAATGTGAGTGCCCTCCGGCTGCTATAAGCAAGTTCAATTCTTTTTCTTCTTCTTTATGTTACCTTATTGAAATGTCAGAACAAATATGCATTGTTACAAAAAATCGATAAACACACAATTATATTTTTAAATTTTGACTATTGTTATTTCACAATAAGACCCGCGGTGGTTGTTAGCAGCGTCCGAACAACTGGTTGCTACATAACCTGACACTCTTAGGGATCAAAAGGAAACGTTCTAAAGATATTTATTTACATGTATATGCTCAAATATTTATAGTTAATGTTGGCTTTGAAACTCTACTGGCAGATGTAATGGATTCTATGAAGAAAATAAAATTCTATTATGAGAATGTATGATGATATACAATTGTTTTAACATGAGAGGATTCTTAATATTTTTAATAATACACAAATATAATTTGAGGAAAGTCATGATTTTATCATTTAAATTTATAAAGTGTACTTTAAAGTGATTTATCAAAGTATGTTACAATTTTAGAAATAACCACTAAAAATAAATAGAATTCGTTCCTTATCAATTGTTAATACTATATGTGATTGCCGATGTAAAACAGATTTGGGGGTTTCAAAAATAAAGGTTATACCACATACCATATACCCATGTTTTTTTTAACCTACAGAGAAAACATGAGCATACCTTATATCCAAGTCTTTTTTAACCTAGAGAGAAAACATTTATCATTTGCAAGATAATATATTCCCTCACATTATAACACAGCTATCACATTCCTACAGTGACACACGCAAGTCCTCTCCTACAAAATGGTATAGTTCCCCAGCCACCTGTACGTTGTATGCTCTGTAATTTGGGAAGGAAGACACTGGATTCAACAACTAAAAGTGACGAATTCTCTATTCCTCTCCTCATACATTTTTCAGAATGATTAATTACCTTAACATTCAACATGTCTCGTGTCAAGCCGATTCTTCTTCTACATATTCGCATCTTTATAGTGCTAGGGTAAAACTATATATCTCTGGCCCCTATGGTCACTATACTGGTGGGGTGTTACCGTTAGCCTACGTTTCTCACAATACTTTCACAGTGCAGGCGTCATAAGTTTTCACAGATGTTTTCACGAGACAAATAATATATATCTTTATAAGGAAGGTTTCCAAGAATTGCATGGAAGAACTGTTATAAGAATACTTTAAGCAATTGGTGATTTGAAAAAAATAAATTTCCATATCAGATTTTTCAAATTTGATGTAAGTTTACTTTTTAATATTTAAGAAATGTACTAAATAATCTTCAAATGTTGATTTCCTATTATCGACCTCAGTAAAATCATTATAGCACGGCCAATGTAGATGTAGATATGAATACTTATCACAGCCAACATTGCATTATATCGCAGGTACATACACATACATATATATATATATCCACCAAACACATCTAAATGAACGAATATCACGTTTTATTAGAGTAGATTATCTTTATGTTCAGCTAATGTGAAATACACATCAATAAATTACATACCACATGACATGTTAATGCCATTTCATTTGAAATAGTGCACCAATACATACATGTATCACCAGCCGAGTGACACGAATTTCAATGACACATCTTTCAGGTAGCTAAATGACAACCCATTGCTCCTAATGGGAAGCTGTTCTCGCCAAATTTGCACACTGCATTAGTCGAAACCATGCAGGCAAACGATTGAAAAGAAAAGTAAACAAAAATCAACGAACGTGGGTGCCCTAACTTCACGGCTCCCTAATTGGTTTATAGTCCGTATGCAATGGCGCTTTAAGCAAATTAGCTTTACAAACAAAATGGCCTGGGAGAAGGTGTCATTCCTCCACTTAAGAACGGGGGAGTTTACTGAAAGGTTTTACATCTTGGTCACGATCAACGACCAAGGGGGGTTACATTTCATGCTCTGCCCTCGTGCGAAATATTTGCGATTTCGGGGTGGTACAAGGGGTCGTTGTGTAATCAGGCCACTTGACACCCTCCTAACAAATAAACTAATTGAAAAACATTTAGAACTGAACAGCGACGCGCAAAAGCAAGGTTAGAAGGAGAGAGGGTCTGACGTGCATTTCTGTCACAACCGGTATCTACATGGTGGGCATGAAATATAATCTGATTTATTCAGTTCGAAAAAATATCTCTCATAAATCATATCTTATGGGTTCTGACTAAAGCTTTTTACTTTGCATGTCATTATAAAACCGAGTTGGTCATAAAAGTGGCATTAGGGTTTGAAAAGTTTCTCTGAATGCTGAATTGAATTCAACATAAAAATAGCAAATGCGTGACCGGTGATTATACGAGTTGAATTTCAATGTGGAAAGTCAAGAAACTCCTCAACATTCCAGGCCCTTGACTTTACCCATCCTCACAACAGTTCTTATCATTAAAATATTCTCCACTTACAAAAGGTCGATATGGAATAAATGATTAAATACTAGTTTAAAGGTGAACCCACCTAAGCCTGTTAGAAGGTTGAAATTGATAGGTTGACAGCCGTATACAGTTTGAAAGACGCCAACCGCCTTTGCTTCAATACTTGTTTGATAACAATGTAATATGTATTGGCTTGTTTGTACGCTTGGGCGGAATACAACAAGACGGTTCCTCACAGCCCGTTAGACCTGTGTGCTCCTATAAATGTGAATATATTAAGAAAACGAAATTGTCAAGTACCTTTAAATGAGAAGGTAATACTATTAAATGGTTGTAACGCATGACTCCTTATGTGCCAATCTTGAATATTCAACACTGCCTTAAATTCCGAATGAGGTATATTGTTCATTCCGTGTGTAGTGGGTGTCAAATACGTTGTTATTGGAACATAACCAAACGCTAGTGAGAAGCGCCGTATGCTAATTCCTAACACCACGAGTACAGTTGTGTATATAATGAGTTTAAACATGAGTAAACATGAAGAAATATTATTTATTTCTGTGGCATCGAATTATTCGAAAATACCACAACAGGTGAAGTGAAAAGGGGTTTAACGTCGCGTCCAAGATTGCACTTATATTGCAACTTGCATGCACGTATGTGTGTGTCTGTTTGTACCAGTCCGGATTTATACCGTTTTATAGTGCTAGCCCACTGAGACACCATGCCCGAGTTAAACATGAATGCCCCAGTCCTTGTTTCATCCCCTTAATGCCGAACGCCAGGCAGGCTAACAACAAATACCATCTGTTAAAGTGCCATAATAGTCAACAATCTTTGGATATCCAATGTTTGATTTTAAAGGTTTAAATCCCATTTCAATCTTATTTCCCAACTATCTTCGTTTGTAGAGTACACCCATGTGAAACAACAACCTATCATTAACAGTGTCATTTCACTCACTTGTTTGATTGTTTGTTGTTAAACGCCGCCACAGCAATAGTCAAACATTCTATGAAGATACTCTTGTCATTAATCGAGTCCGCACCAGACAATACATAATTTGACAACATAAGCATCGATGTACGCAGTTAAGATACGATGACATACATCAACCATTATTTTTAGTAATTACGAAATTTCAAAAACATTTGACAAAGATGTGATTTAAATGTCGCAATCTGGCTATACGTACAAGACTTGCTTCTTAAGAACAAATGAATTTGCTTTCTCATCCCAGGCTGTTTCTCGCAAATGAATCCAACCCGTTATACAGTCATTAACAGAAACGTGATGTATGTGACCAAACCAAAACCACACCAAATGTTGTGTCCAATTATCTCCAATATCAGAAGTAATGAACAGGTCAATAAGGAATGACCCTCGCCCATTCACTTGACCACTGTCTTTTGTTCGTTCACTTTTTTCCTGAAAAGCGTGACCATTTGTCCTCTACATTGTGTCCTTCAAACAAAAGATATCGACATGCACATTAACATAAATCAGTTGGGATGAAAAAGCCTTCTGCCACCAAATTACACCGAAATGTACATGCGATGGTGTGAAATCTATTACTCATTCTGTAAATCAAGAAATAGCAAATTTATATTAATTAATCTAAAAGTAGTTCCAAAGAATACAGAAACGCGATGAAATGACAAAAGATGTTCATTTACTGAATGGTAATCAATAGGAAATTCACGACTGATAGGATATGGCGGAAGTTCACATGCTCCTGGAGGAAGAAACAACAGTGAAATAACTTTGAGAGAAATATACAAAATGCAAAGAAAATCTCACGATCTTGAAATTTGAAGGTTATGAAAACCATTTGAGAATCTTCAAACGTTAATTTGTTAAAATGAAGTATGTAAATTCTGTGTTGCCATTATGAAAATGGTTAACTCTTCAATTTTGTACACATAAGCTGTATTGTATCAAATATTTGTTCTCGGGATGAGTGACATAAGTACTGGTTTCTTTTCCACGTAGGTGGAATGTTTTAAAGAAACAGTACAGGTGAAGGTAGTTTTCCGCAGATTTTACCCCAAATAATACATTGTTCGCTGGACATGTAGCTTGTCCTGAAAATAAATGTGTTGTGAAAAATAAGAAACGTCTTCGGCACCTCCTTTCACACAAAAAAATGTTTTGAAGCAATGACGTAAAATATCATGTGTTTGACAAAAATGCCAGCCAATCATGTTCATCAATATCAAGATCGAAAAGACCAATAATATAAATCCAAATCAGATTACAACTTAGTGGGCACATAGAATCAAATTGTAATTTATATTTATACAGACTGTGAATTGCTAACCAGAATGGGAGATATATATATAGATAAACTTCAAACGAAATCTTGTGTCATTAAGTCAAATCCATCGGCATTTGAAATGTTTACTAAATTTCAATCTTCTTCGGTAACCCTGCATCGATCTTTAAAAGAAGCGATCTGATTGGATAGTTTCAAAAGTCTATACGCGAGAGGGTTTGCCCCAAGGGCTTTGCTTTGCCCCAAGTGTGACATTAACCAACCTCCTCCGTGAAGCCCGACGTTGCTCTAATGAGTTTGCTGTTGATTTGTGTGCTTCATGTCCAAAGGTTGCGGTTTCCCTTCTAACTGAAAGATCTGACAAGTACGTTTGCCCAGTACATGACTGGAGCATTGTACCCAACTATTCATCCTTACCCCAGGCCTATGGTAGCCCCATCTCCTTTTGGGAAGAAAGACATTTAGACGATGCTCAAAGGCGCCAACAGAGACGTGCTTTAGAACAACACCATGCATTACATCCCTGAGGTTGAATATCAGATATACCTTTTTCCTTTATTGAACCCAGCCATAGCAGAATTGATTATATTACTCGGGGTTTACCCAAAGGCCATGCATTTTGGTCAAGTGTCTAATGCTTTGTATAAAGTGCAATGAGTCATTCTTATTTGCCAGAAAAATGACAGATCTCCTCACCAACTTGACCGGAAAACTGTTTTAAACATTGATTATTTTGTTTACCCATCTCGCTTTGCTTAACGTCGATTAAAAGCATTTATCAAAATGGTAACGATATCTTATCAGGTTTCTGTGTTATATTTACATTCAGGTTGTAGTACTAATCAATAAATTTGTATTTTCTTTTCTAATATCGTTTTTCTCAAAATGACGACACAAAAACGTTCATTTTGATTATACTTTTTTCGTGGCTTTTTTTTCTTATGACAAAAGCTGATAAACTAAAGGCAAAGTATATCGTATTTCGTATATTATCTAGCTACAAGCTATAGGAACTGTTCACTGTCTGTCTATCCATTGAAGAACTAGTAACTGTTCACCTTTCCGAAAATTGCAACTAACCACTCTCTGTAGAAATAGAAAAACTGTTGTTTGCAAAACAAGTAACTAAATACTAGTTTTTGAACTAACAACTAACTACTGTTTTCACAACCAGTAAGTAATCACATTTGTGGAACTTATATACCCCGTCTGAAGAACTAGCAACTAACCCCTGTATGTAGAAAAGAAACTAACCATTTTCTGAAGAACTAGTAACTATATATACACTGTCTGTAGGATGAGTAACTGAAAATACACTGTCTGTAGAACGAGTAACCGACCACTGTCTAGAGAACGAGTAACTGACCACAGTCTGTAGAACGAGTAACTAACCATAGCCTGTAGATCTAGTAACTATACATACACCATCTGTAGAACTAGCAACTATCCACTATCTGTAGAACTAGTAATTAACCACTGTCTGTAGAACGAGTAACTAACTACTGTCCGCAGAACGTGTAACTAGCCACTGTTTGTAGAACGAGTAACTATCCACTGTTTGTCGAACTAGTAACTAACCACTGTCTGTAGAGCTAGTAACTATCCACTGTTTGTAGAACTAGTACCTATCCACTGTTTGTGGAACAAGTAACAAACCACTGTTTGTAGAACTAGTAACTAACCACGGTCTGCAGAACGAGTAACTATCCACTGTCTGTAGAGCTTGTAACTATCCTCTGTTTGTAGAACTAGTAACTATCCACTGTCTGTAGAACGAGTAACTATCCACTGTCTATAGAACTTGTAACTATCCACTGTTAGTAGAACTAGTAATTATCCACTGTTTGTAGAACTAGAAACTGGCCACAGCCTGTAGAACTAGTATCTATCAACTGTTTGTAGAACTAGTAACTGACCACTGTCTGTAGAACTAGTTACTAACCACGGTCTTTAGAACTAGTAACTGACCACTGTTTGTAGAACGAGTAACTAACCACTGTTTGTAGAACTAGTAACTATCCACTGTCTGTAGAACTAGCACCTGTCACAAAGACATGCAAAGGCAAGTCAACTGTTCACCCAAAATATACAGGAACATATAACATGTCAAAAAAGGAAATTGCATTAGACATAATTTTCTTTATTACTGATAGGCCAAATATGGACAAGTCCTCCACATATCTACCATACAACTTTTTGAAAGCTTTACTGGGGCCTTCGTAATCCTGATCAAAGAATTTTTGTGCAAGGGCCGTATGACGCTCTAAGAAACTCCAGAGAAGTAAGTCCATAAATTACTGAAGAGATGATACACGGGAGACAAATTTTAATGCAGCTTAAATATATCATTTGTAAGACAGCCTTATAAATCGCTTAAGTGACGTAAGTAATTGTGCGCCTTTCTGTTGTCATGCTGCTAAGTGATGAGCGAGGAGAGGCGAAGTAGCAGCATCATGTGCTCGCTCTTTACCATCATCTTCTCATGCCAATGGGCTGCTTTCATGACAAG
Organism: Haliotis rufescens; assembly: GCF_023055435.1. NCBI lineage: Eukaryota > Metazoa > Mollusca > Gastropoda > Lepetellida > Haliotidae > Haliotis > Haliotis rufescens. Next base: position 53,104,627 of record NW_025963779.1, on the reverse strand, counting down.
AGCCACGTCGCTCTTCATTAACAAGGAATACCGTTATGACCATATTGTGGATGATTTAGAGTCTTGTTTGTTACGTAACATTTAGACCAGAGTTATTGTTATTGCTAAACGTAATTGATGGTCTGCAGATGCTTGTGAATAAATTGTGTCACATAAATTGTTCCGAGAGTGCAACTATAAAACATTATCTGTGTAGTAAAGATACAACATGACTTATTTTTATAAAGATATAATATGTTTGCTTTAGGACATATTTTATTTTTCACTTGTCAAAATGTGCTTAGGGGAGGTAAATTGAAGCTTTATATGGATTAAAATTGAAAATGACACTTACCCTTTACAAATACGTGTATTCACAAATATAGCGTGCTAATACCTTATCTTAACTTAATTTAAATTATGAAAACTGATATTTCTTCGAAATATATTTCCACTCTCGAATTTCTAACGACTGTTGCTGATGCTATACTGGAGCTGGCATCTCACCAAATGAGCTGTATGAGAGAGACAGCGCAGCGCTGATGACATTTTACCGCCGTAATTGCCTACTGGTAGTGAGACATGTAGTAGAAGAAATCAATTAATCCATCAGTGGCAGCAATGTCTTCAACCTTTGAAATCAACACGAATAACAATGTGAATGCAAGTGAGTCTATTTATTATAGACACAATGGATGAGAAATTGACAACAAAGTGGCCTTTATGGAGCTATATGTTCATATATGAACACTAGAAATAGCCATAGTTGGTACTATGGGCTGTATAGTGGGAGTGATTAACTATTTATCACTAATGTTTCAGCTTGATAACGTACCAAGGTAGTTTGTGCAATCATAAAGACAAACATCAACATTAAGCAAGATATAAAGGAGGGGGGGGGGGGGGGGGGGGGCTCCAAAAGATATTTCTATATTTAATTTATATGCTGAGTAACTCCTCTGACAAATCTCAGGTGTTAAATGGCTGTAGGAGAATAAAAAAAAATACATGAATACCTGATTAAAATAACGTACGATGAAATATACGATCGAAAAATGTGTTCCACTCTAAAACGATAATTAAATGATTGGTTTTGACCACAAGACAGTCCTGGTGAGCTATATCAATGAAGTGGACAATTCCTTTTCTGGAAAACAACTAATTTATTACACTGTAATAACCACGTTTTGGTACAGATCCTTGTCAATGAAGCTACCACAATATTTTGAAATATGGCATGTTTGAATGTTCCGTAACGTTAAAAGTCGGTTCTTGGAGACGAAGCGGACTGAGATGACTGTTTGTGAATGAATGAACTGCTTTGATCATCTGCACAAAGTTTGTCTGAACGAAAGAAAGACAGGATGCAAAGAAGGACAGAAAAAACATATGCAGCTTCACTCCCTTTTGGAGAACTGCCATTTGCTTTTGAGAATTTCTTAATGATGATTTAGCGCCACACCACGCTTAATTGACTTCTAAATGTTGCGTCACACAGCTGAACCACGTCACACATATTTCAGTAGCAAAAACCAACAAAGCATTTTAAAGCCCCAAACCTCACAGATGCAAAGTTAGAGATTCTCAATGGGTAATCAGGGCCTGTGATCATTGAACGAACTATCGCCCTTTTGTGTTGGTTGAATCTACCCAATCAGTAAGATTGGCTACTTATTGTGTAGCCAGTTAACGTTTTATCATTATCGAATAATCTGACACTTAGAGCGTCACCCTGACTAACCCCACTTCTTGGCTTTGAAGGGTTTCTATAGTTAAAGCCGTATTGCAAAGTTGTGTTCGCCTTGAAAATACTCACGTATCTAATGTTTCTTTAATATGCTCAACGATCACGAAACTCCCCATCAATTGAATACTTGCCACAAAACCTCAACTAGGCAATTTACAAACAATTATTTAAAAAGCAGTTTCCAGTATCCATTGACTAGAATTCCGAATTTCCGTTCACCAAGTCGCGAGACAGAAGTAATGATCCTAAGCGATTGAATTGTACAGCGAGAGGGCTTTAGATCCCTAACATTCACGCGACACTATTATTTCGGCAAATGATATTGGTTACGTTTTTTTTTACAAACAATGCTACAATTCCACTGCATACATTTTCTTAACCGTTGTGCTGACAAAACACTTCATCAAATCGTTGCTCGATAACATTTCAAAGATTAAAAAAAATAGTCTGTAATATAACCAATGAGAGTATTTGTTTAGGCAAAATAGGTAATGATGAAAACACACAAACATTATCTGTCTCTGTCAGTGGCGTAGCTTGTGAGTATCACATGTTTTATCTTTTTTTCACATGTTCGAAAGCTCTTGAAATGAACATGATTCCAGGACATCGTTTCTTTTGGTTACAACATGACATGACTTGTATAAACGAGCATTACCAGAGGAAATTATCCAAAACAAATTCTTGCAGGAATGTAATAATATTCACCTATACTTAAAAAAGTATAGAAAGAGTGCGTGAGTATGGTTTTGCGCCGCTTTTAGCTATATCCCAGTATAACACTGCGGTGAAGACATCGGCTTCACAAACTGTACCCATCGAACCCGGGTCTTCGGTCGACGAGCAAACGTTTTAACCACTCCCGCCCAAGTATTTAAAAAAAAGACAAAGAACTGAAAAATATAATTATATAACCATATAATTTACCATCTCTGATAATAAGGTGCATGTACAAACCTGTAAAACATGAAATTAAACCTCAAATAAATACTATTATATTAAACGGTATTAAATAAACTATCATGTTCATGTTTGTTTCTATTGTGTTCATATTTTCCACAAAGAAATTTAACTATCTCAAATTTAGGCTAATTTAGTTCACAAATGTAAAAAACACACTGCACGTCAAATGGTTGTAATCACTCGACCTTAACAAGACCCGGCACGTCGACGATACAGTAAAACTCAACGTCTACGTTCTACGTCCAGACCTCAACGAAACCAAGAGGTTGCCATAGCTTGATCGTAACATCGTACCTACAAAATTAGTGAACAACGACACACAAAATGATTATAATATACGTCCATTTCCTTCAATCATGAGGAGGTTAAACAGGAATATATTTCCAAAACTGAAGTAATAGTAGCATTAAGTCGGAGTCGATGTAGTTTAGGATGTAACTAACGTCACCCCCGCACGCAACACGTGTCCGACAGCGTGAGTTACACACTCTTTTGCACGAAATCTGGGATCAAAGTTGTCCGTTTTCTCTGACAGGGGGCTGAAGGGCAATGTCGGTGAGAATATCGCAATAAAACGTCTTGGTCGTTTGGGGTTTGTTGAGTCGTACTTCTTTTCATGTGACACTTTCACTTTTTAAGCGAGACTTAGCTATAAACCAATGTCATTTTTTAATGTCCTGTAAGTGTCTTCGTCGGCACATATCGGTAGATTATTGTAATTTGTTGTTTGGGCCTAATTCGTTAAAAGGTATGAGAAACGGGCAAAACACATGGGTGATATATTATCCGTTACGGCTCTTCATTATTCAAAGGGTTCTTGAAAGGCACGAGTGCCCTTTTGGTGTGACATGCTGCAACAATTGCAGGTGCGTCCTTAGCAACCACGATCAGCTGATTGTGGGTCCGAACCTATAGTGTGTCAGCACCATCACCATCACCAACGGATAAAATATATATCACACATAATCTTTGACTTTCATGCCATACGAATAAAACTAATTGTTAATATTACTCTAAAACCCCGTTAAATTTACACTGAATCTCTCAAAACTCAAAGTGACTCACTCATTCAAACCTTTCGACAACATCCTTATTTTATGAGTGGTGTTTTGGGTTAAAATCCAGATTATATAAATGTTTTCCAGAAGCGTCTGGGAATAAACAATAGCATTACACGGTTAGAATTTGTTTTTCCGTTAGCTAGTCTGCAGGATTTCAGTACATCCGCTTAATCCGACTATAAGCGCGTGTGTTTATGCCTTCATGGGCCTACGCCCTATATACGATGTTAATGCAGGATGGAAAGCAGTATTTAATCACTAAGTACCATCATAATTACCAGCGTTAAGCTTCAAAGACACCGCCTGACATAAATCACATTAATTTGTTCATAAAATTGTCACTTTGGCAATGAAATGTACATACGTCAAGCTCGCATGTCCTTGATAGAAAGACACCTCAGCGATCTGCGAAGACGCTGATATAACTGCGAAACACACGCGGCTAAAAGGTACTCTCTTGGGTAGGCAACATAGCGTTGACTTTTCACATGAAAAGGACAAAACAGAATGGAAATTTGAAAAACGATATTGATAAAAATACCTTTCATTTCTCTATAGGGACCACGTGATAGAATATATGTTCCAGTAAAATAAATCAAAGCGCACGTGTTGGGTCTTTCGATGGCCGTCATACTGAGACACTGAGATGGATTTTGAAAAAAGTATTTTAAATATACGTCATAGATTTAATGTGTAACATCTGGTTTAGTATATAAGATAAAGTTATCAAAGAGCTGGTTTTTGGTAAGCTATCTTAAGATGTAACGTGTATTGTTGAATAAAAGGTAAAGTGTTCTTGGTGTCGGCTTTAATGATGTCATTTACGTCTCATGTCTTTCAAACCGAATTCCATAACGATATTAAAGGCACAAAAAAACGAATCTCTAGCTTGTGTCTTTCTTTGTGAACTGAAATTTGAAAGAGAAAACCGTGGGCTGTCATCAATTTCAGAATCCAAAGCCCGAGTTTCAAAACGGGTCTTTTGATACAATAATGAGTCAGAGAAAAGGGACTTGCAAGGTTGCGAAACGAATGCATGCACGTGCAGTAGAATTTATTATCTGCGAAGCTGAAACCACACGACGTGTAATCTCTTTCACCACCACGCGTGTGTTGCGGTATTTTAGCACCGTGATTACGAGATGCATTCTGCCGTCACGCTGCCTGGCAATAATTTGTGACAAGAGATATATTATGCCAGACACGTTGCATACGTCTGTTTCCCTCTTCCTATTCATCGGTGAAAAGCATTGACAAATTGTCCTTCCCTTTGTCCTTAATTATACAATACAAATCCGCCACAGGATCTAGATATGTCTTCAATACCCCGTGTCACAGCGCCACACAGGAAACAAGCTGTCTCACGTCATCTCGAGAAACACCGTTCCATTTTCACAGCATAAATCTCAATCTGGTCAGATCTCGCGAGAATACCGTGACGTCATAAGTGCGGAAAACTTCATCAAATTTCATTCTTAGTGGACATTGTTATATTTCATATTCCAGAGGAGGCACTGCTTCCATGTTGCGCGAAACCAATTAGATTAGCCGCGATGAAAAGCCAGGGCTTGGGTCCCTCGTGCGCGCTTTTATTTCAATCTAATGCCCTGTAATGGCCGCCAGTGTACGTTGTTACCAGTACTGTGCCATATTGCTTGGCTAATCTTGTTCCAGAGCGCTGGTGAACAGGGTCGAAGGTGGGTCCTCTGTCACGACCAGACAGCAGGGACATGGTCTTTGTCAACGTCCTTATTGAAATTTACGACCACAAAACAGCTGTTCCAGCCCAAAAAGACAATAAGATGGCAGATATTTTAGCAGAATGTCGATTTAGAGCACATCCTGACTATGGCTGTATTAGCCTTTCCCAGGAGGAACAGGATCTTTCCTGTTGGAACTGTCCATCCGCTGTGGCGGAAATATTGCATTAAGGCTTATGACAGTAGGTTAACTATAGAGCATCACTACTGATACGCTCTAACGTAAACCAGGAGCTGCTATGAAAACGTTAAGTGGATGACATTGATGATTGCTAAACTACCCTTAGTGTCACATGTGACATTGATATGACTGCTAAACTACAAATTATGACTCATGCAAAAACGTGACTGTTCTGAGACATATGTGGCGTACTGATAGTGAGTTTCAAGTATTGCTATGTGCTGTTTTTGCGTGGATGATTTTCATCGACGATGCCGTTGCCGTCAAATTACCTCATGGGCCTTAGGAACAAGTATATTTCTTTGAGATCGAATAAATAAAAAAAGGTCAACTTTTGATATGATATCATCTGTGAGTCAGCAACAGGGCGTATTTACAGAGCATACAGTAAAATCTTGTAAACTCGAAGGACCATTTAGATTTATCGAGTTATCTGTAGTTCATGACAAGCGAAGCATGACACATTAATAAGGCTATATAATCTAACATGCTACATCGATTTAATGGAGTTCAAGTTAACGTTGGGCCAGTGTATGTATACTGTAGGACACATTCGCAAGACACTGTCGTAACCTTGTGACACAAGTCCAATTTCTACTAAACCCTACACCCCTTTTGGATTATACTGTTATGATAATATATGGATTATGTTGGCTGTGGCCAGTGGTCTGGAATGCTATTTTTGTTCCCAATAGGGGGGCACGGGTGTCCCAGTCGTCTAAGGCACCGCGATTCCCTTGGGCACGCCAGAAACCTATGACTGTGTGTTCGAATCCCGGTTCGCCCCGATTATGTTTCTAGGTCTGTCAACACCATACCCGTGCTCGTGGGTTTCATCGAAGTGGTAAACGTCTGAGACCTGCATCACTTCGGGCTTTCCTCCCATGTTAAGCAGACACACCGTGATATAACTGGAATACTGTTAAAAGCGGCGTTAAACTTAACTTACTCACTCATTCTTGAACCATATGTTCCCGTATTGTTTCAGATAAATAATTGACTTACCTTTGCAGGTGTTTGTGACAAGTGCCACCGGTAAGGATACACTCACCTTCTCGCGAACACCTTTCACTATTCATAAACACATGCTTACGGTATGGTCCGAATCGTACATGGAGTCTGCTCTATGTGGAGATGTTTTATGAATATGGAATGTTTTGTCGCGCATATGTACACTATCATAACGGTTAATATGAGAGAGGGGTCATACCTGGGCTGTTTCCTTAGTTTGCCCATGTTGTCAAAATATCTATGTAATTGAGCAATTAAGCAGAGAAGTGAATTACAACAAAATTTAGTAAACAATATTCATTATATATAAGCATTTTGCACACACCTGCAAATACGTTAAGCACCGCTTGCTATATATTTCCATATGGAATTGTTATATTTTAGTCATTTTTCTAACATATTTTTCTTTACTCATATTGAAATACAGAAACCGTCATCGATTTTCTAATGACAAGTTTTTGAATTTCTCCACGACAATAGTTAGTTGAATACCCTTCTGACCCTTCATATAACATAGCTCAGTATTTACGACCATCTGGTGGAAAAAAGCGTTCCTGTACCAATTGTCCAAGAGGAATCGGTGGTATTTTGGACTAAATCTAAATGAGATCCATGTCATATGTGGATATTTGAAAATAAACAATGGGCAGTGCTTAACTTGATTTCATGCTTACATATTGACGAGTATATGTGTGGTACACAACTTAAGCTGTTTCGCGTCATTCTAAACTTTCCGCAAGAATAAAAGAAAGTCATTTCTATTATGCTCGAACTGATCTTTGGTGGAAGTAACCATTATGAAACACAATGCACAAAATCTCCCTTGGCCTACAAGCATAACAGTTACGTATAATGGGGTATCGTCTCCAAGCCGAGCCAGATATTGTTAAAGGAAGACAAAACCTAGAATTACATAATGCGTTTTGAGCTCAACCATTGCCTCTTTATACATCTTGTCACGAACCGATACATCTGTTTGTGCGTATCAAGCCTACATAGAATGAAATACACCCTTCTCCATGATCTGAAGGCGCCCGTATGTAATTAAAACCAATTAGTTCTTTGACAAAGGCTAACTTTTTCTTCAATTTGTTTCCATTACAATAATTATAGGGTTGCGGTCTGAGCCAAGGTGATATGATACCTCCTGTTCTTTTATGGTGGTCGCTTAGAGTGAAGTTTTAAAGCATTGAAATATTTGATCAAATTCTTAAGTGTCGCGGCCTGGGTGTAGAAGCAGTCAGGGGAAGCTTATGTTGACATATGGCCATAATGATATCAATAATATCCGTTGTAATATAGTTTTAAAAACAAATGTTCGTAGAAACGTAGAAACAAATTGATAAATTATGATAATGTGATATTGTTACTATTATCAACTGGCTGCAGATGAATGAATGAATGAAACACATCACGCTACATTGCATTTATGTACCAACATAATCCTGGAATCCTGGTTCCTTCAAAAATCTGGATGTAGAACTAAATGAAGCGGATGCGGATTGTTAACTACCTTGAAAAGAGTCTCTCCATCCATGTAATTGACAAAGAGCTTCAGCGAGTCGCCATCATCAACCTGACGTTTTGTCCTACGCGGTGGCAACACCCGCCACCCACCGTCTCAAAATGACTTATTTATTAGCCAGGGTCTTCTACTTCTTGCCACGAAATGAAGCGTGTGTATTAGATACACCTGGGCACAGGTAACACTTGACTGACAGGTGTGTGGTTTGTATGTCCCTGTCACGCTACGTGGTGGTCATTAACCTCAGCAAATCTACGTCATACCTCAATACGGTATGAACGCCTGTAAGACATGCTTGAGTGTCTTAATCAGTGTTAATTGTTTGATTAGTTCAAAAAGGTGAATGGTCCTACTTGACGTGTAAAATACAATTGTATTTTTTAAATGAGTTATATGATCGCAATATATATTTGGGTGCACCTTATGAGTCGGAGAGTAATGTGACTTCGGAATATATTGCCTAATGCGAATTTCATCATTTCATCCGATTTATTAATAAATTTGTGTTGTTTTTCTGAAAGAAATTAGAATATATACCATGTTTAGTTTTCGATTAAATATGCATGTTGGTATGCTCATGATGACAAACAAATTAGAGCATCAGTGCAGCAGGGTAAATCGATGTCCAAACCAGATCCAGAACAAACTGAAGAAAAACGTATATTTCACAGTTCCCCCTGTTTCACACAGACCGTATCTGTATAAGGATAGATCAATCATTACATGTATATCTCAACTTGAGATTGAGCAATATAAATAATACTCCGCCCTTCTCAACTTGACGGATGAACCCCCGTGGGTTAAGTTCATGTATCATATCCTTAAACCTTTCATCTTTCAAAGTTGATATGATGTGAGCTACAGCTATATTGGTGAGGTTACAGAAGTCTTTTAAAAGTCCAGAAAAGTAAGAATGCCTTCAAATCAGCACATCTTACTGACGATAGCCCACTAGCTTGTGTGTCATCCAAGTTATAATGTATTTTTTTACTGGGAACGAAAACCTAATTTCGTAGAGATGGGCTAGAAAACTTCAGATTTCAAAGTGACAGTTTTGCTTCATGCTTTCATTTCTGTGTCGCAAAAGTCGAAAAACATTAAAAAACAATTTGAAAATTGATAATATTGAATTTATATAATAGGCGTGAAAACTTGACATTATCTTGACGAATCAGTGATACATAAAACAGCAACAGAAATGTATCAAAACTATCTTGGGCAGATTTCCAGCATTGGTAGTGTATGACCAAAAGTGCTTTTTCATTTTCAAACAATGGTCAATAAAGGTTGTGTATCATTACATTTTTTTCTAATTCAAGGAACGTCATTCCAAAAGTAATATTTAATATTTGAAACATATCTTTAAGACGCAAGGAAATACATAAAGCTTTGTAAAATGTGAGCACTAATTAGAAATGTAATGCTCTCTCAGAACATGATTAATAATTTGTCGTTTGTCACCCTTATTACAACTTTTTTTTAAAGATTTAACCTGTAATGATGGTAAAAATGATTGATAATGAAGATCATTATTTCTAACATTCAACGTGGGCATGTCCCCTTATTCAAACTGCAAAATACACATTCAGGAATAATTGGATTTTTTTCAGGTCATTTGTCATATTTGTCAACCTTATCCGTGGCATCATGAAAGTTTCTGGAAATGGCAATTTGCGGTTTACATCTGTGGAAACTTCATTTGAAACTGACAAGCAAGGAATTGAAATCCATCATACAAAACCGTGCCCGCTACACAAATTAAAACAGAAATCTACATCACCTTCTGTCATCAATAACCACAATTTATCCACAAGTCGAGATAAGAATCTAGATTTCGGTTATAAATTGCAGAACACTGAAGATGGTGGTATAACGACACTGCCAAATCGCCCGATTGCAGATATGGACGCTAATTTGTACGAGATCGATTTCTACTCGCACTCTTTGAAGTTCACGCTTATTAATAGACAGTTTCCTTTTTATGCCTCGCCGCAAAATTCACGGCAAAATTTTGTTGAGACTTCTGTTAAAGTTCAAGGCGATAACTCCGGAAACTTTAGGCTTCACAAGTAACTGGCTACAGTCATTAAGGCGCTGCTCTTCAGAAGTGAGTACAGGGCAGAAAAAAACCAAGATGGCCGTTGCATTATTGTAGCAAATGCGACTTAGGTGAAAGGTCTTTTGAAGGAGAAGCAGTTCTAGATTAATCTACTTAGATAACGGAACGATCCAGTGATGCGGGAAGCACGAGGCTAGATTGCCTCTTTCAAATTCCGCGTACACTTGAATAAGGTTCACCAGGCGTAACTCCGGTAAAAATGAATTTCCGCCCGCGCATGCGCTGAGCTTCAGAGTTAACAGATCCGGTCATAGATACTTCCGATTCAGAAACCTTTTCCACAAATTCCATTTCCAAGTTTGGCGATTATTTCGAACGTGTTCTTTATAAACTCTCTTAGTCATCTATTCGACTTTCCAGGCCTTTGTGACCAGGCCAAGCTTGAAATAGAGTAACGTTTCAATAACAATATCAACTCCTGGCCGTAACTTCTTAAGCTGGTTATATTCTGATTGCCAAAGATGCTGTACAATAAGGAATGTGATTGTCCTTGTATGAACCAGACTAGAGCTCAGCTTTAGATCAATGGAGGTTGTCCCCTTCCATTATTTGGTTAGTAACGAGGGACAATTCAAGAGCGGAATATTTGAATTTTTAAAAGTAAGGAAATTAAAATTCAATCTGGAGGAAATACGCGTTTGTGCCCTGCTTTTTTACGTCGTAGAGGAAACACGTGTGAGTAACAGTTACTTCCTTTCTGTGTGATCGCGTCAAAGAGATTATTAAACAGTTTCTGCCACAGATGAGGTGCGGTGACAAGAAGTTTAACGTCGTCTTCTAATATTATTGCACTTATGTAGCGTTTGTTTGTTTGTTGTTTAACGCCACACTCAGCAATATTCCAGCTATATGTCAAAAATCGGATCTGGACCAGACTATGCAGTGATTGATATCATGAGCATCCATCCACCCAATTGGAATATGATGATAAGCATCAACCAATTCAGCGAGCCTGACCACCCGATCCCGTCAGTCTCCTCTTGTGACAAGCATGGGTTCCTGAAGACCAATTCTAACCCGGATCTTCACGGGTACTTATATAGCGAGGCTCGCGTGTGTGGCTGCTTGTATTAGTTTGGACTAGTGTCGGTTTTATGGTCCTTACCACTGGGATACCATGATGCAGGTTAACATGAATACCCCACTCAGACACAGTTTACTGACTCGGAGCCGACCAACTCTTGTTTTATGCCCTAAAAGCCGGGTGCCAGACAGGACAAGAGCAAGTACAATCTCATTGACGCGGCCAGGGGATCGAACGCCTACTTTCTGCTCTCTGGGCAGACGCTCTATCGACTAGACCACGGAGGCGGTCGTTTCAGCCATAGCGATCTGAGACGTGCATGATAAAATCTTTAGTTGACAAACTCGGAGAGTGTTTGAGAGAGTGAGTGAATGTTGTTTAACGCCGCGGCCAGCAATGTTCAAGCAATATCACGGCGGTCAGTAAATTATCGAGTCCGGCTTAGAATTGGTCTTCAGCAACCCATGCCTGTCATAAGAGGAGACTATGCTTGTCGTAAGAGGCTCGCTGACTTGGTTGATGAAAGTTATCGCATCCCAAATGCATAGATCGATACTCATACTGTCGATCACTAGACCGCCGACAGATACTAAGTAGGTAGAATAGAGTGTTGAGTTAAACGGCAAACAAACAAACTAAATGATCGAGCCTGGCCCAGAAACACCACGATGTCGGGGCGTGATCACTCGTCGCCAAGCTTGTCACCGAGCTTGACATCCGATGCAATGGATTCGCCTCTTACTACAAGTCCCGGGGACCTATTCCAACCATGATCCAAAGGGAGAAATGCTGGTATGCGTTCATATAGACCGTACACTAAAAGCGACAGACCAAGGTCAGTCTTTCTTAACCAATAGGTATTTTGCAAGAACCGCTTTCAAAACCGCCCGTCTTGTCAAGTTCAAAGCGGCTTTAAAACCAAACTCACTCACTCACGGAGTTCACGAATTCAATCGGAGAAAATACGATTTTTGTATCATTTGTATCATTTACATTGGCACAATAAGCCAATCTAACAGATCAATTTCCAGTTAAATTTAAAAAAAAATATAATTGACATTTTTTGTTGTTGAACTGATTAACATCGAGGACTGATGGACAAATTCATTTTAACATATTGTTTAGTTCGAAGTATTGTTGAATTTAAATAATAGTATCCAATTACTGAATATGTGCACGTGAGTTTGTTAGTGGAATAATTGACACTTCTTGCACAATAATCAACAGTTTCGATATTGGCATCGTGGTAATGTTAGTTTTGTGGGAAACAGTACTTAACAAATTCCCTGATATTTTCCTAACGACAATGGGTATAATAGCTAAAGCTCTTCACTTTAGGAACGAACGAAAACAACATGTTTGTTAAGGAACAAACTTTGATTAATTACGAATCTTTCAACTCTCAATTACCGAACAATAGGATTGTAATTATATGATATTTGAGGCATTCTCAACACAGACTTTCATTCCTAATTGTGATGAAAATACAATTTAATCACCCCGTATTCTCGCGACAGACAGTACGCTGAAAAGCTGTCGTTTTCAAAACATGAGACTTGGGTCTTAATTTACACTTGTTTAGTGTTTATCTTGCATATTGAACAAAGAGTCAGAAAACCACGCAGTTCTCACAATGGTCGCTAAGTTGATTTAACGTTGTCTAGGTCGGTTGTGCAAGTATAAAAATTTCAGCAAATGCATTGTTAACTCCTGTCGTTAGGTTTTATAAAGTAGACAAAGGGTTTACATCAACTGTCTGTTCAGATCAACGCACATTTGCATGGCTTCCTTTGTTAATAACAAACCTACAAAATATGCATTTAATCGGTTTTAAAAGAATAGACCTCTCACGCATGGACACCCCGTGGTCGATAGAAAGTATTCACTGACAGAAATTCTTGTAAAAAAATCAATCCGGTTCTCGAACAAAAAAGCCATCAATACTGCAAATTTCCAAATGCATTTTAAATGCATATTTCAGTTTGCAATTGATTAAGGTGCGGTTTTCACATAGTGCTTAACGCGTGCCAATTGTAGTGAGTAGGAACCCAAGGTTTTTATGCCTTTCTACAATAGATAGTTTACCAGAAGACGGATTTATCAAATTCACTCTCATTTCAGACTGATATGATAATGTGTTAATACGGTTTTAATAACTATTTTCCGACAATACAAACTAATCACATCTCACTCGTCTCCTGGCGTTTGATTTCCGCTTCCTCTCAAATCCATGTGAACCGGAAACAGGTCAAGTGTCATGCGCAATGAGGTAAATCGCTTTTGAGCGATTACTTTTTAACTTGAGCTCTTTGAAACCTTCTCATCACCAAACAAAGCGTGAATCGGTAATTTTTTAACCAACTCGCATTATTATACAACTATTACCTCTTTAACACTTATAACGATTTTGTTTAAGTTTTAATACAAAAATATCGAAAGAAATCTGAGAAATTTTCGCGGCTGGCAACATATTTCAATAGGGCGGCCGCCTCTTTGTTAAATGGTAATTCAAACGGGTTTGATCGATCCGCGATGAATGAATACATTTGCATTAGCCGTTACATGCTCTTTGTGGTTTGTGTGGCTCTCTCTTGGAAGGAAACTGCTTGAATTAGTGGTGAGCTTTGCATGACGGTCCTGGCATCACGAGCGTGTTTAATACTATTTCTAATGCCCAACTCTTCTCGCGGTTCTAACCGCAAATCTCGTGTGGCTCAAAATCGCGGTATGACAAATGCATGTGCGTGCGCGCGAAGATCGGGTGAAAAAGAATTAACAAGGGAAACCTAACCTTGGAGGCTATGATATCCAATGTTTGCAATCTTTTCCACACATAACAACGATGTTTGTCATCTGGAAACTACACAGACAAATAACGATTATTTAAAATGATTTTACGAAAATTAGAGCATTTGGATGTACATTATTATCAGCCTTTTAGTTGTGGATGCATTTGAAAACGAGACAAGACTTGGATTGCGGAGTATGGTTTTTGAGATAAATGTAGCCTTGCAATATAATGCATCTGTTAAACCTCGCTAATCTGGACGGTAGGTTATTCGTGAAATCGTCCGGGATAAAGAATATCCGGATTGCGAGTCATCATTTGCGGAGTACTATCTTTAGTCCTTAGATGTTACTTTTCGGGTTTTCACGGCGTATATTTTCATATGGATGTATCAGTAGGGTTTTCTTATCAGTTGGTCTTCCTCTCGCGTCTATACAAGAGTTGCGTCCCTTTCATTCCGCGGGACCCCGCAATGCGCGGGAAGATAGCTGGGTTTCGATAAGTAATGTAGGTAAATACGGTATGTTAACTGGCAGATTCATAAATCACATTGTTTTTAACGTTATTATGAGAAAATGTACTCAGCTTCCTCATCTAGATGGGGGTGCTGGGGGTGACTCCCTGTTTTTCACACACGTTACATGTTTACAGAGTCCTCGGCCAGGTCACATGGGTATTACGTGCATCCCTCTTTCAAAACCCCGGATCCGCCTCTGATCAACCCATTTTGATTGAGAATTCATTTCGTGAGTGAGTGAAGTTTAATTTAACGCCGGTTTGGGAATCTTCGAGTGAGTTAGTTGGGTTTAACACCGCATTTAACAGTATGCCAGTTATATCACTATATGACGGCGTGTCAGCTTAATGTGGGAGGAAAGCCCGGAGTGAAGCAGGTCTCAGACGTTTACCACTTCGGTGAAACCCACGAGCACGGGTATGGTGCTGACAAACCTAGAAACATAATCGGGGCGAACCGGGATTCGAGGGAATCTTCGAGATAGTCGGTGCGCCAAGAATGAGTTTAAAGCGTCGGTGTGTCGAGTTGACGCAACCACTGTACACACTGATCACCACCCTAATCAAGTGATATCGCATATAAAAAAACCCACATGACCTAAACTTTAGTTCGAAGTTTGAAACACAAGTAGGGGGTGTTATTTTATTACTGTCATATGTAAGACTTTGGTATTGTGTTCGTTTTAGGTGATATTAATAATAAATAATAATTACAAATTTAATATACATGTTCATATGAGTGTTATGATTTTAGAGTACATTGTTACTTGATCAATGTCGTATTCTATGAAAACGCGGTATCACATTATGTAAATAAACAATGAAAGTTTCACATTATTGGTATTCGATATGCTCCCTTAAACGGAAATCGAATTATGAAACTAATCTGAAAATACACATCGTTAGGGTTGTAATTAAACAAGAGCAACAGAATATTTATGAATAAAAGGATGCGATGGTTCATCTCTTTCTGCACAACAACAATACTAATACAATAATATATATAATACACAAGCTGAGTGCAGTTAGCGATAAATAAGATACAATAGATGGACACATCATAATTGAAAAGGGTTCTTTTATCGTTCCAATCCAGTAGTATTATCGGATTTGTTGGCTACCGACAGGTGCAAGGTCATTTAATAAAAAGAGATTCTCAAAGGAACTTGTAGCAAGAACGAAATGGAAGTTGACTGTTGTTATTCCGAACAAGTTTAAAGTGGTGATAAATGGTGTTTTTGAACGTGCATTAACCTGAAACTGCAAAAAGTCGTTAGATAATTACATTTTTGTTTTTATTAACACCTAAAAGTTGTTATCAATGTGTTATCCAACAAGTTTTCGTTTAAGTTTGATTTTACAAAATTACACGCAGCGCGGTGATAGATATTTCAGGGGGCGTGTCTACTGTTATGTAGATAGCAGACGCGTCTCAGGTTTCAACACGGAAGGGGCCGTGTCGAGCCTATTCTCTCCAGCAGAGGGCGGGCTTGTGGGCTTTTCAACATCACAGCGTGTATTGTGGTGTGTTTAGCCACCTGTTGTCAATAGCGATAGTTTGATGTCTTTGTGTAGTGCTGTATGTGTCACAGTAATATCATAATTATTTCCTTTTTCTAATTGTATATTTAAAATGTATATTAAAGTACATTATATTCAAATGACAAATAAAAAATTGTATTAAGTATTGCCGGCCTCATGGCATTTAGTGAGTGAGTGAGTTGGGTTTAACGCCACTTTTAACAGTATTCCAGTTAAATCACGGCGTGTCAGCTTAATGTGGGAGGAAAGTCCGAAGTAATGCAGGTCTCAGACGTTCACCATGGCCTTTAGTACTAAACGCAATGAGACTTATAGTAATGTGTCATATCAACGCCACTCTGAATAGAAAATGATATTAGCAACATTCTTGATATACATGTGTAATAAGACAGGCAGTTTCTTTTTCAATACATTCCAGGCCTTCAAAGATTCGAATTTTTCTCCCTCGTTGGATAGATATTAAAGAATAAACTCAATAAACCTTTTACGGGTAACTACATAAAACAGGACAAACAAGAAAGAAGTGGTATTTATCTTCTATGAGTTGCAAATTAGACCTTCTACAAGGGTGCACGAGTGCATCATGATATTCAGTATTCGTTTAATACATGATTTAACTGAAGATGAGAAAATGATTTTAAAGAGAAAAGTCATTTATACTAACATGACGAGCCCAAAATACCTCGGTACAGTTGAAATACATACATACATACATACATACATACATACATACATACATACATACATACATACATACATACATACATACATACATACATACATACATACACACACACACACACACATATATATATATATATATATATATATATATATATATATATATATATCCTATTCACATCCTATTGAGACACGATTATTCATGATACATACATATGTAGATGATTTCACGGGATTTGCTTTATGCCTATTCGATCATTAATTATGTGAAAACTTGACAGATTTCAGATTTAATATGAAATACTTAACAATTTCGTTAAGTATTAAATCATGACGAATGTTCTAGTTCACATAAAATCAATGGTTATAGTCACACTGCTCGAAACTTTATTCACTATCCAATCATAGGATTACAACTACACAAAGGGAAATATAATAAAGGAATTACTGAACAAATGTACATGTGGTGATTCTATTATTATGAATCATATCACAAATTATGAATTATAACACATATTGTACTTAGGTTTGGGTGTTTTGGAGAAGGTGTTTCCAGGTTGTTCGGGCCGCGTGTATGCTGTATGATGCAACATTCATGTACAGAGCTTTACTACTTCCCAATCTACCCGTGAAGATCTGGGTTAGAATAGGCCTTCAGAAACCCATGCTTGTCTTAAAAGACGACTATGCTTGTTGTAAGAGGCGACTAACAGGGTCGGGTGGTTAGGCACGCTGACTTGGTTGGTGCAAGTCATCGTATCCCAGTTGTGTTGATTGATGTTCATTATGTCAATCACTAGATTGTCTGGCCCAGACTCGATTATATATAGAACGCCGCCATATAGCTGGGATATTGCCGAGTGCAGCGTTAAACAAAAAAACAACAAATAAATAAAATGTCCAAATCATGTTGTAGGCCTAAACATGGATAATGTAATAGTTATTAAAGTACACAACACATAAATATGAAAGAATATAAAATACATTACTCATTACTACATACAAGTTCAACATAAGCACGTGTAAATAAAAAAGTACAAAGCCTTTTTAAAACTTGCTTCTGAAATAAAATGTACAGAGAAAGACATGTACACGTAAGATATTTTCTGCTTTATAAGTAGAAAAATATGCTTGTATTATTGTATGAACTTACTGAATGGTATATGTTTAACAGTGACTATTTATTGTTTGTGAGAACGATCATTTTTCTTTCCACATTGTGTCGGAACCATTAAATACATCGATAACTACAACCGAGTAAAGCGATTAGAAATCTGGACGGATTGAAATGACAAGACAGGTCCCAATAGACCCTGTGGTGTTATGTATTATGAAGTGTCATTGTTTAATTTGATTCATACAGGAATATCCTATGGCCCTTCTAATTTTTACCTTGATTTTCCT
Source organism: Haliotis rufescens (assembly GCF_023055435.1). Taxonomy (NCBI): domain Eukaryota; kingdom Metazoa; phylum Mollusca; class Gastropoda; order Lepetellida; family Haliotidae; genus Haliotis; species Haliotis rufescens. The sequence continues at coordinate 53,086,326 of NW_025963779.1, read as the reverse complement.
CCTGTGACATGTTGTTTTGTTCTTGGGATGATAAATGACTGCACGATGGCCTATGAATGGAATCTCCCCTCTTGACGGCCTCACGTTGCAGATGAATTAAGGAGTCCACACAATATTATAAATTTTTCATTTCAGGAAGATTATGATTTATTTGTCGTTGATTTCGGTCGATGTTTCTCCATTACATTCCCCTCGTATTCTTCATACAGATGATTTTATGTTGTAGACAAATTAGCACAATGGGGAGGATCGCTGAGGCTTAATGGGTTTTGTCAATATTTGCAATCACTGTGCCTTGTCATTCGAAGCTGATGCTTGCGTGTACGTTTCATGTATGCAAATTCTGCAGGTTCTTCTTTTGATTGTTTGTAGTTAACGTATAACTCAGCAATCTACCAGCTATATGGCGGCGGTCAGTAAGTAGTCGAGTCTGCACCGGACAATCCAGTGATTGATAATCATGAGCATCGATCTACGTACTTAAAATACGATTACATGCATCAACCAAGTCAGGGAGGCTGACCACCCGATCCCGTTAGTCGCATCTATTGACAAGCATAGTCGCCCTTTGCGGCAAGCATTGGTTGCTAAAGACCTATTCTCTATCTACCCGGATCTTCATGGATTCTTCTTTTGAAGTAATGAGATTCATGTATATTATTTAAATAAATTTCAAAATTTAAACTTATCTTTTACGACTCAATAATCGTTCAAGCGTTTAAACATTTAGGCTGTATTGTTTTGGCAGTGTTTCTTTGAAAATATCATAAATCATATTCAACAAAACACATTGTAACCCTGTTTCTAAGCAGAGAATGATTAATGAAATAGGAACCTGCCATGATGAAATTAACACGTGGAACAGACATGCTGTGCTGCTGCAGCATGGTGAAATGTACAATAGCGTCAAACGACACATGCTTTATAGTGAGAAAATCAGATAGTATCTGCACAACCATAAATAATGTTCATGGCCTGTGTGTCACGTGTTGATTGACTGATATGTACACCATATGCATATCTATATACATGTGTATGGGTAGGAGTAATTTAAGATAGAATGTGTCACGTTGTAGGTTAAGGTTATCGTGAAGACGGTTACCTTTTTGTCATTTAAGTTTTCACGAATGAGTTTAACGATATTGTGATTATTCATTGGTTATTCATTACTAGATTCTGTTCAAATCAAACAAAGAATAATAAAGCCCTAAATAATCTAGATGGACGCTTTTGATTAATTCAACCATTTTATTCAAGTAGTTTTAGACATAAAGGTTTAACATTGATATGCGAAAAGGGAGATTTATGCCGTATTAAATGTATATATAACGTCATGTTGGATATGACGTTACATATAAGGCAAAACGTAAAAAAGCAAATTATTCATAACTCCTCCACAAAGGATTGCAAAATTATAACGATGTAAAAAAACAATATTCATGTTGATAATCATCATCTAATGACGCTACGTCACTAGGGCAGAGTTCAGTTATTTTAAATATAGCGTAAAAGTCTCTTTCTGACCTGTCTCTCGTTCTCAGCTTAGACAGATCGCGTATTTTTTATGCTGTGGCCCCCCATTTGGTCTACCGTATTCACAGCTGGGCTAAAGTAAGATTAATGTACACAAATAACACAACACTTGGAAATCTAATTTTCATTCATGCACCACACAGCTCCTATGCACAATCACATAACATATGTCCAATAATGAGTTAAAATTACATCCCTCCATTCACAAATGACATCTATCTGTGATCCCCGCTGCACCATGTACTATTCAAGCGCCCTAGTTCGACCTCTATAAATAGGTTTATAAGCCTCGTAACAGCCTATCATCAAAAATGACACAGGGTAAAAATACTACAACCTTTACCCAAAATGAGTCATTATACTCCGTTGTTATTTCACTAAATGCCTCACACTCCAATCTGTCGGGTCTGGCAAGCTAAATTTAACTCATTCATACTTTTGACAAGAATATCCTTTTTGACCTTGGGCCAAAACTCACAAGGTCACGCCCTTGTCTTGTCACCGAGATCCTAATCTTATTTAAGGTCAAAGAATGTTAATATAACCCCTACTAGAATTCCTACTGGACCACAGACTCGTTCTACTTGATACTACTACTTAACATACAGATCTAAATCCTCAACGAACACAGATACAATCAAATCTCAATACACACTAAAATCCATGTCTCTGTTGAGTTAAAAGAATTTGGCTGTATAAACTTCAAAGGGCAGTGTCGCGTTTTCAACTTATATAATCACTTCCAAAAAGTCAGCTGCAAGCTCCGACTTTTACCCTTAAAGGTCACGTGGTAATTTATTCTTATTATAGAGATGATGAGATAAATGCACATAACGACCGTAAGATAAATAGCAAATTATGCCTCTATTGAGTAAAGCCATTTGTTACAGCCCGACCTGTCACCCCCTCCGTAATACAACATAATCATAAGAAATAGCATTCGAGCCACAGAGGTGATACAATCACTGGAGATATATCTAACTAAATCTACAGTGTCAATTTCAAATTAAATATAATTGTAGAACCACCCCCCAGCTGGGCCGAGTATGTCTATTTCATGGGGATGATTGCTACGTGCATGTACATGTGAAATGAACACGGGTTAAATAAACTTGACGTTTTGCTATGACTCTGGAGCATATAGTCACAGTTATTTAACACCGTGAGGCCGTGATACGGCACTTATCGCAGCAATGCATGTATATGAAGAACAAGAATACCTTCTCGGTGTGGTTGAATACAAGTGTACATTACGTGAAATTAAGCAACGTTCATTAACTCTATGGATAAGGAAAAATTAAAATATTATGCATTCTTGCAGTCGCAAAAAAAGTAATTTTGATATAAAAATTAGGAAGATAAACAATTGGTTTATGGGGTATTTTTGTGTACAAAACGCGACTGTTTATCGAAAATCTAACAACAGGGCGTTGCTTGTTCACAATAAAAATATCCCAAACATAACATGGCGTCGCATTCATTGAAATATTTAACACAGAGCTCTGTTCTCTTGATAGGTACTTCATAGAATTTAAACTTATATTCGTTTATGGTTCATATAATGATAGTTATGTTTGCACGGTATATGAAAATGGATAATCTTTTGAACTCTTCTATACAGCCAATAACATCATTATATTCGATAGTAAAATCAGTGTATATATGCATGTATTCCCATGGTTAGAAAGGGTCACCGGAATGTACCGGAATGTACCGGAATGTAGCGACATGTGAGAAATCATTGTACATATTGATTCAATATACAATGACTTGTCACAAGAGTTGATAGAACATCTAAACGATCAATTCGACCACAGCTGGATGTACCATAGAAATTGATTTAGTTACAAAGGTTTATATATTAAACAGTTAATGTTATTGGAAAGTTATCTTTTAATACCGAAACTCAACTCCCATCACAAGTAAAGTTTCAGACTACAAATCATAACTTTCCAATTAAGACTTATCGAAATACCTAAGTCTCTAAATAGATAGTACGTAGTTCCTTATCAGTGTTTGATGAATTTCATCTGTCGATGTGAGCCCTTTACACAATTAGGAGTTAGTTATATACAGCTGAATGTTTGTTGTGTGCATCAAAGGTGAAGGCACTGAATTTCTTGCCACAATTTCTAGTTTTTTCAACATATTGAATAAGTACAATGACATTGCTTTATTTCTTAGCATCCTGATCAGTTTGTAAACAAAGGTAAATAATTGTAACATACGCTCTTGTGGTATTGTTTGAGGTTTAGGAGAATCAAGATTATACAAAATGTCGATAATATTGAGTTTAACGTTAGCCCCAGCTCCCTGTGACAGATGTAATAAACACGTGTTATATGGTGATGCATACACTGCACATTTCATTACGTGTGTGTGATATTGATTGCTGAGCATTGTCAAGAGGCTAGGGCCACAGTTTATCCAATATTAGCGGTGAAAGACAATACATGATAAGTAGTTACACACTGATAGTGAAATATATCAATGTATATTGCACCGGGGTCAGTAATGAGACAGGCCTGAGGGGGTAATTAATATCAACATATATGAAATGTAAAACAAAGGGATAGTACTATGATTAATGCACCGCGTACAATAGTGATACATGTTGATAGACTGGGGTCAAACTGTGTACTAGTAACAAATTAGTTATTGAGAGACAACTGTTTTGTGTTAGTTCGCCTTAAAAATGTAATCAAAACATTTAAATTCGGGGTGAAATTAGAAATTGAAGAAAAAAATCGTTAAACAAGTAAAGTTACGTATTCGTAATAAAATTGTCGGATTTGTGAGTGAAACAGGTGAACTTGACATTCATTGTAACGAACTCGGTTATTCCGAAACATTATTATCTCGACTTCAAAACGCAGTTCGAACACACTATGTGGTCCACTGTTTCTCGATCATTCGGTTATATCGAAGTCGGTAATGGTCCCTTTTACTTGGGACTCAACGAGGTCCACTCCAGCTGCAGAGACGCTTTGATAGTGTTCGCTAATGCTTGAAGGATGTATTTAATGAGTGAATTTACAGGTACATAAACCACCCTTTAAACGAAGAGCCTTGTCATATTCAATATTAAGCTAATGTGTGATAATAAATTTATAACTTTAAAGCTTAAAGGATCTGGTCAGTACCTTAGGATTTGTAAGAATGAGCATAAACTTCACAAAAAAGGTCTTTAAACATTGAAATTCTCATTTTACAATAAACGCTAAACAGACATAAGTTATGTGCAGATGTCACGCAATAACAGAATATGACACGGCGATCTAGGTGCATTGATATGTGTGTCAGTGTTGATTATGTCTCGGTGATGTGTCAGTCGCTGATAGTCACAGGTACAACTACCTGTTTAGTCATTAACGCCTTTCACCTGATATGGGTGCTTGCCTTATACAAAGTTGATGTACATAGGTGTCAATGAAACGATTGGTATTCCAAAAACATCAACCACCATATGTTGTGCAAGAGGCAAGATTAACATTCGTATATAGCAATTTAAACAATATGCGTTTGCCTCAAAGTAAATCTATCCTGAACACTAAACCGAATATGTGTATTATGGTATTCTACATTGAATTGGGAATATATGTACAATGCACTCTTAAGTCAGGGCCTCGTTAATCTGGTGACCCCACAATCTGGACAAGTATTGCAGAAACGTCTGCATACAGAGAGGAATATTCATTACTCGGTACATACGATTGGTTAATCTGGACATTTAGTAATCTGGACGAGTTCAAGGGGAACTGTTAAGTCCGGACTAACGGGTTTGGTTGTATGTCAAAGTAACAAACATTATGTTTATTTTGTGTGTTTGTGGCGGACGGGATACAAACGGGATCAAAGTGGGTGATCTTCAGTGTCATTCAGTAAATTGATTATTCAAGCCGTTTCAATTAGACATAAATGTTGAACCGAGGTTAAAGGAGCATGGAGGTTGGGGGGTGAGTTTAGAGGTGGGGGTGAGGTCACCTGTGGTCAAGGGGGAGGTAATGAGACTGTAGGTCAGAACTGACCGCCCTTCAGACTGACACAAGCGATAAAGATTGGAGAAAATGACAGACTTTGTCAGATATGATTGAATTATGATCAGATAAGAGATTGGCTTCGGACATCGAAATTGATTTACGAAAATATGCCAGTGTAGATTGAAATAACAACTGAAATGTACATGCGTATGATGTTCAAGGATTTGAACAAAAAAGTCTCTGATTCACTGGAACTTGAATGATCGTAGGTGCATCTGACTTCAAGTGGAAATGATACAAATAGTTTTAAACACTTCGAGATGTCATCCAAGGTTGTTCATTTCAAAAGACGTCAAAATGGTTATTTATCACAACTGATTATCATATTTCATTTTTCCACTCAAAAATGAATCATATATATATATTTTTCATAATATAATCAATCCTTTGAAGACATTACTTATAAATCCCCAAACTACCCTCTAGAATAAGTAGTTTTCCTCTTTTACACTTCACATATCGTTCAGCACTGAACACATTCCACCCAGAGGGAACCGTTTTTGGAAGGTAGGTGTAACGACAACCGCTACTTACACCATTACTGTTTTTTTCATCGTCAACGACGAGGCACACTACCTTTCACACCCCTATTTGTCTTCGTTATTACATATATTGTTGATATATTAAAAATGAAGAGTTTGGTAAGCCTACTTGGTTGTTTTCGTACTAATATTTTTTCTTTTTATGTTAATATACGTACATGCAAATCGCCCTACATCACCATATATTTTGTCTTCATACTGAACTTATTCAATACCGTTCAGTCCGTGTTGCATAACAATTAGCATCTTGAATGACGTTACATAAAAGCAAAATCAACATCTAGAATATACTGGTCTTACATATGTATGAAATTATGTGATTATTTAATGATGTTTTTTTCTTCGATATCACATTTGCAAACTAACACTATTTATGTCATATCGTTAACCATTTTTCTATTACATATAGCTTCTTAGATTTTACTATTTGATTTGTCGATATCTTTCATACCATATCTTCCAAATCTGTCCAAATAACATCGTGGGGGCTTTTAGATAGTCTCCTTTAAAACAAAAGCCTTAGCATCAAAATCAGAAGGGTGTCTTTAATACCCAGGCACTAAAGGCAAGTAATTTCTCCAATATTCCGTTTGTCATTAGTTTAGCCTTGGGCTGGATTTGCATTTCAATCACAATTAGCAGTCCTAGCCCCGACCTGTCGGCTCCAGTGGTCGGATGAGGTTGGAGATCAAGTGAAAGTGGGAGGTGGCCGAACTCGGACTGTGGTCAGGACCTGATGGTAGCACTCCAGGGACAATCTCTCGCTGGTGTGACCACACTGAAATAATTTAATTATACACAGCTACGAGGTACGGACCCCAGGCGAGGTTAGGCTTGTGCTATAAATATGAAATATGATTTAGACATCCATGCAATATACATGGAAAGATGATTGGAGATTAGAGTAATGGTGGAATTAATCTGATATTGACATGATATTGACATGATATGGACATCATATTTGATACCGAATACGTGCATTGTGATTTTGAAATTGGTTCCCTGCAAGAACGAGAAAATGAAGACACTTGGCTTGAAATAGCTAACTTGTTGTTATTACCTGCTTTCGCTGTAACATATCGTGTTACATGTTACAGGGCTGGAATCAAAGACGAAGATATTTCAAAATTCGATTTTGTATGATTTAATACAATGCTTATCCTTGAATGACTTATTTCAATATCTGTAAACGTACCTCGTTTGTTTTTATTACCCGATATTCCTGTTTCACGACTGGAAGGAAGAAGTCGTATATTTTTCATTTTTCATAATTTTCAGTTCAACTTCCCCAGCAGGTACATACAGGTATGGATTTTCATCTCATTGAAACAATATCTGACGGTACACATGTTGAAACAAAGATTTTTCATTTTAAATATAATCGATTTTTTGACAATAGCAGTGGTATGATACTTCACAAATGCCCACGTATAAACGTCGCTGATGCGAATATGTAAACAAATGGAATCATTGTTGTCATTACATCCATCATTTTTTATTTCAAATTAAAAAAACCTCCTGAAATGTGTGTCAAAGTGTAATTAGTCAATGAAAAGATATTATTTTTGTGCCACACTTGTACGAAAAGTAACGCATTTCAAGTCAAGTATTCTATGTTTTACAACAAAAATAAGCGCTGGCGAGCCTATAAAAGAGTTACCAAATGAAAGTATGTTATAGCTATGATAATTGATGCCCGTATTTGTAACGCAATTAATATAGCCCCATGTTTATATACAACAGTACAGTTTACTGATATGCAAAGGTCCACTGATCGGGTTTTGGTCAGCCCAACTACCTTATAGTGATTAACCATGGTTTAAACTTCAGTTCAAATTTTCCAGACTTTATATTTTATAAAAGTATTTCGACTAAATCCCCCTTCACGCCATTAACCTTCATTTGTGTTTAGCACACCTTATATTACAGTGTAACTGTCTGGTTTTCACGTGTTAATTACAACATATGTTGAAGAGCTGAAACACCTGTGTTTGCAATTTAGAGTTCAATCAGCTCACAAAAAGACTGTCGCTTCACATCGATATGGCGAAGACTTTATAACCAGGCCAGGCTTTTGATTTAATCGAGGATAAGAATGTGAGTCCTACATAGAGTAAAATAACTCAGGGTATGATCAGGTAATGATTAAGTTAAATAATGAATGGAATCCTGTACAATAGATAAATTCGAATATATGTATATAAATTAACTTAAAACATGACAATCAAAATTTTTAGAAATATAGCAAAACGTTCTTTTCCCTGCTACATTGGAAGGGTGATCGAATGTGTATATATTTTATAGCAGTTACTACAATTATCGTGTTCGGGCTGCCATGTATAATCGAGAGACCCCTGCTGTATTAGCCAGTATTTTTTAGCCCTCTTATCCACCAAATGCCAACACCGCCTGAAGGCTTGGTTAATTTGCTGTCAAATACACCCATAATGTGTTAACTATTGCGTGGTCGTTGAGAGGCATATGTGTCGTCCATGCCGCCTCTCCAACCTCTATCTAGGCAGATTAAAACCGTGGGAAATTATGTATTGTATAGAAATCAAATTTTCTTACCATTTTAAGATACAAATATAGAAGTTGGAAGCAGAATGGGCGCGATCAATATTAATCTCGATTATAAACAATTGTTTTATGAAAATATAGGGAAGCTGAATAAGCAATTATAAATATATATCCAATTCTGGTCCAGATATGGACATATTTCTTATGGCCTATCATGTTTGTTTCAAAGTGTTGATTGTACATCACACAATGTTTGGCATTCCTGTTTATGAAACATGTTATCTAAAATATATGGTTACTAAAATAATTTTCATCACTTTCCGCTGAAACAAATTCAATAATTCATCGGTATGGTTTTATGTAAGAATAAACAGTTAACCTTAGAATCCTGAATAGTAGCTAGGAAAATATCCGGCTAAAACCGTCTGACCATTCCCAACTGACCATTCCACCTAAGTTTGACCAGCAGACCAACAGACCAGCCAGGTTCACAGTATCAGCTGACCGCTCTGACCGAGGTGTTTTGCTCGCTCGCCTCTGACCACAAGCGCGTTAAATTGACCTACCATGCAAATTAATTTTGCCTTATTAGTGCTTGCTCGACCCCCGTCCTGATTAGACTGTGGCTGAGTAGACCGACTGATAAACTAGTTAGTATCATGTCATTGTCTACATTTTCCCTTGTCAATAACCACCGCAGGCTTGTTCATTTCCTATTCAGTGCAAATACAGCGCCTCCGTGGTTGCAGCTTTCATGTACATTTCAACGTGGATTTGTATATAGCTTGTACATGCACATTTAACCTCATACAAATAATTCATTTCTCATTGGGCATGAACGCTGTATTTATTTGGAAATGAGATTTAGTTTCAGCTTTATGCATACTGAGGAGTAATACCCATTTATGTTGACAAATTTAACATTGACTTGAGTTTCACAACAATGACCATAAAATTCACAACTTATATAAACAGTTCGTTCAATAACTGATTTAACACAAATGGATATGTTTAAAATTACAATGTTTGTACAATACTGAGCTTATATTACCAGAACTATTACATACATATAGCCATGTGGATTTCTTCGTAACAGCTGTTGATACGTATTCGTCCCAGGACAGGGCAGTTTTAAGAGGTTAATTAAATACACGTTGTCTGAAATAACTTTACAAAGATATATTAAATATTGACCGAGTTCACAATGTTTTAGGGCCTATTATTTTATTCACAGTAAGGTCTACTTATTTTTGACATAATTAAATCAGTTCATGGTCTAAAATATTGATCGTAGTTCGCGACCAGTGTAAAGGATTTATTTATTGGTACATACCTACAACCTGGTTATAAATCAAATCCATTAATTTCCACATGGTTCAAATCTATTAATTTCCACAGCTGCCTATAAAGAGCAAAATGTACGCCAGCTCTAGAAGAATTGACTTGATAAAGCTAGACGCATATTTTGCACATGGGGCAGCGTCCAAGATATGACACATACCGAAATTGTTGTTAATATCAATCTTTGATATAAACCATTTGCTACTGAGTTATCAAATTTAACGATATCTGTTCGCGTTTTTTTCGAAAACATCAAAAGGAAAACGCAGATGTTCCCGATTTATGTTTTATAAATGTGTCACCAAATATACTTCAGCAATACATTCCAGCTAGTTCTCATTGTGTTTCTCTTCACACATATAGCGTCTGGTGTTCACATCTGTTATTTTTTGTTGTTTACGATAAGAAAAGAACATGCGGGGACAAAATCGATATCTGGATGTCGCTTGTTGGCTATAGGTACGTTTCTACCTTACAAGTGAGATGGAAGCTCTCAGTGTGGGGCAACTCTGTAGCGTGACCGAGTCCGTGATAAACAAGCTTGACTGAGCAAATACCCCTTACAATATTTCCTTTTACTTTTAATGTTTTACTAACAAACGAAATGTATGTCAAACTACAATAAAAATGTCAAACAACTGGGCCCACCAGTCAAACACAGTGTCCCCTCAATGTCACAAAACAATTAGACTGCCAAACCTGACGGCACAGAGATTGGCATTAATTAAACCATTAATTGATAAGAACATGGACTGTTTAAACAAAATAGATAATACAAAGCAGTAATGAAGTTTTAGGACCTTAAAAATGCTGCCTAATTTTAGCACTAGTTCATATGAAAACTAATGCTGAACACAAGTGTTTCAAATATATCAACTATTTATTTCTCTTTACTGTGTTTATTTATAAACAACGATAAACCCGGCATCCTTCAATACAGAAGAAACTGCGAAACTGAAAGCATTTAAATACAAGAGCAAAATCCATTAAATTACAACCAACATTTTCACAATACATTTTCTAGTCTTCATGACAGAGCTTCATGAATGCTACTTTATAAATGTGATAAATACTTTCAACTGAAATTTGAAAGATTATGAAAAACTACAGGGATTGTCACAAGTGCACACCTAGACCAAAAAACAATTACCAACCTCTAAAGTATTTTATAAAAAGAACCCTCCCATGATCCGGATTTTTGACTCTGGTGTTTTTATCTAGTTCAGGGTTTGTAAACCCCTCCAAACAAGAAATATAGCTTAGCCACGTACTTGAGACACATGCAGGTTACATAACGATGGTGCGTTTGGCAGACGGCAGTTTAGAGAGCCATGTATGAGCGCACCTTGCAAAGCAAACATCCTTAACCCTCACACAGATCTAATACTTTGGTCCCCCGACATTGTGGTATTGACATTTCACTGCAGACCTGTCCATCATTTCAAGGAGAGAACGGGACAAAATGAATTTTTATACTTGTGTAGATTTGGTGTAATAGGTTTTAATCCCGAGAGCTATTCCGCCGTTTGTCTCCCGCCTATGCAAATTAACCTAGAGTGACCTCGTTCTGAACCAATGCTCCACCTCGTGCAGACATCACACCACGGTCGGGCAGACGACAGAAGAGAAGGGGCGAGATTCTACGTGAAGTCGTCTGCTTTCACCCGCCACCGCTGTACCTGCTCTAAAGGGTGTGCAGACGATCTACCCGTTCGGTGAAGCAGTATGCGGGTGTATTTGGGTAAATAATCACCTCTATTCATCCAAGTGGGGCTGGGGTTACGACAGAAAGACTGTCTCGACGATGGGTCAGCCAATTTCGTGCGCTGAATACGGGGAGAGGGTGTAAGGCAGACCCTACCGCTGTTATGTAATCAGTCAGAAATGCATTTCATCGCTCAAACTATCACTTATTGAACAACCATGAAAGAAGCCGCTGGCCCGGACTGCTCTTTAATGCATAGGGGCAGGGCCGTTTCTAACGGTAAACAAAAAGTTTGCAAGACCCAACGGTACCAACTTAGCAACTATGTTTAGGTTCCTAATGACAAGCATGAATAGCAAAATGTCTATGTATACTCACCGGCGAAGGGAAGCGCGGAGCAGCGAGCATGTCCTCGGATCCAAACTCTCTGCTCTACTTCTTAGCAAATTAACAGCGGTAAAGACGAGCTAGCGCGAATGTGCATAATTTACTACCGTTAACTGGGTTTGCAGTTAATAAACGGCGTTTCTATACGTAAATAGCGTTTAGATAACGACGGACAAAACGTGAGTGGTATTGTCCTTAACTCGGCCGTCGTGACGTAATAAATGGGCAAGGAGAACAGGCAATCAGATTTAATCACACGAACGGTAGTAGAGGGGGTTGTCTCTTTCGCAGCTGCACGAACGGGTTAACGAAAACTTGTCAACGGAAACCCCAGTATAGCCGAGGTGGATCAAAGCTGCTTTTAATGAGAAATTCCGAACTTTACGCTTGATGGTATCTCAGATGGTTAGAAGCCTGCAAATGTGGCATTCTTTTCTTGTCTTTGACGGGTTTGAATTTTCGTTGTTGAACGGTACATTTTAGTTGCACGTAGACACGCCATTGTTACGTATTATTTGTTGATTAAATGTTTGTGAATTGTTTCATTAAATGACCATGTTCACCTTTCTGGCTACCTTGAATCTCAGTCGCCAATTTGTCGGTCCTTTTTGAAAGAAATGTGAACATCAAAATACGTTTGCCCTGGTTACTCCCAAGTTAGATTTTATTTTTCGTTTTTCTTTTCAAGCTTAAATGACGGTTATGTGATATTTTCAGTCCAAGATGTTGGTAAACGCATATACACGCATTCCAAGGTGATCAACACACCTAGGGCAGTATAAGACAGCATTTAAAAATATAACTCGATGCACACGCGCTGGGAACAAACAAACATGACTCGTGAGGAATCTCGGGGTACAGTTCCACCACCTTAAAACACCTACGATTAACCCCCACAAAAGGTGTACAGGTCAAAACCTTCCCAAATTGACTGGAATAATCATCTAGTGAATGAGAGAGACCGGAAATGCAGGATGAGGGTTTCTATTTTCGAAGCTAGGGCGGGATGCACCGGTTGCACGCAACCTGCCTTCGCTGTTTTAACCAGATTGATCAGAAAGCTCATTTTCCGTACTTTCCCATAGACAAGAGTATACATTACACTCTCGTGCTGACGTAACGCTTCCTAAGGGCTATGTAACGTCAGGCAATGGAGAATGCTTGCTGGGCCTTTTCTTTTGCGATCCTCCGTCGTTTTTAAGCAACTACAGAAATGGGTGAATGTGCTTCATTTGACAGTGTTTTAATTCTCTGGAGAAAACATCAAAGCGCGGTCCCAGGTGCCGACCAGCGAACAATGCCTTACGAGGGATGGGAGGGGGTGTTGAAGCGGTCGTAAATGACTCGATTCTTCATCGTTGCGGCTGCTGCAGTAGAGGCGGGATGCTCTGGTCGGAGATTGCCGAGATGCGAGGAGGTGTGAAGTGATGTTCGTAGTTGTCATTTGGTCAATGATGAATAGCAGTTAACTGCTTTCATCCATAACGTGTGCCTGTAACACTATTGTATGATTTGAAGCTAAAGGGATGCATCTTGTTTAATTATTTCATTTTCCTTTCGCGGAAATGGTCGTTTTATTTCAAAGAAAGTAGCTCTCCACAGAAAACAATCCAACCAAATATTTGTACCTAAATTCTGAAGGAGATTAGGGCTTCTTAATAATATGTCGGTAATAAACATATATGAAGCGCACATTTAAACAGAGAGGGCAATATTAGATACCGTTCCACGGTATCTTCAAACGATGATAGCTGAAAAACACAACTTTTCTCGCTAGTACCCAAGACATTATCTATTCTATAGTAATTGCTTTCAGCCTCATTTACCAGAACATCAAAACAGGATGCTTTTCGGTGCCTGGTTAATTCATGACTTCACCTTAACGAAACGTTGCAGTTTGGCGATTCAGAAGAAAACGTGTGTCATTACGTTATTAATATTAAGAAAAATGCCTTAACATCCCATCGCATTTCCATATACACCTAAACAAACACCAAAGCGCCATAAGACGTAATTACGTCAACGTGACGTAACAGTATGACGTTTACATTTTCACGTCACAGCGAATTACAATTTCAAATGCAGCCCAAAGTTTCGGATATGCAAATCCAACGCGCCCATCCACAGCTGGTAGAGCTACGACGCACCAGATGGGCATTTTAGTTTTCGAACTCGCTGCTTATGAATTGCGCAAACGGCTGTCGTGGTTCTTGGATCTCTCGGTACCGTACTGGCGAGGCGTGGGAACTCGCTGACAACTCCAGGGTACATGCGCTTCCTTAATGCCATTTTTCATTTGGCTGCCAATCTACTTAAAGTTGTATAAAACTAGATTATTGTTCCCGTGTTTGGTCGTTTTTTTAATGCCCTTTGATATTGTGGTTTTTGATATTACTTTGTCGCGTGGTGTTAAACTAGTCAAGTGCTTTTATGTCGAAAACCTGAAAATTTCCATTAATTTGAAAAAGGGAATGATCACTTTATTCACGGTCGAAGCCACCACGTTTGTCGTTTATGAGTTAACCATGAACATGTTATAAATTTGCCTGAAAATTCTCTGTGTGTACGCATGTTCATACCGTCTTCCCTTACAAACCGCAATATTTGGTTGTCAGGAAATTGAAAACTGTAACAACAAAATTTTTTTTGCTATTATTTAAAAAAAGACGAGCTTGAAACATGCTCAAGTATATGTTTTCAGTACAGTTGGGCGGTCGTTTTGAAAACTCCGTATATGAACAACGTTAATAGTTTGCGTAATTTCAATATTGAAAAATATTGCACAAATCACACAAAAAGCATAAATGGAAGAAAAAATGAGTGACCTCCTTAAATAATATACATGTAGCTTAAAAGATCCAACGTATATTATATAAGCGGCATCAACACTGTACAGTACAGTCGCTTATGTCAAGCAAAAAGATCCCTTGAGCCGACTTTTTATGCGGGACAAGTGTGCCTTTACATGCATATGGTTAAGTCATTAGCCCTCTGGAAAGTGCATATGGCGAAGGCTGTAAAAACAATATGTGCTTTAGCAAATACACAGTCTTGCATTCAACGACGGCCGTGCAACCATCATGTTGCCAGAATCTCTTTATCCGTTTTGAAAGGAAAGAAAGTATATTTGTCTATGGTCGTTGGATAGGAAGGATGTCGATGACATTAAGACTTGTAGAAACCATTATCAATGTTTGAAAGTCGGTTAGATTTACATGTAAAGTTACACGTGTTATATTCTAAACAATGGTGTCAAGGTTCGTACAACACTTGCTTCCAACGTGAGGGGCCATTAAAAATTGAGACATCGATCATAAGACTCTGTTGGAACCATATTACCATTATGATCTGATGAGCGGCAGATTGTTTCAGAATAGAAGATGTAATTTTAAGTGATATAACAAATAAAAACAAGTGATTTGCCTAATTTCTTATAATTCAATAGTCACTTCAAATGTAATATAATGTAAAAATATTATCAAACCGTAGCATATGTCTAATTCGTTTGTTAAAAAACTCGATTTATTATTTCTTCCATTTGTTTTAATTAAACAAAATATATTTTCATAAAATATTCTACATATTAAGAGGAAAGGCAAGTTCGGCGTGATCACTTTTTTTTTATGGGCATGACGCTCTAACGAGCTGTTATGTTTAAAAGCCAACATTAACCTGTAGCAGCGTTGTCCCAGTATCATGTAAGGGGCTGTTAAGTTTCTCAGCGAACCAGAACCGTTTAAGTCGCCGAACCGTAGACAGAACCTGCCCACAGAACCATCCCTCTAGGTAGCTGATCTGTTATAACACACAGGCGTTTACCTGGTGATGTGGGATCTGCTTATGAAATCAATTCCAAAATAGACCTTCCACAAAATATTGCAGATCAGAAGTAGCGGGATAATTCGAGACAAGTTTTCACCTCATTTGCTTCAAAATCACCCATCAAAAGACTCCACCATCATCAAAGTTTAGAATATATTTCAAGCTGGGACTATATTTTTTGCAGCAGGATATGACCTAGACGTGCGCTGCGGTTATTTGAGTGCAGCAAAGATGCTTACCTACTTGGGAGCTACTGATATTGCGGGTGTCGGTAACGAGAACTTGGAGATTTGCATCACGGATCCAAAGCTAGGCGACTTACCTTCATCTCTGATGGCTGTGGTACTGTTTACATCAGAGGGTTGCTTGCTGTAAGATGTACTAACACCTGATTCAACTCAACTTCACAATTAGTGTTCAAACCAACTTAATATAAATATCACTTATTAGTTCACGTGTCTGACAGAGATTGTGTATATATCCTAACGATCCACTACACGTTGGCCGTCTTTCTCATTTCACCGTTCTAAAAGTGATATATTTTAAGTTTATTTTGAATGTACTCATGACCCTATCCTGTCGGTCGTAACTTGTTTTTTTTTCTGTCGGGTAATTTGCATTATGAAACATTTTGAGTCAGAAATTCCACTTTTAGCATCAGCCTTCGTCTTATGTCATGACTTTCGTATCTAAGAAATAATTTTTGCATGAGCGTTTGACACACGTAAAGTTTTAACGTACCCGTGGATGTTATGCTATTAGCAGATTTATTGCCTGTTGCCAACTACTGGTTCAAGAAGACGCTCATCGTGATCACGGTGCTCTGCATTTCTTCAATCTAATAAATAAATTCAGAATACATATTTCCATTTTTATTGTAATTTTATTAGGAAACTACATTATTATTAATAGCTACCACAACATTTTCGGTAACTGCAGTCAGCTGTCTGAACGATGGCTTCAGCGGACATATTCAGTATCTTACAAAGGTAAATCGCCATTTAAACATCATGGGGAGGAGTTTTTTAATGTAACCGGTGTTCGTTTGATCCGGATACTTCATGACGTAATACCTTCAAGCACCACGATCCAAACACGTATGCCTTTGTTTCCACCACCACTGAAGCCGACGGCTTGAAAATTCGTTAAGATGGTGTTCAGCCTTAAACTGGAAGAGAAACATGTTTGCCATTGTAAAACCATTGTAGTCAACTGAGCTATTGTTTTTAACCGAACTGTAATATCTATTATCGCAAGCTTTCCTGTAGCGTCACACTAACGTGTAATACAGGCCTGCCATTGCTTCCAACAAAAATAGTGGTATCAGTTGCCCAACAAAGACTTTTTGAATAGGACGAAGTGTATTTCCCCTGTCAACTTATTATATGTTTTATTTGTTTTCTTTGCACCCGATCTGTTCATTTGAACATATTAAATTACTCGTGTCACTACAGGCGCGCGAAGAGTAAAATTTCTGCACGTTTCTTGTAAAGGGCTATCTTCTTTCTACACTGTCTTAACGCTCCATATAACTTAACTGGCTTTTGATTGCAACCAAAAACCCTAGGAGCAAACGATTTTACATTTGTCGATAGCTCTTAGAATGAGAGTTTGTAATCTCTAAATCTTAATGTAGGATCTTTGACTTTTCTTACAACATCTACGGAGACGTACAAGTATATGTAATAGTTTGTCTTAAACTTTGATTTATGTGGTAAAACATATCGGACAGTTGAATGATGTGACGTGTCTAAGATGCCGTACATTCGACGTGTGGTGTCTGTATTTGGCTTGTTACAATTCGCAAATGATAATTTATGACCATATACACTAAAACCTTTGACAACTGTGCGCCTTCAACATTAAAATCATGGTTGTAAATTGTGTAAGCATGAGAAATTCAGACTGTATTTGTATACAACATTTGAAAGAATGAAGTAATTTATAGGTTTGTTTATTTTATATATGATATAACTGCACACACAAATTATGGTCATGGAATGGAAGGGGTGGTAGGGTAGCCAGGGGAGAAATATGGTTTTCCGTCACGACAGGAATCATGATTCGATACCCGTGCCATATTTGTGCAAAAGATTTAGTCAGCAGGTGACCATACTCGTTACACATTCCGAAGGTAGATCATGTCATAGCATTCTTCATGAGAGGATAAATGGTTATACGTCATAAAAGCTCGTTGAATAATATTTCATAATTCAGTATTTTCGAAGTGTTCTTTAAAAAAAAACATCTCTCGTTTTATATAGCCGTTTGTCCCAACGTAATAGGGGGCGGTGGGATAGTCTGGTGGTTAAGCGTTTGCTCGAAACGCCGAGTTCCCGGTTTCGATTCTCCACTATGTACAACGTGTGAAGACTATATCTGGTGCCCCTCACTAAGATTGCGGAAGGCAGCACGATACTCACTCACTCACTGTTATAGAACATTTGCATTTCATGACAAGAGTTTGTGATATAAAAAAAGCTCAGTCAGTCAGTCAATCACTCGCTCGGTCACTCACTCACTCACTCACTCACTGACATAGAACATATAAATTTCAAGACAAAAGTTTGGGCTTTACAGCTGTTTGTTTACATTGAGTTTTATGCTGATACATAAGAATGACATACTTTTCCATACTCCATCGTCCTAAATTCACTTATCTCTTCTTAAGACTTGAGACAAATTGATTAATCCGTAAAAATGAGGGTATTTTTCCAGAACATCTGTGGCCGTCATACGGTAATGGGTTAAGCCCAGCTGTCCGTCGTGGCGGATATGCCAGTGCTATTATTGGTAATATTACAAAGAATATTAATCCCCATATTCAAATTTTCACATTTCTCTCTCCAGAAATGACATAGGTTGCTAACCCCTTTCTTTTAAATCCCTCCTTAGAGGGAAGCAAATGGCCATGGGATTAAAATTAAGAATTAGGCTGGTCAGACAAGGAGAAGTGCTAAGTCCCCTCGCTTAACACGTTTTTCGCCCGGCGTTCGTAGCGGTGGATGCATGATGAAATTAATAAGTAAGAACTGGGAAGGAAAAGATGTTGTGATATAACTTAGGTACATGGTTATACATGGTTACCTTTAATAAATCATAATGTGTTACGTGCATGCGTGCTGACATTTAATGCATGCCCCAAAGTGAACACATGTCAACACAAACTGGTTTATTGGCAATACGCGAACTTGGATGTATGCTTATGATGAACAAACTAGTCCTTCTTTGATCCGTCAAGCTCAATGGAATAGTTTGTTGTGATCTTATTTTAAAATTATTCAACAGTATTGTGAACACGAGTTCACCATATTCAGTCTGTTGGTGGGGAAATCCAAATGTCTTACTTCCGCACGTTTCTTTCACTGGTGTGTTAATGATCGTGTCCCTACGTTTAAATATTACAATAATGCGAAGTTTATGTGTTGTTTAACACCGCACTCAGTAATATTTCAGCTGTATGACGGCGGCGTGTGAATAATGGAGTCTGGACCAGACAATCCAGTGATTGATAGGAGAAACGATCCGCGCCGTCAGGGTACGACGACCCACCATAAACCAAAGCCTGACCATCGTGCTCTCTTAAGTCGCCTCTAACGAGGGCATGCGTTGCTGGGACCTAATCTAATCTGAAACATACGCGGTAATAACGTTGGTTCAAACAGATCTTGTGAAACCTGTAAGTCATGTCAATATATTCCATGCATTTATCAGTGGAATACAAGCTTTGGTTATTAAGATGCTGCTCTAATAGGGGCACCGGCAGCTCTGACATCTATTGCGCCGCTGTGCAGAGTTACGCCCCGTATGAGCACCAGGATTCTGTTTATCTGGGTTCGAATCCTTATTGTGTTTTATTGTGATGCATGTATTGTCATTCAATTCAATTCTGTTTATTTCATACGTGTAGGCCATCGGCCAACGTTTACATTTGTATTACAATGGACGTGATGTACATAGATTTTGTGACAACATAATCTTCTGTTACGTGGGATATTAGCGTATCTCCCAGTTTCAACACATAGCTCATGCAAAAAAACGTCTGAAAAGAGGAAGAGTCACTCTAAATTTATTGACGCTCACACAGCTAAGATACAGCTCTGTACCAAACCATACGTTAAATAGAGAAGAAGATAGAGAGTTCCTACCCTTTCCTACCCTACCCTTTCCTTGTATTGTAAACACTTAGTCCGATACCGGCATCAATACTGCTCTTAACGGCGTCGATTCCAACTCACTCACACACCTTTCCACCAAAACGCACTCCCTTCTCAGAGCTCATTATGTAAAGTCTACACGAACCCAGTGAACCTACGGGATCCTCTTTCTCTGCTCTCTAACTTCATGTCTGAAAACCAAGATCTAAGATCACTGTCGTCAAAACATTCCATGCCTTGCTTAGTGCCCTTTGCGGTCCAACAAGGTTGTATTCCTGGAGCTAATCTTCACCACAGGGTCAGGCAACAGTTTCATTCTGTCCCCTGGGTCTATGTTTCAAGTGCTTTGCAGTACAGAAAGGCGACACGAGAAACCATATTCACAAGCGTTAAATCTTTGCATGAAACGTGAGCATATCTCAGTAAATATTTGTAACTGATATTAACAGTTATGGATTAAACGTCTCGCTTCTGTGCAACAGCCAGCCAATCAGCGTCCTATCTGTCTTTTATCTTCTTACATCAGACGACCTTCCATTTACAGATTATCTACAAAGGGTACATTTTCAAGATGGTAGGTTAGAGATTACTTTTGGTCTCTAGTAATATGGATTCGTTTATTGATATGTCAAGTGATAGGCATCAGTGTTGATTTGATCTATGGGATCATCATTAGTGAAAAAAGATGCTGATCGGGAATAATTTCAATGGTCGAACACGGGTATTTAACGTTACCAGCGAACGCTTAAACCACTAGCCTACCCAACAGCCCTTGTAGCGAAGAAGCGTATATCGTTCATTTTATCAATGCTGTTAAATATAATTATATGTGTAAGTATGTGGGTATAGCTGCAATGCGAATACCCAGCTTTTCTTTGGTAACTGTTGACATTAATATAATCTGTTTGATATTCAATTCAAAGTAGTCATTCAGAGGTTTCAAATGGCAATAATATTATTTCAGTCAAGCAGCCTTATCACTGCGAAAGGAAATATGAGAAAATACTTGTTTCTGAATTCCGAATTGTCAGTATTTTCAATATTCCCTGTATTCATTTTGGACAGTAGCCCGACAATATTGTCACGATGCGTCTATTATAAACTGCATAGCATCCTTTTTTAGAATAGTAGGCGTTGTAGAACACAACCTTGCAAGATTATCTTCAGGAGGCCTTTTAGTTTCTGCCTTCAAAACTGTTTTCCTACATAAATTCAATAGCAGACACCCATGTAAGTGCTTTGATCAAACAACAATATATACAATGAGGCGCTTTAGTTATGTACAATGATTAGTGACCTCTGAATTCAGATCAGCGACCTACTCAAAACATTAGACAGAGCCTATGCTAGATCACGTGTTGAGTTCACTAGCACAAACCCGTTCGTGTTTTATTTTGTCATGCCAGAGGGAGTGTAAATGCATACGCGTTCAGTTGGTTCAAACTTTAACTCAGAATGGTTTGATATGCGTCCAACGTGCTGTGGTTTAATGGGTCCATTGTTCATTATTTGAAAGCCAGATAGATCCGTGTTCATAGATGTTCTCTAACCTTTACAGACGTTTACCGTGTTGGTTCTACAGTGTGACAAGAAATCGGCGGCTTATCTGAGGTGACGTGAAAGGGGGTTGAACGTCGCGTCCAAGATTATTGCACTTATATAGCGACGTGCATGTACGTGTGTGTGTGTGGCTGCTTGTACTAGTCCGGTCTGATGCCGATTATAGTGCTAGCTCACTGAGATACCATGCCGCAGTTTAACATGAATACCCCACTCAGACACAGTACACTGACTCCGAGCCGACCAGTCCTTGTTTTAGCCCCTTAATGCCGAGCGCCAGACAGGGTAACAACAAGTACCATCTTTTAACGTCTTTTGGTATGACGCGGTCGGGGATCGAACCCCGGACCTTCCGCTCTCCGGGCGGACGCTCTACCACTAGACCACGGAGGCGGTCGCGGCTTATCTGAACAGTGAGCGAGTTGGGTTTAACGCCGCTTCGAACAATGTATTAGCTAAACCACGGTAGGTAATGCTAGACAACGGCGTGTACCTCTTTGGTGAAATCCATGAGCACGGATATGGTGCTGACAAACCCAGAAACATAATCAGGGAGTCTGGTATTCGAACCCACGCCCTTAACTATCTGGCACATCTTAGGAGGACCACAGCCAGTTGCGGCGCCGGGTCGTGACACGCGTGTTAATAACTTTTACTGAAATATCATTATGACGATGTATTGGTATGTGGACGGTAGTTAAGGTTCGAATAAAAATGAGACAATGTAGGTTATCGTTATATCTCGTTGAGGTTAATTACTTGAAGGATCAAACCTCTTTTAAAAACAAGATATGATATTAATTATATATAGGATCATGAATGTTACATGATATAAAGTGATGTACACTGTTACGTATCGATTCCCAAATTGAAACAATATGTTAACCCAGAAATCTGTACGTAAAATAACACAACTGTCAGGACGTAATACAAAAAATGATGGCAGTGGTGACATCAAAAAGTTCAGAGGCAATAATATTCACCTGTCCGCAACAGTGGTCAAGCTTCCGAGATAGGCCTATGCTGAACACCAGGGTGAAAAGTGATCTTCAAACAAAAGCTAGTTGTGATGTTATGTCAGATGGAATGTGAGATGAGACAGGCACGCACCCGCTCAACATATATAAGTCTAACAGGATTCCAGCACTTTCCATACAGTGCTAGACCAGTCCAGTGTTACTAGAACATCACATAATATTCCACATGTTTCTATAACTCCATCCATGCTATTCCGGAAGTTTACAGATAATTCGAGCATCTAAATAACTTCCTCAAACATGCTTACATAAAATAATACTACATTCCTGACAACTAATCATTATCCGAATACAATATAAGGAACATTTACTGAATTTAAACAGAAACAATTTAATACAGTAACAATCATTGTTTAACAATAAATTACGCTGTCACATAACAAGATTGAATATACTTACTGTTATTTCGTTCTCGTTTGTTGTCTCGTGTGTTTTTTATTTACAGAATTGACAAAAAAATGTTTGTCAGCTGAGACGTCACGAAGCCAGAACTGGTAGTGTACTTGGATTGGGTTCCTCCACAGAACAATTGGGACAAAAATCTTAGATTCAACACTTTGATTTATTGAGCTTTACGTCTAACATACAATTTCCTACCCGTCTTAAAACTAAAACCGGAAAAAACCTAACACTTATGGGACCAAACTGAGACGAGGATTAGAGCGATTACAACCTCACAAACAATTGGGGGATTACACACTCAGTTGAGCCAGATAGAAATGGTGTCTTCTTTCACCATGCTTCGGGTTGGAGACAGATAAAGTAACCAGCGAGACGTCTTACTGTATTGTGTAATTCTTATGGCGGAGCTATTACGAGGAGTGTAGGGCTTTGTAGCCGCCATTTGTCAGAAATTAGATGTCGGGTGTGTCATGTCGGTCTTCAGAACATCTCCAGTGTTTAATGGTCAGATTAACGTAGCCCTTCACTAGCTGTTCGGTTTAAAGCAAATATGTTAGAAAAATCTTATGATTACAGTTGGTGGAGTGAGTGGGCTCGAACCCGGGAATCTATCGTGCAATCACCTGAGGACAAAGCCTCCAGTCGTGAAGACACTCTAGAGTTACGTGTAGTTTTCTTTGATCTCTTGCGCTCTGGAAATGCATTTTGACGTCTTCTATTATATATGAGACCCGGGGTGTCCTCAGTGGTCCCAGGTCTCCTTATGAGGGCAAGAGTTGCACATTAAATCTCTAAATTCCTCAATGCCTATGGTGTTCCTGTGAACATGCTGTTTCTTCGACCTGCCGGATCACCTGCCTTCTCGGGTAGGGATCACTAAGGGTCTGTCCTGCCCCCGACATATTAGCTATGTTCTTACGTAGCACACGGGTTCAAAAGCAATCTTATGTCACCTAAGCTCCAGCCTTCACTCAGAGTCAACTAGTGACTTCTTATAGAATAAACTGGGTCTGTCCTCAAGTGGCGCTGGGCAACCAGGCCCTGGTGAAACACGCGTTGATACCTTGGTATACAGCGGCAGGACTGTTATCGAACAAGGAGTCTTCTTTATATGGAGTCCATGCATTAATGTAACGCTCTGGAAGATAGAGTGAACATGTTCACCTAATTCCGGATATGTTTGCATTACGTGTTTCTGATTATGTAAGTGGGTGCATTTATTATGGCAAGACTTGAGTCGGGGAATTAATACTGTTTGTTGGATTTAACTATTTTATTAGCAGATATCGAACAGGTTACATGTCACAGCAGCCTACTTGACCCAACCTTACGTGATCACAGAATCAAGTTTGTGTCTGGCTGTGTACTTCACATGCCGTCGGGCAGAGACATGTTGTATTGAATGGGCTTTCCGGTTGGGAAGTATGGTTAATGTTGTACTGACACGTATTGTATTGTACTATAACACGATGTTGTACTGTAACACGATGTTGTTCTGTAACGGGTGATGTACTGTGACATCTTGATGTATTGTAACATGCTACACTATGACATGTTGGTGTACTTTAACACGTGATGTACTGTGACGTCTTGATGTATTGTAACATGCTACACTATTGCATGTTGGTGTACTGAAACACGTGATGTACTGTGGCGTTTTGATGTATTGTAACGTGTTATACTATTGCATGTTATTGTACTGAAACACGTGATGTACTGTGACGTTTTGATGTATTGTAACGTGTTATACTATTGCATGTTAGTGTACTGAAACACGTGATGTACTGTGACGTTTTGATGTATTGTAACGTGTTATACTATTGCATGTTAGTGTACTGAAACACGTGATGTACTGTGACGTTTTGATGTATTGTAACGTGTTATACTATTGCATGTTGGTGTACTGAAACACGTGATGTACTGTGACGTTTTGATGTATTGTAACGTGTTATACTATTGCATGTTAGTGTACTGAAACACGTGATGTACTGTGACGTTTTGATGTATTGTAACGTGTTATACTATTGCATGTTGGTGTACTTTAACACGTGATGTACTGTGACGTCTTGATGTATTGTTACATGCTACACTATGACATGTTGGTGTACTTTAACACGTGATGTACTGTGACATCTTGATGTATTGTAACATACTACACTATGACATGTTGGTGTACTTTAACACGTGATGTACTGTGACGTCTTGATGTATTGTAACATGCTACACAATTGCATGTTGGTGTACTTTAACACGTGATGTACTGTGACGTTTTAATGTATTGTAACGTGTTATAATATTGCATGTTGGTGTACTGAAACACGTGATGTACTGTGACGTTTTGATGTATTGTAACGTGTTATACTATTGCATGTTGGTGTACTTTAACACGTGATGTACTGTGACGTCTTGATGTATTGTAACATGCTACACTATTGCATGTTGGTGTCCTGAAACACGTGATCAACTGTGACGTCTTGGTGTATTGTAACGTGTTACACTATGACATGTTGAGGTACTTTAACACGTGATGTAATGTGACGTCTTGATGCATTGTTACATGTTGATGTTCTGTAACGGATGATGTACTGTGACATCTCGATGTATTGTAACATGCCACACTATGTTAGTTGATGTACTGTAACACGATGCTGTACTGTAACACGATGTTGTAATGTAATATTCGTTACAGTCAATATGTTGAACCGGGTCCTTTTGAAAACCTGTCAACCTAATTCTATCATGTTCGACGTTTTTTTTTAGAACTTGGACTTACTGACACACCAATAAAACGTTCACAAATGTGAACAATAAAATAATTTTAAGAGATGTTTAACAAATGTCAGTGACGACAACTTAAAATACCTATATGGGGGGAATAAATCTGCACATTGTTGTCTTTTATTAATTTTTTGTTTCATTCAACATGTTATTAATTGGTTCATTGTAATATCGGCCATGAATTTGATGAATTTGGAGAAAGAAATATGTAACGAATGATATTAAGGGAACCTGTTTCCTGTTTCGGCGATGCCACGTAAGATCATTGTCTTCCAACACGGCTTGTGCATTGCTGATATATCTGGTGGTTGTCAGTCGTCTCACAGGTAACGACGGTGTCAGTTTCACCCCGGTGTTGATTTCAAAATGATTCGTGTTGAGGAATATAAACAGTTCGGCAATAAATTCCTGAAGTAACTGACAAAACTAGTCTTTAATTCGCAATTCGAGAAGCGGCTAGATATCATTGACAGCCCCAGGTAATAGGTTATATTTGATTACAGGCGCAATACTATACCTGAAGGTCATACCACCCATTATTGATTGAGTTAGAAAATATCAGTTTTCCTATCACTTTCTCATGATGAGAAGTTCCTTAGTTTTGGGGCACGCAGGTGTTTCTTTTGTGTTTGTTGGTGTTTTAGAATTATTGTATTCACGAATTCAGGCTTCCATCTTGTACTGACCGCGGATAGTCGGGTGATTGATGTACTGGCCGCGGATAGTCGAGTGATTGGTGTACTGACCACGGATAGTCGGGTTATTAATGAACTGACCACTGATAGTCGGGTTATTAATGAACTGACCACCGATAGTCGGGTTATTGATGAACTGACCACGGATGTTATGACAACGGATTGACCACCATGCTGTACTGGCCACAGATAGTCGGTCTTGTGTAGTACATACCACGGATAGTCGGCCTCATGTTGTACTAATCCCCCTTGCCGGCTTCATTTCGTAATTGCATATATTCTGACATGGACTAAATTTAACGCCAAAACCGCAATATCTCAGCCATATAGTCACGAGAGCGAATTGTACTTTTAATAAAAGTATGTACAGTAAAATAGTAAAGTAAATACCACAGATGCTGTATAGAAAATATAAGTAACATGTGTATATGGAACAAGCTAAAACGGGTGAGAAGGGGATACTAAAGATGGCGGTTATGTCGTACACATCACGCCTCAGACACCCTCCCGATGTCATATTGACGAGGGATGTTTTACAATGTGTAGTCAAAATATTATCCGCCATCACCAACAGTGTTATGATGTTGTGTTTGCCTGGCGCCAGCGATAGGCGGATTTGAGGATGTCTGTCCTCACCCTCATCACATCAAGGCAAAGGCCGTGAAATGCCTCTTTTCCGTGGCGACCATTTTAACAAGATGGCGTCACCCTTGACCCAAGGTCAGGGATATCTCATTGATAATTGCTTAACAATTTACAAATCTTTCACAATTTGTTACATATAGTTTATTATACTCTTATGAGTAATGGGATGTGGGCTGATCAAAGGGGCACCGCCATAATAACTGACACTACGTACCCACTTCAGGTTACGTACTTAGCGGGATTATTTACATAGAACAATTTGTCTTCTCTCAGTCTTACAGATAGTCTTTTTTTCTAATCAAGCGCATCAAATATCTGATGTTTGTAAGGTTAGGTTAATCAAAGTCTTCTTTCTTTGACAAAGGATTATGTAAATTTTTTAAGAATTTAAAAAAAATCCAATTTTATATTCAACGCAAAAACATAAAATTCATTATAAATTGTTTGTTGTTTAACGCCGCACTCAACAATATTCCAGGTATATGACGGCGGTCTGTAAATAATCGACTCTGGACCAGACATTCAAGTGATTGACAGCATAAGCATCGATCCGCGCAATTGGGATCGATGAAATGCGAGCCTTACCACTCATCCCGTTAGTCGTCTTTTACGGCAAGCAAGGATTGCTGAAGACCTTTTCTACCTCGGATCTTCAAAACACGAATTTTCATTATTACTACTTTAAATAAATTCCTGATGGATTAATGTGCAAAATAAAGAAAATGACATTTAACTGAATATAAAACTGGAAGTGAAAATTCAACATATATTTTCCAGTCTCCAAAAGGCGAAGAACTTAGCCAGTCACTCTGCTCCAACTTAACTTTAAGTGTATGCTCCATTTCTATAATAATTTCAATTCCCTAGGTATTTAAGAGGTATGGTTTGAACATGCCATGAAAGGGCAGACCTTTGACTAAACTATACACGTTAAACCGCATAAAAAGTTTAACTTATTCAGTCGGCGCCAAAAACATTCAGGCAATCGTATAAGGTCAACCCTAAGTGGCAACTGCGACTCTATAAAAACCACGTTTCAAAAACATCCACGTTATTTTTCTAACCTTAAGACTATCCGGAGCGAGCTTGTTTAGTTACATTGTGTTTTGGAAAACCTCCTCGTGCTTGAGACAACCAAACTGTATGTAATTCACCATGGCTTTCGTTGTTTTCTCAAATATCACAGATTAGCAAATTCAAATGGCAAGGTCTATCGCACATGGCTGGGTAAAACTGTGTCCTATTCCAAGCGCTCGAGCTTCCGGAAAATCTGGTCCTTTCTGTTTAAAATCAACAGCTGACGTAATAACGAGTCACAACAAATTACACGTAGAGGGCTGGGATGGAAATACAGACATCTTGCCCTATTTGTGTTGGTATAGGAGGAATGTGTTGAATGCGACATAACAGAATGGTTTGATATCAGGTTCGTGAAAACTCAACAATAACCAAAACTTTAATCAATCAGGTTTTTTTTCTTATATACCATTCACTTCTGGTTGTTAAATATCACTAAATAAAAATTATCTATAAAATATATAATTGTAATATTAGGCAATCAGACTTACATTCCCGTTCTACTTTCTTTGTTGTTTTACTCCGCAGTGGGCAATATTTTAGCTTTATCAAGGGCTCTGAAATATTTGAGTCTGGCCAAGTTGTGTTTGTTGTTTAATAACACTGTCACCGTAGTGGTAGTAAGTATGACTGCAATGTACATCATAATGAAATTGACACCTTTACTGATTGCATTTCATCGTATTCCGACGGCGTGGGACGTTTCTCATGATATCAATCTCTGGATTGTCTGGTCCAGATTCGATCATTTACAGGACGCCATCATATAGCTGCAACATTGCTGATTGCGGCGTAAAACAACAAAGAAACAAAACCGGGTGTGTCATTAGTAACCACGTTGAGACTGAAGACTTTTGAGGGATGACAGACAGAAACGCTTCCTGACACCCACCGGAATGTTTGTTGAAAGAAAGATATTTAACAAAATACTGCAAAATATAATATTGCCTCGGGTTTCACAAAACGGAAATTGTTCAATCCCTTGACTCCAAACTGGACTGTCACCGCCGTTATCCAAACAGGTTAGTTCTCTTCGATGCACCGTCTGTTCAAATATTCCTCAGAAGAAACAACAGAGACTATCAGCCACGAAGCGTATGTGCGTAAACAGGGACGTGTTCTTATACTGACCTTACAAATCTGCGTTAAGAATACTATCAACAACTTTTAGACCACACCAAAATTCTTTGTACCTTTTTATTACATATTTTATTGATTTTTTTTTCTCGCAATTGATGCTCTCGTCAAATCAAAATTGACGTGTTTTCGCAAAAATTGACGGACACTGAGCTCACACTGGTTTTGCTGAAAGTTGACAACACCGTGTGACCACTGCAGTCCGTTGAATGTCTGGCATCAACATCCGTACCTACCTAACTAATGGGATATGTTGTAGACCTTTTGGCAAGGTGAAATGCCACAGTCTGCAATCCGATCCCATCTATGTTATTGATAAGGATATAAGTCGATCGTGGTGTTAAACATGCAACACTAACTCTAAATGTATTCATAACTGTTCGAAAAAAGTGATGCGGAGGACATTCCGTGCATAACAATATTTGAAAAAAAAACTACATCAAAACGTTTTTTTCTGTATCCGGAAATGTCATGTTTTTATAACTCATTCGGGACGTATTTTGTGCCACTTCTGTATTGCAAATTCATTTTTATGATACAATCATCAAATAGATAATACTTTATTGATATCAAACTCCCACGGTTGTTCCGATATAATGAAACTTGTCAGCCCTCTACTTCCATAATAAAAGCAATTGACACGAACCCTTGTCTCCAGTTCAGAATTCAACACCTTGTGAGGCCTAGCATTTATATAACATAGGACTAATATAGAACTCAGTGTGCTCCCAGAATTAAAATTGTATCAACCTACACAACACCAGCACGAACCGTGAACCACATGCGTCAAGAAATTGACATTGATTAGTTGCCATCTTTTTCAGATATTTGTTGTCAATATCATTCAAATCAAATATTTATTGCATAAACGTACCGCAAAGAAGGGCCATGTTCTAACAACAATTCCCGTATGACTAGAGTCGTTAGTTCAAGTTATGAAGAATGCATAATTTGATCCCGTTGCCATTCAAATAGCCTTTATTTCAATATTTATCATCACATTTATAAATGACGAGCCCACGCGAAGTCGATAAAAAGTAGAGATATAATGTTTCCAATCAAAAAAAAATCAAAGGTCCCTAACGTGATGTATGGTGTATACATAAATGATACCTACTGAGACACCCTGTGGGGATTCCTGGTTTGTGCAGGTACTCAGCATCCCATGTTGGTGGAGGATAATATTTATTTTTTGGAGACAGAACCTTTCATGCCACTTCTTCAAGACATTCGGGGCACGTGTGGCCCAGTCAGCTAAGGCATCGTAATTAGCTATGCAGAATTGCGTCCCTTAGTCGTTCACGAACACTAATGTCGTCGGTTCGAATCCCATATTCGTTCTGATTACGCTTATTGGTTTGTCATCACCAAACTCATGGTCTTGGGTTATACCAAAGTGGTAAGACCACCAAAGCCTGTTCTCCTGGTGTATAGTGATGCCTTTTGCATGACATACACTGTTCCTGTCTTTCACAGTTCGCTCGCCGCAACCCTGATAATGGCGCTTCTCGTGTCTTCTGCAGATCGTGTACTGCATCTTTTGTCTCCGAGCCCAGTTTCACAAAGCGCACATGGCTTTAAGTTCGCTTTGAGAAACGGTGCCGCGGTCCAGCACTCTTCAGACCATGATGACGTACGTAACACCCATTTGCAGATTGTCCATGCGAGTTCAAGCCCAGTGGTTAGAACTTAATTTCGTCACGCTGAAGATTATGCTCCATTTCTAACGTGAGCACATGAAATGTCAAGAAAAGTGCAAAGAACGGCGTCATACTCTAGCCCTCGTGAATATGCTTCAGCAGATGGCCAACACATCGTCTATCCGTCAAGGTCTGTGTGGTTGCCTTCGTCACACCGAAGGCCCGGGTTTGAATCCCCACATGGGTGCAAAGTAAGAAGTCCATCTCTGGTGGCCCGTCCGTGGTTTACCTGAAGAATTGCTAAAACAACCACAGATGATTATCTCTAAACACATCATGAGAAACACATCATAATTACATCACATACATGCATGTTTTATCAGGAACTGTTTCAACGTAGATATGACTATATGATAAAATATCAAAGTCTGCACTCGCCACTCAACAAATCCTTTACATAAATATCGAAATAAAAAGTAACATTTCCGTCTTATACAAACTAAAGGAGGTAGACGTAACAGAAGAGGTGAGCGCCCACCTATGTCTGAGACAAACATCTCATGGTCTTTGGGAGATATTTACAGCCCAGACGCTCCAGGTGTGAGTCCATAGACACCTTAACAAAGCACTCACAGGCCTGACTCACATGTAGGCCGCCGCGTATAAAGAGTCAATAAAACTTATACTATCGTTTTGAGCGGGCCATAAATGTCCTATACAACGTCCTGTTATGATCCTACAGGGAGACGCTGCATAACTATAAATGAAATACACTGTACCATGTTATCCTTAATAAACGAAAAAAAAGTGCACTTTAAACACAAATGTTGTTTTTTTGGCATACATTATCACCACGTATATAACTATTTTATAAGGAAAATGAAAGGACGTTATACAATAAGAAAACTTTAAAGCATTTATTTGAAAGGTCTCATTTATGCATGTGTTGAAGGGACCGACCGTTTGATATTCTGGGGAGGGGCCAAGGATTATTTATGTAAAAAAACAACATGAGACTGTTAAACAAAAACATATCTGCCACAAAAAATAAATCTTTGCAACATGCTATTTGAAAGAAAGGCTTTTAGGCTTTTAATTTTAAAAATATATAGCATTGCTGATGTAACTGACAAATATCTAGTCTCCATTAAACCCCGCCCCATCAATTGTTTGGTCACTGAGTAAAATTCACGAATGCTTTTATTAATTTTCAAAGGAAACAGTCTTCTAGTCTTCCATATTACATGTTTTAATAAATGTCACTTTGAGGTTTTTTTTATCGTAGATACGGTTCACACGTGCATGTTCCAACGACTGTAATGCTGGCGAGTGGAAGGTGCAATATCCTGTTTAACGCCAGTGACGTAAGTCAAAACTATGAGTGCCACGTGCAATAATGCAAGCATGTATGAGCATGTTTTTGGCGTTGTATTACCGTAGGTTTATTCAATCTGGTCGTTGTAAAGTTGACGGGGAGTCTCTGCATGCAGCTCATATCTCCCAAACTACTTTGCTTTTATGACGCGGACTTTATTTAATTCTATTTCGTTTAATTACCGATCATAAGTCTCCCTGTGAACTCTCATCAAAGGAATCTGCTGGAGCGTCAAAACATATTTTTAAATCCTTCAAATCCATGCACCCCCAAGTTTCAAGATGATTTAAAAGCCCTACTGGTAAATCTTACAGGAACAGTACGTTACCGTAGAATTTCAATGTTGAAATTCCGTTCTTCTCGCAATACGTGCTAACTGGTTACAATGCTTTACAGAAATCTTGCGTCATCCTTGCTTGACCGTTTACCGTCAACCAATGGACGTGCAGCCGCCATTCTGTGATAGTTTCGTTCCTCTAAATGCAGCACAAAACAACATTCATCTTCTCATTTGTTTCCTTTCTTGGCTCTTCCGGTCTTTCTCCAATAACTGAAAGTTAACAACGGACAGTAAATACTAGTAACCGAGCCAGGCTAACCAGTGGTTCATAGCATGATCGTGCAAGAGCCGCGGCCGAGTATATCAACCGATCCCTTTTTAAGTCTTAAAACAATTCTGAAGTACTTGGGTCGTATTCTGACCCGGGATCTCCGCATGATGATTCAGCATGGAAGTTTTGGTATTGGACATCTCCTTTTGTTAGCTCCGTGGCAAACCCAGACACATCACATTTTCATTTGTGTGTTTGTTGTTTAACGCCGCACTCAGCAATATTCCAGATGTATGACGGTGGTCTGTAAGTAATCGAGTCAGGACTAGACAATCTACTGACTGACATCATGAGCATCGATCCACGCAACTGGAATACGATGACATGCACCAACCAAGTCAGCGAGCCTGACCACCCGATCCCGTTAGTCGCCTCTTACGACCAGCATAGTCGCCTTTTACAGTAACCACGGGTTGCTGAAGACCTATTCTAACCCGGATCTTCACGGGTCCATAGCGTTTTCTTGAGAGCCTGTGCTATGATCACCCCAAGAATGTTTAACGCACGTGATTCGGTATCACGGGAGACTACTCTCATTCGCATGTCTACATGGCACTCATGCTATCAACCACGGGTTTAACCAGTCCAGTTTCGAGTTCTTTACATACGCGTATATAATACTGATGTTGGCGGCGTGCTGTATGATTCACTCACTCACTCACCATACATTCCCAATCACAGCAATATCTGGACAAGATCTCCGAGGGCAGCAATGTGTTTTATGCAACTCTGTGAAGCCTTGGTTTGTGTCAGCTGACACGCCATTCTTTTTTAAAACAACAAAAACACCACGTAAAGGGCATTCGTTGAAGCTAACCTATTTATGACAGAAACACCAACGCCAGTTTGGTAACATCTAACAAGATGGAACTTATACTGTCTTACAAGGCATATTAATTTCATCACATGAAAACACATGGCCCGAAGCGACATACTAGCCCATTGCAATGGGCGTGCTCTTTGATAAAAAATAACAAATTCAACATCAAATAAGTCATCTAGAATATCTCCGTTTTTCTCAGAGGCTTCTGCAATGGCCAAGCAATGATATATGTACATGCATACTCGGCGCATGGCTGTCATAATCAAGCCTTGGGGGGAGGGCCTGCTTCTGAAAAGAAAATGGCACAGGAAGGAAAAACTGCACCAATGGTCTTTGATGTTGGCAGCATTCATAGATTGTGACGCTAATCAGATTAAAATTTTCCGATCGAGAGAATACAAAAACGTGCAAATCCAGCATAACGCACTGTCAGAGCCCGAGGTCTTCCTGCGGTCGACTTGTGGACATTCATGGCCACAAACCATCCACCGGGAGAGTCTTTTAATTGTTCCCCTTTCAAAAAGATGTCCATCGCATCCCTAATTGCATTTCCCAGCTATCCAATAACCCAAAGAGAACCACCGCCATTCATGCTTCGACACATCATTGGCGGCCTACTATGTTAGGAACCTGCTGACTCATTAAAGGTCTTTCTTTGCAAAGACAATAGGAAAAAGGGTTCGGAATCCCTAAAATTCATCCTAGCGCCTTCTCGGTTAGTTAAAGAGATTGGGGGTTAGGGTCGGGCCACTGCGATACCCCCACCCTTCTGATCAATGCATCAAGATCACATGTGTTTTGTCCGCAGTGTTTAATTAACCGTAGTGTGGGTTATTAATAAGACATCTGCGTTTTTGAAGGATTGGTGGAAAGGAACAGGGCTTGGCAGATAGTTGAGGAACACTAAGCGGACCGAGCACCAAACTTATCGCCATTCTGCTTGATTAACTTCGTGCTAGAAAAACAAAATTGCATGTCTTAACATGACCAGTTGACATACACAATTTCCCGCTATTCAAATCACGACCCCCTATCATGTCCACCCCCCTCTCACAAGTCTAATCCACGCGTCACATTGGCACGCTCGTAAAATGATATTAAGATGTGTTTCTTTCAACCAAATGTACTTTTATTTGCATATAAAGAACTTCTTTTAATGGATAAAGTCGTTTACAAACCCCTTGGGAGCTTTGTGGAAGTCCCCAGCACAATGTGTGTTCGCTTTATCTGGTTTATGCCTCTTCACTAGTGCAATTCTGATTTAATTCATGACAATAAACGATCCCCATAAAAACATTATCGAAGCAGGATTTAATAAATATGTCCATTTGTTTCTGTCGCAGTTCTACGTATGTAAAGGGCGGGACATGTTAGCGTTTGTTCTTTCTGATTTACAAAGTCAATGCGGTCAGTAAATCTACTAACACGAATGACTGCTTTCTTTGTTGCAATTTTATGTATTTATCAGAAACAAGATGAGGTTACGAAAAATGTCAAAATATGCACTTACATATGAACGCATTTCAATATGTCCCTAAATCCGAAGTTGTTTTTTAGTGAAAAACTTTGATTCTCACCGATTGAGGACTCTTTCTGTGAATGACACACAACTTTGTACTTGGAGATTTATTATCCTTAGTGTAGGTTCATGATTGTGTTGGGCGGTGGGGTAGCCTTGTGGTGTGAGCGTTCGTTTGCCACGCCGAAGACCAGGGTTCGCTTCCCTACGAATTTCTGGTTTCCCCTTTGCTGAAAGCGGGGTAAAACCATACTCATGAATGAATGTGTCGTTTTCAATGTGTTTGAGTCCTGTATTATTGTTTAAATGAGATGCGAACGTGGATACCCTTAAGACCTTGACGTTCTGAATACATACATACATACATGTAATTTAAAACCACAGTTAGTGGCGGTCTGATAGCCTTGTGGTTAAAGCGTTCGCTCGTCACGCCGAAGACCCGGGTTCGATTCCCGACATGGGTACAATGTGTGAAGCCCATTTCTGTAATATTGCTAAAGGCGGCGTAAAACCATTCTCACTCACTCAAAAAAAAAACGCGTTTAACAATTACAAGCCATGAGAAGTATATTTGGCTCAATGCGCTGACAAGTGGTTCCTAGGGACCAGTAAAAAACATCGTCTCATCCGATATATTGACTCATCCCACATCGACTTAAGCGATAAAATATTGATAAATAAAATGATTGTCTAAACCATGACGTCACGATGTCTTCAGTGACATATCTAAGTAATGAAGTTCGGGTTGTTGCAGCACTCTGCAATATCCCGGCCCTACGAAGGCGGACTGTAAATGATCGAATCTGGGCCACAAAAAGCAGTGATTGATATTATGAGCAACGTCCGACACCGTCGGATACAATGACACGCAATCCACAAAATCACTGAGCCTGACCACCCGACCATGTACTCGATGATACGACAATTTCTGAGACCATTTCTAACCCGGGAATGCTACGAGTTTGTAAGTTCCTTTTTTATACAAGTACTACATGTCTATAAGTCAATGCATCTCAGACCCGTGAAGATCCGGAGTAGAATACGTCTTCAGCAACCCATGCTTGTCGTAACAGGTGACTATGCTTGTCGTAAGAGGCGACAAACGGGATCGGGAGGTCAGGCTGGCTGACATGGCTGATGCATGTCATCGTATCCCAATTGCGTGGATCGATGCTCATGATGTAAATGACTGGATTGTCTGGTCCAGACTCGATTTTTTACAGACCGCCGCCATTTAGCTGGGAATATTGCTGAGTGCGGCGTTAATCAACAAACAAACAAACAAAAAATGCATCTCAGGACATATCACACATATTCATTCACGTTGAAGTGATTAATGACAAATGGCTACAAAAAGGTA
Source organism: Haliotis rufescens (assembly GCF_023055435.1). Lineage (NCBI taxonomy): Eukaryota > Metazoa > Mollusca > Gastropoda > Lepetellida > Haliotidae > Haliotis > Haliotis rufescens. The sequence goes on along the minus strand of NW_025963779.1, from coordinate 53,049,620 downwards.
TGGTCTTTCATGCAGGTTACTTATGTAAAAGTAAGTATACATCCATGTATGATGGTGGCGAAAATATATAACAAACAAGAAATGGTTATTCGATGGTGATACATTTAATACGGGTATCATAGTTGTGTTTTGGACCTCAAGTATGCAGTGTTTCGGCGACTGTTTTCAGCCTAGTAATGTTCAGATAACGTTTGTAATGTTTTGGTCAAATCCAATTTCACTCTCTTACTAATAAATGCGTTTTACTGTTACCCACCGAGGTGCGATGCTGCTGCGATGCTAGCTATGTCGAACCAACATGAATAAATACACAATAGTCTGTATACATTACAAGCCATGATATATACTGCACAACTTTTGAGAGGGAATCAGATATATAATTCTATTTAAATATACACTTGTCATGGTATGAGAATTAGTCATGGCAAAAGCTAGAATAAATATCCCTATCAAAATTGGAGTAGTATGTTACAGATTTTCTTAACACACGAACATCGCAGACTTTAGAAAGGCAATCAACCGTAATCACAGATAACACTTCGGTTTGTGCATTTGTCATAGTATGGAAAGCAGTTGTGTGTATCATGAAAAAAAGGATAAAAAAGTATCCCTATCGAAAGTGGAGTAATATATTACAATTTTCTCTCGACACATCACCATCGCTAATTTTAGAAAAGCAATCAGCGTCAATCTCAGATAACATTTCAGTGTGTGCATTTCATTATCTCGAAAAACTTCCTAAAACTTGGTATGTATTTTGCAACTTTATACCAATGCCATCGTGGAGATATAAGGCGATGAAACCTTCCAAAACCAAGGAACTGCTGTTCACTTTAATTAAAAATTCTCAGTCTACTTCCGCTTCAAGGGGAGCGCGTGCGGGAGACGTTAATACCACGTGTAATTTCCAGCTTCTACAGAAAATATAAAAAATACATGAAATCTGTATGCGATACCGCTGATCAGCCCAATACCATGGTCAAATATTAACATAAAGATTAAAATTTGGAAAGCAAGAATGAGAACGAATGCCTGATCACTTGAATGTTTATCACCAGTCGACGACTAAATCCTCACCATCTTTAAACCAATCAGTTTTACGGGCAACCAAATCCGAGTTAATTTTACCAATGCCGGAATCCTGATTCGCCGGTTCCTCCCCGAAATCCCCTTTGTCCCGGAGAGTAAGGGGGTCAACATTTCGATGACTCTTCCCTCCAGGCTCATGACTTCCAATTACATTCCTCCCCTTCCCTTATGGAATTAATCGGGATGAAGAGATGCTCGCGTGTGGAATCGATGTACAGCGTCCATTTCATTGCTTGAGCATCGATCTTTGAACCAAGGTTACACCATGTAGGGGCTGAGCAGACCGGCTTCGTGGTTAGCCGCAGTCTCTGTGATATGACCAATGGCATTTCACCTTAACCTCAGTTGGTCAGATGGCAAAGACGGTTGATGTTGTCCGGTCAAGTGGGGTCTGGACAATTGTCGGACATTGTCCAGTGGCATCTGATTAAAGGAATAGTGTCGTATAATTTGTCTAGTCTTGGAACAATTACCGATGTATTGAACAAGAGTAATAATATAATTTGTAGCGATTGTTTCTAGTCTATCGGTGTCTCTGTGATAAACATAATGTACCAGAACGAGAAAGTTGAATGGTCAATTGTTGTAACACTGTTCGTATTTAATAAACATTTAAATATTTTGGTGGATGAAATCACAATTTCTGGGTAGGTGAAACACTGTATACCATTCAACATTGCCGAGTGGGTGTAAAACACTCTACGATTTAACATTGCTGAGTGGGTGAAACACTGTCTACGATTCAACATTGCCGAGTGGGTGAAACATAGTCTACGTTTCAACATTGCCGAGTGGGTGAAATACTCTCTCCGATATGCGATTGTTTGTTTGATGAAACAATCTCAACAATTCAATATTGTTATATGGCAGTGTAATTTATTGTTAAACAATGTCGACGAAACACCTACGAATCAACATTGCTGAGTGGGTGTAGCACCTTCTACGAATTAACATTGCTGAGTGGGTGTAACACCTTCTACGAATTAACATTGCTGAGTGGGTGTAACACCTTCTACGAATTAACATTGCTGAGTGGGTGTAACACCTTCTACGAATCAACATTGATGAGTGGGTGTAACACCTTCTACGAATTAACATTGATGAGTGGGTGAAACACCTTCTAAGAATTAACATTGCTGAGTGGGTTTAACATCTTCTACAAAATAACATTGCTGAGTGGATGTAACACCTTCTTCGAATTAACATTGCTGAGCGGGTTTAACACCTTCTACGAATAAACATTGCTGAGTGGGTGTAACACCTTCTACGAATTAACATTGCTGAGTGGGTGTAACACCTTTTACGAATCAACATTGATGAGTGGGTGTAACACCTTCTACGAATTAACATTGATGAGTGGGTGAAACACCTTCTAAGAATTCACATTGCTGAGTGGGTTTAACATCTTCTACGAATTAACATTGCTGAGTGGATGTAACACCTTCTACGAATTAACATTGCTGAGCGGGTTTAACACCTTCTACGAATAAACATTGCTGAGTGGGTGTAACACCTTCTACGAATTAACATTGCTGAGTGGATGTAACACATTCTACGAATTAACATTGCTGAGTGGGTGTAACACCTTCTACGAATTAACATTGCTGAGTGGGTGTAACACCTTCTACGAATTAACATGGCTGAGTGGGTGTCACATTTTCAACGATCTGCCACTGTTTGGTCGATGAAACCTTCCCTACAATTCAATATGGATTGGAAGATGAAACTTTCTCCATGCTATTCAACATTGAGGAGTCGCTAAAACACTCTCTACGATTCAATAGTGAAGAGGTAATGAAACTCTGTGATCTACAAAAACCCACAACAGAGGTTCGATCCCTGGTGGCTTGAAGCTAGTCGGCTTTCATTTGCTTTGATTAGCGGCGAGTTAAAGAACAGGTTCACTCAGAACACGTTCAAAATATATTTGAAAAATACTTTTGCGTTGTGTAGCTTCGTTTCCCAGCACCCCAGTTCGTTTCAGACCGTATCTGTCTTTTTCACCAATTCAATAATTTCCATTTTACAAAAACCGGATGTTTCCAAACTTATGATGGGTGTACCTGGATTACGTGGCTCCACTGAACACGGACACACGTCACCATATATAAGATAGCTACGCGATAAATCGCAAAGAACAATGAAGAACGAAGCGTGGTTAATTTCACGATAAAACATTGTTCTATGATGACGTCATTTCTGGAGAATCGAACATGCGCTCGCAACTTGATGACGTCGTAAATTGGACGACATTATTTTTTAGAAGGGGTGTCATGCTAGTTGTTCCTTATAGATGTAGTTGGGCTACGCAGAAATACGCTATGGCCGAACGATCGCGTCATAAAGTGGGCGAGAAACGTCAATCGGCGTTGACGGAAAAGGTGCAGGTAATCGACGTGAAAATTATGAGAATACCAAACTTACCCCCCATAAAATGGAGTTTTGCCGAGGTCGGATTGTATTCAGGGAGTCATCATTATTTAATACAGGTACATGTTTTTAAAGCTTGTACATTTTATTAAGGCTGTACAAAATCTCCCATCTCAACGACTCGTGGCCGTTGTTTACCGTACACAAACTGCGCCCCTCATGGTTTATTCTCCCTCCAGTGTTTTATTGTACGACAAACAGCTCCCACTCGTCGTTTATTTCTTAAATACAAAGGAGTGGGTTACTTTAACGCCACTTTAAGCATTATGTCTGAATTATATCAGGGCGTTTCAGCTTGATGTTTGAGGAAAGCCCGAGGTGATACGGGTATTTGATGTTACGATATAGATGAAACCCACCAGCACAGGTATGGTGCAGACAAACCATGAACTGTAATCACGAACCTGCGATTATACGTGTCTGGCAAGCTTCAGGACCCTGAGCAGCGATTTTCAGGGTGTATTCAAAGCAATCTTATGATGATTGTAACTGCCATACCTCAACATAAAATTACGACAGTCCAAGTGCTAAGGTTGTTTTTTGGTAACGGCATCCAGAGCTTTACACAACTGGTCGTGTTTCTCTGCATTTTCGCCCATAACATTCTCACATTCGACCACGTTGAAGTGGTTAATTTCCAAATAAACCATCGAAGTATGATCTCTCATGAAGGTCACTTATATATTTTAGACCTACCAATGAATGCTTTTTATTGTTACTAAGTAGGCTGCAATGCTGCTGCCATGCTAGCAATGTACAACCAACATGAACAAATTCACAACATTCTGTAAACATGCCTTACTTAAGACGAGTATTATATGGGCGAAAACTGGTGGGAGAACAGGCCTTAACTGTGTGCCGCAATGGGAGCTTTGGTTAGTGCACTTTTCAGAACTGTTCCTATGGGAATTCTATTAGTTTTAGACTACCTACTTTGGGAATGGATTTCGATTTTATATCATTTTCTAAAATGCTGCCAAATATGGAAAGTTATCGAGACGAGTGTTGCCCTCCTCTCGCAGATCAAAGAATATCAATAAATGCCTATTTCTCCGCGTTACGCTCCACCGGGTTTTAATTCACGATAATTTGAAAGCAGCATAAATTAGTTTTACTTCATCTCATGACATCCCCATCCTTTTGACGGATTCCCCAACGTGTGGTGGCACACCAAGGTTCGTGGTCTACCGGGGAATATATGCCTTTCTACCTTAGGCCACAGCTTTATGGCTTTCAAGAAGTCACACGGAAAATCCATACAGTGAAAAAAATCCAGAAGGACGATCATTGGGTGACAAAACCAATGACTTAATGGCTCTTCAGCAATAAATTGTTAATCTCAAAACGCATTATCATTGCCACCTAGCTATATTACCCATACATGCGCTTCGTTAACCTCGGGGTTCGGCCTTGGCAAACTCAACTGTCATGTCAGCCAGAAAAATTGGTTTGAAGTTGAGTTCGGAACTTCTGCTTCGCAGAACAAGTTCAATAACTTATCCTGCGAGCGAATTCTCCAGACGCGCCCACTTCGTAATTGACATTCAGGAATCCAAAAGAGACAATGATAATTATGTCACATAATTGTTTAATAACTCTCACACAACTTCAATATGCATAGCGGCTCTCGTAAATCATTTTGTTTTTCAAAGGGTTCCATTCAGCTCTTCGGAGAAATTTTGCATTGCTTGCGATTTTCAATTTAATCCATAATGCGGGAGGATTGGAATTTTTTAAATCACCGCACCTTTCTTCATGTCCGTTGCAAGTGACAAGTTTGGATTTAGCTAAAGGCGTTAATAATGAAATACAAGTCTACGAAATCGAATTCAATGAATATAGTCAAGATGTATATTATTTAAAAGCCATACCTGACTCTATAGCTTATCGATAAAGTATAGTGCGATTTATTTAGCCAATAACATAACATCTTTAGGACCAGTAGCATGTTAATAAACACATCAATGTAAACGAGTCAATTATTTGGTGATATTTAGGAGACAGAGGTGTTACGCTCGTCAAGGAACATTGCAATATATCTTGGCTCGTTGAAGCAATTGTCAACATGACGTGTGTACAATTTCCCCCTGACCTGCTTTTTTATCAAATGTATCTCAGCTGAAATGGAGCAGTAGATATATAGTGTTTACTTTCCGATCTACCTGGTCTACACATCAAAGGATGATACAAATTCTAAGCACGACTTATTTGCCTTAGTCAAATACAAGCCATATCATTTAGATGTATCTCTTTTGTTCGTTATATGAACCCCGAAAATGCAGGCTACAGAGGGATTGTTAGGAGCAAAAAATTGTCTAAAAATTGTCAGTCCAGGAATAAAGCAGTCAGTGACGTGTTTACATTGCGCGCGTTTCATCGTGTCAAGTGTTTGCGAATGGGGTATTTTTCAGCAAAGGGGGGACTTTGATTTACGGACAGTGCAGGGGAGGGGATTTATCAAAGTTTGAGTGTTTGTCTTGCCTTTTCAAATCAACCTCTAAATTTCAAATTTTCAAGATGGCGTCTTGATTGATTGGGTTGAGGAGAAGGGGGTTGCAGTTATCAGCCTGTCCGCGCATCCTCGCTCCAGCGCCATCTGTAGGGGAGATGTGATTTGGCCTCGTGAGGTCACGGGACAGCGCGCGTGCGACCCCATAAGGTCACGAACGACACACGATTGAAATGAACATGGTTTGCGGGCTGCCATTGTGGCTGTGGTTGAGAGTGCTTCTAACTAATTTTCCCAGGTCAACGAATGTCAGTCACAATGTCCTCTCGTTCCTTTTTTAATCTGTTTGATAGTTCCGCGGAACTAAATTAACCAAAGCACAAGGATTGCGGAAAAGAAGAAATTTCTCTTACAAACAAGATTCGTGGTTGAATATCAAATTAAATCCATTTCGTATCGCTTTTGGGTCGAATGTATTTTTGACCCTGTGACCTATCGTCTTTCTGTAATGACACGAACATGTCCCAATAATCACACTTTCTCCATTCCGTAGCAAAACCCAATTTGAGGTTTGAACCTGTGGACTTGCGCTTTGTTTATTACCAGGGAGTCGTTTTAAATTCTGGAAGTTGAATGTGATTGGCGCTATTTTTGCCTAAGGAAATGATTAAACGTCCAAGTCTCGTAATTGAAACGATGCATGTTAAGAACACAGTTGGTGCTCTGGTCAACTGGTGTTGGTTGACCACTCAGTCAATAACGAACGGGTAGGGCAACCTTTGGGAAACGGCGTCACAGGTCATTGTTCCGTGTATTTAACACATTGTCTTACCTAACACCAAAAGAACATAGGTGCATTTAATGACAAAGAACATACGATGAATAAGTGATGCATCGCAAATCAAGGTTCAACCTACAGTAACGCAAATATAATCATAGACAGTATACAAAACATCGCAACCTCAACACTATATTTACTATTTCACATTAAGTATCAAGCATAATTCACTACACCACACCTTACATCAAATATCAAGCATAATTCACTACACCACACCTTACATCAAATATCAAGCATAATTCACTTCACCACATCTTACATCAAATATCAAGCATAATTCACTACACCACGCCTTACATCAAATATCAAGCATAATTCACTTCACCACACCTTACATCAAATATCAACCATAATTCACTGTACCACGCCTTACATCAAATATCAAGCATAATTCACTACACCACACCTTACATCAAATATCAAGCATAATTCACTACACCACACCTTACATCAAATATCAAGCATAATTCACTACACCACACCTTACATCAAATATCAAGCATAATTCACTACACCACACCTTACATCAAATATCAAGCATAATTCACTACACCACATCTTACATCAAATATCAAGCATAATTCACTACACCACACCTTACATCAAATATCAAGCATAATTCACTTTACCACATCTTACATCAAATATCAACCATAATTCACTGTACCACGCCTTACATCAAATATCAAACATAATTCACTACACCACGCCTTACATCAAATATCAAGCATAATTCACTTCACCACATCTTACATCAAATATCAAGCATAATTCACTGTACCACGCCTTACATCAAATATCAACCATAATTCACTACACCACATCTTACATCAAATATCAACCATAATTCACTACACCACACCTTACATCAAATATCAAACATAATTCACTACACCACGCCTTACATCAAATATCAAGCATAATTCACTACACCACGCCTTACATCAAATATCAAGCATAATTCACTACACCACACCTTACATCAAATATCAAGCATAATTAGCTACCACATCTTACACAAAATTGGCAATGCTTTGTAAACTTTTATCTAGCATCAAAGCATATGTCCCACATATTGAACTATGCTTGTCATAAGAGGCGACTTAAGAGATCGGGTGGTCAGGCTCGCTGACTGGTTGATGCATGTCATCGATCCCAAATGCGTAGATCGATGCTCATGATGTACATCACTAGCTTGTCTGGTCCAGATTTGATTATTTACAGACCTCTGTCATGTAGCTGGAAATAGTGCTGAGTGCGGCGTAAAACTCCATGTATGAGTCATGCAGCTCCATGCCCTACACCCCGATCATGTAAACCCCCATACCTCTATATAACAAGTTCCATGCCCTTACGTGTGAAACTCAATGTCCCAGACATGAAACTGTATGACACCCCCCCCCCCCCCCCCACACACACACACACACCACCCCACCCCACCCCACACACCAAACTCTTTGTCTACACATCAATCCCCATGCGTCACACCTCAAAAACAATCAAACAAACAAACCTGCAAACAAACAAACAAATCCAGAGGAAAGAAAACACTAAGGCGATACATAGACTTTAATCCGCACCAAATTACTCCTGGATAAAGGTTTAACACCACCCTCTACATTGTCCTATATCACGAACTTCCATGTGATGATGGTCTCCTTTCATAAAGAGAATGCAATGAAAAGAGTCGTTAAATAAGTACGACCGTGAGACAATTCAAAAACATACCATGAGATAATCGATTTCAATTTTTCTGTAGTGACAGTTTTATCACATATGACAAAAACTTTACGCTTTACACACATTAAGAAATAAGGCAAGCACGCACGCACATACATACGTACACACACAAGTACATACGCACGCACACACACAAACACAAACACACACGCAGGCACGCACGCACGCGCACACGCACACACCATCTACCCCACCCCAACACTACGCTTTTCCCTATCCCAACCCCATACAATTCCACATCCGTTTCAGTTTATTGAGTGAGTAAGTGAGTTTGGTTTAACGCCGCTTTGAGCAGTATCACAGTTATATCATGGCTTGTCAGCTTGATGTGGGAGAAAAACAGGTCTCAGACGTTTACAGCTTTTGGAAAACCGATGAGCGCGGGTATGGTGGTGCCAAACCCAGATCATGCGCAATGAGAAGCTAGATCCGAGCCCAAGATCATAGGTATCGGGCATGCCTAGGTAAATTGGGACGCTTTAGACGAGTGGGTCACGGGTGTCACCAAACGCTCAACGAATCCAAACATGTACAACGTAAGACTATTCAATACAAACTACCGGCCAAAAGAAAGTATACACGTGAAAATTTGGATTTAACCATAAAATTACAAATTTCATCAAAACATTAGTAGGCTGAAAACCGTCGTGCAAACTTAACGACAAAAACACAACCAGCATACCCGTAGAAAATATATCACCATCGAATAACCATTTCTTGTTCGTTTCATTTTTTAGCCACCCTCAAACATGGGTGTCTACTTTCCTTTGCCCAAAGTTTACATTGGGTGTACCATTTAAAAACTTCATAACGACGAATGCTAAATATCAGTCAATATTAAATATGTAATAAACTTCTTTTTTACATGCTAAAATCATGCTTTCTTGCCAGGTACAAGATTTGGTAATGTAATTCTTTAGAAGAAAAACGCTTTTACCTGTATGAACCATTATTTGCTAATGTTTTCGTTATGTAACTGAAAATACCATCTGTATTCTGGCATATATTGCCCTAAACGCACGTTTTATGTTGCGGGGAAGCGGAATATTCCGCGAAAGCGGTTCATTGAATTACTGAAAGCAATACCTCAGAGGATAATCTTTGAAGTTAAGTGTGCTGGCTAGAGGGACCCCAAAGGTCAAAAAGCAATAAATGTTTTCAAGCATGAATATTTATGTGCAACGGTAATTTTTTAACTTTGGAAATGCGAAAAAAGTCTTTCTGTACAGAAAAATCGTCTCTTTAGCGACCTCTGAAACGAATGAAGTTGGTTTGCGTTAAGCGTATATGAACCACATGCTAGCTGCGTGATTTCGTTTTACTATTGTTATTGTATTGTAAACTAATATACAATGTACCTTCATGGGTCGTCTGATTAGACCAATACCGATTACCTCCGACTGTCGGTATCACGTGGCGATACATATACTCGTATGTTCAGCTTGAGGCGGTAACAGATGGGAAAACTTCAGAGTTGCAACTGGGATCGCGTGAAACTGAAGGATCTTGGTTTGACTGGTGCGTTGTCACACTCGTCACTCCACACTGTTGCAGCTCTGTTGTAAAATGGGTACCCGGGAGTCAGAAATATTTTGCGATATGGCTGATAACTTTAAACATCATTGTTGTTTGTTAAAAAGTGCTGAAAGGATATGAAACGGTTACTGAGTGATTTGTCCGTTGTTAGCTTTCATGGGATGAGAGTACCCCTTTTTCAAACATAGAATACGAATAAATGTTGTTGTTTTTAATCGGAGATCATCATCTGAAATTCTGGATTGTCTTCCTTGATTAGTCCGGGTGTTACGTTGGAGGGGAGTGTGTGTGTGTGTGTGTGTGTGTGTGTGGGTGGGTGGGGGGGGGGGTGGGGTGGGGTGGGGGGGGGGGGGTGGGGGGGGGGGGGGGGTGGAAGGGGGGGGGGGGGGGTGTACGTGACCTTTCCATAACGCTTGGCGTTAAAGTTATCTGATCAGGTGATTTCGATGTAAAACAAAAAAATACAAACAACATTCACACAAGTGGTATGGACTGGTGTTTCCGATGTCGGAATCTGCCTGCTGTGGGTGCGATAATTAATTTCGACTGACATGAAACACACAAAATATACAGATAACCTTATACTATGTGTGGTATTTGTAACCATCGGTGGCTTTGTGGGACGGGAGCAAGGACCCCAGACGTGGATGATAATGTGATAAGAAGAAAGATAAAAAACAGAAAAAAACTTGCACTTTTGTACCAGGTGTCTAGACTGACAGACCCAGCTCCAAATTTCGACAAGGACACCCTCTGAAAAACAAGGAAGCTAGTTCCAGATCAGGGTGACATTCTGGAGAGCTAGGAATGCATGTCCTTGGTGCGCCTGAAAGTAGTTCTTGCACGTTGACCACGTGACCAATGACGTCAGTAAGAAAGGTAGGGAAATGGTACTAACGCAGTGCATGTCATCTACAGGTGTGTAGATTACACTCGTATCTAGATTGTCTACAGGTTGTGTTGTGTGCGAGCACATGTCGAGGAAAAGCCAATGCGATGAGGATACTGAGATACCAGCCTTATCAGGAAACACAGGGAAGACTTACTACAATAATTACATTTCAATTACATTACAATAACAAACACACGTAACATAATTAATTACCTTATGACCATGTATGACCACATTTGAACAATATACATTGCCGGGCAAACGAAATATACACTTATGTTTATGGTGGCTAAAAATGAAACAAACAAGAAATGGTTATTCGATGGTGAAGTATTTGATACGGGCATCATAGTTGCGTTTTTTTACCTGACATTTACAATATTTCGGCGACGTTTTTCAATAAGTCTCTTGCCAAATCCAATTTGTTTTGTCAGAATTCTATGTTTGGTCAGAGGTTTACAAGTGACAAAAAGTAACACACATGAATGTGTTAGTGCGTTATGTTTTACTCGTATGTCACAGCTTAATGTGACGTCGACGTAAAACGTCGTGACCGACGTGACGTATGGTGAAACCCACGAGAACGGCATGGTGCTTGCAAACCCGGAATCATAATCATAGCGAATTGGGGTTCGAACCCACGATCATGTTTGATATGTTTGTTACACGCCCAGTGGAACGCAACTCTATACGCGAATTACGGCCACCTGTGACTCAATGCATCTTCGCACATAACATCCATGCTTACAATCAAAGCAACGATCAGCTGATCCTGGCGTGACAAAGGGGCGCAACTTGCACAGCACCGTAGAGTACCCTGCGGATGAAGATGTATGGATCCAAGTTTTAAGTCAGTGAAAAAGTTTTAAGTAGTTAAAATAAACAACACCCTACATTTGTATTTGTGTGGATAAGAATAAATGTTTCATGGACAGTTTCGTCCATTATCAGGGCCAGTTATCCGTGTCTCTAGTTGCACGAGAGTACTCTATGCGTTGTTCATGATAACGAATGCGACAATCGGTGTCTATTGACATTGTTTCATACATCACGTGTCTGGTGTTCATTACTTGTTGTTTACACTCAACATCAAATGACCTGCCTGGCAAACATTTCATTGATGTACTAGCACTCTAAAAGGAACTATCTGCCTTCAGCGCAAAATAATTTTCAAATTACTTCCGTACGACCGACTTTGAACATGTTGACAATTGTCAGCTGTTTTCGACCACATGTCCCTTTAACACCTCAATTGAGAAATACGCATCCACACAAAGAGTGACGGACGTCCCACACGAGATAGGCGTGGTCATTACATGCTCGGGCGGTCAAACGGTAGAAAAATTGTCCAAATCATTCAAAAGCAGTGGCTTGTGCAAATGAGTGAACCGAATGACAAATTGATGTTGATATATACAAGCGATGAACAGGTGCGCTAATGACGGGTCTGCGGTGAAATCCGTGACAAAGGTGTAATCGACAACTAATGACAATTAGTGATGCGGCCACCTTTGATATGAAATGGAAGCAACCAACGAGCGTTGTTTCTGTTTTTTTTAACTGCGTAGCCAGGTCCGAATGTGTAATGAGTAATGGCTAGATTAATCTTTATGGCTATTTTATTACGTTAAGTCGTTGTGGTTGCATGATTTAGAAGCTTTGTATTTGCTTAAGGGACATTTCTTCAAGGCAGTCATAAAGTATTAACCTTTAACGTTTTCAGTAGAGGATGCACAGGAACAGTGCCTGCGTTGATGAAGCAGGGCTTACGCTGGGTTAGATGTATTAGGGTCTCTTAAGGCGTGAACTGGTGGTAAGTCTTGCGTGGTTCACAAACTTTGAAAAGTAAGTGCATGAGTTACTATTAATTATTACTACTAGTAATACCGCCTCGAATAGCATTTCAGTTGGGTTTGTTGAAACAATTTTCGTTTTCTCATGTCTCGCCAGATACTGAAATTGCTCCCGACCATAACAGTTATGCTCTTAAGCATTGTTAAGAAACGACTTTAGAAATAATTTTTTTGCACCAGATTCTGACTTTTTCGACCTCCGACTTCGGGAGACGATGCAAAAAAAGTAACGTAGTACATTTGAATCACATTTACTGTCAGACGTCTTTCTAGAGGATTAAAAAACCCCACATCCTCTCTCACAAAGTAGTCAGTTTAAAAAAAAAGAAGAAGATAGATCTGGACTTGTATCATGGCGTTTATGCAAATCCATGTTTTTGTTCAGGAGAACAGTTGACTTTCCTTTGCATGTGTTTGTGACGGATGCCACCGGGGGCAGGATACGCCCACCCTTTTCGCGAGCACCTGGTATCATCAGTATTTGATAGTGATTCATTAACACATGCTCGTGATATATTCGGAATAAGTACAGTGTATGCTTTTAGCAGAGATTTTTAATAATTACGGCAATGTTTTTGTCGCTTTTATTTGCCCTATGTGTTAGGTGACGCACTTTATCACCTTTGTAAAACCTACAAGCACGGTACAATCAAACCAAGGGCCACAATAGCATCGAATCTAGGATTCGAACCAAGATCAGCGATACTGGCACCGGTAAATGACGCTTCTCTGCATCCTAGAACTTCTGGGAGACCTGATTTGCTCAGCAAATACACAGCTAGTCAGTAACCAGCTCTCTGTGAGAGTTCCTGGTAAAGAGCATCATCAGTTCCCTATGGTGTCGTAAGATCCGGGATTGGGTTGTAAGATGGAGCCTGACACCGACCAACCATCATTTGTTTCTTTCAGTTCTTTGTTTGTTTTGACCGCATTACCCGAGGGATGTGTCGTACCCGAAGGGGGCTGATCGGTTCGTTGGAACAGCAATGACAGGCTAACATTTAATCACATTTATATAATTGTCTTATTTAAAAATATCTAGAAAATATAAAAAATAATCCAGATGGAGTCCACCCAAAGCTTAATTTCAGAAGCTAGAGCGGAGACAATCTAGACTTGCTAATCATTCCAGACTTGCGTTGGATCCCTTTTGTAATATATTCTCTAGGGTCTGGGAGGCAGAGGGTAATTTCATAAGGTAAACATATAATGTTGTCTCATGAGTACAGCAACGTTCAAGCAATATCCAGCATAGAAATATTAGAGCTACAGTGGTAGTGCCCCTTAGTCCTATCAGTATCCGCTGACCGTGGGTTCGATCCCTTGATTCGCCATGCTTAAGATCCTTGGTTTGTCAGCACCATACCCATGCTTGTGTGTTTCACCAACGTGACACATATCTAAGATCTGCGCCACATGCTGACAGAGCAGAATACTGTTACAATCAACGTTCACTCACTCAGTGAAATGTTTCACGTACATTGATAAACATTAAAGTGTCGAAAAGTAAAGTACAAACGAAAATACTTCTTGAATAATCAGTTACAGATCCGCCATCAAACAACTTATCCGATCATCCATCTCAAGGATGTGACTGACGGCAAGCTTCGAAAATAAACTCCCCCAAGGTGCTGTTCTCACTCTATTAAAACTACATATCCTAATAAAATATAATTACATTAATCTGTCATATACGGCCACTACACGCCGAATTATTTCACTACACCTGTGCATAACCTTGGTGCTTCCTGTGTGATGATAAACGCCCCCATCTACCAGCATCGTAATCCCAGTGCGGTAAGACTGTAGGCGAGTACACATGTTGCCTTCTCTTGTTACCGATTGCGCAACAGCATGATAGGTAGTTAACCCGGTGTCTGGAGGTCAGGAAAGGTCAAGGACTAATTAAGGTCACGCCCGAGTTTAGCCGACTATCAGAAGGTTGTGTGTGCACCTTGGCTTCATGGTTTGTGATAAGTTGAAGGTGGCGTAGATCGCATATGAAATATACAAGTGTAGGCTGCTGGGATTTGCTTGTCTGTTGCATGTCTGTTTCATATGAGAACCTGCTAAATACGTACATGCATCTGTATATTATATATATCACATATATGTGCAGATTCCAGTGGTGAAAAGAGCGTCAGATATAGATATGACATTTAGTAATAAAGTGAGTGAGTGTGGTTTTACGCCGCTTTAGCAATATTACAGCAAGATCACAGCGGGGGACAGCAGAAACGAGCTTCACACATTGTACCCATGTGGGGATTTAATGATATATCTATGTTACTGTAACGATGAATCAGTATTGTAATGTGATGGTAACTATTCAGTATTGTGCTGTGATAGTAAGTACTCAGTATTGTAATGTGATAATAATTAATTCGTCTTTTGTTGTTCTGTGATGGTAACGCTCACTATTGTCTTGTCCTGTGGTGGTAATTACTTGATATTCTGTGATGGTAATTACTCTGTACTGTGAGGTGAATGAGGCTTAACGCCGCGTTCAAGACAGTGATGGTAAATACACAGTATTGTACTGTGATGGTAAATATTCGGTTTGTATTGTGATGGTAATTATTGGATATTGAACTGTTGTGGTAATTATTCAGTATTGTACCGTGATAGTAAGTACTCAGTAATGTAATGTAATGGTAATTATTCAGTGTTGTTTTGTGATGGTAATTACTCAGTGTTGTTTTGTGATGGTAATTATTCAGTGTTGTTTTGTGATGGTAATTACTCAGGATTGTAATGTTATGGTAAGTATTCAGTGTTGTTTTGTGGTGGTAATTGCTCAGTATTGTCATGTGATGGTAATAACTCAGTATTGTTTTGTGATGGTAAGTATTCAATGTTGTTTTGTGATCGTCATTATTCAGTGTTGATTTGTGATGGTAATTACTCAATATTGTTCTGTATTTCACAGAATAAAATTAGCAAAATAAACCCCGTCCTTGATACATGTTACATATAATGACACAATGGTACTTTTAATACAAATTATTTTCATTTTCTAAAATAAATATTTGTTGACAATGTTTGGGACAGTTAGTAACCAGGTACGCTCACATAGTATCACCCATTGAAAGCACAGGTATAGGACACATAACATGCATGCTCAGAGTAGGCACACATCACGCATGCTTAGAATAGAGTAGGCACATATCACGCATGCTTAGAACAGAGTAGGCACACATCAAGCATGCTCAGAACAGAGTAAGCACATATCACGCATGCTTAGAACAGAGTAGGCACACATCACGCATGCTCAGAACAGAGTAGGCACATATCACGCATGCTTAGAACAGAGTAGGCCAGATCACGCATGCTTAGAACAGAGTAGGCACATATCACGCATGCTCAGAACAGAGTATGCACATATCACGCATGCTTAGAACAGAGTAGGCACACATCAAGCATGCTCAGAACAGAGTAGGCACATATGACGCATGCTTAGAACAGAGTAGGCACACATCACGCATGCTCGGAATAGAGAAGGCACACATAACGCATGTTCAGTACAGAGTAGGCACATTAAGCATGCGCTGAACAGAGTAGGCACAACTCACGCATGCTCAGAACAGAATATGCATATATCACTCCTGTTCAGGGCAGTATAGGTATACATCAGGCATGCTCAGGATACAGTTAGCATATATCACTCATGTTCAGGGCAGAGTAGGCATATACCACTCATGTTCAGTGCAGAATATGCATATATCACACATGTTCAGGGAAGTGTAGGCATACATCACGCATGCTCAGGATAGAGTAAGCATAAATCATGCAAATTCAGGGCAGAGTAGGCATATACCTATCAAGTTCAGTGCAGAATAGGCATATATCACACATGCTCAGGGCAGTGTAGACATACATCACGCATGCTCAGGATAGAATATGCATATATCACACATGTTCAGGGCAGAGTTGGCATATACCACTCATGTTCAGGGCAGTGTAGGCATATATCAGACATGTTCAGGGCAGTGTAGGCATATATCATGCAAGTTCAGGGCAGAGAGGCATCTATCACACATGTTCAGGGAAGAGTAAGCATATATCATGCAAGTTCAGGGCAGAGAGGCATATATCATGTAAGTTCAGGGCAGAGAGGCATATATCATGTAAGTTCAGGGCAGAGAGGCATCTATCACACATGTTCAGGGAAGAGTAAGCATAAATCATGCAAGTTCAGGGCAGAGAGGCATATATCACTCATGTTCAGGGCAGTGGCAGGGCAGAGAGGCATATATCATGCAAGTTCAGGGCAGAGAGGCATATATCACTCATGTTCAGGGCAGTGGCAGGGCAGAGAGGCATATATCATGCAAGTTCAGGTCAGAGAGGCATATATCATGTAAGTTCAGGGCAGAGAGGCATATATCACACATGTTCAGGGCAGTGGCAGGGCAGAGAGGCATATATCATGCAAGTTCAGGGCAGAGAGGCATATATCATGTAAGTTCAGGGCAGAGAGGCATCTATCACACATGTTCAGGGAAGAGTAAGCATAAATCATGCAAGTTCAGGGCAGAGAGGCATATATCACTCATGTTCAGGGCAGTGGCAGGGCAGAGAGGCATATATCATGCAAGTTCAGGGCAGAGAGGCATATATCACTCATGTTCAGGGCACTGGCAGGGCAGAGATGCATATATCATGCAAGTTCAGGTCAGAGAGGCATATATCATGTAAGTTCAGGGCAGAGAGGCATATATCACACATGTTCAGGGCAGTGGCAGGGCAGAGAGGCATATATCATGCAAGTTCAGGGCAGAGAGGCATATATCATGTATGTTCAGGGCAGAGAGGCATATATCACTCATGTTCAGGGCAGTGGCAGGGCAGAGAGGCATATATCATGCAAGTTCAGGTCAGAGAGGCATATATCATGTAAGTTCAGGGCAGAGAGGCATATATCACACATGTTCAGGGCAGTGGCAGGGCAGAGAGGCATTTATCATGCAAGTTCAGGGTAGAGAGGCATATATCATGTAAGTTCAGGGCAGAGAGGCATATATCACACATGTTCAGGGCAGTGGCAGGGCAGAGAGGCATATATCATGCAAGTTCAGGGCAGAGAGGCATATATCATGTAAGTTCAGGGCAGAGAGGCATATATCATGTAAGTTCAGGGCAGAGATGCATATATCACTCATGTTCAGGGCAGTGGCAGGGCAGAGAGGCATATATCATGCAAGTTCAGGGCAGAGAGGCATATATCATGTAAGTTCAGGGCAGAGAGGCATATATCACACATGTTCAGGGAAGAGTAAGCATAAATCATGCAAGCTCAGGGCAGAATATGCAAATATCACACATGATAATTGTGCCGCCGGAAAACTGCCCCGAGGTAAACACCCCTACCCTCCCTTCGAAAAAATACCATAACACAAGAATATGAGGATATAGCATGTGTTATTGTTTTCTAATATGAACATGGACATGAATAATATGACAGCAACGCTTAAGCACCTGCATGTTGGTTCTGTCATAGAAGTCGCCGCCTCTGTGGTCTTGTGGTAGAGCGTCCGCCCGGAGAGCGGAAGGTCCGGGGTTCGATCCCCGGCCGCGTCATACCAAAAGACGTTAAAAGATGGTACTTGTTGTTACCCTGTCTGGCGCTCGGAATTAAGGGGCTAAAACAAGGACTGGTCGGCTCGGAGTCAGTATACTGTGTCTGAGTGGGGTATTCAGTGCGGCATGGTATCTCAGTGAGCTAGCACTATAAATCGGCATCACCCAATTTCACCTCACCAGTCATAGAAGTGATGACACAGCAAGTTATTTATTAACTGCTTGAACCTCTACCCGAGAGGAGTTAACTCCGCACTTGTAGCAGCTGACCTGGGGTAGTTACCCTTACGTGCGCGTTAAGCATAATAATTTGTATTGATTTTAGTTATAGCTAGAAAACAATCACATTCCATTGCATGTCCCATAATACAGGTGTTTTTTTCTGTTACGTGTCCTGTCACTCGACAAGGTCAATATTGTTATAAAGAAAGCCCACTTTATTGTACAAGCTCCCTGCATCCTATACATGACCGCTTTTATCGACTCTCATTCTTCACAATACCACGTGCTAGGAATCTGACCGGTGAAAGTGACGCCATTGACATGCCGCCCAACCTGTTTAGGAGGCCATTATTGTGAAGTTGTGATTGTCCACCTCAACGGCCGTGCACTTTGCCAGATTACAACTCCCATGTCAGAGAATAAAAGATTTCTTTGGGAAAAAAACTCTGTGTGTGTTTAGAGACCCCAATATACGGTGGAATTGGTTTTCTCACTAATATGAATCAACAGCGCAAATCCGCAAAGCATTAAATATTCACTAAGATAGAGTCTCTCGTTGCAAAGGTACTAACTCCCCCATGGGCAGAAGTATTTGAATAGATCGTGGTTTTTGTTATTGTGACATCTGGATGGAGGGGACTGTGAGGATACTGTCATTGTTTGCATCCCGAGGTCGAGGATGATGATCATGTTTACGTTTTCTATAATTCATTTCAAAGCCATAAATTACTGATCAAAATGTAAACAATAAGAAAAAAAATGTTTTCGTATGATCAACTTTGGCCAATAGAGAGTTCTGTCGGTTGCATGATATTTTTATTCGCATCTTCAGCATACGGCCACACACAGGTGTGGAAAACGAGTGGGCAGTTGTCCTTTATTCTATATGATGGAAATTTAATGAAGTACAGCGACACTAATCAATACTGGTTTAATTTTTTAAGGTGATTCAGTGCAGATTATAGGGCGGGGGGGTGGCATAGCCATGGTACATACCGTGACAGACCTAGGCACGTGGTACATACCGTGACAGATCTAAGCACATGATACATACCGTGACAGACCTAGGCACATGATACATACCGTGACAGACCTAGGGACATGATACATACCGTGACAGACCTAGGCACGTGGTACATACCGTGACAGATCTAAGCACATGATACATACCGTGACAGACCTAGGCACATGATACATACCGTAATAGACCTAGGCACATGGTACATACCGTTACAGACCTAGGCACATAGTATATACCGTGACAGATCTAAGCACATGGTACATACCGTGACAGACCTAGGCACATGGTACATACATTGACAGATCTAGGCACATGATACATACCGTGACAGATCTAGGCACATGGTACATACCGTGACAGACCTAGGCACATGGTACATACCGTGATAGATCTAGGCACATGGTACATACCGTAACAGACCTAGGCACATGGTAATACCTTGACAGATCTAGGCACTAGATACATACATTGACAGATCTAGGCACATGGTACAAACCATGACAGATCTAGGCACATGTTACATACCGTGACAGATCTAGGCACATGGTACATACCGTGACAGACCTAGGCACATGGTATATACATTGACAGATCTAGGCACATGGTAGTGATCATTCTGAAATTGACAAGAGAGATTATTTACTAAGTAGAACAAGAGAGAGTTTAACGCCGTTTTTAACGTTATTCCAGTTATATAACAGTGTGTCAGCTTAATGTGGGAGGAAAGCCCGAAGTTATGCAGGCCTCGGACGTTTACCACTTCGGTTAAACCAACGAGCACGGGTATGGTGCTGACAAACCTAGAATAATCGGGACGAACCGGGATTCGAAACCACAATCATAGGTTTCTGACGTGCCCAAGGGACGCAACTCAATTGCACAACGAATCGCGGCGCCTTAGACGACTTGGCCACCCGTGCCCCCTTGTGTGTATGAGAGAGAGAGAGACAGAGCGAGAGAGCGATAGAGGGAGGGGAAAGACGAAATGAGAGAGAAAGAGGGGAGGAGAGAGCTAGGGAGGAGAGATATGGGAAGAGGTGTGAGAGAGAGTGAGGGAGAGAGGGGGAGGGGGTACTGAGGGGCGAGAGGGAGAGAGAGAAAGATGGGAAAAGGGAGAGAGGGAGGGGAGGAGAGAGATGGGTAAGAGGTGAGAGAGAAAGACAGACAGAGAGATATATACGTATACACACCGATACTTTCTTCTACTGTGTTATAAATTCACAGGAATACATGTGGGACACGCTGATACTTTCGTCTAGATGTGTTAAATATTCAAACAAAAAATACATTCACACAAAGACTGTCTTCTACCAGTGTTTTATATTCACACGAATACATATATACACACCAATACTCTGTTCTACGTTATATAATTGCTAAAAGATGACTAAGAGGTATTGGTTGAAATGTTTTACCTCGTGCGATGGAAAAGGCCGTCCCCATTATCCTTCTAAAGGATCATAGTTCCATCATACATCTTTCTTCTTTCTTCCCATGTTGTTTGTATTCTGCTTCTCTACCCCACATCTAACTCTACCTTCTCTGTCTGTCTCTCTCACCTCTTCCCCATCTCTCTCTCACCTCTCTCCCCATCTTTCTCTCTCCCACTATCGCTCTCTCTGTCTCGATCTCTCTCTAACCTCTTCCCATCTCTCTCCTCCATTCCCTATCTCTTTCTTCCCCTCTTTCTCTCTCGCTTCGTTTCTCCCCTCTTCCTCTTTCGCTTCGTCTCTCCCCTCTTTCTCCCCTAGCTCTCTCTGTCTCTCTCTCACGCGCTCTTTCTCTCTCAACTCTCTCTTGTTCTACTTTCTAAACAATCTCTCATGTCATTTTCAGACAGATCTACCTGTGTGCCCATGTATATTTTTCCGGAGCTGTATTTTACTGTAATACACAGAATAACCGACCCACCCCTGTCAATGTCATCAAGATGATAATATCATCACCAAAAACATGGCAAGGGCAGGTAATCCATTCAGAGTAGCACAATCGGTACCCATCCTTATAAAGAGATATTTTATAAATGTACACGTCCTGTGAATATCCGAGGAAGCATGTGGTTAACCTCGTCTCATATGCACATAGGTGCCCTGTGGGATGGGATACAAAGGGGATCTGTAAAGACTGGTAAAAATCCTACAAACATTTTTTAAAAGAATACTCAAGACGGGCAACCAACTTGTGCACGTGAAAGCATGAGTATAAATAAAGACGAGTGTTTACTTTAAATTAACCCTTTCATAGCAGAATACAACCTCCGGTTCGCGATATCAGATATCATAACACAATCACAATATGATATACATATCGTGACAAATGTAGACATTTACTTATTCTAGTGTATAAACATTCGTTAAGTACCTGTGCTTATCAATCGACTAGCGTATCAAACACTTGAAATTGAAAGGGTTAAACGGATTTGCTTTGCACACCAGATAAAACTTCAATTGAATTTTTTATCGTGACCTTGCAGATCACGTGAATGCCGTGCAGGGTTTGGATGTGATTAGTTGGAGCCCACATGGCCCGGCCCTATAGCTGGTGATAAAACGACATGCCAAAGACTAACTATATTTTGACATAGGTCAAAGACTTAAGCTGAGGGGCATTGATAATGCGATACAAGAGGTATTTCACGTGTAACCTCATGGAACAGTGGGGTTTGTTGTGCTTGAGCGGGAAAGAAGTGAAGAAATTAATGTTTGTTCATGCGTACGCCTGGAAGACTGTTGTCAATAGCTCATGAATATTCATAGTTTAAAATCTATCACTGCTTCAAAGGAAATAATTCATAATTTGAGTGAATATATGTGTGATAATAAATAGAATTAAACATGGGTTGATCTTAGTAATTGTACATAACGATTTACGTACCTGTTTTGATTGAAATAATTTTAAACTATTAATGACATGTGCCTAGGAGACTCTGGCTTCTCTGAATAATGGCCTATGTTTATTCAGTTGCCAAGACGGATTTATTAAGATAAACAGCAGAGAATAATTTAGCAGATTTTCTGATCCGTTTAATCGTGTTTATAGCAACAATTGACATATCGGGTCTTCTGTCATTCTAAATCTGTCATCAAATCTTTCATCTTTCCAAATGCAATTGACATGTTTACTTTTGAACTAACACAAATATTAAGATGTACTGAGGTCCGTCGACTATTCGCGCAATTAATGTGCAACGGAGACAAAACCGTGGGAAAATATGTATGTTTATGGTTTAGACAGTATATATGGACGTTACATTAGCATAATGTACACATGTAACTAAATTTGCGAATGGATATCTTTCAGGAAGCGTTTAGGTATGTCACATCGAAGGCACAACTTTGTTTTATTTGTTTTATCCAGGTTACAAACTTCAAGACTTCAATTAAGCTTTCAAATTTTTTTATAGTCAACACGTGCAGAACATTTCCAAATTTGACGCACCAGTGACAGACATGATGTCCGATGCAATTTCTTATTTTGACTTGCATCGGTTCCCGTGTCTTTTTAGGTGACCAATTGACCTGCCTTTGTATGTGTTTGTGATGGGTGCCACCTCTAGGGTAGGATACACTCATCTATTCGCGAACACCTGGTATCATCACTTTTTGATGGTGATTCATAAACACCTGTTTATGATCAAGTCGGAATCGTACAATCGACTCTGCTTTCAGTGGCGATTTCATCTGTTGCTCTTGTCGGGCGGTCGGGTAGCCTAGTGGGTAAAGCGTTCGCTCGTCACGCCGAAGACCCGGGTTCGATTCCCGACATGGGTACAATGTGTGAAACCCATTTCTGGTGTCCCCCGCCGTGATGTTGCTGGAATATTGCTAAAAGCGGGGTAAAACCATACTCACTCGCTGTTGCAGGTGTAAAGACTTTTCAATAATACTGTGTCTTGAGGAACGTCTTTGTATTGTTTTATCAGAATGTGATACGAAGTGTTTTATCTACCCAGATGTTGAAAGTAATTAAACTACAAGGTTCGATTACAATATATTCCTTGTCTTACATCGTAAGTGGCTATCTCTTCTTCCTCTGATTGTTGTGTAATATTTCATTAAACGGACAACGTTTCTGTGAGCTTTAAATATAACACTAAGCCATTTGTTCATCTGGGTGTCCAATTACTTCTGGTTTATTTTTACATCTCCTTTCTCACTATTATAGCGCTGTGTTTGTGTTTTAAAAAGATACACTTATTCAAGGACCAAGCGAATCAGTCTTTTTGGGGCTGTAATATTGCCGATGCGGCTATAACTTGTAACTCAGGTCGGTTTTTGCCGAGCGAGTGAGTGAGTGAGCTGGGTTTAGCGCCTTTTTCGAACAGTATTTCATTAATATTTCGGCGTGACAGCGTTAAGTTTGTTTTTTTGTTGTTTAACGCCGCACTCGGCCATATTCCAGCTATATGACGGCGGTCTGTAAATAATCGAGTCTGGATCAGACAATCCACTGATTGACAGCGTTAAGTGAACGGACAGCCCGAAATGACGTAGGTCTTATAGGTTCACCAAATGAAACCACGAGCTCGGGCGGGGTGCTGCTAATCCAAGGATAATGATCAATGCACACCTGGGATTCGAACCTACGACTAGCGGATCAAAGGGGACGTAACTCTGTACAGCGAAATGATCATTTTGTTATCAATGACACGATATATGAATTATCAGGGTACTAATATTGGTTACTAGAAATGAGAGGGAAATAACAGCTTCTTTTATTTGATATATACGTATATGTTCTGATCTTTTATTCTGACGTTATTGCTCTCCATATAAAAAATGAATGACGCTATAACTACAAAGCGATGGTCCCAAGATACAGACAGCTCGTAACGAGGCCATGTGAGGAAGCCTCGGGGCGTGACACATTCGTTATGGTATCGGTAGGGAACGAGGTGTCGCGGAATGGAGCTTGGCAAATCTATGTAATGCAAAGGCATGACGTCATTATTGGTGGCGCGTGACAATGAATGAGGCTGAGTGCAGTTTAACGCTTCTTGAAGCTACAGTTCAGCCATGTCGCAAAGGGGAAAATGAAGACTTGGTTTCAGGAGTACAAAACGTTCACATATAAAAGCCAAAAGTTTAATAAGGTGTATGGCGGCATATAGAGTTAAGATAAAACAAAGTAGGTGAGGTAAAAAATAGATCTATATTAAGTATACATATATAAGGTGACGAAAGACAGTAGATATACGTGTAGGTAAATAGATTAAATATAACAAGATACAGAAACAGATGTAAAGATAATATTTGGTATTAATATACACATGCACAAGTACTAGAGAGTAGATTAAATACATATTACTGTATACATATTCGTAAACATTTGACACATGCAATAGGTTCTGATATATATGTCTATAAGTATTGAATACAGCATCGGGTGGTCAGGCTCGCTGACTTGGTTGATGCATGTCATCGATCCCAATTGCGTGGATCGATGCTCATGATATCAATCGCTGGATTGTCTGGTCTAGGCTCGATTATTTACAGACCGCCATCATATAGGTGGAATATGGCTGAGTGCGGTGTAAAACAATAAACAAACAAACTTGTTCTTATGACCTCATTCTGAGTTACATATTTGTATATGTGTATATTTGTCGTAAGCGGCGACTATAAACATCGGATGGTAGGCTTGGTGACTTGGTTGATTGCGTGTCATCATGCCATGACGGGATGCTGCTCATATTTCAATCATATCAATCACTGGAGTGTCTGGTTCAGACTCGATTATTTACAGACCGCCATCACATAGTTGGAATATTGCCGCGTTAAACATCACACAAACAAACAAATAGTCCTGCTATGTAAGTATGTTACAGTGGGGGGATATCGCTGTTGTGTACATTTTGTGCATATTTCAAAATCTTTGTTTCCAATATGACAACATCAAAGATGGCATTGATATATTATCTGTGAAATTATGTCTGTCACTTGAAGGATTAAAAAAGTCGGAAAGGTTGCATATTCTCAAAGACAATTTACGTCAACAATAACAAAATCATACATAAGATCTGGAAACTTATTTAGCTCAACACTTCACTATTTCAAGTAGTTTGCGTAAGGAAAGCCTGTTTGCGAAGATGCTTCAAACTGCAGTTGGAAACCCACTCAAAATATTTTTGTGCGTTTAAAAATTGTGTATCTCTGGTAAAGCTTTCAAGTGGTGATTTTCTGTGGTGTTGCTTCGGCCGTGTCTGATGCATCGCTCATATGACATCCTCAGGAAAATAGGCACTTCCTGTTTGTAAAATATTACCTATTTGAGTGACATTTGCTTGTGTATTTTGACATTAGATAATTCCCTTCTTTACGCGGGGGTCACCAACCGTAATTTCATTTCCTATAAAACGTCTGTTTGAAATGTTCATGACGTATAGTTTATCTTGAATCCTATATGTAACATTTTTGGGGCATGATATAATTCATAGATGGACAATTCGAGCAAACGCGAGACATTCTAACGCTGCGTGGCCACACTATCACCAGCAGACAGTGTAACCACCAGATCCCCATTTCACCATGCTTTGGGTATTGGGGGATCTTTTGCCCCGGAATCCATCAGGAATTTGGTGTGATCAATGTACTAGGACCTGTGGCTAACGTTCGAAGCCTGCATGACTTCGGGCTTTCGACCCACATTAATCTGACACGCCGTGATACAACATGAACAATATAAAAGGCGACGTTAACCCCACCTCACTCGCATAACTACTTGTAGGTAATGCTGTTGATGGGTTGTGTTTGTTGCCGTTCTGGTCATGACAAGTTTGTACCTACACGCTTGTTTAAAATTTATTTGCATTATTATGGTTGTTTTAATTGTAGTTATCTCTGTAGATCGACAGAGCAGATAAAAATACCGACCCACAGACCACACCCACCGCTACTCACAATTCTCGACTTCCACGAATGAATCCTAAAAGTGAAAAAAGTTATTGTTGTTTAAAGCACACACAACAAACTGCTTGGCGATTGTTTAATAAGGTCAAAGCAGATTTGAAGTCAGGTCAAAAGAACACCATTTGCAAAGTGTATGGAACTTTAGATTAAATGTCAAGAATAAAAGTTTAAACAATTAAGTTAAAACGAGTGACAGATTGATACTATTCATGTCGAAAGTTATGATCAATATAAGACGGGAATATTTTGGTCTTAATTTTTAGTTTGTAAAATGGTAGAATAATTGATCCATTAATTAGCTGCTTATTAGCTAATTACCCTTGTGTGCGCAACCATGGACTTCTCGTAATCATGAATATTGATGTTTTCTTGATGGGACAATTCAGGCAATGGTGGGACACTACCAAACCTCCATAATTATTAATTATTAAGTCCACCCCGTCGAACTCGACATATGTCGTTGATGTTGGAATTGTGATAAAATAGGAAGGTTGTCGTTAAACATGGTGGGGTTATCACGAGACGCTGATTAATCAGAAATGTGGTGGAGGAAAATAAAATATTAATTACGATTTTTGACTATTCTAGCGTGTGGAATTAAACACGATGCTAGTGAGATAATGGGCATGAGATAAAACTCCCACCTGAGCAGCCAATATCTCAACTTTTGAGATGTACAGCCAACCTACAGCGTACCCCACTCGTGTGTTTTTTCCATATTCTAAAGAGCATGGATAAAAAAGAGATTAAATCGCTACTGAGATTAGTCGTCGGCAGAAAACATAGAAATGATATCAGAGAGTTCGCCCCCTTGATATTTACCTAATAAAAATGCAACGATAACGCCCTGCATGATAGTTCTTATTTCTTTTGATAAAAAATCTCCTCAACACTTTTGATTGTTATGATTAACTATCTCTTGTTTCCATTTCATAAAAGTTAGGTGAAGCCTTCAAAGAGATAGCGTATCCTCAATGCGATAGCAGAGATGATCTCTAGCCCCGGGCTAGAGATTGGGTGTATCACAGGGATGTGTGTTTTATTGGTAACGATTATTTATTGATAGAAAATGTTCTTCCGATGCCACAAGAAAACAAATACCCGAATCTTTGAATCCACGATAATAGGAGACACGCTGTTACTTTTAATAGGAGCCATGGATCTAGATGTTTGAATTATTCTTATTCTGCAACTTGTTTAAAGGGGAGGCCATCAATATCCAGCTTGATGAACTTGAAGTCCAGTTTACTTAAATTCTATGTTTTCGAGCCTAAGTTTTGGAAGGTGGGTTAGCATATGGGTGAAAGCTATCTCTCAAAGACGAGGATGTGGTTCTACTCCGTTCTGAATCCAATGTGATAAAACGATTTTGTTTTTGTGCTTTAAATTTAAAACTGCTGAACGGTGAAATGGCTTCAGTTCGTGTCATCCACTCAGACACTTGCTAATCCGGTCACTTGCGTGATACAAAAGATGCCTATCGGATTAACGAGGTTTCACTATGTAAAGGGATGTAAATAATGAAATCATAACAAGTAGACAGTATCATTAAATGTCTTGTTTTCATTACAAGATATTTTCAAATTAATATTTCTTCATAACATAATAATCTGTCTTGCCATTCTGTCGTTCACCTCTCAAATGTGTAAGCTGTTGTTCGGTTGTTTAGCAGTGCACGGAATAGAACAGTACAAAGAGGACTCGCCGGCATGTATATATTTATAAAACCTGCTTTTCATAATGTTTTACTGGAGAGTAAGTAATGCAAGATAGAAATAGAGGATTTGTAATGTAATTAATATCTAGTGAAAACGTTATAGCTCTGGTACATAAAACAAATATGATATATATGTTAAAAGCATTGAAGAGTAATATATCACATGTGACAAGAATTGTCATACGAGTGAAGAGCAATAACTCACGTATATAACAAGCTGAACAGTTTATACACTACTTAAAAGAAGGAACACCCGACTCTTTCATATAAGTCTAGTTAATATATCATGGCATGACATAACAGATTAACCACAGTAATATGAAAGAATTGGTTGCCCTTAACTTCTTTTGAGTAGTATCTGTGTGTATGACTTGGTCATGTGTCATACGAAAAAAATTAAATGTTGAAAAAAAACTATTTTGGAAGAAACTGATCCCTCATAACTCACAGCCTCACACTGCTGAGTGAATGAGTGAGTGGATGTTATTTTATGCCGCAGTCAGCGTTATATACAAACAGGGATTAAGAGCATGTTGTGGACCTATTCCACTCCGGCCTCGTCAAGTGTAAAGTGGGTTACACGTGTGTTACAATGCAGAATGAGAAAATCAAGAATACAGATCCCCTTGGGGAGTCCAGGGCCCCGTTCCTCAAAGCGATCTTAGCGCTACGATGATCGTAAACCTATGTTAGAGTATGGGACTTACGATCACCTTAGCGATAAGCGCACACCCACTGTGATCGTGTAAGCCAGGCGATCTTTCCACAAATGAAGTGAACTCTTTCCTCTGCGCGAGGTAAGTTTGCAAACAACGTTTCAGTGTCGCATTTTCCTATATTTTTCGAGTTATGAGCATTGTTTTAAGACCAGAGACACCAAACAACTTTATAGCCAAATATTAGCCCTTGCAGAGGAGATAGTTCGCTTCCCTTGTGAAATATCACATGCCGTACACAAAAGTATCCACCAAGTCTGTGTGAAACAATATGAGTGAGTGAGTGAGTGAGTTGGCTTTAACGCCGCTTTTAACAGTACTCCAGTTATATCACGGCGTGTCAGCTTAATGTGGGAGGAAAGCCCGAAGTGACGCAGGTCTCAGACGTTTACCAGCGAATCGCGGCGCCTTAGACGACTGGTCCACCCGTGCCCCCGTAACAATATGAAGCCCAGACTGTTTTATCTTTTATATTGCCGGGCAAAAGAAAGTATACACTTGACAATTGGATTATCAAAACATTACTAAGCTGAAAACAGTCGCCGAAACGATGCAAACTTAAGGTCCAAAACACAACTATGATACCTGTTTGAAATTCATCCCCCTTTCTTACCGTTTCCTTTTCCCTTTTCGCGAACACCTGGTGTCATCACTCATGATTTTCAGTGGTCCATTCATATAATTTTCACAGCTATTTAGCCCAGGAATCTGTTTCGTCGAAAATCTAGACTGGTTATTCTCTTGCATTTACAATTCATATTTGCTTGTTTCATTTAAGACACTCCAAACAAGGGGTATACTTTCGTTTGCACGACAGTTTATACTGACGTCTTCATGCAGTTGCCTCTCTTGTTCCTAGGTCACCCTGCCTCCAAACATCCATCCGGATATCTCCACACACCCACCCCAGGAAGCTGAGATGGGACCCCAACGCTTGACATGCTACGAGATGTCACAGCTTTTAATATGTGTCTTTTTAAGCGTTTCTCTTCATACACAAATTAACATAATCTGACAGAGGTATATCAAGGTCACAGCATGATAAGCAAAAGGCTTTATTCTCTGGACGCAGGTGGTGTATAGAGCAGGTGTCGGCGAGGGTATAAGCCTCGTTAAAGCTTACACACCTCAAGTGTCTACCCAAAACCACCTGTGATTGCCAAGTCAGAAAACCAGGGGATTTCTAATGATTGTGCATGAAAACAACATAGGGGGTAACTGCCATCCATTCAATGTGGCGTTTCTTTAAAGGCAGTTATACCTCCTTTTAGATTAATTATTAGTTGATTTGCTCTTTCGCAAGAAAAATCATTTCATTTGTATAAAGAAAGGTGTGTATTGGTTTGTCAAGCATTTACATGTAGTATAATGGACATTATCGCGTTGTTATATGTCGTCCGGTTGCTCGTTAGCATCAGCTCGGATGATCATCTTTCAAAAAGATGTTTTCCGCACGACTTATTTTGAAAATATGACGCCTTGATTGACAAGCGATGCATAACGTTCACCCACCCATGCATCTACACGTCTAGCATATGGGTAGCGTCTTAGCCGTAGTCTGCAATACACAGTACTCGCAGTGTCAATCCTTTTCATCCGAGGCAAGTATGAAAATAGAAATTTCTCTCCGTTCGTGACATGAATACGTCGTTCCGGTTGATACGTCAGGTCGTCTTGAGAAAGGTATTAAAATGTGGGGTTAGGGGAATATTATCATTAGGGTGAGTGACTTTTGACGAGTTGGATCAACGTCAAAAAAGCGGGACATTGTGGAAAATACACACAGGTGACGAAACATATTGTTATTCTTTCCATTAATGTCATAATAAAAGCTGTTGGGGTTAACAGGTTGCCCTCGAGCTAAATGTAAACATGTTCGTGTGACCTCCAGACATCCCAGCAAATGTGTTATGCGTTACACTTTGATGACGTCAGTGTCATGTTCGGTACATAACTTTAAAAGTTCATTTAAAACTTGACGTAGAAGCAAACGTGTCACTTAAACAAGTCGCCGATCACATAAATATCGTCAGCTGAAATGTTTGCATGACATTATAATACCATTTATATATAATTGAGTTTAGATATACATTTTGTATATTAATTAGTACTTCAGCGGTGGTTGTATGTACACAAACGCACTCCCATGTGTATGAACGTGATCGTGCATGAATATTTCATCCGAAAGCCTTAAATTGGTGGCTTTGTGCTGAAATAAGTCGACGATTAACCACGTTGTTTCACAGCCTCGCGGAGAGGACAATGCATGCTCTCCAAGAAGACATTAAAATAACAAAAAGTAGCCTGACATTCTAAAACATACTGACATGACAATCTGACAGAAATTCAGCCACTTGAACCCATGTCTTGAATGATAATCACCAAATCCCATCTAAAGCCCCCGAGCCAAAGGGGTCTATCCATATTGAAATTTCATATCCGAGGAATTGTAGTACTAACTTATATAATTGGAAACCTAGGTCCCAAGGCGACACCTCGGAGTGAGGTCACGTGACCCACTTGACCTTACATGACCTTGACGTAACACCAATCTGCTGCGCACAAGGGTCTATTCTGGTGATGTCAATTTCAGAGCGAGCAGACGACTTCTTGGAAAATGATTAAATTCAAAAATTGAAGCTCGCTTGATGAGAGCTACAGAAATTTAGCCGATGCAATTATAAGCCTGTCATTTCTTGCAGACTCTACAAGCCCCGATGACCCAAATTTCGTCTTGTTGTGTCAGATATGACAGAAGAAGCGTGGGCAAATTAAGAGCTGGATGTGGCCCCTGGGTACGTTTTGCGCGGATGTAGAAACACTGCCGTGAAAATGTGAAAACATTGGGTAAACAGCGCGGGAGGGGACGTGATATTGTGGCACGAGTGTGTGTGTGTGTGTGTGGGGGGGGGGGGGGGGGGGGGGGGGGGGAGGGGGAAGCATGGGTCGGACAGCGGTATCGAGGGGGGGAGCAAGGGTAGGACAGCGGTATGGGGGGGGGGGGGTATGGGTCGTAGCTGCTGGGGTAGGGGGTAGAGGGTGTGGAGGTAAGGTGTAGGGTGAGGTGAGGTGAGTTGAGGTGAATTGGAATTGGCATGATTATATATAGCGAAGTGCATGTGTGTGTGTGTGTGTGTGTGTGTGTGTGTGTGGCTGCTTATACTATTCCGGAGTAATGCCGATTTTATAGTGCTTGCCCATTGCCGCAGATTAACATGAATACCCAACTCAGACACAGTATACTGACTTTGAGCCGACCAGTCCTTGTTTTAGCCGCTTAATGCCGAGCGCCAGTACGGGAGTAAGGGGTTGGGGGTAGGGATGTGGAGGTACGGGGGTTAGGGAGTAAGGGATTGAGGGGTAGGGCGGTATGGGATGTGGAGGTACGGGGGTTAGAGAGTAAGGGGTGGGGAGGTACGGGGCAAGGGAATGGTTCGTAGGGGAGGCACGGAGGTTGGGGTGTATGAATAGGGAGTACTGGGGTAGGTGAGTATAGGATGGGGAGTTACGGGGGTTAGGGAGTAAGGGATTGGGGGTGGGGTGGGGTAGGGCGGTATGGGATGGGGGGGTAGGGAGTAAGGAATGGGGGGGCTGGAGTAGGGTGTGGGGATGGGGGTATATTAGGGTGTGGGATACTGTGGCTGTGGAGCATGCAATAGCCCTTCATAAAAAAAATGTGGTTGGATAATAATGAGTAGGTTCTGTGCGTAGGTCGACGGGGTTTGGGAAGCGTTGTCGGGTAGAGGTTATTTTAGACGCTTTTAGAAATGGTCCAACACAAGGAAATCACTGTGTCCTTGAAAGGAATCAAGTCAATCATGTGCTCAAGTACTGTACTAAATGGTGCAAAAACCCGCTCACTCATGCGGGCAGGTAATAACT
This sequence comes from Haliotis rufescens, assembly GCF_023055435.1. Taxonomy (NCBI): domain Eukaryota; kingdom Metazoa; phylum Mollusca; class Gastropoda; order Lepetellida; family Haliotidae; genus Haliotis; species Haliotis rufescens. Next base: position 53,016,744 of record NW_025963779.1, on the reverse strand, counting down.
TATTATAACTTAATAGACTCTCTTGTTCTACGCCTTCTGAAGATAAAATAAAAATCTAAACGTCAATATACGGAAAGTATGTCATTAATAGCTAACAATTGTAGAATTATATTGATCCTGTGTCCCGACGTGACATATGTTCCAGGAAGGCACACATTACAGGGTGTCACAAGTCACGGTGTCCTTTGATGTGTAGTATGCTCGTGACTTGAAAGGTCCTGCCGACAACAGCAGCTATTGCTAACATAAACATGGACGACTGTATCGGTTTTATTTGTTGGAAGACTAAGTCACCAGCGTATGTTTACAATTGTTAATTTCCTATGTTGGAAAGTATTGATATACATTATTCATCAAAGACACAAAGGTCGCCAGTTTACGTTTACTATGACCTGGTCAAATGCAAAAATTACACAATTACCTACACTCCTCACTAAGATTTACAACAATGTATTTACAACCCAAAACACACAGTCAGTGTAAGAACATAGTAGATGTAGATAATAACTAATAAACATTATTTTTACTTTTAATACTTGTCTTGAAGAAACATATAAGAAAAAGACGTGTAACAAGGTCGTATTCTGCGACCAGTTGTATTTAAAAAAAATAAGTTATTTGTTACCAAGCTTCAATTTCTTTGGACTGAAGTACGTCGATGTCTTTCTTAATAGCTAAATAAATGTTCAGTCTTATATTTGTACTTATATTTAGAATTGTTCAATTGTAGGCAATATATGTACCGTGTTTTTGTTCAGCTTGGAGACATGCCAGGCTTAACGCCACCTCAAACTGTGTGTGCTTTCTTAGGTCGCTGACAATTAATACTCCTTTATTGCATAATGTGTCTGTTACCGTGGACCGGTATGTGAACATGTGAACAATTTAACCTCACAATGGCGTTTAAACGAACAAGCCTCAACTTGAGATGCATAAAACCGGCAAATAGTTGTGAAATTCAATGGTCTATTCCTTAAAGTTTTTATTCTAATTTGAAATACATTTCCAGAAAGATTAACCTGCCGACGCTGGCAACAATCGCATTGAAAATCTATTCATTATATCACAAACCGACAAGAGCCACCGTTGGCGTTGAACAGTGGCCCATGGATAGAAGACGCCTTCATAAGGGCTGTATTGATGTAGGTAAAGACTGTTGAATGCAGGCTTTCAGTCGAATGTCACGGTGACCGTGACCCAGTACCTATCGATGGTGGATTACTTATCGTTACTTACATCTGGGAGAACTGGCTTTCGTATACCACATAGGAAATGTGCAAGACACATCTGTAAATACGGGTGATATGTTATTGGTTCCGAGGACTAAACTTTCCTGTTTATTCGTTTGAAATAGCACTGGAAACCAATTCGTTAAATCATGCTTTTTCTGTAGCCTGGCTGAGGTTATAGCATGGGGTAGGGATGTGCGATAATTAGCTGGTAGTTAAGGAAGTTAAAGCGATAGTTTGATCATTCATCTAAAACCTTTGCCCAGTGTTTCCGTCAGGAACTAATGTAAAATAAAAACGTTGGTTAAAGGGTTTCTTGGAATCGTGAAATGTGGGGTGAAGTGTTTGACAAAAGATAAATATTAAACCTGTGTCAGTTCCAGCCATATTAGAAGTTTTCCTTCTCAATGATATAAAAAATCCTATTGATATCTAATCACATACTCATGATACACCGTGTTTTTTCAGATGAGCAATTGACTTGCTTTTGCATGTGTTTGTGACGGGTGCCACCAGTGGTCCAGGATACGCTCACCTTTTCGCGAACACCTGGTTTCTTCACTATTTGAAAGTGATTCATAAACATATGCTCGTTATATCGGAATCGTACAATCGACTCTGCGTTTGGCAGAGATTTATTATAAATATTGAAAGAGTTTTGTCTATTCAATTTAGCATGTCGTGAAACCTACCAAAAAACCAGACAACGACAAATTTTTAATGATTTTGTTGCCATGTAACGATGAAGGTCCTCGAGAGCAAACATGTGACTGCTTGTCCCAATGTGACTACTAACGTGACAAATTACCAACGTTTATCTGCACGCAGAAAGACAAATAGTCTCAAATCTCTCCTTTGATAGCAAAGAATGGTTTGAAACTGCGCACGGATGGCTGAAAACGAGCCTCCGAACAGTACTTCCGCTCTGTGGGTTTCCGCCCCATTACGCATGCGCGCTCAAGTAATGTTTGGCTTTGCTATTCTTGATATGTTTCTGGTGAAAGAGATTATCATTCTTGATCGCCTAGAGAAATCTTGCCCGATCATTATTATGGGTTGAATGCTTTTTGACATTAATCATTTTCATTACTTTATTATATTATCATATTTACGTTATGTATAGGTTGCTTATTTCATAAATTAACAGTGCAGTTCCGTTGCATGTTGGCGCCATATTTCCGAATCCTCGCTGAAAAACAATGTTTTAATTTGTTCAGTAATAAACGTTTTAAATAAATATTGAGCACTTTAACAGTAATTAACCAACATAAACAATATTCCTTAGGTTTAATTTGTCGTTTATGATTTTTCGTGTACCCAGAAATCAGTTCAAATGTAAGAATGCTCTGCACGCATTCAGTTACCTCCCTTTCCAGGTGAAGGTGTGCTGTAATGGCAGATTCAGTGGCATCAATGTATTTCTTTGCCGTCCCTCGTGCCGGCGTGTAGTTCAAATGGTGTTCACGGCCGGGGCATTTCACAGAAACAAAAGCGTTAATATGAATTTGTGCAATAAATCACTTTTCTTTTACTCCGTTAGTTTGGACTTTTTACATGCGAATCTGACACTCTAACGCCGACAGTAGCATGACTTGATTTGTTCGATTCTGACACCAGGCTGGTTTCAGGCAAAAACGGAACTGTCAGATGCTTTGCTCCTTTCGCAGAACGACTTTTTAAACGAAATATGAAAAATCAATAGGGATTAACGCAAAATTGTAATAAGTTATTGCCCCGTATGCTGTTTTGTTATCAGACTTTAGGAAAAAGACTCGCAACTTCGCGGGATCGATCGCTCCCGGGTTGTCGGTTGCCGAGCTGAACTTTGCGTGTAGCTCTTCCGTTTTTTACAGTACTGAGGTTTGTGGGCGAGCGCGTTCTAAACGCGAATCAGTGCGCGTGATCGGATGGAGTTTGTGGTTTGCCTGCCATAGCTTCTGAACAACCGTAACCGCAATTCGCCGTTAATGAACTAGCTGTATTCACAAAGATCGAAGGCAATCTGCTTTGTGGTTGAAAACAAAGCGCACGGACAAATGTTGGTGGCTCCGAGTCGAACAGTAGGGCCGTGTTGACGCGCTGAGATCCCATGAAGACTCTTGAGGTGAAAATTACAAAATTTGCATCAATTGCTTTATAATTTAATGACTTTTCGTCCCGCGGATGATCGAAAATTACTTTATTTGTTCCGTGTCTCTACATTGCCTGCACCAACTGTCACAAGACGTTCAGTCTCATCTTCGTAAAGCATTACATAATGCATTAAAATTTCATATTTTTGGTTGGGGAACCTTCCATCGGGTGTCGGATCAGCAGCTGTTCCATAATTTGTTTCTCAAAAAATCTGGACCAAGGCGCGAAAAGTCTCTCTTCAAGAAGATAGGCGAGTATCGCGGTCAAAAACCGCAGCTGAAAATTGACATGACGCTCGCATATTACTTGAAACAGGAGTCCTTGAAATGAGTCAGACGAAAGTTCTACCACCAAAGGCGACAAAAAATTATAACTATAGGACAAAGAACTAATTATATCCAAGGTGTTGACCATTTCCAAATCTTGCAGGACTGTATGCTAATAAAGCCGTGTTGTTAAACTAATGAGCACTGACATGGTAGTGCCCCCTGCCTCACACCAGCACGTCTTTTGTCTTGATTTTTTTCAAAGTGGCAAATTAGATATTAGTTTAGACCAACTGGCCATTTGTGACTGACAATCACTCATCACCTTTCTTCACGGGACCTGACCTCGGTGAACCAGCCATGACAGAAAGGAAAATCATTTTTATTTAATAAACCTAGTGATATTCTCAAAGAACTTTTAACCGCCCTTGAAAGCATTATCGACAGTAGCTGAGTGTAGGTGGGACAATTAACATAATAGACGAAATCCCTCTCCGGGGTTGGGGATTATCCAACAAACCCTCCTGCCACACACTATAGAATAATCGAAGACAAACACACAGTTTTTCTCAAATGTATCTTTCCGTTAATTCCACCCTACGTGTTAATGACAAATTCGTTCTCACGGCGATACGCAAGAATCACGCGCGGGCCTACCTCGCGTCGCAAGGCTCTTTTTAAATCACTGCCAATTTTCGCTCGCGTCCCTAATTAATCAATATATTTGAGCACGCATTCTAAGGATTTGTAAAACAGTTTTAAACATGCGAGTTCTCTTTGAGGTCGTGAGCATGTGTTTATCGAGGCACGTATGGGAAACACGGTGGCAACACTAGCGGATTATGCTTGGATTACAGTCTACGTGACCAGGTTGCGCCAATAAACTCCCCGTAATACACACAAGGTAGCAACGCGAATTCATGTTTTGTGTAACATCTTTCTGTTTCCGGAAATGCGGAAAACGGGCATCGCGTGTGAACATTACAGATTGGAAAGCCAGCAACCTAACTTGTATGCTTTCTCTCACATTACTGTAGTTAAATAAAATGTTTTAAACGTCTTTGTTGGGACGTTAGAAGTCATAGCGCTGTTTGCAGCTTATTGTGAAATAAGGGACGATTTGAACTCTGTTACAACAGAAATCCACGCCGTGAACACATAACCCAATACTCACTTCTGGTTTCAAGTGACTTGCTACACTATCCAACTGAGATACATCCATACTATATAAAGGTATAGGTTAAGGAATGAAATACAGTCAAACATAATATATTCGAAGTTCCTGGGATCATCGAATTATGTCGAATTAAGCGTACTACCAGACGGATGACCGACATTAGACCTGAGTGTATGCAGGGGTTCCACTGGACCATGAAGTCACATCGTGTTAAACAATATATCGAGAGATTCCGGGTTCGAGTTGATGCGGTATAATTGCTGTGATACTTTAAGCGGCAATGTATCTGGTAGTTTGGATAAATGTATATAACCTTGTCTCTGAAAGTTAATATAAAAAAATAATATTTTAAATGTGCTAAGGGAGATAACTGGACACATAACAATTTTCTTTTCAAATATAGTTCCATTTGCATCATAATGGTAAACAGATTTTGTTTCAAGCTACTGGGTGTTAGTTCCTTATTAATATACTCAGCAACGCTAAATCAGAAATTGTTCATAAATGGATTGAAAAAGACTGAGACTGAAAAACGATAATATTGTATCTATACAAACTATACAAAATAACTTCGTCCAATCAGAAGGTATAGGGTTAACATATATTGATATCTAGATATCGTTCATAAAGAATTTTCCTCTAAAATAACAAGTGTCATGTTACTCTTATTTCAAATCCATAACATATATCTGATATACTTTTGGTAACGTAATACTCTCATCCAGAGTCCAGAGTAACCATGGTGCTCTGGAGAGGGGAAATCAATTGAAATAAACACTGTCTGAAATAGATTTGACATAGACACCATCTCTGGTAACACTACGGACCAGAGCGCCGAAGTCTTGTTCAGAGGGGCATGTTATATGCAATTATTTCCTCGTACATGTCAAGCGGCATTGTGTGTGTGTCAGTGCCACGCCTCTCAATAAACGTCAAGAAGTGGGAGACCGGGCGAAAACCGAGATGCTCGAGGGCTCTCTGTATCTTTTTGACTCAGTTGGAGTATTTACAACGCTTGTAATCTACAAGGCCTGGTCTGTGCAGATTATGCACATAGTGGCCTACTGATTCGGCTTGAGGCAGTGTGCATTTGATGCACCGCCATGTGCAATGTGTGCAGTGAAAGCCAACCCTATTCCAACTTAAGACGCCATTGTGAAAATTGGAGAAAAAGGGCTGATTTTATCGTGAAATGTTAAAAGATGTATAGTTTTTAGAGTCTTCAAGATTCCTTTCACGTCGCCTGAATTCCTTTTGTAAGTCTCGTCTTGTTACGCGTTAACTCACGAGGTTGAAGATGTACCAGAACGTTGATTGCATGGACAGTGCTATCACGGTTTCGCTTTGGTTTCATTATTCACATCTAAGAAGTCATAAATATTAATCTACCAACTATATTCTGAATGAAATATCACATATTTAATGCTCGTTGAGAGGCCTTTATACTGGGACTTAAGTAAATTGTTCGCTGTAATTTATAACGTCGCAGTCTCTCAGCTCCCGTTCACCGAGTACCTCGTTAATGCCAGGAAGAGAAGAGCTCCGTCATTCCCCAGTAACACTATCGTATAGGTCACGATCCAAAACACACCTATTGACAATGATATTCTTCAAGCTATTTTTATAAGCACAAAACGTATGTTGATCCTAAGGTCATATTAAACACAATTATTTGATCAAAATGTTGATACCTAATATATATTAATGTACTAATGTTTAAAAGTGATATTGATGAAATGATTATGTTGACGATGACCCTGCATGTCGGTATTACATAATTAATCAATCAATATATATGATGCCATCTTATGTTGTTGTTTTTTTATTACATATTGTCAGATTTACTTCGAACCTTTGATTAATATGTCGTTCGACGGTCATTTCAACATCATCAAGCATTTCTTGTTGATGAAAAATGGTAAATGAACTCATGAAATGTATAAATAATAAATGAATTGATTTTAACAAATTGAATGTTATTCAATTCGAAATAGTTCTTGCTGATAATGATATAATATAAAAAAAATTCTGTCTAAAATATAAGGCCACTTATACACACATTAAAGTTAGAAATTTTTAGAGTAATATAACAACTATAACTATAACATATATATGTTATAAAAAATATGACGCGTAATTGTCAATTTAAGCTTCATTTGTGCGTCAGAACTACTGGTCGATAATGTCAATTTTTAGAATTTCTTCACAAACAAAACCTCGAAATGTAAGTTATTAGAAATGTGATGCCAAATTGTCAATTTTAGCTCCATTTGTGCGTCAGTCGTACTCGTTGATAGGGACAATGGGACAACGTGCGCTACAAATTGGCACCAAACTGCGATACTTATAACAATATATCAAGCCGTCTTTGCCTCTCAACCTTAGATCTCCTGCTGAAGAATGACAGAGTCTGACAGAAAGCCTGGAACAATGTAACACTGCCGCAATTCAAGGAGGCTGAAAAACAGATATCATTGACAATAGGTTATGGTTTTTGCCACTTATCGAGAAGGTTATCGGAAGAGAAAAGCTTTTTGCTGATAGTGCGCACTTAAACCCCTGTTTCAAAAGTTAAACTTTCGGTTACATCGCCATTGAAAGGGAACTCAATAAAATTGCTGAGATAACGGACAGTAAAGTGAACGAGTTTTCCTGCTAACAAAACTCAGTGATACTTACACGCTGTATCATGTTTATCTTCAGATTGTAGCATGATTGTGTTGTGTTTTTTTAGGTCTTTTTTATTGCCGATTTCTGCTGTCTCGGAACGATTTCGACTTAAAGGCTAATATTAGCACTGTACAAATAGAGTTTTACTCTTACGTAGGACAGTGTGTAGATAGCTGCTCCTCTAAATTGGTTCTCTTCTCAATGGTTGAAATATGGAATAAAGTGTGGGATTCGAACTCAGATTTCTTAGACGCCTCTTCAATATTTGAAATATTTAAATTTGTTCCATGATCACTGAGTTTATTTACTTATCATCACTGAAATAAGACGCACAATTGATCATACAAGACACAGATATATATATTGTTAAAATACAATTTCATTTCTTCATTAACATTAAATCGTTATTTCAGACAATGTTGGCAGCAACGACACTGAATGAAATAATCGAATACTAATTACTGCCCTATAATAGCCACATCCTAATTATGATTTGATTACAGCCTTACATTAAGTGAGTGAGTATGGTTTTACGCCGCAATATCACGACGGGGGACACCAGAAATGGGCTTCACACATTGTACCCATGTGGGGAATCGAACCCGGGTCTTCGGCGTGACGAGCGAACGCTTTAACCACTAGGCTACCCCACCGCCCCCTACAAATAGTAGTTGCAGTTTACAGTCGCTATTGATTTTCAAATGTGAAACTGCCTAATGAAATACTATATATAAAATGAGTGTATATTATTTGTACACGAGTTCAGAACCTTAACTTACAGCAGTGAAAACCAACGAAGTCTGCTTGAGCGAAGTGGTCATTGAAGCGGACATAACTGAAGCCAGCACTGTCCACTCGTCGGACATAACCAGCCCTAGCATCTCCCACTGACCGCACTGACCAAACCAGTGTATGATAAACCTAGAGCACCAACAGTGTACTGGTAGTGCTCCAATAAGTGTTATGTGATATTTAGCCTTAGCTTTATGGACATGTTGCGGTAATATAGATAATGTATATTGTTGTTACATGATGATGAAGAGTGTTAGCAACTGGTAAGCCATGATGACATTTTGTACAATCTTAACGTTAGATGAGTACATTTTTGTATAAATTAGTTTTCTGATTAAAACTAATTGTTTTACAAATTGAAGCTAAGAAATGTTTAAAATGTGCAGTTTGTATTATTATTTGAACGATTCTGCCCAAATGCTCTTAAAAGACCACTAACATTTCTATGAATAATCATTAAGGGGTAAAACATGTAAAACATTTTCATAGGTTTTTTTGGATAGAGATGAAAAAATCAATATGGAACTGTTTTAACGATACCACCTATTTTGACATTTTTATGCTATGTGTGAGAGCATCATGCAAAAACATGTCTTGGGGATAGAAGAAATTAGCCACTCGATGATGTAGAAAATTTTGCCATGTCAATTGGCTCAGGAAATTAGCCCAGGGCTTGTAACGATGATCTGTAATTTTGCAGGCGACTGACTCAGTAAATGTTCATGTTCGTAATCGAAATTGAGTCGGTGATATCGCTTAACGTTTTGTCAAAACAGTTCGGGCTTTATATGTACGTAAATATCAATTTATATTTAAAATAACATCTGCTACATTATGTCAATAGCCGACTGCTGAGTTGTGGAAAAAATATTGATTAGAAATTATTGATTTGAATAGCTAGTAAAATCCCCTATCTCACTCACTCACTTTGACAATCACTCTGATAGACTCACGTTATTTATGTGTTCATAATAAACAGCGAGTAAACAAAGTTAAAGTAAACAAGTACATGTGGTATGAAACGTGATCAAGATGAACGAGTAACAGCGAGATTAGTTTTGACATGTAATTGGTCAAATCACTTTTTGAAAATAAATACCAGTATCCAAAAGTATTTCTAGACAATCTCTGGTTGACTTGGCTGTTGGTTTTCTGGTCCATCGACAGTCTATAACAACATAATTATACTACTCAAATAGAGATATAATCGTCGTTTCAATCAACTATTTAGATGATCACCCATAACATAATTAAAGAACAAATAATGGCTCAGCTTTGCTAGCGTCAGTCATCTTGCAAGCAGATCGACTGATGCTGTCAAGCCCCGAACTCAACAGCTGGCTTGCTGATTGACTGTCGTCTGCTTCAGGTAAACCTCAATAGTGAAGCAGACGACACCTATAAAAGCAGACGACATCCATACACGCAGACGACATCAATAGGTATTTTACACACACAATCAACTTCGCAGTCATTTAGTATCAATTCATCCATCCAAAGATAACAGACGTTCAAATTATTTGTAGTGTAGTGTCCTCTGGGTCCTCCGTGGTCATGACTTTCACAGGTGGTTTACGAACTGAGCAGACGACACATGAATTTTTCCGCCTTGAAGTAAACAAGGTTCAGCTTGATAAAATGGGAGTTCCCAATCTTTGCTTTGCTTTTATCAAGGTCGGATTTAGTGTTTTATTGATTTGTAGGGGGCTGGGTGGATCAAATAGCTAGGGTCGGGTGAATATGGCTGTTGTCAAGAGGAGACAGAGGGGAAGTAAGGTCGGTTATGCTCCATCAGGAAGTATATGAAAACAGAATATTGCTGATGGTTACTGTACTCTGGGTAGCAGTCACGCTCGGGTAGTGACGAGGGAGGTACTGCCTGAGTAATTACAGATACGGGTGGAAGCATCGCGTAATAGTAGGTTAATGCATTAATGTTGCGCCAGTGTTGGGTCGTTGAAAATACACTTTGACTTCTGTTCTACCTTCTGTCTGTTAATGATGATCAGGTACATGCAGGATTCACAAATGTAGTGTAAATGGAATTAAGTAGTGTATGTTATCAATCCAGAAATGATTACATGTGTCTGGAGTTGCTGTATCAGGTGGTTGAGGGGGGAGTGGGGTTTTGTGGGTATGTGGTGTGACATGGGTGTGTGTGTGGTTGTATGGGTGTGTGAGTGAGTGAGTGAGTGAGTGAGTGAGTGTGTGTGTGTGTGTGTGTGTGTGTGTGTGTGTGTGTGTGTGTGTGTGTGTGTGTTGAGGGGGGGGGGGGGGGGGGAGGGAGTTGAGTGTTGGATTTAAATGAGCTGTTGGTATAGGGGTCGCCGGTGTTGGTGTATATGAATATGGGGTGTGACGTGGGTGTGGCTGTGGCTGTAGGTATGGGTGTGGTATGGCAATTAGTTTGAATGTGAATATACATGTAGATGGGGTATGGTCGTGGGGTGTAGGTGTGGGAATGGGTGTACGAAGAGGTATTGGTGAGGGGTTAGTTGGTGGGTGTTGATGTGGTCTAGGGGTGTACTCGTGGGAGTGGGAGGTAATAGTATTAGTGTGAGAGCAAGTTGTGGGTGTTGATGTAGATGTAGATGTAGATGTGGTGTGGTGACGGGTGTATGTATAGGGTGTGGTAAACAGGATGCCGGTTGGTGTGTCGTCTGCTTCATATTTCTTATAGTTTTAATTGCAACTAAAACAACGAAATTATAATGACTTTAAATTTTTGATCCAGTGCATCATTCCCAATATCGACCTCAGTTACTAAATTACAAAAGTATACAAAAGACATGACATTATGTATTGTGTAGGTGTGACGTTGTGTCTATGAAATACCTATCACAAAACATCACGAGTGTCTTAACCCCTCCTAGAGTTCCGCCACATGTGGAGGGGGTTTAGGAGTGGGTTTACGGGCAGACAAGTGTCGTTTGCATGTTGGGAGACGAGCGCGCAGGCGTATGTATAAAGCTGAGACGCACAGGCGCGAAATTCCCTCACGTCTATAGTGTCTGAGACGAGGCGAGAGTCTTGCTTTGCTTGATAAATGGAGAGCTTGCTATTAAAACATGAAATGAGACACCGGTCTCGTTGTCAAAAGGTGTATTCTGAGTCTGAATTTTATTCTTTAAACTTTCCACAAAACTCACGGGGTGTCGTAGCAAGAGGCAGCCAAACAATAGACACGGTGCAAGGGGTTGAGGGATTCTGCAGCAGCGAGGTCGCGTTCAGAAAGAAAGGGGGGTTGGGGGCGGAGGGGGAGGGGAGAGGTGGGATGAAAGAGGGTAGAAGGCTCTACTGTTCGTTTGAGAACCGCACAAACTGTTGACATTAGGCGACCAACCGTAAATAAAATTTCAAATGCGCATAAGGAAAGAGTAAAAAATCTTTTTGAAATCTTTTAAAATTACGGCCTCTTTTTTAGCAAGGGGCAACTGCACAAGATTTAAAGGACAAAAACCCGACCGAGGTGGAAACTCCTGCATCTTGTTTTAATGGCTTGAAATATGATCCGCGTTATGCTATTTTTAGATCTCCGACAAGTGACAACTTGCTCCAGAACACACACTGATTAGGGGGGAAATAAATATGTGAAAAAAGCGAGGAACTCGTAACTCATAAATGCATCTTAGTACATAAATGTACATTATAATATATCAATCATCATTTTACACTTTAATCGTGTAAATCTTGCTCATGGCATGAAAATATATATATATATGAATCTTAAAGAGTTGACAATAAATGAAGACCTTCAATCGCAAAGGCGAAGATTTTGATTTCAATTTTCTTTACATCAATTTAAGAGATGCAACAATCCAGTGAAAGAGCGCTCGTCTGCATTAAATATGATTTCATTTGGAAAGGTTCACCAGTATACGAGACCCCGGTTCAAATTATTTACACAAAAAACTAACGTTTACAAATCGTTTAAAACTAAAGTCACCAGAAGTTAATAATTTATATTTGAACTCCCGACCCAAATGCCGTAGACATACCGCTAAATTTGATCTTGGAATGTACGTTTTTTTTGTTTATTATAAAAATAGCTGCAATAAGAATGCATTAAAACTGTGTCAACTAATGATGGTTGCTATGATGAAGACAACAAAATAGGTCAACCTACATCTAAATGCACATTATTTTTTAGTCCCTAACCTAACGCCAAGTAACATGGGTAGATCGTGTACAAGTGATTACATCCCTTATGATAGTAGTCGAACAAAGATAATTTGATGAAATCATGCTAAACCATGCGTTAGATTTCAAATCATTTTCATTCAGCTGTGTTGCTTGTTAATTTCACTATGCCTATTGCATTTCGCGTGTTAGTCATTATCAGCTTAAGTATCTAGACGCATATATTCTCTGATCCAGAAAGTCCGTATTTCCGGCTTGAGTTCAAACTGTTAAGGACTTGGGGCCTCCACCTGTATCTGGCCTAACGTGACAAGCTACTTCTGATCTGTTTTCTTCACGAATATCATTTCAACCAAATAATTTGACCAACATGGGGTCGCACTAGGTCGGATGATTCCTGCAAGAGCCCGTGACCTCACGCGCTCCAACGTCATAGACTCCGACCTCTGCCTCGATCTCAGAACCTCTAGGTTCTCCTGAGACTCCGGTACCATATTATAGGGAACGGGAATATGGAAAATTATGCCAAATTTTAGATTGATGTGTCCCTAAAGGATATTTCGTTTAGATAGTATATTACACGCGGGCTGCTTGGAGGTTGATCTTGTAGGCTCGTTCTCTCAATATTAGATTATGGCTGGCTTGAATAACATGATACGGAGAAAAGATCGGTGAACGCGGTACAAAAAACCCCTCTTTGTCAACTTCATCACGAAGAATTACGACTACAGAAAATGTGATATTTTATTTGCTCTTTCTTAAGGGATTTGGTGGAAATTCAATGGTGCGGAATTAGGTTTTGTGCCCGGTCGGTCTCGCTAGTTAACACGGGATTGCAATAAGGACGATCGTATTGCAAAGGTGGCCATTTCAGGTTGCCATTACCCACTGTATAATAGGTATCCGTCACTTTCAATAATCCAGACTAGCAATTTATAGGACGTTCTGCAAAGATCACAAATTGTTTTATGCGATGGTCGTTATTAACCCAAATGGGTTAATACACATTGAGCAGAATGCCTGCAATTGTGCATGCACAGTGGAACCTCCTTAGTCCGAATCCTGTTAATCCGGAAACCTCATTTACCGGAAGATTACTACTGGAACGCATATGTGTATGCAAGGTGGCACAAGTCAGTAGCCTTGCTTCGTTAATCCGGACAATGTTTCTGGAACGCAACAGTCCGGATTAACGGGGTTTCAGTTTATGTAAATTAACTCCGTGTAATCGTCATACATAAAAAAGTTATATTTTTCACTTTTTGTTTTGTCACCCAAATTGCCTACCCGGCTTACGATTTCAAGTTATTGGTTGTCCGATCCTGCAAGGTCATTTCCAATTTCTTTCTTTTGTCATTGACATGAAACAATGTCATGCTAGCTTGGATGGGGACAGTACAGTGACAGATAACATGAAATCTGACTGAAATCAAATCCACACTTTGACAAGCACCGAACCCCTTTGTCAGTGCCGCACCATGTGGTTTAGAACGGAAGCCATTTTTGGCAGGCAAGAAGTCAAGAGGCGAAAACTGAAATTAAATTTACTGTTTGGTTCCGTGGCGATTCCGACATAAAATATTGATTACCATGAGTTGTCAAAGTCCAGAAAAAAAATTATATTTCTGTTTTTTTGTACCTCCGTTCAATTTCCATGTCCGAGCGATACAGTTGGGGATGGTAATAACGGGGTTACTCCCCTTATCAAATATTTCATAAAGAACGTGTAAAACTAATTTTGGTTCGGAATTGCACGACACAGTCAACACATTATATCTGTATTCCTCTTATGATTGATCTCCATACCCCAACTATTCTGATCAAACAATTGTCGACTTCCAAAAATTAAACTTGTGCAAACGTGTTGGTGAAATCCCTGTGGAGAGCAGAGGCGAGAAGACTTGAGCTCCACAGCAGATTGGAGATTGCCACTTGGTCGAAATATACATGTAAAAGGTCTCTCAGTTGGCCGCGGTTAACATGGGGAGGAGCACAGATTGGTGCAATGTACAAGCTCCACTTAGTAATTGATATAGGTCCTTTGCACTCTTGTGAAATAAACATGAACATAATTTTGAGAAGTCATTTTAAATTTTTGAAATTTGCTGTGAGTGTTAGATAATATTTTTTTTCAAATTCCGTATTTAGCTTTTCGTGGAACTTTAGCCGCAAAAGTTGATCCCTAGGAGTACTGAAGATAGGAGTAAAAATGTGATTGGATGTGATATGAAATATATACTTTTATCATAACTGTGACACAACTTTGTATAAAATATTGTTAAACGTATAATTACCTCTAACGATTACAATAATGAAAAAGTAAATATTATTCAAAAGATTGAGAGTAAGAGGGGGCACGGGTTGCCCAGTCGTCTAAGGCGCCGCGATTCGTTGTGCAGAGTTGCGTCCCTTGGGTACGCCAGAAACCTATGATTATGGGTTCGAATCCCGGTTCGCCCCAATTATGTCTCTAGGTTTGTCAAGCACCATACCCGTGCTCGTGGGTTTCATCAAAGTGATAAACCTCTGAGACCTGCATCACTTCGGGACTTCCACCCACATTAAGCTGACACGCCGTGATATAACTGGAATAAAGTTAAAAGCTGCGTTAAACCCAACTCACTCACCATGTGCATTCTTCGATACTAACAACCCTCTAACATGGATGCATATGTACTGTACATGCAGGCTCGATCATTTCGGAATAGACCTTTGAAATAGACATTACATTGCCAACACACGTGTGGGGATAACATACCTTTCTTGATCTTATACACCGCCTGGTGGAGGATGGCTCTGTACCATCCTATAACGGACACCTCGGAATCATGGATACCTGGTTATAACCATTACCTCTTGTTTTCTCACCACAGTTGACAGAGGATACAAGTGGATCAGTTGTCTCGAAGGTCACTAATTGATGTGTAGAGTTGCGTCCCTTAAATTGCTGATCAGCGGGTTTGAATCCAAGATACTCCCTACTTGGTGATGCAGTCATTGTTTTCCCATTAGGGGAGACGTCTACGACCAGCGTCACACTGGGCATTCCTTCTACACAGTTGTTAAAATTTAATATCACATTTCAGCCATATTGTGCCCCCTCCCCCCCCCCCCCCCCCCCCCTCCCCCTCCCCCACCACACACACACACACACACACACACACACACACACACACACACACACACACACACATCAAAACGAAACACCGATATAAAGTTCCAGGCAAAAGAAGGTATACACTTGAAATTTAATTTCATCAAAACATTACAAACGTTATCAAAACGTCGCTAGACTGGAAACAGACACCAAAACACTGCAAACGTAACGTACAAAACACAACTCTCGTGATACTCTTGATACTCGTATCAAATACTTCACCATCGAATAACCATTTCTTGTTTGTTTCATTTTTAGCCACCATTATACATTTGTGTAGGCTTTCCTTCCTTTGCCCGGCAGTTTATATAACTGATGTACTATACAAGGCTTTAAACTCATCGCACTTACTCAATCACTCGTCGTCACCTTTAGATCAAGGGTGCTTTACATTCATTTACATTCCCTCCAATAGGAAATCTGTATCACTATTAGATAAAGTATGCTTTACATTTTTTTACATTCTCTTCAAAAGGAAATCGGTATCACTATTAGATCAAGTATACTTTACATTCATTTACATTTTCGTCAAAAGAGAATCTGTATCAACTTACATTCATTTACATTCCCTCCAATAGTAAATCTGTATCAACTTTAGATCAAGGATGCTTTACATTTATTCACATTCCCTTCAATAGGAAATCGGTATCACTATTAGATCAAGGGTGCTTTATATTTATTTATATTCCCTTCAATAGGAAATCTGTATCACTATTAGGTCAGGTATGTTTTACATTCATTTACATTTTCGTCAATAGAGAATCTGTATCAACTTATATTCATTTTACATTCCCTCCAATAGGAAATTTGTATCACTATTAGATCCCATATGCTTTACATTCATTTACAAGTTCGTCAAAAGGTTATCTGTATAAACTTACATTCATTTACATTCCATTCAATAGGAAATCTGTATCTCTATTAGATCAAGTATGCTTTACATTCATTTACATTTTCGTCAATAGGAAATCTGTATCAACTTGCATTCATTTACATTCTCTTCAAAAGGAAATCTGTATCAATTTTAGATCAAGGGTGCTTTACATTCATTTACATTCTCATCAAAAGGAAATCTGTATCAACTTTAGATCAAGGTTGCTTTACATTTATTTACACTCTCTCCAACAGGGCGATATGCAGAGAATGGCAAATTTTTTTAACCTCATTTGACAATGAAGCATATTTTATTTCAGTGAACACAAAAACAAGAGTGTGTTCAAATTAAACAATGGTTTTCTGCTTTACTTGTTAAACTTCCCGAACATGCCATTTTTAAACATGCCAAATAAACTATGATTAGGGTCTATTAGTGTCAAACTTTCTAATGCATAACATGGAACATGTTCTGGTAGTGAACGCGCAGCTCACAACAAGGCTCTGGCTTCAGCGTTTCCCAGACTTCGCCCCATGCTGTTATTTACCGCTCACACCAAACGCTTCCTGCATGTTCTCAGACATAAACACAAGCCATAGCTGAATGCCCACTGGCGGAGCAAGATGAGCAGAAGATGCCGTAATTCACACCAAGTTTAATATTCATTCACTGAGAATCAGTCAACGCCCACCAAATATAGTTCTTGTGGCTCCACATACAAGAAGAAAAAAAACGCCAAACGTGTATCGTCAGAGGCCACTGGCGCCATTTTTTGGCATCGTTCCATGGGCTCGTACCCCAACTTCTCGCGATTATGTAACACATGGCACCGAGATCCCGCAAGCCATCACACGTCATAAGGTCACGCGATCTCTCGCGTGCTCTCAGCGCCCTCTGGCGAAAGCATTTTTATGCCCCACTGCAGTACCTGGTGTTTGGCAGAATGGTTCCTGGCGGTTTTCCCATTGGATCATTGAGGAAGCGCGGTTTGGGTATTCTTGGTGTCAAACTTGTAGAAGATTTCAAGGCAATCCCAGTGATGATTTTACTGTATAAACATACACTGCCCGGGACTTGTTCCGGTGATCGAGTAGTTTTGACTTTCATGTTTTTTTAAAGTCGGGCTGTGTGCCACAAACATTGCAACTGATTCATCATTTTGAAAACGCTTAGAACCTTATTCGTTTTTCACATCCGTGGGAACATTTATAAGTGGATAATACTTTTGTTTTTAAACCATTTAAAATTCATGTTTGTGCCGAGAGGGTTAAAGAGAGTTT
Organism: Haliotis rufescens; assembly: GCF_023055435.1. Lineage (NCBI taxonomy): Eukaryota > Metazoa > Mollusca > Gastropoda > Lepetellida > Haliotidae > Haliotis > Haliotis rufescens. The sequence goes on along the minus strand of NW_025963779.1, from coordinate 52,999,026 downwards.
TGTGTTTAGTATTTAGGTATTCATAGCAAGTGCTAAACGCTTAATTTGCACAATAACGGAATACTTCGGAAAGTTTTTGCAACCCCCACGCTTGTATTTGCTTGCCATACTGTAGGCAACGAATGACGTATGTTAGAAGATAGTTTGTATCGCAAATGAGGTTGACTGTGTGTGACGACAGTATCGCATGTTTGTTTCAGGGAGTGTTCTCCAGAGAGTTTAAAAACCAGATATGAGTATGATTTGGGCTTTTTAGGAGGCTGCAGTAGATTTTCTTAAAAGTTTCCCGGATATATTAAAAAAAAATCTGCACCAGAGAACTCTCCAACTACCGTGTGTATGAGTGTATGTGTGTGACGTTTGGAATTCTTGACTTCGGTTCGTGTGGGTCAAAACAGTCAATGATAGCGGTGAAACATTCGAAGGTATTATTTGAATAATGTAACATTAATACTATACAATCATCTAAACGTAATCCTGTTTCAACGCATCACTGACATGTCTATACTGTGGTTAATACTCAATGTAGGCTCTTTTAAATTTCAGGAAAATATGTTATGTTACAGATGCCTGACGCTTTGTGTGTTTTAGCTGTTTCTATCTTCGTATGATTTGTTTCAAACTTTTACCTGATCTGTTAAATAGGATGCCCTAATTCGAAAGGAGGTTTCTTTCTTTGTTTGTTGTTTAACGCTGCACCTGCAATATTCCAGCTATATGACGGCGGTCTGTAAATAATCGAGTCTGTACCACAGTACCAGACAATCCAGTGATTGACATCATGAGCATCGATCTACGAAATAGGGATACGATGACATGCATCAACCAAGTCAGCGAGCCTGACCCCCCGATCAGGTTAGTCGCCACTTACGACACATAGTCGCCTTTTAAAGCAAGCATGGGTTGCTGAAGATCTATTCTACCCCGGATCTTCACGGGTTCGAGAGGAAGTCTGTATTACAACATCACATGACGTACATAAGTCTCAGATTGTTAACGGCTGGCAAGAACAAAGTCCCGCTGTTATGACCGACCGGATTCTTCCCGAGCTGACCACTCTGCTTTATTGTCTCCAATTACTCAACACCAAGACGCCTGGCCAGTAATCACTGCCACAATACTCGATTGATGTTGTTTATTAATACAAGTTTCTTGTGAGCAATGACTGCATAATTGTATATATCGAACAACTAGCACTCAAAAACAATATTGTGAGCATCAATGAGATAGTTTTTCTGTTTGTCCAGCTGCCATCAAGGTCGCTCCGTATGTCAGATGTTCACGCAACACACGCGTCCATTCACATTCTTGCGTTTGTGTATGTCAGCAATATCGAACTAGTGGGACATGTCCGACACGCCCACTTATAGTGGGTACGAGCGCTTGGTTTAGCCCACTTTGAACTGTATTTCAGTTAAACACAGCATGTCAGCTGCACGTGGGATGAAAGCCTGAAGTGATGCAGGTCTTAGACAATAGGTGAAACCGATGAGCACGTGTATGGTTCTGACAAACCTAGAAACATAATCAGTTTGCACTTGGATTCGAAACCGCTTTCATAGGTTCCCGCAACGCCCAAGGGACACAACTCTACACTGTGGCGCCTTAGATGAGTGGGCCACTCCGATCCCCCCCGAAGATAACAATCTAGATATTTTGCAACGAGTGGTAATACAAAGAAGAGGACGTGCGTGCGTGTGTGCGTGCGTGCGTGTGTGCGTGCGTGCGTGCCCGTACGTGCGTTCTGAAATGGGTTAATCATTACACAGTTCTGGGCAGGGTCACGGAAGAAATGGGTATACGTAGGCTACATATTGATAACGTTTGCCTGATTCTTGTGATAGCGAATTGCGTTGTCAATTGCGAGGAAAATCGACAGACATGTAGTAAGGGTCAAGCCAAAAATAATAACGATTTTTAGACAGCGTATTTATTCCCTATATTCCCTAAAGATTAGTTAAAAATGAATACGTTTTGATCACGAATTCAGAGATCACCTCTTCAGCGGCCATGGTATGGAGTTGGGAATTGACGGTTCTCGTTACTGTCTTAAGAACCCATCTCATGCGAGAGGTAAATCAGTAATCAAATATCTTTGATATGAAATAATCCGAGTACTCGTCTTTTCGTCCTTGTCCCGATCACCTCGTTACCCCATTTCTAAATATTCACTATTTGTGATGTAACACAATCATAAAATATAGCTTCTAACGATTTCGCCCGCCGGCGTAGTTGAAGTGCATACTCACATTAAATATTGTTTAGTTGGGTTGCATTTAAGTACTTAGATATGCTTTAACATACTGCAGCATTCTGACACAACTCTATCTATGTGGCGAGATTGTGCCGTTTCACCAATGAAGTGTTATAGTGTAGGAAGCGATATCCTACCCTATCACATCTACACAGTAGGGGACTGCATATGGCTCTTGTAAATGTCCATATGTGCATATCCTCTGTACTCTACACATACTCATGCATGTCAAGAAAAAGCAATAAAGTCGTATCTTCAGATATGACCTGTGCCTCGCCAAAAGCAGTTCGGGGCTCGCGGGCCTTGTGCCATTAGACGCGCTCTGCTTGAACTGGTGCAGTGTCGTACAGCATGGATACGCTGCGAGAGAGAGAGAGAGAGAGAGAGTACAATTTATGATATGCAATAACATAATAAAGATTGGGTAAGAGGTTGCGCAGTACAGTACAGGTACACAAAGGAATTTATTAATTCGATTTAGTTCTAACCCATGGCTGCCCTGTTTATGATAACGCTGTTCGACTCCGGCTCACAATGTATGTATCGATGGACGTAGCGATCGTTTAATGTATAATGTCGGTTCTCGGGTTTTTTCTCACGACTGTTCAATGATACAAATTCATTGTGTCGTCAGATGTCCCACTACAAAGGACTCGACTCTGCCCATGTGTTGTCGCAAACAATCGTTCGTTCTACCAACACAACTCAACCAATAACGTGCTACGCTGAAGCAGTTGACTTCATATATTGAACTACAAGCTGCCTGCTAGGTCTGGCTACCCTAGAGTACAACCATACCCCCAGTGCGTGGACCGATTCCGGGTTTGTGTATGCCAGACACATAGCCGTCTGTATAATGCATGAGATATGCACGTGCAGATTGATGTAAACTGATGTTGACCCGCGAAGATCTGGGTTACAATAGGTCTTCAGCAACCCAAGCTTTAAGAGGAGACTATGCTTGTCCTAAGAGGCGACAAACGGGATCAGGTGGTCAGCCTCGCTGACTTGGTTGATACATGTCATCGTAGACCAATGCTCATGATATCTATCACTGGATTATCTGGTCCAGACTCGATTATTCACAGACCGCCATCATATAGCTTGACAATTGCCGAGTGCTGCGGTAAACAACAAATAAACAAAGCGTAGATCGATCCTTATGTTGTCAATCACAGGATTGTCTGGTCCAGGATCGATAATTTACAGACCGCCGCCATATAGCTGGAGTTCGGCGTTAAACAACAAAGAGACACACAAAGCATATTGATGTTCCACCGATAGTGAGTGAATGTTGTTTAATGTCACAGAGAGCAATATGACACCTACACCACGGCGTCATGTATATAATCTACCTGGACCAGAAAAAGCACTGGATTGTCTGGTCCAGACCGCCGCCCTTTAACTGAAATATTGCTGAGTGCGGTGTTAAACAACAAGCAAACAAACACCCTGGGCATTCTATTCGCGTAAACGCGAGTTTTGATATTTTCTTCGTTTAAGTCGATATTCGTTAGATCAGAACTCGTTATGTCCACCGTTTTCTCAATGTTGTTTCTTTCCAGCGTTTAACATTACTATCATAAGTCTTTTAAAAACAACCTGTCTTCGGCTAAGCACCCGCCGTCCATCTTGCTGAGCATGTTAGAAATCCTAAAATCTCTAAATTACGGAGCGGTACACGATCGGCTTTTCTGATCCATAAACCTCCAGTGCAGCGTGTAGTAGCAGATAAACTAAATTAAGTCTGCGCTAAAAAGATTTATACTTTCCGATGAATGAAATACAGAGCGAGTGTCGTTGATTAATTCTGTCAAAAGAGGTTCCGACGCTTGATGGCGAAGCAAAAATACCGAAAACATCCTTGTGCTTCTCTGGGCTTCTGAAATTGAGCATTTTTCGGATCGCTAATCACATTATTTGAGGTGGAAAGTGTAGCGAACGGGGGTGGCTCTTCACCAGCAGCCGTCGCATGTTCCTCTATATTAAAATCACAAAAGCGAGGTGGTGATTCGCTGCGGCACGTGCCACACGTGAGACTTGAGTGCCACGACAGTTGGTATCCTTGCGCAAAGAGGTCAGAGGTCGTCGATCTTCTGGTTTCTCTGCAAATTTCTGACGGGGTATCTAATTTAATTGAAGGTTGTCTTTATCGAGCGAATATTTTTTTCCTCGCTCACCACAAGCAAAATCAATTCAATAAGAAATTCGGAGCTGAGGAGTTTGAGACATGTCAGTAATATTAGATCATGTGTTATACAAGTGAACTACTTGAAATTCACACTTTTTCTTTTTTCTACAACAATATTTCTTGAGGGACTCACATGAGAGGAAGTTTAAAATTGAATAAAACGTTTCCTGCTAAAGGCTCTCATGTATTCTGTTTAAAAACAAGTTTTTAATTTTCTGCAACATCTTTTCTGAATTGATGCCAATAGGGCATCACCAGAAGAAACCACGGAATTGCACAAGAAAATGGCCTGTAACACGTATTCCAAGAGCGTACATTGGACATGGGGTCGTACTTTACATCGAGAGTTAAAAGTAGTTCTTAGTTTAAAGAGAAACGCTTTTTTTAATGAAATTGTCAATTCCAATTTTCAAACAAGTAATAACTAACACAAAAGAAGTATTTAAAATATGCAAAATTTGACTTTCTCTGTTAACGTGTCAACTGACAAAGTCGTACTGGCATTCATGAGAATTTTTTCCATGACTTAATTTAAAATTTTAAGTTCTCAGTAACTCAGTTCTTTGAGACCCTTTGGACCGTTCAGCATAATTTACAATTTACAATGTATAGTTTAAGTGGGTACACGACAATACAGCGCAAAACTGCTTCAGAATGGTCCAGAGACAGATGGTAACATAGTTGCTACCTTCATCCATCGCTCGATTATAACTATAAATATAAACACACACACACACACACACACACACGCACGCACGCACGCACGCACGCACGCAAGCACGCAGGCGCGCGCGAATCTTGGACCATTTCTTTCATGATACACAAAGATCAATGGCCGCTAGATGGCTCGTAGGTTATCATTGATTTAGCCTTGTGGTGGCTTCAAACGTCTTCACTGGACGTTGTCAACCACTACCTTTTACCTGCTTAAGTGGGATGTTCCTCTCCAGACCCAGTGGCCCTAGGTTGTATGCTTCAAATCATCTATTATAGTCTGAAGGACTTGAAGCGACTGCTGTCTTGTAGGAAGTATATCAAGCACTTCACCTTCCATCGATGCCATTTCATGGGCAAGGCATGTAGGAAGCACTTGTGTGTTGTCAATATTACGCCATAGATTTGCCTTGCATCAGGGAGACAATGAAAATACCTTTTGAATTCTTCCATCGTCTTTCTACTCCATCCGTATTGTTCTTTAGCCATGGTTGTTGGTTGGCTATTGATTTGGGTATTGTAAATCACTTGTTGTGGATGATGGTAGGTGAATGAAATAGCCTGTGAGTGCTGGGATGCTCAAAGAACGCAGATTCGTATCCGACAGTCATGTCATGCTAGCACCGACATATATCGACAACAATAGGAAATCTTAAGCATCGCGAGTGCTTTTCTACGATCGAGATATCTTCACTATTTTTGTTCTTTTTGACATTGTCTCCACAAAGGAATTCTATAAACCTTTGTTCTTGCTTAGTTTGGTAGCCTTAGGAGTTGATTGTACCATGTCTCAGAACAGATCAAAAGTAAATCTGGGACTAAATTCATTTTTGGTTAATCCGGAAGGAAAACACGAGGAGATGTATTTTTATCTGCCTTTGTTGATGTAAAATGAAACACTACTTTCGGTTCACTAAAAACAATAAGTAAAACTCTTTGTGATTACTTTAAAGGAAGTAAGGCGGCATAAATTAACAATACTTCGTGAGAACCAAATTGAAATAACTTTTAATTTAGTTTACATTTCTATGTCAGTACACCCCGGTGTTTAATGTTGTCAAAGCAATTGATATTTTGTTATTACATTATATATATAAAGATATTTCATCGTGAGAAAGTGTTTGAAAGGGTATTCATATGAGATTTCACGGTGTGTGGTTATCACCATGAAACCAGTTGTATACCACAAAACTATTTGCTAAATGCCTTGATAGTTTATTTTTCACAGTCTATGGGATGTGCACAATATAAGCCAGTTTCAGGCATGCTTATAACAACATGTTTGACATGGTGCCAAGATAGTTGATATGCGACACACCCTACAGGTTTTGACGCATATAAAAATGTCGATATTGCAGATGTTGTAAGGACGGACAAACGTAGACGTTGTAAGAAATTCGAAACGTGATATATTTTCTCTGGTTAGACCATTTTATATAATAGTTTTCTTTTCAAAGAAAACACATAGCTTTCCTGTTGTGTTAAAATGTCAAACTATGTTGAGATAATGACATCCAAAATGACAAAATGCAACTTGTGGTAAAAAATACGAAATGATAAGGACCTAATAGACACCCCGGTCGCAGATCACGCACCAGACCGAGACCGGCTTTGAAAAGGCGCCCTAACTCATAAATCCTAATTCAACATGCCTGTGTGATACCCATGTGACTAACTTCAGTTGGAGATTACCTATTTGTTGTTAATAATTACGTTGTGTATTCTGCAGGCTACTCACGTTCGCAACCCTAGTTGGTTTTGTGTGAAATGTATTACCATAAACTTAGTAGCTTCCCTTGGAAATTACTGGCGCGACAGGTTTTTGTGTGTTAGTTTTTAAGGATCCCGAGACTCACGGCAAGATATTTCTTCGCACGACTTATTTCTCATTAGTCCTAGCAGGGGGATTAATGGTGATGATATAGTATGAAATATGACGATACCCTTGGCCTACGTATAATGACGCTGCATAATAGAGGCCATCGTCGCTGATCGCTTGATTATCATAATATTTTTTTATTTATTTTCTGAAGTGTCTTCTGAATTGTGGGAAACATACGAGAGACATTTATGGTCACGTAATTAGATTTATTCCCCTGCTTTGAGGTTGGTCGTTGTTCCTTCCAGCATGCTTTGTCGACGTCCCGTAATGAATTGATAAACCCATGTGACCTTGGTAACAAAAAAAGGTGACATAAAATAAGATGGGTGACCTAACATATCTGATTTCATCAAGTTAGGAGCTGATGTATGTGAAATGAAAAACACCTATTAGATCTAGTTTTCACACCTGCTGGAGCAAATTGTAATCAGGAATGCATGACTGGAGGGCAATATATATGCATTAAATCCACATATGCATGTATATAAGTCTATCAGTTCTGGAAATAGATAAAGCTGGTAGATGAGCGAGCTGGCCTTCACCCGACCAACTGTGTTAGAAAACTAATCTGTTTTTCTTGAGAATCCTTTCCCCACCAGAGGAAACTTTCAAGTAACACAGAAAATAAACAACACGACATCGTACCCCGGAGGTGAATAGATGTCAGTCACGTGACCTTAAATAAACCTAAAAAATGAGGCAATCAACAATGGAAGCTCAACATATTTTTTCTGTTTGTGCCAAGAGTTCCACTTGGTGAAAGAAATCGTACGAAAAGGTTATGTATGGCATATATTACAGATTTCAAAATTCTTCTCCAAATGGTAGATTAAATAAGGGTTGTTTATACATAGGGTGTCAGAATCTCCTCTCGTTTACATTGTAGTAAGTGGGGAGACGCACGCATATGTTGATATAGGACTCCCAACGGATATGTTGAAACGCGGGTAGCGAGGAACATATATTAGGGAATATATCAGAACCAGATGCTCAAAAGGATAAGTAATTTTCAAAATGACAGATATATGGAATTTCTTGTTTTTGAAATCTGGGGCAAAGAGAATTGTTGAATTGATAGAGACAGCCATTGCCTGTCTGCAGATGATTGGAAGTTAAAATGAAACTCAATGTCCGAATACGGAACACATTGATTATGTATTATAGAGTGTATGGATACAAAGATAATGTTTAGTGCTGGAGTCCACGTACACGCCAACATGCTTCATTACTGCCGTGCATCCTAATACTGCAGTGCTAAGTGTAGGTGACAAACTATATGAGCGGCACAACACACAGCGACACATATCATGTCAGTGTAGTGGATGTTTGTGTTTGTTGCATTACACACTGACGTAAGGACATCTCGGGTGGAGATTACGGATGTGTGAGAGTGGTTGAATTACACACTGACGTGTAGACATCTCTAATGTAGGTGACGGATGCATGTGAGTGGTTGAATTATAAACTGACGTGAGAACATCTCGAATATAGTTGACGGATGAAAATGAGTGGTTGAATTACACACTGATGTGAGGACATCTCTAGTGTTGGTGACAGACGTATGTAAGTGGTTGAATTACACACTGCCGTGAGGACATCTCTGGTGTGGGTGACAGACGTATGTGAGTGGTTGAATTACACACTGGCGTGAGGACATCTCTAGTTTAGTTGACGGTTGTATGTGAGCGGTTGGATTACACACTGCCGTGAAGACATCTCTAGTGTAGGTGACGGATGTATATGAGTGGTTGAATTACACACTGACGTGAGGACATCTCTAGTGTAGGTGACGGACGTATGTGAGTGGTTGGATTACACACTGCCGTGAGGACATCTCTAGTGTAGCTGACGGACGTATGTGAGCGTTTGAATTACACACTGACGTGAGGACATCTCTAGTGTAGGTGACAGACGTATGTGAGTTGTTGGATAAGACACTGCCGAGAGGACATCTCTAGTTTAGGTGACGGATGTATGTGAGTGGTTGAATTACACACTGACGTGAGGACATCTCTAGTGTAGGTGACAGACGTATGTGAGTGGTTGGATTACACACTGACGTGACGACATCTCTAATGTAGGTGACGCATGCATGTGAGTGGTTGAATTATAAACTAATGTGTAGACATCGCTAGTGAAGATGACGGATGTATGTGAGTGGTTGAATTACACACTGACGTGAGGAAATCTCTAGTATAGGTGACGGATGTATGTGAGTGGTTGAATTAAACAATGACGTGAAGGTATCTCTAGTGTAGGTGACGGATGCATGTGAGTGGTTGAATAACACACTGCCGCGTAGACATCTCTAGTGTAGGTGACGGATGTATGTGAGTGGTTGAATTACACACTGAGGGGAGGAAATCTCTACTGAAGGTGACGGATGTATGTGAGTGATTGATTTACACACTGCCTTGTAGACATCTCTAGTGTAGGTGACGGACGTATGTGAGTGGTTGAATTACACACTGACGTGAGGACATCTCTAGTTTAGGTGACAGACGTATGTTAGTGGCTGAATTACCCACTGACGTGAGGACATCTCTAGTTTAGGTGACGGAGGTATGTGAGTGGTTGAATTACACCCTGACATGAGGACATCTCTAGTTTAGGTGACGGATGTATGTGATTGGTTGAATTACACACTGACGTTAGGACATCTCTAATGTAGGTGACGCATGCATGTGAGTGGTTGAATTTTAAACTGATGTGTAGACATCGCTAGTGAAGGTGACAGATGTATGTGAGTGGTTGAATTACACACTGACGTGAGAACTTCTCGAATATAGTTGACGGATGAAAATGAGTGGTTGAATTACACACTGATGTGAGGACATCTCTAGTTTGGGTGACAGACGGTGTCCTCCCATTAGTTAGACGTCCCAATAGTTAGACAGCTTAAAACAACACTTTAAACGGTTGAGTGCACACAAATCCTTTTGCCTGTTACCTCTGACTTTAAAATGGAATAGTCCAGATAAGATCTGACAAACAAAGCAAAGCAGCTTTAAATAGATACTTTAATATTATACTTAACATTTAATGACACTTTACATCTGATAAATTTTATACAGTTTGGATTTGTAGATTGCTGATTGTGTATTGCTGAGGCCATGCCCATTAGTTCGGCCGTGAATATGGATTGGTTGTTTGGGAGTCGGTAAGATTGTGTGTTTTGGGTTGGTTGTGCGATGTGGACACCGAAACCAGTGTGTTTTGAGATCGGATCTGAGGATCGTTAATCATAATATTGAAGAGTGTTGGGCTAAGGATGCTGCCCTTGGGAGTGCCATTTTCTAGGGGACATTGGTCCGATAGCGTTTGGTCTATGCCCACGGTGATTTTGCGGTTTGTTAGGAAACTTTGGATATAGTTAATTATTTGACCTTTAAGACCTGTTTTTTGTACTTACTTCCACGCCGCGAGGTGAAATACTCTACTTTCCTTAAACCAGTCATATCGATACTGATAATGATACATACCCCATGATCATTTTTATTTGTTGGATAAGTAGATAATCTAAACTCAAGTCCTTCAACTGAACATACAGTAAGACCTTAGTTTACATAGTTAATGCCATGCCTATTGAACCTGTGCTGAGAGTAAGGTCATTTAGGTTAATTAAACGAAATTGTAACATATGTACTCCCTATACTGTGAGTCCCCTATTCCTACTCAGTATTTTTTATCTAATGAGGACTGATCCATTATACCTGTAGGTATATTCGATCTTTGCCTAAATACAAATGTCTAACAAATGGGACGTCTAACTAATGGGACGTCTAACTAATGGGATATAACCATTATGTGAGTGGTTGAATTACACACTGACGTGGGGAAATCTCTAGTTTAGGTGACGGATGTATGTGAGTTGTTGAATTACACACTGACGTGAGGACAGCTATAATGGAGGTGACGGGCGTATGTGAGTGGTTGAATTACACACTTACGTGAGGACATCTCTAGTGTTGGTGAAGGATGTATGTGAGTGATTGAATTACACACTGCCTTGTAGACATCACTAGTTTAGGTGACGGACGTATGTGAGTGGTTGGATTACACACTGACGTGAGGACATCTCTAGTTAAGGTGACGGAGGTATGTGAGTGGTTGAATTACACACTGACGTGAGGACATCTCTAGTGTAGATGCAGAGGTATGTGAGTGGTTGGATTACACACTGACGTGAGGACATCTCTGGTTTAGGTGACGGAGGTATGTGAGTGGTTGAATTACACACTGACGTGAGGACATCTCTAGTTTAGGTGACGGATGTATGTGAGTGGTCGAATTACACACTGACGTGAGGACATTTCTAATTTAGGTGACGGATGCATGTGAGTGGTTGAATTACACACTGACGTGAGGACATCTCTAGTGTTGGTGACGGATGCATGTGCGTGGTTGAATTATACACTGACGTGAGGACAGCTATAAGAAAGGTGACGGATGCATGTGATTGGTTTTAAGTACACACTGACATGAGGACATCTCCAGTGTTGGAGACGGATGTATGTGAGTGGTTGAATTACACACTGACGTGGGGACATCTCTAGTGTTGGTGACGGATGTATGTGAGTGGTTGAATTATACACTGACGTGAGGACAGCTATAAGAAAGGTGACGGATGTATGTGAGTGGTTGAATTGCAAACTATTGTGTAGGCATATCTGGTGTGGGTGACGGATGTATGCAATGTAGGTAATTATCGTATGTTCTTGGAAGCAGTTTTCTTGGTTGTACTTGATGTAATGCCACGTACTCCTGGTTATTGTATCCGATATACAGCCACGTGACCCTGGTAGTTGTACCCAATGTGATGCCACGAGTGCCAGATTATTGTACCCGATGTAATGCAACGTGTCCCTGGTTGTACCAGATGTGATCCCACGTGTCCCTGGTTGTTGACCCTAATGTGATGCCACGTGTCCCTGTTTTTTTTAACCTGATGTAATGCCACGTGTCCCTGGTTGTTGTACCCGATGTTATGACATGTGTCTTTGTTTTTTGTACCCGATACAATACCACGTATTTCTGGTTGTTGAACCAGATGTAACGCCAAGTGTCGCTGGTTGTTGTTCCTGATGTAATGCCGTTTGTCCCTGGTTGTTGTTCCTGATGTAATGCCAGGTGTCCCTGGTTGTTGTACCCGTTGTTATGACATGTGTTCTTGGTTGTTGTACCCGATGTAATGCAACGTGTCCCTGGTTGTACCAGATGTGATCCCACTTGTCCCTGGTTGTACCAGATGTGATCCCACGTGTTCCTGGTTGTTGAACCTAATGTGATGCCACGTGTCCCTGGTTTTTGTACCCGATATAATGCCGTGTGTCCCTGGTTACTGTACCTGATGTATTGCCAAGTGTCCCTTGTTGTTGTACCCGATGTTATGACACGTGTCCCTGGTTGTTGTACCTGATGTAATGTCATGTGTCCCTGGTTGTTGTACCCGGTGTTATGCCACGTGTTCCTGTTTTTTTTGTACCTGGTGTAATGCCACGTGCCCCTGGTTGTACCAGATGTGATCCCACTTGTCCCTGGTGGTTGAACCTAATGTGATGCCACGTGTCCCTGGTTTTTGTACCCGATATAATGCCGTGTGTCCCTGGTTGTTGTTCCTGATGTATTGCCAAGTGTTCCTGGTTGTTGTACCCGATGTTATGACATGTGTCCTTGGTTGTTGTACCCGATATAATGCCACGTGTTTCTTGCTGTTGTACCCGATATAATACCACATGTCCCTGGTTGCTGCACCTGATGTAACGCCACGTGTCCCTGGTTGTTGTTCCTGATGTAATGCCACGTGTCCCTGGTTGTTGTACCCGATATAATGCCATGTGTCCCTGGTTGTTGTACCCGATATAATGCCACGTGTTTCTGGTTGTTGTACCCGATATAATGCCACGTGTCCCTGGTTGCTGTGCCTGATGTAATGCCAAGTGTCCCTGGTTGTTGTACCCGGTGTTATGCCACGTGTTCCTGTTTTTCTTGTACCTGGTGTAATGCCACGTGTCCCTGGTTGTTGTACCTGATGCCACTTGTCCTGGTTGTACAACATGTAACTGGTGTGCACGACGTAAAACCGCCGGTTAGGCTTGTAAGTCTGCGAAGACGTCAAGTCAAAGTGGAAGTACGAAAGTTGCATTAGCTCCAGTTCCAGATCGCTGTCTGGGACAAATCTCTGATTACAAAAGTTTTGTCCTTGCTGTTAATTTGACGGGTTGGAACACTGCGGATGTTTCAAAACATGAAGTCGTAATCACGACTTTTTTTCAAGTTCAGAAATTGTCATTAGCCAATATAATGTTTGGCCATTAAGGATTACAGATTGTGAAGGGATATGTGTGTGATGGTGTGTGAGATGGCCACAGCAACATATCGCCGTGTTCAGGCCATGTGGCACACTCAGTCATCTGTCACCTTCGGATCTACAGCATGTTTGCCATGTGACAAAATATCTCATGTCAGATCAACAGCAGCAGCACACGGCAGATGTGTAACTAATATAACAACTCAACCTTATTAAACGTTGATATTGAAATCGATTGTGCACGAGTGTTAACCATATGTCTAATACACGAATATATGCACACGAGGTTTTTTAGAAATATAAGTGTACTTTTCATGGTTGTACTGTAGTAATACTGCGTGTTCATGGTTTAACTGTAGTAATACTGCGTGTTCATGGTTGTACTCTAATAATACTGCGTGTTCGTGGTTGTACTGTAGAAATACTGCGTCTTCATTGTTGTACTGTAGGAATACTGCATGTTCATGGTTGTACTGTAGGAATACTGCGTGTTCATTGTTGTACTGTAGTAATACTGCGTTTTCAAGGTTCTACTGTAGTAAAACTGCGTGTTCATGATTGTACTGACGAAATACTGTGTGTTCATTGTTGTACTGTAGTAATACTGCGTGTTCGTGGTTGTACTGTAGTAATACTGCGAGTTCGTGGTTGTACTGTAGTAATACTGCGTGTTCATTGTTGTACTGAAGTAATACTGTGTGTTCATTGGTGTACTGTATTAATTATGCGTGTTCATGTTTCTACTGCATGTATCTGGTTGTACCCCAGCCGTACTGCATCTATCTGGTTGTACCCTGGCAATACTGCATGCATCTGGTTGTACCCTGACAATACTGCATGTATCTGGTTGTACACCCAGCAGTACTGCATGTATCTGGTTACCCTGACAATACTGCATGTATCTGGTTGTACACCCAGCAGTACTGCATGTATCTGATTGTACCCTGACAATACTGCATGTATCTGGTTGTACCCTGACAATACTGCATGTATCTGGTTGTTCCCTGGCAATACTGCATGCATCTGGTTTACCCCAGCAGTACTGCATGCATCTGCTTGTAGCATGACAATACTGCATGTATCTGGTTGTACCCTGACAATACTGCATGTATCCGGTTGTACCCCGACAATACTGCATGTATATGGTTGTACCCCGACAATACTGCATGTATCTGGTTGTACCCTGACAACACTGCATGTATCTGGTTGTACCCTGACAATACTGCATGTATCTGGTTGTACCCCGACAATACTGCATGTATCTGGTTGTACCCCGACAACACTGCATGTATCTGGTTGTTCCCTGACAAAACTGCATGTATCTGGTTGTTCCCTGACAATACTGCATGTATCTGGTTGTACCCTGACAATACTGCATGTATCTGGTTGTACACCCAGCAGTACTGCATGTGTCTGGTTGTTCCCAAGCAGTACTGCATGTATCTGGTTGTACCCAGTTGTTCTTTGTTTCAGCAAGTTGACACGAACGCTTTCTCTTGTTGTGTTGTTAGCATAGCACAACGCCAAATGTAGCCAAACATTTATTCCCTGAGATAAAGTTATGCATGTGGTTAATACAAATAATTATATAAGGGAACCCTCGTGCATTAAAGAACAATCAAGAATCTTCATGTCTCTGACTAAGAATGGGATGAATATAGGCTGAAACAAATGGGAGGGGGGTGAGGGATGGAGTGGCGGTGGCCGTTTTTTGAAACATGTTCTGGGGTCTGTCACAGAGACCAGGCAAAAGGTAATATACATGAAGAATACGTCCATCATATGTTATTCAAAACGAATTATGACGCATCGCATACAACACAACCATATTCCCCAGGTGATGTATCTTCCCCTAGAGTTGCTGCTGGAGAAAACTGACCCACAAAGAATCTGCAACATTTAAATCAGTTCACAATATCCCACTATATTGTTGCTGACATCATACACGTGAACTTTCGGTTCAGTAGGACACACTACGTCGGTCACCGTCACTATACATCAGTTAGTATCAGCCTACCATTATCCAATCACTCGCAATCTGAAAAAACAGTAAATTAGCACGACTCATTCTATACCCACTCAGGTCCGTACTTTTTGAAGAACACAACAAGCCATAATTCGGATCCGTTGCTAATCCTAATTTTATATCCAGCCTACTTCAAGCATTGTAATGACTACGAAAACAGGTGAAAGCTAGTAAAATGAACGCTTTGATCCGCAATAATCACGCTCCAGTTTCATTTTCCATCTTTCTTTGAAAATGATACCAATACATCTCCGTGAAATTTATATGCAGGATGTGGCTCAGCAAGAATGGCAGATCTTGTGGCTGCAAAAGCGAAGTTCTAGACAACCACTGCGCGATGTTAACACGAGCTGTAATAAAACAAAGATCTTCTTCTAGCCTTCCCGCGAAATTAAATTTCCTCTTCGCCGCAGAGTCCATAAATCTTCAAAGACTGCAGTGTCTTGTGCGGCCAGTTGGTATTATCACTTATTCACAAGGAACATCATATCTGTGGCGTTATGCGACTGAGCACGATATTGTTTCATAAATCATAGCGAGAATGATGAGCAAAGTGAAATATGCGCTAGTTCATTTCGTGTGAAAACGAGTCGATTTCAAAACACATGCCGTGGCCGGACAGGCTCGGCGTTAGCAGAAGGAGCTTCATGTGTGTGTCATGTCAGTATCTATGAGACCCTTTTTAGAAGATATTGTCAGAACCTAAAACAATAAGGGCAAATAAGGGCCAAAGGCTGATAACATATGTTCCAAGGGCAATCTAGGGTCTCTTCCTTGGCATGTGAATAACACATCAGTACCATTAATCATCGCTACTTAATTTCGCTGTAATAAGGTGATGGAATGGATTGCGGTCATCTTCCCCTGTTGTCAGAACCATCACTGTGACATATCTTCCCTTGACTGATAGCCGTTAATGACTACTACCCTGGTTCGCATTATTTTCTGAACATTCTCTCGGCAACTGATGATACTGATGTTGGTGGTATTTCATTTCACATCATTGTCTAGGCGACTTGGCTTAACTGAACCTTAGGTGTGCTTTTGTGAATAACTTTGTCAATGAACTAATGTGGTCTTGTGTTAGAGGTGAGCCTTTGGTTTTGAATGCAGATTAAAGGAACAAACGAAACATGGTTTTATGTATTAATTCAATGTCAAATGTTATTAAGGATCCAGACCAATCAGTTGTTTTTATATGATGACATTTGTTATAAATATGTGAAATAAGAAAGGAAAAAAAGGCTAAGAATAAAACAATGTTTAAATGAAAGGAAAATGTCATGCGTTTGGTATTATGATTTGTTGTTACACAAAAAAAGTTAGGGATTATGATTATTTTGGGGATATTTTATGAAGTAAAGACTGAGCACACAATTTTATAAAAAAGTATATATTTATCATCCCTAACCTTTTGGTTAATAATAATAATAATAATAATAATAATAATAATAATACCCAAGTCATGTTATACTGTAAACAGAGACCTACTCCAGTCCAGGGTATAGCTACAGTGAACGTTCGGGCGCGCATCGTTATTATTCATGACGATTTGACTGTGCAACATGGTGTCTCTGTCAGAGCATCATAATGGCGAAGGTCATTTTTGTTTTGATGTGACCTTGTGTTCAACAAGGCCGTGGTGTACACGTAGTTGTCAACGTTGCAGTAGTGGTTGTAGCTGTGATCGTAGTGTCAGACTGTTAGGTAGTGGTGTGAGTCGCTGTAGTGGAATCTGTGAATAGGTACTATGGTGTTGGTCAGAGAAACTACAGTAGCTTCAACATACATTACAGTAACAGTAGCACAGTAGCACCAGCGTGAGTAGTGGTAACAGTAGCAGCAACATGACTAGTAGTAACAGGAGCAGCAACAGTAGCATCAAAGTAGTAACAGTAGCTTCAACATACATTATAGTAACAGTAGCACCAGCGTGAGTAGTAGTAACAGTAGCAGCAACATTAAAACTAGCAACAGTAGCATCAAAGTAGAAACAGTAGCTTCAACATACATTATAGTAACAGTAGCACCAGCGTGAGTAGTAGTAACAGTAGCAGCAACATTAAAACTAGCAACAGTAGCATCAAAGTAGTAACAGTAGCTTCAACATGCATTATATACGAACAGTAGCACCAGCGTTAGTAGTAGTAACAGCAGCAGCAACATTAAAACTAGCAACAGTAGCATCAAAGTAGTAACAGTAGCTTCAACATACAAAGTAGTAACAATAACACCAACTTGAATATTAGTAACAGTATGTTCAATGTTAAAATTAGTAACAGTAGCATCAACATGAATAGTAGTAACAGTAGCATCAACATTAAAACTAGCAACAGTAGCATCGACATTAAAACTAGCAACAGTAGCATCAAAATAGTAACAGTAGCTTCAACATACAAAGTAGTCACAGTAGCATCAACATGAATAATAGTAACAGTAGCAGCAACGTGAATAGACGTATCGGTAACATCAACATGAGCATCTATTGAAACTCATTTCATTGATGTATGTTTCTACTTGTGAACGAACTCAATGAGCTGTGTAGAACGTGTATTATCATCTTTAGACGATTTCCATCACAAGCTTGCTGTCGCGTTTCTCAGGGGTAAAGTCATTTCCATAGAGTGCTGTTCCCACACAAGTAGTCAATCAGCGACACAACTTTATGAGCAATAAAAATTGAAAGTGTTAATCATTAATCGCATCGTTGCTCAACCAAGCAACTCAACCCAATTGCTACCCCCCCCCCCCCCCCCCACACACACACACACACACACACTATCCCCGACCTCACCCAACCCCTCAACTCTCCATCCCCCATTACATCACCCACACCCTCATCCCGACACATCAATTGGTTCGGGTGGTAAGGTTGTTCCAGGTTCTGTTGGACACAGCAGCATAATGATTAGGTGTCACGGCGTTCTGAGTTCGATCCTCCTAAACCCAGCAAATCACCACCGAATGTAGTTCAAGCAGTACACGCAGCTATCCGTTCACAATTATGGTGTGAAGCCCATTTCTAGTGTCCCCTGTCGTGATATTGCTGGAATATTGCTAATAGCGGCGTGAAACCATACTCACCCACTCACTCACTCACTCACTCACCCTCCCACCCACCCACCCACCCACTCACTCACTCACTCACTCACTCACTCACTCACTCACTCACCGACCCACTCACTCACTCACTCACTCACTCACTCACTCACTCACTCACTCACTCACAATTATCGCTGCATTTCGGTAGATGTTTGATGTGAGGTGTCAAGTAATATACTTATCTTAATAAACTACCGGATAAAAAGAAAATATACACGCATATTTGATGGTGGCGGAAATGAAACAAACAAGAAATGGTCATATGCAGTTTTCAAGTGTATACTTTCTTTCACTCGACAATTTAATATTGAGATCAGATGCGAGACCACGGTACCTTCATCATGATAATAGAGCTAGGTTGATTGTTAAGGTTTTCTGTAAATGTCTTCAATTGAAATGGGTTTGGATTTCACATACAAGCTCTTTCAACTATATAACCATTGTACAATCAAAACTATTCTCGATATAAATATACAGGTCGTAAAATAACATGTAAAACGAACAAAAATAAAAAGAACGTGGCCATAAATCTATATTATAATTTTTGACACAATGCGAATATATGCAGACGCGTTATAGAATGGTCGTTGAATTCGTCTGACTGAATAGCATCAACATTTAATGGATGGCTAAACGTCGAGTGAAATCCGAGATACTTTAGATATATATGATAATTATGTACAATACGGAAACATGTACTTCGCGAACTGATTGATATACATAAGGGACGCACGATAATTATTCCTGCCGAAGTAAGGAGACTCGACCCTGAGAGCAAAAATATCAAACAATATGTCGGCGAACGTATGGACATTTAGGTGTGAAACACCATGGGTGATGATTTGGCCTCTCGGAGGTTGGTCAGAGAACAAAGACAGAGGTTTGGCCATTAAGAACCATATGCAAACCATGCCATTTTTTAAAGCCAAGCAAGCCACAATTAGATACACGACATTTCATCATTTTGCCTTCACGCATTAATCTCGCGTAATTCTATCAAGAAAAGATCATCACGTTGTGACCGGGCTTGACACAATATGGTAATGTGGGCGCTTTTTGGTTAAAAGGTATCAATTAGAAACACGGCATTTAATCATTTGCTTTTCTTTTGTCATAGGGTGAGAGCTCCCAGTGTCTGAAATTGACATGCTATGCATAACATCACCATCACGGTCAGCGGGCGGGACAGATGAGCCCGCCCTGCAACATATCATCAGAGCTTCAGCTACTTACAAAGGTTGTCATGTTGGTCTGAAATTAACACGATATGCGTACCCCTTTTTTGTGGCTCTGCTCATGAAAATTCTTTTATGGTGTTTTTTCGGCATAAAGGTTTCTTTGATGAAAAGTATTCGCATGTATAACTCGAATTTCAATTCCAATTATTCAAATGTGGGTTTTTTCAATGCTAAGGTTATTTGCCAAGTAATTGACATGTAACATGTCTAAACGCTCATGTGTCATCAGTTTGACATCTACATCGATGCACTCGAATTAAAAAACTTTCAATTTTATTTCCTGCTTGCCTGTTAAGTATATTAGATTCATATGCAAGAATCGATGTGGTCTGCCACAGCATCGCCGATTCTCATTTGTTTCGAAGGGGATGAAATGAAACTAATATGCAAATTTAATGTTTTAATTTTTCAAGCCTTAAATAACCGACATGGTTGATTTAAACCCACGTGGAATGAGTGAGATCCGACCTGCCACCTACATTTTTAGGTACAAGAAATTTACGGCAGAATGAAATTTAATTTGCAAAACCTCATTCTCGGAAAAGCCCCTATTATTGCTCCTCGACATCCAGTCCGCCGAGCGCGGCCCTAGTGGCCCCTATCCGTTAGAAATTGACAGGGGTTGTGCCACATCGACTGATATTGACAACTTATGCAAATGAGGATGTACGTTGCTCCTGTGAGATGTATCAATTAGAACGGAGATATTTCAGCGTATTCTAATATTTCTAACCTGATTTAGGAATCCTTTCTTGACTTGACGCAATCTGCGGATGGTGGCGTCCCCTTTGCGTCCCCGTTCGTCACCCTTGGCCCCAAGTCATCTCACAGGCTCAATCTGTGACACGTTCGTTAACTCACCAAGCTGGAGAGCATTGGTGTGTTTTGTAGAGGGGATGGAAGTCACGCTAACCATATTTTGCTATCTTAATATAAATCAGATGTCATGTCTCAAGATATTTTGCAATAGAATATTAATAATACTTTACTGTACTTAAGTCTTATCTTCATTTGAACAAAATACTAACGTTACGTGTATGCTTTTCGTTCAAATAAAAAACAAACAGTAATTAAATTTTATAAAGAATAATTTAGAAATCATGGAGATGGAGATTAAACCCTGCAATAGAAAATAACAAGGACCAGTTGTCTCGTGCAACGTTTCTTCTCTACTATATTTATTTTCCATTTATTCGATTGTAGAATAATTATCAGATAAATTCACATAACACCAATTTAGCAAAAGTCAATTACAAGTATATAACAAGTCAGACTGGCTACACTGTTGGAACCTAGTGTACAATTACAGGTCAATAATCTGAACGAATAGAGCGAGAGGCCCCTGGTGATGTTACCGTTCTAGGTTAATACGTAGAACACTTCTGTACTACACTAATGTGGTGATAATGGCTGACTTTATACGCAGGTGTTATCTTAGTAAACAAATTAACCTCAAATGTTGAAGTTTATTGGAAGTATATCTCTGTTATCCGGATGTAGATATATTTATTAATATATATCTTGTAGATTGCTTACAGTCAACCTCACAGAGAGTAAGGCAGTACCAACATCTACAGCAGATCGTCAATCTATCACAGAATAGACACTGGACGTCGCCCTGGAACGTGAGATTGATTCGAGTTCAGCTGTTAGCGGGTCCACACCATTTTCCGTAAAATAAATATTCAATGCACCCACACACATACTTGTACCCGCTGATATGTTAGTGTGTCTGCAAGTTTGACCTATCCATTAGTTGTCTATGTCCTCCCCATGAGGTCACGAGCATATCCATCTAACTGTCTGTATTTGTGTTTATATATCAGTCAATAAACTTAGCCTTGCTCCAAAGATGAATATAGTCCATGCTGAATGATATGTCGATAGATGCATACTAAGTCTGGCCTTATAACAGGCAAGTCTAATAAGCGGACAGTGAGGGCTCCCGTCTTTTATGGGAGCAATTTGTTTTTATCATTAATATAATCTAGAAAATATGATTTGATAATAAGTATTGCCTTGGAGACACGTGCAAGTTACATTAACTTCAACAGCTCACTATATACATTGCGTTACAGAATGACCTTGAGAGATCAACGCTGCCATTGAGAATGTCCTTTACCTTTTAAGATACGTTGCTTGCAGTTCAAACATCAATGGAATACATGTATGCCAGTGTCTTAATATAGCAGTGCTTGTTAATGTTTTATATAAATTAAAAAATCTGAAACAGATGGTTGTCCGTAACAAGAGGGCTCCCTCTGAAACATGTTTCGGGAGATTTTGATCAGTTACCGATGCGTTACGTGTATTTTCCAGGATCGCATCTGTTGTATTACTGTGGTAATGGTTGTGACACGGATCGTTGGTGACATGTCCTTTTACATTGGTTGTTTTATTATGTCTGTTCCCAGAATCCCCTTCGAGGGAGCACTGCAACTCATTCAGATTGATTAAATGAAGGCATTTACTATAAAACTCAACACCAGAGAATAGTTAGTCTCCGTTATCTGACGAAACAGAATTCATTGGGCCTGAAAAAAATAGTGGTGAAAATTATATCAATAGATCACTGGAAATCAGTGATGACACCAAAAGGGTAAGCATGTCCTGCTTCACCGGTAGTAGTCGCCACTCACTCGTGTCTGTAACGGTAATTGTAATTGTAAAAATAATTGTTAATAAATATATTTGGTGAACAAATAAACACTTTATGATAATTATTAATATTATCCCTACTACAACCACCACCACGTCCATCTTTACTACTACTAGTACTCCTCCTCCTTCTCCTCCTCCTCCTCCTCCTACTACTACTAGTACTCCTCCTCCTGCTACTACTGCTAGTACTCCTCCTCCCTTCCTTCTCCTCCTCCTCCTCCCTTCCTTCTCCTCCTCCTCCTCCTCCTCCTACTACTACTAGTACTCCTCCTCCTCCTCCTTCTCCTCCTCCTACTACTACTACTAGTACTCCTCCTCCTGCTACTACTACTAGTACTCCTCCTCCTTCTCCTCCTCCTACTACTACTTGTACTCCTCCTCCTCCCCCTCCTCCTCCTCCTCCTCCTCCTACTACTACTACTACTACTACTTTGTGAGTGAATCTTTTGAGAACTATGAAGTGTCTCAAATGGCATGAGGATGGATGATCCCCCTCCCCCCGCGTTCTCCCCTTACATCCATCACTACATACGACACCAGGCTCCTGTCTCCTTACAGTAATAAATATGATTGAACAAATTACTCATAACACATATCACATAGCACACATAAACTTGATATTCCGGATTACTTTGGATTGACATTAACTTTTAACATTTTGTTGAAATGACACATCTGGATGTAAACTTTAATCATTATCAAACGATATTTATCATGACGATTCCAACCAATGTCTACATAACTACTCCCGTGGAATCTATAAGATATCCATCAATGATTTAACCTTTGGACGGTGTTTATCAACAGGTATGTCCCTTGTCAATTTCATTGATATTTACATCATATTTCATATATAACGTATACTTGACTAATCTATTTCGTATATGTGATCCTGCTTACAGGATGAGGATGCTCTTGAAGACAAAGGATATCTTAACCTTTAGTAAAGGTCCGTAGACGTAACAGAAGATGTGGAGGATGCATTTCACATAAACACTCTTAGCTACATACAAACTCGGAATCAGAGATATGTAGAATCTGGAAAGGAAAGACTATTTACTGTGATCGATTTCTTCGTGTACTTTTTGAAAATAATGTGAAATGATATAAATATAACGTCGTTTTGAAAATATGTTTATTTCGCTGGAATGTTCAGTTAAACATCGAATAATGTTCAATACTCTTTGGTATAACCAACGATTTCCCCCGATTACCTTTCCAGCACCAACGCGGTAAACGTGTAATACCTGCATTACTTCGGGTTTCCTCCCCATATCAACATAACAAGCCATGATACAACTGGAATACTGTTCAAAGCGGCGTTAAACCCAACTCACTCACTCACTTATAAAACAGTGAACTTTATCGGAATGAGATCTTCCAATGTTAACGCTATATATATATATATATTATTTGATTTGCAATAGTATATTCTAATTTTAATCATGATATATATAATGTTTTATGTATGCGCGTGTTGACAAACTGTTGAGTTGACCCTGACGCTTTCAATGACGAATGTGCATTTATTCTCACAAGCGAAGCGTTGCGATTTTGTTAGATATTGAATAGGCCGTTCAGAAAACCATATGGCAAATGTTATCAACGAACAAATACACTCAAATTCACCGTCATTGGAGATAGCGATCTCTATCTATGTATTAGCCCATGCGTATCACGCGAAATGAACACGACAAATAAAGTACAGCGTCAAGACGGAAGTTGTCACGTTCTGTGAGAGTTATGTTCAAACAAGTATTCATGTATTTGTTTGTTTGTTTGATGTTTAATGCATCACTCCAGCAGAATTCCAGCTATGTGACGGCGTTCTGCAAATGATCGAGTCTATACCGGACAGTCCAGTGATTGACATCATGAGCATCGATCTACGCAATTGAGATACGATGATATGCATCAACCAAGTCAGCGAGCCTGACCGGCCTATCCCGTTGGTCGCCTCTTTCGACAAGCATTGGTTGTTGAAGACCAATTCTATCCCGGATCTTCACATGTTCTGATTCATGTAGACAATACGTCAACTGTGATGAAATATAATGTGATCCGTTTCTATAACTAAAAAACAGAAAGCGAGACGTCTAAATGATCAGACTACTGAATATCAGGTTGCAGGGCTTGAATACAGAGTGCACTCTTCATCCTCCAATTCCGTTTCCTTGCATTTCCGTTGTACGTCACTTATTCCGGAGTAACGCATCGTTTTAGGTTTTGTGAATAAAAACCCGGATAAAGATGACTGGTTAAACGAGGTTACTTGTTATCGGTATAAAGAGAATCGGAAAAACGCAGGAGCCTCGTCTATTTGCACGCTTATGTGACGAAAGCACCGTCAGCTGTGTCATAGGAATATCGCTGTAAAGACACCTTCACCACCAAAACTCCTCCCTTCTCGTGTGATAATCCCCCCATACCCATGCCACAGTGCGGGGGTTGACGGCTACAACGCCGCGTGTAGCCGGACCAGTCGTCAACCTCGATGACGTCTTTGACATATCTCTCAAACTTCAGCAGATGCCAGGCCGTTTTTGCGCAGAGTGAAGAACCTATCTGACTGCTTGTAAAATTAAACTTTCTTGTTATCTGATATCTGTCGTTCAGCGTACATAATAGAGCTTGTGTTTCTTGTCGTCTGATATCTGCAGTACAACGTACAAGCTAGACTTATGTTTGTTGTCATCTGATAGCTGTCGTTCAACTTATATGTTTCTTGACATCTGATATCCTCCGTTCAACATACACGACACTCTTATGTTTCTTGTCATCTGACATCCTCCGCTCAACATACACGACAGACTTATGATTGTTGTCATCTGATATCCTCCGCTCAACATACACGACACTCTTATGATTGTTGTCATCTGATATCCTCCGTTCAACATACACGACAGACTTATGATTGTTGTCATCTGATATCCTTCGTTCAACATACACGACAGACTTATGATTGTTGTCATCTGATATCCTCCGTTCAACATACACGACACTCTTATGATTGTTGTCATCTGATATCCTTCGTTCAACATACACGACACTCTTATGATTGTTGTCATCTGATATCCTCCGTTCAACATACACGACACTCTTATGTTTGTTGTCATCTGATATCCTTCGTTCAACATACACGACACTCTTATGATTGTTGTCATCTGATATCCTTCGTTTAACATACACGACACTCTTATGATTGTTGTCATCTGATATCCTTCGTTTAACATACACGACAGACTTATGATTGTTGTCATCTGATATCCTTCGTTCAACATACACGACAGACTTGTGTTTGTTGTCATCTGATATCCTCCGTTCAACATACACGACATACTTGTGTTTGTTGTCATCTGATATCCTCCGTTCAACGTACACGATGGACTTCATTTTGTTGTCATCTGATATCTGTCGTGCCATGCACAAGGTGGACACGTCTCTTGTCGTTTGATCTGTCGTGCAATGTACGTGATAGATGTACTAACTGAATGTTGTTTTATGCCACAGCGCAGCGCTATCAAATCTATCAACGCTATATCTCTGTGGAATGTAATTAACTGAGTCTGACCAGGCAAACATGTGGTTGATGGCATGCGTCTCATTGTTCGCCTCTGTTTAGGATGACACACAAACATCGCTGTCTAATTTCACTTAGCGCTTACAACAAACATAGGGGCCCTTATTTAACCTGAACTCCCCACTGGGTGGTTGGAGATCGGCCATTTTATTTTTTGAAAAAAAATACTTCTGCTTCGCAACAAAAGAATGCCTGCCACAAAAATTATATTGTTGCAAGGTGTTTATATTAAAAAAGAATTCAGGCTCTAAGTTTCAACTAAAAAAGTATATGGTTTTGTAGGTGTAGCTGAAAAAAATCTAATCTCGATACAAAACGTCACAGACCTGAACCACTTCCAGTTTTAACCCGCCATTAATCCTTCCCCGTAATTAAAAAAAACAACGTCCAAAGCGTTAAACACAGTTTACTAACTCACCCCGTGTCGGATGGGGGCGAGCTAGAGAACACGACTAACATTTCTTTAAAGCTCTGGAAAATGTCTTGAAGATATATCATATCAAAATATCTATTTTATATAGCAGATATTTCATTTTAGAACATAAATGACTTTGAACTGTGTCTGTTAAGCATGCTATGAAATATGTATACATAAAACTACGCGCTATAAATCAGTTACGTTGAGCTACTAAATTACTTGTAATTTAACACGCCATGCCTCAAATACATCATACGATATGTTTCCAATTTAAACTGAAGCTCAACTGGTTGACAGTGTTTTTCCCAATGCTCCATCTGACCTGGCATGTTTATTGCCGTGAACTTTCACCAGACATGTTATGGGGGCGGAATTAGTACGAAAATAACGCTCAGACTGAAGTTTATAGCTTTATTTCTATAATCCACTTTTAGTGATATGTTTATTTCCACGTGACCTTTCCAAAACATCTGCATGTTGTTAGAAAAACGTGCAGTTTACATAAACCGACCCGGCCCTAAAGATTAAAACAAAACCTTTGAATTTCCATGTATCTGGTATGGCTTCCAGATTTGATAACTGCACTGTCTGGAGATGAAACTGTTTCTCGATGGATTGCAGAGCGGAGGTTTCTTCCAGGTCGACGTAAGGTGACCAGTCATGATTTTAGATTTACTTTTCTTAAACTGTCAATTAAATGGATGACGTTAGTTTAAGAAAAGGGTTAAATTAATGTTTTAATATATACAACAGCTAGTCTGGCGAGAGTGGTTAGCTGTATAAAGTTGGGATTCCACTCAACAGCCGACACGCATTCAGTACCAGTGCCAGATGACCTCTTCAGTCTACTCCTACAAGAAAGGGATACTTGAAACATATTCTTTTACTGAATCCCCGTCTAAGTAAATAATATGTAGGCGGTAGTATTATTAAGACGATGAGGGATAGTCTGTGCTGCGCGAGCTCTTGTGAAAACATTTCCCCTACATCATTCCAAATACACAACAAACACATAGGACTTTGTATGAGCTGATGCACAGCGCTGGGTGTAGCTGAGACCTCCACTTACTCGCTCACTCTAGCGACATCCCATAGCCTAGGATTCCACTCACTCACTCTAGCGACATCCCATAGCCTAGGATTCCACTCACTCACTCTAGCGACATCCCATAGCCTAGGATTCCACTTACTCACTCACTCCAGCGACATCCCATATCCTAGGATTCCACTTACTCACTCCAGCGACATCCCCTACCCTAGGATTCCACTCACTCACTCTAGCGACATCCCCTACCCTAGGATTCCACTCACTCACTCCAGCGACATCCCATATCCTAGGATTCCACTTACTCACTCCAGCGACATCCCCTACCCTAGGATTCCACTCACTCACTCCAGCGACATCCCATATCCTAGGATTCCACTCACTCACTCTAGCGACATCCCCTACCCTAGGATTCCACTCACTCACTCTAGCGACATCCCATATCCTAGGATTTCACTCACTCACTCTAGCGACATCCCCTACCCAAGGATTCCACTCATTCAATCTAGCGACATCCCATATCCTAGGATTCCACTCACTCAGTCTAGCGACATCCCCTACCCTAGGATTCCACTCACTCACTCCAGCGACATCCCATATCCTAGGATTCCACTCACTCACTCTAGCGACATCCCCTACCCAATGAGTCCACTAACGACATCCCCTAAACCAGGAGTCTACTCACTCACTATATCGACATCTCATACCCTCTCCGGAGTCAAGCTTCCAAACGCGGTGACCCATCCAACAACTCTCCTTACTCTCCTTAACTTCCCCTGATTTCTGACCTGTGGATTGTGCACAGGACCACGTACCAACATGTTTTCCTCAGATTCCGAACCGAACTGCATGCACCACGCCCTTCAGCCTTCAGTCACCACCCAGTGCGCTGTGCCCGCCGCCATCCCCGTGTCCTAGTGACCCCACCTGCGTTACCCGGGTCTCCGTTCCTACGTCGACCCGTCATCCTATTGACTCACCCCACAGACACATGCCCCCACCCCGGCCCTCCTGACTCCACAGGGCTGACATGTTTACCACTATATTTACGCACCTCCTGTTCATTTGGATGTAACACAACGCTCAGTCTTCATTTACATCCGCCCTCTCCCAGAGAAACGTGCACATGCATCTATTCCTGCTTCAGCGGATGCGCGGGCACATTCACGTGACGCCCAACCAATCAGAAGCTACTCCTCCAATAAGACGTGCTTGACACGGGGTGATGCTAAGATGTGTTCTCTATTGCTCTGCTTGTACAGAATCTTATGCTCTGTGTCAATAGTTACAGCGAGCCAACACTCGTCCAAATCAATCCCCATTTAAATTCAGACAATACACCATCAGTTAGAGACATTCTCACAAAACAATGAAGACTAACTCGGGGTACTCACTAATACCTACATTATTACATAACAGTCATTGTACTACTAAGTACGAAAACGACGACCATTATAAATATAAGTCAACTTAACCTACATTTTCTTTCGTAAATTTGACACATGAATTCTTTTCAAACCATTATCCAAAACATGACTTCATTTGGACAATATATATTTAACAACTGCAATTGTATCTTGCTACGACTAGCCTAATACAACGTTTAGTCCCTATGTGGTATGGGCGAATCGGAAGCACACTCAAAAATAGTCTTAAACTGTACATGATGTCAATAAGGGCAGTCATGGCTTAACATACTCAACTATAGTTCTTGTATTGTTATGAGGTAAAAATTCATCCGCAAAACCATAGAAAAGACTGACATATGCAATGGGTGTACATATGTCAGTCTTGCGGAGTGACAGAACAATAATCTGAACCTCTACATCATAGTCAATTATTAATGTACTGAAAGCCATTAATCGGTGGTTGAAATTGGCCCGATTAATTACGTGATTGCTGGCGTTTCTGTGAACATCTTCGTCCTCATGTTGGTATGGCTGCGTCCAGTAATCTAGTATATCCCCAGTGTTGGCCGATGGAGCTGTGAGTCGTCTGTAGCGGGTCTAGACCCCCATCGGCTCCTGTGATCCCCGGGACGTCACGAACTCAGGTGACGAGGATTCTGGCAGGTATTTGTTCAACGTTCCCTCCAGACACTGACCTTTGCAATCCCTCCTTCTGAACCCGGCCCTCGTTGGCGTGGCGTCAGACCATCCGTGTGGGGTAACCCTAAACAAGCGCTGGTTATGTTCTCTGTAAACTGTTGCTCCTCGCCAGTTGCCGTACTGGTGGCATCTAGAGTATAAATTGATATATGGGGAATATACCGCATTGACATTAGCCCCAGCGCGGATACAGCGTTTGTGGAAGAAGAGGGTACATTTTGGGATTTGGCAATTTTGGTAGTCGTGTACTTCGGTATTCGTTGAAACCATATCACCAAGTGACTTAGTTATAGTGTATAGAGTATAAATATATGGTAACACTTACTACATCCGATCATATATAAATATTGCGGATGTATGGAGGTTTGTTATCATACAAATAGGGAGTTGGGTGTCCTGGGGATGGGCGTGGTAGAGGGTGTGGTGGGGTGGGGTGGGGTGGGGTGGGGCGGGATGTGTGTGTGTGTGTGTGTGTGTGTGCGTGCGTGCGCGCGCGCGCGTGTGTGTGTGTGTGTGTGTGGGGGGGGGGGGGGGGGGTGGGTGGGGGGGGGGGGGGGGGGGTGTCCTCTTGATCTGTCTACACAAACAACAGCATGAACAAGAAACAACGATATGTTGTGTATACTTGATGAAGGAACAGAACGTATGATTTATCACACAAGAAAATGGGGCGGTCGGGTAGCCTCGTGGTTAAAGCGTTCGCTCGTCCCGCCGAAAATCCGGGTTCGATTCCCGACATGGGTACAATGTGTGTAGCCCATTTCTGGTGTCCCCCGCCGTGATATTGCTAAAAGCGGCGTAGAACCATACTCACTCACACAAGAAATAAAAGTAAAATGTTTAGAAACAGATTATTTTATTACATTGATATTTCCAAGACCAGATGATATACGCTTGGCCACTGATATATGTAGAGTGAAAGATCATTTAAAATGTTTAATTCAAATACGAAAATCGTAATTTATTTATAAAATCTATTGAATAATTGAATTAATCGACAGAATAAAAGATTGTACAGTTGACTCACACGTATGAAAGTCAAGAGTATATAAGTAGGCAGGTTTGAGAGGAGACGCCACAAAAATCACTCCCACTTGAATTTGAGTGATGTACATTTGTTTAATAACAGTGGACATGACACAGTGTCGGCTTCAGTGCACTCATATAATTCAGAGTCTATATTCTAAAGGACTTATTATGCTAAGATATGTGTTATATACTCTGTAATATACATAAAACGACCTGTTTAAAAGCTATGATCGTTAATATTGAAAGAAAAATGGTGTGAAATTTCAAGCGGGCTGTTGCACTGGTTTACGAGAGCCGTGTTTGTGACCCCTTGGGGTTCCAGTAGCCATAAACACTTGAAACAAGGCATACAAGCGAATAATTGTATCTATGAATATATCAGCACTTAATTTGATCCTCACTTGTAACCTGTTATACCCCCAGGGCAAAGACATCGAGTAAATTGTTATAAGTCACGTGGATTGGGTCACAGGTCACGACTCGTCTGTCAATCACTGTCTACCTGGCGGCAATGCATTCATCAGTGTTAAAACATCGGTATGTAAATACCATGCAGTGTATATCTGCCCTGGTGCTGCACATCCCACTTCGAGGTGGAAAGTCGAACTGGAGAGACGTCAAGTTGTACGGGCGAATTAACTGTAATTATTTAGATCACTTTTATTTCGTGTGTCAAACATGACAAGGCCCTATCAATTACACTTAATTAATTGGCCTTTATGATAATCTATCAAAGATTTACAAGTAAAAGTTATATTAAATCAAAGAAGCTGTTTTATCTGTATTAAACCATGTATATGCGACCTGCCGGTGTTTCCAGGTCGAGAAAAAGGATGTCGAGGTGGCCATCGAGCGTGGCAAACGACAGGAAGATCTAAAATAACACGTGACCTACATGTCGGCCGCGCCATAGCAAAAGACGTTGAAAGATGGTACTTGTTGTTACCCTGCCTCGACATAATGTGGATAACAATAGGTCTTGTGGAATCTGGTCAGAATGTGTCTGTGAGGGGTATCCATGTTAAACTGCATGGTATCTCCCAGAGTGGACAAGTAGTCTAAAACCGGCACACGTTTGGACTCTCTCTCTCTCTCTCTCTCTCTCTCTCTCTCTCTCTCTCTCTCTCTCTCTCTCTCTCTCTCTCTCTCTCCAACACCTGTCATGAAACCAACCATCACCTTGATGAAACCAACCATCACCTTGATGAAACCAACCATCGCCCAGTTGTCGGGATGAGTGGGGCATCGTGAGCTGGAATCATCTCCAAGGATATATTAGTCGAAACATTCGAATGTTGGACAACACGTGTTAACTGATTACGTATAAACATACC
This sequence comes from Haliotis rufescens, assembly GCF_023055435.1. Classification (NCBI taxonomy): domain Eukaryota; kingdom Metazoa; phylum Mollusca; class Gastropoda; order Lepetellida; family Haliotidae; genus Haliotis; species Haliotis rufescens. Next base: position 52,967,134 of record NW_025963779.1, on the reverse strand, counting down.
AGTGCCGTTGCACATTACCAATGATCAAAGCGGGGATTTACTCCGAGCCGACCAACCACGGTCAGACACAGTTTTCTGACTCCGAGCACCCAGTCCTTGTTTTATCCCCAACCTTCCGGTCCCCGGACAGACATTCTGTCCACAAGACCAGGGAGGCGTTGTGGTCGGTTGTGGGCACCACCGGGCGGGTAATGCAGTGTGTATCTAATAACATGTGGATTGGGTGGTAATATGTCAGGTCTGTGCAACTATAGAGAGTTAAATGAGGCCTACAGTGAAACCCCTTTAATCAGGACGGTACAATTTCCAGTGATATTGCAAGGATTAACACCCAGATTACCGAACCATGTGTAACGCCCTTACGATACACGCGTTCCCAACAATACTCGGGTGGGCGGAGCCATCTAGACTAACGGAGTCCGCATTAACTAGGTTTCACTGTAATTCAATGCAGCAGTAATCAATTAGGTGAGGTGAAATTGGGTTTAACGTCGCGTCCAAGATTATTGCACTTATATAGCGACGTGCATGCACTTGTGTGTGTTTGTGTGTGTGAGGCTGCTTGTACTAGTCCGGACTGATGCCGATTTATAGTGCTAGCCCACTGAAATACCATGCCGCAGTTTAACATGAATACCCCACTCAGACACAGTACACTGACTCCGAGCCGACCAGTCCTTGTTTTAGCCCCTTAATGCCGAGCGCCAGACAGGGTAACAACAAGTACCATCTTTTAACGTCTTTTTGGAAAGTAATCAATTAAAGTTAACTGATTCATCTCATCGGCATGCCCTGTTTTGTACTGAATGCTGTAACGTCATTCATAGAAACTTTTTCTTTAAAAAACACACGAAATATTTCAAGTCGGTTTTGTATGCAATAATAAATAATACATCATAATTACGATAACCTCCTGTTGCACGCTCTAAACGGATGTTGTGTCAAACTACTAATATGAATTTAATATTTAGTAATAATACTCTGCATTCCTCAATACTTAGTGACTATGTACCAGACAATGTTTTAAAGTTTATAGGATACACTTGAAGACGCTTGTAAACATGTGTTTTTCTGACAAACTTGTTCTGTTTCATATCCCGGAAAAGATTACCCTATTATTGGCTATTACTTCTTCCTGCGTGTATGTTTAAACGTGAAAACATGTATTTAATCCTACTACCGACCACTAAGACATTAATTCTATATGACAAATGTTTGCAAACACAAACCTTCATTACGAAAAACGTTTGTTGTAACGCTGTTATTTTTTTGTGACAAACGGTGGCGCAATTTTGGTACTTTTTTTCTTGAAGACGAAAAAATTACATGCTCGCGACACATCTCGTTTAGTCTCCGGGAAAATATCATTTTACAAAATTGCAATTTTAATAACAGACCCTTAACGGGATCGGAACTTGCACAACGTAATTCTCATACTTAGCAAGTTCCCTGACACTCGAGTTATAGTTCACGATTCAACAAAAATGATTATGAGAAAAAGATATATACCCTGAGCCCTAATGGGGAGTCACGTGATCTAAGGTTGGGCCCCCAAAGTGGAATGTCACGTGAATTGATTCAAAGTGATATTTACTAACTTTTTCTGACCAAGAAAAATGTTTTGGAGGTTGATTTATTGAGGTCTCGTCAAATAGCTCACAAATATGATGTTCATTCCCAAGCAGATGATTACCGTAGGAGTAAAGTTATTGCCAAAATACCATGTTTGTGTGTGATACACTCATTTGCCGTTGAAATAGATGTTATTTGCTGTGGAACCGCTTCGAACAAGAAGACACTTGAATTTGTGGAATATTTCAGCCGGCAAATGAAACGGCTGATTTTAAAAATAACAACTGATTTTAAGCTCCTTTGTGATAGAGGAAGACGTGCCGGAGACATGAGGTTTTGTAACTAGTTATGTACAGGGCACTTAAGACGCAACCCATCACTAACGCTGTAACCAAGAATTGATATCAAATACCATCTGCTCACTGGATCTCAGGACAGTGGCTAGGCAAATAATGAAGTATCGATATTAGGAATGGCGATTACTGGTCCCTTGGTGAGGTTATGTTGGTCCTCGGGTGAGGTTATGTTGGTAAACGGGTGAGGTTATGTTGGTTTGCGACATACTGACTGGTCCCCCCGGTGAGGTTATGTTGTTAAACGGGTGAGGTTATGTTGGTCTCCAACATACTGACTGATCTCTCTGGTGAGGTTATGTTTGTTGCCGGGTGAGGTTATGTTGGTCTCCGACATACTGACTGGTCTCCCTTGTGAGGGTATGTTGGTAAACGGATGGGGTTATGTTGGTTTGCGACATACTGACTGGCCCCCCTGGTGAGATTATGTTGGTCCTCGGGTGAGGTTATGTTGGTTTGCGACATACTGACTGGTCCCCCCGGTGAGGTTATGTTGGTAAACGGGTGAGGCTATGTTGGTCTCCGACATACTGACTGATCCCTCTGGTGAGGGTATGTTTGTTGCCGGTTGAGGTTATGTTGGTCTCCGACATACTGACTGATCCCTCTGGTGAGGTTATGTTTGTTGCCGGGTGAGGTTATGTTGGTCTCCGACATACTGACTGGTCTCCCTTGTGAGGGTATGTTGGTAAACGGATGGGGTTATGTTGGTTTGCGACATACTGACTGACCTCCCTGGTGAGGTTATGTTGGTCCTCGGGTGAAGATATGTTGGTCCTCAGAGTCAGGTTATGTCGGCCTGTGTCGTGTTGGTCCTCAGAGTCGGGTTATGTCGGCCTGTGTCGTGTTGGTCCTCAGAGTCAGGCTATGTCGGTCTGTGTTGTGCTTGTCCTCAGAGTCAAGCTATGTCGGCCTGTGTCGTGCTTGTCCTCAGAGTCAGGCTATGTCGATCTGTGTCGTGCTGGTCCTCAGAGTCAGGCTATGTCGGCCTGTGTCGTGCTGGTCCTCAGAGTCAGGCTATGTCGGTCTGTGTTGTGCTGGTCCTCAGAGTCAGGCTATGTCGGTCTGTGTTGTGCTGGTCCTCAGAGTCACGAATGCCGGCCTGTGTCGAGCTGGTCCTCAGAGTCAGGCTATGTCGGTCTGTGTCGTGCTGGTCCTCAGAGTCAGGCTATGTCGGCCTGTGTCGTGCTGGTCCTCATAGTCAGGCTATGTCAATCTGTGTCGTGCTGGTCCTCAGAGTCAGGCTATGTCGGTCTGTGTCGTGCTGGTCCTCAGAGTCAGGCTATGTCAATCTGTGTCGTGCTGGTCCTCAGAGTCAGGCTATGTCGGCCTGTGTCATGCTGGTCCTCAGAGTCAGGCTATGTCGGTCTGTGTCGTACTTGTCCTCATAGTCAGGCTATGTCGGTCTGTGTCGTACTGGTCCTCAGAGTCAGGCTATGTCGGCCTGTGTCGTGCTGGTCCTCAGAGTCAGGCTATGTCGGCCTGTGTCATGCTGGTCCTCATAGTCAGGCTATGTCAATCTGTGTCGTGCTGGTCCTCAGAGTCAGGCTATGTCAATCTGTGTCGTGCTGGTCCTCATAGTCAGGCTATGTCGGTCTGTGTCGTGCTGGTCCTCAGAGTCAGGCTATGTCGGTCTGTGTCGTGCTGGTCCTCAGGGTCAGGCTATGTCGATCTGTGTCGTGCTGGTCCTCAGAGTCAGGCTTTGTCGACCTGTGTCGTGCTGGTCCTCAGAGTCAGGCTATGTCGGCCTGTGTCGTGCTGGTCCTAATAGTCAGGCTATGTCGGCCTGTGTCGAGCTGGTCCTCAGAGTCAGGCTATGTCAATCTGTGTCGTGCTGGTCCTCAGAGTCAGGCTTTGTCGGCCTGTGTCGTGCTGGTCCTCAGAGTCAGGCTTTGTCGGTCTGTGTCGTGCTGGTCCTAATAGTCAGGCTATGTCGGCCTGTGTCGTGCTGGTCCTCAGAGTCAGGCAATGTCGGTCTGTGTTGTGCTGGTCCTCAGAGTCAGGCTTTGTCGGCCTGTGTCGTGCTGGTCCTAATAGTCAGGCTATGTCAATCTGTGTCGTGCTGGTCCTCGGAGTCAGGCCTTTGTCAATCTGTGTCGTGCTGGTCCTCAGAATGAGGCTTTGTCGGCCTGTGTCATGCTGGTCCTCAGAGTCAGGCTATGTCAGTCTGTGTCGTGCTGGTCTTCAGAGTCAGGCTATGTCAATCTGTGTCGTGTTGGTCCTCAGAGTCAGGCTATGTCGGTCTGTGTTGTGCTGGTCCTCAGAGTCAGGCTATGTCGGTCTGTGTCGTGCTGGTCCTCAGAGTCAGGCTATGTCAATCTGTGTCGTGCTGGTCCTCATAGTCAGGCTATGTCAATCTGTGTCGTGCAGGTCCTCAGAGTCAGGCTATGTCGGTCTGTGTCGTGCTGGTCCTCAGAGTCAGGCTTTGTCGGCCTGTGTCGTGCTGGTCCTCAGAGTCAGGCTATGTCGGCATGTGTCATGCTGGTCCTCAGAGTCAGGCTATGTCAGTCTGTGTCGTACTGGTCCTCATAGTCAGGCTATGTCGGCCTGTGTCGTGCTGGTCCTAATAGTCAGGCTATGTCAGTCTGTGTCGTACTTGTCCTCATAGTCAGGCTATGTCGGCCTGTGTCGTGCTGGTCCTCATAGTCAGGCTATGTCGGTCTGTGTCGTGCTGGTCCTCAGAGTCAGGCTATGTCAATCTGTGTCGTGCTGGTCCTCATAGTCAGGCTATGTCGGCCTGTGTCGTGCTGGTCCTCAATGTCAGGCTTTGTCAATCTGTGTCGTGCTGGTCCTCAGAGTCAGGCTATGTCAATCTGTGTCGTGCTGGTCCTCATAGTCAGGCTATGTCGGTCTGTGTCGTGCTGGTCCTCATAGTCAGGCTATGTCAATCTGTGTCGTGCTGGTCCTCAGAGTCAGGCTTTGTCAATCTGTGTCGTGCTGGTCCTCAGAGTCAGGCTATGTCAATCTGTGTCGTGCTGGTCCTCATAGTCAGGCTATGTCAATCTGTGTCGTGCAGGTCCTCAGAGTCAGGCTATGTCGGTCTGTGTCGTGCTGGTCCTCAGAGTCAGGCTTTGTCGGCCTGTGTCGTGCTGGTCCTCAGAGTCAGGCTATGTCGGCATGTGTCATGCTGGTCCTCAGAGTCAGGCTATGTCAGTCTGTGTCGTACTGGTCCTCATAGTCAGGCTATGTCGGCCTGTGTCGTGCTGGTCCTAATAGTCAGGCTATGTCAGTCTGTGTCGTACTTGTCCTCATAGTCAGGCTATGTCGGCCTGTGTCGTGCTGGTCCTCATAGTCAGGCTATGTCGGTCTGTGTCGTGCTGGTCCTCAGAGTCAGGCTATGTCAATCTGTGTCGTGCTGGTCCTCATAGTCAGGCTATGTCGGCCTGTGTCGTGCTGGTCCTCAATGTCAGGCTTTGTCAATCTGTGTCGTGCTGGTCCTCAGAGTCAGGCTATGTCAATCTGTGTCGTGCTGGTCCTCATAGTCAGGCTATGTCGGTCTGTGTCGTGCTGGTCCTCATAGTCAGGCTATGTCAATCTGTGTCGTGCTGGTCCTCAGAGTCAGGCTTTGTCAATCTGTGTCGTGCTGGTCCTCAGAGTCAGGCTATGTCAATCTGTGTCGTGCTGGTCCTCATAGTCAGGCTATGTCGGTCTGTGTCGTGCTGGTCCTCATAGTCAGGCTATGTCAATCTGTGTCGTGCTGGTCCTCAGAGTCAGGCTATGTCAATCTGTGTCGTGCTGGTCCTCAGAGTCAGGCTATGTCAATCTGTGTCGTGCTGGTCCTCAGAGTCAGGCTATGTCAATCTGTGTCGTGCTGGTCCCCAGAATGAGGCTATGTCGGCCTGTGTCGTGCTTGTCCTCAGAGTCAGGCTATGTCAATCTGTGTCGTGCTGGTCCTCGGAGTCAGGCTATGTCGTTCTGTATCGTGCTGGTCCTCAGAGTCAGGCTATGTCAGTCTGTGTTGTGCTGGTCCCCAGAGTCAGGCTATGTCGGCCTGTGTTGTGCTGGTCCTCAGAGAGAGGCTATGTCAATCTGTGTCGTGTTGGTCCTCAGTCAAAGCAGACCATATATTACATTTCATGGCTAATGAAGTTTGTGAAAAGGGTGATATCTTATGTGGCTTACATATTGTTAATATTTTACATGGCACTCCATTTTTGGTAGTGTGTACCTTATATGACATTGTTATCAGCCGTTGATAAGACGATACCGAATTTTACACTCTTATGACGGTTGAGCTTCCGTCTTCGAAACATAATGCAACTTGCAAATTACCATTCCCTCCGGTTATTTCATTCACATGGCTTGGATGTTTCAGTAAATTTATTAAAAATTAACGTATATCTTATAATCATATTGTTTCCATTCACCTATATCTGAAAGGTTTTCCTAACTTTGTAACGGGTTTTTGTGATCAACGTGACTGTAAACAATTCCCCTTAATTCGTTTTAGTGGGAAAAGGGGCACCGATGACACACGCTGATTTAAAAGCGTAAGTTCGTGGTTTTATTTTAACACAACACGAATGCTGAGTGAGTTTGTGTCTGGAATGTGAACTTAATGAAATATGAACGTGAAAATGACATGCCTGTTCACATATCTGAACATAAACATCCCCAACTTGTCGAAACGTCGACAAGAGACGTGGAGGTCACGTGATTTGTGTTCAATCTCCGCACAAACACCAAAGTTAAATTTGATTTTTCCATTAGAGAGGAGAATTCATCGAAAATGTGTTGACCCAGCTGTTTACACAGTGGATTATCGCCCTTGTATTGGCGCTGCGCTCAGTGTTGCCCCGACATTCCGAACAGAGGCGCTACATACTTGGTGACATTCGGCGTAACAGTGGACGGGTGGAAGTCTGCACATCTCGTGCACCTCCAAGTTTATTTTTCTCACATACCTACCTGAGGTTGGAGTGTGTAGGTGTGCGATGCGTTTCGTCATCTGAGGTTTGCGAATGTCGGAAAAACATTGACATTCCGCTCTATTGAATTAAACATTTTTTTTAAAGCGTTGGTGTTGATAGAACACGTCACTATCAATGAACGGAGTCTCCATGCGTCACTCTACTTTGTCTCGTGTTTAGTAATTAGAAGGGCACACATACGTGCATGTTCCTCGTGTATAAACACCTTCCGTGTCAAGGACAGGTGGTAAAAAACGTGTACCTACATCGCAGTGTAGACAACAGCTTAATTCCGCTCTTTACTTACTACTTTATACAGCGAAACCCCGTTAATACGGTACCTGTCCCATATAATCGTCCGGATGTTTGTGATATACAGACGTTCACAACAATAATGGTCCCAAAGATGGGGGTTCCGGAATAAAAGGTGCCGAACTTATGAGGTTACACTGTATACTTCCCCTATGGAGATTCTGGTTGTAACTGGTCTTCAGCAACCCATGCTTGTCATAACGGGATCGGGTGGTCAGACTCGCTGACTTGGTTGATTCATGCCATCGTATCCTAATTGCGTTGATCGATGCTTATAATATCAATCACTGGATTCTGGGTCCAGATTTGGATATTCTCAGACCGTCGTCATATAGCTGGAATATTGCTGAGTGCGGCCTTAACCATCAAACAAAACACTGTATACGTGTTTGTTTTTTACATCAATCATTGATCAAATAGAAAAGCAAAAACTTCCCAGTACAGTAAACAACATCGTCATATTGTGACGCAAACGATGTTTTAAAGTGTGTACAACAGCAACTCAATGCTAAAACAAAACTCTTGAAAAACTCCTGACGAAAGTTTCCATCCACAAGATACGGGGCAGAAAAATAAACTGAAGTCTGTTATAAATGGTTCCTTACGTGGCCGTTTGCGTAAGCGTCTTATGAAAATATGTATATGAAAACTGCCTATACTCAGTTGTTTGATGTAGTCAAACAAGTTTTGATCAGGTAGAAAGTCACAAATGAACAAAGATATGTCAAACCATCACTGCGAGTGACGAGTGCCTTGCACTTTGTGTGTTGCGACAACAAAAAAGCTTTTATTTCTGAGACGATCAATATTGCCTTATGTCTGAACTAACGTATTATCTAACATTATGTAAGTAACTGGGTCCTGTTTCAGGAAGCAATCTTAGCGCTACGACAGTCGTTATTGTATGTTAAACTTTGGGAATTGAGCACTATTCCAGCAATATCACGGCGGGGGACACCAGAAATTGGCTTCAAACATTGTACCCATGTTGGGAATCGAACCCGGGTCTTCGGCGTGTCGAGCGAACGCTTTAACCACTAGGCTACCCGACCGCCTCCTTTGGGAATTGAGACATCCGTAGTGATATGATTGCTTTCTGGGTGAGTGAGTGAGTTAAAACTTATCGTCGCATCGGCAATATTTTAACCACATAGCAAGTTGATATATATATACAATTGAGTCATGAATACAAAGTTATGTTTAAAAACAAATTTGTCAAACATATTTTATCATAACAATATTATCTATAACTGTTTAAAACACGGGCTATAAGCCACCAGTAACCAAAGCTAGGCCACCTCGCTGGATTGTTTTGTAAACGGGGTCCAGATTGATTAAGATAATGCAGCATGTTAAAACAAACAACACTATATCGAACTGGAGAACCATTATCATAATATCCAGATTCATTGTACTAAAGAGAAACACGTTAATCCAACAAGATTGTCCGGATTAACAAACTTCCGGATTAGGAACCATGTGTACGTAGTGTGTACGCAATGTAATGTGGACGTACCCTTTAATCACATAGTGACGTCATTATAAGTGTTCGGAATGCTGTGATTCTGAACGGAGCGTCACTGTATATTAATATCACGTTTATAATGAGAGACTAGAAATGTATCGACACTTACCCACGGTTGATTTCATGACAAGCAAGTCGATACCATTGATCTATATTTTTGAAACTTGAAATGTATATCAATATTTCAAAGGGTATTGATACATACCCAGGATTCGTTAATCGGGACGGTGTAACTGGGTAGGGTAGCATTCGGGCTGATGGGGTTAAACTGTAAACGTAAACCTAAAAGATAGTCATCGAGTCATGCTGAAAGGTTGGAAGGTTGGTAAAACGTGACCTAACACTCACAATGGGATTCCTTTTCTGCACACGTCATCTTGATAAAACGTATCTCACAAAACAAAAATTTTAATTAAGTAAAATTTGAAGTACCTGAAGTCGTTTGTAAAGTGTCTTCTCGGTCGCTATATTAGCGGATGGAACAGGCATAGGCGTTGATATCTTAGTGAGCTGCCATGGCTTTATAGTTACTAGGAGCCCGCCTTTAAAGCGGACGGGGGAGTTGCAGCAACGACATTGTTTTAGGCAGTGGTCAGATTTACATGGCCATTACTCATACTGGTCATCTCGGTGCTTTGACACCGACAAATAGTAGAAGACACATATTCAAGACGCTCCATCATTTTGTGGCTTGATAGCCTTAGGGGAGACAACTCTATAACATTGTTAAGCCGGATTGTGCCAGTGACAAATGGCGCCCAACAAATGAATATTTTTTTCGTTTTTTTTTGCAGGACTCTCCTCTATTCCAGATGTCTCGCGGCGTTATTGAATTTGTGGAATTGATCGTTATCATTACGCAGACACATTTCATTTGATAATTTGTTGTAATATCTATTTTCGATTACAGAACAATAAGACATGTCAAGCAAATATCGGCCACAACACGATCGGTGCTAATTAGGGTCGAGGAATATTCTTTTACAAGTATGAAATGCTTCATCTCAGTAATAAACAGGTACCGAGGACAGTGCAGGGAGCATGGAGGTATTTCGATTTAACACGTGTTCCTTCAACGTCCTATGCTTAAAAACAGGGTAACCCTCTTAAGTGGATGTGGGTGTGGGTGTGGGTATGGGTGTGGAACCCTCTCAGTGGTGTGGATGTGGATGTGGGTGTGGGTGTGGGTGTGGAACCCTCTCAGTGGTGTAGATGTGGATGTGGATGTGGATGTGGGTGTGGGTGTGGGTGTGGAACCCTCTCAGTGGTGTGGATGTGGATGTGGGTGTGGGTGTGGAACCCTCTCAGTGGTGTGGGTGTGGATGTGGGTGTGGATGTGGGTGTGGATGTGGGTGTGGATGTGGATGTGGATGTGGACGTGGGTGTGGATGTTGATATGGATGTGGATGTGGGTGTGGGTGTGGGTGTGGAACCCTCTCAGTGGTGTGGATGTGGGTGTGGATGTGGGTGTGGGTGTGGAACCCTCTCAGTGGTGTGGATGTGGGTGTGGGTGTGGATGTGGGTGTGGGTGTGGGTGTGGGTGTGGAACCCTCTCATTGGTGTGGATGTGGATGTGGGTGTGGATGTGGGTGTGGGTGTGGAACCCTCTCAGTGGTGTGGATGTGGATGTGGGTGTGGGTGTGGGTGTGGAACCCTCTCAGTGGTGTGGATGTGGGTGTGGGTGTGGGTGTGGGTGTGGGTGTGGAACCCTCTCAGTGGTGTGGATGTGGGTGTGGGTGTGGAACCCTCTCAGTGGTGTGGAAGTGGATGTGGGTGTGGGTGTGGGTGTGGAACCCTCTCAGTGGTGTGGATGTGGGTGTGGGTGTGGAACCCTCTCAGTGGTGTGGAAGTGGGTGCGGGTGTGGGTGTGGAACCGAGTGTAGGTGTGGGTGTGGATGGGCGTGTTGGTGTGGGTGTGGTTGCGGGTGTGGAAGTAGATGTGTGGCAGGAGTGGGTGTGGGTTTGGAACCCTCTCAGTGGTGTGGAAGTGGGTGCGGGTGTGGGTGTGGTTGCGGTTGCGGGTGTGGATGTGGGTGTGGGTTTGGAACTCTCTCAGTGGTGTAGGTGTGGGTTTGGAACCCTCTCAGTGGTGTGGAAGTGGGTGTGGATGTGGTTGCGGGTATGGGTAGGGGTGTGGGTATGAGTGTAGGTATAGGTATGGGTGCGGGTGTGGTTGCGTGTGTTGGTGTGGGTGTGGATGTGGGTATGAGTGTAGGTGTGGATGTTGGTATGGGTGTGGGTGTGGTTGCGGGTGTGGAAGTAGATATGTGGTAGGTGTGGGAGTGGATGTGGGTGTGGAAGTGGAATATGAAGTTGGTGTGGGTGTGGATGTGGATTTGGACTGAAGTAGTGAGAGTAATAAATACACACTTTTTTCTTAGAGGGAACGCTAGTGTCCTGCAACACAGTCAGTGATATAACAACCATATGATGAAAAGGGGCACCGCGGATGAGCGTCACGTCGTACCATGCGGGGAATCGAACTCGAGTCTTACGCCCTAACCGCCGCCTCTTTAACCGACTCCCATCCGCCAAACACTCACATCACTAATTATCCATCCTCTAACCTCACCCAATCCTAAACTCTAACGTAATTCCACCACTATCCCACACATGTATACCAAGCTAATTGGTCACTATAACATGAACAGTAACCGACTTTGGGGCATTTATATTTCTGAAACTGAGACATTATATTTTCACTCAAACCTTTAATGCATACTCGGGGTCTGTCTTCAACCTAACATGCTCATGTTTAACCCTAATGCACCTGTAGTTTCTAAAAACCTATAAATCGGATCTGAAGCTCAAGCAAGTCTATTTCCAAACTGCAAAGACATTCGCTTTTATTCCCACTTTCGTCACACAATGTTACGGGGCAAAAACGACCGCAGTGCGATCATTCTAGCAAGATAAGCTTTTTATTCGCCGTTTTCAATTACATTGACTCGCGATATCGCCAATTTCTTCATGTTTGGCAAATAAGCAAGTGAGCGAGCAAGTGTTGAAAGCGGTATCAATAACAAAGAAAAGAAGTCTGCTGGATCAATGTAGAAAACCAACATTGCAGCCTCCCTACAATGTGATACTCGGGCTGCGACAGAGAAAATTAGCCGCAACAAGATTTGGGTCGATGTCCGAGTAAATATGCACGACTATCTCCCAGTCTGGAGGACCATTGACACAGCGGAGCCGTATATCGACGTCTTCAGGTACAAGACTTTATAAATAGTGACTGAACATGCTTTATATAAATTTCTGTTAATTTTCACGTATGTGTGTAATTCTGTTATTTTACCAAATGGTAATATTTTTATTGTGGAAGATTGTATGTCAATATTAAGACATTATGTATTTAGTTACAAAGTTCTGTTCTGCATGCAAAATAAGATAGCGCTCATGTAAATAACCCCCATGTTTACTTACTTCCAAATGAAACACGGCACATCTGGTTTTAGAATCAAATAGGTAAATATTGACGATTTCGGTGTCACCCAAACTTTGTTTATTAGGCTTATGAATAATCTTTTATCTGTTAATCTTGTGTTAAATTTAAATAATTTTACATTTGGACAAGTTTGGGACTAAGAAAAAGATACCGTAACAAAAACTACTGCATTCTGTAAATGCTCAATGTTTATGAAACGAAATTATAGCAGAAACATTGCAGAATACATTGGTCTAACGAATTTCTGTTGTAACGTTGTCTCAATTACGTTTAGAATTGCTGTTGAGAATTTTTCCACGAGTATAATTTATCTTGCATCCCACAAACATTTCAATTCAGCTATCGCGTTAGCAGTACCGTATAATTGGAGGGGAAGCGACTGCGCAGCCGCAAACCATTGAGGGAGGTCATGCGAGGTCACAGGGCGCGCCCCACTACGTAACTGGGGGAAGTTATCATTGTGCAAGGGCGGTGAGGCTATGACCCGCGCACTAGGCCACGTAATCTTACTCAAAAGTGTGTAACACCTGTCTGGGTGAGTCCATTATCAAGACAGGGGTGACAGGGTATAAACTGACTCAGAAAACATCTGCGGGGCTGTTTACGGCTCTGAATAGCGGCTTTGATAACTGATGTGCACGCTCACTACACAAGGGAGTAGGTATATGGGGGTCACGGATTTAGGACAGTGTCTGGGAGAGGTAACAGATAAAGGAGACAGCGGTGTGCTGGTGTTGCCTGCATGAACATAGAAAATGTTATATCATAATCTGCCTAGTCATATGTGTGTTGAACAAACACGGTATGTTTGACCTTTTCTGCGCTTTCAAAATAACGCCAGCACATTGAACATTAAGAAATATCTCCCTGTCTTGTAAATAATAATCATTATTTACATTTTAAGAGTTAAAACTATAGACCAAATTATCGACATTATGATTTAAAGGACGTGTCGATTTAAGGAAGAGAATATATGGATGTCAATTTCTTTATTATGAGGAACACAACGTTTCGGAGTATATGCTTACTCCTTCATCAGGTGAATGAATGTCATGAGACATCCGTATATTCTCTTCCTTATGTGTATCACTTCTAACTGCCTTTCAAAGTCCTCGTATCAATTTGTTAGGATTTGTGATTTCTTTATAAACTTACAATAGTTGAATAAATGTTTTATCTGGATTAATAGTAAATATTTATTCATCATTGTTACCAGATAAATGACACATCTGTTTAAAAAATACATAAATACAATCAACATTTCAAAATAAAAATCCATGTTTAATTTCACATTTACTGAGATGTGAAAAATCAGTTTTTCAAAGTGTCGTGTCTAGATCATGCTACAAATAATGACAAAATACGTCAAATGATCTATAAACAGCCCGCTAACCCACAGAGCTTGAAATATACAACCCCTCTTTATTTAAACATAGCAATGCCTCCACAACTCTGTTGTAGATGTGATGTAATACGTCTGTCTAGACGGCAAAATGTGGATCAAAATGCAGCTTTATGGGAAATCGAACATCCATGAATTAATATAGGAGTCGGAGCAACAGCTGGCAGCGACCTTTGTATATATCTCCAACACCTTTGTTATCAAATGCAGTGCTCCCGCGCGGGCAGGCAGGGTCTCGGCAAGATGTGTCAATTTCACGTATATTCATGTCAATTGCACGGCCATGCTAGAATTAATCACTTTGTGCATTGGCTGTCATACAAGTAGGCCTTCCAAGGCGGGTTCAGCTATTTGGATGTATATTTCTAATCAATATCCATTCTGTCTGATTTCACAGTTTTACTGACTAAATGAAATGTAAATAATTTAAGAAATGTTTATATTGTGTAATAAGTATGTTTGAACATAATGAAGAGAACGGCTACTGAAAATTACAATATGCGCAAAATGCCGAAATTACACAACTGATTTATACCTTTTTATATGTGCATTATTTATATGTGTACGTCTTTATATGTGTATTTCTTTATGTGTGTTAGTGTGTATGTCTTTATATGTGTATGTCTGTATGTGGTGGTATTTATTTATATGTGTATGTCTTTATATGTGTATGTCTGTATGTGGTATTTATTTATATGTGTATGTCTTTATATGTGTATGTCTGTATCTGGTATTTATTTATATGTGTATGTCTTTATATGTGTATGTCTTTATATGTGTTAATGTGTATGTCTGTATCTGGTATTCATTTATATGTGTATGTTTTCATCGGGATATATAAATACAGAAAATGTCATTCTGACAGCATAAAAAAACACATTAAAAGGAGAACGACAAACCACGGGTGGACAAATATTCTCTCATTTTGAATACCAATATGTGATAATATTTTTTAATATATGCATACTATATACTTGATATGTCTGACAGTATGACCTTCAAAGGGTATATTTAATAACAATTCATTATCAAAATATAACATTATGTTTTCATAAAAATGAATGTTAAATTAACCGTGTATTTAAATCACATTTCATCATTTAATGTAAAAGCATTATAAACTGAACCATTTAATAGTCGTGATGTGAACCACATATATTGTATTTAACAAAAAACATTGTATGCCGACCTGGGACGGTGGAACCGTTTGTGTTATACAGTTCAACCAAATTATGACACACCGAATGGCGCGTCGTTTCGATAAAGCGGTCAAAATAAAGTTGCTCCAAATATTTCGCTGATCCATGAAATGAGGCCTACATTCGAACTGGTAGTGTTTTGTGTCAATGTGCATGTACGTAGGTTATGGTATTCATAGTAGCTGTTCATTTGTACCCAGATTATTTTTACCCAGCCAACATCCTTGGAGGCGGGGATCCAGAATTCGAACAGTACATACAAACCAGTGCTACCTGAGTTTATTTGATTGCAGGTAGTTTTTGTGACATTGCAGATATACCTGCCTTTTTTGGTGATGTGCGTTCCCAACCACATGGCGCAATGCATCACAATAACGTATAGAAACTAACAGACGGCTAGACAATGGCTGCCATTCACCAACGTTACGAAAACACTCACTATATACAGGGCTTGAAATACGAACAAAAATAAACAGGAAAAGTTTGTTAATTCTTAATAATGAATTCACCGCCAATAGAAACGCGACCCACAGAAACATATAGGGAAGTATGTACGCTCAGAAGAGATGTTTCCAATGTGTACCAATAAATGACAAAACTAATAATCAGTCAAGTGTTACCACAGGGTTTTTATTCTTAGCACGATATGCTGCACGTGATTTCCAAACCTTACACGCAAAGCCTGCACGAGACAAATGGTGCATCTCGAGTCGTGTGATGCGTTCATGAGCCTCGGTTCACACAAGATAAGTGTATGTTCGCTTGTGTTTTTGTGCATATATTAACCAACATGTATGCTATTCGAGTTTCTTTTGTCGGTGAGTATCATATATATATATATATATATATATATATATATATATATATATATATATATATATATATATAGTGTAGTCTGTAATATATATATATATATATATAAAATATCCTTCTAGTAGTTGTATTATTTTGGCAGGATCTTTTAATGGAGTGAGAGGGTATGGTTTGGTTTTACGGCGCTAATAGCATTATGCAAGCAATATCAAGGCTGGGGACACCACAAATGGGCTGCATACATTGGAATCCATGTGGGGGAATCGAACCCTGGTCTTCGACGTGACAAGGGAACGTTTTAACCATTAGGCAACCCTACGCCCGTTCTCTTTCAAGGGGGAGTAACTGGATTATTTGATAGCCTTCGAGAAGTACGAAAACATGGAACACCTCGATACGTCACAAAGAACTCCCTCTTTCTGCACACTTCTGCAGTACAACATCTTGATTAAAATAAACGTATCTCGCCAAAAACAGTCAGCTGAGTACCTATACATCTACTTTCATAATCCCACCCCAACCCATTGGTGAAATGGCTGCTCATTGGCTAACTTACAGGACATGATTTTTTTCAACATGTGACTCTTTTTATAAGCACTCAAGAATGTCCGTTGATGTCATGTAGTTATTTGTGTGAAATGCTCGTCAAAGGGACTCTGACAATTGATGATCCACAATGATTTTATAGTATTGTTTACACTGACAGTCGTAGGAACTCTATTTCAAGATGTGAATGTGTGAAAAGGCGTGACTCTTACGTGCCTCTTTCTTAACCGTCTCGAAAAATACAATGATTAATTTTCTCATTTTACAATTAAAGATATTCCTTTTTTTGTAAAATAAATGTCTCTCCAGAGGTTTACTATTTGTATGTTGTTATACAATGAAAGCAGCTTTTTTCTGTGCTGCTATAAAATGCAGTGTAAATATGTCGTGTATATAATGCCAATGTGTAATATATACAGGTCAATTTGCAGAGTACAGAAGTCGCCGTTAAGGACAGATGTGTCAATTTGCAATATGCATATGTCAATTTGCAAGATACATGTGTCAATTTACAAAATACAAGCCGCTGTTTGTTATGTACAAGTGTCATTATGCAATGCGCGTCAGAACTACATCACAATTACCACAGCCTATGCATCAGGATCGAGCTAACTGTGATCCGTTATCTTCAAGCGAGAAGAATTTACGAGTATAAAAAGTCCCTAGGTGTCCCTAGCTAATGATCATTCAAGTGTCCGTGAAACAAACCAGTTATTGATTTCGCCGGCATGGTCAATTTCGATATATGATGCGAAGTTGTAAGCTGAAACATCACAGTTAAACCCATCTGGCTGAAAACCCCTCACCTACCCTGAGTTTTGATGACAGAGTCACGACTCGGGGGAGGCAGGGGTGGGGGTTGGATGAACACCCATCATGAGTGTGGCTTTGGGAGAACCCGCCTACTCAATACCCGAGTTCATAGTCATGATAAGCATTCACCTTGACCATTATTTTATATTGTTTTCTCCAGATCAACTCTAGATTTGCTGTATATTAAGCGATAATGTATTTATCAGTTGATCTATACATATATTTATCAACTGATCTGGAGAGACTAATGCATATATATTGTTTATTACCTGTAATTTGTAAAATCTACTTGAAAACATGAAATATACATACGCAATGAACTTGTAATGCCGTAATGTGTTAAAAGATATGATGATAAAGAGATATTATTACATCATTTATTAAATATCTCAGAGCTGCATGTGATATTAACATGGTGTGATTAGAAGAAATGTACAGTTAAATAACATATAATAGCATACGCTATCAAGTTACCAATATCAAAAATACTTGACAACTTATGAACTTACGTAGATTACATCTGTAAACACATGTAAATATATGTATGTAAGTTGTTCTTAAAATGGGTTCATGAAAAAGCTGAGATTAGATTTACTAATATTAACAATAATTAGGGATATTGAGTCGTGGGTTCGAATTCCAGGTTCTCACTGAGTATCATCCATGGGTTGTCAGCACCGAATATGTGCCCATTTGTTTCATGAGGTCTAAGGCCTGCAGCACTTGGGACTTACACTGACACGACGTGTTAGGTTGCAAGACCTCTACAGCGGCATTAAACCAAAGTTACTTACTTGATATGAAACGTAAAATTGACTCAATGACAGATAAAATTGAGCGCTTAGTAACATCTGCACTTAATAAATCACTGTATATTCAATTATGTAATGAAAAACCAAGCTGGTATAAACATTGAGCTTGCCTCTAGATTTGTTGTCGTTGAACAGTACCCAAGCTCTTAACAGAACGAGTGCTACCTTAGTCTGCGTGTCACTTGCGTTATTAGGGCAGCAAGCTACTTAGGAATTTCTTGAGCAAAGCCATGTCTTGAGTATGTGCAAGTAGGTTTATCTTTATCTTGAAAACACGCGCGTGTAATCGCGGTGGACACAAGCTAACAACTGGTGGAGATATTTTTTTTTTATCATAATGTAATTTTATAACTGGGTTATGTTTGTTGAAATCAACACATTTGTTGTCCATTTCTTGTCGGTCGTATTTGATAGCTTTCGCAGTCGACAGGAAATCTTCATCCAGCTATATAACGTAATGGATGACACAAGTGGGGAACTTTGATTGAGATAACTTCACGAAATCTACCATTTATCCGTCATGCATATGTTCTAAACATTTAATTTCCTCCAAGACTCACGGCAACTTCCTGTATTAATCTTCTTCGTATAAACTATCATACAACTAGGTTCGTTTAGCACCTCTCTTACTACAGCGCGACCGACATTTTTATATTATATTCACAGTTAGGGCTGGTAATAAAAGTATGTTCATGGAGAACCTGAATTCAATGAGACTCACAGTGTCTGTTGAGAAGAGTGTTTGACGACAGTATAGTGTAAATACACATTTGGAATATACTGTATAAGGTTAACCCTTAATGACGTATATATGACATTATATTAGAAGATATTTAACTCATCCATAGCGATAAGAGAAGAAAATCTCTTCACCTTGTCATTGATACCTGAGGAAAGTTAAATTGTTTTCTCCACTGTTAAATATGTGCCGCGAGTGGAAGGAACAAGAGCCCCGAAGAACCCTCCTAGCACCCGCTTGAAGCATGACAATACGATCTTTCCATGTCGAAGGTGTCCACGTGTCGGGAGAGTCGCCAAACAGCTTCAGTCCACACCAACAGGATATAAATGTGTGAAGACTTTCGTTCCACCCTTAGCGAGCAACAAAGTGAACTCGCCCGACTCGCCACCCCTCGAGAGGGTACCCGTCTCTGGCCTGATAACCACAACGCGACCCGAGAAGAATGAATGTGGGTTAGTTGAAGACGAGGCCAGGCGGGAGAGGTTACGACGGCTGGGCGGTGGGCAAATGCTTCACCCACCGTCTGAGATCACGGGCCGATTATTGCGGCTGTTCCACCCCTGCCGTCAAAACATGACCTACTTACTTGCTCCGTGGCGTAAGACTTGTGCGCTTGGGAGCATGCAGCGGCGCATGTTTTGTAGCCCTGTGCCTTATCTCGAAGATCTGGTGCTTTCTGTATATTTTGGTATAGATCTATCTTATCTCTGCCCATCGGCGCGATGTATAGCCCGCTCTCTGTAACAATGTATGTTTGTGTTGGTACACCTAACCTTCGCTATAAACCATTTCACGTTTACCCCAGCCGACGGTATAACAGTTTCCACTAAAGTTAGTTCTTAATGCATGATCGACTTCATACGCCCAAAGAATCGAACCGAAGTCTCGGTATAGGATTTGTCATGTGCATAAATCATCTTGAGAATAAAAACGTCCGCGAACAATACAAGCAACGTGCCTATTGAAAAGTGTCGGATTTAATATAGATTTGACTAAATCTAAAAGAGATATGTATTAACGTGGCCTTTAATCAATAGTTTTAAGCTTAGTAGCATTTACCTGAAAACTATTTCCATCATAACCTAGAGACGACACAAGATCCTAAAGCACATATCATATGTACATTTACTGACTTGGAATAAGCTTCTCTGAATGAACTGTGCAACAAAACACGGATCTGAGGCAAAGGACTGTGCCCTTATCGTCGCGTTCAGCCTGTTCAAATACAACGCCCAGCTTGATAAGAAATGAAATTTAAAGGTACATGATACTAGGCCGGATAAAACCGCTTCAGTGAGTCGTTCAGCTTCCATTCTTGGGTGTTTTCTCACTGAACCTCTACACGTTTTGCTATAGCCATATGGAGCTGGTTATGCAAGCTTTTCAGAAGCCAGCTTTTGAAATTTACATTTTAATCCATTTTAAAATTTAGATTTACAATCTCGAGTCTTGAAAGACCAACTCCCGCTCTGCATCAAAATTTATGAGATTCGAAAATCGTATACACCAATATTATATTCTGCTTATTTTCAAAGAACGACTATTTAAAACGGAAGGGCAGAGCCAAATTTTGAAATTACATTATGATTTAAACCTTCTTGTAATCTTGAATTTTCATGCTGTAGTACTTTGTATTCAGGAATCAGCTATTCAATTTTATTTTTCTAATTTTAAAATGTGCTTTATACAGAATTCCTCCTCATTGAATTCTCTCTTGGTGAGATTTTTCCGTTCCGCCAAATTAAGTTGTAAAAGTCTCGTCTCCTGTTTCGTATCAATATAACGATGTGAATAACCATCGGTTTAGTACACATCGCCGTGCCTTACATGTCGTGAGAAATAGCTTCAGAGTGGTCTGATATCGCACACCACGACTTACAGTATAACCCTACTTCGCTGGTATATAACATTAGCTGCAGCTATACAAGGAGGTGTGTGTGTGTGTGTGTGTGTGTGTGTGTGTGTGTGTGTGTGTGTGTAGGGGGTCGGGGGGGGGGGGGGGGGGGGCAGGATTTCTTAAAGTGTGGGTGTTGCAGGTGGGGTATTGTCTACTTGAAAATATACACGAGTATTTAAATAATATGAAGGTGTGTAGTATTTTGTGGTCAGTTTGGGTCCATTTGTGAGTTCAAAAGGTATGGGGTTGGGGTGGGTTGAACCCCGTGATGCCACCTCCTCGACCCAACCCACGGCGATCTGGCACTGTTTGAAGTATGGCTATACTACCATGGTACTAGTTCACCCAACAAACCGCATGGCTGATTTGATGAAGAGTACATTGCTATTATATGTCCTGGATAAATATGATACTTAATTATAGGTGATATGCTCCAGATATCATGTGCCTATTTTCCTGCATTGCGAGTGTCAGGTTGCCTACCTTATTCTTCCTGGATGTCTCCGTTGTGAAGCATATTGAAAGGAACTCGTAAAGCCCTTTACAACTTAATTTCCCTGTCAATTTGTCAGAATTAAATTATATTAATAATCAAACAATCAAAATATTGAAACGTTACTATGCACTATTGTAGACATTCACAACTATTGTCATCAGTAAATGCATCTTTGATATCATTTATTTAGCAATCAAGATACTAGATAGTAAATAGATTAGGTGACATCAAACTTATACCCTATTAAAGTAGTTAGTAAATAGGTTGAATGACATTAAACTATTACCACATTAGATATGATTAAACAATCAGCGTGTACAGTTTGATTTGAAAACAAACCCATATAATCTTGGCAAATTTACGAATTCATATAATTTTTATAGAATAAATTATGTAAATGTCCATGTTACTTATTTTATTAGATCATCACGGTTTAATTATATCAATGCCCCCAGGAATCAATTTCCAATGTTTATTTGTAGAATTTATAGATTATATAGTAACAGTTGAATTCTATTGGGTTTGGCATTGATTCGAGTTTGCAAGTACACTCATGCTTACATCACAGAACAGAGATGTGGTATTATCAACTTTAATCGGATACAATTTGTATATTTTCATAATATCAAATATAAAATTAAATATCAATTCATGAAACGTAGTTGTTACCAAGTAGCTATGTTTGAAGTATTACTTCCAGATCGTGCAAAGAGACAGCTCGTTTGTCGGAAAGATGAATCGTTGCGTATTGCTACAAAATCAATATCCTAATATCCAAATGATATGGATGAAAATAAACACCGTTTTTACTTTAACGTAGAATAACAGGGCTGGGGAAGACAGGCGTTCGAATCATACAACAACGTGTACAATTTCATTGCTGTCTGGTTTATCTCAATAACAAAAACAGGGTCTGTCACATCCCTGTTTCATAAAACATTGCATGAAAATATACTAGTATTGTTGACTTCACTACTGAACTATAGTATGTATCAATAACCGACAACTGGTATCTGTCTTATCGTTTTCCCATCTTATTCAAAATATACGAGGAATCGTTATTGTTAAGAACAAGTGCGAATAAACTGGTTTAAACATGTAGAATAGAGTTGGTATTTTACAGGCTTTGAAAACACCAGCATTTCGACCTGTCAATGAAACATCAGATCACCCTCAAGGCCACTTTCAAATGAAAAGCTGCAGATACTAAGGGCGATAACTCTGTATTGGTGGATATATACAGTTAAAAACATATAATGAGAGAGGAAGGTAGAGCACAAGCTGTTGCAGACTCAACTCTTTCATAATTTCGCATTGAACCCCAATCTGAATATTAACAATGTTGTAACAAGGGACAGCGGTGCAGCAGACTCCACACAGAATCTCGTTGGATGTAACTGTCCGTTATCATATATCTCCTATTGGCTTTTAATATGGAACGATGCTCATGAGGGAACTTCTCCATGTCAGTCAAACGAGATACACGTGGCGGTCATTTGTGAAATCGTTCTTGACAAAATCTGTATGTGACACGTGTGTGGATGTTTGTAATTTGACATTGCAATCAATATAATAGAAGTTGAAAATAAAAAAAACATCGCTGTTCATTGACATCATACGTATATGAATCTTTCATATATAGTCCCAGCTTCTGTTGTCTTTCATCGAACATCAACGTGTTATATGTATCAGCATTGTTGTTTCAAAATTAATTATGCATTAAATAATCCACTCTTATTAAAAATTATGTAAATTTCAAATAAACTCTTCAGCCCCTTAGACTAATTCGAATACTGGCTTGAATTAAACATATTACAGTAATTATTTATCAAGAATCACAAAGAAGAAGAATTAAGTTCATATTGAGCCATATAATGGAAGTAGAAAATAACCAATTACCTGATCTTAATAACATTTCCTTAATATCATGCCATCTAGTTTTAGCATCAAAGTACGTTCTGCTTGTAATGAATGTTTTGCAAGGTTAATTACCTTCTTATCACATAAACTACATATAGTCGTGACTTGGAATTCTTCCTTCCCGACACACACAACAAACAATAGGTATAACTCATTTCGGTCTAATTAAATCAGCCCACATTTGTCAAACAGACCGCTCGGTCCTGTCCTTTGCAGATAAGTGTTAAGTGGTATATCAAAAAAGACCAGATAGGCGATAGACGGTAGAGTCGCCAGAACTGGTAACATGGCCAAGTATGAGCCAACGGGTCGGAAATACCCAATGACTTAGTTCGAGTAGAGCTCTCCTGTTCACTTGCGATAGAGATTTAGAGTAGAACCGCGTAGTACTACCAATTAGCCCTTCAACTGGACACAATAAACCCTTTAACACTGTAATGAATATAGTCTTGATAACACTGCCTGTTGTCCTTTGTTGTGTACTGCTTTGGATATCATCCAAAAATTATATGGTCTTTTCTTTTAACAATACAGGATAATGACCCCTAAAGCTATGGTATAAGTGGATACACTAGGTTATTATATGTGTGTAGTATACTGCCACTGTCCGGTGTGATATAGAGTAAATAGGGCACAGGACAACAATGACAAGCGTGGATTGTCGTTGATATCTGGTAAATGTGGAATTATTACATGCGGGGGGAAGATTTAGAGGTTGTTATTATTACATACAAAAGAATACTGTTAGTATGTTAGAAATAGGCAGCACTGGGGATAATAGCTTTGACACTGTACCTAACCATAAATCACACAAAGTCATAATCATATTTGAAGAATTATGAAATATGAAAATGAATCTGTGCTGAAAGACAATCACTTAGATATTAAATATAATTTTCAACGCATATAAATTTGTATTGATCGATTGTTTCGCGACCAAGTTGTATTTTCATTCGCGAAATATCCCACAGAAATATCAATCATTTTTCTTGACCCCTTACCAGCCAGAAACCCCTTAAACTCAAATGTTTACGACCTCAAAAGTCCTCTATTACTGGCCTCTAATGCCTCCACCGACTATAAATTAACACGTTTGCCGAACCCCTCGTAATGCTATGAGCGCTATTATTCCGAGAACAGTTCATTTCGATCGCGGATAAAAAGGCAACTTTGGCGAATGGGGTTGTGACTGGGGACCTTTTCACTTGCATTAGGGGCTTAGTCACAACTGATAATTTATTGCAGAAAATGAGAGATTAAATTTAATGATATGGCCGAAAGTTTGCATCCAGATTCCAGACAAAGTTATCTTACTTCCGCTTGACGTCTGGAATTGTCTCCCTTCCAAGATGTCGTCATACGAAATACGTACGTACTTGACTTACACGAGTAGAACAGCTTCGCACATAACTGGGATATATCGCTTAACATGTATTCGGAAAGTATATCAAAACATTGATTACCACCCGTCAGTGTTGTGTGAAAACAAGAATGACATAAATATGTCAGACGTAATGTAGATTCTCCTCTTGCTGTCAACAATGTCGGTCTGTGATACACCGCATTGATGAAGAACTGAATGAAAAAACCTCGATCGTTCCATTAGCGTAACGTATCACCGGGCAAGTCGAAACCAGAAATGCTGGGCCCGATTATTTGCCGATTAAGGAGCAAAACCACAACTGTATTTCTGTGTCTCTTGACATAACATTGAGTTAGTCCCCTAATCAACCCATTGTTTTGTGGTTTTCTTCCGGCCCCTTAGCAGGGCTCCGGTAACCAGATCAGGCTGCCATAGAGTGAGTCCCTAAGTGATGATGTCACCTAATTTCGCGATGAAATTAAGGCACGCGAGCTC
The DNA here is from genome assembly GCF_023055435.1 of Haliotis rufescens. NCBI lineage: Eukaryota > Metazoa > Mollusca > Gastropoda > Lepetellida > Haliotidae > Haliotis > Haliotis rufescens. The sequence continues at coordinate 52,942,516 of NW_025963779.1, read as the reverse complement.
AGTGGGGGTTAAGGCTGGGCATTGTTCCACCCTCAAAGAAGTAATTATAGGACACTTTTGGAAATGAATTTTTGTGTAAAAGGTCATTTGTGGTATCACCAAAAAATCTTGATACTTTCCATGACGTTTATAAACAGTTTATTATTATTATTATTATTATTATTATTATTATTATTACTATTATTACTACTGCTACTACTTCAACTACTAATACTACTACACAGATAATATCAGATACGCTGTCAATTAATCAACTTATTCATACATTTTACGATGTTTATGAAAGTGTTTAAAACAAAACAATACCACTCTGGATCGTCTGTAAACAAAGCTGCACCACGTAAGGAATTCAACATCTGTCATTAACAGAGCAAAAACAGCATGTACACGGCAACATTGATTTCCATTTTGTTCCATAACGAATATAAAACAACCGATCCGAATAATCCTACTTTGTAAATGAATAATCATATGCTACATTTCTTGGAACTTCACAGAAATGTGCCCAGACAATTATGGCTATCCGTGTTATCAAAAGAATTATATTTAGAGCACACGACCTTCTTTTTATATTTTCTGCCTGTTAATGGCGAATCCTACGCACCAGAGCCTTTGTGTTAATTAAGATTAAAGGGTTTTCCACTTCTGCTTTTCCTTGGAACTGGTAGCTGGCTAGTTTTTCATTGTCACGAATATATAATCCAACGCCTGGAAAGTAAATCTTATATCCCAATTTCAAATATGTCTCATTTGTTGACTTTATACGTGCTTCTCTGAAATAAATAAATGTAGTAAGCGCAGAGATATTTAATTTAATTTATTTAAAAATGTACTAAATCCTAAACTTTGGCTAATAACACTTTATTCAAAATATGTGTTACAGTTAAAAGGTATAATCAGTTATTACGTATACTATCTGAAATCAGACCTTTCTCATTCATCAATTGCGATGCTGTTCTATTTAAGTTATCATGCCAAACCTTTAGGTATTATGTATAATGCGTGGACATTTCAGGAATTGTGTATAATGCCTGACTAAATGGGTATTATACATCATAAAACTTTTAGGTATAATACATAACAAATGATTATACGTATTAACTGTAACATACAGAAAACGTCAACGCCAGAGAATAACCAGTCTCGATTATCTGCCCAAACAGATTCCACTGGGCGTAAAAGGTAAAATAACGGTGAGAAATATATGAATGGATCACTGAAAAACAGTGATGATACCAGGGGTGAGCGTGAATTATGACCCAGTGAAGAATACAATGAACAAATAACGCAACTAAGCCCACTTAGATTACACATTTGCTTTGCATTAATCATTAATGTAAGCCCATATATATTGTTTTCATTTTCTTAAACATGCAATGATATAAGGAAGGTGATTGAGTTCATTAAGGTGTTGATTGATAGACATGAAGATGCTCTATCACATAGATCAACGCCCACATATACATATACCCCAAAACCTTATACATCTGATCTAGTAATCTGTTTACTACACATGCTTATGTATCTGTTTAAGATATACGCTGGGTTTCTCGCTACTACATATGTTCCAGATATTTGTTTAGTATATATATTCGGGTAATTTGTTTTCTAGTGTGATCTTAGTATCTGTTTATTACGTATGTTCTTGAGATCCGATAACTACATGTGTTCTAAATGTTTACTAAATATGTTCTAGATTTGTTTGCTACTAATATAATGCATATCAGTTTGGCGCATATAGTTCATGTATCTATCTACTAGTTATCTATTTACTTCTTAAGTTGAGTACTTAATACATGCTGAGTTGAGGTACATGTCTTATGTTGATATGTTTACTATGTTTAGTGATTTGTTTACCACATGCGTTCTACAATGGTTAGAACTGTTTACCATATATGTCTTAGCACTCATTACAATATATGTGACCCGTGAAGATCCGGGGTAGTACAGGTCTTCATCGACCCATGCTTACCGTAAAAGGCGACTATGCTTGTCGTAAGAGGCGACAAACGGGACCGGGTGGTCAGGCTCGCTGATTTGGTTGATACATGTCATCGAATCCCAATTGCATGGATCGATGCTCATGATGTCAATCACTGGAGTGTCTGGTCCAGACTCGATTATTTACAGACCGCCGTCGTATAGCTGGAATATTGCTGAGTGCGGCGTTAAACAACAAACAACCAACCAACAACTACAATAAATATCCAGGCACTGTTCACTGTATATGTTTAAACTCTGTTTATTATAAATGTTTAACCACTGATTACTGTCTATGTCTAACCATTGTTTACTGTCTAAGCAATGTTTACCATACACTATAAATGTCTAACCATTGTTTACTGTCTAAGCAGTGTTTACTATACACTCTAAATGTCTAACCATTGTTTACTGTCTAAGCAGTGCTTACTATACACTCTAAATGTCTAACCATTGTTTACTGTCTAAGCAGTGTTTACTATACACTCTAAATGTCTAACCATTGTTTACTGTCTAAGCAGTGTTTACTATACACTATAACTGTCTAACCATTGCTTACTGTTTAAGCAGTGCTTACTTTACACTATAAATGTCTAACCATTGTTTACTGTTGAAGCAGTGCTTACTATACACTCTAAATGTCTAACCATTGTTTACTGGGTATGTACATGTCCAAAGACCAAATACTACTGTTGATTGTACAAATTTAACAAAACTGTTTATTTCATATGTGTTACTGCATATTTCGGAAGCAGTATTTCCTATATATATTTTAAATGTTGACACTTGTTTTGTATGTTCTTTCTAATAGAATGTGGCAACTACACAGGTTCAATGGCTCAAATATTCCTAAAATGGCTAAAATATGTCCTTTTGCAATCTTAATCATGGTCTACTCCTGGCTATGCGTCTAGCCGAATGGACTGACTATGTACTAACCTGATCCTCAGTATGCATGTCTAGCCAATCCCAGTCTATGCATGGCTGAGTACATTTCTCAGCCAATGCATGTCCTAGTCAGTCTCGAGTTTGCATGTCCTGGCGCACCTCTGCCAATGCATGTCCAAGTGCAATCTTTCATATGCATGTCCACGTACAATCCTGACGATGCATGTTGTGGTCAACACTGGACTTCCCCATGAATCAAGTTTTGTAGCCCCAGATGCAAGGACCCCACACACATATTACCGGGTTTACATCGGGTACAGAACAAATATAATTCAATTCTGAAATTAACAACTATGATCTCCCTAGCCCAGTTTGCCTGAACAGACAGGTCGTATCAGCTTCTAAGGTGGTACCGAGACATACCTTATTTTATTGACTATATTTTTTACAGATTGGAATGGCACATTGTGAAGAGTATAATAAAACCTCTCAAGTTGCCGCATTTATTCAAATATCCCAATGTTGAAATGTAAATAATCCTCAAATATTTATTTTAACCTATTATAAATTGAAGATTGATGTTTTAGAAAAGATGTCTTAGAAAGATGAAAGAAAATTCGCACTGCATACTTGTACACCCCACATCTGTTGACGTGATCTCATGATCACCATATTGCTAGGTGCATGTGTATAATACACCTCACTTAAATCGATACCAAATCACAACTCTGCCAGCGAAATCCTCCCGGGACATAAACTATATGTGAAGTTTTACGAGTCGTCATTCGACCAGATGAATGCTTAAAGACAAATATGAACTAAATAGGTCCCCTGGACTGGAACAAGCACGGGTGGACGATGTGTATTCTACCGCTGTATCTTCTTTCAACGTTCGACAGTGTCAGCACCCTTTGAGGGCGGGATATCATATAACACGGGTCTCATTCACCGGGTCCCACCCGAGAGGAGGAAACAGCCAAGAGATACACGGGTAGGGTTGAATAAAGGTCGGGTAGGCGCTGTATTGAATAATTGAAACACGGTTGACTGCCCTTGAAAATATTGAGGGAGTGGTGCGATCAAAAAGCCAGCTAGATCATTGTAAAATACAGAGGTTGTGCAGGTGAAATTGGTTGTGATTTTAAGGGGATGTGGACTAGAGATTATATGTCTCAGGTCAATTTGTGGGTGATGTTCAGGATGTTGCTCTTCAAGATTAATATACATGTTATGCAAACATTGTAATGGGTGAGTTTCTATTCAAATTAATGTTGGGTTTCACTTTCATAATCGGGTTTATACATGCAACTAATAAATAAATATTGTAGTCATTTATGTCTATCGAATATTACTTTCACAGTTAGACAGAGTGGAACTTAATTACAGTATAAAACATACTTTTCACATGTGTGCTCACACACTTTTAGAGATTTGATAACATATAGAAACCTTTGCGATTTTCTTAAAGGTTAAGTGTTACCGCATATCGTAAATGAGGTTCCGAATTCAGGGGAAACTCGCGACGGTTGCATACAACACAGGTTGAACAAATCGTAATACGATAGGCAAGAGTTTTTCTCCCCATTCTCAACAAGAGCCTCACCCTTTCTATGTACCTTTTCTTCCTGACCTAACCCGGGACAATAGATCTCTATTGAAGGAAACCGAGGCCTAGACGTCCCATACAAACACACACCAGATGGGGTGAGACTACGCTCGCCGAGTTCCGAACATACTAGAGACATGGGTTAGACTGGGGAGGAGAAAATGTCAGTGTTATCAGAAGGTGGTAGGGTTGCTTGGGCCTTGATGTAAATCCAGGGTAGTTGGGTAACCTACATATTACGTGTTGGCTCGCCTCCCCCGACGACGCGAGGACCAGTATACTTGAACGATTTGGCCGTAGCGAGACATGGGGATTGTTGAGCCAGACACCCGTCTTTACTAATGGGTACTTGTACACAAAACTTTGTCACACATAGAGTGATATCATGTCTAGGTAGCTGTGTATTCGTCTTTAAATGCTGTGTATTACGACGTACATTTGAAGAAGGGATATGGTTTTCGTCTTTTATTTAACACGTACATGACTACGTATGACTTTGGTTGGAGTTAATTCATGTGAATTTGACTTTTGCGAAACGATGCCCACCCTACGCACACATGATTTAATTAATTAATTAATTATTTATTATTATTGTTATTATTATTACACCGATATAATCACATACACAGTCAATTAATCAACTTATTCATACATATTACGATATTTATGAAAATGTTATTATTATTTATACAATCATAGTTTATTTTATTATATATCTTAACTGTTTGTACCCGGCCCTCAATGGATGAACATCTACAATAAATAATCTTATCTGCTACCTGATTATTACGTATACGTTACAGGTACCACAGGTAGGTGACGCAGGTCATGCTCCATACAACTGAGAAAGTGTACAGAGCTTACAACATCAGTCACTGAGTAAGACTAAAACGCTCAAACAATAATCTACAGGCAACTAAACTTAAAGGGTTTACGATTTAATGCCCCACCTGGTTAAGAACTGTATAACCAACGCAATAAATCGAATTTTGTTAAATACTGTTTTGTCTGAAAATCTTTTCAGTAAGTCTTATCTGTTGATACCTAAATTGTGACTACCTAAATAGTTCTTGGATCTAACAGCGCAACCTGACACTTCATTTGATAGTTTACTCCTTCGCCATGACTGTGGAATATAAATATCTTATGAAACCAAAACCAATCTAGATTACATCAACAACACGTCTAGTCAGCTCTATTCCTCATCTGAAATCACATCAGGAAAACATTTTTTACAGGAGAGAAATGTATTGTGTAATAAAAGATCCATATGCTTCATGTTCGTATTTGATAGTTCTGGTGGGTTACGTATTCGTGTGGATTTCAAGTTCCTCACTGAGCGACTCGGAGACTGTGGCGTACGTTGATGCGTCGATATACACCCGCTGTTACCGCATCGGCCCCCATTGCGAACACGATGCCAGACAACACGTCAGAACATCCAAGTACATAGACAGTATTGTTTGTGTCTTGCCTGCATATAGTGTTGTTTAGCTTGTGTATCAACACTGAACGTTTACGCACATATGTGTACATTGTTGTAACGGTTGTGTGCGTGGTTGTAACGGTTGTGTACCTAGTTGTAAGTGTTGTATGTAGTTGTAACCGCTCTTGAACTGCCAGTGCAACAACATGAAGCAGAAAGCAGTTGTCCTAATAAGAACGAACTAAAAATGAAAAGAGGACAATCACTCAGAATTGAATTTTAACATCAGTTTTAATCGTATTAAAGCCCATTGTATAGTGTCTTTGACACACAAGTATAGAAGCGGACAACAGTGAAAATATTCGCCGAGCAAACAAAAAAGAGAGTAGGTCATACATAAAACGATCATTATATAAGACGCCTTTGCGTGGCAACGGAACGGACACTGCTTTTTTTCAAGAAGCAACAAACACTATAAAGATGTGGAAATGGTCGCAAGCAAGGTTGTACTATCTCTCCCGTGTTTTCTACTCTATGAGTACTGTTTACAGATAACACGGCAGTATTCGCTTGGGAACTTTTGGCATTAGCTAATAACTTTTGAGTTTTTGGTAATTTACAAGCACACAATTCACGAAATACCTTCTGTATAATTCGGTGAGTAATAACTTGGACACTACGATGACATGGGGATGATATATTAGTGAAGAAAAGTATCTATTTAACAGACAAGTATTTTGATTTGGAATTTGGTAAAAACTGCTGATGGTCAACCCATTGGGGTTCATCTTCATCAGCGCTTTGAACCTATCAAAATAGTCATTGCCTATTAAAGGGACTCTCTTCCTAATGCAAATGAAATGATATGGTTTAGAACCATTAAAATGAACTAGTGACAACACATTTACAAGAACAGATAATGAACACTTTGTCGATATTTCTACATCCTGCGTAAATCTATTCAATAGACATCATTTGTGACATATGGAAAGTTTTGATTTGACAAAAATGATGGGAATACTTGAAAATGGTAGAATACAAGAGTCATTTTTTACAAAAACAACACTATTTAAGGTTGAACGAACCTTTTGCGTCGACGGTCATGTCGTTAGCTTCGTGAATACACTCAGCGATAAGTCTCATAGAAACTTGGTTTCTTCAAATCGGGCAATACCAGACAATGACCGAGCAAAAAGGGCGTGGATTAAGTCAATGACGAAGTAACTACAGCTGCCCTTGTTGAACGATGAAATGGTGCACGTGGTGCACACTTTATGATGACGAATACACACTTTTTGATGACGTAGTCTTCATTCGAATGTAGAAGAGAAGGTGTAGTACCGGCCTAACTCCTGTGGCCGCGAGTGCAATTTGGCTGGCACCCGGACTGGCATTAGGTTCATAGTGTCTCATGGCTTCATATGTTCGGCCCTAAAAGGCTTTCAGGAGAAAAGGCTGCTTCTGGGGTCACTTCAGCCCGCTCGTGACAGTTGTTCAGCACTTGTTTCGGAGCTCAGCACTTTTCTTTCATTAGTTATAGCACTTTTGTCTCGTACATCAGGATACAATAGTACCCCAATGTACAGCGTACCGCATAAAGTCATCATCTCTTAAAGGGTCATTTCGAGTATTTTATAGCACATTATGAAGATCTCTAGGGTAATAGAGCAATAATCAGTACAGGCTAAAATTCAGCCCAAATTTGTCAAAGTCAAAACCGCTAGAATTTACACAAACCTCTCAATAACCATGTGCTAATGTCGATAAACGCACTGTTCATATAAAAGCCATTATATTGGGATGGATAATAGCACTAACTGGTAATCGAGTACGTGGTTGACCGCAAGGGTCGCCAGACAGTTTGACCTATGGCTAGTCAAAGATTGCCAACATTGGAGACCAATAGGTCTACATCCACCGGGCCCTTCTCGGAAAGACTAGGATTCTGGTTCCTCACTGTATTGACATGTAGGGCCAGTTGAATGAGCCTCCGCTCAACAACATATCACGTATAAGTGTCTCGATCGGGGTCTTTCCCACCAGTCTGACGAAGAAAAGCTGTTCAATGACCTGAGCACTGACCGAGCGAAGGGATGGAAGTCTCAGAAGAAGTTTGCCAAATCGGGTAGGCTGGTTTGGGTACTGGCTGCGTACATACTCCTCTAGAGCGCATTGGGATTTCTCTTGAATACTTTCAATGTGATTGGCATCTGACAGACCACAGGCATCTGGAAAAGAATGAATTAATTAGCAACTATGAATGAATGACATGTGTTCGTTAACTTAACTTCGACTCAGAATCCTTTTCGAATTCTAAACAAAGAATCTGTCTTTATCATATTCATGATGCACAGATAGGTCTGAGATTAAGTAATGAAGTGATGATCTTTGCTGATAAATGTGTAATATTTATAGTTTCTACAACCTTCGTGTGTGACACTGACTTGCTCCTATTCAATAAATGTTCCTTATATGATGAGAATAGAGATATCATATTTCATGTTTCGTGCAAAAGTTTGGGCCAGAAATTGTATAATTACATATTTCGCTCGTCACTCCCATGTCCCCTAGCAAGACTGGAACTTTTCTAGCAATTTGTCCACGGCTACTTTCTGAATAATAGAAAAGTACTTTAGCCTTTCACAAACTTCAAATATCAATATACTTCATTCTGAATATCTCAATATATATGGCTCCCACCCACTGGGTTAAATGCACGTGTTTGTGTTGTTATAGTGTATGTTAGTAGACCCTGAAACATACAATACACATATTCCATTTCATGTAAACGATTTACCTATCGTAAAACAAAATACATTTATAACCATAGATGATTATCTGAATGAAAAACCCTCAAGTTAATCATAAATCCAAATGAACTAAAATTGGCTTTGCAGAATAATTTTCGGTAACATAGTTTTCCAGAGTCGAGAATCGCGAGAATACCTGTAGTGCATCAAGATGTACCTGTGATCAATTCAAGTTGAACGAGTTTAATGTTTTATGTCTTGGTACGGTTGAGCTCTCATTCTTTCATTCTGCCTGTTTCAATTGGCTATTCAACCTTTTTCTCTCTCTAGCCTGTAACAAGCATTTAACAATTCCCCTATTGCATTTTTCATGACTATCACGTCACTAACTGTTATATATCTATTCACTCATTCTTTTCCGTCGGATGCGCAGTTTTTGCCGATTCCCTGCTTTGATTTAAAATTCCCACACCACAGAATCTATCACAATCGAGGGACTTATCCAGTCAAATATGTCTCACCAGGCTGCTATTAGTCAGTGAAAATGATCACCTGTTTACCTTATGAGGTTACTGCATACTTAAAGAGTTGCCACTGCATAGAATATCCCACAAATTTTCAGATTATATGAAAATTGTTTCTCTATTGAACACCGAGACATTCTGGTGTATTGGTTGTACGGATATCGAAGGAATAATAAATGAAGACAGATGCATTATCGTATCCAAATAAATACTTTACTTATTGCTTTAACTATCCGGATCAGATTTGATAGACATAATCTGACAAGATAAATATTGACTTGTGAGTAGGTGTGACTTAATGGACACGTCCAAACCACCATATAAATCATGCTGGTGCTATTCGAAGTGTTTAATAGTCTTACTACTTTCATAAACGCCATGAACTTTGACCAAGGGTCTTCCTCGCCACACGCTACAAGTCCCCTCACTCCACTCAAATTTAATACAGACTGAATAATCCTTTACCTAAAGAGAAAACCATTCCTATCCCCCCACTGCCAGCGTTCTGCCACGGTTCAGACAAAGAGTAGCATAAACAACTATAAAGACGTCAACACGAGGCCCGAGCAAATTGGAAGACAACCATCGATACGATGACCCCAGCGAACACGCCGGGATCTCAGATTGAAACACTTTGACAATAATATTTCGTGACCCCCTATCATAATCTATTGATCGCAATTCAGATAGATATTAGCTTTCGTCGGCCAAAAGGAGGAGCAGGAATAATCATTTCAATTTTCCCTGACTGTCCATCGGCCGCAATGAGCATTTGGTCGGGTCTGGAGATTGAGTAGAAGGGTCTGGTTGAATCTGTTAGGACCTGCGAATGACCGTACCGATATGAAATTGTCAGCAATGCTTGTATATGAAATTGTTCAAATAACAGCGGTCGTGTGTTCGGATAGCGATATTGGATCAGAGGATATTGATACAGATATAAAATGGTTCTTCGTTTGCTCTTAGTCCCGAACAATCCGTTCCACCACGTAGATTCGATTTTCCTATGACTTTATCCGTTCACTGAGGTCCTGTATCATTAAACAATGTCTCTCATATTTTCAACATAATTGGAGTCTGTTGTAACAACTATTGACAGGGGAAAATTGAACCTTGGTTCCGGGGCATGGTGCTATTGAGGCCGAGCTGTTCAATTCCTAGTCCACGGCCTATGCTTAGGATCACGACGTAGCAAACCCGATAACTGTAGATGGAATCAAAAGGACCTTTAAGTCCGAGTCGGCACATTTCCGAACATTTTACGCTTGTGCTTGCAAGTAAACAGCGAACAAAGCCGGGATTCTGTCCGAATGAACACATCAAATAGGCATGTCATTATTTTAGCGTCGGTAATTATTTGAATTGCGGGATCACTTTAAGTTAATGACTCTACTCGTGTAGAGCATTCTGCTCGACTGCTAAACGGCATCGTTCTTCGTTGACTACATGGGCAAGGCAGGAACTTTAGAGGTGTGAATGATTGTGCCCCAATCGATTACATTTTGCCGAGTCTAATGTTCCTCGGTGGTTCGAAACTAGGGATGACGTGTCCGAGCTGTACGGGGACAAATTATACACGTGCTTGCAGAGAAGCGATGTTATTTCTCAGCTCTCATTCACTGCAGCTTTTCCAAAGAGTCACACCCTTTGAACGTTATGCGGCAAAGAGCAGGAACTGGAGACTGCCCTCTAGTCATTAGGAGTTCGCAGTTGCAACATGAACTATTTGTTTTAATAAAATGAACAGGACTAGGAGAACGACCAGGATATTAGTTGTCGCTGAATCCCGCCTTTATATCATCAGGAATTAATTTGTCTCCGCAGAAAACGTTCTTTTGTTGTGGTCTGCTATGACGCTGTTGGGTTGAACGAGAAATTACAAGAGCATATAACACAAAGAAATCAGCCGATGTAACATTGACTAAACATGGGGGTCTTTATGGCGTTTAATTTAGATTTCATCTGCAGTGCAACCTAGGATCTATTTATTATCCGATAACGGTTAAAAAGGAAAATCAACTTTGAACAATTATTCAGTGGTAAATGCATACATGTTATCGGTGGGTATTATTTTTAAGAAGTTAACATTTTTAGAATTTGGTGAAATTTCAAAGATTAAAGTCGCTTCGTATTTGCCGCTATCAGTTGGACAGAACCAATTGCCCAAAAAGTAACGCACACAACAGCCAGCCGATAGCTCAGATTGACACAATGATGTGCCCGTAAGTACATGCATCCTCACTACTAATTAAAACCATGTCAAACAGGCTGTATTATCGGTAGGAAAAAACTTCACAACTGCTTTAGACGTCAACACGCGCGGGTAAGAGAAAATTACACGGTCTATTTTGTGCACAAGAGAGCCATCGGAAAGTTCAAACTAAACAGAGAGCATTTAAAGCAGGAAAAAAATTCAACTTCCTAAAATTAGCAGCAGGAAAATAGTGTTGGGATGAGCTTCCGTGGGGGCTTGGAAAGGTCGCCGACTACTATAAAGTTACGCTTGCTTGTGGCGTCAGGTCATGTGATATTATGTTTGTTATTACTTTTCTAAACATATACACTTGTCAGCGTGGAGTAGTCGATAACGCAGACCTGGATACTATAGCATACAGTGTGCAACTGAACCTGAAATATTTAACCTTTGGCCGTTAGCTGTGTTCTAGCAAGTTTTAATTACGACTGAAACGACAGGAGCACTGATGTGTGTAAAATGTCGCTAAAGTCAAGCTCGGTTTACGATCCTGTAAATGTATTATATTTGCCAGATCTACTGCCCTTGCGTACCCGCGTATTGCCAGTCTGTATCCTATATATATTAATGAGACACTTACTTACATCAATCCGTATTCAACCTATACTGCACATATTCCCAAGCATTATAAATTATTATTTATATTCTAAAGTGGTAAACGGTTGTACAGAGGAATCTCCCTGTGATATTTTATCAATAATCTTCCTTGAGTTTAATTGAAGCCTTTTGTGTGAAATATGTAATTTAAACCTGTATAATTTGTAACATAATATGCGTATATGCATGTACCTGTATACACCAGCTGGAGACATGATTTACACAAAGGCTTAATCGCTAGATATTAGATAATGTATCTCCTATACACAAAACTATTGAATGAGCGATTGAAATATGTGGTGTCTTTATTAAGCGGCGCGACACTGTCACCTGGTAGACCAATAGTTCAATATGTATCAGACAAGAGCCTATTGAACTATCATTGATTGGATCTGAAGCAGTGTTAATGACATGTCATTCCAGTGTGTACAAGGGTACGACGTGAAAGTATGCAGACAGACCTATCAAATGACGTTATCTAGAAGGATGTTTCAGTAGATAGAACCCAGACAACATTGATGCTTTCATGCATACTCAATATAACGTCATGTCAATACATAATTTATCCCTCTATCGATATACCCATATTCATGAAACTTTTTTCCGAGTAATTAAAGTTTGGTTTAAAATAGATATCAATTAGTGTTGTTCTAATTTAAATTGAAACATACTTTCATTATAAAAACTATCAACTGTTTTTTTGTATAAATGTAACTGTTGTAGGAAATATCAATTTTTTACATTACATTTTGAGTGCAGCATAACGTACATAATATAAATCCATAGAATGTATGGGAAAATTACTACTAAATTGATTACATATTCCGCTACAATACTGAATAAGCTATTTGTGCGGTACATTGTTTAAGTAATAGTACGCTGTGCCATATTCGTAATTATGATAAATAAATATATTGCATGTCTGGAAGTAGCACATATAAAATTTTCTTGGCCTCATTTCGCATTCTTATCACGCCACACACCAGCATGGCCCACTTGTGAGAGCGACTAGACGGGAATAAGACTGTGGTGCAAGGAATGCGACTTTCAAATTACAGGGTCGGGATCCGTATGGCCAACAGCTGTGACCCGACACAGGGCCTTGATTCAACTGGCAGCAATTAGTCATATAATATATACACTATAGAATAATTACACTATCAACAAGAAAGGAGCCTTGTTTATGTTGTTCGCGGTTGGAAAATGATGAAAATTTGCTGTTTGAACTTTGGGTATTATAAATGTCGCTGTGTCGACACAGAGGTTTACGGCTCGCGAATAGCTCGCGACAATGACCTAGTTAAAATTCGAAAAGCCCCAGCCGACGAACACCGAGGAGTTGCGACTTGGATCTTAAACACGTAATCTCGTCTTCACAGCCGGAAGAACATGGCACGAATGTTAGACTGAGAAACTGCTATCATCGTTCGATCAACCCACCATATGTTACAGACTCGGGTTATACCGACCTTTCCACACATGTTCAGTATGTATGTCAATTTCAACTTAGTGCTACAAGTACGCGAGTAATACGATAAGATGGAATTATCATATTGTCGATTTCATTTGTGTTACTCAACGCATACGAACCTACAAATCAACTTATTTATTTATCTCGGTGACATACGCCGTTAACGGAGTATCTGTCATACCTAAGGTTACCGCGACCCGTGTTAACAGCTTATTTCAATAAAAAAAACGCTGACGGCCAGTCCCTCTCCCCTTGTGTGTGACCTTGTCCCCCCCTCCTCCCCCCATTTTACCAGCGTTATTTACTACGAGGCGGACACCCAAGCCTCAAGGGCTCACGGCGAACAGGACAGTCCAAGCTTCGCTATGCGGCCGCTTTTATGATTCATAAAATTGGGCAAAGATAGGATAATTTTAGGATGGGTATAATTTTAGGCTGGAAGGGTTAAATTGTATTATTATGAATTATGCGTTTGGTTGGGAAATAAAGGCGTGAAAACTGCGGCAAGAATATTGATATTTCAGGCGAACGCGCCTCGCCATGATGCTTTAAATCCTCATATTTTAGCGCTCGAACTCGCTTAGTATTAATCATTATTTTAACTTAACTCGACCACTTTGAAATATGTCTGCTTAGAGAGAGATTCTGTTTAAATAGCATTGCCACAAGCTTATATGTGTTGACAAAATTGCATAACCCTCAATACAATCTAAAATACAAAATATACAATGATATTTAATCAGTAATATAACATCATTAACCAGAGTTGGATCTTTGTTTTGACTTTGCTGTGACCACTGGCATCATATAGACAGATGGTGATTTGTATCATGTGACGTAATCGACAATTAGATATATCAAATTTTCAAAAACGAATCTTTGTATTGCTCAAATCAATGCTAAAAGTACCAGGCCGGATAAAAATTGTATATGATTTTTATCATTATTGTATATATACGTATTCTAGATATTCATGCGGTTTGCAGCATTATGCAAACAACACAGAACCTATTAGGGCTTCATGTGTAAAATTTAGGAGAATATTATACTGTTTATTACAATACTAAACAGCAAGCATGCTGGTCAGAGCGACAAGCTAAGCCCGGCGTCAACATATGTAGAATTCTCGGCATAACTGCACAGTGCTGATACCATTGAAACACCTGCAGTCGACAACCCTGCTTATTGTTGATGGCGTAACACTCGTGCGTCTGCTGGAAGGCTGGCTGCGGCCTGCTTCCTTTACCAAACATCAACACATATTAAATATCAGCCACGACCTTTACTGGATCAGGCAGTCGGAATATATGTTCACTATGTTTAATAAACGTGCATGCCATGAGCATAAGTTGGCACACTTGGTTAGCTACTATTATATATATCTAGTGTACATGGGACATTATACTTGCTTAGTATATTTGTGTCGTTTTAGATATTAATCTGAACTTTGGCAACGTATTTCAGACAATTTGTACAAAATTGAATTGTCTAAGTTCAAGTTTTAAATTTATCAATGAATGACTTATGTTCCAAATACTTGAGTTTATTAAGTGTCTCAAGAATCCTTAATAATGTGCACTGATTTTAAGTAATAGTTCTTATGTTAGAAAAGATAGCCATCTTATCACTAGTGTTTACAAATTACACATTCTGGCGTCGACTCTATAACAAGTGTCAGTTATTAATGCCTAATGAGATAAACAAACACAACGGCACTGATCAATTACCTGTTAATACAAAGAGGAAGTGATTTCAACAGTGAATCTAAAATCCTTAATAAAGCCGCTCTCAGCAGCATTTAGTGTGGTTGCCAAATGAGCTCAAGTGTTTCTTCAAATCAAATAGTTTTAATCAGCTGTACCACAGCCCCATTTTCCCCTGCAATTATTCTGGCGGGAAATTTGGGCTCGCAGACGACATTTAGTCGTCTGCTACCACGTGCTGTTTAGTAAGCTAGAAGCAGACGAAGATTACACGTCAAAGCGGAAATCAGCGGAAGTTCTGCTTGCATGTTTTCACACAAATGATCAGCGACCCAGATCAGTTACAGAACACGAGCAGAGAAACTCTCCAGTCTCGTTTTAAAACTTAGCGCTTGACTGAACCTAAAAATGAAGCAGAGAATGACAGTCAGACAGCATAAATTACACCAATTTGAGCCGAACAAAGGCAAAAACTTCAGTGAATCATAATGCAAATAGTCAACCGACAAGTCTGCACTGGGGCTTCAGAAAGTCGGCACATGTCAGAACCTTTCTTATTACAGCTATTTGTATATTTGCGTACACCATGATTTTATGCATGTTTGAATACTGTGTGTTTGTCTATAATTAGTAGAGATTGGCACATAATAGCTAAGAAGGAACTCACGTGTACATTTCTAAAGGATTTGCTTTGTGAAGATTTATTGCAATATAAGGCATGGGGTAAGGACAGCCAGTTGTCTATAAATACCCGATAACTTCGTGGACAAGGCTGAACTAAACCAAACCATGAGCTACCCTTAACAGTACACGATCCACCTACTGAAACAGATTCCTGTGTCAACATGTTTGGAAATACCTTCTCTGGTAATATCATACACTGTTTTAATCTCACAAAATGCCCTTTTCAGCTGCGACTTAAAATATTCTTATCACGTTGTTCTATTGTTTTATCTTTCACAGGTATCGCCACACCTGTCCTGCGATATAAACTATCGGTGTTATCAAAATATATGATTTTTATGGAACACCCTTAGAGCGATACAAATTAACATGAGTGCAGGTATTGATTTCAAATGAAAATAAGCGCGGAGTATCGACTTAGAGGCTCTTGTTGTTTGAACAAATTTTTAGCTCCTGCCAACGTGATATTCAGAAAATTAGGTCCATTAGGCGATAAATATTTATGGAGGATGTGGAGGAATTCACTGTGGCACATCCTTTTGGAATCGGAGATGCTCTGTTGAAGGAACTTGGAAAGTATCTGTTTTTACAACAAACACCTTTCCTTTGACCACTGACAACACTGAATAGTGGATGTCTCTAATTATTCAGGTAAATTTGGTACATAGGAAGGAGTTGTGTGTGTGTGTGTGTGTGTGTGTGTGTGTGTGTGTGTGCTTCAATTTATCACATTTTATCCTTAAGGAATAGATCTTTAAAAATGTCAGCGATTTTGCCCCGAGCTGTCTCACAGTCTACCACGTGCAGGAGATTAACTTGTCGTCTGCTTCTTTCACTCATCAGGACTGCCGACTTGTTTCAGTTACCGCGTTACATTTCACGACAGAGTCTCTGCCACACTACCCAATTGCCCAATATGCACCAGCACAAATTTTGACAAAGGTCTAACAACTTGCATTGTCTTGTCGTCTGCTGAGCTAAATCGTCTGCTTCTACTCTGAAATCCCAAAGATCATGTTCCCCCTTGAACTGAGCGCGTGACCGCTTCTTTGCGCATAGGTGCAAAACATACTATGTCACGAACTACAAAACTTTGTCAACTCTGAATTTTTGACCAGTTAAATGCAAAATACCCTCTATGTCAATGAGCCGGCGTAGGATGTGGCCACAGGGGCAAGGGTAACACGTTCCAACACAATTTTTCTCTCGCAGTTTAACATGGGGAAGTGAACGTTAAAAGCCCCGTGGCACTCTCTATTTGTTCATTTACTTGTTCCCTTCTGTAAATCATTTCGAAATGCATCAGTTTGACTAAGTCTAACAAAGACCGCCGTGTTGTGTTGTCATTGGCTTAACCTCTGAGGCTCGCGTTGTGCCAAATGCGATGAAAATCCACGGCGATGCGTCCCCTAGTCTTTTCCATCTTAGAACGGCTCCGTGAAGGGAGCAGAAGGGATCCCTATAGATTCCTAACCAAATTTTAATTTGAACAAGGAAGCAGAGCGGGTGTTTACTTGTCAAATCTCCCAAACTCCAACTCGCCATTATTGAAAAACCAAACTTCTTCCTGGAAAAAAAGCAAGACAGTTTCACTGTCTGATGAAATTGCAAAGTTTAAAGAATTCCCGTCTTGCAGAATTAGACCACTCTTTCCCAAGGAAACGACAAATTATGGTCAGGATCACCATCAGTCGAAGCACAGTGGATGAAAAACAGGAACCAATTTGGAAGAATATCTGTGATTTTGAATGACAGGGACTCTACACTGTATAATTTCCTCCCAGGATTCAAAGACACACAACGACTAAGTAGGAACTAAGCTCGTCTCGTTTGATAGCATCACATCCATTCAAACCCAGAGATTCCTAGAAAAATTCGCAAACTGTAATTTATGATAACGTTGATGGCTTTTGCTCCTATAGCTTGACATACTCTAAGTTTACAGAACTTAATTCGCGTTGTATCAATTCTCTGTTAATTCATACGAAAACATGTTCTACGTATAAATGGTGAAGAACTATTCCAAATAGTTCATTGTCATGAACTTTCTGTTTGATCTGTTCGACTTGAGCCGTGTTGTCACAGTGTATGATTCACATACAACCTATTCCACCCATATCCTCTCATTCCGGAATTTTAAATTGGCAAAATCAATTCTAAACCGCCTAATGAATGGACTTGTATTGACTCGTCGATCAATAAATCAAATGTTGACTGTTGTACAAAAGCTGAAGGTTTATCGATACAATCTACTGATCATACCCACGTGTTAATTATGGCATTAACCCTACTCCATGACTTTATCGGCCAATAATGTGCAAAATATTCAAAGTCGATAGTTTTTTCGCCCACTGCCCTTAATTACTTAACCTACACAAATAGGTAATACGACACAGACATAGCGATGAAGAAATATTACTTTACTTCTAAACATTCCTTGTCATAGCCAATACCCTTCGTCTCTAAGTTCTTTGATCATGTACAAATAATTGGGCTAGTCGTTGTACTTAATTATTAATGCATTTTCGAGAGCGACAGTTCTCTTTCAATTTGATTCTAATTATTAATTAAAACGCGTCAAGTTTGGTGAAAAATTTAGGCAGTCACTGACGCTAGGAGAAGGTGTATCTTTTGTATTGTGCTATCTGTCGTCGTATCGTTTTCTCATAATAACAATCGCCCAATCGTCAAAACTGATTGTCATTTTAGGGTTTAAGAACTAGGCACACTTTCTGGGATTTAGTGTTCATTGTTTATTTATCATATGAACAATAATTATAGAGGATGAGATTGAGTGTAGCGACTGGTATAACAGTTCTGTGGAAGTGTTAAGACTGTGAAATTTATCAACATCTCGCAGTATGTTGAGGAAATGGGCACTTCAGATTTTATCTACTTAACCATTTTACTCAATAACGATGTCAATACATCTAAAAATAAAAGTTCGAAATGTATATAATGTATAGGAGGTCAGGTGAGATATGTATCCTTATCTATCCATATAAACTATAAAATCAAGATAATTTTAAATTTGTTGGAATAATAAAAAAATAAAATAACTATAATCAGTATTGACATTTTTTGGACATATATCACTGCATGTAGGGATAAGGAATCGGAATATAATTATGTATTATTTTTTTCCAGAAATGACCCATGTGAGCTTAAACAAAATATCACACACGACCACCCTCCAACAAACCAACACTGGACCCAGAATTTGATGAACAATAGAGTGACAGACCTACACTACTTCAGACTTACAACAATTTACTATCTACAAACAAAAGAATAATCAACAATATATTTGACGTTAAAAAACCCAACAAAAATACCAAACAATTAAAAATCCTCACCTGAGCTGAAA
The DNA here is from genome assembly GCF_023055435.1 of Haliotis rufescens. Lineage (NCBI taxonomy): Eukaryota > Metazoa > Mollusca > Gastropoda > Lepetellida > Haliotidae > Haliotis > Haliotis rufescens. The sequence goes on along the minus strand of NW_025963779.1, from coordinate 52,923,266 downwards.
AGGACAATCGCTTTTAAACAGCTGTATTCGGCGGAGTCGACATGAAGGGCTTTCAGTTTCTCCACCTGTTCTTGAAATATACGAATATGATCCATGAAAGCCACAACTCGATCGGCAGCCATGGGGCTAGCATGGAGACCAGCGGCTGCTAAAAGCGGGGCCACATGGAGGGGCATGGAGCATTGGGCTGCGTTCAAGACGAAAAGTTCGCTCCATCCCAGTCTCAAGAGTGCCACTTGGTCGGTCACTTGCAGGTCCGGGAAAAAAGGGATATTTCTTGACCACTCGACTGCGCTAAACAGTAGCCTGGCCGCCAATTCGCAAATATTCTCGATTCCCATAATATTGTTTGGCTGCATACATTGTCCATAGCGAGACGTAGGGTAGGGCTCGGCCCTTAGTAGCATAGATATAAAACTGGAAAGATAAGTATGTCCATTCAAGGGATCCCCATTTGGGAACGCCATCTGCCCTGGGAAGGGATGTTGTGTAGGGGGAACGCGACCTCTTTGGACAGCTGTGGAAAAAAACAGGAACACATGTTACATCGAGTGGTGGACGTTTCTTGCAAGGTTTTTCCTACAACGCTTGTAGATCAATTCTCATTTTAAAATTATTTTCCTACATGATATTTAATATCAGGCATTGGTGAAATTTCTTTAGAATTGGGATAGAAGTGCCAAGAAACACAAATCATTCTAGATTTTTTAAAAATTTCGTCTCATTCTTTTCAGATCTGCCTGATCATTTTAAAGATGCACAGGTATACGACTACACTAGCTCTGACTCACAGGATTTCAATTTGGAATAAATTGCTGTCACACTACATAATATCATACATGCATTTTCAACATGTAAACCGTTAGTGAAGGCAATTCCTGTTTTTTAATGTCTTTTAATTACTGTTCACAAATACAGCTATGATATAACGCACATTGTCTTGACATGAGGAGCTGGCAATAACATTCCGGCGAGTAGAGATGTACAGTGCCTTTAACGGTCGCGGGACACATGGACCCTAAAGCAGGTAGACATCCCGTTCCGACTGTTGGAATGTCGTGATCATACAGCATTCCTTTAACTTTTCTAGCCTACGTATCTGTCACTTTTACACTGATAGATTTAACATTAAACGAGACAAATAAGCAATTTTAACAAAAATATATTTTCTTTAACGTTACTAAATTTCCCTTCCTTGTTTTGTAATAATTTTGACATGTCACTGCTGTCATAAAGTATTTTTATCAAATAAAAAACAACCTCATAAAACGCCGACACTTTTGAAAATGTCGGGTTCAGATAGTGTTTGAAACGTCGGGTACAATACCATGAAATGGCGCTAATTGTTATTGTCCTCATGTTAAGCAATGCACTGTGCATCTTTAAAAGACAAGTTGTCTATCATATTACACTGACCTGTATCCCACCTACCTTCCCTCCTCATCCCCATCTTTAGACACTTCTTCAGGCGGCAATATTGGCACTGATTCCGGTGATGCTGGTCGATTGGGCATGTTCTGTTCCCTCGACAGGTGTATGTCAAGTTCCGTCTTACAGATCTCTTGAAGAAACTTTTACATCCCTCGCATGTAAACTGTCCGTAATGCTTCCCGGAGCTTTTATCTCCACAAACCACACATTCGATATGCTGTTTGTTGTTATTGTTAGTTTCCGAGTTGTTGTTTGAAGTGCCATTCTGCTGAGAGGTGGGAGTGCTGTCAGTAGACGCCTGGCTGAGAGGCGTGGTACCAGGGGTAGGGGTGACAGCCGTGGGTGTCGGGCCGGGCTGCCCCGGAGCCGGGTGGGGCGCCGCTGTTGGGGTCGGTGTCGTCGTACACCCAATATCGTCGGTGGGGTCGCGCCAAGGGGTAACAGTACTCGGGTTGACAGTAGGTGGGGACATCGCCATGGTGAGCTGCATGCACAGTATAGTAAGGTAAAGATTCCCACAAGATCAAAGTCTCTACAACGCTGTTAGCCTAGTGTCATGGGCTAGAGTCGAACTGACTTGTCCAACAGAGTCCAAACAACTGGGCGGGCGACAACAGATCCTCTCCTAAGTGCCTTCTTTTCCCTCATGAGCCCTTCGTACTAGCAGAGCGATGCGGCCTTGATGCCTCTCTCGCCCATGAGCACACAGTAAATATAATCGTACTCTCTACTGCAGAGCTATTGAATCAGAGTGGAGCCCTATGCGCGTATGAATCGACTCAACCTATTGGGAGAGTGTACGGCCGTCCCGCTTATGCTCGAGCGGCTTTGAACTCTGACACTTCTGTTGAAACTGCTAAGTTTCTATGGTTACCTCTCCTTATATGGAGAGCGGTGTCATGCGAGTTCAAGAAGTGTATTGGTGAGTGACAATTACTGTCGTATGGTCAGAACCCGCAGCCACACGGGGCATAACCGTAGCGCTCAGGGATGCAATCCTATTGGTCCGCACTATCATTCATTATACTCTCCTCGATTGTCAGGCCTCCCGCACATATCCCTACGCTCCGTGTTCTCTCACCGCTCACGAGGGTCGCGCGCACAAGTGGTCCAATCGGCTTCGCTCATTCAGCGAGGGGAGGAAGGCCAACCTAAAATATTACGGAGGTGACAGGAGAGGGAGGTGAAGTTCCCGTGCTCATCAAAATAATTACTGATTCATATGAAATCTCCTCGGCATGCCGCCGAAGCTTGCGGTCGTCTGCTAGCCTCACAGTCGTCTGCCGACTCTCGAAGCGCGCGCTCCTTGTGCATAGCAGAAGACCTCAACGGGGCAGGGGTGATTCCCGACTAAGAGTAGGGTCGGGAAGCACTCTGAACTCCCTAGTCGCGGACAGCATGACGAATGATAGAACACAGGCACCTAGTGTTGATGAGTTTAGTTCCTTGATACACCCAAGATTTTTATATGTCAAAAACATATCTCCAACTTTAAACAATCTTTCACCACCCCATTCATGTGTAGCTCTAATCTTTAAACTTTCGACAGGAAGCTCTCGTGGCAAATTTCATTGATAACTTAATCTATCGGTTCAGATGTATGAAGCTTCGATTGAGTCCTCAACTTCTTACCAACAGTCTGAGCCGTGACCTAATGCTCGGGTCATGGTATTAGACAAGGATGTCCCCTGACCCCAGCTCCGTAATCTTATCCACATACCTCTCTCGCTGACCTCTATATTTAGTCGAGCGCTGTTATTGTACATTGCGCAAGATCACTGTTGGTTCCAGCTTACGTTGGTGTCTTGTTAACCAAGCGAGCAATACATTACAGCCCCCTTAACAAAAACCGCTGATCAGTCAGTACAAGAGCGATCTTCTGGCAAATTTCAATATGAGGGTGAATAGAACTCACGTGAAATAATTAAACTTTGTGGGCCAGTTGGCACATAGTAAAACAGTGCGAGTTAATATATCTTGACGGTTGTTGGGTTGACCTCGACCAGAGATAATACACAAACGCTTAACTCCGCGTGACCTTAAAACTGTTATCAAACTCCATACAGGCTGAAAAAGCATATATAGTGTTACTGAATGATATGGTATAGAATTTCCCCACATAAATTATCCTATTACTGTGGGATCGATATGCACCATGGATGACGTGTTGTGTAAATATGACTGGTGAACTTGGTCGCTGCATCGACTCCCCCCTATGTCAGTCGATTTATGATGTCTACAGCAGCGCCGAACATGTTTCTCTCCGAATGTATTAGCTTTTATTTCACTGAGTAATTAGTTGAGCTATCAATCATGCAGCGAGAGAGAAATACATCCTAGTCCTCATGGGTATGTTCTGGGTAAACACAATAATAACTGAACACGAACCCTTCTGTCGCCAGGGCCAAACACGACTTGACAATAAATATTTTTTTGGACATCATTTTGTAGAATATTACAGAGTAATATTAAAGATAATAATAGAATAGATCATTTCAGTATAGAATTAATCTTTACTTTTATCATCTCCTCGTGTGGAAGGCTGATGTCGCTGATCTGATCTTAAACAGTTCATGACAATACGTTGTGATAGCATCAAGCAAAGTCAAGCCAACCCCATTCAATCAACACACCAAAGACCTTAATCGTTATGCATTGAAATGTTTCTAAATTCATTGTATTTATTTTCATAATCAATGAGTATATTATTTAACAGATATACCCATTACTTTCGCGAGACCCAGATCGTAATATAACGTAAATGTATTCAGTGACTCTCGATGTGAAAGAGTGCAAAAATCCTCTTTCAGACTGGTAATAGTCAATTCTCTAGACCACTAGTTATATTGATATGCATCATTGTGCGTCCAGGGTAATATACTTTCAGAGTGGGGCATATTTCTGCGGCAGTGTTAACTAAATCGAATGTCCAAGGGCACTATGACATTGGCGCAATATGTCGCAACCAAGTCACACCTGGCGTGGCAAACATATGCAAGGTCAATAATTATTTTCTAATAAATTCTGTACGGAACACAGCTCCTACATAAACAATTTCCAACAAAGAACCCTTTTTGATGAATACGAAAAGTGCTAATTAGGATGGTTGCAATCTATATGCGTTGTGATCCTACGTAACCGTTGAATACTTCGTAGTTCTTTTTAATATTGAAAAAAGCGCATCAAGATTAAGTATATTACATATACATATACACTCTGTATCCTGTTGTAATTTGTTGTTTTAGAGAGAATGGTTACACGCTGCACAGAATCAAATAATAATTACTGTATTATTTTATATTGCAGATTCTAACCGGTTACCTCCCTTGGTTTGCATATTGTGTTATAACAGATAATATTGATTGAGAAAAAACGTGACACGTGGCTTTATCTCTTCACTGGGTAAAAGGTGGGATATTTAGATTTATTTCAAATTTAAAACACATGACAGTCATGTACAAATATCTACCTGTGTTAAATATTTAATCATGAACGATGGGTGAATTGAAAGTGAATCGGTGAAATATGACGGTGAGGCTATATAAATTTGAACGGTACTATGGGACTCAAACTTTGCATTCCTATGCAGTGTAGCTAGCATATACTGATAAAGAGTTTCAAGCAAGAACAGGGTTGTGACCTAAATCATACAATGCTATACAATGGATACACTAGTCCAATGCGCTGTGTTGGTCTTGGAGAGACAGTTTTATCAAGCAATTTCTCTTTATTTAGCCATGGAGATTAGCTTTAGTTTTATACTATCTCCGCCTAACAGTTCTATAAGGAAGGTGATCTTAGTTACAGGGTAAACGAAAAACATCCCTAGGAATTAATCGGACACCATATCAATGTCAGTTTAACCCCGCAAACAAAAAAATCACGCGTCAAATTCTATTATAAATCACAGTTGTGAAGCTCTTATTGAAAACTGAAAGCGAGGGTTAGGTTTTAAATGAATAGCGATGAAATACCGCTTTAGCACAGTAGTATCGGTTGGCGGGCCCTCCTTCGCATTCATATCAGGTTATAGAACCTGGTAGATCAAATACGATGTAGAACGCTTCGTGCTTTGAAATATGCCCCCCTTCAAACAGTATTCACTGTCATGAAAACGTATGCACTTATACCTTGTATGTATGCTTTGCAATGTCACTGTGACCTCATATGAGGGTAAAGAAACGCATAATAGACAGAGTAAATGTCGGATAGCGGTACGACCTGTACACAGAAACCTGCCAGTCAATGATGTGTATAAGTAATGCGCTTTCATTATGTCGTCTGCTACACATGTATGCATTTAACATGGAAACCGCGCTACCTCGGTCGACATGCAATGTGGCTGTTATGTGTGCTCTTTTCGTTTGAGCATAGAGGTAGCTAGCTGTGCGACCTTCTGCACATTCGTGGCACTTGTGCTGAGGTATAGCGACGCTATACAAACACCCCTGTCATAACTATGGCGTAAAATGTCGTAGGACAAAAGTTGAGTGAAAAGTTTGATACACTCTGTAATGATCATGAGTCAGACGACATGATATGAAGGTGTGAGTCGAGCCCTCATGGGCTGTTGCCTTCAGCAGATGGGCTGTCAGAGATGCAGACGACATTTTCAAGTTGGCCTTTGTGTCGTCTGCTCGCGAGGAAAGGTCGGAGTTCGCGCCCTCTTGGACCCAAGGTCTGTCTAAATAGGCCCAAATAGGCCTTACAGGTTAAAAGATATACGACCTATGACCCAATACTATTTTTATCCATTTAGTTTTGAGACAGTGACTTAAAGCGATTTTCAAGTATTGTTCTCCAAAGGCTGGGATGCAGATGGTGACTTTACACCTTTTCAATCAAAATTGAAAGAGTCGATTTTAGACGTGATTGGATAACCGTGGACTTCACGACATCACGCTAGGCATGTAATAACAACGTCGCAATTCATCATACACATATTTCGGCAGGAATTACATTATATATTGCCACAGATTGTTGGCCGACTTACCGATTATGTTATTTTACAAATATATTTCTTGATCTGAACTTTATCTGTGACATATGCGATCAACATGTTCAAACTATCACGGAACGACATTATCTCAAATGACAACACATATGACGAGGCCTCACACCCTGCCTGTGATATGACTAGATCTAGTATTGATGTTTTGCTGCAGATGGTATTGATTATATAAAAACTCTTACCATCATAAATTCCATTAAAATTATTAATTGGCAAACCCGACCTTGAGAACGTGTCAAGTTACAATGCCATGACAGTACTCCAATACAATAACACATGAAAGTCCAACCTATTTCAATACCAAATTTTGACAATATAAACCTCGCTTATATCAGTGCCGATGTTTGGTGATTAAAAAACAAAACCATTATATTTAACAAATATAACTCGCATCTCGCCGTGGCTTATACCACAACGTTGTTCATTACGGTACGGCGGTCGATGAAAGTTTCCCCAGTACAGATAGTGACGAGTGGCTTTCAAGTACACGTCGAAAGCCTCTTTGGTCTTCTTTCTGCTATAGCCGACTTGTGTAACTAGATGTTATGGAGTATAGACTCTACTGTAGTTGAGATCACTCCAAACCATTGTAACTGATACAGACAAACCATGTGTTGCAATCAATGATCAAGTTTGATGCACATACACTTGGAACAGCCTCTTTTCTACTTCGACCGGCGCTGGTCTTTGTCTGTCAATATTATTGAGGTTGGAAATTGATTCTGGTGTGTGTGTATCACGTTTGGCGATATGGATAGTGATAATTCAGTGTATTTATTTCATAACAAAGTTGATTATCATTTACAGAAGTTTTAGTTTTAACCGAATATAAACATATCCTAGTTGTGTCAACCAGATGATATCATACTGCACTAAACACTTGTTTAAGTACACGTTTTTAAAACCAATTTTGTAATTATTCATCATAGTAAAACTGAGAGAGGGACATCCGTGAAACTCACATTCGGGAATCATATTCCAGTTGCCCTGAACCTTATGCCTGTGATCCTTATTATGATTATATATGTAATTCGGATGCATATAATACCTGTTATGGTAATTAACATAATTATTATGATGAGAGTTGTTTACAAACCCAGTATATTGTATAATATGCTGGAATCCATGCATAGTCTGTTAACCGACCATGGCCTGTCTGGGTTAGGGTGACAATATTAGAGCATATATAATATAATGTGACTTCATGAATTGATGAATACTAATATACAGTGTAGGTTTAATCCGTGACCTGAAAGCGATAGCAGGTGTTCTTATATACTATTATATCCGTCAAGCATGATTCATTACAGAAAGCGTTTCAAACATATCGCCAAACAATACAAACAGATTAAGTGATGCTAATGTCTGCTGAACTGAATGAATCGGATTTAGCTTTTTTCTGTCAATACTATGATTTTCGTGTTTGAAATATGATGTTTTTCGCGAATACCAGGTACAATCACTATTTGACAGTGATTCTTAAACGCGTACTCATGTCGGAATTGTACTATCGACTCTGACATTTCTTAATGATATGGAAAGGGTTTTGTCCCTTTTATTTAATAAACGTCTTGGAAAATGTTTACAGAGGGTATTTGAAAATAAATAGGACTTTTCGTACTTCCTAGTCTATATTAAACAATAGTCAGGCGGTTACCGAGATTACTTCAATACTATGATATATACTATGACAGTATATATACTTTAGAAAAAGTCTGAGGTAATGTTGTATAGGAAAATGAATCGGATTGAGAGGTTCCGCCTTATCTGTTTATGACATACTATAGTGAGAGGATTAACTGTGATATCAATACTGTGATAATCGTGTTTTGGAATATATGTCTGTTTTGATAAAAAATCTCAGAAGATAATGAAAGGATGCATATGAGTACGAAATTATCTTAAAGATTTTCGCCTTGTCGTGCTTGGTGGCTAATCGGATAATCTTGATACTGTGATAATCATGTTTGAAAATATGCATGGGTTTTTTTTGGGAAAAAATACTATTGTCTGGTTGGGTATCGGATTTTCTCAGTACTATGACAAGTATGTCTGAAAGTGTGCATGTTTGGCGAAGATCTGTGAAAGTGCTGAAGGCATGGATGTCAAGCTTTTTTCCGATGACTCGATAAAAAAAATCAACTTTGGTATGGAAGTTGCGTTGTTGTATTATGATGAATTACACCACTGATGATATTGGGAAATATTTCAAGACATCTCTCCATGGCACTGCGCGTTGACATTGCAACAACCCTCTCTCTTTGCTAAACACTAATTCCTAGACATGCAGCTGGCCTCGGGAGGGGGACAACCGCGGAACGCCGTAACACTTACCCAAGGTTCCCCATCAACTAAGTGCAATGTTCATTCAGTCAAACATTTTTCAAACCACAACCAATCGAGTCGAATTTGGCGCAAAAAACAGAACCAGGGAAGCACATAAAAGGCAAAAAATTAAAGTGATATTTCCATGTCCGAATCTAAACAATGGCCATTTCATCACTGGAACTTAAAACTGCTTCCATCAGTCAAAAGTCAATGTTACCGCTTCTCTGAATTGGCCCGGGGGTGAGAGGGTTCTCGGCCTAACCACAAGCAATCGGAATCGGGGGATTCTGACCCGTGCTCCCACAAAAGGACCGCACAATAAAAAGGGGAGCATGTTGTAGCAATCCCTCTCCACTGAGGGCTTAACGACTTTATTCAATTTATCTTAATAAGGTAGAAAAGTTTGGGACGGAACAAGATTAGAGCGAACGACAGTCGACACGAGCAAAGTGTCGAGCGAACGTCGACAGAGTGTGCCAGGTTTATTATCAGCCCTCGATCAGAAAATTGCAAATCTTTGAAAACATAACCACGACGGAAAGTGATTATTTTAATTCTTGTCCAACTCTTCGTGCAAAGCCGACAGCTCTTAGATAGAAATAGAGGCAAATTTTCGACCCACAGGGCGAAAAAAACCTTTCGGTAAGAGACCATATTGTGAGAGTACGAAGTCTAATCGCTATGTGATCGTCAAGGGGATGCCTAATTTGATTTATACACCCTGCATAAAAACAAAATACGTTTTGTTCTTCATTCGCTATCACCCTGGTATCGCAGAGCACAACATTTTAGCCGGGTCGTGCCATCTGTGTCCGCGCATTTGGCGGGAAAGTGCGCGCTCTTCGTGCCACAGCCCTGGGACGGTTCTATTGGGGTGATTACCCGTCTCCCATGGAGCGGACTAGGACACTTTGATGAGTTGGAACCGCTAGCCATTCAGTGTGTTACCAGTGGCAAGCCTTTGTCATGGAGCTGTGATAGCCTTTTTTAATTAAGTAAAATTTGGATAATTGGTAGTTACGCAAAGACCAGAAGTGGTAGGTTATGATTGCCTTATCGGCTTGTTTAAAGGTCACCAAGGGTAAAGGTCATCCTGCTGTGACCGCATTTACCATAATTGTATTTCATTGTTTTCGATGGAAGAAAGCTCTAGCTCTCAAAGAATAAGTATGCGTAATTTTGCGTTTCAAAAATGTGAAAATGGTAAAGAAGTAACATATAGCTGAAGAGTTGGGGCAAGAACTTACTCCAGGATTGTCTTCGTAAAGCAAACTTAGCTACGGCCCTGGTAGGTCACGTGATGACTCGGTGTAACGGGGCTCTGAATCATGTTCCAGTCCGTGTCTGTCTGTCTGTCTGTCTGTCTGTCTGTGTCCCTTAACCGTGTCAAAAACCTATGATGACGGGTATGTTCTCGGGTTTGCCAGCACCATGATAACTCAAGTGGTAAATGTCTAAGACCTGAATCTCTACAGGCCTCCTTCTACTTTAAGCCGACGGACATACTGTTCAAGGCGGAGTTAAACCAACCTCACTCCTTCCGTTACTGTAGGCTTAGGTACGTTGAGCGGAATTTGCTATGTTTTCACGACCCTCGAATACTAAACGAATAGATTCCAGTCAAGATACAGCTTTATCACTACTCTGAGCTTATAAACATTCCGACACGAAAGCGATGTAAACAACAGAAATAGACATGTATTAATATGAAACTATGTATGTAATAACATCTTCCTCTTATTTTTCGGGGCGGTCGGGTAACCTTTAGGTTAAAGCGTTCGCTCGTCACGCCGAAGAAACGGGTTCGATTCCCGACATGGGTACAATGTGTGAAGCCCATTCATGGTGACCCCTGCCGTGATATTGCTGGAATAGTGTTAAAAGCGGCGTAAAGGGGATCGGATGGACATTGTGGAACTCTTTCTGTTACCCACCGGTTTTTCTTCTCCAGTCTCAATATTTACAGGCCACGGTGATAAGTATGTCCAATATTACTGAATCCAGTGTGAAGACCTTCACTCGGTAATTCTTTTACTGACACTCTGACATATTCAGTGATGCCAAACAGTGTATTTTTAGCTCACAATACACAGCCCATCTAAATATCATAATCAGTAACTATATATGTTGAGTTTGAAACATGATCAGAGGACATAAAACTGCCAATACATATGTAGTTTATGCCTTGTAAACACACGATAATATACACACTCCACTAAGCCGATCCTCCTTATGAAATAACGTGTTGGAATCTGTCGATTGCAATCGACAAGCAATGATCGGTATCATACAAGCAATCGACACGAACAACACTGAAATGTACAACTGATCAACGACACGTCAAAAACATTCCAAGACGCTTGTTTACACTCTGAGATTGCTCTCAGAGTAGCCAGTGTCCACTGATTAACTTGTTGATGACCCGTGGCCAGTGAGAGCAAACAATGGCCACAGTGGTCAAGATACCGATACGACCAAGGCGGAAGCAAACATGTCGCCTCTTGGTCAATGATTAGGCCCTGGTCAGCTGGCCCTTAAGGGTCACTTCACGGGTGTCCATCTCGCGGGAGTTCTTCGCTAGAGGGCTGTTGAGTTGTAGGGATAAAGTCGCACTGATTACAAGTACTGTTGTGTTACTAATTCGATATTTCATTGTAACCGAATGTTATGAATTTATTGGCATTAAAACATTATTTTGTACTGAATGCAAAAGAACTAGAGGTTCAAATGAAAATTCCGTGCATTGTGATTTGAAAAAAAGTCCATACCACGGTGTTATTAATATATATTTCCTCATAACTGAATGTTATGAATGTATTAGCATTAAAATCGTCTTCTTCTGTACTGAAAGCAAAATGCCAGAGGTTCATGTGAATGTTTCAGTGTACTGTGTACCGCGGAAAAGGCTTGCTTTAAAGAAGGACCGCTCACCATGAAACTGAAACATTGTCTCTGATTCATTACGCTAATCATTACCTGCTCTTGTAGTTAACATATCGAAACTTGACTTAACAAACACACAAAATGACGTTTGGACTACTTGTATCCAACCTGGGGTGACTGCCTACTTGCCGAACTTTAACACTTTAACAGGAAGCATTCAAATGAATAAGGTTTGAACAGGAATATAAGCTTTCAAAACTCAATTTCTCTTTCAGCGGAGGTTAACGGACTTGGCCAACGTAAGGTCATTTGTCGGGGTGGGTGGGTGGGTAGGGGGATGAAATGTTAATTCATTAAACAACTGAATACAACAAAGGCGGGAAACGGCGACAATTGAGCCAATACAACCAAAGTGATCTCACAAAGACATTGATATAACGTAAGACGGTCTCTTGTTGAATCATGGTTGCATGTTGCATTTAGGGATGAAGAACTAACTACATGACAGTTCTCATATATATGACTAAATTCATTAGATGTTTCGAAGCCGTACGTCATGACTGGCGCTTACACGTGCTTTGTGTCAAGTTTCTTCCTGTCAATGACTATCTTGTTATCTTTGTAGTGTGTGAAATTAAGAGCGATATGAAACATGAATGCCTGCGGTGATTTTAACGACAGTTCAACAAACCCGCTGAGAGTCAATATAGCCATTGTCTTGAAGACGCGATCACAGGAAACCCGATGCATTGTGGGACGACCACCGTGTGCCTATGATACGACTCTTGAATTGAGCTCCCTATTTTCCGCAGTTCAACATCGGTTTATGACAAATGGATGCATCAATCGAGTCCCAAACCTCGCTCCCACATCCTGTGATTCATGTTTTTATGAAAATTCTGGATATGTTTTGTCTCAAGGGAGACGATCAACCGGAAGTGATATCAGAATTGGAGACCGCCACTTTGGTTCTGCCGGAAGTGCTAACTCTCGTGCGGGAGCGAGAAATTGCGTTTACTCATTTCCTAATCTATTTGATTGTGTCCGTGGTTTCACTTACAGATGTTGCCTAAATTATTCAATCCTAAGTGTCAGTTTCAAAAACATAATTGCTAGTGTCAGTTTTATGTCAATATCAATCATTCCGTGGCAAAAACATTTTAACACAACTATTAACACGTATGAGTGTACAAGTTTCTCACTGTATGTACATAATCGTGCAATCGACGATATCACTTCGTTCTACATACTAATCCATAGAAATATTGTGTGTGAAGTCATTCAAAGTATGATCTCTTGAAATCCGATAATTAATAAACCATATCGATATAATATGTAACATGCTTCGTCAGTAACCGCATTTACGAAAGAGAGTAAACATAATCATCCACGGATACGACGAACAACAAGGAGGATGCAAAACATGATCTTATATGGTTCTTTGAATGTTACAAAAAAATCGCATCTATGTCTTTTTCGCTATCATATATTTCGGGAAATGGTTTTGGTTATTCTAAACGTTTTGGCGAGCTCAAGCAGTTTGATCTGATACTTTTGTTAACAACGTACTGCTTGTACTTAGCGGCCACCCTCATAAGTCACAATAGTACTTCATTCACATCCCTTCCTGCGATTTATATCATTGATGTAAATAATTAAAAACTACAGTCTGTCGACTTAAAGATGGAGTTCACAAGTTCGAAATCGACCAAACATCATAAAAAGTTTTTGCATATCTGAAAAAGTAATATTTTATCAAAGCATTGGTCGAAAAGCAATTAGAATTAAATTATTCATTAAGAATGTGGGTGGTGTTGTATTTTCACACAATTTAATCAAACCGGCCGTAGTCATCAGTGGAATTAGTTGAAGATGGAGATTAAATTTGTTCAAACCACACTCTGTTAGCGAGATAACCACAGCAAAGCGATCTCTCCTTCAAACGATGGAGAATAATCGCCTTAATATGTCCTCATTTTTACCACATACCAGAATTTACCGAGTAACGCCTCGCCCCAATCTCCATCCACCGTTTCGGAGCAGATCACTGGTCGATTGATCTGTGCTGCTGATCATTCATTTGTGATAAATATCTGTTTTTGCCAAGGGCGTGAGAATGAGAGGCTCTCGCTAGCAGATATACGAATCTAAAAGAGAAATTGCCACAACTTTTTCTGTCATTTTCCCATTTCTGCGATTTGATTTCGTCTAACAAATGAGCACAGGGTCAAACACGGGGAGGCCTCATTTTGACAACTGTGGTGGTTGCTAATATTAAGATGAGAAATAGTTGTTTGCGGTTTGACTTTTCTGGTCTTGACAGACCGCATTGGTTGATATTATAGGGGTCTTGTATTTGCCATCGGCTGCGGCCATCTGCCGGGAAATTAAAAAGGGAATATTAATTGAAGTGGTTTTGGTACTTTTTGCTTTGCGGTTTTTAATTTTTTTATTCTCGTTGCTGATACAATCAACATCTCATCAGTCTCTATATTTTATTACTTTCATTTTGATCTTTGCCGGCAGTGTCTGAACTTCTAGCATGATGCTTGTAACATTGTCAAATATGAAAAATTAGTTTTAAATGATAAAATCTAAATCAAGTTATCTTTCCAACATTCTTCATACAAACTGGCTCGAGTTTATATGTTAGTTATAGAACATGTAAACGAAAAACGCTTTTGGCTTTAAATAGCTTAGAATATCGTAGATCTGCGCAATTTTATCGTTAGATTTTGAATAGTTCATCTCATATCAAAGCCAACTCGGTTGAAATGATTAAAAACAAAGCAAAATTTCAAAAATAATAGTTCCCTTTTTTTCAACAGCAATTTCCATTAAACCGCTGATTTTTAATTTCACGGCCGAAATTGCTCATACAACGTTTGATAATGTGGCTATTCCCCCTTCTATCTGATATTTATTAGCACATGCACCCTTGAAACCAAACGACGTGATCTGACGAGCACCACGATCGTGAGTTAGTCATGCCGTGGACCGCTTCTGGAAAAATGTATTAGCTTTTTGACAAACCCGCCCGCATTTGACATATCCAAACTATGCTCGGGACCGCTTCTTGGGCCTTAATCAACGACCAGGCTATGAAGAGTATTGACCCGAAAGATGGGAGCAAATTTCATTACAGATTGGGAACAACCTCTTTTTACGTAAATCAATTCTATTTCATTCGTGAGTGAACCCTGCTCTTGGCAAATAATGTTGCTTTCTTTAAAACAGGACACACGAAGTGCCCCCGGCACGTTAACAAGATCTACGCATGCGCAGAGGGCATGCATGCGCTCCAAAAAACCAAGATCCTTTGCGCTTTTGATTGGCTGACGCATAGATTAGGGGGCTACCATTTGTCACATGGGGTTCCGTAGCGCTGCTTCAAAAGACGTCAAAAGTCATTTGTGGTTTGCTCGATTCGTTTCATTCTCCCCAGTGATGCTCGATGATCAACTGTCGACATGGCAAAATACTTCTCTCGTCGGCGATCGATCGTACTTAGACACGCAGGGAGGAGTGAGCGTATTGGCTGCCTCTCCCCGTCGACTTCTGCGCCATCATCATACAACATCTCCACTGGACATTGCGGTCGAGCTCAAAGGGTCTTGCGGAAAACTAATTAATCTATTTGCATGTTTTTGCTCAATCATTTACTCTGCCGCGATGCTTTTGATCGCGGGACCCCTTCGTGCGTCGACGAGCTCTCCATTGCGAATGTTAGGGCCATGTGACTAATGGATGCAAGGTTTGAAAACAACTTTGTCGGGTCCGTCCTCCCTGAAAGAAAGACAGTTTGATAACAAAAGATTATTCTGAGTTTATGTGAAGCGCAAAATCATGAAAGGAACACCCTGCTTATTGAAAACTTGCTGGAATTGGTGCTATTGCTTAGTTTCAAATATTCTACGATTAGCCATGACTGAGGAAGTTCGTCGACACAAACGAGTCCTACAATCATGTAAATTAAGTGGCATAAAAAAGAGTATTTCCCAACTGGTCATGCTTTCAGTTCCTGAAAATGGTTTTGGAGTGTTCTGACTATACGCATGCACAAATATTTTGTTATTCAACTTATTATTTTAATCGCTCGAGTCCTACTTGTTTGGTATGGCTGTATGGGTTATTTAAAACAAAGGATTTAGGTAGTGGTTTCATAGAAATTCGAAACACGTATAGAAATAATAGAATAACGAAAACTTTAATTTTAGTACTTTCACAACAATTGTTTTAACATGTCTGGCAAAAATGAATATTTGATGCGTGGTCTGTCTGTCTAACATGCTGGAAGCGTCCGTGTGGCCTGTATCGTGATTGCTTGATGATGAAAACGTAAAAGCTTTCGCTTTATTACAGTTTCACGTGGTGTGATTTTAAAATCCCAGAATGATATGAATTTATTTTGGAATATCGGAAAAAAATTAAATGTGGGATCCTATGATTGCTGGCTCTGTCACAATACACACGTCCCCCTGGTAACAGTCCCTTGAAACATCCTAGTCTATTGTTGAGGGGCGGTCGGGTAGCCTAGTGGTTAAAGCGTTTGCTCGTCACGCCGAAGACCCGGGTTCGATTCCCGACATGGGTACAATGTGTGAAGCCCATTTCTGGTGTCCCCCGCCGTGAATATTGCTGGAATATTGCTAAAAGCGGCGTAAAACCATACTCATTCACTCACTCCGAGTATGTTGGGGAAACTATTACATACTGATCATGTCTAACTACGTATTTCTTGTGATATCTTCAACAGAGCAAATCCTACTGATGTGACATATCTTATAAGTTTGTGATATCTACCTTAACGTCATATCTTTTCAGTTTGTGATATCTACCTTAACGTCACATCTTTTCAGTTTGTGATATCTACCTTAACGTCATATCTTTTCAGTTTGTGATATCTACCTTAACGTCATATCTTTTCAGTTTGTGATATCTACCTTAACGTCATATCTTTTCAGTTTGTGATATCTACCTTAACGTCATATTTTTCAGTTTGTGATATCTACCTTAACGTCATATCTTTTCAGTTTGTGATATCTACCTTAACGTCACATCTTTTCAGTTTGTGATATCTACCTTAACCTCATGTCCTTTGCGTTTGTAACATCTACTTTAACGTCACATCTTTTTAGTTCATATCTTCCTTAACGTCGTGTCTTTTTAGTGGTGACATGTTCACTGAAGTCGTGTCGTTTTAGTTTCTGATATCTACCTTAACGTCATTACCTTTCGTTTGTGATAACGTCATGCCATATGTTTTAAGGTCGTGATTCCTTCTTAATCGTCAGAAAATTTCAGTTCGGGATGCTTTCCGTCGCATCTGGTTTGTGATATCTTTCTTAGCATCATAACGTTTTAGTTTGTGATACCTTCTTTAGTGGCACAATGTTTTTGTTTGTGATATCTTCCTAGACAGTGTTATAGCTTTTTAACGTCATGTCCTACATTGTGATATTGTATAGTGTCAAACATAGTCCTAACCGTAAAGACATTATATGTCAAATTACAACCATCAACGGCAAGTGTATTGAAATGATACATGTTGGGATGTAAAAATACATCGTCATCGATGATAATGATGGTATTGCTGTGTTTTTCAAATTAAGGTGACGATGTTCACCTGGTATTAACAAGGACCCGGAAACCGTTACATCTCCATTTATCTTCTTCTCCGTCATTAGGCACTGTAGTGAAAACGATGGCCCGAGATTGGTCCTCAGCTGCGTCTACAAATGTCACGTTGTCAGATGGGCTTCAAATGAATCCCCATTTAACAATCCTAAATATTGAAGAGGAAGATGGTTTGGTAATTATCTCCAAGTTGATAAGGGACAGCGGAGAGCATTCATAGCAACTGACGTGGAAAAACGTCGCCCCCGTCTTCGACGCTGCATTAATCAAATCCCAACATTAGGTGATGACACTGTTGCGGTCAGTGGCGAGAGGCCTGACCATAGCCTTGTCCGGCTGTCAGTGATCAGCGGTCAGTGATTAAGACCGGTCATGGGAAATTAGCCGTGAATGCAAGACGATTTACGTGCACTCCGTACCGACGATCCCCGGGCCTTTTCACTAAAGAGACAATTTCCCATAGCGCACCGAATTGGTTCCCACGACTGTGAAGGAATCTCCGGCCATTGTCCGGAGTTCCATTCACAGTTCAACTGACCACGACTGACCGGTATTGTTAGACGCAGCTGATGCTCTGAAGACGAGCGACACACTTTGTTTCAGCAGGAGGACCTGACTCCGTGCTCGAGACTGCCCCACCCCCGACCTCTGGCGCTTGACCACTGCCGGACCTTTGCACATCCTATTGTCCTAAGTCGGATAAATTTTATCCATGGAATTATTCATATCCTAATGCCTTATATTGTCTCTTGTCTGAATGACCCTTCTAAGACTCCGGACACGGCAAAGATGGACACTTTTATTATCGTGTCAGGTCTGGTTTCTGTTTATGAGGATCCAGGTGTGCATTAATTCGGACAATTTGAAATGGACATGGTTTTGTGCAAGGAGATACTTCAAAACTTGAAACCATTTCTCAAATAAAAACATCCACTTTTTCTCTCATCAAACGATTAGTTCGAGGTTGCATTTAAATATTTTATCACTGCATCCTTTCATTCATACTTAAGAAATAACCAATTCCATATTTGGTAAACCAGATATAGCTTTCAGAAAGACATGCGTTAGGAAGGTTTTCTGTGAATGTAAACACGCCGACAAACAGTGCATCTAGGCTTTTTTAAAGATGGCTCCAAGAGTGATTTCAAAACTCAATGTAAATTTCATATGGCCATTTAATGTTTGTGAACAAAGGTTACCTTAAACCATCTCGTACCGTTCCAGCAGGCAGGGACTAATCCTAGTTGACAGTTGGCCCCGTTCCATTGCTCTCTGCACGTTCTCGGCTCTGGGCTGTTGGCTTACATGAAAGCGATTAATGAAAATTCTGTGTTCAAAATTAATAAATGAAATGAGCATTTTTTGCGTTGACATCGGATCCTCTATTGTCACATCACGATCAGATATCATCATTATATGTTTGTTCATAACATGGCCTTTTGGAAAACTTCACGAAATAATTTGAGTCTTCATCGAGGGAGACACGGGAAGTCGAAATTGGAATCATTGATGGGATCGGGATAAAAAGTTGACTTTGTGTGTAATTACTTCGAGACTAATTAATGCTTTTAACATACCACGATCTATTTCTGTGTATTAAGTATTTGTATTTTAAACGAATATTACATTTACAAATGAATTCAAGTTTCAAATGAATCAAATATATGCCGTCATACATGGTAGATTTCAATTTTTAATTAATTTCCAAAATAAATAATATACTTTGATATTACAATACGAATCTTCATTGAATCAAATAAAGTCATCAAAAGACGTCCGCTTTAATAGCATGAGGTACACCTACGTGGGTAGGCTTGATTTCAGCCCCCAAATATATCCCTGACATGCAGTTATACGTTAGATATGAAACATGGCATTAATTAGCTACCCACAACAATGGTCTATTGCCCCCACTTCCACAGTATTTTTTCTCCACAAAAAAACCACTACCTCTCTATTAACCCCATTTCATATTGATATTAACTGTACAAAACAAGACTCTTCCCCTTACCAGATGTGCCCCTTAAAAACACTAATTAATTCGTCTTTTCTGATCACTCGGGTCTTGCTGCTATTGCCAATATGGCTTAATACAGATCTTTGAAAAAAATCTATTATTTTGTAGTGCAGGCCTTTGTCCGTACTGAATGGCTCTTTATCCGTTGTGGCGTGGTCAAGTGTAATCTAGTTTTGTATTGGTGACTGGTATGGGCTACACACAATGGCTGCGGTGGGAGAGATGATTTCATAGCTTATTGACGAGCTTTGCTCTCATTATTGAGGATGTTTTTACACACTTCCTGGTTGAATGACGAATGGCAGATCACTAAAACTAAAACGAAGACACGCTCAGAACCATTTGTCATAGTCAGTAAAGAAAATATAATTTTTCACTTAAATAAAATCATTAATAATGAACATTTGAAACGAGCATACCTCAATGATTACTGAAATGTTGAACAGAATTGGTAAGCATCTACAGATAACGAGTAAATAAATCAGGCGGTAAGAGCAGGACATTTATGTTATATAACAGTTACACATATTCTTTATAGCTCAAGACAATAGAATGATATAGGAGTTATCACTCCACATACAACGATTTTTTTACAAGATAGCTGAACCATTAAGGCCTCCCATTACGAAAATAAGCAGTATCATAACACTAATTGTAAGTATCTGCTGTGCTATATTTAAGAAATTAGATGTCTTTTTCCGGTCTTGAAAGGGGTGTGGCGTCCATTTATCAGATACACCATATTTCATGTTACCTAAGTCTCTAGTGAAGAGGCCGCTTACAACTCCGCATTTCCTGCAATTTTCCCCCAGCACGCAGACAGGCAAGCGACAAGCGCGTGCAGAGTATCAATTTTATGTTTAAATACCACACGCGGAGGAAACTGTACTTTTACTTAGTGAAGCACCGTTACAAAATATGCCGAACAAATTACTGGTCCTTTGAAGTCTTGTATAATAGAGGCTAACATTCAAGCTAGTATTATCCTCGCCCCAGGGGTAGGACCAACGGTGCTTCGAGAGTTAATGTCTCGGTGGTGCGGTCGAGCAGGCGACGCATTTTACTGGACTAAGTTAAAGCCTTATAGGGATATGTTCCTGACAAGAAATATGTTTATTGACATCTCGTGAGTTAGTTGTTGGGCAATAAGTCATACATTGACTTTGTAGCGCGATAGGAACATTTTCGCCTTAATGGCTGATGGACAGATAATTTCGAATTCAGATTTTAGACGATGTTTGGAATTTATTTACGACCGTTATGTAGTGTTTAAATTCCGCAATCACTTCAAAGAGAGTCACGCATTGCGATTAAAGTGTGCATTGGCGCAGGTTCATAAATTTATTTTGTAAGTTGATAAACAACTATACCCTTCCTTTTTTTATAAACAGAGGGAAGAAATTGCTTATTGACATATCCTCGGTAGTTTTTCACACTTGTATGTTACAATTTTTATTCGTATTATTACAACTAATTTTATATACTTTTATAAATCTAAAGTAATGATATCGGGTGTATATTTCAAATGTTTTTGTAAAATATAAAATCCGTTTTTAACTTCAAGAAAAGCACTAGTATTATTAGTTATTAGACAATAATCAGAGACGTGATTTTTGCAGCATCGCTCTGATATCTTTGTTTTTAAACTGCATGATTTCACAGCGTTCATTTTCATGGCACGTCATCTCTAATAACAATCGTTGAGAAAATAGCAAACATCGCTACCATTTATAATTTGTACGTGGCTCAGAAACAAGCACGCCTGATCCCGTTATCTTTGAATGGCTGGTAAGCGGCCGTGTATCGGTTCCACGCACAATCTCGCGGAGTCTCGTACAAAGAGCTCTTCACGCGTGAGATCGATACCTCAATTGCTACAACGATTTCAAGCGACGGAAGTAGATTTGTAGTCACTGCGGTGGCTAATATGTCGACAGAGTGATGTGGTTACAGCCAGCATCGATACTCCCAGCTAAACCGCGACGAGAGGAATGTTGCGAGTGGTGGGCGTGTTCGGTTCAGTTCGTTTTGGTTGGAAAGGATGGTATTGGCGAAGATCATTGTCTTGGAGGGATGTGCCTTCGCTGTATCCTGATTCTGATATAAAATTTTAAACATTGAATATCCGATTGATGCATGACATATTAGAATGAAGGATACTAGAACTTTACAAACATGGCATCCTGTTTCGTACGTTAAAAAATCGACTGACACATGATGTATAAGGAAGTAAGGATATATGATCCAGTCAATGTGTTAAATGACTGAAATTTCACTTAGGCAATTTACAAAACGCCAAAATATTTGAGATATTTCACAATCACTTTTCTATTTATTATATTAAGATAACGAATTCCAAACATCTTTATGCTCTATTTCATCACCCAGTGCCTGAAAATGATAAGATCAAAAGAAAGCGAAAGCTAATGTACATATATTATTTTTATCCAAATCCTAGCATAATTTGTCTATTGTGATTTTATAAGCCCTTTTGAACTTCTTAATAACTTTTAGTAACCTGACGGAATGTTTTGGTAAAATGAATGATATATTTACACTGATTTCACACATTGACTGTAACATGTATACACATTGTTTAAAACGCTTTCTTAAATTTCGAAAAGTTTCCAACAATGATAGGCTACTTCGACTGATACATGGTGTATTGGGATGCACATACTAACTTTATGTTAAAGGATTTTTATATTTTGAAAAGATCAAAATATTATTATAATACTTGCAATACGAATGAATTTTTCATGAATCGATGCACTTATTTTAGCAGAATTCTACTTTTTTCATTATCAGTTAATTTGCTGTGTCAAGATGATACTTCCCGAAGGAGACCATGTCACCATATGAGTGATTAATCTATACTGTGCTACCATTGTCAAGTTGACAATTATACTGTAAACTCCACAGCGACTTGGATCATAAAAAGATCCACGTAATCTAAATGATCCAAGCTGATTATTGTACTGTAATCCAGACGAACAAATTGCAATCTTTACCCACTAAAGCCTAGTCTAAACACACACTCAACCTCGTAATTCTTGCCCACACGTAATTGACCCTATCTACTTGTTCAAATATACACACCCGGTCCTTCCGGCTTTAACAATGTAGGGTCAGTCTGTCTATGACATGCTTGTTAACGCTGCGATACCATATTTATCCGGATTCCGTCAACCGGACTGATGTCTGTGAATATTGATGATATTAAAATCTGGAATTCAGCACAGCGGGGCTTTCATAAAGTGTACAGGGGAAAAGAAATAATGACTTGTGAGAACATTGGTGTATTAAAATTAATTAGCGGTCTTAATTTGGTTAATATTTTATTGACATCACAAATCATTTAGCCTGTTCCGGTAGGTTGATAGTCTGAGTAGGATGAGGATTGTTCGCGAGGGAAATAGTGCTGCCCAGATGTGGAAAATAGATCGTCGTTGTCACGAACTTGTACCTCATGGAACAGATATAAGAAAGAATGATTAATTTGATTTAATCTCAGAACTGATGGTAAAATTCATACGGTGTCTGTAGACTGTGGTTGTCTCGAAGATAACTGTCGGCGGCGGATATAGGGGATATGACAACTAACTGATTACAGCGTCACGAACAGAACTATACGATTGCAATGCCCATATTACAACTCTCACGAACGTCGATTCGCGCGTACTACACTCATCAATACACACGCACGCGCTCGCACACACGAACCGTCTATCTTACGTATCATTTACTTATTTAGAAAAGATAACTTTTTAATGCCTTCGAGTTATTAACACTATCAGTTTGCTCCAGGCGAGGAGATGCTTCGAAAAGGCCTGTGGCGGTACGAACCTCAATATTTTATTGTTTTATCTCTACGATCCAAGATCCCTATCTGAGTAACAAGTTACAATCTATCAAGTGCCCATATAGTCTAGGTGTTGAACACCCGCCAACGGAGTACGCCTCGCTAGAATGATGATCCAAACACTAGCTGCAAGGAAAGTAGTTGCGTTGATCTAATTACGCGAAATATTGCCCAAGGATCACACCCTTAGTTTAAGTTTATAACTGTTGACCCTACTAATGGCAGGGAAACTGCCTTCAAGTGTTGTCTGCCTCTACCCCTCGTATAAACATGACGGTAACTTTGGGCAGTTAACCTTTACCATTTGTCTGCTTTCTTGTCGACATTTGCACGTTCTGTGTATACGCAATATCGCCCCGTTTACTGTTATATTACGATGATTTACTGTTATGTTTTACAGCTTGCTACATTACCGTGGAAGCGGGACGCACTGTTCGCGATGAGATTTGTCATTACTAGTCGTGAAAAGTTTCATTGCAGTCTGTGGATACTGATGCCAAATTTTTGGAGTGGAACCGCTGGACACCTGCAGCTCAGAACGGAACCAATGCTGTCTTTTTCTGACTTTGGTAGATTTTCTGTTTTGAAGATTTTATAAAGATCAAAGTGAACATTCGATGTCGATGTTTCTTTAAATCAAACCATCCTTCGAGATATCGATAGTTCGAAACTTGGATAGCAGGTTACATATTGGCACATATTATTCAGAGATCTGGATCTCTCCGAGGAATCAAGGCGTATTCCTTTTACTGTTATATTAGTAAGAATACCACAGAAAAGAATTATGACTTTTGTAAAGGTTTGGTATGGAGTTATTTTAGGATAAACGTATCATTTTACTACTTAATAAATATTTGATACAAATTAACCAGGAATTTGTTACATTTGTCTCTACAACTTGATGGCGTATATTTACGCAGCAAACGATATCTTAGGCAACATGTATGTTTTTATTGTAATTATATACAAGGCGTTGTATGTCTAGAAAATTCAGTTCAAACAAACATTTCTAGACGACAGTTTTTTCTTTATAAGGCAGGCGTCCACTGTCCTCACATTTCTGAAATACTTGGATATATGTGGTAAACTTTAACATAGGTGTCATTCATGTAATAAAACCAACACGTGTTCAGCAAGCGTATTTCCACTCAAGTCAAAAAGTAGGATCCATTTAAGGAAGTAAAAACGATTTACATCATTTGTCAGAAGATTACTATGTTTGCACTTGCAACAGGGTCAGACCAACTTAAAAAATAAATTCTGAACGAAAGTGTATTTCTATGTCATTTGGCGTCAAATGATTTCTGGCATAAGGATCTTGGCGTCGCTGGTACTGCAACAGTTCAAAGTGTGTCCACCTCACCGCTGAAAACACGGTGCTTGGATGCACGGGCGAGGGCTGGGCGGTTCGTGATGGATATAGGACGCCAAGGCTGTTTTAGGCACAAAAGACTGTATTTCTGTTGGATAAGCACATGGTCAACACTCCTGGCTGGAGGCTGCCATTTTGGTACATATGGAAATTGGAAAATGGTAAAGGAAACGAAATCAAATATAACAAAAGTGGAATTAAACAACGAAACGAAATAATAGACATTTGGGCTCAAAAGGCTTTCTGACACGGCCGCCCCCAAATTTAGGCACTAAATTTGTCAACATCTGAAGAAAGTCTTTCCACACTGGAACTAGAGTCACTTATCGTCATCCGCACATTCAGGTAGTGGGATGAGTCTTGTGATTGGTCTGGTGTACTCCTTGTCTTTCACACTGACAGTGGCAGTGCGAACACATCCATCTGTTCCGGGGTAGGTTTTAGTGACTCTACCAACAGGCCACTGAGCTCTTAAGAGCTGTGGATCAACTATCATGACAACGTCATTCATCTTCAAGTTTTGTCTTTCTTTCTGCCATTTTGTGCGCAGCTGCATATCAGGAAGATAATATTTGACAAAGTGTACCCAAAAGTGGTCGGCCAGAACTTGACTGTGGCGCCATCTGCGTCTGCTTAATAGTTCATCAGCTGGATAGACGACTTGTGGAAGAGAAGCATCATGGCGGCCAATCAGCAGGATGTTTGGTGTAACTGGGTCCACATCTCTGACATCTGATGAAACGTAGGCTAATGGCTTAGAATTCAGAATCCCTGCCACCTCCGCTAGAATGGTACGTAACACAGGTTCTGTCACTGTCTGATCTCCTAGTGCCACTCGGAGGCCATATTTCACAGATTTAATCTCTCTTTCCCAAACACCTCCGAAGTGTGGTGCATGAGGAGGATTGAACACAAATCTGACCTTATGGCGAGCCAGTTGTTCAGCAAGGTCTGGTTCCATACTTGCAAGTGCCTCCTGCAACTCTGTTTTAGCCCCTCGGAAATTGGAACCTTGGTCTGAGATGAGTTCGTAAGGTTTGCCTCTCAGTGAAGCGAAGCGGCGAAATGCCATGAGGAATGCATCCGAGTCCATGCTCCTGAGTATGTCTAAATGCACCGCACGGGTGGTCATACATTTAAATATCAAACCCCATCGTTTCTCTGAGCGACGTCCAACCTTCACATGCATTGGTCCGAAGCAATCAACTCCTGTTGAGAAGAATGGTGGTTTGAAAAGTCGCAGACGTGGTGGTGGCAAGTCAGACATTTTCTGTGTCCTCGGGTTTGAGCGCCATTTCTGACAGGTGGAACACTGACGCTGATGGCGTCGAATCGCTTCTCGTCCCCTCAATATCCAAAATCTGCGTCTTATCTCTGCGAGTATACGCTCCTGACCATAGTGTAAGAGCTTCTCATCTTGATCCCGGATGATCAACTTTGTTATAACATGCTGTGGGTCAAGAAGAATTGGATGTTTGACGCCTGTATTTAGAGATTCAGCTCTCTGTAAGCGTCCTCCTACTCTGATCAGATCTGATTCTGCATCATAGATAGGGTCAAGCTGTAGGAGCCTGCTGTCTGGAGGCAATCGTTTACCTGATTTTAGTGCTGTGAATTCCTGGGGGAATGATTCTATCTGCACTAGTTGATAGAGATGGTTCTCTATTTGTTCAAACCGTTCAGCGGTCAGGGGTTGAGCATTTTCCAGGAAGGCCGCCCCATCAAAGGACTCTTTAACATCAGCCACATACACTTTCCAAGAAGTGTACTGTTCTGCATCTGGCAGCTGAGGTGTATTCACAACAATTGTGCCACACATCACAGATTTCTTTATCTCTGTATTGTTAGAGTCTATTGTCACTGGGGTAACTGGCCAATGATCAGGTGTCTGGTGCATGAAATCTGGCCCATCTTTCCACCGCGATTCCTTGCTGAGTTCTCTGAGCAGTTTGCCTCGAGTAATGTCATCAGCAGGATTTCTCTGTGTGTCAACATATCGCCAGTTCTGTACATCTGTGAGATTCTGGATTTCAGATACTCGTGTTCCAACGAATACCTTGTATCTGCATGATTCTGACTTCAGCCAAACAAGTACAGTAGTAGAGTCACTCCACAATATCACTTTCTGGCTGGATTGGTAAGGTTAATTCCTTGCACAACACATCAGCTAGCTGAGCACCAGTGAGGGCTGCACATAGTTCTAGGCGTGGCATAGACAGTTGTTTCTTTGGGGAAACCTTTGATCGCGCCATAAGGAAACTGACATAGATGTTTGCTCCTTCGTCTGCTGTGCGCAAGTATGCTACTGAACCATACACTCTTTCAGAAGCATCACAAAAGATGTGTAGTTGTCGGTCTGCACTTCCAGAGTCCACACTATGGGGTGTGTAACACCTTGGTAGAGTGACCATCGGGATTTCTTCTAGCTCCTTTTCCCAGGTCAGCCATCTTTCACAGATGTCCCCCTTTTCTATAGGGTCATTCCAGTTTCTCTTTGACTTCCACAAGTCCTGTACTATAATTTTGGCTTGTGCAAGGAATGGTGCCAAGTAGCCGATGGGATCATACTGACTAGCAAGAACCCTGTAGATCACTCTCATAGTAAGCTTTTCATACTCTATGGTTCTGTGTTTGTAGGTGAGCTCATCAGATTCACAGTTCCAACGCAAGCCTAGGGCTGGCTCAAGGGAGTCACCCTGGCCGAAGGTAAGCCAAAGTTCTGTATTTTCCGATCTAGCGTCGGACGGAAGGTCTGCCACAACGGATGGAATATTGCTGGTCCACTGCCTAATGTTGAAACCACCTTGTGCAAGCAAGTCTCTCATTTTCCGTACAAGTTCCTTGGCTTCTGTTGCTGTAGGTAGGCTATGCAAGCAATTGTCAACATAGAATGATTCTTCTACAGATTTGAGTACTTCTTCATTGCCAGCTTTGTGATCCGAGACATGTTTCCATAAAGCATAACTGGCACAACATGGCGAGCAGGTGGTGCCGAATGGTAGGACTTGCCATTCGTACACATCTGGAGGGCGATCATGTTCCATGTTTCGCCAAATGAAACGCAGAAGAGGTTTGTCATGAGAAAGCAGTCTTACTTGATGGAACATGGCTTTTATGTCTCCTGATATAGCAACTGCATGTTGCCGGAACCGAAGGAATACACCCAGCAGTGATGATCCGACTGTTGGCCCAGGCAGAAGGTGTTTGTTCAAGATTTGGCCGTTGTGCTCGAAGGAGCAGTTAAATACCAGGCGAAACTTCCCATTGTGTTCAACAATGTGGTGAGGAAAATACCAGGATTCTTCTGCTTTCTCCACTTCCTCCTTGGTGAGTTTTTTTACATATCCTGCCTCAACTAGCTTCTTGATTTTGTCATTGTGGATTCTTGAAAGGTCCGGACGATCTCTTAGTCGCCTTTCAGTGCGCCTGAGTGTAGGCATAACCATTTGTTGATCTGTTTTGAAGCAGGTTCCATCCTGTGTGCGTAACAGTGGGGTGGCATAGTGACTAACACCATCGACATCTATCCTGACAGTTTCAGATTCTAGAGTCTCAATTGCCTGTTTATCCTGCTTGGAGTGTGTCACATGTTTCTCGGTGAAAGGCAAAGTGTCGATTTGCCACAATCGCTCAATGCTCTCAACAAGATCTGAATTATTGGTGCTGTGTATGAGCATACACTTGGTGTTCTCTGGTCCAGATTCACTAGATAAACCCTGGAGGGACCAACCAAGTTTGGTAGACACTGCAATAGGCGCATTGATGGGTCCAAACTGAACTGGTTCATTGGGAAGAATGAGATGGGCATTGTCCGCTCCAATGAGAATAGTTGGCCGAGCTCCATCAATGTTAGGTATCGGTATCTTTTGCAAATGCGGCCAACGCCTTTGCAGGGATTCAACTGGATATGTGTACTCGGACATACACAAGTTATCTGCAGTGAAGGCACCCTTAATCTTGTACCTGATGTTTGGTTTGCTGATAGGAGATATTTGCAGGTCAACTGAGTGTCCATTACACCTGAATGGCTCCTTGTTGATTGTGGTAAGCAATATACTGTCCAACTTTGTCTGAAGTTTTAGGTCATGAACAGTTGATTGTAACACCATAGTTCTCATGGAACCGTCATCCAAGATTGCATGAGTCTCCATCATACCACTTTCACCATAAAGCAACACTTTGACAACCTTTAGCATGACATTAGGAGGATATGAGGGTTGATCAGTGTACACTTTGTCTGTACTGACTTTCACAGAATACACTTTGGAGGCTGTATGCTGTATAGCCTCATGCAAGACAGTCAAGTGCACTTCCTTACATATGTGACATGGTTTCTTGAGGGTGCACATGTCTGGCTGATGTGTGCGCCCACATTTCCAACATCGCTTGCCGTCATGTAACCAGTCATGTACCTGGTTCACTGTTAGTTTCTTCAATCCTGGACATATATTCAGGAAGTGTTCATTGCTGTTACAGTATGGACAGAAAGGCTTGGTCACGTGACTCCTAGCAGAAGATCCAGGTTTCTGTTCAAATGGTTTGGATTCCCTTGCATAGAATAAAGCCGTAGGTGCAGACCCCTTCTGACTTGTTCGTGACGGATACCTCCTGTCAGGTTTAGTACTCTCCATTTTGTATAGCGCTGTGGCCTGGTTAGCTATACGCTTTGCACGTGATTTTGTCTGCAGCCAGTCTGACAAATGACACAATGTGTAGGTCTGGTCACTGTCAGCCTTGAGGATATCACGGTTGATACAATGTTCTACAAAACTATCTCGATAACCTGGGGGTAGCTTGCCGATCAGGCGGTCAACATGTGACCCACATCTCAGTTCATAACCGGTCTCTCCCTCAAGTGACTTGAGCATACCGACAAGGGAATGGACTGATAGGGCAAAACTGTCAAACCCATCAAAGTCACCATATCTTAGTGCTGGCATATTCATGAGTATACCAATCTCACTTTGTACAAGTTGTCTCGGCTGACCATACTTGTCCTTTAGTGCTTGCAAGGCTGCTGTGAAAGGTTTGGGATCATGCATAAATGCCTCAGCTAGGCGCTTCGCACTGCCTCCAAGTTTGTCAAGTAAAACTTGGTATTTGTACTGTTCCGTAAGGTGTGGATGAATATTCACCAGGTTATCCAGTGCCATCTTAAGCAAGGCAAAGTCCTTTTCTCTTCCACTGGTGAAATTGGGTAATGTTGGTCTTGGTATGCCATAAGATGAGGAAATCAACAGTTCGGTGAGGTTAGGTGTGCCAACCTGAGGTATCATCCCAGTAATCGCTGGCGGTTGTGTTGGTTGTTCGGTTGGAGGCAATGTTGGAATATCTGGTTGGAGCACTTGATGCTGTTGTGGCTGTGACTGTTGATACGGCATATTCGGTAACGGAAATGCTTGCGAATCCAAGAACAATGGCTGAGGCACTACCATTGTTGGTGTCAAACTTACCTGGGGGTTGCTCCTTGGATATGAACCAATACCGGTACCATAACCCACCAGGGAAGGTTGCTGTGTAAATACACCAGTGGCTGTTGGGAAAGTACTTGACATGTCGTTTGTTGTGATTTGTTGGGCACTGTTTAACATCTGACCTTGAAAGTGGTCATTCTGTCTGTATATTGGCATACAAGTTGTCAGGTTACCAGGATAAGGGTTGATCCCTTGATGAAGTACACCAGGATGAACTCTGTCAGATGGATATGGGCCCCGCTGTATCTGGTTCCCAAGGGTTTGACTGTCACCAGAGGGTAAAATTTGGGAGGTGTCAGGAATTGTAAGCTGCTCTGTATTATTAGTGTTACTTACATTGCCAGACTGAATGGCATTAGGGTCAGCAGTAGGTGGGACCTGTCCAGTTACTGACTGTATTTGAATGTTACCATCAAAACTTGGTTGTTCCGTAAGTTCCTCTGGAGGTTGTACATTCTCTGCATTGCTGTTGGGGTCTTCATTTACCATGGTAGCAATTAGGGTTGCTTCAGCAAAGTTCTGTTGAGCTTGTCTCAGTTGTCTCTGTCTTGACAGTTGAGTATTTAGTGCCTCTCTGCGGCGAATAGCCTCACGCTCTATTTCTTCTGTCCGTCTCTTAGCGGCATTCACCTCATCCTCAGCAGCTAAGCGTGCAGCATAGGCCTGGTCATCTAATGCCTGCAATTGCTCATCAACTCTGAAATCCTCCTGCATCCTAAGCACGAATTCGTCAAGCTGAGCTCTTGTTCTTTGCTGTCTTACCACTGCAGACTGAGATTCACTTAGTCCAGATATCACAGAAATTTTTGAGGACTTACTTCTTGTGCCAAGTGACCTTTCACTGTGACTAAGACTATGTGATCTGGAAGATCTAACAGTATTAGTATCTGGTTGTAACGCCATGTCTTCAGATAATTTACCTCAAAATTAAAATATTTGAATCTGTAACTTGTCGATATGTTGATGATGACGTGACAAAGATTGGCTGCCGGGCTTAGAACTTACAACACAGGTTCAACTTTGAATGACAGTTGCAGGAGTACAGTTCTAGAATCAGTTAATGTAACAGTTGCATATGGCGAACATGACTTGGTAACAGGATATTTGGCACGAGATAAATACTGTCTCATGATTGAATGTAGGGTTTACCATTCACTGGCGGGATGGGTAATGCGTACGTACAGCGCACTGTTTATATTTGGAATTTGGCGTCACCTGGTTATTGTATCCGCCTCGCGGGACCATGAAAACACGGTGCTTGGATGCACGGGCGAGGGCTGGGCGGTTCGTGATGGATATAGGACGCCAAGGCTGTTTTAGGCACAAAAGACTGTATTTCTGTTGGATAAGCACATGGTCAACACTCCTGGCTGGAGGCTGCCATTTTGGTACATATGGAAATTGGAAAATGGTAAAGGAAACGAAATCAAATATAACAAAAGTGGAATTAAACAACGAAACGAAATAATAGACATTTGGGCTCAAAAGGCTTTCTGACAACCGCCGACCTATTCCTGGCGCAGGACCGAAGTTGGAACTCGTAAAACATGGTTGCAGTGCTTTTTTATGGTGTTCCATTAATTTTTTAAGTGGCACATGATGTCCGATTTGCCATACACGAGACCTAACAAGGCCCTCACTTGTCGCTACAAGGATGATGGACAACCTTTTTTGGAAACCTTTTCGAAAATAACTTTAAACTACAAATCGATGCAAGTCTTAAGAGGTAAAAAATCTAGATGTGCAGTGTCGGGTGTGCTCCCGCTGGCTACGTCTGTTACCTGGCATCTGTGACACGTACAGGCCGGGCAGCTAAACCTAGCGTGCTATAGCTCTTTTGGTCGTTAGTTGTGCTTTTCTGTGAATCCCAACGGAGGGCTAAAGTTAGATTTTTCTCTGCCATATGTACACGGTAAAGCCCCCATAGCGATGATAATAGATGAAAATGTCAAAAATGAACTTCGACAGCTAACACGAGCAATATCAACAAAAGGTTTGCCACAATACAAAGCCTTTAATGTAGAAAGTTCGTGATGGCTAATTTGATTAAAGTAGCAAATTACCAAATAGCTTCATCTGGCCAAGTATTTTGACCGCCCTGACCAGGGTGTTAACTCCCAGTAGCGGGGAACTTGCTCAAGTTAGGGGACCAAACACCCCTAGGGACCCACCATGGAGTAATGAAGAGCGGTGTAAATGGTTTTGTGTCGCATGCTACAACCAGGAAATAGCGCGCATCTCCCTCCAACACACTCTAACAAATGACTACTCACTCTCATCACACAGATCAATCGTCTAAAATGCATTCGATTCCAATTATTGTGATACAGATTAATTTATTGCAGAGACAGGTAAATAAGGCTAAAGTACCACATCACCTTAGGATGGGGATAATTATTATGATTAAAGTGAAGTTGTCGATCGAATCACGTAGGGCTCAAACAATGGTTTACACCGGTATCAACGGACGGTGTCTCACCGGTGTGCTTCCAATTCCCACATGGATATGCAGTATTGTAAACACCATTGGGGGCGTTATCGTGAAATGGTGGTTAGAAAATAATGACAAAATTTAACCTATAATACATAACATTATCTAATGATGAGGTTTGCGATGTGATGAAGTAACGATGATAAGTTATTTGTAATTTCGACCCAAGAATTGTTACAATGTTATGGCATTAGTAAGTTGATACCTGTGCCTTGTCATTTATACGTTAGAATCCATTTGTTAATTTTTAATTACAGGATGTGATGGTATCTTTGAAATAATTCACGATGTCGTTAACTATAGCATAAAATTATATCTGGAACGAAATTATCTAAGGAATGGAAATAAACACGTTTTTGGAATGGAGTTTAAAAAATACATTTCACGTGACAGGCCTCCTTTAAAGATTTTCTTTTCATAATATAACCCCGATTCAATTAATATTATGTTTTGGAATATGTTCAAATGTTTTTGCGTGGTTCAAATCAACACAAATTCTATCTACCTGACGTAGAACGCATGCACAGCTAAGAAGATTCTCGTGTAAATCTTTTGATTTTTCAAGCTGAGTAAATTAACAACAACAAATATATCCCTATTTCATCACCAATGTACAGTTTAACACACACAGGAAGACTAGCTAGTCTTAAATAAATTTGGATCATAACTCTGGGTTTCTTCAAGACGGAAAGATCGTTTAATATGGAATATTTATTGGCGCGTCGTCCGTGAGGTTCTTCAGACGGACCCACATTGTCATGTCAATATTGTTTATGGATATAAGCTCTATATTGCTAGTTCTACCAGCTTGTCCCCACGTTTCATATTCAAACTTTCATAACATTAATTATTG
Source organism: Haliotis rufescens (assembly GCF_023055435.1). Taxonomy (NCBI): domain Eukaryota; kingdom Metazoa; phylum Mollusca; class Gastropoda; order Lepetellida; family Haliotidae; genus Haliotis; species Haliotis rufescens. The sequence continues at coordinate 52,889,907 of NW_025963779.1, read as the reverse complement.
TTTATGGTTAAATAACATTATGATTTTTTTGTGCTGGACTGTCGGGATCGCGCGAGTCCTGCCTGGTAGCCCTGGCACTGTACAAGCTGATTAACCGTTAATGGCGCTCTGGCTATTTGCCATAAATTTCGTTTTCAAACTTAGTATTAATAGCAATTTGAAGACCGCAATGAAAACACGGAGACAAGAAGACCGCAATTAAGTCTCTCTAAGACACGTTCATTACGGGAATTAACGAGAGTTAACGATTCATGAGTAATGCCGTACTTTGGCTTGAAGCATAATTACTATGTAAAATATCGTAAATTATGCATTTGTTGAGATCTCAACGAATCGGTATCTAAGTTTTCCAAGTTTTTATTTTCAAGCAAGAAGAAAGTTTCCTTGGGATGAACACAGCATTATGCGGGTTCGTTGACTTTTATCTTCATGAAATGATGGAAAATTGCAGTTTCCAAACTTTTCATAGTTTTAATAATAGCTCCGTGAGATTTGATTTATCAAAAGGGCCCCGGATGTTCGCAGAGATGTTGTTTTTCGAATCATTTCAGTGCAAAATAGGATTAATCCTTGTAATAAAATTTTATTACAGCCAAACGTTATCTAAGAATTGAAAGTCTAGCTCCAACGTCGTCTATGATTGGAAATACGTGTACTCGTTAACACGACAATGAATAAGTTATGACCGTACTAGGCTTCCATGCAGCTTCCCCTAAATGGCTGAAGTTTCGTTATGTGTCAAAGCATAGCAATATAGGTCATACTGTATTTTGTAATTAGGTTTGGTTAAGTGAGCTACATATTTGTTCAAGGAACATAATGAAACCAAACATTCAAGCATCTATATGTCATCATGGGAGACTGTCTCTTAAAACCTATTTTCTTTAAAGTTATTCAAATGTATGATATGCTCTGTTAAAGGGCTAGTCAGTGGAGTCAGAGTACCCATCTTAGAACCACGAGCCATAACTGTTTTACAGAAGTTCTTCAAATGTATCATATGCTTTTGTTTTAAAGGGCTGATGGATGAAGTCAGTGCACCCATGTTATAACCATCTGCCAAAATCCCTTTAAAGAAGTTCTTCAAATGTATGTTATTCTCTGGTTTTAAAAGCCCAAGTGAGGAAAGTCCGACTACCCATGTTAGAACTATCAGCCAAGTTCTTTCAAGGAAGTTCTTCCAATGTATGTTATGCTCTTGTTTCATAGGGCCAGTCAATGAAGTCAAATTACTTATGTTAGAACAAGGGACCGAAGTTCTTTCAAGGAAGTTCTTCAAATGTATGTTATGCTCTTGTTTCATAGGGCCAGTCAATGAAGTCAAATTACTTATGTTAGAAAAAGGGACCGAAGTTCTTTTAAGGAAGGTCTTCAAATGTATGTTATGCTCGTGTTTTAAAGGACCAGTCAATGAAGTCAAATTACTTATGTTAGAACAAGGGACCGAAGTTCTTTCAAGGAAGTTCTTCAAATGTATGTTATGCTCTTGTTTCATAGGGCCAGTCAATGAAGTCAAATTACTTATGTTAGAAAAAGGGACCGAAGTTCTTTTAAGGAAGGTCTTCAAATGTATGTTATGCTCTTGTTTTAAAGGACCAGTCAATGAAGTCAAATTATTTATGTTAGAACAAGGGACCGTAGTTCTTTCAAGGAAGTTCTTCAAATGTATGTTATGCTCTTGTTTTTAAGGACCAGTCAGTGAAGTCAAGAGAACTCATGTTAGAACCATCAGCATAAATTGTTTTAAAGAAGCTCTTCAAATGCCAGATATGCTCTTGTTTTGGAGGTCTAATGCATGGAGTCAAGAGTACACATATTAGAGCCAGTACCAATGATAGATGTATGGAACACAACTACAAATAATTATTTGTCATTGATACACTCGCTAACCCGCCCAGTTCTCTAATGGCATCAGGTAATCCTCGTCACGGGAAGTCATAGGTTTCTATTTTCGAATTCCTTTCATTTTCATATAGTAGCACGAAGTGTGTACTCCCAAGAGGACATACCAACTTGGATGTTCCGGAAACATATGTTCGCCACTCCCAAACACAACCTTAGGGCTCTCGCACAATTATAGTCAATTCACAAATGGAATTTTAAAATCACATCGCAATTTGTTTGTAGAAAGTCGGATGTTTTTGTGGTACCTATGGGAGATACATAGAAGAACTATCACGTGAATGCAGCTTTAATCATTTGTACAGTTGGACATTTTAATGAAAACTACAAAAAAAGTTTTGCGAATACAGTTAATTAGACAAATAATGACAACACTAAAAGTTGTCATAATTAATTGACTTACTACTAGGGTTGGTTTGGAGTCACGGGTACAATCAACGTCTCCCATGACACAAAAGAGAAATCAACTTGTAAACAATGGCTTCGGGGCTTTCCACGCTTCTTGAAGCGTATAGGCGAGTCATGTCATATTTTACAATTAATCATATGCGGTTAGGGTGATAGAAAACAGGACTCATTAGTAAATGCCCACCTGCTTTGATCATGAATACACGCATTGAATAGTATTGTCAATCTTGCTATCAAACAGTATGAATATGTTTAAAAAGGTATGACAATTATCATTAAATATTTATAACAACGGATTTTTACTTCTTTGTTTTTTCTGCACGTATAATTTACGAAAATAGTATTGAAGTGTCGAACATGGACTGAGAATTATGTGTCCTATTCTATTTTCACCGCTTACACGGTGTAACAGTGTCATGGATTTCAGTCAAGTGATGGTTCACGGTTTTATTCTCTTTACATCTTTTACAAAATAAATAGTTTCAGCATAAAGGCAATGCATAAATATCTTCGATCAAATCATCTGGAAATGCGTTGACAGTACATCATGGCAGTTTGAAGCTCAATACCATGTATTTCACGTGTCAAGAACGAACTACCTTTGACTCCTTTGAAAAACGACGAATTTTAAAAATAACTGTCAGATGTTCAGGCGTATACAAGGAACCTTATTAATCTGAAAGCCCTCACTCCAAGTGAAATAGTCCGGATAAACAAATGTCCGGATTAATGAACCATGAGCGCGTTGCATAAAAATATATGGTTATGCAAAGACACCCCTTCTCACCACACCAGTCGATTGGGGTACTGCGTTCCCCGTTCTGTAATGGTTTCACTGTAAGTATACAGATAAAGGTTCTGCCACCTATATATAACCTATATATATATATATATATATATATATATATGGTGAATGGTGAATATATTTATCAATATTATATTCCCAGATGTCTTATTTGGGAGATTAATATTTTTAAGAAACAGGACCCGCAGGTTGTAATTGAAGTATTGTATGTGTATAGGTTTTTTAATTTCGAAAGCTACCAATGTAGTTTACCCAGTGTAGAACCAAGCCGGTGCATTCCAGCATTGAGCATACAGCTGAAAAATAACAATTTTTTTTTATATTTATGATCGAAAAGAATTAGCACGATCTTCGAGTTTAAATGACGCGTTTTGCCTGCAACTTTTTATGACCGTATTAGGCTTCATGCGGGGAGCTCCGATTCACAATTCGTTTACCACCGGTTCTTTGTCGATTAATTTAATCCGAATTTCATCAATATGAATAAAAAGTCGATTGAATTGTACATTTGTTTTGTTTTATTGCCATTGTGGTATTTTGAAAACATTATTTCGCTGTGTTTATTATGGGTTAAATCACGTTAGCTCACAGCGTGATTTAACCACAAGAATCAATGAAGCCTGTGATATCGATCACCATTGAGGTAAGGCATGTGGTAGACGTGGTCAGGGCATCGTGTTTACATTTTCATTTAAATTGAAATAAATTTGATGACTATCGGTGCTTTGCGGGAGATATGGCTGTTATTTAGTTTATTTTCACCAAACATAACAGCGAAGTAATCTTATTGTGAAACGAGAAATAAAATTAACTATTTAACATTTCACCTCTGGGCTTGGAGTGATGATAATTAGGAATTTTCATTAAATAGGTTGTCTTTATCATATTGTGAATATTCAATGCATATTTTATGGCATGTGTACCTGGCCCAGACGAAATCAGCTCATAATTTAAAAACCGCACTCGGGGTCCTATTCTAATAAAGACACAGACGTATTTACAATTGTGGTCACATATCATTTGCTGTAACAAAATGTAATATGTGAACATATATTCATATAACATACAGATTTAATTAGTAAGTGTCATCTGGTGCAAGCCTGTCGTAAATGAAACGAGTCTGGTACATTTAGAAAGGTATTTTTACAAATGAATTCTTTTACCGAACCAAATCGATAAAAAGCCAGTTTTATTTCGAATCATGACAAAAACCAGAACCTTTTTTTCCGAACAAAGCTATCCTAGTCGGACGTTTTATGAGGGAGAATTTAGATTTTCCCCGTCGGGTGAAATCTTTAACTTGACTGTCATAAACCCAACGATCAGTAAAGATGAAAGCGCCGAAGCAGGATAAACCCCACAATGGTGGACATTTTAAGACTTTCCCCCTTTGGGCTCCCGTGGGATGATTAGCTCATACTAATCAGGGATAATTAACACTACTAATTACAGTGTTATGACTAGTCTGCAATGTTTGTTTGACAGGCTTATCTGATTTCTGATAGTCAGCGCCGTCAACACAGTTGTAAATATCCGATACACGTGGTTTCCGATACAGCGCCACATTAAGGATATAACCGCTGCACGTATTAGGCATTAAACCGCGCTATAACAAGGGACGTGGTAATCAAAGTTGTGAAACGGATATTACTGCTGTAAGTATGTTATATTTTAAAGGGGTTGTTGTGTAGCCCAGTGGTTAATGCGTTCGCACGTCACACCTGAGACCTAGGCTCGATTCCTTACATAGATGCATCCTGTGAAGTACATTTCCGGTCTTCCCAGCCGTTATTATTGGAATATTGCAAAATGCGATGTAAAACAACACTCACTCTCAATACTTCGACTTAGATGCTGTTTGCACTATGTTTTTAAGCATAACTGAAAGGATGTTTTACTCTACAATGAACATACATAATCACATAGTGAGGCATGTCCAGTTTCAGTAAGCCGGATGCCATTGCAGGTCGTCCCGCGATCTCATGAGCACAGCATAAGAATGACAGTCCCACACCGCGTTTGTTCAGTAGGACTTCAAGTCTAGGCAATTACTGTTTTATAACTCTTCCAACAATGTACTTTCCTGTTTTAATCATTTCTTCTGGGAAACCTTTTATATTGGATCTTTACATTATGTACGAGTTTGGATGGACCAAATCTGGAAATTTCACAATGTCAACGAAAATTTCAAAATGAAAAAGTAAATAATGACGACATGACTCGTCAAAACATGCATTAGTTTAAAAAACCCATAATACGTTGTGTTCTATGCATGAACATAATTGAAATAATTGGGAAAATAAAACTTTTGTTTCAATTTCAAAGCACTAGTATATACATCTCGTTTGAAAATATCAGTCGATCCCGGATGCAATCTTAGTATTCTGTAAGGCTGCATAAAAAAAATGTTTCTCGGGCACATTTTCTCAACAGTAGGCTGGGGGTAGACTTTTTAATCTTTTGTAATATTGAAAACAGGGAGGAATGTCTTTTTTGTCCAACTACGGATAGCAACAACACAATTGGGCACACATTAAACACGGCTGGCTCTTTAATACTCTGTCAGATGTCAAGCATGGATAACAAACTGCTACAATATGATATCAGAAAGCGAGTAAATTGAAAAATATTTTCTTCATTGGCAATAAAAATTACTGACACTCCGATTCCCGGGAATCATTTCCTTATATTATATCCAAGGCGTTGTATCAGGTTCGACACATGTCTTGACTAAAACATATCCACGATTATGGTGTGTGTTCATGTGCATATTGAAAAGCTAACTTGGAGTTCAGTCATTCGGAGAATGAAACGTTTAGACTCATTATTACATTAACACTATTGCTTTGATATTCATGACAAAAGAATTGACATTTGTTTTGGTATCGAGTGATAACAAGAAACTCATTCGAGCAAACGCATGTCTATTTCAGTGTGACAACATGTTTCTTACAACCACGTGGAGATAGGTGGCAGATCAATTTCAGTCCACATGATGTCGATAGCACGTCAAGAAATCCGTGCGGGGTCACGGGAATAAAGCCACAGATATTGAACAATATGTGCGGGGGTTGGGTTTTAGGTCGATGTGGATAGTGGTTCAGTTATATCAGTTGTTATAACAGATGTTATAATGGAGTGAGTGAGTGAGGTTTTTCGTCTCTTTAGCACTATTCCAGCAACATCACGGCGGTGGACACCAGAAAGGGGCTTTACACATTGTACCCAGGTGGGGAATCGAACCCGGGAATTTGGCGTGAAGAGCGAACGCTTTAACCACAAGGCTTCACCGCCGCCCCTGTTATATATATGCTATATCAGATTGTTGTATACGTCTTCCACCCTGGTGAACCCACGAGCACAGACAAGGATTAACCAAAGGATTATAAGGACGAATATGGGAAATGAACCCACGATTATTTGATCATGGCATGCTTAATGGACCCGATACAATAAATTATTCGTACTGTCATCTGATCCGCTACCTGGCCTGTTAATAATCTTTTATTTATTAAGTATGAATCAGATGTGTGTTTGTGTGTTGAACTCAACACTAAATAAACCTTTTCTGGACCAAACTATACAGTGATTGTCATGAGCATTGACCTTCGCAGTTGGGATACGATGACATGCATCAACCAAGTCAGCGAGCCTGACCACCCGATCACGTTAGTCGCCTCTTAAGACTAGCATGGTTTGCTGAGACGAATTCTAACCGGGATCTTCTCGAGTCTCTTCATTAAATGAAACAGCTAGGATATCGCTTTCTGCAGCGTAAAACAATATTCGCTTCACTGTAGATCTGTTTTTTCAGGGGATAATAATTCATAGCTATATATAGCTGGAAACAACATGCCACAATTAAAACGATTGGAAAGTTTAGTGTCAGTATTTCAGACTGGGGGTGAGAGGAGAGAAGGGTTCAGACTACCCCAGCCACTTTTCAGGGAACTTGCGTGTCAGCCCATGACAATCCCCCGATGTGTTTATGGACATATCGTGACTTGGGTAGTGTACACACACCCATACCCCATTTTTTCAAAATCCGAGATCCGCCTCTGCGAATACCAAGACAGGATCCTAGTCTAACGTTTTCATAACATCAACAATAAAACGGCTTCAACATCCAGGCTAGACTGTCTCTCACACCCCGAGCCGTATTATTTTCCCTTCCGCCCAGCCCTTACTGTAATGCCATAGCACCAAATGAAGCAAGTCTAGATTTTCACAGGTTCTGAATATCCGATACCACTAGGGCTCCTTTTCAATTTAAATGGAGTTGTTTGTTTTTATCAAATTTATATATATTTACAGAGACTAAGCGTTAGTCTACACCGAGGCAAACAACCAACGAACCTGATTTCCCAACAACGAACTCACGGGCGATGAGCCTACTGATACTGCAGTGAGGTTACCCTGACCCCCGCTAGTTTACGGCACTTCGTAAGCCCCTGAACAGAAGCAATGTCACTGAATGGCAACTACCTGTCTCCTGTCTGTTTTTGATCCTTCTGTAAAGCCTTTCATCCGTCTGCATTTCACCACACAACGTTAGCCCCATGAAATGTGCACCGTTTATTAAAACAGGTGAACGTTTTGATTTCATTGTCTCCGCTAAAATCTTGCCTTGTGTTGGGTTAGATTATTGTGATAATGTCATGAGCAAGCTATAAATGTGGAACTAGCGATGCTCCTGACCAGAGAAACATAAATGCCAGGTATTGAATCCTGTTCCAAAGCGTATGTCACCAATCGCGGCAGCCTATTGCAGGGCTGTGAAACCATCGTTCAGCGAGACAATGTTTGACGCTGCAGATGCGTGGTAGCATAGACATGGGTTCCTTAGGATGAGGGACGGTGGGGTAATCTTGTGGTTAAAGTGTTCGCTCGTCACGCCGAAGACCCGGGTTCTATTCCCCTCCTGGGTGCAATGTGTGAAGCCCATTTCCGATGTCCCCCGCCGTGATATTGCTTGAATATTGCTTAAAGCGGCGGAAAACCATACTAACTCAGTCATCCACTCTCTATGTTTAAATTGCATGAGTATAATTAATTCAGTACTGATATAACATGATCATGAATACTTTCAGCGATACATTTCTCCAATACCATCTGGCGTACCTTTTCTAGTACGTAACTAGTGTCATTATCTGACATTTGGTCCCAGAAATACAGTTATCTTTTTGAAAAAGATGTATCTACAAGATAAATCAAATCAAATCCAGATCTAGCCCAGAACAAGCTAGACTTGGACTCCTTTTTTCATGTTTTCTCTTGGTTCTGGGAGACAGACAACTCTTGCCACTATAATGCTCTTAACAGCAAGTACAGATCGTTGTGTCACTCTCTATATGAAGCATTCTTCTAAGCCTACCAGCTCGTATGATGAAGATTAAAATATGTACGATATTACCATTGTTTAGTTGTTGTTGTTGTTGTTGTTGTTGTTGTTGTTGTTGCCCGCTACACTATTACCAGAATTCCAGCGAGATGAAACAGTAGTATAGTCATTTAGTGTTAATCTAGTAATCTAGTCTGGGCCCAACAAACTAGTAACTTACATTATGACGAACGTACCACGCATACTGTACCACGTCACCGAGCGGGAGCACCCGATCCATCCAGTCGCCATGTTTGTTTGTTTGTTCTTAACGCCGCACTCGACAATATTCTAGCTATATGACGGCAGTCTGTATATAATCGAGTCTGGACCAGACAACCCAGTGATTAACATCATGAGCATCGATCTACGCAATTCAGATCTAAGTCAGCGAGCCTGACCACCCGATCCCGTTAGTCGCCTTTTACCACAAGCACAGTCGCCTCTTACGGCAAGCATGGGTTGCTGAAGACCTATTCTACCCCGGATCTTCACGGTTCAGTCACCATGGCAAGCATACACTGGTGGGGACCTATTTTAACCCGGAATGGTATTCTCTGACACACATCTCTATTAACTCGATAAAGCGCTTAAGACGATTCAGCATCACGGTCCAGGCTAAATCCGTATTGATATATGTTCCTTTTGTCTCGAGTTACAATCGAGTTTACGAGGTTTCACTGAATATGCATTCCTCATGCTAACAAGTTCAACGTCTTCATGAAATAGTTATCTAAACTTGTGTCATATTTTGGTATGGTGGAGTAGCCGCGCTCAACGAAGACCCGGGTTCTATTTCTCACTCTGGTGTCCCCTGCTATGATGTTGCTGAAATAGTGCTAACGCACACATAAAACCATACTAACTGACTATTTAAGATTGAAATTCAAAATTGGTTATGAATTCTATGATATAATCCCATTTAATGTGCACAAAGACGATGCTTGTGTCGTCACAAATCACTGGTCAACTTAAAATATCACTTACGCAATAGTCTACCAAAAGCACTGGAAAACACACGACTATTAGTTCCTAAAGCAGAAATAATCCAACAGAAGATTACAAATCTGAGGACTCGCTTCTGTCTATTTACCTTCATAATGGGAAACAATTACTTACTAATTTTCCCTAGGGGTTGTAAATCATGCTATTAATATCTCACAAAGGTCTCGGAGCGAAGGAAAAGCCTCCCTAGGAACTATTTTATTGCTGTAAATCTCTTCTTGGTCGTAACTACGTGTTACGTGAACGGGTCGGAAAAAGTCCCGTAATTCTGCCTTAATTCCGCATTATACATGCTTGAAGTACCGTCATAGGGATAACAATGGCGACCGCCACGGGATCCTTGTCCCCATGCAAGGACAGACAACCTTCACACAACCACAAGAAATTTTAATCCTCTTAAAAGTTTTTTGAAAGAAATACGGCTTCCTGTTGGTTGAAACTGTTATGAATATTTTCATATGTAGGCGCTTTGTTTTTGCGTGTGATGTGACTGTACCGTCCTTTCCTTTATGGAGCCTGAAAAAAATGAGTTATTTGTTTAAACAATGGTTGTTGGACTAAGACGCATAGCACTTAAAGCGTCTTTGCTGTTGTTGTTGTTGTTGTTGTTGTTGACAGTTTGGTTCTGACCAACCAACATAGTATGTTGTAAAACGAACAGTTTGCAAGCTGTTTACAAAATATTAAAAACGCGAGGTTTGAATGAAAAGAGTGTATTTTTTTTTGGTTTTACAATCTGATTCATTGGCCCTACTTGCGAATATGGAATTATGCTTCTAAATAATAGTTTGTAATAACATTGCAATAAACATGTTTCATAGTGAACATATATACCTATTGATACATTTATAAATATAAAAATGAACTACACAATAGCCTTTCGCGAGATCAATATTTGTATTTGTACTTGTTGAATGTAGGAGAGAATGAATAGCGTGACCCAGATACTACGTGACCACCTGGGTCGGCCAGACCATAGTGAACATATAGGTAATAGCTAGACACTGTCCCGACAGGGTCAATAAACATCAAAACGCACTGACGCGGAGTACACGTGTTGTCCAGCCAAATAAAACCCCGTGCAGAGATGTACGTATGTCACACTGTGCCTCTGATATGACCTGATGACATCAACATGACCTTATCCGTGACCCTGGCCGACACCTTGCTGTCAACACGTCTTGTCACATAATGTCATCTAACGGTATTAACGCTAGTGTTGGTGACAGGACGATCTTTCTCCTGTCAGACGCGCGTTTACCCACCCTGCGCGGAGCTTGAGATGACGTTCAGGGCGATGTATGGAGTCTATTCCTAGACGAGCCATGTTCGGTTATCACAAGGGATCAGAATTAATAATGGGAGTTTGTTTGCTTTTTATGGCCAACCTGATCTACCTAGCTCGGTGTTTATGGGTGGTAATAATTAAACCTTCACCATACTCACAGGGCTCATGTATTATAATAAACGTCATAAGCATATATTATGATAGATGACGCACGGGCATGATGGTTCATGCTCATAGACCTCGATCTATGCATATTTGTGTAATATCTACTTCATGTGATGTTCCTGTGGTCGAGGTGGTAATATATATTATCCCGCGGAGTAGGCACTTGAGTAACCTGAAATGAAGTCTCGTTTGTACAAAAAGAATAGTTACGTTTGTTGTTTAACGCCGCACTCTGCAATATTCCAACCATATGATGGCGGTCTGTAAATAATGGACCAGACAATCCAGTGATTGACATCATGAGCATCGATCCACGCCATTGGGATACAATGTGACATACATCAACCACGTCAGCGAGCCTAACCACCCACATCTCGCCTCTTACGACCAGCATAGTCGCCTTTTACGGCGAGCATGAGTTGCTGAAGACCTATTCTACCCCGGATATTCACGGGTGGAATAGTTAGGTAAACAATTCGGTACCTATTTTCAATTGATTTTTGCCAAAAATATCAATCATGATTAATTATTTTATTATACAAGCTGCTTAAAGGGATATGTTAAAGAAACTTTTGACTTTTCATTCTTGCAAATTTTTTAGTATTTTATGTCACAAAAGTTCACTCTGCAGTACAACTTACAAAGTCCGGTCCTCTTAGGCAATATGACGCATGCTTTTGACTGGAGATTTGACGTTTAAATCCCAAGGACCTTTTCATGACACAGCACGACCCGTAGATTTATATTACAAAGCGACGATAAAACATTACCTTTCCTTGTAGTGAAGAACATGATCATAAACTTCCCAAGACACGTCAAAAACGCCATCTTAAATCCGCCATCTTGTTTTCGGTTCCACGCGAGCTCTCACGTTCAGATGAAGGATTACATCTTGACGTTCATATTAATTATCAAACTATATCTCTTTGTTTGGCCAACTGCTGTCGCTTTGTGTAGGTAACAGGTGTGTTGAGGCTAAATAAATCACGAAAATGATGCCTTCTTCAAAACATCGTACAATCAGCCTTTGAGGTTTCAAATCCAGATATATGTATTCTGTCATTTGAAGGCAACTTCAAGGCGAACAGGTCATCAATATTAGACAACAACAAAACCCGCCAGAAGGTGGGATCGAGTTTTAGACAGCAGGACGTATTTCTGCTCATACCATCTGGTACTTTAATAATTATGGCTTGTTTTACTTTGAAAACTTTTTTTAATCATTTATCACGTTTTATCAGCCATCGGTCGCTGATATGTAGGCAATACTGTTATTTAAAGATAAAACCCTACACAGCGTCCAGTAAACTAAAATTCAACCATATGTTGCAAGATTGTAATCGCATTTTTACATGATTTCACTATCTCGACCTTCGAATTATTGACGTAATAGCATCCTTGGTTGTTATCAACAATTCAAGTTCACATATATTCGAAAAATATTGTATGCGGCACATATTTCATCCGGAGTAATACGGTTAATTAATGAGCCATGACAATGTAGCATTCGATCATATCTTAGAGATCATTTCAGGCAATGATGAAACACCTGATAAATAATTTACCTCGATTACCCTGTAATGTACATTGATTGACTTAGCATGACATGACACACATCTGAGCACCATTCTGTGCATTAGCGAGACACCAATAACAGTAACATATGTTTGTTTTATCCCGCGGCGGTTGATCTGAATGACCTGATGAGAAATCACTATCTGGGGGTCATATGGGTACGTATGTGTGAAAAAGGGTCCTCTTTACACCAACCTTAATATTATCTGGGTTGAACTGCGATATCAATATCGCAATTGATAGCTTGATTGACAGATGTTGTGTGTAATGAACATGCGATCGACAAACACATAGAGTATATGTAGTTCAGTACGCGGCAGAGTTTGACCTTGTTTTATCACGTAACATGGCGACAATAACTTCTGACCAGTCCTATCATAATATAACCTGTGTTATGATAACAGTCATCACGACATCGTAACACTAGCTTGTCATGGGTTTGAACCTCACTGTTTAATGCAAAGGGCAAATTGGTGCATGGTGTCTATGGACATTCGACAGTGACCCTGAAACGGTGCAGGTTTTTTTAAGCGAACAGCTGATTAAAAATGTGGAATAAACACATCAACGAAGGTAACAGAACAGTTGAAAAGAAAGAAACAGAAAAAGGAAATGGAACAGGAAATATATAGAAACAAACTTCCGTGTACCACATCAGCCCATCAGTAATCATGGGAGAGGTGATTTTTAAAGGGGGTCGTCTATGTACGTCGTTGAATTATTGCAATATTTAAAGGGTAACTAAGCTGGGGCAAACTCGCTCGCCCAGTGTGTACCGGCAGTAAAAACAAAAGCCACAACAAAAACTAAATGGTCATCCCATAGAGTATGTGAGTGTGCGAGTTGGTTTCAACGCAGCTTTGAACAGTATTCCAGTTATATCACGGCCTGTTAGCAAAATACTGATGTTGGAAGAAAGACCGAAGTGATGTTGGTCTTATAGACGCTTACATCCCCCGAGCACGGGTATGGTGGTGCTGACATACCTAGAAACGTAATCGGGGCGAACCAACATTTGAACCCACGTTCAAATGGAGGCAACTCTGCACAGCGAATTGCGGCGCCTTAGGCCTCCCGTGCCCCCTCACCCCTAGAAAGATTTATGATGCATAAATACAATCAACTATAATAAAGCAGAGATCAAAGTTAACTACAGCGACACTGTGCCGACCTCCATATTTATCCTGTTTACACAACAGTTGGAAGAGTCAGAATAAGGCTTTAGAAATACGTCAGAAACATCAACACATGCTAACCTGTTTAATTCTGTTTCCTATTGTCTGCGATATATTCAATCAGAACGTTACGACCCTGATGAAACACAAACAGTTATTATACCAAAGTACACTGTTGTAAATTTAAGCACAATAGTTAAATGGTAAATTGACCCTTTTATTGCCGTGAATCGAAATCTCATACCCCGAAAATCTCTTAAGCATGGTTCAGTGTCGATGAAACGACTGGAATGCCATAACTTCCACTCCAAAACATTCGTTCCAATGCAATAAAAAACGTTCCGCGTCTAGCGTAAAGATACACCGTCTGAGTATGCATCATTGTCGTATCCACTGCGCGCCAGCTTGTTTAGCAGATTTAGTGTGTAAATGGCTTGTAGTCGCTGACTCTTAGGAGGACAATCATATAGATCTGGGGTCTATAAGGTCCTCACAAAGGGACTTGTGCGTATATCTGGCCCGTCAGGCTTTGACAGAATTCTAAGGTCTCTTTGACCTCTTACAAACAAGCCGGTTTTCTGGGAGACATTTTAACGACCTACAGGGACAAGATCATAACACAAGAGGTCCCCAGGCCTTTGTTGAGCAGTCTCTCATTGCTATCAGAGATGTAGACTTCAACAAGTAATTGTAACTTGAATATACCGAGCCTTCTACTGTCACAGAGACTTGTGAAGTATAGACTGACGGCAGCCCTTTACTTAGGTCCCCATTAGAACTCATAGGTCAAAAGTAGCGCCATAGAGGTCACAACCTTTAACCCTAACGCTATTTATCACCGGGCGGTCTTATGAGATAGAATAGCTTCGGTGTTTATGTACTTTAAGAATTATTTGTCGGGTCAGCAAATGATATATGGTTTTGATCACAGGTCTGGACACAAGTATAGTATTGTTTGTCCAGCGACAATAAAGTCTGACCCAAGCGGTGGATATAAATACCTCGCTCTTGAAAAAGGTAGTAATCTTGTGGGATCTTTTGTGTGTAGTGTTGAAAGCGAGAAAATATTATCCATATGTTATTTACCTGAGAACAAATACGGGTACTTTTCATGTTGACAATTTATTTGGCAGGGTATATTTTATACTCGTAAAAGGGCAGCACGACAATTTGTGTCTCAGCGTTGTCATGTTTCGCTGAGTACATTGTTCGGATGCTGAAGAATAGAATGGGCACAAACGCTATCTGGGCTACAAATGCTTGGGTGTTTCTAGTTTTGACTTGCAGTTAATGAGTCTTTTAAACAAAGTAAACAGCTGTTATGTTTGATGAACATTGCTTCATGGTAATATCTTCACATCTTACAGACAGAAGGTTAGCGTGACCTGATGAAAGAAACTTCAGTGATATGATTTTGAATAACTTGTTAAAAACTAAATTATCAGAAAAGGTTTAAGTAAAAACAAAATGATAGGAAACACGTTTATTTGTTTATCATTAAATGTTTCCAAAAAAAAGATATCTATGAACTGTTGGGCGTTAAACGTGGCAAAAGTACTCTTCAGCCCAGGTTTTGGATTCGCATGGATAGATAGAGCAGGGCGTTTAATGTGGTAAATGTTGTCCTAAAAGTTTCAAACAAAGATGCGTTGATGTTGATCACGAGTTATGTACTAAATTGAAGTTTTACAGAGATATAGAATCGTAGAAAAATGTAAAATATAATTATCGTATAACACTCTGTAAATTAAGATGTTATACTCCGCGTTAATGATTGATAACAAGGAAACACAATATTTCATCAAGTGATGTGTGTTATATGTACCTGTACAGGTTTAAGATACGTTACTGCCATATCATAGTAATTACCATCATGTAAACAATCAGTATTTTATTTACAAGGGATTGTTTCATTATTAATTGCCTAGCACAGGGTGTATGCCTAGGTTGAAAGATACATTCTTATGTCCAACAAACCAAATGCAATACTGAATAATATTTTATGTAAGGTGTATGAAGAAATAAGTCAGTGACCTTCTTGCTGGTCATTGTACCAATGACAACTATAAATGTCAACAATTTAAATAAACGAAATTACAAAAGGTCGTTTTAGCACAAAACAATTGTAACAAGAACAGTTATCTGAACAGGCGGTTGTTTATAACTGAACAAGCGTAAGAGGATTGATTTGGCGTTGTATTACGCAAAATATCAGTCAAATTATTATTAGTATATCCAATATATATCACGTAAATAATACAGGTCTCACATCTCACGATGTAGCAGGGGTCAACGAAATATACAATGTGGGTTATCTATTCTATTATAAAATCAGAAGGGGCGGTCGGGTAGCCTAGTGGTTAAAGCGTTCGCTTGTCACGCCGAAGACCCGGGTTCGATTCCCGACATGGGTACAATGTGTGAAGCCCATTCCTGGTGTCCCCCGCCGTGATATTGCTGGAATATTACTAAAAGCGGCGTAAAGCCATACTCACTCATTATAAAATCAGAATATATATTTAGGAGGAAATACATAACCAACCCTGAATTGGATGTTTCTAAAAGCGTATTATGACGGTTGAGAGGCCAGGGAGACACAAGGGTCATCCACCTTCAAATGGCCAAAATTTAACTGAACCGAACTGACATCATTTGCTGTCGACTAGGGCGTCATCGTTCACATCTCTGGGTCCAAACAGGAACCAATTGGAACCAATTCTCTATCAGATGCTGAAACAAATCACCAGCAATCAGGAACTGCAAAAGTCTTTGATGGACATTCAGAAATTGGGAGCTACTTTTTGAAAAGGGCAAATATATTAACAGAAATTAAAGAACATCCGATTTTTTTGTATGACCATAGTTAATATGTCATGGTCTGGCGCTCGGCATTAAGGTGCTAAAACAAGGACTGGTCGGCTCGGAGTCAGTATACTGTGTCTGAGTGGGGTATTCATGCTAAACTGCGGCATGGTATCTCAGTGAGCTAGCACTATAAATCGGCATCAGTCCGGACTAGTACAAGCAGCCACACAAACACACACACGTACATGCACGTCGCTATATAAGTGCAATAATCATGGACGCGACGTTAAACCTCATTTCACCTGACCTCATATGTCACGGCAAGACCGATAAATTAGTAATATGGAATCGGGTGGTCCTGAACATCTTTTGAGTTGTACATATACTTGAATCAAATAGTTAACCATATACAGATTGAGAAAATGTTCCTTTCTGCTTTAAGTTAGAAAGATATGTACTAAATTGCGAGTATTTAGTGTCCTTACATAGCCACACAACCGCCGGTTATTTTCGGAATATCATGTAAAAAAAATACATTGTTCCCTTAATGTCGGGTGCCTTATTTCTTTACTTCAGTATATTTACAACTCATCTTCATCTTTTTGTCATCATGCAAATGATGGATGATGAATTATGCAACACAACTGCATTTGATAACGTTTCTGAATGGCATATATATATATATATATATATATATATATATATATATATATATATTAGTCGGACATTCACTCTGCTGTGCATAACAAACGTTGTCCCGTTGACGGCGTAGCACGTGCGGATACGTTTACGTCATGGCCCCACGCTATGCTCTGTAATTATTTGACGTTATTTTCAAAGATATTAAAGTAATCACCGCGCCTTCTCCTGACCACATTACGTAATTGTGTTGCATATTTTCTCGACACCTCCCACTGAAGTGTGCGTTTTACTTCCATCTGTAAATTACTCCCCTTTGCAAGGAAGCTTATTCGAGCATTAACCACCCTTAAAATAACACTAATTTCTTTGTGGGATATGCACGAGATTAACAAAAAACGATGCAACCTTAATAAAGATCTATTCACCTGAGCTAAATAAAATGGATTGAAAATGAGAGTGATTCGATATAAATTAATAGGGCTTTTCTTTCGGCAATCAATTTGGCCCGTATCCGCACAGGCCA
Source organism: Haliotis rufescens (assembly GCF_023055435.1). NCBI lineage: Eukaryota > Metazoa > Mollusca > Gastropoda > Lepetellida > Haliotidae > Haliotis > Haliotis rufescens. Next base: position 52,872,234 of record NW_025963779.1, on the reverse strand, counting down.
TCTGACATTGTGGTATTACAGTATGAAGCATTTATGACGCCCGACTACTGGACCAAATGAGAGATCGTTACAAAAAGCTAACAAAAACATTTTTATGATCACCACTCAAATCGGACTATTTCATAACACTGCATTGACAGTGCACAACTTCATGCAGCCGAACGTCCACAGAAGCCCGGCCGAATCTATTGTACACGTTTCCGTTCCAACAACAGCAAATCAAAGATTATTTAAGCATGTTTTGGTTTTCAAGAGAATGGTACGGCACGTCTTGTGCGGGATCGTTGTCGCTGCTCCCCTGTCAATAAGCAGTGAAATTATTGTAAACTGATGCACAAATTATGCAATTTGATATCAATTTGTTGGTAAGAGATCCGTTCAACCGCTACAAAGAGAAGATAGGATTATAGAACCCCGGAACCTCTTTCATCATTTTCCCTAATTAAGGTGAGGTTTGCACTTGTAATTACGCTTTGCAGCATTCTAATTTCTGACAAAAATTACCCTTAACCACAATTTATTTGCGGCTTCAGCGTCTGTCGGTCTCTTAGGTTCATGTCGCCGACACCGCGGTCATTCACAATGAAAAGGTGTGGGAGCTACATAGGTGGCGGCCGTGAGGTGAGGGGTGGCATAACGTGCGGCGTGGCATGGACGTTGGGGCACCTACTGGTGGGGTGGGTGGGACGTGTGAGGGTAGTAGGGTGATTTGGGTAAGATTAAGAGATTAGTTTGTGGGAGAGTCAGACTTGAGTGGATGGCTACAGTCAGCAACATGACCGCTATATCGCGGCGGCCTGTACGTCATCGAGTCTGGACAAGGCAACCATTGGGTGATCGCATGAGCAGAATACACGTAGGTCACATTGACATACAGTGAGCCAGAACATACATTGTAATCATCCTAGTTCAGTCGGCTCTTACCACGTGGATGGGCGCTGGGCGTTATACTGCTTTGTGAATCTAGATGGTTTGAACGGCATGACTGGTGGTTGGTGTTGATCAGAGAGGCAGTGCATGCGGTTCTGGTTGATTTCTGGAATTGTGTGGTGTCGGTTGAGTTGGTGACTGGTGACAGGGTTGGTGGCTGTAGTAGTGGTGGTGTGGGCTGATGGGGTGGTGACAGGGTTGGTGGCTGTAGTAGTGGTGGTGTGGGCTGGTGGGGTGGTGACAGGGTTGGTGGCTGTAGTAGTGGTGGTGTGGGCTGGTGGGGTGGTGACAGGGTTGGTGGCTGTAGTAGTGGTGGTGTGGGCTGGTGGGGTGGTGACAGGGTTGGTGGCTGTAGTAGTGGTGGTGTGGGCTGGTGGGGTGGTGACAGGGTTGGTGGCTGTAGTAGTGGTGGTGTGGGCTGGTGGGGTGGTGACAGGGTTGGTGGCTGTAGTAGTGGTGGTGTGGGCTGGTGGGGTGGTGACAGGGTTGGTGGCTGTAGTAGTGGTGGTGTGGGCTGGTGGGGTGGTGACAGGGTTGGTGGCTGTAGTAGTGGTGGTGTGGGCTGGTGGGGTGGTGATAGGGTTGGTGGCTGTAGTAGTGGTGGTGTGGGCTGGTGGGGTGGTGACAGGGTTGGTGGCTGTAGTAGTGGTGGTGTGGGCTGGTGGGGTGGTGACAGGGTTGGTGGCTGTAGTAGTGGTGGTGTGGGCTGGTGGGGTGGTGACAGGGTTGGTGGCTGTAGTAGTGGTGGTGTGGGCTGGTGGGGTGGTGACAGGGTTGGTGGCTGTAGTAGTGGTGGTGTGGGCTGATGGGGTGGTGACAGGGTTGGTGGCTGTAGTAGTGGTGGTGTGGGCTGGTGGGGTGGTGACAGGGTTGGTGGCTGTAGTAGTGGTGGTGTGGGCTGGTGGGGTGGTGACAGGGTTGATGGCTGTAGTAGTGGTGGTGTGGGCTGGTGGGGTGGTGGTGTGGGCTGGTGGGGTGGTGACAGGGTTGGTGGCTGTAGTAGTGGTGGTGTGGGCTGGTGGGGTGGTGGTGTGGGCTGGTGGGGTGGTGACAGGGTTGGTGGCTGTAGTAGTGGTGGTGTGGGCTGATGGGGTGGTGACAGGGTTGGTGGCTGTAGTAGTGGTGGTGTGGGCTGGTGGGGTGGTGACAGGGTTGGTGGCTGTAGTAGTGGTGGTGTGGGCTGATGGGGTGGTGACAGGGTTGGTGGCTGTAGTAGTGGTGGTGTGGGCTGGTGGGGTGGTGACAGGGTTGGTGGCTGTAGTAGTGGTGGTGTGGGCTGGTGGGGTGGTGACAGGGTTGGTGGCTGTAGTAGTGGTGGTGTGGGCTGGTGGGGTGGTGACAGGGTTGGTGGCTGTAGTAGTGGTGGTGTGGGCTGGTGGGGTGGTGACAGGGTTGGTGGCTGTAGTAGTGGTGGTGTGGGCTGGTGGGGTGGTGACAGGGTTGGTGGCTGTAGTAGTGGTGGTGTGGGCTGGTGGGGTGGTGACAGGGTTGGTGGCTGTAGTAGTGGTGGTGTGGGCTGGTGGGGTGGTGACAGGGTTGGTGGCTGTAGTAGTGGTGGTGTGGGCTGGTGGGGTGGTGACAGGGTTGGTGGCTGTAGTAGTGGTGGTGTGGGCTGGTGGGGTGGTGACAGGGTTGGTGGCTGTAGTAGTGGTGGTGTGGGCTGGTGGGGTGGTGACAGGGTTGGTGGCTGTAGTAGTGGTGGTGTGGGCTGATGGGGTGGTGACAGGGTTGGTGGCTGTAGTAGTGGTGGTGTGGGCTGATGGGGTGGTGACAGGGTTGGTGGCTGTAGTAGTGGTGGTGTGGGCTGATGGGGTGGTGACAGGGTTGGTGGCTGTAGTAGTGGTGGTGTGGGCTGGTGGGGTGGTGACAGGGTTGGTGGCTGTGGTAGTGGTGGTGTGGGCTGGTGGGCTGGTGACAGGACAGGGTTGGTGGCTGTAATTGAGGAAGTGTGTGTGTGTGTGTGTGTGTGTGTGTGTGTGTGTGTGTTTGTGTGTGTGTGTGAGAGAGAGAGAGGGAGATGGTAGGAATGAGGTGGTTTTTAGATGTTAGAATGTGTAATGGGTTGGTACTTGTTGTAGTTTCGGTGTGGATGGGTGGTTAAAAGTACTTTTTACAATTCCTGATGACACTGACGGTCTGAAGGGTAGATTGAGTTACACTGGCAGTACAGTTCTGATTGAGTTCTAAAGACAGTTTTCTTCTTGGTGTGATAGGAAGGGGTGTTAGTTACAACAGGTGTGTGGTGGATCAAGCCGTTGTTGAATGAGTACATCTATATCAGCTTCGAATCTGCTACAACGTACCCGAAGATTTCATTCTGTTGTTGCGTCACATAAAAAGAGAAAATGGATGACTAATAGAGCCATTAGTAGAAGGACAATAACTCATGAAATTTGACTGTTCATTCACGTGTTCAATAATTTTTGAAATTCAGATTACATTAAATTATAATCAGTGGGGAATTGGCGTAAAGAAGAATGCTATAACAAAATTAAACGTTTTCCAAAACGGTTATTTTCATCACAAAGGTAAAATGCTTTCATGAATATTAATAATGATGACGAATAAAAAAAACTGTGAACAAACAATGCCAAACTTTTTTATCTTGCGATTGAGTACAAAGTCTCTCCAAAGTAACATAAAATTCCTGACACAAATCCGGTTGGAAAACCTGTTTCAAAGCGCCTATAAATCATCTGAAATCAGATCTGTAAATCTCTAGACAAGGATCCATGTTGTTTGAATCATTAATCAGCGCCGCGTATCTCTGTCACCCAATAGCTATCACCCATCGCCGTAACTGCGAGCCTGCAATCACTTAACCAATCAAAACCTGCGAGGGGTCACAATCACTCGATCGTTACCGGTCATTATTGGGCGATGATTGGATAGTCAGCAGGCGGTCGTATGTGATCATTACGTTGACCACTGGTCATTACTAACACTCCATAATTCATCGCAAATTGACCGCCTGGACTGAATGGTCATTTTCTGGAGTTAGAATACACGCGGTTAGAATGGGCCAGTGATTAGATAATAGAACAGGGGGTCTGAAGCTGCGGCGGCCGGAGCGCTCGGACACTGGGACAGCTGGTCAGATTTGGGACAAGCTATAATCATCTTGTTATTGCAGGAGATACAATCATACTGTACCTGGCCAAGGATGGTCTGTTCAAGAAATGGGATATTTTCTGTTACGATTTTCAAGAGCCTTATAGGGACCGGATGCTAGGTTACATCGTTTTAAGCTCTCTTGTAATTCTGGGATTTTCTGGTGATGACACGACTTGATACAGAAGCAGTGTCGGTCTCTGACTACGCCCACATCAGTTTTCGTTTGAACCCCTTCTTCATCAGGAACATTTCGTTGATTCTGTTTAGTTTGCAGATGTTCTTAAAGATAAAACAATGTACATTTAAGCAAATAACAGACGTTCCAAACTATATAAAAACACTCTAAAGGAATATGATAATTTTATATGCTTAATCTTTCTAAATAATAAACTATAACAAAACATTTAAATGGTAAATCAAGAATTGTGTCAACGTTGCTTTTGAAGAGTGACATCTTACGTTTCAGTACCTTTGATCCATGATTAAATGGTATCATCACTATCAAATAAATCACTAAAAATCGCATGCTTATGATATAGCGTACAAAGGACATAGTTTAGCAGAGATTTCTTACGATTATGGAAAGTGTTTTGCTGCTTTTATTCATAATTTTCTTCATGCTTGTTATTTGTAATGAAATACATACGAAATCTACATAGCTTCGTCAAACAGGATTTCGGACCCAGAAAGGTGTAACGTGTTCTTTACGAAACTTGTTATTTTTGCCTATGGTTTGATCTTAAATTACTTGGTGTACTGTCAAACTTTTCTTGACAAAATCCTTTCGCCACTGACTCATTGTTTACGGCGTAAAACAAATTTAACAATTAAAAAGTTCAGTTTGGAGACACTGATGAGTCTTAGACTGGCCTATTCTGGCACAGTGTCCTGACTGTGTCGACCTGGATTCTCTTCGACTTGACGGACCGGTACATCTGCATGGGATTAACAATGGACGTGCCATGTCGCACTTTCGCACATCAGTTCAATCTTGCAACCACAATCGTTATGCGACTTCTAAACAAATTATTTACAAAGGCTTGTGGTTTTATGGCCAAATAATTGCGTCTAAGTCGATACGGTTATATTAACGATGGATAGCCTGTGTAACGGTTGGGGAAGAGATCAGATAAAAGTTATTACAGAATGCCGTAATCAAGGCCAATTAAGGGATTTCTCGCTGCAATAAAACGTCCTTATCTATTGGTGGTAATCAGTAATGTTATAAAGAAGTTCCGGTGTTAAAAAAACATGGATTGTTTCAAACGAGCTCCATGGGTTATAAGACCTACAATGAAAGTGATGATTACGCTGACTACGGAAGTGTTTTATTTTCAGCAGTTCCTGATTATGAAAATTGGAGCAAATATAGCTTCATTGACCGAGGGGATATCCCGTACAGTCATGTTGCGCAAGCATGTTGACATGGGGTCGTGGACATTAAAAGCCCCATTGGTATTGTCAACAATGCCATTTTACGATGTTAGTTTCATTTAATAGTTAATATCCAGTTGTTATAGTTTCCTTAAGGTGCGCTTGTTGAGTTTGTTATTAAATCAAATTAACTTTGGGGGTCCTATATTAAAAAACGGCTTTGTTATTATATCGGTGACTATTAGCAGGGCATTGTTTCAAATTATAATTTTATATGAGGGGGTGGTAGGGGGTAGAGGCTGGGGTGATGTAGGGTAGTACTCAGTGGGGTGGGATTAGGGGGTAAGGTTGAGGTAGAGCCTTAGTGGAAGGACGACAGCAGTACGATAGATGGTTGGGTGGGCTAGGGGGAGGGTCGAAGGGGGGTAGGTAGGTGTGGGCATGGGGTATGGTAGGGAAGGTAGGTGAATAGTAGGAGGAGAGAGGGCAGAGGGGACAAGCGACAGGTAAAGAAGACAGACAGGGGAGGTAGGTGTAGAAGAGGCAGGGCTAAGGTAGTGTTGTGTAGGGAGTACGGTAAGGTAGGCTGGAGGTAAGGTGGGAAAGGCAGGGTATGGTAAGGTAGGGAGGGGATAAGGTGTAAGGAGGTGTAACGTCGCGTCCAAGACTATTGCTCTTATATAGCGACGTGCCTGTGTATGTGGCTGCTTGTACTATTCGGGACTGATGCCGATCTATAGTGAGTGCTAGCCCCTTGAGATACCATGCCGCAGTTTAACATGAATACCCCACTCAGACACAGTATTCTGACTCCGAGCCGACCAGTCCTTGTTTTAGCCCCTTAATGCCGAGCGCCAGAGAGGGTAACAAGTACCATCTTTTAACTTCTTTTGGTATGACGCGGCCGGGGATCGAACCCCGGACCTCCCGCTCTCCAGGCGGACGCTCTACCACTAGACCACGGAGGCTGTCCAAGGTAGATATAAAGCCAATAGGGGATAATATACAAGGATGGTTATAGGAGCACATGTGAAGGGATCTGGTAGAGAGATCAGAAGCGCTACTGGTTCTATGGAAGATGGGGTAACATTGTGAGGGGACATGGTCTGAAATATGGGTTGGGAATCTTTTCGGAGGTAGGTATAGGAGTGGAAGGGGACTCACTGGGAGAGATAAGTGTGGGGGTAATAGTGGACAGGGGTTAAAGTAGGGTATGGTAGGGGTATGGGCAGTACACCACAGCCCCGGACAATTATATAATCTGTCAATTTGGATCTTACGAATGAGAAAAAGACGTGTACTCCAAAATGAAATGTTGGATCTGGGTGTTAAACTAATTGCATGTCGTAAATATTCCCCGGGTGACGGTGGGAATTAGACGTTTCTATTGTGTTATTCAAGATCCAACAGTACACAAGTGGTCAGTTCGGTGTTTCTGGCACTAAATGTCACACCTGCGCATTGTCTTACTTGTCGGAAACGATAACGACAATAGCGACGCGGATACAGACCGGATTACGACCAACACTACTTGACGACATGGAAGACGTCACAGGCTATACATTGTGGAGGCAAACCACCCAGCACCTATACGTCATCCACTAACGCGACCACGGCACTTGAAAGGATGGCTTTTCAACAATCACTGTGCATGCTAAATCAAATCTTGATCGTGACCGTGGTTTATTCTTTTCAATTCCAATAGAGCCATGCTGGGGGTACGGCCAAAACGTGAATGATAACAATAGGTCGAATTGGGGATTTCGCCCTGCTAAGTTTGGAATGAGGGAATTTAGGGTTTCGCTCCTTACGGTCGAGAACACCCTATGTCGTAATGCGGTTGTCTATTGTTCGACTCCTAGCACCCCCAATAGGCAAGTTATCAACGCTATCTTCTTTAAAATTATGCTTTTAAAGAATGGAAAAGTTCCCGGCTGAGATGACAATAAATTGCGGGGCCTCCGGTAGAAGAGCTTTGAGCTTACCATTCGGTTATTGTTATATTGGCGCTTGGATCATTCAGACAAAAGGGGGGAGGCACTGCAGCGGGGGGAGAACGCTAGGGTTAAATGGGATTATTTGAAGCTTGATGAAAGCAAAATTCTTTAGAAAAATGAGAATTTGGTGTCGAGAGGGTCAAAAGGTCGTTTGGGATTGTCAGTGGCGGAGGCTTAAGACGTGTAATTCACCAAAACAAACTTAAATCTTTCACTGGAAATAAACATTGCAATGGCTATCCCATTGAGGGTAGACAAGTCAGTGGTTTGATGAAGTGACCGGCATAATGAAGTTGTTTATAGCATCCGGTAAGACGTGTCTGGTCTGGTGAAAGGTCATGTATCAATCTTTCTCAAACAGAAGATCAGAGAGGATAAGATAAGAGAGGAACTGATCTGGACATGATATACGAGTATATTTAGCTTGTCACATATTCAAAACGGTTATGTGTATTAATTCTTATTTCGCTTTCGTTTAGAATATCACAACGCTGTGTCAATGCATGATAGACATGCTTATCAAATATAGTCGCCGCAAATCCGTTTCTGACATTACAATACAATTACGCATTTTACATTTTCATAATTATACACATAGATCAAAGAGGTATTCATATAATCTCCGCAATGTTTTGAAACAGGTCATTCAAACAATGCTTTACTGATCATAAAATGTTTCTTTTCGACATCACTATAACAAATGCTAACTACCAAGGGACAATGTCTGAAAATCAAGTAAGACATTTATTAGGCACCAGAACATGGAATTGAGCCGACTCATCAACAAACAACAGCTTTGCGCTTGGACGTTTCTGAAACCCTTGCATAATTAAACTGGAAACACAGTAGCCGCCTTAGATCGACTGTATCTTAATTACAGATAGTTAAGTTAAGTAGGTGAGTGAGTGAGTGAATGAACGTTGTTTTACGCCACAGCGAGCACCATTCCAGCTATGTCACTGCTCACTGTGAATAATCGGTTCTGGATCAGGCAAACAAGTGACTGTCTTATTGGGCACTAATTCACGCCGACGGAGCACTCTTCTGCCACGGATAACAATAGGAGTAGGACAGACTTGCTACTGCAGTTTATAGAACCAATGTGAAATATGTGTACGACTCATGACCTTTAAGGCCTTGATTCATCATCATTCAAATACAAAAATCAATTGTTTATAGTGCTGAAAAGGAACATTTCGTGGGCATGTAATTACGTATACGATGGACGTACTAGAAGTCTGGACTATACACGCAGACCATTTGATTGCTACGAAACTCCCCAAACATAAATCACTGATCATGGGTATCAAAATTCATTATTATAATTAATCCGTTATCAAAACACTCTTCCATTGTCGTCAAGACAAATGACCATGATAGCCGCGCACTAATCAGCAAGTTATGGATCATAATTCATACATTCTACACCCCCGTTTGTCTACGACCAGTACTAAATATCCATGTCTCGAGTACGACCCGCTTAGTGAGTCAATCATATGAACCACAGGCCCCCATAACCACGATCCTACTACTATTGTATTTTCAAGGGGTTATTTTTTTCTGGTCATGAAAAGGTCAACGGGCAGATGTCTCTATTTCTTGTTGGCTTTGATGATGACAAAACATGCCCTGCACGGTCGGGGAATTATGAAGATGTAAGCGTGCTGGGGTCAAGTTAACCTACCCCCGCCTCTTCTTAATGACCATCGGCTAGCCGTAGGTCAAGATATGTCAGTAGGCATGTGACCAGGTCGCCCACACACGTGTACATTTAGACTATGTGCTTGCTTCAGTGGACACTGCGGGAGGCATTGGTATTGTGATGTGTGTCTGTGTTAGTTTTTGTGTGCCTTTGATGAGAAGATTAGGATGAACATTATATTATACTGTATTGTATTGTTATTTAAACAGGAAACTGTGGAATGTGTCGTAATATTTTTAAAAACAACTGATATTAAATATTCACAACATTAACAAAATAAAAATAATAACAGGTCATACCAAACACCTTATGTTGTGCAAAATGACAAATGTCTTGGTATATCTGTGTCAGTATGGGTTTTGATGTGCCTTTTGATGTGAGAAAATAAGCCCGAACTGAGATTCTATATTGTATTCTGACACTAAACAAGAAAAGCCATGTTTGAAATTAAAATGATTTAAAAATAAATAACATAAAAACAGCAAGTATAATGATATAACGAGAGACTTCACGCCACCGGTTATGTAACGACGCAGATGTGGCAGATTCTTATAGGCTCTGGAACAGAATCGTGATTAGGTAATTACTTTCAGAGGTTCATAAAAGGTCATTGTCAGTCATTTTACTGAACACGGTAATGTTATTGTGAATTTCTTGATGGCGAAATATTTAGACATTTTGGCGTCTTTAGGAAGGGTCATCTACAATGGACAATCATTTTGTGCTGGTAGCACAAATGATGCATATGCTACTCAACTGTTGGTAGGGAAGTGCGACACGTTTATGGGACACCGAGGACAACAATGTAAGGATATGTTACTTATACTTTATTTATACTTCACATGAAGCTGGATGTAGTCATGAGTTATATCGTAATATGGCGAGGATTATTCCTGCTGATCCAGCTACAATTTACAACGTTTGGGGTACAAACGCGCATGTCCTTCCAACGAAGATTTCAAAGATCGCGATTCGACTCTTGCTTAAAGGTTGTTTTATCAGGATTACAACATTCAAGGCCTTCGTTAAGCTTCATAGTCGACATGTTGAGGACATATCCAAATTTTCTTCTCTTGACTTGTACTATGAACACTTGACTTGTCTTTGCGTGTGTTGGTGACGGATGTAACTGGTTGGGTAGGATAGTCCACATTCTCGCGAACACGTGGTGTCATCACTTATTGGTAGTGAGACATTAACACGAGCATATGACATATTTGGAATCCTACAACGGGGATTTCTTATGATTGTAGAAATGGTTTTGTCACTTCATGACATGATCAAATATGTTTCGTACAATGATGACAACATCCCTAAACACATCCAAATAGTCACTCAGAACATCCCTATCAAAGTTAAAGGGGAAGTGTACACGCAAAAATCACTTTCTTTCGTTTTCTAAACAAAACGCAATTTTAGAATTAATTAGTATCTGTGTTTGAAAATATACACTCATTTTTTTCACAGTGAAAGTAGGAAGCTCACAATAGTGTGAAAATGATATGCCGTTATGAGGCCTTCGTTTTTCGAGCTAAACAGGCCTGAGTTATCCCCCTTAGATTATGACGTAATTGGTGCCAATTCAACTGGGTCCCTGTCTATTCTCAACGCAAAAGATATAAAGTACCAGTTTGCGGTAAAACAACATGGCCTACGACACACACAGGCGCAGTGGTGACTCAGCATAACACTATGCTGGCTGGCATCTGAGACGCTAGAATCACACACCTAGACCTACACCACGTGAAGCGGCTCTAACAAAGCATGATGACGTCATAATGTTTATCAATTGGCACCAATGACGTCATATTGCAAGGGGCATAAGCCATGGTGTTTTTGTTGTGGAAATAGAACACTTGGTAAATGTGAAAAATATAAATCGTTTTAATGCGAAAAATATGTTAATTAATTGTGATATTTTTATATTTTGTCTATGACACTTCTAGGTTAACACTTTTAATGTGGAAAAAGTACAAGAAAAATAGGTTAATTTCCGTGTGAACTTGCCCTTTAAGAAGGATAATCTGCTTTAGAAGGCTGTTATGTTAATACACATATCACCCTTGAGATAGAAAGTAGGGACCCTCTGGTTTTATAAAAAGTTATCACATGTTAAATGAATTTTGTAAAAAAATGTCAAAGATACTTTCGTTGAACTTTAAACGTACCCGCATGTTGTGTTATATTTCAGCGACAACGATAAGGTAGCATACATTATTCTCCGTTTTTGAATCAATGTTTCGCACTCATCCGAAAACGTGTTAGTTGTCTTCTTGACCCATCACCCGCATTCCAAAGGCCACGAGGGTGATTAAATATGTCAAGTGTCATTTCGTTTTAATCTGGAATGCAATTCCGGTAATAATCAAGCTCTCGGGGGTTTCCGAAAGAACGTTTTTGATCCTTTTCCGGATGGCTGATTCCACATTTTCAACTACCCGTCTTTCCTGGGTATAATTTAGTGCAATGATGACCTGTCAGTTCCAAATGGTTAACTTCTTGAAAATAATTTTATGTCCAGAGGCATAAAGCGTGCCTTAATCGCTGGTGCGGTTTCTAGTACCTTGTAATTGGGCCGAATGGTCAGTCGGTCAAACGTCCATCACGTGTTTTTTCATGGGGTATGGTGGTCATAAGAAATACAACCGTTGACAAGAAATCTCAAAATATGTTCCATGAGGGATATTGTTAGATTATAAGTTATATACGAATGTTGCTCATAGAACCACGGAGTAAGACAAGATCTCTTTCTTTTCTTTGCGTGTTTTTATGTCGATGTTTCCCCCATTGTAAACGTCTTACATTGTGTAATTACCCTTACTGCCCAAATGACACCACTGACTTACCTTATTTAGTTTCGGGGCCAAACTGCAGAAACAGTCAATTCTCTTATTAGTCAGACATCCATTTTTTATGATAAACATATTTCCGGAGATGTTGTTCAGATACACTTAATTCGAATATAAAAGACATCCTTTTTTACGATATTTAATAATTATATCAGATAACATAAAGATGTTGTATGGATGACGGTTGCTTGATAAAGGTGAAAGATGCAACATTGAAGAGAAATAACCAAGATATATTGGTATTCATAAAACGTGTTGTCATTACGTTATAATTAACTTAAGGCACATAAAGGTCTCAATGCAAAATGTCAATATCAGGCCACGTGATCTTGTGTTAAGTCTCAGTAAATCAGGTATACATAATGGCATCCACGTTTATGTCCAGGAAACCATGTCTGAGAAAACTAATAATCCAGATGCTTGTTGGGATTATCGTTAATCCTATGTCACGCAGCTAGATGTAAATGCTGTGCTATGTGTTTTACTGATCAAGAATACTATGGTGAATGTGATGGTAGAGACATAAAAATGTCAGTCTAATATCAAGATCCTGTTATTGCTATTTGGCATGGAAAGTTCATCAAAATCTGACACAAGCATCAATTGAAATGAACTGCACGAACACTTATCTCTTTATCAATGTTTTGCTTGACCACCGAGTGACCGTTAGGGCTTTATCGCTTTTTGACCAATGTCCGGGGCGACTTGACCACACAAAGCGTGCAAAAAACGTGCGTCGGGTCACATTGGCCCTTGTCCTTTGACCAATAAGTCACCGAGGGGTCAAGATATTTCTCGACCTATCTACCCGAATTAAAGGGCCTTTGTTCCGGGTGTGCTGGACAAACGTTAAGCAGTGAAAAGAACATAGCAATCGCTTTTTCTAGTGTCGGGTTTGAACCAACAACGAGAGCCTTTGGTCTTCGTGTCGCGACCGTCGTGAACTGTGCTCTAACCCTATGGTGGTCATTGGAGTGGTCAATACAACCAACATGAAGTGGTCATTTTTGAGGAAATGATGAATAGTAAAAGGGCATTGATTGATTTGAAATTTAGGATTTTGTTGGAACCGTTTCTTAAGGGTCATTGAATTTCAAAATGCTCTTCCGGTTTGTGTGGAATGATTTGTTGTCAAACAAATTGATCAAATGTTATCCGGTCAAGAGTTTCTTACAAAATATTTTCAATAAATTCCAATTTGAAATCAGAAAGACAAGCGCTATTGTGCCAGGTGTAACTGGAGTTATTCAATCGAAGTCTGAATTTAAATTTTTCTCAACTTCAAACGAAGCGAAACGGATAAATGGTGCCGAGGAATGGATGCCGCCCATTGATGAATATACCTGTGGTTATGTGATGAAATTGTTTCATTCAAAAGTTAGATTTAAAGAAAATACTTTCATCAAATGATTTATTTCAGTATTGCGTATTTTACATTTCTGAGAACGACATTCTGATTTGGTATTAATTATCGTAAGTTTGAGGACTTCTAAAAATCAAAAGGAATTTAAAAGGGAAAAAAGTAGAGTCTTGGAAGGTTGGATCATGGAATGAAACCCAGTTTCCGACATGTCAGTGATCAAATCATGCAATACTGTAATGTAATCCCACTTCAAACATCTCCTGGAGGATCTGCATTAAAGTACCACTTTTACATAAAGTCGAATTGCATTTTGGACGTTTTGAACATGGAATTTGCAATTTTCAGTTGGAATAATGACACTCTTTGATAGCAATAAACAATAAAGAGGCCTTTAATTTTCTTTTACTTTTGACCTTTTGAAAGGACCGGAATATTCAATTTTTTTCTGATTTTTTTGTAAGCGATTGTCTGAATAGCAGGAAGAAGAGCGAGAGAGATTGTACGATAGGGCGGAAGGGAGTCGGGGATCTGTCCATGTAGGCAATGGGTGCTTGGGGGTAGGCTCTGTGGAGACCAGGGTAGGTCAGGGTGAGGTTGGATTTGAGAGAGGGACAGGGACAACTATTTCTGTGTGACTGACCGTCAGGTACTATAGGGATTAACAGATACATTTCATACACAGGGCACGTTCCCCGAGGCTATGTAAGGGGTAGAGTGATCGAGAGAATCCAGACGGTAGTATTTGTCCTTGGGGTTAAGATGAGTTGTTGGAGAGGGCTAGATTGTAGTTGGGTAATCTGTTGAAACTGTACCTTAGTGTAATCATTGTGGAATAATTGTACATTGTCAAATGAGTATTTCAAAGTATGTATACATTAATGCGTGGCTGAAACAGATAGGGGAGATATAACATTAGTGACAATGCGGATAAAAATGCGAAAAAAACGAAGATAATGTTATCATTTATTATGGTGTGGGGTTGCTCATAGGTGGCCAAATGGTTTAAGGCTCACAGAGTTCGCTACGTAGCGTTGCAGACCTTAGGCGTGTCAGAAACTGATAAAACTGGGTTCGAATCCGAGAGTACGATTGTTTCTAGGTTTGTCAGCACAATACCCCAGCATTTCTTGCGTCTCGTCGGGCTTAAAAGTGACACGTGTTTCAAAGAGGCATTTAAACAAACACACTATACCTATTTTGAGATAGCGTTCTTACGAAATTGAATGATAAAAGTGTCATCATGAATATACAATAGCTATCTAGAGATGCGATACAGCTATACAATATTGTCTATCATCCACAGATGACGTCAGATAACGCGATAGCTGATATTTCTCCGCGTGATGGATTGGCCATGCTTTTTCATTTCATCCATGGAGATGCTCTGCCGTCTCACATCACCGTATACAGCCTTCATCTTGACAACACCGTTGCCATCGTATTCCTAAAAACGTATAAATATTTACATTCTTGGTATGAAAGGTTGTTTCGACATGATGTCAATACCTAAGACACATAGCATAGCAAATCACGACGAAAGGTCGTTAAAATAGTGCCTGAAGCGAGATCACTTCATGTCGAGAACCCGAAGGATAGTACTAAAAGAAGCAATAAAAACCGACATTAATAAGGATTTGGGTATTGTTTACTGTCCGGTGTCTTGTAAACTCTTGTCACCGTGAACTAAAACGGACAATGATTTATCACTTTTTATATCAATCACTCAAGGGTAAATGAAGGAATATTTTTTATGGTGAGTTCTCCGTTGTGATCCGGCATAGACTCGGAAACCTGATCCACGGTCGAGACCAAGAAGGTCTTTACGGATTAGGATCATGGACGATTGTTAATGTCAATTAAAACTCAACATCTGGTCATTATTTTCATTATGATATTTGAACCAAGGCTAATAGGAGCTTTTGTCCACGTGTATGTTGTTTATTCCGTGCGATACGCCTTATAACTTCCTATTACCATATTTATATCTAATATACCAATATATATTTTTTTGATTATTATTGAATACCACTTTCATCAATATTCCAGCTATATGACGGTGGTACATCTTATCTGTTATATATTTAGTATTGGGAGTATTTGTCTTGTGTTAATATTAAAGCGTATAACATGTGGTTGCTTTAACTTCGTAGACTAACATTTAGTGTCGGAAAAAAAGTAATCTCATTTCTATAACGGTTTCAGAGAAAACAAACATACCACTGTCGTAATTGTGTTTTGGGGTGCCAAGGGACCTTACATCAGCTGCCAATGTGTATCACCGTTCAGAGTCGAGATGGTCAGTGTCAGACCGATATTTTTATTCATCAAACATGTAACAAGTTACGTCTTAAATGTAGTAACCATGATGTTATGAATGGTTAACTAACCACATAGTCCTTACATAACACATAACACATGGCTGTATATGCGACAGTATGGTCATGTTTGGTGCTCCCCTGTCTGATGTGAACAAACACAGTTGCTTGAAATGTATACTGATCCGGTGACCCCATTCCTGAAATAAACAGAAATTTATTTCATCATTCCTTATATGTCCTTGTCGTTTGTTATATCTTATTATCACTCGGTAAATATTATAATTATTTAGTATATCTTCTAGTGATTTTGTATATCTTATTATCAATTAGTATATCTTGTCATTTTGTAGATCGTCTTGTCATTTAGTATATCTTCTTGTCATCTTGTATATCTTATTTTTATTCAGTATATCTTCTAGTCATTTAGTACATCTACTTGTCATGTTGTAGATTATTGTCATATTGTGTATCTTCTTGTCCTTTGTGTAGATAGTGTTGTTATTTAGCATACCTTCTTGTCATTTGGCATGTAATAGAAATAGTACTTTTGGCAGAAGTCTTGATCAGACAGGGAAATGTTTTATTGTTGACACTGAAGCAAAATAACATATGGCCAGAATGTTCAAATCAATGGCACTTCTTTATCACACAGTCTTGAAGTGTGTTTATTTCCGTATTTCAAGTTGATTCTTAATCTATCGCGAGAAGCATTGTAACCGTTTTTATTACAAGTATAACAACCTGAACGGGGTGTTCTATGACAGATGTTTGAAGACCATCCTTAATCCATGCGATTTACAAGACACTAAATTGGTGATAACATTTCGGATTTGGGACGGCCATCTTGGATTCGGTTTATCTTAGTTGATCGACACTTGCCAACAATAACATGTCCACTCAACACACAATGACCGCTGGTCATTGAACGATTATAGCAATTTTATCGGTGCCTCACAATTCCCGATTTAAGGCCAAATTTTTAGATTTCATCTGCTGACGGAATATTTGTTCTACTAAATAAATAGATGCTTCGATTTATGAAGATCCGTGTCATAAACTATTCTGGGAGTTTGGAGTCGTGAAATTGTCAAATTGACCGCGTGTAAGCCGACGGAGAAGATGGAATGGGCTCTAAAATCTTCACTTCGGGAGTAAATTTGACATTTTATTGTAGCCAATGTTTAAATGAGAATAATTTGAGGCATATCCCCAACACTCTTAGAGCGCGGTGTTATTAACGACACTCGGTACCGGCCGTACACTCAGATACTTGGTCGTAGCGCATTTATATTCTTGGCGTTTAGAGGCTGGTTAAAAAAAGTAAATATTTTGTATCTAAATAAAAGCAACAAAAGCCATTTCCTTAATTATAAGAAATCTCAGCAGAAAGCAGAGTCCCTTGTACGATTCCGACTTTATAATAAGCATGTGCGTTTGAATCTATCAATTAGTTGACGATACCACGTAAAGACCCCCAAAATATATTTATTGTGCATATGCTAAAGTAAGATCTACCAAAGCAACCTACCCCGGACATTTCGATTAAAGTAGATATGTTTCATGGAATAGATACAGACGTCACTCATATTCTTGACATTATGTAGCAATGACCTGAACAACACACGAAGAAGAAATGTTGTATAATGTTACATCTCGTACATCAAGCAATCTGATCAGAAAGATCATCCAACATGTAATAATTTTCTTATGAAGAATTTTCCGTGTGAAGATCCTTTTTATTCATAAGGTTCGTGCAAAAAGAATTGTTGAACATGAAAAAAACGTATAGGCGTGTGCCAAGAACATGCCAATATTTATCTTTGTCCATATCTGTCAAAGCTATGGACATTTTGAAGACTTTTTGCATCTGTACCAACGGTTCTGTTTGATGTTTTTATTATCGGCGATCCCCTTTGAAATTGGAATCGATAGCAAAAAGAAATGACAACGCTTATTAAACGCAGTTTTCATAGTCAATTTAGCTTGAATTCTCGCTTGCATGGGTGATTAAACCTGCCCATGATTTTTGCAATTAAAACAGGTTTAAGCGCTAGCTGTGACAAAGACAAGTCCACCGACACTTCGGCCACAGGGTTGGACATGTGGTCATCCCTGTTGGGCATTGCTTGGGGCTTGGTCAGTTTTGTTAGGGTCAGGCACCAGAGCGCGTGGGGTCGGGGGTCAGTCCAGAGGGGGTCAGGGGCCATCGGACAACTGTCTAAGGTCACTGGTGGGGTCGGTCACCTCGGTCGCTGATTATCTTTTTATGAATTGAGCTTTATGGTGTGGTTTTCTTGTCTATTATTACAATGCCCCATCTCTTTAATACCAATTCCATTTCAAACAGAGGCGCAAGAGTGCATCTGCCCTAACGTGTGGCGTACTTCATCATTACAGGACGTCGGAAATTAGACGAAAATAATGAAATAAGCTACATCTCCCTGCTTGACCACGCATTACATTGATGACCCGGGCAGATCAGTGAAGACAATCAAGAGAGGATCGGTCAGTGTCAAACATGCCTCTCTGAAAGCAGGTGTCCAACAGGGATATGTTCTCCGTCCTATACTTTTCTAATATTTTACCAACAAAACATCTGGGCACAGATAATCACCTCCTGCCCTACCCCTCAGCGTCCGGCATCTCCAGATACAGCGACACGATGGCACGCGCTGACACTCAAAATAGAGATTTAGATGTGTATCAGGGCAATATGATAATATAATGGACCTATCTATCATGCATGTCCAGTTGGGTATATCATTATACGCCTACTCGTTTACTGTCATCAGTGGTCAATATGTTTTAAAATACCGAGGGAATGTTTCTTGTAATTATCACATCCCCATAATCCTATAACTAGCTCGATCATATGCTCCATGCATTTTTTATACAGCCAAGGATAAAACTATCCCCATTATATTGTCGTCACCCTCCTTAGCGATATGTAAAGGTAAAGGCATTTCAAACAATTATTGGTAGATAGGCTCTACTCATGGGTACGTTTTCGATTAAATCTACAACAATAGTTGCAAAGGGGAAATCTGCTAAGCCAAAATTATTTACCTCTTTGTGTGTGACTACACTAGCATTTCAATAGAACCATAGCACAGCATAAGTGTCGCGATCATATGCTTAGTGCATTTTACATATTGTCAGTGATAACACGTTACCCATTGTTGTCAGGCTCCTAAGGGCTTCGTACATGTAAATTCCTTTTTAAACGATTTAAACAATTTCTGGTATACAAGCACCACTCACAGGTACTTTAACGATTAACTCTATAATAGATGCAAGAAGAAAAATGTGCTGAAGCAAAGTCTATTTCGTTCATTGTGTCTATATATATAATGAGGATCTACACCATCGCTTTGTTGCATCACAGAAATATGAGATCCTGTCTCTAAAGCATCTAACATTTGAAAATGCTTTTGGAAAACGTCCTGTAACAGATGTTGCCACGTTCAAAGCTACAAGCTCAATATTCGCTTCTATAAATGTTATCAAATCCACAATGAAAGTTAATAAATATTATGCGAATGTATATAAAGATCGTATGAACATTTCTTTCTTGACAAAAAGCAACTAAATACAAATCTGAATGTAAAACATACTGATCTGGATCAAACTAGATGCATATTCTATCTCAACCTTAATCATCTAGTGGGATAAAAGAAAAGGTTACAAATTTTTTTCTGACACAATAACCAGATCATATTTTTCCATTCTAAAGTATCAGAGAGCCATTAGTTTGTTCAAGCGTCCTGTAGCGTTGATGAATATCAAATTAATTCAATACTTTGAAAAAGAAGTCTAAATGTCTCAAACTGAGCTGAAGTCGTTGTGGTTTTTCCGCTAATGACAAGAAAACCACATAATTGTACAGTTAAGATGAACTCAGGGGATACCATGTTTTAAAATCCCTCTGGGGCTTGCGGTTCACGGTAGCTACATTGCGCCACGCGACGTCGTAGAAACTCTACCTTGCTTCCAACACCAGACAACGAACACCTGGATATGCCATCCCCATTGTCTCTGAGACTTCCATTTCTCAGGTAAACTGAGACGCTAAGCAGACGGAATTCATCAGGCATCGGTTTCAAATACCATTTATTCTTGTGGCTTAAAGATACGCTGCAGATTTCCGTGTAATAGCCGAGTATCAGATTCCGTTCATGGCGTGCCCTGCCTTGGAGACGCAGCTCTGATTAGAATAGACTTTTTGTCTGTTTAAAATTACTGATTGAAAACCACAAATTGTGTATATTTATTTCCCCCCATATTTTTTAAATAAAGTTATGACATTGGATGGAAGTGGTTGGCATTAATGGCATATAAATTACACAATTAACAGTGCAAAGACAGTTAATGACGTCCTGTGAGTCACAGAGGTTCATTATATTAAAACAGGTACATCTTAAAAAAATTAATGTTTTTTGTTTGAAATGAGTATGTATTACAGAAAGTAGTGAAATACACTAAAATGTTACCCATTTTTATATTAAGATAAAATACATATGTATATGTTATATAAAGAAAAAGACATGTCGCGATTTTTTCAATGTTGTTTTTGTTTAATTAATGTAAAAAATCAAATTATAGACTTCTCCCAAAGTAACAACGCCGTATTTCATCCAATTTGACATAAACAAGGTATATCGCATGTCAATCACACTCCGATCAACCACTAAACCAACAACCCTACAATTTGAAATCAATTTACTCTTTCCCGAATTACAACTCACCACGTGGTTGTAAAAGGTTTGATGAAGTCTTCATTTAGAAACCATAATTATCCCTACAAGTCAGTACTACTCGATAACCATGTTAACGGAGTCGAACGCCATCTACATGTCACAAAAACAATTGATGGCAGATAATCATATTTTTCACTGCCAGCTAACAATGGATCTAATAGTAGAGTATAGGTTTCTTGCCCGAGGCTGAACAAGGCCTGGAAGAAATTGGCATAGATGCAGATACCTTTTTTAGGATATAATGTTACGACCAGCCACCCTTCGTATTTTTATCATTTTTATGAACAGTAATTAACATATTAATAACAGTAATTAACATATTAATTAGGAGTCGGTGGTGTATTATATGTTGCTATATTTGTCTAATATGACTACATAAATCAATTAAATGTATCCATTCTACCACAAGACTTCTTGTTCGTGTTTTGCTATCAACTAACATAAGACGGGAAGTCTGTTTGTAGGGACTGCTCAACATTATAGTAATTTTTAAGGAGTAAATTAGTATATCCCAAAAGTGGGGAGTGAACACAGTTATACGCCGCTTTCATCATTATTCTAGCCTTATGGCAATGGGAGACACCAGAAATAGGCTTCTCACGTTGAACGAAGTTGGGAATTGAACCCGAGACTCACTGACGCTTCAACCACTAGCTTACGCACCGCTCCATACAGCAGTGGTGTTGAGACACGACTGGGAAGTCATTCCTTCAACGGCCAATATATTGCGCGAAGTTTGAGAACAATATTTTCTAATTTGAAGGTATTTTGTTGTTTAAATCTCGGAAAAGACAATGTTAAAAAGGAAAGTGTAACACGTTCTTCTCCGCCACCACTACTACGGGGCTCCCGGTGCCCTGCATTGTGACATCAACAACACGTCACAATGCGTCCGAATCCTTGCCAATCACGCAAAGGAATATCGTGTATTGCTCGAAACATGCCGGACCATGTTGAGCCAAGCAGTTTCGGACTATCGGCTATTTCATCTGCAAACATCACCAGTAAACAAAGTGGGTTAGCCACAATCTTGGAAATCTTAATTCAAATTTTATCATCCTCCATCATGGCCCTCTGTCACTGTGTCAAATTTCATTAGAACCTGAGGCGGCTGATAAATTATGAATCAGCGTCGGTTTGTTGACGTTCCTGACGCAGCCTGCCCCGACACGCAACGTCGTGGCGGCCATCTTGGAATTACAATAAGCGACGTTACTCCTTAATGATCGCAACCAGCGGTTTCTTTATTGCATTTAATAGTGTCCATCTGGCTTAATTAATTATTATGACTTTAATTAAGATGAGTTATTTGGCGTGCATGAGCTTGATGAAGCCAACTTCTCGGTATGAAGTCCTACTGCGTTGTACTATTGCGACAAGTGCGCAATTGTCTCTATAAGTACATGTCCTCTGTAGGGAACGTATAGCGTGCTATACAGTGTGTATGATTACAAGTTGAGCGACTACAACCACATCACTTTGGTTACAGCGACAGTGTTTTCTACTTCTGCCATCACCACTTCTTCCACTACTATTCCCATTACAACTATTTCCATTACATTTGTTCTGGGGGAGTGAGTGAATGAGTATGGTTTTACGCCGCTTTTAGCAATATTCCAGCAATATCACGGCGGGGCACACCAGAAATGGGCTTCACAAATTGTATCAATGTCGGGAATCGAACACGGGTCTTCGGCGTGACGAGCGAACGCTTTAACCTCTAGGCTACCCGACCGCCCCTACATTTTCTCTGTCACTACTTGTACCACTTCTACAACTACCACTACCTTTAGTATGACGCCAATGATTGTGATATTGCTGTTATCACTACTCCTACCACTACTACCTTTGTAGTTCCATCTCCTACCACCATTACTACTAGTACTACCACCACTACCAGTACTACTACTCCTACCACTACTATTACCACCGCTACAACCAACTACTACAACCACCACTACCGCTACTACGACCACTTCTGGGGGCACGGGTGGCCCAGTCGTCTAAGGCGCCGCGATTCGCTGTGCAGAGTTGCGTCCCTTCGGACACGCCAGAAACCTATGATTGTGGGTTCGTATCCCGATTCGCCCCGATTATGTTTCTATGTTTGTGAGCACCATACCCGTGCTCGTGGGTTTCACCGAAGTGGTAAACGTCTGAGACCTGTATCACTTCGGGCTTTCCTCCCACATTAAGCTGACACGCCGCGATATAACTGTAATACTGTAAAAAAGCGGCGTTAAACCCAACTCACTCACTCACTCACACTACGACCACTTCTACTACTGCTGCTGCTGTTGCTACTGTTATTGAGCAGTTTCCTCCTACAGTCATCGGATAGTGAGTGAGTTGGGTTTAACGCCGCTTTTAACAATATTCCAGTTATATCGCGGCGTGTCAGCTTAATGTGGGAGGAAAGCCCGAAGTGATGCAGGTCTCAGACGTTTACCACTTCGGTGAAACCCACGAGCACGGATATGGTGCTGACAAACCTAGAAACATAATCGGGGCGAACCGGGATTCGAACCCACAATCATAGGTTTCTGGCGTGTCAAGGGGACGCAACTCTGCACAGCGAATCGCGGCGCCTTAGACGACTGGGCCACCCGTGCCCCCCAGTCATCGGATAGCTGTCACTACTTTTATGAAGGCCAATATTTCAATAGTTTAAACCATCAATAAAACAATCATTTCTGGTCACTTTCAAAAAGATCGTCAGCACATAAGCCATAGTATAACCTACATTTACGTCACCAAGAAAGCTGCCTACCCTGCCCTGCGTGTTGGTTAAACGTCCACGAACTTACAAAATAGTTGGGCATTTTAGGGTTTAAACTTGTGAAGTCGTCTATTCCATATACTTCTATACTCCTTAAAGTAGTTAGTGTGATTGTCCCGCGCCCAAACGAAGATTTGATGGGGATATATAAACGGGTTAAAACGAGGGAAGTGTTCGTTTCCGGAGTATAACTCATAAACCGTTTAATATTTCTTTATGAAACATTGTATACACATAGGGCGTGCACTGAACTGGTGGCTTTTGTCTCTCGGATATTTTAGAGATTTACATTTCTTGCGTTTCCCTGGCAACAATTTGGACTTAGGTTCAAACGTGGGTAGAGATCGTTTCCGGAACATAACATATACACTTTTTATCATTTCCTTGTGAAACTTTCTGTACACATCAGGCAAGTGCTGCTCCGGTGCATTTCGCATTTTATGCGGGTTTGTTAAAGGTAAAAACAAATTGTACTGAGGTTCAAATGAAGGTTTTATTATGTGGAGCAGACGTCATAAACCATTCAATATTTTGTGAGCACCTCAGATGCCATACATCATACAACACTGTTGGAATTCCCTCTAAAATAGGTCCCCAGCAACTTATGCTTGTTTTGAGAGGCGACTGTTTGGATCAGGTGGTCAGACGTGGTGACTTGGCGGAGCGGGTGACATCGCACCCCGACTGAGTGGGCATCGTATTTACTTCTTAATGTTTAGCTAAATAACATGCATAGCATCATACATCAGTTCACAAAGGGAATAATGATTCAGAGTTTTGAAAATATTTTATGAATCATTGTTATCTAATGAAAAGCTCTGTCTTTTGAAAATGACCCTTATAATTGCTGATGCATGTCCTTGAGATGTATTGAAAGTATTTAAGAAAGTATTTAAGAAAGTATTTAAGAATAGAAGAAACCATTTGGTTTGGTTGTCAATCATAATGTCGACCAAACACGCACATGAACATACCAGTACAACTACTACGACTACTACTACTACCACTACCACTACCACTACCACTACTACTACTACTACTACTGCGGCAAAATGGTAAACGTCTACGATCTGCGTCACTTTGTCAAATTCATACAAGTGTATGCACAAATCTCTGAGGCAATAATTATTAGTTTATATCATAACTTCTAGATTAAATAAATAATCAGAACTAGGTCTCCATAAAAGAATGGCGTCCTTCCTGTCCGCTTATCTAGACATGCCTATTATAAGGATACAATTACTGCACATTCATAGACTTATCATTCAGTACAGCCTTGGAGCAAGGCTAATCAAAGTGGTATTCGGAGCTTTCCTTCGTTAGCGAGCAAGTGAATGAGTATGGTTTTACGCCGCTTTTAGCAATATTCCAGCAATATCACGGCGGGGGACACCAGAAATGGGCTTCACACATTGTACCCATGTCGGGAATCGAATCCGGGTCTTCGGCTACCCGACCGTCCCTCCTTCGTTAGCTCTCACGGCCTGATATCATTGTTGAAAGCAGCGTTGAACCCAACTCACTCACTACAGATTACTACTATTGCACAGCATTAACCACACTCCAGAACCACTGCAACATCATCAGCACAACTACAATGTACACGTTGATTCATTATTATACTCGTATGGCCGCATTATTCCAAATGTAAATGACTGAAATTAATGTAGGCACTGATTAAATAAAAAAAGTTGAATGCATGCTAATGCTGAATTTAAGAAATCGTTAAGGCATAGAGTTAGCATGTTATGCATAATGCAGAAAACGACGTCGCATTCACCACTGGAAGTAGACTAGAAAATTTAATATAACTAATTAAAGTAATTGCTGATTTTAATTATAAATCGTGGTTCGTATGTCGAAGGTCAGCGGTTTACAAGTACCTCATCACACTCAATGTCGTCTTGATTGAGAAAAATAGATGTTGAAAAATGATCTTATATAAAAAGTGGAATCGACTAAAATTGAATAATGAATGAATAGCGTCGGACATCTGTTAAATTTGGCTGGGGCGTTTTCACTGATTCAACTAACGAAATGTTATAGGGACAATAATGAACAGTCGCGGTTGAATTAAACCGAGGAAGTCAAAGAGCGCCATTAAATATTCACGTAAGGAGAATGGGGTGTATCCTAATTTCGTGAGTTGTTTTTCTCTTTTAGGCACTGACTGATCGAAATTCGAAAATCAAGTTCAAAAGTCTCGTGAAAACGCTCGACTAAATTAGTTAAACTATCTCGGGAATTGAACACGAATCACGCAACGGGGGAGGCCAACCACGAGTCATGCATGAAACGCTATCATTTCCCCTTACCCATCATAGGATGAATAATTCACTCGGAGCATAGGTATAGGAAGGCGGTAAAATCTAGATAATGAATCATGCAAGCCTCAAGGATTGAAACGACAAGCTAGACCAGTATTCGTTAACAGAAGCACCAGTATGCCATACAAATACATAATCATTAGTTGGTAGGATCAAAGATTCATTATCACTAATTCCGCTTTCGTGTCAAGTTCCCAGTCGCAATTTCGGAAACATAAATTTGTCACGTGACGACGAAGTTGACCAAAATGGCGGTGTCGAAGTGCGCGAGGAACGCATCCAATTACTTCGATGTTTAAATGAGCATTTGGGTTCATTTTTTTTATCTCTTTAGATAATATGACCGTTCTTGCCGATTCCCATGGCACAAGGCACGAAGATCAATTGAATTACGTCAATCTTGCGATCAAAAAGGTTATTAAACAATTAAATTAAATATTCACAGGAGTCGCAGAGTTCTTGCATGGCACTAAATCAACTCGGTATCTAGACTCCCCGACCTAAACAGCCGGGTTTGGACCACAGGAGAGTCAGCTGACCACGACATTGCACGCCGTGTCGCTGTTTCCGTAATCCCTCCGAGACATGGGGATTTATTATAGAACCCAATGTCAAGAGTTGTGTGGTGGATGACTGGCAGCTACTCGTCTCTTTCACGAGTGGCCAACACGAACAGAAAAAAACTGAATCCATGCTTAAGTCAGTCTTATGGATATTTCATTCATGGCCTATGTAAAATTAAGTTTCTTTGCCAGGAGAACGTGGAACACGTGCATATTTGGACTCTTGAACTATTTTCAAGCCACATGGTGGCATAACTTTCATATTTTAGTCGCATCAATAATGTTCTGCTTTATAGTGAGATCGATCAGTCTTGCCCCGGTTTTGTTTTCTGGCAATGTAGCAGAACAGATAGAAAGTGGATAACGACGGTCTACATCGTGAGCACGATACAGCTGTATTAGGACGGCCTACACCGTGGTAAGCAACATACAGCTGTACTACCTGGATCAGGAGTAGTCCGCAACATACAGCTGTACTACGTGGATCAGCAGTAGTCCGCAACATACAGCTCTGCTACCTGGATCAGCAGTAGTCCGCAACATACAGCTGTACTACGTGGATCAGCAGTAGTCCGCAACATACAGCTGTCCTACCTGGATCAGCAGTAGTCCGCAACATACAGCTGTTCTATGTGGATCGGTAGTAGTGAGCAACATACAGCTGTCCTATGTGGATCAGTAGTAGTTAGCAACATACAGCTGTCCTATGTGGATCAGCCGTAGTTAGCAGCATACAGCTGTACTACCTGGATTAGTAGTAGTCAGCAACATACAGCTGTCCTATGTTGATCAGCAGTAGTCCGCAACATACAGCTGTACTACGTGGATCAGTAGTAGTCCGCAATATACAGCTGTGCTACCTGGATCAGCAGTAGTCCGCAACATACAGCTGTCCTACCTGGATCAGCAGTAGTCCGCAACATACAGCTGTCCTATGTGGATCGGTAGCAGTGAGCAACATACAGCTGTCCTATGTGGATCAGTAGTAGTTAGCAACATACAGCTGTCCTATGTGGATCAGTAGTAGTAAGCAACATACAGCTGTCCTATGTGGATCAGCAGTAGTCCGCAACATACAGCTGTCCTATGTGGATCAGCAGTAGTCCGCAACATACAGCTGTCCTATGTGGATCAGCAGTAGTCCGCAACATACAGATGTACTACCTGGATCAGCAGTAGTCCGCAACATACAGCTGTCCTATGTGGATCGGTAGTAGTTAGCAACATACAGCTGCGCTATGTGGATCAGCAGTAGTTAGCAGCATACAGCTGCGCTTTGTGGAACAACACAGTAGTATGGTCGAAATACTGACGATGCGACTAGTATTCTCTGGCGTGACGTTTTACATTTAAATTTAAACACACTCACGCACCCTTTGGTAAAACCACTTAAGTTATGACAAAGGTGAGATGGGGTGAAATGGGGTTTATCGTCGCGTTCAAGATTACCCTAATATAGCGACGTGCCAGTTTTATCGTGCTAGCCCCCGATATATCATGCCGCAGTTTTAACACAATCAACCCAATCAGACACAGTAGATTCTGACTCAGAGCCGACCAGTCCTTGTTAGGCAGGGTGACAACAAGTACTATATCTTTTACGTCTTTTTTATAAATGACGCGGCCGGGGATCGAACCACCGATCTTCCACTCACCGGGCAGACGCTCTATAATCTACACCACGGAGGCGGTCGGTGGTGATAAAGCTACAGTTTACCTTTCCAGAAAGTCGGCTGTTGTGGACATTCGATCACCACTTGGTCACCTTCGTTGATATGTATTTGTGAGGGACTCGTCAACTGATATTATGAAAATGTTTGACTGCACTGTTTGAAAGGGCCTTTCAGGGGCTACAGATGATTTATGTTGTGTCATCCTCCTAGGTACTCAAAAATTATGCATTTTACATATTACATAAGTCTTTTAGCATATGGTGTTACGGGATGGGTGGCAAACACCTCACCATTGGACAACACAGTAGCTATATGACTGCTTTGAGAAGGTTGTGTGAAATTGTTTAAATTTAAATGCAAATCTAATCAAGTAATCCATCCATGACACCAAAAAGTATCAAACAAGGGTTTAACTGCTCTCTTCACTTAACTTGGATTTCCACCCACTTGGAGCTATAAATCCATTCTCTATTGAGTTAATACACTGCCTCACTACCTAATCACTGCCTTGCGTGTGCAATGTGCGCAGTTTCAGCCATAAAACACCACTCGCTGCCTCAGAATGGTCGAAATGACGGTCCAAACGCATCCCTTTGCATCTCAATTTCGAGCTTGAGTTTACCACAAAGTTCGAGTTTCTTTATTTCCGATTCATAAATCACCTCCCGTCTCTCACGCAGAGTTTATAGTGATATTAGCCGGTGTATTCCATCCCTAGTCGTCTGGTCGTTGTTCACACCAGCTCTCTAACCTGCTCAGCCACCGGTCCCAAGGGAGGGGCAACCTCGTTCCTCATCTTCACCCCCTTCATGCAAGCTTACGTCTCACCACCAGCTGAAATTACCCAAGTCAAAGGGGTCGCAACTGTTCTTGAACAATGTTGACCCCCCCGCTCTAGAGAGCAATGTGCCTAGCTGTTGGAAGATTACCTCCACGCGAGGAGAGCTCCCTGGGGCACCTTTTCCCGATCTCCGCCCGCCCGGCTTGGTCCCGAGGGGTGGGGGTCAGAGTAGGACGACCCCCAGGGTTGAAGACCGATAGGGCCACACTCCAGCTTCACCTAGACTAGATTAATAAACAGGACATTTAACCGAAATGTGACATTTACTGAGGAGTGAAATCCACATCTCGCCCGTCAAATTGCGACAGATTTAGGAGTGGATATCGCCAATAAGATAGGCATTTCAGCGCTACATAGAGCGACCATAACAGAGATAAATTTCCCGCGACGTCTTCAGGGAGAGAGGCTGTGAATTGTGACTCGCCTGCTAAACAGAGCTTATGCTTTAACGGAGCGATGGGAGTAGAATTAAGTGTTTCATCCAAACGCGCCTGTCGTGCTGAAGAAAAGCCTCACGTTAAATAAGAATTTGCCTATTTTGTCTATTTTATGTGACGAAATTTATGACAATCCGAACGTAAGTCTCAAATGGCTTTACTTGATGACTCAGAAGCGATGTTGTTCCCCAAATACCTCTGGGGGTGCTGAATTTCAAAATGATGTAGTTTTAGGCAAATGTTTGTTTAGCATGTGACCCAGAAATCAAAGTTATGAAATAGATTATATGTTTCCATAACAACGCAAAAGAATGTAAAACAATATGGGTATAAAGGGTATTAAAAGTGGGATCGGGATTTGGGTCCGGTATAGCATATGTTTCAGTTTTCTTGTCTTTAAACCAGAACAAGGAAAATGCGATGGATTATGTATTGAACTGTACGGTTTTAAACAGAGTGACAGGTGAAATCGACACGTTTCATCCAAATAATCTACACTAATACTCGGCGTTTTCACGAATTGTCATGATGAAAACTTTTCTGATGTCATTTTAAGTAATAATAATAGTATATATTCGGACACATATATTAACGGATTAACAGTGGAGAAAACTTAAATCCCCACGCTCGAAGTAAATGCCAACTTGTCTGTGAAAGGTAGTATTAGAGCGCTGATGGGGATTTGTGGGAGTCGGACGGGGGTGATGATGTGTCGACATAGGTCCCTGACCCAATCGCACAGGTGAGGGTCACGGTGACCCAACAATTGACCCGCGCACGTGGGGCGTGGTAGGGTCGAGGTGGGTCACATCACGTGCATGGAGGGGTGACACGGGGGTGAGGCAAGTGGCGCTAACTACCCCCGACACGTACACCACGCGTGCCGGGGCAACAGCAAAACGCATTTAACCAGTCATGAGGCATTTTTGGAAAACAAATATTCACTGGTATGGCATGTATGACACTGTGATTGTCTCTACACCGCATCGTAGCGTTATCGCTTCTCTGATCAATCGCCGCTTGGAGGGCACCAACACAAACGATAAAATCTTGTGTTTTCTTTGTTTTTGGCAAATAACCCTCCAAGTAAGGGTCTCATTTCCGAGAAAAAGTAACTCGATCGACCCTTTGTTTTGGTTTCCTCGTTGCTTTTGTAGACGTTCACAGGAGCCGTTCATTAATAACCACATTGTCGTTTGTTCAGGAGTAAAGTGTTTCACACCATTTATTCCCAACAAAGGTTGTTTGATTTACGAGGAGCAAGGTAGGGTACAAAAATGAACGTTTGGATTGCTCCCAAAACAATAAAGTCGTTCCCGTAGTGTCTGCTCTTTGTCCAGTAGGACAAATTCTGTGGCCTACCCTATTCTTATAATGAGATTTCTATCTATTCCTACCGCTCCTATGAGGTCTATATTACCACGATGTTAAGAGAATTAATGAGACTACAGTCACCCAGACATACTGTAGACAATAGGGCTCTAATCGGGCGTGTGCTCGCCGCCATCTCCTGTCAAGACAATTCTCATTAATATTCCGTTACGAACACCGACATGCATAGCTGTTTTAGAGCTGAAATGAACATGTTATGTACAACAGCAATATTCACGCCAGTGATGTGTACCGAACAGAATGTCATACAGCTGAACAAGTTAAGTCGGAAAGGAAGCGTCTTACAAGAAACACCACTGTCATTTACAACAAATGTGCGCGTTGCCAGGATTAAATGAGTGAGTTTGATTTTACGCTGCTTTCAGAATTATTCTTGACATATGACGGCGGGACACAAAGAATGGACTTCACAAACTTCACCCACGAAGGGAATAGCTAGAACTCGGATTTGGGGGGTAACGCGCCAACGCTTTAATTACTAAGCAACCCAACCGCCCCCAGAATTATTGAGAAAGATAAACATGTTTAATAAATACATCTCAAGTATAGTATTTGCAAACACAGTATTTCTATTCAACACTTTTATACATACAAATAAAACGATTGTTAATGTCTTTTCCTGATCAAGATCCCAGTGACAAAAACAAAAACATTTGTTGTAAACATCACAAAATCTTTTAATATTTTAACATAAAAATGTCTGAATGATCCTCATTAAAATCGTTTACTTTATATTCAAGACCCTACTCAGGGCAGGTCTTGTTGTTGGTACCCCTGTTTTCTCCGGCACATCCCATCGCTTTATAATAAACACAGAGGCCTTGCTGTCATCCTCTTTTTCCGATTGTCGACTATTGTATATCATAAACACTAGTTTCTGCATACATTACTTGTTTAATTCTAACGAAAGCCATTCTAGGTACTTCGTACCACTACAGATAAAGTGGTTTATTGCAATTATTCAAACAATCTATTATAACTTCATTTATAAAATTCAATACTCTAAAAATGAATGTCAAATTACCACCTCTGGTGTAAACGTCTAAGGGAGAGATCAATTCAAATGTCACAACAAATATATAACTTGTACTTTAGTTTTAACCATACACTAATCGTCATGTAATACACGGTACATCTTTCTGAGTGGGGTACTTTGACACCTTTTGTGCTCATCTGACGCGCGTTCTATGCTTCTAAAACAACTTCCTGTAAACACTCTACAATCATGTCAACCATAGACAGTTGGCGCATGGCTCCTTTGACCATGTCCGTACGACCAGAGAAATAAATAACTTAAAGATACGGTCAGTAATCCTGGGGACTCGTGGCTTATCTCGTATTTGGTCAGACAAGCCTTGACCACGGGTGTCCAAAACATAACCATCTTTGCTCATACAAAAGAAATATAAAACATGCCGTATTGTTTGTTGTGGCCACTCGTGGATCGTTGTAGATTAACCCCGGTCTTGCTCGCGCGTGCGCGGTCGAGGTCAAAAGCCTAGGTCACAAGAAGAAAATAAGGCAACGAGGCAGGGAGCGTTTTATCCGCAAAAAGGCATATTTGTCATGAAATAAATTTCAGGCATGGCCGAACATGATTTTTCATTGAACAGCTTCTGACCCCTTTCAATATAAAGATACGTCTTTGGGGATGGGTCACTTGGAAAGAATGTTTTAAGAACGGGCATTTCACAAACAATATGGTCTGGAATTGTTAAATAAAATCGACACTGTCCGAAAGCTTCAGCCAGTGTGTTCCCGTTTTGAAACATGATTCTTAATTAATTTTAAGAGGAAATCGTTGAGAGATAGATTTGTATAAATAATAAGTAGTCGGTTAAAAAGAATGAAAACATATGTTTATTTAACGTAACGCTCGAAAGCCGTAAAATAACTATGCAATGAATAATTATAACATACATAATTGATATACATTAAGTATGGATTGTTATCGTGAGATTTATATTTATTCAAATAGACTGTAGACAATATGTCCAGTTTACAATTAGACTTGACATTTCCATTCATATAGCTGACATACATAATTACATCATTCTCCATTGATCAAGATTGACATATGATACGAAGGGCAACTCTCGAAAAGGACTGCTTCCCGAGTTATCACGTGAGCGCTCCGAAGGTCAGGCTGACATATTCAGAATTCACACCTGCTTGCATCTATGTCCTTTTCTCTTGAGAGCACTACCGCCCTGAAACGTACATCACTCATATACTTGGATATAATGTAAACATACTTGTAAATCGTAAACACAAAACAGCATGTCAAATATGTATACGCATTTCGTACATGGCGTTGTCAGGCAACACACCAGTGCCGGGTGCCAACACTTGGAAATATTTCAAGCACGTAAAAAGTATAATCTCCTCGCAAAGAGCAGGTCGGCTGCGCATGGCATAGGGCACTGTGTGGAGTCTGTTGTGATCCTCATGGTGTATGAGACAATATAATTTCACATAAATGAGAAAAAAGTGTAAATGAGCAAACCATATAAAGAAAATTCAACACGCATACACAAATATACTCACGTTTTGTTGTGAAGAGGCTTCAATTAATTAATTAAAATTAATATTTTGTAAAGTTCACAGGTATATTCGCTGGTCTTAATTACGAAACGTCTTCTCCCTTAATAAGTACTTTCATCGTGGAAATGGTAAAGAAAATAAGATAATTAACGTTAATTATAAGGTGGGGTTATGTTCTTGTAAGTGTGATTCATGTCATAATTAATAAAAAGACGAATCTAATACACGAAAAACTCATATGAGGAGGCAAGGTAATATATATTTTCCACAATGAACAGTGTTACTACAGACTAGCCTAGTCTCACAACCTAATTCAGTACCAGGCAGCTGTAATACATTCTTTAAATTCAAAGCTCCCATCGTGTGTTCAACAATAAAATTGATAATGAAACTGCATTCCTTATACAATATTTACAATCCCCTCCAAAGCAACGCACCTTTCAAGGAGGCGGCATTTGTGCGCCCCACCTATAATATCACGGATTACACGAAGTTCGAAGCGATGTGCACTGACTATTATCTTGGCAAATAATAAGTACGATATTCATGCGGTGGCATTAGATTTGATTCGGGAAGCGGGATTAAAATGAAGTGTTGGCTAACTTAATTTTGGAGGTCTTAGTGGGTTAAAACGCCGGGTCCAAGTCTAACGAAAGCTCGCGGCCTTACTATTTGTGTGACAAACGCCATTCGGCCTTAGAACTTTCCACCCATCACCTTTCCCCTATAGCTGATCAAGAAACGACAAATTCTGCCATTTGTATGCGTGGGGATGAGATTCTCGCTAAAATCTCGCGTGGTTGAAATTGACAAGCGGAATACGCTCTCAACATAGGTCGGAGGTCAAGTGAGCCACGATATTTCTTTTTCTCCCGAGAAGCTTGGGTTAATGTTGGCAAATTACACTGTCGGTCTCTGGTAATTCAAAATGACAGGTGGTATGAAGGGAACAATCACATATTTGAGTTGCATACGTGTATGATGGCAGTCATATGCATCCACTGAATACGGAATGAGAGGGAAGAAAACCCACAGAGTAGAGGGCTTCTGGGGCCGTGACGGTAATGTAACTGATATTGACAAAATGGGAATATGAATGACACTGAAATGAACAACACATATTGGTTAAATAGTTTTCCCTGAAGAATAATGTATTTTCATCTTGATACTTTTACAGAAACTATAAACACATGTCCATATAAACAAAATTGAAATTGATAACGTGTGACTTGAGATGATTGTGGCCATCACGATGAATGGATTTCAAACTGATAAATATTCCAGTTCACACTGATTGATTCCTTGCTAATTATTCAGGTAGAACGAAGATCGTTTTAAAATATTTGATTTGGATTACAAATCCATAAATAATTAATTGATAACAGACGCACAGTTCAATTTCTTCCAAAACTCAATAAACAATGCTTTCCGAACAACGTCTGTTCCTGGCCTATATATCCACACGTAAACACATATAAATGCAAATTTGGGCCCATTCATCAATAGGTTTTATAAATTAAATTACTCCAAAAAAAAGATTTAAATTGAAAACTGGGCGGAGAAATTTCTAAAGGGAATATTTACTATAGGCACATACAACGCATAAAGCATGGCCTATCTCGATGCGTCTTTGTAGAATAATTAGCAAGGCCCGACAACAGTAAACGATTGTTCAACATGATCGATAAAAATCTCCAGAAAGAATTGTAGTACCCCTCAAGGGGGGCATGACAACATCTTTAAGTTATATACAATCCG
The DNA here is from genome assembly GCF_023055435.1 of Haliotis rufescens. NCBI lineage: Eukaryota > Metazoa > Mollusca > Gastropoda > Lepetellida > Haliotidae > Haliotis > Haliotis rufescens. The sequence continues at coordinate 52,837,516 of NW_025963779.1, read as the reverse complement.
TGTCGTTGGTTATGCATGGAACGAGCATACCCTGATGTGAATTTCACGACATGTACTTTGTCACAGTGAATGCGTTCATAGCCCTCTATTGGAGAATATTGTTCGGTATAGAACTCCACTGCTGAAATATTCAAGTCTTCTCTTGCTATATAAATGATCCATTGAAAACGCACCTCATACACAATTTTATCTCAAGGGCAAGTCAATAAATACAGTTGGTTAATATTTTATTATTAGTGGACTAGTCAAAGTTTAACTACTGTTAAATCTCAGATGACAAACTGTGACCGTGGACATCAGGGGAAATGACGAAAACGAGCTGCTGTGATTCTACCGACCCACATGGGGTAGATTATTGTCTATTGATAGTCACCTTTGTAAACATCATATAAACAACAATGTTCTTACACAATATTCATTAAATATTTATTTTGAACCAAAAATAACACTTTCGATCTGTAAAATTTGACACCATATCGATTGTGTATATCTTGCTACCGTGTTGCTTTTTCAATTATGAAAAAAACCCAGGACTATTTATTTTCAAGGTTCATGATGATAAACCATTAACTCTTGCATAAGCACGTTTTCTTCACGGGTCGCTGAAAATGAGCATTCCTGAGCGCTGGGTGTCCATCAACATATTACGGTATTGATTGTGTTACAACCAAAATAATAAATCAGGTATCCCATATACTGCCTTTGACCTTAGTCGATACAGTGTGTTAAAGACATTAGTTTATTATTTCACATAGTATAGTCTGGAATAATCTGCGAAGGAATAATAAGAGGACACCCGATCGCATTATTTTTTGTATGGTTTTAGAGATGTGTTTTGCTGCTGTCACCATCATGCGTAATTCTCTATCACAGCTTAATCATATCACGTATTTCGTGCCAGAGACATTAAACCAAGGTACCTACAATGAAATGAAAGTAACCAGAGGAATTCTTCACATTAAATATTACTCGTATTTTACATGTTAGTATATCGTATTGATGGCACAAAGAAAGAAAAGCTCGCACACAAAAGATACGACTCCCATGAACGAAGTGAAATCAAAGATATAACTTTTAATTAAACTTTATTGATTTTACATTCATCCTCAGTGCATTTCCTTCTGTATCTGTTATTGTTCATATTTCAAACCTACAAATTATTCAACAAGATTTTTTACATCCTGTTCCACAACATTGTGTCAGAAGGCAACCGAACGACAGTGGATTTAAGTAGTGTTTAAGCAGCATCCCTGCGGTTTGTGTTTTTAAGTCCTAATGTGTGGGTAAAGTGGGTATTATTTTCTAGGGGGGAAATGAAAAATGATCATTATTCCCCAAACTACAAGCGATGTTGTTTGCATGCGGCGATAATCCCGAAGCAAAGATATTATTTCGAACGATATGCCGATATTTTATACTGGGATTCCTGACGAGAACAGATAAATAACCCTCGGCTTGCTCGTAACCCGAGGGACCGCTAATTGAGGAAAGCCACAACCATGAACAATATGAAAGTTGATCGCACGCACTTCGCCCAGCTAGGAGGAACTAATAACACATGATGCGTAGGACTTTAAAACGGATTCTATCCTTAGGGTTTTTTGTTAATCGAACAAAAATTACCGGCAGTAGTTACAGTAGAAAAAAATATCATCTGATAAAACAATAAAATATAGTCCTTAGGTTTTTGTGGAAACAAAAGTCTGCTAATCAGGTCAAAGCATGATTAGTGGCCCCGGCCGCAGTTCATTACAATGTATAAGGTAGCGTCATTTTCCGTCTTAATGGCTACTGTGCTATGACATAAATTATCCTTCTAGTATCCCATCATATTCTTCAAAGCCTCGGTGGGAGATTCTAGGTTCTTATTAACGACGAGAGTAATTAAATCGAGTCGTTTAGTTCTCCCGATAATTTTTGGAAGGACAGGCTCAGAGTATTTTTTCTTGTCAAACTCTTCAAAGACGTTGTTTCGTATACCGCGAAACTCATTACTCCTCGTCCATCGGTAGGAGACATTATCAAAGTCAATCGAATCAATTTTTCCGACTTCAATGAATAATAATTATTCTGTATTGCGGTTAACATAAATCCGCGCGAAATTGCCTGTCAGCGGGCTTGTGTTGGGTGCGCGACTGTAATGCCCCTCTGCCTATCCCAAGCCAACCGCAGGGCCTCTGAATCGCAGGAAGTTCAACGAACAAACATGCCGCCAAAAATTAGGATATAATAAATTAAGACGAGTTCACGACGAGGCGAAGCACCGCGTCAATTTTCTAAGGAATAAGATTAAATCCGCCAATCGGAGCGACAAGTTTTGGTAAAAAATAAAAGATTGCCAAAGATGCAGCGGTGATAATGGTCGCAGGCAATTTTACGAAAAGTCGCCTTCAGCCGTAACCTATGTCATTTTTACGACGGCAGATGTCAAGCTTAATCTTATTTTGGTAAACAGGCAAAAGCTTCCTTCTAGCCTGGGATTATCGGTGCCAAAGTTAGGTGATTAATTGCAGGAACCAGTAATAAAACAGCCTTGTATGACCTGATTATTCGTTATTCCAGATTGGACCTTGTCCTTGTACATTTCGGTATATTTCATAATTTAGTGGCAACGTTTGATTGACATTGACATTAAGTTGTTTTGGTAGTTGACAAATAAGGCTATCGATGATTAATGGTCGATTTGGTTTATGTACTGTTTTATTACTTAACTTTACGGAACGATATAAATTGTTTATAACTGCGTCAGAATTTGATGTACAGTGACATTTTAGGATCAGATTTATTGCCGAACTTGTTTGAGTGAAGTTTTCTATTTTGTTGAGGGATGGGATGTCAGTACATTTTAAAGGAAATCGACTGAAACAATGAAAACAAACACTCCCTCCCGTGAATCGCCACAATAGGACACAAACATCCAGCGCTTACATCATCACGGAATTGAGACTCCCTCCCCTCAACCCACTTGTGAATACCTTCAATAAAGCAGCAATTCAATTATTGTTTCCATCCAGGACTTTTTAAATGTCAGAAGCGAGGACTTTATATATTTTTTCTATATTTTTGCACTGGTCAGCAGAATCAAAGCAGGTGTGCAGGATGAAAATTATATTTATGACGTAGAAGAATAAAGGCAAAATAAAAGAGAAATAAACAAAACGGGAAGGATTCATCAGCACCTCCGTCACTTTGGTCAGCCCACATAAAGCGGAGTGATATAACTGAAATACTGTTTGGAGGGGCGTTAACCCAAACTCACATTCTAGGCAACATAATGCATTTGACGTCACATTCAGACAATTAACGGCTATATCAAGGGGCTTGCAAGCATTCGGGACTGGGCCAGATGTATCAGTGGCTGGTCTAGTCTCTTTTACAGACTCCAGAGCATATATTTAACCATATAACAGTCACCCCCGTACCCATTCTCATCATTTTTCAGTCCTAGTCTTGAGTCGCTATATGGCTGAAATAATGCCGATGCCACGTTACATTGTAACTCACTCACTCAGTCCTTGGGTTCTCGTAGGTTCCCTTGGAGAATGTTTATATTTTTTTTTATCTTATTCATGACTTAATTTCAGGGACGATATGTTTTTCTTTGTCGGAAAGTGTCAACACCTTTCCTACGATTTGTCTTTGGGTGTTACGGCCACAAATCCAATACTATCCATGCCCAGGTACCATTGTGTCCGCCCGATACTCATAAACGGATCATACGACAAGCAGGGCAAGTGGGAAACAATTCCGGTGAGAAAAGAGAAAAATCAAGTTGGACAACTAAAATTAAATCATGTCTCCGGTCTTCAATGCAGCTGACATGTTTTGTTTCTTTCTTGTTTTACGTCGCACTATTTCTTTTATATTAGGACAGCCCGTAAACAATCGAGTCTGGGCTAGACAAACCAGTGGTTAATACTTTGAGCAACGTCCCATGACGTCGGGATTCGATTACACCCAGGTCACACATCCATTTTAGTGTAGATGTACCACAAGCATGTATGTAGGATACGACCAACCAACCAACCCGGGTCCTCCCGGGCACTTGTCATGCTGACCTACTAAAGCATGTGGTACTAGATATCTACTAACTACCCTCTCTCTTTTAAGACGGATATGCATGCACGTAGATCTGGCCTCAACAGCTACATACGGTTAAGATCATAACCTCATTATAGTAAAGGTAACCTCTGTAAGGCTCATATTCCAGCACGTAAGAGATTGATATCATAAACCGGGGTCGAGAAATATTTAGGTCCAGGAATCATTTACGTAATGATATTTGTCGAGTCGTCTGAGGAAATGGCCCGAATGATTCGATCTCGCGGAAACACGGGTATCCAGAGATTGTAAGATTTGTGTTTTGTTTCAGAGCACCAGCAAAGGATTACAGAGACTTAACTGGTTATTATATGCCTTGGTAGATGTTGTTGATTGGCTTACTGTTTTACAATTTGCGTTTGGACTTTGGGATTGATATCTGATGAAATTTAAAGGATTACTTAAGATCGTGATATTTACGTCAAGTTGGAGAATGTTTATTTTAATTTTATTTATTTTAAAAAAAGAACCTTTAAAGGGTGGGGCAGCCGGTTGGTCGTCAACTGAAATTGTTCATCTGTTTTCAATAATGTAGAAATATCAAGGCTAGTGGTGACAAGAACAGGTTTCTTAGAGATTCGTACTTTGTGAAATGAAGTCATGCCTTGGACTTGTGTCTGTTCAACTGATAAAACAGCGCATTTGCACGTGCCATCCGTGGAACCATTTTACAGCAAACCGTGACACGTGGTGAAAAGCAAAGGTTACCTTATGAAATATTGTATATAGATTTAAGGCTTTTTCATCAATGTCTCGTATTAGACACTGGAACTGTTAAAACGGGTTTTCCTGTTGCGTCGATATTCAAATGCATGAAACGCCATAAGGGAGATAACTGCGTAAATTCCAGAATCGCAGCACGCTAGAGAAAGTATACTATCATACCAAATAATCTTCTCAGAAAGACGGAGCTCAACGTAACTAGCCCAACGCGACTACAAACGCGGGGTCTATTAGCAGCATGACAAGACGTGCTTGAGAACGTAACAACCCTCCTCCTGCATTTACACGTAACCCAACCCCTTTAATATGCGCTTGTTATCTCTAACCTTTTTCCGTCGACCTTTCGTCTTTTGTATGCACCAGTGTTGTCAATCGGCACATGCTCGGGTCGGCACGTAACCTCGGTGTTATCGCTGCAAGATGCTTGATCCGACCCTGTGCAGTTTCACTCCGCGATATCTCAAGAATTTGCCACCAGTACATAAAAATTGGGCGGTGATCTTTTCGTGACATAAATGCACCCTCCTTCTTAATAAGTTTTGTGCGTAATTCGTTTTCATTTACGTTTCAGATAAAATAGAGTCATATTTGGTGAAAACCTTTTCCAAACACTCCTTTTCTCAAAGTAACAACAATAAGTTCAATGGCTTCAAAAAGGAAAACAATGCGGAAGAGAACGTTTTCTTTTTCCTTTTATGTCTATATTTCTATAATCATTTTTAAAATATCCTTTTCTCATTCTGTTGCCTTCGTACATGTATCCATGTTTCCAATACACGCTCACACTCTTGAGACATTCATATCAGAGTCCGATATGAGTTCAGGCCGTCGATACTCCCGGATCCGTCTCTTATTTTTATCGTTCCCAACAATAAGCCCCCGTCTCCGAACGACCCTACCTAATGTCGTCATAATTACCATTGCATCCTAATCGGCTAAAATATGCTTCCGTGATCAACCACGAACCTAACAAACACAATCATATTCCGTTCCGTCTACGCTAGTCAGTACTTTTAGTGTAACCTTAAACAAGGAAGAGCATCGCTAGAGGTCGCCTATCGCAAGACCGGTTTCCCCTTAGGCCTGGCCTTGCCTGATGTCGCAAGGAGCTGTCACCCTCTTATCGCACGGGTCATTTCTGAGGCTCTGAACCAGTGGTATTACTGTCATACTCTTGTCAATTACATATAATCAACTTATATTTTTGATATTGCGAATAGCAGATCAGTAGGTTTGTAATTATGTATTTTGTTCTGACTATCATATTCAAGACTTATATTGTATGTCGTATCAATGTTAAAAATTCTAGTTGGAAACATTTAACTGACAATTGACTAATATTAATAATTTTGTTATATAATTAACATCCTAATCAAGTTAATTTTACAGTCTGTCATAAATATAACATAAGCCTGTAACCCATCCGGTTTTTATATTGAGGTCAATCAAGATTTCAGGACAAGTTTGGAAGCATGATAAAGTGCATGTAATCCAAACAAAAATGTCTCCGAATCCTTGAAGGAACGACATGGCCACGTATGTTCCACATATACAAACTCATTCCTTCATTATCTCCATGATCCAGATATAACGAACACTCGTTAATTCGAACGGTAATGTTTCCATGAATAGCTTACTGATAACCGTGTTTCAGGGATAGAGAGACATGGGCACAGGTAGGTGAACAGAGAAATGGATCCTGAAAAGCATGGTCCTATCATAACAAGATCATGTAAAACAGTGTCCCAAATTAGCAGGATGCTGACACAAAAATGTTCCATATTAACAAGATTATGAAAAACAAGCTCCCCTCTACACACAATCCTTACAAACAAGATCCGATTAATAGAGTCCTTTATAAAAATGAATACAAAAACCAAGACATTTGATAAACTGGGGCTGCTATTAACCAGATCCTGAAATAAGAGGTCTGTGATTAACGCTGACTTTATTAACCAGATCAGAAAAAAACCGCTCCTCTTTTTATAACGTGATCCTTGTATAACAACATCTAGAAAAAAGGTCACCGTTTAAGATGTATGTCTTAACAAATGCTTTGATTATCGAGTTCCCTGATTAAGAAGGTCCTCTAGTGAAATATCCTTGATTAGCGAGGGTCCACTGTTCTTGATATAAACCTTCCTCAAAGGTAACGGTGGTACAAATGTTTCTTCAGAGTCCTACAGTTTACAAAATGTCCAACAAATTACTTTCCCCTACGTTATTATTTGCCTCCTTATAAAACCATATAACCAGCGTAGGGGTTAAACCAACAGACTAACTTCTCAATGACAGTTGCCGACATCCTCCTCATCATCTACCCTAGAGAGAGACGAAGATCAACGTTGCTAAAACGAGGTCACGGTCACAAAGGTTCCACGCACCAAAGGTTAACAGTAGTACCGACCCGTGAGTGTAAGAAGCCATTGCTTTCAGTTGTATTACTGTCAGGAAATAAAGGCACCAATCTACAGCCTGTAATCCCGTGGTAAAACATCCGGCAACCCTATCCTCTCGAAGACAGGAACTCGTCTGAAGCGCCACAGAGGCCGGCGAACCGACGTCAGTTCATAAAGGTTCTAATATACCAAGGTTAACTAGAGCCTGAACTGTTGAAGAACCTTCGTTGAGAAAGAATAGAGTCTGTTGGCCTGTGAAATACCCGTGTAAGCCCCCAGACGACCTGTTTCGGCCCTCGTGCGTATCTGGGTGACCCAGACGCTCCTGGGGCGCTGCGGACCACGCGAGCGCCGCCCCTTGACCACTCTGTTGACCCACATATTCGTCTTCGGCTACCGGTTCTTTGTAGATTTATGGCCGTCGAGTTACGCTAGAGTAACCCTGTCTATATACTTATGTGTCTGGCGGCATGGCGAGAATGCGCGGATGTACACTTTGAGGTGTGTGGATTGTCTGGTATTGCTGGCGGAGGAATAATGTAGTCACACATTCGGTTGTATATGTTTTTTTACCTATGCTTACCTACTCCCGAAAGTTGTATATTGTCCAGGTGGAGGTCACTGACACATTAATACAACGTGCTATTTTGCAAATTAGGTTCATACGTTCAATGCACCGTCAGAGCTTTTGACTTTACAGTTCCGTGCAACTTGTCAATGTATTATTTGATCGTTTTATATCCTTCTTACAAACTGTTTACAGTTCAATCGTTAAATGAAATATGTTGAACGTTAAAGAGTATATGTAAGCGAAAAACACTCGTTAAGGAGCTTTACAACACTTTCAGCACGCATACAATTATGGTCTCGACACGCTTCCATAGAACGCAATCATTTCAGTCGTGCATGTGGGATGGATTATTTGTTGCCGTCAAGCTAGATTGTATATTTCACTATTATGTATATATTTCTACTTGTTTTCTTTCACTGCTTTCGACATACTCGTGTGATAAGCCATTGAAAACAGTTTTTAGCAGGTTAATCGTTCCTTTAACCTTGAGCGAAAGTTTATCGACAATGTCAACTCGCTTTCTTTGACTACGCCGCGAGATAAAGAGAGTAATTTAACAATACACACTCACACAACAGAAAGGTTAGATTTTCGAGATAACCCATACTCCATAAAAACAGGTGCACGGAATGTAGACTGTACGCAGTGTCCCTCTAATTAAAGTGTAAAACGAGTTAACTCCTGCTCAGTTTGAAGCTACGCGAAACAATTAGCTGCTCTCTAAACACCTTTCTCTGCCAAAAAGCGATTAATAGTTAGCTTTATTACAGTTGATTTCATAACGGTGGGGTAGCCTAGTGGTATTGCGTTCGCTCGTCACGTCATAGGCCCTGGTTCGAATCCCCCTATGCGTACAAAGCGTAAAACCCTTTTCTAGTGTCCCTGCCCTTTTATTACCAGAATGTTGCGAAAAGCGGCGTAGAAGCATATACACCCGTTCACTTCATACTTTTTGTACCAAAATCCCTCATAACGGTGTTCAATTTCATATATGTATCGTTAGTTGTTGCTCTACTCTGAAGTAGTCGCTCTTTGGATCATCGAGTGATCATGGGGAACCGCCCGTGGATACGACGAATTTGCTGCATGTCCAATCTTCACTATAATTTAATAAGTCGACTCTTTTGACATTTGCACAATTTAATGAAGTGTATACACTAAACAAACCCCAATAGACAAACAAAGGATACCAAAGACTTAATGTATCCTAGTTCATGCGACTTTACTATAGAGAATGACCGAAGCTCGTTACAAGGTTTATCATTGTGTCCGAGTTCACCCAACTAACGCATTAGCATGTGTCTGGCCTAACCCGTCATTCAATCCACACAAAAACCATTTGATCTTTCCGTCATATATATCTGGGCCCAGTGTAAGTAGCCAGAAGCGTGACACCAAACCATTATGTCTGCGAGTAATGCCGTGTTTCGCGGCTCCGTGCCATGTTCGCGTATGCTCTCCGAAATGCAGATGAAATCTGAAAATGACAATATTTTCTGGCTAGGAAGCTGCAACAGGAGTTGAAATGGTACAATAGTGATTATTTCAGTAATTCAGAAAAATATTACCGAAAAAAATCACGATCGTCTCACCACCGCACGCGAGGCCCCCGTTCCCTACGTGGGTGATTACAAGCGTAATGATAGGACACGCAAATACACTCTCGCGTTCGTGACCACAAAAAGCACATTTTGTTATTCTATTCAACGTTTAGAGCACGATGTAATATTTCAATTATTCTCCTGTAATTGAATCAAAATAATGGAGAAATGAAACTAGTGACTAGTCGCAATGCTGTCGCGCTGATGAAAAGCCGTCTCCTGCATGGTTGTCAGTCTAGCGCACAACGTTGATTGAGTATGGAGGTATATGAAAGAAGGAAATTGTTGTATTTTACGCAATTTCGTTTTATGGATTCAACAGATTAGCAAAATGGGACCTGTATAAATGAAGGCGACTTCAGATCACGACGTCGGATCCGTAGCCATGCTTCTCGTCTCCGGTCAAACATTATACAATTTTGTCAGAATTTCATCAACCTTTTTCCTTTGTTTTGTATTGACCCTTAACACATTGCATTCACCTTAAATCCGTTGTGGAAATAACCATTGAGCTTTCTGTCAGACGCTCGGGATGAAGTTCAAAGTGTCGGTCACCATTAAGATAAGAAGCTAGGGGTACCACGAGCTGTATGCCACGATCAGCTGTCAGTATTCAATGTATTTTTTCTGCGGAGGACGGTTAGGTTAATCAGCTTTAGATAGCACTTGATACACACGTTATATGCACAAGCTACATGATTGCGGTGGTATATCATACTACTAAAAACAAGGTAAGGATCACCCGATTCATTCATATTACAATAGTTATGCCATGCCATATAACTTTTGTAATGTCATGCCATGACATATAACTTTTGTAATATTAAATAACCGGGTGATCCTCAACTATCTTTGAGTCGTACATATTTCATACCTCATCCAGATAAGCTTACGTGTCTGGTCGTTGGGAACGTACACATTTCCAGGCAACGGAGCTATATGGCAGCATATTCTGAAGTCGAATCTTGATCAGACATATCAGTATTTCACGTAGGATTCACACAGTATCCTATCTTGGGAATCGAACCTGGATTTTTGGTGTGACGAGCGAACACTGTAACTACTAGACTACCCCGCTGCCAAATCTACGATGTTGAGGGTGCTTTAAGTGATGTGGTATTTTATATAATCGGGGACATATTTGTCAATTTGTCAACTAAACTACAAAGAACGAACACGGTGAACTGTCCCTGGCAGAAATTCATATTAATTCCGTATTACCGATTCGTTAAAAAAACAGATACTTGAAATATTGATAAGCTACTATAATGTTGCAACTTCACAAGTCAATAAAAAAGATTCAAAATATTAAACAGGAATTATGTGTTGAGCCAAACGAAGTATCGCATGGGGAAAAGAGCAATAAAAGATATATTGATACACAAGACGCAAAGTAATATACAATGCTGGAGAAAATTAAGTAAAAACAATAACTACTGATTTACATAAAGAAAATACACTGACAATATTTTCATCGTGTATCATATTTCTGGCATCAGAAATAGATGCTAATGAAAAAAGAATTTGCAGTGAACTAGAAATCCAGTTTTTCCCCCCTAAATAAACAGCAACTTGCCATACTCGATGTATGAGCTTGTGAGTTTGTTTTAATGCTGATTTGATAAGTATTTTATTTACATAACTGCGTGCTCGATATTTTCATGTCTCTTGCAGATAGCTAAATCGCTTTGAAAAAAGAAGAAGCCCAACTTCTGTCCATCAGTATAGTTAATGGAGTTGTCACATTTCCTCTAAAAAAATTGGTATTCAATTGTAAATTTGACGTAGATAAATTCTTTTCCGCGTCATCTCGTTAAGTATATTATTTTGTTTCAGTTCAAGTTTCAATAATATTAAGTGTCCTGTTGTTATCCAACTAAAACACCATTCGTCAAAGACAGGTGAACCGCAAAGATAGTCATCGAGCCATACCAACAGGGTGGAAGACCTAGAGTAGTCCTCGGCCTAAATACGCCACCATTAAAATCTCTTTCTGCACACGTCAGTTGCACATCTACATTTCATGTATCTCTGAAAAAGGTTGTGCGAGTAAACGTTGTGCGAGTGACCTAAGTGTTTGTTACATAAAGGCCTGCACCAGTGTCTAATGCTTAATGACGACTTTCAATAAATAAAGCTGAATTCCATGCATTTGAATTTGTTTCCATTTAAAAGTATGAATAATGTTGCCATCAATGTATTCAGAATCCGTGGAGATTACAGTTTACTGTACATACAAGACAACACACTACTAATAAATACATCGAAACTATCCAATACACTTGTAACAATCCAGGACGATCAACAATGGAGCCGTATGTCTGAAGTAAGTCTAAACGAGCCCTCTACCAGCTTTCTCAAATAACAAGTGGCCAGAAGTAGGGGTTCATCCACAAACAAGCGTCCCAGCTAGCTACACTGTTAATCTCTCTTGCCCCAGACACGACTGGGGTCAGACAAATCGAGGGTCTAGATCTGCGAGAAATTGTGTATTAATACCGTAAACGCGGCGAGAGATTGGCGAAACACTACACCCCATAATATAGAGTTCCCACACTGCCAAAAGGTCTTGGTCGGGACTAGAAGTATGACTGGGCCAGCAAGCCACCTCAATCTCCCGCTAATCCCGTGATCCGTGCCCTGTGTCTAGGTTGTCAAGTCTCCAAGTCAGTACTCCTTCAACAAAGGCATGTGCAACTCGTGCGTACAGCACCAGTAGACATAATGACAGTTTAACGGTCAAATGTTAGGTTCGTGGTATAGTTTATCTCGACACAGTAAGAAAGATTAGTCCGGGGTATGGCGAGTACCTGAATACGATACAGGGTGAAAAAGTGAAGAGGTGTTTTCTTTAATCCTGATTTGCCTGTGAATGTATAAACAAAGGGCACAGCCACAGACGACAGGGACCCCTTATTACTCATACTGTATCCCGAGACAAAACTTCAAGCTAACGTCATGTGGTACCATCTGAACAGTTAGTGTGCAGTTGGGTTCAGCACAGCTTCGAACAATATTTCCATGTATCGCGCGGCGTGTCTGCGTATATGGCAATAAGACCAAAATGACTCGGGTTTGAAGGCCTTTGGTGAAACTGGTTAAGTGCTGACAAGCCAAGGAACACAGCCTTGGATTCGAACCCATGAGTATTGGATTCTGTTACGACTGAGGGGCGATGTGTGGTTTAGGACGTTACTTCATTGTCATCGTGAAAAAAACGAAAAACATTTTAATTTTCTGCAGATGTTCGAATTTACGGGCTTTCACGCTAGACTCTAATACAATTGTTTAATGTGAGGTGAAACGGGGGTTTAACGTCGCGTTACAAATTATGTGGGTGTGAGTGAGTGTGAGAGAGTGAGCACCAGTCTGGACTTCATAGTGCTAGCCAACAAAGACACCATGCTGCAGTTTAACATGGAGACACTCTGAAACACATTATACAGACTCCGAGTCGACCATTTTTTGTTTAATCCCCTCTAATGTGGAGCATGCAGGGTTACGACAACACCTATGCCAACGGGTTTTGGTATGACGCAGCCAGGGAATGGAACCACCGTAAGTCCGTTCTATGGGCAGACGCTCTAACCACTAGACCACGCAGGCGGTTCGGGAAACTTGAAAAGCGGGTGGGGGAGCGAGTTGGGTTTCATGCTGCTTAAAACGGTTTTCCAGTATCAGTGAGTGAAGTGAAATGGGGTTTAACGTCGCGTCCATGATTATTGCACTTATATAGCGACGTGCATGCACGTGTATGTGTGTGTGTGGCTGCTTGTACTAGTCCAGACTGATGCCGATTTATAGTGCTAGCACACTGAGATACCATGCCGCAGTTTAACATGAATACCCCACTCAGACACAGTATACTGACTCCGAGCCGACCAGTCCTTGTTTTAGCCCCTTAATGCCGAGCGCCAGACAGGGTAACAACATGTACCATCTTTTAACGTCTTTTGGTATGACGCGGCTGGGGATCGAACCCCGGACCTTCCGCTCTACCATTAGACCACAGAGGCGGTCCTTTTTTCCAGTATCAAGTCATGTCAGATTTATGTGGGAGGAAAGGCAAAAGTCACGTAGGTCACAGACATTGAGCACTTTAGTAATGAGCACGGGGTATGACATTTAATGGAAAGATCCTGGTACGAATAAGGGGCTCAACTCATGTACTCGTGCCTTCTTTATAGAGCACAGTAGCGAGGTTTCATAATAGTATACCAACAGACGTTTTGTTTCCTAAACTATAAGCAACAGAGACTTCCTGTATTGGTTATTTCAAATATAGAATGAGTGAGTGAGTTGACAAGTTTATGGTTTTACGCCGCCTTTATCATGGCTCCAGTGGTGGACGCCAGCAATAGACTTCTCACGTCGTACCATGTTTGGAATCAAACCCGGGCTTTCGTCCTGAAGAGAGAACGTTTTAACTATCAGACTACCCCATCACCCACATCCTACTAAAAAATGTTAAGGAACACCCGATTCTTTCATATTACTATAGTTAATCGTTGCCATGACAGATTAACTATAGTATTATGGAATAATCGATTGGTCCTTAATTTCTTTTGAGTAGTACATAAGCAGCATCCAATATGTTTAAGTTTGAACACGCTGAGACAAATGATTACTGACAATGCAGATAAAAACCATCATCCAGGATTATGACTGACACATTTCAAACACTTCCAGGAACAGTTTTCTGCGAAAGGTGGAATAAATACCCGTCGGTCGTAAACCAGTGAAGTCAGTGAAACTCTCAACAGCAAGAATCAAACAAACCTTTATATAACCCCCTGGACAGACGGCTAAAGAGTATTGGAAAATATTTACATAAAATCCCCAAAAATCAAACAACGTTATGATTTGAAAATAAAGATAAAAACAACGGTCGCGGTACTGTAAAACTGATGTCTTTAAGAAAGTAAACGTGTTGTCTGTTTGTTTCTTCTATTGTTGAAAAGATTAGCTGCGTGCGATATAATTATTGATATTCTGAAAGACAAATGGACAAATAATGGAATGGTTATCGACATGGCATCATAAAATTGCCTTTATGAACATAATGCTCGATAAATGTATCCATCGAGGCTCAGGTAACACATCCTGTTTGGTGAAGCACACCTCTGTTTCGAGTTATAGTTCTTGAGAAAATGGCTCCACTTAACTGGGATTCAACGATTATGAGGATATTACCCAGATGCATCGAGGGTACCAAACGGAAACTGAAAATACAACGCCCTGGTGCCACAAGTAATTCTAGCCTTGTTATCGATGAAGCCGAGTTTAGAAATTGAAATGTCGTCATTACTTGCATAATACCTCAACTTGAACAAAAGAACGTGGAAGAGGGCAGTAGGCCCCGAGATCAGTAAAACGGTAAGCGCCAGACCAACTATTCTTTGATATATATTTCTGTATCAGATATGGTATTGAACACATTTTATATACAGTTATTAGAAACTATCGTTATGTATATTTAAAGACAATGTATTGACCGGAGATACTGGATTCCCACGGGAACGGAGGTTTCATCTCAAAGACTAATCAAGAGAATGCAACTTTGCTATGATAATGATAAGCAGTTATAGATTCCAAACAAAGAAATAGTTTTCAATGATTCACTTATAATTACAAGCTGTGCTTAATACCAAAGATGGTTAATACGAGTTATTAACATGTAATGATTAATAGAGCAACGACGGCACCTCATCACAATACAATGAGGCGCAGATCCGAGGCACTATCTATAGGTCATACCGCTCATTTGTTCTTGCTCTTCAATTTCAGTGTGGTAGTGATTGCCGTTTGTCCTCTTGCATACTAATGATGAGTAATCTTAATGGTCATAATTCATAAACTCCAGAGTACGTTCCTATCAATTTCAGAATTGAACGGTGCAAAGATTCACCATTATTCAGTGATGAGAGCAAACAAAAATAAAGACATTTATAGTCAAAATAACAATATAAACAATACTATTTTTCTGTCATTTGCATAAATTATCGTTATGATTGTTACAAGATGTAAAATATATGATTATAATTTGATATCACAGTATATGTAGCATCACATCAAACTATCACAGACTAGCTTTCTAGAAATGGCCAAGACCTCCTACGCCAGCAAGTCTGCGAATGCGTCTAAGCTCAATATCAAGCGTACGCAAGCGCAATATACGAGGATGGCCAAACGTACGGACGCCAGCGCCCTAGCCATTGCGCAGCCCACTGGTCACTTCCGGTGTTCGATATTCCATTTTATCCACACCCATATGCTCAAACGTCCTGACCTCTGGTCTCACAGTAGCAGTAGGTGCTTCACAACCATCCGGGGAATGTCCTGAAATACTCAACACCGCACTGTAGTTCCTAGGGCTCGAACTGCCACCACTCATCACGCCACCGCCCAGATGAGTTTTTCTAGGAAGCGAGTTAAGATTACTAAGACTGGACGACTTTACGAATAACTTCCTCTTCGCAGAAGCATCTGGATTATGTTTTTGAATGTCCCTGTTAACCAAGGAGGTCTTTGTCTTTAAACTGTTGATCTTGAAGGCCGGTTCCTTCTCTTCTGTCAAATCCTTCACTGCAGAGTTACCTACAGCAGCAGCAGTCGCGCCTTTGGTGGAGATTCCATTTAACACGTCTCGTCTTTCCCTCCAGGAAGATGCACTTGAGAAGAGTGGTTTCCTGGCACCAGGCTCTGCAGCAAAAGACATGTCTGTCTTGGTCTGATGACCAACTAATGCAGCCTTACCCACTGCCTCTCCTACAGTCGCCATTCTCTCAAAGGCCCGCGGGTTGAAGAGCTGGGCCCGGGCGAGGGCATTACGGGCAGCGAGTTGACCAACAGAGGGTTTCCTTTTGTAGAAGAACCGAGTGTTTGTCCTCGCCATCCGACCGTGTAGGGGGGCGCAGAATGTTTTTGAGCGTTGAACCTGCAGCAAATCAATTACAAAGTTTTTTGAAATATGTTTCATCTACCATACAAAATGATACATATTATCGAAAGGTTGGTCTTTTACTACTCCTGCAACGGCGGATTCAGCATTTTTAAAAAGGACGGGTCCACAATATAAAATCCTCTCTCAGATAATTTTACTGCCAACATTCATTTAGTTTTCAAAGGAGGGGGTAGGGGGCTGGGGTGGGGACTCCCAGGACCTCCCCTCTGGATCCGACTATGCCCTGGAACAAATGAAATGGACCTGAAAATGAAACAAATGATGATCATAAATTGTCTGCAGCAGTTACAGTCTGAGATGCAATGTGTTACCCCCGATTACGGATGTATCAGTAATTACATAATATCGTGTAACCCATGACGTGGTCATTCATGCATAGACCTCGACTGACGAGCATTATGAAAGCGTTATACAATAACCAAAACAGCTGTTCGTTAGATCAGGTAAAATAACAGCAGGGCAAAAATGTGATATTTCAAACAGAACAATCAAAACCATGCCATTATAAATTTTGGTCAATTAATTTATGTTCAACAAAATAATTTCCTGCTTCAAATATCCGTTGTATGTTACGCCTGTGTAATATGGCGAAAGCCAGCATGGAGGTAATTACTTCTAGTGGCTGGATGTTGCATACCGTGCTGCGACAGGGTGCCCTAATCAGGCAATTCTTATTCGGGACACATATCAGCGGCTTCATGGCCCGTTACACGCCAAGGATGAATCTCTTACACAAGGTATGAAACACATTAAATGAGATAAACTGTGCAAACATAGGTTTGGAAATGATGGAAACTGGGGACAGCTTAGAAACTCTTGGCACCTAACGATCCTTGGGACAAACTTGAAATGAGATTCCTTTTCAAAGGTAAAGTAATTCCTTGTCACACTCAGATGAAAATATATTAAAAGTTTTTTCACGAATCAGTACGGACAAGTTGGCAGCGGTTTCACGCTACGTAACACCCTGATGTTAAATGTGATGCCGCACGGCCGGACCACCCTCTCCCTCCGTTTCCGTGTGAATAGTATTACCCCTCAACAATCCGACCATTAAAAAATATCCTTACAGCTCAAACTGTCTCAACTTACAAGCATGAGTTAGTTACGGTAGGCTTCTCTTAAAAATGGAACAGTCTCAAATGCTTTACCTTTGGCAATTTCCTTTTGTAATATTTAAAAAAATATCATTAATTTTATTGCTACTTAGATGAAATGAGTCTTTGATACAACAGCAGTTAAAGGTGATTAAGGAAGATTTATGCGACGCACTGCGATATGATATTATACACATAGTTACAACTCACATCGACTCGGTTACATAATCGTACGAATTACTGTCCAGATTCAGGATATGAATTTACCTCATGCTGGTATTTGAACAAGAAATAATTCCATCGATAAAAAGTATCTTGTTGAGGATTATTGTCTCAGCGTGTTCAGGAAAGCCAATTGGTTAGAGTGACGATAAACCACGACGACATGGGGTTGCCATCAAGGCGACAACATGAGTTGTGGGATTGGGCCTTTGTACTTGAGGGAAATTTTATAAACGAAAATGAGATGTTTTCCCGCTTAAGCGCAGTGCATTATAATATATGGTATAGTATTTCAAAACATTTAATCGGCTGAGAATAAACTCTGGCAATATATGCACCACGCTTGAGTGAGTGACGATGCCTTTTTCAAAACGAGAGGACGGCACGGGATTCACCTTCGGCATATGCAACCTTTGCCTTGAAGTCACTGGACCTATCCGAACGGAAAAAATACCTTTCAATCAGTTGGTGACATTTGTCATCAGTAAATAACCCCTCCCTCATATGTGTGAATACTAGTATATTTACATAGATACGTGTCACCCTTGCAGTCACTTATAGTGAATGAGTGAGTGAGTTGGGTTTAACCTGGTGACTGGGTCAGGCGGTATTATATTATACAGGTGTACTTAGTAGTTACTGGGTCAGGCTGTATTACATTATACGGGTGTACTTAGCAGTGACTGGGTCAGGCTCTATTACATTTATCAGGTATACTCAGCAGTGACTGTGTTGAACTCATATTTTACAACATGTCAGTGACTATGAGATCACTTCAACTGGCATGACCATGAGACATGACCAACCACTAGTATGATCAGATTTATCCACTAATACATGAAAACAGTGGTGCAAGATCCATCCACAGATATGCAAAGAGGCATACAGATACAGAAAAAGGATGGACAATGGATTGGGATGCTGACAACAGAGACAGTGGATAAGTGAGTGAGTTGGGTTTAATGCCGCTTTAACAGTATTCCTGTTATATCACGGCGTGTCAGCTAAACATGGGAGGAAAGCCCGAAGTGATGCAGGTCTCAGACGTTTACCACTTAGGTGAAACCCACGAGCACGGGTATGGTACTGACAAACCTAGAAACATAATCGGGGCGAACCGGGATTCGAACCAACAATCATAGTTTCTGGCGTGCCCAAGGGATGCAACTCTGCACAGCGAATCGCTGCGCCTTGGACGACTGGGCCACCCGTGCTCCCGCAGTCACTTATAACGAACCACCGTTATCTGGCGGCAATATCGCCGAGTGCCATGTTAAACAACAAAGAAACAAAGAAACAAAGAAACTATATCACGTCTTTATCACCCGTATATGGCAACTAGTCATAAATATATATTAACACTCGTCATTAATGTATAAAGATTTTGGTAGGATTGTCACAATATTCTACACCATCTGTCATTAGTGAATATTGTCTTTCCAAGCCCAAGACAACAGATTTTCACTTGACATTTGACCACTAAATATATGTATGACGTCTTTGTCCTCACGTAGCTACAGCTTGCCACCAATGTTACATTATGTGCCATTACTGTATATGGGACACAGATCTACCCCCGCCAATGTGACCTTTAAGTGAACATACACTTTCCTGTTATTGTCGTCGTCATCAACCTTGATGTTCTTTATCTGTCATCATCTTGGCCCACAGCTTTTGATGACAATTGTTATGTTTGTTTGTTGTTTAACGCAACACTCAGCAATATTCAAACCTTTTGACGACGTTCTTTAAATAATCGGGTCTGGACAAAACAATTCAGTGATTGACATCAAGAGTATCGATATCGAACAATAGTTATCATTGTTACTAATTCTAAGAATACTACCTCTATTACATATCTGCCATAAATCCTTAATTTTGGCTTCAATCACACCAACTAAATTTTTTAGATTTTCAACAGACGTCCTCTTCACTATCAATTACACACAACTAGTTGTCGCCAAGTAGTCTCGTAACTACCCAAGCAATGACGTCATAATGGCGGCAACCTCGGTTTTTTTCCTCATCTCCTACTTTAGGTTGGTTAGTTTGTTGGTTTGTTGTTTAACGCCGCACTCAGCAATATTCCAGCTATATGGCGGCGGTCTGTAAATAATCGAGTCTGGACCAGACAATCCAGTGATTGATATCATGAGCATCGATCCACGCAATTGGGATCGATGACATGCATCAACCAAGTCAGCGAGCCTGACCACCCGATCCCTTTAGTCGCCTTTTACGACAAGCACAGTCGCCTTTTACGGCAAGCATGGGTTGCTGAAGACCTACTCTACCCCTGAATCTTCACGGGTCCTTACTTGAGGTAGAAGAATTGGGGAGGTGGGAGGGGGTAATTCGTATGTAATAGAGGTAGTATTCTTAGAATTATTAACAATGATAACTATTGTTCGATACTTCTTACGACACTTCTACCTCTATTACATATCTGCCAGAATATACCAGAGGGACCGCGGTGGGATCTGCCTCTAGAAACTTCCTGTGTAATTAACAGCAATCCTTTTCTGGACACCATAATGTGCTGATTCCAATCCTACTGAGATAATTTCCCCTTAAATTCCCCTTGAGGACTTGAAAATCAGAAACTGTCAATAATCAATTTAAATATGTGATACTTCACCAGATTTACCGTCATATTTGCTGATTTTGACCATAAAAAACCTGGATTAGTGACCTATATTACCGGCGATTACGTCACTGCCGGCTATGACATCACTTCCTTTTTTTGGTAACGACGTCATTTCCTGGTTAGAAGGACTTTGTTCAGCTATTTCCGGTGCAGACGTCACTTTCGGTTCCTTTATTACTTCCGGTTGATGGTGATAGATGAGATTTAAGGTGCTTCTGATCCATCCTATACCTATAAAGCAGAGTAATCAAGGGTGAACTTACCCTCAGATGCTCCTGGTGTCGGATCCTCGCGTGGAATTCTGAGCCTGTGTATAGCTGTGTGCAACTGTGGCCTTCATCCATCCTGCTAAAGTAGCCTTTGTGATATCATTGCTCGAGTTGTTCTTACAGGATAGAAAGAGTCTCCTTTGATGGCGTCTATGTGGGTCTGTAGCCGAGAGACAGAACTTGGGAGCTCTGATGGGACATAAGAGTCTGTCTGGTTGATCCACTGTTGGTCCAAACGCCGGGATTGTATGTATTGCGTCTATTACCCAACGATCCCATTGTGGTAGATTGGTTCATGGCTACGAATTCTGGGAGCGATCTTAGAGTTATAAAAGTCCAATGCTGATCATGGGTAAGACCAGAATAGTCTAAGACATGTAACTCCGAAACTCTTGCTGCTGTTGCCATGGCCATCAGAAACCATGTTTTCCTGGCTTTTTGAAGTAGGGTAGCCTTCGCCATGAGTTCGTAAGGTTCCGTTAACAGTGCCGATAATACCCCAGATAGATTCCACTTGGGGAAGATACGAGTGGTCCTAATATCTTCTAGTAGAAAGGAATCCATTAATCTGATGAGGATGGGATGGTTTCCGATAGATAATCCATCATGTTGAAGTACAGAATGAAGGGCTGATCCGTAATCTTCTATCGTCCCGTGTCTGAATTTATTGTCTTGACGTGGATGAAGAAGGAAGTCTACTATCATAGGGATTGATACAGAATTATCAATAATCCCTAGTCGTCTTCTCCACTGGACAAACTTGTCCCATTTTTTGTCATATATAAGGGCGGATGAAGGTCTCCATGAACTTGCCACAGCATCCGAGGCAAGCTCAGACTAACCACATGTTTGCATCTTCTGCGCGATAACTTCCAGGCGGTTAGATGTAGGCTGGGCAGATTTTCGTGGAATATGCTGGATTGGGCTGTCGTAGCTGATCCCGACGAAGTGTTAACTGTATGGGATCCTCCATTAATAGCTTTAATAGCCTGGGGAACCATGCCCTGCTGGGCCATACTTGTGCTATCAGTATTATTAGGCAATCCGTCTTCTCCACCTTCTGGATGAGCTTGTCTTGAAGAGACCATGGTGGGAATGCGTAGCCGAATAGATTAGTCCAATCCATCGAAAGAGCGTCGATCTGGTGAGCTCTTGGGTCGGGAACTGGACTGGCATAAACTTGGTGGTGGCGAATAGATCTATGTGTGGCATGTCCCATATCTTGGTTATTCAGCTGAAGATCTGTGGATGTAATGTCCATTCTGTTGCCACTATTCTACCCCGATGTGAGAGGATGTCGGCCAGTATGTTCAGTTTCCCGGGTATATGTCTCGCTTCCATCCGGCAGTTGAAGGAGTCTGACAATGCAAACAATCGTGTAGTCTCAGTTATCAGGGAGTTGAAACTGGTTCCTCCCTGCTTTTGAATATATGCAACTACTGGGGTGTTGTCCGTGGCACTGATGATAGATGAAGATGTGTTCTCCATTCCAGGATGGCGTTATATATGGCCTTCATTTCCCTGCAGTTGATATAAAGGTTTTTCTCCTCTGTGTTCCACGATCCCTGTACTGTGAGATCGTCCACATGGGCTCCCAATCCCAAGTCAGCGGGATGTCACTCATCACATGTTCTCTGTGATTCCATCAATGGAGGTCTTGTGGCAAAGTGGGAGGTAACTGAGACTGGAATTCTAGGCCCTTCGATCGTATAGAGTTGACCCATGTCAGTCGAGGACGTAGTGACATCCACCACCTCAGCGACTTGTTAGGTTGACTTGAGATTGATTGGATCATCTTCATAGTCTTGTCGAATCGATCCTCTGGTGGACATAGATATCCTATGTCTAGCGGGAATCTTGCTCTGACGTATATAATGTCTTGGACCAGAATGATCTCTGACTTGGCTTGGTTGACTAGGAAACCTAGGTAAATCATAAGCTGGACCAAGAATATCATGTTCTGCTGAAGCTGATTTTTCTCTTGGTCTGCCGCTAAGACGTCGTCCAGATAACCATGGATTCGAACTAGCTGGAGATGGGCGAACTTGATGAGTGGCGCTGTAATTCTGGTGAATAGCCAAGGTGTTGTTGCTATCCCGAATTGTAGGACCTGGAATTCGTAGTGTCGTCCATTGATTGCGAAGCGTAGATATTTCCGAGATGATGGGTGTATTGGGACGTGAAGATATGCATCTGTAAAATCTAGGCTGATGAGCCAGTCTCCCTTCTTCACCGTCGACCGCAACTTCCGTATGGATTCCATCTGGAAAGGTGGAGGCAGCAGCAGATAACACTTGTTGAGGATTTTTACATCTATTATCATCCTCATCTCGTTTCTTCTGCGGGACTAAAAAGACTAGGGAGTAAAAACCTTTGGTGTTGTTGAACTCCTTTAATTCCCGAATGGCTCGGTTCTTTAGTAGTTTCCTGACGGACAATTCTGCAGCTGCTAACCTGGCACCGGTCAGGTGAAACCCTCGACCCACGGCGTTTATGTTCAGGCTTGGATGTTTCCTGAAGTGTAACTTGTAACCGTGAGCCACGACGTCTAGAATCCAGTGGTCGGGGGTAACTTGCTTCCAACTTTCGGCGTATGACAGAAGGCACCCTCAGACTGGGCCCGGTGTCCGCGTTATGTTGAAAGACAGTAGGCGTAAATCGCAATCCATAGACGTAACTAGGTCAAAAGGTCTACAACGTCGGAGGGTACAACCGCCCCTTGGCTGGCGAAAAGAGTCCTGCGAAGATTGTGGATTGTTGTACTTCCGCCTCGGTTGGAACGAATCCTTCCCAGAGGGGACAAACTTCTTCTTAGGGGGCTGTTTGGACGCAGATGACTTATGTCCCAGGGTGACTTGTGAGACTGTGACTGTCTCGCCGCAAGGTCTAGTGTTGAAGTCTGGAAACGCTCGGCTTATTCTTGCTTGACTTCATCTATCACATTTCTGAGCTTCCCATTAAAAATTGTGGTCGCTGATATCGTTGCGACGTCACAAACTTCTTGGTCTGACTCGATACGGCCCTCGACCTAATCTGGGATAGGAGCTGTTGTCTCTGTAGTCTCAGTAACTGTGTGGAAGTCAAGACTTGGGATGCTAGTAAATCTTCCTGCATCTTAACGACCGAGTCAAGAAGGCTGTGAATTAGTCTGACTTGATCGGTCCTAATAGTCATAGGTGTTTTCGGTGCAATTCCTTCACAGGATGGTTGAAGAGGCGGTATGATGTATCTTATTCCGGCGACAGACCAATTTATATATGGCCCGATTTCCATGGAGTATCTGGCAACCGATGCTAAATCCTTGAAACGAGTTGCCGATAACATAACGTTCATGTTGCGATTGCGCACTAATATATAGAAATCCGAATCCAAGTGTTGGAACTCCGGAAGTGTAGCATCGTGCGTCTTGTTTCATAGGTGGAAGAGGTAGACGTTCATCATGCGTAGCTGGGCCAAGGTAACGTATGATGAATATGCTGAGATGGAGCAGGCGCATGACATCCCCCGTATTCCGGCATCTGGGGTGGTGAATCCTCTGTCACATGTGGCCGAAGTGTAGGTATAAGGTGGTAAAGCTCTTCGATAAGTTCCACAAAAGTGTAGCCTTCGCTGTAATCTCGTTTGGGTGAGTTGTCAAGCTCCTTCAAACACTCTGGTTCTGGCTCTGAGTAGCCTTGGGAATCTCCCGTGGGGGGTGGATAATCGTATCCCTCAGCTTCTGCCCCGTAGGGCTCGTCATCCTTCGGTGACCATGATTCCGGTATGATATGTCTCCTTGAGGCTTGTAGCCCATGGGTAACGATAGCCATGCCGTGGCTGTCCTCTCAGCTGCACGGCTGGCTGGGTAAATCCGTGGGTGTCTGGCCCATGGAGTCCGTGGACGGCCTGTCCATGGATACCGTGCGGCTTCCGTACGGTATTGTTCTCTGTGCCTCCTGGCTTGGTGACTGGTCCATGGGTTGGTGACCGGAAGCAACGCCATGGCTTAGCAGTGGCTGGCCGTGCGGCTCAGCTTGAAGCTCTTGTGCAGCCTGGCCGCCGGCCGTGGATGAAGATCTGGTAGCCAGAAATACCGTCTCGATCTTAGCATCCATATCGACAAGCTTAGCTTCTAGCATGTCCTTATCATCTCCTGTTGTTCTCTCAATAGCTGTTGTAAGAGACTCATGGTGAGTGCAGGAGATGAAGGCGTCGCTGGAGAGCGGGGCGCTGGGGTAGACAGTGATTTCTCGGTGGTAATCTTGTCCACTTTCTTCTTCGCCACCCCTCTCCTGTTGGCCTTAGTCACGGCCTCTGATGTCTTGGAGAAGATCTCTTCAGATGTATAGACACATTGTTCACATCTCTTCTACAAGAGGGCGTCTATGGAAAATCTGAAGATTTTAGTTTGTGTGACTGAAGCCAAAATACAAGATTGATGGCAGATATGTAATAGAGGTAGACGTTTCGTAAGAGTGAGTGAGTTGGGTTTAACGCCGCTTTTAACAGTATTCCAGTTATATCACGGCGGGTCAGCTTAATGTGGGAGGAAAGCCCGAAGTGATGCAGGTCTCAGACGTTTACCACTTCAGTGAAACCCACGAGCACGGGTATGGTGCTGACAAACCTAGAAACATAATCGGGGCGAACCGAGATTCGAACCCACAATCATAGGTTTCTGGCGTGCCCAAGGGACGCAACTCTGCACAGCGAATCGCGGCGCCTTAGACGACTGGGCCCTCCGTGCCCCCCGTTTCGTAAGAAGGCTACGCAATTGGGATTCAATGACATGCATCAACCAAGTCACCGAGACTGACCATCGGATCTCTTTAGAAGCATAGGTTGCTGAAGATCACTCTCATCTCTTGTAGATCGTATTATGGCACGTACCTTTGCACTAAAAATACAAGCGTCACCAGAGGATGACAAATCCCCCCGCCCCCACAATAGCAAAAGGCACAACTTCAGCCCCTGGTTAATACACGTGCCATGTTTGGATGAAAAATCTTTCACGGCTTTTAAGTTATGCTCCGAAACGAAATACGGACGGACAGACGACTGGCGGATCCTGTCGGAGAAGGGAAACAACTCTGTGAAGTAAGTTCTGGCGCTTTACACCACTATCAATACAACTACAGAATATAATTATATTGTTCGATTATTAACAATTACAAAATAATTTGAAGCCCCGACAACACATTATAACCTTGCATCCAAACAAGACGAAACTAAGCCACAATGTTCCTACGACATATAAGTAATTGGTTAAATGTAAATAATTATGTTATGAAACTTGAGAGAGATGGGCCTGTCTCCTCTGATGGGTGGGTGGCCTTAATGTCCGCCATGCCTCCTCACGATTCCCAAGACGAGTCAAGCTTAGGAAAATATAGATGTTCTCTGCTTTAATGTTTTTTTTCTTTTGTTACAAATGACACGACTGCAAGACATTCAGCACCAACTGGAGCGTTCCCAACCGTTAACAACGACATGCGTATGGCACATAGCTCAAACCTGACCAGAAGGTGGGCGTTTACAGCGAACAAGCTGGGCGACGATAAAGTCACACCTAGATCTTTCCGTCTGGACGACACGCGTGGATGGAGGTACCGATTGTGCAATATTACACCAGCAGACGACAAAATCGATGATGTGTCGTCTGCTCAAGCCCAGAAAGCGCACGCAGGCCACGCGCCATTTACCGCATGACTAGCACCATTCTCGGTAGCACCTTGCAGGTAGCGCGGCATTCCGACTGGAATTGGTCTGTCGTCTGCGTGATGGATCATCGTTTGGGCAGGAAATGAGATAATCTGAGGCGATTTCCTCTGATATGGTCGTTCCATTCTGTTGTCCCAGTGGAAGCAAAATTGGCGGGAATGGTTTCGAGAGGATATGCGCCTTTTAGAACGCGGTGAAGCGAGGACAAAAAACTTTTGACTAATCGTCAGAAATGTCTTCCGAATTGACTCTTAATCATTCTAATGGAGAGGTATTAAATGCGCGGCGAGGCCGGAGGAAAGTGATAGCTTTGTATTCGACTGATTAAATAGTCACAGCTTGAAAAGGAAATGTCTTCCGTCCAAAACTGATATACAAACATGTTCCAATGTCTAATGGCGGCCTAAGTGGCAATTTGGTTTGTGCAAAGAAAACAGTGGATCTATTATGAGGATAGGAAATATTTGTGGGGCTGGGTTTACCTGATAGTTAGAGATCTCCATTCAAAATAAGAGACTGTCGTGTACCGGTGTTACCTGCATGGAAGCCAAGTATTTCGGTTTCGTTCTTAGCGTTATCTTAGGGCAGCATAATATTGATTCCTTAAATCACATTGGCGCAGTGATGCAAAAAGGTATAATTCTAGAATGTATTAACTTTTCATTACAGTATAATACTCCGGTGCTACTCGACGGCGCTGAATACTTTAACTGATTATTTTAAAAAAATCACGATTTTAGTATCCACTGGGAAATCCATATAGCATTACCTTGATATTAGATTGATATAAAAAATAATTGATAAATATTAACTTAGCATTTACAATAACACGGAAATAAAATATATTTTTATAATTTGCCATAACAAGGATACAGCACTATTCATTACATTAAATTTGGTTCGAATTTCGTTAATAAGGAAATTTGTTTATATCTCGCAAAGACACGTGTTAGCGGTATTGACGGTGTTTGTCGGGATCATAAGTGTTTTGCAAAAAAGAGCATGGAAATATAAATTCGGATACTGGGCTTATAACATTCGGAAAATCATGCCCACCTAACACCGGCATGCCTGTTGACGATTACATCTTAAAACGTCTTTAAGATTTTCAAGTGATGCATATTTGAATTTTACTTCAAAGATAGTGCACGTGAAATTTAAGTTCATAAAAGATCGTTTGAAGTTGAAGAAATACTTTTCAAACGATCCTTGTGAAAGGAAATCCAATATGAAGACCGTGATAAAAGGTGGGAGCTTTGTATTGAATTGAGAAACATAACACCTTCACTTTCACAGGGATAGTTTAAAAACTCCATCCGTTATACACGCTGCTGTGTCCTATCGGAAGTATTTCGAGAAACCTTTATTATATTTTATGCATGACTTAGAATAATTACGTCGGTAAAATTAAGACATGTCAATAAATATTCACTAGATAAAAGCAGACATGTCAAGATGGACTTATCTGATAAACGCTGACAAAATTACCGATTTCCGAGTCCAGTATATTTCTAAACGTACCACAAACATTAAGATGGAATAAGGTGATTGCGTGTAACGGCTACCTCATTCGAAGGTAAATTGAGGACGGGAAGATGGGTCATTTTGAGACATCTCTTCTATATAGGGGTACATAAATCAGATTCGTCCCTCATTTAGCATCACCGACGAAACTACCCACGACTATTATTGTCATTATATACCATAAAACTGTGCATGCTGTGGTCTTTCAAGGGACATTCGTACATATTTGATAGACAGGCATTGAGCGGCCATTATTCTACAACATAATAATATATACATAATATTGTACAGTTGAGTGAGAGATTGAATACTGTTTTTTAGGCTTAAAGTAAAATTCCCACCCTACGAAGGACACCAACGAGCTTCACATTAATACTCCTGCGGCTGACAGAACCCGGTCTTTGGCCCGATTGAATGAACGCTTTAACCACTAGGCTACTCAACCGCCCCCTGGCGTATAGGACACAATATGAAAAACAATCTTAATAAGAGAAAGTCAACACAATATTGTAACAACAATGTCCACGTAACGAATTTGACAAATTCTCTAAAGCCGGTATACGATGATCTTCCTAGGACATCCCTCAACAGCAAATAGACAAAGCGTGTATTCTCCCGAGCTATACTTATCACGACTATTTATGGACAATGTACCCAATAAATATCCATAGAGTAGGCCCATTAGCTGACACTGTAAGACCCCGCCACATCAAAGCCTGGACACCAAGTCCCCCACTACCCTACTTCGTGGCTTCTTCGATCGGGGAACGATAAAGACAGGCACAGATCGATAATTGATCAGTCACTCTTCAAAAATTGGCCAATTATGTCAACGAGTCAAACATCTTTAACATCGACCCTCCCCTCAAATGCGACTTGCTCACCTGGGGTAAGCATAATTGAATGTTTTCTTTCAAACCACTTTCCACAGGTCCGTAATCCGACTCACGAGTGTCAACTTGGTTAAGATGTGCTTCACTGCCGTTATGTACTGGAAACTACCACGCGGGTTTTAGAAGTTGTAGTTGATGGCTGGTAGATCGGTATTGGACATGCCAAATGGGGAGAAGCATTATTTTCAGCATCAATCCAGGTTTTTTTCCCAGTAAGATGCTTTTATCGAACAAGCGTTGAATACACCATGCTAATTATCGTGATTGCCAGTATTGATCTGACGAACGAGTTTTTATCACTGAACGGTTTTCCGAAATTATAACATACGAATTATCATTTCTCAGAGAACGGCGATAATGTCACAAAGCCATTAGAGAAAATCACATTTATGGATGTATATGTTAGACTGATTTAAGTTTGTCTGATTTTACTTCCGAAAGTAAAACATTACACGATTTATAGTTTCATTCTTGCGGCTATGGCTGAACCTTTATGATACAGAAATATCGGGAAAATGTCCATTAAAAATACAGAAATGTTTGAACTTCGAAGGACACTCTGAATGACATTTTATTTTACTTTCAGGTGAGCGCAGCGGGTTCGATATCTGATTAAATTAGTTTTCCCCTCTTTATACCACAACCCTGACCCTGTGTGTGCATTTCTTCCTCAATCATGCAAACACAAATTGATTTCAGAATGACCCGCTTGATAAACTCGCAGTTCAAATGAAACGTGTGTTTTCATGATGACGATAGACCCACACCATACAATGGCGTATTAATTTTCTGATGAAAATATCCCTTTTAACCTAAAAGCACCGTGCTGTAACCTACTGGTCCCCGGAACATAAATTGATTTCTGAGGGTACTTTGCTTCCAAAGGGTATAACGTAACCTATATCGCTTGTCATCCATGTCATATAAGGATTGCATGCTTTGTGATTAATGATAAACGCAGGAGAAAAACATGCACTTAGGATTTCATAATGAATTGAACGACATTTACAGTTGAAAGAGACGAGACCGTAAATCAAACCGCACATATCACTGTATGGTCAACAGTTTCGGAGTGTCAACCTGGAAATGCAGCATTATGACAACGAATAGAAATCCCATGCCATAATTCCAGCACATTTTTACACGCTATTTAACCATCCTAGCGTTGAGGTTATTATACATGATGATGCGAGTGTGATGGTAAAAGAGAGCATATCAACAGTTAATCGGAAAATCAGTACGATGCTCAAGGGTAATCTTGCAATCGCTAAACTATCGGTTAAGATCATTTTTGATGCAAAACTGGATGCGATGAGTTCTGAGTCATGCCTAATCATATGTAATTCTTAATACCTCTAAATAGTATAATTATGTCATTCAGTGTGAAAATATGTTAAAATTCAAATGTCTCACAAAATTACTGTTTCGTTGATAAAGCAGTTGATTTATGACTAATACTTAATGATAGACATTATGAGGTGGAGTGCTTAACCTTGATGAGAATAATATGACTTAATACAATTGACATCATTGTATAAACTGTTGAAAATGTTTATTAATTATATAATGGTTCATGGAACATTATGAACTAATTCACAAATTTCAAACAATTTTTGACGTGACTTTGTCAATTGGCTTC
This sequence comes from Haliotis rufescens, assembly GCF_023055435.1. Lineage (NCBI taxonomy): Eukaryota > Metazoa > Mollusca > Gastropoda > Lepetellida > Haliotidae > Haliotis > Haliotis rufescens. The sequence goes on along the minus strand of NW_025963779.1, from coordinate 52,807,166 downwards.
TGGGGTATTTGTCTTCAAAGAACATTCAGCAAATAAAACTGCCACTGATTGTACTGTTCTTTTGTGATTTCATAAGCAAAGGTAGTAATTACTTTACAATGATTACAGGCGAAGATAGTAGCAATCACTCGTTGATCTCGAAAAGGAGACGAATGGACTTGTCTTAGTAATAAATTCGGAATTTAAGAATCTAAATGAAATATTTTATTTGCTAGATTTAACAAATCATTCTTAATTTACTGATGAGAAAAGGGCTGAAAAGACCCACCGTATTGTGAAATCAAACGTATGACAAACGATGGGAAATAATTATAACGCAAGCATCTCTCGTCTTTGTTGAGTGTGTTAATTGCGATCATCTAAATTTATCAGCAAACTCGTTTTAAGGGTGGGTAGGTGCAATGAGGTTAATTAAGCCTTGAATCGGGTGTTAATTAAATCTGGAATTATAGGCTCATCGTTATGACAAAGAGGTTGGTATTCCCCCAACGTCTTCTGTCATAAACTCACCAACTTCTGTACCAGGTCTTTAAGTTGTCAACAACAGAACTGGTTCATGCTGCCACAAAAACGGATTGATAGTACATTAATAAGGTGATTAACTGAAGTGGGATTCAAACGGATTGCTGGAACACAAAGTTGAACTCTATTCACCATCAAGAATCGCTGACAACTGATAAACTGTTTCTTACAGCTGCCTCACAACAACCTCTTCATGCTATCAACCAGTGCTTTGCCAGTTCAGACTTGACTGATAGTCTGTGGGGTGCAGATATAATATTCCTGCATAATTTAAAAAATAATAATATTCATTTACTTGATCCCAGTGTATGTTTGAAAGTGAAAAATCACCCCATGCTTACTGAAATAAGAGTTGTAAGTTATTACTTAACATTATAGAGAAATAGTTCAGCCATATAGCCAACAGAGCAGCAACACTACCAAATACATGATAAGGCACAATAAAATATCAGGTTACTTAGCATTAAACAGGCGTACTCAAACCCCATGACATATAACAACCCCATTCAACAGGACAGTATGCTTTCGGACTGCATTCACAGCTCCCTTGGGGTTATGCAACATTGCTTCACAACCCAAGCTGATTTTTACACAGAACAATGCTGTGTAATAATCGATGGCAGATTTATAAAGGTCACTCAATCTGGTAAAATCAATGTCAGAAGGATTAAAAATAAAACTTTCACTTCCACTTAGAGTCCACTGTATTCCAGCACATCTAAACTAATATGGATATGCCTGTTCTCCTGTTTCAAACTCATTTCAATCTGTCATCCCAGAAGACATGGTCTTGGGTTCAAAGATCCTGACTCCAGGTGAAACACTCACAGATTGATGTTGGCCAGCCATAGCAGTGGCATAGGTGCAATACAAGTCATGTGTTACCTGGTACCATTGTCTCCAGATCTGATCACCCTATGGTTAGAGGAACTCACAGAGTCCAGATCATTTCATTGCTGTCCTGACAAGGCTATCAACATAGCTGTCTCACCCTTTATCCCCTTCTTCCTCCCCGACCTCAGCCAGCATTGACTGTACCCACACTTGGGAATACACATTTGTGTGTGGACCAACATGCGGCATGCATCAAATAAAGAACCTTATTACCTGACAATGATATCATTGCAAAGGTTCAGTGAGCCGCATAATTAATTACATTAGTTTTAAAGATATAATTGAGTCATCACAATCACTCTAATCTGAACAGAGAGTTACTTTTCCTCAATGTCCGTGTATGGGATACAAACAGCAGTAATTACCACCCACCAGCCACTAATTACGCATGCTATTTGACCACTTGCACCTAGTATGGAGACAACCTTTTAATTGTTCACCTATGTATCAAGACAGGACAAAGGGTAGGCATACAGAAAACTGATGACATTTTGTGAGGAATGTACAAGGTCCTGATATCATGTTAATTACTGGGCTGCCAATCAGGGACACTATGGATGAGTGCTGAATGAAATTGACATGTCATGTTTCATTTCAAGTGGTATTCATATTGACATGGCCATCACTGATAGCACCTGTCAATAGAATGATAATTACAGCTGATATGCTGTGGACATTAATGTGATTAGTCTGCTATGTCGCTGATCTCGGACTAAAAAGTTATATAGATTTATCCAAGTTATAAAATCATTGAATTTTACTGGAGCTTGTGAAGGAATAACTGCACAGCATAACAATTTCAAAAGTGCCAGCAGAAAGTTGAGGAATTGTATTGATCAACCTCAGTTTCATGTCTCTGCAGATCACCATTCCACAAACAGGCAGTGGGTGGTAAAATGGCTTGAACATGACTTCAGTTATGTTTATCAACCTCAGTTTCATGTTAAGAAGACCCCACAGTGCAACACATTTCTGTTCCCACTGAATTCGTCCCAGTGAACAAAATTCAGATTAGCAAATCATTGTAGATCTTTGTACCAAAACTGTCCAAAATCAAGGGTCTGGATTAGTGAGGTTTCACTGTATTGCATAGAGTGAGTGAGTGAGTGAGTAGGGTTTTAGCATTCTATCTATTGGTGAGGTGAGGTGAGGTGAGGTGAGGTGAGGTGAGGGGAGGTGAGGTGAGGGGAGGTGAAATGGGGTTTAATGTCCCATCCAAGATTATTGCACTTATATAGTGATGTGCATGCATGTGCGTGTGTGTGGCAGCTTTTTCTAGTGGGAAGTGATCCCAACTGAGGTAACATGTCGCAGTTTAACATGAATACCCCACTCAGACACAGCATACTGACTCCGTGCCGAACAGTCCTTGTTTTAGCCCCTTAATGCCAGGGTAACAACAAGTACCATCTTTTAATGTCTTTTGGTATGACATGGCCGGGGATCAAACCCCGGACCTTCTACTCTCCGAGTGGACGCTCTACCACTAGACCACGGAGACGGTTCTATCAATTCACTTACTTGGACATCTTGTTCTGGTGGTTGTACAAGTACTTCACGTGGTTGACTTTGCAAAATGGCTGTCAAATGTTGTTTCTGTTTTTCAACGCTAACAGTATGGACATCACCATAAGCAATCGTCTCAGCTTCTTCGTTTCTTGTGGGACAGGCAGTGTCTGGAAACATGAGTCCTGTGGTCCTCAAGTCAGAAGCATTCACAAAGGCAACATTCCTGCTTATGAGCTTGGTATTTTCCCTTGGGAGGGTGTAACGCTTAGCTGTCTGTCTGCTGATTTGTACTGTATGGTGTCCACTATCAACCACAGTTTTTGAACGGTTGTAACCTAAGCGCAGTTTTGGCACATCAGATTTGGAACTTAGTTTTTCAGCTGAAAAAGTTGACTGTGGAGGAACTTGAGTTAGGGGTTCAATGTGTGGATATTGTTGAAGGCGATCAAAGGTGTTGTCCTGACTGACACCAGTTGTCTCCCCCTGCAAACTCTCCCTTGACACTGTCCGGGAAGGAGTAGAATTAGAAGACTGTTCACTTGAGTCAATCTGAGACACAGGAACCTGGATGACCAACCGCTTTGCTGACTCAGGATCAAGTGATCTAGTGCCGGCAAACATCTGCTCACATCCCAACATGGAAGCTGAAAATATTTTATTATTTTATGTATGTTTTAGCATAAGAATTATGCCACAGTAAATAATTTATTAGATCTTCATCCAATCAAAGGCAGGAGATTTTATTTTTGTATATTATATTTTTTGGAACAGTTAATTTGTTCAAGGCATGTGTCTACATTTACACAAACTTGCGATGGATGTGATTCACATGATGCAGGACTGTTTGGTTATACTATATGTACAGGGTGCATATCACTTAAAAAAACAAACACATGTAGCAATGTTTTTCATGTGTGTGTACTGGGGAAGAATAAAATAATGAGTTTTGGTGTGTTTGGTAGTGGAGCAGGTGGGGATGAAAATTTATTAATTAATTTATTTTGGCTTGATGTTTTGATATTTCAAACTAACTGAATTATAGAATATAATTCATATCCTTGTTAAGTACAAGGGATTGCAACAAATGTTTCCATAATTTGATACATGCTGACCCTATGTATTCTACCCATACCATAAAGTATCATGGTCATGAAGGATATATCAAGTTAACTGATTGTGAGTTAACAAGCTTTCTCTGTATCCTTAGGCTAGAGAACCGGGAGAAGTCATGTATATTCAAACATAAATGTTTCATTAACCAGAATTAAAAACCCTCCATAAGAACAGATAGATATTTCAAAATCGAGAAAACAGCTTAAATTTTTTGTTTTCTTCTGCTGCAGATAACATCTTTTTCATAGATAATATTCCTTTATATTTCACTGTATGTTAGAAGAAAAAGAGTACATTTATATCAATACTTAACACCATAATTATATCAATACTGGTAAAGTTAGCTCAGCAATTACAAAACTAGGATGTAAACTGTGAAACTGAATGTCGATGGCAATGAAAACAGCACATATCCTGGTTAGATAAGTTGTCAAGATTAGAACAGAACATCCATTATTCTTGTGAAGTAGAGGAAGCCTGCATAAGTCTGAGATGACTTACCTGATAACTGTCGCAACTAACCTTGGTGGGTGAGGTCAGGGGTGGGGGCGTAGAACTCCCCCAGGGAAACATGGGTGTGGTCCTCCGGAGGAAGGGCTATCTCTAATTGGCTGGTTTCAGCGAGAAGCTCACTTTCATCAATTTTATCCTGAAAGTCATAATATTAATTTATTATGATGTATGTGACGTATTTACAATGGATAGCACTTAAAATTGACATGATGTCAGAATTAGTAGATAACATAAACCAATTTGTCAGTCATGGTTTGTTTGGTTTAAATCAGCGAAGCTGTCATAATAGCTATTTCTCAATTGTTAACTTTGGCTCTACATATAAAAAACAAAGCATCTTAACAAAAAAGGAAATGAAAATAAGCACTTACAGTTGACCAGGGCCCTGTTCCACAAAGCGATCGTAGCGCTAAGACGATCATGACTCCCATACTTTACATAGACTTACGGCAGGCAGTCTTAGTGCTAAGATCGCATTGTGGAACAAGGCCCTGGAAACAGGGAATACTGCTGCATGATCTTATGAATATTTGTGTCATATTTTCAAAGCCTATGACAAAATATTGAAGGAGTGGGTGACATGTTTTATGTCAAATTCATCAATATTGTGTTATAATCAGGAAATACATAGTTGGCATACACAAATACTATATATAATTTCCTAAAATATTACGATGAATGAAATTGAATTCAGTTAATACAATGATCATTTGACAAAATTCCACGGTCAAGTCAATGATCAAAGTAGTGTAACAGCACTAATTTTGGTATATAACAAGCAAAATAAATTCCTTATCATCAAAGGATGATTATGTTGTGATTAAATATTGCATCTAAGAGTTAAGAGCACATTGAATAAGCTACAACGTTGATGAGGAACACCAGACTCTTTAGCTCCGCATATTTACACTAAGGGCCTCATTAAAAAATTGGCTGCAGACAGTGAACTAATGAAATAAATTGTTTGCATTGACAAATCAATCTTTGGCACTTTTATTAAATGAGGGATCCCTAAAAAATTTAAGCACATCCAAATTTGTGAAATGCATGTAACTGATTTGATCCTGGGCTTGCCATCCTGACTGACTATAAAATGTCAGCAAGAAACTGCAGTTCATATTATCAAGTTTTCCTCATTTCAAAGATATGGAATTATTCCACGGACCCCAAATCATTTTAACAAGTAATTGAACATCTGATTGGCAAAGACCATTAAAGACAGTTTCCTAATATTGATCTTGTGTGAAGATAATCCTATTTTCTGCCCAGTGTTGCTGTTCAAAAGACAACAAATAACTTGTGGTTGCTATTCAGACTCTATTCCACTCCCTTGGGCTCTCCTAACATATCAGTGAAACCTTCAATCCACATTGATGGGAATTTAACATTGGTGTGATCAAAAACTAGGGAAAAAGGTTCTTTTGTTCTAGAGTTATTTTGAAATTAAAGTGTTTTTTGGTGGTCCCACTCAAGGCTTGGGAAACAGAAGCCATACAAATAAATTAGTTCCGCTAAAACTGTGCACTCCTGTCAAAATGCATCACCTAATTAAATGTGGAGTTTCCCCTGAGTAGGATCTCATCGTTAGTGGTAGAACAATAAGGCTATTGGAAAGTACTTGAAATAAAACAGATCATCTCGATTGGCCAGAACTTCAAAAGGACCTCACAGCCGGCCCCGACAACTCAAAGTGCTCCATTGGTCACAAAGTTTTCAGTGGATTCACCACATAGTCAATAATTTCATAAAGATTGAACTTGAGGTTTTCGAGTCATGGACGTAAGCTATCTTTAAAGGAGGAACATCAAACATGGGTCATAGGGGATTAGGGGAAGGGCGGCATCAAAACAAACAGGCCTACCCTGTGGTCTGCGGGCTGGATAATTTGTGATCAAATTGATCTACTGGTAGGAAAAGACTTGGCACAAGATACAACTTCAAATGAACAATGGCCAAAAGACAAAGTGTAGGGCTCAACAGTCGGGACATACTGTGGCCATTACTCTTTTGATTCCTCCGATATGAGATTACTCGCTAGAGATCACAAACCATTGACTCACCCAGCCCCGGTGCTGATATGATATTAATAATAATAACATAATCACAATGTGAGTCATGGACATGCCCTGTGTTTATACATAGTGGTATTGTGCCTGACAGTAATGTTAGATAGCTATTAGTCTTTAACCACCAGTGTTGCTGCTCGGGCCATTTGAACTACCTAGGATAAAGCAACTATGGGAAATATCCTATCTGGTGATGAAAACTCTAGCTTTGTTCTATGTATTGCGTTATCCAGGTTCTGAACGAATTCAAATCAATAAATGAACATTTCTGAATGAATTGTGTAAACTCAATTTTTCAAACATAATGAGTATTAAAGAAGTGTGATCTTTATGAAATAACTCTGACCCAACTCTAATAATAAATCTGACCCTTAGGTGTCCTGGGATTAACATGGCAAAGGGGAAGTAAGGCTGGACTATGAACAAGATGTAAATCAACATGTCATGGCGGAGATGACATAAGATCTTGTTTGACATACTGGGCATGACAATCAGGGTTCAGATTTGTGGAAATCTACACCCAGGACATTGAATCAGGGTTCAGATTCGTGGAAAACTACACCTAGGACATTGAATCAGGGTTCAGATTTGTGGAAAGCTACACCCAGGACATTGAATCAGGTGTTATTTGAGGTAGACTACCCACAGGACATTGAATCAGGGTTCAGATTTGTGGAAATCTACACCCAGGACATTCAATTAGGGTTCAGATTTGTGGAAAGCTACACCCAACACATTGAATCAGGGTTCAGATTTGTGAAAATCTACACCCAGGACATTGAATCAGGGTTCAGATTCGTGGAAAGCTACACGCAGGACATTCAATTAGGGTTCAGATTCGTGAAAATCTACACCCAGGACATTGAATTAGGGTTCAGATTTGTCGAAAGCTACACCCAGGACATTGAATCAGGGTTCAGATTTGTGGAAAGCTACACCCAGGACATTGAATCAGGGTTCAGATTTGTGGAAAGCTACACCCAGGACATTGAATCAGGGTTCAGATTTGTGGAAAGCTACACCCAGGACATTGAATCAGGGTTCAGATTTGAGGAAAACAACACCAATGGTATCAAATCAGGGTTCACATTTGAGGTAGACTACCCCCAGGTATTGAATCAGGGTTCAGATATGAGGAAGACGACACGCAGGATAGATGTGGTGGAGCTGAGCATTAGGATTCAGATGTGCAAATACTCGGAGCATCTACACAGTGTTGACTTCTTATCTGTCGAGGACATGCTGCCACATGTCAATACCCAAGAGCTGCAAAACAAGGCATAAAGAAATACCTTCTCAACCCATTACTTGACATGTATAAAAAATATGCATGAATAAGCTCATAAAATCTCCAAAATCATCAAAATAGTAAATAAATTTAAAATCTTTTCAAAGTGGAAATTATTACCATTATAAATGGTACTGATGCAAGCAAAGATAAACTGGATGTCCTTTGATGTGTTCTGGGCCTGACATATGTAACAGCATGTTAGCTGCTCACGATATTGCGAGTGAAATAAAATGATCATATACATCAGCAGGGGTATATCTTTGCTTGGGTAAACATAAATCCCCAGGAGCGAGTCTAATTCAGCATTATTGCTCATCACCGGCTGCCACCCCTGGGAGGGGGAGATTTATGTGACGTTTACACCAGCCCTTCAATACATGTTTCTCATCACTTAAACATTAATCACATACTTTGAAAAAAAAATCAAAGATGGCTATCTACAATATTTCATTTAATTATGAAGGATAAACTTTAAAATATTTCTTATGATACATGTACTCTTACATGTTGATAAAAATGTTAGACATTAGATATTGACTGAGTTTGCTTTGATGCCATTTTCAGTAATATCCCAGTAATATCATGGTAGGGGACACTTGAAATGGACTTCACACATTGTATTTTCGGGTATTTCAGCTGTGCTCTTATTACTCCTGATGAGGTGCAAGGTGCACGAGAATAAATGAACTAAAGAACAACAAATCACATGTATGTCACGAAGTGGCATTGAATCTGCAATATTTCAGCTATGTCACATCAGTGTAAAAGTAGGCAAGTCTGGATCAGACAAACCAGTGGTTGATAGCATAAGCAACAATCCATGTCATCAGCCAAGTCACAAATGAGAGTTGGCCTGCCTCTAGCATTCACCAGATGATGGAATATTAATCATCACCAGCCATTGTGACCACCTAATTCGCATTTTATTTGACATTTTATTTCACATTCATCAGTGTAATCCCCATGAAGTGAATACACTGTTCACAAAAAGTCAAACCAAGCTCCTGATTTCATATTACTAAAGATAATCTGTCATGCCATGCCTATTACAGATTAACTACAACAAGAATAAAGTAACATTATAATATGAAAGAATTGGACTATTTTCAACTTCTTTTGAATAGTAAAAGAATCCATAAAATGTTTAAATTGACAAAAACAAACTTGTGAATGAATTCCTGGAAATAACAGGTTTATCAAAATAAATATATTTGAAAAAGGAAGTCACCACATGCACTGATATGACATTTAATGCACTTGGAACCTGAACATATGGCAACCTTTCAAAACAATTAAATTTGACATTTTTCTTAATATTTGTCTGATATACCCATCTCCTCTGACACAAGGCGACATGTTCGCATAACCTTTCAGCATGATCATTCTCAAAGTCACATTTCTGATTAATCTCTTCATATCACAAACGACAACAACCATAAAATGATGCTTGCCTCTACCCTTTCATTTTATGACTGGTGTATGATTGTTAATAACCTGATACAGCCCACACTATCATTGGACACTGATACAACCACGGACAACATCTAACGATATTGGCCTTTGTAGTCTAATTTCTAGCTATTCCAGCCTAGGTTTGCCTGTATCACTCTCGATCTGTGGCCTTTTAATCACCCCTCGAGATCAGAGATGTATACGTATGTGGCTATAGATCACGTATATTACAGGGTAATGACACACATTGTGAGGAAATAACACTAAGTGTATGTTTGTCATCATATGTCCTGTTCATCCTTGTTGAAATAAATGCTTGTTGGTAGGGATACATATCACAAAGAAGTGGCATGGGTCAAGTGTAAGAAGAAGACAATACCTTGTTAGCAGAACCATTCAAATAAATTGTAGAGTCTTGGAAATATCATTAATGCACTATTTCAGAAAGGTTTTGTTAGAGGCCAAAATTAGTTGATTGCAACAAGAGAATATCCATTAAATATTGATAATTTTAATGTACGATTTAGTTCAGGAATACTAAGCAGTGACTGGGTCTGACTGTATTACATTATACGGGTGTACTTAGCAGTGGCTGGGTCAGGCTGTATTATATTATACAGGTGTACTTAGCAGTGACTGGGTCAGGCTGTATTACACTATACGGGTGTACTTAGCAGTGACTGGGTCAGGCTGTATTATATTATACAGGTGTACTTAGCAGTGACTGGGTCAGGCTGTATTACATTATACAGGTGTACTTAGCAGTGACTGGGTCAGGCTGTATTACATTATACGGGTGTACTTAGCAGTGACTGGGTCAGGCTGTATTATATTATACAGGTGTACTTAGCAGTGACTGGGTCAGGCTGTATTACATTATACGGGTGTACTTAGCAGTGACTGGGTCAGGCTGTATTATATTATACAGGTGTACTTAGCAGTGACTGGGGCAGGCTGTATTACATTTTACAGGTGTACTTAGCAGTGACTGGATCTGACTGTATTATATTATACAGGTATACTTAGCAGTAACTGGGTAAGGCTGTATTACATTTATCAGGTATACTTAGCTGTGACTGTGTTGGACACATATTTTACAACATGTCAGTGACTATGAGATCACTTCAACTGGCATGTCCATGAGAATAGATAGATCCCAAGATATATAACAGCAGGTTTTATAAGAGATGGCCAACCACTAATATGATCAGATTTATCAGTGGTGCAAGATTCATCCACAGATATCCCAAAAGGCATATAGATACAGGAACAGGATCGACAATGGATTGGTATGCTGACAACAGACACAGTGGATAAGTAAGTGAGTGAGTGAGTTGGGATTAATGACACTTTTAACAGTATTCCAGTTATATCGCAGCGTGTCAGCTTAATGTTGGAGGAAAGCCCGAAGTGATGCAGGTCTCAGACGTTTACCACTTCGGTGAAACCCACGAGCATGGGTATGGTGCTGACAAACCTAGAAACATAATCGGGGCGAACTGGGAGTCAAACCCACAATAACAGATTTCTGGCGTGCCCAAGGGACACAACTCTGCACAGCAAATCTGGATAAGGATGCAGACAATGGAAATACTGACTGATCTCTTAACAATCGCCTAATAACAATCATCAGGACACATGCAATTACAGGTGCTGCTTTCATTATAAAGTCTGCATGCCAATTAGAAGACTACCACAATGTCAGAACAAGTGAATATGTTCTTCCCTCTTTGTCTGTCATCAGTTTATCTTGTCTGAGAACGGCTCATGTCCACCCTCCTTGATCCTCTCCAGCAGGTTCTACTGGTGCTGATGGCAGGATGCCAGGCTCATCCAGGATTAGTTGCCTTGTCTCAGAGTATGCTAGACACCAGGCTGTTGGTTTCAGCTGGCCATACTGGGTGTGGTTAAACCCTTTGGTTCATCTTGAAAGTGTTCGTATGATGACTGATATTGGAATTTTAAGTATTTCAGGAACATCATGATGATCAGTGTTTAGTGGTGAGAAAAGGTGAAAGTGACACAGGACAAAGATGTTGAACATTGTTGTGAAACCCAAGATGACAAGATTCATAAACTGTGATTTGATCCCACAATCAGTGGATGATGTCAACAGCAGCCGAGACCTGTCACACATGCAATACCTGATGGTTCTATGCCAACCCAGTAGTGCAGATATGGCTCAGTGTACCCTCCTCTCCTCGTCCTAATACAAGCAGTCCTCATTAACACTGACCTAATACTGTCAGGACTGAATGTGTGCATCCTCAGGCCAACCTTTTCATTATTTGTTTCCTGGATCTATCTGATCCAATTTTGAAACAGAAAAATAGAAAAATATTTTTTTTAATTTCAGAGTAAGATAATTAATTCACTGTTGGATTCATTTGAAACTCGGACAAGTGATATGAAGTCTCCGTCATAAGTAATACTATTTACAACATTTTTTCCCCTCACATTTCATTTTCACATCATGGACAGACATTACCATTTAGGCATGGCCATTTCTGTAACAGGGACTCTAAAATGATGATGATGATGATGATGATGATATTGATGATGATATTGATGATGATATTGATGATGATGATGATACATGTACTTACCATGTACTGTGATGGGTCCTCTGTGCTCGTCGAGGTCTGACTTACTAGACTCATTGTTTCCCCGTCATCACTGGACTCGGACTCAGACACGTCCTCGGTCAGCACCCGTGCTGGAACAACACTTTGTGAGTGAGTGAGACGGGTTTAGAAGTATTTCAGTAGCATAACTGTGATCGTATTACACAAGTGGACAACATGAAACATTCCAGCCACATTAGGGTGGCCTGTAGATGATGAGGACCAGGCACACCAGTGGTCGACAGCATGAGCAACAATTGTCAGGGCCTCAAGACATTCTGTTACAATCAGCTAGGCCACACACTGAAACTAGCAGAGGGTGCTGAACATTTATACTGTCCCAGATTGTTCCACTCTGACGAAACCCAAGAGCATGAGTATGGAGCTGACACACCAAGGATCTGGCATTCAAACCCATGAGAGAAGAAGGTGGCATCTGGGGACACAATTCTGGAAATAATGTATAAGTATAATCCACCTGGAAACCTGCACCCAACCCGTAAGACAATTAACCCTAAGAAAACAGTCCCCAGTAATACACAATATCTTTTATATTGATATCTTTACAAATTACAACTAAAAATTCACTATTTCAAACAAAGAAGCTTCGACACTAGTGAATTAAACTCATGGATCCTGAAAATAAGCATGTATATTTAGAAATGTACACTTCAAGCAATCCTTTAAAATTAGGTGTGTAAGTAAAAGTGTACAGCGAATAATGGCTACAAGTATCTCCTTGTGGATAGTTGTTCACAATACTGAGCAGTATTATATGTTAGTATTATTAGTTTGATTACAGAAACAGCACCAACAGGTGTTTCAAAATACTTACGAATTCCTGTTTACATAATATTCCTCATGTACACCAATATATATACTTGGGGACGACATATTCCTTGGTAGGGGTGAGGGTGAGGTGTCTTTTTCTTAGGAGGCAGTGTTCCAGGGAGCAGTATATTTGGAGGCAGTATATTTGCCCTTAGACTAACATTTAGTCTCTGAAATCTTATATCACACAATATCCTTCTTGACTCTAACAATAAAAAAAACCTCCCTTTGCTGATTTCAGAATAGAGCTAGCTTGAGCTGGCTAGACTTGCTTTTGTATGCGTTTCTAGATTTTTGTTTTTTTTCATAAAATAAATATATTCCACGGTCATGGTGCAGGACTTAGTTGCCCTGGAATCATTCCTTTCTCACATAATACTTCTCACTCGGACATATTTCTAACATTTACAATGCTTTTGAGATACTAAGCATTAACTGAGTCTATTTTCACAAGATTGACACGTACTGTTTATGCCTGTGAGAACGGCAGCATGCCAAGCCCCACAGTATACAGACTCCAGAGGGGTAGCCAGTGGCTGATTCAGACAGAGGGGATAGGTCACTTTGTAGGATGAGGTCTCTCCAGCAACTATTGTGTGGCTGTTCTTGCCCCACATGTACAGGCGGCCATCACCTGAAGACAAACAAAGTCAATATTGGTTGTTCTGAAAACAATGTTGGACCATTCATAAAATATATATATATTTCACCATGAATGCGTAAAAAGATGAAATATCTGCAAGATGTCATCCTGGTATATTTACACAATCATTTTATTCCCTCTCAATGAGGTATACAAATAACACACACTGATCCAGATAGGAGTGCAGGGGTGTGCAGTCCCCATGTGTCAAAGCATATGTAACATTTACACCTTGGATTGTGCAAAGTTGACCAGATAAGGTATTACAAGGCTATAATTGCTACCAAATGGAATAGTGTTTCAAAGCCCAATGGGGAATCTGAGTACGGTCAGACAAAGTGACTTGGTTGATTGCATGCCACTGCATCCAAATGGCGTGGACCATTGCTCACAATATCGGACCACTGCTCACAATATCAATCACTGTATTGTCTGGTTCAGATTAGATTACTTAGAGGCTGCTGTCAGGAAGGTGGTATATTGCTGAGTGCAGCATGAACCAATTAATAGTTTCACATATTATTTGCATCAACCTAGCACTTGCATACTACTCAAAAGAACTTAAGGACCAGCCAATTCTTTCCTATCACTATGGTATGCAGATCTTTTCCAGAAGGCTGTCTGTCTACACCACACATGGAATAATCTCCAAATGAAAGGAGCAAATCTTGGATTTCTTTCCTGTTTCTTTTTCTGCCATTTTTCTACCAAACTGATCAATGTAGTCTCTATACTAACATTATATTTTTAGTCATCACAGTTCAATATCAACTGCATTGAAATAAATAAAAAAACTTTCAAAAGCTTAATATTTTAATAATCCATAATCTTCCCAAATGAGCTGTTTCAACGACTGACAGGCAGCAATACCTCTTTTCTTTCCAAAATCAGGATATCTTTTTTCAAAAGAAACTAAAATCATTTTCAAACATGCGTTTTAAAGCAGGGAACAAATATCAGTTGAAAAACATGCAGACCACATGCCAGAATTGTTAGTCAAATATCCGAAGTTGTCATCAAACTGACACAAATTACAGCAGAAATTGCTTTAAGTGAAAATAGATTGTCAATTAACTGCTTCAAGTGGGATTTGCTCATTCACTTCCCAGGACTTAAACCCACAGAGTTGGTGGTAATTCACCAACACATCCGTCAATAACGTTTGATTATGGCAATGCTCCTCACCTTAATAAAATGCTCTCTGCGGGAATCAATCACACGACTAAATACCTGTAGTCTGTATTTTCAATTGTGGCCACATATCTGTCACCTGGCTGATAAACTTGCACAAACCCATAATGGTTTGTGTAATTCATGTAATCAATGAAATGGAGATGGATTGAATACTCGTCTTTGACTAGACGCCACTCTAATCACTTTTTATAGCTCGTCACTTACTTAAATTCACTCAATTGTGAGGTGATATTTTTTAGCCTGTGTTTGGTTTACAGGAATTGCGTTGCTTGATTGACGGTAATGGCTCAAATTGAAAGCATGAATAAAAGTGATATTAACTTTATGTGTTTAATGTGGTTCGTCAGCTCAGGGTTTGAAAGGTAACAGTATTCAATGCAACAGAGAAATTACTGTTGTGGCGGTCATAGACTGTAACACAGTTCAGGAGTTAAACCACCTAAAGTGATCATTATGCCATTTTGAATATACTGTACTTCAAGATACTTATACTCTTCCTAAATAAACAGAAAAAATAAATAAAAGTGACGTTTTTTCACTTTGAAGAAGAAAATATGAAAAAATATAATTGACATCTGTTAAGTTTTTATTTTCCATAAGAAGTAAGTCAATCATATCATTTAATCATATCATATTTTAATATCGTTAACTATGTTGAAGAAAGTATAAAAATGAATTTAGAAAATGTCAGGAAAAGTAATTAAAGAAGAAATGAAGAGAACTCTTCAAATATCAAACTATTATGAAATCCATTTGAAGATATATTTGAAAAAAAAATATCAAACAGTACAAAACAATTCAGTGATTGACATTTATCATAGAAGTATTAATCAGGGTAATTTCCATTCTCAATCTGAAAATCTACAGCTTGACATGAATACTGAATAGACCTATTTGCCATAAACATGATGGAGAGTGTTGGTTTAAATGAGCTAAGATATAGTTATTTTCAGACAGGTTGTCTCCAAATGCATTAGGAAAAACAATTACTTCTGACTGTAAACTTTACAAATATCTATTTAAAGATTTTAATAGGGATAAAAAAATGGGAATATACATAAGTTGATAAAAGGAAATTACAATTTCTTTTCAAATTGAATTGTATTGCAATGAGTTTCCCTTTGATGAAATGGAGGCAGTCGTATGTCCTTTATATTCCCATTACATCTGACAATTTAATACATTAAATCCATACAATTAGGATATAAACTTTTTATGTCTTAAGAATAAAAAATTGATAATGTATTTTAATTTCCTGAAATTAAATCAATTTTAGAGGTCATCTTGATATTTTCTACAGCATAATTTATTACAATATTAAATGGATATATAATGAAGAATGGTTTGTCAGTAGTGACAGATGAAACATTGTGAGCATAGTGTTGACATTAATTACAGCATGGTTATCACCTTTGTTGTCATTTATACTGGGGGGCATCTATACCAGATTCAGTCTACATAGACAACCCTCCCATACATACAACTACCCCCTGCTACACACACAAACTCACCTTCCAAACAGGCATCCCTGCCCCACCCCCCCCCCCCCCCCCCCCCACACACACACACATGTTCCCCTACCACACAACCAACCCTCACACATAACCACCCCTGCCACACCCAACCATACATATCACACCCAACCACCCCTGCCACACCCAACCACACATATCACACCCAACCACCCCTGCCACACCCAACCACACATATCACACCCAACCACCCCTGCCACACACAACCACCCCGACACACACAAACACACATATCACACACAACCATCCCTACCACCACTGTTACACAACCACCTCTGCTGAACAACCACCTCTGATGCACAACCACCTCTGCTACACAACCACCTCTGATGCACAACCACCTCTGCTACACAACCACCTCTGCTACACAACCACCACTGCTGAACAACCACCTCTGCTACACAACCACCTCTGCTGCACAACCACCTCTGCTACACACTTATGACTCCCACAACATGACTCTCAATCTTATCCCTACCCTACACACCTGTCTTCAACAACCAGTGACTTTTGGTTATCTATTATATTTTTTAATGAAAAAGAAAACAACCATAAAACTACGAATAATATCGTTGTCTATGATACACCTTGATTTGTGGATAATTTTGCAAAAGTTAAAATAAACTTTTTATTTGTAAATATACTTTTTGACTGAATTTTTGAAAAACAAACAGATATTTCATGAGCATTTTATAAGTTAAATTTGAACCAACCAGGACAATAAATACCTCCATAAAAGTTTGCTTCCTGCCTCTAGGTTTAATTATGTCAAACTGCTTTGGTCTAAAAGTAAATGATGTCAGTCTGATCGGAATTCAGAATTATTTCAATATCAAAGCTTGCCACAGTTTGAGTTTTTAAAAATTCAGATGTAAATCATTTTTGTTGATATCACATATCTATCTTTACCCATTCTGATATAGGAACTACATATAACTAAACTGATCAAATTATTTTTTATAATAAAAATATCATGTTCAAGATCAAACAATTTCTTAGCTACTCATTAATGACATCTACTGAGATGAAATAAAATGGTTTAATTTATTGGAAGAATATTTCAAATGAAGAGTCATGATATTAATATTTTAGTTGTGACAGAAAATTCATTTTGATATAATCAAAGATTAAACACTTAATAAATTTGAAATTGGAATAATACTTTATTTAAGGAAACTGACAATTATCAGTTATTTCATGCCAACTGGCTTAATTAATACCATGTCACTGTCAGCTAGTCATAATGAAAAAAGAAATGCAATCAAGACAACTAAAAAAACAACAAAAGAATCAGACTATAAAGACAAACTTCTGAAGTAAAAAATTCAAATAATCTCATTTTCATCCACACCCTAAGACCAAGCTAAATGAAATGTAAACTAATCATTTTCAAATTAAAACATAAATCTTTGACGATGATATAAACCCTTCTATTGCTGTCATCCTATCGTCAATGAACATCTCAAATCAAGAAAGATTGACAAGTGCTGTCGTCGATATACAAGTGTAAATTTCGATTCATCAACGCAACAAAAGCATTTCTCAGCAGTCAATCAGGCAGTGCCACAATTAGGTTGGAGAATTCTCCAAACCACAAAATCGCGTCTTAACATCAAACGTAACTCTAGAAACACAATGCAAGGGAAGTAATGAGAAGCTTATTATGAATCAGTCGGCGACAGACCACAAAATAACTTCAAACAAAGACGGACTCAGATACAGCTAACAGGACTAATGGATTCGTCAATCTTTTCTTTGCGGACACTAATTGAGCCCTGATTTTTAAATTCAACAAGCGCGAGGGAACGTGCACGAAAAACCACAAGTTTCATTAGTCTAAAAACAGGAGTTTAATGGATGACAGAGAGGCTGTTAGATGCATGGATTCCTGGTGTCTGTCCACTTCAATCCAATTCCTTTAGATTTGCTAAGGAAATTAGTACCCAAATTTCATCCAATTTGTTCAAGAGTCCAAGGAAAGTTCCTATTTGATTTTAGATCAAGATTTTTTAACACACGTTTCTGACATAAATTGTGATGGATGGACTTTTAAAACATTTGAGCTGTAAAGAAAAATACCATTAAAGGAGACATATTTTTTTTTCACAAATGAACATAAAAGTATAAGTTGTCTGGTGAAGTTTCCTTGGGTGAAACTTTAATATTTGCTTTGTCAAATTAATGAAAATTAATTGACCTAACCAGGAGAATATCACCATGTTTTTTTTATTGTAAAATTTTTCAGCAGAAATATGATTTTGGTTCCAAACTGAAATGTTATTAACTCTGATCTTAATAATCCTTTAAAAGCATTGTACAGAGGATGAAATAATGAGTCAGTTTTTTCATACATTTTGACAGATAAATGATGTAGTTAATTTCTTTTCTTTAAACAAAAGCAGACCACAGAAAGGACAAATATGTCAGTGCAGTCTAATGGTTGTACGACAAGGGAAAACAGAAGGATCAATACTTGTTGTATCATGCCCCACTCAGCAATATTCAAGCTATATGATGGAGGCCTGCAAAAAATGGAGTGTGAACCAGACAAAGCAGTGGTTGATATTATGAGCAATATCCCACACCACACCACACAAGCCTGACCACCTGATCCATGAAGATCCCTCATATAACAAGCAAAACCCATTTTAACCCAGTGTTCTCAAGACCAGACAATGGGTAGATTAGGTAGATTGCTTGGGTAGATCAGTATATGATTTGAGTAAAATAGGTAGATTAATACTGTATGTTGATCGATGGTGGTTTCCTCAATAATTTCAGGGTAGAGTGTGTATCTATATACCCTGGAGTTCTAATAGTCACACATCATGGGACCCAAAGAACAGGCTTCACACGTAGTCCCCATGGGAACTGAACCAGGATCATCAACATGTCAAGCCAACACTTATACCACTAGGCTATACATAGAAAGAAATTTGAGTGGAAAAACGTAATTGACATTTAATTTTTAACAAACCTTCTCTTATGTTTCTAAAAACTGGTACACACATGTTCATACTCTCCATACCAATTGAAAACAGTTTCTGTAGCTACATGAAACTTAATACTCTGTACCTGTTATACAAGCACTGAAGGCCTCCCCACATGCAATATGCACGACTTGACCTGTCAGCTGGCTGTCCTTCACCTTGCAGGGTTGGGTCACAAACACCTTATTGCCATGACCGAGTTGACCATCAATACCACCTCCCCATGAGTAGATGTTGCCACTGGCTGAAACACAATCAACAAATGAATCCTCCTAAGATGTGGAAATGCCAAACTTGTTGAATCTTAGGTAATAAAACATTGATAATTATATTTTCATGCCTGCTTGCCTCACTACCAGACCCACCTCACATAAGTGGACCTGCAGTCAAACTAAATTGCCATGTACTATATCAGTATGTTTCTTTCTTTCTTTATGAAATACACTTACCATATTTTCTTGAGTATTGTGTGCACCTGAGTATAATGCGCATCCCCCTCTAGTGGATTCAGTATTTTGGAGAAAAAAAAATTCGGTATGGATTTGTTGACATGGTATTTATGGTGTTACATGCTCACGGTAATGTCTTTCCGTTGGAGGGAAAAAACATCAAAACTCATTATTGCGTGTATAATGCGCACCCCCTTCTATACAGCTGTGTTAAGAAAAAAAAGTGTGCACTGTACTCAAGAAAATATGGAATGCAATATACACAGTTCTCTGAAATATTCATGCTTCATGAAATACACATGTATCTTGTTCTCTGAAACATTCATGCTTCATGAAATACACATGCACCTTGCTTCATGAAATACACATGCACCTTGTTCTCTGAAACATTCATGCTTCATGAAATACACAAGTACCTTGTTCTCTGAAACATCTATGCTTCATGAAATACACATGCACCTTGCTTCATGAAATACACATGCACCTTGTTCTCTGAAACATTCATGCTTCATGAAATACACATGCACCTAGTTCTCTGAAACATTCATGCTTCGTGAAGTACACATGCACCTTGTTCTCTGAAACATTCATGCTTCATGAAATGCACATGCACCTTGTTCTCTGAAACATTCATGCTTAATGAAATACACATGCACCTTGTTCTCTGAAACATTTATGCTTCATGAAATACACATGCACCTAGTTCTCTCAAACATTCATGCTTCATGAAATACACATGCACCTTGTTCTCTGAAACATTTATGCTTCATGAAATACACATGTACCTAGTTCTCTGAAACATTCATGCTTCATGAAATACACATGCACCTAGTTCTCTGAAATATTCGTGCTTCGTGAAGTACACATGCACCTTGTTCTCTGAAACATTCATGCTTCATGAAATACACATGCACCTAGTTCTCTGAAACATTCATGCTTCATGAAATACACATGCACCTTGTTCTCTGAAACATTCATGCTTCATGAAATACACATGCACCTTGTTCTCTGAAACATTCATGCTTCATGAAATACACATGCACCTTGTTCTCTGAAACATTCATGCTTCATGAAATACACATGCACCTTGTTCTCTGAAACATTTATGCTTCATGAAATACACATGCACCTAGTTCTCTCAAACATTCATGCTTCATGAAATACACATGCACCTTGTTCTCTGAAACATTTATGCTTCATGAAATACACATGTACCTAGTTCTCTCAAACATTCATGCTTCATGAAATACACATGCACCTAGTTCTCTGAAACATTCATGCCTCGTGAAGTACACATGCACCTTGTTCTCTGAAACATTCATGCTTCATGAAATACACATGCACCTAGTTCTCTCAAACATTCATGCTTCATGAAATACACATGCACCTTGTTCTCTGAAACATTCATGCTTCATGAAATACACATGCACCTTGTTCTCTGAAACATTTATGCTTCATGAAATACACATGTACCTAGTTCTCTCAAACATTCATGCTTCATGAAATACACATGTATGTAGTCTTCTCAAACATTCATGCTTCATGAAATATACCTAGTCCTCTCAAACATTCATGCTTCATGAAATACACCTAGTCCTCTCATTGATGTTTCATGAAATACACATGTACCTAGTCCTTTCGAACATTCATGCTTCATGTGAATCACATCTGTCTAAGGTAATGTGAAAAGATGCTGTTATCAGTCACCTTAAATTATAATAGTACATAAAAAATGCATGAAATGAAGCTTAGATTAATTTGGATGAAAATATAATAATTAATGTTATTTAATAAGTCTCTCTATGAAGATTTACACAATGATCATGACTTATTTGAAATTTATATGACACAAGGCATTATGGAATTAAAGGAACCTTCACTGACTCAAAACTGTTTCTAGTAATATTAATTATCATCCTTAGTAATGAACTTAACAGCCTACTCCATATGATTATTTCATTATTTTCATATTGATTATTTCAACTATCAATGAGCCACAACTACAGATGACACACAATTGATTTCTCTAGGTATCAAATGTTTGATTGATTCAATGCGTCTACTGAATAATTCTGGGAAAGAACAATCAATCATGTGCCTCCCAATCTCACAGATCTTGATGAAGTATGACTATCGAAACCCAAGTCAATGTTACTAAGCCCATATACACTGGCAGCACACTGGCTAGAGGATCTCTATAGTTTTACATATAATTGTTTTGTTTTTGTCAAAGAGCGGAAAATAAGTCAAGATATGTTGGTAGGAAAATAGTTTGAGAACAGATACTGATAAGGTCGCAACAAATTAAACATTTGTTTTCGGTTTGTTTTTTTATTTCCTAAAACAGAAACATGACATAAGTCGTAATATGTTTGTAGGAATATAGTTTTAGAACAGAAACTCATGAGGCCAAAACAAATGAAAAATTGTTTTGGGTTTACTTTTTAAATTTGTAAAATAGAAACAGGACAAATCTTATTAATTTGTTTTGACTTAAGGAAAAAATAATTTTAAAAACAGGATAAAAAATTCATGAACCAACTATGTTACATTTGATTGTGCTCAACATCTTCTCAGTTGCAAATTCTTGATTGTGTAATGTGTATTTTACAAAAACGATATTGTAAGTGTAACCCCAGTGTGTACATTTCACTAAACTATGTAGGAGTGCATTGTATGTGTGTCATGTTGCAACAACAATGCCTGATGCCTGCAGGAGGCAAGGAGCACATGGACTCAAAAAATGAAAATAATGGCCCCAAAAATCACAGTGTGGAAATTCCCAGATGACAAGTGCATAAAAACATGTTATCACCGAGATCGCACACCAAGCTGAAATTCTAAATCAAACCCAATTTACACCAGCTGTTTTAATCTGGCATTTTATGTTGCAGTCTAGGTATCACATTCCAACCTCTTAAACATACATGGATAGGATTTCACATTTTTTACCCATGAAATAAACAAAGCATGAACAATCGACCAGTATATCACTGTGTGTGACTTGCCATGCACAACACCCATTGTTACACTGAGTGTCACATCCGGGATCTGTCACTGGTGCTGATAACAGCAATATACATGCAATGTACATGAGATATGTACAGGCGTATACAACAGGAACAAAATGCCAGCTGTTCCTATGATTCCTCAAGAAGAAGGATTCCAGGTGCAATAAAACTGAGTTTGTTCTTTGTTGACACTTTCTTAGAGGCTTAGCATTCATATAAGTGTTGGTTATCTGGATCCTGCTTTATCTAAGACTGTTTATGTCCTGAAAAGTGCCAGTGTTTGAGTGTTTGAGTGAGTGAGTGAGTGAGTGAGTGAGTGAGTGAGTGAGTGAGTGAGTGTTTGAGTGAGTGGGTGAGTGAGTGAGTGAGTGAGTGAGTGAGTGAGTGCAGGGCCCACTTGCACAAAGCGATCTTAGCGCTAAGACTATTGTAAGTCAATGCTAAAGTATGGGAGTCACGATCATCTTAGCGCTAAGATCGCTTAGTGCAAGTGGGCCCAGGACTGACATGGACTATGGTGAAACTCTTGAGCACCGGTACAGGACTGACATGGACTATGGTGAAACTCTTGAATACTGGTACAGGACTGACATGGATGATGGTAAAAGTCTTGAGCATGGGTACAAGACCATGTGTTCCTCAGAGGTGATGCGACCATGTGTTCCTCGGAGATGATGTGACCATATGTTCCTCAGAGATGATGTGACCACATGTTCCTCAGAGATGATGTGACCATGTGTTCCTCAGAGATGATGTGACCACATGTTCCTCAGATGAAGTGACCATGTTTTCCTCAGATGATGTGACCATGTGTTCCTTAGATGTGATGTGACCATGTGTTCCTTAGATGTGATGTGACCATATGTTCCTCAGATGATGTGACCATGTGTTCCTTAGATGTGATGTGACCATGTGTTCCTCAGATAATGAGACCACGTGTTCCTCAGATGATGTGACCATGTATTCCTCAGATGATGTGACCATGTGCTTCTCAGAGATAATGTAACCATGTGCTCCATGTGTGTGCCTGCTTGTACTAGTTCAGACTGATGCCAGTTTTATAGAGTTTGCTCCCAGTCTCTATACTCTGAGTCGACCAGTCCTTGTTTTATCGCCTTAATACTAAACAGGGTGACATCAAGTATAATCTTTTAATGTCTTTAGTATGGCACAGCTGGGGATTGAACCACAAACTTTCTGCTCTCCAGAAAGATGCCCTACCCCTAACCACAGAGGCGGACCTTTCTATTTGAATCCTCTAGATGGCTGAAGCAGCATCTCCATAAAATATTATTAATCTAATCATATTATATCATCCATATTGCCAAACAACACAAAATGCCCCAAAACATACATGACAGACTTTTAAAAAGTGTTAGTTGTAGACTTATCTGGTAGTTTGTGTTCCTCATCACCTTTCAGCTACTTGCTAGGGGACTTGGGGACTAACACCTCAACACAATACTGGCTAGACTAACATCTAGTCTCTGAAATGGACATATTTTACAGAAAAAAAAAAACAGTTGTTAAATTATGGTTATAAAATATAATAAAGAGGAGCCCTGATACTGTAGTGATCTAGACTTGCCAAATATTATAGACCTGCATGGGCTGTTTTGGACATATTTGTTTCAGGGTCTGTGTGACAGACAAAATACTGGTGTAAGTCCACAACAAAAAGAATACTTGGTCAGTAGTTACATTGGACAAAGACAGTGGAGTAGGTGTTTCAAACAATGTGTTCGTTGAAATAATTACATATTCAACCTTAAATTGAATTTACAATGTTTCTTGACTTATAAATACTTGTTCTATATGTATTATCAGATATTGTCAGGAGATTATTGCTCTAAAAGTGCAAAAACTAAATTAGAAATATTTAGGCTGTTATTTTAACAAACCTGTGATTAATTTGTTGTGGCCTAAATATATTTTTATTCAACATGTTCAAGTAGAATTGAACACTCCCAAACAAGTTCCAGAAACATGAGCAGTTGCCATGCTGGTGACAATCAGTATTCTTGAGATATACGCCCTTAGTGTTTTTACTGTTTGTAGAACAATTTCTTTCTTTTAAATGTTTATTTCAATTGTTTTTTGAGACAAAACAAATAAAATCCTACCTAATCACTGTGTCATAGGGATCCATTCAAGTGTCACATGTATGGGAAACACATTGGGACAACTGTTTTTATGATTTGTTACTGATATTTGAAAAGTAAATCTGACAAGATAACAATATCTATGCAACTCAGGAGTATATTCACAGAATCATACGATCATGTCCTTCTTTTTCCTTCACATTCAATCCCATTTGAAAACACAGACTTTTTTCCTTTAAAACACACACCTATAACTAACTGAAAACACTTTCAAAAAGACTTTGTTTTGCA
This sequence comes from Haliotis rufescens, assembly GCF_023055435.1. NCBI lineage: Eukaryota > Metazoa > Mollusca > Gastropoda > Lepetellida > Haliotidae > Haliotis > Haliotis rufescens. Next base: position 52,782,139 of record NW_025963779.1, on the reverse strand, counting down.
ATATGTAAGGAATTGGAATAATTAGAAACATTCCCTTTTAACAATTCCATACCAAGCTGCTGTCAGAACTTGGCAAGAAATTTCAAGATCTGGGTTTCTATTGTTTGAACACCATCAAATCAAAGTAAGATGTTTCCTTTTTACGTGCATGTCGGAGCATAAACCTGTGGGATGTTTATACACAAAACCTTGCTGAATGTGCAAGGAGACAAAACATAGGAAGACCACTTGTACATATACAGAAGCAAGACGCCATAACATGTTGACGAAAGTCGTCCGATTTCAACATAAACATTGGGCCATGACTCCCATAAACAGCCCCTGTCATAGGCACTGCATTAGAAAACCCCTGCACTGGATGACATAAGAATATACTGTAATAAAAATTCCCAAGACTCTGTGGTTTTCTTTGACTGCCTGTTATCTCCTCCAGTCCTGAAATACATGTAACACTGGTGATAACACAGTGAAGAAAGAAGTCACAGCATCTCCTCCCTTGTTCTTCAGATAATGGTGCTGGGTGGTGGAATCGGCAACAGTCCAATGCATGCACACTGGTAGATATTCTAGGGGTGTGTGTCCAATACAAGAGCAGTTTTTCATGCAAAGTCAACATTTCAATTAGTTTTTTAATTGAAACAGGAAATATCTCGGTTCAATTATTATTTTGTTCTGAAATTGCTTTAATAAGTTGTGAAGGAAAATCTAAATATATGCAAAACATGCAAGATGTGTATTCATACTGGTTCAGAATACAACAAAGGTTACTGCAAAAATTTGATTGGAATGAAATTAAAGTAAGTCATCCTGAATGTGTTGTGTAAATATTTCATAAACAATTCCAAGAAGCCATATCAGACACAAAATATTATAAAATACAATCAAGTAAAAATATAATCTCCCAGTCAGGCCCAGACCACCAAAATGAAATCTAATAATTATCACTGTGGCAAATATTTTATTTATTTTATCACAGATACAATTATCACTTATATAATCAGGTTATGACTTTCAAAATAATTCATATAAATAAGCATTAAATATCTGAAAATGAAAGTCAGCATTGTCAAACTACATGCAAATGTGTTATAAGCTCCAGTCTATTGTGCTCATTGTGCAGACAGCTGCTGCGACTGCCTGCCCCAGGCTACGTGCAGCCAGATGACCCCAGGTGACCCCAGGTGACCTGTGTAACACAAGGCTGGTCCTATCAGCGGTTGTGTAAACATTACTGACCCCCTGCCTCACATTATGTAAGGCAGCCTGCTGATGATAGCATCTCTCTGAGGGAATAATCCAGGGACTAACATTACCTCACCGAGGTCACCCAAGGCTATAGCATAGTACATCTGAGGTCAGCATGGTGATCATAATCTTATTGGGAAATATGTACCTTTTTATATTTCTTGTATGTTACCATCATTAAATTTTATGGATAATAACTGGTATGATACATTTACTATACTACTCAAAAGTAGTTAAGGATCACCTGATTCTTTCATATTACTATAGTTAATCTCTCATGTCATGACAGATTAACTTTACCATTATGAAAGAATCGGGTGATCCTTAACTTCTTTTGAGTAGTATATTTCTGAAAAAAGATTTAGTCACGAATAAAAAATAAATGGATAGCCAATATTTGTGTAATTGATTAATTGAAAATTGTTTTTAAACATGATGATGATATTAGACCAAAAGGTTTTTTGTCACTTTGGGGTTGCGACAAATGAATGTAAGTTATTAAACACAAATGTTTGAAGGTGGGTTGGGGGACGGGGGTGAGGCTCACCCATGCAAAGCAATTCTTCAAGGATAAACATGTTCTAACTGCATGTTGTGTGAAGACAAAAACATGCAGATACAACATAAAGCAAAGAGAATTAAATAAATAAGTCTTTTTATCATTTGTCAACCATATAGCCTCGCTCAAATAAATTTTGTTGTTTATTTGGATTTTATTCAGCAATGTATAAAGGCAGAATACACACTTTTTTGAAAGGAGTGATTTTAGGTTTAATTTCCTGAATAAAATGTAACAAAGAGATGCTAAAAAAATATTTCAAATCACATTCTTGAATATTTTGCTTAATTTTAATAAAGATTAGTTTTCAAACAAATATATAAACTGGTCTGGTCACATTAGAAACAACTAATTCAGTTAAAATAATATATAAGACTGAATTAATTTGTTGCCTCTTTCATCTGCTGCAGTGCGCTGTGCATTGTTTATAAAACAGTGGTGCACCCCAGCTATTGTTGTGCAAGAGCTTGTTGTCAGTGATGTTCTGCACTTGGCACTACAGTCATCAATATCACTAGAGTGAGGAACTGGGGTCACAGGGCTGTGTATGAGGGGTTTAACTAGTGTACAACCATCCCCTGTCATAACAAGCTCACAACTGCCCCTGAGCTCACCTTTATTGTCTTGTCTGAACACACATAAAAATAGAATTAACTGGATTTGATTCATGTCAAAATTAGACCCCTCCCCAAAGATTGTTTTTGAATGATCATCAAGTCCTGCACCATCACTGCGGAATATGTGTGGGCCAATATGTGTATTTAATGTAATCAACACCAATCTAGATGCTATACCAGCTAGCTGTATTCGACCATGAAATCAGCATCAGAAAAAAAGATGAGATAAATGGGTTATGTAATAAACAATTTCACAGACCATATGTTATATGATGATGATCACTTGAGCATTTCATCACGTATATACACTGTGTAGGTAATAAGCATAACACTAAACGATAATTTGTCCATGCATTTACTGTCCAAAGTGACATCCTGCATATGTTTGTTGCTTTTCTTCTATGTAGAAATTCATTTCATGAATGCAATACATTTGTTTCCTCCCTGACATTTTTAATGTCATGACATTGTTCTTCCGTGTGCTAATGTGTCGGCGGAACACAGAAATTAACTTCACTCTCATAATTTAACCAGTTGTATGCAAATCTGTTGTTATTACTGTATAAACAATGATCTGAGGAGTGTGAGTGAGTGGAGTATGAGCGAGTGAGTGAAGTGCATGCGTGTGACTGATTGGACTAGTCCAGACTAATGCCAATTTTATAGTGCTAGCACACTGAGATACCATGTTGCAGTTTGACATGAATACCCCACTCAGACACAGTATACTGACTCCGAACTGATCTGTCCTTGTTTTAGCCCCTTAATGCTGAGTGCCAGACAGGGTAACAACAAGGACCATCTCTTAACAGCGAACCCTGGACCTTCCGCTCTCCAGGTGGATGCTCTACCACTAGACCACAGAGTGAGTGAGTGAGTGAGTGAGTGAGTGAGTGAGTGAGTGAGTGAGTGAGTGAGTGAGTGAGCGAGCGAGCAAGCGGAACAGAGAGTGGGCATGTAAGCTGGTGAGTGGATTGAGAAGAGCGTGTGTAGATGGGTGAGTGAATGAATGGAGAGGAGAGGAGAGGAGAGGAGAGGAGAGGAGAGTGGGCAGCTACGCATGCATTTGTGTGTGGGATTTTGACTCCACTTTAAGCGGACACCAGAAACTGGCTTCATAGATTGTACTTATGTGGAGAATTGAACCCTTGTTTTAGCCTGTCCAGCCAAAGCCACAACCTCAAGGTTCCCCATTGCCCTGAAGATGAGTGTAATATTTGCACCACATATAGATATCATGTACACATTCTACCCATGTGGTGATCAGACCCTGGTATATTACATAAATACTTACACCACAAGGATACCCAACTGACATTTGTAATTGAGAAAGGTTAACAAGAAAAATATGCCAGTCACATCTGTGATCTGTTTTATTTCTGGGACGTAATGAATATTCCATACACAAAATCTTTATCTTTATATTTTCACTCACTCACCACACACACACACACACACACACACACACACACACACACACACACACACACACACACACACACACACACACACACACACACACACACACACACACACACACACACACACACACACATACACACACACATACACACACACACACACCACACCACACCACACCCCACCCCACCCCACCCCCCCCACACACACACACCACACACGTTTTCATTTGGTTTGCCATTACAAAGATGTTTTAGAAAGAAAATAAGTGCTTAGCCAGTATGTTTAGAGTGCAAGATGTTTTCTCTCACAGCAACAACTGCACAGATGAAGACAATGCATTTGTTCATTTGTTGAATCATATTTTGCAAAAAGAAGTATCTTGTCTTATACCCCCTAAAATATCTCAATTTGACAAATAAATAACAAAATTACCTAAATAAAGGTATTTTTGTTGACTTTTGAAACCAGTCAGTAGATTGGATGATCAAAAGACAAAGTAACGCCTGCAGAGTTTTACTGATATAATGGTCAAATGACCAACTAAAGACAAACATCACAAAAAGAGTAATTAAAATGTAAAAAACCTTTGATGATCTACAGCCCCTGGAATTTCTGCTTAATTTTTAAACCTCTAACTGATGTTTACATGGTAATGTGTAAACAACTAATCCAATTTGCCTAAGAAAATAACAAGGGAGATGTGATTGTAAAAAATAACAGAATCAGAAATGATGACGAGTGATCTTCTCTCACCTCCAGCTCCACTGTCAATAAACCGTGCTTGTCTTTGAAGTAATCGGAAAAACTTTGTCGTTTGCTAACACGATCCCCATGATAACCTCAAACACTCCGAGCATCTGACCCCAAAATAAAAGTAAATTCATGAAAGACCCCAAATTAAACATTAAACAGAGATTTAAGGCCTCCTGCATATGGCCCGGCTTAGCATAGAAAATCCACTTAGTTGCTCACTCACCCTACCTGCGTAAGTAAATATACCTTTCTTGTTGCTCGCGGCCTGCATTCTCTTAACCATTATGCTTTTATTCAGCAAATATGTGGCATTGAAAACGCGAAGTAAACACGAGTTTGGCAAAACACACACTCGGCATCAGCTCTGCTTCTTTGTCAAATATTTGTTTTTAACGAAAACGCATACGCAGGATGAGACGCGAAAGCCTGGTTTTATGTTCAGGTGTATTCTCCCTACCTGTCCGCTCGCCAACTCAAATCTGTGTTTATTCCTTGTTGGTTGAGCATGCCTACCAAAGGGGTAAGGTGTTATCGTTAAAAAAAAAGTCCACACTCTCCACGCTGGATAAACAGACTAACAAATAATTATTGGGGGATAGCATTTCTTTCAAAACTTATCAGTGGGCTGGAAGTGGTGTGGGTGAACAGAATCAATTTCTGTCTTTTCAAGGTAGATAAACTCGGACAAATAACACTTCTCTTATAATGTTCTAAGTAGCTGAGATACTTGAAAGAAAATCTGACCAATGGTGTACAAACAGAAAGGTAAACTTGTCCACAGGGATCAAGCCAAAAATACAGAGAGTTGATTCAATGTGGAGGATATCTTCAAACAGACAAGATATTTGCCCATTTGCCAGTAATGTTAACATGACCTCCAATGTTCAAAATATTTCTTTCTCTGTAAGGTCAGATTTCAAAAGAAACAATGTTACACATGTATTAATGAATCTTTCTGCTCTCAAAGAGAAAGGATAAATGTGTGGGTTCCTTGTTTTATTGTTCATTTGGACACTTAAATACTTAAACATTTATTATATATGGTGACTTAACATTAATTTATCATTATGCAAGCTAATAATAACACCTGAACCACACATCATAATATTGTCAACTTATTCAGCATTTTTATATATATTTACATACATGTATATTTTATATATTTCCTTTCTCTTATCACAAGATCATGGACAAATGATTACATAATCACAATAATGACAGTTCAAAATTATTTTTATATTGTTTTCTGGATATAAGAAAAATAAATAAAACCCTTATATTTCCATAGGTATATCTCATTGCACAACAAACAAAAAGTCTTCAGAAAAACTACAATAATTTAATATACATATCTGACTATCAAAACATTCATGTAGTTTTTATGCTTTTCTAGGTATGAGGTAGTGTTTCCAGAGTGAACTATCATAGAATGATTTTCAAATACCCAAAGTCTACTTCAATTTTTGCCATTGGAATTTTCCTGGTTTTTTTAAAAATGCTCTGTCCAACCTAATTGTCTTCATTCAGGACATCCTACTAACCTGTTACAAAATTCAACTCAACACAACATATACTTTTTTCAAAACATGAAAGAAAACAGTCCTCCTGTAAGTCGTAAAATGTTACATGTGGAAAAACTAATAAATTCAGCCCAGGTTCATACAGGATAGACAGTAATCCAAGAAACCTTTGACCTTTCCTTCAAGGGAGTGGTTCGCTGCATGATCTGTACATTATACTTTACTCATGTTTTTGTTTACAACGGACAAAGGACAACTTTCTGCTTCATAATGCCATCTGTTGGTTTGTCATGATTTGACAACTGAGTGACCACTGGGCAGAACTTCAAATATACACTTAACATTGGCAATGACCTCAACAAAAGGAGGGTCTAAAGGTCTCCAGCCAAAATGGATTTGTGTTTGTCAGAGGTATTCATTTTCTATACAATAATTGCTATTAATCTGCCCTGTGTCAGATGATCACTGGAAGGCCAAAACATGGAAGCAATGTACCTATGAAGCATGGGAGGACTCCAGACAAAAGACCTTATAACCATGGTCCCCAAATGTCAGAAACTTGAGCAATGGTGGCATCAATTAGGAAAGATGGTTTTGTTCTCAAATTTTTCAAATAGGTTTGCCAGAAGAGATGTTTTACAAAAATTAATCATGGCCTGAGACCTGAGGTCGTAGGTCACCTAATGAGGTCGTGACCCTGATCATTGGGTCTGCACTTTTGACCGGTGTCCATACAAAATCACGATGACCACTGGTCAGTCTCTCTGGACCTGGCTCTGGCCACCTGGTCAGTCAAGTGAGTGGTCAAGCCTGTTTTTATGCAGTACCAGAAAATTTAGGTAGCTTTAATCTGAAATGAGGGGGAAGACGTGACACCCCACCTGTCAGTAACCGTGGGAATCTGTGCCCTTCAATTGTTTACAACTTTCAGCTGAGCATCTTCATGGTCATTCAAGATGGACCTAATCTCTTCAGGCAACTTGTTGAATGTGCAAGCAATTAATGAAGGATTTGCCGATAATAAAACAAATTAGGCTGAGAGACTAATGGGTTAGTGTTCCTGTCATTTTGATTTTATGAAAAGCAGAGGGGTTTGAATTTCAAGGAATCTAAACTTTCCTCAAAGTTAAAAGGATTTTATTTCAAACAAATCAGTGACAGATTTCTTCTTTTCTACGTGTCATTTTCATAAGACAAGCTGGATGCTGATTTGAGGGTATCAATTAGGACAGGTGTGCTGACTCTGTAGACTAACATCTAATCTTTGAAATGAATATATTATAAAGAAAACATTACCTGAAAAATATAATAAAAGGGAGCCAAGAAATTTTCATTTTCAGACCTAAAACTGCAGTAATCTGGACCTGCCGCCAAAATATTAAATCCTTGGGCTGTACTGGACATATTTGTTTCAGTGTCTGTACGACAAGACAACTGATTCTGAAGAGAACTAAATATAATGCAGAAATACTTATTCATAAAATATTACAATATTATAATATTATGATCAAATTAGATCAGGACAAACAACTTAAATTGAAATTATTTTTCTAATTTCCAACACATATCTGTAATCAGCTTATCTTAGGTTATAACATGATATTCTGTATTGGCATTTTGTACTGACTATCGTATTGAATAATTTATAGAATATTGTCACTCTTTCAGTATTAAACATTTGAACACTAAATATCTTGTATCCGTAGCACTTTTTGCGATCAATGAATTTGATTTTTTATCTAGTTATCTGTCTGATATAAACATAATTCTATTTTCTTAATTTGGACAAATTCAAGAGCTGAGACAAAACTTTTGAAAACTGAAATATTATTACACAACACAGTGATTGTTTATGCATTTCATCACATTGTATATACAGCCTCACTTTTTGAAACAATACTTCTACAACACGATGTCCAGACACCGTCTTGTTATGTTCAATCCACTCTTCCAGCAAACCACCTTCTTTAACAAATATCCAATTACAATACATACACATCTTGAAAAATGAGCCCAATCCATCATGCCTCCCTCCCAACCCACTCCTAAGCAATCAACTCTCCTTCCTATGGTAAAACATTGTATATAACCAAATGAGCTCATTTTCTGGCTGAGAGGCATCAATTTGGCTGGTGTAAGGTCAGAAGTATTACACACCTGCAGTGTGCACCCTTTAACCTAAGATGTGACATGTACAAATGCTGCCTGTGTATCATAACTCATGTAGATAGCAGGCTCTTCAACTGTCAACTGCTTAAGCAAGATATATATGATGCACATTGCACTACACACTTGAAGCTGTGTGTCACTTCTGTCTCTAGTATGTTTGATTCCTGGTAAAAACCTGTCCCAGCTTGGAGGTCATGCACAGCAGTTTTTGCTGGTATTTTACTCGTGAAATTCTGACAGTGCGAAATGTCTGGGATGCACTGGAATTCTTGAAATGTACACGTGCAGTGGATGAATTGTTTATTAGTTATGTAAATATTCTCAAGTATAAGATATCAAAACTATTTAGAATTGCATGTTATTTTTTAAAGATTTAATCCATATAAAATTCAAATTGGAGTAAAACCTACATTTGTACACTTTAATACAAAGATTGGATTACTCTTTCAAATAGTCTAATTAACAATCTTTAAGATATTTTAATTTCAGTAAAATGACAATCGATAGAAGAAGAGAATTAAAAATCAAACAAATAGGGTAAAAGTCATGACTTATCTCTTTTATTACCATGTCTCAGATTTGATGCAAGTTATTTCCCCTGACAAGTATAGTTGTGATCAAGGACATCACCAGCTCTTTCTGTGGATCAGCTGATGACATGTACATTTCAACATGCTATAAACAAGCCTGGTCAGTTTCCCCCTGACAATGTGAGTCCCTCCAGCATCACAACTTGTCTTTGATGTCTGCAGACCTGCTGACTGAAGCACTCTACACTTGACATAGGTCACCATAATTAAATTTGTCTCCTTCTTGGTCAAGTCCCCACCCCAGGGAAATTCTCTCTGGGGGGTGAGGAAAAATGCTTTCCCCTGGAGCCTATTTTTCAACATCTGTAGGACAGACTTGGTAAATGGAGCTGCATTCTCATTGTGAAAGTTTGAACATTTCTCGATACCTATTGCAAATAATTTATTTTTTTCATATTTAGAATTTCACTTCACATTTGTCATATGAAGCATACTCTGTTATCCATAAAATAACTTGATAACTGACATTGAGTTAAAGAGTTTAATGTGTGTCCAGTTTTGTTTGTTGGTATTCTTAGGAAATAAACAAAAGGTCTTTCTCCCTCATCAATTCTTTTGTCAATAAAAAATAAAAAGGTCCATCCTACTTCCTTACTTTTGAGAAAAAAGGGTCCAAGAAACAATTTCTGTTTAAGCATCTATAAATAACGATATGCAGTAAGAACCATGTGCCAGGAGGCACAAAGTTATGGTAGTGGTGGAACACCTAGACAAACCAATGCAAGATGGTTTAATACTAAAACTATGTCACAAACAAACTCATGCTTTGGACATGTGAATGCAAATAGAGGATTAAGAACTGTCAGGAAAATGATCTGCTGAAAATGTTTCATATGTCATTTAGTTGGCATACTTCTGAATTGCTTGTCAGACAAATATATCTTGTTCACAGACATGGTCCCTGCTTCAGCCTGGTCAACAAGGATACTAGTCCAAATTGTTCCAACACAGTAACTTTAAATCTGAAAAAAGGATGTTAAGTGCCCAGTTACTGAAATGTGTTCAAAGTACACAATCACTCCATAGGGATTCCAGGTTAGAATTGGTCCCAGGCAACCTGTGCTTATTGTGAGAGGTGGCTTGATGAATCAGGTTGTCAGCCTGGGTGACTCAGTTGATTGTGTGTCATCGTAACTTGACCATATGGATCGTTGCTCATACTATCAATCATGGACTTGTGTGGTCCATAGTTGATTATTTAGAGGCAACCATCATATGGCTGGATTGTTACCAAGTGCGACGTTAAACAACAAACAATACATGAGGAGCTTATTGTTGCTTTGAACAACATTTGAGTTTCTTCAGGTCACCTGTATTTGGGAAGCAAGACCAGAATGACAGAGATCATTAAGAAATACAACTTCGGTGAAATCCATAAGTACAGGCATCATCAGAGACCAGAGGGGGAGAGGAACTTGTTTAGGATGGAATATATTTACACCACCTCCATGAGAGGTTGAATCATCAGGTGAACTTTCTAATCAGTAGTCAGCCAATAAGTGCCGCGCTTCAGTCAGAGTGAGGGAAGCTTTCAGACGTGCCTATATGATTTTGGTACCTTGAAAACAAAAATAATCAGGGAGTTCCAAATGCAAAAACATAAATCTGCTCTATTATATTGTTGTGGGTATTATGTACATCCTGTCATTTCTGAGTGCCATGGCATGCATGTGCAAAAGGGTGTACTATGAAGGGTACATTTGTGTTCTAAGAAGGTTTTGTTTTGCTACGACTGAAATTTCTGAATCAAGGTGGTAAAGAAATGAAGCCAAATCGTTTCAGAAAGCTGACATCCGATTGGCTTAAAAGACACACCAATCCTTCACTTAAATTGGGCGGTCAGGATCACCTGATGCCTTCAATGGGAGTGACCTCAGCTCTTCACGCAGTCCAACGAAGTAAGCGATCAGAGTTTAGTGAGAGTAATCCTGGGAGGTAATGGACACCATCCATGTGCCTGGTCATTCAGCAAATACACAATTAGATACACCATGTTGTCCAACAAATCCCCTACTTCAGCTGCCCTTGGTGTTGGTAATGTAACACGAAAAAAGGACTTCACAACTCATTTCAGGATTTAAACCCAGACAAGAAATGTTACATGGAAGCAAACAGTATCATGGGCATTTTCAAAGTGGTTGTCTCTGCTGACATGATGTGGTTGACAATGTAGATAGGATAGCCTTCCATTGCACCACTGCGTCACGGCTGACTGAACCATATGTCATGCTGGATGGACTAAGCACACAAGAGGACCTTCTCATATTTCTCGTCATGAGGGCAACTATCCACACCAATCCCAGCCATACCTTTACTTGTGGACCAGACCTTGATAGCAACTCATGTTACAAGCTAGGTTTAGTTGTGCTATGTGAGGAATGCTGGTCCTGTTGGTTTTAAGATTATTACATAAGACATTTATCATAAAATGTATCTGGGTGTGTTAAGCTTAATATATGTTTCTATCATCAACTGGTTTATAATAACATTTGTTTATGTCATAATTATTCAGGTTATATGGGATTTTTATTGTATTTTCAAAAGAGATTTTTAAGATACCATCAAAAGAAACTTTTCCTCTTCAGAGCAGTTTCTATTTTCATATGTTAATTAGAATCAGTACTAATATGATATTAAAATTAATTAGATTATTGTTGTGATTTTTCTTGTTGCATTTTCAGCAATATGGTGACTATATTACAAAACATATAAACAATTTTTACAAACCTTTCATCATAACAATAACTACATGTACAAAGGACATCTGTATGTTTGTAATTTACAAATGACATACTCTGCAAAAACACCTTTCCGACAATTAAAACCAATTTATCATGCATAACATTGTCTGATGGAGTCATAATTATCTGCTGAATAATTCTACATGCCAACAGCTGCTAGACTTAAAACTTGGCATTTAAAAATGTTTCCATAACAAACCAGACGCTTCATATAACCCATAGCCTAGCCAGGAATAACATAAGCTCGCAAAAAAAACCCTCTATCTTATCATGCTCTCGATTAATTAGAGCATTAAAAGAACAAATACATAGACATGAGACCTTTAGACATACAAAGTCATGTAGCCCATTTTGTTATCTTATCAGAGAGGGCAATACAGCATTATAGTGCACTGACAAAAGGTAGTTTGTATCCAATTTGTACCATCACAGAAGATAGCTAGGATTTAATCTTGACCCCTGCTGACATAAGGCGATGAAATATTACGAGTCAGGTGTCACAGTTATGTAATAAATAAAGCAGCTATCTACACAGCTGGCCTGGTGTGACACGCCCTAGACATAAACAAGGCCTTTCTCACTCAGGTCAGCAAAACGACCTTGAGGGCGATAAGATTGTAAACTTGGTTTGATTGCATGTTATTTGCAACATGTTCATTCTTTATTTACCAAAGCTGGTCATGATGTATTTTTGTTGTCAATGCATGTCTCCTAGGGCTACCACTTTTAGCCAGATGACTCAACCTTTTGAAGATATGAACATAGGTGTAATATAGTATTACTTGGATGACTAATTTATGAGTTCATGTTTTAAGTCTGTTTGAACACTCTTATATCATGGCATGTCAGCTTAAATGTTTGATGAAGGTCTGAAGTGGCACAGACAGCAGACATTTACCACCTTGGTGGAACCTGACAGTATGGCGATGTGGCTAACTGATCAATGATCATAGTGAAGGTGAAGTTTGGATTTGACCTCACAACCAGCGGATCATGGTGTAACTAAGGGGCATAACTCTGCACAAAATGAATACTTTTAAGGAATTGGCCACTTGTAATGTACAATTTAATGAAGATTTGAATTTGGTATTGTTTTTTTACATGGTATTATGGTACATGTCACAGTGGTGGCTGATAAATATGGCCTTTAGTGTTTCATTGACACAATTTCCACATCACAAAATGTTAATTGTGAAATATGTCAGAAAATGTATACTACTCAAAAGAAGTTAAGGACCACCTGCTTCTCTCATTTACTATAGTTAATCTGTCATGCCATGAATCAAAGTCATATGAAAGAATTCGGTGGTCCTCAACTTCTTTGGGGAAGTATGGAAAATGTTTGAAGGTAATTTTCATGGACTGGTGATAATATGCATTTTCCGATTTATAGCATGCATATATATGGTGACAACTGTAACAATGGTGTTCAATGAGACAGGACTTATGAGACTTCGCACATCGTTGCATGTTTTTAGCCTCAGAAAACATGGTGCTTAAACTGTGCCAGGGGGTGAAAATAAATATGCATGACTTGTTGCTCTGCAATTCTACAAAACAAATGTTCATAAAACACGACTGACATTGAAATTAACATCAACTTCATGTTTTTAAAATGATATTGTCTTATTTTTCATATTAATTGCAGGAGAAAATGACAGGCCGCACATATTTGCATTCAATTAACATTTGCTTTGTACATAGCACTGACATGAACATATGTCTTTACATTGATGACACAAAATGTCAAACATCAAATAGGAGAATTCCATTGTTATTGACAGTAGAGATAATACCAAATGTATGCAATTAACACAATTAAGATTAATTACACCTCTTATATATTTAGTAGACAGCTAATGACATATTTTGTGAAATGTCAGTGAATCAACAACAGAAAGGATTAAAGATGGCAGACCTTAATGAAGGTGGCATATACTCTCCCTCACTTAAAAACTCAAATTGCATACAGTTTATCTTCTTATTAAATAATCAAATAACTTTGACATGTACTAGATTATTGAAATTGGTAGTAAAAAGAATCTTATTGAATATCATTATACAGTGATTATACAACAAGAGACTACTATAAATGATAAATGTGTATATTAGTATGAGATGCTATCAGCTGAACATCAGAATCTTCTTCCTCCGCAATGTTGGCAATAAAAGAAGGTTATCAGGAATAGGACATTATCAGGAATACAATTAAGAAATCCCCATTCCTAACTGTGCTATCTTTCCCAAACAATCCTCTTCAGTGAGAATCCATGGGTAATTATGTATGCTAATGTCCATTAAATGAAATGTTTTTCTCTTTGTGCGGCCATTTCATTTTCATTGTTAAATGTCAGTGAGTGTCAGATAGTCAGAACTCCGAGCTGTCGTCAGTGACTCATGTTTAATTTTTCTACAGATGTCTGATTGCATGAAATTGTTTTGAAATCATATCCTAATTCAGGGAATCGCAAAGATCAAATGATACTTATAAACAATGTGCCGATTCAATGTAAAACTACAGGCAAATATACTTTAAACATTCTGCTGTTTTTTGTTAATAGTTGTATGTTTCACACCACTGCCAACCTTTCAACTTGTCTTTGATAAATGTTAATTCATGTATATATACTGTGAATGTGGGCATGAATGAATACCCTGCACTGCGTTTGTGACTTCAAGGGAGGGAGGGACTGTTGCGTCACCATCACTGTTAGTTTCAAGCAACACTGTCATTGTTCAATATACACTGACATGGTTGGGTATCCTTAATAGCCTGTATTTTACTGCAAAGTAACACTCAAATCCACATAAACTGCAAGGCAAAAGAAAGTATACACTGGAAAATTCAATTTGACCACAAAATTGCAAATGTTATCAAAACTTTACTCAGCTGAAAACAGTCGCTGAAACACAGCAAACTTAAGGTTCAATATCCTCTATGATACCCGTATGAAATACACCACTATCGAATAGCCATTTCCTGTTACTTTCAATTTTAGCCACTATCAAACATAAGTGTATATTTTCTCTTGCCTGGCAGCTGGCATATGACTATATATATATCTACTGCAGTTTTTCATTAATATTTTGAATCAGTGCATAAATACTATATCAAAAGGACATTTCAAATGAAATAAAAACATTCACATTTGGTTTGACCTACCATTTGTACTTTTATTCTTTAACAATAACAAACACTATGTCATAATGTTAAGATGAGTTTGAGATGATCGTTTTTCAGCACTTTTTACATGAGGGATGTTTCATGAGCATTAAACCTGACATAACTGAAGACTTGTCATCTGAGTGTTAATCTTCCACCACCATCTTAGATGACAGGCAGCTATAAATCAGATTAATGGTAAACAACGCTGTCAATGTCTTGTACCTCAGCACATCATGCTTCATAATATTTAAAGATTACATCACCTGCCAAAATTATGACAAAGATTGGTTGGAATGGAAGTGAAGGGGAAGATAATAAGCAGTATGAGAACAGAGATATCTTCTGCTAGTAGCATTCATTTCTGGCTGGTTGGTTGGTTTGTTGTTTAACGCCGCACTCTGCAATATTCCAGCTATATGACGGCGGTCTGTAAATAATCAAGTCTGGACCATACAATCCAGTGATTGACATCATGAGCATCGATCCATGCAATTGGGATCGATGACATGCATCAACCAAGACAGCGAGCCTGACCACCCGATCCCATTAGTCGCCTTTTACGACAAGCATAGTCGCCTTTTACGGCAAGCATGGGTTGCTGAAAACCTATTCTACCCCGGAATCTTCACGGGTCTGCGTTAATTGATGCTCATATGGTGGCAATCACTGGACTGTCTGGTCCAAACTCGATTATTTACAGACCACCATCATATAGCTGGAATATTGCTGAGTGCGACATTAAACAAAAAACAAACAAACCCAAAACCCATTATACTGCCATGAAATGAATGTTATCAGAGAGGATTATAATTTCATCAATGTTACAAAAAAAAACATTATCCTACAATAACATCAATGATATCTCAGATCACAAAACTGCATCAAAGTTACCACAGATAGTTATAATGGCACTAATAACTCTGCAGATTACTGCACTCCCACTTGCATCAAAGGTAACACGGACTGTTATTCTTTCACGATATCAATGTTGCAACAGATCATAGTCCTACAATGATGCCTAACTTACCATGAGCATTCCTCAATTGTGAAAGGATCCACTGATTGTGGGTTTGAATCCCATATTCAACCAGAATATGATGCTTGGTCTAAAGGCACCATATTAGTGCTTGTGAGTTTCAACAAAGAGTCTACAACCTGCATCACTTCACTCTCATGTTTCACAACAAGTGTGAAATAGTTATATCTCCAGCCAATGGTATGTTCTACTGTGTGCAAGACTTAAGATCCTGACTGCAAAAGCCACCTCGGGCATAAGTCATGGAAACCAAGAAAAGCAAAACTTTCTAAAAGCCAAAGGTACCAGTCCATGGATAGACTGAAATCTTGATTAAGAGATATTGGATCACCTTTGGGAGCTGCTCCGAAAACAAAACATACCCTTATTTGACCCTTGTCAAATTTGTTTTCAAGGAAACTGGATAAAGTTTAAAGACATTAAAATCCCTAAATGGCAAAAGGGCACCAATTCATGGCTGGACTCATGGCTCAAGATTTGATTAAGAAATAATGAATGTCAGCTTGATGTGGAAGGAAAGCCTGAAGTGAAACAGTTGGTTAAAAACTTGGTGAACCCTATTAGTATGGGTTATGGCCAAACCAGGATTCAAACCCACAATCACAGATTTCTGGCAGGCCTGAGAGACACAACTTGAATCCGGCTGTCAGGCTCACTAAATTAATTGATGCATGTCATCGTATCCCAATTGTGTGGAACGACGCTCATGATATGAATCACTGGATTGTCTGGTCCAGACTTGATTATTTACAGACCGCCCTCATATAGCTGGAATATTGCTGAGTGTGGCGACAAACAAACTAACAAAGAAGAAGAATAACAAACAACTCTGAACAGTGAATTGAGTGTTCCATAGCTCATGAGCAGATATGACCCAGTGTCACATGACTGCAGCTCAGCAGGTCGGGCAGAGTCTGAAACTGAATAGTGCAAGTATTTTCTTTCTGAATCGGTACAGAACAGAAATAGTTTCATCATCTGTATACACAAATCCTTCAACATGTTTACAAGCAGCTTAACAGGGCAACAGGAAGCTCATGTAATAATGGCAATAGGCCGTCATTTCACTGAATGTATTGCTGTTTTTTCTGTTTTCACAGTGTGAAGAGTTATCACAGAGAAAACAGAAATGTAATCACCGAACAAGGGAGACAATAAAAGCAACATTTCTCCAATCTGTCTACAGAGCTGATTATGATTGCTGTAACAGAAACAGCAGAGCTCACAAGGAACAGCATAGTTGTCAACATCGCCCATTCCCTTTAACAGGTTTTAAATCACTTGTTGAAAGGTGCTATGAGCTAAAGAATTCAGTCTTACATTTCCAAGTAAACTTTTTGTTTGGACAGACAGTTTTTGAAATTATTTCCCACCCACAGCATCTTGTTTGTTTAAAGATGACGATGACACTGTTATCAAGAGGGTCCCTTTGTAGATTTGCAACAAATAAATTTCTCAGACACATACATGTTTAAATCAACCAACAACAATGACATATATCAATAAAATCTGATCTTCTTTTAACACTAGGTAATTAGAAAAAAGATAATCAATCCATTTGCACATTAAGAGTCAGGCTTACCATTCCAGAGTTGAATGAATAAATATTCTAGATAAAGAAGAAAGAGATAACAAATTACAAACAACAATATTGATGTAAGGAATAGTTCCACTTCAAAAGAACAAGGAGCAAGACGTTGCTATCCCCCCTGCCTCATGCATCACAAGTAACTGCAGATAAGTGGTGTTCCCCATGCAAGATGAGGGCAAGGATGTAAAAAGCATTACCCCTGAACAAATCTTTGACCTTTAAATTAGCCCTAGGGCGTAGATCGGGAGATGCCAGTCAGAAGCGGGGTTTTTTATATACAGGAAGCAGGGGTTGAAGAGAAGCTGGAGTACAAGAGGGGATGGAGAAGCTCCAGCAGTGTTAAGGTGTGAGGTGTGTGTGGAGTGCTTGGTCATAGTTATAATACAGGAATTACATCGCCATTGTTGTATTTATTACATTGTGCTGACAAAGGCTCATGGGGTGGGGGGTGGGGTGAAGTTGTTGTTGGTGATTATGGGATTGGGTTTGGAAGGCTGGGGTTGAGGAGTTGGGGTTTGGGGAATGGGGAGCCAGGGGAAGCAACTCGAGTGTCGTGGATGCGTCAACATTTGACCATGCAAAATATGTGATGTGATGTTTGTTGTTTAACGTCACACTCAGCAATATTCCAGCTATATGACAGCAGTCTGCAAATAAATGAGTCTGGGCAAGACTATCCAGTGATTGACATCATGAACATCGATCCACACAACTGGGATACGATGACATGCATCAATTAAGTCAGCCTGACCACCTGGTCCCGTTAGTCGCCTCTTACAGCAAGCATGGGTTGCTGAAGACCTATTCTACCCTGGATCTTCACGGGTCATGTAAAATATATATGGATCATTGTTGTTTCATGTGTTATTGACCCTGTGGTCATATACAACGAACTACTGATGCTTGTGGTGGGGGAATGTTACAGCTCTGGTCTGTGACAGGGTGAACATTAACATCCTGTTCATTGTGCTGCCATCAAGTGGTGTTTATGGTTCTGGTAGGTGTGTTGATGTGGTTTTAGTTTCTACAATAGACAGGCTTACACAACTAACGATAATCCTTGAGGACACACTGGACACTTAGAGTAATTTAATGCAGTTAAATGTATGTCAGAAAACATAATACCTTGATATTTGGAATGTGGATACTTTGCAAATGAGGGAACTATTTCTAAACTACAAAATGACAAATAAATGTCACATGATGAATTACAAGCAAATGCTCCATTTTCTTTGAAATGGTTATGCACTTAGTGTTTATGGTTTAAAGAATGTATTTGTAAACTTTGTAATGATAGTTATGTAAACTGACTTTGGTAACGAGATACACTTGTTTCTGCTAAGTGTTCTTCCTGATGAACCTGGCTATCTACATGTATGTATATTTGCCCTGACACCACTAGGGTAGGTGCCTCCCCGGGTTGTGTAGCACTCACCACATGAAGTACATAAATCATTGCACCAATTATGCCTCACACAAACCCTCATTTCACAGACCCATCTTAACACACTGTGGTCGGAGATGTAAAACAGGGTCAGCTGGCATGCTATGGTTCAAGTAGACCAAATTGTTTGTGGCACTGAGGAGTTGCATTCCATCACACCTCCAGTTGAGTAGGTGTGGGATCTGGTGGGGCCAGTGTACACAGTATGGATGTGTGGGTGTGGAGTGGATTGTGGGTGGTGGGTGATGTGTGATGAGATGGGTGATGAGAGTGGGTGGTGTTTATAGGTGTGGGATCTGGTGCAGCCAGGGTACACAGTGGTATGTCACACAGTATGGATGCATGGCTGTGGCGTGGATTGTGGGTGGTGGGTGGTGGGTGATGGGTGATGGGTGATGTTTGTAAGTGTGGGATCTGGTGGGATCGGGGTACACAGTATGGATGTGTGGGTGTGGAGTGGGTGGTGGGTGATGGGTGATGGGTGATGGGTGATGAGTGGTAGGTGATGTTTGTAGGTGTGTGATCTGGTACTATCAGGGTACACAGTGGTATAACACGTATAACACACAGTATGGATACGTGGGTGTGGAGTGGATTGTGGGTGGTGTGATGGGTGATGGATGATAGGTGGTGTTTGTAGTTATAGGATCTGGTGCTACCAGGGTACACAGTGGTATGTCACACAGTATGGATACGTGGGTGTTGAGTGGATTGTGGGTGGTGTGATGGGTGATGGATGATAGGTGGTGTTTGTAGGTGTAGGATCTGGTGCTACCAGGGTACACAGTGGTATGTCACACAGTATGGATACGTGGGTGTGGAGTGGATTGTGGGTGGTGTGATGGGTGATGGATGATAGGTGGTGTTTGTAGGTGTGGGATCTGGTGTGGCCAGGGTACACAGTGGTATGTCACACAGTATGGATACGTGGGTGTGGAGTGGATTGTGGGTGGTGTGATGGGTGATGGATGATAGGTGATGTTTGTAGGTGTGGGATCTGGTGCTACCAGGGTACACAGTGGTATATGTCACACAGTATGGATACGTGGGTGTGGAGAGGATTGTGGGTGGTGTGATGGGTGATGGAAGATAGGTGGTGTTTGTAGGTGTGGGATCTGGTGTGGCCAGGGTACACAGTGGTATGTCACACAGTATGGATACGTGGGTGTGGAGTGGATTGTGGGTGGTGTGATGGATGATGGATGATGGGTGATGTTTGTAGGTGTGGGATCTGGTGTGGCCAGGGTACACAGTGGTATAACACACAGTATGGATACATGGGTGTGGAGTGGATTGTGGGTGGTGTGATGGGTGATGGATGATGGGTGATGTTTGTAGGTGTGGGATCTGGTGCTACCAGGGTACACAGTGGTATGTCACACAGTATGGATACGTGGGTGTGGAGTGGATTGGTGGAGTAGGGTATGGGTGGTTGGAGTGGGGTAATGGAAGTGGATGAGAGTGTGCGTGTATTGGATTATGGATGGAGAATGAGGTGTTGGGTATAGCTGGAGGGTGTGGATAATGAGTATGGGTGGTTGGTATCAGTGAGTGAGTGTGTTAATATTTAACATCACATCGGCAATATTTTAGTCATATCATGACGAGAAGTTATACATTAAACAAATATTTAGATTAAATCGATGCACAGTTAAATAACTAGAATATTACAAATTAATATTTAAAACTAGCATCCAACCATAAAAAAATATCCCAATATGTAACAATGCATAATAATAAAGTGCAATAGATCGCCACCAGCTGAAGGTAGATCACTATCCTAGGGTCCATGGGGACTTACAGTACCTTTGCTGGTATCAGTAAATTGTCAGTGTGGAGTAGGGTGGAAAGGATGGGTGGCAAGAGTGGGGTATGGGTGTGTGGACGTGTTGGTGTGTGGGTGCTGGGAAGTGCAGGTATGTGCTGTGTGGTTTACATATATTTTGAGATGTGTGGTGTATGGTGTATGATGCAGGGTGTGTGATGCTTGGTGCAAGGTGTGTGATGCATGGTATGTGGTGTGTGATGCGTGGTGTATGGTGTGTGATGCATGGTGTGTGGTGTGTGATGCATGGTATGTGGTGTGTGATGCATGGTATGTTGTGTGTGATGCATGGTGTGTGATGCATGGTGTATGGTGTGTGATGCGTGGTGTGTGATGTGTGATGCGTGGTGTGTGATGCGTGGTGTGTGATGCGTGGTGTATGGTGTGTGATGCATGGTGTGTGGTGTGTGATGCATGGTGTGTGGTGTGTGATGCATGGTGTGTGGTGTGTGATGCATGGTGTATGGTATAGGTGTGTGATGCGTGGTGTATGGTATGTGATGCGTGGTGTGTGATGCATAGTGTGTGGTGTGTGATGCGTGGTGCGTGGTGTGTGGTGTGTGGTGTGTGATATGTGGTGCATGATATGTGATGTGTGGTGCATGGTGTATGATGTGTGATGTGTGGTGCAAGGTGAGTGATGTGTGATGTGTGATGTGCGGTGCATGTTGCATGTTGCATGGTGGGTGATGTGCGGTGCATGTTGCATGGTGTGTGATGTGCGGTGCATGTTGCACGGTGTGTGATGTGTGGTGCAAGGTGGGTGATGTGTGATGTGCGGTGCATGGTGCATGGTGCATGGTGTGTGATGTGCGGTGCATGGTGTGTGATGGGTGGTGCATGGTGTGTGATGCATGGTTTGATGTGTGGTGTGTGGTACATGGTGTGTGATGCATGGTGTGATGTGTGATGTGTGATGTGTGATGCAAGGTGTGTGATGGGTTGTGCATGGTGTGTGATGCATGGTGTGATGTGTGGTGTGTGGTACATGGTGTGTGATGCATGGTTTGATGTGTGATGTGTGGTGCATGGTGTGTGATGTGTGGTGCATGGTGTGATGTGTGATGCATGGTGTGATGTGTGATGCATGGTGTGTGGTATGTGGTGCATGGTGTGTGATGCATTGTGTGATGTGTGGTGCATGGTGCGTGGTGCATGATGCCAGGTTGTGTGGTGTACGGTATGTGGTGTATGGTGCGTGGTGTTTTGGTTTGTGATGTGTGGTGTGTGTGATGCATGGTGCATGGTGTGTGATGGGTGGTGCATGGTGTGTGATGGGTGGTGCATGGTGTGTGATGCATGGTGTGATGTGTGGTGTGTGGTACATGGTGTGTGATGCATGGTGTGATGTGTGGTGCATGGTGTGTGATGTGTGGTGCATGGTGTGATGTGTGGTGTGTGGTACATGGTGCGTGATGCATGGTGTGATGTGTGATGTGTGGTGCATGGTGTGTGGTGCATGGTGTGATGTGTGATGCATGGTGTGTGGTATGTGGTGCATGGTGTGTGATGCATTGTGTGATGTGTGGTGCATGGTGCGTGGTGCATGATGCCAGGTTGTGTGGTGTACGGTATGTGGTGTATGGTGCGTGGTGTTTTGGTTTGTGATGTGTGGTGTGTGTGATGTATGTGTGATGTGCTGTGCATGTTGCATGGTGTGTGGTGCGTGGTGCACGGTGTGTGATGTGTGGCGCATGGAGTGTGATGTGTGGTGTGTGGTGCGTGATGTATGGTGTGTGGTTTGTGATGTATGATGTGTGGTGTAGGGTATGTGGTGTATGGTGTACGGTGTGTGTGGTGTGATGTATGGTGTGTGGTGTGTGATGTATGGTGTTGTGTTTTGGTTTGTGATGTGTGGTGTGTGATGTATGGTGTGTGGTGTATGGTGTGTGGTGTGTGATGTATAATGTTGTGTTTTGGTTTGTGATGTGTGGTGTGTGATGTATGGTGTGTGGTGTATGGTGTGTGGTGTATGGTGTATGGTGTGTGGTGTGTGATGTATGGTGTGTGGTGTATGGTGTGTGGTGTGTGATGTATGGTGTGTGGTGTATGGTGTATGGTGTGTGGTGTGTGGTGTGTGATGTATGGTGTTGTGTTTTGGTTTGTGATGTGTGGTGTATGGTGTGTGGTGTATGGTGTGTGGTGTGTGATGTATGGTGTGTGGTGTATGGTGTATGGTGTGTGGTGTGTGATGTATGGTGTTGTGTTTTGGTTTGTGATGTGTGGTGTGTGATGTATGGTGTGTGGTGTATGGTGTGTGGTGTATGGTGTGTTGTGTGTGATGTATGGTGTGTGGTGTATGGTGTGTGGTGTGTGATGTATGGTGTTGTGTTTTGGTTTGTGATGTGTGGTGTGTGATGTATGGTGTGTGGTGTATGGTGTGTGGTGTGTGGTGTATGGTGTGGGATGTATGGTGTGTGGTGTGTGATGCATGGTGCATGGTGCATGGTGTGTGATGCGTGATGCATAGTGTGTGATGTGTGGTTCATGTTGAATGGTGGGTGATGTGTGGTGCATGGTGCACGGTGTGTGATGCGTGATGCATAGTGTGTGATGTGTGGTTCATGTTGAATGGTGGGTGATGTGTGATGCATGGTGCATGGTGTGTGATGCGTGATGCATAGTGTGTGATGTGTGGTTCATGTTGAATGGTGGGTGATGTGTGGTGCATGGTGCACGGTGTGTGATGTGTGGTGCATGGTGGGTGATGTGTGATATGTGGTGCATGATATGTGGTGTGGTGTATGGTGTATGGTGCGTGATGTAAGGTGTGTGGTGTATGGTGTATGGTGTGTGTGGTGTACGGTGTATGGTGCATGATGTATGGTGTGTGGTGTGTGTGGTGTGGTGTACAGTGTATGGTGTGTGATGTATGGTGTGTGATGTGATTTGGGAGTTGTCATGGGCAAAGGTGTTTTGGGTGTAAGTGGAGGGTGGTGGGTGCAGATGATGTGGTGGTGTATTTGTTGGTATTTTAAACAAAACACATTTTAACTGTAAAATATTAACACATTCCACCCCCTTTTAGTCAATGTGCTATTGCAAAGGCTGATTCTGACACAATGTCAGTACCCATTTCAATGGCAAAAGCAGGTTTATTTCAGTCACTGACTATTACTCCACAATCCTAGACAAGACACATCATGCAATACTTCAACTACTTTACAGGTTAAGCTGTTCATTCAGAGGCTTCCTTGTATGAGGACAACAACAAGCTGCACACACCTGCAGGCTGACAATATATTGTGTGACATCAGAATGCCACTTCTCTGAAATCTATCCTCAGCATGGTATATCAGTGTCAGAATGTGCACCACACTTGAGAGTTACGAAGTAGGGGAGGTAATAACTCAGTTCAGCGGCATAAACATCCAGATCTCAAACATGGACCCACCAGTTATAAAGGATTCCACACCGCGTCACTGCCATGTTGAAACCGACATGCCAATGTGTGAAAGTCTGTCTTAAGATATTCCAAACAAATATCTATTCCAATTTAAAATATTTCGAAAGGTTAATACAAACCGTACAATCTACCAACAACAAAAGACATATGTGTCATTTTCTTGCAAAAAACATCAAATATAGTATTTTTATATTTAATGGGAAACAGGTCTATTAATGGGGTATGCAAGGAATCTGCAGTGTCAACAATTTGGGTATAAAAGAGGTGTCAGGAATGTTCCCTTGATGTTACACAGTAGACATGGCAACATTTTTTTCTGTCCTGGACTGCCTATAAGCTGTCCTGATAAGGGTCCCTTGATCAAAATGCCTGGGGTGTGTTGAAATAAAAAGGGGCACTGAAAAAAGCTAGACAGGGTCGGGAGATCGCGTTCAAGTGTCAAGCTCTAGACTTTATGTAAACAAAGACAAGTTATGAGCCAAGTCATTTATAAGCGGATCTAACTGTAAACAGCTTGAAATTATTCAACCCATAATCTGCCTCACAGCATTCCGCTGCTGTGTGTTTGTGCTAGAGTAAATGCTGAAAAGTTTTAATAAGTTTTCCCATTGTTTACTACTTGCATAAACAGAAAGTGGTTTGGCGGAAATGACTTGAAGTAAATTAAATGTGAAACTGGTCGTATAACACATTTCGTTCTCTTCTGTAGTTTGACTTCAAACAGTCAACAAATAAAGGTACATTAAACTTTAAACATTTACTTCTTAACCTCAAAAGTCTGGGAGATATGGTTTCTATTTGTTAGAAAGTGAATATAACAGAAAACACAATACCAACATTTAGTCAAAAGTAGTGGAATAACAATAACTATGAAGCTGATGACGCTGATGATGCTGTTGCTGCTGCTGCTGCTGCTGATGATGACTACAAATGATAACTGCATGATGATGAAAAACAAACGAAAGCAAAGAATATACAAAATAACAATAGAGATAATGATAATTATTCAGTCCAGAAGTGCTCAGATGAAGTATGAAGCATAGCCAACTTGAAGAAATAGATCACATTGTTAAGTTCCTGATAACCATGATGAATGTCCTGTTTTCTGTCTGTCCAGGTGACTGCTGCACACACTCTAATCTCTCTATTGTTGTCACCATAGCCTCCCTGTCTTCCCCTTAAAACAAGTTGAGATTTACCTGGCCATTCCTTAAGCAGCACATCACCTGCCTGATTGGGTCAGTCCTTCTGTTACTGATGAAGGAGACACTTTAAGTCATCTGGAAATACCAGCAGGTACTTTTGCACTCTTTTGAGATACATTTCAGCATTTTGGTAGGCTAGATTTTAAACTGAAAATAGTTTTAGCTCCTAAGCACCAATGACATATGGAAAATAAAAAGAATAAACTTGTGACACCGGGTTGTGAAATATTGTCTGAATATTTTTGCTTCAATACTTGACTGCATTAACGTCAGAGATAAAAATCATGTCATTTGGAAACAAGAACTGGTGAACAAGCAAGTAGGTTGTCAGTCGAGGGTGGGGTCGGATTTGGGTTGACCGAAAAAGATGACGTGATTGAAATTTGACAATATGCTTTGTCTCATGCAAATCTGTCCACAAATTCTTCATGCCACAGAAATACATTCACAACAGTAAAATAAATAAACAGTACCCAATTTTGTTTTAAACAAAATTATCCACTGTAATTGATTTTAAAGTAACTTCAAATTCTTTGTGAGATAAACAATAAACATTAGAGTGTATTGTTATGTCTTTTTACATTCATTCTATGTTCCTTATTTAATTCA
Organism: Haliotis rufescens; assembly: GCF_023055435.1. Taxonomy (NCBI): domain Eukaryota; kingdom Metazoa; phylum Mollusca; class Gastropoda; order Lepetellida; family Haliotidae; genus Haliotis; species Haliotis rufescens. The sequence goes on along the minus strand of NW_025963779.1, from coordinate 52,756,241 downwards.
ATATAAATGAGAGAGACATGAAAATATACTGTTTGAACATTCTAAACTTTTGATTTACAAAACACATAAACATTTAGTATAAAAGGTCACTGAGTAATTATTTTATCAGTTTCAAATGGGAGAAAAACAAGAAAAAAACCATTGTATTGCAAATAGACCAATAAATATTTTTTTTACACTCAGTCTATGAAATTTAACTCTGTTCAAGCTCAATGTAGTGTCTGTTAAATATGTATTGAGTCCGATGGTTGTCATCAACTAATAGTTTTATGTACTTTTTAGAAAAGAAAAACAAATTTAGAGCTAAATCTGCTGTATGTCTACAAAAAGTTTAATATATTTCTTTGGCATCTGCAATATGTATACATTATGAAACAATTTATCTCAAAGCCTCTCACCCACTGTCGCAAAAACTAACACTTTATAACACTTTGAGATCATCAATTAGAAATAGCATCTTTAATTCTGTCAGCAGATAAAGATATTCAACCCCTGCAGAGGTGCAATGGTTTAAATTAACAAAAATGTGTGCTATCACACCATCAATTAATGATGTTAAAAAAAACTATCAAGCCTGGCGTAGGTCCTTTCAAAAAGCACAAAAAGCCTGCTTTATGAGTGACAATGTCAACCTATCCACTGACTTTGAATTAATAAACCCAGACATCCATATGGCTGAGTGAAAAAGCTTGGAATTTATATGTAAATCTCAACCTCACCATCCCAGCATGAAACCTCACTACATGCGTTTTGTCCCAGTGCAAAGGGCCATCTTTTTCTCTCAGGGTAACAATGGATGCACATAGGAAAATAAACGAGAAAATAGGGGGCTCATAACTTATAACCCCATCTGTTTAAGGGAAAAGTGATTCCTTGAACAAAAACATGTCTTTCCCTGCTCAACACTGCAGTATTTACAACAACCATTGTGAGGGTGTAATGTTGAGAAGAATGGGATATCTGGCCTACAACTTTGCATGGTCTGCAGCTTAAAACATTAAACCAATGAGTGTGTATACAGTGTAAAAACGGTTCCATCGTTCAACGCGTCTGGCGATCTATTTCTGCCCCTGGAATAAATCACTACCCTGACGACCCCTTGCATAATCCCTGGCACTTCTCATATACAAGTGTGGAGCAGATACACAAACATCTATCTGAAGGAAAACATCATTTTATAGGTGCCCCTTTCAACAGAGGAATGGGTTTATTCCAGACAGGTAGGATCCTATTTCGCAGGGAGAAAAAAACCCTGCGCTGTCTCATCCTCGTGGATGTGAAGCCGAGCTTGGAGGCTGTGTTGTCAAAACAAACGTGTCAAAGTCATTTTGACATTTGTTTCCTGTGCCAGTGTATAGTTGAGTGGAGTTTTAACCTCCATATGGTGTTTTTCCTACCTTAATGTCATTATGTCACACACACCTGTTGCGGTTTTCCTATCTGTTCCTGCCAGAGGGAGATGTATGGAATAAGCCTATGAGCAGTTTCATTATGTAGATTAATCAATTTCATCACAGCTGTTTGAAATTTTACCATACAAAGATAACCCAAATGGCCTCTTCTTGCCTCATACGTTGAAGATGATTATCTTCCTATAATCAGCAAATTGATAATATGTCACAAAACTCCATTGATTCTCATTTATAAAACTTAAACTAAGAACTTTCAATCAATTAACATGTAAGTTCACAGCTGCAATAACAAAATTGGTTTCATATGTGCATTTATTATTTTTCATGTTTCGAAACTATAAAGAAATATAACATGATATATATTTCACACAGGTCAACTTGACAGATCACTAACAAATCTCCATCTCTTTAACTATTCTCAATATACAAAGTGTCAAAAATATGTGTTTTATAAATATGAAAATTGACAGGGTAGTTAGCTTTGAGTGAGAAGAGTTATCGACAGCTTGGAATTGACAACACTTTATAGTTTTTCTTTATTTGCTGATGAGTTTAGGAGACAGGCGTGCCCAAAGTTGAGACTTAAAGAAATATATAGAATACTAAACGAGCTCCCGTGTAATACCAATTTTATGAAATGAGTGAATAGTTCTGGTATTTAACGAGCAAATGGGATACAATGACATGCATCAACCAAGTCAGTGAGTCTGACTACCCGATCCCGTTAGTTGCCTCTTACGACAAGCATAGTTGCCTTTTACGGCTAACATGGGTTGCTTAAGACCTATTCTACCCCAGATCTTCATGGGTCCTGAGAGTAAGCATACGACAATTAACCTGTGTTGAGAGTTCAACCCTGGTGTATATTGGTGAACATAGAAGATGCTTTTGGGTATCTGCAAAATATTCATGTAATGTAAGAAATACTCACATGTACATTGTGTATGCATATTTTGTCATCTTTTAAACCAAATATAATTTGGACCAATGCAACATTGTTAAAACATAAAAATACCAAATTTTCTAAAGTGACTGCTTGAGAACTGCATATCCACATAGAATCACTATGTACCATATTTTCCACTATAATATTTGAAACTTTATTAACAATTGAAGCAAGATTTCGAAATAACTGTACTATTTTTGTCTAAAAGAAACAGAACATTCTCCTTTGCCGATTGCTATTTTTGATAATATGAAGGTTTACTTCAGAGAAGTATTCTTGAAATGCAAAGATAATGATCAAGTGTACAGATTATGAATGCAATATAGATAAATGAGTCCATATGATATAAAATAAATAAATCACAAAAATGTAAGTTAGATTGGTCAGTTTCAATATCCCACTGTAGATAATTGCTAACACTGTTATTCATATGAACAGCAATTCTAAGGTACATGTATGACCAATCCTGAGGTCACTTGGCCATCTTCTACTTAAACAACGGGTGATTGATAAAGGTATTTTATCACAACAGAAACTAACTTTTAATATGGCTCTTACAAGAAGAATCTAGACTAAACCCTCTGTTACTCCAAAACAGCTGAATTCATTTGCAGATATGTCCAGTCCATTTGGTCATTATTACAACAAAAATCACACAAACAGAAATTATCTCAATCTCCATTCATTTATCAGAATGAAAACTTTCAAAAAATAAAACCAGCTGTCACACAAATCCCTGTTGAGTTAAATAGAAAGCCTCAAAGTGACAAGCCAAATCCATCCATCTTGCCTTGCAATGCCTCAACTCTATTACAATGCTATTTTCCTAATTCCTGATACTCTAGAGCTTGGTTTACACTCTTCAGAACAAAGCATTGTCCTTCATTTGTGCAAAAGGCGGTTTCATTTTCAGGTATATGGCTCTGGCTAAGGAAATGAACCCACTCGATTTCCACCTTGGACTCATTTCGTCAATACAGCAGGAATGTCAAATGTCAGCAAGATGACAAAGATCTTATCATTGGATTGAGGGAAAAAAAACAAGATCGTTGGCCAGTTAATCGCCCAGATCGTGTAAGCCCAATAAATAGAGAATTTATGATGTTTCAATCTTTTGTGTATGGAGGTCAGCTTCGATGGTGCCCGATAATAGGATCAGCCTTTCAAGTACTGATCTCAAATTTGTTCAACAGTCCTACTCTGACACTCAAAAGCTTGCAGGTCACGCAAAGTATGTATATATGAGACCTCTGACACTAAGGCCAGTTTGGAGCACCCTGAATAACCCTGCAGGCTTGCCATCTACCCCCTTTTAACAAGGCCTTGACAGCCTGAAGGGGGATAATGTTTCCCAAATATTCTAAACCCAACGTATCTTAATATGAGTAACATTGAGCTATATAGGGGCAGCTAGATAAATTAAGGTGTGTCCCATGGAGTATATATATAAGAACCTCCTTATCATGAGAGAATTATGTTTAAAGCCCTACCACTATGTTCAGTCACTTACCATTCATGTTGTATACATATGAACTAGGAGGGAGCCATTGTGTAACTATATTAGGACAAAATGAAATTTACAGCTGCAAACAATACCCTTTGCCATATCAAAATGCCGTTCAAGACCTTTTGAGATGAAAAAGTGTTTCAAGGAAAAGTCAATAAAAAAAACAAAAAAACTCATGTCTTCTATTCATGACTGAAAAAAGGGATGAAATTAGTGGCTCTTTTTTAAGACAAACATTGTATTTATGGCCTAATTAGATAGTGAGCAAGATTTCCAATTCCGGTAAAGTGACCAATTACTACTTGACACTGTGTGAACAATGGTTCGAAAAATCTGTTCCATTCTGAGCAGGAAACTTGAATCACCTGAAAGACAGAAAAATTTCCTAAAGATGGCAAATTTGCCCAATTAACACCAGGCCCGTTAGCCAATAAGCTAATTAGCGTTCCCTCCAACTGGCAAGGCCCCGGCTGCTGTACCTATGGCCTGGGCAATAGCTATGACTTTCACTCCGCCTCAAGCTAATGTTGCCACTCTCAATAGCACATTCCCAATCACAGAGAAAATATCTTGACACCTTTTTCAGGACAGAAAGACTATGCAGCCTTTATTGACATTATGCCACTGACTGCATACACTCTCATGAATGACAGGCTGCATGTAAAGGCTGCATTGATGAAGTCAACGATGAAGAATCTTCTCGCTATGGTTTTACACGACCACTTTGATCACATCCGATTCCTTATTGAAAATCAAGCAACCCACGTAACTGAAAGGACAAGTGATTGATCACTTCTACTGAATGTTAATAGTGTTTGTTTATAGGTGGGGTTCCCAGCGTGCATGGAATCAACCTTTTCAATTGCTACCTCTCACGGAAGATTGAGCTGGTCTGACTCTATAGGGAGCTCATCTTGCACAAAAGACGGTGGATTGCAACAATTGTATACCTGTGTCTATAATCTCCTCCCCTGTATGTACAGGCACTAGCGGTCTAACTACCCAAGTAAAGCAAACCTAAGTATTTCAATAGGACCAGAAGAGATCTGGATTGTTTATTTACATTTGTACATTTCAATGTACTCTTCTGGAAGCTATTTCAGATGTGTGGGTTAATTTATCTAGCCTGTAATAGAATGAAAGTTACCAAAACAGCTGGCTTTGTCAAGGAATATTGTAAAATGTAATCATGGAATCTTTATTATATCCTGAACGAAAGCAGTTATGGATCATGAATATTTTGGGTGATATTTTTATGACATTCTGTGCCCAGTCTTCACTACTTAAAGATATCCTAAAAACTATTTGTAATCCCTAAACTTTTTTGTTCAGTATATGAATACCATAAAGTTGAATTGGTATTGATGGTAAAAGTATAACTTATCATCATGGTACTTTCTTCCATTGTCGAAATGCTATGGGGTAGCCTTTATCCACAAGATCTTTTGCCGTTCAACGGCTCTTCAGGTGTAATGAAAACTTTAACTTACATTGTAGTTCTAGGCGATGCACAACAGTAGTATTTGTTGCATCAAAATGCCTATGATGTAACAGTGACAATAGAGGGAGAAGTAAAACATAGTCTTAGGCGACAGCCAACAATATGATTTTAAAGTCATAAAGCATATGACATCATAGCTAGTGATAACAGTGGGAGGCATAAATACATTATCGTGTGAGTTCACAAATACACATTGAGCTACATGGGGAAGTTTTGAAAATTATTCTTTTGAAATAAGTTTAGGTTTCAAAAGCCTAATGATCATCTGTTTTTTTTCCATTCGTAAATGTTTGTCATTGTTAAACAATTTATAAAACAGAAAGACAGTAAAATGGCCACTCCCGCATTCATCAATGTGTTTGCTTACATTTATACAACTTACATTTGGATCTCGAATTTGATGTTTGTGTACAGTGATTCGGTCTTTTAGTTGCATACCAGTTTCTCAAATATTATGCTCACTACATCCCGCACATGTTAAAACATATATAACATCTTTACTATGACAGTTCATGTTTTTAACAGTAAATAGTTTATCTTTGCAAAATTGAAATTTGCAGTCTTATATTATTGGCCAAGTTCCACATCGAGGTGTGATACATTTTGTTACACTGACTCCATTTGTATTTTGTGAGTATTTGGATTGATGGACAAAGAATTTGTTTGAGATTTGTAGGCTTGTGCTGCGTTTAAGTTTACACTGAGATAAACATGTTTTCAAAGTTTTACTTAGCTGTAAATATCGGAGATTGGCTTTTAGAATCTAATACTAATACTTGATAGCATTTTGACAATGGAAAAAATTACCATGATACTAATATATATATATATGAGGATATGAGGAAATGCTCATGAATAATTTACTCTGTACAGCGTGAAAGGACCATGGAAAACATGCATCCAGCCTACTACATCATCTTCTGCATATGTGTCAGGGATTATGTACATACAGATCTAGTACAGCCAGATTTGAAACAGATTGATACATAATATATCATAACAATTAATCATTTGTGAATAGATAAGCCTCATACTTTTTGACCATTTTACTTTTCACTGCTGTCGACATAAAGGCAGCTTGATGAACTGTATATTATGTTGTAGTTAATATTAGACATTCCATAATCAGCATAAAGGAATCTAATATTGTCTGTTTTCAAGCTGATGTTTCATATGGAACTTCATAATTCACATTTTCTTGAAGGTTATATTCAGTTTTCGACATTTAAGAAAAAAGAATGAATACATAGTTTATTGATGATGTGAATAATACACTTAACTATATTTCATCAATAACTATTTGCCTAATATATTTCAAATATTATGAACAGGTTCGAAGAGTAAGTTGAAAGCATATGATGTTGGTTTCTGGTCACAGGATGTGGAGGGTTAGACAGCCGAATTTTGGTGTGTTTTAAATTTCTTTCAAAAATTGAATTGAACCAGTTTGGTTATTTTGATCATATGGCAATGGAAATGTAAAGCAAATATGTATCACAAAAATTTAATATTACACTTACAGAGTTTGATTGGTAATAGTGAAATGTGTTATAAAATAGAACCCTAACCCCAACTGAATAAATCAAGTTTGTAGCAGCTGAACTTCTGAGGACAGCCAAACATATTCTTGTCTTATGGATGAGCCTATCCCTTTTTTGGCAAAATTTAAAAACATAACTGATATCCATACATTCTCTGTTCGACTGAAATATGATTTTATAATCTTTTGTTTGTATATCTGTTAGAACTGATATGGAAAAAATCAATGTCACGGTTTTATCACTTCTTAAAATAGTGCCCTGACTGACCATGAAACACTCAAAACTAAATTGCTCTTGCCTGAGGATCAAACAGCATGATCAGATATATACACTCTCTGTAACATTACACATCAAAAACGACAGCTTCCGACCTGTTCATGTGTTTTCGTGCCCATTTACCAACATACACCCAGTGATGACAGAGAGTGTTGTATTCACCCTTGACAAGGCAGGGTACAGAGGCCACTGAAAACACGACCCACGACCGACCCACTGATCACCCCGCTCATCACACACAATAAGACAGGGCCCCCTTTAGACCTAGATGCTAACCTGCAACGCCAAAGTTTGACAGATGCGATAAGCCTTTCTTTGATCTTCATACAGGTAGACGTAGCAAGGTGAATCTCTCACCTACGGGGCAACTCAATAAGGAGTTTGTCAGGGCCTTGTTTAAGACGCTTTGGAATGAGAAAAATGACAGGGCTGGTCTTGGAATGTCACCTTCTCTTTGTTGACAAGTTTTTGATGTACATGGGGAGTATATTATTATCCTGTAGACTAATTTGATAACTTGATTGTAAACATTGTTTTAATGGAATACTTGTTAAGGAGTGGTGAAGCATGTTCTGGAAGGATACTTCTGTAATAATTAGTATGGGGAAATCTGTGTGTATACTCACTAAGAGAGCACTGGTTTAACTAATATTGAAAGCACACCACTATATGCCTGTTAAACAATTTGCTCACCTAACCATTTAAAAAAAACCCACTATAACATTTACATCTTTCCTACTAGTTGTTCGTGTCCATGCTATTTCTATGTAGACATGAATACCCATCTTGACATTCGTAAACACCTAAACATCCTTTGATCTATTTTCCTTTACCCCAATCCATGCTTTGTTGTTGGCTTCAAACACTCTGGCCATACCCCCTCCCCTACCAGTGATTCCATATACGAAAACCCAGTCACTCAATATATCCTAACACTACCCAACTATGTTCACCAACCAGTCTTTCTACACACCCTCACCCCAACTATAACCACACTTTCTACACACCCTTGCCCCTAAACACCCTCATCCCAACTATAACCCACACTTTCTACACACCCTTGCCCCTACACACCCTCATCCCAACTATAACCCACACTTTCTACACACCCTCATCCTAACTATAACCCTCACTTTCTACACACCCTCATCCCAACTATAACCCACACTTTCTTCACACCCTCACCCCAACTATAACCCACACTTTCTACACACCCTCATCCAAACTATAACCCACACTTTCTTCACAACCTCACCCCAACCATAACCTACACTTTCTACACACCCTCATCCATAACCTACACTTTCTACACACCCTCACCCTCACCCCAACCATAACCATCAATACTGTACACCCTCACCCCAACCATAACCATCAATACTATACACCCTCACCCCAACCATAACCATCAATACTGTACACCCTCACCCTAACCTTAACCATCAATACTGTACACCCTCACCCCAACCATAACCATCAATACTGTACACCCTCACCCTAACCTTAACCATCAATACTGTACACCCTCACCCCAACTATAACCATCAATACTGTACACCCTCACCCCAACCATAACCATCAATACTGTACACCCTCACCCCAACCATAACCATCAATACTGTACACCCTCACCCCAACCATAACCATCAATACTATACACCCTCACCCCAACCATAACCATCAATACTGTACACCTTCACCCCAACCATAACCATCAATACTGTACACCCTTACCCCAACCATAACCATCAATACTGTACACCCTCACCCCAACCATAACCATCAATACTGTACACCCTCACCCTAACCTTAACCATCAATACTATACACCCTCACCCCAACCATAACCATCAATACTGTACACCTTCACCCTAACCATCAATACTGTACACCCTCACCCCAACCATAACCATCAATACTGTACACCCTCACCCCAACCATAACCATCAATACTGAACACCCTCACCCCAACCATAACCATCAATACTATACACCCTCACCCCAACCATAACCATCAATACTGTACACCCTCACCCCAACCATAACCATCAATACTGTACACCCTTACCCCAACCATAACCATCAATACTTTACACCCTCACCCCAACCATAACCATCAATACTGTACACCCTCACCCTAACCTTAACCATCAATACTATTCACCCTTTCCATAACCATAACCATAACCATCAATACCATACACCCTCACCCTCACCATAACCCAGTCTTTCTATAAGCCTCTCTGCCGTACACCCACTCCCCATGAGCCATACCCTCTCCCCTACCACCACTGCAAGACATGTATGTCTGACAGCCTGTATCTGTAGTTCCAGCAGTCAAGTGTCACCCCCTACCTGCCACCTTTGAAGCTACCCAGCCCATTGTAGTGATCTTAGATGACTATTGTCATCAGACAGCCATATTGCCACCACCTGACGTAGAGCATATATCACATCTTACATCAGCTCCCTACACTACAGGATCACTACAGAGGCACTACAGCTCAAGTAGTACACATATCCACTCCAGTAACCACTGTATCATACGTCCTAGATCACATACAGGCTTACTGTATAGGGCTTCTTGTCTACAACTTGAAGCTTTACACTGATATTTTTGCAAGTATTTCTAATATTATTACCATAATAAACTAATGTCCAAAAGAAACTTAACGCTCAAGAAAGTTTTATATTTTTAAAAAATAAATAAATATAATGTTTCATGATATGTTACTTAAACATATCCCTACTGCCAAACCAAACATGTTTGGTGGATAAATGCGATTTTTATTCTAAATTTGTAAAATAAATGTGAATTTGCCTGAAATGAGGTTAGGTGATGTAAGACGAAATGCACGTGCAAGCTGTCTTACAAACACAGTTACAAAAAGCACACAAAATTATGCCCCATTTATCAAGCAAAGAGAGAGAGAGGGCCATTGGAATGTCTCAACAAGGCGCCTCCAACACTGACATTGCCAGAAGACTCTGCTGTTCTTGTGTTACCATCAGCAATTTAAAGCAACGTTTACCACCGACTGGTCAGACAGACAGGCCACAAAGCGGATGACCACCTGTGACTACGCCCGCTGAAGACCGTCACTTTTGGGCAACGCATTTAAGAAACCAGTTTACCACAGTGACGTCAACGGCAGTGACGGCACTGGGACACCGGGTCATTCAACAGACTGTATACTGACGATTGAGGACATACAGTATTCGAGCTCATCGACTGTACCATGGTGTAATGCTAACGCATCAACATTGACATAACTGGTTGATATGGGCCCGCAGAGTTCGATCTTCGATAGTGCGTGACTGGAGTCGAATGATGTTTTCTGATGAAAGCAGATTTTGTCTGTACAGAAATGATGGTAGGGCTCGTGTAAACAGCAACAGGTTGAACGTTTAGAGCCAAGTTCTGTCCAACAAGTTCGAGCATATGGAGGCATTAGCATTATGATCTGGGCTGGCATCTGCGTTGATCTGACAATGAGGCTGGTTGTTATTCAGGGAAACCTGACTGCTCAGCGACATAGGGACCAAGTTCTGCAATCAGTCGTGCAGCCATTTATTCAACAACAACCATGTTGTGTTCTTTTTCAGCATGATAATGCTACGCCGAATACTGACAGGCTAACAACCAACTTTCTGAACAAAGTCAACATTCATGTCTTGACCGACAGTTGAGAAAACGAATCATTGCACCAACCATCATTCAGGAGTTGGAACAATGGCTCATTGACGAATGGCAGAGAATCCCGCCTAACTTCATCCGACATCTAACGTCATCAATGCGTCGACGTATTATGGCATGTATTAATGCCAAAGGTGGACACACACATTATTAACAAGAGTTTGCCACTAGCGTGGCTATATCCCCCGCCCCTGTTACAGAATTTATGACATAATTAAATCTAAACAAACCCTAACCTTTTTTAACCGAGGTGGAACTTGTCATGGAAATTGTAAACCTTGGAACCTTGGAATCATCTTGTTGCTATGGAAATGTAAAAAAATAAAAATTTCTAAAATTTCTAAAAAGTAAAAGGCACCAGTTCAGCATGTACCTGACAAACCTGCAAAGTTTCATGAAAAAATATTAAACGGTTTATGTGTTGTGCTCCGGAAACGAAACGTGACGGACGGATGGATGGACGGAACCCGTTTCTATATCCGCCGCCAACTTTTATTGGGGGGGGGGGGGATAATTAAACATTAGACATGCTTTTACTTCTTTTTCTCACAACTGTTGTAATGTGAATTTCGTAATTTTTTACCCCACATTTTTGTGTCTCAGTCAGACCGGAAGTTTATCACTGAATGAAATGAAATTTTCTGTACCTGATGGTCAATGATTACTCTTATGAATTATATACATATTGATTTTCTACATGCATTTGTTGTCATTTAGTAACTCTTCAAACATGGTGTAGAGTTTCTTTTGGACATTAGTTCATATACTCACCACCAAAAGAAACGCAAACCATAGAAACATATAGACAAATGGTTCATCTCGAGTCATAGATCTATGGCATCACATGTGATGCATTCATGAGCGTCGATCCACACAACATAGGATGTGCGTTTGTGCGTCGAACCAATCTAATATCTCTTTTTTATGAGTAATTCTTCATATATTAACCAACATGTATGGTATTAGCGTTTTGTTTGTTGGTGAGTATATATTCCATCTAATTGGGTGTGAAGAGGTACTCTTTAGAACTCCTTGAAATATTATTCATGAAATCCTTTGATTTAAGCCTTCATTGCTTCAACTCTATTGGCGATGACATTTAAATAAAATGCAGACATGACACAGACAAGTATTCATTTTTATCCATTACACTATACTTAAAGTGTACAAAATAGGTTTGCAATAATTAAGAGACGCACAGAAATTGCAAATTTATTATTTTAAGGAACACATATAAAAAAAGAGTCTACCCTCCGAGATTATCCATACCCTGTACATTTAGATTCTAAAGCATGGTTATAGGCATAATATTGCCAAGATTACTATATTTCAAACTTTAAAGAAGAACACTTACAGCATCTCACAGTAAATTGATTTCCAAAAGAGGAACAATTTACTGAACCTTAGGTACATCAAACTCACAGCATCTAAGCAATTTCAAACATTTCTCTTCACCCACCAAGTCTGACACAACACTGCTCAACTGTATATATCTTTTTATGTGAATAAATTGCTACTTTCAATCTTAGAGTGATACCCTTATGATCATAGCCTTAGTGTATTGACAGCCTCAACACACAGCCTCCACCAGACTGAAAGGGCCAACACATTGTAGATGCTTGACCCTCTCTTCGGATCATAAACCAAGCGTGTTATACAGATTAGCTTGTCTGACCTGGGAAAAAAGAAGTCTTTAGCCTAGTGTTAAAGGTCAAGTGGTACTGTTGCCACCTCCAGGTAAACACTTGCCGAGTAAACTACATGCTACACCTTGAGTGACCAGATTCTACAACAATCTATGAGCTGCCCGGGTAAACACAAACAAATCTCATGTATACATCAAAACATATGTTTCCCCACATCCTGATATTGTGATGAGTGATGGAAACAGACACTTGTTTATTGCATCTTCATCTATGTACATTTGAGGAAGACTGGGACCTGGAAGGGATAGTTGTTCAGATCTTTGTTGGTCACAGTTTTGAGAACTCCCACTGCCAACCATCATTACATCGATAAGTGGAAAAGGAAAAAAACTTAGACCGCAATACACAGCTTTTATACATCCCTGTCAAAATTCTCATAATGAATCTATTGAGTAATATGAAATTATACTTAAAGAGATGAAGTGCATTTGGAATGTGCATTCCATGTTATTTAGTTCATGCCTACATTTGTCATTTTAGAATAATAATGATCATGTGAAGTCCTGTTGTGTACGTCACAAACCTTGGAACATGCACATTATCAAGCCAATGCTTCTATTGGATATAGTAGCACATTTCACTTCAAGATAATGATTATTTCAAAATAAACATCCATCATTACCCATACTCTACAAATCGTGGGATTGTCAACACAATCTTTTCTCAACATCGCTTTTTCACAGAAGCCTTCATTAACAAACTAACTAAACCTTCTTTGATGAATGGTAAAATTCTTTTTTTCCTCAAGTGCCAAAAAAGATCTACATCTCTATGAACATATATGGGAAAAAATTCAAATTTTTCTTTCACAAACCCCCCAAATGCAATTACAGGTCTCAGATTTCAAAGTTTGCACTCATTTCAGTTGTGTATTTCCACTCTGATGCTTCAATTCCTTGTTCATCTATCATCATATGACTTTGAACAGTAGTTTTTAACGACGTAATTATCAGGCTGAGTCCCATAAATATCAAAGAAGCAGCCAAAAAGCAAAGACTCTCTCCTAATGGTCATCATTAGTCGCCTTTGATGATATTTTTATCTCAACGTTTTTTTTAATGGGGGAAAATGTCATATCGCATACAGACATACATTACCATCTCAATATGGATACTTTCAAAGCCTAGCTTTGAGGCACTGTGAAAGATGTTTCCTCACTTCAGCTTGTACATTTCGATATAAACACCCAAATATCTTTTGACATCTTTATGGCGACTTAACCTACTGAGTTAAGAATATATATTACCAATTTCATAGATTACACCATTACACGGTACTCCAAGTCACGGTGCACATATATCAAGGGTTAAGTTTATGTACATGAGAAGGAATAATCCACATAGGTTTGTTGTTTTTCAGACCACAGGCTTGTTTTAGATCAATGAAAAAACACTGTTGTCGTTGAGCAGTTTCTATGCTTATGATGAGTATTCCTTGTGTGACAAAATATGATTTATGAAATATGCATGTCAAAGGACAAGCTACTGCTGCAAAGAATATCCTCTCGATGAATTGGAGTGCCTCTTAATGATATGATAGTCCTACTGTTGGTAATATCTATTTGATGACTTCTCAGTGTGTGAATGTTGAGATAGTTTTACTTAAAATTGGACAGACATGACTTAATATTACCCAATCATGCACTAATTAACATTTGGAATGTTCATTTCATAAAGCATCTAAGGACGGTCTTAACTATTTTCTGACCCAAAGCAATTGCTGAGAATCAAAATACTATTATCGTGATTTCTTATCATTACCAAACATGTATTCTTTCAGTGTGGTAGATGAATCTATTCAAAATGTGGCTATCTGCCTCTACATGTATATTTGTAATGTTTCATAAACATCTTTTAAAGTGAGCTTGTTTGCAAAGTAAAATATAAATATTAATATACCTATTCATACTTTGTTAAGAATGCAATTACAAAAGCCAACTCTCAGGATGTATTTTTTAAATAACTTTCACAAAACATCAGAACAATAAAGTGGAAATGTTGTGTGATGTTTGTTGCATATTCTTGCACATCTGTTGAACATACTGGAACTGGTCCAAGATGACAATTCCAAAAGGATTGAAATCCAAAATTAATCAGTGGACAACAAAGCACATGCTTGAAACTTGACATAGCGGGTGTGTTTTTCTCCCCTTTTTTCATAAGCAAAACTCTCCTTCATCCAAAGGTTTTCCTAGTTGCCCAAAGGCTGCAGAAACAAGATATGGGTTCAAAAGTAAGGCGGCCATTTTGTAATGGTAAATTCTTATCATCTGGTTCCTAGCGCCAAGTCTTTCCATATGAGAATATGATTAGCGTATATTTCATCACATATATATCAAAACACACATAAGATGGAATCTCAGCAGACAAATAAGCCATAACTTGGGCCCTTGTTCCATTTATTGGTTATGGTTGTTCAACGCTTGGTCAAAGGTCTTGTAAAGATTATAATGTTTGCCTAATTTTGTTTTACCCTTAAACATATCTCCTTGCACACTGGTGAAATATTTATCATTCTGATATCTCTTATCTAGGAAAGTATTCTTTAAGTGTTTGTTTATTTGGATATAAATACCCATAACTAAATGTTAAGCTGTTGTCTGTTCCATGGCAATATTACTTTTGATGTCCTCGTTGTGATTTTATTGTCTTTGACAATGTTTCAGTGCATCAACTTCAAGAGTTGATTTATCTGAGACATTACACTCATAACTACAGATAAGTGCATATTAATTATTAAAAGGGCAGACAGCAGACAAACTATGTGAAACACATACATGGTCTCAATGCTGTAAGAAATAAAGGCATCAATTTCACAAGAACAAACTTCTCAACATGACATTTAAGAAAAAAAAGAATGGCATAATTTTTTTCTGAAGTCAGTTTACTTTTTCTTAAGATATAATGAAAGAGAGTCTTTTAAAAGAATTTATAAAAAACAGGTTTATGAAAGGGTTTTCATCCATGTCACATTGTTTAAATCCAGCTGTAAGTTGAGTTTATAAATAGTGCAATAATAAATTTTTAACATTAATGGAATACTCTTGTAATAAATCAACACCTATATGAATGTATGTTTAACCTTTTTTCAACCTTCCAAAATAAATGAAAACAAATATATTCACCAGTCTTCAAAAATGAAATGTGCTTGCTTATGTATCCCCGAAATACAGATGACCCATCACCTCAATAACATCTAGTCTCAGCATGATAAATAAATATTACAGATTCTAGCTTATATAACAAATATTTGTGAGACTCCTATCCCTTTGTTAGGAAACACTCATTTATTTTACATTGTACTCTTCAGTGTTGGCCTGCCCTGAAAGGTGAAAGGTCACAGGTTCTTGGCATGCTGGGTAATTAGAAAGTTGCATCCCCAGCCCTCAAAATGACAAATGCTGCAATCTCATACCTCCTTGTGACCAAATGAGCAAAAAGGTTGTTTATTTGCACAAGATATTACGTGATAGGTTAGTCCCGTGTAGCGTTGGCTTGGCGTCCTGGCAGTTCTCCAAATGAACACATATCACTCATAGAAAACCTTTTCCCTTGTGTAGTTCTCTCCCCTTTTGAGTTTTGCTTTAATATCATTGTACTGAGAAAAATACAACTTCAAACAATCATTGGCAAAAATGTTAACTGACCTCAAATTTTGATGTGATTGCTTACATATATTTGGATGCGATATAGTTTTAAACATATATTTATCCTTCAGTGTTTTTGTCAACACATTTTGGCAACTCAAGTAATAGAAATAGGATTGTAAAACAATGCACAGATATTTTTTTTATCAAGATCAGCATTGAAATACACCACAATAGTGCAGTCAATATCTTTTGTGAAGGTGGTTTAGAGGACCCATAAACACAATCGTCGGGTAACAAATTTATTCCTTAAGGATCAGCCAATTAGGCCAGGACATTGATAGCGAATCTTCCAACGCTGACAATTTTCTGACAAGTGCACGAGGCTTGTCGCATAGACAATCACGATCTAAGGTATGGAAATGATCTTTCAAAATTGAGACTGCAAGTTGTCGAGTGCGATACATGCCCTTCAACACTGTTGAAAAGAAGTGTTAAATTAACCTCCACTACAAAGTGCATCGACTCAGGAACTGTTAAATTAACCTTGCGTACAAGAGAGCAAACCTTTGCTCTTCGATGTGATACCGGTCACAAGGGAGTCTAGCAACTAAAGAGGCACAGGGATATAAACGACTGCCCAAATTTCCAATTTAGGAGCATTAATGGAGCACTGAAGTTCAATTAAGGCGTTATGAACAGTATGACACAATCAGGGGATGGTGATGGCAACATCAAAAGAGTTACACCCCTTTCTTTCGGAAACTGACGTATATGTCTGTCATGTTAATTTCCTATGGGAACTAGGTGTGGATGATACATGATTCAGCTATTAGCAAGGTTGCTAATTAATAGCAACAAGCAACGTTAACAATGTGATGTAGATATCTGATAGGGTCACTAATGGGTTGCATATGATGCACACAAGTCATTTGTTTTTTTCGGGATACTAGATATGGTTTAAACAGTATATGATTCAACTGCATCTTTTTTACTATGTTTGAGATTTTGTTATTTTGTTATGAGGAGGTACATGATCATCAATTATTTTCAGCTTTACACCAAATACAACATAGAGAAACACTACAACATTAGTATATTAATTAACATTAATTTGGTTATCTTGTATTTACATCAACATAACACTTTTAAAACACTGTATTCTGTCATTTATAAATTTAAAAAATTGGATAACAATTTGAATTTATCTGTCTTTATCTTTTTCTGTCTATGAAAAGTAATCAGTATTTGATTAGTGGGTCAGTGAGTGATTATTAAGGTCACATCAGCAAGTTTGCAGTTATTTGCCGCAATTTTTAAGCTATAGAAAACCGATTCACACAAAACAGAAGTGAGAGATTCAGAGTCTCAGCCCCCGTCTTATGAGTTTCTTTACCTCCGATGTCTAAAACACGCTCCGAACACTGACCACTGAGACTTCTACAAATAGGAAACTGTGTATTTGCTAAACATGTGACAGCTCGTGTCAGGATTCTCACCTAATTAAACAAAGCTAAAACCCAGCCAGTGTTAATCCCTCCCTCGTTAGCCCAATGAGAGTGGATTTTCAAAAAACAAACTCTGTCACAAGTCTATTAAAATTCCAAGGTGTAAATCTCAACAACGCTTGTAAATCCTTTGATCTTTTGAACCAATAGGTGATAATACTTTAACTTGGGGTAATTTGTTGGGTTAGCTCAAGACAATTCTCTTTACTCCAGGAAACAGGAAATGGACCAGCACGCTTCAGCCTTGGTTTCTGATAGTCGTCAAATATTTTGAAATGGTTGTCTTCCAAGTTTTACAACAAAAATAACATTGGAAAAAATGGGTCAGTCAACAAGTATTATGTTACATCTGCTTTCAGCTGTATTATCAGATGTATTTCACCATGACCTTTCTTTGTCTTTTGGTGATTATAAAAGATAGTGAAAGTTATGACTTTACATGAATTTAATAATTATGTTTACAAGCGATTAACTTCAACACTGTTGAATAAACCGACAGATACATTGAAAGAGCATTATGACATCTGTGCTGATATGGAGAGTTATTCCCTGCATGTTGATTATGGTTACATCATACTGTACAGTGTCAGCAGAATCTACTAAAATTAGTAAAACCATTAGGACATGCAGTTTGTTTGTCACAGCATGATTTCATGATTAATATATTCTTTCTGCATCATAAAAACTGTCATACTGCAATTGAGCTGGGCTTTATGTCAGCACTATTTCAGTTCCTCCATAAACAGGAATTTGTAGCTATTCACAGATAAACAATTTAATTTTTTTTATTTTATTGTATTCTACAAGGCCTATGGTCACAGCTTCTGGTCTCAGGATATATGGGACAATACAAAATATGTGAATTTGTGTACATCTACAAATTCCTGTGCTTCATGGTGCATCGATCAGCTTAATGTATACTACATGTACTCAAAAGTAGTTATAATACACCTGATTCTTTTCATATGATGTCAGTTAATCTGTTATGACATGACAGATAAACTATATAGCCAGAAGAGTGAGTGAGTGAGTGAGTGAGTGAGTATGGTTTTACGCCGCTTTTAGCAATATTCCAGCAATATCACGGCGGGGGACACCAGAAATGGGCTTCACACATTGTACCCATGTCGGGAATCGAACCCTGGTCTTCGGCGTGACGAGCGAACGCTTTAACCATTAGGCTACCCGACCGCCCCTATATATAGCCAGAAGAAAAAAATCAGGTGTTTTAACTCTTTTTTTTAATTACAGCTTGGTGAATTCACCAAGATACATAGGTACCATACTGACCAAGGATCATGATTAGGTGAAGCTGAATTTGAATACAAGAACAGCAGATCCTGGCAATGATTAGGGACACAACTCTGCATAGAAAATAACACCCCAGTGAAACAAACAATAACATGCTTCCATGATTTATTCCAGCCATAAGTGGATAGTTTATACACTAAAAATGTTGAACATATCTTGTTTTGATATCGAAAAGATATTTACAAATGTGAAAAAAAAAGATAGAACAAGCAGATTTCACTAAATTGAGTGGGTGAATGAGTATAATTTCAGCTGCTTTTAGGGTTATTCAAGCAAAATCACAGTGGGAGAACAGCAGAAATGGTGTTTCACACTTATTGCCCATGTGGACTTTTGTACCAGAACGCTTTAACCCCTAGGCTACCCCACAGCCTTTTTTATCACAAAAGAATATGAAGAAATCAAAATCTGAAATATCATGTAGTATTTTATTTTTGTATCATTATAAAGAAATTAGAATTTCTGTATAATCAGCTAAAAATGATTTTTTTTCAAAAGACACAAAATTTGCTAAATTCCTACAAAAAAAACCATGTTTCCTTCTAAATAAGTGTTTTTAGCATAGAAAATGAGTAAGTAAGATGAACTCTTGGGCTGGAATATTTTTAGAAATATTATTTCTGAAATGGATGATTTAGGTCGACAGAAGTGAAATCATGGAAGCCTTAAGGTGACCAATATCATTAAATAGCCATCACACCACCCATGTCCCCTTCAACACAACCAGTATTCTCTTCATCAAAAACCTGTCATAAACTGATGACATTTTTTCCCTGCTTGGGGCAAACAATTCTGTTTTGACAAGCTGTCAACAGGCCATCTAATCTGGAGATATTCCCAGGGAATTTCATTTACGAGCAGAGATTACTTTTTAGTGAGATAGGCAACTTGGAGCAGATAACCACGTGGGGTAATAAAAATCCCCCCAAATGACCATAAGATATTAGGCTGACTTATGAGATGCTAATTTCTCACCTTCAGAATGCCAATTACCTCATGATAAATGTGGTAATTGGTAGCTACTTTCCGTGGCGGACTGAAACAACTTTGCAGACCTTTTTACCACCCTGTGTCAAAGGTCAAGACATATCTAGTGCGAGGTGCCCCAGGGTCATAAATAACACGACCCAAGGCGACCTGTAACTGGTTTGAAGTGTAAAACAGTGATTAGCCATGATGATAGGAAAGTAACCATAGCCCTGCAGCTATCAAAACAAAGGCTGTTTATCTGGCTGGATATTTTACAGACATACCTCTCCCTCTCTCCAGTGATAGGGGTACAGTGAGGAGGCCCATGTGTACATTAGGGCAGCAAATTGGGGCAGATATAGGGAGAGGCTGTATGGTTGTGTAACATCTTGAGGTGGGAGGAGAAAAATGGTGGCTATTTCATGCACAACATTTACCAGGTTGCTCGCATCATTACGTTGATAATTTAAAGTAAATGTTATGCTGATTGCCTAGATGGTGCCACATACTCTAGACACAGATTAATGTTATCAAATGTTTACACATTTAAGAAATGTAGTCATGCTTACCAGGCATATTTAACTGAGTTAAAACTATGAATAGTTATAAATTCTGGATTGTTCATGAGTTCTTTCAATTTGAATATTTTTGAAAATTATTGATAAAAGTTCATGAAAGTGGATATATCTATCATTAAAATTGATTTTTTTTTTATAAATCAAACTTCTTTATTCTGTAATTAAATGACATTTATTTTTCAGAACATGATACCTCAATCATACCAGACCAATTAATTTTCTTGTTTTACAATGAGAAATGAGTGCTTTGTTACAGTTTCATATTGCTAAAACTTTCATTTCAAGAGTTCATTCTTCAAATCTTTTATAATTTTACATATTGTGTATTGCCATATTGACAAAAAGAATCTGGAGACTTACAGTGGAACCTAGAGAATGACAACTGTGTTCAGTTCCAGTCCAGTTGTCCGTTGTTTGGTTGGTTGGTTAGTTTGTTGTTTAAACCCTTCACTCAGCAATATTCCAGCTATGTTATGGCGGTCTGTAAATAATCAAGCCTGGACCAGACAATCCATTGATTGATATCATGAGCATCGATCGCAATTGGGATCGATGACATGCATCAACCAAGTCAGCGAGCCTGACCACCCGATCCCATTAGTCAGTTGTCCTTGTGAATAAGTAACCAATGTAAGCCAAGAGTTCAGAAGAAATAGTATCGCTACCACCTTGAGTGTCCATCTGACACATTTTCTATACTTTAAGCATATTCCATAGAAATCAAGAACCACAAATTGTTTGTTCATAGTTATTATGAAGGGTAGAACAGAGTGACTGGTAGAATGATTATTGCTTAAAAGGTAAATAAATATGAAAAGCCTGTAACATCGATCTACAGTGAAAGAGACATTACAATGTTTGCAAGATTCATAAATCTGGATTTTCATTATACAGAAGATTTACTTGGGTCAGTATCATCAGGGTTTCTCTGTCTCTCTGAATGTTGTAAAATGAAAACTATCCTATGACTGAGACAGTGATGGTAATACCATTCAGGCAGGCTCAGTTACATATTATGCACAGCTTTTCAGACAAGAGGTGTTAATTGTGTACTACATAAATCCAACAATATAAATGCAGAAAGTCATGGACCAAGTTGTGCTACATCTTTCAGCACATCTACCTGTTCCCAGGAATAAACCCTGCAAGATCAGCTGTTGAGAGTTTTCACATGATATAGACACCCTTGGCTGGTGATTTGTGAGACAGTTGACTCTTTAACCACTAACAACCCCCCATTGTTTGATAAGCCTAATTGACAAGCAATGTCCCACAGGGTGAGGCCGTGACTGCCAGTGAAGGACCATAAACTTCATGAGATAAGCATATTAATCCAATTAGCTGCATCAGATAGCCTAATGAGATGCCTTGCTCTGTCATACACATCAGGTAAAATGTACATGAAATGTGTGAGAAGTGACAACCATCCCTGTCAGCCTTGATCGACAGGCTATTGATCATTGTGTATGTCACAAGTAGTCATTATTTAAGCTGCTTGTTAGATCATAAATTATATATAATTCATACATGTTCTTAGGAATATATATCTGTGACAGGAAAAGTGCTGACATTGCAAAACGGGTTGCCTGATAATAAAATTGCAGAACAGGTTCTGCAGAGTTGAGTCTATTTAAGGTGGCTGAAATATCCTTAAGTGAAAGAAATACAGGGCATGATTTTTTTAATAATGATCAAATATATGTAATGTTATATGTAATTAAGAATTACAAATGACTTTGAAATAACTGCAAAGTCTTTCTGAGGTTTACATATGCATATGAATGTTTTGAAAACTTTAATATCAAGATTTGTTTTACCTTTTTTCATTCATTTCACAACAGTGTCTATTTCAGCATCACCATAATTCCATGATGTCCACATCAACATCAGGCGGAAACTAGAGATTGTCTGTTTAAATGTCTGTAGTCATCCTACTCAAAGTCTTTAGCTGACACTGTGAGATTTGTTTGAGATACAATCCCCATGTAAAACACTGATCCAGTAAAATGCCTGTTGTTTTTTCAAGAAACAACAGCTCTGAACAGTACAAGTAAAGTACTATCTATGTACCAAGGTTTTACCTTGACCTATAAAACCTAATTTCAAGGGTCCTTGTAGGCAATATGAGAGTCCTGTGCTGTATTGTAGTGTAACCTTAGGTTCCGGGTACCTGATAATGGACCTATATAATTCGTGTCAAGAATTCGATTCAATGAATATTATTTTTCATCTCTAAGGGTGTAATATATTTCTTTTCTGTGTCCATTCTCTACATTTAAGCTTACAGGATTCACATTTCTACACCATGTAAAACTCTGCAACCTACCAACTTTAAAATACTGTCTCAAGAACCCTCAAATTATCAATCTTGGAAGTGTGGCCTGACAATTACGTGTGACAGTTATGATCATTGACAAGTCATGGTGTAAAATTGTACAGTAGGTCAGTTAAAGCCATAGTGTCTCCTATTTGACAATAGGTTGCCACAATACATGCCATGATCATGGATTAAGTCAACACAAACCCTTTTAAAAACCATAATACTTTTCACGAAATCTGTATCTCCATTATTCATTTAGTTACTTCAAGCATACACAATTTACCCCATAAACAGCCCTCCGCGGGGTGGGCCATCATGAAACTCTCAAATAACATGCTTGTTCATAACAGGCTTTCAACAATTTCATGATAGGATATTTCAAAAACAGAAAATACATCTATGATTTGAAAACTTAAAAACCTCCCTGTTTATAAATGAAGATGGCTCTATGCAATAATAATCCCCTTTTATAGAAGCTACCACTCAAAGCCTTCCACTGTCTAGACGGTCAAAATGGTTATAACTTCATGATAACATTCAGCACTAGATTGCATCTAAACATTTTCAAAATTACTAACATACGTTTTTCAAACCCCAAAATAATATAAAGGTAAAAAGATCATTCTTTCAAGTCTGTACAATGTCTTCTTTCATTTGCTGGAGTCGATTCCCTATGTGAGATAAAGTTCCTTTCTAAATCTGGTAATTACCAAGAGTGACAAAGCATACATTTACTGTCAGCAATTCCAGTCAAAATCAATCCAGGATCCTATCGCGGCCTTCAAATCATGAGCATCCATTTCAAATCATACACTCTATTTCGTGTCACTTCAAACAGGAAACCATCATCCAAACTTGTCAATATCAGTAAAGGTTGAAATCAAGTGAAATATATGACAAAATCAATTGAATGTAATTAATGAAGAGCACTGGCAGGAAAAAGGCAAGGACAAGTGTAATAGTCAGTCACCCATCCTACACCCGATACCCCACATCACCATCAGTGTCGAGTTACTACAACCAAGGACATTCCTTTGAACCTGTGGTGGTCCACACTACAACCTGCTATTTATCGTCATTTAAACTTTCTATTTGTAATTGACAACTTCATTACTCAAGGGCAGAGGAGAAGTTATACCTTTAATCATAGGTGACGACAGTTAACTCTGAGGGCAGTTACACAAAAGCTTGTATGCTCAGAGCATAATTAGTGAAGCATTCCTAGATATGGATCTTGCTTTAAAGAAATCAATTTGAGTATGCAGTTTCATTTAGCAATCATTTGTGGGTGAAATGTGACACATCACATGCAGTAACTCGTGTAACAGATGATGCTAGCCTGTATTGCAGTAAGTCAGTCAATATCCTGCTTAATGTTATGAAAATGTCACATCTGTTATATTAGATGCAAATCTTTTTGTTTAAGTTGTGTTACCTAAAGCAGTACATACATGAGTTAACCTGGATGTGATCGACACACATTGTCTGCTTTATATCATGCTCTGTCTGCTCTATATAATGCTCTGTCTGATGTACTCATCCTGCTCTGTCTGATGTACTCATCATGTTGTCTGCTCTAAATCATGCTCTGTCTGCTCTATATCATGCTCTGTCTGCTCTATATCATGCTCTGTCTGCTCTATATCAAGCTCTGTCTGCTGTACTCATCCTGCTCTATATCATGCTCTCTGTCTGCTCTATATCATGTTCTCTCTGCTCTAAATCAAGCTCTGTCTGCTCTATATCATGCTGTCTGATGTACTCATCATACTCTGTCTGCTCTATATCATGCTCTGTCTGCTCTATATCAAGCTCTGTCTGCTCTATATCAAGCTCTGTCTGCTCTATATCAAGCAGTACTGTCTGTCTGCTGTACTCATCCTGCTCTGTCTGCTCTATATCATGCTCTGTCTGCTCTATATCAAGCTCTGTCTGCTCTATATCAAGCTCTGTCTGCTCTATATCAAGCTCTGTCTGATGTACTCATCATGTTGTCTGCTCTATATCATGCCCTGTCTGCTCTATATCATGCTCTGGCTGCTCTATATCAAGCTCTGTCTGCTCTATATCAAGCTCTGTCTGCTCTATATCAAGCAGTACTGTCTGTCTGCTGTACTCATCCTGCTCTGTCTGCTCTATATCATGCTCTGTCTGATGTACTCATCATGTTGTCTGCTCTATATCATGCCCTGTCTGCTCTATATCATGCTCTGTCTGCTCTATATCAAGCTCTGTCTGCTCTATATCAAGCTCTGTCTGCTCTATATCAAGCAGTACTGTCTGTCTGCTGTACTCATCCTGCTCTGTCTGCTCTATATCATGCTCTGTCTGCTCTATATCATGCTCTGTCTGCTCTATATCAAGCTCTGTCTGATGTACTCATCATGTTGTCTGCTCTATATCATGCCCTGTCTGCTCTATATCATGCTCTGGCTGCTCTATATCAAGCTCTGTCTGCTCTATATCAAGCAGTACTGTCTGTCTGCTGTACTCATCCTGCTCTGTCTGCTCTATATCATGCTCTGTCTGATGTACTCATCCTGCTCTGTCTGCTCTATATCATGCACTGTCTGCTCTATATCAAGCTCTGTCTGCTCTATATCATGCACTGTCTGCTCTATATCATGCCCTGTCTGCTCTATATCATGCACTGTCTCCTCTATATCATGCACTGTCTGCTCTATATCATGCCCTGTCTGCTCTATATCATGCACTGTCTGCTCTATATCAAGCTCTGTCTGCTCTATATCATGCACTGTCTGCTCTATATCATGCACTGTCTGCTCTATATCATGCCCTGTCTGCTCTATATCATGCACTGTCTGCTCTATATCAAGCTCTGTCTGCTCTATATCAAGCTCTGTCTGCTCTATATCAAGCTCTGTCTGATGTACTCATCATGTTGTCTGCTCTATATCATGCCCTGTCTGCTCTATATCATGCCCAGTCTGCTCTACTCATCCTGCTCTACATCATGTTCTGTCTGCTCTATATCATGCTCTGTCGGCTCTATGTCATGCCTAGCTGTCTTCTATATCATGCTCTGTCTGTTAATGCAAGCCTACAATACATATACATACACACACACACACACACACACACACACACACACACACACAAACACACACACATATATATATATATATATATATGAGTAGTGCATAGAAACACAACATGCCACCTATGATTTCAAAACCAAGATAATGTATTTGACAATTGACACAGTACTGCTTTCCTCTAGGGAAATACGGATACAACGAGCCGACCAATATTCTGTGGGCTTTGGGTAGGGGTGGAAGAGCTGGAACTTTTGTTTGGGTACAATATACTTTTCTGTCACTCCTGCAAGATATGCAAAGAAAGGGCCAATATTTTAGTAGAAATCCAGAAAACAATTTTGTCCCTACATTTTCTTGAACAATGCTATACACATAGATGTGTGGTGGCATGTGAGTGTAATGATGGAGGAGACATGAAACATGAAACACATTTACCACATTGGTGAAACCCATCACCTGTACGGGCCAAGAGAACACAGTTCATAATCAGAATAAATTGAGGAATCAAACCCAAGATAAGTGGATCCTGCATGGCTAAGGGAGACAACTCTGCACAACAAAATGCAATGCCATTGTGCCTGAGAACAAACATTTTCAAGAGAAAAAAACCACTTGGAGAAAAAGTTAATCAGCACAAAAAACATGAAGTAATCTTCAGTAGATTCTTTAAAATGACATTCAGATATGATAGGAATATATATAACAAGATGTCAGGAATGGTTTCTCGTAAAACAGGTCAACAACATTTGATACCTTCATGCAGAGGACCAACTGGATACAAGTGAATTGTGCTACAGACAGCTGATAGACAATAAAGGATATTACATCACACCATCATTTTCAGTGCTAGAAATTGGAGACAAATTTGTTTGTTATCAATGAAACCAAATATTAAACAGCTGTTGAAAGCAACGAACCACAGTATGGAACAAGTGACTGTTTATTTGAGACTGCTTAAGTAAGATAACAACCCGCATGACACATGTAACACTAAGAAGCATATGTTGTGACAGGACAAATGTAATCGTGAAATACAGTCTAAAATATATCTTAAACACACGCTGTTTTCAAACTCCTTGTTTTTATGTGGCAGATGTCAAGCAAAAATTACCAAGTCAAACACATTTATTTTGCTTAAAATCTTGACAGCCATTACAAACACATCTTTATTTATGTCCAATTACAGTTTAGGGGATGTTTGTGTCTATGTCGAAAAATACCTTCCATCACATAATAACAGTAATTATGATCATTTGTTTTCTTAAAGTGTACAAATTAAATAGGAAACACAAACTTGTCATGATCTGAGCAACAAAAGTGCAAAAAATGGCGGAGGCAACAAGAATGGATGCACACATTGAACTCATGTGGGGAATCAAAGCCCATCTGTGGTGTGATGATGGAACGCTGTAAACAGCATGTCACCAGTCCAACAATGTCAATAAGCATGATGAATAGGTATGATTAGTTCTACAACAATGAATAAAGACATTATTTTTGCTGCAAAGAGAAACACCTGATCTTCAAAGCATTTGTTTGATATAAACTGAACAAGAAAAGAACAATAAAATATCCCCCAAGATATGCAGGATCTCTAACATTATTTTGTTCAGTAAAATAAGAATAATAGGAAATCCTGGCTAAAATAATAGGAATGACAAAAATACTGGCTGGTAAGGTTTCCCCAATGTAAACTTATGTAAATGTATGTAGCCTGTAGATCTAGCTGGAAGTGCTCTGTGAATGCCAGTTTTCTTCCTCTGAGAGCAATGACCTAACAATGAGAACCATTGTGACCTACCTGTGAGAGCCATACTGTGGGTGGCGCCTCCTGCTACCTGGATGACATGATGACCTTCAAGAACTCTCTCTGGCTGTAGAACATCATGGCGCCGGTGTCCACAGGCCCGACTGTATCCCCACATGAAGACGCTACCATCATCTACAAGCAGGGTCAACACATCACTCATGGAACATGTATTCAATACAAACCAATAACACCACCCTGTGAGTGGATGCTGAGTACTGAATGACAGAGTGATGTGGGGTTTCACATCCTATATGAGGCACCAAAAGAAACTAGCATGGGATTTTGTCATTTTGATCATGTCAAGGAGGTCTGTTTTTGTGTTACAAAAATAACTTAGCAAGCAAACATTATGGCATAGATGGTGACTAGCCAGAAGTATGGCTATGTTGCTATACAAACAAAAGATTTCACCAACATATCCCTTGAGGATTACAGTGTAAAATTGGTCCTCATTGCTTCATGCTTGTCAGAAAAGCCAACTAAAATGGTGATGGAATGTTTGGACACTGTGACCTGGCTGATTGTGTGTCATCATACCCTGACAACATTGAACGTTGCTCATGCTTTCAGTCACTGGTGTGCCTGGTCCAGACAATTATTTACAAACTGCTGTGATATAGCTGGAATATTGCTGACTTGCTGAACTCAACACCTTTCACATAGCTGAGGTACTACAGGAGCTAAAACAATTAGTCTACCATGTAAATTGGTTAAGTAATTTCCGATAATGCCATGGCGTTTGGGTAGCTGAAATATTAGACTCTGTTTTTTTCTGAAGTTCCACTTTTTGCCCACATATAGCTTCATTCACGTAGTGTCTGCCACTAATCTAGTCATTGCTGTTACTAACCTGATCTTTACTGCCAGTTATCCAATCATTGCTGGTACTACCCTGATCTTTACTGCCAGTAATCCAATCATTGCTGTTACTACCCGGATCATTACTACTAGTTATCCAATCATTGCTGTTACTACCCTGATCATTACTACTAGTTATGCAATCATTGCTGTTACTACCCTGATCTTTACTGCCAGTTATCCAATCATTACTACCAGTCAGTAAAGTTTTGTTTAACTGTCTCCAAGAACTATTTAATAAATCATACCATGAAACAAATCTTTCTGAAATGTGATAAAAAAAGGTTTTAAAACTGCACATTTTCTGCAAATCCATGAAAATGTAAGGTAAACAGACAAGGCCACAGCCATCAAACAGTGCTGACTGTCATGCTTAAACCAACAAAAACTAATATTTATACGGGTAAGCATATTTCACTCTCACAATGTGTACATATAATCTCTTATGACATAGCATAAGATTTGAGATCCCAATTTTAACAAATATATTCATTGGGTACTATTTCATGTTAACCTTCACAATTGAGTTTCTAAGGAACAAGATGCTTGACACAGGTGTTATCAAATTTCGGCTGACCTGATGCAAGTCTTTTCTCCTGAATATCAACTTGTGATATCGGCAATTGTGCCTTGATAAACAAAGGGTGTGCTGAGGGACACCCCTTCATAGCTTCGCATTCTTGAACAGAGGGGGGTTGTATTTGGGAGGAGTGTCGGTGACAATACAAAGCCTATTGAATGGCACAGTGTCAATAGCGTAACACTACACCAGATTATAATCACAAACCTACAAACACTCATATTTTGAATGACATCACGAGTAGATGGTCCATGTATAAGCTTCATTTTGTGACTAGTACCAGTCTGGCAGGTTTACTCTGTCATTATATCACTACTTCCTGTCCCGCATGTAATTAGTAGGAAACCTGAAAGTTATTTAAACCGTCAACATCAAATAACATAATATATATCCTTTTTCAATTTCTCCAAATTAACATAACATCAAATATCATCGCTCTTGCAATATTATAATGAAATATTGTATGAGGGATGATAACAATAATTTATCATCACTTGAATTATTTGTGATTGACATTTTTGTCCTATCAGTATGAAGTGCACTGAGTTACGTTTTTGTGAAAACATATATAACACACATAAGTGATTCATCTCTTATTGTTTGATAATATTAGAGTTTTCTTAGTAATTTAATTTAAGAATTATCTACTTATGTTTGTTGAGTTTTTGTAAATCCCATAGAGAAAATATCTTTGATAATTAATATGTCCTACCAATGGGTGTGGTTAATAG
Organism: Haliotis rufescens; assembly: GCF_023055435.1. Lineage (NCBI taxonomy): Eukaryota > Metazoa > Mollusca > Gastropoda > Lepetellida > Haliotidae > Haliotis > Haliotis rufescens. The sequence continues at coordinate 52,726,345 of NW_025963779.1, read as the reverse complement.
AGAACCAAAATACTCCAAAAATACTGGTATATTCATGAGAGAATTCATACTTCCCAATGGTGTTTCAGCCATATGTTTAGCACATGTACAGCCTGGGCCTATTTCATAAAACACCTCAAGACTATCATCTTAATACCCAACAAAGCTAATTGTTTAACTTCAAACAAATCTGCAGTAAAGAGCAATTTCCCATACCTCTCCAGGGAAGTCTCACAGCGTGTAAAATATTCACCAGCAAAATTTGAAAGGAAAAAGTTTTATAAACATCATTAGAGTAATCCCCTATCATATCTCCCTGTCAACAAGATAATCATTAAAACAAACACATCAGGTCATGCTATGAACCTGGGAAATGATACATTTCACATAGTCTGTGAAATTGCTCTTGAAATTGACAGGTTCAAGGGGTTAGCAATCAGCTGATTGGGGGTCAACCAGAAAGGTAACCAAAATACAGACACCGGAACAAATTTTCTCACAGAATCCCTCCCCTTTGGCTTGAATGCTCTGGAGACAAAAGTGTATCCGGTTTCAATCCAGACAGGAAAGCATTTGGAAACCTTAGGGGTTTGCCATAACATAAACAGTTCCTGAAAGAAAACATCTCCTTGCTACATTTGTCAAACTATGGGCTTCCCTCCCTGGGAAGTTCAACTTTTGTTTCTCTTTATTTATTCAGCTTGCTAATTAGTCCAAAACTGCCTCAAATGAAATAAATATTTGGAGATCATGACAAGATATTTTTGTTTAATTGACATATTTTTGTTAAGAATATGTAAAACATGTCAATATTTTTTCACAAGGGTTTAATTTTTAAAGAATTTTTTTCTTGCTTTCAAACAGTGGTTGGTAGGTTAACTAGTTGTGTATATTATATGCAAACACACAGACAATCCTGATGGATTAGTTGTACTATAAATTGAGACATACTTTCAAGTATTAGAAGAAATATCATGTATACGTATTATTCCAAAAGTCAGAGTGTATGTCTGTTACAACACTTGAATGAGTGAATTTGAGCAGTGTTTGATGTACATGACAGCATGAAAGAGGAGAGACACAAGTCATTCAATGCTTACTGGGTATGGTGCCGCCAGATCAAGGAACTAATTTCTAATTTGGGATTCAAATCGATGACCAAGGCATCATGGTAATCTAAGGGAGAAACACTTGAACTCAACTTAACATCATATCCCCTTGAAGGCAAAAGACCACTAACAGCACCCTTGAAAAACTCAATTTATCCACTATCCTAGCATTTTCCTCCACAAATTAACTGTTTCCATCCACTTCTATACCAGTGAGTACAATATGCAAGAATAAATGCACAGCTTTAATTCTTTTTACATGAAAATTCAATTTTTGATTGCTTTTGGTGAAGAAGAATAAATGAAATAGTGATAGCCATCGACTTGACGTGTTTACTTCAATCCCACATCAACATTCTTTGATCTCCACTTTGTACGTCAGAACCTTGGATATGGCATGGTACTGTGAAGACTTTAAAATTAGTTTTTGTTAAGATTCTTTATGTTTACCTCCTCATCTCAACATTGTTTGTTGCCCCATTCGTTTTATAGCACCAGGGCCATTTATCGCTTGTGCTAAGTGAAACCCATACAAAATGAAAAAGCTTCTCATGAAATGCACCATAAAATATAAAAACTTAACTGCCGAATATTGAGATTTTTCTTTAATCCCCTGGGAATAAATCACACAATCAAGTGGCCAACAAATTCCATTAACATCCCTGGATACATTTTCTGAAAAGAACTGGACAGAGAAAGTCACCGTGGCTCATCCCATTCAGAAAATCCAATCAACAACAAGTAGCCATTCTTCCTGCTATTGTAATCAATTTCCACTGATCCACAGAAATGTACCTCTATTTGGACAGTTCCCTCCCCAATACACCCATTTCTCACCATCACAACCCTTCCTCATTAACAACTGGTATCAGTGCCCACAGAAGGCAATTTACCCATGGACGGCATTATTTCATCATTGTCTCTTTTTGAATGAGATTGAAAGATATTTACACTTCTTGTTATCCCTTGAAGTTCTCTCCGTGGGAACCAGTTGCATGCTGGGAGCCTGGGAGTCTGACCTGATGCCTCAAAGGTCATCAGTGATGTAATGCACAACTTAAGGTCAAGGGGGTCAAGGGTTGGATCTTCTTGTCCTTGTGACAGCCCCAAATTAAATTGAAAATGTGGGTGAAATTTCACCTGTAGCCTCCTGGTGTAATAATTATCCTCAGTTCAGGGGCAGGGTCAACTGCTTGTTTTTATTCAATCCAATGATATGCTCTGGATTAGGACAGGGGAATGAACTAGGTGTTGACTGTCCGTAGGAGAATGAATTAATATGCCCCTGAAACCTTCCTCCTGTTGCCTTTAGATAAGATCTGTCAGGCTGAATAAGGGGTGGAGGGAAGCTTCAAGGACTGAGATAATACATGACCTATCTGTAGTATTATAATAATGATGTTCCTAGCATCAGTATTCTTCTGGGTCACTTTGACCTATCACAATGAAGCGGTGCCTTTAAGACTTTTATCTATGATCTCCAGTAGATGAGATAAGATGATCTCTATTGTAAAGATGTGATAACATCTCTTCCACTCTCTCTTATTGAATTGTCCACCTTTTAATTGAGATTCTGATTTCATCACCGACTGTTCCCTGCTCACAACAAACATGTCAACACTCATTCAATCTCATCTCACAGATATTGGTTGGAGGTGAACCATAGGTGCACTGGAATTTAACAGTGATCACATGCTGAGAAAACATATTCTAAATTAGAAGGTTTAAAATATTTTCCAAACTAACTGACATTACATTGTATCTTAAAACCACTTGTCTTGTTCAAAGCAGTTAATCCGTTTCTCCAAATTGTTGTCTTATGTATGTTAACATTATTTCTATAGATCTATGTTTTGTTCTATTATTTTGTTTTCCATGCTGCAACTGTCCCTACACAAAATGTTAATTCAATAAATCTTCTCTTCTCAATTATCAAACTAAATAATATATAAGAGATTTGCTTCCCCTGGAAAGCCTGTGTTGAGATTTAGTGTACTGACAAAGTCCCATCTATTGTCACAAGGCAGCAAGAAGTACAATGTTGTTCAGCTTCATTGACTATGGGAAAGTTAAGGTTGACTTCCAGTGGAGGAATCACAAAAGAGAATCCCATTTCACACATCTTAAACAATTTACTTTCCCTCCTGGTCATGAATAAATAATGTCTGGGATTTGTATGACAATTAACTGTGCTTGACAACCTATCCTAGCAAGTACAGTGTTTGTAGAATATTCATCAACGGGTAGCCTTGAACGTATCTCAAATAGATCTTGGTGATATTTTCACTGGGATGCTGTGCATCCAGAATCTGATTATTGCAGTCTTGTTATGACTGGTGGGTATGGGCGTGTTTTTTTCTGGCCGTCACTTGATGGGTGGGTATGATGGCTAAGTAAGGGTCACAGTGGTCATTTGTGAATGAGGTGTGTGGTTTGCTGGGGTGGGGCTCAAATCTCTAGCCTCTGGTGTGGAGAGACTGGGGTGTGAGGTACATACTCTGGTTTGCTGGGGTGGAGCTCAAACCTCTAGCATCTGGTGTGGAAACACTGGGGTGTGAGGTACATACTCTGGTTTGCTGGTGTGGAGCTCAAACCTCTAGCCTCTGGTGTGGAGAGACTGGGGTGTGAGGTACATACTCTGGTTTGCTGGGGTGGGGCTCAAACCTCTAGCATCTGGTGTGGAAACACTGGGGTGTGAGGTACATACTCTGGTTTGCTGGTGTGGAGCTCAAACCTCTAGCATCTGGTGTGGAAACACTCGGGTGTGAGGTACATACTCTGGTTTGCTGGGGTGGGGCTCAAACCTCTAGCCTCTGGTGTGGAAACACTGGGGTGTGAGGTACATACTCTGGTTTGCTGGTGTGGAGCTCAAACCTCTAGCCTCTGGTGTGGAGAGACTGGGGTGTGAGGTACATTGTGTGGTGTGAGGTTCACAGTGAGGTGTTCAAGTAGAAGTGTTCACAGTGTGGTGTTCAAGTAGAAGTGTTCACAGTGAGGTGTTCAAGTAGAAGTGTTCACAGTGTGGTGTTCAAGTAGAAGTGTTCACAGTATAGTGTTCAAGTAGAAGTGTTCACAGTGTGGTGTACAAGTAGAAGTGTTCACAGTGTGGTGTTCAAGTAGAAGTGTTCACAGTGTGGTGTTCAAGTAGAAGTGTTCAGGTAGAAGTGTTCACAGTGTGGTGTTCAGGTAGAAGTGTTCACAGTGTGGTGTTCAAGTAGAAGTGTTCACAGTGTGGTGTTCAAGTAGAAGTGTTCACAGTGTGGTGTTCAAGTAGAAGTGTTCACAGTGTGGTGTTCAGGTAGAAGTGTTCACAGTGTGGTGTTCAGGTAGAAGTGTTCACAGTATAGTGTTCAAGTAGAAGTGTTCACAGTGTAGTGTTCAGGTAAAAATGTTCACAGTGCGGTGTTCAAGTAGAAGTGTTCACAGTGTGGTGTTCAAGTAGTGTTGGCCCCTGAGTAAAGTCCTTAGACTCAGGGTTATGTTTTCAGGGTGAAGTGTTTGATAACAAGTGTTCAGTGTTTGGGGGTGATGTATTCAGGATACAAGAATCCTTGAGTTCCTCTCTGTGGCCTGCATCTTCATCATATTCATCAATGCATTGAAAACAACTATATTGCGCATCAGTTTGCATTAGGCGGGTAGCCTTGGATTAGGGTGAGTTACTATTGTCTACCTACCCTTATGGTACAGTGATAATTAATCAGATAATGGAAGCTTTCTGCTGCCCTGTTCTGTTCAACAAAATGGATCTTGATGTCTTATTGTAATATAGATAGTTTGTGCAACAGCCGGCACATATGAAATGTGCCAAACAAAGTAGCCTTGTAAGGATCCAAGTGTCACCAAAAAATTACTTGATTTAAAAAAACAACCTCCCAATTAAAAAATAAAGCTCTCAGTTCCTTTCTGTCTATAAAAAAGAATCAAACAATCACAAGTTATAAAATTGTTCCTTATCTCCCAAATTTCATTTGTTGAAAGATTCAAATTTCACATTCAATTATTCAAATTACTCTAACATGTGGCATCTTGTCTGAAAGCAAACTTAGTCCCCTATCATGATATGCTACTCATCTGAATTTATTCCAAAATTTAAAAAAAACTTTAAATGTTAATTCAAACCTTTCATACAGATAATGGAGTTTTTAACCCATACAGAAGCTTGTGCAACAGCTGTATAGCAAAGGATCAGAGGACAGGTTAATCAGGACCAAGAAAAAGGATGGGGATCACTGATTTGGGAGAGAAACCTGTCAGGATGTTCTCCGGGAGCCTGGGGGAACCAGAGATCGGAGGAGAGGACTTAACGACAGGTGAAGCTTGACAACAGGTGAGGGGAAAGATCATGCTCTGAGCAAAGATGACTTGGCCCAGCGACCCACTTGCAGATGCTGCACAATGAGAGGGAATGAAAGGGATGCTAGGACAAGCTGACACCTTAATGCACAGGTGGTGATTAAAGACTTGCGGAAATGCAGACACACTGGCAATTCTAGAAATAATTGTTTGAGTTGAATACTTTTAATTTCTGAAATGAGATCTCCCACTCATCTTTAGGCTATCTTCTTCCTGGCATTTCAAGAAAATTACAGTTAATTTTGACATGTTTTGGATTTGCCCCCATGTGTGACACCAACTGAAATAATAGAGAATCATGTTGATGGAAATGTGAGATTAGTTACTATGCAATATCAGATTGCCAAGTTTTTTTAATTTTGATTTTTGATTTAAATGTGAAATTTTTAATTACCATGCAGCTATGTTTAAAGAGCAATTACAAAAGCACTATAAACAAAAAATAGATTCATTACATAGTTTCATGAAAAATACAGCTCTTTACACATATCAGTGACGCAATGCAAATACAGTCAACAACCAGTCACTGTACAAAATATGTTCACTGCAGTGAGTGACATGTTTGTTCCATTCTTGGTATGGGCTGAATTATTTCTATGAATGAACTGGGCAAATTGGTGTTGAAAAATAAAATGTTCTGTTCCAATATGTATGAGGCATTCAACAAGTCTAGTGTGCTTAGCACTGAAATCAGCATTTTCCAGGAAATGAAAGTAATTTTCAAGATGAAATGTACTTTTGTCATAATATTTTAAAAAAGCCACATGGATCACTGAAACAAAATGATAATCCGAACCTGAAGCTAAAAAGGCTATATTTTGAGTGAGTGAGTTGAGATGGGTTTGATACCACTCTGAACAATTTTCCAGTTATATCACAGCGTGTCAGCTTTATGTGGGAGAAAAGCAACAAGTAACGTATTTCTTAGACATTTACCACTTTGGTGAAACACACGAGCACAGGTATGGTGCTGACAAACCTAGAAACAATCAAAAGGACCTGGGATGTTAATCATAGCTTTCTGTTGTGCCAAAAAGAAGCAACTTTACAGCCAATTTTGTCATCTTAGACGTCTGTCTGCGTGAGTGCGTGCATGTTGCAGAGTGACTAGACCATACTAATACTAGCCCACTGAGACACCATGCCCCCCTTAAACTTGGACACCATACAAAGACACAGTGTACTAACTCCTTGCTGAACAGCCCTTGTTTCATCCCCTTAATACCAAGCTCCAGGCAAGGTAACAAATACCATCTTTTGGTATGATGTAGCTGTGGATCGAACCACCCACCTTCAGCTCTCTGGGAGATGCTCTATCCACTACACCACACAGGCAGTCACAAATCATCTAAAACCACGATGTAGACTTATTAAGTGCACCGCCAACAGCAGTTCGTTGCTCACAGTAATCAAATGTTTAGTATACAGTGCCAGGACCTTCCTTCATAAATTAGTAAATAAATGCCAAAATAATTACATTATTTGCAAAGCAACACATTCACATGTTCATTTACATGGTAATAAACATGAATTATGAAACATGCACATAAACTCACCATCTCAATATCATATTCTGACATAATTTGTCACAGGTTAAATAAACTTAACATGTACAAAAGCTGCAAAATCTCCAAACACATATAGTGTTGGAGATGAGGAAAACTGTCAAAGATAACTGAGCAATTTCTGGCATTATTCATTTGAGGATGTTTTCTTTCATCTATTTTGAAAAAAATAATTTAAATCATCTTTCAAACATTCTAACAAGGCTGTTGTAGATATTTACACAGGTAATAATGAAAAGATTTATTAGGCTGGTGTTTCATACCTGACAGAATATTTTCAAGCACTGTACATAAAATAACAAATAAATTCTACCACACAAAAATATGACTTAAGACCCTCTCACAAATGTGCAGTGAAAAATGATGTACATTAAAGGAAAGCAGTTTTGGAGGTGAAATCAGCATATTTATCGTTGAGGTTACGAGTAGAAATATGGCCTCTATAGCAAAGTCTTTCTTCAAAGAAAGATATTATCCAACATGCTTCAGTGCTTGAGCATAAAGAGGTTTCACCTCGGTGCGTTTTGAAGCCAAGATGCTAGCCATCTCCGTAACACCATGATAAAGATCCCATGACAGTTGGAGGATAATCACACATTTAACAAAAGTTTCTGATGAAGTGAACAACCCGTGGCAACATCTACCCGCTAGTATACCCTTGTAATGCAACATTTGCCTGACATGAAAGATTACCCATAATGCAACACAACACTGCAGACCATGGAGAGAGAAGACTTAACTTTTACGTGTCTTTTCAGCTTTGTCATCAAACACATGAAAACAAATGTGTGTAGACCACACAAAATACATGCGCGTTTATCCTTCGTACTTTATAGAAAAAAGGGTAACGACAACACGCTCAAATCTCGATTATGCTATAAAATCTATTGATTGATTGACAGCATATGTAAAATGATATTGGGTTTTTAAAATTTTACATTTTAAAATTATTATTGTAAAAGTCAGTCTGTTCTCAACTGGAATGAGCTAGTGATGACGTCTCTGTCAGCAGTATTCCTGCAAATATCAGAGGGCCACCAAGAATGGGTTTGTAGGCCTTACTGAACCCAAGTGGGGAAGTGAACGAAGCTCTACTATGTTTCAGATACGTGAGGTGAAATGCTGCAGTTAACATGATAACACCACTCGAGCCGACCACTTCTTCTTTTAGCCCCTTCATGCCAAGCACCAGGCAGGGTAACAACAAGTGCTATCTTTTAATGTCTTTTGGTATGATGTGGCCGGGGATTTAACCCTGGACCTTTCACTCTCCTGGCAGACACTCCACCACTAGACCACAGAGGCTGCCTATGTATCAAATACACAGCAAATACCCAGGAGTTTAACTTGCACTGGAATATTTCGGTTAAGACTGCAAAAATTAATCTGCTACCAGGTAGTTACATTAGAGAACTAATTGTCATGATCCCTCTTTGAGAAATGTAGAAAAGCCTACAGTACTCAAGAAGAATATTTCTGATGATAAAGATCATCAAGACAGCAAGTGACTAGGCTGACAACAATGATGTTTAATGACAGCATGTAATAGACCAGAAACGGTCTCGTCACCATACATCTATATGTAACCTTTGTGATATATTTACTTGAGTGCAGTCAATATTCCCTAACGCATTGGCTTTCAAGTGATACACTAAATGACACTGGTTTCACAATAGGTTTCTACACACGTGAACTTGTGTCAAATGGCAGTGCACCCTTCATTAAGTTTGACTTCATTTTTTTCTTTAATTCTCTTTAATCTTAGCCAGACTTATGCAATCATGACATTAAACAGGCATGGTCCTTTCAAAACATCAGCTGATCTTTCACCTTTACCGTCATAAAATCTAAAACCGTCTTGCCTGAAAATGTAAAGGTCATGACACAATGTGTGGTACATTTCACAAACATCAGGTGGAATTGTCAAAAAGGGCATATATCAAAATAACTGATTTTTTTTAAAGCACAAAAAAAACCTGTACCCTAAATATTCACAGCCAGAATAAAGATCTCAATATTTGCTTAAGCTTTAATACAATATTGAAATGAATCATTCGTTAGGTAAATATAAATAATAGTTCCATTCTTTCACTAAAATATTACATACAAATAATAAGCATAAATGATATCCAAAAATATTTTGCCTACACAATCCCTCCTTATTTACAACAATATAAACATTTATTGAGTACACAAATTCAACACAATCTGATCCAAGTGTCAGAAACAATCTCATTAAAAATTCAAACCCTCCTCTTTGATTGAAAGAAAAGAGAAACGGAGAAAAGAATACCCTCCCAACTCCCTATGTCAGCCTCCTCCACCTGTCGGAAGGGCAGCCACTAGCCCTGAACCATCCATACCTAGGGACCTATGACATGCTGCTACGGCTTGTGGCACCACAGTCATAAATATTACATTCTAATTCTCCTTCTTCAGTCATTGAATAGATAGGGAGCTAACACTTTATGATGAGCATCTGTTCCACAGTTCACTGATTCTCCTGAAGCCCGTGGCAGTCTAGAGACCTATGTCAAGAAATGCTACACTCCTGCTGCAATATTAATTATTATTTTGACATAGAATAAGAACAAAGAGTTAATATTAACCTTGCCAAAATATTGGTTCACTGCACCTGTTGAAGTTTGGCATCTTATAGGGACCTGTGCCCAAGTTGGAGCTACTGATCCATTTTTCATGATGTATTTTGGTTGTTGTTTTAAAAGACAGGGTGGTAAAGAAAACTTGTTCCCCATTTCTTGCCTGGGTCAGTGTAAGGGGTACATGAGTATTCACGAATGTGAGGAAATATTACACTTGTCATTAATATTACATCCAGACTTCAATACACTGTTGAGATGACAGGCCTCTTCTGTGAAACTTGGGGTTCATTGAATATGTTAAAGTTGGTGACTGTGGGCAAATATGTCATAAAGAGTAAAATACTTTTAAATTATAAATAATGATTATTGTTGAAGTTTTTAAATAAAGTATTTTTAGAACTCAACTTGCCAACTGTTAAGTTCAATTACTTAATAAATTATGTTCCTAGTTTTGGATAGATCAGAGATCTACAACATTGAGAAGATTTAGGAAAAAAAGATATTCCATCATTTGTTGATTCAATTCTTTAAACCTAACTGACTGAAATATTGACATTTAGGAGATGTCTTCATGGATCAGCAAGAAGATCAAATCTCAATGTCATAGATTAATCTAAAAGCCCTGGAAAAATAGGACATGGCATAAAAAATGTATTGGTTGCAGAAATCTAGACAAAAAACTAATTTAACAAACTTGATAACCTGTCAAATGTACATGTGAGATATCATGTCTTTGACTTGCCCCCAAATCATATACTCATCTAAATCTTTAAAAAAGGCACTTTTATGAAATTGTATAAATAATTTGATTTCACAATATTACCACACAACTTGTGGACAGAGCAAGTTGGACTGTAATTGTTGTTTAACATTGCGGTCAACATTATAGCTGTGTCTCATATTACAGTCACCACCATTACATGTGCATACCACTGCAGTCAGGACAAGAATTTTAGTGCATTAAAGGCCTCCAGTTCCAATACAAAGAATAATACAGTATATATTTAACAGTTTATATACACATACAACCCATATAAATCAATAATGTGTGATACATGCTAAAGGGCATGGATTGATATATGTAAATAGTCAGTTCAAAATGACTAGCAGCAGCAACAATTGTTGACAAGCCGACCAGGTATATGGCAAGGCTAAACAGGCTTACTTTATGCTAGGTCCAAAGATGTTGTGACAGCTCTGTCTCATATATTATAACCAATTTCATGATTACCATGGTTGATTGGTTTGTTTGTTGTTTAACGCCGCACTCAGCAATATTCCAGCTATATGATGGCGGTTTGTAAATAATCAAGTCTGGACCAGACAATCCAGTGATTAATATCATGAGCATCGATCCATGCAATTGGGATTGATTACATGCATCAACCAAGTCAGCGAGCTTCACCACCCGATCCCGTTAGTCGCCTTTTACTGATTACGAAGGAGATAACTCATCACCTCCTGCAATTCCTGCAACTGTTCAGGCTTCCCTAAGAAACCTGAATACCTCTTTCCAGCATGTTCCAACAAAGAAAGATGTAAGAAAGTGAGAGTGTAAATGATGTGAGATTGAAAGAGGATGAATGAGTTAGTGACAGAGTGAGAGAGGGAGACATTGAATGAGTGAGCAAATCTATGAGTGTATTTTACAGCTATGTCATAGTGACATGTAATGCCAAACAAGTGGTTGATAGTGTGAACTGGGGATATTCGATGAAGTCACACAGGTCATGACAATCTCCTAGGCATAATCAAACAGCAGTCAGCCACACCTGGTGTCACTCTTGAATGCTGCGTGATGTCATGATACAATGCATGACGTAATATGCTTCCCTGAGAACTGAACTGTCAGGTCAGTAGAATCAGCTTGATCAAAATCTTTCAGGTAAATATTAATCAAGCACAATACTTGATGTCACCATGCCAAATGCCACGTTTTGAGACATAATCCTTATCAAGAAAAGTATGTGGCCTGTACAATGACAAGAAGCCTGTGCATGGATGTCAGATTCAAGATATAAACTAGGACTATTAATGCCTAATATATCTACAAGTGGTTCACCAGAATATGTCATTCTGTCATGGATGGTGCTGGATGGAGTGACAGTGTCACTTCCTCACAACATAATACTGCATATAAACACATTGCCATTATACATGGTGGTGCAAGAACATATTCCAACCTTTCCAGAAATCATGAATTGTATTGTATATTTATTGTATTTGCACTTACACAGTTCCATTCTTCTGGGTCCATGTCATGAGATTTGATAAACTAACATTCCTATTTACTATAGATGAGGTGAAAAGTCCTTGTTAATGCCAAGAGCCAGGCAGGGTAACAAGAAGTACCATCCTTTAACTTTTTTGGGTATGACACGGCCGGGGATCAAACCCAGGATCTTCCGCTCTCCGGGGGACACTCTACAACCATACCACGGAGGCCATCTCTATTTACTATAATTTATAACCATATCCATCTCGTATTTTACATGTGGTTGTTGTACCACTCACAGTATCTCACTAGATGACTGGTCACATCATTCATCACAGCAATAGTTTATGTAATTCATTACCTACTAATGTTACTATTTCCAATGGAAATATCAGGCTTTGTATGCACATTATTTATTTCAATAATTACACTTGTCCAGTGTCCATATAAATGTTTATGGAAAGTGCATCGTAGGTTGGACAACTTATTGCCTAATCCATATGACCTGATGTCAACAAAATATATGCTTAAACAAAGTGAAACAAATGTCTACTGATACATGAATGGGTTTACTGCTGCTTTGAACAGGATGTTGTTTGTTGTTTAGCGTCACACTCAGGAATATTCCAGCTATATGACGGCGGTCTGTAAATAATCAAGACTGGGCCAGACAATCCAGTGATTGACATCATGAACATCGATCTATACAATTGGAATACGATGACATGCATTAATCAAGTCAACAAGCCTGACCACCTGATCGCCAGTTACAACAAGCATGGGTTGCTGAAGTCCTATCCTACACCGGATCTTCACAGGTCCAGAGTGAGTGAGTGAGTCACATACACCCATCACAGTGAATGAGTCACAACGCGGATCTGTATTGCAGTTGTATGTTTGTCACAGTGTGGCAGCTGATGGAAAGACTGAAGCGACTAATGTTGTAGACATAGTGTTAATTCTAGTTGCCAAAATAAGGTAGCTGTGGTTTGGCTCATGACAAAAGAGTTGGGTCATTTTCAAGAAGGTGCATCAGTACAAACAGAAGCCAAAGAAACCAAGACAACCACTTTCCTTGGATCCAATGGTCAGGTCAAGATGATGTAGTTGTTGTTCAACTCCTTGGTGTCCATGGTGTGACTGGCTTCAATTGCCACATCGATGTTCTTTTTTCATTTTTGTTTGTAGATCTTGCCCTGTTATTTTGTCAATTATCTGACTTGTCCATAGAGAGCTTTACCAATGTTAGCATAACAGTAAAAGCAACTAATCCCTTTCCATAATCATAAGAAATCTCTGCTCAAAGTAGCGTCCTTTGTAGGATTCTGACTATATCATGTGCATGTGTTTATGAATCACTATCAAGTTTTGATGATACCAGATGTTCGCAAAAAGGCAAGTGTTTCATGCCCCACTGATTGCACCCACCACAAACACATGCAAAGGCAAGTACAATTAATCACCTAAGAAACCCTTGGTAACATATGTTAAAGTCAAAATAGGGGACAGCATCGGACATCATTTGGGTCACTAATGCATCAAGTTTGGAAACATCCTCCACCTGAAAACTTTCAATGTTTTTGCAATCCTGACCAAACAACCTTTGAACGAGAGTTGTATGGCACTCTTTGAAATTTGGGTAGAAAGGTCATGCTCGATTGTCCCTCAAAAGTTGTGAAATATAGACACCATATAGGCTGGTATTTGCTGGAATATTGCTCAACGTAAAGGGAAAGTTGACTATTCAAAGTTGTAAGCCAATTGTAACAACATGTAAAATTGATAAGCCAGTCAGACAGCCTGTTTGATGTGTCAGGTGCTGCATGCAATTGGTACATGTACTTCAAAGATTTGGAACTTAGGGCACCTTTGAAAACTTGCATCACCGTGCTACATGATTCAATATGCTCCAGTCTGGTTGGTTAATGAAGGTGCACAATGGGATGGGGCTTGCTTTGTGATGTCATGCACACTGCATACTTCGGATACAAGCCCAAAAGTGGACCGTGTGGACAAATGTTTGTGCTATAGTGCATGTAATGTTTATGTATGAGATTCTTTTGTTTGTGGAATCATGCTTCCTACTGCAGCATGTACATGATATTTCCCATGCCATCATTAAAATAGATGTGGCAATGCTACGAACTGGAATAAAAATGAACACATTTACATGGTGCTGACAAACCAGTGTTGATGAGGGTTAGCTTACTGAATCAGACAATGTGAGTGAGTGAGTTGGGTTTAATGCCGCTTTGAACAGTTTTTTAGTCACATCACAGTGTGTCACTTTTGGGAGGAAAGTGATGTAGGTCTTAGACATCTACCAATCTGGTTAAACACATGAGTATGGTGCTCATAAAAACCTAGATAAAGAATGTGAACTGTGATTCGAACCCACATTTCTAGCAAGGGACACAGTTTTGCACAATGAATTCTAGTGCCTTAGACGACTAGGCCACCTGTGTCGCAAACCAAGACAACACGAAAAATAACTTATGATACAACAGAAAAAAACAATGGCTGTTGTACACGGAATATTTCTTTTCTAAAGTTTTCATCTTTGATACTTGTTCCTTTCTCCAATAGCACTTATGAACTAGTTTCTCATTCTCTATGTGCTATGTTATTCTTATCAAGCACAGTTCATAAATATGTTAAAAAAGGTGAACTCCCCTGAGAAGAAAATGGTTTGAACAGAATATTTTCTATTAAGATGGAAAACAAACTGTTCCCAGGGTATATAACCAAAAGAGAAACATGATAGCCCTCATGTTAGGCAAGAAAATAAATGTGATTTCTCTATCAGTTCTTCTTTTATTAAAAACATGCTGTCATGGATACATTTGTGAAGAAATGAAAACAGTAACCTGATCTATTCATGCTTCAGTTCATCTTTGCTCGGGATTATGTGTTTTATGAAACATTGTTTGTCTTTATTTCATCACAAAGATCAAACAGAAGAACACTATTTCAGCCACATCACCTAAGTTTGCTTAAATCTACATTTATTGCTGCTAGTCCTACTCTTATTCCAGTATGCTATCCCTTCTGTAGAAAAAAAAAATATAATGAACCATTACACTGAGCTTGCACCATGCAGTGTACTGTTTCTGTAATAATCTAGTCAAGCTATGAGAATATTTAGTTTTTAATTGTTTTTATTAAGACAGTTGCCATTTAATCCATGATGAATCTGGTATGTGTAGTCATGAATCTGGTATGATCATTGGATTAAATAACACTAATTTGTCATTTGTAGTGAGTATGCGAGTTGGATTTAATGCAGCTTTGAAAAGCATTTCAGCTTTATCACGGCATGTCAGCTTTAATGTGGATCATCTTGGAAGTGTATAACTTCTATAAAAGCCACGAGCATTGGTTTGGAGCTGACAAATCATGGATCATAATCAGAGCAAACTAGGATTTGAACCCAAAATTATACGATTCTTGCATGCCTAATACAAATTGCAATGCCTAAAACTACGGGGCCACCTGTACCAGCCATAAAAGCAAACTGCTTCATGGATGGTTGAGTTTCACAGAAGTGGATCACAGATTTAATGAATTACGTTTGACAGAGGTATGTGAGAGCAACCAATGGTCAACAGAGACAAACTGTAATTTTCTGTGCAAACACAGCAATGCACATCAGCCAGGTAGGTTACTGGTCCTACTCAGTAGTTGTGGTACATTCTCAATCCCCCTTCAGCCTGATGACAAAAATTTATTTCAATCCCGA
Organism: Haliotis rufescens; assembly: GCF_023055435.1. NCBI lineage: Eukaryota > Metazoa > Mollusca > Gastropoda > Lepetellida > Haliotidae > Haliotis > Haliotis rufescens. The sequence goes on along the minus strand of NW_025963779.1, from coordinate 52,710,779 downwards.
CTGGACCAACTGGGTATCTTTTTATTTCCCCAAAAGGGTATTGTCTGACAACATACATAAATGTGTATGTTTTTAACTTGTTTGAGCACATGTACCCTGCCTAACAAGAGGACAATGCAGCAAGTACTTAGTGGGATGACTCAGGAAGGAATCAAAGATCTCAGGTAAGTGTTCTTGGATGGCATATTGGAAAACAACATCATTATCACTTTCAGTTTGTTTTCTGAAATCTTCATAAATCCTGAGGTATATTCAAATTGTATTTTGTCACTAAATTCAAGACAATGGCATGACACAAGAATATAAGCCTCTTCCATTTTATAAGTCCTGTTATCAGTGAAGTACAAGTCATTTCTACAAAGTCATAACATTAGCCATAACTACATTGACATTAATTGGGAAATCTTTTATTCGAATTTGGGACTTTAAGACATGAAATTGAATATTGAATCTGAGCAGGTCTAGATATATCCCTGTACCCGAACCCCTTTTACTACTGATACCTATGTTACTTGACTTCTCCTCCATATATACATTGTATGCCTCACTATTCTGTCAGGAGTGGAGTAGGGCACCTCAGGTATAGAGCCATCAACAATGCCAATATTTCAACAACCCTCTTCACCCACCAGATCTACCTGTCTGTGTAGCAGTTTATGACTATGGTGTGTAAACAGCTTCCATGTGTCTGAGTGGAGGTCTAAGGGGTCGGCTTGATCTGTCAGGTCACATGACCAACGGACCAACCGGCCACTTGACTCTTGACATTACAACAGTGTATAAGGACTCCCTCATTGACATGAACGACCCCCAGGTATGTGCGAATTCCACCTTATTGACCTACAAGCAAGACTAAGACAGTTATAGCTTAGGGTCAGTGGAATACCATATTTCCCCTAAAAATGGATCATACTTACCTTACAAGACAATTAAAGATGTATGTTGTACATAGAAATATGCCTTTCTTTACGAGTTATTTGTTTGTTGTCTTCTGATGACTTTGTTTGATAAGTGAATAGGTAAATGTACGCCACAGTCAGCAATATTACTGCCTGGTATAAAAATGGAGTCTTAATTTGGCAGGTAAACAGTTGTTGATAGAGCAGACGTCAATGAATACCAGTGACACAAGATAAAATAATGCAACAGTTATACAGGTTTGTGTTAATCAGCATTTGTACAGTGAACATAAACTATAAAATTAGATTCTGAATTTTGTGATCCATTGTCCTTTTGTGGCAGTCACAGGTTCTGTTTGACTGTGTCAACTGACCAGTAAATCACTTAGTGTGCATATCATATATATATATATAATGTAATTCTAATGACATATCATGTTCTCATTTTATTTGTTATAATTTACAATGTTCTTATTGAGTATTATTGTGCATTTCAGGGTGTAAAAGTATAACACACTACTTGTCATAAAAAAAAACAAATCACATCCGTAGCCGTATTGTCACATGATTCAGTGATGCACACACATACTGCTACACTTTCTTGTCATTTATTATTTTATCTTTGATAAAAGTTTGTCACATATAAGGCAGAAGGATAACATGCATAACTGGCGGCATGTAAGTACTACTGGTGGCATGTAAGGACTACTGGCAGCATGCAAGAACTACTAGCAGCATGTAAGGACTACTGGCAGCATGTAAGGACCACTGGTGGTATGTCAGAACTACTAGTGGCATGTAAGAACTACTAGCAGCATGTAAGCACTACTAGTGGTATGTAAGGAGTACTGGCAGCATGTAAGGACTACTGGTGGCATGTAAGGACTACTGGTTGCATGTAAGGACTACTGGCGGCATGTAAGGACTACTAGTGGCATGTAAGAACTAACAGTGGCATGTAAGGACTACTGGCTGCATGTAAAGACTACTAGTGGCATGTAAGGACTACTAGTGGCATGTAAGGACTCTTAGTGGCATGTAAGGACTACTAGCAGCATGTAAGGACTACTGGTGGCATGTCAGAACTACTAGTGGCATGTAAGAACTACTAGCAGCATGTAAGCACTACTAGTGGTATGTAAGGAGTACTGGCAGCATGTAAGGACTACTGGTGGCATGTAAGGACTACTGGCTGCATGTAAGAACTACTGGTGGCATGTAAGTACTACTGTTTGCATGTAAGGACTACTGGCGGCATGTAAGCACTACTAGTGGCATGTAAGAACTACTAGCAGCATGTAAGCACTACTAGTGGTATGTAAGGAGTACTGGCAGCATGTAAGGACTACTGGTGGCATGTAAGGACTACTGGCTGCATGTAAAGACTACTAGTGGCATGTAAGGACTCTTAGCGGCATGTAAGGACTACTAGCGCATGTAAGAACTACTGGCAGCATGTAAAGACTACTAGCGGCATGTAAGTACTACTGGTGGCATGTGAGGACTACTAGCGGCATGTAAGTACTACTGGCCGCATGTACAAATTACTGGCAGCATGTAAGAACTACTGGTGGCATGTAAGTACTATTGGTGGCATGTAAGTAATACTGGTGGCATGTAAGTAATACTGGTGGCATGTAAGGACTATTGGTGGCATGTAAGTACCATTGGTGGCATGTAAGTACTACTTGTTGAATGTAGGGCCTACTGACGGCATGTAAGTGCTACTGGTGGGATGTAAGGACTACTAGCAGCATGTAAGAACTACTAGCTGCATGTAAGGACTACTAGTGGTATGTAAGAACTACTAGCTGCATGTAAGGAGTACTGGCGGCATGTAAGGACTACTGGCAGCATGTAAGGACTACTAGTGGCATGTAAGAACTACTGGCGGCATGTAAGGACTACAAGTGGCATGTAAGGACTACTGGCGGCATGTAAGTACTACTGGTGGCATGTAAGGACTACTGATGGTATGTAAGGACTACTGATGGTATGTAAGGACTACTAGCAGCATGTAAGGACTACTGGTGACATATAAGGACTACTAGCGGCATGTAAGGACTACTGGCGGCATATATGGACTACTGGTGACATATAAGGACTACAAGTGGCATGTAAGGGCTACTGGTGACATATATGGACTACTAGCGGCATGTAAAGACTACTGGCGGCATGTAAGGACTACTGGTGGCATGTAAGGACTATAAGTGGCATGTAAGGACTACTGGCGACATATAAGAACTACTAGCGGCATGTAAGGACTACTGGCGGCATGTAAGGACTACTAGTGGCATGTAAGGACTACTGGTGACATATAAGGACTACTAGCAGCATGTAAGGACTACTGGCGGCATATAAGGACTACTGGTGACATATAAGGACTACTAGTGGCATGTAAGGACTACTGGTGACATATATGGACTACTAGCGGTATGTAAGTACTACTGGTGGCATGTAAGGACTACTAGCGGCATGTAAGTACTACTGGCGGCATGTAAGAACTACTGGCAGCATGTAAGAACTATTGGTGGCATGTAAGTACTATTGGTGGCATGTAAGGACTACTGGTGGCATGTAAGTACTACTTGTTGAATGTAAGGACTACTGGCGGCATGTAAGTACTACTGGTGGCATGTAAGGACTACTAGCAGCATGTAAGAACTACTAGCTGCCTGTAAGGACTACTGGCGGCATGTAAGGACTACTGGTGGCATGTTAGGACTACTAGCTGCATGTTAGGACTACTGGCGGCATGTAAGGACTACTGGCGGCATGTAAGGACTACTAGTGGCATGTTAGAACTACTAGCAGCAAGTAGGGACTCTTAGTGGCATGTAAGGACTACTGGTGACATGTAAGGACTACTGGCGGCATATAAGGACTACTAGCCGCATGTAAGGACTCTTAGTGGCATGTAAGGACTATTGGCGGCATGTAAGGACCCACTAGCAGCATGTAAGGACTACTAGCAGCAAGTAGGGACTCTTAGTGGCATGTAAGGACTACTGGTGACATGTAAGGACTACTGGCGGCGTGTAAGGACTACTTGCGGCATGTTAGTACTATTGGTGGCATGTAAGAACTACTGGTGGCATGTAATAACTACTGGTGGCATGTAAGAACTACTAGTGGCATGTAAGAACTACTAGCTGCATGTAAGGACTACTGGTGGCATGTTAGAACTACTAGTGGCATGTAAGGACTACTGGCAGCATATAAGGACTATTGGTGGCATGTAAGGACTACTGGTGGCATGTAAGGACTACTGGCGGCATGTAAGGACACGGGACTAAACACTACTTTTGAAAGAATTACAAGCTTCATAAAGATATCAAATGGTAAATTGATAGAATGAGTTTTGTTTTTTAAGATATTGGATATTGAACTGGTGGATCAAATTCGGTATTTGTTGAAAATAAAATTAAACATTTTTTGTCAGTGATTTACATGCAAAGAATTGGTGGCAATCCAACTTGCAGTAAAGCAAATATATACCAATAAAAATGATGAGATAGAACAAGAATACACCTGGTTCCTTGGAAACTGAAACTTTGTCCAAGATCATTTCAACTTGATTCATAAAAAAAACCACATTGCTAAAAATGATATTCCTTTAAGAAAATGATGATGCCATTCTTCTTCATTTCATCTGTGAAACGAAATGTTGAGTTGCTGATATTTAAGATAAGTGCATCTAAGTGTCACCATTTAAATTTTATCACAGAGTAGAATGGGACATATTTGTATGAATATATATTTCATGAATGTAAATTGGACATATCTTGATAGAAGTGTGTAAATAAAAGTAACAGATCCCTTTCCATAACCATAAGAAATCTCTGATAAAGCAGAGTCCATTGTATGGTTCTGGCTGTATCATAAGTAAAGCATGGAAGCGATATTGAGAACCCCTGATTGCATCATGATCAACAATGTTTATATATATTATTGGGCAACTTTATGGTATTATAACTGTACTTTGTACTTTCTACAATTTCAGTATATTTGTACTACCTCTCTTAATATTGGTACTAGTCAAGATTTGCTAAGGACCATATGATAGACATCAATTGTCAAAGGTGTGGTCCATAACAAATGTTGAGAATATATATTTGTTATGGAATAGCTGAGAGGTACTATTCATCAGTACAACTGCAGATTGTTTGGGAGATGTTTTCAACCCATATTAGATGATAATTTAATAGCATGCAATATATTTTTGACTCTGTGTTTTAGTAAACTCTGCAGAAAAATGTATGCAAAAGTAGTAAAATCGTAAATATCTGACAAAGTGTTGCCGACATCCATACAAAATTAATTGGTCCTTGGATTGGGATTGATTTGTGTGGAAACAATTAGGTACTGCAGAAATTTGGTGAAAAGATGGAAAAAAATATATAAGAAGATCGCAAAAACAACCACGCGAGAATCTGGTGATAAAACACACCAACGTGCATGCACGTGCAACATCATATGTTGGGCTACAAAACTGTTGGGTTTTCATTTGTATGTCATCACAATCTTACAGCAAGTGAAACATGCCGACTGACGGAAGTCCAATGCAACTATGCCATCGGCTGACTGCACACAGGAGAATCATCTTCAGCAGAAGCCAGATTTTTCCACATAGCACCAAGCACCATCAGACACACAGGACAACATGGGACCTTCCCAGATCCAGTCGACCACATATCACTTCTAAAGCACAGAACAGAATCATACGGCTACATCACTTATGAGAAAGAACCACCACCTCTACAACTATGGTGATACATGTACTAGGATTGCATAGGATATCAGCCTAGACAGTGAAGGTATTTGTGCCAGACAACCAGTTCAAGGTGTCATTTTGACGAACTTGCATTGTCGGCTGCAACGTCAATGGTGTCAAGGTCACAGTAGGGCCACAAGTTTGGTTCAGTGACTAGTCATGTTTTTATGCTTCGCCGTGCGGCTGGTAGACGTCGTGTTTACAGGTGTGGGGGGGGGGGGGAACGTTGTGCACAAAACTGCATACAGGAACTGGACACATTTGGTTGTGGTAGTGTGATGATGTGGGCAGCCATCTCCTACACTACAAGAATAGACTTGGTGCAAGTTCTGGGAAATTTAACGGCACAACATTACACGGATGAGATTCTTCGGTCAAAAGTCCTTCCCATTATGCAACAAGCGAACATCATTTCAACAAGACAATGCCCGACCTCACACAGCAAGACTGAAACCAACTTTTTTTCTGGAATCACAACATCTAGGTCCTGCCATTGCCCTCCAGGTCTCCAGTTTAAACCCAATCAAGCATTTATGGGATGCATTGGATCAAAGACTGTGAGCATGTCAGCAACAACAACAGAATTTCCGTCAGTTGGCACATGCACTTCAGGCAGTGTGGGGCAACATTCCCCAGGCCACAATTCGGGATCTGTTTGCTTCCATGGGACAATGATGCCAGTCAGTTTTGGACTCTAATGGTGGCCATACAAGATATTGACAACAGAAGACCTTCACCTTAAACATTAACTGTTCCATGTGTGCCATATGGAGCCTGGGTCAGTGACAATGATGTGTACCAATTTTGAACAATTGATTGCCATCTGTTGATTATTTATATGATATATAAAACATATATCTAAAATGACTTTTGCATTTGTTTCTTTTGCCGCCGATATATGTTTACTTATAAAAAAAATAATATTTTAATATAATTATCATTCACTATTATCATACAATGAACTTCAGTAATACATCCAAACTGTTTCTACATCAATGGTTTCATTAATGGACAATATAGAGTCAGTGAGTAAGTCAGTTTGGGGTTAATGCCACTTTGGGCCCCCTCAGAGATTGCCATGATTTGAAAATTATGTATCATAAGTATAACAAAATAGATAGAAATATATCATGATATATCCATTAATGATACCAAATCGCTGTTACCTTAAAGCACACACTAAATATGTTTATCATTGAGCTGTTGAAGATTTCAGTCATTGTATTGTGCAATGGCCATAAATTATTGTGATTTATTTAAAAGACATTAAAATGAAAAAAAGATTCTATCATTCACAAAAAAATTATAGCAACTGTCATTCCATCATAGAAATGAATAAAAAGTTTTGCCCATAGTTTAACAGAGGTGTTAAGGTTCTCCATGTGTATAATATTATAACGGTTACGGTGGGTTACGGTGACACCTCACGGTACTCCAAACCCTACAAGCAGCAGGTCTTGAGGTCAGATGAGGGCAGAGTGCAGCTGGGAGTTGTCTGCCCTTACATCATGTTACTCCAGCAGGAGATATCACAAGAGACGTACCCCATGTGGAGTATCTTACCAGACCAGATCAAGGTTTGGGTCGGTGTGCTGCTTGTTATGGCTGCAAGTCAGTCGGTTTACGAGCGGATCTGAAACATGGTGACCTTATGATGCCACCTGGATCTCTCGTTGAGATTTACAACATCCGGAAATTTATCAAATCAAAAGTGTTTATTGGAAGCGGAGATTCAGGATGTTGTTCCAGTAAGCTGGTACTAGCGTCAAACTTGGCTCATGTTGAAGGTTTTCTACACTGATGTACTGGGAGAATGCTTGTTACTTGTGTCAGCGGTGATGAGTCTGGGTTCCTGGCAAGTGCGCTTCAGCTCCCAGTGAGATGGAATCTGAGCTACTTTTATCTTATGTTGTAGATCTGAACATTTTTGAATATCATTTCAGTGGGACCTGCTAAAATACGGTGTTAGTTCCTAATCAAACATTTCACTGGTAGACTCAGACTACCACTGTAGAATGTTGACTGTAATTAGCAAGATGTTTGTAGATGATCAAGAAGAGGGCACCTTCAACCAGAATATGTTAAGACACCAAGACGTGATGGCTACTTATATTTTTTACATCTGTTTATAATCTATACAAATACAATATGACCTCCCAAAGATAACACCTTCCTCAGAAGTTTTCAAGCAACAGTTAGAAAACACATTACATCGATTTCAGAATAAGGGTTGGTGCCACTACTTGATTGGCATGTAAAAACAAATATTATGAGTCCTAAGAAAATTCAGAAAAAATTATCCTGTAGTTGTGATTCATGACTAGACTGTACAATATGACCTTGTTGCTTCAACCAAGGCTCATACACACTATAAATCTAAGATTCAAACCCATGATCAGTAGATCTGGAAGTCCTGACGCCTAAGTTGACATTGTCACCTGTGTGGCCTCCACTCCTATCCCCTACCCCAAGTCATAGAAGTCACCACTCATGTGTCTCTTACTAGAAGGCCCACAATATAATTTAAATAGAACAGAAACCATGCATGGACCTCACTATACATACGAAAAACCAAACTTTCATAAATTAGGAAAAGATAAACAGATGATTCATTTACTTGCTAGTATATCACAGCCTGTAATACAAAAACTAGCTAAATATATTGATTAAAGTTTTGATCTTAGATGATGTTCAAAAATGTTAAATTACATGTATCAATAATAACAGTAAACAGAAGCATGAGGCCAGAGGTATATATATATGTTCATCTTGGTATACACCCATTTAGCATTGTTGTCACTATGAACTAACAGTTACATTCATGTGAATAAGCATATTGTATAGATGATCTCAACTGCTGCTTATTTGCAATGGGGTATGGGTACGATTCGTTGACAGAAATCTTTACAAAAATAGCAGACCCTCATTAACCCAGACAGTCTAGTGACTGTCTAACCTGCAATGTAATGACTCCATACATACACACAGAGACACACACAAGGTTTGGTAGGGTTAATAATGGGTTTCATCTACATTTGTCCAAAATGAGATGTTACCAAGGTTACCAGGGTCTCTGACACTATTAAGCTTGACATGAAGGGTGCATGCAGACCACATTCAACAAAATATCTATCATCTAGCCAGCCTGTGTCGGCCTCATCGAGAGATGCTCCTGTAATCACATAACATCATTGATCTGAAAAACATGGGACACAACCATGCTGCATTGGGCTTTAAAGATTCTGATTCCAGTAATTCAATAATGTCACAAATGGTGCCCTAATTTGGTAACAAAACTGCCCATGTAAAAGCAAATACCATAAAGTTGATATCCATGATCATGAGCTCAAACGAAAAATGTACTCTCTCACTCTGTAGGACAGAGATCTTGTTTATTCAGCTCAATAAGTCTCAAACAAGAAAGATAGATCACTTATTTGAGGATAACACAAAGATGCTTAATTGTGTGTATTCATCACAATGCAAGAATTCTTTTGCGCCAAATATCCATCAAAGTAGACACAACAAATAAAAACTGTCAGTCCCATTCAGATTAAATAATCAATTGAAAATGACCACGTTTGATCTCTCCAACCTGGTCACGGAGTTCAGCAAAAACAATTTCTAAACTTCACCATAATTTCCCTATACAATGTGAGAGAAAGCATAAAATTATCCACGGGCAAAAGTCGTTGCTAGATCAATGATCCCAGCTCTTGTGGCATTAAAATCATGATTTGCAATGTGGTGATAACAGACCAAAGGGCTCTGACCGATTACCCACAAAATTAGACAGCAATTAAAAGTACAGTGATGCCTTCTATGGGGCCCATGTTGAACACAGCCATGTGAGATGTACACGAGAGGTGAATCGATTTCAACAATCGTATTTCCCACATGCGATCGTTATAAACTCTGTTTCAAGGATTGAACCAACATGCATATAATACACTATCAACTGTGCCAGTTTTACGCCACAATAGCGTCCTGCCAGGAATCAATAGTAAAACAATAGTACTCTGGCCTCGTCTTCCGCTCCCAAGTGGAGAACGCAATCACATATCCAACTATGGTATAAAGATTTCAAATGTACAAATAGAGACTTTTCGACATATAACAAACATGGCAGCCGAAGGGCACTTCACAACAATGGCTTGAATGAGACTTGGGAGAAATCCTCTTAAATCTGAACAGAAACCATTTCATTTTGTTTAGAAATGGCGACCACTAAGCGCGGAAACAGCAGGTCACTGAAGTACAGCTCTAATTGTTGTATGTTAGAACCTATCGACCAGTGCCAGTCAATGAAAAGCATCAACGAATTGATGTGGATTTTCAGAGAATAGAAATAAACACCAATATTCATTGAGTATTTTTTTTGCGGTGGAACCACTAAAACCTTAATCACGTCTGGCATTGTGTGGCATAAAAATCAAGCAATGTTATTCAAACAACAAATTTATTATCTCTCATCAACCAGAATAAAACCCAAATCTGTCAAAATAATCTGTAACTCTTTTTTTAGGTTGATGCTGTGTCTGTACACTGCCTCAGTGCTTATCAATCAAATGTCACTCACAGCTACACTCGCTTCACTAGCCATATAAAGATTATTTGCATTGTGATACAATATAGGTATCAAAACAAACTAAAACGGGAACTCTGATTTTAATTTAAACAAAGGCCTCAGGTCCCAGGTGTTATTTGGGAGGAAACAACAGAAAAAGCAATTAGTGACTTTGTTGCAGATTGCGAAAAGAACAAGAACGCATTTCGACATGATGACTACTTAACACGCCTTACGACTTGTGATGAAATGCTTTCTAACCACAAGGACCTATTGTGTGCCTTCATCTCAACTCCGCACAATCCATTTATGAACCTTATTGCTGGAAAAAAGGCCAAAGCTTTAAAAATTCAATATCTTTCTTTGTAAAGTCCCTTGCAGCATTTGGCTAGACACACACATCAAACTGGCCTGTCACATGTGATTTTCACTACTGAGACGTTACATAAGCTGACTTTAATAGACACAATGCTTGTGGTCAACAATTTGCTCTTTATCTACTGAGATAAATCACTTTTACAATGGAAATTGATCAATATCAACCACATTGTTTTACATTCTTTTTTGTTGAATGAGACTGATTTCTGTTTGATGTGGAAATAAACAACTTAGGAAGCATTTCTACTGATGTGCAGAAACGTTGTTAGTGAAAATATATGGACGTAGAGAAAGGCTTAATTAAATATATCACTCCAATAACAAGAACATAAAAGTTTAAACTGCATCAAAAACAGTTCCTGCAATTTTCTTGTTAAATAATGAGAAGAGGTTTAACATATAACCAATATCATCATAATAGATTAGCTTTAAAGTCGGAAAACTTTCTCTTCCAAACGACAATATTGTTCAGCAGAATGCCTATTTCTTCTCATTACAGATTTCAATCATCAAATTATTTTTCAATTGTTAAGTCAAAATGGTGTATAAGACAGCCAGGCAGAACACACAGTGATCAAACTGTTTGGGGGCATTTTGTCAAATTTTCTTAATGCAGTGAATCAGGTACGAGAAATACTTAATTCAATGATCACAATAACAACAAAATTGAGAGCAAAATATTTTCCATTGTTGCACATAAAGGATCTTTACAAAAAATAATTTTCATAAGATCTCTGACATCAAAAAATCTATACTGGCTAAAGTTCCACTTCTGCTTAACAAAAAGAATAATCATTTAACCAGGCTTATTTCATCCTGTATTAACTCACAGCTGTCTAATATGTAACATCTCCAACATTTGGTTGGTTGACTCACAGCTGTCTAATATGTAACATCTCCAACATTTGGTTGGTTGACTCATAGCTGTCTAGTATGTAACATCTCCAACATTTGGTTGGTTGACTCACAGCTGTCTAATATGTAACATCTCCGACATTTGGTTGGTTGACTCACAGCTGTCTAATATGTAACATCTCCAACGTTTGGTTGGTTGACTCACAGCTGTCTAGTGACTCACAGCTGTCTATTACGTAACATCTCCAACATTTGGTTGGTTGACTCATAGCTGTCTAATATGTAACATCTCCGACATTTGGTTGGTTGACTCACAGCTGTCTGATATGTAACATCTCCAACATTTGGTTGGTTGAGTCACAGCTGTCTAATTGTAACATCTCCAACATTTGGTTAATTCACAGCTGTCTAATATGTAAGATCTCCAACATTTGGTTGTTGTCAATTTGACATAAGCTCCTCTGATAGATTTTTCTAAGCATTTTTCTGTATGATCCACTGACATTTCAAAAAGTATTTAATCTTTACTTTACTTATTCATAAGCATTAAGCACATAATTAGGGACATATTCTTTAGTACACACAATTGGCAGGAGGAAAGATCCCAGAAAATGAACAACTGATTAGAGATGATTATGGAATGATATCATGACTTGTACGTTCCCTAAGCAAGGTTAGAGCTGCAGGGAGGGAGACAGTTTGAGACAACTGCCACAGGCTATCGCAGGGTGTGGAACCATTGATCAGAAGGTTGTGAAGAAATGCACTGATTTGTAGAGTAAGGGAGACAACTCCATTTAACCAGCGGTGTTCTAAATGCTACCATCGCCGTGATGTTTAATTGAGAATGAGGGGATAATTCACTATAAAAGTCATTGATAATTCAATTTCATACACAGTTCTTTTGAAACTGGTTTTATAAATCTGCAAATTTCAAATATTTGTTTTCTGTGAATATTAACATGATAAATTTTCAAACTTCCAACACCAATAAAATCCTTGTTCTGTCTTGATTCTAAAATTATTTACAAAATTGAAATATTCATTTTCATACATATAGAAAAATTGTGAAGGAAAGACATTATAAAACAAAGGGTTCATGATTACATAAGCGCAATTTGTTTAAAAAAATATATTTTGCTCTATTCTGATGAAATTTACATTTTAATGTAAATAGATACTGTACAAGTTGTACGTTCATCATTTTGCCAATCATGCTTCACATTGTCTGAACAATCCTGAAAGGAATATGACACAAAACTCAACAAACCTGTTATGGCAAGATTATGATTGGCACCGGATGCTATGTACGTGACAGTTTTGTCAATGTCGACATCGCGAGGAACTACCGCATCTTCTCGGCTGCCGATTCCAATCTGACCGTGTGCGTTACTCCTGTCAAAGAAGAACAGTAGGATAAAGCACATTGTTATCAGCTCATGACTTATGTGTAATGACAGTTTCTTGACCAATTTGATCAGATTCATGTCTTGGACACATAAGATCAGTAAGAAACAATTTTCCACTTGAGTAATCATCAGTTGAATTCCCTAATAGAATTTACTCAAGTCAAAATATTAAACTGAAAAAAGAATGTACAATTCAAAAACAGAATAAAAGAAACATTTTCAACATTATTTAATGATCCCAAATCAAATCCATGTACGATTTCAAATTTTTGTATGTTTTGGGTTATATGGAAATGAACATGTATCAAGTAATTTAGACACAGAAAACTACAGTATTCTTAAAATAAGCCAATAATTATTATGAAAACCACAATCTATCGTCCATTTTCTGGCATGATCTATAATTTAAACCCTGGGGATTAATACTGAAGAAACTAATCTTGGAAAAATCGTGGCTAAATAAAGGTTCCCCCCTTTGACTATGACTGAGGGAGTACCATTGCAGATATAGAGATTCATCATTGTGTTTCCCCATCATAGCGGTCGGGGCATCAGACCTTATTAATTCAATCATTTTCATACAGACACCATCTGCGAGTCTGGGAAAAGCGTTTGCATGACAACTGCTTTCAGATATTGAACATTCAAGCAACAATAAATGAATGAACTCTTCTTTGGTCAAAATTACATTAAAAGACAATTTGCTGTCGATATTTTGAGAGATTGTGAAGGAAAGAAATTATAGAGCTGCATAGGAATGACACATTTCTCAAAACAAAGGGTTCAAGATTACAAAAGTGCTATTACAATTTGTTTTAAAAAATATTTTTTGCTCTAGTCTGTTGAAATTTACAAAATTTCCTCCCTTGAAGCTGTAATCCATTTACTGATAAAAGAAGATTTCTTGGATTTTGTTTTATTTTCATTACAATAAGAACACATCAGTCTTATCTGAGTCAATATCAAGTTTGAAGGAGTATAATCCTTAACATCACATGGTGTGTCATAAACAGAAATTGTTGTCTGAATGCAAACTGGGCTGGGATTTCTACATGTAAAACCATAAGAGGCGACTAACGGGAATGGGGTGGTTAGGCTCGCCGACTTGGTTGTTTTATGTCATCGTATCCTAATTGCATGGGTCGATAGTAATGATGCCAATCACTGGATTGTCTGGTCCAGACTCGATTAATTACAGGCCACCTTCCTATAGCTAAAATAGTTCTGAGTGCGCCATTAAAAAACAAACAAACAAACATATAAAAGCAAAATGTTTAACACTGACAAACAACAGTGTGTAATGTTTAAATATTAATATACATCATTAAGTCAGTGATGTATGTATTTCTCAGATCACAGTTGCCAACAGATGCACCCCTGGTACCAGAAAACTAAGTTACCGGTACAGAAGTCTTAACAGGAGGAGGTTCATAAGTTTAATTGATACCTTCAGTGTTGTGGGTTGCCACTCTTTGAAATGTAATGTTCAGGGGGATCGATGTGCTCACATTTGTTAATTGACACCTTCACTGGGGTCCATGTTATTTATCATCCACTTGGGTGGATACAACCAACTTCTGAGATAATAAACACTGCAGGAACGCAGAAATCAACATTGTTTATCCAAGTGACAATGTTATATACTAATCAATCCATTAGCCCTGTTTCAAACTTCAAACTATGGATAGGACTGTTGATTGTCTATGTTAAGGTGTGATAGTAATGTCAGTCATTGCCCTAAGATGACTTTGTGCACTTGGTTCCTGGATGAATAGAACTAGTTCCATTACAGACGATTATTTATCCTATCCGAGTTAATATCGGTAGTTCATTGTATTTTCCTCCTGTAAGCATTCGTCCCTACCCCACAGCAGCCAGAGTTCCATCGCTGAAGAGAAAGAGGGTGTGTTTATCTCCGCTTGACACTTGTGACACGTGTCGATACATCAAGAACTTCATCAACTTCGGCTCAAGCTGCAATGACATCAAACAAAAACAGACGCCAGCATTATGGGTCTGCACTGCATCAAAATTGGGCAAGGAAATATCCAAACAACAAAAACCTTTCTCTGAATCATATTGGAAGACATTTTGTCAAAATGTTACAAAAAGTGTTGACATTTAATTTCTTTTGCATATTTTGCAAAAAATTGTGATTAGATGGCCTTCAAGCTTACTTTCAGAAAACTGAAGATTAGTGAACGTAATAATGCTCACTCAGGGCTTTGACATAAAGCTCTTTTGTTTAATTGTTGTTAGAAAGCGATGCTCTATGTTGCAGTCAATGAGAAAGTGAGTTAGGCTGAATGCCGCTTTGAACAGTGTTTCACTTATATTACAGCATGTCAGATTAATGTGGGAGGAAAGCCCGAAGAGATGCAGTTCTCAGACATTTACCTCTTTAGTTAAACCCAGGAGCAGTGACATGATGCTGAGCAGTCTACAAGGAGAAACCCTTGTGATAGCATGATAGCATATGGAGGTGATCCAACTAGTGGTCAACAATGTGAGCAACAATCCATGTAGTCAAGATAAGATACTCCTGGTCAGCCAGGTGTGTGTATTCAAGACGAGACAACTAGGCACTATGTGAACTCTGGAACCACTGCAGGGCAATCCATCTAGACTAATGTCCCCTGATCCTATGACAACCACACTGAACTGAGGCCATCTTCTGCCCCAGAATTCCAGCAGGGCATCATTAATTACTCAAATGAATTTTAACATTCTGATATTGATAATCTTATTTCAGAAATTGTATGAAAGAATATGATGACATGTTTAAATGACATAGGTGTAACTTTGTAGAACACCATAGGATATCTTCTATATCAACTGACTGCTCATTTGGGGTAATTCACATTACATGTAATAATTGAAAGAGGATATTTCTCAAGGTTTTGTAAGTTTAACATGCCTCTCCTTGCTGCAATAAATACCCAGACTGTAGGATACTACTAAATGCACATTATCCCTAGCTGTAGACACGGAAACACTTTGTCAGTGGTGAGATTCACAATGTTGATGCAGCATGACGAAGCTCTATGCTTCTACACAACAAAGCTCTTGCTGTTCATCAATGTCAAGCCTGACACTGACAATGACATTGCAGCATACATTGAGCTGGGATGCATGCGAACATGGCAAAACACAGAAAACAGATGGATAAATCTACAAGCAGGTATGTGCAATACATTTCCCTGCAGCTATAACCAGAAAGATTACATCTACAGGTATGGTCAAAGGGAGATAAGTCTGTAAGGCACAGGTGTTGCAGTTGAGTTTGGGCAATGTTAGTGCATGTTAGAAACTTCAAGTACTCCACAAGATACACTTAAAGTTATCAAAATTTAGTGTCTATGTGTGAACAGATAAAAGATTACATCA
Source organism: Haliotis rufescens (assembly GCF_023055435.1). Classification (NCBI taxonomy): domain Eukaryota; kingdom Metazoa; phylum Mollusca; class Gastropoda; order Lepetellida; family Haliotidae; genus Haliotis; species Haliotis rufescens. The sequence continues at coordinate 52,694,510 of NW_025963779.1, read as the reverse complement.
GCCTGTGTAAGTACACACATGAACAATTACTTTTTCAACACCACAGATTCTTTGAACAGCCTCCTTGAAGCTGGAGTTGTAAGACAAAAAGCATATAAATGAACTTCAACGTTTGGGTTTCATTGATATTTAAGTCAAGATCTTGTCCATTTATCTGATCTTTATGACACTTAACTTGTTGTTTCTTAATTTGTAGCCTATCAGTGATGCTGTCACTTGATGAAACCTGGTTTTAAAACGATATGTTACAGAAAAGTATTTGATTACAGCAGGTGGGAACATAAGGGCACATACTCATCACCTATCAGCATGTGGGATCTGATTCATCTCAGAGGCTCCCTCTATAAAGGGCTGCCTATGTTAGCAGCAATCAAATACATTCAAGTAGCAGGGCTCACTTTCACTTCCCTGGTATAATAAAGAATATAAATGGACTCATGTGATTTTTTACTTGAGTAAAATACCATCCAAAACTATTACCTTGCATATGTCATTTGGGTAACAGCGATTAGGCCATAATGAATTAATTATTAGATTTTCAACCCAGCTGCCATTGCCTCCTTCCTTAACCTGATTAAATACATCACCAAATAGTCCTACAAAACATCCTTGCTTCATGTGAATCACATCTGTCCACAGTTAATGTACAAAGACCACGAAAAGAATTTTAGGAAAATAAAACATGAAACATAAATGCCTCCTGCCTCACATTTTATAATAATCTGGATGAAAATCTGATACTGAATTTACTGCGCCCTCTGAACTAGTGAGTCACTTTGTAGTGACCATATGGCCTCTACCATTGTCAATCTCAAAAGTAATTACAAATTTATACAAATCAATTAGTTAAAAAAAGGTGGCAGTGGCTTAATTTTGTTGATATACAAGTTCCAGGTAGTATAACAAATGTCTAGATAGTTACTGTTTTCTACTTTCTCATACACTACTTCTATGCCCTACATCCGGTTTACACTATAATAATATCAAGTAATATAACAATAACAATAATAACAATAATGAGTGGATTGGATTAATGCTGAGGCTGAGATTTGAGCCCACAATGGTGGGATCCTGGCATGCAAAAGGGATGCAACTCTGCACCAATGTTATAATAGTTGTTATAAATGGTTGCCAAATTGCTGGATTGTATATTGTTTTCGAATGATGAGTTTTGGATTAAAGACATTATGTAGTACAGATTTTAGCTGAAGATGTCTCAAATGTACAGTTCGTTTTGGTGGACATTATCCTGATAGATACAAACTTGTTTTAGGGGAGAATGTTGTACTTTTTCAAAATTACATATGTCTTTTTTATGCTGAGACATATACCATTATACCAATATATGTACCATTCCAAACTTTAAACTTTTGCAAAAGATATGAAGTCAAATTGTCGGTCCTATAATCATTTCAATAACATCCTCAGAATATGTTCAAACATTTGTACTGTTAGAATTATTGTCTGAAAACGGCTTGGGTTGTATGATGATCTGGGAAAAGTTATTTTACACCATAAACTCCTTAGATATTTCGTTTGTCTATATGCGAAGAGGGTATTTCCAATAATATGAGTATTAACTTTGTGTGCCATTGTTTTAGTTGCATAACTGTGTATATGCCCCCACCCATACGTATTTAGGGACCAACCATACAGTATTCTGGGGCTGGGAAAACCCGGGATTATGGGGGGGTCATGTCATTTTTTCAGTCAGCTCATAAAAACATATAATTTGTTCTGTGAAGGGGGGGAAAAGACCCCTTCTCTCCTCTGCAAGAAAAGCCAATGGCCAGCCACCTTATCTTATGCTCCAACTTTATTCTTGGACCTTTCCCCTTAAGTCAGGAAAGAGCTCAAGAAAAGGAATTTGACCTTTCTTTCAAATGGAAATGACAATATCTGGTGTTTTCATTGACTAACAGTTTTTATATTCTCTACGGGCAAATGTTTATAGCTCATAAACTGATTGAGTACCTATGAATAGATATTATTTACTTCGGATTTGAGGGACTTCCATCTGCTGGGTCTAAGCAAGAGCTTATGGCCATTCATTTATCTTTATGGTATTTTTTTGGCAAGAGAATGAAGGGGAGGTGTAAAAAATGTATTATTGCCTTTGTCCATTTCGACAACCAAATGTGATAGAAGCCAATAGAAATCAGTTTTTATCTATACAAGGTCAATAAATGCTAAAAACTACTGAATGTACCTGATTTTCTTTGTAGTTCGGCTCCTTAAAGTTGTATCCCAACTGAGCATAGAAGTTGTTTCCAAAGCTGTAGGCATGGCCGTTCTTCAACCAGATGATGGTGTGGCGCCCCCCACAGGCCACCCCAGCAATCTCAACCCGGTCTTCTATGGGCAGGTGGATGGGGGTGGGTTTCCACTTGGTGCCCAAATCCTTACACCCCAGCCTGGAAGGAGGAAGCAGTGACTTAGAGCAAGAAGAATGAGTTAGTGAAACACCCATACGAGTGGGTCACATACGCCCTTCAGAGTGAGTGAGTCACATACACCCATCTAAATAAGCAAGTCGTACACCCATCAGAGTTAGTCACATACACCCTTTAGAGTGAGAGTCACATACGCCCTTCAGAGATAGTGAATCATATACACCCATCAGATTAAGTTACAAACACACTTTAGAGTGAGAGTCACATACGCCCTTTAGAATGAGTGAGTCACATACACCCTTTAGAGTGAGTGAGTCACATACACCCTTTAGTGTGAGAGTCACATACACCCTTTAGTGTGAGTCACATACGCCCTTTAGAGTGAGAGTCACATACGCCCTTTAGAGTGAGAGAGTCACATACGCCCTTTAGAGTGAGAGTCACATACGCCCTTTAGAGTGAGAGAGTCACATACACCCTTTAGAGTGAGAGTCACATACGCCCTTTAGAGTGAGAGAGTCACATACGCCCTTTAGAGTGAGAGAGTCACATACGCCCTTTAGAGTGAGTTAGTCACATACGCCCTTTAGAGTGAGAGGTGGTGAGGTGAAATTGGGTTTAACGTCGCGTCCAAGATTATTGCACTTATATAGCGACGTTTAGAGTGAGAGAGTCACATACACCCTTTAGAGTGAGAGAGTCACATACACCCTTTAGAGTGAGAGAGTCACATACACCCTTTAGAGTGAGAGAGTCACATACGCCCTTTAGAGTGAGAGTCACATACACCCTTTAGAGTGAGAGAGTCACATACACCCTTTAGAGTGAGAGTCACATACGCCCTTTAGAGTGAGAGAGTCACATACACCCTTTAGAGTGAGAGTCACATACACCCTTTAGAGTGAGAGTCACATACGCCCTTTAGAGTGAGAGAGTCACATACGCCCTTAAGAGTGAGAGAGTCACATACACCCTTTAGAGTGAGAGTCACATACGCCCTTTAGAGTGAGAGTCACATACGCCCTTTAGAGTGAGAGAGTCACATACACCCTTTAGAGTGAGAGTCACATACGCCCTTTAGAGTGAGAGAGTCACATACGCCCTTTAGAGTGAGAGAGTCACATACGCCCTTTAGAGTGAGTTAGTCCCATACGCCCTTTAGAGTGAGTGGTGGTGAGGTGAAATTGGGTTTAACGTCGCGTCCAAGATTATTGCACTTATATAGCGACGTTTAGAGTGAGAGAGTCACATACACCCTTTAGAGTGAGAGAGTCACATACACCCTTTAGAGTGAGAGAGTCACATACACCCTTTAGAGTGAGAGAGTCACATACGCCCTTTAGAGTGAGAGAGTCACATACACCCTTTAGAGTGAGAGTCACATACGCCCTTTAGAGTGAGAGAGTCACATACACCCTTTAGAGTGAGAGTCACATACACCCTTTAGAGTGAGAGTCACATACGCCCTTTAGAGTGAGAGAGTCACATACGCCCTTAAGAGTGAGAGAGTCACATACACCCTTTAGAGTGAGAGTCACATACGCCCTTTAGAGTGAGAGAGTCACATACACCCTTTAGAGTGAGAGTCACATACGCCCTTTAGAGTGAGAGTCACATACGCCCTTAAGAGTGAGAGAGTCACATACACCCTTTAGAGTGAGAGTCACATACGCCCTTTAGACTGAGAGTCACATACGCCCTTCAGAGATAGTGAATAACATACACCCATCAGAGATAGTGAATCACATACACCAATCAGATTAAGTTACAAACACACTTTAGAGTGAGTGAGTGAATGAATGAGTCACATACACCCATCAGAGTGAGTGAGTCACATACACCAATCAGAGTGAGTGCATCAATGAGTGAGACATTCACATACACTCATCAGAGTGAGTGAGTCACACACACCCATCAGAGTGAGTGAGTCACATACACCCATCAAGGTAAGTGAGTCACATACACCCATCAGAGTGAGTGAGTCACATACACCCATCAAGGTAAGTGAGTCACATACACCCATCAGAGTGAGTGAGTCACATACACCCATCAGAGTGAGTGAGTCACATACACCCATTAGAGTGAGTCACATACATCCATCAGAGTCACATACACCCATCAGAGTGAGTCACATACACTCATCAGAGTGAGTCACATACACCCATCAGAGGGAGTCACTTACACCCATCAGAGTGAGTGAGTCACATACACCCATCAGAGTGAGTCACAGACACACATCAGAGTGAGTCACATACGCCCATCAGAGTGAGTGAGTCACATCACCCATCAGAGTGAGTCACATACACCCATCAGAGTGAGTCACAGACACACATCAGAGTGAGTCACATACGCCCATCAGAGTGAGTGAGTCACATCACCCATCAGAGTGAGTCACATACACCCATCAGACTGAGTCACAGACACACATCAGAGTGAGTCACATACGCCCATCAGAGTGAGTCACATACACCCATCAGAGTGAGTCACAGACACACATCAGAGTGAGTCACATACGCCCATCAGAGTGAGTGAGTCACATCACCCATCAGAGTGAGTCACATACACCCATCAGAGTGAGTCACAGACACACATCAGAGTGAGTCACATACACCTATCAGAGCGAGTGAGTGAAGGAGTCACATATACACACCAGTGTGCATCTGAGTGAGTCACATATACCCATCAGAGTGAGTGAGTCACAAACACCCATCAGAGAGTGAGTGAGTGAGTATGGTTTTACGTCGCTTTTAGCAATATTCCAGCAATATCACACCAGAAATGGGCTTCACACATTGTACCCATGTCGAACCTGGGTATTCTGCGTGACAAGCGAACGCTTTAACCGCTAGGCTACCCGACTGCCCCACCGATCAGAGAGAGTGAGTAAGTGACATACACCCATCAGAGTGAGCATCTACATTTGTTCAGGGCTTTGTAAAGCTCTTCAACATAGGTCTGGGTGTTACCTTCTGTTGAGAGATACTGAAACATAATAGTCTCGCTTTTACATATTATTGGGTGAGCTTGATAGATAGGGTCAACAGTCTTGACCACATACTGTTGTTTCAAGATAAATATGGTGTTCTGAGGGCCTATTTTACTCTCATTCCACATACATTTAAAAACAACTGAAGGATACAAGTATGTAGCACCCAGTAACTCCAAGACAAACTGTGCCATGTCGTACAAGAATTATTATATCCTTATATACTGAAATATATTCTACAGAGAGGTGTGCTGAAGAATTCTTCTGATGTTGTACATGTAGCAGGTGAACACACAGGAATATGCCATTTTATTGACAACAGAAACTGAGAATGGTCAGCTCAAATATATTTTATTTAATACAGATATAGGATTTTAGATGATCACATTTGTGTTGCTTTAAATTCACATTTTTGCAACATACTCTGACAATAAAGCAACCTGGTAATCTTTGGTATGTAAAGTAACACACATTGCTGCTCGTCTCACCATTGATGAGAACTCAATATGTGACATGTCCACCATTTGGGGGCAAGTACTGCCTTGTATGCCCTACCCATGGATTGTATGGAATAATAGTCCCCTTGAACTGTAGTACATGTGTAAACAGTGTTTCTAACTGTCCCCAAGGTGTTCTATCAGGTTCCAATCTCGTGATAGAGAGCACCAGAGAGGACCTGTACATTGTGGATCTGTAGGAATGTTGCTGTTCCACATGCTGTATGTACCGGTCATCTAGTATTGTAAAACATGCAGCAGTAGATTAGTCACAACAGGGTTGGTCCAGCTACCAGTTACCTTACATTTGCACCATTATTGTTCTGCCAGTGTGGGAGATTTCCAACCACATCATTATGCTGTCACTGCCACATCTGTTGAACTCACATATACAGTTGGCATCACCATTGCATTATAAATCCTGACTCCCAACTGAACCAAACAGTTCTCCATCACTAGTTATGGCTTGACACCACTGATGGTGCAGTTAATGTTGTTGCATCAAAACAACACTGGTTCACGAATGGTGGTTCCGCACTGTCGGGTCATATATCCTTCACAATCATGTACTGCATTGTATGCGTTCGCTCAAATGATGATGGTCAGTATCAAGCAGTCCTGACACAGTCAAATACATGCTATCAGAACTGATACCAATGTCTGGAGATGGTACATTGGATGACAGTGATTCTCTTCCTTCCCATCATTTGAGTGAGTGAGCATGGTTTTACGCTGCTTTTGGCAATATTCCAGGAATATCACGGTGGGGGGACACCAGAAATGGCCTTCACACATTGTACCCATGTCGGGAATCAAACCCGGGTGTTCTGCATGATGAGCCAAGCTTTAACCACTGGGCTACGTGACCGCCCCTCAGACAACATTTCGGCACCTGAGAACCACCCTAACACACTTCTATTGGCCAATTCCTGGCATCTATGTGCAGACGTGCACATGCATTGATCCAGTAGTTCTCATGTGGTCTTCTGTATTGTCACGTTATGTGTTTGGTCATTGCGGCATTTTGAGGATTTAAAAAAATGACATTATTAAAGGCATCATGTTCATGTGTACCATTATTCTTCCATACTGATTAAATTAATGACATTAATGTCAGATTCAGTTCAGTTTTGACTACTTAACCTATAACTACCACTTTAAATGGTTTTTAAGAGTGTGATGTGATCATTGGTAGATTCTGGCCCAAGTCCTCTATGCCTTGACAACATATTCAATATTTTAGCATCTCAAACCAGTATCACTTGGGTAATAGCGGAGCCAGTGACCTTTGATGCATCTATTCACGACCAGTATGAATGTCTGTCAAAGTTGACTTCTGTTTTGATAACGAAGAGTCTATAATCAGGATTTCTCCTGAATCCATCAACATGAGTTGGAGTTATCATCTGGAAAGTTAATGCTGAAAGGAAGGACCGCCAGACGAAAGAATGGCCAGAGTGGTGATGGATCGTCTGCCAGACAATAGGGCAACTGATTCAAGGTCAGGGGATGTAAAAGGGAAATAACTGCTGTCCCAATCTAACAAGATCATATGGCACCCTGACCCATTGGAAACCTGATAGACATGTTTCGATCTCAATCATTGTTTGAGAAAACTAGGAGAATTTTTGGGGATATAATTGCATCCAAGACAAGATCAAAGACCATAATAGCTGTGTATAACACCATTGTAAAGAAGGGCATTGGATTATATCTTGTGGGTTGTGTATGCCGGTATGGACATGCCGACCTGTCTGACACGAACCATGAAGCACATAACTGTAACACTTAATTCCTATTGTCGGCCATCCAACCGCTGACCTTACATATCTGGTTGGGAGGTATAGCAGTGAGATCATTCTTCAGTCACATTAATCAATCATCAGCTGAATGCTGCATGTCTGGATTGAGTGGGGATAAACGGCTCGTGTAAGCACTGAGGCTTTAACACAGCAAGGTTAAAAAGGAGTGAGTGAGAGAGTGGGTTGGATCTAAGGTCAGCTTGACATCTCAGGAAAGCCGGAAGTGATGCAGGTTTGAGACATTGCCTATTTGTTGAACCCACAAGCACAGGTATGCCCAACCTGTGGCACCATGCTGACACCATGTTCTAGAAACATAATCAGGGGGAACCTGGATTCGAACCCATGATCATAGGTCTCTGTCGTGCCCAAGGGACATAATTCTGCACAGTGAAAGGTTTAAAAGAAGCAATGCAGAAGCAATGTTCCTGGAAAAGGGATATTTGTACATATTGTCAAATTGACATTAAAGATGACTAAGAAAATGTGTTTCTGCACCGTATCCGATTTCCAGAAGTATATGATAAGCTGCAGTATCAGATCAGCTGTGGTAACATATCTGTAGTATCTGATCAAATTAGTAATATCAGATCAGTACCAGAATAAGATCAGCAGTGTTTCTTTTAAGCCTCCAAAGTGTATGTAACCTTCCATGCAGCAGTCAACCAGTGGCTGACAGAGTAAGCATCTATCAGAATAAGACAACATTCTGAATCAGCCAGGTTAACACTATTATCCATAAATCGACATCCATCATCACCACTCAATCCCCATTAAAATCCTCCCAACAAGAAGTACAAGGTCGAAGGAACTTGGTGTCAGGGATATTGGGAACAACAATAACGCCACGCTGTTCAATGACATATAATCAACGAAGTCAATGAGCCTGACCACCTGATCCATTTGGTCACCTCTTACAACCAGCTCAGGTTATTTGGGACCTATTCTAACCCAGAATCAACACAGGGGTCATGACATGTGAATGTGTCAACTCTCACTTAGCTGTCTCTAAAATTATTGTCAAGACTGCCACGCAGAGTTTCCATTTGAAACTGTTAATATTGAGTTAAAGTTTGGAAGGGTTATATAAACATACAGGGCACTCTATCATCTTTGGATCTAAGTCTTGAATACAAACTAGAAGCTGTGATGCTCTCCTACTTGCACCCATCGATGGGAAACTAACCTGTCCAATGATAAAAACTATATGTCTTAATACAACAAGTCTAGCTTCCGAACAAATTGAATGACTTGGTTAGGATAAGAGCGGGCATTTATGATTAATAAGGACTGGAACCTCCATGTCGTCAACAGCAACCTTTTTTACAAAGATTTCAAGTTGGTGTTACTTTCTACAAGGACATTTAGACAACGTTCCCTGGCAATGTGTCACCCTCTTTCTTTCTCCTGGAATGAAAGAAGAAAAAAGTGTGATCGTAATTTCACCGATCGCTGGCTTCTGCCACTTAAGTCAATTTGGCTAGTTTGGAAACAGGACTGTTTTTCAGATGTCTCCATTTCCCTATCAAATTCACCACGTCACACATTTCCTTTCCAAATCATTACACCCACTTAAACCTAATCTTATGACTCTCTTTTGCCACTTGCTCATCTACAAACGCAGAAATAAATTTAGCCCTAGAAGCTGTGTACTCCAAATAGTTGCCTGTTTTACGACTGTCGGTATCTTTTCCAGTTGATTAGGCTCGCATTCAAGACCATTATTGAACAAGACACTTTCCTCTGCGCAAACATTCAAGTTAAATTACAAGTCTCTCAAATGTAGGGATAGTGGTCGAAAATAATCATGTAAAAATGGCTGACGGAAGGATTAGAGCTGCCCGTAAAGAAATAAATCGGACCCAAGGGACCAGATTGGGCTTCCCAGAGCAAATTTTTCCCGCCATTTGAAAAAAAGTCCTGGTCTTTGCTTCCCACCTGACCTTAAATGTAATCCTGGTTAAGTGAAGCGCGACCACGTCACGTCACCTCGCCTCACCTCTGGGGATGGGGGTGAGTAACACAGGATAGACAAGCAGTGGCTTCTACCCACTTTCAGGGGCCAGGAAATCTATTACGTTAATTCAGCTTGATTGAACAGAGAGCCCCACATGTCAATTTGCTGTTCCCTAGTTGAACTGGGAGCACCGCCAAGTGGCAGAAGGCAAGGCGGGGATTTTTTATCTTGCGTATGTCACTGCGTTATTAGATTATAACGTGCACCTGGGGGCCGTGTGTCCGGCCTCATTTTCCCCTAATTAATCTGTGTTCTGTGGGAGTAATTTGCACAAGTCCTGGCTAGGGTTGGTTGAGATACATCAGGTCACTTTTATAGCTACAGCCACCGGTGGAGGCCTCACAGGCCACAAACCAGAGCCATGGCTGCATTGTTAGGAAATAAAGTAGCGATCATAGTGTGTTGTAATTGAGAATCTAATCTACTTTCATTCAGGGGGAGTAAAGTTCGATAGGGAGGTACTGGCTGCCTCGTTGAGGTCACAGATCAGGCCTCGAACACCCGAGTAATCACAAAGACCATGGCCGCTTAATTGCCGTTTCTACAGAAGGCAATATTTCCAAGCCTCTCTTTTTGACATCTTCTTATTACACAGTTAACCCGTCATAACCTCCGTGGCCAAAAGCCATCAGATTCTTGATTGAGGGCAGACCATGACCGAGACCTTGAGAGCACAGAGTATTGCAAATGTTCAAATGTGGGAAGAAAAACGGATGATCTTCCTCGGTCGCAGATAATAGAAACAGCGTTATGTTTTTGATCTAGCATCGATCACACGAGGTGTGCAGGGACAATCCCGTTATGTCTTAATGCCTGTTTACATATGGCTAATGAATCTCCCATCAGCCCTTGACACCTTGTCGATTTCCCTGAAATTGACTAAGAGACTGAGAGCAAAGATAAAGTCAGAAATCCATATCTTGTAATCTCGGTGGATTACAAGGCTAAACGACAATTGGGGCTTGCAATGTTGGAGTAAGCCTGTATCCAAAAATCGGATTGATAGCAAAGTGGTTATCAGATAACTGCTTGGCTCCCACAGTAAACATCAATAAAGCTGATATGACACTCAGTGGTGACAAAGTTGCAATTGATCGCAGGTCCTCAGGAAATGTGACGTGAAATAGACGAGGTAATCATACAAGCGGAATGGCTGTAATATCTCATGTTCATGCTAATTTCCCTTCCTCTCACCACTAGCGACAGTATTAAACTGCGATGGATCACCTGAAACTTGCCCTCTCAAGTTTAACCTTGTTAAAGTTGAAACTTGATAGCTTACAAACATGTGGTGTGCATCATGTATGTGGATAGATCAAACGGAAACTTGCACCATTTCACCAGTTTCCTATCACACACAACATGCTCTGTGATACACCTGTATGTAAATGAATACTTCCTCAATCACAGATCAGAACTCAACTTGTAAGATGAACACATTTTACATCGAAGAATAAACGACATGGTGACATCATCAGTTGCTTCTTGTTTGTTGTGTGAATTCAATGTCTGAACCCAATGTCTTTATGAGATATATGAAAAAAATAAATTATACTTTGAGTCAGTTATATACTATGGAGAGTGTTTACTTGTCATAATTTATCATGTCTGCAGTGAGGTGACTGTAAAGTCGCAGTATTAACATAATCATCACCTAATACTGTATGTGTGTGTGTCAAGATATGCTCTGTCCATCCTGCCTTAAAGAATATTGTTTCACACTGAAGTCGACAGCTGCACTCAGTCTATTGTCAGCAACATTGCAGCTCTTACCTGCAACGTGTACATTAGAATGAGACTTTGGGTAAGTAAACCTATGGCAACTGACTAGCATTCATCCACATCTCCCAATAGGGATGCCATTACATTCAAAAATTGAAATTCATAAGAAAGACCCCTTCAATGAATAAATATTCTTCTTCCAAAGTTTAATTTATGCGATAAATGTATGATAACTCTGAAATTTCCATAATATCACTGTACATGTTTCCTCCCTTTACTAGATACAGCAACTGGTGAGTGATGATGTCTGTTAAGTGACGGCAGCCTGCAAAGTGTGAACTCCGCCATGAGGTGTTCCCTCCAAGTGGTCACCCATCCATGGCAGCAGCCAAGCCATGCAGTCATTGTTGTCATCCAATCCCCAAGTTTGCTGCTGTCATTTATCAGTGGATTAATAAGATGTCTTAAACGTACTGTACAAAAGATTTCCTCCTCATACATGAGTGTGAGCTGTTAAAAAGTTATGTCGTATCAGCAATATATTGGCATCCGTGACAATATATCGTGACACCCCCATATTTATGCTACAAGACGATAATGGACAGACAAAATGACAATCCCAAAACTATTATCAACATTTTAACCTTAAAATAAATATCTTTCTTCTTCATGTTCTTCCCTAACAGTCATGTTTTAACACGGAGGTCACAGAATTGCTCCAGCCCACCCCATGTATAGGACATTACATGAGCTTCAATTTAATATTAAGTTTATGTCCCGAGTGACATGATTTCCAGTTTGCCTGAGGTTTACACATGTGCACCAACTTCTCATGTTGGCTCACATGTCAGCTACAGTGCCAAATTCACACTTTGCTGTGGAGGCATATTGGGAAGTCATTCACCGTGTTGAGGGGTTCGCATAATAACAACATTAATATCAATTAGTATGCACTGTTAAACAATATTTAACCATATATGAATATGATATTTATCTATAAGAAAACATTATAATATGCTAGTGTGCTATTAATTTCGTAAATTAATAAAAGCGAGCACATTCTCACATTTCTCTCAATTTCTAATGTGAAGTGACATTTCATTGACAAAGTTATATAGTTCATACTGACAGGGTATGAGGACACACCCTCTTATGACCAGCAGGGCCATGGGGTAGCCTAATGGTTAAAGCGTTCACTCGTCATGCTGAAGACCTGGGCTGGATTCCCCAGTGGGTACAATGCGTGAAGACCATTTCTGGTGTCCCCATACCGTGATATATTGCTGGAATATGACTTAAAACTATGACCAGCACATGGTGCTGGCGACGTCTTCTAACCCGGAATCCCCATGGAGCTGTCAAACAAGTGATATTGCTTGAGATAATGCCACTTTATACTCTCTGTAGAACCCCTCTTTATGTATCATTATCAGACCCTACTGGGAATGACGTCAGTCGAAGGGAAGAAGTCAGTCGAGCAAATACATCAGTTATGAAAAGTGTTTTCCTGGTCCACAGTTTCACAACACATCCTCCATCATATCAAGGACTTTGGTAGGACTGATATATGGAGTGAGCTTGGTTCATACATACACAGCCTTTCTCTGAATGAACTGTATTTTTCATTTCATTAGATGAGTGAATGAGTTTGGTCAACAGATACACTGCTATTCATATAAGAGATTTTATTTGACATACATGTAATCAATGATGCGATATTTTCAGAACTACATACTTATTATATACATTCTTATGTTGTTTATTTCACATAGGAAGGTCAATATTGGTGCTTCACTTAGCATGAAACCATGATATATTTACACCCACAGCTATATTTGATAGTCAAAGAGCCAACATGGCAGAACTGTATGTACATGTGGTCTTTGCAACTAAAGGACAGTGTCCAATTTCACCAAGCAATCCTAGTGCTAAAACAACTGTAACTTCAATACTTCAACATAGACTTCAGATAGTCACTGAATAGTCTCTCATACAGGCCCTGAAACTATATCCCAAAACTCCCAAGCAAGTCTACAATACTTTAGCAAGGCTAGATTTCTTTAGTTTCTTCAAATAAAGCAATCCTCTGGGCTCCAAAAAAAGGTAATTAACAAAAAAATACCTTAAAATATCTTAATTTCAGAGACTAAATGGTTGTCTAGTCATAGTGTCAAATTCACTTTCTGACCTTGGGCATCTTTCCACAAAGCGATATTAGCATTACAACGATCTTAAGTCTAAATTAGACTATCAGTGTCAGGACAGATGTAGCACTAATATCACATTATGTGACAGAGCTAAACAGTTTATTGACAACAAGATGACATGCTGTTTCACCTTGATGTATAATCAGGGTTTAGACATCTCCAGTATTCCCGCTCCTCTGGTTATGCCAGCCTAGCTGTGGTGACTGGGGACATCAGAGGGATTATCAGGGCAGCCATACAAGTATCACATGACGCTGGGACAAATGCCTTTAACCACCAAGTTGTCTGAAGGGGATATTTCATGTTTGCTTGTGTTATGGCTCTCTATCCTTGAGAGCTAATTGAAGAGCAATAACAATAGTTATATCAAGGACATTTGAGTATGAATGGAAATATTCTAAAAGCTGGACATATGTTATTAAACCATAGTTTTCAAAAAGTTATCCATTTCCTGTAAACAAAAATATTGCTAAGAAAATGATAGTGATCAAATCATATTGTTCTCAGTCTGAACATTTGAATGACTAAAAATATTCCTAGTTTTAGGAACTCTGTTTAATAGCTTTATCAATTTAGTAATGATCACTGGCCATAAAATAACAAAATGAAAACCTTAAGTTAACAAAACCACAAAAACATAACCACAAACATTAACCCATGAATCTGGTAATGGCTGCCCTCTCCACATAAATGCCCTTTAATAACAGTGCTTCCGCACTAGACCCAGGCTTCATTTAACTGGGCCCACCTTCAAAACATGCTGATTTTCACCTGTCTAAGAGGATAATGTCATTCCTTGTCATCACCGCAATCAAGATACACCCATGTGAAATGGATTAGAAGCCATCAGAGACTGGTTCTGTTAATAATACGCTGCTCATGAAACTGATCTAATCGATTTTGAAATTCATTCCAGTTGAGAGTTGGTTATGATATGTTTAACCAGGGAGACTGATGTAGAAATAATGAGACGCCATTGTTCAAATACACAACAGTAATGACAGATACCTACTCAGAAATCCCTAACACTGATTAGAGAGTTTAGTAATGATGTTTTAAAGTGTTAAGCATTGCAATCCCTTCCCTACAGCCAATAAAAGCTGATTACAGTGAGAGAACCGTGTAGTCATTTGATTTGGTAATATTAGCTTTGATTTCGTGAAATTAACATCAAAGCATGGCATCTGAAAGGCATGGTCCAGAAACCGCAAGCCCCTAGCCTCCAACAAAGATATTGACGTTCATTTAATTCATTAATATTGGCCGATGTAAAAAAGACGATGGTAGGAGGTGGCGAGGTTTGGGGAGCGGTGCGAGGGAAAATTACCCCCAACTACAGACAAAGAGATTAGTAATTCCTTGCTGCAAGCGTAAAAGACACGGACCAAATCCCTCATGACACTGTGGCTAAAGACAAGTGGGTAAAATATTGTTGGATGATTGGCGGACAGATGTCACAACCTCTCGTCTGACCCTGTCAAAAACATCAAATCTACTGAAATTGACAAGTTTTTTGTATTTTGCTATTACTCATACATGGGATGAAAATGATAACAAGTGAAATTGGCAATTCGTTTTTTGAAATTGTAATTAATGGAACAAGGGATGAAAGACTTGGTTCTGATTGCCATCTTGTTTATTTCAATCTAATTATTACTCAGAAAGGAAGCTGGTTGCCTTATCACAAAATAAAAAAAGATTTTTATTCAACTACTCTGTTGAAGATTCAGAGTTCAAATAACACTGACTGGCTACATTTAATATAAATCAAAGAATGATCCCAGCAAATAAACTTTCTTATTACTCAGAAAATGATTAAAAAATTAATACTGGGAACAAAATAGACTGTTGAAGAAATACAAAGAACCGTTGTCATGTACGTGTCATGTACATTTCATTAAGTCATCACTATCTAAAATATGCAAATGGTAAGGATCTTTGAACTGCTAATTATAGTTTCAGACAAGATGTCACTGCCTTCCTCTCAGTGGCTAAATAATATCAAGGCTAACAAGAAATTAATTGATATTTGGTACACATTAATAACACATATTAATGTCCACATCTTTATAATATTACTCACTGTCCGCTGTTCCCATTCCCCCACACAAATATTTCATCCAGGTCTGAAAAATAAAGAAATTGACATATATTATTTTCACTAAACAAACAGAACATGAAACAGTCTCTTATTGATAATGAACAGGCATCATACAGAAAGACAACCATCCATTTCCAATGACCATTCTGGCAATGTAGAAATCCATGTTTACATGTGATTTTTCTGATCTGCTGATGCACAATTATCTATCTATGAGTAATCCATCCTACCCAGTGAGAGAGTTTGGTCTAACAGTATTCCAGTTATATCCCGGCAGGTCAGCTTGATATGGGAGAACAACCCAAAGTAAAGCAGGTCTTAGCCATTTACCACTTTGGTAAAACCCATGAGCACAGTATGGTGCTGACAAACCTAAATACATAATTGGGGAAAATCTGAGATCAAAACTCATGACCATAGGTTTCTCTGCAGAGCAAATTGCAGCGTGTTTATAGACTGCACCACCTGTGCCCACAACAGTAGACCAAATAAATACAGAGCACTGTACAATGATTGCCTGGCTTTACGTACCTATAGACAGGTGCCACGTTGGTTTCACATGTAAGATAGGTGACTCATGACGGTCATGTATACAGAGAATTTCACCCGAGTGTCTTTTGATAACAAATATACCGTTATCAACACGAGTTGATAAAAGTGGAAAAACTCCAAGGCTTGATCTCACACAAGCCATGTCTTCTGTGGGAGCCAGTTTTGGATGATAAATAGACAGGTGCCTCACATGGATCATGTACCTATAGACAGGTGCCTCACATGGATCATGTACCTATAAACAGGTGACGCATGAGGATCACATACCTATAGACAGGTGACGCATGAGGATCACATACCTATAAACAGGTGACACAAGAGGATCACATGCCTATAAAAAGGTGACACAAGAGGATCACATAGCTATAAACAGGTGACCCATGAGGATCACATAGCTATAAACAGGTGACACAAGAGGATCACATAGCTATAAACAGGTGACCCATGAGGATCACATAGCTATAAACAGGTGACACAAGAGGATCACATAGCTATAAACAGGTGACCCATGAGGATCACATAGCTATAAACAGGTGACACAAGAGGATCACATACCTATAGACAGGTGACCCATGAGGATCACATAGCTATAAACAGGTGACCCATGAGGATCACATAGCTATAAACAGGTGACACAAGAGGATCACATAGCTATAAACAGGTGACCCATGAGGATCACATAGCTATAAACAGGTGACGCATGAGGATCACATAGCTATAAACAGGTGACGCATGAAGATCACGTACCTATAAACAGGTGATGCATGAGGATCACATACCTATAAACAGGTGATGCATGAGGATCACATAGCTATAAACAGGTGACCCATGAGGATCACATAGCTATAAACAGGTGACGCATGAGGATCACATAGCTATAAACAGGTGACGCATGAAGATCACGTACCTATAAACAGG
Organism: Haliotis rufescens; assembly: GCF_023055435.1. Taxonomy (NCBI): domain Eukaryota; kingdom Metazoa; phylum Mollusca; class Gastropoda; order Lepetellida; family Haliotidae; genus Haliotis; species Haliotis rufescens. The sequence goes on along the minus strand of NW_025963779.1, from coordinate 52,677,315 downwards.
TGACGCATGAGGATCCCAAACCTATAAACAGGTGACGCATGAAGATCACATACCTATAAACAGGTGATGCATGAGGATCACATACCTATAAACAGGTGAGGCATGACGATCACATACCTATAACTAAGTGACTCATGAGGATCACATAGCTATAAACAGGGGACCCATGAGGATCACATACCTATAAACAGGTGACGCATGAAGATCACATACCTATAAACAGGTGACGCATGAGGATCACATACCTATAAACAGGTGAGGCATGACGATCACATACCTATAACTAGGTGACTCATGAGGATCACGTACCTATAAACAGGTGACACATGAGGATAATGTACCTATAACCAGGTGACGCATGACGATCACGTACCTATAACCAGGTTACTCACGAGGATCACGTATTGACTAATGGGTTAACACTTATTTGTACACCATTTCAGTACAAAGTAGCAAGTCAGCATAAACAATGTTATTTTATAAAGCCAGAAGTTGAGTATTTATGAGACCGATTTATGTCCAACTGACCTGGATGAAAGTATCATGAGTAGGTTGCAGACAAGCCAGGATCATAAGCATGGGTAGGTTGCAGACAAGCCAAGGATCATAAGCATGAGTAGGTTGCAAACAAGCAAAGGATCATAAGCATGAGTAGGTTGCAGACAAGCCAAGGATCATAAGCATGAGTAGGCTGCAGACAAGCCAAGAATCATAAGCATGGGTAGGTTGCAGACAAGCAAAGGATCATAAGCATGAGTAGGTTGCAGACAAGCCAAGAATCATAAGCATGGGTAGGTTGCAAACAAGCAAAGGATCATAAGCATGAGTAGGTTGCAGATAAGCCAAGGATCATAAGCATGAGTAGGTTGCAGACAAGCAAAGGATCATAAGCATGAGTAGGTTGCAGACAAGCCAAGAATCATAAGCATGGGTAGGTTGCAGACAAGCCAAGAATCATAAGCATGAGTAGGTTGCAGACAAGCAAAGGATCATAAGCATGAGTAGGTTGCAGACAAGCCAAGAATCATAAGCATGGGTAGGTTGCAAACAAGCAAAGAATCATAAGCATAGGTAGGTTGCAGACAAGCAAAGGATCATAAGCATGAGTAGGTTGCAGACAAGCCAAGGATCATAAGCATGAGTAGGCTGCAGACAAGCCAATGATTATAAGCATGGGTAGGTTACAGACAAGCCAAGGATCATAAGCATGAGTAGGTTGCAGACAAGCCAAGGATCATAAGCATGAGTAGGTTGCAAACAAGCAAAGGATCATAAGCATGAGTAGGTTGCAGACAAGCCAAGGATCATAAGCATGAGTAGGCTGCAGACAAGCCAAGAATCATAAGCATGGGTAGGTTGCAGACAAGCCAAGAATCATAAGCATGAGTAGGTTGCAGACAAGCAAAGGATCATAAGCATGAGTAGGTTGCAGACAAGCCAAGAATCATAAGCATGGGTAGGTTGCAAACAAGCAAAGGATCATAAGCATGAGTAGGTTGCAGATAAGCCAAGGATCATAAGCATGAGTAGGTTGCAGACAAGCAAAGAATCATAAGCATGGGTAGGTTGCAGACAAGCCAAGAATCATAAGCATGAGTAGGTTGCAGACAAGCAAAGGATCATAAGCATGAGTAGGTTGCAGACAAGCCAAGAATCATAAGCATGGGTAGGTTGCAAACAAGCAAAGGATCATAAGCATGAGTAGGTTGCAGATAAGCCAAGGATCATAAGCATGAGTAGGTTGCAGACAAGCAAAGGATCATAAGCATGAGTAGGTTGCAGACAAGCCAAGAATCATAAGCATGAGTAGGTTGCAGACAAGCCAAAAATCATAAGCATGAGTAGGTTGCAGACAAGCAAAGGATCATAAGCATGAGTAGGTTGCAGACAAGCCAAGAATCATAAGCATGGGTAGGTTGCAAACAAGCAAAGAATCATAAGCATGGGTAGGTTGCAGACAAGCAAAGGATCATAAGCATGAGTAGGTTGCAGACAAGCCAAGGATCATAAGCATGAGTAGGTTGCAAACAAGCAAAGGATCATAAGCATGAGAAGGTTGCAGACAAGCCAAGGATCATAAGCATGAGTAGGCTGCAGACAAGCCAAGAATCATAAGCATGGGTAGGTTGCAGACAAGCCAAGAATCATAAGCATGAGTAGGTTGCAGACAAGCAAAGGATCATAAGCATGAGTAGGTTGCAGACAAGCCAAGAATCATAAGCATGGGTAGGCTGCAGACAAGCCAAGGATCATAAGCATGAGCAGTTGCAGACAAGCCAAGGATCATAAGCATGAGTAGGCTGCAGACAAGCCAAGGATCATAAGCATGGGTAGGCTGCAGACAAGCCATGGATCATAAGCATGGGTAAGTTGCAGACAAGCCAAGGATCTTAAGCATGAGTAGGCTGCAGACAAGCCAAGGATCATAAGCATGGGTAAGTTGCAGACAAGCCAAGGATCATAAGCATGAGTAGGCTCCAAACAAGCCAAGGATCATAAGCATGAGTAGGCTGCAGACAAGCCAAGGATCATAAGCATGAGTAGGTTGCAGACAAGCCAAGGATCATAAGCATGAGTAGGTTGCAGACAAGCCAAGAATCATAATCATGGGTAGGTTGCAGACAAGCCAAGGATCATAAGCATGGGTTGGATGCAAACCCATGAACATGATTGTGGCAATTAAAGACTTTCACTCAGCTGTGAATGGGTTGTTTGTCATTGCAAATCACCAAAGATCATAGCTCTTGCAATGCACATCTGTTTGTCTTGTCCAGACTCGCTTAAAACATGTGTTAATACTAAGGTTTGGAAACATTTATGCAATGGTACTGTGATTTGTGTGTTGCTCTTTGATAAATCCCTTTGAGGAAGTCAACATTTTCACACAAAAATATCAATGTGTTTTGGAGTATGTATCAAAATTTACTTACCTAAGTCTTTTATCTGCCATCAAACCTTTGAACAGTTCCCTCACAGAAAATGTTTTAAAGAATAGTGCCAAGGCTCATTATGATGTTGAAAAATGGGACATCTAAATCAAGTATTTAGGCATAGGACTTTTACAGCCACGTGACAGGATTGATTTTAGGGCTATCAAAAAGTATATTCATGATTAACTTGAAATTTATATCTCCATGAAAACAAACACTATAACGCTATCAGAGAACAAATTACAACTTGAAATAGTTATTTTCTGCATGTTCTAAAATACCCTCAGTTATTTTCATTTATTAGACATTTTAAATCACTTTTCCTCATGCTACGTAATTGTACATTTATATTCAAGCAAATGTTAACAATATCCTGATTTCATGCAAGATGAATTCTTGTATTTTACTTGAAGGCATTAATTATGGAAATATTTTGATCATACACCAAGTGCAGCCAGCAAATAAAATATGAATGTAAACAGACGTGTCTCTTTTCTTCAGTGACACCATGGAAAATAACTGTATCACTTGCAAAATATTGACATTTGAAACATGAAACATGAATTCTACATGATCTTGTAAAGCCAGAAAATTAGTAGTTCTGATACAGTATAGTGCCCAACTGACCTGGATTAAAAATACCAAAGTGGCAAAGACATGTTTTAACGCAATCCTTTCACATTGACCATTCTGCCAAATGAGCAGGCTCAGAATAAAGTAAGTATCTGATGAAGGACAAAACCTAATTCACACTTCAAACAAAATGCCAATTTTAATATGCCATCTTAAAAGTTAAAATCTATTTTGAAATCCTTAGTTGTGAGGTTGCCGTCACGTTTCCTGTTTGCGGTTAAAGCAGCTAAATGAAAACATGGCATCAGAGAGCACAGACAAAGAGCCGTGATGCCTTTGGAAGCACTAAAAATGACTTTGACTGCAAAGTTCAATACCATTTCAATACTGGGAAAGGACACACAACTGCTTGGGGATAAGCTCGATATTGACAAGTCGCGAGGAGTATACGCAAGGACGTAGCCAAGCCCCTAAACTAATAAAGCTTAATAGAAAGATGACAAGAGAGCCAATTAGCCTTCAGCAAAAATATGAACTAACCCACTTGAAAGTTATCCCTCTTTTCCTTTTGCCATCTTTATCACATGTTTTTGTCTGTGGTTTCTCTTCTTGGAAGAACTGAAGCTTTCAAATCATGTTTTTTTATCAAATTTTTCCCTATTCAAACTTTCATCCAATTCTTTGAAATAAACATCACAGTATTCATAGCCCTGCAGAGCGAACACAGAGTTGAGACTAATCGAAGTCGACTCAATCGCCACGCACAATGGCGGTGATGGGGTTATTTGGAACAAATTGGAAAGGCCATCACTATGTGCAATTCTGCATTTACTTCCAAAGATGGAATGAGATTCTATACACATCTGAGGAATTTTGTATTCTGAATATGACAAAAAATCAAGAGCATATTCTCTCTGGGATAAAGCCTCAGCCAACGTCAGTCGAAATTTCATTTGCAAGTTGGTCTTGTGAAATGGCTTTGGTGATCACCCCTTGACATTCATAATGACAACAATCTTGACTCGTATTGCGATTCGATAGATTATGGCGCTGAGTTCGCGGCCTCTAGCGCCGATCAAATAACTCCGATGTCCCCAAGTCTGCGCCAACAGGATCAAAATTAAACCTCCGATGTTGGTGGGCATCGAATCGTGGCAATATTGACAAAATCTAGGATGAAATATTGGGGTAGTCTTTCATGACAATTTTCACCATAACTGCCACAGGGCAGGCCATAATAACCATAGGTCATAGCTGATATGAGGCCATCCTGTCAGCAGTGAATAAGCCCTGTAACATAATCATGTTCACTCTATGGCAAAACAATAAATCGGGGGGCCATTTGAGGCAATGTAGGATTAAGCTTCACTGTCTACCCTCTTCCGTTCTGCTAATTGCTATTCTGGTTTTTGCTCGACTGACATAACCCCCGAAATTGGAGATAGGAAGGACTAGAGATTTCATTATCTTCCGCGATCAGCCAAATCAGAAAGTTTGACATGGACTCGTGCAATGATGTACAACACTGAATATCAGAACCTTGCAAATCTTGGTCCTGACATGAAAAGGATTTTATGGTAATCAGAGAAGACTTTCAACTCTCCGATAGAGCATTATTACGAATCGACTGCAATTCTGGATTTTTGAACGCTAAATCAGGCCATTTCTATACACATTATAGGCCCCAGCTATTGACTGAATCTACTTTGATGGGGCAATGGCATTAAAAACACATTTCTTGATAGAAATCTACGTTATACAGAAACAATCCTAGCGCTGTGATGAATATCAGACTGATACTGACTTAAAACAAGTCATAAATTGTGTAGTCGAGGTTGTCTCACACATTCTAAAACGAGAATAAAACAGCATCAAAAGATTCTATCAAAACTATGATTTTTCCAATATTGATGGAATTTATGGTCATGGGCGCTGTCCCATACAAAATACAAAGATATAAAATTCTTGTTAAAAACTGCCCACAAAACGCTCCAAGAGACAGAGACGATTTAAACTGAACACCACTTTCCAAAATGCAGTCTGTCCATTTTAACCAAACTGTCAAGAGAATAATCTTCACTTTTGTCCAGAGATGTTTGACAAGCAAAACCATCCATACAGCTGTTGTATTTTCAGACAATCTGCTCTTTGAATTTAAGAATCCTTGACATTGTTTGGATAATAAATCACTACTGAAACAAATCTGTTCTAAATAGCTGATTTTTGTCTGACATCTAAACATTTCTGTGCTTGTGACGTGAACAGGGAATAATGTTGTTTTTCTATTGTTAAAACCTCTATTTGTCCGTCAATTTGGATCCCATTGAGAAAAGAGTGAAAATCACCTAAAGCGAGCAGAGGCCCATAAGAGCATCCACCTGTCAAAGGCTTCCACATGAGTACTCTCTACATCTCTTGTTAACAGAAGCTGCATGTGTTAAAGCAAATTGTTTCTTTAGTTAATCGATAGCCCTACTGACTGTAATCAACGGGTGTTCATTTCACACCTCTCAAGTGACATTGACAACTACAAGCTTGTAAGGATTCTTCACCTAACAAAAGGTTCTCGCTGAATTTACTTAGTGCTGTACTTCTCCTTGCACATTTGTCAGCTTATTTTTGCTTTTTGTCATTGGTGGTAAAAGCCGGAGCTACTGCTTCGAGCCTTGTGGGGTCCAGAGGCTGAGGCTGTAGCACCCTGATGGATGTAATTGCCCTTCAAGCATTGATTTTTTTACAAATTAGCGATAGCAAATTACTTCTTTATCTTCGACAGACATGTAATTCAAATAGAAAATGACATCCCGCGAGAGTGAGGCAGAGTTAGAAAGTGTAACAAAGAGAAATTAAGTTATTCTATGATGTCTAAATGCACCTCTGACAAACAGGCCGCTTATTGAGCTGACAGTTAAACCAACTCGTGGGGAATTACCAAAGCAGCGAACACGAAAACGTAAAAACTCATGTTCCTATCGACCCGCTTCGGCCCGAGAAGCATTTCAGGGCTGAAGATCAGAACTTTTCACCCTTCATCTTATCACCAGGACAAGATCTTGCTACATGTTAAATGAACTGGACAAGTTTTTGCGCCCGTGAAGGCAACTATTGCTCATGACTGTGCTCAGAAAGTGCAATTTGAATGTTCACACATTTGACATTCCAGGCGGAAAAAATCATAAAATGTGTAATGGTCATGTCAAAGGTTATCAACTCTTTTTGTCTCCCAGCTATCACAGAAACATGACAAGCATAAATGGTGATCTTGGTTGAAGCACTTGACAAATATGACTTTAACAGCTTTACGTGTGATGTCATTTGAAAATATGGAATGAACCATGCAAAAAGGTCTGAAAATGAGTTATGGTGCAATTTAAAAGACAATGGGAAAATTTCCAGTCATAATTTGGTCATCTCTGTTTAAATCCCACTGCAAATCCAATTGCAATCTAAAAAAATAATTAGAAAAACAGTTTTTTTAAAACAAAATTGTTTGCAGGGATACAAAACATTTGCACATGTCTTAATATGTAGAAAAATACTGTTTAGAAAGCACTCCAAATTCGCAAACAATTACAGAGAAAACATGTTTTTATAGTTCAGTTTCTATCATTCAAAGTAGGAACGTGAAGGGAGGATTTTGTGGAAATGAAATGTTGTTTGACTGCATACTCATATGAATGACTTGCTGTATTATTGTTTATAATTTAACCCATATTGTACCCATGTGGGGACTTGAATCTACCCCTTCTGCATGATGAGTGAATGCTTTAACCACTGCGCTACCCCACCATCCCCTTTCTACTTGGTAAGGTGCACTGGAGATTATGCCTTACAAGGTGAACTGGGATCTTTTCTGCTTGTAAGGTGTACTGGGGATCTATATTCTACCTGACAAGGACTACGGAGACCTTTTCTGCCTTAGTAAGGTGTACTGGAGGCCTATTCTGCATTGCAGAGCGTACTGGGATCCCATTCTAGTGTGTTGATAGAGACATTTCATGTTTAGTAGGTGTGTACTGTCAAGAAAAGCGTATTAAGGACAGTGTGTGAAACTGTCTCAAAATATATCTGGTCAGGTGGGATAGCTGGCCTTAAAAGTTACTCCCCAGTTTCAAATTTCACAAGTATTATCAGCAATTTGCCACGTAAACTGCACCGATACTTTTGGAAGAAAGTTTCGTTCTCAGCCTGTTTTTTCATAATTCTGTTTTTCTCATTTCTCAAATAAGATATGGGCCGGTCTTCTCTCCCCCGAAGTTGTCAAAATAGAACCAAAAACATTCATCGTCCTCGCAATGTTTGACATGGGTAGTCAAAGTTTGTGAAGTAACATAACTGGTGATAGTTAAAAGTATGAATTACAACCAATCAAAACATGTTTGTTATACAGTCACTTAGATGAAGGGGGTAACTCTCATCTTGCAGCCTCGATTCATTATGGATACTAATTTGATTTTGGATGGTCGCATTGATCAACTAAGAGGAGTGCATAAAAAAAAATCACCATCAAAATCTCAGTAGCTAGTTGGACTAGGGACATTTCAGAATCTTTAGTCTAACTGAAATTTTGCTTACCACTAGCTAGAAGGCAGGGATGTATTTTGCACACTGATAAGGGCCCTATTTATCCAATCACGGTACACTTTAATTATAACCTGGAAAATAAAGTGCATTTCGGACCTATTCTGCCTCTGAAGTAATATCCACGAGAGTTCATTGATCTTGTTAAATTTGTATATTTATTTTAGAACAAATAACATTAATATCTGCTTCCCCAATGAGAATAAATCATCTTTTTTTGTTTGTATGGGATCACATCTACAAAATAGCTTATGTGCAACACACTGTTAGTTTGTTTTCAAATGTAAGTAAAGAATGAAAGAGAATAGAACTGGAAAACAGAATCAGAATGCATGATTATTGCATAAAATACACTTTCAGTATATCTGTCTGCATACTCATTAAAGTTGTCTTTATGAGAAATTGAAATAGATTAGCTATGATGTTGAAATTGACATCTAAATGTAATAAGGCATTTGAGAATTTATGAAGCAATATGCATTGGGGATTGAAGCGGGAAATTTTGCATTTTGGCGGCATTTCTTGGTGGCTGATGAATACACGGCAGCGTGGTGATTGCTCCCCACGATAGGCTACGATTAATCATCTCCGCTCCACAATTATCAAACTCCTGCGGCCTACGGGGAAATCAGCAATGGAACAAAGCCACAATGCTCAGGGCTGCCACATAAACGACCAAAGTTTTGCACCCTGGCCTTGATAACGACACCTTTAGTCTCTGTGTCGCTCTGCAATAATCTGTCTTGACGCATCCCCATTGAAAAACTGACTTTTGCCATATCACAGCATTATGAACCTTTGTAGGGGAAAGGTAATCCACCAACTACCACATTTAATTAAAACATGACCTCATGTGTGGGGAACGTCTTGCACCCCCGGATTCATACAAGCACAAAATAGGACGCCAGCTGGCACTGGGTGGTCATATTTTTATAGAGGACCCAGAAAAAATTGAATCATAATTGTTAATCTAAAACCTGCTAAAGGCATTTTCCAAACTGGTAAAGCCAGGAGGCAGGGTGAATAATGTGAGCAATGCTCGTAATGGCGGCAACGGTGTTAGGGAGTATTGAGGCACATTCATAATCCTTCACTCTGTGGAGTTCATTTTTGCCATTTCCATATTTTTTTGTCTGAGATATTTTCTTAATATGGTCCAGTTCAGAATGTCAGGAACATTAGAAATGTATAAATCAATCAATAATGTGAGGTTTGATGACCTATATTGTTAAATTGTCAGACAGATTTTATTGTGCTGACTATTACAATTCATGTTAAGAGCCTAATAAATCATACTTTTTATTGATAATATACAGTACATATGTATATGAATTATATATATAAGCAGATTACTACATGGAAATTGAAGGTTTGAACTTTTATTGGATTATATAGACATACACACATCCACATATATACATACATATATATACATTTTGTATATATATATATACTCAAAAGATGTGTCAGAGAAAGGGTCCATTTTATTTATTTATTAATTTATATATTGTTTACTTTTCTTTGATTAAAGGCAACAGAAAATTAACCTCAGGATCTTTGGAAAGCCCAAATACTGACACTTTTTAACAAAAATTTAAAGCTCAGGTAATAACTAAAACCAGTCAACACCATCACTTGTGGTAATAACACTATCTGACATCGATACAATCAGCTGAAATAGTGAGTAAGTGAATTGAACACAGCTTTGAACAGGATTTCCGTTAAATCACAGGGTGTCAGCTTGATGTGGGATGAAAGTCTGAAGGTATGCAGGCGTCAGATGTTAACCACCTTGGTGAAACCCATGAGCATGGGTATGGTGCTGATAAACAGAGAAGCATTATCAGGGCCAAGCTGGGATTCCAACCCTGGATCATTTCTGAAGTGACTAAGGTAAGCAACTCTGCACAGAACATTGAAAAGATTTAGACGATTGGGTCACCCATGCACCCACTTGAAATATTAAAGGTGCATTGTCTGATTTGTTTTATATGCCCTAAGTGTTTTTCAATGTTCTAATAGAAAAATATTTCACCTACAAACAATTTTTTAAAATGTTCAATGACTGACAAATGTTTCATTTAACCCAAAACACAACCCACCCCTCATTTATTGACATATGCCACTTGTGGTGACATCACCGATTTCAGTACACAAAGAATCTTTCCAAAGATCAGTAGATCAACTGTGTTACTTCTTTTCAAAACAAGTTCAATGAAAGCCAAAGGAGGTAGTGCTGAACCAGTTCTGACACCAAATGGTAGTTTTTGCACTTAGAAACATATCTGAGCTGACAGCCCCATAGTGTGAGTCTCCTTTCATTTAACACCGATACCTATACGCAGGGCAGTGTGATACAGTGAGCGAGTGGGTTTGATTTAATGGTGCTCTGAATAGAACATTTCAGTTACATCAGGACAGCTTAATTAATGTGAGAGGAAAAAAAGGCCTTAAGACTTAACCACTCTGGAGAAATCCATGAGCACTGGTATGGTGTTGACAAACCTAAAAATAGATGCAACTCTGCACAGTGAATCGTAACACCTTTGACTGGTATCAACTGGTGAGTGAGTGAGTGAGTGAGTGAGTGAGTGAGTGAGCGAGCGAGCGGCTTTTATCAATTTTCCGGAAATATCACAGCAAAGCAAACCAGAACTGGGCTTCACACACACTGTAACCATTGACAGAATAGAACCAGAGTCTACTGCATAATGACCAAACACTTTAACCACTGGGCCCCCTTTAAATGTAAACTGACCAAATAATGGAATACCATGAGTACTTGGTATACAAACAAACATAGGAATATGTTTGCATTTTCGCAAATTCCTATAAAACAAAGATTTTCTACGACTAACAATGCACATTTCATGTTTGAATCTGAGTATTAGGATTGAAATATCATGTTATTTATGTTAATGAGTAATGGATCATCAGAGATATACAACTACAGATACTTATTTACATTAAATATGTACTTCAATGAGTACTGCCGAATTGTTTGATTTTACAGAAATTCTGTCATTTCATTTCAGAAATAGAGTTGTGATTTCACATATTAACAAAAATATGCCTTTTTCCATAATCCTTCCAAATAAATCATGAACGGTATATGATTTTGAAAAGGATAATGTATCCATTGCACTTTACTGACAACTAATGACAGCAAAAACAAAACACTACTTCCCTAACAGCAGATAATAGTTATAATGGAATGTTTTGTGTGTAGGAAGCTGTCAACTCCTGCTACTCTCATGACAACTTATTAGCAATAATAGGCTGTTTTCCTGTGTTTCAAGCATGTCTTTACACTATGGCTAACAGTAATAATGGTTCATCGTGGCCCGCAATTGTCCATTGGATACCAAGTCCTCTCAAATCATGTTGCTCTAGCTAATGAGGTGCGAAATCTGTGAAGAGCTCTTCCCTACCGTTGGGTAATAATGGTACATCATCGGTGACAAGCCACGATTACAATGCGGGATTCATTAGACTGGAGATTCGCCACTCCACGTTTCTTGATAGCCGTTGGCCGATTCCTTGTGGTGCTAAATTTTCAAAACTAAACGCAAGATTACTGCACTTCACAAATCTGAATGAGCATTCAACGTCCCTATGAGACTCTAAATTCTTGGCAAACTAAGCCTTGGATTAGCCATCGCAATAATGTTAAAAACTCTCTGCCTGTGACTGTATCTCTTCAAATTTGCCCACGAAGGATTTGCCATATAACACAAGCTCATTGTGTTCCCAATCATCTCAGCACGTCATGGCTATCGGTGTGAAAACAAAGAATTGTGGGATATTCAAGTGGCTTTTTATGACATTGTTGAAATCTGGAAATTTTAAAATTCAAAATGGCTGCCTGAGATTTAGTCAGTGACAGAGATAAAGTTTTATCACGCCATATGTTGAAATTTTATTGTTCACTGTTAGCAATATCAAGATTTTTTTCAAAAATCATATTTCGTGTAATAATAGAGAGAGCTTAGCAGGAAATTTCACAGGATTAAGTGTTAATTTCAGTCGTCTTAGTTTTAAAAAAAATATAATCTAAATGAGTTTTATTCTCAAAGGAAATTACATCCTTATGACATCTATGGTAATAAATCATTATCTTTAAAGGGAGGAAATAAAGAACCAACAAGATTCAGTAATTGAAGATTATATTCTCTATGGAAGCTGTATAGGATAGAGATAGCTGGAACGTAAACTTGTTTCATGTTCGAAATGACATCGTAACTATTTTTAATAAACCTTGCCACTGATGTCATCCTGCTTTTGAATCATATTTCATACGTACCAGTAAATCAGATCTCATTTTTTCAACATCTGTCCTGCAGAAAGTGGAGGATGAAAGGCTTTGTGTTACTTGGAATTAAGTCACAGGTTTTGAGACACCTAAAACTGACGTTTCACGTCATCAAAAACTTCCTGCCATGGTGAAGCTGAATAAGTCACATCAGCAGCTGGTGCCCCCAAACACTTTCAACAAATTTCAAAAGTTGCATCAGCAAACTTTTCAATCCATAAAATAAAACTTGATAAATAATTACTTTATTTATGTTAATATTAATATTAAGGGTAAATAGGTTTTGTTCGGCATTATGATGTTTTGATCTGATGAACTGAGGGAGATTTATTTAAGCAAGGATGCAGATATGTCAGGCTGACCTGGGGTGAGTGAAAGTGGTTTTTACATATCTTTTACCTATACCATGGGTGGGCACCAAGAAAATGGCTCCACATAATAATACCACAGTAACAACTGAGTCTTCCCTGTAACAGTCATATGGTGGGTTATCCCATTGACCAACAGTGTAGACCTGTATCGAGTGAGTGAGTGAGTGACAAAATGAATACATTAAATCACTGTACCATGCTTATATAGACCAGCATTAACTTAATGTAAAAACATACATAAGCTTGCAAAACAATTATGGAAATAAAAATAGATTTCAAAAGTTTATCCATACATTTTCAGTGTTCTAAATAAGGTAACATTACACTCTGCTTCTGCAGCAATGACTCAGTGTCAGGTTATCCTGTTTATGGCTGTCATCATTAACTGTAAACCTTATATGCAAATGCTTGCAACATAAAGTTCCTTTGAATATGATATCCAATTAGTCTAGATTTCCATTAAAATCTTTCTTATTTTCACGAAAATCTTAAAGAATAAATTTAGTAGTTTGCACTTTAAGGAGCACAAGATTTTACGAGGGCTGTTAAGAATCTAGAAAAGACTTGCCAAAGAGGGGTAAGTTTGCCCAGGGAGATTAAAATCTTTTCATCTGTGGCCTAAGCACCCAATAAATTAAATTTGCAGATATTACAATATCAAAATTGTTTTTAATTTGAATTCTGCTGTATGATATGAGGGGTGGCTGAATGGAACATGTGATTAGTGAAAGTTTTAAATCAGTCCTCTTTCTCAACACCACTGATGAGCTGCAAAGATATGGGGGTGAAATTCAATTGACATAAAAGGTTCCCAACATGACAGAGGTGAATAGACCCTATTTATGAAGCACAGCAACTTGCAATAAAAATTTGTCTAAATATTTACTGAAATTCCTACAAATGTGGGTCTCTTCCAACACAAAGCATTGGTTACATAAAGCTTGCAATCAATTTCATCTTTTTCATGAGATCCCATTGACATAAGGTGAAACCGACGACAGAGAGTAAAATACAGGGTTGTGACTCAGTGCCCGAAAAGGCTTCGATAAATTGCTTTGCGGGATATTTGAAAAGGGCTTGTGTTATCCTCATATGACTGAAATGACATTTCCTTTTTCCAGATATTGATAAACGCAAAAAACATAATTCCCCGCAAACTATAGAGTGGACTCCCCTTGATTAGATGTCTTGCCTTCGCGGTCAATTCGTGAAATGAACAACGTTTATATAGAGCAGCAGTTAGATTGCCCTCACCGTCTCATGTTTGCTTTAGCTCGACCAAAGAGGAACATCATGGCTTTAGAGCAATTGTGGAAAAAGAGCGTGATATCTAACATCAACTGTCAGGAGCACCTCAAATAATGGCTGCCATGACAGATTCAAATGGGATCACGCACTCTCATGACATTGGGTATCTTCATGCATAAGCTAATCTCTTATTGTATAGCTAAATTGACACACATGCGAGGCGAACACAAAAAAAAATTATTTTTGACATAAGAGGTCTCATGAACTGATCAAAAGAGCCTGAACACAGGAAATTAAATGTGATTTAACAGGGCTGCCTTGTAACAATAGGCTACTCCGTGGCACTGCAGGACCAGACAGAGATGCCAAGTGAGAAATAAATCGGCAAAACCGCAGACATAACGCAACTCAAGCCACGCTTTCTGCTCTTGTGGTTTTTGGTATAAGTGGCTGGGATGAGAATTTGTTCAGTCGCTCGTTGACAAAAACGGTTGCATTGGAGCTCGTGAGTCGAACTGATTGCCGCAAAACTCATCCCCTCTTGTGATCAGCTGTGATCTAATTCTTGCGCCAAGTTGCATTTTGTTGTTGGTGAGATGAGTTGGAAGAAAGTCGGAACAAGTGACTCGGGTTCTGGCATAGAAACATGACGTTCCATGCAGTGGGAGCATTGTGGTTTGAAATTGATCTCCTTGGATAATTGCAGTGTGTGTGGTGACTAGTCTCGCTGGGTTGATACACTTCACCAACGCTGGCAATCAACACTCACTGGAAAACTTGCCTTTGACAATAGGACCAAACATTAAAGAGACGAACTGATGTTTAATGAATAAAGATGAACAGTAATGTCAATCCCCTTGTCAACTGGGGGATACCATATTGCACAAAAAGGTAAACAAGGGATTTGGGGAAGAGTAAAATGTCTCAATATAAAGTTTGTTCACAGTTTCATTTGAGATGAAAGAAAAATCCATTTATGCAAGCTCATCTACGAAAATACCAACCACTTTGGCTAATTCATATATGTGAAAACTCCTATCGTTAATCTAACCTTAACAACAAATATTACAAGCTATGGAATTTGAAAGAATGTTTAATAATAAAATAATACAGGTTACATATAATAAAACAGGTCTAAGAAAAGGTTCATAAATAATTCTTGACATATGATATCTCCACACTAATAATACAATAAATGAAATAGCCACTCGTCAATATCTTTCCATCTGTGATGTGAAATTGACATTGACCAATAGGTCTTTTGAAGCACAAGTGTATTAATTAGTGCTCTGGCTGTTACCATTTTGCTTTTTGACATTATGCTTCCTGGTGATCTGTCAAATTAGTAAATTTATAGTTTTTGACAGCCGCTGGAGAATGTCGGTCAGTTGGGGTCAGTTGACGGATTCATCACCCTTCATATGGGTCTTGACTGGTCGCAACTCTCCCACAGATGTACACAGCACCATTAGGACATAATCAAATTTCAACATGTAATATTTTTTTTGGTACTGGTTCATTAATTTCATTTAGAAGTTATTGAATTTTCCTGTGACTTTTTTTTGCAATTCAACTGATTGGAGTTCTTGTTGATTGCATATTGAATGTCAGTTATTAAACAGTGTTACATTGAAGTTGTTATTCCATACGAACATGTGACATCAATATATGAATCGTGAATCATAACCCTTTTCAAATTATTTTACAATTTTCTCGAATTACAGAATTTTTTTTATACCTTTCACATCATTTGATTTTCAAGGAGATTAAAATAAATCAGAGCAAACCATCCATGCATGCTTACAGTTGCCATAGTCAATCAAATTTTTCAAGACGCTAACATTTACAATTTTGTTGAAATATAATAAGAGTACAAAACAAAAGAAACCAGAAAATTTAGTTCCGCTGATGTTTGGTTAGAAATCAGTGTTTTTCAGAAACAACATATTCCATTTTGCAAAACAGTCCCAAAAATTGAAAATCTCACATGATGGAGAAGGTACAGATTTTTTATTTACACATCTTCAATCTGTAAAGATCATCCAAATGTAAGCACGGCCATATGAAGTAGGAATCAATGGCTTCTGACAAAAAGACAATATCCTTCTCAAAACTCCATGAATCATAAAAAAGGAAACCACTTCATATAAATCAATTCCTTGGTCCCTCAAAAACTCCATAAAATTCTGGCCTTGGAATCTTCATCAATTTGGACGATGCGACTTTCAAAACTGGATTGAAGCTTTCACGGCCTGCCAAAGATTCTTCGAGAAATATTCATGATAGATTTGATTTTAAATTGTCTCTCGCCTGTTACTGACGATTTGACCCAGCAAAAGAAAAAAGGCATGTAAGACGAGGTTTCAATCATTTTTGGTTTGGACTCCGGTTTAATCATAACTGATTGAGTGGCGAGAAAAAATGTCAGAAAAATGAAATATCGTAATCACCAGGGCATCGGGTGTTGCCTTGGCTGGTCTATTTTAGAGTGATGTTCTACAATTGCCCAACAAATTTCTTTTCTTTGGATGCCTAAGATGAATGCCTTTCCTTTTGCTCAGGGGACATTTCTGTTGACAATGTTTTCACACACAAAAAACAGATATCGCTACACTTGACTGGTTGACTCACTATTTACTATCAAAATAATTTTGAAATACAGAGATTAGTTTATTTATCCTATGTCAGTTGTGCACATTTTAAACCTCTTGAGCTTTCTGAGTGTATAAACATGCACTTCCAGTCTTTTAATGTCACACTGCAGTATCTAATGTTGATAATTATCTTCTTTTAGCTCACCCATACCAAGAGATCAATTACTTTCACAATCCTTTTAACAATCTCCACATTAGGGAAAATATTGTAGATATTCGACCTATTGCACTGTTTGGGCATAATTAATCTTACTGGCACAAGCAAGCTCTACATGGGTAAGGGAGTGAGTTGTGTTTAATCCCTCTTTGAACAGTATTCCAGTTAAATCTTGCCGTGTCAGCTTGATGTGGGGGGAAATCCTGAAGTGATGTGGGTGTTAGACTTTAAGCACTTTGGTGAAGCCCACAAGCACATGTGCACAATGGTGTTGACAAACCTAGAAACATAATTTGGGCAACCAGGATTTGAAGCCATGATCATTGGTTTCTGTTGTGCCCAAGGAAGCAAATCTGCACACCAAATTGTGGTGCTTCAGATGTCTGGGACATCCATGACCCTTCCACATTATGAAGTTCCAACAATTTGAACTTTAAAAATAAGTAAATCTCCAATGTTGAGACCAAGAATGTGACATATTTACAATTTTGAGCAATGGGCTAGTATTCATATTTGGTGTATGATGTTTCAACATTGCTGATAAACATGCCACAAACAGTGTATTGCACGAATGTAAAAGTACCCAACTGTTTGCTAGATCATTCAGCACATTATGTTAGTACCATGGTGTCCCAATATATGCCATTGCTCTTAACAAACTAAATTGAAAATTGTCGATGTTTTGAAAAGTGCAATGTATTTATTAAATTATTCCAAATAATTATTTGAGGTGTTTGTTGATGGAAAAAAGAAAAATGCCTGCAAACAATGAAATTCAAGAAAACTAAGCTTAAATTATTGTTTGTTTGTATATTGTTTAATGCCACACTCTGCAATATTCCAGCTATATGACGTCAGTCTGTAAATATCAGAGTAAGGACCAGAAAAAACTGTTGATTGACATCATGAGCATTGACCTACGTAGTAAGGATACGATGACGTTCATTAACCAACTAAGCGAGTCTGGCCACCTGATCCCATTAGTCGCAAACAGAACACATCAGGGACTATCCATATAGCCCTTACTGTACAGTACAGAACACATCAGGGACTATCCATGTAGCCCTTCCTGTACAGTACAGAACACATCAGGGACTATCCATGTAGCCCTTCCTGTACAGTACAGAACACATCAGGGACTATCCATGTTGCCCTTACTGTAGAGCACAGAACACATCAGAGACTATCCATATAGCCCTTACTGTACAATACAGAACACATCAGGGACTATCCATGTTGCCCTTACTGTACAGAACACATCAGGGACTATCCATGTAGCCCTTCCTGTACAGTACAGAACACATCAGGGACTATCCATATAGCCCTTACTGTACAGTACAGAACATATCAGGGACTATCCATGTTGCCCTTAGAGTACAGAACATATCAGGGACTATCCATGTAGCCCTTCCTGTACAGTACAGAACAGAACACATCAGGGACTATCCATGTTGCCCGTACTGTATAGAACACATAAAGGACTATCCATGTAGCCCTAACTGTACAGAACACATCAGGGACTATCCATATAGCCCTTACTGTACAGTACAGAACACATCAGGGACTATCCATACAGCCCTTACTGTACAGAACACATCAGGGACTATCCATGTAGCCCTTCCTGTACAGTACAGAACACATCAGGGACTATCCATGTTGCCCTTACTGTACAGCACAGAACACATCAGGGACTATCCATATAGCCCTTATTGTACAGTACAGAACACATCAGGGACTATCCATGTAGCCCTTACTGTACAGTACAGAAGACATCAGGGACTATCCATGTTGCCCTTACTGTATAGAACACATTCAGGACTATCCATGTATCCCTTCCTGTACAGAACACATCAGGGACTATCCATGTTGCCCTTACTGTAGAGCACAGAACACAACAGAGACTATCCATATAGCCCTTACTGTACAGAACACATCAGGGACCATCCATATAGCCCTTACTGTACAGAACACTTCAGGGACTATCCATATAGCCCTTACTGTACAGTACAGAACAGAACACATCAGGGACTATCCATGTAGCCCTTACTATACAGTACAGAACACATCAGGGACTATCCATATAGCCCTTTCTGTACAGCAGAGAACACATCAGAGACTATCTATATAGCCCTTACTGTACAGAACACATCAGGGACTATCCATATAGCCCTTACTGTACAGAACACATCAGGGACTATCTATGTAGCCCTTGTTGTACAGTACAGAACACATCAGGGACTATCCATATAGCCCTTACTGTACAAAACACTTCAGGGACTATCCATATAGCCCTTACTGTACAGCACGGAAACAGAACACATCAGGGACTATCCATGTAGCCCTTACTGTACAGAACACATCAGGGACTATCCATGTTGCCCTTACTGTATAGAACACATAAAGTTTTGGTTTGTAGTTTAACGCCGCACTCAGCAATATTGCAGCTATATGAGGGCGGTCTGTAAATAATCGAGTCTGGACCAGAGAATCCAGTGATTAATATCATGAGCATCGATCCACGCAATTGGGATCGATGACATGCATTAACCAAGTCAGCAAGTCTGACCACCTGATCCCGTTAGTCGCCTTTTACGACAAGCATAGTCACCTTTTACGGCAAGCATTGGTTGCTGAAGACCTATTCTACCCCGGAATCTTCACGGGTCAGAACACAAAGGACTATCGATGTAGCCCTTATTGTACAGTACAGAACACATCAGGGACTATCCATGTTACCATTACTGTACAGAACACACAACGGACTATCCATGTAGCCCTTATTGTACCTGTACAGAACACATCAGGGACTATCCATGTAGCCTTTACTGTACAGAACACATCAGGGGCTATCCATATAGCCCTTACTGTACAGTACAGAACACATCAGGGACTATCCATGTAGCCCTTACTGTACAGCAGAGAACACATCAAGAACTATCTATGTAGCCCTTACTGTACAGTATAGAACACATCAGGGATTATCCATGTTGCCCTTACTGTATAGAACACATATAGGACTGTCCATGTAGCCCTTACTGTACAGAACACATCAGGGACTATCCATGTGGCCCTTACTGTACAGAACACATCAGGGACTATCCATGTAGCCTTTCCTGTACAGTACAGAACACATCAGGGACTATCCATGTGGCTCTTACTGCACAGTACAGAACACATCAGGGACTATCCATAAAGCCCTTACTGTACACTACAGAACACATCAGGGACTACCCATGTAGCCCTTCCTGTACAGTACAGAACACATCAGGGACTATCCATGTTGCCCTTACTGTAGAGCACAGAACACATCAGAGACTATCCATATAGACCTTACTGTACAATACAGAACACATCAGGGACTATCCATGTTGCCCTTACTGTACAGAACACATCAAGGACTATCCATGTAGCCCTTCCTGTACAGTACAGAACACATCAGGGACTATCCATGTTGCCCGTACTGTATAGAACACATAAAGGACTATCCATGTAGCCCTAACTGTACAGAACACATCAGGGACTATCCATATAGCCCTTACTGTACAGTACAGAACACATCAGGGACTATCCATACAGCCCTTACTGTACAGAACACATCAGGGACTATCCATGTAGCCCTTCCTGTACAGTACAGAACACATCAGGGACTATCCATGTTGCCCTTCCTGTACAGCACAGAACACATCAGGGACTCTCCATATAGCCCTTACTGTACAGTACAGAAGACATCAGGGACTATCCATGTAGCCCTTACTGTACAGTACAGAAGACATCAGGGACTATCCATGTTGCCCTTACTGTATAGAACACATTCAGGACTATCCATGTATCCCTTCCTGTACAGAACACATCAGGGACTATCCATGTTGCCCTTACTGTACAGAACACATCAGGGACTATCCATGTTGCCCTTACTGTACAGTACAGAACACATCAGGGACTATCCATGTAGCCCTTCCTGTACAGTACAGAACACATCAGGGACTATCCATGTAGCCCTTCCTGTACAGTACAGAACACATCAGGGACTATCCATGTTGCCCTTACTGTAGAGCACAGAACACATCAGAGACTATCCATATAGCCCTTACTGTACAATACAGAACACATCAGGGACTATCCATATAGCCCTTACTGTACAGTACAGAACACATCAGGGACTATCCATGTAGCCCTTACTGTACAGTACAGAAGACATCAGGGACTATCCATGTTGCCCTTACTGTATAGAGCACATTCAGGACTATCCATGTATCCCTTCCTGTACAGAACACATCAGGGACTATCCATATAGCCCTTACTGTACAGTACAGAACACATCAGGGACTATCCATATAGCCCTTACTGTACAGTACAGAACACATCAGGGACTATCCATATAGCCCTTTCTGTACAGTACAGAACACATCAGGGACTATCCATATAACCCTTACAGTACAGTACAGAACACATCAGGGACTATCCAAGTAGCCCTTCCTGTACAGCAGAGAACACATCAGAGACTATCCATATAGCCCTTCCTGTACAGTACAGAACACATCAGGGACTATCCATGTTGCCCTTCCTGTACAGCACAAAACACATCAGGGACTTTCCATATAGCCCTTACTGTACAGAACACATCAGGGACTATCTATGTAGCCCTTGTTGTACAGTACAGAACACATCAGGGACTATCCATATAGCCCTTACTGTACAGAACACTTCAGGGACTATCCATATAGCCCTTACTGTACAGTACAGAACAGAACACATCAGGGACTATCCATATAGCCCTTACTGTACAGAACACTTCAGGGACTATCCATATAGCCCTTACTGTACAGTACAGTACAGAACACTTCAGGGACTATCCATATAGCCCTTACTGTACAGTACAGAACAGAACACATCAGGGACTATCCATGTAGCCCTTACTATACAGTACAGAACACATCAGGGACTATCCATATAGCCCTTACTGTACAGAACACATCAGGGACTATCTATGTAGCCCTTGTTGTACAGTACAGAACACATCAGGGACTATCCATATAACCCTTACAGTACAGTACAGAACACATCAGGGACTATCCAAGTAGCCCTTCCTGTACAGCAGAGAACACATCAGAGACTATCCATATAGCCCTTCCTGTACAGTACAGAACACATCAGGGACTATCCATGTTGCCCTTCCTGTACAGCAGAGAACACATCAGAGACTATCTATATAGCCCTTACTGTACAGAACACATCAGAGACTATCCATATAGCCCTTACTGTACAGAACACATCAGGGACTATCTATGTAGCCCTTGTTGTACAGTACAGAACACATCAGGGACTATCCATATAGCCCTTACTGTACAAAACACTTCAGGGACTATCCATATAGCCCTTACTGTACAGTACGGAAACAGAACACATCAGGGACTATCCATGTAGCCCTTACTGTACAGAACACATCAGGGACTATCCACATAGCCCTTACTGTACAGAACACATCAGGGACTATCTATGTAGCCCTTGTTGTACAGTACAGAACACATCAGGGACTATCCATATAGCCCTTACTGTACAAAACACTTCAGGGACTATCCATATAGCCCTTACTGTACAGTACGGAAACAGAACACATCAGGGACTATCCATGTAGCCCTTACTGTACAGAACACATCAGGGACTATCCACATAGCCCTTACTGTACAGAACACAACAGGGACTATCTATGTAGCCCTTGTTGTACAGTACAGAACACATCAGGGACTATCCATATAGCCCTTACTGTACAAAACACTTCAGGGACTATCCATATAGCCCTTACTGTACAGCACGGAAACAGAACACATCAGGGACTATCCATGTAGCCCTTACTGTACAGAACACATCAGGGACTATCCATGTTGCCCTTACTGTATAGAACACATAAAGTTTTGGTTTGTAGTTTAACGCCGCACTCAGCAATATTGCAGCTATATGAGGGCGGTCTGTAAATAATCGAGTCTGGACCAGAGAATCCAGTGATTAATATCATGAGCATCGATCCACGCAATTGGGATCGATGACATGCATTAACCAAGTCAGCAAGTCTGACCACCTGATCCCGTTAGTCGCCTTTTACGACAAGCATAGTCACCTTTTACGGCAAGCATTGGTTGCTGAAGACCTATTCTACCCCGGAATCTTCACGGGTCAGAACACAAAGGACTATCGATGTAGCCCTTATTGTACAGTACAGAACACATCAGGGACTATCCATGTTACCATTACTGTACAGAACACACAACGGACTATCCATGTAGCCCTTATTGTACCTGTACAGAACACATCAGGGACTATCCATGTAGCCTTTACTGTACAGAACACATCAGGGGCTATCCATATAGCCCTTACTGTACAGTACAGAACACATCAGGGACTATCCATGTAGCCCTTACTGTACAGTACAGAACACATCAGGGACTATCCATATAGCCCTTACTGTACACTACAGAACACATCAGGGACTATCCATGTAGCCCTTACTGTACAGCAGAGAACACATCAAGGGCTATCTATGTAGCCCTTACTGTACAGTATAGAACACATCAGGGATTATCCATGTTGCCCTTACTGTATAGAACACATAAAGGACTATCCATGTAGCCCTTACTGTACAGAACACATCAGGGACTATCCATGTGGCCCTTACTGTACAGAACACATCAGGGACTATCCATGTAGCCTTTCCTGTACAGTACAGAACACATCAGGGACTATCCATGTGGCTCTTACTGCACAGTACAGAACACATCAGGGACTATCCATAAAGCCCTTACTGTACACTACAGAACACATCAGGGACTATCCATGTAGCCCTTCCTGTACAGTACAGAACACATCAGGGACTATCCATAAAGCCCTTACTGTACACTACAGAACACATCAGGGACTATCCATGCAACCCTTACTGTACAGTACAGAACACATCAGGGGCTATCCATATAACACTTACTGTACAGTACAGAACAGAACACACAGGGACTATCCATGCAACCCTTACTGTACAGTACATTAGAACACAAGACAGACAATCCATGTAGCCATTTTAGTTATCTGAGACAGCTTTTTAATTTTGCGTCAAGACTACACACGAACATTCTGACACCCTTGTGCCCAGCCCCCAACACAATACACATTGCCTCCATACAACCAGCTGTTTTTTTGTTTTACAGGCCTTCCGTTTGTTGTTGCATGCACTATTGTTTGTGATGTTCTGATTGATTTTTGATAAATATTTTCAATCCTGATGGTCAGCAAGGCAGAATGACAGTTGGCCATTCTGTTCTGCTGTTGAAGCACTAAGCCTTGGTCAGCCTGAACACCAAAAGCGCTATGTAATAACAGCATCTGAGAGTGCCATATAATAACAGCGTCTAATCTCAACTAAGTAGCGCCATGCTGTATTCCTAGCCAGACTTATGACTTGTGGTCCATCATTCACAAAATTGGTTATGGGGAACGTTTCATCAGGCCCATCTTGATGTCTGATGATAAAACGTGTTTCATGACTTTACACGGTCACTGCACAGTTGTAAATGAAGAAATTATCCGTGTATGAAAAAGCAGGCATGGACCATTAAGCTATGGGGAGTGGTGGTTTGGAACAGTTTTCATTGTTTTCCCTCTGTGGGGATTAATAACCATTGTTAAATGGCCCTGGGTTACCAAATTAAGAAACAGATGAAATTCTTTATTTTTTCAATAATGGAACATCTAGCATGGCTAATTTGGGAATTAGTGATGGCAACTGGCAAAGAGAGTTCTTTGTTAACTCCACATTTCCAGTTTGTGAGGGATGATTTCCTCAACAGATATGTTATCATAATTCTTAAATTGCACTTATTTGCTGAAGAAATTCAATTTTATCTTTGTTTTCTTTGTCATTTGTGGGACATTATGGTCTTTTGACAATTGTGGCTTGGTCTGGAGCAAAGCAACCATGGCTAATAATGTTGTTGTCATCCCTTGTAGTCAGTGTACAATGTCAAATTTTGTTAGAAACCTAATTTTGACATGTTAAATAATCCTGAGCAGAAACACTGCATGTCTGGGTTCAAATGCATGTGTCTTCTTCATGACTTAAAAAATTTGGCTCGGAAGAAAGAAATTTGAAAAACTGTGACTGAAACTCATTGTAAAATAACAATAAAGATGGCAGGTGTTTGAAAATTCCAATTCTACCGACAGCATCATATGCTTAAAGGTGACGTTAACAATACAGTTTGCTCGAGAAAACAATTCTATGACTGTCCAGAAATAGTTCCTTCTACTAATTTGTGGATATGACATTCTCAAAGCGTGTCAAGTAAATTGGAAGTTGTACCCTGAGGCTGTCGGTGATAAAAAATAGTTCAACATCCAACATGTGTACAGGACTTCATCTGCACACTTCAGGTGCTGAGCAAATTGCTGTGCCTGTGCACCCATGAGCTCATGAAATATTTGCAGGAATACCTAGGTAGGTAATGAGAAATAGTGATGTGCAGCTTTAGGGAATTACACACAAACTATGACATCATAGTTGGTATCAATGAAGGGGGCCAGAGTAGTTTTTGTCAAACTTAATGTTCTTTCCTGGAGAGAAACAATCAAACAGCTATTGAGTCATCACGACATTTAACTCTCCCCTCCCATCTCATCAAACCTGAAGAAATATTCAATGGTTTTGAGATAAGTTAATGAACAGATTCAGCCTTCAATTGCATATCAGTCCCACATGTTTCAGAGGAAATGACAAAATTCAAATTTCAAAATTACTTCATCAGCATGTCACCACCTCGCCAATAGGATGATGTGTGAAGTAATATTTGAATGTTTTTTTTCAATTCAGCTGTGGAAATGGACCTCACCTTCATTTCAGTCCAACTTCAATTCAATGAATAGAACCTCCCCAAAAAAGCTACTTAAAAAAGCTCTCAATAGCAAAAGACATCACTTCACGGCAAGGCATGTAAATATATATAAGTATTATGAAGAATTAGTCCACCGTATCCATAAAAACAAAAATATATACATTGATACAAAAACCTAACTGTTTCCTGACTGATTTTGAGTTATGATTTGAAAATTAAAACAAATACAGACCGACATACCCCATCATGTATATACTCTGAACTATATACTGTGTAAAAGAATATTTCTCAAATGATGTATGCAAACGGAAAATATTACAACAAATGCAAATACGATATTATACCTTCAAGATGCTATCTATTAAATACACAAATTCAATCAGAAATGAAATTGTTTTTTTGTACAAAGATTCATGTCAAATGCTAGCAAAGGAACACTGAACACACGGCTGCAATGAAAGAATAATCCATCCCTACTGTTCAAAATGTGATACACCAGCTATACTCTGCCAACTTCAAGTTGAGGGTTATGGAAGAAGGGAAGTAACTCCTGTTAGTTCCAATTTTCATTTCACCAACAAAGACATTTTATGACCCTTTAGTCAATAAGGGTTTTCAGTGTCATCCTCTATATCTCCAAGGCTCACATTTCGGTAAAAGTAAAGTAACCCCTGGTTACATTTCCAGGGTTCTCACATTTTCAAATTACATACTCTTGATTTTCATTAGCCAATTTGATTTGATATGCTAATCAGTCTAACAGACCAATCAGAATGCGAGTTATAAACAAGCTTCAATGTTGGTTTGGCGATATCAAAAACGGCCAGTCCCTCTGATTATGATAGAGTTTATGAGAACTTCAACATTGAAATAATGATTGACATGCAAAAGAAAGCCCTCAAAAAAGCCCAATTCCTTTTTCCTTATCTCAACGTTTGATTGGTCAGTAAATTGTTTATTAAATCAAGGGCAGGTAAGTTAAGATCGCAAGAACCATGAGAATAGATCCAGGAGTAAGTGTATGTTTACCAATATTCGAGCCCTGGATGTGTGATATACAGTAGTGCATTTTTAACAGTATATCAGTTACCTTAAGGATACATCAATATGTTCAGCTTAATATGGAAAGAAAGCAGGAAATTACACAGGTCTTATATATATGGTTTGGTACTTCCTCTTTTGTTTAATATTCTGCAATATTCCAGCTATGTATTGGTGGCCTGTAAATAATTAAGTCTGGAACAGACAATCAGGTAATTGTTATTGTGAGCAACGATCCATGCAAACAGAGTACACTGACATGACATCAACCACGTCACAGAGCCTAACCACCTGATTCATTTAGTTGCCTCTTAGGACAAACATACTTTGCTGGGCAACTATTCCAACCTGGAGTCCCCAGAGGTATGGTGCCGACAACATTGCTTCAGCTCTCATGTTACATGAATATTCTGTGAAACAACAAACAAAACAAACAGACAACACTATTTTCATCAAACAAACACTTTTGGGTGGTGGGTGGGTGGGGGGTGTTCATTTCTAAAGTTTGTAGCTCCTAAGATAGTTGTCGTTCAAATGGTATTCAGTCTAATTATGTCAATCAAGAACCACATTATCTGGGTACCATTGTTTGTTTATTTGTTTGTTATTTAACACCACAATCAGAAGTATTCAAACTACATGATCGCGGCCAGTAAATATTCAAGTCCATGCGAGACAAGATTAAACCAATGATAATGTGCGCAATGATCCACACCGTTAGGGACACCCAATCCGCAAAAAAAAACAAGCCTTATCATCTGATCTATCTGTCACTTCTTTCAAGAAACTGGGTGCTAGGGACCAATTCTAATCCAGAATCCCCTTGGGCCATTGTAAATGAAGGTCCCCAAATGTACAGCATCTTTCAGTTTCCTCTTTTCATCAGTATCAGTATCCCATGCCATGCCAAATGCTATATGCATACCTATAATCATGAAATTTCAAAATATATTTTGTTATGTGGCAGTAGATACTGTTTATTTGAAGTACTTATCAGCAAAAGCAAATGATTGAAGTGCTAGTAAAATATCCAGTGCTGCTGGGCCAGATTTTATTAGCTGTCCGTGGCAGCAAGAGTTATCAGCCTTTGTAAAAACATGAACAGGGAAGGCTACATCATTCAGAAAGTTCCGGATGGAACAGTTTCCAGAAGGCTTGCTACAGCTGTATGAGAGTGACAATTTGAGCCCTTTTAGACCTGACCGGTGTCTTATCTACCTACTAAATACAGAATGGATACCTAGTTGTAAACACCAAATTCCTGCCAGTTTCCAACACTTTTCTGGATTCAAGTACAGAGGCAGTCCTGTTTTAAGACATTTGAATTCTACGGTGACAAATATCTGAACATATATGAATGCACTTACTTTACCAGTAATTCTTGGGCCTGTTACTGACTGCAGCTGCCACTTAGACCCATTTTATTGGCTTTTGTGATTTTAAATCTAAATCTGTGAGTTTCAATATAATCTACAGATTATTCATTGAACTTGTGTGTTCATTTTATGATTTCACAATTTAGTTCTGTACAAACCTCTTCATTTCAATTAGGAAATAGCCTCGTAATAATTTCTCTACAACACTGACGAAAGGCAATAATATTCCAAGAATAGATGAAAATTGCTGATGTGGCACAAAGCATTATTGTCGCCTTCACTGACTGGTATTCCAACTCACCTGTAATAATGACATTGTGACTAGCTCCACATCCCACATATTTCACTCGACATTTGGGGTTATCCCCCTTGAATGTGAACACTGGACTTCGGTCAAAGGAGACATCATTCTGTTCTCCATGGCAGTGTTGACCAAACTCGCCACACCCCCAACACAACATGTGGGGAGTCCACCTCTCTTCTTCCTCCATAGTCTGGTGGGGACACAAAACATACATTGTTAGGAACTGAAATAAGACACTTTGATGTGTTACAATATTTCACAACTGCATTGCTATGAACTAATTTATAAAGGCCACAACATCAAAATATAATTGAAAAATGATGTCATAAGACAATGGATGATGTCATGATACAACAGATGACATCATGAGACAATGCATAACAGCATGATACAATGGATAATGTCATGATATAATGAAGGACATCACGATGGAATCGACGTAATCAAGATACAATGGATAATGGCATTATACAATGACATCATTTTGACTTATTAATAATATTATTTCACAAAATGGTATATTACCTACACTTCTGAGGTTCATTTTAGCATTATCATATGAATTATGTTTTGATGTTGTGTTAAAAAATCACGACCTTTTTTTCTTCATCCAAAAGTGATTAAAAAAAACCACCAAAAAACCCCAGTTCCTGTTACTTGTTTTGATGTTGTCTGATGCATATTGTATCCTCAACTAAATATCATCATACCCATATTGTATTTGATTATCAATAAATCCCTTATTACAATTCCGAACCCGGGTCTTTGGCATGATGAGCTTAAGAACCATATAGCGGGTATTGTCTAATGGACTGTGCTATGCCGTGTTCCCTGCACTATAATAATTACAATAGTGTAGACATTGGAATGTACATTTAGGGCTTTGTTCTTCAATATATCTATATTAAGGCATTTCTGTGAGACGAATAAGGGTCTGACACCTACGAATATCGAACAGAAACATGTATATCGTGTTTGTATTTCTTTTGACAGTTCATAAACCACACAAGCAATCATCATGATGTTGAGACCAAAGAGAGCTCAATGCGACTTGTTTGGTAAAGGACAACAGGGCAAAATTGTGAAAGGTTAGTGTTGATCGGACTGTATTGTCCATATATGGTCAATAAAGCCTTGTATTTTGGTCTAGAGTTTGTTTGTTTGTTGTTTAATGTCGCACTCAGCAATATTCCAGCTATATGACGGCAGTCTGTAAATAATCGAGTCTGGGCTAGACAATCCAGTGACTGACATCATGAGCATCGATCTACGCAATTGGGATACGATGACTTGCATTAACCAAGTCAGCGAACCTGACCATCTGATCCTGTCAGTCACCTCTTACGACATGCATAGTCGCCTTTTACGGCATGCATGGGTTGCTTAAGATCTATTCTATCCCGGGTCTTCATGGGATATTTATGGGCTAGAATTGTGTTACATACTTAAATAGACATGATGTTAATTTTAGAAAGGGTGTCCCAGTTTTGGCCAGACTTGTTGGCATAACCCTTTTATCGCCCATAATATGCAATACGTTTAAGGATGTGATGCCCCTTGTTTGTCTTTTCATTTCATTTTCGAAGCCGACGATCCTTCTGCCGGAGAAGGAAGTTTCTCTTTCAAGGCATGCACATAAAAAATAGCTGCGGTAAGAGAAAATATATGATATGGAACAATAGTGGTGGTTGTTTTCAAATAGCTTGCCTGTTTTTTCCAAGTTCAGAAAATAATTCATCTTTTAAATATTGCCTATCTGTAATAAATGTGTCATTGCTCTTCCAAAGATTATATTAAAGTGTCACTGGACTGTAGTTCTGCAGCATATTTTTGCTAAAATCCATCATTGACAATTACAATAGTAATAGCCGTGACATGTCACTTGACATCAAAATCACCATCTTACAATGAAACTCCATCCAAACCCCCTATGGCCATGAACTGTTCATCACCATGCAAGTCATCCAATACATGCTGTCTGAACATTTGTTTTCAGGGTGACCAATAATTCTTGGTTTTGTCAGGCAACAAATGCAGTTTTTATCACTGTTGCTATTAGTTCCAAGGAATGTCAAGAAGGAAGAGTTATCTTTCCTTGTCTAAACTGTGCTGTCAGGATTGTAAATGAGTTTGCCTTAGCTTCTGACAACTGAGAAAAGGTTTCCTGACCTGGTCATTTTAAAAATATAAGCTTCAGGAGAGTACTTTTTACCCATGCATTAACACATTCAGTGTTGGCTTCAACTTGGCGCTAATTACACCAGCAGATGATTGGGTCATTGGCACCGGTGGTGCCATAGCTGCACAACACAATATGGCATTCTATAACAGTATCCAGCAGAGTCTGTTTGTATTTTGTTTGTTATTTAATGCCACACTCAGCAATATTCCAGCTGCATGACAGTGGTCTGTAATGAATGGACAAGACAATCAAGTGATTGATATTGTGAACAACAATCAACGCTGTCAGGATATGACACTACTAACCAAGTCACTAAGTCTGACAACCCAATCCAGTTAGTCGCCTCTGAGGACCAGCATCTAGGTTGCTGGAAACCCATTCCATCATGGGGAGGGGGTTTGGGGTTGGGGTGGTATTTTGAGGGCTAGTGGATGGTCTTTACTTGCACAAACCAGTACATATACAGTTAGTGTATATTGAGCAAGACTGATAAGGTATACAGGCTCCTGTAGACCTTGTTTTGGTACTTTTATACAAAGCTAATACATTGATATTTTGCATCCTGTATAGGTAGGATAACATAAATCTGGCAAATAAACGTGAGTGAGTTGTTCTATGCCGAAGACACCAATATTCAAACTATATCACTACAGCCTGTAAATAATCAAGTCTGGATCAGACAAACCAGTGACTGTGTGTACAAGCAATATCCATGTCAACAGGGTAAGATACACTGAGCCAAACACAGAGCCTGACCACCTGATCCCACAGTAGTCGGGCCTTAGTTTCCACAAGCATGAGGCATGTACCAGAAGCTGTTCTGATCAGGAATCCACACGGGATGAAACCGATCAGATGGTTGTGGATTGATGACATATGGGCATTTCTTGACTTTCTTTTCATCATGCCAAGTCTCATCTCCTGAGAGTGTGTACTTGAGCTTCTGTATCGGTATTTTTACATCACAGATCACAGCTTGCTATTCTCAAAGGCCTTGATGAGTTAAATTAGTGGTCAGATGTCCACTCCTATGATGACGGGGCAAAGACACAGAAGTGTACAGCAACAAATATGCTGAGGTCAAGGAAACTATACGACTGTGCAGCTGAAGTACAGATAGACCAAGCAATGTCTATGTTAGTGTAGGCGAGTTGATAGAGCAATAAGACTGCTTTGTGTCAAACTGAGACACTATTAACACTGCACAGCCTTACAAAGTCACTGTAAGGATACAATGAAGAACATAACTTACCTCCAGATAAGCTGCATATTTGCATAAATAAAAAAAAATTAAAATGCCCATTTGTACAACACGGTGTGCAATTACTCTATTCAGCTGTCTTTACTTATCTTTATTTACTGATGAAATGCAGGTATCATTTATACATGATATTTACTAAATTGCATGATGCAGAAAAGTGCTATGTCTTGCTTATTTTATATGTCCACAAGCTTTTCTTATGAGATATATAGAGGTTATCACGCGAGTGTGTTTGGGAATGGTAAATATCCTGCATTAGGAGTAAACATTGTATATAGCGAGCCTTGGCGAGCTAAATACATAGTGTTTATTCCTAATACAGGATATTTACCATCCCCAAAAACACAAACGTGATAACCTCTTTATCATATAATCAATATATCTATATAATCAATTCTTTAATTCTGTGGTTCAAAATCGCTTTCCCTCTCTCACAAACATTACCGAAACATTGCGAGTTTTCCTGGAATGAATGCGCGCATTAATATATATTACGTCATAGGGTAAGTGATGTGTCAGTCGGACAGTGACAGTAGCCAATATAGTTCCAACTGAAATCTGTTTCTTATCCAGTAGCGAAGCAACATATACGCAAAACAACAATTGTTTTTAATTGCCTTTCGCGGCAATCCATCGGTCTGTCCGCTAGAGTAGCTGCCTTTTGTCAAAGGGAAGCTACTCTAACTCTAGTCTATGAGACGTCACGGCCACGGTCAGACGTTGACAGTCGATCTGTCCTGTCATAATGTTAAGAAGTGTAGTCAGATGTACACACAGCGACAAAACGAAACAAGGTATCAATTCAAATATATTTCGGCCAAATCCAACTATTTTAATTTGTGGAGGTTTCAAGCCGCAAAGGTCTACAAGCACAGGTATGGCTACTGATCCTGGTTAATTCTGACTTGATTGCTGAATGACGAGGGCGACGCCATGTTTGTTTGATGGCCATATGGCATCTACGACCAAAGGGGACTACAATTGAAGGAACATCTGTGTTCTGTGTGACCAGTAAAGTAATGGGTGAGTATAGCTTTCAGCAATATTCCCACAATATCATGGCAAGGGACACCAGATATGGGCTTCACATATATATCATACCCACGTGGGAAATCAAACAAGGGCTAAAGAAGTAAAGGAGTAAAGAAATGAAGCCAAGTCATTTAAGAAAGCTGAGTAATGATTGGCTCAAGAACCCACACACCTTTCATACAGATAGTTCATAAATGTGTGCTTAGGATTCACCTGATGCGACCTCCCATAACGGGATTGTCAGATCTTCATGCAAACAGTAAAATACCTTATTTTAATGAGATTGAAGAAATGATAGGACTATTTGTAAACAATAGTTAAATATAGAGATATATTGCATCAGAAAGGAAAGTAGCATGTTTATACTACCCCGAATGACCACACTGTAACTTGAATGATATGTTGCCAACCCACCTCCTCCTCCTCATCCTCCCACACTGTGTCCAGAGATGGAACATATCCAAGGGTCGAGAGGAACGCCACACAGTGTTCCATGTTGGGTGTCAACTGTCTACTTACATCACCCGGTACATGGCATCCTCACCAACATCACAATGGTGAAAAATATCCACAGGTAGCCCAAGAAAATATGAGATCACTTCATAAGAAATGTGTCAAGATATAAAGGCAGTCTTTCTTCCCACATCACATTCTTGGTATCCGTGCATGCACTGAAGGTAACTATTTCTTGTGGAGCACAGTGGGTACTTTATCACATGTGAAGTACTCCTGAACACACAGACACTGCTGATGTCTGGTTACCAAGGTAATGGCTGACTCTTGTAGCTGGAACTGCCTTATCAACTGTTCCTGATTGAATTTCTTTCACAGCAGTTATAAATAATGGCCATGTTTTCTTGCAGTAAAAGGTAAGCTTCCTATACAGCTTCAGACCAACAGTGTGACATTTAAAGTATAAAGCCATGCAGCCACTCCTTCATTCACAATTTGTAATATTAGGACTGTTTCCAGTAAGAATGTGAAAAGTGTTCATCATTCATTAGTACCACTTTCATGGTTCTTCAACACATACATGCAGCATACATAAATACATTACAGTTGATACAATACAAATGACATGTAGCAGAAATCATCCATAAATCATACTTTCATAGTGCTATATACAGTTCATGCAGCACATTCTTGCATGGTACATTCAATAAATGTTTGCTTTGCTCCAAGTGTATACGATGATTGCTACACACGGTATGTTTTATTTATCCAAGAATCATAACATCATTCAGCATTGGCTGCTGCTAGATTTTCAATCACAGAACACTCTCATCCATTGAATAAAACACTGAAAACACATATATATGGCTTCCCAACTGTAACACATATGGGTCTCCAACAACACCATTTCCATTTTTTGATCCACAAACTCCTCCAAATAAGTTTCCAAATGTGTATCCATGGATAACAAACTAGGCCTGTATCAGGTGGAGCTATTACCCAGCACACATATTCTGGCCCTCTGACACCCAACCCATTGACACCTGATAGAAGCCTATCACAGTAGTTGGCAGTTAAGATCAGTAAGGTATTGTATAGGATCACACACCCTGTCAGTGTACAAGCTGGTGTATGTCTGGAGAAAGTTAATAATCCCACCTTCAAAAGCCTGTGTGTGCATATTATCGATAACATGCACATATCAAAACTTTTATGGTTGTGCAGTTGGCAGTATATCATGGGCTAATTTGCTAATAAAGCTATGTGGTCAATTATAATTTGAATTATTTCGCGGCACATTTATTCCGGGCATTCTTGTTTATCCATATCATAAATATCTTCTTCGTAAATGAAGTGTATGCAAATATCTCAAGGTTCACATTAAACGTTCTATTTTTCATATATGTTTTAAAGTTATTCCTTTCTGAATGTATTTTTTAACCATACATACATGTCAGGGTACAAATAGGAAATTTACAGAAATTACTTTCAACTTGACATCAGGGGTGACATATAACAGTGATAAGCTTTTAAGCTGAAGCTTATCCAAAGGGATAAAGTTGTTTTTTCAACAACCAGTGGTATCAAGGTAATGGTGGAGTAATGTGTGTTATCTACCATATCTAAATCAAAGTTTCAGAAAACATAAAGTAGGATTTGCCACTGTAGATAAATTCCTTCCTG
Organism: Haliotis rufescens; assembly: GCF_023055435.1. Classification (NCBI taxonomy): domain Eukaryota; kingdom Metazoa; phylum Mollusca; class Gastropoda; order Lepetellida; family Haliotidae; genus Haliotis; species Haliotis rufescens. The sequence goes on along the minus strand of NW_025963779.1, from coordinate 52,642,284 downwards.
TTCCTTGGCAGCCCCATGAGTGGCTACTTGTAGATAACTATGCTACACTGTTAGATTGATTTAAAATATTGTTTCAGGACTTCAGTCCCTTTCCTTCCAGACATAACAGTAACATTTTCATTTGCTTCAAATTCAAAACAAAGACGTAAAATAGGAATTAATCAACAAAAGTAGTCTTAATAAAAAAATATTGTAAAAAATGTTCATATTTAACCACTAAAATATGCACATCCTGCATATCTGTCAGATAGAGTTAAAACTTTTCAGTGCCTTCAGTGACAGTTTGTAAATCGGTCATGGAAACAAATCAGTTCATATATTCCCTGTTCGGTGAACACAAGAATGGTTTTTCCGTCACAAAAACACATTTTCAGAAAGAATTTGACACATAACTCCAGTAGTAATCCCACACAACTTGCAAAAGTGACACATGGAAACCATGTCCAGAACACACTATCATGCCCCACAGATCAGGCTCCAATGTTAGGAAACAACAGTACTATCCAGGGGAGAAGTTGAGACATCAGGTCATCTTGTAATGACTCGGTCAACTGTCAATGATCCTGGTTTCTAACTGTTTATCTATAAGTGATCAGCGCTTTGTAATCCTTATTGCCTGACAGATCAGCCTTGAAAACTCACCATATTAACCCCATTATTTGCCAATGTGTTACTGCTCACACCATATATTTTGAAAGTCATATGTTATTAATATAATTTTTGATTGCTTACAGAATTTCTTTTCAAAGTCCTACAAGTGTACTTTCATACCCTAATTAAAAGAATTTGGTGTTTTTTCCCCTCTTTAGCGTGTGACATTTTAAGGGTTAGTGACACGTAACACCCTGCCACTCCAGTACAAAGACTGAACATGACAATGTCAGGTGAGATCTTACAGTGAACGTCATAACTGTAACACAGGAATAGTAGAAGCAGAACTACTGTATATAACCCACAATGAAATCTAATAAATTAAATGAAGAGCCCTTCAGATCCACTCTCAGCCGAATAAGAATATTCATGGACTACACCGGCATAAATCTACAATGTTTAGGGGGAAACAGGTATTCACAATTCACCATTTGGGCTGGCTATATAATTTATTACTGCACGAGAATGTTATGTATACTGAACAACAAAAGTTCCTGTCACACTGAATAAGATTTAATGCAAAGTTATGTTTTTTACCAAATCTGAAACAATTTCGGTTTGCAACAGATAAAAGACTCCTGTAAGTGTTCAAATGATTTAATTTGCCATACTGACTTCAGAAAATGTGTGATTTCATAAAAAACATGAACATGCCAAAATGTCAATTTACAAATCAATAGTGTGTGTGTCTACCTCTGGTTGCAATGCAAGCAACACATCTTCGTCTATGGAATGGACCAGGCGTCGCACAAAGTCATGTGGGATATCTGTTTATATCTGCCTGAGCATGTTTCGAAGTTCCTGGAGTGTCTGTGGAACACGTGGTTGACGTCGAAGGCGCCGATCCATCTCATCCCACATGTGCTCGATTGATGAAAGATCAGGGGAGCTAGCCGTCCAGGGGATGACATTCACGTTGTTTTGTTGAAGAGAATCCTGAACAAGTCAAGCAATATGAGGCCGGGCGTTGTCATGTTGAAAGGTAATGCCTGGGCCATGACGACGCAAAAATGGTAGAACAGGACTGATGATCTATTCGCGGTACCGCTGTCCATTGAGATTTCCCTCTACTACTAACAAACGGGTCCTCTGTCTTGCTGTAATCCCACCCCATACCATAATGCTGCTGCCCCCGAACCGATCTTCTTCCATGACACAATGATTGACATAACGTTCACCTCGGCGTCGGTACACTCGAATCCGTCCATCGCTGTGGCTGAGGTGAAAACGAGACTCGTCAGTGAATAGAACTTGTCCCCACTGCATGGTCGTCCAGCTTAGACGCTGTCTGCACCACTGTAGAAGTGCTTGACGGTGGTTTCCTGTCAAAATGGGACGTCTGGCTGGTCTTCTGGCGACAATCCCTGCACATCTGAGATGACGACGTATGGTTTGTGAAGATATTCGTCGAAGGCCAAGGATGCTTCTTGCAGTCACTGTTGCTGGCTGGAATCGATTTCGTAGGTGTGTTGTTCGAATCCAGTTGTCTTGTCGATTATTGGTTACGGGTGGCCTGCCACTTCGAGGATGGTCTCTGACTGCTTTCGTCTGTTGCCAACGTTGCCATAAACACCAAAAGGTGTTTCTATGGACGTTAAATTGTCTTGCAACATCACGTTGACTCGATCCTGCCTCAAGCATACCAATGGCTCGCAGACGCTCATTTTCGGAGAGGCGTGGCATTTCGTAATGTTGAATAATTGCGTAATTTTGTTGTTTTTCTGAGTGGTTGTTGTCAGCAGGATGCTAAACAATGGATAAGGAATCCCGTTAACGCACATGTTTTTATACCCATTCTTGGGTAGTGAAATACATGGGGCTTGCATAAAAGTCAACTTTTGCATGGAATGCATGCTTTTCTGTAGAAGTTGCATTTTTTGTGACTTGATTCCATACATGTACTACAATACTGAAAACCAAACTTTACTTGTTTGAAATATATGTATGTTATGTTCTTTATTAGAGATGATTTCATGTTTTTCTATATTGGAAATGTTCTTACAATGTATCAATATAAGTGTTATTATTAATAAAATTCAGGAAAAGGTTACAAATGATCTTCTAACATATTATGATAAATATCTTAATAATACATTGTATCAATAAGCCAGATAAGAAAGAGACATCTTGATCATTTGGACCAGTATTTACTTCTGAAGTTTCTGTCGATCAATGATGTGACAGATCAACTGATGCAGTTTGGAAATGGATTTTGAACAGTGTTAGGGCAAACCATTCTGTCACATACAGGAAAGTATTAAGTTTTCTTGAAATATTAATTAAAGAAAAAACCCAACATTTTGTGCGATCATTGTTTTTGCAGTATTGAAGATATGGACCATAAATATTCTGTGCATCAAACTCCCAGGAGTCCATTTGAAAAAAATATGGTTTGTTTCCTATTATTAAGATCAACACAAAGTCATGATATAATACTGCAAATGAGAGTGTCCCTGGCTCGCATAACGAAAGTGATGCATTTTTACCTGGAGAATATAAGAAATTGTACAACGTTATAACAACTTCTGGTTTATTACATGTAGGGACGTTTTGATAATCTTTTGGTACACACAGCCAGGGGATCAAACCACAAACTTCCACCCTATGGGAAGATGCTCAATCCATTAGACCACGGAGTCAGTCACACATGACCGCACAGGGATCTCAACACGTTTGACTTTACACACTTGTTACCACAATACTCAGGACAGCTGAATTGAACTGGACACAAAAGTAATTTAGTCAATATGACATCCAGAGTGAAGGTGGGAAATGTATGGTAAAAAAAAATGATATTAAACCAATCTGAATATGCAGCTTCACATTAGCATCAGAAAACTTATTCTTACCTCAAATAAGTAGCAAATATATTTCATAAAGAAAAATGTTTGGCTTTATTTGAACCATAATCACAAAGAATTCAGCCTGCAAGGTAAATATAAACTATGTCTGGGGTTCCTTGTATACTGAGTCTACAGTTCAGGCATCACTGATTACCTGTACAGAACTTGAAAAGGAACAAGTCAGTCAGATAAAATGCACAGCTGATTTGAATGAACAACAGAACTCTTTACAACAAATGACTATTCATGTGTGGTAGTCAACAAGTCCCCAAATATGATTTTATGGACGCTTCTTACAATTGTGGATTACCTGTGTGAACATCATAACCTCTGCTGTATCGTGCACAGTATGTTTTTTGCATCATACTGCATAGTTCAGACATGCTCTTGTGTCTGTGCACGTCTGTCAACAATAAATGTACATTTCACACTGTCAGGTGTCATGTGACATCATGACATCTCAAGCACTGAACTAAGTCGCTATTACAGGTCGCGTTATAAACCCATTGACAGTTTTAGTGCAAAAGTGATTGAAAATACAGATATCTTATTTTCACATGATCATCAACAATTCTGAAATTACATACCTAGTTTATCTTTGTCCCATGCCAAGTTTGAAGAGTGTGTTATGAATAGCATTTAACTGAACTGTACAAAGATCTCAACACCAAAATTATCTTCCAGACTATATGCTCAGGGTGTAAAGTAACAGCACAGATCTATAAAAACTGAAATGAGTCACAAAATTGTCATCGTATATCAAGGTCTATCCACAAATATAATAGGACCATTTCACAAAGTGTATTGTGCTAAGACTATTGCAGGACAATGTTGAAGTATGGGTGTTAAGACCGTTCACGTGTGGAATGATTGAGTGACTATGATGCAATGCTGCTGTTAGCCATACTTCAGCAATACCATAGTGATAAACCCCAAGGCTTCCTACGCTGTACCCATGTGGTGAAACAACCCAAGGCTTCCTACGCTGTACCCATGTGGTGAAACAAACCCAAGGCTTCCTACGCTGTACCCATGTGGTGAAACAACCCAAGGCTTATAACGCTGTACCCATGTGGTGAAACAACCCAAGGCTTCCTACGCTGTACCCATGTGGTGAAACAACCCAAGGCTTCCTACGCTGTACCCATGTGGTGAAACAACCCAAGGCTTCCTACGCTGTACCCATGTGGTGAAACAACCCAAGGCTTCCTACACTGTACCCATGTGGTGAAACAACCCAAGGCTTCCTACGCTGTACCCATGTGGTGAAACAACCCAAGGCTTCCTACGCTGTACCCATGTGGTGAAACAACCCAAGGCTTCCTACGCTGTACCCATGTGGTGAAACAACCCAAGGCTTCCTACGCTGTACCCATGTGGTGAAACAAACCAGGGCGCTTCAACATAAAGCTTTAATCATTTCCCCTTTGTTATTTAAAACTGCTTACCAGTATTTGAGCTATATGAAGGCAGGCTTTAAATAATTGACTCTGGACCCGACAATCAAATGTTTGAAATTATGATCCACGCTGTTGGTACAATGACAGGCAGTCAACCTAGTCACTTGGCCTGATCACCCTACCCACTGAGTCGCCTTGAAAGACAAGCAAAGGCTGCTGGGTAGGGCTGGGACAAGTCCATATTTACTACCCAGGCACCCACCCCCCTATTACCTGACCCTACCTGGGTACCCACTGTAGGTTTCAAGAGATTGGTACAAAATTAATCCCATGGGTTTATAGGAGGGTATATATTTATAGGGGATAAGATGGGTGTGGGTAGGGGACAGAATGGGGTTGGGGATAAGATGGGGATAGGTAAAAGGACAGGAAGGGGACAGGATGGGGTGGGGATAAGATGGGGATGGGTAAAGAACAGGGAAGGGACAGGATGGGATTGGGGATAAGATGGGGATGGGTAGAGGAAAGGGAGGGGACAGGATTGGATTGGGGATATGATGGGGATGGGTAGAGGATAGGGAGGGGACAGGATGGGGACAGGATGAGGGTGGAGATAAGATGGGTGTGGGTAGAGGACAGGGAGGGGATAGGATGGGGTTGGGGATAAGATGGGTGTGGGTAGAGGACAGGGAGGGGACAGGATAGGGATAAGATGTGGATTGGGAGAGGACAGGGAGGGGACAGGATAGAGATACAATGTAAGAGGGGGATTGGTAGAGGACGGGGAGAGGACAGGATAGGGATAAGATGGGGATTGGTAGAGGACAGGGAGGGGACAGGATGAGGGTGGGGACAAGATGGGGTGTATAGGGGTAGGGAAGGGACAGGATGGGGTCGGGGATAAGATGGGTGTGGGTAGAGGATAGGGAGGGGACAGGAAAGGGGTAGGGATAAGATGGGGGTGGGGATAAGATGGTTGTAGGTAGAGGATAGGGAGGGGACAGGATGGGGGTGGGGATAAGATGGGGTGTATAGGGGTAGGGAAGGGACAGGATAGGGGGGGGGGGGGATAAGATGGGGTGTATAGGGGGTAGGGAAGGGACAGGATGGGGGTGGGGATAAGATGGGTGTGGGTAGAGGATATGGAGGGGACAGGAAAGGGGTAGGGATAAGATGGGGGTGGGGATAAGATGGGTGTGGGTAGAGGATAGGGAGGGGACAGGATGGGGGTGGGGATAAGATGGGGTGTATAGGGGTAGGGAAGGGACAGGATGGGGGTGGGGATAAGATGGGTGTGGGTAGAGGATATGGAGGGGACAGGAAAGGGGTAGGGATAAGATGGGGGTGGGGATAAGATGGGTGTGGGTAGAGGATAGGGAGGGGACAGCATGGGGGTGGGGATAAGATGGGGTGTATAGGGGTAGGGAAGGGACAGGATGGATGGGGGTAGAGGATAGGGAGGGGACAGGATGAGAGGGTGGGGATAAGATGGGGTGTATAGGGGGTAGGGAAGGGACAGGATGGGGGTGGGGATAAGATGGGTGTGGGTAGAGGATAGGGAGGGGACAGGATGGGGGTGGGGATAAGATGGGGTTTTTTGGGGGTAGGGAAGGGACAGGATGGGGGTGGGGATAAGATGGGTGTGGGTAGAGGATAGGGAGGGGACAGGAAAGGGGTAGGGATAAGATGGGGGTGGGGATAAGATGGGGGTGGATAGGGTGGGGACAGGATGGGAGTGGGCATATGAAAAGGGTTTGGATACGGTAGGGAGAGAGGACAGAATATTAACTGAATACAGTACAGTTGTTGAGCTACTGGGTCTATGGCCCTAATGACTACATTGTTAGTTCCTGATGTCTGTAATTCTCATACAGACTCCCAAGCTGTCAGATCAATCAACAATCAATTGTGATCATTTTACTTCTCTTCATGAGATAATGAAGTGAGTTCCAGGCAATTGTGTTCTGGTATGAAGAGTGGAGCAGGAGCTCCCTGGGGACGGTTTCCACTTCCTGATGAGGAACGACCTGCATTGCAGACATCTCCTAGGCCTGCATAGATACAACACCTATGAAAGGCTTTTCTAGTTACATATTTTGTTACTTATTGATCCAACAAATCAATAAGCATTTTGATTTTCAATACTGATTATTCATTCAATATCTACCACACTAAATTTGACATTACTGACGTCAGCGAAGACAATGGGCTGCAAAAAACTACTTTCTGCTTACAATTCTATTTTTGTGTAAGTATGATCATGAGTGCCACCAGTAAGAATGTGTAGAAATGAGCTGATTCAGCTGACTCACAAGGTCCTTACTTCCATAACTGCGACACGATCAATCACTGCGGACTTTACTGGGAAAACACTTACAAAGTGTAAGGTACATTACCGTGTGTGGCAAAATCTAAATACAACCACACAAACAATTTGGAAACAAAAACTTCACCATGGTGTATGAGCTCACATAAGTCCAGCCAGACAGCAACTGTGACTGATTTCAGTGATTGGGATAGTACTGTACAACAATTAATTGGGATGCTAGGTTATTTTGTACTTATTAAATTTAAATAGTAATCTGACTGGCATATCATAGTGTAATGGTAATGAAAATATCCTTACAAAAAATCGAATAGTATTTCATCAAGTGCCATGCAATCTCAGTGCTTTGGCTGATACCTTGACTTCATTTACTGAGTGATTGGTTGGTGAGAGAACGGATGCATCACACTATTAAGTGGTCAGTGATCTACTGGTATTCAATCAGTAATCAGGGAAAAGGTAAACCACAAACCATCCAAAGTCTTTCATATCCCAAGTTGTGTAGAATGAAGTCAATCACAGGATTGTCTGGTCCAGACTCGATTTACAAACCGCCGTCATATAGCTGGAATATTGCTGAGTACGGCATTAAACAACAAACAAAAACAAAACATACTTTGGAACACATGCATGTGGTTGCCTCTTATACCTCACTCAGAAAGGGAAATGCTGAATTCAAAGAACCAATTGGCTCTCACAGATATTCTCCCTGGTTGTGGAGTGAAAACATCCTGTTTTACCTACCAACTGTTAGCTTGCCTGAACTAAAAGTTCATGTTAGTTTTAAGTTTACATCAAAGCTTCCGTCCATCCTTCCATCTGACTGAAGAAATGCTTTGTTTGACATTTCTGTAACCATAAGTCCTATGAAACTGAAACTTTGCAGAGATGATCAACACCAGATGTGCAAATCTGATTCAGACATTATTGCCATGGCAGCCATATTGAAAATGTAATTATTTTCCTTCACTCAACTTTTTCTAAATGTGACATTATGAAATTTGTGCCTTTGTGTGAATGAGATTTAACACTTTATAATTTTGTTATTTTACAGCATTTTAATAGGTGTGATATTCAAAATGTCTTATTCTGAGTTGAATCTGACTTTCACATACTGTTTTTAAAATGTTTTTACTTCATTTTGAAGATGAGTTTATGTAGATTAAACTTTGCATTGTATCATCCATACAATGGTGTGTCTACATTTTAGTCACAGAACTCTCATTCAATATAACCATGCACAGAGCTACAGATAAGCAGCGTATTTGCGTAAACTATGGTACCCCCCAAAAATATTAAAAACCCAATTACATTAAATTAGCATGCATACAGAAATGCATACATTAATGAAAAACTCAAATGTATAAACAAAGTACGGGTAAATACCCCAAAAAGCTTTTTCAGCATGCGTACAACGGGGCTAAATTCCAGAACACAATTACGAGCTAATTCACCTTCAGAGTCAGGCCTTTATTTAGAACTGTTATATACATCAAAAATATTATTTCATTTTTTTTTAAAAACCCAATAGAGTGATGAATATGTAAGTGAAAAAACACTGCTTACCCAATGAAAAATGTAATAACCCAATTAAAATTAAAACCTTGAGTAATAACTCAATTGCTCAAAAAGTTATCTGGAGCTCTGCATGCAGAAAATATCTAAATGTCTCCCTCATATTGCCATCTCTTGTTTTTTCATTACAGCTATATCTTGTTGATTTGTGTGATGGGTGTGACGGGTGTGATCACTTTGATTAAAAACATGAAAAGATTTGGAAAATATCTATTGACGAGTTGGTGGTGCACATGCTTTGCAAATCCTGCATTCGACCGAAATCTGCATGACAGTTTACGAACCGGATTTTGATTTCATTGCACGATTTTGAATGGACTATGCATAGACTCGTTAGTCAAAACAAAAATGTAACTCCATAATACCAGCCTAGTTCGGCAAGGGTGGAAACTGGACTTTCATGATCAGTTCTTTACTCTATACAATATCTGGGTCTGCTTGAAGATCTGATGACAACTCCACAGCAGATGACAGCAGATGACCGCAGATGACCGCAGATCAACCTTTAGAGAACTTGGACTGCCCAATCCAAATGAATGATGCATGGGTTCCTGAGCCAATCAGATGTTAGCTTTCCAAAACAATTCCGATTCATTTTTTAACCACCTTCATTCAGAAATTTTGAGATGCAGCCACAGAACGCAAAGATACTGTCATCAGTACACCTATTTGGGTGTAGATGCCATGGCTCTCAGAAGCGACAGCACCATTAGCGTTATGTGTCACCTTTCGCCGCATCGCATTATCACTCCATCTCACAATCTTAGACAACTCAATTCACAGCCAAACACAAAGTGCATACAGACAGGGAAGACCTTGATGCCTGACTGGCTGATTAGAAAGGTCACCTGATGTGATCTCCCATGGAAGGGTCCTCAGATCTTCACGAACAGAGGTATCACAGAGTAAAAGCTTGTCCAATGTACTTTTTATGGGGTATAAGAAAAAAAGACTTGAAGCTGCTTTTGTTAACCACAGCACACTAAACCCACTGTTTGATCACAGACTGTGTACAATGGATCATTCACCAGCCATACAACACAACATGCCTCAACCAGCTGCAATTAAAATGAAAATTATCATCAAACACTCTTTTTTTCAAAACATGGCGCTTTGAAATTCTTTTCCAGGTGTTTGCTCTGAATGGGTCAGACATAGCCTAGTTTCTGTTGGCACAAACAATTTTTTTTAATAAATAGATCCCCTTTTGTTACTTAAAACTAAAAACAGATTCAGATAAAAAATATTGACAGAACCTCATATGCTGTATTAAATGTCACTCAAACAATTGTCAAAAGGTGGTGCTTAAACAGTCCAATTTAATTAGCAGGAGAGAAGAAACTTAGATCAAACATACATTCTGTTACTGTAATCATTTTGTAAAAGCTGAAATCGTTAATGATGTGCATGATGTTCTCCTACTATAATAGCAATCACTCGTCTCCCATGCACTGCTGTTGATTCAGCAAGCAATGTCCAGTATCATTACTTTGCTACGTGATAAAAATGCAAATATTGAAAAGAAATAATCTGTATCATTATTGTGTTTCAGTTTCATCACGCCAGCCAGGTTGATGTGGGAGGAAGGCTTAAAGCGATGCAGGTATGAGGTGTTTACCACTTGGTGAAACTAGTGTGCACAAGGTGGCAAACCTAGAAACATAATCAGGTAGGACTGGGATTCAAACCCACAATCACAGGATTCCGCCATACCAGTAGCATTGCTGTGCCTTAGCTAGAGGAGCGGGCCGTCGATGTACCTATGGAAAAGAAACCTGGAACATGCTTAATGAAGTGTATGATTCTCAAAATAAACCTGGGATTTAGAAAATGGAAAGAATATTATCAGTCTCAACCGTTATCCAGCTTATGGTGAATGGCATTCTTGAAGTTCTTAAATGGACGTAGCTTATGGGTTTAGGTCGCACCCAATAATTTCACAACACAGTGGGTACTGTTAATGAAAACTGTCATGGCTGAATGACTGCATGCATCTGGCACATATTGCAGCCCTCTGTCTGGTGACCAAATTCAATAAAAGTTACCCATATTTTTCATCAAGTCACCTTGTGTCTACCTCATATAAACTCATACATAACCTTTAGATAAGTACAAATATTTAAATTCAGGATTCTGTCATGAATACTCAACTTATGACCATGAAAGAGCATAATTGATGTTTTGACAAGGTATTAACAACAAATCTAAATCCTGGTGTTAATTCATTTTGAATTTTGCTTCATATGAAGTTGTGTTGCCATACTGATTCCTAAAATATTGCTTTGGAAAATATATAAGCAACAAGGTGGTTTCCCAGAAGAAAAAACGTGAAATTTGAGGGCATAGCTGGTGTAGATCTGTAAAACAACAAAACGACTTGTCTGTCCTGACCCAAGTGACTTACATGGCTGATTGTTTGGAGCAGTGTATAATTCTGATTGTAGATATAGTTCAATTATTGATTACAAGCCCACATATTTAGTTTGTGAGGACACACCTGTCTCCCTCTCATACAGCAAGTCCACAAGATTCAACTTGCTAAGCTGCTAAGCCTCAATAGTGTAGACTATTGTGTTGACATTCAGGTAAATCAAGCATACCTGGATTACATGGCCAGATGAGCTGCTTATGGTGGATCAGACAAGCTCGTCAACAGTTGTGGTTGATTTTAATTAAGGGCAAACAGACTAATATATTTGTTATTTGCTTTGATGGGAACAGTACTATTGGTGAAAGATCTCTGCTTTACATATGTAATCCCAGTATGCCAGAATAACAACACAAATGCCATGAACTTTAAAGTTTCTAAAATTCAAAGACGAAAATAAAGTCACTTCCAAGACAGTCACTTAGTCTTGATGGAAAAGATCCTCTCATAACTGTCCTCACTTAACACAAAACCTTGCTGACTCATGTAGCAACTTTGGCATTCCAAATGGCACAGTTAATGTTATTGTTCAAGAGACAGGAGGGGGTTTAATATTGCATTCAAGAATATTGCACTTATAAGGCAACATGCATGTTTGTGTGCGCAGATGCAGGCATGCATTCATGTGTGTGTGCTTGTATTAGCCCGGACAAGTGCTAGTTTTATAGTGCTGGCCAGCTGAGATTCAACACTGCAGTTTAACATAGGATACCCTACTATGACACATTATACTGACTAAAAGCCGACCAGTCCTTGTATTATCCCCTTTATTCTGAGCGCCAGGCAGAGAAACAGAAAGTACAATCTTTTAACGGCTTTTGGTATGACGTGGCTGGGAATCGAACCACCGGCCTTCAGATGCACTATCAACAAGACAACAGAGGCAGACCTCATTGTTCATGTAATGACAACAAAGACTGTGTAACCAGTCATGTTGAAGAGCCCTACGTATTAATCCTTGCGATTGGCTATTGTGTGAACATGAAAAACAGTACAAGTTTAGTGAGTTGGTGTATCGCGACAGGTTTACAATTGGCACACAGCTCGTTTCAAAGATAAGGTTAATCTTTCATTATTTAAGTAAAATTATGTATTTTGTATAATCATTTATCTCGATACTGGTCCATATATATCATGTGTCGTATTGAGGACCATGTTTTGTGGTGCATTTGAGATTTGTATTGTTCCACCCTTACAAGACATATATATGAACAGGTACATTTAGTCATATGAAAATGTGTTTTTGTTTGTTGTGTAACGCCGCACTCAGCAATATTCCAGCTATATGTTGGCGGTCTATAAATAATCGAGTCTGGACCAGACAATCCAGTGATTGACATCATGAGCATTGATCCACGCAATTGGGATACAATGACATACATTAGCCAAGTCAGCGAGCCTGACCACCCAATCCCTTTAGTCGCCTCTTACGACAAGCATAGTCGCCTTTTACGGCACCCATGGGTTGCTGAAATTGGTTGGTTTGTTGTTTTACGCCGCACTCAGCAATATTCCAGCTATATGACTGCGGTTTGTAAATAATCCATTCGGGACTTCTATGAGAACATAGTCGCTTTTTACGGCAAGCATGGGTTGCTGAAGACCTATTCTACCCCGGATCTTTATGGGTCTGAAAAATGTGTACCATGAATCTATTATACAAGTCACACATGTGATAACAGGTACAAGTCATGTATCTATAATACAAACAAGACAAACTTGTGATAACAGGTATAAGACATACGTCTACCAATAAAAGGCATACATGTATTATGCAAGTGCGCCAATAAAAGGCATACGTGTGATTTGAACCCTTCCTTTATGAAGCTTACCACATTCCACTGGGTCTGTTACTAAAGAAGACAAAAGACCCAATGAAGCATGAAAGAGAAGATCATCAACTGTCTGATCACACAGAGATATGCTGACACAGATCACACCTTAACCCACAGCAGGCAGCAACTGGAATATTGCGATGTGCACGGAGAGATATCTTCAGATCATAAGTCTCGTGTCACCAACTTAACAAGAATTTCCACATGATAAATGGGCTCACATGCTTAACCAGATATTGATATAGTAAATTATGGCTGGAGTCAGTAATCAAATTGATTTATGAAATATCTTGGTTCAAGAGTAAATATATCGAACTATGAGTAATGTTGTTTTGATGAAGTCCCCTCTAACAGGTAGATCCTGCTGGACACAAGTCACTGGTCCTTGTAATACAAGACTATTTATGACAATCTCCATGTGTATCCAAAACAATTCTATCCTCCAAAGCAAATATTACCCTCATCAATAAGCAGATATTGTTTAAAAAGACTGAGGCTGAGCAATAATTTGACTTGGCATGAAAATCATTAGCATGTCTGAAAGATTTTTCATTATCTCTACCAACATACTTTGAGATTCTTCGCATCTAACCTTACGAATAACAGGTGTATGTTACATCCAACCCTAACAATAATGTGTTACATGTAACCTTGACAACAGGTGTATGTTACTTGTACCCTAATCAATAACAGATGTGTTACCTGTACCCTCATCAATAACAGATGTGTTACATGTACCCTCATCAATAACAGATGTGTTACATGTACCCTCATCAATAACAGATGTGTTACAAGTAACCTCATCTATAACAGATGTGTTACATGTAACCTCATAAATAACAGATGTGTTACATGTAACCTTAATAACAGGTGTATGTTACATGTACCCTTATCAATAACAGATGTGTTACAGGTACCCTCATCAATAACAGATGTGTTACATGTACCCTCATCATATTAGATGTGTTACATGTACCCTCATCAATAACAGATGTGTTACATGTACCCTCATCATAACAATGTTACATGTAACCTTACAAGGGGTATGTTACATGTACCCTCCCTCATAAATAACAGAAGTGGTACATGTACCCTCATCAATAACAGATGTGTCACATGTACCTCATCAATAACAGATGTGTTACATGTAACCTAATCAATAACAGATGTGTTACATGTACCCTCATCAATAACTGATGTGTTACATGTACCCTCATCATAACAGTGTTACATGTAACCTTACAAGGGGTATGTTACATGTACCCTCCCTCATAAATAACAGAAGTGGTACATGTACCCTCATCAATAACAGATGTGTCACATGTACCTCATCAATAACAGATGTGTTACATGTAACCTAATCAATAACAGATGTTGTTACATGTACCCTCATCAATAACAGATGTATGTTACATGTATCCGTATCACGAACATGATAAATAAATCCTACCAGGTTCAGAATTAACACTAGCATGTAATGTAATATCCCCTGGAGGAAAGACTACATTGATTTTGATAATCTGTCTGGTGGACCTTCTTTATGACAAAAATAGAAATAATGTTACATCTAATTATGCTTGTTTCTTCTCTGCCTCGTAACTTAATTAGCACAGACCTCACGCCCTTACTTACCCTAAACACTCCCAAACATGATTTCTAGGTAATTTCAATCAATTGGTCCTAACTCGGAAATAACTTCTTGCTTCAAGTATGTATCTGACCTCTGAATATCAGTTCTAACCTAAACTCTTAACCCAGGCAGTCCACAAACCACCCCAACATTTCAACTGCATCTGTCATTCATCCATGGACATAAAGATGGCTTGACATATATTAAGAAATGTGATTTTATATTTTCAGTCTACATGGTTTGATCAGGGGTTATAATTAATTTTAAGAATCCTTACAGGCAATATGAGAGATCTGTAAAGTAATGAAATGGTGTAGTGAACTGTACTGTAATATTTGATAATTACCTTAACTACAGACTTTCATATTTCTTGTCACAAATTTGATACAATGAATATTTGTGACCCTCGGAATGCAACATATTCTCTTTCCTCTATACATGTGTGTACTGGAAGCACATTTCAGTGTCACAAACCCAATTGATATATCAACTTTTTGGTAATGTACTAGTTATGTACATCTCATGTCACAAATATATTCGCCTTTGTGAATTTATGTCCTTACGCCTACCGTTTTGCTCATATATTGATAGATTTACTGTTGAACACCTGAGTTAAATACTCAAGTGAAGGTTTATATAAATATAGACATGTTCTACTTACTTGTCCTGTTTTAAATCCCTCCTCCACGAAACATGTTGAATATCACCTCCCAACGCTAGTAATGTCTCACACTGATGGATGTATGTCACTGTAAAACACTTTCATTTCAGTCATGCAATGTACATATTATCTTCACTGGCTGCACTCTCACCACCACAGGCCTGTACTTATCAGTCTATTCACTTGTAGATTTCAAAATCAATCCCTTGACATGGTCATTGTTGTACTGAACCACGTCTCTAGCCTTCCGATAGCTGTGGGCAGTAAATGGGTTAATAATAGGCACTAAGCGTTACCGTGAAGGTGGCATGTACCTGTAAACATGAATATAGACAGGCTATTGTGAAGCAACTGCAAGCCTAGTGCTGATTGAAATGTACGCGCGCTGATTTCTCCTCAGTGGTCCTTAGGGGGTGGATATCACTCATTGCTACCTGACAGAAGGCTGGCTAATGTCCGTATGAACTATTGATAATGTGTAAAAGTAGATTTACTTCAGGGGGACATTATGTGAAGTAGGTTTGTGAGAAGTGCATATGCTTGCTTGATAAGACAGACAAACAAGCGAGGCAGTCGGTTTTCTTCACTTCAACACTGAGAAATATTTGTCTCTTTACTCATGACACCATCCCATAAGGTTAGCCAAAAAAAATAAACAAACTTGAATTCATGACATAAATTTCATTCAGGGGATATTTTATGGTTTTATTTTATGTAACATAATTTTCTAATACACAAAAATAGTGAGTGCGCAGACACATCAGATGATCCATTAAACTCAATTATTGCCTGCAATGATGAATTATGGTCAAAATATAAGTTGCAACAATTGTGGCAATTTGCTTTTAGTTTGATATTATATGTTGTTCATATGTTCAAACATAAAATAAATAAATACATACATAATTACACATGGTAACATCAGTAATATGTAACTAAGGCCACAATAAAAATTTTTTTAGATTTTCATCCAAATTTTTAGTGGACGTGATTGCAGGAGACATTTTACTTATAACTATTTTTTCCAATAAAATGTTCAACGCAACTGTGTACATAAACTGTTGATGGATGGGATTCACATGAAGCATGAATGTTTCACAGGATATTTTCCATTCTTAGTAACTTAATATAAGCATTTATTCAACTTGGATATTATTTAAAACCTTCTATCTGGAATTGCTTTGTCACTGATAAAGTTATGAAATTAAAACGTAATAAACATAGTATGAATGAATGAACACACAATTCCAATTCAACCAAATTCATCTTTTTTGCATCTAAATAATCATCCCTCAGTAGTTCACATGTAAATGATTATCTGTAATCTTAAAACCTGAGACATTCAAATAGATATTGAAGTTTTTAACTTTGTGAGAAACATATTTCAGGAGATATCAGATCAGTAGTATGTGTAATATAGTTAACCAGTACTATCAACATGCATGCTGCAGGAGTTATAGACACATGTCATGATGAATAGAATTATTTGCATATTCCAATATGCGAGTCGTCTGTGTTGATTCTCAGTAGGAAGTGACAACATCGAGTTGATGGCTTGTAGTATATACAAATTTATTTTATACAGGTAGATTCATACAAGATTTGGTTGTTTGGTTTGTTGTTTAATGCCGCACTCAGCAATATTCCAGCTATATGACAGCAGTCTGTAAATAATCAAGTATGGACCAGACAATCCAGTGATTGATATCATGAGCATCGATCCCCGCAATTGGGATCGATGACATGCATCAACCAAGTCAGCGAGCCTGACCACCCGATCCCGTTAGTCGCCTTTTACGACAAGCATAGTCGCCTTTTACGACAAGCATAGTCGCCTTTAACGACAAGCATAGTCACATATATACAAGAAGCAGAATGTGCCAGTCAGCACATTGTTGTAGTGGCTGTTGTGTTGTGTTCCAACATCATGCGTATTTCTCACACTGGCCTGCCAGGCCATTTAGTGTGGTTTGACAAAAATGGAAGGTTTGTCCGAGAGAAGAAGCAACCTGAGAGGGTGTTAGGGTGGCATATTTCAGTTTTTCAAGAATTTATAATTTGGAATTTTGCGGGAGGAGGAGGGATGAAGGAGAGTTGGGCGGGTGTGATTTGTTTTTTATTTTGTTTGTTTTGGGTTTTAGATTGGCAGTGATTTTTTGTTTGGTGTTATTATTTACTGCCTAGAAGGCCAGTTTTAATAAGGAGTGAGTGAGTTGGGTTTAACGCCGCTTTTAACAGTATTCCAGTTACATCGCGGCGTGTCAGCTTAATGTGGGAGGAAAGCCCGAAGTGATGCAGGTCTCAGACATTTACCACTTCTGTGAAACCCACAAGCACAGGTATGGTGCTGACAAACCTAGAAAAATAATCGGGTAGAACTGGGATTCGTACCCACAATCATAGGTTTCTCACATAGGATGCAACTCTGCGCAGCGAATCGTGGCGCCTCAGACGACTGGGCCACCCAAGTCCCCCTTCAATAAAGGAAGATGTCTATGGCTTTAAAAATTTGTGCTTTCTTTAACAGGCTGCGGAGTGTTTGTAATGTTAGGTGTTTGTTGATATCCATTTTGCTCTGAAGCATCATTCTGTTCCTTTCCTTCCTTTACTTTCTTCCTGTTGGAGATTTAACATGCACTTTCCAACATTATGCATATTTTGAACACGGTGCCCGCCAGGCCATTTAGTGAGGTGGTGGAAAGTGGGCATTAGGTGTAGGTATGAGTTTAATTTAGTGTGGCCTGTTTGAAGTTTTGTTATTGCCCTGTTAATTCTTTTGGTTCTGTGATAGATTTTTGGTTTTTGAGTAGCTTTTGTAGCAAGTGTTTTAATTTTCTGTTTGATTTCTGATATTTGTTTTGCCACTTTGGAAGATTTTCCCCTAAGTGATATTTTTAATTTGGGTTTTAGATATTGGTAGGTTAATGCTTATTTCTTCTAGTTTTAGCGCTGATTTGGCTGTTGCCAAACACACCGATGTGGGCAGGGATTCATATTAGTTCTATCTCTTTGCTGAGTTTGATGAGATTGTTGGCACTTCTAAGTATCTGAAGTATTGGTTTTGGACGTTTTTTAATGTTTTTATTTTTCATTGCCTGCAGTCCACTCAATGAGTCTGTAAGGATAAAGGTTTTTTGGTGTTGTTTAGTTTGGACGCTGTGTTGGGCTGCTGTTATTCCCATTAATTCTGCTGTGAAGATTGATTGATTGATTGATTGTTGGGGAGCCTACAGGATTTGGTTTCTGTTGTAGGTTTGTCGATGTGGGTGCTGAAACCTGTACGTTTTGTGTCCGGGTCAAAGGACCTGTCTGTGTATATGTGACACCAATTTGGCAATATTTCATGTATGTATGCTAGTGTCATATATTTGGTGGTATTTAGGTCAATTTATTTAGTATGGTAGAGAGAGCTATGTCTATTTTGGGGGTTTTGAGTTTGGTTATAAAAGAGCTATTTGGTGCTGTATTTAGTTTTAAATCGTTTGTGTGTGTTTAAGTAGTTTACTATGCGTTGGAAACCAATAGAGTTTTTTTTCAAACTAGTGCTTGGAGGAGTATTTTATTTATTGTTAAGCATTTTTTGGATCTGTGGGTTATCTCGGTTGGAGGCCCAAAATTTCATTGTAAGTTGTTCTTGGTGAAGATCCAGAGGGATTTGGCCTGTTAAAGCCTGCAGTGTTGTACGTGGTGTGTCCTGTTGTGTGCGTGTGATTACCTGAGTGCTTGGTATTGGAGCGAGTTTAGTTTAATTTTGAGTTAAGAGTGTTGAGAATTTGACATCAATAGTCTATTTTGGGTCTAATTATTGACTTGTATAATGATATTAGGGTATCTTTGGAGGCTCTGTTCCTTTCCTCCCAGGACCAAGTTTATGTAGCCACGGTCACCTGACAAAGATTAAGTCATATATATATACAACAGTAATTAATGAGGAATGATGTTGTGGCACAGCTCCTTCAGGGAGGCTGAGAGGGTAGGGTTCAATTTGGCTACAGTGTTATCAAAACAAAGTTATGCACCAGTGACGAGAGGGGTAATAAGCCGACCCCTTCAGAAGCAAAGGAGATGGGCCCATGTAAAATAAGATGAAGAAGAATAAGAGAGAGTTGAATGTATTCAGTATATATAATGACCAAATATAACATATCATAGTATAGTCAACTCATAGTACAGCAATACTCTTCAACACTTATAAGAACTGTTCCTTACAGCTTTTTCAAAGTTCTGTACCACTTGGATAAGGGTTAAGTAATTGGGGTGAGGTAGACTAACATATAGTCTATGAAATCTTATATTACACAATGCCCTTCTCGACTCTAAAATTAAACAAATAATTTTCCTGATGCTGATTTCATATGTGAAATAGAGGTAGCTAGAGCTGGCTAGACTTGCTTCAGTATACATAGCATGTTTTTTTTAATAAAATAAATATATTCCACAGTCATGGTGCAGGACTAGGATGAGCCCTCAGGGCTGTCTTGTTGACAACCAGGTTTCTAACAAACTGCTGTACATTTACCAGAACATCCTGTATCTACACATCTCCAGTGGACGCATGTCAGTTGCGTATTATTTAGTCTGTATCTTAAGCCATTAAGAATGACCTGCCATCCTTCTTGTTAGGACGCATCATACTCTACACACCTTCACTTATAGAAAGTTACTAACAACAAAACTCCTAATAATTAATTGACTTGCCAGTGTTTTTGTTTTTTACTGAAAGGAAAGATGTCAGTTAATTCTTGGCTTTGAACTCCTCACAGGCAGCTTGGGTTGTATACTCCCCAGGGAGCTGAGAATAAATACAAAAAAAACCAAGCGCACACTGAATTATTGACCAGGGAGATACTGTTAGAGCTTTGAGCATACACCTTGTGTTGGGAGTTTAGCGAAATATAAGTACACACATTATTATTATTAATATACCGGTAAGCGTAAATAAACATTCTGTCTCTTGTTATTAGTAAGCCACATATTTGGCATGATCAGTGGTTTAATGTTTTTATACCAAATTAACTGAAAACAAAGTCTTTTTTCTGATTTTGCATATATCATCTTTGGTTTGGTACCTATGCAATCACAGAGGTGTCTCAAGACCACCTCTAGACAAACAGAATTCTAGGTCGTCTCTTGAACTTCATTGTTCTTTGTAGACTAATCATTCCAACCATTGTTTCGTTTTTTGTAGTTAGTTTCATTTGAAACAATAGCTTGACTTATTTTTTCCTTCTTACTATTTACATGAATGAACTAAACAAATGAATCTATATCAGAATTACACAGTAAATGAAACGTCGCCCATACAAAATACAGCTAGGTAGTATTGTATATTGTAAGGGCGCTTCTGTCAGTTACAGTTTGAATGGACTTCGTGGAAAATGGTACCCGCATAGACGGCACTGGTTCAACCATTCCTTGTCTTGATAACAACGAACACCAAATAGTCGACACCAAAACGTTTGTTTGGACTCACCGAAACACGAATATCATCACCACTCTCCAGTCGCTGTTTTTTTCAGGCGCAGACGTACCTGAGCACATATCTGCACGTGCTCTTACACCATCACTCATTGGCTGATTGTCAACGACGAATATCACGAATGACATGGGTTTCAGAAGCCAGTGTGTCTGTCTCGGAAGCGGTCTGGTTTTGGATATTTTGACTGGATTAGATATGATCTTCATTTAATTGTAAAAACGTTAACTTATATATCATGAATAAACTGCTTCCATGGTGTGGATTATGATATTTGAATTCTTGGAGGGTTCAAGATTTATATACTATTTTCTGTATAGCTTATTGTCAGCGTTGGAAGAATTAGCAAGAAGTTCACAACACATATTGACAATTCTCAAAATGTCCTTGTTAGCTGGATATCCACCCCAAACATCCTGGCGTTTCCATCACTAGAAGTTTAAGTTAACATGGCTTTATTTCTGAACTCAGTGATTATAGATTTTTTTATATATCACTAGGGGCTGTGGGGTTAAAGTGTTCGCTCGTCACGCCGAAGACTCGGTCCGATTCCCCACATGGGTACGATGTGTGAAGCCCATTTCTGGTGTCACCCGCCGTGATATTGCTGGAATATTGCTGAAAGCGGTGTAAAACCACACTCGCTCACCCACTCTCTCTATGCCACTACATATAGAGTGTGTAGTGCGTGAGTATGGTTTTACGCCGCTTTTAGCAATATTCCAGCAACATCACGGCGGGGGACACAAGAAATGGCTTCACACATTGTACCCAAATCGGGAATCGAACCCGGGTCTTCGGCGTGTCGAGCGAAAGCTTTAACAACTATAGGCTACCCGACACACAGAAATGTTTTTACACAACATTTTCGCCATAATGTTTTCATATTGCATACTTTCCGGTCGACTATCTGTACTGGACTTTTACCAGGGCATAGTCTAAAACGCTAGTCCAAAGGTTATTAAATAGTATTTTCGGGAAATGATGGACAAATTCCGATTAACTGACAGTGACTGAACTGAAAATGGATCAATGGTTGTTGGATAATGTTTTATCTACCACCCCTGCATGTATGGTTTGATGCTCTATTGAAGTAAGGTGGTTACAATGTGTGATATATGAGAGTGCCATGTTGGTCTGGTGACGTGTGTGATGTGTTTGGTGCCATGCTGCAATTGGTCGAGTGATGTGTGAGAGCGTCATACTGATCTGGTGATGTGTGTCTTGTGCGAGAGTGCCATTCTGATCTGTGACCTGTGTGATGTGTGAGTGCGCTATATTGGTCTGGTGTGTGATGTGTAAGAGTGCCATCTCTGATGTGTGAGAGTGAGATGTTGGTCTAGTGACGCATGTGATGTGTGAGAGTGCGATGTTGGTCTAGTGACGCATGTGATGTGTGAGAGTGCGATGTTGGTCTAGTGATGTGTGTGATGTGTGAGAGTGCGATGTTGGTCTAGTGATGTGTGTGTTGTGTGAGTGTGCCATTCTGATCTGTGACCTGTGTGATGTGTGAGAGTGCGATGTTGGTCTAGTGACGCATGTGATGTGTGAGAGTGCGATGCTGGTCTAGTGATGTGTGTGTTGTGTGAGAGTGCGATGTTGGTCTAGTGATGTGTGAGAGTGCGATGTTGGTCTAGTGACGCATGTGATGTGTGAGAGTGCGATGCTGGTCTAGTGACGCATGTGATGTGTGAGAGTGCGATGTTGGTCTAGTGATGTGTGTGTTGTGTGAGAGTGCCATTCTGATCTGTGACCTGTGTGATGTGTGAGAGTGCGATGTTTGTTGGTCTAGTGATGTGTGTGTTTTGTGAGAGTGCCATTCTGATCTGTGACCTGGGTGATGTGTGAGAATGCCATTCTGATCTGTGACCTGTGTGAGAGTGCGATGTTGGTCTAGTGATGTGTGTGTTGTGTGAGAGTGCGATGTTGGTCTAGTGATGTGTGAGAGTGCGATGTTGGTCTAGTGACGCATGTGATGTGTGAGAGTGCGATGCTGGTCTAGTGACGCATGTGATGTGTGAGAGTGCGATGTTGGTCTAGTGATGTGTGTGTTGTGTGAGAGTGCCATTCTGATCTGTGACCTGTGTGATGTGTGAGAGTGCGATGTTTGTTGGTCTAGTGATGTGTGTGTTTTGTGAGAGTGCCATTCTGATCTGTGACCTGGGTGATGTGTGAGAATGCCATTCTGATCTGTGACCTGTGTGAGAGTGCGATGTTGGTCTAGTGATGTGTGTGATGTGTGAGAGTGCGATGTTGGTCTAGTGATGTGTGTGTTGTGTGAGAGTGCCATTCTGATCTGTGACATATGTGATGTGTGAGAGTGCGATGTTGGTCTAGTGATGTGTGTGTTGTGTGAGAGTGCCATTCTGATCTGTGACGCAAACAGCAAACCTGTTTCAATATTCGTCACCACTCGCCCCTTTCCGTAACCTCCAAGTAGATTCAGCGTGTCCCGGAATGACAAGAACCGGTCAAGAACGACATGCTCCGCCCCAAAGCGCAGGCAAAATGACTGTTTGTCCTTGCACGACTGATTATCCGGCGATTATCTCCCTTGTCGCCATGGTGTTCAGAAGTAAACAGATTTATGCTGACAAATAATCAAAACAGTATAAACACACGTTGTGAGCACATTTGTTTATGAACTGGGACAGTGAACATGAAACATGCAACAGGATTAATCATCACATCACTACATACACAGAACACTGGAGGATCGACAGTGAATGGACAGATCAAATCTCTTGTCAACACACGAGGCTCTGTGAGGTGAGTGATAACTCGTTCTGTGTTACTTATAAAGTATAAATTATAATGCTATTTGTTCACCTGTCATAGCCGGATATTGTTTCAAGTATTATCGTTCTGGGAAGATACAATGCTTGTCCTGGGCCCCGGACAGTTAGAAAGCGTGATCTGGGCCCCACAGCGCCAAACGCTCCGGCTGCCACATAACTAATGAAAGCTCAACCACACGGTACAAGTTGTATACAATTTGTTGCATGCAACAAAATATTTGTGAATCGTTTAGCACGTAAGCACATTTTCTGCATAGGAGTCTAATGGCATAGCTATGAAATAAACTCACATCCTGAAATTAAACTGCCTAGTTTTTGTGTCATAATTGTGTTATGATATTGCTATGGGTTATGATATTGCTATAATAAGACCCGTGAAGATCCGGGTTAGAATAAGTCTTCAGCAGCCCATGCTTGTCGAAAGAGGCGACTAACGAGATCGTTGGTTAGGCTGCTGACTTGGTTGAGGCAAGTCATATCGTATCCCAACTGCGTGGATCGGTGCTCATGATATCAATCACTGGATTGTCTGATTATTTACAGACCGACGTCACATAGCTGGAATATTGCTGAGTGTGGCGTTAAACAACAAATAAACAAACAAACTATAACAACAATATTCTACATTTCCAGCTTTGTCAGCGATGTCTCGAGATCGCAATAGTACGTGGCTCAGACTCACGGGGAGATTTTAGGGCTACAAGTATATCTTTTGAAATAACAACTTCACACAACTCAACCATTTGAAAGTTATGATGTAAATAACGCGAGTTATGATTTGCGTACCTGGGCCCCGTGAGATTAAACTGTCACACCTGCAATCAAACTGGGGGCTTTACGATCTTGAAACAACGAGATTAGAACAGTACAAACTCCATTCTGCAACTGTCTTGTTGATCTGCCAATTCAGTATGTCTCAGCCTCGTGCATACAAATTGCTATCCTAAGTTTGTTTGTCAAATACTTCCTTAATATTGCACCTGAATTTGTTTTGCAAAGTTTAACCAAAGCTCACAACAAATACTCCGAAAATGTTGTTCTAATCGTTCACGTTGCAATAACTGTATGCTGTTAACTGTGTATTAACAATATTGATATGAGAGAATTCTGGATGTGTACGTTTTACCTGTGCCAGCTCTTTCATGAAAAGGTTTGAAACTTCAGTGCTGATTTCTACACTTGGAATAATTTCTTCAGGAAGGTAGGGATAGATACCTGCACGGGGACAGATGTCCTCACTGAACGACACCTGCTTTGGGTAGTCACGCCACTTAACCAAATACCATAGTTCACAATCTAACTATAAATTGTATACAATCAGTAAACTTATAACGTACTTTAAACACATGATTTAGTTAACACTTATAAATCTCAGATATGTATCTTTATTTGCTGTGTTAGATATTTTAAGTATATGTTTTTGTTTAAACAATATTTTATTTTCATCAAATGAAAACAGGCATGATGCCTACCTGTCTCTCCAGTACAAATATAATTGATATATTTCAGTACAACAGGCTATGGACATCAATGGTATAATATAAATGTATAAAATATAAGTACTTCGACAATCTCTCAACTCCAGTCACTGTCCACACATCACCAGCTGTTCCCAGACAAGCAAAGTGTGGTCAAAGGCAGGTAACTCTGTTCAAATGTACTGAAGACGCCCTGATTTATATTCACTCTAGTCGACAGTCTATGCATAGATTGCTGTAAATATACACCATGGCTTCTTTGTCTGTGGTCTAACTTACTGAATTGTCAGTTAAACACCCCTTTGCAATGACAGAACTTCTTTTCCCCCTCATAATTCACCTTGATGATAGAACAATTTCATGAAAAACGTTTGTCGCCAGCGGGATTCGAACCCGTGAATTCCGCACTGAAGGCTAACGAAGGTAGTCTTCTGCCACGACGACATGGAGAAAGGGTATGAAATTAACAACTAAATTTTACTTACATCAGTACTAATTGCTTATCCGTTTATGATACGCAAAATGTGTTTTATGCAATGTTTATACAGTATGTTACTCTATGCATTCTAGTATTTGTTCAGTACTTGTGATTTTGTAGCTTTTCGTTTAACGAAACGAACAGAGAGAAAAGAAATTACAATTATCTTGATCAGAGTACAGAGTTCCTGAAAATCGTTCGAAATACCTTTCACAAAACAATGTTTTTAAGCAGTTTAGGTGCCATAAATGTTGGACATGGTTTATGTATGTTAGACCACGAGGACCCTGTGTCTAATCGTTGAAATGGTTACTTAAACCACTTGGCGCTGCGCGCCTCATGGTTTAGTTGACCATTTCCACGATTAGACACAGGGTCCTCGTGGTCTAACCTATACGTAAACTGATAACTGTTTTATGACATTCTAGAAGTTGGTTAGTAGATAACCAAACGTACAATTCTATGGATAACAACTTCTATAGTTTATTGCATTTAGCGACGTTTTGATGTAGATTCTGACACCGATACTCAAGCTTGATAAGGGTGTAAGAATCTACATCGAAACGTCACTATATGCAAAAAACAGAAGTTGTTATCCATAAAGTTGTACGTTTTGTCATAAACTGATAGATTAACATATTCCTGATTGTATATCAGTCTTTACGATGTTTAATGCAATAAATAGGAGAATTAGAAATTAGCACGATAATCTGGGGCTTAGCTTCTTGTTGCAACTAATTGCAATTGAGTGATTATGTATAGTTAAATATATATAATTAATAGTATAATGTAATTACAACATCATATTTAGTCTTTTGAATTTAATGACCAAGGTTGTCACGTATTGGCCCTTATGACAACTCGAAAGTGATGTTGAAAATCCTTGACGTTAATATTTGACGTTGTATTTTGTGAACCGGACACAAATATAAAATCTTTTTTTTCCCCAGAAAGCAGCAGAGACAGTAGACAGAAAACAGTAGACTCAGTGTGTTTTGTTACAAGAACATACTCTTTTACATGGGATGTGGAACGAGTTTTCCTTTAATTCCACAAGACAGCAATTTCGCACCGACAGTCGAAAAACCGCACATTCGTGAGCAAAACGACAGCGAGAGTTTCAATGCGGACTGCCTTGATGGAGCTGTCCATTCCAGCCAAACCACAGAGCTGGTAAAAGGTACATCTGACATTCAGCTGATACAGACCCCAGAGGCACCGGGTCTCCCTCACACTACCAATCCATCTGATCAGACCCCAGTCCTATCCTCCACAATGAGTTCGGATATACCTGCCACCAACGAAGACTGTTTGCAATTGGCTCAGCAGTTAGTCACCAAATACCCTCGGTTAAAGTCTGGGTTCGATGACATCAACTCCTTCATACACGCTCTCGAAGAAGATCCTATGTTGGATACCAAAGGGGAACAGATTCGAATGCTCGCACATAAGACAATTGGACTTTCATACGTGAACAAGGATGAATCCCACAGACGCGTATTTGCAGAGTACCTGTCTTACACGCGCGCTGCTGATGTTATGTACAAGACGTATAGTTCGTATCTTAAAGCCAGGAAACTTGAGTTCTTGACGGAGAAAGTATCACGAGCACAGCTGACGGAGGAAGGGAGCTACCAATTTATCCGGGAGATGAGGGGGTTGTTGTGGAACTACACGGACGCCAGTGTCCAGTTCAGCGAGAGGGTGTGCGGCAGTGGCCTCCTTCGATATTTTGTGGGGGACCTGAAGGCTATTCTGAAGGAAGCTGGTAGCCCTGCCAAAGTAAGTACAGAGCATTTAACATTGCAAACTAATATCAAATTGGCACAGAATCTCACTGTCAATATCTACCAAACTGACAGAATATAAAAATGTATTCAAGCTGAACACAATTGTAGTATGGCTGTCGAAAAACAGACGGTAGTCAAATTGTAATGCAACCTGATGCAAGATTCCGAGGTAGACACCATTGGTCATATCTAACGAGTCCGCAGGTCATATCAGACTAGTAGCTTAATGTAACATACTAGATTTGGGGAGTAAACAACTAGTCCCTCTAAATTTTCACAAAGTGGACTAATGTCCGTGTCTATCACTTCGAGTATGTAATCTTTGTAGGAGGAAATTGATCTGTTCTTTTAATTCAAGTGTTAAATGATACTTCAACTGTATTATATCCGAAGTAAGACTCTATATGGTACAACCAATGACATATTGGCAAAACAGTGGTAAGACTTATTATATAGAGGATATTCTATGTGCCGAGTGAAATAGCATGTTTCTCTCATCGAGTGGCGAGGAAAAGGAGATGAAAGAGGAAAAAGAGTGGCTACTATGCCACTGGTGAAAATATCTCCTCCCCCCCCCGTCACTCGATGAGACAAACATAATATTTCACTTAACACATTGAATATCCTATGTTTTATATACTTTTACCTGAAAATTAAATTATTTCATTAAAAATGTAATAATTGCTAAAAAGAAGTTTCGTGATGCAAAATCTTAAAAAAAATATGAAAAAAAGTAACAAAATATATTTGAGGTCAATAAAATGAAACCATACATTGGATATGATTATATACAAAATCATCTTCAACGAAAGATATTCTTGAAATCTACGAGACCGCTTTTGGAAGCAAAAGAATACACGCTGGTCAAAGTAACAAACGTTATCTTTGCGAAACGAACAGCCTCGATTGATGAGTTAAATGATAACTTTACAGTTTATACCGAACTATTTTCAAAAGACTAACAAACGGCCAGAAAAGATATTAACTCCACAAATGACTATCTGTCATTATTTTGCCTAGTCCCTGCAGAACTAAGGTAAAAAGGAAGTCAACAGTTTGTGTCAGGGGTGAGAGGAGATACTTTACGGGGAGGGGACTTTTGTACGATGCTTCCGTCAGCGTGCTCTGTTCCCAGCAGCGGAATATCAACGTTAGTTTTCACTGCAAAGAAAAAATCACTTTTCTCAACTTCAGAAAACCCAGTCTTTCACACCGAAGTATAAAAAACTATACTTGCAAGACAATTGTGTGTCAATGTTAACGATTTGTTCTGTATCTGTATATACGATCTGTCGTGTATCCATGTTGACAGTCTGTTGTGTCTGTGCTGACAGTGTGTTGTGTGTCTGTGTTGACAGTGTGTTGTGTCTGTGTTGACAGTGTGTTGTATATCCATGTCTGTGCTGACAGTGTGTTGTGTGTCTGTGTTGACAGTGTGTTGTGTCTGTCTTGGCAGTCTGTTGTGTGTCTTTGTTCACAGTCTGCTGTGTGTCTGTGTTGACAGTCTCTTGTGTATCCATGTTGACAGTCTGGTGTGTGTCTGTGTTGACAGTCTGTTTTGTGTCTATATTGACAGTCTGTTGTGTATCTGTGTTGACAGTCTGTTGTGTGTCTGTGTTGACAGTGTGTTGTGTATCCATGTTGACAGTCTGGTGTGTCTGTGTTGACAGTCTGTTTTGTGTCTTTATTGACAGTCTGTTGTGTGTCTGTATTGACAGTTTGTTGTGTCTCTGTGTTGACAGTCTGTTGTGTGTCTGTGTTGACAGTCTGTTGTGTATCAATGTTGACAATCTGTTGTGTATCCATGTTGACAGTCTGTTGAGTATCCGTGTTGACAGTCTGTTGTGTATCCGTGTTGACAGTCTGTTGTGTATCAATGTTGACAGTCTGTTGCGTATCCATGTTGACAGCCTGTTGTGTTTTCTGTGTTGACAGTGTGTTGTGTGTCTGTGTTGACAGTGTGTTGTGTCTGTCTTGGCAGTCTGTTGTGTATCCGTGTTGACAGTCTGTTGTGTATCCGTGTTGACAGTCTGTTGTGTATCCGTGTTGACAGTCTGTTGTGTATCAATGTTGACAGTCTGTTGTGTATCCGTGTTGACAGTCTGTTGTATATCCGCGTTGACAGTCTGTTGCGTATCCATGTTGACAGCCTGTTATGTGTCTGTGTTGACAGTCTGTTGTGTGTCTGTATTGACAGTCTGTTGTGTGGCTGTGTTGACAGTCTGTTGTGTATCACCGTTGACAGTCTGTTGTTTCTGTGTTGACAGTCTGTTGTGTGTCTGTGTTGACAATCTGTTGTGTATCCATGTTGACAAGCTGTTGTGTAATTATGTAGACAGTCTGTTGCGTATCCATGTTGACAGTCTGTTGTGTGTCTGTGTTGACAGTCTGTTTTGTGTCTGTGTTGACATTCTGTTGTGTATCTGTCTGTGTTGACAGTGTGTTGTGTGTCTGTGTTGACAGTCTGTTGTGTATCTGTCTGTGTTGACAGTGTGTTGAGTGTCTGTGTTGACAGTGTGTTGAGTGTATGTGTTGACGGTCTGTTGTGTCTGTGTTGACAGTCTGTGGTGTATCTATGTTGACGGTTTGTTGTGGGTCTGTGTTGACAGTGTGTTGTATGTATGTGTTGACGGTCTGTTGTGTCTGGGTTGACGGTCTGTTGTGTCTGTGTTGACGGTCTGTTGTGTCTGTGTTGACAGTCTGTGGTGTATCTATGTTGACGGTTTGTTGTGTGTCTGTGTTGACAGTGTGTTGAGTGTATGTGTTGACAGTCTGTTGTTCATCCTTGTTTTGCAGGTGTCAGCAACTGACCCAATGTTCCGGTCTGCTAGGGGCGTCCTCCACAACTGCTCCAACAGCCCCGTCACCCGCCAACCCATCAGGGAACTGGGGACAGTGTCTGTAGCCATGGCCTATCTTAAAGGTGACGCCCCAGGTGAGTGGGATCAACAGGAATGAAATAATGCAATAGATAACTTATATTTCTGTATATTCCCGAAGCTATACAAATAGTTAACAATGGTACCTCCCAAACAAATAATATTAATTCCTGTTGACGTGAAGATCAGGGTTACAGTTGGTCTTCAGAACATATGCTTGTCGTCAGAGGCGACAAACGGTATCGGGTGGTCAGGCTCTGTGACATGGTTGATGCATGGACCGTATCTCAATTGCGCAGATCGATGCTCATGATGTTAATCCCTTGATTGCCTGGTCCAGACTCGATTATTGACAGACCGTCGTCTTATAGCTGGAATATTTTGAGTGAGTGTTAAACAACAAACAAACTGAAGACTATGCTGAGCGTGTGTATTTTCTGGACTGCTGCACATGCAGGACATAATGTTACCATAAGGTACCACGGGGTTCCGGGCATAAATCATGTGCTGTACTGTCAAATGTGAGTCAGTTCATTCAAACAACAAAGATCTGCGTCAACCAAACAATAACTAACTATCCCAATCCGTTAGTGACAAATCATCAATATCATCAACTGGGCGACACATTGGGACCAGATTGGGACCAGATTGGGAGAATGATGATTCCTCGCTTTGCCAGATAGGATCGTATCCTCAAAGGCATTTGATGTTACTTTTTGATGTTAAATCGTTTACCATGGTACCCGCTTCACAAACCAACCAGAGTAAAATTACTGCTACATACATACACCTTATTATAAATCAACGATGTTGCACTTAGATGCGTTATATTGAACTACTTAATCTGACTTTAACAAAAGTATGTTGTGTTATTCAGTATGAAAGGGACGTCCAGACCAAGCCATCAGTAAAAGTACATTGCTTCTGTCATCCTGTCTGTCTGTCATTGAATTTTCAACAGAGATGAAAATGATGCTTCTCCTGCTGCTGGCGAACATAATCGACGAGGATGACAATAAAGCTCTACTCGCAGACAGTACCGTCTTTACCATAATGTTAAACATGATAATGTCTGCATGGAGAGATCAACGTCATCGTTGCAACGGTTTCTCCGCGTCTGAGCTGATAGTTGGACTCACTGGACTGGCGAAGAACGATGACAATAAGAAGATCCTCACAGAGAAGGGAGCGATCCCTGTGTTGATGACTGTCATGCAGGAAGGATCAGATGACGAGCGAGAGAAGGCTGTTCAGTGTGTTTGGGAGCTTGCTTTCGATAAGGAAAATCAGCGAATATTTGTGGTAGGTCGTTAAAGTGAAATTTGTCAAGGATTAACGTCACTTTCTCTACAGTTATGCATATCAACAGAGTATAGTCTTTACTACAAAAGTAGTCTTTAACCTTTTCTTAGAAGAATGACACGTGGGTTAATGATTGTGGTATTGTAACCTAGTGGTTAAAGCGTTTGCTCGTCGAAGACCCGGGTTCGATTCCTCACATGGCCTGAAATCGTGAAGCCAATTTCTGGTCGTGAAATGGGTGTTGTATGCCTCACAGGGGCGTCAACACTACTCCATTATCCAATCAATAATTATTTGAATTGATATTTCAGTGATATGATAAGGATTTTAATCTGTTTTAGCAATATTCTAAAATATTACGAGATTTGACACCAAATATTTACCAATCTGGGGAATCGAACCTGAGATTTGGCGTGACGGTTGTTTTGACAGCACAACTACAATAACGTTTTTTTGTTTGTATCTATTCTGTTGCTGCTTGGGTTTTAAGGAAAACGCTGAACTGATGGCGATACTGAGGAAAATGAACGAATCACAAAACAATAAGAAACTGTCCAAGGTTTCCGGGGGCGCTCTGTGGGCCATCACTCAGGAGGAGAAGCGAGGGAACAAGAGTAAGGGAACGACCATGCCATATTTTTTTGGACATTTTGTTTTTGAACCCTGTTTTGTCCCGAAAAATACTGCGAAAATATAGTGTTTTTTCTCAGGTTTGTATGTGCGTGCGTGCTTGCTTGTGTGTGTTTGTTTCTTTTAAAAAAACCCCCACATTATTTACTACCGATAAAAAAAAAACTTGCATAATATAAAATAATGAAATAATATAATTTGCCTTCAGGTCCGTTACTGAAAAAAAGAAACTGTTTACTGAAAATTTCGGATGTCCAGATAAAAATTAAATAAAATTAAAGTGTTACGCTCCCCCTTTCACAGAAAACATGCGTGTTTTGTAGCAGTGGCCGTAAAAATATCCTAACCAAAATTCCTTGGTCCTCATTCCCCCAAGTTGTTAACTGGTGCGTCACATGATACCACACGCTTTCGTGTAACTTGTCTGGAGTTATGGAGTTATATTTTGACTGGACATACGAGTTTATGCATAGTCCAATGAAACTCGCGTAAAGAAATCGACATCCGATTCGTAATCTGAGGTGCAGATTTCGGTCCATTTCAGGATTTGCAAATCACGTGTACCGTTAACTTTGCGTCAACAGACATTTTACAAATCTTTTCATGTTTTTAATCAAGGTCCTCACGTTATTTGAAGACCCGCATTATTACAAATATAGATCTTGATTATCGATCAGATAACTGGGCACCGCAATTTCGTTTCGAGCCAAAAATAAGTGATATGAGAGGTGGAATCTGATTGGTCAATAGAAGGATATAGAAGGGACATAACTCGTAATATCAACGAGCAACGATCGAGCACAGAAATTCCAGCCTAAATCGGCAAGGGTGGAAACTGGACGTTTACAGTCAGTTAACGCCCTTGCCTCTGGAAGATGCCAAGGGCTCTTCTCTAACATTCAACTGTCACCCCTGAAACTGAAATCTGTTTAAAGTGAGGCTAAAGTCACGAAGCGTGAGAGTTCGTCAATGTTTATGAAGAATGTATTCCCCTTTCATTTCGAGCAGAACTTAAGAAGAAAGATGCAGTCAAGAAGGGCGAAATTGTGCAGGATGCAGGCCACGTTATGATCAGTTATCAGTGGGCGGACCAGAAAATGCTTATCAAGGTATGTTTCTTGTTATACTTCGACATGAAATAAATCTAATGGTTCTTTTCTGTCTAACTAAATACATGATTGTGGTGTCTTTCGGGGGCTCGGATGAGCCAGTCGTCTAAGGCTCTGTAATTCGCTGTGGAGTTGTGTCCCTTTGACAAGCCAAAACCTATTGACATTAATCGAATCCCGATTTTCCCTAATCATATTTCTACCTTACTGATGGGTTAAAAGAACGTGGTATACGTCTAAGACCAGTGCCACTTTCCTTCCACGGCAATCTGACACTGAAAAACTGTTCAAAGCAGCGTTAAACCAAACTCACTCACTTTCGTCGCACCATATGTTGTTCCATATTACAGAACACATACTCTGGTAAACTACAGTGCAAAACATTGATCCCACAAAAGAACGCGCTTAAATCAAACTTTTCATGCCATTAGAAGCTTACGAATCTTGTAAACACATCGATTGATAATTTCTAAGGTTATCTTAATCATATACTTGTGTTTAAGGTCAAGGAGTTTTTGAAAAAACACAATTTTAAGGTCTGGATGGACATCGACAACATGGAGGGCTCCACATTGCAGGCGATGGCGGAGGCCGTGCAGAATGCGTCTGTGGTGTTGGTGTGTATGTCGGAGAGATACAAGCTGAGCCAGAACTGCAGATCAGGTAGGACGACAACTAGTTTCAGTATTATTTCTAGTTGATAGGGATTGGCCCGTGCGACACAATATTCAGACCAGTATTAATGGTTAAACAAATGAAGTTTACGTTACGCTGCAATCAGCAGTTTTTGAATTATCCTATGATGCTAACAAGTATCGACACGGGTAGCCCAGTTGGCTAATGCACCACAGAACTGCATCTCTTTCACCTATGAAACCCATGAGGGGCTGTCGGGTAGGCTAGTGGTTAGAGCGTTCGCTCGTCACGCCGAAGACCCGGGTTCGATTCCCGACGTTGGTACAATGTGTGAAGCCCATTTCTGGTGTCCCCCGCCGTGATATTGCTGGAGTATTGCTTAAAGCGGCGTAAAACCATACTCACTCAGAAACCCATGCTCGTGGGTTCGAATCCCAGATTCGTCCTTATTAAGTTGATTTGTCAGCATCACATCTGGTGAGTTTCACTGAAGTGGCAAACATCGAAGATCAGAATCTCCTCAGGTTTTCCTAGCTGGCAATCAATGATAAAACTGAAATACTCTTCAAAGCAGCTTTAGATCCTATTCGCTACCTACAAATAATCGAGTTTAGTCCATACATACCAGTTTGTAACGAGTAATAAGGTGGATGATAAACTTCCTCACTAAGTCGTAGTTACATGTCTGTGTAAGATCTAACACCCTTATGAATCAAGTGATGATGGAATGAGCCTTTCTGGTCTAATCCTTGAAGGGACAGTTACCGATCTTATCATTGAGGGGCAGTTATTTCCGGTCTATTCCAAGGCTCGCTAAATACAATGTTTATTCCTAATACAGGATATTTACCATCCCCCACACACCTCTATGTATCACATCAAAACTGACACAAACGAATTCACATTACAGAAGCTGAATATGCCTTTGACCTCCGGAAACCCATCATACCTCTCGTTCTCCAGAGAGGCTACAAGCCCGATGGCTGGCTGGGATTGATTAAAGGGGCAAAACTCTTCTTCGACTTCAGTGGAAAATACCCTTTTGACCAGAAAGCATCGGAGTTGATAAAAGAATTGGGTGTTCGGGGCAAGGCTGGATCATCAACCGATAGCATTGACGTGAGTGACAGCATATTGGAGGACGCGTTGACTGATTAGACATTTGGTCTGCAATCATATTTCCTTAAGCTTCCTTAACGGTCTTATTTACATCCGACAAAGTAAACCTTTCTGGGGTTTAATATTTCAAAGCAGGTCTAAGTTTCATATTTCACAATGAAAAATGAACGACAACTCGAGCCAACTTGACGTACTTGAACGCTGCATGCCCTACTTTAGAAATATATGGTAATGCCCCCAAACTCACGGAAGTAACTTTTTTTTCGCTTTAAACTTTTGAACTGCTCCCTAAAGGAAAAAGAAGTTTGAAAATTTTATCTTTGATCTTTAGGAATAATAGAAAATACCACATTCATGCGTGTTGTCAGTAAAATGGTTTGGGTTTAGAATTTTCGTGATTGTCGTAGTTGTGAGCTAGACTTACACTGCATCAGTGTACCCTTCCCTGACAAAGGACACGTGGATGCAGCTGGTTAGCATTAGCGCTGTAAACTTTGTCATGACATTGATACAGTGTAACCTGGTAACTCTGCAGCTGGAGACCTCGTTTTCCGGACGATTCTGTCAGAAGCGTGTACAAAAAATATTACTCTAAAACGATGATTCTGGCAATCGAGATATTTTTAATCGGGACAAGTTCACTGGAGCTGCACCGTCCGGATTATCAGGGTTTCATTGTACACAGCTTCTGTTTACATAACTTATTACAACAGATTTCATCAACTTGTTATTAGGGGGAGACAACTGCAATTGTGAAGTCTCAACCAGCTGATGCTGCACGGGGT
Source organism: Haliotis rufescens (assembly GCF_023055435.1). Lineage (NCBI taxonomy): Eukaryota > Metazoa > Mollusca > Gastropoda > Lepetellida > Haliotidae > Haliotis > Haliotis rufescens. The sequence continues at coordinate 52,606,455 of NW_025963779.1, read as the reverse complement.
GCGGATGGTACTGCCAACTGGTCAAACAAAGACGTTCACAATTGGCTTTGTAAAATGAGCTTGGACAAGTAAGTGGTTGATACAAAGTTTACAAAATCATAATATTTAATCTTTGTCGTCCTCTCCGTTGATAAATCCCTGTTATTTATATTAAGTTATATATATGACACTGTCAGGCAATAATTTCGATTTGATTCGAGGCAGATTTGCGGCCCATAGTTGTTCCAGAACCTGTTGTGGATTCCCCTGAAAGTGGGTTTCACCAAAGTGGTAAACGTCATGTGGAACTATATTCCAACAGTGCTGTAACACCAAACTCACGCATTCAGTAGGTTTTACGCACCCCTGATCAACAAGTTGGACGTGTTGTGGTTCTATCCAGATCCAAGATCACTGAAGTGAATGCATTAGATAGGTGTTCACGTTTCAGAATATTTCTGCTTTGTTTTGGGTTACTTGGTCAAAGGTCATTTCTTTGTTTTTTCAGACACTCCTCGTTGAAAAGTCTCACCGGAAAGCAACTGATGTTTCTCCGTAAGATCTCATACAAGGTAAACAGCTGAATATATTGAAGTGGCTATTACAAAAACACAAAATTCATAATATAAAAATGCGATTCTTAATAGTTATTACGCTCTTCCTACGTCGTGTATTATCTAAAATGTGGTATCCTTGTCTTATATATTATTCTTTTTCTCATGACAAATGATCTGTAAGGTAAACTGATCTTTAAATTAGTGACCCTATACTCTTAAAACAACAGTATCGTTATTTTTATGATTACTATTTAAAAAGGTCAAATTGGAATTCTGCCTTGTTATGTGTTATTAATACAAATTAAGGTTAAATCAAGTATTTAGAAAGAGCATCTCAGGTGTTACTTTCTAATTGCTCCAATTTTTGTTAAATCAAGATCATGTAAATTAGCTGAGTATAGTCTTTTCATCATGATGACTTCATATTTGAGTCCGTGGTCTAGTGGAAGAGCGTCCGCCCGGAGAGCGGAAGGTCCGGGGTTCGATCCCCGGCCGCGTCATACCAAAAGACGTTAAAAGATGGTACTTGTTATAACCCTGTCTGGCGCTCGGCATTAAGGGGCTAAAACAAAAAACAGTAGGTGTTTGTTGCCCAACGCCACACCCTGCAATATTCATGCCATATGACGGTGGCCTGAAAACAATCGAGTCTGGACCAGACAACCCAGAGATCGGTATCATGAACAAGGCTCCAGCGCCACTCTGTCAACCTACTCATGACATTACCACTCTATCCATTAAAGTTGTGTAAAAACAATCATGTCATAATCACAGTAACGTTAGCCTTTGAGTCTTTATTAAAACACGGACATTCGTTTGTTTGTTTGTTGTTTTACGCCGCACTCAGCAATATTCCAGCTATATGACGGCGGTCTGTAAGTAATCGAGTCTGGACCAGACAATCCAGTGATTGGCAACATGAGCATCGATCCACGCAATTGGGATCGATGACATGCATCAACCAAGGCAGCGAGCCTGACCACCTGATGCCGTTAGTCGCCTCTTACGACAAACATAGTCGCCTTTTACGACAAGCATGGGTTGCTGAAGACCTATTCTAACCCGGATCTTCACACGGACATTCTGAAGATTCACATGTATCGATTATAGCTAAATGATAACGTTCTTTTCTTTACAGGCACCAGAATTCTTCTACAATTACATCAAGACTGACCTGCATTTGAGCAATTTGGAAGACTTGATGACCTTTAGCGAGGCTGTGGAGAATTTGTAACAGATCTTGCAACACACTTAATATGAATTACCTGAATCAATACTCGAACAGGGAACACTAGCAAGATGACTGTATCTAATCTTTGTTCGTGCTCAGGTGCAAACAAAGGAACATATACCTCGAGCAGCGATAACTCGACATGTCGACATAACAATACGACTGCATACTGGACACACTATTCATCAGGTCACTGAATCAACATTCGGGCAGAGGAACTCGACATGTCGACATTGAAATATAGCGTGTCGCTCGGTTCCGACATGTTAGGGTGTGAACAAAGTACGAACTACCAGCACTGGTGCAGGAGTAACTCGACGTGTCGAAATTACCATACTTCGTTCGATTAATCATCCGTTGTGTCGAGATGTAATCACAAGCCGAAAGATCATAGTTTGAGCGATGTCGACATGTCAAATAACAGTACAGCAGGACGCCGTTAACGCCCACTACAGTGGATCTCCTCGAAAAAACGGGGTATTTTTTAGCCTTATGAAGTCTCCACTTCGTCACCAAGTCATGTAGAATGTCAAACATAAATGTATTATACATGATGAGTGGCATCATATTTTTTGCGATCTGCGGGGCGATTGGGTTGGTCAGGTGGTCAAACCGTTTACATACGACACCGATGACCCGGGTTCGAATCATCACATGGATGAAATGTGTCACACACATTCTTGGCGTATCAATTGTTTTTGCATAACTTAAAATGGCATACAATCCTACACACTCTGACACACTGATGCAACTCGCAAGCTCGGAGGTTCACAGTTAAACCAGCGATTTTAAATCGTTCACACTTCAATGAACCCATCCAAACTGACGTTCAATTCTTAATTGCATAACTTAAAGTTACATACAACCCTACACACTCTGACACACTGATGTAACTTTACCTGTATTGGGCATACATCTGTCACAAACAAGCGTATATAGTTGCCATGAGTTGACAAAGAATACAAACCCTCTAAGACAGTTACGATTGCCTGATGTGTTAGGTCATATGGACTTGTTTCAGGAACAAACATATCATTTGTTTTTGGTTTTTGTTGTTGTTGAACGCCGTTGTTTTGACGACGGTTTGTAATTAATCTGGGCCAGACAAGCCAGTGATTGATATCATGAACATCGATCCACGCAGTTGGGATACGATGACATGCATCAACCAAGTCAGCGAGCCTGACCACCTGGTCCAGTTAGTCGCCTCTTACGACAAGCATAATCGCCTTTTACGGCAAGCATGGATTCTTGAAAACCTATTCTACCCCGGATCTTCACGAAAGTACAAACCTATAGGAATTAAATAATTTTGATAATTTACTTTATCCATTCCAACAGATAAAAACTTCTGAAAATAGTTGCTTGTCAAATTGCAACATTTTTTAATGTGCTATACTCTGAGTGTGCACACGCTGAATTAACACTTTACCAACTTCGAAACAATTTCAGACATGTGCATATATAATTATATGTACACTTGAAAATTATGACGAATTTGATATTGACACCAAGAGACACAAGGGTATAGGAGAGAGAGAGAGAGAGAGAGAGAGAGAGAGAGAGAGAGCGCATCACATCACATCACATCACAACATTAATCGCCCGGTCATCTTTAGACTAGGCTTGACTAGACACTAAAATACAACAGGACTTATGTTACCTGTATACATTGTAATACAATACCTATCTTAAAGTATTCAAGTATGTTAAAAGACAATATAGTTACCATTTTTTTCGATTATCATGAAGTTTACGCTTGAACACGTTGTAGATGAGTTAAGTCAAAATCTGTTAAATCTAAATTAAAATGAGAAAAGCTAAATATTACAATACCAGAAATATCTTCTCTCCCCATCACCAACCCCCACCACCATCACCATGACGCTGTTTTGAAGTGCATGCACATAGCGTGCACATGCTGTAAAAACATTGATCGAAATAATAACAAATAATACGTTGATTTATTGTTCGAACAGACCCTTCTCTGGGTGTGAAGTGCCTTTTCATGACATACAAATGTTGTAAACGCGGTGTCCAAAGGATAGCGATAAACCGTTGATTGTTTGATCATTGTTATCTCACACCGGCAGTCCATATGAGAGACGTAGCGGCGTTGTAAATGAAATGACTTATTAATGAAGCAAAATATACCTTTCTGTATCGGTGGGAAATCGAACCCGGATTGTCCTAGGCCCTTCACTCTCATTGACGGGGACTCAAACAAGCCAGTTCCAGGCGGACAGTGCAGATTATGGAAACTCATACACATACACATACATGGGTACTATGTTTGAAGCTCATTTCTGGTGTTTGTTTGTTGTTTAACGCCGCACTCAGCAACATTCCAGCTATATGACGGCGGTCTGTAAATAATCGAGTCTGGACCAGACAATCCAATGATTGATATCATGAGTATCGATCCACGCAATTGGGATCGATGACATGCATCAAACCAAGTCAGCAAGCCTGACCACCCGATCCCGTTAGTCGCCTTTTACGGCAAGGATGGGTTGCTGAAGACTTTTTCTACCCCGGATATTCACAGGCTTCCATTTCTGGGACCCATCGCCCGCCGTGATATTGCTGGAATATTGCTAAAAGCGGAGTCAAATCATACCTACTCACTCACTCACTTGAACATAGATATACCTAAACCGAGTTAAAGTTAATCACTTTGAGCATCTGGGTAAATGGCAATGCACCCGTGTGTTCGGAATAGTCGCGTGGGCTTAACGTTAAAATCCAATTGCAGTAATTGTCATCTCTGAGTCGACAAGAAAACACGTCAGATCCATGTACAACGAAAACCGGTTTAAATCAATCTCTCCATCCATCCATATCGGCAATATCCGATCATTACCAGACTAGTCGTTTATCGATTACCAATGGCCCACATAAACTGATTGGAAACAGATTGCACACCACGGACTACCTACGGGAAACCGACGTGCGTGTGGATCGTCAATTCAATCCAAACAGTATTCAGATAGGGGGAGCAGTCCACAATGCGAGACGAGCGGGACGCATTCATGCTCTGAACTCGGGCTATCGATTGTGTACATGTTGTCATGGTGCCTTACTTCTTTAACTGAGAAACAAGACATGGCATTGTAGAGTGTTGATAAAATGCTTGGGATGGGTTATGTCTGGTGGACATGTGCTCAGGACGTTGATAACCTTCTCAACTGACGACTTTTCATGAAAGAACACGCACAGGTAAGCTCATACGCGAGTCTACCTGCATAGGTAAAGTTAATATATGTCATTACATCAAGCTTCGATGTGTAGGTGTTTGTTTTGTGCGTGGTTATGGAACGGCTATTACTGTATCCGAACTACAACCTCAACTGTTGCAGATAAAATCGGCTATACAGAAATGATATTAATTATATATGTTATCTAGATCTTTAGTGAAACAAATATGGAATCTATAAGTTATTTGGGTAATGACTTTCCTTTGTAGTAGCCAGTGTTTTGAAATATTTGACTTCAATACACACTTTGAAGATAATGTGTCACAGGATATATTGTGTGAAGCCACGTTCCTTGGATATGTAGCTTTCTTTATTGTTTGTTGTTTAAGGCCGCACTAAGCAATAGTCCAGCTATACTGCGGCGGCCTGAAAATGATCTAGTCTGGACTAGACAAACCACTGATTGATATAACGAGCCACATACCATGTCGTCGGGGTACGATGACACGAAATCAACCAGTCACCGAGCCATATCACTCTGTCGCCTCCTACCACGATACTTTATTAGATTACTGGGAACTTGTTCTGACCGTGAATGCTTTGGGGCGATATGTATACGGTATGGATTAAGTATGTAACCCCCCGCAGACTACGTTTCGCATACGCTGAAGGTAGTAAGTAAACACGTTACACTAGAGTGCCTAGCTCAAGAGGAAAATGTTTAGGAACCGGTTCATATTTCGATAAAGTTCCAATTCAAACAAAATCATGCCCGCGTAACTGCCATCCTATGATTTAAAAAACATACTTATGTATTTCTTGGCAACGTGCAAAGATGGTATTGGTTTCCTGGTAAGTGAAACAGTAAACTCCTATCGTTTAATTATTGCTATTGGAATCACGGATTATATCGGAAGGTTATTCGTATGTTCATAAAGGTCACCAACACCAATCATCAAGGCAAAAGATAAAGTATATCTATTAAAACTATGAATTTTCGGAAGAAAATGGGTGAAGTTGTCTGCTGGTATTGGCTGAGTTAACTGGTTTATGTACCAACTTTCATTTCCATTGAAAGGTAGCACGACACTATGGGCAGTTCAAGCAGCGCTGCAAGGAAGCCAAACAGTGTTACCCACAAAGACCAGCCAGTTTCCACCCAACGTCCAAGACATGGGACGGAAAACATTGAATCAACCGCTGGCGCTGGCAAGACACAGACCATGGATCTACTTCTTCCAGCAAATAACGAGGACGACGTCAAAACGGCCCAAGACTTACAGAGAGACCACCCCGAGCTGTTCTATGTGTTTGAAGAAATGCACTCACTTATTGAGAAACTAGAGGAGAATCAAAAGTCAACATGGCAGTGGCTTGATCTCCAGGAAAGTATCGAATCCAGCATGGAAGCTTCTTATTTTAAGCATTATAAAAAGAAGCGGGTCTTGGGGAGGTACATGGCCCTGCTGAGAGCTGCTGGTTCATTTGCCGAGGCATATGGAGATGCGTTAGAGGAGGCGGGTTTGACAGCATTCACTGCCAGAACTGTTGAATCTCACCAAGCAGATGCCCCTCTCGGGTTCCTCGTCATGCTGAGATCAGTGCTACTCAACTATACTGATTCTAGTTTATATTTCTGTGAAAAACTCGCTGACACTGGTATCTTCAAATATTTCGTTGAAGATCTAAAGGAATCCCGTACACATCTGGAAGACTTCGATGATGTGAGTTTATATTCTCAAATATCGATTTAATATTTTCATCTCTCGAGTTAATATTCTAAAATATCAATTTTACATTTCCAAGACTCTCCTTACAATTCCACGAATACAAATGTTTTAATGTGGTCATGTTGAGATCCAAGCCATAAAGATTCGTTGTTTTTTCGTACATGCAGCAAAAACACAATTTGTGAATCGAAAATGAACACTGATAACAAAAATCCAATCCGAATTCAGTCGTACATGTCCTAATTATGATGCAATGGATTTTCTTTTATTCTTGACAGGTTTTAAAGTATTACGGTTCTCAGATTAAACATGATATAACTGATTCAGACCTTATGTCTGAATTGTCACAACTCTCTTTAAGGTGCCCGACGACTGTTTCGTCGGTTCTATCGGAGTGCTGTACAACTCGGCACGTAATCCTGCCATCAGACAGACAATAAGGAAACTGGACACCGTGTCTGTTCTCTTGCCATTCCTTAAATCCAAATCTGAAAGTAAGTACATTGTCTAAAGCGCCGAAATGTGATGTGAAGCCATGCGTCCTCAGATGTGCATCTACTCGTGAATATCCGGGTTAGAATAGGTCTTCAGCAACCCATGCTTGTCGTAAGAGGCGACTGACGGGAAGTGGCTGGTTAGGCTTGCTGAATTGGTAGATGTATGTCATCGTTTCACAACTGCGTAAACCGATGCTTATGATGCCAATCAGTGAGTTGTCTGGTCCAGACTCGATTATTTACAGACCGCCGTCATATAGCTGGAATATTGCTGAATGCGGCGTTAAATAACAAACAAACATCTGATGTGCACCCCGCATGAAGCCGAGACGCAACTATAGTACTGAACTGATCTTCAAAGCGGCGTTAAAGTCAACACACTGACTCGTTCACAACCATTGTCCTGATGTAACTAGATGATGTTAATAGGTTAATAACGAATGTTAAATGTCTGCTTAGAAACATTTGTGGTTTTTTTTGGATTCCACTGTGTTGGTGCCACAGTTTTAGCTACAAATCATTAACGTTTCTATTTTAGTGATACAAATGTATACAAAATGCTGTCGTTACTTGGTAGTCGTACAGCTTAACGGAAACTTGGCCACAATGACCGTCTATATGTATTTGCTCCCAGCACATCGAGTCACGTGTAAGAATAACAAATATGTGTATATTGACGCAAAGGATTTAATTATGAATGAAAATCTTTAAATACATCGAGAACATAATTACTCTGTGGCGAGTGTCAATATTTTCCCCCGCAGTGCCTTAATGTCACCCGCGTATATCAATACTTTTGTCACGATACAAAACGAAATAAGAAGAACATATAAATTTTTAAAGAACTTGCAAACAGTTCTCACATTAGTTCACCGTAACGTATTAAATATGTTTTGAGTTAGGTCTCAAATTGTGCCATTAATGATTTAAAACGGAATTAGAAGTTTTCATGTAACGTATCGAAGCCTTAATATCGTATAATATTACCAATACGAGAACAGACAATAGGTGAAACTATTTTAGTAACGCTTAATGCTGATTAGCAAGTTCGTTCCAATTGTTCCAATGTTTTATTGTTTGCAAATATGCAAAGAAGACTTGCCCCTATCAACTTGACTTCATATGAACGCATTGTCGCAACTCTTTGAAGATGACATCATCCATTGTTCATGACGTCAAAACGATTTTATGTGATGTTCCATCATGTTCCGATGTCTCCAGTGGAACCCACGTTTTCCTGAAAAACAGACTATGGATAATACAAAGAATACCAAGAATTACGATCAATAACAGATTATTTGCTAATCGTCCTCTCCAATCAGGACTTACAAAATTAATTCACTTGGGAGAGATAATCAGTTTTTGTCATTCTCTGAATATATTGTATCGTAATAAGGTGTATCGTTGCAGCCCTATATTTCCTTATGTTCCAGAGGTACGTCTGTTGGTTCTGCTGTCTCTCGCTAACATGCTGGATGAAGACCAAAACGACCTTCTGCTTGCCGATGATTCCGTGTTTGACTTCATTTTGTTTATATTGGAGCGAGCCTGGAAGTATCAAAGTCATCGGTTTGATGGCTTCAGTGTTGAAGAAGTGATAGATGGAATGACAGGGTTGGCCAAGAATGATTCCAATAAGACTCTACTTGTGAAGAAGGGCGTGTTGCCGAGGTTGATGAATGTGTTGAGGGACAGTAGCAGCGATGAGGAGATTGAGAAGGCAGTCAAGTGTGTTTGGGAACTGGCTTTTGACGAAGAGAACAGAAAAGATTTTAATGTTTGTATCATTCTGGTGTTTAATGGGAACTAAAGAAATGTAATCGTTGTGTTAGTGCTTTAAATACCTTTAGACGTGAGACTAGACTTCATGGTCCCTATTTTTGGGTCATTCATTCGTCGCTTGTCTGATGGTTTGTTTCACCGGGGCATTGTCATTATCAGTGTATTATTAGGGTCAACAATGATTTGAAAATCAGCCCATTTCAAACATGCCGGGACGGCCACTACGACTGAGCCAGTCGTTTAACATGGAGAAGGTGGCTTATAGCCTAGTTGTTAAAGCATTCATTCCTCGAATATTGCTACAAGCGGCCTCAATTCATGCTCACGCACTTTCTTTAACCTGGAGAATTATGAATCCAAATCCAATTGGCTTCTGTATTTGAAGGTTAAGAACACATTTGTACGAACTAGTGGTTATTTCATGTAATTGATTTGATTGTCGACTATCATCTAGTATTGACCGATGGTAATTATTCTTTCGTGACCTAGAAACGAATATGAATGGTATTGAAAATTGTCTGTTGATGAAGTTGAAATAATAAAATAATTAATAAAGAAGAGCATTGTTTAAATTGGTTTAACCTTTTTTCAGAAAAACAAAGAGCTAATGGATTTACTGAAGCAGCGAAAGACTTCCTCGGATAACGCTGTTGCTAAAGCCTCAGAAGGAGCTCTCTGGGTCCTACAGATGAAGACGAAAGACGGTATGATGGATACACTACTGCTCAAAAGCTCTTCCTACTTTACTGCGGCACTGTGACAGTAGGGCAAATCTCCCGCCATGGTAAACTGTTACTATCACGGTACGACCGCTCTCTTTGACTAAAACAGTGCCAAGGTGACAATACCTTTAACTCGATCAGTACCACGGTTCTACCATGAGCTTGAAATCGTAACGTAACCGTATCGCGATATTGGTGTATCGATAGTTCCGCTAGAAAGGAGAGTACTTCACACTCTCGCGCAGTGATGATTTTGCGCGAGTTCACTGCCTCAAGTTCAATGGTATACCACGTGACCAGACTTTTCTCTTCGTGTTTCCAACGGCGCGTATACCGACATCAGAGCTGGTCTTGCTAATGGAAGTCTAGTGTGATTTACAGATTGATTTGCTTAATTATAAAGATATCTCACAACAGCCACGTCGATGGGGAATATCAGAATAATCGTAGTGTTTGCTGTCGAAAGGGATACGATGGAACCGTATTGTAAACAAATAGAACATACGCAAATGGAAATAGTTGTTCGCGTTTCATATTTTATAAAGCAATTGACCAATTCGTGACGTATGTTAATCTAAATGTGTCGACTTTTTAGAAATACAATGGATGATAAATATAAGTAGTTTGTTGAATGGACTGAGTAAGATGTGACGAATCGAAACATTTTGTTGACCTGTGCCAGAGGTACAACGTTGGCAGAAAGGTACTGGCTATGGGAGTGGTAAGTCACTGTGTGCAGTTTTGTTACTCAGTCGATAAAATAGGTTTACGAAGATTGTGAGTATTGGCAGATTCTTCGGACAAAGTATTACTTCTTTGATCGTGGTTTCTTTTATCTCCCTCAGAAAACAAGAAGAGTAACAAAGAACAACAAGTGGACATATCCGGTCACGTGATGATCAGTTACCAGTGGGGCGACCAGAAGACTCTACTTCAGGTAAGTAGAGATAACTGTTGGAGAATCTGATGTTTCAATTATGTACGCTGTATGTAATCCATAACATGGTAAAATCTGGAATCGATTTCTTCGTGTGGGTAATATAAATATTGTTACGATGTAATTACATCTACATTGTGTATATCCATAAAGATCGCATAAATTAAAAGAAACGTAGTCTTCTTTAAGTAATTCCGTTCAAATAACCAGAGGGGCAAAATAAAAAAATACCGAGTTCATTTTAATGTAATTTGACGATGTCTATTTAACATCACTCATTCCTGCAACAGTTTGTGAAAAAGGGTAATTTTGTGTAAAAATAAATTGGTTCAGTGAAGATTTGGTTAAGAAATGAATTTGCAACCACATAACCCCAACCATGCTTGAAATGTTGTAATTTCGTGCCGAAACAAGAACAAACTTTGATTTTCAGAGGCAAGATGTCTAAGCTACCAAACAGGAGTTGTGTAATATGTTGTATGTGTGAAAAAAGTTTTAAATCAAATCATATTTAAAAAAATATAACCAATGCATGTAGAAGTATTCTTTGAAGGCTGACTAAGCGCCAGCGCAGTTCATGTTTTGGATATAATATCGCTAACTATACCTCAATAGGAAATCAAACAACTGAGTGGTATAGTTTCTCTTGCCACCAGTTTATGACAAAGTTCATGGTATGTTCTTGTATTTATGGTTTGAGTGACCAAAATCAAGATAACAGTAATTAATTTTAAGGAGCACAATTCTTCTAAATACTTAAATTTTGTCTCATGAAATACGACACCGTCGTTATAACCTAGTGACACTTAGCATAGCACCGTAATATATTTTATTAATATATAACGTCATTGTCAACGTAAACGTCAACGCCAGAGAATAATCTGTTTAAACAGATTCTGTTTGGCGTAAAAGTCAAAATAGTGGTGAAATTTATATAAATGGATCACTGAAAATCTGTGAGGACACCAGGTGTTCCCCAAAAGGATAAGCACGTCCCGTCCTACTGGTGGCACCTGCCTCAGTTAGGGATACAGCAGGGCTTGGAAAGAACGCTCAATGGCTAAGTTCAACTTAATAGACGTTAAGTATCCAGAGGGGGCACGGGTGGCCCAGTCGTCTAAGGCTCTGCCCAGAGTCGCGTCCCTTGGGCACGCTAGAGACCTATGATCGTGGGTTCGATTGCAGGTTCGCCACGATTACTGAGTGAGTTGGATTAAACGCCGCATTTAACAGTTATTCATCACAAGTCATAACTGTTAAATGTGTGTGTATGTACAATTGCCAGTAATGCTGAGTTTGCATTGCTATTTCAAATGCATATCCAAAAAGAAGTTAAACATCCACGTTTATAATCATATATCGAAAAGATATTGTCTTTCCGCGTATATATTGATAGTTACAATACGGGATGTGTCAGTGTTTACACTTTCATATATTCTGTCAGGTGAAGGAACTACTGAAGGCTGACGGCTATAAGCTCTGGATGGATGTGGACAACATGGGGGGCTCCACGCTACAGGCGATGGCGGAGGCCGTGCAGAATGCGTCTGTGGTGTTGGTGTGCATGTCGGAGAGGTACAAAGAGAGCCAAAATTGTAGATCAGGTAAGCCTTGGTTACGTACATTGTCATACAACTGTTGTAGTAATGTGAGCCATATAGCCATATCAACAACTGTATGGGGTAAGTATATAAGTGAACCAATGCTTCGAATTGTTGTAATGGTATGAAGGTCGAATGATTGAATGGGCAAGTTGAGTTTGTCGAAAACTAACTGTCCAAATAGATGCAGGTTCTAGGTCTTGGCACTTTCTGTATAGCCTTGGGCATGGTATGGTGCTAGTAGACCAAATATCGTTATCGTAGATTCGAACCTAGGACCAATGGATCCGTGTTTTAAGGTGCGCGAATCTGTACTGTGTGTTGCTGTCCATTCTGACATGTCTTTCACATGCCAATCCTGACATCACCATCTTGTGACTTTGCTATTGGCAAGTGTCCCTGGAGATTATATTGGCATGTGTCCCTGGAGTTTATATTGGCATGTGTCCCTGGAGTTTATATTGGCATGTGTCCCTGGAGTTTATTTGGCATGTGTCCCTGGAGTTTATATTGGCAAGTGTCCCTGGAGATTATATTGGCAAGTGTCCCTGGAGTTTATATTGGCATATACAGACTAACTAACCAGCTACGCGGTATTGCGGATTATCTGTCCCGAGTGAATGAGAAGCTTTAATCCTGAGCCTTCGGCAAAGGACTTACATAATTCACGAGGGACTGATTATACGTAATTCCGAGTTTTGAGTAGGTTATGCTATATATTACTCAATTATATTTTAAGAGAGAAAATGAAGAACATACGTATGAAATGTTAAATTCTATATATTAACTTCACTGAAAGTATCCTATGGTTTAGGTGACGTAATATTATCAATTTGTGACGTCATGACCCACGGATGACGTCAGATCGTATTTTTTAAAACAATGTAGTACTGTGACGTCACATGGCTTCAATTGACAAATCAGCATTGAAAATCGTGTGCAAATATTGGAAATAATTAAACACGCTCATTCTATCCTTCTGGGTACTATTCCCCCTTCTGCTACAGAGGCAGAGTACGCATTCTCGCTACAGAAGACTATCATCCCCTTACTGATGCAGAGGGAGTACAAGCCAGATGGTTGGTTGGGGATGATAAAAGGAACCAAACTCTTCTTCGACTTCAGTGGAAAATATGACTTTAATAAGAAGTTGATAGAGCTGAGCAGAGAATTAGGAGAAAAGGGCAAAGGGCTTAAAGCTGATGTTGTTGACGTAAGTTTATCTTGGCATCATATGGGAACATACAGTGAAGTGCTTCTGTTGAACCATTAATCACAAGAGTCATGGTTCAAACGATGCACTTCACTTTATGTTCTCATACGATATAAAAATATTCTGTACAAAATTCGTGTATAGGGTATAGAGGACCGTTATGATCATAACCGTGAAGAATTGAATAGCAAACTAGGCTTTGCATAAGGCTAGAAAGGGGTTTGTTAAAGATATAATGTACAAGTGGGTCCATTTAAAACTTAAGCTGAATGACAAACACCGTGGATTTGCATTTGATTTCCATTCAACTGATATTGCTGTTTAGATCCTATTACTGATGTTTGCACATACATTGAACAAAAAAAGTTAGGGATCATGAATATTTTTCGGGAAATTTTTATGAAATTGTCTGCTCTGTCTTCACTACTGAAAACTATCCAGAGAAGTACTGAAAATTACGTCCTAGAAATGTGAAGATCACAAAGGAATTCCAGGCCGTGAAATAAATTAACGATATCTAGTTGATAACGGTTACCATTGTACCATGTTCCGACAGGGTGAGGTGAGGACGTCCGCTGCCGTTCTGAAGGCCGCACCCGTGGACGCAGCAAGGGGACCCGCCACTGCCACGTGGTCCAACAAGGACGTGCACAACTGGCTTGTGAAGTCCGGCTTCAGCAGGTGCTTACATCGCAATTAACAGGGGCGTAAAATGTATATGTGGGGCGTTAATCACTGAACAGATTTGCGTCCCTCAAGCGTGCCAGAAGCCTATGTTCGTGGATTCGAATCCCGGTTTACTTTGATTATGTTTTCTGAGTGAGTGAGTTGTGTTTAACGCTGTTTTTAACAGTATTCCAGATATATCACGGCGTGTCAGCTTAATATGGGAGGAAAGCCCGAAGTGATGCAGGATGCATATATACTACCCATCAAAAGTTTAGACTCACTGAAACCACTCACTATATCTCGTAAGAAAATCGTATTTGTGAAAGCTACCAATAAAAAATAACAAAATCATTCATTTAGGTCTTCATATCCTTGTTCACAAGGACGTGTGCATTGATGATTAGTGAACCAGAATGCCGTATTGGCTAGTACCATACAAAAGTGAAATTGCAAAATTTAATAACGGGTATGACCACCCCTGGCTCTAACACAGACATTGCATCGACGTTGAATACCACGAAAGAACAGTTCAATCTGCCGCTGGGGAATGTTTGCCACTCCTCAAACAATGCATTGCGAAGTTGGCGAAGGTTAGCAGGGGGAGGAACTCTGGCATAAACACGCCGTCCCAGCAGATCCCAAACATGCTCAGTGGGGTTCATATCGGGCGATAATGCTCGCTAATCCATTCGATTCACCCCATTTTGTTGTAAACAAGCTGACACGATGATACCTCCCCAGACCATAACGGATCCACCTCCAAATCGATCATGCTCCACAACAGCAACGTCAGCGTACCGCTCTCCCTGAAGTCCATAGACTGGGATCCGACCATCGTTGAAATGCACATTGAACCTTGATTCGTACGCGAAGAGTACCCTTGCCCATCTGCGGGGACCCCAGCGTAAATGTCCATTTCCCCAATCCAGTCTGTTCTGACGGTGGCGTGGTGTAAGAGGTCTTACAGCTAGACGACGTGCCCGCAGTCCGTAGTGACGTAATCGGCGGCGTATTGTTGATACAGATACACGTCGTCCTGTAGCTTGTTGGAAAGCATTATTGGCTGCTGTGGCTGTAATGTTTCTGCCACTGAGAAACAGCAAAAAGACGCATCGGTCATCTTGCTCTGATGTTACCCTTGACCTACCCGACCTGGGTCGATCCTGGACGGAGTTGGTCTGTTGAAAGCGTACCCAGAGGTTGGAAACTGCCTATTGGGATACGCCAAGACGTCTGGCAACATACCGTTGTGATCTGCCATCTTGTAGCAGTGCCAAGGCTTGGTGTCGTTGCTCAATACGGAGACTTCTCCCTCTACCCATGCTTGCATCAAAGAAGAATTTCTCCACTAACTCAGAGGAGCCAACTGCAATCCTTATAAAGATGAATTGCACGAGTATCCCGCGTCAAATTGCTGCTAAAACACGTGTATTATCGTGCATGTGAACACCTGCGTTTTGGTGCGAATTTTGTTTAAAAATGTGCGACATTTCACAGAGTTTTAACAATTAATGAACGAAAAACTCTAATCTTTTCACCGTTACAGATTTGGTTTTACGCCACAACAGTTCATGTGTTAACAGTACCTGTAAAAAGTTTAGAATATTTGGCATTATCTGGTTTGAAACAGTTGAGTATAGTGAGTGGCTACATTTACACTGGTGAGTCTAAACTTTTGATGGGTAGTATATATTGGAAACCCACATATATGAGTGAGTATGGTTTGACGTCGCTTTGAACTATATTTAAGTTATATCACGGCGTGTCAGCTTGATAGTGGAGCAAAGCTCGTAGTAGTGCGGGTCTTAGACGTTTACCACTTTGATGAAACCCACGAGCATGGGTATGGTGCTTACAAACCCAGAAACATAATCAGGGGGCCCAGACGTCTAAGGCGCCGCAATTCGCTGTGCAGTGTTACTTCCCTTGGGCACGCCAGAAACCTACGATTGTGGGTTCGAACGTCGGTTCTCCCCGATTATGTTTCTAGGTTTGTCAGCACCATACCCGTGCTCGTGGGTTTCACCGAACTGGTAAACGTCTGAGACCTCTATAAATGTTATCGCCGCCAGTTTCGTTGTCCTGTGAAACTACATTACTTGACTGCCATTATTCACTCCCTATTCACGAGTTATGTCGCGGAGTGATTATGTCGACGTGAATAGGGCAGATACAATTGACGAGTGACTCCGCGTTCTGTTGGGTCAACAGGTTTGTACTGGATAACGATTCTGAAGTAGTTTGTCCCGTGTGTCGTGTTGTTGAGTGTGCTTTTAACAAAGTGAACAATTATCTACTT
The DNA here is from genome assembly GCF_023055435.1 of Haliotis rufescens. Classification (NCBI taxonomy): domain Eukaryota; kingdom Metazoa; phylum Mollusca; class Gastropoda; order Lepetellida; family Haliotidae; genus Haliotis; species Haliotis rufescens. The sequence goes on along the minus strand of NW_025963779.1, from coordinate 52,590,041 downwards.
TCTCCATTAAAGGCATTCCTCGCTGAAGGATCTATCCGGTGAAGATTTGGTGTTCCTTAAGAAGCTTTCTTATAAGGTATGAGAACTCAGAACAACAAAATCACGTATACATACGCGTTTCTATAATGTGAATAACCATGCAGTAATAATTCCACACTAAAACGATGCATTCCTGACCGTTCAAAGGAAGGAAAAGTGTGAATATTTCAATTGATACCACAAGTTAGTCTGTAGTCATGCTATCTAGTTAATGCAATGTAACGGAACACGTCATATGGTAGAACATGGTCATCACAACCACTTGTGCAACTTAACTTGAAGGATGATGTATTGGAGAAATTAATCGATTTCTCGGACTTAAGGCACGTCATAGTTGATGTATATTTTCTCTATAATTTATCACAATGATATAACCGCCTCCGTGGTCTAGTGGTAGAGCGTCCGCCCGGAGAGCGGAAGGTCCGGGTTTCGATCGCCGGCTGCGTCATATTAAAAGACGTTAAAAGACGGTACTTGTTGTTACCCTGTCTGGCGCTCGGCATTAAGGTGCTAAAACAAGGACTGGTCGGCTTGGAGTCAGTATACTGTGTCTGAGTGGGGTATTCATGGGAAACTGCGGCATGGTATCTCAGTGTGCAAGCACTATAAATCGGCATTACTCCGGGCTAGTACAAGCAGCCACACACACAAACACACACACACACACACACACACACACACACACACACACACACACACACACACACACACACACACACACACACACACACACACACACACACACACACACACAAACGTGCATGCACGTCGCTACATAAGTGTAGTTGCGTCAGGCTTACTTGCACAAAATGCACGTTCAGAACGACCAGCAATGTCTTGGCTCAGAATCAACTGCATCAACAATAGCGTCACGTTATCATAGCGGTTTAAGATTGATGGTCTGTCCCTGGATGATGGGTTTCACTTGTCTCACGCCATAATGATCAGTGTATTTGATGTCATACCCAAATGGTACTTGGAATGCACTGTGTGTGTAACATATTCAATATTGTCCACAGGCACCGGAGTTCTTCTACACCTATGTCAAGGGTGATCTTCACTTGAACGACCTCAGAGACATCAGGCGGTTCAGCGAAGCAGTCGAACGTCTTAACTGATTACGCCGATGTCTTGCAGATGTTCACCACTTGTTACCGATGTGGTGCACGTCTATCGTAAGACTCAAACAGATGTCATTATTAATCATGTACCTGGAAAAAGGTTAAGCACACCTCCTACGTTTGCTTTTATTCGGAACATTGTTTGGAAATATGTAATGCCAATGGCCTCGGTTTGGTGAATGTATAAGATACCATCGACACCTGATGAAAAAGTAAGACCGCTGTATGTTCTTACAGGCCCTATAATCTTGGACGCGACGTTAAACCCCATTTCACCTCACCTCACCTACCGCCTCCGTGGTCTAGTGGTTGAGCGTCCGCCCGGAGAGCGGAAGGTCAGGGGTTCGATCCCCGGCCGCGTCTTACCAAAAGACGTTAAAAGATGGTACTTGTTGTTACCCTGTCTGGCGCTCGACATTAAGGGGCTAAAACAAGGACTGGTCGGCTCGGAGTCAGTATGCTGTGTCTGAGTGGGGTATTCATGGTAAACCGCGGCATGGTAACTCAGTGAGCTAGCACTATAAATCGGCATCAGTCCGGACTAGTACAAGCAGCCACACACACACACACACGTACATGCACGTCGCTATATAAGTGCAATAATCTTGGACGCGACGTTAAACCCCATTTCACCTCACCTCACCTACAGGCCCTCGTGAATCCTATCATTGGTACGAGGAAGCAGAGGCCTGAGTGAGTGGGTTCTACGCCGCCTTAAACAGTGTTCCAGTTACATCGCGGCATATCGGCTTAATGTGGGAGGATAGCTCGAAGTGATGCAGGTCTCAGGCGTTTTCCACTTTGGGCATGCACGGCTATGGTACTGACAAACCCAGAAACATAATCAGGGCGAGCCGGGATTCGGACCAACAATCATAGGTTTCTGGTGTGCCCGAGGGACGCGTATTGCGGTTCCTTAGACGATTGGGTCAACCGTGCCCCGCAAGAAACAGAGTAGAGGTATTCAAAAAACGATTGCCATGGAAGAGGTAAACATTACATAAATGATTTGGTTTTAGTATTTATCTTTGTAAACAAAAAACAAAATGCATTTCGTCGGAAAGTAAATACCGGGCGCGATCTAAGAAAACTGCTGTATCTTTATGTATAGTAAGCGCTGGTTAATATTATATCGAGGTTTATGTATAGCTGCTTAGACCTGTAACCGGTTCATGTTCTGATATGCATAGAGAGTGGGTGAGCGAGTAAGTTGGGTTTCACGCCGCTTTGAACAGTATTCGGCTTGTCAGCTTAATGGGTGAGGAAAGCCCGATGTGATCATATTGATAACACATAATTATAGTTAATCCTCACTGCCAGCTAATGAGGCTACACACGTTACGCCACGTTACCTGGGTCACACGTATTGCCCGGCTAGCGTGAACTTACAGCTTCTTATGTTATTTGAATAGAGCACATACAAGTGTTAGGTTTACATTTGTAACAGAGCTATTATCATGTTTGATAGGATGTTAATTCCGCTATTTGTACATCATTTATATGTGTTGATGTGATGCTCAGCTTGATAACGAGATCCAGTTGTCGTTACACGTCAATGCACGTCGCTGTTTGACGGGAATGACGTGCATTTGTATACATGTAGTTTGTGTTGGCGTTGTATTTGATAAATTATGGATTTCGTTTGGTTTTCTATGAAAGCCCACTATTGATCATTGTCAACATAAATACTTCTCTTTCCATTTGATCTGTCAGGATTTAACAGTCTGGAACACACTGTCGTGTATCACACTCTGCGAAGACATAGAGGTTATCACGCGAGTGTGTTTGGGGATGGTAAATATCCTGCATTAGGAATAAACATTGTATTTAGCGAGCCTTGGCGAGCTAATTAAATACATAGTGTTTATTCCTAATACAGGATATTTACCATCCCCAAACACACAAGCGTGATAACCTCTTTATCATTTAATGTCATTCTTTAATTCTGTGCTTCAAAATCGCTTTCCCTCTCTCATAAACATTACCGAAACATTGCGAGTTTTCCTGGAATGCGCCCATTAATATTTATTACGTCACAGGGTAAGTGATGTGTCAGTCGGACAGTGACAGTAGCCAATATATACTAGCCACATAAAGAAACTGTGCATGGAGAAAATATATTCTGGATTGAAATACAACACAGCAAGAACAAAATGATGCAGACGCTGTAGCAGCTGAATGATCGGACCATAAGAAAATGTCAACGGGACCTGAACAACATCTGTTGAGATGACGTCAGAAGATCAAAATGGAGTAGAGGGTCAAACGACAAAGTCACAAAGTCAATAACGGGTATGACCACCCTGTGCGTGAATCACAGCAGTGCATCAGCGACGCATGGAGTCCACCAAATGGGCATGGAAGGCCTCGGGAATGGCCTGCCATATCCTCCTCAAATCCTGTGCCAGGTCACGGACGTTATCTGGAGGATGTGGAAGACGACGCAGACGGCGCTCCTTTTCATCCCACACATGCTCTATTGGGGAGAGATCTGGAGAAATTGCAGGCCATGGCAGTAACATGACATTGTTATGGTGAAGGAAATCCATTGCGACCCTAGCCGTGTGAGGACGAGCGTTGTCCTGTTGAAATGTCAATCCCGGGCCATGACGTTGCAGGAAAGGAATTACCACAGGCCTCAGAATCTGATCTCTGTAGCCAACACCGGTGAGATTGCCCTGAACAACCACCAAAGGGGTTCGGTGCCGTGCTGTTATCCCATCCCAAATCATCCCAGAGCCACCTCCAAAACGATTCCTCTCCACAATACAGTTGCGTGCATAACGTTCTCCCAAACGCCGGTAGACACGTTGGCGCCCGTCACTGTGGGAAATGTTGAACCTCGATTCATCTGTAAAGACAACATTTCTTCACCATATTCGAGGTTGGCGATCATGAATTCGACACCATCTTAGACGGTTGACTCGATGACGGTGTGTCAGGATGGGACGTATGGCAGGGCGTCGTGGTCGAATCCCGTACTGACGTAAACGATTCCTGACAGTGTTGGGATGGATACGGCGCAGTCCAGGGATTGTCTGGGACGTCGTTACTGCCGTTTGGAACCTGTGTCGGAGATGTGTAACTCGAATCCATCTGTCCTGTCTTGGCGTCGTTACTCGGGGACGTCCTGAACGTGGGTGGTCGGCAACGTCATTTGTGTTCTGATAACGCCTCACCAATGCCGATATCGTGTTACGATGGCATTGGAAATGTGTTGCCACCTGTTGTTGCCTCATTCCAGCTCGGATCATTCCAATGGCTTCATGACGCTGTGCAGCTGTCAATCTTGGCATGATTTGCTTGTGATATGCTTGTGTCTGCGCCTGAGAAGTTTTGAATTTTTGAATGACCACAGATCATGCTTTCCAAAGTGACAGCGAATTTTGAGTTGCACATGCTGTGTACAGCTGCACAGGATGCACGTGCAGTAACACATTGCACGTCCATAGGCCCCCATCAATGAGATCATATCGCATGGCACGTGCATGAGCGTTTGAATGTCTCAAATAATTGCTGTGTTCAAACCTATCATATATGGACGGTGTGCCCTGATATCTATATTTTCTCCGTGCACAGTTTCTTTATGTGGCTAGTATAGTTCCAACTGAAATCTGTTTCTTATACAGTGGCGAAGCAACATATACGCAAAACAACAATTGTTTTTAATTGCCTTTCGCGGCAATCCATCGGTCTGTCCGCTAGATAAACTGCCCTTTGTCAAAGGGAAGCTACTCTAAACCTAGTCTACGAGACGTCACGGCCACAGTCAGACGTTGTTGACAGTCATAACGTTAAGCTGTGAAGTCAGATGTACACACAGCGACAAAACGAAACAAGGTAACAATTCAAACATATTTCGGCCAAATCCAACTATTTTAATTTGTGGAGAAGGTTTCAAGCCGCAGAGGTCTACAAGCACAGATATGGCTACTGATCCCGCTTGGCTAGGCCTCGTGCCCTCGCAAAATTGTTTCTCCAAAGTTGCCAAAACTTATAAAATGCCTTAGCTACGTCACAGTTAGACACTGATTTTCAGTATATTAGACTGTTCTTTTGATAATGATAGCAATTATCTCTGTAGTTTATCCAGATTCCCGATGGTTAATTCTTTATCCTGCCGAGGAACCTACCCATTATATGATAAACCTTTCTACGTGCATAACACGACAGATAAACAAACGTATTGCTGAGTAATTGATACAAGACCTTTAATTAATACAGCACAGATATGACTTTAGCACACATAAATTGTAGAGTAAAGCCATGGAATCACATTCGAGATAACCAGAGATTCTGGCGACATAATCAGAATGGCTTCTTTTCCATGGATTCACAATGAACATCATCAGATACTCGTCCTGGCACAATCCACTGTTCACAACAACACATTCCGCATCGCTATAGACTCAGTAACAATAGGCATGGCTAAATTCAGATGCAATCACTGTCGTATTCAACAGCGTTAACGATCGGAACATTCCACATACATATTTAACATTATCTCAATGCTATCAGTTAACGGTTATCTAAAACGTCAACATAATCCTATTTAGCAGTTGAATGTCAAACTTCCACATTCATCATAGCTATAAGTAAAGTCTACTACATTCAACATAGCTGGGGTCATCTCTACTACATTCAACATAGCTGTGGTCATCCCTACCACATTCAACATAGCTGTGGTCATCCCTACCACATTCAACATAGCTGTGGTCATCCCTATCACATTCAATATAGCTGGGGTCATCTCTACCACATTCAACATAGCTGTGGTCATCCCTATCACATTCAATATAGCTGGGGTCAACTCTACCACATTCAACATAGCTGGGGTCACCCCTATCACTTTCAACACAGCTGGGGCAATCTCTACCACATTCAATATAACTGGGGTCAACTCTACTACATTCAACATAGCTGGGGTCAACTCTACCACATTCAACATAGCTGGGGTCACCCCTATCACATTCAACACAGCTGGGGCAATCTCTACCACATTCAACATAGCTTGGGTCAACTCTACCACATTCAACATAGCTGGGGTCACCCCTATCACATTCAACACAGCTGGGGCAATCTCTACCACATTCAACATAGCTGGGGTCAACTCTACCACATTCAACATAGCTGGGGTCACCCCTATCACATTCAACACAGCTGGGGCAATCTCTACCACATTCAATATAGCTGGGGTCAACTTTACTACATTCAACATAGCTGGGGTCAAATCTACTACATTCAACATAGCGTGGGTCAACTCTACTACATTCAACATAGCTGGGGTCATCTCTACCACATTCAACATAGCTTGGGTCAACTCTACTACATTCAACATAGCTTGGGTCAACTCTACTACATTCAACATAGCTGGGGTCAACTCTACTACATTCAACATAGCTTGGGTCATCTCTACCACATTCACCATAGCTGGGGTCAACTCTACTACATTCAACATAGCTGGGGTCATCTCTACCACATTCAACATAGCTGGGGTCAACTCTACTACATTCAACATAGCTTGGGTCAACTCTACTACATTCAACATAGCTGGGGTCACCCCTATCACATTCAACACAGCTGGGGCAATCTCTACCACATTCAACATAGCTTGGGTCAACTCTACCACATTCAACATAGCTGGGGTCACCCCTATCACATTCAACACAGCTGGGGCAATCTCTACCACATTCAACATAGCTGGGGTCAACTCTACCACATTCAAAATAGCTGGGGTCACCCCTATCACATTCAACACAGCTGGGGCAATCTCTACCACATTCAATATAGCTGGGGTCAACTTTACTACATTCAACATAGCTGGGGTCAAATCTACTACATTCAACATAGCGTGGGTCAACTCTACTACATTCAACATAGCTGGGGTCATCTCTACCACATTCAACATAGCTTGGGTCAACTCTACTACATTCAACATAGCTTGGGTCAACTCTACTACATTCAACATAGCTGGGGTCAACTCTACTACATTCAACATAGCTTGGGTCATCTCTACCACATTCACCATAGCTGGGGTCAACTCTACTACATTCAACATAGCTGGGGTCATCTCTACCACATTCAACATAGCTGGGGTCAACTCTACTACATTCAACATAGCTTGGGTCAACTCTACTACATTCAACATAGCTGGGGTCAACTCTACTACATTCAACATAGCTGGGGTCATCTCTACAACATTCACCATAGCTCGGGTCAACTCTACTACATTCAACATAGCTGGGGTCAACTCTACTACATTCAACATAGCTGGGGTCATCTCTATCACATTCAACATAGCTGGGGTCATCTCTACCACATTCAACACAGCTGGGGCAATCTCTACCACATTCAATATAGCTGGGGTCAACTCTACTACATTCAACATAGCTGGGGTCATCTCTACCACATTCAACATAGCTGGGGTCAACTCTACTACATTCAACATAGCTTGGGTCAACTCTACTACATTCAACATGGCTGGGGTCAACTATACTACATTCAACATAGCTGGGGTCTTCTCTACCACTTTCAACATAGCCTGGGACATCTCTACCACATTCAACATAGCTAAGGTCATCTCTACCACATTCAACGTAGCTAAGGCCAACTCTACTACATTTAGCATACAATGTCAACTCTGCTACATTTAGCGTACAATGCCAACTCTACTACATTTAGCATACAGTGTCAACTCTACTACATTTAGCATTAAATGTCAACTCAACTACATTTAGCATACAGTGTCAACTCTACTACATTTAGCATACAATGTCAACTCTTCTACATTTGTCATATGTTTGATTTGCAATTGAAAAAATAAATGAGCGATTTCATATTAAAACATGAACTGTACTGGCGCTTAGTCAGCAATTAAAGAATACTTCTACATTGTTATTTCAAAAAATAATATAATTGTTTTTAAAACTTTTAAAACACTAAAAACAAATGTTCGCATAAAACACACCTGCTGATGGGTATCCTATACACCTTATCTTTGAAAATCAGTAAATAAGATTTTTTCGGCACAAATTTACAAGATTCATCTTTATAGAGCTAATTTAAGTTTACAAAACAAAATACTCAACCACAGATAACTTTTCATAACAGTTCCTTCAATATTCAATTACTTAAGGAACAAAATCGGCATACTTTTACTTGCCCATCAGTTTATGTTCGGACTCCTTTCAGAGAAATATGTGCACGTCTTGATGCTTATGTAATGGTCGGCCCACTACACGTAATGGCTACCGATCAGAGTAATCAAAGCCTCAACGTAGGTGTGAATGAATTGTGTTTGAAAATACATAAGATATTTTACTCTTTAAACTGATGTAATTTCGCCCAGGACCAAATCAACCATCTTGACTACAACCGTAAGGTATATGTATACAAACCCGTTTAAAAGAAACTTTATTACAGGGTTTAAGGCAAGAGGACTTAAAAAGACTTGGGGTATGTAGGATTGATATCGTGAAACAAATAAAACATGATACAATAATACAGTGTGTAATGTTTTACTTTCTTACAATGGAATATAAATGAAGAGGAACACATTCGTTTTAAAATGTAAAATGTAATAATGTTTGTAATTCGGGTACGGTAGCTGGTTGAATGGCAAGTGGATGAGTTGCTGAATGGATGAAGGTGAGTGAGTTATTGAGTGAGGTGGAAATATGGGTGAGTTGTGAGTGGATAGATAAGTAGGTGAGTGATCAGTGGATGAATTGCTGAATGGATGTGAGTGAGTGAGTGAGTGAGGTGGAAAAATGGGTGAGTTGTGAGTGGATAGATAAGTAGGTGAGTGGTCAGTGGATGAGTTGCTGGATGGATGTGAGTGAGTGAGTGAGTGAGATGGAAAATGGGTGAGTTATGAGTGGATAGATAAGTAGGTGAGTGGTAAGTGGATCAGTTGCTGAATGGATGTGATCAGTGGGTGAGTAAGGTGGAAATATGGGTGAGTTGTGAGTAGATAGACAAGTAGGTGAGTGGTCAGTGGATGAGTTGCTGAATGAATGTGAGTGAGTGAGTGAGTGAGTGAGTGAGGTGGAAATATGGGTGAGTTGTGAGTGGATCGATAAGTAGGTGAGTGATCAGTGGATGAGTTTCTGAATGGATGTGAGTGAGTGAGTGAGGTGGACATATGGGTGAGTTGTGAGTGTATGGATAAGTAGGTGAGTGATCAGTGGATGTGTTGCTGAATGGATGTAAGTGAGTGAGTGAATGAGTGAGTTGGAAATATGGGTGAGTTGTGAGTGGATAGATAAGTAGGTGAGTGGTCAGTGGATGAGTTGCTGGATGGATGTAAGTGAGTGAGTGAGTGAGTGAGTTGGAAATATGGGTGAGTTGTGGGTGGATAGATAAGTAGGTGAGTGATCAGTGGATGAATTGCTGAATGAATGTTAGTGAGTGATTGAGTGAGGTGGAAAATGTGTGAGTTGTGAGTGGATAGATAAGTAGGTGAGTGGTCAGTGGATGAGTTGCTGAATGGATGTGAGTAAGTGAGTGAGTGAGGTGGAAAATGGGTGAGTTATGAGTGGATAGATAAGTAGATGAGTGGTCAGTGGATCAGTTGCTGAATGGATGTGAGTGGGTGAGCAAGGTGGAAATATTGGTGAGTTGTGAGTAGATAGACAAGTAGGTGAGTGGTCAGTGGATGAGTTGCTGAATGAATGTGAGTGAGTGAGTGAATGAGTGAGTGAGTGAGTGAGGTGGAAATATGGGTGAGTTGTGAGTGGATAGATAAGTAGGTGAGTGATCAGTGGATGAGTTTCTGAATGGATGTGAGTGAGTGAGTGAGGTGGACAAATGGGTGAGTTGTGAGTGGATAGATAAGTAGGTGTGTGGTCAGTGGATGAGTTGCTGAATGGATGTTAGTGAGTGATTGAGTGAGTTGGAAATATGGGTGAGTTGTGAGTGGATAGATAAGTAGGTGATTGATCAGTGGATGAGTTGCTGGATGGATGTAAGTGAGTGAGTGAGTGAGTGAGTTTGAAATATGGGTGAGTTGTGGGTGGATAGATAAGTAGGTGAGTGATCTGTGGATGAATTGCTGAATGGATGTGAGTGAGTGAGTGAGTGAGGTGGACAATGGGTGAGTTCTGACAGGATAGATAAGTAGGTGAGTGGTCAGTGGATGAGTTGCTGAATGGATGTGAGTAAGTGAGTGAGGTGGAAAATGGGTGAGTTATGAGTGGATAGATAAGTAGGTGAGTGGTCAGTGGATCAGTTGCTGAATGGATGTGAGTGGGTGAGTAAGGTGGAAATATTGGTGAGTTGTGAGTAGATAGACAAGTAGGTGAGTGGTCAATGGATGAGTTGCTGAATGAATGTGAGTGAGTGAGTGAGTGAGTGAGTGAGTGAGTGAGGTGGAAATATGGGTGAGTTGTGAGTGGATAGATAAGTAGGTGATTGATCAGTGGATGAGTTTCCAAATGGATGTGAATAAGTGAGTGAATGAGGCATGTAATAGTGGTGAGTTGTGAGTGGATAGATAAGTAGGTGTGTGGTCAGTTGATGAGTTGCTGAATGGATGTGAGTGAGTGAGTGAGGTGGACAAATGGGTGAGTTGTGAGTGGATGGATAAGTAGGTGAGTGATCAGTGGATGTGTTGCTGAATGGATGTAAGTGAGTGAGTGAGTGAGTGAGTTGGAAATATGGGTGAGTTGTGGGTGGATAGATAAGTAGGTGTGTGGTCAGTGGATGAGTTGCTGAATGGATGTTTGTGAGTGATTGAGTGAGTTGGAAATATGGGTGAGTTGTGAGTGGATAGATAAGTAGGTGATTGATCAGTGGATGAGTTGCTGGATGTATGTATGTGAGTGAGTGAGGTGGAAATATGGGTGAGTTGTGGGTGGATAGATAAGTAGGTGTGTTGTCAGTGGATGAGTTGCTGAATGGATGTGAGTGAGTGAGGTGGAAATATGGGTGAGTTGTGAGTGGATAGATAAGTAGGTGAGTGATCAGTGGATGTGTTGCTGAATGGATGTAAGTGAGTGAGTGAGTTGGAAATATGGGTGAGTTGTGAGTGGATAGATAAGTAGGTGATTGATCAGTGGATGAGTTGCTGAATCGATGTAAGTGAGTGAGTAAAGTGGAAATATGGGTGAGTTGTGAGTGGATAGATAAGTAGGTGAGTGGTCAGTGGATGAGATAGCGAATGAATGGGTGAGTGGGTGAATGAATGAACGGACGTATATATTCGTGGATGAGTGATTTAAGGGCCAGTTGATGAGTTAATGATTGATGAGGGGTTAGTGGTTTTAGTAGTCAGTGGATGAGTCGGCCAGTGTGAGAGTGTGTGGCGTGGAAATGTTGGGTAGTTGTGCGTGGATAAGTGGTTGAGTTGCCAGTGGATGAGCTATGTGTGGATGAGTGCTGGGACGTCGAGTAAATGATACATAGCAAATCTATAGCCAAAGAGTTGCTATTCACATCCATTTAAAACAGTCATTGTAACCAACACATACCCACTTAACGCGCCTAAAGTTGGGAACCAAATGGGTTTAATTTAGTATTCAAATTATTAAATTAATATCGATCAATTGTTCCAAAATCTATTGCATGAAATGCACACCTTCGTGGTAACAAACACAAACAAAACATATTCATTTGCCTGGCTTTACGAAATTAACCCTTCATAGGACGGACACCCAAAAGCGGTGATCGGCCCTTCACATGCAATCTGAGTCTTGTGAGTACGCTACGAACATTTCGCATAGTCCTTGATGTATAACACTGCCATACACACTGAACACACACATGTAAACAAACACATTGTGAACCGCATATTAAGTCTGCCCTCTACTCGAGTACGTGGTCCCTGACCCCTAACGGATCTGTCAGAGCTTTATTGTATACTCGTCGTCATGGCGAGGAGGACACATAACGGTACTTTTGTCAGCATTGTGTTGGGGGGAAAAGCATGCGGGCAGCCATTTTTGACCTACATATTCTCTCAAATCACATGGAATATGTAGCCGTGTGCCACAGGCTATGAGGTAAGCAGTGAACTTGTACTTTGGGGGTTGTGATTTGGTTGTCATTTAATGTCGGGCTCACAGCACGCTGAATCGTTTTGTTGCAATGTTGTAGCAACAGGAGGTGTACAACATCCGTTTGAAAAAAAACATTTTGTCGATTGTAGCATATTGAATAAAACATCCGGGGTAATTGTCGGCAGTGTAATAAACATAGAATAACAGCCAAATCAAGGAGAAATGTTTCCAAGAAGAAATCGATATGTATTGAATATTGATTAGTGGCATGCATTGCATGCGTTCTTGTATCATTATTCCGAGCTGAAATGTGGGGACCTTAAATACTGTTATGCAAGTATGAAAACCGGTACTAGTGGGCATTACATTGCCGTATTAAACGATCAGTGTTACAAATTTGGCGAAATAAACCCGGAGGCATTGATTGAAGCGCTCGTACAATATCCTTGACACGCGAGACAGGAATCCCGTGATGAACATATTGATCAAGGAGGACAAATTTACGACGCTTTAGCCGTGTTTCAGCAATATCAAGACAGGAACACCAGAAACCGGCTTCACATAAAATTCCCATATGAGTAATCGAGCCCTTTGCCTACGGTGCGACGAACGAATGTTTAACCATCAGGATATCTCACCACCAAATATAACCAAATAACGATGTTAAATTCGCCTTAAAGATTCCTTGTGGTTTCAGATAGTCAGATGGGCAGCACAAGCAGCATGCAGAGGCCTCCGCCTCGCCAAACCGCGGATGCAGCAAAGACTGGGGCAGGGAAACCTGATGTCTCCCAGAAGCCACCGGTCAATACTGTATCTTCTGGCGGGAACACATCGACTGAAAGAGGAAAACCTGATGTCGCTCTTGAGCCAACGGTAAACAATGTACCTCCTGGAGTGGACACAGAGGCTGAAATGAAGAAACTGCAGGAGAATTTTCCACATTTAAATTTGCAGTTTAATGAAATTGAGGCTTTTATACAACAACTTAAGGATGATGCTTTTACGAAGAATGGAAAATATTCAAAACTTTACAATTGGACATTTTTGGGTTTCGAGCACCACAATGATACAGACCGACGTAAGCTGGGTGATTACTTTGCTTTGACTGAGGCTGCTGAAGTGCTGAACGCAGCATTTGTCACACTGCTGAAGTCGCTTGGGTTGAAATGTATGGCGCTTATGGTGTTGGGCGCTGAAGACAAGACACAGCTTATTAATGCTCAGAAGTTGTCCTTGATCCGAATGATTGTGTGGAACAACACGGACGGTAGTCTTAGTTTTGCTGAAAAGGTTTCTAAAGCTGGGATGCTGACACATTTTGTTGAAGATTTAAAAGAGATGAAAGTTGAAGATGCCGCCAGTGATGATGAGGTCAGTGAGATATTCACACACACTAAATAATTATCTATCAAGACCCTTTTTTAAAAAGACATTATATGTTTTTAAAACAGAGAATTACAATTTGTCAGGTATCACCATTATCGATTAGTCCCAAAAGATGGTAAAAAGAGTGACTGTTGTTCAACGGCGCTATCAGCCACACTGAGATAAAAAGCCAAGTGAATTCTACGAATTTAATACGTCACAACAGCCGGAATGTTAGTTAACAACGAATTTACTCTCCTGCCTGGTAGATTGCACGAAGACGCTGAAGACTAGTAAACACCACTTATCCAATTTTAACAAATATACTGCACTACCTAAACCACACGGTAAAACTGTGTTAAGAATGTAAACACATACCAGACATGTTTAGGAATGTGTTTCAATTCTAATCGGTATGCACATTTGGTGTGTTGCATCTAAACACGTTAAGGGGCTAACATGAAATGATCTATCATAGCCTAAACACCACCTAAATGCAAGATCCTCATAATCAAAACATGTTTAAAATTTAAACACATTTAAACGAATTGAAACGTGTTCAATGAAGTGCATTTCATCAGGCTATAAGTCAAATATGGAGAATCTCATCGTGGTTTCAATCCAAATGTGTTTTTGCTGTATGCCTTAATGGTATTTCACTCATACAGGAAGCTGAAATGAAAGTATATCTGATTAATACTTAACCTTTTTAGTTAGTGACGATAGGCCACCTAGTAAAAGAAAATACTTACTGATTAGTAAAGTCTCCTGAAATGTTAGTGTCCGAGTGGAGTGTGAAATTCACTAACTAACTTAGTAAACTTTACAATCTATTTCTGTCAGTGCATATTCACGCGATGTCATCACCGATAAATAATCGAGTTTTAAAACAGTGATTGAAAACATGTGAACGATCCAAGTCGTCCAGATACAATGACACCCTATCAACCAAACCACAGAGCCTGTGACCATTGGAGCCTAGAATAGTCGATTCTCATGTGGGATATATTCTGACTCGGGAGGTAATCTGAGCTGGAAATCTCACGACCATTAATAAACTTTCTTCCAACAACAATGAGCACATAAATATTGCCTACGTAAGAATAATACCTATGTCACACAAGTAACTATTTCTAGTTACTGGGTCATCGAATTTGTTCTCATTGAAAATACTTGATTACTGTAATAAAAACTACATAAAACAGAAGATTTACTACGAAAGAATATCGGTATGCTGTAAACGTTGCAGCTTACTGTCTTACCATGCAGTAAGGTTATTAAGGGCCTCATTTGAAATAAAGTATGTTAGTAGCATCCTTAAGCTTATGCCAAGATGACTGTTTGTAATCGTAATTTTTGCGATACAGAATTTCCGCCGCCGAAAACAGGCAGCGTCCTTGTCCAGATTTCCTTTATCCCAAAATATACATTCCCGCGTACTCTGTTACCATTAGCACACTAAAATACACCGTCCTTTATGAGTGTACATGTATACCGTGGGATCAAATGACGATGTCAAATTGGGTAACAGCCTGAAGTAGTGCTTTGGCTTTTGATATACTAAGCATAGTGTAAATATTCCAACTGTATTCAAGCTATATGACAAATTTATGTTATAACTTTATATCATTTTATGTTGCAGGAGGTTGATCAAACATTTGAAGCCGCGATTTCCATACTCCAGAACTGCTCCAGGAACCCTGCCACCAGGCAACCTCTCCGGGAACTCGGAACAGTTTCAGTCCTGCTGCCGTATCTCAAGTGTACATCAGAAGGTAGTACACAACACAATTAGACCTTGTGTATACACTGATAAAAAAGCTCAGTCCAAATCAGGAGAATTGTTTGGAGAATTCCAAACTCTAGACATAGGATGCCAATCTAGGCGAATTATGAACGATAACGTCAAAATGACAGAGATAGTTAATATTACTTACATAATATTTGTTTCCCGCAAAGTCAGAGTTTACTGTAAGTCTAATATAAAACTAGAATGATGACTGTGTTGGAATAGTGATTAATGGATGTATCTAACTAATACTAGATGGCAAAGTTACTCAGGAGCGTCCTACAAATCTAAAACTGGTAACCTTTTAATCACAGCCTTTTTATTGTGCTCACTGTAATATAATTAGTACATTTCACTTCAACCTGAAAATGAAACAGTACACAATATTTAAGAGGTCCATGGCAAAATTTATTTGAAATTTAGGATTTGAACCAGAGAAAAATGTGACTAAGCAAATGTTGCTAGTATTTCATGCTTTGGGCAAGAAATAACGAACCACCGGTAAACTTCACCTCAAACAAAGAATTTAAAAGTAATATTAAAAAGGACGTGTTCAACGTGAACTTGTATACGATCTAAAGGCAGTTCCTAAAAACAAGGCCTGCAAAGGACATGTTATACGAAACTGAAAGTGGCTAATGTCAAAGTTATTGAAAACTTTGAAATGATTGTATGAAAATTATGAGACATGTTTAAATGTTTTACAACTAGCCTATCATTTTCCTGATGCCTGCAATGTTTCTACATATGGCATGAAAATGGGTAAAACCTGAAAACGAGCATCTAAATATGAGTGAATTTGAAAGTAAACATATTTTTGTATTTGATATGCATCTCCTGAGAACACTAACCTGGGTCAAACAAAACAAAGTGAAAAAATCAGCAGTTTCTACTTCTTGTAGCCACACGTATAGATTTTAATGTATACATAGCCACAGTATCAACGTGTTTAAAAATGAATAAAGTCTACGTTTCACTCACATCAACACATGTGATATACTTCAGGACATTTTCTAAATGTTTTGCTGATTTCATAAAGTTTACGGGGCGGTGGGGTAGCCTAGTGGTTAAAGCATTAGCTCGTCACGCCGAAGCCTCAGGTTCGATACCCGACAAGGGTACAATGTGTGGAACCAATTTCCGGTGTCCCCCGCCAAGATATTGCTGAAATATTGCTAAAGACGGCGTAAAACTATACTCACTCACTCATAAAGTTTACAAATCCTAGGGGCCAACCATTGACCTTGTGCTTTATACTACTTTGCTAAACAATTATTGTGATTCACATTACGTAAATAAACAAAAATGAAACCGTATTCTAACGGCGTAATTCCTACAATATTATAGGAGTAGATTATGATGTCTAAAAGTAGCAAAAGACACTTCCAATACAAGAGAAGAAGAATGTATACTTGGAGATATTGTTTTACTGCCTTTAGATCATTGCCCGAGAAGCGAGGTTGTGATAATTATGGATAAATCCTATGTGCCTGTATAATCTGTGCATCAATTGCTCATTAACTGTTGAACATGTCCAACGTTTTCTCTACGGTATAAGTACATTATAGTTAGGAGAATGTGCAGTTCTTGCTTACACACAGTCAAGTACTAATAATGTGAACATTAGTGTTAAAGACGAGTCATGACCATACCATGGATTGTTCCAGAGGGCAAGCTGCAGACATTGTTTACTCTCGCCAACATCGTGGACGAAACGGAAAATGAACATCTTCTGGCTGACAACACCTTGTTTGATCACCTGTTTGACATACTCAAGGAAGCGTGGACGGACGATGAACACCGCCATCTTGGTTTTAGTGTGGAGGAGATAGTTGACGGCATGACTGGTTTAGCCAAAAATGACAGCAACAAGAAAGTACTGCGGGAAAAGGGAGCCGTTCCAATTCTTACGGAGATCATGAAATTTGGATCGGACGAGGAGAAAGAGTATGCCGTGAAATGTATTTGGGAACTGTCTTTTGATAAAACTAACAAGGAAATGTTCAATGTAAGTAGCCTGCCAGTCATTTGTTTGGTTTTTGTAACTTCATTTGATGGCGCAAAAAAGGTCATCGGTATCATTAGCATGTGTCAAAGTTAAGAACTAAACATATGTGTTGTTTTCAAGTGTACCACACGATGATATCTAAACAACGTACACTATGATCTGGTTATAAAAAAGAGTATCTTATTTATAAGTACATGTAGTTCATCAGTGACCGACCTTTGATATTCAGGGGGAGGGAGTGGGGAAGGGAGGCTAAAAAATAAAGTGTCCCTGAAAATTCTTGAAAAAATGTATGTTTCAGACTTTTGAAGAAAAAAAGAAATTGTATGACACAAAAATTGCAATGTGTACTCCTGAAACAATATTCATGGTTTTAATAAAAAAAACATACCAGCTGTAGGTGACAAATATCTAACCTCCATGCAAAATCCCAGGCCCCCCAGAATAAGATCAAATGTCGGTCCTCTAGTAGTGTATGATGAACGAAGGAACAGGCTAAGACCCGTAAGGATTCGGGGTAGAATAGGTCTTCAGCAACCCATGCTTGCCGTAAGAGGCGACTATGCTTGTCGTGAAAGGCCACTAACGGGATCGGGTGGTCAGGTTCACTGACTTGGTTTATGCATGTCATCGTATCCCAATTGCGTGGATCGATGCTCATGATGTCAATCATTGGATTGTCTGGTCCCGACTCGATTATTTATCTACGTCATATAGCTGAAATATTGCTGAGTGCAGCATTAAACAACAACCAACCAATAGTCACTACAAATAGAATCATGTCAGGCGAGAAACCAATGATGTGTCAATGTGTATAATGGGGCCACATCATAGCAGGGCTATACATGTAGGATCTTGTACGTAGCCCTGGACTAATCTTGCAGGGAAATAAGGAGCTGCAGCAGCTGCTTCAGGAACTCAGGTCATCCTCTTGTAAAGGCATTTCGAAAGCAGCAGACGGAGCATTGTGGGTGCTTACTATGGAAGAAAACAATAATACAAGTACGTACAGATGAACCGTAGCCTTACGATTGGCCTTAGTGACAGGTACGTTAGCCAAACTAACAGGAACACCAGTCAAAATAATTAAAAGGTTCACGATCAGAGCCTTCAGGAGTAACATTGGCCTCAGCAACAGGTATGGTAGCCGTAGATGAAACATGTACACTAACCTTAACTATTAGTAATACATAATGCTGAAATTTGTGTTTGGGAACAAAAGCCGTATTGTAATGTACAATGACATTAGTGACAGATACATGTAAGCATTTGTAGCAGATACTTTAACCATGGTGACATGTGTATCAGTTTTAGCATCAAGCCTCAGTAACAGACACATAATTAGCCTGAGTAAGATGTACATAGACCTTCATATCACCATGGGTAATATCACGGATCTCAGATAATATGTTTTCTCCGTTTCTTACCAGTAACTTTTGAACCAATCGTTTTGTTACCTTCTTTTTCTAGTGGTGTTTGTTTCTCTTTGTCCGTTTTGTTTTACCAATTATTACAATCGTTTTCTTATTCCTAATTTTTGTTAGTAATATATTTACATATATCTTATTGTCATTTTTAATATCATCTCACTTTTCATACACAAAGATGCCCTTTTCCATTAGTATCATTTGGAACAAAACCCTGCTGACTTCTGTGATGAAAACAATATCACATATATGTATTAACATGTATTATGTACATTGACTAGAACATACATGTAAGTAAATAAAAAAATAAAAATAAATAAAAAATAAAAATAATGTTTCCAGCTTCAACAGAGGGTGTCGACGGAAGGAACGGATCAGATAGGGGTCATGTGATGATCAGTTATCAGTGGTCGGACCAGAAGCTCGTCCTGAAGGTATGTTAACATTTGTTTTCTGAATTGATCAAATAGATTACTTTAATTGTAATGTTATTTACTTTCTGAGCATGTGTCGACAATAGATCAAGGATTCGCTGCGCCAGAAAGGGTACAAGATCTGGATGGACGTTGATCACATGGAAGGCTCCACACTGCAGGCGATGGCGGAGGCCGTGCAGAACGCGTCTGTGGTGTTGGTGTGTATGTCGGAGAGATACAAGCTGAGCCAGAATTGCAGATCAGGTGAGGCCTGTATCAGAAAATGACACTTCACGAATCCATTTAATAAACTGATGTTTCTTGTTCTTGCTAAACGTGAACGTTGTACCTTTAGCTGTACACGCCCGTGACTAGACTGACCTATTTATTATGGTGCATTCCAGAAGCTGAGTATGCATTTTCCTTAGAGAAGAAGATTGTCCCGCTACTGACGCAGAGGGCGTATAAACCAGACGGGTGGTTGGGTATGATTAAAGGGACAAAACTTTTCTTCGACTTTAGTGGAAAATACCCATATGATCAGAAATTGACTGATCTAGCGAAGGAGCTTGGCGAACACGGGAAGATGCAGCAACTCATCGATGAAATTGATGTAGGTTATTACGTAATGGTAGCTTTTGTGTTAATATAATGATAATGAATTGTTTGGTAAGCATTCAAGAGAAACTCAAACTGGTTTGAGCAGGAAAATGTAAGTGAGGACCATCTTTCAACAAGGTGATACACTATTACTATTACTATTACAAGTAGCTTGCAGCTTATTGAATTAATACTCTTATTTCGATGAAGATGAAGAGTAAACGGTAAATACGACGATCTTCGGTGTCTGATTCGCATGCAAATACCTTGTATTAATTGTAAAACTTGGTATTAATTACAAATATCTATCGACTTTAGAATGCCGCATGACCCCATCACATCTGGTTAGCGGTATTGTTCTTTGTATCCTCAGGGTGAGACAAAGATAGTTCCTGTTGTAAAAACAGCTCCTCTAGCCGCTGCAAGAGGTCAGTCACTTGCCGACTGGTCAGTGAAAGATGTCCAGAACTGGCTCACGAAGACAGGATTAAAAAAGTACGTGCACACTTGGTACACAGTTGTGTCGAACTTACTGTTGTCTCGAAGTTAAAGCATGGTCCCGGTTTATTCCTATATATATCATTTTCGGTTATGTCGAACCTCGGATAACTCGAAGTATTTACGTAAGTCACTTCAACTTCGAAACAACGATGTCTGTCTGGTGTGACAACAGTATGAGCCCTGTTTATGGCATCCTTACGCATTCGGATTTCCTATATCTATAATTTGGATTGGTAAATGTATGCTAACTATAGCTAGATTGTAATAGCTAACAGCACTGCTGATCCCTTTGTTACAGTGACTCGCTGTTACGCAAAATGACCGGGGATGACCTGATGTTTCTTCGGGACATATCTCACAGGGTGAGCTATATGGCATGTTTCATTCTTTACTGAATACAGTCGGACGTCTTAATTCGAACTCAATTGGAATTAGCCTTAGCTCTGACGTTTTGTTCCAACCACAATCATATCTTTAGTTTCCACCGACCAACATACAAGATAATAAATATCATGTGCATTCTTTGATACGTGTTAATGAGATGCCAACATCATAAAGTTTCTAACGCTGTGATTTGTTTCGGAGAATTCAGTACAATATTGGATTGTGTTTGTAAAATACGCTACAACTTTTATACCTTCAGGCCCCTGAGTTTTATTTCAACTATCTGCGGACTGACCTTCAACTTTCCTGTTTTGATGACCTCAAGAAGTTCAGCCGAGCTGTTGACAAACTGTAAAACATGGTCAAAACTCTATGAAGTTCTCCTCCTGTATATCCCATGACAAACACCGATAACCTTCGGGGCATCGTTGGATGAATTCTTGACAGAGGACGACTTGCATAAGGGAATCCTCACACATGTAATTAACAATGTGTCTGTTGTGTAGCGCACCATTCTATTGAAGTCCAACTCTATAAGATGTAGCTATGGTCCATTTATTGGGTCACAGTATCAGATAGGACATAATTCCATTCTTTTTGTTTGTAGCATAATACATGTATGTGTACCCGCGTTACCCGACCTCCCCAGCGCAAACACATTACACACTGATACAGTTGATTGTTAGTTTATGGACTTCATTGTAGCGTTTTATAACTAAATAAGTGAGGATATCTTTTGAGATCCACACACACACGACTCTAAATAAGACTTGATATATTTAGGTTTGAATTATAATTGTGTCCATACATGCTTCTGTGATAGATACAATAGATTAGTACTACTCTTGATGTTATTTTTTCAAGAAAAATTACATACGTACACTATTTATGTATATTCTATACTCATGTAAATATGTGATAGATACGACAATATGCAAGCCATTCATGACATTTGCACTGAAATATATTTTTCCAAAAGTGAAGTTGCTGAAATACAACATGTTCACTTGTACAAATTACGGTTCGCTCTATATTTGATGTTAGGCGTATGTGTTCGCTTTGTGAACTTAATTACAAGGCTAGGTGCAGGAACGTCATGATGTATCAAAGAAAGAATTTCGACTTGATTGAGTGAGTTATTGGGCTCAACGCCACTTTGACAAGTAATTCCAGTTATATCACGGCACGTCAGCTTCATGGGGGAGGAAAGCCCGAAGAGATGCAGGTCTTAGACGTTTACCACTTTGGTGAAACCCACGAGCACGGGTATGGTGCTGACAAACCTAGAAACAAAATCGTGGCGAACCGGGATTCGAACCCACGATCATAGGGTTTGGGCGTTCCTAAGAACGTAACATATATTCACTCTATTTGGCAATATGAGATACAGATAATATACATGCACATGCATGTGCACTTTTCTTCGGTTTTGTGAGTGAAAAAATACAGATTGAGTAGAGATGCTCTTACTGTGTATGTGTGATAACTGTACAATATATGCACTGTAAATAATAGTTATCCCGCGATATGCCAAGGAGAGGCACGGGCCACCGAGCCGTGGATGCCCGTGCCTAAAATAAAAACAGAAGATGAGATTGGGTTAAATGGCCGAGGGTGTGCAGGTACTAGTGGGCTACTTAGCTGCTAATTGTGTATACCAAAATGCTACCGTTGCCATGGCCACGCGCGTGGCCAACGGCGATTGCAGCTAGCGCTGCTGGCCTGAGACTGCTTCCGCTGTCCGGCCCCCACGGTAGCATATTTAACCGCTACCATTGCTTGGCAACTCCCACGCTGCCAAAAGCAGCTCCACGCTGCTGGCCTAAGTCAGACTACCGCTGCCCGGCCCCAGGTAGCCGGCCAAAGCAGATCCCACTGCCCGGCCCCATTAGCAAAACCATTGTGCGGCTCCCACGCCGCGGACCCAACTGTCAGCTACCGCTTGACAAGACGACTTCCGCCGCCGGGCCCATATACGTGGCAATTGTTTGCCCCAACGTATGTTATTTTACGATTCCCCGGCTGAAAAGTCGGGAAAGACAAGGTTCCCACTGAGAAGCAGGTAACCCCGGAAAGGTTCCCGCTGAAAAGCAGGTAGCCTTAAGCACGAGTATTAATTTGGAAGCAAGTTAATTTGTTACTAGCAGTGTAGCCCACAAGAACCCCGCCACAAAGCACCAGAGTGCTACCCCACACCCACGGCCACGCGATACGCGGAGATAGCATTGTTGCCCGGCTTGCCTATGTACTGAAAGGAAACACAAACCTGTGGAGATAAGAAGCGCCAGGGCATGCAATAAATTGTCCGTAAACACACACAGTCCTTTGTCACTGAGGTGGACGCCCTCCCAGGCGTACCATGTCTTGTCTGATGCCAGGATCTGGGGATGTGGCACCATTGTACCGCCGAGCTCTTTGACTCGGTTGGCCAGTCGACGGTTGATATTCTTCCGCATCCCCTCGATCTTTAGTGGGTCCCTGGCATCGTGCCAGTAGCGCCTGTGCAGCATTGAGGATACGATGATCTTGGTGTCAGGAAGCTGGGGTTGTATTTCCGAAGGATTGATGCCACCATGTCAAGGTAGCGTCAAGTCCCGTGTAGTTCCATCCGTCACCTACTGGGGTGGCCATGCGCCGTTAAACCATTTGCCCTGCATGTAGGCCCCGAAGCTGGCGCCACCCGCTGCGTCTGAAAACAGCTGGAGGAAATCGCTGTCCACCCATAGTTGGTCCTGAAACACTGAAATGCCTTTATAACTCGTACGAAATGTTAACCACATTTGTAGGTCTTCCTTGACCCAGCTGGTAATCCTAATGTGGTGAAATGGTTGCTTACCTCTGCTAAGCAGATCGGTTAGCCTGCGGCTGAATGCCCTTGCCATTGGTATAGCCCTGCACATAAAGTTAAGCTTGCCTATGAGGGACTGAAGGGCCCTTTTTGTGACCTTGATGTTACCTGTTGACAGGATGTCTTGGATTTCCCTTGTTGCCTCCTTGATCTTGGACTCTGGGATTCTGATCTGCATTGCAATGGTGTCGATTTCCAGCCCTAGGAATGTCAGTTTGGTTGTGGGGCCCACCGTCTTGTCGTGCGCAGTAGGAACCCCAAGCTGTTCTAGTGTATTCAGGCATCCGTTGAGGTTGTCTGAGCAGTGGCTGGTGCCTGCTGTGCCCCCCGTTAGGAAGTCATCCAGGTAATGCATGATCGGACACGTTGGGAGATGCGATTGCATGCACCATTGCAAGAAGGTACTAAACGTTTCAAATATGGCGCAAGATATGGAGCAGCCAAATGGTAGGCATTTATCGAACTAGAACTCACCTTCGAATCTGATGCCTAGCAGCTCGAAATCGGATGGGTGGACTGGTATAATTCTAAAGGCCGACTGAATGTCGCCAAGGTCGACTTCGTTTTGTAGTGTTGTTTCACGTAGCCTGCCGTGTCTTGGTGCGTGGCTGATCGCAAGTTTCGTGCCAGGCGACCCGTGCGGCTTCCCTGGAACTCGAGCTTAAAGCCAGAGCTAAAACCTACCCATAAATAGTTTGCATCTCTGTAATTGACCCTAGCATATTGGCGTAACCAGGGTGCCATTTCATTGAGATCCACGGGGGAAGGGGCCATTGAATTTACCTGCCTTGACGGCTGGTTTTCTGTTAGGCAAAAGGCTGATTGGGCTTGTATGGGGTCGGTTGGACCCCATTCCCTCGAAAGCAGGTCCTAGAGCTATGGGAATGTTTGCCACACTTACCGCATTTGTGAGTGTACTTACAGTTGACCCTGCTACAGCCAAATTTATTGAAATCCCAGCATACCTGACTGGCGATGTCCCCCTGTACGCGTGTCATTGCGCCCCGTCCGCCTGATTCTGGTTGTAGTACCGGCTGTGTTACCATGGACTTCAGCCACAACTCCCCGTCGATGTTGTCCCAGCGTCGTGAGGGTTCCCTTGTCATTCTGTGTCGGAATTGTTGGTCGTAGGTTGACCAGGCACCCCCCCGAATCGAAGTGCCGCCGTTCTTATGGTTTCCATGTAGGACAGCAACCCCTGGGTTGTGCGGACCTCGGAGTGCCTACTAACATATATACACATGAAAATGTGGAAAGCTGAAGTCCAGCTTGCCAGGGACAGGCGCTTTGGTTGCTGCTTTATTGGTTTAAAAATTACCTAACCTGTGGGATTCGTACGCCATGGTAATCGTACCGTCCTCGTGACTTCCCTCGGTGTCTGGTAGGATTGTGCCGAGGTCGACATACTCACCACGCCAGATTTTTTCCCTCACCGTTTGTTTGACGTGCGCGTCTTTTCCGTCTGCATGGAAGGAAAGGGAATCCCCGTATCCTGCGATGTGATTGGCTAATAAACAATGTCAAAGTTGCACGGCTCGTTCAGGATGGCAGACAGTCCATGTACAATACTTCTGGATTAACAATGGCAATTAGCATGTCAATTTATTCAGATTCGCATCAGGCTTGGCTGCAGCGATCTTAATGCAGATCAGTATGATAGACATATTGCATACTAAAACCTGTTCCTGTGGATATCATACCGAGCATGCTTTACGCTTTTGTGTGTACAAACTACTAAGTTCTTCGAAATGAAATGTATTTTTACCAACAAGGTTATTTTTTACACACAGTGCTATGCAGAAATTCGCATTTGAGTAAAGAAGAGCAAATCCAAACATTAGCTTCTATTCAAAACTTCGTATTAAAAACTGGCAGATGTTCAATTAAATGAATTGTTTAACATAAACTGCAAATATATTTCTCATATACACAGATCTAGCTTGGCATGTGCAATTCATTTGTTAATCTAACGTTCGCTGATGTATTTATTGCATCGTGTCTTATGGGTAATGAAGTGGTATTAACATAAGCGCTTCGATTGTTTACTAATCCATTTCTAGATTCTAGACATATACACATCATGGCTGCAGGGTAATTAGTCTTTGTCCCAATTCGGTCGCTATGACACTACGATGAAAATGAATACCTCGTTGTAAGCATCGGGGATTCTCCCTATGTTGGGCGAAATGGCGGGAGAACTAAAACCAAGCCTTACCTGTTGGTTTGCGCTAACCGGGCCGGGCGCTGAATGTTCCTGCAACTGGAGTATTTTTTCCAGTTGCTCGTTTACCTGGGTAGCCGAGTTGGCAGCCTGCGCGGCATTTACAAACTGCGCCGATTGTACGTTAATTCTGTTGCCCCCTTCGATATTTCCGTAATTGGCAGACTCACCATCAGCTGTTGCCTCCTGCATAATGTGCACTCCCGGGGTTTGTCTTCTGGTTGTCCTGGCCTGCTTGGCTCCCCTCACAAGCTTGTGGTTGACGGGTGCTCTTCTCTTGGGAGGCATCACGAAGGTCGAGGTGGTGAGTCGAGGTATTCCACTGAAATAGGTGGTATTCAAAGCAAAAGCGATTAGATACAGTGACACACGTGTGTACTTGGGGAAGGGCTGTTCGCGAATGACCGACTAACAAAGGCGGGATGATGCTTGCGCGGGATTATTCCCCGGGCACGGTGCCGAGTGGTGGCCCGGGGGGATTGAGTTACGGGGGGTGATTGGGTTACAGACGTAATTAGCCCATGGTTTGGATACGCGCGATAAAGTCATTTAGTAGTTAGTACTAAATGTAATTATCTGTGATATACTGTGTCTTGTCGTATAAGTCGATTATGCCCGTCGTAAGAGGCGACTAACGGTATAGGGTGTCAGGCTCGCTGACTTGGTTGATGCATGTCATCGTATCCCAATTGCGTGGAGCGATGCGTATGGTGTCAGTAACTGGATTGTCTGGTCCAGACTCGATTGTTAACAGACCGCCGACACACAGATGGAATATTGCTGAGTGCGGCGTTAAACAACAACAGCAACAAATTATATGTGATGTAAAGAAAAGATAAGCATTCTACATATATGCTTATCTGTAATAGATTTTACAGTTGTTTAGTACTACTCTTATGATATTATGTAAATATTTGACGAATAGAAGACATGTGAAAAGTCCACCATTTATATACATTTTGTATTTATAATCATGTACGTATGTGAGAGCTACGATAAAATGCATGCTACTTATGACATTGCACATGTAATTTATTTTCCTAAAATGAGGCAATAGTGAGTTAAAATTGAACGTCGCATCAGCATTGTGGCAGCCATATAGCGACGTACGAGGCAACGAGAAGAAACACGCCGAAAAGTCAATTATTATTGTGTCATGGCATTTCATGTAATTATGTACTGTTGTGTAATTAAATCACCTTTTTCTAGCCACTGTGTTGTGTTATTCTGTTGACAAAATATATTTAGGAATTTCACAAAAGACAATCATTTGAGGACACGGTGCCATTACTTAAAGAAATGTGTAGAGGCTGTTTAAGATTGTCAATTATTATGTTGTTGAACGTTTCATGTGACAGATGTATGGACAGTTTTGTTGTGTGCGTGTGTAATTTGTTTGATCTGAAGTAATTAAGTAACGGTACTTCCTCATAACATTTTGTAAACAAAGATGTTCATTTGATCCATTAGAAATGTTACATTTGTAACAGGTTTATGTAATAATAGAAAAAGAAGAAATATATCCTCCAAAACAGCACAGCATTCTACCTACCAACAAGGTATACTGATTAATGTTGTAATCTGACAAACACGTATTACATATTTAGATTCCTTATCCAGAATCGATTGATGGATTGAGTTAGACTTTGCTATTTTCAAAACCGTCATCTTCAAAGGCTTACACTGCCGTTTAGTGTGTTGCTGGTGTAACGGTTAAACATATACCCTTTGTTGTTATCTATATGAACATTACTTGACCGAGTTACATCCTTTCGAATTTGTCCAAGATTGCAAATATATTACATTGGTTTATTTAGAACCTTCCTTCTCAACCACATGAGCTGAAACAAGGCACGATTGATGCTGTTTGAGGTCATCCATCTGCATCCTTGATACTGACGTCTGGTATCAATGACAACTTAATTCTAATTACTTTGCCAATTCTTCTCAAGTGAGTATGGTTTTACGCCGCTTTTAGCAATGATGACAGCGGGATATACCAGAAATGTGCTTCACACATTGTACCCATCCGGGGAATCAAAGCTGACCCAGGCCGACAACTGCAGCTGAACTGCGTCAGGCGTTGAGAGTGTGGGCTCAAGTGCCTATGGCCTTCATCAACCGCCTCATCCATCCCATGTATCGACGTTGCACGGCAGTCATCAATGCACATGGCGGACATACTGTTGTCATATTAAGGATAACTGTACTAATGAACATGCTAATTTATTAGAAAAAACCCACGAATGAAACAAACGGTAAAGACAGACGATACAATTCAAAATTGGTAATGTTTTACAAAATGAATAATTATCTCTCACCTAAATATCTTTGTAGGCTGATTCCTAACAAAGTTTCGGAAAACACAAATTATAACTTAACTAAATTAATCTTCAAACAGTGAAGTGTAAAACAAAAGCTTACGCAGAATCATTTAAATAAGCTACAACACAACTTTAGAATTCGTCACCAGAAAACCTAACGGTGGCAGAGACCGTTACACAATTTAAGAACTTGCTACATGGAAGGGGAGATAATATTGTTCACTGGGATTACAATTATGGAAACAGGTAATGTCAGACTATTCACAGTCATCTCAGGCTTGACTGCAGCGATCTTTACGCAGATCAGCATAATAGACATATTTTGGATACTAAAACTTGTTCCTGTAGATATTATACCGAAGATACTTAACACTTCCTTTTTGTGTGTACAAAATACTATGTTCATCGAAATGAAACGTATTTTTACCAACATGTTACTCTTTACAAACAGTTTTATACGGAAATTCATATTTGGGTAAGGAAGATCACATCCAAACATCAGATTCTATTCAACAACGTCATATTAAAAACTGGCAGATTTAAACCTTCACTGACGTGTTAATTGTATCATGTCGTATGTGTTATGGAGCGGTATTACATAAGCGCTTCGCTTGTTTACCAATCCATTTTCACGTTTTTGTGAAAATAAATATGTTAAAATCATGTGACTGAACAGTGGGTTGAAGCTGATGTGCGTAATGTATAGAACCATTTGGACACCAACGGCTCCAGCACCACCAACCACTTAGAGGGTTGGCACTCCAGACAGAGAAATATAGGTCCCAACCATCCAAACATTTACAAGTTCGTGGACATTATTAAGGAGGATGTCTGCTCCAGATCCAGGCTGGTGGCAGGCTGGCACTAATGAGAAGAAAGTGTGTGTGTGTGTGTGTGTGTGTGTGAGAGAGAGAGAGAGAGGGTGTGTGTGTGTGAGAGAGTGTGTGTGTGTGTGTGTGTGAGAGAGAGAGAGAGAGAGAGAGTGTGTGTGTGTATGTGTGTGTGTGTGAGAGAGAGAGAGAGTGTGTGTGTGTGTGTGAGAGAGAGAGAGAGAGAGAGGGTGTGTGTGTGTGAGAGAGTGTGTGTGTGAGAGAGAGAGAGAGTGTGTGTGTATGTGTGTGTGAGAGAGAGTGTGTGTGTGTATGTGTGTGTGTGAGAGAGAGAGAGAGAGAGAGTGTGTGTGTGCGAGAGAGAGAGAGAGTGTGTGTGTGCGAGAGAGAGAGAGTGTGTGTGTGTGAGAGAGAGAATGTGTTTGTGTGTGAGAGAGAGAGTGTGTGTGTGCGTGAGAGAGAGAGTGTGTTTGTGTGTGAGTGAGAGAGAGAGTGTGTTTGTGCGAGAGAGAGAGAGAGAGAGAGAGAAAGAGAAAGAGAGAGAGAGTGTGTGTGGTATGTATCATATTTCACAAGATTATGCAAATTATGTATGAATATATTTATAAAAGAAAATAATTGAAAAATTCTACTCAGAGTGTATGTATGTATGTATGTATGTATGTATTTATGTATGTATGTATTAGAATGTGTTTCATGAATATATGGTAGATTACAGTGGTTACCATTACAGTTTGGCCTTGAGTATTGCAACAGTACATAGTTAGTTAATCTCCCATTGGTTACAATTCTGCCATGGCTGACTGCACATCTACCAAGAACCATATGTAAGGGCATAGTGACGTCTCAAGGTTTTGTGTTGTGTATAAATGATATACAGCACAGAACACAGCACAGAACATAGCACATATACTAACACACTACCATAATAAGCACATGTTGAGCTGCTACCCAAACAACAACTGCCAGTGTGCAGGTATTCACACACTCACACACGGCTTCTGTTGATTTGTTGTCATAGCGACGTGTCTTTTCAACTTGAACACAGCGAGCGGGAGGCGGGCCGGTCGATCTACGCACAGACAGGTATGTCCAAGACACCAGGTGGAACATCGATACATATCATATAGTTATCAACTATATGCGGCATTTTGCATGTGCGATACAGTCAACTTAGAGACGGCCATATGACAGGGTTGTAATAGCCAGACCCGTATTACACCCCCACAGGACTGATATGGCAAGTCAATGCATTATGAATGGGCGATCGATGTCAGCCCAGGTGGGAAGGTATTGGAGTTAGTTCCCCGGTGCGTCGTCTTTCGTGTTCTCGGTTAGCTCACCCGTGACAATGTCTTCCAAACAAGGTGAACTCGGATTGTATTCACATGCAAATAGTTACATTTTACAATTTGATGTTCTGGTTCATGATTAAAAAAAAGTTTGTGTCTGACAGTTTTCATATCATTCCTGATATCAATCCTCGACCCCTATATCTGGCCTTCGGCGTTAAATCTACCTATCAATGACATGAAGCACATTGGGAGTGCAATCAATCAGGGGCGGTTTCAGGGGGGGGGGGGGGGGGGGGGGGTAGGTTGGGGGTTTGGGGTGTCCATTATGTCCATTTGTATCTATGGTACACATTAAAAATGATATTTGTATGTAATTTTTCAAATCAAACACTATAATCAACCCTCGGCCCCCTGTGTCAGCCCTCTGGCCCCTCAGGCTACTATGGTGTCTCGGGGTGATACGGGGTATGATAAGAACACTGCCATGTAATAATCTCTGAATATGTGAACACAAAAAAAGATGTTAATATCACAACCTGTTTTCGATTATTAAAAAAATGAGTTCAACTGAGGTTGCCACACTTCTGGCAGATGCTCGTGACGTCAATCACTGGATTGTTTGGTCCAGGCTCGATTATGTTCGGGGCGCCGTCATATAGCTGGAATACTGCTGAGTGCAGCGTTAAACAACAAACAAACAGACAAGTGTCGGTATGGGCAACGTAGGTGAAGCGAGGTGTGAAGTAATAAAATCAGTTTACATGTGTTAACATTGGTCAACCAAGGTCAACTTGGGCTATACTTTGGTCCACATGGTCTCCTAGATCGTACAACGTTTTGAAATATAATGCAAGCACTGTAATTATGTGATCAAGCCCTTATTTTGCCTGACGACAAGTCATTATTAATATCCATTTTATAATATGGGCATGCACTCGGGGGATGGATATGGCGCGATACAAATGTCCTTTTTGTTTCTTCTTATATTATTTTATCATTAATCACGTTGTCATGTGACGTCATGGCTAATTTGCATGCAAACGTAAACAAACATGGCGTCTGGCTGTATCGGTTTGGCCTTGTCACCTCTGGTGATTTTAGCGAGTGCGTCACGACACAAGTGATCATATGATATACTGCGTTGTTTAATTAGTGAGGTTCGTGTGTGGACAAATCAATGTATAACATACTGGTCGATACCGATTCATTAATCACAATACAACATGTGTATTGACAACATTACGCAGAAATGATAATGTACACCAGATACAGTCCAACTACATCAGCTTGTTTTGAAGGCACGGTTTAAGAACGATCGGCACGAAAAGTCGATAATTGTAACAACTTCTTGTCTGTTTCATTTGCACAAGATAAAGGAACACATATCCCTCCAATAACAAGATACGTATCATTGTAAAACCATGCCTGTCTCTTGTCGTGGAATTTAGATTTTGTTCTGACCTTGTTTCTTCGAATTCCTAACGTTAGTCAAAGCCAAGAAAATGTGTCCAGGTTATAGCCCGGGGATGGAGCACTCCACCCATCGATCGTCAGTCATCTTGAACGAACGGTAGGACAATAACAATACCAAGTGAATGAGAACGTCGTAAGGCACCGTGGATATTAAGTGAAGCGCACGTAACATGACGTGCTGACGTTATGATTTCTGCTGCTCGCACGTGTGTTCTTTGGGCGTCATTACATATAATTTGTTTATTAAATTGTTGTTTTATGACGCACTCAGCAATAATCCAGCTATATATCGGCGATCTGTAAATTCTCTAGTCTAGACAAGAAAATCCAGTGATTGACTTCATGAGCATCGATCTACGCGAATGTGGATACGATGACATGCATCAACGAATTCATGCGAGCCAGACCACTCGATCCCGTATGTCGCCTCTTACGTTCGGCATGGGTTTTTGAGGGTGAATTCTAACCTGGATCTTCACCGGTTCATGACATAAAACAAAACCGGGTGTCGAGAGTGTGAGCATGAAGTACTGGTGATGAGTGAGTGAGTGGGTGAGTGAGTGGGTTGGGTTCAACGCCGCTTTTAACAGTATTCCATTTATATCACGGCGTGTCAGCTTAATGTGGGAGGAAAGCCCGAAATGATGCAGGTTTTAGACGTGAACCACTTTGGTGAACCCACGAGCACGGGTATGGTGACAAATCTAGAAACATAATCGGGGCGAACCGGGATTCGAACCCGTAATCATAGGTTTCAGGCGTGCCCAAGGGACGCAACTCTGCATAGCGACTGGGCTACCAATGCCCCCCTTACTGACTACCATTATGTACGTCTATGTCACGTGGGGATTCCGGGTTCTGCTGATCGCGAGAAGCGAGTTAATGAATTTGGTGGCCATGTTCGGCCAATTGCGTGTGATCGTACCCTATGGACCTGTTCTACAATATATCAATGGACAAACAAACAAGTCTTTCTACACTAACGATATAAAGAATTCATTTTATATACATGTAGCAGTCTCATTTAATAATTGTTTGGAAAAAAATGTTGATCTTTTGGTAAAGTATTTTATACATTATTGTTTGTTATCTGTGACCAACGCCCGACCCAATGTGTTAAGGTGATTGTAACCATGTTCTTAAATCACAAATTTATTAAAAGGAAAGGTTTCCGATATGCGTTTGATTATTTCGACCTGCTGTGCCCACGATGTCCTGCATGGGTCGTATGTCATGAATACGATTAGTATGTTAAGATTTTGTAAATGTTTTGTTTTTTGGCAACCAGTGTCTTGTTCGACGTCCAATGTAACGTCACTTTACAGAGCATGACCACCCGATCCCCGTTTAGTCTGCTCTAATGCAAGGTTATTTGGTTGTTGTTTTCCGCCGCACTCAGCAATATTCAAGTTATATGACGAGTCTGCACCAGACAATCCAGTGATTGACATCATGGACATCGATCTACGCAATTGAGATACGATGACATGCGTCATCCAAGTCAGCGAGCCTGACCACCCGATCCCTTTAGTCCCCTCTTACGACAAGCATATTCATCTTTTATGACAAGCATGGGTTGCTGAAAACCTATTCTCTACCTGAATCTTCACAGGCCTTTAATGCCAAGCATTATCCCCACACAATTTCGTAAGTGAGTCAATCCGGTTTGAATATGGAAATTAAAGTAGATTTAATGATGTTGTATTAGTCAGTAATTTTAGTACGGCACAGGAAGACATTTGTGCAGTAATTGCTGTTACAACAAACAAAAACAATCTGCTCTTTAGAGGTGTATATCCATCACCAAGCTCCCTTGTAAGGAACCCTAAAATGGACATTGTCTCGTTGTGGTCTGTTGCAACGCCTTTGTTAGATGGGGCTACAATTCGACAACGTGACATTTGTTGACAGTTGACAGAAAACAAAACTAAAATATTATTCAAAACGCGACAACGGCGTCGCATTGTTTCGAAGTTGTTTGGTTGATTTTCCGACGTGTTGTGTTGGTTTGTGAGGGTGACAACACAATAATACCACAAAAGAACTTAGTCTATTAATGTCCCCTCTTGAATTCCTTGCCATAGGATCGTCATAGTGCGCGCAGAGTAAAACAATTTAGACATTGCATTGTATGCAATAGATGAGGAGCAGTTTATCATGTACTCACTATTTTCTTCAGACAACATGTATCGCAGCAGCGTCCAGAGCTGTCTCCCTGTTGCAAGAACACAAGCTGGATCTTCAAGTACTGCAGTCCCTCCACGAAAAGTTGAGTCTTCCAGCACTTCAAAGCCTGCGCGACAAGATGGGGCTTCAAATCCACCAATGTCTCCACTACAAGAAGAGATTTATGGAATATATCTATTCCTAAAAGAACTGAAAAATAATCCGTGTCTGGACAAAGGAAACTATTCAGCGCCGAACAGCTTGATATATTTTCAGTTTGAGGAGCACAATGATGTTGACCGACGGGAACTTGGGGATTGGTTTGCTCTGACAGATGCTGCTGAACTTATCAAACGCGCTTATGAAACTATCCTTAATTCCCTCGGGTTGAAATGCCTAGCTGCAAGCAGTTACTTAAGTGACAGCGATCTGGTTTTTAGAAGGATGTACAAGCTCCGCGATATTTTGTGGAATAATACTGAAGCAAGTCTAGCTTTTGCAGAGAAAGTTTGTAACTCCGGGATGTTGAAACATTTTGTCCATGATCTGACACAGATGAAGGTGGGGCTTGCTGTTAAAGAAGATGGCGTAAGTACTTTATCAGCAACATTATAGAAAGAAGCTGAAAGAAATAATTAAAAAAAAATAGTGAACGTGTTTACTACATTATTAAGTGAAGCGATTACACATTCCTGGTCAAAATACGAATGTATTTTGTTGCTCTTTTAAAACAAACATGTTTTATCAGATCGATGTCCTGTTTGCATATTTCACTGTCAACACATATATACTGAATAAATCATGCCGATGTAAAAGATAACGTCTGTATCATTCGAGAGTAAACACATTTAGACTGAAGAACTTTTTTTGTATATAATAACACCATTAAAACATAATTAAGAGTGTGTATTCTAATGTCCTTATAGGAGCTTGACGAGACGTTTGATGGGTCAATCTCCATCCTTCACAACTGCTCCAGAAATCCTACGACCAGACAACCTCTCCGGGAGCTCAAGACAGTTCCAGTCCTGCTGCCATATCTCAAGTGTACGTCAGAAGGTAGGATCTTGAGACAATGCACGAGCTACATTCTCTGGTGTTGATGATAGGATCTGGTTTTCTCTTTCTATTCTCTGTTCTATTCTCTGGCTTTGACGTTTTAAATGTAGTTTCATATGCCTACATGTAAGAACCACATCATAACAAACATTCCGAAAGTACATGTACACGATGTGTTACAGTGGGTAAGCTGCAGACGTTGTTTACTCTCGCCAACCTCGTGGACGACACGGAAAATGAACTCCTTTTGGCTGACAGCACCGTCTTTGACGTCCTGTTTGATATGGTCAAAGAAGCATGGAAGGACGAGGAGCACCGATACCTGGGACTAAGCGTTGAAGGTTCTGTTGGTGGAATGACTTGATTAGCCAAAAATGACCAAAACAAGACAGTGCTTATGAATAAGGGGGCTGCGACAATTCTTATGGATATTATTAAAGATGGATATGAAGAGGAGAAGGAACACGCTGTGAAATGTATTTGGGAACTGTCTTTTGATAAATCTATTAAGGAGGAATTTAAAGTAAGTTGTTTTCTTCTACTAAAGAATTTGGCAACCAGTGTTGTTTGTATCATGTTTGTTTTCAATCAATGTTGCGATCACAGATAATGTGATCCCTTATCCAAGTTATAAAATAATGTGCTAGCGAAATGGGGTCTTCTGTTTGTTCTTTCCTGTATCAAACACTTCATTTACCATTGCGGTCGCCTGGTGGTTAAGGTGTTCGCGACCGAAACAATGGATACTATGTGTGAAGGACATTTCCGATGTCTCTGTTCTGATAGTGCTGGGATATTTCTTAAAGCAGCGTAAAACATGACTCACTCTCTCTTTTACCTTTGGTATGATATTCCTACAGGGCGACAATCGGTTGCGGCAGTTGCTTGGTGAACTGCAATCATCCTCTCGAGAAAGCATTTCGAAGGCAGCGGATGGAGCTATGTGGCAAATCGGGGCTGAGGAGGGGCTCGATAATGGTGAATATGCCGAAATATCAAACTATACCATTTCGTAAAAATTGTCTTTGTTTCTACTTAAAATCCCCGTAGATATTCCGTGTTAGAATAGATTCTTAGCAACACATGAGTGTCCTACGAAGTGTCTTAAAAGATCGGATGGACAGGCTCGGTGACCTGTTTCTTGACATGTCTTTGTACCCGTCATATAGCTGGAATATTACTGAGTGTTGCGTTAAATAACAAATTAATATACCTGAACGAAAATACGTGTTATGTAGCTGAGCTTTATTATCTATTCTCCAGATTCAAGTCGTGCAGAGATCAGATCTGGGGGCGGTCGGAAAGGATCTGTGATGTTAAGTTACCACTGGGCTGACCAGCAAGTGGCACTGAAGGTATAGAAAAAACATAGTTCTGCAAGAAGTGTACATATTATGTATTTATGTTGTGGAATATAAGACGCGCATTTCAATGTTAAGCTAAATCATATATCCACAATTAATAGGTAGCTGACTCACTACGCAAGAGAGGTTACAAAGTCTGGATGGACATCGACAACATGGAGGGCTCCACACTGCAGGCGATGGCGGAGGCCGTTCAGAACGCGTCTGTGGTGTTGGTGTTTATGTCGGAGAGATACAAGCTGAGCCAGAACTGCAGATCAGGTGAGGCCTGTATCAGAAAATGACACTTCACGAATCCATTTAATAAACTGATGTTTCTTGTTCTTGCTAAACGTGAACGTTGTACCTTTAGCTGTACACGCCCGTGACTAGACTGACCTATTTATTATGGTGCATTCCAGAAGCTGAGTATGCATTTTCCTTAAAGAAGAAGATTGTCCCGCTACTGACGCAGAGGGCGTATAAACCAGACGGGTGGTTGGGTATGATTAAAGGGACAAAACTTTTCTTCGACTTTAGTGGAAAATACCCATATGATCAGAAATTGACTGATCTAGCGAAGGAGCTTGGCGAACTGCAGGTCAGGTAAGTAAATAATTCACTACTAATTTCACCAGTGAGCGTCATATTTGAAAACAATGATCATATCATATTTGGTCACTACAATTGTGTTTTGCGGGTGTGCGTGCGTGCGTGCGTGCGTGCGTGCGTGATTGCACGCGCCTGGGATTATTTTGTATTACACATGTTCCCAAAACATTATATGTCTGTCCCCTCCTTTCAGAGAACAAATTTGTCTTGATCCCCTGAAAGATTAAAATAGTCTGTGCCAAAAAAACACGCCAGCACACCAACATTTTAGAAAATATTATGCTTAGGAACAGGGAACAGATCATGGCATTCCTGATGAGTACAATGCAT
This sequence comes from Haliotis rufescens, assembly GCF_023055435.1. Classification (NCBI taxonomy): domain Eukaryota; kingdom Metazoa; phylum Mollusca; class Gastropoda; order Lepetellida; family Haliotidae; genus Haliotis; species Haliotis rufescens. Next base: position 52,552,890 of record NW_025963779.1, on the reverse strand, counting down.
CATTGCGAAAAATATACTTTCACTTTGAAAGGCTAGACTCCCTTCTAGTAAGTGAGTCCACACAAAGTCAATGTTTAAGGAAGCCATATACTCTCGTTACTTGTGTTCAACCAAATATTACATTTTGTACTGATTGAGCTCTGTTGTTATGTTTCAGAAGCTGAATACGCTTTTGATTTGAGAAAGACGATCGTTCCTCTGCTGATCCAGAAGGCGTATAAACCAGATGGATGGCTGGGTTTAATCGCAAGGACACTCAACTTTATGGACTTCACGGGAAAATACCTGTTTGATCAGAAAATGTCTGATCTTGTGAAGAGCCTTGGGAAGTTATTGCGCTAGAAACTAAATACCTTAACGTTGGTTACTACGTAATGAAGCGTAATGTGTTGTTCACATATATCACCAATTGTTAAAGTTCAAGACAAAGTACACCGGTAATGGCTCACCGAAGGGCACAAGCACGTTATAGCTGCAGGCGTCGTCAGAGACTGTATGGGACGTCTCTGTTGTGTTGGTGTGTTTGTCCGAACGATGAGGCTCTGAGTCAGAAAATGCTTCGTAATTTTTCCTTTTGATTGACGTTTAGTCGTTATAACTTGCTTGATCTGCTTGTACTAGGTGCAAAGTGCTTTCAGATAAACTAAACATTTGTTTCTCCTTTGGTGCATATAGATTGTACCAGGATTTATCATACATGGATAAAGTCAACGACGCGTAAACCAGTCCGATAAATATTTAAATGAGCTCACAAATTACAGGAACTTTTTTTAGTTAGCTCCAAATATCGATGCGATGACTACTATCTAACATCCCCATTGCCCTCTGTCCTCAAAACGTTGAGATGGACGTTTCCCAATGTGTGGGTGCTTATGTAGCCTTCACGGCTCCAAATCATTTGGCACTATATAATGAATGGTGCGGTTCATTCAGGCATGCTTGTATTCATACGCGGTTTATAAAGTTACTTTTGTAAAACAATACTATTATTACACTGTAAGATTGACAGTCATTATATTATAAACTCTTATTTTTCTCGTGTTTCCGTATCGTACATATCATGTGTGATGAATAAATAGCAGGTACTATGCTCGCCAAAGGCTGACATAATGCAATGTTTGTTCTTTTCTGGTCGCCTCCGTGGTATAGTGGAAAGAGGGTCTGCCCGGAAAGTTGAAGGTGAATGGTTCCATCCCCTGGCCGCTCATACCAAAAGATGGTGTTACTCTGACTGGCGCTCGACACAAAGCGCGGTATCCATCATAAACTGCGGCATGGTCAAGAGTGCTTAAACCCCCAGTAAGGACGTCTGTGTAGAAACCTTCGTGCGCCAATAACAGCACGATTATATAAGCCTCATTTCTGGAACTGCCTTGATGACTATCCTGTATAACACAGTCAGATATAACCGTCAACATGTACATTAAGGCAGCCTGTACATAGTTAAGTCTAGATCTAGAACTCACAGGCCAGTGACTGAATGCATGAGCGGCGGCCAACGCCATCAACTATGAAACTTGATAAGTTTGATTACCGGACCTTACCACTCGATCCTCTTAAGCCGGCTCAGCGTGGTAAATGGGTATACACCTAGTACCATCACTATTTGATACTGACCCGTGTAGACCCGGGTTAGAATAGGTCTTCATCAACCCATACTTGTTGTAAGAGGCGACTAACGGGATAGGGTGGTCGGGCTCGCTGACTTGGTTGTTGCATGTCATCGTATCCCAGTTGCGTGGATCGATGCTCATGATGTCAATCACTGGATTGTCTGTCCAGGCTCGAATATTTACAGACCGCCGTCATATAGCTGGAATATTGCTGAGTGCGGAAATCCCAAAGTCAGGTATATTAGACGCATGTTTAGGTCGACAGCACAAATACCCGGAGGTTTATTTGGGAGCTCCGCTCATCCCATTTGTGTCTGATCTAGAAAGCCCCCTCATTACATCTAAGCGGGACGTTCCGCTCATTCTGTGTCTGTGTTTGTATTGTTTAACATTAAATAAATTATATCGAAAGTAGAAGCCGATGTTGTCTTTCGCCTTCGAGCTAACTCCGAGGTGACAGTCTGGTATGAACGAGAACATATTAATATTTTCTTCTTCTTTTTCTTCTTCTTATTGTTGGTAATAATGATGTGGGAATGTTTTATAGGATCATCCTCGACGTAAGTAGTAAAACTCGTGCTTGTGTTGTTTGTGTTTGATCGGCGTGGATCGTTGCTCACAATATCAATCAGTGGATTGTCTGGTCTGGTTTAAAGACCGGCGTCATATACATGTACCTGCAAAAGTGATGGGTGCGGCTTTAAGCAAAAATGACACAAATACACCATACTTAAATGTGCATAGTGATGTATTCATGTACACGACACCAGTTGGTGAGGTGTGACAAGGTGAAGTAGGGTTTAAGGTCGCGTTTAAGATTCTTGCACTAACACACGCGCGCGCGCGCGCGTGCGTGCGTGCGTGCGTGCGTGCGTGCGTGCGTGCGTGCGTGTGTGTGTGTGTTTCGCTGCTTGTACTAGTCCGGACTAATGCCGATTTTATAGTGCTAGCCCACTGTGATGCCATGCCGCAGTTTAACATGAATACACCACTCAGACACAGTATACTGACTCCGAGCCGACCAGTCCTAATTTTATCCCCTTAATGCCGAGCGCCAGGCATGGTAACAACAAGAACCATCTTTTAACGTCTTTTGGTATGACGCGGCCGGAGATCGAGCCCTAGACCTTCCGCTCTCCGGGCGGACGCTCTACCACTAGACCGCGGAGACGGTTTGTAATGGAGGACATATATGGAGTGCCATGATTACGTAATATACAACACAAGCCATATACACAGATATTGGTATTAGCACAATCCACATACCTAAATGCAGACCTCATCATATGGATATATGCAACACAGTCAACATACATACATGCAACGCACCTTTATGGACACATGTGACAAAATCCCCAAAGACAGTACCTTATACATGTACATGCAACATAATCCACGCCCTTGCCAATCGTAGGACCCTCGACATCCATTAATGATGTTTGGGCAAGCAAAGCTATGATCTTCTGACTTAAACCTACTGAATGAATATAGGCATTGAAACAATTTGGGTCTACATTGTATTTCAAGGGTGAGAGTTATCACGGTTGTCACTTGAGTCATTCCAAAACGTGCAGTTTCTTTGAAAGCGTCGACTGGTAACGAATGTGCTCTTATCGCATCTGCACATTTAGACAGCAAAACTTGTTCAATAAAGTTTACACATGCGGACCATTCATCACAACTCCGTAACCTTTCCGTAACCTGCAAGAACATTCGGCTTGTGCCGGAATGACGAGTGTCACGAATAACATGCAGGCAAGCTCCACCCCAGCCCGAGACACCTTGGGCACTCCGATGCATGAAGCGCGGACAAAAGGTCTGTTTATGAGGAGGTTGTCCTTGCATGACCGATTATCTGCCTTGTCGCCATGATGATTTCAAATAAACAGATATATACTGACAAATATACGAGCCATATAACGTTTAAAAATGTATGCCATGTGTTCGCCTGTCTTAGCTGGTTTCAAGTATTGTCGTACTGGGTATATAAATGCTTGTCCTTGGGCCCCGGACAATTACAAAGCGTGACTTGGACCAAGCACTACGGCTACCAAATAACTAAGGCTCATTCACGGGGTACAAGTTGTATACAATTTGTTACATGCAACACAATATTTGTGAATCGGTTAGCACGTTTGTTTGTCGTTTAACGCTGCATTCAGCAATATTAATAATCGTGTCTGGGCCAGGACATGCATCAACCAAGTCAGAAAGCCTGACCACGCGAACCCATTAGTCGTTTCCTACGACGAGCATGGGTTTCTGAAGACCTATTCTAACCCGAATTTTCACGGGTAAATTGAGTATGATATAATTGCTTTAACAAGCGCAATAATAATTGATACATTTCCAGCTATTATCAAAGATCTCTCAAGGTCAAAGTTGTATGTTACCCAGATCCGCAGAGAGATTTTAGGTCTACAAAGTAGATCTTTTGAAAAAACAAGTTCCCACAAGTCAATAGGCTGAAAGTAATTATGTAAGTTCTAGTTGAAAGCAAGTATGTAAGCTGTGAGTAATATGATTTGTGTACATGGGCCCCGTTGAACTAAACTGGCACAGCTGCAATCACAAGAGATCTACCCCTAATGCTATGATCTCTGTGTGGAACTGTGTTGGGCTGCAGGGTTCTTAAACAACGCATCGGGACACTCTGGATCGCTGTTCATGCCATCAATCACTTGTTTGTCAAATCCAAACTATCGTGTAATTATTGTTTGAATTTCGAAAACACAGACTAGGATTGACACAATAGGTTTATAATTCAACAAACAACGTTTACACTTTACAGTAGAGTCCCTGGTGGGTTATCTTGTAAGTGGGATTGACCAGCAGCTATCATAAATATGCATATATTAAACTTCTTGTATTTAAAGGACTTTTTCATGACACATTTCTTTCAAATCATCCAACATGTCAAGAGTTGTAAAAAATAAAAAAAAAAAAATAAAAATAAAATAATAATAAAAAAAATAAAAAAAATAAATAATACAAATAATAAAAAAAAAAAATAAAAAAAAAAAAAAAAAAAAAATAAAAATAAAAAAAAAAATAAAAAAAAATAATAATAAAAAATAAAAAAAATAAAATAAAAAAAATAATAAAAATAATAAAAAATAAAAATAAAAATAAAAATAATAATAATAATAATAATAATACAGCACAATAAAATTTAACATTTAGTTCGATAATCTGGAGATTAGCGTCTTGTTGCAATCAGTCGCAACTGAATTATTCGAGATTTATATACACATATAATTACAACATGTTAATTAGTCTTTTGTTTTGTTTGTTTGTTGTTTGACGCCGCGCTCAGCATTAATCCATCTATATGACGTCAGTCTGTAAATAAGCGAGTAAAGACCAGACAATCCAGTGAATGACATCTACGCAATCTACGGATGCACTGACATGCATCAACCAAGTCAGCGAGCCTGACTACCCGATCCCGTTCGTCGATTCTTACAACCATAGTCGCCTTTCACAGCAAGCATGGGTTGCTGAAGACCTACTCTCACCTGGATCTTCACGGGGCAATTAGTCTTTTATGTCGATTAACTGAGGTTTCATGAATAGATCCCTATCCCTATCCATATGGCAACTGTGACATCGAACGTTTCATTTCGGACTGGCTTGATGGTGTAGGGTGTAGTTCAACTGGCGGATTCACACTTTAGAGGAGGCTATTGTTGTAGTATAATTGTACCTTCGCTATTGTTGTAGTATAATTGTACCTTCTGGGGTGTGATAATTCCTTGAACAATAGCGGATTAAGCTATAGTCTGTTCCTAGTCTGGTCACATCAGGCGTCCGACATATATACTGAACAAAATGAGATAAGGATCATGCGTGGGGGATATGTTTTTGTAGTGAAGACTGAACATAACTTCACCAAAAATATGTTTTTTTTGTTCAGTGTAGGAACAAGCTCGGAAAACTGTATGAGTTTATTGCATTGTACATACATCGATGACAGAACATGATACAATAACGCTGTATTACATTCAATTTGGTATAATGCAGACAAAAACGTGATACGCATGATACATTTGTCAATACTTATTGAATTAAATTCAAATCAAATTAAGAATTTGTACAGCGCATTTTCCAATTAAAACCTGCTCAAATGCGCTTACACCATGACTGATCTAATCTAAGGATCTCTTTAAGAGACAGGTTTTCAGTGTCTTTTTAAAGTTTGTCAGATTTTCAGTTTCTCGGATTCCTTGTGGCAGATTGTTCCATGGCAATGGGTCAGCACGTTGAATTGACCTATCGCGATATGCTTTGGCACGTGACTTTGGCAGATGTGGATCTTTTGAACGGAGAGAACGTGCAGGCTTGTATGGTACTATTCGTAGCTGTAAGTATGCAGGGGCCAAACTATACATTGCCTTGTAAACCAGAGTGAGTAGTTTAAATTGCATTCTTTGTTGGATTGGCAGCCAATTCATACAATAACATTTTGCAGTATTGATTTTTCATATAGCAGATACACATGTATACATTGGTAGTAATAATCACATCAACATCACATGGAATGTTCATTCACAATGCGACGTTTAATGTTAACTCACTCACTCCTCTGGATCGCCAACCAGGTCCGGGGAATACATGTTATTGGGGTGACATGTTTCAGCACTACACAGTTATCATCGAGGATCCTGTATTGCTCTTTTCTGGGTCGTTGTTCGCTACCTGCTTGGAGTTGAGAAGTAAATGATCAAAACCTCCTCCTCGGTCTTGACTGAGACTGTAAGTCCAGGGCAGAGGGAAGCCTCGATCATAACCCCGATGCCCTGGGCTTACATTTTAGTTAAGGCCGACGAGTACGGAAGCGTAGTAGGGCCACGGTGAATTTGTTTTGTCTAAGTATCTCCTACGTAGGACTTATAATTACTATCTCCTACGTAAGACTTAGTATCTCCTACGTAGGACTTAGTATCTCCTACGTAGGACTTCCTATCTGCTATGTAGGACTTAGGAGGTAATAAATCCTACGTAGGAGATAATAATTCCTACGTAGGAGATATTAAGTCCTACGTAGGAGATAGTGATTCTAGGCCATACTAAGTCCTACGTAGGAGATAGTAAGTCCTACGTAGGACATAGTAAGTCCTACGTAGGAGATAGTAAGTCCTACGTAGGACATAGTAAGTCCTAAGTAGAAGATAATAAGTCCTACATAGGAGATATACTTAGACAAAAAAAATCACCGTGGCCCTACTACGCTTCCGTAGACGAGAATGTTTTTATTTAACCTATGAACCGTCTTAATGTAAGAAATACCAGAAGAAATTAGAAGACATCGGAATACCATATTGTGAAACAATACAGTGCCACGAGGTGTAAAAGAATTTAGACGAAAGCGTGTGAGAGAATGACCCAGTGTGGCATGCACACAACTCAAGTCATGACATGTAAGATTTAACACCCGTTCATCACCTGTCTCGGTGGCTTTGTGGGGAAACAGTCGGTTACAAAACTAGTCACGATATGTGTGGATGCCGGTCATGGAAGTTTCATGTGACAAATATCTGAATTTTAACCAATCAGAAATCAACATTACATTTATATCAAAAACTGTTTATAAAATTCAAATGTAAAACCTTGGTAATACAAGAAATATCCTTCCAAATGCTCGAGGTTTCCTGGTCAAAAATACATTCACAACTTATGAACATATTACAGAACCTACCCAGGCAATGGCGTTATGTCACAAAATGTTTATCAAAGGTAATTTTCATCAGGATGTTCTCACATTCCCGACAGGTATTGTTCGGAACCAGAAATCACCAGAAGATTATAAATAATTAAAGCTATACAATAAACACAATTCACTTACTGCTAATTAACGAGGCTTAGCTGGATCGTATCACCATGAGTTAAAGGGGCACTGATCTAACGGACTGGTTGTTGCCTTTGTTATTGGTTTCCCCCCCTTGAGTACCCGGATGATACGCAACGCAACTGAGCGTGACCAGAGACTGGGGTACCGTCTGCAAGGACAGCTAAATAAACTTGGAGGCTGGAGGCAATATTTGTTTTACGCATTTTTGAACACTGATTGGTTAACTGTGATCTATAAAGATTTCGACAAAGGGCGCATGTTAATTCATTTCTTCAGCCTAAACAAACAGACAAAAAAAACAAGGGAGCTCATCGGACGTCGTCATTTGGAAATACCCCAGATGGTTATATTTTAATACTAAAAACAGTATCCATGCAGTAAAAGCATTTTCGGATTTCGGCTTGCGTCGATAATACGATTACTACTCCCTTGTTGTCATCCACGTTTTCTCGTATAACCAACCCTACACTTGTGTATTTGTCGTCATTCACTTGATGCTCAGTTAATGAATTTTTGGTAGCACCACTTATATTACCTGACAAAGGTTCCCATTTGGCATTTATTGTGTCTGGGGTAATTATTCAATCTAAATCCAGGTTTGAAGTGAGGTGAAATGTGTGTTATGTAATATGCACGTGGCAGCCCAGCAAGAGATGAATGATCACTTGATTTACTTTTTTTTGTAAATCAACGGATCGTTCCTAGTCATCAAAGGATTAACAGAAAATACGTTGATTGATTAATCACTGTTATCTTGCACAGTGGATATGTCAAGAGTGAGTGTTTACATGTCTAGGTTTACTAAAACAAAGGGAATACACTCATATCATGGCGCGAAGTGCCGATGTAAAAACAACATACTTTGTTCAAAGGGTTAACTGATAATACGTTGATTGATTGATCATTGTTATCTATCACTCAATGGAATTTTTAGGAACCGTGGACGCTATGAAAATAGTTGTCACGTGGGCTTTCTCAGCCGACCATTGAGACTTGACACCTATGTAAAACACCTGAAACAATCCAAGCGATCAGTTGAGAAACGAACACGGGTTGTAATATCCCGAAACGATATATATCTTTTAAAATATTTGATTGTTACTGAGACACGTGACATCGACTAAGTTTCTTTGTACAGCTGCAGACGAGTGGGATATTGTTCCTTTGTGTGGATATTCACGGATACATTCCTCGAACAAGGAAGCTGCCTAAAACTTATACACATAAATTTGGTAGGCTCTAATTATGATATCTGCATTTTGTTTTCCTTCATTTGAACCGATTCGTTCTTGTTTCTCTACGTCTTGGTTGGGAAATTCTTGAATGCGCGATAGACGTTGTTGTCACAGGTCTTTTCCTTTGTAAGCGTGTATATATTACTGTCAATTTGTAAAATGTGATTCTCTCAGGCAATTTATAAAATGTGTAAATATTTCAGTCATTTTGACTAAAAAATCTGTCCAGATTGATCAAGACGATCAAAAGGGCCTACAAACATCACAACAGATTATTATGTAGGATTAAAAGCCAAACAACTTAGAAATGTACTTTTCAACGTTACATTTTCAGTCTCTTGGTGATGACATTAAACATCAAAATGTTTGGAATTCGTTGTCATAATAATACAGATGGAAATGTTTTTCAGTCACTTTGTAAAATAACTGAATATTTAGACGTTTAATAAATTTGTTACACATTTGACAGTAAAAAATATACACACTATAAAAAAGCATATGCTCAGGTGAAATATATACTTTGTGTTGCAAGTCAAAATAGTGTAAACGATAATCGGCAAATTATCAAAACTTCGTCACCATTACCGATGCTACTCACAAAGATACCTACATTTCCTTATTATCTCGAAAACTGTATTTCATTTTGTTGATCAATGTGACCATACGCCCTTATTACTACCCATAAAAGTGACTAATGCGCTTACGAATGGCGCAGCAGAGGTCGCGAACTAGTCTAGATTTCTGCTATACATCCGGGTATTCACTGGGGAAAAACAATAACAAAGGCAACAACCAGTCCCGGGGAATTGCGTTAGATCAGTGCCCCTTTAATGACACTAATCAAGAGTGGAACAGACTATAGCTTTGAAATCAACCGACCGTTGCCGGCAAGTGAGAACACGCTCACACCCGTCCAAACTAGCCATAACACGGAGTTGGTAAAAGGTTCATTTCACTTACGGTTGAGACAGTGCACAGAAGAGCCCGGGCGACCTGCCATTACGAATCCATCTGATCAGACTCCATCCAAGCCCTCCACAATGAGTTCGAAAATACCTGCCTTAAACACGGACTGTTTGCAAATGGCTCAGCAGTTAGTCACCAAATACCCTCGGTTAAAGTCTGGGTTCGATGACATCAACTCCTTCATACATGCTCTCGAAGAAGACCCAAGGTTGGAGTCAAAAGGGGAACAGATCCGAATACTCACACATAAGACAATTGGACTTTCATACGTGAACAAGGATGAATCCCACAGACGCGTATTTGCAGATTACCTGTCCTACACGCGCGCTGCTGATGTCATGTACAAGACGTATAGTTCGTATCTTAAAGCCAGGAAACTTGAGTTCTTGACGGAGAAAGTATCAAAAGCACAGCTGACGCCAGAAAGCAGCTACCAATTTATCCGGGAGATGAGGGGGTTGTTGTGGAACTACACTGACGCCAGTGTCCAGTTCGGCGAGAGGGTGTGCGGCAGTGGCCTCCTTCGATATTTTGTGGGGGACCTGAAGGCTGTTCTGAAGGAAGCCGGTAGCCCTGCCAAAGTAAGTACATTGCAAACTAATATCAAATTGGTACATAATCTCACATTTTATATCTACCAATCTCACAGAATACATAATTGTATTCAGGTTGTACACAATTGTAGTAAAACTGTAGTAAACCAATTGAGACTGTAGTCAACCTAAAGTAAGATTGTATGCTATCTTTGTTGGTGTAAATTGACATATACGTTCAATTAAAATGTTAAATATTACATTAACTGAACTACAACTAAGTAAGCCTATAGACAATACAACAAGACAATACAAGACAAGCAAACAGAAGTAAGAATATTTATAAAACTATACTTGACAGATTGTTGTTTATCAATGTTCATGGTCTCTTGTGAATCTCTGTTGAACGATCTGTTGTGAAACGGTGTTGACGGAATGTTTTGCATCTATGTGTTGACAGTCTGTTGTGCACCTTTGTTAACGATCTATTGTGAATCTATGTTGTTAATCAGTATTGACGGTCTGTTGTGTATCTGTGTTGACAGTCTGCTGTGTCTCTGTGTTGACAGTCTGTTGTGTATCTGTGTTGATGGTATGTTGTGTCTCTGTGTTGACGGTCTGTTGTGTCTCTGTGTTGACAGCCTGTTGTGTCTCTGTGTTGACAGTCTGTTGTGTCTCTGTGTTGACAGCCTGTTGTGTATCTGTGTTGATGGTATGTTTTGTCTCTGTGTTGACAGTCTGTTGTGCCTCTGTGTTGACGGTCTGTTGTGTCTCTGTGTTGACAGCCTGTTGTGTATCTGTGTTGACAGTCTGTTGTGTCTCTGTGTTGACAGTCTGTTGTGTATCTGTGTTGACGGTATGCTGTGTCTCTGTGTTGACAGTCTGTTGTGTATCTGTGTTGATGGTATGTTGTGTCTCTGTGTTGACGGTCTGTTGTGTATCTGTGTTGATGGTATGTTGTGTATCTGTGTTGATGGTATGTTGTGTCTCTGTGTTGACGGTCTGTTGTGTATCTGTTTTGATGGTATGTTGTGTCTCTGTGTTGACAGTCTGTTGTGTATCTGTGTTGATGGCATGTTGTGTCTCTGTGTTGACGGTCTGTTGTGTATTTGTGTTGATGGTATGTTGTGTCTCTGTGTTGACAGTCTGTTGTGTATCTGTGTTGATTGTATGTTGTGTCTCTGTGTTGACGGTCTAGTGTGTCTCTGTGTTGACAGTCTGTTGTGTATCTGTGTTGATGGTATGTTGTGTCTCTGTGTTGACAGTCTGTTGTGCATCTGTGTTGATGGTATGTTGTGTCTCTGTGTTGACAGTCTGTTGTGTATCTGTGTTGATGGTATGTTGTGTCTCTGTGTTGACAGTCTGTTGTGTATCTGTGTTGATGGTATGTTGTGTCTCTGTGTTGACAGTCTGTTGTGTCTCTGTGTTGACGGTCTGTTGTGTATCTGTGTTGATGGTATGTTGTGTCTCTGTGTTGACAGTCTGTTGTGTATCTGTGTTGATGGTATGCTGTGTCTCTGTGTTGACAGTCTGTTGTGTATCTGTGTTGACGGTCTGTTGTGTATCTGTGTTGACGGTCTGTTGTGTATCTGTGTTGATGATATGTTGTGTCTCTGTGTTGACAATCTGTTGTGTATCTGTGTTGATGGTCTGTTGTGTCTCTGTGTTGACAGTCTGTTGTGTCTCTGTGTTGACGGTCTGTTGTGTATCTGTGTTGACAGTCTGTTGTTCATCCTTGTTTTGCAGGTGTCAGTAACTGACCCAATGTTCCGGTCTGCTAGGGGCGTCCTCCACAACTGCTCTAACAACCCCGTCACCCGCCAACCCATCAGGAAACTGGGGACAGTGTCTGTAGCCATGGCCTATCTTAAAGGTGACGCCCCAGGTGAGTGGGATCAACAGGAATAAATGTATTACTTAAATTTCTGTGTTACATACCAACTGCAATTTTATATCTTGAATTATTGATGTAAGATTCTCCGGGTATTTAACGATATTTTGACTAACTGATTCCGACCAAAGCATCATGCAGAAGACAGACTTGCAATTTAATTAGGTGTGTGGTTACATAAACTCGTTCTCCACCGGTTCCTCGGACGACAAGCGTTGATGTTCCCATTCGGGCTAGGGGAAGTTATACTTATACAGAGGTCCCCCTCGACACCGGTGGATCGCTTGTAGTTACTACTGAACATGTACCTTAGTATTAACCAAGAATTTTGTCTAAGAACCCTTTCATTGAACTGGACGTTACTTATTCTGACAAAAGTATAAGTGTGGTTTGACGCGGCCGGGGATCGAACTTCCACTCTCCGGGCGGACGTTCTACCACTAAACCACGGAGGCAGTCGGAAGTTCCTCAATTGCGTCTATCACCCGACCGCCTCTGTGGTCTAGTGGTAGAGCGTCCGCCCGGAAAGCGGAAGGTCCGGGATTCGGATCCCCGGCCGCGTCATACCAAAAGACGTTAAAAGATGGTACTTGTTGTTACCCTGTCTGCGCTCGGCATGCACGTAGCTATATAAGTTCAATAATTTTGGACGCGACATTAAACCCCATTTAACCCCACCTCACCTTCTATCACCCAGAAACATGTTCCAAAGTCTGTCATTGAACTTTCCACCGTTTCTATTTCCATAGGGATTAAAATGATGCTTCTCCTGCTGCTGGCGAACATAATCGACGAGGATGACAATAAAGCTCTGCTAGCAGACAGTACCGTCTTTACCATAATGTTGAACATGATCAAGTTGTCATGGAAAGATCAAAATCATCGTTGCAACGGCTTCTCCGCGTCTGAGCTGATAGTTGGACTCACTGGATTGGCGAAGAACGACGACAATAAGAAGATCCTCACAGAGAAGGGAGCGATCCCTGTGTTGATGACTGTCATGCAGGAAGGATCAGATGACGAGCGAGAGAAGGCTGTTCAGTGTGTTTGGGAGCTTGCATTCGACAAGAATAATCAGCGAATATTTTCGGTAGGTCGTTAAAGGGAAGTTTATAATGTTTTATCGTCATTTTGTCTATGGTTATGCGTATTATTTAATATATACTAAGCGTATGTTGAATAGTAGTTTCAATTTATTAATATAGACATGAAGCCTTTTCCTTTTCTCGTTAGACGGATGGCACGTTGTTTAATGATTGTTGTGGTGTAACCTGGTGGTTGAAACGGTTGCTCGTGCCGGTTCGATATCTCAGATTCTGAAACCAATTTCTTGAATCAGCCCGTCATCATATGGCAGTACTATTTCTCCCAGCGACGTCAAACACCACTCGAGGATCCAATCACTGATTATTATGAATGCATATTTCAATGCTATGATAAGGATATTTTAAGCGTCTTTTAGCAATATTCTAAATATTACGGATGTTGAGGACAAAACTTGGTTTACCCATGTGGGGAATCGAACCCAATCCTCGGCGTGGCGGATACATTATGTTTTACCATAACTGACTACAATAACGTTATTTATTTCTGTTCATTTAGTAATTGTTTTTTTTTCAAGGAAAACGTTCAACTGATGGCGATACTGAGGAAAATGAATGAATCACCCAAAAATAAGACGCTTTCCAAGGTTTCTGGGGGCGCTTTGTGGGCCATCACACCGGAGAAGAAAAGGGGGAACCAGAGTAAGGGATTGACTATATTTCAATCCGGACATATTTCGGAAAAAATATATTTTGTTTCCTGGAAAGTAATGTGAAACACATTTTGCCGCAGGTGTGCGTGTGTGTGTGCGTGCGTGCGTGCGTGCGTGCGTGCGCGTGTGTGTGTGTGTGTGTGTGTGTGTGTGTGTGTGAGTGTCCTATTGTTGCTTTTGGAAAACATTATTTTTTCCCTAAAAATACCCTCAGAACATATAATTTGTACTCAGTTACTTTAAAAATAGAAATTGCTGGATGACCAGATAAAACTGAAATGTTCGGCTGTCCCTTCCACAGAAAACATGCGTGAACCAAAAAATTATCCGAAAAATGTTTTATGGTGCGTCCCGTGACAGCATATACTTTCGTGTAATATAAGGTGGGAAAGGACCTACCTAACATGGGGCTCTTCTCAACATTTACACTGTCACCCTGGTGTTACTGAAATAATGATGCTGAAATTCGTCAATTGTTATAAAGAATATATTCGCCTTCATTTCGAGCAGAACTTAAGAAGAAAGATGCAGTCAAGAAGGATGAAATTGTGCAGGATGCAGGCCACGTTATGATCAGTTATCAGTGGGCGGATCAGGAAGTGCTTGTCAAGGTATGTTTCTTGTTATTCTTCTTCATGAAATAATCATCACCTTACGATTTACATCAATGTTGTCAGCCTAAAACATGCTTCTTTCTATATGGTGCACGGTTTGCCCAGTCGTCTAAGGCGCTGTAAGTTGATGTGCAGAGTTGTGTCCCTTTAGCGTGCCAGTAAACTATGGTTTTGGGTTGGTATCCGGGCTCGCCCTAACTAAGTTTCTAGGTTTGTCAGCATCATGCCCGTGACTCCTGGATTCTAAGTCACATCAAGCTGACACTGAAATACTGTTCAAAGCAGCGTTCAATCAAAGTCACTCTCTCACCCACATGTTCGGCTCCCTATAAGGGAAACTATAGTTCCAAACTCCCCCTCCCACATTATATAAAAACGTGCTTGAAACAACCTTTTCATCCCGTTAGAAGCTGAACAATCACGAAAGAACATCGACTTATCATGACTTCATTAGCTCATTCTTGTAAATTTTATTTATTTGTTCAAGGTGAAGGAACTTTTGAAAAAACACAAATTTAAAGTCTGGATGGACATCGACAACATGGAGGGCTCCACACTGCAGGCGATGGCGGAGGCCGTGGAGGGCGCGTCTGTGGTGGTGGTGTGTATGTCGGAGAGATACAAGCTGAGCCAGAACTGCAGATCAGGTAGGCAGGACAACTAGTGTTGTGGTGTTTTAGTGTTATGTCTAGTGATCAGGGTGACACGGGTGAACCAGTCGTGTGAGGCACAGCAATTTACTGTCTAGAGTAGCGTCCCTTGGGCACATCAGGAAGCTATAATCATGGGTTCGAATCAAGTGTCGCTCCAATTATGTGTTTCTAGGTTTATCAGCACAGTACCCGTGTTTTTTCGTCTTGGTACAGCTGACCAAAGGTGTGATTTTTGTAAGGACATTTACTTCCGGTGTAATACTTGAAGGCATAGTTACTTTCGGTTAATCCTTGAAGAGACAGTATATTTCGTTCCAATCCTTGGGGAACAATTAGTTCCGCATCAATCCTTGAAGGTGTGGTTACTTCCGGCCTAATCACCGAAGGGACAGTTACGTTAAACTTATTTACAGCAATGCCTTTAAGTCGCAGATGCTACTATGTGTCCGGGGGCACGGGTGGCCCAGTCGTCTAAGGCGCCGCGATTCGCTGTGCAGAGTTGCGTCCCTTGGGCACGCCAGAAATCTATGATTGTGGGTTCGAATCCCGGTTCGCCCCGATTATTTTTCTAGGTTTGTCAGCACCATACCCGTGCTCGTGGGTTTCACCGAAGTGGTAAACGTCTGAGACCTGCATCATTTCGGGCTTTCCTCCCACATTAAGCTGACTCGCCGTGATATAACTGGAATACTGTTAAAAGCGGCGTTAAACCCAACTCACTCACTCACTCACTCACTACTATGTGTCCAAGTTGAAAAAACTACAGCACAAATAAGTTCATGCATATATGATAACATTTTATTGCATCAAATCTGAAACAAACGATTTCACATTACAGAAGCTGAGTATGCCTTTGACCTCCGGAAACCCATCATACCTCTCATTCTACAGAGAGACTACAAACCTAATGGTTGGATGGGAATAATTAAAGGGACAAAACTCTACTTCGACTTCAGCGGAAAATACCCTTTTGACCAGAAAGCATCGGAGTTGATAAAAGAACTAGGTATTCGAGGCAAGACAGGATCGTCAACCGACAGCACTGACGTGAGGACGCTTTGACTAATTATTATTTTGTCTTAAACTCATATTTCCTTACGTTTGGATGCCCAACAGGTGTGTTTTCCTTCGTCAAATAAACTTTTCAGGGGATTAAACGATCATATCAATGAATAAGAGCGCTAGTCGTTATAGTTTACCCTGCAATGAACATCCCACACACAGGTTTAATAATGAAGTGTGGGGAAAAGCATTGTCGTACCCGAAAGCTCTGCTTCATCGCCTGCTTTACATAAATAAGTCTGAAGTAGGATTCGCTTTTTGGGTGTTATTTTTGGGACAGGGGTGGGTATATCTCAAAGCTCAGGTGTTTTCAACATAAGAACTTTTGAACTGCTCCCTGAAGGAAATGGAAATATGCACAGTTCAGAATAATGAAAAATACCACAGTACTCGTCAGTAAAAGGGTTTCGTTTAAGAATGATCATGATTGCGGTACTTGTGAGCTTGACTTACACTGCATCCGTACCTTTCCCTGACAAAGGGGCCTGCATCCAGCTGATAAGCATTAGAGATTGTCAAAAAATTGATACAGCGAATCTCGTTAGTCAGGAGGCATTTTTTAGGACGATAATACAAAGAATATTACTCTAAAACAATGATTTTGTTAAGCCAGATATTGATTAATCAGGACACTTTCCTGGAACAGTGCCTTTCGGATAAACCTGTTTTCCCTATCCTCACCTTCTTTTTGGTTTACAACTGATTTTACCCACCCTCTTATTAGGGAGCGACATCTGCAGTTGTGAAGTCTAAACCAGCTGATGCTGGCCGGGGTGCTGGTGGTATGGCCAAATGGTCAGACAAAGATGTTCAGAAGTGGCTTTGTAAACTGGGCTTGGAAAAGTAAGTAGTTGATACATTCTTCACAATTATTATCCATTTTAACACAATCTCATCAAAATCAGATCTTTGTTCTTGCTACCGCTAAACAAAGATCTGAGGACATCCCATTACGAGTCACACCAGAATGACCTTTCTTCCAACCAATCAGCGCGTCGCTTACCAGATCGGGACAGTCGGTATGTGTTTTCTATTCATACAACCTTGAAATGGTTATGACGCGGGGTATATTGAACATCAACATCTTCGTCTACCTCTCGCTTCAATGCGATAAACATTTCATTATGCTTTCCATAGCACGTGTGAAGTACTGCCATACAAGCTCGGCCATCTATATATTACACATTCCAGAATACCCTTGTTTTTAGTTCTCATGTTTTGAGAACTCTGTCATAATATTTTTCAAGTCTGGCCTGGAATGGAAGTCGCCAGTTTGAAAGTTGCGCCGTAAATGTCGAGAAAGCTGCTATCTGATTGGCTAATGTGAACTTAATCGGTCAAAATTCGCGGAAGGTCGCAGTGACCTGTAATAGGATGTCCTCAGATCAGTGTGGAGCGGTAGCGAGCATTAAGATCTGATTTTAATGAAATTGCAAAGATACCTATAGACGTCCTCTCCGTTGACGAATGCTTAATATGAAGCGATCTATTCAAGGTAATGTTGATTTAATGCAGCGCAGATTTGCATTCCTTGGTTGTGCCAGGATGTGATGTGTTGGGTTCATCAAAGTGCTAAACGTCATATCGAACTTTCTTACCACAGTGCTGTTCAAGGCACCCAGCTCACACGTTCACTATGCTATTGGCATCCCTGATCAAGGAATTGGACTCATTGTAGTTGCATCTATGCTAAGGTGTGTCAAAGATCACTGAGATAAATGTATGTGTATAATGTGTGTTGGATACATGTCTATGTTTCAGAATGTTTCTGCTCTGTTATTCAGTACTTGGATTACTCGTTCAAAGATAACTATTTTGTTTTCAGACACTCATCTTTGAAAAGTCTCGACGTAAAGCAGTTGACGTTTCTCCGTAGGATATCAAACGAGGTGAATAGCTGAACACTTCTAAGTGGCTATCATAGAAAAGAACAGGATCAGTTAAAATATAACGTTTCGTTATACGCTCTTCCTACAGATGTGTTCTATCAAATCTGAGAAATCCTTACAATTAAATACAATTTCATATTTCGCATTTTACACATTTACACATGATCTGTGAATATGTAAGGTAAATTGATCTTTAATGTAGTAAAGATGGACACTATACGCTTTCCAAGAATTGTTATCATTGTGTTATTCACGCAAGTTAAGGTTACATTGTACATCTGTATTTTTAATACCCTTTTGAGATGCGCAGACGTTGTAAAGCCATTGGGAAGGAACATTGTGATGTGACTTTCTGCTACATGTTAAATTCTGTAACACAGTCGTGTCTGTTTCATTATGATTATTAATTATATGAGTTGTAACGTCAACGGTATATGATAATCAGACTCGATTATCTGCCGAAACAAATTCCAAAGGGTGTAAAAATAAAAAAGTGATGAAAATTATGTTAAGGGATCACTGAAAATCAGTAAAGAGAAAGCGTGTTGCCCAACGCCGCACCCGGCAATACACTAGCCAGATGACGGCGGCATGGAAACAATCGAGTCTGGACCAGACATTCCAGTGATACGTATCACGAGCAATGATCTACGTCGTTGTGGTACATCGCCACTCTGTCAAACAAGTCACCAAACATGACAAAAATATTTCATATGGGTTAATTATAGCTAAATTATAAACCTCTTTGATTCACAGACACCAGATTTCTTCTACAATTATGTCCGGAATGACCTGCAGTTGAGCAATTTGAAAGATCTGGTGACCTTCAGTGATGCTGTGAAGAACTTGTAACAGATCTTACAACACATTTTACTGTCAACCATTGACCAAGGACACTTTTCCACTGGGCAATTTTCAATCCGTCCAAGCCCATATAGCCATTTATAACATGGGTAGATATATGCCTCATGCACGAGCCCTTTCGGAACATCTCATTGAATTCCTCATTGTTGTTATCTTTGTACATTAATAATATTTGTTATAAACCTCTCTGCGCCTACTCAGTATTCACCTGATGGAGGGACAAGAAGTATCCCTGAAACGCAGTGTCAAAGAATAAAGAAGTTATTATCCATACAAAGTGTCACGCATTTCTGTTCTTCCAACTTGTAAATGCCTATCAAAGATTTCATTATGGACATACTACTGCTGTTACTACTTATTATGGACATGTACACCATACTACTACTGTTACTACTTATTATGGACATGTACAACATACTACTACTGTTACTTCTTATTATGGACATGTACACCATACTACTACTGTTACTACTTATTATGGACATGTACAACATACTACTACTGTTACTACTTATTATGGACATGTACAACATACTAATACTGTTACTACTTATTATGGACATGTACAACATACTACTACTGTTACTTCTTATTATGGACATGTACAACATACTACTACTGTTACTACTTATTATGGACATGTACACCATACTACTACTGTTACTACTTATTATGGACATGTACAACATACTACTACTGTTACTACTTATTATGGACATGTACAACATACTACTACTGTTACTACTTATTATGGACATGTACAACATACTACTACTGTTACTACTTATTATGGACATGTACAACATACTACTACTGTTACTACTTATTATGGACATGTACAACATACTACTACTGTTACTACTTATTATGGACATGTACAACATACTACTACTGTTACTGCTTATTATGACTGCATTAAGTCACACTGACTAAGATAAACAACTGGTATTTTTTATGGCCACTATACAATAACGCTAAATCTTAGGGAGGCAATTAAATGGTCGACTCAAGTTAGTAGCACTGATAGTAAGCTTGTCAGTTACAATACACAGCTGACCCGATCTAAATACAAAGAGGGTATTACAAATATATACGTTGGGGACACCTACACTGCGATATGAACTGAAATATATTAATAAAACTTACATACGGGAGGGGTGAAAAAGCGCGGACGTCGTAGTAAGCGGCCTTCGCTCAGATAGACTGTCACCCCAAGTGGCCGACTAAGGCTTTTCAGTGTGTTTTTAAGAAACTTTCATTTGATACCACAGATTAGCATTTTAACTAAAATAAATAATAAGAGCAGCATATTAAGGTGCAGCGGTTGCACTTTAAGAATAATTGTATAATAACTGTCAATATTTTGAAATGTGTCCATTCTCAAATACTTGTCAACATATATTGCTGTCAGACTTGTCATTATGTTGACATATATGCATTGATCCGACTGTGTACTTTAGTTATGCTATCTGGTATGTATGAATACATAAGCTGTTGTATCTCCTACAGGCGCGCGGATCCATTTAGGAAAAATAGACAGCACATTATCACGAGCTTAGAATCCACGTATATTTTTATAAGTCTATATATCAATCTTGTAGGTTACATGAAACGTTGACGTCACGAGTGGTGAGTATTTTAGGTGGGTAAGTGAGTTAAGTTTGACGCCGCTTTGAACAGTGTTCCAGTTCTACCACAGCGTGCCAGCTTGATGTTGGAGGAAAACCCAAACTGATGCGGGTCTTAAATATTTATCACTGTTGTAAATCCCCGAGCACGGGTATAGTGCTGAAAGATATTGAAACATAATTCGTTGAATACGGGATTCGAACCCACAATCATAGGTTTCTGGTGTGCCCAATGGGGACAACTCTTCACAGCGAATTGCGGCGACCCCCAGGCGCCTGGGCCACCTGTGTCCCTTAGACGTCGTGAACGCTGCCGTAGGGTGTATTACTGTCACACAAAACTGGTACGGACCCTCTATACACAAAACACTGTACAGGTGCAGTAAACATAATATATCTGAAAACACAGCGATAATGAAGAGGTGTGCACTGCCCCTCCCCGAACTGCCTGGATCCGTGACGGTGATGATACGAGGGACAGTAAACTACTGCTACCGGGATAAATTACACAGGATTAACTCAGCCCACTGTTGTCTTTCTTTAAATATTACCACATGTAAATATATTGATATTTCTCCATTCCAAGAGCATCCAACTGTCTACAAAAATGTTCAGCTGTTTGGACGACAAAGGACGGTTGCAATAACATAATACGTTTGATAAAACATTCCCATAGCAACCAGGCTAATCGTGAAGTAAAGGTCAGGCTTTAAAATTTCCCTTGCATATAACACGTCGCGTGGGTGGACTCGTGATCCCATTTATGAATGTATCGAAACAGAAAGTCGGTTTACACAACTTACTGAAACTGTATTTCCGTGTTTGACAAAACAGTTTATATGCAGTGGCAATTTTGATAACTCAGTCAATGGACGGCGCATTCGAATTCATTTCATATGAAGGATACATTTTCCTGCGTGTACTTCCTCCTGTGACCTTATGGGTCAGGCCACGTGATATATTCTCTGTCTAATCACCAACAGGGCACAGGTGACCCAGTCCTCTAAGGCACCGCAATTTGCTGACAGAAAACCTAATATCTTGAGTTCGAATCCCTATTCGCCTCGATTATGTTTCGAGGTTTGTCAGCACCATACCCGTGCTCGTGGGTTTCTCTAAAGTGGTAAACGTCGGAGACCTGCATCACTTCGGGCTTATCGCCCACAGTAAGCTGACACGCTGTGGTATAACTGGATACTGTTCAAAGCAGTATTAAATCTGACTCACTTGACTGTAAACACCATGCGAGTGCAACGGTGATCATGCTCTCACGTAAAACAGCAGCAATATATACACATATCGTGACCAACTAAAATAAGATTGGGATGCGAAATAAATTAACTTGAATGACAAAATAATAATCCCACGCGGGTCTATAGCTCACCTGAATTATTTGTGGATATTAAATCATATCAGGGTAAACACGAAAATATTTCCCCCTAACATACTTCACCACTGCATGAATAACTGGCTGGGTACAGGGTATTATTCCACGTTCAACATGACTAGCATGGCCCCCGTAGTGGTGCGTGGGGGGCGATGTTTAATATTCAATATACACTTGCTATTTAGCATGCCACATACCTACTGAATATCACAATTATATTAAGGAAAGACAAAAGAAAGAAGGTTCTTTGACCTTATATCTTGTGACTGAAGAATTTGCATTTTCGATATAGCTATTATTGGTTCTTCTTTCAACTCAGATTGAAAGTCTTTCAGAACGGTTTATAGAGATATGCTATTGCTGGAATCACGCATCCCAAAACTTCAGCTGCATGCTGCGGATGAAAACTGCCGTAAAGCTATTTGAGATGAACGAGTGTACAATACGAAGACCAAAAGTATGTAGATTAAACTGATGTTCCTACTCCACGCCGGCTGTATCAAGCGTACCAACAATACACGTAAGTATGGCAAAGTATTGTGCAAATGCGATCTTGTCAGAATATCTGCCGTGGTTCATAATCGAATCGGATGCCTGTGCCAGAGAGGAGTTTCTTTGATCAACCATGGGAAGAGTCAGCTTCACGGTCCTATGGTTTTAGAGATGTCAAAATATATAAGTGAGTGCGTTTTTACGCCGCTTTGAACAGCATTCCATGACGTTTCAGCTTCATGTTGGATGGAAGTCCGAGTTCACATAGGTTTTCGTCACTGTTGTAAATCTCCGATCACGGATACGGTGCTGACAAACCAAGAAACATCAGATGAATAGAGATTCAAACCCACGATCATAGGTTTCGTGCACTCCTATGGGACACGCCGGTGTGCAGCGAATCGCGGCGCTTTAGAGGATATTGGTCGCCCGTGCTCCAAACTCATTTGAAGTTCACGCTAATTCAAATAGGATGGGAATGAATGTAACCGTCGGTGTTGAGAAACATGTATGTTGTTTATGCGGCCTTACAATACACCCGGAAATAACTCGAAGTCGGAACTGTTGAACGTAGTCAGATAGACATTGGACGGCTTTATTTAGCCTGAACAAACTTCAAACGTAAGTACATATGTGTTTCGGCTACCGATTTGAATGATGGTTATGCGCAATATAAATGAACTATTATTATTACTATTACTATTACGATTACTGTAATAATTATTGTTAATTTAATGTAATCATATATATTGTACCATTATCGCTATAATCAGGTGTTTCTATCAGTCATTTGAAAATGACAGTTGTTCACAGTTAAATCTGACTTGATATATCATTGGAGATGTTGTCAGTGTATCGTCAAGATATCACCTTTGTGGTCTTATATCGAATCGTGTCTAGAAGTACAGATAAATCGATATACTTCCCGTGCTCCTCAGGAAATTGAGTTGACGGGGCTTTAATGCACAGTGTATGTTCCAGTTAAATGCATTTTCGGAGATATTCAGTTTTTTTCTTGATTATGTGAAAAACTGTAATATGTTAATAGTTTTGTAACATCTGACATTACGGAACAAAACACGGACTGGCCGGCTCGGAGTCGGTATCGTGTGTCTGAGTGTGATATCTCTGTTGACTAGCTCTATAAAACCGGCTTTAGTCCGAACTAGTACAAGCAGCCACACAAAAGTGATTGTACGTCGCCATGTACGTGCAAATACGCAGTATATAAGTTTGAACGCAACGTTAAACCCCATTTATCTCACTTTACCGGTATAGCGCTTAATGTGATCATCTCAGATAATTTAGGGGAAATGTAGCATCTGTTATAGGCTAATGTATATACTCCGTGTTTCTTTTGTCTATTGATAAAAGGGTATGTTTCGGTGTCTCGAGGACCCGTGTGTTAAAAAGACTACACTATCGATACTTACAGGGTGATCACCGAGGAAAAAGCTTAGCATCGTATTCGAGGACTTGGGACTTGCAGTGATGAGTTTGAACATCCCCGCGTATGATGAGGATTGTCGAAGGTTGGCCAAACAGTTAGTCACCAAACACCCCCAGTTGAAGAATGGCTTTGACGAAATTGATGCTTTTGTAAAGGAGCTGGAAGGAAATCCATCACTAGAGCATGAAGGAAACAACGTTAGAGTTCTTACCACAAAGGTGGTTGACCGTTACTTTGGGACAAAGGATGAAGCCACAAGATGTGTATATGGGGAGTACTTGTCCTATACAAGAGCCGCTGACTCAATCTTCACTGCATACAGTCTGTTTCTGAGAGACAGGGGACTTGAGGGTCTTACGGAGAAAAAAGCAGGAGAGTTTTTGACAGAGACATGCACCTTTTCTGATTTACGAGTGTTGCTGTGGAACTACACAGACGCGAGCTCCTTGTTTTCGGAGAGGGTGTGCAGCAGTGGAATCCTGCGGTATTTTGTAATGGACTTGAAGGCTATTCTCAGTGATTCGGGACTTCCTAGAAATGTAAGTTATCACAAATCTGTTCAGAAGTGTATGTGAATGGGTGAGTTTACACCGTTTTTAGCAACATTCCAGCAATATCATGGCGGGGGACACCAGAAGTGGGCTTCACATAGTGGAGCAATGTGGTGAATCGAGCCCTGGGCTTAGTCGGGACGAGCGAACGCTTTAACCACAAGACTATCCCAAATTGAGTTTATGAAATCAGCACGAAGCACACCTTTGCCATTAATGAATAGCTAACGAGCTACGAGAAATAGGAATGAAATAAGCAGTGAATGATCGGGGTCAGCATCGGGACTGTGTGGACATACATTTATGAACGAGAGAAAGACAACCCACGATTTAGCGTGACTCAATAATTATTAATATTATTAACGATGATATAGCCTACATTACCTCGAGAATAAAATCAATATTTCTGAGATCCTATTGCATCTGATAAATTTAACTAGTGATGAAGATATTCAAACATAGAAAGTCTTCTTCTTTGATGGACCAATTATTATATAACGATTATTTTACTTGTTAATATTTAATTTTGTTGAAAAGCATGATAATGCACCTCCACCATATAGAACTGGATTCACAACTACTTTGTATAAACAAAATGGAAGATAAATAATAAGATAAATTACCCTTAGAACTACGAATACTTTGGTGGTATTATTTTTATTGTAAATCAAATTTCTCTTTTTTTAATTATTTTCTCGTAATATCGAGTTCTTTTTCGTTACTTCATTATTTTCTCGTTATTTCGATTATTTTCTCGAAAATAGTTGAAATAACGAGAAAAATATCGAAATTACGAGAAAAAACGAGAAAGTAAACACATAATTGAAATAACGAAAAATTTCGATTTAAAAAAAAATATATATGCTACCAAAGTGGCACCATTAGGCTTTCGTACGGAATGGCTTTGCCATCTCCTATAGTATTGGAGTGTGGTAACACCGTTTATATCAGTGCTTCAGTTATATCACGGTGTGTTTTAGAGTGGAGATGTAATGATTCAAACGTCAACATTTGCACATGTCCATCTGGGAGATTCTTCACGATTGTCTCCTATCTGGTTACCAAGTATCTGCTAATTCCAAATGTATGTATGGACGTGTATCTTTTACGCCAGGTATCTCTGAAAGATCCGTTCTTTCGGTCGGCACGAGGCATCCTTCACAACTGTTCCCAGAACCCCATCACCCGTCAACCTATTCGAGAGCTCGGGACAGTGTCTGTAGCCCTGGCATATATCAAACATTCTTCGAGTGGTAAATGTTTTAATGTTATCACACTGTCACCTGGTATCTAACATGATACTGGTACTCAAGATCCGTGAATCAAAAGAAATATTAAGTTTAGGGACTATATAATTATGGTGGTCGGGGGAGTGGCTGGAATTTGTGTTACACAGAATAAGGTTTAAGCTCAGTGCTTTAAAACCATACAGTTTCTATAATCTGAAACTGCCTCAGTGTCTGCAAGGAGAGCGGAAGGTCGGTGGTTCGATTTCTGACCCCGTCATACCAAAAGACGTTAAAAGAGAGAAATTGTTGTTACTCAGTCTGGCCATCGGCTTTAAGGTTAAGGGTAAGGACTGGTCGGCTCGGAGTCATATGTATGTATGTATGTATGTATGTATGTATGTATGTATGTATGTATGTATGTATGTATGTGTGTGTGTGTGTGTGTGTGTGTGTGTGTGTGTGTGTGTGTGTGTGTGTGTGTGTGTGTGTATGTATGCATGTACGTACGTACGTATGTATGTATATAAGCATTGCATGCAATAATCTTGAACGCGATATATATATATTTGTATGTATGTATATAAGCATTGCATGCAATAATCTTGAACGCGATATATATATATTTGCCTTGCACGCAATAATCTTGAACACGATATATATATATTTGCCTTGCATGCAATAATCTTGAACGCGATATATATATATTTGCCTTGCATGCAATAATATTGAACGCGATATATATATATTTGCCTTGCATGCAATAATCTTGAACGCGATATATATATATTTGCCTTGCACGCAATAATCTTGAACGCGATATATATATATTTGCCTTGCATGCAATAATCTTGAACACGATATATATATATTTGCCTTGCACGCAATAATCTTGAACGCGATATATATATATTTGCCTTGCATGCAATAATCTTGAACGCGATATATATATATATATTTGCCTTGCACGCAATAATCTTGAACGCGATATATATATATTTGCCTTGCACGCAATAATTTTGAACGCGATATATATATATTTGCCTTGCATGCAATAATCTTGAACGCGATATATATATATATTTGCCTTGCACGCAATAATCTTGAACGCGATATATAAATATTTGCCTTGCATGCAATAATCTTGAACGCGATATATATATATTTGCCTTGCATGCAATAATCTTGAACGCGATATATATATATTTGCCTTGCATGCAATAATCTTGAACGCGATATGTATATATTTGCCTTGCATGCAATAATCTTGAACGCGATATGTATATATTTGCCTTGCATGCAATAATCTTGAACGCGATATATATATATTTGCCTTGCATGCAATAATCTTGAACGCAATATATATATATTTGCCTTGCATGCAATAATCTTGAACGCGATATATATATATTTGCCTTGCATGCAATAATCTTGAACGCGATATATATATATATTTGCCTTGCATGCAATAATCTTGAACGCGATATATATATATTTGCCTTGCATGCAATAATCTTGAACGCGATATATATATATTTGCCTTGCATGCAATAATCTTGAACGCGATATATATATATTTGCCTTGCATGCAATAATCTTGAACGCGATATGTATATATTTGCCTTGCATGCAATAATCTTGAATGCGATATGTATATATTTGCCTTGCATGCAATAATCTTGAACGCGATATGTATATATTTGCCTTGCATGCAATAATCTTGAACGCGATATATATATATTTGCCTTGCATGCAATAATCTTGAACGCGATATATATATATTTGCCTTGCATGCAATAATCTTGAACGCGATATATATATATTTGCCTTGCATGCAATAATCTTGAACGCGATATATATATATATTTGCCTTGCATGCAATAATCTTGAACGCGATATGTATATATTTGCCTTGCATGCAATAATCTTGAACGCGATATGTATATATTTGCCTTGCATGCAATAATCTTGAACGCGATATATATATATTTGCCTTGCATGCAATAATCTTGAACGCGATATATATATATTTGCCTTGCATGCAATAATCTTGAACGCGATATGTATATATTTGCCTTGCATGCAATAATCTTGAACGCGATATGTATATATTTGCCTTGCATGCAATAATCTTGAACGCGATATGTATATATTTGCCTTGCATGCAATAATCTTGAACGCGATATATATATATTTGCCTTGCATGCAATAATCTTGAACGCGATATATATATATATATTTGCCTTGCATGCAATAATCTTGAACGCGATATATATATATATTTGCCTTGCATGCAATAATCTTGAACGCGATATATATATATTTGCCTTGCATGCAATAATCTTGAACGCGAAAAGAGAAGCCGAATATTCTTTGTTTCACAACACATATTTTGTCCCGTAATATTGAGTCAATTTTTTTTCGAAACAATATCAAATATCAATATTAATTCTAGCTCAAATTTGATAGATGAATAAAAATATGTTTGCATTTTATATTATGTACACGGCTTGTAGTTCAAATCAGCTCACAATGAACTCAAAACAATGGAGCTAATGTTACATTATTTTGTTTTACCTTATTGTGAATTCGAGATAAAATGGGTATTATTGCAAGTGTGCATAACTGTGGCCAGGATCTAACAACTACTTCGAGATGAACTTTCCTTGAAACCATATCTGTTTGAGACAATTATAGTCACCAAATACTTTAATAACACATAAATATTCACAGGAATTAAAGTGCTAATGTTGTTACTGTTGGCTAACATCATCGACGAAGAGAACAATCGGGCAATGCTGGCAGACAAAACAGTCTTTACCACCCTGCTGACAATGGTCAAGACTGCATTAGAACAACGAGATCACCGGAGCGAGGGTTTTTCCGTGTCCGAATTGATTGTTGGACTCACTGGACTAGCAAAGAACGACGACAATAAGAAGTTTCTCACGGAGAAGGGGGCCATCTCTGTGTTAATGGCTGTGATGCAGAAAGGTTCAGATGAGGAGAGAGAGAAGGCTGCAAAATGTGTTTGGGAACTTGCATTCAATAAGGAAAATCGGAAAATATTCCTGGTATAATAAAACAGCTGATGTCTATTATAAGCATAATTACCTTTGACGTTCATTATGAACAAGGATACCAAAACGATAAATATTAATGTGATCTATGACATTTTATATAATCAATGCAATATGGCGTCAGGCGTATCAGTATCAGTACATTATCTGTCCACAAAACTACTTTATAAATACGACAGACATAATCTTCGTCCAATATTGTCCGATGGTTATGGAACAACTACTGCAACGGTTCTAATATGATTTATTTCTGACATCTTACAGCTTGATGCTCAGCTGATGGGAGTCCTGCGAAATCTAAAGCAGTCAGCTAATAAACACATATCCAGAATCGCCAAAGGAGCCTTGTGGGCCACCACACAAACGGAAAAGAAACCACCACGTAGATACCACATTTTTCTATTTGGTTAACAATGATTTCCTTAATATATGGATCAATAGAAGAAGAGAAATATCCTTTAAATAGAAAATACATCGAATGAATAAAATCAAACTGAAATGAAAAAAAATTTATTCAGGAATTATTGTTGTGATGGTATAATGTGCGTGTTGTGTCAACTGAAGATAAAAGCGCCAATGCTGTATGTTTCGGGACGAGCTGAAGCGTTATTTCCCTTGTGTCTTGGACTTCTTTAAAAAGAATCCATCACTGAAAGTAGTTGCTAAAATGTCATCAGTGTAATCTCTGTGTAAGGTTTGAGTCTATAATTACATCCAACAATAACTAGTGTTAAACAGAGTGGTGTGTACTGTGCTTATGTTATTGTTTACAGTTCCTCGTCCGGACCTGAAGGAAGAGGAACCAAGAATCACAGGGCACTTGATGATCAGCTATCAGTGGGCAGACCAGAAGACATTGGTCAAGGTGTACTAATTAAGTATAACACCAAACTCTGAACCTGTAGTAACACATTTCTGTGTGGTAAATGAACTGTTTGGAACGCACAGTAGCACGTGGGGATTCACTGTTTTCGTGTTGAAAAGTACGACCAGATGGTCAGGCTCTATGATTGATGCGGATAGCCTAGGGGTTATTCTGTTCGGTCGTCACGTCGAAGACCCAGTTTCGTTTCCCCACATAGGTACTATGTGTGAAGCCCGTTTCTGGTGCCCCCCGCCGTTATATTGCTGGAATATTGCTAAAAGCGGTGTAAAACAATAATCATTCACTCACTCAATATGACTGATGCCGAGGTAAGTTGTTTATGCTGTTTGTGATTCGTCTACCTGGTCGAAACTTCAATATTTACAGCCCTCCATAAAATACATGTAGCTGGAACATTGCTGACTGTGGCGTTGAACAACATTATAACAATCCGACAAAGATGAAATGGTTGGTCCTGTATTAGTGGAAGCGATGAGTTAGCCTATGTGATTCCAGTTCCTGGTGTGGTATTGCTGGAGTATTGCTGAAAGCGTAGAACCGTCAAAATTAACGTTGGTAATGGAATGAGGGACATAGCATTGAAACCATTAACAGCGCAGTGTGTATATTGCCTAAACTCAAAATAAATTAGTGATTTCCTTTTAAGAGGTGTACTTAGCCATCCTATGAATAAGTCTTTCTCTACATAGAGACCTATCTACAATCCATATATAATACACCTAAGTTAATTCAAACACTGAAATTGAAGGTGAAGGAGTCACTGCGCCAAAGAGGTTACAACATCTGGATGGACATCGACGACATGGAGGGCTCCACATTGCAGGCGATGGCGGAGGCCGTGCAGAATGCGTCTGTGGTGTTGGTGTGTATGTCGGAGAGATACAAGCTGAGCCAGAACTGCAGATCAGGTAGGTGCATGAATGTACACGATTGACGTAAGATGTCAATACCTCATCCCGAACCTGCGACAGAGCCTCACTGCATTATGTCACATTATTACAAGGCTGATATCCCACAGGCAGTTTCGTCAGCATCATACGCCGCTCTTAACAGTATTCTAGTTAAATCGAGGCGTGTCAGCTTAATGTGGGAGGAAAGCCTGAAGTGATGCAGGTCTTAGACGTTTACAACTTCGGTGAAATCCACGAGCACGGGTATGGTGCTGACAAACCTAGAAACAAAATCGGGGCGAACCGGCATTCGAACCCACAATCATAGGTTTCTGGCGTGCCCAAGAGACGTAACACTGCACGGCGAATCGCGGTGACTTAGACGACTGGGCCATCCGTGCCACCTCTTATTGTAAGGAGCGGTGCTGTAGCCTTGAAGTTAAAGCATTCGCTCGTCACGCTGAAGCCCCGGGTTCAATTCCCCATATGTTAGAAGCCCATTTCTGGTGTCCCCCATCGTGATATTGCTGGAATATTGCTAAAGGCGGCGTAAAACAATACTCACTCACGTTATATTATCTATGTGGCCATCTTATGTCAAGTCATCAGTTTGTTAAGGTCCTATTCTCTGTTGTTCATGTGGTGGGATCAAAGCTTTTATTATCAGCCTACCATCTGTATAAAAGTGCTGGCCAGAATTTTGAATCATGATAAGATGAGCAAGGCATTCTATGAACATAAAATGCAACAGAGGCCAAAGGACGAAATAACGGTAAATGTAGAACACATATAGTCTCCAGCTACTGTGCCACCAACCGTCACAAGTAATCTTAAATAGTTTTAAATTTAAACATGGGAAGAAATATCAAACGTTACTCTCTTAAAGGACGATGTAGGATCTGGGTCATTTTGGGCCATTGGAAATGTCCTACGTATAAAGTTAGATGTTTGACAACTGGCTTTACCTTTCTTACATTTGCAGGTGTTGGACTTCCGACATTATCAATTCAAATAAGAGAACGGATAAAATAATCGCAAATGCAAAGGTGCAAGAAAGCAGGGTCTTATTTACATTTTTGTGAGCAGATCTGCTTTCATGGCTTTTTCTAAAAGTTTCCTAATTTGATTAATTATGCAGATGCTGTGGTCTCATCATATCTTGTCACTTGCAGAAGCTGAATATGCATTCAACCTACGTAAACCCATAGTTCCGCTAATGATGCAGAGAGACTACAAGCCTGACGGGTGGCTTGGCTTCATCAAAGGCACAAAGCTCTACTTTGAATTCAGTGGAAAATATCCTTACGACCAGAAGATAACGGATTTGGTGAAAGAGCTTGGCAAGCGTGGACAAGTACCTCTGGACACAGTTGAGTAACATATTATTCAATGTAGAAGCATCCCTGCGGATGTTGGAGAGAATTGTATACCATGATTAATGTGAGATATAACTATAACTATAAAATTAA
Organism: Haliotis rufescens; assembly: GCF_023055435.1. NCBI lineage: Eukaryota > Metazoa > Mollusca > Gastropoda > Lepetellida > Haliotidae > Haliotis > Haliotis rufescens. Next base: position 52,520,904 of record NW_025963779.1, on the reverse strand, counting down.
TAATTGATGATGAAGATTACGTGTCCGTAAGTGATGGAGGCTGTGGACATTAACCACTTTGTTGTCACCAAAGAAGAGAAGAGTATTGTCGAGAATAATAATAAACAGTGTTAATACTGTGTTCGAAATACTACAAGACGACGCCGGCACACTGTTGAAGGTCGCACTCTGTACAGCATGTTGCGTTGCCAAATACGTCTTAACGACGAGCATGTGGCTGTTCTCAATGCTCTATTCACTTTCAAGTTTTTCGAAAGAATGACCGAAACCAGATAACATACATTCACAGCCACCAGCACGCGCCCGTTCCAGGTACGAGGCTGTAAACAATACTGGTTTGAGAGTTACGAAGAATATATATTGTTCACATGAACGTTCCGATGGTTAATTGCATTTTCTCACCACATGAATCTGTCAATGTTTACTTTTAATATAGGACTGTCATCTAAAAATAAAGATTGAATTTTAATTCATTTGTGTAAACTGTCGTTAAAGTTATATTTGCTTTGAATTGAGATATTCGTGATATGGTTGACGTGAATACAAGGAAATACAAATGGATGACCGGGGAAATACATGTACAACTGCACATGCATTATAATCGACTTGAGAGTAGTATGCCGAGAAGACCGACAGAGTAATGTCCCTTTGAATGTTAAACACCACGACTGCTGACAGAAGTAAAACGACCACAGATCTAATCTTAAGTAAAGAGGACCACAGCAAATAAGATACTGGCGTGACGTTATTAAGCAGAAGCAAGTGTTTGGTTTCATTTTGCTTTATGCATTACAAAGCTAATACAATATCCTTGACACCTCCATTGCAAGTAATTAATATTTTGTACAAAAATATTTATATATATATATCTCCAAAACATATTCATCCGATTTTGGCTTTATTTTCGTTCTAGTCTAGTCCGCTAAATCGTACAACCTCGTTAGACCGAATCCCGTTAATCAGAAAACCCTACATTGTGGAAGATTACAGCTATTGACGCTTGCACGTATATGCAGCTGGATTTGACGTTTGTTAATCCGGATCATTGTAACGGGAACGATACCGTTCAGATTAACGGGGTTTCGTTGTATTTAATTTATCTTCACCCCCTTCTCATTGGAACAACATGTAATGTCCATTCGTTTATATTGCATGTCGAGATAATGCTAGAATACTAGAAATACTAGAATGCTAGAAAATACCGGATACACTATATTCCATTACACTCCATCTTATGTCCTACGAATATTGTTGCAGTTTTATCAGGTATGGGTGAGACGTAGCTACATGTACATTACTTTTACGTAATGTTTAATTTCGTCAGTGTGAGTCAAGTTCGTTGGAGAAAGTTCAGTCTGTCGGCCTCTGTTCAGCTTCCGTACACTCCAATGTTGCCAGTTGGTCTGATGCTGATGTCCAGAAGTGGCTCTGTGAGATTGGCTTAGAAAGGTAAGTCCCAGCTGATCCGGATACAAAGTATGTCTTTTGGTCACTGGTGAGCTAAAGACTAATATTTCACCAACGAGTTCCATACCATATATGTATGTACGTTCTAATCTGAGGGGCGGTCGTGTAGCCTAGTGGTTAAAGCGTTCGCTCGTCACGCCGAAGACCCGGGTTTGATTCCCGACATGGGTACAATGTGTGAAGCCCATTTCTGGTGCCCCCCGCCGTGACATTGCTAAAAGCGGCGTAAAACCATACTCACTCACACACTCTAATCTGAAATGGGTCAGGGGCAGGGCCAGGTGGCATTGGGGGTCCAGTCGTCTATGGCGCCGTAACTCGCTGTGGGAACACCGTAGGTTCGAATCTCGGTTGCACTCGATTTTGTTTCTTGGTTTGACAGCACCACACCCTTGCTTTTGGGTTTCACAAGAGTGATAAACGTCTGAGACCTGCATCAATTCGGGCTTTCCTCCCACATTAAGCTGACATGCCATGATGTAACTCTCTCACTCTTATGTGAAAATGACTGAAATGATCATGTTGCTGATTTTCTTTCAGTCAATGTATGTTGAAGAACCTTACTGGACAGCAAATACTATTTCTTCGGAAGGTCCTACACAAGGTGAATATGCCTAAAATATGTATGTGGCAGGGGTGATCATCGGAACGTTCAGGATTCTATTTGAAGCCTTCCCTCGACTTTTGCATAATGTTAACAGTATGATGTAAAATACATGTTAAATCTGTATTTTGGCAATTTGAACAAAAAATCGCGGAAATAAACGAAAAGGATATCAAAGCACCGATTCAGTGGTTTGACATATTCATACCTCGCGTACATGTATGTGTGATCACGTTTGGATGGATCTCGTGGGTCCCCCAGTACCTTTTGTAGTAGCCGAAAGTGGGTGGTCCGGCTCTGTGACTTGGAGGTGTGTCATCGAGCCCCGGTCACGTGTCTCGTTGCTCATACTTTCAGTCACTGGCAAAGTGTTCCTGATACACACTCAGTTAGATACAAACCGACGTGAAATAGCTGGGAAATATTTTTGAGGCTGTCTACTCCTGTAGGGGCTTTGTGGCAGATTGGGTTATAGCTAAAACGGCACCTCAACAAAACGTCACCTGTCGAAAACGGCACCTATATTTTTTTTACATTGGAGTTAAATTAAACTTACATGGTCAGTTGCAAACACCAATAATTGTGAAATGTTAAAACGAGTTTACAGTACTCCCTCAAGGGCCAATTACAATGGGAATCTAGGGATTTTGCGTGTTGTTCGTTACTCACTGTCAACATCTTGTATTTACTGGTACAGCCTAGACCACTCTCAGGACGATTCAAAGATGTTAGAGGTGAGGCGAGGTGAGGTGAAATGGGGTTTAACGTCTCGTCCAAGATATTGCACTTATATAGCAATGTGCATGTATTTGTGTGTGTATGTGTGTGTTGCTGCTTGTACTAGTCCGGACTGATGCCGATTTATAGTGCTAGCACACTGAGATACCATACCGCAGTTTAACATGAATACCCCCCTTGGACACAGTATACTGACTCCGAGCCGACCAGTCCTTGTTTTATTCCCTTAATGCCACGCGCCAGACAGCGTAACATCAAGTACCATCTTTTAACGTCTTTTGGTATGACACGGCAGGGGATCGAACGATGTTACGACATGTACAGTAACGAAAAACCAACATAGGTGCTTGGAGGAAGTCATGGGTGTACATTTCCATTGCCTCGGTATAGTTGGCATATTGATCACAATTAATATATGAACTTTCTGTAGGGTTGGAATTTTTATAATGTTAGTTTATACAATGTATGATTCCGCCTTATTTTAAATGTTTCAGGCGCCTGAATTTTTCTACAGCTACATCAAGATCGATCTACGGTTGAGTAGCTTAGAAGATATTATGATCTTCAGCGAAGCCGTTGAGACATTGTAATATTGGTGATGTTGAAGAGTTATATATCATTTGCATGTGTTCCAACTTTATTGATGCACTAGCATACATGTAGGTTAAGCTTACCGTGCAAAAAATCCTAAGTATATGATTTATCCCTTGTCAGGTGATGTTTTTGACATACCAAGGAAGCCAACGGACGTCGAACCGATTGAGATTAATAGATGAGCTAAGAACTCACCAGATAAGACGTTTAACAAATCAGTCCTACAGTTTTTTTTATTACTTGTTTTCAATTCAATTACGGGATGGGCTCTGAAATTGGGGACACTTGTTAACTGTCTGCATTCCGTACCTAACATAAATTGAGCTCGCTCATAAGATGTGCTGGGGCAAGCACTGAAGGACACGCAACTTGCAACAACCTGGACAACCTGCGTTAATGGGACAATAAATTATTTGCTTTGCTTGGGGCAATAACATTTGCTGACATATTCGTGACAACATACGTGATTATAGTATACTTAATGCGGGGAGAAATGTGACATTACTTGCAAGACACACTCATAGACACACCTATATTCATATATTTGTAATAAACGTTTATCACATACATACCTCACATGGGGATTTCCTCATACATTTAAATGACAAACCGTCATACACATGATGTCTGATCAAAGGGACCATAACCTACACGTGCTTTCGCCGTTTTGGAAAGAGCCTCAAATCTTAACATTTCTTTGAATGACATGTCATTGTAAGATGTTATTAGCATTCTCTAATTGATAGAAAGTTGGGCTCACAGTTGATGGACTTCCTTTACGAAATATATTATTTATCATCCAGATTCCCTCGTTCGTGTATGTTTCCTTATGTACACACTTTAAATAATCATGCTTCTGAAATGCTCCAAATGAGATTATCATTAATGGCAGTTATACGTCAAGGCCCCAGCGCATATACTGGTACTTTTCACAATAAACTATGTATGAAGTCATGCATGTACTATCATTGGGCTTACGTGTTTGATTGAAGACCTATGGACTATGTTGTATTGGACTTATCTGTACAGATGTTGGTCACAATGTCTTCTACACAAGGCATAATAAGTTCTCATAAAACAATAAAAACATTTGCTTCAATCTATGACTGATTTCAGGCCAATGTAGCTGACGTCAACAAACCGTTCATATATTTGATACGAGGTGCATGTTGGTACATCTCATACCAGTTGCAACCCCTTGCACATGAGAACAGCTGCTGGTTTATACATCACACACCAGCTGAAGGTCCATACATCTGATAGTAGCTGCAGTTTCATATATCTGACACCAGCTTCAGATGCACACATCTGACGCAAACTGCATGTCCATACCTCTGGAACAGCTGCACTTCATACATCACACACCAGCTGCAGTTTCATACATCCGACACCACTTGCAGGTCCATACCTCTGAAACACCTGCAGTTTCATATTTCTAACACCAGCTGCAGATCCAAACATCTGACACAAGCTGCAGTTTCATACCTCTGACACCAGCTGCAGTTTCATACATCCGACACCATACACCATACATGTGACATCAGCTGAAGGTGTAACAACTGCAGTTTCATACCTCTGACACCAGCTGCAGTTTCATACATCCGACACAATACACCATACATGTGACATCAGCTGAAGGTGTAACAACTGCAGTTTCATACCTCTGACAACTGCTGCAGGTTCATACCTCTGACACCAGCTGCAGTTTCATACATCCGACACCATACACCATACATGTGACATCAGCTGAAGGTGTAACAACTGCAGTTTCATACCTCTGACACCAGCTGCAGTTTCATACATCTGACACCATACACCTTACATGTGACATCAGCTGAAGGTGTAACAACTGCAGTTTCATACCTCTGACACCAGCTGCAGTTTCATACATCCGACACCATACACCATACATGTGACATCAGCTGAAGGTGTAACAACTGCAGTTTCATACCTCTGACAACTGCTGCAGTTTCATACCTCTGACACCAGCTGCAATTTCATACATCCGACACCATACACCATACATGTGACATCAACCGAAGGTGTAACAACTGCAGGTTCATGCATTTGACACCAGCTGCATTTTCTATTTTCGTCAACAACTGCGGGGTCATTTGTGGTACTAATGTATGTTATCATATATTCAAATTTTGCAAAAAAACAAGTCGCAATATATAATGGAACGATCGTGTGATACGTCACTTAGGATCCCTCTATTAAATGGGGGAAGATCACACGTTGTGGTACAACTGAAAAACCGGCTTTACAGAACTCGTTACAAATGTATTGCCGTGGTTGTGTATGACAAATTAAAACATGCACATGTATCTACACTGGGGATTAGACTCGTGAAGATCCTGATTATAATAGGTCTGCAGCAATCTATTTTTGTCATAATTTGGCGATTATGTTTGTCGTAAGATGCGACTCACGGGATCGGGTGGTCAGGTTCGCTGACTTGGTTGATGCATGGCATGGTATCACAATTGCGTAGGACTTTGGGATTACGTTTTATGATATGATTATAGCAAAGAAGGCAAGCCCGATGAGCAGACGTATGATGTCAGAACGATGCATACCAGAACGTTTCATTTTTACGATGGCTGTTCTGACAGGCAACATGCATGTCAAAAGTTATCCCCTCGTCTGGGGTGAGTGAGTGAGTTTGATTTTAAGCCGCTTTTAGCAATATTCCAGCAATATCACGGCGGGGGATACCAGAAATGGGCTTCCCACATTGTACTCATGTCGGGAATCGAACCTCCTCGGCGTGACGTGCGAACGCTTTAACCAAGAGGCTACCCGACCGCCCCCTCGTCTGGAGCGTAGAGCAGGACGCACAGTGCAAAATAATCAATACACGCTCATTTGACACATGCTATAAATTTCCTGCCGATAAGGAAGTAGACAGGGGTGGGCAGGGTCGCTGACTTATCAGCAGTGTTATATTAGGTGTACCGTGTGGGTCTGTCTTCACCGTCATGGCCGCCCACATATCTGCAGGTAAGATGCATATCAAGAGTTATTTTCATCATCCTGTCAACAGAAAGGGGACTGGTGTTGTTAAGTCATCGGATTGGTACTTGTGTATATACTGCAGATAACATGTGTCGGAGACGTATTAAAATGTGTCAGGTCGATAAGAAAATATTACTTTCTTTGTTCGGAGAAAAAGGTCAAAATTCGAAGGCTTTGTGCAAAGGGATAAATGCAGTTTTAGCAGAGCGTTAGTTGTTTAATAAAGGCGTGTCAGTGATGTGCTTGATAATAACAGTCGTCAGAAAGTAGCACGGGTGTACTTAATGAAATAACGTGTTTGTGCCTTAATCGTGTGTAATAATATTGTTTTGATTCGAGACATTTCTGCTTGGACACCCAAATTAAGTAAACTGTACAATAACCGTTATACTTTACAACGAGTCTTGTTTTAGAGGTGTATAATGTCACATCAAAGTTTGGGCCTAAATCATTCGTTGTCAGACCCTACGAAAGATGCAATGGGAACAATGATCTGTGTAAACTTTATCTACTTTGAATTTGAAAATATACCAATACAGAACTCTGTCAATCGTATAAGCATTTTTAAGCTCCGAAATGATTACCCTTGTCGTCGGAGATTCTGAGTGACTGCCTTATATTATATCAGAACGTAGCTTGAAATGCCATGGGCGACTTATCACGTGACATTAACCTCACCAATATTACACCATGTATCGAATGCACACAGCTATTGGTTTCACATTGTGTATATTTAGGGTTCATAAGTTGGGTAGCAGTGATCTGGCTAGTAAAACCTCGGTCCCTGCCACCCTCAGGTTTTACAATCCCGACCATTGCCTCGCAGCCGTATTTTACCCTTTGTCGTAATTTTGTCAGACACTGAGCCAGGCTGAAGTTTCTGTGTGACGTGTAAAGCCTTTTGGGGCATTTCAGATGTCCGTGTTTCGGTTTTGTCAAGCGATGTTTTATTGTATTTTATGTGAAATACTATAATGTCGCAAGGAAGCAGAAAGTTGAAATATGTGTTGTTTCGTTAACGTTATGGTTTGTTTTTTCATCGCTGCACTCTGCTATGTCCCAACTACACTCTCCCAAAAAGAAACGTATAGGTGGTAAGAACAGCGGTTGAGTGACCGTCAGAGGGAAATGGTCTAGATGATGCAAGGTCGCATACTGCATGTGACACGGTTGACTATCTACATAACGAGAACGTTTACTTACCCTATGACCTTTCAAATCGCCAGATGTTAATACCAGAGAACAATTGTGGGATGATCTCGATAGACAGGTACGTCAACGTCAACGTCAACGCTTCAGCAACTGTTACACGCATAGCAGGAGTGGGACAGGATTCGACAAGCTCGGCTCACAAGACTTCTCGACTAGAAAGTTGTCTTTCATAAGTTAATGAGATGTATTACAGTTGTTCACGTGAATAAAGAGAACAATACGAGTGTTCCTTAAGCGTCCGAAAACGTCCGAATATTTAGTTTCATTTATACATTATATAGTGACTTTGCGTTTCAATCCACAACTTTAACGACAAGGGCATTGTATCAACGAGTCTATTACGAACATTGAAACAAATATATACACCAGTAAAATTACACCAGTAAAATTAGATGTGTGTAGAAGTTTGGTTAGAATGTATGAAAGTTTGAAAGTGACTAACCTGATAACACAAGCAGTATTCCATAGATTTATTTGATCAGTCGTCATGCACGTTGCTTACGTCCCGTTTGCTGCCCGGGAATACCGGGGTCGTGCAAGGTGATAACCAACAATTATATACTTTCCTGTCGCAGTTGATGTATTTGAGAGTACACTATATTGTCAGGTGTCATTGAGGAATGGCGAGGTGCTGATTGTCTACAAGTGAAAGATGAAGAAAATTGGAAAGATCATTGGTGGTGTGTCATGCACAGTCATGTCAGATAGCTAGGGTGACATCATTGCGTTATCGGGACACGAGTGGCCCAGTCGTCTAAGGAGCCGCGATTCGCTGTGCAGAGTTGCGTCCCTTGGGTTCGCCAGAAACCTATGATTGTGGGTTCGAATCCCGGTTCGCCCCGATTATGTTACTAGGTTTGGCAGCACCATACCCGTGCTCGTTGGTTTCACCGAAGTATTAAACGTCTGAGACCTGCATCACTTCGGGGTTTCCTCCCACATAAAGCTGACACGCCGTGATATAACTGTAGTACTGTTAAAAAGCGGGGTTAAACCCAACTCACTCACTCACTCACTCATGTCGTTATCACCAGATTGGTACAGACTCATGCCCACACTAATAACATCAAACACCGTTCAAAATCCGGAACACCAAGACAAATGTGTAACCCTGATGACCGAGCAATGCTGAAACGTGTAAGGCGTGTCCCCTTACCCTGTGAATGTACCCTGCATTAAGGAACCAATGGCATACTCACAGACTACTTTCAGTCATGACGGTTAGCAAGGCGGCGGGATAACGAACTCGTAGACCAGTCAAACGTCAATGTTTGAATGACATACATATCCGTGAACACCTGATCTGGTGCTGGGCATGAGCGGGTTTGAAATTGGCTTCCTGGCGTGGTATTCATAGGTCTGATAAGCGAAGGGTGCTATTGCCTGTTACCGATGGCAGAGTTCGTTTATGGAGACCAGATCAGAGGCGATTCGGCCCGACTACCCTTCAAGGTAGTGGGGGAATCGGTGATGATATGGGGCGTGGGGCGTGGGGCGTGGGGCGTGGGGCGTGGTTCATATGCTTGCAAACTGGTCCTTATGACAGTACCCGGCACGCTCAACGGGAAGAAATATCGCAATGGCATTCTTGATCCAAACGTAGTGCCACATGTCGACAACCATCTCTTAAGACTCGACCTGTGTACATGGACGCTAACGTTCAACCGCACAGATCAAGAGCTGTTGTCGAGTTTCTTCATCAGTAGGCCATGGTCAGCGTGCAGTCCGGATCTGAACCCTATGGAGCACCGGTGGGACATTCTTGGGCGTAAAAGCCGTCAAAGAGATCCTGCCCTGCGAACTTCAGCAGAATTGGATGCTGGTCTGCATTAGGAATGGCAGTTAGTGTCACGACAGACTATCCAGAGACTTATTCATGGCATGAGACGATGTCGAACATATATGGTAGCGCTTAACTAAGTACATGTAAATTTATATGTAGAGAATCTCACCCGAGTATCTTTTGATATTGAATATATCAACGAGTTTTGATATATTTGATATCCAAAGACATGAGTGTGTGATTTTATTTATCAAACAAAATTATTCTTCCATCTTTTTCAGTTTGTAGACAATGATAAACAGTGTCTTAAGTGTAAAATGTACAGCTTCAGCAACAGAGCCATTAGTAATGTCATTTGATTGTGACGTCATGGTAACCAATGATGTCACAATGGTCTGCAAAGCATTGTGATGTAATTTCATTGCAGCGAATGTACAATGTAGATATAGCTTGATCTCACCCAAGCGATATCTCCTGTGGGAACCAGATTTGGATGATAAATTGTAATCTGTTACAGTTGGATGAAAAGGAGCAGTTTTTATTCCGTTTGTATACGAAAGCATTTACCAAACGTGACAACAAACATACTGTAACATTAACAAAATATTTTTACAGGGTATTACGATAACATGTTCATGTATATGGTTTATTGAACATTTTACAATAATTTGTGGGCTTCAACCAACACCGAAATAAGGTCATACGTTTCTTGTATGTTCTGCTATTTTGTCTACAGATAATACTTACAACTGATGACTTTATTTGCAAAGACAACATTTAGACATGCCGGTGACATATGTACAGAAATGCTCTGTACTGAACATGCCGTCTGTAAATTTAAACCAGATTTACATTAATCTCTGGCCATTGTTTTTTCATTGCAGGTAAAGGTACCCTAGAAAATATAATTGGTAAATTTTATTGAACTGCATTCCTCTGCAAGTTGTCCAAACGGTGCTTGATGACGTATTCCATATTAGGTACCCTGACAATTATGATTTGCAGTTTCGGGGTGTTTCATGTTAAAACGGGGCGCCCGGTACCCTAGTGGTTAAAGCGTTGGCTCGTCACGCCGAAGACCCGGGTTCGATTCCCGACATGGGTACAATGTGTGAAGCCCATTTCTAGTGTCCCCCGCCGTGATATTGCTGGAATAGTGCTAAAAGCGGCGTAAAACCATACTCACTCACTCACTCATGTTAAAACCAGCATTGGCAGCTATAACGATCTTTTTACGAATTTGTCAGCGTTGTGTTTTACATGTTATCGACCCTGAGTTCTCTTGAAGTCCACATTATGATGACATAAGATAAACGTACATGTATATTGCTAAACTATACTCGCTTGTGTATCAGTATTTGAATCACTATTGAAAAGTCAAGAACAATCCAGAACGTTGCAAAAGTTTGTTTGTTTGTATTCTACTGCATATTCACTGCAACTCCTTCATACTCCTCGATATGCTTCATGCTTGTGGCCTCTCATGTATACCGACATCTATCAATTGCAGTTGTTGTTTATACTCATATATAAGATAGCTACGCGATGAATTGCAAAGAACAATGAAGAATGAAGCGTGGTTTGTTTCACGGTAAAATATTGTTCTATCATGAGGTCATTTCTGGAGATTCGAACATGCGCTCGCTACTTGATGACGTCATATATTTGACGACTTTAGTTTTTAGAGCTAAGTGTCCAGTGAGTTGTTCCCCACAGATGTAGCTGGGCTACGCAGATAAGCGCAGTGGCTGAACGCTCGCACTCTAAGTGGGAGAGCTATGACAATCGGTATTGGGAGAAAAGGTGCAGATAATCGACGTGAAAATTGTGAGAATACCAAACTTACCCTCCCTCTACATAAAACCGAGTGTGTACGACATTGACATTGCCGAGGTCGGATTGTATTCGGGGAGTCATAATTATTTAAATAAGGGTAAATGTTTTAAAGCTTGAACAATTTATTGCCATCCTTAAAAAGACTGTACAAAATGTTTTTGTTGCCACCGCATGGTTTATTTTCACTGCAGTGTTTGAACGATAAACAACCCCCACTCGTCATTTATTTCTTTAATATGGCAGCTAAAATAAACGGATTGCGCAAAAGAAAGCTCTACTGGTGCCGTTGCCAATACCATAAAATTTTAATAATTAAAATTTATGTATGTATGCTGTCATACATTACATTTACAGTGGGGAGGTAACACTAATTTACTAAATCATCCTGATGGTGCGTGAGGCCATTATATATTGTACGAGCGCTTCATTTATTTGGTGCCTTTCACAATTATCAAAACATACCTGAGTTCAGTGTACCTTCCAGTGTATCTGTTCAAGAAAATAAATTATTATAATTTCCATAACATGCCTCCATGCCGTGATTTGTACAACAGTCACTGCAGATGAATTTATAGTATGTTGTGATACTTCATTTCATTCCATATAAAAGCAAAGACACAGAAGTATCAAAATGTGCAAATCATTTTACTAATGACTAAATGACCGCGAAACTGACATGCGCAAGCTTCGACGTTCAGTTTGGCCCTTGCGCTGATAAGTTTCACACTCCAATGAACTCACACAAAGTGAAAGATACAGATATTTTGTTATTAATTTACATCATTTCAATTGTCCTCTTCATTGCAGTTTGTTTGATCATATGTCGTATCGAATCTTTTGGTTTATCATTTCTATGCACTGTTTGTGTTTGTGTCATTTATCGTGCTTTCTTATTTGTGAGTGAGTAGCTATGGTACTGACAAGGCTAAAAAACACCAGGGCAAATCTGGGACCCTCGATAACAGGTTTCTGAAGGACGCAACTCCACAAAACGAATTACGACCTCGTTCTGGTCTGAAACTCCCATGCCTCGTTCTAGTTTGTACAACACTTTCCCCTTAATGTTTTGGTGGTCCCTTTTGTATTCTCAGTGCCAATGGGTTGGCCTTGTGGTAAAGCGTTCGCTCGTCACGCTGATGGCTACTTCAATGCAAACGTACAATACGGGTACAATTTGTGAAACCCCTTACTAATGTGCCCCATCGGGATATTGTTTGACTACAACCGCGTAAGACATTATTTACTGACTCACCTTTTGTTTTCTCAGAGTCAACTAGAAGACAATTGATGTATGAAGATTCAAAGAAGCATATATCCACATTTGCTGAGAGAACATCCCACCTGTTGCTAAAGCAGTTCGGGTCTTTATTCATTAAAGGAATATCTGGCTCTGGAAAGTCAAACATTGGCCTCCAGTTGTTGAAAAGAGTATCTTCTGACACTGGCAGGGTACCTCTAATACTTACATCTCCAACTCAATGGAATATGATTCCCAAATCAGGGGAGACAAAATATATATCCTTATGCTGGATAATATATTCGGTTCCAGTAATCTAGTTCAACCACTAGTTGATAAATGGTTGAGCATGTTCAGTATCATGTGGCCAATTGTGGAAAAAGGACACGTCTTTCTCATCTTAACGTCAAGACCAGATGTTTATATATAATCAATGTGCAAAGCAAGTGAATTCAAATATTCTTATGCAGGGTATAAAATGTGTAACTCTAGATAAAGATACATGTAGGTTAAGATTCAATGAGATAAAAAGGTTTTTAAAGGTGTTCTGTGGACGGAAAAAAACACTAGCCTCATTGGACAGGACATTGATGAAATAGCAGCGGCAACGCATACTTCTGTTGGATTTCCACAGTGTTGTCATTTCTTTGCCTGCAGCAGACAAGCAAAATCCCAAGGAAAGCAATTTTTCTTCAAACCTTTTCAGTTTTTGGTTCAAGAAATAAACATTCTAGAGGAAAGTGACCCTATTGGGTATTTTGTATTGCTACTGGTGATGATGTATAAAGGTATGGATATGGATTTGGATATGGATTTATTGGAGTCACCCAAACCATCAGAACACTTTCGGGATATTGTTCAGGCACTGTATGATATGTGTCAACATGGATGCATGCCTTCACGGGCATGCATTAAACAGAAGGCGTTATCACTTAGTGGCATATAGCTCATTATTATTGACAGACAGTGCAACTTTTCACATCTGTCCATTTTCGATGTTTTGTTTGTGAAGGTAGCCCAATCATACCATAAGCGATGTCTCAGAGTATGTCCTGCTGTGTTGCTGGTAGAGAAGGTGAGAACAGAAAAACTTCAAGCACCTCACAGTGAAGACATGATTATACTTCAAAGTGATTGCAATGGTCCTTTGGCAGATAGAATCACAGATATTATGTTGTCAGATGAATGTGTTGATGTGCTTGGTCACCCGTCTTTGCAAGAAAAAAACTTTGTTGATTTCATCTTTCACAAATGGTTGGATGACAATGTGCTATCGAAATTGTTCAATGTTAGGTTTATTCACACATTGCCAGTTGATGTACATGGCCCAGCAATACATGACAAAGACATTACATTGTTTCAGTGTGACAATATGCTGTCCTGCATGACACTGAAGGGTAATACTGAACTTGTGTGCTTGCTCCTACCTTTCTCGACGGCGTATCTACACTCTAAGGCCCTCGCACAGGTCATGGCTTGCGGCATATATGGCTCTCATCCCAACCTATGTGGAGTATTGCTAAGCATGGGAGTGGTTCCTGATACCACGTGTTTTCGAGCACTGTGTGTAGTGTCACAAGACCTTAGTATGATACGCACAATTGTCTTTTCACCAGACGTGAAGTACATAAGGATGGTTGATTTTCCAGTCTTATTTACTCTTGCAACCCTTAAAGGAAACAAACAACTGGTTGAACTGATTCTCAAACATGGAACAAAAGATCAGCTTGAGGTTTTCAGTGAGTGTGTGAAGCTTCTTTTTGATGTTTTTCCTCTGGTGGAACTAAACACAATGCGATCTACACTATTGATGATACATATGAGGCTATTCTGGAGCAACTACTGAGAACAGGATGCAACGTTGATCCTGAGTTTCTCTTATATCGTGCTGCAAGTCATGTATCACCAGCTGCTCTGAGATGTGTCTTTAAGGTGTATCCACATGTCAATGTTGACAAAATGCAGAAGCATGTCTCAAGCACCCCACTAAGGGAGACGCTGGAATATGATGGAGTGGAATGTACATCGTTGCTCCTTGAACATGATGCCAGTACACCTGTTACAGAAGTCATTCCATCAAAAGCCACTGTACTTCACATGGCAGCAAAGTCTAATCGAAAAAGTTCTGAGAAATTAGAAATGGTATATGCAAAACTTTTGACAGTGCATCAGATCACTGGTGTGCTCAATACACACAACTCTTCAGAGCAATAAACAACAAAAGAAGAAGGTGACTCTGAACATGTTAAAAATAGTAACTATTTGGTAAACAAACGGGATTTTTTGGATAGGGCACCGCTTCATTATGCATCAAGACATGTTAATGCACAATCCGTGAAATTGTTGGTAAGCATTGGCGCTGAAGTAGATGTGCAAGATGATGAATTGCAAACCCCCCTCAATCTTGCTGAAACGGAAGATAGATTTGAATGTGTCTGTGCTTTGCTTGAAGCGAATGCCTCTGTCAAAATGCAATGCTCTTTTGGTTACACGCCTCTAACCATGCCGTTCAGGATCAGTAATAATACCATGCGGGTTCTTCTAGATGCTGGGAGTGAAATAAACCACCAAGGTCGGGGAAATGTGACATGTCTGTTTACAGCTGTTCAATATGAGGACATCGAAAACGTCAAACTACTCTGCAACAAAGGCGCTGATGTCCATCCAGAAGTTCTGTTTGAGGCAGTTATGAATCGTGATATTGATATGGTAACACATTTGTGTGAAAACGGCGCAAATGTTGACATAACAGATGAAACTCATAGTTCTCTTGTACACATAGCAGCTTTGTCCGATATTGATCCTGTTGAGAAGTTGGTGTATCTTCTCCATGAACAGCATGCACCTGTTGATGTTGTGGATACACATGGAAGAACAGCCTTGTTTTCAGCGGTACTTTCTAGGAATGCTGAAACTGTGGAAGTATTGTTAGAACAGCAGTTAAATCATAAGCATGTAGATGTGTATGACCAGTCCGTTTTGCATGTTCTTTGTGCAAGTAATGTCTACAGGGATTCTGTCCCGGAGGTGTTGGCACAACTCGGCAGTGATTTCCTTGATATGCAAAATCCTGAAGGTCAAACGGCTCTTCATTATGTTGCAAGGTACGATCTTGTAAAGGGAGCTCAGATGTTACTTCAGCGAGGTGCTAACCACTCTATCAAAGATAAAGAAGGGATGACAGCCCTTCATCTTGCTGCCATTTGTCAAAGCATTGACTGCATACATCTGCTTCTTCATTTCAAGGCTGACCCGTGGATCAAAGATGCTAAAAACTGTACTGTTCTACACTACCTTACCAGAGGAGAAAGCAGCACTATTCAGCAATTAGAGAAGATAAGCTCTTTTGTAAATGCTGCTGATGAAGATGGATGGACTGCTCTGCATTGTGCGGCAAAATTTGGAACAAAAGAAACCATACGATATTTAATTGCCAAGGGTGCAGATCCATGTATTCCGGATCACAAGGGTAAAACAGCTCTCCATGTAGGATGTGAAGAATCTAATGGCAAAGTGGTGGACATTTTGTTCCAAAATAGGTCAGATCATTTTATGCTGGACAAGAAAATGAGGTCGCCGCTTCATCTTGCTGCATTTAGTGGGTGCAGTTACGCTGTGAGGCTACTGCTTGAAAATGGGGCTGATCCATTTACCAAAGACATAAAAAAGAGGACTCCACTTCACCTTGCTGCTATTAAATGTATAGATACCGACTGTGTGAAATTATTGCTTCGTGTAAATATGGACCTATGTGAAGGTGATCTCAATGGTGACACGCCTCTTCATCTCGTTTCCAAAAGTAGGATCATTTCAAACGATGTACTTCTATCAGAGATGGGTGTTGTTATGGACATACGAAATAGCCTGGTGAAGCTAGGGCGCAGAGAACAAAGGGAGATGGCATACCGGAATTTAATCAATGGCGTTAATCCCTTCCTAGAAAACGGAACTAACCCAAACATACAAAACCACCAAGGACAAACACCATTACACTTTGCAGCTCTTGAAGTACGGAGCCAATGCGTCTTTACGTGATATCAAAAACAGAACTCCTCTCCAGTATGCTTTGGCTGCAATCAAAACATGGAATACCCATTGGCAGAAATGGGCAGATGAGTATATGTCTGTCGTCAAGAGTCTTTCCTCCATTTCCACCATTGTCTATGATCGTTATCTAACGCCGTTGGATATGTTTCTGTCATTGCAAACTGGAGAAAGTATTGATTCTGAAGGGGAAGATTCATATGAGTATGATAATAACAGTGTTGACAATCATGAGTATACAATAGAAGTTATTGCCATGTTGCAAGGGTATTCTTAATCTACGTTTCATCTGGCAAGGAACATTAACATAATGTAGCAGTTAGCCTGGTATTGTAAATAAAAACCCTTTCCATAATCACAAGAAATGTCTGCTAAAAACAGATTCCGACAACATCAAAAGCATGTATTTATACACAATTTTCCCTTTGTATCGACCAATATGCCAGCAGCTCCAGCTTTTGGAATCTACATTTCACATCTTTTGAGGTACAATCGAGCATGTGTTTACCATGTAAATTTCACAGAACGCCGTAAGAACACAAAAGTTGTTTGATCAGGATTACAGCCTTCAAGGCCTTAGTAAGGCTTCCAAATGTCTTATGGTAGACCTGGCAGAGAGAAACTTTAAAGGACACGATTTGCTACATGAAGCTGATGATTATAACCGGAGGGAGTTAGAAAGATTAGTGTGGGGCTTATCCCATATATGGTGGATGCACCAGTGATAAATGGAGAAGCATATGTCCTTGAAAATGATGAAATCAGAAAGATTAGTAATCGACAGACTACCACCCATGCACCGGGGATCACCGAATCGTAGTCACCGTTGGCCCAGTGGGAGCGGCGTCCGTGTTACCCAGGTAACGTCTTACAGCCTACTAGGATTGTTTGGTTGGTATCGCACTCAGCAATATTCCAGCTATATGACGGCGGTCTGTAAATAATCGAGTTTGGACCTGACAATCCAGTGATTAATATCATGAGCATCGATCCAAGCAATTGGAATCGATGACATTCAACCAAGTCAGCGAACCTGACCACCCGATCCCGTTGGTCGCCTCTTCCGACAAACATAATCGCCTTTTTACGGCAAGCATGGGTTGCTGAAGACCTATTCTTCCCCGGATCTTCACGGTTCGCTACTAGGAAGACGACCGTGCGCCAGACCCAAAGACTAGGAACGCCTGCATGTACCTAACACGACACTATCTCCGCTGTTCAGTGTCAATGTGTGTTTGTGTGTGGAACGCCCAAGGTATACACTCCTATCTGCAAGACAACACATTCATGATAGTTTGTGAACAATTCAATATTTTCGACTTTGTCGAAAGTTTGCAGAGAGACGCTGGTCAGCTTGTAAATCTGTTTCCTTGTTATTTTTGCCATGTAGCCCAAGCAAGGAGAATACGACAGGTTGCTCAATCATGTTGTATTTTTAAAAGTAAATGAAAATTTCAATATTTTCTTTCTACACATTCTCCCTGACAAATCCCCGTTATAAGAAGACCTGTCACTGACGGTATTGAGGAGTTTGACTCTAAAATAGCAGCTATTAAATCTGATATATTGATCCTTCAATCTTCAGTCAATATGTTAAACGTATTTGAGAAAAACCAAAACTGGTCAATGCAGCTTTCACTGATATTTGACATTTGACTTTGTTGACAGAAATAAGCAATTGTTTGTACTTCCGTCCATGAGAAATTGTTTCGAATTTTGAAAAAATATGTATATGTCAGCTTCAGGTAAAATAGGGAGTTCGAAAACTGAAATATTCACATCATATGGCGTACGTTACGGATGTATATGTTGAGTCACGAGTTACGTATTTTTTAAAACTAAATGAGCTAGTTGTGGAGCTAGAGGTGTTTTTGTCAGATGGATAAATCGATATCATGCTGCTCTTATTTGCAGATGACGTAAAACTGATTGATGGCAGAATTTGTATGGTGTTACACTTGTTTAGATATTGAAATGATTCATAGTTTCTTCTTCATTAATTTACGTGTTATTGTAAGTATCTCACGATATTGTACTTGCTGAAGTAGCTAGAACCTAATTATGTGTTAATTATTTTAGTCGTTGTGTTCCCAAAATCGTGTTGTGAAATGTTGAAATCACAGAATGTAAACGGCAGCCACCACTGGATAACGCACGTTCGTTTGTTACTATTAGAAACTGGATTTACATATGTTTGGAAGGCTCACGATCACGGCAATATACCAGAAATACTTTATGGAGTTACGTCCAAATAAAGATCTTATCCGCATATTATGTAAATTCCGATGACTGAACATTCAACAGTATGAGTATACAACAGTTTTGTTACAACGTCAAAAAGTCAATGCTGATTTATTTAAGTGCAATAAATGTAATCATCATCTTCCTCTTCTATGCTAGGCATGTGGAGGACATTTCCAAAATTTAAGCATCAGTGACACCAAAGCGGTTCCCCATTTTGAACCGTACTATATGTTCCTGTGTTGGTTCAGGAACATTTGAACAGCCTTCGCATGTGTTTGTGATGGGTGCCACCGGTGGGGCAGGATACGTTCACCGGTTTGCAACCATTTGGTATTATCACGTCACTATTTGATAGTGTTTCATAAAGACATGCTTCTGATATAGTTGAAATCGTACAATGGATTCTGCTTTTACAGATATTTCGTATGGTTATGGAAATGATTTTGCCCCTTTCATATTATGATTGTGATTATTTATTGGTTTCCGAAGTTGGGAAAGAATGCACATAACCCTCATTCAGTTACGAAATCTAATTCAACTTGATTATAGCATTGTTCGAGCAGTTAAAACACTTCTTCGAAATTGAATGTATTTTCTTTGAAACTATTAAATTGCAACAGGTTTAATTCATGAACGATTTAAAGACTAAGATTTCATCAGTTCATCTAGTCGTGAAAAAAAGGAATTGGGCGTTAAACCTTTATTTGATTAATCACACAACTCAACTGCGATATGTGGTTTTATGTCATGTAATGCATTAACACCTACTTGGGTGTCCCACTTCTGTTGCATAAGTTCACGGATGTAAGATCTAATTGAAGGTCTATAATCACTGTATGGGATAAGAAGTGGTGTCACAGATTTGTTGAGTGCTGTTTTTGCATCAGCATCAGCAATTGTGTTACCAGTCACAGCAACATGGCTGGGTAACCAACAAAGGACGATGTCAAATTGGCCAGTAGCAAGATCATTAATTAATTCAAGAATTTGGATAAAAGTGGATGTCTGGAAGACATACTTTAATCGCCTGAAGGGGCGAAAGAGAATCTGAAAAATTATTAATTGTTTTTATGTTTAGATTGGTTATTGATATATTGTAGTGCTGTAGAAATGGCGTCTGCTTCTGTGGTGAATGTAGAACTGTTAACTGGTAATCGTGAAGACATTGTTCTGGATCCAATGACAGTGGAACTAGCAACTGCGCCACCATCCTTGGATCCATCTGTAAATCTAGATTTATAAGTGCCATAAGTGTTTCTTAACTGATTTTATTCTTCTTGGTAAACCAATTGGTTATATAATTATTATCTGATTTCTTTAGTTTTGTTAATGTAAGGTCTACTTCTGGCTTTACGATTTGCCAAGGAGGAGATGACAAAGTTTGAGTATATATCTTGGAGTTTAATATTAGAAACCGAAATGGCTGAACTTATTCTGATTCCGCGTAGTGGAGTGAGTGTTGATTTCTAATTGTAAAGATCTTTATAGGGAGGATTGAATATGCATTCAAAAGCTGGACTTGACTGATTAGAATATAACTTAGTGATGTATTGTAAATATAATGTTAGACGGCTTTGTTTAAGAGAAGGCTCAACCGCTTCTACGTACAGACTGTGAATGGGAGACCTTCTAAAGGCTCCAAGGCAAAGCCTCAAGCCCTGATGATCGACAGTATCTAGTTTTTTGTAAATTACTTTTGCAGGCTCCACGATAGACGATGGAGCCATAATCAAGTTTTGAACGGATCAGTGACCCGTAAGAGGGTTGTCTGATCCCCTCCCAACTTAGAATTAGACACTGCTTTCAATAAATCGAGTGCCTTCTGACATTCAGCGTTAAGGTATTTAATATGCGGAAGGTAAGTTAAGTGGCTATCAGAAATATGTCCCAAGAACTTGGCCACCTTTACAACCTTGAAAGGGGTGCAATTCAAAAATAGTTCAGGGTCCCTATGCGGTTTATATTTTCTGCAGAAATGAATACAATAATTTGTTTTTGCTTTGGAAAATTTAAACCCGTTTTCGAGACACCACTTGTGAATTTTATTTAGACATAATTGTAATTGCCTTTCAATAGTTTCTATCGTTATGAGTTATTTTCATAACACATTGTTTTTGACGAAATGTGTCATTTAGTTCCAGTTTTTAATTTGACTGTGACTAGTAGCATGTGTACATTGTACACAACATGTTGTTACAAAGATATGCCAACTATTAAGGATCACTTAAGTAAGTGTGCAAGATTATCAGGTAAGAAAGAAATATTAAAAGCTTTAACATAATCGGGTTTTAGCAAGATTGTCCAAGTCCCTATATATATAGTCTTTATTCATTAGGTATTGTAGGCCACAGGCCCATTATACATTACAGAGTATACAGTGAGAGAGAAACATTTTAATACAAAAGTAAATTTTAGGTGATTTACACAAGACGTAGTTTCATTGCTTTGTAAATGAATAGGGATATATTTTGAATGATTAAGACATTATTTGATGCCATTAAAATATTAAACGTATGTATGGAGGGGTTCAGATAAAACTTTTTGGGTATATATTTTTCTCTTAAATGTACATATCGATCACTAATTATTGTAAAATGAAATTAATCTTCAATTTGATTTTGATTGCAAGCCAGACACAACCTTTCGATTTTAACTCTTTTATACCTCCCAGTCTCAATTCGGAGCTGGTGGGAACAGCATTTAAATTGCGCCAGGGCACGTGTCTGTTTAAAATTGAAAATTCTTTTATATATGTTTCTAAGTCCAATATTTTTTGAATAAACTGTAAAGAGTTGATTTTGAGCTTGATGGAAGAGCTGCGTGCCAATTTTGTTCATAAGATAATTTTAGACGGAGTATAAATTCCGACAGAAAGCTGGAGATATTATTTATAAATTGTTGTTCCCATATGAAACCAAAACCATTAGAGAATAGGATGTGTTTTACTTTTGATGTCCAGTTAGTTTTACCATTACTACAGTCTAACAACAATAACATTTCTTTACCAAACGTGATTCAGGCATATTAATTATTTTCTACCAATACTTAACAACACGTTTAAATGCAAATATGTACATTGGGTATCTTCCGCATTCTCCACTAACAACGTGGTTTACGGATGACTGCTTAACACATAAAAATCTCTTACAGGCAAACATGTGTACAATTTCTATTTCTTCGTAATTATGAACACCCCAAACTTCAGAGCTGATTTTGGAATCATGAGGTAATGGATGTAACATATATAATGATTTAATAATTCCACACTGAACCTTTTTTTGCCTGAGTTGAGGCACTATTAACATGAGTAGTGATCTAGAGAATAATAATCCCAAGTATTTGTAGCATGAAACACATTCAAGCTGGTGCTCGTTAAAATACCACTTTTCGATTCTTGATAAATTTCCACCATTTTTAAAAACAGCGATTTTAGTTTTAGCTCAGTTAACAGACAAGTGGTATTTATCACAAAAACAACTTAAAACATTAATTCGTTTTTGTAGCCTATAGACAGTATCTACAAAAAGGACGATATCATCTGCAAATAACAGCAAAAATACCTGTATGATATCAGGATGCAGTTGCACCCCTGGCGCACATGAAGATTCTATTTGTTCAGCAAGCTCATTTATGAAAATAGAAAATATGAAGGCGCTCAACACGCATCCTTGCCTGAGGCCTGAAGGACAATCAAAACTTTTAGATAGTATGTTATTTGATTTAACACGTCCCTCCACACAACTATAGATTCAAGTGCATTTAACTTCTTGGGTGAAACTCCCCTATATTTTAACATAAACCATAATTTAGATCTGTTGACAATGTCGAAAACTTTTTTGAAGTCCACAAAAAGCGCATAAAACTGACCACGCTTTTTTGAAAGGTAGTGTTGAATAATAGTTTGAAAATGAAAATATTATCTATTGTGCTATATCCTTTTCGAAATCCCGCTTGTAATCGCCAATTTTGTCGTACGAATTTGCCCAAAATACTAATCTTGCATTAAGAACTGATCTTATAAAGTTTACTTAAAGTACTTAAAAGGGAAATACCTCTATAATTATTAGGATCAGATTTATCACCTGACTTAAACAAATGGATTATGATACCTGTACTCCATGATTCAGGGAAATAAGATGATTCAAAAATGACATTAAACAACAATTCCATGTATGGCAACAATATATCGGAGGAGGTTTTGAAAAATTCTGAGATAAGGTTATCTTCCCCTGGAGATTTAGAGTTTTTTAGCTTATAGATTGCTTCTTGTATCTCTTCTTGAGTGAGCGGAGAGTCCAGTACACAGGCGGCCGTATCATCAGCATTATAATCTGTATCAGCAGTTTCAGTCTGTTCTGGCAAATTACCGTCACATTCTTCAAATAAGTTCTTGAAATACGAAAACCATTCTGATATATTTACACTGTCCTTTTTTGACGACTTGAGTTATTTATATTAGCTAGTAAAATGTCTCTGACAGATGCAGTATATAGTCTCTTTTTGCTCCTTATAAGGTCATTATATTTATTGCGTGGAGTAATATATAAATGTAGTGATTCACTGTTCTTTGATCTTCTAAATAAATTCAGTAGCCTCAGGGTTTCCGATCGATTGAAATCCCATTCTGAGTCAAACCATGGTTGATCTGATTTTACAGGATACGTTTTCTTCTTTTTCTTCATGAAGTCTGCAGCCTGGTGAATAGCATCAGTAAAAACTTTAACAGTTTGGTCGATATCGGTCAAGCAGTCATTAAGCATAGATGATATATCGGATGATAGGATATTGTCTCTAAATCTTTCAGCAAAATTATTATTTCATAAAAATTTGAAACCTTCCCCGTCTAGGTGGGTATCAACTGACGAACTGGTGTGGAATTCATAGTCACGTGATTGAAATGTACAACTGACTGGCATATGCAGTGACTCGAGATCCGATCTTAAAATCTGAGCACATTGCAAACAAATCACTTGACACAATGGCATAATCTATTACACTCGCTCCTGTTGACGCAAGAAATGTAGGGTCACCAACGGACGCATCTTAACCAGCTCGACCATTCACAATATTCACATTTAAAACAGAGCACAGATTAAGTAGTAATTTCCCATACTTATTAACAGATTTATCAGTTGAAAAACGTTTCATCTGTAGACTGTCACATAAGAAATCACAATTTTCCATTTGTAAAGTTTTCATTATATCGTCTTCAACGAAATCCTTATCCGTACCAGTACGAGCATTGAAGTCACCCCCTAGTACAATAGACACGTCACCAAGTTGTTGCAAAACATCCATAAGGGAATCTTGAAAAAAAGACATTCCACAATTAATGTATTTATCATGATACCACGGTGAATTCTCTGGGTTGATATATACAGAGCCTAACAGTATATCTTTGGGTGTACTAAGAAGTGACTTGTCAAATAAAACAAATATACAATTATCACAGACTTTGGAAAACTTAATGAAGTTTGATATTCTTTTCCTTATCAGTAATGAAATTCCTCTCGTAAGTCTACCATACAAAACAGTTTTACATGTCTGAACAGTGCGCGATACATAGTCGTGGAATATTTTAGCTAAATCACAATTATTTGTCCATGTTTCACTGAGCGCGACAACATCAAATATATTTACAAAATCAATAAAGTCATTGTCACATATTTTTGCCATTAAACCATTGATATTCCAGAATAAAAAGTGAAGATGCGTCACACAGCTGATGCCTGAGCCCTGACCACACCCCTATTTCTTCTTTCCTGGTTAAACACTCGAGCGAAGGTGGGGGTCCATCTGTGTCCGGGGTTGTGACGCGATTGTCTCCCCTCGTTACACTGCTTGCGGTGTTTGTTGTTTTGGTGTTGCCTTGGCTACTGACGGGCTGAGATGGGCGTCTGTCAATAATGACCAGTTTGCCATACTTATGATAGCCAAACTTGTTCTGTTCTGTTAGATCCTGTAGCTTATCTCGCTGGTATTTCGTCGGGTATACCAAATCTTTAAGATTTGGACGGAGACCTAGTGCCAACACTTTATCTTCTGGGTACATAAACTTTACAATCATTTGTTTTGGTGATTTTCCTGATTTCGTACCAAGTCCATGTGCAGAGATTAGATAATCGGGACCAATAGGGTTGTCATCAACGTTTGCATTGTTGTTTAGCACATCACATGCATATTTCTTGCAGACTGTTACAGTTTCGTTGGGTTGTTCAGGAAGGTCACACAGTATCACATTATTACGCCTGCTGTACTGCTCCTGTTTATCTAGCTTTTCTTCTAAAGCACTTATCTTGTCTGACAACCGTGAAACACATTCGTCATTCTGTTTGGCAGATGAAGAGGTAGTTTCAAGCCTGTCAAGTCTATCAGGACTATCATCAACATCAATACGTAAGATATGTTGTTGAGATTTTCGGATTTGTCAGCAATTTCGGATTGTATGTCGTATACAGTCACATTAATTTGAGTTGTCTCTGATTTGATCTCCCTAATTTCTTTAGCGACTGTTTTTAATTCAGACAGGAGTTCCTGGTGTAGTTTACCTGCTTCCGAATCGGTTGGACGACCTGGATTGGTCTCAACATCCCAACTTGATATGAGAAGAAGGCTCCGTGAAAGGTCAAAGATAGCATTGTTTACCTTTACGACATTCATTGTCACAAAACGTGTATGGTGAGGAAATCACCTTGAAATCTTCTCGGCTGAATCAAGAAACACTTCCTCAGATAGTTGTGACAACGTGCATCCCACCATCGACACACTAAAAATATCAGAGTCACACAGATGATCCTGTAACATGTTTCTACACCCGAGGTCGAGTGAGCGTGTGGCAGTACCTCTCATGGTTGACCACGTGGCGAGAGCGGAGTCGGCTCGACATATTGAAAGTCCCAATCCTCATTCTCCAGATGTTTAACGAATTCGAAACACCCATTTTAATCAAAGTAATCACGAGACCTACGTATAACTCGTTGTTCTGTTTCTCTCACAGCTTTTACATATTTTCATTCACTGATCATGAAAATACAGGAGACAGGTTTCACAATGATCTCTCTCACAGGGGAACTAACTCCGGACTATATACTAGTCCCTGTATAATACATATTGTTCATTTTGTGATGCTAAAGAGAAGAGAAGAGAAGAGAAGAGAAGAGAAGAGAAATGATTATTGCACCTGTCTAGTTTTATAGTGGTAGCCCACTGTAATACCACGCCGAAGTGTAACAGGGATACACAGGATAAAGGACTCCTAGCCCCCAGTTCTTGTATGATCCCCTTAATGCAGATGCCAGGCGGGACAACATTGTCAACAAGTACGTCTTTGAACGTCGTTCGGTATGTTCGGGAGGGTATCGAGCCGCCGACCTTCCGCCAACGGATGACTGGCGCTGAAAGGTGATTAGCAACAAACAATGGACATTGTCTATTGGCGCTGATAGGTGACCAATGATAAATGAGAGTTTGTTTGTTTGTTTAACGCCGCACTCAGCAATATTCCAGCTAAATGACGGCGGTCTGTAAATAATCGAGTCTGGACCAGGCAATCCAGTGATTGACATCATAAGGATCGATCCACGCAACTGGGATACGATGACATGCATCAATTGCAACCAAGTCAGTAATCCAGACCACCCGATCCCGTTAGTCGCCTCTTAAGACAAGCAAAGTCGCCTTTTACGGCGCACGGGTTACAAACGCTCCTTTATTATTGTTCACATTGTTTAGAATGTTAAGTGGTGTATCTTTAGCAATTGTGTCGGAGCTTACATGAACTATGTGGGTAATAAACACTGCTCAGACCACTGGTTGATGTCAAGAACCACGTTCCATGATGCCCGATAACGTGAACACATTCTCAGTCCTGTCACGCATCGTCACCACCATCACACGACAAGCATTGGAAGCCGAGGAGAGATTCGGAGATTCAAATGCGTTCTGGGCGACTCAACCCGAGAACCCTTCTTCTTCGGAGTGTTTGACAGTGTCATGACAGGAAAAACAGCTGACATTATATTACCAACTGTGGATACTATATTTGGGTGATGTGAAAGAGAATGCACTGCATAAGATTGGATGCACCGTTCTGACGGCCAAACAGGTTACCAAAACGTCCGGGAGGACTCAAAACATACATACTTTCACGTGTACAAGTGACAAAAGCATAGCTATGTCACAAATTATCAACCGTAGTAAACATCTACGAGAATGCTTTGTGATGTGACAATAAGCATCACGATAAACACTTTGAAAAGGAAAAGGATTATAAGGCCTTTACAGAACAAACGATTGCTTCGCTGGGTACTCAATGAAGAGTTCATGCTATATGTTCTATTTTATGCGTGATATATAACTATGTCTAACATGAAGCTATATTTTCCATGTAGACACTCGTTTGCGCTACGGTGTATTGCCTCATTGTAGATGGAAAAAAAGAAGCTTCATTCCAAATGATAGTTTATTTCAAACATAATAATACAACGTCTTCCACAAGAGAATGAAGTAGTGACATAACGTGCAATAGTAGCGGTTGCGACAGCAATAAGAAATGTGCATAATACTATAACGACCTGGAGTGTCTACATGCATATGCTGCAATCTGATTTGTTGAAAAACATCATCAGTTTATTTCAAACATAACATATACAACGTCTTCCACAAGAGAATGAAGTAGTGACATAACGTGCAATAGTAATGGTTGCGACAGCAATAAGAAATGTGCACAATTCTATAACGACCTGGAGTGGCTACATGCATATGCTGTAACATCATTAGTTTATTTTAAACATAATATATACAACGTCTTCCACAAGAGAATGAAGTAGTGAGTGAGTGAGTTGGGTTTAACGCCGCTTTTAACAGTATTCCATTTATATTGCGGCGTGTCAGCTTTATGTGGCAGGAAAGCCAGAAGTGATGCAGGTCTCAGACGTTTACCACTTCAGTGAAACTCATTAGCACGGGTATGGTGCTGACAAACCTAGAAACATAATAGGGGCGAACCGGGATTCCAACCCACAATCATAGGTTTATGGCGTGTCCTAGGGACGCAACTCTACACAGCGAATGTCTTGCTACATATCGATTTGGCGAAATGAATACAACGTCAAGTAAATAATAATATATATATCAGAGCATCTTCGGTTAATATTTTGCAGAACAGCTTCCATCAATAGTAAGCAGAACAGCTTCCATCTATAGTTAGCAGAACAGATTCCATCAATAGTAAGCAGAACAGCTTCCATCAATAGTATACTAAGCAGAACAGCTTCCATCAATAGTAAGCAGAACAGCTTCCATCTATAGTTAGCAGAACAGATTCCATCAATAGTAAGCAGAACAGCTTCCATCAGTAGTTAGCAGAACAGTTTCCATCAATAGTTAGCAGAACAGCTTCAATCAATAGTTAGCAGGACAACTTCCATCAATAGTTAGCAGAACAGCTTCAGTCAATAGTTAGCAGAACAACTTCCATCAATAGTTACCAGAACAGTTTCTATCAACAGTGATCAGAACAGATTCCATCAATAGTTAGCAGAACAGCTTCCATCAATAGTTAGCAGAACAGTTTCCATCAATAGTTAGCAGAACAGCTTCAATCAATAGTTAGCAGAATAACTTTAATCAATAGTTAGCAGGACAACTTCAATCAATAGTTAGCAGGACAACTTCCATCAATAGTTAGCAGAACAGCTTCAATCAATAGTTAGCAGAACAACTTCCATCAGTAGTTAGCAGAACAGTTTCCATCAATAGTTACCAGAACAGTTTCTATCAACAGTGATCAGAACAGCTTCCATCAACAGTGATCAGAACAGCTTCCATCTATAGTTAGCAGAACAACTTCCATCTATAGTAAGCAGAACAGCTTCCATCAATAGTTAGCAGAACAGCTTCAATCAATAGTTAGCAGAACAACTTCAATCAATAGTTAGCAGGACAACTTCCATCAATAGTAAGCAGAACAGCATCCATCAATTGCAAGCAAAACCACTTCGATTGAAATGTTTTCCCCGGGCTCTACCAACCATGAGGCCGATTCCCGAAGCTGTCTTAGCGCTAGGATTGTTGTATAGGTGCCACGAAGAAATATATCTCAGCTTAGTGTATTCTCGAATCTGCCCTAGCGCTTTTCAAGGCATCTTAAATTTACACAAATTAAGACAGGTTAGGACATGTCGACAGGAAGCTGGCGGACAATTGACGGCATGTTTAAGAAAACGATTCAGCCAAATGTGTCATCCGTATCATTTCTAACTACAAAACAGAACGGTTTCCTCTTTGCAGACGCGGTAGCATTACATGAAGTCATTCCATACAAAATTTAATACGAATGAACACAAGTATCGTTTCCCTGTATTTCACATGGAAACACTTGGGACCCAGGCGGCCAGTCAAAACTGTCTACATACCCGACATTTTACTCGGTGCGATTCTTAAACTTAGATAATGTTTCTGTTGAATCCTACTTCATGAGTGGAGGTGAGGTGAAATGGGGTTTAACGTCGCGTTCAAGATTATTGCACTTATATAGCGACGTGCATGCACATGTAAGTGTGTGTGTGTGGCTGCTTGTACTAGTTCTGGACTGATGCCGATTTATAGTGCTAGCACACTGAGATACCATGCCGCAGTTTACCAGTCCTTGTTTTAGCCCCTTAATGCCGAGCGCCAGACAGGGTAACAACAAGTACCATCTTTTAACGTCTTTTGGTATGACGCGGGCGGACGCTCTACCATTAGACCACGGAGGCGGTCCCTACTTCATGAAGCAAGCGTTGATGGAGACATCAGATGAACATTCCATTCATTGTTGAAATCGTTCATTGCCAGAAGAGACTAGTTCGGTCTATTCATCACAGTGAGTGCGTCCAGTGAACGCTATTACCTCTGTAAAGGTACATGTCCGAGGATGTAAAAAGGAAAAAAAGTATTGGAAATCGGACAATGTGTTAAATAGAGATTACTACACGAGTGTCTGTCAGATACCTTTGATCTTACAACGAGTTTTTCAAAACGTATCTAACTAGCTTTCGCTCGTTAGATACGCTTTGTAACAACGAGTTGTAAGATCAATGGTATATCTGAGAGACACGAGTGCAGTAATCTGTTTCTTACACACCCTAAAATCGCACCTTTTTTGCATCGAATCGATACATTTTGTCTCCTTCCCATGATCGCAGCAGCGCATTAATACATAACACCACTGTCATAATGACGTCATCCTATGTATTGCTTACTACCCATAAATAATGTGACCCTACACAAAACGGTTTCCGCCATATTTATGGATTATCAAGATGATGACAAAACAAAGAACACGCTGGATGCCGAGTTAAAAGTTCACACCTCAAAGAAATTACCAAATATGTACAACAATGTTTACTTCCGTATGACATCACTACCTGTGACCGACTTTTACAAAATGGCGTGTTCACTGACAACAGTACGCGGGATTTCCACATTAGGGTTTTCGTTGATTGAGGGATCGTATGTACATGGATGTGTCCCGTAAGTAATCAGAAACATTCTGGCAATCTGTGTACTGTTATGGGTTTACCATGTTTTCCAATGTAAGAGTGAGTGAGTGAGTGAGTTAAGATTTACAGTCACATCGGCAGTATTTCAGCCATATCGTGACTACACCAACTTAAACATACATACGAAATATGTGTAAACTTTCTAAAATACCTGTTAACAAAGGACAGTAAAATAACGAGAGTATCACAGACATATTTAAGACTAGTAGTGAAGGATAAAACGTTATTACAATACATAACAATACATGATAAAAACGAGCTAGAGATCGCCAGCATCCAAAGATAGGTCACCATACTAGGGACCGTGGGGACTTACAATACTTCTGCTTCCAATGTAACAAAGAGAATAAGTCAGAAATGCAGATAACTACCGTCGTAGTTGTGCGTGATTTAGCGTCAGTCATGGCGTCACACAGGACAGAATTTACCACATCATTATATTTGAAATTCCATAATTAGTGCAACGATACTCTTCCCATGAATATTCTCAAACACGTGATCTAGCCAATGTATGCAACAATTAGAATTAGTACCTCTAAAAATGCTACACAGTGTAAAATCTGAATTTTGCTTGACAATGTTTACATTTCAGCAAGTACAGTTTTCCGAGCACAGTGTTTGTTTCCACACCTAATTTATTTTGAAAATGATTTCATCTAGATAATTTGCATTGGTGACATTTGTTTCTAAAATGTATGAGGACTTCAGGGATGCATGTAGAGCAGCTGAGTTTGAAATATACCTGATCGAATAGGCGTCTCATAACCGGCATTTTGTAAACACAAACCAATGGCGGAACGTACACTTCGGCGTTCGTGTATGCGAATTTTCCAAAACATTCTAATCGATTCTAGGCTATCAGCGACGTTTCAAAATTATCATTATTGATTTGAAACCCGACATCACTAATATGCTATTTTTCTACATTAATTTTACGAGTAAATATCCGATATTTAGATTTCTAAACACTCAGTATACTCTCTGGTAAATAACGACGTGAATTGTGATTTGGCGAACTTTACGATGCACCTAATTTTCAGAAGCCTAAAATGACAGTAAATGATATAAACAGAAGGGGGAATACAAAACTGTGGTGCGTATTAGTTTGCGTGATGGGTTTTGAATTTTATTCGACTTCGAAGTGAGTGTTGACATAACAACAGATAATATAACTCATAATAATAACAAACAAACTCGCAGACGAGTTTGTTTATTATTATTATTATTATTATTATTATTATTAATTACACGGACCTTTGGTGCAATACAGACGTAGGTGAACATTCGACTGAAGCACGAGCAACTAAGAATGACTAAAACTCAGGAAAGTAGTCATTCATCATCTGACCTCAGGTCATCACCATGGATTAGCCAATCACGGGCCTGGAATTCAATCTCGCACATATGTTTTATACCAGTTATCTCAAATAGGTTTCTCACCCACAGGTGTGTAAGAAAAATGGCTCTAAAGTGATTTACATATTTGATACTGATCCGTTAGCACTTGGGTAATGTGATAGTCTCTACAATTTTCGATTTGTTCTACATCTATTGTTTACAATACTCATCCTAACAACCCAAAGCTCTTTGTATTAATTTTAAGGGTGATATGTTATTTAAAGACCCCACGTGTTAAAAGTGCATCTTGTACTTATCAACAAATAGAACTAAACCGTTTTTTCAGCTTCAGTGTCACATTTCATCTGCAAAGTAAGCATGTTTCTTCTGTATAAACATACTTTAAATATTAATAATATATCAGTATTGAAGAGATGTGTTGTATGAAGACATTCGTTGTGTTAAATCTTTCTTTAGAAAAATATTACTTATGAACTACTACTTCGGAACTATTTTTATTATATATGTAATAAAAACACCTCTGCTCTTCATATTTCCGAATATAATCATTTTAGTTATATTTGCATTTATATCAAATTGCTACTTTTCACAATATTCATAAGAAAGTTGGGGCGGTCGGGTAGCCTAGTGGTTAAAGCGTTCGCTCGTCACGCCGATGACCGAAGAAGGTTTGATTCCCGACATGGGTACAGTTTGTGAAGCCCATACCACGTATACCACACTACAACATACAACACGCATCAGACCACACCATGCCAATCCACACCAACACCACACCAACCAAGTTTTGACTTTGAGCTTCTCTAAAAATTGAGGGGGTAGCTTGGTTGTAAGCCGTTCGCTCGTCAAGCTGACTTCTCAATTTAATATCGCAACGTAAACGTGCCTGTGTGGTGTGCCCCGTCCGAATGATGCGGGGTAAAACCGTTTTCAATGATCTCCCCATCTAATACCTGGGAGTCGTTTGGCGAGTCAGGGGACCCTGGATGTGATTGCCTTCTGTGAGTTGTGTTTCTGTCTTGAGGCGCAGGATAACCAACACTCGGTTTCTGAATGAACGGTTACACAGTAGGTAGAGGATAAAGTTGATCGAGAAGTTCAGTTGCTCAGTGAACTGAAACCGAAAGGAGGAATGCATGAGAAAAATATATTATTTTTGAGTGAGTGAGTGAGTGAGTGAGTGAGTGAGTGAGTGAGTTTAGTTTAACATCGCTTTGAACAGTATTCAAGTTATATTACGGCGTGTCATCTTGTTTTGTTTAGAAAAGCCCAAAATGACGCAGGCCTCAAACATTTACCACTTTGATGACAACCACGAGCAATGGAGCTGACAAACTTAGAAAGATAACGCCACAGTCTTAGGTTTCTGGCGTTGCCACGAATGTCCACAATGCAAAAACATGCCCAGTATGGATATCTCAAGGTACTGATTTGATCTATGGAATCACTTTTCCCATAACAGTTCCTACTTAATTGGAAATAACATCAAACTTTCTATATCATTACAATATGCTGTGTGTTTGAGGCTGATTAGAGCTCACGTACCAGCCGAGCTTGGAGGCTTCTACCTTGATTGGTTAACAATGACCGATGTTGAGGAAACATTCTACAACACCCAGCCAAGCGACAGTCAGGACAATGCAATCTATGACGAAGTCAAGCGTAAGCTGGGACACAAAGACAAAGAGTCTTTCCAACAATCTTTGATTGAGATATACAAGAGTGACCCACGTGAGCTAAATCACATACGTGAAAGTATTTACGACCATGCAAGGGATACATGCGATGATTTTCCACCTGGGAAATTGGTTTCCCGTAGAGCCAAGAACAATGATAAGCAGGCTGTACTCAACAAATACTCACAGGATATATACTACATATTTCACTATGTGGAAGGTGGCATACCGGATCATGTATTGCAAACAAAGGTACTCAGTCGAGCAAGCATTAAATCCATGGGAAACCAGTCTATGTGTACGCCTAATGAAGAGGATGACGATACAACTGAGCACACTACAGCTGACGTCATACCACTCGAGGAGAGTGACTCAATATCTACAATTCTCAGCCATGTTATACAGATAAAACAGTGCATTGCTCGTGGAAATGATATGGCTGAAAACAAATTAGCACAACTGGAAAACAAATTCACCCGCGAAATGAACTTACTCAGGGAGGCTATCTGTGAAAAGGACAAACTTGTCAATGAACTAAATAACAAACTGAGCGACTCTGAAGACAGGCGCATGGAGTTGAGGGCAGAGCTAAAGTTGTGCAATCAACAAAACAAATCATATCGTGATCATATTATTGAACTGGAAAATGAAATGCTCCGGTTGAACTACTCAGTTGACTCCAAACTCAAAATCATCGAAAACAAGATTACCACTATATCTAACAAGCATAAATCTAATGGTGAAAATAAACTTAACGTGACAGTAGCTCATGCCGTCGAATCACATAAAACAGATGGCCCATTTACCACAACTACATCTCCAACAGCATCGATGTCAAATACACCTGATATTACCACGGATGAAGACAGATCAGTGCAAGACAGACCAAAGCCATGTGTTCACTCAGACACCCAGCGTCGTGAACGTGAGACAACACCTACCCAAGATAACATCGCTACGGGCAAGGATAAAACAGGACACGATTACCTTGATCTAACTGAACGGAACTACGACTATGACTTCACCTACCAGGATGAACATCGTGAAACAGAGCCGTGGCAACAGGTGAGATCGAGCAAAACCCACCGATCCCCCACTGATAACCACCTCACCCACGAGAAACCGAAATCGTACCCCATCAGATCACTGGCAAAGACGTATCACGCCCTAGAAGGTGTACCGAGAATCCGGACAAAACGACTAGCTCTGTACAACATCAAAGCTGATGAACCATTTGACACTGTCAAAGATCTGATATACGAGTACGCCCAGGATATGCGTGTGCGTGTCACCTTTGTCCGACTAATGAAGAAGAATCAACCCTACAACTACCAACACACCTACACTGTGCAAGTGAACATCGACTATGACGACTATGAACACTTCGTTTGTACTAATCCAGATTTTTGGCCTCCAGGTATTAAAACGAGAGAATATGTGCCCAAGACCCGGATGCCATCTCGTAACGCCGACTCTCATACCCACAGGTAATAAAACATTCATGTGTCACATCCAGTTTAGAAAGGACACTGTGATCAAGGTGGGTGTACTCCTAATGACGCTATCATTATTAACATGGAATGTACGTGGAGTTCTCCACGGTACGGACTATATTCGTCAGACATTGTCTCGACATGTTGATGTTGTGGCCCTACAGGAGCATTGGCTGCCTGCAAATAGAATGTCTAAATTAAATATGTTTCAGGATCTAAATTTGATATCCTATAATGCTGTTTCTCCGGAAACATGCTGTTTTCGGGGATCAGATGGATTAGCAATCTTAGTTAATAGCAACAGCGAGTGGAAAGCTCACACTATCACTGTAAGCACAGACCACGCAATAGCTATCAAACTAACTCGGCGACACTTCTGTGATATTTATGTAATAGCATGTCGCCTACCTTCAACTAATGTACTACATTCTGTGTATTGTGACGCCCTTAACGAACTCATAGATATGTATGATGATCTCTGTGAACAGGGTGTTACTTTTATCCTTGGTGATCTTAATGCAGATATTTGTAAGCACAATCTCTCTGCCCGGGATAAGCTAGTTAGCACTGCTATATCTGATAGACACCTCCTACACACCATTAGTGAGTTCGCAACCCATTCCCCACGTTATACATGTAGATCCAAGGATAACACCTTAAAGAGTATGATTGACTATATCCTGGTACCCTCGTGGATAAAAGACCATGTTACCGATCTCCATGTTATAGATACATGCCCTTATACGGTGTCAGATCATCTCCCATGTTTATTATCTATGTCATTGAGAGCCTTTGGTCGAAATAATCTCAATATTAACCCCCCTGTTCCAAAATGGAACAAAGCAAGTCAAGATGATATACTCATGTACCAGTGTGAATTTGGTACATATCTTAACTCCTTTCACGACTGTAATCTGTCTTGTCAGCCTGAAAATGTTGACACATATAGCGACCATATAAGTAAATGCCTTTTACTTGCAAGTTCCAAATGTATCCCTAAATGTGAATATAAACCTTATCTTAAACCATTCTGGAAACCTGACGGACTAAATGATGCACATTACCGTATGAGGGTTGCTCGACGTGCATGGCTAAATAACGGTAAACCCAGGGACGAAAACTCAGATTCGCGCATCTCTTATAAAACTGAAAAGAGACACTTCAGGCGCCTCTATCGAAAATCGAAAAGGTCCAACAAAAAGAATACCCTAAGGGAAATTGAGAGGTCAGCTGAACTTGATATAAATTCTTTTTATAAAACTGTTAGAAAACAACGAGGGAGGGTGGCCGAGATACCTATACTTAACTATAAGGATGAATGTGGTTCTACACCCTCAGCTATTTGCAGATTATGGGGTAAATATTTTTCAGATTTAGCCAAACCCTACCATTCCGAAGGATTTGATGATGTATTTAAAGAAGATATAACTAGTAAGGTACAGATATTTAAACAAGTACGAGAGAGGCCTGATGAGGAATTGGAAAAAGAATTTACATGTCAAGAGATAAGAGAGGCCGTCAAATCCCTCAGCAGGAATAAATCCCCAGGTCCGGATAAGATTACAAATGAACATATTATCTATGCAGGAGAACATCTTATTTATTCCTTACGTATACTTTTTAATCATATGATGCAACTACAATATGTACCTTATGATTATAGACTTGGTATGGTCATACCAATATATAAGGGGAAGAATGAAAAATCTGACCCTCGAAATTATAGAGGTATTACTCTCACATCATGTCTCTGTAAACTCTTTGAAAAAATACTGCTCAAACGTATAGAAGACAAACTATGTAGACTTAACCCAGACTTTCCTGATATGCTACAGTTTGGTTTTAGAAAAGAACATGGAGCTATTATGTCAGTATTTACTTTGATCGAAGGCATTCAGTATTACATACAAAGGGACTCTGCAGTCTATGCAGCTTTCTTAGATAATGAAAAAGCATTCGATAGGATATGGCACGATGGATTATTTTACAAACTACATAAACTGGGCATTAGAGGTAATACATGGAAATTACTACATCATTGTTATACAAATAGTTATGCTTATATTTCCTTCCAAGGTGAACAATCAGACACATATATGGTTCAGCAAGGTGTTGGCCAAGGCAGAGTAATCTCTGCTTGGTTTTTTCTTGTTTTTATAAATGACATCATTACAGCCCTTAGACAAGCACAATGTGGCATCCGTGCATATGGTATGGATATTCCTGCAGTCTTGCTTGCCGACGATACTACACTTATTAGCGCATCACCGAGAGGCTTACAAACATCCCTTGATATTGTACATACATATGCCTCAAGGTGGCGCCTAACATATAATCCATCAAAAAGTGCAATAATTGTGTTCACCAAAGCAAAACGCAAGGGATATAACTGTCATTGTAAACTTGGTAATATACACATCACTACAACTGACTCTACGGTGTATGGTGGAATACTTCTAACATACAATCTGTCCTGTAAAACAAGAATTGAAAAGTACTGTCAGAAAGCAAGACAAAATATTAACTCCCTAAGATCTTTAGGATTAAATAGTTATGATCTTCATCCAATTTCAAGTGTGAAAATATGGCTCAGAATGATACTCACAACCAGCCTTTATGGATGTGAATTACTCTATGACATCAAGGGTCAACATGCCGCTCTGTTGGAAGGAACGCAAAGATATTTTGCACGCATTGTACAGGGTCTTGATAAAAGATCTCCCTCAGAATCTACTATTTCGAACCTTGGACTTTGGACAATTACTGCATATATTGATAAATGCAAACTTTTATTTCTTGGTCGTTTATGCAATCTGAACTGTAATAACTTTGCAAAAGATATTTTTTGCGCGTCCATTGCAAGCCCTGTCAATTCAAAGACAATCTGTGGAGATCTTAAATCAACACTTGATAAATACAATCTGAGTCCCTACCTTCGTGCATATACTCAGTACGGTACTTTCCCTCCAAAATTGAAATGGAGAAATCGTGTTAACGAAACTATATGCAAATACGAAGAACAATCATGGCTCACAAATGTATCAAATAACGCAAGCATGTCCCGTTATAAGAGAATTCATACGAAATTAACATACCATGTACTTTGGCAATTAGCTTTTCTGTACCCGGAATATCGACCTGCTTTACAACTCTGTGTGAAAGTCTCATCACGTAGTAAACTTTCGAAAGAGTGCATGCTCTGTAATAGGCATGCTTTTGACTATGACAGCCACGTTATTTTACATTGTGAAGCGCTGATATCAGAAAGAAATGCGTTTTTCTCTTCTCTCATTGACGTACTTGACGTTCAAAAATATGTTGATTTTGAAATGCAAGATGAAACAGATATGTTATCAGTCTTATTTGGGGCTGAAACAAAATTTACTCACAATCTGGATCAACACACCTGGGAAACTATTATACTTCAGTTCTCCTCGTATCTGTACAAACTAAGCATCTTCTGATATATATCTTCTAGTGAAAATCTGTCATCATTTAGGTATCTGAATTTGATAAACTGTGTGTAATTGTAAATATGTTGTGC
Organism: Haliotis rufescens; assembly: GCF_023055435.1. Taxonomy (NCBI): domain Eukaryota; kingdom Metazoa; phylum Mollusca; class Gastropoda; order Lepetellida; family Haliotidae; genus Haliotis; species Haliotis rufescens. The sequence goes on along the minus strand of NW_025963779.1, from coordinate 52,482,512 downwards.
CTTTTTTTATTGTGTTAACTGCGTGTAATTGAATATATATTCATTGTAATCTTCGGAATCGCATCTGGAGGAAATAAAGAATCTCTCTCTCTCTCTCTCTATGTACATGGATGTGTCCCGTAAGTAATCAGAAACATTCTGGCAATCTGTGTACTGTTATGGGTTTACCATGTTTTCCAATGTAAGAGTGAGTGAGTGAGTGAGTTAAGATTTACAGTCACATCGGCAGTATTTCAGCCATATCGTGACTACACCAACTTAAACATACATACGAAATATGTGTAAACTTTCTAAAATACCTGTTAACAAAGGACAGTAAAATAACGAGAGTATCACAGACATATTTAAGACTAGTAGTGAAGGATAAAACGTTATTACAATACATAACAATACATGATAAAAACGAGCTAGAGATCGCCAGCATCCAAAGATAGGTCACCATACTAGGGACCGTGGGGACTTACAATACTTCTGCTTCCAATGTAACAAAGAGAATAAGTCAGAAATGCAGATAACTACCGTCGTAGTTGTGCGTGATTTAGCGTCAGTCATGGCGTCACACAGGACAGAATTTACCACATCATTATATTTGAAATTCCATAATTAGTGCAACGATACTCTTCCCATGAATATTCTCAAACACGTGATCTAGCCAATGTATGCAACAATTAGAATTAGTACCTCTAAAAATGCTACACAGTGTAAAATCTGAATTTTACTTGACAATGTTTACATTTCAGCAAGTACAGTTTTCCGAGCACAGTGTTTGTTTCCACACCTAATTTATTTTGAAAATGATTTCATCTAGATAATTTGCATTGGTGACATTTGTTTCTAAAATGTATGAGGACTTCAGGGATGCATGTAGAGCAGCTGAGTTTGAAATATACCTGATCGAATAGGCGTCTCATAACCGGCATTTTGTAAACACAAACCAATGGCGGAACGTACACTTCGGCGTTCGTGTATGCGAATTTTCCAAAACATTCTAATCGATTCTAGGCTATCAGCGACGTTTCAAAATTATCATTATTGATTTGAAACCCGACATCACTAATATGCTATTTTTCTACATTAATTTTACGAGTAAATATCCGATATTTAGATTTCTAAACACTCAGTATACTCTCTGGTAAATAACGACGTGAATTGTGATTTGGCGAACTTTACGATGCACCTAATTTTCAGAAGCCTAAAATGACAGTAAATGATATAAACAGAAGGGGGAATACAAAACTGTGGTGCGTATTAGTTTGCGTGATGGGTTTTGAATTTTATTCGACTTCGAAGTGAGTGTTGACATAACAACAGATAATATAACTCATAATAATAACAAACAAACTCGCAGACGAGTTTGTTTATTATTATTATTATTATTATTATTATTATTATTAATTACACGGACCTTTGGTGCAATACAGACGTAGGTGAACATTCGACTGAAGCACGAGCAACTAAGAATGACTAAAACTCAGGAAAGTAGTCATTCATCATCTGACCTCAGGTCATCACCATGGATTAGCCAATCACGGGCCTGGAATTCAATCTCGCACATATGTTTTATACCAGTTATCTCAAATAGGTTTCTCACCCACAGGTGTGTAAGAAAAATGGCTCTAAAGTGATTTACATATTTGATACTGATCCGTTAGCACTTGGGTAATGTGATAGTCTCTACAATTTTCGATTTGTTCTACATCTATTGTTTACAATACTCATCCTAACAACCCAAAGCTCTTTGTATTAATTTTAAGGGTGATATGTTATTTAAAGACCCCACGTGTTAAAAGTGCATCTTGTACTTATCAACAAATAGAACTAAACCGTTTTTTCAGCTTCAGTGTCACATTTCATCTGCAAAGTAAGCATGTTTCTTCTGTATAAACATACTTTAAATATTAATAATATATCAGTATTGAAGAGATGTGTTGTATGAAGACATTCGTTGTGTTAAATCTTTCTTTAGAAAAATATTACTTATGAACTACTACTTCGGAACTATTTTTATTATATATGTAATAAAAACACCTCTGCTCTTCATATTTCCGAATATAATCATTTTAGTTATATTTGCATTTATATCAAATTGCTACTTTTCACAATATTCATAAGAAAGTTGGGGCGGTCGGGTAGCCTAGTGGTTAAAGCGTTCGCTCGTCACGCCGATGACCGAAGAAGGTTTGATTCCCGACATGGGTACAGTTTGTGAAGCCCATACCACGTATACCACACTACAACATACAACACGCATCAGACCACACCATGCCAATCCACACCAACACCACACCAACCAAGTTTTGACTTTGAGCTTCTCTAAAAATTGAGGGGGTAGCTTGGTTGTAAGCCGTTCGCTCGTCAAGCTGACTTCTCAATTTAATATCGCAACGTAAACGTGCCTGTGTGGTGTGCCCCGTCCGAATGATGCGGGGTAAAACCGTTTTCAATGATCTCCCCATCTAATACCTGGGAGTCGTTTGGCGAGTCAGGGGACCCTGGATGTGATTGCCTTCTGTGAGTTGTGTTTCTGTCTTGAGGCGCAGGATAACCAACACTCGGTTTCTGAATGAACGGTTACACAGTAGGTAGAGGATAAAGTTGATCGAGAAGTTCAGTTGCTCAGTGAACTGAAACCGAAAGGAGGAATGCATGAGAAAAATATATTATTTTTGAGTGAGTGAGTGAGTGAGTGAGTGAGTGAGTGAGTTTAGTTTAACATCGCTTTGAACAGTATTCAAGTTATATTACGGCGTGTCATCTTGTTTTGTTTAGAAAAGCCCAAAATGACGCAGGCCTCAAACATTTACCACTTTGATGACAACCACGAGCAATGGAGCTGACAAACTTAGAAAGATAACGCCACAGTCTTAGGTTTCTGGCGTTGCCAAGGGACGCTACTCTGCACAGCGAATTGCCGCACCTTAGACGACTGGGCCACGCATACCTCTGTAATGTTTTTAATTTGTTGTTGTTGTAGACATTGTAATTGCATATTTGAATCTGCATGTACAAATAGAACCAAAGTAGGTTGAATGTTATTACCTTCACAGTAAATACTTGCAAGCATGGGAATGGGTAACCATCCGTGCTTCAGATTGAAAGCGTGTCATCGATGCTTCCAATTATTTCATGAAGCAGCATTCAATCCCAGAACAATATTTCTTCTATCAATACGTCTATCAAATTGTTCTTACCTGTATCACAGCTCTTGCAATGGACATTGTAAGGTCCTTGGTCTCATATAAACTGATGTTCAGGCTGAAGCAGATATTATGAAGGATGCATGTTGGAGTAACGAGTATAATGTAGGCAATGGTAACCCCTAACAACATGACCGTGGTTTGAGACGCCCTTCTGTTGTTACTTGCACCTGTATTACTATGTGCAACTGATAGTTCCATCCGTTTGGCCTGGTGCTTGAAGAGCTTATAACAAGTGGCTGGAGTGAGGATGATCAGAATGGAAGCCGGAATCAGAGAGAACACCATCGACCCGGCCACCAAATACGCCCGGGCGAGGACAGCTGTGTCAGGGGTGGCGTAGTTTGGAACACAAACACCATTGATGATCATCGTGGAGAAGGTCCATACACCTGTGAAGATGTACACTGCCAGGAAGATAGTGAGAACAACGAGAAGTAGGTTCCGCCTTTTGCAAATACTGTTAGCTTTCAGTGGGAACCAAACAGCAATGAAGCGTTCAACGCAGATGGCGACAATAAACCAGGAGGATGTTATCTTGGATGCTTTGTGAAAAATGAAAAAAATATGACAGCCGCTTTCAGTGAGGGCACGGATGTCAAATCCGACGAGTTGTCTGAAGAAGATGTTGCTAAAGGGGATTACCATGCTGTAGGTGGAGTCGGAGATGGCTAATGCGACGAGGAAGGGGCTGCAGGGAGAGTTCCAGAATGTTTTACTGAGCATCACAATGATTGTGAGACAGTTGCCCGTTAGACTGGCGACAAGGAGGGTAGGCACTGTTACATAGCCCACGTATTTGATAACCGTGGTGACTGTGGTCTCATCTGTTGCTGCTAGTGGTGCATTAGGGGAATCAGGAAATTCTTCATGACTTCTATTGTCAGTTCCATTTGTGTTAGTGATGGGTCCGTTAATTCCGACCATCGATGTGTCTTTGCTCTGCTCATTCAATTGTTTGGGCGGATCGTTGTGTTTTACAGGCCATGCACCGCTGAACAATGTAATAAACAGGACTACATAGCATCCAATCTGAGCCATTCTGCAAAGAATAAATATGTAAAGTCATTTATCTTTTCAAATGACACAACGGAAACACAAATAGTATAACCAGTGAACGAGTGAGTAGTGTTATAAGGTTAAAAAAGTATCTCAAAAACATTAGAAAAAAGGTAACAAATAAAACCGTTATAGCTGCAATGAGGAGTTGCATTAGATATAGTTTGTGACAGAGAACTTTTAGTTCGAAAGGAATCAAAAGATAAAAGACATTTATCACAAGGTATTGTTGACATTTCATATTTATCATTGGATTGGTTCCAGGTTATCGTCCATTAGTTAATGAAACAAACAGAGACATTCAAGATATATTTCATTTGGAGCATCCGGAGCGAGTCACAAAATGAATACTATTATTAGAGAGATGAGCAATCTGGCACGTATTTTTCCGATTACGACACACATGAGTTCATGGTCAGATCTAACTTTCAACGAATCAAAATGAAGTATTGTGACATGTGACAAAGACAGGCCAGGCCCGAACACTATAAAATGATACTTTAACATTAGGAGAGGAGAGCGCGGTTTGCAATCGATCGAGTCGAATCCCAATCGTTCTCCCCAGTTTGGTCAGTCTGATCCTGTCCTGTATTGATAGATGGGCTGAGAGTAAGTAAAACTATGGGTATCAAGCTGGTATTGCGTTTCTTTATTATGCGAATATGAATGTTGATAGAGACAACTTGGAGTAAGCATCGTTAGACCAATCACTCCTTGACGGAGCCGAGCCGCTGCGGACAAGGCGAGTTGCAAAGTCATGGCGTAATTGACCATGATGACCAGGATCGGCAATACTTTTAGTAACTGTAGTAGGGTCGTACTTGACGCCCGAAAGCAATTACGACAGTAGCGTTCTTATCATATTTAGAAGAGAAGACATCCAAGACGGACATATTGGTATGATACCAAGAATATGTAAAATTACTTCATGGATACAATGTCAATCAGAACCCTCAGATTCGTAACTGTCTCGATTCGCGACATGACTTCGAAATCCCAGGAATCCTCTCAGGAATTATTTTAGTATTAGTATAGCTACGGGTCAACATCGCTGCAGGTGCGATGAGGTAGCAATAGTGGTTATAGAGTCTATTCGAAGGCCAGGTTCGATTCCCCACACGTGTACAATTTAAAACACGGTATAACACATAATCATTTACTCACCATTGCTACAACACATACGTACATATGTGTGCAGATATTGTATATATGAGACATAATAATAAACATAATGGCTTACATTGTATTGCGTTAACAGATATGATGATATAAACTGACGGCCAATAGAAACTTTAATTACCACTTAAAAAATGAAATTGCAAACACTTAAAATCATAAGTTCAAACTACATCAATGCAAAACACATCGTCCAAACACAACAATGCTCTATGCAGAAAGTGATATTAAAATTTCGTACCTCAAATCACGATTTGCCCGTTGAGACTGGCCGATGGCAGAATATACCAAGAGAAGAAAGACTTTGTCAACGTCGTGATTCAGTCTCGGTTGGAGATGAGTTTCACTATCTTTTCAGATGCGAAGCTCTACTCCAACAAAGAATTCGGTATATTCCAAAAAAATACTACTTGTGGCCAAATATTATTAAACTCTGTAGAACTGTTTCACCCAAAAGGCTAAAAGATATAAGACATTTGTCAAGATATATTGTATGTCTATGTAAGTTAATTAGAAAGAACCGTTGACCCTGTCACTTGTCATGTTGATATCTTTTTGTATTTTCGGTGGTGGTTTCCTTGAGAAATAAACTGAATCTGAATCTGAATCTGATACCCCCAATGTACGCGTATATACTTACTCTGACTGACTGCTACAAGCTGACAGCTGTTTGTGCAAACCAAAGGCGACTCTCTCACATGTAGCTGGATGTTTTCCCCGCTAATAGACATGAGGTGGCAAAACATGAAGGTGTTACATGTAATTTGTAGTGCGGGCTTATGATTCAGTACTAAACATACGTGCTTATATTGGATTTGTCCTCATTTCTTAAAAGATGACTTTGGTCAAATGGATGAACACATTCATGATTAAAGTAACAGAGCGTGCTTTTTATTAAACCCATACAATTCGATAAATTAACATTACAGAAACGTTTATTCTGTTTGGCATACCGTCCCCCAAACACCTCTTGTATACACTGGAATCACTTTGAACATGTTTGAACATGAACATTCTGAAATAAAATCTCCCCCGGGCGGATATGTTTCGCGCCCCCCTCAGTATAAAGTCTCCCCCCCCTGATTATTCGGTTTGTTGCAACGTCTTTTAGTACTATATTCTTTAAATAGTTATCTTTAATGTAAGGAGGGTTACTTTAAAAAATAGATTATGAAATATGGTCATAATGAATTGATATTTCAGCATATTTTATTTGGTAACTGTACCTTCCATCCTAAAATAATTATAAGACATAATCATACCAAACAAATTTGAATAAAATGACTTAATGTAACAAATACATGTACGGTTACTGTTGTAACAGAATTCAGAAATCTTATCAATCCCCGCAAACATTCGGTTATAACACTAACTACGTAAAAACTGTCAATATATCCACGCGCGCCTCCAGCTCAGGCTGTCCGTTATACTCTGATTTTAGATCTAAAATATATTCCTTAATACAGGCTACGATATGAAAATGGTATCAGTGTAATATCAGTGGCTAGAATATCACGGTGCAAGCAGGTTTCTGTTAAACATACAACATTATAACTATCTAATTCAGCACTGATAAAATCTACTTTGTCTTTAAGACTGCGTACGTTTAGATATATAATCTTTAAATCTGGACTATGCAAAGGTCCTGGATTCGGATGGATATCACCGCAGCAGAAGAGAAAAAGTACAACTAAGAATGATAATCGGAAATTATATAAGCAAAGTAACCCAAAATATAGACTCTGAGAAATGTATATCATCTTCCCGAAATGATTAGCATGTAGAATAGATTCATCATATAATTGTTGCAATCGGGCTGGCGGTGAATCTGAGAAGGGATTCATACGTTATATACAACTTTAAAAAAATATGATTATGAAAAACGAAAGGAAAAGTGCCCCTAAAACCTAGAGGAATATGAAAATGTGTAATGCTAAAGCACGAAGACACGATAAACTGTACCAACATTACAATGTTCCCCGTTATGCATGCTTTACCTGGGTTACATACGGGTGATCTAAGTTAGAAATATATGACTGATATAAATTCTTTAAACACGGTAATATCGAATATGCTTGGATTATCTTTTTTTTCAAATGTGCTCCATTCAAGAAAAGTTATATAGAATTATATATTTACTCTCCCCCATGTATTTTGCTCTTTTATGTAAATTAAAGCTTTTTCACCTTACACATTTTAATTAAAGATTCCTTTGTTTTGATTTTAATGCAAACAAACCAGGCTTTTGAAATGCTATACAAAAACTATGCTTAAAAACATACAGAGTTTGTTGTTTCTAATACAGTTTTTGTTGTCTGTATACATTTTTTCAATATACCAGTTTGAGTCTACATGTGAACACAATCGATGGTTGAAATGTAAGTCTAAGAACAAAACATGAACTAATTCTCAAGAACTCTGATGTATAAAATACTTTCATCTTTGATTGACTGATGTATTTTCAATCTTTATTCAGCACTGAAGAGGCCACAGGCCTATAGTACGAAGCATTAAGTTTATGAATAATCAGCATTGATTTTGACTCCATAAACTGTCATAAAGTATTCATAAAGTATCAGGGGTCATTTAAACTTGCAAAATGATTGACATACCCCTTTATAGAGCGAGGATTGGGCTGTTTTCCCACCCGATTGACTGATATTACAACATTCACATGGTTTAGAACGGTACAATGAATGGTAAAGCATGCAAATTACACTAATACACGATATTTCATAAGAAAACATCATATCTCCGTTAAAAAATAAAACCAATATTTATGAGTCTACATATTGATATAAGACTTTATCACTGTATCCAATTCCAAAATATAAACTTTCGGACAGTTCAGTTCACTTACTTACTTACTTACTTACTTTGGAGATTTAACGTGCGCTTTCCGACTGATGCGTATTTCGCACACGGGCCCGGCCAGGCCATTTAATGTGTTTCCGAAAGGGGCGAAAGTGGTGTGTGCAACCCAAGAGGGGGCTTTAGGGGTTGCTTATATAGAATTTGGGAATTTTGAGATTTGGAATAGATGCCGATGGGGTAGGGGAGGAGAACTAAAGGAGTTGGGTATGGTGGATTTTTGTGTGTTTATGTAATTTTGATTTGGTGGATTATAGTGTTTTTAGATGCGTTTTATTAGTTCCGTTTTGATTAAGAATACGCCTAAGGCCTTGAAGTTTTCTAGTTTATTTTGTGGGTTTAGTATTGCTTCTAGAGTGAGAGCCTGGTTTAGATTGAGGGTGGTTTGTAATGCGGTTCGATGTGTTAGGTAGTGTGTGCAGTAGATGAGTGCGTGTTCTGGGGTTTCTAGTTGTTTGCAGTGTGGGCAGTTACCTGTAGTATGTTTTTTTAATTTTTTTAGGTGGTTATTTAGGTTGGTGTGTCCTGTTTGGAGTTTAGTGATTACTCTGTCGATTTTTTTTGATGGATGGTGAATTTTTGGTTTGGTTAGTGGTTTGCTGAGTACTTTTTTGATTTGGCTATTTGAGTTTAGATATAGGTTATGCCATTTTTTGGTGATTTTTTGCTTATTTACACTTCTAATTTCTGATTTTGAGATGGGTAAGTTTAAGCTTATTTCTGGGATTTTGAGGGATAGTTTAGCTGCCTTATCGGCGTTTTCATTACCGTATATTCCTACGTGGGCGGGTATCCACAAGAAAGTTATTTGTTTGCCTGCGTTAGTTAGGTCGTTGGAGCTTTTAAGTATTAGATTTATTAATTTAGGTCGGTTTTGGGTATTTTTGTTTTGGAGTCGGTAAGTATTAGGATTTTATTGTGGTTTTTGGATTCTTGACTATGGAGGGCTGAGGCCATGCCCATTAGTTCTGCCGTGAATATTGATTGGTTGTTTGGGAGTCGGAAGGATTGTGTAGTTTTAGTTGGTTGTGTGGTATGGACTCCGAAACCTGTGTGTTTGGAGGTCGGATCTGAAGATCCGTCCGTGTAAATGTGACACCAATTTGGCCAATTTTCGTGTATGTATGCTAGTGTGGTGGTTTTAGCTATGTTTGGGTCGGTTTGTTTATTTATTTGGCTAGCTAGTGTTGTGTCTATTTTGGGTATTTTAAGTTTAGGGGTGAAGATATTTGATTGTTTGCAGTTTTGTTTAAGATTTTTAATTTGGTGTTCATTTAGGTAGTTTGTTATTCTTTGGGATATTGGGGTAAGTAAGGGGTGTTTACGAGCTAGAGCTTGGTTTTTGGGGCTGATATTCTGGTTTATTAGGTTTTGGATCAGAGGGTTTGATTGGGATGCGGCCCAGAAATTTAAGCTTAGCTGTTCCCTGCGTAGACTTAGTGGCATTTCTCCTGTTAAGGCCTGAAGTGAAGTGTAGGAGGTGCCATGTTGGGTGCGTGTAATTAGTTTGAGAGCCTGATATTGTATTGAGTCAAGTTTTTTAGATAGAGAGTTGTTTAGGGTGTTGTATATGGCGCAGCCGTAGTCTAGTTTTGATCTAATTAGTGATATGTAGAGTGAGAGGAGGGTATCTTTGGAGGCTCCCCAGTTTGAGCCAGTGAGGCATCTTAGGGTGTTTAGGTCTTTACTGCATTTAGTTGTTAGGTTTTGGATGTGGGCATCCCAGGTGAGATGTTGATCGAAAATAAGTCCTAAGAATTTGGTTTGTTTTTGAAATTTGATTGTTTGGTTGTTTAGCTGGAGGATTGGGGAGGCGGGTTTCATGTTATTATGTTTGAATACTATTCCTGTTGTTTTTTCTGAGTTAAGGGAGAAGCCCCATTTGTCAGCCCATTGTTGTATTTTATTAAGAGATTTTTGGAGTAACTTTTGGGCCATATTAATACTTTTTGTGCGGATCCAGAGGGCTCCATCATCCGCGAATTTGGATGTGTTTACTTTAGGGGATAGGCCCTCGAAGAGATCGTTTATCATTATATTAAAGAGTGTGGGGCTGAGGATACTGCCCTGGGGAGTGCCATTTTCTAGGGGACACTGGTCCGATAGAGTATGGTCTATCCCCACTGTTATTTTACGTTCGTTTAGAAAGTCCTGAATGTAGTTTATTATTTGTCCTTTTAGTCCTATTTTTTAAAGTTTTTGCATTAGCCCGTTGTGCCAAACCATGTCGAATGCTTTGGAGAAATCCAGAAAGATGCCTGTTGTGTATTGTTTGTTGAGTTGTCCTGTCTTTATGTCCTGTTCTAGTCGGGCGAGATTATCTAAGGTTGAGCGGCCAGGAGTGAAACCGCTTTGATCTGTGTTTATGATGTTATTTTGAGTTAAGTAGTGTTGTAGTCTATTTTTGGCCATAGGTTCCATTACTTTACATAGGTTTGAGGTTAGGGATATTGGTCTATAAGAATTTGCCTGGTTAGTTGGTTTATCGGGTTTAGGGATAGGGATGACTAGTGCCTGTTTCCAGGGAGTTGGTACCTGTCCGTTTTGATAGATTAGGTTATATAGCTTAAGTAGTGCCTGGAGTAGGTTGGGGGGGAGTTTTTTGATTATTTGGTAGGATGTTAGGTCTAGTCCTGGGGCAGTTCCCTTTTTCCTATTTTGGAGTACGTACTGGAGTTCTTCCATTGAGTAAGGTTGGTTTATTTCGAGGTTATCATTATTTGGTTCTTTAGTAGGTTTGGCTTCTGCTTTAAGTTTTTGTTGGAATTTTTCGCTGAAGTTGTTGTTGCTGCTTATAGCCGAGAAGTGGTTTGCTAGGTTATTTGCCTTTTCGGTAGGGTTGGTTGAATTGTTTATGTTGGGTGTTTTTTTGTGACGTTTTAAGCCTCTAATGGCGTGGATTTTTCGCCAGACTGTTCTGGCATCTGTGCGATTATTTACTCCTTCACAAAATAATTTCCAATCTTTGGTTTTAGCTATTTTTACTAGTTTTTGGACCTTGTGGTTTAGTTCGTGAGCTACCGTTATATGGTTATGTTCGCGTTTGGCTCTATTGAAGGCTGTTTTACGTTTGGGTCTAGTTTGTTCTATTTCCTCGTTCCACCATGGTACCGAGGGTTTGCCTACGTTATTTGTTTTATAAGGTATTGATGCTTTGGCTGCGTTAATTATGTAGTCTGTTAGGTTTTTGCAGTAGATTTCTGGGTCCTTATTTTCTAGTTTGGTTAGGTTGGCTTGGTTGCAGATATCCTGAAATTTGTCCCAGTTAGCTTGGTTATAGTTGAATTTTGGTTCTAGGTTTTCTGTTTGGGTAGGAACGTTTGTATTGCCTATGGTAATGTTTATAGGGAAGTGGTCACTACCTAGGGGGGCGTCGTGAACTTCCCATTGAGTACTTTTGGCCAGATCTGGGGTGCATATGGTTAGGTCGATAGCCGACATTTTATGGTTTTTCTTATCGTATCTAGTTGGTTGGTTATTGTTTAGGAGTACAAGGTTATTTGTTTCTATCCATTCAGAGATAAGTTTGCCATGATTATCTATTTTTTCATCTATGCTCCAGGTGGGGTGGTGAGCGTTAAAGTCTCCTAGGAATATAGTTGATTTATTGCTTATTTGCAGTAATTTGTTTAGGTCCTCAGCTTGAATTTTTTGTTCTGCCCAGTGGTATACGTTAATGATGTTTATTTTTTGGTTTTTGAGAGTTATTTGGATGCCGTTTGCTTCTAGGTTTGGTGTGTTTATTTTGATTTCTTCATAGTTAATGTCTTCTCTGATTAGTATTATTAATCCTCCTGCGGCTCTAGCGGTTTTAGGTTTGGCTCGGTCTGTTCTAACTGAGTTGTAGTTTGGTAGAGTAAATTTAGATTTTTTTGAGAATTTGGTTTCTTGGATACAGGCAATGTGCGGACCCTTATCTTGTTTAAATTTTGCTTTTAGTTCGTGGCCGTGGGAATTTAGTCCATTGGCATTCCACTGAAATATGTTTAGGCCTTCCATTATTTGGGCTTTTAGTGTTTGGAGGTTAGGTTTTGATTTAGGCTAGGGGTTTTTACTTGGTTGAGGTAGGGCTAACTAATTCGAGGCCTATGCTGAAGAATTCGTAGGTAAGGGTTGTCAGTTTAAGCTTATTTGCTACGGTATAGAAAGCTTTAGTGCTAGCGTTTGGGTTTATTTCCTTTAGCATGTATGCGAGAAGGATGGTTAAGTTGTTTAGTTTGTTGTTTGACATTTGCTGAGGCCTGTGTTTAAAGGTTTTGGTTTTTTGGGGGGTTGAGTTCAGTTCAAAATTCTTCAACCTTTAATACATCACAGGATTTGTAGCTAGACGACGGGAATCTACAGTCTTGACTGTGCGTTTTCTTTGATGAGAATGTTTCTCACCGACCTTAGCGTGTAGGGGTGTGATATCCTGGGCAGGAAATGACAGTGTTTTGACATTAATTAACGTGTTGGACATCCCTAATTAACCTTTACTAATTCAGGTTAAACCAACACAGGATGTTTTCTGGAAGTGGACAATCGCGAATGCCATAGGGCTGACACGACACGTGTTAATAACTGTCCTAGAACTTCTAAAGTTACTAAACAATCTTTATACCTAACGACTAGCATATAAACTAAACATCGTCTCTACCAGAAGCCAGCTAAACAACCAAACAATCAAATTTCAAAAACAAACCAAATTCTTAGGACTTATTTTCGATGAACATCTCACCTGGGATGCTCACATCCAAAACCTGACAACTAAATGCAGTAAAGACCTAAACACTTGTTTGAATACTATTCCTGTTGTTTTTTCTGAGTTAAGGGAGAAGCCCCATTTGTCAGCCCATTGTTGTATTTTATTTAAAGATTTTTGGAGTAAATTTTGGGCCATTTTAATGCTTTTAGTGCGGATCATCCGCGAATTTTGATGTGTTTAGTTTAGGGGATAGACCATCGAATAGATCGTTTATCATTATATTGAAGAGGGTGGGGCTGAGGATACTGCCCTGGGGAGTGCCATTTTCTAGTGGACATTGGTCCGATAGTGTTTGGTCTATACCCACGGTTATTTAACGATTGTTTAGGAAGTCCTGGATGTAGTTTATTATCTGACCTTTGAGTCCTATTTTTTAAAGTTTTTTTATTAGCCCGTCGTGCCATACCATGTCGAAAGCTTTAGAGAAGTCTAAGAAGATGCCTGTGGTATATTGTTTATTTAGTTGTCCTCTCTTAATATCTTGCTCTAGTCGGGCGAGGTTATCTAGGGTTGAGCGGCCAGGAGTGAAACCGCTTTGATCTGGATTTAGTGCCTCAAATACAATCACACTGCCTCCCAACGCACATACCCTAAAACTAAATGTAAAAAATGCGCACAAACAGACTGCCCAGGCACATGCACACCCTGGTGCATCCACTGCAAATCCATCCAACACACTTCACTTTCAAACCAATGCCCACACAGACACACACTCACCCAGCAGGCCAACAAACACATAAACATAGACACGGCCAAAATCCAAACACGAAAATTTGCTACACCCGCATCCAAACCACTCCTCCCTACACCACACCCAAACACCACACCCATAACCGACAGCTCTGTCTGGGGCCCCTACCGAGAAACCACTCCCACCTCACACACACAAGCAGCCACTCAACCAACCACGAACCCTCCCACATCTCCACATAGCCAAAACATCAACCCCCGCATGCAAAACAAACCCCAAAACGACCGCCACAACACGAGTCAAAACTCACCAAAAGCTAGCATGAAATCCTTCCACAAAGTAGCTTTCAATCTAAAATTAACCCATCTTCCCTTCTTCCTCTTTAACCTCCATCTAAAAGAAGTCAACGAATAAAATAAAAACTAAAAACTAAATCACCAATCACCCGAACCCAATAATGGAAGGACTAAATATTTTTCAGTGGAACGCCAACGGACTCACCTCCCACGGCCATGAACTAAAAACTAAATTTAAACTAAATAAAGGCCCTCACATTGCTTGTATCCAGGAAACCAAATTCTCAAAAAAATCCAAATTCACACTACCTAACTACAACTCAGTTAGAACTGACAGAGCTAAACCAAAAACAAGAAGAGCCACAGGAGGACTAATCATATTTATCAGGGAAGATATAAATTACGAAGAAATAAAAATAGACACGCCAAACCTAGAAGCCAACGGCATTAAAATCACATTATATAACCGAAAAATAAACATCATAAATATATACCACTGGGCGGAACAAAAAGTCCAACCTGAGGATCTAAACAAACTACTCAAAATAAGCGATAAATCTACTATATTCCTAGGAGACTCTAACGCTCACCATCCTACATGGAGCATAGATGATAAAATAGATAGTCATGGCAAATTAATTTCCGAATGGATAGAAACAAAACGACCTAGTACTCCTAAATAACAACCAACCCACGAGGTACGATAAGATAAACCAAAAAATGTCGGCTATCGACCTAACCATATGCACCGCAGATCTAGCTCAAAGTACTCAATGGGAAGTGCACGACGTCCCGCTAGGTAGTGACCACTTCCCCATAAACCTAACCATAGGAAATACAAACGTACCAATCCAAACAGAAAACCAAGAACCAAAATTCCATTACAATAAAGCTAACTGGGACCAATTCCAAGATATCTGCAACGAAGCTCCTTCTATATCAGTCAGTCAGTCATTTTGACTAAAAAATCTGTCCAGATTGATTAAGACTATCAAAAGGGCCTACAAACATCACAACAGATTATTATGTAGGATTAGAAGCCAAACAACATAGAAATGTACTTTTCAACGTAACATTTTCAGTCTCTTGGTGATGACATTAAACATCAAAATGTTTGGAATTCGTTATCATAATAATAGAGATGGAAATGTTTTCCAGTCAATTTGTAAAATAACTGAATATTTAGACGTTTAATAATATGTTACACATTTTGACAGTAAAATAATATACACACTATAAAAAAAGCAATGCTCAGGTGAAATACTTTACTTTATGTTGCAAGTAAAAATAGTGTAAACGAAAATCGCAAAATTACCAAGCAAGTGACTTGTCAAAACTTCGTTACCATTACCGATGCTACCCACAAAGATACCTACATTTCCTTATTATCTCGAAAACTGTATTTCATTTTGTTGATCAATGTGACCATACGCCCTTATTACTACCGGTATCCATAAAAGTGACTAATGCGCTTACGAATGGCGCAGCAGAGGTCGCGAACTAGTCTAGATTTCTGCTATACATCCGGGTACTCACTGGGAAAAAACAATAACAAAGCCAACAACCAGTCCCGGGGAATTGCGTTAGATCAGTGCCCCTTTAAACGAAATAGAAAATAATGATCCAGAAACCTATTGTAGAAACCTAACAGACTATATAATAAACGCAGCCAAAACCTCCATCCCCTTCAAAACACCTAAGACGGGCTAGGCAAACCCACGGTACCATGGTGGAATGAGGAAATAGAACAGACTAGACGAAAACGTAAATCAGCCTTCAATAAAGCAAAACGCGACTACAAACATCTAAACATAGCCCACAAACTAAACCACCAGGTTAATAAACTAGTCCAACTAGCCAAAAGTAGAGACTGGAACAAATTAGAGACTGCGAAGGTATAAATAACCGTACAGATGCCAGAACGGTCTGGCGCAAATCCACGCCATTAGAGACATAATAAAACCCCTAACATTAACAACTCAACCAACCCCGCCCAAAAAGCAAATAATCTCGCCAACCACTTTTCGGTCGTTAGCAGTAACACCAACTTCAGCCAAAAATTCCAAGATAAACTTAAAACAAAAAACAAACCCACAAAAGAACCAAACAATAACAATCTAGAAATAAACCAACCCTTCACAATGGAGGAGCTCCTCTACGTAATCCAAAACAGGAAAAAGGGCACAGCCCCAGGATTAGACCTAACTTCTTACCAAATAATTAAAAATCTCCCGCTAAAACTACTCCAGGCACTACTCAAACTATACAATCTCATCTACCTAAACGGACAGGTTCCTACTCCCTGGAAACAGGCCCTAGTCATACCAATCCCTAAACCTAATAAACCAGCTCATCAACTCATATAGACCAATATCCCTAACTTCAAACTTATGCAAAGCAATGGAATCAATGGCTAAAAATAGATTACAACATTACCTAACCCCAAATAACATCAACTATTGAACTGCATGGCAAGTATTTATAAAACGACCGGGGGAGGAAATATTCTGGGGGGAGATTTTATTTCGTAGGGTGGGGGAGAGTTTATTTCGAGAGGGGCGGAACTGTACCGGTATAAATTCGCCGGGGGGAGATTTTATTCTGGGGGCGAATATATTTCGTGACACCGGCCGCCACTTAGTTGGGATATTGCAAAGTGCTGCGTTACACAACAAACAAACAGTGTATAAGTCGTTCAAGTTCTCAGTTGAAGCGAGGCGACGCATGGTGCTGAAATATGTTATATCTGCTATCGTCACACATCGGACGGTCTATAAGAAAATGTATTTCATTTTCCAGGCTGTTGCAGAAGAAGCATTTTCTCTCCTAGATGGGGATTGCAAGTCTTATGTACAGCCCAGTTTCAAAGGCTAATGGTGGTGCACCTCGTCTTGAATGTGACATGACCCCTAGTTAAGTGCTACTGAGATAATACTCTTGAACACTTGTTTTGTTTTAAGATCCGAAAAATTCTTAATTAAAAACCATGTGCTTATTTCCATTATTCTAAAATTCTTCAAACCACAGTTGATCATCAACAATAGCACATTTCTGTTTTATCAATGTAGAGCATATTGAAGTGGAAGTGATCGTAAAAGCAACATCGATAGCGCAGTGTGATGCAAGGGGGGGGGGGGGGGGAGATAACCTTTGATGCCGAATCAAAAGCGCCAAAAATAGAGATACCACAAAGGTCCACTGATGTTACCTCGACAGAAAATGTAACATTCAACATTCGTGCTTAAACATTGTTGTTATTTCTGTCGTGTGACAATCTGTTTGTTGTTTATACCAATTTGTGTTGAAAAGAGCCCCTTACCTTATTCTAGCTTGTTGTGCATCTTGTCAACAGTTGATTTGTGATATGCGTTAAGAAGTTGTGTCAGGAAGAGGTGTTCTTTTGAAGGTGTTCACCTGTTTTACCACCCTTGCACGTACTAATGAATGGGCACATCGAACGTCTAGTGTGAGACAGGAGATTGACAAACAATAGAGCCAGATGGTAAGATATAATATGCTATGAGTATCAGTATCATTATCTCCTGAGGCTCATTATCACAAACCCATTACTTACACAATACTTATCTTTATGTAATTTGTATAAATTTTAGATGTAAATAACATGTTTTCATTAGGAAATACTGTTATCAAAAGAGTCTTGGTGAAATGATTACACGATGGTGCAGAAAAAAGACTAGCAATTAACACAACAACCGTGATGCAATCGCGTTACTTAATACAACCCACAAAGAACAATATATAGGGCGCCTTTTTACTATTTATTCCTTATTTGATGTCAATAATTCATTTATGGATACGAAAGAATGAATCTGATTTTATTTTATCATGAAAGCTTACTTATATTGCAAATCGGTTTTTTGATATCAGTAACTGAATTTATTATCACATAATGTATCATCTAAAAAATTGAATATCGTATTGTATCTTTAGCCTTCGTTTGCGTGAACTTTATGCCCATTTTCTAATAATTCGCGAAGATAAGTACAGTATCGTAACATTTACATATATAGTCATATTCAGATGATGTCTCTACATATAAGTAAGGGCAAGTTTCTTCCCTTTGTTTAATCAGTTTCCCCCCTGGCTATGAAAGTGGAACACGAGCTTTAGGGTTACATATGTATCTTGTTATCATTCTATTTTAATGTGATTTGAATATTATTATTTACTATCATAATGAATGTTTTAAATGAGACTTCATGTTTTAATGAGACATGTCACCTCAATTTACAAATAAGCTCAGCACATTTGACAAATACTCTAAAAGATATGACAAGTAAACCATTAATGTACGTTGAAAAAAATGATATTGTAAATGTATCTGTATGATGTATCTAGGATCAAGAAGAAGATATATTGACAGTAGCGCTGGGAATTTATTCAACAAGCCCGTGAAAACAACACTGCTTTAACTCAATGTTAACCTCTCCCGGCGGCCATTGTGCAACGGCCATCTTACACACAACCTCGCGCTCACGTCTACAGGTCTCTTCCTGTGGTAAGGTAATTAGTAGACCCCCCCCCCCCCCCCCCCCCCGTAATGAGTGTGTCACGCGTTGCACGCGGGTATCACACGCGTGGGGGACGGGTTCCAAACGCGGGACAAACGGGGTGCACACGAGTTGCGTAACGCGTTGCCCATGCGTGTAATGGGAATGAACTTCTCGGCAGTAGTGTAAATATAATATAGTTTTATATACACATATTTGCACATCACTCAAGTTCTGACCCACCTCTAGGACAACGAGCTATAATTGATTATATTAACTGTATTGTGTTGTATATGTTTTACATATAAAAATTGAATAATGAAACAGGTAATATGCTGAAATGTGTATGTGACGTATATATTTGTTGAACTGTAAAAAGATATCTATAGTTGTCATATAGTGGACAATGTTATCGATGCGATAAATCGGCATCATGATCAGAAAAATATGCAAATGACGTTATCCAGCAGGAACTACTTTCAGGATCCCTACATCGATGCAATGTCTGCCTGGTCAAACTGTTGACAAACGGTCTCATTTGACTGGAATCCTTGAAATGACATTTCCGCGTTGTCGCACTTACAAAAACAAGCAAAGAGTGTCAAAATTAACCTAAGCGCGACAATGTGATAATGCGTTAACGCGACATATTGACCATTTGTGGCATTGTCGCGCATTTCAACGCCTTTTTAAAACACATTTTTGATGGGGCGACAATGCGACACCGTGACATTTTTTCACCTTGAAAATGTCGCGCTGTCGCATTGCCGGCCTTTGGTAAAAATAAAAAACATTGTACAAAGCGCGACAACGCGACAAATGGCCAAAATGTCGCGTTGTCGCATTGTCGCGCTTTGGTAAATTTTGACACTTTTTGCTTGCTTTTGTCTCTTTTAGGATTCCATACAATTGGGTCAGCCAATGCTTTCACGAGGTTTTGGTCTCTCCGTAAGCAAATATAGCTGCAAATCACCTGGCACTTCATAATAAATATCGCAGGTCATTCAAACATTATTTATACTCGGTTTCTAAAGTTGAGCTAAATTACGTCTTAAACATCCAGTATTTTAAGAATGACATTATTTACCGGGGGCAGTTACCAACGTGTATTTCCGTATCGTAAATATCAAATATAGCAATATAAACTAGTGCTAGTAAGAGAATTTATGGATGTCAACTTCTTTATTACGAGGAACCTGATGAAGGAGTTAGTATATATACGAAACGTCGTATTTCACATAATAAAGACGTTAACATCCATTAATTCTCTTCCTTATGTGTATCACTGCTAAAGTGTTTCTCATAATAAGAAGTTGACATCCAGAAATGCTCTTCCTTATGTGTATCACTGCTAAAGTGTTTCTCATAATAAGAAGTTGACACCCAGAAATGCTCTTCCTTATGTGTATCACTGCTAATGTGTTTCTCATAATAAGAAGTTGACACCCAGAAATGCTCTTCCTTATGTGTATCACTGCTAATGTGTTTCTCATAATAAGAAGTTGACTTCCAGAAATGCTCTTCCTTATGTGTATCACTGCTTAAGTGTTTCTCATAATAAGAAGTTGACATCCAGAAATGCTCTTCCTTATGTGTATCACTGCTAAAGTGTTTCTCATAATAAGAAGTTGACATCCAGAAATGCTCTTCCTTATGTGTATCACTGCTAATGTGTTTCTCATAATAAGAAGTTGACATCCAGAAATGCTCTTCCTTATGTGTATCACTGCTAAAGTGTTTCTCATAAGAAGCTGAAATCCAGAAATGCTCTTCCTTAAGTGTATCACTGCTTAAGTGTTTCTCATAATAAGAAGTTGACACCCAGAAATGCTCTTCCTTATGTGTATCACTGCTAAAGTGTTTCTCATAATAAGAAGTTGACATCCAGAAATGCTCTTCCTTATGTGTATCACTGCTAAAGTGTTTCTCATAAGAAGTTGACATCCAGAAATGCTCTTCCTTATGTGTATCACTGCTTAAGTGTTTCACATAATAAGAAGTTGACAACCAGAAATGCTCTTCCTTATGTGTATCACTGCTAAAGTGTTTCTCATAATAAGAAGTTGACACCCAGAAATGCTCTTCCTTATGTGTATCACTGCTAAAGTGTTTCTCAAAAGAGGTTGACATCCAGAAATGCTCTTCCTTATGTGTATCACTGCTAAAGTGTTTCTCATAATAAGAAGTTGACATCCACAAATGCTCTTCCTTATGTGTATCACTGCTAAAGTGTTTCTCATAATAAGAAGTTGACATCCAGAAATGCTCTTCCTTATGTGTATCACTGCTAAAGTGTTTCTCATAAGAAGTTGACTTCCAGAAATGCTCTTCCTTATGTGTATCACTGCTAAAGTGTTTCTCATAAGAAGTTGACATCTAGAAATGCTCTTCCTTATGTGTATCACTGCTAAAGTGTTTCTCATAATAAGAAGTTGACACCCAGAAATGCTCTTCCTTATGTGTATCACTGCTAATGTGTTTCTCATAATAAGAAGTTGACATCCAGAAATGCTCTTCCTTATGTGTATCACTGCTAAAGTGTTTCTCATAATAAGAAGTTGACATCCAGAAATGCTCTTCCTTATGTGTATCACTGCTAAAGTGTTTCTCATAATAAGAAGTTGACACCCAGAAATGCTCTTCCTTATGTGTATCACTGCTTAAGTGTTTCTCATAATAAGAAGTTGACACCCAGAAATGCTCTTCCTTATGTGTATCACTGCTAATGTGTTTCTCATAAGAAGTTGACATCCAGAAATGCTCTTCCTTATGTGTATCACTGCTAAAGTGTTTCTCATAAGAAGTTGACATCCAGAAATGCTCTTCCTTATGTGTATCACTGCTTAAGTGTTTCACATAATAAGAAGTTGACAACCAGAAATGCTCTTCCTTATGTGTATCACTGCTAAAGTGTTTCTCATAATAAGAAGTTGACATCCACAAATACTCTTCCTTATGTGTATCACTGCTAAAGTGTTTCTCATAATAAGAAGTTGACATCCAGAAATGCTCTTCCTTATGTGTATCACTGCTAAAGTGTTT
The DNA here is from genome assembly GCF_023055435.1 of Haliotis rufescens. NCBI lineage: Eukaryota > Metazoa > Mollusca > Gastropoda > Lepetellida > Haliotidae > Haliotis > Haliotis rufescens. The sequence continues at coordinate 52,460,925 of NW_025963779.1, read as the reverse complement.
CTCAAAAGAGGTTGACATCCAGAAATGCTCTTCCTTATGTGTATCACTGCTAAAGTGTTTCTCATAAGAAGTTGACATCCAGAAATGCTCTTCCTTATGTGTATCACCGCTAAAGTGTTTCTCATAATAAGAAGTTGACACCCACAAATGCTCTTCCTTATGTGTATCACTGCTAAAGTGTTTCTCATAATAAGAAGTTGACATCCACAAATGCTCTTCCTTATGTGTATCACTGCTAAAGTGTTTCTCATAATAAGAAGTTGACATCCAGAAATGCTCTTCCTTATGTGTATCACTGCTAAAGTGTTTCTCATAATAAGAAGTTGACATCCAGAAATGCTCTTCCTTATGTGTATCACTGCTAAAGTGTTTCTCATAATAAGAAGTTGACACCCAGAAATGCTCTTCCTTATGTGTATCACTGCTAATGTGTTTCTCATAATAAGAAGGTGACATCCAGAAATGCTCTTCCTTATGTGTATCACTGCTAAAGTGTTTCTCATAATAAGAAGTTGACATCCAGAAATGCTCTTCCTTATGTGTATCACTGCTAAAGTGTTTCTCATAATAAGAAGTTGACTTCCAGAAATGCTCTTCCTTATGTGTATCACTGCTAAAGTGTTTCTCATAATAAGAAGTTGACATCCAGAAATGCTCTTCCTTATGTGTATCACTGCTAAAGTGTTTCTCATAATAAGAAGTTGACACCCAGAAATGCTCTTCCTTATGTGTATCACTGCTAAAGTGTTTCTCATAATAAGAAGTTGACATCCAGAAATGCTCTTCCTTATGTGTATCACTGCTAAAGTGTTTCTCATAATAAGAAGGTGACATCCAGAAATGCTCTTCCTTATGTGTATCACTGCTAAAGTGTTTCTCATAATAAGAAGTTGACATCCAGAAATGCTCTTCCTTATGTGTATCACTGCTAAAGTGTTTCTCATAATAAGAAGTTGACTTCCAGAAATGCTCTTCCTTATGTGTATCACTGCTAAAGTGTTTCTCATAAGAAGTTGACATCTAGAAATGCTCTTCCTTATGTGTATCACTGCTAAAGTGTTTCTCATAATAAGAAGTTGACACCCAGAAATGCTCTTCCTTATGTGTATCACTGCTAATGTGTTTCTCATAATAAGAAGTTGACATCCAGAAATGCTCTTCCTTATGTGTATCACTGCTAAAGTGTTTCTCATAATAAGAAGTTGACATCCAGAAATGCTCTTCCTTATGTGTATCACTGCTAAAGTGTTTCTCATAATAAGAAGTTGACACCCAGAAATGCTCTTCCTTATGTGTATCACTGCTTAAGTGTTTCTCATAATAAGAAGTTGACACCCAGAAATGCTCTTCCTTATGTGTATCACTGCTAATGTGTTTCTCATAAGAAGTTGACATCCACAAATGCTCTTCCTTATGTGTATCACTGCTAAAGTGTTTCTCATAAGAAGTTGACATCCAGAAATGCTCTTCCTTATGTGTATCACTGCTTAAGTGTTTCACATAATAAGAAGTTGACAACCAGAAATGCTCTTCCTTATGTGTATCACTGCTAAAGTGTTTCTCATAATAAGAAGTTGACATCCAGAAATGCTCTTCCTTATGTGTATCACTGCTAAAGTGTTTCTCATAATAAGAAGTTGACATCCAGAAATGCTCTTCCTTATGTGTATCACTGCTAAAGTGTTTCTCAAAAGAGGTTGACATCCAGAAATGCTCTTCCTTATGTGTATCACTGCTAAAGTGTTTCTCATAAGAAGTTGACATCCAGAAATGCTCTTCCTTATGTGTATCACCGCTAAAGTGTTTCTAATAATAAGAAGTTGACACCCACAAATGCTCTTCCTTATGTGTATCACTGCTAAAGTGTTTCTCATAATAAGAAGTTGACATCCACAAATGCTCTTCCTTATGTGTATCACTGCTAAAGTGTTTCTCATAATAAGAAGTTGACATCCAGAAATGCTCTTCCTTATGTGTATCACTGCTAAAGTGTTTCTCATAATAAGAAGTTGACACCCAGAAATGCTCTTCCTTATGTGTATCACTGCTAATGTGTTTCTCATAATAAGAAGGTGACATCCAGAAATGCTCTTCCTTATGTGTATCACTGCTAAAGTGTTTCTCATAATAAGAAGTTGACATCCAGAAATGCTCTTCCTTATGTGTATCACTGCTAAAGTGTTTCTCATAATAAGAAGTTGACTTCCAGAAATGCTCTTCCTTATGTGTATCACTGCTAAAGTGTTTCTCATAATAAGAAGTTGACATCCAGAAATGCTCTTCCTTATGTGTATCACTGCTAAAGTGTTTCTCATAATAAGAAGTTGACACCCAGAAATGCTCTTCCTTATGTGTATCACTGCTAAAGTGTTTCTCATAATAAGAAGTTGACACCAAGAAATGCTCTTCCTTATGTGTATCACTGCTTAAGTGTTTCTCATAATAAGAAGTTGACACCCAGAAATGCTCTTCCTTATGTGTATCACTGCTTAAGTGTTTCTCATAATAAGAAGTTGACACCCAGAAATGCTCTTCCTTATGTGTATCACTGCTAAAGTGTTTCTCATAATAAGAAGTTGACATCCAGAAATGCTCTTCCTTATGTGTATCACTGCTAAAGTGTTTCTCATAAGAAGTTGACATCCAGAAATGCTCTTCCTTATGTGTATCACTGCTAAAGTGTTTCTCATAAGAAGTTGACATCCAGAAATGCTCTTCCTTATGTGTATCACTGCTAAAGTGTTTCTCATAAGAAGTTGACATCCAGAAATGCTCTTCCTTATGTGTATCACTGCTAAAGTGTTTCTCATAATAAGAAGTTGACACCCAGAAATGCTCTTCCTTATGTGTATCACTGCTAAAGTGTTTCTCATAATAAGAAGTTGACATGCAGAAATGCTCTTCCTTATGTGTATCACTGCTAAAGTGTTTCTCATAAGAAGTTGACATCCAGAAATGCTCTTCCTTATATGTATCACTACTAAAGTGTCTCTCATAATAAGAAGTTGACACCCAGAAATGCTCTTCCTTAGGTGTATGCCCTTCAAAGACTCATGTATGATATTAACGATACTTAAAAACACGATGGTAATGCACTCAACTAATAATCTCCATTTTTGTTACAATATGAAATAATATCACAATGTTGTATAGCCGTAGCTGACATAAAAAGATTTTACAATTTGACTTTTGTATGTCGTTCATGCCGCACACAGCAATATTCCAACAATATAACGGCGGTCGGTAAATAGTCGAGTCTGGACCAGACAATCCAGTGACAATATGATCCTTTATCTACGCAATTGGGATACGATGACATGCATCAAACAAACACAGCGAGCCTGACCACCCGATCCCGCCAGTCGCCTCTTGCGACAAGCATGGGTTGCTGAAGACCTATTCTAACCCGATCGTCACGAGTCACTGTACACTGTAGCGTTTACTGTAGTTAGTATAATATGTTTAGACTAAGAAATAACTTTATTCAGCACACATACTAAAATATATAATTTCTATGCATTGAAACACACACACACACACACACACACACACACACACACACACACACACACACACACACACAGTCATTAATATGCGTGATATATAGTCACTTCTTACAACAAGCATATTTTAAGTTCTGACGTACATGCTAAACATACAAGAGGCGACTGAAAGAAACATAAACAAAACATAATTGAAATAGTTACCTTCAAGATGACCAAGAAGCGAGACAGGTTATGGCAGAACTAAATATCTCAGATGGACAAATAGAATTAGGTAAATCACATTATATTCAAAGACAATGTTAACTGCTATTAAGAGTATTGGCAGGCAGTTCAGCATCATCGCGCCTGCATTGTTACTTGCCTGTTGTTAACACACAATCAATCCATATGCGGAAATGAAGAAAAAACAAGAAATGATATTCATAAACGGTTTAAGCTGAATGGGAATTACAATGATAAACTAAAATACTTGAACAACCTTTCCACACAATAACAGGATTAACGCGCGGATTTATCGATGATTGATGTATTTTGTGTGCCTGTGTTCAGTTAGTAAACAGTAAGACAGTAGTGGGATTTCTGGAAAGTGTTACCTAATTATATAAGAAAATAAATTAACTATTTTGGTATCTCTTAGACAGACAGACAGACAGACAGACAGACAAACAGACAGATGTGTGGCACGTGAAGATCCGGAGGCAACTAAGCTTGTCGTAAGAGGCCACTAACGGGATCGGGTGGTCAGGCTCGCTGACTTGTTTGATGCATGTCATCGATCCCAATCATGGATCGATGCTCATGATGTCAATCACTGGATTGTCTAGTCCAGACTCGAATATTTACAGACAGTCGTCATATAGCTGGAATCCTGCAGAGTGCGGCGATAAATAACAAACCAAACCAAAACTATTTGTCAAGATGAACCTCAAAAGAAATTTTGTCCAAACACTGTAAACATACTTTGAGATATATTAAAAAGATGAAACTTGGCAAAACTGTTCAAGGTTGAAATTAAAGTGTCAAATGTTCTTAAAGTGAAACACAACACTAGTCCCTTAGAAAATGGCATCACAATCAGTATCTCGTGTGTCCGACATGTGCATTGATGACTGCCGTGCAACGTCGATGCACTCTGAGGAACGCCTGACGCAGTTCAGCTGCAGTTGTCGGCCTGGGTCGGACGTCATTCAGCCGTCTTTGAATCTCGTCTCACAGGTGCTCAATTGGATTTAAATCGGGACTGAGGGCAGGCCACTATATGGTTCTGATGCCATTCTGCTGGGGGAAGTCTCTTGTTGCTCTCGCAGTGTGCGCACGGGCGTTATCATGCTGAAACTCGTGGTTGCGGTGACGTGCCAAATGAGGTATGGCGTGTGGTCTCAAGACTTGATCAATGTACCTAGCTGCTGTGAGACCATTGCCTCTTCTTGGATCGATGTTCTGGAAGACCACAGGGTCAACCCTCTGTGCAAGACCAATTCCACCCCACAACATGATGCTCGGACCACCCCACGGGTGCCTCTCAACAACACAAGTATCCGAATAACGTTCCCCACGGCATAGCCAGACTCTCTCTCTCTGCCATCTGCTGTTGAGATACAGTAACGACTCTCGTCTGAGAAGAGGACTCTTCTCCACTGCTTGTGGCGCCAATGCTGGTGCTGGGTTGCCCACTGTAGATGGTCCTGAATGGGTCCTCGGTGTCGCCTGTGACAGTGGAGGTGTCCGCACTAATGTATCGCTAGTGTGTCCCCATGGTCTGTCGAGCAGTTTCCGCAACAGTAACAAAGTGATCTTGAAGATGCTGTCGCACAATGTGACGATCATGACGTCTGTAGGTGACCCTTGGTCTTCCACTACGTGGTCGGTCATCTGTAGGATTGGTGGTCTGGTACCGTTGCTGGAGCCTGTATATGGTCTTTACGTGGACTTGAAATGCATTGGCTACTTGCCGGGCGGTTTATCAACCTTGCAATCGTCCAAGGGCTTGGTGTCGCTGATTTCTTGTCAATCTTGGCATGTGGTAGCAATTCAATAACGAATGAATGTTATCCGATCTGGGTGGATTTGTTTAGGGCAAGAAATTGGTGAACGCATGTGCATTTCAATTTGCACGGAACTCACGTGCATCGGGTTACCATGGCCGTTGCCGTGATGCGTTTGGGCGATCGGTAGGAGGCTAAAATTTATCAGAACTTTTATGCACTGGTGGTACAGCATAGGTAGACAGGGCACAGGCAGAAAGGTAGCGGCCAAATCCTTATTTCGTCAAACAATCTCAGACGGATCGACTGTTAAGGTATCAACAATACAACTATATATTACATTATAGAATGTGACAGATTCATTGACACATAAAAGCACATTCCTAGTCCTGTCAGATGAAACATTGAAATATTTTTAAATGCTTCTATGTTTACATTATAAAAGCAAATGAACCATGTGTATTGTTTTCCATATTCGCACACAGGCAGTACCCCGGACCTTGCTATCTAAAGTATGATCCTTTAACCGGATCATCCGAACTGTACCACAATACTATTTACCGGTGATATTTTGTATTTTCATCAGAATATATTTTGCATTTGGAAACATCTATAAAGTATTATTCAGAAAATACCAATATACATGATATATATTTTACTGAATCTCATGACTTTAATTTTTATTGAACATTGAAAAACAGCCTACTGCTTCAGAGGCTTAATGGAAGTGCTGATTGATTACATTCACACAGTTCAACTGTTCGAAGACTAGACGATTTGTACATATCATATTAAATATAAACATGCATACATGTATCTCTCTCCCTCATTATATCTATTATTTTTTTTCAAATATTAACAAAATGCAATTTACCGTTGTTGTAGATATATTTTGGACATGTCAATTTAATTTGTGATTACTGGTATATGTTCCTGGCCCATCACTTATTGAATAAAACATGTACCTAATGATACGCCCAGCTGATGACGGGCAATAAGGAACAGCACACTGATAAACCTGCCGTCATCAGGCCCACTGATCACTAAGGCATACATTGAAGATATTAAGTCGATAATTATAATGTTTGTATTGTAGTGTCAATCAATCGATCATTCTAAATTCGAGCGCTTAAGGTGAGGTGAAATGGGGTTGAACGTCGCGTCGCGTTGAACCCTTAATGCCGAGCGCCAGACAGGGTAACAACAAGTACCATCTTTTAACGTCTTTTGGTATGACGCGGTCGGGGATCGAACCCCGGACCTTCCGCTCTCCGGGCGGACGCTCTAAAATGTTTGTATTGTAGTGTCAATCAATCGATCAATCTTAATTCAAGCGCTTAAGGTGAGGTGAAATGGGGCTAAACGTCGCGTCCAAGATTATTGCACTTATATAGCGACGTGCATGTACGTGTGTGTTTGTGTGGCTGCTTGTACTAGTCCGGACTGATGCCGATTTATAGTGCTAGCTCACTGAGATACCATGCCGCATTTAAACATGAATACCCCACTCAGACACAGTATACTGACTCCGAGCCGACCAGTCCTTGTTTTAGCCCCTTAATGCCGAGCGCCAGACAGGGTAACAACAAGTACCATCTTTTAACGTCTTTTGGTATGACGCGGTCGGGGATCGAACCCCGGACCTTCCGCTCTCCGGGCGGACGCTCTACCACTAGACCACGGAGGCGGTCTCAAGCGCTTAAGAGACCACAGGCCTATAGTACATATGACAGAGGTGTTGCAAACAGTCGTGTATGAATTATGCAATGTAGATTTCAATAACACTCGGCAACACAATTTGCTAAATCAAAACAAAGAATAATTTGTATTAACTATTAGTGAAAATAACCTTTCATTCTTCTTCAAATATTAAGGATGGGTTCACAGGTACTCGGAATGGAGTATCATTTCCATTTGTGGCAGTGAGGCAAACAAAACTATCATGCATCCAGTAACATGTAAAAACGGCATAAAGGCAGAAAAACAAAAACAACAAAAAGAATAATTTATAGACATTCTGTTTTATTCTTTGACAACATTTCAAGGTTTCAAGGTTTCAAAGTTTTGAAATATACCAGCGCCAGGCCGCACACGGCTCATAGCCAATAACAACGCATATGAGCTTCCTTGGCCATCCAGATCGCCAGATTTGAACCAAACTGAGCTTGTGGTGGTCATAACAGAAAGTGAACTGACGTCACCAATGTCCAACTGCACGACTTCCGTGTGTTATGAAATCCGGAATATCATATAGACAAACTTTGTTGCTCCAATTATGTGAAATTTCATGTTTTACAGAACAGTTGTTCATCCCATTTCATGTTTTGAAATATACCTATTAACGGCTTTGCGTTATTGTTGGAGAGTATATATTTCAGACAACATTATTAACAACATTGTTATGACACTACAACATATAACACTACATTTATTCCCATTGAACTTTTTATGATATCTAGATGAGATCAGAGCAACGACCAAAAACATGTTTTCCAACGACAATACGATTTAAGCATGAAAGAAGCATCATCAGTGGCCTACAGACGCGCATTATTACAAATGTACGACAAAACATAAATATGCGTCCGATGTTGACGGTGTCTGGTAAAATGTTCAATACCTACATGTAAGTAACAGTATAATTAGGGACCTGAGTCGTAGTTGATCGGGATATGGCGTATTTGCCACGGCCGAAAAATTCCTGAAGAAGGTGCAGTACCTTCCAGGTACAGACAAATGATACTCCAATGAAGAGACCTTGCAGTGTGTTGAGGGTGATGTAAAGATAGGTTGTGACTGGGTGAGGCACAAAAGCAGACAGAAAACCAAGCACCCAGGTCAAACCCATAACGAGAAAGAGTTTGATGTAGATGCTGAATTGGTTTCTGTAGTCAGGTCCGAGCCTGCGGGCAGATGTTCGCTTTACCAAACATATATTAGCAACTGTCATTGTGAAGAAAATAATGTTCAGGGTGACAATAAGAGCAAGTGGAGTAGCAAAGAATACCAACAACCCTAACTTCTTACTAAACCAACAGATACCATCCCCGTAGCCAGGCGCGTATTGAGAATCTGGGAAAGTCAAGTCAAGCGTCAATCCAGGTATGGTTAGTAGCATTGGAGTCAACCAAGCGTACATACTGTATGTTACATAACGACTTGAGGGCTTCTTCGAAACGTTTGCTGCATTCATTACCCTTGTAAATGTTGACCAAACATCATGGGCAATTACATTCATCCAAATGAAGGCAGCGAGAAAGAAATAATGCATTGCAACACTGATACTCTTGCACACGATGTAGCAACCTTCTGTTTCAGGTGCCGTGAGCATTAACACTTCTGCAATGAAAAGAGCTACAGAGAGAGAAAGGACATTACACCCAGGAACATTCCTGAGCTTCCGCAATGTGGCATATACTACTATTGTCATTAGAAGGGATACAAGTGATAGTATCGTACCAATGCCACTGATTATTCCCTCAATACTTGAGACGTCTTTTCTCGTTATCAAGAAACGTTTCAGAGACTCTGGGTGTGATTTCCTGGAACTAATGCAAACCAGAGCGTCGGTTCCGTTCATGACGATGTCATGCTGTTCGTGTACAATCTGTGACACTCTTTCTTGGAGGCGGCCGTCTCTCAGCACTGTATACTCGTTTTCATTCAATGTCACCCGAGGGCAGTCGGATAAGTTCCTTTCGTGAGACAGCGCGTCTGTATCGTCCAGTATAGTGTCATTGAGAGTGGTTGATATCTTGCCTTTGAGAGAAAGTATGGGTACACATTGGTTAAGATGCATTACAAAATCTAAAGAACAAACAATTGGGCGGCATTTTCCAGTAAATGGGTCAAAGATCTCATCACCATTGCAGATAATGTTTAATTTAAAGTTTTTTTTAACAACTCGTAAGAGAGAACCCTCTACCTTTGTACCTGCTCCGGTATTAATGTTAAATAATATTGAAAAGGAATAAAATCCAAATACACTAGATTTAATCCCACAGCCATTGAATTTCCCTGGCACAATGCAACCAGGCGTGCTTTCATTGTTGCATGCAGCAATTTCGGGGCTCTTGTATATCTTCTCATTACTATATACAAGCTTGTGCCGGCAGTCCTTGCATTGCTTGCTGATTTCCGGACATGTCTCAATAACGTGTTGGTAACAAGGGCGAAACGCAGGAGCATTTAAAGGTTGCTGGTATACGAGAACACATTTAGGGTGAGATAAAATTTCATTGAAGGTCAAGGAAAAATTCAGGCTGAAGTTGTAGTTGTTCGGGCACTTCACATTTGGCATCCAGAAATCTGCTTCCTCGCCATGGCACTGAGCACAGTAGATGTTCCTATACATCAGACCTGTCTTCCTTCCAGTAACGGGGATACTGCGAAATGCGTCGTTTGTCTCCTCGGCAGTGCATAGATCGGCAGTTTCTTTGTTCAAATAACCCCGGGGACATTCTACTACAACCTGTATATGCGACCACGTTGACACACCACAGAATGTAATACATTTGATGTAGTTGTACATATCCCTGTCTATGTGCTTTTGTGTTGAATTGTCAGCATCGACGCAACAGTCATCATATAACGAGCAGAGATCATCACAAAAACAATCATAGTTTCTCGGGAAGTGGTAATGACTGAAGGGATGCGGATCTTTTTTGTTGTTGCAATACCATCCTTGGCAGGTGAAGTCCGTGAGGGTCGCACTGTCTTCAACCTCGCACTGTGTTTGTACCACAAATATACATATGACATATGCCAGCATCAGGCAAAAGTTTGCTTGGTGTTGTACAAGCATTTCCCTGATGTTGAGGCTCTTTCCTCCAAGCTCACACACAGAGGATCACCAAACGGTTTATGCATTAACTAATCAACTGTATATACACAGGGCAACACTACAGAGAAGCTCGCGACATCTCCTCATTGGTTCGCGTACCAATCCCTCAATCGTAAGCTCTGGCTGGACAGCTATCGATCAGCTTCCGTAGGGGTGGTAAGCTTTCCGTGTCATATTAACGGATACGTTGTGTAATTATATAACAAGTACTTATTATGATTATCACCTCTTGTGAGTCTCCGTGGCAATCTCACCATGTGTTAATCTGCTGTTCGTAATGAGACACCTCTTGTTGACTACAGAACAGAACAACATTTCATTTCTCTCAGGCCGTGTGCATCGGCATATTAGGTACAAACAGTATTTTACATTGTGGTGGACAGAGGTTAATCGGAAGATTTTTACAATTTTCATCATAATGTAAACAAATTTACATGGTTTCTTTTGGACAGAGTGCTTATGGCAGTTAAATAATTGCTGGAGTTGGTCTTTTCGAATAGTGTTTTGGGATGTAAATGTCCCTTAGTTCATTGAAATATTTACATTTGAAGATTTAGTGAAATTCATCTCCAATGTCAAAACAATCACACATCTTGCATAAACGTTCATTCAACGGACTTTTATGCCATCTTCCGGTTTCTATTTGCAGGCGGTGACAAGATGTCCTAAAGAATATAGCAATTTAAAGGATAATTGGGGAGGGATGTTTATGAAATATGTTTGACGTTTACTGGCGATTATGAAAATACGGTATGAAGAGCATGTACTAGAATTTGAAATATCCACTATGCAAGATTGCCAACATGTATAAGAGAGTTTTAGAGACATATGATTTCAACCAGGAGAAGGATATAAAACTCTGTGATATCCAGACATTGGAAATATCTGATTCATCCAAAATAATTTTAATAAAGTCCGTTGATTTACAATTGGGTCTCTATACAAGACTGAATACAATACAAACGATAGTCTGCTACATTTTCTTGACATAAGCTTCGACAAGACATTTAACATTCTTAAGTCAACATCTTGACATAAACTTCGACAAGAAATTTAACATTCTTAAGTCAACATCTAGACGAAGGAGGGTTCTACCTAGTTCTCCATAGAGAATTGTTAAAGGTGTGCTTTTCTTTACGGGTAATAATTTTCTGAGAAACTGTACGTGAGCCTTTTCAATTAGTTTACGACGATCATAGCCCTATATTTCACAACCATACAGTAGTATTTGGTTTTACCATAGCGTCAAATAGATGGAGTTGGCGTTTAAAAGAGAGATTGTTTAATCGTGCCCTACGTAAGACAAAATACATTGAATTCGTTGCTTGGTCACAAAGAGATAAAACAGATTTAGAAAATCTATTATTGCTTTGGAAATAAATACCAAGATGTTTATATTCATCCACAAAATCCAAATAATGTTCATGTGCGCTAACTACCACGAACATCCCGTCCCAACGTGTTTCTTTGCAATAAAGGTCCCAGAATAATCTATGGTATTGTGACTTGTTGGACAATATTAGTTTCTTGTTTTCATGAATGTTGGTAGTATTGGTAGGTGTGTGGGCACTTCTTGTACATGTAAATTAGTTACATTCAGGTCAAAAAATGATCTGAGTCAGAACACTGACAGAACTGTATACATACTGTGTACATACATTGTCGTTGTAACAGGATATGTTATATGTAAATCTAGTGATGGAACGTAATTGTCAGCCAAATGTAAACACCCTCCACGGGTTGCTGTATACATGTTATATTAACCCGTGAAGATTCGGGGTAGAATAGGTCTTCAGCAACACATGCTTGCCGTAACAGGATCGGATGGTTAGGCTTGCTGACTTTGTTGATGCATATCATCGTTTCCCAATTCTCTTGATATCAATCGCTAGATTGTCTAGTCCGGGCTCGATTATTTACAGAACGCCGTCATATAGCTGGAATATTGCTGAGTGAGCACTGGCTTTGTCGTCCTGAAAGTAAAAACATTGACCCATACGCCTTGCAAACGGGACAACAAAGTGTGTCAGTATAGTTCCGATAGCAATGTTCAGTGACCCTTCCTTACACTGTTTGAAGTAATCTGTCATAGTGATGCCACTCCACACCATAACCAAGCCACCGCTCAATCAGGTTGACACTGGCTTGACGTTCATTTCGACGTCGCCAGACACAACCAAGTGAATTAGGGCTGATATAAAAACATGACACTTGATCAGTGACGATTTCCCCAGTTTCGTCGTTGTGTACACCATTGACGTCTGTTGGCAATATGACGATTTGTAAGTGGCGGCACAACATGTGACCGTCAAGCATGGAGATGAGCTGCTTGTTGACGATTCCTAATCGTCTGACCTGTAACTCGTACTCCAGTGGTCAGATGAAAGTGTGCAGCAATTTGATTGTTGTCGTTGACCTGGGATGTCCAGCATGGGGTCGAAGATTTTGTGTTTGTTGGTATCTGTTGCAGAGGCTGCTAATCACAGACTGTGAAACATTGAACGAATTGGCCACTTCACGCTGACTTCTGTCAGTTTCCAGCATGACAAAAGCCCGCAGATGCTCCGCGCATTGCAGATGGTGCGTCGCCAATTCATACACAAACAGGGGGCACGGGTGGCCGAGTCGTCTAAGGCACGCTATTCGCTGTGCAGTATTGCGTCCCATGGGCATGCCAGAAACCTATGATTGTGGGTTCGAATGCCGGTTCGCCCCGATTATGTTTCTAGGTTTGTCAGCACCATACCCGTGCTCGTGGATTTCACCGAAGTGGTATGAGACCTGCATCATTTCGGGCTTTCCTCCCACATTAAGCTTGACACGCCGTGATATAACTGGAATACTGTTAAAAGCGGCGTTAAACCCAACTCACTCACTCACTCATATACAAATAATGAATGAAATCAAGTAATGAAGCAATAAGATTGACATAAATATTTGTCAATAGACATCAATCGACCTTCCTTGAAAGTGTGAAAATGAGGAATGACCCACCTGAATTAGATTTAAAAGAGACCAATGAAATAGACTTATCTGTTTTATATTTTGATCTATTGATACCAATTCAGACCGACAAAATCAGTCCACAAGAATGTGGTTTATCTTCAAACAAGTATCGACTAGTTAACTTTGCCTTCAATAATCCAGCAGCCCTAGCGTTTGATCTCCCCATTTCACAACGTTTGAGATGCTACCGAGCATGCTCTTCCAATGAAGATTTTGAAGGCGTCATACGAATTATAGTCATGGTGTGATTCATAAACACATGCCTATGATATATTTGGAATCGTACTCTGGACTCTTATTTTGTCTTATTTGCCTCGATTCTACCACAAGGCAGCGCCTCCGTGGTCTAGTGGTTGAGCGTCCGCCCGGAGAGCGGAAGGTCCGGGGTGTGATCCCCGGCCGCGTCATACCAAAAGACGTTAAAAGATGGTACTTGTTGTTACCCTGTCTTGAGCTCGGCATTAAGGGTCTAAAACAAGGACTTGTCGGCTCGGAGTCAGTATACTGTCTGAGTGGGGTATTCATTTTAAACTGCGGCGTGGTATCTCAGTGAGCTAGTACTTTAAAATGGCATCAGTCCGGACTAGAACAAGCCGCCGCACAAACACACACACGTACATGTACGTCGCTATATAAGTGCAATAATCTTGGACGCGACGTTAAACCCAATTTCACCTCACCTCACCTCTACCACAAGGACAAAACAAATTCAATCTCTTCGGTTATAGATGGCGGAATGATTGGTGATGTGGCATCGGTCGTACCAGTATTTTCATCATGTTGGAAAGGCGACTTTAGGGATCAGAGTAAACATCGGTGTTATCAACATATATTGTTATCTTTCATGTACCCAATCCATGCTTTATGGGTGAACCACTTTAACGAGACACAATACAATCACGTAGGCATATATGCTTTCAGCATTATTCAAACATCCCTATAGGTCATTTTGAAACCTTTGTCTTGTTTAAATTTGTTGCAAAATACGCACCACACGTATGACGCCATAACAAATTTCAGATGGGAAGTCTTAGCAATGTGACGCAGTAGACATGGCGTTGTAAGAACAGCAAAACGTTCTTTGCAACCGTTAATGAAGGAATATCAGTATTTGAAACGGGCGTGTTTATGTTCAGATATTTTCATCAAATCAACTCGATACCTCAAAACTAGCATGGCTTTTTTGACACAAAAAACATGCGTATCGATAGCCTAGGACTCAATGCATAAAACACACACTTGCAGTGGTTTCATAACTCAGTTAATTTTGCAGCCTGAGACCAAAAACAAACAAGGCATATATCTCTTATTGACCTCCACACACTGGAATGAGTGCGTTTGGTTTTTGGCTGTTTTAAGCAATATTCCAGCAATATCACGGTGGGGGACACCAGGGGAGTCTAACCCGAGTCTCCGGCGTGACGAGCGAACACTGTAACCACGAGGCCCCCCCCCCCCCCCCCCCTTCCCCGCCACACACACACGCACGCACGCACGCACACGCACGCACGCACGCACGCGCATTGGAGGAAGATGGTGTATTGAAATAACGAGAAGTCAACTTTTACTTCACAACTACGTTTATTAGACTGTGACCTGACCAGAACTGTTAAAGCCGGGGTGGCGTTGATGACAAGTGGAGAGTTTGTGCAGAAGTACATAAGCCACTGGCGCATGATACAATTACAATACTTACAGTATTCAAAGCTATGGAAATTGACCACTAATAGCATTTCGTTACAGTTATGGACATATTCTTGCCTTATGCAATACAGTGAAATGACATCAGCGAACCCACCATCCACACAGTTATTATATACTGAGTCAAATTAAAAACTTCACATTTTTAAAAAGTAATCCCATATATGATATACAACAGACAAATGAATCAGAGAAGGTAATTTTTAATCATAAATGTCCAAAGAATTTTAATTAACGGTGGTAACCATAATTTGTTCCAAGCACCTACGGTATTCGGTAATAACATCAACAGTATAAATCATAAGTCCCAAGGACGAGAATTTGATGGCACACAAGTTCAGTAGCGTGTATGGCCACCATGTGCGTTGACAACTGCCACACAACGCCTCCGCATGGACCTTGTGATGCTTGTGAACACATGATTGGGAAGACGACGCCATTGTTGCTGCAAAATGGTGCCAAGATCTTGCAAGTTCTGTGGTTGGTTCTGGAGAGTGCGCAGACTTCTGCCAAGAGCATCCCAGACGTGTTCGATGGGATTGGGGTCGGGAGACCTTGACGGCCAGTCCATGACGTTGACTCCCGCATTCTGACGGAAATTCCTTGTCAAATTGCTGTGTGGGGTCTGGCATTGTCGTGTTGGAAGATCAAACCGGGTCCATGTGCTGCCATAAAAGGCAGAACGTCTGGTGCCAGTACCTGGTCACGGTAAGCAGCAGCGTTGAGGTTGCCACGGATGACAAGAAGCCTGGAACGTGCATTGCCACAGAAAGCACACCACACCATGACACTTCCGCCTCGAAATCTGTCAACTTCCTGTACACAACACTGGGCGTAACGTTCATGGCGGCGCCTCCACACCCTCGCCCTACCATCAGCAAATCGAAGATTAAATCAGGATTCATCACTGAAGACGACTTAATTCCAATTCCTCTGAGTCCATCGTAAGTGTCGCTGTATGCTCACATCGTTATAGGATGGTACTATTTCTAGTGGGTTGCCATTTGAGAAATACGTGTTACTCTTCTTCAGGTTCTCCCTATTCTAAATATGATAACTTTACTTTTGTCGAAATTCATTTTTAGCTGCCACTTTTCACAATATCCCACCAACGTATTAAGCCACTTTTGAAGACCTACGATAGAACTTCCTATTTGTTTGCTTTTGTCTGCAAATTTCACATCAAAAGACGTTAAAAGATGGTTCTTATTGTCTGATTTTAAACTGCGACATGGTATCTCAGTTTGCTGGCACTATAAATTCGGCATTAATCCGGACTATATCACGCAGCCACACACACACACACACACATGCATGCACATCGCTATATAGTACTATTGGATGCGACGTTAAACCCCATTTTACCTCACCACCTGTTGAACGACTTCTGAATAAATCAATGCATAAATGAGCAGCCAGTCTGTATAAACATTCTCTATCGGGGCCGAACTGTTGGGCTTTTCCTGTCTCCATGATATTAATAGCATCCATATATTTTATATATTTTTTTGCTGATTTCTTTATCTAACAGAACATTATCTGCAGTAACCTATACCAAATTGCTATTTATAGAACACAACACTAGTCATTGAGGCGGAAACAATTGGGGGTTTAGCTATAGTCTGTTTGGACTGTTCACCTGCCAACTTTTTCATCAGGCTTTCATTGAAGATTTGCTTATAGGTGAGCGAAACTCACCATTTACCTACACCAGTAAAGGAATGCATATGATTAAATACTCATCGCGCGCACTAGAAAACGCTTCACTTCATGATCCCAGGGTGTTACAATTTGCAGATTAAATGACTGCGTACTGGGAAGAGAGCACCCACACGGCACAATCACATGAAAGCATATATGTTGAAATCACACATAAGCTTCAACAACACTAGAATTGCTAATACATTGATTGAACAAGTCATGACAACATGAATGGACACACTGTCCCTGTTCTGTGAATAAAGCGTTTGCTACTTATTGTCCCAAATACCTCTGCTGGTGGGTTTACTCCCAGTCGCGTTGTTATCGTTGTTATCGTTGTTATCAATGTTGTCCTGTATCCGGGTTACAGACAATTGGGGCGTGTGTTCACTCTGCATTTTCCTCATAAATAAAAACAATTATACAAATCGAATGAATTTTCTGTGCAGAGAACACAGTCAACAACACTTTTACAATAATTTGCTTATCTAAATCGCCAATTGCAGATTAATTAACTCAACACTCTAACGAGTGAATAACCTCGGCTGGGTTAAATAACGGGGGAAAACTACAGAGGGCATATCCTAAGAATAAGTCACTTGGACCATAAAAGAGAAGACAACGTGTGACTCTCAACCTAGCGTAAAAGACTAGAGACTCAGACACTTTGTATTGAGCGAGAAAAAAGGGTGATCACCAGACCGTGATGGGCTAGTTTTACTACCCGGTGCGAGTGAATTAAAATTAAAATTTTCTACCGCATCATCAATATTGCAGCCACAGAGCGATGAGAACATGGTATTCATAATAACACCGTTGTTGACAAAGGGCAGTTAACAGTAATATATATCACATATTTCGTATTAAAACAAACCTGGTGAAAATGAAAACACATCAATATTTTATAGATTAAACTTTAGTCTTATCAATTAAAACCAGGCTAAACATCACCAGCCAACGAAGCTAGGACATCTTAATGGACACTATGGGGATTTATAGTACCTATGCTTCCTGCATGATTACCAAGTAGGATTTACGAATCGTCATCAGTAGTACGTAATAATCCAAGCCAATAGTAAAAAAACCCACAACCAATGTTGTCGTACACTAATCAATATCATATACATGCACGTTGATCAAGAGTGGATTTACGTTCTGGTAAGTGAACAACACTTTTACACTTCATTAAGCCTCCGAGTTGCACCACTAATACTCTCAGTTGATGATAATATCATCCTTATTTTAAAACACATATCAATTATCAAATATTGATCAAGAATATAAATTGCGGAGGGACTTCCATCTGCAGAGGGTCAAAGCTAAAGCGCTGTCGGGAATGCTAGAAAATGCTTTTCTGGCTTTATTTAATAAATATGAGTCATCGGGCTATGAAAAATTGACCTAATCTAGCCTATCCTAACTGACACTGTCATTACCTTAAAAATGTACATTTAGAGGTAAAACGATGATAGACTTACAAAATATTCGTGTGTTGTCATGCATGTTTGAAACGGCCTATAACCTGAGGTAATTACCTAACACCTGTCTCGCTTGAGGTGTTTCTCACACCGGCCCGTGCATTCTCACAAGGTGCAAATGACACCCGAGTTGGGGTGGTCTCAAAATATTGCTGTTATTGTACTGAATTGGCACGTGCGTTGTCGGGAGAGCAATTTAGGATATGTACTGTATTTTATTTGATTAGATAAATGATGGAATAGCTAAAAGCTATGAAACGGGATATGTACTGGAATTCGAAGTTTCCGGTTTGGGAATCAAGAAATATTTTTTTTTTTTTATAGATGATTCCTTGAGGTAGCATCTATCTCCGCTGATGGCGTATATGAATCTGTACTATCACCCAAAAGGTATGATAACTGGTTCAACAAGGCTGATAGCTAGCAAAGACTTCGTTGATCCTCCCTTTGATACGTGTGAGTTTGAATGTTGTGTTATAGTCAGCCAAGATATATAGGCTCAACGGAATTGAGCCCACAATGTCTGACTGGCGTAGTAAGTCAACGTGACCGTGTTGTGCCGCCACATATGTCTTGTACTTTACTGGTTCCTTATTCAGCCGAATTTTCTCCATGAACTTTCGTGTCAGATGGTCTGAAGTAGACAATGTCATATATTCCTGTATGGTCGCCTTCAGACTACTCATGGTTGGCGACACTGTATCTGGTTCCCGGATGTTGTATTAACTGGCGTTATCCATGACTATGACACTGAGGTAGTTTAAAATGGGCAATAGCTGATGTTCCAACCAGTCTATGAACACATCTCCTCCTGTAATTTCCTTATGGAAATCACCAGTTTTCTTTTTCACCCCCAAAACTAGCACACATCCATCAATACGCCCCAGATCACGGATTGCGGCGTTCAAAACAATGACAGATTACCTTTACCTGATGGTACCATGGGTGCTTTTTGTCTACTGCCGATAGCCACATGTAGTCAGTGGAATGATACATCAAGATAAATGACTGTGATGAATGGTGATAATGTGACCTCATTGACAGGATGGAATATTTCCCCCTGAAAACTGCTCAGTCATCGGGGGTACCTTCTGCTCATAAAGCTTGTACACTATACACCTAATTAATCATTCTGTATCTAAGCTGTCTAATATCCTTTTACGTCCCGGTTTTGAGACCACCCCCATACCTTTTTAGTTTTATTTATCATACCGTCGTCGACTTGATGTATTGAACTGAAAATCCCAGAGCTTGGGCAGTTCGGTAATTCACCCTATCTAAACTAATAAATGGTTGGTTCCCTCTATCTCTCTAAAGTGTGAAGAACTTGTATACATTTCCCAGTACAGACTCCATATCCTGTACCATGGCTATGGCTATGTGAGTGTAATGTAACTTGCATCATGGGAGCAGTGTGGATAAAACAAACGCAGCGTCATTTTGTTATTTTAGAAGATGCACATCTAGAATTTTGTCCATGTGATTTTTTGTGTTGATTAGATGTTTTCGACAGACTACATTATTATCATTATAACGGAGTCACGTGCGAATATTTCCATAGTCCGTTTTAGACTGCCATCATTGGATCCGAATTTTTCTCCTGTAAAATTGTCGATAGGACTCCTTTTGACCGAAATACTTCAAACCACAGGTAGGTCGATGGGTAGTTATCTGATATTTCAATAGCAACAATCTGTAAAAAAAATCGCTCCTTTTTTAAGGGTGAATAAGCATTTTTTCTAGCATTTCCGACAGTACTTTAGTACGAACCTCAACAGGAATTGTCAAAGGCAACGGCACCTCAACATGTTTGAGTCCACTTTATTCTTTCCTTCTTAATAGGGGCGATGGGATAGCCTGGTGTTCCCCACAGTGATATTGCTGGAACCCAAGTCATCCCTTCTTCTTAATAACTTTCTTTCCATTTTGGTCAACCGTTCAGTAATTTGTTCCACACTTTGTGCCTCATTTTGTTTGTGGTAGAGGCTGTGGTTCTGGTTCTAGTTATGACTAAGGTAGAGGTTCTAATCGTACTTCAGTCTGTATTTCAGAGGTATATGTTGTGTGTACTTCTTTGGAAAGTGTTTACTTGTCCACGTCCCAACATCTTGCTGTCTAACGTGCATTTTC
The DNA here is from genome assembly GCF_023055435.1 of Haliotis rufescens. Lineage (NCBI taxonomy): Eukaryota > Metazoa > Mollusca > Gastropoda > Lepetellida > Haliotidae > Haliotis > Haliotis rufescens. Next base: position 52,440,575 of record NW_025963779.1, on the reverse strand, counting down.
TATTTTGTGGCCTTCGGAGGACACTGGGGCAGACACAAGATATTGTGGATTGGTGATCATGATTGTTCTCCAACAAGGAACTCTCCGACGACGGCGGGGGACAGAGGCAGCTCAGCCGACACGAGAGAGGGGAGGCCAAGCTGCAGCAAGTTGCCGAGGAAAACTCAGATTAAAAACTCCGGCAGAAAGGTACAGGTAATGAAATAGAGACTGCCATTCCCGAGTAAGCCTGTACATTCACAACAGAAGATACAACTAACTTGGGTGGATTTCTTGAACGCGGGTTCTGATGATTTCCATGGCCCCTCGCCCCATGGGGTACATTCGTGAACAGGTCGATAACGTCGTAGCTGATTAAGGTTCCTGGTTGGGGGATGTCGAGAATCTTCTTACAGAAACTTTCCAACCCAGTCACGGATCCATGGTCTCCCGAGATCGACGGATGCCTAAAAATAACGACAAAAAGACATGACCATCCTGTACAAAAGATGATATTTAAGTATACAAATAAATAAAACAGTTCGTTATTTTTATTTATTTAACGAAAGAAAACGAATTGAGCACATGTTTGTGTTTAAAAAAATAATTAGCCCCAAATATAAATATTAAGAACAAAATGCTGATCGCAATGTCACAAAAATGCATATTTCTTTGTTACCGTTGCTGAACAGAGCTGCACTTTAATTTGGTATATATCTGAACCACCACGTATTTGTATACCAATAGCGAATTTGTAACAGACTCGGAAACCCAGCTAGAGTGCTACTTGCTAGCATGGTGCTATCTTCAAGACATGACATTAGCCCCATTGTAATCTTCATCCATAGTAAGCTACCGATCATATAAATATTTCGGTGCACCTTTAGAATACAGCACCACAGCGTCTCGTGGGAACGATCTCTGCCGTAGGTCACATGTCACTGAGACAAGCGATCAGTTTTTTGTGAGATTCGTCGGACGCGAACTAGCGACATTCGGGTGGTCAACAGCTAACCAACACTGTTAAACTAAAAATTAACCGAGTCATGCCTGAGACTTTACGGAACTAAACGGAAAGGGTCGAACATGTGATGGACACTTACGAAGCTTAGGGGTAGGCATGGTGTGTCGTGACTTTAGTCTATGGACACTTACGAGTGAATATATACATATATGTATTTGCGAAACAAAAACATGAATTTTGAGTAAAGAAAAATATTCTCGCCCATGGGCCAAACCTTTTTCTCGCCAATGGGCGAAATATTTCAATATCGCTATAAAATCGTTTAATTAAGTTAAAATGAGTTAAGTTTTGTGTCATGATCCTTGAAAGATATACATATATGTATTTGCGAAACAAAAACATGAGTTTTGAGTAAAGGAAAATATTCTCGCCCATGGGCCAAACCTTTTTCTCGCCCATGGGCGAAATATTTCAATATCGCTATAAAATCGTTGAATTAAGTTAAAATGAGTTAAGTTTTGTGTCATGATACTTGAAAGATATACATATATGTATTTGCGAAACAAAAACATGAGTTTTGAGTAAAGGAAAATATTCTCGCCCATGGGCCAAACCTTTTTCTCGCCCATGGGCGAAATATTTCAATATCGCTAAAAAATAGTTGAATGAAGTTTAAATGAGATAAATTTTGTGTCATGATACTTGAATGAATACATTTAATGTATTTGCGAAACAAAAACCTGAGTTTTAAGTAAAGGAACATATTCTCGCCCATGGGCCTACCCATGGGCCAGTCTTCGCCCATGGGCAGGCCCATGGGCAGGCCCATTAAAAATGATGCCCGGTCCGGACGGCCATCAACCAGTACCAGCCCTGAAAACATTGACACTGTACACAAACTAGTGATGGGAAACCGCCGCGTTACTCTCCATGAGCTAGAAGAAACAACAGGCCTATCATATGGATCCATACATAATATAATTCATGGCAAACTCCACATGTCCAAAGTGTGTGCCAGATAGGTCCCGAGAATGCTTACAGATGACATGAAGCTATCAAGGGTCACCATCAGTGGAGCCTTGCTAACTCGGTACAACGCCAACCCAGATGATTTTCATTTTAGGATTGTAACCAGTGATGAAACCTGGGTTTACCATTATGATTCGAGAGCAAACAGGAGTCGATGGAATGGAAACACGCCACTTCTCCAAAGACATAGAAGTTCAAAGCCACCAGATCCACCAAGAAGGTTATGATGACCATCTTCTGGGACAGCAAAGGAGTGATTCACATCGACTACCTGACCCATGGCACCACAATGAATGGGGAGTATTACGCCAAATTATTGAAGCAGGTGCGCCAATCCATCAAGGTGAAACGCCGTGGAAAAATCCGTCGTGGAATTCTGCTTCACCAGGACAACGCACAAGTCCACACGAGCCGTGTTGCAATGACAGCCGTGCACGAATGTGGCTACGAACTCCTCCCTCACCCACCCTATTCTCCAGACCTAGCCCCCAGTGACTTCCACCTCTTTCCCAGGCTGAAAAAACACCTCCGGGGCCGGAGATTTGAAGATGACGATGAGCTAACTGCTGCTGTGGAGGGTTGGTTAGGGGACCAGAATGTTGACTTCTACCGATCGGGCATCAGTGACTTGCAAACTAGGTGGAACAAGTGTGTGGAGTTGGGAGGGGACTATGTTGAAAAAATAATGTAGTAACAATCCAATTCTTTTACTTTTTCTGTGTGAGGCTCAAAACTTTTTGATATCCCCTCGTACTTCAGTGTTTACAAACAAACGTAGGGTCGTCCTTGTCATTGGGCGATCGAGTCAGAATAAAAAAATCCGGAATCTTGAGAAACTACTGGGATAATTGTTATCAGTATCAAAACAATAGTCAAATATACTGAAAATCGCTATCCAACTGGGACGTAGCTGAGGCATTTTACAAGTCTTGGCAACTTTGGAGTTATAAATTGCGAAACAATTTAGCGTGGCAGAGGACATAAGCCCAGCGGGATCAGTTTCCATATCTGTGCTTGTAAACCTCTGAGGCTTGGGGCCTTTTTCGCAATTTTAAACAGTTGTGTTTGGCCGAAGTAAGCCCGATTGTTACCTAGTTTCTTTTTGTAGCTGTCAGTACGTTTGACTCCGTACTTCGTAACGTTATGACAGGACAGGTAATCTCTAAAAAAAAGTGACGTGACTTAACGTAACTTCTCGTTGATAAAGGGCAGGTACTCTAGAAGGCGGACCGATGGATTGCCGCGAAAGCAAGTAGAAACAATATGTGTAGGCAATTCTTATTCTGCCTATATGTAGTTACGCATGTGTCTGAGAAAAAGGTTTCAGTTGGAATCATATTGACTGCTGTCGCTGACCGTCTGACGTAATATATATTAATGCACTCATTCCAGGTAAACTTGCAACGTTTTGTTATGTTTGTGAGAGATAAAACCAGTTTTTTCGACGACAAAATTTAAGAATGACATTATTTGATAAAGAGGTTATCACGTGAGTGTGTTTGGGGATGGTAAACATCATGCATTAGGAACAAACATTGTATTTTGCGAGTCCTGGCGATCTAAATACATCGCGTTTATTCCCAATAAAGAAAATGTCCACACCAAAACACACCCGCTTGAAAACAATCTATGTCTTAGGTATTGAAAAGATCAAATATATTATTTCAAGATAAAAACACATTACCATTTGAACTAAGAATTTGAATCAGAAAAAATAACTGAAAAATCAGTTTATTTATATTTTCATTTCCTAAAACAAATCAATAAAAATGATATTGCTTTTTAACAGATATACCACAAATATGATCCTTAACCATATAATTAAACTCATTAATTATGATTCTATTCTATCAACATAACATTACTATACTGCTTTTTACTTTCCCAGGATGGAATCTGAATGTGGATCATGGGGAAGAGCACCTGTCAATTGATGATCTGAAATGTTTGATTATCATGGAGTTGAATTCTTGGCTTGGTACTCATGGTCGAAACAAGTTAAGTTAGGTGTTAAGGACGTTTTAGTGAACCGGAGCCATGAAAAACTGTCTTGATTTTGATTGCTCTGAGGACGGTACTTAATCAGATAATGAAAGGGAAAAACGCGTGAGAATTGAAAATATTTCACATTCCTGGAAACTGACTGATTCTACTGATAATTCAGAACTCTCTACAAGGTTGTTGACAATTATTTTCATTAACATAAAAATCCTGTTTCGGCAACATATGAGTGTATTTGACAGGCAGATGAAGAAAGAAAAAAAATTGTGCAATCGATGTTACCATCAATGAAAACTAATGTTCAAACAGGTAATAGTGGCAAATCTTCAGAACACTGTTCTCTACATATGAGTGTTTCTCAATAACAGGTTATGTTATTAATGTTATTAATGTTATTATTTTCACTTTAGCTACAACCCCAAAACCCGCATGTACATCTAATCAGTAGGCCAAGACCACTTTTGAGAAAGCCCAGTCCTAGAAGGATTTTTGATATCATATATTCCAAAACAGAAAATGATAACCATGTAGATAAAATAACATCGTATGCTGGAGTGTACAAAGCTAGACTATGTCCGGACAACTGACTGAAAGATGATTTTCCTTCGGATGTATAAAAAATGACGTGCTGAACATGCCAACATGAACAGTTTCCTCGATATTCTTACAGCAGATTTCAACTACTGTGACACCATAGACGTTGCCTCTGATGTTCTGATGTGTTTGACTCAAATGAATTAATTTGATTGCTAATCCAAACTTGTTTGAGATTTATTGTCTTGATTTGAGTTCAGAAACTGACAATTAATCGAAGGAAATATTCTAGACGGTTGGGTGATTCAACAATTTGTACATATGGATTTATATCCCAAGGCTTGAAAATTACATGCATCGAGTCACGTTGTCCTCTAGCACGCGCGGGTCTTCGAGTTCAGACCGTAATTATGAGATCATATTAATATATTTCAAGCGAACAATTATTTCACCTGGTAATAATGTTCATATCCGAAACGTGTTGATGTGGAAATCGTGATTCATGAAAGGACATTTCCGTAACTCTATCTCTGGGGGTACCATTAAAAGATTATGCATCAGAAATGAAAGGATCCTATTTCTAAACATGATCTTTATGTCACATCGTGTTGTATTTTCTCGTTCCGAAATACTAATTTAGACACAAAAGTCATTTCATTTGAAACTTATGTTGGACATTTGACGTCCACTCTTATAATTTGTCAGACTTATCAGTTAATAGTTAGCGAATTGTTTGGGGCACCTCAGTGCCTGACATATGCAAAGTCGATAACCGAATATGTATTAACAAATGTTGTACCTCTTTTTTTATAGTTTTCATTCCGTGATCTATGGGGCTTTGGTTACATAACGTGGTGACCATCATAAAGTTTCATATGTTTTTTCAGAGGTTCTGCTCAATATGTCAACACTGACAGCGAATGTCTGAAATTTACTGAGATAACAATATAAAAAAAATGTTGTATAGGTCAAAAGCTACTTTAACCTCCCAATTTCCAAAGTCTCAGTCGTTGCAACGTAAGTGAGGATTCAAACAATGGCTCATGGTTTATGTAAACGCAGTATCTTACATTGTACCTCTTGGGTTATTGGTGTGATAATATGCGGGGGATATGAAATTAGTAATGTAAATATAAATATGTATCTGTATCTGTGATGATGTAAATCTATTTCACATAGTGCCGATGAAGTGCCGATCGTTTCGTTTTCAAACATGTTACAAAAATATATTAACAAGTTTTTGTGGTAATGTTATCTTTTTAAACATATACTTTGAGGTGCAGTAGAACGATTTTGAGCTGGATGAGAGTGATATGAAAACCCCTTCAAATGACGCTCTGACGAGAAGACATCCAGCTCACCAGATTCAGATTCAGTTTATTCTCAAAGAACCCGGTGAGGTTTCCACGCCACCCACCAATCTCGTAAACAAGAAACTTCAAAGTGCACCACGATTCGCCTTATTGCGTACACCTAAGATATGAGCTGCCTTCACGCGAAGACGCCCGTTTATATTAACACTGTCGGTGGCAATTGAACATGGTGGATGGACACATAGAGACACATTTCAGATGGTGTAAATTTTGCAAATTAAAGAAAGATGTTTGAGAAATGAATTTCACTTTTTGCTTGAGTATCCTTCCCCAATCTGATGTGATTAACATGTACATGATATGTTGTGATAAGCATATGAATTAACATTAACAACAGGTAATAACATAACCAGAAGTACACATATAATTGGATGAAGCCAGATGTACAGGTAATGAAGATGCAGGTATAAACGTTGTAACATGCTCATTTGGTAACTTATGAAACATATGCTTTATTAGGCAGACGGGATGAACAACTGGGCTGTATGGGGGCTTGTGTCCGGGTACTCTCCCAATGTCAGTCAACAGATTGGGAGGCACCAAGAACAATGGGGAGTCAGACAACTTGGTCTTTGGGATGCAGGCGTGTCATTTCGAAAGCGAGGTCCGCGTATTTACCATGTTTTTCTTGAATCTTGTCAATCACATTAGTGTCAAAAGGGACAGAAAATTCAATAATATAAATGATTTCATTGGATTTATTAAAAAGGACAAGATCAGGATTGTTGGCCTGGATACGTCTGTGGCCGTTTACGGCCTATTCCAAAGAATTTTGTATTTATCTTTTTCCATGATGCCCTCTACATATTCTGAGTCGTACCATGGATGGACCTCTGTGTCAAAACCATAAGACGGTAATAGAGTGATCGAGCCACGCCATCATGTCGCGTAAGATACTGTGTTTGTGCCAAAGCTTGACATCCACTGACAATGAGTTGGACAGTCTCATTAAATTCATTACATAATCTACATTTCGTATTTACATTTTGATGCAAAATCACACATTGACGGTTTTGAGTTAGAAGTGACTGGTCCTGAGCAGCAAACAGCAAGCCTCTGTTTCACTTTTCAGGCCAGACGACTTCATCCAGGCGAAGGACTCTGCAGGGTTGATGATCTTCTCAACACACTTCACATAAACTCGATGCAGTGGTCGTTCAGGTAGCCTCTCCTTTAAAAACTGAGTCTGGGCCGACTTGATATGGCACTTCGCTTGGTTGACACTCATTTCTGTATTATTATTATTATTATTATTATTATTATTATTTGTTAAAGCTCCATTTTCCACTAGGATCATCAGACGGTGTATCAAATTCAGGTAATAGAGGATATAAGCATACGCTTCAATGCGGACATGTCAAGACATCATGCTGGCATATAGACCTATGTAATCCACAGACTATACAGATAATTTGATATACAGAAAGCTTAAACATAACCCGACCGCTGATCTTTGCCACAACTTTCGATACCCTTTCTCTATTGTGTTGACCTCAGAGGCGCGATGATCCTCAGAACAATTCCGGCTTAGTACATGTACACAATGCAACATTTTACAGAGGCTAAAGGCAAGATCACGCAGTGACACGATGTAAACTTTACAGATAACGGCTTTTGCATTTCTAGTTCCTGGATGTTTTTTTGTGTAAAAATATTTATTTGATACACGCGTAAAACCCTTATATACTTCGTATATTATATTATTTAATTTACATCTTAAATGATAAACAGATTAGACATTACCAACAGAAGGGAACTAGAAGTGAGTACCACTGGCTGTCACATTCTGAAATAATGCCGAAGCGACGTTAAATTTTAACTCACTAACTACATTCCTAAAAAAAGCTCGACAGTCCTGTTTGCGGTCATTACTTTTAAAGTCTGATTGAATCAAATATAATGCAATACATTCAATGATAGAATAGAAATAAAATATGCCTATACTTATTTTATTGTTTAAATAAACGTATTACCCATTTAAACATATATCATTTCCGAATTGTTTGGAAACACGTGTGTAAGAACACTTGCGTGTAATCTTATTGACTGATAAGCGAATTTTAACCTTTCTGGCATTATTTTGTTGACTCCGTCATTCATTCACACTTTCAGTAGATTGACGATAAACGTAAAGAAGAGGTGCTTCCGTGTTATGTAAGTTTATTCAGTGAAACAAACTTACACGATGATATGCCCCCCTGCACCCTACTGCACCCCGGTGAGAGGCTGCCAAAGTGGGCAATCAGTTTGCGAGACGAACATCTGTATTTACTACTGACCAAAAATAAGGGACCTGATGAAAGGTGTGATATAGATTAATATCTATACAATTAATTGCGGCGGTGTAGATCAATATCTGGTGTATCCACAGTGTTCGGCGATACATGAAGGACACCTTGATGGCATACTATTGATTAACAGGCGCGTTGTTACCCTTTGGTATTGCCCGCCATTCCGCCTGAAGAGCTACCACAAGCTGGGCCACGTTGGCGGGTGCCGGGTCTCTGTTCAGATGGTCAAATAAAACTAAAACAACTAGTGTAAGAAATGAAGAAGGAAATTATTTCATTCCTGTGTCACGTATTGTATACATATTATATATTATATCTATGTATAACACAAACTAAAATAAGCTGTACAGAAAGTATACTAGTTAACATACTACTAATAACCATATTTAAAACATTGCAATGTTGTGGATTGTCACAGAAAAATAAAAACATTGTGCAAATTATGTATGCTTATATAACATACTTAAGCATACAGAAAGCATATAAACTAGAATAGGACTTAATTTTTGCTCACTGACAATTAACGATCTACAATATGCCTGTACGTTAGCAATGGTAATATGGCGAACAGTGCATCTGTGACGAACTCTTACATGTCTGCCCATGTCAAATCTATAAATAGGTTTAACTGATCGAAATCCAGTGATTTTCACATGAACAGTTTTCACAATGTCATGTTAATGATTGCCTCATTCATTAGCACCTGCGGTCAGGCTGAGACTACACTTATCCCCCTATTGTTCCACGGTCTACTGCTTGTTGTTTGTCAGTGTTTGGACTATCTATCTTTTCCAAAGCGATTCTATATTCCTTTACTAAGATTTATTACATCTAATCATAATCTACCGATAGAAACTGGCCGCTGGGAGAACCTACCACGATGTGAGAGAACTTGCAATCTTTGTAAATCTTTTTCTATTGCTGATGAATTTCATTACATATTTTACTGTAAAACTCTCTGTGAAGCAAGAAAAATGTACTTACCATCTCTCATAACAAAATATCCAAGTATACTAAACTTTGTTAAATTATTTACAACCAAAGGCGCTAAAGAAATTATTAATCTATCAAAATACCTCTCGAAGGTATTATCTCTTACAAGAACAGTAGAATCTTAACTCCAGCCATCTTGTATAATATCTTGTATTTATTAATTCTGTATTTCATCATTGTGTATTAATTAATTTTTCATTTGTCTTTGTATAATGTATATGCTCTTGTACCACCAAACGTGGTTTTTGAGAATAAATGAACTTGAACTTGACATGTCAGGGGACTTAACGGGATAGTCCAATGTCCGAATCCGTACGCTTTCTCGTCGGGTATAATCGGTGACGACCTGGGTACGATGTGGTCTATTGTCATCTTGTTAAAAAAAATTGCCGATAATTCCAGCGAATGAAACAACGACAGGACGCAAAATTTCGTCAAAATATTGCTTGTCAGCAAAATGTCCATTAACAATAACCAATTCAATTGTCCGGTCATGTGTGATACTGCCCCACACCGTGACACAACCGCCCCCATACCGATCATGGTAAAAAAAAGTTGCCCTGGTATATCCCTCGCCTCTACGTCGCAAACAACGTTTTCTGCCATCTGTCTATCGGAGACAAAACCTTGATTCGTCTGTAAACATGGTGTAACGCCATGGTATTGCCTTGCCCACTCCGATCTTTGTCGCATATAGTAAATCTTCATAGTACGCCATATTTTCAGTAGGTGATGAAATTCGCCTCCCTGCTATTGGACGGACTTCCCCATTGATTAAGTGGATCAGATTTGAATCTTTTGCGAAGTGCAATGCGACGATCTTGTCTTGGTGTCGTTCTTTGTAGGCATGTCACGTTTAACCCCACACGTTTGAAGGTATTTGTCCCACAGTCGAGAAATTACACATTTTGATTTGCCAAACATTCGGATAACTGACACACGCACGGACACGGATTTGGACACACACACACGCGCGCACTGACACGGACTCGGGAACGGACATACACACACATACACACTGATACGGACACTCACTCACACACGCACAGACACTTACACACACACGGACTCGGACACTCACTAACGCACTCACGGACATTGACACACATACACGGACACTCAGACACAGACACATACACACACACGGACTCTGACATGGACACACACACACAAACACACACGGACACGAACTCTGTCACGCACTCACGGACACTCACTGACACACGCACGGGCACGGACACTCACTCACACTCACGGACACACACAAACACACACGCACGCACTCACGGACACTCACTCACACTCACGGACACACACACACGCAGGGACAAGAACACACACTCACACACGGACACTCACTCAAACACACACGGACACGGACTCTGTCACGAACTCTCTCTCTCACACACACACACACACACACACACACACACACACACACACACACACACACACACGCACGCACGCACGCACGCACGCACGCACACACACACACACACACACACACACACACACAATACAACCGCGTTTGCATTCCAGCGCAAAATTGGTCCCCGTTACCCAATGCTTGCCGTCGGGTGGTCACAGTGCATGACATATGTTACTGTGGCATTTTCTGGGACGTCAAGGATTATTCCTTATGCGAGCAGCCATTGGTTTGTCCGATGTAGACTAATTCACAGGCCGCAGCGATAGCACGGGTAAGGTGTTGATAAAGATAGACACATATTCAGGGCTAATCTGAGATTCGTATAAGTCAGCTCGTGTATAGAAGTTAAGGAATCATTGTGAAGAATTGTTAAATGTTAAATGAGTTGTGCAAAAGTAAATGTTTGAAGAACACAGTACGTAAATAAGGTGATGTCAGAGGAGCCAGAAGTCGCGTTGCGTCCCTGACGCGAACCAGAAGCCTTTGATCCACACTCCGGCGCAGTGGTGAACACTATTCATATTTATCTGTGATTACTGGTCAACATGTATGTCTAATACTGGTGAACATGGTTCATGATCGGGGGCAACTAATTTGGTGTAGCACCTGTTGTTTTAAGGGATTACCATGCTTCAGTGACCTGGAACCTGTAACAATAGGAACTGGCAATGTGAGAACACCCCGCAGTGGTGACTCAGCATAACACCACTGCCACAGGGTAATTTGCATATCACGTGACCGAACTTTTATTTTTCTGTAAACAAACGCGCATTTTCAGAAATCAGAATAGAACGGACTAATGCAAGTATTTGGGGGCGCTTTACATATTGTTTTGCATAATTATATAGATATGCTACTACAACTGCGACAGTGAGTTGCATGGCAATATATATTTACACATCAACGTGACCGTAACGCTAGCTCTCGGTAGGGCTTCGATGACAGCACGTGGAGTCGTACAACCAATGTAAATATAGGATAACTAGCCAAATGGAAAATAATAGTTTTTTACGATTTAGGATATTTTCTTAATGAATGCTAACCATTCTATGAAATATGCTTATCTAGTTGTCAAGCTTTGTCAAAAATGAAACAGATGAAAAACATATGCAATATGTTGAATAGACTGTGTAAGATGTGACGAATCGTCACATCGCGCTGGCCTGTGGCAGAGGTAATATGCTGGTCGCATGGAACTCTGTGTAGGTGAGTGCCGGTTCGCCCTGATTGTTTCTAGGTTTTTCAGTACCATGCTGGTACTCGTGGGTTTCACCAAAGTGGTAAACGACTGAGACCTGCATCACTTCGGGCTTTCCTCCCACATAAAGCTGCCAAGCCGTGATATAGCTGGAATAATGATGAGAAGCGTTGACCCCATCCCATGATTACTCACTTACTCACTAAGATGTGTTGGATTTCCTCCAACACCAAGCCGTCAGGCGTATCATCATTAAACCCAACACACTCACTCAACGGGGGCACGGGTGGCCAAGTCGTCTAAGGCGCCGCGATTTGCTTTGCAGAGTTTCGTCCCTTGGGCACGCCAGAAACCTATGATTGTGGGTTCGAATCCCGGTTCGTCCCGATTATGTTTTTAGGTTTGTCAGCACCATACCCGTGCTCGTGACCTGCATCACTTCGGGCTTTCCTCCCACTTTAAGCTGACACGTCGAGATATAACTGGAATACTGTTAAAAGCGGCGTTAAACCCAACTCATTCACTCACTCACTCAGAGGCATAAGTGTACATGGGCTTACACTTCAGTCTTATTCATCATACTATTAGTCATATTTGATTATGAACCTGATATGCAAAGCAGTTTACTATCACATCAGGAATACAGGTTAAATATGCAGTTACATGCGTCAACCAGCTGTCATGCCATGTGTTTGACTACTGTAACAATCTCTGGAAGAAAACCTTACTTGACAAGATGCAGTGTGTACATAGTTCAACAGCAAACATGATTACCAACACACGGAAGTATGAACACAACACCCATGTACAAAACAACTAATCCGTGAAGATCCAGGGTAGAATAGATCTCCAGCAACCCATGCTTGCAGTAAAAGGCGAGGGTGATCAGGCTCGTTGACTTGCTTGATGCCTGTCATCATAGCCCAATTGCGTGGATCGATGATCATGATGTCAATCACTAGATTGTCAGGTTCAGACTCGATTATATATAGACCGGCGTCATATAGCCGAATGCGGCGTTAAACAACAGTCAAACAAACAAACAAAACTAAAACAACTTCATTGCAATCCACTTGATTCCATTTTTATATTTCAAGGCACTCAACGGTCAGTCCGCAGCATACATCGCTCCCTAGGGGCGGTCGGGTAGCCTAGTGGTTAAAGCGTTCGCTCGTCACGCCAAAGACGCGGGTGCGATTCCTGACATGGCAACAAAGTGTGAAGCCCATTTCTGGTGTCCCCCGCCGTGATATTGCTGGAATATTGCTAAAAGCGGCGTAAAACCATACTCGCTCATCGCTCCCTACCAGCAGTGTTCGAAATGAAACAAAATGCCAGGCTGCCACCAGGATCCGCAAACTTTAGAAGCTGAAGGCCCCGACTAAACTCTTCAGGCCCTCTTTTGTAAAACCAAATAATTGCAGTTTATTGTGAGTAATAAATCGACACGTAAATGTACTGTATGCCATAATTAAGGACCCATACGAGTTAGAAACAGCCATAACACAAAATCTACCTGCCGTGTTTCCACGGTCATGCACTTGTTTCGAACACACGCACACTATGACCCATGTCCAGTGCATGAAAATGGACCAGCCACTCGCTCATCTGCCTCCGGTGACAGTTTCTTCCAAATTTGGTGCTGAGATGTGGAACAAGTTAACAGCTCATCTCCAGAACACAATCAAGATCGCAATTTTCAAAGTTGAACTGAAAAACATTCATCTTCAAATGGTCATATGAGTGGCACAGTCGGGCTAGTTAGGCTCATCATCAGCACAAGACAGCGAATGGGATTTCTCCAAGGAAGCGCTGCCTAGTCGAACCCACCCAGAACTTTTCGGAGAATGTGAAGACTCCCCAACACTGCAGCCTTCTGCATTACCCAGATTGTCAGAAGGGCTGTACTCCTTGTAGCAAACCCGGGTTCTCTCCCAATGTCAGTCAACAGATTGGGAAGTACCAAACCTAAGGCACCGAGAACAGTCGCACAACTTGGTACTTGGGATGCAAGCGTGACATTTCGAAAGCGAGGTCCGCATATTTGCCATGATGTTTTTCCTGAATCTTGTCAAGCACATTAGTGTCAAAAGTGTTAAAGTTTAACGTCACATCGGCAGTATTTCAGCCATATCGTGACTAGTGTGCCGATGGAGCTGAGAAGGGGATTGGGGGTAAATGTGTCATTGAAGATCTGCCCTGGGGTGTGTAAAAGATATTGGGTTTACATCGTAGAAAAAAGATCGGACATGTTGGGTCAAGGATTCTTGCAATCCCCACGGTAGCAAGATCATTGTTTGTTTGGAACCTTGGTAAACAACATCCTGCATTTGAGACTGGGGATTCTGCAAGACAGTCTTAGGACATGAAAATGTAAAGCTATTTCTTGTACTTTTAATCTCCATTTCTCCTAGCACTTGGGTTAGGCTGATTATCCACCTTGGCGTTATATTTCAACAACGTAACAAATTTACTGCTGCTAAAAATAGCTTATGTGAACAAAACCGTAAGAGCCACATTTTGCGACATGGTCGGCACCATAACCTGTCACTTGAATGTCCTTTCTACTTGTTTGATTGTATGGTTATACATGTATCTATACTTATGAACGGTGGCAAAATGTCGGGATTTAAAAATATTTGGGTCTAGAGAAAATACATACAAGCTTCATTAAATATTTAGCTTCACCCACGGAAGGTACGCCAAACTATGATTTATGGGAAAGATGAAAGGAAACTCCTTAAATTGATGTGTAATAAAATTCTGTTCTTTTCTGACGTGGATGGATTTGTCAGCGCCAAACACGTCGACACTGGCAGGCCCGTCAGTTAGCAAAACCTTTTATTACAAGAGAAAAGCAACGAAAAGCTGCCAATCAGTGCTGTATATAGGAAGTAATTCTCACTTCTAAGAAACCGCGAATGTCCTTTTCTATTCTGTAATTTATGCCATAACCTGATATTCGTCGTTTAGGTTAACTACAAACAACGCATGCTACGTGTGGGCGATTCTCGCCTGACATTCAAAATCGGTGAGCTTTCTTGGATGCGAATGCGTCTAAAATAGGATGACTGGTGGCGAATCTACCGCTGTGTTGAATCTTGGCATCTCCACACTAGCTATGTACAATGTAGAGCTGGGGGAACAATAGCAAAAACAGCATCTTGTTCTTTAATGTTTGTCCAAGCTGACATTTCCCAAAAGCCGTCGGGAATATTTCTTTGTTGCCACAATCATTTTCCGCTTTTAAATAATTGACCGTGTCTTTCACAACTTATGAGACATAATTAATGAACCGACGTGTACTTAAGAATTGACCTTCACTTTGTGTGAGTTCATTGGAGTGTGAACCTTCATAGAGTGAGGGCAAAACTGTATGATTGGTCGGAGCTTATAAATTTTGTATCCCAATTTCTTACCTCAAAGGATGTAGGCCCAGATCTAAACACAATTTTATTTAGTACGTGTGACTTCATGTTTACACTGACAGCCATACAAGAACCAGCTATATCACTGAGTAAAATAGTTCCTCAAAAAGAGAGGTGACTTGGGCGTATGGATGCACAACTTGCTCTTCAGAAACATCTTACGCAGCACATGTGTTCTAATAATATCCTCATTAGATGAGAAAAGTCTGTAAAGAACTGTCTCAGTAAGTCAGTCACAATGAAAGCGCGTCGTAATATATTTACATCAAGTACAAGACGTCAAAATGGCCGACACGACGGGAGAGATTTCCGAAGTTGTTAATGAACCTGTGGCGGTTACATGACTGTGTTAATCATCATTGATCAACTGGCCGAAAGGGGAATAAAGATGCGTCAAACAGACACTAAGGTAAATTCAAAGATTGTTGGAGACGGTCAATGTCAGGCAAGGCACGGATCGAGTCGATACTACGATAGCTTAGATGTGCATTTCTTCGTTTGTTCATTGGGATAGGCCGCAGCGAAGATATTCGTGAACAATCATGCAGTAACGCTCTCTGACATTTCTCAGTGTAAACTGAAACGCTGACCAAGAATAAAGGTTCTAAATTATCAGAAAGAACGCTTATGTATGTTTTCGTGCTAGGGAATTACATACACTTATGAACGTCAATTTCGCTTTCATGTGACCGACCTCTCGTCCAATGGAAAAGCCGTATATCGTGTAAACTTCAAATTAAAAAATTATATGCATGTGTATAACTATATACTTATATATATATATCATCATGAAACAGTTATAACGATTAAGCATTTATGTTATGGGTAGTTTCTCTGAGCACATTCAGCATGATTAGATCGTTTGAGAAATTCCATAAAATTTATCAAAAATCAGCTTTTTGGAGGCACGTGCGGCCCAGTCGTCTAAGGCACCGCAATTCGCAGTGCGTCCCTTAGGCACGCCTGAAACCTATGATTGTGGGTTCGAATCCCGATTCGCCCCTGTATGTTTCTAAGTTTGTCAGCACCACAGCCGTGCTCTCGGGTTTCACGAAAGTGGTAAACATCTGAGACCTGTGTCACATCGGGCTTTCCCCCTGTAGTAGGATATAGTGATATAACTTGAATTCTGTTAAAAGCGGCGTTAAACCTAAATCACCAAGGTCATTTGCTCACTATCAGTCTCTGTACCGTTCAACTGATAAGATCTTATTCAATTAGTTATTTTGAACTATTTAGATATTTTTAACATGCATCACACACAATTCAATCATAACTAACAATTTGAGAGTGAAGCCGTCAAGTGCCTTTATTTTGCCAACGGATACAGAATGGAAAGCTACATGCGTGGCGTTGCGCTGTGTTACCTACAGTTGTGCTTCATCATATGCACGATGCAATGGCAAGGACTGGCAACTATGAGATGCTGAAGCATGTAGAATGAGTTCAAAATGCCAGTGTACACGTTATTTCTGCTTATTGATAACACACGTTGAACTGCCCCGAACAGCGATTTCCAACATAAGCATATCTTCCGATGAAGCCATAGGAGGCAGGGGTGCACTGACTCCATCTTGTTTGTTGCATGAGGGTGATGCTGCTGACTGCCCCTGGAAAGTTCACAGCAGGTCTCCCACTAGATCTGTCTAGCGTTACCTGGGAACACTTAGTTTGGATTTGCTGTCGATGCTGGCTCTGTTGGTTGTTGTTGTTGTTGTTGTAGGACTGAAAAGATGGCTGGCGATTCGTCCTAATAGTGGAAGCTTGTTGTTGATGGCCTTGCGCGTTCACCAAGCCTTGTTGAAAAGAACCGCCTTGGGTTTTCTGTAAGAAATTGTCCTGTGCGGGAACTGGAGACTTCGAAGGTTGTGAATTAGCACCATTATTTGTGTTCAAAGACTGAGAATTCTGGGGACGTTGGTAGGGCCCTCTGTTCTGATTATTCATATTATGTCCCCCGTTTTGTTGATAATTCCATGGTCGTTGTTGGGTATTCTGCCGGTATGCGTTTCCTCCGTACGCATTGGTATTTCCTCCGTACGCATTGGTGTTTCCTCCGTACGCATTGATATTTCCTCCGTACGCATTGGTATTTCCTCTATACGCATTGGTATTTCCTCCATACGCATTGGTGTTTCCTCCGTACGCTTTGGTGTTTCCTCCGTATGATTGGTAGTTGTTCTGATATGTGGGACGTTGTTGTGTGGCGTAGGAAGACCGAGTATTGTACTTGGCACCTGTCCCGCCGTATAGCCTCTGATACATCATGTACGTACGTCTGTCCTCCGCCATATCCTGCATAGTGTCCATGGCATCAGAGTCGTAACTCATGAACTGGCCTGAGGTGAAACCTTAAAGTCAAACAGAAGGGTTCATTAGAATCACGACCACGACGCCGAAAAAGGATTAGGAGAAAATCCTTATGTTTTAATATTTGTGGGCGTTAAATGTGTATTAAGTATTTAGTACGAATGAGCGAGTTGGGGTTTACGGCGCGTTTAGCAATATTCCAGCAATATTACAGAGGGGGACTCCTCACACACTGTATTGTTGAGAATTCAACTCGAGCAACTAGAATTCCAACCACTAGGCTTCCCCAAGGCCCCCCCCCCCCCCCCCCCCCCTCCCACCCTCCTCTCTCTCTTCTGCATGCGTTTAACATTTTTGTGACGTCATAGACACGCTCATTCTCCTGCTTACTTGCGAGCTAGACCACGACCCCCGTGTGTTCGGTTCCAAAATCATTTCAGCGCGGTAAATCTACAGGTAACCTGGCTCGACATTGAAAACACAGAATGATTATCACCTAACTATAAGACACTGTGAGGGGAAACGGTTATACTTTCTGTAATCAGTATACGGGCTTCATCTAATTAAAATTATACATTATGCGCACTTGACTTCTTCCTATCAACACTACTCAAAACAGGTTAAAGAACATTCACAATTGGAAGGCTGCGTTGGAATACCAACCAACCATGTCAGATCGACCATGACAGACAACAGTCATATAAAAAAGATTTTTCGTTAGCGCCACGAAGTACTGCAGCGATTGTCAATCAGCACTTTGGTCAGTGTGAGGAGAAACTGTTATCCTTGCTAACGAATGAAGAATCATTCTCCTGTTGGTGTGATGAGTATTGATTGGGAGATGTGTGCAAGACTGTGGAGTTCTCTTGTGGCAAGGTTGGTTGGGGTGAGGTGGATTTTCCGACAAGAATTTAGGCTGGTCTGGACCTGGGGAGGTGAGAGATATGGCTCTCAACGTATGATTGTGTATACATGCGACCCGTGATTACGCACAAATCTTCCATTTCCACCTCGACTGAAAATTGGATACCAAAACTTAATCCGTAATCTCAATGGTAATACGAAGCAACTGCAGGGTTTATAATATTGTTAATAATGCCGTTTTTATATGTGTAGTTTATATAATAAAGTATTTCCTTAACTCCCCCCCCCCCCTCTCTCTCACGTTCTCTTCTCTCGACTCTATATACGTTTTTAATCTGACTGCCAGTCTTCATCGGTCGGATCAGGGCTGACCCATTTTGACATTGCTTAATATATTTCTTAGCTAGTCAAACTTGCAAACTAAAGCAGGGGGTCGGGAGGCTGCGTTGGACGTGTTTGTGTAGATTGTTAGCCGTTCAATGAACTGTCTGGTCAGATTCAACTGATTACACAGAGAGAAATGTTTATTGTCTCACATTATAAAGGTTCAAAATCAAAGCTTGTACATCCAGCCATGTATTCTATGTAGAAAAGAAAAAGAAAGAAAAAAAGAAAAATGAAGAAACAAAAAGAAAAAGAATATGCAACAATAATAAAAATCATGTTTTACTACTTTAAATATAACAATAATAATATTAAAAATTAACCTTTATAGTTTTGTCTTCTTTAAAACATAT
Source organism: Haliotis rufescens (assembly GCF_023055435.1). NCBI lineage: Eukaryota > Metazoa > Mollusca > Gastropoda > Lepetellida > Haliotidae > Haliotis > Haliotis rufescens. The sequence goes on along the minus strand of NW_025963779.1, from coordinate 52,421,445 downwards.
AATATAGACATGTAGCTAAAATATGTTGCAGCGATTCCTCTTGCATAATAAAAATAAATTTATCTAAGCTACCTAGATTTTAAAAATCTCTATTAATTGCAATAACTTCTTGTGAAAGATCAAAAGGCAAATCATCATAAAAGTTACATTCGATTAATACAGCAGCATACAGCAGCATACCATTTATCGTTTTCGTCATCATCAGCAGTGAGAAATTCCGAACATGAGCAATGCATTGTTTTATAGTTAAACCCGATCTCAATAAGACGCCCACATTAAAATGAGTTAAAACCTTAAGAAATATTTTATCCCAGGACTGTAATTTCTCAGAGGACCATTTGTAAACAACATAGAGGATGCTTGGAGGAAGCATATTATGTAATCTAAAATAATTTCATACTTTGAAGTTACTTTCTTTCATGCTGATTGGCCGAAGGGGTAGTCACGTGATCTGATATTTGGAGTTCACACACCTGTGAACGGACAAAAAAAAGTTCACACGATGTGAACTATTTTTTGTGAAATTGATCGTGTGAACTTTTGCCAGAACTACTTTCCGGGGTTTCCCCGAATTCTCGTTCGGTGTTTACAATCAACTCGTTTTTCTTTGTTCTTTTTAATCCCTGCATTCATCAACAATATAATTAATTTAGTATTTTTGCCTGGTCTTGTAACATTTCATGACTTTTAAATAAATAAATGCTTTGGTTCTGGTGGTTGATGTCGTCTAGATGCATAAAACAAAATGGATTGTCCCTACGATGATTTGGATTTTGAAACTTCTAATAACGCAAGTGAAGAAAATTAATTCTGTTAACTTACTGAGGTGAACGAAGTTGATTTATTGAGCGATATTGACTCTGATGTCTTGTTTTCCGAAATGACAGGAATCTAGCAACAATGAAAACGATGTCGTACCCTGCTCAGCTGTGGCCTCTGACACAGAGCAAACGCGACTGCTCCTGATCAATCCCAAACTAAAACCCGATTCACTATCGTATCGGGCAAAAAAATCTAAAATTTTGAGAATTCATAAAACATTAAAAGGTTAGGAAATAAACTTAAATTAAAATAACCCCAACCCCCCACAAAAAAAACTTGCCTACCTGTTTTACCGATTGGTCATCGGAGACGAAAAAATATCCGTAGACGGAATTAGAAATCTAGTATTCCGGTTTCTGAGTTGGCCGACCTTCTCCGTGCATTTTAGGCCGAGAAGCGGCGGCACATGAGGAGTGACGGGGCACAGTAATGAAGCTGGCATCAGGTCATACAGTACGTAGGTCCATCTCAGGTGACAAGAAACACCAGCTAAGCAAAGTATCACAGCACACGCGACAAATCCCAAACTCCAAATATAACACACCCTGACGTTGAAAATTAACACAAAATATACAAGTTTCAGAGCACACGGTTCAATCCCCACCAGTCCATTCCGCATCGTCCGAATTGGTTTGCGATTAACACAAGCAACACATTCATAAATCGGTGATATTCCCAATTTGCTAGTGCCATGAGAGGGTTCACGCGTTGGGGTGTTTTCCATAACTGCTCCATAAACGTCATTATCAAAATCAGTAAGTATAAATTTCATCCTCATGCTCCCGTTCGACTCGAAATGCACCTCTTTACAAACTTATGTGACGTCATATATAAATCCGCGCTTGAACGCCTAGGTTGACCTCGCCTCGGTGCATCAGGTCATGTTTATATTTTTGTTCACCTTCCTGTAACCTATTTTTAAGATTGGATTTATCCCAAATATTGTTTGTAAAATTGTTTTGAGAATGAAATTATGTTGACTTATTTCTAGATTATGTTGTATATATTCAAAGAACTGTTTTTGTTTGCGTAACTGAGTATGAGTATGGGGAAACGCATTTGACCGATCCCGCGAGAGCAAACAAATGCTCGGAGGTTCACGCAGTTTAACCAGCGCTTTTAAATCGTTCACACTTCAATGAACCCATCCAAACTGACGTTCAATTCTTAAATATAACCGACAACATTCAGTAAGGTGTGTAACCTCCACATAGCCTTGGTCAGACAATCCAGTGACTGATATCACGAGTATCGGTCTACGCAATTGGGATACGATGACATGCATGAACCAAGTCACCGAGCCTGGTCATTCGATCGCCTCTTATGCCAAACATGAGATGCTGAAGACGAAATCTAACCAGAATCTTGACGGTGACAGTAAACGACAAACTTTTGCATACTGTTATGTCAAATAATGTCATCTATAATGATGTTCAGGAGCACGGGTGACCTAATCGTCTAAGGCGCCGTAATTCCCTGTGCCAAGTTGCGTCCCTTTGTGCCTGCTTGAAACCTATGGTCATGTGTTCGAATCCCGGTTACCCCCGATAATGTTTGCAGGTTTGTCTGCACCATATTTGTGCTCCAGATTTCACCAAAGTGGCAAACGTCTAAGACCTGCATTACTACTGGTTTTCCTCCCACATTAAGCTGTCACACTGTGATATAACTGGAATATTAATCAAAGCGGCGTTAAGCCCAACTGATCACAACGATGTTAAAGTAAATAGATTTTATAAACTTTTTGCAGGGAAGAACAAAAATAACAGGAGAAACATACATTAACGGAAAAAAAGTAACTGTTTCATATAAAGTTCACAAATTTATTCTAAAAATAGATAATGCATCATTCAATATATATTCATGAAATCATCTCCTCAACATTAAGGTCGTGACTCACAACTTGGATGTTTGCATGTTTGTATGTTTGTTTGGAGCATGATACTCGCACACATCTTTTTTTTAATGTGAACAGCACACAGTGGTTGTTTAGCTTTCAGATGCTCATAACACATTATTTGTTCAACCGTAAATAATGCCAGGGCTTGCGTAAGGTATGCTGCAAACAGGAATGGCCTAAACCGAAATGATAGATGTGTTAATGTTCATTGAAACACAATATCATCTCTTGGAGACGTTATTTACAGTAGGGCACGTGTGACGAAAGTCATCAAGACAACCATATTCGTGTTCTGTGCATCTACGAAATCGATACCAAACTGCCATGTTAACAGCTCGGACAATTCCTGGGTTGAAACCCACGAGCACGGGTATGGTTCTGACAAACCTAGAAACAAGGGACGCAACTCTTCACAGCGAATCGCGGCGCCTTAGACGACTGGGCCACTCGTGCCCCCCTAAGTGATCTTACAAATCTTTAGTAATAATAATTGTGTCATTTGTTGAAACTATATGTTCCTTAACGAGTTACTTATATGGTTCGTATACTTTTTGTAACCGACCATTTGATATTCTTGGAAAATAAATAATTGGTTCGAGTAATACAGGTGAAAAGATAATTATTTAGATAAGGAAATATATAAATTAAATTCTTAGGCTGCTTTTTTCATTAAATATATCCTAGTTTTGTATCATGTTTGTAACAATATTCCGATTCCTCCCACATACCCCACCCCCACCCCCACCCAGTATATTAAATTGAGGGTCACTTCCTACAACCGATCAACGACAAAACTTGATAATGTGTGAATGGTTGGATGGTTCGAAACGACGGGGTCTGGATCACGACAAGTAAAAGCATCTTCGTTGTCACTGTGGAGACCCGGTTAGTCCCAGATGCAGTATTTATAAAATGTGTGAGTGCCCGGATACAGAATGTTCGGTCGTGACCCGGAAGCAGTATTTATACAATGTGTTGGTACACCGGCATTCAGAATATCCAATTGTGATGGGAGTGCTGAATTTATTCAAGACGATGTGTGTGTGACTGCTTGTACTAGTCCGGACTTATGCCGATTTTATAGTGCTAGCCCACGGAAATACCGTGCCACAGTTTGACATGAATACCCCTCTCAGACACAGTATACTGACTCCAAGCCGACCAGTCCTTGTTTCAGCTCCTAAATGCCGAGCGCCAGGCAGGGAAACAAGCAGTACCATCTTTTAACGTCATTTGGTATGACGCGGCCGGGGATCGAACCCCAACCTTCCGCTCTCCTGGCACATGCTCTACCACTGGACCACAGAGGCGGTCCGATGTCAACAGGCCTTCGCTGACTTTTTCTTTTGCACGTGTTTTGCAGTTAACGTCTTCGGCGCGGCACGTATTTACTCCAACAAGAGATATTTTGAGTTGAATATAAATGTAAGGGACAATTTATTGCAATTGTCAAAACAAGACGTTTATTGAGACAGGAGGCGGCAATATTAGGCGGCGGATTTTATTAAAGTGACATTGAATTTACTCCAACGCTTCTTAGGCAAAATATTGAAGTAATTTTTAAAAGAAAAACGTGTCTTGAAATTCTGAATATTGTTGTTTTGATGACTTGACAATAAATCCGGACCAGTAGGCATTTATGCACGTTAAACCGTTTGATTGAAACCATTCCTGCTACTTTTTAAAATTCGCTTAATGTCACAATAGTTCGGTCATGAGGTTGGCCAGATCAGTTAATGCCAAAACAAAGCATTGACCATTAGTATTAAAGATCCCGACACAGTCAAATGATAGATAAATTATTCAATACATAATGGAGGTAAAATATTGTATTTCACATGAAATAATTACCCTGTAATGATCAAAGCCAACCGTTCTCTCTTTGACATCCAGATCACAGAAGCATGGTTCATTAATACCTCAGAAATAAACTGAGAAATTAAAACGATTCTTCTCAGATGATTTTATCATGTTTTGATTTTCAATTGAAAATGTCTTAAGATAATCCAAAATAAACTGTACTGGCGCTTAGTCATTAATCAAGATTACATTCACATGGTTTTAGTTTCAGAAATATAATTTGGCAATACACAACCGCTGATGGGTATCTTAAATATCTTATCTTGAAAATCAATAAATTTGCATTTTTGGCATAATTAACACATTTCAAACATCGTAGCGGTTGAAGATTCATTTTTACACAAATTTATCAAGCCACAGATGACGTTTAATAAACTGTTGCACGATTTCGTTATGGTTAGACAGACATAATCATGCAAACAAACAGGGTATAGTTTCTTTGGCTCGTCAGTTTATGATGTTCTGTTAAGTCTCCCTGCCGAACATGTAGGACCTGTTTAAAACATCTGTGTTACGCAGCTGTGTTCCAGACACCTGGGTGTCCTTCAACCAGAGTATAGTAATAATGAAAACGTGGTACCAAGTGTCACATGTTATCATTATCAGCTAGTTGTAAGCATGGATGAAACAGGGAAAACACAATTTACACTGACAACGAACACTGATTAATTAAACGCGAACAAATATCCAAGCTGATATGCTAAGCAACTGTATAACAGTAATAAAGAGAATGTAGCTAAATCATCACTTTGACAAGATGCATGAACAGCCAATTAAGTCGGCTACGACCATTCAACACTCAAATGAGTGATTTACCTTAGCTGGGTTAAATAGCGGGAAATAAACACAGAGGTCTTATCCCCTAACTACGTCACTTAGACTTAGTCTACTAAATAGACGAGTACGTCTGAATAACAAACTAGTCTTACAGACTAAAGACTCAGTCACTTTGACTGGGAGAGGAAATTCTTAACTTCCAAAAGATACTTGGTACTTGACCTAAGGAGTATCTAGACTCACAATCCTTGAAAAGGGAACTTGACCAAAAGAGTAACTTGACTCCGAGTAGTAAATAGGTACTTGACCTAAACTAGACACTTGCGGGTAAGTTGGTTGTTTATCTATGGATTACTAGAAATATATGATAAACACTAGCTAATATGTTTAAGCTCAATACCACCATATTAGTAAGTCAGTACCAGAGAGAACACTGATCCAGAACCACTTACAAGCGAAACGTAAGTTTCGACCTGACCAAAGAAGTAGCAAGACGACAGGTAAATGGTCTAGGGGTATCTGGAGGTAAAGACACATGATTTTGCCAAGGGTTATATACGTGTGCGCGGACGTCGTAGAGAACAACCTGTCCTGGGTGCCGTTGTACAAAATAACCGTAGCGCTACGGCTGTCGTAAGTCTATGTTAAGGTATGGGAGTTACGATCCCCGTAGGGCTTAGATCGCCTTGTACAACGGCACCTTGGTCAGCCCGTGAATGCAATAGCCTGGTGAGCTAACCAAAGTGTGTTTCCTAACAAAGGGAAACCCCTAATATCAAACTAACTACTAAACCAATACGGAAGATATAAGTACCAACTTAAAGCGCTGAACATAAGCTATCCAACGGTACCACTACAGATTTACAACCAGATATGTACAAGTATTAAGGAGGCAAAAATGACTATAAATACATGAGAACTATTTATAAGCACAAGAATAATTGCGCTACTGTGTGAAAATAAATGTTACCGAAACATTTAGTTGCAAAAAAAAAATAAGATAGCAAACATATATGAGACAAAATATATCAAATCAATATATGATACAAATATGCAAATAAACCGCTAGAGATAAAATGTACGGGTTACAAATTTTCTAACAATCTATGTGAAGACACTAGACAACGACAACCTCCAGACTTTACTGAATGGTGACGGAAACCAGACAATTAACGGAGAGTTAAACGGTGCGGTGACAAGGCTGTTTTTTTCCATCCGGTAACAATCTGTGGCTCTAATAACATATTACTAGTTTACAATAGTGTCTTCACTAGGAACTGGTTGTTTTTTTCCCTTACTTTATAAAAATTTAAAGACGAGAAACAAATTCAACGTGTGTGAAATACTTACTTCCAACAGACACCAAGACAAGAAGTCTCCCCAAAACGTGAGCCCACTCCATGGCTGCAGGTGACCTGTCTCTTAAACAGCAGATTTGAAATGTTCTGCAGCTAACATGGATCAACAGGAGGTGTGTGGGACCGACATATAACCCGTTTTGTAATTCTAGGATTTCCCAGCCACCCAAAAATACTCTGGCCTAAATAAATGTTTAAATGTAAAATATTTAATTATCTTTTTCATTACACTGAGGTATTTTGTGTCATGGATGGTAAACACAAATAATTTGTCAAATAAACAGCTGACACGTAGATTTCTGATACACTTTTCGTATGCTACATTTCCTACATAAGTTGTAATTTCTTAAACAGACTATACATGTAAGTTAAAATTTGAAATTGTCAGTTTAATGGAAGGTAGAATCAATCTGTCATTTATCATTGTCTGTCTCGCGCATGCTATGGCTGATGGAATAGAAGGAAGGAGTCAACTTTGTATGCTTGTTTAGATTGGCGTGCACTTCACATGCATGGTTTCTGTTACATGACACGCGATCTGCATTCAGACAATGACTGTCTGGAAATAAACGTCAAGCCAATGTCAACCTTACACCGCATGACAGGTTTGGCGGTGGATCGTTTATGGTGTAGGTGACATCACTATGACTGAGCGGACTCTAATCCATATTAAAAAGGGTCACTGGACGGCACTATCGGGACAACATACTGTCTACGGACATCCTTTGTTGTCCCATTTGCATGGCGTGTGGGTCGATGTTTTGTCTTTCAGGACGACAACGCCCGTGCTCACCATGCACATATCGTCAATGCTCACCTCCAGCAGCTGAACATCCACAGAATGCCATGGCCAGCAATGAGTCCAGGCCTTTCGCACATTGAACACGTATAGAGGACTCCCTAAAAAGGGCCATTGGGATACTTATACGCAGTATGCCTCGTCAAATGAAGGAATGTTTGACAAATCGTGGCGGTAACACGCACTACTGATGAAAAACGTCAACTTTAATATTCCCCACCTTACCCCTATCGTCCTTCAAGATCGTTGGCGGTCATAACATGGACTGTCATTCTTCACAACCGGTTGTAATGTATTCCGGTTCATTATTATCATGCAACTATTACTAGAATATAATATATCGCTTACACTTTTTAATTGAATTTTTAAGTTATTTCCGAGTATCACCTTTCTAATCATAGTAAGCATAGGAAAAAGTAATGAACCAACAGTTAATGTGAATTCGTAAGGTGAATTTAAATTTGAAGCATTGAACGAACATGACATGAAAAGATCATTAACTTCACTGTGGGGTGACATGCTTGCTTAGAGAATATGCTCCTATCAATTATATCTGAAATGTTAGTTATCGTTTTTCCATATCAATGAAAATGAACACGTACTATAAAAAGAAACAACGGTAATATACTGAACAACAAAAGTTCCTGTGACATTGAATAAGATTTAATGTTTTTTACCAAATCTGAAACAATTTCGGTTTGCAACAGATCAAAGACTCCTGTAAGTGTTCAAATGGTTTAATTTGCCATACTGACTTCAGAATATGCGTGATTTCATACATAAAACATGAACATGCCAAAATGTCAATTTACAAATCAATAGCGTGTGTGTCCACCTCTGTTTGCAATACAAGCAGCACATCTTCGTCTCATGGTATGGACCAGGCGTCGCACAAAGTCCTGTGTGATATCTGTCCATATCTGCTTGAGCATGTTACCACGTTCCTGCAGTGTCTGTGGAACACGTGGTTGACGTCGATTCCGACTATATCATAAGCATGAGTTTATGAGTCACTATCGATTAGTGGTGATACCAGGTGTTCGCGAAAAGGAATACTGTTGAAGGCATCCGTACATCTTTAAGACTGGATATATAATTAAAGATGAAAACATAATCAGAACACTGTCTGATCTTGTATTTTTAAAAGACAACTATGTAAAACAGAATTCGTAAATTATAGTCATTGTATAGACCTTAGTTGAGTGCTCGACCCGCCATAGATACCAGGTGTTCGCGAAAAGGTGAGCGTATGCTGCCTCACCTGTAGCACCCTCCACAGACACTTGCAGAAGCAAGTCCACTGTTCACCTGAAAAACAAACAAACACTTGCAGAAGCAAGTCCACTGTTCACCTGAAAAACAAACAAACACTTGCAGAAGCAAGTCCACTGTTCACCTGAAAAACAAACAAACACTTGCAGAAGCAAGTCCACTGTTCACCTGAAAAACAAACACTTGCAGAAGCAAGTCCACTGTTCACCTGAAAAACAAACAAACACTTGCAGAAGCAAGTCCACTGTTCACCTGAAAAACAAACAAACACTTGCAGAAGCAAGTCCACTGTTCACCTGAAAAACAAACAAACACTTGCAGAAGCAAGTCCACTGTTCACCTGAAAAACAAACAAACACTTGCAGAAGCAAGTCCACTGTTCACCTGAAAAACAAACAAACACTTGCAGAAGCAAGTCCACTGTTCACCTGAAAAACAAACAAACACTTGCAGAAGCAAGTCCACTGTTCACATGAAAAACAAACAAACACTTGCAGAAGCAAGTCCACTGTTCACCTGAAAAAACAAACAAACACTTGCAGAAGCAAGTCCACTGTTCACCTGAAAAAACAAACAAACACTTGCAGAAGCAAATCCACTGTTCACCTGAAAAGCAAACAAACACTTGCAGAAGCAAGTCCACTGTTCACCTGAAATACGAACAAACACTTGCAGAAGCAAGTCCACTGTTCACCTGAAAAACAAACAAACACTTGCAGAAGCAAGTCCACTGTTCACCTGAAAAACAAACAAACACTTGCAGAAGCAAGTCCACTGTTCACCTGAAATACGAACAAACACTTGCAGAAGCAAGTCCACTGTTCACCTGAAAAACAAACAAACACTTGCAGAAGCAAATCCACTGTTCACCTGAAAAACAAACAAACACTTGCAGAAGCAAGTCCACTGTTCACCTGAAATACGAACAAACACTTGCAGAAGCAAGTCCACTGTTCACCTGAAAAACAAACAAACACTTGCAGAAGCAAGTTCACTGTTCACCTGAAAAACAAACAAACACTTGCAGAAGCAAGTCCACTGTTCACATGAAAAACAAACAAACACTTGCAGAAGCAAGTCCACTGTTCACCTGAAAAAACAAACAAACACTTGCAGAAGCAAGTCCACTGTTCACCTGAAAAAACAAACAAACACTTGCAGAGGCAAGTCCACTGTTCACCTGAAATACGAACAAACACTTGCAGAAGCAAGTCCACTGTTCACCTGAAAAACAAACAAACACTTGCAGAAGCAAATCCACTGTTCACCTGAAAAGCAAACAAACACTTGCAGAAGCAAGTCCACTGTTCACCTGAAATACGAACAAACACTTGCAGAAGCAAGTCCACTGTTCACCTGAAAAACAAACAAACACTTGCAGAAGCAAGTCCACTGTTCACCTGAAAAACAAACAAACACTTGCAGAAGCAAGTCCACTGTTCACCTGAAATACGAACAAACACTTGCAGAAGCAAGTCCACTGTTCACATGAAAAACAAACAAACACTTGCAGAAGCAAATCCACTGTTCACCTGAAAAACAAACAAACACTTGCAGAAGCAAGTCCACTGTTCACCTGAAATACGAACAAACACTTGCAGAAGCAAGTCCACTGTTCACCTGAAAAACAAACAAACACTTGCAGAAGCAAGTTCACTGTTCACCTGAAAAACAAACAAACACTTGCAGAAGCAAGTCCACTGTGTCCACTCACTCTGACAGTGTGTGTTCGATGTTCGAATGTGACTCAACCCCCCAATTAAAGTACTGGAATCTGTACTTTACTGAGAAAGTGTTGTCCGAAATATAACATGGTTATATATGACAACTGTCTAAATGGCTTTGCGTGTTCATAATAAGAAACATTTCTTAAGGTCTTTTGGTGGCCGGGGACGAATCAGGGACCTTCCGCTATATCACGGATGCGGTCTGTATGTACGTATATTTCGCAGAATGATAGTTCCATATGGAAGTGCAGCCGCTATGGTGGGCTTGAGGAAGGAATAGTCCTCACCGATACGACACCGCTATTGGAACCATGACTGGCATGGCTAAGGTTGGTTGGTTGGTTTGTTGTTTAACGCCGAACTCAGCAATATTCCAGCTATATGACGGCGGTCTGTAAATAATCGAGTCTGGACCAGACAATCCAGTGGTTAATATCATGAGCTTCGATCCACGCAATTCATGCCTGACCACCCGATCCCGTTAGTCGCCTCATACGACAAGCACAGTTGCCTTTTACGACAAGCATGGGTTGTTGAAGACCTATTCTACCCAGGATCTTCACGGGTCCATTGCTAAGGAACGCCACTCTGGAAAGTAGTGCTTTAGCCGTATGGATCACTTATACCCCTATCCAAATTCAAGTTTCGTATATGTTATATGTTAACCACGGGGTTGGGTACAGAGCAACATACGATCAGTTTATAACGAACTGTTTTTCACGCCATGTATTATAACACGCATGGTCTATTTTCTGTTGTCACATGAAAACATCTGCATAGTAATATGCAATGGAGATTTATGCAGACATATGTGACTGAAATGTCGCAATCAGACACTGTCAATCAGGTTGAATGACTTGTTTGCTGAAAGAGAATCACAAGCAGTCAATTGATCATACTTTATGTCAGAGTTTTCTGTCTCCTTCCTTGTTTCTGTTCGTGAAAGGTGATAAAAGACATGATACCACCGCAAAAACTAAAACATAGTTTTTCCCTAAATGATCATTGGACGCTTTTAGACGCTTTTCAAACGACTAAACAGCGCCGACATTTTAAAACCACGCCTACTTGCAAGCTTGATAATGTCAGTCACGATATTGCCCTACCGCACCGGCGCACATCCTCAACCAATGGTTAGTCACTCTGTCAGGTTTCCACATTCCAAATTGATCAAAACGCTATTGCCGAAAGTAAATGACCCTACTGCAGCAGTACATGTATGTGTTATTTGCTTCATAACAATTCATAAATCTGCTATTCAATTAAACGTAGATGAAAAGTTTAAAAAGTATATTTGATAGATGAAAGATTATGTCAACGTTTTGTAAAAATTGCCACGTTTTGTAAAAACTGCCACGTTTTGTAAAAGTTGCCACTTTTGTAAAAATCACCACGTTTTGTAAAAAAAATGCGACTTTTGTAAAAATTGCCACGTTTTGTAAACATTATCACGTCTTGTAAAAATTGCCACTTTTGTAAAATTGCCACGTTTTGTAAAAAATGCCACTTTTGTAAAAACTACCACGTTTTGTAAAAAAATGCGACTTTTGTAAAAAATGCCACGTTTTGTAAAAAGTGCAACTTTTGTAAAGTGTTTTGGGATCATATATACCGTAATTTATCAGTAAAGAATGAGCAATTTTAATTGTATTAACCTGTATAACTTATCGTTAAACAGAGAAGCAAAAGACATCTTGATCCATCATACCGACATAAAACTAAAATGTCGAATTTTTTTCGATTACAGAACACTTTTTTAATCTTGCATGCCACAATACACAGTCTTGCAGAAATCAACAGTTCACTGCCTCGCTAATAGTATTGGTGTTGTGTACGAACACCAGATATTATCACTATTTGAAAGAGATTCCTTACAACATGATAATTATATAATCGACTCTGCTTATAGCAGACTATTTCTTACTAATATGGAAAAGGTTTTGTCGCTTTTGTTGTACCATCAGTGTGGCGACATGTATTCTTTTTTATGATATGTTAGTAGATTATGTGATATTGATGTGTGATGAGGCTACATTTCGAAGTGTTCTTACGTCTATTTCTAGGTCAGGGCATATCCAATGAGAAAAGGAATACTGTGGAATTAAATTATTGAAGGCTTCTTTCATACTGGATGTATATTTTAAGATGAAAAAATCAGAACACTGTCTGATCTTGTCTTTTTGAAAGACAACTATGTAAGAGAGATTATATTAGTCATTTATTTATCTAAGTTGACTGCTCGACCTGCCGTTTAAGCACCCCAAGCATTGATAACGAGAGTGAAGCAAATGGCTGACCCACATGACGTGTCTGCCTGCCAGTGCAACATGAAACTTTCGCTCATATCTTGTCAGTACATGACTAACCCAAAATAGAGATAAAGTCTCGAAATAGTTCATACACGCATAGGGGATTTACACGATTCACGTTTTGTGTTTTAAAGCTACAGGCAATAGAAATAATCATTTTTTAGTACAAGGATGCGCCTTGCAACAACGATCGACACACAGACAGACAGACAGACATTCATATATATATATATATATATATATATATATATATATATGACACACACACACAGAGAAATTAAATCAAGTTGTAGTTTTTCAGACCAATATCATTCTTTCGAGTCATTACTGAAATAATATTTGTTCAGCAATTGAAATGTGCATGTATTTATCTGCACCATTGAGCGTGGTATGTTTGATCCCACAATCAACACTATTCAAGTTTTCTACCCATTTATAATCGGGATCAGGCAAACTACTGGCCATGGTTGATCAATGATCATCGGGGTACGATAATACACAATCAATCGTGCATTGTTTCCATCCGATGCTTTTGTCAGAGCCCCTGTGGATATTCCAGGTGAAGAATAGATCCCCAGTACCTGATGTAAGAGCCGGTCAGGCTCAGTGTCATGACTGATTAAATACAACACAATCCTGATGATTAAATACCACACAATCCTGATGATTAAATACCACACAATCCTGATGATTAAATACCACACAATCCTGATGATTAAATACCACACAATCCTGATGATTAAATACCACACAATCCTGATGATTAAATACCACACAATCCTGATGATTAAATACCACACAAACCTGATGGCGTGGTGGGTTGCTTACATTCATAATGACGCTCGCCTTAAGCTGATTACACTCACTCGTTTTAGTAGAGTGGGTTTCACAAATAAGCGTCTTACATAACACTTACATAACACATAACGTCAAGAATTAAATGAGGAATTATATCACCCGATGCTATTAAAATAAACAAGTAGCTGTTAGCAAAATATATAACTAAATAGTATGGGTTTCTTCTCTTCTCTGGTGATGGACGTTGTATACCTACATGTACATAATCCTACAAAGCATGTTGTATTGTTAATAAACTTCCCACCTCCATTCTGTTCCGATATAATTACCGTCCTTAATTTTTTTATACATTTATATTAATCTCTTCTTTATTTATTTGTACAGGGGATTTACCAGGGTTCCCGTCAAGAAGCAGGAGTGGGACAATTTTGCATATTGTCCCTATGATACTGGTAAAGAACTGTCCGGTAGATTGACATTTATATGACCAAAGTTAACTTTAAAAATATTTTTAAAATCAAATTTATCAGTTATTATAATTGAACATAATCTTGATCAATACGTGATCGAGTATTATTACGTTTCGGGGGCACAAGTGGCACAGTCGTTTAAGGCCCCATGGGCACGCCAGAAACCAATGCTTGTGGTTTCGAATCCCGGTTCTCCAAAGTGGCTTTCCTCATACATTGACTTAACACGCCATGATATAAATGGAATACTGTTCAAAGCGACGTTAACCTGCAACCCATTCACTCATGATCACCATAATGTTTCACTCGAGGGTATGCTTATGTAATACATAACACATGTACAGGGCAAGACCAAACAATTTTTTCATTAAATAGTGCAGGCTATTCCACGAAAGGGACTTAAAGGAATTTGGGTATTGTACACACATATGTGGAAACTGATTTCTGCAGAAAACCGATCGCAATCTAGGACCAAAGAGGCAGCGGTTTGTAACCAGTTGCACAGTACAAATCTGGACTATCGGCACAGCGACGCCGTAATATGTTCACAGCTTAACACCGATCAATTAAATGTATCTTTGCCATTCAACGCTTTATCGAACATAGTGTGTTTGTTTGTTGTTTAACGCAGAACTCAGCAGTATGTCAGCTATATGACGTCTGTATGACGAGTCTGGACCAGACAATGCAGTGACTGCCATCATGAGCATCGATCTACGCAATTGGGATACGACGACATACACCAACGAAATAAGCCTGACCACTGGATCCCGTTACGTCAAGTATGGGATGCTGAAGACCAATTCTTCCACGGATCTTCATGGGACCAGAATATTGTGACTCGGTTTATGATGGAAAATGAGTACAAAAAAACTGAACAGACACTTAACATCTGACGGGGTAAATGACAGATGTAAGCTTTATCTTGCTTAAAAAGCAATAAGTAGCAAAAGTTATATACATGTACATTGACAGAAAACAAACAAAATATAGTGACATGTCTGCAACCAACAAAACTGGAACAGCATGGTTCAATACATCACATCGTCACTCGTTTCTTTTTGTCTCACACTTTCTTGCTCTATCTATTCTCTCTTGTCACACCGGGGGCACGGGTGGCCCAGTCGTCTAAGGCGCCGCGATTCGCTGTGCAGAGTTGCGTCCCTTGGGCACGCCAGAAACCTATGATTGTGGGTTCGAATCCCGGTTCGCCCCGATTATGTTTCTAGGTTTGTCAGCACCGGCTCGTGGGTTTCACCGAAGTGGTAAACGTCTGAGACCTGCATCACTTCGGGCTTTCCTCCCACATTAAGCTGACACGCCGCGATATAACTAGAATACTGTTAAAAGCGGCGTTAAACCCAAGTCACTCACTCACTCTTGTCACACCACATGTATGTCTGGTCCATCCGTATTTCAGTCTCTGTCAATCCTTTTCTTTCTTTCTATTTTTCCTCACATTATCTCTCTTTGTCTCCCCTTCTGATTATCTTATTACTAAGTACTACCCTTTGTAAATGAATAATCTTTTTGGCTACTGACCGTAATATTTCCACCTAGATCTATTCTCGGTCAGGCAAACCACCAATGTTTATAAGCAAGAACCATTTCAGAGACAAAGCTGGTCCATATAACATTTTAATAATCATGAGATCTTACTTACAATCATGACTGTGGAACATGTGTGCATCGTCATTACTCCAGGTAAAACTGACAATCTTACCTAACATTAACATGAACTCTTTCTGCAATAAATATTCCAACGCTTACTGAAGAGTATCTTCACATGGAAGGTAACATGTGCCATGGTGTGAATGATAAAGAATGACAGTAACAGTTGTTTGTGAAGGGAGATGATCATGAAGATCAGTATCCTCAAATACATGACTGTATATATGTTTCTTGTTTTATGTTGCTCTAAATATATGTGGGGCGTTCGGGTAGCCTAGTGGTTAAAGCGTTCGCTCGTCAAGCCGAAGACCCGGGTTCGATTCCCGACATAGGTACATTGTGTGAAGCCCTCTTCTGGTGTTCCCCGCCGTGATATTGCTGGAATATTGCTAAAAGCGGCTTCAAACCATACTCACTCACTCAATCTAAATACATGTAGTAGCCAACACGGTGTCAAAGCTGATCTCCAGCATCAAGGTGATACATGGAACTGTTATAGTTATAATTGAGTTATTGGGACTCCGAGGGATAATCAGTTAGTTTCATTTGCCTTGACAACAATAACCTTTTTCATCACAATATGATTTAATGTAGTAAATAATAGTAATTTTCTTCCGCGTGAGCAAACCCTGTAATAACAATATGTCATTTTCCACTGTACATGTGCCACTTCGTCTTGGTCCTAAATGCAATCATGTCAATGGTGCATCCCATGATGAACCTTTGGATCCATAAAGTAGTCTCTTAAACGCTCTCACTTGGTAAAGATGTTATTTTAAAATACATTTTGTCTCTTAAAACCGCTGCTTTTTTATGCTGAACTGTAGTGCATATTTCACCAGCAATACTTTCTGTAAAACTGTGTATTCTGATGCACTCCCCGGGCTGACAATCTCAATCAAGATCGAGGAGGAGGTGTTTGTCCTTTACATACAAAACGGGGACATGTGTGAAATATTTGGCGTGATGAGCAAAACGCATGAACCTCTTGGCTCTACCCAATAACTTCCCTTTGAAAATATGATTGAACATGTAAGAACCCACAGGTATTTAGTTATTTCTCAAAATGAATAAATACCAGAGGTATAATTGCAAAAGGTGTTTTTCATGTGTCGGTTTACTTTGTTTGTTGTTTAACGCCGCACTCAGCAATAATCCAGCTATTTGACTGCGGTCTGTAACAAATGAAGTCTGGACCAGACAATCCAGTGATTGACATCATGGGCATCGATCCACACAATTGGGATACAATGACATGCGTCAACCAAGTCAGCGAGCCTGACCACCCGATCCCGTTAGTCGCCCCTTACGATAAGCATGGGTTGATGTACGGCATGGCAAACAGTGGATCTTCACGGGTCGTAGGTTTGCTACTTCTAATAGTCAGTACATGTGATTTGCACGACTCGACTCAAGACGTCAACGCCGGAGAATAATCAATCTCGACTTTCCTCTAGGCGTAAATGCAAAATGATGAAAATAATATTAATGGATCATTGAATATCAGTGGCGACTCCTGGTGTTTATTATAGGATCTCCGCTGGCGGAAACACGTTACAACATAAATTAGACACGATTTCGCAAGAAGAAAATAGAAAAAATGAATAGTTTCTGAAATAATAACATTGCAATAATAAGACAATCCGTTGTCCTTGATGTATAATCAAAGGGGACACGAAGTCTGTTTATTTTCAGACTGAAGACTTGCTCGGGATTGTTGGGATATTTGTGTGTCAGAGTCTGTGTGACAAACAAGCAACGTGCTGAAAGCCGCTGTAATATTTGGTCGCTGAGCAAAGCGTGACATTTGAGACAGCGTCCGCACACCTGTTTAAAACAAACATATACTGTCATTCACTTTCTTAAGTCCATGCTAGTATTATTAGTTAGCAAGTGGAAGAATGCCGTCTTCAGATCAATTTGCAAGTTTGGTTTGGTTTGGGTTAACTTTCATGAATGCATTTTCATCACGTGCTATCATGAACAAACTATGTTTATTCATAATTCACGAAAAATGTCTGACTCGAATTTTGAGATGCACGCGCTGCAAAATATACCCTCTTGCAGTCAATTACCGCCTCCGTGGTCTAGTGGTTGAGCGTCCGCCCGGAGAGCGGAAGGTCCGGGGTTCGATCCCCGGCCGCGTCATACCAATGACGTTAAAAGATGGTACTTGTTGTTACCCTGTCTGGCGCTCGGCATTAAGGGGCTAAAACAAGGACTGGTCGGCTCGGAGTCAGTATACTGTGTCTGATTGGGGTATTCATGTTAAACTGCGGCATGGTATCTCAGTGAGCTGGCACTATAAATCGGCATTCATCCGGACTAGTACAAGCAACCACACACACACGTGCATGCACGTCGCTTTATAACCGTACCGTAAAACACAACGACATTACGACAAGAACAAGACTACTGTTTGTTTCATTTACTTCGTTAATAATGTTTAACTTGAATTACAGTTGAACTGATGGTTTTAAACTTTTTGTACAAATAAACATTCCGGCAAAACATGATGCGCGTTTGTGACAAAGGAATTCACGATCTATATGGTTGAAGAATTTATGATAACGTGTATGTGTATCTTAACACTATGATATTAATTGATACAGTTAACAGATAGCATTTATGTTCAACGTGTTATTTGTTCATCTTTACAATTTAGAATATTACTAAAAGCATTGAGGCTTGAAATGAACGACGAATTTTCGACGCTTTTTAGGCGTAGACCAATGAATCAATGTAAATGATTTTTCCGTCGTTATTTCGTCAAATGACCACGTATCTTTGAAGCATGCAACTGTTTTATGATGATAATAATAACTTAAAATGGTTTCGTTTATTAATCAGTTTGCCAATCCTCCAAGTTACTCGCTATGGGTGAATGATTATAGTCAGCGTCATCATGTTGATACCTATGTTTGATAATAAACAGTTTTGAATTTACATATACATCCATGCATATTATATATAAACATATACAAGTCAGGTCTATAGATGAAGTTACACAAACGGGGAGAAAAAAATCTAACGATGCTCAATAATATGCTCTGACATGCAGAAAAATCGAGATGAAGACATTAATCAATATTGGCGCATTTAACGAGTGATGGCATTTTGCAATTTACTTTTATTGCATTATGTTAAAACCTTAAATGTAAAACAGTGCATGTTAATGAATTCGTATCAGATTAATAAGCCCACTGTGAAAAGTGTGTTTCTCGTTTTAGGGTTTAAATAAAGGTCTTCTGGGCACATGTGTTTAAAGACTAACAGGTATCCAAACCAGGGAGTACTTTACCTAATCAATACCGGATACTCATCATGTATCCCGGGTTACAGAGGTTGGGATATCTGTTGGCCTTCCATAACAAGAGTCCATCTATGGGTCCACAACAATGTTTTCGCGTGATGTTAAGACCACTGCAACTATATACTAATGATGACACAACAATGGCCAGGCGGCATCTTGGAGGCGTCAGTCAGCCAACCAGCCTTGCCGTTTTTGGTCCGAAGGTCAACTCTCGACCAACCCAAAGCATCCTACATTTAACGATAACGATTTAGTGAATAGACAGTCTGCAGTTTTGCGCACCTCATCCAGTGGCCAACCGGCCATTCTCTAACTTTAATGAGTGAATATGTGCGTGCGTCAGTCAGTCAGCAGCAAGTATGCCAGCGAACCTCCTTATACGTCGTTATCAGCATATTTGTCAGATGACATTAAGCTGATGACAAAGGTGATTTCTCGAATTACACATTAACGAGAATGCATGTTAGTCAATTATACAAGGCGAATGCCGGTTTACAGACAGCTACGAGATGTTACAAATACAATTGTCGGTAAGCGGTCAGTGGACTTTGTGTGCATATTTCCGTCAGAATGACAGTGTTCGTCGTCGTTCATTTCTCTTATAATTCCAGACAGACATCACTGATTGAAGCGGCTTTAAAATAATATATAAAGCAACACGCGGCTGTGAGATCTCTTCCTTACACCCTGGTCTGCAATATCCCAGCTGTACCAAAGAGAGCGAGATGGATGTCTACTGTAACTTACGCCATATGGTAGTGTGACTATGCAGGTGTGTGGCAGTATGTGTTTGTGTGACCGAAAGGAGGTGTGTTCATGTGTTAGTGTGACTACATAGTTGTGTGGCAGTATATGTGACTACCTTGAGGTCTATCTGTGTGTGTGATAGTGTGACTATATAGTTGTGTGGCAGTATATGTGAAAGCCTGGAAGTCTGTCTCTGTCTGTGTGTGTGATAGTGTGACTACATAGCTGTGTGGCGGTATGTGTGGCTGCCTTGAGGTCTGTCTGTGTGTGTGTGATAGTGTGACTGTATAGTTGTGTGGCAGTATATATGACTACCTGGAGGTCTGTCTCTGTGTGTGTGATAGTGTGACTATATAGTTGTGTGGCAGTATATATATGACTGCCTGGAGGTATGTGTGTGTGTGTGTGTGATAGTGTGACTATATAGTTGTGTGGCAGTATATGTGAAAGCCTGGAGGTCTGTCTGTGTGTGTGTGTGATAGTGTGACTGTATAGTTGTGTGGCAGTATATATGACTGCCTGGAGGTCTGTCTGTGTGTGTGTGATAGTGTGACTATGTAGTTGTGTGGCAGTATATATGACTGTCTGGAGGTCTGTCTGTGTGTGTGTGATAGTGTGACTATATAGTTGTGTGGCAGTATATGTGAAAGCCTGGAGGTCTGTCTCTGTCTGTGTGTGTGATAGTGTGACTACATAGCTGTGTGGCGGTATGTGTGGCTGCCTTGAGGTCTGTCTGTGTGTGTGTGATAGTGTGACTGTATAGTTGTGTGGCAGTATATATGACTACCTGGAGGTCTGTCTCTGTGTGTGTGATAGTGTGACTATATAGTTGTGTGGCAGTATATATATGACTGCCTGGAGGTATGTGTGTGTGTGTGTGTGTGTGTGTGTGATAGTGTGACTATATAGTTGTGTGGCGGTATGTGTGGCTGCCTTGAGGTCTGTCTGTGTGTGTGTGATAGTGTGACTGTATAGTTGTGTGGCAGTATATATGACTACCTGGAGGTCTGTCTCTGTGTGTGTGATAGTGTGACTATATAGTTGTGTGGCAGTATATATATGACTGCCTGGAGGTATGTGTGTGTGTGTGTGTGATAGTGTGACTATATAGTTGTGTGGCAGTATATGTGAAAGCCTGGAGGTCTGTCTGTGTGTGTGTGTGATAGTGTGACTGTATAGTTGTGTGGCAGTATATATGACTGCCTGGAGGTCTGTCTGTGTGTGTGTGATAGTGTGACTATGTAGTTGTGTGGCAGTATATATGACTGTCTGGAGGTCTGTCTGTGTGTGTGTGATAGTGTGACTATGTAGTTGTGTGGCAGTATATATGACTGCCTGGAGGTTTGTCTGTGTGTGTGTGATAGTGTGACTGTATAGTTGTGTGGCATTATATATGAGTGCCTGGAGGTCTGTCTGTGTGCGTGATAGTGTGACTATATAGTTGTGTGGCAGTATATGTGACTACCTGGAGGTCTGTCTCTGTGTGTGTGATAGTGTGACTATATAGTTGTGTGGCAGTATATATATGACTGCCTGGAGGTCTGTCTGTGTGCGTGATAGTGTGACTATATACATGTAGTTGTATGGCAGTATATGTGACTACATGGAGGTCTGACTCTGTGTGTGTGATAGTGTGACTACATAGCTGTGTGACAGTATATATGACTGCCTGGAGATCTGTCTCCGTGTGTGTGATAGTGTGACTATATAGATGTGTGGCACAATATGTGACTGCCTGGAGGTCCGTCTGTACGTGCGATAGAGTGACTATATAGTTGTGTGGCAGTATATGTGACTGACTGCCTTGAGGTCTGTCTGTGTCAGTGATAGTGTGCCTGTGTTGTATGCAGTGTAGTGACTGTGAGTGAGTGTGCAGTGCCTGTGTGTGAATGTGTATGTGTTTACTATGTCGTGTAGTGACTGTGTGTGAATGTGTCTGTGTTTAGTATGTCGTGTAGTGACTGTGGCTGAATGTGTATGTATGTTGTATGTCGTGTTGTGACTGTGTGTGAAAGCGTCAGTGTGTTGTATGCAGTGTAGTGACTGTGAGTGAGAGTGTGTGGTGCAGTGACTGTGTGTGAATGTGTCTGTATTTAGTATGTCGTGTAGTGACTGTGTGTGAATGTGTCTGTGTTTAGTATGTCGTGTAGTGACTGTGTGTGAATGTGTCTGTATGTTGTATGTCGTGTTGTGACTGTGTGTGAATATGTCTGTGTGGTGTATGTCGTGTTGTGACTGTGTGTGAATGCGTCTGTGTGTTGTATACAGTGTAGTGGATGTGTGTGAATGTATCTGTTTAGTATGTCGTGTAGGAACTGTGTGTGAATGTGTCTGTGTTTAGTATGTCGTGTAGTGACTGTGTGTGAATGTGTCTGTGTTGTATGTCGTGTAGTGACTGTGTGTGAATGCGTCTGTGTGTTGTATGCATTGTAGTGACTGTGGGTGAGAGTGTGTCGTGTAGTGACTGTGTGTGAATGTGTCTGTGTGCTGTATGTCGTGTTGTGACTGTGTGTGCATGCGTCTGTGTGTTGTATGCAGTGTAGTGGCTGTGTGTGAATGTGCCAGTTTGTTTTATGTCGTGTTGTGACTATATGTGAATATGTCTGTGTGGTATTTGTCGTGAAGTGACTGTGTGTGAGTGTGTCGGTGTGTTGTATACAGTGTAGTGACTGTGGGTGACACTTGGCGGTGCAGTGACTGTGTGAATGTGTCTGTGTTTAGTATGTCGTGTAGTGACTATGTGTGAATCTGTCTGTGTGTTGTTTGCAGTGTAGTGACTGTGTGTGAATGTATCTGTATGTTGTATGTCGTGTTGTGACTGTGTGTGAATGTGCCTGTGTGTTGTTTGCAGTGCAGTGACTGTGAGTGAATGTGTCTGTATGTTGTATGTCGTGTAGTGACTGTGTGTGAATGTGTCTGTATGCTGTATGTCGTGTTGTTACTGTGTGTGAATGCGTCTGTGTGTTGTATGCAGTGTAGTGTCTGTGTGTGAATGTGCCAGTATGTTTTATGTCGTGTTGTGACTATATGTGAATATGTCTGTGTGGTGTATGTCGTGAAGTGACTGTGTGTGAGTGTGTCGGTGTGTTGTATGTCGTGTTGTGACTGTGTGTGAATGTGCCTGTGTGTTGTTTGAAGTGTATTTACTGTGCGTGAATGAGTCTGTATGTTGTATGTCGTGTTGTGACAGTGTGTGAATGTGCCTGTGTTTAGTATGTCGTGTTGTGACAGTGTGTGAATGTATCTGTGTGTTGTATGTCGTGTAGAAACTGTGTGTGAATGTGTCTGTATGTTGTTTGTCGTGTAGTGACAGTGTGTGAATGTGTCTGTATGTCGTCTAGAAACTGTGTGTGAATGTGTCTGTATGTTGTATGTCGTGTTGTGACAGTGTGTGAATGTGTCTGTATGTCGTCTAGAAACTGTGTGTGAATGTGTCTGTATATTGTATGTCGTGTTGTGACAGTGTGTGAATGTGTCTGTATGTCGTCTAGAAACTGTGTGTGAATGTGTCTGTATGTTGTATGTCGTGGTGTGACAGTGTGTGAATGTGTCTGTATGTTGTATGTCGTGTAGAAACTGTGTGTGAATGTGTCTGTATGTTGTATGTCGTGTTGTGACAGTGTGTGAATGTGCCTGTATGTTGTATGTCGTGTTGTGACTGTGTGTGCATATGTCTGTGTGTTGTATGTCGTGTAGTGACTGTGTGAATTTGTCTGTATGGTGTATGTCGTGTTGTGACAGTGTGTGAATGTGTCTGTATGTCGTCTAGAAACTGTGTGTGAATGTGTCTGTATGTTGTATGTCGTGGTGTGACAGTGTGTGAATGTGTCTGTATGTTGTATGTCGTGTAGAAACTGTGTGTGAATGTGTCTGTATGTTGTATGTCGTGTTGTGACAGTGTGTGAATGTGCCTGTATGTTGTATGTCGTGTTGTGACTGTGTGTGCATATGTCTGTGTGTTGTATGTCGTGTAGTGACTGTGTGTGAATTTGTCTGTATGTTGTATGTCGTGTTGTGACTGTGTGTGAATATGTCTGTGTGGTGTATGTCGTGTTGTGACTGTGTGTGAATGCGTCTGTGTGTTCCATACAGTGTAGTGGATGTGTGTGAATGTGTCTGTGTTTAGTATGTCGTGTAGTAACTGTGTGTGAATATATCTGTATGCTGTATGTCGTGTTGTGACTGTGTGTGAATGTGCCTGTGTGTTGTTTGCAGTGTAGTGACTGTGTGTGAATGTGTCTGCATGTTGTATGTCGTGTAGTGACTGTGTGTGAATGTGTCTGTGTGTTGTTTGCAGTGTAGTGACTGTGGGTGAAAGTATGTCGTGTAGTGACTGTGTGTGAATGTGTCTGTGTGTTGTTTGCAGTGTAGTGACTGTGTGTGAATGTGTCTGTATGTTGTATGTCGTGTTGTGACAGTGTGTGAATGTGTCTGTATGTTGTATGTCGTGGTGTGACAGTGTGTGAATGTGTCTGTATGTTGTAGGTCGTGTAGAAACTGTGTGTGAATGTGTCTGTATGTTGTATGTCGTGTTGTGACAGTGTGTGAATGTGCCTGTATGTTGTATGTCGTGTTGTGACTGTGTGTGCATATGTCTGTGTGTTGTATGTCGAGTAGTGACTGTGTGTGAATTTGTCTGTATGTTGTATGTCGTGTTGTGACTGTGTGTGAATATGTCTGTGTGGTGTATGTCGTGTTGTGACTATGTGTGAATGCCTCTGTGTGCTGTATACAGTGTAGTGGATGTGTGTGAATGTATCTGTTTAGTATGTCGTGTAGGAACTGTGTGTGAATGTGCCTGTGTGTTGTTTGCAGTGTAGTGACTGTGTGTGAATGTGTCTTTATGTTGTATGTCGTGTAGTGATCGTGTGTGAATGTGTCTGCATGTTGTATGTCGTGTAGTGACTGTGTGTGAATGTGTCTGTGTGTTGTTTGCAGTGTAGTGACTGTGGTTGAAAGTATGTCGTGTAGTGACTGTGTGTGAATGTGTCTGTGTGTTGTTTGCAGTGTAGTGACTGTGTGTGAATGTGTCTGTATGTTGTATGTCGTGTTGTGACAGTGTGTGAATGTGTCTGTATGTTGTATGTCGTGTTGTGACAGTGTGAGGATGTGTCTGTATGTTGTATGTCCTGTAGAAACTGTGTGTGAATGTGTCTGTATGTTGTATGTCGTGTTGTGACAGTGTGTGAATGTGCCTGTATGTTGTATGTCGTGTTGTGACTGTGTGTGCATATGTCTGTGTGTTGTATGTCGTGTAGTGACTGTGTGTGAATGCGTCTGTGTGTTGTATACAGTGTAGTGGATGTGTGTGAATGTATCTATTTAGTATGTCGTGTAGGAACTGTGTGTGAATGTGTCTGTGTTTAGTATGTCGTGTAGTGACTGTGTGTGAATGTGTCTGTATGTTGTATGTCGTGTCGTGACTGTGTGTGAATGTGATTGTGGTCTATGTAGTGTAGTGACTGTGTGTGAATGTGTCTGTGTGTTGTATGCAGTGTAGTGACTGTGCTGGTGTGTTAGTGTGAAAACATGATGGTAATTTAATATGGAGCCAGGCCTGAGAACATTCTTCCCTGGATCCACAAACTGTATATGGCTGGCATGAAGAATCGGAATTATACAAGAACTGATATTTTCATTTAACAGATTTATCGCCAAGAAGTAACATAACGATTATAGTGCCGATGCAGGACACGTAAACAGATATGCGACATATGATAAAAAAGGTCCAATAGACAAATACACAAAAATAGTCATGGAGATATGGATCAAGAACTTGGTGAAAGAAGCACTAAATATATATCTTAATGAAATAGTGTACTTCCAGGCCCTTATCGTTATGTGTCAAAGACCATTAACGCGTGTCTGATTCGTATAAATGAATCTTGTCATTGGAAGATAGATTCAGACATACCTACTTAAGTGCCTGATTATATGCTTTGCGAGACTGGTAGTGCAGGACATTTTGAAATGTTCTCCACTGATACAATAACCGCCAAATAAAAACCGGGTGATAAATGTCCTGTTCTGTACAAGGGGCATAGTGTTATTCGGCGTCTAATGTAATGCATGTCGTAGGAATCCAGTCAAACAGCAACATTTCTGTAGTCAGAATATGTGATGGAGCCCCTGAAGATATGAAATGAATGGTGAACGAAATGATATAATTCATATGACCGATACGTTGGGATATGAATTATCCTGTCACCAGTAAGTCATATGATGAATACTTTGGGATAATATCTTGTCACTAGTTAGTCATATGACCTAGTCGTTGGGAAATCATCTTGTCACAAGTAAGGCATATGACTTATACTTTGGGATGTTATATTGTCACTGGTAGTGAATGAGTGAATTAAAATTCATTTAAGCCCCAAAGCGACTTGTCACAAGTTAGTCATATGACCGATGCTTTGGGATATTATCTTGTCACTAGTAAGTCATATGGAAGATACGTTGGAATGTTATCTTTTCACTAGTGTGTCCGAGACGCTTGGATAGTATCACCATTATACCAGGATAAGTCATTTAGGGAATTGTCATTAGATGTTTGCCCCATGGTGGATAAGTTATGTTATTATCCTGACATCAGTGAGGTATATGGTGGATAAGTTGTGCTTCTTGTCGACGTGCCTGATCCGTCCCCTCTACTAGGCATGGGCATGTATACCATTGCCCTCGGACAACTATTTGTGGATAACGTATGCTGTAATGATGTAAAAAGAGCTAGATGGGGGATAAGTGACACCTTTGTTTATTAGTCAATCAAACTTACAGTTTGATACGATCAGTGTATCTGCACAACCCTATATAAAGAGACACACGAATTCCACTATTCTGTAAAGGTTGCATCTAAGGACATCGCGCCCACACGTTGCCAGCAGGGTAAAGGGGATCGCGGGACAGCGAACCTGTTGGTAGCGGCCATTGACACACAAGTTGAAGAACGGCAGGATGTAGTCATAGAGGAATGTCTGGAAGCCGCGACCTTCACATGTCGCAACTGAAATAAAGAATTATATATAACAGAAATGACCATTATGACCAACATGATCGAATGACCAGGCTCGCTGACTTGGTTGATGCATGTCGTTAATCCAAGTTGCGTGGATCGATGCTCATGATATTAACCACTGGATTGTCTGGTCCAGACTCGATTTTTTACAGACCGCCGTAATATAGCTGGAATATTGCTGAGTGCGGCGTTAAACAACAAACCAACCAAAACTATTTGTCAAGATCAAAGGTTGTTTCCCACATTCAGCAAAGTGTGCAATGTTGTTATTTTTGTTGCATATATAAACAGACATCGCAGAAAAAGTACATGTAAACCGGATTCTAATCACAAGATAGACACAAGAGGCAAATGCATCAGCCAATGAATATAAAGTTGTCACCGCTG
This sequence comes from Haliotis rufescens, assembly GCF_023055435.1. Lineage (NCBI taxonomy): Eukaryota > Metazoa > Mollusca > Gastropoda > Lepetellida > Haliotidae > Haliotis > Haliotis rufescens. Next base: position 52,394,220 of record NW_025963779.1, on the reverse strand, counting down.
CGCCGGTACCTCTTGGCCACGCCTCCAGATAAATTTGTTTTGCAAGCCGATTACCGCGCGTGTGATTACAGCACTTTCATTTGGACATTTAAATTCTTTTCCGAACATTTTGAATTTCTCTCTCTCGGAAACTGATTAAATGTATCTAGGAAAATTGATATTCCCAATTTTTTGTTTATACTTTACTTGCCCTTTAAAACACCAGTGTACCAGCATGTCACGTTACAGATATTACCAATCATGTGTACATTTCAAAAGCGTAGAGCTTAGCCACAAAATATGAGTATATATTTACTGTATATGGTAGTCGTAATCGCCTCTGTCTTTTTTATTGTGATTTTTGTTTATGAAGAACTGATAGTAACGGTTGACAAAAATGATCATCTTCTATTTAATATCTCTGCTCATACACGATAAAAGAAAATATCAGTCATGTTATCATTGTGGGATAACATAACACCAGAGGTATGGCTATTTGCAAGGTGAATTTCCCAAGTTCCTTCCTTCTCCAAAAGTAATTGAAGTAGTCATTTAATTGATCTAGTGATTAATTTGCCGTAGTCATCTAATCGATCTAGTGATTAATTTGCCGTGACATTCTTCACGTGAAATGGGGTGAAGAGTCCATAATAATTCTTCCAAAACCTCAAGTGTGTTGTGATCACCGAATCCGTAGACAGACATTAATCTCGTATATTAATTAAACCCCGCCAGACAGCTGGTCAAGAACACGACGTCACAGTGTACCTCGCTATTCTGTTCACAATTGCGTCACACATCGTCAGAATCCAAGCTAATAATTACGTGATCATAGTTCAATAAGGACTCCAAACCAATCAGAAGGTGTATCTCCCGACTGCCCCAACCGCCAAATGCGTTCAAACTGACGTAATGAGAGTTGACTACAATTTGCTAGTTATTTATTATACACACCTCCAAACCTGAAACAGGTAGTCAGTTGAAACGCTCCTCTTATGCAAAAAACCTCCCTTCTTTCCACCAGAGCAGCGCTGCACAGGCCTGCTGGAGTGCAAGTCCGCGTCCTTCTCTGTGTCTGTGCACCATCTGGGCCGCAATAAGTACTGCATAGGCCTTCATTCGCCCAAGCACCCCATGTCCCAGCCACTGAAGTCAGGCAGTAACTCAGATAAGGTATCATTTGGGATAAATACATGCTGTATTTTCAATGTAGAACCATGCTACCTTTAGAATTCAATTGCGCTTAAATGGTTTTTTGAACCGAACTTGTGAGGTGAACCTTGCAATGACTATGTTCATTTCATGATCCTATCAGAAGTATGTTAGCGTGATTTATTACAGATGATTGACCAATCAGAACGTAAGGAAGATAATACTGTGTACACTTTGTATGAGCCTAGTCTTCCTCATATTAAAGAAGTTGAAATCCATATATTCTCTTCCTTATGTGTATCACTTCTAAATGTCTTTCAAAGACACAATCAGTTAATGTTTTGTCATTGCAAAATTAATTATCGTACCAATCAAAGTGTCAAAAGTGAAGAAAAACTATTTAGGAATTTAGACAGGTTGCACAAATTGTCGTACCACGTAATTGCTTCATTGTAATTATGCTTGCTGTTTCAGCATGCTGGTTTGCATAAACCAGCATGCTGAAACAATATCAGTGAGCTTCGTAAGATATTATACATATATCAAATAAAATCAATTTTTGTTATTCCATTTAAGGCCTCTGGTTCACATACACAGACAACACCTATAAAGGTAGAGTTTTACATGCCAGTTTTAATATAACAGCATAATCTTTTAAAGAAATAAAGCAGATACATGTATAGGATAACTATACAGAGCGATCTGGTGTTGAAGATATGCGTTTTCCAAAATTGCAGCAATATGATAGATTACGTGGTAGATATATCACAGACTCGGCTTAACATTATTGTACCTATGAAGTAAATTCAACATTTACACATATACACGCCGAGATTCTTTTCTTTATGACAATGAGATACTAACCTCCTGTACAGGGAACACCAGCAGTGCAGGTTCTTGTAGTCACCTCCACCTGAGCAAACCTACAACCAACAGGCGGAGTTGGCACCGGATTGCCGAAACTTGGGTTGCATTGTCGAGTCCGATTTTGGGTCGTTGTTCCCATACCGCAAGTAGCGCCACAGACAGACACCGGCGTGGTGATCCATGCACTCCAAGATGCTAGATTTGGATGGAAGAAACGAGAATGGTGTGTTTCTCCTCACCAAAACGGCCGGGAAATGTGACTATACGTTTTGTTGAAGACAAAACTGTAAGGCCAGTTGATGAATATCGCTAAAATGATGGCAGAATGGTGTTGATTGTTTTTTCCCGTCAGTATAGTCATTAATAGTACCAACAGCATAAATACCTACGAATTTTAATACGACCTATTTTAAGTGAATATTAGGGTTATTAATTACTAATGAGTACTTAGGCAATCGTTGTATACATTTAAGTAAAGAATAAACCGATGAAGACCATCGTTGCTGAAAGTGACGAGTGTTTCACCGCCTTGCTATTTCACCCACCAGTGTGAGTAAGTGTGCTGATTTGAACGCTGCCTTTAGAAATACTTAGGCAATATCACAGCGGGGAACACTCAAAAAGGGCTTCTTACATTGTACCTATGTAGGGAAACGGACCCGGGCCTTTGACGTGAGGCGCGAACGTCCCCATGTGATTATTTTGATAATATCTCTCTCTGTGTCTCTCTTTGTCTCTCTCTCTCTCTCTCTCTATATATATATATATATATATATGTATATATATATATGTAAATCTTTTTCTTTGTAAAAGCACATGTCTCAATATTTGGAGATTTAGCTGATGATAAAGGTGTTTTTCTCGAGTTAACATTAACGAGGATGCATGTTAGTCAATACTACAAGACGGATGCCAATCGAATGACGACTTATACCGTACATGTACGTCTCAAATGATAACTTACTCTATACATATGTTGTATCCCTAGTGCATTGGCACGACACATCTTTTAACGGTCTATATTTACATAATTATTATTCAAATTAAAACTTCTTGGGTCTTCAGCTATTAGAAAATGCCTTCACGAAAACATCTTAATTATGCCGTTTGACAAGTTTGTGGTAAAACATTTTAAGAACACCAGTTCTGTAAACATATTTCTGAATCATACGAACATTAAAAGTTCACCTTTTACGTGAAGTATGCATAACTACGGGGCTAGTAAAAACGGACTCGTAACTAGCCTCTTCTTTTCAAAATGACATGCCCAGGTGCATATCAGTATTTCATCAATCCTCAAGTGGCATCCCCTTCTTATCAATCGGTGGTCCACACGGATATTGTATTTCTGAAGTAATGTCTCTCGGATGACTTGGTGAGAATACAATGAAAGAAACTTGGAGTGCTTCTCTGAATAGTGATAGCAGTAATTGTATTCAGACCATTCGGGGATGACAAGTCACATAGCATTTTCGTCAACATATTTTCAAATTGTGGTCTGCGAATCAATACGGCAAGCAAAAACTTACAAAAAAAGGCCAGAAACGACATAATTGTGAGATATGTGTGAGAGCTGATCATTTTGTAAGGTGTATGTCTTCTTTACGTAGCCTGATAACGCATAACGTCTCTAGTATGTTTTTTATAGATCTTCTACGACTGCAAATTGAGTTTCGTTTGACACATTGACAAAAGCAGAATAACCAAGTCGCGTTATTGATTGTGACATCGTCATTATAAATGTACTTGTTCTTCCGAAAGTGTATGTAGATTGGTGGATATGCCATGTTGAGATTGATTATTATTGATCTTATCCCCCTTTTGGGAGGAAAATGTTACTATAGATTAACTTCCAGACACTGAATGGTAACAGGTAATATAAACAGGAAATCGGAAATAATTTTTTAGGAAATCCAAAGAAGCACTTTCAGCTTGAAGCAAAGGACACACGTTAGCTAAACTCTGAGTGAGTACGACGTAAGGTTAGTAATTTCCATCCCAGTTGTCAATAAGATCGATTCTCAACTTACGGCAGAATAGCTGGTCAACTCTGAAACAAATGAACATATGCTAAAGTTGACATTAATGAACCGGGAAAGTCCAGATGGCAATATCAGCGGATGAATGTTATCAGTTACCTCCCTTTAACTTTACATTGTCATTAATTTTTTGTACGTCTAAAGTAGAAAATATGTAAACAACTAAGGTATCTGATACTATAATGCCGCGATAACACAAAGGATTAGCGTGGTCATGGTATCAAGGAATATCGCTAAAAAACAAAACTCGACCGCCGTCATACAGCTTGAGTGCGGCTTCAAACAGCAAACAAGCAAACCACACAAACTTTGATTGATCACATGTTTGTGAAGATAATACCTTGTAAATTTGCCAGCTCTCGTGTTCGCTCGGGATATTACGCTATCGTAATGGAACATTTGGAGCAGTGGAGAACTGATCGATATCACACAGTTCTCACTGAGTCGCAAGATGTCGCAGAGTAACTTCGTGCCAAATGACGGCCGATGTTGGAAAAAACGTATTGTATGCTCAATCGGAAACAGGTATAGAGTAACAGTTTTTCGTTTTGATCCAAAATAAATACTTCTTTTAGAAACACGTTGGGCAACTGCAACCAAATCTTCTGACATGCGGTAGCCAGGTGAACGAAAAGTTCCAATGTGGATTCCATCCATGTGGCCCAGCTGCCCAGAGACTGAGGTGAGTTAGGAGCATGGGACAGTCAGTTCATAACACTCTGAGCGCATTAACACCTCGGGAAGTACTGACACAAGCTAGTGTCTGTCGTGAAATTAGCATTCAGGTTCAAAATGTTTCCGTTTGTTTTCTTGTTTTCAAATCAAAGTCCATTCTTAATTTCTAAAAAAAGCACATAATAACCTATGTGCAAAGGTCCGTGTTGTTACACGAACTATATATATGGCGTTACCCGGTTTATAGTGAATATGTAGTCAACATCACCACTCTATTGCTGTCCCAGGTATTACTGGTATGTCGACAGTAACCCGACAGTGGACCCGACTGGGTTTATAAACCACCATAAAGGCACCCATATTCCGTGTTTGTAAAACAACATTTACAAATGTGTTACGCATAATTATACTTGGAAGTTTCATTTGTTTAAGTATTTGCGCGTAATGAATTTAGGAAACAACAGTAAAATCTCTTAAACGCGACATCTTTGCGAACATGATATCGCATACATTTCCAGACAAGCGAAACGTCTATAGAAGAGCATACCCAGCATCTAGCAGGAGCATACAACAACATTGTATCAAAACGATATATCGCCATGATGAAGTTCAGTGGGTAAGATGAAATTGGGTTTAACATCAGATTCAAGATTAGTTCACTAAGACGGCGACGTGCATGCACGTCTCTGTGTTGCTGATTGTACATGTCCATACTCTCGCCAGTTTAATAGGGCCAGCCCACTGAGATACTATGCCGCCGTTTAACACTGTACTCCATGCAGACATATCGTACTGACTCCGAGCCAACGAATCGTTATTTGATCCCCTTAATACCGAGCAGGGTAGCAACCAGTTTTATGACGTCGTTTGGTATGACAACGGCCAGGGAAGCGAAGCAGCGACCTTCCGCCCTCCGTGCAGCCGAACTACACGTATCCACCGCACAATGGAGACGGTCTATGACAGAGTTCAGGTTAACGATGTATCATTGTACATGTGATTTTGACGACGGCGTTGTATTATACCGATGTCTTTCTGAAAATATACTCCAAAAGTAGTTATGTACCCTGTGGGTACATATTATAAAACATCAGTATTTATGAGGGTCGTGGCACTGGCGGATTCAGAAGAAAGAGGCTTTTTTCAGACTCTTCAGGTACTATGTGCACACCCCACCTACCCCTTTTAACAATCGTGGATCTGCCTCTGCGTCCTCCCTTGACAATGTTGCTGAACCAAACTCCGTCACAGTGGCTTACTCCTGTTCCAGGCTAGATCGAGCATCAACAATAACTGTGTCTACTCAACATTTATTCTGAAACCACTCATTCCTTTAAAATTTGAATGAATGTTGGATATCAGAACAAAATGTACCATCCATCTAATATCCTTAAATACAGTCGACGTTTTATGATTTCCAGTGGAAATTATTGGATTATACTGTTGTATACAACAATGCCGTAATTCTAGATGTAATAATGACAACATAAAATACGTTGGCAGTCTTTCTAACCAACTTGCTGCCAACTTCAATGTATTGAGTCGATATATTATAAGACCATTAAGTAATTATAAGGTTTGTTGCCCCTCCTTTGGGACTGCACAAAGTAAGAACAAAGCTTTCCTCGGTGTCGTTAAAAAAGCAAATGATTCCAGTAACTGTTTTTGATAGATGGGTCTACAAACAGCAAGAGCTCACAGTATCGATTAGAGAGTATAGTTCCTCATGCTGCTTGTTTCAAAGCCAAACCAGGAACAGACTCCACTAAATCAGCCAAAGACCGCGTTTTCTTGAATTTGACATTTAACATTGATGCCTAAAATTTAACATTTCGGGCAAAGTTCAGTTTCCCAAAATGTCCCACAATGTTTCAAATTTCAAGAATCCCCTAAGTTTCATTTGTTTCCTGTACGAACACTGTTTCATCGAAGTTGTACAGTTTTAGGAACGTGTTGCAGAAAGAAGACTGACAGTTCATGATGTAATCCACGACTGGATGCTGCCAAGATTCACAATTGTGCCACCAACCTGTTGGTCATATAAGCACAGGTGATTTACAATCTTCGTCATATATTCAAATATGGACCAAAATATCGCGAGCAGCCTTCTACCAATCGGGATCTCAACTTTAAAATCATTAAGGATGCTGTCGAAGCATATGTCGCAAAACGGGGCAAAAGAGAAGAGGCACCTGTTGAATGTCTTTCAGAGTGGGTTAAATCAGTGCTAGCTGTTGTGATTGGACTGAAAAAGAGGACACAACATTGGAATATACCATTTGTGTCCCAGCCAGCTGTCATCCAAAGTCCTGCCCTACGTGAAAAGTTTGTTGTTGTTCCCACTGACAAGGCCTCAAGTTTCTTATGCGTATGTAAAGGGATTTTGTCGCTTTGATTTACAGTTTCTAATCTGGAGTCTGGAAGAACAGAAAAACCTAGTTAACGTGAAACAACGGTGACTATCGAAACTCTATCTAGACAAACGGTTGCAACACATGTCTTAATCTATTGTGCCGGTACGGAGTTTGCCTGTACCTAAGAACGAGATGTACATTGTTTTTATATAATAATGGACAGCCGCCGATGACATTTACACGTGCACAGCAGGAACCACAGACATGAAGACCGTTCTGTGTGCTTGCGTCAAACAAAAGGTGATCAGTACATGAACCATTTCTGTTTCCTTCGTCGGGAGTACGTTGACACAGACGCCCTGGTTGGACATTGTGATAAACCAATCTCGGGGGGAACCAGGAACTGCCCGAGACAACTCTAGAGTTTTCATTATGGAAAGGGAAGCTAGTTTTAACGTTGACTAACAATAACTATCTAAAATCAAAATGTTTTTTTCCAGATTTTCCTTTGTTTAATTGTATTTTAATATATAATTTTAATTGCCGAAATAACATCGACTTGTTTGGTGAGGAGGGTCTCCCTTGTTGCTACACCAGTAGAATAAAGAAACGTACAATATAAAATAGCTTACTCTTCAGATTTTCTTTATTTAATTGTCTTGTATAAGATAGCAACGCGATAAATCGCAAAGCATAATGAAAAACGAAACGTGGTTTATTTCACGGTAAAACATTGCTCCACCATGACGTCATTTCTGGAGATTTGAACATGCGCTCGCAACTTGATGACGTGGAATGTTAGACGACGTTATTTCTGAGAGGGAAGTGTCTAGTGAGTTGTTCACCGTAGATGTAGCTGGGCAACGTTGATAAACGCAGTGACCGAACAATCGCATTCAAATGTGGCGTATATGACAATCGGTATAAGGAGAAAAGGTACAGATAATCGACGTGAGGATTGGGAAAATATGCGGGATATACCAGACCTAACCCACCTGTTCATGCAATGGACTTGTCCGACATTTGAGGTGGGAATCTAGTCAGGGAGTCATCATTTTTAAATTAAGGTAACTATTTTTAAAGCTTGTAATGTGATCAACATAAAGAGTGTATATAATGTTGATATCTCATATAAGAAACAAACGACTCGTGGTCGTTGTTTATCGAACAAAAAAACACCGCACAAATAAAGACCACGAGTCGTTTATTTCTTAATTTCTTAACATAGAATTACGTGCCGAATTAATGTCGATTTGTTTGTGTAATAGCCCCCCCCCCCCCCCCCCCCCCCTTGTTTTTACACGAATACAGTTAAGAACCGTACGATCTAAAATAGCTCACAACAGAACAAATGAAAATAATATACTTACACGGACACCTGTCCTGTAGATACACCTATAAAAACATGAATAAACACCACGTAAAGAACAGAAGCCATTTCTCGGTGTTTGTCGGTGTCATTGGTCCCAGCGAATGAGAGAGAAAACGAAAACCTGTATCTACTGAATGTTATCGTTTCACGTTTGATTAAATAATCTTTTCCAAGCCTTTGGCCTTTCCATACACAGCCTCTGGGTCAAGAATTGTGGTATATTCGTATATTACAATGCAAATTCCATGCCAATACGCTCGAGTTAAAGTTATGAGAAGCTTTTCTCTAGTGTTATCGATCATCTAATCAAACGATGTCGTTATTTGTTATCTGTTTCGGCAGCCGAGGATTAAATCCTGAATGAACTATCATTTTGGCGTGATCGTATTCACGCCACGTAATGTATGACATTCATTTGGATTTCTATCTCTTCCATAAAGTGTGTTCTTCAACTGTCCTTATTAGATATTTTGGAATTTGTGAAAACTGTTGTGATACATTTCATTACATGGAAATATTTAACACAAAATATTATTAGTTATGTAAATCCATCTAAACGATATATGTATTTCATACTTTTAACGAATATTCGTTTTATGAATGTTCTTGTAATGAAACGCACTTGTAATGAAACGCACTTCTCGACATACTTCTAAACAATCGACTTGTTGATTTTACTTATTTAGGCGTTTGCTTAAGTAGTTGGGGGTATTCTCAGGGGTATACGAGAAGAGACACATTTTGTATGCATGTACAAAGCTCTGTCAATTTGCATTAGGTGTGTAATATATCTTACTTGGGGCTGATCCACAAGTTTATACATGTATATATCTGAGTACATGGGAGATCGAACTATAAATAACTCGAATAAGAAATATGTCAACCCGGAAGCACCGCGTTCTTCGTCAGCGTAACTGAACCATAACTGAACTCAGTGAACCATGAAGTTCAGTACATCACCTTTGAGGTTAGGTGAGGTGAAATGAGGTTAAATGTCGCGTTCAAGATTTATTGCACTTATTTAGCGACGTGCATGCACGTGAGTGTGTGGCTGATTTGTATTAGTCCTGACTAATACCGATTTTTTTTTGTGCTAGCTCACTGAGATACTATGCCTCAGTTTAATATAAATACCCTACTCAGGCACAGTATACTGACTTCGAGCAGACTAGACCTTGTCTTAGCCCCTCAAAGCCGAGCGCCAGGCAGGGTAACAACAAGTACAATATTTCAACGTCTTTTCCACTCTCCGGGCAGGCGCTCTAGCACTAGACCACGGAGGCGGTACATCACCTTTTAATCCCCACCGATCCTTATATACAGATAGGAAAGGAATCTGGTTACATTTGACCTAATTGTGAGTGATGGATTGTTGTTTTACAGCGCAATCAGAATATTAAACATATGACGGAGGCTCTGAGTCATCCGGGCTGCGCTACCATACAAACCCATGGTTGAAAGCAAGAAGACACTATCGTCAGGTGACCAAGTGCTCTATTCGCCGATTTTGAAGCAGTTCTTATCAAGATGGGTGTGTTGCCATTGGCGGCTCCTTTCCTTGAATCAAGTGATCGGTCCTGTTAATGGCTCAAAATAAGAATGAGATCATAATAAAGTATACTTGTATTAATCCTACAACAATACAGGTAATTACACAATTTCAAATTGTCTAGGCATTATCTGCTGTGTGCTACAGGCCTTTCCATCGAATCATCTAACTTATAACAATTTCGAGACCTTACAATCATCTGACACACAACAGTTGTTACCCAGGTATTTTATTTGAAAGTCTTAATCAATTGACAGTTGTGTTTAAACTTATATGATAGCGAACACGTAGCAAAAACATTTAAATATGTGACTGTTGTACATAAATTAAGTAATACAAACCTATATCTAAAAAACTTGTGTGGATTAGATTTTCCGGCATTAGAAAAAACCCCGCACTAACCTCATTTATTTCTTTTTATCAGGACCAGAGGCCGCCTTCCAAACACCAATTACACCCTAAAGCCACAAGCTGCCGCACCAAGTAACCCACTGATTTATATGTGCCAAGAAATAATGATCTGTTTGGAGGCCATGGCGATTATACGAACGACACTTCAAAAGGTATTTTTTGATTCCATTGATACTGCCCTGCACGTGGTGCCTGGAACGGTGGGATATGTACACACGTTCGTGGTACTAACACCTTACTGCCTTTGGAATTTCTTAATGTATGGATGCTATTTCTAAGATAGCATCGCGGCGAAGCAATTGCGGTAAATTTCGATTAAATGAACTACATTCCTGAACTGTGTGTTCAGGAATGTGTACAGTGAAACACCGCTAGTCCAACAATCTTGCCTTCCGGACGATAACTTTTAAGAATCTTCAGAATCCATATATACTCCTTAATACGAGTGATGACTGATACATTCTGAAACGAAGGATGAATAGTATACCTTGAACAGTTTGCACGTATTTAGTACAATACCTCCAATGCTTACAGGCTGCATTTGTACCCAATACACAACCAGGCACCATATCTCTGCAGTCATCAAAGTTGCAAGGTATTCTCTATTGAATAAAGTGGACAAAGTTTGCTACCGCGCTGTCATCAAGTATCTTATTTTGAAAGGGCTGACTGCAACAGCCAACCAGCTTTAGGGAAATATGCTCCTTCCATTGCCACTGTTAAGAGGTTGGCAGCAAAGTTCAAGAGGGGAAAAGGGAACGTTCAAAACATTCCAAGTTCAGGAAGACCCTCACGGTGCCAGCATTTAAGAAACATGTTGATAAAATACACGCTGATATGATTATGGATGGTCGACGACTTACCACACGTGACATAACTCATACAGTGGGCTTGTCTCATTAAGTTGGGAACACTCTGAGGAATGAACTTGGCATGACAAACGCTTCAGCAGGCTGGGTCCCAAAGCTTCCGACCCCTGATCAGAAACACTCGCTCGTGAGAATTTTCGTCGGTGTGAAGCAGACCCAACGGAATTATTTGAGCGATTTGTAACCGTGGGTGAGTCAGTCAGAGATTGAACAACAGTCAAAGCAGTGGAAACGTCTAACGTCGTCTCGTCCGAAGAAAGAAAAATCTGTTCTATCAACTTGTAAGGTGTTCATCGAGGGGATACTGTGTGAAGGACGTGGCTTTACAAACATTTATTTCAATTGTGTTAACAAATAGTTCGATTTCGAAAGCTTGACACCAGTTATTGTCGTTTGCTGATTACAACCATACTTTTAAAATTGGCTGAGATATTTTGGAAAATGTTGAGTCCTATAAATACCTAGTCGTCACCCTTTGGCCCAAGGACGTAACTTTAGTCTGTGAGTTGGTTGCCAACTGCGCATTTTCGATAGTATGGTCTTATCAATTCTTTTATATGGATGTAAAGTTTGGGGGTTCGAAACTGTATCTCACACAGAACGTGTCCAGCTTCGTTTTCTGAAACATTTAACATCACGTAGGACTAGTACCCAAAATTATATGGTTTATGGCGAACTTGGATGATCTTCTGTAATATATGTAGTTAAGATTAGAATGGTTTCTTTTTGGACAAACACTTATCCGGCAAATCATCAAAATTATCTTTACAAGCTATATATAATGATAACCTATTTGAAAGACGCAAACATAAATGGATAACAAATCTTGTAAAACAAATCTTCGACGATCTTTAGTTTCATTTGGCAATCACAATGTTTTCAAATCATCTTAAAAATATGCCTTTTCGATATCATAAAATAAAAGATTCCTGCATATCTCCTGAGAACCTCTCTGTCTGTTTTTGAAGGCGTTGAGATCCCAGAGTTATAAACCTATTCATTGGGATCTCTATTAAGTAAGAGAGTTCTTTCTATAGGCATTAAAACCTATTGTGAGGTTTTACTTTCAAAGTAAAACATATTATGAGTTTTTTTTTCGTTCGGGAGGTTTTACTTTGAATGTAAAACCTCAAATTCCAGGTTTAACCAAGTAACTGAAAAAATGACAACAAGTAGCAATTCAAAATTTTAATTCAATTAAAATTGAATGTCATGTGTACAGTTCTGCGTGGACATTTAAAAGCGACATCACTTCAGAGAACTCTGGTGAAAGGACACCGAGGTTTCAAAAAACGTTCTTTTAAACAAGTGCTTATCAATGCTGCACAATTTGCACGTGCAGTAACTGATAGCCGTTACGTCACAACTACCTCTATGTAACAGTTGGATTTTTCAAAAGTCGAAAATCTTGTAAAGCAAAAAAACACCTTTAAAATGTGCGAATTTTCGTTTTGAAAAGTTTAAAAGATGTGGAATATTGCAACACAAACATTTAGAAACCGAAGATTTCACTTTCATTTAAAAGTAAGTATTTTAGTTGTGGTTTGTTTTTGACACATCCAAGTGCTCTTGAACGCCCGGTAAGTCAGCGAATTTCACGTGCAAGTTATGATATCACGTCTTCAAGGAAGCGCTATAATGAAGCGCCTCATTTATAGATGCTCGTTATAACATTTAATCAATTTAGACGGTTTATAAGTATGGAAAAACACTTTCCCTCGGTTTTGGTAGACAGAGCATGTCCTGGTGGAGCTTATCCTAGACGATCGGTGTCATGCCTACCAACTACAAACAGAAGCTTCGACAGCCTGAGCCAAGGTCGAAATTGACCGGTTTGCTCAAGCCCCATACCCCCCCTCCCTAACCATCCCCGTGGCTACAATGTCATCAACGGCATCAAAAGCATCAACGTCCAGGACAACATCATTATCAGCACCATCTGCATCCTCATCTGCATGAACAGCCTCTTCGTCAGCAGCTGAACCTCCATCTCATACAATAGCCACACCATATGTCTGGCTGGGGCCATGCACGGACAATAGGAAGCAACGTCCTGGGGCAAGATTTTATGAACCTCGTCAAACTCTTCAGTTATATTGACGAACAGCAATGTTTGTTATTTCCATTTTATCTAGATGGAACTACAAAAGTCTGGCACCAGGACCTGGCGGAAGAAACAAAAACCAGCATGGGCCTTCTGTAGGAAGCCTGTAAATCTAGATTTGACAGGCCAAAAGCATTCGACGTAAACCTCCAGATGGCTCAGTCAAAGAAAGAAAGCAGACTTCCTGACCAGACTGCAGGGGCCAACACATCACCAGAAACTGCCAGTGTCAATGATTGTGGCAGTGGAAGTCAATGGCCTCCGCTCGAGCATCCGCGAGTGCGTATTCAACAAAGAACCAGCCTCACTGGAACATGTACGACACCATGCAGAGCTGGCTGAGGGGTCTCATTTGGGTCAGAGATCGCCAGAGGTCAACATGGCCATGAAAGTGGACCAACTGTCAAAGCTCGGGGCAACCCTCATCACTAAAACAGAAACCCCAGCAGTACCACCCACAGGGAAACCAGCTACCAAGCACCAGCTACAACAAGAGCGACAGCTACAGTTCCAGCCTCCACGTCATGAACAGTTTCAACCCAGACGAAATCGGTTTCATGGTCCCCAGTATCAGATGTCATCACCACCACCTCAACAATACAGTCAACCGCAAAGTCCACTACCTGAGAAGAATCCGGGCCCTCAACACTTTAACAGGACCAACCAGCAACAGAGACACCCACAGTACACAGTACCCATGTTCCTGCAAAGGAAATGCATAGGATGTGGTATGTACTGTTTAGACAGATTATAGTGCCCATATTTCCATTCTAGTGTATGCATGAAGGCATATAATTCTTAGAAGGAATATCTAGACAATAGTGACTCACGCCTTATTCTCAGAGCTTTGGAATCAAGCATGTAAAACCCTTGGTCTCGCTTGTGGCTCCCTTAGTAAAGAACACTAAGGGTGAAGCAAGTGAAGACAACAACCCTAATAGACTCTATGTCCTGTGTCAGCATGGGATACCTTCAAAAAGTAGGCTTCACGTTATGTTCCCTACAAGAATCTGGCCTTCATGAAATCATTGGTGTAGGTGGTGAAATGCACAAGGTGTTAGGTGCTATGTCTTTGGATATCTGTATAGGTTACCTCTTCTCCCCCAGTCATTTTATGTTTTTCAATCTCTTCACCATTCTTTGATATTAGGTATAGACATCCTTACTGAGTATAAAACTATAACTCTCCCTAGCTGACAAGTGCTTCATTATCCAAGAAGGTCTGATCACCACTGTTCCCCTGGTAGAATCAAGTGCAGGCTATGTTAGGGCCAAGAAACCCATCACAATTCCACCTTCTTGCCAGGTAGACAGATGCCTGTCCAAATCTCTCGCTATAAGCAAGATTCCATTCTCCTCTAAGAACCGGTTCCTGAACTTTCTAGAGTTAAACTACAGGTTGGCAAATGTCTGGTGACAAAGACTATGAAAAGTGTTTATATGCGCCTCCTCAATGCTACGAAATCCCTTATTAGTATCAACACCAAAAGAGTGCTAGCTGTAGCTTGTGAGGTTGACCAATCAAGCGCCTCATTGTTATCAGATTCACTTGAACCAGAGCCCAGACCATCCAAAGTCAAATCGGCCCGACGTCATTCTCGGGTCAATGCATCAGTCACACATGGTAAGACTAGGTCAGGATCTACACCACACACATCCACAATTCCATCCCCGTCCCCTTCTCATCGCAAACACGCTCCTCCCTCAGGCCTTTCCTTAAACCTTTCTGACTCAGACCTGTCTTCTTCTCAAAAACAAGAACTGCTTTCTTTCCTTCATTCTATACGTTCTGCCTTTGCTCACAATTGGTCTGAAATAGATCAAACACATCGTTCCTCTGAGTGGCAAAAGTCTGGCACCAGGACCTGGCGGAAGAAACAAAAACCAGCATGGGCCTTCTGGAGGAAGCTTGTAAATCTAGATTTGACAGGACAAAAGCATTCGACGTAAACCTCCTCCAGATGGCTCAGTCAAAGAAAGAAAGCAGACTTCCTGACCAGACTGCAGGGGGCAACACATCACCAGAAAATGCCAGTGTCAATGTTGTGGCAGTGGAAGTCAATGGCCTCCGCTCGAGCATCCGCGAGTGCGTATTCAACAAAGAACCAGCCTCACTGGAACATGTACGACACCATGCAGAGCTGGCTGAGAGGTCTCATTTGGGTCAGAGATCGCCAGAGGTCAACATGGCCATGAAAGTGGACCAACTGTCAAAGCTCGTGGCAACCCTCATCACTAAAACAGAAACCCCAGCAGCACCACCCACAGGGAAACCAACTACCAAGCACCAGCCACAACAAGAGCGACAGCTACAGTTCCAGCCTCCACGTCATGAACAGTTTCAACCCAGACGAAATCGGTTTCATGGTCCCCAGTATCAGATGTCATCACCACCACCTCAACAATACAGTCAACCGCAAAGTCCACTACCTGAGAAGAATCCGGGCCCTCAACACTTTAACAGGACCAACCAGCAACAGAGACACCCACAGTACACAGTACCCATGTTCCTGCAAAGGAAATGCATAGGATGTGGTATTTACTGTTTAGACAGATTATAGTGCCCATATCTCCACACACAATGTACATTATAGTGTATGCATGAAGGCAGATCATTCTCAGAAGGAATATCTAGACAATAGTGACTTACGCCTTATTCTCAGAGCTTTGGGATCAAGCATGAAAAAACCTCTTGGTCTCGCTTGTGGCTTAGTAAAGAACATTTGAATCATCTAAAATGTGTTTTTCAAAAGATAAAGCAACTGATTGACTTTGAAACCCAGCAAATATAAATTTGCAGCAAAACAAGTTCAATTGTCACTAAAACTGGCATTGAAGTTGACCAATCTAAGATAGAGGCAGGTACCCAAATTCCTCTGTGAAAGAATGTTCATGATGTTCGTTATTTTCTTGGTCTTTGCAGTTACTATAGGAAATTTGTTCCCAATTTCTAGCAATAGCATCACCTCTCTATGACACTCAAGAATGATGTTCAATTTTCATGGACAGACAAATGTCAACAAGCTTTCTCTATCTTAAAACAAGAAATGACAACATCTCCAATCCTTGCCTATCCAGACCCTACAAAATCTTTCTTCTGACAACAGATGCTTCTGGCACATATCTTGGTTACATTTTAGGGCAACAGGGTTTAGATGGTAAGGAACATGTCATTTGTTGTGGGAGTAGACCACTTCACTCATCAGAAATGAATTGAGGGGTTACCGAACTTGAATGTTTGGCAGTAGTAGAAGGGATAAAGACATTTACAGTTTACATTGCTGGGAACAAATTCAAAATTTACACTGATCACAAGGCTCTTACTTGGCTCAAAAACATCAAAGAAGAAACAGGTCGCCTTGGGCGATGGTCAATTATGCTGTACGATTATGATTATGAAATAGTACACAGGGCAGGGAAGTCAAAAATGCAGATACTTTATCTCGTACTAAATACCTTGAGTCAAGACCTTGCCTATCACAGATGACATACCATCACCTCCATTTCCATCTAAAAGAACTTATGCTCAAATAGCTTCATGCACTGTCAATAGTAAATACAAATCACCTTTAGTTGTGTCATCCTCTCCCTTTGTACCCCCTTCCACCCCTGATGTAGCTAACAATAGGTCCCCGACCTCACCACCTTTTTCCACATCAAATACTTCTACTGTTCCACCCTCTTAACCATCCTACCCGATTCTGACCAGGATCCAGACGCTCATGTTCCACTAGCCGTTGATCTATATTATGCAAACAAACCATCGCCATCTGGCATATCTGCAATAGTTGCAGCAGTCGACACAGATGATGATCAAGTTTCAAACGCAACAGAGCAATTCCCCTGACCTCAGCCCAATTATTGACTACATCTCAATAGGTGAAATCCCTATAACTTACAATCATTCTCAAGTCAAAGGTCTTGTAGGACGCTCACAGGCCTAGGAATATGTAGTCAGGGATGGTATTATCTATCATGTTTATCAAGCAAAACATAAAGGAGCCAAACCCATAGCCCTCCTCAAATCACCCAGCTTGTTGTCCCACTAATCAAGCGCAAGGATGTTCTATTTGCCTGTCATGACTCCAAAGGAGGTTGTTGTCATCTTGGATTCCGCTTTTTAAGCTCTCCTGTCTAAATACCACTGGCATGTCATGTATCAAGATATAGAAAAATTACATTAGGTCATGTGATGTATGTCAGAAAATCAAGCCCAAGTTCCATAGCAAACACGCTCCTATGGTCCCAATGCTCCTATGGACAACATGAAGATTTCTCAAGAAATCAACAAAGAGCGCACTGACCTCAAAGCTAAAGATCCCGAATTCTTAGTAGGTGATCTGGTCCTGAGCCAAATTCCCATGTTCTCACTGGCAGATCCCCGAAACTGTCAGTTAAATGGGTAAGTCCCTACACCATAAATGAGCTTATCCCAAACCAACATGTTCAAACGAACAAAACGAACAAAACGCACAAGGCACTTATCCATGCCAATCGCCTCAAGACCCACAATGCTCGCACCCCCAACGACCGCCTTCAAGATCACACTCCCAACCATGGTCATCATTCTCCTCTTCAAAGCACTTCTGCCGAGCAGGACACACATCAAGTCTCCTCTTCCAAGCACTTCTGCCGAGGCGGACACACATCAAGTCTCCTCTTCCCAGCACTTCTGCCGAGGCGGACACACATCAAGTCTCCTCTTCCCAGCACTACAGCTGAGGCGGACACACACCAGTCTCCTCTTTCAAGCACTACAGCTGAGGCGGACACACACCAGTCTCCCAAACCAACATGTTCAAACGAACAAAACGAACAAAACGCACAAGGCACTTATCCATGCCAATCGCCTCAAGACCCACAATGCTCGCACCCCCAACGACCGCCTTCAAGATCACACTCCCAACCATGGTCATCATTCTCCTCTTCAAAGCACTTCTGCCGAGCAGGACACACATCAAGTCTCCTCTTCCAAGCACTTCTGCCGAGGCGGACACACATCAAGTCTCCTCTTCCCAGCACTTCTGCCGAGGCGGACACACATCGGTCTCCTCTTCCCAGCACTACAGCTGAGGCGGACACACACCAGTCTCCTCTTTCAAGCACTACAGCTGAGGCGGACGCACATCAGTCTCCTCTTCCCAGCACTACAGCTGAGGCGGACACACATCAGTCTCTTCTCTCCAGCACTACAGCTGAGGCGGACGCACATCAGTCTCCTCTTCCAAGCACTTCTGCCGAGGCGGACGCACATCAGTCTCCTCTTCCCAGCACTACAGCTGAGGCGGACGCACATCAGTCTCCTCTTCCAAGCACTTCTGCCGAGGCGGACGCACATCAGTCTCCTCTTCCCAACACTTCTGCTGACGCTGACACATCCTCAGACACACAGGTGGTTCTTAAAGAGCCACACATCAGTAATTCAGGCACCATCCATTCCCCAACAACAGGACGACAAATCTCAAGATAATCAAACGTATCCTGTTGACAAAATTCTCAGATGTAAAATGGCAAACGGTACCAAACAGTACCAAATCAAGTGGTTCGGCTACTCGGAAACGACATGGGTGCCCGCTTCCAATCTTGATCCATCCCTGAATAAGCACTTCCATAGTTCTAGAACAATGTCTGGTAAGAAGCGCAAACACGCACATAAGTACTCCAATGATTTATTTGCATAGGTGTCATCAAGCTTGCCCCTATCCTTTGTGACGTGAATTGCATTGCCATGGATATGAGTGACTATCCCTTTGCAGTTACCCCTCTTTTTGGTCTTATTGTGCTAGGTTCCTTAGGTGCTGTTGGCCACAACATTCTTCTCAACCAGGTCAACTCTTCTAAAGGCTCCCTTTTCATTCAATCAAAGGTTCATCCTGGAGCTTGATTATCCTGTGGCTCATGGCTCTGTTTTCCCGCCCTTCCCTCGGCACCAGCCCTGCTCAGAGACTCAACTATGGAATAGTTTTTTAAGCCAACCACACAAGTCCATTTTGCAACTGAATACTGGGTCCATACCTACGAGGAAAACAAACATTCAAAGAGCATCTAAGTATTCCATTTCATAAGTAATAGTTAAGACATAATAATGAGCAATTAACTAGTAAAGCATTTAGATTTTAAAATTAACAGTTTCCAAAATGATAATGAGTTATATGAGAGTGGACTCATTAAGATACCATATTATAAGCGCAATCGTCACTTACAACATTTTTCTCAATGAATATCAATCATATTAATACTTTTATATCATTCATAAATTCAATTTAAATATGGACATAAACGATGATCTTACAATACTCTGCTCTTTCAATGAATTCACCATTACAGTATAGTAAAATACTTTCACTTAATAATTCATTCCGAATATATTTAAACTCAAATACCTCATGTATTGAATTTAATAGTACAAGTGATAGATAAGTGAAATACATTACTGGTGCCCTGTTGTCAATATATATCAATGATAACATGGTTGTTGTAACCAGGGTAACTGCGGTACAGATACCTGGGGCTTAAGCCGGGCGGCACGGTAGCTGCATAAGTAAACAATGGCTTACGGCTGAGCGTGCGTCGAACCGTAACCTTTACTAAAACGAGGTAACTGCAAATACTTATTTCAAGATAATGATGATTAAACATTTTAACACTAATCAAAAACTTCTAACGTTTACCAATTTTAAGTGAATAATTTATAACATGAGAAAGTGTTTATAAAAGAAATGCTGGTAATTCTTATATATGAGACTGCCACCGAAATGCCTGTATATTTTTAGACTATTCTACAACATAAAATATCAAAACGACCGGCGCTTCACGTTAGTGCGGATGCAATTATATGAATCATATTTAAAAGACCTTGTCAAGTCTGTGGGCATTTAGCTTTTGTAACAGTTTTACTTTGTGTGTTTTGTATTCTAGACATATACGGTCACAGACTGGTTATCTTTAAATAAATACATTTAGCTGCCGGTGCTAAGCTACTCATTATATAATTACATAGAATGTTTAAAGTGAAAATATAAACAATGTGACGAATGCCATGACAAAAATATAAATGCAGATAATAGAACACATAAACCACAACGTCACTTGATACAGTAAACGTTATACACGTTGAACATAATGTTTAATAAGCATCCATAACTTCTATAACTAATATGTTAGATTGATAGTATTACTTAAACGACTGGAATACTAACACTAATATTTTATCCGGGACTCTATTATTCAGCATAGTATTTGATGTCTAGTTTAACTACACGAAATTAACATATAGCATCCAAATCATATATTTCGAACCGTATTTTTTTATCAACTGTTACCTAAGTTCATTGTACCAGCAGAGTAACCAAGTTTTTAAGTATTTAAAGCAAGTTTAACAAAAATGACAAAGTAATAAGTAAAAGAGACATACCTTCAAAAAGAGACAGAGTGGTTATCAGGCGAAATGCAGGAATGACTCATGCCAAGTTACTCCTTCATTTATACCCGAGACCTCCTGTCCACGTTTGAAAGCTTGTCAATACCCGTCTGTCCAGTTTGCAATCGTTGGTCAAATTATGCAAGTTTTGATGTGCTGGTTTGCTTTGTTATAATTGTTATTGGCTGGTCGGCCTTGTCTGAAACTGGGCAGCCGGATCTAGAATTTCAATAGCGCTAGCTGATGAGCATCTGCCAACTGGTTTGACTGGTTTCGACAGCTTGAATCTCCAAGCGTTACGTAGTATGATACACGTGCTGTAAAGTATGTAGCGTTTACTGGCTTGGGAATGTGAAACCTAAAGTAGTAGAATATATTTGAGGTTGATACAAACCTTGAAGAAAAATATAGTGATTTTAACACTGTTATACTGTAATACAAAACTGTTGCTTCGCTAATAAGCCGCTTGTATATGAAGTGAACTTTGTCATCCCAGATTGTGTCTATCTGATCTTTTATTATCATATTTGTGTACAATTAGCTGTTATAAATAAACCTGTGAACCTATTACCACGTTTTCCTTAATACCACGATATCAAAGTCTGGAGAATCGTGCGACAAAGTCGTTGCGTGGTCATTTAGAAGTGACATGACTTCACAGTTGAACAGTAGATAATAGAACACGTTTTGGCAAGAGACAAGCCCTTGTATTTTAGACCCATTTTAGATGTTCCACGTGCAGAAGATGCATATGCTTCGATCCAGTAGTTCTCAAAATGTCTTTCCTTTCTGTATTGTTACTTTTGGGTTCTGCATTTGATCTTTGGTGATCTGTGCTGATTCCGAGAATGACATTATTTTGCTACCAAATGGCATCATGTGCAGCTGACAAAAGTCTGTGTTTATCTCACGAGATTACCTACCAATATCTTGTTCAAACCCAAATACAGACGATTTCTATTTCGTGAAATAGTGTTACATCTAATTCACTCACAACGAGAAAGCACACACGAACAAATCACACATCAGCTTCCCCCAAAGCAGGAATCCCCGAAGCATCAGTAAAATATTGTCACGTCCCGCAATATGTGGACAGTCATCACTATGTTATATGATAATGGTGGTCATGTCAACGTGTGAACAACTGATGGTCATCTTACCCCTTTCCACGATGCAATGTCGGCGCCACGACGATTTAATGGTCAAGGGTTTTAGATTCAACAGTAATTAAAGATCCATCAGCCCTGGTGACACCGAGAGAGGACTTGGACCAGTGAGGGGAAATGGCCCATTCCTCTCTGCGAAACGAGCTTATACCTATTGAGTTTGCGAGTTTGGTTTAACGCCGCTTTGAACAATATTTCTGCACAGACAATTGCGGCGGCGAAGATGACTGGGCCATCCGTGTCCACACGAGCGCATCTGCTATTATCAGAATTTATCATGTGAAGTAAAGCTGTTAAGCGTAATACTACAGCATTACCACAAGCGTGGGCGATGATAGCCCCTTCATCTTCAGCGCTCCATGTGTTTTAACATGATCATCTAAGGAACTACAATTTGCTATGCAGAGTTGCATCTCTTGGGCTTAGCAGAAACCTATAGTCAAATCCTGGTTCTCCCCGATTATGTTGCTAGGTTTGTCAGGGTTATACACATGCTCGTGTGATTCATCAAAGACCTGCATCACTTAGGGCTTTCTTCCCACATCAAACTAACAGGCGGTGATATATCTGGAATACTGTTCAAAGCAGTGTTAAACCCAACTCACTTATTTAACACCGCATCCAGCAATAGTTTGGCTATATGACAAAGATTGTAAATATATATTTTTCCATGTTGATGAGTTGAAACAATCACTAAATGACATCTCTTAAAAAGATTCCCAGCAGTCTATGCTTGCCATACAAGCCAAATTAATAGATCAGGTGGTGAGTAGGCTCATTGCTCGCATGTAATCATACCACAATGATGTGGGATATTGTCCATAACAGTTATCATCGGTTTGTCTGGACCGAGTTCATAACATTAATCACTGGTTTTTCTGGTCGAGATTTGAGATGTGATTATTTTAAATGTTTTGCATATAACAAGACTCACATATGATAACTTAAGGATTTTACTGCCACCTATCTGTAATTACATGTGGCAACAACTCTTTTTGATTGCTAAAATCTTTGTTCATAATGCTGCAGAAACTGAAGTCCTGCTTGAGATCCCTGGATGAGTACTCCAGGTTGACAGTCTGGAAGGACCAGACAAGGGAGTACTTAACAGAGAGTGCACCCCTCCAGGTATCAGAGGTGATTTGCAGACAGCGATGATGAGGTTCCTGTTATTTCAATGGAGGCCGACCGAGAAGTTGTATGCCAAATGGTACTGGGACACACAAAGGCTGGTCTGGCTAATGAGAGAAGACCAACCAATGCCAAGCTGGAGTGGGATCCTTCCAGAAATTCTTGTCTACAGCCATGTGGTAAACACTTGAAAGGAATGATAAATGGGACTTATTGTCTCTACATGTGGACCCAAACACCAAATGGAAAGTTCACAATTCTACTAACACAATGCAGCAAGGCTAGAGTCCAACTGGCCTCCCCTCATCCTGGTTCCTGTTCATCCATGGCAATATAGAAAGAAAAGGCGGTTTGAGGTTTGAAGTAAGTTCTCTGAACTGGTGAACATGATCCGAAGGTACTGTCAAGCGAACAGTTATCACACTCTGTTATGAGTATTGAAGAATAGGATGAAATTGCATTTTGCATCAGGAACCATCATGTGAACACTGTTCAATGTGTGATATACTATAGGCATATGAATAAAAGAAATTGATAATTTGATTGTTGCTTATGTTTCATTAGCCAGCTGTGTAAATGGGGATGTTTCATGATTTTGACTCAATTTAACAGCCACACTTATCTTATGAAACCATGCATTGCTTGGGCATCTCAGGAATAAAAAACACATGTTTCCTTAGCTCTGAGAACGTCTGATGACACATTGATGTGTTATGTCAAAGTTCAAAGTCACGAACAGACAAAAAAATTGTTTGTGGTCTAACTCTTCCTTTGGGCAGGGGTCGAAGTTGGAAAAAGGTCGTGCGTGAGCTTCATATACTACATTTTCCCCGAAATTGCCTTTTTCTGCAGAAGTTTTAGTAACTCTTATACCTATACTGGTTATATTATTTTCATATTTTTGTCAATGTTATGTTGAATTCTACCAAAGGACAGCATATTTGGTTTATGTGCTGGATAGCTCTTTGATTTTTTTTGGAAATATTTATCACTGCTATTGAAGGTCAAATTCACACTCAAAAGTGATAACTCATGAAGGGTTGAAGTGTAAGATCAAGGCATTAGTGAAGGGGTCATTCATTAAGTATTTCTGCAATTATAACTAAAATGCCTATTTCTGGAGATATTTGTGAAGTATTAAGCACATAGTTGTTATATTATTTGAATACACATATATGAGCAGTGGTTACAACTCCAATGTCAAATTAACTCTCAATCTCTTTCAATAAAAGAATTCACAGTAACTGAGGAAGAGCTCACTGTAGTACCATAAAACTAGCGTGAGGCAAACTTCAATGAAGTTAGCATTTTGGATATAACAAGTACATGTACCGTTACAAATAGTCTTATTATCATCTCACTAGGACCAAAGGCCCAAGTGAGCACATTGTCAATGACTTTTTCTTTTTCTCAGTACAAACTGGAAGTCTGGAAATTTAAGGATATCATTATACGAGAACTGATGTTTGTTCATTAAATACCCTTAACATCTGAAAAGAACAATATATGAAATTGAACAATTGTCTTCTCCAAAAATGCATGCCCCTAGATCTCAGTTTTAGGAGGATATTTACCATAAATGTAACACAGAATATTACAACAGCTATCTGTTATGCACAGACTAACATTATTTACCAGAAACAAGACATGAAGAAAATTTGCATCCGGATACCTTCCGGAAACCTTCCGGAAACCTTCCGGAAACCTTCCAAATACCTTCAACAACCTTCAAATTTCTTGGTATTTTCCAGATAATTTTTTTATGTGTTTCACACTTAAGTGAACAAAATGCACCCCCTAAATTTTGACATTTTTTTTTTGAAGGTTTCCGGAAGGTATCCGTGCGGAATCCAAATGGGAAGGTATCCGGAAGACGGAAACCTACACTTTTTTTGCTGTGGAAAACACGGTATGTTTATCTCTTAATTCATGGTAGAAGCACCTTATTATTATTATTATTATTATTATTATTATTATAGAGTATGCGTCCTGGGCAGAATATAATGTGCAACAGAGAATGACTCATATAAGTGAAATATTTCCTCATATTCTATAAGAATCGTGCCCTTAAAGATGGATACATGTAACACGATCGATTAATGTATATTGTGATGACAAACCTGGTATTATAATACGTCATATGGAGTATTAGTTGTCAATAATATGCGGGAGTACGGATTGGTTTCTCCAAAGTGTAAATGTCGGAGACCTGCATCACTTCGTGATATAACTGTAATGTTGCTCAAAGCGGCGTTAAACCCAACTCACTCACTCTGATATTTTTGTAAGGCAAAGGTACAGCCAACAGGGAAGCGATTGACTTCATATCATGTGATACCAATACTGATTTAACTGCCGCTTGACTAAATTAGTGGGTTAATGTTGTTGATCGAGTGTTTGTAAACTGAGCTACCTCCAAGAGATTGCTTGACGGCGACGGTGTATCCTCTAATCTGCTACGAGTCAGTGGGAGTTCTTTGATCAGAATTGAGTTACTATAACAGATCACCAACACAGTAAGCGCCTTTATCTGTAAACGTGAAGCAACAGGTTCAGAGATGATAATCAGACAAACATCTCGTTCCGAGTTGCAATCGATGACACTGCTCCGTACATGCCATCATGATCGATATGGAGTTGATAGAAGACAGTATATAAAGCGCAAACACAATACAACAGGGGACTGCTCAAACCTCATGGTTGTATTACCCCTGTCAACATATCAGAAAAAAGGTTATGCTTTCAAATGGATTCTCAAGGCCCTGTCGGGAAATAAAAAACAGTAAACAGTGTGAAAGTATTGTGTGTCAATTTCCAATGCGGCCATCCGTGGTTATATTATCTTTAAAAGATGGAAAGTCTGATAGCTCAAAACCGCCCTATCATTCCAAACATTTTAAAGCCTTACAATGTATACCTCGGTCTATTACCATTGTAATAAGTGCGGTGTGTGACATCGAGACACTCTGTAATTAAGATCATACTTTAACTGTTACAATTTGAGGTAGCCGACAACAAAGTGATGTTTAAACAAATATAATCTTTCTAGGAGTGCCGATTCCTTTACCCTGTTTGAAAGATGACACCTCGAATGCTCAATTTTGCTTTGGAAGTCGAGGCTTTCTACTCTTGATTAGAAATATGAAAGGATGAAACTTTCAAACTAGCTCTAGTGTTGTAGCTTTCCAACCTGATTTGGAAACTGTAAATTTCACACACTCAAAGGTAGTTACAGCTCGTTGTTTGTCATAAAATTGAAATTTGGAGGGCCAGATATGGTTACACTCATTTTTACGACATTCGTTCACGTTTGTAAACGAGTTGAATTAGTATCATATTCGTGGGAGGGAGTGGGAGATATTATTTACTTTGTTAATATTACATTTACTTACGTTAAATTAGAGACAGTACAAATTCAACATTTACGACATTCGTTCCCGTTTGTAAACGAGTCTGTATCACATCCGTGAATGGAAGGGGAATACAATCTATTTATGTAATATTAAATTTACTTAAATTGATTTAGAGGCAGTACATATTCAACACTGAGACAATCAACTAATGTATCTCTATGTAATTGTAATGTTTTATACTGCAAATTTGTGCCATATGAACTCCAAATCCTTCAACCACTCCAACCTCCTACACCAAATCAACTGCCCACACAAACACAAAGGTACGCCGTTCACGTGGTAATTTTATCTTTTGGTAAATTTACAATTAAAGTAATATATCGTGATGTGATATATGAATAACAGTACTATCAGTAGCAGGACCATTGCCACCCAAACAATTGCCACTGGGCAATTACCGCCCTTAAAAATTGTTACATTAACATGTTTATTATTACCTTGATTTAGTTAATTATACTATAAGGGTAATGCTATTTCTCAGGGCATTATCATTTGCATAGGCCCAAGGTTTTCCATTAACTGCCCGACGAAGGAGGGCAGTTGAAAAGACCGAGGGCTTCTGCAAATGATAATGCCCTGAAAAATAGCGTTACAGTTATTATAGCTAAAATGGATGGAATTTGTTATCAAACAAAACGAAACAACAATATCGGTTCTGAAACATTTACTGCAATCAACAGGAATGTCACTGACCTACTTTTACAAATATGGAAACGTCATAAAACAAACCAGATGACGGCACTATTCAACGTGACGTCACCTATCCCTATCTTATGACGTCACCTAACAACGGGCGTGATAATGGTCCGTTTTCAAGCAATATGAGGGCATTATCAAGTTACAGTGGCCCCCTCATTTCTGATAACATGCGGGCGGTTTGATGATAATTCTATCCATTTTAGCTAGTATATAGAGAATCTCATCCGAGGGTCTTTTGATATCAAATATATCAACACGAGTTGATAAAAGTGGGAAAACTCCGAGGCTTGCCGAGGATTTTTTCCACTTTTATCAACGAGTGTTGATATATTTGATATCGAAAGAAACGAGGGTGAGATTTTATTTATCATCCAACATCATTCTTCCAACTTTTTTGTTTGTAGACAGTAATTAGCAGTGCCTTAAGTGTAAAAAATACTGCTTACAGCCATTAGTGATGTCATTTGATTGTGACGTCATGGTAACCAATGACGTCACAATGGTCTGCAAAGCATTGTGATGCAATTTCATTGCAGCGATATCTACAGTGTAGATATCGCTTGATCTCACCCAAGCAATTGCAATATCTCCCGTGGGAGACAGTTTTGGACGATAAAAAAAACCCTTAACAACGTGATACATTGTGGATAAAAATCACTGTCAAAAGTAAACAATTTCAAGTAAAACTTGAACTGTCCCAAGAACAACAGATAAGACACACAAGTTCTGAAACAGTTCAAACTCTGTAGTTGTGAGTCTTGGAGCGCAGATAGTTCATGCTGTGTCGGGTATTAAAGTCTGACGCAGTGGTAGGAAGTCGCTGTTGGCAGCCTTATATGGTTGGCGACATTTCGCCACACAGTTCCGATATACGTATATTCTGTAAACCCTCTCCAAAAGTTACATTATCATAACCTATATGACATCATGTAGGTATCAAACAATAGTGGTTCCTGACCAATTATGTTATTTTAAGTAACAAGCAACGCTGTTCCTAAGAATCCCCACCCCTCTCACAATACAAAGGGTTTACAATGGTAAGACATCTTCATTGAGTACAAAAATAATGTGGTAGGAATAGTCCTTCCACCTATAGTAAATTCACTGGGTGACAGTTGTCCCAGGTGGTAATTGTCTGGGTGGCAGTTGTCCCAGGTGGTAATTATCTGGGTGGCAGTTGTCCCAGGTGGTAATTGTCTGGGTGGCAGTTGTCCCAGGTGGTAATTGTCTGGGTCGCAGTTGTCCCAGGTGGTTATTGTCTGGGTGGCAGTTGTCCCAGGTGGTAATTATCTGGGTGGCAGTTGTCCCAGGTGGTTATTGTCTGGGTGGCAGTTGTCCCAGGTGGTAATTGTCCTGGTGGCAGTTGTCCTGGTGGCAATTGTCTGGGTGGCAGTTGTCCTGGTGGCAGTTGTCCTGGTGGCAATTGTCTGGGTTGCAGTTGTCCTGGTGGCAATTGTCTGGGTGGCAGTTGTCCTGGTGGCAATTGTCTGGGTGGCAGTTGTCCCAGGTGGTAATTGTCTGGGTGGCAGTTGTCCCAGGTGGTAATTGTCTGGGTGGCAGTTGTCCTGGTGGTAATTGTCTCGGTGGCAGTTGTCCCAGGTGGTAATTGTCTGGGTGGCAGTTGTCCCAGGTGGTAATTGTCTGGGTGGCAGTTGTCCCAGGTGGTAATTGTCTGGGTGGCAGTTGTCCTGGTGGCAATTGTCTGGGTGGCAGTTGTCCCAGGTGGTAATTGTCTGAGGCAGTTGTCCCAGGTGGTAATTGTCTGGGTGGCATTTGTCCGAGGCGATACTTGTCTGGGTGGCAGTTGTCCTGGTGGCAATTGTCTGGGTGGCAGTTGTCCTGGTGGCAGTTGTCCTGGTGGCAATTGTCTGAGTGGCCGTTGTCCTGGATGCAGTTGTCCTGGTGGCAATTGTCCTAGACCCATATTACCACCAGCTGTCTCTCCCCTTACCTGCCTGTCTCTCCCTCACTCACATTTCCCATACAGACTTTCCATTTTAGCAATCAGTATTTGTATTCAAAGCTTCTTTCCCCGAAGCTAAGGATATCAGATGGTACCAAGTACTGCACAAAGCAAGGATGGATTTCTACATTTAGCTCTACTTTGTCAGAGGAAACGCGTCTTTGTATGGTAGCAGAGTCGTTACATTTCAGAGACTGATTAGATTTAGCATTTCTGTGTAATACTTGGTAACATCGAGGATTCATGTTCAGTGTATGCCCGAGGTTTGAGACAGTAGTGTATAAGCAGAAATAATTTTCTATTCGCGAGTAATTACCCTGGTGTTCATTTCGAAATATTTTCTTATTAAGAGGGTTGTTACTGCTTTGTAACACATTCAGTTAGAAACATCCGGATAATAGAATTATAAATAGTAATAGTAAGCGTTTGCCGGGACTTGATTGTGAGTTCGACATAAACGGTGATTCGACACAACAGAGTTCGCGACATCGGGGTTCGACTGTATTGTTTCGATAGTTTCAGGCAAAACGAGTTCTGAGACCATTCTTCGATATATTAAATTGGCAGACATAATAATGGTTTGTCATGAAATGTGTGACATATAACGTCATCTGCATTCAGTCATTCGCTTTAATAACATTAGTGGGCGGGAGTGGGAGGCTATACATTCATCACGACTCTTTGGTCGATGGGGTTGGTTAGAGATATGGCGACATACTAGCGCTATGGATTCCACGGTTATATACTTTGAGGAGATATAAAACTTTCCTTCGACAAGAAGAATATTCAATCTACTTTTTACTTTAGCCAAAAAATGTCTGTATTACATTTCGTGTATACTTCATGTAAGTGGAGGGGCAGTCGGGTAGCCTAGTGGTTAAAGCGTTCGCTCGTCACGCTGAAGACCCGGGTACAATGTGTGAAGCCCATTTCTGGTGTCCCCCGCCGTGATGTTGCTGGAATATTGCTAAAAGCGGCGTAAAACCATACTCACTCACTCACTCACTCATGTTAGTGGGGTTTGTAGAAATCGTGATCAGTTGGCGACCATATGAACAAAGACTTGCCAGACTTCAAAGACCTGAACGCAAACGATTCCACAGCTTTTATGGGGTTGGTCATTTATCCCTTTGTATTTAATGTAGACGTCAAACACATAAATGTTAACCGATTCCGCGAAGCCCATTTTTGGTATCTGCCTTTGTGATATAACTGCAATGTTTCCAAAAGCGTGTAAATTAAAACTTGTTTGTTGTTTAACGCTGTGCTCGGCAATATTTCAGTGATAAGGCGTCGGTGTGAAAATACTTGATAGGTAATCCAGTGGTTGATATTATGAGTAACTTCCAACGAGATTGGGGTACGACAACACACGTCATCCAGCATGACAGCATGACGATTCATCATGCGATGATACCTACGCATCATATCGGCTACGTATATGAAAGATTCTTCCCAACCAGTAGGTGGCCGATATGAATCTTGCCGTGGATACGATATATCATATCCTTTGGACGTGACGCGTTCTTCCCTCGGACTTTTGTCACAACGCGATGTTGTTCCTCAAAATGACGTCATTTCGAATAACATCATAATATGATGCTGTCACGTTCTGCTAAAAGAATGAGAATCCTGCAGTCTTTCATCCTTAATTATCCATTTTATGATATGTCAAATGTTTAATGCTTAAAAACTCTGGTTCCATTCGCTACAATTGCTTCGTTTTTAGCCCGGGTCAAACTAAAAATGCCTGGTCGCCTCACATCAAAAGATGTTAAAAGATTGTTGCTCAGCCTTGCTCACAGTATTAAGGGGATGAAACAAGGACTTGTCGGCTCGTAGTAATTATACAGCGTCTGAGTGGGGTATCCTTATGCATGTTAAACATTGTTTCTCATGGGATAGCCCCGTAAACCCGGCATTAGTCCGCACTAGTACAAGCAGCCACACACACACACACACGCGTTCTCACACACGTGCACTTACATTGCATGAACAGTGCAATATTCTTGAACGGACGTTAAACCCCATTTCACCTCACTTCAAATTACATAATGCTGACATAAGCCCCATAAGCGATACAAATTCAGTGTGTGATGAGAGGTGAGGTGAAAAGGGGTTTAACGACGCATCCAAGATTATCGCACTTATATAGCGACGTATATGAACGTGTGTGTGTTTGTGTGGCTGCTTGTACTAGTCCGGACTGATGCCGATTTATAGTGCTAGCCCACTGAGATACCATGCCGCAGTTTAACATGAATACCCCACTCAAACACAGTATACTGACTCCGAGCCGACCAGTCCTTCTTTTAGCACCTTAATGCCGAGCGCCGGACGGGTAACAACAAGTACCATCTTTTCCCGGCCGGGAATCGAACCCCGATCCTTCCGCTCGCCGGGCGGACGCTCTACCACAAGACCACGAAGGCGGTCAAAGTGATAAGAGAGAATGGGACTTCATGAAACGAAATGTATATGCAGCAAATAGGTGTTTATCACAACAGAATGGAGACATATACCTTGGATTATCAAGGATGCAGTCTGTGATTAGCTGATCTACGTTCGACTATGATTCGTTCGCTAAAGAAGATAAATACTATGTATTTAGAGGCATTTCTTTATCAACCCAATCGGTAAGCAATTTTAGACACCCTGCTAGGGGTTCTAGATTGTCTGAAGCAAGCGTGGCAATATATGTCAGACAGAAACCCAGACTATCGAAGAACGGCTAACAGAGAGTATTGTGAAATCCGTAAAATCAACACAGCTGCTACTTGCCATTTTGCACTAGTCTGTCTTGTACTGCCGTGTCTACAGCGTTATTTCCTGTCTGTAGAACTTCATAACAGTTATGTGTAGTTTTGAACCAATCGTGATCTCATGACACTCTTCCGCTATTAGGACCGCCTAGGTGGTCTAGTGGTAGAGCGTAGAGCGTAGAGCGGTAGAGAAAGGTTGGGTACATGTTGTTACCCTGCCTGGCGCTGGGAATTAAGGGGCTTAAACAAGGACAAGCTAAAATCAGCTCGGAGTCAGTACAGTGACACACACACACACACACTCACACACACACAATCACAACACACACACACACACACACACACACACACACACACACACACACACACACACACACACATCGCTATATAAGTGCAATAATCTTGAACACGACATTAACTCAATTCCACCTCACCTCACTGTGTTATGCTCTGGAACTACAGAGAACGCCATATACTTTCGATTTTGTAGTTAGCGAGGCTTTACTCTATGTAGCGGATCGTGATCATATCAAAAACAACAATTGAACAAGCAATCTGGAAGAATTTTATTTTGCATACATCCACCGTACCGTGTTTAGACCAGTTCTAGTAACTCGAGTTAAGTTAGTATGTTTTTTCAAACATTTTGAATTCGATTTACCCTGGTTAGAGTTGACCTATTTTTAACTCTTGAGACAACAAACTGAGCTCGAGGCAACAGGGAATTCGACACATCCAATTCGACACACCAGGATTAAAGAGAGAGATACATTTTGATATACTTCGGCGCGAAAAAAGACAATTACATGTACAGGAACATATTCGTATAGGGCGATATGTCACCATCTTTAGGTTTGTGGAATTTCTGTCGCTTATGTAATTTGTTGTACTACAAGGATCAAGAATATCTTTTGGTCTGATTTGTTTCGTCGACCATATCAAATTTCAAAACTGCCTTCTTTTAATGTCCAACTTAATTCAATCATCAAAAATCCTCGAGTTAACTTGGAACAAACTTTCAAAAGTCATTCATTGTGCAAAAACAAACCTGACTGTGCTTACCAATGCGGATATACACTTTTTATGAGCAATTACTGACAGGATTCTTCGGCTGTTTGGTTTGCTTCAACTATGTTCCTCGTTGCTTCCTACATGCTATTTCTTAATCATTGTCAAGTGTCAGTGTGAAGTATGTTATTGCCTAAAATAGTTTCACAAGAAAATAGTTAAGGGACTTTCATATTTCACGAAAGCAGTTAGATTAACTTTTGCAGCAGTTACCGTTGAGAAGGATGCCAACTGTGGGACAAGACATGCTCATCTTATCGCGAACACCTAGCATAATCACTATTTGAGCATGATAGTGATTCAAAAACATATTCTTAATTGTCGTAATCGTACAGTGGACTCAGCTTTTAGCAAATATTTCTTATGGTAAATTGAAAGGTTTTTATTTGTTAACAATACTTTACACTATAAGTAAGTTGACATAAAACTACTGAACGGAGATTGGTCAAGAGTATTTAGTGCTCTACTGACTTGGACATTTTCTTATGCTATAATACATGGATACCAGATTAAGGTGTACACAACATTGATAGTGTTTCATTATAAAACACTTATTACAATTTTAGTATCTATTTATAGATGTAATTGTAAGAAAACAGTTCAAATGATAAGTTGTTTTTCAAGAAGGTTGTGTAGCAAGTGATTGTTTATTTCATATAATCGAAACATAAAACATTACTTCAGGACCTTTCTTGAAAGCTGTCCAGGAAACGGACATGAAGGGCCCCACCGAAGCAATTATTGCATTACTTAATTTACATATCATTTTCATGTTGATAATGTACGAGTTTAATATGGTATGCCACTAGTGAACATGATGATGTCTTCTGGACTTATAAGACTTTTAACAAACTTATTTTATCACAAATAAGTGCAATGGATTTCCAAAGTAGCAATATCTCAAACTTTAAGTGTAACCTTATCATGCTGGTAAATTAAGGCATGCCTGTAACAATAGTATTTTCTGACAACCTGAACATTTAGCTGCCTTATATGGATATGACGATGTGAAGGTGAGCTTAAACAGCTTTTCAACATTTGATGAGGATCACTGGACAAGTCCTGGCAGGCATGGAACACACATTTGCCAATGTCTATCACTCTCATGCTCTCCTAACACTTGAGCGCATTCAAATGAACCTGAAAAAGAAATATAGTTAAGTATTCTATTGCATGTATATAATGGACTCATCGTTGAACATAAATTCAAGCTATATTTCGACGTGACATGCTTGATATCATTGCATTCAAAGGGACAGTCATAAATTATTCTGTTACATTGGTCTTTATGATCTTACGACGTAGCTTGTGAAATTGAGGTATTTTTTGCATCTAACTATAATGGCTTGGATTAATTAAATTATTTGAAATAGCCCGAATACCCTGAGCATTCCTGTCTTATTGGGCCCTTAAAGTGTGTTAATGTTGACAACACCACACTTTCACGTTTGAACCAAGAGAGGATGAAGTTTGAAATTGGAGGACTATTAATGATATCGGTTCACTTGAAATCCAAGATGGCTACCTCAATGGCCGATTCTAGCTATGGGACCAATGGACTTATTGTAGCACAGAGTTGAATGAGCAAAATAAGTACAAAATACCCATCACTATATCGTTCATCCTATATCGTTGTACGTAGTTTACAGTGTATGTGGTGTGCCTTCAAATGGAAATTATGAATAAAATCATTATATCGTTGTGTTGATGCTCGAAAAAATCCCAGATCTAAATATACGTTTGATAAATATCATACATACCTTCTCGTTTCTGTACAATTCAAATTTAGGAAGCATCATGAATGTTATTGTGATGTTATAGTGATATTCTTTCAGTATTGCTGATAGCATCGCAAACCATACTCTCTCATTCAAGATACGGGGGCACGTGTGGCCTAGTCGTCTAAGGCGCCGCGATTCGCTGTGCAGAGTTGCGTCCCTTGGGTACACCAGAAACCTATGATTGTGGGTTCGAATGCCGGTTCGCCCCGATTATGTTTCTGGGTTTGTCAGCATCATACCCGTGCTCGTGGGTTTCACCGAAGTGGTAAACGTCTGAGACCTGCATCACTTCGGGCTTTCCTCCCACATTACGCTGA
Organism: Haliotis rufescens; assembly: GCF_023055435.1. Lineage (NCBI taxonomy): Eukaryota > Metazoa > Mollusca > Gastropoda > Lepetellida > Haliotidae > Haliotis > Haliotis rufescens. The sequence goes on along the minus strand of NW_025963779.1, from coordinate 52,359,129 downwards.
CACGCCATGATATAACGGGAATAATGTTAAAAGCGGCACTAAACCCAACTCACCTACTCATTCAAGATACATCGCGCATCATGAATTGGATAAACTCATACTCATACTGATCTAACGTGTTCGTTGCACCCGTTACTGTAACTAAGATTTGAGTCATGTTTGCCTTTAACTATTGTTTGATATTATTTGTGTAAGTCAATAGTAGTTATACTAAAGATAATTTGTACAGAGGAATGATGAGAAAGTCTTGATCAACAGATGATAATTACCCAGTCAACCATTGCTGGTTTCGACTGCTTAACAAAGTAGATTAACGCTGTTGTACACTCCTTCATCCGGTCTATAACAGTCGCCGTACGCATGATAACAGTGTGACGACAAACGATTTGTTTTCTGTATCCCCGAGCAACAACATCTGTCCCATTGCACGGAGGGTCATGGGGTCATTATAGATCAGGTATATGGCATAATTGGCCCTGGCCCGTCAACAACATAACTTGGAAACAGTGAGCTAAAACACCTGTCGGCAATTATAGAAAACACATCTTAACAAAATTATTGCAGGTGAGCGAGTGCAGAGTGGGCGGGTCGAACGCCGTTGTTAACATCATTTCAGTCATATCACGGTGCGTTATCAAATGTGGGAGAAAAGTCAAACTTGATGCCCAGTCTGGACGTTTAAAGTGGCTATGATGCAGACAAACCAAAACTCAATAATAAGCCGAATATCGGAATCGAACTCTCGATCCATGGTTCTGCACACCTAAAGGACGCAACTCTAGACGTGTAAGACGCTTGTGGTGCAGACGAACGAAGAGTTATTAACGAGTCGAATTTAGGATTCAAACCCACGATCATTTGTTCTGCACACCTAAGGTACGCCACTCCAGACGTTTAACACGGTTATGGATCTCCTTTAAACTATAACACCACAACCACCGTTATGGTGCAGACAAACCAAGAATAGTTAACAAGTCCAATATTGTATTCGAACCCACGATCAATGGTTCTGCATACATAAGGTACGCAACTCTCACAGCGAATCGCATGACCTTGGACGACAAGGCCCACCTGCCCTTCATATAACACAATCAAATCATGACAGTATTATTTACAATGTAGATAAAACCGTATTGTTTTGCTCCTCTCCTGTTTAAATAACGAGCAATGGGATGCTAAGTGGTCTTAACTCATAACAATTACTGCTTTTTGACATTCACGTCATGTAAATGATGTAATTTACTCCCATACCATAAACTTCCATAGTTCACTTAATATATAATGAAGTTCAATATGTCATTACACGGGCCGTGATTTACGATGCACAGGCACGATGTCATATAAACCAATTTTGTGAAAGGGAGAAATTGCTTGACGTATCCTCTGAAACTGATGATCAATATTGTGATGGAAGTTGTTCAAATGAACACGAAGCGGAAAACCTGGTTTTGACAGAAAAGTGAGTATAAATTACAACAGCGACACCTTAACGACACACGAGGGCTCTCGTTATCACGTTAATCCTGTTACTGGAGAGTTACTGCATCAATTAAACAATCTGTTTCCGTTAAGCGAGGGTAGTTAGCATGAACAATGACGTAAATAACACAATCTGTGCAGCTTTTCAAATTACCTGGCACAGGCTGGTGCGAAGGGTAGCCAGAATCACCAAAGGCATAAACAACAGTTTAATGCCGTATTTATTTCACCGTCCAATCTCGAGGAGACACAACAACGATTATAACCCCACTGGCTTAACGGTCCCCATCATATAATGCCCGAGTAAACGAATTTACTGATCAATATATGCGATACAAGTGTTTTGTCCGGGCGGGAATAATAAACTCGCTTTCAAGTTCCTAACAGTTCCACAACGCCTGCGATCGACCGTATGTGTAGCAACGGTAGACGACAGCTTAAAGGGTCAGGTGGAGTGAAGTTTTCTTGGATAAGCGTCGTACTCTCCCACAATCGTCAGTTTCCTGAGGTAAGTAATATGTTGTCTGTTGAAGTACATTGTATATGTTTTGCACATGTAGTTGAAGACAATCAGATACTGCAGTTTCCGAATCAGCTAGACGGCCAAACGAGTGTTGGGGTAGGATTCTGTGTTGTATCGAGGCGTTATTGCTTTGCATACTCATCTGTTTAATAATTTTTTTACAATGAAAAACATCAGTTTTATATTTTACCTGAACGGAGAACACAGATGACTTACATCAGATTATGAACTCTACACCTGCGTATACATTTGATTGCATTAACTAGGAAACCACGGAACACACAAGACGGAGGACACTGACTTTGAAATATATGTGACTTCGGTTAACTGGACGTTTATGATATACATGTTAAGGTTGTTTGAGTGATATTAACTTTGACCATCAGTACGATTAGATTGAAAGGCTTGAAGTATGATATAGTTATCTATATGACCTACCAGACTTACCAGATGGACATGTGCTTTGTATAGTACTAACCGGGAAACGGACAAGCATAAAAAATATTTCCAAAGAAATATTGAGTACTTTTTGTGCATACCTCTGCTTCATCCGGTGTCTACATCATCCTTTATTCCAAAGGAAAGGAAGTTGCATTTTGGTTTCTACTTCCGTTTTTGTGAGTTGTTCCCATATTATACATCTACATCAAAACTGATCTATGTATAGACATATTTCACAAAAGAGGATAATTAATGTGCAGACACATTTGGTGTTGTGATATGATCAGACAAATAAATAAAATATCTCTGACATATGTCAGACGTCAGATATACCATTATCTATTTATTTGGAGAAAGCATCTTTGCTATCTCTAAGATCCGCATATTCATCAAAATGCCAAAGAGCATGGCAAACTACAATCATAAAGGCTGTTCTCAAAGTGAACTAGTGGCTTTGAATCTGATTTGCTGACGTACATGTACAAAACCGGTAGAAATGGTTACACGGTGTGTATTCAATGTTTACAATTCGTTACATTATGCATACATGTCACATGTGGCAACGGTATCCTCAGTGGGTACACATGTTGTGAATATTCAAGGGTTTCCCAGTGAGTGTTAACATTTTTCATTAAGGACAAAACACGATGTTGAAGAACCTGCTTTTTTGATTGATAAATTTCGTCAGCGAATCACAATTGAAACGACAGTAAATCGTTCTCGAAGACATTGGTAATTGCTTAAAAGTGCATTCGGTTGGAAATTGAACAATTTAACTAATGAAACTACACGCACAGAAATCTGCTTTTAGAGTCTCAAGAAATGCTCAATCATGTGGGATCACAATGTGAGAACAGAGCTAACGAGGTATGGCTGTGCTTCTTCTACTTAGACTTTTAGCTGACTTGAGCTGATCCAGTGCTCACTTATTCTTCTGCTGTCACATCCCCTTTGACATTCATACAATCCTGAAATGAGTCCCTGCGCTTCCAACATGCCCCCTCTCAGTTGCAGAGTTTGGAACTTCAGAAGTAGATCATTATTATTGTATTTATATTATTATTGATTTTATTTATTATTTTATTTTGTTACCACCTCCTCCTCCTCCTCCTCATCATCATCATCAAAAACGCCTTTGATGGTTTTGTCGTTGTTCTGTTTAGGTAAACATACACAAATGTCCAAGACAACCGTGTCCTAAGTGAAGAGACCGCCTCTGTGGCCTAGTGATAGAGCGTCCGCCCGGAGAGCGGAAGGTCCGGGGTTCGATCCCCGTCCGCGTCATACCAAAAGACGTTAAAAGATGGTACTTGTTGTTAACCTGTTTGGCGCTCGGCATTAAGGGGCTAAAACAAGGACTGGTCGGCTCGGAGTCAGTATACTGTGTCTGAGTGGGGTATTCATGTTAAACTGCGGCATGGTATCTCAGTGAGCTAGCACTATACATCGGCATCAGTCCGGACTAGTACAAGCAGCCACACAAACACACACACGTACATGCACGTCGCTATATAAGTGCAATAATCTTGGACGCGACGTTAAACCCCATTTCACCACACCACCTCACCTAAGTGAAGAGGGGGGAATGGACACAAATTTAGTGCTTGTTGGCAATTTATTTGGTGAAAGACATGTAAAAACGTTATTAAAGGGAACAGAGCAAATCGTGAAACATGATTGAAATCGTACTGTACACTGTTGGATACAAACGTTTCGCGCCCGGTCGCGGTCGTAGAGACCCTTATCTGTGAGGAACCAGTAAGAAACGAATGTTTCCAAAAGTTGGCAAAAGAACGGTTTAATGAATTCATTAAGGTTAAACGCAATGTAACACCCGTTTTACCTCGTCGCGTTGAGAATATCATCCGTATCATGCATTTTGAAATTGTTTCTTGAATTTTGACTCAACAGATATCCTTCGAAGGTTAGACTTCACAATTGGAATACAATTATTTCTGTCGATATTTGCCCCAGTCTTTGTTTGTTTGTTGTTCAGCAGTATCCCAGCTATATGACGAAGGTCTGTAAATAATCGAGTCTGGACCAGACAATCCAGTGGTTGACACCATGAGCATCGATCTACATAATTGGGATACATTGACATGCATCAACAAAGTCATCGAGTCTGACCACCTGATCCCATTAGTCGGCTCTTACGGCAAGCATGGGTTTATGAAGATCAGTTCTAACCCGGACCTTCAGGGGACTCCCGACATTAACAAGGGTTTTTTGCCATCAACGAAACTTGGCCAAAAATTATTATGTGATCAACTCCTTCCTAACCCAGATCAACGTTTCACAAATCTCATTTTATTGCTCCTGAACATATTTCAGGCCAGGATAAAATAGTTAAAAATAAAACATATTAAGGATTTCAAGAGGTCGAGTTGTTGCAAGACGGTTTTATTTGAAAGTACATAAATATGTTTACATAAATAATGATAATCTCCCCCAAAGTCTCTGAATGTGAAAAGTGGATAAATCTTTAGAAGATGGAGTATGTTATGCCACCGACCTATTTCAATTAGAAGATGATGACAAGAAATAAGTATTAATAACAGCCATTCCAGAGGTAAGGGTTTCTCTTGGACAATGACGTTTAACTTTTACGAAGGCACTGTTTTGACAACTTTATCTATTTGGAAGCAGTTGCTACGTAACAATGGATCCCAATATATATGGGAGACAAATCGTATGTTGTATAATTCATACATAAAACAACTGCTTTTATCTATCAGATATAATATTTATATTTTTTGTTAATATCCATCCGTTGGCGATAACACTGTTTAGAGAACATATTGACTTTCACTTTGTGTGTGTTTATTTGTCTATGAACCTCCAAAGAATGAGGGCCAAACTGTATGAACGTCGGGGCGACCTTTGCCCCTCAGCGCAGAAGTTCTATCCAGAACACCAAACGTGCTCTCATCTTTTTGACACAGTGCTTACATTACATTTTACACGCGCATTTCAACTGCAGGGCAAAAGAACGTATACACCTATGTTTGGTGGTGAAATGAAAGAAACAGGAACGTTAGGGCTATTCGATGGTGAAATATTTAATGCGGGGATCACAGTTGTGTTTTGGACCACAAGTTTGCAACGTTTCCAGGACTGTAGCGTTTTCATGACGTTTGTAATTGTTAGGTTAAATCCATTTTTCAAGTGTATCCTTTCTTTTGCCCGGCAGTTTATTTTGAACACATGTCGTACGTCCCTTTCTCCAACACGACTCTCTTCATATGACGTCTTAGTGCAATATGATCGCTGTATATGAATTACTGTTGAGAAACGAATATGCAAGTTTTTTTAATCAAATGTCGAACATTTTAAGTATCTTTATTATGGTATGTTGTATCAATATAATCATACTTAGCAGTATTTGATTCATCTCATCAAACGCTAATTTTTGCAACGTTGCTAAATCTGTGCTCCTTATTTTTATTATGCAATATGTATAAATATATGATTTTACCCCTGTTGACTCTTGCACGCATACTACCGTTACATGTGTCTACGCTTTACATAACCCTCTGGATGCCGAGGTATTTTTCTGACGCACATTTTCATGAGAACTGAAGAGTGAACGTTGTGCGAGAATTGCACTAGCGCGGCACTGGGTCTGGACTTGGCTATAAAATTCAGCAGGGTGTCGAATATTAAACTTTTTATCTGATGGTTTAAATGGTCGATGTTTTGTTATGCGTAAAAACAGCAAATTTCGCCAATTTCACATCGTACAACGGTAAAAGTACTATGCTACGAGTAATATTAAACAGCTTTTGGGAAACTGTGAGCGATAAAATTACAACCCAATATATGAACGACATAAATATGTATGAAAAGGTCTTGTATGCTTATGTATAACGTTATACATTCAATACAAAAATAGCTTGCCATAAAAGAAGAAAACCGATTTTCCTCTTTAAGGTGTACATACTCACAAACGGGGAAATAACCCTGCAACGCTCAGACGTAGTCCATTGTAACTGCTGTATTTGCTGTGGATAACGACAATAGATTTTCACAAGGAACCAAACCATTCCAACATTAATCGATATTGAAACCGTATACATTTTGGGATGACCATAAATTATAAGAAATGATTTAATCGTGCAACGTAAAAAGTAAGTAATAGCAAAATGGATGGCTCTATCTAACATGTAAATTTTCCCTTACACTTCCGCATTTACCTGTTTGTGTGAGGATAATGTTTTCTAATGTTGCACCATTATTCATGGAGTTCTGGAGTTATCATCAAATGTCACTTATAATGGAACATGGACACCTTTTTGTTTGACGTCGTTGCTTGTTTTATGTCTTTGTCGACGTTGGAGAAAGGCGACATTGTTTTATTCATCAATATATCTCTCTCCTAATAGTGGTTCATAAATTTGTAAAACAGAACTTAAGGGTTTTTAGATAACAACAATGAATGTTATTACCATTTAAATAATGTATTGAAAAGATAAAAAAGAAAATTGAAGAAGACGCGTCAGTTATTAAATTTACATAAATCGAATACTCCAAAAAAAAGTGATATTTTTAATACTACACATTAATTTCAATATTCGTATGTAGCTATTTCTCTTCATCTCGTCTCAGAATTATGCCATTTTATTACAGTTTGTACAGAATTAAGAAAACAGTTTAATACCCTGTTTTCACATTAAAAGAAGTAATTCATAAATCTTTTGCTAATCTTTTACCCGCATTTAGTGAATCGTTAGACATAAATGTTCTGTCAATCAAACGACCAAAAACAGTTCCAAGACCAAGACAATTCTTTCTGCAAATGTAGTCATATATTTTGTATAACTGATAAAACTATGATCCACTTTATTAAAGTAATATATTAAGTTTTAGTTTTAAGGTTAAATGAAATGGCTATTATCCTGTTTACATGAACTTACAATATTGAATATAATAATAAGTGCATTAAAATGCGCAAGATTCCATTCACCAAGTGGATGCTCACAGCGCTACACTATTATTACCCCGGTCAATGGATCAGTGAGCAATCGATTTTCATTCTCAGCTCCATGTGGAGTGTTCAACCCAAGCTGCCTGTGAGGCGCTAGAAGGTTAACAGTCACATTACCATCTCATCCTACCGGGTACCCACTCACTGCTGGGTGAACAGAGGCACATTTCGAACAAAGTCAATTGCCTAAAGGAGACACCACATGTGGCACATGTGCTTCAGTGTGGGGCAGGATCGAAGCCCTAGAATCTCTCAGGAGTCAAGCTGCTTAAAGTGGTCATCCATCCAACTACTCTCCGAGACCGACGTTGCTCAACTTCACCTGATTTATGATCTGTGAGCTGTGCACAGGACCATGTGCCACCACAATTACACTCCAAAGTAAACTCGTACATATTGCAGTTACATTTTACATTTCATCTTCTAACATGTAAATAAAGGTAAGAACTATGGCATACGACACTAAATTTATCAATTAGTTATATAACTATTGTCACACAAGCAGGGGATAATCAAAGGTTCAAAAACTGTGTTGTAAAGAAATGATATGATATTGAACATTATTTAATATCTATTTCATGATTGCAACTGAAACTAGCAGTATAGAATGACTGTGTGTACGTCTGTTCAATCAGACCTTCAACTCATAAGACATTACTACCGGTCACCGACTTTTACAAAATGGCGTGTTTGTCAGAGAAGGCCAGTGCGATTCAGGGATCGTATACATAAATGTGTATAAAGTAATCAGAAACAATCTGAAAATCTGCGTATTGTGTTTTTTTAATGTTTTCCATTGTAACCAAGAGAATAAGTCAGAAATGAAGTCGTTGTGCGTGATTTTGTTAAGCTTTGTTAATATACTGAACCAAATTAAAAACTTCACAATCCTAAAATTTTAACATTTTGACCAGTTATCATTGTGGGGCCTTATTGTGTATATAAACAGTAATGGCCACGTATTGTCTTCAGATAACACCCGTTTTTGTGCAGGTGAATCGATCAAAATCATGTGCACAGCACTATAGCGGCAAAAGTGGTTTTTCACGTGCAACTGGCCATAATACCGCACGTGTTTTCAGCCATACTTGTTAGCAGTCATTAACAAAAAAAGAAAAACACAAGAAAACAAAAGTCTTTACGGCATGCCACGCCTTTCAAATGTGCAACGTGAACGTGCCATCGGCATGTTGCAGACGGGAACGTCCGTAGCTGAAGTCGCAAGGACGATGGGTTGTAGTCGACGGACTGTTTATGATTTACAGACGCGTCTACAGCAAACGGGTACCACGGCTGATCGCCCTCGGCCAGGTCGACCACGTGTGACGTCACATGCAGAGGATCGTCAGATTGTCTTACGTCACCTCCGTAACCGATTTTTGACGGTTACATCAACCAGAAATGAACTGTTTAGGGGTAGAATGAGTGCGCAAACTGTTCGAAACCGTCTGAGAACTGCTCACCTTCAAGCACGACGGCCATACTGCGGGCCGATTCTGACTCAATTACATAGACGTTAACGTCAATTGTGGGCATAGCGACACTTACGATGGACTCAAAGGAATAGGAATCAAGTCGTCTTCAGTGATGAATCCCGATTTAATCTTCGATTTGCTGATGGTAGGGCGAGGGTGTGGATGCGCCGTCATGAACGTTACGCCCAGTGTTGTGTACAGGAAGTTGACAGATTTCGAGGCGGAAGTGTCATGGTGTGGGGTGCTTTCTGTGGCAATGCACGGTCCAGACTTCTTGTCATCCGTGGCAACCTCAACGCTGCTGCTTACCGCGACCAGGTACTGGCACCAGAACTTCTGCCTTTTATGGCAGCACATGGACCCGGTTTGATCTTCCAACACGACAATGCCAGACCCCACACAGCAATTTTGACAAGGAATTTCCTTCAGAATGCGGGAATCAACGTCATGGACTGGCCGTCAAGCTCTCCCGACCTCAATCCCATCGAACACGTCTGGGATGCTCTTGGCAGAAGTCTGCGCACTCTCCAGAACCAACCACAGAATTTGCAAGATCTTGGCACCATTTTGCAGCAACAATGGCGTCGTCTTCCCAATCATGTGTTCACAAGCATCACAAGGTCCATGCGGAGGCGTTGTGTGGCAGTTGTCAACGCACATGGTGGTCATACACGCTATACTGAACTTTTTGCCATGAGATTCTCGTGCTTGGGACTTATGATTTAAACTGTTGATGTTATTACCGAATACCGTAGGTGCTTGGAACAAATTATGGTTACCACCGCTAATTAAAATCCATTAATGATTAAAAATTACCTTCTCTGATACAATTGTCCGTTGTAAATCATGTATGGGATTACTTTTAAAAATGTTAAGTTTTTAATTTGATATTTGTTGATTTTACCAAATCATTGTTATGTATCTGTTTCTAATTCCCCGGTTCTTGCTACGATACCTTTTCCGTTAATGTTCACATAAATATGCAAAGGTTTGGATCGCTCAAAACTAAGAGCAAATGCTAAACAGTGTCAAATTTGAAATTTGGTTTCAGAACACAGCGTTCGTTTTCAAACCTGATATATTTATCGGAATTAATTAAATTAAAAGACAATTGGTCATTTGATACAAAATTGTATGAGGAATTCCGGGATGTATGTATCTCAGTTGAAATATACATGTATGTGATGTAAAAGGCGTCTCATAACCGGCATAGCTCTAGTTGGTTTTAGTAAACGCCATCTAATAGGACAGAAAGTTCACCTGGTGTTCGTATTTGCGAAATTCCTAAAACATACAGTACGATTCTGGGGTCATCGGAGACGCTTCAGAATGATCATTGGTGACTTAATCAATCGTACATATCCGTTATCACGAATGTTCTCTTGTTTGGTTATTACCTCTCCGAGTTAATGCCGGATATTTGGATTTCAAAAGATATAGTGATTTAGTATAATATCAAAAGTAGCGACATTTAAGATAAACCTATATTTCAGAGGGTGTTTTCAGTATTTTTGCATTGGCTAAAATGACTACGGATGAGTTAGGGCAGAATTTAAAATTGCGAAGTATATATGTATGCATGTATTTGATTTTAACTTCAAAGTGAGGGTTGAAGGAGAGGGAAATGTTTCCACCTCTGCCTCCTAGGGGTTAATATTCGGAGTACGAACATGAACTATAGGCTTACTTGACTATGTACTCGTATTCGTTCACACTGGTATCTAGTGATCTGGTTGGCAGCTCGTCTTGTCAAAGACAATACAAGCAGGTGCATATTATGACGTCATAATGTTTGATGTGACTGTACATGTTTGTCACGTCATAACTGATCCTGTACTCGCTTTGAGTTACCACACTGAGTCGGAAGGGCGCTATCGAGTTTATTGTCACACACAAAATATGTCACAAAAGCATGTCTTTTTAAACTTGGTAATGATAAATTGATTACATTTTGACCTGTTGGGTGTTCGATACTTGTCGAGCTTGTCGTCCTAGTACACCCACCGACCTTCGGTCTCGAGGTGTTCAAGCCATTCCAACTCGTAAAATACCGTACATCCCACTAGTGACATAGTAATTCAGAACCCATCAATGGGACGTTCTTCGCTGACACTTGTTTAATTTAGTGTAGGTGTACTTCATCACTGTCAGTTTCTCATTTTCGCGGGGAATCAGCTTGGCAGTCGGAAACCCTTATCAGTCACATATATCCGCTCATAGACAGATGTACACGGTTCTGGGAAGCTAATTGCTTCGGTAATGCATTTAATATGAAAGCTACTTTTCACAACAGAGAATTCTTAAATTCTGTGTGTTTTCATAATGATTTTATGAAAGTCATGTCATCATGGATGTATTTGTTTCGCGCGTGGGAAGTTCACACATTCCCCTACTAGTACAGTATAACACACACACACACACACACACACACACACACACACACACACACACACACACACACACACACACACACACACGCACACACGCATGCACGCACGCGCTGGCAGGATACTCCTTATTTGTGTCTATTTCCGTATCAGACTGACGGCTGGATGACATCGGTTTATATACAGATGCCGTAATGCAATGTTCAACTAGGACCTTAGTACTCTGCTTAACTTGGACATTATTCACCATCGGTATAGACAGTCACGCACCGGCTGCTGTCAGAAAATCTAAATTCATTTACAGAACTTGTTAGTGAAATAAACTGCCGAGCAAAAGAAAGTATACACCCATGTTTGATGGTAGCTAAAAATAAAACAAACAAGAAAAGGTTATTCGGTTGGGGGTGTTTGATACAGGTATCATAATTGTGTTGTTGCAGTGTTTCGGTCACCATTTAACGTTTTGATAACGTTTGTAAAAATGTTTGGTCAAATCCACTTTTCAAGTGTACAATTTCTTTTGCCCCAGAGCTCATTTAAAATCCAACCAGATTCCATCCAAACTCCATCCATACAAAAAGATTTCGTCTGAAATGTGGCTATAGTTTGAATATGGCTTTGCTGTACGCTGTCGTGTGATGGTCGCTTATTCACACCAACGTTTAATCAATCGGACGAGACGGTCATAATCACTGCAAAAGCGGTCAAAAGGAGGCAAGTGTTGCTATCTTTGTGGATAGTCGAGGCTCCAACATGAATATTCCTGTCTGAAGACAAGAGATACATATTAATTATTCTCAATATGTCTGTGACTATCTGGAATATTGCTGTAATATTCACTTCTCTAGGCTGTTTAAATATTTCCTGATTGGAGATGTAGTAATAAGAAACGCTTGGTCATTATGGCAGCATTTTATGAATGTATATCACATATTGACATAACAGAACATTGCAACAATGTGATACCAACATATACTTGTATTTCTTGCCTCATGTATGCATAAACTCAACTGAAACATTGACAATCTGTTCATGATGTAACATTTACATAATTATATCACAACAAATTAATACAGTTATTTAGTTAATGATAACTCTCACCTTTGGGGAACTGCTAGTCTCTCGACAAATGAGCTTGGTTCATTTGCATGAAGAGTAGACGCAAAGAACGTTATTTATTACAATTAATGCTTTATACAAATCCTCTTGAATGTCCCTTTCAGAGAATTAAAAATGGCACATGCTCGTATTTGGACACACTGAAATAAATTATAAGAAACTTAACTCACCAATGGGTCATTCTTCGCTGAAAATTGTTTAAATTAGTGCAAGTTTACTTCATCAATGTCAGCTGATCATACTCGCGAGGAAACAAAATCAGCTTGACAGCCGGAAATCCTTGTTCACTATTTCAGTAACAGATATCCTGTAAAAGAAAAATGCCCAAGGTTCTCATTTATTTCGATTATTTTGTCTTTTGTTTTGAACGAAATTGGAGCCGGATATAAGGAATCTAGGTTCTTGAGGCCCTTGGCCAGCTGCAGAGGGTTGGTCGCGTATTTCGCTGTGACGTTCACCTTTGTGACGTTCAAGTCACAATGATTCCAGTGGAATCCGAGTTATAACTTGTTCTCCACAATCCATGTTTGTCGTACTGAATGCATTGGAGTGAGATGCTCGATAGCTTCGTCATCGTAATAATATAAGGACGTTGCTCAAACTGGGTTGTCTGGTTCAAACTTCGTTATTTCCAGGCCGCCCTAACGTGGCTGGAATATTGCAAAGTTCGCCATTCAACAACAAACAAAATAAAATACCCGTAAATGAAAGCTGCGTTGAGGGAAAACTACAGATAGTTTATGTGGATAACGGTTTTGTGTGACAGTTGTGTGGGAGATTTTGTTGATGCTATATCATGTACTCCTTTCTTAAATGACAAACCGTTTGGTACTCAACGTCAGAATTTCTGAATTATAATACCCTTCGATAATTTATTTAAATGTTCATTATGTCAACTAAACTATGAATCCATGCACTTATTTGGTATGACATTTTTGGTCAGTGATCCGTTTACCAAATAAGAAAAAATTAAATAAAATTGATATAGACAGTTTTCTGCATAGATTTTTGGCATTCGGATACAAACGTCAACGCTCCCATATATACCATAGTGTACGTCTACTGATGTCGATGTACTTTACCCAAACCATAATTGTAGCTTGTCATCTTCACAACGATTGACGTCTATTGGATTCAGGCATCAGAGGGTTATAAATGTCTTTTGTCTCGTGCAATATCCTTCAGATTGGCTGTGTCTGACAATTTGCCATCTTCCCGGAAAATTCCTGTCAGGCAGTCTCACATCCACGGTAACGAAAGCAGTCAATGTGACTGTACTTCAACTTGAGATAATTTCTGCATTGAAATAAATGCTTGCCGTCTCACCTGCTCGGACACGAACATCCTTTCGTGACAACCGTCGAGGTATTTGTGTCCGAAGACTTAACGGAATTAACGCTTATGTTAATTTCAAACGACTTTATCAGTGATTCACTGTAAGTTGTAGATACCCAGTGTTGACAATGGAGAGGATTGGGTCATGTCTGTGCGTTCAACACAATCATGACGTTCTGGGACCAAAAAGGAATGTGTGTGTGTGTTAGTGTGTGTGTGTTAGTGTGTGTGTGTGTGTGTGTGTGTGTGTGTGTGTGTTAGTGTGTGTGTGTGTGTTAGTGTGTGTGTGTTAGTGTGTGTGTGTGTGTGTGTGTTAGTGTGTGTGTGTGTGTATGATTTGGTGTGGTAGGGTTGCTCTTCACTCTTTTTTCTTTATATTTTTAACAAAAACTCTGTCGACTCTGAGATAATGATGAATAAGGTTTAAAAATATTCGGTAACTTTAGATCTGAGCTTTGAGATGAAGATCTTGTCCTAATTTCCGGTATGGACACTCAGTGAAATGGCTATAAATAGTCTTTGTCTTCGCAGAAAATAGCATTTTATTTATATGGTACCGTGCCAGCTTAATGTAGGTTGAAGTATGACACTGATGGAGGTAGCACCACTGCAGAGGCCCAATAGCAACTGATGTGCTGACAGACCAAGGATCGGATTGGGTAACAATGGGGATTCGGCCCCACGACAAGCGAAGCGTGGTAGCTATGAGATGTGACCCGCACGCCGAATTGTGGCGTCTCTAATCTTAACAAATTAATTTTACATGACAACATGAATCATTGTGTCTTCTGATAGAATCAGGCATACATGTGGTCGATATCAGGAACATCCGTCAAAGCAATCCATGCATGGCTGACTGGATATTTAACCGGGAGAGTACGTCTGATGTATCAATATTGTACATTTATTAATGTACACGTCTTCTGATTGTCTGTGATTCACTCGTTTTGGGTTTGATTCCCGCTTAGACCTGATTGGGATCTCAGTTGTATCGACTCCACACCAGACTGAGTGCTCAAGGGTTTTACTTAGAAATTAAACGTTTACGATATATATAAAAGCGACAAAACCCTTTCCATAATCATAAGAATTCATTCTATGCTTCCGACTTTATCATGAGTATGTGTTGTGAATCACTATCAAATAGTGATGATACAATTGCAAGGTGTTCGCGAAAATGGGATATGAGTCACGTTTGGCTTACCTCCCACCCGACGTTGACACGTCAAAATAAATCTGAAGCGACGTAAAGACGAACTCACTCACGTTCCTTTTCTGAGTGTCTCAGTGTTATACCAAGTGCAGAACAGTCTATCTATTTAATGTCTCTGGTTACGAGTTTGAGACATGGTCGATGACATATTCTAACAAAGAAAATACATGTACGAGACCCGTGAAGATATTCACAGACCGCGGTCATCTAGCTGGGATATTGCTGAATGCGGCGTTAAACAAGACACAAACAAAACAAGTACGTTTTCTTAAGCATGATGGAAAAGTTTCGAAAAGTGACGTGAGATAAAAATTGCACATGTAGAAGTTTCATTTTCTTGAAAAAATGTCATGCATCGTAGATGTCAGGAAAATGTCTTTTCCTCAAAAGTAATGTATCCCACACTCAGCAGTAACTCATACTGACATGTCTGAGTCGCACCTTGCTCAAAAACGTATAACAAATTACACTCAGGGAAGTATATTGATTCAGGAAGGTGATATTAGGTTAGTGGGATGCTCATCCAGGGAGTTAATATCTTATACAGACTTCCTGATTTAACGTTACTGTCTTGTAAATTCTTAAAAGATCACCACGATTAAAAAAAACCATAAGAACATTATGACAGTATAACATGCACTACGACGCTAGACATATATGCTACATGTGTTCAATGTCTTGCTGTAGGCCTTGCTACTAGCTTCATACTAACGACATGCATTGCTTTCAGTGCCTGACTATGCCTTGTTACACTATACTATGCTGAAGCTAGTGTGAACATATTAATGTGCTATTACTAAATACAAAAAGTATGTTTGTTTGACTTCAAAACATTATGATACAAATAAACCGCCTTGTTTGTAAGGAGTAAGTGTCCACGAATACTTAACAGGAAGTGATTCGGCCTATTCTGCGACATCGGCATTATTCAGCTGTATCTTGTCTCCCAGAGGATTCATGACACCAGCATTGTCCGGGACTACCTCATAACAATGGTAAAAAGGGTAATTGATCCTTACACCGTCTATGTTACAGCGTCATACGACGGTGTCATCTCGGAATAGACCGCTACTTCAGAACCGCATATTTGATGACAACAAAACCAGGGCCTAGACCAGTGAATATCCGGGGTAGAATAGGACTTCAGTAACCCATGCTTGCCATAATAGGCGACTATTCTTGTCGTAAGAGGCGACTAACGGGATCGGGTGGTCAGGCTCGCTGACTTGGTTGATGCATGCCATCGATCACAATTCCGTGGATCGATGCTCATGATGTCAATCACTGGATTGTCCGATCCAAACTCGATTATTTACAGATCTAGACCGCCGTCATATAGTTGGAATATTGCTGAGTGCGGCATTAAACAACAAAGAAACAAACTTGCACAAAGCGATCTTAGCGCTAAGGTGATCGTTACTCCCATACTTTAACATAGGCTTGATATCATCTTATCGCTAAGATGGCTTTGTGCAAGTGGGTCCAGACTAATAGCCTGTAATGTTTGCTTTGTGAGTAAAAATAAGGAGCTGTCGTCGTCGACGATTATAACGTGGGATAGGTTGGTCGTTGCTACACAGCAGCTACTCCTCAGGTTGTTGCGTGCATGACGCAGAGACACCTCTAACACATATGTCTGGCATCGTGACAACTGGTTAAATGAGCTGAAATGCACTGTCACCACTTTGGCTGATACCTTTGATACACCAAAGTGTAAATGAGTAGTGGCTCAGTCTTCATACACAGTCCGCTCGAGGACCAATGTTGTAAACGTTGACACGACATATTCCCTTAAATAATTAATTGCCTGTACCAGGAGGTTTTGATTTGTATCTATGTTCTCTTATTTTCATTTGTCTTCTTATAACACTGTGCGCAAATAACATGGACTTGTGCCGAGAAAGATGATTGATTTTCTGGTACAAATACGGTGCTGATATAACAATTTTTGTAATTAATTCATAAAAAATGAAGCTGAGGTAAACTGAAGAAACTGGATAAAAAAATACAATACTCTTTGAACATTCTTTCATTGACATGAACATAAAATCAAAGTAAATACCAAAGCTACAACTGCAGCTTCATGTGTATGTTTGTTTTCATGGCGAGGTACCAAATGTTTACATTAATGTCTGTAAGGCGTCGTCCTAAACCGCACTTGTATGGTGTGTTGAGCTTAGTTCAAGTTCGGATGCACTCACAAACATTAATTGCAATCCCAAAATGGCGCGGGGGGCATATTTCTACAACGTTGATGCAATCCAAGAGCAACCGAAACGTTGTGGTATGGCGAATCTGATATTTAAAGAGACGACCAGTGGAAAATGGCACAGTTTGTAAATCAAAATAAGGTGCCTGGGGCGAAAGGACCGCACGTGCCCTCAAACAGAAATGAGAGTTGGTTTAGGCGAGGTTACGCAGCGCCTGCTTTTTCTTTCAGAGCATCCGTGATGGTTTGTAACACTGCTAATCCTATTGCATTGGTAGGGAATGACAATGACAAAGTTGAATACTGAACAACCACAAGCTTAGTCAATAATGCCTAAAGCCATGTGCTCAAACTGTTACATAACAACGTTTGTTAAATTCTATTGAAGACGTTTTTTGTTTTTAAAATATTCTGATCTTATCTTTGGTCAGGTCCGTTTTAGCACTTTACAGACGTAAGCCAGTTGTCCGTGTGATACGATCACTACTTTAGCATGTTGGTGCGTGTTTCGCAACACAATTCTATGATTACAATGAAAGTCACCAATAGTACTTTCGCATTGGTTATGAAATTGATAATTTTGTTTACTTTCCGCCATTGTCTTTAATTACTCCATACACCGTGACCTGACGATTTTGTTATCGGGTTCATAGGAAACGAGAATTTAACGCGAGCTGTGCATGTGTTTGATCTTTTCATTCTCTGACTTGCCCTTCTGCCATAAACCGTACTTCATTATACTGTAGTTCACGAGTGGTTGCTATCAAAAAAGAAATCGAAAACTAAGTGGAATCTGTGAACAATACAATAGCGCGTAATGATACATATTTCACCTTGTCCATACGGAACATCCCAGATCTCGGCTATCAAGTGCGTTTTGTGAGATCCACCTTTAGGAATCCCCAACCTCTATGACATCCAACGTGATACTATGCTAACGAGACGCGTGGTAGAGGCTACGCGATTGACCTAAGAAATTCGGAACAATAAATAAGATAATCCTTGACTGATGTCGTAGCGGCTACGTTCTAATTTCCCTAACGAAATTCCGTTGCTGTAAACTGGTGTACTTCAGCCAGTCGGGGGATGAACGAGGAGGAGTGTTGTTTGCAAGTGTTAAGAGTTGACTGTCTGGTACGACACCAGATATATACACCACGTAACAACAACTGACACTAGTGGGGTTTTAGCTGCACAGAAGCGCGCTCGGTTTATTCTTTCTGTCGAGATGTGCTATTTTACGACATGGACAGGAACAAATGGAAGGCCATAAAACAGTAATTACCGTTTGGAGTGTGTGTTTTTTGTCTGCTCATGATTTCAATTCTACAGCCAATTGTCAGATGTTAAACTCCCCAATTTATATTCATTTGTATTAAATACGTCTCTTCAAGACAGAAAAGTGTGTGTATAGGACAAGTGTACAGGAAAATAATGCATCAGGAAGTATAAACATGTATGTGGTTCTAAAAATTTTTTTAAAGCATATTCCTGAAACCTGAAACTGATGACGTGGAAAAGATTGTACAGAACCATTATCATAACTCCATTATACAGACAGTAATAAATCCTTTACGTAGCCTTGAAATCCAAATAAGATAACTCAATCTGACTTAAATGAGAGAAATTTGAAATAATAGAGGAACGTTTTAAGAAAACGAACATAAAACCTATGTCCGTCATGTCAGTCTGTGACGTGTTAATGAGCTTCCAATAGTACATGTACACGTCAGTCACTACTTTGAACTGTGACAATACCGAATCTGTTAACTTGGAAGAAATCATGTACCAACCCTATTTGCTAAAGGTATACATGTCTGTACACGGTAAACAGTAAATGTCAATTCATTAAGGTGTTCACTTTAGTATGTCATGAACAGTGTTCAAATAAAGGTGAAGCCACGAATTAGAAAAAAACAACAACATCATTCACGAGTAACCGTCACATTTTACAATAACACAAGGTAAAGCGGATGAGCATGTCCCTCCTAGTGTGCGCGTGGTGCAGGGTTTTTTAACGAGGTAAACAATTAGGTAAGGCTGTACATTATAACATTCCGAACTCCATATTAAACTGATAAATTGTTTAAAACGAGGCATTCGACTCAATGGCAAGATTTTTATATTGTTTAAGTGCTAATAGTATCATTCTTGCTTGTCACGGAATACATATTACACGGGATATATTTCGTTAGTAACACCGACAACTCAATCAGAAATGATTGACAAATATAACACACGTAAATTAAGGCTCTTTGGAATCATATTCACAATACCTATATTAAACGTGGACTATTCTGAAAAGTTGACATCGTCACAATACTCAAATTTATCTATTCTGATAACATATTCCCAGTATTGATTAAAAGTTCTCCCTTTCAGTTTACGTCAAGTTATTACGATGCGCATACGAAATATGATTTTTCCATTGCACGAGATCACGTCGGATACGACCCATCCTTGTGAACACTACAGTGCCTCTATTCGCCACACCTTTTTAATCACCTATGCATTGTCTGGCAATTGATCAATGCTGACGAATATTTACTCGTCACAGGTTTGGAAATCGTCACATTGATAGTGTCGGCAAGGTTTGACGTCCTGTGCTAGCAATAGACGAATTACAACGCGCTGTCAGTACCTGACCTAATGAGGTAGTTGTTAACGGACATTTCAGAGTGAGTGAGTGAGTTTGGTTTAACGCCGCTTTTAACAGTATTCCAGTTATATCGCGGCGTGTCAGCTTAATGTGGGAGGAAAGCCCGAAGTGATGCAGGTCTCGGACGTTTACCACTTCGGTTAAACCAACAAGCACGGGACGAACCGGTGTTCGAACCCACAATCATAGGTTTCTGGCGTGCCTAAGGGACGCAACTCTGCACAGCGAATCGCGGCGCCTTAGACGACTGGGCCACCCGTGCCCCCGGACATTTCAGAACAGTTTGGATAATTATGCATAAGTTCATGTCCTCTCTCGTTTTGAAGAGCTATTAATTACGCGATATAGCTGGTTGTTGTACGACTTACAGTGTAAATATATAGTCACCTGTAATAAATGAAAGTGTGTAATATATAATACATCTTTCCAGGTACATAATAACAAATATAACAATTGTCTTTCACCGACGTTCATACGGTTTGGACCTTACTCTATGAAGGTTCATAACCCAAAGATCTCAGACAAAGGAAATGTCATTATTTCAAATATCACAGGCTACCAGTTACCTTTATTGATTATTGTGAAACAATAACATAAATTTGAACGTTTTCACCATTGAAACTAAACAGCTGTAAGATCCTAATACCATAAAAAAAATAGTTTGCCTTGGCCTATATATTTTTTCTTGTTTTACATGATGCCAAATAGTATTAATTTTGTAAACTGAGGGCGTCGGATTTCCTAAATATAACAACACAATACAATGACATGTCAGTAATCTGAAGCTCGCAGCAGCGCTAATTGATTTTCCCTGTTTGAGTCAATCACAATTGCAATCTTATATTCATGTATGCATTCATTCTGGCGGTGTTTGAATAATCATGCTTATTGCACGGAAGATGAAAACGAGAGGAACCGTATACTTATATCTAATATGTATTTATGTATGTATGTTATATTCACTTGCTGTAAGCAGATTGTGAATAAGAATAAATCAGCTTTTGCCACAATCTAGTTTTATGCGAAGCGAAATGGATTAGGTCAAATGTACAAGTTGAGCAGTATAAATATCTGCTGGGCGTCTCGATTATAAAAAATTATCAATAACAGTAAAAACGAAAAACGTTTCCATGACTCATCCAACAGAAAAAAACTGAATCTACCGGGTCATCGGTTTCACATGCCTAGATCCATGCATATAAATTCAAGATTGTGAACATCCCTGTACAACGATTTGTGACAAGAGGTATGTTTTTCAAGCGGTAAATATTTCCCCTGTGATGCAACAGTCCAAAATCTGTAATTACTACTGCATGTATAGAGGTGTATTAGAACAAGGTTATTTTACATTTTAACAAACGTCTTGTGCTGTGGAGAAAATAATATTCAATCATTATCACATCAATATAACATTTGTTGGCCTCAAGAAAGACTTCATTACCTTAATTGGAAAGCCTCTGATAATATATATGCCTATTTCTTTCTATGACATGTATGATGGCAGATTCAGTACCTTACTTCGATCGATTTCGCTATCTGGATATTTTGGCGGTTGCACTGCTTTGTCGAACCTCATTTCCTTCAGACGTTTTCATCACATCTACTGAGCAATATCCACGATCGCCATCACTTCAGGGCATGCCGACGTGAAACATATATCAGCTCCTACACAATCATGTATTTACAATGTACCGTCGGTATTTTCGACCAGGGGTGGTTCCACAAAGCGATCTTAGCGATACAATGATCGTACGTCCATATTAAGGTATGGGAATTGTGATCAGCTTAGCTCTGAAATCGCTTTGTGGAATGGCGTATTGAACTTCAGAACGACACGCTATCCCCGGCGGCCAAGCACACACTTGCCAAATGTGTCAACATTTCTGTTTGAACGACAGTTCATGCAAGCCGAACATTGGGTGATTACATCGTAAACTATATGGAGAACATGTTCCCTGTGTGTGAATGTTTTTCAGCTGGTCACGAACTGGACAAATGCATGTTCTTGTGGTGTTACTATTTAATTTTTACAAACAATGCTTTGAAGGAAGGACACATACACCGGACACCATCCTTCACAGTCACGGCAGAATGTTTTTCGAATTTCCACATTTACATTTTCATGATACATTCCCCTGACATTATTTCATAATCAGAATTTAAGACGAATAGTTATCGAGATATCATTACGACCAAAGATCAGAGGAGGAGCTACTCTTCAGACTGAAAGATTCGCGCGGACGATACATTGAATTGTAACTGTTCTCCTAATAAAAGACGCCAGTAATATGTTCTGATGATATGATCAGGCAATGGGTGATCCCCGTCCAGATCGTCACGCACAGACGGGGTCAATTTCCTGCACGAGACATTGTAAGATACCCATGCCAATTTTTGTGTCCATATGAACTCCTTTAAAATTAGCGAATGCCGTTGCTTGAAATAGTTCACAAGAGACAGATCTTTGGCATTTTAATTTGTTAATACCGATCAAATGTACTTGACGGACATATTGTTTCATTTAACTTGAATATCACGTAAAACCCTCACCGTTCAAGGTTATTGGTTTGGGTTTAATGCCAGATAGCTGTGAGATGTTACTTCTCCATAAAGCAACTTGTTATTTCCATAGAAACCTGATCAAAAAGTAAAGTTACTGAAGTACACACTGGCCACTTCAAAGAAAACTCATTTGCTTCTTTGAGTTCATCAGCTGCTGTACGAGGAGGATGTCACTCTATGTTAAGTGTATTCTCAGTTTGTGTGGCTTCTTTGTGGATTCTTGTGCTGTATTGTGGATTCTTGTGTTGTGAACCGTAGTTGCTTATTGGACAATTCTAAATATATTTTTGCTGTTCTATGATTAAGGGCGCTTATGTTTATCTACATTAGCATAATGTTATTTAACTTATAAATTATTTAGTTAACAGCTTATTTTGTTATAGTTCTGTTTGTAATACGAGGGAAAACCGATGTGAAACTCTGGGTCAGCAAGTGGGACTGGGTGGTACGACGACTGGCTCATTATGTCTTTCTATTCGTGTTCATATACTCTCTCCTAAAATAACCGCACATGTGGCTTTCAAACGTTAACGGAGCAGTCTTTGCATGTGCCTCTAACGTCGTTATCTCGAGTTCGGCTGTCATAAAACTTAGTACCGTGTGACCACCAAAGTTCAGGATGACTCCAAACACATCCTGTCCGTGGAACAAAAATGCTTGCGGATTACACCTTGTTCAATGGCGTAACTACTGCAGATTATGTGGCCCTGAATGACGTTGACGTAAACGTCTGTCTAGCTTATCCCATAGATGCTCAGTTGGGTTGCGATCCGTTGACCTTGGCCATTGCAGTACGTGTATTTTGTGAGGTCTCGGAATTCTGTACAGACTCGTGCTGTCATGCAGAAAAAAATGTAGCCATGTACCTGCAGTGTCGGAGCAACAGAGGGACGTAAGATCTCGTGTCGATAACACACACCTGTTATGTTGCCCAGGATAAACAAGATCTGTTCTTTAAAGACACGCTGATGATGTACAAGTAATCGACACCACTGCAGCTACTGAAAACGATAACGTTGAGATAAAATAACATCAGCGTATGTCCTTCTTCCTCGGATTCCGTCAGCTCGTAAACGGTTACGGATAGTCTGTGCAGATATGGACGTAAACCAGGAATTTGTGTTGCATGGAGTGTCATCGCATGTATCCATCCTGGGCTACGGCGGGGATCGTTAGTGGTGTAATATTGTCGATATCGTGCCAGCCAAAAGTCAGGAAATAGCACTCTGGGCAACAATGATATGCCTTGCCACTGACGCTTACGATTCACCATCTTTACATCTATCAACAGCGTTATTTCTCACAGTGATTCTTATTAGTGATACTTGGCATGAATTCATTTCGTTATGTGAATGATTCGTGAAAACGGCATGTGTCAGAAAGATACTTGTCACAAATTACATGACTTGAATGTGAAAATCACTGTTCAGGTTCCCAAGAAAACGAATCTTGCAAATATCAAACGCCATCTGTTGTAACTATATAAAAAACAATGAAGCCGTTTTGTGACAAGTTATCAGTAAAAACGCACGTGCAAACTTTATCTGCATGTATCAGTGCATATTCTTGTATTCAAACACGAACATGTGAACAAACAGCTGAGAAATAAACATATCTTCTGTCTTCGACGCCTGCCAGTGTTATATCCATGACTCCAAGTCCTACATAGCCCTACACCACATTTGACTTTTATCTGACACGACACGACGTGATATGAAGACATTTCAACGTGCTGTTAGCCACAACTAAACAGCCGGGCACAAGGAAGTATCCACCAATGCAAGAAACAAGAAATGGTTATTTCATGGTGATGCATTTAATACGGGTATCATAGTTGGGTTTTGGAGTGTGCCGTGTTTGGCGACTGTTGTCTAGCATAGGAACGTTTTGATAACGTTTGTAATTTTTCTATCAAATCCAATTTTCACGTGTATACTTTCTTTTGCCCTGCAGTTGAACTCACTCATGCGTCTGTGATGGAGCTATAGTGTTGTCGACCGACCCAAAAAATGACATTGTAATATTCGTACCTGTTGTACGCTGAGACATAATCAATTCAGTGCAGCCTACTGTGATTTATCAGGCTCACGCTTTACACCGATGGTACCCAAAATAGGTACGTTACATCACAGTGATCAATAGAAAATGATTATCCCTTTCCATGGTTACCATGTCAACGACGCCCTCGCTTATGGCAGTTTGCATTGTTAGCATCAATTCTTGTTGGACTTTTCTTCCTGACTTGTCAAATGAGATGCGTGCATTGTGAGTGTGAACGCTTATTAACTAACGGTTGAATAAGGGAGCGACCATTCGATATATAGTGATTGGGGTTGGGGTTAGTCAAGTCAAGAAATGGAAACACAGATTTGTTCACTTAAGTCCCGATAAACTGTGTTACGAATCCTCCCAAAAGTGTTTATTTGTTGGTTGTTTAACGCCACACTCAGCAATATTCCAAATATGTGAGGTGAACTGTAAATAATCGAGTCTAGGCCAGACAGTCCAGTGATTGACATCATGAGTATCGTTTTACGCAACTGGACACGATGACATGCATCAAACAAGTCAGCGAGCCTGACCATATAATCCCATACGACAAGCATGGTTTGCTCTAGATCATTTCTTGTCCGGATCTTCACGGGTCCCAAAAAGGTGTAAGGCTTCTACTCCTGCTACTATTTGTGTTATGAAAGAGTGGCCGCACAAATACGTTTTTTTATCTTACCAAAAAATAAACGCTCCCCCTGATTATTAAATATTATTATAATTAAGTATATTTAAAACGATAAGTCATCTCAGCTCCAACATGTTTGTGACGGTTGCCACAAGAGGTGGGGGCGAGAGACGCTCACCTTTTCGAGAACACCTGGTATAATCACTATTTGACTGTGATCATTCATTAACACATCCTCATGATATCGTTGTTTGAATCTTACAATTGAGATTGTTATTAGTATGGAAAGGGTTTCATCGCTTTTATTAAAACCGGTAGGTATTCAAGGCGTAGACAGTCCTAGGTAGCTTTGGTATGCCGGCGTAGCTTGATGATCACACAGTGAGAATGGTTGCACACATCCTTCAGCAATATTCCCAAAATGTCACAGTCAGGGGACGCTAGGACCGTGCTTCATACTTTATACTTATGTCGAGAATCAAAACTGGGATTTTCGACGTGACCGTTATAAATAATCTGCCTGCAATTGAAAGAAGGTTTCACATGTGTTAGCATAAAACTTCAATAGAAACCGAAAACCTAGAATAGTCAAAACGGTTCACTCAATTATTAACAAAGCTTCCAGCGTTTCAATTCCAAGGAAATCTTAAACATGAGACCGTTATGCCTTGACTATGCTTTAGTGATAGATCACTGCTGGCACAGTTAGAAAATCATTATTGTAATAATGAAGCAGATGTGTGGTATATGTGTGGCCTTGTCTGCCCCGAGCACATAACAGTGTCTGATGTACGAGTATTGTCGGCAGATCTGTAGAGAATACCGCTTTGACAGAGGTTTAGACTTTAATAGGAATTCTATTATGCCGATGCTGGCAGTGCGGTCATCCGCCACTAATACTATCTTTCACGAACCGGAACTCGGATATGAAGCGAACATAAATGTTAGCACAAGGCTATCAGAACGTTTTTGTGTTCAGATTAATCAATGAAAATAAGGGTAAACTCATATGGACAGGGCTCATGGAGAGTGTTTGTCAGCGAACCATTATACACTTAGGAGTATACGCATACAACAGCGAAAGAGGTCTTACTGTGGGGACGGGGTGAGTCATCTAACTGTCATTCCCACGACAGCTATTCCTTTATGATCTTTGTTGAGATTCATTTGATAAGGTGGTTTGGTTGATTACTGATATCCTGAACTGATGCCAAGGTGAATTAGCAGACAATGTGGTCACATATCTCACCATGTCATTGCACTGATGAAAATCGCTTTCTAGATACATCAATCTTCTCCATGTTGCAGCAAATTACCAAGCCCCATAGGGCGTCGTTGATATGACGTGACTTGGAAAAGTATTGATGATATATTCTTTAAATAGAAATTTACATCTCCGTGCAAAAGTGTTTGTCAGATTCGTCTCAAAATTGCAAAAAAGTGCAAAAGTCAATTTCCGTGTCATGGGGAAATGTGGCATTTCATAATTGTGTTGCCAAACATGATTGGGTAATTACAATCAAAGGTTTTTATGTACCACAAAGGCGGCAGGCCTCCACTGATATTGGCGCTTAACGTTTTGTGTGCAGTTATCGAAACACAGGTGGCGTGGAATGGGGTTTAACGTCGCCTTCAAGATTATTGCATTTGTGCGTTCGTGTACGTGTGTATGTGTGCGTGATTATGTCTGTGTGTGTGTGTGTGTGTGTGCGCTTGCACTGGTTTGGATTTTTGCCTGTTTTATAGTGGCTGCACTCTGAGCTATTATGCCGCAGTTTAACATGCATACGCTACTTCGACACATTACATGTACACCGAGCAGACCAGTCCTTGAGTTATCCCTTTAATGCCGAGCGACATGCAGGGTAACAACAAGTACCATCTTTTACCGTCTTTTGGTACGATGTACATGGAGATCGAACCACCATTACTCCGCTCCCCGAGCAGGCGCGCTATCCACTAGACCACAGAAGCGGTCGAATACATGCCATTCTGGTGATATTGATATGACAATAAAGGTGAAAATATCATGAACGAGGCGGTATTCAAAAGGTGTATCAGTCATAATATAATCCGCTCTATTGATCATATTATGTAACAATGTAGAAAATGAAAAACATATTATTGCACGTCAATTAATTACAATTATAATTATTTTGGGAAAACGCTCGAGATTGTCCCGTTAGTTCCAACGTAACCATTTCATGTCTATATATCAAGATTAAAATTAACATATATCCGGATTTACTTATCATATACATAGAAGTGAACAGACTGATCTTTCGAAAAGCGGGATGTTCCGTAGATTTCATTGTACATAGCTAGTTTAGTAGGTCTTGTGATAAAATAATGATTCCACAATCACTGATACATTCTATCATTGCAACATTAATAGTTTGTTTTCAAACGGTAATTATTTGGAAATATACCTGATGTGTCGTCAAAACTTTGGAGTAGATGCCTCTTTTCTAAATGAGGACCCGGGCGCTTTAGCGACACTGTGGAAAATGTATGTTTTACCTAATTGTATGTGTTTGAAATAAATTTCATCTTATTTGAAAAGCTGTTGTGTCCATGCCAGTGCAGTGTATCGGCGTGAGAAAAACATCTCAAGTTCCCATATCGAAGTACTAATCGATTATTGACAGCCATTGTTATGTTTATCAATCATGTATTCCCACACAAGTCTTTGCCGGAAAAGGTTTATTTTAACCAATCAGAATCAAGAAGTGTCATGGTAGAATATAATTCTTCAGTAAAAGCCTTATATTGGCAGGTGTCCTGATGCAATTGATTTTGTTTGTTGCTTCACAAGCCTTACCACTGGATCTATTAGATGAGGGTTAACGTCGCGTCCATAACATTATTGCACTTATGTTTCGACGTGCATATGCACGTGTGTGTGGCTGCTTGTACTAGTCCGGACTAGTGCCGATTTTAAAGTGCTAGCCCGCTGAGATACCATGCCGCACTTTAACATGAATATCCCACTTTAACGCAGTATACTGACCCCCAGCCGACCAGTCCTTGTCTTTGCCCCTTTTGGCAGGGTAACAAAAAATACCATATTTTAACGTCTTTTGGTATGACGCGACAAGGGAATCGCACGCAAAACATCCCGCTCTCCGAGCGGGCGCTGCACCAATAGCCCACTTAGGCGGTCCTAGATCCATTCCATCTCTAACAAGTATTGGGTGATGTTGACCAGTTCGTACCCGGCATCCCCATATGGTGAATATTGCTGGGAGGAAGGATAAAAGTATCGTTAAAAAAGTAAGTACAATTATATGGTATAATATACAATTATATAAGTAGATCAGTGATGTATCCTTCTGAAACTTCTTCGAGTGTTACGACTTTACATCTCCTTTTACCTTGACATATACTGAACGTCCATGACATTCAACTGTGTCTCTCGATAAAGGAGATATGGAACTGTCTAAATTCCTGATTTATGACTCGTTTTAGGGGCTTCAATATCTATGTTCGCGTCCGGTTGGTACGATAAATGAAAAGATAAGGGAACATAAGCCTAATCATGGAAGTGTAGGTCAGTTGGGCCGATTTTGTGATCGAAGGATTAAGTATGTTTACGAACTACCCAACTTATTAGCTCTCGGTTCTTACTGGCATGAACCACCTCTCTTCATACGTATTTTCGTTTGGTGTTTTTGACATTTTCATTTTAGTTTTTGACATTTTCGTTTCGTTTTTCAGCGATTCAATGTCTTTTTTACACATGATTTATCACATATTTGTAAGACAAATCGTGTTAATTTGCAAAAGGTTACGATAACAGTAAGTGAAATATCAAAATATTAAAAAACAGACTCCGTGTCCCTTATGGGCCACCGTATATGTCTACAGATATCCGGGTCACTAGTGAACACAATGTGGAGAGTTGCGTTCCATATTCGCTTCAGGGTCGGTCGGCTTGTCGTGGGTTTCGAATCTCAGATTCTCCCTGATTATGCTATTATTTGACGGCTTCAGATCCGTACTACTCGCCAAACAGATGAACTTCTACCTTCATCTTATTTCGAAAGAACTCGCCATGATATTATTAAAATTGTGTTCTAAGCGGCATTTTACTTACATACTTACAGTCGTCGTCAAGGCGCCGCGATTCGCTGTGCATAGTTGCGACCCTTGGGCACGGGAGAAACCTATGATTGTGGGTTCGAATTCCGGTTCGCCCCGATTAAGGTTTCAAGGTTTGTCAGCACCATACCCGTGCACGTGCTCGTGGGTTTCACCGAAGTAGTAAACGTCTGAGACCTGCATCACTTTGGGCTTTCCTCCCACATTAAGCTGACACGCCGTGATATAACTGGAATACTGTAAAACCTAACTCACTCACTCACTGACATACTTACATGTAACGTATGTGTCCATAAATGGTGATTCTGTATGATGCACGATACACACAATTGATTAAAATAGCCATACATACACAACGTAAGAAACAAGGACTCGGTCATTCACATTATGCAGAATTGTTGAGGTACATGTATGTTTACTTATTTTACTACGTCAGTATATGTAACTATTTAACAAGGATTGTGCATAGATGTGCCATGACACTTATTTACTGGATGCAACTGAAGCTAAATGTATTGTAGTCTTGGAACGTTTTTCATTTATTGTCTAT
This sequence comes from Haliotis rufescens, assembly GCF_023055435.1. NCBI lineage: Eukaryota > Metazoa > Mollusca > Gastropoda > Lepetellida > Haliotidae > Haliotis > Haliotis rufescens. The sequence continues at coordinate 52,329,412 of NW_025963779.1, read as the reverse complement.
CTGATATCCTTTCTGCATGGCTGGAAGGTTGACATGGTTGGTGCATCTATCATTGTCGGGAGAAGTAAAGTAGAGTTTTAAGTCGCGTTCGAGATTGTATCACTTACATAGGGACGTGCATGTGTGTGTGTGTGTGTGTGTGTGTGTGTGTGTGTGTGTGTTTATGTGTGTGCTTGTACTAATCCATATTCATGTCGGTTTTATAGTGCTAACCCACTGACATACCATGTCGCAATTTAAAATGAATACCCTACTCTGACAGAGTGTACTGACTCCGAACGGACCTTAATGCTGAACGTCAGGCAGAGCACCATATTTTAACGTCTTTTTGTATGACGATCGAACACCAACCTTCCGCTCCCGTGGCAGGCGCTTTATCCATTATACCAAGGAGGCAGCTTTATGATCATAATTAAAACGTGTGAAGTTGTGTTCATCGTGAAACGATGCTTTGTGGAAATACATCACTGAGGTGACTTGAAAAATGAACAGATTTAAGTGAGGATAATCGATGTTATATTTATGTTCGATAGTTTTGTAGAATTTTTCGAGGAGATGATTAAGGCTTTAACGTCTCTGTGCGCAACATACATATGTCGAATGTCGACGAGACCACTTTTGTGAAATCTGCTGGCAAGGGCACGCCAAACGTTGTAACCTCATCGACGACGAGTAGAAGGCGATGACCAAGGTACGTACAACCTGTAATGGCAGTATGCACTGCGCGTTCCGCGCAAAACCTTATAGATGACTTGGCCACTGCCGTTCCATAACAGACAGGTACTTAATGCCTACAGAGAAAAGAGAGCGTTTGATTTAATACCCTAATGACCAGGATTTCACTTACACCAAGTCGTGTCAGTGTGAAGTGGGAGGAAAGCCCAAAGTGATGCATGTCTTTGGTGCTTACCTAGAAACATCAGGGCGAATCTGTGGTTCAAACACTCGATCATAGGTTTCTGGAACGACTATGGAATGTATCCCTGCACAGACGACTGGGTCGCTCGTGCATCCTATGGAAAGTTATAACTGGGATCCTATATAGAATTGTGACAGGAAAGAAATATTTTGCCATTTTTCAACGAAAAGGTGTTGGTCTTATCTCTAAAGGGCAAAGTCGGCATTTTTTTATTTATTGTATCAAAGACCCGGTAAGATTTCCTCGACTAGCCTTTTATTTTTCGTTATTAATGGGTCTGAATAGATTTAATATATCAGAATAATGGTCTTTGCCAATTCACAAATCTCCAGTTTAGCTGAGTTTAATACCAAAGCAAATAAGATAAATGACAGACTTTATGATTGTTTTTACAGTATGACAAAATAATTGTGGGTATCAGCAACAGTTGTAATGAAATATGTTTTCTTCATAAAACGTGTCAAAAATATCCCCAATCTTGTTCGAAAGCAATCTCGTGTAATGTGATATAGTTCTACAGACAGTCGTAGAAGCTTCCTTTACATTATACAGACAATCCAGTGGTTGACAGCATCGATTCACGCATTTGGGATACAAAGACATACATCAACCAGGACAGCAAATCTGACCCCACGATCCCGTTAGTAACATCTTACGACAAGCATAGGCCGCTTAAAACCAATTCTCACCTTGATTGTGGAATACCTTTAACCAATGTGTTTAAACACAGGTGTCGTGTGCCAAGATGGTGTTTCTTTGTCATGTATATAGGTCACGTGTTAATTTAGGTCCTCAAATCTTTGGACATCTGTCGATTGCTTCCTTTAATCATTGTTAAACGACGTCGTTACACATTAATCGGTTTAGGTTTGTAATATCTCGACGTATAATCAACCGACTATCCATCAATGGGTGTTCGGTTCATGTTATTTCCGAATTAACTGTGATATTTTGAAATAGCGTAAGGCATATCCTGTTAGTACAAGCTTCGTTTAGGTAATTCAGCTTTGAAAGTTAACAGTCATGATAACTTGATGCCGTTGCTTAATTTGGTTTACATCTAGACTTATCACTATATGACTGCTGTGACAAACATGTAGTTGAAACTCTAAGTTGTGTCATGATGTGTGTATTAATAACTGCTAGTACTGGGACACAGGTGATCGTCTCGGGCGCCGTAACCCGTTGTGCAAAATCATATCACTTAGTCATGCTGTGTCTTGTGTACGATCCTTTAACGACCACCATGTTGTTTGTTCTCGTTGTGAATGTGTTCGACTCTGGCATTTCCCCAAACATTAAGGTGACATGTATTCAAACTAAAAACTTAATCAAAGCGGCGTTAAGTCCCAACCATCTCCCCAGCCGGTCACTATCCCTCATCACAGACACATGGCATGGTAAACACTGACCACTATGTTGTCGCGATACTTGCTCTAACGTGTAAATCAATTAGACAAATCAGTTAGTGTGATTGACCGAAATGTGATTTAATCCGTGAGTGGCGCTTTCATCCCAATTGGGGAAATCACTGTGAATATGTTGTAGTGCGATAGATCTTGTTATTCAAGCTCCACTCACTTGGGTTGAAAATGAACGGAATCGTGGAAGCTACAAGCATAACGATCCATGTGCAAGGGAGTCAGAATTGTTGACCTGTCTTCACACTACCTGATACTTCCTGTGACATCAACTGAAAGAACACACTGTGTCACTCCTCCCCTTCACACTCGTGATTTCACCAAACTTGTGTATGTGTATATGGACCTAGTACTTCCGGTTGGTGTGATAGCCTTGTTGTTAAAGAGTTCGCTCGTCACGCTGAAGACTTCCACGTTCGATTACCACATGGCTTCAATGTGTCAACACCATTTCTTGTGTCCCCGTCCTGGACTATGACAAAAGGCGACATAAAACCAACTCACTCACTCACTTAAACGTACGCGACACGCTGACACGCCGTTACATAACTGTTATAGTTGAAAACGTCGTTTTCCCAAACTCATTCATCGATATTTGCCTTCATGTTTTCATTGAATCTGCGGACGATTCCCTGCCGTTAGTGTTACAGCAAGACCTGACTGGTGGAAGATGATGTCTCGTATCACAAGTTGAATTATGTCAAGATGGAGAAGGCTTAAAAATAATCACTACATGTCGAGATATTCTTCTTGTGAGACCACCACAAATATCTATTAATTAATCCAGAAATTAATTTATTCTGAGATTAACAAGAAGGAGTACTTCCTAATTTCGTATTAAAGAATAATGTGGTCTATAAAAGGACTTTTCTTATGCCGATGTTGGCAATGTGTTCGCCCGCCACTAATACTATCTTTCACGAACCGGAACTCGGTTATGAAGCGAACATAAATGTTAGCACTAGGCTATCAGAACGTTTTGTGTTTAGATGAAGCAATGAAAATAAACATCATACAGACGGTGCTCATGGAGAGTGTTTGTCAGAGAACACATCATACAGTTAGGAGTATACGCATACAACAGCGAAAGCGGTCTTACTGTGGGGACGGAGTGAGTCATCTAACTGTCATTCCCACGACAGCTATTCTTTTATGTTCTTTGTTGAGATTCATTTGATAAGGTGGTTTGGTTGATAACTGACATCCTGAACTGATGCCAAGGTGAATTAGCAGACAATGTGGTCACATATCTCACCGTTTCATTGCTTTAAAATGCCTGTCAATGGGAAAAGTGGTATTTCATGCTTCTGTTTTAATCATTTTCCAAAAAATGATGGCTAATTGTACATGTGTGTGCGCGCGCGCGCGCGTGCGTGTGTGTGTGTGCGCGCGCGCGCACTGATCTGAAACAATGCCTGTTTTATAGTTGTACACCATGCCGCAGTTTAACATACATACCTCACTCAGACACATTAATTCGAACCGAACAGTCCTTGTGTTATTCCCGAAATGCCGAGCGACACAACACATTTAACGGCATTAGGAACGACGCGGTCAGGGATCGGACCTCAAACCTTCCGCTCTCCAGGCAGGTTTTTACTATTGTACCTCTATAGCGACGTTCGTATGTGTGTGCGTGTGTGTGTGTGCGTGCGTGCGTGCGTGTGTGCGTGCGTGAAACGGCTTATTTTAAATAATTAGAACCAAGCATTCTTCATTGATATGGTAGAATATAATTCTTCAGCGACAGCACTGAACTAGCAGGTGCGCTGATACAAACAAATAGATAGATTTTTAAATTATATCTTTTTTAGTTTCACGGGCATTACCATCCGATCCATTAATTCTCTTAGAAGCATAGGTTGATGTTGACCAGTTTTGATCCGGTATCCCCATATGGTGCATATTGCTCACAGAAAAGATTTTAAAAAGTTGAAAAAGTAAGTACAATTATATGGAAAGTAGATTATTGATGTATCCTTTTTCGAGTGTTACGACATCGCCTTCTATCTTGACATATGCTGAGTGTCCGTGACATATAACTGCCTAAATTCCTGATTAACGACTCGTTTTAGGGAATTCTATATCTATGTACGCGTCCGGTTGATACGATAAATAAAAAGAAAAGGGAAGTTAAGCCTAATCATGGAAGGGTAGGTCAGTTGGGTCGATTTTGTGATCGAAAGATTAAGTATGTTTACGAGCCACCCAGGTTAATAGCTCTCGGTTCTTACTGGCATGAACCACCTCTCTCCATACGTATCGCACTAAAGGCCTGTCTGATATTCTGTCAGGCGTTTGCTGATTTACGGTCTTTTATTCCCTAAAAGTAGCTCTTATTGAACCCATATTCCCCGTGGTTCGCGAAGGACACGGTTATGACCTTCGGAGCTGACAAAAAGCACGGTTTCATGAGGCCTTTCACCGTTGGTGTTTCTAAAATTGTGTGATTCTCAACCCAAATCGCTTTATCAGTTGAGGGCAGATTTCGTACAACCAGAATCTGGTCTTGTGAATACCAACTGGACGCCGCTCCCTGACTGCTTAATAACCGATCATTACGTTTCACAAAAGGTACAGGAATAATTTGTACAACTGATGGAGCTGCATTGAAGCCAACGGAATGCTGTAATATTGTAACACTTTCCTTGTTAAAGTTAATCACTTACTAACCACTATAGTCCTTATGTTGCTGTGCCAATCGCATGAGCGACGGCGGTGATCATCACATTTGCAGCTTCACATGGAAAAGAAAAGTTTAACGTGATCGCTTTGAGTACTGCAGGTCGGTCCTGTTTTAAGTGACTGAGGCGTATTTTTTCCACTGTCTATTTAACTAGAGAGTTTCTGTATACATGTTTTCAGCACAGTTCACTCAGAAGGGAAGCCATAAATGAATGTCCTAAATTACCCTGTCACCGTGTCGTAAACTGATATATAATTTTGGCCTTTAAAGGAAAGTTCTTGTCGTCCACTGCATGAAAGAATAATGAAGTAACGTGGTTGCAACGAGATGGGCTGAACGGTTAAGAGTTTTTCTCAACAAATTATATTTAACCAAACATGCATAAAACTTTGGATGAGTAATATATTTGAACCATTTACGAACACGTATGTTAATATAGCCATGCTTTCAGTATTTCATGTTATATTATATCAAGCTTCATAACTTAATGAAGGAACATAATTCACTACAGCCTCATCCCTGAGGCAAGCTCTCGCACTCATTCTTGTATAATCATTCATATAACCATGTCGGCGGTCGTACAACTAGTCTGGTCACGGTCTCATGTCCGGCGGTCGTCGTTGTTCAGTGTCATCTCATTCCATGTTAGAGAATTAGTGACCTGACTATTTCATTCTCTCGTGATTTAATGGCACTCTTACCATCTTTTGACTTGATGTATGTCATCTCATATATATGTGTTGCCTTATTCATGTGTTAAAAATATCTTTGTGACTATGATTTTCGAACTTTAGGGAAATTATCTATATATTCACTGATATTTGAGCCTCCTCAATAATTGTACATAGGTTTTTTGTAAATCTTTAATGTTACCGTTGGACAGCTTAGTTTCAGCGCTTTATTGTGAGACCTACATCTTCCATGTGGATCTAGTACTTAGTTTGTTACTCTTGTTTTTCTCATGTTAAGAAACACACTTTGGCAAAGCGCCCATTGTATTTCCCACTGTCCAGGAGACATTGCTCTCTCCGAGGTCCGCGCAGCTTCGTGACAAACCAAACCATATCCTTCAGTTTTACACAAAATTCCAATCATCTCTAATAATTTGACATAGTGAAGGTATTTTCAGTTTTAAGGATCTAATTATATAAAAATATTTAATCGATACTGATTGCCCTTGAAACATTATTGCCCTCTATAATAATCGTAGGATATCGTAGGATATTTTAATTTTTTTATAATGTTCTTATCTAGCAAAGCTTCACTGCCAGATATTTGTTCTTTCACATAATGTTGTATCAATGGTACAGAGTCATTCCAGATCTATCTTGCATGCAACATAGTCAACAGGACCTGTAATAAGATCACGTTAACTTTCATGAAACAATAAGATTGAGGACTTGACCTCTGTCGAAAGTAGTGGTATATTGAAAAAACGAAAAAGCAAATATCACAGAAAACGTTTTAAGTAACGTCGGGTACCATTTTTATAGGAAATTAATAACTGTATAGATGATATTCATGCTTTCTGTCACAATCCTAACTACGTGTCAGAATGTTCGAAGCAACATTTGCTGGTCCCAATGGACCAGACTTGATGATCATAATGTCAGTCACCGGTGTACCTGGTTCAGTCTCCATTACTCCGTCCTTAAGATGTTTGGCATCCAGAAGTGTGGTGAGTGCGGTGTCAAACACAATCTATTACAAATCTGATGCTAACGGGAATCATGTATATTAAACTATACTGACTCAATCATAGAGTCCTGGTAAATATTTATTAGCATGGGGTAATAAATTGTCTTTGAAATGAACTACAGTCAGTATGTCAGCTCTTTGGTTGCTACTAGGGTTCGATCTAGGTACTTATATTGGAATACAAGGTCAACCTCAGCGTTGACATCATTAAAGGTTTTGTAGCATCTGTCCACGACTGAAAAAGGTTTTATGCGGGGGTCGATCTTGACTAAGCCGAATCGCATGTCTACTGAGGGCGACAATATTGTCCAGACACATAAATCTAACCAAGATATATATTAACTGAAAGTAAAGTGAGGTGAAATGGGGTTTACCGTCGCGTCCAAGATAAATGCATTTAAATAGCGACGTGCATGCACATGTGTGTGTGTGTGTGTGTGTGTGTGTGTGTGTGTGTGTGTGTGTGTGTGTGTGGTTTCTTGTACAAATCCGGACTGATCCCGATTTATAGTGCTAGCACACTGAGATACCATGCCGCAGTTTAACATGAATACCCCACTCAGACACAGTACACTGACTTCGAGCCGACAAGTCCTTGTTTTAGCGCCTTAACGCCGAGCGCCAGGCAGGGTAACAACAAGTACAATATTTTAACGTCTTGGGGATGACTCAGCAGGGGATCGAACCCTCGACCTTCCGCTCTCAGGGCATGTGCTCTACCACTAGATCCACATGACCGCGTTTCATCATGAAACGACGTTTAGTGGTAATGCATTTCTAAGTTGACTTGAAACATAGACAGAGTTAAGTCAGGAATATCGACGTTATATTTATGTACCGTTTCCGAGGAGTTGGTTGAGGTTTTTACGCCGCTTTGAACAGTATTTTATTTAGATGACAGCGCGTCAGGTGATAATATATAAACATGTCGAATGTCGACGTTACCACTTTTGTGGGATCCAGTGGCAAGGGGATGCCATACGTTGTAATCGAACCGACGACCAGTTGAAGTCGACGACTCATGCACAACTTACATGCACAGTGAGTTCCGCAATGTGATTCAAACCCTCGGTCACGGGTTTCGGGAACTCCAAAGCCTAACGAACGCATATCTGCTTTGTGAGTTGCGTTTCCATCGACGACTGGGTCACCCGTGCACCCAATAGAAAGTTATAACTTGGGATCCTATACAGAATTATGACAGGAACGAAAGACAGGACTGGGTATTGATTTTATCTCTAAAGGGCAAAGAAGTCGGCATTTCTTTGATTTATTATATCAAAGTCCCTTTAGTTTCCGGTTACCAATTTATTCTTATAACAAACACACAGTAAAAGGCACGAATAACATATTGCTGTTTTTCAGGCTTACATTGATCATCCCTTCCTCGACGAACCCTTTAATTGTCTGAATGATGTGTTGGTTGCTGGCCGGGTAACTAATGGAACTGAATTAATTTAATAGCATCAAAAGCATGGTCTTTGCCAGTTACAAATCTCCAGATACGGTGAGTTAAATACCGGAGCAAAGAATATAAATCATTATGATTATGTTTACAGTATAACAAAACTATTTTGTCGATATCAGCAAAAGTTGTAATGAAATGTTTTCGTGATAACACGTGTTTGAAATATCCTACCAATCTTGTTCGAAAGTGATTCTAACAATACAATCACATCAAAAATTATGACAGTCTCAGAATCTTCCTTTATAGTCTACCAGGTTCTTGTATGTTTATAATTAACATTTTGATGACGTAGGAGTTTCGTAGAAATATATGTCTGACCATATTGTAGGCAGGTGTTTTCATGCATGCTCTTTGGTGCCACCAAACATCTCCATTAGTCCATTAGTGTATTATGTTGTTAAACGTCGCTCTCGCCAATTTCCACATAAAGGTGTTCTGCAAACAAATGCTCCTTGCAGTGATTTATTGTACGATAAATAACGACCACGAGTCGTTAATTTCTTATCTGAGATATCACCAAAACATACAGCCTTATGCTAATAGAATGTACAGCCTTTACAAATATTTACCCATAATGGAATAATGATTACTCCCTCAATAGAATCCTACCTCGGCTATATCGGACAATTCCATTTTAAGCATTATATGTGGGATTTCCCCATATATTCTTACAATCCTCGCGTTGATTACCTGTACCTCTTCTCCCAACACCGATTGTCGTATCTAACCCGCTCTGGATGCGATCGTTGGCCATAGTGTTTATCTGCCGTGCTTAGCTACATCTAAGGGGAACAACTCACAAGACACTTACCTCTAAAAAAATAACGTCGTCCAATATACGACGTCATTAGGTTGCGAGCGCATGTTCGAATCTCAAGAAATGACGTCATGATAGAACGATGTTTTTTCGTGAAATAAACCACGTTTCGTTTTTCATTGTTCTTTGCGATTAATCGCGTAGCTGTCGTATATTCTCCGGTATGACAGTGCAGGTATTACAGGGTCAAGACGTTATATGCTGCTATTCAAGACGGGATTTGATTATGAATACGTCGCGCACCGTTTCAATTCAACCGTGTCAAGGAGTTATCAATCACATGTTATCATAACATCTGTGCCTCATATGTATGTCAAGTTAAATATAAAAAGTAGATTCACAAGAGACCTTTTGAATAAAAGAACTTCTGATTACCTAAGTTAGATTGAAGGTAACAATCGAACGTTCATTACAGACGCTGCTTAAGGCTCCCTTGTCATGTATTATGTCACGTGTCACTTCAGGTCCTCAAACCTTTGACTATAACTCGATGGCTGCCTTTAATCTAAATTTATGTTATACGACGTCGTTATCCTGATTCCGGTTAAAAATTAATCGGTTTAGGTTTGTAATATCTTGACATATAATCAACCGACCATGCATCAATGGGTGTGTGGTTCATGTTAATTCCGAATTTACTGTGACATTTTGAAATAGCGTAAAGCATATCCTGTTCGAACAGACCTCGTTTAAGTAATTTAGCATTGACAGCTCGTCACTGCTGTCTTTCATTCTTGATGTTGAGAGTCGTTGAATACTTGATGACATTGCGTAAGTTGTTTTACATCGATATCTTGTCACTATATAACTGAACTGACACAAACTGACGGCAAAAAAGGTATACCAGGTTTGTGTTTTATGTAATCAAAAATTGAAAGACGTGCTGTTAAATTTGATAATGTCTATTTAACCATCACTCATTTCTGCTACGGTTTGTAAACGTAATATGTGACTTGGTATTGTATTGAAAAAAGAAATTGGTTCAATGAAGACTGGAGTAAGAAATAAATTTGCAATAACATGGCCCCTACATTGTTTAAAAAAGCACTTTTTATATTTCAAACATGAGATGTCTAAAGTACCCATCAGCAGTGTGTATTATGAAAATGTTCTTTTTAATAGTTTTTATATAAAGTATGGTGTAAAAATGAGTAGCGCAAGTAGAGTCAATTTTGGGTCATGATATCGCTTCACAAACATTTAATTAAATCAACCGAGAGGTATAGATTCTTTTGCTCCTCAGTTTAGTTGAAACTCTCGTCCTAACTCTCTAAGGTGTTTCATGACGTTTTAATAATATACCAAACGTTTGCTATGGATCAAGTTTTGATCCAATCCATAAACACAATGATTGGATAACTCATATAGGACCTCAATTTCATGATGAACTGACAGAGACATGCAGCCAGATGTGTACGATGTGTACGATGTGCATGAAAACCCGTGTTTGGATGCATCGTGAGAGAATCAATGCGCATCATTAACATCACAACATGCAGGTGCTACTGAGGATTGCAGCAACTGAATACACTTATTCGCACTCAGCGTCAAACACGCTTGACGACCGACGAATTATGCATGCTTGAACTGAGTAAACACAACGTCACGTTGCAAACATCTTTGGCGTCAACCAAAGTGTGATCTGCAGGACATGGAGTCGATATCAGACGTTTGGATCAACTACGCAGCGGCATGCGTATGGTCGACAGCGTTCCACTACACAAAGGGAAGACAAGTTTCTTCCTGCAGACGTCATCACTTCGTGACTACCACCACACTAAAAAATGACCTGCGGAACGCAAGTGGCATTAACGCTTTTATTCAGACAGTATGTGATCGTCTATGGTATGCTGGTCTCCGATCACGGAGGGCATTCATTCGCATCCCAGAGACCAGTCATCACCGGCAGGCACGTTGGTTTGGGCTGAAGGTCTAGATCACGTCAAATGGACGTATTAGAACTGAGCTCTAGTACTTTTCACTGATGAATCGAGATGCTGTCTAGACGTCACAGTTTCAGGATTCCAACGTAGCCGAACATGACCGCCTTGGAAGGGGTTCAATCATTATTTAGGTTGGGATCGGTGGAGCTGGAAGAACCGATCACCAAGTCCTACAGCGGGGCACGCTGACAGGTGTGCACAGCAGGGATGGCTTGGTTTGGTTTGGTTTGTTTGTTGCTTAACGTCGCACTCAGCAACATTCCAGCTACACGACGGCGGTCCATAAATAATCGAGTCTGGACCAGACAATCCAGTGATTGATATCATGAGCATCGACCCACTCAACTGGGATCGATGACATGTATCAACCAAGTCAGCGAGCCTGACCACCCGATCCCGTTAGTCGCCTCTTACGACAAGCATAGTCGCCTTTTACGGCAAACATGGATTGGTGAGGACCTATTCTACCCCAAAATCTTCAAGGGTCGCTACAGGGATTACTTTGTGGGCGTGAGGCCCTATACTGGTGCCTTCGGACTTCATCCTCATGGACGATAACGCACGAGCTCATCGTGCCAGGGTCGTTGATGTCGATGTCTACAGGAACCTTTCTTTCTGAAGAGTGGGCCCTTTGCAACCATCCAAACACTTATTGGGGGCATGAGATGACAGTGCCGGGCTGTGATCGCAAAACGTGGATCACATGCACGCTACTAAGAGTAGGTGTTTTGGACAACGAATTCGTTTTTGTGATTATTTGACGTTTCAGGTTTTGTTAAATACTCTCATTTTGACGGGTGATCTGACTATTTATTGGTCACATGTTGTGTGTTGGCATTGTGAGGCACGTGACAACGGACCTTTGTTCATCAAACACATCTTCCCGCAATATTGTCTTTGGCTCTTTCAACAGATTTTAACAATTAACGTTTTACCTTTTAAAGGTGTATTATCGTCTTTGGCGCCGTTACGCCGTTACCCTTTATGAAAACTAATATCCATTAGTCAGTCCTATGTATGATCCTTCAGCCATCAAGCGTTGTTCGTGCTCGTTGTGAATGTATTCGACTGTCATTTCCTGAAAATTAAGATGACACGTCTTGATATAACTGAAACAATGATCAAAGCGGCGTTAAGTCCCAACAATCTCCCCAGTTGGTCATGTTATCAATGATCCATATATTTGTAAACAAAATCCCTCATCACAGACACATGGCATAATGAGCACTGACCACTATGTTGTCGCGATACTTGCTCTAACGTGTAAGTCAATTGGACAGATCAGTTAGTGTGATTGACCGAAATGTGATTTAATCCGCGAGTTGCGCTTTCATCCTCATTGGGGAAATCACTGTGATTCTGTTGTAGTGTGATAGGTCGCTTTGTTTAAAGCTTCAAACGCTTGGGTTGAAAACCGACCGAGTCGTGGAAACTTAAAAGGGAAGCATAACGATCCATGTGCAAGGGAGTCAGAATTGTTGACCTGTCTTCACACTACCTGATACTTCCTGTGACATCAACTGAAAGAGCACACTGTGTCCATTCTTCTCATTACACTCGTGATTTCACCAAACTTGTATATGTGTATACGATCCTCGGAGTTTCGGGTGGTGTGATAGCCTTGTGGTCAAAGCGTTCCCTCGTTACGATTTCCCACATGGTTACAATGTGTCAGGCCCATTTCTTGTGTCCCCCGTAGTGGTATTCCTGGTATATTATTTTAGGCGGCGTAAAACCCCATCACTCCTTCACGTGGGGCTGACACGGTGGCAACTCACTCACTGTTAGGTGTTATTATCAACGCTTTATCTTCTTCATATTCGGATTAAAATCATTAGACGATTCCCTGCCGTTAGATGTCAATGTGGAAAAGGTTGGATAATAATCACGTCATGTCGAGATATCTTTCTTTAGGTATCACAACATAAAATGATTTTATGAATCCAGAACAACAGATCGGCTCTGTCAGATCTTGCATGTGAAAGCATTTCGTCTGAGATTTACAAGAAGGAATTTGCATCTGACTTCTTATTTAAGAATAATTTAGTCTATTATGTGTTAAGTTGTCGATACATAATAATGAACGCGTAAGTCTTCTGTTCCCAATGCAACGGCCACATGGGATACTGTTGATCCCAACGCTTTATTTCAAAGAACATTGCTAAGGTTTTTAAAGCAGTCTTGAAATGAACAATGCTGAAGTGTTCATCGCCCGGCTACTGTCTAGCCGGCATTGTGAAACACAGCTGAAGCACATTTGTTATGCTGCACAGGAAATCCCTTTCTGTACACTTTCATTTCGAGTATTGGACCTCCCCCTTTATAACCTTTAATGTGTTTTAACCCTACAACAGATACTATAAGGCGTATAACTGTGACAGTGACAACTAAACACATATTATTTGTTCGGAGACGGGTGACCCAGTCGTCTAAGGCGCCACATTTCCCGATGGCGCCAAGTCCTGAGAGGGTGCATACGAATCATACATTTACCTCATGGATGTCATACTTGAGGAAAACGCCACAGACTTTAGTGTTGTCCTCCCACAATAACCTGACAAACCAAAGCCGTGTAAAAAACAAATTCTCACCAGAAAGAGGCGACTAAATACATCAGATGTTCAGACCAGGTGGTTCTTGTTCATTGCATGTCATCGTATCACTCTGTTGCTTTGTAATTATCAGCCACTGGATGGTCTGGTCCAGACCATAGACTTTCGCCATACACCTGGGATATTGCTGAAACAAATAAATTCAAGAGAATATTCACCACCAGCTCCAAAATGTCCACGAGGTAATGTACTCCTTCGCCCTGTTTTAAATATTAAAAATGTGAGACATTCTCACTATGACTGTGACCGTTTTGAGTGTATGTTATAATATTGGATCATCATAACAAACAACTTTTATAACCATGTACATTAATGGTATTACATAATTTTTTTGGGGTGTATAAGTATATCATCGTAATATAGGGCTATCTACTGATGTGAAAGATAGACAAGTTCTATAAAATACATTTATCAACAAATATTGATGTTATATTTCACACTGAATTCATGCTACGTTGTATTTGTAATGATTTTAATATTAATATTTATACATGTACAGCGAATGTATATGTCTATTGTGTATTGAAATACAGATCCTAGATCAATACCTTTTGCGTTTATGGAGGTATTAACGTAGAAACCGATCTGCACACTTTGTAATTCCTTCCAGTAGTAGTGTTCGCATCTGTTTTCACGTTTATAACTCTTAAGCGCAAAAGGATATTGAAGTTAATTCTTCTAAATAAACACGTCCACAATAATACCTTCATAGACTGCTTATTTAACTATGTACACAAAAACTGCACAACAATGCGAAATCAGTGGCATCGATGAGCCCAATAATACAAAATACATGTAAGCGCCACAAATAATTACAGAAGAAAACTATTACATGTTTTAATGAAAACATAAAAAAGAAAATGATCACATTCCACGCACTTGACATCCATTGGAATATTCCTATTGGGATAGTCAAAATGAGTATCCCAGTCACAAGGACTGGCGAACATGAGAGCCGGATGCGTATAATGTGTGTCTTGAGTATGTTTGTGTTAATGTGCTATCCTGCCGTAGCTTGCTGTTCATTTTTCAGCTGCTTGTTTGCCTGATCAAGACTTGATTATTTGCAAGTCACCGTGAAATACAAAGAAGAAAACAATTATTTAGCTTGAAGTGTTAAAAATGTAATCTGTTCCCGAAAATCCTTGAATAAAATTTCACAGGTTTTACAAATTTATCCATATCCATAATAAGTAATCTGTTAGATGCTTCCTCTTAGAGACATTACACGGTATTCTTGAAGCACTTATTGAACTAATGGTCTGCCTCAACAAAATACCAAATCAAAGGACCTCCTGGATACAAAGCCAAGACCGACGGATCCTATACGACTAATAGGTTCCCCTCACCACTGCAAATCGCTGAGCATTAGACTATTGGCCTACTCGTACCCGCAGGGTTATTTCCTATTAACACGCGGGCGTATTATTAAGTAATCTCAACTACATGTATGAATCTCGTTGGAATCAATACACCTTTTGAAGTAGAATGCACTTTATCTAATTGCCATTTGCCTTATTTTTATTCCCAATGATTGTCCAATAAAAGTTTAACAAATATACATAACGTTTCGAAGGTCCAGGAAGTATGAGAAACTTTGATGAAATGTTCAATCTGACGCCCACACATTAAACGATGATAATCTTCCTGAAACAACCATTGTGTTACAATTGATATTTCTTTTAATATCAAAGACAAAAAGCAAAGATCTCACGGTGCGTTCAGACATGAGGGAAGAGCAGGATATGTCTCTGACGCAACACATTACAGAATGAACTTACGTGGCATTTCTGAGTACGCCAGTCTATTATTGACAGAGAGAGGCCTTTGATGGTTGTGTAAATGCGTTCCGAAACAGGACTGAAACACACACCACTAAAAGATCCCCGCACTGATGAACTTTGAAAGAGTTTGGACAATAGAACGGGAATAGAAACGAGTAAGCGTGTAAAAATGCTAAGGTATCAACGAGAATGAAGCAGGATAAAGGACATATCTAAGGAGGAAGTACACATTGTAAAGCAGCTCGTGACGTATCTGAGCTACAAACGTATCGGTAAATATAATCTGCATTCTTAACCCGTTTACGTCAGACTACCGTGATTCTTTGAAAATAGCTGACACACAAGCTGAAAGTAAGTGTCACAGACCAATGCAAATATCCATCAAAGGGGAATAGGATGACAAGTGTTCGCAATGGGACGTTCACAATGTTCTGTATATTTCTGCGTTCCATCAATATCCTGTACGGAAATTGTGATGGATTATTCTGTTGTAGACTACACGAGTAACCCCAACATTGATTCCCTCCTTTCAATCTCGTATATGTTTGTTCCTCCTCACAACCTATACTTCATTGACAGAAACAAGCATTAAACCTGAAATCAGCTTGTTCGTGTAACAGATTACTTCTTTTTGAGTCGATCTAGCAGCCTATCTTGTTTAATACAAACCTCCAGGAGGGATTGCAAGAAGTTATAGTTAACTGAATCTCATCTGATGTTCCAGCGAACAAAACAGCAAGGCAAACATTTATTGGATTCGACAACGCAGAGCTTTCTAATGTCACTTCTGATTCGGAAACACAGTCACTCAAGTGAATAAGCTCCTTGGGGCAGAATCACATCAGCGCCACTTTGTGTAGAATCTGTTCTCGTCCTTGCTACGCTTTTTCTACGACGTCACATGATTGTAATCGTTCTGACGATTCTGGTAGTAGTGTATTACTGACTGAGTGTGTGATTGAGTTCAACGCCGCATATAGCAATATTCCAGGAATATCGTGGACCCGGGTCTTCGGGGTGCCGAGCTAGCGCTTTAACCACTAGACTACCCTACCGTCCCTTTCCGACTGAATAGGAGTAAGGCTATATCTACGACATGACATGCATAACCTGGAGACGATACATCATGTAAGCAGGTGAATGTGTTTATGTACTGGTGCCATCCACTGCTCACATCACATCCAAGGACGTTTGAATGCTACGGAGTCATACACATTACTGTCGAACTGTAAGCTGCTTAGCTCCTTATAGATAGTGGATCCCAAACTAAATAATGTCCAACGCCATGGGCACTATTGACCTGAAAATTGTATCTCACTCCGGTATGCACCGACATGGATTGATGTGTATCTTTTTGTTGCGCATTTACATAGGTGTTACGTTATATATGTACGTTCATATTCCCGAGTGATCAGACCTTCGCATGTCATCAAAACAACTCTGAAAAAGTTACTGCGTTAAACAGTTTTCATTTGCAAAGTGTATTTTACGATTGTCCGTGCTAAGGTATAATTTCCAAAGACTAAGATGAATATCAAGCTATTCACAATGCATGATATTGAACTTAGACGTTGAATATTACGTTATCAGCATGGATAAATGTTATTAGAACTCATCTAATCAGTGTCAGTCCTGGAGTCTTCGGGGCCTTTAAGACACCAAGCTAAAAGGACACGTCGTGATTTCATTATCTGATTGACTCTGGTGGCTCCTAAACGGAAAGTCGATGTAACTTTTATTTAAAAACTAGAGGTGCCTAATTGAAATTTGATACGACTGTGCGACAGCGATAATGATATAAAGGCCTTTTCCTTTGCTGTAGAAGAATGCGCACTCGGCAGTCAATGTATGATGCCTATTCTTCATTATATAACCTGAATAAGCTGGTGAAGACGGTATCTTCAAGGATAAGGATAAGGATGACGTGGCTGCTCGGACAGAGCCCCCTCAGTTTATTTTATTCGATAAAATCTCAGTACCCATACTCCCAGGATATTAAATGGTCGGTCACTTATACCTATATGCATGTTCCTGGTCTGTTGTTTCCTATACGCATGTTCCTGGTCTGTTATCCCTATATGCATATTCCTGGTATGTTATCCCTATATGCATGTTCCTGGTCTGTTATCCGTATATGCATGTTCGTGGTCTGTTATCTCTATATGCATTTTCCTGGTCTGTTGTTTCCTATACGCATGTTCCTGGTCTGTTATCCCTATATGCATGTTCCTGGTATGTTATCCCTATATGCATGTTCGTGGTCAGTTATCTCTATATGCATGTTCCTGGTCTGTTGTTTCCTATATACATGTTCCTGTACGTTGTCCCTATATGCATGTTCCTGGTCTGTTATCCTTATATGCATGTTCCTGGTCTGTTATCACTATATGCATGTTCCTGGTATGTTATCCATATATGCATGTTCCTGGTCTGTTATCCCTTTATGCATGTTCGTGGTCTGTTATCTCTATATGCATGTTCCTTGTCTGTTGTTTCCTATATGCATGTTCCTTGTCTGTTGTTTCCTATATGCATGTTCCTGGTCTGTTATCCCTATATGCATGTTCCTGGTATGTTATCCATATATGCATGTTCCTGGTATGTTATCCCTATATGCATGTTCCTTGTCTGTTGTTTCCTATATGCATGTTCCTTGTCTGTTGTTTCCTATATGCATGTTCCTGGTCTGTTATCTCTATATGCATGTTCCTTGTCTGTTGTTTCCTATATGCATGTTCCTTGTCTGTTGTTTCCTATATGCATGTTCCTGGTCTGTTATCCCTATATGCATGTTCCTGGTATGTTATACCTACATGCATGTTCCTGGTCTGTTATCCTTATATGCATGTTCGTGGTCTGTTATCTCTATATGCATGCTCCTTGTCTGTTGTTTCCTATATGCATGTTCCTGGTATGTTATACCTATATGCATGTTCCTGGTATGTTATCCCTATATGCATTTTCCTGGTATGTTATCTCTATATGCATGTTCGTGGTCTGTTATCCCTATATGCATTATCGTGGTCTGTTATCTCTATATGCATGTTCCTTGTCTGTTGTTTCCTATATGCATGTTCCTGGTATGTTATACCTATATGCATGTTCCTGGTCTGTTATCCGTATATACATGTTCGTGGTCTGTTATCACTATATGCATGTTCCTGGTATATTGTCCGTATATGCATGTTCCTGGTCTGTTATCCCTATATGCATGTTCGTGATCTATTTTCCCCACACGCATGTTCTTGGTCTGTTTTCCCCACACGCACGTTCCTGGTCGGTTATCCCCACACGCATGTTCGTGGTTTGTTATTCCCATACGTATGTTCGTGGTTTGTTATGTCCATATGCATCGTTGCGCCAAGTAAAGCTCAGAGAGTATATTGAAAATTTGTTAATACATCAGCATAAAATATGAACAATAGAAAATAGTTAATTCATCACCATTTGGGGGCGGTCGGGTAGTCCAGAGATTAAAGCGTTCACAAGTCACGCCGAAGACCTGGGTTCGATTCCCGACATGGGTACAATATGTGAGGACCATTTCTGGTGTCTCCCGCCGTGATATTGCTGGAATTGTTAAAAGCGGCGTTAAACCAAACTCACACATCACCATTTCCGTCCAAAAACACATGTCCTACAATTTTATCTTGTTCTGTGAGATTACGCCTACCCATTCACACCAGAAACGATTTGCGTTTCTTCCAACATGAACATTGATAGAATTCAAAGACAAAAATCGACATTTTTCCAGTTCTTTCTCGGTAATGCAGTTGTCCCGCTAATCTCTACCTGTTCAGTGAAAGAGATCCCGCTTTCTGTTCTATTTTCGACTGATCCATCTGGTAAGACCATTGTAATGTAAATCTATTTGCAATTATCACTTCAATTGAGTAAGGTACGGCTAGACGGTGGTAAATGTAGACACCAAGACGAAAGACAAAGGCTGATGTGGCGTCTTTATTTTAATCACAACGTGCGTTCTTTAATCAAAATTAATCAGTTTCCATTATACCTACATGATTGACATCGGCACCAAAAATGATACCGAGCCGTATATTTATTATATCACGACAAACAGCCTTGACATTTCTATGTATATAGAACTCAAATTGATTTATTTGAGGGATTCTTTTTATGCGAGGGCAATATTCTGCCAAAAGATGCAGTCATTTATACACAACTAAAGTTAATTTAGAATTATTTTTGCAGTTGCACAACGAGAGTTGCATTGGGATTTTGAATGCTTACATGTTCAGGCGTGTCTATTTTCATTGTAAGCTTCCTGGACAGACTATGTGGTGTAGTGAAAAGAACGTCTCCCCGGAATCCACATTGCTAAGCGGTTTGATCCCCGGCAGCGTAATACCAAAAGATGGGAATAGATGGTACTTGTTGTTATACTAAATTAACGGCATTAAGGGGACAAACATTGACATTGCCTATCGTTCAGCATTAATGGTGGTTCGGAGTCAGCATATATACCATGTCTGGGTGGGGTATCCTTGTTAAACTGCGAAATGATATCTCAGTAGGCTAGCACTATAAAACCGGCATTAGTCCGGACTATTTACAAGCAGCCACACGCGCATACAGACACCTGCGTGGCTATGATAAATGCAATGATTTGAACGCGAAGTTAAACCCCATTTATTGGGAATACAGTGATGTCATACTATTGTTCTTCCAATTGTGGAAAACCTGAAGAAAAAAAATCCGGGAGAATTTCCACCACTTCCTAAATTAAATAAACAGTGTTACATCACATCCTTTTGATGTGCATCTAATTTTGATTTTTGAGTGGTGAAAAGTCACGATTATTATACATCTTATCTCGAACCTGCAACCTCAAACATAAATTTTTGTTTTGTAAACCACTGTTCAGCAAACTCCAACGGACCCTCAAATTCTTGGGCACCATGCACATGCGATCTGAAACGTCCGCATATCGTCACCCCTGGTACCTCGTGATTGAATGTGGCCACAAGTATTATGTTATATGTACATCGTTTTCATTGCAACCAAATGAGTGATGAAAATCCTTTTATAACTGGTTAATCCGTCATCACCAACACGGCTGGGAAATAAAAGCAAATCCAAAACCCTGTGAAGGGAATCATGTCAAGTGATAAGACAGGTTCATCTATGTCTGGCCGGACAACATCGGTAGATGCATGCCAAATACTGTAATCACGTAACAGATTAAGTTGATCTGTAATGTATCAATTTAAATAAAAGCATCTGTGTCTAAATGCCACTTGGCAACTATGTGGAAAAATTGTAAAGAAAACTAATATAATCCGAAATTACGCAGATTGAAGCTTTTCCATCAATCGTCTTGTCTCATGCAAGCACTGGCCCATGTTTTCTATACATATATAAGTGGTAAAGATGGACATTAAGTTACCCAAAACATGTACTGGTATGTGTTCATTTCAAGCCATGCTAATATGGCCATGTTGATGCATTCAAACCGACGGCAAGCACGTATGGTACAAAGATAGTGTGTGGATCGAAACTTTAAGGACAAACAGACCATAAATTGATTGCTCAACTGAAATTCAATATATCATATCACGATGCAACATCAAACAACGTCAAAACAACCATCATTCAGTCATATGTTTCAGTCAGTCTCAGATTATAATTTAGCTTTATGAAATGATAACTGATTCTGTCGTTAAGTTGCATTTAGAAACTGCAGTATGATGGAAGGCTGAATTGATGGGGATTTCGGTGCAATTGTGCAAACGAACTTCTCAATTGTTTCATTGCGAACTTTGGTTGCTGGTACCTTTGTCAAAAGAGTGTTCTGGAGAGGACTTTTTTTCTAAAGCTATGAATATATATACACAGATGTTAACCAACCAACCAAACAAACAAACAAGCAGGGCAACAAAGGACGGGGCGTACAACATGGATAGATTTTTGTCTGTTGTTATGATGCGTTATTGATATAACAATAGTTTTACTTTGAGGTTCTTGTTGACGAGGTGAAGGTAGGCTGATTGGAGGAAGTTATATATAATTGATGAAACAGTGTACACAATCCCATTCTTCATCCCTATAGCTAGTGGTGAGTTGAAAAATAAGTGATGTATCATGGTTTAATGTCGCCTTTAGGAATATTTCCAACAGGATGCTAAACACCCAGGCTAGTATCCTCCATGTATACATTAATTGTTTCAAGTGTGACTCATGTTTGAAAATGATGCTTGCGTTGAGCTTCTGTTTTACTTGGCACTCATTCCCCCCAAAAAATATGACACCTTAATACAAACATTTGTGTTGGCTAGACCCACTTTTTGTACAGGCCAATGTGATTCAGTAAATGCCTTAATATTGCTGACGACGTCGTAACGAACATTTTCTCTCTCACCTTTATATTTAAACACACTCACTGGTGTTAAGGATAAAGGTTACAATAACTTTGCCTTTTTATATTAGGTGATTAATATGATCTTACATGATCTTACAGCTTCTCTGACACTCAAGATATTAGCTTTGGATTCTGATAACACATAATGTTGTTTATGTGCATTGCAAATACCATTTATACAAGTACTAAAACGTTTCATTTGTGTGTTGTTTAAAACAAATAAACGAACCATTCACTTTACAATTCAATTGTATGACTTTGTTCGATTCCAGTATTCGCTCTGATTGCGATTTTGGGTTTATCATGCTTGCGGTTGTTAACGCCTGAAAGCTAACACGACGTGACATTGAAAGACTGCTGTCTAAATGTGCGTTTAACCTAACTTACTCATTGATCATCACTTTATTGTTTTCAAAACGTAATCAATTTGCCGACTAGCACACAATACTCTGACGAACTGCGGGCACACTCAAGTGTAACAATTCTCTGCCTTGTCTGGAACTTAAGGGAGTGTACCTCGATCATACGACATGTTTCCAGACTTCATATCTGGTTGTTCCAACTGTAGGCGTACTGACCGACAGTAATCCTTTTAATACATATTGTACACGTTTCCCCATTGCTAGTTGTGAAAGGCGACTAAATTGCAATTGGGCAACCCGTTTGCCGTGGGTTGCACCTCTGCATCGATGGAGGGCGGTTGTTTGGCACTGGAACCAAGAACAGGTGTTCCATTTCCCCAACACATTACTTGACCCTTACTTCGCCTAGACGGGTGGTAGAAAGGGCCCGATTCGGCTGATCACATCATGCCCTTTTATGTACAACTTGCATTCCAAAACAATGATTAAAGCAGTGTTTTTACATGGAATATTCTTCTTTTAAAAACCATTTTATAAGAAATTATGCCTAGAGTCCTCTTCCATAAGGCGGTGGCTCGTGGGCCAATCTGGCATTATTGACCTCCGGATTATATTTGTCTTTGGGTAACTGTCTAGGGCGGAACTTTAACCCTGTTTGACAATTTTAGTTACCTGTGTCTTTATTGCTGGAGTATAGCACGCCATGGAGATTGTAGTCGGATTCCACTACAACATCGTCTTTGTTGACATTTTATGGCGGGTAGGAAGCAAGGATGTCGAATATCATTTCTTTCATAATGGCTACAATTATGGCTATCACAGTTACGTGGTTCACGTTAAAAATCGAAAAAAAGACGTATTGATACAGATACTGCAATATCTTCATATGAGGAATTTGTACATTTGGCCACGCTTTCTAGTTGTCGAAGGACTTGATGGAGAGCAACTCAAAATCAACCTCCTCGTTGTGTCAAAATCATCGATCGAAAATGTGGAAATGTGAAAAATTGTTACCCGTCTCCGGTCCGATTCTTTGCTCGTGGAATGTGTACGGAGACAACAATCTCTTAATCTGTTCAAAGGACATCGCAAATACTGAGATTGTTGTCTCAGCACACAAACATTGAATTCATGTAGTGGCATTGTACGTGACCGTGGACCGTGTCAAGTGCCTTTCAGACATATCAGATGAGGAAATTGCAGCAGAGCTGAAGCCCCAATATATAACATCTGAGTTATGAGAGGGTAAAACTCTTATTTAAACAAACACCTACCTTTTTACTTTTGCACTAGCAAAGATCCCCTTGATCGATCAAAGCCGGATATTTCAAATCCACTCCTTTGTGTTAAATGTCAACATTTCGGACATGGATCCCCCCCCCCCCCCCCCCGCCCCCGTCTGCTTCCGCTGCAGTACAAGAAACATGAACGCACTGGCTGCACGGATGACATGAGATGTGCAAACTGCAGCGGTGAACACATGTCCTCTTCAAAATCATGCCCTTGTTTTGTTTCAAGGACTTAAGTCCTGAAAATTAAATACACTTATGACATCTCTTTCACGGAAATAAAGAAACTGATTGCAAGCGCATCCACAATTCTCTCTCCTCATGAACCTTCTCTTCTACAGTCTCCTCTTCACCTCTCTAAGTTGATAATGGATGTCAAACAGCTATTAGCTGGGTGCCAAGCAATCAGGCAATATTATATAAAATCCATGCCGAAGAAACCAGTACTTCAATGATACCT
Source organism: Haliotis rufescens (assembly GCF_023055435.1). Classification (NCBI taxonomy): domain Eukaryota; kingdom Metazoa; phylum Mollusca; class Gastropoda; order Lepetellida; family Haliotidae; genus Haliotis; species Haliotis rufescens. The sequence continues at coordinate 52,305,574 of NW_025963779.1, read as the reverse complement.
CAATCTTCGGCTATTCAAGATTTCAAACCATCAGCATTTTGTTTACAAGAAACTATTCTTAAAGCCAGGAATTTGATTTCATTTAAGACACTGTGATTCATTCACTATGCTTCATAGCATTGCTTTTCTCCAAACGCTACTGAAGGATAGCATTTTGTGGTAAGGCAGGGCGTAATTCCCAGTCATGTTCTCTTAATACACCTCGTCGGGTTGTTGCAGTGCGTGTTAAATGAAATAAAGTTTTTACATTATGTTCCTAACATATACCATCATAGTGTTCTCGTCATCAGTCTGATCGTCAGGCACTGATGACCATATCTTTAAGCCCTGTGTATTCATGGGGGATCTGAATGACCATAACCCACTTTGGGGTAGTAATCACACCAATACAAAGGAAAATTACCATAGGATCCTTTCTTAAATAACGATTTCTGCATTTTTACTAACACATGTCTACATCCTGCAACTGGTACTTACTCTTGTCTAAATCTAATTTACGAAGTGAATTTGAACGGTCAGTCCACGATGACCTCTGTGGAAGTGACCATTTTCCTGGGACACCATCTGATGTTCCTGCGTCATGAAGATTCAATTTTACAAAAAAAACTAACTGGGCTTTAGAGGTAATTTGTTGTAGTAACAAGCTAAATCCTGATGTTTTATAGATGTTCCCGACCGTATAAAACCTTTAATCAATGAACTTCATAAAATGGCTGATGAATGTGTTCCGGAGTCCTCTACAAATCCCCACATATGTAAATCATGGTTAACAATGATTGCAAACAATCTAGTTAGGCAAGCAAAAAGGCTAAACAGTTTTTCCGTCGCCGCCAAAGTACTTTGTAAATGCAAAAGCCCGGCTTATTTTTAAACAAAACAAACGCCAGTCATGGCAAAATTACGTCAAGTACATGATTCAGAAAATTAAAGGTAAGGGTACTAAATCTAGTATACACCATCTTAAAAATGGGAATCAAGTGTTAACTGATCAATCGGAGCTTGCAAATAAACTTGGTGAAACTTTGGCTACACACTCTTCTTCATCAAATTACGTACCTCATTTTAAAAAATACAAACAGCAGCAAGAGAAGAGAAATATAAATTTCAATTCAGATAATGGGGAAGATTATATTAATGATTTTTTTAAATATTATCTATTCATGAGCTCCATACTACCAAACTTGGGTAAACTCAGGATTCTGCTACTGGGCCTGATAATATACATTATCAACTCTTAAAAACGTTTACAGCAACGGCACTATCGTATATAAATAAGTGTAAAATTAATGTTCCCCTGAAAGGATACGTGAGTTCAACATGCTTCACTGTAACTTTAGGCCTGCCACATTTCTAATCGTAGACTATTTGAGAAATGAAATTGATGGCAAAAAATCGCAAGCTGCTGAATGGATAGTGTAAATCATGCGGAGGATCCGCGGAGGTAGCAGGGAGCCCGTCAATCTCTTTGGTCGATAGTATGGTGGCCTAACTTATAACCTGTTCTTGTATTGTATTGTTGATTGATAGTTCATTCATGTTCTCAAGCTACTTTGAACCACAAAATCTGTGATGATCTAGTTATTGCACTACCCATTGATGACACGTTTTTTTTTCTGTAGAAATGGGCTTATTATAAATGTCTTACCTATCTTTACAAAATGGCGATGTGACTTTAAATTTTAACTCAACTCACTCACTAACTCACTGCATAAGTTTATTTTTTCAACATGGTCTCAATGTAGATGAATAGAACCATTTATGTTAAGTGACGAATACCCTGGGTTCAAGGAGACCTTTGCTCAAAGGCTGCTGGGTTTCAGGGAGAAACCCAAGAGAATTGTACTTACTACCTGTAAGATTGCCTACATACATCAAAGTATGTATGTTTAATCAGCGTAAAACCCAAATCATTTCGAAATGATATACATCGTTGTGGTTCAGCCGACAGCTTCAATGACCATTGCCACTGGTAGAGTATCTACTGGCGGTTAATATAACGCATTCCTCTTCTTCTTACGTCAAACCTCCGTTACGCATTGCAGATGGGTGACAAACCTACGGGAAGGAGAGAAGAATAATATATTTTTGGTTGCTTGCCCTCAGAATACCGAAATAAATTGTCATTGACTCGTACAAAAATATCCAGGAAAGGGAAAGTCTTGATCAGAGTTTGCAATGGAGGTCATATATTTAATTCATATCCTTTAATTTGCGAAAGAGTAAGTGGCAGAAAAAGGACATCATCATGACTACTCTTACTATTTTCACGAAGCACGTGTAATAATAACCTGTGCTAGTGTTATGGCTGGTTATTTTGTTCATGCTCGACTGTCACAGTCCTGTAAACCATATACACATCATATTTGTATGTTCCTCGTCACGACCAATACTTGATTGACAGAAACAAACACTACTCCTGAAATCAGCTAACTCATGTTACAGAGTATCCCATAGTGAGCGGATCGTGAAGCCTTGTCATGTTTAATACCAACTGCTGAGACGGATGGTAAGAAGTTATAGTTAATTGAATCTCATCTGATTTTCCAGCGAACAAAACACCAAGCCAAACACATAATGGAGTCGACCACACATAAATCGTTAACGTCACTTCTGGTACGGAAAGACACTCAAGAGGTCGTTCGTGATGGCAGAATAAACTCCTTGAGGCTTGTTTACACCGTCCATGATATACATTAGCGCCACTTTGTGTGGAATCTGTTCTTATCCTTGCTACGAGATTACATCATTTTGATAGTTCTGACGGTACTCGTGGTAGTGTGTACATACACGTATTTTAATGTCAACCAAATTAATCTAGTTATTGACTGGTTGAAAACGAGGAATGCAAAACGGAGGACATACGGTGTATGCTTATGTATTTCATTACTGTGCATACTAAGTGTATGCAATACAGTACATTTCCTCACATTACACGAAACTAATGGACAGATACATTGTAATAGAGAGCTGCTTCTGTTTGGGCTGACATGTCATTAGTCCGAACATTTTAGCAGGAGCTCGAGGCTATATAGGGGCTATGCATCAAAGTCCTTTTACGTAAAAGAAGGACCTCGAGAATATATTGAGGCCATGCGTCCTTTAAATTACCTCGAATGGTATTATCACCTGAAGTATGAAGTTACATGGAACGTTTGGTGCTACAGGGTCATGACAATTACGTTCGAGCTCGACCCAAGTAAGCTGCTAGCCATCTTACAGATACTGGACCTCATGCCATTTGATGCATGATGCCATAGAACACTATTGATTCTATATACTAGTATCTCTAATAAACATGTGTTGTATCCTGCTTTGGATGCACTGACATGTACTAATATATATTCAGAACAGTATGTTGAGATGCACCTATTTGTAGCTTTGTAATAACATTCTTGATGGGGAGCCTACATTTGTAACTCAACCAATAAGACATATTGTAAATATCTTATCGACTCTGCTGGATCAAGAAGGCAAACTTGTTGAACGACAACCACGTTGTCGCGTGATTGTCGACGAACTATGCAGTCGTGATTTATAATTATGTTGTCATATTAGGAGTGTCTGGTTGAAATTTGGGTTATATAACACGTCCCCCACACCAATCCTCCTCAAACAATCACAGAGGGACCTCCCCATGTATTTCATAAAAAAATGTCTAAACCTCTCACCTTGATGTCTTCAAACTCTAACACAACAGTCGCCTAGTCAATGTAGAAACGATTTATCTGTAAAGACTACCCTTCCCCAGTGCCTGCTCTGCCAATTTCGTATTTAGAGTGCCCATATCTGACCGGTGCGGCGATGACGTTGACGTAAACGAAGGCGCATCTATAGTCGAGATCGCAACCTACGTCGAACTGTTTGACCACTGTTTTGAGTCCTGAACGATATTCGAGACATTGTGGTTGCAGCAAGGTGTCTGGCAGCTCGTGTCATGCTCCATTTTGCTTCAGTAAAACTGATTACCCTCATCCGGTTTTCCCAAGTTTTGTGAGGCATGTTGTGTTAGTGTCAAGATTAAAATCAAACTACAAGACCAACAGCTATTATTTGAGACCAGATGACAAGGTGTCTAATGCATCAATTCTGGTAATACTGATTGTTTTCGTGTTTTATGCATTTCAAGAGACGTTCGTGCAGTTATTGCAAGATGCGTTTTGATGAATGTTGTCAAAGTGAAATAAAATAGAATCGTATCTTAAAGAAATATAATTCATTGCATAATCTTTTACATCTTCCCAATTGTTTTTGAAATTGAGGGTATATAGTAGGGCCGGTGAGGTAGCTTTGGGGACGGTTAGGAGGGTGTAAGATTCCTCTGAATCAGACAGACAGATTATTTATTCAAGTACCTTATGTACAATATAATTACATTAAAATCACACATATGAATTAAATTACAAAAGCCATCCCTTGTTGAATATTGTGAGACTGTAGTAAAGGGCAACATGCAACCTATATAGTAATAATATTATGACAATAGTGATAAAATATGCTTCTCCGTAGCAAGGGTGCTACTAAACCTTCCGTGTATTAAAGATGTCTGCGCCATATTTATTTCGTAAATAAACGACATGCGTTGTTCAATAACCTTTCTGAATAAGAAACCCACTTGTGGATCAGTCCATATTTTCATTGCATCATTCACAGCTTATTTCGGCAAGCACACAAGAATCCTTTTTTTTAACATATTTGATTATTTAAACAGGGCTTCCGCCCGTGATAGTTCAAGTGTTTTTGCATTTTCCAGAAATGGCGGTGTCCTGCCCACGTAAATATAATCTTTTTCATCTAGTGCCACTCATACTAGTACCTCACCTTCAATGACCAATGACAAATTTTCACTGGGGAGTATTCAATGAGGGAACCGAGCAAAATCAATAATCGATTTTGTTAAGTTCTTTCTCGGTAATGCAATTCTTATGCTTATCTGCAGATGGTGAATACAAATCCCTGATATCTTTTTTATCGACGACCGGACGCTCTGGTAATACCATTTTAATGTAAATTCATTTGAGTAATGTACGGTGAGATTGTCGTACATGCATACCTCGTGCCATGAAAACGAACACTTTTGGCTGACTTGGCGTCTTGTAAATTTTGTAACACCTCATGTTCTTTAATCAAAAGTAATCGTTCCCCCGATACACACGGAACGCACAGTGGAGCCACTCCGTTCTACACTGATTTTGTTGCGATGTAATCTTGCCATTTTCCTTGTATATGGAATATAAACTGATATCCATTGAAGGTACTTATGCTGTTGGGCAATATTCATCAAGGGAGATGAATCAAATGCACATGAAGTTCTTTCTTGAGTTTGGATGTGTGTGCGGATGTGTGTGTGGGTTTGGGTGGTGGGGATATCAATGTGGATTTTGAGTAAAAACTGATGAAATTAACTTAAAATATGCTTTTAAAGTCAACCACGGATAAAGCGGTGGAATCTGCTGATTGTTGTTTACCTGCAAAATCATTATGCTCAAGGAAGGGCAAAGAATACAAAATGTACACGAATTCTACATGCTTATTTATTACTAGTATTACTGTAACTCCGCGTTGATCAGTGTTCTCATCTGAAAGACATCTGACGGCGGCCTGCACATAACCGAGTCTTATGCAGGCAAATTGGTGCTTGCGAGAATGATCATAGCTCCTTGTCATTGCTTTATGAATCAGCAAAGACACCTACCGTGGTACTGGTAATCAATATGAACAGTTGTTCCTTACGTTTTCAGGCTGGCCAAACTACGTAACATTGTTGCATGCGTAAGACTGTAATCACATTCAGATCTATATATTATGGAACTATAAATGAAAACTCTGTTTCAAGTTTGCATGAAAAGAATGTATATGTTATCAATGTTAATTTGTGCAGAGTCGTTACTGCAAAAACACATAGCATCTGTACCGATACGTTTCACGCTGTCCTCTTTTCCATGCACATACTTGCTATCTATGCTACTATGATCAGAGATATATACAAGATAATAGGGAAAAACATCAAACAACACCACAATTGCTATATTAACTTATATATAGCTATTTTCTGATATCATATTTATATATAACAATTTATTTTACACGTTGTCGGGACTTTTCTATTGAATAATACGGTATCATGAAACTATTAATCAAGTTGTGTCTAAAATAATACTGGAGTGGAACGAATGTGGGATTGTCGAGAGACACAATACAGCTGTTTCTGTCAGGGCTGCATGGCGTTACCACGAGCATGATAAGCAAGGGATTATATTCAGGTCATATACCACTGTCCAGATGTCAACGATGATCAGTTCCACATGGAATTAGTTCCATCTGGAACAAATATTGCCAGAGTAAATGTGTCGTTGAAAAAAACTTCCTTGTAAAAACTGTTCCATGGAAATAAAGTACAAAGAAACTATTTCACTACAGGAACAGATACACTTTTATACACCTTAGTTTGGAAGGCTCTATCTTTGAGGTGAGATATATTTATTTGTAGTGTGTTTGAGTTGGTTACGTTAGTGCGACTGCGTAAAATTATACATGTTCATGTTTCCACTCTTTTAACTGTTGCATGTAAAATAACATTAAAATATTTATCACACCTCCCGTATGTCGTTACAAAATGTTTAAGTGACAATTAACGTTAAGGCTACTGATGACGCCCGTAGCAGTGACTATCCATATTCCTGGTGTCATTTACAATTCTCGTGCCAAAGTATAATCTTAAAAAATTAAGAGTAAGATACCGATGGATGGCATCAATGTGGTGCAGCAAGTTTATATTTGAAAGGTATAATCCCGTAACATTCCGGGTCAGAATTGGTCTTAGCAACCCATGCTTATTGTAAGGGGTGACTAACGGGATCGGGTGGTCAGGCTCGCTGACTTGATTGATGCATGTCATCGTAGCCCAATTGCGTAGACAAATGCTCATGATTGTCATGGATTTTCCTGTTCAGACTCGATTATTTACAGACCGCCGTCATAAAGCTGGAATATTGCTGAGTGCGGCGTTAAACAACACAGTTTTCAAAGGCATAACCAGGTTTACGATTCTGCGAGGTATACTTCCTAAGAATCTATCGATTCGCATTACGGCAAACCAGCCAAGTTGAATGATGGTAAGAGATGGGTGCCACCGACAGGATACGGTTACCTTTTCGCGAACAACTTGTGTTCACACAAATGTGTACGAATGTTAGAATTCTCATGATGACGATACGAAAATAAGGTGTTTTTTCGTCTTTTTAATGGAACCCAATTCTCACTGTGCCATATATTTCCTTAAGGGGCCTGTTTTCGTGGTTTTCTATCGACGACGGTCGCTTTGGTAATACCATTAGACGCTCGTAATGTAAGTCTAATATCAGTCAACATTGGTAGATACGTGGTAGCTATATACATTCCTCGTGCCATAAAAAAACGAACGCCATAGGCTGGATTGGATTCTCCATTTACAACTTACAACACCGTGCGGGTCTTAATGAAACGTTATCGGTTTCCTTGATACCCACGGAACGCGCCATGAACTAAAATTGACATTTTCCATGTATATCAAACTGAAATCGGTCGAGGTTAAAAGTTCAAGTTTTTGTATGGCAATAGGCAGGAGGCAAAAAGTTAGATCTAACGCTGAAATACATACACTCAGTAAAACCAGCTTGTGACGTATCTGTGCTGCAACTGTATTGGTAAATATGTGCATTTTGTCACCCGTTTACGCTATGTTACTAAAAAAGTATTGACAATGGCTGACACACAATCTAAGAATGAGCTGAACATGGTGACGAAAATACCTTTTTAGGCATGTGGCATGATCTCGTCCTCGGTATTTTGAAAGGGATCAAAAGAATGGCGTGATGAACAGATCATGAAAAAGGTTGATGCATTTGACTGATGACGTTTCGATAACGTGGGGGAATAGGGACATTGACATGACTACTGTCTTTCATGATCGTCATGTTTATGTGCCATCAATATCTTGTATGAGATTTGTGATGGTTTTTTTCTGTTCTAGACGACATTAATGTCCCCAACATTGATTAATCTATCACTGATATTCTCCGTGGGTGTCCTGTCTATCCTTTCAAAGATCATGAAAACCATAGCTGCATGTTCCACGACACAACCAATACTTGATTAACAGAAACAAAAACCTGAAACCAGCTTATTCATGTTACAGATTAATTCTTGTAGAGTCGATCTAGCAGCCTCACCTTGTTGAATATAAACCCGTGGGGTGGACTGCAAGAAGTGATAGTTAATCGAATCTCATCTGATTTTCCAACGTGCAAAACACCAAAGGAAACTTATATTGCAGACGTAACCTAAATCGTTCATGTCACTTCTGGTACGGAAACACCTGAAGGCAACACACACTCCTTGAAGCTCATGATCCACTTTTCTGCGATATATGATATCAAACTAATTTAATAGCTAAATGCGTACAAGAGTGCAATTCTCTCAAAAGCAACTGTGTACGCGTTGTACATGGAGCTGACGAAATGTTCTGTCAACACTACTTCATACTTTGGACATCGATACTTTTCTACTAAATGATACAGTCTCAAAGAAATGAAACCATGTATGTCAGCACATGATCCCACAATACTAAAGAATGAAGGAATACATGAAATACTAAACAGCTGTTTCTGTTTGTACTGACATGGGGCAGGTCGAAAATATTGATGCTGCCTATAATGCATATCAGCGCCACTTTTGTTCTGATCTTGTTACGCCCGTCTACGACGTCACATCTTTCTCGCTGCTCTGACACTGCTCCAGGAAGTGTATTAATGTCACCGAAATGTAATTTCTGACAATATGAATATGAGAAAAGCTATAGAAATGATATGAAATATTTGTCCATTTATTTCACTGACCTGTATTCAGCCAAACGTGCATTTTCTGAAGTCCCAAGATGAGAATAAAGCGCCCTACGAGGCTCTTCTTTCGAACGTTAGTGACACAATTACGCCATTGGTCAACCCATGCCACCGAAATATCAGAACGCAACAAATAGAGGACTTAGAACCAATACGAGACAAGCTGAGTGCGGCGTAAAACAACCAACCAACCACCCAATACGAAACAACTGGTTTTGTCAGAGCAGCAGGATGACATATTGCGGCTGCGTGCATATACCGAATTCCTTAAATCTAACTTCGGATGGCTCTATCGGATGATAGGAGCAAAACACACCGAATGACGTATGGATGCTACAGATTTCGGCCTTAAGTGGAATGTGTAGTTCCTTTCCTGAAACATAACGACAAATCATTTCGATATTCTTCTGTTGACAGATCTAGTCTCATACAATACATGGGTAAACAATGCCCCCACAACATCAGAGTGTAACAAATGATGGAACAAGTGGAGATACGAGAAAACGGTGGGGAATGACATGTCGTTAACTTGGGCATGACACAGCATGTGATTATAAGCAGGTGGATTTGTTAAGGCTTTAGTTCCATCAGCTCACAGTATTAAATCACATTGAGGAACGTTTGCATGCTACAGATTACGCTCGAACTCTACCTAAGTAAGCTGCTTAGCTCCTCATGGAAACTGGATCCCAGACCAATTAAAGTCCAACGCCATGGGCACTATTAATTCTACAGATCTATCAGCATTTTTTTTTATCTCACACTGTCATGTTATCACATATACGACTATAATACGTATTTTGTGAAATACACATATTTGTAGCTTGTTTACATCGGTGATATTTCTGAGCCTACGTCAAACAATGTTGGTTACCCTGCATGTTTCTCATTCTTTTGAGTACGAAACCTGCATGTGAAAGTAGATAGAAACGTGAATCGCATCTTGTCCTCAACAACAAGGAATTGATGCAGAAAGTTCACCTTTCATATGAATAGTGTCACTCATGATTGTCAGTGCAAAGGTATGATCTTCTTGCAAAGACTAACACAAAGCTCAAGCGATTCTCAAAACACAAAGTAAACACATTGAGTCCTGCATTGAACATCACATTATCAACGTTAAGTTATGTAATTATTTGAACTGCATATGACTAAAGGCTCCAAGCCACACATGAAGCCTTTAAATACGTATACGCTGGCTAGCATTACATAATCGTAATGTAATTTTCTACTCGAGTTCGGAGGACCCTAAGAAGAGACGTAATCGTGATTTGTGTCTTCAATGAGCGATTGATTGCAATTTGATACGAGTGTACCATACCGATAATGAACCTTTAAGAAATATTCGCCGTTTTCTACAAGAAAAAACGCATAATGCATTTAATATAGAGGCGGTTATGTACTTTGATATCGCCAAATAAGCAGATGAAGAAATCTTGAGATTTATTGAGAGCGTGAGCTGTTTGTGAGGTGATGTGAGGTGCAGTGGGGGCTTAACGTAGTGTTCAAGATTTTTGCACTCATAAATTATCTAGCGACGTGCATGCACGTGTGTGTGTTAGTGTCTGCTTGTACTATTCCTGACGGGTTCGTCAATATGTTTTATGTAATCACGCATCCCTGAAACCCATCTCGTTCGTGTATGAGTCATATACCCCCGGTTCGTGTATAATAAGATGTTCATGTATGCATCTTTGAAACACCTAGTTAAAGTATTAACTTCGGTACTCTTTCAATAAAAAAAGTTTACTAATCTTGTGTTTTGATTCAGAGTAAAATGAAATATCTTATGATACACAGAAGACGAAGCGAATGTTGAAGTAATACAACATAGTATGACATGCAGCTGACACCACAGTAGATGTCTGGACATCTGTGTATGACACTTTTCCAACTGAAAAGTCAAAACTTAATATGCTTTTGCAGTTCGTGTAAAACAATGTCTCCTAAACAAAAGTGGAGGAGGATTTATCTCGTTATGTGCTATTACGCCAACTCATTCACGCCAGATACATTTGTACTTTGAGGACAAACGCGTAAAGCTGTGAACACTCATCTGACAAAAACAGACAATTATTGATGCTTTTCAGTTCTTCAGTTAAGCTAGAATCCTTTCTCTGATACCTTGAACTGGTGAGATTGGCTCGTGTACGTATTTTTCGTTCCTGATATTTACGATGCGGGAACACAGGTGCCATATTATGCCATTCTTAAAATACAGGTAAGAAGTTATTTCATTCATAATATATTTTTTTTATAACTTTGGAATTAAACCAATAAACGTTTCAATAATTAGAAGAAATTATTTTAAAGCAGAGTCCATTGTACGATTTAGGTTTATATCATACACGTGTTTATGATTCACTATAAATATGCCAGGTGTTCTCGAGACGGCGATATGATTTGAAGCAATGTTTGTGTGCAGAAACATCCACACATTGAACAACATGTTCATCTGTATCAACGTATTCGTAACGTTAGATAATGCAGGTTTATGTCCATATGGGTTTATAAAAAGCAGTTCTTGCTTGGTGATCTCATTTGCACATATATCAGATAGTAAGCACTTGCATGTTGTTTGTGAGATTGGTGTTTCCCAACTGTAATGCTATCGTTTCCATGATCGGTTGTATATTTCTTATTCATGGGTGATTTGAATCGATGATAGATTGTCCCTCCTTATATTATATGAAGGTATGAAATAAAAATCCAAATACCATGATACTTATATTATATGAAATTATGAATTAAAGATACTAATACCATGTCCGGAATGGAAATACTATCATTGTAGTCATATAGTAACTACAGTAATATATTCTGCACATTGTAGATCTATGAATAATAACATCGTTTCGAATTAATTGTGTCTGTGTCTCTATCTCCGATTCGATGGCTCTACGTGGAGGAATTGTCTATATAATGCTATTTCAGTTTAAAGCGGGCTCGACCAGTCATCCTTCACATGAGAGTACTTGTAATCCGCACCAATATAATTTGTAAAATGTACATTGAAGTGCCTAATCCATATACATGTATAATTCTGGATACTGGAATTTAAGTGTCAAAGGGGCAGCGAACACATGGTAACAAGATAATATGTTGACAGAAATAGTGAAAACAAACCACGCTCTGATTTCCCGACTACCGTTCAATAAATCAGATAACACAGCAACGTTAAACAACGCCCGAGATACCTGTCAGTACTTATATGTCAGTCGGGTTATGTTATGTATATTTTATGATGATTGATTCAGTTAACGTTCTCTAATCCAAGGGGTCATTCGACTGAATGGTTGAGTAAGTAGGGTGTAACATAACTTCCAGCGATATTCTAGCAAATATCGGGATTGGTAAAACGAAGAATGCGCTTCACATACGTGAGGTGATGTGAAATGGGGTTTAACGTCGCGTCCAAGATTATTGCACTTATATAGCGACGTGCATGCACGTGTATGTGTGTGTGTGGCTGCTTGTACTAGTCCGAACTGATGCCGATTTATAGTGCTAGCTCAATGAGATACCATGCCGCAGTTTAACATGAATACCCCACTCAGGCACAGTATACCGACTCCGAGCCGACCAGTCCATGTTTTAGTCCTTTAATGCCGAGCACCAGACAGGGTAACAAGGACCATCTTTTAACGTCTTTTGGTATAACGCGGCCTGGGATCGAACCCGGACTTTCCGCTCTCCTGGCGGATGCTCTACCACTAGACCACTAGACATTGCTTCACTAAAGACTATATGGAGAACGGTATCGGGTCTTTGGTGTGACTAGCGAATCAACCATACCTCATGATCACCGTCCTGTGATAATAATATAATTTGTTTCTTTTTCTTGTCACACATGAAAACGAATACAGGAGTGAGGATACAGTTTTGTTGAACTACACTTAAAGGTACATAGAGATTATTAGCGTCGGCAAGCCTTAGATGAGCATCGAAGTTGGGAGCTTGAAAGTAGTTCCTGCTAGGTGATCGTATTGTCATATTTATGAGATCGTGATACCAACTTTACCGGATTGGTTTATCGCATCGATAACACTGTCCATTGTATGACAGTTTGTAAGACCCTAAACTGTATTCGACAAAACCCCACTATACTCTGTACGCTCACTTGCGAGACTCACAGATCACTGTCCTCACAGATCTCATATCTGAGAAATAAAAGTTGCATATTCTGCTAAGTAAACACATTCAGTGCGTTGATGGTGAAAGGTCCCATGTTTAATGGACTTGTTGACGATTCAACTGAGGACATATTTGAAATGGTGTTGTTCTGTCAGTTCTGACAGTAAACACTCCATTCATTAGCTTGAAGGGTCATTCCTCACTGACTGATTTAGTCACTGAGAAGTGGAATCCAATCATTCACTCCCTTTATCCGAAGAATCGGAAGAATCTATCTATCTATCTATCTATCTATCTATCTATCTATCTATCTATATATCTATCTATCTATCTATCTATTGCACGTTCTGAGCTGTTTCTGTATATGTCACTGGCTTCTTATTGCATAAGGCGAGACCGTCCCCGTGGTCTTGTGGTAGAGGGTCCGCCCCCTGCCGCGTCATACCAAAAGACGTTAACTTAACAAAGCTGGCGCGCTCGGCATTAAGGGCTTACGCAAGGACTGGTCGGCTCAGAGTAAGTATATTGTGTATTAGTGGGGTCCGGACTAGTACATGCAGGCACACGCACGTACACACGTACACGTACACACACACACACACACACACGTACACGTACACACACACACACGTACACACACACACACACGTACACACACACACACACACACACACACGTACACACACACACACACACACACACACACACACACACACACACACACACACACACACACACACACACACACACGTACACACACACACACACACACACACACGTTGCTATATACGTGCACTACTCTTGGATGCGACGTCTTTTTATACATGGGCAACTTCAAGCAAACTCAGGCTAACATTGCAGCAAGACACGTCTGATCTTATCAAGTTTAGAAAACAGGGGGCATGTGATATGAACATTCATCAAATTGGAAACATCAGTCATATTGTAATGACATAGGTGTACGACATCAAGTTGGAAACTTAAAACTTTAGCTATGAAAACAAACCAGGATGTATTCAATCAAGGTTGAGATAAGTTCATGATAATAGTAGTTTATTTTATGTTCTCAAACACATTAGAAATACACTTGAACGTGGTGTGTTTCAGGGCACTTTTAGTAAGGGATCATGAAATATGATATCAATACCAAGTTTAAGAACAAATATACGTGTTGACGAAAATCATCCTATGCAAGAATGTTTGTGTCTGTAAAACCTAACACCAAAACACATCCTATAGTTTGCACTTGCCTCAGCTCAGGTAGTAGCGCTACACACGTGCGGAGGGGGTCAGTCCTGATGGTGACACTTTCCAGGAAGGTCGATTAACATATGTGGACCAATATTTCTGTCAATCTTATTGATTCTGCTTATCATACAGTTGTGTGTTACTTGATTTCATTCATTGTTTGTGTGTGAATTTGCGATGCGGCTTCTGCAATGCGCGGATCATCTACGGGCAATTGTACATGTCATTCTGGAAACTGGCAGAAGTCAGCGTGGAGTTGCCAATACGTTCAATGTGTCACAGTCTGTGATTAGCAGACTATAGAACAAGCACCAACAAACCCCAAATGTTGACGATCGACCCCGTTCAGGGCTTCCCAGGTCAACAACATGAGAACAGGATTCATTGATACGAAAGCAGGCTTTATAAAATCAAGCACAAACGGCGAATCATATTGCTTCAAACTTTCATCAGGCTACTGGAGTACGAGGTACCGGTCAGACGATTAGAAATCGTCTACACGCAGCTCATCTCTATGCTTAACGGCTACGTGTTGTGCCGCCGTTTACAATTGCAACATTGCCAACAGACGTCAATGGTGTACAAAAGTCGAAACTAGGGAAATTGTCGCTTCTCACGTGTCATGTTTTCAGATAAATCCGGATTCAATTTGCACTGCCTTGACAAGCGTGGTCGTTTCTGGCGACTTCGAAATGAATGTCAAGCCAATGTCAACCTGAGACCTCCTGACAGATTTGGCGGTGGATCGGTTATGGTGTGGGGTGGCATCATTATGACTAGGGACAACATATCGGGACAACATACAGACACCCTTCGTTGTCCCGTTTGCAAGGCGTGTGGGTCGATGTTATGCCTTTCAGGACGACAACGCCCGTGCTCACCGTGTACGAAGCGTCAATGCACACCTCCAGCAGCACAGCATCCATAGAATGCCATGGCCAACAATAGGTCCAGACCTTTCCAACATAGAACACGTCTGGGACATTATGGGGAGACGTGTGCGTCAACGTCATTAGCCGCTGACCACGTTGGCTGAAACTGGCCAGACATAAGGGCAGGACAGGCTCCCTCCAATCGCCATTGGGAGACTCATACGCAGTATGCTTTGTCGAGTGAACGAATGTTTGACACATCGTGACATAATTACGCACTACTGATCCAAAAAACTTCAACTTTGAAATTTCCCATCTTACCCATCTCGTCCTTTAAGATCGTTGGTGGTCATAACATCTACTGTCTTACTTCACTGCCGGCTGTAATGTGTTCCCAATCCGTTCACTATTATCAAAATATTATTACTAAAAACGAACATCTCTTATTATTTTGGACATTTTAAGTTATATCCAAATATCCCCTACTTTTTTTAAAGAGTATATTTCATTTTTTCTTAAGCTTAATGAAGGTAAGCTGTCAGAAAATGTCCACCGCGGTATTGCAATATGGATGATGGAAGAGTATAAACTGATGCCGGAGGTTGCAGGTGTATTATTGACAGACTGCGACATTTAAACGTTAAACGTCTTTGTGTTCCGAACATGATATGTCTGTACATCAGATGTCTACTTACCATTGTGCGAGGGTGTAACAATGCTAAGGTATCCAAGCAAAGGCAGCAGACAAAGTCACAGCGGGATTATTTCAGCAATGTCGTGACAAGAGCAAATTAGGCCCTTTTTTAAATACATTTAGACTATATAAACATCTGTCGACAGTGGACAGTAAAACAACTAACGTATCACAGATTCAAAACATTACATTATAAAAACGGGCTACAGATCACCAGCAACCAAAAATGGGACTCCATACTAGGGACCACAGGGAAAGTTTATCCGGATAAACACACTGGAAGACATAAAGAAATATTTTAAATGACAAGGATTTACATACCATCATCACTGGGCGACGCAAGAATATATATATCTAAGGCGATAATACACGCCGTTAATACAGTATATATATACAAAAATGAGGTAAATGCTCACTCGGTGTACATGTAATATATAATAAAATAATAAAGTCCACGTTAGTCCAGACCTTTAAGGAAACTGATATAAAGAAGATGATGGACTAACGTGGACTTTCCAACTTGATATATACAAAAATGAGGTAAATGTTCACTCGGTGTACATGTAATATATAATAAAATAATAAAGTCCACGTTAGTCCATTATCTTCTTTATATCAGTTTCAATCATAGTACTTTCGCTGTCTCATGCCAGCTTTTCAGAGACATGAGACAGCGAAAGTACTATGATTGAAACTCATATATATATATATGCCTTTTGTTATCCGTTTACGTGGTACTGTGTACACTGTTCATCACTGACATTGACACAAACTCTGGAAAATGAGCTTAGCATGTAGACACAAAATGTTTGTTTCTTGGTGAGCCATCATCTCACCCCGGTATTTTTAAAGGTCATGTTGTGGTTTTAGGATCAATAGGAATTGTGTGATGAGCAGAGCATGAAAAAGGTTGATAACGTTTTGATAACGTGGGGAACACTGACGTTGCCACTGTCTTTCATGATCGTAATGTTTTTGCCATCAATAAACATACGAGATTTATGATGGGTTATTGTTTTCTAGACGACGTTAATGTCTACAACATTGATTCATGTATCACTGATAATCTCCGTGGGTGTCCTACCCATCTTTTCAACGTTCATGAAAACCTTCCGAACCTCATATTGTGTGTTTCTAGTCACAACCAATACCTGATCGACAGAAGCAAACAACACACCTGAAATCGGCTTACTCATGTTACCGATTAATCCATAGGGATCTTGAAGTCTGACGTTGCTTAATTACAACCAATGGGACGGATTGCTAGAAGTTAAAGTTAATTGAATCTCATCTGATGTTCCAGCGTACAAAACACCAAGCCAAACATGTATTGGTGTCGACCACACATAAATCGTTATCGTCACTTCTGGTACGGAAAGACACTCAAGAGGTCGTTCGTGATGGCAGAATAAACTCCTTGAGGCTTGTTTACACCGTCCATGATGCACATTAGCGCCACTTTATGCGGAATCGTTCCTCTTCCTTGCTACGCTTTTCTACGACGTCATATCAATCTAATCGTTCTGACGCTTCTCGTTGTGATGAATACAGATTGTCTAGGGAATGTGTTGCCGATAATGAGTAAACTGATTTGTGGGACACGCTGTGTCTTCGTTGGAATGTTAAATAGCTGCAACACATAGCCTTAGAATAAAAGACAATGAAGAAATAAGGAACATGTGACACGAGGTACAAATGTAAACCGGAGAAACATGGAAAGGAGAATTAATATAACTAAACACTGCTGATGATGCCCATCATGAGTACAATGTGTGAAGCCTATTCCTTGTGTCCCCCGCCGTGATATTGCTGGAATAGTGCTAAAAGCGGCGTAACACCATACTCACTCACTCACTCACTTCAGCCGAAAGTGTATTTTTTATCTGCAATGAATAACCTTTCGCATACCCCGAGAATCTTCTTTTGATTTGCTCATAAAACTACACAATAGGTCAAGCCATATACAGAAACTGAGAGCAAATGAATAACTAAAAAATATACGAGACAGCTGGTTCTGTTGGGACTGATCAGATATCGCTAGCCTGAACACGATAAGCGGGATAATATATTGAGGCACTATAATAAAGTCCTTATCCTTACCTCGGATGGATCAGCTGATAGTACTAAATCACATTGAGGAACGTTTGTCTGCAAATTACGCCCGAGCACTCCCCAAGTAAGCTTCTGTACATGTGTACCTTATGGACACTGGGTCTTAGACCAATTAAAGTCCGATCATATGGGCAATCTTGATTTTACAGATCTACAGGCAAGTTCGTATCTTACTCTGACCTGCCCCGATATGTACATATATATATTCAGGACAACATGGAATAATACACCTATTTGTAGCATGTTTATTTATTTGATATCAGTGAGTCTGTTGATGTTGGTTACTGTGCACTTCCCCCCTTTTTTGACTGAACAGTGCATAAGAATTAATAAAGAAATGATGAATCAATCATCGCAAGTCATTACAATTCCCTGACGTGGTAATGTTCTTTCACATATTGTTTTTCAGAAATTTGTGCTGCAAGTTCTCAATTACCATATTTGTCACCCATTCGAGTTTAAGGCATTCATGTATGCATCCTGGAAACCACCCACCCATTTGAGTGTAAGGCATTCATGTACGGATCCTGGAAACCACCCACCCATTTGAGTGTGAACTATTTATGTATGAATCCTGGAAACCACCCGACAATTCGGGTGTAAGGCATTCATGTATGCATCCTGGAAACTATCCACCCATTCGAGTGTAAGATTTTCATGTATACGTCCTGGAAACCACCCACCCATTCCAGTGTAAGGTATTCATGTATGCATCCTGGAAACCACCCACCCATACGAGTGTGAATTATTTATGTATGCATCCTGGAAACCACCCATCCATTCGAGTGTGAGGTATTCATGTATACATCCTGGAAACCACCCACCCATTCGAGTGTGAGGTATCCATGTATACATCCTGGAAACCGCCCACCCATTCGAGTGTGAGGTTTTCATGTATGCATCCTGGAAACCACCAACCCATTCCAGTGTAAGGTATTCATGTATACATCCTGGAAACCGCCCACCCATTCCAGTGTAAGGTTTTCATGTATACATCCTGGAAACCGCTCACCCATTAGAGTGTGAATTATTTATGTATGCATCCTGGAAACCACCCACCCATTCGAGTGTGAGGTATTCATGTATACATCCTGGAAACCGCCCACCCATTCGAGTGTGAGATATTCATGTATGCATCCTGGAAACCACACACCAATTCCAGTGTGAGATATTCACATATGCATCCTGGAAACCACCCACCCATTCGAGTGTTGGGTATTCATGTATACATCCGGGAAACCGCCCACCCATTCGAGTGTGAGATATTCATGTATGCATCCTGAAAACCACCCACCCATTCGAGTGTGAGGTATTCATGTATGCATCCTGAAAACCACCCACCCATTCGAGTGTGAGGTATTCATGTATGCATCCTGGAGACCACCCACCCATTCGAGTGTGAGGTATCCATGTATACATCCTGGAAACCACCCACCCATTCGAGTGTGAGGTATTCATGTATACATCCTGGAAACCACCCATTCATCCGAGTGTGAGGTATTCATGTATACATCCTGGAAACCACCCATCCATCCGAGTGTGAGGTATTCATGTATGAACTCACAACGTTCGGGTATAGGCGAATTAAATTCATGTATGCACCTTTGAAACACCCAGGTATTGTAATTCGAAATAACAATTATTCAGATATGTTAACATTTTGTATTGATTCTCTGTAAAAGAACACCACTATAGGTCAGCGGCTATTATAAAGTAATACAGAATAGTAAGGTAATTGGCACAGCGTTAGATTCCAGATATCCATCGAGCTCTTTGTCAACTGAAAAGTGCAAAATTAATCACCATCTCAGTTCTTTGGAAATAACGTCTGATACGAACATTCGCCAAAAGTAAGGCAGGTATTATCCCTAATCATTTATACGCCAAACCATTCACACCATTGACTCTGTTTGATGCGTGTGATATTACTACATTCGACCAGTGAATGGTAGCGAAATTAATAAGGGAAGACCATACACTAGAAACCGTGACATTTCCATGCATAAGGAATTTCGAATTTGAATCTAAAGTGTCTATGTCTAATATCCTCGACTCTATGGATCTGCAGGGAGGAATTGTCTACATACCGATATAATTAGGAATCTATTTTCAAAAGAGTAATAATTCTTGTAAGCCATACAACCAGTATCAGTAAAATGGATATTTAAGTGCCACACCCATATATTGTCCTGATATTTACTAGGAACGAAAATCCCGTTAATGTCATAACGTTGACACATTCAATGGCACGAAAAACATATGCCAACGAGGTAGGTAGTGTTTGGAAAGGAACCAATGAAAAAACAAAGATAATTTGCTTACTCGACTATCATGACATCTAAAATCGTATAAAGGCTCGAGCGACATTAAACAACTTACTTATATGTACGGGTCGTTGATTCGGTTACTGACACTGCTTATCGACTTTTAAAACTGAACACAATCCTATTCTCCATCTTCATCTGTAAGTGTGAGTGAGTAAATATGCGAGTAAATATCTTTTTATTTACAACGCTTTGAACAATACTTCTGTATAAACTTCAAATATTTCAACTGTTCAGATAGTAGTCATGATGAACGTTTGTGTTTGGTATTCGTAGATAGACACGAAAACAAATTGAAACAGATAGTGGGTTAATTATCAATGTACAAGCTACCGAAGATTTTAAGGATTTGATTATTCAATTCTGAGATAATTATTAATGCTTGAATATTAAAGGGTGAACATTTTGGAATTTTGTAGTTAACTGAGCTTCTATGAAACGGAAAGACGGGTTGCCGAAAACAAACTTTTGTTCTCAGTTATACTTGCATAATGTCAATGTGTGGTACACGTACATGTACGTGAAGGCATTATCGGATGCATGTATGCGTTCGGTAACTCATGTGTTAGTAGTGTACATACATATGTACATTTAACTCATGTGTTAGTAGTGTACATACATATGTACATTTAACTCATGTGTTAGTAGTGTACATGCATATGTACATTTAACTCATGTGTTAGTAGTGTACATGCATATGTACATTTAACTCATGTGTAAGTAGTGTACATACTTATGTACATTTGTCATGAAAATGAATCAGAACACTAAATTATAATACCTGCAGTAGTTTGATAACGTAAGAAAACACATAGCCCAAAATGGAAAGCAGAGTGTTTACCATGCCACAGTATGATACAAATGAATGTATTTCATCCTAAAGCAAAATGCCAATATCATGACTTCTATTTCGTATTTTGCTAGATCTGCTAAGGTTATTTTATTCACATGTACTTTGATAATAACTAAGTATTTATAATATGAACATTGGAGATCAACACGAAATCATGATTTGAAACTATATGTGGAGTTTTAGTTCATTACGATTCATCTTCGCAAGGATAAAAGCCAGTGAAACCTAAACCAAATTACAGAATTCTTTTCAAATATATATAGATATACCATGCAAACAATCAAACACATTTTCCTATTTCACAAGCCTCCTCACGTGACATTCACGAACATGTAGCTTTCAGTTCCAAAGCCAATGGTAAAGTACGTTGTGTAACCTTTAAACCCCCAAGATACACCCAAGCCGCTACATATATCATGCCAGTAGATGATTCACCTCAAATGACCTTTCATAAAATACAGCTGCAGTATCACATTACGAATCTCGTGACATCTAGAATAATCAAGTTGCTTATATAATTAGTAATCACATCCAATGTTGTGTTGAAGAAAGGACGCACATAAGATGGCCATGTTTGGTGCGAAACGTGAGCAAATATGTGGAAAGGTCTTGTTTTGTTAGACACTTACATGTAAAGTCTTATTCATTACCTTAAGTGATCAATTCCCATCGACAATTGACAAAGAGCCCTTTCGATACTTAAGCAACTGACAAATGGAATAATTTCACTCAATCTATCGTATCCCAAGAGGGGCCAGGCGAGCAAGGCTAATCACTGAAGCTTCCTATCTTGTAATCAGTAGATCGGATACCTCAGTACCCTTGCGGGTCATTCTTTGAACCAAGTCCGAGATGTGGGAACATGAACTTGTGCTTATACATAATTCCCAGCGACTACAGATATTGAAAGAAGTTACTGAGTATGATTGCATACACCGGAAGTTGTCGAGCCACTCTGACTGGTCCGTGGGTCTGTGGAGAGCTGGTGAAAGTCAAGTCTTCCGGATTGCAATTTCTTTCAGAAAGGATGTTGTAGATATTTGTTCGTGGATTAGAGTAAAGCTGCGACTGTTCGAACGCCTCGCTGCTGAGTTATCACAATATAAGGTCAATTTTATTAAGGCGAACATATCTGTCATGGGACTTCGAGGCAGTCTGATGTTTTAAAGTGATATATTTATGTACTATCCCATATATATTTGTATTTTATATTATGTTTTTTCAGTAATATGTCGGTCATTAATAGTGTATACACAGTTTACATAACAGCAATATCAATATTTCAAAGTTCAATCAATTTCCAAACAAAGCGCCAAAAGAACTTTGTTGTTGTGTTATATGTACTTAAACACTTGTCTAACGTCTCAAAATGTTAACGATGTTTTTGTATCAAAGTGTTTAAAATACGGTACTTATTCAAGTGAAAACAAGTGCACTTATTCTAACATTCTACACGTCAGGCGTAATTATAAAAGCAATCTCTTCATTATCGAAATAACAGTATTATTTCGGATATTATAATAATAGAACATAAGCCGATTATAATAAACGGAAATATATATATATCTTGTTTGTATTCATGCACTGCACACAGTATTATTCAAACGTCATTATCTAATAAGGCCACTGCGTATTTTGGTCTGTTGAAACTTCCTCTCTTGAGGATCTGCAATGTAACCCACGCAAAGATGAACGCGGCCTTGTGTGATAGACATGTATGTACATACTAACTAGCATGATCTGACATAGCTATGGCGACGATAAGGTGGATTTTCTCTCAATTTGCCGACAGTTTGGCTACTTTTAAGATTTATAATGAAGACACATGCTGCATACCTCTGGTATAATTTGTCTAAAGTGCAAACTCTTTTCATGGAAAAGTGTATCCTGCCCTTCTAATATGTTTGGAGACATGATATCCAGGCTGCTCCTCATTCAGGCGTCTAGGTCTACTTTTAATTCCCTTCCCCCTATATTTTCCATGGTATGTCTATGGTTTGATTTCATCGATATTACACGTTCCAAAGAGCTTTATATGTGTAATTTGCTAATGTGTACATGAAATTAAGTACATGAAACTATTATTTTCCTCCATATGTTTTTAAAAATGGACTGAGAAATACTATCTTCAAGCTATCAACATCATCCTAAATTATACTTGATTAATGTTCTCCAATACGGATAGATATAAGCGAAACCCCTTGGACTAGCGAAAACATGTCGAGTTATCAAAGAGCAACACGACCATAAAGTTACATCGAGTAACGGCATGTCGAGTTATAGAAATTCGAGTTTAATACGTTTCACTGTGTGCATTGAAACTGTGGATAGTAATGCATCTCATATATGGATCATTCGAGGGAGTAAAACATATTAAAATGTTTCCGTGTATGGTGACATACAGTGACAAACTTTGCCTGACAGCCTCTGTCAAATACACATGTGTTTATCCCGACTAAGTACGCTATAACATACATGTCGAACATGTGAAACTGTAACCTACTTTTTAAACAAAATAAAAAAGACTTTCCCTGAGATAAAAAAACAACTTTCCCTGAGATAAAGGAGATAAAGACTGAGGCTCGTCAGTCTACTCAAAATACAAGATCATTCATAAGTTCCGCTCGCCCAGAAGAGTGGGCGTTTCAAGTGGTATTAAGAAAAACGTGTTGTATTGCCCAGGTTTACGTTATAGTTATTTGATGCTCATTAGTTAGACTTGTTAATCCTCAGGCATATGCGTTTGATTTCACATTAAATTCAGCGTGTATCAAACCAGTGATAAGATAACCCATTTTTTAAATTTCCATTTACCTGGTCATCTCTGTTTTTATGGATTACTAGCTATCTGGCTATAGGTCAGTCTGTCAGTTGTTGATTTCGAATCTCAATATTTCTAACTGCCGCTGACAACAGAGAATCCGCTCCAACCAACTCTTGTAGTGAGCAAGCTTCTCCAGGAGAGAACCTTGACTTTGATATTAATCGATAAGTATTTACACCCACGAGAAGAATCCCAGCCTCTCATCCACCTTATTGATCACGGATTTCGTGTGGGGGATTTGTTAGATCATGTTTTTTATGTCTGACATGAACTGAAATGAAGGACTGGAGTCTAAACTTCTTCCATTCCCGCTACACGGTCGTGTACAATTGGTGTTGGGGTTTGCAACGTTGAAGTAGCTGACGACAAATTAAAAAGATTTCAAAATGCTTGTTACTTTAATCTAGTGTTAGTATTTAATCTAAAAGGGTCATTACAAATTAAGTGATGGGATAATGCATGTCACATCTCCCTTTGATCTGGTATTTTGCTGATACTGTTACAACACGGGCAAGTGTTTACTCAATTGTCAGCCCCAGAACAATGGCATGATTTTATAGTCTTACAAGATAACTCGTGACAATTATAGAGGAAGACAGAGCACAGGTCACAGTGGTTGTAGTAGCGGTGGGTGAGTGGTTGTATTGGTTTTGACGCCGACTTGAACATTGTTCCAGTTGTATCAGCTTAAGGGGGTGGAAAACTTGAGGTGATGCAGGTCTTCGTCGCTTAACACTTTCGGGAAACCAACGAGCGCGGGCTCGGTGTTGACAAACAAAGGATCATAACCAGGACGTTTTCGGGAATCGGATCCATGGTCAAAGGATCCTGGAACGCGTAAGGGACGCAACTCAGGACAATATAGTGAAGAGTCTTAGCCATGACCACTCTCTTTAGTAGTAGCTGTAGTGGTGGCACATGTGATAGTTGCTATATTCACACTAGTAGTAGTAGTAGTAGGAGGAGGAGGAGGAGGAGGAGGAGGAGAAGGAGGAGGAGGAGGAGGAGGAGAAGGAGGACTAGGAGTAGTAATAAAATGTAGTAGAGGAGCGAGTTGTTCTGTAGTATCAGTAGCGTGGGTATAATGTTACCCATACAGGGAATTGAACCCGGTCTTCGTCGTGAAAAGCCAACGCCTTAACCACTAAGCAACCTAACAGTCCCTAAAGTGAAGGTCTAATGACACTTCAACCGAAAGTGGCTGTACTACGTAATGCGATTTCTTTGAACGCCACACTACGAAGAAGGCAAAGCTGACCTATAACCATACATTTATTTGGCGGTGACCTTTCATCAACATTAAATGTCCCTCCAAACATCTTGGCATATAGATTATGAAGGATTGTTAATGCGTTGTGATGAATTCGCCACGATACCCTGCCGGAAAGTGTTACCAACATGTTTGACTATCTCACAGTAAGAATATTCAGGTTTTATGACAGACACATCAAATTCTAAAGTATTTTAACAATACTGACGGATTAACTTAATGCAAACCCGGTAGCCCTGCAATTCTTTTCATTCAAACGAAACATTTGAGGAACGTCACATCGGCAACAGGTTTGCCCGAGAGACACGAGGCATGACTCCCACACACCACATTGTCATTAGCACACACGCATACAATGAGGAAACTATATTGATGCATGCATGTTTTATTTACAGATTCCTTCTGTGGATATATCCAGAACACTAAGAGTAATACTAATCCCCTTAAATCATTCATATCCTACAATGAACTGCATTTAACATTCTGACGTCACTGTGTGACATACGGCTTTGGAGGGCTCCAGTTATGTTGCCGCTTGCAGTCTAGGGCGATATCTGTACAATAGACAGTGCTTGAGTAAACTATAAGTGTGTTATATATAACATAAAAGTCGTTTTCTTGCGCAAGTCCTGAAGACGTTGACCGAACCTGTCACGGTCAGGACATACCACTTGTGTCGCTCTGAACCTTAAATTCAGATAAAAGACATCATTTGGCGCTATGGTTATAGAAATATATCTATTTCTGGAAGCATGGTAACCCTTAAAATATGTCTATATTTACACTGATATGGTACTTGAAAGCTTTCAGGAATAGTTGCTTAACCGTGGTGTCAAAACTAAAGGTCATAGAGAGTTTCCCCATGAATTCAATGTTTGTTGCCAGATGTAGCGTTGGATTAAGCGCCTTTTTGAACAGTATTTCATCTGAAGGAAATTATCAACTAAGCAACACGTGTCGAAAACGTTTACGCCCACGGGGAAATCCACGGACAGGCGTAAAAAGGGGGACCGCTGAGGGATATAAATAACAGCACTGAAAAACAAACGTGGTCTTGGCAGTTCTTGATATCAATTACATAACTTGTAGCTTTATACTTACTCTTTATACTGCTACCAACGTGTTCGTCAAATAATCACAGGTAATTCTCTAATTTTGACTCTGATGACCTTCGTCAGCTATTCCAATATCGCTCAAAATATCGTGAACAACCTGCTATCAATTGGAATCACAACTTTCAAATAATTCTGGACGCTGTCGAAGCGCATACCAATATTGGGCCTTTAGAGAAGATGAATCTGTTGAATGTATTTTTATTGAGTGGGTTTAGACAATGCGTGATGTTGTTATTGGTAGAAGCACATGCCGAAAAGGGGGAAACAGAATTGGAACAAACCGATTCTGTCCCACACAGGTGTTAGTTCTACAGTTCTGAAGTCTGGTTGCCCTACATGAACAGGTTGTAGTTGTTCCTACTGACGGTCTCAAATAACATACCAATTATATGTAAGCATCACAACGTCAATTGTGTGATAAAAGGACTCGGCATAAGTGACAATTCAGCTAAAGTCACCTATAATTGTAAAGCGAGTAGATTTTTAAGAGCGTTATACGAGTAAGGATAAGAATTTATGGATGAACAACTTCTTTATTACAATTAAGAGCGACGTTTCGGTGTAGGTTCTAACACCGTTATCAAGCAAGTGATATACAGAGTGTGGTTGACAAGTATATATACAAGTAGGAGGCAATGTTTATACAGTAGATAAGATATTGTTATACTTGAGTAGAGAAACCTGTTACGTATAAACAAGGGTAGTGATGACAATCATAGGTGAAGTCAGTGACAGAAACAAAGGATGAAGCCAGTAATATAAACAACGGGATTATGGCTGATTGGGGTCTTTGGTGAGTTGATGGTACGCCGGGGGTATGCAATAGCCTTGGTCACGGTTGATGGACGGCTGGAGTCTTTTGATGTAGATGACTTCTTGTAGTTTCCTGATTTTGAAGTCTTTAAGGTTGGTGGTGAGAGCTCTTACTCTCTCCCACTGAATGCTCAGTCTCCAAAGATGACTCTAAATCAGCTCTATCAGACCCCATCCATGACAACCCAAGCCACCATAAACTCATCAAAGACCCCATTCAGCCATAATCCGGTTATTTATATTACTGGCTTCAACTTAAATCATAAATTTGAACACGGCTGTGACTCTTTGACTTGACCGATGATAGTGTGACATCTATTCATTTATTTTTGACAGATACACGAGTATGGTAATTATTATTTAATTGGTACTGTTTAACGTGCAGATAAAAGTGAAGCGTTTTGCAACTGGGAACTCTAAAAACACAATAACTCACCAAATCAAAATCACATAAACAAACAAACATCCACCATACCCAGCTCCCTTAGTTCTCCTCCCCAATCCCATCGGCATCTATTCCAAATCTCAAAATTCCCAAATTCTATATAAGCAACCCCTAAAACCCCCCTCTTGGGTTGCACAGACCACCTTCGCCCCTTTCGGAAACACATTAAATGGCCTGGCCGGGCCCGTGTGCGAAATACGCATCAGTCGGAAAGCGCACGTTAAATCTCCAAAGTAAGTAAGTAAGTAACTGGGAACTCAAATAGCCATATCAAAAAAGTGCTCAGCACACCACTAACCAAACCAAAAATTCTCCATCCATCAAAAAAAATCGACAGAGTAATCACTAAATTCCAAACAGGACACACCAACCTAAATAACCACCTAAAAAAAATAAAAAAACACACTACAGGTAACTGCCCACACTGCAAACAACCAGAAACCCCAGAACACGCACTCATCCACTGGACACACTACCAAACACATCGAACCGCATTACAAACCAACCTCAATCTAAACAAGGCTCTCACTCTAGAAGCAATACTAAACCCACAAAATAAACTAGAAAAGTTCAAGGCCTTAGGCGTATTCTTAATAAAAACGGAACTAATAAAACGCATCTAAAAACACAATAACCTACCAAATCAAAATCACATAAACAAAGAAACATCCACCATGCCAAGCTCCCTTAGTTCTCCTCCCCAACCCCATCGGCATCTATTCCAAATCTCAAAATTCCCAAATTCTATATAAGCAACCCCTAAACCCCCCTCTTGGGTTGCACAGACCACTTTCGCCCCTTTCAGAAACACATTAAATGGCCTGGCCGGGCCCGTGTGCGAAATACGCATCAGTCGGAAAGCGCACGTTAAATCTCCAAAGTAAGTAAGTAACTAATTGGGAACTTATTGATCAATCAATAGTGAGCGCAGTTGATATGAATCGTACACTGTTATTGTAGGAGATTTTAATGTAAATATACTTCAGAGAATAATCCAAAAATCGAATATTTGCAAAAGGTGCATGGACTTTTACAAATTATTAGAGAACCTACGAGGATCACCCAACATTCCAGTACGTTGATAGTTTTACTTCTTGTGACAGACATTGATAGCGTACGGGACTCGGCAGTACTTGATCCAGTTTGTAGTGACCACTGTCAACTTTTTGTGACCATAAAAGAAATAATCCCTAAATGTCTTTCCTTTAAACGTAAAGTGTATAATTATTCCAAAGCAGACCTAGATGGTTTAAATAACGACTTGCTGAATATTGATTTATTGTTCTCATCAAGGGATGTTAACACAATTACTGACGAACTTACATCTCGAATTATAAAAGTTTGTAATAAACATATTCCCAATAAAATTGTTACCATACGATCAAAGGGTCCATAGTGGATTCATAATGAAATACATTCATCAATAAGAAAACGAAATCGCCAACATAAGAAAGCTAAAAGACGTAATACTCGCTGATTGGGCAAATTTTAGGCTGTTAAGAAATAAAGTAATCGACTATGAAGGTACATGCATCTAAAATTGATACTGTATATATTGTTCTCATGGTACAAAGACTTGGTGGCGTGTAGTAAAGGAATTTCTTAAACTTAAAACTGCAAAACACAATTTTCCCCCAACTACGTTTTGGGATAGGTTGTATGATAATTCCATGGATATAGGTAATATTCTCAATAGCTCCTTTGTGGACCAATCTCGCATATGTAATCCTGATATGCACCTTCCACCCGTAGAATTAGATAAAGTTGATAATCTATCCGTGGACACCACAAAGGCAACAGGCCCTGATTGTATTGGAAATAAAGTACTTAACAACACAGTTTACAGTTTAGCTCCAATCCCTACTAAACTATTCAATTTCTCTCTTCAACGAGCAATATTCTCATCATTATGGAAAGAAGCTCTTATCATTCCTACTCATAAGAAGAATACCGTGAATGAATGTACAAATTACAGACCGGTTGCACTCATAAGTTGTTTAGCAAAGATATTTGAAAAAAAGTTTATTTAAACATGTGTTCAACTATTTAAGGAATGATAATGTGCTCACTGACATACAATCTGGATTCACGTTGGGAGACATATTTATATGACTTTATTGCAAAGGCTTTAGATCGAGGTAAGGAAGAGCTGTATGTTGTGACGTAAGTAAAGCTTTTGATAAAGTTTGGCACACAGGAATAATTGATAAGATACAACATAATGGGATCTGTGGAAATATATTGAGATAGTTTGATAGTTACTTAGAAAATCGATATCAAAAGGTAGTCAAAAAAGGTAGCTCAGATCCAAAAGCTGTCTAGACAGGTGTGCCACAGGGCGCGGCCTTGGGACCATTATTGTTTATTATCTGTATCAATGACATTGTTGAAGAAATAAAAAGTAATATAAGACTTGTTGCTGATGACACATCCTTGTATGTGATCATAGAAGAATCCTGATATAGCTGCTCGTGATCTCAAAACATGACTTGGCCAGAATTTCAGAATGGGCTGCTAGATGGCAAGTTAAATCTTGTCCCGAAAAAATATGAATCTATTTAATTTACCCGTAAAGTAAACCCTAGTCGCAAACCTAACTTACATATGAATGGTACAAAGATGTACAAGGTCATAAGCACCTAGGTATTACCTTACAAAGTAGTTATACATGGAAAATGCACATTGATGATATTGCAAGGAAATGTTGCCTTTTGGTTAATTGTTTAAGAAGTTATAAATATCGTCTATTCGAAACTACCTTGGAAACTATGTACAAATAATTTATTTTACCATTTTTTTAATTATTGTTGTCATATTAGGGACAACTGTACTAATAAACAAACTAACTTATTGGAAAAATTAAACTGAGATGCTCTTAGAACCATATTTGGCTCTGTCCGGGATACGAGTCACCAGAAGATTCACAATGTTTGTTTGTTTGTTGTTTACGCCGCACGCCGCAGTATTCCAGCTATATGACGGCGGTCTGTAAAATAATCGAGTCTGGACCAGACAATCCACTGATTGACATCATGAGCATCGATCAACGCAATAGGGATCGATGACATGTATCAACCAAGTCATCGAGGCTGACCACCCGATCCCGTTAGTCGCCTTTTACGACAAGCTTAGTCGCCTTTACGGCAAGTATGGGTTGCTGAAGATCTATTCTACCCCGGAATCTTCACGGGTCAGATTCACAATGAAACAAAGCGTAAGTCATTAAAAGAAGATACAAGTCAAAACTGGTAATGTTTTACAAAATGAATAACCATTTCTCCCCGGAATATCTTTGTAGGCTTATTCCTAATACAGTTTCGGAAAACACAAATTATAACCTAAGGGATAAAACTAAACTTCAAACAGTGTAAAACAAAAGCTTATGCAGATTCATTTATACCAGCTACAACACAACTTTGGAATTTGTTACCGGAAAACCGTTACAGAATTTAAGAATTCGCTTCACGTAAGGGGAGATAATGGTAGACACTGGGATTTAAATTATGGAAACAGGTTATGTCAAAGTATTCACAGTCGCCTCAGACTTGGCTGCAGCGATCTTAACGCAGATCAGTATGATAGATATATCTTGGATACAAAAACTTGTTCCTGTGGATATCATACCGAAGATGCTTTACACTTGGTGTTTGTGTGTACAAATTACTATGTTCTTCGAAATGAAAATGTAATTTCACAAACATGGTTATTCTTTACAAACAGTGCTATGCGGAAAATTGTATTTGAGAAAGCAAGAGCACATCAAAATATTAGATTCTATTCAAAACTTCATATTACAAACTGGCAGATTTCCAATAAAATGAATTGTCTAATATAATCTGCAAATAGATTTATTACAGATACACATCTAGCTTGGTATGTACAATTCATTTGTTACATCTAACCTTCATCGATGTAACATCGTCGTAGCATGTCTTGATTGTAATGGAGCGGTATCAACATAAGCGTGTTTACCAATCCATTTTCACATTTTTGCGAAAATAAATATGTTTTAACCAATTATTGTTTCGTATATATAATATCAGGATAATCGAGAGTCAGATGAGTCAGATAAGTTGGTCAAGAAATAATAAGCAACTAAAAAATTAAGAATATCACTTTCAACAGTTATCTTAGAACAAGATGAATGTGCAGCGGCCAGTATCATAGTTCTTTGCAATCCGTCATTACACAGCGATGGTTGAGCACTCAGCTAGAATGTATGCCTCCTTGGAGGTACTAGGCAATATGCCACCGCACTCTCAACAAAGTAGGTGAAGAACTTGTCTGTGGCAACATGAAAGGCGAAACGGTTCAAATCTAATTCACGAATTCCTGACCTCAACGATGGGGAAAGGGCCTGAGGTTATGTCACACATTGCTGCTGAAGCAACAAGTCTGGCGTTTCTCGCCAGGAAACAGGGGGTATTCAAATTAGAACATGTCCATTATTGTCTGAGTATAAGCATAATAGGATCGTATTGTAAACAACCAATGCAACGTCATTCACATTGGCTTGCGGTATGTTTGAACCGCGAGAAGTTTTTACCATATGGAATTAGTATTGAACTAAATAATAATTTTGGAGCTGACATATAAGTAAACCTAGCGCTACCTTCAGCGGACGATAAGTACTTTCATAATATGTCTTATTTTATTTATTTATTTTTCATTGTTCAGGAGTGATTTTTTACGGAATCTCAATATTTTCCTCCGATATGTCACCAGCATTGTGACCATTCAGCACAACTTAGGTCAACTAGCATTCGTGAATTTGTATTCTTTCCATTGACGCGATATGTTTTTGGTTTAAAGCCGTTTTGAGTAGCAGTTAAGTTATACCACGGAGTGTTAGCCAAACAGATGTGTGTAATGATCAACTGCCCATAGTTCGAATCCCAAATTCACCATGCTATAATTCTTGGCTTGGGAGCCCCCATAGCCGTGCTCACCAACGTGGTAAACTTCTACAACCAGCTTTCCTTCAATATCAAACTTAACCACACTAACTAAAATATCTTTTAAGTGTCATTGAAAAGATAAACTCAATAGAGGATCCTGTCAGGACAAAGGGAAGCAACTCCGCACAGCGAATTGATTGCGTGGCCCTTGTATAGTGCAATGGGTCATCTTGTTCACTAATGATAATAAGTGGGTTGTTTTTATGCGAAACATCTTAATCGAGACCGGTTGTTCTCTGGCGTTGACGTTTTATATTCTTTTTGTGATATGATTAATAAGTATGAACTTTATAAATGGCTTTTTAGACGTAACACTTCCAGGATGCGATGTAGACGTCCCGGGTAATGTCAAGAATGTCGTTTATTTTACTATTTTTGAATGAATAAGGACGTGACTTATTATTCTATTTGACATGAACGACGTAACCGTATTATTAGCAAACAGAACAGCACAAAAAGAGATAATTTGCTTATTTCCTTCCTAATTCGATTCTTAGTGCATGGATAATGTTCTATTATAATGCAGTATTATACACCTTTTTATTTAAAATGTGTTTCTTCCACTGCCGAGATAATCTACGCAGTGCTAGCAATAATGACTTCAACAAGAAGTATTTTTTGCGTTGACAGCTAGATGACGCCATTCGAGAAATTATCGCTCCTCTTGCTGTCATTATTCATTTTCAATGATGAGGACATGCTTATTTTTTTACCTTTCTTATTTTCATCTGTTTTAACATAAATACCAGCGAAACACAGTAATTATTAATTGTAAGTACTTTAGGAAATCTCGTTCATTGTGCTATCGCTTTTTCGCTTTTGAACATTCCTTTTTGCATTTGACGTGCATATGTATGTGTTCCCAAGTCATGAACATCGAAAGGAAACAGTGTGGAACGGTAAATCATTATTAAATCTACCCAGTATGCAAATATATATATACAGTATATTTCCATTGTATTATGGGCCGGTGGCCTGAAGTACCGAATAAATTTGTCTGTCTGTCTGTCTGTCTGTCTGTCTGTCTGTCTGTATGTGTTCCTTGGCCATAAAGGAACATGCAAGTTTTGTTATCTCAAAAGAGTATGCCAGAAGTACTGTCCTTTTCATTTGTACTATAATATCGTCATATGAAACTATGAAGGAATTGTTGGTGTACATTTGTCACATCCTGTACAATATGCGTGTCATGAAACTCCTCAGTTCATTGTGAAAGTCCCAAAATTGAACAACTGATTCTCGTCTTTTTAATTTCAAGATCATAATTCGGTATGATTTAATCAACTGTCACTACACCAAGAGAGTCTTAAAGCATCACAACATGTTTTGTTCAAGAACGTCATAAAGAAGCATTGTTGCCATGGAATTTTGTTGCTAAGCAGAGTATACAAGACATCAATACATGTGGTGTTGGTGTCAGTTTTAATGTCTCGACCCAAACATTTCGTTTGCAGTTGACTCAGCATTATTAATTCTGCTACTGACAGAAACAATCGGTCTAGTTCAAATAACTATAAATTATCATTATCAGCCGAAACATATTCCATCGGGCTAATAAGGCAAAATTGTGAAAGGATCAATCATGACACCAGGTGGTCGCGAAGAGAGTAAGCATATCCTGCTCTCCCGGTTGCATCCGCCACTCACACAATTTGCATTAAAAAGGTACATGTCAGTGTCTGTTATTGCCTAACGCTGCACAACAGTAGTCCTGCCGTACGACGGCACTTATAGTGTGACGAATATAGCATTAATCACGACTTTTATCAACCGTTGTGTATACATAGAGGGTAGGACTCTGAGTTGAACAGTATTTCACTTAATTTACGGCGTACCAGCTTAAAATGGAAAGACGGCAGAAATTACTTTACACATTTTCTTCAGTGGGAAAAATCTGAAAGGTCTAGACTGTTATTCGGGTTTAACGGCGCTTTAGTTATATTACAACGTGCCAGTTTAATGTTTGGAGAAAACTCAAAGTACCGACGGTAATAGACTTTACATTTTCCTTCAATGAGAATACACTTTACAGCCAGGAGTGGTGAGTTAGGTTTAACACAGCTACAAACGGTATGTCAGTTTTGAACTTAGATCGAAACTGAATCACGCAGATCGTAAAGTTTTTACTGTTTTGTGGCGTGCGATTGCCAACACTTGATCGGGTTTGTGCGCACTCTTTGTGACCACTACTTCCTAGTTAAGTCGGCCTTTACGACACTTATGTTTGTTTGTTTAATAATGACCCAATATTCCAGCTCTATGACGGCAATCCTGTAAATTATTGTGTCTGGACCAGACAATCAAGTGCTGACAGCTTGAGCATCGATATACGCAATTGGGATATGATGACATACATTAATCAAGTCACCCGATCCCGCATATGCATGGGATGGGATGGGATGGGATGCTGAAGATCAATTGTAATAGGATGACCTTATGGAGTACTGGGGACTTTGTGTGGGGACTAAACATTTTGGAATACTAACCATGAAGAATTTAACAGAATAAAGTAATGGAAAATGTCATTATTTATTAAATAATTAAAACCAAATAAATTGGATTTCATGATTGCTTAGAAAAATATGATTTACGATATAATTGAATAATGTTATTTGCAGTGCCATGATCCTTTGTCAGTTGCTATGTCAAGAATTGTCAAATTCAACATATTTCATATGTACATTTGTACCAAGAGTCTTACATTGAGTGAAAGAGTGAGTATGGTTTTACGCCGCTTTAAGTAATATTCCAGCGATGTAACCGCGTTGGACACCAGAAATGGGCTTTACAAAGTGTACCCTTGAGGGGAACCGAACCCTGGTCTTCGGCGTAACACGCGAACGCTTTAACCATTGGGCTACACCACCACCCCTTTTTACATTGAATTTTGCACCAATACGTCGCCAAAGAACGAAAAGTACAAGTCATTTTGTGACAGGCTATCAAATTACCGACACAAGAAATCGTGCTACAATCAATGAGGTCTCGAGAACTAAGCGTAGTAAATGGGATAGTCGTATCTTAGAAGTGCATACGTATTTTGTATTACTTTTAGCTAGACATAATATGGTCTTCACCGCGCTGAAGTGCTTTCTTACATCCAACTGAACGTCTCTTAAGGTTACATATATACCTGTTTGCAGGTTTTATATCGCATGTACATTCCTAGCCACAATGTGTAACTAGGTGCTCTGTACTTGTGTTTTTGTAAACGCGGTCGTTATGATTGGGCGCCAGGTGTTTCAGTTACTATTGTTTGTTTGTTGTATGAACGCCTCACCATTCCAGCTATAAGACGGCGACCTGTGTATAATCGAGTTTTGGCCAGATCACCCACTCTGAGTATTATGAATTAGGTTCCACCCTGTCGGCGTACGATGAATGCCCAGGGGGCTGATCGCGACTGAATGATGGAGGTTCCGGTGAAAGAACTCCCAGATCTTTCCACAAGGACGTCAACCTTGGCAGTAATACCACGATAGTACGAGACAGGACATTTGATATTCTTGGGGACAGAACACTGGAATCACATAATACTGCTTAGACTGCCCTCCCCTGTCCCAGTTTAGGCTTGGTAAAAAGTGTGTTGGTGTAAAACCATTGTTTGTCCCTTCCTGTCAGAATGTTACGTGCTCGGGAGGTAACTTAAGTGGAGTCAGTTTTTGTTTTACACTACTTCGTCAATCAACTGCACGCGTGTTTGGAATCTGTCGACGTCCCAGGTAACAGAACATGGCGAAGAAATGTATTGTCTACATAGCTGCATGTATGGATCTGTAGCACAGGGTGAGTAAGGGAGTCCAGTTATATCGCGGCATGGCAGCTTAATGAGGGAGGAAAGCCCGAAGTGATGCAGGTCTCGGACGTTTACCACTTCGGTGAAACCAGTGAGCTCGGGTATGGTACTGACAGACCTAGAAACATAATCGGGAAGAACCGGGATTCGAACCCACAATCATAGGTTTCTGGCGTGCCCAAGGGACGCAACGAATCGCGGCGCCTTAGGCGACTGGGCCCTCCGAGCCCCCGATCTGTTGAAGTAATCGGTATCAGGTGGTGACCATACTTTTTCTCATGCGGTAGACAGGCATCGATTCCCGACATTTGAATAATCTGTTATATCTGTTCTCGGAATGATATTTCTGGAATGCAGATAAAAGTTATCAAGTAACATTCACTCACTCACCCGCCGTGATATAACTGGAATAAAGCTGATTGCGGCGTAAAACAACAAAACACTCACTCACCTCCAACTCACGAATAGGCACGGAATGGAATATTTTCATCTTATCTTGATGTAGATGTTAAATATGGAATAATATTTCTCATTGTGAAACAGATTCATAGCATGAAACAAACTACCGTTACCAGACCTCAGTCGTTCGGATATTGCAAGTTAAATCAGACTTCATAAAACTACCGCAAGAAATATAATAAGATCAGAAAATTACAACGAGTTCAGCTAGCTGCCCAGACCATAATCTTAAAACCATGTGAAATTGCAGAGACGGGGATCTCCCTATCTTTCATCTTAATACCACGCCAAAGGCTAGCTGTATCCGACTTTAGAAGCTTGGTTGACTCGCTTGTAGAACTGACGGAGACACGAGAATTCATAGAAGATTACTCACTTGCGTCAGATACGAAGCCTGGCTCCAAAACTGCATTCAATTTAACAGTCCGACGTATGCCCTGTAATCTTAATTTTGCAAGATGGTTTATTTGTCTTCCTATCAAGAGCAAAATTTCTTATTCTGGGGCCTGGCAATACGACAATTATTACACGTCAGACTGGACGTGGGATTCATATTCATTTTTTATCTTTAAAACATATATACTCAAACTGTTTATTAGTCGAAACTGAAGGCATGGGTACATACGGTCAATTAAGTCGCTGTAAACGTGTATGATATTAACATATCAGGTCCGGGAGGTTTTCAACATTTCATAGGACATACTGATTTGGTTATTGTGTCTTTGGAAAAGAGCTCTAAAAGTTATTGGTATATGTTCTTGTGTCTGCGTCTTCGTTAACGTCATCACATGGGTTGTGGCCAATATCATTCACTTGGCTTTCTCCCAACAAACACACGTTTAAAGTAACTAACCGGTCTCCAGTGGTAATTTGTCATTTATTTCTGATCACTCATGGATTTGAATTACTTCCGTTATACCTAACAGTCTGCCGGTTTTAGCCTGAAGTGTAACGCTCTTGTGAGCAACTCGTGAAGATTCGGGTTAGAATAGGTCTTCAGAAACCTATGCTTGCTGTAAAAGGTGACTATGCTTGTCGTGAGATGCGACTAACGGGATCGGGTGGTCAGGCTCGCTGATTGGGTTGTTGCATGTCACCGTATCCCCAAATGCGTGGATTGTCTGGTCCAGACTCGATTATTTACAGACCGCCGTCATATAGCTGGAATATTGCTGAGTGCTGCGTTAAACAACAAACAGAACAAACAAACAAACTCAAGTGGGCGATTGTGTACATGTTTCTTCAGTGCTCTAACATGATAACTACTGATAACTGAAGGGTGGTTTCTGACATTAGCTTCTCGTAGTAGTGAGGTTTAACTCCGCTTTTAACAGTATTGCAATTATATCACGGCGTGTCAGCTGACCGAAGTAAGGTAGGCCGTAGGTGTTTACAACTTGGGTGTGGTGCTGACAAACCTAGAAACATGATCGGGGCGAACCAGTTTTCGAACCCACGATCATAAGTGTCAGGCGTGCCAAAAGGGACGCAAATCAGCACAGCGAACTGACGCGCCTTGGACGACTGGGCCAATTGTGCACTTCGGATGTGATTTTGAGAATACCTTACATGCTATGAGGAATTACCGACATATTTTGTTCCATGTGAATGAGAGATGTTATTGAGTTGTGACTGGTATCAACAAACTCATTTCAACATATCTTCCGTTGTTTCAGTGACGTAATGGTACGATTTTGTAATCATTCCGACAATAGTTACCTGACTGAATTATTTATATAGTTTCCGGCGAACCCTTGCTAAACGTCACCTAGTATAAAACACACTGCTGTTAATTTGTTTGTTAGTTTTTACGTCGTTGAGAACCGTACTGCGGTCAGTCACGGCGTTTCAGCTTGATATTGGAGGACAGCCACGGGTGATACAGGTCATTACCCACATGAAATCGTTATTGGTCAGTAAATAGAAATATATACCCCCTATATGCAAGTAGAGACATGTAGGGGATATATATTTTTATGTACAGACCAATAACGAGGTCCTGTGTCTTAACCACTTCGATGTAACCCACGAGCACGCATGTTGTGCCCACAAACCTAGAAACATTATCAGACGAACCGGGAATCGAATCCACGGTCACAGATGTCTGACACGTCTAAGGGACGCAACTCTGCAAGTTAATTGTTGCGCTTTAGACGACAGGGGCGCTTGTGTTCCCAAAATACATTTGAAGAGGATCATAAATATAAGACCTGACAGCGGTTTTGTAAGCGTTATTGCAGTAGCACACGACGGGGAGTTCGTTTAGTTGAAATTGATCAATTGTCCATGCAAATGTTTGGTTTCATGGCGGTTTTACGATCTATCCCGACGAAAAGAAGAGTCTTCTGTAGAGTAGAGTGTACAGAGCCATAACCACACGTATGGTCCGTGGCTTGCATAATCATCCGTTTAGTCCGTCGACCAAAACGAATAATTTGGAATGCTCTGACTTGGTTGATTGCATGTCATCGTACACCGGTGACGTAATTTGGATCGATGATATATTTATTGACTGGCTTGCTTGGACCCAATTATATACCGACAACCGAGTGTGGCGGTAATTCACTCAATCATTTATTTCTTCATCCGTGAAGTTTCGAGCGTGAAGAGGTCTTTGGCAACCCATGCTTGCTGTAAAAGGCGACTATGCACATGGTAAGAGGCGACAAACGGGATCGGGTGGTCGGGCTCGCTGACTTGGTTGATTCTGGCAATGCATCCCAATTGCGTGAGTCGATGCTCATTATATGAATCACTGATATTAATTACTTGATTAATTACAGACCGCCGTCATATAGCTGGAATATTGCTGAGTGTAGCGTTAAACAACGAACAAACAAAATGTTATTATCATTTGGTGAAGGGCTCTTCATCCATGGTTTGAAGTAAAAATAGAAAATATTAATAAACATTAAAAATGTAAATATGAAATGTAGATTATGCAATGAATTTAATGAGACTGTCGACCCATTTTCGATGGATGCCCTGCTTTGGCACAAACACAGTATCTTAAGCGACATGATGGCGAGGTTCGAGCCTTTTAATACCGTCTTCGGCATACATGGTACAATACAAGATTATTTGGAATAGGCACGTATACAGCCTCAGATCTATTTCAAGGCGCAACAAATCTGATCTTGTCCTTTTTTATAAATTCATGACATCAATGAAATCATTGAATTTTCTGTCCCTTTTGACACTAATGTGATTGACACGATTCAGGAAAAACATGGCAAATATGCTGACCTCGCTTTCGAATTCAAATGTCACGCTTGCATCTCACGTACGAAGTTGTCCGACTCCCCATTGTTCTCAGTGCCTTAGGTTTGGTACCTCCCAATCTGTTGCCTGACATTGTGAGTGTTCCCGGGTTTGCTACCAGGAATACAGCAGCCTGACTGTGCCAGAATCACCCAAACCCTCTTTCCTGCATTTTTTTATTTTCTGTAAATAAAAAATTGAACCTGATTTGATTTGAAGAAAAACGCCCTGCAATAACAATATTATTTTTGTGGCAGGCAATTTCCTCTTTTTAAAAAAAGAAATTTATTCTGTTCAATAAAATCCGAAAGATGTAACCGAATCAATGCAAAACACATCACCCAAACAACAATGCTCTCTACGGAAAGCGATACACGAACATGGCACGGTTGTTTTAGAAACCCACCACAGATATGCCAGGGTATGATGCCCACATTGCTACAATTTTTGGTTGCTCCCGTGTTGCTGTAACTAACCTGATGCAACGCCACAGACAGACCGGACAGACATCAGACAGGCTACGTTTAGGCAGACCCATGGTAACTGCGCTCAATGAAGACCGGAACTTGCGTACTGGAAAGCTTGTTTACTACCCCACCTTAGTTCGGGCAACTGTCATGCCTATATCGGATGCTGTATGACTGTCACTTTAAATGTTGATTTCGTTGAGAGTTTGATCTTTTCAATACATTCTAGTTCATGCATCTATCAATTGCGGTTGAATTAAAACTATGGTTAATTTCTTTTGGCCTTCAGTTAATAATATCTTCCTGCATTATTACATTGTCGTGTTTTAGGAATTGTGACTTTGGTATTGCTACAGGATAAATACCATCCCCATTTTAATGAAAATATTGAATTAAGATTTAACACATCAATAACTTTTGCTCTAATTTTTGTGACCCACTTATTATGAATATTACAATAAACATTTATAAAATGTTCCCACAACACAACAAGAAAATGTATGATCGGTCGATGGTTGCCATAAGGCCATTTTTTAACACTTAACATTTAATTGTAGATTATTTAAATGATAAAATAAGGAAAATATCATTGCCACGTATGACACAAAAGAAATATTGGCAAAGTTAATCGCTTTTACAACATTACTACATTGGGCAAGGTAATCCACGGGCGACGGCATATATCCTAAGGGAAACACTCCCATAGAGAGAATAAAATAGCTGTCCTTGAATTATCCGAAAGGCCACGGCCATTGCAAAAGCTTGCCAACACCTTAAGTTTTCATCCTACCTTTTTTTATCGAAAGGGTATTTTGTTTCACCCCAAAACGTCGTCTTTCAGCATAGAGTCGGGTAGGAATGGTACTTTTAGCTACCGATTCGATATATACATGTATGTGGTTTACAATCGCGTTAAGCGATATTTCTTAGGTGAAATCTTTGATGCGTTCTGTGTTTTGAAGTCTGGTTTCGAACCACGCAGATTAACAACATGAAATAGCAAAGTAAAGCAGATTACATGTATGTATGTATGTGAACCATATCCTATCTTGCACGCAATTTTGTCACGTTGATTCAGGGACAACAACGGTCTTAGCTGTATAAAATAGGTCCGAACCAATTGCAAATATCGATTGTATGTTACAATGATCATGTTTATCGCTATTATAGCCGAAGCCTAAGATTGCAATCTTCAGAAAACTATAATATTTGTATATTTTTGCTAAGATAGTTTTGTGGAAGTGGGCCTTGAACCTTCAAGTTGCACTATAGCTTTTGTTTCTTCTTGCGTCTCAGGTCTATCACGGAAGTCTGTAACTGTTCCAATCTCCACAAGACAAGCCAGCGATTAATAATTATTGTATGAGAAATGTACCAACAGATATAAAGATATCTGCGATGATGAACAGCGCTACAGTTTCCCCTGCTTATAATCACACAATTTAATTCCTCCACAATGCGAGTTAACGATTGTAACAGTTAAAAACACAATAACAGGAAAACACTTCTACGTTTGAATTTCACCAACTGTCAGTAACAAGTTTTCAGTGAATCTAAAATGTTCGTAGGTTTCAATGACCGGAATACCTTAACGAACCCACGATCAAGGCAGCAATTACTTCAAGAAATAAGTGTGTGACTTATCTATGTTCAATTATGTCTTTTATCTACTTATGCCGCAGAAGAATATCAAAAGATTTTTGTCAGTGTTTAAAGCGGAAGCGCTTCAGGTGCACATCGTATAGGGGCCAATTAACAGTCGTAAGGTCGGATGTACAGCGAACACGACATGTCGTTTGGACAGGAAGTGTGTTTTTCTTTGAATGCAGTTTCTCTCGCGAAACCGTGTTAGAGGCAGACAGTGATATGACAGATGACTTAGAGTAGATCCAATTGCATGCCTCTTCGTCAGCCTTCATAATTGAGCATCTTAGAACGATGTAGATACTTGACATTCTTTCAACACCGGTCTGACGAACTCCTTCCAGATGTGTTTAATAAGAGTCAGTGGGGTACATCTGAATCAACAAACACATTGACGGAAAACAGCAGTTTGAATATTGAAGGACCATGGTTTGAAAAACACAACATAATTACTCATTTTTGTAATAGCTGCTTTGAAGATCAATCGATTAAAATTGTATTTATGCATCTTTCGTTTCACCACTAAAATGAATAAATGAATGAATTGAGTAACTCTCCAGAAACAAAGCTTTTAGGAAACATTATTTCTCACCGCATGTTTTGGTCACAGATTTGCTTGTAGTTACATACACAAAATGACTCACAATGACTTGTGTAAACGCTGCTGCCTCAGAAATATATCACTACATAATATATTACTGTAATTCAAAGCATTCATTTGAGTGAATGCAATTATTGTAATGCACACACTATTCTTCCAGTCATTTATTTGAAAGTGTATACCTAATGACATTGGATCATCAACGGAAATACTATTAATCCTTCTAATGGCTGCCAAGATCAAGCGAACTGTCTCTGATTAACACTCAGAAAGCATATAATACAATAATAACCAAGCTCTGCAATTCATCTCTCTCTTCTGGTCGTTAGTGCCACAGGTCGAATTCTGTCACCTTCCGTTTTGTGATTTATGTGAACACAGAGTCTGCAATATGTATTGGTGGACATTGTTTAAATCTCTAAACTAATGCACATGGTAATATCTTCAAACAGCAATGGGTCTTCCTGAGAAGAGGGACAGAATAGTCTCAATCTCAATGAATCACACAGTTGTTTTGCTTCATTTATTTGTTCCCCAATTATCACATTAAGTTTCATAATTGTGGCTACATTATTTCATTTAATTTTATCTCTTGGGTCATTGTCAATTTTTCAGTACACAATACACCATACAGATTTACATGTATACTTCAACTCATAATCATTTGTTAGTTACACTTGTGACATCCGCTATTAAATCCTGCTTAGAAGGCCGGGCCCAACCAATTGTATTCTTTGTACGTTATCTTCGAATATTGTAGAAGTATACTCGCAATCATTTTAAGTTACTCTATTGATCATTACATCCGCAGTTGGTATACTCTTCGGCAGTCAATTTTGAATGTGTTTCGTCATCCGCCGCCGAGCTTATCCGTCCGTCCGTGCGTAGATCCTATTGTTGTTTGCAACTTTTCTACAGAAGCAAAACAAAGATTTGGTTGAAATTGGTGTCAAGGCATCCAAGTGGTGTTTGCAGATCCATCTCTGTAATGATGATCTTAACCATATTTTTAAGCTCTTGCTTTGTACTTTTGTTTATGAAAACCTTTGAAATAAGATTAGTGTGGGGTTAAAACTATTGAAGGCATGCCAGTTTCAAAGCATGCCATTTTCTGTTTTAAATTAAAATATATCTATCAAATATCTAACTCACTAAGCGCTTGCCATTTCCGTTATAATGTGTACAGCTTAGTCTTGTAAGTCACAATTCACTGGACAAAGTTGCCTTCCTAAAGCGTATCAGAAACCACAAATCGTGGGTGCGAATCCAATATTCGCCCTGATGATGTTTCTAGGTTTGCCAACACCGGGTTCTTGGGTTTTCTCAAAGTGGTAAATCACGATATGGCTGAAATATTGCCGATGTGACTTTAAAAAATCTTAACTCACTCAAAGTGGTAAACGCCTAATATCTGCATCATTTCGGACTTCACTCACTCACTCACTCACTCACTCACTCACTCACTCACTCACAATTTAAAATGTTGTTCTGAAATTGTGCAGACTGTTTTAAGAACTTTATGACGGAC
Organism: Haliotis rufescens; assembly: GCF_023055435.1. Taxonomy (NCBI): domain Eukaryota; kingdom Metazoa; phylum Mollusca; class Gastropoda; order Lepetellida; family Haliotidae; genus Haliotis; species Haliotis rufescens. The sequence goes on along the minus strand of NW_025963779.1, from coordinate 52,261,280 downwards.
ATGTTCATATGTTCAACTAACAAACCCATGTGATACCTGCAATTTGAATATTGTTGCTGACTCTTGCAAACATAAGTGATTCCATGTGTTTATACTGCGGTAGGTGAGCTACGAAGTCTTTGTGGTCCCTGTTTGGTGAAGTTGAAGTCTCTGAAATCAAAACATTAAAACAGCCATGAACAGTATACGTCTATCAGCTACATGTACCTGTTACCATGTTTATAGTAGCAATCGCCATGAAATGCCTCAGCAATGTTGTCGTTAAATGTATTGTAACTATAAGTCTACACATCCTATCATTGATACTTTTGAATGAACACCAGACGGAAACAATACTCTTAGAGACCAACAAAATGATTCATTTCTTCATTAACTTTAAAATATCTCATGATCAACCAATTATGTGCCTACGTGAGTCTAGAAATGTTGATACGTGACAAATGTCAGCAAACATTTCAGGTGACCTACCTGGTGAAATCAGTCGAAATGTGTAAGTTATTAACTATGTACTGCCAGTAACATGCACAGATATTAATAAACATAGGACTGGTCGTGTCTCATGTTGATATTGGAAATTCGGTGTTTTCTGGTCAGAATGGAACCCAACCTAATTGTATATCAATTTACGTCAGCATATAAAGGCGAGGTGATTTTTCCTGTTGAATGACCTTTTGAATAAACTGCCCGACAGATTACATACTTATATTCCACACTATTTTTTATTTCATGGGTGAATCAGTATGACCTTTAACATACATAAACTCATTGTATCAAACATTGACGGGTAAATAATATAATCCATTATTGATCGAATTAACTTCGACTGTGACATAGACATAAAGTCAACAAGGAAAGCAGCGATTCCATATTGTTGCTACACATTGACACAATGTTTAAAATACCCGCCTGTCCAACCGTCTGTTTTGCTGACGGACGGTCACTTTTGAAGACTTGCACGCCCCATGGTCGGGCTATTATTATATTCCCTAAATTACCTAAGCATTCCAGTTTAAATTCAATGTAAGAGGTAAATGAACAGTCAACATTAAACACAATGACAGTCACTTCCGCGTATGCTGATAGCGAGTTTCTGTCCTCATACCTTTCTGATGTTTACCCTTTTGTTACCTTTTTTTGTTAGTCTAGAAATTCTTGACTGGCAACATTTTATCTGGTCTGGTAACTTCGCAAAGTTGCAAGTCCGGTTATCTGACTGAAATATGGGGGAATTTATACACCGATTCACATGCTCTCATTAATTGTATTTTTCTATAACGTCTCTTTTTCTATATTGTATGTTTTATGTGATGAGTTACATGTATACATTGTTTCTATGATTATTTCACTTTAATTGAAATACATTTGGTTCTTAGAAATACATTTATTAGACACTTAAATATAAAAAATCTGCCTATTTGAGAGTCAGCTTGGGTGAATCAACCATGTTATCGAACTAACCACTTTGTGATCAAATGCACAAAGAGCAGCAAGAAAGTTGACAAAAGATGTGTCCCACGCTTCTCCACGTTAACCCCAGCATACCAACCTACCCCACCATCACCCCCACTCCTCCCCACCCCCCACAGACACGCAACACTGACACATACACAACCTTTACTTAACATCTGAAATGTCATAATGCCTCCGCTACTCTAGTCAGATATGTAATGGTATATCTCGTCCTATGAAATTCTTCCTCTTGATTGTACTTTATGATCAATTATGCGGCATGTCAAGAGATTCAATTCCTTTTTGTATATTTGGCTTGTCACTCGACTCTGTTAATGAAGATTTGGCTCTTGATTGTGTTCGCCCGAACTAACTTTGATGTCTGAACTTCTGAGTCAAATACCATCAACTTCAAGAAAAATGGAAAAAGAGCACATGTTTCTCAAAACCTATATATACTATCCTGTCATCTGTTCATCAAATTCTAGTTTGGTGTAAGTTCTCCGTATATAGGACACCTTCTCACAGATACTTACACCATTAATTTACAATTTGTACAATAAATGAACAGTTGGAAATAATAGAACACGAAACATAATTGAACAGTAAGAACAATTGTGTTGGCACAAATCGCTTTGTATTAGTCTGTGACTAATTGAATTTGTTTAACATTAGCTTGTTCTTGTAAATCCCCATGTCCGTTTTATATCATATTGAAATTAAGTGGTGTATTTTTGTCGTGTCTCTTTATTCATTTAATAAGTCCTATTCAATGAAAAAAGTATAAGCATTTTCACATTTAGTGCTACACAAACATTCTGCTGTCTATAATTCCTAGTCAACATAAATCATAATTTAACTGACTTTCAATGTCTTCGCTTAGTGTGTTTCATATTGTGTTTCCTGTGTCCAAAAGCGAGGTACTACAGGGCCCTGGGGTGATTTAGATTTGTAGGTGTTTTACAAGGTTGTGTTGAATTACAGGTTCTTTCAGTTAAAGGTATATCGTCCCACAAATTTACAGTAGATGGGAAAAAAAGGATCATGTGATGGAATCGCCATGTTTTCTTTGGGTATAATTATTTTTTAAAGCAAGCGAATTTGGTAAAAAATATATTACGTTAGATTGTTAGTGCTCAAATGCTAGTACTTTGAACTCTCAAGGTTTATGGAGGTATGTAATATACTTCTGTATTACGTGAATACTTCTGTATTCTTGACAATTCGTCAATCGATATCGATATCGACATATGAACTGTTAATGTATATTCATTTGTGGATAGTTATGTGGCAGTGAATAGTGTAACAAGTTGCAGAGTGACCTCCGTTGGTTGTCAAAAGTTCACACTCCGACCCAACGCTTGACACCTTCGCAACCCTCTCGGTACACGGTGTTCCGCTTCAAGGAGCTGGCCTGTTAACTGTTCTCGTCAATTTTGGAAACTCCATTATTTCAGTCGCTTCGAGGTTGATGCCTTGAAAAGGCTTGCTGTACCTATATAGGTGCGAGACGAGAGTGATTCGAGACCTTCTTTCTACGACCTGAATTGCGATGTATTTTCAAACCCAGAGCGGACGGGATGAGGGCCACGTTCCACATTCACGATAATCAAATGTGACAAATACAGGACAATCGTTACTTCACTGACTTTTTGTAATAGGACCTTTTATTTATTGCTGCTGCCAATTATTTTGACCCATTGTATTGCTGTTTGTGAGTATAGACCTTATCATGTGCATTTCAATACAATTTGTACATTTGTCATTGTCATGTAGGCCATTGGTTATTTACTGAATGTATACATTTTCTGGGTTTACAGCCGCGTTTTAATTTGAGAATCAATGCGTAACAAGACACAATTATTTGTCTGATGATCCTCGTGTGAAGGATGTTAAGACTCATGATGAAAAGAAGGTATTCCACAGTTTTCTTAAACGAGCAAAGGATGTGGGACATAATCACAATGTCAATGTTGATTTTGTTACCGGTACGGTACAGAGATTATTGTCCACCAAGCGAAAAACCTTATCCAATCGGCCCAGACTCAGTTTTTCAAGGACAGGCCATCTGAGCGACCACTGCATCGGGTTTATGTGCAGTGTCTTGAGAGGTACAGCAACCCCCAACAGTACTTCACTTGAATGACGTCAGCTGACCTGAAAAGTGAAACAGGAGGCTTTCTGTTTGCTGCTCGGGACCAGTCACTTCCCATTCGAAACCATCAATGTGTGATTTTGCATCAAAACGTAAATATGAAAATTTATTAATGTAGATTATGCAAATGAATTTAATGAGACTGTCCAACCCATTGTCAGTAGATGCCAAGCTTTGGCACAAACATCGTTTCTTAAGCGCCATGATGGAGTGGCCCTTTCCTTTTTTTACCTTCGCCATGCTTGTAGTTTTGACACAGAGGTCCATCCATGGTACGACGTAGAGTGTATCATGAAAAATGAAATTTTTTTTTTATTTAGAACAGGCCCATATAAAGCCTCAGACCTATCGAGGCCAACAAACCTGATCTTGTCCTTTTTGATAAATCCAATAAAATCATTTATATCATTGAATTATCTGCCCCTTTTGACACTAATGTGATTGACAGGATTCAGGAAAAAAACATGGCAAATATGTAGACCTCGCTTTCGAAATGTCACGCTTGCATCCCTAGTACCAAGTTGTCCGACCTCATTGTTCCAGGTGCCTTAGGTTTGGTACCTCCCAATCTTTTGACTGACATCGGGAGAGTACCCGGGTTTGCTACCAGGAATACAGCCCTTCTGACAAACACATGGCGGATCTCGCTTTCGAAATGTTACGCTTGCATCCCAAGTACCAACTTGTCAATGTACCCCACACTGTTCTTGGTGCCTCCTACTCTGTTGACTGACATTGGGTGAGTACCCGGGTTCGCTGCAGTGCTGGGGTGTATTTACATTCTCCGAAAGGTCTTTGGTGGGTTTGACTGGGAAGTCCCATTCGCTGTCTTGGCTGCATGTAGAGGGGGCAAGGGCCTTGAGCTGATGATGAGCCTAACCAGTCTGACTGTGCCCGGATCACCCGAACCCTCTTTGATGTATTTTGTATTTTAATCTGTAAATAATAATAATATTGGGATGTCATGTGAGCAAGAAATGTGACCCAGTCCCTGAAATCAATATTCTCCATTAAATATTACAAAAGAACCATCCATTAAATCCGTTTTGCTGTGGTAATAGCACAATATTCAAAGCGATGTATTTGCTTAGGCCAGCTAAGAGGCAAAGAATCTAATGAACCAAAAGATATTGTTAAAGCCTCCAGAGAAACCGGATTTTTGAACTGTCTTTGCGGTTACGTTTCCGATGAACCTGCTCATATTCACTTGATGCCTTCCCCGTAGGTAATTTTACCATCCCATGAAGACAATGTTACAAACACGAACGTTTCAAAATAGCCTGACACAGTCACGGAAATGTATTTCCATCCCAATTGTACCTGGTATAACATCCATTGTATCATACGCCATGATTTTATAACTATAGATGGACCGGTGTTCATAGGAATAGTACATGTACGTAGGGGTCTTCATAAATAACCCTATAGTTTTTTTTATAAATTTACTATTTTAGTTTCAAATGGAAAAAAAATCTGAGTTTATCTATATATATTGTTCTTGTGTACACGTACGTCACTAAATGCCCCTATCGTACATTAACACCATTTTGGTTTCTCGAATACCCATTTGAAGAAGATATATCGATGGATATCAAAACGGTTATGTCCCCCTCTAAACTTACCAACGTCACCGCAGGGATTATTTTCGCTCAGGCCTGCTCCAAACAGTCATCCTTCACAACTCATTATATCATAAATATCTGACTGATCAATGCATAATGGTGCTCGTAAACCGAATTAGAACATATTTGTGAGAATACAGACAGGAAGGCTAAGATAATCTCTGTACAATGCACACACCACAGAAGTCAGTCCATCTCGTCACACTTATTGATTGCCTATTGATTGACTATCGTTTTGGTCAAAGGCTGCGTGGCATTGCGTCCGATTCCTGGTTTAGCGGGGAAGGTGGAACTTATTATTGCACCGAGAGGTTAGAACTGCGGTACTCTGAGTTTGGATGATTTTAACAGGGTCATTAATTTTATCATTGCTTGTACCATGTACTCCTGAACGTCAGTAGTGTCAAGGCTGAAATAGACAGAGATAAAGATTCCCCAAGACTGATCTCAAAGAATGGTTCCCAAAGGGTTTTAGCAGAAAAGATAAGGAATAGTTGATCCTCTCTCACTGTGTGTGTGAGTGAATATATATATATAATACATATATACATATATAAGTGTGTGTGTATGTGTGTGTGTGTGCGCGCGTGTGTGCGTGTGCGTGTGCGTGTGTGTGTCTGTGTGTGTGTGTGTTAGTGTGTGTGTGTGTAAACGTAAAGAGTTAATGAAAAGTTATTTTGAGTAACCAGAATGGAATTGAGTATGCAAGAAGTGTTGTCAGTATTAATAAAGTAATTCCCACCATGGACCCTATTGCGATTAGCGTCCTTGACAATTAGCGATGTGAACATCATCACAAATACCTCCTGTTTCTCTGGAGGTGACATAATCGGATCCGCTGACGTAATGTCTTCTTTTTACATAAATGACAGTATGATTCATTCATACTCACTTTCCGATGGTGTATTCATCTTATTCCTCCTTTGGCAATGTAATGTCAATGTGGCATATAGCATAACACAACATGGCACAATATATGCAAGGTGTAAACTCAAACCTCTTGCTTCCACTATAGGCTGTTTACGTCTGCTCACTTGAGCGTGTGTGTCAGACCTTGGGGAGACCGTGTTCCATGCCGAACAAGGTCTAAACTTTCTGGGTTGTGTGAAACAGTATGCTTGTGTTGTTAGGAAAATCATTACCGTCTACACTGACATGCATAATACTCTTGAAACAAATTTGGTAATACTGCAAACTAACTTGTGTTTAGTCCCCCTGTTTCATTGAGCGATTAAAGAATCCTTGTTGCAGACGTTTTAACTACTCGAATACATTGAACACTTGGACATTTCTGGACGAGCAAATGTTTAGGGCATCTCAGATACTGGCTAGCACGTCCAACAATCGGGCCGTATCAATCATTGTTCTTGATCTTCGTGTTTCAAATGAGACTATTCATAGTCACCCCTTCTACAAGACGTTCGCTACTATATCTTCACATCTATGTGGGGACATCATAATATGTGTCCAATACCCTACTCATCTGATCTTCCGAAAGGTGAGTGATTGAGTGAGTGTGGTTTTACACCGCGTTTAGCAATATTCCAGCAATAAAACCCTTCCGAAAGGGTTTATCATTCGTATAATTTAAGGTTTCTTGTCATCCATTTGCAATGTTATTATAAATTCTTTGCAAGAGATGAAGCAGAACCAGTAGTTCAACGTGTAGGTTCTGGTGGATGTCATTGTAAATGTATGCACACTATCAAATGTAATTACTTGTCAGTGTAAGTTTTTTTATTGGCACACATCTATAACTCTGGTATGGCCTCCTCAGGTTTTTTTATCATTTGCACTTCAATAAGGATTTTCCCTTCAGGTTATGTAGTCAAATGTTACACATTTGCTGAACGATCAGTAAGATGACTTAATAACAAAATCAATGAAAGAATTCAAACGTTCTGCTTTGAGGGCATCTTTGAATTAGTCAAGGAGTTACACCTCTTCCCATATTAATCTACTTCCCTTATTGATCTATTGTCAGTGAAATGTGTTGCCAACTACGTACGGTTGAGGGAAAAACGATTTCTCTTAAAATGTTCTTAGATATTATATGCCACATGTATCAACCTGGAAGCAGAACGGTTCACCACCTTAGCTGCATCACTCAAGTTCACATCTTGACTAGGAAGATATCGGACATCAAGTTCTGATTCATTCGAAAGATACAGCGAACACATATAAATAGCAGTTAGGTTTTGTTTGACCGAGACAGGGAAAAGTTGTCTAACAGTTAATGACATTCTGTTCCTAAAGACCATACTAAGGATTTCTTGCTATCCGAGCCTTACAATTTATTTTTAAATCACCAGAATGATTCAGTTCTCTGGTATATTAAACTCCTGAGAAATGATGTTCGTTTTCAAGGGAACAAAGACAAAACATCTTCTTGGTTTGAATTGCACTTAAACGGGTCGTCTTACAATCATGTTTCTGATGGGGATTTCGTGGGTATAACCGGTTAGAAAAGTTCACTAACAACCTAATGGGGGTCGTAAGACGAGAATTCATACGTCGGGTGATCCGATTTTGTGACCTATTTGACTGTGTGTAATCATCGTACCCCGATGGCATTGATCCTTGCTCATAATATCAACCACTTATTTGTCTGGCTCAGACAGGCGGCGTCATAAAGCTGGAACGTTGCTAATTTCTACGTTTAATAACAAAACAAACATACATCAGTATTTGAAACATCCTTTGTCTATTATAATGAAGAAGAAGAAGAAGTAGAATGTTATTCATGAATGAATGACACAGAGTTCATTTACAGAAATAATATATGCTATGCACATGCACAAATTTTCTTACAACAAACAATTATATTTTTTACATTTGTATTTACATAGGTAAATGTCTTTTTAAATATATTGGCAGGTTTTTAATAACAGAATCATTTCTGGCAGATAGAATACTGATACATTTTTTAACAGATGGTTGCACATAGTACCATTTTGGAATTAAATTTTCGCTACTACTTTTATGAAAAGGACAAATTCACAAAAAAATTGGTATTCAATTTCTATTTCATAGCGGTTACATTTCATACATAAACTTAACGATGACTCTGTGGTTGTATTAAAACGAGTTTTCTGGACATTAAGTTTATGGCTTAAACAACGGAATTTACATAGAGCTCTAACAAGATCTCTTTCACATGCTAAAGTAGACAGATATTTTTTTTCTGGTTCGAGTAGTGATTTATAAGATGAATAAACATCAAGGAAAGAAGAATTGGTGATTTTGTAATGCCAGGTTTGTCATTCTATGTCTTTACATCGTTGTTTGATTATAACTATGAAGCATTTCATGTCGTCGCAAAACATCTTCTTGGTTTGAATTGCACTGAAACGGGTCGTCTTACGATCATGCTTCAGATGGGGATTTCATGGGGATAACCGGTTAGAAAAGTTCACTAACAACCTAATGCTCATCGCAAAACGAGATTTAATACGTCGGGTGATCCGATTTTGTGACCTATTTGACTGTGTGTAATCATCGTACCCCGATGGCATTGATCCTTGCTCATGATATTAACCACTACTTTTTCTCGTTCAGACAGGCGGCGTCATAAAGCTGGAACGTTGCTAATTTCTACGTTTAATAACAAACAAACATACATCAGCTCTTGAAACACCCGTTGTCTATCATAACGATGGTGTATCAAAATCAGGTACGAGAAACCTACAAGCAGGAATATCCAGTCTTGCTTGACAAAGGTATAATTAAGGATCTATACCGAAATGTCGCTTTTTACAGTATTAAAGAAGTTGTTATCCATAAATTGTGTCTACTTTGTCATCCGTCAACTTCAAAGTAATGCCTATCAAACAACGACATGTTTAAAGCCTATAATATGAAGGTCATGTGTTTGAACAGACAGATAATCTTCACGAACGATTTGGTACGTTCTCAAGTTACACGTAGTGAAAAACCTCCTCGTGATGAAGGTCATTATGTCTGTGCTGTCTAAGATGACGTTCGATTAATAACGTTGATTACACGAGTCGTTTATTGCTTGTGGCGCGGCTTCCTGTGTCAGAAATTTAATGACTTCAAATTATATATATATATATATATATATATATATATATATATATATATATATATATATATATTCGATTATATTCAAATCTATTGGCGACGGATTGGAGCAATACGAAATGTACGACTCTGGTTGAAATATTCTCATGTCAAAACAGTGTATTTAACAATCCATCATGTGTGGAACATAAGGAATGGAAATGACAATTAGCTCGAAAAAGACCCCCGAGCAGTTATGTGGCAGAATGTGAATAAACTTCGAAATAAAATATCATGGCAATTCATGAACATTGAAAAATACCATACAACGGACACGGCAATAGTTGTAAGGTCCATAACGGTGCTCGACAGCTTTAGCAGGTACACAGTCAGGCACAAATGAAATACTTGTGATTCCCGTAATTGAGGTAACGAAAAATTACACGTGCTTACGAAATAATTCATCACAAACCTCTGTAAAATTAGCGAGGCGGCAGGAAACTTGGAAACCTGTATCAAGGATGATGTATATATTTATCTCTCTCAGCAAAATGGGGAATGAATTCTTGCCGAATATCGGATTTGTTTTGTTTGAAAAACTTCTCTATTCATCTTCATGTAAACGTATTATGTTTGATGCTAATATCACCATTAGTGCGCCATTGAGTAATTAACGGAATATTTTTGCCCTTATAATCCTTCCAGCACCTTAAATGCATGGGATGTATTCTCGAAAGGATACATTTACGCGGAACGAGATTGAAATTGTGCATCCAATACATATCAGGAGCTATTTAGTTCAACCTTATCTGTTTTCACAATAAATACGGAATGAATATCTCATGTAGATAAATATGTATTGTCGTCGCACTGAATATCCTCAGACGGAACCAACCCCGCAACAAAACATGTTTGCATGAACGATACAGTAATGATCCTAGCATAATATGATAGCGTAAAATGATATCCTGATAATGTATGTAATAGAAAACGATCTTTTTTAAAATAATGATATAATATGCAAGTTGGAGAAAAACTGTTTAATACACAACCTGTTTGATCAAGGAAATATACTAAACAACAATAGTTCCTGTGACACCAATACTTTAGTGTATTTTTCAAACAAGTAAAGTTTGGTTTTCAACATTGTAGTACATGTATGAAATCAAGTCACAAAACTGCTGCAGAAAAGCATGCACTCCATGCAAAAGTTGACTTTTATGCAAGCCCCATGCATTTCACTAGTACCCAAGAATGGGTATAAAACATGTGCGTTAACGGGATTCCATATACATTGTTTAGCATCGTGCGGACAACAACCACTCAGAAAAACAACAAAATTACGCAATTATTCAACATTACGAAATGCCACGCATGTCCGAAAATGAGCGTCTGCGAGCAGTTGGTATGCCTGAAGCGGGATCGGGTCAACGTGATGTTCCAAGACAAGTTAACGTCCACAGAAACACCATTTGGTGTTTATGGCAACGTTGGCAACAGGCGAATGCAGTCAGAGACCATCCTCGGAGTGGCAGGCCACGCGTAACCAATAATCGACAAGTCAACTGGATTCGAACAACACACCTACGAAATCGATTCCAGCCAGCAACAGTGACTGCAAGTAGAATCCCTGGCCTTCGACGAATATCTTCACCAACCGTACGTCGCCGCCTCAGATGTGCAGTGATTGTCGCCAGAAAACCCACCAGACGTCCCATTTTGACAGGAAACCACTCAGTCTGCCAATCACGTCTACAGTGGTGCAGACAGCGTCTACGCTGGACGGCCATGCAGTGGGGACAAGTTATATTCACTGACGAGTCTCGTCTTCACCTCAGCCACAGCGATGGACGGATTCGAGTGTACCGACGTCGAGGTGAACGTTACGTCAATCATTGTGTCATGGAAGAAGATCGGTTCGGGGGCGGCAGCGTTATGGTATGGGGTGGGATTACAGCAAGACAGATGACCCGTTTGATAGTGGTAGAGGGAAATCTCAATGGACAGCGCTACCGCGACGAGATCATCGGCCCTGTTGTTCTACCGTTTTAGCGTCGTCATGGCCCAGGCATTACCTTTCAACATGACAACGCCCGGTCTCATATTGCTCGACTTGTTCGGGATTCTCTTCAACAAAAAAACGTGAATATTATCCCCTGGCCGGCTCGCTCCCCTGATCTCTCACCAATCGAGCACATGAGGGATGAGATGGATCGGCGTCTTCGACGTCAACCACGTGTTCCACAGGCACCCCAGGAACTTCGAAACATGCTCCAACTGATATGGACACATATCCCACAGGAAGTTGTGCGACGCCTGGTCCATTCCATGATACGAAGATGTGTTGTTTGCATCGCAACCAGAGGTGGACACACACGCTATTGATTTGTAAATTGACATTTTGGCATGTTCATGGTTTTTTTTATGAAATCACGCATTTTCTGAAGTCAGTATGGCAAATTAAACCATATGAACACTTACAGGAGTCTTTGATCTGTTGCAAACCGAAATTGTTTCAGATTTAGTGAAAAAACATAACTTTGCATTAACTCTTATTCAATGTCACAGGAACTTTTGTTGTTCAGTGTATATACTTTGTTTGAAATGTATATGAAATATTGCAATGACTGACCTGATGTTTTAAGCATTGCTCTTAATCAAGTGTACAATATATCTTTTTCATATGGTCAAGACATGATATTACCAGAATTAAACAATACTGAATATGAATTCGAAAGCAAAAGAAGCTCAACATTAGTTATTATTTAGGCTCTAGAATTTTGTACTTCCATTATATTTATATCGTATTTCTTTTCTTATTAGAGAGATACGAATATATATTCCATCTAAAGCGTAAACGTGTTTTGAATTATCTACAAGAACAAGGATATTACTTGATTTTGTTGATGCCACATTTACGAGGATGGCTGAAGAGGTCTGAACTGATTTACTGCGCTGCTTGTTCAACATAATCCCCTCCGAGGCCCTCACACTTCTGCCAACGATGATGGGGTAGACTTCACCCTGGTGGTGTACAACGTCTTTCACAGCAGAAATGACGCCATCATTATTAACATAAAGCTTGCCAGACAGTTCTTCTTCAAGCTTGGAATGTGGTTAATACAAAGAGTTCAAAGCTACAGCCATGCTTTGCAGCCACGGTGACAACATATTTGTGCATAGGTATATTTATAGTGGTCGAGTAACACACCTTCAAAGAGTTTTCCACGGCATTTAAGAAGATTAGCATGATATTAGCGATACATGGTAGTCCACCAGTAGGAATTCTTTAGAAACCATCATCACCTTGCCAGCTGATGGAACAGAGTTTGCTCGGATGAGGTGACGTTAGATGTTTCCACTGCTTTGTCTGCTGTTTAGTCTCTGGCTGATAATGGTACGCTCAAGATTCATCCATGGCTACAAACAGCTAAACAAAATCAGATGATTCTGCTTCACAACGACGTAAATTCTCACGAGAGATGTTGCACCTGGTGCATTAATGATCAAGTGTCAGAAGCCTTGGAACCCAGCGTGCTGAAATCGTTGCGATGCCTTTGTTCATGCTTCAACTCCTGTTCTCTGCTCTCTCGTGAGACATGCTTATTATATTGGTTGTGCGAGGTTTGGGCCCTCGCGGGTGAAAAACATAATAATATCATCTATTTTCCTGATCTTGGATCATCGTCGAGGCTAAATCTTCCCCTCGAACACCGCTGCCCACCTCTTAACAGAGGCAATCAGCGTCATCCCCTAAAGTTAACATCATGCACCGAAGGCTGCTCGAGTTAGCCCTTAGAGTTGGAAATACTTGTTGACCTCACGGTACCCAAATGTTCATTCTGAGGCCTGCAGAAATAGACTTCCTGGTTGTGTATTTGATGCAAATGCAGCCTGCAAGCATAGGAATAGATTCACATATATATTCTTCAAAAAAGGAAACGCAAAGCCAGATTTGTGTGAGGTAGGCAAACACATTTTTACGAGGGACCGTACAAGGTATAGTGGCAAAATGTTGTGGAGAAAACACTTGGTGATTGTAGTCATCTCAGTTATCGGTACATAGGAAAGGTCCAAGGTGAAGGTCAGCTACCATCAATAACGAGTATCCAATTCATCCCACAGGTGCTCTATCGGATTCAAATCCGGGGATCTGGAGGGCCAGGGGAGAACATCAACGAGGTTGTTGTGTAGACAGGATCTTGTGATCCGTGCTGTATGCGGTCGAGCGTTGTCCTGCTGGAATACATCGTTGCCGTTGGCTGCAATTGGGAGGGCATGTGGTAGGAGACTTTCGTTGATGTATCGTTGAGCCATAAGATTGCCCTGGATATGGACCAAACCAGTCCTGCCATGATGAGAGATAGCCACATCATAACGCTACCCCCAAACCTGTCCACTTCTTGTACGCAGTTTCGCGCATAACCATCTCCCCGACGTCTTCCATCCCCTCAACGGAGGAGAAATCTTGATTCGTCGCTGAGCCATCTTAGTTGAGGCCATACCCTGTGTTGACGACACCAATGCAGTCGTTGTTGACGATGTTGTCGACTCATTATGACGCGTCGAACAGGACGGCTTGCTCGCAGACCTGCTCTTAAAAGGTTTCGTACGGTTTGGTCGGAGATTCCGCGCAGTCCGGGTATTTGGGATGCGGTTGAGGTGGCTGTGGTCGTTCTTTCAGTCGGATGTAGCGATCTTGGGCGGGGTGATTACCCTTGGTCGTCCCGACCTAAGCCGATCACGTGTTGACCCATGCTGTTGAATTTGATCCCATAGCCTTGTGATGGTTCTTGGCGCTACATTGAAAACCCTGGCCACAGCTGCCTGCAAGCGGTCTTTGACGTTGTTTAATTTCTTTGCACTCCTGTTAACCTTGGCATGTTGTTGAACTGTTACTGCTCGATTGACGCAGATGCCTGGTAATCACAAACCCTGCACTTTTATAACGTTCATAGTGCTGTTGCACGTGCAGTGCGTGCAGCTCAATGGCCCTTTTGTTAATGCACTGGGTCCGTTTTTTTCCGAATCGTACGTGTTTCCCGACTAATGGTTTGCATGCGGTTTGCTTATGATCATTTTGATACGGGAAATTTGTTACTGACGCTATAACACATTAAACTTCTTCATTTTGCACCTCATGGTCCGCTAACTTTGCTTTTATGGCCAAAAATATCCCTATTGCGTTTCTTGTTTTGAAGAGTATAGTTCAAGAAATAAGGTTATCGTATTTTCAAAATATATATAAATTGGTCCGAACGGTATCTCTATTATAACACACTTGCAGATTAGCGAAACATTATTAAGGAGCTATATAATTTAAATATGTGTAGATTTTCCTGACGTTTAATTTCCAAAAACCGAGGTTTCCAGAGAAAGGGGTCCCGGACTGTATGGATATTCGTAATCGTAATTTCGTTTGTAATCGTGTATATTTTCGTGTCGCTGACATCAATTTGGACAAATTGGTTCTGGGAATGCCTGTAGTAAAATGAATCTAGTCTTAAGTCCAACAATAAAAACCTAGGTAAAAATTACGTTTAGCAATGTGGTATAGGAAACACTGTTTCCTCCGGAAGAAGCATATGGGCGTGATGCCTAATAGCTGTCACACGTGGGAGTGGTCTGACATGGCGACCCTCATCTTATTTCACAACCAACACTGATTGGTTTGGTATCATGATAATCTCATAGGTCAGAGGTATATATAATCACATAAAACACTCCTACGACCGAGATATCATTGCCTGTATTGAAAATACAAAACACACTGTACTAGTTTAACGCTCTGTCATATGTTCATTTTCCATCCAATCCAGGAGCTATAATTCAATGCAGATTTGAAACGCATACCTTATCACATCAGATGTCAGTGTTAGATTACAATCTTATGCCACCAAGTAAATAGTTGAAACCACGATCACTCCACTCTGTAAGTGGGCTTGGGAAGCGATGAGGTAGTTACACTTCTCCCGTGGATCGTCGCTCGTAAAACAAGCTGGTGTATTGATCTGAGAAGTTGTGAATGATACCAAGTGACGACACAGGAGCAATACACTTACAGGATCCAGCGAGTGGCTGCCAGTCGGGTATGTTAATGTGGCTAGCGTAAAGAGGCGTCTTGGCATCGTGTGTCTACTTTACGTAGGTTGTGGCACGAATTGTATCACTCACTCTGCTGCATCGATGACAACATTCTAGGGAAGCGACGACAGCGGAGTCATACGCACCATTGTCACACTGCCTTCACGGCTGACGTGAGTTTCAAAGTTTACTACTTTTACATTTGAACATGGTAAATATATTTAGGTCACTGGACTTAATTGGTCTTAATTATACCATATAATTCGTGGTTTTATTGTAATTAAAAAATCACGTTCATGTATATATTTTCATTTGGCTGTTCCATGTGTGCAATGCGATATCATTATTTAGTAGTAAATATAATATATGAAGGTATAGCATATAAGACGTATTTTTGTGCAAACAACTTTGTTGCTAGCAATATTGTATAAAAATATATATTCTCAAAAATGTTTCTGATGTCAGCTGTATGTCATTGTTCATTATCTGATAACAATATTTTGGATAGGTTAGTAGAGTTCAGTACTTATACAATCATATTGACTTGACCGGCTACTGTCGCTGGTAACATGTAGCTATCATGGTCAGATCCTCTGGTATGCATTATTAACTCTTATGGGTTTGCCGTGACAGGCACGAGTGTCACAGAGAATGACCTGTTTATTACTGTACTGATGCTTTACTTAGAGTAAACATAAAGCACGTAAATGGCGATTCATATCCGCCATCAAGACGTCAAAAGTTCTGGAGTTCGTAGCCTTTTGAGATTATTGTCTGTTTAATCCAGTTGTCATATCATTATTGTAACAGCGATCGAATGTACCGTTGGGTTAACTTTTGTGTGAAATGCTATTTACGTCGTTTCTTTAAAAACAAAATCCAATAGCAGTAAGAAGGCTCCATTTCAAACATCTATGTATTTACATTAATTCAGGTGTTGAGAGGATTCACAAATCGGAATGCCTGCTCCAAAACAGAGTAGCGTAACTCGGTTCGATTCCACACCTAGGGAGAATGTCTGAATCCGAAACTGGAGGTATGCAGGGATATTGATACTGTTTTGTAGAATATGGCGAAAATACCCCATCCTCTCACTAACTCTCTGAAATAGGGGTTAACCATGTTCTTTTTCAGTCTTCCTTCGTCATACATGTTTATACACAGTTATTTTCTGTTATTTCACATGACATTTAATATACACTATCAACTTCAGAGAAATCAGTTTCTATTTATGCGACAGTAATCTTGCCACGGTATTTACAACAATAAGTGTCAGTATGATTTGGTTCGACTCTGCAAAGTGCTTTTTCGTGACCAATAACTTTGGCAGCTAAGCTTGCACAAAGCGCGTGTCACAAAAGTCCTCGGTTTCGGGATCGAGTGAAGCTTGACCAAGCTTTTAGCCTGTTTTCAGCAATAAAACGGTAGGGGACACGAAGTGTTGCTTTACACATTGTCCCCATATTGGGATCGAAGAAATGTATTCGGTAATTAGAAACATGCTTTCTTGTATAGGCATTAGAAACTTAATGCCTCAATAGGGTTTGTACAATGTTATGTGAAATAACAGATCAATAGCAACCAAACAAAGACAAATATTTGTCTCATATACGTATATTTGCTGGTTTTGATATTCTCAATGTTTTCGTGTTAACTTCAAAAACGTTATCATCAGGTCCTGCCTGACGGCACAGAAGGGAATAATTACTTACAAATCATAATCGCGATCACTTTCAAAATGTTAGCAACGACGTCGTAAAATACCATGGGTAGTTGTTCGCTGCCACACCGACGCCTATATGTGTAATACCCTATTCAATGTCAAGAAACTTGCAAGTTATTTGAAGTGATAGTCCAAATCAAGACTCAGATGACGCCTTGATTGAGCAACTTCTATGGCCTTCGTGCCTTATACGATCATATACATTTTCTTTTATTATCACATTGGAGAATAACTGGATCGCATTGGTAACTTACAGTCTAACCATCCCAACACATCTGAGTCACGCAATCGCCTGATGGCGAAAGATAACAATACATGAGAAGAGAGCACTTCTTTAATAATCGCGATGCTGATTAAAGAACAAATTGGCTACACAGTTATGGTTCCGAAACCAATGGACGATGTTTTATACAATTTGTCCCACCTTAACCAGCTCAAGTATACATATTGTATCATCTCTTCATTCATTTGTACTAGTCCTTCATGGCTTTGTTGACCAACAGCTCACATAGAAAGACCATGGCATCATTCGCAAGTCTGTCACAGAAATGGACTCGTTTTTATAAAAAAAAGTCCTTATTGACGTGCTTTATAATACGTCAGCATTAATATTGTCATCATTTATTATAATATGTTTTCTTCACTTAATGAAGTGAGATTTTGAAAGACAGAAATATGTGTAAAAAAGTTAAAGAACTGAGCCCTATCTTAAATCACATTCCTCATGATGGAGTTACCGTGTACTCCAGTGGTCTGATCGATAAAATATTAAGCGATATTGAGCAAACCATGGATAAAATTGCCTAGTTAGATTGACACAAATCCCCACGGACCTTCTTTGCGGTCATTGAACAGTATCATCTGTTTCGATACCTAAATCATATAAACGAATTCTTGACAATTCCGTTTCACACGTTTAATGCATGAAACCTAACACGCAACGTGACAAACGTCTCTATCTCAAAGGACATCGATCAGCTTCTTGGCATTAAGAGCATATTTCTTTTCCCTTTCTTGCCTTTGTACAAATGACCGGTAAAAAATCATGTAATTAAGATGGTATTCTTTTCAGAGAGTGGGAATATTGGATCGATGGCAAAATGATGCCTGATCAATTTAAGTTGTTTTTAAAACGTGTACTAAAAGTGTAACTGATTCAATACACTGAATCAATCCTAATGTGTGCCGATGTGGCGCCTGTGCTTCAATTGTCATATAATAATGTTACATTAAATATGGCTCTGTTCAAGTCTCCAGAACTACCTTGTTAACTCGAACCATGCACACAATATGTTTCTCATATTTCGATCAAACTTGTCATACACTTTCATGTGACTGATGGTAAAGAATGATTTGAGACTCAAGCTATTCGTAAGACTGTTGGTGAGAGTGATTGCTAAATCGATCGTGATACTGATCGGACGCAGATAAAAGCGACAAAGCGACAAAACTGGTTTTAATACTGATCAAAAAACTAATCGTACGTAAGATCAATGTTGTTGGTATGTCCTGTAGTAAGATTTATCGTGAGAACGATCGCTAAGCAGAGCCATCGGACTGTCTTGTCCATGAAAATCAACGCGTCACCAGCTGAATGTTCTTGGGTAATTCGTTATTACAAATGTTGCGTTGCAGTGTTTGTTTGTTTGTTGTTTTACGCCACACTAGCAATATTCCAGCATTATAACGCGTTTTGTAAATATTCGAGTCTGGACCCGATAGTTCAGTGATTGACATCATGAGAATCGATCCACGCAATAGGGATACGATGACATGCACCAACCAAGCCACGCCTGACCACCCGATCCCGTTAGTCGGATCCTACAACAAGCATAGTGATTCAGTTGACTTGACCCTCGTGTCACTAACATGTTTGGCAGGTGGGTTTCGCAGACACAAACAAAATAATTTATGGGTACTTAGTCTGCTACGGAGACGTACATCTTGTTAATACGGTAGCCTTATCTGGATTTCTCAGTACCACATCCAAGCTTATCCCGTGTGTATGGAGGATTTACACTGACATTCCATTAGAAAAGTCGTTCTTCAAATCACATCAAACACATGCTCAGGTTTAATGTTTTTCATTCAATGTGCCTGATATATACTCATCCCCGCCAAGTGAAGGAAAGACGTTTTGAAGCCAGTTACGTCTTCCTCTAATTTAACGTCTGTAACATCAGAATCTGTTTGATGTGCTCTTAACATCCTGTGATGAGAGCGCCTCAGCTCCACAGAAGCTCTTAGTTGTTCACGCGCATGATCCAGGGATGGTCCCCTCTCCAGGTGTGTGTGTGTGTGTGTGTGTGTGTGTGTGTGTGTGTGTGTGTGTGTGTGTGTGTGTGTGTGTGTGTGTGTGTGTGTGTGATAACATATAAGATCAAGTTCACAAAGGCGAGAACTGACAGCTCTTTATTTGAATACCTATAATCTCCACATTTTGTTTCTATTGATTTGTGGAGTATACAGGTTATGGCTCTGTCGTGTTACAGACAATGTGGAGAAGGATGTAATATTTCATTAGTTCTTGACATGTGTCATTTTGGCCTTTTGAATCTTTGACTTTTACAAGATTTGCGGATGCTCTTGACGATTAGTATACGTTGTCTCCTAGCAACATTTGGTTCCTATGAGCACTAGAATAACGCCTAAAACCTGGGAGTGACCAACTAAACTGATTTTAATGCAGTTGTGAAGGCAATAATCTCGACTTATGGTGCATCTCTGGCACATTGCTTGATGTCGTTGCGGGGCCAAGAGACCAGAGGCTACGTTATTAACTATGACGTGAATCTTTTAGCCAGGCCTGGATGTCCTGGTCGAAGGTTTGATGCCTGAGTCGCTCCGATTAAGATCCCTGATCTGTTAGAATATTAGCTCTTCTATGACATGTGGCACTTTAGGAATAAATTCCCCAAAATTAACAAGCCGTGGTATTATTGAATTGTTGTTCAATCCCTACTTAATAACCTTTTGAAGTCGTAGCTTCAGATTAAAAATATTGAAACTGTTATCGCGATGAGTGAATGAGTTGGGGGTCAACGCCAATTTAAACAGTAACCTCAATTCATCACGGCTTGTCAATTTCTTGTGAGAGAAAAGCCTTTTCGGAAAATGTGAAGACTCCCTTAACTTTTCGGAGAATGTGAGGACTCCCCAACACTGCAGCCTTCTGCACTGCCTTAATTGTCAGAAGGACTGTACGTGTATTCCTGGTCGCATACCCGGGTACCCTCCAAATGTCAGTCAACAGATTGGTAGGTACCAAACCTAAGGCACGGGAACAATGGGGAGTCGGACAACTTGGTACTTGGGATGCAAGCGTGACATTTCGAAAGTGAGGTCCGCATATTTGCCATGTTTGTCCTCAATCTTGTCAATCACATTAGTGCCAAGAGGGACAGAAAATTCAATGATATAAATGATTTCACGCCCTGTACATATTTCGGGTCGTACCATGGACTTCTGTGTCAAAACCACAAGCATGGCGAAGACGGTAATAAATCGATCGAGCTACACCAGCATGTCGTTTAAAATACTGTGTTTGTGCCAAAGCTGGGCATCCACTGACAATGTGTTGGACAGTCTCATTACATACATTACATAATCTACATTTCATATTTACATTTTGATGCTAAATCATAAATTGACGGTTTCGAGTGGGAAGTGACTGGTCCTGACATGAGCAGCAAACAGAAAGCCTTCTGTTTCACTTTTCAGGCCACACAACTTCATCCAAGCGAAGGACTCTGCAGGATTGCTGATCTTCTCAACGCACTGCACATAAACCCGATGCAGTGGTCGTTCAGAAAGCCTCTCCCTAAAAAACTGTATCTGGCTTGACTTGATATGGCACTTCTCTTGGTTTGGACACTCATTTCTGTACCGACCAGCAGTACAGAACCATCAACAAAATCGACACCGACATTGAGATTATGTCCCACATCCTTGGCTCGTTTTAGAAAACTTAGGAATGCCTTGCTTTCATCATGAGTCTTGACATGCTTCACAAGAGGAGCATCAGACAACTAAATATGCGCAAAATTGCACAAAACAATTCTATCATGAAGAGCCCCAACATTAATCAAACCACGTCCTCCCATAATAATTGGTAAATAAAAGCGATTGAGGGAAGAGCGAGGACGGTGGGGTCTATTGTCTGACACGATTCTTCGTGTGAGGGTGTTAATACCCTGAATTTCTTGTTTCGTCCGATCAACAACACCAAAAGAATATGAAAGGACGGGTAGAGCATAAGTATTCTGGCTTTTACTTTGTTGCGAGCGTTCAGCTCTGAACTCCAGATTTTCTTAAATCTACATTTGTCCTGTTTTCCTTGATATGGGCATTCCGGAGTTTGTCCCTAATCTGCATCCTTAAATACGTATAGGCCTGACCTTCCACGAGATGGTCAATAACACCTCCTCCAAGTAAACTGACTGATCCTCCCTCTTCTACCTTGCCACGGTTCAGATGAAGAATGTTGCATATGTCGAGTCCAAAGGACATGCCGATATCATTAGAAAATTAGAATCTGTTTTTTGAGGGTGGATCCTCCATTGGCAATAAGTTCAAGGTCATCGGTGTAAAGGAGGTGAGTAAGTGATGTTAGGGATCTGTGCTGAGGAGGTCCAGGATGATTACCTTCCTCTTTGCTAAGCAAAAAGATTAAAGGATTAAATGACAAACAGAAAAGCAAAAGACTAAAAGAATCGACCTGAAATATTCAGAAATGGGTTGTTATTATTATTATTATTATTATTATTATATTATTATTATAATAAATAAAATGCAACAAAGAGGGTGTTGGTAATCCTAGCACCGTTAGGCTGGTTAGGCTCATCATCAGCTTAGGGCCCTTTCCCCCTCTACACGGCAGCGAATGAGACTTTTCCCAGGAAGCGCTGCCTGGTCAAACCCACCCAGAACTTGGTGGCCTGGATGCTTCTGAGGCTATATACGGGCCAATTAAAGAAAATTGGATTTATCATTTTCCATGACGCCCTCTACATATTCAGGGTCGTACCATGGATGGATCTCTGTGTCAAAACCACAAGCATGGAGAAGACCGTAATAAAATGATCGAGCTACACCATCATGTCACTTAAGATACTGTGTTTGTGCCAAAACTAGTCATCCACTGACAATGTGTTGGACAGTCTCATTAAATTCATTGCATAATCTACATTTCGAAACACCCTGTAAATATTTAGTACTGTGTGTTCAAACAAGAAATTGGGCGGAAGTTTTTAGGGTCAGTCAGATCATTATTATTATTATTTTTATTATTATTATTATTGTTATTATTACAACAGTAAACTACGTTTATAGCGAAATACGATTTTAGCGAACTAAAATTAGTGGTCACTTTGAGTTCGTTATAACCGTAGTTTACTGTATTATTATATTAGTTGTAACATCTTTTTAACGGGAAACTGAACCCGCAAAATGATGATATGCACGTACATGCAAGGATTGGTGCCGGCGTTTTGAAACCGTGCATCAGGAGAACCCCACATGAATATTACAGCAATGCTTTCCACATAAGCTGTCACATTATACCAATAGTGTAATACCCCAAATGAGAAGTCTGAAACGGTTGTGCTTGAGATTTGGTTTTAAGTTAAAATATCATAAAATACATGGCAGTACTGTTCCTGATGTACACACCTAATACTGATATGAATAATAATTAATATGCTTGCAGTATCCTTAGGTCAATTCTATGGAGAACCCTTATCAGACAACTGGCAAGGTTATGCGAGCAGAGCTGTCAATACCGTGTTAAACTGCCTTGTTTTGCTCATATGTGCAGACTTCAGGACTACTGTGCAGCACATATATCTTCATTGAAAGTAACTGTCGCTGAAATGCGATTCCCTTGTGCAGGAAAAAGAGAATATATATAGTTTCACATTAAAAAATCTCAAGGAAACATGTTTTATTGAACTATTTAGAAGAGAGGCGTTGAATAGTTTACTGTGGATTCCGCGAATGTACACCATGTGTATCCACTCTCTGAAAGTTAATGAAAACAATATGTGTAGCCGTGACCCAGTTTTGACAGTGGGTAGGAGGATGGGTGAGTCAGTGCTTTGCCTTTTTTACCACTTTAAGCAATATTCCTGCAAAGTTTTGAAGGGGACACCAGAAATGGACTTTACACACTGTATCCATGTCAGGACTAAACCCGGGGCCTAAGCCCTCAATTTTGATATGATAAAGAAAAGACTTGACACCTTCGATCTCCCAAGGCTTACCTTCTATGCTACTTCATGGGGTATATCCAATTACAAATGTGAAAGAACGCCGAAGAATGATTCAGTGTTGCAGTTTACACTAGCTACTTCCATCAGTAGCCCTTATTCAGACTGTTGGCTGGCAACTACTCTTTACAAACGAAGCCATAGCAACGAGACAAATAAATGGTCTAATTAATAATCAATATTTGTTTGGCGATGGACTTAATATTAGATACATCTTTGTTCTGTCCTCACATATTTAGTATGTTTTATGTTTTCAATATGTCTGCAAACGCTTTGCTACTCATTTGTTCAATATTTCCCCAGATGATAGTTATACCACACATCGTACACCGTGAACATATCTTACGAGCATGTGCATGCATACAGTATTAGATGTAAATGTCAACATAGCTTCCGCTTGTAATCTATACACTGCTTCAAATGGTAACTTTCGTATGAATTGAAACAGACACATCATTATCAAGAGCGCCGTATTCCAAGTGTTGATGTGTCATTGTGATACCGCCAGCCTCGTTTGAACACATGACTGAAGGCAATATTGTGAGTTTGCACGTTGATCAGATGGACGCCTGGGTCTAGACAGCCTTTTTCTAAGTATAGATTACATGAAAGCATCTAATATCAGGGAGACGCAACCTGGGGCTGTTTCTTTTAACCATTTAAGCCATAACTTTAAATCTGAAAGCGCTGAAGATTCATAGTGATATCAAGGGGTTAACATTGAATAACCTCGTTAGGCGCTATGTTTTACACTTACTGCGTTGACTAATCATATCAGTTGATGACAATAACATGTTCAGCATAGAAGCAATGCATGCAGCGGCTCGGATTGATGAAGGCTTTATTACTCACTGAAAGTGTGAAGGTCAGTTGTACTATATATAGCGGCATTGTTTGTGACACTCAGCCAAAAGGTGATTATCAGAAAATGAGTTATAAGCAACAAACAGTACAGGGTGTCGAGTGAACACTGAACGTAAAACTATGTATAGCAGTACAGAATGAAGGTTCAAAATTGAAGATTGAGGGAGAAAAATATAAGAAATGCAGAAAATAATAGATATGGATGAAACGCGAAGAGTCGATGCTTCGGGTGCTTGGTTTGAAGCGATATCCTGTTTCATATGTGAGGATGACTTCGGACAATAATATCCGCCGTCCTTCTCTCGAAGCAATCGTAAGATAGGATTTTTCACATCAATCCCGGTTTGGATTAATGCTTTTGCATTGCTGTATCGATATGTTGAATCATTTAGGGAACCTACGAACAATGCCTTTTACAGCTCAGTAGGCAAATGTAAATATTTTCTTGCACCACAACTCATGAGTTATTGTTTTACCTTACTTGAGGATATAAGTTGTTTTCAGAAAGGTTACTGTATATTTAAATGAATCTGGTATGAAAATACCTTGAATGACCAGCAAACAGGGAAAAAACCCAACCACAGCACCCTTGTCTGGCTCCTTTCTGCCCCATGTAAATAATACCATTGTAAACGCAGTAGATGACACAAGATCTGTGAGACACTCTGTAAATATTTTGTATTGTGTATTCAGACAAGTAATAGGGCGTAATTATTATTACTACAGTAAACTACGTTTATAACGAACTACGGTTATAGCGTACTAAAATTAGTGTGCATCATGATCATGCTGTCTCTTACACTGACGACACCGTGGTCTAGTGGTAGAGTGTCCGCGCGGAGAGGGGAATGTCCTGGGTTCGATCCCCGCCTGCGTCATAATAGAAGACGTTAAAAGATGGTACTTGTGGTTACCCTGCCTGGCGCTTGGCATTAAGGGGTTAAAACAAGGACTGTGGCTGAGGGGGTATTCATGTTAAACTGCGGCATGGTATCTCAGTGGGCTAGCACTACAAAATCGGCATTAGTCTGGACTAGTACAAGCAGCCACACACACACACGTGCACGCACGTGGCCATATACGTGCAATTATCTTGAACGCGACGTTAAACCCAATTACACCACACCTCTGTTATACTATATGTTGATGTTCACACCTCAGCTTTCAACACAAATGACCCTCACGTGCATACATGTATGTCATAATACGCCAAGTAAATTGTATGTGTAGATGAAACATTTGCTTAAGATGAGTGTACACAATAAAGTTCTATGCTATGATACAGTACTTATGTCTAAGGTCGGCATATTGTCTCCGTGTGTACGGGGCACGGGTAGTCCTGTGGATAAGGGTATGTAAAGACATACGTCTGCACTTAGATCAGATTATAATGTATCCCTTACCTGTTAAATGGAAGGACCGACACATGGATATGTAACAGTAATATATTCAGATTATCAAATTTATTTTCATTTTTATATCTTTTATATCTTACATTCGTATGTGTCCATAAGACATACACAAAACTTAAGACGTAAAAGCGTGGCCTCACGATACTGTATATCCTCATTAGAAATAACATCTGTCACCAATGCATCATCTGAGAACACAGCGGTCTTACACCCTCAGGGACCTGGCACACGATCGCTATCCGGGTCCTTAATTAAAATCAGTATGACAACTGGCTTGAGACTATAGATCGCCCTAGAGCTAATAGATGTCTGAACAATGACCCTAGCATTTATGTCAAGGAAATCTGATGTCATAACGTACATCCTACTTACTCAGGGGAACATATCAGATGTATTAATTTTCTTGCACTTTTTGGGGTCAAGGATGGCCCAATATTTTAAAGCGCAGCAATTTGCTGTACAAATATGCATCCCTTAGGCAGGCAAGAAACCGGTGATGGTAGGTTCGAAGCACCCAAATAGGTTTTAGGTTTGTCAGTACCATACCCGTGCTCGTGAGTTTTACCAAGGTCGTTGACATCTAACAATACCTGCATTATGGTGGGCTTTGTCCACACAGACCGCCTCTGTGGTCTAGTGGTAGAGTGGCCGCCCGGAGACCGGAAGGTTCGGGGTTCGATCCCCGGCCGCTTCATACCAAAAGACGTTAAAAGATGGTACTTGTTGTTACCCTGTCTGGCGTTCGACATTAAGGGGCTAAAACAAGGACTGATGGGCTCGAAATCAGTATACTGTGTCTGAGTTGGGTATTCATGTTATCTCAGTGAGCTAGCACTATAAATCGGCATCAGTCCGGATGCACACACACACACGTGCATGCACGTCACTATATAAGTGCAATAATCTTGGATGCGACGTTAAACCCAATTTCACCTCACCTCACCTGTACTCACACACGCCGTGACGCAACTAAATAAGCGGTCGTTGAACCAAGCCACTCTCTCACCTTTGTTTGTTTCGACAACAAATGAATGATTGTTTTTGAGTGAGGAAACTATACATTTACCCTGTCAATAGCACCATTCTAGAATTATAACTTGCTCGATCCTAAGGGATTAGCTTCAGAAGATAGATCCATTTGGAGAATCGATACTGGTTCTTTGGTTTCAATGTTTTGCATCAGCTTTGAACTCTTGCCGCCCAATTTATGTTGGTTATTGATAAACGTATTTACATCACACTTTGTGTCAGTTTGCGACACAGTAAATCTAGCTATCTGAACGATCAGTCACTCATTTGTACAGTAAAATATACATCCAGATTATCACATTTATTATCCTTCTTCTTAAACCCATTCCACAAAGCGATTTTAGCGCAGCGACTACTCTAGATATCTAAATCTATGTTAAAGGATGAGAGCACGATAGTCGTAGGCATGTTCATATGACGTCACTTGCTTATGACGTCACATTTAACTTTTCGCAGATTGAGAGTCTGCTTGCTGACATAATCCAAAGAGGGTTTAATTGTCAAGTATTTTACAACCTATGTCCATTCAGCCTGTGAAGTCTTATACACCCCTACAATGGGTCTTAATGGCTCATCCATGTTAAACTCTGGCAGGGTATCTCAGTGGGCTCCGGACGTGTACAAGCAGCCACTAGGGGCCAGTCGTCTAAGACGCCGCGATTCGCTATGCAGAGTTCCGTCCTTTGGGCACGCTAGAAACCAATGATTGTGGGTTCGATTCCCGGTTCGCTCCGATTATGTTTCTAGCTTTGTCAGCACTATGCCCGTGCTCGTGGGTTTCACCGAAGTGGTAAACGTCAGAGACCTGCATCACTTCGGGATTTCCTCACACATTAAGTTAACACGCCGTGATATAACTGGAATACTGTTAAAAGCGGCGTTAAACCAAACTCACTCACTCACTCACAAGCAGCCACTCACACGCCAATACACGGTATATACGTGCAATAATATTGAACACGACCTTAAACGCCATTTCACCTCACCTCACCCTTGACATGTGATCTCACTTCCGTGAAGTAAATTTCAGTAAATTCCAGATAAGGCACATTTAAATGAGACAGATCAGTTCAGCCGACGAAGAATGTAAACGTGCCAGGTGTTGATGGCACGATGTTATTTGGACAGTTTCCCAAAATAGCTCACCTAATGAGCAGGCGGGACGTGTGAAAGGTTAATTCGGATCAAGAAGCGTCAATTACATGATACGTTGGAACGGTTCATTCTCACTACGCTGACTTTAAGAAACATATTGCTTGCATTGCGCCGAGCCTCGGTATTTCTTTGGTGTGCTGTACATGGTATTGCAACACATGGTGTTCTTACAGTCTTGCATTACACCGAGCCTCGGTATTTCTTTGGTGTGCTGTACATGCTATTGCAACACATGGTGTTCTTACAGTCTTGCATTACACCGAGCCTCGGTATTTCTATGATGTGCTGCACAATGTACATTGTGTATTGCAACACAGTGTGTTCTTACAGTCTTGCGTTACACCGAGCCTCGGTATTTCTTTGGTGTGCTGTACATGGTATTGCAACACATGGTGTTCTTACAGTCTTGCGTTACACTGAGCCTCGGTATTTCTATGATGTGCTGTACAATGTATTGCAACACAGGGTGTTCTACAGTCTTGCATTACGCCGAAGACAGCATTGTTATTTGTACACTATTATTTAACATCAACTGTGTACTTCGTCAACAAAACAAATGCGAATAGAGACAGGAATACATAGTATTAGATTTAAAGTTTACTTTTTCAATTATTATGCAATGTTGATGTCTCTATCTTCAACTGCATCTTCAAGTTCATTCAGTATGAGTTTCAGATCTTCATACCTTTTCCTTGACGGCCGATTCTGTCCTGCATGACTCAGTCTGTTTCAGACGATTTCTGCTTGAAGACGTTGGGTGTGACTGCCAAAAATCTTCTCAACTGTGCCACACCTCAGTGTAGGTTTTGATGCCGGGAGCATAATATAATCATCTAAAAGAACAAGGGAATCTGCGTTTTACAACCGAACGATATGACACATGAACATAATATCTACTTTTGAGAAACGTTGTTTTTTCTAAATTAAGCCAACGTGGGTGACTTAATGTTATTATTATCAATGAAATAGGACAATCTACCATGAAGTACTTCTATAATAGGTCTATTTTACTCGTAAAATGTTTCCCAAAGCAACTCAGTATTGTAATGGGCCTGTAGGAGTTAGTATCTAGTGAACACCTTTCCTTTTGAAATTCACACCAATTGGCCATGCATCGGGCAGGTTTTTGGTAGTGAATAGGGCAATAAAGTAATGAAGAAATATTGGAGCTAGCAATTCCAAGGAGATTACAATATCAATATACTAATTTACAATAAGATCTTATTTGATAACTTTGTAAAGCCTTACGTGTTTCGTTTATTGTGATACCAGGTGATCATCACGCATGGTCCTATTTGGAGATTCGTCTTCAATAACGATCTGGATTTACGTCTTGGTTTACCAGTATATATTTATAGTGTTCAGAAATTGTATCAAGATCAGGCTCAGTGGTATACACCTTTCTCTCATTCTTGTCAAAAGCCTTCGAATATACACGTGCTTTTTTTTTAGGTGCACATAAATCGTTCCTATGTATCTTTATGTTTGTCTGATATGCCTTAGATTTCTCTCCAAAATAAATCTGTTTTCAATTGTATTAGTTTTCTTTAATATGCTTTTAGCCTTTTGAGAGGAAATCTTACAATTTCATGTTTTGCATTCGCATCTGAACCAGGTTTCGGCTTTCCTTTATTGGGAGTGTCTATATCACGCCCGTCACAGGGTCTCACCCCGAATGTTGCACGCGTGGAATTTCGTTCGCTATTTTACTCAGTGCTCGGGCCAGCGCCACCCAATCTCGATGAACTTGCTTGTTTGACGAAACAGTCAACACGAGTTGATCAATGTTTCAAAAATATAACTGACTTTCAGCCTTCTCATATATTTTTCCATGATCAATATCAAAGCTATAGATTTCGGTTTCTGCAGTGCGGGTTTGATTTTCTGGAACTTTTAATGGATGTAGTGAAAATCTTATTGGACAGCGCACATCTGAAAACAATAAGCAATAACTTTTTTTTTATAACCTGATTTCAAATTCTTTAAATAAAGGAAGACACGTTGTCGATGAGATTGCATACTTGATAACACTCTTGTCTGGACAAGTAGCCTTCCCTATCATTTTACCTGGCTCGACCAAAACAGCAGAAGTGCACAGACAGGGGTAACGCTATCACCTGGTTTGAGGAATCAGGCACTTCGAACAAAGACAACGCTTTTGAAATTCACTCAATGGGATGGCCATATTAAGCATACTTTTTTTTTGATTGCAAAATCAATACCTTATGGTATTCCTCAAGTACTAATGTCATGTTAAACAGAAAATATGAATGTATCATCGAATAAAATCAGTTTTGTGTTCTTGGAAACTTATATTATCACTGTTATCAAGTGGATTCACACATTCAGGGTATTGTATTCGTTTCCTTATCCCATGCTCATTGAGATTAAAGTGCTACTCATTTGGACAATTGTCAGTAGCATTGATATTATCATCATGTATGTTTATTGGGGGTGTATTCACATAATGCTGGTGTTTCTTGGTGTGTTTGGGACCCACTGTTACAAGTTTTTTAACTGGAGTTAATAGTATTGCAAACACTATTCGTATTTATGACATTATGTCAAGTCAAATATTCTTGGTTTTACTTCAACATTATCGGGACTAGGTATTTCAAAGCAGCATTACTAATCTCAGAGGCATGATCATTTATTGCAATATGCTGCTCTTGTAGTGCGTCATTTGCAATAGCATTGCCAACATAGCTCCCACGTGGAGAATCACCAGCCGCCACACTAGTGTTAGGAGCTGTCTCAGTGACAACACTTTAGGTATGCTTCAACAGACTGTTGAGAGTTTTCTCACTTATCACAGAATATGAAATCTTACAGTGTTCAAAATTACACCGCCTATCCGGAATGCCATGCAGGAAATAGCTATGGGATCGTCTCCGTGGTCTGATGGAAAGAGCGTCTGTCCGGAGAGCAGAATGTCGATGGTTCTTACCAAGATACGTAAAATATCCTTTTTGTTGTTTTCCTGCTTTGCGTACCTCAGGGCTGGTCGGCTCGGAGCCAGTATGCTGAGTCTTATTGGGGTATATATGTTAACCCGCGGCATCGTATCTCGCGCGTGCAATCACCCACCATATACAAGCAATATTCTTGAACGCAAAGTTAAACCCCATTTCCCCTCACCTCACATAGCTATGGCTGTACACATGACTATCAGGATCATTACACTGGCTGGGTGTGTTTGCGCACGCTGGGTGAGGGGCCCGTGACATGGTGAGTTCATCTTCTGTCCACCAACGTATTCCAACGCGTGCCTCGAATTGGGTTGTGCTGATGAACTCTGCTGGGGAGCCGACACGGGGGTGGTATAACAAGCTTCTGCGGTACACTGTCAATACAGAGTCAAGAGATATGCGCCAGAATATCCCTCCTATATTTACCCACTTCCTCCTGGAACTGCTCCTTCATACTATTTATGTATGTTCATTCATATATGGGATGGGTCAGCATTGTTTAGCTCCGCTAATAGTTTTATGAAATTAGCAGGGTCTTTTACTTCACAATGATAAACATTCATTTACCATCAAATTAAGGAGCCGCAATTGAAACGTTTTTACATGTTGTCCAAATAAAAGGAAAGATCAGTTTGTGATTAATTAACTTTGGTTATTTATTAGACTGAAGGATTCCTGTAACTTGTAACATAAATTGGCATCAGAAGAACCATTCGGGTAAATATAAATTACTCCAGAACTGGATAATATAGTATTGATTGACGGCATATCACGTATTGGTTTGGGACAAATGTACAAGTTTCTGGATTTAACTGCTGAAGGTATGGGAGATATTGTCAGTGTAACATCAAACATTTGTGACATTGCCTGAGCATGGCCTATCCACGTCTGCCCAGGTAGCAAACAGAAGTATCTTTGAAGTAATAATGATATATGATTAAATTTTAGCGTGCACTAGTTCTGGTAGACAGATCTAATATAATCAAAGAATAGGTAGGTATTGATGAGTCTGTTCCAGGGGATAAAATCAGATTGCAACTGCGAACTGATACTATTGTTGGGATTATATTCGTGACAGTAAAGCTCAATAAAGACGCCATTATAAGGGAAACAGAGAGGAGGATCACAGATAATCCTGGAGTATATGAAAATGTCTTACGTGGGACATTCAGAAATCGCATGCATTCGTATTAACACAAAATAACTGTGAAATAAGTTGATTATTATAATTAAGAGAAGGCTGACAAATGGGCCCGAATGACAGTTCATATAACACTGCTACATGTATGGGGGTTTAAAGCAAGATCTACATTATGCAGACACATTTCAGAAACACCAAAACGCCTTTTACTTCGAAACCAGGGTCTCAGAGGGGATGTTGAAAAAAGTTTAGCAGGGATGGATAGTGTGAACCTTTAACGTTGTCACTGCATATGAATAAATCACAAAAACAGGTCATGATTGAAAAAAGGAGGAAACTGACATATAAATATGACATGGTTTGCAAACGCTATTGAGAAAAGGAATGTTTGCTACATAATTGTGATGGAAAAACGATTGTTCATAAGTTAAATGAAATATCACATCGAATATAACATGGAGACGCAAGGAAAATATAACATTCATGTACATCATAGTGAAATTCAAAATGTAAACTTAATGCTGTCCGTATAATGAGTGAGTGACTTAAAATGTAACATCAGCATTATTTCAGCAATATAGCGACGAGAAAACATGTTCATACAACTGAGTCATGACCAGAAAGATATTTATTTTAGCAATATCACTATTTTTATTTACAACTGTTTAAAACACGGGCTATAAGCAACCAGAAACCAAAGCTAGGCCACCTCGCTGTGGAACTCTGAACTCGTATGAACTCCAAAATCAGAATAGTGAAAAGAGAGCCGTGTTGCTTAAATATGATACCTTCCAGTTAAATTGGAATACTGACTACAGACAGAAGTTTGATTACATGTGTGAATCTCATGTCAAAATCTTTTTAGTTTTTTCTTTCAAGAGGTTGTTCAGAGAGAAAACCATCTTCTGACATCAGTTAATTCTCTTGCCTCGGGAAGATGAGAGAAAAAAAAAGAAAGAAAGAAAGGGAGTGCGTGAGTGATTGAGTTGTGTTTAACGCCGCTTTTAACAGTATTCCAGTTATATCATGGCGCGGCAACTTAACGTGGGAGGAAAGCTCGAAGTGATGAAGGTCTCAGACGGTTACCACTTCGGTGAAACCCACGAGCACGGTAACGGTGCTGACAAACCTAGAAACATAATCGGGGCGAACCGGGAAAGAGATTGAGGTGAGGTGAGGTGAAATTGGGTTTAACGTCGCGTCCAAGTTTATCGCACTTATATAGCGACGAGCATGTACGTGTGTGTGTTTGTGTGGCTGCTTGTACTAGTTCTGGACTGATGCCGATTTATAGTGCCAGCCCACTGAGATACCATGCCAGAGTTTAACATGAATACCCAACTCAGACACAGTGTACTGACTCCGAGCCGACCAGTCCTTGTTTTAGCCCCTTAATGCCGAGCGCCAGACAGGGTCACAACAAGTACCATTTTTAAACGTCTTTTGGTATGACGCGGTCGGGGATCGAACCCCGGACCTTCCGCTCTCCGGGCGGACGCTCTACCACTAGACCACGGAAGAAAGAGATTGAGATGATGTCAATGCATGTTCATACTGATAGTCTCGATCTAGTTCTCGCTGGTTGCAGTGTTCCGTGAATCGTCTCTATCTGACTACAAACATCAATGGTTGCTGTCTATCTTCTTCACCCTGTCGGAAGTCGTAAGGTGTTGGTTCAGGTGTTGTTGACGCAGTTTCGAATTCACAAAATTCTGTGCAAATGTTTTGATGGCAAAGATCATTTAAATAATTTGCGTGAAGGTGTGATACGAGAAGGTATACTGAACCAAAAGTCCAGTGAATACTATTAATTTAATTTGTAACGGCGGCCAGATGATTTGCAAACAACGAATTTATTATCCTGCCTTGTAGTTTGGCCTTGAAATTTGTGTTTTCTGTTACTACAAGGACTGGTCGGCTCGGAGTTAGTATATTGTGTCTGAGTGGGTTATCCATGTTAAACATGCTATCTCAGTCGGCTAGCACTATATAACTGGCTAGAGTCCGGACTAGTACAAACAGACACACCCACGCACGCACGCATGCACGCACGCTAGCACACAGACATGTCGCTACATAAGTGCAATAATCTTAAACGCGACGTTAAACCCGATTTTACCCCCCTCACCTCACCTGAATCGTGTCAGATTCATTCGCCGATGAGTGAGTGAGTGAGTGTGGTTTTACGCCGCTTTTAGCAACATTCCAACAATATGACGGCATGGGACACCAGAAATGGGCTTCACACGTTGTACCGATATCGGGAATCGAACCCGGGTCTTCGGCGTGACGAGCGAACGCTTTAACCATTAGGCTACCCGACCGCCCCCATTTGCCGATGGAGAGGATTATTTTCTTTTTTCTGGTTTGTTGTCTGTTTTCCTGCCTTTTGCTTACTAGACATTGCTCAGACAGTTTAATGTTATATCTCATTCCGCTTCCAGTAAAAGGACATTAGTTCAGAAACTAGTTAGAAGCAAAACAACGCCGTCAACTCGTAAGAGAGCAAACCTACAGCCGCCGATGCAATTCCCTACTTTGACTTATACCCAATGTCCCCCTGATGTATTTGTTTATGACGGGTGCCACCGGTAGGGCAGTATACGCTCACCTCTTCGCGATCACCATGTGATATGGAAGGGGGTTTGTCGCTTTTATTTGACAGTTTTAAAACCTACGTACGTATATTTGGGATTATATTGCTAACCGATGGCATACGCTGAATGTGCGTCAAAGTTTAACAAGGTGACATTGCGGAAAATAAGCTCAAGTGTTGCAATTAAGCGAACAACTTATGCCTTTAAGTAGAACACCGTAAACATTGTCGTTTCAATGGGGTTTTTTCACAACTTTGTTACACAATGTCTGTTTTATTTTTAGTTGACCCTGATAACACTTTTCTTTCTCTGATAAATTAATAAGCGAAAAATATCTTAGTATTCATTACTGTGCCAGTACTCTCGAATAAAGTAAAGGCTCGTAATCACTGCTAACAAAGTTACGAAAATGAACATCATTATTTGTTTCGGTATTCCTGTTATTTCTGTCATTCACAGCATTAATCAGGACAAAAACAAAGTAACCGCGGAAGGAATAGCTTCCGATTCATCTCATAGCCCCATGCCTTGATTGTCAGGTCGAACCAGTGGATCATTTGGTAATTCTATTGGGTTTTCTTTAAGCACTTTGACAATTCCAGTGGTTTGGCTTCCAATTATGAAGAATTGCAACTGACATATTAACGATATCGTTTCGCGCACTACAAGAAGGTGTGTCTAAAAATCTATTCTACAACAAATTTCAGGAATCGATCGAGGAAGACTTACAGCCTGACATTTACACAATGTATCCCTGAAGGCGAGTTACGGCACCAGTCATTGACCTTGCAACTCTCAGGAAATTCATCTCGACGAAGAAAACTAATGCGTAAACCTACGCTCCGTCTTTGGTTATGTGACTTACAAATCTCGTAAATGAATCAAAATATAACGAATGTGAATAATGTAGACAATGTCTGCCGTTGTTTTCAACTGTTAACAGCAAAGTGGCTTCCTTTGAAGTTTTCGGTGTATGTCTGTTTCACATTGCGGCATTAATCTTCTTCAGGATAGAGACTAGTACACACGACGGATTAATGACCTGTATCAATTTCACCGTCGACATGATGGATATTTCAATTTAAACATAAACAACCGTCATTACAATGTAGGTTGGCAAAGGGTGTATCTTAACCGTCTGGTGCAATATTTGAGCGTATCTTATCTATTGAAAGTGTCGGACATGCGTCATGTGGAAATGCGGATGTGCGTTTAACATAGAGTCAGCAATTCAATATGCTGCATGTCGTTAACTAACGTATCATTTGAGATAACAATATTATTTTTTCTTTGTCCCGGATGAGCAGGTTGATAGTTGCTTTTTGTTATTTTGGAATTTGCATTTTTGTCCCGGTGTTTGGGTTTATGCCTTAC
Source organism: Haliotis rufescens (assembly GCF_023055435.1). Lineage (NCBI taxonomy): Eukaryota > Metazoa > Mollusca > Gastropoda > Lepetellida > Haliotidae > Haliotis > Haliotis rufescens. The sequence goes on along the minus strand of NW_025963779.1, from coordinate 52,225,417 downwards.
GTGAAGGGGCATGGATTACCATGTAGCCATAGTTGTAGTAAAAATCTGTGCATATCTCCGTCCCTTAGCAGTACCAGAACGATTGTCAAGTGTGATGCCAAACCAAGGATCATAAGCGTAATCGAAGTGAACCTGGAATTTGATCGCGAACACATAACCAACTGATCCTACCTCAATTTAGAAAAGCAACTCCGCGTTAGATCATTGAAGCAGCCCTGTCTTTATTTCTGACGTGAAGGAATAATACCCATAACTTCATTTGAGAAAAACAATGACGCACTATCTTTGTATTTGGTTTGGTGAGCGTTTTCAAATTGAACATATACCCATCCTGAAGAGATATCAGCTATGTGCTTCTAAATGTCAGATGTCCTGCCACTTCTGTATTCAGCATTAAGAAATATAACACATGATCCTTCTACTCGAAAATTTGATATATATCCCGTCTTGTCGACACGAGTTCCGGATATTATGAAGCCTGATTTAAGTAATTCCCATGAAGTGCTCGAGGCAGCAGTACGATGCTATCGTACTCTAAGAAAATGATACCCTGACTGTCTAAACAATTAATGGGGCAAAATTACATTGCTCTCTCTTCGCTGGTCGCAATAGCAACCCGAGTATGAAAGATCAGACACCTTGATGCCAATCATTGCTCGTCAAAGCTCAGACCTCTAGGGATTCAACGGACTACAGTGATTGCCCCGGTCAGTGACAGATCAGATGAAGACTGACCCCAAAATGGACATTGATCGATGTGATAAGTCATGACTGCAACATTAGAGGTACCTAATAGGGAAGAGTGTTATCGTTGTGGTCATCGGAACCGTGACACTAGAGAAGGCTGATGTTACACTATTTATCCGTTTCCTATCACTGCGACAAATGAATAGTTTTTTACATTGTCTAGAATATTTGAATTAAATTAGCGTTGTAAGTGTAGGAAGGAAGGGGCAAATGGTATAGTGTCTCTGTGTACTACGAAACGTGGAACAGAATCTTATATTTACATCCCAGCATGTGTGCATCTATTAGATGTCGCTGTGTGTGTCCTGGGCTAGAACATGTTGTATCAGAGTGAACCGACAATACATATGTACTACTGACGAGGTAGTGTCAGATGTATCCCGTTACACATACACAGTACTGACGATGTGGTGTCAGAGATATCCCGTACAACATACACAGTACTGACGATGTAGTGTCAGAGATATCCCGTTACACATACACAGTACTGACGATGTAGTGTCAGAGATATCCCGTAACACATACACAGTACTGACGATGTGGTGTCAGAGATATTCCCGTAACACATACATAGTACTGACGATGTGGTGTCAGAGATATCCCGTAACACATACACAGTACTGACGATGTAGTGCCAGAGATATCCCGTAACACATACACAGTACTGACGATGTGGTGTCAGATGTATCCCGTTACACATACACAGTACTGACGATGTGGTGTCAGAGATATCCCGTACAACATACACAGTACTGACGATGTAGTGTCAGAGATATCCCGTAACACATACACAGTACTGACGATGTAGTGCCAGAGATATCCCGTAACACATACACAGTACTGACGATGTGGTGTCAGAGATATTCCCGTAACACATACATAGTACTGACGATGTGGTGTCAGAGATATCCCGTAACACATACACAGTACTGACGATGTAGTGCCAGAGATATCCCGTAACACATACACAGTACTGACGATGTGGTGTCAGAGATATTCCCTTAACACATACACATTACTGACGATGTGGTGTCAGAGATATCCCGTAACACATACACAGTACTGACGATGTAGTGTCAGAGATATCCCGTAACACATAGACAGTACTGACGATGTAGTGCCAGAGATATCCCGTAACACATACACAGTAGTGACGAGGTAGTGTCAATACATATCCCGCGCCCAGTCAAGACGATCTGATCGATAATCAAGATCTTTATTGTGATACATCGCGAAGTTAATCAAATCACGTGAGCGCCTTGATTAAAAACATGAAAAGATTTGGAAAATATCTGTTGACAAGGAGTTGGCGGTACACATGCTTTGCAAATCTTGCAATCGACCGAAATCAGCACGACAGTTTACGTACCGGATTTCGATTTCGTTGCGCGATTGTGATTGGACTGTGCATTGATTCGTTAGTCCAGCCAAAATGTAACTCCATAATACCAGCCTAGTTCGGCAAGGGTGGAAACTGGACATTAATAGTCAGTTAACTCTCCTGTCTCGGGAAGATGGCGTAGTACTTACGTGTAACAATAGTGATCACATTCGTTAATTCTTTCAAGCAACAAGTGCCCTTTTTGCACAACGACGTATTGTCTAATTATAAGGGGCCGTGTATTTGATATTATAGGAGTTTATAATAGGAGATATTATAGGGGGTGTGGATGGTTGTTGTGCTTGGGGATTCACTATTCCTAGTTTTCTGCGTAAAACCTATTTTTTCAAGTGTTTCCAAGAACAGATTCCTTTTTGCAAATAAACAGAATTTCAAATGGTCGATACCTAAGTATGTCATATTTGGATACCTAAGTATGTCTGGTCATTTTTCAAGATATGTTTGGTTCTTTTCAGGGTAAATTATCCGAGCGTTGATCATTGGTAAAACATTTTATTAATATCATAATAATAGCTACGCTTTGACTCAGTATAACATTTCCCTTTGTGTCATGTTCATATGTCTTTGATATAGTGAATGCAAAATAAAGACTCCAGGTAATTAGTCAAAGAAGACAGTGCTCTCGTCATGCAGAAAGAGCCAAGAGGGATATGAACTAATTTCGTCTTTCCTTAGACTCCAAAAGGATCTTTGTTCTCTGGATATTCCTGGTATGATTTGTGCATTAAACCAAGAAGCTAGGCTTCTTTTATGAGCGAAAACATATATGCAGCTTCACGGGTGTCTTTGCAAAGGCAGCTGACTCGGACGTATTTTTACATATGGAAGGCTAACATGTGTTCAATCATGTGTGAGGCTATTTTGTTCTTTCCACCTGTTTGAACTGCGTTGTTACTACGCCAATTGCCAAACAGAATAGTTAGTGAATAAACAAAGAGCTACGAGAAATTACAGATTATCTGACCCGAGGGAATGAAGGCTGACTTACAATAAACAAATAACAATGCTAAATCATATGTCCTAAACAATGTGTAATTCCTAGAAACTATATGGAATGTCACTCGTGCATAGAAACCTCGATGAAGTCAAAGTATTGTTCAGATGTCACACTGTTATCAATATGAGACGTTCTGGTCATCATGTTTTCTCAATGATCTAATGTGAAGTAACGCTTCAACTGATCTGTACCAGCATAGAGACTCGCGGATATGCACATGTGCAAATATAGGCAAGCTATTACACTCGATCGCTCTACCAATGATGTTAAAAGTCATATCAAAGCATTTAAGTCCTTTCGCTTTACTTTACATTATAAAAAGAAAAGGTTCGTGATTAAGTGAGATGGGTTTTACGCCGCTTTCAACAGTATTCCAATTATATCACGACGAGTCAACTTAATGTGTGAGGAAAGCCCGAAGTGATACAGATCGCAGTCGTTTACAAGTTTGGTCAAACCCATGAGCACAGGTATGGTGCTGTCATCCCTTGAAACATAGCTGGGTTGAACTGGGATTCGAACCAGCGATTATATTTTTTCTGATGGTCCAAAGGACGTACAACTACACATCAATTTGTGGCACCTTTGGCTACCAGGACACCCGTGCCCCCATTAAGAAAAGGGTTAATGAAATGCAATTTACATCTTTGCTCAGACAGAACATTAATACAGACTATCAAACCGCGTTTTCGCATATCACATCCTCAATTCACTTTGATGCAAACAAAGTCCCAGTTACCGAGTTGTACCCAAATCATAAACAATTCAGTGCCGCATCATTAAGGATGATAAGTCGTCAGAGAACACTATATTTTTGTGCGGAGTTGTACCCATGGAACGATCAGCACGTTTCCCTATGATCTATTGACAGATGGTCAGTGACTTCAGATCGTGTTGTGGGAAAGTAGCGTGTGGTCCTTCTCGCTTCAGATTTAATAATGGCATTGTTCCTCATTAATCGTTGCTCGCATCAGGTGGGGGAGTTTCGGCAGGAAATTGTGGAGTTATCTGGAGTTCGATTATGTCCAATGTGTGTTTGCTTGTGCATTAGGATCGAGAGATTTAGGCGCTGCGATAGTATTGTTTGGATTATGTCTTTACATTTCATCATTTACATGATAAGGAGAGTTATGTATTTCAGATAGACTGAATGAGTGATTTCAGTTCACTGACAGACAGTTCAATACGGCAGTAAAATACACGAGCAAGGATATTTTGCTCAGGTGGTGAAATGTGGTTTAACGTCGTGTCCAAGATTGTTGCACTTATATAGCGACGTGCATGCACATGTGTGTGTGTGTGTGTGTGTGTGTGTGTGTGTGTGTGTGTGTGTGTGTGTGTGTGTGTGTGTGTGTCTGCTTGTACTAGTCTGGACTGATGCCGATTGTATTGTGATAGTCCACTGAGATACCATGCCGCAGTTTAACAGTCATGAATGCCCCACTCGGACACAGTGTACTGACTCCGAGCCGAACAGTCCTTGTTTTAGCCCCTTAATGCCGAGCGCCAGGCAGGGTAACAACAAGTATCATATTTTAACGTCTTTTGGTATAACGCTGCCGGTGAACGAACCTGCTCCAATACTAAACCACGGAGGCGGTCCACCCCACGTTGAGTTATGAGAGACGATAAAAAGACATATACAATCATACTAAAATATATTACATAAAATATTCGATCTTTTGGCGATAATAACAGGGTAGGTCTTGGCAGATGGTAAACATACTCCTGGGATGGAGAGTACAAAACTGCTTATATTGTCAGTGTGGTGACGTGCAATCACACAATCCTCTGTAATAACATGCCACATGGACAATGCTAGTAGCCAGACATGTCACTGCAACGCGCTTCAAGAAGGCAAACAAACAAGCTACACTAAGATTTGTTTTGTTTTAGTGAAACTCGAATAACATTAACATCATTAGAAAGTTTATCTCCTCCGTATGTATAGCGTCTGACAATTTACAACCTGATGTCATAGAGCTAAGTAAATGTCTTATTAAGGCTAGCTCTAACCATATCCCCCAACGTGTAAATGGATCACATTAGAAGCCCTATTGTAAAAATTGATAGGTTAAATGATCCTATGAAATAAGGGTGGCCAGAAGAGAATGGATAGCGGACAATAGACCACATTTTCACAACCTAAAAGAATCTAATCTCCAGGGCCTGATGGTATCACAAATGAGCACCTAATATTGGGAGAAGAGGCGCTTGTGGTTACACTCAGTACTATCCATGTGCCTTCAGACAAGGTACCATCATACCTATTTAAGGCAAAAACGACAAACACGATCCACGTAATTACAGGGCAAACTCTTACATCGCGTCCATATAAATCTTAGAGAAAATCATTTTAAGTAGAAGAGAAAAATAGTCACTCAGTAACTCCAATCCTCCGACTTTTTACAATTTGGTTTCAGAAAGGAACACTGAGCAATCATGTCTCTATTCACCGTCTACGCAATTTCTACCTAGAAAGAGAATCGCAAGTGTTTGCTGCCTTTTTAGATAATGAAAGCTTAATGTTTTCGATCGTATTTGACACGACGGTCTATTCGTCAAATTCCATGAACTTGGTGTCACAAGCAAATATTGGAACCTACTTTTCCATAGCTGTAGGGACAGCTTGGCTTTTATATCATACAACGGAGAAAGATCTGATGAGTTTCCCATAAAACAAGGTGTTTGGCAAGGTCGAGTTATATCAGCATGGTTCTTTCTCGTTTTCATAAATGATCTTATATGTGAATTAAGGGGAGCAAACAATCGCCTCTCTGTTCATGGAATCTATACACCCTGTGTTTTATTGTCCGTTGATACAACAGGCGGCTTACAGTCACAAAGTACCTATGTTGTGCTCTCATTAATCACAGAGCTTTGATGTCTCTTATCAGTCCCTTAACTCCTTAAATATCATGAGATGGATAACAGTCATGTCTATTATCGACATCACAATATGATAAATATGTACATGATTGTCACAGATACCTTTGCCGTTGAGAAACATGCTCCTGCTTTAAAGAAGCATTTAGTCATCGATTTACTAAGCTTGGAGGCAAGAAAGACCAGCTATAGCGAGTAAATTGTGACATGCTGTCTTGTGATGTCCATACTGTTGAGCCCATGCTAAACACTACCAGTTTCCTCGGGCGAACATAACGTGCGGAGCAGAAAATAAAGTTGCATGTCTTTCTGTAATTGGCATGTGTTCAGTGGAAAGCATTTAGTTCTTCTGGTTTGAATTGCTAAGTGACAGGAAGTCCTTTTCATTGTTTTGCAGCACAGTTGATATCATCTTCAGATCAGTTTAGAGAGGAGAGAGACATTATTTCCTCAAGTATGCATGTATGAACGCCATACGGCCATAATGCATATCTTTTTTCGAGACATATGAGCTACAAGAGTCATTAAGACCGAGTACAGTGTCAAATGTCACGACAGTTGACATGAGAAAGTATTTTTTACATCTGATTATGTCATTTGGGGACACCATAAACAGGATTGACATTTTGTACATTGAAAATAAACGACAAACCAAACTTCCATAATCATTGGTATCTCTATTGAAAGTCAATTGTACCATTCCGACAACATCGTAAGCATGTGTTGATGAATTACTTACAATAGTAATGATAACAGGTACTCGCAAAAAGGTGAGCGTTTCCTTCACCATCGGTGGCACCTGTCCCACATGCAAGATCTAATTTAAGCTAATTGATTGTTAATAAGTATTTCATTTGAGTGTAGCCTTGAGGAAATTCATCATGGACAATTAAATAGAGATAATGATCCGTGTGTGTTAACAATTTCAACTCTACAGCGACCACTGTCATTGGGTGATACATCACATAATCATATTTTAATATTATTTTTAAATCCAAACATATTTACACATTAAATACTGGAATGTCATACTATTGAATATGTTGATATTGCTTAGACAACTACAGCAGCATGCGAGAATCATCAAATTATAGAAAGGGACAATGTAATTACAAGGGCGGTGGTTAAAGCGTTCGCTCGTCACGCCGAAGACCCGGGTTCGATTCCCGATATGGTTACAATTTGTGAAGCCCATTTCTAGTGTTCCCCGCCGTGATATTGCTGGAATATTGCTAAAAGCGGCTTAAAACCATACTCACTCACTCACTCACTCACTCACTCACTCAATGTAAGTACATTTTGTAAGACAAACTTGAATTGGGTTTAACGCCACATTGAGCTGTATTCCAGTTACATCACGGCGTGTCAGTTTTATGTGGGGAAATAGCCCGAAGTGATGCAGGTCTTAGACCACCTCGGTGAAACCCACGTGCACGGCTATGCTGATAAACATACAAACATAATCGTGGCGAACCGGGACTCGACGCGACGATCATAGGATTCTGGCGTGCCCAGGAACGCAACTCTGCACAGCGAATTGCGGTGCCTTAGACGACTGGGCCACAAACGTGAGGTATTTTGGATCTAAGCTGAATACAATGGTCTATAAAACATATTTAATTTATGTATTATACTATTCCTCATTTGTAATCACAAATTTCTGTTTGTTTCAGCAAAATGGATCCCAACTTTTGTAATGGCAGTGTTTGCTACAATCAATCAGGTAAACCTGTTTAAATGTATTTAATCTCAAACACAATTGACGCAGCAAAGTCTTCCCGTAATTGAGCCCGGCTTTCTTCATATTCTGTGGGGCCGCCTGGAGAGCGTAAAATCCGAGGTTCGATCCCCGGCCGCGTCAAACCATAAGACGTTAAAAGATGCTACTTGTTGTTACCCTGTCTGCCACCCGGCATTAAGGGGCTAAAACAAGTCAGTATACTGTGCCTGAGTGGGGTATTCATATTACACTGCGGCGTGGTATTTCAGTGGTCTAGTGCTATCATATCGGCATCAGTCCGGACTAGTACAAGCAGCCACACACACACTCGTGCAAGAACGTCGCCATATAAAGCGTCATAACCTTGGACGTTAAGGGCCAGTTCACCTCACACCGGGAAAGAGGCTCCAATATTTAATCTAACAAATGAGTCATGGATATAAAGCCCCATGGGAAGTTAGAACAGATACTATCAATATAACTTTACATAGGTAACTAGACATTCATTTCATAAGCAGACAAGGGCATAGTTTGGGACTTGTGTGCGAGTAAGAATGGTTTTAAGTCACCTCTGGCAATATTCCAGCAATACCGGGGGAACCAAGGCATTAATTAACCACAAGACCATCCCCCATCCGACATACTCTATCTGGCATCTGATCTGATCTGATCAATCACTGCCACAGCCTCACCAATTAAAATGAACTTCATCACGTCTATGAGAGCGAGCGTCAAGTTAGACGTTAGATTTGAACAATCAATGCCACATGTGGTAAAACTGATGAACAAGGTCAGATTAAAGATTGAACACAACTTCTGCCAAAGGCTAAATTTATTTATGGTTTCTTCTTACTGTCTTAAAACCTGTCTGATGACTGAACAAAACTTGTGCATTGAAACCATGTTGTTATTTGTTTTCAGCGCCAATGATGAACATGAAACCGGACGATTGGGGATTCATTTTCAAGGTCATTTTCACGCCAATTATCGCCTTGGTAGGAATTGTTGGAAACTGTCTCTCATTCATGGTCATGAAAACAAGGATGTTGCGTGAAAAATCCTACAGTCATTACCTTTGCGCACTAGCAGTGTTCGACAGTTTGTCCCTAGTAGCAGTGCAAGTGAAAACAGCTGATGAACTGCTCTACTACCTTCACAAGCCAAGTCTGTTCACCTACTTCACCGACGCAGGATGTAAACTATATGTATTCACTGAATGTATGTGTTATTTGATGTCGTCTTGGCTTATTGTGTGTATGGCCCAGGAAAGGCTAATTGTTGTGTTCATGCCCTTCAAGAAGCATGTGTTGTGCACACAACGTGGCGCCGTGGTAATCATACTAGCTATCTTCGTTGTTATGTCCTATACCCAGATGTTCCGACTCATCATGGTTACCAAGATAGGGGACAAATGTGAAGGCCGGCCGGAACTATCCGCTATTTATACGTCTCTCCATGTGTATTTCTATCAGTTTGCGTTGTGCTTCATCCTTCCTATCCTTATCGTGTCCATCTGCAACATATCTGTCCTGTGTAAGATCCGGAGCGTCAGTCGAGCAATGGCGGATGAGAACTCGTCGTCCACGAGATTAACACGAGGAGCAGCGAGACGTCACAAGACCACTATGATGCTACTAACAATCTGCTTCATGTACATCATAACCCTTTTGCCTGTAATCACCGTCACTATGATAGTGTTCGTCTACCTGAATTGTTACCCGTTACATGCCCCTTACGTTTTCATCACCATTACACCTTGGACACATGTTGCCACTGTCGTCTCACAAATTAATTACGCGGCAAACTTTTTCATATACGTTGTGTCAGGCAAGAACTTCCGTGTTGAACTCAGAAGAATATTTTCGAGAGAAAGAGGAAGTAACCTAAACAGTTCCAAGACACGGGAAGAGATAATGCTCCTCTGATGTCCTACTCACCATGCCATATCCGGGGTTTGCAGAGGCCAGGGAAAATATCACTTTATGATGCATGATTATTTTCAATATGACGGGAACAACGGATAACGAGTAGTGTATTTGTCTGTCATTAATCATCCTAAATGTTACACATTATCTCGTTTAGAGTGGAGCTTCTGGTAATGGCTTATTCACATGTGGACGGTTTACATTAAGCCAAATCACCATAGCTCGAGTATCGTTTTCAATGGGTACGTTGTAACATTATGTTTTTCTTAAACTTTTTCTTGATACTTTTATACCAATGCTAATAATGGTTACAAAGCCATATTCCGGATGAATTACGATATCTTCACAACTGACAGAAGCACATAGTAAAAAGACACCTGGATTTTGAACCTGACTTGCAAATTGCAATGGATCTTTGTTAAAGTAAATTTGACATTAATAGAAACAACCATCTTTAGCAGCATTAAACAGACAAATTACAAGACGTAACTGGATTGACATCGTTTTCAATTTCTGGCCCTTCATTGTACTTGGAAAATGACTTTTTATGATAGATGATAATCATCATTATTGGCACATATATAAGCTATTTGTGTGATACGTTATACCTGTATCTTCATCTGCAATACATGTATTTATGTCCAATACTAGATGTGATTGTGTAAACTGTTTTGTCATTTGAATCGAATGTTATTTATGTCTGATATTCACGTTGTTTATCTATTATATATGAAATTGTAGCTTACTGTGATTACTTTTGATCTAGGCAGTTAGATGAATGTGTGTTTCATAAATCATAAAACGTTGATCGTGCCTAATGATATTGCTCAATCCTTCCTATATGTCGTACATACTCGTATATGACTTGTGTCATTGTGAATATGTCGTTAAGTGCGAATCTACCTGGTGCCCCGGTTTTGATGACATTGTTTCAATAAGCATTTTCCATGACAGTTTCGAGAGTTTACTGTTACTTTTAAGGAGATGTGTCATGCACCAGCATAGTTGTAATGCTACATCAACACTGCCAATAACAAGCAAACATTAAGGCATCTTCAGCCCCGAGATGCTGGTTATCCAAAGATGAATTCAAAATGGGCGGACGACATTATTATAATATCATGTATATTTTTCTCTTCGGCGCATTGTAATTCGAACTAAAAGCATTCCATATTTTTTCACATTTCTGAAACTGTTCACCAGGTGTAAATAGGTGTGAAATGTACGTGTTATGGCTTTGAAAGAAACACGTGTGTTGAATGTAGCAGTAGTGCTTAAAATACATACATTAACATATTGGTATTTTTGACGCTTGCATAGGTTGTGCTTGTTGGACATATTTGTGATAGTGTAACAGTGAAGTGTTTTGGCACGTAGCATCTATTAATGTTATTGAATTATGACAGCTATACACATGATGTATCTCTCTAACCCAACCGATAATGTGTTTGATGGGTACGTTTCTTAAAATGAAAAAGGATGTAATTAGTCGCACAATGTATTTTAGGGGTCTTTCTATCCACCAACATGTTGTGTCTTTTATTTGAAAGTGAAATATTTTCTTTCTATAATGAGGGTAATTATTTACTGATATATTCATATTCATAAAAAAAACCTTCGGTTTATAGAGTACTCGATTCAACTAGCCAGCGCTGTTTATTTTTCCAGCCTATGAACACCGTTATTGTCCGGTGAGAAACTAAAGGATGCACACGTTGGATTTAATTAACTTGCAGCTAAACTGAAGCTCTTTTGGTACAATTAGCCCCTTCTTAAGTATATTTAGAACGTCATGACAACGCCATATTTACAGTAACGTTTGTAAAATAATTTCTTACTTTTAGGAAAGGAACCTAGGGGATGTTACTTACATACAGGTGTGATTAAGAGGGATTTTGTTATGTTTTGCAAATATTTTTATATGTGAAAGCATTGATAATGAAATCGACAATAATTTTGTATTGTTGTGTTAATGGGTAAATGGGGTTTTACGACTCCGGAACAACAGGATTGGGATTAACACGTTGAACCTCAGTGGGGATCTGAACTTTGTCCGTACGAGAGAACATTCTGACCACGAATCCCCATCGTCACTATCCAATGTTTGATATACAGCATCAGTTGCATGTTGGTCAGTGTACATGTCAGCATATGTGATATACAATGGTGTCTTGTTCATTCTTTCTATCATAGTTTTGAATCACGTTATCATGACATGTACATGTATTCGTCCATATTGTTTGTCTTTTCACAATAAATTCACAGTAGGTTAAATAAGGCCGAAACAGTGTTTCCTTTATCATTGATCTCATTGGACAAACTGACCTGTCCCTTTCCCCAGCGTACAACGGGTATAATATTAAATGTGTGCATTCTTCCTATACTGGCAGAAGGGGGAAAAACAGGGAGATTTGCTCAACACACAGAGGGGAGAATCAAAATATCTGTTTGGCATCAATATGATTTTGTTGTACGATGCGTATTGTTTTGCATATCAAGATCAACATTGATATATGCTAACATTTTCATGGCAACTAAATGGGGCTTTTACTCGCCATGGTAGCGGTGGACAGATTGCACAGTGGTCGCAGTTACTATAAAGAAGCCATCGAGCTACAGTCACACAAAGGCTCGAAGACCAAGTAAAACATGGCTTAAATACGTCACAGTTATATTCTCTTTCGCTACACGACCCCACTGATTTTCAACCTTTGCGACAAGTTGATTAACATATCTAGCAAAACATGAACAGAAAACGTCGTGACGCTAATATTAACACAGTAATGTAAGCCTGGTTTGGGAATAAGCAGTGAAAGATTCAGTGGTCGTCGGTTACCTTTATGCTGACTCACATTGGTATACATGTAACCGACAGATATGGTTTTACGTAACTCATTCACAGGTTGAATGGTAAATCATTCACATTCGTTGAGTACTGTTCGTAATATCCCGTTCACCCCTTACAAACGGTGTGCTGTCTAACTGAAATCCACTGTACCGAAAGGAAAGAGTGAGTGAGATGGTTTAATGCCGCTTTGAACGGTATTTCAGTTATATCACGGCGTGTCTGCTTGGTTTTGGAGGAAAGCCCGAAGTGATGAGTGTGTTAGATGTTTACCACTTTGGTGAAACAGGAAAACGAGTATGATGCCGACAACTCTGGAAACGTATCGAAAAATCGAACCCAAAATGCCATGTTTCGGGGATGCCCAAGGGACGCAACTCAAGACAGCAAATTGCTTCTACTCAGAAGACTGGGCGACCCATGCCCTCCAAGAAGGAAGGATAACAGAAATGCTAACTGCAAATCATGGAGTCTATCTACATGTATGTTTATGTATGGCCTACTCGCAGGCTATCGAGACAGTGACAGCGGGATGTCGAGATTTAGTTTGCAAAATATATATTTTAGACACTGTAACAGCATCAGTTTGTATGTCATGGCGCACCGTGGATATTCTAAGGGATACACAAATATGATAAGAAAGACATATCACATAATACCTGATAACTCATTACTGAGTTCTGTTTCCGTTTAGAACAGATTGGCTACTGACTACGGAGCAATCTTGTTTAGTGATGGGCTTATCGTCTGGATAAAGATCTTGTGATTTTTCCGAAAAGGAATCCATCCAAGTAAAAAAAAATGATCATAAATCAAAATGATAATAAAATGACATTCGCAAGACGATGGATGGCATGCCTATTGCAAAATGGGTTAAACCGTTTTGACCGTTAAGATGGATTAAAACTTAAAGATCGACGGAATGTTTTATCATGAACAAAAACGTCCCAGCACCTGTGCTCCACACATCAACATATTTCCCTCGAGATGAACACAGATACAGTCAACGTACATAAAGTACCCCGAGCGCATGCCAGGACCTCTGTCTAATTCCGTTGTAATTGGTTGGTACGTTCAGAAAGAACTCTCCGTTTTCGTGGCTGCAGTAAGCGTACATAAAGTAACACGTGTATACACCAGTATCTGTCGCAGTTTGTGTGTGCGATCAAATAGGGCAATAAAAGAAACGGTTTCAACAATCCAATAGTCAGGGGGCGCGGTGACCCAGTCGTCTAAGGCGCTGTAATTAGCTGTGCAAAGTTGCATTCCTTGGGCACGCCAGAAAGCTTTGACAGTGGGTTGGAATCCCGGTTCGCACCGATTATGTTTCTAGGTTTGTCAGCATCATACCCGTACTCGTGGTAAACATATAAGGTTTGCATCACTTTGGACTTTGCTCCCACATGAAGTTGACACGCCGTGATGTAACTCGAATACTGTTCAGAGTCGCGTAAACCCAGCTCAATCACTCACTCCAATGACCATTTTCTCCCCTCATACCAATCACATTATGACCATGTACATGTGTGTGTTTTCACATGCTGGCAGAAACATTTTATGGCGATCATATATGATTTTTAAATACTGGTATGTTGTAACAGTCGGATAATCTAAATGTGCCTTCCACACTGGAACGAATTGTCTTTGTTGATGAGAAGTTCACGTTCAAAATATTTCAGTAGTATTTCTGAAAATTTCATTCATTTATCCGAGTAGAATGTTCCTCATCGTGTAGGGGAACTTTTTACTCTTCGGTGGCAATTTCCAATGCCCATCATATCCACCTATTGTTCTTTACGAATTTAGAAATCTATTTTAGCGTATCCAGTTGAAAGGCATTGTGTTTTTGCGATTTCATTAAATTGTTGTCAACCCAACTTACTTCAGAGAAAGCTGTCTCCAGGTCTTGAGTGGTACTATACCGATTTTCAAGGATCTAGAGTGAAGTGATCACGCTGTACCACATCCCAAAACCCGGCACAAACAGCTGGTGTCATCATTGTATTTGTAAAATGAGTATAGCTTTTATGAATGTTTCGTTCCATGTCATAATTATCTCGGGGATATTTCCGGTTTCATTTCACATAGTTACTGTAAAATTAAGACTTTTCTTTTTAAAAAAAGTCTCTTCTTCCCCTGAGCAAAAGCGTGGGGACATTTAATTTGCTTGCGCAAGCCCATTTAAAACTCTGATGCGACATTTTCGCTTTTTGGTCACATTAGAGACGATGTGTCTTGTGACTATCATTGTTTATGCATGATATGGAGGTGGGGTCCATGATCACTTTGTGAAAGGCGTGGATTTGCGAATATGAGCGACGACTGTTGTTATAATAATAATAAATATGCTTCCTGTACCGCTGTATTGATTCACATGGTGATATGTTTGTCTCGACACTGGCCTCGATGTCAACTTTGTCCCTATGGCTAAAGGCATGTAACGCAATGGGTTGTAAATACGTTCTAATAAACCGATATATAGACCAATGTGTTTCATCTTATATCAGCACGGGAAGCGTTTGCGAATGAATGTGGTAAGGGTATTGCCAAGAAAATGATGTAGATAGATATTATATTCCATTACGACACCCGTGTCCATGGGTTTAAGCAAAGTGGCACTCTACCACCTGCGTCACTTTAGGCTTTCTTTTCAGATTAAAAACTGACCGCCGTCATAGGACGGAAGTAGTGATAAACGCAGCGTTAAATCCATAACCACTCACGCAATATTACATTACAACCTTGGACATGGTTGACAGATGCAGTCGCGATAATCAAGGATCAGTATCATAATGGCATAGACAAGAGATCGGCTGATGAGGTCGTATAGGCACCTGAGTAGCATCGGTGCTGTCATAAAGAAATTATCTGATGGACTGTGACATTAAATCAGGGAGTACTTGCCTAATAATAGTCAAATAACGATAAATATATGACTTTAATGAGACAGATGTACAACGTTTCTGGACTAAGAGAAATTGAATTTATTGGTTGGTTAATTTCGCTTTTCATCACTCCGACAATTTAGTATATTATATGAAGTGGTGTACAGATTTAAAGTGATAAATTACCTTCGACATATATGCAGTCAGCCTATACGATTTGTCATAATTCTAACACACTCATCATGGGAGATTCGGATATCAAACGCATGCGGTGAGGTGAAATGGGGTTTAACGTCGCGTCCAAGATTATTGCACTGATATAGAGACGTGCATGCACCTGTGTGTGTGAGTGTTTGTGTGGCTGCTTGTACTAGTCCGGTCTGATGCCGATGTGATAGTACTAGACCACTGAGATGCCATGCCGCAGTTTAACATGAATACCGCACAGTATACTTACCCCGAGCCGACCAGTTCTTCTTTTAGACCCTTAATCCAAAAACGCCAGACAGGGCAACAACAAGTACCATCTTTTAAGGTGTTTTGGTACGACGTGGCCGGAGATCGAACCCCCGACCTTCCGGCCTCCCACTTGACCACGGAGGCGGTCTCATAAGCATTACAGATTACTTTTAACGATTATAAGGCTGTCTCCTGGCAAGAGTACTAATAAGTGAGTACCGCATGCTTCCAGACACCAGTGTGTGTATTGGGGTTCTTTCTGCCGTCTTGCCAGTCCACCAGCAGATAGATAATATCGTCAGTATCAAGGCATGTTTAGATATGCATGTTTAGATCTATATGTAGATATTTAGGAGTCAGATATTTAGATATCATATTTAGATCTATGCATAACGATTCAGAGTCTCCACAAGACTGTATGACAAGTGGGAAGACTTCAACTTTTCGATAGACAACTTTCCCTTCATGTCGAGTAATATTCCAGCAGCTCCAGCCTTGGGTTTTTACATTTCCCAACTTCTGAGATACAATTGATTATGTTCTTTCTCCCATGATTTCAAAGAGCATCATACGGCTCTTGTTCAGAAGATGTTTGATCAAGGTTACAATATTTAAGGCTTCAATAAAGCTTTCAATTTTTTTATGGCAGATAAATGGAAGACATTTCCAAATTTGACGCGTCAGTGACAAAAAATATGTCCGATGCAATTCCCTATGTTGACTTGTACCACATGTTCCCGTGTTTCAGTTGAACAATTGCCTTGACTTTGCATGTGTTTGTATCGTGTGCCACCGGTGGGGCAGGATACGCTCTCCATTGTACGAACACCTGGTATCATCACTATTTGATAGTGATTCAAGAATACATGCTAATGTTATAGTCGGAATCGTACAATCGACTCTGCTTTGGGAGAGATTTCTGTTGAATATGGAAAGGATTTTGTCACTTTTGTTTCTTTGAAATACAATGACAGGACTCTACAAAATAATGTTTCAGTCTTGTTTTGTTCAATCTCATTGACATTGCGATACATTCATATTGTTAGCATATGGGTAATTCAAAGCGTCCATTTAAAGTTACAATGATGCATTTGCATATTCTATGCTTAGGGGATCTGTGTATATGTCTTCGATAATACAACAAATTGTACAGATGGAAGTCGTATTCTTTTTTTCGGCAACGGCATCAGGTGTCACACGTCAAGTGTTACATTTAGACTACGACTAACATCAGAAAAAGGCAATCTTCAAGTCACATTGGCCACGAACGTTCCTGTAGTTCACATGATTTACGTTGACCAGTGATAGCAGAACACAATGTTCTAATGAGTCTTGTAAGAAAGCAAGACGGCAATATTCCAATTTGTCGGTACCTATTAATGTGGCAATGGATTGGTTTCAACACACATGGTGCCACAGTTGTAGTAACATAGGGATGTATGTTTTTCACGGTCTCTAACAACACCTCATTTACATCAAATAATCGGACTATAATTTGAAAACCTGAAACGCAAATATCTTTTGAACTCACAACAGCAGGCACTCCAATCACCATGAGCTTGCCTGGTCTCTTCTATGAGGTGAGGGATAACACGAATATATCCAATTACACTGGTATCTTTTATACAACAGGGAAGGAGGCGGCTTATAATTCTATTACTAGCATTCCCAAAGATGCACTTACATCCGTTCGTAAACATTTACCTTCTTACGCACACGTGAAATTGGCTTAACTCCTTATTTGGAGCAGGAGATATTGAACTAGCTCTCTTCAGATTTTATTAGATCGACAAGATTTTGTTAACAAGAAGACGTGAAGACGTTGTCCCTTTTACAGCAATTAGAAGGTCCATTTGAAGTCCTGTAAGATAAAATATGTTTCCAAGACATACACGAACTGGAGATTTCAAAGTGTTTAAATCTTTGAATATTTCTTAAAAATGGGCAGGTAGTAGAGATCTCATGAGTGTAATTCATGCACTTAAATGTGAGTATGCTTGAGAACGTACGTAAATATAAAAGGTTAACGCTACAGAATAACCAGACTCAACTATCTGCCGAAACCGATTCCGTGAGAAGATTTAAAACGGTAATGAGCATCGATCGTTGAAAACATGGTTTTGTGAAATAGAAATGTGTTTTCAGACAAGAAGTTCACAGTATATCTTGCCAATCACTTACTTCCTTGTTTACTTATAAACACTTTATAAAACCTGCCATAAAATAGGGGGTACATGTCAACCAAAGTAGTATGTATACTATTCGAAATATTCTAAAACTCATTATTCAATGTTCATAGCAAATGGATATAGCGACATTGTACAATGTCTTTAGTAGGTAATGCAGGCGAGTTGATTCTACTTCCGGAAGCAACAAAATCGAGTGATTTCTCTAAAAGTTATGATTGAAACATAAGGTCTATAATTTGCATAGTGACCAATAGTTGCGTCTGATTTACATTGTATTTGTATCAAATGCACGTTGAGAATGGCAAGGGAATTCCTGGCTCAGCATCATCTGCAAGAACAATAGCATGCCAACATCACGATGGTATTAATCTTTAAGAATTAACAAATATAGAATACTTACCTAAATTCAAACGTGTGACCTACTTTTTTGTTGTGATGAAGTATAAATCTCGAAGATGTCTCGTGATTGGTTAAAAATGAAAATAACATTCCAGCATCACCCTACATATGTGACCTTAGCAAGGTCACAGCTATTCAACATTTTCCTTTTATTCACAGGAAGTATTCCGAGACAGGTGGAATAAATATCATGTGAATGCGCAAAACTCCAAGGATTTGCTTGATGTTTTCAATCTACGAATAGAACCAAGTTCAATTGTATGACAACATTTGATTTTACAACTGTGTACACCATTATCCCCAAGGACACAAAACCTTCCTTGATCCGTGGGACATTTGTCACTAAACATGGTCACCAAAGTAAATGTCATCTGAAGTTTACTGAGAAAACAATAATGTGAAGTGCTGGACTTCCCCTTTGGGGATAAGACATATGCATTCCCATGTGCACCAATTAAACCCCATTTTAACATGTTCCCGTGATTATTTGTCAGGTGAAAATATGACTTGTGTTTGTGACGGGTGCCACCACATATTCAAAGAGCGTCATATGACTTGCTAAAGAGTTGTTTCATCCATGTCACTAGTTTCAAGGCATTAGTAAAGCTTTCATAAAAGTTATGTGATATATGTGGATGATATTTCACAATTTCACATATGTTTTTTTCAAACAGACCTCACACATCCAATCAACAAGGCACAAATGGACAGGGCTTACTAAACCACCGACTTCGGCTCCAACAAATTTCTAAGTTCAAAATATGACAAAAATTAGTTTCTTCAGAAAATACACATATCAAAATCAAACTTTGCACTGCACCTTTTGTTTGGTAAAGAAACTCTACCTCCAACTGGACAAGAATCCATGAAGTAGTTTTCAAGTTACAGGTCGCACAATTGTTGAAGTTAAAAAATTCAAAACATGAAAGAAATCTCTTCATATTTTTTTCAGAAAATCGTATCAAGAAAACACTGTGCACTGCATCTCTTCTATTAGTATGGAAACTGTTCCCAAATTTGGAAGGAATGCATGCACTCGTAAATATTTCAGCTACATGACGGCGGTCTGTAAATAATAACAATAACGATGTCACGTTTACCTGTGCCATCATTATAACACTCGCTTTCCCTTTTTAGCCGCAATCGGGGCGATGCTTGTTGTGAAGGGTAGTGTAGAATTAAAGATATGAATTTGGGATCTATGATAACGTCGTGAAAATATCTTGGAAAAGGCGATATATACGTAATTTGATATATAGTGATTAATTTACCCTAATACTGTACTGATGAGCGAGCGTGTTTCTATCTGTATATGACCAGTATCAGGAACACTGATGTCCACTTTGTGGCTAAAGACACGCAAAGGCTTGTAAATCCGTTCACTTAAACTGTTTGTCTGATGTATCAACACGCGAATTATTGATCTATACCTCTGTGATAAGCTCTCGGCATCTTTAATTATGTGAAATTATTAGCTTATCTAATTGTGTAGACTTATGTTATACATGTTTTATCATATTGTGCTATCCGTGCCTTTGGAATGTAAGCAAAGGGTAAATGTTTGACAACTGTGTCTCTTTGGCCTCTCCTTCCACGTTAAAACTAACCGTCGTTAGATGACTGAAATAGTGATAAAAGCGCCGTTAAATCCTAATCCACTCACGCAATGTTCCATTACCCCCTTGGACATGATTGACAGATGTAGTAGCGATAATCAAGGATCATAGTAGCACAGACAAGACGGACATTGATTTGTTAACATGGCAACGGGAATAGCATCAGTGCTGTAATAAAAAAATGATCTAATGAATTGTGAGCACATGCGAATAAATAGTCAATATATTGATCAATAATGATCAATATATTGCTTTTTTATGAGACAGGTTTACAATGTTTCTGGAGTAAGAGAAATTAAATTAATTGCGTGGTTAAGTTCGTTTCTCATCACCCCGACAGTTTACAGGTTATGAAATGGTGTACAGATTTAAAGTAATAAATTGCCTTCGACATAGATGCAGTCAGCCGATCCCATTTGTCATAATTCTAACACACTCATCATCACAGACTCGGATATCATAATCAGGACAGCTAAACAGATCATTATTGACATTGAATGGATATTAAGGGCTGGCGGATAATGAAAATCGCCAGTGCATTGAGATTGGTATTGGGTATTGCGATTATAAGGCTTGCTCTTGGCAGAAGTACCAATAATTGAGTACCGCATGCTTCCAGACACCAGTGTTTGTATTGGGTATCACTTCTGTCGTCTTGCTACTCCACCAGGTGATATATCTTATAGTCTTATCAAGGCGGGTTTTCTTTGAGCTTCCAGTCCAGAAATGTGTATGCTCCTGCATTAATCGTTCTGTTGGTAGGCGTGGAAATTGCGTGTTCATGAATACCACAGAGACAAAAACGTATATACTGTATTGTGTTAACAATGCTATGACAGAAATCATTGGCATCAACACAAATATTTTGCTAAATCGGATTAACATTGTGATATATTCATATTGTTACTACATGGGTGATACAAAGAGATATGGTTCCACGATAATACAATAAACCAGGGCTCCAGATATTTTTCAACATACATTTTCCTGCAGTTCACGTGACTTACTGGCAAGATGAAAACCGAACAAGATGTTCGAATGAGTCTTGTAAGAAAGCAGGACAGCAGTACATGTGGTTCATTCAATTCGTGTGGAACTATTATTGTGTCAGTGGTGTGGTTGCAACACACACCGTGCCACATGTCAGCTGTAGTCTACCAACACATCATTTATTGCAAGTAATCGTGCCATAATTTGAAAAACTGAAAATAACATATCTTTATAACTCAAACCAGTACCCAGTCAAATAACTTTTAGCTTGTCTGGTTTCTGCTGTTAGGTGAATTATAACACGGATGTATCCCATTACGCTGGTATATCAGTGAAAGGATCCGGCTATAATTTTGTTACTATCATTCCCTTAGATACACTTACATCTTTGCATGTACGGAAACATAGTTATACCCTCTTGCGTATATATGGAATTGATTGGAGCAGGGCAAAGTGGAGGGGTTCTTTCAAGTTTTCAAGTTTTATAAGATCAAAACCTGGTCTGGTCGTTGTGTTACCAAGATGATGTGAAGCTGTTGCCCTTTTGTGCGGTCATTAGGAATTTCATTTGGATCTGATAATGTGTGAGTGAATGAGTGAGTATGGTTTAACGCCACTCTTAGCAATATTCCAGTAATATCGCGGCAGGGACACCAGAAATGGGCTTCACACATTGTACTCATGTTGAGAATCGAACCCGGGTCTTTAACGTGACGAGCGAACGCTTTAACCACAAGACTATCCCACCGCCCCGATCTTATAATGATCCCAAGGTCAATTTGTAACATATTTATATTACACGTGAAGAGAATTACCTGTCCTGAACCCAAACAACACATATCTGCGGAAGGAAGTGATAACATATTCCAATGGACCTAGAGCCTTGACGCCAACTGCGATGAAATAATTTTCTACCAAATAAATATTGCATGACAGCAGTATCAAAAAGTGACAGATCTTGTCAGATATAACCCAGGAAGTCTAGAGAATACTACACGCGTACGTGTTCTCGTTAAATATCGATTGTTTTTAGGAAACGAGTGGACTGTCTATGGTATCTGAAACCTAAAGCGTTCGTAGAACGTTAATAGAGTTTCATAAAAACTGGTATCTGTTGAGAACGACATCTTTCATATCTGATATTTTATTTATTACTCAAATAAACTATGTTTTTAAATGAATATATAATACAATTTTGTTCATTTAAAATAACAAACCGAAACTGGTTGCAAATCCAGTAGTTTATATATTCAAATTGAAATATGACTAGATATTAACATTACCATCAAGACAGAAATATTAATAAGGTGTTTCTGCTGTTGTATGTGAAAACATAACAATAACAATAGTAAACATCTCATACCATTATGTGATTTACTCATAATGGTAATGCATATTTGCTTGTTCACAGAGCAATTGTTATGACAGTGTGAATATAAAAGAAGTTTATGTTGATTATACTACTTTAAACTGAAGAAGCGAAAATCAACAATCATGTCCAGAATAAAACACAACTGAATAACCCTGATGAGCACACAGCATTCTACACAAGAGATCAATACAGAATGTTATATTTTAACACTATCACAAATTTTGGTGAAATATGTACTCAGAATGTTACCTTTGAGCAATTACTCATAAATGGAGACATTCAGAAAACGTGCCACCAGGCATGCTTCGATTGGGACACTAGTGGCACATGACATTTCTAGTAATGCTAGATATCGTTCCTAAAATTCTAAATTGGCTTCATTTCGCTACGCTGATTGAAATGGAAAATGGGTATTTTTTGATGTCTTTAGACCCCTATGTTACAACATGCTTAGCAAATCTGGAGTGTGTGGCGTGCCTTTTTAGTTTAGTGAAGTGAAACTCTCGAAGATAGTGATTGATTATGAATGAACTAAAAGTTCAAGTACAACCTTCACGGTTATTCGATCAAAGCAAATGAAATGAGGTCAACCTTATATGACACACGCGTGACACCTGTCTCTTTACCTGTGGATAATACCGATACCTATGCCGATTCTTGCTCTTACGTTTTGCCTAAGGTTATAATAGGTGAGTTAGTTGTAGTTGGTAGTACTACGAAAAGTAAAAGAACTTTAAGCACTTTGCGAATAATCATGCTGATGTCAATTCTTTATTCAGTACAGATGTAAGCTTCGGCCTATGGTACATTATCTAATACAGTATACAGCTCAGTACAGTTTTACCTTATGACACTGCGAAGAGTTTGCAGACCATATTAATCAAGTTTTCTAACATTCATTGCATGGTAAACAAAGGTAGCTAAAATTCTTAAAACTGTTTCATTTGAAGTAGACATAAGTATATTAAATCATCCCAGTGGATGGTGGACATAATATTTCTGGAGCAGTACATTTGGCGGACATTTTAATACACTTTGCAGAATAGCAGAAAATGGTACTCCATTTCTTCACAGCTATGATTACAAATCTTACGAAGTCTTTGTTCTCTTGGTACGTGTAAATGTCTACCTATCTTAGTAGATAACTCGTGTAAGCTACAGTGGAACTGTACAATAGGACACCTGAATTTACTCGATATAAGGCTCAACAACAATTTGATTCTTGAATAATGAGAAATGAAACATCTTAAAACTGTTACACATTTCAGCATGCCATTCCTGTGGATGGGTGACCTTTAATCTACAAATAAATTCTGATATAAAAAATTCTTGACTGTCACATCTCTGGTTTTCCCAAGTGCATAAAAAAACATATGTATAAAAAAAAAGACTTTGTCTATGGTGCCCAGTTGTTTTTACTGTTTTTACATACCTGATGTAACATAGCATTTTTTGTACATTGTGAATCTGGCACAATCTATTTTTTTCCACTTTTCATATCTGGCATCACTTCCACCATTTTTAAAGACAACAACGTACGTTTTAATGTAGTTTTACTGATAACTTGTAATCCAAGCAATATTTTTTTCCAAAATATCTATTCTTTTCTTCAAATTACAATCAATACTTTAAACAAATATCTATTCTTTTCTGCAAATCTAAGCAATACTTTTAAAAAATATCTATTCTTTTCTGCAGACCAAACACCGTATCTGACATAAGTATTACATCGTCTGCAAACATCAAAAGAAAAAGATGTGAGTCATCTGGGTCTAACTATATACCAGATCCTGAATTCTTTTCAATTTCCCTTGCTAGATCAATAAATAAGTAAAACAAAGAAACGGGCAACAAATGCACCCCTGCCGAGATTATAGTCAAATAAAAATCAGAACCATCCATAACTGTTAATAGAGTCGAACGCCTTTGGGAAATCAACAAAGAGAATATGTAACTTTCCTCTTTACTTGAAACTTATCTCTGGATGACTGTAAATTAAACATAATGTCAATGCAAGAGTATCCACAACGAAATCCCGCCTGACACTGACATTTTATCATAAACCTGACTCCAAAACTGTAATCTTTTGTTAATGACATGAATATAAATTGTAAGACTTACTAAAACACTCAATATTGTTATAAATATGGAAT
This sequence comes from Haliotis rufescens, assembly GCF_023055435.1. NCBI lineage: Eukaryota > Metazoa > Mollusca > Gastropoda > Lepetellida > Haliotidae > Haliotis > Haliotis rufescens. Next base: position 52,200,832 of record NW_025963779.1, on the reverse strand, counting down.
TAACTGGCAAACTGGTTTCCCTTTTCTCATAAAATAGAAAAATGTGTCCGAATGTCAAAGATTCAAACATACTATTAAACAGTAATGTGATATAAACAATAATGTCACATGAATACTTAAGCATTTCTGCAAAAAGCTTCTCATCATCCGCTGATTTATTTTAATAGATTAATTCAGTACACTTATCAAGCATGGATACAGAGTCCACTGAGAGTAACGAGTCTCTAAACATAGCTGCCATGTCCTCGCTCCACACATAAGTGTAACTGTCACCGGGTTCACGTTCATCGCGGTGACAGGGGTCGGCGCGATGTGGTCACCTGAGTGAACAGTACAAGTGACAGGCATGCGATACGTACATATTTTCCCACACCAAACCAGTTCTTGTCCAGGATAAGATGCACAAAATTCGTACCAATAAAATAGCCTCTTATATAATGAATTTAAAAAATTCTGCTTAGAACAATGACGACCAAATGTAGCCAACTTGCCAGCCGGTAGTTTTATGTCTCTGATGTCACTAAAAACTGTTCATAAAGGTCAGTATGATCTGTAATCAAGGTCTCTGTAAGGCTAAGGAAATCAAACTGAGTGACAAACGTCATAAAAATCATTGTCTTAAGTTTAAGTCACAAGTCCAGAAACATCCAAGAAGATAAAATCCAGTGGCTGTCTCCGCGTTTGTTCCTGTTCAGTCCCGTGGCCATACCCCAATGCACAGTTAGTCTCATCGGGGTCAGGAGACAGGTTGGCGGTGTCTCTGTGACGGGGGAGGCGGTAGATGAATTCGGCTCCTGGGCTTGGGTAGAGTTTATTGGTGCACTAACTGTCCGTTTTTTTTAGCCTCTCTTACTAAGTCCAAGGTTCAGTAATACCTTTCTCTGTAAGGTCATTAGCTACGCCACAGCCATTCTCTTTCTGTTGTGGACGTAGACCAATCACCATAATCTTCTAGTCTATAACGCTAAAGCGATGAAAGGCCGTAGACCTTTAAAATAAGTTACGCCAGTTCTACGAGTGTTGATAATGTCATTGTCTGTAAATAATTCGTGGTCATCAACAACGTTGTGTCTGTTCAGTGTTTCACAAACAAGTCTCTCTCTGTTGCCTGAGCTCTCTGCAATCCAATATAGTAAGATATACTTCCTTCGACTTTTTGGGCGTCCGTCCGGCGAGCGGAAGGTCCGGGGTTCGATTCCCGGCTGCGTCATACCAAAAGACGTTAAAAGATGGTTATTGTTGTATCCCTATCTGGCGCTCGACATTAAGGGGCTAAAACAAGGACTGGTCGGCTCGGAGTCAGTATACTGTGTCTGAGTGAGGTATTCATGTTAAACTGCGGCATGGTATCTCGGTGAGCTAGCACTATAAATCGGCATTAGTCCGGACTAGTACAAGCAGCCACATAAACACACACACGTACATGCACGTCGCTATATGAGTGCAATAATCGTGGACGCGACGTGAAACCCCATCTCACCTCACCTCACCTCGACTGTATGGTTCCAATTTGTCAACACTGATCACTTCAACGTCTTGCACGTTTCTTGTCACTCTTTGGTCAACTGGAGGAGAGTGAATTTCAATACCGTCTATTCGTTTGACAATTACGTCCAGATGGAGGCGTAGTATTTGCTGCTGGCTTTTCATATTATCTATGTCAATCTGTATATCATTCACACACCTATTTACATTCCTGGTGTCCACTTGAATGTTCCTCATATCTCTGGACAGCTCACATTTTACCTTTCTCATCTTTCCCTGAACTGACCATTTTGGGCTCGGGGATGGCTTGTAATTCTCGGTCCCGGGTTAAGCTCTACTCAACTGAAAATGTGTGTAAAGCACAAATGCACTCAGACTCGGTATACTCTACAGCACTATAGGTTCTACTACACCAAATCAGTACCAGTTTGGACAGTGCGGTTTTCGTAGGGAGCCTTCAGTGCAGATCGAGAGATATCTGCAGGCTGTGATTGGAGGATATTCTGTAAGATTTTTATGTCTTTCAAATGTACATCCATCCAGTTAGTAAAACTGACCATGTTTTTCTATATTTAGTACTGTCTTTTTCAACATGATGACTTATGCTGAATGTGACCACAGCTATTTTCAAGTAGGTGACATTTGGTGCGAAACTGGGGGTGGTGTGTTTAGCTTCTGGTACTCGGAAAAGGAGCTGGCTAAGCTAGTCCTTTATTATTTTTTTATTGCTGCTCTAAGGCCAAACTGTGCTCACACGTACAGGTAATAGCTGTGGAATGCCTAGTATTTTAAAAAAAAATATAACGTTACTATAGAAGTCTATGGGAAAACATTTGGTTGTGTGTAAGCTGTAATTGTCACTATGACTCGATACCACACTCCTGTACCTTGATCCCATCTCACCTACGGGGTACACACTCCAACATGGATGGTCTGCCGTGCCTGTAGATGGAAGAAAGTTATATTCTCATTCTTCATGTTTCGATACTAACCCCCATTACATGGCATGGGTTCCGGAGCGTCTTATAAACCAATATGCGTATATCAGATGTTATTCGATTCCTTTGGTTTCAGAGACTATAGATTGTGAACCGACCGAACTGTACCCGACACGTACTGGACAGGAACGTTATGATGACCGTCAGGATGTTGTGTGACAAGGGGACAATGTAACAAGGAGTCCACTGTGTACATGCAGCTGTTACGTGTTCGTTACGTTGTCATGAAGGCATGTCATGTCATGTCATGTTATACGCTATTTTTACGTTTCAACACAATCAGAAAATGCGCCATCGTAACCGCCGTCGTATAGCAGGAGTATGGCTGTGTGGCGTCAGGCAACTAACACTTATGCGAGTGGCGGTTTCTCAGGGTGGGACAGGGAATGCTTACCCTATTCACGATCTCCTGGTGTCATGACTGATTTTCAGTTGTTCCATTCATATACTTTCAACAATTTTATTTTTCGCCCGACTGGTTATTCTCTGGCGTTGACGTTAGTTATTTATTAGTTTCTTGTGACAGATTTACACACTCCCCATGTATGTGTACAAGACTACCGGTGGACTCGGTTAAACACCATTGTTTATTCAGTGGTACGTGACTCAAATTATCATGTTATTGTTCATGATCCCCAAGCATACTGAGGATGATAGCATTAACTATATACGTTTGATAACTATGAGACAAACAAGTGTGTCATCAATATAGCAACATATTGCAAGGTTCATTTAATACAGGACCCAGAGATCTTCTCGATGAAAACTTTATCTCATGTGCAAATAGGAGTGATATGACAAATGTCTTTATTCTATGTGTATTATATAATAACTCGTGAAACAGATTTTGACACCGAATTATTATATTCGATGTTGAAGAAGTGAAAACAGGAATCGCTTCAGATCATCGGTAACACAACACAGCCGCTTTTTTTTATTGAAGTAACCCAGGCTAATCCTTATAACAATTATAGTTTAATATCACGGATTGACACACTGGCGCATCTTAATCATTTGTTTAATCTCTGTTTTAGAGATATGAATGTAAACATTGATATCGAATTAAGCTTTGGTCGAATCGTTTCAAATCTGCGATTGTTGAGAGCGTGAACACATAATGTGAAACATCTACCACAGAAGCGATAACTCTGTGTCACTGTCTACAGCCTGTATGATTAGCATCGTTATTTATGGTCACAAAGAATCGTTCACCTGAAAGTTATATAAAACACCACACGTCTATAACGTGATAAGCATTCTTATTCACTCTGAACCGTTTCCTTACAAATGTAAAAACATTAACCATATGCACAACATGACATGCAAATAAAGACGAAATAATCGACAACTTACACAACACCATTGCACAACAAATAATCAAAGGATACACATGATTAATGTGCAAAAACGGCCACAAATGCGATAACTTTGTGTCACTGTCTATAGCCTGTAACGTTATTATTGTACTATTGAGTAAGGATCGTCCTTATGACAAGACAACTGAAATATCGTGTGGCATTTGTAATGACTATCATGACTGCTTTCATAACAGTGCGCATATTTTCATCTGTACACATTCCTAATGAACCTTACTCGAAAACTCTATCCGAACAAGACTTATACTCCTTATCTTAATTTCACCTGAGGCCAAATACCGAACACTGGGCTACACATTTGAAAGCTGATACTGGTCGCCTTCAAATTCATACCAGGTTCCTGTGGCAAGGACCGTTGAAGCAACTACAAAAAAAACATATATACTCACTACAAAATTAACTTTTCGTGTTGTCATGTTTGTATTGATCATATTGTGAGGTGTTTTGGAGTAATTCAAGTATCTTTACTTAAAGGGAATCTGTTTTGTGTATTACTGGTCTGAAGATGGACCCCACTGACTTTCTGAGCTGTGTATTGTTATGAGAAATTTCAAAAGATCAGGTAGGATAAGTGCCCTTTTTGTGAAATGTCAATTGAAGTATCAAAACTTTGAAATATTGTATGAAAATTATGAGACATATTCAAATAACTGATAGTTATTGTCTTTCTTGAATTTTTGGATTTCTGACATCGTGAAATATATGGGTAAAGCTGCAAAACAAACTGTATAAGTCCGTGGCCCAAGATATTCGTATTGTTTTTCTACATGAACTATAAAACTTTGCAAGTTAAAGTCTTGTTGAAATTCAGATATTAGAAAAAAAATATTTTTTAAATATCTTAAATCAGCCCTTTTGACACATTTTACCTGAATGAACGCCAATTCTCATTCATATGAATACATCTGATAACTTTCATAGCTTAATAAAGATTTTCCTCATTTCGTACATTATGCATATTCCGTGAGCCAAAAAATAAAATTCTGTCGAGGAATGTACACAATGTTACAAATTTGTAAAAATCCGTTAGAATTTCACAATGATCTAAGAAAAGGCCAAACAGTATTTCTTTGCCAAATAACGATGATGTTGGTTCAAATCTCTAACTGGTAAAGATACTTAATGTGTCTACCTAACGACCAGTTTTCAAACAATGTTGGGGAACGTGTACGGCCTATATAATGTTTGTTTAACTTTGTAATCCCATTGAGCTGACAACGTGTAACTGAAGTATTGGTTATGTTATTGGACTACGTAATTATATAGATAGATGTTGTATCCCCCTGCACTGCCCGTACCCGATGTAAATGTATGAATCCTATGCCACTTCAGGCTTTCATTGGACAGTAACAATCATTGGATAACCGAAATGCCAGAAGCGGCGTTAAATCCCAAACCACTCACTTAATATTACACTTCTTCCATGGACATGATTGGCAGATGATAAAGGATCAGTATCATAACGGCACCGACAAGACAGAAATTGATTAGAAAACAAGGACACATGAGTAGCATCGGCGTTGTAAAAATAAATTATCTGATGAGTTGTGAAATAATATCAGGGAGTACATGCATATTACTAGTATAATAATGATCAATATACAGCTTTAATGAGACAGGTGTACAACGTTTCTGGGGTAAGAGAAATGAACGTATTGCTTGGTTAATATCCCTTATCATTAACCCGACAGTTTAGTATTTTATATGACGACTTACAGATCCAAATCAATACATTAATTTCGACATAAATGCTCTCAGTTGATCTCATTTGTCATAATGCAAACACACTCTTCGCCACAGGTTCGGATATAATAACCATGACAGTTAAACAGAATATTATTGATATTGATGGGAATTAAGGGCCTACAGATAATGAAAATCGTCAGTGCACTGGCACGGGAATTACGAGTATTAGGCTGGCTCTTGAAATATGTTGATAATACTTGAGTCCTGCATGATTCCAGATGCCATTGTTTGTATAGAGGATCACCATGGCCGTTTATCAACAGGATTATATACGAAACTGTTTTGTATTGAAATGTGTACAATGAGAGGAAAACCTTGTTCCGGCAAAATCATATTAACATCGTTCACGAATAAATATTGTTATAAAAGAAGTACTTCAAAAAGCATCTGTGTTTAGTTATTTACCAAACCGCCAGTATTATACAATATGTTCCTGATACGTAAAGGTTTTACATGTGACAGTATAATGCAAATTCAAAAAATACTATACACAATAATATGATCGCAAACCTAGCTTGATGTATGAGTTTAGTTTCGTTCAAGCAAACATTAGCAGTACTCTGCACATTGAGCTGACGTCATTAAACTGGGTTTATTTGGGGTTTTATTTTTTGTAGTGTGTGTGCGTGCGTGCGTGCGTGAGAGAGAGAGAGAGAGAGAGAGAGAGAGAGAGAGAGAGAGAGAGAGAGAGAGAGAGAGAGAGAGAGAGAGAGAGGAGTGGGTGGTTCAACATGGTTTCGTCCCGATAATCAATTGTTGATATCAATATAAGAGTTTCTTTGTATTAATTAACGAAGGATAATTAAGGACATTATAATCTTCAAAACACTAATGGGTGAACACAATGGTAGCATGGCAAGAAAACAAGTATTGAAAAGAATCCAAATGCACTTTAAGCGGAAAAAAACGAGAATAAAAATGTATTAAGATCTATGATCCAAACTCTACGCTTAAAGACCAAAACAGTTCCAAGGGAAAAAAGAAGGCAGTTCAATTGGTATATATACCTCGTAAGAAACAAGGAAGGCAGTAGTCAAGTTCATGCGTAACTGTTATTGTGGCAATGGTTTGGTTGCAAGACTCGCCGGGCGCGTCAGATGTAGTTATATAAAGATGTATGTTTTGCACGCTCTCTATCAACACCTAGTTTATTTCCAATAATCGGAACATAATTTGCAAAAACCGAAAAGCAAATGTCAGTTGAACTGAAAACAGCAATCAAATCACCATGAGCTTGTCTGATCTCTATCATGAAGTGAAGTATAACACTAAAATAACCCATTACGCTTGCATATTATTTTACTGCAGGGAACGAATTGTAATTCTGTTACACTCTTAACCCTATACACACTCAAATCCTTAAATAAACATAATTATACCTTCTTACGTACATGTGGAATTGACTTAACTCCTTTACTGGACCAGGGATAATTGAAGTGGCTCTTTCAAATTATATTAGATCACAACCTAATCTCGTTGCTTCGTTACCAGTATGACGTGGATATTTTGCCCCTTTTACTGTAACAAGATAATCCTTTCGATTTCCGATAATGATTTCAAGACAGAAGTGCACTAGAGATTTTTCAATTTACTAAATATTTATGTCAGTAATAGTGTGGGCACAGGAGTGAATTAACTGGTCCGAACGCAGATAAAATATTTCCAAGGAAAGAAGAGATTTCCGAAGTCAATATTCAGTTGGACCTGGAGCCTTCTACAGAAGCAAACACCGATGAAATAATATTCTAAAAAGTGGTAGCTCTTATCAGATGTTACCAGAGGAATACAGTAGCAATGATCAACAACTGACGAATTAGTTAAACTGACGGTGGTTCAAGTTGATAGTACACAGGACATCTGTAAGAACATTTAAAAAGTCACAGACTGTTCACAAGAACACGCCGCCGGTCACCCAGTATTTGTCAAGATAGTTTGATTTTCTGGACATATCACCTCAGCTTATATTCTGTGCTTGCCTTTTCAGAAGCGAGAAAACAACGTGATCGCCATAGAAGCTGATGTTGGTATACCTAAGATTAAAAGGAAAAAGGCAACTCGATTCAGGTCCAATATCGTGCTGGTGGCGGTTTCCAACATAGTGCAAGACCATCATCGGAACAATAACAAATTACTGTTACAAGAGATCAATATGGAATTATGGAATGTTATTCTTTACATCTGGTTTGAAAAATTCAGGCAACAAAATCTTATGTCATGTACTCTCTCATAGAGATCGTATAATTTGCATCCGTAATGTTCATTTAGATTGAGCCCTGTTTATTCCTAAAAACTGATGGCACTTAGCAACCAAAATATATCAATATACGTTCCAAACGGGATCATTTCGACAAGGTGATTTAAACAATAAAAGAGTTTGAAAGTCACATTAAGTCACCGAAATCTCGTGACTGTTGGTGAAAGAAAAGAAGTCACAGTAAAAGGCCTTCAGCATCAGCATCAACGTTACTAAAACGAGGAAACGCGGTCCGTAAAGTAATAACTGGTGAAACTTGCTTCAACTTAGAGCATATATTAAATGAAGTAGTTGCAGTTGGTGACATAACATAAGGATAAATGAGTGTAAACAGTTTGCACATGACCATATTTTACTGCAGAAATGTTTCCATGAAAAACGTAGAGTATACAGTGTATGTACAGCTATTACATGTGTTACTAGTTCCTGGTGACAGACTTTCATACACCCCGTGTAACTGTAAGAATATTGATAAACTCAGTAAACAACAATTTTGATTAAGAACTACATACATAACAATCAGAACTATGTAGTATATTTTTACTTTACTTCCTCCAGTGGTCTGAATTTACTCGGGTCTGATCAGAGATTGTAGAATTTCAAGTTACAAAACTACATTCCATTTGCAGGCCCTGTCCTGTCCTTGTGCACAGAGGGCTGGGGATGGTTGGATAGTTGGATTACAGATACGGGGATTATAGTGAGTAACAAAGTATTTTGTAGTATTTTGCATAAGGTTTCAAACTACTGAGGATTAACGATATACGTTTCATAACAGTACACCAAAATTAGTTGGCAACACAACAAACAGTTGCAATGTTAGCGCAATACAAATTTCTCTCAATACAAACTGCATCTGATGTACAAACACGATTGATATGCGCATTTATGTATAAGGCCCGAACCTGATATTGATAGAAAATTAATATATTTGATGTTAAATAAAGGAAACGAAGCATTTTTTCTGATCGTTTGTACTACAAAATCCCCATTACCCATCCCAGACTAGCGACAGATAGCGAATCTTAATCGTATTAATAATCTCTGTTCGCTAATATTGAATGTAAACATTGGTATCAAATTTTGATCGATTCTTTTCAAACCAGAGAGTGTTAAGACAGTGAAAAGATGATGTAAAACAGACAACCACTCTGTGTCACTGTCTCCGGTCTGAAACGTTCTTAGCAATATAGAATCACCACAGCTGACAAATACGTGGTTAGTATCTATTCTTTGATCTATATGAGAAACATCTGAAATACAGAATGACATGCAATTAGAAATGAAAGAAAAAACAACTTACCCAAACATCATTACACATACAATAACCACACAGTTTACATACAGTTTTGTTGTAAAGAGGTTTCTTTTCAAATCAGAGATTCTTGACAGCAAGAACGAGAACTGTTTGCCAGTGTCTACAGCTTGTAAAGTGATGAACAGCGTCATTTATGATCACAATAAATCATTTGTTAATGAAGCATAGAAGGCGCCACAACTTAAAAGAATATTTTGCTATTATGTATTCATGGATCTACATACTCTATTTTTCTATGGCCTAAGAGGGGGCACGGCTGGCCCAGTCGTCTGAGGCGCCGCGATTCGCAGTGCAGAGTTGCATTCCTTGGGCACGCCAGAAACCTATGATTGTGGGTTCGAATTCCGGTTCGCCCCGATTATGTTTCTCGGTTTGTCAGCACCATACCCGTGCTCGTGGGTTTCACCTTAGTGGTAAACGTCTGAGACCTGCATCACTTCGGGCTTTCCTCCCTCATTAAGCTGACACGCCGCGATATAACTGGGATATTGTTAAAAGCGGCGTTAAATCCAACTCACTCCCTCACTATGGCCAAAGATTATATGTGTATATTAAGTTAGTATTCGTCTACGTCAACTTAGAAAATCTGCAAGGCAAAGGCTTGCTCATGTTCAAATATTAGAAAACGCGTTTATAAATATACCTGACATACGACTCTTTGACACATTGTCTTATATGCCTCATATGCAAGTGGTATGCATATGATTAGCCCTAAGTTTCTATGAAAACATGTGATAAAGTATACATTTTCCATTTCGCCAAGAAGGGGCCTTGTCCGTGAAAATTATAATTCTGATCAGCAAATATGCGTGTTCTTCATATTGGTATTATGGAAATGTGAAAGTGAAAACAATTTGAAGTGTAACTTTTGACACCTCTAGGGAATACCACTGTACCATGCTACAATGGCCTTGACAAGTGGTTTATATACAATATTATAAATTTGCAACAGAAACATTTTAATTTCACAAGAATCTAATATAAGACTAAACAATATTTCCATGCCAATATACAATGATATTGGTTTGAATCTTATACTCGACCTGCTAAAGATGTTTGGTTTGTTAGCATAACCATACAAAATGTAATGTAACTAAAATAGTGTACAAGGTGACGTCAAACAGACCTCTCACTTCCAAACATGATGGTGAATCAACAAAAACGTATAGATGCCAAACGGAACTGATTTTCCCATATCAGATGGACATCAAATGGTGTATTAATTTAGGTAACCAAATCTGCATCTTCATCACGACCTGCGAATGTTATAACCACAAGGCGTACCTACATTGTTTTGTACCTTACATTTACATATGCTATTGTAAAACGTCGCACTCAGCAATATACTAGGTACATAAAATGACGGCGATACGGAAATACGTAGTCTGGACCAGAGAAGTTATTAATGTTCACCATAAGCAAATGGTCCACACATGGGACACAATGGCATGTCAATCAGTCTCTTAGCCTGAGCACCAATACATATAGTCGCCTGTTACATATACAAGCAATGGTTGCTGGGGATCTATATTCTTACATGGAATCCTCAAGGGTTTCCCAAGGAAACTCATAGATCAACGACGAAAGAGATGACATCCCATCACTCTCTCATATCAAGCTAAATGCAGCATACTTTTAAAGAAACACTCGTATTCTTATATCATGTCAATATGACAACATCGAAGGATTAATAAATAAACGAATCCCTGGATGTATGAAGATGCCCCTGTGACAAAAAATGAACAAGTGGAAACAAATCAATCTTAATGTGCTTGATCCTCTCTTGATTCGGCTTTTTCTCAAAATAATTCATTTTAACTGACGTCACGTGATGGTGTTAGAAAACATTCTGGTAAGCGAATACATAAGGTTCAGACAATTTACATTTGAGACAGATCCGTGACTGGATTCCTTCGTACAATTCTGGAATGAATTGTGTTTGGTTCGACTGCTTTTCCGCGTTACATTACCTTCAGAAGTTTCCTTCATGAGAAGAAGATGCACATATATGGACGCACGTTGTATTAATAAATGATTCGTGAGTGTAGATGCATGGTCAGTCATGGGTTGAGCAGGACATTGTGACCACTTCGATATATAATATATTACATTACCTCCTTGGACACGGTTGATAGATGCAATCGCGTTAATAAAGGATCAGTATCATAATGACACACACAAAGTTCTGATCAGATAACATGGAACCAGTCCTGTAAAAAAGAACGTATCTGAAGAATTGTGAACATATATAAGGGATACAATTACTCTTGACAGTCAAATAATGATCAAAACATGGCTTTAATGAGACAGGTGTGTAGAGGTAAAGCATTTCTGGTGAAAGAGAAATTAATTTTTTTCTCATTTTTTCATTGCATAATCTACATTTCATATTTACATTTTGATGGAAAATCACACATTGACGGGTTCGAGTGGGAAGTGACTCATCCTGAGCAGCAAACCTTCTGTTTCATTTTTTATACCAGAAACGGCAAATATCAAGTATTAACATTTATGCTCTAAACTCTAAGCAAAAATGACCTTAACAGTTCCATTCGAGACCTTGGGGGCAATATTAATAATAATAATAATAAATTTGTATTATAGAATGTTCTGTCCCTTTTGGCAATAATGTGATTGACAAAATTCAGGAGAAAAACATGGCAAATATGCAGTCCTCACTTTTGAAATGTCAAGCTTGCATCCCAAGTACCAAGTTGTCCGACTCCCCATTGTTCTTGATGCCTTAGGTTTGGTTCCTCCCAATATGTTGAGTGACATTGGGAGAGTACCCGGGTTTGCTACCAGGGATACAGCCATTCTGACAGCAAAATGCAGCAAAGAGGGTTTGGGTGATCCTGGCACAGTCTGGCTTGTTGGGCTCATCATCAAATCAGGGCCCTTGCTCCCTCTACACGCAGCCCAGACAGCGAATGGGATTTCTCCTAGGAAGCGCTGCCTTATCGAACCCACCCAGAACATTACGGAGAATGTGAAGACTCCCCAACAACGCAGCCTTACTCAGATTGCTAGGATAGCTGTATTCTTGGCAGCATACCCGGGTACCCTCCAAATGTCTGTCAACAGATTGGGAGGTACCAAACCAAAGTCGGAAATCTTGGTACTTGGGGTGCAAGCATGACATTTGCCATGTATTTCCTGACTCTTGTCAATCACATTAGTGTCAAAAGGGATAATATTTACAATGATATGAATTTTTTCATTTGGTTTTTCGAAAAGGATAAGATCAGGTTTGTTGGCATTGATAGGTCTGAGGCTATATACGGGCATATTCCAAAGAACTCTCTATTTATCATTTTCCATGACGCCCTCTACATAAACTGGGTCGTACCATAGATGGATCTCTGTTTCAAAACCCAAGGCATGGCGAAGACGGTAATAAAAGGATGGAGTCACTCCATCAAGTCGCTTGAGATATGCCAAAGCTGGGCATCCACTGACAATGTGCTGGACCCTCTCATTTTTTCAATGCATAATCTACATTTCATATTTTCATTTTGATGGAAAATCACACATTGACGGGTTCGAGTGGGAAGTGACTCATCCTGAGCAGCAAACCTTCTGTTTCATTTTTTATACCAGCCGACTTCATCCAAGCAAAGGACGTAACACACTGCACATAACCTCGATGCAGTGGTCGTTCAGATATAATATGGTACTTCGCTTGAGTCCTGTAATGCTTCACAAGAGGATCATCAGACAAATACATATGTTAAAAAGTGCACACTATAATTCTTTCATGAAGAACCTCCACGTTAATCAAACAATGCCTTCTCATAACTGGTAAAAATAGGCGAGAGAAGAGCGAAGGTGGTGGGATCTATTGTCTGACGTAATTCTTCGTAAGAGTGTGTCAATACCTTGTATTTCTTGGTTCGTCAAATTAACAAAGGAGTCAAAGGAATACGAAAGGACAGGCACAGCAAAATATTTGTGGCTTTAACTTTATTGCGAGGGTTCAGCTCTAAACTCTTAAGTCTACATTTGTATTCTGCTCGAAGTTTGTCTTTGATATGTGCATTCTGGAGTTTGTCAGTAGCCTGCATCCCTAAGTACGTATAGGCCTGACCTTTTACTTAGATGGTCAATTACTCCTTTACTAAACGATCCTCTCTTCTACCTTGCCAGGTTTCAGATGAAGAATGTAGCATTTGTCGAGCCCACAAGGACATGCCAAGTTCATTAGAAAAGGACTCGACAAGGACAATCTGCTTTTGTGTCAGTGAGGATTCTCCTTTGGCAAGAAATACAAGGTCATCTATGTAAAGGAGGTGAGTAAGAGATGTTGAGGATCCTTGCTGAGGGGGTTCAGGATGATAACCTTCCTCCTTGCCAAGCATAAAGCTTAAGGGATTTAGTGACAAACAGAACAGCAAATGATTAAAGAATCTCCCTGAAATATTCCCCTTCAAATAGAAATGGATTCCTGAGTCACCACCTGCCCTGCGAATACTCAAGTTGAGTGAAAAAGTAGTCGCTCGGGGAGGTCAATGCATTCCAGTGACTTCAGAATCTATTCGCGAGGTACAGAATCATAAGCAATTATTATTATTATTATTATTATTATTATTATTATTATTATTAGAGATAACATAACTCGATATCCCACCATGTCTTCCGAAAAGGTTTTTGGCAGAGGTTTATCTCGAATATCCAATTACACCGATATATATTTCGTACTTCAGGGGCCTGGCCATAATAAAGACACGGGAATCTTATAACCACTGTATCTCCTGTTGTACCTTACACAGCCTAGGGGATACAATATATGTTAATAAAAGCGACAAAAACAACATTTCAATAAATTTATAAAAAATATCTACTAAAAGCAGCGTCGCTGTACGATTCTGACTGTATCATAGGCATGTGTGTTCTTAATCATTATGGGGGCGGTCGGGTAGCCTAGTGGTTAAAGCGTTCGCTCGTCACGCCGAAGACCCGGGTTCGATACCCGACATGGGTACAATGTGTGAAGCCCATTTCTGGTGTCCCCCCGCCGTGATATTGCTGGAATATTGCTAAAAGCGGCGTAAAATCAAACTCACTCACTCACTCACTCTTAATCATTATGAAATAGTGGTGACAGGTGTTCGCGAAAAGGTCTCCTGACAAAGGTGCCATAGGTGACACTCGTCACAAACAATGCAAAGGCAAGACATGTTTTCACCTAATAAACCACGGGAACATGTCAAATTAGTGAATTACACCAGACGTTTGTCACTGATGCTTGCTCGATTGTACGTCAACAGTTGTGAAACATAGACACCAAAGGCTTGGCCTGCTTGAATATTGTTCGACTAAAAGGGGAAGTTGACTGTTGCAAAGCTGATGTCATCCCTCTTGCCATTCAGTTTTGCGGAGAATCTTTTGTCATTCTGAATCTTTATGCATCGATCTGAATACGAAAAAGATGAGGTGGTTTCACTGGTCTCCTTTTATTTCTACTTCCTATTTTTTAAATGGTGGGAGGGACTTGGCTATTTGACTGTTATTGAATGATATCAGACCATCGGTATCCGTGAAGCTTATGTTAAATTTCTTGGCCAAATTGCCTTGTTTAAATTATTCCAATTTGCAAAGTTGGTGCCCATTGGGATGCCTACTTCTTGCATAAATGTCGTATCCCCTGCTTTAACATAGAAGGCATCAATGAGGATGTCCAGCATTTCACACAGTGGCCATCAGATGACATTAGGTTTACAAATTGTCCTGATTCCCTGAAGAATGTTTGGTAACAAATGCCCAAAGGAATCCTGTTTTTTCTTAAGTGTGTCTTTTCTGAGAGTTTTTGAGAATCTACATATATAGACTGTCTTGCCTTAATTCATTGACTAAGTATTATGACAGGGATTTTGGTGGTATATTTGCTGTATATACTCAGCAATATATTTCTTGACATTGAGTTTTTACGGAACTTTGGAGTCCAGTACAAAAGAAGAATGGACATGACTTCAGGTTTCAGAGTCAAGTCAAAAGTTCAAAGTACTGATGCCTGGTTTTGGCAGATTTCTTCCTCATTGTACTTACTGGCCTTATATACTAACACGCAAAAGAAATGCAAGTGGTTTTAAGCAAATAGGTAACAAACACGGAACCATAAATTGATACGAGTTTTAGCATGTAGTGAAGCCTGATGGTGTTATCAATATTTTGGTTGCATTTTGGAAGCCCCGATTTAAAACGCAACATAAAAAACGAATGGCCAAAACGCACCATTTCAATGAATATGTGGGTATCATGCACCCATTTCTCGCGAAGTCGAAACTGCACGAACTGTCACGAACGGGTATAAAACTGTGGCCGATTCTTAGACCTACCACTCCTTGGTCAACAATGCCACGCCTAACTCAAATGCAGAGAAACCAGGATATCGGACGTTTGGAAGCTGGAGAGTCTGTCCAAGATGTTGCCATTCATTTCAACGTTAACATAACCACAATTTACCGTCTCCTGCATCGATACAATGCAACACAGACCACAGATGACCTTCCTCGGAGCGGTCGTCCTAGGTTCACCACACCTCGACAAGATCGGCAGATTACCCCGTCAACACCAGCGACATCCGTTCCTAACAGCAAGTGAAAGTGCTCGACAGACCATAGGAACACATAATCGACACATTAGCCGGGACACTGTGATCCGACGTCTCCGTTCCGACAACCTCAGATGTCGACGACCAGCACGTCGTCCTGTTCTCCAACCACGGCATCGACAAGCACGACTTTAGGGGGCACAGGGTCATCACAGTTGGCGTCATCGTGAGTGGAAGCGTGTCATCTTCTCTGATGAAAGTCGCTTTTGTGTCTCCCATGCAGACGGAAGAGTCAGAATTTGGCAGCGTCGAGGTGATCGTTTCGCTGACAGAAACGTGGAAAGGGATCCATGGGGTGGACCTAGCGTCATGATATGGACAGGGAATGGACTTAATGCGAGACTTGGACCCATGTGCTTTCTGAATGTTGGTCAAGGTCGGGGACACGGCGTCACTGCTCAGTGGTATATCGACCAAGTGATCAGACCCAACGTTGTTCAATTTTTTGCACAACATTAACAACACATTTTCCAGCAGGCCAACGCTCGTCCTCATGTTGCCAGAGCTACCATGGCCTTTCTGCAACAACACAACATCCGTGTTCTACCGTGGCCAGCCCTCAGCCCTGATCTGAACACCATCGAACACTTGTGTGATGAGGTTCAAAGCCGTCTGGACAATGTGCGCCCAGTCCCTACAACTGCCGATAAGCTACGCACAGTTGCTCTGGATGTGTGCAGGAGGATCCCTAGGGCCTTCACAAATCGTCTGATCCACTCAATGTACAGGAGAATTGTTTAGTGATCAATGCTAATGGTGGTCACACCAGGTATTGACTGACATTTTGGGTATCGACCCGAAACTGTGTAAGCCCTTAACATTTGAAAAAAACAATTATGTCATCTGCCTTTTAATCCATTAAACTGTCTTCAGTCAAATCTCTGCCAATCTTGCCCTATTA
Organism: Haliotis rufescens; assembly: GCF_023055435.1. Lineage (NCBI taxonomy): Eukaryota > Metazoa > Mollusca > Gastropoda > Lepetellida > Haliotidae > Haliotis > Haliotis rufescens. The sequence continues at coordinate 52,184,144 of NW_025963779.1, read as the reverse complement.
GTATTTCTTGTCTTGACTGTTGAAAATAAATAACATGCATGTGTACTGCATACTCGACTTGCGTTTCTTTTGCGTGTGAGTATATGTGGCAATATGTGACTTGTCACTTATACCAAGTTCTTTAATCAAACATGTAATGCAGTATTGTCACATATAATGGTTACGGTATGTTATTTGAGGCCCTGTCAGTGGAGACACTCACATTTTTCACGGAGGGCAGATCCTGGGACAGAAAGGGCTATTTATTCCAATTGCTGTTCAGTTTGTGCATTAAAATCATTAATAACAACATCACGCACGGACTTAACCCACTCTGAAGACATTCAATGGTTTCATCTTCTCATTTGGCCCATAGTGTTACATATGCACCGAGAGCATCCATAAAGAGTTGCTCGCGATAATTTGGAATATATTTGAATAACAGACAAAAGCTTTTATTTCAACAACTGAGAAGTCACCTGTGCTTACATGACCAACAGATTTGTGGCAGTATCTTAAGTATTGGCAGCCACGAGTAGTGAAATTATATCATGAGCTGCCAAGTCCACGTTCTGCAACACGTTCCTATAATCCTATAATTGAATTGGTGTTCGTATAGGAAAATGAGACTGTTGGACGTTATGGTACATTTGGGGAAACTGATCTTTGTTTGATTCTTAGGTTTAAGGCAGCCATTCCCTTGTAAGCAAATTTCAAATCCAGGAGCATGCGGTCTGAAGAAAAGGCATGCATATAAAGGCGTGCTTATATATTGCCATTTGTCAACAAACAACGCTCCATCCATTTGATACTTAGCCTCAATACAGTTGTGTTTCTATTTATGTTGGACCGCCTCCGTGGTCTTGTGGTAGAGCGTCCGCCCGGAGAGCGGAAGGTCCGGGGTTCGATCCCAAAAAAGACGTTAAAAGATGGTACTTGTTTATGTTACCCTGTCTGGCGCTCGTCATTAAGGGGCTAAAACAAGGACTGGTCGGTTCGGAGACAATACACTGTGTCTGAGTTGGGTATTGATGTTAAACTGTGGCATGGTATCTCAGTGAGCTAGCACTATAAATCGGCATCAGGCTAGTACAAGCAGCCCCCCCCCCCCCCCCCCCCCCCCCACACACACACACACGTACATGCACGTCGCTATATAAGTGCAATAATCTTGGACGCGACGTTAAAACCCACCATCTATTTATGTTGCGTCCATGGATCAGTAAAGCACATAATCCTATCCCATATGTTAAGTCACTAGATTTTGTGTTATACAGGAGACGGGGTCAAACGTTCTGAGAAGTCCATCAAGATACAACTTCTCGAAAGAAAAAATGCAGTTCAAGTTAGATGTAGTTACAACGAGAGTTTGCCACTAACGTGGCTATATCGACCGCCCCTGTTGCAAAATTTATGACATAATTAAATCTAAACAAACCCTAACCTTTTTAAACCGAGGTGGAACTTGTCATGGAAATTGTAAAAAAAAAGAATAGTTTGGAACCTAAGTCCATCTTGTTGCCATGGAAACGTAAAAACTAAAAATTTCTAAATAGCAAAAGGCACCAGTTCAGCATGTACCTGACAAACCTGCAAAGTTTGATGAAAAAATATTGAACGGTTTATGAGTTATACTCCAGAAACGTTGGGCGGGGGATAAAAAGAACAGAGGTATTTTCGAATTATTCCTAAAATGTAACATGTACAGCAACGAATAGACTTGCACAAGTCTCTAAGGCAATAACTATTAGTTTAAATCTACCACTGAACAAAGAGCTGAGGGCATCCAATTACGGGAACGAGGACATCAGAACGACCTTTCGGGACTTTTGACCGACTAATGAAATGACTAACATTTCTACGTTTAAAAAAAATTCAACTCAAAATTTGAAAACTGAACAAAAGAACATTCTGAAAGGTCTAACAGATTACCTAGATTGTATGTCAGTACTTCTCCCGGGCTAGTCTGGAAAGTCTCATCCGTTCAAATGTTTATTCCTTTGTAGCACGAAATAGACGATGATTTTGACGGATTCAGTCATACAGCTCGTAATTGTCGTTTGGAATAACCCCCGTATAAACCTTTCGAGGTTGCATGATTAGAAAACTCTTTCCGACTGTCAGTTTCCCGATATGGTTGGATGAAAGTCCCATTATGGGACTTCCTCAGATCTTTGTTAAGCGGTAGAGAGAACTAAGATCTAATTTAAAGGAGATTGTGGATGGACCGTCCGCTTATCCAGACTTGCCTATTATAAGGATAGAATTACTACACATCCATAGACTTACCTTACATTAAAGCTTTGGAGCAGGCATTGGCAAAGAACTGATCAGGTTTGAACAAAATCATTAGTTGAAGGATGATAATCCAGGTGTGATGTGGACACAAAGTAGCGTTCGTCTTGACCCTTAACAGAAACCTCAAAGGACTGATGGAAAATATAAGCATGAAAAATAATCCCTTATCCGAAATGAAGCATTAAGCTCAGTGTATATTACGTTATGACAGGACATGTTGCAACACATCAGTCTTACCGTTCTGAGCTAGATTATTTCCCTCAAGCAAAATCGTTCAAAAAGGTATATGTGCATTTAACACACCATTACGCAAGTAAACGTGTGCTGTTGAATTTTGGTGAACTTGTAGATTTACAACAAATCAGTTTCTCAATAGTCCATACAATAAACGAACTCATTTTAATGGTGTGCTTTGCATGAGCTGGGGGGATGTTGTGCAGGGATCATTTTGTAATCGTTATGTCAAACCCGGAAAAACAATGGCAGTTCCAGTTAATAACTTGCTGCAAATACAACAAATTGATCCGGGGAATTTTCCGAAAGAGAATCAATCTTTCCCTGAAAATACTGATCACGTTTATTAATATCATGAATAATATTCGCATGAAGGATGTTATTCCTGTTGCAACATGGACACACAAAAATTAACGTCTCTTTCGGTGCTTAAAATACTCTGAATGTGTTGAAAGATTGATGGATAATATAATCATGAAGGATAGGCAAGGCAACGACTTATTCTCACAGCCCCTTTTGTCTCTTCATGTTATGACAAATCGCCATGCTCACCACGCATTTCCTGTTGCCAGTCACAACTTTTAAGTTCACTCTGCAATACATGTCATCTTAAAATGTTTATGGTGCATATATCAAATGGATTCCAAATCTTCGCGACGGATACATGACAAGTGCCATACTTCAACACTGATTGTAAACGTTCTAATTATGTCACTGTTGCCCTGTTTTATTTGAGTGACACTTCCGTTAGAAGTTTTCTTCATGAGAAGGGAACGTGGAACGTTTTTTTACATTTCTAGGCTCTGCAATGATCATAAGATAGTGTGGGCAGTTCACGTCAGGTACAGCAAAGGCAACTGTACATATAAGTTTGACAGAGATGAGTCCAGCCTCTCGTTTTTTCTAAACACATCTGAACGACATTTTGCATGTCGATATTGGCATGACGACACAAGGATACATGTCTTGCTGGAAACCATTTCCTAGTGTTAATAGATTTTTTTCGGGGAGACATTTGTAAAATGGCCTCGATCTATCGGTAGCTCATTCGTGTGTGAGCGATGCTTGTTATGTTTGTTTGTTTGTCGTTTAACGCCGCACTCAGCAATATTCCAGTTGTTTGACCGCGGTCTGTAAATAGCCAAGTCTGGACCGGACAATCCAGTGATTGATAACATGAGCATCGATTCACGCAGTTGGGACTTGCATTAACCAAGTCAGTGAGTCTGACCAGCCGATCCCGTTAGTCGCCTCTTTCGACGAGCATAGTCACCTACTTGATGTTATGAGTTGTGTTTATCAATGATATGAAAGTAGAATCTACGGTAACGTCGAGAAATGATTAAGAAGATTTAGAATGATTCAAATTCAACCAGCTATGAGTGAGTGAGTATGTTTTACGCCGTTTTAGCAATATTCCAGAAATATCAGTGGACATCACAGGCTGCCATACAGATATATCAAGTGAGCAAATTATTTTGCTGTGACAGTTCAATAAAATAATCAGGGTTCTGTGACCACTGAAAAATGGTTAAATATATAGAATGTGCAGTAAAAGGGCATGACACCAAAATCCTCCCATGAAGATATATACACTAGGAGCGGATAAACCTTCCTATAACACAGTTTGTTGGTTTGTTGGTTGACGCTGAACTCAGCAATATTCAAGCTATATGACGGCGGTCTGTAAATAATCCAGTCAGGACCAGACAATTCTATAATTGATATCATGAGCATCGATCCATGAAATAGGGATACGATTATATGCATTAACAAAGACAGCTAGCCTGACCACCCGACCCCTTCCATATTAAAAGTTACCGTCTTTATATGACAGTATCAATGAAATGCTGTAAGAAGCCACGTTAAATCCCATACCACACACAAGATTACATTACCACATTTTCATTGTTGATAGGTTCAGGAGCGATAACCAAAAAAACAATATGATTTTGACATAGAGTCAACGTGGGCTGATGAGATGACATGTTCACTCGAGTAGAATTGGTACTTCAAAAAGAGTAATCGAAATTAACTGATGAATGTGAAATTGTATCAGGGAAGACATGGTGACCACCATTCCCACAATTGTTGATAAACAGCTCTCATGAGGCAGGTGCACAGCGTTTCTGTCGTATTGGACCTAATGTATTGCTTGGTTAGCTCAATCTTTCATTACCATGTCAATGAAGTGTATGCAGTTAAAGGAATAAAATGTTTTTGACATTGATCCCATTTGTCATAATTTAAACACACTTCTCACAAAATATTCATAATTATGACAGCTTAACAGATTATTATTGATATTGAAGGAAATTCCCGACTGTCATATGATGAAAATCGCCTGTGCATATTGATTGAGGCGGACAGTGGACATTACAATTATATGGCTGACTGATGGCAGGAGTACTATTAGTTGTGTGCCGCCTGCTTCCAGGGGCCAGTGTTTGTATTAGGACCTTTTCCGTCCAGCAGGGGATATATCAGTCGTCAGCATGAAGGCAGGTTGTCTATAAAATGGTGCATAAGGAAGAGTAAAGAGTAATGTTTTACTGGTGCATGTGAAAGTTCTGCATTAACTGGGGGCACGGGTGGCCCAGTCGTCTAAGGCGCCGCGATTCGCTGTGCAGAGTTGCGTCCCTTGGGCACGCCAGAAACCTATGATTGTGGGTTCGATTATGTTTCTAGGTTTGTCAGCACCATACCCGTGCTCGTGGGTTTCACCGAAGTGGTAAACGTCTGAGACCTGCATCACTTCGGGCTTTCCTCCCACATTAAGCTGACACGCCGCGATATAACTGGAATACTGTTAAAAGCGGCGTTAAACCCAACTCACTGACTCACTCACTCACTGCATTAACGAGTGAGGATGAGTTCGGTTAAACGCCGCGTTAATCAGTATAGCAGTTATATCAGGGCGTGACAGCTTGGTGTGGGAAGAAAGTCAGAAGAGGTGGTGGTCTCAGACGTTCACCACTTTGGTGAAACTCATGAACACTGGTATCGTGCTGAAACATAATAGGGACGAACCGGGATTCGAACCCATGATCATAGGTTTCTTGCGTGCCCAACTGATGCAACTTCACAGCGAATTGCGGCGCCTTAGACGACTTATCCACCCGTGACCCTGCTGTAGTTATGTTTGTTTGTTTGTTGTTTAACGCCGCAATATTCCAGCTGTATGACCGCGGTCCATAATTATTCGAGTGGGGACCAGACAATACAGTGATTGGCATGATGATCATCGATCTACGCATTTGGGATACGATGACATGCATCAACCATGTCAGCGACCTTGACCACCCGATCCCGTTAGTTACCTCTCACAAGCATGGGTTGTTGAAGACCAATATCTACCCCGGATCTTCACGGAGCACAGCATTAATGAATAAGATTAGGAAAATATATAGATTGTATAAAAACATGTCAGAAATCAACAAAATTACTTATTACAATCCCAAGTCAGATGACTGTCCAAATAAAGCTTCCCATCAAGTTTTATGTTGAAGTTTCGACATATACACATGCACAAAAGTTAAGCGCCACCATATTCATAGTCTCTTGATTTCGCGTGTGGGAATCAGAAATACGAAATATGATGATGTATGACTGAATTAGGCTTCCATTGTTTCGTGAATCCAAATTTGTCCAGATACCACAAGGAAAGCGTGCTTTACGTGTTGTTGCAGTTCCCCTACCCTATAAATAGTGAAATTCAAGTTTCAGACACGTGGTTGCATTTTGCTCCTGTGTGAGATTCTCCTTCCAATAGAGGTTGAAAATCAGCCATTGTGAGGAGAAAGTTAACGAAATCTGAAAGATGGCAAGTGATAGGCATGAAAAATGCTGGCATGTCATGCAGGGCCATTGCAAGAGTGTTATCACTCGTTTGATTGTCAAACATGGTCAAACCAATGATGTCAATGACAGGCATAGGTCTGGTAGGCCAAGAAAGACCTCTAACAGAGAGGATAGACGTCTTTTCAGGATAGTAAGACGAAATCAATTTGCCACTTCAACAGATTTAAGACTGCAGTGGATTACCCATCAGAGACTCTCGACGATGACCGCAAGGCGTCGCCTCAGAGCGGCTGGTTATAACGCCAGAAGACCAGTAAAACGTCCTCTTAAACCTACTGAGAGGAACATGCGGAATCGTCTGATATGGTGTCGTGCCCGTAGTCGATGGAACTTCGCCAACTGGAGAAGGATCCATCGGTCTGACGAATGTCGAATGCTGCTACGAACTATTGATGGTCGAATACGTGTTTGGAGGCAACGTTACACTCGTTTTGCACCAAGGAACATCCAGAAAACCTTAGCATGTGGCGGGGGTCTGTCATGATATGGTGTTGTGTTTCTTTCGGCTGCAAACTTCCGCTGGTGACAATTCGTGGAAACCTGAATAACCAACAATACCAAGATGCCGTTCTTCGTCCAGTGGTAGTCCCTCATTTTGACAACAATCCTCTTCAGACAAGACCTGTTTACATGGACGACAATGCTAGACCACACAGATCTCGGGCAATTTTGGCTTATTTGCGTCAAGAAGCTATTGCCACTCTTCCTGGGCCGGCCTGTAGTCCGGATCTTAATCCGATTGAGCATTTCTGGGACATTCTTGGCCGAAACATCAGACATCGTGATCCCCCAGTTCAAAATCTCGCTGGACTTGAAGCCGCACTTCATGATGAATGGATCCGTTTGCCTCAGAGAAGCATTCAACGACTTGTAATGAGTATGAGGCGTAGGGTTGAAGCTGTGGTCAATGTCCGTGGATCATACACACGTTACTGACGTTTCTGTCTTGCAATAGACTCTGCACTCCCTAGGGTGTCTATGTGACACCTGATATGGTCTGCTGATATTATGACAGTTACATGACAAAAAAAAGTTTTTCAATGTTTTCTAATCCTTCAGTTTCTGGTCTTCGGTAAAATTCAATTCAGCTCATATTCTTTTGGAACACAAGATAAACTTGCTTGAGGACAACTTTTGCATCACATGAGGTTAACATTTACGGCTTATAACAATCGTACATCTCGTTATAAAAGTCATCATTAAGTGCCAGTGGTAGAGCGTCCGCCCGGAGAGCGGAAGGTCCGGGGTTCGATCCCCGGCCGCGTCATACCAAAAGACGTTAAAAGATGGTACTTGTTGTTACCCTGTCTCGGCATTAAGGGACTAAAACAAGGACTGGTCGGCTCGGAGTCAGTATACTGTGTCTGAGTGTTACACTGCGGCATGGTATCTCAGTGAGCTAGCACTATAAATCGGCATCAGTCCGGACTAGTACAAGCACACACCCCCCCCCAACCCCCCCCCCCACACACACACACACCCCACACACCCCCCCCCCCCCCCCCCCCCCCCCCACACGTGCATGCATGTCGCTATATAAGTGCAATAATCTTGGACGCGACATATACATATACACAAGAGAAACATTTTATATACCATTTAAGTAACATTTAAGATCCTGATAATAAAACGTGAAGCTAACATTCATACACGTCTCTGGCCGGTACAGCAGCGTATCTTATTCAAAGCCTTAATCTCTGTCTAGGAATAACGAATGGAAACAATCTTTGGTTTCTAATATTTTTTTATTCTCATCAATAATGGTTGCGAGTATGAAATAATATATAAAATGTTAAATGATAAATCTGCGTCATTGTCTTCCTGGAACATCGATGTTTAGTTGCATGAAAGACGTTACAGGAGGTTCATTAACACAAGGCTGTGGCTGTTAAATCTTCTCTGGTTTAACTTATGATCCTTCTGAAATGCCAACCGACATGTAATTCAAGACAAACATGATTTGTAATGATTGCATTGCGAACAATATGAACACAAGAGGGAACCCTTGTGTTGCATTCTGTCAATTTCAAAGTAACCATAGTGAATTGCATCAACATGTGAACTCCGACATGGCACTGACTGACTCCATAAATAAACAAGAGTCATCAAACTAAGACAAATCTCCCCGGTCCCGACAAATTCGAAAGAACAAATTTCCATCTCATTTGTTTGTCCGTAAACAAGAGTTGTTATTGAGCTATCAAAGCAACGGAATCAGGATTCAGAACTTTGTATTTCTATGTCAGGTACCCACCAATATATAACCTGAGTCAAAGTCAAACTTGTTTGAAAATCCCTAAATAGCAAAAGGCACCATTTGACACGAAAGAATACATATTAGTTTTAGAGATATGGTACGGACAAACACACCACTATGAACAGCAGTGTCAACGTCAAACTTGCTGCCATGGAAACGGGAATATTTCCTTGAATTCCTAAATAGGAAAAGGCACCACTTCAGCCCATGCTTAATACATGTACCACGTTTGGTTGAAAAATAGTTTTTTTCTGTTCTGCACCGGCCGCGACACCTTCCTTCGTTTCAGCTGAGTCTACCTTGTTCACATGGAAAGTTAAATAGCAATGGGCACAACTTCAGCCCTTGGTTAATATATGTAGAAGGTTTGGATGAAAAGTCCTTCACGGTTTTCAAGTTTTGTGCTCAAGTCACCACCTCAGGATCTGCTTGATATATACACCTCGTCATAAATATCGCACCACCCACTTTTTTCACTAAGTAAAACTGGATCTTCAACCTCATAAAAATGGTGCACATAAAAAGCACATTAAACTGTTTATATGGTCTCATGTGAGCGTTCAGTCAGAAAATTGACAACACAAGACCGAATTTGAGAACTAATTGAGGGTTTAATTGTAGCAAACTAAAGTTCACTGAAATTACCGTGAAATCAGGTGAAATAAGTATGGCTGCCGGAGTCGTTACAACAGACACACAACACAGTTCACATTTCATTTATGTCGAACACACTAGTAAGGTCCACAATGACTGGCTAACTCAGTATCTCGTGTAACCGCCTCGCACTTGGATAACATGTTCTACACGCCGTCTCATGCTGGTCACCAGACGTCTGAATCTCTGTTAGGGGATCTGCTGCCACTCATCATGCAATGCATGGGTCAATTCCTGAAGGTTCTGAACTGGAGGCTCCCTTGCTCTCACCCTACGTCCCAAAATGTTCCCACAAATGCTCAATAGGATTAATGTCTGGACTTCTGGCAGGCAAGGGTAGTGTCTCAATGGCGTTGTGTTTGAGATGCTGAACAACAGCTCGAGCATGATGTGGTCTGGCATTATCGTCCATGAAGACTGGACGTGTGGCGAGAGCATGGTTATCGAAATGAGGCACAAAAGCACCGTCAAGGATCACGTTCTGGTACCTCTGTCCATTCAGTGTTCCGGGAACTGTGATGAGGTCAAGTTTACAATCATAGGAACAACACCCCCACACCATGACGGATCCATCCCCAAATGGAACATCAGCTTGAATGTTCCTCTGATGATATGCTGTGCCTCTCTGCCTCCAAACTCGTGCCCTCCCTTCTGTATGATGCAGCAAAAATCTGCTTTCATCGGACCAGTGGATCCTTCTCCATGTCCTCAGGTTCCAGCGAGCACGTGCTTGGCACCAGGCTAAACGGGCATGGCGGTGTTGATTTGTGAGGAGTGGACGTCTGATTGGTCGTCTTGCTCTCAATCCTGCAGAATGTAGGCGTCGTCTGATGGTGCTGATGGACACTCTGTTGTATGGATGCCATCCATGTCGCAACTGTGTGCAAGTAGACTTTGGGCTTCGTCTGGCTTGGCGTACGAGAGCACGAGCATCTTTGGTTCAGAGGCACTGGACGCTTGGGCATTTCACTGGTTGGTCAAAATAAAGCTTCATTTATGCCAACTGTGTCTGCCAACATAACATACGCCAAAAGAGGCTATGTGCATACTGCATTTTTAGCAAACCGACCCCCGGTACAAGCATGCTCAACGCATGCATGCACGTGCAGCTCGGAACAGGGTGTGTTTGTGATATTATGTTCACAGATGGTGTAGTATATGAAATATTTACTTGTAGTTTAAAAAAACGAAAATCATATTTTCTACTTTTACTTTAAAATGTGAGATGCGATATTTATGACGAGCTGTATATCTGCACAGTTTTGTGGAAAAGGTTGGACGGTTTGTTTTGCCCCGACAACGAAATGACTACGAACGGACAGACATTACCGGGGGATAATAATTTTATGAAAATAATATTCCATCTATAGGATCCATCCCTAATGAACCAAATTGTCATCAATTCTATCGAAAAACGGTAAAAATCAATTTTATCATTGTAAGACGCTATTTTGAACAGGCACGTGTTTGACTCCCATCCCTACGCCCAACCCCATACACATTGTTTGTCATAATGTTCTTGCAGTTGTCTTGTAATATCAAATTCCAAAGTTTATTGCTTTTATTCATTGTGCTGTAGGTTGTTCTGCACAGACTTCAGGTTCCCTCGGGGTAGGATTCAGCTGACGTCACGGGAGGAGCGGGATCATATCCGGAAGTCAGATACATAGGTGGCATTATCTTGAAAGAGTGAGTAAGTGAGTTAAGTCACATCGGCAGTATCTCAACCATATAGTGACGAGAATTATCTTGAAAGAACGAAATATTGGAATGGAATGCGCATCTCAGGAGAGTAATTGAAACACACACAAGAGAAATATCTTCTATCGTATTCGAATCTTCTGTCAGTTGTATTTGTGTTGATTCGCGGTAACATAAGGGTTCTCCATTCTAGTACTCAAGCATCTATTGAAATGTCTATTAATAATATGTAACATTATCAGTGTTAGTACTCGTGGGGTAAAATACGTCGGCGCTCTTATTTCGTATGTCTATACACATCATTTGTCTAGAGAATTTGATATCAGTTTGATTCGGTGACCCCTGATATTTGCAAGACTATTTCCATTCATCTTTCCTTAACAAAACCTTGTTGGAGATTTTCTACATCATATTTCCATGAGAGGCATTGCAGGATAAACACAGCAAGAAAAAAACATCTGTCAGTAAATCTATATGTGTTTAAATTTACTCACAGTCAGATAATCTCATTATTGGCATACGCTGTCGGCATAGTTGTTATATAATCACGGCAACCTCTACGTGTCCTTGGTCGTGGTCATGGTTTCGACTCACATACTCCGTCAACTGTGTTCGTGGGGTTCACCAATATCATGAAATGTTACAATATTTTTCGGGGGCACAGATGGCCCAGTCGCCCAATTCGATGCTACTCACTATGAATTGTTGCGTGCGTTTTGCGTGCCAGAGACCGGGATCTTGGGCTTAAATCTCACATTCAGAGAAAGTATTTAAGTAAAGTTGGATCAATGTGGATTCTCAAAAACCCAACGTATTTATTTTGCTTGATTTTGTGCAATCACAGAAAAGAACCAAGGTCGATAATGTCGAAACAGCTGAAGTTTGTATACCACTATCCCACACGACAAACGTTTAGGATAGACATTTAGCCAAGGAGCAGGCATCACCATGGAGACCAATTGTACTCCCATACTTACTGGATTCTTTTACACACACGAGTCAGAAGTTCTGACCAGACTGGTTCAATAAAACAAAATCAAGGGAATTTAGCCAAGAAGATCTAGAAATGACAGTGAAAAACGAAACCACCTCATCTGTCTCATATGTAGATGAAACAAAAAATCAGAATGACAAACAAATATCAACAAGACTGTATGACAAGAGCATAACTGCCAACGTTTCTTTTATGTCGAACTATATTCTAGCAGCTCCAGCCTTTGCTGTCTGCATTTCATAATGATTGAGGAATAATATTAATCGAGCATGCAAAGATTTCAAAGCGCGTCAAACGACTTTTCCTCGTAAAGTGTTACAACATTCAAGGCCTTAGTAAAGCTTCCTAAATATGCTAGGCATTTTCAAATATTACAGTGACAAAAATAATGTCTAATGCAATTCCCTATTGTGAATTGTACCAACTTCCTCGTGTTTTCCCAGGTGAATAATTGACTTGCCTTTGCATATGTTTGTGACGGGTGCCATCAGTGATGAAGGATGCGTTTACTTTCATCACATGTGCTTCACTACCTGATAGTTATCCAAAAAATACATACTTATGACATAGTCGGAAACGTACAATGGATTCTGCATATGGCAGCCATTCGAAGGATTAGGGAAAGGGTTTTCACTTTCCTACCACACTAAGCTGACACTGTGATCAACATGTGACTGGCATTTTGTTTGAAGTGACTTGAATCAATATGGGTAAATCTCCACACAATAGATGCTAATGAACACCGAGAAACAGACACGTCAACATGTAATGTCCGAGTCTATATGCAGGGAAATCGCATTAACAAGAAGGCATATGTCTGTCTATATATTCAGTTATCATGGTCTATATATTGAGAACAAGCCTTTGACGATTGACGATAAACACATTTAAATTTGATCAAACTTCATTTATTTCCGTTCGCGTCTTTGTCCGAAAATCAAACCCTGATGGCAAAAAATCGCGCCATGATGTACACCATGACTTATAACGTTTCTTAATTCACTTTAAAAGCAAATGAAATACACACTCAGACCGCATGACCCATGAAGAAGACACGGTTAGATTTTGAATCACTAATATTGCATTTTGGACGTTTAGGGGCCTTGCAGACGGAGAAAACCCATTGGTTTGTGTTCGATAGTTTTACAAGTTGTATCATCATGTAAATATATATTCACGAAACCAGCAGAGAGATACATTGTGTATGTGTTTCTATGATGTCAACCAAGTGTGATTCTCTAGAGTATGTCAGTGAAAAACAGCGGAGATGCAGACAGAATGAATATGTACAGGGCACATGTTCTGATGTGGAAATAGTTGTCACTGAAATATCGGGTCGTAGCTGAGGCTCGGTGATTGAAAGATTTAAACGTTTTGAAAAGATAGCATGCCGACATTTAACGGTGATATAACGTTAATTACCATAAATATCATATACAATATAAACGAAATTTAGTGAAAAACCCAGAGGTGTCCTTTAAGACTGAGTGTTTTATCACTCTAAACAGGCGGAGGAAATAAAGTGTCTTGGTAAACTGGTGGTCCAGTCGTCTAGGTCGCCGCAATTCTGTGCAGAGTTGCACCCTGAGGCTGCCAAAAACTTGTTACACGGTTCACATACATGTAAGGCACGTCTAACCCTTTTAGTCGGTTTCACGGCCTTCCCGTGACGCCCGGCCTGTGAATGTAACAAGTATGCAGTATGGGCCAGACAATGGAATATGTTGTTAGGTTAATTTTGCCACTATAGATGTATATTATATCTATACATTACGGCATCATGCACAAGATATTGGTATTCGTCACTAATGGTGGACATATCTGTAGCAAAGACACATACGTCAACAGATCCAGCACCGGTTATATCTTGGCTACCATTTCGAATAGTTGGCAAAACTCATGTTGATGGAACTTGACGATGAACATTAAATAATGCCCCTTCAAACGTATTGTCCAAAATTCCATTGCCGTGTTTGAAACAGTGATACTGTTCTTCCACTCTGCCATTTGCCACTCGGTGAAACCCACGAGCTAGATTATCGTTGGGAAACCATGAATCATATTTGCGGTAATTCTCCGTTTAGGCAGATAATCGAGACAGATTATTCTCTGGCAATGACTTTCATATTTAGCGACGCCACTCTGCGTCGCTGTTGTCGATTGGGCCAGATGGGTTCTAAAGTACATAAACGACAAATGCCTTATAAGTTATGTATCTGTTAACAACTACGTTCCGTCATGTACGTCTTCCAGACATGAAAAAGGATACGTCGGCACGTTGCAGGATTCGAAATTAGAATGGGTCCCTATGTTTATAGTACAATGAGATTGAATGGATCGGGAGATCAGGCTACGTCTCTTGGAGGATTGCGTGTGAAAGTTTCCCGACGGCGTGGGACGTTGCTCATATCATCTATTCCAGGCTGTCGGGCGGAGTCTCGGTAAATTATATATGGCTTGAATAGTTGAGTCCTACATAAAGCCACAAATAAAAGCAAACCATCGGGGTTATGAAGTACAATTACGATGTATTTTCTGGCCTCATTGGCCTTTAATGTGAGTCAGTTTATATGAACGCCGATTTGAACGGTAGTATAGTTAAATCACGGCGTCAGCCTAATGTGGGCGGGAAGCCCCACGCGATGCATGTCCTGGAAGTTCATAACTTTGGTGAAAGCAACGATAACAGTATGCCGCTGACAAACCGAGAAACGTAGTTAGAGCGAATATGAGTTTCGAACCTTCGATAACAGGTTTCTTGCACAACTTAAGCAACTTGTCAATGTTGCCTTATATGTAGACAGCTGGCACACCTTAAGCAACTTGTCAATGTTGCCTTATATGTAGACAGCTGGCACACCTTAAGCATCTTGTCAATGTTGACATATATGTAGACAGCTGCCACACCTTACGCAACTTGTCAATGTTGCTTTATATGTAGACAGCTGCCACACCTTACGAAACTTGTCAATGTCGCTTTATATGTAGACAGCTGGCACACCATGAGCAATTTGTCAATGTTGCCAAATATGTAGACAGCTGGCACACCTTAAGCAACTTGTCAATGTCGCTTTGTGTGTAGACAGCTGCCACACCTTACGAAACTTGTCGATGTCGCTTTATATGTAGACAGCTGCCACACCTTACGAAACTTGTCAATGTTGCCTTATATGTAGACAGCTGGCACA
Source organism: Haliotis rufescens (assembly GCF_023055435.1). NCBI lineage: Eukaryota > Metazoa > Mollusca > Gastropoda > Lepetellida > Haliotidae > Haliotis > Haliotis rufescens. Next base: position 52,168,978 of record NW_025963779.1, on the reverse strand, counting down.
CCTTAAGCAACTTGTCAATGTTGCCTTATATGTAGACAGCTGGCACACCTTAAGCATCTTGTCAATGTTGACATATATGTAGACAGCTGCCACACCTTACGCAACTTGTCAATGTTGCTTTATATGTAGACAGCTGCCACACCTTACGAAACTTGTCAATGTCGCTTTATATGTAGACAGCTGGCACACCATGAGCAATTTGTCAATGTTGCCAAATATGTAGACAGCTGGCACACCTTAAGCAACTTGTCAATGTCGCTTTGTGTGTAGACAGCTGCCACACCTTACGAAACTTGTCGATGTCGCTTTATATGTAGACAGCTGGCACACCTTAAGCAACTTGTCAATGTTGACATATATGTAGACAGCTGCCACACCTTTCGCAACTTGTCAATGTTGCTTTATATGTAGACAGCTGCCACACCTTACGAAACTTGTCAATGTCGCTTTATATGGAGAAAGCTGGCACACCTTAAGCAACCTGTCAATGTTGCCAAATATGTAGACAGCTGGGACACCTTAAGCAACTTGTCAATGTTGCCATATATGTAGACAGCTGGCACACCTTAAGCAACTTGTCAATGTTGCCTTATATGTAGACATCTGGCACACCTTAAGCAACTTGTCAATGTTGCCTTATATGTAGACAGCTGGCACACCTTAAGTTTGTTGGTTGGTTTGTTGTTTAACTCCGCACTCAGCAATATTCCAGCTATATATGACGGCGTTCTGTAAATAATCGAGTCTGGACCAGACAATCCAGTGATTGAAATCATGAGCATCGATTCACGCAATTGGGATCGATGACATGCATCAACCAAGTCAGCGAGTCTGACCATCAGATCCCGTTAGTCGCCTTTTACGACAAGCATAGTCACCTTTTACGGCAAGCATTGGTTGCTGAAGACCTATTCTACCCCTGAATCTTCACGGGTCGGCACACCTTAAGCAACTTGTCAATGTTGCCTTATAGGTAGACAGCTGGTTCATCCGTTCCCCCTACACTATTTAAAATACTAGTACATCTTGATGTATCAACTCCGCAGACGGTGTGATATGCAGATGGACAATAAAGTGCAGTGCAAATGCCTACACCGACCTGGGAAAACAGAAGACGATGTCCTACCGAGTCTCGTAGTTATAATGAAGGAAGAAACCAGGATACCAGTAGTCTAAACTGCGTGTAACAATGTTATTGGCAACGGGTTTATTACAACACGCACCGTGCCACACATCAATTGTAGTTATAAAGGTATGTATGTTTGTGCACTGTTTGTCTCCTAGCACTTCGACTTTCTCACGTAATCGGACTATAATTTGAAAAACAGAAAAGAACGTTTCTTGTGACTGAAAACAGCATCATATCACATCCCAATAATCATGTCTGGTCTCCACCATAAGGAAAAATATAACTCTGATATTCTCATTACCGTGTACATCTTTACTACTGCTGGGCATGCTTGCAATTATATCGATAGAATCCCCAGTCATTGCAGTCTTGATTTCTCCTTTCATAACATATATATGTTTGTCATAGGATATTCGAAGAGCATTGCCTGTTTTAAGTTGAGAAAACTGTCTTTTAAAAATGATTAAATTCATCGAAAATAACATTCGACACCAACGATTTATTTGGAGTTTTTTAACTCCCCGTCTGCAATATGTGATCTATATGACGGCGCTTTGAAAATTATCGAATCTGGGCCAGATTTACCAATGATTGATATTACCTTTAAAGATCTACGACGTCAGGGTGTGTGGACGCGCAATCAACCAAGTCACCTTACCGGAGCACCCGATCCGTAAGGTCAATTCGTACGACCAAAGGAGGTTGCTTGCAATTGGGATCAACCCGGAATCAATCCGGAATCAACCCGGAGGCAATACCAAAGAAGTAGTAGCCTATTTGGTTATATTTTAAACAAGATGTATTGAGATTATTTCCTCATGTTCTAATGTGATGACAAGGAATATTGCCCACTCTGAGAAATCTATATATAGTCTGTATGTGTGGGTGTTCCATAATAAGAACCCTATAAGGGTTCTGCATAATTTATACATTTCATGTATACGTTAATGTTAAGCTTTGCGCCATAAACACCCAATGTAGATTCAGCGGTAGTTGAATATAAACTACCATAGTGGTATCTGTTGTAGATTGTTAACAATACACACGAGTGCAATTGAATTAAAAATATACTTGTACATAGCACAACCAAATGGTACACGGTTCGTATAAAAGACGCAAGTCCCACTTGAAGCAAAGTGCACCTCATGAGGACATGACAAAGAGATGATAAATATTTCAACATGATGTTCTATAACGGAGTTTGTAAAGAAGATGAACAGCGTTTTGACGAAATACGTCACAGATTCTATAATCCTTTCAAGGAACTCAAGCAAAGTCTTGTAACAAACAAAATTCAGACGAAACACCGACACATATCATCGTCATGATCTCTCCGTCTTAAAGTAATGACTATAGATTATATTAAATGTGTTTGTTGGATGCTTAACGCCGCACACCGCAATATTCCATCTGTATGACGGCGGCCTGTATATAATAGACGAGTTTCAACCAGGCAAACCAGAGACAGAAAACACGAGCCATGATTAATGGTTTTGTAGCAAAATTTCCATCTTTTTCGTGTTACTGTCAACAGGTACATGTAACGTGTAACATACTGTCTATACAGCTGCATGTATTTGTGTTGCAATTCATAATGGCCCTAAGTCAAAAAGGTACTACTCATTACGTTACTTAAAGATGTGCTGCTGTTGTGTATCCATGATCGCCAATGCGTTTTCTGAACATTAAGAGGCGTGTAATTCAAGACGAAAAAAGATCATGTAATGAAGATCACTCACTCATGATGCTGGCAAACGTCATGAAAACGTTACCAGGTGGAAAACAGTCGCCGAAACATTGCAAACGTGAGGTCCCCAACACAACCATGTTACCCATATCAAATACATGAAAATCGAATAATTTTCACTTTTAGCCACCATCACACATGGGTGAATACTTTCTTTGCCCAGTAGCTCAGTTGGAACTTGGTATCGCCCTGCCCCCACAGACGAAGATAATGAGGAGATAAATTAAACCTACTGTGCTTTGGACATTTGAAGAAGTCTAACTGTGGATAAGATACCTCTTATTTTAATTTCGAACCGAGCTCTTAAGCGCGTGTATGGCTAAATAATTTTTGACTAGTTCAGAATTATGATGACCAAATACACAGTTTCTAACGGAATTGTTGAAATAACCCATCATTGCTACAAATTGAATTTCATCGCAACCTGTTGCTTATTTGCACTGCTTGGACTCAACCAAGTCATTTCTTCGAAATCAACATCGCATCTTCTATTTTTGTAGTGGTACTTTTTGGTAGTGGTACTGATTATCGAAATAGTGACAATAAAGGCTGAACTAATTTCTTTCTCAAATGGCTTACACTTTTCGCGGACTTCTGTGTCATACTGATTTTCAGTGATCCATTCATATAAATGGTCATCGCTATTTTGCCTTTACGCCCGACGGAATCTGTTTCGAGATCATCCAGTAATCCAGATTGATAATTCTCTGTTGCTGACGTTATATTTATGTACCGAACTTCGACAAGGCTGAACTTGTTAGTGGTACTTACGCATTGCATGAACCCAGAAGACAACATCGATCTGTACCTATGTTCAGCATTAACGTGATGATTTGCTGATAGAAATGAACCTACTGCCATTGAACCAAAGACCCTATGGTGACAGCAAGAACTAGAGCGTTTTAGACTAAGCGATTAAACGTGTATTCCACAAGTTTTATCTTCAAATTTCAAGCAAGATTATTCTTGGCAAATAATTCGAGTTACAGATGCAAGATTTATTGGCATATATGTGCTTGATATGGAGACGTACACCATTAGTACTGAACTCCAAATTCACTCAAATCGTCCTGTGCATGATTCCTAATGCACAGACATAATACATGGTGTTTATGGTGTCCAATTAACTTTGTAAAATGGAACACTGTCTGGCCCGTGCTGCGCCGTAAGTATGCTCTCTGTCATCTTCGGTTGGCCATTGGCGTCAAGAAAATCTTCATCGTTTGACAGCGAGCTTGGCGTTTGGGTATGATTACAGAAGCGTTAATCCTGTCGTACACTTTTGTAAACCGTGAAGGGCTTCATGGACGATTCTTTGGAAACAGTCAAAACCCGCTATTCATTTCGAGGCTCAAGTTGAAGGATACGGTCAAATTATCATTGTTTTATCATTTATGCCTCGACTAAATTTTGTTAGATTAATTATTTTAACTACTTTTCAGCATCCTTTAGTGGTACGTTAAAGAAGCTGTAACGGTTTTATTGACGCCTTATCAGGTCGACGAATGATCATTAAGATTAAACCTTTCATTGATTTAAATGTGCGTGTCATGATGTGTTGATTGTTTAACCCTTACCCAATTACCTGGGGCCTCCAAGGCCCACAACGAGTTAAACCTTGTTACCAAGCCTCTCCTTTCGACTCATCAGCTTGGGATTCATGTGTATTCGTTACCCTAGGCGTGTCACTTTGATAACATCCTGCAGAATTTAGTTTCTAATACTCTGAACAAGACAATGACAGAGAAGGGCGAAATTGAAACTGACTGGAAAACCACTGATAACGTGGAAGTGTGGGCACTGATCGGAATATTGATTACAAGTGGCTATCTCAAACCGAACATAGTTAGGACTGACATTATTTGGAGTAAGCAATATGGTACATCCATTGTCAGAGCAACAATTAATGTCTGGAGAAAGGTTTGAAATGCTGGTGAGTAACCTTCGCTTTTAATGACAAAGAGACAAGAAGGAATCGGCGAGGCAAAGGTGTGTTTGTTTGCTTTTTAACACCGGACTCAGCAATATATTCTAGCTGTATGACGGCGGTCTGTAAATAAACGAGTATGGACCACACAATCCAGTGACTGACCTCGTGAGCATCGCTCCAAGCAATTGGGATACGATGACATGCATAAACCAAGTCAGAGGGCCTGACCAACCGATCGGCAAGCATGGGTTGCTGAAGACCTTTTCTAACCCGGATCTTCACAAGTGATAAAATATAGAAAATCATAAAATGTTTATTGGAGAAGGCGATGATATTAGGCTGCTATGTGTCCAACACATGCTGCCAGAAATATTTCTGCATTGACCAAATTTGGTAAATTCGGTTGCTTCCACACATATTGACATAAGTTGGAAACGTGATCGGATGCAAATTCTAGATGAACATGCCAGTATCATCGACATTATAGGTTGCTTGCTGAATACTTTAAATGATTTCTTACAATGCCTGGTTTGTTTACAGACCGCCCTAGCATGGCAGGTACAAAAACGTACTATTTTAAGCGAAGTGTGTGAGTGGTGGGTATTAAAGGTAGGACATGGCATGCTTACCCTTTTCGCGAATACCTGGTGTCATCACTTATTTTCAGGGACACACTCATAAAATGTTCACGTCGATTTTGCCTTTTACGCTCAATGGGAGCTCTCAATAATCAAGACCGGCTGTTTTCTGGCGTCAAACAATTCCAGCGTAACTAAAATTGATGATAAGTGACAGCATAATCGACGTGTAAAAGTTAGAGGTTGGTTAAAATAAAGATATCCACAACATGAAATTATACACAGCTGAGCACAAATCCTAGCAGGAATCTGGTTGCAAATTGGCATCGCTAGAACTTAACTGTGCCAATAGTGCCTAGATACATTATTCTCATCAACTCTGCAGGTTCAGGGAAAATGTCACATTTTCAATGCTAATTATTTTGAACTCGTGCATCACATTCATTTCCTCCTAAATTGGTCGGGTAATTATATCAGATCCTATTGTCATTATCAATAACCTGTGTTTTCTGCACATTGAATTTCTGATTTGTCACTTGTGTCAATTAATTTCATTCCTAAACACACTTCATATGTCTTATGATGACAACTTATTTGGACCTATGAAGCTAACAGTAGAGTAATTGCGGGAATAGATGTTAGTATTTAAGTCAACCATACGTCCATACACAACTCACATTAAGAGATAGGGATCTCATACAGCAGGCCTCAGCGCAAGGCAAAGCGGAATAGAACACACTGATATGCCAACATATAATATATTTACTTTTCAATAACCAACCTTCAAGGTATTGTCTGAGAGTGTGTGTGTGTGTGTGTGTGTGTGTGGCTGCTTTTACTAGATCGGACTAATGCATGTGTACCATGCCACAGTTTAACATAAACAGACCACTCAGACACATTATATCAACTCCGAGCCAACCAGTCCTTGTTTTAGCCCCTTAATGCCGAGCGCCTAGCAGGGTGACAACAAGTACCATCTGTTTCGTATGACGCGGCCGGGGATCAAATCCCGGACAGTCCGCTCTCCTGGCGGACACTCTACAAGTAGACCACCGAGGCGGCCATAAAGAGTTCATAAACCCGTCTTTGATTTGTGTATTGACAATGGAAAGACGTGAAGAGATGCAACTTTCGTGGATAACAACATTTCATGTCAACTTCTTTCCTCTTCACCTGGTGAATACAGAATAAAGACAGGAAAAAAGACAAACAGACATTATTTATTTACGTCTTATGCCAGTTACATTAAAAAAAGGTATTTTGAAATAAATTATTTGTAGAATTCATTCACATGGTTGTGTGATTCCTTTCCTTTCGTTCCCGTACACAACATATTGTGACGACGAGGATGATGAAATAGAGGGTATATCATATCTCGGTGTGGAGCTTGATGGATATATTATACAAATCCACTCATTCTACATTTCAAGACAAGGTACATGTCTAATGGGTGTTGATCTGTTCGATGCTTAGGACTTTCGACTTAAATCTACAGCCATGGTTCTCTTATACAGACCGTGGAAACAGCTGCGGCAGATGTGATACGCCAGTTTCCCAGCGTATTCTCAGGATTTGGATAGATTTCATCATTCTCTTATGCACCCCGGGTCAACCCACAGGTATGACTAGTTTCACAATGGTTATGAAGGATATCTCTAAGCGTTCGAGTGGAAGTAGAGACAGAACTTCAGCGTCTTGAACAACAAGGTATCATCCAGAGAATTGATTCTTCACCAGAGGTATCCAATCTAGTCATTGCACGTCTCAAGTCTGGAGAAATTCGTCTATGTGTAGGCCGGAAAGGGGTAACCAAAGCCATCATTCAGGACAAGTATCGGCTCCCGACCATGGAAGAGCTTGTGGCAGAGATTAACGGCTCCACCGTATTCACCAAGCTGTGCTTACGTCGTAGCTACCTACAAGAGAAGCTGAAAGAGGAAAGTAGATTTCTCACAGCTTTCGTCACTCATGTGGGAGTCTTCCAGTATCGCCGCATGCCTTACGGCCTGTTCTCAAGCCCAAGTGCCTTCCAGAAAATCCCCTCAAGCATCCTGCAAGCTGAATGCAGACAAGTGCAAATTCTCAGCAGATGAAGTGGATTTCCTCCAACGTCCAAGCTACTCTGGATCAGTGTACATCTTCGGCAGAAAATTCACCCTACGCACTGATCGCCAGTCTCTTACAACACTGTTATCTACAACAGGTTCTGGCCACAAATCTCTTCGCATCTACAGATGGTCTAATAGACTCCATCAGTACAACTTTGATGTACAGTACACATCTGGGAAGAATAATACTGTCCCTGATATGCGCTCACCGGAATGTGCCTCAATATGAATTACAAGTTATGCCTGTGTTGTGTGAATCACTGGGAAAGTTCGTGACCCAAGAAGAAACACACTTCCGCAGAGGATATAGTCTTTACACAAGTTAGAGACCAAACAAGACACCAAATGTTCTTGACCTGTAGGCGGAGCCAAATCGTTTGTAAAGTTTGCAAAGGATTGTGAGGCCTGTGTTCTCAGTGAGAAATCTATGAAGCCTGTTGCTGCTCCTGCAGACTTCATTCCATGGCCAGAGAAGTCATAGCAGCAACTGCAGATTGAGATATTTGAAGAAGTCAAAATTGCTCCAAGGGACAAGAGATTGCTTGTCGTTGTGCATGATATGCATTCAAAATGGCCCGAGATTGCCGATAAGGGAATGGTCACTCCGGTCAATGGTCAATTCTCACCAACTTTTTCACCAGATGGGGCCTTCCCGACATCATCATATCTGATACGGGCCACAGTGCTGCTGGTATGAATTCGAACAGTTCCTCACAGGTCTGGGAATAGAACACCGGAAGACCTCACAATACAATCCACAGAGCAATGGCGGTATTGAACATTTCAACAGAGTCATCAAAGAAGGCTTTAAATAAAACATGACAGAAGGGAAGTCATTTACAGATGCAATCCAAACTTCCTCTGGACAGACTTAGGCCAGTGCCACACAAGTCAGTCGAAATTCCGAATGCCTCGGACATCACTCGCCAACAGGTCAAGTCACATTTGCACACAGACAGCACAGGATACCAAATTCGAGGTTGGAGATTGAGTTCGCACAACGCGTCCCATTCATGAACACAAGCTTGAGTCAGCTTTGTCTACACCAAAGCAAGTTGAGAAGCAATTGAACAACGCTTCCTATCGGTTGACCGATGGTACCACTTGGAATGCCAGACGTCTGATTCCATCGAAACAGGAAGTTATAGACACCACTGACTCGTCAACATTCGCAACTCGCGATACAAGTAGACCACAAGCAGAACATCCTGGGACCAAGACACCAAGACCACAACGTGTGACCGGGAGACCTGCCCATCTGGCTGACTATGACTGTAGTGGTTAATGTGTGTTTCCTAAACATAGTGTTTGAGTCAGCCATATATCATAAACTGTTCCTGGACTTTTCCCGGGAGAGGGAAAATATGTGGTGTTCGAAGTATAATGTAAAATCACTTTCCATTTACGTGCATTTTCCGTTTCATAAACCTATACGGGTTTTGTAAGTATTCAGTTGGCCCTGGATTAAATCTAGAATTCAGTCACATGGTTATGTGATTCCTTTCATTTCGTTCAGGTACACAACACGATTCACACCCAGTCCACCACACTGTTTTCATTACGTCGCTCTTCTTGATCCAAATGGCTCCACGGTTACATTTATCCAGACATATCAGTTGGTGTTTTAATTCACAACATAGACTTACTTTGTATTGACCTCGTGAAGAGGCAAGAAGTAGCCCTGAAAGAGTCTTCACAAAAGGACAATGTATTCTGAAATAACATGGGTGTACATCAAAATCTATAATATCAAAACAGTCTTCGAACGTTTCACTACCAATTCATCCGAAAATGTGCATTTCATGCAGAGAAATTCCGCAAAGAAGGTATCATGAGTGTTAGTGCAGTATTATCATAAGGATATGAATCCAACGTATAAGGCATTATCAATCTCAACATATTCTTTCCGTCGTTTGAAGTTGGCTTTTTTAGATTTGGTGGAACAAAAAAACAAGACGTAAAGAGATTTTGGATTATTTTCAACCAACCCAAGATAATTCTCGAAAGCACAATTATTCCGAATTTTTAATCCGATTATTTACATGACTTATGGTTGTATGTATGCTAATCCGAATATACAGTAAAGTCCCGGAATAGAGAAATGAATATATGATTTCCGAATGAGAATGATTTGTCAGATGACGCCAACAGGGTATTGCATAGTATTAGTCGTTAGAGTTATCGGCGATTTCTCAAACTTCTTACCGCAAAGATGTGTTTTCCATTGTTTGATATTCCAATTACTGACATAACAAGATTGAGAAGAATATTTTTGTCAATTAAATACTATGTAGAATTGGAAAAAAACTTATTAAAGAATAGATCAAGTGCTAGTTTGGCGTTTTCATGCGTATATGCCATGCTTATCCACCATATTTAATCACATGTTAGTACAATGCTCTCTTCAGTCTCTCACTAACTCAAATCCTAAAATATCCTATCCTAACTTATCCGAACATATCTAGGGAGTAACCATTGAAGAATGGTTTCAGTTTCAGCTTTCCTTCAGTACGAAATATGTCTAAAGTACAAGTTATTTGTTTATGGAACAAATTTTATTTGATAGCTTTATATATTTTACAACACTTTTGCGAGGGACCCGAGAAATTCCACTTATCCGACTGTTCGACACACCAAAACATACGTTCTCAACAGCAAATGAAAATATCAAACGTGGACTGCGGTCGATTATAGTTTTGAAAGTTTCATGTTAAACACTCTATGTAGTTAACATTTGAACCCCCACTGCGGCACGTTTGAATCAAAATTCAGTCTATCGCGCTTAGATCTGCAGGTAACCCAGATCTACGGTAGCGTAGTAGGGCCACGGTGATTTTTTTTGTCTAAGTATCTCCTACGTAGGACTTCTTATCTTCTACGTAGGACTTATCTATAAGTAATAGTAAGTCCTACGCAGGAGATACTAAGTCCTACGTAGGAGATACTAAGTCCTACGTAGGAGATAGTAGGTCCTACGTAGGAGATACTCAGTCTTACGTAGGAGATACTAAGTCCTACGAAGGAGATAATAAGTCCTACGTAGGAGATACTTAGACAAAAAAGAATTTCACCATGGCCCTACTACGCTTCCGCACAGATCTACTTAAAAAAACGAAACATGTTTTAATTATCCCTGAAGTGAAAGGACAAAGGGCAGTTACTTATATTTGTTATTGTGACAACAGACTATATTAGATAAAAACGATAAAATATCTTCCTTAATCATAAGAAATCTACTTAAAGCAGAATCCATTGTACAAGTTCGTCTATATTATAAACATGTGTCAAATAGTGCCTATATGCGGTCAACCTAATATTCGAGACATCCGATTCGATTTATCAGAGGTCGAAAAATGACATTAATGATCAGTTCCACTGAACCTGTTAGTTGACACATGTGGTTCATGTACAGTGGAAACGTTGCCTTCTGGGCAATATTAATACTTTGACTTCCGAGTTAATAACATTGTAAACACATACAATCTATTGGAACAAGGCTGACGCCATGGCACTTCTGACTGCATCCACGAACATCCCAAATCTATCATTCGAGAAATGACATTCACACATGTTGTATCCCCGGAAATGTGAACATTTAAGCTAAATTGGAGTGTCTCACCAACATGTTCATCATACAACAACGTATTGTTTCCCAGCAGTTTCGTTAAACGAAGACAAAATCGTTCACTTCTTGTTGTCTGATGTCTGACTCAAAACCAATAAACACCCTAATTACCAAGTTGAACAAATCTAGATCCACAGTATACGACCTATATTGAACGAGATATTGACCCTTCATACGTGTATGCCTACTTATAGATCTATCATTGTAGTAACACTGTCTCCTTTAACGAGGTGCCGATGGCGACACAAGGGCTTGCAGCACGAAATGTCAGCAAAACCATTTGTTTTGTAAATCCACAGTTCTATCAGTACAGACACTGATTTGTCATATTTTTATTTTTTTGTCACAAACATGGCAGTACTGGAAGACTATGGCGACAAAGAATCTACGGTGATTATATGGTTGGCATACTTTCGATGTCTTAGACAGGATAGTTGGAATATAATTCCATATAATGCGCTTCTAAACGGTTCTGATTACAAGTCATAATGACTGCTTTCAAATATAACCTATACAGGGAAATGGATTTAGCAGGTTGCCTACCTGAGAGATTTCAAAATTGTAACTCACTGTTTATTTTGCATTTGAGTAAAAAACGTATATAAATACTCAGTAAAATATTTTATCTTTCAAAAAATTTCTGCAGAGAATAAATGTTATCACTGTTACTTTCATTTAGCGTCAGTAAACACAATTTAAAAATTTGGGAATCTAAAGATAAAAGTTCCTGTTCAGTTACAGATTTCTATTTTGCCCCGACCTTCCAAGGCAGTATAAAAGTCGCTAAAAATGATAACTATGAATAAATAAATATAAATAAATATGGTTAATAATCGTGTCCACCCTGATGATGTGGATCATGAACCATTGCATTTAGCAATAATATTCCTTGCCCACGTCACCCCTGAAAATACGGGTTAGGATTGATCTGTATTCTTCCTATGATGTCATATTAGGCGACGAACGGTCAGGCACGCTGCAGTGATGGCTGATGCATGTCATCGTACCCTGATTAACGTAGATAGATGCTCATGACGTCAATCATTGGATTATCTGCTCCAAACTCGATTAATTAAAAACCGCCGTTAAATTGCTGGAGTAGTGCGGGGTTAAAAACAATATATTATATACAACAAACAAACAAACAAACAAACAAACCTGGCCTACACTGTTTGAAGGCCGCCGTCATAGGTAGAATTCCGGGTGTTGCCGAAGACGCGCCATTGTCCAGGTCACACGTTATCACAACACTATCCTCATTAGACTACACTTACGCCTGGTATTCGACACCTGTTCTACTATCCCCGATGGGCAGAAGAGATACATTTGTAGTGGTATCTCATAACCGGATGCTTACACACGTATTTGTTTGAAATCTGAAAATATAAGGTGTTGTTCCCCGAGGCGCAATTCAGTCTACGCTCGTGCACACTGCAGCTGGCAACTGGCACCTGTAACATTTTTCTCCACATTAATGAGGAAAATGGAAAGGATAACACCACTACTTTTTCAAATGCACAACAACTATCTGCTGACTGCAGAGTTCATTGTACGATTCCGACATCATCAAAATCATGTCAACTCTTTAGAAATCACTATCAAAAATGTATCCTACCAGGTGCAACGCTTATTCTTAAGCCTATTTCGATTACCTGGTTATGTCAAAAGAATTGACACGCTTCCATCAACATCAAATTAACAAGAGTGTTCATTATCTACTTTTAGAGATCGACAAATTTTGTTAAGGATATTGACTTGACGGAATGTGTGGTTAATGTTTAAGCTCAAGGGATTGTTTCATTACGATCACTTGACACAACTAAATGCTCACCACTGACCGGGCATGCCGATATGACTGATCATTCATTCGCATTTATAACGTTCTTTCGGAAATGAGTGAACAACATCACTCCCCTGTGGCGCTAAGAGACCCCCTATTGTTCAAGCATTTTTGTTTGTGTCTCCATCATCGGATCCAGAGCAGACAACCGACACTTAAGCTAACCATACATAACCCTCACCATACAAAGTCGTCAATTTTATTGGCACAATGCATCATTTGAAACATGAGGCGTTTCCGCTTCCGTTCCCGGAATCCGATAAGTTTAGTTTGTATTAAGATGCGCATGCGTAATATTGATGCTATGTGCTTATTTAGACACGTGATCAATTTCTGATTTGCTCTTTTTATATTAATACTTGTATTACAGAAGAGAACCATGATTCACCTTAAAGGGTAGCTGTTTGTTTATGTGGAACAATCTCATAAAAATAAGACATACAATCTTATGAAACACAGTCGTTAGAAATAAGGCCGATGTTTTGGTTTCTCCTGACTTATGTCGCTTATATTGTTTAGTATGTGCGTTCAGTTAGTTTTGTTAATGTATGTCACACATCTATAGACCTGTGAAGATCAAGGTGAGAATAGGTTTTCAGGAACACAGGCTTGTGGTAAGAATCGTCCAACGTGATCGGGTGGTCAGGCTCGCTGACTTGGTTGATGCATGTCAGCGTATCCCAATTGCGTGGATTGATGCTCATGAAGTCAATCATTGGATTGTCTGGTCCAGACTCGAGTATTTACAGACCGCCATCATAGAGCTGGAATATGCTGAGTGCGGCGTTAAAACAACAAACAAAAAACCAAGGATATTTTTCTTGTTCAATGAGGGGGCATGTCAGCATGCGTCAGTCAGTATGGTCCAGACTCGATAACCTTCATATAGCTGGATTTCTGGTGTCCCCCGCCGTGATATTGCTGGAATATTGCTAAAACCGGCGTAAAACCATACTCACTCACTCACTCACTCACTCATATAGCTGGAATGTTTCTGAGAGCGACGTTAAACAACAAACAAATAAACAAACGTTTGCATCCCATTCTCGGCTTTCCATAGCATCCCCTCGTCTCTTCTCTAGAAGCCTTCGTCACCGATACTTATATCCTAGTATTCAATAGTATTCTTCATAGGAGTCATCAGAAATCTGTAAGACGTACGGTTGCTGTACAACTTACTGTAATACGTTAAGCAGCATATATAAATATGAAACCATATCGAATCACCATAAATGTACTTAGTTTAGCATACTAGCTCGGGCTCACAAGGTTGGAATATACCCAGACTTAAACGTGCACGTGACTCACAGGGATCAGTTTATTAGCAGTCTGATTTTTGTCTGAGCAAGGAATGTGAACGAAGAGGCGTCCCCAATATTCTTGTGGGTCCTCCGTGCAAGCTAGAGTTGCACGAATTGCCCCCCCCTGTTGTGAGCATACCTGCGCTTTTCTCATCCACTTGTGCCATGCTAAATTTTATTCCATAAACGATTGACTTTACGTTAATTAAAATCATATACAAGGTGCGTACACGTAACCGCCTGGGACGGGAACACTCCATAGTTTGATTATGAAGCTAATGACATTACCGCTCTGTCCGAGGGGTGAAGTAACAAAGTCAAACTACCAACGTGAGCAGTAATGCATTGGAGATATTTTATGTCTGTTTCAGTTACATGTATCTGTAAACTTTTGTTTGTTTGTTGTTTTACGCCGAAGGACTTTTCCATCTGTAATCCTATAGTCTGTAATTAAGCGAATCTGACCAGACAATCCAATGATTGAGCAATGATTTACGCATATGGGATACGATGACATGTATCAACCAATTCAGCGAGCCTGACCAGCCAATCCCGTTAGACGCCTCTTGCAACAAGCCGAGACGCCGCTTAGGGCAAGTTTGGGTTTCTGAAGACCAATTCCAGCCCGGGTCTTTACGGGTCTATCTGTAAGTTGTGATACGTAAACATCACATTAAGTAGAAGGTAAATAATAAACTTATGCCGTGCAAGTTTGATTCAAGACATTTAACACCCCCTTGCTAGTCTGCTAGCTCACATATTATTATGTACACCAATGTAGCGTGAGTGGTTACCAAACCTACACAGATACACAAATTTAGTTTCACGAATGGGACTAAAAGACAACGTCTAGACCTTGACTGGATAGGGCACTAGACCACGAACCGTGGTCTCTCTTTTATACGATACTTATCTGTACATATAAGAACCGTTCATGTCAGCCTGATGCAGCAGGAATTGGCTGATCCGCATCTTCTTTCCATGGCAATACATCTCAAGACGAGCTCGCCTATAACTCAGACTGACGGAACGACATTTTGTATAGTGTAGAAGTCTGTCTCCCAGATTCTTGAGAATAAGCTACGAAATAAACTCAATTTATGTCAAGAATGATTTGACAAGTCTAGATTGGCTCAACTCTAACATGTAGAATTGTTCTGGTCTCCATTTGTATTTGATTTTATAATTTGTAGATAAGTTTATTTCTGGGATTAAATGTAAGTCTAGTCGTATAGTAGTGAGCGAGCGAAACCTTTGAACGGTATTCCAGTTATATCACGGTGTAGTCGTATAGTAACGTCTTAGAGGTTGATACCTTCAACTAGCCTAGTCATGGAGTCCTGCGATAGTGGCATGTTCATAATATCCGAAGCATTAATTGATTACGTTACACAGTAAACAACGGTTAAAACGAAAACGCTTATAACGAACTGATCGATATAAATTATTTTTTCAGTCTCATAAGGTATATATATGCTTATAACGAACAACGGTTATAACGAACTAAAATCAGTGGTCCCTTCGTGTTCGTTATAAGCGTAGTTTACTGTATATTCAAGTTGAAGGATACCGTCAACAGTATAACTATGTTGAGGGCATGGGGATATGTGCTTACCAGAATAAGGAAATGTAAAGTCTTTATTTTCAAATGTATGCCAACGCTACCAGTGTCAGGGTCTCGAACATATATCTACACGTACATGTAGCCTAAGTAATTAACGAGAGATTCATAATTAGTGACGTTTACGCAGGTTATCAATTGACATGTGCTTGTTCTGAACAGTTGACATGTTCTTGCACTTAATTGCTAGGTCGCACATAAGGAAAACAAACAGTTCATGACCGAATTATCAGCTGCGAATGGAAAGAATATAAGTCAAACACCGTTGTGTCGAACTTTGATGTGTCGAACTTACGGTTGTCTCGAAGTACAAGCATGGTCCCTGAGTATTCCTTCTTTATTTATCATTTTTGGTTATGTCGAATCTTGTAGGTCCCTTCAGCTTCGACACAACGGTGTTTGACCGTACATTTAGGTCTTGTCATCGGAGGCGACGAAATGTCGGTGCATTGGTTAATTACATGTCATCGTATCCCAATTGCTTGTGGATCGATGCTCATGGTGTCAGTATATTGCCTGGTCTGCCGTCTGTTAAACTGGGTTTTTTGAATGGGTAATTTACTCCCAATACATTGTAATATACACTATACATGTAGGTGCACGTATGGGTATGCTATCAGCAGATCTGAGGTTGTATGTAATGTTTGTCCCGGGGGAGGGATACACAAACTGTACGGAAAGACGGTGTCATATTGTCTCGTATCTTACAAAATAAACACGTTTTAAATTTTCACCTACAGCCCAATGAGGGCTGAAGCTCCCAAGAAGTTTCTGTTTAAAAACAGATAAACGTAATTCACACTATTTCCAGGTGGCGGTATCAGATTAAATTAAAATGATACAGAGTGTATTATTTTAAAAAATGGTTTATCTGGTTAAGGTTAAAACGAGGATCCGAACATGTGAAAACTTGTATATTTATTTAAATGAATGTCCATTTTCATTATTTAACTTGAAATGTTTTAATAAAGTCAATACTGTTAATTGTTAATAATACTTGTGATGTTAACATTATCATTGATGCTCGTTGGCAATGCAGCTTTCATGTCAGAGAAAACATACATATATAAAGAAAACAACGTTGAGTGAGCAATGTAACTTCACATACACGTTTCTCTATATCTCTTCCTTCCTTCTGTGATTTACTGTATTAACTGTAAATAAGCATACATGCAAATATACTCTTAAACAAAGAAACGCAATACGGATGTGTTTGGCCATAAAAGCAAAATAAGCAGACCAAGAGGTCCAAACGAAGAGTTTTAATGTGTTATAGTGTCAGTGAGAAATTTCCCGGATCAAAATGATCACAACAAGGACATGCAAACCAGTACTCGGGAAAGACGTACGGTACGGGGATCAGTAAATGTATGATTGATGCCAGTAGATAGTCTATACCAGTAGGTAGTTTCAAGGCTCATCTAAAGCCTTACTGTAAACAGGATGGGCGACCCCAAGACCATTATAACATGCGAGTTGAAAGGCGGAGATGGTTATCCGAGGATAAACCAAGGGGATAATTGTTCGTGATACTGAAGTCCGTGGGGTGGGTTGTCCGCCAGGGTTTGAAAGTGAGTTTGTGATCATTGACAAAATTAGGGGATAAACACGACACAGGTATTTCTCAATATACTATCTCTATGTTACAACATATAGGGATCGAGTGTAATGGGATAGGACATGTCAGAAAGTACTGTGCCTTATAAAACCTTAACAAGAACTCGATATCCTAGTGTGTGTCTGTGTGTTTGTGCGTGTGTGTGTGTGGTGTGTGTGTGTATGTGTGCGTGTGTGTATGTGCGTGCGTGTATGTACATGTGTGTGTGTGTGACAACCTCGTGTGCGTGAAAACGGTCATCGGGATGGCGTTTGTACTACAGTCATCACTTCTTGAACACATTCGGGGCGGTCGGGTAGTCAAGTGGTTAAAGCGTTCGCTCGTCACGCCGAAGACCCAGGTTCGATTCCCGATATGGGTACAATGTGTAAAGCCCATTTCTGGAGTCCTCCGCCGTGATATTGCTGGAATATTGCTAAAGGCGGCGTAAAACCATACTCACTCTTGAACACATTCATCCGCTGCATACGGGTCGTAAGTCCTTTTGAATAGTGTTCCCGGGAGATTGGAAAGATATCGCGTTTGAAAGTAAAAGCCTGGGAAAGGTATTACAGAAAGAGTACAGAGGTGTTCATCAGTTCCGGTTATAACCTGCTGTGTAAGTTAACAATAGATTTACAAGTTTCCGTTCCTGTTTCCATTACATGATATCCTGCCCAGGTAATGTTCCTGTGACACAAATATGTATCACAAACACACTCGATTATTTACAGACCGCCGTCATATGGCTGTAATATTGGTGAGTGGAACGTTAAACAACAAACATGTATGTGGTATTATAGATCTTCAGCAACCCATGCTTGTCGTAAGAGGCGACTAACGGGATCGGGTGGTCAGGCTCACTGACTATGTTGATGAATGTCATCGTATCACAATTGCGTGGAACGAATCTCATGATGTCAGTCACTGGATTGTATGGTTCAGACTCGATTATTTACAAACCGCCGTCATATAGCAGGAATATTGCTGAGTGTGGCGTTAACAACAAACAATCGAACTTTTGGTTGCCTATATTTCCAAAGAGAGACGTACATTTACTCAAAAGTTCCCGTGACACCAATATTTTAGTGTATGTGTGGTAATGTAATCTTGTGTGTGGTATGGGATTTAACGTGGCTTTTTACAGCATTTCATTCATACGGTCATATAAAGACGGTCATAAAAAGGGGTCAGGTGGTCAGTCTATCTGTCCTTGTTAATGCATATCATCGTTTCCCTATTTCATGGATCGATGTTCATGATATCAATTATAGAATTGTCTGGTCCTGACTCCATTATTTACAGACCGCCGTAATACAGCTGGAATATTGCTGAGTGCAGCGTCAACAAACAAACAAACAAACAGACTGTGTTATGGGAAGGTTTATCCGTTCCTAGCATTGTACTCATATCTTCATGGGTGGAGTTTTGAGTTATGTCCGTTTTTTGCAAGTACTTGATCACTGCACATTCTTCATGTATACTCAACAACAAAAGTTCCTGTGACACCAATATTGTGTAAAGTGTATTTTTCAAACAAGTAAAGTTTGTTTCAATAGTGTTGTACATGTATGGAATTAAGTCACAAAAACGCAACTGCTACAGAAAAGCAGGCATTCCATGCAAAAGTTTTGTGTAAGCACCATGCATTTCACTACCTAAGTATGTATATAAAAACGTGCGTTAACGGGATTCCATATGCATTGTTTAGCATCGTGCTGACAACAACCACTCAGAAAAACAACAAAATTACGAAATTATTCAACATTACGAAATGCCACGCCTGTCCAAAAACGAGCGTCTGCGAGCCATTGGTATGCCTGAAGCAGGATCGAGTCAACGTGATGGTACAAGACAATTTAACGTCCACAGAAACACCATTTGGTGTTAATGGCAACGTTGGCAACAGACGAATGCAGTCAGAGACCATCCTCGGAGTGGCAGGCCACGCGTAACCAATAATCGACAAGACAACTGGATTCGAACAACACAACTACGAAATCGAATCCAGCCAGCAACAGTGACTGCAAGAAGCATCCCTGGCCTTCGACGAATATCTTCACAAACCGTACGTCGTCGCCTCAGATGTGCAGGGATTGTCGCCAGAAGACCCGCATAGTGGTGCAGACGGCGTCTACGCTGGACGGCCATGCAGTGGGGACAAGTTCTATTCACTGACGAGTCTTTTCACCTCAGCCACAGCGATGGACGGATTCGAGTGTACCGACGTCGCGGTGAACGTTACGTCAATCATTGTGTCAGGGAAGAAGAGGACCCGTTTGATAGTGGTAGAGGGAAATCTCAATGGACAACGCTACCGCGACGAGATCATCGGCCCTGTTGTTCTACCGTTTTTGCGTCGTCATGGCCCAGGCATTACCTTTCAACATGACAACGCCCGGCCTCATATTGCTCGACTTGTTCAGGATTCTTTTCAACAAAACAACGTGAATGTCATCCCCTGGACGGCTCGCTCCCCTGCTCTCTCACCAATCGAGCACATGTTGGATGAGATGGATCGGCGCCTGCGACGTCAACCACATGTTCCACAGACACTACAGGAACTTCGAAACATGCTCCAGTAGATATTGACAGATATCCCACAGGACTTTGTGCCACGCCTGGTCCATCCATGAGACGAAGATGTGTTGCTTGCATCGCAACCGGAGTTGGACACACACGCTATTGATTTGCAAATTGACATTTTGGCATGTTCATGTATTTTTTATGAAATCACGCATTTTCTGAAGTCAGTATGGCAAACTAAACCATTTGAACACTTACAGGAGTCTTTTATCTGTTGCAAACCGAAATTGTGTCAGATTTGGTAAAAACATAACTTTACATTTAATCTTGTTCAGTGTCACAGGAACTTTTGTTGTTCAGTATACATAGCGATGAACATGTTTAAGTTTAAACCTTGAACACATATTTCGAGTGTCATCGGTTGGCATCAGTCATTAATTGTTTGAAATTGTAACTTCCATTTATTTGCAGTTTTGACAAATGCACCTCGAGCGTAATACCTTTATTTAATATTACCAAAATCGTATTATCTGTAAAATTAGAGAAAGGCACTCAAGACAGTGAATCATTTTTATTTAAACGGGTATTTGAACGCTTATGCCGTTCGTGTATACTTAACGATAATAGTTATACTCCTTTTTTTCCATTTTATGATTTTTTTATTGAAAATCTCTCTCTGAATAAAAGCTATGTTGTGGAAGTTCTTAAATGTTCTTACGTTTGATAAGACTAAAGATGAACCCGTAGACGTAATGGGGTGGAAGGTAACCTAGTGGTTAAAGCGTTCGTTCGTCACGAGAAAGACCCCGGTTCAATCCCACAAGGGTATAATGTGTGAAGCCAATTTCAGGTGTCCCCCGCCGTGATATTGCTGGAGTATTGCTTAAAAAGCGGCGTAAAACCATATTCACTCACTGTTCAGGAGAAGCAAGGGGCAGTGGGGTAGCCTAGTGGTTAAAGAGTTCAATCGTCACGCCGTAGACCGGGTTCGATCCCCGACATGGATACAATGTGTGAAGCCCATTTCTGGTGTCCCGGCCCTAGCCGAGACATTGCTGGAATATGGCTAAATAATATATGCACTCACTCCCTAGACTAAGAACGTTAAACTACAACTTCTGCCTTGTATTTACTTTGATCCGTGCACTATTAGAGAAATATCTGATGATTTTACATCATCCAAAGGAGATGCAGAGTAGGTAGTATAAGGTATTTTTGCATTTTCAGTTGCCATAAATTGATCGCTGTGGCTTTTCTTGTGTATATTTTCCACGGTTTATACTGAAATTCATCTCGCGATCGTATACGACCATAACCTATTTGACTCTCGCCAACCACATTTCACTTGCCTTATTAAGTTTGGCTAATAGCAATTTGATTTACATACTATTCTATCAAATTGTCTGGCTATTGATTTCGACGTGTTTCTCTATATAGGTTGCTGTGTGGGTTCAGTATAACCTTGGTCACCTGTCCCATGTCATATTTATATTAATCGGATTGACTGTCTATCAAACTCGAACAGACTTTTCATTAATATCTTAGGTCTGCCAATAGATTATATGTTGAATTAATCAGTTCATCAATAACTAATCTAGCATTTTCCACAGATGAAATGGCATGTACCTTATTAACTTGACGAGTATTAATATGAGTGGTTCAAATTCATCAATATTCTACATGCTGAGACACTGTTCCCAGTCAAATGTGCAGCTTTCATTGCCTTATGACATTTCATATCCGATGTCTATTAACTTAACTTTAACTCAGCTAAATTAACTTCATAAACATTTATGAATCATACCGGGCGGTTGGGAAGCCGAGTAGATAAAGCGTTGCCCCATCACACCAATGACCTAGGTTCGATTCCCCACTTGCCTCGTTTGAAGCCCATTCATGGTGTCAACCGCCATGATGAGTCTTCAGGCAGGGTACAATTCAAAGCACTGACTCAATATCGTATTATCAGTTTCAGCGCGCGTCCAGTCCGGGAAGTTGGTTTGCTCAGAGGATAATAATGCGTTTGCTCGCAATACCGAAGGCCCGTGTTCGATTCCACACATGGGTACAATGTGTGATGTCTATTTTCTGGTGTCCCCCGCCGAGATAGTGCTGGAATATTGCTAAAAACGGCGCACAAATATACTCACTGACTCATCCACTAATGACCAGTCCAGTGTTAATCGTGCTCGAGGAGCATTTCCCTTTAACTCTTTCAATAAAGACCTTTAAGTTCGTTTAGTTCGTCACGCCGAAGAACCAAGTTCGTTTCTCAATACAAGTACAAGATTTTATAGTGTCCGCAACTAACGGGATCGGATGATCAGGTTCGCGGACTTGATTGATGCATGTCTTCGTATCCCAAATGCGTAGCTCGGTGATCTTGAGTCAATCACTGGATTATCTTGTCCAGACTCGATTATTTACAGACCGCCGTCATATGGCTGTAATATTCGTGAGTGCGACGTTAAACAACAAACAAACGAACCAAATATCATTGCGTCCCCCGTCGTGAGTTAGCTTGGACATTGCGGCGTAATTACATACTTCCTCACCCGCACATTTATCCGGTTTGGTTCAAATCCACCCGAAGCCTGAAAAAACATTTTATCGGCTTGCAGACATGACATTTCTGAAATCAGGTCACGATTAATATGATAATCATTGGAATTGATCACGTATTGCTAACACGTTCAAGTTCAAGTTCGTTTTGTCAAGATTGGTGGTGGCGCATTACAAAAATACGCCAGATGTGCCTTGTGTTGAATTAAAAGTACCTTGTGGTGGAAAGAAATCTTAAAATAACGAGTGCGTAGACGAAGTCTAAATATTGTAAAATATACAATTATTATACAATTGTCATGTACATAAAAATGCATATTATGAATTGTTTACAGCATAGTTGACGATCTTTCTTATATTATGGAAACAAAGTATAGTTTGTCGACTTTCAGAAGTGGTTATATCAGGTCCCAATCATTTATTTTGGCAGCAATGAAGGATATTTTACCCCCGCTTCAGAATTCAGATATTTAAATGATGTCGCCATGATTTGTACATGTAGTCAACAGTTGAAACAACGTCCTCTGCCTGCTTGACCCTGTGAGGGACGTTATATTGTAACAGCCGTAAAACACCCATATGCCGTTACCGATAGCGCAAGGTATGGGTTTAACTGCGTCGCGTTCGAGAATAGTTCCGTCATCTGGCGACGTCACTATAATGCATTGTCACGTCAGTGTGTGTGTGTGTGTGTGTGTGTGTGTGTGCTTGCACTAGTTTTATAGAGCTAGCCCTCTGTGATACCTTGCCACAGTTTAACACAGATACTCCACAGGTAACAACAAATATCAGCTACTAATTTTCGCACTTTGGTATGACGCGTCAGGAGATTGAACCACCGACCTTCCGCTCTCAGGACAGACGTTCATTCCGTTACCGCATGACCTTCAGATAACGTAACGTAAGTTTGTACCCATCAAGCAAACATTGTAGATAATAAATAATGATGAAAGAGGCAATTCGTAGACTTATTCTTAAAGTAATCTGTTTTGGTGAGGCAGCGCAGTTGTTAAGGCTTCGCCCGTTACGCTGCCCCCCAGGGACTCCGGTTCGATTGCCCACATTGGTAGAATATTTAAAGCTCATTGCTGAAACTTCCGTATAGCTATATGTGATTATGTCATTAATGAAAAACAAATATGAAAAATACTGAAATGTTATATCGTCGTGATAAGAATCAGTATTTCGACAAGTCAGAAATAGATAATTGCCCCCATGGATGATTAAATCTATGATCTACAACCTGCCAAATGGAATTACTAACTGATCGAATTCCAGATTCACTGTGACAATATAATGATGTTAGGACTGTTAAAGGATGTGTTAAAGTGTCAAAGAGATACGCGTCTACAGTCTGCATCACATCAGACCCGTGAAGATCCGGGTTAGAATTGATCTTCATCAACCCAAGCTTGTCGTAAGAGGCGACAACGGAATCGGAATCGCTAACTTGGTTGATTCATAGCATCGTATCCCAATTGTATGGGTCGATGCTCATGATATCAATCACTGGATTTTCTGGTCCAGACTCGATTATTAACAGACCGCCGTCATATCGGTGGAATACTGCTGAGTGCGGCGTTAACCAACAAACAAGCAAACACACAAGCATCATTAATTCTTGATATTGCTTTGAAACGTTGGGCAACACCAGAAACAGACTCCATAAAATCAAAGGCCGTATGTTCTTGAATTTGAAATAGGTAACAAGAACATTGATGCCTTTAAGTTAAGACAAATTCTCAGATAAATATCTGTTTTCAAACTGTCCAACAATATTTCAAATTTCAGGAACCACCAACAGTTTCATTTTCCTATGCACCATTTCATCCAAGACTCATCATACTGCATATAGTTGGAATCGTTCAGTCGACTTGGCTTTCAGCAGGCATTTCTCGTGAATATGGAATGGGTTTTGTCGCTTTTATTTCTATTGATTTAGTGATAATCTGTCATGTGATGTGACTGACTTTCTGTTCAAATCCGCGTTAAACGCATGTCATTCACTCACTCATTTGACCTGCAAACTACAGAGAGTAATTATGGAGCTACATTAGACACGTGCCGTTATCCTATCCTGTCGTATTAATATTAATGTTCAAGCGACATCTGGATTTTTCTCTTAAATTCAACTCAATTTCAGGCATAACTATCCAATGTGACGCTGATCCCAACTCAATGAACTCAGAAAAGGTTCATTGGTTGAGATGCAAGGCAAAGCAGAAACCAACAGCATCGTTTTCACTCCGAGGATAAAGCCTTGCGTCCCCAGCAACCAGATCCTCTTTGCAACCAATGAAGCTTCATAAAATCTAACGATTCACACGAAAAACGGGATAAAAACATTCAACTGAATCTACATAAATTATAGATGGGGCATATTTATATTAGTTTACTAATACCTGTTGTGATAATGGATATAAGAAACATATATAATGTCCTGAGTTCCATCTGCGGAATGTGATCTGAGATGCACGGGTGCATTTGGTAGTCGTGTTAGTATTATTAAAATCATATCACCTAACTTAATACAGTAAACAACGGTTATAACGAACTCAAAAGGACCACCCATATGCATTTTAGTTCGTAATAACCGTAGTTCGTTATAAGCATATATACAGCATATATGCAACACATGCCCGGGGCTAACAAGTAAGTTCGTTATATCGGTCAGTTCGTTATAAGCGTGTTCGTTATAACCGTAGTTTACTGTATAATTCTGTTTTACGGTTAAGTGTTTGGTATGCTTCAACACATCGGAATGCACAGGTGTGCAGTCAGTTTGGGCGTTTACATGGCAACTGTTCTTCGTGTACAACTACCTGCACTAACATGTGACCACATGAACATTCAGTGATTATATTTGACCAAATGTATGCGTACGGTGTTAAAGGACAGCACGGATTGCCCAGTGTTTTAAGGCTCAGCGATTCCATTTGCAGAGCATGGTCGTACGAGTATGCACCGTGTCATAATGATTGATTTCATGAAAGTGGTTAACGTCTTCGTGAGAGATTGAGTGAATTGGGTTTAACGCCGCTTTGACCCGTATTCCAGTTATATCACGGCATGTCAGCTTGTTGATGGAGGAATCCCGAAGTGATGAAGGTTACCATCAAGGCGAAACCCAAAAAGCACTGGTATGGTGCCAGAAAACCTAGAAACCTAATCGGGGCGAACCGGGATTCGAACCCACGATGATAGGTTTCTGGCGTGCCCAAAGGGACGGAACATTTTACAGCAAATTGCGGCGCTTAAGACAACTGAGCCACCCGTGTCCCCAGCAAAACGTCTTCGACTTACTCCCCAGTCAGTTCATTTTCAAGGCGACTAACGGATCGGGTGGTCAGCCTCGCTGACTTGGTTGATGCTTGTCATCGATCCCAATTGCGTAGATCGATGAGCATGTTGTCAATCACTGGATTGTCTGGTCCAGACTCGCTTATTTACAGACCGCTGTCATATAAAGCTGGAATATTGCTGAGTGCGGCGTTAAACAACAAACAAACAAACGGTTCATTTTCACACGTCGTGGTATAACTGAGCCCTGTGCGCTTACCACAAACTTTGAAGCAATCCCACTCACAGAGCAATCGGTTTGGGGTTAGTATTTGCCTAAGTGCATTTTACGCGACATTTACGAGGACGTTTCATACAAGTTTTGAGATTAGTCCAGAATTTATGGAAAACGATGGATTGCTTTGAATGTCTGAAGAATGATATGCGTTCGGACATCGATTCATGGCAATGGCCGATCAGAGACAGTATTTTTTAAATATGACACTAACTGATAAACGTGAGAAACATTTGTGGGTGAAATGTAAGGCTATCAAATCCGCTTACCATTAGTATGTAAGTACGGCATGCATAGAACATCGCCTTTATCGCCATGAATGCCCTTCGCTTATGATTTATTGGTTTTAATTTCTAATGGATTCCTCGACAGACACACGCCACAAGAATCGCCACCCGTCGATTCTGACACTGGTCACAGAGAACCTAATTTCTCATCGTACTTTAAAAAGTGCCAAATTCATCAAACAAAGGAAAATGTACCTTCAGTCAAAGTAATTTCTCCAAGTTTGCTGGCAGCACTTGTTACTGTTATAACATTTTGCAGAATAACCATGATAAAAACAACCTTCCTTGAACACACAAGTGTCCTTCTCGCAGTCCTTAACCTATCGCGGAGCGTCTTGCACGGTACCAATATTGTGGTGAAAAATAACAATCGATATCCTCCTTCATTCTGTTAATTTCTGAGAAATTGTAAAAATAACCTCGTGGACTCGACAAACATTAAAACTAATCTCGCCTCGCCTTTATGGTTGGACTGTACATGGCTTCAGGTGATGTACGAGCTCAGCTGTCAGGGGTGACTTGGGGCAGGACAATACGTACTGCTGTTTATCTTGTCAGTTGCAGCTTGCTAGTGTGCAAACACAATTTGAACCCATAACGGAACTTTCTCCATGTGATGCATGCATAGGACAGATGGGATGACAGGCAAAATCGCATATATATTCTAGACTCCCTGGGATCTCCTCTGCCCCTCGTGGGGTATCACCACATATACACCTATCAGTATTCCTGTTGTTCGAAGGGATTTATTTTTAAATTTTAGCTCACCTGACTGAAATAGTTGGTCCAAAACTGCTGAAAGTTCGATTGATGACCAATCTGTTAAAGAGTCTGTTTACCCGATTTCAGTATGTCCGTTAAAACCCATATTGAAAAGCCTTTTTTGTGTCCATAACTCGGCTTCTGAGAGGCAAACTGTAATCATAATGGCATATTGTGGGTTCATGTGTCAGCAGTTGGACACTACACACATGGTACGTATTTTGCGAGGTTTTCATTTTTTATTCGATCTTCGCATTTATTCTTAAATATTCTTGAATGCATTTTGGCTTTGGAACCATCATGTCCCTAATGGGCAAGTGAAGCTAAAAGTTCAGTTTTTTCGTCAAATGAAGGCAACTGAATTTGACTTGCCATATGGTTACCACATCCTATGTATCGTATCATCGTGATTTAAAGTTGTTTTGAGTATTTGTTAGACACGTTTTTAAAATTTCAACGCTGTTTGTATTTGTAAGTGTTAACTGCATATCAACGTGCTATAAGTGGCATAACACTAGGCGTTATCGTATTTCTACTGGAGGATACAAATCTTTAAATGTTAACTTTTGAATCATACCCCCTGCGGCTCAGAGCCGATGTATGAAGAGAGGCAATGATCAGTAGCCATGGTGACAGCGGCAAGGCTCCCCATCAAATCTGAGACACAATGGATGGTAAACTGTGTCAGAATAGGAAACCAGGCGGGTGAACAAACCTAATTTCAGTGCTTTGAACGTGATTAGTGCGGGTGACAGAATTAGGACCATTTATTAGTACAATAAAGAGCGTATTAAAAATTTGCATAACAAACTGCATCTTATGAAATAGGTTACTAAGTCAAGTGATCGAGTGAGCGAGTGAGTATGGTTTTACGCCGCTTTTAGTAATATTCCAGCAATATCACGGCGGGTCTAGTAATTGAACTATATTTTAGTATATTGTATTATGATTGTGGTGGGGTGGTCTGAAATATGTATCAGTAACTGGTTTAAAACGTGAATTTCTTTCTGTGAAAGTTTACTTTCATAAAACTTTTTGTCACGACATCCAGAATATCCAGTGAAATGTTATTAAATACTGGACTGTATTATTTCAAGTGTTTTTTATCGCTGGAAAACTGTTTAAAGGGATAAGGGGAACCGTGTTTGACCGGTGCTGACTGAACAGTTGGTAATGTTAATGGTAAAGAATTCTAAATATTTATTCAACGGATTTCTTTACACCCAATCCACAAGAGATCCAAACCTTCGAATACTTTCATGTATTACAAAGTGTTATTGTATGAATATGCAGACGCAACTGGGCTCTTCAAAAACGTTGAATTGCATGTATACGAGTGTGAGATTGTGTTAAACCCAGATGTATACATATACGCTTGTGAGTGAGTGAGTTGGGTTTAACGCCGAATTTAACACTCAGTATTCTTGTTTTATCACGGCGTGTCACCTTAATGTGCACGGAAAGCCAGACGTGATGCAGGTCTCAGAGGGATACCACTGGTCAAATTTCTACTATTATTCAAAGCGCCGCAACGCGACAATTGGCCAAAATTTGACGTTGTCGCATTGCCGAGCTTTGGTTAATTTTGACACATTTTTTCAGTTGTTTAAGGGCGACCACGCGACAATGCGGCAACGCGACAATGTCCCTTCTAGGATTCCATACTAAACTGTATATATAACTAAATATAAAAACGTGTAGCTGTTGGTGTCATATTTGGTTATTACTGAAATGCAAACTAAGCGCCCCGCGAGTATTGTTGACGTTGATGTAGTACATCCCATATCATCTTCTTCCTGTGCTTCATCCCTTACCTAATTCATGTATGACGTGAAAAAAAGAATATCTTCAAAATATTATACAGTTCAGTGTTAATACAACGATAAAAATGCAAAAATCATATGAAGACAAATGACAAGTACTCTGAAAAGTGACGCAAATGTTTTATAGTCCCACATGGTGCCCATTTTGATTTAGTTAGGCAAAATGTATGGTTACTCTCACCGACATATGTCCAATGCATGATCGACATGTGGTAATAATAATAACAATAATAATAATAATAATAATAATAATAATAATCGACCACTGCATCGAGTTTATGTGCAGTGTGTTGAGAAGATCAGCAATCTTGCAGAGTCCTTCGCTTGGATGAAGTCATCTGGCCTGAAAAGTGAAACAGAAGGCTTTGCTGCTCAGGACCAGTCACTTCCAACTCGAAACCGTGAATCCAAATGTGAATATGAAATGTAGATTATGTAATGAATTTAATGAGACTGTCCAACACATTGTGAGTGGATGCCCAGCTTTGGCGCAGACACAGTATCTTAAGCGACATGATGGGGTGGCTCGATCATTTTATTACCGTCTTCGCCATGCTTGTGGTTTTGACACAGAGGTCCATCCATGGTACGACTCGGAATATGTAGAATGCGTCATGGTAAATGATAAATACAAAATCCTTTTGAATAGGCCCGTATACAGCCTCAGACATATACAGGCCAACAAACCTCTTTGATAAATCCAATGAAATCATTTATGTCATTGAATTTTCTGTCCCTTTTGACACTAATGTGATTGACAAAATTGAGGAAAAACATGGCAAATATGCAGACCTCGCTTTCGAAATGTCACGCTTGCATCCCAAGTACCAAGTTGTCCGACTCCCCATGGTTCTCTGTGCCTTAGGTGTGGTACATCCCAATCTGCTGACTGACATCGGGGGACTACCTAGGTTGTTTGCTACCAGGAATACAGCCCTTCTGACAATCTGGGTAATGCAAAAGGCTGCAGTGTTGGGGAATCTTCACATTCTCCGAAAAGTTCTGGGTGGGTTTGACTCGATCGGCACTGCTTCCTGGGAGAAGTCCCATTCTCTGTCTGGGCTGCGTGTTTAGGGGCAAGGGTCCTGAGCTGATGATGAGCCT
Organism: Haliotis rufescens; assembly: GCF_023055435.1. NCBI lineage: Eukaryota > Metazoa > Mollusca > Gastropoda > Lepetellida > Haliotidae > Haliotis > Haliotis rufescens. The sequence continues at coordinate 52,138,861 of NW_025963779.1, read as the reverse complement.
AATCAGCCTGACTGTGCCAGGATCACATAAACTCTGTTGCATTTTGTATTTTTATCCATAAATGATAATAATGCACTTACACAGTACCTGACTTCCAACGTTGGTTCCTCAGCGGCGCTACACAATATCCTTACCCCGTTCAATGGTAAGTATACACAGAATTTCATTCTCAGCTCCCTGGGGGGTATGCAACCCGACTGCCTATGTGGGACCTGAAGCTTAACGGTCGCATTGTCATTTCATCACTGCCGGGTGGTGAGAGGCATATTTCGAGCAAAGTTGCGTGCCTAAGGAGAGACCATATAAACGTGTGTATTAAGACCTTTTGGCTTCAGATCAGTCCTTCCTATTGTCATTTGCAAGGGGTTACAAAAGCCTTTTTATTCGTAAGCTAAAGGGTCCTCTGTCCCGGGTTTGAAATCAGGCGTTAACATCCACATCCGATATCCAGCACAACTGACCACGCGTTACCTGCTTAAAGAAACGTGCGCGGCGTAACCGACATGACGTTGCCCACTTACAGAAACCTGGAAGTTAATTGACAATGCATGTACATATCACAACCGTGTTTAAGATGTCTTATTTGAACACGTTACACTTGTTCCAGTTAGTTGAATTGTTAATGCCTCCTGAAGCTAACTTAGTGATTGTGTCTGTCGTCAACAGAAATGAATCAGGGGTTATATTTACAGAGTGTCTCAGACCCAGTTAGGCTCATACTCCCCAAAGTCCCGTTACACAGTCCTATATTACAAGGATATCAGCGTTATGAGTGTCGTAAGTTTGTGTGTTTGTTACTCGGCAATATCCCAACTATATGGCAGCGGCACACCAGTGATTGATATTATTCGCAACTTACCACCGGGTATGTCACCAGGTCGTAATACCAGTCTAGTCACGGTCTGGTGTCCGCACCACTTCCCTATCCCTCAGTTGTCCGGCTTCCGTCACCATTCGGCAAAATCCGGCGGTCGGCCTTCTCCGGTGACTTTACGTTCATTGTAGGAGAATTAGTGACCCGGAATTTATATTCTGTTGCAGTTTAGTTGCATTCTTTTATCATGTATTGATTTCATAAATATTATCTCGAAAGGTTTGTAAACTTATTCATGTATTGAGAATGTTTTTGTAACTTTGACTTTCACGCTGAGGCGCGATTATCTTGAACTTGTTGATATTTCTGGTGTATTTATGGTCATTGTAGCCACTTCGATGATTGAACATATCTGGTTGTAAATCTGTAGCGGTACTGTTGGATAGCTTTTGTTCAGCGCTTTATTATGTTACTTACATCTTCCGTATTGGTTTAGTAGTTAGTTTTGCTATTCGGGTTTTCCCCATGTTAGGAGACCAGGACAGGTTGTTCCCTACGACGTCCGCGCACACGTATATGCCCTAGGCGAAATCATGTGTCTTTATCGACAGGGATCGCTGGACCGTTTCCGGGTCGTCATAATACTGGGTGGTTATTCCGAACTCAGGTTTCAGTAATTACGGGCCAGGTTTTAATCTAGTACTGACTTACACTAAAACTAAAATTATTATCTAGGGTTTTTCTTACTCGATTTTTTCTCGTAATCCGTGGATAACCAACTTTCCCTCAATGTCAAGCTTAGGTCAGATACCTAGTAATTTGGGGAAATTTAGAATTTCTTTGCTCCGTTTAAGTGACTTTAGTCTTTAAGACTCGTTTGTTATTTAGGCGTTTTTTATCTATATTATTGTCCAAGAGACTTATTTTAGGGATAGACCCTCTGTGTTTACTTCTCCCTATATAACCCAATCGAGGTTTTTCCCTCGTTAGAGTGTTGAGTTAATTAAATCAGGTGTTAATTGGTCTCAGCCGACTTATTGACTGTCTATGCATCTTGTCAATATCTCGTCAAAGTGTTGATTTGGCTACACCCTTTGTATTGCGGTTCAGTCCCTTTGTGCCTACATCCCATTGTGCCTACATCCCAATTTACCCAAAAAATTAATGTAGGCAGATTGGGAACTCAGTTACATCCCTGACTTATTTGTTTGAGATACGCCTCAGGATAAATGTTTAAACTTAGTATGTCAATATCTGTTTCCCAATCAGGTTAATGTATGTCACTTCATTTATTTTAGTCCCATCACCTTGAAAAGTAACAAAAAATGATTTTGGCAAGACACTATATCACATCATGGCAAATATTCAACGAGCAGAGTATCTTACATCCAAGACAGCCGGTCAGCATGCGCAAGTGTTCCATGGTGGTTACCGTTTCCGGCTCAACGCGAGACGTCGGGTTACAAAACACTGGAAGGTCAGTGCACCACTGTTGGAGAGTTCTTCAGATCAGTATCAGAACACATCCATCCACCGGTGGAGTCAGAAGAGCAGCTACGTCTCCTTAGCAGACTGAGACAAGGTGTGCAAGCAGATGTAACACCAATCCAGTAGCATTATGAAGATGCGCAATCCGCAGTGCCTGTCCCAGCCATTAATTGCATCCTTTGCAAGAGTGAAATCAGGACTATACCGTCACAGACCACCCCAGACAATCCAGACAGCTATTGGCAGCTATTTGTGGAGTTGCAGAAGTGTATCCATATGCTGACATCCTTGGATGTTTCTTCCACTTCACCCAAGCCGTCTGAAGGAATGTAGCCGAGAGGGGCATTACTGTCGACTACAAAGATACCCCACAAGTCCAACCCCTTGTCAGGGGAGCTGCAACCATTCCCCTAATACACTTGACCAGGTTCATCACCCCTGGGTGAGTACCGGGAACTGGACAACAGGTTGATGAAACTGAAGGACCATCTCGACTCCGGAGAGAGACATCCATCCATGCAGTTCCTGGATGCCGCTGGTCACCTCAGTAACATAGGACAGTAACTTTCAATGTTATGCCTGTGGTTAATTGATTATATGTGAAAGTATTGCCAAATAATAAATATAATATTTCCGTGACTTTCATAATGTGCTATGTTTTTATTGCAAATGGTTCCTATTGTGTCTACATTGCTTCGTTGTCTCAGTATGGACTGTGATTGTAGGCACATTGGGGAGGCACATTGTTACACAGTTGCTTAGCTAATCAGCTGGCTTATTTGTTCTGGTTTAAGTAATCGGTGATCGTAAAATTGTTTGATCCTTTTTATTGTCATCTCTACTTACAACTTGCGGATAATAATAAACCTGTGAACATGTTACCACGGTTTCCTTATTACTTTATCCTTGTTTGATGCCACCCTAGTTTCTCGAACACAGCTCATTGGCATTAGGTCACGATGACGCGCAATGAACCAAGTAACCTAGCCTGATCATTAAGTCCCCTCGTACTGAAAGTATAGTATCTCGATGTGAATATAGGTTTGGGATATATGTTTGTCTTCAAATACATTAGAGTCCATCAATGGGCCAACATCACCGTTATTAAATGACGTTATAGATACATGATCATCACACGACAAGAAGCACATAATCGGACTGCAATGTCCAGTCGTGGGTCAGCCAACCTGCTTACTCGTTTTCCGAGTCCCAACTAACTAAAGAAACTCTACATTTAACCCTTAGGCAAATCACTGTAAGGCTGTCACGTGTCGTTCTACCTTACAGTCTGCTGTAGCGTGCACCTCATAAACATGCTATGCCTCAATGGTCAACCGACAATTCTCTGACTTTAACCCCAAAACAAGTGTCCCGCCAAATGACCTTCGATAATAGGTTATAACGAACTCAAAGGGATCCCTACTTTTAGTTCATTATCACCGAAGTTCGTTATAAGCATATTTGCAGCATATATAAAGCACATGGTCAGGACAAAAAAGTTCGTTATATCCGTCAGTTCGTTTAAGCGTGTTCGTTATAAACGTAATTTACTATGTACATAAATATATTTTATTTTAGCAATATTATCTATCCTTTGCTGGATAAAATAGTTTTAGTCTATCATATAGGCTGGCCATAACAAACTATCAATGTTAAAAGTCGCTTGAATAATATTTAAGATTTGCAACTGGAAAATAGTTAAGTACAATTTAATGTACTAAACGACAGAAGTTAGGGATATTTTTTTGCAGTGAAGATTGATCACGCAATTACATAAAACAACCCCCCCCCCCCACACACACACACACACACACACACAAATGCATGATCCCTAGCTGTTTTTGTTCAGTACATATATTTCTATATTTAATATCGTTTTCTTTTGACAAATCGTATTCTATATGTCTTTTCCGGAAGACACATACTTGGTTTGGGCTGCAAGGTGAGATATTACAATAAGAGGTGTCATGAAGGTGACGTCACGAAATTCAATGATCTATGCCCAACTGCTCACTCTCTTCCTTCTGAATGCCAAAGTTTTAATACATTTGTGTGTTTCTTAAGTTCTCAAGTGCTTAGAAATATGAGAATTTCAACATGTCGATGTTCTTTTGAAAGAAACACATTTGTTAGCATGTAAAAAGTCAAATCGACATTTCTACACCAAGATAGAGAATGTATGGAGAATGTATGTAAGTCTCCAAACACACGAAAAGTGGTTATCAAAAAGTTCATTGTTGGGTCAGCACGAGCAATATTTCAACAGAGGTTTGCTTTTAACGCTTGGTTTACGATAATTTGTCATCAAAATATTATTTTATCATTTCTTAATATTTAGAACAATCAAAAGCGTTTTGTTCAGATGTAATGATTCATTTTAAAAAAAACACAGTTAAATACCATCTGTATACATCGTTTAACTATCAACTTACTGTCTGGACATATGTATTCATTATAATATACATTTTTTTTATCTATGCAAAATGTCAGATTGGCCTGGTTTAAGATATTTGATAGTAAATAAAATGTCCGTTGAACGATCGACTACGGAAAACCCATTGTGAATCTTGAAAACAGCCCCGATGATGAATGCCATTTCATATTGATTTGTCTGTACTGAAACATTGAAGGATGACTCCACCAGAACGATACATATTCTTCAGTAACAAATGTATATATAAATATTAATGCTGTCCCAGAAAGACGAAATTACTCAATGTAACCTATGTATGCATCGGGCTCTTTGACATTTCACGCAATTGTAATAAATATGGATCACAAGAAACATGATACATTTTAAACAGGTAACTGCTAAAATATTACTGGTAAATGGATAACTCATTTCAACCGGAATTCCAGTGCTGTGCAGTAAGTGTATATTATTGATTGACTGACTGAACAAAATGAAGACTACAATAGCTCCCTTAACACACTTTCATATCAGAGGTAGGGGGCACAGTTCGTCAGGTTCGTCTACAGCATACTCGTGCTCGTGTGTTTTACCATAATGGGAAGCGTCGAAGACCTACAACACTTCGATCTTTCCTCCCACTTCAAAAAAGGTGAGGTGAGGTGTAATGGGGTATTACGTTGCTTTCAAGATTATTGCTCTTGTATAGCGACGTGCGAGATCGTATGTGTTTGAGGCTGCCTGTACTAGTCCGGACTAATGCCGATCTGATCGTACTAGTCCCCTGAGATACCATGCCGCAGTTTAACTTGAATACCCACTCAGACGCAGTATCGACCTGTCCTTGTTATAGACCCTTAATGCCGAGCGCCAGGCAGGGTAACAAGTACCATCTTTAAACGTCTGTTGGTATGACATGGCCAGGGATCGAACCTCGGAACTTCCAGACCACGGAAGTCACTTGGAAGATAGACTGTCATGTGTGCTCACGTAAACAGCGTTCGGACTCCGGGCGAACTCTCAGGGCGAACGCTCTACCACCATAGTGCCAGCCCGCTGAGATACCTTGCCGCAGTTTAACATGAATACCCCACTCAGACGCAGTATACTGACTACGAGCCGATCAGTCCTTGTTTTAGCACCGTAATGCCGAGAGCAAGGCAGGGTAACAACAAGTACCATCTTTCAACGTTTTCTGATGTGACGCGGCTGGGGATCGAAGCCCCGACGCTCCACTCTCCGGGCAGATGCTCTACCACTAACCCCACATCAAGCTGACACGACATTATATGACTGAAATAATGTTCAAAGCGATGTTAAACCAACTTACGTCAATGTCTGAACGCAACATAAACACTATTACACTATTTCCGCGTAGTAACGAAGCCGAGAAAAAGGTTAGCCAAGTGTTATAAGGCGCGACAGCTCGTAGTCCAGGTACGTCAATTAACTGCAAAGATCATGTGACCTTGGGTTCGAGCCCTATAATCTCAATGATTGTGATTATGGTTAGTGAGCACCATAACCGTTTATTCACCGAGGAGGCAAACGTTACTTGGCGATGACCTCGCCCATAAAGCTGCCACGCTGTCAGAAAGCGTCAACACCAACTTTCTCACTAACGTTACAGCATCGGGACATCGTCGTGAGCATCATGATGTAGTGGGTGTTGCATAAACTTTTATGACTTAAACGTTCAGTTCGTAAGTTATTAAGACCTGAATATAAAACTGACCCAATTGGACATTTTGTTTCTCCTGGTGGCCCGAACGAGTCATTTGGTAACCGAATATTGAAAGTCTTAAAAAGCGTAATGTTACGCTAATGGTGGAACTAAACACATAATCACCGTCTAGATGGAAGGACACTAAAGCCACTCCAGTAAATAGTTTACAATGTACCACGCGCCGTGTTAATATCTCGCGCTAATAAAGCATCTACATAGCCTCGACTCCATCAAAGTAGTCTGGTGTTCCTGAAACACATCATATCGGCTACGTATCATCAGTTTGATACGAAAGTGCTGAATCATTACAAATTGCCAGCGTTGTCAGTGATATAGGATTTAAGGCGTCATGCGGCCCGTAAAAACACGCTCTCATCTGTGCCCGACCATTACTGAACCGAATATTGGCCCTCAACCAGCCTCCTACTGCGGCAATGACGCTCAACTCGCCATAAGCAGACTCTCATACCACTGCAGCCGGGATGTATTCTGCGTCTTTCACGGGATTGTGTTTGCTTGGCAAATACCGCCGAGAAGTTAACAATGGGACAACGTGATTAAAGTGTGAAGGCGAAACCAGGAAGTTGGAGAGTTTTACAAGGGAGGCAATTCATGAGTGAAAGGGTATGACCCCTTACTCTGATCGCTGCACCCCGCGATCGATTTTCCAATGATCTAAGCAAATCGTACGATGTGATCAGAGTTTGTGAAGTTTAAGTGCACTGTCCGCTGGCCAGGAAGAAATAATATGCTTCCTAAACTTGGGCTTGCTTGATACTGCACTAATAAATTGAAAGGATAGATCGTTTATGCGGTTTTCCCTGATCATTTAGTCAATAAATCGTGGCAATCGTAGCTCAGATGAAAGTCATTACTCAACGCCTTGTCCAATCAGATATCGAGCAGTTTTTCCATCTAGTAGAAATCAAATGTTGTGATTACATTCTTCAGATAAGTGTTCTGGCATTTTACACTCTTGAACAATTTGAAAGTAAAACGTTTCAAGCTTCTAATGTATTTCGGCATCCCAGATGAATGTTGTGTGTTCGATTTCTAAGGAGATGAAAGACATACATGAACATTCGCGCCTTGCAACATTTCTCATGTTTAAAGACATATTTTCTGTTTGTGCTTTTGGTAGCGAAAACAAATGTATGTATTTCATGAAGTTTGTCTTTTGCGAGCTCGAACGATGTAGTTCCAATAATAGACGAGTTGGGGTTGTCGGGATTTGTATTGGGGAGCGTATACAATTAGTGGTACAAAATTAATGCAGCCCTGCAATCATCAACATATTTTTGTTATTGATTTTGAAAGTTCATTATCTTATGCCGCCGTTGGGATTCTGAAAGGAATTATCCTGAGTACACAACTGTCTGGATCTCACTAACGGTTCAACAAATGATGTAGCTGCTCCAATAAGCCATTTGCACAAAGCAGGTGCAATTTTTTACATTATCAAAAATTGAATGTAATTTTATTGAAATCTCACGACCTTCTTAGATCAAACATTTCCGTATTGATCATATATCTCATACTAATACAAACAACTTAAAGACGCCGTGTATCTTAATTGGTTCATACATTGTAGATGGACAACCCTACACTTGTTACTAACTTATATGTTCTTAATTCTAAGCGTCTGTTTGTAGATGTTGTAACCGACTAAGCTGTATATGCAGTGAAACCTTCTCAACACAAGTGACAAAGAAACATGTTCTAATCTCATTAAAATCAGATCGCTAAACAAAGATCTGAGGACATCATCACGTCAGAACGACCTTTCATCTCACCATTCAAAGCATCGCTTACCAGATCACGAAAGTAACCGTCGGAATGTGTTTTCTTATCATGCAACCACGAAAACGTTAACACGGTGTATTCCGAACGACAATTACGGCCCGTACGACTGATTCCGTCAAAATTACCGTCTATCTCTCGCTTCCGTGGGATAAGCATATGAACGGAGGAGGCGTTGCACAGTACGTGGGATTCACTGCCATACAATCTCAACCATATATTAGACATTCCGGAATGTTCGTTTGTTCAGTTTTCAAAATTTTAATCGAGAACTGTGTCAACACATTTTTCAAGCATAGTCTGAAATGGAAGTCGCCAGGTTGAAACGAGTGCCGTAAAGCTCGAGAAAGCTGCTTTCTAATTGGCGGATGTCGACTTCTTGTTAGTCATTTCAGTAGTAGGTCAAAGCTCGCGAAAGGTCGTTCTAATGTGACCGGGGATGGGATGTCCTCAGATCTTTGTTTAGCGGCAGCGAGAACTTAGATCTGATTTTAATGAGATTGAACATGTTCGAGACATCCGTAGTTTGCGACAACCAGACAATCGTAATAAGACAGGAATGCCGACATGGATGATGTCGGGAGCACAAATGTATCGTCTTAAAAGTTATATAGAGTTAACTGGATTCAAATGAATAAGGTTGCATTGTACACTTATCAACCATCCATATTGGCTTTTTTTTATAAATGAGTTAACAAAGGATAATGCAATGGATAAAACATATCAAGAAACGCATCATCAGCACAGACGGTTTTAACTATATACTGTTGTTGCTGTCTGGCATTTGCATTTGTCATTATTAGACAATGGAACATACCATCTCTAGATTTGGGGTCATAATGTCATTTCCTTCACTGGTATTTGAGACTTTATTGCAACTAATATCGACACAGATGTATATAAATAAGACAGACGGTTATAGTTAGATACAAGGGGATAAGGCAGACGTCCAGGAGTTATGGGTTTTGGTTTAGAGATTTGTTATTCCCGACCGTTGCAGTCTCCAATAGTTTATTTACCCATGGGGGTTGAAATGTGACAAGCAAGACAACTTCGTCCGCTGTATCAAATAAATAACAGAAGCCAGCGGCGATAGTCATTAATGATGAGTTGTTTCGACATACGTTTCTCGTATTAATAAACACATCTCCAGTAAAATGTGTTGGGACGAGGTAGAACACGATACATTATCATATTCACAACTTTGTATTTCTGAAGTTTGTAAAATCAGCATGTTAGACATTCGAACCGTTGCCACACACAAATGCATGTACAAGTTGAAAAATTAGAAATCTTCCTGACAACAGCGTACGCAGTACGTTTTATAAATGGCATTAGTCCAGATGAAACACGGCAAGTGGTAAATCTCTTTATTTGACATGCTCCTGGGCCATTCGTCAGTGAAACTCACGTATGCTTTGAGCGTTGAGCGCGGTTAAAGCCCTCTTCATATTTGTATGAACTATGTTTAGGTTTATACCCCTGACGTCTACGAAACTCAGGACAACAACCTTGCAGAAAGAAGAGTGAATGAATGAGTGAGTTTGGTTTAAGGCCGCTTTAAACACTAAAGGCTTGTTGGCTCAATGTGGGAGGAAAGTCCGAAGTGATGGGTCGAAACAAGTAACATATCATTTAAAGTTCGGGGCCTATCGTTTGAATATTACACATAGAAAAATGGCGAACCTTTGATTTGTTCTTTGATCAGCTTTCAAACAGGACATGGTTCCCGAAAATATATATAGTTTCAAATGTGAAATGATGATCTGAACTTGAATTTCGTTATTCCTACACGTGTACTTTATATTCCTACCTTAAGTCTCGTGACTACCGAAAACGTGGGTCACGGAATGACCCAAGACACTTCAAGTCGTTGTTTGCATCAAAGATTTATCCCTACTTTAGCCCTAGTAACCACATGCAGATTACACACTCTGACCTAGCTGGACACACTGACCGTTGTTGCAAACATGATAACATAGCACACAAATTCATTCCATACATACAGTGAATCATTTAGAGAAATCTACCGACATGTTAAATGTTAAATGGTATCACATTATCGTCTAGCATCGACTCGTATTGTTCTCCATCTCCCCAAATCGGAATACTGTTTATCACCCCACGACTCTATTCCGCATATTAATTACTGCAATTTGCACCCGCTATCTCATTCTTAGGTGACTCATATGAGATGATATGTGTACACTGTTGGTTGACGAATGCAACATGTGACGACAGCTAGGCTGTTATCTGCCTTTCCATTGGCCCAAAGTGCAGTCACAATCACATGATTTATAAACACATGCATGAAGACAGATCAATCATTGAATAGACCGTTGTTGTGATCGCATGGCTTTAAGGGCACAGACTATAGCCCATGCTCCACTGATAGTGGGGATTTCTTGCATAATGTACCAATTACGAGTCAATATTAACTGATTCGAAAAGTCGCATGTTCAGTCAATTACCTAAGGGTGTGAAATCTTCTGTATCAAGTGTTATTGACAGAATTTCAAGGAGTTCACAATTGCTGATTTACAACCCCGTAAATTCTCAACTTATAGGCCAAAATCGATAGAGGGCATTTACAGTTTCTCGTGCTCGTCAGTTACTTCAAGACGATTAGATACGGGGTACAGGGGGTAATTAACCGAGAGAACATTACATCTATACTAACTACCCTTCGTGACCATTGCCTTAGCCTTGTCCATCCTCTGTACTTGGTTTTATGTCGGCTGGAATAACCCATTGTCAGGAATGTCAAGGAAGCTTTGATCACTTCTCAGATTTGCCTAATCCAAGGCTTTGAATAATGTCTGATTTCGGCGGATGCAGAGCATTCCTGTGAACATAATAGTAAATCATGTCTGAAAGTTTTGTCCATCTTTCTGACGATGTTTGTGTGAGTTGTGGTTTGATCCCCGATCGATAGAGGCATCAGACTGTTCGTCTCTTCACGGTAACCCTGTGAGGAGTTTCTGCAGTCCAGCCTTGTATTGTCTGGCACGGGGCAAGCTGAGATGTGACCCCATGAAGTACACAAAGAGACAGATTAACGGATGGAAATAATCGTGATTCTTCTGTGACGTCAACCCATCTGTTTCATCTTACCCTGCTATTGTCTACGTGATGAAAGTAAATAGCTTCCCTATTCAGCTACGTCGTCTCTCACATTATTTTAAACGTAACATTTATGTGGTCAATACTGCGTGGTAGATTATCCAACTGGAAATAGATGATTTGAGTGGTGTGACACTCTGGCAACCTTGTGATGGGGCATACTTTGTAATAGGCCTGTTATTCCGCCAACAGACTTTTACGTGGTAATTTACGTGCGGCCGCATAACATTTACATTGGCTGATATTTAATTTTTTTATTACAAAATTCCGGATGATGCAGATGGAAAAAATAAAATGTGCCGTTTTTCAGCATATATCTCTAGTTTATTGTGTGGTTCCTTACTTTGATAACTACTTGAATGGGCCCAGTGGGAATTCCGGGTTTAAAGTGATCATCGACAACATACGCGTGTCACAAGACGCGACTCGTGGATCGGGTCAGACTCGGTGGCGTACAATTGGTGGCTAGCATGATCGTGATTGTACCCAGGCGACGTTGCTCATGCGATCTATCACTGGCTTGTGTCGTCCAGATCTTGACATATTGCTGAGTGTGGCATTAAACAACCAACAGACAAACTTGACTGGTATTTACGTATGTTGGCAGGTATCACGCGTGACTGATGTAGAGTTAACGTCGTTCAGAACTATATTGTACTTACATCAGCATGCTTCAGTTTAATGTTAGAGGAACGACCGAACCGAAATAGACCATAAGATAAAGATCTTTACCGTTTTGGTGAAACCCAAAGATCATAATTGGAGCGAAGCTGGGATTCGAATCCTCCATCGGCGTATCCTGGCACGTCTAAGGCTCATTTCAGCGAATCAACTTGAGGCGCCTCAGATCAATGGTCCACCTACTCTCCCGAAATGTATGACAGAAAAAAGTTTGTTTAACGCTGTTTTGAACTGTATTTTCTTTATATCATATGATGACAGCTTTGTCATAATCGTCACATTGGGCACATATGGCCCAGTCGTCTAAGGCGCCGCAATTAGCTGTGCAGAGTTGCGTCCCTTTGGCACGCCAGAAACCTATGATTGTGGGTTCGAATCCCGGTTCTCCCCGATTACGTTTCTAGGTTTGTCAGCACTATACCCGTGCTCGTGGGTTTCACCGAAGTGGTACACGTCTGAGACCTGCATCACTTCGGGCTTTCCTCCCACATCAAGCTGACACGCCGGGAATAGCAGCGTTAAACCCAACTCACTCACTCACTCATTGTATACGGATCTGGAGTTGGCTGTATGTGTCATACAAATATAGAGAATTCTTGTATATGGTATGGATGTTAAAATCGCTAAATTACAAACATCTCAAACTTCAGATGCACACTTCAGTCCTTAATTGCAAAGATTGACAACGATGAATAGCCATGTGTAGATATCACAAGCACAGGGATGGTTGTTTTCAAGTTCGGTAAACCTCTCAAACTGGTTCCGTTAGTATTAAGATATCCCCATCGGCACATGGATAATATATGATCAGTACTGTACTGTTTGCGAGTGTCCAACCGTCTGTTTTCTGTATGTGCATGGGTCATGGTTACATATGTACTGATTGTCATCATCCTAAAATCGCTCACATAAAGCATAACTAAAACTAGAACTCCCCTTCACAAATCCATTTAACACAATTATGTACGTGTGTTAAGTTCCGTAGTTGTTTGTGTCAGGGGCTTGGAAAACGGAGAAAAGTACAAACACGTCCCGATTTACAGGGGAGGTGGTGAAATTGGGTTTAACGTTGCGTTCAAGATTATTGCACTTACATAGCGACGTGCATGTACGTGTGTGTTTGTGGCTGCTTGTACTAGTCCGGACTGATGCCGATTTTATAGTGCTAGCCCACTGAGATACCATGCCGCAGTTTAACTTGAATACCCACTCAGACGCAGGATACTGACACCGAGCCGACAAGTCCTTGTTTTAGACCCTTAATGCCGAGCACCAGGCAGGGTAACAAGTACCAACTTTTAACGTCTTTTGGTATGACGTGGCCAGGGATCGAACCTCGGACCTTCCGCTCTCAGGGCGAACGCTCTACCACTAGACCACGGAGGCGGTGCCGATTTACAAGCATGCCACTCTAGTAAATGATAACTTTTATTCTTAATTACATTGGTATATGATGTTAATTCAATTATGGTAGATATGTACATCTTGACAGAGGGGAACACAATGGCTATTTAATACTTGAGAAAGTAAAAGGTGAAATGCGGAAACATAATGCACCTGATTAAAGTCATCATGTAAGTTTAACCCTAGCAGTGTGTATAAAAGGTTAAGCGTCTTTGTACCAAGATATTGTTTTCAAACAATTTTCGCTATAAGCATAACACAATTTCACTGTCCTACAAGTACGTATTGCACAGTGTAGTTTTCTTACTAATATATTCTATTATTTAAATTAACAGGAAGCACTGCACAAGAACAGCACACATTAACCACACAAACGTCACCCATAGCATTTCAGTGTAAACTACTAAATTAACATGTTTCGCGAAGTATACTAATCGTAATAGCTGTCGAACAGCATGGAATTGACAATAATTACACTGAGACAGGTGGAGGTGGATGTACCTTTCTTGAATGGAACAAAATTCTTATGTCCACTTAAAGATTAGCACATTTGACAGAAGTAAACACAGATGACCCATTACATATGTCTGTCAATAACAGCCATTAACAGTGAGCAGTCACCACTGTTTTCCCAAGGGATGTTGAAGGGTCTTCTATGAAGACATACAACATTCACAACTAATTACAATTATATGTACATGTAATATGCAACCTTTTCCACGTTCTACACTTGTTTTGCAGTTTATTGTCAGTAAAATGTTTTCAAACACAATTATGAACATAAAATATACAGTTGTCTTATTGTTAACATATATTTAGCATACGAAAACGATATGCAAACACATTGCTTCAAGCAGTGAATTATTAAATATGCTGTAATCCCTTGGGTGGTGTGATTATTCAGTATTTACAACTTAAGTTAACATGTGTGATAATACAATTGATAATATATTCATATTCATAATTCAATCACAGGAAACAAATGTAACCAAACAGACGAGACATATCCGAAAACCTAAACTCACGAATAGAATTACATTGAAATGACATCAGGTATTCGCGAAACGGACAAGCATGTCCCGTTCAACTCGCAGCACCCGTCTCATGCGATACAGATACAGTTCACCATTGCTTTGTTTGAATAGGTTTTTTGTACATATAAATACTCACCAAAATGCAGTCTACGCTTCAATATTCGAATAAATGTCATAATCTAACATCGAAAATTGATTATTTTACTCTCGTGGGTAACAACAGTTTTTGAGTAAACACATGTGACGCCAACTTAGTAAGAAACAGTTCGACACAATGACCGACGAAAGTACCCACATCAATGTGTAATATATAAAGCAGTAGATATATTGTTGTGACATACACACAGGAACACACGTTTGAACAGTTTCTTGAATTTGTCTAAATTTCTAGGGTATTAAGTCAGCACATTTTTCTACTATTGATATAAAGATGAAACGACAACTACTTTGCAGATTAAACCATTTTTGTTGCTCTAAAACAATGACTTATCGGCAATATGATATGAAAGGAGCAAAGCAATTATCTACAGATTTGCCAGATATATATGCATAAAAATAACATTATTATATACTTACATTGTGTCTATCTGACATGAAGCACCGACAACCTGTTCTGATATCTGATGTACATGATTATTATATGCATAAACAACTACCGGTTTCCGTCATCACAAACATGTAACATTTATACAACTTTAACAGTTTTAACACACGTTTGTTATGTCACATATTTCACAGAGCATGATAGGTGCAGTGACTGCCACACCACTGGTACAGTACAGTTCATAATGCATTTCCATCAAAGGTCAAACAGAAAGTAATCTTCGACACAAGTGTTTGTCCTCCTGACACATGTACACGGCGCACATGACACAATGAGCGTCTTGTTATAGGTCTACACATCGTAGTCGTGGAACAAACGACGTTTCGGTGTATTCTGGTGCTGGTTCCAAGTAATGCACGTAGCTCTACAATATTGTCACATGCTTGATACATATTTGTACAGTCCTGGACACATATCAGCAAACACGTCGTTCTGTTGGTGGTGAAGCAGTAAACACGGAGCAGGATATTGGTTGTTCAAATAGGTGCTGGAAGTCGATCAGGTTGAACCGTTTAGCGATATGTTATCGTATATTTAAATGAAAGGTTCACAAGTTAAATTTAAAAATATGAATAGCTGTTCTGTACTGCTTGTGCAGCGTGAGAACCGTTCGTCTCTTTGACGGCCGAACTTGCATCATGCATGAAGTATGAATGATCCACAGCTGACACATCATCAAACACTTTGTTTTGGGGTGAGGTTACAGACATTTGAATGAGCTGTTGTCGGTTTTGTTCCTGTGAGATGCCGATTTAATGTACGACCCTGTCTTAGACGATGATGTTATGTCGTGTCTTGTTCAACGTGTTCGCACTATTTTTTAGTTGTTACGCCTTCGGAGACATGCACTATCCTTTGTAATGCGAAAGTCACATGAACGAATGATTTCATTTTGATAACACATTCGGTTGAGCGATAGCGTCTTTCTTCCATTATGCATCATTTCGTTAGCATTGACAGATGTGTGTAATCAAATACATTTCAATGAAACATCATGAAACAACGACTCCCATGTGGTACAAAAATGTCAAGATGTTGGTTATCACAAGGAATGAAATAAAGAACTGGCAGCAGGATCCAGCATTTTTCGACGCCAAGGTATGACCGGAAGTGCCTGAAACAGTCAGAATGGTTAGCTTTAGCCTGGTTTCCTACGATCAGATGTGGATGGGTTTTCCGGATGTCGAACATGCAATCACGTTAACCCCCAAACCAAACTTAGGAGAATTTTTAACACCCCACTGACTCTGACCACCCAATCCTCTTAAAGTCAATCGTCGCCGAGGATACAAGGTTATTGCTATTTTAGCATCGTCGTCGTCCCGTAAAATGGACCTTAGAGTATATCTGTTCTTGGACATCTTTATGGCTTAAATATAGTCATCATTCACCAAAACAATTGCATGATTACTAACGATCAAAGAGGAGCCTCGATGAATTAACATAAACCATAATACTATGCAGGTGATTATATGAATAATTATTAAATACTTAGTAACATCAAAAAGTAACCATTTATGCTAATAACTATCGACAAATTATTCTTTGATCGACAAAGAAAATATGTATCCACGTCTTCGGTTTCACAAAAAGTAAACCAACAAAGACACAAGCCAATATCTCCAGGCACGACTATCCCAGATACAAGTTTTTGTTTCAAAAGACAAGAGGTTCACTAACATGATCTGTGGATTCTTTAACAAATACATCAGAGTGAGCAGATGTTAATAATAATTCTACTTGAATCGGACTTCTTGCAACAATGATTGGACAAAGCGAATTTGAAACTTGAAAGAGATTTTGAAGGTACAAAAAAGAAACCAAATTTTATGACCGCTTCTTTTAAGATTACAGTTGCAGTTCGATATCTTTAGGTTAATTTGAAGGAGTTCCCTCTGGGAATAAACCTTGGCCATATGTTCTACGACTGGAAAATTATCACACGGACGACTCTTTCACGAAATAGCGAAATTGCAATAAAGTGTACAGACTAGTCTAGGGCTACCAGCTACTGCTAGGCATGGAACTACGTGACGGCTGATAGTTTGGGACAAGACAACAGCAAAACACCTACAAACAGGCAGGAAACTGCCCGTGCACAAGCCGTTGGAGACACTGCTGTGTTGCTGGGGTATAAGGGGGTCTGAATGCTGATTACCCGTGGGTATTTGGTCTGTCTGGATCTGCGTGGGTCGAGGAAGGCTATCGGGCTGAATGATGACAGTATTCCCTGGGTTGGAGTCAACCTCAGGGGGGTAGGTTCTCGTGAACTTCCAGCTGACCGTTGTAACCTCTGACATCGAGGGTGTGGTTGACGGTGTCAGTGTTGTAGTGGGCTTCTTGGGATCTAGATACTCTGAAACATACAAATCCGCCTATGTATCTGTATGTTACCAACTCTTGTAAGCCATCCACCGTCGGGTTACACATATTTCTGTTTCTGAGAGTGAGAGAAGTTGGTATTACGCTGTTAACATCATTGTGTCACACATAAAGTTCCTGAGGAGAAAGAAACCCAAACTTTTAAACCACTGACCTACCTCAAAACCCCACAAGACAGAAAAAGGATGTACTGACATGTATTGATAAGTCTAAGTCAATAATGATTTTGAGGATATGTCCAAATGGCTTCACAGATGTACAACAACACAATAAACTGTTTTGAGAAGTGTAACTAAACATTAATTTGAGGCAAGTTTAATAACATATATAAGATAAGCCTATAGAGTCCCTCCGCCAGTGCGCCCTATATCTAATAAAATGTCAACAACATTATACATAAAATGACGACAGTTATTTTACCTTTGAGAAAATGTGACTGGTGCGAGCTGTGGGCAGGATACGCTCACATTTTCGCTAACATCTTTTATCATCACCTTTTCACGGTGATTCATAAAACACATGCTCATGATACAATCTAAATCGTACAATGGTCGATCGTACAAATATATTTTCTATATGGAAAGGGTTTTGTCGTTTTTATTCATCATGCATGTTGAAAAACGTTTTTGAGAACAAGGTTTGGTTTTTTGCTTACATGCTGTACTCACAGTATGAAAACTACAGGATATTTCATTGATAAAGTATAAAGCTATTTCAATTTTAAACATTCTATTTCTAAGGCTCACCCATAAAGACGCATGAATACTCGGTTTGTTTAGAATTTGTAAATTGAATTCCTCGCATACCCTACATTGTGAATGCGTTTCACACAAATCACGTATGTAGGAGATAGACAATATGGAACTGAAATTAAATCGGCCCCACTTCGTTTCCATTTCTGAAATAACATTTTCATGCAGTATTAAGTAAGATCTGGTCAGGTGACATGTGTCAACATCGGATATTCTAGAATAAGCAAATGTCAATACATTTAATACATACTATTCTCATAGCAACGAAATCTGATGCGAGTCGTGTTTTGCATTCATGTTTCAGCTTACAAGTCTTTCCTTACTTACCATATAAGTTCATTCTTTCTTCATCTTGCCCGAGTCTATTCGATGCTTTGCAGGTGTAGTCTCCGAAATCCCTGTAATCCAAGTCCCGTATCCTTAAACTGAGGATAATCGTGTGATCTTCCTCGGCATATATTTCCACACGATATTTGAAACTATTAGTTATCTGCACACCTTCTCTAGTCCATATAGTTATCTCCTGTGGGAATGCTGTTACTATACATTCCAGGATCGTCTCCTTGCGCAGCGCTTGGCCAATTCTTTTGTTGGGTAATCTGATTTCAGGGGGAACTGAAAATATGTTCAAATAGGATTTGACCATTACTACAAATCTATGTTTCGCTGCTCTAGGTATAAAGTCAATCATGAAACTGGCTTTGTGTGAGTGATTTGTGACTGAGCAATAATAAAACTATATCAGACCGACATGTACATTAAGGAGCCTTGGCTAGACAAACGAGTGGTTGATAGTACGAGCAACAAGTCACGAAGTTAAGGGATGTTTGCTCCAGCCTGGGCTAGGCGCCTTGTACGAAATATTGAGTCAAGTGCTACGACTGGTATTGGAAAGAAATACAGGTCAAGAAGAGGGTTGGTTTTCCCTATATGGTCACTCATCGAAGTACTGTTGCTATTCAACAGATATTACATTGTGAATCTATTTCCATATTAATCTCTCTTACTACATACATTTGGTTCTAACTGGTGTCCACAGTAATTACGGCTTGAAATGAAGCCTTAGTAGAAAGGAAACGCTATACATGTACGTTACTAATGCATTGTTGTCCAGTTCTGATATTACTGAAAAAGCGATAAAAGGAAAATATAAATTGTCAGTGCAGGATAATAACTAGTCTAGAATATTCCATTTGGCGTAAAGTGCAACATAGCCGTGAAAGTTATATTAATGGACCAGTGAAAATCAGTTATGACACCAGGTGTTCGCGAAAAGGTTGAGCACGACAGTCAAACCATTCTAAGTATATTCACATATTCTCCCAAGGTGAAATTGAATGCACAACTTATCATAGCGAATCGCGCGTGCAGTTGTTACTGCTAGGGCTGACATAGTAAAGTAAGGAATGTGCCATCCATGCATATTCTTGAAACTGCTTTGGAGAGGTTTAACGTTATTCCCACCATACGTTACGCTGACAGATCGCTGTGTGGTCATGCATGAGTTTAATTAATTAACACTTTTATATTTTGAAAGCATTATCGAGTCACCTGGACTAACACCAACAAAGTGCAATTAACACCAAAAAGTAACGCGCCTTACGTTTTCGCAGGTTAGGTAACTTCTCGATAGCAAGCTGCACGTGGAAGTATAATTGCCTAGCGCAAAAAGACGTTCAGCAAGTTCGCGGAATAAAGGGCACTAACTAGGTTTCCCATCTCGTTGGCAAGAACGGGCATTCAATGGCTCTTGAAAACAGCTGTCACACACCATCTTTGTGGGAAATCATAAAAAATACGACCAAGCTATCCAGCGGCATGGAAAGTATGAAGTAAAGAAGTTCATAGTTTAGCGAAAATTTCTTCAAGAGCCACCTGATCAACATGACTGATTCCATTACAATTTTTGCTCTCTCGAAAATCCTGCATGTCTTATGAATCATAACAAGATAAGGTGATGGAAATTAAGAGCGTTTCCATTGATTATTCACAACAGAGAAATTTAAGGTAAGTTTTGCTCCCGAACATGTGCACATTGTCTCTTAAAAGTTTCTAATACTTTGTGAGTTTTACCTTAACTTCATGCATATTATCATGCTACTCATTGTCACATTAGCCACATGTGAATTCCGGATCACGATAGGTCCCCAGTACGCCATGCTTACTGTAAGAGCCGTCTAATATTGTTATGGTGTTTGAAATGTGTAACCTGGATGGTTGTTTGCCATCATTCCCGGGTAATGTGTAGTGTTGATGATGCTACCAACATCTAAGTTGCAAATCGTCGTCACGGCATTCTTGTAATTTTGTTGAATGTGGTGTAAAGCAACATTCACTCACTAACTCATTATTTCTACAACACTACATACATACGTATTGATCATGCTCACATTTAAGTTCAACTTTGTATGAGCAGCTAATGCATAGATTTGTGACCCGTGAAGATCCGGGTTAGAATTGGTTTTCAGCAATCCATGCTTGTTGTAAGAGGCGCCTAATGGGATCGGGTGGTCAGGCTCGCTGACTTGGTTGATGCATGTCATCGTATCCCAGATGCGTGGATCGATCGATATCAGTCACTGGTTTGTATGGTCCAGACTCGATTATTGACAGACCGCCGACAAAAAGCTGGAATATTGCTGAGTGCGGCGTTAAGCAACAAACAAACAATACACAAATCAAACAGCATTAATTTCCCTTCATTCTAATCCCTGAAATCAATAAACATAAAATGAACGAATTGTCTGGGACTATTTGTAATCAGTTATTATAGCTGCATATGCATATGCCGAATGAAATGGGTGTTTTAGAATGGTGCCTCCAACGGTGAATTGTTTATATGCATAAGTTATACAAATTAAATCAAATCAATGAAATACAAATTTGAACCCTGCTACGAATTGCATTCTCTTCTTTTATCGCACAATATATGAAATTCACATGAGCCTGGTAAAGTAAGAAACAAAAGTGTCAACCGCTTTCAAGCAAATGCCGTTAAAGGTGACCGTCCAGTCATTTCACAAACGATTGGGGTGCAGACTTTGTGGTACAATAACAGACGGCACTGTACAATGTTTACTGAAATACAATCTCATTAAAATCAGATCCTAGTTTTCGCTACCGTTAAACAAAGATCTGAGGACATCCCATGACAGGATAGACTGAAATAAATCCTTGTTTTGAGGCATACGCCTGATCCTGATGTTGTAGTGCTGACGTGTACTGAGAATTGTGTATTTTGGGCCATGTGTTACTGAAGGACTTCCAGTTTTTTAGTACGGCTCGGAGACTATCTTTAATTCTGATCTAGATGCTTCTGACCAAACAACGACTGATGATTCTCCTGTTGATCTTCTCAACGAAATGTGGCAAGTGCTGTGAGTTCTTGGGAACTCTTCGGGATTATTTGTGAATACGTTTGCAATTTCTGTAAGTCTCCATGTGTATCTCTAGTTAACTAGAGTCATAAACTGTGTCGCTGAATCTTCGACCAGCACAGGGCTATCAATTATGATCCTTTATTGAGTAATTTTACCGTCGAAGATCAAACTGCCGCAGCGGTTATCTCGAAGATCTCCAGACTGGTTTTCTCGACCACGGAATCACATTAGTCCGTTGTCCATGTACTAAACTACGACAATGCTTCATCACGTTTGATATACGCCCAGCATGTAATATCCGCTCGCTTGTTTTTCATCTTTTCAGAAACACATGTGGCTAAAATGACAGATCGTCTGACATAAAAGGGCTATGATTTATACACTAAAGAGATTGAAGTTTTAGTAAATTATATATTACACATATACCTGCCAGTTATAAGTTAAAAGCACGCTCAAAAAAATCAATACTACCATTACGACACCTGAGCAAAACTACTTACATTCCACTGCTACGTTGATGTGGCGATTTACGGCAGGGGGGACGCCATTGAACGCTACACATTCGTAGGTGCCGCCACAGTATCGACTGACGTTATGGATGATGAGCACTTCTCCGCTTACGCCGATTCCTGAAACATCGGAAAATAACTCACATCTCAGCGTTTGAAGTTTATGGATTAAAAGATTCGTAAAGCCTTTCCGGAATAATAGGCTCTCGGTTCACATGTGCAAAATAAATTATGGTATTTAAATAAAAATGTTTCACACAAAACGATCTATATAGAATACATCCAATTATAACTTTGAAGTTTCTTTTCGTAAAAGTTTCAGCGTATATGACTTAGAACTAGTTTCAGAAGTTGGAAATAATTTACAAGGAAATTCAAGGCTGGGAGGCTCAGCAAAATATTTCAACATGCTAGTGTGCAATAGTATCAAAGCCCTGAACATTCTGACATAACCACAAAACAAAAATTATTCAGGGGCTATATTTTAACTTACATAATTATAATGGAGATATATTAAATTGTCCTTAATCCCTTAATGCCATATTCTGCACTGCACTACTTACTAAGCCTAAACATAAAAAGTGCCGATGTTTGCCGAAAACTCAGTTGTCCATTGCCATATCGAATATTGAACAACAGTTAAACTAAAACCCCTTAACTCGGAAATTCTACCTCCATCTACGAAATTGTGAAAAGAATGTTCATTGCTCATTATAATTGCTATTACCATTATTGTATTGTTTGTCTAAATTCCGAATTCTTGCATATTGATGCCATCGACATTTTTTATGTATAGAAATGTAACTTGATATGGATGCAGAAATAATAAAATGACTTGATGAGAAAACGCAACGCAAGATATCTTACTATTAGTGCCAGGGCAGAACTCACTCTCTTTCTCAACGTCATCTTTCTCTAACGACTTGTGACGGTGCCACGTGACCGTTGGCATAGGGATACCTGTCACGTTACATACCAACGTCACTGTATCTCCCTCCCGGGCCGTGACGTCATCGGAAGACAACTTGTTAATAATTTCGGCTGGTACTGAAATTAGAATGATACGAGTTACAGACTACAGACCTACGAGCATAGGTGCCTGAAAATGGCATCGACATACCACATGCAGGTGATGTTCAAAAAGCACCTAGTAGTAGATAAATAAAATAAGTAAAATGTGCAATGGATCTAGGTACTGATGAGCCATTGTAAAGTAATTATTAAAAGTAACAGCTTTGGAATCTGTTTAGGTGACAAACAACTGAGGTGTATAGAAACATACACCAGGAAAATATCAGCACCTCTTCCTAATATATTTCCGTAAGAGACAGCCACTTTTTAAAAATCGATTCCATTATTAATTCTTTTATATGAAAGACACTTGTTTCGAATTAAAATACTCAGATTGAAATATAGATACCGAAAGCGATTATCTAATGGCAAGATTTGTTACTGTTTCCTTGCCAATAGTTATTTCTTGTTGAGTACTTGCGACCATCTGGAGAAACATGCAAAGTTCTTGTACAAACATCATGTATCTGTGGTATCTCAGATTAATGAACATGTACATACATGTGTAGATACATAGAGACTCGGGTTATGACAATAAAGTAGTGGGTGGTGTTTAACTTGTTTTCCAGGTGTATAATATAAGCGCATAAGGACCATTCATATTTAAAATTGTTCATAAAACTTTTAAACAATTGGCAATATTGTATTGTAAATATACTTGACGTTAAGATTCTTCTTCTGTATCAAAAATGTGACTGTGCTGGCCTTGGGAAAACATTATATTTTGTACAGCTATTATGTGTACCGTGCTTTCATTTTCAAGCGAAAAAAGCTGTTTTCGTGTAGTGACAAGAAAATGAACAGACGATGTGACTCTAAATACCACCGTTGTGAGGCACGGAACCCTCGACAGTATTTAAGCTGAACTTAATTCCTACTACTGCCACATGAAAACATAACCGTTATAAATCCAAAATATTGATTGTCGGTGTTTTCTGTGTATACCCATAGTGGAATTGACACATGGTCGGTGATGATTAGCAATTAAAACTGATTGACACCACTCGCGCCCTCTCAAAATGTCCAGAGTGCAAGGTAATCACCAACCTAGGGTTAACCCTAACGGACAGGGAAGCCTACACAAGACTCAAATGTAAATGACAAGTTAATGAAATTGGCTTGGAATGGCAACCTTCTCCCCATCAGCTATTCATAGGCCACAGTAGTCAAAATAAATTTTCGTTGATCGGCTCGAATTTGTACAATGACTATGCTTGAGGGTCGTGCTTCATTAATCCCGTCTCGTTGAATCTGTAAGTATGGAATAATAGTGACTGGAATTAACTTACAACTTCTCAGATCTGAATGAGATTCTTCCCTGGGATGTGTATACTGATGCATGTGGATGGACAAGTATGTTCAGGGATAGAGTGTATACATTGATTGCAAGCACTGGTATCCTTTCGTATCCTTTGTCAACACTTAAATACCCTTGAACAGCTCAAAGGAAACTAATAACCTCACTCTAAATGACTAGACAACACGGCATTAACGTTATCAAATTCGGAGAAGACAAGACGGGCGACATATCCTGCGATCAGCTTTGCATGACATGCTCTATCAATCTTCGACAGTCTTGAAGTCTTTAAGAAATGTCATCCGTCACGCGCGCTTAATGTAGTGAGTGTGTCATGTTGATAAGCTTTGTACTGAAGTCGATTTGGCTTTTACTGCTTATATGCTTACGTTCCATGGCGCCTCTGCTGGCCGTTCAGAGTTGCATACCTTAGCTGTGTCAGGATTATTTTATCTTTGCTTCAGAATTTCATATTCGCCTGTATTATTCCTAGGCTGTCGGTCCTATAAAGTTAGGCGTTTGTTTCACCAAAGTGAAACGTCTACAATCTGTGTCACTTTGGGTTCCTCTCCCGCCCACTGCACACACAGAGACACACCACATGCACACACTATTAAGCTTACACACTGTGATATATGATGATATTTAGTCCGGAGTGGTGTTCCCCAAACTTTTAACCCACTTACTCACGTGGTTGTTGAAGCCTTCACCTCAACCATCGCCTCAGTGCATGTACAATAAAAGTCTAACCAGGATCTGAAAGCTTTTCCAATCACCTACTATTCAGAGTAGGTCGGGACACTTGACAGTGGGTACTGCGTCTGGGTACAGCAGGAAATACATTTCAGTCACTGCACTTCGTGTGACATGTTACCACTTAAGACCTTAAACGCTTTTCGAGAACTACTTCTGAATAGAGTTACCGCCCAGCACCATAGACAATATTGGATAATTTACAATGACTATCAGTGAGTGAGTGATTGTGGTTTTACGCCGCTTTTAGCAATTTTCAAGCAATATCAAGGCGGGGACACCAGAAATGGGTTTCACACATTGTGCCCCTGTAGGGAATCGAACCCGGGTCTTCAGCGTGACGAGCCAACGCTTTAACCACTAATATACCCCACCGCCCCTACAATGACTATCAGGTCACTCTCACCTACTGCGTTTATGATAAACTGTTGAAGTTTTGCGAAAAGCATATCAATCCCAAATGGACAAAGTCAACTATATGATATGCCACTCAGGCATATCAGTTGTTATCTCCATATCACATGTGACCTTCTCAAATAGTAAATAGGTAAATAGTAAATGTTTTAATGCTCTCTGTGACATTCGAAGGGGTTTGTTTTATTTCATCAGCATCACATGTAAAGTGTAACGGCCAGACCCTTCTGTGCCATTTCAGAACAGAGGACGTCTGTCCTATATAATCGTTTTTAACATAATAAACATGAGAAACTCGTATTGCTTATATGA
The DNA here is from genome assembly GCF_023055435.1 of Haliotis rufescens. Classification (NCBI taxonomy): domain Eukaryota; kingdom Metazoa; phylum Mollusca; class Gastropoda; order Lepetellida; family Haliotidae; genus Haliotis; species Haliotis rufescens. The sequence goes on along the minus strand of NW_025963779.1, from coordinate 52,112,907 downwards.
AAAAACAAATTGTAAAGTGTGTATATAGTATAAACGCATGTAAATCCCATCTGCTTTCCATATTCTGTTTATCGTTTTTTGGTAATTGGGTGAGAATAAACAATCTGTTTGACTGTCTGTCTTCCTATTGCAAAAGAATGAATTAATGGGCATACCACAATGTATCTGTTGAAAAGAAAGGATAATAACGACTTATCGAATCAAACATGCAAAGTATCCATTGCAATTTAGAGGTATGCATTTTAACAGTTCATACCATAAGCTTTGCGTCCCGTGGCTGTGTCATGATCGTTGGTTCGAATTCAAGCATGATTCCGACCGTGACGCTTGGTTTGGAATGAACTATACCGTTGCGTGTTGGTTTCACAAATGTAGTAAATGTGTGCGACCTGCGTCACTGTGTGCTTCACTTCTTCAACAAATCGACGTTAGTGGAAAGTAACTCGAACTCACTCATAGTATTTCAGGGGACAATGGTGGCCCAGTCGTCTAAAGCGCCCCATTTCCCAATTGCAGAGTTGCGTCTCTTGGGTAGACCAAAAACCTATGACTGTGGGGTCGAATCCCGTTTCGCTCAGAATATATTTTTAGGATTGTCAGCACCATACCCATGCTCGCAGGTTTCAACGAAGCGGTAAACGGCTGAAACCTGCATCACTTCGTGTTTCCTCCCACGCAAAGCTGCCACGCCATGATATAACTGAAATAATGTAATAGTTTAAATCGGCGTTAAACCCAACTCAGTCCCTCACTCATAATACAACAAAAAAAGGAACGTTCGCGAAGGAATGATCTCTTGCCCAAGGACCAATCAGTCCCTGGCTGCAGCGCCCACTACTAACTTCATTACGTACGTCGTTTTTGTCAAGAGCTGTTCACACTCCCATGCTATCAATAGAAGGTCGAGATTAAATCTGCTGTCGTGTTACTAAACATCAGTTTAATTATTGATAAGAACCCTAATTGAATCTTGCACGTACACGACATCAACAAAGAAAGTGATCAACGCCCGGTCAGTACTTACAATTCTGAACTGGGGACACTGTCATGCCACAGAGGCGAGCAAGTCGACCCTTCATGGGTGCAGGTCAAATAGTCAAAATGACTAAGCTACCGCCCTTGATGTTGTTTGTTTGTTGTTTAACGCCGCACTCAGCAATATTCCAGCCATATGATTGCGGCCTGTAAATAATCGAGTCTGGACCAGACAATCCAGTGACTGACATCATGAGCATCGATCCAAGCAATTGCATCAACAAAGTCAGCGAGCCGGACCACCCGATCCAGTTGGTCGCCTCTTACGCCAAGCACATTATATATAGTCGCCTTTTATGGCAAGCATGGGTTGCTGAAGACCTATTCTACCCCGGATTATCACGGGTCTTCCCTTGATGTGAAGTTCACTACAGAAATCATATGTCCTTATAAAATCCAGATTATGAGGAAATTTTCATTATTTTGATTTATCAATAATGACTTTCATATAGTTACGAATGTGTGAAAGTGCGAAGCTGTCCGTATTCCCTTTTGTTCCAGTTATGTTAGATTACCCAAAGACTGGGATATTTAAAGTCAGGTAACGGTTATCGATAGAGTCGAATATCTGTCTGACTAAACATGACAAATATTTCCTATAACACATACCCTGGGGTTTCACCTTTTATGTAATATTCAAGTGAGCTTGTGATTAGGATGTTGCAGTTAGAAATCGTTATAAAAGTTGGCTATCAACTACATACAGTAAACTACGTTTATAACGAACACGCTTATAACGAACTGGCGGATATAACGAACTGTTTTTGGTCCCGGCCATTTGCTGTATATATGCTGCATATATGCTATATATATGCTTATAACGAACTACGGTTATAACGAACTAAAATTTGTTGTCCCTTTGAGTTCGTTATAACCGTAGTTTACTGTACATACATTTTCATATGAATGACAATTAGACTATATCCCTTTTATTACTTACACCGTATTCATACTTAGTTATACCCTATTCCAACTCCAAATGTAGAGGTTAGGCTAAAATGTATTAACATATGCCTATATTCACCAACAGTTTCGCTTATGGTGTGACTGGAGCTTGTCTCTGACCCAAACTGATTTACTTTGGAAATGAAACTTCACAATGGACAGATGTTGAAGGTAACTGTACTTTTTTCAATAGATAAAACTTTTTTTGTGAGCTTGATTTAGTCGCCACTGGAAAGTAGAAAGAAATAAGGCTAGACATTGTAAGCTTTACAAATTAACCTTTCAGCAGGTCAAACACATCATCATTATTCAGTCATCCTTTATATAGGAAATAAAATGAATTGTTTTTTACCATTCGACAGTATACATGACACGGGTTTTAACACATGCAGATGTATTTCCATGGTAATTTATCAAAATCCGAAATACTAACCAAAGCATGATTCTAGAGGGTTGTTTCAAGGTTTGGTGGGAAGATGTGAGGTGAGTGAAATGGGCTTCAGCGTCGTGTCCAAGATTAGTTTACTGATACAGCGAAATGTGTGCGTATGCGTGTGTGTGTGCTTGCGTGCGTGCGTACGAGCATGTGTGTGTGTGTGTGTGTGTGTGTGTGTGTGTGTGTGTGTGTGTGTGTGTGTGTGTGTGTGTGTGTGTGTGTGTTCGTGTGTGTCGGCTGCGTGTACTTTTCCGGATTATTGCTGGCGTTATAGTGCTAGCCCACTGAAAAACTGAAATACCGGAAGAGCCGACCAGTCCTTGTTTTATCCAATTAATACTGAGCACCAGGCAGGGTAGCAACAAACACCAACTTTTAATGTTTTTTTGTATGACGCGGCCAAGGATCGAACCATCGATCTTCCACTCACCGGAGTTTATATAAGCATGTACCGTGAAGTACAACATATCACTTCATCTCACCTTGTACTTTAAGATTCACAGTCTTAATTTTCACTGGACTTGTATTGACCTGACAGTTGTAAATCCCCTGATCGTTGTGTCTCACAGTTCTGATATGCAAATTCCAGTCTGTAGTATAGGGCCTCTCTACGCTTAAACGTTCATCGTCAATGATCCTTCGATCTTCAAAGGTCAGAAGCGTTGACCACTGGTCAGTCCACACAACCTGAAATGACATAAGAAAACTCAATCCATAGTTACAGAATCAATGCCTGATAAAGATGATAAATATCCTTCAAGGCGTTGTTTTTGTATAGATGTTTCTCAGTTGATATTGGAAAAAAATCGTTTTGTGTTTTAGGTTACCTTCGGGGTTGTATGTATCAAAGAGATCAGTTGTTTGTCGAACGATGGATATTAGTTTTCGTCAGGTCATCTTAACCAACGCACAACATAATGTCTTGATTTCTTGATTATATAGAGGAGAGGGAGAGGGAGTGCTGTATATTTATGAAATAGTGCGTGTGTGAACGTTTGAGTTATACAATCGATCGTTCAAATTGGAAAAAAGGCGACATCCACTGTACGATTCCGACTTTTTCATCAGCATGTGTTTTATGAATCACTGATAGTGATGACACCAGGTATTCTCAAAAAACGGGTTATCGTATCAAGCCCCACCGCTGGCACTAGTCATTCACGACTTGTACATTATGTGAGGCACCGATATGGGTCATCCTGCAAACCGTTTAAACAGTGTTTCACCCCCACTTTTTATTCAGACCATTCCTAATATCGACATCCAGCGTCCACGTTTATTCTTTAATGTAAGACCCGAGACCAGATTGATATATTTCATCATTTACTGGAACACATTATTTTTTTCCACTGAAAATCTTTCCCCCCTTCTCGAATATTAAATTGTTAACCCTAACTATACTACGTTCAAATTCAGCGGTTTATGGCGCCTTGTATGAACGTTACTGAGGCAACTAAACTAATGTTCATTTCCCGAAGACGCCAGCCACTCTCGGACAACCTTGGAAACAGCACATGTACATGTTCTTCAGAGCAATATCGAACGTCACTACAGAAAATAATCCATAGATACAAGTATCAGTCCCAACTTCGGGTATAGCCTGCATAAAGTTTCAGCAAAGATTCTTCTTTGAAGACTCTTCAGCAAGCATATATAAAGAAGGTGGGGTGAGGTGAAATGGGGTTTAACGTCGCGTCCAAGATTATTGCAGTTATATAGCGACGTGCATGTACGTGTGTGTGTTTGTGTGGCTGCTTGTACTAGTCCGGACTGATGCCGATTTATTGTGCTAGCTCACTGAAATACCATGACGCAGTTTAACATGAATATCCCACTCAGACACAGTACACTGACTCCGAGCCGACCAGTCCTTGTTTTAGCCCCTTAATGCCGAGCGCCATACAGGGTAACAACAAGTACCATCTTTTAACGTCTTTTGGTATGACGCGACCGGGGATCGAACCCCGGACCTTCCGCTGTCCGGGCGGACGCTCTACCAGTAGACCACGGAGGCGGTCCAAGCATAAAGATGGACAGAGGTTAGAGTAGCTTGATCTTCACCTTGCAGGCGGACAGTGTGCTGCAAAATTTGGTGTGCAGCAAAACACATAAAGGTGAGTGATGCGGTAAGTGACCAGTCGACCCCCAATTATGAATGTGGGACTCGAGGCAAAAGAGATTATGCTTACGTGTACATGTATGAAGAGAAAAGAAACGTGACCGGTCACTGTGCACTTTACGAGACCCAAATGTCAACGTCGCCATAGAAGATACCGTCTTGATCTCATATCTCCTACGAGCCTCTCTTAACAGAAAAGGTGCTTTGTTGACACAGCATTGCACCTGCGGTTCCAACTTGATTGCTTTCCGTTACCCATGAGTCCTTGCTTGGCGCCAAACTCTAATTTCACAGGCGGTGACCTTTATTCCATAAGACGGTCATACGGTCTAACGTGCGAACGTTAATAAGAGGTAGGTCTCTCTGGATAGAATGCTATGGGGCACGTCACCGCTAGATCCTGATTTACCCGTTCTCGTGGAGTTCCATATTTACGCTTATCAAAATTAAATGCGTTGTTTCGCAAAATGTTTAGTGTAGGTGTGCCTGTTTTAATAACTGTCAACATAATATGGCTGACGGTGGCCCTATTTCCCACAAATTATAGAATTTTCTGGCGTGAGCCACTGTCGAATAATGAACATCAACAAACAGAATCCTTAAAGGGACTCAGGGCGAATTTAAGTGCAGTTCTAGACGTTGTAATAACAGTTCCGTGTGGGATATTGACATTCCAGGACGTTCCAGTTATTCCACAATACAAATACGTGGGGTCACGGGGTCCCCAGCTGTCAAATGAGCCGGAAGTCTCACGTTTCTTAGACGTGGCAGCAGCTTCGAAACCGAGATTCGTAATGATTATGACCCTTGGTTTATCAGCATCGTGGTAAGTGGTTATCTATCTACGATCGGCGTCACATTGGTTGTTCCTCCAACAATGGGGGCGGTCGGGTAGCCTAGTGGTTAAAGCGTTCGCTCGTCACGCCGAAGACCCGGGTTCGAATCCTGACATGGGTACAATGTGTGAAGCCCATTTCTGGTGTCCCCCGCCGTGATATTGCTGGAATATTGCTAAAAGCGGCGTAAAACCATACTCACTCACTCCTCCAACAATGAACTGAGACTATTTGCTATATACTTATCAACGAGGCGAAAACCCATCTAACTCAAACACTGGTGGCGACGTTCTAACTAAAATATAATCACAATTGCTACATGAAATCAATCTAATAAAACGTAAGACATACCTGATGTTGACCCAGAAATTTTACAGAACAAGGCAAAATGGCAGTAGTACCCTGCTTGACGGTGACGTTCACCATGGGAACGTCAAAGCTTGGCTCAAAGGTCACGGCGTCTGTAAAAAGGAACATATGAAGCGATGTAACACATGTTGAAACATTTTTGTTGTTGTTTCACAGCTGTCCTAATCTCCTGTTGTAAATTTCAATTACATTGGACTAACCTTTTCAATATTCAGTATGAAATTGCTGATTGAATTGTATAACGACTGTGATCATAAATAGAATTAGATAATAAAGAATAACGTAATGATCTGTTTTAGATTAGAGTCGTTGGTTGCAATAATACATGTCAGTTATATTGAGGTATAAATACATTTGTGGACGATTATGCGAATATCGAAATAAAGCTTGATGAAAAAACTGGCATGTTTATTCAAGACAATTTCCAAGCATATTTAAAGAGGGGAAGTTCAGATTTTGCACATTGCAGTGGTTTGACAATCGCATGCAAGTGAAAGGCGGAACAATTCCTTTTCAAATTTCAGTGTTTCGATCAGTGAGATATGGCTGCCAAATATATCGATTTACAACCCGCTAACTTATTACTTATTATTGGAAAGCGGTTTTGAAAATAAACAGTATTAAGTTTATATAGCATCATTTGCACGATAAAGTTGCTCTGATCACTTTGCTTATTTGTGTTTTGCAATGAGAACTCTTTATTTCTTTATAATGTTAAAACGTTTGATATTTTCTCTGAGCTCATGTTAATAGTTTATAAACGGATGGTAAAAAAAATAAAAAATAAAATATACTTATTATAGATTTTCCCCTCACTGACCTTTATTATAGTCATATATATTTTTTCGAATATTCTTTTGTCAAAGTAGGTGCTAAATAGTATAAGCTATTCGTGATGATAAAGTGTCCATAAATAGAAGACACATGACTTTTCTCGCCTAGCTTGTTGTCTAAACCTTGATCGCGGTGTACCTCTAACACTACATCCACTCAGCATAACGCCACAGATAAGAATATTAATGAATGATGATGATAATACATAGTGACGTTCCAATTTTGTAAATAATTGTTAAGTCATGACTGGTGAGGTAGGATCAAATTACCAACCGCATTTACTGAAGGACAAGGGAACTATTGTCATCTGAGCAATGATCTATGTGGCGAACACAAGGAAATCCGACGTTTCTGTTCAGGAGAGGGGCAGTCGGGTAGCCTAGTGTTTAAAGCGTTCGCATGTCACGCCGAAGACCCGGGTTCGATTCCCGACATGGATACAATGTGTAAAGCCCATTTCTGGTATCCCCCGCCGTGATATTGCTGGAATATTGCTAAAAAAGTGGCGTAAACCCATATTCACTCACTGTTAAGGAGAAGCAAGGGGCAGTGGGGTAGCCTAGAGGTTAAAGAGTTCGCTCGTCACGCCGTAGACCGGGTTCGATTCCCGACATGGATACAATGTGTGAAGCCCATTTCTGGTGTCCCCCGCCGTGATATTGCTGGAATATTGCTAAAAGCGGCGTAAAACCATACTCACGTTAAGCGTTGAGCGTTAAGTAGGGGGAGGGTCGACTTCGTCAACACCAGAGATACTCAGTCTCGAATAACAGATACCTAATAACGTAGAAAGTTAAACAGTGAAGGAAATAAGTGTAAATGAATCACTGAAATACAGTGATGACACCAGGTATGACGTTTTTAGAATAATCGTAGTTATAGTTAACAACATTTTCTGAACGGTATGCAAAAGGTTGTTACATGTATGAGACTCAATGTGTTTTAGACCCATACGGATAACACAAGGAATCCCAAAGTGTCTGTTGTGAAGCATGTGAAACGTTGAGCCATCACATTGAACGAGGGTAGAAGGGAGGGGCAGTATGCAGGCATTCCACTGCGCTTAGCCTGTAATTATGAATGATTGTGTTTGAAACCCGCAGTCATCAATGGCTTTTACGAGAACAGTTCACGATAAGAAAACAATTAATTTATACCTACAGACAATAATTGGGGAAAGAACTACTTTTGTAATCGATTAGCGGATTTCCTTAAGTGGGTATTTAGTAATAGGTGGTATTCCTTTGGGAGCAACGCGTGTGCTTATGTAAAGGGAAATCGACATGGGACATATGTACAACCTTCAATCAATGTCAGTAATACATTTCAATTCTCATTTTTTCTTTGGCAGTCACGTCATTGGCAATAACCTATGATAGTAATCAGATTCACCTTTTAATTCATTTCAAATACCGTGAGTAGGGTTTGATGGAGAGCTAGAGGAATACTTAAAGCTTCTAAGCGTCGACTACGGGTCTGCGTTTTCTTAGCCTGTATCATGGGAATTGTAAGTAATACAAAAACAATACCAGGTCGCTCGGTTATGGATTAAGTTTGGCAATGTTTTACATTTTAAATACATTTGTATTTGGGTATGATTTGAAATATTTTCCCTTCCACTCGCTGCTGATTCATTGAAAGAAATACTTAATGAGTGACATTGGAACATTGATGACATATGTAAACATGTAAATTTCACAGTGTAAGATCTTGGGATGGATTGTTGTTATTAACTGGTCCCATGGACGGTTGTGTATGTGTGGTCTATTTCTGAATGTTAGGTACAAATGTTGTCTCTTGTGTGGCATCTCCAATCAATACTGTAACATCAATGGCTTAGTGGTAAAAATATTCATTATTAATAAATGAAATCATTTTTACAATTTGATCATCGGAGGTGAAGGTCTCTTAATGAAATGCTGTTCTGTTTGTATCAATAAACAACAACATCACCACATTGAATTGTGTCTGTGATCAATGAAATACAAGTATCTATATATCCTGTTTAAACAGTTTTCGTTGGCAGCAATAACATTATTGTTTTTACGCCTGCAGTAGTTGATGGATACTCCAAAGCTTCACAAAATGACGTGAGAGATGACGAGAGAGACTTGACGAGATTTGTGTCATTCAAACTACAGGTTGCCATATTACACATTTTAGGTTTTGGCAGAGAACACCATCAGTATGTTGCATCGTTCGATGTAGATCACGCCACCATGTGTACAATTACGTCGTTGACAGAGTTTAATATCGTTCAATGCATTTTGTAATAAGGAGTAAAAAAGGTTGCTTTATCTTTTAAAATATATTCCCATTTACTCTGTGAAAAGCTGCTTGCGACTGTCACTGTTCTATCCCAGATATAAACCATCTGCCTTTAGTGTCAGAAAAGGCCAAAGAAAAGGATTACTCTCAATTTTGTTGATTTTGTGTCAATAAACTGTCATTCGAAATAATTCCTTCTGCAAAAAGCACAGCTTTCTGTCTAATAACGCGTTGATAAATGGCTCACAATTTCACTGTTTTATTGAAATGAACACATTTCGAGAAAGCGTCTTAAGGCACTTGGTAATCAAGTCAGCGTTTGTGACAAGTTGGTTTATACCTAATTCAGTCGGATTGTCTTGTCTGACGTGGGCCAAAGTTCTCACTGTGATACTTTGTCAAATGATTTTGACGAAGTATGAGTAAAATGACATTTGCATCAAATGTACTAACATGAACCATGTTGATGTCTTTGCAGGTATGCAACCGAAGTATATCATTTCCAAATGTATAAAAAATGTCCTTGCATTCATATTCCTGTTCATGTAGTTGAACACTTTGCTTCTGCAATGTGATGGTTTGGGATCTCAAACACCGAGAATGCCATACCTCTTCTTTCTTAATATCTAAAAATATTCTATTAAATATCATTACTGTCCAATTAGTTTCAAATATCTATTGTAAAGAGAAATATGAGAATATTTATTGAATGTTGTGGTAATAAGGCAAAAACAAAACTCAACAGGGATGCATTTTAGGCTTTGATCAGCAATTCAACATAAAAACAGGAATGACATCACTGTTGAATCTGTTGGGTTGCGACTGTTTAGTATGCATCATCGCAACTCATCACTAGTTTTACAATAAACATGGTATAGAGTTGTGGACTTTACTGACTCAGATTATATATATGAATAATGGATTGTAGGCATTTCTAGATCTACGAGCATGACTCATACAAATGCATATCAAATAGTTAACGTTATTATTGACTTTCCGTTATACTCGGAGAGACACAATAAATAAATTCGGCCTCAGTGAACAAAAACATGACCGATAGTATGGAGTATTTGCGTTTGTATAAAATACTTGAAAGAACCAATGTCCTTTCACTATAAGGAAGAAGCGTTGTAGAAGGACATTTGAGAGGAAGCTTGAATTGTTGATATGATGTACTTGGTGTTATTATTTGTATCCTGGCGATATGTATATGTAAGGAGAGATGGAGTGTCAGACTGGTTCGGTCTCACATGTTGGATATATGATATTCGATTCAGCTATTAATTCAACTGTATGTGTTTCAATTTTTTCACTGGTTGTCAATGTCGATACTGGACCATTTTCTCAGTGCAGAAAATGCACATCGGCTCAGTGCATTTTCTTTAGAACCGAGATAGGGATTGTGCAGCAGATTTATACTTTATGTCAGGTATGATGTATGTTACGGTACGAAAAGCCTAAATCACTGTTAACATGACTGATGGCACATGTAGTGTTACAGTAGCTGTGAAAGAACGTTGGCGTTGTTGATAGAAACTGTGCCTCATATTATCAGCACACAGAAATATAAGGGATAAAACGTGTTTGTTATTTAAACATTCACCCATATCTGACTTGTCTCTTAGATCATAGTCAGGTTACAAAATTGGTCTGGATTTTTTGTGTTGATATTTTGAGTGTTAAATATTGTTACAAAATGTGAGAGCAATATAAAATTGAATGCTCAAAACGTATTGCCTCAGGCGCCGATTTGTTACTTACAGTTAGTTTGTTACATTTAAAACATGTATGTTAGTTTCTCTGTATACTGCCATTCACACTTGAAAGCCAGCAATTCATCGAAACCGTACGGTACATAATAGTTTATCATCAAGATAATTGGATGTTTAGTGTAGTTTGTAATAAGAAATTCAATAGTGTTATGGTTTTATTTTTCACTGTCGCAATATAAATATTTCATGTCAGAATCTAATTCCCTTCTTTAGACCAACTGCCTTTATATCTAATAATGTGAGATGAAGTATTGACATCTCACATTTTATCATTGTCTCTTATTGGCCATTTATAGGCATACACATTTTGATAAGATCCCGAGTACAAGAAAAACGCGAATGGGAGGTCTCATTTGTTATATCGATAGAGAGACTTTACAAGGACAACACGACGCCACGTGAATACCCGGGCAGACAAAGCAAAATAGCTAAGTATGACATCACTTGTAGAGTCCAATACAATTAATTTCGAAAGAAGCTTTACGATCGTGTCGGATTCGTGACAAAAAGGCAAGTAAATTCAGTGTTTTTGATACATCGGATAGGCTCTGTCTATATTTGGGATCAGCAAAAGTAATTAAGTGCTGATGTCTTCGCAACAACAAAGACTATCGAGACTGGTATTTACAAGACACTCTGTGATTTCCGCAAACGTGCTTACTGTATCTCTGCTGCCTATAACTCTGAGCCCGTTGTCACAATCCCCCGATCCTTGCTCGTGCCACTGTTAGCAATGGCTAAGTCTGATCAGAATCCCGATTATGTAGAACCCCAAAGCAACGCGAATACTCATTCTCCTGTGCTTGTAGCCATCCACTGACGTTTACCGTTCGTTAGCGAACACACTGAAGAACACGGCACCATAAAAATACCAACAATATTTGCTCTTTCAATCTCAGACTTGTACAGGAGACATTATTATGATAATGCAATACTGAAGTGAACAATCACATTAAGAATTAAAGACATAGCATTTAGAAATGATAAATAAATCTATTACATACACGATCATTCATGGTAGATATGTCTTTTGTTAAGGACATATGTTCACGATATTCCTTATCTGTATTGATTGTACTGTTACGAAATAATTCATAAGCTAAAATTGCATCTTTTCTTCCCATGACAAATATATGATATACATCTCTGCCTGACACAATCTCTGGCTAGGGTTCTAGAGAGTTATTCATGCATGGTTTTGGGACTCCTAACTTCAGCCACGATAATGTTATATAATCTATTATTCATAGAATAATAGAAAAGGGTTTTACGTTACGATATTTACATGATGTTATTAGATGTTCTGATATTATTTCATTTATTCTTGGCGACACATATCTATGAAACGATGATGTCACTATCGATTATCTGTATTACTATGTTTGGGACTCGTATGCATAATTCATATGTGTTGAGTCGTTATTGAGTTATCGTTTAATGGTACGGATATTATCAAGGAGAAAGCCAGTATTCTTACGCAGTTTGTGAATGATGGTCGTTCACGCATAATATTCTAGTGTTGATATCTCGCAATGTCTCTGCAGCACATACGCAATGAAATTGACACAAGCGTTTCTGTATGCACCTTATCTGCAGACATCGCATTGACACTCGTAGTGACTAAACACAGTGTAATATTTCACTTACTTGGTTAATGGTTTAACTATATATTTTAAAACAAATGTGTTTCAATGTGATTTATTATGCAATAAATGGGTTGAAAACAAATTACAGAAATACAATTATTGAATTTGATTTTTAAAATATATACAGAAAGCATTACACTGCATTGATGGTATAATAATAATTTTATTTTACCATTTCAAGTTCCTTTTCATGGCCATTGTATTAGCAATATTATTTTAGTCGTATTCAATTATTTCTTCGAAAAGAATTGATGAAATTCGTAAACCAAATATTAAAACATTGATAGTACACATAACAACAATCGTTCAGTCCTCACTATTCAACTTTGTGAGGGATTCTTATGGCGGTATTTTTGGATTTCCCCAGCGCTTGTACTAAACCAGCACGAACTGACATTACAGATTCAATACACACATTATATGGACACGTGGAGAACAGAGTATTCTAATTGTTCTTTCGCGTCTTCCACCCCAACGCCTACCCTTACGTCCCAGTCTGCTTTGGATATACGACCCACAGAAGCCAACACTTTAGCATTCATATGTGCATGTTTTATAAACCGATCATGGTCCGATTGAGAACAAAGTTAGCTATCTCACGTTACAACGTATATGGAACATGATGAACACAATAGAGCCCAAATGTAGCATACCATATTGACTTATTTTCATATCTCTCAGACATGGGTTTGGCACAATCGCTGGTAGTCTAGGGCGGGAAAACACTAATTTGTCTCCGTAAGCACCAGACAAGGAACGCGAGGTGAAAGGCTTGCCGCCATGGTAGACATGTTCCTGTGAAACAGTATCGCACATCTTACGAAGCGGACTGAGGCCAATAGTCTACGCATTATAGGATAAATATGTCCATTTTGTTTGATGGTACATGTCATAACCCCTCCAGATATTAAAGATCGTCATGCACTTTCGGTATGGTCTGATGTTTAAAACACTATTAGGAAGATAGCGTTAGTATGAACAAGGATTTGAGATACTGTATCTATACTTTGTTTGCAGACTATTGTAGACTGATTTATTGTGCTTAAGGATGAGCTATATATTACATTGTTAATATATGTGCAATAGTATCAGAATAATGCTGGCAATTACGCCAATAACACTTGAAATGATGGTCCGAATTGTCAGGGACACACATTTGTTGATAATATCAGCATCTTTATTGCCGAGGGTGCAAATAAACCCTTCAGTCACTTTCAGTTTCTGATTAGCCAAAGGTCAAATTAACCCCATGCTAATACCAGCCATCGCATGCCATCGTGATCACATTTACACTGGAATTTCCCATCAGGGTAACATGAATTATCTTTAAGACATCCGCCGTTCTAATTGACTGATAATAGTGATAGACATGCACTGGTTATCTCATGTATCATTAGTAGCCAGTAGTCAGTGGTCAAGAAGACACAAGTCTTGTACTGGACATCGGATCAATATACATTAACGCTCACACTCAACTTGACCCCCTGGAGTGAATACTTGGACGTGGTAATCCTACGAATACTTTGACTGAGCCATAGGGTTATCTTAGATCCACTTTAAATGAATTTTTCATGTCCAGAGAATAGATACAAACACACCAAATCTGATGTACGCTCTTTGTGTAATGGACATCGTTCAAGCCTATCGGCGTTTTTACGTTTTAATTAGTTCTTGTGTTGTGAACGTTAACGTCAGAAAACGCTTGTGCACAGTTCAACTGAATACCCACCTTACGGTGAGTGACACTGGTGGACCAGCGGTCACATTCGACAGAGTTGCGTTCTTTAACGGGGCGGGCATTGCTTTTTTTTTTTCGCGGGTACCTGGTGTCAGTACTGGTTCTCAGTGATCCATTCACACAATTGTCATTGCTGTTTTGCCTTTTCGGCCCAATGGAATCCTTTTCGGCGGGTAATTTAAACTGGTTGTTCTATGGCGTTGACATTTTATGTTATTGCCAAGATCTTGTAGTCGCGGGTTCGAATCCGATATTTGTTCCGATGACGATCTCTGGCTTATCAGCACTACATCCACGCATCTACGTTTCATCACAGTGTTAAACGTCTACAACCCACGTCACCTTGGGATTTCATCTCGCATTCTGCTGACAAGCACTGACATAGTTGAAAAATTGTGACACACCAAGCCGCTCACTGGCATAAATGTATCTATCACTCTTTGTGCTACACGAGAAATGCCGTTAAATCACTTGTATTGTTGCATGTTCACAAAGTGAGCGAAACCACAAAACATGTGCAGACCAATGAATGTTTAATTCTACCTAATTAGATTTCAGTACTTAACGGCTACTTGCATCCGATAAACTACATACCACATTTGACACCAATCAATACAACACCTTGCCACTTCAAGCAAATAAGCCCCAGGAGCAGTGGATCATCACAGTTGGTTCCGGCAGTGCCAGTGCGGTGATGCCAGATCGAAATGTCCGAAGGAGAATTTATGTGACTCTTACAGTTTCCATGCGTACACCCTTCTTGGGAAAGGTTGTGGGTGTAGCCAATCCTACTCTACACTTTGTGGCACGGGTATTTCATGTCTATAGCAGGTGGAAAAAGCACGAGGTTTTTATTTCGTTCTATAATCGTGAAGTCAACCGTATATAGTGTAATTGTTTCCCTTTACAAAAACAGTTGAGTGATTCAGTACACAGGATAAGTAGAGTACATGCACCGTGAGTTGATGAAGATAGTTTCACCACTTCAACTTCATAAACCAGTTATATTATAGGTTTGGAATTTTCCTCCACATGTCTATCATGAAACCTTTTGAAATTGAAACCTTTTTCCAAACTTTTTTCAAACGTTATGGAAACCCATGAAAGCAAGTATGTTGGAGACAGACCGCGGTTCATATGAGGGGCATATCTTGGATGCTCGGCTATATGCAGTTGTGGCAACATACACATGTAGACCGCCAGGTCATCATCACCCTTTATGAGTTCTAAAGTACATCATTTGAAACGTTATAAATACTTCAGTTTAACTCCCATTCGTTTTAAAAATCGATTTCCAAAGGCTGTTATAATAGAACGATATCGCAATAAGGCATATATAATATATTTCATCGCATGAAGAAAACTATTATCTGATCTCAATATGATCGTTTTGACAGAACACGATCACGTTTCCACGCGGATTAACAATCGCAGTTTTTCTTCTCTCTGAAAATAATGATCTGTATCTCTGAGACGTTACTCTTTTAGCTGTACAGAGAATCATAACCAGTCAAAATTGATAAATGGTTGTCTCTTCAGTCGTGAAATTAATGAGTCGTGCTCATACACATGTCCAGAGTGAAATGTTAATACCAATAGCAGTAACTATGATCGACCAACCTCAAACGATACATCAAAAGTTATGTACAACTGCAGACGAAAACAGTGATCCGTTTCTCTGGTAATTGAAAAACACAAGATTTGATTGTGTCCCATGAGGAAATTGAAAGTTAGGTTTACATTACTGACAAACTACGTATCGATATTCATACAACAGTTTCTCATCCCTTATACTCCTATGTTGGTATCAACCTTTTACTCATACAGAATCATATTCTACACGTCTGTGGATGCTGCCTGGTTTTGTAGATCTAATAGATAGAAGTATTATACTAAATAAAATAGAGAGCCTGTGCTATACATAACATTATTCTAAGTTACATGGTGGTTTTGTGACAGTATAAAATGCAATCCAGGAGAAAAAAAACGAATAGACCCCTGTGTTCACTGAGAGTTATTCATCAATGTATTTTTTATTCTTTTTAAGGCATCGGCGTATTTTATCACGATTTGGCACCAATAATCTTCAACCAACAGCCATGTCTCTTTCCTGGATTGATAAAGAAATAAACAGGCACGGTAGTTCTGATTAGGTTATGTTTTTTTCTTGAATTGATTAAATGAATGTGAGGAGTTGATTAAAGGAATGTGAATACCTACAATCTCGCGGAGGTCGGGATTCACAATTTATACTTGTCATTATGCCCAGCGTAACTATTATATACCAGGGAGCATTGTCACATTGGTTTAAATCTTTGTTCGGCCTTGCCCATGAATTGGAGGTAATTTAATATACTTGTACATATATCTGTATCAATTTGCTTCTCGCAATCTTACGGGAAATAAGAAGTTTCCTTCGTCTTTCTGAAGGCGGTTTCGTTAATATTACTTTTGACATTTATCAAATGTTGAATTTAATGTGGTTCTAAACTCGTAATCTATACATCATATATGGTTTTGGCATGTGAATATTTAGCATGTGAAGATCATAATTAATAATTACTTTTGATTCATTAATGTGTTCGTAAGTTCATTGTCGTTAACTGGTATTTTATTTATCGAGGTCTTATATACATAAAAAACACCATACCCCTAATTTCAATCATCACGAACCTCAGATTCCTTGTTATCATTACTCCATTTCTCCATAAATACGATTGCCTGCTACAACGATACACCATGGTGTGAAACTAGACAACAGTTACAATCGTATTACTCTTTCCATACATTCTCTCATCGTCGTCACATGTTTCCTGATTCCCTGATGTCTCAGTGACTTGGTCATAAAACCTTTACAGACTATGACACCCTACCAGCAAACTGCATCATGCATTAAACGATTTATAAATATGAAATAAATGGAATTGTGAAATTATTCAAGAGAAACACAAATCTCTTCCTTTGAACCTGTTATAAACACTGAAGCATATGTCATTTGATTGGGCAAATGAGCGACGCATATGGGTTTATAATAATGGTTGCCATTAATCATTTTCCAAGATGGCCAGAAGGCTAAAAAGAACTTTTCACTGACTTGAATTACAGAAAACATTGGATTGCCAGATAAAGAAAGTCATCGCTTACGGGGCTGTCTTTCCAAACACCAGCGATGTCTTGAAGATTGATATTAGAACGAATCCGTTTGGAAAAATCATTTTTCACTCGACCAACTTCAAATCATGTCGCTGATCTGCCTCAAATATCAATTGATGCCTTACGAATGTTCCTGGACTTGTAACGTGATCATCTGGACAGAGGCTAAGGAGGGGGCAGGGGATTTGCCCATAGAAAAACAGTCAAGAATCCATACGTCAATGTAACGTTAGAGGACTGGCAGCACTGCAGACTCCTTTCAGATTATCGCTGTTTTCGCTTGGGTTGATGATAGATCATTGATGGATGAATACAACTACCTGTTGAGCAACTACAGCTGCAGTCACTGAAGTCAGTCTAACACACTCATCTGACTTGTAGCATTTTAAGAAGTTTTCGTTTGATGTCACTCGAATGATATTCCTTGAACATATGAATTCAAATTGGTAATATATCGTTATTATGACTCTTGGATAGTATTACGTTCTTGACTTACAAATCACATTAAGCACACACATCTCTTGGTAGAGAATTAATGATGTTGATTTTATTTAGACATCCTTGTAGATCGATGAGGGATTCCTTTGTGAAATATGTTATCAGTTAGTCTCAGTTCCAGCTGACATGAAATCATGTAGTGGTGAATCATTTCATCTTGCGACGACGAAGGATATCTGATAGTAACGGCACAGGTACAAGATGGGTTGCATGGTTCATGTAGGTGTATAGTTCGCCTGTTGTAGAACTGTCACAAAACATTGGAGCATCAAGACCCGGAAGAGTGAGTAAACATCATCAACGAACCCGGATCTTCGGTGTGCCGAACTTACGCTACCACCACTAAGCTAGCCCCCGGAAATGAACGAGTAAGTGTTAGAATAGACTTTATCACTTTAAAAAAATGTATACAGTAATTGGTTTCGTATTTCAATGCGACTGAAATCTTATCGAGATTCGACCCTTGAATATTAAAATGATAAGAGAAGTTTGTAATTTTTGGGCCATGTCTTCTTTCCTCACGTAACCAATTAGTTTTACAGGGGCACTTTTAATGAGGGCCGAAAGATGCGTTATGACCAACAACAGTATATTCCTTATTAACTAACATACATTTCTTATTTATCTATTTATGAATCCTTTCGTGATCCTGTGATCGAAGGTATCACAATTCATTGGGCAGAATGCTGCCCATCGTCTGGCTAGGTGGTGTTGCTTGTGGGTTCGAATCCAAGATTCTCCACGGTTATTATCCGTGGTCTGTCAGCTTCTGGACTCTCTGGTTTTCCGTCAATACTAACCTGTCAGTCGGGCGGTCGGGTAGCCTAGTGGTAACAGCGTTCGCTTAGGTTCGACGTGGGTACAATGTGTGAAGCCCATTCCTGGTGTTCCCCGCCGTGATATTGCTGGAATATTGCTAAAAGCGGCGTAAGACCGCACTCACTTGATACAACTAGATAAGGTTCAAAACGGTTCAAGCCTCACTTTGTCGTAACACTTTGTATGTTCAGTGGAAGGCATCTGCATAACGTACGAGCGATGACTGAAAAGAACTGATCCTAACTACAAAGGATGTCTAATACACATTCTAACGAATCGCGTGTGTTAAGTACAATACTTTCCATGCTTACGTGTTTGAACCAAATACACAACCAGACAATATTTCTGCAGGCATCAAAGTGACTAGGTATTAGGCACATACAGGCATGACGGTTCCATCATCATTCCCAGGATACATATTAAAGGTTAACGTATACATAGTCACGAGCCCATACCCTCCCAAGTGAGGTATTAAAGGAATTAGCTAATTGTTCGTTCACTGTACTTGCACCGGAGGATAAATGTTCACAATAAATCAACCAGTGGTTAACGTGAGAAACCTTCAATAGAAACCACACACACACACTGAAAAAATGCAAATTTGGAATTTGATTACGACATGTGAATATACGCGTATACATTAAAACTAAACATGTTGAGTCTTTTCCTTTACATGTTATGATTTGTATATCCCAGTATTCCACATTTATCACCTATGGTAAACCCGTGTTTCACATGCACAATATGCACCTTCCGTGTATTGTAAGAGTCAACAAAACATTGCGAGAGGACGCAACGGGTAAGCGTGTAGCTATCTGACGTGGAGGCCTTCAGTTCTGACATGTGGTCCGTTGCTCTTACTGTCGACGATTCGTTGGTCTTCCCCGGGGTCATGATCAATTTCCTACAGTTATATCTCTGTACATTGCTGTCTGTAGCGTAAAGCAAGATCTGCTCACGCACTCAATACATTGAAACGCATATGCCGTCCATAGAATATTAACATGACAACTGCAACAGCATTCGATGCAAAGGAAAATACCATCACTAATGATTCATTACAGCGATTACACACAACCAGGAGTTCGCGAATAGGTTTAAGAGGTCCTTCCATCTATGTGAAACTCCATGCGTACTGTTTTTCTCTCGGGAATATTCTGTTTGTTTGTTTGTTTGGTGTTTAACGCCGAACTCAGCTATATTCAAGCTATATGACGTCGGTCTGTAAACATTCGAGTCTGGACTAGACAATCCAGTGATTGAAATCATGAGCATCGATCCACCTAATTGGGATTGATGACATGCATCAACCAAGTCAGCGAGCCTGACCACCCGATCCCGTTAGTCGCCTCTTACGACAAGAATAGTCGCCTTTAACGGCAAACGGGACTTGCTGAAGACCTATTCTTTTCCAGATCGGGTCGTTTGGAAATATAAACTTTTATAGCTGCATGTTCAGATTATGAGCTATGAGGAATTACGAAGATGTAAGAACATACACAGCATAACGTTGTTGATTGCTTGAATGCTGATTGCCATCTTAAAGATACGGCATGGGGCATAAGAAATTAATAATAACAACTAGGAGTTGCACAATTTCAAATGAAATGTCACTCAAAAAGCCAATGTGGTAAATCGCAGGAAATCGTTGTGGTAAGTGGCATTACACGTCTGCTTTGTGTTAACCACAACAAACTTTACAGTTTTCCCCGGTATCTCGAACCTAGCGGTATCCTGACATTGGAGATAATGAGGTTTGGAGAGCTAGACAGATCAACACAACACCGGTATTCGATAACAAATTGAAATTATATTATGCATTTCGAAAGCAATGATCAAAAATAATTACAAATGACAAATTGTGTTCATGAAGTACATGTATGATTGACAACACAACGTGTACAAGCATATACTTTAATGAGACACTCTTGTAATTCGGTGTGGGGATTCCTTTTTGGAATATGAAGGAAAAAGCGTTTCTGTTGCCAATTAGTAGCAATTCCTGTTGACGTGAAATACCTCTATCATGTGAATCTTTCGATGACGAAGGATGCATGGCAGTAACGCCACGGGAACAGGATTGATTATATCATTACTTTGTAGGACGCATGCCGTGAACACCTGTTTTCGAACTGTCACTTTGATCTCGGCATGAGCACCTGGAAGAGTGAGTATCATTTTACGCACTGCTCTTAACCAAATGTCCTAGTAATAGGACGGCGGGGACAAAAAAGAATGGGTTTTACGGTTTTCGGCGTAACGAACGAACTCTACAGCCACTTAGCTGATCTTGATTTCTCTCGATCAAGAATCACACAAGAGGAATTGTTATAACTTTTCAAATGAAACTAATCATTTCCCGATATGACAATATGAAAACTGCAACATGACAAAATGGTTCAACAGACTGCAACGTGAAATCCCATTACAAATAATCAGAATGACCACACACACCACATTTTATGCATGTCCGGTGCAGATCCTAACATTTTCATCAGACGTGTCCCGATGCAAATACTAGCACCTTAATCAGGCATGTCCCGATGTAAACTGAGCATCTTTATCGGGCATGTCCCGATGTAAACTGAGCATCTTTATCAGGTATGTCATGATGTAAACTCAGCATTTTTATCAGGCATGTCCCGATGTAAACTCAGCATCTTTATCAGGCATGTTCCGATGTAAATCGAGCATCTTTATCAGGCATGTCCTGATGCAAATACTAGCATCTTTATCAGGCGTGTCCCGATGCAAATATCGGCACCTTAATCCAGCATGTCCCGATGTAAATCGAGCATCTTTATCAGGCATGTCCCGATGCAAATACTAGCACCTTAATCTGGCATGTCCCGATGTAAACTGAGCATCTTTATCTGGCATGTCCCGATGTAAACTGAGCATCTTTGTCAGGCATGTCCCAATGTAAACTGAGCGCCTATATCAGGCATGTCCCGATGCAAATACTAGCATCTTTATCAGGCGTGTCCCGATGCAAATATCGGCACCTTAATCAAGCATGTCCCGATATAAATCGAGCATCTTTATCAGGCATGTCCCGATGTAAACCGAGCATCTTTATCATGCATGTCCCGATGTAAATCGAGCATCTTTATCAGGCATGTCCCGATGTAAACTGGGCATCTTTGTCATGCATGTCCCGATGTAAACTGAGCATCTTTATCATGCATGTCCCGATGTAAACTGAGCATCTTTGTCAGGCATGTCCCGATGTAAACTGGGCATCTTTGTCATGCATGTCCCGATGTAAACTGAGCATCTTTGTCATGCATGTCCCGATGTAAACTGAGCGCCTATATCAGGCATGTCCCGATGCAAATACTAGCATCTTTATCAGGCGTGTCCCGATGCAAATATCGGCACCTTAATCAAGCATGTCCCGATGTAAATCGAGCATCTTTATCAGGCATGTCCCGATGTAAACTCAGCATCTTTATCATGCATGTCCCGATGTAAACCGAGCATCTTTATCATGCATGTCCCGATGTAAATCGAGCATCTTTATCAGGCATGTCCCGATGTAAACTGGGCATCTTTGTCATGCATGTCCCGATGTAAACTGAGCATCTTTATCATGCATGTCCCGATGTAAACTGAGCATCTTTGTCAGGCATGTCCCGATGTAAACTGGGCATCTTTGTCATGCATGTCCCGATGTAAACTGAGCATCTTTATCTGGCATGTCCCGATGTAAACTGAGCATCTTTATCTGGCATGTCCCGATGTAAACTGAGCATCTTTATCAGGCATGTCCCGATGTAAATCGAGCATCTTTATCAGGCATGTTCCGGGGTGGGTACTTGTAGATTAATCAAGCATGTTCTGTTACAAATGCTAGCTATATAGCACCTTTATCATACATGTCCGGTGCACATACTAGCATCTTTATCAGACATCTTACGGTGCAGATACGTGTATGTTCCGGTGTGGTTAGTAGAACATATATATGTCAAGCATGCCCGGTGTGAGTACTACCACATTTATCAAGCAGACACTAGCAACTTTATCCGGCATGTTCCAGTGCAGATTCGCAACAAATTAAAAACAGTTGTCGTCTATGCAATTGCTTGTTTTCATAATTAAATTGTTCTGTTCATAGTTGAACATTATTATTGAACACAGTCCCTTGAGACCGTATGGAAAAACATGTACAAGTGCCGAGGGTACTGTTAGTAATCGTACAGGATATAGATCTATATCAACATATGTCGAAGTGACTCTCTCACAAAGCTGGCACTAAATAGTAAAATAACATTATAACTTGGCTATTCGATGTTTGTGACCGGACTCCGTCATTGTCAGATGTGCTTTTTAATACCAGAGAAATGTCAATGTCGTGACAAACAATATGGAGAATGGACATTAGCGCAAGATTCAGATATGCACAAAAGTATTTGATCATTAAATGAAATAAAAGAAGCGAGACGTAAATAATTATCTTTTCATCACGCCTAAAATATTACTAGCCGTGGCATAATTTCGGTTGACGTGAAGGGATACCAAGCCTTTGCAAAATGCGTGCGTCCTACAGACATGAAACAGACTATGGTCGTTGGTTCGAATTCCAGTTAATATTTCTATGTTTGTCAACACCATATCCATGCTCACCAA
The DNA here is from genome assembly GCF_023055435.1 of Haliotis rufescens. Taxonomy (NCBI): domain Eukaryota; kingdom Metazoa; phylum Mollusca; class Gastropoda; order Lepetellida; family Haliotidae; genus Haliotis; species Haliotis rufescens. The sequence goes on along the minus strand of NW_025963779.1, from coordinate 52,089,810 downwards.
AGAAGTGAATATCTAAAACCCACCACTTCAGTCTTTGCTTCCACATCACGCTGACACCTAGTAGTGTAACTGAAATACTGACTGCTTCAAACTCATTCACCCCATTTAGTAAATATCTTCGTTTCAGATTTGTATTTGTGAATATTCATTACACTGTCACATAATAATTACTCAGAATCTGCTTACAACATACATGTAGCTCACACAATAAAGACCACTATAGTACTAAGGAATTCCTCATCTCTGACGATTTCAAAGTTTGCGCATTACAGCGAATATCACCACGACGTGGTGAATTTCCTAAGTTCAGTTTGTGGCATTAGCACAGCAGCGTGACTGAAATTCACAACTTCAGCTGCTTTGTCTGCCTGGAAGACTGGCGGATCATCTCTCGATATCATAAAATGATTGGTGCGGACGAATGGTTCCACTCGCAATTAACTTGATATAGCTTCTGGTCAAACAAGCACGCACGGACGATGAAAACTGGACAGTGAAATAGAAATGAAGTGAAATCAGAATCCCATGTACAAAATATCGCTGATATCAGGAGCAGTGCTCACATGTAATTTAATCAAGTATGACTCACAGAGGGTTACATTCCATTCATTAGCATGTCGCCCACTAACGCCGATAGGACGAAAAGTAATTGAGTGATGTAAATAGACTCACGTTATGAACTGTTTTATGCGTTAAAGCCTCTTTACGATGCAATAATTAATGACTGCCGTGTCCATTTGGACATGCAACACGTAACAATGGCTTCATGGCGTACATACAAGGATGCCTACATTTACCGTTATCGTGTCATTTACCGTTATCGTGTCACCGTCATTGTACATTTATCATATTATGTTTTCATAATTAAAATTTACCGATATATGCAGTTATATGATCGTTTGTGATGACTTAACAATAGTTTTACTCATTTCGAAATATCATTGTAATACATATTAAGCATATGCACTGGTCTGTTTTGAGAATATGAAACTTTTCACAAGTTAGCCATTTTAAAAATCTGGATGATTTAATCGAACTGTCCGAACCCCCCCCCCCCCCCCAACACACACACACACTTTAGTACAAGAGGCATTCAGGGTAATGATTTAGAATGAATGATAGTATCTAACGCTCTTATATATTTTAACCACATGTAGATCGAACATTCGTCTATAAGAAAAGGTCATACCTTGATTATGTACATGGTTAAAAATCTGCGCATTTACGTAAATCCCTATAACGTGCAGCAACAGCTCATTGATGACGTCATACAGCGCTTTGACAATATGACACGAGGTTAAAAGTGAAGTCATACTTCAGAATACGTTGCGGGGCTACTCTCATTCACGTTTGCGACATATGTCGTGTAATGGGAACAATTCACCTTTTGTTTTATATGTCACTCTGTATCTCTGACTAATGCTTTTCAGGTTATGATTCTCGGCAACATTTTTGTGATTCTTTGAATTAACATATGTCGTTAACTCACATCCGATACACGACAGTTCGAGTTGCGCATTGAACAGACATATGAAAACCAATATTATATGAGTCTGTCATCACATTATAGTGTCAAACAAAGTTTAAAACCTCCTTGACTTTTTGTATCTTTAGAAAACTTAAAATTCAATTGCTCATATACAGTAGACTACGTTTATAACGAACACGCTTATAAGGAACTGGTCTTTTTGCCCCTGCTATTTGCTGTTTATATGTTGTATATATGCCTATAACGAACTACGATTATACCGAACAAAAATTAGTGGTCCCTTTGAGTTCGTTATAACCGTAGTTTACTGAATTATGTACAATGTGTTGAATTACAATCCTTACTGTTTCAGTTTCTCATGAAATATTGGTCTATAATTGGTAAACATTCTATGTTATTCCATTTTGCGTATCGAAGGCCCAAATTGATTATTTCATGCCAAGTAAATGTTATATTTCCCCAAAACCAAATCTAGAGGGAGGAATAACGTGTATCCGTCCATTGAGCCGGTGTTTGGATATAGGGTGAGTCACGGCGATCTCACTCACTCCACTTCAACACGGATCACTTAAAAGGCAAAACGTTATAAGTTTCAAGAACCTATTACCAACGTCGAGGGTTCACCGTCCACGGAAATAATGGAGACGAGCAGTACAACGGTGGAAGGAGATTGTAGAAGTAATGGAAACAAGTCTTCCTTCTCAATATTCTAAATTCCTCGTGGAAGGAAATGACAGACTCGGTGCCAAATTCCACAAATCAATAGGCATCTACTTTGGCTAATCTTGGTTGCGACCGAGGGACTGACATTGGTAATATAAATCGGTAACTGGACGTCTGTTTTGTGAAAGGCAACTGTAATTTCGTTAATCTGACTGGGATCGATACGCGGGTTTCCCATATGTTTAGAGCGCCCTCTTGACAGTGACTTGTCGGGCCCCTGAGAGAGAAAAACGTGCTCTGGCCAATATGGGGCCTCTATCCAGTGACCTCTCATCGAGCCCTGGGCACAATGTCGGAGAAAATTAGATGTATTCCCTTACTGTGTCATCAGATGCTGTGATTATCTAGCGGTTTCCATGTCATTAATCCGCCAGGAAGTCCCAAGTAATAGTTGCTTTTGGTTACGGCTTTTGTAATGAAGACAATAAGGATACCAATCGCACCATCGGAATCTCATATGATCTTAGTAATAATAAAAACATAAACACCAAAATGGACCAGAAATTGGAGGATGTGATGCAAAGTCTTTGAATAATAATAGCGCATACACATCCTCTTGCAAACCAATGTTTCGTGAACAGTGCCTCAACAGAACCAATTCCACTCCATCGCCAGTTTAATCAAAAACTACTGGTATTATTCTATTCGTTAGCACTTTGGTATTAACTTGACATCTATTATATTTCTCAATTAAAGGCAAGACGCACGTAGCATGCATAAATCATGCATAAAGCCTTAGTAAAAACGTGTACCAAGGCATCTTTTAGTTTTCAATGTACAATTACACGTTGTTCTGTATAAATCAGGATGTAGATATAATGTACATGGGCAACTGAGAATCTCCATCTATGGCAGGTACCAAACTAAGGAAATGTGAAATTATCTTCCAGAATTTCCTGCACCCCAACACCAATGTTTGCAACCGTGTGACGCAGACGTTCAAGATAGCAATTTATTGCTCATAGAAAAGGCATAAATCACCGGACTAGCGACATTTTAAAACAATTGAATTTATCAGAAACACTGACTGCTAAATTCAGATATTACCCACTAATCACACATGGCGGAACAAGCGGCAATTACATGGTGAATAAAGCGACCAGTGTACGTAGATTTGTCACCCCGTGCCAATCACAAATGTAACTTATGATTGGTTTATTGAAAACTGCCGTGTTATCAGTGATGAGCCGTCTATCCCTGGGCGAGGTAACCGACAGTCAGGGGGTGATACGGAAGGTCAACACGGAGAACTAGATAATCAGGTAATTATACTCCTATTTACACGTAATTGAGCAATGTGAATTGCGGCAGCTGACTTGCTGTAATTGCGTCTTGACCAGAAATGGCTAACAACAGTAAACCAATGAGCTCGGTTCGCTTAATTGGTCAAGTGGAATAAATGAGCAGTTGTGATGTCGTATAAGCCATGAATTGCTCTATTAGGAATCCAACAGTTGTCAAGGGGGTTAGAGATTTGCCAATCCCGAAGAAAAAATGTTTAGGTAGGCATTCTTTATTACAGATCAATAACCTAATTTGGTTTCAGCAGGGATATAGTATGACCATCATGAATCATATTCTAATGTGATACCAAATGGGTATCTGATGAAAGTACTGATCATGACGCCAAGGACTACCCATTTGAGATATAAACGCTGGCGTGTATCACACATAACCACCCATTACTATTAACATTTCATAAGCGTCCAAACTCGTGAAGATCCTGGTTTGGATATGTCTTGAGCAACCCTTTTTTGTTGACATTGTTTGTTGTAAGAGGCAACTAACGGGGTCGTTCATCAATTGCGTAAATCGATGGCCATGATGTCAATCACTGGATTGTTTTGTCCAGACTCGATTATTTACAGACCCCCGTCAAATAGCTGGAATATTGCTGAGTGCGGCGTTGAAAACAAACAAACAGAATCAGAGGTGTTCAAATGAGCCGTCAACCATCAACAATGAGCACAAAATGATGGAACTAAACTAAATTATTTGCCCTCATGCTGTCTAACATAGTATCGTGGTAGAAGAATAGTGGGTGAGTATAGTTTTACGCCGCTGTTAGCAATGTTCCAGCAACATCAGGAGGGAGGACACCAGAAATGGGTTTCACATATTTTACCCATAGGGGAAGCACTTCTCACTGGTTCTTATCACGAAGCAAGTTATCTGCTATCTTTTTACATAATTTGTGTAGCACTTCGCACTCTTTTGAAAGTGAAAACATTTCAACATGTATGTTCTTATCACCAGGCAGCTGCACTAAGTGATCTTTTATCTTATATGGCACATGTAGCACTTCGCACTGACTTGAAAGTGAAGTCATTTTACATTTATGTTCTTATCACAAGACAGTTATATTCTTTCCCCGTATATTACATATAAAACACTTCTCCCTGGCTTGAAAATGAAAACATTTCTACATTTATGTTCTTATGACGAGGCAATTACACTAAGTAATATCCCATGTGAACGTTTGCACTCAGCCATGTGTACGTACCTACCACGAGACACTATTATTATTTTACTCAGTTATCATTTCATATCACCTTGAAAGTGAAACCAATATATCTGTGGCACGCCTTAAAAAATAAAGGTATCAATTCAATCTGTAATGTATCAAATATAGGATGCAGTATGTGTGAAGATGTTAACACATTCAACTGCAGCATCACCAAAAGCACTGCATCTAAATTGGAACATGGAGTTACTAATGATCTATGAAATTATAATTTGCCAAAGTGCTATTTCTGTTGGAATCTTATAACAATGGCAATCGGAAGTAATCCCATGCAGCCGAACTGTGGAGACTTTCTCCAATTTCCAATTAACTTGAATTTCACGCTGTGCGTGGAACCTTCTGACAACATATAATATATATATAACAAAAAGACGACTTATCGTATTACTCGATCATCATTATAACGTCACCTGCTTAAAATAAAATATAATCGGGAGGAACACGAGGAGACTGGTGTAATTTGTTATGTGGCTGATGGATGAATGACGTGTGCCAAGGTCATAGATACGAACTTCTATGTAAAGAGTAACCAGTAAATATGCTACTGTAAAAGAAGTTTGGTTCCGTGCTGCTATCACTGTTAAGTATAGAACCTGTATTGTGAAATTTTATGCACGGGCAAAAAAAACAACTCATTGGCATGGACACATATTTTCACGGATTAAATCCAACCAACAAAGTTTACTTTGACCAAATATCAATTTTCTTGAATTCCATTAGCGTGATTACCAGTAGTTGTAGACGTCAGTGTTCCCCCAGTGTTGAGGGATGAAGTATATGCTGGCGGAGGAGGATTTGCGGGACATATCCTATGATATCCTGATTGTTACAGTGCATACTCCTACCTCATCATATTTGTACCTACCGTGTGTGAGCCGACTTACATGATTTCGGAGGAACGGGTGGATCAGTAAGCTCCGGCGATGTGAATCTCTTGCAGAATTACTCCGCATAGATGTGCAAGTACCGCCAATATTGGGTTCGGGACACCAAACATTATGAATATGACAATTGGTCTGTTAGAACCATGCACGTACAGTGTATTTGTGGATTTCTATGTAACGATAAGATTTACATTTGTTTGTATTAATTATTTTTCACCAACAGGAGCTTCGCTATGAGATGACTTACATACCGTTCAAAGCGACGAAGAAATTCAGTTATTCACTGATACCATTTCGAGTTGGGGCGTTGGGGTAGCCCAGTGGTTAAGGCGTTTGCTTATCACGTCGAAGTCCCCCGTACCGCTCGAATATTGCTAAAAGCGGCCTAAAACCATACTCATTGCAATAAGCACGTTTCTACAGTAAGGACGTGTAGTTATTGATGTACTGGGACTCGGTCGTAATGACTGTATAAATGATAAGGGACAGGCGGGTGACTGGACAGACTGTGGGCGACGCCCGAGGTCTCATATTACTTGCCAACACATCAACCCTTGTCAAGATCGACACTGAAAGCAAGGTCGGGTGCATTCAAGCAAGTTGGCCTTAACCCAACCCAACGTGCACATGTACGTAAAGTCGGAGACAGTCAAAGCCACTGATTCATATATGTCTGTATCAAACAAGTTACCTATCAAATATCGTACAATAATAATAACTCGAAGGCGGAAAGGTCCAGAGCGTCAAGATCATGTCTAGAGCATATTCCCAACTGAAGATTGACATGCGGGTTTTTTCCAAGTCGCAAAACTCATTGACAAGTATTACAAAACAAAAATATCACATATTGGGTACAGGGTAGTGTCCTTTATGTATACTAAACGTTCCGAACAGAAATGGTTCGCAAAGCAGGGTTTTCGGACGAACGGGGTGAGAACAAATGGTGTTTCACTGCAGTCGAAATTCATTAGGTTTTTTCGATGTTAATGAAAATTAGCATGGACTATTTGTGGAGCACACACACGGCGTGACGCCTGTGTACCGAGGAAAGACCTGGTGAGAGGTCTTGCTGAGGCCGGAAGACCGGCATTTCCCCTTCAGTAAGACCGGGAATCATCTCAGTCAGAACTCCTGCAGAAGAAGGTACTTGACTTGCAGTTCCCCAAGGCCTTACAAGAAAGATACGTATATTGGTGACAACAATAGGATAATGGCACATAGCTCGTTTGCGTGAAGCTCCTACAATGTAGTTCGGATTTCCTGTGTTAACACATAAATTGTGTTGTGGCATTGACACCTGATACGTACCCAAATGTCACTGTCCAACCCTACAATAACACACGTAGAATTCTAAATAGCATCGCCATTAACCTGTGAGTGACCATTATCTGCATTACTACTTAACGAAACACACACACACTACGAGTTAGTAACAAGGTGTTGCCCTCTGACATCTGACAGCCAACTTCTATACACCAGCCATGTGGCCATGCCCTTGAGTTGATAAAGGGATTAGTTATAGTGAAGGCATACTTCAATACAAAGGAGGCATACGTCTGAGGTCACGTGCATGGGTCGTTCTTCATGACAGGGTGGGGCTGTTGAGAAACGACCTCTTCAGATGGCATTTGTCGAGGTTACTTCCTGTGCAGATATCCATCCCCAAATCCACAGTGTGTCCAATTGTTGAAAGTACCCATACCACTCATCAAGCCCCGTGACCCTGGTAGGATATCTCAAATATCTAAATTGCAGTGTCTTACCTAGGTAATATACATATCGAAATTGAGGGGTGAAATAGAAGCATGTCCTTCGGAACCTACATATGCCCTTAAGATAACCATGATTATTTGTTTGTTGGTTAACGCCGCTGTCAGCAATATTCTTTATGACGGCGGTCTGTAAATAATCGAGTCTGTACAAGACAATCCAGTGATTGACATCATGAGCATCAATCTACGCAATAGAGATACGATGACATACATCAACCAACCGCCGTCATGTAACTTGAATAATGCTGAGTGGGGCATTAAGAAACAAACAAAAACTGAAAAATAAAACAAAGACAGTGTAAAATGTGTATTGTACGAACAGCTGTGCTATATATATTTTTAACAGTAAATACGAGGACAACTTCTTGTACTTTCAGTGACAAATTACAGAAAATTTGTCGGCAGCTACACGTATGTGGACACAGCGTCAGACATTTCAACAAATCCACTGACACTTAGTTCCGATGACATTTCAATAAGATAATCGGTATACAATTACGCAAAATGTTTTGTCGACACACATCCATAAAATGTTCTCGCTCATGGGAAATCGCTTGCACTTAGTGTGATGAGAAAAATCGATATAGGTATTTCATCTTTTGGTCTCGGGTGTGAAATTCGTATATGCAAATTAATATGGTGCTCCTAAACAATCGATTTGGTCAAATCGTCTTTCAGTTCCACATGTCTGGCAAACATGCAGCCCATTGTTGAAAAGTAGTGACGTTAAGATTCAATTATATGGTTGCTCTGGGTACATTTGAGGAATAAAATGAATAGCGATACTCATTTTCTTCAGGCTCATCCTTGAATAGAGTAATATAGTGATTTAATGGGTTACTTGGCACATACCGTATTTGCCATAATACCATGTCATATGTACCATAATAGCAAAGCAATTACAAGATGAAATTAAAGAACTCTCCCTTCATTAACTGCACAGCATGTTATTCATTTTTCTAATTAGAACCTTAACTTAGTAGATATTTATCAATAATATATATAATTAATTTCATTGCTGTATAAGTACTTCGTTTGTTTTCCATGTACATCCAATGAAGTCTGTTAGAATCGGGGTATTGATAATACGGACCCAGTATACAAAAATAAATCGAAACCTTAAATGAAGAAGCACTAGCATCTGTAGGTATCAACACGCAAAACATATTATCGTCTCATATACAATTCGTGGAAACGTGCTTCTCCCGAGTTGGAGGTTTCTGTCATATTAGATCGAGCAGATTTCTTTCACATTCGTATTAGCGTCAGTATGAGGCTACATTGGAGCTTTTGTCGTGAAGATTCTGCACACAAACACAAAGCAGGTGAATTGATTAGGTTCACCATGGGAGACATCCTCTGGCTACATCTCTATGATGTATATAGTGTCTGCATATTGTTACACATGTCGTGGATTGATTTTTCTTGAAGTGTACATGGATATGTGTAGTTGCACAGCGTGATGAATGAATCTTGTATGGATAGTTTTGTATCCGCTGTGCAAAGTTATGCCACTTAGCTGTCAGAATCCGCTAATGATGGTTTCGAATGTTAAACATACTTCAGTGATCTTTGGTACAAGGAATGGCTGAAAAGTTCTGAGTGAGTGTTCAACGCCGCTTTTAACAGTATTCCAGTTATATCACGGCGGGTCAGCTTAATGTGGGAGGAAAGCCCCATTTGATGCAGGTCTCAGACGTTTACCACTTCCGTGAAACCCACGAGCACGGGTATCGTGCTGACAAACCTAGAAACATAATCGGGGCGAACCGGGATTCGAACCCACAGCCATGCTTATCAGGCTGCATTTGAAACAAATACGCAACCAGGCAGCATATTTCTTCAGGTATCAACGTGAGTGGGTATTTCCGTTTGATGAAAATGGACAATTTAACTACTGTCATCAAGTACTCCGAACTGAAACAGCCTTCCGTGAGGACTTGGTGTCAGCTTTAGGGGATAATGCTCCTTTCTTTGCCACTGTTGAGAGGTGGGCAGCGGGGTTCAAGAGATGTAGCCTCGAAGATGATCCAAGATCCTGAAAAGCTTGACCTGCCACCACTAAGGAGAATGACCACGCGTCACATAGCCAATACAGTATGTACCTCACATGGGAGAGTTGAGAGTATTCTGAGAAAATAATCGGGCACGACAAGGGTTTGAGCACCTAGTTCAAACATCTCAAGGTGAGAATTTACGCCGTTTTGAATCAGAGACAGCTGAATTTGTTGGGCGATTTGTAACCATGTCGGACTCTTAGGTTCACTGCTGTCAACCTGAAACTATACAACAGTCAACGAAGTAGAAACCCCAAACGTATCCTCCAAAGAAAACGGCAAAGTATGTTCCAGCAATTGGCAAGGTGATGGCTTCGGTTTTTTTGGATTCCAAGGGAATTCTACTGGTGGATTACCTCCGAAAGGTCAGACCTTAAAAGATGATTATTATGCTAATCTGCTAAAGCAGCGGCGTGAGAATATCAAGGCTAAACGTCGTGAAAACCTCACTAAAGGTGTCTTGTTCCACCGAGACAATGAATCTATGCACACGTCTGTTATCGCAATGGCTGCAATGAATGATTGTGGTATGGCTTTGAACTCATTGAACATCCTCAGTATTCACCAGATATGGCACCTACAGATTTCCACCTTTTCCCAAACTTCCCAACAAAGTACTGTACGGCAAAGACTGTGTACAACAGAGTTGACAGAAGCGGGTGGACCTCAGAGGGGAATATGTTGCACAACCAACTCCAGTCCATCATGAAACCTTTCAGCCATCTTCTTAAGTCTATGATTCAATTCAAACTTGTTTTGTTAATTTCCATGTGTCTCATCGATAAGCCGACTGTATTTAAAAAAATATATTACTGTTTGCTTTTTCAAATATACGTCAGACCTTGAAAACACAATCACATAATGCAACACCTCGGTGTTACTTTCCATTGTAAATTTGATACCTCTAAAGAAACATTCTGAATCACTGGTATTTATTTTTTATTTTAAATGACAAATTGTTGGGCATGATAAGTACATGAAGGTCGATGTGACCTGAGAGCTTCTGTTTTCCTCCAAATCATTAAAACACGGCCCCCAAAATTGGTCCCCATCATTTCACATCTTCTTGATGAGGGAAATATTGTCATAAATCTGATGACTACAACTTAGAAGAAACGTGAACATTACAGTATTATAAGCATCTTAATCAAAATATCTAATATTATATTATGGTAAATGTTGTTTTACGTTTGTGACCTATGACAAATACCACATGACATTTGAAATGCCATTTTCCGGGAAGAAAGAAAAGCACTGAAGTGCATATTCATATAATGTGTTATCAAATGCCATGTGCATTTCATTGAGAGAATGAGTCATGTTTTGAACAACTGCGTTGTTTTTTCAGATATGAAAATTTGCCTGAAAACTCGAAATTATCCAATCACATGACGTCATACATTTTTTGCTGATATATTGAAATAGTAATATCTGAAGAGCCAACCACATCAAATGTGGGCAAGGTGGCACATCGACACACAGCGAAATAAGGGTCAGTTATTACGCTTATAGATTAAGCTATATTACTGTCAAGTACATTGTAAATGCTTCTGTACCACCATTTCAGTCGATAACATGAATACGGCGTACGAGGTCTGAGAGGACAGGTATGCTTTATGGCCAGCTACCACAAACAGATGTAAGAAAAGAACACTCTTGACATTGTTATGAAAATGCATTTGGAATTCAGCAGCTGGCATTGTTTTCTTTGCATAAACACAAAGTGTACGGCACAGAGATCTTTCTGAAATCATAATCCAAGACCGGAAGAAACACGTGGCCGAAATTCGTCACACTGACACTCGCCTTCTTCACACATCAGTAGTAGAACACGCATCTCGTAAAACAAACACTTAATTGAGCTAACAGTTCATTACCTTTTGTTAACAAAGTCTATACACTCAAACTGTTTTGAGACGGCTGCTTTGTGGTTATCTTTACATGTCTAAATGTTGTGATTTTAGAGGCTTTCGGAGAGCTCTTTAATAACACTGGAATATGAGTGATATATATAAAAAAGAAATATATGTTGAAGACAATGTTATATACGCTGGATCAATTGTACGGAGGTGGGGGCATGCATTCAACATTTCGATTTGTTTCAAACTGTATAGTTGAATCGCGATAATATATGTTTCATAATGAAATTATAGCAAATCATTATATTGTACATGAGTGTGTATGTAGGGGTTTCTCGTGTTTCCAGAGAAGGTTATAAGTGATGGTTGCTCTGAAATAGTTCTTATGTCCTCATCAACCATAAATGTTGATACTCATGTACCTTTAGTGTATTCCTGAACTATGAAATTTATCCAAACCTGAAATGATTATCTTCCAAACAGAAAGACGTTTCTAAAATGTTGCTCATTTCTTAAGTTTTTTTCTTAAAAGTGTTAATATTTAAGTGAGGGATCCTTCCATAGGTCATAGGTCATAAAAACATTCAATATTAAGGACGGATCGTAAATGTGTATTTTCTAACATATGTGGAAACATATTATAATTATTATTATGTACATAGACCATTTTGTTTGAAGTATGTGAGGTTGATCAATACGAGTGAGTGAGTGAGTGAGTGATTGAGTGAGTGAGTATGGTTTTACGCTGATTTTAGCAATATTCCAGCAATATCACGGCGGGGGACACCAGTAATGGGCTTCACACATTGCACCCATGTCGGGAATCGAACCCAGGTCTTCGGCGTGACGAGCGAACGCTTTAACCACTAGGCTACCCGACCGCCCCCTGATCAATACGAAGACGTCGTAGAGAAAATATGTTCATGAGTGGCGATCCTACCCACGTCACAACACTTGTGATCAATACTACTTCTGAACTACAACTATAACGGATTTATTGGAATAACTGGTTGAAGAGTATGTTAAGGATACTTTACCTTGCATCACACTTAAATGTCATTGACGTCGTCACTAGTGTACTCATTACGCCTACGTGTTTCTCTGTTTGTTTCAATGACGTATCCGTTACTAATTCGGAATGAAAATAATGAAGGACAGGGAAATATATAGCATGGCGGCTTACAATAAGACATGATGCGAAGACGCCCTGGACTATATCAGTGTGTCATGGGGATTTTGTGTTCGGCTAAAATAGTATGTATATAAAAGACAATTGACGTAAAACGCCGCCTTGCGTCATGTATTTTTTTTTCTACGTCAGACCATTTATTCACGCGCTGAGTGCCTTACTTGATGTACACGTATATATATACAATATACTCTCATATCAGTATGGTGTCTAGTCTCTATTGGTGGATGCATTGCTAATTCCTAGTAAAAAAATGTGATATACGTTTCAGTAGCTCTGTTACACCAGTCTATGCTATTTCACCCTAAAGCATGAATAAAGGATTATTCGGTTATTGATGACTCGGGCCTACATTAATGCCTAAATACCGAAGACCATTTCATGGTAAGGAACTGTGATTCATAATGTTGAAATACAAAAATCTAATGAATAACCTTTACATACAAATAAATAGTTTATTTACAAAGTACACAAGGCGGAAAAATGATTTCGTTATAAACTGACGTCCAAAAGAAACTTTACCAACTGAAAATATAAATTTCAAAGGATAATTTTTTTTCGATGAAGTCTATCTAAAACACATAACCTAAATACAACAATAGTGCATGCAGAAAATGTTAATCTTCTGTTACATGTTTGCGAGATAACACGCGAAAAAGTGAAAAACACGTGCACCACAGACAACTGCAAATGCACGTGCGGGTAAGGGTATAAAACGATTGCAACGGCAAGTTAGACATCCACAGTGATAAAAAACCACAAAAGAAATGCCACGACTCACAGTCGAACAACGTGAACGAGCCTTTGGTATGGTACAGATGGGAACCACCCACGCCCATTTGCACGAACCTTCGGTTGCTCCCGTGTTGCCGTTACCAACTTGATGCAACGTTACAGCCGCTGACAGGCCAAGAACAGGCAGACCCAGGGCGACCACGCCCCATGATGACCGGTACTTGCGTACCTTGCACCTCCGAAATCGCTTCCTGACAGTGACGTCATCGGCGACAAATACCTTAGGTCACATGGTTAGTCGACAGACAGTGGCCAGGAGACTCAGGGCTCATGGAATCAGGGCTTTTAGACCATACAGAGGACAGCTATTGACAGCGCAACATCGTCGTCTGCGATTCAGATGGGCCCGGACTGTACGACGTTGGCAACGACGTGACTGGCAGAGGGTTGTCTTCACTGACGAAAGTCGATTCTGTATGTTTAGGGCTGATGAAAGACAACATGTTTACCGCAAAAGGAATGAACTAACGGCGGCGTGTTGCGTGCAGGAGGTCGTACAATATGGTGGAGGGAGTGTTATGGTGTGGGGAGGGATCTGTGGGCAGGAGAGGACACCGCTGGTCATCGTTGACGAAAACTTGACAGCTCAGCGTTACATGGATAACATTCTTCGTCCAGTTGTCCTACCATTTCTCCAACAGCAGCCACGTGGTGTCATTTATCAGCATGACAACGCTAGAGCCCATACAGCCAGAATTGTCACTAACGTCAACGGCCTGCCGTGGCCTGCACGCTCACCCGACATGTCCCCCATAGAACACCTCTGGGACTTGATGGATCGTCGTGTTCGACAACGACCACACTCTCGAGCCAACCGGCAAGAATTGATCTTGGCCCTCCAAGAAGAATGGCGTCAAATCCCACGTGACCTCATCAGACGACTGACTTTTTCTGTGCGTCGAAGAGTTTTTGCGTGTATTGAGGCATTTGGTGGTCACACACGCTACTATTGACTTGTTATTGAACGTGAGCGATTGTTTATGTACTCTGCCTATTGTCCATGATTCTGAAAGCTCGAGTTTTGTACCGAAACCCAAATTTGGGGGGCTCTGACGTCATTCTCGGTCGCGGTATGATTGTCATTTTCAGTGTTGATTATGTTGATATATTGATCTTCTCAATTCACTTTACTTCATGCATGTATGTTTTGCTGTTTTTGAGCAAGAGTGATTTCAAACTCTGGTAAAGTTTCTTTTGGACGTCAGTTTATTTTCATTGATAATGAAACCAGCCTGCATATAATCATCTCTATTGACCAGGATGAACAGCGTAAAATTAAAGAAACCTGTCTGTCTGTTACATTTCCCAAGAGACCCGTCTCTGATGTGACCTTTATTATTTAACAAATCCCCGGATTCTGTGCAGATGTTTCCAAGAATGACCCATAAACAAGGTCTGGAGAGTTTAAAATTATGGTCTTACATGTATCTAATTAATCAGTATATCAACGTTGCACCCCGTATAACATATAGGCTTTGAATGTGCACGCCAGTTTCTAGACCAGATATATGTAAACATATATATGTGTATTTTTAACTATATGTTTCGAACGTAGATTACAATAAATGTAATTCCAATAAATAAAAGCCCTAAAAGGATTCCATAATCATAAGAAATATCTGCCAAAAGCAGAGTCGATACTAAGATTACGCCTCTACCATGAGCATGTGTCTATAAATCACTATCAAAAAGTGATGATACCAGGTGTTCGTGAAGAGGTTAGCGTATTCTTGCCCCACCGGCGTCCGTCACAAACACATGCAAATGCAAGCCAATTCTTCACCTGACAAAACCTCGGAACATATGGTAAAGTCAAAATAGGAAATAGCATCGGACATCATTTTTGTCACTGATACGTCAAAATTGGAAATGTCCTCCACATGTCAACCATAAAACGTTTTACTGAGGCTTTCAATGTTGTAAACATTGATCAAACAACTGGTTATATTTATCTCTCCATTCTGCCATCCAGAACTAAACAACGCGTATTCTTGGTAATAGTGCCTCAGTGTTGAATACTGAAGCGGAGATGGAGTCGAATTTCAGTGGGGAGGATGATCGAATTCAAGGATCAATGATGATCAGTTTTGATGTTAGCGTTAATGTCACATCGTCAGCCCACATTTGTCACCAAAATACATATCTTACTTCAACATTAGACCCGTGAAGATCCGGGGTAGAATAGGTCTTCAACAACCCATGCTTGCCGAAAAGGCGACTATGTTTGTCGTAAAAGGCGACTGACGGGATCGGGTGGTCAGGCTCGCTGACTTGGTTGATGCATGTCATCGATCCAAATTGCGTGGATCGATGCTCGTGATATTAATCACTGAATTGTCTGGTCCGTACTCGATTATTTACAAATTTACATTGAGAATGTGAAGCGATGAAGCAACACCACTATTATGACGTTATAATGTTCTACAGATAAGAAGTACAATCATTGTGAAGAGGCAGATATGACGTCACATAGGGCCAATGTGCTGACATTGTTGAACTTCATAAAACACTTTGTTAATAGTTGCTGGTCGGATATTTGTGTAAGCTCAGCGTATATTATCGTATATACGGGGACTGTTTTTATCGTTGTGTATCTCATAATTATAACTGGAATAGTTAGCTCTGTGTATACAATGAAATGAAAGCAACAACACCATTGCCTAAATCAAAAGGCACCTCAAACGAGTCCGTTGTACGACCATTAGTGGTGGCACCAGGTGTTCGCGAAACAATGAGCGTATCCTGCCCACCCGTGGCACGAGTCACACACACATGCATACAAAGTCAAATCAAGTGTTTACCTGCTGCAGAACCAGATATTTTTAAATAAGGACTATGATCCTGATTATATTTTTAAGAAATATACCTTGCAAGGATGTAATTTATATGGCAGACAATTTATGTTGTACATGTGTATACATTGTATATGTAATCATTATATATGTGTGCACTATCAACAGCAGTGTTTACCGTAGATGGTTTTAGCGATCCCAATGACGAAGATACAATGCACTTCTTTTCTTCAATTATTAATTACAGCAACATCAGAAGCTCAATAAAGAATAGTACTACCAGCAGAGTTTGCCTTTAATATATTTTTCATTGGCATGATCTGAAACAAATAATATTTTAATATGATCAGTTCTTCCATTTTGTTGTCTGATAGATTCTCAGACCAAACGAAATAGACAAAATTTAGACAGTTTGATCAACTACTGATGCAACCCTTCTAGCTGTAAACCTTGCATTGTATGTGTGTAATGAATAGGAATGTTTCTGTGTACTAATATAATAATAAGTTTTGTATTGCCATGGAGAGGATTTAACATAAGCAAGTTGACAAATAAATGTTCCTGTAAATTACTGGATTCCGAAAGTCCATGGTACATATATGCCATAATTACCGCTGAGAAAACTTTTGTTATGTGTGTGTATGCAAAGGTTATCAATGTTCATAGGGTACAGGATAGGGTCTTGTAGTAAAGTATACATATTGGTTAGACCCTTGTTTGGAGTAGCACATGATTGTGTTATGCACAGATAACATGTATACTATGTTTTTTTCGTGTAAACATGAAGTGTATACGTTGTCATATATGACAATATGAATACTTATTACTATAGATATATCTGTGTTCAATATATAATATCATATAACATGCATAGTGTCTAAAGCGCATATAAAAACGTAATGATTTATAAGTTGAATCGATAAATGATGAAATGACAGTATTTCAGCAGATATTTCTTATCAATATGGAAAGGGTTTTGTCGCTTATATTAAGGGTAATGATTCGGGGTATGTAACATTTGAAGATGACCGACAAGGAATCTTGCCTGATTTGTGTATTCCAATCTATCTTATCAACTTGCACAAAGAAACATTAATTATACATCAGTTGAAGCGTAAAAGATATAGGACTAGCAATATGCATCATAAAAAATAATAGGGTCAGGACACACAGACAGACAGACAGATTTATTTGTTTAAGGCCATTTGACCCATTGTACAAAATACATTTACATTATATATATCTAAGAGTTACCTGATTGATACTTTTTTGTGTGTTGAGAACACGTACATCAGAAATTTTGCAAGATTTATCATTGTATCGTTGTTGGATAGTTGACAGTGATTGACAGTCTAAACAAAAATAATTATGATTAACAGTCTTTGGGATATACATTTCCTGCCGACTTGCATAAAGAGGACAGTTGTATATAACATGAAGTTCATCCTCAATTACATGACAGTGTTACACAAGACGGCATCATCCTCAATATTAGCAACACCCCTACGTATAAGTTGAATACCAAGAGTATTCTGTCCACATCTGAATTTGTTTATTGGACTTCTATATTCACAATGCTTAATATGTGAAAAATATTTCTCACAAACGATATAAGATTATTGCAGTTTATAGAATGAGATGGTCTTGCTGCCTAGAGATGCATGCCAATCTTGAAACGAACAATCTTTAACTCTTTCGCTGAACATATGTACAAATAATTCTGCAGTGCCAACACTTTTGAATATGACCGACAATGTATCTTGTCTCATTGGTGCTGGTATTTCAATCTTTCATACTGACTTGCAAAAGAAAATATTAGTCAAAATAAGGAAATTCATGTGACGTGATTTAAGTCGACGACATGTCATATTTTGAAATGGTCCTTCCTGTCGATGCACCGTTAACCTGTTTAAGCTTCCGTACGTAACCGGATGCTGTACGTGAGCTCAAACAACATTTAAAAGAGAACAGTATTACATCAGCATCGTCAGAACTTGCTTTGAAATAAATAAAAAGCATTGACATGAACATACACTGGAGCATAAAATATATATCTTGGCATCAAAGACATTTTAACCATTTGAAAGTGGTGAGAGATTGATTTAAACTAAAGTTTATATCATCCTCTATCCCTATCAAATGCTTTGTTCAGTTGAAGATATGGGTTATTCTTCTATGCGTTGGTACAGTGCTGATAAAGTTGACAACCTAAATACAATCCATTCAGGGCAAATATTCAGCTTTTGTGTTTCTTCAGAAGAGATATTCGGACAATACGCTTCTGTTGTCTGTGACGTGGTATTTATTTATAAATCGTCATTACAGTTTGATGATGATTATGAGTGAGGGAGTTTAGGTCACCCGGCTTGGAACAGTATTTCAGTTATATCACGGCATGTCAGCTTGGTGCCTGAGGTTATTTCAGGTCCAAGAGGTTTACCACTTTGGTAGAACCCACGAGCACGGGTTCGGTGCTAACAAACCTAGACACATAACCAGGGCGAACCAAGATTCGAACCCGAGGTTATGTTTCTGGCATGCCCAAGAGTTACAATTCTGTACAGCGAATTGTGGCGCCTTAGATGACTGAGCCACCCGTACTCTCCTGACGAAACTAACTGAATGATCATGCTATTAGTTAGTATAAATACCGAAATACTGTGACAGCCTAACATTATCTGAGCTACAGAAATACAACTACAGACATGTGACCAACACTAGCTGAGCAGTCAACTTTCCGAGATATATATACCATAGGACATGTCCAACATTCGCACCTGATGACTCATCTTCGTAAATCTGTTTGTTATATTCCCTTCCTGCGATCGCTACCTTCCTTTGCATGTATATATATTGTCAGAGTATCTGTAGTTCTTCTTTGCAGAAGCTATGAGAACTCTTGAACTGACAATGGATGGTTATATTATATACTCATCGAATAAGTTCATTAATCTATTTCAGGGGTTTTTGTTAAGTGAAGACTGAGCACACAACATAAAAAGATATCCCCAGAGGTATTCATGATCCCTATCTTTCATAGAATAGTATTTCATGTACAAGAGTGCGCAGTGCAAAAAATAGCGACTGGTGAATGACTGCGTTCTTTATTTTGCGTACATGTGCATGTGTGATCTGTGATATGAGACTCAAAATGATTGCTTCTACAGCCACCAGCCAAAGGTACATGTATGTGTGTACAGTGAGGCTGTACGCCACGATTCGTTAATCCAGATATGCATGTACAACTTCATTGCGAACGGGACTGTCCTGATTAATTAGGTTTCACTGTACACACATCCACGCTTCCTTGAGAACCTCTGCACATTGCACACAATTGGGACAGAAGAACAGAATCGGCAAAACGTATCATGGTAATTCACTTGCTGACTCCTGATCAGTCTTACGAACGTCAGTGCCAATGAAAACAGCGTATACTACTGAGATTAAATATCCATGTGTGATACACTATACTGGAAGGAACAGATACTTGGACGATTTTATATACGCAGGATCAAGGGGTACAAGTGTATTCAAAGGCCCAGACTCCATACCATTGAAAAGATCAACGTTTGTACTAGGTGACACTGAAAAGGGCACCATGATGTCACATCGACAGTATGGTTTGTACGATCAATGCTCGACGCTCTGCGGAGTCCCATGTTTGTAATGTCAATGTTCAGTGTCCAGTAATGTCATTCATTACAAGGGTAAGCGGCTGGCCGCAGGTGGTCAAGGAGCTTAGGCCCATAATAATACTGCCCAATGGCCGTTAGCGTACAATTCGCACTGTGCTATAATTTCCCTCGTGTCTGTGTGTCTGCATGAACAGGCAACGTCTTTAGAACCGTGGATTTCCCTAATAAAGGAAATCCATTAATTAGATATTCCTCCAAGTGAGACTACAAGTGTTAAACAATGTTTTTCACAGCATTCTGTATTAACAGGGAGGACTCAGGGGCGAGGTAATTTGCACTAACGGATTAGGTGAAGTGAATTATATCAATATACACCTAGACTTTGGTTAATAGTCCAGGTTTGCATAGCGACGACTGCAATAATTAGATTGCAACTACTAGGTCGCAATACTTCCATAGGGTCTAATTTGAACCCTAAGTATGAACGTTCTCGATGTGCGAGATTCACGGAGATGTGATTTTTTTATCGACGTTCATCATGACACACGTGAATGCATGTCGCTACATAAGTACATCTCCCAGTGCCTTTGGTTTGGTACCTCCCAATCTGTTGACTGACACTGGGAGAGTACCCGGGTTCGCTGCCAGGAATACAGCTCTTTTGACACACTGGGTAATGCAGAAGGCTGCATTGGGGAGTCGTCACAATCTCCGAAAGGTGGTTGGTGGATTCGTCTAGGCAGTGCTTCCTAGAAGTCCCATCAGCTGCGTGTTGAGGAGACAAACAGCTCTGAGATGATGATGAGCCTAACCAGCCTGACTGTACCACGATCACCCAAACCCCCTTTGCTGCATTTATTTATTTTATTTAATTTGTGTAAGAAGAAGAAGAAGGAGAAGAAGAAATGTCCATCGTAAATTCCGACAATAGTAGATACATACATTCCTTATACACCATATTGGTTACTTGAAATGTAAGAAACTAATAAGACATAGCCTAACTTTACAGAACAATTATTGGATGAATGCCCCTTTCAAGGTCATGTTACCCATCCGGTAGGTTATGGAGGCTTTTAACCGTAAACGCTATATGTGAATGCATGTGGTATTTATTAACTTAATGACAGATTCAGGTGATGTCTTAATAAAACACGTGGTCATAACATACCTCGTCTAACGCCCAAAACGAGACACGCGCTGAGGTAGAGCATGAGGGCATCAACGTAAGACAACGGCAGGTTGAATGACAGGATAAGTAACATTAAAATATGACTGAACATCAAACCATGGCCTTAATGAGGTTTGTATGATAGATTTCTTTTTCAAATTAGCTTTGTGAGAGTAGTTAAAAGTGCTCTGGAGTCTTAACCGTAATGTATATGTTCAAGTCGATCAATAGATGGCCGAGAAAAATACAGTAATAAGAATAATATCGACCCGATGGTGAATAAGGTAAGTTTGTTAGCAACATGAATATTTCTCTTCCAAAAGGCCAAGACCACATATGCAGAACGTCTCATTAGAGAAACAAACCAACATCAGTCGAAAAAGATTATTACTACATATATTATTCAGAACACTGGGGGTAAATGTTATATTCACTTTACTGCCAAGAAACATTGCCTTCTGATCTTTCTTAAGATTTATTTTTTAAGACTAAAGAATTTCTAAATTTAGTATGCTAAATGTAGCGAGTTTGTTCTTATTGTGAAATGTTCAAGAAGATCAGAACGTATTGTTTGAATTATGTTGGAGCAATGACATCTCTTTGGATTTTCGATTCTGGGTGTAACGGAAATATTTGATAACTGGACGTGCTCCTTACAAGCTCAGTCAAACTACGTGTTTGACTACATGAGGTTATTCAATTGAGAGTGATTACTACCGATCATCTTCGTGTTTGATACACTATACGTATATCCTTGGTTCATTATTACTGTGTATCCATTTCTGAAAATGTACATATACATTATTTATGATAACTTTCAACATCAACATCAAATTTCAAAATCATTATGAGTGTGTTGTTCCGCAATTTGATAGATGATTTGTGTCGATGGCGTGGAATTGTAATCGTTTTCACTACATTGGGTATTCACGTAAAATGTTATCTTCCACAGATTCAGAACAATCTATTTTATCCAATGTCGCTATCATGTTGCAGTGACATTTTGACAAGGTATATTTTACCAGTTGTTATTAGCAATGTGCAAGATTAGTATCATATATCAATTATGCCATGGAAAGTTTCTATTCAACACATATTTCATTACACAGTTGGGTGTCGCTGATTTTGTGGCAATTATATCACCTCAATCCGCATAATGTTCTTTTGTGTAAAGAAGACATCGGCAAATAAACTATTGAATATCACATGTAAACTATACAATCGTAACTTCATTTATTTACGACAATAAAGCGTTTCTTCAACTTGCCGGACTCTCAAGCCGAAATAGCATTATGCGAGTCAGGACCAGATAACCTAGAGATTGATATTGTGAGCAACAATCCATAGCGTAGAGTTACGATGACTCGCAAATCAACAAGTCGCCCCTTCAAGCTTTTCGATGCTGGAAGGCCAACCCGTACTTCCCGTCCAAACCGTTATGATGCCATTTATCATATTACACTTTGGAAATTACATACACACTCGTTCTTCATTTGTATTTATCGAAACTCTTGTGTTTTGTCAACACTTTATTGTTTTGTAGCAACATGAATAATTTTAACATACTAATAAGGCTCATTTCATAAAACCGTTCAAAATACTTTCATCTATGTCGTGGAATTGCTAAAGTGACGTACAAAATATATCATTTCAAGTTCTACGTGGTTCAAGACGCTACAAACATATGTTGTGATATATTTAGAATCCGTATTCTTCAAGTGGCAAACAATTCCACACATATTCTGTTACATTTGGCTTATTCTGTTATCTATTGGATTACTTGTTGCTTGTGCATTTACAGGATAACCGTCATAATACACATAACATCGATCGCCTATTTCCTAAAAACTTCATTGCCATACTGTCATACTGCGCATAATCAATGCGTTATCACACGATGTTAAGTAGTTCAATTGAAATTGAATCATAGCGTATCACATTTATATATTCCACGTTCCTATTTGTCTGAGAATCGTTAACAAGTGAAAGCCAATAGTAACAGAATTCGAGTCTTTCTAGTACGAAATAAGAACTTTCAACAAAGACTTAATTAATCTAAACTTGACGCCTATTATTTTCCTAACAGGTGACACAGCTCCCAGGTGGCATGTAGCCCAGATTACATTGTTGACATGGGTTTCGAGTATTCCCCTTTAATAAACACTGGCATTGGCAGAAGATAGAACCATTCGATTATCGTCCAGCCTTTATAAGAACAAATATGCCTTTTAGACGCACACAAGTGTGTTAATATTTACAAAAGGCTAACTGTGACACCGGACGGACAGGTGTAAACAGATTAATTATAGAACACCGTTGTGAGGTGCTTTGTGTTTAAAATCATAGCAATATTCTCAATTATCCCCGATGGACGTTTGGTGAATAAATAAAAGAGTGTTTGGTTCTGGCGGATCTGTTACGGTTATCATTATATTATTATCCCAAACATAATCCGGTGTTTGAAAGTCTAAACGACTTATGTCCTGTGTATATCCAAACGCCCATTTTTTTATCACCTGCTTAGATTTTATCTCTGCAGATGTTGTTCAGATATCAATGATAGTACAGGATGGAATACAATATTCCTCTGTGTAAATGAAACAGGGCTTTATTAAAATGTCAGCTGATAAATCATAAATATATAATCGCTGTATGATGACACTGCTCACAAAACGATCGCAGTATAGCTCACTTAGTGCAGTAGAGGAAATGTGATATATAGGAAATGAACGAGTTTTTTTTCAACATTCTCCTTGTTGGAAATGTAAAACTGTATGATGTTTTGTTGACTTTTCCAGTGTGGACATAATTATCTACCTACGAAATAATTTAACATTTATAAAAATTGTCACCCCTCTCATTCCGTCACGGGTGCCATTAATATTTATTACTATTCTCCGGTTATATTCCCAATAGGAAATTGAAACAACAGGGCGGCCCGATGAAACAATTACAAAAAACGAAAGTTTAATTGAGCTTCAGACACCGGCAAACCTGATATTAAACATATTATAGCAAGTCTGGGTAACGTTTACACAACCCTTTAGCCACGGAAATGGTATCGATGGTCGTTTGAATCAACACATTAAATATACTTACCTAGCCCCAAGAAGTTGATAATCAACAGGAGACTACCAGTTATATCCAAATTGAGCAACAACCATGGGAACATTATGACTTGCTTTGTGTCCGTCAACTTGGTCGATAGAATAAACTGATTCAGGGGGACACAGTTGCACGTGCACCTATCACTACAAGCAAATTGGTGTCCCAAAGCATGATGCAAGTCCAGCGAAATAGTTCCGTGCCCTCAACACGGGGGTAACAGAAATAAAATTACATATGACTCGGGTGTTAGCTTTGTTCCCGCCCTTTTAACTCCACGAGGAACTATCGTCTGCTATTCGCACGAGCGCACGCGCGCCTCTTCTCCACCACACCGGAAACAAACATCCAATCAGCGCGTGTCAATTTCACGGAAACTCCAGAGTATTGACTGAGTTGTGAAAGGGCCTTCAAGAGTACAGCGATAGACCGACTCTTGGGAAGGCTGAGGCTTTCTATCCTCCTTAGCATGGTATTATACCATTCAGACAGTTGTTGGACAAATTGTATTTATAAATCTGAATTATATAATCATGTCATCAAAACCCGGTTTGGAGGGGATAATCTTTTACCAGATTCATGATAGATTCAGCAAAAATTACAAAGATTAATTTGCTTTTCAAGAAACATAATCAATAGTTGTAAATGGTTCTGTCTGCAGTGCTCTGGGTCTAGTGGCTTAGCTGGTAGCCGTGTTAGAAGTTCCAACAGGTTAGGTCTGGCAACTTTGTAATTGGAGGTGACCGAGGCTTCTAATAAAAGCCCGCTCGCGTTTAGGGCCTCCCGCCTCGGAGTTCAGCACATGATTTCTGGCAGCAAGGGCGACGAAGTCAAGATTAAGAGAATGAGAAATGACTTCTTGTTAGTTCTCCAGCATTGATCTGTGGAGACTTGCGCTCGTTCCTCAACCTTATATATCAGTAGTGACTTATTGACAAAATGCCATCTAATGTTGCGCGGACGCGAAATAGTATATTGCACTACGGTAGCAAGGAGGAGCAGATTTATCCTTTCTTTGGCGAACAATCGCGCCTTATGCATTTCCTCGTGCGCCTATTTCAATTTCCATCCCTGGGAACTGTCACTCGCTTCATCAAATATCTTGGGCTAATTTTCTTATTCTGTTACAATAAATGATTGATGAAAGCAAAGGGAAATAAAAAGTCATGACCCTTATTACCGAAGTCTCGTCTTGTGGCATATGATTTGTAAAGCCGTATGCTTGATGCAAGCACAAGCTGTAGCAATACAATAGTAAGGCTACCCCAGTGTCTGTCTACAAGCATTGATTCCGCCTCATTGTGATGTCTCGTCCCTTTGAGAGAACTCCGTGATATGTTACAAGTTGTAAGAACAATAGCCAGTACTCGGTATGCCTGTATCTGGATGTAGCCTAGATTGGTGGCAGCCTCACTGATAGTGTCGGGGTCCACGGCTCACATCGCCAATGGTTTGTCTCAGAATGTGCCAGAGCCCTCCGCTAACGGCCCGGAATCCAAACACAGTTCATTAAGTTAGTCCCATATATTTGATTAGGCAGATCCTTGTATTCTCGTCCCGTCTACGGAACAGAACCACTATAACCGATTTCCTTGGGAAGCATGTTTGCATTACATGTTTGCATATGAAACGCCAAGATTGTATATGTAAAGGTCTGCAGCCCAGAGCTTGTAAATGTGTCGTCCCAATGTCATTAAAGTGGTTTATTCATGCATACATGACCCCGTTAGACCGGAAACTCATCTTTTGCAGTTTTCTCAAAAAGATGGGGTTTTTTTTAAAAAGGGCTGCCACATTACTTTATACTCATCGTATATTCATAGCGTTTGACGTATTTATATTTGAAATGACAAACCGAACACATTCTAATCCGGTTCACTTTGTGTGTGATTGCGTGCGTGCGTGCGTGCGAGCGTGCGTGCGTGCTTGCGTCCGTGCGTGCGTGCGTGCGTGCGTGCGTGCGTGCGTGCATGTGGCTCTCGTACCAGTCCAGAAAAATGACGATTCTATTGTGATAGCCCACTGAAATACCATACCGCAGTTTAACACGAATACTCACACTCAGTATATTAACTCCGAGCCGGCCAGTCCTTGTTTAAGCGATTTGATGCCGATACAGGCAGGGTAACAACAAGTACCATCTTTTAACCTCTTTTGGAATGACGCAGTCGGGGTTCGAACCCCGGACCTCCGGCTCTCCGGACGCTCTACGAGCATTGAGGCGGTGTCCACCAGTTCAGTGATTACCAAGCACTATTTCAATTCAAATCAAGATCCACTGTACAATGAGTGAGTGAGTGTGGTTTCACGCAGCGTTTATCAATATTCCAACAATAGAAACCAGAAATTGGCTTCACACATTTACCCATATCGGGAATCGAACCCGGGTCTTCGGCGTGACGAGCGTACGCTTTAACCACTAGGCTACCCGACCGCCCCCACTGTACAATGAAGTGTCAACTGTACGATTCCGACTGTATCATGAGCATGTGTTATGAATCACTATCCCAAAGAGATTATACCAGGTGTTTGCGAAAGGTGAGCGTGTCCAACCCCAATGGTGGCACCCATCACAAACACATGCTAAGGCAAGTCAATGTTATCTGAAAAACAACACGGACACTATTGTACAACTCGACATGAGGAATATTGATCATTGATGCACCAAGTTATATCACAGGGTGTCAGTTTAATATGGGAGGAAAGTAATTACGATGCAGGTCTTAGACGTTCACCACTTGGGTGAAACCCACGAGCACGGGTAAGGTGCTGACAAACCTAGAAACAATCGGGGCGAACCAGGATTCGAACCGACAACCACAGGCCTCTGGCGTGTCCAAGGGACGCATCTCTCTAAAATAAATTAACAACAGCACCACAAAGGCCTTAAATGTTGTAACCAGGTTCAAACAAATTTTTAGCAAGAGTTAAGTTAGATTTGCCTGTAATATGTATCGCGGATACAAAACTTCGGATATGAGGAAGTTGGATACGCTTTAACTGCAATGCGTTAAAGGTACATGTAACTCCGGATGTAAGAAACTGTCGGTTATAGAGTAATTTTAAGCTGGCTGTGGGGAACAATATTCTGAATTGTTTGGGGGCACTGGTGGCCCAGTGGTCTAAGGCGCCGCGATTCGCCGTGCAGAGTTGCGTCCCTTGGGCACGCCAGAAACCTATGATTTTGGATTCGAATCCAGGTTCGCCCCGATTATGTTTCTGGGTTTGTCAGCACCATACCCGTGCTCGTGGGTTTCACCAAAGTGGTAAAAGTCCGAGACCTGCATCACTTGGGGCTTTCGTCACACACTAAGCTGACACGCCGTGATATGACTGGAATACTGTTGAAAGCGGCGTTGATCACACTCACTCAGAACTTTTCAGCCATTCCTTGTACCAAAGATCACTGAAGTATGTTTAACATTCGAAACCATCATTAGCGGATTCCTACAGCTAAGTGGCATAACTTTGCACAGCACTCACACACTCACTGAATTATTTATTACCAGCATTATGCTACATTTTACTACGGATATAAAGAGTTCGGCTATATGGTAAGTTTTCTACATAATGCTTTGCCATTAATATTTTATATGTACATTCAGCTCGGGCCCCGCGCCTCCCCGTTGTCCAGTTTGCGTACCAGGAACCTATGGACGTCATGGGTTCGAATCCCAGCTTGGCCCTGATTAGACCCTTGCTTTATCAGCACCATACCTGTGTTTTGGGTTTCACCAATTTTGTTCCCAGGACGATACGGGTTAGAATTGGTCTTCTGCAACCCATGCTTGTCGTGAGCAAACAGTCGACTATGTCTGTCATTTCCATTATCATTGTTCATGCGCTATCCGTAACGGTATGGTTTGACACAGAAATTATTAGTCATGACTCGTCATGATTCACTTTGATTTGTACGTCGATTTCGAGCAATACCCAAGCCACAACCACAGCGGAGTACACATAAATCATCACGCATTAAACTGCCTCCTCTGTGTTGCAAAACGAACAAATGTCTTAACGTTTTTTCTTTACTTATAAGCAGCAGAATCTCTGGTCTTGTACACACAGGCGTAATTCAAAATTAACATAACGTTTTTAGTTTTTACTAAATCAGTAGGTGCGCTTTCGTATGACTGGGTTTTCCATCACTTGATTGTCTGGTTTGCTCACATGCCACAGACGCATGACAGGATTACTGCGTGCACACATTAATTTAATATGCAAACTGTGTGAATGACTGGTGCTACCGGTTGGGCAGGTCATGTTTACCCTTTTCGCAAAGACTTAATTTTCAGTGACCAATTCATGATCAAATTCACGGCTATTTCCCTTTTGCCGCTAATGTAACCTGTTTTGTTGGATAAGCAAGGATGGTTATTCTCTTGTTTTGACGTTTTATATTTATAAAATGTTACATGCTTCTCGAATCCCCGTTTTAACCACAAGGCTACCCCAACCCCAAATAGGCGACACAAGAGTCCTGCTCCCACACAGGTACATACTAATTAATAAACGTGGTTGGTTTCTGTTATAGCGGTGTTTTTTTCTATTTAATGTTGTATATATTATCACTTGAGCTTCGTATTTAGCTATCAAAGAATCGTATAACCCTTATAGGAATTGGAAATATTTCTTTGATCTTTCTTCGTCCACAATCACAATATTCATCATTAACGTATTCAGATAGAAAAGTCTTTATAATCATTTAGGAATGGAACTTTGGGTACTTGACGTTTAAGATCTTAGGTGGGTCATCTGTTGACACACAACAAATGGTCCCTCTACAGGCTTTTGGAATCATTTGTGTCAATGATAATACATTATGTTGCCAGATAAACGATACATCCTTATTAGCGGGAATGTCAAGCATCCTATTTTTATCAAATATGAATTTGAATGAGATTTCAAGAAGCGTTAAGTTAGTGAGATAACAATAATGAGAACTAAATACCCGACAAAAGACACAATAACGGACAATGAGTATTCTTAGAATAAATCATTTATTCCATTACGTGAGATACTTATGCAAAAAAGGAATTTATTAGAACAACCTGATGGTTAAGCCCTGCACTTTCGTGAACAGATTATATCAATTCATCTATATTTTAAGCTCAACGTCATCGGTCAGAGTTCTGAGGTTTGTGGGTTCCATAATATGCTTGCCTAGCGATGTGGTTATATTAGAAGAAACGGGTGCTACTTCAGGGATGATTTTTTGAAGGCTTATTTGATTGCGTTTGTCAAGTCCCAATGGTAACTTATGTACTTTCACAGGCAGATTGTCGTTGAATTGTCACAACAGTAATGCAGCAATTCAGGCAAAAAAAAATAATGATGGGTAGCTTACATAATTTTGATACTTACACTGATTTTTCATATAAAGTCTTCTTTAAAATAGTTGATACAAAAACAGTTACTCTTTTTCTTTTATATGGATCTATCCAAGGACTTAAATATACATGTATCTACTTACAAAATGGTCATCGCACGTTTTAAGTTCAGAAAAATGCAGTTAGTACAAGCTTTTAAAGACAAATATTTCCCCAGATCAACATTTGTTTGATATCAGTTATATTACATTTAGAATAGCCCTAGCACATTTTGATTCAAGTCCCATACACTTTGGTTTGAAGTAGACAGACATAGAAACATAGAGAATTAAGTTTCATTTTCGATAATCCAAATACATACTTATGCATATAAGAATACAATTGTTCCCAATAAGACCTAACAAAAGTACCAATTTTAATTATGTAACCTTCATACACTAATTGTTTGATCAAAGAATTTGGTATTCATGACATATCAAATATTCCTTCATGTAAGGCCAGTGTGTTAACTGAGGAAGCTCCATAAAAATCCGTGCAAAGGGACAAACAAATGTACCACAAAAGCCTTGTCTTAAAAAAATAACCATATTCCTAAATACAATCAAGGAAGGTCTTTTTTTGTTCACAGAAAGTATTTGAGACAAGTGGGATTGATACCATGTGGATTCTAAATAATTCAAAGAATTTGCTCGAAGTTTTTTAATCGCAGAAAAGAACCATGTTCAATTCTGTCAAACCATTTGATATTTCAACTTTGTACAGCTCTGTCGCACAAGACAAACTTAAGGAAAAACCTCATTCTTTGAACGTAACATACACCATTTTGTCTCATGTCTTTTTTCAGGTGAACAATTAATTTGCCTTTGCATATATTTGCGACTGGTGCCATCGGTGGGGCAGGGTACGGTGTTTAAAGTGATTCACAGTCTGAATCGTACACTGGACTTTGATCTTAGCACAGATTTCTTATTATTATGGATGGGGTTTTGTCGCTCTTATTGTTATACACTGAAATTATATCTGAAGTCAAAGATTATATTTTGCTTTAGTTCGGATGAAACAAATAATATTCATAATCTGTTGGGGAGCTAAAGGATTCTTTTAAATCTCAGTACAAATTACATAAGTATCTGATCCAGAACAAACCTATGCATACCAGCATGCCATATTGCACAAAACCAGGTGTCGTGTTTCCTCCCTTCTTTCAACAACAAACCTTTATTCTCGGAATCAATTTTCTGGGAGATAACATTTAATGAATAAATTACCTCCTGGAAACCAGTTATATTTGATCAATATTATCAGGAAAAATAAGTATCAGTTTATTTCAACCTAGGGCCTCGAAAGAAAAGGTCATCTTAAATATGAGGCATTTGTCCCGTTGGTTTATCTGCACGTCGATATTGTTCTGCATCATGGTCGTCCATGTTGATATTAAATGTACGTTTGCTTTTTCAAAACTATCGGCCCCGTTTCATATGAGTAATATGAATGTGTCATTACACTCATTCACTCTGACAATTAAGAACAAATTGACCTAAGCTTGTTCACAATGAACAATTACGATTGTTGGTGCAACCGTTAATGAAGCTGAGGAAGGTATGAAATGAACGTTAATACTTCAGTATAAATTCATGTCGAGTTATCCGTATTCAACAAGCGGCGTGTCGGAATTAGAGCATAAAACCAATAAGAATTCTTCCGGAACAATACATTATAGTACTTGGTAAGGCCATCATTGAACACAGGCAGCCTTACATGACATCACATGTGCTTGTGGAGTTGACGCGTTTTCATTGCATTGGATTTTAGTTTGTTTGTTTGTATTCCAACTATATCAGGGCAGCCTGTACTTAGTTTGGACCAGGAAATCAGAAGACCGATAATATAGGCAACGCTCCACGCCTTTGGGCTATGATGATACGCATTGTACCATTCGCAGGATCCCCACACAGATTGGAGGGTGGGTGGGCCGAGTTTTTTATAATACCATTCCCATCAATGAAGTTTTGTCATAGCTATTTTAATGAAATTTCGTCCAGTTTTACATGCTTGAAGAAATATTATTTCTGTTATGGCCGATTAATGTTCACTTGATATTTATCGATCTTACCTTCTAATTTGGTTATAAAATTCTTAGTCAAAGTCCGTGAAATGTAAAATATGCAACAGTTTTTGTTGTTCTCTTTATGCCATCCGCGTATGAGTCCAAAAAATAAGTAGCCGGACTTGAACAGCGTATGAATAAACGTAAATGGCTTCACCGCGTCCATGAATATTTAATTTTAATCACCTCCGTTCGTGGAATGACATTTGTTTGGATAATGACCTTATTCAACACATACAGAGAAACAAATGCATTTATCAATCACTGAACAACCAACTTAAACATATAGATATAAGGGTTTGTGATTTTGTGCATGACGCAAAGGTCACAAATATAGCCGGACAACGCGACGTAGTCAGTGGATGGGTGCCGTCTTTCGACAAGTTTGACCTTTAAGAATCTCAGTTCCGTCTTACACTGAAATTTTACTGTTTGCACCTGTCAAGACGCAATGAATGATTACCCGGTAGGAAGAAATTTGCGATTTGTATACAAATAATCTTAGTCTCACAAATGGATATGACATCACAGATAAACATACATTTAGCGCGGTTAAATCTACAGGTAACCTAGCTCTACATTGAAAACACAGTATGTTTATCTCCTAAATATCACTGAGTAAACGAGGA
Source organism: Haliotis rufescens (assembly GCF_023055435.1). Lineage (NCBI taxonomy): Eukaryota > Metazoa > Mollusca > Gastropoda > Lepetellida > Haliotidae > Haliotis > Haliotis rufescens. The sequence goes on along the minus strand of NW_025963779.1, from coordinate 52,057,752 downwards.
AGGTTTTGGAGCCATTCTTGTGGTACCCCAACATGTCATGTTTAGCATTGATAAAACCCACTTTCGTTGATATGGTCTTGACAAACAAGGAACCCTGTTCGGTAGACTCAAGGGTCAGAACTCAAACCAGCGGATGTTCACAACTGAGGGAGCTTTTGTCAACAGACATACATGATGTGTATCTGCATAAAAACGTGCATTCGTGATAAAATCCCTAACACTAAAAGCGGTTCAAACAAATCAGTATTTGACACGGTGAAATACAACTTGAGGTAATTCAGAAGGGCCTTCATTATGACAAGGTATATACTTATGACAGGTTCACAGATATATTGTTTTGGTTGTAGACGTTGCATGTGGAACGAACGAAATGATAAATCATTGACTTCTTCATTCCGCATTGGAATGTAATATCTTAGATTTAAGTTTAGCAACAGAAAAATATTGAATTCACTACTTCGAATCTTTATGCCCCCCTGCAATGAAGAAAATGTAGAAATGAGGTTCAGAAGGCAGCTTGGTATAATGTTGTTTCATGTAGGGCTGCTTGTGTTCAATGGTGACTTTCTCAGGTGGTATAATGTTGTTTCATGTAGGGCTGCTTGTGTTCAATGGAGACATTCCCAGGTGGAATACTGTTGTTTCATGTAGGGCTGCTTGTGTTCAATGGTGGCTTTCCTAGGTGGTATAATGTAGTTTCATGTAGGGCTGCTTGTGTTCAATGGAGACATTCCCAGGTGGAATACTGTTGTTTCATGTAGGGCTGCCTGTGTTCAATGGTGACTTTCCCAGGTGATGTAATGCAGTTTCGTGTAGTGCTGCCCGGGTTTGATTATGGCTTTCCTAAGTGGTATAATTTAGTGTCATGTAGTGCTGCCCGTGTTTCGTGATGGCTTTCCCAAGTGGCATAATGTAGTTTCATGTAGGACTGCCCGTGTTCAATGGTGACATTCCCAGGTGGTGTAATGTAGTTTCATGTAGGGCTGCCCGTGTTCAGTGGTAACATTCCCAGGTGTGTAATGTAGTTTCATGTAGGGCTGCCCGTGTTCAGTGGTGACATTCCCAGGTGGTGTAATGTAGTTTCATGTAGGGCTGCCCGTGTTCAGTAGTGACATTCCCAGGTGGTGTAATGTAGTTTCATGTAGGGCTGCCCGTGTTCGATGGTGACATTCCCTGGTGGTGTAATGTAGTTTCAGGCAGGGCTGCCCGCGTTCAGTAGTGACATTCCCTGGTGGTGTGATGTAGTTTCTTGTAGGTCTGCCTGTGTTCAATGGTGGCATTCCCAAGTGGTATAACGTAGTTTCGTGGAGGGCTGCCCGCGTTCAGTGGTGACATTCTTTATGGAAATAACGTAGTTTCATGTAGGTCTGTCCGTGTTCAATGGCGATCTTCCAAAGTGAGATAACGTTGTTAGGTGCAGCGCTTCCTGTGTTCAATGGTGACATTCATAAGTGGAATATTATAGTTTCATGTAGGGCTGCCCATGTTCAATGGTGACATTACCAGGTGGAATAATGTTGTCTCATGTAGAGCTGCCTGTGTTCAATGGTAACATTCCCAAGTGGAAATAACGTTATTTCATGTAGGGTTGCCCATGTTAAATTGTGACATTCCCGAGTGGAATAACGTAGTTTCATATAGGACCGTGTTCAATGGTGAGCCTTCCAAGTGGTATATGGTAATGTCAGGCAGGACTGCCAATGTTCAATTGTGATATTCTCAAGTACTATAATGTCATATAGGACTACCGGTGTTCAATGATGGCTTTCCCTAGCGCCACAACGTAGTTTCATGTAGAACAGCCCGTGTTCAGTTGTGACAATTCCAATTGCTATAATGTTGTTTCATTCAGTGCTACACGTCCTCGTTGAAAGGCAACAATACAACAATTATCCCAAATTAGATTTTTCGTGAAGAGTTGAACAAGGATCCGTCGAAGTATACGATACGATACTGGTCGTGTTAAATGATGACATAGTTTTATGTGATACTGATCAAGAGCATTTTGAATAATAATTCGCCAAGGTATCCGATGTAATGGTGTTCGTATTGACACACGATGCTGAGGCAACAAATGGTCGTTGTTTTTTGTTTGGTTTGTTATTTTACGTAGCACTCAGCAATATCCTAGCTATATGACGGCGGTCTGTACATAATCGAGTCTGGACTAGACAATCCAGTGATTGATATCATGAGCATCGATCCACGCAATTGGGATTGATGACATGCTTCAACCAAGTCAGCGAGCCCGACCCCGTTAGTCCCATGTTACGACAAGCATAGTCGCCTTTTACGGCGAGAATAGGTTGCTGAAGTCCTATTCTTTCCTGGTCTTCGTGGGTACAATATATGGTAACACTGTTCGGTACGACAGTTCGGAAAATTGCCTGAAAGCTTTTGCACGATTGCTTCATGTGGCATTAAATTACCCAGTAGTTATAATGGCACAATATCGTCTACACAATTGCCTTATTTGTATGAAAACAAACACCTCTAAAGTTACTTAGGTATATTCATGCATTTCCTTTCATAACACGTCGCAAATTAATCGCTAAACGCCTTGGGTCATAATCGCTTTCAAAATTACTTCTTTGGTGGTACATGTATTTGAAACATTTAATATTTCTCTCAACTTTACATGAAATGTGAGCTTGATAACTATCTGGCATTTGACGACATTTACAAAAGTGTTATTGTTGTTCTTCCAAATTACATCAAATTCGTGCTTCGCTGATGTATTAAAATTGACCCCCATTGTGTTGCAAAACGAACATATTTCTTAAGTGTTACTCTTTACCTGCAAATTCAAAATAAACATATCGTTATTAGTTTCAACAAAATCAGAAAACGTGCTATTGCCTGATCACTGGATCATGGATTGTCTGGTCCATGGATTGTTTACAGTCCGCCGTCATATGGTAGTACAATGTACTGCCGTGCGGCGTTAGGCAACAAACAAACACTTACTTTTTTATGCAAACTGTGTGATGTGAGTGGCAGATGTCTTAGCTTATGACGTGCTTGTAACCCCAACTGTCGCTGACCCAAGTAAGAACACAAATCATTAGAGTCAAACCGTGCAAACCCCATCTCAAAAATGATTTTAGCCAAGACACTCCTGTGCAGTAGCCACTAATTGCTGTTTGATGAAGACTATGCGTTAAACTGTATGTGTGATCACAATCGATACATGATTAGATGTTTTTGTATGTTATTTCTGGCCTGTTGTCTTTATAGATAAGGTCGGTCGTTATTGATCTTAACTGATTAAGAAGGGTCTTCTCGGTATGTCATTGCGCTTTGGATATGGTCTTCGGTTGTTTTTTCTCATTCACAGGTCATATTCATTTCTGTCCCAAATATTTCTCATCCAGGGTGGGGCAGACATAAATGGGTGGGCGTGTGAAATGACTTACCCTGTGATGTTAGGTAAGTCATTTTTACGTCTCCATTCTAGGTGTGTCCGTTCCTTGAATCTGTAACAGAGTGTGTGTATCCGCCCGAACACGTGTTTGTCGATTATGATAAATTCTATACCTGACAAGCAGGTACAGTTGTGTGCATACGATCAATGGTAAATAGCATTACCAACTTTTCCATTCATTCTGATTTTATAGGATAATTAGACTTGAAGCTGATATGACAATGCGTAAACGTAATTTGAAAAAAAAACATGAACACAAATCACATCATCCAAATTGTATTTTTCAAATATGACAAACTGAAATTTGGATCCAATTTTGCATGTAAAATGAGGCATTTTATAAAACGACTTTGTTTGCTCGAGTGATATTGATTTCTAAAAAAGCACGTCATTTTGCCTCAATCTCAAGTTTTGCAGTAAAATCCATGTTACTGCTCTGTTCTTGACCGATGAAACTAAAATCTTACAAATGTTTCATTATATAGATTACTCGTTTACAAAAGCTGATAGTAAACATATTTCAATTGCAACGCATGCAATAACATAAGGCATTGGCTAGCGGACTTTATAGCGTTATCTGGTCATGTGTGAAGCAGAAACCATGGATTTGAAATGTTTTAGCAGAATATTGATCTACTGGGCTGTCTTGACATCTGTATTCAGAATTATGTGTTAGAAAACTAAGTTTCCCTTCGCCAAATTTTCTTTGTGGATGAATAACTGCGGTATTGTCAGAGAAGAAGGAAAGAAAGTTTGGGGATCAATCACCCAGATTAAACTAGCATGCACGGTATTTTGAGCCATTTTACTTGCCAATAACGTTCATTTGTTTGGGTCTCAGTTTCGCACGTTGGTTCGCGGTGGTATTAAGATCTCTGTTCTAAATAGTAGCTTCCAGCGCCGAAAAACGTCGATCGTCAATTTATGGAGAAACGCAGAGTTGACAGTTTGATTTCAAATTAATTAGGAATTCGATGCAGAAAAACATCTAACGATACCACGTTTCGGGACATGACTTTTTCTGAATTATATGAAGCATTAAATTAAGTTTCATGTAACTTGGTTTCAAAGTGTTAGTGTTATGAAAGCAACGGTAGGAGGAAAGCATTGGCCACTCGCAGCGAATTGTAATCTAGTTTGGTTACCGCTCATGCACAGTAATACCAAACATACGTAATTCCTCCTTACAAGTCGACTGATATACAATCATCTACAGCACAGTTGCAAAAGATTGAAAAATAGTAAATATACAAAAGTCTCGAGTAAATGTCAATACTAGTAAAAAATCTGATTGCCGAAGTAATTGCTTGAAATATATACTTTTCAAAAAAAAGATATTACATCAAGTTCCAAGGGCATATATTTTACTTTGAAAGGCAGTATCACAAAGAACAATAACAAATACATTGTCTGAGGTCATAAGCGAATCATGTCTCTAATAAGACTGATACCTTGATCACAAAATGAAACGGCAATGATAATGAACAGCACGAGGTGGTGTCAGATTGTTAATACCGGGTATGTCCACCATGAGCGTCTATCATTGCCTGACGTCTCCTACCCATAGAAGCAATGAGATGTTGCACTGTGCGTGGTGGGATATTCTGCCATTCCTGGTGTAGGACCTGGGACAGTTCTTGGAGTGTTCCTGGAGGTGGAAAACGTTGTCGAACTCGCCTGTCAAGAACATCCCACAAATGTTCAATCGGTGAGAGATCTGGTGATCGGGCAGGCCAGGGTAGCACATTGATGTTTTTCTTTGCAGGTACTCCTGACACATACGTGCAATGTGCGGTCTGGCATTATCATGCTGGAAAATCCCTCCATGACGGTGCAGAAATGGCACAACGTGACGTTGCAAGATCTCATCCCTGTATCGTACGCCTGTCATTGCACCTGCAACTTGCACTAGATCTGTTCGGCCATTGTGAGTGATACCGGCCCACACCATCACACTTCCGCCACCAAAACGGTCGGCCTGTTGCACACAGTTAGCAGCGTAACGTTCATTACGCCTCCTGTAAACCCTGGCTCTTCCATCAGCCCTGTTAAGTATGAAACGGGACTCGTCACTGAAGAGAACTGTTCTCCACCATGCACGTGGTCGAACACGATGACGATTACTCCACTGAAGGCGTTCAGCGTAATGACGTGGGGTCACGACGTTGCGTCTAACAGGCCTACGTGCTCGGATTCCTGCTTCTCTCAATCGGTTGCGAACTGTCTGATCGGAGATGCGTCTCAACCCAGGTATGCTGTTTACTGTTTGAGAAGCTCTTCTAAAGCGGTCGCGAAGATGCTGAAGTCGGATGTAGCGATCTTGTACAGGGGTGGTAACTCTTGGTCTGCCTGCTCTAGGTCGATCATTAACACTTCTTGTCGTTGAGTACCGTATCCATAGCCTGTTGATGGTTGCGCGGGACACATTCATGGCTGTGGCAACAGTTTGTTGAGTCTGTCCTGCCTCCAGACGGCCTATTGCGTTGTGACGTTGCGCTTGAGTCAGACGTGGCATTCTTTCATCAAGCAATACAGACAAACAGGTGAAGTGACGGGATTGAAAACCCTGCAGCTTTATACCCCTTTGTCACACACTGACTGCACGTGCAACGGAGTCAAGTTCAGTTGCACGTGCAAACATTGGGCACGTGTGGATCATTTTGTCGACCGTGTCTCGTAAGTGATTCGTTTGGGCGACATGTTCTTTCTTTTGAGTACCACTGTGCAGGAAATGCCTCGCTTTCTAATTATGCATCATATTTTCCACATTTTATTCACTCACAATAATTTTGGACTGATTTTTCTGAATGTAACATTTCTTTTTTTGAAGAGTATATGATAATTTGATTCGAGCATCTGGAAAATACAGTAACCAAATACGAGGTGTCCGTACTGTGAAATTGTGATGTTACTGCCAACAAAACGGCCTAGTTGCGCTTTGGGTGTTTTTGCTGCCTGTTTTAAATCAAATTTTTAAATATGTGTCCTTTAAGTATGAATTCGTCAACAGACGGCTCTCAAGACTTGCATTTGCTGTTGGTTATGGGAGCCTATTCTATGCAGAAATCCATACGTACAGGGTTGGCCTAATTAAGAAATCATTCAAGGAAAATATTTATGATATTATATATTACCAATTGAAGTATTATTACATTTTCTGCAAATACCCTTGCGATGTTTGGACAAAAAATACTCTTTATGATTCAGTCCGTTTTCATTTTGTGTTACACACAAGTTGTTGTATGTTTCTGTGTTGACGACTTTTTAATATTTATAGGTAAAATAATACACCTGTCATACTGTTATTACTAACTGCTTTTGACGTGTCCCAACGCTTATTTGATGACTGACTTGGATATGCGACATTACTGTTTATATGTCCGACGGCGGTCTGTGTGATCTCTGAACAGTGGAGTAAACGTGAAACAAATAACAGTGCATAAGATAAGATAAGACTTTATTATCTCAAAGAAAATTCATATTGCACAGTTGATTATTAAAAATATGACATTAAAATATGTACATCAGAAATTAAGACACTGTATAACCTCAGGTCTGTTCAGGTTGGCTGATTCGTTGGTGTTGGTACAAAGGATGTACATTTGCACATGACATGTATACACTGGGTGAGCATAACAAATTACAGACAGGATACACAAACAATGTACTTCTCTTCCCACGAATGGTTCTTGAAGACTCATTACAGATACGAGAAGCTGAATAACCAACCAATCGCTTGGTGTAACTACATGTAATAGTTCAATAGAAGCTCTTTTTAGGTAGAATATTACATTTTACATTATTGCATTGCCAGTAATTTACTGACTGCTCTGCTTGGGGTCAATTGAAAGGCGATTAACATTTTGCAGCCGACCACTTTGCAGCCAAACGCATTCAATGTATTGTCCATGTACACACCGGGTGACACATTAATTATTCTGTGACAATTGTCGTTTCGAGACCATTCGAAGAAGGCTCATCGTCATATTAGCAATATTGTTAATTGCGTTTTGTTTTTTTATCGGTGTGAGATGATGACAAAATCTGTAAAACATGAGAGTGATGATTAAATCGTGCGTTAGACAACAGGACGATGGAACAGCATGTATTGTCTGAGCATCGATCCATCTGATTTTTCTAACATTATGTCGCGCAGGGAACTTGTATCTACTTTCCGAACAATATCGAAGGGTAACGAGAACTATTGCGTTCTTTTATTCATTATGAAGATGTGTTCTATGTAAAGGTTTACCGAATTAGGTCACGGCCTCTGAACAGCGCATCTGCGAAATTAGGAAGAAACATCACGATGGAGCTCCATAGACAAGTGTTGGAAAAGACACGGAACATTGACACGGGATGTGGCTTTCCAGATACATGTTCAAGACACACAAAAAAGAGAACAAAGGAGTGTCGGTCATCAATTTCAATACCGTAGTTAACCAAGTATAAACATAATAAGAATGTACATGCATGTTGAGATGGTTCATACGTCAACTTAAAATGTACATACATAACAGATTGAACATATCAATACATATACTGTAAACTACGGTTATAAAGAACTCAAAGGGACCACTCATTTTAGTTCGTTATAACCGTAGTTTGTGATAGTGAGTGAGTTGGGTTTGATGCCGCTTTTAACAGTATTCCAGTTATATCGCGGCGTAGTTCGGAAAAAGAATATATAGCACATATACAGCAAATGGCAGGGGAAAACCAGTTCGTTATATCCGTCTGTTCGTTATAAGCGTGTTCGTTATAAACATAGTTTACTGTAAGTTCATATCAATGTTCAGTGGGTTTAATTCGAGTGAAGAAGGTTGGACACATGGTCAGTGTAGTCTATGTCAGATCGTGGTTAATGAGGTCGTCCTTCAGTGAGTCACGGCGGGCGTCGTACTGGCAGTAAAACACGTCGCTCACAGGGAGGAACAGAAGGATGGCCATACAATCCCAGGATGCTGGCATTTGCGTTAGACTGCTCCCTTTGAAATAGATAGACCTCCTCGTATACGTTAGGGTCTTCCTGGCGAGCTCATTGATTTTGCGGTGCCACCCTTCAGAAATTATTGTCAGTCCAAGCGCCCAAAGTGGTTTGAGATGTCAGGATTGAACTGCCTCCTCTCGACCAACGAACTCAATCATTTTGCTATACACTGAAGACATTTCAGGATACGTCCATGCATAATAACTTTTAGTTTTAGTGTTCGGGAATGTTTGAAACTTTGTTTGATCCGACATTTCTGTGGTCTTCTGTGGTCAAGGCAAAATTTATAATCATGGATGCCACCAATATAAACTCCATGGTTCATACCATAACTGCTGATCACGAATGAACATGATTAGCAGTCAAGATAAGATGGTTCACACAAACATTGGGACGATTAGTTAACACTGCACGTCTCTTACCCTTCAGAGAATGTGTGCACCCCATACAGCATGGAACAAGGCTTCTGCCTCCCCGAGAGAAAACGCTGACACAATATTCATCGTTCATGACCTTTGAACACAAATCGCAACACCAAGAATAATCTTAGAAATAATTTGATTTGATTTAATCAAGCATTTCATGTCTGCATTCTATTGAGAACACTGAGAGATGAATGACGAACGTCTCCAACAAAACGTCAATAAGACCGATGATGAAGGAGATGTGTGAGTGTGTATTTTAGACCAGCGGTTGCCTAATCGTTTTAACACTTCCATCACAGCCGTCAGGGGTAGGCGAGATCAGATATTGGTTATGTATGTTGATTCATGGGTTTCAATCATGTCCAGGGGCGAGAAATGACCACATATATATTGAAATTGGTGCTTTGATGTACAAATCAAATGTTTAACGTAGACTCTCATCAGCTGATGATATGAAATAATTAAGAAGTCAAGCGGACTGCCCGAACAAATATCCCTTTTGCTTGCTTTGAATCCAAACATTACAGCTTCGTGGCTTAGGAAATTAAGTCAAGGGTCTTTGACAGCCCGAAATTAGCTGATCAAAAACATTTCTCTAATATTGATCGGTGGCGAAAGCACTTGAATTGATACAATATGAAAAGCTACACTTTCCTTGCCAGTTTGATTAAAGCTGCCAAATACCATGGTTGGGTTGGTCGGGAGTGCCATAACTCTGATGATGAAATAGAAAGGAGGTCTGCGGAATAAGAATCGTCTCAAGGCAGGGCCAGGGAGGCCATTGCGAGGCCAGGGACTCCTATAGATAAGCTAAGGAGCCGCCATAGGATGTCATCAAATTGACAGACCAAATGTAGTGTGCGGGGCATATCTATTGTTGTATAATATTTTTGTATTTACTTCTATTCTGATATTTTAAGCGCTCGGAAATGTCAGTAGAGGGCATCGATTATATACCTTCTTGGTAGATTGATTTCTAGCATGTTGCACAAAAGATGACGTTATCGCACTTTTGAAAGGCGTCTGTCAACGTTGAACTGGAATAACTTCATCTAACCTATGATGTGAACAGTGGACAGTTGTTTTCCTTGCGGTTCAAACCAAGAGCATTTTAAATGACACATCATTCAGGTACTAGACATCATAGCAATTTAAGAATATATCAGTTCAAGTTAGCAGCACGTTAGAAAGTTATGAATCACACATGATGGACAATTTAAACTTTCGTTAGGAATACTTGTTTTTCGTTTCTGTCTGTATTGTATTTTTTTACATCATCTATGTCAGATTGTTGGCGGATATTTATATATGTTGATACATGCTAATGATGATAAGGAATAGGAGAATGTACAGTTATAGCGGTCACACTTTAAGTCCTGTGTTATTCAGCTTTGTTTATATATTAAACGAAGCAGCATCGTCATCGTTTCAGATCAGATATTTCAAAATGAGCAGGAATTAATCTTCTCCGCTTCAGACAATTTCAAAATTCGTACTGGAGTTGTTTCCCTGGCATATGTGCTGCAGGGGTACACCAGAGGTTGCATTTGTTTGCCTGCATGTTTAAAGGTACATTCCACTTTCAAGGGCTCAAGGGTAATGTTTCATGAGTGAAAATTTAACTGCGAGCAGTAGTTCATTGTTGAGTGTGTGGAAGGGGGTTCATGGCGTACTATCAATCCCTAAAACGTTGACCAGACCAGACCGTGGTTGATAGTTTGAATAACGATCCACGTCCTAACGGTACGATGGCATAATCAGCAAGTTGTAATGTAACTAGCCATGAATCAATAAAAAATCGATTTGATCATTTCTAGCACCCGAACGCCATGTATCGACGTTTATGACAACAAACACGTGGCATTGGATATGTACATGTAATAGTATATTCAGACAGGGCATCTCTGGGCTCACTGAGAAAGGACCGTCTTTAACTACGCCACTGATAAAGTTATCACTGCCTCCGACTGCTCACAGTGTAGTGATGACGCTGACGTATTGCTGAGTTATCCTGAAAATATAGTGAAGGGTAATGCGTGTTGTGAATCACTGCTCTTATTTAAGATCAATGAGTGATGAACATGAGAAAATATTGAACATATAAAAAAAATATCCGTACATCAAAAATATATATTTTATACGGAAATGGTATATGTGGAAACGATACTAGTTAATTGTATTTGGTTCTATTCCGGACAATTCACTGAAATTGATTTTAGCGCAAAGGGTTTTTGAAAAATTAACAGGGACGTTGACAAGACTGTTTTTATTGATTACCAATGATATGTACAACGGTAAGAGAGCAGATAACAATTAGACTAGAAGTAAAACATGTCAGACGAAGCAAAAACTAAGAGAAAAGTCGATAGAATCAGTTACAAATACAATTGTAGACGTCCTTGATTGAATTCGCCTGGCGGTGGCACGCTCAACCACACTGGTACATTTCATTCCACGGTTCTAAACCGACTGACAAAAACATGGCGATCCTCTTACTCCAAACTAATGAAAATTCCGACTACCAATATCCCAGATTACGATTAAATTAAATTCGCTGGAAGAATCCTGCATTCATACGCTTTTCCCTTACGTTCGCTTTTCCCATAACTCATCCCTAGCCTTTTTGTTTAGTGACATGCAAAAATAGATAATACCCGAGTTATCTCCCCCAATTGGCACTCTCCTCTCCAATGGCCGCCCTATAAACAATCATTATCACGGTAATCGGGCAATGCAGTGAATGGCAAAGAGCGCATTCTCTGTATTTTGTCGGGCATCAAGCGACTCCGGGCCGGAATGCCGGTTAGCAATGGTCATAACCCGAGGCGGATGGTTAGGATGGACTCACAGTTGATATAGTAGCAAGGGATTAGGGTTTATGTGCGTCTTGTGAAGAAATCTCACCCTCGCAAAGCGGCGTGAATGAGGCCATGGGGATATGAATATTGTCAACTAGTTTTGCCTTTTATTACTTACACTTCAACGCCAGAGAAATTTCCTTTTTGACATTTCTCTCAGTGATGATTTGTATTCCTCTTTACTGACACCTAGCTTAGGCAAACTGGCAGCTGTTATTGAATATCATCTAATCAAGGATACAATAAATAATACAAAGTATTACTCTTAGGGGAATAGTAATCAATTCGAATATTTTAGCAAAACCTTTGTGGGAAAATGGCACTTTTGAATAACAGATATTGTTCAGTTAAGCGTTATTAAATATGAACGCATACGTGACAAGTTACAATAGCCAAATGCTATTGATAGTCACACCGTGTTTCTTTTAGTGGCAATCAGGTGCTCGCGTTATTCAAGTCAATCCAGTGATTAAAAGACACAAAAACAAAAGGAATTTAAGGTGGCGTAGATTATTCCAATTGTCATTGTCTCCGTGAAGAAGTTGAAAAGAACAACTATCAAATTATATAGACGGATGACGATGATAGAAGTACGTTCAGGGTTTTGTTCATACGATATTACTTACTTATTATTGACAGAAGAATGTTTAAACGATGGTACGCACACATGTACGAAACGAAGCTTTGTTTTCGAATGGGTACAGAACTAAAAATGTGATTGAGAGGAGATAAGATACACTGGCTGGAATCGAGGATGCATACATGTCCGTGATAGCATCGTTAACTTATGGGGTATCCATGGATACACTGTAGCCAGAAACGCGTCTGATGATACATTGTATATAAAGGAACCAACAACTACTGCAAACAATGGTTTCTGTTCTAACACTGTATGTGGTCTCTGTTTTAACACTGTATGTGGTATCTGTTGTAACGCCGAATGTGATCTCTGTTGTAACACTGTAGGTGGTATCTGTTGTAACTCCGAATGTGATCTCTGTTGTAACACTGTATTTGATATTTGTTGTAACACCGAATGTGATCTCTGTTGTAACACTGTATGTGGTCTCTGTTGTAACACCGAATGTGATCTCTGTTGAAACACTCTATGTGGTCTCTGCTGAAACACTGTATGTGGTCTCTGTTGTAACGCCAAATGTGATCTCTGTTGTAACACTGTATGTGGTATCTGTTGTAACACTGTATGTGATATTTGTTGTAACACCGAATGTGATTTCTGTTGTAACACTGTGTGTGGTCATTGCTGTAACACTGTATGTGTTATCTACGGTAACATTGTATACGGTCTTTGCTGTAACACTGAGTATATGGTCTCTGTTGAAACCCTGTTTTAAGTGTTCTGCGTTCGACATTGTGAGGTCATATGTACACTCTTAACTATCATCTTTGATATGTGAAATTTTGTATTGTTTTGACTATTGTTCTGAAAATAAAACATAATAAACTAGAACCTTTTTAAATAAGTTTTTGTTTCTTCGGTCTCCACATTTGTATGCAGATACTACATCCCTAGTGAAATAATACTTGAATTTCATCGCCATTGCAGCAATATCTCTGGGGGATTTATCGACAGTACAGAGCACTGCGCTGCCCTGGGGAACTCGTGTTGTTTGGTTATAATGATGCATGAGTTATCTGAAAGATAACTAAATTGAATGCATTATTCTTTGATATACTTTGCAGTTTGATATTGATCAAAAAGGAAATATCTCATGCGCTTTCAACCATTACTGATGAAAAAGAAAAGGATTGTCAGTACATACAGAACGTGTACCTGAGACAATATCTAGCAACTTGTGGGTGCTTGCTTGCTTGTTGGGATTAAGGTGATATAGTAAATTAGGATTTCAGATTTAGAGTGAATGTTGTTTTACGACTCAGCACGTCGTCAGTTGTATTATGGCGGCCTGTTATTGATATAGTCTAGGCCTTGCGCACCAGACAAGAGTGAAATACTGAGGCACAACTTGCATGGGAATCCTCAAGGTGTGAATTTGATGACTTAACAGCTCGCCCGTGTTTTTGAATAATATCGGATCTCTGTTGAAGCTGACGTCAAGGCACACAATGATCGGAGGAGGGATGATTCATTACCATGGTCGAATCCACAGGTGACAGGAATCTTGGCACGAAGTTGTTCATCTATGCATTGTTCTACATCTGTTTTGGGAACCAAACCTTAGGTCTGTCCAACCGAAACTTTACAGTTACTTTACTTCAGTGACAGATATGAACATATCGTCCATTGCGAATACTATAGAACACATCTAGCATTGTGATCACAATAGAAGACATCTAGCATTACGATCACTATAGAAGACATCTAGCACTACGATCACTATAGAAGACATCTAGCACTACGATCACTATAGAAGATATGTGCATTACGATCACTATAGAAGATATGTGCATTACGATCACTATAGAAGCTATGTGCATTTCGATCACTATAGAAGATATGTGTATTACGATCACTATAGGAGATATGTACATTACGATCGCTATAGAAGATATGTGCATTACGATCGCTATAGAAGATATGTGCATTACGATCACTATAGAATATATGTGCTTTACGATCGTTATAGAAGATATGTGCATTACGATCGCTATAGAAGATATGTGCATTACGATCACTATAGAATGTATGTACATTACGATCGCTTTAGAAGATATGTGCATTACGATCGCTATAGAAGATATGTGCATTACGATCGCTATAGAAGATATGTGCATTACGATCACTATAGAAGATATGTACATTACGATCGCTATAGAAGATATGTGCATTACGATCGCTATAGAAGATATCTGCATTACGATCACTATAGAAGATATGTGCATTACGATCGCTATAGAAGATATGTGCATTTCGATCGCTATAGAAGATATGTGCATTACGATCGCTACAGACGATATGTGCATTACGATCGCTATAGGAGATATGTGCATTACGATCGCTATGGAAGATATGTGCATTTCGATCGCTATAGAAGATATGTGCATTTCGATCGCTATGGAAGATATGTGCATTACGATCGCTATAGAAGATGTGCATTACGATCACTGTAGGATACATCTACATAACAATCCAAATAGAATGCATTTGTTATACGAACGCTATAGAATACATCTTGCATTACGAACACTGCAGAATACATCTGGAATGGCGATCACTGTAGAATACATCTGGAATGGCGATCACTGTAGAATACATCTGCATTACAATCCAAATAGAATGCATTTGTAATACGAACGCTATAGAATACATCTTGCATTACGAACACTGCAGAATACATCTGGAATGGCGATCACTGTAGAATACATCTGGAATGGCGATCACTGTAGAATACATCTGCATTACAATCCAAATAGAATATATCCGCATTACGATCACTGTGGGATACATCTGCATAAGGAAGCCAATATAATACATCTCTGTCACTACAGAATACATCTTGCAGAATGACTACTATAGAATACATCTTGCATTACGATCACTGTAGAATACATTTGCATTGCAATTCAAATAGAATTCATCTGCATTACGAAAATTTAGAATGTTTATCCGCCTATTCAATTCAATCATTCAAGGCAGAAACGTGTAGCATGTAGTGGCAACTAAATCACCTCCCCAGCACCACATTCTAAATGACTTGTATAATTGAAAATCGAAATTAGCATATCAATCTCTACCCTCGAGGACATGTCTCACGTTATCTGATACCAGTGTCAACCTACATAAGTTTCTCGTAATTGCACAGCAAACCTGACGAGAGACTTGCAGATTTTAGCCAAAGGCTTTAGTGCTTTCAAACAGTGTGAATAGTTCCCTTATGTTTTCTTGGCAAAAAATCAAACGGGATAATTTGATCTCCTGGCGAACAAGTTCGAGAATAAGACTTGAAATCTACACTTACAAAACTGTGAACTTAGTGTCCCGTGAAATTGATCCCGAATCGAAAAGGGTAACATAATAATGTTATCGGAGAATTTGTTTTTATTCAGTGAAAATCGTACAGATATTATTCATGGCGACTTAATGGAATTTAAACAAGGTGTGTGATAAAGGCATTGCGAAATGAAAGTGACATTTGATGCACGGCCTGATTTGATCTTGAACAATACGACTTTGGTCTTTGTCTTTGTATCTTTTCTTCTTGTCAGGAGAGACAGTATACAACCGTCATCTTTCAATTCGAATCGATCTTACAATGTGAACTCCTGCTTCTGAAACAAAGACGCTGTCTTTTGCTATAGAAGACATAGCGTACATCGGGGCACACATGTGTGAAACTCATTCCTGTCGATATGGTAACGTACATATACTCCCCTACTCACTCACTCATCCACCCACTCACTCACCTAAAAAGAGATTGAGTAGTTAACTTGTTTCACGAAAGACACGTACGATTTCTATTTCCACAAATATACAGTTCAATGTTCGCGGCCAATAGAATAATATGGATAATTTATTAAGCAAAGCGGCGTTAAAACATAGTGCCCGCATTACAAAGTACTTCATTTTCAACATCTCCATCGATCTCATGATCAAGCACATCTAAATAATAAAACAACACTGTGTTAGGGAAATAGGTCAGTTTGAGTACTGACATAATGCACGATAAATATATGACATAAATTTTCCTCCCTGTAAATAATAACTCACTTAAAAATAAACATGTAAAATCTTTAGTTTAAGAGGTGGGTGGGTGGGTGGGGCAGCCCACAGAGTGGAGAGGGTCAGCCATGAGCGCACACAGGAGTGTATCCTTGCGCCATTCCACGTTATGACAATATAATCCATGTCGCTGATTACTTTCGGTTTAACATCTCCACCAATCTCAAGCACATGTAAATAATGAAACAGTTGGGGGAATAGGTCAGTTTTATTACTGGCATAAAACAAAATAAATACACCACATAAAATGTATTCCAAACTCCCACACGCTGCCATAACCATACCCTTGGCAAAACTCAGCTCACACAGACACAGCTCACTCCTGATACCCATGGAGCGTTCAAACGAATTGGACTTCCAACCGCCGCGTTATTTGATTAGTCATGGTGACACACCTGGACCGAAGGCGAACGTGCATCTGCCTCTCCTGAACGGATGTCCACTATAATCAACAGGGTGATATCGACAAATACCCAACACCATCTTCAATGCCTTCACATAGGTTAAGTGATTGACCTTTTATTATATACTTCAGTGTGAAAGACTTAGTTTTCCGAAGTTAAGAAAAGTGATGTCTTCATTGCAGTGGACATAACACATGATATTTCACTGCAGTCAGCATAACACTTTGACGGAACTATTGTCATTATCGTATGTGTCTAGCACAAAAACGTTGACGTCCTTTTACGCTAGTTCCACATTGAAAAGACAAAATAATGACAGATGGTCTTTTATGGAGATAATATCACTTCTTGACGTTTGTTAATCTCTCGAAAATGTTTCGTTATAAACTGGAGTTTGCTTAATATTTAACTCATCAATTTTCGCGACCCACAATATTTTTGGATACGTTTGTTTATATTTTTAAAGATTTTGCAAACACAAAACTACCTTTTAAGTCGCAAATACAGGGTTGGTGGGGGATGGTGGTGAACCGTCCCTGTGGGTTAGGTAGGGAGAATTTAGGTTTCAAGGTTTTACATTTGTAATGAAATAATTAAATTTTCAGGAAGACAACTTCACAAAAAGTATATGATAAATAGGACATTCCATGCGTCTCGTGAAATGTCACGTTCCATTCATCTTCTGGCTACCCCACTCGTGAAAATAGCTCCTTTCCACCGTCACTCAGTGAGAGAAACATGATATTTCACTCGACACATGGAATGTCCTATCTATTATATACTTTTTGTGAAGTTGTCTTCCTGAAAATTAAATTATTTAATTATTATCCTCTATATTTTCGTCTCTGTAAGTGAACAGGTGATGACATTATGAAGTCGCTCTGCATATCACACAACCTCTTGAGAGCGGACACTAGACATAGTGGCGATCCGTGTAATGCAAACATGGGTAGTGATAGTTTCCCCAGCCCGAACTAAATTGTCTTTTTGTGTGACGCACAGTTATCTCTTCACAGTTAGCGCACCATTCTACATAGCCTATGCACAGCCGGTTTCTATTCGTATCTGTTTCAAAACTGTGCTGAAGCAAGGTTGACTTTCTGAAGAAGGTGAAGAATACTGTCACACATGCAGGTCTAAAAGGCTACATTAAAGTGACAGATCATGTCCAGTCTCTGATATATTCCAACTAGGATCTGCATGGTGATGGGGAGCTTCTGCATTGGTGGTTTTCCTTTCGATCGGAAAACCCTTTTCTTGACCAGGGCGAATGACTAGTCACATAGTGGGTTGTCAAGCCTAGGCTCCAGATGGAGAAATTTCACAACGTTGAGATTGTCAGGTATACTGTTTGCACTAATTGACCTGGCGAGGAAAGGACAGTACCGAAGTAACGTTGACCCACTTACTGGCACCGGTGAAAGAGCCAAGTGAAAGCAGAATCGGAAGTAGATCTTTACCAAAGATGTTTAGGTCTTCTTAGTGGACATGGCATATGCTGACCTCTTGTAATGGCCACCTCACTGTCTAGGTGCTGGAATTCTGTGCTCACTGGTCCTGTAGCAATAGGTGTCAGTTGAATTCTGTACATCGTTAACAGCCAGAAGAATCTACGAAGTATACACATGATCATTGTGTTGGAAGATGTACCCTTATTCATTCATTACGTTGTTGTAGTGTTGTCTGTGTATACAACAATGTGTCGATGGCCCCATCTCGACGCCCAACGCTCCGCCGAGACGCCACCAGTAGCCAATTCTTTTCTATTGATATGCACATCGCTTAAATTGTTGATATCTTTTCGCCACGCCGGGAAGGACCAATCGCCATGAAACGCACTGCCGCCGCTAGTTTCGCACGCATCAGTTGACAATGCATAATATGACATGGGTTCCCCTTGAATTGCGAAGGTAGTCCCGTTAAAGGCCCCACAGAACTCCACCATCGAATATCTTCCCTCGCTTGAGATCCGAAAGTCGCGTGATGGTATTTACGTCTTACGTTTACGTCAGTAGTACACAAGTCAGTCAAGCGCCCGAGGAACGATCGCCTGCCGCCACGTGTTGCACGTTTACCAATCAAACTGATCAAGTAACACTTTGTTGTCTTCGTGTCTCCAATGTAATGTAACCAATGCTGTAATTCAATCAGTCTGTCTTGAGGAAACCTCAGAGTATCATACAAGCGTTTAATTTCGCTTCCAAGGAACCATATGATCTGAGTAGGGGGCACATACTTATCATTGTCAATCATAAACCCAAGACTTTTGAGTGAGTTCTTTTAGGCACCATGCAGCTATTTACACCCCGATTTAGTTGCAGCTATGATCAGGAGGTCATCGAGATACACAAGAGCGAGAGCCAGGTCCCTTACGATTCAGTATATTGGTTATACAAGAGTTAAAACTCTGACATGTTTCTGGGCTGTAGCCTAGTATCTACCAAATACATTACACGATTCTGCCCCTCGAACTTCCATTTTCAGCCGAGAGCATCATAACAGTCTGGGTGGACCGGGACACTGCGGCATGTTTAAGGTCAATCTGTGCCATATATCCGTTTCTAGGACACAATTTTACGGCTTGTCTGTGTTATCAAAAGTCATGTTATTGGTACACACTTAGTCATTGACACTTTCTCCAGCATTCCTGCTGCAGTCGTGGATCCGACGTATATCGTTACAATCAGACTTGGGCACAGCTCTCAGTCTACTGACGATCGTAGGCTTCTCGTATATTAGATCGTTTTCAGCCTCAAGTTCGCTGAGAATCTGTTGTGCCATCTTAGAAGCATTGTCAACACATACATGAGATTTGGAATTTTGACAATCTATGTTTTTTAAAGTTCAACACGAGGATCTGTTATCCTGAAACCGCTAGTAATACCTGTTAGTATAAAGCCTCGATTACAGTCTCCCTCTAGCTCTTCCTACCACCTGTCAATGGCACTGGTCAGAGGGCTTGGCTATCGTTGCTATTTGCGGCTACCAAACCGTAGGGTTGGTCAGATGTCGCTGCATGGTCATGAGCATGTTCCGGATGGATACCTTGGCAATATATACACACATGAGCAAATCTGCATTTTGTAAAACGACAACCTGCATGGTTTTGAATGTATAAGCACTCTTCTCCGCCATAAGTTGAAAGGATAGGTCTCCTGTTCTGATCACGGGTTGTTATAACCAAAGAAAAGAGCATAGTATAATTGTCAATGTCAGACCAGTTAAGAACAATCTATTTGATTTCTCCTGTATATATGCTCAAATAGCATGACTGATGGTATCGTGTGCTGTAGCAAATAATCACCGGTGTATGAGGTATAATTAAGGTAATCAAGGATATCTGGTTGACCAAATTTCTTATCCTTAATCAATTGACTCAGGATCTTAGCGTTAGCGGAGACCCACTGAACTGCTGTTACCCCTTCTGGCTTAAGTTTAGAGCGTGGTGAATTTCTGAGTGCTGAGTGGCCTCCTGACCCTGAAAGATCTAGGGCATCTTCATTATCTTCAACAACTCTTTTAGGCTAAGTTACAAAGTATTGTATATAAAGGGGTTTGTCACCTGTATGCAAGACGGTATTACATCCCTCAACACCGCCTGCAGTATGTCTCTCAGCATTGAGGAGCCAATTGAGCCGAGGAGGCTGTTCAACTCTGGCCAGGTCATTCGTAGTGCTGTATTTCTCCCTGTTGGACTCCCTGCTGTCTCCCTGTTGTCCAGTGAAGCAGACAGAGTGGAGGGAGCACATAGGCGTGTTTTCTTGCGCCACCCCACAAAAAAAAAATCACTGAAGCTGATTATTGTAAGTAATAAAATTTACTGAACAGGTTTGGTTATTCTCACCTTATTGAAAATATTGCAAATGAGTCGAGTGAGTGCATGTAGTTCAACGTCACTGTCAGCAAGGATCTACCTGTTTCAAGGCGGTCTACCAGTAATCTGGAACCGGCAATCTAATGGATGACTATATGGGCAACGACCAAAGCCATTTGGGTAGCTGACACATAAATCGTCAAGTCACGAGGCAATACAACGACATGAAAACTCATATTTCCCCAAAAAAATCTTTGACTACAAGTCACCCGAATGAAATGCGTATAAGGTGTGTTAACATCGATCATGTATCTCTCATTTTCAACGTGAAGCCAAAAACAAGTGATGTTTTTATTCATGTGGATTCTTAATAAAGATTACGAATAAAACTAAGTGATGGGAGTTGCAAATATCAAGAATATTTTCACCGACACAATCTCAAAGAAAACAGCGAGTAGTTTTCTTGTGCTGACAAAAACTGAGCATTTTGGTCAAAGGAAACGGCTTCTATTGACCAATAAGCGTCGCAAAATGTTATCGAAATGTAGGTAACACTGTTGCAAATATGAACACATTATTTACGAGCATAATGTCAACGACTTGCCAGAAATCCCACATTTGATAGAAAGCTAGAGCACACAGTCTGTGTTTCAAGTAAAATGTAGTTAAATGTATCGAAATTGTCGTTATGATTGAACTAGTTTCTTTAGGTAATTGAACGTGGATTTTAAGTGAGCTTATGTCCGTCGTTCCTTCGTCTAAAACTTTTCCAGTTTGTCATGTCTCAAACCACAATGGATATGTACATGTAGCATACGGATGATCACATCGTAGAATTCCAGTGATATCATTAACATTGCTGGCAGGGCAGAAATATTGAAAATGGCGTTTTTGCATGTATTATTAAGAAATTCGATTACTATCAAATTT
Organism: Haliotis rufescens; assembly: GCF_023055435.1. NCBI lineage: Eukaryota > Metazoa > Mollusca > Gastropoda > Lepetellida > Haliotidae > Haliotis > Haliotis rufescens. The sequence continues at coordinate 52,036,205 of NW_025963779.1, read as the reverse complement.
TTGACAGGACCTTTGCAACTGAAAATGTGTGGATCTCATTTACGAAATCTCCGAATAGCCTTCACAGATCTACAAATTTCTCAGATTTTTTTTTTAAATGTCCCCCACGGCAACCATATGGGAAATGCAGTTTTGACATACGACACTTCACTCATGTTTTTTCTGCGTGTACTAGTTTTATATCTTTTAAACTTTTTATTTGCAGGTCTTTGAAAGGCATTGAGAAGTGATACACATAAGGAAGAGACTATTGTCTATTACTAATCACCTATCAGCCCCAATCATCTGTTGGCTTACCTTGTTAGTTTCTCCCCTTTGTTATTTTCCACCTTTTGTTATCTTATTATTCTGTTGTCCTTACCTGTACCTATATATGTTCTCTGCCTCATGACATTCATTCACCTGATGAAGGAGTAAGCATATACTCCGAAACGTTGTGTTCCTCATAATAAAGAAGTTGACATACATATATTCTCTTCCTATTATTTGCAGTCTATATTTGGCATAGATCAAGATTCATACATGAATGTGTATACATTGTACTCCAATAATTACTATCGGTCCTAACATTTGCCCTCTAATGCTCATATGTTGCAGCTCCCTTATCACTACTGTCATGAAGATGTTGACACTGTATGTGCCTACTGATCCCACCTGTACCATTCAAATTGTTCATAGACGTCAGAGCAGCTTGTCTGCCACGGTAATCTTATACAAATGTCCTAACATTCAGAATATAGGGGTTATGTAGCATACAGAGAACATGATCGTTGTCTTACCCTTTTTTAATCTTTCTTTGGGTCTCATTTTCATTCCCTTCGTGATATTAATGAAACAACTTGATTACTCAACCTTAGTGTGAGCTACAGAGCTACTGGCGTTTTCTTTTCAATACGTACAAGCGTTCATATGTTGGTACATGTAATGTACCTACCCACATCTTGTTTCACAGATGAATTGTTTAATCTTAAATTATATGCAAGAATTCGGGTCGGTGCATTCTCGCCTTCGTTTACTTGCTCACTTCTGTAAACAGCATCGAATTGTCAGTTTATGTTCCCGAATTCAGATTGTTTAAAAGGTTGCGGCACAATAGGCATATAATTGCACTATGTATAATAATACATATCTGAATCTGAATATCAAACAGTGTCACTTCACAAGAGCCCGAGGAGGTCCTTGTACTTTCAATGTTATCCCAAAGCAACCTTTTCAGGTCTTCAGATTTTTTTGTATTTACGATTTTTAAGAAATATAATTACAATGAAATATGGAAGGTTGGGCAACATTTCACGGACATTGTACTTTCCCATATATCCATTGGTTCACTGTATATGTAAAACTCGTTCTTTGCCTTAGTATGTTTGTCTGGGATCTACATGTCCAAAGCATAATGTTTTCTCAAACTTAAACTTGTGAATATTACTTACCTCCCACACTGCGACTACAAGACTGGTACCTATCGTAGGATATAAGTAATTTGTTTATAGAATGATTGAATTAGCGTTCAAAGAGGTATTAAGCTAAACTATATCAGTTATATCACGGCGTCTCAGTGTGTCAGCCTTAGAGGATTACCACTTTGGTGGACACGGCATTGTGCTGACGAACCCAGAAACACAGTCAGATTAAATCTGGGATTCATCATCTGGGATCTGGGCTGACCATAGGTTTCTGGCACGCCTCAGAACAGGCGTCGAGGATGCCCCAGTGCAAACAACGCCCCCAAATCCGTTTATACCAGAGTATGTTCTGTTCAGTATGATCTATAATGTAATGTACATGTTATCTCGAATAGTACTTAACGCCAATACAACGACTGAAGGTCTTGCTGTGCTACAGCGAAGACAGGACATTGGTAATATTTTGCAGCAAAATGTACATATTCGTTCTGGCGTGTTTAAAGTCTTATACCTCGTCGATGCGTCGTAGTCGTTTGTCTTATTTAATTCGGACTCTCGTGTTTCGTCATTCAATGCAGAAACGTCTAGCATGTAGTGACAACTGAAACACCACCCCAGCACCACATTCTAAATGATTCACCAATTTTCCCCATTGGTATAATTGAAAATCGAAATTAGCTTATCAATCTTTACCCTCGAGGCCACCGTTGACTCGTGTAATGTGATACCAAGGTCAATTTACATAGGTTTCTAGCAATTGCGCAACAAACCTGACGAGAGACTTGCAGATTTTAGCCAAAGGCTTTAGTGCTTTCAAACAGTGTGAAGAGTTCCTTTATGTTTTCTTGGCACAAAATCAAGCGAGATAATTTGATCCCCTGGCGAACAAGTTCGGGAATAAGACCTGAAATGTACACTTCATCGGTTGACACAAAAGTGTGGACTTGGTGTTCTGTGAAATTGATCCCGATTCGAAAAGGGTAATATGATAATGTTATTGAAGAATTATTCATTGAAAGTCGTAAATGTAGTGTTCATGTCGAAAATTTGAACTTGCATGTCTGTGTGAAAACAGACATAATTATGAAAAGGATATTTGATGCACGACCTGATATAAACTTAAAATATACGTCATTGGTATTTGTATTTTGTCTTTGTGTCAGGATAAACAGCATCCACATGTACAACCGTCAGCTTTCAATTCGAATTGATCTTAAAATGATAACTTCAGAATATGATACAATGACACTATCGTTTGCTTAAAGATGATACTGTCTACATTGGAACATTAAGGTAGCTAATTGGATACCACAATTTAGAATGAAATCTATCCGTTGTATCATCTGCCCAAATATGGCTGGTACAATTCCGAAAGAGACTTACTCCCTTGTGTTTAAGTGTTCGTCAACAACCCCATTTCCACACGCGTACACCACCTGCATATCAGAACGGATGTTTGTCAAATGAAATTGTTATAATTATATATAGTATGTTTGTGAAAAGGTCTGACGACAAACTCCTTAATCACAACTTGTATATTTCACCCATTTCCCATCTTAAACCTACCGGAAAATATTGTGTCGAAAAGAAAACACCACCTACACCATGTTACCTGATATTAATTAACAGAGGGGTATTTGTGCAGAATTGTCCTGCGTTGAGGTATAGGTATAGCATTGAGGAACGACCGAAGGTCTTCGCGAATAGTGAGGGAGTAAGATAGTCTACTTACATTGTCCCCGATCAAACTTTTAATAAACAAGTCTAAGTCAAGTGGAACAATTTCAGATGGGCTGATTATTCTGTAAAATGCAAGCTCTGGGTCTGTATTTGAGTGCGGGTTCTGAATGAGGGAGGAAAATGTTTCAACAATACCAAGAATCAATCTCTCATTGTGCCCACGTGAAAGGTCGAACTCAGATTCTCGATATGACACGGTTTATGTTGGTTGGTTGGTTGGTTTGTTGTTTAACGCCGCACTCAGCAATATTCCAGCTGTATGACGGCGGTCTGTAAATAATCGAGTCTGGACCAGACAATCCAGTGATTAACATCATGAGCATCGATCCACGCAATTGGGATCGATGACATGCATGAACCAAGTCAGCGAGCCTGACCTCCTGATCCCGTTAGTCTTTTACGACAAGCATAGTCACCTTTAGAATAGGTATTCAGCAACCCATACTTGCCGCTGAATACCTATTCTACCCCGGAATCTCCACAGGTCGACAAGGTTTATGTGGCAGTAGAGACTGTCGTAAATATATTTAGTAAATGTTGGTGGCAGCCAGTAATTGAAGGACTGGTAAAATGTCGACTGCTGTCACGGACAGATTTCAGCGGCACTGGAGTTATCCGCCTTTGTAAAAATAACTCAAACATGGCAGACATTATCGTTCGAGAAGTATCGGGACGATGCAGTTTCTTTATGCTGACTGTACCTGTGTATGAACGTCAAGAGGGCGTTTAGAGTGCGGATTGTATACAAGAGTACCTATTCGGAAACACTGACTTCCTGCAAGCTTCCAACACTAATCTGGATTCAAGATCGGAGACAGGCCTGTTTCAAGACAATCCAAATAGTGACAACATTTTCTACATTCGTAAATGCGCTCACATTATTCTTGGGCCTGTTACTTATTGCTGTTGCCGATTATATGACCCATTGTATTACATTTTGTGATTGTAAGCCTACAACTTTGTGTTTCAATATATTTTATTGATTAATAATTTATTCTTGCATGACCATTTTCCGAATGTACAATATTGTTCTATACGTACCGATTACTGGGTCATCGTTTGCGTTTTGATTTGGATATCGCCTCATAGCACAAGCGCAATTCGTAACGTATGGGCACCCATGGACCACGCAAATAAGAGGTGTCCCATAACCTTCTTATTTGTGTCGAAATCATCCTCGTGAATGAGTGAATACTATGAAACGCCGAATACAGTCATAATCAAACTATTTCAGGGCAGCATGTAAATAATCTGGTTTGGACCAATCTTGACCATCGGGCACGTTGACACATAATTAGAAAGGTCGCACATTACCACTCTATCCTCATTCTTCGGAGGCCTTATCTCGAATGGATTTTGTATGCCCATATTACTCCCAAAATGTGACCGACTTCTTGACAAGCCAAGAGTAGAGCGGATCAATGTCGCTAATCAGTCCCAAAGGAAATAGAAAAAGCAAGGTGTGCTAACGTCGATCATTCATCATTCATTTTCAACGCGAGGGCACAGAAAAATGTTGAAATCATAATTTTGTTCATGTTTATCTTAAACGAATCGCGACACGACCCGTGGTGTTCTTCACAATAAGGACATTAGGCTGTAGAATGTGATGTGGGCTGCACATTGTAACGAATTATTACACCCAGACATAAATCCTAAAGAAATTACTCAGGGAGTACACATGGAGTTTTCTGGTGTTGCAACACTGAACGTTTTGATCAAAGGGAAAGCTAAATAGAGCCACAACCATTGCCAAATTTGACTGTAATGTAGGAACAATTTTTCGTATAATTTGTCATTAGATGTATGCATATTGTTCGTCTTGTTGACAAATGTTCAGAAAAGTGTTCTGGATATCTACTAGATCTGACAATTTCAACATGATTGTGCCGCCCACGTGCATGCTTCTCTCTCTCTCTCTCTCTCTCTCTCTCTCTCTCTCTCTCTCTCTCTCTCTCTCTGTGTGTGTGTGTGTGTCTGCTTGTACTAGTCCGGACGGTTTTAAAGTGCTAGACCACTGAATACCACGGATGCCCCACTCAGACAAAGCATACTCCGAGCCGACCTGTCCTTGTTTTAATGGGAAACAACATGTACAATTACATGTTTTGCTTTTATATTCCCGACCTTCCGCTATCGACGCCCTATTCACTTGACCAGAGGTGGTCAGCATACCTCTGAATACACAAGGCGCACGTGTATATGTATGTAGCCGCAACTTTGAATGGATTATCACAGCAGCAATTGTGATTTCTATGAGATGATCGTTATACATGACAGCAATATTTTGCATGTATGATGTTTTACATGTAGGTAATATCGACATTTCGCAAGGGACTTCCCGATTTAAACATTGTGCATTGATGTCACTTACGACAATAGCAGTCACAGAAATCCTATGTGATTTTAAATAAGATCTTGATCTCCATGGCAGCTAAATTGAAAATGACATTTTTACAAACTACAATGTTGTCTCCTTTTTATAAATGTATCTCTAAATATCTTAAGATGCAGTCAACTTGCGCTGTATGAACATCTCTGTTGTATTCACTTGAAAGCAACCTTGCTCCCAAACCTTTGATAAGATTATAGACAGGACCGTTATGTTGAATATTCAACATTCAAGAATGCAATTTCGCCTTTTACCCATTGACATTTGCAAGTGTAATTATAAAATATGATGTAGAAGGTAATATCGACAGGGCCAAAGCTGAAACTAGTGAATATGATTTCACACAAGACTTCCTGCTCACTGTTATAATTCCGATCAAACCTTAAACATGTCCATCACAACAACCATATTTAAAACATCATTTTCACCCACTACAATGTACTCACCTTTTTCTACTGATATCATTATAATATATATCATAACAGTCATACCTATTGTTTTATTCTTCTTGCTTCCTTTTGAACCAATGCTTTCTCATCAATTGATCTATAGTTTGACTCCTCCACTGAAGCAAAATGGAATTATGAAATTAAAATAATGCATATCTGATCATATGTAGCATTTTTGTCCAATTGAAATGGGAGCCCATAGATTGTAATCTATTTTCATATTGAACATCGTTATGGTCGATTATTATTATAATAAAACTACTCAGTCATTTTTGTTATGTTGCCAGTTATAGGTTTATCTGTATGTTTATTGACACAATGAGTTTATATAACTCTATAACCCTCGAATCCGCTTTTTATTATTTTCAAAACTCAGCGACGATATTACTAACCATTGTTTATCTTAAGAAATGTATCCACTTTAGTATAAATACGTTGATGAATGCGCATTCGGGTGAGCCACATAGCCGCAAGCATCAAGCATGGTCACTTTTCACAAACACGAGGAAGTCAATATTATAAGCACTTGACAGACGAGTGTGGGGCAGGAAGTGCCTAGTGGTTGCTTCATCTCGCCAACTCAATAATGTCTCTGCGAAATGGGCAGTTTCAACCATACACACATGGTTGTGACACGTGACGTGGTGGAATGGTCACAATAACCCATGTAATTCTATCACTTTCCTCAACTTTGACCCCGTCATAATTACATTTCCCACTTGTTTAAGGATCGCTTAGAATGATTCACTAAATAAATGTATCGCCTGTTACCACTTCAACTCCCACATGGTCTGAACGACAAGAGCTTAAACCTGTTGACTCAATTACAGTGACGCTTGGTGATAAAAGTACCCCAAACATTAGCTGAACTTTAAATGTGAATGCAACACCTAACATGTGGTCCACGTGTATTGATGTTGTGCATACACATTGACAATTATATCATTTCCGAACACAAATGAAATAGCTATTGATGTTCATGTGCATATCAAAAGATATACCATTTGTGTCGATACTGAAAAAAAGTTCGGACTCGTGAATATGTTTTGTGATATTGTTTTTTTATGAAATTGTGTGCACAGGCCTCACTACAAAACATATCCCCAAAATATTCATGGTACCTATCTTTTGTGTTTATTATATACACACCATGCATATTAAAATAGCAATAACGAAATTATTAGTCACTACCTAACTAAATGATCACTGGGGGTGGGTGGGGGGTGTTGTTGTCGCAAACCCTATGACATTTAGATTGCAACCGTTTTCAAACCGAATACCCATCTTAATCAATTAAATTATGAACCTATCAAATATGTATAAATATATCTTTCCAGTCAGTATGTCACACTTACTTAATGGATTGTTAATACTAAGATCATTCGAAAGAAAGGCCAAGGGCATCAGTCGAGCCAGAAGGGAAATGTGTTTTAAAATCAGGATTTTCCCTAAATGCAGCACCAGGTGTAATTCAGTCGATGTAGAAACTCAAAATTCATGAGAATTTAAATGTAATCAGTCGTGGCATATATGTTTCTTAAAAAATAAATTACCCTGTCGTAAAGAAAAATAAGTCTACGCCAGTTCTGAATACGTTAAAGGATGATTTTCTTCAGCGCCCCAAGACGAACAAAACATTCCCTTTTTTTCCCTAGAACAACTTTCACAGAATCTGCTAATCCATGCATCGATCTTTATCAAACGTCAAATCTTTAAACCCAGGATATTGAAAAGTGGCAATCGTGCGGAGACGAGATTAGCCACTAAACTCCGTCAACACTGCCCCAACGGCAGCGGTAACCAGAACACGGCCAACCGTAAAAGAAGCAGCGTTTCACGAAAGGCTGTAAAACAGCGGCATTCAAACATTCAGTGTAACATATAGAAATTACAGAGCCAGATTCAATTTCTTTTTGGAAATGCAATAAAAAGCCCAATTGGGAACTAGAGCACCACAGATGCTTCCTAACAGGCGACACTTTGATCCTGTTTCCATTGTTATGCCACGAAAGGAAGGCCATTGGCTGAACATATAATAGCCATTTTGGACAATTTGGGTTGTCTTTGATTTCATTTGCATGTTATCATTCTATCTTACGTGGTGGTGTTTGTATGGGTACCTAATTATGAACAGCCTATGATGGTTTCTGGCAGTGCAAGGCATGGGAACAATTTTCGTCATTAGTTAAGCAGTTCAATACACAAAAATGTCAATGTGTCAAAGTAGTTATGCTGGTAGCCGAGGCGAGGCGAAGATGTTTATATCATTATTTGGAATGTCTAAGATATTTATTACAAGACGTTATCCGTTGTTTGTTAGTGTGTTCACAGTTTTATCTTCCTGGATCTCCCTCTAAGTAAAGATCAGCTCCCCGAGAGCTAATAGTCAAGTAAAATGAGATAAGGTAATTACAGTATGTGTGACCTGGCGATGTTGACCGTTGTAAATACTGTCAAATTCGGGTCTGTGTGTTCCTTTTTTAACTTACACACCCACCACCTCTCGTGATCCTATTATGCATACTGTCACTCTTGCACCATACGATGAAAAACCACCAGGATACAAAATAGCATCTTACTCTACAAATAATTTCTGGCAAGCACACACGTTGCCACATCTTTGATGCAACCCTTGCCCAAGAAAACCGTCCGACATGAGTGTGCCCGTGTTGGCAGTGTTGATATCGACCTTCATGATCCAATTTAGTCGTTCTGTACATCTTGATGACAACCATACACAAACAATACAAATGTGTCAATGGCATTTTATGATAATTCAGCTATTTGAAGTGGATCCTTCCCTAAAATATACTATAGCTGTTGTTGAAATGGACCACTCACACAAGGGAAACATTATCATTCTTAACCAACAGATAATGGTAAATATAGTTTCACCAGTTTTGTCCTGATGAAAATCAACCTTACGCCAATAGATACGACGATGAGATATTGGTATGGATCTGTTTAAAAAATCACGCCGTTGCGTAAGAAGCTCCTGTGGTGAAAGTGATTTGTATCTACGTTTTAAATCAGAGACAAAAGTACCCATATTGCTTCTGACTGCTTAAAGTATCAACATATACGCCGCTACTTATACAGTATATTTTGAAACTGAATTATTGATTTCCTAGACAACTGATTTAGCATGATTTGGCTACGACATGCTTAATCATAAAATGAGCACGTCAAACCAGATTGAGGATGAGGACACTCTCCATGGGTTGCCACCATAAGTACATATACTCCAGACAAGAGCGCGTTCATCTCGCACGCTCCTTCTTCCTTTCCCTTTCAGAGCCTATTTGTCCGCGGGCCACTATTACCTTCTGGTGTGCCCGTGATACTACCAGGGCGCCGCCGAACACATTGATGTCATGAATTCGGAGACTGAGGCTACATAAAACAGGAGAACAAATTAGGGGTATGGTTTGATCACAACTCAATTGGTCGTAGGGATGACGAGGCTTGGGGGGTTATCGATTGATATCGTCCTGTTCTCTTTGGCGTTGACCCGTTGTGTTTTCCCTCCCTCTCCACATTCTGCCAAGGGGGTCAATAAAGCGATTTGTTGCCCCCTAGTTCAAATACTCCCAAGTGAATTTAAACCAACTGTTGGGACACTTTCATTATGAAGGGTTTTCAAGAGATTGGTATTTCCCGCTCTTGTCTGTGATGCTGAGGGTTCAAATTTTGACTCCAGGCAAAATTCCAGCGAAGTCTGAGAATGGGATGCAGGGACCAATATGTTCGACGTGCAAATCAAATCAGTTGATTTGGTTGACAATTTTCAAACGTTCTGATTCTAATCTACAGCAAGATGCTTTCAGATTCTATCCAGCTATGTTTGCAAGACAAAGACGTTGAACCGATAGGTGTTGAATGATAACATAAGACTATGAGTCCATGAGGATAACATTTGATATCCTTTTTCTTATAAAAGGATTCATTCACACAGTCTCTTTCCTAAAGCCTGTCCATATATGGTGCGATAAATAATCGGCAGGTACTTCACAATCTGTCACAAGTATGTTGGTATGTTTATACATATACATTATACATTACAAATCCATTTAAATGAGGGCGTTTGTAAATAATCGAACCTTGACCACACAATCCAGTGATTGACAACATGAGCATCGTCCCACGTAATTGAGATACGATGAGATACCATCGTTATTGGTTATTATGCTGCCATCGAAAAAGTACATACCTCATACTTCAAACGTTTTTGGGGTACTGGTAAATATGCCTCAATTAAAGCAATTCTTGGTGAAACTGGATGCTGCAATATGTTTGTGCATAGCGAAGTAAGAGTAGATAAATACTGGATAAAGTTACTAATAATGTAAGAATGTAGATATCCTCTTCAATGTTATAAATTGTTAAAGCAGTTGGATGATAAAGGTAAACAAAACTGGGTTTCTCCGGAATAAGAAATCTATTATTTACATGTGGTTTTTCTTTTGTGTGGATTGCACAGCATATTGGAAACATTCAAATATTTATGGGAATATTTAAGCAGCGAGTGAAAGATATATTTGCACAAAACTGGAACGAAACTGTTTCGTCTTCGCATTATCTTAGCAATTATAGTAAACTAAAGACACATCTTCAACAAGAAATGTATTTATCTGTCTTACCAGACAAGTCATTAATAAGATCGTTTTGTAAATTTAGAATCTCATGACATAATTTTAATGTATACATGTGTCGTAAATCGAAAGATATTGATTCTGTTAACAGTGTTTGTATCAATTGTGATAGAGGTGAAATTGAAGATGAATTCCATGTCTGTAACACGTATTCTAAGTTAAGATCTTCATATCTCCCCTTCTTGAATAATGACACTAAATCTGAAATGTTAATGATCATTATTATCAACTCACAAAATAAACATGTTATCTTTTCTGTGGCTACTTATATAAAGCATGTTGGTTTTTCCTATCAGATTCAAGAAGATGTAATTTCTGTATATGCATGTGACATTATATTATGTGTTAGTATCAGTTGTACTTCAGGTCATATGGCCATAATACTGAATAAAGCCTAATGCCTGCCTGTCTGTCTGTCTGTCTGTCTGTCTATCTGAGATACCATCAACCAAGTCACTAAGTATGACCATGTATCTAGCTTGTCGCCTTTTACAACATGCATAGGCTTCTAGGGACCGGCATTCTTACCCGGAACTCTCACTGGTGTTGTACCTAATACCACAATAATACTCCAGCAAAGTATATTTCCAATTTATTTGTTACATATTATTTGTAAATAATGTACTCTTGTCAAATAATGTTCGACATTTGGAGAAAAACTTTTAGGATTATGCCATCTTTTGATTCAATGATTTCAGCTCCGAGTTCTTCAACGTATTCATTTAAGCAGGTTAATGGGAAATGTTCTTAATTCCAAAACCGACAGTTAACAGGCATAATAGGTCGTATAACAACGCGAGCCGTTACAAGAAGAAAGAAAACCAGTGACAGATTCCTGCGACACAAACAGTTGGGATGAATTATATGGTCTTGTTGGTTCCAACCTGTCAAATATCTAAAGCATATAAAGATCGAATGTCGGAAAAATTAGATGAAATTCAACAAAATGTGCAATACCATGGGAAAAAAACTACCATGTGGACTCAGGTTCTATCTGGGAGATTTTACTGCTTCTAGTTTTAATGTCTGGTACCGGAGACAGGAATTGGCGCCTTCTTTCAAATTGACCAAAGATTGCTGGCTACTGACGCACTCAAACACAAAGGCTATTGTTCGGCCAGCAGAACAAGAAAATGTAATCATTGCAAATGGAGGAATATCACAATCTTGACTTTGGGATCTGAAAAAGGACTGGGGCAATTTAAAAAGTATGGCAAACGGATTGGGATAAACCAACTCGTTAAAAATGCAAAGTACACTGGTTTCTACGACTTTTTTTAATAGTATGTTTTCGATCACTATTTTACTTTTTCGGCGAAACGCTTGCTTCAAATGTCTCACGTGGATTGAACTTATTTCAGAATGTTCATGTAAATATAGGTAATGAGATAAAAAGGCATTGCAGCAGTTTTGAAAATGGAAAAACGCAATATCCACACGCGGAAGTTATATATGTCATTAATTAATGCTGAAAAGAAACGTGATCGCGGATTTTATACTTTTCATATTTTGTGGATAATGATTCTGCATAAATCCAAATATTCCGCTCTGGGTAGCTAGCATTATTGTATTCTTCGAAGGAACGCCTCTTATCAAAGAATACAAATCAAAGTAATGATTAGACCTTTACGTGATGTTCGCGTGCATTTTTGTTGGTTTCATTTCGCTCTTAAAAATACCAATATTCAGGAGTTCATTCTCATAGCTATTGCTCATGACCGATAACCTGCTTTCAAAATACGAAACTGATTCCAGTTGTAAGATTGTGTTGACTTCCGGTGAAATCACACTAAACCATTCTATTTACAAATTTGTTGCTTTGCCTTTCGAACAAATTGGTTTCTTCTTTAAAATCCCTATTAGTCATAACAATATAAAACGGAATTTTCCGAAATGAACAAAACTGGTGATATCGGCGGTCACGTCTCCATCTAACTCCTAACAGCGTCAAGCCATGGCTTGTCTCGGTAAAATCCTCCGCTGCCCAAACTCAACGCAGCGCGCTGAATAGGGATATCATTTTCTGCGAGATTTACGGCGCTGTTTCTATCCTGCTTGATCTTAATGCTTCGAGACTAATTCATTCATTTCGACAACTCACTGTTTCATGATGGCTTTAAACGCAGGCAAATGAAACAGTAATATTCCCTTTGGAGCCACCGCAGTGACTGCCGGTCCCACATCATGTATTGACTTACCAACAGCCAAAGGAAACTTACAACAGAATACGTGTTTAGATAGAACTGTAGAAGGTGTATGCATCTGACTAATGATGAATATATGTACAATGATATGGAATATGTATTATTAATCGCAAATACATGGATACGCTGTCTGTTCCATTTTGACGTGCATGTGTAGTAATTTAAATCTTCGAATCACATAAAACGATGTATTGTGTAAAGTCTCGTTCGGGAATAAATACGATTTTTATCATTGTCCAAAAATCTAACTGTGTCATACATAAAGGAAATAAATATTATATAAAATAGATGAATACTTCTTATGTTCCTCTTCCTGCATATGTCATGACACTTAAGATATTCATAGTAGCATTCTCATTCAAGCATTCGTGACTTTGTGCATGTGTTTGTAACGAACAGCATACGCTATCTTTTTCATAAACACCTGGTATCACCATTATTTGATAGTGATTCATGATCATAAACGCATGACGTTGTTTTTTGGTTTGTTGCTGTTAAAATACTGACGCATAGCATAGCGGTAGTGATTTATTTAGAAAGATACCAGTGTGACGCAGGTGAATGCAGCCAAGCCTCCTAGATATAAGACAACTAAATCTACTCGGTCATAAAATACTAGAGTGCTATAATTGGTTTTGTCTTGAACTCACTAATACTCGTAAAACCAAACCGTTTTTTCATCCCTTGAAACCGTTTGCAGCTTGGCAAAGATCAGCCTCAAGGTAATATGACATTTTAGTCCCATTCTTTCGCTGGAATATTTCCAACGTCCCTCCAACTGGCGGGATGGGTCTCAATGCCAAGCCGTCATCTTATTGATAAATATTTTATGAGTTTTTATAGATTTAGTCTTTTTTCCCAAACTTGTTAACGCATTTGTTGGCAGTATTCATCTCACGGTACCAATACACAATCTGAAACGACGTGTACTTGAACGGTCTAGCTACAACTTCCTATGACTAAAAGTTCCCAACGTGAGGCTTGGTCCCATTCCTCTGGCTCAGTGATTGATATTGTTCTGGTGTTTACGTGTTTAGCATTGGGATTATGTGTTCCTGCAGTACGCAACGGAGAATAAGAATATTAATCAACTATGGATCATTGGGCCTATCAGATTTGAGAATTAATCCATCAGTTAGATCGGTCAAGCAGAAAGCCAATGTCCAAAGGAACAATTAGTTACCGCTGTGATTTGTGGTCAGTATGGTCTAGCCGCACTGGACCAAGTGATGATATTTGAACTCTGTGACCTATCTTTGTCTTTAGGACTCCAAGAATGCAGTAGAACTGAATATCTTCTTTTATGAATGGAGGACGGTTGGTTGTGAATCATCCCTGTTGAGGCGCTGTTGAATTTCTGGACCCGGGGGAAACATTGTATAAGGGCTAATCATCGTGCATTCAATCTTATGATTTGAGCTAGGATTAGGGTTACACGCTGAATCAATCATTTAAGAAAGAACACTCACCTCCCAGTATGTCAAACAAGGTTATTCAAATACATAGGGCAATCTCAGATCCAGTCGTCGGCTCTGGCTGCATCTTCTGTCAATCGTATATGCACGGCTCTCTCTAGCGCAGACACAGCATCAAGGTATATATTCTCTCTCCCCTCTCATTTAAAGTAACGTGAAGGTAGCCAAAGAGTTACTTTGATCACGTCACAGTTCCGGGTTCTGTTCTCCACATGGGTGCACTGGATAAAGCCTAGTTCTGATTTTCGTATTTTGTTGACATATTGCTTTAAAATGGTGTATCACTATACACCCCCCATTCACTCACTCACTGAAGTACCGTGTGTGAATCGTAAGGTAATCACGCATACATGTAAACATTTTGTTTGTCAGAAATCGTGTGAAGTATCCTACATGTATTTTCGCGGTTCAAGCCATCAGTTTGGTTTGGATAACTATGGCTGTAACTTATAATTACAACTGGATAATATCCTTACAATATATCTTTGCAACTAATGCCAGGTACTTCCCGATTATTATCTTAAGTTCGTCAGGAACTCAACTGTGAGAATCACCAGAGTGGTAAACGCTTACGACGAAGGCAATTTTGGTTCCATTAAAAAACAAACAAATACTAAACCCACTCTGGTATAACTAACCTCACTCACTCATTCACTGATCTTTAAGCTAATGGGTTTGAATTAATGTCCTTGAAATCTATTTCCTCTCCGGTCGCTGTAGTTAATCGTTTCTATTTTCTAATATTATTACTTTCAAAATCCTGTCTGTTTTAAACCCTTCATCTGTCAAGCGCTTCATCTGTCAAGCGCTATAGAACACCATTTCAAATAGACTGGTTTTCCAAACAATTACACAATTATGAAACAGTTTCTTTTCCTTCAACTTTCCCTTCAGAGTAAATCCTAATTTCACAGACGTGAGTTTTTTGCTCCATCAATCTATATGTTATAATGACTTTCCTCCCAGCTGTGAGTTTTTTCACGATGTTCATGTGTGTTAAAGCGTATTCATCATTGTCAACCAGGTCCTGGCAAGCTAGCAAGCTGGCGCTCCGTTTAAACATTAAAATTAATTCAATTTTCCGAATATATAAATATGTTAATATTGTTTTTCGCAAATTATGTGTAAGGCAACAAGTTATGTGTAGTATAGGTTTGTTTTGTTTGATGTTTAACGCCGCACTCAGCAATATCCCGGTTAAATTCCGGCGGTCTGTAACTAATCGAGTCTGGACCAGACAATCCAATGATTGACATCACGATCTATGCAATTTGGATACGATGATATGCAATCAACCAGTTCAGCGAGCCTGACCACCCGATCCCGTTAGTCGCCTCTTCCAAGCATAGTCTCATTTTAGGGCAAGCATGGGTTACTGCAGACCTATTCTAACATATAACGTACAATGTATGTTATGACATTTATAGCGAAACATATTCAGGAAAATAAAAATATTGTCATTTTGTGAAAATATGAAAATGCTAGTGAGTGAGTGAATTGCGTTAACGCCGCTTTGACCAGTATTCAAGTCATATCACGGTGTGTCAGCTTGATGGAAGAAAGGCCGAAGTGATGCAGGTCTCCGACGTTTAAGCCGTGAAACAGACAAGAACCAGTATGAGGCTGACAAAGCTAGAAACATAACTGGTCACCCACGATCATACACAGCGAGTTGCGGCCCCTTAGACGACTGGGTCACCCGTGTCTCTATTAAAATACTACTGTAGAATATTTTCAAACTGAATTTGTCATCGAGTAAACTAAAAGGCTGGAAGTAACACGCTGTATAAACACGTCACACTGCTATTCTGCACACGGCCGCAGCACGACATCTTGATTGAAACGTTTCTTGCAAAACAGACGGTTAACTGAGTAACTGTCTAATGCTCCGTGTTTCTGTGAAGAATCGTCTCTTTTCTAAATACGAAAATAGGTTAATAAGCTAACTTAAAAGTCCATAGGAAAATGCGCAAAACATCCACGCCTACGCTAAAAGTGTTTTTGGGTTGTGTTTGTTACAATTGCAAAATTGTGAGAACTTTTTTGTGTGTATTTCGCACCATCACTGTAAGCAGTTATATGATGTCCCTCTCTCTCTCTCTCTCTCTCTCTCTCTCTCTCTCTCTCTCTCTCTCTCTCTCTCTCTCTCTCTCTATCTATCTCTCTCTCTCTCTCTCTCTTTTACTTTGCATTTTATAAATATACACATTCATGTAAATACACAAAGGAACATCACAACATTAACAATTTTAATTTTATATACATAACTAAATCTTAAAGTGCAAATAGAAAAGACAATATCAATTTTGTCATCATCGTTTTTGTAATTACTTGAATAGTTTTGAATTTACTAATTTACCTAAATGTACCATGAAAACAAGGATCTAAAACCTGTTTAACACAAATAACACGACTAACATGCATAATGTGTTTCACCGACAGACACTTCACGTGCACGAATGACTAGATTGCAGTCGATTTGTACATACGGGTATCTAAGAAGGTGTTACTTTGTTCCTTTGTCCGAAAAATATATCGATAGTGTAATTTCTCATTTGTCTGTTCGTTGGAGTCTTTATATCAGTTACAGCTATTCTCTCAACTCAAGTACCGTACTGTTTGATTCCATCATTAACGTACCTGGCACATATGCGTCAAGAGGATTACGGTGCTATTTGTCACCGGAATATATTTCATTCACACTTATGCAGTATGTAAATTGTATTTTTCTCAAAGCACAACTAGGTACAAGCACTTGGCTCTCTTGTTACTGTTGTAAATATGTTTAGGGGCGGGCATTGGGAGTCGTGATTTGTACCAATTCCTTTACATCTAGTCATGATGTGAATAAAATATGTATAAAATATATATATGTCCTTGACAATTCTTGAAAATAAACATATACAAAAATTGTCTGCCACAAAATGTACATTGTTGCGAGATAGGTTTTTTTCATATACAATATTTAGGCCTATAGTTTTAATCACAAAATTATCTCGATTTTGGCAGCCCACTCCCAAATATATCAAGTAGTCGGCCCTTTTTAACAAGGTCAATACATTACATTTACATTATCAATACATTATCATTCCTCTGATATTTTACCTTTCCTCTCAAACTTAAATGGAATATCTTGAAATAGTAAAAGGGAGAAACACTGGGATAGATGTTGAAAACAGAATCTGTAATTATTGTGAACGTTATGGTATTAATTATGTTGATAATGAATATCACTTTCTTCTCGCATTCTTTCACTGCATACTCAGAGCTAAGTTCCGATTTATCACAACAACCCCTGTCCATAAATGTATGTATCTATCATGTCTACTACAAACACTAAATGTTTGTCCGACCTATCAAAATATATCTATTTTGTTTTTAAACTTACAGCGTTAATGATTATTAAGATTTGGGCCAAAGGCCTTTATATCTTGGAGATTATTAATCGAATTTGTGCATATACGCATTACTTTAACATACTCTTATGTCTCTAACCCCAAAGTTGAGATTATCAAAGTGCATCTCTTACAACTGCCAATTATAGCCAATTGCCACCCATCCAGATATCAGGTGAATGTTGTACGTGTTACGTGTAAAATGCCAAAGTATATCTAGTCTGTCACATGTATGCTATTGTTTAGGTACATGTACGTGTATGTGTATAAACTGCCGGGCAAAAGAAAGCATACACTTCAAAATTGGACTTGACCAAAAAGTTACAAACGTCATCATAACGATACTCGGCTGAGAACCGTCGCCAAAACACTGCAAACCTAAGGTCCAAAACACAACTGTGATACCCGTATCAAATACACCACCATCATTTATTGATTGTTCATTTAAGCCACCATCTAACATGGGTGTATACTTTCGTTTGCCCGGCAGTTTATTAATATTAGGTAACCCTATTATATTAAGTTCCAGTTGCCCTATTGTTATGAGTTTATATAGTTCCATTGTTAAAGACACGTACATTTATTAATTGGGATTTAATCATCAACACGTGTAGAGCCGTACAGAGAGTTTCATGATCAGCTCCAAATATCGAGTGACAAAATCGTTGTGCAACTGTGGCGCCGGCTATTGCAAATGATGTTGATTGCCATTTGATTGTCATTATGACCATATTTCATCATCTATTTTTTAAAGTAACCCTCCTTACATTAAAGATAACTATTTAAAGAATATAGTACTTAAAGACATTGCAACAAACCGAATAATCAGGGGGAGACTTTATACTGAGGGGGGCGCGAAATATATCCGCCCGGGGGAGATTTTATTTCAGAACAGATTCTCCGGGGGAGAATCTGTACCGGTATAAAATCTCCGGGGGGAGAACTTGTACGGGGGAGAGTTTATACCGGGACACCGGCCCACAATGCCCCGTGTACACGTCCAGCTACTTCATCATCTTTGATACAATGAGTCCGTTTTCTGGGTCGGGAGTAGAAGGATCTATACACATTTCAAAGCAAAGATTTTCTTCTTGTTTTAGACAGAGAAACCCAATGTTCAATTTCCATCCCTTCAAATCAGTGGCTGACAGCGAGAGTGGCGTTCAACGTTGTCGAGTAATTATTGCAGACATTTTGAAATGTGAATTATTTTGTAATCTATCATATACATTGCGTTGCCCTTGTCATCGCGTGCCTTTATAATAAGAACACTGGTAAAAAGTGTGACCATTTGACCATAAATATAACTAAGGGTTGCTTCGAGTGTGTGAGGTGGGTTTTACGCCGCTTTTATCAATATTAGAAATATCACGGCGGGGAACACCAGCAATGGTGTTCACCCACTGTACGTATACTGGGAATCGACCCCGTGCCTTCGGCGTGACGAGTGAACGCTTTAACCACAAGGCTACCATATCGCTCGGGGTTGCTCAGACTGAAGTTTTGATGTTCTCGTTAGAGATTTATCTGAAACATTATTATAATTTTTCCATAAGAGACTGGACATTGCATTAACATTTTTGAAATCAGACGGAAGGATTTAAGTAACCTATGATGATTTATTTAATTTTCCTCTTCATTATGTCTTCAATACTTGACACACTCAAGGCAAATGTAATACAAACCCATAATGTAACCAAATGAAATGTTTCTGTCTCGATTGACACATCACTATCGCAATGGGACACTCCTTGAAACCACAGTGACTGACTGTTTAGAAACATATTCCAAATAAAACATACACGAATCAGTTAGTTGTTCAATACAAGAAAATCTAACAGAAAAGGTGTTAATAGCAAAGGCAACAAAATGAGAAATAAATCATTCGCGGTTTATACATCCCAAGAGTGTGATCAGAAAGACTTGAACCAATGTCCATTCATCACTTTTTAATCGAACCTTTGGTAATTGGATTATGATGTCTGTGATTTTCAGCAAGCTTTATCTCCATTTGAAAGAAACTTATTACTGTCTTGAAATCGCTTCTTTTGTCAGTCCTTTGTCATTGATTTAATAGCCGTGCAACGGTTTGGAATAAAACACTGGTCTTTTGCCAAAGCTGGTATAATTATTGCTGTTTTTATTTGTAATAGTAGGGCAGGTCCTTCATCTTAACAGATGCGGAAAAGGCACACGTACCTAATTACTGACATTGACGTCATCTCTATCAGATTTGGCATAGATGCTTATGCAGGATCAGACCCTTCATTCACTTTTCATTCAATGGAACTGAAGGGGTTTCACGTGAGAATAGGTCATGTTTGTCATAAGAACGGACTACAATTGGTATCGTGTGATCAAGCTCTGGGACATTCCTGTTTGCGCGTGTCATCATGTCCCGAGGCGCCATACACGTGCTCGTGGGTTTCACCGTAGTGGTAAACGTCTGAGACCTGGATCACTTCGGGCTTTCCTCCCACATTAAGCTGACACGCCGCGATATAACTGGAATACTTTTAAAAGCGGCGTTAAACCCAACTCACTCACTCACTCATGCCCCGAGATCGTGGTTAATCCTGGTGTGCCTGGTCCAGACTAGAACATTTACAGGTTGCGGAATAACTGTGACATTGATCACAACATTTTCTCCCTTACTTGGATTTGATAGTGAATGCTGTATATCTCTGTATGATCATAGGTGATTTTAGATTCTTTCTATGATACATTTACTCGGTGATGCACTTAATACCTTTACACACCACAGAAGACGTGACTATTAACATAATATAGGTTGACGTAGTTGTCCGTGGGTAATATGCAATGGTCAGGTACTGATTACGAGATGCAATTATTTCATTTCACTATGCATTCAGTTAAGGCGAGGGGCCTTAGGTGTGCTGTATAGCGTTGTGTCCACTTAGAAGTGGGTTCGAATCCCAGACTTGACTTGATTATGTGTCTAGGTTTGTCTGCAACATACCCGCGAGTTCCACTAAAGTGGTAAACGTCGAAAACCTGCATCACTTCGGTCTTTCCTCCCACATTTAACTGACACGCCGTGATAAAACTGAAACACTATGCAAAGACCCTTCACTCAAGTAAAGGCTTAACGTTACGGAGTGAGTGAGTGAGTGAGTGAGTGAGTGAGTGAGTGAGTGAGTGAGTGAGTGAGTGAGTGAGTGAGTGAGTGAGTGAGTGAGTGCGTGCGTGCGTGCGTGCGTGCGTTAGTGAGTGAGTGAGGTGCAGCAATATTCCAGCTATGTCAGGGCAGAGACGAGCCAGGAATTTACTTCGCACAATGTAAATACTAGGCTGCCCCGATCCCTTCCTTAAAGTGGACATGGTTTTGCTGTCTATTGATTTGTACATATGTTTAATTTTTTTTAAACTCTTACAACGATGGCTAGGTTTAACAAGCCGTGGCCAAGTCACGCCGAAGACCAGAGTTCGATTCCCAATATTGGTACAATGTGTGAAGCCCATTTCTGGTGTCCCCAGGATTTTGGAATATTGCTAAAAGCGACGTAAAACCAAATTACCCACTCAATAATATTGCCCGGAAAAAGGGCTTGAGCATGATTAACTGATAGGTCTATGGCGCCACAATTCACTCTGTAGCGTTGCATCCCATAACAGGTACACAGTCCGTTGGTCGTGGCTTCGAATTCCACACTATGATCAAGTTTGGTTCATACCCATGCTTGTTGTAAAGTCAACATCCATCACTTTGCGTTTTGTTGTATTTTCCCCTATTTACTCACTCACTCACTCAACAGAAAGGGAAAGACAGTATCAAAGGTAGGATTGGACCAAATCCCAACAATACTTTCAATATTTACAATCACTTTAAAGCGCATCATTAGTAGGTCGGTTTTGAATTTAATGTTATGCGTAATCGTCTTCGACTAAATCAGCTGAAAAAATCTTAAAATCAATTTCAATTTCGACTGTGAGGGGTTTAAGGTTTTTCTCAAAATGCGTTCCCTCCCATCCTGATATCAGTTCTTTTTAGCTAAAAACTGTCTGAGCCTGATTTAGAGCAAAACGACCGTCTCTTCCCCAGTCGTAATTGGGGAATAAAGACCATTGATTTTGAAAACAGGTACAAATCGTTTTCCCTGACATATAAGATTCCGTCCATGCCAATTGCTTTCACATCAGAGGGCTGGGGATTCGAATATTCATGGTGACCCATTGAGATTTATCTTCCTTAGCCAGGGCGAACAGATTGGAGATGTTGTCTTCTGTGTTTGGTTAGCTATCAGGGCAACTCTACGGTGTAGGCTGGAACCATGAAGCAAGAGTCGAAGATTACTAGAAACTATTATATTCACTTCATAATATGCCATCACTGAAGTCGAATGTGTGTATTGGTGATCATAAAACGTTACAACTGACTGAAATTTATTGCTCTTCTTTATTATGTTACGATATACTTGCATCCACAGAAGAAACAAGTGAGAACGTATGGGAAAGATGGGTTGAGTGAAGAAAGAGGTGGAGGGGGGGACATTTGTAGATGGTGAAAGAGTGTTGAGAAAAAAGGGGCTAAGAGATTCAGGGAAAGGGAGGGAGAGAAAGATGATTGATAGACAGGCCATGGCGAGAGATTGAGAGAGAGGGTGGAGAGAAAGAGGGTGGATAGTAAGGTGGAGAGAGATTGAGAGAGGGTGGACAGAAAGGTGGTGAAGAAAGATTTAAAGAGGAATGCAGAAGAAAAGTGCGGCTAGAAAGGTGGTGGAGCGATTCGGAGAGGCGGTGGGGAGAAAGAAGGTGGAGCGAGATTTAGAGAGGGGGTGGAGAGAAAGAGGGTGGAAATACAGGTGGCGGAGAAAGGGGGTGGGGAGAAACAGGGGTGATAGAATGGTGGTGGAGAGGGATTTAGAGAGGGGGTGGACAGAAAGGTGGCAGACAGGGGTGGGGAGAAAGAGGGTGGGGAGAAAGGTGGGGGAGAAAGAGGGGTGATAGAAAGGTGGTGGAGAGGGATTTAGAGAGAGGAGGGGAGAAAGAGGGTTAAAAGAAAGGTGGTGGGGAGAAAGGTGGCGGAGAGAGGAGAAAGAGGGGTGAATAGAAAGGTGGTGGAAAGAGATTTAGAGAGGGGGTGGGGAGAAAGAAGGTGGATAGAAAGGTGATGGAAAAAAGAGACCATCCAAAATATTTTCAACTGCACGTGTTGTGCCGCGAAATCTTATATGGCGACAAACCGATTGTGTTAAAAGTGTAAATGTTCAAATCTAGTTGTATTATATCATGTGATATATCAAATGAAAGCTTCCTTTTGTGTTCTTTTACGTATAGGTGATATTTGTACAGCGTGAAACACAAATTGATGTGAAACACAAATATCTGGTTGATATGTTTTTGTTACATTTTAATAACATTTCGTCTGAGTAAGAAACATATGAAAAGTATATGAAACATTGTCAAAAACATTGTCAGTAGAACTTAATATACTGAGTCAAATTAAAAACTTCACATTTTAAAAAGTAATCCCATATATGATATACAACGGACAAATGTATCAGAGAAGGTAATTTTTAATCATAAATGTCCAAAGAAGGATTTTAATTAACGGTGGTTACCATAATTTGTTCCAAGCACCTACGGTATTCGGTAATAACATCAACAGTATAAATCATAAGTCCCAAGCACGAGGATCTGATGGCACACAAGTTCAGTAGCGTGTATGACCACCATGTGCGTTGAAAACTGCCACACAACGCCTCCGCATGGACCTTGTGATGCTTGTGAACACATGATTGGGAAGACGACGCCATTGTTGCTGCAAAATGGTGCCAAGATCTTGCAAATTCTGTGGTTGGTTCTGGAGAGTGCGCAGACTTCTGCCAAGAGCATCCCAGACGTGTTCGATGGGATTGAGGTCGGGAGACCTTGACGGCCAGTCCATGACGTTGACTCCCGCATTCTGAAGGAAATTCCTTGTCAAAATTGCTGTGTGGGGTCTGGCATTGTCGTGTTTGAAGATGAAACCGGGTCCATGTGCTGCCATAAAAGGCCTGGTCGCGGTAAGCAGCAGAGTTGAGGTTGCCACGGATGACAAAAAGCCTGGAACATGCATTGCCCCAGAAAGCACCCCACACTATGACACTTCGGCCTCGAAATCTGTCAACTTTCTGTACACAACACTGGGCGTAACGTTTTATGACGGCGCCTCCACACCCTCGCCCTACCATCAGCAAATCGAAAATTAAATCGGGATTCATCACTGAAGACGACTTGATTCAAATTCCTCTGGGTCCTTCGTAAGTGTCGCTGTGCCCACAATTGACGTTGACGTCTGTGTAATTGAGTCAGAATCGGCCCGCAGTATGGCCGTCGTGCTTGAAGGTGAGCAGTTCTCAGACGGTTTCGAACTCGCTCAGTCTACCCCTAAACAGTTCATTTCTGGTTGATGTAGCCGTCAAAAATCGGTTACGGAGGTGACGTAAGACAATCTGACGATCCTCTGCATGTGACGTCACACGTGGTCGACCTGGCCGAGGGCGATCAGCCGTGGTACCCGTTTGCTGTAGACGCGTCTGTAAATCATAAACAGTCCGTCGACTACAACCCATCGTCCTTGCGACTTCAGCTACGGACGTTCCCGTCTGCAACATGCCGATGGCACGTTCACGTTGCACATTTGAAAGGCGTGGCATGACAAATGGCCGTAAAGACTTTTGTTTTCTTGTGTTTTATTGGGTTTTTTAATGACTGCTAACAAGTATGGCTGAAAACACGTGCGGTATTATGGCCACGTGACCAGTTGCACGTGAAAAACCAGTTTTGACACTATAGTGCTGTGCACATGATTTTGATCGATTCACCCGACAAAAACGGGTGTTATCTGAAGACAATACGTGGCCATTAAATACACAATAAGGGCCCACAATGATAACTGGTCAAAATTTTAAAATTTTAGGATTGTGAAGTTTTTAATTTGGTTCAGTATACAAAGGAATTATTCGTCCATGGAATCCAGGCATTCCCACATTCCGTCTCTGATTTGCAAACTTCGGTAACCTAGTGCAAAGTCTGACCTTCATCGATGCTTTGAACAGTCAAATCTACAGGAAACATCAGCTTCGTATGACTGCAATGTTCTGGATGGAGAAGTTGCATCCTTTTACCTTCTATGGGAATTCGCACCTTTGATGATTTTGGTGACAGTGTTTCCATTCCATAGCTCATTGGTCAGCAACAGTTTGCCAGTAGACTGGACATTATGTGGGATTCTTACATTTAGCTTGTTAAGAGAGGAACAGGTGTGCGTCGAAAGGTATCCCATCAGGCATAGATGCCCGTCAAGTGAATAGGTTCCTGCGTAATTCTCAGAATAAGGAAGCATTACTTGAATTGCTTACTAAGGTTGAAAACACGAGGAAGCAGATACAAGGATTGTCATTCTTACTTTGCATGATTTGGCAAATGGTGCGACTTCACCACAGACACCTACAATGGATATAGATGTTTTGGCCTTCCTTATTGGAAAAAAATCTTGACATGATTCCAAGCAGAATGACAAAGAGTTTTGGCTATGTTCACATCAATAACATTTGTAACCATTTCGGAAAGCTTCATTTTCGTGCTTTACAAGTGTTTTAAGCCTTTTGGGGCTGTGACACATCATCAGCCTTTGTTGTGAAAGGTGAAAAGTCAGCCAAGCTTGGCAGGCTCTAGATGAAGTCACAGAAACTTTTGTGCAACTAGCTCACCACCCATTGCAAGTACTGAGCATAGATTCTGGTCACTTCCAAATGCTTGAGCGTTTTACTGTTGTCATGTTTGACAAGGCAAGCCCTCTGCAATCAATCAATGAGCTGAGAATGGATCCCTTCCGCCACAAAAATCGACCGATGGACAAGCTTACTCCAACTCTAGAAGCCTTGCTACACCATACCCGCCGTGACATTTATCAAGCAGGAATTTGGACAGCCAGCACACAAGTACAAAAATGATCTCCAAGACCTGAACGTTTCGGGTGGACCAAAGTTGGTACATCATGGAATCCAGTTTGGATTGCAGTCCCAGAGGTGTCCAAAGACATCCATGGAACTCACCAAATGTACAAGCAAATAAAAATGCGTGATTTGTATGTGTATAAAAGCTCATTTCGACTGCACACCTTTGCAGATGTAAATGTTGTGAACTGTTGTCATAAGCTTGTGCTCCCTTGACTGAATGACATCGTCTGTCTCCAGTACATTTAGAATTAAATACATTTTGTCTTTTTTTGATATTTTTATTTTCTTCCAATTATCATTGTAATCACATTATCAAAGTATGAAAAGAGTTTTCATTTGCTATATAACATGTCATAGTTTTTACTTAATTTTTACATTTTTACTTATTTTTACATTGCCGTAAAAGTGATTTGGCGGCCATATTGGATTTTAGTGGTTTAAATTATATTTCAAGGTGGCTCTGTTCAAAACTCAGTATGGGTGGCTGTATGTGTGTGCCAAATGTGGTGCTTTTATTCGTGTTGTAACAATAACTTGGTTAAGCCGCTTGACTATGAAACACCACGTGACTCACACACTAGATGTGAAAACTTAACAAATACAATGTTGGTGTTGCTCCTAGATGATCATCATCATGCAATAACACACATGACGACAGACCTGTGAAGATCCTGGTGAGAGTAGGTCTTCAGCAACCCATGATTGCTGTAGGAGACGACTACACTTGTCGGAAGAGGCGACTAACTGGATAGGGTGGTCAGGTTCGCTGACTTGGTTGATGCATGTCATCGTATCACAATTGCGTGAATCGATGCTCATCATATCAATCACCTGATTGTCTGGACCAGACTCGATTATTTACAGACAGCCGTCATAAAGCTGGAATATTGCTGAGGGAGGCGTTAAACAACAAACAACATCATGACTATTTGCATACTTCGACTGAATGATCGTCGATTTGATTCACATAACGACCGTTATTTTACGATGCATAATGCACTGTGATTTTTCAGAACATAGAATGGGCGAAGTTGCATCGTATTTACACTTACACACTGAAACAAATGCAATATTTTGATCTTAAAATGGAACATAATAACATGGTGCAATTATATAGAGGAAATTACATAAGAGACACATACCTGGGGAAGACTTCACTTCTCGTGCAAAATATGACCTCTTACACAGAATGTTCTGTGGT
The DNA here is from genome assembly GCF_023055435.1 of Haliotis rufescens. NCBI lineage: Eukaryota > Metazoa > Mollusca > Gastropoda > Lepetellida > Haliotidae > Haliotis > Haliotis rufescens. The sequence goes on along the minus strand of NW_025963779.1, from coordinate 52,009,330 downwards.
TTTCATCTTTGACCTCACAGTATATGCGTAAAAAAAAGGTGCACCCCATTTGTTCAACAAAACGGATCACATCATATTCTAAAGGACGAGAAGGGATGTATTGCCAATTTGGGTCAACCGGATATGCAAATGAGTGAAACATTTACAAACGATTCTGAAAACTGATTCAGATTTGATTCATATTTATGTCAATTGCATGTCACAAGACTCAGTGCATAAGTACGGCAACAGTTTTCAACAGGCTAATTTTAAAGGTTTTAAGGAAGTATTTTTTCTAATATTTTGAACAGGAGATGTAGATACAGCACAAACATGTAAAAATCATCGTAGGTCACACAGATTTGTTCATGCTTAGACTTTCCCTCGGAAAATCGGTCTGCATCACTTCAGACATATTGCATTTTATGATGCCAGAAGATAAAAAGTGTTAGACAAAACATATATGCTAGATGTCAGCCACTTGAAAATGCCTGATAATTGTCACAGCAATTTTTTCAAAGTTCCTAAATTGTAAAATCTCTTTTCCAGTGAGCCAAAACGGAAACGGGCCCGTATCACACCTCGTCCGTGGCTAACGTTTCACAGTAAAGTACTTTTCACACATGACTCAGACGCAACGCATAACATTTGGGTTGAAGGGTAATTCCATCACTAACCTTACGTCGCAAAAACCCTGATTCTGGCGTCTGTCGATTAATTAATTAATTACGCAGCACCCACCCCTAATCACAGATACAGAAGTATATATACCAACGTCTCTAGTCGAGAAAATCGATTAAATTGAACTACAACCTCGTTAATAAGGGGTAAGGGCACACAACATGAAAACGTGTAACACGCAAGCGAAAACAACATCTGTCCGTAGAGGTCCAGTAACGTTGTCATGATATCAAAAGAAGTCGTAATGACGTCGTTGTAACGTCAAGAGAAGTTCTGTATCGTCGTGACGACGTCAAAGTGGAGTGAACGTTTTTTGAAATGCTTCAACAATTTCCCTCAAAACATTACTTGTCCTCCATGTGCATCACTTTGCTTTTGTAGTGATATTGTCCTGAGAATGACGGCGGAATCATGGGCAATCAGGCTTTGACTCGAGGCTCCTTTCAACATTCCAACCCGGATGACGGGTTTTCTTTAGCCAATTTGATCTTACATCCTATTGCCGCATATTGAGATTATTTAAATTCTGGCATTCACACGCGCCAGCTTTAATACTCGCTTAGGTCGCTGGTACACTTATTCTGTAATTTCCATATCACACATTCTTATTCCCGAACCCCTTACAGAATAGATATTCTAAAGTTCATTTTCAAATTTATAAGCAAGCCACAATAATTTTATCATTTTAAGTAAAGGTTAATCTGCATCGATGGATTAATGCCTTCTGAAAGTCTGTCCAGATTGTCACATTAGTATCCTCTCTGACATTAAAACAGCTACTGTTGTAAGGCCACCTAAATCAGAGTAAAAAATTAACCATAGGGATAATTCGGGGAGAGAAAGTGAAGCCCGCTAGAAGCTACACGTGCCAGCAGCAGCTACACAAGGCAGCATTAAACTGAAGCCCACCCGAAGCTACACATATCAGCAGGAAACTGAAGCACACTTGAAGCTGCATACATCTGCAGTAAACTGAAGCACACATGAAGCTGCATACATCTGCAGTAAACTGAAGCCCATTTGAAGACAACACATGCCAGCAGTAAACCGAGGCCCACTTAAAGCTACACATGCCAGCAGTAAACCGAGGCCCACTTAAAGCTACACATGCCAACAGTATACAGTAGACCACTCAAAAGCTACACATATCGACATAAAACAGAAGCCCTCTTGAAGTTACACATACACATACAGTGTATATTGTTTTGTATTTTATTAGTTAATAAAAATCAGCCTTTTCAGTTTATTGACTTTGTTACTGAGGATCCCTTTGGGTTTGGTACATAGATTTAGATTAATTAACCCTAATGCCAGCAACTATGTGGATAGATTTGTATCTAACGTATCAAAAATAAATAAGTCTTCATGCAATAACCACATATAAAATTAAAGTTAATATGATAAGGCTATTAGCCCTTTTACGAATGTAAACCTTTTACCAATAACTTCCACCCAAACTGAACATACTGTTTTGTTTTGACATTTATATCAAGATTGTAGATTCAAACTAAACAAACGTACACTGATCTACAGAACAAAGACGCTTCTTTCAGTCCAAAGGTCAGGTTCACTTTACAATCTTTCTGTATTTTATTGTCTTACGTCCCCTCTGAAAAGAGTACCTAGTGTATACAAGTATCAAGCTCGATTATTTTCATGGTACACATGTATGACCTCCCCTCTCACCCTCTTATAGCTATACGAATAAGTTATAGTAACATTATGATGTCGTCAAATAGGATTATAACCCGATCTGAAGCCTACTGAATCAATCAGGTACTTACATAACAGAGCGCCGCTAGAAGCGAAATCACTTTCTACGTTCATATTTGCACGAATGACATCCCGGGGAACAGCTGTCTCAAGTACATGTACACAACCACTGTTGACTAGAACAAGTTGTACAGGCAGTCGAGTTGTGGTATATGTGAAGGTCAATGCATGGGAGTACCTTTGTACCAAGCTGCTCCATCAGTAGGTACACTCGTGAATGTACATGAGCAATGGTCATCCATTCGGGGAGAAGATATAATAGGATAAAAGATAAAGAAACACAACCAGGACGAGGAAGGGTTAGGGCAGTTTTGGGGCCCATGGGCTTTGGATAATTCATGAATTGAGGAAACTGATATATATTGTTATGAAAGTTTTCGGATGTGTTAATGTGAATGATAACTAGAACAACAACAAAGCTAAATACACAAGTAATTAAAGGATAAACTGTGTCAAAGAGGCTGATTATAGTGAATTTCAGGAAGAATTGTTGCTAATATTGTTGCATAGTTGATTTTCATAAATGTACATAAACACATAACAAAATCATGCTAAAACGTTCATCTTGGGTCACCGACTTGCGAATATTCATACGAATACGAATACTATGAAAAGAAGTGTTGAAACGAGTTATGATCATAACTTTTACAATATTTTTTCCCTTGCCTCAAAAGGGGCGGTTGGGTAGCCTAGCGGTTACAGTGTTTGATCGACACGCGATGACCCGGGTTCGACTACACGACTATAAATTCCCTTCTCCGTGCAGCAATATGGCTTAAAATGCCAAAGGTGGCATTAAACTACACTCGCGCACTTGACGATACAGGTTTCCGTTGTGAGTGAGGGAGTAAGTGCATGTTGTCAGCAATACTCCAACCACGTCACGGCGGCCTTCAAATTAAAAAATCGAGCCTGGTCCAGACAAACCCACATGCAATGTATATAATTACAGAAATCGTTTCACCTAACTGAAACAAAATGTCTATTTTTTATTCACATTTGTCAAATGCCCCGTCCATTCACAATATTAGGACTGGAGGACGTGTAGGGATTTACATGTTGTCTTCAAAGCCACAACTCATATATCAAGACATCCTGCATGTCCAATGAACTTTTTTTTTCATTTTGCAAAAATATAAGGCCAAAGAATTCTTTTCCAGTATTATCTGGTACGAATTATTTAAAAGAAACATACCAATCAACCCAACGAATATCAATAGTGGGTGTCTTATAACACAAGTCTTGTAGGATGTTTAGCCGTGAGAGAAAGAAGTGCCTGCTTGCATGAAGGCAGGATTGTATTTAACCCAGCCCCATTGTCACCATGCTGCCTATTGCAGATGCATAGGATGCCGGCAGTTGATATTTTATCCTCAGTTATTTGTACGCCAAATAGAAACATCTGGCACATGCATTATTTATCAATAATGCGTGATTTGTAATTGTCCAATTTCCTTTTAGTGTACTATGTATAGCGCAACCTATTCCGGTTGACTCAACGGCTGAATCACATTTGAACAACATTGGCTATCTTTGCTTGGCTGTCCAATACTCGCTAGGCTCGAGACCAATTACATACACAGAACTGCAATAACGTGGCCATTTTCGAGACTATGTGTCCCTTCGTTTTATAGCACCTTGGGTCAGTTTTGTCCATGTAAAATTAAATAACTTTGATTTTGGCAGTACTCAGCACATACTAATGATGTGTTTTGTTTTTACTGAACGTGCACATGAGTGAGTGAGTAAGAAAGTGAATGAGTAAGCGATCCGTTTTTACCAATATTCCAGCACGGCATGGACAACATACCCAACATACAATTACCACATTGTATCATACGTTTAATATTTTAATGGTATCAAATAATGTGTTATTCATTCAAAATCTATCTGTATTCATTTACAAAGCAATGAAACTACGTCTTGTGTAAATCACCTAAAATGTACTTTTGTGTTATAATGTTTCTCTCTCACTGTATACTCTGTAATGTATAATGGGCCTGTGGTCTACAATACATAATGAATAAAGACTATATATATATATATATATATATATATATATATATATATATATATATATATTGTATCCATATGAGAAATCGAATCCGAATGTTTGACGTGACGAGCGAGTGCGTGAGTATGGTTTTACGCCGCTTTAAGCAGTATTCCAACAATAACACGGCGGGGTTGGGGGTGGGGGCAATGCGCTTACAGTATACCCATGTGTGGAATCGAACCCGAGTCCCCGGCTTGACAAGCCAACGCTTTAACCCCAGGGCTACACACACCGCCCTAAGCGTTCAGGACAACCGGACCTGCTTCTAGCTGATGACAAATTATACCGAATGTGTTTCTGTTGCTTTTCCAACCCTGGAGAATATTTTCAGATTTGGAAGGTTTTCCGGTATGACGTATCTAATTCCGAGGTATTTGTTAACGTGGAAAAGTAACTAAATAAAACAACTATCTGTAACACCCAAGTCGTAGAAAGTCCGTAAAATTCCTAAAAGAAATATGAGGTTCTGCACTTTGGCATCGTTCCCATTACTTGCTTTCCAGAATAGACAGCTATATTCCTTCTCCAGTGTTTATCCACTAGTTGGGGAATTGTCGATTTTTATATCTGCACAACGAACTCGAGTTTTAGTCAAAATCTCTGTCCGTTGGTTGCGTTTTACTTGATAAACAAACTTAGATTTACTGAGCGCTTCATTGGCTACACTTCAAGTCAACTGTTGAACCGCAGCAAAGTATATCTAACAGTCATTATTTCAAGATGAGATTTCCGCTGAAGATATAACACTAATGTATTGTATGAAAACGAAAACTTGTTTACATATGTCTGGCTCTGCAACAAAACAAAAATTCCGACACTTAAAGAAAAGCATGAGCGATACCCATCTGTTTAGCCAACCAAACTTGAATCAACTCGCCCAACCCAAAAGTCGATAAACCTAAGATGGAAAAATTTAATTGCGTTCTTTTTCGACGAAATCGCTTGTCAGGAGGCTTACAAAAACATCAATGGAGGGCGATATATCAATAGTGTACCCCAGCTCCAAACAGTAATTGGACGTCGCCTGCAGTTCGTTTAGAGGCATCGAGGGAACAGACAAAAGCAATATGTTTCTAAAACACCTTGTAATGACCTATGCAGCCTTCGATCAGAGACCAATGTAATTCCCATTTAAAATTTCATCATTTGTAGCCACAAGCCCAGAAGGCGCTACTTCCATGAAATCCGCATGGGAGATGAGGCCTGAAGCCAGGCACGTGGATTGATTATCTTTAATTGTATCACATCCCAGAGTTTGTGAGTGGTTCCTATAGAGAATGGAAAGTCCGAAATTCTTTGCAATTGGGATAAGCGAAAACATAGAGGTACGTGACCCTGGTGCCTTGCCCTTCGTTTCCAACTTGTTCGAACATCGATGAGATTGTAGGAACTTTCTCTCTCCGTGGTCCCAAGTTGGTAATCGTTCGTTCGCCGTCGTGCTGACGTCGACACGTCAAATTGAGGGAACAGTTCACACGACGCTGACATCAAATCACCGATATTGAATTCGCTGGAACAAATGAAATGCCAAATGAAGAGATAATAACATCGACTGCGGGACCTTTCTTGTCACTTTGTTTACTTTATGAGAAAACCCATAACAAGCGAACTGGAGTATTGCTACATTTCTTTGGGTAGTTTTCTCTGAAGCTGATTCTACTGAAATAAGAACAATCAAAATACTCCACAATCAAAATATATTGTGCAAACATGCATTAATTGATTACCTAAATATTATGTTTTAATCCTGTAGGCTACCAACCCAAAGTTATAGATCTGTTCTGCATTATCCATTATTTTCATGAACATGTTGATGCTTTGTCTTGATCTTTGTGAGCAACCAGTCGATTTTCAGGGAAGGGCCGGGATTTTGGTTTCAGATCAGCATTTTTGTGAAATGTTATGAGCTCAAATATGTACAAAACACACCGTCAGCAAGAAAAGTGCACGATATGTTCTTTCCAAAAATGCCAGGCACATATATATTGCTTAGTTTAACACGAGCTGGATTATGTTTTAAGAAGAAATCCCCCTCCCGATGAACATGAAATGGTTGCCCCCTTGCAAATCAATGCTGTATGGGGTTCACATCCACCATACGGTTTCAAAACATCATTACATGTCTATATATACACTTACTCGGGTTAGTTTGATATATGTGTTTGTCATTTACATATTACACATGAGAACTTGAATCGATACAAATTACACTACTCATGCATTTATGAAATTACAAGTTTCAAACGTCCTTGTCTGTTTGGTGTAAATATTGTTGCATTTAACACAATCAGTTCACTTGTTCACTGAACTATAATTATTGATCATGCGACCTGTGTTATGCGGATTTTTTCATAAAATCCTGTAGTTCTGACAGATGAAACTGGCCTCTGTTTTGTCAGAGTCGTTGCCTATCGTCATGTGGTGTTTTCGTCACAAACATGTGGCTTACGAGCGGAAATGCCGGACTCGTTGGTGCAAATTAAGCTGTGGAGAATGGCGCAGAATATGTACATGTAGATATCAGAGATGCCTAAACTAATTTGCACATGTTTTATGTGTTCTAACTTCGTTGTTGAGTGTGTAGAAATAGGCACGTTCAGCCGAACACAGAAACTCAATTTAGGGAGTTACTGAGATCCCGCGGTTCTGTTTACCTCTCTTCAGTGCAGGTTCAAATTGTTGTCCGTGTGTTTCAATGTTGGAGGGATTGGTGTCTGGTGCAATTCATGATCTTCATCCACACTGAGATGATGGTGCGGGGTGCCCACAGTGAGGAATAGAAGGGGGTCTTAGGATGAAATGTCTCTCTCTGCCGTCGTGCCTTTTCTGTGGCATCGGAACTATGTACCAGGGAGACAACGGCATTCCTTTGCAACAGACCCAATATTTCATTGGATTTTCTTTACAACAGGCCCAATACAGGCACACGGGATTTCCTTCACAACAGACCCAATACAGGCACACGGGGTTTCCTTCGCAACAGACCCATTACAGGCACACGGTGTTTCCTTCACAACAGACCCAATACAGGCACACGGGATTTCCTTCACAACAGACCCAATACAGGCACACGGGAGTTCCTTCACAACAGACCCAATACAGGCACACGGGGTTTCCTTCACAACAGACCAAATACAGGCACACGGGGTTTCCTTCACAACAGACCCAATACAGGCACACGGGATTTCCTTCACAACAGACCCAATACAGGCACACGGGATTTCCTTCACAGCAGACTGTGTACAGTAACGCGGGATGTCCTTTCAAGCAGACTGTATACAGTCGCGCGGGATTTTCTCCATATCAGCCCCAATACAGTCATACTGGACTTTCGTTACAATACCGGAGGACGGATGGGGGGGGGGGGGGGGGGGGGGGGGGGATTTCTTTTACAGCAGACCCAATTCAGACACTCTGGATATCCTTTAAACAGACCAATTTTATCACACAGGATTTTCTTTTCAACATATCAAAAAATTAATTTAATACACACCGGATTTCCTTTACAGCAGATTCAATACAGTCACACTGAATTCCCTTCAAACACACCCAATAAATTAGCGCGGAATTTCCTTTACAACAGCACCAGTGCAGTCACTTTATGTAAGGATAAGAATTTATGGATGAACAACTTCTTTATTACAATTAAGAGCGAACAACTTCTTTATTACAATTAAGAGCGACGTTTCGGTGTAGGTTCTAACACCGTTATCAAGCAAGTGATTTACAGAGTGTGGTTGGCAAGTAGTGTGGTTGTGGTAGAGTAGATATTATTATACTGGAGTAGAGAAGCCTGTTATGTATACACAAGGGTAGTGATGACAATCATCGGTGAAGTCAGTGACATAAACAAAGGATGAAGCCAGTAATATAAACAACGGGGTTATGGCTGATTGGGGCCTTTGATGAGTTGATGGTACGCCGGGGGTATGTAATAGCCTTGGTCACGGTTGATTGACGGCTGGATTCGTTTGATGTTGATGGCTTCTTGTAGTTTCCTGATCTTGAAGTCTTTGAGGTTGGTGGCGAGGGTTGTGACTCTCTCCCACTGAATGCTGTGGCTTGGGTTGTCACGGATGTGGTCCGATAGAGCTGAATTAGAGTCATCTTTGGAGACTGAGCTTTGATGTTATTTTTTTCGGGTTTTGAGGGGCCTAGATGTTTCTCCTATGTAAGCTTGTCCGCAATTGCATGGAATGTGGTACACTGCTCCTGAAGGTTCTAGCTTGTGGCTGAATGGGGGTTTCCCTAGGGCTTTAATTGTGTTCTGAATGGTATGACTTCTCTTGAAAACTACATCAATGTTAGCCTGTTTCTTTAAGAGTCTCTGGATTTTGTGGCTAACTATTCCAAAGAAGGGGAGGCTGATCACAAAGGGTGCAGACTTTTGACGTGGGGATTTCTGAGATTTCTTGGTGATGTTCTTTATCGTCTGTTGTACTAGTTGCTCAGGATAGAGGTTATACTGTGTAAATACTTGTTTGAGGTGGCTTAGTTCAGTAGTTAGATGTTGCTTCGTGGAACAGATGTTGTGAGCTCGTCTTGCTAAGAAAAAGCCCTGGAAACATCCCAAATAACTCCCCTCTGCTGGTTCCGCAAAGTTTATGACACCTTTGTCATCCTACGTCCCAGCAATGACCCAAGAACTCTATTGGACCACCTGAATTCCCAAAACCCACGAATGCAGTTCACCATCGAGGAAGAAACCAATCAACAGCTCCCCTTCCTTGATGTGCTCGTACAGAAAGATAATAACGACAAACTCCAGACCACTGTTTATCGGAAACCTACCCACACAGATCAATACATACACTTTGCCTCCAACCATCCACCTCAAGTCAAGAAAGGAATTTTCTCAACCCTAGCAAGACGAGCTCACAACATCTGTTCCACGAAGCAACATCTAACTACTGAACTAAGCCACCTCAAACAAGTATTTACACAGTATAACCTCTATCTACTTAGTACTCCAACTTCCAAATGCCTATCAAAGAAGTCAGTCACATTATATTTAATTTACAACAGATCCAGTACAGGCACATTGAATTCCCTTTAAACAGACCCACTAAAGTCGCGCGGAATTTCCTTTACAACAGCACCAGTACAGTCACATTTGATTTTCTTTACAACAGATCAAGAACAGTCACATTGAATTCCCTTTAAACAGACCCACTAAAGTCGCGCGGAATTTCCTTTACAACACCAATACAGTCACATTTGATTTTCTTTACAACAGATCCAGAACAGTCACACTGAATTCCCGTAACAACAGACCGAATACACTGAATTTCGTTCCATAACATGATCATCATGTTAACCTGGCATGCGTATAGGACACCTCCAGCAGCATGCACATCTCCTTAGTAATCAAAGAGAACTGGTAGACAAGGCGTGGTAGACAAGGCGTTAATAGACGAATGACAAACCATTCTCCAAGGCGTCATCACAAGCCCTATACGTCATCTGTGCGACGGCGCCTTTAGTTGGCATCGTTCAAAAGATTGTGTTCTAATGACGTTAACACTGAACTAATTCAACACTCGGGGGAAACCCCAAGGCTTTCATTAATGTGAATAAATACTATATCATTGTTTAGGTCGTGAGAAGTCTTAAGCATGTTTATTTTAAAATCAATGGGTTTTTTCTTACATTCGAAATATTCACTGTTTTTTAAATGTCATGTCCGCACAAAATACATTCGCTACGACTCATCCTTCTGGAACAATAAATATACTCACACGCAAAAGAAACGCAAGTCGAGTATGCAGTATACGTGTTATTTATTTTTAACAGTAAAGACAAGAAATACTAATAGGGCAAGATTGACAAAAATTTGACTGAAGACAGTTTAATGGATTAAAAGGCAGATCACATAATTGGTTGTTTTTTTCAAATGTTCAGGGCTTACACAGTTTCGGGTCAATACCCAAAATGTCAGTCAATACCTGGTGTGACCACCATTAGCATTGATCAGACGATTTGTGAAGGCCCTAGGGGTCCTCCTGCACACATCCAGAGCAGCTGTGCGTAGCTCATCGGCAGTTGTAGGGACTGGGCCCACATTGTGCAGACGCCTTTGAACCTCATCCCACAAGTGTTCGATGGGGTTCAGATCAGGGCTGAGGGCTGGCCACGGTAGAACACGGATGTAGTGTTGTTGCAGAAAGGCCATGGTAGCTCTGGCAACATGGGGACGAGGGTTGTCCTGCTGGAAAATGTGTTGTTGATGTTGTGCAAAAAATGGAACAACGTGGGGAGTGATCACTTGGTCGATATACCGCTGAGCAGTGACGCCGTGTCCCCGACCTTGACCAACATTCTGACTCTTCCGTCTGCATGGGAGACACAAAAGCGACTTTCATCAGAGAAGATGACACGCCTCCACTCACGATGACGCTAATTGTGATGGCCCTGTGCCCACTGAAGTCATGCTTGTCGATGCCGTGGTTGGAGAACAGGACGACGTGCTGGTCGGCGACATCTGAGGCTGTTGGAACGGAGACGTCGGATCACAGTGTCCCGGCTAATGTGTCGATTATGAGTTCCTATGGTCTGTCGAGCACTTTCACTTGCAGTTAGGAACGGATGTCGCTGGTGTTGACGGGTAATCTGCCGATCTTGTCGAGGTGTGGTGACCCTAGGACGACCGCTCCGAGGAAGGTCATCTGTGGTCTGTGTAGCATTGTATCGATGCCGGGGACGGTAAATTGTGGTTATGTTAACGTTGAAATGACGGGCAACATCTTGGACAGACTCTCCAGCTTCCAAACGCGTGATAGCCTGGTTTCTCTGAATTTGAGTTAGGCGTGGCATTGTTGACCAAAGAGTGGTAGGTCCAAGAATCGGCCACAGTTTTATACCCACTACAGTTCGTGACAGTTCGTGCATTTTCGATTTCGCGAGAAATGGGTGCATGATACTCATTGAAATGGTGCGTTTTAGGGATTCGTTTTTTATGTTGCGTTTTTACTCGGGGCTTCCAAAATGTAACCAAAAATATTGATAACACCATCAGGCTTCACTACATGTTAAAACTCGTATCAATTTATGGTTCCGTGTTTGTTACCTATTTGCTTAAAACCACTTGCGTTCCTTTTGCGTGTGAGTATAGTAATACAATTATATAAATATTATTTCCTGTACATTACCAAAGATCTATATATACTCTATAAAGTAGTCGTTTTCAAATAATTCTGCGGGCGGTCGGGTAGCCTAGTGGTTAAAGCGTTCGCTCGTCACGCCGAAGACCCGACATGGGTACAATGTGTGAAGCCCATTTGTGGTGTCCCCCGCCGTGATATTGCAGGAATATTGCTAAAAGCGGCGTTAAACCATACTCACTCACTCAAATAATTCTGTCTGGCATAATTACTGAAACTGAATAACAGTAACAAGGCGTTCGCTTTGAAGAAAGACGATACAAGGATTACAGTACAAAGACTGCACGTTATGTGTGGGCATCAGGTGGTCTAACAAGCGGTATGTTTGAATATTTTACAGCCGCTTTCCCTCTTTACTGACTGTGACAATGTGGCAGGGCGTGGAGTCATGCCACAGATGATCATGACTCTGAATCAGGTGTGGAATTGCAAGGCGTCTCATCACCTCGGACGTGTCGAGAGTCGAAAGGTTTATGGAAGCTATATTTATACATAGTATTACATGTATATCAATTATCCTTGCTACAAACAAACGCTGATCCAGTTTGGTACTGAAGATTATGGATTTGTCTTTACTATAAATTAATCAGTTGTGGAAAATACTAACGAGTACACAATGTATTGCACACACCTGATGTCCAACTGTGTCAATGGTGGTCCTACGTAGATATGGATTGCTTCAGGCAGGTGAATTACAACTGCAGAAATAGTGGCATTTGTTGTGTGTCAGTGTCATATTGTATGTTTAGTACGTCGTGTTAATGCAGTTGTAGACATATCTGTATATAATAGTGCGACGCATTCCTTTAATTGTAACCAGCTCATTTCCACAGCTGAAGCATGGGCGAGCAAAGCCCATCAATCAATGCATGAGTACTGACGGTATGCTTCGGATCATTTTGTTTTCGACAAGAAGACAAACAGTGGGTATTAATGTAAGAGATTTTATTATTTATGATGCATAAAATAAATATACAACAATGATCATGGTCTAACAGATAACATATCCTAATAGGGATTGTGGCGTCATATTCCACCCAAATGGCTGTCACATGGTCATTAAACCTATCCATAATCTGGCTGACTGGACTTTCGTTCAGGGCGGCGGGTCACGTGTCCTGGACCTGGTCGACTGGCAGGAGCGGGAGAGCCATAGCTCGTCTGACATGGGCCTGGACTTGATACTCTTCAGATAGGTGAGGTGAGGTGAAATGGGGTTTAACGTCGCGTCCAAGATTATTGCACTTATATAGCGACGTGCATGTACGTGTGTATGTTTGTGTGGCTGCTTGTACTAGTCCGGACTGATGCCGATTTTCAGTGCTAGCTCACTGAGGCACCATGCCGCAGTTTAACATGAATACCCCACTCAGACACAGTATACTGACTCCGAGCCGACCAGTCCTTGTTTTAGCCCCTTAATGTCGAGCGCCAGACAGGGTAACAACAAGTACCATCTTTTAACGTCTTTTTAAATGATTTGTGGTAGTTAACTGTTCTAGCATTTACAGTCTGTAGCTGTGAAGAAGTTCTTAAATTGTAACATGAGCCAGCTAAGACATTAGGATGAACAAGATTACATAGATATTCAGGGGCCAACTTGTTAACCATTTTGTAAAATGTTTTTAATTTATGAGATTGCCGTCTTTTGGATAAGGGTGTAAGGTTAGTTTCAGAGTATAGAGACTCGTGGCTGGTACCACGAGTAGCTCCACATATTGTCCTCAGTGCGTCTATATTAAGCCTTTCCAATACCAACGCTTGTTCTTGAGAACAGTTATCCCATACTTGTTCACAATAGTCGAATAGTGGTAAAATAAATGATAAAAATATATTCTGTAACGTTTTTCTGGACAGGCGGTATTTGAAAGTTCTAAAGCAGTTAATCATTGGGCTTACTTTATCTACTATATTATGTATATGATTTGTCCAGTAGCCAGCTTGCTGTAAAATTAGCCCTAGGTGTTTGTGCGATGAGACCTCTGTTATTTGAGTACCTTTCATTTTAAGAACAGGTTTTTTACTTGGGTTAACTTTTCTTGAAAACATTATGGTTTCGGTTTTGTGTGGATTAAACGTTACTTGCCATTTTTCGCAATACGGATATCCTTTCTAGATCAACATTTGAATTAATCGCTGCTGTGTTAGGATCATCAACAATAATATAAAGTGATGTATCGTCTGCAAAGAGACGTATATTACTGTCTATTTCATCAACCAGGTCATTTATAAAGATAAAAAATAATAATGGTCCTAGGATCGATCCCTGTGGAATACCTGCCGTGATAGATTTTAACTGTGATTCTTTACCATTAATAACCACTTTTTGTGTTCTATTTGATAGATAACTGTCAAACCATTTCAACAACTTTCCTCGAATTCCACATGAAGATAATTTATAAAGTAATCCTTTATGCCAGACTATATGAAAGGCCTTGCTAATATCACAAAACACTGCCCTTACTTCTTTTCCATTGTCCAGAGCCTTTGAAATAAAATTATACAGATCTGATATTTGGTAGCTCGTGGAATCGCCTGATATAATGTCTGACGGGAGATTGCTCAGAATATTGTTGTCTTGTTTGCTGTTTGTTTATTTGAATTACTATGTCATTTCAACTAGTGAGAATGTAAAGGGGAGGTCGAGTGCATTTCCGTTTGTATGTAACATGGAACCAATATGATTTATGAACAAACGTAAATCCATCTGGCAAATAGCGAGTCGTAAACCTTTTCCCAGTTCACTAAAATGGCATCACCATAGACATAAAGTAAAATTTTAAAATGACACTACGTCCGGGGTAAGACGGTACATTTTTGAAATTCTTTAAACGCCATCTATACTTTTTTATGTGTTTCTCATCTCCGACCTCAACCAGAAAGAGAGCGAGCAGGCGAAATAAAATTTAAAACATAAGAAAATATTTTTGTAAAAACTTTTTTTCAATGATTGTGTAACTTATTTTATGACATTTTAAAAGCTAAAACACTTAGTATTTATCTTTAAATTACATTATGACATAGATCGAGTGGATTTGCTTCGGTAACGAATTTTTGATAAACATGACTGAAGAAAGATCAACCTGACGTGGAGGGGAGGAGCAACCCAAGGGAGAGAATCTAGTGGGCACAAACGAATGAAGCAGCCTTAAAATATAAGTATAAACTTAAACTTCTCATTCGTGTGGTATTCTGTCACATGTACATGTCCTTATTTCAATAGCCCTTCCAGCTGGAGATTTGCCACCTTCGTTGTGCCAGGATCAGCTGGTTTTTCATTCGAATCCCCGAGTCCTTGGTTTGTCGTGCGTTTCCCTAAAGTTAACAATTATGACACTCACCACTTTGGGCTTCTCTCGCACATAAAGCTAGCGCTGTTACATAACAGAAGTACTGTAAAGGCAATGAGGTGAGGTGAAATGGGGTTTAACGTCGCGTCCAAGATTATTGCACTTATATAGCGACGTGCATGTACGTGTGTGTGTGGCTGCTTGTGCTAGTCCGGACTGATGCCGATTTATAGTGCTAGCTCACTGATCAGATACCATGCCGCAGTTTAACATGAATATCCCACTCAGACACAGTATACTGACTCCGAGCCGACCAGTCCTTGTTTTAGCCCCTTAATGCCGAGCGCCAGACAGGGTAACAACAAGTACCATCTTTTAACGTCTTTTGGTAAGACGCGGCCGGGGATCGAACCCCGGACCTTCCGCTCTCCGGGCGGACGCTCTACCACTAGACCACGGAGGCGGTCGTTAAGGCAATGAAGGAGCCCATGAATACCATACACACGAGTCATGTTAGTACACAAACAAACTGACAGCTGAGGTAGAAACATGTTGACTTTGTCTGTCACATTTGCAGCTTAAGGCATAATCAAACGTCGCTACTTCTCGCAAACTTTATCTTGCAGTAACGATGACTGGACAATATTGTGTACAGTTATATTCAATTCACATATTAACACTTGATGTTTAGATGGTTCCAACAAGGACATTATTAATTCAGTACCAATTGATGTATACATAAGTTTCATACATCCTTAACGTGCAAATGTCTTTATATATGCATCTATGTATGTCAGTATCCTTTGTGCTTTTCCCTTTAAGGAGTGCATATAGTTGCAGTTTGCTGTTATCGAGCATCAGTTAAAGGAATTTGTGTCTGTCCACATATAGAGTATGTGCCTGTGTGAGAGAGTTGAGTTAATTAACTCTCAGGTGTTAATTGGTCGCAGCCGACTTAATTGACTGTCTATGCATCTTGTAAATATCTTGTCAAAGTGTTGATTTAGCTCCTCTCTTTTTATTACTGTTATACAGTAGCTTAGCTAATCAGCTTGTATATTTGTATAGTCCACACAGACGTTCTTTCATATATAAGTGCAGTAATCATGAACGCGACGTCAGATCCTATTTCACCTCACCTCATGTACGTGTGTGGCTAATACACTATTGTCACAAGTGTTTTAAGTTTTGTTTTATTCGGGCGCTTCTCACCATGATATCGAAAGTTACCCTTTCTGCCACGTTGGAGCATTTCAGTGCATATCAGTATGCTATAACATCAGTTTCAGCTTCCGTTGATAAATATATTCATAAAGTAATTTGCGTTGCTTGTTTTATGCTTTGTGCGAGAGGTATAGAAACTGCGGCGCGGTAGCCTAGTGTTTAAAGCGTTCTCTGGTTACGCCGAAGACCCGGGTTCGATTCCCCGCATGGGTACAATGTGTGAAGCCAAATTCTGTCCCCGCCGTGATATTGCTGGAATATTGCTAAAGGCGGCGTAAAAGTAAACTCACTAATCTGCTCTTCGCCAAAAAACAGTCGTAAGAAGCGACCATAAAATCCCAAAGGTGAGCTGGCAAGCGCTTGAGTGTTTTATTCGTTCTTTTCTATTTCACAGAATTACGAGTGTAAATACCCCAGGAGCCAAATAGCATTGATGCTCCAAATCTAAGTGGGAGTATTCCACACGTGTTGCTACCATCGGTACAAAGTGTCATTTTATATTTGTCGCTTATATTTAGTGTTAGATGTGATGATTTTTGTTGTATAATGACTGCCCCACAAACACACTGTTCATCCCAAGTATTGGATGCCCGTACAAGTCAACACAGAGGTTTTTGAGCGGTCGTTGTGAACGTATGTTGTTTTACGCCGCAGTCAGCAGCTATTTCACGGGAGCCCGAAAAGAAACGGGTCTGGGCCAGGCAGATAAGGAGTTGATAGCATTGCACACGGCTCACTTCAGTCCCATATGTCATCTCAGCCAGCAATGGGATTAATCCATCCTGGAACTGGATTTTCTAGTTTCACTAGTCCACGTGTCGATCAAATTATACAACACGCATTTATAAAATTAATGTTGCTTGACGATCTATATGCGGAATCATCAATCGTACCCCTTTTACAATATAACTAAGCAATAACACTACCCCATTGCTGCCGTATGGATTATGTAGATAAAGAAATAAGCCAATTTGACCCAGAATCCCTGTTCTTGTGACGGCAGTATGTGTATATGACTACGTCGTAAAACAGCAATAGATGTAAAATTAATATGTTTGCTGTCACTCCTTCAAATAATACTTATTTCTCTGACCAGAGGCGACAAACGGGATCGGGTGGCCAGGCTCTCTGACTTGGTTGATGCATGTCATCGTATCCCAATTGCGTAGATCGATGAGCATGATGTTAATCACTTGGATTATATGGTCCAGACTCGATTATTTACAGGCCGCCGTCATATAGCTGGAATATTGCTGAGTACGGCGTTAAACAACAAACCAACCAACCAGCCATAAACCTTCCGACTCTCGACACATCCAAGGTGAGACGCCTTGCAATTCCACACATGATTCAGAGTAAGGTCGTTATCTGTGGCATGACTCAACGCCTCAACAATCACTGGATTGTATGGTCCAGACTCGATTATTTACAGACCGCCGTCATATAGCTTGAATATTGCTAGGTTCGGCGTTAAACAACAAACAAACAAACTTATTTCTCTGAAAGGAGGAACAAAAAATGAATTGTCTGCAACCCGAGGTTACTCAGCAACCACCCACCCGCACCACCGAATAACACAAATGGGCCAGTCCTTAAATCAAATAGGATTTCCTAACTTGAAGATCGCAGCTCGCTTCGGATTCCAGTTATTTGAATAAACGTTTTGGTTTCATTGATCGATGGTGCTTTGAAGAGAAATACAAACTTCGGACGGCGGGTCATCATTTATAGTTCTTCGAAGCGTTTGGTTGCTAAATAACTGTTAGGACACTTCTAATAAATTATATTATATGAAGGGAAAATGTTGTTAGATCGTGTTGGTTCGGGGACATAGGGAACAGTATACTGTCACAATATAAACAACATACTGAGACACATTGTAGTAGGCCATCGGCCACGTAATAGCAGCTAATATAATATTCCTTGCTGAAGTGGGTGAGGAAGTGAATGAGTATAGATTTACGCCGCCTTTAGCAACATTCATCATCACGGAGGGGGGCTCCAAAATGGGTTTCATATTCATGTGGCAATCGAACCTGGGTGCCGTTGTACAAAGCAGTTTTAGCCCTAACTTATCGAAACTCCCATACCTTAACATAGAACTTCGACAGTCGTAGGTTGTTGTGAACAACGGCACCCTGGTCCTTTGAGCACGAGGCACTGGTCCACTAAACATAAAATGTGGATGTAAATTACATGATTTTGATTCTACAACCTAAGTAGCCATCTACATAGTTTGACATAGATGGACACAAACTGGATAGCATCCATACGGACCGCTTCCGTGGTCTTGTGGGAGGAGTGTCTGCCCGGGGAGAAGCACATATAGAACATGATGTACAGAAGAACAATCCTTTAGTGGCGATGAACACGTGTTGCTATCAGTTGGTTTGACCATGGTGTGTGTCTGACGTCTTGTGGATAGAACGGAGAGCGGAAGGTCAGTGGTTCGATCCCAGGGTGCATCATACCAAAAACCAAAAGGCGTTAACAAATGGTATTTGTTGTTACCCTGCCTGGTGCTCAGCAATAAGGGGATACAACAAGGTCTAGTGGGCTCGGAGTCTGTATACAGTGTCTGAGTAGTCTGACAAGGTATCTCAGTCGGTTAGCCCTTATTTTTTTTTATCAAACTGGACTTAATCAGACACACACACACACACACACACACACACACACACACACACACACACACACATGCGCAGTAATTTTGAACGCGACGTTAAACAACGTTGTACCACAATGGCATACCTTGCGAATAATTATTTTAATTAATATATCCGAAAGACACAAAGATTGGGCCCGTGGAACTGCAAAATATATGTTGTTCCACATTTACATTGCAAAATATGTGATTTTGTATCAGTGACCATTCATACATACATACATACATGTAGTACATACTTATTGCTTTGGAGACGACAGGAGTGGCAGTTTGTTGAAGGAAAAGCATTGCCCAAACAGATTAATAGTAAATCGCTTGTCCTTTAATAAACTAACCATATACATGTGTGTGCATGTATGTGATTTTGCTGAATACAATATCAAAACCGCTTCAAACGAGACGCGATTCCCGACATGGGTACAATGTGTGAAGCCCATTTCTGGTGTCCCCCGCCGTGATATTGCTGGAATATTGCTAAAAGCGGCGTAAAACCAAACTCACTCACTCACTCACTCACTCAAACGAGACGATGACAACAAGATGATCACTTTCAGTTTCTGCTAATGTCTCCATCCTGGTTGTACCTTATTTCACAGTGCATCGTAACTTGTATTCGGTATTGCTGCATGTACCATTAGAGTAATTTCGTTCATTTAACTAAACTTAAAAAGATATTGCAGGCGACACATTGCTAGTTTTGGAGATGGCCCTGTGGTGATTCTGGGTTGGAAGTGGTCCCCAGCACTCTAGTCTTGTCGTACGAGGGGACTGAACCGAATAATTAAACTTAATCACTTGGTTGATTGGGTGTCATCGCACACCGAGGATTACGAACCATAATATGAATCACTGATTGTTTGGTCCGAACTCATTTTTTGTACAGGCCAATTATGCACACCCGCCTCTCTCTCCCCCCCCCCCAAAAAAAAAAAAAACAACAGAAAAAAACACACGCCTAAAATGCCACACAACCTAAATATCCGATGACATAAAAGTATTTTATCATATATAAATATCATTTATTAACGTATCCCTGCCCATGTGCAGTGTCGGAAAACAAACCATGCCAAGTCAAACATAACGACAGCTAAGAGAGCTTCTGTAAACACAACCATTCATTCCTGTTCATACACGAAGGTGCAAGTTTCAGACTCTTTCAATACACTGTGCTGTAACTGTGGCAACTGTCGCTCCGTAATATCAGTACAGTGATCAGTACTGAAACCAAATAAATGGTAGTTTTGTCAATTCCAAGGCATTGTTGTCTCATGAAATATTCATTTCTGTTCGTTGTTTTCTTGATAAAGCGATTTGCAACGATTAATCAATAAAACCATAATACATGAAAGCAGAGCAATACAGATTTCCATTAGAGAGGAGGAAAATCTACAAGAGTGTATTGACGACGTCCATCAGTTAGTCACCCGCACGAGTTGAATGGACGCCTATTAACCACAACAGTTATCAGCAAACAATAATGTATTATATATTGACCAACATGTATGAAACATTATATTACCACGTAATGTTAAAAAGCACATTAACAATAGTAGTAATTAGCCAATAATACGAACAGTCCTGTATAATGTACCCGACCTTTGAAACATAATATTAATACTTCACTTTCAGAAGCATATTACCAATAGCAGTCATTATGCTTTAATATTTACATTAGTGTATAATGTACCCGACCTTTGAAACATAATATTAATACTTCACGTTCAGAAGGATATTACCAATAGCAGTCATTATGCTTTAGCATTTACAATAGTGCATAATGAACCCGACCTTTAAGAAAAAACATCAACACTTCACGTTCAGATTGATGTGGGTTTTTTCTGGCGGGGAATTATCGACTGAATAAGTTTAACGCGAAACGTATTTCAGTCATTTCACGGCACGTTCGCAACTGAGGTGAACGATTGAGTTGATCCCGATTTAGACACACGTATGGCACCAAGTGAATACGAGTTTGTTGTTTAACGCCGCAGTATTATCATGACGGCGGCTTGTAAATAATCGCGTCTGGACCAGACAATCCAGTGAGTGATATTGCGGGGAACGATCCACACAGCGGGTTACGCTGACATACAACCAACCAAGTCACCGAGATCACCAGATCAAGTTGGTTGGCAACTATGCTTGTCGGAAGAGGCGACTAACGGGATCGGGTGGTCAGGCTCGCTGACTTAGCTGATGCATCGTATTCCATTTGCGTAGACCGATGCTAGCGATTTTAATCACTGGATTGTCTGGTCCAGACTCGATTATTTACAGACCGCCGCCATATAGCTGGAATATTGCTAAGTGTGGCGTTAAACTACAAACCAACTAACAACTATAACCGGGAATCCTTACGGGATAGTGACCAAGTGAGTGCAGCTTACCACTATCGCCGTTTCAAACACTATTTTCATGGATCCCCTGCTTAATGTTGGAGGTAGCCATTAACCACTTTGGTAAAACCATGCAGCAAGGTTATGGTGCTAACAAAGCAAGCTTCATATCGGGGCAAATCGGAGATTCTGGCAGACATCGTTCAGCCAGTTACCACGCCTAAGTACACTAGTAACACCCGTGCCCCATGATCAGTATCGAGTGTCCCGGTGATGTATTGGTCATCGTGGTGATCACCTGGTGACACTGGTGACAACCCGAGGAAAAACCTCTCTTGCTGATTGCAGGGTATGAAACTCCCCAAAATTTCAGCCATACCACAAGACTGGCTAGCTGAAATACTTGCCAGCCCTGACCAAAACCTGCCCACCCACTATAATCATATGTTTCTCAGGATAAGCTAACGGGGTTTCTTTTTGGTTACATTTTATCATTCATCTTTACATGTGAATTAATGCTTATCATCGGGAAATATTTAGAATATTTTCATATATGAAATATAACCCGACCGTCGGGCAGGGGGATTTGAAAAACTGGCAGCCCGAGTTGAAATCAACCCGTCTCGGACCGTCGGGCAGGCAGGTATTTCGAACACTGCTGATTGTATCATTGGCCCCGATGATGCGGTGCACTGCTCATGCAGTCGCTCATTGGTTTCTCTTATTCAAAGGCTGTTAGAAAGTTACCCAAGACATAGGAGGAATTACAGCGTGTCTGCCACAAGGGAAGAAATGATGTTACAGTAAGTGTCGAGCCTTTGACGAGGGACTTGCAAGGCTGAATCAAAAGGGATTATTCTAAATGTAGTACTCGTCATTCTTAGAATAAAAATGAAGAAACATGCATAACACATATGTATTGTCGTTCCAACTAAGAAATTCGGCCACTTGTAAATTATCGAATCTGGACCAGACACACTAGTGACTTTGAATTAACGCCGCTTTGAACAGTATTCCAGTTCTATCACGGCGTGTCAGCTTAATGTGGAAGGAAAGCCCGAAGTGATGCAGGTCTCAGACGTTTACCACTTCGGTGAAACCCACGAGCACGGGTATGGTGCTGACAAACCTAGAAACATAATCGGGGCGGAACGGAATTCGAACCCACAATTATAGGGTTCTGTCATTCCCAAGGGACGCAACTCTGCACAGCGAATCGCGGCGCCTTAGATGACTGGGCCACCCGTGCCCCCACTAGTACTAGTACTAGTACACTAGATATTCTGTGCCATCATGTCACCTATGCTGACCACCGAACATTTCAGTCGCCTCTTGTAATTAACATATTCGGTTGTGTGGGTCCAATTTTCGCCCGAAATTCACGCGGGAGATGACGTAATGTTGTCCATTTGTGTAACGTCATGAACAATGGATGAAGTCATGACACATTGTTCTGAATAATTGAACAAGGTTACGTCATATCATTCAGCATTCAGAATTACAGTTATTGCACAACTTAATGAGTGCAATATATTTGAACAGTCATCGGTGTGATTATTCTGAGACATGGTGGAGAAACGTGTTGACAAATATATTGAGTCAAATTAAAAACTTCACATTTTTAAAAGTAATCCCATATATTATAGACAACGGACAAATGTATCAGAGAAGGTAATTTTTAATCATTAATGTCCAAAGAAGGATTTTAATTAACGGTGGTAACCATAATTTGTTCCAAGCACCTACGTTATTCGGTAATAACATCAACAGTTTAAATCATAAGTCCCAAGCACGAGGATCTCGGGGGGCACACAAGTTCAGTAGCGTGTATGGCCACCATGTGCGTTGACAACTGCCACACAACGCCTCCGCATGGACCTTGTGATGCTTGTGAACACATGATTGGGAAGACGACGCAATTGTTGCTGCAAAATGGTGCCAAGATATTGCAAATTCTGTGGTTGGTTCTGGAGAGTGCGCAGACTTCTGCCAAGAGCTTCCCAAACGTGTTCGATGGGATTGAGGTCGGGAGAGCTTGACGGCCAGTCCATGACGTTGATTCCGCATTCTGAAGGAAATTCCTTGTCAAAATTGCTGTGTGAGGTCTGGCATTGTTGTGTTGGAAGATCAAACCGGGTCCATGTGCTGCCATAAAAGGCAGAAGTTCTGCTGCCATTTCCTCGTCGCGGTAAGCAGCAGCGTTGAGGTTGCGACGGATGACAAGAAGCCTGGAAAGTGCATTGCCACAGAAAGCACCCCACACCATGACACTTCCGCCTCGAAATCTGTCAACTTCCTGTACACAACACTGGGCGTAACGTTCATGACGGCGCCTCCACACCCTCGCCCTACCATCAGCAAATCGAAGATTAAATCGGGATTCATCACTGAAGACGGCTTGATTCCAATTCCTCTGAGACCATCGTAAGTGTCGCTGTGCCCACAATTGACGTTGACGTCCGTGTAATTGAGTCAGAATCGGCCCGCAGTATGGCCGTCGTGCTTGAAGGTGAGCAGTTCTCAGACGGTTGCGAACAGTTTGCGCACTCAGTCTACCCCTAAACAGTTTCTGGTTGATGTAGCCGTCAAAAATCGGTTACGGAGGTGACGTAAGACAATCTGACGATCCTCTGCATGTGACGTCACACGTAGTCGACCTGGCCGAGGGCGATCAGCGATGGTACCCGTTTGCTGTAGACGCGTCTGTAAATCATAAACAGTCCGTCGACTACAACCCATCGTCCTTGCGACTTCAGCTACGGACGTTCCAGTCTGCAACATGCCGATGGCACGTTCACGTTGCACATTTGAAAGGCGTGGCATGACAAATGGCCGTAAAGACTTTTGTTCTCTTGTGGTTTTCTTTTTTTTGTTAATGACTGCTAACAAGTATGGCTGAAAACACGTGCGGTATTATGGCCCTGTGACCAGTTGCACGTGAAAACCACTTTTGCCACTATAGTGCTGTGCACATGATTTTGATCGATTCACCTGCACAAAAACGGGTGTTATCTGAAGACAATACGTGGCCATTACTGTTTCAATACACAATAAGGGCCCACAATGATAACTGGTCAAAATGTTAAAATTTTAGGATTGTGAAGTTTTTAATTTGGTTCAGTATAATTGTAAGTTATTGTAGCGTTATGGCAAACGTTTCCCACATTGACATTGGCAACGCAATTTTCCAAGATGACCACCACGCTCGATAACAGTGAACACACGTCGGATTTTATAAGATTGTATCAGAAAAATGAAAGGCTATAGTGGGAAACCAAAACCTTGCTATTTATGTTTTATGCGTTGGACGGCTTTAAGACCTCATGTCGTATTTGATCACTAAATCAACACTGATGGAAAATAATCTATTTGTAGCGATGAGCAGAAAATACCGATATACCTCAAGGTACTAAAGTAGTGTGACTTTCAAGCTACACGTGTACACATCATTAACATTCAGCATGATGTAAGTGTGCCGAGGCAGACTTAGCATATCCTATAGCAACGGCGTTAAGATGTTGTTGAAGTCGTTATGCATTGGTTCCTTGAAGCATAAAAACATTGCTCCTAGCAACTACAAACAAACAAACAAAGTGCTTTGATATCGATCTACATTATTTCTTTTAGATTGTCCCGACTAGAAGATGAAATATGCATGTGAAACTAAACAATGCATGTTTCATATTAAAAACGAAACTCAAGCCGCGTGTCAAACAAGCTAAGACTGCACAAGAAAGTGATACAAGACTGTCACTCAAGTGTAAATATGAGGCCATGTATTCTTACTTTAACATGTTTTATTTAGAAGTTATTTTTTGTTAAACGCCAGACACAGCAATATTCCTGCACTATGTCGCCATCCTGTACGTAATCGAAGATAGATCAAACAAACAAGTGAGTGATATCGTGAGCAACCTTCACGCAATCAACCAAGTCACCGAATCTGACCACCCGACCTATTAAGCAACGTCCTTCGACCAGCACTGGGTGCTGGAGACCACTTATTGACCCGAAAACAGCAAAGGGTCAAATCCAAAAAGAGGCTGACCGTAAATCGCCCGCGATAGCCTAATAGAAGTAAAAAAATAATTGTGACAGTTGAAACAGGTGATTATCGTCAGTGTTATTGTCAGAGGCTATCACACGTAGACATTGTGCATTGTTCAAAGGCGGACTAAAATATGAAACAGTCTCCATCGCTATGATTAACAGGTACAACAGTTTGAAAGCCAGTGGGATTTCCGCCATGGACACCTGCAAATATTTCTGTATATTATCTGTGCTCAATTCCTTGAGTGTGCCATAATCTTTTCTGGTTAATTGCATGAATAAAAGAAATGTTCCACCGACCATGATCAAAAGACCGGTACCTATTAGATTAGTGACTCGTCACACATGTGCCGTGACAACCATTAACAGATCAATGTTTACTTCTCTATACGATTACAATGGCGAACTGTATGGTAACTGTGGTCTCGATACCCTTTTCACTGCGTAATCACGATGAATATTGTTTGCAGGTGTCTAACTCGTCTCTTCCCATAGTTTTGGATGAATGTCTTTGAAATGCAAAATGATACTTGAATAGCTCTGCAACAATGAACTTTGAATTGAATGCTGCCGAAAGCCTGGGCCTAAGCAGTTGAATAAATACGAGGTTCCATTAAAAACAACTTGAAGTGAAGTATTGTTAAAACTGAATTATTGACTTTAATTCAATCAGAATAAAAACTGCATATATATTACATGCAAAATAATTGTTAAAAAACAATTCTAATGAATAATGGGATGCCTAGGCCTGTAAGCATTGTGAATGTAACCTATCAACTGGCTGTCCATACATGCCATGCCATGCTTTTCCTCAGGGCCGACTGAAATGAGAATCGGGTGGTCACAATGGTATGGTATCGTGCGTTGACTGTGAGGATCGTTTGTTATACCGTCAACCACGGGTTTACAGGATGGAGGCTAAAAAAACCCCATACCGGTTTGGTACCTATTTGCCAACATCCCATTTCGCACAACATTCAAATCGCCTCAAGGAGAATGGCACTAGGTTGTACACCCCCCATTTAGAACAATGACTGTCGAGTGCTGGAGGAACATAAAATGTGTTCCTTAAATGGAGATAGTTTTCAATTGCTGTCTTGGCTGAGTTTTCATTTTATTTATATTTTTGTTTGATTGTTGTCGTTACATGTGAAGATATCTATTTAATAAAACAACATGGTTAAATTAGAAGGCAGCTTGTGGAAACAGTTGTATCTGGTCCACTGTCTGTTAGATGTATTCTGTTGTATACTGTCTCTTGCCAAAAGATCCAATGCAACCTTTGCTTTGTACGCCTGTTCAAGCCTTTGGACAAACAGTTGACAGTTTCCAAACAGCAAACAGTTGATGTAGAACGAACACCAGAATGTACCCAGAAGGACTTTGAAGCTGCTGCTGCTATTGCTGCCTTAGAGCAAGTGTTTCCCGACGCTGAGACTCGTTGAAGGAATTCTTACACTACATACCGAATATTTGGCGACATGAAGTGGCCAAAGGATTAGCTGAAGCCTACAAGGTGGTGCCCAGATTAAAGCCCACGTCTGACGAGCCGCAGCCCTAACCTTTTTCTCCTTAGACCAAGTTCGGGATAACTGGATAGAAATCTTTGACGAGAGACAAGACCACCAGCAGATCCCCTCTCCACTGATTATGTAACCTAACTTGGGTAGACTACGACGACCGATTGTCTGCTCGTATCGGCATGACATCGTTGGTCTTCGAACCAACAACCATTTTGAAGGCTTCCTTGGACGTTTTAAGGAGAGAACCGCAAAACCACACCCAAACATTTATGAGTTATTGACGCAAACTATTGACACTTAAGGGCCACTTGGCTGCAGTTAGAATCATCCGACTGAAGGACCACCTACGATGTGACATGAAGACCGCCCTTCAGTTTCTTGCCAAAGCTGAACTAAAGCGAACTTTAGAACAAGCAAACTGAACTCGAAATCAATTCTCAAAAGGAAAAAGAAAACAATGAGCAATTGTTATTATTATATATTTATATCAGAGACACCAGTAGCTGACTGTGCATGCCGACCATGACTGTGAGGTCATCATTTACGGAAACCTGAACCAGGCCTCGATTTACCGATTTTTCCGAGGAACAGTCAGCTCCTGCAAATCATAGACAATCCCATGATAATGTTGTTAAGGCCTTCGGGCGTAAGCTACTCGAGTTATGTATTACCCATAATTTGTACATATATTTAATAGCAGATCATGTGGAGATTTAGGAAGGAGGTATACCTATATATCTCAACAAGGGCGCAGTGTGGTCGATTAGTTTATTGGCTCTGTTGATGCACATTCGTTTTGTCATGAATTTCATGTGGACTGTAAGGTCGATTCCAAATATATGCCACTGACTCTATTCTTAAAATTTCCCTCTGACCATAATTCCAAACAAAATTTACACCCAAGCTTAAATGTCGAGAATAGAGAAAAATCGTGTAAATACACATGGGATGTGAACAAGAATACGATATTTTATATACTCTTAATGATTGTTACCCCTCTATTAAAGAAGGGACAAATGTATTAGAAACTATTATGACTGTTGGTTTAGAAATGCCTTTAGATAATATTCTCAATGCAGCTGAATGTATGCAGAAACCTGTAGTTAACAGAAACAAGCCACAAACTGGATTTTATAATTTGAACTCTGTGCAAGCTAAACGACAAGCTACACTTCATCCGAGAAGATTCCACCACAAAATGTCAATGGAAAGTAAACGAATTTATTGTTACATGAGATATAAATACAAAAACATATATGCAAAGTATCAACATCGAATTATCAGCATATGAAACAAACAAAACTTCAATCATGTATCAAGGACTCATCTATTAGTGGAAAGAACAGAGAAGTGTATCAAGCCCGTGCGACCGGGGTAATGAGATCATGTAAAATCTTTTTTAGATTGTTTGTTTGTTGTTTAACGCCGCACTCAGCAATAATCCGGCTATATGACGGCGGTCTGTAAGAATCGAGTCTGGACCAGGCAATTCAGTGCTTGTCATCATAAGCATCGATCTACGCAATTGGGATACGACGACATGCATCAACCAAGTCAGCGAGCCTGATCACCCGATCCCGTTAGTCGGGTAGCTGAAGACCTAGATTTTATTGATCAAAGCATTCTGGAGTCGCCCATCATGGATCAAGAGATTCAGACAGCAACTAACCATTAAGAGAATGGCAAGTCCCCTTGACATTGAAATGTCACATTTCCATTCTTAATGATTATATTTAACACGCTAGTTGATTGTGGTGTATTTCCTGAGCCCTGGTCATGGATGAGGATTTAAATGGATTGCTCAGTGTGTTGGAGAAACATTTGCTTTTCTTAGATTGTATAAACAGCTTACAATTGATATATATCATCAATCATGGAATAGTATTATAGTGAGTGAGTGAGTATGGTTTTACGCCGCCTTTAGCAATATTCCAGCAATATCACGGCGGGGGACACCAGAAATGAGCTTCACACATTGTACCCATGTCGGGAATCGAACCTGTGTCTTCGGCGTGACGAGCGAACGCTTTAACCACTAGTCCACCCGACCGCCCCGAATAGTATTATAGAACATATTTAAGATATAACATATTTAAAAAGTTTAAAAGCCTGAACAAACCTGATAAGTACCTCACCCTATTAACAGACAGAAAACAACGTATTATGTTGATAAGACTGAGAACGGGGTTGTTGATATTGAACGTTAAGAAAGGGAGATGGTCGGGGATTGATTACGTTCACGTTTATGTCCTCTTTGTAATCTAGGGATAGAAGATGAATATATCATTTTATCTTAATATGTAACTCATAGAAGAACATAGACCACTCTATCTGCCTAAAATGTGTTGCCATAATCCGAATATGTATAAATTTAGAACGCTTCTGTATTCAAGCGATGTAAGGTTACCAAGAAACTTATGTAATGTCAAACGTATGAAATAAGACATAGTTTTGCAAACATTAGAATGCTATGATATAAGTTACCAATGAATCCATGTACCATTCTAATATGCACATGTGCACTTTATCTATATAAGGACCAGTGGCCACACATGAATAAAAGACATGAGTCGAGTCAGACTCCATCATTAATATTTACATATTCTGTATTAATCTGAAGTCTTAATCAATTTTGTTGTGCATCTAACGAAAATAGAATGATTACTATATTTTTATATAATTATAATTTAAAGATTCTTCACTATATACATAGTGTCTACATCTCCTGTTATATTTTTCAATTATCTGGTACAGGCATGATCACTAGGAAATGAACACGACCACGAGATCCTGACTGGATGTTTTAAGATGTTATTGTTTTAGACTGTGGCGCTAATATGCTTCAATAATTTCAGTTTGTGTTTGTCCAGTTCAAATCGTAGTTCTTATTTCTGTTTACCACAGAACAGCCCGTCATCAAAACTTTCCGTCGTGGTGTAAGAACTACATGTATGTGCGTCGCGATCTGACGTAACAATGGTTTACAGAGAATTCATACAATGTCACCACGTCATAGCTGTCCGAGGTATTATGTATTATCGAGCGGAATAAACCGAGTGTATCCGACTGATGATAACCCTTGTATTTGTGTGGTTTGAGGCGAAGCAATTCGATATATAGAGTACGTCTCGTAACGTGTTAGCATCCCTGGTTCACCCAAATTATTATCATAGCTTCATTAGCTGTAAGTGTTAACCTTTCGCATCACTTGATCTTCGAATTCCCTCCCACTTAAAGCTGCCGTGTCTGATATAACGACAATACGATAACTGTTGAAAGTACCTCACTCAGTGTAAATATAAGCCACAAAACCCCATCCATACTTAATAGGAATCTCTGCCAAAAACAGAGTCGATTGTACGACTTTATCATGAGCATGTGTTTATGAATGATTATCAAATAGTGATGATACCAGGTGTTCGCGAAAAGGTGAGCGTGACCCGCCCCACGGGTGGCACCCATCACAAACACATACAAAGGCAAGTCAATTAAAGATGATCATTACATCTCTGTTCTCCCTTATTATTTCTCGTTATGATCAGTATGAGTGGACAAACATTTACTATCTCTTGTGACTCAGTGAGTATGGTTTTACGCCGCCTTTACCAATATTCAAGCAGTGTCACGGCGGGGGACACCAGAAGTGGGTTTCGCAGATTGTACCAATGTGGGGAATCGAACCCATGTCTTCGGCGTGACGAGCGAACACTTTACCCACTAGGCTGACCCACCGCCGTATCTCATTATGAAGGCCGTCTGGCTATGCAGAATTTAAAGTGGTTTTTAATGTCTTAAATAGCAAGAATTGACTTCCGGAACGATTGCACTTCACTAGTCAGAAAAATAATCTCAAGATATTTCTTATTCACTGAACTTTTATGATAACAATTGTGTTCTTCAGCATTAATAATTACTTTTGACAGACATAGAGAAGATATGCTAAAAATCAATGTTTAGTTATTATATAAACAGAGAGGGTGTAACTATGCTTCCGATCTAACATGTTCATGTCTTTGATGATCCTTGACGAGTATGCATCGATGGGCGATATGACAACGCGTTGTGGCTGTGTATACATTTACAGCTAGACGACAAGGCTGCAATCCTCGACGCTGTCAATACGACGAGATATAATTCCCACGTGTCAGGATGTTGATCTAGTTACCATGGCAACGAGGAAGTGAATTCTTGTGTTCATCAGCCACAGCCTCAAGACGACTTTTCCATTGTTACAAACAACAAAATACAAAAAAGATGATTTGTGTTCAAAGAAATGGATGTACCGTTCGATAGTAATAGAATGATAAGATCTGAGTCGCAAGCTGGCATCAACAATTATTGGTTTGAGCTCACAATACGACTGACATTTACACGGTCCGTTTCGCGCAAATGCGCTCCACTGATCAGTGAGCAGAAAACTGTCTGACACCTGTTCTGTAACTCAATTCCAGTCATATCGAATGGAACCATTGTCATTGGCGAAGCTTGGGCAACACAGTTGTGAATTAAACAGGTGGTGATATTACCGAACTGACATAAACGTGTGTTCACTTGTGTGTAGCGCGCTTGGTGGAAGGTCCAGCGTGTTGTCAGACTCGGAAGGGATGTGTAGAACTTTAACGGTCCAGACAGAACAGCGTTCCTGACAAATATATTTTTTTCAACTATGGGTAAACTGAACATATTTGAAATAACGTTAAACAACCCTCAAGGTGTGTATAACCCCGGCCAGTTCTTAGAGGGGCATGTCGTGGTGGACTTGAATAAGGAAATGACCATGAGAGGTAAGTGCCAATAGAACTATTTCGCATTAATACTGCTTCTTAGAACTAACGATGTTATGGCAATCGGAGGGGATGAAGTTTTTGAGGGTTTTGTGTGTTGGTGGTAAACGGTGGCACAGTCGTCGAGTCCCGGCTAACCATGATTATGTTTCTACTCTTGTCAGCGCCCTACCCATAGCCGTAGGTTTTACCAAAGTGGTAAACGTCAAATACCTGCATCATATTAGGCTTTCACACCAAGATGACAGAATGATATAACTGAAAACCTTTCCGAGGCGGCGTTAAACCCAAATCAATCACCCAGCAGTCGTTCGACAATCTTCTAATGTTATATTAGTACTATAATATCCATATTATATATGTTTTAATATGATTTTACTCCGTGACAGCGTTGCATTGGCAACAGTGTTCACTCTTAACATTCACCAGCAACAGTGTTCCCTCGTAACACGCATTTGGATACGTGAACTTTTGTAGAAGTTGGGTTGAGACTCGAAATGTTACGAATATTACCGTGTTAGCTCAATTTGTCCTTGATCAGTTTCATAAAACAAGGTTTTCAGTTGCTTTAAGTATCCGTGCTGGAAGACGAATGAAGCCGTAATACATACGTACGTGGATGCAGAGATCCAGTGATTTGTCTGATCGTAATCGTAAGGGGTAGCGGATCGTGTAAGTGAAATCTTGGATCCCCTGAATAAGCATGCGTTGAACCGTGCCTTTTATTGATCAACCTTTTTATCAGTATACATACCCGTACATAGATATACCCGTGACTTTCAATCAACATACGTACACCCGTACCTTTCAATCAACATACACCCACAGGAACCTTTCAATTAACATACATGTACCCGTTACTTTATATGCTTCCCTTTTTCGCGAACACCTGGTGTCATCACTGATTTTCAGTGGTATATTTTTACCGCTATTTTGCCTCTCCCGCCCAATGAAAACTGTTTCGTTGGCAAATCGAAACAGATTATTTTCTGGCGTTGTCGTTTTTCATTTACTTGAAATGTGTCGATGTTTCGATGAGTTTCATCATAAATTAAGTAAATAAAGATAAAGTAGCATTTATCAATTACTGGTATGCTGAGTCAACTACAACACTCGTATCCCAATTGCGTGGATCGATGCTCATGATGTCAATCACGGGATTGTCTGGTCCAGACTCGATTATTTACAGACCGCCGACATATAGCAGGAATATTGCTGCGTGCGACGTTAAACAACAAACAAACAAACAAACAAAAGAACTACAACAGAAATGTTTGAATCGCTGCATAAAAAGTGCCCACACTGTGTTGCAATAGGATCGTGTTTCTTGACCGTTTTTCATTAGTATGCTTATGTGTAACAGAATCTAAACACTTGTACACAGCATACGTAATTAAAAATTAACATATCGTCTTTATTTTCAACAAAAGTAAATGCGCTATCGTGTCACTGGATATCCGGGTCCATCACCGATCGCCGTCGTATGGCAGTAGAACTTTTCTACGACGTCAGGCAACTAACATCTTTTTATACAAAATGAAATCCAGAAACTGAATTTTGAAGATACACTCTGCGGATGTACCAACTTTATAAAAAAAAAAAGCAGACAAATTGGAAATTTTGGAAAATCTTTCAGATGAAATTTGTGTTCTCATGAAATCATTAATCTTATGGATCATGTAAAACATTCATGGATCACAGAAAGTGGTGTACTTGACAAGTCACTGTTTGGTCATCAACGTGATATACTGCTGTGTGTATATTTACGAAGAAGGATCTACTTGGTACGACAGTTATGTTTGATCTAAGAATGGTATATTGCTATTTAATGATGAACTGCTTGACATTTTAGGTGTTGTTAGTGACGTTTCGTTCATTTTAGGGGGGTGGGGGGGGGGGGGGGGTGGACCTTAATGCAAGGACTGTTTAAGAGCTAGGTTATGTAGAGGATGATATACTTGAACACCCCATGGTCAGGTTACTTCATACTGGGATTATCTATTGGGCAAATTTAATCTGTGTATATATTCATAAGATACAGCTCTTATTACTTTTGGAAAAGGTTTTATTAATTTATGTTCTGTTTAAAATTTATGAATGGCCTCTGTGAAAGTGATTTTGGGGAAGATGACTTTACATTTGTTGGCAATGCTTGGGCAAGTGTTATTGATTACATTATTCGCACTATAGACAGATTTGACTTGTGTGAAAACTTTGATATTGAGTCACGCCACGAATCACAGCATCTGCCTATCAACATGTCTGTACGAGCGCTTCATTCATGTGGAAAATCATCATTTGATCATGTTCACCATAGCCATTCAATGTTTAAATTGGATAACTTTCCAAGAACGCCTGTTATCAGACACTTTCGCATGCCTCTTTCAAAAGAATAGTGATGAAAGTGTATCGTTCTTTACAAAAGCTTTTGCATATGCAGGGAATGTAATGAAAAGGGAAGTAACCCCTAAACAGAGAAAGTAAACAGTGCTTTGAATGGGAATGTGAGTTATAAAAGAAGGAAAGATTCATTCTTTTAAACCATTTCAGGAAAATAAAGGATACAGATTCACTTGCTGAGTATACTGATTCGAAAAACAAGTAATTTGTAGAAGAAGAAAAATTAATGGCTAGAAACAGAAACTAGAAGAAGGTATTTAGACGACCTTGAAGAAGTTCATAAGTGGTTTAATTATTTCAAAAATGTTTTTTGCGGTGATGATTTCACAGACAACATTTAGACTCTTATTCACACTGATCAAACCAATTTTGCAACGGAAATTTTCGATTCCCCAATCTCAAATGAAGAAATTAAATCCGCTATTCAAAATCTGACAAACTTGAAAAGTCCTGGAATTGATGGACTACTAACATAATTATTTAAATACTCTCTTGATCCTGCCGTATTTGAAAATATTATTTAATACAATAATGGATACCTCTTACTTTCCAAAAGATTTTCTTATCGTTTCAATTCGCAAGAAAGGCTCAGTGACAGATGTTGAAAATTATAGCATTACACTCACCAGAATATTCATGTAAGATAATACATATTATGTATTAGTATTATTAATAAACGCTTGGCATTTTAAACTTGAAAAGTCCGAGGAGGAACAAGCAGGATTTCGACAAGGTTATTCTACCACTGCTAATATGTTTATCCTCCAGGCTCATTTAGATACATTTATTATTATATATTCAACGCAGACGTAGAAAACTGTACGCTATATTTGTAGACTTTTCTAAAGTATTCGATTCAGTCTGAAGAGGCAAGTTATGGTATGACTTTCACATTGTGTCAGTTAAAATTGGGCAAATTGTTTTTTGGTATTTATAAGGAAGTTAAACAAAAACGGCATGTATTCAGATTCTTTTATCCGCCATACTGGTGTACGCCAAGGATGCATATTAAACCCTTTTTTGTTCTTTTTTGTTATTTATGAGCATGCAGCTCAAATTATAAGAAATTATGATGGTGTCCAATTATATCCTGAACATATAAAATATTTATGTTACTAATTTTACAAACGTTTAAACATTTTAGCGACTGAGCTTATAAATCTTTCTTATAAATGTTTGACACAAAACAGAGCTCTTATTCCTTCCTATGGTTCGGAAATGTGGGGTTTTGCAGAGGATAAAGACATTGAATCTGTACATTTATACGATTGTAAAAAAGATTACTTGATGTTAAAAATAGTACTTCTAATGTAATAGTTAAAGTTAAGCAAAAAAGTATTTAGCAAAAATATTATGTCCATCCAAATAAATACCAGTTTATCTCTTTAATGCCACATGTGAGCAAAACGACCGTACGAAACCTATCTCTATTTAGATATAATGCCATGCTATTAGGAAGGAATCTCTACAACAATTTTAACCGCTTCCACATTGTTAAGTATTCTGTACTATGGGCATATGGCTTCACAGTTATATATGAATAAACTGAATTGAGTACAAATTTTGTGGCGGGTGCTACTGGTAGGTCATCCTTTCCCTTTTTCACGAAACACATGATGTCATTACCGATTTTCAGTGATTCATTCATAACATATTTTAACAGCTCTTTTGCCTTAAACATCCAATGGAATCTGTTTTGAATTCGGCGGATAATCGAGACTGTTACTGTTTCTGGCGTTGATCTTTTGAAATAATCAACATATGCCCATAACTTTCTTTCAACATAATACATTTACCCGTACCTTTAAATCAACATGTAAATTTACCCGTTCTTTCAATCAGCATACATATACATTAACACGTATCGTTCAATCAGCATGAATATTAAATATACCATTTCCGGTACCTTTCAGTCAACATAAATATGCATTTACCCATACCTTTCAATCAATATAAATATGCATTTACCCATACCTTTCAATCAATATAAATATGCATTTACCCGTAACTTTCAATCAACATAAATATATATTTACCCGTACCCTTCAATTAACATAAATATGCATTTACCCGTACCTTTAAATAAACATAAATATGCATATACCCGTACCTTTCAATCAACATAAATAAACATTTACCCGTACCATTCAATCAACATATATATGCATTTACCCGAACCTTTCAATCAACATATGCATTTACCCGTACATTTCCATCAACATATCCATTTACCCGTACCTTTCGATCAGCATATGCATTTACCCGTACCTTTCAATCAACGTATCCATTTACCCTTTTGTTTAAATCAACATATATATGCATTTACCCGAACCTTTCAATCAACATATGCATTTACCCGTACATTTCCATCAACATATACATTTACCCGTACCTTTCAATCAACATATGTATTTACCCGTACCTTTCAAGCAACATAAAAATACATTTACCCGTAGCTTTCAATCAACGTATCCATTTACCCGTACCTTTCAATCAACATAAATATCCATTTACCCGTACCTTTCAATCAACATAAATACCCATTTACCCGTACCTTTTAATCAACATATGCATTTACCCGTACCTTTCAGTCAACATATGCATTTACCCGTACCTTTCAATGAGCACATGCATTTACCCGTACCTTTCAATGAACATTCGTTTGACTAATCATACCCGTACCATCACATGATCACTTTTGTCTGTTTCTGTGACAAGACTGTCACGTTGTCTTTGATAGGCTTTTAAAAGTTGGAAGACCATGAAGACATGACACTTTTATGGATAAAAACTTTTTTTATTCTTTGTAACGACGTTTCGGAGCTTCTTCTTGCCCATTCATCAGGTGTATACTGAGTAATTCATAATCATCTTTTGGGTTTTTTACGTCCATTACTGGCGTGGCCATTTTCATGAGCGGGGCAGATGATGATAGTTATAAATAAAAGGGATAAAAAAAACAAATTCTCTCCGAAATATAACTTAGGGGGTTAAAATTTAGGTTCAGAATATAATTATTGAAAAAGAATAATGTGGAAATATTATTTTAACATTTACGAAAAAAGCATGGTGAAAGGTGAAAACATTTAAGGCTGCTGGTGTTATGATAGAAAATATGATAAAAAGGGATAAATCGATATCCTTAGAATTAAAAATAGCGTCTAAGATTATTTTTTTACCAGAGTTCCAGCAAGAAGATTTTTTGCGTAATTGTTTTCGCATGCCGTGATGAGGGTATAGTGTTTCTTGATGTTGTTTGGTGTTGAATTACTGGTGAAATGTTCTGTTAATTTAACACCTTGGTCTTGTATTTCTGTTTGGGTAGAATTTAAGTCCTGAAAGCTTGTGTTCTCATGATCGAGTCTTTCGTTTCCCAAATATTGGACCATTCTGAAAACTGGTTGGGAAGTTATATGTACTTTGATTCCTCGATCTTGGAGGAAGTAAGGACTGGGAGTAAGTATTGGCTATTGAGAACTTGGTAGGCTGAAGTAATTCTATAAGTGGCTTCCCACTGGCTATTGGCTCCATTGTAATGGGGCAGTTGTGAATTGTCGTTGGGGGTTCCATGTTAGCCTAGATATGAGCTCCGGGCAGGAGGAAGGAGGCTAAGGTGTTTGGGTGGCATCATCCTTTTGTGGCAGAAAGGAAGGTATGTTGATTCTTTTCCTTTTAAGTATGACAGTGTTTTCCTCTGTCGAGGGTGACAAGTTAGATTTCGTTGTGGCGGGCCTGGTCCACAGGCTTACTGTATCCTTGGTGTGAGGTGAAGAAGGAGGAGAGATCGGTAGAATATCTTTTCCATGGCTTAGGGATTCTGGTCTTTTATTCGGCTTATCAATATCGGGGGTAATTTTGAGCCCTTTGTGTAGTTGGCATTTAGGTTGAATGATGCAACTCTAAAAGCA
Organism: Haliotis rufescens; assembly: GCF_023055435.1. NCBI lineage: Eukaryota > Metazoa > Mollusca > Gastropoda > Lepetellida > Haliotidae > Haliotis > Haliotis rufescens. The sequence continues at coordinate 51,971,501 of NW_025963779.1, read as the reverse complement.
AGAAGTGGTCCAGATTCTATAGTAAGAGCCAAGTCCCTTGTCAGGGATTTCGATAAATCGCGAGGTGTGGTTGGAGCTGCTGTACTGCTTTGTGTTCAAGCGCTATGTGTAACTGTGAACTGTACACGTGTCATTCAATAAAATAAGTACGTAGAGGTTTCAGGTTGAAGTTATTAAATTATAATGACGAAGCCGTTGAGATTAACAGAAAAGAAGCCAATCACTACACCTTCATTGTATCTAACTGTCGAATATATACTATTGTTTGATTTTCAAGTGAAAATAGCTTAAGTTAGCATATTATATTACAAAGAACGAACCGTACTGGTGCTTAGTCAACATACAAAGAATACTTCTACATTGTTTAAGTTCTGTATATAATTTGATTAAAAACTGTTAAAAATTGAAGAAAACACCGCAAATATATATCAACTGCTGATGGGTATCTTAGTCATTCTATCTTTGAAATTCAATAAATCTGCACAAATTTATATTTCGAACATGGTAGGCGTTATGTGGTTGCAAATTCATTTTTACTCCAGTCTTCACTGAACAAATTTGTGTTTTACACAAAATAACCCAGCCACAGATTTTAACTGTTGCAGGAATGAGTAATTGTCAAATAGACATAATCACATAACAGTTGGGTTTTTTTCAATCTTCAATTACATAAAAACGAACACGCTATACTTTCTTTTGCTCCTCTGTATTAACATGATCATAACCTTTGAGTCAAATATATATATCATGCGCATGCGTGTGTACTTAAGTACAATCCGTATCAGGAGAGCGTGCTCAATAAATCACACATAACTTTTATCATGAATGCTATTCATTGACTTGGTGTCTGAATTATCCCTCCTAAAAGCGCCAGAAATAATGCAGTTAAACATAATGCAGTTATAAAACACTGTCAGTTTATCCTACCGCCAGCGTTGTCATGACAATCAGAAGGGTTGCGATGTCATAAAGCACAAACACTTCCGGTCATTTTATTACGATTGGAAATTGACATTAGTGACAGGTACACGCACAATATCTTGATTATTTGCACAAATGGGTCAGCCTGTCTGCATGGATTTAGCTTGTGTTCCAGCAGAGGTTTGATCACATCTGTTTCATGGCCTATTTGTCACGTTAAATGAGTGTCACTGTCACTGACTCCCCTGTAGCTCGAGGCTGATCTTGCAGGAGTCGTTGGGTGTCATTTGTCAAACTATCTCTGCAGTGTAAGAAACATGTCACAGCCCTAACGTACACCAACCTCATCACTCACTCAACAATGATTACATCAGCTCTTGATGTGGGCCCAGTTACTTCATCATCGCAACGTACTTTATTTAAAGACAATCGACAAGGGTAATAGTGAGTGAGTGAGTGTGTGAGTTGGGTTTAACGCCGCTTTTAACAGTATTATATCACGGCGTGTAAGCTTAATGTTGGAGGAAAGCCGAAGTGATGCAAGTCTCAGACGTTTACCACTTCGGTGAAACCCACGAGCACGGGTATGGTGCGGACAAACCTTGAAACATAATCTGGGCGAACCGGGATTCGAACCAACAATCATAGGTTTCTGGCGTGCCCAAGGGACGCAAATCTGCACAGCGAATCGCGGCGCCTCAGACGACTGGGCTACCCGTGTCCCTGACAAGGGTAATAAATGTCACGGCATATTATTTGACGCAGGTTGATTACTGATGATGAAATTCAATGTAAACGTCCAAATAAGAATGCAAACTAAAATTGAGCATCCATGTTTATTTTCTGCTCCCTTTATTTTTGCAAATAGTTGAACAATCATGGAACTGGATTTACTAGTTACTCTAGTTCACTTTACTATCACATCACACTAAACAGTTGGTTTCACTCATGACCCTTCACAATTGTTGCTCGATACACATTTGTATACTGCACATTCTCTTACCCATAACATATTTTTCTCAATATCGGCAAGTGTACGAACAAAACATACGGCACACACTTGACAAAGAGAGATGTAACTTATCAAAACGTTACAAGGCTCCAAACACTGCCACACCACCACCGCCACCACTAACACCCCCCCCCCCCCCCCCCCCCCCACCAATCCCCCAACACTAACACCACGCACACACATCCCCCACCCACCCACCCACCCACCCCATACCACCCCACCCCCCCCCACCCCACCACCCCACCACCACCCCCTCCACCCCCTCCACCCACCCACACAGACAAGCACACACATCCTCCGCCAGGCACTAGAGAACCTTTACGCCTTTTGAATATTGTAGGTCAATTTGATCTAAAGTGTTCGTGTAAAAATCATGTTTGTTCTGATAATGCATATACTATCCAACATTGCCTGCATCAATACAATCCCTCAGAACAGAATCCATAACTTGATGTTTAGCACTCAGGTATTGTTTCTTTCGAATCGAAACTATTAGTCGATATGAAAGCACTGTTTGTTTACCTTTGCCTTGTCCACAAAACCAACTCAAACGATTATTTGATGTTACTTGCTACTGAAACAGTAGACTGTCATCTGAGATATTTTATAAGACAAAGTCTGAAATCGATTGTTTAAACGTGGCCACACCCACAAGTATTTAATGGTAATTTGATATTTAATTTGAAGACTGATAACATAAGGTTAACTAACTAAAAGGACCTTAAACGTCTGAATGTGTTTTAACTCCTGATTTTGGCGGTTCATGTTAGGGAGCGAAACTATTTCGCACGTAAACAATATTGTAAGATTCTACAGATACACGTATTCTAGACTCCTTCCCGCAAAACATGAAGTTCACTCCACGGTATGGTGCTATTTGCAGCCTATGCATGGACGTTATACACAGAACCATGTGTGTGAAACTCAAACAATGCAATTGTGGCATTAAATAATATAAAACGTCAAAGCCAGAGAATAATCAGTCTCGATTATCCGCCGAAACAGTCCATTGGGTATACATGACAAATAGCGGTGACAGTTATATGAATGGATCACTGAAAATCAGTGATGACACCGGGTGTTCGTGAAAAGGATAAGCATGTCCTGCTCTACCGCGGCACCCGCCACTCACATACTTTGCATAAACATGTAAGTGTTAGTAGCCTGACGCCGTGCCATGCGACGGCGACCTGTAAACAAACCATCAACAAACTATCAAGTGGTCGACCTGAAAACCCAGTGACACGACATGATTTAGCAAAAAACTAAAAACGAAAAAATAATTTTCAATAACGACTGCAAGTGCATAGATTCTGCTGCTTGTAAGTATCTGTTTGTTTGTTTCTTTGTTTGTTTGTTGTTTAACGCCGCACTCAGCAATATTCCAGCCATATGTAAATAATCGAGAATGGAGATGACAATCCACGCAGTTTGGATACGATGACATGCATCAACCAACTCAGCAAGCCTGGCCACCCGGTCCTGTTAGTCGCCTCTTAGTCCTGCATAGTCGTGCATATGAGTAAAGAAAAACGTTTCAGAATTGTTTGGGGGTATGTTCGTTTTGCAAAACATTTAGGAGGGGGGCGGGCAGTTTCAATTCTATATCTCGGCCCAAACATGTCTGTTGTAGTTGACTCAGCATAAGGCATCATAATTATAACTATAAGTTTTATGCATATTATTAACTTTAACAATAAATCTGAGATGTGTTTGATGACTTGAAGGACTGCTGTTTAACCCACCACAACCTGTGCATCAAGCGACATGGTTGATCAATCAGAAAGTCCAAAATGATAAAGAATGCGCCATTTTGTCATTGAAAATGAATGAAATGTTTTTACGAATGTGATAAATATTTGTGCGGTCAAATGTCAGGATTTTTATACACTTTTTAGTATTTTTAATACACGTATGTTATATAATTATACCAATAACCCATCACCAGCAGAATTAAATGAGTCAAGCAAAAAGCGTGACAGATTGAAGAAACATTGGATGAATTATTATTTCGTAAGTGGAAGTAAGTTTTTTGATACATGCAATGCTATATACACCAGGGAATAGTTAAGCGCCGATATATTTTATCATAAAATGCTTTAAAATCATATGGGAGCGGTGCGGTAGCTTAGTGGGTAAAGCGTTTGTTCATCACGCCGAAGCACGCGTTCGATTTTCCACATGGGTACCAATGAGTGAAGCATTTTTCTGGTGTCCCCCGTCGTGGTATTGCTGGAATATTTTTTTAAAAAGCGGCTTAAAATCATACTCACTTACTCACTTTACACTGTATACTGTATTTCTTTTCTGACGAAACACATTTACTTCATAAACTGACATTCAGTCATTCTGAAATACATTAACCGAAACCGATTATCCAATAACATTTGCACTGTTTCATGACAATAGTTATTTGAGTATTTGACTACCCTGCTTCTTTATATCATATAATGGGAAGTACTACTTGTGTCCATCTTGAAGAACACACAGTATTCCTTTGCCAATCATGTCACTGTCATTTAAAACTGTTTCCAAAAGTATCATGGTGGATTAGAATACATAGTATCGAGTTTAGCATATTTCCAGTGTATAAGTTATACATTCACTTCATGGTGTGGAATACATCAATATCTCAGAAAAGTATACTTGTCGTGCAATTGGATGTATACAGATAAAAAAACGCATAATGGTTTACTCTGCTCTGGCGAAATGTTAATATACCATAGCCTAGTGCACAGTCATTTTGAATGGGTGTCTATTTCCGCAGCAATACGGCTTCACTTGTATGGGGGTGCTGACGTAAGATGGACTGAAAACCACACCTCAGGAACAGGAAAGAACAGGAAGAATGTCACGAAGATATATTCAGCCACAGAGACCTACATCAACTACGAGCTGGTATTGTTTGGAAAAGGTATGTTGATGAATGGATGTGTTGAAATATGTTGTATGGTTATAGTAAGCGTATGTTCATACAAATCATCCAAGGATGTTGAACGCATTTGAAAACTCTGGATTTATATATTGGAAAAATGATGTTCAAACCCCATGTGCTGAGATCGTATCCCGCTAGTAACCGGGTTGTTATTCAGCCTTTATAGTGTTGTACATTCATCCTGTAATCTCAAAAGAACCCACTCGTCCGATGGTAGATGACCAGATAGTGGAAACACGAATACGTACATACGACCGAAGTACAAGTGTCAAAACGTATGGTGTCAACCTGGGCAAGTGACTTGGTTCAAATGTGCCACTGTTCACCCAGCAGGGAATGGGTACCCGATATGTGAGGTCGATGTGAAAACCCTCTAGCGCCTGTAGGCAGCTTGGGTTGTATACTCCCCAGGAAGTCGAGAATGCAAACGGATCAACTGGTCGGGGAGCAAATAAAACCGTATTTGAGCAGACACGAGTACCTGGATACCTGCGGTGTGATAATAATAATAATACATATAGATTATGTAATGAATTTAATGAGACTGTCCAACACGTTGTCAGTGGATGTTAAGCTTTGGCACAAACACCGTATCTTAAGCGACATGATGGCGTGGCTCGCTCATTTTATGGTTGCTATTGTTTTCCCAATTATGTTGACTTGCATTGGGAGAGTACCCGGGTTTGCTACCAGGAATACAGCCCTTCTGACAATCTGGGTAATGCAGAAGGCTGCAGTTTTGGGGAGTCTTCACATTCTCTAGTTTGACTAGCAGCACTTCCATTCGCAGTCTAGGCTGCGTGTCGATCAAGGGCCCTGAGCTGATGATGAGCCTAACCAGCCTGACTGCCAGGATCACCTAAACCCCCTTTGCTGCACAACAACAGATGTAACGTATAAATACTGAGTGCCATCAGGTGCACATCTACATTGCCGAATTCTTATCACATGAACCATTGTGAAATTTATTCCGTGAAAAACCAAACACTTGTGTATGGCAAATGTGGACGCAGTTATATGTGAAAGCAATATTCGATATTGGTGGCGGTACCCTGGGGGATTCTTCCTGGCAACATTAATATCCGAGCGCCACTATAAAACAGCTCAGAATGCAGGGGAGATAATCCACGTGGGTAACCACCGATGAGCAGAAGACGCCTAAAAATGTGGAACACTACCCAATTAAATGCCCTTGGCACAATAACATAAGACAAAGTCTCAGAAGTGCTGTACATGACCTTGAAGATGCTGATACATTTTCTTCAGCCTCAAAATCATGTATGGCTCCGTTGAACGGACAGCTTTAGATTTGGTCTCTTCATCTGGCAAATAATTTAGATAGGCTCTGAAATGGCTTAAACAGATTTAGTTCTATGGTTTTGAATCTTTGTAACATTCTATTATGTTAATCTACTGCTTTTTTATTGAACGAGTATTTCATGTTTCAGAAATGAAGGTGTCAGCTTAAGGTCTTTTCTTTTCTTGTTCCCATCATTATTTTTCAGGTGAAATGTATTCTTGCATCTAAATGAATATTACATATGTTGAGGTCTTCTTCATGTTATCCAAACGATTTCGTGTTTTTTTGTTTTTTTTGTAATATAATACTTTGTGATTCTCATTAAGTTAAATCAAAGTGTTTGACGCAAATACGCCTTCTGTTGGCCCACGTAACTTTGAGCGATTCCCCTCCCTGCCCCTGTCGACAAGCCGTCATATAACACTATAACACTAGACAAGCCCCGTGCTAAATTGTGTTATACCTTCATACTCTATACCTCATATTCCGGGGTGGGGGCGGGGCGGGGCGGGGTTCTGCCTTAGTTTTGTTATGAATACACGTATGTTGTTTTAAATCAAGCAAATATCCTCCGACACGCCATCGGAACATCACCTTTAACAGAAGCAAACATCCCCAAGGATCCTGCCACTGATTCTATATGGGATCACTGCCACCAAATTGTACTAACGTTGGCTATTACAGAATTATTCTGAAAGGCAATGAGTCAAAAGGCAGAGCCACTCTCGGGCAGATAAGTGATGACTTCAAAGTACAGGCATTCATACTTGGCCTTGATCTGGTGCTTGATCCTAGCATCTCCCATACGATAGATCCTGCCGTCACTGATTGGTTAATCCGTTATTGTTTTCAATCAGTTGCTACTTAATGCAAATATTGAGCTTAACCTGCTGTGCTTGTGTCTTTATATCTATTAAATGTAAACCATGATCAACCGCCCCGTTATTACAAATACAAACGACAAAAACCATTTCCATTGTCATAAGAAATTTCCACTAAATGCAGAGTACATTTTACCATTCTGACTATATCATGAGCATGTGGTTATGAATCACTATCAAATAGTGATGATACCAGGTGTTCGCGAAAAGTGGCTATTCTGCCCCACCGATGACACAAACGCAAGTGAAGGCAAGTCAACAGTTCACCTGAAAAAAAACAAGGGAACATATGGTACATGTCATATACATAAAGACACAGATCAGCAAGAAGGGGAGCACAATTGGTGACCATGGGGATTCCTTTTACTTGCACAAATGCCACGTTTCACATATACATGCATGTTATCAATGAGGAAGTCATATTACATTTGCTTGTTCTTGACAAATTGTCCTGAACCTTTGAAGATAGAGATATAACAATAAAGATGGTCACGGCGGTGACAAATGTTCCATTGACCAAGGAATGAAGTTTGTCGTGTGGGATAGTGGTGTACAAAATGGCAAAATAAAATGTTTTGACATAATTAAACTTGATTCTTTTCTAAAATTTCAAATATTCCAGCATATCATTTGCGATTGTTGGTTTTTTTTTTAATCCACATGGTAATGATTCCACTTGTTTCAAATACTTTCTGTGCATATAAGGATTATCGTTAATCCTAAAGGCAGTTCACCGATCCGTAGAAATGCGACGAAAACCTTGAATAGGATAGCTTCATAATAAAAGATGCAAATATGTTTTTTTGACGTGCTTTCCTTTTGCAGTTATACTTTATGTCCAAAGTAATCGGAGCACGAGAATTTGGTTTGCTTTTTGACATTCCGCATGTCGAGCAACAATTGTCTTAGTGTGAAGTGATCTGCGGTATCTGGAAGTCTCTTTAATTTGTGATACTAATTGATTGCTGCTGTGTGTAGTGATGCAGTTGAATTACCTTTGCTGTGTAGAGACACGTGACCCACCAGGAGAAAAGGGGCCGTATAGGTGCTAGGATACAATTGTGTTGTGACGTTATAAAGAAAAACTATTTACGTCACCTTACTTCATTTAAATTGCCATGTGTGCGGACTGTACAATAAAAGCCTATTTTTCTCTTTCGTTCGTAATGTAATAAAAACATTTCAAAACATTTCTGCATACATGTTTACCTTTAATTAAGCAGACACTATTTCTAAAATCTGCAACCCTTACATAAACAGGTATACGTCTGAAAATGGGACTTTACAGAAAATGAGTTCAAATGTTTGATGTCACGCATCTCTGTAATAAATATGAATTGAAGCTTATGAATTATTTTTTTGTGGTCCTACAATATTGTAGTTTAGAAAACATAATAAGAAATCAAAATGTGATATTTCACCCATAAGGTCCCTTATCTTATGGTTGTCACAAATATGAGATATGTTGTAGTAGGTTTCCTGTAGGGACTGGGCCACGTTGCACAAGCAAATTTGGCGCTTAGATGATCGAAAGTCGTTAGACGTTAACCCGAGACTGTGGATTTTGTTGACGTCCTCTTTCATGAAACAACATAAAGTAAGGTGAGCCTCAAGTTCAAAATTAATGTTGGTCCGACCTAAATTTAACTCATTAGGGTTGATAATATGTATATGTATTCATTCAATATAGTGTTTTAAATAAGAGAGACTATTTTATATGTTAAATATATATTTATCAATGTAAAGAAATATAATTTGCGATTCCCCATGTGCAGTGTAATAAAGTATAGTTTTGGCCTTGAGCTATTATAGTTAAAACATGACGACGCATACGTTATAAAAATGGTGTCTCCGTTGGACAAAACATGGTGAAGGACGACCACGTGAACAGCTGTCGTTTTGTTTGCCCAACGCCGAGCAATAGGTGAACATGCGGAAATGTTACTTTTGACGTATTTGTCATCCCTGTAGTCAGAGACAGAATCATTCATAGGGCACCAACGCTGTGGCGCAAACACCATGGTTTGTATATGTTCAGCGTTAGAAATTGGCACTAGTCCTGTAGTCTTTGACAAAATGCCCAATAGTTAAGGTATCATAAGGACTAGTAGAAATTTGCCATTTTAAGGGTCTTGCTATATGTTATCATTGTAAGGACTAGTGGCCTAAAACTGTTAGTTTCTACCGCTAATGTTGAGATAATATACGCGGCATCGGAGACGGCTGACATCCACTTGCCATATTTCGCCCCAGGGAATAATGTTCAATCATCGATCGATATTGCAGTGGATGTACCGTATTGATAGACAGAAATGAAAGAACAGTGTTACCAAAGATACGTTAGATCACAGGGGATGGGTAAATTTAAAAAATGACATTTTTCAGGCCATTATTATTTTACTCAATTGACGGCGCCTTTGACCTCTAGCAAAACATCATGGAATTCTAATAATAGAGACAATTTCATTAATAACCGTTTATCGTTTATTAATAATAAATAGATCTAGATTATATTGGTATTTTCTCACCAAATATCATGTTTTTCTCATTGAGTGAGCTGATGAAGTTGATATTTTCAGGACTGCCTTGGTCAACACATATGTGTCGATTATTAGTTGAATAAAACATTATATTAAAATTCATTTGTTTAATGTAGTTAGTCATTTTGTATAGAATCAGCAAACATGTCTAGGTGTGTTCTATAGTCTACAATGTCACCAACGGAGCGTGCCGCGAAAAAGTATCTTTTTCAATTATGAAATACGCGCGTACGCTAATTTCGCTCTGCTTTCACACAAGTATATGTCCAGAGTAAGTTGGGTTTTACGCCGCCGTTAGCAATATTCTACCATGATCACAGAGTAGGGCACCAGAAATGTCCTTCACACATTGTACCCATGTTGGGTATCAAACCCTGGCCTTAGTTGTGACAATGGAACGCTTTAACCACTAGGCTACCCATCATCCCGTGATTCCCGATGGTCATGTATTCACAAAACATGCCAATTAATGACATATTTATTGGGAAATGACTCTTTGAGCGATATATTAGCGATGTCAGCACTAAAGGATTAAAATCTAACTCCCCCCCCCCCCCCCCCCGTGAACATGGTGAAGCGACAACCCTTGTTTTGAAGGTAGGTAAAAGAGGGTTGGGTAAGAGAGGGTTCAATCCAGAATTGAAACCTTCATATTGGTAAGATGTATAGGCATACATGTTTCGAGGATTGATTGGTTATATTGTTTTAGCTTGGGTTGTTACAGTTCATCCAGTTTGGGGATTCGGTTTTTGCTTGCTGTGACAATTGTGACTTGCAGACCTTCGCTGGATGAGTTGTACAAATATGTGGACAATCGACCTGTGGACAATTAAAATCAAAGCATGTTCCAATTTGGCTTGTGCCAATGCCGGTGTACATGTACGCGACGTGCCATAAAGATCTTGATTTCTATGATGCTTTGTACTCTTGAGGTGTACGATTTCATGAATAGCAATCGATTTCATGAATATAAATAGTAAATCATGGTTAACTTTAGGGCACGGGGACAGACGCAGTCTAAATTGCTGATCATACTATATTTGTGTTTCCAGTCATCCCCTTCAGCCTGTGATATGCAATGTACTTCAACAACTGTGAACATTCTGGTGACAACTATTTAAGAAGACGATGTCAATCTTCTACTTTGATAATCTTGGGCTGCTGGTGGTTTACCAGTTCCAGAGTGTCCATTACACCTACTAATCCACTATCAGTGATGATTCTTTAGATGTGTTAATTAATAAGTGAGATAATAAGACTGAAAGTGTCCGTAATGTAGCGTGACTGGTACGTATATGTTCTTAGGTTTGTGAGGTGGTCTAACTGAGTGTGTACATACCTCGGTTTGAGGGGGACTAATTGAAATTATATAACCTGACATGGCGCCTTTTTAGACGGGACCAGACGGCTGGAACCTGTTACTTGCGGCGACCAGATCGGTGGTCTGGGTCCCTCGTCACTGTCACGTCCCTGCAGTTTTCGTCCAGTCCCTTGCTCCCATGGATCTCCCAGTTTCCTTTTGTTGGTCCTGCTGCTCATGTTACGCGGCAATGTGGCACCTCGCTTGCAAAACTGGACAGAAAAGGACGCTTGGCGCAGATGACCTATCCAAACATATCAGAGTTATCTCCCTTTGAATAAGCTTTCAATAGCCTGTGAAAATGATTTTTGTTCTCAAATGCTACAAATAACAAATTTTGTCTGTTATTTTTTCGTTGCCAAAACAATCAGTCGACACATTTATTATTCCGATTGTTTCATTAACACAACAGATGAAGTAAAATTCACGAAAATACATTTTCGTACATGTATTGGGAATTGTTTCATTCTTCTCCATGTTAGCTTTATTCTTTCGAACAATTACAAATATATGTAATATAATCTGTTTTACCACTGTACAAGTTGACGGCTAGATTCTCCCATCAACAAAGTCGTCCAGACGGTTTTCATTAGGATTGTTTTGAACGTTTAAACTGTACCAGCTTTTAGCAATTCAGCGTTAAGCTCAATTTGCGTGAACAATATTCTTTTATTAATCGCATTTCCACGTATATCACTGACTTTAATTTAAAAGCTTTCAACAACACACTTTACGTTTTGTAGTAGAAATAAATAACCATGTATGTTAAACGTGCAAACGTTATACTATTTAACCTGTACGTACGCGAGTGAGTTGGGTTTAACGCCGCTTTTAACAGTATTCCAGTTATATCACGGCGTGACAGCTTAATGTGGGAGGAAAGCTCGAAGTGAAGGTCCCGAAGTGCGGGTCTCAGACGTTTACCACTTCGGTTAAACACACGAGCAATGTTATGGTGCGGACAAACCTAGAAACATAATCTGGGTGAACCGGGATTCGAACCCACAAACATAGGTTTCTGGCGTGTCCAAGGGACGCAAGTCTGCACAGCGAATCGCGGTGCCTTAGACGACTGGGCCACCCGTGCGCCCTCTTCAATTTGAACTGCTGCGGATCTCTATTTCAGATCAATTGTACATGTGCAGCTGTAAAGTTTCTGTACGCTTACCGATATATATTTGATTACATACATGTACCCCGTTGGTGATGATATGTCATTCTAACTTCCAGCACCACACCTAGAGGGAGACAACCCTACTCTACCCGCAGGCCGCTACACATACCCTTTTCAATACCACCTCCCAGTCGGCATTCCCTCTTCATTTGAGGGTACATTTGGGAGGGTACGGTATTGGCTCTGTGGTACCATTGACAAGCCATGGAAATTCGACCACACAACGAAGAAAGCCTTCACGGTGATTAATCTACTGGATCTCAACACTGAACCTGGGAGTATGGTGGGTTGACATGTATGATCTTGATAATTCTGCGTCGAATATCGTAAAGTGTTCACATGCTATCAACCATCGGTTGGTCTGGTCAAACCTTTATTATTAGAGATCAAGATTAGATAACATTCACACGTAATCATTTCTATTTGTTTATTAAAAGGCTTTTTACAATTGTTGACAGTGTTCTCTTGGAATAACGTTTTGATATTGAGAATTGCATTTCATTGTTTAACTGTCACGATGCTTGTGTGTCAAGTACCCGATGGCGTCATCGTTGCTCATGCTTTCAGTCACTGGTTTGCCTGGTCCAGATTCGATTGTTTGAATGGGAACGTGTATAAATGAACATATTTTTATTACAAAAAAATACCTACCAACAATGGAAAATATTTCCTTTCGTGGGGATTTGGCCGTCCGTTGATATTGCGATTTGAAACCTGATTGATGTATCAGAATCGAGTTATTTCAAAATTTGCTGTGGAATTTTGGCTTTACCCCTACATTAAACCGACACGCCGTGTTACACTTTTAAAGAGGCGTAATCTTGCACCAACCCACTCACTGAAATAATTGAGTACATTGATATTCACAACATTGTTGTCATTATTGAACTTGGCCGTGGTACGACGGCAGTGTAACATCAGTGAATTTGTATACAGTTATTGATCCACAACATGTTCATAGTTGAAAAAGACATGCGATCCCTGATGCATAAACAAAAACAAAGCAAGCCTGACCGTGTCCCGTAATCGTTTCAGAAAGGGTAACTAGTTGAGCTCATTATTGATCCGAAGTTTTGTTATGTTAGAGAGTACATATGAACCAGTGTCGTTGTAGTTGTTTATTAGCGACAAGAGAAACAAGTGAGAACTAAGTGTGAAGTGTGATTTTTAATGGATGAATCTTCCCCTTGTTCAGTTGCAAGTATTCAAGTGAAATTTGAACCATTGACCAGTCTCACGAACTGAAAACATAGATTGGCCCAATCCCTGACATTATCGAGAGGCAGCGTTGGCTCTCGGTGGTGATGTCAATCTCATTAAAATCAGACCTTAGTTTACGCTACCGCTACGATCATTAGCGGTCACGTCAGAACGACCTTTCATCCGACCAATCAGAGCGTCGCTTACCAGATTATGAAAGTGACAGTCGGAATGTGATTTCTAGTCATGCAATCTCGAAAACTTTAACATGGGGTATTCCGAACGATAGTTACGGATTTAACGACTGAATCCATACAATCTAGACCATCCTTTAGCCATTCCAGAATGTTCTTTTGTTTAGCTTTCAAGTTTGTAATCGAGAATTTGTCAAAATATGTTTCGAAGCGTAGTCGCCAATTTGAAATTAGTGCCTTAAAGCACGAGAAAGCTTCCTCCTGATTGGTCATTCCATTGGTCGGTCAAAGTTCGCGCAAGGTCGGTCTGACGTGACCCGTAATGGGATGTCCTCAGATCTTTGTTTAGCGGTAGCGAGAACTAAGATCTGATTTTAATGAGATTTTGGGGATGTTATATTATTATATTATTTTTGACTGAGATCTTAGTCTTGGTATAACACGGTGCGACCCCTCTGCAATTGGAGTTGTCCATGGTTGCATGTAATTATATGCTGTATAGCATGCACACGCGAAACCAATAGGTTTGCAGGTGAGCGCACCCGTCCTTTAAGACATACTTACAAGTTTGGAATATTAATAATTAATCATTTGGTATTGAATAACTGTAAGTGTATTCCCCTTTTCTGAAAAGCTGCGCCCCAGTGCCCTTTTAAGAAGGACATTTGGTTTGAAATCTGCGGGTTCAACAATTTGTTTTGGTCAGCCGTGTCATCACTTTGAGCATACAGTGAACCCTCGTTAGTCCGGAAACTCCGTCTTACGGACGATTACTGAATGAACACTTATAAACAAACGTCAAGAGAGCATGTTAGTGCTTCGTCAATCGTCATATAGCTGGGATATTGATAAGGGCGGCTTTACACAACAAACAAACAACAGACATCTAAAAGGAGTCATTTTAACAAAACCAAGTACAAAACAACACGACGACGCACTGCAATCTATATTTTTATTGCAGGATGGAATACGAGGTGAGGGTCAAAAGACACTATGTTGCCTGTGCTGCAAATCTGGACCAATAAGCTGCACGTTTCAGATTGACCGCTGTGGTTATGTCCCAGGGGAAGCCATACCTTTAAAGGGCGAGATCATCAACCACAGCAATCGGAGAATGAAGAGATCCTACGCTCAGTTATACATGGTCAGTAAAATGTAACAATCCTTGAGAGATTAAGGTACATAATATTAAGGAACAACTTCAATTATAGGAATTCCGTATATTCCGTGGTGGATCTAGCATTTTGTTACCTAAGATATGTTGCTTCTTTGAAATCTTTCCATCCTTTCTCATTATATGGTGTAAGAGTGAGTGAGTGAGTATGTTGGGTTGAATGCCGCTTTTAACAGAATTCCAGTTATATCGCGGCGTGTCAGCTTAAGGAAAGCCGAAGTGATGCAGGTCTTAGACGTTTACCACTTCGGTGAAAGCCACGAGCACGTGTATGGTGCTGACAAACCTAGAAACATAATCGGGGCGAACCGGGATTCGAACCAACAATCATAGGTTTCTGGCGTGCCCAAGGGACGCAACTCTGCACAGCGAATCGCGGCGCCTTAGACGACTGGGCCACCCGTGCCCCCATATGGTGTAAGAGGAAAACTTAATCAAAGTGTTTGTTGCCAAATAAGAATATTCGCAGATCTGTTGGAAAACCTGACGGATGTTGACGGTGACACGTGGGAAATCTGCTTCTTTGTGCGAGTTATCCCCCTTCCTTTGTGGATTTGTGTTTGGTTTGTATGAAGTTTGAGAGACTGTGGGATATAGCAATGATTGATATTAAAGGTTTTTTATCTTCTTTTTCTTTACCGCATTAATGAGGAAAACATTTATCATGTTGAAATTTGTCCGAAAAACTATTTTAGTACAGACACAAGTGGCTTTGTTGGATTAAGTATGTTGTTTTTGATAGATCAATACTCTGAAACTTCAAAGTCTCTATTTAGTATCGCCGCTGGGTATAAACTGGGTTTGCTACCCACTATGTGTGATAGCCTTTGTATGAACGGTTCATAACGACGAAATCAACTTTATGAATTTCCCAATAACAACAAGCAAGACCAATGCATTTTTTTGTGTGTCATCACAAAGATCATTTTAGTGGTGAGACCCCGTAAGAACACCACACCAGTAGTCAGGATTTAATCCAATACTAGTATATGGCTTATGTCATGTCCAGGTGAGGTATTACCACGCAACACGGAAGTCCAGAAGTGACATCCAGAAAATAGCGGAAATCTCACGTGGCGCAATCCTCCCTGGTGACACGGATGTCTGGAACGGAGACCCGCTTTTAATACCGCCAGTGCCGCCCTCCAAGTTACCTGGGTGCAGAATAATAGCCCTCGAGTACTTTATAAAGGTAGATGTGCCTTTAATCAGTGGTCACCACCAGGGAAACACTTTCACCTGGAATAAAATTTCAGCACCTCAACATATACTAAGTTAACATGGAACCGTGCTTCATATAAATTTCAATAAAAATAAATTTATTCTGGAATAAAAATAATGCATCTTTGAATATATATATATATATATATATATATATATATATATATATATATATATATATATATATATATATATATATATATATATATATATATACATTTATGTATATTCGATTTAAGGCACAGCACACAATGATTGTTTACATGTAAGGTGCTCATGAAAGTACTTTTGGTTGACCTTAAATAACGCAATGCGAATGAGATCAATGTCATGTAGATGTTGCCAAACCTTACATGAAAGTTAGACCGCCTTCGTGGTCTATTGGTACGGTGTCCTCCCGAGAGCCAAAGGTCCGGGTCTCGATGTCCGGCCTCGTCATACCAAAATATCTTAAAAGATGGTACTTGTTGTTACCCTGCCTGGCGCTCGGCATTAAGGGGCTAAAATAAGGACTGTTCGCTCGGAGCCAGTATACTGTGTCTGAATGGGGTATACATGTTAAACCTTTGCATGGTATCTCAAATCGCCATTATTCCGGACTAGTTCAAGCACACACACACGTGCATGCACGTTCCAACATAGGAACAATAATCTTGGACCCGACGTTAAACGCCATTTCACCTTATCTCCATGGAGGTTTAGGGTAAAGGCGTGGTAACTGGTTATAATATTGCACATTATATCGCACTTATCCAGACATATTTGTTCCCCGATCAGTGGTTACGTATGCATTCAAGTTATCATTTTCAACTCTCAGGACAGTACACAATCTTTGCTTCCGCTATTTTCTACATCCACCTCACATACCAGGTACCCATTCCCTGCTGGGTGAACAGAGACACATTTGAACTGAGTCACTTGCCTAGGGTGACACCACACGTGTTTGACGCTTTCGGGAGTATGTACGGATTCGTATTTCCACATCGTGTGATCTGCCAACGGATAAGATGGTTCTTTTGTGGCACAGGGTATTAGTACTGTTCAGTAGCGGTATTGACAACACCGTACAGACCTGTACACATTGTTGGTCCAGAGGCTGAATAACAACAGGTTACTCGCGGAATACGAGCTCAGAACCTTGCGCTGAAAATATGTATTGTTGACGTATTTCTACAACATGCTACAGATCTCAAAAATTTATCTATGGCAAGTAAAGAACTTCTTTACCCATCTTACTGTGTCTGGACGGCATTGGATGTTTCTCCTCACTAATTACATCTTACAGGTGTCACATTTGCATTTTTAATAGATCCATGCCATCGGTGTAAAAAAACCCACTCCAAAATACTTGATATAATTGTATTTTCGTGAAGAATACACTGTGTACATCACAATCAACATAATACTCTGGATAACTGAAGGAGCTCATTAAGTGAATTATATATCTCTTAATTGAATGTCCATCCATCTCAATCTATTTACTTTTACCTATTTCACCATTATTTCAGCTATGTGTTGAACCTGCTGGACCCGGGTTTCAACTAGAAATACCTCTGAGCGTGATCATCGGATCCATACCGCTCAGATACGCACTAGAACAATACGGGTTGGCTCCTCGGACCGAGGGCCCACACCAGTCTCAGCTTTACCAGGACAGTCGGCAATCTTCAGCATCACCGCTACCACCCATGCGTGCGTTACATCTACCTTCAGATAAACACATAGTGATTAACAATTAGATTAACGATATTAACAACACGTTAAGAACTTACAGTAATTATAACTTGTTAGTGTAACCATAACAAACTGGCCAATTTCAAGTAATTAAGAATATACACAAAGCTTCTTTAATACTGTGAAATTCATAATAAGAAAGTTACAGTATAATTGAATTGTGAATCATTTATACCACTTAAGGTACAGTCTAGACAAAACCAGCCACTTACTCTTCGTTCTGCTGATGGGTAAACATAAAAGGTGCAACTTATCATGATTAAATACTTATGGTAATGGTCCTATACGGGGTCCTTTTAGATGTAGTCATGTTTATATTGGCGTAAAAATATTACCAATATCACTATTGAAATTATTCTCAAAACATGTCACACTTTCATTAATTAGTAAATATTATTAAATTGATGGCGACCATAATAAAAATCGTCATTGTTGAGAAGATGTGACATTTACTACTGTTTCATAGTAGAATGAGTGTCACTGTACAATCCAGACTATTTAGACAATGAAGGCTGGTCAAAGTGCAAATGTCACATAATGTCATGTATTAAAATATAATGAGTCCAATTACAAGCTATCCATATACCAAACTGAAGTATTTGTTAAAGTTAGTGCCAAATGGCCATTAGAAGGTTTTCCAATAAGGGCAATATGACTGCCTGATATGACTGACTCAGTCTAAATCAAACATCGATTTGCATTGAAAACCTTTATGTGGTGAAATAATTTTTCATTCCCCAGTTAGATTGAATTTGTGTATTCATTAGATTTTCGAATATCTTTCATTTCGCCAACGCCGTGGAAAGGTTGTATGCTCTGCGCGCAAATAAAATGACTGGACGCGGTTTACATAATGTACGAAAGGCACCGACTCCAATCAATATTAAAATCGATTGCTTTTCCTGAGGCAGCATTTTTTCGCATATTGAACTATGCGAAAATCTATCACCACCATAATTCTAATCAATGCTAAAAAAACGACAATTATCAGTCTGAACAGTCACAAGCTAAAAGGGTGCATTAAGTTTTTAATACGATATATACGCAAGAAGAAACTCCAGCTAAACAAGTGCAACAACAGTCAATGAAAACAATGAACCGACATTTGAATTTACACATTAAATAAATCGATGGCCTGGGTGTGGCACTCACTTTTAAAATAACATGGCAGCGCTTATAAATAAGTTGGGATGTTTTCTTGAAGTAGAGCTGTACTATAGCGAATGGCTGTCAGGAACTTGTCTGTATGATGGGGTATGTTGAAGCGCTGAATCTACACGTATGTAATAATATATTCGGTAACTGCTGACATCATATGCTCGTGTATGACAACTTGAATAAAAGCCTAGATCAAATCGGGATGTTTACATTTAGTAAAAAAAGTCAAACATGCAAATGGACATAGCTAGAGGTAATATGTTGTTTTTTGTGTGACAATATATGTCGTTGTTACCTTACCAGAAGTAGAACAATTTAATACCGAATAACGTTATTCTTTTACACAATATTAGCATACTGGGACTGTGCAATATTCATTGTATTAATCCAAGTAAACATTACCTCAACTTAATCATTGTGAGGAAACATTGCCTATGTTTCCAATAAACGTTGATTCTCTTTACCATTAATACCCTGATTTTATTGCTAAATGTTGCTTTTAATTCAAATCTAATGTAGAAATGTACAAATAACATAATATTAATCTGCATTTCTGCTCATATTAAAACGTTGATTTTCGACGTTTCAGCTCCATCATACGCAGAAAGCGTGTTTGGCGCAGTGAACATCAAGGATGACGATGACTCCGAGCATACCAAAGGGAACATGAACTTCACTCCAGTGTATACCTTTTACAACTGGGGAGAAACAGCTCAACCTTCAGCACCTCCACCATAGCAACATCCCCATTGGCAGCAAACACCTGTTTCCAAAAGGAAACACCTCACACAATCTCCTCTCAACTTTTACTAAACACGGGATGATAGCCGTAACCAGCTAATTACTGCAGAGTTGCGTCCCTTAGGAGTGTCAGGAACTTATGAATATAATTCAAATCTCCCGATTAAGTTTCTAGGTTTGCCAGCACCATCCCCCAGCTGGTGGGTTTTCACTTAAGTGGTAAATGTCCTGCATCACTTCGAGCTTACCTCCCACGTCATGCTGACACCCACACTAAGCTAAAATACTGTTTAGGGCTGCGTTTAACCAAACTCACCCAAGGAAGTTGCCTGAAATCAAACAAATGAAACGTAATGTACATTCAGTCTTGCGTGGTTGGCATACAACCCCGACTTGATACATTTCGTGAAACTTGATCGTGCCTTCTGTTACAGCATACTGTGGCCAGTGTGTCCAGTATCACTAGTCTATCTGTACAGTATTATTGCTATGAAAGGTGTAGCGACAGGTGTTACATGTTACGTTTGAGGTGCCTTGGTTTGTCACTATTTCTGTGAACTGTGATAAAATATCGAAATTTGATGATGATGGTGCTACTCTTGAATAACTGTACACCAGAATCAACCTTTGCTACCTATAAATTGAAAATGTATTTCTCCATGCGCGACTTCAAATACTGATATACACAAATATGTTGACGTAACATTAACAGCTGAATAATTTGACTTCGTAAATATGTTTAAATGTAGTTAATTTTATGTGATTACATTTATCTGATTGCAATACTAAACTACCTGGCAAAAGAAGGTATACACTTAAAAATTGGATTTGACCAAACAAAACAAATTTTATCAAAACATTACTGGTCACCGAAACCTTGTAGACGTAAGGTCCACAACACAACTATGATGCCCGTATCAAATACATCACCATCGAATAACCATTTCTTGTTTATTTCTTTTAAGACACTATCAAAAAGGGTGTGTACTTTCTTTCTGCCGGGCAGTAAGCACGGCTGATCCTGTGTGCAATGTTACGTCTCATAGTCGAATGATCATATAATCATCGGTTCAAATGCCAGATACATCCTGATTTTGATTGGGTTTCACCAAAGAGAAAATCTTCAACGTCGGGTTTTCCCCCATTCCCATTGTAAGCTGCCACGCCGTGAAATCACTGAAACAATGTTCAGAAGGACGTTCAACCCAACTCTAGCTCTCAACTACAATAGAAGCTTCAACAATCATGTGTTATGGTCTCTTCACTATTTACAAAGGATGGCTGAAAAGTTCTGAGCCTTACTACGAAGTTTGCCTGTATTAAATACAACACTGAACATTCCTACAAGCTGCATATTTCTGCGGGCATCAAAGTGACAATGACAAATTTACAAAATTGGTTACGGCGCTGTCATCAAGTAACTCATCCTCAAAGGCTCCAACAGGTACTAGTATCCTCGCGTACATGGTGTCGAATTTAGGGGATGATGATGCGCCTCTGTTTTCCTCTGTTAAGACTCCTGTTTGCTTGTTTAACACCGCACTACTATATGACGGTCTAGTTGTTAAGTCATTGGTTCACTACTATCAGCTATAGACTAAACAAACGTGAAAATGTAGTGGATACATCTAACTCTGAAGAACGCAAATTATTTGTTGGCACAGAACACGTGTTCCAGCTGACGGTTTTCTGGGATTCCAAAATGAATCCTACGCTGAACTACTCCCAGAAAGATCAGCATTTGCAACCATCAACGTAGTCCATCACTGGTAGGCCCAGAACCTTTCAGCCATCTCTTGTATCATACGGCGGTGGGATATCCTAGTAATTAAATCCGAGTACTATACCCCGCAGGTTTTAATAAGTGATGACCCTCGCCATCAAATTGCTGAAATACTGCTAAAATCAGAGTAAACGCGCTGTCATTGTCACAGTTGCAATCGCGTGTGTGTGTAGCTGTAAGTGGGCCAGGAATTCTAAAATTCTGAACGTTTTGTCACTCAAGTTTTACATTTAATTTTGCATTAAATATATGCTGATTCCTGTAAATTCCTGACTATTTTTAATTATCAACGAATTGTATAACATGTACCAGTGATATGTTACTTGTTCGGTCAATTCTTGAATACTGTATTACGTAACAAATGCAATCAGTCATTCCATTTACCATCTTCAACCTGTAAGAATTTCTATTTGCAGTCTTGCGCCTTTAGTCGTGTAAAGATCCGCTGATAACGGGTTCTCCCTGATTTTTATCCTTTGTCCTTCAGCACCATATGTACCTGCACTGCTCGTGAAGCTCGTGAAGCTCGCGAAGCTGCGATGACGAAATACTGTTAAAAGTGGCAATAAACTCATTCACACATTCATATGCATGTATATCTGTGATATGTTCTTTTATATTTACTGGATATCACAGGTTTTTCTGCATTGTAATGCAATACGGTATATATGGCTGACATATTGATGATGCGACCTTAAATTTTAACTCACATATTATCTCAGTGTTCTCATATTAACTGTTTGATTGGGATTCTAGAAGTTGGTGAGTAAATAAGAAAACAATTTTGGCTAACAACTTCTGGCTAACTGCATATGGCAACGTTTCGATGTAGCTTGATAACGGTGTAAGTCGTTATATGCAACAAACCAGAAGTTGTTATTCATAAAAGTGTACGTTTTCTTATTTCACGTTTAAATTATGCATATCTAATACATTTAATGAAGTACTTACTATTTAAATACCTTTCACATTCATTTGGAAATGTAAATAGGATTCCATTCTAATACAAATATCTATTTTCTAATAAATGATCGTAAAAACACCCTTTGCAACATTGTGTTATTTTTAGTAAGTTCTGGCGCCGTCACAAACACATGCAAAGGCAAATCAAGACTGGAACATAATGGTACAAGTGGAAATAAGGAATTGTATCGGACATCACTTTTGGTCACTGTTATGTCAAATCTGAAAATGTCTACCACAAAACGTTTTGAAGTTTTACTTGGGACTTGAATGCTGTTACCATGATCAAACAACTTTCGAGAAAGCGTCGTATGAATGTCTTTGAAATCTTCGAAGAAAGAGCATGCTCGATTGTACCTCAAAAACCAGGAAATGTACACACTAAAGGCTGGAATATTGTTCGTCATAAATGAAAACTTGTCTCCTTCCTGTCATAAAATCTCGTGGAGAGTTTATCGTTGTCTTTTTGTCAATCTTTATGCATAGGCCTAAACATGACACGCATGAGGAGGTTTCACTGCTCTCTTCTATTACTATTTGTAGTTAAGGTAGGTAAATCAGTGAGTGAGTGAGTGAGTTTGGTTTTACGCCGCTTTTAGCAATATTCCAGCAATATCACGGCGGGGGACACCAGAAATGGGCTTCACACATTGTGTAAATCAGTGAAGGGAATTGGCTATTTGGCTATTACTCAACGATTTCAAAAACCCGAGGCTTAAATCGAACTTCTCGGCAAAATTCCTGTGTTTTGTTTTTGTCAGTCCGAGCAGAAATTTCTATTCGTATATACATGCAGATGCAGACGTGGGGACCACGTTCAATGCCAATTGCCCAATGGCTCAAGAAATTCCCTTTTTCCTGAATGTTTTTGTGTGGGATGGTGATGTAAAGAGGTGAATATTTTTTTTATTTATGACGAACTTCAACTTGGCAAATATTCAAGCAAATCCTTTAGTTTTTGAGAATCCACATGGTAATAATTCCAGTTCTCTCAAATATTTTTTTCAAAACTATAGAGGCAATCCTTCCTTGATTGTATTAAGGATTATTGTTAGTCTTTTGAGACCTTTGATTTGTTGGCATATGTTCATGTGCTGCACCCTATAATATCTCTTTTTATGGAGCTTTGGAATCTAGTTATAGGCACGTCATATTTCAACAATGTATGACATTGTCAATCAAAATATTTCAAACCAGCAAATGAGATTGCCGTTACCTTGAACCACAGCTTGCGGAATGTAGCCCGGGTTGTATATATTATGAGCCACAACTATTTAAAAAATTATATAGAAATATATAACATCACCATGAGTCAGATCAAACTGACATGGCTTCTCATAAATATCTCAAGTTGTTGTGTAACACTTTCATCACTTTATTCCATTGTGACCGCGCTGTAGTGTGCGTTGTTGCGCCATGTTGTCATGGGTTACCCTGGGCGAGCATCAACAACATACAACATGCAGCCTCCTACGGAAGCGTAGTAGGGCCACGGTGAAAATCTTTTTTGTCTAAGTATCTCCCACGTAGGACTTATTATCTCCTACGTAGGACTTAGTATCTTCTACGTAGGACCTACTATCTCCTACGTAGGACTTAGTATCTTCTACGTAGGACTTACTATCTCATACGTAGGACTTAGTATGGCCTAGAATCACTATCTCCTCCTCTGGACTTAGTATGCTGCGGAAGCGTAGTAGGGCCACGGTGAAAATTGTTTTTGTCTAAGTATCTCCTACGTAGGACTTATTATCTCCTACGTAGGACTTG
The DNA here is from genome assembly GCF_023055435.1 of Haliotis rufescens. Lineage (NCBI taxonomy): Eukaryota > Metazoa > Mollusca > Gastropoda > Lepetellida > Haliotidae > Haliotis > Haliotis rufescens. Next base: position 51,947,440 of record NW_025963779.1, on the reverse strand, counting down.
GGACCTGACGCGGTCAGGGAATCAAACCACATACCTTCCGCTCTCCGGGCAGACGATCTATCTACTGGAGCTTAAGGCAGTCACACCCCGGGTAAGCATAGTAGCTACCATTGCATGCAAACCGTCAATCCATGAAAAACGAATTCCAGTCATTCATTATAGCCTGGTCACTGAACCTTATATGAGGCACTCGAATTGAAATCGTACATATACAGGTAGCACATAGAAGGGTGGAATTATACAAGCAAACGGGTATCACTTGCTACTATATATATATATAGGGAACAGAGTTGTGTTGGTAAAACCGGTTGGGAAGAGTGTACGTGTTTGAGATATTTGATATATTGTATATATATCAAATACAATATATCAAATATCTCAAACACGTACACTCTTCCCAACCGGTTTTACCAACACAACTCTGTTCCCTGAACATGATAAAGTCTAGGATCATGACAAATGAGTTGTGAAAAGAAATTAAATTTTCCTCCTCCTTCTTCCATAAAACAAATGTGTGTTTTTAGCGGTCCCGAAAACAAAAATATCCTATCTCCAACTAAATTGCAACTCCACTCCACTCCAGCCCACCCCAATATAGGAGACGAAACATATGACAGGTAATTCTAAAACCTCTTTAAATATTTGGAAGTCTGGTGCAAACAAACTGGGATTTGTAGATAACTGCCAAATTACAACATGGTGTTGGTGACGGAGGTTTGTTTATAACTGTAGTTTATTTGTCAAAGGTAGCTGATGGCGTGGATGTCGTCATGAGCAACACGTCAATGTGTAAATATCGGCTCCTGCACACATGTATTGTATCGACATGCACATTGGAAGTGCAAAATTATAATCAATCATACTCCCTGATATGTAAATACCTCTAAATGATCAGGATGTTTATCTCGTTGCCATGGTAGTATCACGACACGAAACTATTATTCCGTAACCCGTTGATGAAGACTGTTCAATATTATTCCAAAGAACGGTTGGACCATCTCACGACCTGCGTTTGTGATTTGTGAGCGAGTACGAATAACAATGCTATTAACTTGTGGCAGATAACTACATGAGTGCACTCAATGGCCAATCGTAAGCGTGTCTACTAAAGTGCTGTGGTAATTCAGGCTCGGTGTTTCTCGATGTTGACAGCCAACCTGCAACGTACAACTTTACATGACACAGACGAAGCAACGGGACGACATCGTTGTGACATGGACACTGTGACATTACGAAAACAGTCGACACTGACATAAAAGCATTATTATAAAGGTCTGTGGGGCATCTGTTTTGTAAACGGAGAAGGGTATGACACTAGTCTGTCTGTTGTGTGAATGTGCTTATTTACATCGGATGCAGTGTCATAAATATAAAACTCATTAGAAAGCTGTTCTTGAAACACCGTCTCTCAAAGATGGGCAAACTGAACGTATTTACAATAACTTTAAACAACCCCCAGGGCGTGTATTCCCCGGGACAGTGTCTACAGGGTCACCTTACATTGGAGCTAAACGAGGGAATGAAAATGAGAGGTAAGTACTTTAAGTAATTATAAACATGCAGAAACAGGTTACTGTGTGCACATTTATTATCATGGGATTTTGTAGAGGCACATACGTTTTTTAAATATGTCTTTTTACCTTTACGCCCTGATTTAAGCTGAGTGTAGTGTTTAATAATATTTCAAAGTATTTCGACTTTAAATGTGACAGTAATATATGTTTTAAATGAAAAAAAGAACAACCGAGTTCCAGTGTTTTGTACAAAGTTGAAGAGACTGAAAGATTAAGGTATTATCGTATAAGCGACTGGATGGCTGACACGCCATATAATCGATATCGTCAAAGTAACTGTGTCTTTTAAGTTTGTGGGTGAGTGATCCCATCCGTGTACAACTTGGGAGCGAAGATTTTTGTTTTATGGCCATGACATAGATCTACAGAATTGATTGATTGAGTATGGGTTTACACCGCTTTTAAGCAATATTAATATTCCAGCAATATCACGGCGGGGGACACCAGAAATGTGCTTCACAAATTGTACCCATGTGGGGAATCGACAAGCCTTCACTTTAACCACTAGGCAACCCCCCCCCCCCCCCCCCCCCCCCCCCCCCCCAGGTCTACAGAAAGCTACATCACAACGATATGCATAATATAACAAGACTGTGGACAGAGTGATCATGCTGTTGAGGGGTTAAAATACATAAAGGACCGACGCTTATGTTGTTATTAACAACAACGGGCGTAAAGTTTAATGCACCCGGAGTAATGCACTTGGGACCCACTCGGAAAATCAGGTTGATTAGTGTAGTGTAAAGTACTATTATGTCAATAACGTGGCACAGTTAATCTGACAGAGATAGATCTGTTGCAGGCATACAGCTTCAGCTGCACGGTGGTGCCAGAGTCAAATGGTCCGAGAGCTGCCCGAAGGGGGTTGGGAAGGCCAGGCGAACTGTCACCAAGCATTATGTGGCGAAAGATACCTACTTCAACAACGAACTGGTTCTGTTTGGGAAAGGTATTTATGGACCGATTAAGTCGTTACAAGCAATCATGCGTTTCCTGTAGGCCCTAATAATGTGAAGGGTATTTTTATGTACATGAATAATGTTAAATGATGATGGATCTTGTACATCATCCTATATTCTGACATATATACATAAAATTATACTTATTATGCCTCACAGTGAGATTGACCAATCAGAGATCAGAATAACTAACACCGTATGATCCCCTATACCGTCATTTAAATCCAAGATGGTTGTTACTGACCTAATATGAGACCGTATACAGTCAGTAACAGCCATTTTGGATTTTCCAACACCCACCTCACATATTTCACATGAACATTCTGGTGCAGAAAGTCGTTATTCGACACTGTTTTGTGTTTTAATATCATTAATTATGATGCGGAAATACATTACTTTTTAAAGAAACCACCTTTGTGACTTACAGAGAAAAAAAGCTTCAACGGAGGTCACTGAGTTAAAAACAGTAACGTCATAGTACATAATACAGGATGACGTCACAAACAAGAAACGTGACGCCATCGACGTCACATAGCAAAAGAATAGACAGCAGCCCGTCGTTAGGGGAAAGCGGACTGGTGTCAAGGTTTCTGATAACATGCAGGCATTTTGTATGATAATTCTATCCATTTGAGCTATAATACTTTAAACGTTCACATTAAGTGCATTATATACTAAATACTATATGCTCACGCCTGGTCCAATATTTTTTGTATTTTTTTTCCAATATGACACTGTAAAGGACCACTAAAGACACCATAACTAATGACATTCATGTTTTTGAGCCAAGCTCTGCATCAATGAGAGATGAAGAAATGTGTCTATTACAACAGCAACCCATATGTATTGTGACAGGTTAAGGTAGAACAAACAGATATCAAGTGTGGTCTACGAGTTAGATACGAGGGAGAAGTTACTGTATATTACATGTGTCTATTACATGCATTTTGTATCCAGTCGGCGGTTCAGCGATGATAACAACTTAACGCAGGAAGACAGTCGAGAAGTGATAAATTGCACATTGGAATGTGACCCAGTTTTGATTCTGCAGCATATAATGAGGCTATTTCACCAGGATAGTTTGTGTGGAGATTGGTAGCAGTTACATTCATGCATCATATATAAGTAGATGGACAATACGGATACCTTATGAAATTGAGTGAGTGAGTGAGCATTTAACAGTATTCCAGTTATATCGCGGCGTGTCAGCTTTATGTGGGAGGAAAGCCCGAAGTGATGCAGGTCACAGACGTTTACCACTTCGGTGAAACCCACGATCGCGAGCAAGGGTATGGTGCTGACAAACCTAGAAACATAATCGGGGCGAACCGGGATTCGAACCACGATCAAGGGACGCAACTCTGCACAGCGAATCAAGTGGCGAAGACGACTGTGCCACCTGTGCCTGTAATACCTGTGCCTATAACACCTGTAACACTCACAGGAACACTTACAATAACACTCACAGCAACACTCACATTAACACTTACAACAACACAGTAACACTCACGGCAACACTCACAGCAACACTTACAGCAACACAGTAACACTCGCCGCAACACTCACAGTAACACTTACAGCAACACAGTAACACTCACAGCAACACTCACAGCAACATGTACACTAACACAGTAACACCTACAGAAACACAGTAACACTCGCAGCAACACTCACAGTAACATTTACAACAAGACAGTAACACTCACGGCAACACTCACAGCAACATGTACACCAACACAGTAACACTTACAGCAACACAGTAACACTTACAGCAACACAGTAACACTCGCAGCAACACTCACAGTAACACTTACAGCAACACAGTAACACTCACAGCAACACTCACAGAAACACAGCTACACTCACGGCAACACAGTAACACTCGCAGCAACACTCACAGCAACACAGTAACACTCACGGCAACACTCACAGCAACACTTACAGCAACACAGTAACACTCGCAGCAACACTCATAGTAACACTAGTCTTACAGCAACACAGTAACACTCACAGCAACACTCACAGTAACACTTACAGCAACACAGTAACACTCACGGCAACACTCACAGCAACATGTACACCAACACAGCAACACTAATAGCAACACAGTAACACTCGCAGCAACACTCATAGTAACACTAGTCTTACAGCAACACAGTAACACTCACAGCAACACTCACAGTAACACTTACAGCAACACAGTAACACTCACGGCAACACTCACAGCAACATGTACACCAACATGTACACTAACACAGTAACACTTACAGCAACACAGTAACACTCGCAGCACCACTCACAGTAACACAGTAACACTCACGGCAACATGTACCCCAACACAGTAACACTTACAGCAACACTGTAACACTTACAGCAACACTCACAGTAACACAGTAACACTCACGGCAACATAGTAACACTCGCAGCAACACTTACAGCAACACTTACAGCAACACAGTAACACTCGCAGCAACACTCACAGTAACACTCACAGCAACACAGTTACACTCACGGCAACACTCACAGCAACATGTACACCAACACAGTAACACTAACAGCAACACAGTAACACTCGCAGCAACACAGTAACACTCGCAGCAACACTCACAGTAACACTTACAGCAACACAGTAACACTTACAGCAATACTCACAGTAACACAGTAACACTCGCGGCAACACAGTAACACTCGCAGCAACACTCACAGAAACACAGTAACACTCACGGCAACACTCACAGTAACGCTTACAGCAAAACAGTAACACTCACAGCAACACTCACAGTAACACTTACAGCAACACAGTAACACTCACAGCAACACTCACAGTAACAGGGGCGGTGGGGTAGCCTAGTGGTTAAAGCGTTCGCTCGTCACACCGAAGGCCTGGGTTTGATTCCCCACATGGGTACAATGTTTGAAGCCCATTTCTGGTGCCCCCCGCCGTGATGATTGCGAAAAGCGGTGTAAAACAATTGTATTACACACTCACTCATAAAGAGTTCTTGTCCAACCAATACGCTACTTACATTAATGTACTGAGTATGTCTTCAAAATCTGCATTTAATAATATAAGAAATTGTACAAAGTGGTGTTTTGTAATTTAAAAAGCGAATCTTGTTGAGAATATTCACTGTGATGCCACACTATTTAGTCACTGGTTACACCGTCTTCATTGCCTATACCGTCAAAAGTGAGGCACGTATAACGTTAGTTCTTGTATAGCGTGCATGTGTTATTCGTAATGTAGAATATATGTTCATGTTAAAACTTGAGGATAATGACGGGATGTCATTTCATAAAACACTTGGTACACGTGAAGGTAGGAACATTGATGAGCCTCGGGCGTTTTCAGCTACACTGTACATTTAAGAATTGACTTTCACTCTGTGTGAGTTCATTGGAGTATGAACCTTCACAGAGTGAACATCGTTGCTTGAGAAGACTTTATACAATGATAGACCCTCACTCCATAGAAGGTCCATACTCCAATGAGTATGGTATGAACGTCAAATTGTGTCGTACATATGCTAATGAACGTCAGTTTCGCGGTCATGTGACCAGCCTCTCTTCCAGTGGAACAAACGTATATCGTGTAAACTTCAAATTAAACAACTATTACAAGATGAAATTGTTGCTTCTGGTGAATCTTCTTCGGTTAAAGTTAGCATTGTCATTTCAGCGACGGGAGGAGATGGTGATAACCCTACACTGCCCACGGGGCGTTACACATACCCCTTTCAGTACCAACTCCCACCCAAAACCTACCCTCCTCATTTGAAGGTACGGTGGGGAGGGTACGCTATTGGCTCAAAGGCACCATTCTGAAGCCATGGAAGTTCGACGACACAACGAAAAGGGCATTTACAGTTGTCAATCAACTCGACCTCAACGCTGAACCTGAAGCTATGGTAGGTGATGTTAACTAGGTCATTATTCAATTATTATTATTCACATGTGTAGAACACTGATATCCCCAGAAATACATACATCATGTGGTTGTTCTTTGCAGCAGGGTCTGCGAGGAGAAGACCAAGAGACACTCTGCTGTCTGTGCTGTACATCCGGTCCTATCAGCTGTAGGTTTCAAATTGACCGATGTGGCTTTGTTCCAGGGGAATCTATTCCTATCAAAGCTGAGATTATCAACCGCAGTAACAGAAAAATGAAGAGATCATTCGCTGAACTATACATGGTCTGTACGAAATTAATAAATTTTATATCTGAATATGTTTCATTTGATACGAGCCTTAACAATATAACCTTATATACAGTTTTCAGTACACATTATTGTTATACTAATAGAACACAACTAATTAAAGACGTTTTACTATGACTAGGAATAACACAGTGTTGGATATCCAAATCACCCCGACTAGTGTCAACGTTAACGTAAGTGTTAAATATATTAAAATAAATAGAACATTTTTCATTTAGGTAGCTGATAGGAACTTTCAACAATTCATTTGAGTTTCATAATTTATATTCTGAATGTTATGCTACACCATGTGCACCATGCAGCTTTGAAAAAATAAGAAATAAATATATCCTCCTGTAATGTTGCATCACCTTTGAAGATCTTAGTGACTGGTGATAAGGAGATATTTTCACGAGTGGCTTTCTCCTCCTCTACGACACCTGGAATAGCCTTTTTATTATATACATTTGTGTACAAATATAAAACCTTGAAACCTTATAATTTCTCCCTACCTAACACGAAGAGACGTTTTTCCACCCCTTGTAATTTCGAAATAATATGTAGTTCCGTGTTTTAATTAATGTTCTCGTAGCATTAGCTTCTGAAACTACATTCCGTGTTTTAGGTTGTGACTTATCATGCACCAAAAAAATCACGTACCAACACCAAGAAATTAGGCGAGATATCCCACGGTGAAATCCTTCCTGGAGAATCAGATATATGGACCGGAGATCTGCTACCGATACCACCAGTTCCACCATCCAAATTAAATGGCTGCAGTATAATCGTCATTGATTACTATGTGAAGGTATGTGTAAGCAGACTGACGCCACCCATTGGCGCTTCATCTTCATCTGTATAAAGAAACTGTCTTCCTAGTAGAATATCACGGGTAAAAATGTAATGAATGTGTTATACATCACTGCAGATGATGCAGATAAAGCAGATAAACCTTTTTTGGAAGATGTTTTCTATCAGTTCCAAATAAACTTACAATTGTGCTATCTTTCATTACATTTAGAGAATGTTTTATTTTCGTAAGTATTTTAACCGATTTCAGTTTTGTGTGGAACCTGCTGGTCCCGCGTTGAAGTTAGAAATACCCCTGAAAGTGATCATTGGATCAATACCACTCAAGTCCACACTCGAACAGAATGGGTCTGCGCCTCAGATCCAAGGTTCTGACCAGGATCACCTTTTCAAGGAAGGTGCGCAGGCTGACGCCCCACCTACAGAGGGAATGCGTGAGTTTCACTTCCTTCCTGCCGTCTTTCTACTTCCTGAAAGTTAAAACATCAACTGTTCACAATCCGTCCTCATTTCTCAACTTGCCTGTCACTCTTCTCTGCGTCAGTCACCAATCAATCAGGCCATTCTTCACGGCTCCGGTCTTTCTTTTCCCCTTTGGCCGCCCTTCTCCCGTCATACTGCTCTTTTCAGTGTCTAACAAGCTTCTCCCCTCACGAGCTTTTTTCAATGACTGCACTTCCTCCATCGAGCTGTCTTCTCAATGACTGATGCGCTTCTCCCCTATGCTCTTTTCTGTGACTGATGCGCTTCTCCCCTCATATGCTCTTCTCAATGACTGACATGCTTCTCCCCACATATGCTCTTCTCTGTGACTGATGCTCTTCTCCCGTCATATGCTCTTCTCTGTGACTGATGCGCTTCTCCCCTCATATGCTCTTCTCTGTGACTGATGCGCTTATCCCTTCATATGCTCTTCTCAATGACTGCACTTCCTCCATCGAGCTGTCTTCTTAATGACTGATGCGCTTCTCCCCTATGCTATTCTCTGTGACAGATGCGCTTCTCCCCTCATATGCTCTTCTCAGTGACTGACATGCTTCTCCCGTCATATGCTCTTCTCTGTGACTGACATGTTTCTTACGTCGAGCTGCTCTTCTTAATGCCTGACATATTTCTCCCCTCCTGATCATGTTTATCTTCTCATCTCCGTTGGCTTTTCTCTCCAATCGCTCTTTCCGCTCCAATCCTCTTTGCAACTTTGTTTTATCTTTCCCCAGTCGCTATGTTTCACATGTTTTGCATGTTTCTCCCCACATTTGCTCTTCTCTGTGACTGATGCGCTTCTCCCCACATTGGCTCTTCTCAATGACTGACATGTTTCCCCCCTCATATGCTCTTCTCTGTGACTGATGCGCTTCTCCCCTCATATGCTCTTCTCAATGATTGACAGGCTTCTCACCTCATATGCTATTCTCTGTGACTGACGCGCTTCTCCCCACATATGCTCTTCTCAATGACTGACATGCTTCTCCCCTCATATGCTCTTCCTTGCGACTGATGCGCTTCCCCCCTTATATGCTCTTCTCTGTGACTGTTGCGCTTCTCTACTCATATGCTCTTCTCAATGACTGACATGCTTCTTCCCATATATGCTCTTCTCTTTGACTGACATGCTTCTCCCCTCATATGCTCTCCTCAATGACTGCACTTCCTCCATCGAGCTGTCTTCTCAATGACTGATGCGCTTCTCCCTTTTGCTGTTCTCAGTGACTGATGCGCTTCTCCCCTATGCTGTTCTCAGTGACTGATGCGCTTCTCCCCTCATATGCTCTTCTCAATGACTGACATGCTTCTCCCCTCATATGCCCTGTTCAATGACTGGTGCGCTTCTCCCCTCACGAGCTCTTCTCTGTGACTGATGCGCTTCACCCCTCATATGCTTTTCTCTGTGACTGACATGCTTCTCTCCTTATATGCTCTTTTCTGTGACTGATGTGCTTCTCTCCTTATATGCTCTTCTCAATGACTGACATGCTTCTCCCCTCATATGCTCTTCTCAATGACTCACATGCTTCTCCCCTCATATGCTCTTCTCAATGACTGACATGCTTCTCCCGTCATATGCTCTTCTCAATGACTTACATGTTTCTTATGTCGAGCTGCTCTTCTTAATGCCTGACATATTTCTCTCTCCTGATCATGTTTCTCTTCTCATCTCCGGTGGCTTTTCTCTCCAATCGCTCTTTCCGCTCCAATCCTCTTTGCAACTTTGTTTTATCTTTCCCCAGTCGCTTTGTTTCAAAACAACTGATTTACTCCACTCCGCAATTCTTCTCCATAACTCACGCTGATCATTTTGATAACCATTGCAATTCTTCTCACGCATGCTATGAGACATTTTATCTTTTATCAATGGTTTTTAAATTTTCACTTGTAAATATGATGTTACTCCAGTGAAAAATATAATTTTGTTTGAACGTGTAGCTCAACCATCCTATGCCGAATGCACGTTTGGCACAGTTAACATCCAGGATGACTGTGAGAACGAGCATACCCAGGGAGACACCGACTTCACCCCAATGTACACCTATTACAACTGGGGAAACATGACTCAACCTTCAGCACCTCCACAGTAGCATCACTCTCTTCAGCAACATCGAACAATATTCAGTTGGCAGCCGCAGACCTTCTGGACCCATATGGTTACCTTAGTTTTGTGTCATTTCTGTTCTTTTGTTAATTTGCTTAATGTTTATTGGTGATTTTCGGTAGACGAAAACTTTACGCTAGCCGCTGTGTGATGTAACACTATACAACGATTTCACTGGAACAATGTCATCTGATGGTGTAGAACTTACTGTGGCGAAAATACATGTCCATTGGTCAAATTAGTCATACGATTTTAATGCGAAAGCACAACCACGTACGACTTAGGTTAATAAGTTGTTTAACACAGTAATGCTACAGTATAAGTATGGTGATCATTATTATACAATTATGTCTATCTTACCTTCTCATATATGTGATTGCGATAGATAGACTTAATTTGAACTTTAGTCTTACATTGTATCATTACAAGACTTCTGTGACTTCAACAATGAAAGCTTGTTTACCTTGCGAACCATTGACCATATTCCCCTATGGTAGGTGACAGTGAGTAGATATTGATTATCATGTTATCCGAAGGCGTTTTGAGGAACGTTAATCCTTGAAAGGGAATGTTGTTAAACAGATATGTAAGTGGATTTGGACCACACACCACTGGTTGGTGTCGCGAGCAACGCACCAAATGCCAAATATCTGAGAATCCACTACAAATTTGAATGCTACCACTAATTCTACCATTTTACATATATTTATTATGTAGTTATATTTTTCATATGTATGCAAATAATGTTATACCTTTTACACCCCGTGTTGCAACATTTCTGGGATGGTAGGTGGTAGGCCCTATATATGTTCAATATAACAACCTGACAGTTTCATTTGAATTATTTGTTTCTGTGCATATGTATATCCTATGTGCTTTACACAATCATGTCCTTTGTGCAATATTATTATTATTATTATTATTATTATTATTATTATTGTATACGCTCATTTTTACTATTACTACTCACTACTTACTTTATGAACATGATATGTTTATGAATTACTAGCAACTACTCTTTGTAAAGTTAAAGGTAAGATTGTCTGAGTGAACATCCAATAAAGAAAATAAATATGTCTGTTCTACACAGGAGTGAGTTACAATTTTTCCAACACACATCAATAACAGTACTAGTAGAGCAGAGTGGTTAAAAGCAACATTACTCATCTGTTTTGTCAAGTCCTGCCTATTACGGTGAGTAATCGGGATGCTTTGTTGTTTTTGTAGAAATTGAGGCCGTGAGTGTGTAGAAACATTAAGGTATTAAATTTCTATTTTTCACTCCAAACCATTATGTAGAAAAGGACATCTGTAATGTCACGTTAACTGGTGGTTTGTTTGATGATGGGCAACCGAAACTGTCTAAATTATTTCTCTTTGAGAACGAAAAAACTGAATACTTTGGATGTATTTATGGGATTAGATACCGGATTTTAATGTTATTTGGACCAATCAGAATCAAGCATTCTTCTGGTGGATGGATTATCGGATACCAGAAATATGTTTGCACTGGATGTGTTTTCACACCTGATTGTTTATGCAAAGTGCAAGTTGAGGTAGAAATATGTTTCCATATTAATTATTAATACAAACATATGTTTTACATATTTTTCAGATGTTACAAACTCATTCTGCACATCGTATGATAAAAAAACATTTTCTTTCACTGTTGCCAGATGGCAAGATAACTTGAGACGAGTTCTATGGATGAACAACTTCTTTATTACAATTGGTGCGACGTTTCGGTGTAGATCCTAACACCTTCATCAAGCAAGTGATGGATAGGGCTAAACAACATAGGTATATATACACTTATTGACATCTAAGTTGTTACAGTGACTAGTCGATGGGCACAGAGAGGTGATTAAGCTAATTGGAAGCCAGTGGATGACTGATGAACACAGAGTATACTAGCAGAGTAGACAAGCTAACTGATGGAGATGATGGAAGCCACTGTATTAATTGGATGGACAAAGGGATTGAGCAATTAGGTGATGGTAAGCAGGCGGGATGTAATAGCCTTGGTCTCTGTTCATTGCTGGCTGGATCCTTTTGATGTGGATGGCTTCCGTTCGTCATCAGTCTTCCCTACATAGGAACAGCCAGCCACCAGATCCGCAGACTGCTCAAACACCACGCCAACATTGATTCAGTATTCCAGAGAGGCAGGACAATCCAGAACATCCTCAGCGCCAATGGCAAGCCCCCTACATCTGATTGGTTGTTGGCCAGGATCTTGATGTTGTTCCACTGGATGTTGTGATCGGGGTGGGTTTGGGTGTGGTCGGAGATGGTTGATTTTGAGTCATTTTTTTGTACTGAGGTCTTGTGTTCTTTTATTCTAATGGGTAGGGGCCTGGATGTTTCTCCTACATAGGAGTCGCCACAGTCACATTGTACATCGTCGTCGTCGTCGTTATTCGTGTCGTTTCAGGCCCTATACGGATCTATCTCTCGCTTGCTCCTCCACGGAGCTACATTCATCCATTCACGAAACCTACGGATTACCTACGGACTACCTACTGGATTCCATTTACGGATCAATACCAGGCACCACTGTTCACTGGATTACACGGCCATCTGTGTTCACCATCCTCCTCGTTGTTCCCTATTCCACTCACGGAGATTACCCCTGTTCCTTGGATTACCTACCCAGCTGGATTCACATTCTCATCACTGGATTACCTTACCAACTATGTTTAAAACGGACCGATCCATAAACAAGTCACTCCCCAGGGACATAGTCGGCGTTATAACCCCACTCCTAAATTTTAGGGTCTCTTATTTTGCCCTTCACGCCGACATGGCGGCCGCCACCAAAACCATCACCATAACCTTCAATTTAAATGACCCCAAAAGACCCAGACCTCAACCTACGTCACCTGCACCCCCTCCACAACCAGCTCAAATCCCCCCCCCCAGTCACCCAGCCCCCAACCCCAAGCGCCCATTCAATCCCATGTTGCCATGGAAACCGAACCTTTTCCCTCTACACCTCCTTATAACAATCATGAAATTATTCCAATCCCCACCCCTACCCAACCACCCCTCATGGATCATGCCACTCAAACTCTCCAAAGTCCTCCTATCTCTATTCCTAGTCTCGACAACGCAACCCAAACCCTGGAGATTCTATCACCACCCTCCCCACCCCCCACCCCCTCGCCAAAAATTACCACAAAGGACGCCCACACCTCCCCCAGGAGGCCCCCCTCCCTTACTGAAACCCCCACCCAAACAGACCCGGCCCAACATAGCTACTTCACAGAACACCAGCTCACTTCAGATCTCTGCCAACTTGCAGACAAAATCCTTAATGACCACTATCTCTTACCCTCACCACTAACATTAAAAGCCCCCGGCATATGCGTTTATAAAAGCTCCCAAGATCACCCAAATTTTACAATGATTCAGTACTTGAACCAGGAGCGCTTTGAACACCAAATACTAAATATTCAAGACCTAAACTCCTTCCTAACAGATATCCAGGACCAGGGTATACAACTTACCTCCCAATTCATCAAAAACAGCACGGCCCACTTAGTTAAAAAATCTTATCACCCCCTCACTACCCAGGACTACAGTTGGATCAAACACCTACTCCAGGGCCTTCTTGTCCCCGACACCTAGACCCTCCTCGCCCTCCATGACCGCTACCACGTCCTGACGCTCCGCCACTAAATATATATTGCCAAACTCCTATCTATTATTGTTTTTGACCCTCCCAAATAAAACCTAACAAACCATCTTCAAATGTAAACAAACTTCTTATTTCGGATCGGGATTGAAATTTCCAGCGCGGACTGTCTTCTACGACGTCCGCGCGATCAAACTCTCTTTACCAGCCTACACAAGCTCATTATCAGTTATCCATACCACCTTGATACCCAAGCCCAGCGAGATGCACAACACCGACCAAGCTCTCTCTCCACCCCCCTCCCCTACCCCAGCTATTCTAGACTTACTTTAGGCTTTATCCCATTTTTCTTTATTTATACAACCCCTTATCTCTAAATTACAGCTTAACTGTAACTTTTATCACCATATGCTGTACAAACTAGGACTACTTTAGCTGCTAAGTATAACTCTCTCTCTTTACCCCCCTCTTACTAGGTTTTATACCCCTCCTTTATAGTTTTTTGGGAATGGTGTTTAACTTTATTGTTATATTTATCATCTCTTCCCCACCTTCCCCGACTGCGAAATAGCCGACGGCTGAAGCGGTCGTTAAATCCCTAAACGCACGCACATTGTATGTGATATACGGCTCCAGCTGGGTCTTCTTTTTTAGATGTAGGGGGCGCGCCATTGGCGCTGAGGATGTTCTGGATTGTCCTGCCTCTCTGGAATACTGAATCAATGTTGGCGTTTTGCATCAGAACACTCGTATGCACCGATGACGTATCGGCTGTTTGTAAACTTCCTGTCTGTGATGTCATGTGACAGATCATGTTGTGCATCTGTTTTTAACTTGACTGACATGGAGGGGCTCGAAATCAGGAGATGGTAACAAGATGGCACCAGATTGACCCGTCTTGCTTGGCGAGGCATTATCATGATTTAATTGTCAAGATGTTGTCATTTGACTATCCAGTTGAAATAAATTTCTCAAAGGTAAGACTTAATTTTAGTACATTGCGATTGTTATTAGACACGTAATGAGAAATACTTCTTAGGCGCTCGAAAACACAGTACGCGAAGATAGTGGAAACCACACAGTAAGCTCTAGATCTGCTTATAGATTGGATTCCTTTTGATCATGGAAAGGGTTTAGTCGCTCAGTCATTTAATTTACCAATGATTCCAACATAGTAACAAAAACGATGTCGACTACGTTGGGTTCGAATCCCAGATTCCCTCTGTGTATAGTTTTTTGTTGGTCAACACCATGAAGCGCTCGTAAGTTTCACCAGGGTAATAAACGCATACAAAATGCATAACTACACCAGGGAGACACAACACACACGCTGCACCCGCACCTCTCCGCATATGAGATTAATACATGGAAATGTAGCTTCAGTATCATTATATATGTCAGTCCATACCTATGCCGCTTAAATGTTCAACCGTGAAACACATATAGTATATTTGGTAAGTGAGTGAGTTTAGCTTAACGTTTTGAAAAGTATTTATGTTATATTACGGCCTGTCAGTTTGGTATAGCAGTAATGCCCAATATCATTTGGGTCATAGTTTATCATATACCAGTTTTGTCAAACCCAGGCGCACGGGTATGGTGCTGTCAATCCCAGAAACGTACGAACGGCGAAAATGGATTCGAACCATCCAAAATATGTTTTTGACAAATGTTAGCACCTAGGCTACTTGGGAACCAATACCCAAAGCACTATCTATTATAACTATTTTACGATATACATGAATATTTTCTTCATGTGATTATATAAAATTAATTGTCATTGTTTGGTGCAAAATGCAGACAAGTTACATGCTCCAGGTTGATCATCAATCATTACGAATCATAAGAGAGTATTATATCTCCGTTATTGAGCTTGTGTGATGACTGTTAGAGTCAGGGGGCATCGATACCTATCAACAGAGTATCCACTATATATAGCATCAAGTATATATTAATACGTTGAAAACATCTGCCAAAATGAGTAAGCAAACACAATCTATTACAAACTTGAATTTATTATCCATAAAATGCTCTTCTTAGCTGAAAAACTCAAACAAGACTTCAAAACTTCTGTTCACAGCAGTAAACAAAAAAAAATATAAAAAAGGTTTATAAATTTCCCTTCCCACAAAGACCGAAGAATCACGAGCTTACAAGTCAGGTGGGGTTTAATCATGTGATTACTGTTCGGCACATTTGAATCTGTCCATATTGTCAAAGTCATTTATGCTGAATGGACGATCGGTACATACGATAGGAGCTGTCTTAGAAAATGATTGATGGCCAACGGACGTCATGGTGGTACAGTCAAGGGGTGTTCATGATTTGAACTGAAGTCATGTGTTTAGGGTCTTGGTTGGTTGGTTGTTTAACGCCGCACTCAGCAATATTCTAGCTATATGACGGCGGTATGTTAATAATCGAGTCTTGGCCAGACAATCCAGTGATGATTAATATCATGAGCATCGATCCATGCAATTGGAATCGATGACATACATCAATCAAGTCAGCGAGCCTGACCACCCGATCTCGTTAGTGGCCTTTTACGACAAGCATAGGCGCCTTTTTCGGAAAGCAGGGGTTGCTAAAGACCTATTCTACCCCGGGTCTTCACGGGTCTCTTATATATAGAATACCCTTCCTTAGTTTAGGGTGTAAGAGGGTGTCAGTCTGTGAAGAAATGTACATATGAAACAAAGTATCTTGACGTCAATCCGGGCCCTGACAGGCAGCCAGTTGGTGTCGCTCAGAACAGGTGTTCTAATGATGCGTGCAGCTGGATTATTTACAACTGTAGCTTGTAAATGAGCTTAGGATATAGGCCAGATAGGATGTTGTTACAATAATCGAGTCCAAATATAACGAGAGCTTAAACAAGTGTATGTTTGGCTTAATGAAAGTTGGTGGTGAAGGACGTTCACTTTCTTGTTCTACATGTCTGCGTGGACGTGGAGGTCCGTCTCCCTCGGGTGGGGGAGGACTGCCGGTTGGTGGTGCAGGACGTTCGACTTCGTCGGCTCTGCTGATCTACGTGTCTCTCTTTCCGAGTCACCAAAAAGCCACCATCCGATGGTGGAAGTCCAGACGGAAGCGGCCAGCAGTTACAGTGACAGTACCAAAACGGTCTTCATGAGGAAAGCGATGTCAATGTGTCAGCAGAATCCAACAGGTGCCCCCTCCATGTACATCTGTAATTGAATGTTCGTGACCTTCATTGTCTTTGTTAAGGATAAACCCCGACCCTGAGTGTTTACATTTCTAATTACACCCGATGCAAAGTGTCGTATCTGTCTTATAAACCAAAAGAAAAATCTGAATCAACATTTATCAACAATTTCATGTTTCCACTACACTTTCCATGAACACATTGAAACGGACATAAAATATATGTTTCTTCAAAGCACCCTGGCGTGTGAGCGCCTCTGTCGACTAGTGGTGTTAGACACATGTACAAATACGAAGCTTGCAAGTTAATTCCCACGAAAATATACATGGATAGTTGTCATTTGATGTTACATGATTCCGCACAATCTAATGTAAAATAATTCACTAACGAGGAAGTACATTCTAAAAAACAGATCTAGAGGGGTGTCCTTTGACCCAGTGATATTCTATAGAATAGAATAGTTAAGATGTGGTTCTACGAAAAGAAGGCCCAATAAAAATAATAGGATGACGTCACCAGAGGTTCATGAAAGTAGTAAGGACGTGACTGTATGCAGAAAATGACAGGCATTCTGAATTGTTAGCGTGTTAAATAAATACAACAAAGCAATCCTACGTTGGGCTCATATGCAAGGTCAATATTCTGTTTGAGGATAAATGCTTCTCAAACACGAATATGTGACAATAGATAACATCTTTTCAGATGGATATTAACAACTTCCAATCTAACTCAACCTGCGGTAAATGTTACAGTTAGGGAGCGGTAACCTAGTTATATCTGTCGTACGTATCATATATGTACGTCTTGAATTGAAAACACAAGTCCGTCCGCGAGGACATAACGTTTTATGGTGAGCTCTTCTCTATAAGTGCTTAGTGTTCAACTCCCAGTTCCAAACACGTTGTACCTCATCAACAATCCACATTCCTCTAGTGCAGTGATCGTCCGGAAGATCTTACTCTTGACTGTAGACGACAACTGACGAGTGCACGCCTGACCTGTGACCTCGTTACACCTCACATGAGGTGTTTGCCGAAGGGAGAGGGGTAGGAAATGTGTGCTCCAGCCCAGCGCGGAGCTCGCGACACACTGTAAACTGCATGTTGTATACAGTAAATTGCAGTAATTCTGCAGACTGCATGTGATACTGATTTGCGGAAAAGCTACAACTTTCAAGATTCATGATTCAATTTGCATTTATTTCATATACAACAGACCGCCGTCATATATCAATGGAATACTGCTGAGAGCGGCGTTAAAACAATTTGTTTTCATAATGGAGCACTGCAGTCATTTAAATGGAACCGTATACATGTGTAGTACCAACTCAGTCACTCTGTTTCGAATATTCAGCAGCAAAGATATATATACTCTTCAAAAAAAGAAACTTGACACTGACTTTCAAAATGTAATATAATGCGATTGTTTCAAAATAGGACACAGAAACCATAATTGAAACACTGTTTGAAGATCAATGTACACAATGTTCAAAACATTCGTCGTTTCACCTAGACAGACACACGTACACGATACACTTAATGTCACAGGGGTACAGAAAATGTAGGTATCGGTTGTGCCCACCACGTGCATCAATCACCGCTTGACACCGACGACCCATAGATGCAATCAAGTTGTCAATAACACGCTGTTGGGTGTGCTGCCATTCATGCTGAAGTGCATCAAGAAGCGCCGGAAGTGTTTAGGGCGGTGGATTCCTTCTGCGAACGCGTCGATCCAACTCGTCCCACAGATGCTCAATCGGGGACAAATCTGGTGACCGGGCTGGCCAAGGTAATGTCTGGATGTTGTTGTGCTATAAGAAGTCCTTACAAACACGTGCAATATGCGGTCGAGCGTTGTCCTGCTGGAACTGTCCGCCATGAACGTTGACGTGAGGAAGAACGTAAGGCTGTAGGATAAAGTCTCTGTAACGCACACCTGTCAATGCACCTGCCACATGCACGAGAGGCGTCCTACCACCGTGATGAATTCCGGCCCATACCATGACACTCCCGCCGCCAAATGGGACAACCTGCTGCACACAGTTGGGGGCGTAACGTTCACCCCGACGTCTGTAGACACGTGTGCGCCCATCAGCACGTGTGAGTAGGAAACGGGACTCGTCAGTAAACAGTACATTTCTCCACCTTGCACGTGCCCATCTAACCCTCTGTTGGCACCAAAGCAGACGGTCCGCCAGATGACGTGGGGTCAATACATGACGTCGAACAGGTCTTCGTGCAAAAAGTCCAGCCTCCCTCAGTCTGTTGCGTACCGTTTGATCTGATATTCTGCGTACCCCAGGGATCTGTGTGGTTGTAGACGTGGCTGTGGTAGTGCGGTCTCGGATGTGTCGCAGCCGGATGTATCGATCTTGTGCTTGGGTTGTCACCCTTGGTCTGTCGTCAACTCTGTTGGTGTTGTTGTATCGGGTCCACAGTGCGGAGATTGTCTGTCTGGATACGCCAAAGTGCCTGGCCACTTCTTGCTGAGTTGCTCCAGCTTGTAATCTCCCAATGGCGTTGCTCCGTTGAGCTGCATTCAGTCTTGGCAATCTGTCACCGCCTCTACTGCCGTTATAAGGACTGTATGAACAGCCGTTGATGTGGATTTTTATACCCATTCAGCAGGAGGGGGGGCTGCATGCCTAAATGCAGGATCCTGTGCTGCACGTTTTTTACAGGCGTTTGGATGAAGCTGTAAAATTGATCCCCAAACGCTACGTTTATGTGCTTTGCATGTGTTTTCGCGAATTATAGACACATCATCTTTCTGTTTGACCTATTTGGTTCTCATTTAATGTAATTATTTTAGATATTTGGTAAAAAGTGGTTTTACATCTATGTCAAGTTTCTTTTTTTGAAGAGTATATTAACCAGCTGTGAGGAGAGATATAAGATTTTTATAAGCAGCCAAATAGGGATGATAAAGGACCCCTCACTGAAAAGGTTCTTGTTTACTTGAGAGCAGAGTTGGCCATGTTAGATGATATAACCAAAATCAAGAGCTCCGGCGGGGGGCAAACTGATGTTATTGTGTGGTATGAGCTGTGACGTAGACGTAGTAAAACATGAGACCAACGCAAGGCTACAATGATTGGAAATCTAGATTTCCACAGCTCTAGCCTGAAATCAAGGATTGTTCTGTCCTCCTTTTTCATTTTTTATTATTATTTTGAAGACATGGTTAGGCCAACCAGGAAAGAATTTGATGGAATATTAATATCACCTGTCACCAATGATCCAGTTAAATTCATCACACAATAACATATTAGTATTTGATATTACGAAGGGCATGATCAGGTACATGTTCACTGTAGTAATGCACATACTAGTCAACTTGATTATAATGTTTATTATAGTGTAGCGCGGCATCAACGATTACTATATGATATCCTCACTTGTCATCGATGTATTGACATCGAACAATGGACGATAATTCGAAATTCTTATTCGAGCTATAAATAGCTTCAAGGGACAGTACCGGTGTCAGTACAATTTTCGTAGTTAAAAATATGTATCTACAAAATATAATCTAAAGGAGCCAAGAACAATATTGTTTTATTAATGCTTACTTCCATCAGAGACCATATAATAGATATTATATGGTCTCTGCTTCCATGGATAGAATTGTGGCAATCTGGGCTTGCCAAATCGTTCTAGACTTGAGCTTGATTCCTTTTAAATTAATTTTATTCTCTATGGTCTGCGAGACGTACAGGGGTGTCAGTATCGCATGCAGAACTGACTGTGAATCCAGCTGGGACTAGTCTGGGTCAGTGTAATCGGAAATATTGTTGAGTTTCGGGTTTGGGCTGTTTGCTGAATAGAACAAGGGCTCCCGAATAAGGGCACAATGTAGAGATTAAAGTATCACCATCTCTGTTTATATCAGATATGTTATTGTGATTTGAAATCTCTTTTTGAACAATTGCGAGTTATTGTGTACTCTGTATTCTTTCGTCATGGTAGAATATATATTTTCTATGTTGCTTTTTGAATTATCCACAAATAATGAGAACTTCAATGTAAACATCTATCTGGAGATATACAATAATACAACTGAAGGGCATATCTGAAAAATGGGACTAATCGACTAATATTTCTTTCTTAAACACTGTCCGTTACAGGCATTTGTTGAGAAATAATGCATTTCAAATAATTGCAAATTGTGTATCTTTCTACATTTTGAATTCATCAAAATTTCTGCAATAAAACCTTAACATCAGATAGTGGTATAAACGAATATGATCTATACTGTGATAAATGAATTATTAATTTCGTATTGTGAATTAAATAAACTGAAATATGATAGTACAAACAAATTATTTTAATCTGTTCATGTGAGTAGGTAACAAAAGATCGAGGCAACTCACTAACGTAACCATTTGTGGAAAATCAAATATTAAAAGTTCAGGGGTTTGAACATGTGCATTGAATGACAGACAAGAAAGCAACGCAATGATTAGATTATGAATCAAATTATTTTATAAATAAAACTAAATATATAGAAAACAAAAGTTTAATTTCTCATTGTTAGAAGGTGTTTAACAATTTTGTTTGTTTGATTGTTTGTTGTTAAACACCGCTCTCAACAATATACCAGCTATATGACGGCGGTTTGTAAATAATCCAGTCTGGGCCAGACAATCCAGTTATTGACATCAAGAGCACCGATCTACGCAATTGAGATACGATGACATGCCTCAACCAAGTCAGCGAGTCTGACCACCCGATTGCGTTAGTCGCCTTCGTACAAGCATGGGTTGTTGAGGGCCTATTCTAACTCGGATCTTCACGGGTATTTTTTTTTAATAATATGGCACAATGAAATTCTGTATATGTCCATAATAAATGTGTATAAGTAAATTGATAATATATCCATACACGCCAATCAAATGGGTTAGACTGCATACGGGTCATTGATGAACTCTTTTACAAGTCTATATTTCAAGACATGTATTTGATATTAATAATAACTCCTTAAAGCTACACAATGGCGACAAAACGGTACCAGCATCACAGATACCTATAATACATTTTTGAACATGAAATACATATAATTACTTTAAAGTTAAATCATCTATCTAAAAAGTAAATTAGAAGGATTAAAAACATACACTTCCGACATTTTTCGTATTTTTTTCGTTTGGAGAGAAGTAGTGACAGTAGTGACTGGTATCTGATGGGTGCAAACGAGTCGCTGTCTCAGATGGCTCTAATTTCGTAGCTCTATAGGGGGTATTCGCAGGACGACGACCCTTCGAATTTTTCCATTCTCAGGACGACGACCCGCCGGTACGCCTTTGTTATGTGGTGTTGTTTACAGACCGTGACGTAGTTTGTCTCACAGTCCCTGATCCATATTTTTTTCTCTTCCGCCCAAACCCTACTGCAATGCTATAGCCTCAAATGAAACAAGCCTAGATGTTCAACAGGTTCAGGCTGAAATTTCCATCTCACTTGGGCTCCTTTAGAATTTAATATAGTTTATCGTTTTAACCAAAATAATATATTTTCAGAGACTAAGCGTTAGTCTAACCGTGAAGTACAACTATCCAAAAGATCCCATGCATGTCTATATTTCTTCAGACAGACTCTCCATGTTCCTATCGATATGTATCAAAAGACAAATGAATTAAATATTACATCACTGGTGAATAGGTTATATGCGCATGTCAGCGTCGATCCTACAATATCCTTTTGCGCAAAATACATTTATACTGATAAATTAACGTAGTAATACTACGCAAATATATGTCCAGATGTATACATCAGTTTCATCTCGTGATTTTTATTCGTGCTTTTAGCTCTTTTTCTACAGGAGATTATGGGGTGTTACATCACACCAGAAAGCCAGGTCCAAATTCAAGTCATAATTTCATGGCCCATCTTGTATGTTGGAAACCAATATCGCAATATGGCTGGTGGTGGTATTTCCCCGATTACTCACATAATTAATCCATTACTTCATGAGCGTTCTACAATCATCTACG
Source organism: Haliotis rufescens (assembly GCF_023055435.1). Classification (NCBI taxonomy): domain Eukaryota; kingdom Metazoa; phylum Mollusca; class Gastropoda; order Lepetellida; family Haliotidae; genus Haliotis; species Haliotis rufescens. The sequence goes on along the minus strand of NW_025963779.1, from coordinate 51,924,514 downwards.
ATCACTATCTATAAGGAGGTATATCTGTATTCATCCAAATGTCCACATACATATGTATTAAGCATTTCCCACATTCTTCCTTAAAAGATAAATGCTAAGCATTTCCTCTGTATGTATTTATATATGTAAATATCGTTTTTATGTCAACGCTGATGCAGTGAACGTACCACAGACCAGATGCTAGAATAACATCTAATCTCTGAAATGAACATATTTTACAGAAAAAAACCATGTGTTAAACAATAGTTATAAAATATAATAAAAAGGCGCCAAGAGACTTTCTTCATTTTGCTAAAATTTTGGGCTGTATTGGACATATTTGTTTCGGGGTCTGTATGACAGACAAACCTAATGCTTTTAAGTAGATAAGTAAGTATAGCTGTTGTATATATTCAAATATGTTTGTGATTAACCCGACCTTGAAAATTATTGAAGGATGAGTGGTAACTATTTATGTCATTATTTCAAATTAGAATGCTAGCACATCAGGAAAGCATAGCGCTTTAATATACGTAATAACTATCTTGTTAGCCCAATAGTGTTTTAAGTAAGAGCAACATGTATATCGAGAGTATAGGTTTGGTGCGTGACTTATCACACATTACTGTCAGAAAGTGTGTACATTCTGTTTATCGGCAATAAATGACATAAGGCGATTCATGCGGATAAATACGATTTACTTCAGAACCAGTACAGATTACTTTAGGTTAGGGGAAAATGTATGTAATTAACAGAACTTTGGATTTCGGCAAGCTTCGTGCTCAGGTGGTTGTTTAGGCGGGTTTAAAGGATTCGGGTCCTGGCTTGGGCTTTGTGTTGGACGTGTAGACGGCATTTCCAGGTTTGACGTATCAATGACCAAAATGATGTCTGATGCAATTCTCTATTTTGACTTGTACCGTGTGTTTCCGTGCCTTTTCGGGTGAACAATTGGCTTGCTTTTGCATGTGTTTGTGGCGGGTGCCACTAGTGGATCGGGATGAGCTCGCCTTTTTGCGAGCACCCAGTGTCATCATTTTTTTATGGTGAATAATGAAACATGCTCCTGGTGTTGTCGGAATCGTGCAGTTGGCGCTACTTTTGGCAAGGGTTTCTTGTGATGATGGAACGGCTTATGTCGTTTTTGTCAACTGATAAACATGTGATATAATGTCAGTGTATATGGTCATGTAATTAAGTAACAAACCGCGGGTGGGAGTTGTTTATTGTACGATAAACAACGACCATGACTCGTTTATTTTTTATATGAGATATCAACATTACGTACAGCCTCTTTGAGGGTGTTAAATTAGGACAAAAGTACACACTTTAAAAATATTTACCCGTACTTAAATAATGATTCCCTGAATAGAATCCGACCAGATAAATCCAGATAAATCCATTTTATGAACAGGAGGGTTTGAATTTGGTCTTTCCCGCATATTCTCACAATTTTCTCGTCGATTATCTGTACCTTTTCTCCAATACCGATTGTCATTTCGCTCTCACTTTCGGATGCGATTGTTCGGGCATTGCATTTATCTACCTTCCCCAGCTACATATATTGGGAACAACTCACTAGACACTTCCCTCTAACAAATAACGTCAAATTTACGACGTCCTCATGTTGCGAGTGCATGTTCGAATCTCCATAAATGACGTCATGATAGAACAATGTTTTATCGTGAAATAAATATCGCTTCCTTATTCTTTGTTCTTTGTGATTTATCGCGTAGCTGTCTTATATCATCAAATGTCAATTTTTCATTGCTTTATCATGACGTATCCGTGTCATGACCAATCATGTAGCAATTAGCATAAACAAATATCGTTGACTCCGACATAGAATAGTGTCATGATATATGATTATCCTTTGGTGTGCAATATTTCTGGTTGATAAATTTAACATATGCTTGGTTACTTTTAAGAATAGCGACTATACATTTTTATATCACTTTTCAGGTCACTGTAACATTTGCAAAATAAAACAAATTTAATTATACAACTGAACCTAAATGTATGTATTTTGTAATAACCTTAAGTTGCTGAGTGCGGCATTTTAGACAATAAACAAAACATAATATCTTTAAGAATTATGTTAACAATGCCGATGCTAAAAAACAATATCCAAAATGTCCATACCTCTTTCTCTATGTTTAATATGAAAACATAATAATTCTTTTTAATAATCTGAAGGAATAATAATGACAATAATATCATAATGATATCATCATTATTTATGTTACTTATCCTCAACTGAAGTAGTCCTCAACACTATACGTTCAGTGAAGAAACCCATGAACATATTATCTATGTAACATACATTAATGGAAATTAGATGAACAGTTGAAATTATCAAATGATATTATTCGATCGAACGTCTATCATCCAATATTACATTATTAAATTGTGAGACTACAGTGATTTTTGCAAGACTACACTCACAAATGTCATGACCCAATTTAAGCCAGGGTTCTATACTCGCATTAATGTGCTGACTTATTATTGCGTTTATTTCATGATTTACAGTATTCATGAAGAACATTTCACGTGGGACCAACAGAGGGAATTATGACTATCGACTATTTTTTTATATTTAGCTAGCTCAAACGATCTATTGGTTTGATTTATTGTTATGATATCCATAAAATAAGTACTTACTAGGATCCGTTTTTTTCCGTTTTTGTTGTTCTTTGTTTAACGCCACACGCAGCAATATTCCAGCTATATGACGGTTGTCTGTTAATAATCGAGTCTGGACCAGACAATCCAGTGATTGATATCACGAGCATCGAACCATGCAATTGACATACAATGACATGCATCAACCAAGTCAGCGAGCCTGACCACCCGATCCCTTTTGTCGCCTCTTACGACAAGCATAGTCGCCTATAACGGCAAGCATGGGTTGCTGAAGACCTCTTCTAACCCGGATCTTCAAAGGTCAAGTGGGATTCAACTGATATATTAAGATGAAATAAAAATGAATTATATGTGCTGTTTACATATCAAATGTTGCCAAATTGTTACAAAACGTTTGGCCACAGCAAGGCTACGTATTCACAACTTATTATGGTAGGCACAGTATAACTCATGATTCAGGACTGAGGGAGGGCCGTATTCCTCCTTGTGGGTCACCTGCTTGGCAATATGGGACGTTACAACTGCAGGGGGTGAGGGCAGTTAAGTTGATGGTACAGACAGATAACAGAAATCATTTTACAAATACGAAACCTCATTCCACAAAGGAAGAGGCGAAAGCTGAAACTTGGTGAGATTAACAGAACAAAGGCAGTTATTTCTAGTTTCTTACTGACTCTCGGGGATACATTTAAGTAGAATTGTACAGCATACAAAAGGGCTACGTAGTTCGGGTAGATATGTAGAATGCCCGGCCAGTATGACCTTTGAGACACCATATTTTCAGTCATTAAAATGCGTAAAACAGTTTTGAATAAAAGAAAACACTATAAGTGAGTGAAACAAAAGACATCAGTACAGGAACTCCCAGTCCCCCAACCCCAAATCTGCATGTATCAATACTTCAATACTCATACCTGCCATATCCCCAACTACTTAACTTACTTACACAATCATCTCACTGAATGTTCGCCAACCTTCGTATCACAACGCATGCACGCACGCACGCACGCGCACACACATCGCATTCATCTTTCCCCTTTATCCCTACAGCCATCTCATTATGTCTACGTCAGCTATCATGCATACATGCGCATGCTTACATACATAATCCATCCTTCCACCATTCCCCAACACCCATCGAACTATAACTATATCCGCCTTCATGTATCGGTATTCGTGCTTACATACATAAATCCTCCTACCATTCCCCTACATCCATCGCACTATAACTATAACTGTAACCGCCTTCATGCATCCGCACTCATGTTCACATTGCATTGCATGCATCTAATTACACGTTTAAAATATCGGAAATATTTAAATTTACAATATGTATATAATTATTAAATATCAGCAAACAGAGAGTATTATAACACAATAGATTTCATCCGTTCAAACATCACACTAAGAAGGGCAGTCTGGAATTTTACAATGGCATCAGAATGCACCAAGACGTTCAGCTGGTCAGGAGGTGAGAGTTGCGGAAAATTGCGATAAACTTCAGTTACAGATCTCCATTACGAATATCTAAATTGTGAATAAAGATCACAGCTTGCTATTAAGTGTACTTCATCCCTGCAGATTTAGCAATTTCCTTAGCTGTAAATTTTATGTCTAAATGCTCATAGAGACAAAGACCCAAATGGTTATAGGCATGACCATATTAAAGTCCATGCAAATATCTCCACATTTAAAAACAAAGCTAGATTGAGGCTTTGAAGGCATTACGACGTGATACACATAAGGAAGAAAATGTATGGATGTCAACGTCTTTATTATGAGGAACACAACGTTTCGGAGTAAAAACTTACTCCTTCATCGGGTGAATAAATGCTATGAGGCAGAGAACATATATACTAGAATGTACCTGTAAGAACAACAAAAGTAAAAAGATAGCAAAGGAGGAAACGCAACCAGGGAAGCCAACAGGTAATTGGCGCTAATTACCCCGGCCTCCCGTTTGCCCATTGTCCATTGCCCATTACCAATAATTCATAAGATAAGCTTTGGCTTTAATTTGTCCATTGATAATCAACCACCAACGTCTATTATCTCAACCCTAAAAAAGTACGAGAATCTCTACTTTACTGAGAAAGTGTTATCCAAATATAACATTTGTTACATTTGACCACGTTCTTAATGGGACCCGTAAAGATTCCGGAGTAGAATAGGTCTTCAGCAACCCATGCTTGCCGTAAAAGGTCACTATGCTTGTCGTTAAAGGCGACAAACGGGATCGGGTGGTCAGGCTCGCTGACTTGGTTGATGCATGTCATCGATCCCAATTGCGTGGATCGATGCTCGTTATATTAATCACTGGATTGTCTGGTCCAGACTCGATTATTTACAGACCGCCGTCATATAGCTGGAATATTGCTGAGTGCGGCGTTAAACAACAAACCAACCAACCAACCAACGTTCTTAATGGCATAGTGTGTTCGAAGCTTTCAGCCATGGGAGCCGTGCCATTTTTCACTTGTCAGAGGGGTACACAAAGTACGTGATCTGGACTTACAGTTGTCTGACTTTTATTTTTGGTGGAAGCATCGGTGGCTGGGTTAGATCGCTGACTTCGTGTGCTGGTGATTGGGTGCCTCACTCACAGTGTAGATTCTGTACTTTACTAAGAAAGTGTTATCCCAATTATAACATTTGTTGTCAAGAAAGCACAATAAATGTATATTCGGCTTTGGATGGGTAATAATATCACAGACATTTACGGATATTGATAACGACTTGAAGGAGCTGCGTAATGCAAGTCTTCTCAATTCAGGGATTGGTAACTCAAAATGTGTGTGTGTGTGGGGGGGGGGGGGGGGGGGGGGGTGCGTGCGTGTGTTTGGGAATGATGAAAACAAACACGGCCACCAGTCACTAAATGTGCGTCACAATTATTCTGTCTTCTTTCATTAGTCATCTGAAATAACATCCATAACTTGTGCTTCCTACTCGGATTTTACGCCGCCTTGGCAATATTCCAGCAATATCACGGCGGGGGATTCCCACATTGTGCCTATGATATGCAGAGAATCGAACCTGGACTTTCGGCACGAGGAGCGAACGCTTTTACCACTAGGCAACGCCAGAGGCCTTTATCGTATGATCAACTATATGAGTTTTCATTTTTCAAATGTTAAAGTTTGCAATCACAGATAATGTTTATCACCACTGTAAAATGCAAGGATATCAGCATATCATCACCATCACCATCACCATCAGTAGCAGCATCGCCACCGGTATCGTTATCCCAGGTATATACGGTACTCCACACAGAGATTAACAAAGGGCATCTATTTGATCAGGGGTTATATCATAGCTGTGCGTCAGTATATCCAGTTTCTGTCAGTGCAGAAAAATACCAAGTCGGTCAGCTGTGAACACGGTTCTTCAGCATCGGGCATCAGGTGATTTTCTTACGTCCTTGACACACAAAGACCTCTTGACATGATGTAACTTACCAGGGAGAGGGGCTAGTCGGATTGCAGACACGAGGTGGATGTCGTCCAAAGAGTGTTACGAACTACCAGAAACCGTTTCATAGATCATGATTTCTGTCTAGGAAACTATTCATTACTGCTGTACATTATCAAATATATTAGAACAGTAAAAGAAAATAACGACACCAATTCTCAAACTGTTTAAAATTATATTCCCAGGATATGTATACACAACCGGGCAAAAGAAAATGCCTGCCATTTTAATATCACTCCTGTGTACTGTGAAATTGCGACCCCAGTGTTCCTTAAGACGTCATGTGCACGTTACCTGTTGTGAGACACTGGGGTGGTGTGGGGGGGCGGGGGGGGGGGGGGGGGGGGGGGGGGGCGTGTGCGTGCGTGTGGGGGGGAATGATAAAAACAAACACGGCCACCAGTCACTAAATGTGCGTCACAATTATTCTGTCTTCTTTCATTAGTCATCTGAAATAACATCCATAACTTGTGCTTCCTACTCAAGTTACCAAACACACCCTGTTACCACACACGTACAAGATATATATTACGCTTAGGAGAATTTACGACTGTGCGTTGATACATGTACTTCTAACTCCTGGCTGGCATGCAATGACATATTTCTTATCGCCAGGGATCACAGTTGTGATACCAGTCTCCCTCAAGGAGACGTCTGATTAACTCTTTGCTTCGTCAATGCTTCGTCTAGCCCAAACTGGTAACTGGTACCGCTAGCAACGATACAATGGCGTACAAAGACTTACAATGAGTCAAGCATCCGTCACTCGATTTCCATGTTCTTGCATTTAGAAAGCACGATTGATTCTTTGATTGATAGATTGTTTGAGTTAATTGATTGGTTGATTGATTGAGTTAGATGACTGAGTTGTTTTATTAAATTGTTTAATTTGAGTTGTTTTATTGATTGATTTACTTGTCATATTGATTGTATTGTTTTATGAAGTTTTTTGGTTGTTTTATTGGTTGTTTTATTGGTTGTTTTATCTGTTGTTTGAGTGAGTGAGTGAGTGAGTGAGTGAGTGAGTGAGTGAGTGAGTGAGTGGGTGGGTGGGTGGGTGAGTGAGTGAGTGAGTGAGTGAGTGAGTGGGTGGGTGAGTGAGTGAGTGAGTGAGTGAGTGAGTGAGTGAGTGTGTGAGTGAGTGAGTGAGTGAGTGAGTGAGTGAGTGAGTGAGTGAGTGAGTGAGTGAGTGCCTGTTCCACTGGTATGTCCGGACTTGGGTACGGATCACCGGCTTACCGTCATCGATCTAGATATATCTATGCCGGAATAGGTCATCTCGATTAATGTATTCAGGAACATCTCGTGAACAACATTTATTGAAAATGCTACCGAAGAATATTCCACATAACCATTAACGAACTTCTTGAATGTTGTCACGCCATTTATTCAGACAGATCTCGAAGATATGTTAATATTTATGCTAGGACAACGGACTAGACATCGCGAGGTCGGTTCATAATCCGTAAAAGCCTGTGATATGTCATGAATAGCCCATTGCATCTCCTGTACAAAGCCTTTTTTGTGCGTGTTGTCACAGAGCCACAAACTTAGGTCAATGGATCAGATAAAAGCAGGACTGCTGGAATCGGTTGAGGTCAACTTCCCATGGCATAAACCCCTACTTGACAACCGCTTAAAGAAAGTGCCGCCTTTCATGCTGAAGCCTCCAAACCGTATCTGTAGTGTTTGCCACGTCATCTGCATATAGGAGAGAACATACATTTGGAGCATCTTCTGAAATATATATACCTTTACAGTCTGATATTGTCATCTCCGTTGTAAGTTCATTTATAAATAAGCTGAAAAGTAACGGGCTTAGCACACAGCCTTGTCTTGTTCCTTGAAAACACTTGAAAAATTCTGGTAAACCACAGGAAGTTTTGACACACGACTTTAATTTGGAATACATATTTCGTAGAATAGTCAAGATATTAGTAATACCATGTATATCATAGTTGATGAGTCGGTACCAAAGATGAGAATGGTTTACATTGTCGAAAGCTTTCGAGAAGTCTATGAGAAAACAATAAAATCGTCCACCCGACTTCGAGAGATATTTCCTGATCATTCCATATAAAGTGAACATGTTATATACGGTTGCGTAGCCCTTCCTAAATCCAGTTTGATTTTCGTATATGATATTGTTATCGGATGTCCACTGTTGTAATCTTTCGTTCAATATTTTTGTGAAGACTTTTATTGATAAAAGGGAAATACCTCTATAGTTGTTTACGTCATTCAATGATCCCTTCTTGTGGAGAGGACATATTATAGCTTTACACCACTCGTCAGGAAAATTTCCAGTTACAAGAATCTTGTTGAAGAGATTGTAAAAGAACAGGCGATATGACATCAACAGAATGAAGTAATATTTCTGATGATATACCATCACATCCCGGCGACTTGTTCCGCTTTAATTCTCCAATTGTTCTAGTTACCTCAGACAAAGTTATAAGTGCATTTAGGAAATAAGGTGTCTTAGAGATAAGACATTATTTACCGTATCTTCAATTGTTGTATCTTTTCGTTCACTATTTAATAAACTTTGAAAATGAATCAGCCAATCATGTATCATAGGCAGTTTGGCAGGGTATATAGGTTTTAACAGGGAGTCTATATGTTTTAACAGGGAGTGTATATACGTTTTATATATTCCCTTAATTAAGTAAGTTGATTATATCTATTTAAATAAACAGAGTGCTGCCAATACAAATTATAACAGCAGCTGGGGTATCATTACCATGGCCAGCAGCACAGAGTCATGTGCGGGTCAGCGGGTTGTAGTTAATGCCAGAGAATGGCCGGTTGGCCACTGAAGCTTAACTTTGTGGATGAGGTGCGGGATACTGCAGGCTGACCATGTATGTAACGTAACACGAGACATTGCAGTCTGACAGTGAGGGTTAAAGATAGTACGCTTTCTGTTAGTCGGGACTTGACCCTCGGACAGCGGCTAGGCAGGTTGGCCCTCTTACGCCTCAGAGATCCTGCTTGGCCATACTACTATGTAGTTATATAGACATATTAAGATCACGAATAAACGTTGTTGGTCCCACAGACGGACTTGTGTGTTGTCATAAGAGAATTATCCGGTAGAGAACCAACGTCTACCTAGGATATATTGGTGGAGCTTCGATCCTCGGTACCTCAAACCCAATGCAACAAGCTAAAGAAGTTTGTCAACACAAAGTGAATCGTTATTTCGTCTGGGGTCCACAACAATCACGACAACAACCAACAACCAGCATTTTGGTTCGTCTATCCTCAAGCTATTCTGTGCTCATCATTATTGTCATCATTGTTCTTACTCGGAGATATTGTTACCATCCTAAAAGGCCAACCCCTTAAGCCGTCCCGGGGACCAGCAACATTTCCAGGATACAACAGAAAAAGAACCCAGGATTCCTTGTTTCGTCACAACCCTCCCTCAACCATCAAGAGGTGATTTCGAAGACTGACATTTTCATCGACGACCACTGTGTTAACAACATCAAGTTCCATTTAACCAAGACATTTGTTTCATTCCGGTAATTCCTGTGTGTTTGTGCCAGCCACTATCTCAAAAGAAACAGTCCTCAAAGGCATTGTGATTTGCAGTGAATATTTGTTGTAATTAATGTGCTATAGCCCTTCATATTTGTGACATTCGTAGGAACAGTTTTGGTAAGCATTATTTCATATATTGTATTACAATCAACAAGAATGACTTTTTACGCTCTGAAACCCCTCAATGCCAATGAACGTCTTCCCCTATCCTCCCCCGAAGTCTTGAGTCCTCCCATAGTATACCAGTCCTTACAGTCTAGAAATGGTTCAACCCAACAAGAAACTATTTTCACTCCCCGATGGGAAACCTTGTATGCAACCGGGTCACCACGACCTCGTTCACCACAGCTTCAACACCCCAAGGACCCCCAACAAACTCCCCCATCTTACTTGCCTCCTCCATCACAGTGTACCTCCCTCTCCTCACCACCCCCCTCCCAATCTGAAATACCTCAAACATGTCAGCTGACCAATCGCCCGAGACCCCACGCTGATAATCCTTCGTCCACTGATGATCGCACCTCTTTATTAAGACTCATTAACTGCTCCCGCCTCCCGCTCTCAATGTATGATGGCAAGGATTCCATTGCTGCTGTTTCATGGCTGAAACGCTTTGAAAACTTTGCTTCAGTACAAAAGTATTCTGAAGAAGACCAAACAAAAATATTCCCCCTTTATTTAACTGATCTCGCAGCTGAATGGTACGATGGTATCAACAATATTTCACTTATGTCTTGGTCTGAGTTGAGACAAGCCTTTTTACGGAGATATGCACCTTCCGCAGTAGGTCTTGTAACTCGACAAAATGATTTATTGGACAGAAAACAGAGGGAAGGTGAACCTTTCCGATCTTTCCTCCAGTCCATAAGACATGAGGCAGAGCTTCTACAAAGAAATGAAGACATGTACATCAAAGATCTTATTCTCCGTAATGCTCTTCTCAATATCCGCATGTTCATCCTGACACGCCCCCTCACCTCCTTAGAACAGGTCACAGATAGTGCGGAGATAGCCGAGGCCATGTCAGGGTGGACTGACTCCAGATCTGATGAAACCATGACCGCTATAAATGAACTCACAGTTAAAGTCAATACTCTCAACACCCATCATGTCAATGCAATAGGATCAGATATTGGGCCAAAGAAAGAGCATTCATGTCAGTCAGGATCCATTCCATCACCATATCCCCAAGCACAACATGTGATCCACGGGTCTCAGTCCCCAACTCATCAACCCAGGTCATCACAATACCGACCTTGCATGTATAATCAAGGACCCCAATCTGTGCCCTTTAACGACTCCATGGGATTCCAATGTGAAGATAACGCTCGTTCTCTTGACCAGTTCATGTGGTATCATCAAAACCTCTTGCTACGACGTCTTAGTATTGCTCATATTTTCACCACCCTCATTTTGACCATGTACCCTTTTGTAAACCTGGTGCTAACGAAACTCAACCCATACCTATCAACAGTCTATTAACGCTCATAGGATTTAATGTTCTTCTATTAAAGTGTACCCTTGGTGCGAGTGTGTGACAATGATGTCGATTTGTTGAAGTTCATTACATCATTAAAAACAGTGTATTTTATGCAAGATGTCTGGTTTTTACGTTATATATGGATTATGACTGTGGAATAGTGCATCATTTTGTGAGTGTTCAAATATCATTATGTAATATTCACATGTCTACTAGCCATTAACAGGTGTTCAGACGTATCATCTTTCATTATCTTTCATTTGGTGTTCCTTAGTAACTGCTCTTACCCATTATAGGCCCTTTGCTAGCGGGGGTTGGAAATGTGTAGTTACGATTATCTGTCCCTATGTGATTCTTAATACATCATTGAAAATGAATGCATATATATTCCCTATGTGAGCTGTTGTCTATTTATGAAAAATGTCAATCCTGTTTGAAGTATAAATGTGTGTTGAAAGTAGGTTTAGAATTGGCTTGTCTTATGTACTGTAAAGTGGAGAGAGAGAGAGAGAGAGAGAGAGAGAGAGAGAGTGAAAGAGTAAGATAGCTGCTGATAGGATAAATGAACAAAGAGATGACAGAATACAAAAGAAAAACTGACATGTATAGATATGGTAGATAGGGTGGGTCCGAGAGAGAGAGAGAGAGAGAGAGAGAGAGAGAGGGGGGGGGTGTAGTGTGGGTGCGAGAGAGAGAGAGAGGGAGGGAGAGAGAGAAAGGAAAGGAGAGAGAGAGAAACAGAGAGTGAGAGGGTATAGCGTGGGTGCGAAACAGAGACAGAGAGAGGTGAAGTGTAGGCGCGAGAGAAGAACAGATGTAGAATTGGGTGAATGAAGTGTTTGTCCACATGGGAATTATGAACTGACAAGAAAAATAGAATGAAAGAAAGTGAGTGAAGCAGAGCATACGTGAAAGCGTTATTTGTGAGGAGTGGAAATAACGAGAAGATGGAATAAGAACAAGACAGAACAACCGCTGTTATAGTCATCAATGTCTTTGTTCATTTTTTTTCATTGTACATATTCATGTATTGGTATATTTGTAAACGTGTAACTTCCTTGTCTGTATGGATAGCAATGCACCGATGTAACCACTGTATTCATTGTACGTATGTAGTCATATTGTCGTTACTGGAAATATTTCTGTGTGAAATTGTATCCAGTTCGACAGCAGTGTTTGTAGATAAAAAAAATCGTGGTCCACACACAAAATGCTGTACATTACATCAAATTCTCAGTTTAAATTTTGTCCAGTTAAAAAAAGAAAGAAAATTGCTTTATGTACTTTTTGCTTGTTTATACATTTCATATTGTTTTAAATATGTGGTTATATTGATAGATTGTCCACCGTACCTCATTCCCAATTCCTTATAAGGACGTGGGACACGTCCTTCTTTACAGAAATGGCATATATCATAGGCAGTTTGGCAGGGTATATAGGTTTTAACAGGGAGTCTATATGTTTTAACAGGGAGTGTATATACGTTTTATATATTCCCTTAATTAAGTAAGTTGATTATATCTATTTAAATAAACAGAGTGCTGCCAATACAAATTATAACAGCAGCTGGGGTATCATTACCATGGCCAGCAGCACAGAGTCATGTGCGGGTCAGCGGGTTGTAGTTAATGCCAGAGAATTGATAAATTGAACGAAACATACCTGGAAGTTGAAGTTTGATTGAGATTCTCCGAGGCACCAGGGAACAAGTGAGACCACGTGAGATTGCGCGTGAGGAATCGGCTTCAGTCTTTAACGTGTACTGTGGACTAGAACTAGAATTGATAACTAGCCAGGGAGGGAGGGTGTGGCACGTGGTCTCACTTGTTCCCTGGTGCCTCGGAGAATCTCAATCAAACTTCAACTTCCAGGTAAGTTTCGTTTAATTTATCAATTCTCCTTCAGCACCAGGTCACGTGAGACCCCGTGAGATTTAAAAGCAGGTCCACAGTACACAAAAGATAAACCAGAACAATTCTTTTTATAAACATCATGTTTAATCAGAATACTGATTCAAACCACCAATCAACCCTGCAGGGATATAATGTGAGCAATTCTGAACTAAATAGCAAGAAACAATACTAAATGCTAAATACTAAACACACATGAATCATCATTGTTGTCATAATCATTCTGAGATTTCAGACGTTGAGCTCATTGAGCTCAATACCGCTGACCCAAAGGAACCATCATGTTTCACAGGCTTACAATACAATTTTGTAAACACATTCTCAGAAGACAATCCAGCAGCTGCCATGATTGTTTGGATGGGTGTACCTTGACTACTGGCTGCACTGGTAGCAGCTGCCCTAGTGCTATGTCCTGAAAACACAGTAATGTCAATACCAGCCATTGCTAGGGTGTTCTTTAACCATCTTGACACAGTCTCTCTTGTGACCGGCTTATGAGGCCTTAAGTGACTCAACAGCAGTTGGTCATGGACACTATCTGTCCGGTATGCACTAGTCCTCTCTAAGTAGGATTTGAGACAACTCACCACACACAGTCTCTCATTCTCAAATCTCTCTAATTCTATAGGTTTCAAATGACTACCTGGTCTAGACTGCTTAACTAAATCAGTGAGAACAAAAAGTACTTTGTTGTTTGATTCTGACATATTTTTCAATTTGAGCAAATGTAATGACTGAGCTCTTTGACCAGAAACCAATGCTAATAACATATTCAATTTCAACGTCAAATCTTTGAGTGAGAGCTCAGAAGTTTCTCCCAGTCTATCCAAGTAAACAAGTACCGTACCAACATCCCATGTTTGATGGTACTTTGGCAGTGATGGGCGAGTGTTATAGACACCGCGTAAGAACCTCTTTATGATAGGGTGCTGACCAATTGGGAGACCAGATGGTAAGGTCAATATGGAGGACAAAGCACTGCGTGCTGTATTTATAGCGCTATAACCAACACCTGAATCATACAATTCTGTCAAGAACTTAATACATACAACTGGAGAGGGATCTAAGGGGTCACTGTTAGTTTTAACACAGAAAATGTTCCATTTATCCAGATAGGATCTGTACTGATGCCTCGTTGCCTTCCGCCAAGAATTCATAATAATGCAAACGGAGCTCTCAGGGAGCCCCATGCCCTGGAGACCTTGCCGGACAAATGGCAAACTAGAAGTAACATATTGTTGTGCAGGGGGTGTACTTTGTTGGGATTGTAAGGAAGTACCAGAGTCTGTCTGCCTCTGGGAAGTGCTCTTGGTGGGGAGACACACATCTTCAGTGCTGCAGGAAACCAGCTTTGGGTGGGCCAGTAGGGAAGAACAACAAGGCCTTCCGCTTGATCTGTTCTGATCTTCTGAACAAGTCGCTCCAGGACACTGAATGGGGGAAAGGCATAGAATGTATACTGAGCCCAGTCATACATAAAAGCATCAATTGCATAAGCTTCAGGATCTGGACGCCAAGAAAAGTACTTATCTATTTGCTTATTCAAACGAGAAGCAAACAAATCCACGCAGGGATTGAAAAACTGGCTAGTTAGCTTATGAAAAAGATTCTTATTCAACATCCATTCAGTCTCATCATGAAATACTCTACTCTCAGTATCTGCTTCAACATTTAAGGAGCCTGGTAAGTGCACTGCAGAAAACCACATATCATGTAACATGGCATGGAGCCATATGTCTCTTGCAACCCCACAACACAGGCGAGATTTAGTGCCTCCCATATGATTTATGTAGGCCACTGCCGTAGGATTGTCAATTCGAAGTCGCACATGATGACCTGCCAATTTGTCAGTGAAGCACTTGAGACCTAACAGCACAGCTTTAAGTTCAAGATAATTAATATTACCCACAAACTGCGCTTCATCGGTAGACCATCTACCTCCTGTCTTCTCACTGCAATTATCAAACACGGCACCCCACCCCAAAGCAGATGCATCTGTGGTAAGTGTATGGAAAGGGGAGAGACGGCTAACAGGAGCACAGCTGCCTCGAATGTTATCTGCCCACCACTTTAGGTCTGCTCTGCTAGAGTCTGATAGAGTCATGTTAGCTTCAAATTTTCCCAATGAAGATTTGAGGGCAATGTTCTTTTCCATTTCTAACTGCTTAGTGAACAACAGTCCAAAAGGCACAGCAATTGCATATGAAACCATGATGCCTATAATTTCAGCCACTTGTCTGATGGAAATCGCTTTATGCTTGCATATGTTCTTGTATTTCTCCAAATACTTCTCTATCTTCTTATCAGTGAGTGTAATAGTCATTGTTTTTGAATTCAGAATAAAACCCAAAAACACAAGAGAGCGAGTTGGGTCCAACACAGATTTCTCAAGGTTCACAACAAAGCCCAATCTCTCCAACCTAACTTTTGTGCTAATGATATTGTCTACACATCTTGAATAGTTCTCACCCTGAAGATAGGAATCATCAATATATGCAACATATAAATACCCCTCCTGGCGCAGATTGCTATACAGAGGTTTTAACAATTTTGTGAACACTCTGGGTGCTGGAGATAAGCCGAAGGGCAAACATGTGTATTCATATCTAACACCCTTCCATATGAATCTGAGAAACTTCCGGTGGTCAGGATGAATGTTTACAGTATAATAGGCATCCTTGAGATCTATGGAGCCCATGTAACAGTCCTGAGTCATGAGTCGCATTGCAGACAGCAAATGCTCCATCTTGAAATGGGCTTTTTGAACAGAGTTGTTAAACTGTTTTAGGTTCAAAATAACCCTGTAAGATCCATTGGGTTTAGGTACTAAAAACACAGTACTGATAAATTCTCCCAAACAAGGCTCGGCTACAACTAACACTCCCTTCTGAACCATTTTTTGTATTTCGCTATCTAAGTAGTGACTTTCAAATTTGTTCAGTTTTGTTTCACGGAACTGGTACTGACAGGGTTGTTCACAAAATTCAATCTTGTAGCCCTGAATGGTCTGCAAAATATGCTTATCACTTGTCAGTGCTTGCCATTCACTGGAGAAATTCTTTAGTCTACCAGCAATAAGATCAAGATTTGTGGTGTTAGGCATGTTAGAAGCCTTAGTGCTCACCTCTTCACTGTTTAGAACTTGAAATGCCTCTTCCCTCGAGGTTGTCCTCTGGCATTGTGGTAGAACGGCAGCCGAGGAGACTGCTGGTTTACACCTAAAAAACGACCTCCACGGCCTCGAGGTCGGAAGTTGCCTCTGGTCATCTTCAGGGGGTTGAACCGGTAATTAGGGGCCACATTGTTGTGCGGGATACTGCAGGCTGACCATCTATGTAACGTAACACGATACATTGCAGTCTGACAGTGAGGGTTAAAGATAGTACGCTTTCTGTTAGTCGGGACTTGACCCTCGGACAGCGGCTAGGCAGGTTGGCCCTCTTACGCCTCAGAGATCCTGCTTGGCCATACTACTATGTAGTTATATAGACATATTAAGATCACGAATAAACGTTGTGGACCCACAGACGGACTTGTGTGTTGTCATAAGAGAAATATCCGGTAGAGCACAAACGTCTACCTAGGATACATGTGAAGTTATTTTGTTATTAGGTTTTGAAGTTGTTAGCTTCTTCAGTTCCTTCCAGAGATCGCCAGTATTGTGTTTAACTGAGATGAGATTGTCCGATACACTTCTTTTAAAATCTTCTTTTTTCTTTCGGCAAACATCTCTGAAAAGATATTTTAATCTTTGATAATCTTGAATATCTTGGTGAAGATTGGTTATCCTGAGTTTATCAAGAGCTAGATATTTTTCTTGTTTTGCTGTCTCACAGTCACTATCCCATCATTGGGGTTGAGTCCTCATCTGCTGATCACGTGACGTTTGTCGTCTGCTCATGCATTCAGCAGCTCTACCGTAGAAGTCGTTAATTAATAGTACAGCCTCTTCTATGTTGTTTTCAGCTTGATTTACAATCTCCGCAATTAATTCCGCTGCAGTTTCATCTCTGATTAGTCTCTGGAACGTGTCAGAATATCTAGAATCCCATTTATATTTGGTGTAAGATATTCATTTTCCATACTAGCTTGCTGTTTTGCTACAAATTCACCTATGGCTGGAAAATGATCTGAATCATCCAAGATACCAATCTTGAAAGCATTTATCACTGGAAATGAAGATGAACTAACAATCAAATAATCTACAACACTTTGCCCATTTCTTGAAACACATGTAAATTCACCGTCTCGTCTCAACGTCCCCGCACACAGTCACAGCCAACATCGCTATCACGAAAAGCGTGGCCACTGACACCGACACACACAATGTGTTAGTTCAAACTTTACGCTTGGTTTTCGTCTCGAAAAAGTTCCTATCTTTACTCTCCAGGTATTGATATCTACCCCCATACCTTTCGGAGTGCTTTGCTTTCTTGTTTTGTGAAAATAAAGATCCACGATGTTCGGGAAAGGGAAAGAAGCGCAGAGTGATGACAGAAAACAGAATGCTTTGCCGGGCTGTAGATGCTTTCGTCAAACCCCATCTTCACGAGGCAAGGGAGTTAAAACTGACTAAAAGCCCAGTGTGCACTCCTGCCGAACTTTGCTGGAATTTCTTGGCTCGATCGTAATGCTACTAGTGACCAAACAGATTCAACCTCTCACTTGCATTTGCTTCAAACAAAATGGCGGCGCTCAGGTCAAGACGACCTGATCGATATTTCAAATCTATATTGGGTCTCACTTTGCGAAGTGTGCTCCGAATCAATATTTGACCCTGATTTTGGCTATGAAAGTATAATAGCGGAAGGAAATATTCCATATGTTTACACATTTTATATATTTAAGTGTCATTTAGAAGTCCCGTTTTCAAAATACTTTTATGATATATTTCGGATAGGATAAAATGTAATAATAATTATATATGATATACCAGATTCCGCCTTTATTGTTTCAACCGGAATATGAGCCAACATCTTTTCAATGCTTTATCAATAAGCCAGTAGGTGTTTCTATCGCCCGTCCAAGGAGGTCGTCATCGGCGGGACGTCTGAGTAAGGACAATACTGGCTCGGGTCAGCTTTTAGAGAAGCGTTAAACATTGTTGCTTGAATCCGCGTCGGTAAGGTTTTATTTTCGTTAAATGACACTCGATCGCACAGTAAAATTTTAGGAGAAGTGCTTTTGACGTTGATTTACAACAGAAATGAGGTCAACTATGACAAGCCTAGAACTGTTAAAGTTACGAATTGATACCCGAGGCTAGGCGTGCACTAAATAATTATTTTAGTGTGCGACATGTCTACGATCTGATGGCGTTAACTTGCCCATACGTGCAGGGACACAGAATAAAGTCCTTTCATCTATTTATTTGTAGTTATTTATATCTGATGCTGACGGTGGTTATGCCAGATCGAACTGATCTCAATTATTTAAATCATACCCGCAATGTCCCGTTGAACTTCAAAATGAGCGAACGATATTACCACTGGGTTAGTCATTTACCATAAAATCCCGTTTATTCAAATGGACATATATTTTCCATAATCTATACCGTCATTATTTTGGCAAAATGTGTAAATTAAAACGTACTATGTAACCAAATTAACGGAGATAGTTCTAGTGTATTTTAAAAAAGATGCTTCGGATTTTAAGTACAGCATGCGAAGTCAGTCAATTCCGTTTCATCGCTATATTGTGGCATTGCCTAAAAGTCGGGCCGGGCCGGGCCAAGACGGGCCAAAGTGTTACTGGCTAGTTACTTCATTATCGGCGATCATACCTACATATAATTGATGCAACATACACACATGACATTAATGATCAATCACCAAACAAATAAGTGCACCATAAATAAGTAATTCGGAGTAAATCGCTTGAAAACCAGAAAGTGGAGCAGTGTGTAAGCGTCTCTGATCTTGGTAACATGTAAAAGAGCAATCGTTAAACGAAGTAAGATTTGAAACGTATCAAATACTTCTAGTTATCGTGATACAAATTTCCATCTGTGAGCATAGTGTTTATATTTATAGGAACTTTCTATATATAAGTAAATACCACTTTATAATGTCACTGATCGTCGTATTTAAAGCAGACACGTTGGTTAAAGTAGACCACTTCTCCCTATACTCTCAACAGTCACACAGGTGTTCGGTCCGACTTGGCCCGGGCTGTCAAAATCAACTTTAAACTCGCATATGTATCATCAAATGGATTCACATCTATAAACTAGTATAATATCTACCTAAACACCACTTTATAGCGTCTCAGATCACTGTACTTAAAGAAAACAAGGTGCTCAAAGTGAAGCATTTTTACTGTATTTTCTTTAGAAAATCTCTGTCAGAAGTGTTCGGTCCGACTTGGCCCGGGCTGTCAAAATCAACTTAAACCTCACAGATGTATCATCAAATGGATTCACATCTTTAGATTAGTATTACATCTGCCTATATACCACTTAATAGTGTCTCAGATCGCTGTACTTAAAGAAAACAAGGTGCTCAAAGTGAAGCCCTTTTCCCTCTACATTCTCAACATAGTCTCTATTAGAAGTGTTTTGCTTGTGTTGGGTCCGACTTGGCCCGGGCAGTCAAAATCAACTTAAACCTCACAGATGTATCATCAAATGGATTCACATCTTTAGATTAGTATTACATCTGCCTATATACCACTTTATAGTGTCTCAGATCGCTGTACTTAAAGAAAACAAGGGGCTCAAAGGAAAGCATTTTTACTGTATTTTCTTAAGAAAATCTATGTCAGAAGTGTTCGGTCCGACTTGGCCCGGGCTGTCAAAATCAACTTTAACCTCACAGATCTATCTTTAAATGTGCTTACACCTAAAGACTAGTGATATCTACCTAAATACCACTTTATAGTGTCTCAGAACGCTGTACTTAAAGAAAACAAGGGGCTCAAAGTGAAGCCCTTTTCCCTCTACATTCTCATCATAGTCTCTATCAGAAGTGTTTTGCTTGTGTTGGGTCCGACTTGGCCTAGGCGGTCAAAATCAACTTTAAACACACAGATGTATCTTTAAATGTATTTACATCTATAGATTAGTGTTATATCTACCTAAATATCACTTTTTTATGTCACGGTTCATCGTATTTAAAGAAAACAAGGTACTCAAAGTGAAGCATTTTTACTCTATTTTCTTAAGAAAATCTCTGTCAGAAGTGTTCGGTCCGACTTGGCCCGGGCTGTCAAAATCAACTTAAACCTCACAGATGTATCATCAAATGGATTCACATCTTTAGATTAGTATTATATCTACCTAAATACCACTTTTTTATGTCACGGTTCATCGTATTTAAAGAACACAAGGTACTCAAAGTGAAGAAATTTTACTGTATTGTCTTAAGAAAATCTATGTCAGAAGTGTTCGGTCCGACTTGGCCCGGGCTGTCAAAATCAACTTAAACCTCGCAGATGTATCGTTAAATGGATTCACATCTTAAGATTAGTATTATATCTACCTAAATACCACTTCATTATGTCACGGTACATCGTATTTAAAGAAAACAAGGTGCTCAAAATGAAGCATTTTTACTCTATTTTCTTAAGAAAATCTCTGTCAGAAGTATTCGGTCCGACTTGGCCCGGGCTGTCAAAATCAACTTTAACCTCACAGATCTATCTTTAAATGTGTTGACACCTATAGACTAGTGTTATATCCACCTAAATACCACTTTATAGTGTCTCAGAACGCTGTACTTAAAGAAAACAAGGTGCTCAAAGTGAAGCCCTTTTCCCTCTACATTCTCAACATAGTCTCTATCAGAAGTGTTTTGCTTGTGTTGGGTCCGATTTGGCCCGGGCGGTCAAAATCAACTTTAAACACACAGATGTATCATCAAATGTGTTTACGTCTATAGATTAGTGTTATATCTACCTATATACCACTTTATAATGTCACGGTACATCGTATTTAAAGAAAACAAGGGGCTCAAAGTGAAGCATTTTTACTGTATTTTCTTTAGAAAATCTCTGTCAGAAGTGTTCGGTCCGACTTGGCCCGGGCTGTCAAAATCAACTTAAACCTCGCAGATGTATCGTTAAATGGATTCACATCTTAAGATTAGTATTATATCTACCTAAATACCACTTCATTATGTCACGGTACATCGTATTTAAAGAAAACAAGGTGCTCAAAATGAAGCATTTTTACTCTATTTTCTTAAGAAAATCTCTGTCAGAAGTATTCGGTCCGACTTGGCCCGGGCTGTCAAAATCAACTTTAACCTCACAGATCTATCTTTAAATGTGTTGACACCTATAGACTAGTGTTATATCCACCTAAATACCACTTTATAGTGTCTCAGAACGCTGTACTTAAAGAAAACAAGGTGCTCAAAGTGAAGCCCTTTTCCCTCTACATTCTCAACATAGTCTCTATCAGAAGTGTTTTGCTTGTGTTGGGTCCGATTTGGCCCGGGCGGTCAAAATCAACTTTAAACACACAGATGTATCATCAAATGTGTTTACGTCTATAGATTAGTGTTATATCTACCTATATACCACTTTATAATGTCACGGTACATCGTATTTAAAGAAAACAAGGGGCTCAAAGTGAAGCATTTCTACTGTATTTTCTTAAGAAAATCTCTGTCAGAAGTGTTCGGTCCGACTTGGCCCGGGCTGTCAAAATCAACTTAAACCTCACAGATGTATCATCAAATGGATTCACGTCTTTAGATTAGTATTATATCTACCTAAATACCACTTTTTTATGTCACGGTTCATCGTATTTAAAGAAAACAAGGTACTCAAAGTGAAGAAATTTTACTGTATTTTCTTAAGAAAATCTATGTCAGAAGTGTTCGGTCCGACTTGGCCCGGGCTGTCAAAATCAACTCAAACCTCACAGATGTATCATCAAATGGATTCACGTCTTTAGATTAGTATTATATCTACCTAAATACCACTTTTTTATGTCACGGTTCATCGTATTTAAAGAAAACAAGGTACTCAAAGTGAAGAAATTTTACTGTATTTTCTTAAGAAAATCTATGTCAGAAGTGTTCGGTCCGACTTGGCCCGGGCTGTCAAAATCAACTCAAACCTCACAGATGTATCATCAAATGGATTCACGTCTTTAGATTAGTATTATATCTACCTAAATACCACTTTTTTATGTCACGGTTCATCGTATTTAAAGAACACAAGGTACTCAAAGTGAAGAAATGTTACTGTATTTTCTTAAGAAAATCTATGTCAGAAGTGTTCGGTCCGACTTGGCCCGGGCTGTCAAAATCAACTTAAACCTCGCAGATGTATCGTTAAATGGATTCACATCTTAAGATTAGTATTATATCTACCTAAATACCACTTCATTATGTCACGGTACATCGTATTTAAAGAAAACAAGGTGCTCAAAGTGAAGCATTTTTACTCTATTTTCTTAAGAAAATCTCTGTCAGAAGTATTCGGTCCGACTTGGCCCGGGCTGTCAAAATCAACTTTAACCTCACAGATGTATCATCAAATGGATTCACGTCTTTAGATTAGTATTATATCTACCTAAATACCACTTTTTTATGTCACGGTTCATCGTATTTAAAGAACACAAGGTACTCAAAGTGAAGAAATGTTACTGTATTTTCTTAAGAAAATCTATGTCAGAAGTGTTCGGTCCGACTTGGCCCGGGCTGTCAAAATCAACTTAAACCTCGCAGATGTATCGTTAAATGGATTCACATCTTAAGATTAGTATTATATCTACCTAAATACCACTTCATTATGTCACGGTACATCGTATTTAAAGAAAACAAGGTGCGCAAAGTGAAGCATTTTTACTGTATTTTCTTAAGAAATTCTATGTCAGAAGTGTTCGCGTATTTTTGTGCTTAAGTCACTTGGACATGTTTAGCTTCATAAACTGTTCATAAGAAACATGTCAGACAGCTTTGACATCATTGATGACTTAGTCTTATGAGATGTGTAAACCTTAGGGGAAATGAGCTCAAGTAAATACAGAAACAGAGGGTCTAAAATTGCCACTGTGTTAGGCCCGAAAGTCTATCTAGGATTTAAATTGTGATTAAGGAATTAGAGGGTAGAGAGAGAACAAGATAACAAATCTGAACAAAACCTAAGTGCCAAACAAGTGCTAGTTCGTTCGTATCCGTAATCCGTCACAAACTGTGATGAACGCATAGTGTGTTCGATGAAGGAAATACAGCCCTTCAGGTCTTTGTTTACTGAATACACCTTGACCTATGTTCAGTGATATAATTTATAAGATATTGAAGCTACATGGCCGCCCATAGTTTCTTGGAAATGTCCTGGCTACACTTCAAGGTTTCGTGCTCAACAAATATATATGAATGTATATGATGTCTCATCTTGATGTACTAGATGTAATAATGCAATTCGACAAAGAAGATGTACAGATGCCTCGACAGCATTTTGGGCAGTCAACTACAAGTACAGGTAAACATGGCTATTAATGCTCATGTGTGTCAGGTTGCCCTAACCTCGCCGTCACATCTGTACACAAAGCATTTGCATAGTCTAAACTAGGCTACATTTGCATTTCTGTAGCCGTTTACAGATGCCTCGACAACATACTTCAACCTTGGCTCTCAACTAGTACAGGTAAACATGGCTATTAATGCTCATGTGTGTCAGGTTGCCCCAATCTCGCCGTCGTATCTGTACACAAAACAAGTGCATAGTCTAAACTAGGCTACATATGCATTTCTTCAGCCGTTTCAATAATGCAGTGCGCTGTCACGGCATGCTGCGTAGGTCTCTACAGCACAATGTATTTTATTAGTAATTGGTCGATCCTTCATAAATCATATTTTGCCATTCATTTCACATATACCTCGGTAGAATTGAGGTAGGGGAAGGACTTCTGGTTAGATAACAAGGTATTCAGATATCCATTGTTGCTTATTATTATTATTATTAAACATATTGTATTGTCCAAAAAGACAAAGGGATTGGGCACAAGTGCAGCACTTATTACCACGTACCTTCTCCCTATATACAGTTATACATAATATTGCATAATGAAAATTAACAATTTACAGTTGAAGCATCACATTGTGGAAACATAGTGCGCAATATAAATTTATATACAGTGCTGATATGAAGGATATGTACAATGTGCTGGAAAGTGAAGACAGTGTGCATCTCATACATATGCTAATATTATACATGTTAGTGTTGTATATAGATTTAACAATATTAATGATTAACAGTTTGGAAACAATAATATGCTAGCTACTGAATCTGTTAGTCGTTTCTATAAACTTGTGTACAGACAAGAATATTTTTCTATTCAGGAAAACATCTAAGTTTGGATCACAAAAAAGAATACTATTTAGAGTTTTTTGTCCTCCAAGATTATCGATAGCTGTCAGTAATGTCTCCCTAATATCATCATATAAGGTACATTGGAAGAAGAAATGGAATGAATTTTCACAAGGAGCTTCGCATTTACAGGAAATAGTATCAGATAATTAACACGAAACAGGTTGGAATTTAGTGTGCTACAATTGTTTCTCAATCTAGTGTGCAATATGTTTGTAGATCTCTCACCGCAATTATAGTGCATACATGTAGGTGGTGATGTAGGCTGCTCAGATGCGACAGCTTTAAAATAAGATATTGACGGACTATCCCTGATTCCTGATGATAGATTATTCCATAGGCCTAATGTATCTATAATATAAGACCTTTTAAACGTAGATGTCCGTGCAAATGGAACTACAAAATCATGGCGGTTTCTGAGATTATAACTGACCTTCTGTGACACAGCTGGTGGTATAAGATCAGTTACATATGAAGGACATGGCTTATTTATTATTTTATACATAGTTACAATTTTGTTAACGTTTCTTCTCCTTTACGCTTAGATATATGTATCCACGTCACACACACCTAGAACAAGTACACGTATTTGAATATTACTAATATTACATGAATGTTACTGAGCAGTCAGTTAGAGTTTATATCTTTGCGCTTAATCAGCAACATTAAGCCTTTCACGTATATTACGTAAGTTAACTTTCCTTTCCAGAAATACCATAGCATGGTGACAGAGATGAAGTTCTACCCCAAGAGAGGTGTCATTGACTAAAATCTGCTTTGTTAATTTGATTTCAAGTGATAGCCTTCATTATTTCAATTTTTCTTTTCATATATATCCCTCTGAATTTTGGGTTTTGAAATAGCATGTCGCAGAAATAACTCCTGTTGGAACCTTAGACTTGCAAGAATACTCTAATCATTGGCCGAAACATGCCCCATTTGTGCTTCTTGCTTTGTCAGACCAAACCCATACTGTTGAATTTCTCAAAAGCTTTAAAAGGGTTAAAGCTATTTTTGAAGTATAAATTGGTTGATTGGTGACTACCACAGAAGTAGCAAATGGAGTTATGTCCGATGAAATTCTCTGTTTTGACTTGTGCTAATCGTTTCCGTGTTTTTCGGGTTTAACAACTAACTTGCCTTTGCGTGTGTTTGTTCCACCGGTGGTGCAGGATACGCTCACCTCTATGCAAACACCTGTTATCCTCACTGTTTGATAGTAGTTTATACACGTAAGTATGTATAAGTTGTATGTCATATTAATATATCACTTGTGTTATCCCTCTTTTTGGGGTGTACTACAAACATAAATCAAAGTTTCTTTTGAGCTATCATGAATATCATAAAATACTTAGCAAGTCTATGCTTATCATTCCCTCTACTCCTACCAAAGGCTCTAATTGTGGCTAATTGTTACATATTCTTCACGAATACTGTAAATCATGAAACGTGTAACCAAATTAATGCCGCTGGCTAGACTAACATCTAGTTTCTGAAATGAACATATTTTACAAAAATAAAAACAATTGTTTGATTATATTGATAAAATATATAACTGCAGTAATCTAGTCTTGCCAAATATGATTGACTTGCATCGGCTGTATTGGATATATTTGTTTCAGGAACTGTATGACAGGCCTAAAATGCGTCACGAAAGTAATGCGATTAACTTTGCTTTTGACCTGTAAAAGCTAACCAGCAAACGAAAACGCGGCGTTGTTTACAATGAACGCATGTCTAAACAAACATCCTTTTTTATATACTTAAGTAGAAGTATCACGATGGACAGGTGGTTATTTAGGTTGGTGTGTCCTGTTTGGAGTTTAGTGATTACTCTGTCGATTTTTTTTGATGGATGGAGAATTTTTGGTTTGGTTAGTGGTTTGCTGAGCACTTTTTTGATTTGGCTATTTGAGTTTAGATATAGGTAATGCCATTTTTGTGATTTTTTGCTTGTTTACACTTTTAATTTCTGATTTTGAGATGGGTAAGTTTAAGCTTATTTCTGGGATTTTGAGGGATAGTTTAGCTGCCTTATCGGCGTTTTCATTACCGTATATTCCTACGTGGGCGGGTATCCACAAGGAGGTTATTTGTTTGCCTGCCTTAGTTAGGTCGTTGGAGCTTTTAAGTATTTGATTTATTAATTTAGGTCGGTTTTTGGTATTTTTGTTTTGGAGGGCTTGCAGTCCACTTAGGGAGTCGGTAAGTATTAGGATTTTTTTTATGGTTTTTGGATTCTTGATTATGGAGGGCTGAGGCCATGCCCATTAGTTCTGCCGTGAATATTGATTGGTTGTTTGGGAGTCGGAAGGATTGTGTGGTTTTAGTTGGTTGTGTGGTATGGACTCCGAAACCTGTGTGTTTGGAGGTCGGATCTGAGGATCCGTCCGTGTAAATGTGACACCAATTTGGCCAATTTTCGTGTATGTATGCTAGTGTGGTAGTTTTAGCTATGTTTGGGTCGGTTTGTTTATTTATTTGGCTAGCTAGTGGTGTGTCTATTTTGGGTATTTTAAGTTTAGGGGTGAAGATATTTGATTGTTTGCAGTTTTGTTTAAGATTTTTAATTTGGTGTCCATTTAGGTAGTTTGTTATTCTTTGGGATATTGGGGTAAGTAAGGGGTGTTTACGAGCTAGAGCTTGTTTTTTGGGGCTGATGTTTTGGTTTATTAAGTTTTGGATGAGAGGGTTTGATTGGGACGCGGCCCAGAAATTTAAGCTTAGCTGTTCCCTGCGTAGACTTAGTGGCATTTCTCCTGTTAAGGCCTGAAGTGAGGTGTAGGAGGTGCCATGTTGGGTACGTGTAATTAGTTTGAGAGCCTGATATTGTATTGAGTCAAGTTTTTTAGATAGAGAGTTGTTTAGGGTGTTGTATATGGCGCAGCCGTAGTCTAGTTTTGATCTAATTAGTGATATGTAGAGAGAGAGGAGGGTATCTTTGGAGGCTCCCCAGTTAGAGCCAGTTAGGCATCTTAGGGTGTTTAGGTCTTTACTGCATTTAGTTGTTAAGTTTTGGATGTGAGCATCCCAGGTGAGATGTTCATCGAAAATAAGTCCTAAGAATTTGGTTTGTTTTTGAAATTTGATTGTTTGATTGTTTAGCTGGAGGATTGGGGAGGCGAGTTTATTATCTGAACTTTGAGTCCTATTTTTTTAAGTTTTTGTATTAGCCCATCGTGCTTATATAAAACAAAGTTTCTAGATATATAGAGAGCTTTAATTTATGGCGTCTTTTAACCATCACGACAATAATACTGAGTGGTCCAAGTCAGGTTCAGGAGAAGTGTGTTTTCACAGAACGAGCTGCTCGGAGATGCAGCACGTATTCTCGCGGTATGGCAGATTACAACTGTCTCAGATAGTCCTGTTTTCCTAAACACACTCATAGATAATAGAAGCATTAAACAGGGTTGAGGGAGAGGTTTATCCTGAAATGCAAAGTGTCTCACCTTACCTTCTCCAAGTGTTACCCTGTGAGTATGATCCTTGAAAAAACACACGACGGATTAAGTAAAAGCAAGGGATTTTCCGACCAGACACATACCATGAAATAAGGGCTTCACTTTAAAGAGTATACTTCACTCCAACACATTTGGTGGAATTTTCTTGAGAAGATACAGTGAAAGTGCTCGACTTTAACAGACCAGTTTTCTTTGAGTTATCGTGCGACATTATTAAGTATTATATAGGTAGATATAATACTAGTCATGTTGAGAATGAAGAGGAAAAAGGGCTTCACTTTGAACTCATGGTTTTCTTTAAATGCGATAAACTGTGACATTATAAAGTGGTACATAGGTAGATATAACACTAATCTATTGATGTAAACACATTTGAAGATAGATCTGTGTGTTTAAAGTTGATTTTGACAGCCCGGGCCAAGTCGGACCCAGCACTTCTGACATAGATTTTCTTAAGAAAATATAGTAAAAATGCTTCACTTTGAGCCCCTTGTTTTCTTTAAATACGATGTACCGTGACATAGAAAGTGGTATATAGGTAGATATAACACTAATCCAAAGATGTAAACACATTTGAAGATACATCAGGTGTGTTTAAAGTTGATTTTGACCGCCCGGGCCAAGTCGGACCCAACACAAGCCAAACACTTCTGATAGAGACTATGTTGAGAATGTAAAGGGAAAAGGGTTTCACTTTGAGCACCTTGTTTTCTTTAAATGCGATAAACTGTGACATTATAAAGTGGTATATAGGTAGATATAACACTAATCCAAAGGTGTAAACACATTTGAACTTACATCTGTGTGTTTAAGTTGATTTTGACCGCCCGGGCCAAGTCGGACCCAACACAAGACAAACACTTCTGATAGAGAGAATGTAGAGGGGAAAGGGCTTCACTTATGAGCACCGTGTTTGCTACTGCAATATGAGACACTAAAGTGTTATATAGGTAGATATGATATTATAATTAGTCTATAGATGTAAAGTATGTGTTGTTATTTTAGAAGCGCTTTGACTGTTATTAACACGTGTCGTGTCAGTCCTATGACATTCGCGAATATCCACTTGCAGAAAACATCCTGTGTTGGTTTAACATGAATTAGTAAAGGTTAATTAGGTATGCCAAACACGTTAATTAATGAAAGAAGAGTAGTCAAAACACTGTCATTTCGAATTCCTGCCCAGGACATCACACCCCTGCGCGCTAAGGTCGCTGAGAAACCTTCTCATCAAAGTAAAGACACAGTCAAGACACTGACTTTTCGGTATGAACTCTCGGTATGTAGCTATAATTATCCGTTTATTACATTGCTGAAGATACATTTTGATTCAAACTCAATTTAACGAGCAAAACTATCCGTTTCTGGACATTTGAGATCTGCCTAGATATGCACGTTTCGTTTTATTATTCTGCAATCCATTTTTAGTATTACCCGCTGGCCCGGCCCGGCCCGACTTTTCTTGGCCCGACTTTTAGGCAATCCCCCATATTGTCAACAGCAGCTTTCTCTCGTGATGACCGCCACCTTCACCACCACCTATTTTACTCAATGTATCACAGGGGGCACGGGCGGCCCAGTCGTCTAAGGCGCCGCGATTCGCTGTGCAGAGTTGCGTCCCTTGGGCACGCCAGAAACCTATTGTGGGTTCGAATCCCGGTTCGCCCCGATTATGTTTCTAGGTTTTTTCAGCACCATACCCGTGCTCGTGGGTTTCACCGAAGTGGTAAACGTCTGAGACCTGCATCACTTTGGGCTTTCCTCCAACATGAAGCTCACACGCCGCGATATAACTGGAATACTGTTAAAAGCGGCGTTAAACCAAACTCACTCACTCACCATGTTTCACATTGCTTTACAGTAAACATATCCCTGTAGTCAGATACTTGTATCGATCTAGCCGGAGGTGAGTGGTTTATTACCTAACGAGGGACGCATTGAAACCACATACCCGAGTGACCCCCTACAACGAACTTATCTTGCCGACGTCTTGTTTCAATCTGTCATTGTAAAAGAATCAAACAAATTGAAAACAGATCGAAAACAGCTGTTCGATTGAGCTGAGGTTAACTTGTGCTGTCAAGTGACTTTCATTGACTCTTATACAAAGGGCATTTTGTCGCTTCGTGGTGGGGTATAAGGGATTTATTCTTCCCCTCGGAACCTTATTTCAGTATCTTATCAAGATCACGTTAACCAATCATTCTGACGTGGAGCTTATATGACCACTTTAACCATGTGCAGCATTAAGCAATTTATTCTTGTTAACCGTGTCATTCTGTTGTCATAAGCATTTTACGCCATATATGGGATTCTCATAGGTCTTCAACAACACATGCTTGTCATAAGAGGCTACTAACGGGATCAGGTGGTCAGGCTCGCTGACAATGTTGATGCATGTCATCGTATCCCAATTGTGTAGATCGATGATCATGATGTCAATCACTGGATTATCTATTTAGCTGAAATATTGCTGAGTGTGGCTTTAAACAACAAACAAAACAAAAACAATATTTCCTCATACCACGATGAGGAATATATTACCCCTATACGTTTTATTACTGATATGCAATATTTCTAACACCATCACCAGGATACCTGGTCGCAGGTGTTTGCCCGTCACGTCCAAGCACCATATGCCCGGTCGCGGGCTGGTTCAGGCAGTGACGCAGAACATCAAGCCAGGTTACCCTGGTGACCAGGGACGAGTTGTTGACGGGGTCCGAGATCTCTGCCTGTGCAGCCTGGTAATGCAACGAAATGAGAATCCCTGTGCAAAAATTGTATTATGCAATAAATCTTTAACCTTTATTATCATGACTGTTGTTTGTCATTATGTTACTGTCATATTGGAGAATTCCCACAATGCATGGAAGTTGTGACGTTGAAATATATTATCCATCTCATCAACGCTGTCAAAATAAATGTTAACTTATACATATATGTAAATCTTATCTTTGTTGTTCTTATATTAAATGCATGTGAAAATCGTTTACACTCTTGCCAAAAATGTATGCATTGGGATATTATAAATTGCATTGGCGCCTAATTGCGCACCTCTCCCACATAAGAACTCATTGTGGTTATCAACATAATTATATATTCTGCAATTGCCTGGAAAGTGTTATACCGACCAAATATGAGTTGACATTTAAACGTATGAAAAGGTCGTGTTATAAATACAACCTGAAAGTTGCTCCCAAATCTGCGTGACCCTCCACAACATCTACACCAGCGTGACCCTCTACAACATCTACATCAGCGTTACACCTCTACAACATCTACATCGGCGTTACACCTCTACAACATCTACATCAGCGTTACACCTCTACAACATCTACATCTACATCAACTTAAATACAAATTACATGGTCGTTTTAACATTATTATTATCGGAACGACGCCACATACCCAGAACAAGTTTAGGTCATGGAAATGCTTACTGTTTAGAAACTTCCAGGTCATCATGAAAATATTAGGGCATGGTCTCTCACTTAAAGAATTGTACAGTTTATCAGTTCATAAAAAGAGGATTGTGTGGTGGTGCGTCCCTTATGCGTGCCAGAATCTTACGATCAGAGACTCGAATCACAGATTCGCCCTGATTATGATTCTTAGATTGTCAGCACCATTCGCGTGATCATTGATGCAGTATGAATCCAACAAAACCTGTTAAAGAAGACAGAAATACACATTAACCTCCATCGAAAGTTCAAGGCCAAACCTCGTCAAGAAAGTACTATGGTCTCTCACTCAGAAAGGCGCTGACAGTGAGACATTTTCATGAACGATCTTTCAGTATTTCAACAAATATGTTATTTGACTTTTCTAGTTACAAAGGGAAACTTGACTCTTTGAAGAGAACAACAAAGTGTTGCTCTATATTTCACTAGCACGGGCTTCTTCGGTCTGTGATCGTACGACTTCGACACACATAGATCAATATCATAATAAACCTCCAACATCTAACGGGTCTCTCTTGGAACTGGCAGCATCATGTCCATAGAGGGCCGTTTGATTAAATCAAGCATCACGCTTGTTGAATTTACCTGCTAAGCTACTATTTGGGAGAAATGAAGGGTGTTCAAAATAAAAGAATATAAAGAAATGAACCGTTCGTTTTTTACCGGCCTTTGAGGACTTTGTGTGATACACTTTCTCGCGTTTTCGCGATCTCGACCTTTTGGAAACGAGTTAAATATGCCAAAAGCTAAATACTTGAATTAAAACAATTAGTTTGAGA
This sequence comes from Haliotis rufescens, assembly GCF_023055435.1. NCBI lineage: Eukaryota > Metazoa > Mollusca > Gastropoda > Lepetellida > Haliotidae > Haliotis > Haliotis rufescens. The sequence continues at coordinate 51,892,453 of NW_025963779.1, read as the reverse complement.
AGATCCCTGTGGTTCTTTTTACTTCTGTAGGTTCTCTGGGTGAATACATGTTTTGACCTGATTTTCCGTCGTCTTATGTATCACCCTCTACAAGCCAGTTCTCATGTGTCGTTAGGTTAGGGTTGCATAAATCACAACAGGGCACATCTACACAGGAAGAGCTGGTTTCCAAAGCTTTGCATAATCTTGATCACTTATCCATACCTGTCGTTTGTAAATATGTTATCAGTGTGATTTAAGTGAGATTAGTTAAGATGTAGCCCAACGATATCCTTACTTTCAAATGATATGAATTTACGATCAGCTCAACGGTACTAACATTAAATCTCATTTAATTTTCACTGGTACAAACACATAAGACCCTCTTCTGGTACTCCACCTGTTTAAAAAAAAGAACATTTTTTCATCTGATTGTTTTCGAGAGCGGTTGGCGTAGCCTTGTGCTTAAATCGTTATGCCTTCACGCCCAAGTCCAGGGTTAGATTCCCCACATGGGCACAATGTGTGAAGCATATTTCTGGTGTGCCTCGCCGTGATATTGCTGGAATGTTGGTAACAACGGCCTAAAACCATACTCACTCGCTGATGTTTTTTGTATTATTTTAGGCTGATTGTCATTTGAAAACATAGGTCATGTCATATTTGATGAATGTCTTCAACCACAACTCTAACAATATGGTTGGAAATTGCACTACATTATGTATTAATGAAAGTTACATGAGAAGATCAATGCCTGGGGGATACGAATGACCCAGTGACGTAAGGTGCAGCAATTCGCCTGGCAGAGTTGCGTTTGTTAGGTGTGTCAGAAATTTATGATTGTTGGTTCGAACTCCAGTTTCGAGGTCGAGCTTTTCTAAGTGTTGTTAACGCCCCAAACCTGTATCATTATCATCGTGGTAACACGCAACTCAAATGTTTGTCAACGAGGTGTTAACATCAACTCACTCACTTAGTAACTGGGGATAATAATTTCTGGATCATTCCATATGCAGCAAAAGGGCTAGTTGCCTATGTCAGTCGTCGTAATTCGCTATGTGGAGTTGCGTCCCTTAGCCATAACAGGATCCGATGATCATGGATTCGAATTCCTCATTCTCATACTTGGTTTGTCAAACACAATGCCAATGCTCGGTTTACCGAACTGGTAAAAGTCGACGCTTAGACGTCCTATTAAACTAAAATACCTTAAACCACACTCCCTTGTTTGTACTTATTTACGGAATCCATTACACACAAAGTATAATATTTTAATTTGGGTTGTGTTGACCCAGAAACATTTCACCAGTTAGGTATTTTCAAACTGCTCTTTAATCTAAAATCGCTGATCTGGATAATTCAACTATTTCTTACCTCACCATATCTAAGTTACAACTTTTTTTCAAAACAAAAACATCCTGCATCGCGATGAGGGCGCGAAAGTGTTTCTGACAATTGATCATAATAACACACATGTAAATCTTCACTTTCCTCTTCTTGGGGACAACAGTGAAGAACAAAACGACATATTGTATTTTAAATCTGACAGACACGTTTTCATCTCAACAAAAAGGTTTACCTAACTGTATCTTTCTACTGTCTATATTATCATGTGGCCTTCAGTTACTGGTTTCTTGGTTCGAATCCAAGACATATTCTGATAGTTCATTGCCAGCGCCACACGTCTGTGAGATGAGTCGCTTTGGTTGTCTCCATAATTCCGCTGACACGTGATGTAAATATAATAAACTGAGGAACAAAAGAATCTATTCCGCTAACTTAATTTTATCATGTTTCATTCTCAATTCAAAATATCTTCAGTTAGCGAAATTTATTATGTCCCCAAAATTTACGGTAGTGGCACTTAGTCAGCACTCAATGAATACGTCTACTCAGTTTTACTTTTCTTAACATAATTTGATTAAAACTTTTAAAAATTAAAAACAAAGTGTTTCTCATTATACACACCTGCTGTTTGCGTTTGTCAGAACAAAGTTACAACAGTTAAAACATGGCAGCGGTCATGCGGCTGCAACTTCATTTCTTTCCCCAGGTTTCATTGAACCAATCATTTTTTACACAAACATTATATATGGATGTCAACTTCTTGCAATATCCGTTTGTTTGTTATGTTTCCACCTTAATTATCTTAATTCTTTTGTTGGTCTTACAGGAACATGTACTAAACTGCAAAAGAAACGTCACCATGGATAGATATATGAGAAACCTTATTTGTCCAAACACTGTAAACATACTTTGAGACATATAAAAAAGATGAAATTTGGCAAAATTGATCATCAAGGTCAAAATTTAAGTGTCAAATGTTCTTAAAGTGAAATGTTCTTAAAGTGAAACACAACACTAGTCTCTGAGAAAATGGCATCACAAGTCAGTATCTCGTGTGCATTGATGACTGCCGTGCAACGTCGATACATGGAATGGATGAGGCGGTTGATGAAGGCCACAGGCACTTGAGCCAACACTCTGAGGGACGTCTGACGCAGTTCAGCTGCAGTTGTCGGCCTTGGTCGGACGTCATTCAGCCGTCTTTGAATCTTGTCCCACAGGTGCTCAATTGGATTTAAATCGGGATTGAGGACAGGTCACTGCATGGTTCTGATGCCATTCTGCTGGAGGATGTCTCTCGTTGCTCTCGCAGTGTGGGCACGGGCGGTATCATGATGCTGAAGCTAGTGGTTGCGGCGACGTGCAAAATGAGGTATGGCGTTTGGTCTCAAGACTTGATCAATTTACCGAGCTGCTGTGACACAATTGCCTCTCCCTGAACCTATGTTCTGGAAGACCACAGGGCCGACCCTCTGGCACGACCAATTCCACCTCACACCATGGTGCTCGGAGCACCCCACCATCACAAGCATCCGAATAACGTTCCCCACGGCGTCTCCAGACTCTCTCTCTGCTATCTGCTGTTGAGATACAGTGACGGTTCTCGTCTGAGAAAAAGACTCTTCTCGACTGCTGGTGGCGCCAATGCTGGTGCTGTGTTGCCCACTGAAGACGGTCCCGGCGATGACATGGTGTCAGAATGGGTCCTCGGTGTGGCCTGTGACAGTGGAGGTGTCTGTTCGTCAATCGTCGACGCACGGTGTCCGCACTAATGCGTCGCTGGTGTGTCCCCATGGTTTGTCGAGCAGTTTCCGCAGCAGTAACAAAGCGATCTTTAAGATGCTGTCGCACAATCTAACGATCCTGACGTCGGGTGGTGATCCTTGGTCTTCCACTACGTGGTCGGTCATCTGTAGTGTTTGTGGTCTGGTATCGTTGCTGGAGCCTGTATATGGTCCCTACGTGGGCATTTTGTCCAGCTTGCAATCATCCAAGGGCTTGGTGTCGCTGATTTCTTGTCAATCTTGGCATGTGGTAGCAATTCAATAACGAATGAATGTTATCCGATCTGTGTGGATTTTTATAGGGCAAGAAATGGGGGAACGGATGTGCATTTCAAATTTGCACGGAACTCACGTGCATCGGGTTACCATGGCCGTTGCCGTGATGCCGAATTTTGGAAACTTTGACAAAATTTACCCAGATATTTAAATGACAACTTTTCATGCAATGTTACTTGGGGTGACGTTTCTTTTGCGATTCAGTTTATATATATATATATGTTCCCTGCCTCATGGCATTTATTCACCCGTTGAAGGAGTAAGTATATACTCCGAAACGTTGTGTTCCTCATAATATAGAAGTTGACATCCATAATGTTCTTCCATGAGTGATAGTTACATTAACATAATCAAATCTAACAACATATCTTTCATTTTTCATTTATTATTATATAAAAACAAACTCGGTGTACTTTCTCAATTTACTATTCCCAGCTACACAATCGGGATTGCCTCAGTCAGGCCAAGCAACGTCGAGCCGAGCCAGGCTAGCTGGTAATACTAAAACAGGTTTGCAGAATATCAAACAAAACGCACGTATCTGGGTAAATATATCTCAAGTGTCTACAAATGTATAGTTTGCTCAAGGAATTGAGTTTGAATCAAAATGTAATATCAACAATATAATAAAGTGACCACTGTGACAACATACCGAGAGTCCTCGTGTTTCCTTTGATATGTGTATGTGAGAAGGTTCTTTCAGTAATTAACGTGTTGAGCCTCCCTAATTAACTTTGACTATACCTGGTAAAGCAATACGCAGCTGCTTTTTGTCTTTGAATAAAATTTTGGGAGGAGGGTGGATATTCGCCAAGGACAAAGGGATTGGCACGATACGTGTTAAGAACAGTACTCCCAGCACTACTACAGTAACTCCAGTAACTTAAAATACAATTAAAACAGATACGTGGGTTCTTAGAAGTGTATATACAGATAACATTTTTTCACCATAAAACTAAAATGTCTTCATACTCAATTCAAGCATATATGATTATATATTACAAAAAATTCAACATGCACCAACATGCACCCCATATTCAGAAATACGTTTGTACAGGACTGACCTAGCCGACAACAAAACACTATAGCATCACAGCTGTATTAGGAGATGTGTTTAGATTGACAGAATAATGTTATATGTACCTACCTACCACGTTCTCATGTAACATTACATGGCACAGTACAAATCCGTTATGAACAGCCATTTTCCTTTCAACCAGAAGCGTTCGGTCGGGCTTGATCTTGGTGGTCAAAATCAACTAACCCATCAGATATGTATCATGAAAAGTGTAAAGATATTAAGGAAGATATTTCATCTTCCCAGATACCACTTTATGATGACACAAATTGTGGTATTTCAAGCAAACACGTTGGACAAAGGGAAGCACGCCTCTCATACTCTCTGCACAGTCACCATCACAATTATTCGGTCCGATTTGGCCCAGGACGTCCTGAATTTCAAGCGATTTACTGGCAAAAACTTAATTATGTTGCACGTTTGAGGCTTGTGATTGTTCATTAATGTCATGCGTGTATGTTGCATCAATAGCATGTAGGTATGGACGCCGATTATGTAGTAATCATAATAATTTATAATAATAACATTGGTCTGTCTTGTCTTGGCCAGGCCACGATACCAGAGAAGACATGCTCGATATGCAATCGGGAGATATAAGAAACAACCCTACTTTCAATGGAATACAAGAGGAAACTGAAGAAAACACAGAAGAGAAACTAACTGATTTTATCAAGGTAACATTGAAGGTAGAGAATACAATACTGTGACTCGTCTTGCCACTAAATATATACCAGTAACCTTCGTAAACCAAATTTCAGTTATAGCTGGACAATGTCTGTCCCCATGTCGAGAATCCAACCCGGGGTCTTCGGCGTGACGAGCAAACGCTTTAACCAAAAGCTATCCGACCGCCCTACCAAGCGAAGAAATTATTAATATGTATACGTGATTTATGAGAGTGAACATTCTCATAACTCTCTGCAAGTTTATGCTAAGTCAAAACTGCTCTTGCGCAAGCACTTTCATATGATAAATACATTACACTCAAGAGGGCCCACGTGTATAAATACACTAGTCTTTCAATTGAACGACACTTTACATTTATTTCATGAACAATCACACTGTTTTCTTCTTGTTGTTTTGTCTGCACCATAAACGAATTCAACCCACATGTAAAATCAAGAAATATTGTGTGTCCAATAAAGTCTTACTTCAAAATATTACTCATATCATTTTCCTCTTGTCGGTATCTCAGCATCATGAGAAAAAAACAATTTCGATTGGAATTCGAAAACGTCTGGTCAGTGTGCGAAATTAGCCTCGATTTTGTAATTGATATCTGTTCCCGTAAAAACCAAGCCTCGTTTTCAAATGCGACCTACAAACACTAAATACAATTTGCTAGCAGATGACATATTCACTCTCCAGTTTCTGTCAGCTGGATAAAAAGGTTTCTACTAAAACAACTGTGTTTTTGTACTTTTATTAGTTTTCCATTTTACGAAATATATTCACTGAATATTTATGCTTTTCACCTGGGTGATAAGGTTTATTCATTTCATGATGAGGACCATCTTTGATAAAATGTTCCAAACTGTATGCATACCTGACAGGGACTACATGGGATACCATAATGATACGATGTCTCACATTTTTTCTCAGGAGGAATGCCATCATTCCAGCTTTTGTTTCTATTTCCTTCTGACTTTTTGGATGGCATAAATGCACACACATTCACAAGATGCAAAATTCTACGAGCGTTTAAAAGTTCTACATAATATTAATGCATACACAAGCCTTATTGGTAAAAATGTACACTTGATATTTTCCACTTGAAAATTCATTAGTTTTGGAGGCGTCAGAATTCCAATATGTTCATACCTTTCTTGACAAATCTTCAGTGGTGTCAGTTGGAAGTCGCATCATGATAAATAGTTAGTAAGAAACTGGTATTCCAAGTGAGTGCCAAGAAAAAAACAGTTGAAACACACAATTTAGCCATGATTGGGCATAAAAATGCAATAGCCAAGGTATAATCCAAAAGTAATCGTCCATTACAACAGAATCAGTAGTATACTGCTACAGCAGACGGTGCTGTGAAGGGTTACTTTTCCTAATTAAAACTAACAAACCAATACATATTTGAGATTTAAGTTCTGATTTATTTAAGCGCAAATGTCTGTTCAGTGTGATAACACTCACAAACTATGTCCAGACAGCTTATGACAGAAAGAACCAAATGTCAAACACCACAACCTGTAAACCATCAGTTTAGACCCCTGACACACAAATTAGACCCTCATTGACATATCAGTCAACACAAATTTAAACAAACGGTGTAAAATTGCCCTAAAGTAACATATCTGTCAATAGAATGTGATGCTATCAGTAAGGTGCCAGATTTATTTATGTTTCTGGCTGCTCTGTGTGGGACTTCTTGGTCACTTCGAGGGGGAAACTCGGGACTGTCTTTTATCCAATTAAAAACATGTTTACAGTTCTAGCTCCTCCTATTTTAAGTTGGATATAGGAAGCTTAGTGATCAGTGATTGCAGGAAACACAGGAATTGGCCCCTTCCTCCATAAAGATAGATGGAACCCATATTTTTGTGAATGACTTCTACCCTGTGAGAGAATATTTTGAGGTCACGTGACTTCAATAAACATGTTCTCAAAACTTCTACAGTGCATGGATGGGTTATATTTTGGCATTATTTTGATAAATTGACATATGTGGAAATGGTAAATATATGAAAACATGACATGTTCATATAGGATTTGTAATAAAAGGTTTATATGAGGTAGGTGTAGAGCCCAGGATTTTTCACTTCCTGTGACAGGGGTTGTGACGTCACTATGGGGATTTTAGCATTGAATCTATTTATAACCTGTGTGAAAGCGAGGCTTGGTTTTCATCTATAAGCGGTAACATAGGCTGAGCTCGCACAATGACTGAATATATGTTATATGGAGGTACCTCTTGTCATGGAATTTGATGACATAACTAATTCCAAAAGGAAAATACAATTGCCATAGATAAGTTTATCACTAAGATATCCATAGGACATCGAATTCTAAACTAATCCTTCGATTAATTAAAGTTGACAACTGACATTTTCATAGCGGGTAGCAGATGCCAGCCATTACGGGGCGTTTCCAGGAATGTTATCTTTACCGCAGTCATTCTCAAAGGGTGTTGATTTATGTTTAGGGTAAGGGAATAGTTTACAGAGGAACTCGACGATAACGGTTGGACTTTCAAGCGTACTTCGTGACCCTTTACAACAAATAAAGGAAATGTGGCATGTTATCGCGTTCGTCAGCTTATCATACGGGCATAGATAATTCACGCATCTAGCCTGGCAATGATACAATTCTGTTCACTTGTCGATTCAATAACAAATATGGAACGTCAACTGCAGTGAATAATCAGTCCCGATGTATTCGCATAATTAGATTCCAATGGGTGTAAAAGGCAAATAGTTGTGAAAATCCAATGAAACGTAACAGTCGTCATCTACAGTTATCGAAAACTGACAACATATTAATTTTGAAGATGTTGACTATATTGCATTAACGAATGATCCAACATTTAATTGTGCACACACAAAATACACTTTGACAAACTAGTGTATGTTGAGGGCGAATGAAACGTGTCAAGGAGCTGTGCTCCAGAGACCAGGGTGACATTAAACAAGAGAAAAGTGATAATGAAAACGTGGTAATAGGTGTAACATGTTTATTATTATCAGCTAGTTGTAAGTACAGATGAAAATAAAAAGGATAAAAAACAATTTACACTCACAACGATCACTAATGGATTAAACCAGAAAAAATATAAAGTTGATTTATTTAGCTAAGCAACTGCATAACAATAATAAAATGTGAGTAGCTAAATCAACACTTTGACATGATAATTGACAATTAAGTCGGCCGCCAACAGACACCTGAGATTTCACTCGACACTCAAATGAGTAATTAACCTTGGCAGGTTAAGAAAGAAACACAGAGGCCTGTCCCTTAAATAAGTTTCTTGGACAGTTAAATAGACGAAAAAACGCCTGAATGGCAAAATAGTCTTCTAGACTGAAGACTCAGTCACTTTGACTGGGCAAGAAAATCCTTCCCCAAAATACAAGGTATTTGACCTTGGGAGTATCTCAAGACTCCATATCGTAAATAGGTATTTGAAGTTAGGCAATCACGGGAAAATTGGTTATCCACGAATCAGAGGAAAAACGGAGTTAACGGAAAACCCCTAGCTAATAAGTTTACCTCAATTCAATACAATCAGAGTAAGTCAGTACAAGATTAAAACTGCTCCGTAATTACTTAAGAACGAAACCTGCGTTTCGAATGACCATCCAGTAAACGGTCTAGCTGTCCCTGAAGATAAGGACACATGATTCGCCAAGGGTTATATACGAGTGCGTGGACCTCTGAGAGGGCATCCTATCCCGGTCAGCCGTGAAAATACACAGGGAAAACCCGAATAGCAAACTAAATATTTAAGCAATACGGAAGATGTAGGTACCAAACTAAAGCTCTGAACAAAAGGTATCCAAGGTTACCACTAAAGATTTACAACCAGATATGTACAATTATTGAGGTGGCAAAAATGCTTATAAATACATGAGATATATCTAAGTAAGCAAACATATATAAGATAACATATATCAAATCAATACATATTAAAAATGTGCGATTAAACCGCCAGAGAAAAAGATTTATGGGTCACCAATTCTCTAACAATGGACGTAAAGACACTGGAGGACGACTACCGTCGCACTTTGCCGAATGTTGACGGAGGTTGGACAATTAAGAGAGTGGGAAGCGGAGAGATCACTAGACCGTGACTAGACTGGTTTTACGACGCGTGACAGAACGTCAAATCTCAAATTGCCTTTCCCCCTCCAACGATGTACATCTGTTAACTCATTAACAAATCATTAGAAAACCCCTTGGTCAGTAAACTTAAAAGTTTCAAAGAAAAGAAATAAGTCTTGCGTATTGAGCTTAAAAAACACAAGGTGACAGAAGAACATTACTTGATGTACTTTTGTGTTTGAATAAAATTCAAGTTTTCAATCATTTATTGTCAGCGAGAGCAATACACCCTAAGGCGCGTGTACATAGCATAATAACACATAACGACCATGCACAATGTTTACTTGTCACCGTTGTGATAGAAAATATAAAACTGGCATTACCAAAACATGAATCCAGTTCATTTCTTGGTACACGTACATGACATATTTATTGTTATTGAATATCATATATGTAGAGAAATTACTTTTATTGGTTTTCGGTTCAACTTAATCAGTAAATGCGGTATCGTATGGCAAGCCGTTTTCACATGTATTACGGAATTACAGATATCTTCAATTGTTTTAAAGATATCCTGAATTGAAGATATCTTCAATTGAACTGAAGATATCGTGAATGGAATTGAAGATATCTTAAATACAGATAATTGTAGATATCTACAATAAAATTTAAGATATCACCAAATGAATTAAGGATATGGTGAAGCGTATTACTGATTTCTTGAAAAGAATTGCTGATATCTTAAATTCAATTATTGATATCAAAATATGATTTAAAGATATCAAAATGTAGTGTTTTTTATGATGTCAGTAATTCAATTTCAGATATCTTGAAACTAAATACAGTTGAATTAATTAATTATTGATATCTTCAATTGTTGCCATTAGACGTTACTTTAATATTGTTACTTAAATTAGGTAACTGATATCTATAATTGGATTTTTTATATCAGTAACGGTCAGAATTAATGATATCTTGAATTTATTTAAAGATATCTTGAATTGAATTAAAGATATCTGTAATTGAATTAAATATATCTTAAACGAATTAATGATATCTGTAATGCATTTGTGGATATGTATAACTTAAGATATCTGGAATTTATTTCTAATATATTTATGTACAGTAGGATTGTAATTGTTTAATGATATCTTACATACATTTAGAGATATCACAAACTAATTTGTTGATATCACCGTAACATTTTAAGATATCAGTAACTGTATAATGGATATCAGAAATGAATTTAAGATATCTTTAATTATTTTTTCATATCTTAAAACATTATAGACATCTTAAAATAAAATACCAATATCTTTAAAACATTTGAAGATATCTCTAATTCCGTAATAAATGTGAAAACGGCTTGCCATACTATCGTGTCCAAGGATTGTTTGGTCAAGACTCGATAGTTTACATGCGGCCGTCGCATTGGCGGGAATACTGAAGTGTATTAGGCAACAAACAAATTAAACACTTGCCTTTTTATGGAAAATGTGTGAGTGACGGGTGTCGGTATATATTCTTATTTTGAACAGGGCATATACTGTACTAGTACACAAACCGCGGTTATCGCGAGACAACTTACAGCTTCTTAATCCTGATTACATTAGCTTTGACATGAACAGTAGCTATATAGTGCTAAAACAATTTGCGGAATCTATGAATTCATGAACTCAAAATTAGTTGAAACTTTGTACATGTACGAGAGCCTAATAGCTACTTCAAACAGACAAATGCCAATACCAACAGGCACATTATCTCCACCTACTGTGATATTCCAATAACTCATAACCAGACAGGACATGAGTGAATCCTTTAAGTCCTAAACTATAGAAGGAACGTTAAGCCATCCGTCATTAATGATACGCTGACCGCCGACATTCAGTAATCTTGAAACGGATTCTGTCATACAGCTTTATACATATGTTTACATAATGGATTTCGGGTGTATTCGATATTCCACAATATATGAAAATTCAGTAAAGAAACTATTGATTAATTGGGCATTCTTATGTACGTCCGCAACCATAGCCAAAGGGAATGCTGCTGTGTTGACCTAACCCCTCATGGGGGAATAGTCTGACAGGTATATTGTGATCGATGAGTAATAACCACGGTTGATACCGACCGTCACCTTCTGGACGAAAGCACAATAAAGTAAATATATAAGAGTCAAATCATGGTGATGCGGACCTAAATAATGATTATTTATACATTGACGGAATATGACCCAGCCAGCTGCTGTTAAAATTGTTATCATTACTTTATTCATAGTTCAATGTACTAGGTAAAGAATTTATTTTTAGATTTAGAATGAAACGGCTGTTATTATTTTGATAGAAAACAATTCAACCTGAAATACATCTCAGCAATTTATATTGTGGAAACTCTGTTGAGTTTAGCACTGAATAACAATGCGGCGTGTCCTAGTTCTGATTCTGAAAATATATGTAAAACTGTGCAAAATCATATGTTTAAAATGAAACTATTCAATGTCACGAAAGTGCCAACTATTCAGTTTCATTCATTTCCCTATAGTTGTCTGTTTTCATGCCCATAAAAGTAATTAAAATACTAATTTATATCGATATTACCAGCTCCCATGACGTCTGTAGAAAACTATTTAACTTTAAATAGCCATTTAAAGTGTGGGACTTGTCCAGTCAGTACATGGATGTAATTAATAGAGATCGGAAGATGATATTTGCATCGCATACAGCATCCCACTCAAGTGCCAATGGTACATCTGTGCAAGTGCCACAAAAATACACACATAACATGCACACTCGATTCTTTACATGTATTGAAAAAAATAATTATGTTTCAGACTGTTAAAATAACATACCTGCCTGACACAAATTGCCTTGTTGCATTGTGTATTTCCTTTTAAGAAATTCAATGAATTAATAGCATTCATTGCAATAAAGCTGTTTGTGTATATCCGTAGCACTATCTCCCTTATTCATCATATCAACTTCTAAAAGTCACTTGAAGACGTCAATTATTGTGTATTATGTACACTTAGATGTCTGGCTGTCTTCATCGACACTTAAAATGCATTTGTTGTTTCATATACGCTTTGGTTGCAGGATATGATATCATCCACTACTTCAATAGATTTGTTATTTGATTCCTTTCGGGTTACAAAGGGAAACTGGTCTTTTAACAGGTGACACGGGAGTTTCACTACACATTTCGATGGCACATTTTTTTCCAGTCTGTGATCATATGAATTCGACACACATAGATCGATATTGTAAGTCAAATCCAGAACCTTACGGGTGTTCCTTGGAGCTGGCAGCATCATCCCCATGAAGGGCCGTTGGATCAAAGGAAACACATCACTCTTGTTGAATTGCTTTTTTGTGGCTCTACAATCTCGGATGAATGAAGGATGTTCAGAATAAAAGAATATATCGAGGAAGGGCCAATTCCAATGCTTATCACCAGCCTTTGGAGACTTTTTGTGGTAAAATTTCCAGTTTACCTTCCAGCTGGTGTGATGTTCATATTTTGGCCTGAGGGACTGCAGGAATTTCAGCAATAAAGGTTTGTCTTTTTCCCTGACAATAATGTCCATATCATCATCCCAGGGAATCATGCCATGATGAGAGTAGGAACCGAGTAAAGCTCCTGCATAGAGAAAGTAGGTGATGTTTGAAGGCACGCCTTTACTGAAAGTTTTAATGAGGTCTTTGAATTCTACTTTTTCTTTCAGTGATAATCGATCATAAAATAAAACCTTTGCATTCGTCTCTGGTGATTCCTTATCACCATTAGCATGCTGTGATGTCAAAGGGTAGATCCCAGAATGTTTTCTTCCGAGTAAACAGTCAAAGCTCTTCTTTTTGCTGCTTCCTGTGATATTTCTAGCTACAAATTTAATAATTTCGTTGGCGATGCCTTCAACAATATCTGTGGTGATTTCTCGTTTCGCTCTGTTCGTCTTGGAAAACGAATAAAGAAAGTAAAGATTGCAGCAGAAGAAGAGGGACAGACACACTACTGTGGTTTTCATGGGTGACACTTTCATACTTGTATCCTCTGTATGATGACTAGTCGCTGCAAAACGAATTACGACAAATGAATATTATGTTTCGTTAATTTTAATATTTTTGAAATACATTTCAAGAGGAAAATTATCAAGCTGCCATGGAGAAAAGAGTTGACATAGGGAGGGGGAGCGTGAGGTTGTGTGTGAGAGAGAGAGGGAGAGAGAGAGAGAGAGAGAGAGAGAGAGACGCAGATGTGTATGTGCGTGCGAGCGTGTATGACCCTGTATCTGGAGGGATGACCTTCCATAATTCAAGACTTGACTCGTTATAGGGTTTTTGCCATTGTGCATAGTCATTGTCAAACCGTAAGGCGTTTACATAACATAGGTGTCAAGGCATCAGCGTCGGAGAGCTGCATTGCTTTTATTCATATGATAGCGAAGTACGCTTTCACTTCAAGTCAATGTTTTATGACCATGGTATCAGTAGTGCCACAGTCAGTAGTATCTATTTCCACATCTGTCGACAATATCCGGTACACGGGATATTGCGAGGCGATTACCAAGATATCAGTGTCACACGATGTGTATTTCAAAATACAATGTTGCACATATATAAACACAGAACACTATAAACGCTAACATAACAGTATTGTTCGTGATAATATTGGCTGACAATAGGAATGTACCTCATAGTTAATAGTTAAGTCAATTACGTTCGTCCAAACCAATCCAATGTTCGATAGTTCTGTAATTATTCAATGTACAATTTAGGATGCACTGTCATCGTATTTGAGCATTTTTTGTGGCGCATTATATTAAAACCCTGTCCATATATTTCAATTTATTGATGAGAACCCTATACTGCTAGCAAGTCTACGCGCAATATATGTACACAATACACAATACTCACTACAATGGTGCACCTTGCAGTGGGCGATGACTATGTTGCGTTCCGAAGTTTGTCTTTTTGACAAATGACGCGACTTAACAGACATTCTCAAGGGTAATTTTTCTATATGTACATTTTGGGGCAGACGACAAATCATCAAAATGATTTCGCTATTCCGAAACAAAAATGAAATACGTTGAGCGGTAATTGTTGTGATTTACGTTATTTGATTTGGTGAATAAGAATTAGAACCTTTATGTGAATGAGAGACCTGGGTTTAATATCACAATAAAAAACTGTTTTACTAAATCATGGCTTGTCAGCTCTGTGTCAGTCTGTCTGTCTGTGTGTCGGGGGTGGGGGGTGGGTGGGGGGTGTGGGGGTGGGGGTACACTCATTTTCTACTTCACTTAAAACAATATAATCTCGACAACCGAGGTGCCGTGTTGACCATATCATTACAACACCACCCATGTCCATGTAATACTCTATGCTTGACAAGGAAGGTACATGTATATCTTGCATTGATTTAACATAAGTACAAAAGTAATATTACCTTACAATATTTGATTTTAAAAAGTTTTACATTTTCTCATTAACTATGTGTAAGTGTAGTCGTTGTCGCATTTATGTTCACTATACTATAAACTGGCTTATTAGACCACTGAATAACCTCACATGAGGTATTAACTGGCTCTTGTTCAGTGTTGACGATGTAGTACTAAACAATAAGGTATTGCGATATCAAGAGCGTGCTTACCTTTTCTAGCGTCGAAGCAGCTAGCCAGAAGTTGCATAAATATGACTGTGAGTTTCCGTCACCGCGCATGTACACGTTTGTTATCAGGTAACACTATGCGTTGACCTGGTTCTGGAAATGTGGCTTTCGCCACGACTTCACATTATCGTTTTGCGTGTACGACTGTCTCAATAGAATATAAATGTCAAGTGCATTATTTTAAATATTTTGCAGTATTCAAAGGATTGTCAGGTTAAAAAGTACCTTAAAATACATATATTATCAGGACATATATGACATATTTAGACTTTGTTTACATTAAACCTTCAAGGAAACAAATTCAGACAGGCCTTATTGCTATCACTACCAACTAGTATTACTGCAGCAGTACCATGTAGGATATGCTATGTGGCCACACCCGTTTTTATTAAGAGTATAGATGTCGGAAATGTTTCTATATGAACGACATGCTATACTGAGTGTCAAACTGTCATATATTATCTATTAACTCGGAATGGTTAATGTTTTTTAATTATTTTTCCTGGATAGGATTGAGCCTGCCCTTATCAAACAGCTGTCAGTCATGGGTCTATTTCAATTTCAATTTCAGGGAAAGCATGCACATGTAACCGTATAGATTTTTGTTGTCAAATGTCGCACTATACAATATTTTGTCTTTACGATGGTGGCCAGACCAGACAAATCAATGCTTATTGTAATGATAAATGTTCATGTTGTTGGGGTACGTGAACACGCAAACAATCAATTAACAAAGCCTCACCCGCCATGCATACACCACTCCCGCCATCTCCCCTTCATGCAGGTCACTAACGGCAGCGTCCTCAACGATATTGTGTTTACAGCGACTGCAACGTGACAACACCCCAATGGCCTTGTTGTCCTCTGGGGTCCTGTATTTACCGTTGCCATGATATCTCGTTGCTTATTTTATGATTACAAACGCTACATTTCTCGTTTTTCTTGTCAAGTCTGATACAAAGTTTGGTATACACTGCTGGGCAGAGGAAATATATTCCCATGTTTGATGGTGGCTGAAAAAGACATGGATGGTGATGTATTTGATACGGCTATCATTGTTGTGTTTTGGACCTTAAAGTTTGAAGTGCTTCAACAACTGTTTTCAGCTTAGTAACATCTAGATAACGTTTGGGTCAAGTCCTATGTAGTTAGGGTGTGGGTACATGTAGGTGTGATAAGAATATAAAGGCTTGCCAATTCTCAAAAGGACTTATTTAATTTTTACTTTTAATAATTCTTTATACGTTTGATAATGAGTATGTCAAAAGTCACACAATATCGATTTAAACCTCCCCAGGGTTGCTACTTTTAACTTTACTGGAAGGAAAGCTGGTGCATAGAAGTGTTAAATTAGAGAGCATCCTAATATCTCATTTTTAAGGGGGTTATAACTTTTTTAACTAGATTTAAATCTGGATGATAGCACCAACACATTCTGGTAGAGTTGAATCAATTCAATAGTCGATTTGACATATGTGTCAGTGAGTGAACGTTTTAAACGCCGCAGTCAGCAACATTCAAACTACCGTAAGGCGACCTGTACAAAATCGAATCTGAACCAAACAAACGAATGAGTGAAGGCATGAACATCGACTGAATTCGTGGGATTACATCCTGACAATCCAGTCACTCGATTCTTACCATAAACATGGCATACTGATGGTCTATTGTTCCCCAGTGGGGCTAGGATCGATAGACAACTAAATCTGTCAAGCGATTGGTGACTGGCGTTTCTAAGCAACATATATTGATATACTTGAACAACTCAACAGCTAACAAAATCTATAACTATTAATGAGGTTAAGAGAACCATTGACCCTTTTCTAACTGATAGTGGATTTGTGAGTAAGAGTTTTACGACCGGGTATTATCATCTAAAGCTGTATTTTCGACAGGCTATATACGCGATCAGGGTAACTCTAGGACAGTAATTATTCCAGGCTATATGAATACAATCGGCTAGGTCACACATTACTACTTACTATTGTCGATTACCCGCCGACGCCGATTTCATTGGGTATTAGGCAAAATAGTCGTGAACATAACATGAATGGATCGCTGAAAATTAGTGATTAAACCTTATGTTCCCGAAAGGGGTAAGCATATCCTGCTCTTCAGGTAACACACGCCGCTCACACTGCATTAGAAAGTAACGCCACACATCAGTACTCCTGCCAAATGATGGCGGCCAGAAAACAATCGAGTATTGACCAGACAACCCAGTTATGGGCCAGTGATGGACTGCTGATCGGGGCTGACTGTCTCTGTACTTGAGTCCATGCTTTCGGATACGATGACACACAAACAGACATGTCACACAATGTAAACATAGAACGTCAAGGCTAGAGAAGTATCAGTCTCGATTATCCACGGAAACGGATTCCACTGGGCGTAAAAGGTAAAATAACGGTGAAAATTATATTAAAAATCACTGAAAATCAGTGATGACACCAGGTGTTTCGCGACAATAGTAAGTCTGCCCTGCTCTACCGGTACCCCCCGCCACCCTCAGAATTTGCACAACAATATAAGTGGTTGTTTCCTGACTCCGCACAGCGGTACTCGTGATATGCGACGGCGGCCTGTAATCAAATTTTAAACCAGACAATCAAGTTGTGATATTGCTAAAAAATGTTGAAATATCCATGGTAGCATCCCACGTCATCATTGACACTGATTCAGAATCCTCACAAGAGACAAATCATACGACAAAACTAGAAAACACACAATTATTAATTGTAAACATATGTATATGTGACTAAACAAAGACACGATGTCTTCAGCTGTTTCCAGCGTTTAAAAACTATGCCACGACACAAATCCCTTGCTCTATTCATATGTGGTTTACCCATAGATGCCACTCGTAGGGAAAATGTGTAATAATTAGCGAAAAGGCTAAATATATATGACTTACTGAGTGTGCCTAGAATGGATTTACACAATATTTGACGCCGGTAGTATCAGCTAGATGAAAGTAACTGGTTCTGTGAATTGTGGAACGACCAAGGTAACCCCAATGGCAACAAACTCCGGACATACTGCCTCCCAAAGAAAGACTTGAAAATCTATTCCTTCGATGCGCCAGGCTACAACTAAATATAGTACAAAACCCCAGAATATCAGGGGCGGTGGGGTAGCCTAGTTGATAAAGGGTTCGATTCCCCAAATGGTTCAATTCGTGAAGCCCCTTTCTGGTGTGTCCCGCCGAGATATTGCTGGAATATTGCTAAAAGCGGCGTGAAACTAAACTCACTCACACACTCACTCACTCACCAGAATATCTAATGGTCGGTCTCATTGTGGTTGCAAAGTTGGCTTGTATCACATTTATGTTCTTGCTTCGCAGTTTGAATATTTTACGAACGCTTTGAATTAGATGGTTACATTTTATTTACATCACGTTACACTAAGAGATATCCATTCAATGTACAGTATTTTTGCGGAGAGAGACCACTGGCCGACCCGTACCCCTGCAACGTCAACAACCAGACATTCCCAAGCGTGTCGTTAATGTAGATTTAAAACAAGATTAGACGTTTATGAGGTAAGACCTGCGCACACAATGCCATTTAGAAAGTGGTTAAGTGTAACAAAAGTTATATTTTGGATAACACTTTCTTAGTAAAGTACAGATTCTAGTACTTTTGGGGTTGAGTCCCCATCCAGGGTGAGGCACCTAATCGCCAGCACACAAAGTCAGTCTAACCCATTCAGCCACCAAGCTAAGACCTCTTTTTAAAATGTCATCACTAGAGAACAATCGGTCGCAAATATGAGCCGAAACATTTCATTGCGATTTGTGATGAAAATTAAATGAATAGATCACCGAAAATCAGTGATGACACCAGGTGTTCGCGAAAGAGGTATGTCTTGCTCTATCGGTAGTAACAGCCACTCACGCGTTTTTCATTGAAATGTACCAAATTGTTGGTTTGTTGTTTAACGCCGCACTCAGTAATCCATTCATATGACTGACGGCAGCCTGTAAACAATCGAGTGTGGATCAGACAGTCTAGGGAGTGATATTGCTCGACATGATAGGGAAATTCACGATTGAAAATTATAATCGTTCCTCTTGTAGTACAGCTTGTACAGGTTGGTTGGTTTGTTGTTTAATGCCGCACTCAGGAATATTCCAGCTATATGACGGCGGTCTGTAAATGATCGAGGCTGGACCAGACAATCCAGCGATCGATATCATGAGCATCGACCCACGCAATTGGGATCGATGACATGCATCGACCAAGTCAGCGAGCCTGACCACCCGATCCCGTTTGTCGCCTCTTACGACAAGCATATAGTCGCCTTTTACGGCAAGCATGGGTTGCTGAAGACCTATTCTACCCCGGCTCTTCACGGATCAGCTTGTACAGAGGCTGACATCATTACACATTCCTATACGCAGATCCTGAATCTGGATTCTCTGTTGCTACTTTGATTTCTAACTATGAAGGAAAGATAAGGTGACGTTACTCATTACTGTGGCGAAATTCGCTCTCATTCCATCAGATGTTTCAGCTTCTGGAAAAAGAAGCCTGAAATGTCGCTCTCGGTATTGTTCGAATATGATACACTACTCAATAATACATCCAACTTTCAATGTAGCTTAATTACTGAACTCACAAATTAATTGTTCATGTACTCTCCAACCCCAAAACCAACATAAATATGAAGCTGGAGGTTTAGGTACCATCAGAAGATAATAATAATAATAATAATGATAATGATAATGATAATATATGAAGCTGGAGGTTTAGGTACCATCAGAAGATAATAATGATAATGATAATGATAATAATAATAATAATTAAAAAAATCTCCCAGCCAATCTGGTTTGGAGTCCTAATAAATGGATAACAAATGTTCTGTAATATTTTGGGGGCTTATGCGATTTGCCAAGGCTAAATATTCTCTTGAAACACACGTATTATCTGCGCGATATCTATTTATAAGAGTGCATTCTTGTAAACTATGTACATGTGTGAATTAGGATCAAACAAACTGACTAAAGACAGTTCTCAAGGTGACTACAAACAAGAGGGATTTCAACGGTACTGATGTACTAATTAGATAACCGAGTTATTCGCTATTGAACTATGTGTGTGAAGAAAACATTCATGTTCGAATGCTTTCTTGTTAATTCGTTTGGTTCGATCAAAATTGCTTTATATCATGTCGTGTCAACTGAATGTGAGATGAAAGCGAAAGTTGTACTAGACGTTGCTGAACTCCACCGGCATACGCATGGTGCTGAAAAACAATAAAATCATTGTCATGGTAGTATTCGAACCCGCGACCATGGGATCCTTGTTCGGTTAAGGGATGCAACTCCACATGTACACGGCGAGTTACAACGCCTCATACGTACCCGGTGCATCCAAGAGCTTTGGGCTGTTCCTCAATGCATAAGTTTGAATGAGTATCATTTTGCGCTGTTTATATTCAGGCATTATCACCAGAAATGGGCTTCACACACATAACAAAGTGAGGAATCGAACCCAGGACTACGCATGACAAACGAACGATACTACCACTAGGCTACCCCACCACACCTAATGCATAAAAATGGCATATGTTATGTTGCAAACGCGTGCATGAATGGCATATACACGTGAGGATTCAGGGTTAGAATGGGTCCCCAGGTAACTATGAAGAAGAAGCGACTAAATGGATCATGTTGTCAGATTCCTTGACCTTTTATCCCGACGTCGCTGCTCATACTATCAATCACTTGTTTGTCTGGGTAATGCCGCCGTCACATACATGTTGCTTGAATTTTGATGTTTCACACACACAAAAACAGCAGATGCCTCTGTGTGTGTATGTTTTTTTATAGTACATAACCTCCCGTCATCAGTACTCATCAATACAGCATTTTGGTAAATGCACCATTAAATCAAATAATTGAAAATGTCGAGATAGATGTTTTTAGACATTTTTACACAGTGTACCCATGTAAATATATTTCTGACATCTATACACCTAATTTATTTTTAAAAATTGTTTATGTGTTTTGTTGTTGTATTGTACCGCACTCAGCCATATTCTAGGTATGTAACGGCGGTCTGTAATAATCGAGTCTGGACCAGAGAATCCAGTGATTGACATCATGAGCATAGATCTACGCAATCTACGCATTCTACTTGGTGGTGATAACATTCCTGTTTGTTTGTTTGTTGTTTAACGCCGCACTCAGCAATATTCCAGCTATATGACGGCGGTCTGTATCAAGTGTTTGACATCATGAGCATAGATCTTCGTAATTGGGATACGATGACATGCATTAACCAAGTCAGCGAGCCTGACCATCCGATCCCGTTACGACAAGCATAGTCGAATTTTACGGCAAGCAAGGGTTGCTGAAGACCTATTCTACCCCGGATCTTCACGGGTCGATAACATTCCTCACTTTTTTTTAAAAATTTACACCATTCTCTAAAGACAAATGGTAAAGTCTAGCTCTAAATATTTCAAAACAGCCACTACTGTTCCACTCTTGTTTAGCCGGGATAGCCTCGGCAGCTTATCTCAGGGATAGTCTGTATCCAACCTTTTCGTTGTAACATCAGGTATGCACATACTGTGGTGTGGGCGGTGACCCGTCAGTACACATGAGTACACATTACGAATCAGTACATCAGTTTCAGGTCTGACGTACCCTTTCACCAAACGTTATCCTGGTGCATATGGGTGTTTGTGTGTGTACAGGTTTAAATGATTGATCATTCCATAACGCAATATTATCATAATTATTGTTAGTTGTCATTAGGTAAGCGATATAAATCTATATGATCACTTTTACTTTCGTTATAACAACTGAACAGTGTTGTATCCTTGGTGTGCTCGATGTTTTGTAGAGGGGAATGTCCGAGTAACTCTCCATTCCTTAAAAATAATGGAGCAGAGGCCCCGCAGGGGCCGAGGCCTATTATTTTTAAGGAATGGAGAGTTACGAGGATATTCCCCTACTTGAAACTCATCCCTACTTTTACACTTTGACAAAATATTCTGTAGTATTCCTGAAAAATAATGGAGCGTTCAAACAATAGAATGACGTCACAGATGTGTTTTAAAGGTTATTGCTGTGCCTATGCAGAGTTGACGTGCGAGATAATGTACGACACTGCCTCTATTTGATTTCAGGCGAAAGTGATAGTGGCGAGAGATGAAGCCCTTATCGTCGGGGTTGCTCTATAAACCATACCTTACCCTAACATTAAGACTTGACAGCACGGGTTGAGAACCATTTTAAGAAACGCCCTGTAATCGTGGCAATATATCACATTCCTAACAGTTTCACTTGCCAACCTTTATACGCGATCTGGTTCAAATTCATTGTTGCGCAGTTAACCTAAATCTACATTCAAACTACAGTACATTTATCGCTTAAGTGAGTGAAAGAGTGAGTGCGTTTGGTTAACGCCACCCAGAACAGTAGTCAAGTTATATCACGGCGTTTATCTTCTAAGCAGAGAATCACATATGCTACAATGTATTACAATGAGATATTCTTTCCACTGACATTTCTTGTCATTTATGTAGTAGACGTAGTTTGTTTGTTGTTTAACGCCGCACTCAACAACATCCCATCTATGTGACGGCGGTCTGTAAATAATAGAGTCTGGACCAGACAGTCCAGTGACTGACATCATGAGCAATTGGGATCGATGACATGCTTCACCCAAGTCAGCGAGCATGACCACCTGATCCCGTTAGTCGCCTCTTCCGGCGAGCATGGGTGCTGCTAACCTATTCTAACCCGGATCTTCCCGGTGCTTGGACATGAAGGAGTTCGAGCTTACGAAATTCGGCAATATAATATTGACCAACCATGGAATATTGGACCTTACGGGACACATTTTAAAGTTTTAATTTTTAACATTTTAATATTTTAAAACTACGGTATCCAAGGTCCACATAAATACCAATTCATAACCTTCAGTTCATGTTTATTATAGAGATACATGGCATCCAAGATCTGGACTCAGTGTCTGCAAAGTAATGTCTGATTAATTGAAAGTAGACAAGTATGCCGAAATGTTTTGAAATAATGTGTTTATTACATTTCGAAGTAACGGATGAAATATAAGAGTTTAGATATTTTGTGCAGCCCGCACACATGATGTTTTTTTTACGGAATTAAGTTGATGTGAAACGTCTTTCTTTATGACGTCACAGCACAATTGCATCCGAGCAGCCATAAGGCCCCTTCTCTCCTGGTAGGTCACAGATATGGAATTCAACTATGAAATTTTTGTAAACATCGTAAACCACAAGTAATGCCAGCGTAGCAAACGGTAAGTTGACTTAACCTGTCTCGGGGTAGATAACTTACCGCTATACGTTCCCATGTCGGCCAGTATACGGTGGAATGTGTCCGGTGTCATGAAATAACTGTCCCCTACACAAGATGTAGTGTGCCCAATTAGCAGTACCACGCTTGATACGAATGATTCTCCAGATTCAGGAGGGTTACCAACACAATAAAGTTACAGACATTCAATGTCAGAACATGGTGACTCGGCACATTTACGGTAAGCTTATGTAGACATTGACATGATCTATCCAGCTGATGTTGAAAGTCCACATTTATTGAATGTCCACATTTCAGCTATTATGAGAGTGAGTGAGTGAGTATGGTTTTACGCCGCTTTTAGCGATATTCCAGCAATATCACGGCGGGGGACACCAGAAATGGGCTTCACACATTGTACCCATGTCGGGAATCGAACCCGGGTCTTCGACGTGACAAACGAACGCTTTAACCACCAGGCTACCCGACCGCCCCCAGCTATTATGAGAGGAACACTCTTTATTCTGTAGAGTTTAACACTATACGACAATGGGGAGCGTCGTAATTCTGTTTATCCGTGAAGATGTGCAAACATATTTCTAAAATGAAGAAGTTCAATGAGAAAAGCGTCTATTTACTTGCCCAGTGCTCTAAGTAAGGCGCTAATATTTATTTCGAGCTCCCAGCTCACTTGATGTCTGTAGAAAACATTAAAAAGTACAAATCGGCCATTTACATTGTTGGAATTTGCGCCTGACTGTTGTTTAACACCGCACTCAGCACTATTCAAGCTATATGACGGAGATCACTAAATAATCCAGTCTGGACAAGACAATCCAATGATTAATATCATGAGCATTGATCTACGTAATTGGTATACGATGACATGCATCAACCAAGTCATCGAGCCTGACCACCCGATCCCGTTAGTCGCCTTTTACGACAAGCATATTCGCGTTTTGTGGCAAGCATTGGTTGCTGAAGACCCAGATATTCTAACCCGGATGTTCATGGAAGGCAGCTGATTACATATATGTATTCAGCTGATATAGGACTAAAGTTTAGATTGTGTGTAACATACAGTATCTAAGTCACTGCCACCAAAACAAATGCGTAACATGCAGCTAGGATCCTTTCATCTTGAAGACAGGAAGAATGCTTGCGACATCCCTGCTCTTATAGGAAGGATGTGTCCATAAAATAATAAGAAGACATTGACAAAATCAGTGACAAAAAGTATGTCCCATACAATTCCCTGTTTTGACTTGTACCATATATTCGCATGTTGGTTTCCCGGAAAACAATTGGCTCGCCTTGCATGCCTTTGTGACGGGTGCCACTGGTGGGGCAGGATACGTTGATATGTTCGCGAACACCTGGTATCATTGTTTGATAGTTATTCAAAAACACATGGGGTCACAGGTGGCCCTGTCGTCTAAGTTGCCGCAATTCTCAGTGCGGATGTGCGTCCCCTGCTCAAAGCGGTGAAGATTCAGGGTAGAATAGGTCTTCAGCAACCCATGCGTGTCGTAAAAGGCGACTAACGGGATCGGGTGGTCAGGCTCGTGACTTGGTTGATGTATGTCATCGTATACCAATTACGATGCTCATGATGTCAATCACTTGATTCTCTGGTCCAGACTCGATTATTTATAGACCGCCGTCATATAGCTGGAATATTGCGCAGTGCGACGTTAAACAACAAACGAACACAAAACAAACATCAAAGCGGCGTTAAACACAACTCACTCACTGACTCATACATACTTGATAAGGATAGTAGCAATTGAGAAATGGATTCATATTCGTTTATGTCATATTATTATAAAATATTTATGAAGATGGATATTCTTGTGTGTGCAATATAATAGTTATGGTGTGCATGTTTACATATCTATCTTTCGACAGTTTATACAAAATTTCATTGTTACATTAATATACTTTGTTTCGTTTCATAAACGCTTCTGTTGGAGGAGATGTTGTAGGGGTCTTCCAATATCTCAACAGTTTTGTTATTTGATTCCTTTCGGGTTACAAAGGGATACTGGTCTTTTAACATGTGACACGGAAGTTTCACTACACATTTGTCTGGCACGCTCTTCTCCAATCTGTGATCATATGAATTCGATACACAGAGATCGATTTTGTAAGTCTTTTCCAAAACCTTACGAGTGTTCCTTGGAGCTGGCAGCATCATCCCCATGAAGGGTCGTTGGATCAAAGGAAACACATCACTCTTGTTGAATTTCTTTTTCAAGGCTTTACAGTCTCGTATGTTTGAAGGTTTTTCAGAATAAAAGAATATATCGAGGAAGGGCCACTTCCAGTGCTTTTCACCAGCCTTTGGGGACTTTACGTGGTAAAACTTCCAGTTTACCTTCCAGCTGGTGTGATGTTCATATTTTGACCCGAGGGACTGCAGGAATTTCAGCAATAAAGGTTTGTCTTTTTCCCTGACAATAATGTCCATATCATCATCCCAGGGAATCATGCCATGGTGAGAGTAGGAACCGAGTAAAGCTCCTGCATAGAGGAAGTAGGTGATGTTTGAAGGCACGCCTTTACTGAAAGTTTTAATGAGGTCTCTATAGTCCTCCTTTTCTGCCTGTGTTAACCTGTCAAAAAATAGAGCCTTTTTGGCTCTTGTCTCTGGTGATTCTTTGCTGTCATTAGCGTAGTTTGATGTCAACCGGTAAGTTCCAGAATGGTTTCTGCCGAGGAAACAGTCAACGCTTTTGCTTTTGCTTCTTCCTGTGATATTGCTAGCTATAAACTGAATAATTTCGTTTGCGATGCCTTTAACGATGTCTGTGGTGAAATCGGCTCTCGTCACACCCGTTTTGGAATACGAATATAGAATGTAAATATTGCAGCAGAAGAGGAGGGAGAGACACATCAATGTGCTTTTCACGGGGGACACTTTCATGCTTTTATCTTCCGGGTGATGACTAATTGCTGCAAACCAAAACAGGATATATCAACATTGTGGAATTATGTTTTAAACATAAAAGTGAAAAGTATATAGCAGCTGTGAAAACGAGTATACCACGAGAGAGGGGAGAGCCGGAGAGTGCATCAGCTGGTATAAGGAGGCCGACCGTGGGGAAATGACCGAAGTGAGATCCACAGCTGCAGAAAGGAGGAACAGGGAGAGAAGGACGAAGAGGGATGCGGGAGTGGCGTTAGTGTATGCATGTATGTATGAGTGCGTGAACGTGGGTGAGGAGTGTTCTTGCGAACTCACTGACCGGATGAGATCCGGGTTGACTTCTTATATTCCCTCGAACCAGATGGTTATTCTTTTTAAATTGTAGACTATGTCGTCGTTTTCGTCAGAACTGAACTGCATGGGTTTTCATAACATAGTTTTCAATGTGTCAGTTATGTTTGTTTGTTTGTTTAACACCGCACTCAGCAATATTCCAGCTGTACATGTGTGACGGCAGTCTGTAATTATATAAATAATCGAGTCTGGACCAGAGAATCCTGTGATTGACATCATGAGCGTCGATCTACCCAATTGGTGTACGATGACATGAATTAACCAAGTCAGCGAGCAAGTGTCAGGCTGAGAGTGCTGCCTTCCATTTCATCAAATGACAGGAAAAACGTATTTCCAGTTTAAATTTATCGTTACAATCATGCATCACTTATCGTATGATATGTGCCACAAATTATTTCCCCATCTATCACTTCGCAGTATCAGGTACATGGGAAATGGCGAGAACTTTGGGCGGTGTCTCCCATTGACAGTGTAGGCATGGTTTCCGATATGCACAACAGTGGTATTCATTACAAACGATATCAGTAACACACAATGTTTATATTAAAATACAATGAATGGATGCACAAACCCTGGAACGCAATTGCTTGGAACCAAAATCAAAGAGATTTTACTCTAAAGCTGACAATAGGCCTGAAGCTCTAATTTAACCGCTTATCCAAACCAATCCCATGTTTGTTATTAAAATTTTGATTTCGAGGGATGGTAAGTATTTTTACATTATGTTTTTGGTTTGGTTTGTTGTTTAACGCCGCACTAAGCAATATTCCAGCTTTATGACGGGGGTCTGTATATAATCGAGTCTGGAACAGACAATCCAGTGATTAATATCATGAGCATCGATCCACGCAATTGGGATCGATGACATGCATCAACCAAGTCAGCGAGCCTGACCAACCGGTCCCGTTAGTCGCCTCTCACGTTAAATATTTCAAGTTACCTGTTTATATTTTTTTATACTACGTTTAGTGGGATAAGAAAATAAATTCAATGTGCGATCAGTGCACATCAATGAGATGGCACACGGTGTTCTGTACTGGAAATAATGTACATGCTCTTTACGTTTCTCTGCACGTACATTTTGGGGCAAAATTCAATATTTTCTGAGGTCGTTGCATGAAAACGACATCAAACTGTACAGATTTCCAGAATTTTGTGAATAAAAATTGTAAATTGTGCATGAGTGAGTAGGATTGTCGCCTCGTTGAACCGTGTTTCATCTATATCGTAGCGTTTCAGCCTTTTATCGGAGGAAAGTTCAAAGTGATTGATGTTGTAGACGTCTTCATATTTTGGGCCCAAATCGAAAAAACCCGATTAACATCAAATTATAAAACATAATTTCAGAAAAAAACGAGTTGTTTTTTAACTTCAATGTATTGCTCATTTTGCGGTGGCTTTCACTTCAACAAAAATAAGACGTTTTGACAACCAATAATGCTATTGAACAGTTCAAAGAAAGAGAATGATACATGTGTTATACCGTACATATATTTAAGAGCTATAGAAATAACCTAATCATAATTATCATTGTGATGAGAAGGTACGTTTCCACAAGAGTATCTGTATTTATCGCATTTATGTTCACCAAATGGATTTATGTTAAATTATGACGTGGACGGATATAACCAGCTTACTCCCAATTCTAATTCACCACTTCATGACCTCAATACAATATCAGAAGTACAATCATAGATACTAGTATTTAATACAGCTGGTCTCAAGTAAAAAGTCAACATTGTGTGAGATCTTCAACGAATTATAATTACATGAACTATTACCTATTCAAAATTGGGATCCAAACTTACAATGTTTCAGTTGTTAGCAAAAACGTCGAGCGTCTTCCGTCAGTGTATATGCTGCAACATGTGAGCTTTTAATCATATAAAAAGTAAACATAAAGGTCGCTTGTTTCAATGCGGACGAACTGTAACATAATGTTGCATGGAACATACACGTAATTGTTTCAGCAGAAAGAAGAGCGTGCTTACCTTCTGGTGACAAGTAATGTGTGAGAAATTGCAGACGAGTATGTATTTCAATCACGGCGCATGTACATGCTTGTTATCAGATAAGGCTATGCGCTGACCCGGTTATGATAATGTGGCTTTCGGTTTCAATTATCGTTTTGCACGTAGAGTGGCCTTCAATGGAATATGGAGGACAAGTGCATAATTTTCAAAGTGTACTTTATTCAAAGAATTATTTAGTCTCTGCTTCTATGAAATTGAAAAGGTAAACGTACGAATATTCTCAGGACCAATGTGACATTTTTCGACCTTTGTGCATAATGATCCCCAGTTTAACATGGTTACCCCTCTCATACATAATACAATCACAACCACCTGACCAGTCCTTGTTTTATCTCCTCAATGTCTTAACCAGGCAGGGTAACAAAATGTACCATTATTAACGTCTTTTGGTTTTGGGTTTGGTTTGTTGTTTAACACCGCACTCAGCAATATTCCAGCTATATGACGGAGATCTGTAAATAATCGAATCTGGACAAGACAATCCAGTGATTAATATCATGAGCATCGATCCACACAATTGGGATCGATGACATGCATCAACCAAGTCAGCGAGCCTGACCACCCGATCCCATTAGTTGCCTCTTACGGCAAGCATGGGTTGCTGAAGACCTATTCAACCCCGGATCTTCACGGGTCTTTTGGTGTGACGCCGACATCGACCGAACCACATACCCTCCGTACTCCAGGCAGACTCTCTATTCACTGGACCACGGATGCGGTCTTAAATGTACAAAACATTAATGTAAGTATTCATCTTTTAGCACTGAATAGATAGTGCTTGAAATTTGGGAAAGCCAATATGACCAAGTGGGGAGGGAAATTTCTCAACACATTAGACGAAATCCAGTTCTTTGAGCAGTCTCCCAATGCAGCTCCTCTCTGACCCTTTGCTGTCACACACACCCAGGACTTCTCTTTAGTGCCTTAAGCCAACTTCAGATGACAAGTATTTATTATTATACTCTCATAAGTAGAAGAAACATGTAAGTATTTCTATATTTTGCTTAACTTACTTTATTATTATTTTATTATTATTATCATCATCATCATCATTATTATTATTATCATTATTTACAGATTATTATTTTTTGTTTTAAATGCAGCAAAGAGGGTTCGGGTGATCCTGGCACAATCAGGCTTGTTAGGCTCATTATCAGCTCAGGGCCCTTGCCCTCTCTACACGCAGCCCAGGCAGCAAAAGGATTTCTCCTAGGAAGCGCTGCCTAGTCAAACCCATCCAGAACTTTTCAGAGAATGTGAAGACTCCCCAAAACTACAGCCTTCTGCATTACCCAGATTGTCAGAAGGGCTGTATTCCTGGTAACAGACCCGGGGACTCTCCCAATGTCAGTCAGCAGATTGGGAGGTACCAGCCTAAGGCACCGACTTGGTTGATGCATGTCATCGATCCCAATTGCGTAGGTCGATGCACATGATATCAATAACTGGATTGTCTGGTCCAGACCCGATTATTTACAGACCGCCGTCAAATAGCTGGAATAGTGCTGAGTTGGGGGTTAAACAACAAACCAACAATTAACTAACAACATTGCTATTTTACCCCTCCATTTATGCAGGAGATGTGACCCTGGCTCTTTGGCTCCCGTTTTTGTATATTAATCTACAAGAGATGTGGCACCTCCTGGCTTTTTAGCCTTCCTTGCCACAGAGAAGTGACCACCCCGGGACATTTAGCTCCCTTATTTGTACATTAATCTACAAAGAAGTGTCGATCCCGGTCTATTTGGCTTTTTTCAGATCCGTATATTAATCGCCAGGGAAGTGACACCTGCTGGCTATTTAGCTTCCTTTGTGTATATTAATCTAAAGAGAAGCGACTACCGCATGGCTATTAAGCTCCCTTTTTGTATATTCATCTATATATGGCATTTCCATGGACACTTCCAAACTACAGTGAAACATGTACATCGCTTTCCGAACTATGTTGTTGTGAATAAATATGTAAATTTACAGCCATATAACTCGGCACCTTTATCTCGTTAACCCAGAAAGTCATCACTCCGGATGATATCACCAGGAGCTGTACAGTCCGGATAAACAACGAAACATAACACTGTAACGTGCTTACCTTTCAGTGTGTGAATGTGTCGTCCCTGGTATCAACGCAGTTACCCAAATGACAGGATTATGTCTGTCAAACCGGCGTTGTGGCGTAAGGTTCTCCCAACAATTTGCGATAATTGGATGTGAGAGAAATGCAGTCCTTTAACATTGACAAGCTACCAGTTTGGACATTATCGAAAAAGTTTAGCCTCATATTTCATTGTTCTACTTGATGGACGAAATTTAACAGGAATTTGTTTGGTACAGAAGTTCAATGTACATGTTCTGATAGACGTATGCGTTGATATTTTCGCTGTATTGAGAACATATATGATTAATATTATATATATTATATAGCAGACGCTAAATCTCCTTACTAAGCATTGCATGTTAGCATGTGCATCACATTAATGTTTCAAATATTTCGGCTTCCAATCTTTGACCCCGGTTTGATTTCGGAAAAGAAAACAGTGACAGTTTCCCAATATATCATGCTTTTCACTGGAGCCGACTAAAGATGATCGGGTGGTCAGGCTTGTTGAATTGGTTGACTGTCTGTCATCGTGCCCCGACTGCGGAGGTCACTTGTTTGTCCAGTCCAAACTCAATTACACACCGGCCTCCGTGGTATTAGCTGGAATATTGCTGCGGCTTAAAACATTTACTCATTAAACTGGGTTTATCCCGACAATACAATTTATCTGTTATTTTGTTAACAATCATCACATTACATATTTGTTTGACGAGTTTAAGATGTTTTTATTTATAATTGTTTGTCATAAGCAACAGGATATTTTTTTCACTCATCGTTTCAAAACACGCATGAACCGTGACGATTCGGGTTACAATAGGTCTTCAGCAACCCATGCTTGTTGAAAGAGACGAATATGCGTTTCGTAAGAGGCGACTAACGAGATCGGATGGTTAGGCTCGATGACTTGCTGTATGCATTGTTTCCCAATTGCGTGGATCGATGCTTATGACATCAATCACTTGACAGTCTGGTCCAGACTCGGCTTATTTAAAGACCGTCGTCATACAGCTGGAATAATGCTGAGCGCGGCGTTAAACAACAAACAAACTTATATATCTATGGATACCTACATGACAAAATTGCAAATCACCCTATGATCATTACAGCAATATGTACGTGTGTCTGGGTGCATATGAGAGGACGGGGCTAGCTTCATGCGTCTGACAGCTTGTCACTTCACCAGTCTACCACGTAAATGTGTTCAGACAATAATTATAAGGTAAAGCTTAACAAAACGCAAACCCCGTAAAATTATTTCACCATTAGCGTGCCGGTTGTTGATATATTTTCAATTTGAGTATGTGTCACCAGCTCTTTCGCAACACCACGTGTGGATACAAAGGCGGGATAGATCACAAGCACCTTATGCTTGCCGAGAGCGATCTGTGATAACAATTGCATCCCCGATAATCCAGGTATTATGAATGTCCTGGACCCATGTGCTGACATCTCTCAGTTCTGCGTCTGATTATAAAAACCTGTCCAATCAAATTACATACATGAGCGAGAGAAATTATGCGCGCAGTTATTGTAGCTGTTCGTTGCTCAACATTTCGCGAATTCCTGGTGTCATCACTATTTGATAGTGATTCATACATACGCTTATAGTAAAGTCGGGATCTTACAATGGCCTCTGCGTTTAGGAAAGAGTTCTTATGATTATGGACAGGTTTTCGTCGGTTTAATTTACGTTCATGAAAACGAAGAATACCAAGATTTACTAAGATATATCATGTTCACTTGTAGAATATATTCATACTCCTAAAATACAATTATACCGAAATGCCTTACGATTTCTGTGGCTTCATATATGTACGTCTGTACCCCTGTACGTCTGTATCCCTGCACAACTAACCCCTTACGGCCTTGCTCACTGGAAATGTTTTGTTGGTGTACTGCTCACTGGAAATGTTTTGTTGGTCTACTGCTCACTGGAAATGTTTTGTTGGTGTACTGCTCACTGGAAATGTTTTGTTGGTGTACTGCTCACTGGAAATGTTTTGTTAGTCTACTGCTCACTGGAAATGTTGTGTTGGTCTACTGCTCACTGGAAATGTTTTGTTGGTGTACTGCTCACTGGAAATGTTTTGTTGGTCTACTGCTCACTGGAAATGTTTTGTTGGTCTACTGCTCACTGGAAATGTTTTGTTGGTCTACTGCTCACTGGAAATGTTTTGTTGGTCTACTGCTCACTGGAAATGTTTTGTTGTTCTACTGCTCACTGGAAATGTTTTGTTGGTCTACTGCTCACTGGAAATGTTTTGTTGGTCTACTGCTCACTGGAAATGTTTTGTTGGTCTGCTGCTCACTGGAAATTATTTGTTGTTCTACTGCTCACTGGAAATGTTTTGTTGGTCTACTGCTCACTGGAAATGTTTTGTTGGTCTACTGCTCACTGGAAATGTTTTGTTGGCCTACTGCTCACTGGAAATGTTTTGTTGGTCTGCTGCTCACTGGAAATGTTTTGTTGGTCTCATGCTCACTGGGAATGATTTGTTGGTCTACTGCTCACTGGAAAATGTTTTGTTGGTGTACTGCTCACTGGAAATGTGTTGTTGGCCTACTGCTCACTGGAAATGTTTTGTTGGTCTACTGCTCACTGGAAATGTTTTGTTGGTCTGCTGCTCACAGGAAATATTTTGTTAGTGTACTGCTCACTGGAAATGTTTTGTTAGTCTACTGCTCACTGGAAATGTTTTGTTGGTCTGCTGCTCACAGGAAATGTTTTGTTGGTCTACTGCTCGCAGGAAATGTTTTGTTGGTCTACTGCTCACTGGAAATGTTTTGTTGGTCTGCTGCTCACAGGAAATATTTTGTTAGTGTACTGCTCACTGGAAATGTTTTGTTAGTCTACTGCTCACTGGAAATGTTTTGTTGGTCTGCTGCTCGCAGGAAATGTTTTGTTGGTCTGCTGCTCACTGGAAATGTTTTGTTGGTCTACTGCTCACTGGAAATGTTTTGTTGGCCTACTGCTCACTGGAAATGTTTTGTTGGCCTACTGCTCACTGGAAATGTTTTGTTGGTCTACTGCTCACTGGAAATGTTTTGTTGGCCTACTGCTCACTGGAAATCTTTTGTTGGTCTACTGCTCACTTGAAATGTTTTATTGGTCTACTGCTCACTGGAAATGTTTTGTTGGTCTACTGCTCACTGGATATGTTTTGTTGGTCTAATGCTCACTGGAAATTATTTGTTGTTCTACTGCTCACTGGAAATGTTTTGTTGGTCTACTGCTCACTGGAAATGTGTTGTTGGTGTACTGCTCACTGGAAATGTTTTGTTGGCCTACTGCTCACTGGAAATGTTTTGTTGGTCTGCTGCTCACAGAAAATCTTTTGTTGGTGTACTGCTCACTGGAAATGTTTTGTTGGCCTACTGCTCACTGGAAATGTTTTGTTGGTCTACTGCTCACTGGAAATGTTTTGTTGGCCTACTGCTCGCAGGAAATGTTTGTTGGTCTACTGCTCACTGGAAATGTTTTGTTGTTCTACTGCTCACTGGAAATGTTTTGTTGGTCTACTGCTCACTGGAAATGTTTTGTTGGTCTGCTGCTCACTGGAAATGTTTTGTTGGCCTACTACTCGCAGGAAATGTTTTGTTGGTCTCATGCTCACTGGAAATGTTGTGTTGGTGTACTGCTCACTGGAAATGTTTTGTTGGTCTGCTGCTCGCAGGAAATGTTTTGTTGGTCTACGGCTCACTGGAAATGTTTTGTTGATCTACTGCTCACTGGAAATGTTGTGTTGGTCTACTGCTCACTGGAAATGTTGTGTTGGTGTACTGCTCACTGGAAATGTTTTGTTGGTCTGCTGCTCGCAGGAAATGTTTTGTTGGTCTACGGCTCACTGGAAATGTTTTGTTGGTCTACGGCTCACTGGAAATGTTTTGTTGGCCTACTGCTCGCAGGAAATGTTTTGTTGGTCTACTGCTCACTGGAAATGTTTTGTTGGTCTACTGCTCACTGGAAATGTTTTGTTGGCCTACTGCTCACTGGAAATGTTTTGTTGGCCTACTGCTCGCAGGAAATGTTTTGTTGGTCTACTGCTCACTGGAAATGTTTTGTTGGTCTACTGCTGACTGGAAATGTTTTGTTGGTCTACTGCTTACAGGAAATGTTTTGTTGGTCTCATGCTCACTGGAAATGTTTTGTTGGTCTGCTGCTCACTGGAAATGTTTTGTTGGTCTACTGCTCACTGGGAATGTTTTGTTGGTCTACTGCTCACTGGGGTGGGTTCTTTTCAGCTTCCTGTCTACTGGGTAAGAGCTTGAGTTGGGTCCCCTGTTTGACAGCCTCCAAGGTGCCGTCTTTCCAAACAGAGCATTTCCTAGCGCTTATTGACGGCGGGTACACAGTAAAAATGTGTTTAGACCCTGACAAAAGCGTTTCCTTGTCCCTTTTTTTAATTATGTTTATATTCTAAGCATAGTTAGAATATTGGGGTAATACACAATGATATGCATTCTTGTCGTACACATGTTTAAATTCCAAACAAGTTTAAGCTCATGTTTAGATTATCCCCTGGATGTTGTGTTTAGGCTGTGTGTGTAGATAGAACACACAAATGTGTATTCCGTTAAGGATTTAACACATCTAAACATGTCTTGTATGTGTTTTCATTCTAAATGCATTTTCACAGTGTAGGATCCGGGGTAGAATAGGTCTTCAGCGACCCATGCTTGCCACAAAAGGCGTCTATGCTTGTCGTAAAAGGCGACTAACGGGATCGGGTGGTCAGGCTCGAGGACTTGGTTGATGCATGTCATCGTATCTCAATTGCGTGGGTCGATGCTCATGATGTCAATCACTGGATTGTCTGGTCCAGACTCGATTATTTACAGACCGCCGTCATATAGCTGGAATATTGCTGAGTGCGGCGTAAAACAACACACCAACCAACCAAATCATTCGTCGACTGTGTTGATCGTTGCTCATGTCGTCAACATGGCCTTGGCCAGACCAGATTATTAACATGCCACGTGATACAGTGAACATTCACTCACTCACTCACTTTACGATGTACAATACATAATGGAATCATGGTTGAGGACCGGATGAGAACATGCCATTATGAATCACAGGTTTTCATGGCAAAGATATAGGCATTACCACCAGTTTGTCAGGGTAATAAATTATTGAGTGATATGTACTTGTATAATTTTTGGTTGTTGTTTAACGCCGTTCTCAGCAATACTCCAGCTGTATAACGGCGGTCTGTAAATAATCGAGTCTGGTCCATACAATCCAGCGATTGATTTCATGAGCATCGAACCACGCAATTAGGATCGACAACATTCATCAAACCAAGTCAGCGAGCCTGACCACCCGATCCCGTTAGTCGCCCCTTACGACAAGCATAGTTGCCTTTTACGACAAGCATAGTTGCCTTTTACGGCAAGCATGGGTTGCTGAAGACCTATTCTATCCCGGGTCTTCCAATATATATTGGGTATATACTCTGGAAATATAGAAACGCCGTACGGATCAGAGACGTTTTACAAGCGTCGCGGGGAACGTTATGCCCGAAACTGCAAACAGGAAGTGGACACATTTAGCGGTGGTAGTGAGTTTATGTTGGCAGTCATCACCTACACTGGTAGAACAGACTTGGTGCAAGTCCAAGGGAATTTAACGGCACACGGTTACACGGATGGGATTCTTCGGCCACACGTCCTTCCCATTATGCAACAAGTGAACGTCATTTTCCATCAAGACAACGTTCGACCTCACACGGCAAGACTGACAACAGCCTTTTTGTGGAATCACAAGTCCAAGCCCAATCGAACATTAATGTTTTGTTTCTTTGTTGTTTAACGCCACACTCAGCAATATTCTGGTCTGTGAATAATCGACTCTGCTACTCTAAGCTACTGAGAATAAATCCACAATCCATGAACGGGAGTCCTGGTGACGTGTTAATTAGGTAGCCAATCCTCTGTGTAAAGACCCACCCCAAAACTTTGCTATGACACGCTGCAGCTGATGACGTGAACTGGGCAAATCGCTCCGATTATGTGATACTTGATCTGTCAGCAACCTACCTTGTCTCGTGGGATATGTTTACGATTTGCGTGATTTGAGCGATATCCAAAGGCTTGAAGAACCAAAGAAACAGGTGACCTAAAACAGGACACAATGGAATTCATTTTCTGATAATGACAGCAGTGTTGTAACGAATTATGAATTATGGATGGAAAAAATCCTTAACATTAACACGAAAATGTGCACCTCGTTATGTGATTAAGCCGCAGCTTGGTGTGAGACCCTGATGATTCTGTTTTAGGGGACGTACCGAGACACGCTGACATATTGGTAGTCTGTAATACAGACTCTGAAACGAAAAATCGAAAATATGATAAACCCTTCGTATTATGGAATGGAAATATAAGACAACTCCTCTCCTACCTAACTTTTAATTATGTTTCGTCTACCTTCCGTAGCAAATAAAATGATAGTACCTGGATGTCAAACATTGAACATGTTTTGTCCCTTTTTTCATAATCTCTTGAAGAAGGTTCGTCCCTGATTGGAAATATCTGTGATCACATTGCATGACAGCTAAACCCAGAGAGTTATGGTTAGATTTATTAACAACAAAATAATGTCATGATACATCAATTTAATTGTATCTACAATACCATACCAGAAGTAACAATGGTATCCATTTCCGGGTTTAATGAGTATTCGAGGCCCGTACATTTCATTGCAACCGACGGCGTTATATTAAAAATCAAAGAATTAATTCAAAGATTAGATTATGTATATATTCAACATATTCATATTCTAAGGGGATTGTGTTGCAGCCTGTCTCTGTGGGGATTGTATTGCAGCCTGTCTCTATGGGGATTGTATTGCAGCCTGTCTCTATGGGAATTGTATTGCAGCCTGTTCCTGTGGGGATTATATTGCAGCCTGTCTCTGTGGGGCTTATATAGCATCCTTCATCTATGGGGATTATATTGCTTCCTGTCTGTGATGATTATATTGAAGCCTATCTGTGAGGATTATATTGCTGCCTGTCTCTGTGAGGATTATATTGCAGCCTGTCTCTGTTGGGATTATATTGCAGCCTGTCTCTGTTGGGATTATATTGCAGCCTGCCTCTGTGGGGATTATATCGCAGCCTGTCTCTGTGGGGATTAAATTTGCAGCCTGCCTCTGTGAGGATTATATTGCAGCCTGCCTCTGTGGGGATTATATTGCAGCCTGCCTCTGTGAGGATTATATCGCAGCCTGTCTCTGTGGGGATTATATTCCAGTCTGTCTCTGTGAGGATTATATTACAACCTGCCTCTGTGGGGTTTATATAGCATCCTGCGTCTATGGGGATAATATTGCAGCCTATCTCTATGGGGATTGTATAGCATCCTGCGTCTTTGGGGATTATATTGCAGCCTGCCTCTGTGGGGATTATATAGCCGCCTGCCTCTGTGAGGATTATATCGCAGCCTGTCTCTGTGGGGATTATATAGCCGCCTGCCTCTGTGGGGATTATATCGCAGCCTGTCTCTGTGGGGATTATATTACAACCTGCCTCTGTGGGGTTTATATGGCAGCCTGTCTCTGTGGGGCTTATATAGCATCCTGCGTCTATGGGGATAATATTGCAGCCTATCTCTATGGGGATTGTATAGCATCCTGCCTCTGTGGGGCTTATAATAGCATCCTGCCTCTGTCGGGTTTATATTGCAGCCTGTCTGTGGGGATCATATAGCATCCTGCCTCTGTGGGGATTATATAGCATCCTGCCTCTGTGGGGATTATATGGCATTCTGCTTCAGTGGGGATTTATATTGCATCCTGCTTCTGTTGGGATCATATAGCAGCCTGCCTCTGTGAGTGTGTGTAAAGGATACAGCACGCTCCCGATGGACGGTTTCGTTGCAAATGTGAACAGATCCCGATCCCGACTGTTAACAATTGTAACCAAACCCGAGAGAGAGTCATATCTGCCCTATCAACCAATATTAAAATCTGAAACAAAATTCATTAGCAAAAATGTTTCAAATACACTCTAAATGAACGTTATGAAACGGACGTAAAATATATTTTGCTGGCGTACATAAGCGAGTCTTAAAAGCGTAATGATTTAATTTGGACTTCAAGTCCAAAGGAACACAAAGACATGTGTACAAAGTACTGACTTAATGATTGCAGGCACATGTAGCTAGAAAATATTTCAAGGAATTGTGATTAACTTTGCCGTGTTAGATGTATTTGAAACGGCATTTTATTTCATTCTCCTTGTAATCGAGTAAACGAAACAGTTGAAACATAAGAGAAAGATGAGATAATTCATGACCTGGAACACATGGTATGTTGACTTGTCACATCAATATTGTTGGTACGTTGTTTGTTCCGTCTATATGTCGCTCTTTTCCAGAACCAAGACTTCATATAGTAAGTTATGACGTCACGTAGATCGTCTCTATATAAACAGTACGAGTCCAAGACACAGAAGAGGTTCATGAGGTAGGTATTACGTGAAAATATATATACATTACTTTCCCATTAACGTCTTGTTGGTGGCCTTGTTGATTATCATTGTAGGAATTGTTCAAATTGGTGGTTATGCATTCAAGTTCTTCAGTTCATGAAAAGGAGTGCCCTCTTAGGTGCAACAATTCGCTGTGTAGCGTTGCGTCCCTTATGCGAGGATTTTGTTTGTCCCAAACAATTGTCCCCGTATATTCTTGAAAATATAATTATCCTTCAGACTGTGAAAATAAATTGCCTGCCACAAAAATTACATGGTTGCAAGATGGGGTTGTTTTTTCAAACAAATTCAGGCTCATTGTTTTAAATAAGAAACAACATCAAATGATCGGTCCCTTTCGATCGTGAACTCGATTCGCTTTGGTTGGTTGGTTTGTTGTTTAACGCCGCACTCAGCAATATTCCAGCCATATGACGGCGGTCTGTTAATAATCGAGTCTGGACCAGACAATCCAGTAATTAATATCATGAGCATCGATCCATGCAATTGGGATCGATGACATGCATCAACAAAGGCAGCGAGCCTGACCACCCGATCCCGTTAGTCGCCTCTTACGACAAGCATAGTCACCTTTTACGGCAAGCATGGGTTGCTGAAGACCTACTCTACCCCGGATCTTCACGGGTCGAACTCGATTCGCAGAATCACCCTGATTATGATTCCTAGTTTGTCAGCGGCTAATGCGTGATCATTGATGCAGAATGAATGCAACAAAGACTTTTTAAGAGGACACAAATATACATTTACTTTTATCGAAATTTCAGGGCCAAAACGTAAACTGATCATTAAAATACAGTGGCCTCTCACTTACAAATTGTTAAATGACACTATCCCTACTGGCATTTGTGTTTATCACAGATGTTATAATTATAACCAACTGTCATATTCATGAACCCTATACTTAATTTCCAGTATTTCAACAGATATGTTATTCGTCTTTTTTCTGGTTACAAAGGGAAATCTGTCTTTCAAAAGAGAACAGGGAAGTCTTGATCTACATTTCACTGGGACAGGCTTCTCCAGCCTGTGATCATAAGAATTCGACACACATACATGTAGATCGAAATTGTAATGCAAATCCAACACCTTACGGGTCTCTCTTGGCGCTGGCAGCATCATTCCCATAAAGGGCCGTCTAATCAAAGGAAATATATCACTCTTGTTGAATTTTTTATCCAGTTTTCTACCTGTTTGGATGAATGTATCTTTTTCAGAATAAAAGAATATGTCAAGAAACGGCCAATTCCATTTCTTTTTACCTGCCTTTGGGGATTGTGTGCGATAGAATTTCCAGTTTTCTCTCCGCCCAGCGTAAAGTTCATATTCTGGCCCCAGGATGCTCACGAATTTCAGGAGGGAAGGTTTGTCCTTGTCCTCGACAATGATGTCAACATCGTCATCCCATGGAATTATGCCGTGATGAAAGTAGGAACCATACAAAGTTCCTGCAAAGAGGAAATAGGTGATGTTTGAAGACACGACTTTGCTGAAAGTTTGGATGAGGTCCCGAAACTCGGTTTTGTCTTTCTGTGATAATCTTTCATAAAATAGAGACTTTGCTCGTCTCTCAGCTTCCGTATAAGTCTTACTGTTTCCATTATCGAGTTCGCTGACGAGACATCCGTCCTTTCCTTCCTTAATGTCTCCCATTGTTGCAATATCTCTTTCGAAATGTTCTTCCATATATTTTCTAAGGTTTCTTGCAGTGTACTGTATATCAATGTTTCTACTTTCTCCTGCATTATCTCCTGTGAAATCCCCTGTGAAATCCTTTCTCAAATCCTTCTTCGCTTTAGAATAAAGGAAGTACGTACACGGTATGCACACAAGGAACCAAACACAGACAAACACACGCTTTCTTGATAGGAATACTGTTATCATTCTAACACGGAGTCGCTGCAAAGACAAAAGTAATGACACAATTAATAATGTAAGTGTAAAATGAATATATGTATAGCATGACATGAATGAAATACCCGTCTTACAGCATCATGC
The DNA here is from genome assembly GCF_023055435.1 of Haliotis rufescens. NCBI lineage: Eukaryota > Metazoa > Mollusca > Gastropoda > Lepetellida > Haliotidae > Haliotis > Haliotis rufescens. The sequence continues at coordinate 51,851,358 of NW_025963779.1, read as the reverse complement.
ATAAACGAACATAAATACCAACAATTAAATTTGTCGTAATTGGTTGAATTGTTTTGAATTTTTCGCATACAAATATGCTATTTCAAGCACAGAAAGTGGTAAAGTGTCCTCGTCGTGCCTTTGTCGGTTTCCTGTTATTCATACGATATCTCGTATATCTTAATCATAATTGTTAACATCATTAATTTCGACTTTTGATATCATGTACCAACCTGTATTGCTTTCTTTGTAACCCATATACAAATAAATTAAATCTTGTTATAATATCATTTGTAATTTGATTAATCTAAATGTAGCAACAACAACATCTATTAATGGCTTCACAATACGTTCAAGGTACTAAAATATAGAAACTATAGTTGATAGGTGAGGTGAAATGGGGTTTAACGTCGCGTCCAAGATTATTGCACTTATATAGCGACGTGCATGTACTTGTGTGTGTGTGTGGCTGCTTGTACTAGTCCGGACTGATGCCGATTTATAGTGCTAGCACACTGAGATACAATGCCGCAGTTTAACATGAATACCCCACTCAGACACAATATACTGATTCCGAGCCGACCAGTCCTTGTTTTCGCCCCTTAATGCCGAGCGCCCAGCTGGGTTACAACAAGTACCAACTTTTTACGTCTTTTGGTATGACGCGGCCGGGGATCGAAGCCCGGACCTTCCGCTCTCCGGTCGGACGCTCTACCATTAGACCACGGAGGCGGTCCATCAAATAGATGTAATATCACATGACAAAACGGCAAAAATGTTAACGTTATGCTTCGTCTGTGTGATTTTAACTGCAGCTAAATACATCTGCCTCTTTCTACAATTAAAGATCTGGGTTTCGCTGTCGTGACATCCTCACTTTCATTTTCAGTGACGATACTCGAAGCACTGAGATCGCTTTCTGAAGCGGACACCTTGTGTCTATTCGAAGATGTACGGCATGGGTACAATGTGTGAAGCCCATTCTGGTGTTCCCCGCCGTGATATTGCTGGAATATTGCTAAAAGCGGCGTAAAACCATACTCACTCACTCGAAGATGTACACATATGCATTAATTATATACTGAACAACAAACATTCCTGTGACATTGAATAAGATTTAATGAAAAGTTATGTTTTTTACCAAATCTGAAACAATTTCAGAAAATGCGTTATTTCATATAAAAAAACATGAACATGCCAAAATGTCAATTTACAAATCAATAGCGTATGTGTCCACCTCTGGTTGTGATGCAAGCAACACATCTTCGTCTCATGGAATGGACCAGGCGTCGCACAAAGTCCTGTGGTATATCTGTCAATATCTGCTGGAGCATGTATCGAAGTTCCTGGAGTATCTGTGGAACACGTGGTTGACGATCCATCTCATCCCACATGTGCTCGATTGGTGTGAGATCAGGGGAGCGAGCCGGCCAGGGGATGACATTCACGTTGTTTTGTTGAAGAGAATGCTGAACAAGTCGAGCAATATGAGGCCGGGCGTTGTCATGTTGAAAGGTAATGCCTGGACCATAACGCAAAAACGGTAGCACAACAGGGCCGATGGTCTCGTCGCGGTAGCGCTGTCCATTGAAATTTCCCTCTACCACTATCAAACAGGTCCTCTGTCTTGCTGTAATCCCATCCCATACCATAACGCTGCCGCCCCCAAACCGATCTTCTTCCATGGCACAATGATTGACGTAACGTTCACCTCGACGTCGGTACACTCGAATCCGTCCATCGCTGTGGCTGAGATGAAAACGAGACTTTTCAGTGAATAGAATTTGTCCCCACTGCATGGCCGTCCAGCGTACACGCTGCCTGCACCACTGTAGACGTGCTTGACGGTGGTTTCCTGTCAAAATGGGACGTCTGGCGGGTCTTCTGGCGACAATCCCTGCACATCTGAGGCGACGACGTACGGTTTGTGATGATATTCGTCGAAGGCCAGGGATGCTTCTTGCAGTCACTGTTGCTGGCTGGAATCGATTTCGTAGGTGTGTTGTTCGAATCCAGTTGTCTTGTCGATTATTGGTTACGCGTGGCCTGCCACTCCGAGGATGGTCTCTGACTGCATTCGTCTGTTGCCAACGTTGTCATAATAACCAGATGGTGTTATATTGTCTTCAAACATCACGTTGACGCGATCCTGCTTCAAGCATACCAATGGCTCGCAGACGCTCATTTTCGGACAGGCGTGGCATTTCGTAATGTTGAATAATTGCGTAATTTTGTTGTTTTTCTGAGTGGTTGTTGTCAGCACGATGCTAAACAATGCATATGGAATCCCGTTAACGCACATGTTTTTATACCAATTCTTGGGTAGTGAAATGCATGGGGCTTGCATAAAAGTCAACTTTTGCATGGAATGCATGCTTTTCTGTAGCAGTTGCGTTTTTGTGACTATATTCCATACATGTACTACCATATTAAAAACCAAACTTTACTTGTTTGAAAAATACACTAAAATATTGGTGTGACAGGAACTTTTGGTGTTGAGTATATTTTGAATATAAAATATTGCATACTAAGCTTTGCATTTGAAATTTGGTTTGAAATAGAATTAGTTCATCAGTTGTTATAACAAATATTTACCTTAATTTTTTTATGGTCTGACTTTGTTGTTCACACTGCAAACACGAACACGTCAATTTTTCAAGAACGTATCCGGAAAAGCGTCGATTACCGAGCACCATGATATAGATGGCATCACTCCAACACTGATTATATATACTATACAGTTGTACAAAGTACAGGAGCTAATGATGTTTCTTACTGGGAATATGTTACTTAAGCATCATATAAATACTTCCATGTACTATATTATAGAGAGATTAGGCGCACATGTTTAACGCTGCACTCACTTATATTACAGCTGTCGTCGTTGATGCATGTCATTGTTTCCCAATTGCGTGGATCGATGCTCATGATGTCAATCACTGGGTTGACTGGTCCAGACTCGATTATTTACAGACCGCCGTCATATAGCAGGAATAGTGCTGAGCGCGGCGTTAAACAACAAACCAAACCAAACCGAAAAGATTGTAATCACAACACACCAAACCTAGCTATATGCATAAGTACAGAAATGATACCAAGTTGAGAGATGGTAACGGACAGAACAATCAACCGCCACTTACCCAGTTCTTGATATCCTTTCCTTCTCTACGTAGTCAGGGAGTCAGATCTCCAGACGTTCTCTTGCTCTCAACTCGCAATATGCTGCCGGTTCTCCCTTTGCTCTCCTCGAGTTATCTGCCTTCCCTGCTGACCACCTCTGTATATGAAGGGTAAGGGTATTTATCCTTTTGACTTGACGGCCCTGAGTTTACAGGTTGTTTACTTGTTTCTGCGTGATGGCCTTTTAATTGTCTGGCCATGTATCAACTTTGTGTAGTAAATAGTCTGTCCAGACAAAGATAATTTAAATAGACAAATGTAAATTGTATATCTCCCTGCTTGGATCAGTTTCATGTATGACCTCCATATCGTCTTCAGCTTCTGTGCCAAAGAGAAAACTCAGTGCTTTTCCAACAAAAAACAGAACACAACTCACCCCCTATATATCATCAAAATCCCCCGAAGCGCCACTTCCTAAAACATCCAGTGTGACGAAAAGATAAATAGGAGTATGTGTAACAAAACTCAACTGTCTGATTATCTCTTGAAGAAACGTAGCATTGTGTTCTGTCAATATAACGGCATCATAGGTAGGTCGAACGTGTAATGATTTGAAGACACAGGATGGAGGATCACACTTGATTTGTGTAATATGCTTTAATATGAATCGAACAGCTGTTCAGCCATGTCTTGTACGAAATAACAATGGGCTTACTGCGCGCACGTCAATGACTTCCGTTGGAAGTTGTTTCGCTACGGGCATGGTCTATAGATCAAATACAAGACGAAACAGATCAGCTGCAAATGTCAGAATAAACCAGTCGCCGAGAAATTCATTAAAAGGTGTTACTTTTGGTGAGTGAAAACAAGAAAAAAAACAAGTGAATTTGTGTTTTATCAGAATATACCTGTAAAAGAACGATACAAATTTATCTCCAAGGTAGAAAATTAAGGCACTTAGAAACATAAATATGTAATTTAGGATGTTAAATGATTTGCAAATGCAGACCTCTCATTGTTAACCAGTTATATGCAGATAGCAAATTGTTAAGCATCTTAATTTAACAAGGTTATTTTATCTTCGTTTCAGAACTGACGTCTTATTCTCTCTTAGCTCTATCTTAAGCAGGAATTCTCTCTCTCATGAGTGTAATTTGTTTTGATGGCTATTTTAGCGGCGTGTCCTTTAAGTACGATTCAAAAGAAGCTGTGCTTGCCAATGGATCCAGAACATTTAAAATAATATATTTGTAGAACTGCGATGAAATATACTGGATAATTGAGGATGAATGGTGAGGTAGTGTCTTGATTCCTATGTGTATGTCAGGGTGCACACTGCATCATTTAGGTGATGAGGAGTCTTGAGGCACAAGCCAATCCATACGCTAGGGCTTTGGAGCAGCGCTCTATGTAGACTTTGGTCAAATACTTCTTTTTTAAATCATAAGTTTTCATATTTGACCCCAGGGTTGACAATGTAAATGATAAAGAGCTGTTAACAAATACCTTGGATTGCTTCCCCACCGCCCCTCTGCTCGTGAATTGTATGCTGAAACTAATTCTGTCCCTTTTGTGACAAGAGACTGTGTACGGTAAAGCTCCAACTTATTTGTGTAATATTCTTTCTGGTTATGTTACGGTGGGTAATAATCTAAGAAATTCTTTAGAATTTAAACCTATTAAAGAAAGGACAACTTTCAATGTAAAATCGTTCCTATCTAGCACTGTAGATCTTTACCAGAGGAAGATATTAAATCAATACCATCCTTAAGTAGTTTTACAGACACGATTACGTCGAAATAAGGACATAATTTTTTATTCGATATCAATGTTGGAAATAGATTCAACTTAAGCCATTGTGAGAAATCATATGTTTTATTTTACAAATGGTTATGGTATTTTTTTTTAAAAACAGCCTTATGTGGTAACGTTGAAAAATGTGTACAAGAAAACATAGAAATTGTTTAATCTGTACATATAAACACCGACAAAAGAAACGCGAATACCATACATGTTGGTGAATATGTGAAGAATTTCTCATATTCAAGATATTTGAGATTGGTTCGATGCAAAAACGAACATTCTGTTATGGTTTGTGAACCGACGCTCATGAATGCATCACATGTGACGTCATAGATCCATAGTAGAAGATCCAAGTTTGGAAATCACGTGCAGGATATCGTGATAAGAATAAAGACACGCTGTGGTAGCACTTGACTGATTGTTAGTTTTGTCATTAAGTGGTACGCATTGGAAACATCTCTTCTCAACGTACATACTGCTCTATATATTTCCATGGTTCGCGTTTCATTTGGCAGTAAGTATATATTTATGTCAGAAACTGGCACATATGATTAACCAATACGGTTTTATATGTCAAATATTTGTACATTCGAATCTGCAATATGCAGAGATTTCTGTTGGAAATGGAAAGGTTTTGACGCTCTCTCTCTCTCTCTCTCTCTCTCTCTCTCTCTCTCTCTCTCTCTCTCTCTCTCTTTCTCCCTCTCCCTATCCCTCTCTCTCTCTCTCTCTCTCGCTCTCGCTCTCTCTCCCTCTCCCTCTCTCTCTCTCTCTCTGGCCCATAGACCCCTGTACAGTGTACCTTGTTACCGGTACCATGGCCAATACACACACACCTGTACTATGCACTGCTTTCCTGAAACATGGCCTATATGCCATGTTCCCTTTTTTAATTACCATGGCCAATATGCTCTTTACCGTGTATCCTGTCGTCAATAACGTGGCCTAAAAGCATTTACCGTGGACACTGTCACCAACACCATTACCTATATATTTTGTACCCTTTTAACAATGCCATTGTCAATACACCATTTACCATATATCATATTCTCAATAACATGCACCCTATTTCCATTACCAGCCACCATGTTCTCAATCCCGTGCTCTCAATACTCTGTTCCTGATACCATGCACCCTGTTCCCGATACCATACACTCTATCCCCAATACCATGCACCCTATTCCCGATACCATACACTCTATCCCCAATACCATGCACCCTGTTCCCGATACCATACACTCTATCCCCAATATCATGCACCCTGTTCCCGATACCATACACTCTATCCCCAATATCATGCACCCTGTTCCCGATACCATACACTCTATCCCCAATATCATGCGCCCTAATCCCGATACCATACACTCTATCCCCAATATCATGCGCCCTATTCACGATACCATACACTCTATCCCCAATATCATGCGCCCTATTCACGATACCATACACTCTATCCCCAATATCATGCGCCCTGTTCCCGATACCATACACTCTATCCCCAATATCATGCACCCTGTTCCCGATACCATACACTCTATCCCCAATATCATGCACCCTGTTCCCGATACCATACACTCTATCCCCAATATCATGCACCCTGTTCCCGATACCATACACTCTATCCCCAATACCATGCACCCTGTTCCCGATACCATACACTCTATCCCCAATATCATGCGCCCTATTCACAATACCGTTGGCCGTTCTCCCTGTAACTCGCACCGTATACACATGCAATGTAGTATTATGATTCTAATACCATGGACGATATCCTTTGTAAACTTTACTTATTGCATGTACCCTGTAACATCTTTTATGTAACCTGTACCTACAGTGTGCACTACATCATTGTCAATGTGTGCCTGGAACATGACCTAACTACCGTCCCCGGGCTTGCACCATCTACACCACACTCATTGTTACTCGACACCTTTACTGCAATACGTGGAAGGATTTAAATATCGGATTTATATTTTACGACGCCATTACCCCAATCTCGAATGAGATTTAACTTTATTGGGTAGCTGTGAAATGTAACAGTTATACTGTTTGCCAATGTTGTTGACACGAGTGAGGCAGTGAGAACCTACAAACGAATATACAGAAAGTTACCATGGCTGATTCAATGTCTGGCGGATCTAAAGTAGAGTGGAGACTGCAGCCATAGCAGAGTCAAAGATTGACTGGGACAAACGCAAATCACATGTTGCTTTCACCAGGGGGCGCGGGTGGCCCAATCGTCTAAGGCGCTGCAATTCGCTGTGCATAGTTGCGTCCCTTGGGCAAGCCAGAAACCTATGATTGTGGGTTCGAATCCCGGTTCGCCCCGATTATGTTTCTAGGTTTGTCAGAACCATACCCGTGCTCGTGGGTTTCACCGAAGTGGTAAAAGTCTAAGACCTGAATCACTTCGGACTTTCCTCCCACATTATGTTGACTCGTCGTGATATGTCTCGAATACTGTTAAAACCGGCGTTAAGACACAACTAACTCACACACTCACTCACTCAATGTCACCATGAATTCCATAAATTGAGTTAGGTAAATGAAGTTACAAAAATTATAAGTTACAAAGTTCAAAAATACAGATGATTGTTGTCTTTCAATGTTTAATCTTGACTTCCCTGTACATTCTATAGAACGCTACTTATCCCAGGGATGTTCTTTCGATATGCCCGTGGCATATTTTACAGCATATCCTGTTCTGCTTGCAAAGGCATCACGAGAAACGAAGACCCTCACGACGGGAGAAGGGTAAAATGGCACGTTATTGTTGTTACCTCCAAAAGGTGATCTGCACTGATGCCCATGCAATGACTAGATAACACACGTCTGCAACAAGATGATAACATGTCTTTATTCAACAGCAGTACATGTCTTGGACGGAATGGTTTCAATGATACTCATCAAATTCTGAATATAAGGACAACCTTTGGACATTTGGATTATAACACGTAAGTGTAATTCTTTCTCCTCTTTATATGCGAGTGCTGGCTGTGTGTGACTTTAATACCGGTGTCACTCACTGACACAAGGAGTCCTTAGGGAGCGAAAACAGACAGAACTGTAGTTACCTGTCACCTTTTACGTACTATTTAACATGTCGTTTTCCATGTAACCCGTCACTTAAACATGTCGTTTCCTGTAACACGTTCCATAAACATGTCGTTTCCTGTAACCCGTTACATAAACATGTCGTTTCATGTAACCCGTTACATAAACATGTCGTTTCATGTAACCCGTTACATAAACATGTCGTTTCATGTAACCCGTTACATAAACATATCGTTTCCTGCAAGCCGTTATATATACATATCGTTTCCTGCAACCCGTTTCATATACATGTCGTTTCCTGTAACCCGTCACTTAAACATGTCGTTTCCTGTAACCCGTTCAATAAACATGTCGTTTCCTGTAACCCGTTACATTTACATGTCGTTTCCTGTAACCCGTTACATAAAAATGTCATTTCTTGTAACCCGTTACATATACATGTCGTTTCCTGTAACCCGTTACATAAACATGTGGTTTCCTGCAACCCGTTACATGAACATGTCGTTTCCGAACCCCTTTACATTAGCATGTCTTTAGCTTTCACACGTTACATTAACTTGTGTTACTTGTACTTGCGTTAATGTGTCATAACTTACCAACCATTACACCCGATATTTTCATATATTGCACTTTAGCATAATCAAAGCTGTTTGCTCAGCTAAAGAAATATGGCATCGTTTAGAATGAGCGATCAACTGTTCGTGAAGTTACATGCATATATCATTAACATTTCGTCATCATAATGAAAGGCTGACCTCAGTTAAAGTTTAACATTTCTTACATTATCCTTTATAAAATAACATGTACCAGACATCATAACATCTCTAAACTCTGCAGCCTATGATGTCTCGTGTCTGTGACTTTCGAAACAGATGATCACACAGTCCTCGTGTCTCGTTTGCTATTCTCTTCGTCACTAAACACCAGGTTTTCGATAGACGACGTGTGGCAGAACTATATTGGGATATGAAGGATATGTGGGTAACTATCAACAAGGCGAAACCGAGCCCCATTGATATCGCAAGCGTTGCTTTTAATCGCGATAAAGGACTGTGACTCATCCTCTCTCTATCTTAGGGTACAGCCACGAACAGGGAACAGTTTGTGCAAACGTTTCACTTTCCACTCAACGTCCACGGACCCACATCCCAGCGTCTGTGTAAATACTGACGTATATGCACTGAACGACACTCTTGTACAAAGTGCATTGGTTGAAGTGAATTATCAGGGTATAATGGTACTACATGTGACCCGAATGACGAACTCCAGTCGGACCAAAGCCTGTGGCTGTGCTCTAAGGATTGAGACATTTCAGAGACCAGGTAATCAGATTGCCGTGGCCCTAAATAGCAGATAACACCACTGCGTTGCGTTAAATTCATAACGGGTTATTTAATGTTGTTGAGTCATCTATCAAGTACACACACACACACACAGTCCGCAAAGAGTGGTAAGAGCAAACTGATTTTAAAATGTTAGATTAAATAATTATATTTCTTCATTGTCAGATAAGCAAATTTGATGGTGTTAAACGTGATACATTTCGATTCTGCCGTTCACAATGCAGATAATCATGTCAGAAAAAATCGTATGGCGTGAAACCCTGTTAAGCCGGACGTTACCGTTCCGAGTTAAATCGCCCGGATTAACAAAGGTCCGGATGAACGAATCATGGGTGCGTGGTATTGTCCTTTAAGTGCATATAAACCACCCCGTTCTGATTACGGGGTTCTCGGTCTCATTGTACAGTGAAACACTGTCGACAATCGAGACATCTCGACATCCCAGGTAGGGGGAACCAAAGGGACATTAGTACGTGCACTTGACTCGTTAATCCGGACATTTGTTCATCTGGACAATTTCATTTGGTGCGATACTGACCGGGTTAACGAAGTTTTAATGAATGTGCAAAACGTGCATTACAAATGATGATACCAATTGAAATGGTGAATGAGAAAAATATATGGCGCAATGAGCTCCACTTAAGAAAACACAACATGCGCACATGTTAAAATCTCATGGGCTTGAAACGTCCCAGCAACAATCAAACAAGAGTTTAGCTAACATTTTGGGACATGGACATAGTGTAGATCTTTGGCTCAGGAGACAAACAGTACCTGCGTCACTGTATGACGTGCCTTCTCCAAGAACGGCATATCAGTCTGTGTCGAGAAACTAACACCATCATCAGCACGGGCAGTTATTTACCTGACATTTAGGGATACACATTGTTTTTCGTACCTAAGTTAATTAAGACGTCATGCTTAAATCTGCATGAACCTTTCAAATTGGTGACAACATTTTCAGGGGGCAATGAATGCAATTTCCTTCATTTTAACACATGAAAATACTTTCCCGATCTTAAGTGAAAGGTCTCTTAAATATAAAAAAAATATATTAAAACTAATCTACATTACGTTTGACATACCCATGAACAGAATAAGTTAATTGATGCATTTAAGATGGCTGCACGATATAAACAGTGGAGGCGGATAGTAAAAGTGATGTCTCTGATAACCTTTGGTTCAGTCCTTTGGTCAGCTTGCACGACATCTAAGCTGAGCTTACAGTTTAATGTAACAGTCCTTGGAACCAGCATTTATACACCTGGGAAAAGATACAGCATAACGCCTTCTTTATGATCATCTTTCACGAACGTTAATGCGTCATTTTAAATATGTGCATGACATTGATCTTATATGATAAATGTACAAAATACAGCAAGAACCCCTTGGCGGTACAAGAACACTGAATGGCCTTCCAGATGGCCTCGGGTACTGAGTCATGTCAAATGACACAAGAGGCAGAGGGATCAATGGGAAGCATCGTCAAATAGCTAGTGCCAAGGATCAGTTACAAAATATGGCATGAAGTAAACAATCTTGATTTCTGTATTTCAATGTAAGTATGTCACTTTGTAAACAAAAATAAAAGTGTTTTTGTCATTATGAAAGGATACGATTTCTATAACAAAATGTATATGAAACTTTACAGTAAGCGGTGCCAGATGCATTAAAGCCTCGAGCAATACATGCTTCAAACGATGATATAGGAACATGTATTGAAGCAAAATCGACAATAACTCTTGTCAGGATTCTGTTGGAACAAAGTTGTAACCGATGGTTGTGAACATCCACATCGATGACAAACGTTGCATAATGAAAATGTACGCGGTTATTACATGATGATAAAAAATGTAATAAAGCGGTGATTGGTAAATTGCAAACTTCAAAATTGCATTCATCATACATGTATGTACACTATGAATATACATTCCGCATCTTGTCACACAAAGTAATGTAATGCTTGCAAGTAGATATTTGAAATATCTAATCTGACTTTAAATACGGTTTTTTTAATCAACGTATGTGGTGAGAAAAGACGGGCGATATTGCAAATGTTTTTCTATTTGAGTTTATCCTTAGCCACAAAAGAAGATAAAGATGCATTTCCAACCTGCTGTGTATGTGTTTGAGGGAGTATGGGTTTATGTGCGATATATTTCCTTACGATATGCCATACGTTCCAGCATTGAAAAAACACATCGTTTTCGTGCCGTGATTGGGCTAGTTATAATCGATATACGTTATACGAGTGCATTTATGTTAGCACTGTGTGTGTGTGTGTGTGTGTGTGTGTGTGTGTGTGTGTGTGTGTGTGTGTGTGTGTGTGTGTGTGTGTGTGTGTGTGTGTGTGTGTAAACTGATAACTATGTGAAACTCGCAACTTTGATATGTATGTATGTTATGGTATGTAGTTTAACGCCGCTTTTAACAGTGTTACGGTCATAATACGGCGGTCATTTTCACTGTCGGAATAAATCCCGACATGAGGTGGTAGATGTCTACCGCTCTGGTAAACCCGTGTGTACGGCCTGGTACATAGAAGCATTGCTCCTGTGAGTTTCCGATTCGAACCCTGAAGAAATGGATCCTTGCAGGTAAGGGATGTATACTGTCAGTTTTAAACTTCACGTTATCAAAATTAATGTATATTTAATCCATAATAACTACAGTTGTCAGATTTGATAATCATACTGTAAAACTAAACATAATTGCACGATGCAAGAGCATCCCTGAACTGATCATGAGCGAAGAACTTTCATAATTAAGTAATCAATTTCAACAATAGGTCACTGCATTACAACTTACTGTAGCTGGAACTGTCCCTCGGTGTATGTACATATCAGTCAGTGGGATGGTTTCAATCATAGCATAAAATACAAATGATTAATTACTATTTACACATGCTCGGTAGTGCAGTAGCCGTAATTACTCTGTGTAACCAATAACGGTGGTGTGTTCTGACCCAAAACATAACGTATTTCCTCATATAGACATCCAGTGATTTAATGCAAGACGGAGCTCCGATAAATGTCAGAACACCAACATACGACGGAGCTCCAACAGAGACACGGGAGATCCTATAGTCGTCAGATAATGGAAGAAAGGGGACAAGATCTCTAACAAACGCTGTGTATTTAAACTTTCTTAAGCATCAAGCTTGTGAACTGATTTCTTCAGCGAGAAAACGTGAAGACATTGCTCTCCAATAAGAGCCTGGTCATTATAATGTCCGAAAGATACAACAGGAAGCGTATATCAGAGGGAATACGGTACTTACTGTACCATCGGTAAATTCACTGCGTAATAACGTATATCAATTGTCGTTTGAACGGAGTGCCATAAAATGTTTGCCTAATCTATAACATTAATTAATAACCTTGTATGTAAATATACCGTATTTACACATGTATAATTATGTACAAAGGGTTTGCAGTCATGCGTTGGAATAGCAGGGTGAAGTGGGATGAGTGACCGTGACATTAGACACGCTGTGTATCATTAGATATCAGTTTCAGTGCAAACATTGAGGGAAATAACTATATATTTTTCATGAATACATGATCGAAAGCATAATGGCCATTTTTGGTAGTCAAATTAATGGGTTTTTCTTATTTCAAAGACGATTTTGGATATGTTTGGCAATTGTTTTTGTTGAACGAAAACATATTTGAATTGTTCACTCCATCGTGCCAATACATCATGCGACATCGCCATCGTAGGTATACGATGTGACATGTAATCTTTTCTATCACATGTTATTATATAAAACACAGTCATATAACGACGTCAATACACCATCAATATTATCAGCATTTCAATTGCACAATGTGTTTGTTTAGTGGAATCTATTGCAATTATTCACTGTCAGGGGTTTGGTAATTGTTCAATACATCTGTGTCGGAAATAACCCGTCAAATAATTCAATCCCATTGTCCGCAAGAGATGACACAAAACGATCAATGGCTAAACGTGGTGCGTAATTGATAGCACAACGGTTGACCGATGTAAATTGGCAATGAAAAGAACATGCCAATTACAGAAGCCGATAGAAACATCAGCATCCCTTGTATGCATCAAGAATGTCGATTCCACGTTCGGTGAAATAGGTAACTCTGTGTGGTCTGGTGCGATGGACGTACTTGTGACAGCACGCCTGATTGATGGCCAACTCTCCCATTGTTTCTCATTTTGTCTCGCCATCTGCAAATAGAAATGATATTGTCCTTCTGTACTGAGGAATGAAATGACATTTTGTACCTGCGTCAGTAGTTAGCTGTGTTACACGTTAGAAAGACGGGACCTGAATAGACGTGTTACAGATAAACAAATATTGTCAGTAGTCAGTCTCACATTTATATTTCATGTGCAAACATACGTCAGTGATATCATCAGACTGCATCGGAGTTCAAATATTTATATTCGTCGTATTATTTGTCATGTTTAAATGCACTTTGTATATCACGATTGCGAATAAATGAAATAGCTTTTAATGTCGAAACAAAAGAAGTGAGTTAAAAGTTTCACATCAGCTTTGTTTCAGCAATATCGCGAATTAAAAAAGATGTTTCAATATATAATATAATGATTTAAAAGTAATCCGTCAAAAACATTTGAAATGGCAAAATATTTACACCTACTTTAAACATATGCTTAAAACACAACAACCAAACGCAGACCATCGTCATATCCCTGGCCAATATGGAAGTAGAGTAATGCATCGATTGTATTGGTTATATTGGATGGTTAAATAACATCTAATACTTAGTTTTTCATATTTTCTAGGCTTTGGTAATTTTACTGTTCACCTCAAGATAAGATAGATATAGTTTCAACTGCGTAAGTGATGTATTCCAGTTGCATGACGACGAGTCAACTAGTGTGTGAAGAACGCCCGGTGAGTTATATAACACAAATTTTTTATTTTTTTTATGAAGATGTACTGCTGTGTCAGACTCCCCACTTCAACGTTTAAATAAATCACTATTTGTGTGCTAGGACAAGAATGAAAGTCAACATGAAGAAAGTAATACTACTTGAAAATGGAGGCCCTCTAAGTAGTAGTAGACGTTTCAAGGGGAAACATAATGAATTTGTATTATTCTGAAATTAATGAATGTAATACATATCATTATGTCAATACATATTTAATGAAGACTTTAGGTTCCTCGGCTTTAGGGTCGTGATTAATCATTGCTGACTGCGGACAATTTGGATGTTTTGCGTGTTTGTTGGGAGGATAATAGTCACCCACGTGTTTTTTTGTAATGTGAACACAACACAATGCTTGTTCAACTATCGAGTGCACAAGAAACACATTTATTTAATCGTAAATAACGCTTACGCAAAGTTACGGCTTCCTGAAAATCACCGTCTACGCGCTGTGGGTATGCTGCAGACGCAACGGCGCAAACGAGTTGCCCGGCACTTTAATGTTCATCGAAACGCATTATCATCTCTTTGAAGACGTTATCTACAGCAGAGCAACTCATGACTTGCCACGGGCCGGTCGTCCACGTCACGTCACGTCAACAAGACACGCATATTCGGTTGGTGCATCTATGAAATCGATACTAAATTGCCAAATTAACTTCTCGGACAATTCCTGGATTGAGACCAATTAGTAGCAGAACCAAACATAACTGTTTGAGGGGGCACAACATCCGGCCCCGACGTCCTGAGATACGCCAAATTTTGTTTCCACATCACCGCCAGGCACGCCTAGCTTGGTGTAGACAGCATGTGAGGTTCAGAAGACAAGACTGTAACAGGAATACTGTTGACAGTCTTGTCCAGGATGCATCTGAAGAGTTCTGATGGTCGGGTCTAACGGCGTCCAGGATAAACGTTTTAACGACACCTGCGCTGCTCAACATTTTCATTTTGGGGTTGGAAGTGTTATTGTATGGAGTGCCATCATAATACATCATTGCTAATGACAATTTGAAAGGCGTACACTACCGGGACGACATCGTTCGAGATCATGTTCTACACTTTGTGCAAATTCCCAGACGTTACGTCACGTTACAGAATGATAATGCACGCCAACAAGCATGTGTTGTAACAGACCTTTTCAGACAGGATAACCCGGTCAATTTCCATCTCAGAGTAAATCATTAAAATGTTTTCACTGTGAAAAAACACTTTACAGACGGCCAAAGTTCGCAAACGTTATTCCACGCCCTTCTGAAAATGTTGTGGGATTGGAATGTTTGAAATCGGAATTGCACAACACATTGTTGCTAGGCGTGTTGGGGTTCAGCATAACACCATACAGTCACTGTGGGGTCGGTACCAACAGACTGGCAACACCAAGGACCGACCACGTTCTGGACGTCATCGAGTAACGTCACTTCGACACCCTGTACGTATGGTCATAGACTAGAGTGGACAACAAAACATCCCTTGGCCTGCTGTTGAACCAGATCTGTCTCCCTTCGACCCGTTCAAACCAACCAGTGACGTTGGCCCAGCTGCTGCAGGCCTTGGTCCAGGTCTGCAATGAAATGCAACATGCTCCTCTCCGCCGTCTTGTATTGCCAATGAGGCGCCCTTGTCAAGCTTGTGTCACGCCTAGTGGTGGCCATACACCGACACTGAATTATGAACTGCCAATTGACAATTAACAACCTGAGATGACGTTTACAGAGGACATGTGTTGACACTGTCATGATGAATTCATATTTAACAGCCATCAATATGTGTTCTGCATTTATTATGTCTCATCGGATTGTCAGTGATGCACAGGAACTTTTTACCGCTAGTATATATCGCGTGCATCAGAAGGCTTGATTAACGTGCGACTGAATGATCAAGGCAGCTGATAACATAATAGTCATGTTGCTTTTACGAATCACACACACACACACACACACACACACACACACACACACACACACACACACACACACACACACACACACTAATTAATATTAACACGCATATGTTCTTGCCAACTGTAGCGGTATTCCCATGGGTTGAAGGACATTTCAGTGATTGACACGCGTGCGTAGGTATTGTGCGATTGTAAGATGGTTGGTTTTCACTGATTTTAAATTTTGCAGGCGGCTCTCAGCGGACTTTCCGTATTCTACGCGGATATTTCAGTGTTTAACTAATCGATACCACCACGACGGCAAGGAACTGAAATTACAATGCACTCGGATCGTTCATACAAATTGCAGAATCTTTAAACAGATGACGTCCATGTTGTTGTGTGATGGTTGTTTTCCACTGATATTAAATTTTCAGAAAGCTCACAACGTATATTCCGTATTCTACGGGAACATTTCTGTAATGTTAAATTAATCGATATCACCACTCGGATCGTCGATAACAATCGTAGAATATTTTATCAGTTGACAAAAAATTCAAGGTTCCAAGGAAATAATTCACTTGATATGTATCTACAGAAGATTTTCCTTCTTAAATGCATGTGTCAAAATATGTAATCAATGGGGAGGATGTTTGTCATTCTAAATTTAATTTAAATCTACATTGATCTGTGCATTTGATTTTGAATAAGCAGAATAGGTTACAAAATATCATATTTTCAAATCTGTTTCCTTTCACATCACGAACAGCCAACGAAGACGGTACTTATTAAACCAAGGATCGTGGTTAGTTGGGGGTCGCAACTTTCTGAGCGTAGTTTAGCCGTGCAAGTTTCCGCTGATCGTTGTTTAGAAAATTATATTCGTCCTTGTAGGGGCCTAAATACCCGTGGTCATGGACTCCTACATCGTGGTAAATATCTAACCTACTCTTTAGTTGCATCATTCTATGGTATGGGCTACTGTTGAATATGGTGTTGCAATTTGGGGCACTTACAATATTTCTTGTATTAATGGTGTTCATAATCGGGCCATGCGATTCTTTTAAGGCTTACGCAAGTATGCACCGAATAATGGTATGATCGGGGTTATGGGTTGGTCGCCTTCTGGTGTAAATCAGTGAAGAAGTGTGTCAAAACTTTATAGACGCTTATGTAAATTAGATGGTAATAGAGCAACTGCCAATTTTTTTATTTGGAGTATTGATTTAGCAATGAAGAAAAAGCATCCCCTTAATCATAGAGTTAATGTCGAACTTTGTGATCCTAATTTAGCTCATTTTAATAACATAAACATTGATTATCATATCCTTTATGTTGTTTCACAAATTACCGATGTTATTTTTAACGATTATGTACATAAACGGAAACATGAAGTGTCGCAAGCAAGCAGTAAAACTAGAAGAGGTGGTAATAAACTAAGAACTTAATCCACTTTTAAATATGAATTTGGTTGTGAATTTTATGTAAATTGTAACGTGTCTCGTCCATATAGAGAAGGGCACGGGCTGTTTAGCTGTGATGTAGCTCCTAAGTGTTGAAACTTGGAGATATGATGGGGGTCTTTTATCTGAAAGAATTTGTTTCTATTGTAAAGATTTTATTGAAGATGAATGTCACGTTTTACTGCAATGTCCATTATATCACGTCGAACGTTTTAACCTTTTAAACAAGTGTACCCAATTTGAAAACGGCTTTATGTCCTTTTACGATCAAAATAAGGTTCGTTTAATACTGTCATACCCTGGACTGTCCTTTTTAACTGCCCACACCTGCCATAGTATCTAAAACAACGTGCTGCCAATTTGAATTTTCCTACTTGATATATATTTTATTGTAATTGTTTACGGTTTTACGGTCTGTCTGTCTGTCTGTCTATCTCTGTCTGTCTGTCTCTGTCTGTCTGTCTCATATATAACTGAAATACTGTTCAAAG
This sequence comes from Haliotis rufescens, assembly GCF_023055435.1. Classification (NCBI taxonomy): domain Eukaryota; kingdom Metazoa; phylum Mollusca; class Gastropoda; order Lepetellida; family Haliotidae; genus Haliotis; species Haliotis rufescens. The sequence goes on along the minus strand of NW_025963779.1, from coordinate 51,833,291 downwards.
CAGCGTTTACACCAAACTCAATTCACTAGTTATGGATCTCTTCCGCTTCTGACTCTGGGGTGGCCAATCAGTCCAACTGACCCCTGTGTATGTTGTAAACTGATAACATAACTGGTGTACTGACTTATAATACGTTTGATATCATTACTGTCTTGACGGTGACCGCCTCCGTAGTGTAATGGATAAACGTTCTGCCCGGAGATGTGAGATCGATGGTCCGATCTCCGGCGCAGCATACCAAGAGACGTTAACAGATGGTACTTGTTGTAACCCTGTCTGGCGCTCGGCATTCAGGGAATAAAACAAGGACTGGTCGGCTCAAAGGCAATATTGGTGAATGAGTATGGTTTTACATCGCTTTAAGCAATATTCCAGCAATATCACGGCGGGGGACACCAGAAATGGGCTTCACACATTGTACCCATGTCGGGAATCGAACCCGGGTCTTCGGCGTGACGAGCGAACGCTTTAACCACTAGGCTACTAGACCGCCCACTCAAAGGCAATATAGTGTGTCTGAGTGGGAATCCATTAAACTGCGGCATGGTATCTCGTATGCTAGCATTATAAAACCTGCATTTGTCCGGACTTAAACACGTAGCCCCACATGTTCACTATCTGGTATTTGTCGATGTAATGCAGCTTCCTAACGCCACCGCTGACATTTCGATACCATGAAATGTAACATGTTGGTTTAACTTCGTATTGTCTTTACATTTGTCAATGTATTGAACCCTTCGGCTTTTCCGTTATGATTCATCATAGCGTATCACCTGCATAATCCATAAAGCGCTTCTGATACAAGTGATTTAATAAGTAATTACGCTTTCATGGAAGCTTCACCGCCGATCCCGTAAATATAACATGTTTATACAAACAGGAAATTTCTCGACACATAACAGCCATCTTCCCTTATGATGTTAGATATATACCAAATGAACTATAGGGTTACCATAGAAACGAAATAATATTTATTTTACGCAAGTAACGATTTATACTTATTGCGTTAGAGACATTCAAATGTATGTTTATGATACACCGCTGAGCATCCTTGTGGTCAAATGGGGTTAAGCTGTCTTCGTTTGTTGTTCCAGGGTAATTTGTATAATAGTTTTATCATATTGATTCTGGAGCTATTGAATCGATACCGACTTTATTGATGTTTCTTCCGTTACTTCTAGCGGTTTGAGAGTAAACAGCAGACTTGCATGGACGGTAAAATGGGACTTTTATGTAAACGTAAAAATCTGTAATGCACGACGGATCGAAGAAGTGTGACATTAACAAGAAGGCGTTTATGTCTAAACCACGTTTTGCAAGGCAATAAGTTCAATATACGTGATTTTTCTCTAGTTACCATTTAGTTGTCCGTGTTTACGTCACAGCCAGGCAACGGTGGGTTTTTTTTGTCTTAAATTTAAGCGGATTTGCTTTTCGCAAACGCATACATGCAAATATACTATCTGCATTTACTCAGATCAATAAATTTGAGAAGCACTTTAAAGCTATTATTATCATGACGATATACGAGTGTAAGGAAAGCGGGTATTTGGGTTGCACTCTATCTATTGTTTATGTGAAAGGTTTTGTCCATGATGAGATACTTTTTACTGTTAATGTAAACTAATACATCAGGTTTCATAGTGTCGACACAACACGAAGACATATATTAGCACCTGAACATCATCGTGGTATTGTGAGTAGAACATGGTTTGTCAACACCAACCACGATTACGAATAAGCACTTATTATGTACTTGGGACATTCTACATTTCGTTACTACGTAACTATCGCCTACTACATAATGCCTAATCTCAACCAGAGTTTCATAATATCGATTTCTTTATCTGGAGACAGTGCCAGAACGCATTGATACTAATACCGCCTCTTATTGAGCACATACTTACTGGTCCAAGAGATCCTCCCAGAACATACTATCAGGTTCATGGGTCCCTACCAGAACATTATGACACAAACACCTGCTGTATGACACACACTTACTCTCTGATTCGTGAGTCCCTACCAGAACATTATGACACAAACACCTGCTGTATGACACACACTTACTCTCTGATTCGTGAGTCTCTTCCAGAACATTATGACATTATAACACCTGCTGTATGACACACACTTACTCTCTGATTCGTGAGTCTCTTCCAGAACATTATGACACTAACACCTGCTGTTGGACACACACTTACTCTCTGATTCGTGAGTCTCTTCCAGAACATTATGACACTAACACCTTCTGTTGGACACACACTTACTCTCTGATTCGTGAGTCTCTTCCAGAACATTATGACACTACCACCTGCTGTTGGACACACATGCTGTCAGTTTTAAAGGTCTCCATCAGAACATTATGACACTACCACCCGCTGTTGGACACACACTTACTATCTGGTTCAGGGGTCTCTACAGGTGCAGGCTTTGTCTTGGCAGCGGCAGCGGGCGCCGGGGAGGGGCGAGGGGTCATCCTAGCCTGGCGTTTCTGCTCCCTCTTGGTATTGACCATGTCCAGTTGACGCCGCCTCTCTTCCTTCAACTTCTCGTTCTTCCCGTGCAGGTCATTTAGCAGCTGTTCCGTCTCAATCTGCTGGGCCTTCAATAACCGATGTCATGGTTACATCGAGGACACATGCAATCAAAATGTGTTCTAGGTCTCAGTTAATTCCTTACAAACATTTATAATACGTACATTGAGGATGGGTAGCGAGTTGTAACATTTATGACAAATGGCCTTTGCATAAACTGCCCAAATCATATCACTTTAATATAAAATCGATATGAACGGTTTTCACAGATAAAAATAAGGATGGGGATCGTTCTACCTGACGATTTTAGTGCTATAATATACATTTCCATAGGCCAACGATGGTCGTAGAGGAAAGATCGCTTTGAGGAACGACCCTGGAGGTATATTGTTATTAGGAATTTCGTGTTAAGATGTGTCAACCAGAGCACACAGAAGAGAAAACCCGGACTGGATAACTGACCCCTCTGAATAGGTATGAGCGGATCATTGTTTCCCCAGAGGTGATAGGTATGATGTACCGATCAAAGGAAACGTTTGCCTAGAAATCAAACGGCAATAATTTTCAAAAAGCAAATATGATATAAGTGCAGTAAGGTGACCTGCAATATCAGTTTCCCCTTCAATAAAGCGGCGGTTTGGCGGGTATGCCAGCGACGCGAGTGTCAACATGCGGTGCACACTAGCAAGATGGCACAACCACGTGGGCTTGTTTCGCACGTGCAGCACGTGCACTTTCATATCCACTGAATAAACTTTGCCAAGTCACTGGGAGAGACTTCTCCTCTGTGTGTACTAAGCCAGAAGCTGCAGACCTAACTTGCTACACTTACGGCTGTTATGAAATAGAACACAAAGATATACAAACCGATTTCTGTCCCTCATCTATTGAGAGGCTGATAGGTGAGTTTGGTAGTTCCATAGTTTCTGTGACGCACTCCGACACAGTGGTGATACGGGAGCCCTGTAGACTTCGGTTCCATCGATCCTCAGCTGCTGTCTTAGGTTTGTAGCTTGCTCCTATATTTTTATTAGCGTCGGAAGAAGGTTCTTCTTTCTTCTTCACATCTTCTATGACACTGAATTCACTTTTATTTTTCTTTCTGTTCGCAACGTTAATTGTCAATTTTTTTATAAAGTCTGTTGCTCTCTGATTTTTAAGCAGCAGCTTCCGCTGTAGTTCCTTCCGCTTCTTCTCGGGTAACCGCACCCTTGATTGCGCATGCGCGTAATAAAGAGTAAAGTTATTGACCACGATTGGGACCGTGAAGGCCACTGTTAACACCCCACACAACACACACATAAACCCGATGATGTACCCTCCTTCTGAGACTGGTACCTTGTCACCATAACCAACCGTCGTCATGGTTACTAGAGCCCACCAGAAACCAATTGGGATATTATTGAATGTTGCATTTTCCGCATAATATATTATGCTGGCGAATATTAGAACCCCGCTAAATAGGAATATAACCATGAGACAAAGTTCTTTTGTGCTCACTTTAATAGTGTAGACTAAAATCTTGAAGGCGGTGTAGTGTTTCATTAGTTTGAAGATCCGCAGGACTCGTACGATTCTTAAAGCCAGGACGGACTTGAGAAAATGGCTGGCAGAATCTGCAGGGTTGATGGTCTTGATCGTGATGGCGATGAAATGCGGAAGGAGACACAAAATATCGATGACGTTCAGAGGCTGGCGTATGAATACCAGCTTCCTCGGAGCAAAGAACAGTCGCATGAGATACTCAAATGTGAAGAAAGCTGCACACAAGTAGTCCATGTACTTCATGGCGTCATGAGGTTCGGTGAGTGTACTGGGGAGTTCGTCCACCTTAACCTTACAGCAGCATGCCCCGTCCCCCCTGCTGGTGACCTCCAATGATGTTGTGTTGGGGAGAGTCACCCCCGGGAGAGGCACTCGGAACCAGGAATGGGTCTCAAGGCAGAACACGGCGATAGACAGAACTACGAAGAACATTGATACGACCGCATACACCTGCAAAAGACAGGATGGAATTAGTTTATTTGTTGTAATCAGCACGCGAAACTTTATGGCTGACATTTTGACGATGTGACCTAAATTTTTCAACTTACCCATTCGCTTTAAACAACTTATTAGGAGGGCTTGTCCGTTACTGAACGGAACTTGAAGTTTAAAGGATTCGAACGAAACTTCAATTTCAACTTTTTCAGTTAAATGCCTGAAGATAAATAAACGGACAGAAAAATTTCAGAACATGGAAAGGGATAAAATGCAAAATTTATATGTTCCCCTCGCTAGAATGAAAGCATTTAGCTGTCCTCGCATTCACCAAACGGCGTGGAGAGAACATACGTGTAAGGATGGGGTTGTATGTACTTGTCCAACTGTGAGACATTATACACAACATGTAGGCTTGACATTGCCTTAGATAGTCGTAGCGCTAAGATTGATTTGTGAAACCTGGTCTTGGTCAGATGTCCGGAAGAAATACGTAAACTTTAAAAAATCAATGTTCATGAATACGCAATGCTGTTGGAGAATAACACCTTTGCCCATCGTGATGACGCGGGGTCCTCCAGGAACATCCAAATCCGTTTCTTGAACTTCTGCAGTGACGACGGTTTCTCCCCCCACGCCTTCTCGTCTAGTCCCAGGGTGAAGTTCTCGTCGAGGTCCGCCAGAGTGTCTTTGTGTTCCTTGAAGCGACTGTAGTTGCCCCAGCAGCATGGCTCTATGTCCAGCTCCGTCAACCCCCAGTACTCCAGCTCCTGTAAAAAGGGTCCTATGCAATAATTTGAAAGATAAATATTGTAATTTAGGAATCATTTCTAATGGCAGGTCTTCTATCTGTGATCGATAGTCTGATTCGTGGCAGTGATGTACAAATCCATTGTTATATGTCGTCATATTCGTTATGACATCATATTGATGTGCCATCATTAAGTTATGTAGTCTGTTTTGTTCTTGTGGTTAGTTATCGGCCGACCTGTTATGTACTATGGGACGGAATAATAACAGAAGACCATCTGCTCCTACTGTATAGCAGACGAGCTGTGGGCATTTGTGTCCAGTCAGGGAAGCATGAGGGCTGGAATGGGCTCCCACTCTGCAAGTAGGCAACCGAGCGAAACCTTTTCGGTCCAGCGCCCGTCCAAACTTTGCCACACCTAACGGTATTTATTGACATGAGACGCTAATCAGCGACAACAATATTATGATTGTATGATTATTGTTTGTATGAATGGATCCGTGTGCGCATGTGTACATGTGGATGAAAGCGAATACATGATGTACATAGGATACTTTGATATATCCCTAAATGACATTAAAGCACCCACCCCTTCACGCGCACACACACGCTGACGCACGCATACACGCACACACGCACACACACACATATCTATCTATCTATCTATCTATCTATCTATCTATCTATGGACAGACATGGCGGACCGCTGACAGGCCAAGAACAGGCAGACCCAGGTTGACCACGCCCCATGATGACCGGTACTTGCGTACCTTGCACCTCCGAAATCGCTTCCTGACAGTGACGTCATCGGCAACAAATGCCTTAGGTCACAGGGTACGTCGACAGGCAGGGCTTTTAGACCATACAGAGGACATCTATTGACAGCGCTCTGACTGGCAGAGGGTTGTCTTCACTGACGAAAGTCGATTCTGTATGTTTAGGGCTGATGGAAGACAACGTGTTTATCGCCGAAGGGGTGAACGAACGGCGGCGTGTTGCGTGCAGGAGGTTGTACCATATGGTGGAGGGAGTGTCATGGTGTGGGGAGGGATCTGTGGACAGGAGATGGATAACATTCTTCGTCCAGATGTCCACCATTTCTCCAACAGCAGCCACGTGGTGTCATTTATCAGCATGACAACGCTAGAGCCCATACAGCCAGAATTGTCACTAACTTCCTCGCAGCCACCAACGTCAACGTCCTGCCGTGGCCTGCACGCTCTCCCGACATGCCCCCCATAGAACCCCTCTGGGACTTGATGGATCGTCATGTTCGACAACGACCACACTCTCCAGGCAACCGGCAAGAACTGATCTTGGCCCTCCAAGAAAAATGGCGTCCAATCCCACGTGACCTCATCAGACGACTGACTTTTTCTGTGCTTCGAAGAGTTTTTGCGTGTATTGAGGCATTTGGTGGTCACACACGCTACTAATGACTTGTTATGGAACGTGAGCGATTGATTATGTACTCTGCCTACTGTCCATGATTCTGAAAGCTCGAGTTTTGTACCACACCCAACTTTGGGGGGCTCTGACGTCATTCTCGGTCGCGGTATGATTGTCACTTTCAGTGTTGATTATGTTAATATATATTGATCTTCTCAAAACACTTTACTTCATGCATGTATGTTTTGTTGTTTTTGAGCAAGAGTGATTTCAAACTCTGGTAAAGTTTCTTTTGGACGTCAGTTTATATATTATATAAACAAACACATACACACACAGCTTACTCACAAACCTTCGGGGAACCTCACTATACGTATGGTCTGTATTTACCATATGCTTAAGGGCAACACTGTTTCCGTACACATCATCATATTAACAAACTACTGATTTTATTAAACTTGCTCGCGCTCGGAAATATCAATTTCCGTTTGCTGAAATCAGCCGCAAGCACCTGCGATATACTTATTTGATTATCTCTTGTAGAACTAGGTCTTATGGATGTCATTTAATCTGTGGCCGATTGCCTAAATCGTAGTAGTGATGTGTAATTCCACCGTCAGGAGACACTGTAGCCGTGACTATGATGATTATATTTGGTGCTCTCTAATCATTCAGCCCCTCATAACGGCTATCATCTGATGCCAGCTTTAAGTAGCTAAACCTTATGAGAAAGAACACAACAGCAATTCAAAAAGTACGTCGGATGCATGTGGAAAAATTAACCTGTTCCTACCTTACGTAACTAAAGATTTCCTTTATGTCTGATTCTTGGTATTATAATTGTATTACCACATAGAAGTTTGGGGTGTAATTGCTCCAAAAGAGTTTATAGGTTAAGCAATCAGTATACATGCTCACGTTACCTAGTCCGTTGTCAAGCAATCGACAACTGCACTACACTACCCTACACTACACTACACTACACTACACTACACTACACTACGCTACACTACACTACACTACACTACACTACACTACACTAGACTACACTGCACTGCACTGCACTGCACTGCACTGCACTACACTTCACTACACTACACTGCACTGCACTACGCTACACTACACTTCACCACTACACTTCACATCACTTCATCACTACACCACACTACACTACACTACACTACATTATCTCAACACTAAACTACACTATCACAACACTACACTACACTACACTACACTACACTACACTACACTACACTACACTCACTACACTACACTCATGTTGATGGCGTGACGCGTAAAATTGTAATGCTTCACAACAACATGTATTGCTCAATTATGTGGTATAAACTTGAGATGAACAGAACCAATATTTCAGAGGGAGGTACCCTAAAATAATGTTATAACTCAAACCTTTGTGCATGGCTAATGAAGCTGCTGATCAATGCCCTTGAAGTCAGTTCAAATTAATATTTGACAACATCATCTATTACACAATCCTCATTATTGCACAACATTAACAAAAGAACAACTAAGTCTTCTATTCTTCAGCTCTCGTGTGTTGTTGTGAGTCATCACTTGTGTTGACCATTTCAACAGTGGTACAAAGCCTGACCGATAATGTTCTATATAACCCGGGAACTCTGCATCTAGAAGCGATCAATTATTCACTGTGGCAAGATAACAATTGTTATTCGCAGATGAAAGGGAATGTATATATAACGCCTCATTGTAAATGTACGGGGAAACATGACCGGTAATGAACATACTTCCGTAATACTACCGATGACGTCAGATCTCACCAAGTATCAGCCGTCACATCTTTTTCTACTCAAACCCAATCTCATCTAAACCAGATCATTTAGTCCAATACGATAACTCTCTGCATGAACACACGACAATCAGCCCATAGGAGATTGGTTCTGGTGAGCCCTCTGTAAGCTTTGACCGTGGAACCCAAAAGAAGGTTGTCACCTTTCTGAAATGAATCGACTTCGTTTCTTGCTTCATTCGATTCAAAATGTCGATCGTACCAAAGGGAAACACACAGTGACACAAATCTATCCTCGAAAACATCCTGTTGGGCTCAGAAACGACAGGGTGTATAAATATATCCACAACACCACTATAGCGCGGCCTTTATTATTTTCAATTGTTAACTGCCCGGTTATGTTCGTTTTCGAGATACAGAAATAAGATATGCTGCTCTGAATGCTTCGTTCGTACCGATAATGAGAAGTCGCAATGCTGGCTGGCTGATTACAAAATATACCTGACGCGACCTCCCATGGTATCGTATAGAACTAACGCAAACCGCATGAAAAATTCCTAATAAGCAAATTAGACAATGTACATATTAAATAGTCCGTTATCTTATTATGTACATCCGCATTCGCTACTGTATGTATTGCACGTTATTAGCCCGCACCTCAAACATGTCTTTTACATAGTTAGGTATCTTTTATCATTAGATTCTAGTATATGTTACAGTCATTATCGAACATCAGTCTAGTTGTAAAATAACTGAAAATGTCTGTCTGTTTACAAATTGCATGATCAACTCAGTCACACTACAAATTACCTAAACATATATATTATTGACTTATTAGTTCTACTTGTGAAAAATAGACTGTCAATAATAAGTATTAAACAAAGTGTTTTGCTTAAACTGACGAAACTACACAGTAAATAATGAAACAGAAGTTTAATTCATACCAGCATAATCAGTCAATCATACTAAATACAACAATGAAACCTACAAGTAATTTATATTGTGAATAAGTGAAGTGAATTGAGACTGTAATGTAACCGTATTGAAAACTATAATATTGTCCTTAACATCATTGGTAGCAATACTTGTAAATAGTTCCACGATGGAAAAGTAACTGATTAAGTGGGAGACAGTGTATCATTCTGTGTCCCTGACTGACACCACCCCAAATTGATGTTATGTTGCTTAAGACGTTTACAATGGGACGTTTGTCTTTCCGTTCATTTTCAAGCATACTTTCAAGCAGAACCTATAGTCACCGGTGTAGCGAAAAGTAAATGCTAATGTCCCAGTTTTATATCTAGATAAATGGATAAATCATTGGAAATGGTGACAACCGGAGTAAAGATTTAAAAAATCAACACTTTCTATCCGAAATTTGTTATTTGCAGAATCAATAAAGTTAATTTCCACTTCCAGAGGATCAGCAACGCTAAATGAAATATTTACAGAAAACATTTGTTGTTCATTTAATGCAGGCCGCCATCTGCCTGCGGGACTCATCCCCAACAGTTACAATTCAAATAAACAAAGACATCGCCATGAATCTGTTTGCTTTTATTTCAAACGTTTCAAATTAAATTGCCTAAATGGGATTTAAAATCAATTTCCAACCACTGCACATACCAGTAAATAGTTTCGTTATTTACACATATTTCCATGATAATCAAATAAATAAAAATTAAATCAATCAAATGTCATTAATAACAAAAGTTGTACTTTTAGAGAAATAATATTATTCAATGCTGTTTGAAATTAATGCAAATGTTGGTGTTTTTTTCTAGTTTATTTGATCCTAGGCCACAAAAGGATATAAAGATACATTTCTATGTGTTTGAGGGCGTATTGGCATATGTGCAATATATTTCCTTATCATGTGTCATACGTTCCAGCATTAAAAAACACATCGTTTTCGTGCAGTGATAGGGCTCGTTATAATCGATGTTTGTCATACGAGTGCATTTATGTTGGCAGTGTGTGTGTGTGTGTGTGTGTGTGTGTGTGTGTGTGTGTGTGTGTGTGTGTGTGTGTGTGTGTGTGTGTGTGTGTGTGTGTGTGTGTGTGTGTGTGTGTGTGTGTGTGTGTACAATGTCATACTCATGAAGACATCTCCTCGACTTGAAGGTCGTGATTTACAATTTGCAGGTGCATGCATAGCGGACAATTTGGGTGTTTGTGTGTTTGTTGGGAGCATGATGCTCACACACGTCATTGTTTAACTCTCAAGTGCTCATAAAAACACTTTTGCTTAATCGTGGATAACGCCTACGCAATGCTGCAAACGGCTTGCTGCAAACACGAATGGCGCAAACGAAATTGCCAGATATTTAATGCTCATCAAAACACAATATCATCTCTTTAGAGACGTTATCTACAGCAGGACAACACTTATGATTTTTCACGGGCCGGTCGTCCACGTGTGACGTTACGCCAATACAACAAGCATATTTGGATAGTGCATCGATACCAAACTGCCACATTAACAGCTCGGACAATTACTGGATTGAGCCGTATGCAACCGGTCCAGGGAGCACTACATCCGGCTCCGACGTCCAGCGATACGCCAAATCTTGCTTCCACGTCACCAAGATTATGTTTTACCCTTTGTGCTAGACTAACATTTAGTCCATGAAATCTTATATTACACAATACCATTCTCGACTCTAAAATTAAACAAATAATTTTCCCAATGCTGATTTCAAGGACTTAACGTCATGTTGCAGTCGGATAACGCCCGCCCATATTGTGCACGTGTTGTGACATATATTTTAAGGCAGCATAACATTGTTGTACTGCCATGGCCGGCTGTGTCTCCAGACCTCAGCCCGACAGACAGAACATTTCTGGGATGGGATTAACGACGCCTACGACAAGGATCGGTAAAGCTGGCTCAGTTGGGCCAATCTCTTGTTGACATTTTGGACATCATCCCCAGGCTTTTTTCAATCATCTGGTGTCTGCAATGCGCTGCTGCTGCCTCGCCTATAGCAATGCAAACGGTGGTCACACGCAATATTGATATTGTTAATTGTCTCTCTGCCTCCCGTATCAAGGTATGGGTTTTGTTCATGAATTTGTTATTATAACGTCTTGATAAGACAGGTGACCAAATATTACGTAGCTATTTTCAGTAACATAATATTTACACCACTTTATACGAAGTACAGTTACGTTTTTCCGTTTTAATATATGTGTACATACAAGGCCACTTTGTTACTTACAGGATGTAGCTTAACCACATTATCCTTTCAGTTATTCCCCGGGGGCATTTATTATATCACAAATAATGTATTATGGTATTAATCAGCTAATATAAAAAAACGATACTTAGCTTTGGTTAGCCTTCCACTGATTCCCCCACCTCGACTAGAAATATAGGAGATCAGTGAGACCGCCTCTTCCGTTTCATATTTAGATCTATGCATAAAGACCCAGAGTGACAAAACACTCTCCAAAAGACTGCATCACAAGAGGGATGAATTCAACTTTCCACGAGTCAACTGTCACTTCATGTCGAGTAATATTCCAGCAGCTCCAGCCCTTGGTGTTAACATCTAACAACTTTTGAGATACAATCGAGCATGCTCTTTCCATCAATATTTCAAAAGAGCGTCATACGAGTCTTGCTCAGAAGCTGTTTGATCAAGGTTACAACATTCAAGGCCTCAGTGAAGCTTTCAAAAAGTTTTATGGAAGACATGTGGAGGACATTTCCAAATTCGACGCGTCATGAAAAACATGATGTCCGAGATAATTCCCTGGTTTGACTTGATCCATATGTTCCCGTGCCTTTTCTGGTGAACAATTGACTTGCATTTGCATGTGTTTGTTATGGGTGCCACCGGTGCCACCTGGGCCCGGGATAATTACTATTTGATAGTGATTCATAAACACATGCTCATGATATAGTCGGAATCGTACAATCGACTCTGCTTTAACTCTGCAGAGATTTCTATTGGATATGGAAAGGGTTTTATCGCTTTACTTACAAGTTCGAATAACATCATACATTATTTATTTAAGTGACGAAATAGAAAGGCGTATGTGAACAGCAATGTCATGGTATAAATCTCAAACATGCTGTAGCTTTGGAGAACAACATGTGAACATAATCTGAAGTTTTGGATTTGTGTGATTACTCTGACTCGGGCAATAAGTTCATGGGTGATGATGTAGGATTACTAACCTTATTGATTGCACAGTCCTCTTTATTTAGGTAAATTATTGAAGTAACGATGTTATACTGAGCTATCCAATGTCAACCATTACAGACTTTCTTGAAGGCAACACTTCAATAGTGTAACATTGCAATACTTCTACGATCCATCATTTACAACACTTCAATAGTGCAACATTACAACACTTCAAAGGTTCAACCGTCATACCAAAAGACGTTACAAGATGGTACTTGTTGTTACCCTGTCTGGCGCTCGGCATTCAGGGGCTAAAACAAGGACTGGTAGGCTCATTGGACTAGCACTATAAAGTCGGCATCAGTGCAAGCAGCCACTCACACACGCACACACACACACTATAACGGTATTCCTATGGGTTGAAGGACATTTTAGTGATTGACACACGTGCATGCACCTCGCCATATAAAGCGACGTTAAACCCCATTACCTCACCTCAATAATTCAACATTACAACAGTATAACATTGCACTTCTACAATCCACCATTGCAACAGTTCAATAGTGCAACATAACAACACGTCAACAATGTTTTTCCCGATTTGTTCAAGGCTCTGTTTCAACATATCACAATTTGTTGCAAGAAAGAAAACCTAAGTTCTGTTGAAGTCAAAATAGAAACCATTTAAGCAGTGTAATCTATTCTACGGGTAATGGAAGACGCGGTGGATTGGTTGTGTTAGTGGTTATCGTGGTAGTGGTGCATGAAGTGGTGATGAAGGAGTAGTGAGGGCTGATCCATGGGCTGCACACACAGTTCCAATGTGGTGAATTGCACGGTGGCTATGGACGTAGTACTTGTATCTTTGTAAAATAAACCATCGTCGTAGTAGTTATGGTGATAGTGGCTATGATAATGGTTGTGGTGGTAGTTGTCGTAGTGGTATATACTATGGTCATTGCAGGAGTGGTAGTGTTGATAGTATTCGTAGTTGGGGCGTGGTAGTAGTTGTTGTGGTGATAGTGGTTATGATGGTGGTAGTTGTAGTCTTGTGAGGCGTAGTAGTGGCATGGTTATAGTGGCTATGCTCATAGTAGTGGTGGTAGCTTTATAAAGCTTTGTTATAATGGTATGGTCATAGTGGCCATGATTGTGGTTTTGTTTGTTTGTTTGTTGTCTAACGCCGAACTCAGCAATATTCTAACTATATGGCGGCGGTCTGTAAATAATCACGTCAGGACCAGACAATCCAGTGATTACAATCATGAGCATCGATCCACGCCATTAGGATACGATGACATGCATCAACCAAGTCAGCGAGCCTGACCACCCGATCCCGTTAGTTGCATAGTCGCCTTTTACAGCAAGCATGGGTTGCTCAAGACCTATACTACCCCGGATCTTCACGGGTTTGAAGTGGCGGTAGTGGCTGTAGTAGCAGTCTTGTAAAGCGTTGTCGTAGTGATATGGTTAAATTTGCTATTATCGTGAAATTGGTAGCGTTGTAAAGTGTTGTCGTAATTGTTGTGGTTATAGTTGCTATGGTCGTGGTAGTGGTTGTAGAGGAAGCCATGTACACCGTCGTGGTAGTGGTAATGAGGGTGGTAGTTTAAGTGGAAGTAATGAAAAATGAAGCCATGACAACCCAGATTCAGAACATCTTCTGGATGGCTACACAACAACAGCTGTATGTATCGACTTCCTCTGCCCACTTCACAACCAGTTCGTTAAGGATGCTTCTCTTAGTTGTTGTGAATATTTCAACACTGCAATAAATTATGTATAATTAATGTGGGACGTTTCCGCCAAAGAAAGTAATAGTCGTCTCACCGACACACGCACCATTGACAGTAAATTGACTGTTTTGCGTACATCATATTTCACTTTGCTCTAAAGCAGTAAACAATAAACCTGACTATGCCGCGGGCTTTGGGGAACAATTCATCCAGAAAAGACCTTTACAGCCGAAGTCATACATCTCATCAATCATGTCAAGTAAAGGAATCACTGGTTTCCTCAATGGGGATCTGGTGTGACAGAAACTCTACTTGACCATATTTGGGTCGAACTCGGAAAAACAAAGATAGAAAAAGTTCGACTTATATGAGTATTGGACACAAACAACGTCATCAATACCTTGGACTTCGGAATATAATTATATAAGAAAAGTTCATGGTTTACTGACAATGAAGCGTTTGTGTAATTAAGAAAGGGATAATGCGCGTTATGTTCTCATATATTTTAGACAAGAAAAAGACAATGTTAACAGATTATTCAAAATATATGTAATTCAGTTCTTAGAACATATTTGTTAACCAATGACATAGACGGTCAGTTCATCGAATTCGTGGTGTCGGCATATGATTTAAGTTAAATATATGTTAGACTGTATGGTTTCTTTCGAACTAATGTGCATTACGGGATCCGAAGGGGTGAAAGTAGTCTTTATGGTAAGACTAGCTGCATACAATGTAAATGAGGGGCTTGCCTGGAGAGCTTTGCTGATATTTTTGGTAATTGTATTTTCAGCCGCGTTCATCATTGGTCCTATTAACCCCCATTACTAACGGAAACAGAAGCCCATTTCAAAAAGCTATTTGAAGATGTTAGAAACTAACAGAATGCTTCTAACGATTCATCGACAATACTGTACCGACGGTACTTGCAAACATTTCTAATGTAACGTGAATATTTGTGAACGGTCACTACATAGATATGAATATAAAGACATGAATTTTACATGGTTGTATTACACTGATTATACGAATCTCATTTTTTTCAAGTTCCAATATAATTTTGATTATTGCAGTCTTGTAATGTTATTACTCCGGGATGAATTTTGTTCCTCGGCAACCTGTGCTGGTCGTATGACACCCCTTTCCTGACTGCCCGTGACGATCCGGGGTAGAATAGGTCTTCAGCAACCCATGCCTGTCGTAAGAGGCGACTAACGGGATCGGATGATCAGGCTCGCTGACTTGGTTGATGCATGTTATCGTATTCTAGCAGAATTGATCGATGATCATCTATGTTAATCACTGGATTGTCAGAATTTTGCAGTGTTTAACAACAAACCATCGACGCTACTGTGACCTTCACTGCTGAATGACTCAATTATCATCTTAATACAAAGATTCGATTATCGTCAAAGTACAATGGTTCCATAATCTTCTTGAATCAAAGTTTCGTTTATTATCTGAACACAAAGGTTGTTTTACCATCTGAACACATAGACTTGAATACCTTCTATATAGAGAGAAATGACTATCTAAACGCAAACTTGTCCTTTAAATGCAAAGACAATATTATCATCGAAATACAGAACTTGATTCTCATCTCATACAAAGTTTCTTGAAACAATAAATATTTGTCCATCACTCATTCCTGGAACAGTTTGTAAAAAGTAATCTGTGGCTGGGTAATTTTGTTTAAAAATGAAGTTGTTCAATGAAGACTCATTTAAGAACTGAATTTGCAACAACATGACCCCTATGTTTGATATTTTGCATTTGTGCCGAAGCAAGGAACATTTTGATTAATCTCCAGCAGTTGTGTATCAGCGATATGTTTTTTTTAGATTAACAAATTATATATTTAAATAAAATCAAGTGAAATAAATCTTGGATTGCTGACTAAGTGTCATAACAATTCATTTTTTATATCGCTGACTTATGATCAGATATTTTCAATTGAAAATTACACATATGATAAAATCAACTGCGAGGTACATGTATTGTTTCTTTTGCTCGTCAGTTTAAAGCAAGTATACAAATTGAATCAGTTAAACAATAAATGAAGGGAAGATCAGAATTTGTAAAATGGTATCCAGTCTTGAACTGAAAAATGCTGCACATTTTTAGTGAAATAATATTTGATATCAAGTTTGATATGTGATGTAAAGTTTGGAATTGGTTTTGTGATTTTATTTTTGAATATTAGTTGTTTAAAGAGTGTCAAGATCACATTAAAAGGATCGTTGTTCCTTTGGGGGCTCCGAGCAAAATTGGTTGTTTGGTAAGTTGTGTTCTTACATCTGTTATTGTAAAAATTGTACAGTTCGTGCCAGATTACTCTGCTACAGTCGGAAAATATCTGCGGAGCCTTTTCTGCATTACTTGAACAACTGCAAGCATTATTATCTGTTCTTCACATTTGGTAAAGGGTAGTATGTATTAGGTAAAATGAGTTGCAAGATTATATACTGGAACCATTGTAAAGCAGTATCACGTGAACATCGGAACGGTACATATGGTTATAGAGAGGCCAGATTTGCAAACACATCTTATTGTCGAGCATGACTTCCGATTTTCTACCATGTTGATTACTTAATGTTCTGTAGTAATTTTGGAATACCTTTCGATATTTTCAATAGATTATATATGAAATAAGGCAAAACCAACCCTTCATGTTTTATGAGATGAAGGCTAAAAAGTTAGTTTTTAATTGATACTTATTCAGAAAACTTTGACTGATCAAGAATTGTCCTGATGTATCTAGAATATCTTTCGTATTCCCTTTTCTTTCCATTTGGGTAGCAGATTACTCTGCCATCTACGAAAGCCTAATATTGCCATTCTGGTAGCAAAATTTCATTTGTTTTCAAATGTTGGTGTTTCGGGTATTTGTCTCGCTATTTTGATTTATTATTATTTTTCGAAATTTCGATTTTTTGCTGATGGATATCTTAGATATCTTATCTTTGAATGTCAATAAATGTCCTTTTTCGGCACAAATTTTCAACATTTCAAACATGGTAGAGGTCATGTGGTTGCAAATTCATTTCTTACCCCAGTCTTCATTGAACCAATATATTTTTACACAAACGTACCCTCCCGCATATTACTTTTTACAATCTGTTCTAGGAATGAGTGATGGATAAATATTTATGGTTTCAAGATGGCAGTTATTTCAATTTTCAATTACATAAAACACACACTCGGTATACTTTCGTTTGCTCCTCAGTTTAGTTTCCAGCGTGTTTAGACTGGCTCTCCGGCCAGAGGCCCTGTCCACTCGACCCCGTCGGCGGTTCAACTGTGACGAAGCAAAAGCCCTAACGGCTGATGACTTAAAACTCTTTACATATTTTGAGACAGTATATCCCTCACGCAAGCTAGCCATTCCCATTACTTTGTATATCTATCTTTTACGCTATTTACCTGTCACTAACATGCGTCATTACTACCATTGTTGCCATAGCACGATGACAATGATACGGGATTACACTGTGTAAAGGGCGCTGTCGCCTTCAGTATATATACTCCTCAGTGTCAACTTCAGTCACAGAGTGCAGTGTTCACTACACGTTCACGACGAAGCCGACCGCCTCCGTGGTCTTGTGGTAGAGCGTCCGCCCGGAGAGCGGAAGGTCCAGGGTTCGATCACGGGCCGCGTCGTACAAAAAGACGTTAAAAGATGGTACTTGTTGTTACCCTGTCTGGCGCTCGGCATTAAGGGGCTAAAACAAGGACTGGTCGGCTCGGAGTCAGTATACTGTGTCTGAGTGGGGTATTCATGTTAAACTGCGGCATGGTATCTCAGTGAGCTAGCACTATAAATCGGCGTCAGTCCGGACTAGTACAAGCAGCAACACACACACATACACGTGCATGCACGTCGCTATATAAGTGCAATAATCTTGGACGCGACGTTAAACCCAATTCCACCTCCACCTCACGACGAAGCCAAGCAGCCTCTGTCATCTTCGAGAAACATAAATATCAAATTAATCTGATATCTTAATATTTTCCATCAGTATAATGGGATCAATGAGGTAAACAATATAAATAGAAAGACGATTGCTAATTAACGCATGTGCCATCTGTGGATCATCGCCATGGTAACATCAGTAACGACAACGCGGGGTCAAGTCTGTTGTAGTGGTGTTTGATCCAGTCTCTTACAGTGGTGCTCGATCTGGACAGCTTCCCTGCCGTTAGATCTAGTCTGCTTCAATGGTGTTAAAATTATTCTGGTATTATGGTGCTAGATGTAATCTGTTACAATGATGCTAGATCTAAGTACGTTACATGTGCGCTAGGTATAGTCTGTTACAGTGATGCTATTCACTCTGTTGCAGTGATGCTAGATCCAGTTTGTTACAATGATGCTAGATCCACTCTGTTGCAGTGCTGCTAGATCCAGTTTGTTACAGTGGTGCTCTTTCCAGTCTGTTGCAGTGGTGAGAGATCCAGTTTGTTACAGTGATGTTAGATCTAGTATGTTACTGTGATGCTAGATCCAGTTTGTTACAGTGATGCTAGATCTAGTCTGTTACTGTGATGCTAGATCTCGTATGTTACTGTGATACTAGATCCAGTCTGTTACAGTGGGGGCTGATAGGACTGTTGCAGTGATGCTAGATCTAGTCTGTTACAGCGATGCTATATCCATTACATACAGTGATGCTAGATCTAGTCTGTTACAGTGAGGCTATATCCATTCGGTTACAGTGATGCCGTTCTAATCTGTTACAGTGATGCTATATCCATTCGGTTACAGTGATGCTAGATCTAGTCTGTTGCAGTGGTGCTATATCCATTCGGTTACAGTGATGCTAGATCTAGTCTGTTACAGTTATGATATATCCAGTCTGTTACAGTGATGCTAGATCTAGTCTGTTACAGTAATGCTTTATCCAGTCTGTTACAGTGATGCTATATCCAGTCTGTTACAGTGATGCTTTATCTAGTCTGTTACAGTGATGCTATATCCAGTCTGTTACAGTGATGCTATAGCCAGTCTGTTACAGTGATGCTATATCCAGTCTGTTACAGTGATGCTATATCCAGTCTGTTACAGTGATGCTATAGCCAGTCTGTTACAGTGATGCCATATTAAGTCTGTTACAGTAATACTATATCCAGTCTGTTACAGTGATGCTAGATCTAGTCTGTTACAGTGATGTTATATTCAGTCTGTTACAGTGATGCTAGATCTAGTCTGTTACAGTTATGCTAGATCTAGTCTGTTACAGTGATGTTATATTCAGTCTGTTACAGTGATGCTAGATCCAGTCTGTTACAGTGATGCTAGATCTAGTCTGTTACAGTAATGCTATATCCAGTCTGTTACAGTGATGCTATATCCAGTCTGTTACTGTGATGCTAGATCTAGTCTGTTACAGTAATGCTATATCCAGTCTGTTACAGTGATGCTTTATCCAGTCTGTTACTGTGATGCTATATACAGTCTGTTACAGTGATGCTATATCCAGTCTGTTACAGTGATGCTATAGCCAGTCTGTTACAGTGATGCTATATCCAGTCTGTTACAGTGATGCTTTATCTAGTCTGTTACAGTGATGTTATATCCAGTCTGTTACAGTGATGCTATAGCCAGTCTGTTACAGTGATGCTATATCCAGTCTGTTACAGTGATGCTATATCCAGTCTGTTACAGTGATGCTATAGCCAGTCTGTTACAGTGATGCTATATTCAGTCTGTTACAGTAATACTATATCCAGTCTGTTACAGTGATGCTAGATCTAGTCTGTTACAGTGATGCTAGATCTAGTCTGTTACAGTGATGTTATATTCAGTCTGTTACAGTGATGCTAGATCTAGTCTGTTACAGTGATGCTAGATCTAGTCTGTTACAGTGATGCTATATCCAGTCTGTTACAGTGATGCTATATCCAGTCTGTTACAGTGATGCTTTATCCAGTCTGTTACTGTGATGCTATATACAGTCTGTTACAGTGATGCTATATCCAGTCTGTTACAGTGATGCTAGATCTAGTCTGTTACAGTGATGCTAGATCTAGTCTGTTACAGTGATGTTATATTCGGTCTGTTACAGTGATGCTAGATCCAGTCTGTTACAGTGATGCTAGATCTAGTCTGTTACAGTAATGCTATATCCAGTCTGTTACAGTGATGTTAGATCTAGTCTGTTACAGTGATGCTAGATCTAGTCTGTTACAGTGATGTTATATTCAGTCTGTTACAGTGATGCTTTATCCAGTCTGTTACTGTGATGCTATATCTAGTCTGTTACAGTAATGCTATATCCATTCTGTTACAGTGATGCTAGATCTAGTCTGTTACAGTGATGCTATATCCAGTCTGTTACAGTGATGCTATATCCAGTCTGTTACAGTGATGCTATAGCCAGTCTGTTACAGTGATGCTATATTCAGTCTGTTACAGTAATACTATATCCAGTCTGTTACAGTGATGCTATAGCCAGTCTGTTACAGTGATGCTTTATCTAGTCTGTTACAGTGATGCTAGATCTAGTCTGTTACAGTGATGCTATATACAGTGTGTTACAGTGATGCTATATCTAGTCTGTTACAGTAATGCTATATCCAGTCTGTTACAGTTATGCTATATCCAGTCTGTTACAGTGATGCTAGATCTAGTCTGATACAGCAGTGTTTGACCTAGTCATTTACAGATGTGGTTTATCTAGTATGTAACCATGCTGGATCTAGTGCATGTAACGACACAACCAGTAATTGAATGCAGTTAGTGACTAGTTGACATAACAACATCGGTTTACCGGCCTGTTACCCCTCATTTCCACTGGCTTTGATATTGTGTAGAAAGTGTCAACATAATTAAGACCTCGTCGAAAGGTTGGCGGTGTCTGGCAAACATCACAGTGCGCGGGGAAACGAGTGCGCCGGCTAATCGATGGTGAAAGCACTGCGGCTTAATATCAAAAGAATTAGGAGCATTGCAACGATTATTCAATGAAACTCGAAAGGTTGTATAAACATACGTTTGATGCACATCCCGGTTATGCTAAGCGTACCCCCACCATCTCCCACCCTCCTCCTCCCCCTCCCCCTCCCCCTCCCCCTCCCCCAGCCCAACACACCCCACACACAAACCCGGCTGCTTTATGGGTGCGGGAAGTTAACCTGGCGTTTTTTCCCCATTCTGTAAGTTTTCGCAGGGTTTGTAAAATCTCCCAACGTTTGTTCAAGTGACGTAAATTCTCACAGCGTTTGTTCACGTGACGTTAATTCTCCTAGCGTTTGTTCACACGCAGTAAGTTCTCCAGACGTTGTATTTCCCTTAGTATGCTTTCTTAACGTGAAGTAAATTTGCGTCACTGATTTGCGCGTGACGTATTTTTAACTGAAGGGATTTCTTACGATTAAGCTAGCATCCTTTCGGGTGGTTGTACTTAACCTCACTGAATGGTGTTCACGTAAAGCGTAACTCCCTCAAGGGTGTCTACGTGTAGAAAACCCCATGACGGGTGTTCACGTGTATTAAGCCTCCCTCAAGGGTGTTCACGTGCAGAAAGCCTCCCTGATAGGTGTTAACGTGTATAAGCATCCTTTGCGGGTGTTCACGTGCAGAGAGCCTCCCTGATGGCTGTTCACGTGTATTAAGCATCCTTTACGGGTGATCACGTGTATTAAGCATCCTTTACGGGTGTTCACGTATATTAAGCATCCTTTACGGGTGTTCACGTGTAGAAAGCCTCACTGATTGGTGTTCGAGTGTAGTAACTCTCCCTGGTGGGTGTTCACTTGCAGTCAACCTCCATAGGGAGTGTTCAAGTAATTCGACATTTAATTTCTGTGCTTTCCTGGTGTCAATGCCATCCACATAATGGCTTCTACGCGGGATACAGTAGATGTTGTGCAGGTACTGCTGTAATGAGATTATATAGCCTAGATGTTTTTCAGGGTTGTCCGAATCAATTAGATTCAAGATGTTGACTCCACTCGATATTGCAATATTCCGTTTCAAAACGATTGGCGTTAACTTTTGATCTCCTCCAACAGAACGGTCTGTCATGATTGAGGTGAAGGTTTATTATCGACAAGTGTCATTCAATAAATCAAACAGGGACATTTCCAGGGAGCTAATAACAGATAATTGAGAAACTACTTCGATGCCAAAGGATGATACGCGATACAACGTTGTCCAGCCCGTGGACATATTTCCGCGTGGGCGATGTCGTTCCAAACCGTCCACGTTGTCCCCTTGTCAACGCCGAAATAAAGCACGCACTGTATTGATGCCAGGCAAACAAGGACATCTGCATCTTCTTATCGTAAGCCCCATCATTCACATTTATACACTGACTTCATATCGGAGTATTTTAGGATATCCGCCGATTTTCAGCTTATTAAGTCACAAAAATAGCACCCGTGACAATGTTGATATATTATAAGAAACAACAGAGCCATCTTCAAAGCTGGGATCGTTAAAACAGTTTGATGTTGGATATAACATCGGAAATATCACCAAAGTTCGTCGTTTTACCAACTTCTTAATGGAACCCGCTTGAAATGAAATTTGGAGTGAGTGTGTTTTTACGAATCTTTTAGCAATTTTCCAGCAACATCACGGCGTGGGACACCAGAAATGGGCTGCACACATTATACCTATGTGGGAATCAAACCCGGGCCTTCGGTGTGACGCGGGAACGCTTTAACCAATTGACTACCCCATCGCGTCTGAAATTAGGAAACTAAGTTAGCTTTCATCGTTCCTCTGAAGATTGGGCTGATTTGTTGACCTTGGGGTTTTGTGAGAAACTTTATGTGTTTATAGATACGGCCTACATATTCCTAGGTAATCCTGGTGTGAACTGTCGGGAGCTATTTTGTGCCCGAGATTGAACGTCGTTTTTAACACGGCGATGAGTTTTAATTAGAGATGACGTCAACAACTTTGATTAAACAAATAAACACGGCAATGATGTTGCCAGATCACAATTCATATTCGGAGTGAATCTGGATTCGAAACAACGATCAATTCCAAGATGAACATAATGATCACACGTGACATGTCCGTATATAGTGGTCAAACATTTGGCTCTTTCATTTGACGCCGTGATATGGCTGAAATAATGCTGGAGCGGCGTGAATCACTCAAAAAATCTTCCTTAGATATCCCGTGGGATCAGTGATTTACGCCACTTCAGCAATATTTCAGCCATATCATTTGAACACTCGAGCTGGCATTATTATTTTGTGTGTAATCGTTCTATTTAGCTGTAAGAGTATATCAGGGAAGTTCTTATCCATAAAAATGTGAATGAGTATAGTTTTAGGCCGCATTTAGCAATGTTCCAGCAATATCAATGCAGTGGACACCTGAAATGAGCTTCATGCATTGAATCCATGTGAGGATTCAAAACCGGGTCCTCGGCGGGACGAGCGAACGCTTTAACCACGAGGCTACCCCGCTGCCATCTTTAAGTGTTACTATAAAACTATACAAAACACGTTACAAAAGGTTACCGTTAATGCTAATGGAGGAAACAAAGCAAGACACTGAGTGGTCCTATGCAAGGGAGAGGTTGCTTTGGAACGCCATGCAGGCATGTGTATCTAATTGTTATGTGGGATGTTAATGAACAAGACATCGTGTAATGTTTCTTTAAAGCGTTTGCAATACTCCTACATTACAAAGGGTTAATGGTAATGTTAATGGGAGGTAATCGGGCGGTTACCTTTGTTGTCCTACTATGAATAGTAACACTTAATGGACTGGTGGCAAGATGATGTAATGACATGCACAATGGCAACGTCTTACATGCCGACTACCGCGGGTTTCCATCGCAGGAGATATTGACTGCGTGGCGCGGTGGCTGACAGGGGCTGTCATGGCAAATGTGACTTTGCTGCGTCGATGGGGGTATTGTAAACTGGCTAAAGCTGAGTAGTGACGACATAATCGACAGCCCCGCGGGAGGTCTCCATGCATGGGTTCAGAATACCAGCGGAACCCGTACGACGCAGATTAGGGATCTGTGCGACGCAGATTGGGGATTAAGTATATAAATAGATACGAAAGGTGGCGGTAGTTTGGGGTGCATTAGGTCAGGTCAGTGGTATAATCTGCCTGCCTTCAGAACTGTTGTTTTATAGCAGTCAGCACTTTTTACAGCTTTATTACGGTACGGTGGGATGGCCTAGTGGTTACAGCGTTCGCTCATCACGCCGAAGACGTGGGTTCGATTTCATACATGGGTACAATGTGTGAAGCCCATTTCTGGTGTCCCCCTCCGTGATATTGCTGGAATATTGCTCGATGCTCATGGTATCAATCAGTGGAATGTCTGGTCCAGACTCGATTATTAACAGACCGCCGTCATATGGCTGGAATATTGCTGAGTGCGGCGTTAAACAACAAACCAACCAACTAACTTATATTACTCACTCCAACTAAACTACATCACGACGAACAGCACTGGTCAGCTCCCGTCCTTCAACTTTCCCCCGGACCAGAGCCGAAAAAACGTGTTTATTGACGCCCCTCTGAAAGCACATCTGACGTTCATAGTCCCTATAACATGGAAAGTTGATCGATCTGTGCCACAAGATAAGTTTCCTTTGTCTACACACAATACAAGCAGAGCAGGTGCTGCACGATACCACTGAAACCGCATATCCACATGGAATCTTATTCATGGATATCTCTACTGTTTTCCATTCGCTCTTCTCTCCAGGATGTCACTTGTATGACCACACAGCATGCAATGTTCCAGCAATATTCCAGCAATATCATGGCGGGGGACACCGGAACTGGGATTCACACACTGTACCCATGTGGGGAATCGAACCCAGGCCTTCGGTGTGAACAGCAGGTTTCCCTTTTATTTATGTGCGATCTCAACTCTACGACTATCGTACCCAGGGATAGGCTTATATCAGGACACGATCTCAAAGCGAGGTATATCGTAAACGGCAATGTGCTATTTCAGGACGCGATCTCAGCCCTACGACTATCGTGTTTGGGACTGAGCTTATTTCAGGGCGCGATCTTAACTCTGCGACTATCATATTTAGGACTGGGCTCATTTAGGGCACGAAGCCAAATCTACGACTATCGTATTTGGGACTGGGCTTTTTTTGGAACGCGATCTATTTTCTACATCTGTCGTATTTAGGACTGGGCTTAATTCAGGACGCGATGTCAAATCCACGACTATCGTTTTCGGGACTGGGCTTATTTAAAGGCGCGAACTTAACACTTCGACTATCATATGCGGGAATGGGATTATTCAGGACGCGATCTCAGTTCTACGACTATCGTATTTCGGACTTGGCTTATTTAGGGTGCGATCTCAAATCTACGACATCGTATTGTGATGAGGTTACTTTACTAGAGGTGGTATGCAAGAAGGGCGACAAGAATAATGCCAGTTTGTTCCATCTCACATAGTGTAGAATGTACAGACATGTATCCTTAGTTACGGTATGATATAATATTATGTTCTTCTTGATTGTGATGTCATGTACATGTGTTTTAATGTTGTCATGGGAATGGTAGTAAGGCTGAGGGGTCAGTTGTGACTGAGGATTAAGTAAAGATATCACGTATTTACTACAGTCATCGTATTTGCATCGTATATCGAATTCGCGACTGGGCTTATTTAAGGACGAGATCTGAACTATACGGGTATCGTATACAGAACTAGGCTAATTTCAGGGACCCGTGAAGATCTGGGGTAGAATAGGTCTTCAGCAACCCATGCTTGCCGTAAAAGGCGACTATGCTTGTCGTAAAAGGCGACTAACGGGATCGGGTGGTCAGGCTTGCTGACTTGGTTGATGCATGTCATCAATCCCAATTGCGTGGGTCGATGCTCATGATATCAATCACTGGATTGGCTGGTCCAGTCTCGATTATTTACAGACCGCCGTCATATAGCTGGAATATTGCTGAGTTCGGCGTTAAACAACCAACCAACCAACTAATTTCAGGCCATGATCTCAACGCGATGTATATCATATACCGCACTGTCCTTATCAGACTAGCATCTATTCTCTAAAATGAACATATCGTACAAAAAAAAACAATTGTTCAGTTATCTTAATAAAAGTATAATAAAAAGGAGCCCAGTGACTCTCTTGATTTTCAGATACCGCAGTGATCTAGACTTGCCAAACATTATAGACTTGCATGGGCTGTATTTGATGTTTATTTGTATCAGGGTCTGTAAGACAGACTATGTCCTTATTTCAGGACGCGATTTCAAATCTACGAGTATCGTCACTCCCGTTCTTTAACAGAGATGTTGATCTAGTCGTGTCTACGATCGGTGTATGGAACCGGGCCTTGGAACGTGACATGATGTCTCATCAAACGCTTAATAACGCCTTTCCTGTGTAATCAGCATACGTCATTGGGAGCTAGAGCTTTGGCCAGAGATTAAATATTTTCCATATGCTGAGAACCATAGTGACATAAATCATTATTTACTGTTTGAAGGCGGTAGTGTACTAGCCACTGAAGATAACACAGAGGATGAATACCCCCATATAGCCGAGGGTTTTTTTACCATATCGATTGTTTTAAGAGCTGCGTGACCTCCCATTCCTATAAATTATATCGACTAAAACGCTAGCCAGCGTAGTTGATCGATAACGATTGTTTAAACCTCAAAAGGATTTATGTTGTTCAAAGAAAAATAATTACGTCAAAAGGTATTCTAGAACATTCTGTATGCAATGGAAAGTGAGTGAGTTTTGTCGAGCGCACTTGAAATAGTTTCACTTATACCACGGACGTCAGGTACCGGTGAGAGGAAAGTCCGAACTGACGAAGGGCTTGGGAGTTTGTGACGAAAGGGGTATGATACTCACACACCCCGGAACATAATCGGAGAGAATGATTCGAACCCACGAGCAGCGGATCCTTTTACGTTTAAGGGACGCAAACGTACACAATTGAACTGCGGCGTGAGAGCAATGGCCTAGCCAGTCATCACGAAAGTGCCGTAATTAGAGAATACAATAAACAACAACGATAAACGGCATAAATATACATAAAACACAAGGCGATGACATCACTGATTGGCATTTATGGTCATAGTGATCTCTAAACGATTGCTGGGGCGGTCGGGTAGCCTAGTGGTTAAAGTGTTCGCTCGTCACGCTGAAGACCCCGGTTCGATTCCCGATGGGTACAGTGTGTGAAGCCCATTTCTGGTGTCCCCCGCCATGATATTGCTGGAATATTGTTAAAAGCGGCGTAAAAGCATACTCACTCACTCACTCAGTCACTCACTAAACGATTGCCTGACGTTGCCGTAAATAATGTTGCAAAATCCTTCCCGTCGTACGCCCAAAATGAAGAGTTCACACATGAGCCGCGCGTCTATGTTCTGGAGCTGGTGGTCTATGAGCTCTGCGGTAGATGACTAGCTGTAGAGGATCATGACCTCGACGGATTATGTGAGAAACATGGAAACAAGTCAGGATAAAGAGATGTCAAAGGGTGCGCCGATTCCCCACAAATGTATTTACAGTAAAGTACGGTTATAACGAACTCAAAGGGACTACTTATTTTAGTTCGTTATAATTGTAGTTCGTTATAAGCATATACACAGTATAACTACAGCAAATAGTCGGGACCCAAAAGTAAGTTCGTTATATCCGTCAGTTCGTTATAAGCGTGTTCGTTATAACCGTAGTTTACTGTATTTACTTCATTAACCAGTTTCAACTTGGATCATACTGGGTACCATATATCCATACTATTATGATAACTACCCATGCATGAGTGAGTGAGTTGGGTTCAACGCCTCTTTGAACAGTATTTCAGTAATACCACAGGTTGACAGATTCATGTGTCTTAGGGACCGACCATTTGATGAGAGGACCTGTAGACTAACAAGACAAAGTTTACCTGACAGGGGCCTTGGATTTTATCACAAAAATAAAAAAAAAATTAAAAGATTTTACAGTTGAAAAAAAAATTGCCTGGCACAAGAAATATATTGTTGTAACGTGGTTTTCTCTAAAAAGATATATACGTTTTAATTTTCAAAAATCTTGTCTTGCAGCTGTACTTGAAAAAACCCCATCTGTAATCTCCATACAAAATACCAGCACATGTAAGCCTGGGTCATAGTAATGTCTCCCCCGTTGTCTAAGAGGATAGAGCGTTTGCTCGGCGAGTGAAAGTTCGAGGTTCGATCCTCGTTAGATGGCACTTGTTGCAAGTTACCATCCCTGGCGCTTGGCATTAAGAGATTAAAACAAGGACTGGTTAGCTCGGTGTCAGCAGATTGTGTCTGAGTGGGGTATCCATGTTTTTGTGCTGCAGGGTATCTCAGAGGTTAAGCACTATAAAACCGGCATTAGTTCTGACTAGTAATAGACAAGAACAGACAGACACGCACGCACGCACGCACGCACACACTCACGCACGCACGTGCATGTACGTGGCTCTGAACGTGCAATAATCTTGAACGCGACGTGAATCCCATTTCACCTCACTCACCTCACCTCTATATGTAAAATATGCCTGACTTAATCAATTACATCTAAAGTTTTTAAACAGATAAACTTTGTGAAGATCAGAATATTGCATGACCATCCTCTTTTACGATATTTTCCACAATGTATCCATTCATAAAAAGAAACATTTAACACAAAAATGTGCTCGAGAAAATATCATCAACGTGGTTTGCTTCAAGTAGAACCACGGAACAGCATTATAAAAACACTTTGAAAAACTGGTAACGTTGATATAGTCGTTGACTATACTGTTCTTGTTGCCACCGTCACCAAGACGTCAATACAATCGATATACTAAAAACCGTCAAGGTATATAATGAAAGTGGAACTTATTAAAAACTAAATTGTTTTTAAAAACTAAAATTACTTTGGGGTCTCTTTCATGATACTGTTGTTGAAAGATGTCAAGTTGGTGCGGGATATTTCCAGCTACCCAAATCACTCCTTCATTGTATACCCCGACATTACCGCCATCGACTGAATAGATCCTCTGGCTTGCCTGTCACTTAAGGTTAAAGATTTATTATCATTCGTTTGTCTTGCAACTCATTCAGCAATCTCTGAATGAATAATAGATACCCAGTACCTTGCACTGTGTGTTGATCAAAATGAGAATCGGTTAGACACAATGTCGATTGATTATGGATAATGGGAACCTATCAGTACTGATGCGAGCCCCGTTCTGTAAAGCGAGTTTAGCCCTAATACTTTCGTAACGCATATATACTATAACATTGACAAAAAATAGGGCGATAAGCTCACTTTGTGCATATGGGGTCTGGCTGTCGTTGTGTATTTTCGAACCCTGTTGTTCTAGTCCATGCTAACGCTGTCAACGGCTTGTTTGTATCCATGGCGCATTGTATCTTTAAGGTCGACGTGGTACTGATGTATTGATGTGGTTTCTAATGATCGTTCAATCAGGGATACGGGACAAAAGCAACGTTGGTGTAGGTAGAACCATGGCGAAAACAACTGTGTGACGTGTTGTTATAAATCTCCCCATACCTTCTATGTTCTCATCTGGTCACGTGTTTCTCGGTAGGTCCTTAAGCAGTGTTCTCTTATAAACAATCAAGCCTTGGGATCGATTATTGATCTCCATAATCATGTAAAT
This sequence comes from Haliotis rufescens, assembly GCF_023055435.1. Lineage (NCBI taxonomy): Eukaryota > Metazoa > Mollusca > Gastropoda > Lepetellida > Haliotidae > Haliotis > Haliotis rufescens. Next base: position 51,803,390 of record NW_025963779.1, on the reverse strand, counting down.
CGACTTGATCCATTTCATAGCGGTTCGAAATTGATCACAGTGTTACTAAGTGCAGTCAATTGTTTCCTCTTTCACTTGTTTTATACTCTTATTTTATACTCTTATAAAACCATACTGATATTGAAACCATTCCCAGCCCAGTTATGCAAACTTAAAAATTGTATAAGCAAACGAGCTTTCGATATATTAAACACAAACCAATTTCATGTAAAGATTGTGATTCGAAAAACAATTCGGTTAATGTTATTATAATTTGGGAAAATTCAAACAATTTCCAAAATCAATTTGTGTGCCATAAAGGGATCTCTTTCTGGACATTGCACGTAGGTAGGTTGTGACATCTAAGCATACAGTGTCATGAATGCATGGTCGACACTGAAAGGGCTTTGCCTGGAATTCAAATGCCACTAAATACATATCCGCACAGTTTGAAGTACACTCCTAACAAGGAAACCTATTTGATCGTGCAAAACAGACGAAAAACACCTTAAAATTAATATAAGTCTTGGCAGGGAAGCAAACATCCTTATATAAATCAATACGGTAATGTCAATATCAAAACGAGATGAGGCATTAAAACTACTGAATATGGCCGACCTAATCAATGTTTCTTCAACAATAGTTGACAATAGTTTACATAACAAATGCACTTTGTCCGTCTTGCTGTCATGGTAGAGTAAAGGTTTTGTTGGCAACATAGTAACACTTGTTTGTATGCAATTCTAAAATGATAGTACGCATCATAGCAAAGAGTTGAAATAACAATAGCATGGCGTCTGGTCATGTATTATATATCAAACAATACAATGCTTTCACTTGTGTGTACGGTTGCCAAGCATGAAATATTCATCTGATGATGTTCATCGGATGATGTTCATCTGGTGTACGTCTTCAGAATCACCGAGAACACACACAGAATTGTATTGCGTGTAAATATGTCAACGGGTTATGTGACCTGTAACGTTTTCATAACAAACAGACAGATGCGAAATGGTTTGTATATAAATATTTACAGCAATAAACGTGTACAAGTAAACACCATGATTGCCATGGGGACCCTATAAACGACGTCATATGTATGTGTTCTGACAAAGGGTGAGCGACACATCACGCATTATCTTAATTGCCTGTGTGTAAATTTTAAGTCGTAATCGATAACTGAGACAAGCTCAAAACAAATTTACTAATAGAACTATAAACATATACATGTGGGTACATACTGATCTGAATGCATCTGCAGAACGTCCTGGCCAAACAATGAATTTTTAATTTCAAATATCTTATCTGCACAGTAAAACATACCATTGCAGGTACATTTAAACATTGAACAGATAATAAAATGTCCGAATCATTGAACGATTACTTATAGATGTGTGTAAAAAGTTTACTTTCACCCAATCCAGATTTATCCGCTACGCATGTATCTGTGCTATCAGGCGTTCGCTATTCGATCAACAGCATACGTTATATCGACCGGTGCATTATCCGTGCTTGTACTTAACAATGCCTAGTAACTGAGGATATATTACGAAAGTTCCTCTGAATAATACATAATTGTAAATCGTTTGTGTCGGGCACGAGATTTGCAGCCTGGCCGGAATAGGGCGCAATCTCGGCGTGTGCCTGCCGAACTCAATCCTGCCGAACAAAATCCTGCCGAACACAATCCTGCCGAACACAATCCTGCCGAACTCAAGCCTGACTCACCGGGTCTTACCAAGCAACTCACGAAACAACGGTGTTCACCATTTCCGCTTCAGGGATCGATTCCAGCTTTTAGGTCTACCCACTTCCTGGTTAAAGTTATAACAAAGAGTGTATCGTGATTTAGGGCTTATCGTGGGATTTAATCTGGTCGATGGAATCGATTGTCCGAAACGAAAATAAATATATGTTTTTACACTGTTATACTTAGAAATGGATACACGTTCTTTGAGAAGTTTTATCCTTTATATCTAAAACTATATTGATTAAATCAAAAAGTACGTTATCAATTTCCTTTGAAACAACTGTAACAGAAAGTGCATTTCTATACGCGTGGATGATTGATATCAATAATTAATTTGCTTAATGTATGATAGAAGAGATCAATTTACAGGATATGTATTTGAAGTGAGTTTAATTAACTGTTAATTAACCCCAAATAGTGTTTTCAAACACGTCACATCAACCATGCCTGTCACTTGGTCTACTACGTCCATGTAGGTCAGGGTGTGTGTGTGTGTGTGTGTGTGTGTGTGTGTGTGTGTGTGTGTGTGTGTGTGTGTGTGTGTGTGTGTGTGTGTGTGTGTGTTTTTGTGTGTGTGTGTGTGTGTGTGTGTGTGTGTACACAAAAGTTTAAAGAGCCAAGAAAACTGCATTAAAAACTAAAAGCTACCTGAGTATATACTCATGATACAAAACTGACCGTGCACTGACTCAGGCTCAGGGAAACAAGAGCCACGCGAGCCACGATTGTACACCGTTTGGTAATTTTGCCCTTAATGGCTTGTGTCTTGTTGGGCCAGATAGCTCTCAGAGTGCTTCAAACTGCGCTTCAACTGTCACCCATTGTTATTTCTGGTGCATGTTCGAGCGTTAACATGGCGCCGTGATATTGCTTAATACGCCGAAAAATAACATTCCCTCACATATGCATCAGTGCATATATTTAATGCTACCTTCTAAGTACCCATTTTAGTGAGGTACCCATGTTCTCTGCATTATTTAGGAGTGAGGGTAGGGTTTCACGCCGCTTTTGTCAATATTCCAGCAATATCACGGCCGGGAACACCAGAAATGGGCTTCACACATTGTACCCATGTAAGGAATCGACCAAGGGTCTTCGGCGTGACGAGCGAACGCATTCACCAAAAGGCTGCCCCACCGTCCTTTTTTCGTGAGGAAGAACACCTTAATTACCCACTAGACCACCCGTCTCCCCGGCATTTATGTACACAGTGTGCCTATACACAAGCAATACAATACAGCAATCCCAACGCGCAAAAAACGTTCACACACGAACATGTCGACATCACTTCATATCAAGACAAGTCTTGTTTTGTTTGTTTGTTTGTTTTTTAACGCCGCACTCAGTAATATTCCAGCTATATGTCGGCTGTCTGTACATAATCGAGTCTGAACCAGACAATCCAGTGATTAACATCATGATCTTGAGATACAATGACATGCATCAACCAAGTCATCGAGCCTGACTACCCGATCCCGTTAGTCGCCTCTTACGACAAATATGGGTTGCTAAAGACCCAAGTCTTGTAGAGATGTCAGCACCAGCCATAACAACAGACAAAACCATGTCCCACATCACAAGCACCAGCCGAAGTGGAAGCTACAAACGACAGCCGGGCGGGTAGGGCATTTACATATGTCAGACATGTTGCCATCACATCTAGGACGATATCGACGTCGTCAACACGACATTGACGACATTAAACACGCAAGCTGAACATACGTCACCTGCAGCCTTCATTAATACCCATACGGTGGTCTCTGGCTCTGAAAATCTCCGATCAATCCGGATAGCGAAGCGTAAACGCCCAGCTCTGAGCGCAGCTAATTTTCAGTAGGAGCACTTATTTGAAATAAGAACGGCTTGGCATATGAATAAACAGCGGAATATGGCCAGTGACCTTTACTACCCTTGTTTCATATGATCGTTCTGGACTGTGATATCCAACTATAAAAAGGTCGTTGTTATATTCACGGTAATTGGTCTGTAGTGCTTCAATCTGAAGATGGTCAATGACCAAGTAGGTCTTTTGTTGTGTTTTATGCTTCAGTGTCTATGTTAACCATTTTACACTGGTCATATTATCGGACAGTACACACACCAATAAGTCAATGCCTGAATTCGCGCTGTTGTAACAAAAGCATTACCACAGCACTAACACATTATTCTTCATAGGAACAATCCGACTGACTGAAGCATGATTTGACACTATTATTAAAAATTGAGTGACCTGAGACAACCGAGGTCACCTCAACAGGGTTGACTAGATTGACTTAGAGTCAACTAGTGTTAATCAAGGATTTCTAAGTGCAGTATCCGAAATAAAACACGTAAACTGAAACCTTAGATATAATGATGGCTGCCAGGAGACGGAGAAACACAACAGACATGTGCAATAACACACAACAATGAGAAGCGATTCTTTGCTTGACAAAGCTGCCATTGTGCCTTTTCTATTCAATGAACATAAAACGACAAGACTAAAATTAACGCTTATAACATCAAACGATATGCAATATCAAACGAATCATCATCAAAGTTCCATTAAGAATTCTAAATATTAATGTATTTATGTCAACAATCGGAAGTTAAACTTCCCTGAAGCATATCAGAATACACATATACATGTGAGGTGAGGTGAGGTGAAAGAGTCAAGTTTCAAGCCCATTGATATCCCATGCCTCAGTTCCACCTGAATACCCAACTCAGACACAGTATACTGACTCCGAGCCGACCAGTCCTTGTTTTAGCCCCTTAAAGCCGAGCGCCAGGCAGGGTAACAACAAGTACCATGTATTTACGTCTTTTGGTATGACGTGGCCGGGGATCGAACACCGGACCTTTCTCTCCGGGCGGACGCTCCACCACTAGACCACAGAAACGGTCACATATGCATATACTTTCAATACCTGGTTAATTATATTCATTAGAATGCTTTATTCCTGATTGGGTGGGTGAGTGAGTGAGTATGTTTGTACGCCCCTCCATCAATATTCCAGCAATATCACGGCAGGGAACACAAAAAATGGGCTTCACACATTTTATCCATGTCGGGAATCGAACCCGAATTTTCGGCGTGACGAGCGAACGCTTTAACCACTAGGCTACCCGACTGCCACTATTCCTGATTGAATCAATAGATGTAACTATTTTTTTTACCGATAACGCCACATGGAGGCTGCTAGCCAGAGTACCGAACAGCAAAGGTTCAGTAGGTGTGGGCAACTTAGGTCAACCCAAGCATGACAGTTTACATTGGTCAACCAAGGCTATACTCGTCAACACGGGTCGTGCGGGGTTTTCAAATCGAACGCAAGCACTATCAGACGCATGGATGACCAACAGAACTGGCTCGTGTCACTACCAATGTCACACAAGTATTGTCCCATCACATCACATACCTATTCTCAGCACGTTTCTCAATACTAACGAGAACAAGAACAGCACTATATAATGTACAGACCGGGTCCCAAGGGACACTATCAATTTCTATCGGTTCCTGCAAACCCGGAGCAATAATGATGCATAATTTCAAAGGAATAATTATTTTGCCAGAACAAGGTCGGCAGTAGAGTACAGCCCTGGTCAATTCAACACTGATACTACTCTGTGTTGTACAGATTATTCTATTTGCCTGGCATGGGGAAAGCTAAGTGAAACACGCTTTTGATACACTGGGGGTTGTAATATTAAAATATCAATTGACGTGGAGTTTCGATACATGAAGAAAAAAACTGATAATCAATAACTCTACAGCTATATAGTTTGTACTGCTATTATTGGTTTTTCGTTCGAAATAGCTTCTTCGTGACTACAACTAGGCTAACCTGCTCAGCTCCCTCCCCTCATATACGCGGATGCAGAAAAGGGATGCACACATCTAACCTCCCCCCCCCCCCCCCCCCCCCCCCAACAAAATTATTATTGTTAATATAACATTTGGTTAATATTTTCTTACAAACGAAAATTGTTTGTTTCCCAATGAACTAGCTATGGACACACACACACACACACACACACACACACACACACACACACACACACACACACACACACACACACACACACACACACACACACACACCTGGGTCAACATTCGTGTAGAATGTCAAAGTAGGGATGAAATATATTACTAATTAACGGAGTATTCTCTGATCAGTTGTATCATATATCCGCTACAAAAGCAGGCAATTTCCTCAACATATATGTCCAGCATGTGAGCAATGGTTATACTCGCTCCTACTAATCAGAACGTCGATGATCCAGCGTTAGTTATACTCGTATCTCAGATACATGAAAAGAAACATGCTCTAAAGAAAATGAAGCGATCAATGTTTAGTGAAACAATCCCGACACTAGATGTTCACTAAACGAACAAGCATGTCCTGTCCTACCGGTAGCGTCGGTTATGATTTTTGGCCTGTCAGTCACATGTTGACAGGTGTCACCAAGGTAAATTTATAAAGACACCAGGTGTTCACTAAACGAACAAGCATGTCCTGTCCTACCGGTAGCGTCGGCTATGATTTTTGGCGGGGCGGTCGGGTAGTCTAGTGGTTAAAGCGTTCGCTCGTCACGCCGAAGACCCGGGTTCGAATCCCGACTTGGGTACAATGTGTGAAGCCCATTTCTGGTGTCCCCCGCCGTGATATTGCTGGAATATTGCTAGAAGCGGCATAAAACCATACTCACTCACTCGCTATGATTTTTGGCCTATCAGCCTCATGTTGTCACCAAGGTGGTAAATTTATTAAGACACCAGGTGTTCACAAAATGGACAAGCATGTCGGGTCCTACCTATGGTGTTGGCAATGATTTTAGCCTCTAAGTTTCATGGTGGTAAATATTTAAGACCTGTCTAACATTGGGCTCTCGAACCACGTCCCGTTGACACATCGTGATATAACAGAAAAAATGGTAAAAGCGGCGTTCAACCCAACTTACCCGACCACTGTAGCTCCCCTTGAACTAATTGTGGTGTGAAATCGAACAATCTCATGGAGTACTATCTTTCAAATAATTCTCTAAATCAGAGAAATACATTTTAGCACAATTACGAATTGCTTTGCATCATATATCAAGTCAACTGGACTGCCTCAATCCGGACACTTGGTTCACAAACTTCCCCGTTTTGCCTGTAAAGTTTCCACTCCGTGAGAGATCCATGACTTGCCCCACAAGGTATATGTAGCTTTTTATTTCTGCAAGAAACTCTGACCGAAATAGTCCCCTGTTCACGCAGCAGTGAATGGGTACCAGATAGGACAGTAAACGCCTCATGTGGCACCCTGGATCGATACTCACCGGAAACATGTGAATAAAATTTTAATCCACACTGATCAAAAGACCGGGGTAATAATAATGTAGCGCCGTGAGAATTAACTATTATTGTTGCTGTTGTTTTAAAATATTGAAACAGATTATGTATTTCTGGGGAGTCCGGCCAACGAGGTTTCACAGTTGCAGTGTCAGACTTTAATTGCGGACTAGGAGTTTGCCCCAAATTGAAAACATGACACCACCCCACCCCACCACCCTGATATTAATATATTGATTCAAGCGCATTCATTATGGTGGACCCGCCATGCAGCACAACATCGGTCAAGTGTACACAACAGGTATCGACCGCTACATCACACAATGCTGGAAACAATGGCGAAGCCGGAGTGCTAGCAGACCATGCATCATAACACAGACAAATGCTGTTTTGTACAATAAGAATCTTATTGCCAATTATCAGGTGTTAGATTAAAGACACCATCAGTCACTATGGGTTTAAGAAAAAACTTCTTGCAGCTTGTTATGACGAAGTGCTTCTCTCTGCTTGAAACACCTTTGAAGTATCATTAGCAATCGTGCAGGTACTCGCATTTCTGAATACAGTTTATGATTTTGTATCAGACCATCGCACATCGATGTGCTGACCCCACTTCAATGAAATCATTTACTATAAGTCATTTCACTTGTGAACGTATTTGTAACTTATTGTTTTCATTTTTCAACAGAAAATCGATCATGTCCTATGTTAAAGTGTTGTTCTCGCATTCTATTTGTGAGTGTTGTTTCATTAAACATAGGACATAAATTCTTTGTTTCGCGTTTTTGTCCTTTTTCGTTTTAAGCCCTGAGTTTAAATTTGGATAAAAAAATGTTACTTCATTAAAATAGGAAAAATCCGTAATTAAGAAAGGGAGTTTGGGGGGAGGGGGTTGAGTAATGCTGTCCACGGAGTCTTTCCTGATAATGGCATCTGAAAGACATACCCGTGCACTCAAAATGTAAAACATGTTATTTGAATATACTCAATCCGACCAGCGAAGAAACAACTTTGCTCCAACTTTTAACAAGTTAAACAACTGCCCGATACAACAAGACGTCTTAATGCATAATGGATGCATAAGATGCCGTGGTTGGTTAAAATCCTTAACTGAAATGGTGATCAATAACTCAGTCTGTTAAAGCATTCACTCGGCACGCCGAAGGCCCGGGTTGGATTCACCATATGGTACAATGTGTGAAGCCCATTTCTGGTGCCCCCCGCCGTGATATTGCAGGAATATTGCTAAAAGCGGCATAAAACAATTCTCACTCTTATATCGGATATCTATGCAATTGCAACAGATAATAAACAACGGAAGGTTATGCACATGCACAAGGAAACACAACCAGGTGCAAATCAAATCTTCTTTGCTTAATGAATAATGCAATTGCAGCAACAATCGAAAATGGTTGTGCGAGTAACGAACTGCGAATGTAACGAAACAATTTCAACAGTGTTTAACCGAAGGTATCACACCTCATCCAAACAAAATGAATGTCATCTTTGTATCACACCTGTTGTCACACGATCAGCTGATCGTTCTTGAAGGCTTTATTATCTTGATTGGAAACCTATTCGATAGTTATCTCGATATGAACGCGATGAAATAATCACTTATATAACGATCGGGTAATCAGCGTTCTATTTTCTTCCTCGTGTCGATAACAAAAACAATATTTCAAATGTACCGATAAATATGTCATCGATACTCCCATTTAATGCACGGGAGCATTATTGATGGAAATATTGTCCGCCATGGTAGAACACTATATTTGATTGTGAAACCACGCGTACGTTAGATATGTTTGCTAAGAGGTACCGAGAATAACGAGCCTTCGGAATAATGGGCTCTCCGATCATATCACCAGTGAACATAATCTCGTCGGAGGCATATAATGTTTATACACCATGAACGTAACTATAGCTGTCTTTCATCTTCAATGTGAAATGTTTGTTCAAAATGGTTGGGACATCTGATCAAAGACTATATCACACATATTATGAGGCAAGATCAAACAGAAAGGTACAATTGAAAAATATTTAACGTACACGTATTGCAAGGTGAGATAATGCAGGGATCGGTGATACATGTCAAATCATTCAAAACTATAAATAGAATGATAACAGGTGGTAACATGAGGAAATGTGGTAATAATGCCATGGCAAAATGTGATAATATGATATGTCGAATTGTGATAATATGTCATGTCAAAATATATGACATGTTGAAATGTGATAATATGTCATGTCAAAATGCGATAATATGTGAAGTTGAAATGTGATATGTCATGTCACAATGTGATAAGATGTCATGTCGAAATGTTGTAATGCGTAATGTCGAAATGTGATGATACGTCATGTCAATATGTAATAATATGTAAAGTTGTAATTTGACAACAAATCATGTCAAAATGTGATAATGTGTCAAGTCAAAATGTAGTAATATGTCATGATAAAATGTTGTATTATGTCATGTCGAGATGTAGTAATATATCGTGTCAAAACTGTGCAATATGTCATGTCGAAATGTTGTAATGCGTTATGTCAAAATTTGATAATACGTCATGTCAGAAGTGATAATATGTCATGTCGAAATGTGCAAAGATGTCATGTCGAAATGTGATAATATGTCATGTCGAAATGAAGTAATATATCATGTCAAAATGTTGTAATATGTCGTATAGAAATATTGTAATATGTCAAGTCGAATTATGATCATATGTCATGTCCAAATGTGATATGTCATGTCGCAATGTGGTAATACGTCATGTCGAAATATGATAGATATTGGGATTCATGTTAAACCGCGACATGGTGTCTCAGTGGACTAACACTATAAAATCGGCATCAGTCTGGACTAGCACGAGCAGCCACACACACAAAGGCGAACGCAAGTCGCTGTATAAGTGCAACCATCTTGAACGCGACATTAAACCCCATTTCACCTCACAAGTCGTCATACTTTCGCAGCGTTCAACATGTAGAAGGCTTTGGTTCGTGACGAAATATGCTCCAACAGTTTGTATATTGTCCCGTATCGTGTCAAAGTCTGACGCTCAGCAACTGATTTTATACCAATTAACTAGCTAGTGTATATGGGGATATTATCCACGTTGACATATTACCAGGATGTGTCTGTTGAAAGAGTTTCAATGTATAGAGTATTTTGTATCATAATATTTCGACAAATGTTCTTTTGTCATAATAGAAGTAAATATGCATACCATAACTTGATTTATGTCGTAATATTTCATGTGGAAAGATAATCCAATAATGCGTATTTCGTAAAACATATTTCAAGTTGAAGTCGGGGTGAGGTGAAACGACGCGTTCAAGATTATAGCGACGAGCATGTTTGTGTGTATATATCAAAGTACATCAATATTCTTGGAGACATAAACCATACTTATTTCTTTAGAATTGTTGATGTTCAGGTAAATCCAAAACTTCTATAGGGGGTAGAAATATGGAGATTAAATCATTTTGAACAAACAGAACTAGTACACGGAATTGCATTGAAGAAATCCATTTGTGTAAAAACAAATACATCTTACATCATGATGCATGTTCATGACGCAGATACATTAAAGTTATTAAATCTTCGCTGATGTTATTAAATATGCCATCCTATCGGTGACCTACGAAATGTTATAATATGATGTTACAACATCATAAAAATATGAATACACAATGTCATTTATCCCAAATATAACATGTGTCACATGATAAAAATAGGCAAAGAAATGGGGCAACAAGTGTAAAAGATTTATTGTTTAAGGGTGGGTACGGTTATATTTGGCAAATCCAAAAGGTCGAATTCCCGGCAGAATTTATAAAAGCATTTCACAAAGATTTAAAGACATGTATCAAGATTGGTAGGAAAACAAATCGGAATCAAATAAATGGAATAGCTTTTTAATGTTTAAAGGTTATATAAACATTAACGGAGGAGAATATAAAGACATTTAGAATAAGCTTAGTTCGTATTCGATGCTCATCGCATGATTTATCAATTGAAAAGGAAGCTCTATAAATGTTAAGGAGAACTAAGAATTAGCCAACTGTGTGATGTAAATGCAGTCGAAGATGAATACATCCTTGTCACAACGTCAAGAAATAGATACATCAAACACAATTATTCTGACATACAAATATAAATATATTTTTATCTTTGCTAGCAGTACAAACTATGATACACTGCACAATCTGTCCATGTTAATTTATGATGCAATATTACATAGAAAATATATCACGCTTTAGTAAATGCATAACGGTATGATGTTATATAATAATGTTTGTCATGTACTAAAAGCGTGTGGTATGTTCAGTACTCAAATAAAGATTACGCTCTCGCATCGTAATATTAGTAGAAGTATTCTCCAGTACCTTGTATATGGTCATACTTAGAATGATTTTCTAACTGTTCTATAAAATATTATATACTGATATGTTTAGTTTTGTTCCTATCTCGTCATATTACCAGTAGATGTCGTCTCCTACCGTTTATATAATACCATGCCATGTGATGGTATTATCCAATAGATGTTAAGTACTAGTACACACACACACACACACACACACACACACACACACACACACACACACACACACACACACACACACACACACACACACACACACACACACACAAACAAACACACACACACACACACACACACACACACACACACACAAAGTGCATGTAAGTGCAATAATCATTTCAACTCACCTCGTAAATTAACTGGTTTCGATGAGATATTACGCCACCGCGAAATATACATAAGCTGTTGATAAACTAACGTTCCATATGAAATATTATTTAGATATTTTGATACAGTATTTCTTGAATCCAACATTGCTAACGTTGACAATGTAACCATAACATCATGCACGTTACAGCCGCATACTTGTGTCATCAGGGATTTTCAGTGATCCATTTATTCACGGCTATTTGTCCATTACGCCCATTAGAATCTGTTCCGGCAGAAAATCGAGACTGGTTATTCTCTGACTTTGACGTTGAAGATATGTGTCAAATCAACGATTGCAATTATCACAATCACTGTTGAAGAATGTGGTTTGACGGAAGTATAGACAGGTGCCAGAGATACGTGATGCATTTCAAAAGCGATAATACAACCTTCGTTCCCTTTAAAGGCTGCCAAATCAAGAACTGCATCAATTGATGTCGAAGGTTAATGAAATATACATGTAGGTTTCCTTTTCCTATGGGCATTCAACAACAAAAAGCCACACTGTTGTTCTAGCTTCATGGAAAACCATCATTGAATAATTTTGTTAAAAACAAAAGTTAACAATTATACATCGTAAATACATTAGACTAAAATAACGAGTATTTTGAAAAGAAAAAATACAATGGAGCTCAAACATAGGACTATACTTGAAGTTTATCAAAACCCAACTATATATGTTAAATATTACATAATTATATGTGTTTCAGGTGTTCACTTCAGCCATAATGCAAGCATCAACAATTTGAGGCTCATTAAAAATAGCACCAAACGCCTCTTTCTTTTCGGCAACAGAGGAAGCAACAAACATCATTGATGTTGCTTTTACAAAGAGTCGATGTTATTGCGAATAGTATACATGTATCATTCAGCCTCTAACTATCATACGAAAGGCTACATAAAATGATAATAACTACCCATAATAATAAAGTAGCAAGATACTTTTTATCACGTTGTGTGTATAGCATTGTAAATTATATTATATCATAACACAATATAATTAAATAACTCACTATTATGTTCAAAAACATTTTGCTCAGACAATAAATGCCAGAAAACATTTGGTATATGACTACATTTTGTTATAATTACCTATTTTAACATCCTTTCTATCTATCGTTTTACATTCAATCACGAAAGAAGAAGAAGGAGGGGGAGGAGGAGGAAGATGAGAAGAAGAAGAAGAAGATGATGATGATGATGATGATGATGATGATGAAAAAGAAGAATAAAAAATAAATATATTATAATATTGCCATGGACTTACCCCTCGTATGATATTGCCACATATATTATGATCCGTGTGAAGCTCGTCCGTTCTGTAGTAGTGCAGGATAGACGCGAACACCCCCGGGTGTCTGTCATAGAAGAACTCCTTACAGTCGGGGTCCCAGCTCTCGTCCCGCTCGTGAAGGATCGCCATGGTGGCAAGACGGGTGCCCGGCTTGCGCTCCAGGGTGCTCCTTAGGGTCTGGTAGGACACCCCTCCGACATTGATGGTCAACCGCCGGTCAAGCTTCCGGGCCCTGCTCAAGAGGGACTCCATGTCCAAGTCCGATATGGCTATACGAACTTCTTTTAGCCGGTCACCATGGTCCTTTGAGATATCCACTTTGGGTTTGGTTTGGCACCTATGAATGAACACCTAGCATCGTGTTTTAAAGAACATATAAGTTTTAAACAAGTGTTCGACGACAATGGTACTAACCTGTTACAGTAATACTTAAAACGGGTTTGGTCCATATGATATTAGTGTATTTTTTGTTGCTCCGCACGTTTTACGTGTTATGGTTTTACCTTGGTTCTGGGACTATGAACTGAACACAGACTTGTTCCATGTGGCACGACAATACCCACACGTTACATCCAGGCTTGATCTTACTACCCATTGCCTGATTAAATCTTTTCAAATCCGATATGTTCACAATCTAAAGCCTTTGCACCACACTGTTTCCAATAATCCAATTCCGTCCAGTAAGAGCACAATACCAAACTGCACTTGTAAAGCTGAAAGCTTCACAAATTGTTGTCCTAACTTAACACGAGGCCAGGGCCAGGCTGCGTGTTGTCTGAGTCAGCGCAGCGATTGACAGTAAGTATTGAACTACCTAACGACTCCCCACCTTCAGGTGTGGAAGAAATCTACCTGCGCTATTATCCCTCCCGCTATTGGAGTCGACCATATCCACAATGGGCACCAGCCCAAGCGCTTTCCCCTGAGGATTATGACAATTGCGTCCCACCATTAACTGACTAGCAATCAATAAATCCCGAGTCCTGATATCGCTCCCAATACAATCACCGGTCGCCATTTAAAGCTCCTGCCATCAAATAACTAAAACTTTAAGGATGCTTTTAGGTACATGCAAGTTATATCCGAGTGTCTGGGGAGTGAAAGGCTAGTATATATTTATAACGGGATAGATATTATTAATGGATAGTGTTACAATTTAATGAGAACCTCTGAGACTCATACTCACTGAACATGTTTTGCGGGTTTTGAGTCTAAATAGCCCAAATCGAATTCTATTAAACAACGCCATCGGTTATTGATTACCTTAAATGACTACAGCCATTTTAAAAGGAGATTGAATTCTGAGTAGGTTATTTGATAGTTTCCGTGTATGGCAGTGACCACTGAAGTGTTACAGTTTGGCGGAGTGTTCACTTTGTACCTGTCACTTCTTGTTTAGATGCAGACGATTTCCGGTTGCTGCTTTGGCTGCGCATGCGTTACACAACTTGACAACCTGAACATGCAAATGCAATTTAGAAAAATCCTCTATGCATAATATTTTATTCATGTTTGAGTAAAAATATCCACACGGGAAATTGAACAACGATTGCCCATCAATATTGGTGGACATGTAAAAAAAAACAATTGGACACTTTGTCTTGACAGCGCATCGCACATTATTTATTTCATTAAATTAAGTCATGATCGTGTATGTTTACACGTTCAATAAACTGCAATTACCTTTTTCAAGAGGATGATTTACACTTAAAATTAATACCAGGATGAAAAGCATATTATTTAAATAACACAAGAGGGTGATATAATGCAAGTTTATCCCTGAAGCTTCCAGGATCAGTGGGCTTATTCCCAGATTCGGCCCAATTATAGTCCTTGGTTTGTCCGCACGTGCTCCAGGTACGGGCGGTATTCATGGGGCATGTCACTCATTTACCGTCAGACTCACACAATCCGCGGTTTGTAAGCGAATCGTCAGACTCACACTATCCGCGGTTTGTTAGCGTATCGTCAGACTCACACTATCCGCGGTTTGTTAGCATACTGTCATACTCACGCTTACTGCGGTTTGTTAGCGTACCGTCATACTCACACTAACTGCGGTTTGTTAGCGTACCGTCATTCTCACACTAATTGCGATTTGTTAGCGCACCGTCATTCTCACACTAATTGCGGTTTGTTAGCATTCCGCCACACTTACAATGGTTTGTTAGCAAACTGAAATACTCACACTAACTGCGGTTTGTTAGCGCACCGTCATTCTCACACTAATTGCGGTTTTTTAGCATTCCGCCACACTTACAATGGTTTGTTAGCAAACTGAAATGCTCACACTAACTGCGGTTTGTTAGCGTACCGTCATACTCACACTAACTGCGGTTTGTTAGCGTCCTGTCATACTCACACTAACTACAGTTGGTCAGGGTTCTGTCATACACACTCAAACTACGGTAGGTTAGCGTACCGTCATATTCACACTAAAACGTACCGTCGTACTTGAACTAACAACGATTGGTTAGCGTACCGTCATATTCACCCTTACAACGATTGGTTAGCGTACCGTCATATTCACACTAACAACGATTGGTTAGCGTACCGTCATATTCACACTAACAACGATTGGTTAGCGTACCGTCATATTCACACTAACAACGATTGGTTAGCGTACCGTCATATTCACACAAACAACGATTGGTTGGCGTACCATCGTTCTCATGCGATTGGTTAGCTCCAACAAACTCTTGCTGACTTCAGACACTGCATTTATTCATTCAGGCCCAGTATCGTGGAATCCATGAAGCAGTACTTTTGGGGGCTAAAATTACGAAAATCAGATTCGTCGGAAATAAAACTGCGATCTGTCGGCTGAGAAACGCTGACATAAAAACCGTATGATTTATTCACTCTAGGTTTCATATTTTACGATGGCTTTACCTTTTCACGCAATAATTTCATGTGAATAGTATTTCAGTTATATCACAGCATGGGAGGAAAGGTTTTAGACATTTACCACGAGCACGGGTATGGTCCTGGTAAACCTGTAGAACATCACCAGGGTGAATCTGGGATTCGAACCACGATCATAGATTTCCCCAGGAATCCAGACACACATGAGGGTTACACACATGAACAGAATCAATCACTCATATATGGTACCTTCAGATTTACAGTAACTTTATAATGATCCCTATCACCTTCAAATCTAGTACATTCTATATTATATATGAAATATGTTGTTCTGTTATCTGCTGCAATACTGAATTTTAATGGTCGTGTCCATAATATGTTACCACATTAAGACACTGTAAAAATGTGTTTAAGTATGTAACAGGTGCTCAACATGTTTAGCTCCTTTGTGCTTAGGATTTATGTTTAAGTCCCAAAAGGAACAAAGTCTTTGTGTGTTTTAACTTTACACGTTAATAACATGTAACACATGTCAGGGGATCAATATCCCAAAACATAAAGATGTTTTGAACATCATGTACATGAAAAGTGTGGAATACCGTTATTGGTGCCATTCATTAGCTACCCCGTCCCGTTCGCGAGTCAACACGAGGTACGTTTACATATATCTTCTGTCCTCCAATCGTTATACAAACTCACAAAGAGTCTGGAAGAGTCAGAAAAAAATGTCAACCGTTGTATGATGTCCAATCGAAACATATGTAGACATTTCATACTTGATTATCTGAATAATTCATCTCTGCTTTGATAAATACAGCAGCAAGCAAGATTCGTGCAAGGATTGTAGAAATGCACATATTTGAACGGGCATGTTTTAGCTCTTGCTTGGTGTTGATGTTGTCGCATTATACAATTTAAAGGGTTAGAAGGGGGGGTGGGTGGGATGAGAGTGCCCGCTACTAATATTGTGTGACACAGATAATATTAGATATTATTTGCTGAGATGATGATAAGGATAAGATCTTATGCAAATTATTTGAACAGTCTTGTATCACTTAACGATACATTGGATGGGACCCAAGCTTCAGTAGCGTAATTGTACAGAGCTGAGATAATCGAGACTGGTTATCGTCTGTTATGTCTTAGTAAGTGAAAGGCAGTTGCCTTCTGCTGGTTGTAATGTAGAAGAAACCTGTGAAAAAATATGTGATATTATTAGGATGATGTCTGGTCATAAATTCATAGAAGACAGCTTTCTCAACATATCTGACACATACTGACATGTTGAAGAACATCAGTTTGGATTGAATCCCCTAGAAGTGCCCCTAAACTCTGCTAGTCCTTCGTCCTCCTGCTATACAAGTAAAAACATCAAACACCCTGGATGACCTAGGCTATATTTCAGGCCTCCAACAGTGACAAGGCAGACACAATGCTCCCACATACAGAAGATGCTTTCAAGCAACACATGTTTGGAGCTCTGTTTCAGACGACAATATGGCTGCACAGTCCTGTACAAACCCTAGTTCGGAGAATCCAGTGGGAACAATGTGATGATGTACGCGTGAACCCAGACACAGCACTTATCTCATCTACAGTGACAGATCATGTGCCGTCTCAAGAGTCCTGGACTGCCACGCACTGAACACTGCCCTACTCTTCACATGATGGTGACAGTGACAAAATGCATCTTACTGCATTTGAGAAACATAATGGATTTGTTAATGAGTGACTAACAATATTGAAATAATATGAGATTGATAGTTAGTAAGTGATAATTAGTAAGGCAATATGATCAACAATTATAGTATATAACATCGGCGATAATAGCATGATAGATGGAGTTCCTGGTCAAAACCAAAATTGACATTTAATTTCTCATACATTCCGAAGTGAAGACGATAATTTTCCTGTTTTGGCCATCTTGGGGGCCATTTTGTTTGCCATATTGGATAAATCAACCCTCTCAGGCTCATATATGTAAGATACTTATACGATTCATGTGTCCAAATGAAATTTGGTGTACAAGAATGTAAGTGTTGTATAAATAAATGTTTTTAATATGTTATTACATATTTGTGGGTTTTTTAACAAGATGGGGGGGGGGGGGGGGGGGGGCAGCACATTTACCCAAATTTAATACATCATATTATACCTACATTAATTGTGGATTTTTTATAAGCTCCTAAACCATTCAGGCACATTTTGATATATCACACGACATGATTGTCAATATAGACGTTACTTTATCTTCAGTTTTGAAATAATTTGAAAATGAAAATAGAGTGATTCTTTCATATTTTTTACACATTTGGGTTCATAACTAGATTTAAAACAATTCTGCTTATTGTTTATTTATTCTGTTGTAGGTTTCCTATGTCCATTGATTTCGTGCTAAAATAAGTATTCCAATATGCAAACCGACTTGTTTAGAGTCATTTATTTGAATTTGACACAAAAATTTCCATTTTACCACAAAAAAATGTGTCTGCCACCAAAAGAAATCACCACAACCAGCATTTTCTAAAGCATAAATGGCATCTTTTTTTGTGAAGAAAAATTTGGTTGTGCTTTATTCTATTGTGGCCGCGTTTTAAGGGTTGGCCGCTGCTCAATAGGGCAAAGGCGTCTAGCGCGCCTCGTACCTATGATATATCTGTGTACGTTTACACGAAACCATCAATGATTCTGGTATAGATTCAATACGCTGCTTGTATTTTTTTGCGTGATGCGCATGATCGACCATACACTGATATGTTGACATCATTTATTATTAATCAGAAGAACGTGCTTTTTACTCCTTTCGGTTCCTACTGAAATAGAATTCAATAGAAATATTGAATTCTGCATGAAATCTATCCTCAAGTACAGCTACTCCAGCACGTGTAAAATGTGGCTTGTTTTTCTTCATGGAACTGTTGGATTGCATGCCCTTACAAAAGATTAACCCTAATTTGAAAGAGGCCATAGGTTTATGGGATTCGTTTCTTCATTTTTCAACAATATGTTTTAAGCCTTGGAATATATGCATTGGTGTCGAAATTCTTAGCTAGAGAAATCACTGTGCTAATTATGTTGTTTCCTATTGCTTGTATAGCGGACCGCTGCCGTGGCCTGGTGCATAGAGCGTCTGACCGAAGAGCGGGAGGGCGGTCGTTCAATCAAACCAAGAGACGTTAAAAGATGGTACTTATTGGTACCCTGCCTGGCGCTCGGCATTTAGTGGATAAAACAAGGACTGGCCGGCTCGGAGTCAGTATACTGTATCTGAGTGCGGTATCCATTTTAAACTGCGGATTGATAGTGGGCTAGCACTATAAAATTCTCAAGATGGTACCTTGAAATTTCAACTTAGTATCATGATATTTCAAGATAGTATCGGAAAAAAAATTTAAAAACAAATGGCCCTAAAAGGCTTCCGTAAAAAACAGATATATTTTGTTTATTAGCCAAAATATTGTTTCCTAAAGAACACATTGCAACAATGTGCTTTTTTACAGACAGTTTCTTTTTTTAAACAATATAAAGCAAATTAATTTTTTCAAGAATTTTGGGGAACAATTCGTTCTTTTCGATAACAACCCAGCTCCCAATGTGCATAATACGTCACAGGCCTCATTGATCGCCAGAAAAAACTCGCTTTCGTTTCCAAAAAAAACACGCGCATAAATATTGAACAGATGCAATGCTTGCCTTGACGTGGGTTGGCAAAACTCCAGAGCTCCAAAACTTCAAATACTTGATTTAGTTCTGTGACATTCAGTTCTAAACTTAATAGCATTCGTCAAACAGGTCAGTAATATAGATTAGGGAAATGCAAGACACTCACTAAACGATAGGCTTTGATCTGCTTGTGTGTAATGAATGGACGGTTATTTGATGTCAATTAGGTATGGCCTGATGTTTTATAATGGATGAAAACATTTCAAGTCAAACATTCTGTCATCCATGACATGGGAAATACTAGTATCTTCTTCATACAAAGGAGGCCATGTATTTTCCAAGTAAAATATATTTTTTTGTTAAAGAAACAACAACCTTTACTTGTGTGTCGGAAAATTTGATAAAAAAATCCAATTTCCTAAAAAAATAATATATAACAGATTTTAACAAAACAATTATTGTCACTTTAATACAACAGGGTATACGACTAATATGATTATGATGTTAAAGACATCTCAAATACATGTAGCACTGGTGCAAAAAACAATGAGACAAATGAACATTACAAAAAATATTTATATATCTCTTACCGAATTTATTAAATAAAAGTCTACAGAAACCATCAGGTAAGATAATATTACTTCAATTTAAAAATCAAACTGAAAAAATGTAGGGGTCCTAGTTATAGCGACCTTGAAACATCAAAACGAAAAGTTCACGCCCGCAGAGTACTACACTTTTTTTTTATTCATACCTTTTGACCAGAAAATCCAGTGATTGATATTATGAGCAACGATCCATGCCGCCCTGTTACGGTGACACGCAATGAACCAAATCACTGAGTCTGACCACCCGATCCATTTTTGTCGCTTCTTGCGAGCAGCAAAGGTTGCTGTGGATCAAGTCTAGCCAGGAACCCCACAGGGTTGATAATGTGGTACATGCTGTCAATATTCGTCTCGTGCTCGCCAAATATTAATTTTGTAAACGTGTTAAAATACACATTTTTACGATATGTTTTAGCCCGTTCAAAAACATATACGTATTTTGAACTCAAATCCTATTTATCCAATTTAAGAAAAGATCGAATTAGAGAACTTGCTTCTTAAATACCACCAAAGCATGATAAAATATATAATATCCGGCTTGATTTGAACGCCGTTATTTCTCTGACATCCTGATCGCGTGTATATTGCGCAGCATATCGGTTAAACGACCTTTAAATTCTAAAAAGGAAATTATTATTCTTCCTTCAATAAGACATTAAACACCATGTCAGGGAGATAGTGCCCTGTCTTCTCTTAATAATGGCATTAATGTCACCTACGGGACATTGATATAATCTATCGACATCAAAACTTGGCGTGGGGTCTGCCTCTTGACTTGGATAAAGACAAGCGCCAGTCTTCATTAGATGATTATCAAGTTGCTGGGTCTTTTTGCACTACTTTCACTAAAGATCCGGCCGGATCACAACGTTTTGACGTCATTAAGGGATTAAGACCTCCATATACATTTATAACCATGTGTCATTTATGACAGAAATCATTAGTAATACACATGAAAGAACGCCGGTTATTTCTCACATGCATAGTGCAATGTCCCTTGGCCAATGAGGGATTTCTACATTGATCTTTAACCTTTTTTTTATTAAATCAAGGTAACTGTTCTTATTCACTTTGTGTTGTTTAGAAGGACTCAACACACGTCTCTGTTTCTTTGTGATGACAGATTACCTATATCAGAATGAAAGACAGGGAAGATCAAGATCATGCGATGCTTGGAGATGCGCCATTAAGACAGGTACAGGAACATGCACGATACTCGGTGACTATGAGGAACCAGCAGACACAAATGGTGCCAGGTTCGTCAGCAGACTGGGGACAAGAGCCCGAGAAGCACCGACCCTACCGATACCATCTCCCCACCAGGACGAAGTGCTCAAGTAAGATCTACAGGACACACCTTCACTCCCATCCTATTCATCCCTTGCCAGCGCTCTCTACAGACATAGAAGCCACACCTTTCCCAGACTGTCACAGAACCGTGCTGATGTTGAACAGGAGGGGAGGTGGATACAAACTCTGGATCGAGACAGGTTCTTGCTATTTACGGTTATGATGAAGACAGGACGGTGGTCTTTACGACCGATGCCCAGCTGCGAGCTCTACAGACAGCATCGGTTATCTACATGGATGAACATTCATAGTCCTGCACAAAGACAGTGGAATATATTTATTTTATAAAAAAACACAATCTAGACACGTATACAAAAGCAAATCTAGCCAGCTCCAGCGAGCTCTATTCCACATGAAATCGGCATCGGTAATTTTTTTATTTTTTTTAGAGTCAGGAAGGGTATTGTGTAATACAAGATTTCATAGACTAAATGTTAGTCTAGAACATCCACTGCCAGTCCTGATATGTGGAATCAAGTTAATACCATCCATGCCAGAGTAGGATCATTATGTATCATTATCTTGTGTATGCTCCAGAGATGCCGTGGCAGGCTCAAAGACCAGATGGCGCAGGGGGTCAAGACCCCGATGCAATATTTGGACGCTGTTAGCAGACTTGTGAAATTGGATTGACTCTGGTAATCGGTTCCAAAGTGTTAAATGACGTATCCATGTAATATACCTTGATGTAGCAATACACTACACCTTGTTGCATTATTTATGTAACTCGTAAAGCCTATGACACACAATGAAAGTGTTTTTATTGATTTATTATAAGTTTTATATTCTTCATGAGGTGTCAGACAGATGGGGTATGATCGGGACTAATCCATTAAATGCATTGGTTTGTGGGAGAATTCATCCGTGGCATTTGTGATTTTAAGGTATCTGACAAATGGGTTCTGACTTCTTTTGAGTAGTATATATAACGTCCTTTATTATAGGGGCACGGTGGCCCAGTCGTCTAAGGCGCCGGGATTCGCTGTGCAGAGTTGCGCCCCTTAGGCACGCCAGAAATCTAGGATTGTGGGTTCGAATCCCGGTTCGTCCCGATTATGTTTCTAGGTTTGTCAGCACCGTGCTCGTGGGTTTCACCGAAGTGGTAAACGTCTGAGACCTGCATCACTTCGGGGTTTCCTCCCACATTAAACTGACACGCCGCGATATAACTGGAATACTGTTAAAAGCGACTTTTAACCCAACTCACTCACTCCTTTATTATAACACGACAATGGGACTTGCACGTTTGATATTTTAATCACGAACTTCGTATAAATAGATGTGTGAATCCCATGTATAAACGTTCAGTATTTCCACTACTTTGGATGGAAGATGATAGTAAGATGGACTTAACGCAGTTTGAACTGGATTTCAGTCACACTGTGTGTCAGCTTCATGTGGGGAAGGGTTCCGAGCATGACACGGGTCGTATACATTTACCCTTGGGAAACCAACGACCATGGGAATGGTTCTGGCAACCAAAGATCAATATGGGATTCGAACCAATGTCGAACTCATTCTTGCATCATAAGATACATAATAGGAAACTATAGCATCTTAGGTCAGTGGAAAATATTTCTGAATTTGTAAATAATCGAGTTTGGACCAGACAATACAATGATTGATATTATGAGCAACGTCCTACGCCGTAGGGACAGAATGCATGCATCAACCAAGTCAGCGAACCTGAGCACGCGATCCATTTGGTGGCCTTTTACGACCGGAATAGGTAACTGGGGACCTATTCTAACTAGAATTCACTGTCGAATTCACATTGAAGCACTGTATCCCAAGATTCGCTTATCATTTCTGGCAACATTTGTTTGTTTGTTGTTTAACGCCGCACGCAGCAATATTTTAGCTGTATGACGGCGGTCTGTATAAAAAAATCTAGTTTGGATAAGATGATCCTGTGATTAATATTATGAGCACGCAATTGGGATACGATGGCATGCTTCAACCAAGTCAGCGAGCCTCACCACCCGATCCCCTTAGTCGCCTCTTATGACAAGCATGGGTTGCTATTCTCTACCCGGATCTTCACGGGTTATACACTACTAAACGTTTTAGGTATTCCTGTCTTTCCAAGACGCACCGAACTATTACATATATTACATAAATTACATTGTACATGTAATAGAAATTACATGACATGTATATATAGTATTATTTCTCTGCCATTTTCGTAGCTTTTCAATATCCCAGCTCATCGAAACACATTTTTAGTTTTGTTTAAATTTATTTCCATTCCAGTGGATACAGAAACATTTTCAAGAACATTATTTATAAATACAAAACGATGTGGTATCTCACTACCATTATCATCAACCTCCAGTAATGTCATGCTATTGTTCTCCAGTGGGTTTTTAATTTCATAAACAGGGCGGTTATATTATATGACATCCCAGGCATATTTGCGAAACAATATTTTATAATGTCACGGGGTTGTTATATAATGACTATTTCTCGCTAGAAACATATTTTGCATTTGAGCACAATGTAATGAAATGTAAAATCAAATGACAAATGTTTTCTTTATATTCCCGAGGACGGATCTCGTATCTGTAGCCCAGGGAGTGTACCACAAGGATACAGAGGCGCTGGTAACTCACAATGTTTTTAGAATGTCTTTTTCCAAAGTACCGTTGCCAGCAACAGATATTTTACGTCCGTTCCCTAAGGTTCATGGAAAGTATGTTTGAAACATAAATTTGTTGATAAATGGTGTTTTCGGTTTATAAGTGAGATAAAACACCTCTCCTCGGGTTTTTGTGAAATTTAAAACCCTTATCCTTGGGATAAAACCACGGATGCGGGTTTTAAATAGCATAAAAACCCTCAGACGTGTTTTATCCTACTACACATAAATATGCCTTGACCACCATTTTTTTCCAATATCACTCTGAGTTCATTTAAAAAGATAATAAAAAGTTTTGGGCTAAAATCACATGATGATAAGATAGTAATCGATGTTAGTAATCGTAGAAAATTCCCATTTATTCTCACTCGATTTAAGCTTTATAAAAGTAAGTTGTGGTTTACTCTGTCAAAAGCCTTCGAAAAGTCAATAAAGCTGCTGTAGAATCTACCCTTGGACTTTGACATTTGTTGAATGAGGGAGGGAGTATGGGTTTAGGCCGCTTTTAGCTATATTCCAGCAATATCACGGCGGGGGACACCAGAAATGGACTTCACAGATTATACCCAGGTAAGGAATCGAACCCAAACCTTCGGTGTGACACGCGAACACTTTACCCAACCTCCCCTAGTTTGATCAGAGGTTTTGTTTGTTTGTTTGTTTGTTTGATTGCTGTTTAACGCCGCATTCAGCATTTTTTCAGATATATCACGGCGGTCTGTAAATAATAGAGTCTGGACCAGACAATCCAGTAATTGACATCATGAGCATCGATCCACGCAATTGGCATACGATGCCATGCATCAACCAAGTCAGCGAACCTGACCATACGATCCCGTTAGTCGCCTCTTACTACAAACATTGTCGCCTCTTATGACAAGCTGAAGGCCTATTCTAACCCAGACTTTCACGGGTCTTTATCAGAAGTACATGCCAATCAACCTGTCAACACCACTGTAGATATTAACAACATACATACCTGTTACTAGTTGTATCAAAATATGTATCTGCGTCAGTTCGATGCAGTTACTTTCGTGTATTCGGGAGATAGTCCAAGGAAGTGTTCTGTAGATGGAAAAAATGAAAGTTAGCTGGTGTTCCTTTCTACATTTCTAAATATTTGGCTCTATGAATGGCGATTCACTCTTCCAGTGATTGACATCATGAGCATCGATCCACGCAATTGGGATTGATGACATGCTTCAACCATGTCAGCGAGCCTGACCACCTGATCCCGTAAGTCGCCTCTTACGGCAAGCATAGTCGCCTCTTACGGCAAGCATAGTCGCCTTTTACGACAAGCATGGGTTGCTGAAGACCTATTCTACCCCGGATCTTCACGGGTCCCGTCGCTTGGCCCACTTGACCAAAATTGTCAACACCGTCAGCAAGTTAACATGGTAAAGGGGTCATCTGAGGTATATATACTATACATATAAACTTAGTTTTTGTAATTACTATACACAAGGTTTATTGATGACGATGGCGATCAGCATGGCAGTTGTGACACACACTTGGATCATGCTACTGACAAATTCAACACCAATACATACTTGTATTATTCATTACAATGTCTTATCATAGTGGACGGACAACTCTATGACATACTACAACACAACCTAGTAGGATGGGTGTGCGAGAAGGTCGTTTTGGCACGCTGGAACATTCAAAGTTTAAGTTAGTGAAAACTTTTTTTTCATAATGAAAATAATCGAACATTTCCATATAACTGACAAATTGACTATGTTCTTTGTTACAGTCGTAGAGAGTAGTGGATAAAATGATTAAGGAGGCGGATTTTTTTTAATTTCCAAATTCAAAAGAAGACCCACGACGATATTTTTACCATTATAGATATTGGATAAAATAAGTTAGTGTTCATGAGTATATCTAGGGATATCTTTGTTAAAAAGAAATTTTAATCTACAACAAAATATCACACACAAAAGTTATGATCCCTAACTCATTTGTTCAGTATTATGTACTGTCTTTACCAACTCCTGAGACACTGAACTTGGGTCAAAGACGTCTTCGCATACTAGAAAAACGCTCCTTGAAAACATCATAAACCTGCTTTTTACTTTGTCCGGAGCCCATTCACACGAACACGTTTTAACTTTAAGGATTTCTAAGGTGCAGCTCATTTCTTGAAATATGTAGTTATGGGTGTCAGAATGGGTCCTTACCCTATCTTGTCCTTCCAGTTCTGTGCTGACGGAGAACTCCACGATACACGAACAGTTTGAGACTGTCCAATGGCGTTAGATGACTTGCATGTGTACGTGTATAATCTACCTTGTTTCTGGCGATATTTGTGTTGTTTGACTGACCTGTGTGTGGCCAGCAATCTTGAATGATAAATGTCACATACATCAAAGGTGTGATTTTATTCTCCAACACCTTTTTTTAAAATAGATGTGCCACAAATATCCACTGCATTCTGTCACGTACAGGGCCTCCCTGAATTGAGGACATTGACACATGCTGAGGTACATCATAAACCATGTATTGCTGAAATGGCCTGTTTGAAAAATCTGTTTCAAACTTGCAGGAACTGCGTTTCTACCCATCGTTTACCCCTGTCGTGTAACACGTGTTTATTGTTCATAGCTTTAAACTAAATTTTTGTTAATGCCTAAAACATTCAGGTCTCATTGCACAGATCCAAGCGTAGAGTCCTAGGTTATTTTGGAAAAGTGTCTGGGATGTTGGGTTGGTTTTTGGGGTTGTTTTTTTGTTAATACCTTCAAAGTGTGTTTTCTTTCTTTTTGGTTAAACGCGACTTGTATTGTATATATGGAGACTATTCATAAAAAAATAAGTGTACTTTAAGACGCCTTGAATTCAAGCGTTTATACAATAATGACAGAACGACATCTTACACGGCACTTGATCCGAAAACTTTCATCGAGAACTTTGGCAACATATTTTTCAAGCGTAGTCTGAAATGGAATTCGCCCGTTTAAAACTCGTGGAAGCTGCTTTCTCATTGTCATCTTCATGTCAACAATTACTTGGAAAAGTATGTAAATACCTGTATTACAGCTATGAAAGAAGACATAATTATGAAAAGCATGTAAATCAGTAAATTTGTACCTGACATTACCTTTTTTTCATGTACCACACTATTTCAAATTTATGTAATGTATATGGGCCAGTGGCCTTAGTACAAATAAAAGACTTCTTCTTCTTCATTGGCTTATGTCGACTTCTTGTTGGCCATTTCATTGGTCTGTCAAAGTTCGCGAAAGGTCGTTCTGACGTGACCTGTATGAGATGTCCTCAGACCTTTGTTCAGTGGCCGCGAGAACTAAGATCTGATTTTAATGAGATTGAGTCGAATCTTTCCAATAAGAGGGCGTAATTGATTTTAACGATATCGATTATATTTCCATGGTAACAACAGGTTACCTAGCGACGGACAATGCATGACAGTGTCACCTTTGACTAATGCTAGACCAGTGTCTAATATAGACTGAGAGTGAAAGCTGCACAGAGTATCAATTAAGGTGTTCAGACACATTCGCCCGTGGTGTGGGTATGTGGTTCTGTCTCCCCTACTACTTCTGGTATTATAGGAATTCTTGTGGTTTTTCTGCTTCTGCTTTTTTCTCGTTAAAACATGTTTTTACATGTTCAGATTTTAAACATGTTTAAAATCATTTAGAATATAAACACGTTTAAACATGTTGGTCGTAAGAGGCGACTGAGAAGGTCGGTGGCCAGGCTCGCTGACTTGGTTGATGCATGTCATCGTTTCCCAATTGCGTGGATCGATGGCCATGACATCAAACACTGGATCGTTTTGTCCAGTCTCGATTATTTACAGACCGAAGTCATATAGCTTGAATATTGCTGAGAGCGGTGTTAAACAACAAACAAACAAATCATCTAGACAATAAGTCAAATATGGATAAGATGTATAATAATGTATTGTATATATAATATTTTGAAATTATATTGAAATGCACTAACACAACACATACCAACAGGACCTACAATGAAATTATTATAATATTAACATAAAAATATACAACCTAACCAAACTGAGATAATGGTAAACTGCATTTGCTTTCATATGGGACAATTTGTCCTAAATCTCTCAAAATAGAGATGTAGTTACCACATTTATTAACAAATGCCCCGCAGATCGAGGAATGAAGTTTATCATGTGGGATAGAGGGGTGTATAAAGTTGAAAAAATCATGTTTTGAAATAATCGAAATTCAAGCAAATCCCTTTATATTTGTAGAATCCACATGGTGTTAATTCCACTTGTCTCAAATACTTTCTTTGAATGTAAAGAAAGAAGACCTTGACTGTATTACGGGTCGTGTTCAGTTAATCTTTTGAGATAGAGGCTTGGCTGAACCCGGCAATATCTCTCTCTTTGTACGGCTGTTTATGGAGCACTGGAATCCAGTACAAAAGAGGAATGGACATGTCTTTAGGTTTAGATTCGAGTCAAAAGTTGATACTGTAATACTGATTCGCAGTTTTGGCAGATGTTTTCCTCAATTAACATACTGGCCTTATTCAAGTATGTAGTATTATTTCCTATGACGCTTATGCCAAGTTCTTTCGTACTAAATGCCAATTTGACATCATTCTTTTTCTTTCAGAACCATGGACATTGAGGCAATTAATTAGTCATGTGTGTCATGACATAATTGTTTCTATCATTTCTAGAAGGATAAATATTCTCAATATGGTGTCATATTTGGCTTACCGCTTATTTGAAAGGCGGGAACAAGGCAGAAATGAGATACTGTCAAGCTACCACGACAATCAGCTCATTTAGGAAACGAACAACCTAGACAGTGTTGAATCATCTACCATCAACTCGTACACTGTTTTGTTTTGTTGTTTTTTGGTTGTTGGGTTTTGTTTTGTTTTGGGTTTGTTTTTGTTTTTTGTGGGTTTGTTTTGTTTTGTTGTTTGTTTGGGGTTTGTTTTTGGGGTTTTTTTTGGGGGGGGGGGTGTTTTTTGTTTTTTTGTGGGGTGCAAACAAAAATTCAACGTGCATTCGTCTACCATCAGCACAGAATGAGGATTCCGATGCAGGTCACCAGCAAGAGGTCCAGTGATGACTCAACCTCGCCGTCAGAACAGACGTCATCGTGCTTTGAACCATGTCAGTTGGCGTCAACAACAATGGATGCGGGTTCTTTTCTCTGACGAGAGTCAGTACGGTGTTCGTACTGCAGATGGCCGTGAGACAGGGTGGCGACGTCAATGAGAAAGATAACGTGGTCAACGTGTGATCCAAACGAGGTTGCCAGACGTTTTAAGGTTCATCGTTACACAGTATCATCTGTTTGGTGACGGGCAACACTCATGACTTGCCATTGACCGGTCGTCCACGTGTGATGTTACGCCAACAAGACAACCATGGTCGGTCAGTGCAATTACGGAATCGTGCCGCGTTAACAACTCTGACAATTCCTGGCTTGAGACCAATTAATAGCAGAACCGTACACATCTGGTTGAGGGAGCACAACATCCGGCCACGACGTCCAGCGATACGCCCAATGTTGATTCCACGTCACCTTCAGGTACGCCTATCTTGGTCTAGACAGCATGTGAGGTTCCGAAGACAAGACGCGGACAGTATACTGTTGACAGATGAGTCCAGGTTTCAGCTGGACAGCTCTGGTGGTCGTGAAAGGGACTACAGAAGGTGTGAGACACGCTTGCGTTACTCAACGTTCAGTTTGTAGGTAGAAGTGAAATGGTATTTGGTGGCATCACAGCTCATGGGGGGGGGGGGGGGGGGGGGGGGGGGCGGGGGGGGACACAACTCATCATGGTTAATGGCAATTTTAATGGCGTACGCCACATGGATGACATCGTTCGAGATCATGTTCTACCCTTTGAGCAAATACAGGGACGTGGTTTCTGAGAAGCTGTTCGCCACGATACCACACATGGCTAATTTTATTTTTCAACATAATCTCCCTGCTTTTCAATACACTTCTCATACTGATAATGAAGCTTTTCAATTCCATTCAGGAAGAAGTTTTCTGGAGCCACTCGGAAAAACCCATTCACGGCAGCTTTGAGGTCTACGTTGTCGTCACAGCGCCTTTCTACGAGTGAGTGAGTTTACCCCGCTTTTAGCAATATTCTAGCAATATCACGGCGGGGAACACCAGAAATTGGCTTCACATTGTACCCATGTCGGGAATGGAACCCGGGTCTTCGGCGCGACGAGCAAACGCTTTAACCACTTGGCTACCCGACGTCTTTCTATGAAGGCGTTCTTGTAGTTTTGGAAACAGGTGGAAATCCCTTGGTGCCAGGTCTGACGAGTATGGAGGGTGAGGAAGGTGTTCTAATCCACATTGTCGCACAGCAGCCTTTGCAAGTCGAGTGGTGCGAGAAGATGCATTGTCTTGAAGTGAGAGAGTGTGTGTGGTTTTACGCCGCTTTTAGCAATAATCCAAGAATATCACGACGGGGGACACCAGAAATGGGCTTCACACATTGTACTTATGTCGATAATCGAACCCGGGTATTCGGCGTGACGAACAAACGCTTTAACCACTAGGCCACCCGACCGCCCCTTGTCATGAAGTAGTAGAACTCCAGTAGTCAGCATTCCTCGCCACTATTCTTTGATAGAATATTTCAGGCGATGAAGCAATTCAGCATAGTAGGTACCGGTAATCCTCTTTTGACTTTCAAGGTAATCAACAAGGTTCACACCTTTTGCATCCCAGAATACAGTGGCCATAACTTTCTTCACTGATCTTGAAGCCTTGAAAGTGGAATGGTACCATTTCATGGATTGACGTTTGGACTCGGGATCATAATGGTAGACCAATATAGCATCACCTCTTACTAATCTCTTTTTGAATTTAGCGAAATCCTCCTCCATTAGCTCTAAATTTCCTCTAGCAATGTCACTTATTTTTTCATTAGATCAGAATTTAACACCTTTGGCACCCATCGAGCAGATATTTTATTCATCTGTAAATGTTCATAAAAAATAGTTTCAGTAGGTCCATAGCTTAGACCTTTTGTCTTTCTCAAGTTCAGCAATGGCAATACGTTTACCTGACAATATAAGTTTTTCTATCTCCTGGAATGAATCTTCATTGGTGGACGTTGAGGGACATCATCAATGCTTGTTCTACCAGCCTTAAACATAGCTGCCGAACGTTTAACAGTGGAATAGCCAGGGCACTTATCACCATACATTTGTGACATGATTTTCTTGGAGAGTATTTTTCTCTTAAGTCAAAAACTTATTGATTGCTCGGTACTCGTTCTTTTCCATTTCTGTGTCTATTTCGACCCCTATTACGTTCAACTGGCTGTCACTAATATACAAACGGCATCAACAGACAAAATACACTTGCAATGAACTACTCAAACAATGTTTTCACCAGCCCTCGAATTTGCTGGGATTTATTTAATCTGCGATCATTGTCAGTATAGTTTGGGTTTTTGATCTTTTATATTGTCGCCCATTGATACAGCTGATTAGCTGCTAGTAATAAACCTGTGAACCTATTATCACGTTTCAATTATCATTTGTTTCTTTTTTATTGACAACCATGATCATTGATGCACAACTCCGTGACACACACATATGAAGACTTCAATTAAGTCTCCGCTCCATAAAAATCCAGTGGTCGTCAGTGTGAATGTTAATCCCAACCTTTAAAAGTGAGTGAGCACAGTTAATGGAGTGATACTTGGACTTATCAAAAACAAGTTTGGACCACACAAACCAGTGGTTGATAGCATGAACAACGATACATGCCAGAGGAGTAAGACGACACTCAGTCTGCTAGTTAATCATAATAATGCCTGCTCTTACAATAAAAACTAACACAGCGAATGAACATGCATTTGCCTTCAATAAGAACACAACAGCAAGTTCAGAAAATTTCACCCAAGACTATCCACACACTGAAGCCATTGTGGCCATCTGCTCCCCATTTGAGAGACCATTCACAACAGGAATAGACACCATGAGCATAGGTCAACTTGTCCGCAGCTCAATCCATACTTGTGCTTCATGTAATGTCAGCAGATTTTTTTAAAACACAACTATCCTTCTACCAGATATTCACTGGTCTCGGACAAACGAAAATGGTCTTCAGCAACCTATGCTTGCCGTAAAAGGCGACTATGCTTGTGGTAAGAGGTGACTAACATGATCAGAAGGTCAGGCTCGCTGACTTGGTTTATGCATGGTATTGTAGATCAATCCTCATGATCTCAATCATTGGATTGTCTGGTCCAGACTCAATTATTTACAGACCGCCATCATATAGCTGAAATATTTCTCAATGCAGCGTTAAACAACAAAAAACAAACAAACAAAAACAAAGAGTCTGTGTCTGACCCTGGTGACAATAGTCAATGAAGTCTTTGCATCACGAGTTCCCAGGCACATTTGATGTCAATCAGAGGAACAATATCATCATGACAATATTTTAATGATATATATGCATAGCGATATTTACAAGAGATGACAACAAAGCATCAACAATGCCAGTTAAAAATACAGAGAATGTACACAGCATCTACAATAACTTTAACAAAATGATACCTTCTCCGCATATTTGTCCTATTTGTTATCAACAAATGTTTCAAAAAGAGTGAGTGAGTGAGTGAGTGAGTATGGTTTTACGCTGCTTTTAGCAATATTCCAGCAATATCACAGCAGTGGGGGGGGGGGGGGGGGGGCACCAGAAATGGGCTTCACACATTGTACCCATGTCAGGAAACGAACCCGGATCTTTGTCGTAACAAGCGAACGCTTTAACCACTAGGCTACCCTACCGCCCCCCTTCAAAAAGAAACAAAATTAGAAATGACAATAAGAATTCACATTTCATAAAGTAAGCAAAAAGGTTTTAAAAACATTCACCTAAATCTGTTTACTAAAGTGATGTGAAGAAATGGCTGAGAATAAATTAGGAGACTATTCAGATTGCACAGGAAGCCAGGGTGTTGCTGTTTGGTCCTCATCAGTCCATGGACTTCCTTGGCTTGGCAGCTATCTCTGCTTTCGTTAGAATTTCATCCCACTGGATAAACTGCTTCGATAACAATGTTACCTGGAGAATGGTCAAGGAATCTAGGTGGACAACATGACACATGCAACTTTAAGTACCGACAAAACCACAATACATTTATTCATAGATTCTCATCAACACAAGCAGGATTCTCAGCAACCTTTTACACTAGCCATCGATGCTTGTGATGTGATGGATGAATGTTTCATAGGGCAAACCACAATATCTGATTTTGTAATGTAGCTGTTTTGTATTTGTTATTCTCCATATATATAACAACACTGTTGTGATTATTCACATACACATGAAGGAAGATTTGAAAGGCCACCAAATTGGATTTCTTCACCAGTCATGTAGAAAGTAATTGCATATCTAAAATGTCTTCACAAGCATTCATTGCCATTGTTATCATTTGAAAAGATATCATTCTCAGTATTTCTGAAGAATTGTACACATAAATAAACTGTTAGGTCTCATAAATAAACTTATAGGGGTTAAACACATCAGGGATACCCATGATTACTGAGCAATGATTCCTGCTTATCCATAGCACAACACAAGATTGAACAAATCTTTACCTGAAGGGAGATAACTCCTCAAGCGCTAATTCTAAACCACCACAATGCTACCCACCAAGAAACATATTTGCCCTGACTTCATAATGTACTTTTGCATGACACAATATAAAGACTTTAGGAGAGCTTTTCTTCATCACACAATGACTTGTGATGCATTTCCTCTCTAGTAACCAGTCCATTTTGTATGCTTGTATTTCAGTCATCTCAGGACATTCATAATCACACCATACCATCAACTTGTGTTTTTCAAGAGTCAATGAATGTTAGCCAGGGTTTGGGGGACTTTATGATTTATTTGTATATATTGTAATGGCATGATTAAAAAAGTTTCACTTGACGTGACAAAGTCCCTGGATACAAGGGAAATTCACATCCCTGCGTAAATGTTGTGATATTTTTTGTTTATTTGTCGTTTTGCATCATACTCAAAGATGTTCCATGAAGATGTAAATAACCAACTCTGTACCAGACAAACCAGTTATTAGTATGATGAGCAACGACTTCTGCTGTTGGAGTACAATGACACACAATCAACAAAGTCACTAAGCCCAACAACCCTATCCATTAAATCACCTCTTATGACAAGTTGGCCAAAGCAGACCAGTGGCTGATAGCGTAAGGAACATTCCATCATGACAAGCTACCATGACACACAATCAGTTGTGTCAAACATCCCCTCTATAACCAAGTTATGGGTTCTGAGGTCACTGTTCCTGACTTCCAATGGGATGTCCAGAGCAATCTCATTAAAATAAGACCTTAGTTCTCGCTACCGCTAAACAAAGATCTGAAGACATCCCATTAGGGGAACGACCTTTCATCCAACCAATCAGATCACTTACCAGATCATGAAAGTGACAGTCGGAATGTGATTTCTAATCATACAACCTCGAAAACATTAACACAGGATATTCCGAACGATAGTTACGGGTTTAACGACTGAATCTATACAATCTAGACCATCTATTAGCCATTCAAGAATGTTCTTTTGTTCAGGTTTCAAATTTGTAATTGAGAATTTGTCAAAATATGTTTTGAAGCGTAGTCGCCAATTTGAAATTAGTTCCGTAAAGCACGAGAAAGCAGCCTTCTGATTGGTCATTCCATTGGTCGGTCAAAGTTCACGCAAGGTCGTTCTGACGTGACCCGTTATGGGATGTCCTCAGATCTTTGTTTAGCGGTAGCGAGAACTAAGATCTGATTTTAATGAGATTGATGTCCAGAGATGCCCATCTTCTCGAGGCAAGGGAGTTAACTGACTGTAAAAATCTAGTTTCCACAATTGCTGAAATAGGCTGGAATTACGGATATACATTTTGACTGGACTAACAAGTCTATGCCTAGTCCAATCAAAATCGCGTAATGAAAACTAGACATCCAGTTCAAAAACCAAATGGATTACAACATGCAGATTTCGGTCTACTGCAGGATTTGCATAGCATGTGAACTGTCAACTGGGTGTCGACAGATATTTTGCAGATATGTTTTAAATCAAGGTGCTCAAAAGATTTGATGCACTTCGTGGGGAAAGACCCGTTCTATTCCAATATAGTTCTTGATAAGATTGTCTTGACTGGGCGCTGCCATTATGTTTGAAGCAAATGCATGTGTTATGAGAAATGGAATCTGATTGGTCAATAGGAGGCACATAGAAGGGACATAACTCAAAATAGCCATCGGTGGCGCTACGATCAAACCTGTCATTTTCCCTGAAGGATACAATTGAGTTGTAGGCTTCTAAACAGGATCTGGCTTCATCATTAAACTGGGAGGCTTGGTCCTGCAATGGGAATCACAACAATCAGACACAACTCTAGGACAACGTTTTAGCAGCCTTTAACATGTAACATTACAATACTGCATCAATAGTGGAGGGAGTATTACCAAAGAACATTCTCAAGCTGAGCAATGTAATAACCCTCAGTAATATAAGCACAAGAACTAAATACCAAGGCTGACAATTCAGCACCAACAACATCCAGAATATTGATACACTGACAAAACATAACTGTAGCAACAATGAGCTCACTCTGACTCAATCTCACTTGCTTGCTCTCTTGCTCCATCCCTCTCTCATTTACTCTCATTTACTCTCATTTTCTCAATCTCTCTCTATCTCTCACCTGTTGTTTGATCTGCAGCTGACTGAGCTCGTGCAGTTTCCCTGCCAGTTTGGGGGCAGCTGGAATGAAACGTGAGTTTTTGTATGTCAAATCATTTTTTGGGAATAACAAGAGTTATCTCCCTTCAAACAAACTAGAAGAACTTGTGAATTCATAGTTGACAATCTACTGATCAACGTTAAACAAATGAAATCAAGTCATTCTGTTACAATCTCCTATAATCTTTGAACAGAATATTCCACTGGACTTGAGTGTGTAGCCTGAGTGTGTGGCCTAAACAATTAAGGGGCATTGAAATTACCCTAAAAGTTCAGCGGACTATTACCTATCATAGATTTCTTCACAATGACCTAACGATGATACCATCTTGATTTCTTTACATCTCCCTTTATGTGTTCACTGACACCCACCCTATCTGTGTTCATTGACACCTACTCTTTATGTTCACTGACACCAACCCTTTAAGTGTTCACTGACACCAACCCTTTATGTGTTCACTGACACCCACCCTATCTGTGTTCATTGACACCTACTCTTTATGTTCACTGACACCAACCCTTTAAGTGTTCACTGACACCAACCCTTTATGTGTTCATTGACACCCACTCTTTATGTGTTCACCGACATCCACCCTTTATGTGTTCGCCGACACCCACTCTTTATGTGCTCACTGCCACCCACTCTTTATGTGTTCACCACCACCCACTGTTTATGTGTTCACCGACATCCACCCTTTATATGTTCACCGACATCCACCCTTTATGTGTTCACTGACACCAACTCTTTATGTGTTCACCGACACCCACTCTTTATGTGTTCACCGACATCCACCCTTTATGTGTTCACCGACATCCACCCTTTATGTGTTCACTGACACCAACTCTTTATGTGTTCACCGACACCCCTCCTTTATGTGTTCACTGACACACACTCTTTATGTGTTAACTGCCACCCACTCTTTATGTGTTCACTGACATCCACCCTTTGTGTTCACCAACACCCACCCTTTATGTGTTCACTGACACCCACCCTTTATGTGTTCACTGACACCCACTCTTTATGTGTTTCACTGACACCCACCCTTTATGTGTTTCACTGCCACCCACTCTTTATGTGTTCACTGACATCCACCCTTTGTGTTCACCAACACCCACCCTTTATGTGTTCACTGCCACCCACTCTTTATGTGTTCACCAACACCCACCCTTTATGTGTTCACTGACACCCACCCTTTATGTGTTCACTGCCACCCACTTTTTATGTGTTCACTGACACCAACCCTTTATGTGTTCACTGACACCCACTCTTTATGTTCACTGACACCCACCCTTTATGTGTTCACTGACATCCACCCTTTGTGTTCACCAACACCCACCCTTTATGTTTTCACTGACACCCACCCTTTATGTGTTCACTGACACCCACTTTTTATGTGTTCACTGACACCAACCCTTTATGTGTTCACTGACACCCACTCTTTTTGTTCACTGACACCCACCCTTTATGTGTTCACTGACATCCACCCTTTGTGTTCACCAACACCCACCCTTTATGTGTTCACTGACACCCACCCTTTATGTGTTCACTGACACCCACTCTTTATGTTCACTGACACCCACCCTTTATGTGTTTCACTGCCACCCACTCTTTGTGTTCACTGACACCCACTCTTTATGTGTTCACTGACACCCACTCTTTATGTTCACTGACACCCACCCTTTATGTGTTTCACTGCCACCCACTCTTTATGTGTTCACTGACATCCACCCTTTATGTGTTCACTGACACCCACTCTTTATGTTCACTGACACCCACTCTTTATGTGTTTCACTGCCACCCACTCTTTATGTGTTCACTGACACCCACTCTTTATGTTCACTGACACCCACCCTTTAAGTGTTCACCGACACCAACCCTTTATGTGTTCATTGACACCTACTCTTTGTGTTCTCTGACACCCACTCTTTATGTGTTCACCGACATCCACCCTTTATGTGTTCACTGACACCCACTCTTTATGTGCTCAATGCCACCCACTCTTTATGTGTTCACCACCACCCACTGTTTATGTGTTCACCGACATCCACCCTTTATATGTTCACCGACATCCACCCTTTATGTGTTCACTGACACCAACTCTTTATGTGTTCACCGACACCCACTCTTTATGTGTTCACCGACACCCCTCCTTTATGTGTTAACTGACACACACTCTTTATGTGTTAACTGCCACCCACTCTTTATGTGTTCACTGACATCCACCCTTTGTGTTCACCAACACCCACCCTTTATGTGTTGACTGACACCCACTTTTTATGTGTTTCACTGCCACCCACTCTTTATGTGTTCACTGACACCCACTCTTTGTGTTCACCAACACCCACCCTTTATGTGTTCACTGCCACCCACTCTTTATGTGTTCACTGACGCCCACCCTTTATGTGTTTCACTGACACCCACTCTTTATGTTCACTGACACCCACTTTTTATGTGTTTCACTGACACCCACTCTTTATGTGTTCAGTGACACCCACCCTTTATGTGTTCACTGACATCCACTCTTTATGTTCACTGCCACCCACTCTTTATGTGTTTCACTGCCACCCACTCTTTATGTGTTCACTGACACCCACCCTTTATGTGTTCACTGACACCCACTCTTTATGTTCACTGACACCCACTCTTTATGTGTTTCACTGCCACCCACTCTTTATGTGTTCACTGACACCCACTCTTTATGTTCACTGACACCCACCCTTTATGTGTTCACTGACACCCACTCTTCATGCATCCACTGACACCCACCCTTTATATGTTCACTGTCAAACAGCTCCTCCATGCTCTGCATCTTCTCCAGTCGAGCTGCCTGCTCACGAAGGAAGTCCGCCTCTGTGAACACAATGCCCAACAATTTAAACACCATGAACTTTTCAACCATACAAAAGAGACCACAGTGCAGCATAAACAACTGATGCTGAGGGCACCACTCATCAACTTCCAGTTATTCAAGACATCACAAATACGCAGGGATCTAAGTTCATGCTTTTGTTTACATGCCAGTAGCAGTAAATTAGCATGACTAAGAAAATACTGTAAATCGTGAAATTAATGTGTCTCCAAAAGAATGCGACCACTGATCCCTAGCCAAAAATGTGACTCAGTATGAATGCGACACCCCCTCCTCTCAAGCATCAGATGTATATCTAAAGAAATGTCCTCTGTCAGGTTTACAGGAGAATCCTCACTTTAATCCAACCTACCATTAATCCAATCACACACCAAATAGCACCTCTTATTAGCGCTGAGTAGAGTACTTCCGCTAAAACAATACATGCGCTGGCTCATGTCGGCCTTTGACGCAGTCACAAAGAACAAAGACACTGTGTTGCTCAATAAACAGTGATGTTGAATACATAGTTGTTTGTTTTCAGCATATGTCTAAGTTGGTATTTC
This sequence comes from Haliotis rufescens, assembly GCF_023055435.1. Lineage (NCBI taxonomy): Eukaryota > Metazoa > Mollusca > Gastropoda > Lepetellida > Haliotidae > Haliotis > Haliotis rufescens. Next base: position 51,763,983 of record NW_025963779.1, on the reverse strand, counting down.
TGCTATCTAAAAAGTCTTATTGTTGATATTAATGCGATGTTTAATAATGGGAGCAAAGGCCACTCGCATTTTTCGCATTTAATTCACGCTCGCGTTAATTTCAAGATTTACAGTATTCAAAAACACTTGTTGTGCTAAATTTTACAGCCAAATGAACTTTAAAATGATGTTAAACTTTAACCCAGTCTATATGGCAGAGGAGAAGGGTACTATGATACAAGTGTCCTGGCCTAACCTGCAAGGATGATTTCAGCCTTGGTGTCATCCGACGTGGTCAGCTCCTCGGTATAGGAAGGGTCGAGGTAGCTCCGGAGGTCAGACACTGAAACACGAAATGATGCAGTATATCCAGGCAAGTGAGTGAGTGAGTGAGTTGGGTTCACCATTTTTCACTATCATTCAGTTATATAACAGCTGGTCAGATTAATAACGGATGAAAGACAAAATTGGTGAAGATTTTAGACATTTACCACTATCGTAAATTCCAAGAGCACAAGTATGGTGCTGACAAACCAATGATCATAATCAGGGCAAATCTGGGATTCAAAGCCATGATCACGAGCTCCTGGCACGCCTGGGGCAAACAATACTATGCTCTCCTGATTAAATGTTACCATACCTTCTCTAGTTATTCTCAAAACATTCTAAAAAACGTAAAAGAATAAACTTCTATTTACTGCATCAGCTAATCAGGCATTTCCTTCCACTTTAAAAGGAACACATCATTTCATGCAGCAAATGGATTTCCTACTATTCCTGCATTGTGATTGGCTAATAAAAACATACTGGAATTCTCCCATCTCAGTCATGTTTAAGTTAGTCTGGCAGCCAAATCTGAATGTACAACACAAGGTCTTTGAAGGATCGCGGCGCAGTATCATTCCAGTACTCGTGGATTATACAAATGAGCAGTACAGTACTTATTGGTTTAAAAAATATCTGTCTGATACTTATCAGTTTTTATGATAACCAATACTGTACACATATGATAAAAACCTTATCTGGAACACTGGTGTGTCATTGTACCCTGAGAGCACAGGCGGTGCTCATATATCAATCACTGGCTTGTCTGTTCAGACTAGACTATTTACAGGCCATAGTCAGGTTGCTGTAATATTGCTGTTGCAGAAAACAACAAACACGCAATCTATCTTCACTCAACCTTAAAGGCCAGGATGGAGTACATGAGTATGTGTGCTTCCTGATCTGATAAACTTACATCGTTCATACGCTTTGGGTATCTTCTTCCTGCCTGCTGTAGCAGCAAACACCTTGCTCTGGATGTTGGACAAATTGTCTATACACTGAAATATACATCACACAATACCTGTCACCACACAGTCCTAGCTGTCAGACTACCCACACCCACTGGAGGTGTGGCAATAACAACACACACATGCTGGGGAGAGATAGAGACATTGTTATCTGGATGAAGTGACCAACATATGTATGAGTCAACATGATGAAACATTACATGAATTATTACAGAAATGCAATGAACATGACCCTCACATGACCCTCACATGATCCTCACATGTATGCATTCAATAGATGATAGATGAGTCGAATTGTGTGATCATTAATTTGTATTTCTTAACTCTAGACTCTCTGACTCCAACACTTGCATGTCAAATACATAAATACTCCATTTACATATACAATAAGGAATAAATATTTGTAAAAGCAGCATCATTATATTATAAAACTATCCCTGTTTTTTACTTTCCATGTCAGCAACATTATACTGTAAGTACTACAAACATCTGTTTCTTGCTACCAGAAATCTCACATTAACACAATTATCTGAACTATATACACGATAAATACAAGTTGGGTTACCAAGGTTACTGCACAATGTAAGGATGCTATGTTTTGTTTTATATTTGTAGGCTATATTACCATGGTTACTAAATATCTATGAAACATCAAATATGAAAAACCAATGTTCCCAAAAAACGTTTCCGTTCAGCAGATAACTATGTTATCATGATTAATATTTGCATCTTGCTCGAGTATCTGCCAACTTTCAGCATCTCTCAATGATAAACTACAGAGGAACTTTTTATCAAGGGTAATTATCTCTACATGATAGGCCATATATAAATATCTTTTCCATCCCTTCCACACTGTTTTATCATTGTTTTATTATTGTTTTATGTTTCAGTCAGATTTGTAAATTTTACAATAAATTGTATATTTATGATACTTATCCTTATGGAGAAAAACCAAACAGATTCCCTTGGTGTAAACACGTCACCACTCCGTGGCGATTGGAAAGAGAATGAGTTGCCTGGGAAAATCACGTGTTCAGCGCATGTAGGTAGATAGGCATGAAAAGTGGACATGACCAAGATTGTTGGTGGGTGGCCAGCCATGGTGATGCTGGGTTGTTCGGGTGAATTGTTTTTTAGAAGCGGGAAACCTTTGTTTTGGCACGGTTCCATTTAGGATTGAAAGAAGTATGATAAATGCATCGTGTGAGATAGGATCAGTTTTAAAATTCTATATTCATAAACTGAAACATGACATACTGAAAGAATAAAATATTTTTTAAATATGCCCTATACCAATTCTTCTTTTGAAAAGTGATCAATGATGATGAGAAACAAGACATTTTTATAGTGAAATCATTTCAACTTCTTTCCTCGATTATCCAGTGCATAAACTTCCTTCTGTCTATCATCCATTTCCTGCTCTGTTTGGCAAGTGAAAACACCATCTCTCTCATCAATAACCTAATCATATTAATGAGAAACTTCTCTCTCATATGAGTGTAGTTTCATTGAACCAACAGTTTTCAAGCAGTGCCTTTCAAATCAGATTGAAAACAAACCTATTGTATCAGGTGGGTCCAGGCTTTTAAATCATAACAGAATGGAAATATAACACCCTGAATTATCGAGGATGAGTGACATCCTGCATTATAGTCTTTGGGGAACATTGGAAACACATAATGACATGACATGTTTTGGATGTACATGACACCCATGACAATATCTAGCAGGTTGTACAGCATGTGTGCATGGTAAGCTGTGCAGGGCATTGTGTCCAGCCCACTTCATGCAAGCTGAAACAAAAACACCACAGACTACACACCACTGGGAGCATCAGAACAGGGGTTCTCACTGGGCACTGATAATCATGTCAAGTAAACTGCATGGACACTGTTTTGAAATGAAACAACATTAATCAACAATAAAACCAGTTATTTGTATGGACACAAATGATATTAGGACATTCTAGAACATCTTCAAGACTCAAGCAATTTCTTGACACTACAGTATGTGACTTTAGCATGTTTAGCTCCTAGTCTAAAGCCTGTCTTACAATTCTGCTCGATCCAGAAAGTTCTGCTATTTATAGTCCACATAACAACATAATAATCTTATGAAAAGGGTGACAAGGACCATGTTTGGGATAGCAGAGTCCATACGCAAAAGTTTTTTGTGAAAAGCTGATTCTGTCACAACTTGAGGGATGATTTTTTTATCATTACCATTATTAATAGACTCTTCATGACATTTACTTCAAAACAACCTTGATGTCCTCGAACATTTACCTAACGGAAACCCAGGTTCATCAAGTTGTTTCTTGAATTACTGTAATCCATACAGCTTTAAGAATATCATGAAAAGTTAAAGTTTGACACAAAAATTTACACAATAAAATACTTGATGAATTGAGTATGAACTTGTCCATCAATCACACGTTTGACAATGGACAATGTTAGTCTACCAGATTTAAGGGCACATGAACACTGTTTGCTATTTCTGACAACATACATAACAGAAGATTTATCTACAACATTTAGATATCACATCAACATTGAGTTGAATTTGTAATCCAGAGCTCCAGATAAGCTTTTGGGGTTGTGGGTATTTTATCCATGCATTTTAAAATCATTGGGTATCAGTAATTCTATCTGCGTATTCAAATTTCTGTTACCCACTAGTTTTTACACATGTGGGTATTTAAGTTAAATATTTAAAAACACTATTCATCTAGTCCCTGCAAACTGGTGTCGTGTGGGTTCGAGAGCTTTATAGGACTCAAAAATACCACGATACTTCCACAAGAAAGTGTGATGGCAAATGATCATGATCTGACTGTCATCGTGGAGTTTGGCAAGGTTGACGGAATGCCAACTTATAATTTCAAAATAAGTTGCTCATTTGCTAATCGAATACGCAGGGTTACTTCACAATATTTTGATGATACGCACAAGTTTTATTTTTGTTGCGTATCTGTAATGTTCGTTGCGTATTTGATACGCTTGGATTATATTTTACTGCGTATTTCTGCATTTCTGATGCGTATTTCACGCAGGTACGCAGCTTATCTGGAGCTCTGTACTCTCAGCTGGTATGAACTTTTCAAGCCAACAATCCACTGCTAGGATTTTATTAATATTATGGAGAGTGGACATGATAACTAAACAGCAAAAGTAACTACAAGCAAATAACTCCACACTTCTCTCTTCTTATTTGTTTGAACTTTACATCTAAACAAATTCAAAATGTCAAATTCTAGTTCTGCCTGGCAATTTCTACATCATTAACACAAGTTATGTGTAATTTTAGGTTCTGGTTCCTTCTTAGACAATGTAAGTTATGTGAAGCAGTTTCATAAGAAAGGTCAGTTTGAGTTCTGTCATTGCTTTTCATCCTCTACCCATTTCTACGTCAAGCTACCCTGGTTTGTCTTGACCAGAAACCTGTCTGGTGAGCCACAGAGTCCATGCCATCATTATAATTACTGACATACAGTATCCAATAAACTGACATGATGAAAGCTAATTTTGAAAATAAATCTTTTTCATGAAGGTGTGTACAGCAAGGAGATACTACATGTCCCATTTCATATTAGCATCTGCATGAAGAAATGACTCGGTGTCTTCTTTCGTTCATTCCAAGTCAATTCAATATACCCTAGCACAAGTCTTGTTGAATATTTGGCAAGTTTTTCAAGTAAATTTCTTGATTTAGTTTTCAAAGATGAGGTTTAGAAATTTTGTCACTTGCCTTATGGATCTGCTAACACAAAATGTTTAATCGAATAATAAAAGAATAATTACTTCAGGCAATGCCTCTCAGTCTCACCTATGTCAGCAGATGAGAGAGTTTACCTATTTTGAGAGTAAGGGAAGTAAGGCATGTCCTTAAACAACAACTCTAAATAGCATGTTTATTTCACCCAAGTCATACTTTTGACAGACATGAAAAAAATAACCTGGAAAACTTACCTAAATACATGACTAATGCATTCACTTACACATGCCATTATAGTGATATTGTTAATTTTTAGGTTGTTTTTTACAATTACAAAATGAATAAAATGGAGAGTCCTAATATCTGAATGTCACACTTATGAAAAATATGTTGTTTGATGTCAACTGGAGGTGTTTTTTAAAGCATGCAATGAATCATGTACATAAGTACCCAATATGACATTTGTGATAAGTATTCCTCAAAGACAAGAGAAAAAGTAAGCAGGCTGCCAAACGATACTGATCAGTTTTGTCCTCAGGCCTACAAAACCTACATCAAAGAATCGATACTCTTTGTAGATGTTACGCCACCAAGATCATCCATTCACCAATCCCATGAATGACAAAGCACTTGAATTAAATAAACATTAACGTTCACTCAAAACATGTCAACATGACAGAAATCAGTTATTTCTTTCATTCTCTTTTTTACGTTTTGGGTGCAAGAAATATTTTTTTTGTAAATAAATTAAACCTTTTGTTATTTCTGATTTAATTTTATTTGTATGGGTGTTTGTGTGCAGTCTTACAGCTACTTAATCTGGACCCAACAAATCAGTGATTAATATTATGCGCAAAGATTCAAATCCAAAGGGGTACAAGGGCAGGCAATCAACCAAGTAACCAAGCCTGATCAGTGATCACGAATCCTTTAAGTCTCCATGCCCGACAATATAGGTTGCTGGGGATCTATTCTAAGCCTCCATACATCTGACATATACAGCTGTGATTCAGTAAACACCCAAAAAGATTATCAACAAAATCAACCCTTTAACAATAACATTAAATAAAACAAGTTAGTGGGTTAATTGTTATACCACACAAAGCATCAACAATAACAAACAGAAGCTGTATGTTTTCTAAGGCAAAAGGCAAAAAACAACAACTTATGTTTCAGGTAGCCCAAAGGACCCACCATATCACTTGTATTTATCACAGATGGAAACAGCGGTCAAGTAATCCATATGTAATATTTGGACAAACATCAGCTGTTTCCACATATTATCGTCATTACCAGTGAGGCTGGTCTTGTACTGTAGTGCTGTAAGATGCCATGAATGCTGCAGTTCTATCATGATTACCCCACTCAGACACTCTATACTGACCAATTCTTGTTCTATCTCCTTAATGCCAAACATCAGGCAGGGTAACAACAAGTGCCATCTTTTAAGGACCTTTGGTAAGACACGACCAGGGATAGAACCACAGACCTTCTGCTCCCTGCAGTTGGCTCCCATATCCGCAGCGGGTGCTGATGCAGGGAGAATGTCCGAGATACACTGATTCAGAGACAGTGAGCAGGGTTTGTCAATCCTTGGTTTGTACCACAAGTTTCATATGTACCCTTGAAGTGTTCAAGAAATAAAGCAAAGATGTGATCTTGATATTAAACCTAGTTATTGGTGATTCAAATGTTAACATTATGATGTCGTGTGGTGAGAGCCCTAGGACAAGAAGCACATCATATCTGTAAGCCTTCTACAGCTGTCCCCGCAGGTTTGTGACCAACCAGAATTAATACACCTTTACTTGCCCCCCCCCCCGAACCAGGTCACCAGATGTGAAAAATCAACATTAGATCAACCTTGACACGTCTTGTGTGCCCTGCCCATCAGTAAACTGGATGAATGAGATCAAACCAATGGGCAGCTATCGTGTCAACTCCAAAGTCACTGAACAAGGACTCATAAAAATAATGTTGTGGTTCTGATTACATATAATTTGAAGATAGGGTAAGTAGGGAGTCAGGTAGGTGGGTAGGTAGGTGGGTAGGTGGGTGGGTAGGTGGGTGGGTAGGTGGTTTGGTAGGTAGTTCGGTAGTTTGGTAGGTAGGTAGTTCGGTAGGTAGGTAGGTAGGTAGGTGTACTGTGTCTAAGTGGGGTACCAATGATAAACTGACACATGGTATTTCAGCGGCTTGCACATAAGTCCGGACTGGTACAAGCAGCCACACATACACGAGCATGCACGTCACTATAAAGGTGCAGTACTTTTTACGCAACGTTAAACCCCATTTGACCTCACCTAACATTATTTCCTGCAAGAAAATTTGTGTTAATTGCCTATTTCATATCTGTGTACTATATGTTCACAAAATTGTCACTGGAACAAACAACTGCGATTCAGGATTAGTAAGCAAATGATTACAATTACCATGATTACTGTGATACTGATTTTATACACTGTAAATATTGTATTGTTTGATAAGCATTACTTAGAAGTCGACTGATGACAAAGTAGACACAATTTATGGATAACAACTTCTTTAATACCGTAAAAATAGATCGGTATAGATCCTTATATCTAAGTCTTGCTTGACAATGGTATAAGGATCTATCCCGAAACGTCGCTTTTTACAGTATTAAAGAAGTTGTTATCCATAAATTGTGTCTACTTAGTAAATATTGTAATTGCATGATTTAAACGCAAAGAGAATAATCATCAATCTCATTCAAGTCAGATCTATCACTCCAATAAAATACCTCTCTGTAAGAAGATCAGAGAACACCTCCATAATAGGTCGCGTCAGGTGAACTTCCTAATCACTCAGTCGGCATCAACTTAGAGGCTTTCAAATTCTCATTACAAGAGACAATGAGGCTGTCTTGGACATGATATTAAGTGTTTTTACATCCAAATTTTCTATAGTATTTATAGCCAAGATTATATTTGCTGAAATTGTTGATTAAGTCAAACCTCATCAATATGAATAATGAATACATTTAAACATGTTAAACATGTTAAAGAACATTTCAAAATATTGCAACAAAGTTTGATATCCCATAGCTTTTAACAAGAGCTGCATGTTTTCACTCAATAGGGAGTTCATTAGTCACCCGAAAATGATTCCACAGATTGACACAAGGATGTGAGGCTGACATACAATCACACTGGACATGAAGCCTGTTCATACAGTATTACAATTATCATGATTATCATTCCAGTCAATTCATACGGTATTATAATTATCATGATTATCGCTCTAGGCAATTCATACAGTATTACAATTATCATGATTATCATTCCAGTCAATTCATACGGTATTATAATTATCATGATTATCGCTCTAGGCAATTCATACAGTATTACAATTATCATGATTATCATTCCAGTCAATTCATACGGTATTATAATTATCATGATTATCGCTCTAGGCAATTCATACAGTATTACAATTATCATGATTATCATTCCAGTCAATTCATACGGTATTATAATTATCATGATTATCGCTCTAGGCAATTCATACAGTATTACAATTATCATGATTATCATTCCAGTCAATTCATACGGTATTATAATTATCATGATTATCGCTCTTGGCAATTCATACAGATTACAATTATCATGATGAGCATTCTAGGCAAACCAATTTGTGAAGTGAGGGAGTAGGATTTGAAGCTGTTTTTTTCTAAATATTTCAGCAAAATCAAGACGAGGGATGCAAAGAATGGACTTCATATTTTGTACCCATGTAGAGATTTGAACACAGGTCTTTGGCACGACAAGCAAATGCTTTTACCACAAAAGCAAATGCTTTAACCACAAGGGTATCCCACAGCTTGGAAATGTTAAGAAGCACACTTATGCACCACTGCTGCTGATGACACAGACTTAATGCAAAGAGACAATACACACGACACAGCCTGTGAAAGCTAAGTTGGTCCCCATTTGTGTATACTGGTAATCACAATAAATCTATAAGTATACATCATTATATGGTAGCATACATGGTCTAAGTTCATAAATCATTTATTTTAACATACTGTCACTTAGCAGCGATAGAAACTAACTGTTTTAGTCCACTAGTCCTTATAATGATACCAGACATATAGCAAAACCTTTAATGATGGCAAATTTCTAATAGTCCTTGTGATACCTTACCTATTGGGCAGTTTGGCAAGGACTATAGGACTAGTGCCAATTTCTAACGCTGCTTAGCATAGATAATGTTCAATATTCCCACAGTCATATAAATAATGTCACTAGCTGCATTGTTTATTGATTAAAACCGTGTAAATAGTACACTCTGACGAGAGGTCCTATTACAGAACACCCCCACCATTATAATCATGGTAATACAAGACAGACTAAACCTGTTAGTAACACTCATAATTTCTCCTATATAATCATATCATGAACACATTTTGTAAAACATGTTAAAGGCCACATCAAATTAGTTAAGTCAAGAAATAACAAAGTTGCATCAAGAAAAGAAACTGCAAACAAATCACACACAGAATGCAAATGGAATTGAAATGTACATAAATCTCAGAACACTCCTTTAGGCTAGTCAAATAAATATTCTTGTTTCTGATGATTTTGTCACAATGTCTGGCTAGGGAGAGAGGATATTATTTTTCTTATTTCATTATATAAGTAGGATACAAATCTATAAATGTTAACTTTATCCTAATGATAGCGCGGCCATAATATTCCCCAGTCCTGTGATGAGGTTGAACAACGGACCTTCTGATCCGAAGTCGGACGCCTTGTCCACATGACCAAGGAGGTTGACCCCGTTATCAAGCTGACAATGTAAGGATCCCATTTGTGGGACGACTCCATGCCCTGCTACATGCCATTGGACCTTTTTAGCCATGCCCCATCACCTTGAATTATTAAGAGATGCACACATAGAAATTTCCATGGTGACAATACAGGCAGTCCTCCTTGTTCCCATGCAGTCTGACACACTTTGATACATGGAATGTCCAAAAGGTTTGAAATTTGATTTAAAAAAGAAACTGTCTTGGAAAGAATGTTTCTTAAAAGTGCGTTAAATGTAAAAGCAATGATTAGGGCTGGGGCAATTCCAGAGGTGGGTCAAGAGAAACAAGAAATTTATTTGACAAACCATATCATTATTATTGTGTATTAATGTTAATGCTGAGGGAGAATCCTGCCGGAGAAGCCTGAAATATTTATACAGATGATCAGACCAAACGCAGGAGAAGTAGTAGACCCATCACCAATTCTTTATTCAAATGAACAGAAAATACCAGATTGGGACTTAAATGTGATTTGTTACTGTCATTTCTTTAGCAGACAACTTTACTATTCCAACATTTGTTTATACAAAGACAGAGTAGTGTCCTTTCCAACAACATATTTTTGTACCATTTCATTGGCTTTTCAAACAACAAATGTTAGCAAACATGTAAGTAATTTGTTGTGGCCTATTGAAGACATTTCACGGGTAGTACATTAGTTCTGCTATATACACCAATACTTTGGATAAGCTGGGTTAGTGATCTAACTGTGCAGGCAACGAGCATGTGAAGCAAGACAAGCCGTGTTTTACCTGTGGACCTAGGCTGGAATCCTGTGACAAGAAAACAAGGAAACAAACACAAGTTAATCAGGCTGCATGCACATACATGTTGACATGTACAAGACACAATGAGGAATATGAGATACCAGGAACAATAATGTGCTGTAAGGTGGCAATTCTTTTGGTTTACAGACTGACCAACTGGTGCAGAATAATGTCATCATAAAACAAAAATTATTTTTACTTTTTTTCATACCCACTCTATGATATGGGAAAATAAAAAGTACACTTTTCTTTAGATAGTGATTTTGATATTTATTATCAATTACTTCAGCATCATATTTGAAAAACAAATCAATCAACTTTTCACAGAAGGTTATAACAGCTAGTGAGTGATTTGAGAATGGTTTTACATCACTTTAAGCATTATTCCAGCCATATCATGCAAGGTAAACCAAGAATAGGATGCACACGTGGGGAATCGAAACCCATCGTCGGCATGATGAGTGAAAGCTTGAACCACTGGGTCGCTACATCACCTATCATTCAGTGTTTCATCAAGGATCAGTGAACAGTAATTTACATATGATCAGATGATAAAGCAAGCAGTTAAAGCCAATATGTGATACAAGCTGTAAAGATTTTTCAAGAAAGATCAAATTCAGAACATGTGGGTATAAAGTTGATTTAAGAATATTCTGTTGCCTCCAGAATCACAACTGCTCATATGTAGCTTACTTTCAATTAACTGAAGAACAAGGAAAAAATATTTTCCTACTTTGGTCAGAAATTACATGTGGTCATGTCAAAGTGGAGGCATGTAAGTGTTAATGATGTCATAAAACTGCACAGTTTGGCAATGTTTTTCTCATAGGAAAATGAATTTGATGAAAATGCTATGGCAACCAGATGAAAAACAGAAATAAGAAGAGTCTTGTCGATGTTGAATACCTGTACCTATGACTGAAGTGACAAAAATGAAACTGTCTCATATGAACATAATGAGTGACCAGGATTGTACCTGTAACTTAAACAGGTGTAAATTATCATGAATAATATCAAAAACCTTAGTGTTACACACATCTAACACTGTCAATCGTTTTACAATATGTTTATGCCGCACTCAGCAATATTCCAGCTATGTGACAGCAGTCTGTAAACAATCTAGTCTGGACTAAAACAAACTTGTGATTCACATAATGGGTATTGATCTATACAATTGGGGAAGGATGACATTCATCATCCAAGTCAGCAAACCTGACCACCTGATCCCGTTAGTCTCCTCTCTAGACAAGCATGGGTTGCTAAGGATCTATTGTAACCCGCATCTTCACATGTACAAAATTGTCTTTACTAGAAGTAGAAATAGGATCAACATTCAAACCCTGATGACAAAATGTCTCTAACTAACTATTGTGAAAAAGGCAGAAACACTGTATTATAATATCTCTGTATCTTTTGACACCAAATATTGAAAGGCACAAGACACGGATATATTGTAGGCTAAAGGTGGGCAAATAATTGGGATTTTCTCCAAAAATAACCAGATCTTCATTTTCATATTTAGCAATGGTGTCAATTAACATACTGAGAATGTTATATGCACAATGTTGTAATTTGTAATGAGACACTTACTAAAAAATGAAAGTTAATTATCATGATTATGCACACACATAAAAGTTTTGTCTTTTTGGTGAACATGCTGTTATTAAATTAATGTTTAGCTCATATAAATTATCTAGACATGCAACTTTCCTATCACTAGATGGTCATTGCTGGTATCAATATTGATAAAAAAATTGTTCAAATAAACATTCAATTTTAGCACATATTTAACATAAATCTTAAAAAGTTGTAAAACAAGTAACCCCCATCCTGGTAAATTGTAACAATTTAAGAAATAATGACTTTGTTTAAACCCCACAGAAATGTGTACATGATGTACCAATACTGTACTTAGCCAAGAACATTTTCAACTGCAACTTTGAATGTCTCACTCTGTGTTTGTTGTTTAATGTCCCAATCAGCAATATAACACCTACATGACAGGGGCCTGTGAATAATTGAGTCTGGATAAGATAATTTAGTGACTGATATTATGAGCAACAATCAGTGCTGTCGGGGTATGCTGACACACAATCAACAAAGTCACTGAGTCTGACCACCCGAAACAAGTCGTATCTTACAACCAGCATGTATCAGGTCGTTGGTGAACTGTTCTTATCTGGAATTCCCATGGGGATATGTCATAGTGATATTATCAAAGAGCATTTTTAATCATGTTAATACAGTATCACTTGCTAGAAACTATACCATCTATATTAACAATAAAATCAATAAGGAAGAGAATTTATGGAAGATAACTTCTTTATTATGAGGGAATAATGTTTCGGAGTATATGCTAACCAATGAAGGACCTGATAAAGGAGGAAGCATTTACTCTGAAACATTGTGTTCCTCAGAATAAAGAAGTTGACACCCATAAGTCTCTTCCTTATGTGTATCACTTTTAAGTGCCATTCAAAGACTTGAAATCATAAGTAATGTTTATCCACAACTTCTTTCTTGACAAAATGCTTAGGACTATTCAAAAAGATCTTATACCCTTAGAAAATCAATACCAAACTTATTTATAGTTTTGTATCCTAGGCTTCTTAACTGTATTTTTTACTTTCATGGATCCACTATGTAAGTCGTGGACATCAAAATCATGATACTACTTTATTTACCAACTATTTTGATGTCCTGTAGAGATTTTAGTGTGGCTGCCATCGTGTCTTACAAACGAAAATATTGTTTTTGTTTGATCAAGATTCCTAATGTTTGTTTGTATATTTGTTGTTTACCATTGCCCTCAGCATATTCCAGCTATATGACGGCAGTCTGTAAATAATCGAGTCTGGACCAGACAATCCAGTGATTTACATCATAAGCATCGATTCCACGCAATTGGGATACGATGACATGCATCAACCAAGTCAGCGAGCCTGACCACCTGATCCCGTTAATCGCCTCTTACAACAAGCATGGTTCCCTGGCAAATTGTATTTATATACATTTATCAAACGATCAGATCATGAGTTCACTGAAGCTCAATCTTTACTCAAACATATAGGCCTACAAGTGTAAAGAAAGTGTGCATCGTCAAATTGCGAACATTAGCGACTTGTAGTGTAACCGCTGAGCTTTTTTGTTATTAAACAATATCACATGACTAACCAAAGGTTCGGGTAGTCCTGTGGGTACCTGAGTCCTACTCAGGACCCACCCGAACCGAGTACCCGAGTTACCCGTCCCAGTCTACTTTCAACGGTTTATCACATAAGAAACGCAGTGAATAAAAGATCATGTAGACCTAGGTCTAAGTCTTTGACTAAGATAGCTGCTAATTGCATCACAGACTGAGACATCACTCAGCATGCACTAAACTGAATAATCACATACAACACACAGATATAAATAATATCATTATATACCTTTGGGTACAACGCATCTTTATCAGCGTTGCCGAAAACGAGAGCTTCTAGACTCTCAATTCTCTTTTCTAACACATCAATTTGACAGGTGGCCGCCATCTTTTCTACACTAGTGATGTGCTCTAGAGGAACTTCCACTAGTATCTTCCTGAATGTTTCATTTATTAAACAAAAGTAAATTAAATTGGATAGTTTCTTATCTTAATTTAAATGCATGCTTTAAAATAACGTGGGATTTAAGTTCCGTCAAAGCGTGAAAATATATAATATTGTCCTTAAACATCACTTTCATTGGCAATACAGTATTACCCCCCTTTGACTGGTGACTCACTTGAGGTCAATACGCATATTGTACTGGTATTTCCAGTGTGCGCAAAATGTCTAGCCAAGGTTATTTTTGTATGACGACAAACATGTATACAGAAATGTAAAGTAGCCTCTGGCTTTGAGAAGTATAAACTCAGATGTATTTCGGACAACAGGTATTGTCAAAAAATAAACTTTCAATTATCAATTTCAAACTTTATTTGTTTTATTAATTACAAATGGCTTTGTCCTTTATTTGAGGTGAATGTGGAATAGTTTTTAGACAAAAAAAATTAACGAACGTTCATTGATATCCATTTGAGATTCAAGATTCGATATGTTTATTTTTTTATAAGGCCACGTGATCCATGGTACAAATAATAATAATCCATTCGTTATCTCTAAAAGTGTAGCGTATTTCCGAGGCCAGGAGCAGATAGCGACCATATTTTGCGTTGACGGAACGAATGACAAGGCTGTATACAGTTGCCAAGATTGTTTACTTGTTTATCTATAACCCTAGTCTGTCTCACAGTCCCTGAACCGTATTGTTTTCCCTTTCGCCCAGCCCTTACTATAATGATATAGCCCGAAACAAAGCAAGTCTAGATCTTCCCCAGTATCCCCCATCTCACTGGGGCTGCTTTCGAATTTAAATGGAGTTAGTTGTTTCTATCAAAGTATATATTTCCAGGGAAAAATTATGTATGTTCAGAGACTGATCGTTAGTCTACTATAGCCCGGAAACTTCGCGTTATGTTATCATAAGTTGACAAAATAGCCATGCAATGGCCCACATTGCATCAATTCCAATAGTCGGGTCTGAAAAGATCTTGGGGATACGATGCCACTCTGTCGTCTCATTATACATGGCATTTACAAGAACTGTTCTCCATGTATGGACCGCCTCCGTGGTAGTGCGTCTGCCTGGAGAGCGGAACGTTGTGGGTTCGATCCCCGGCCGCGTCATACCAAAAGACGTTAAAACATACGGTACTTGTTGCTACCCTGCCTGGTGCTCGGCAATGAAGGACTAAAACAAGGACTGGTCGGCTCGAAGTCAGTATACTGTGTCTTAGTGGGTTTTTCATGTTAAACTGCGGCATGGTATCTCAGTGGGCTAGCACTATAAAATCGTCATTAGTCAGGACTTGTTCAAGCACACACACAGACACGTGCATGCACGTCGCTACATAAGTGCAATAATCTTGAACGCGAAGTTAAACCCTTTTTCACCTCACCTGATACATACATGTATGTGACACTGAATTTTAATTCTACAATTGCCAACTATAATTATAAACACACACAGAAACTCATGTAGGTATAAAACCGTGGGAATTCTGGGGCAGATCGTGTTCGCAGTACATCAGTCTAGGGTCAGTAAGGCGCCAACCGTTTAATATTCTGGTGAGGGGTGGGGATCGAGGGTCGAACATAGGAGCTTTGTTTGAGGCGGGATAGTTTTCAGTTTGCGTCGCCCCAAGACATACGATTCATTCTCAAGAAGGGGGGGGGGGAGCAATTTCACTCCCATTTCTCCGAGCATCCAGCATGTTCATTGAATTACAATTAATGGCAATCCTGGGGAAAAATAACTCGTCGGTTTTAAAAACAAAATATAGTAAAATGCGTTTATAACGAACACGCTTATAACGAACTGTTTTTGTCCCGGCCACTTGCTACATATATGCTGTATATGCTTTTAATGAACTACGGTTATACCCAAAATTAGTGGTCCCCTTGAGTTCGTTATAATCTTAGTTCGTTATAACAGTAGTCTGCTATATTTGGTTTGTAAAACCTGAGGACAAATTATTTTTTCCCATAAGTACCTATTTATGCATGATTGCCTGTGGAAAATCCTAATACCATTCACCATGTGCATGCCTGCAACCCATGCTGTGCAGTAATGTTGCTGGTTATATATGTGAACAACAAACACATAATAGAAACAGTATAAAAATCCCCCGTTTGGTGGTCAGTCACGATATATTTGATACAATTCACAAAGTTATAAGATAAGATAAATAGGCCTAAGCCAAAGTGTAGGCGGACCATTCCACTGATAAACAACAGCTCATTTTGTGAAATGTGCATGTGTTCATATCCGTCGCGTGGGCTCGTGGAAACAGTAGTTGACAACTCCGACATTTGTAATTACCAGCACTGATTAAGCATAGGTCGTTGTCTTCAATGTCAACAGGTATAAAGTTAAGTTGTTTGCCCTGCTTCGTAGTGCTACTGCGTTATCTGGCGTCTATACCCTAAGCTTATGTTGGCCTTGACAACGATTGGCGTATACAAGCAAACCTTGAATACATGCATGCGAGTTTGGCCATTGCTAACAAAACGCCTTTTCTTCTGTGGCGGTTCATACAGCACAAAGTCTGTTGCCAGCGTCTCTGTACTTACCCCACCCTTCCCCTGGGCCAACTTAAAAAGACCCGACCCTGTTTCTGTTAACACGTTTTGCATGTTAATTAGTTTATGTTTTCATTTTTACACAAGTGCGTTTCGTTCGAAGATAGACTAACGCTTAGTCTCTGAAAAAATATAATTTTGATTGAAACAAACAACTACATTTTAATTGGAAGGGAACCCCAGTGAGATGGAAGATTCCTGAATCTGTGTGTTGTATGTAAATCTAGACTTTCTTCATTGAGGGCTCTAGCATTACCATAAGGGTAGGGAGGAAGGGGAAATAAGATGGTTTAGGGACTGTGAAAGAGGCCACATACGTAGACTGCATGTTTACATTTTTCATTTGTTTGTTTGTTGTTTAACGCCGCACTCAGCAGTTTTCCAGCTACATGACGGCGGTCTGTAAATAATCGAATCTGGACCAGACAATACAGTGATTGACATCATCAGTATCGATCCACGAAATCAACACAGTAATCTCAAGTTGATTATAGGGATTGGGTCGGGGTTTATACTGCTTTAAGTAATACCCAAGCTATATCACGACGGGAGACACCAGGAACGAACATCACACGTATACATACAGACAGACAGACATACAGACAGACATACAGACATACACGTAATTAGGTACGTTTGTATAATTATTTAAACCAACGTGATTTGAACAACTTGTGCGCACCAGCTAGTCCTCCTCGTAGGAGAGTATCCTCCCAAAACGCGGACCCCTCAAAACGCAGAACTTCCAAAATGCAGACCAGAAACTGATTTTCATTACATTATGCATGCTGGTCACACCTAATTCAGGAATGGATCAGTCCAAAATTATTCTTTATTCTCATTTCCTAATTTAGATACCTTAGGAAGTATAAATATCTACAGGACCTAATTAGTTTTTTTGGAGATAACCATTAATCCGTTGCAATACGAATTTCGAAACACTTTGTTAATACACTTGTACATAGCACCTGACAAACTGTCGTCAATCACACGAGTCATGCTTGACATGACTCGGATCAAACAAACTTGCCAGTGCCCCGTTAGTCATCACTTTCACGGGACACGCGGCTGGTGTTGTATTTCTGCCAGGTGCCTAGTGTGAAAGACATGCCTCGTGGCGAACCTAGCAACGTAGAGCAATTACGCGGATACCATACACAATTTCACACTATGAAATTGATTAAACGCATACACTTCTTCTAAAATGTCAAAGTAAATGTTAGAGTTTTTCCTGTGTCGCCATACCCTGATGGCGTTGAACGATGTAGGATGTGTACTAAACGACTTTTATAAAGTGGTGTGAACTGAGTTAAAAAGTTTTGATTTCCTAATGCGTCAAGCCACGGGCATCCGCGTGGCATGTGCAAAAGAGTTGTTATATGGCAGCAATTACTGGTACATTTACCACGGATATAAACAATTTCAACTTAAACTTGCTTACGTGTAATTCACATAGCAGGAGTTTGTAAGCATACGTGATTTCAATAAACAAAAAGTTTTAATCGCATGAGGCAACATGCGAATTACAGAATTATAGACATGAAAGAAGACAAAACAAATGGACCATTTGATATTCTAGGGTACAAGGTTGGGTTGGGAAAACTAATTTGCCCCAAGGTTTCACACAAAAAATATTTGTTTGCTGAATGGCCAGAAAATCACAAAATAATTCAGAGACAAAATATGCATGACAGAAAAAAATATTCTCTCTCTACTACTACCCTTTAGCCAAATCTAACAAAAATGCACACTCACACTCTAGAATATGATATGATCTGCCCTCTGCCCACAAGTGTAGAAAGATCGACTAATAAAGGTCATGCGCAATTAATAAGCTGGGCCCGTCTCGTATCACAAGTTGAGGACGCGCAGAGATAGTCGGGAACCAGCTTAGTGTTATTTGGCGATTCTCTGTAATATGGTGACAATTTCTTCGTCGATAAGGACACTACTATTTGACGTCATTCATTGATTAAAAAAATCCTAACACGTCCGCTTTTGGAGATACACCTACGGTGATTTCAATACAGAGTTGTCGAACGTAGACTCGACAGCTGAATACTTGAACCACTTCAGTGAGACACAATAAAATCATGTTATTTTGTAATGTTTTGGTTCTGAAGTACGCACCTCTTTTGTGACGTCATAAAGGTCTATAGAAGTCTATGCATTGTGACGCGGCAGAAATGACGTCACGGTACGTGTTGATGTTACTGAATTTTACAATACCCATTCTCCTACCCAGAGCTCCTTGCGGTCAACCTAGTGTGGAGTCATCACTGCACCATCTACAATAGTCGCTCTAAGTATTTGTTTGTCAGGTTTTCCGACTGAAATACATTTACGCACTAACTGTTAATAATGTAGGAACCAAAACATATTATTTAGCAATGGTAAAGAAGAAAGACCACTATTCGAAATTGCCAAACGAGCAGGTTTACGAAAGAAGTGCTTCTGAATAAATGTACGTTTAAGGAAATGCGGTCTAACGTAGATTTGATACCGCTGATGGACCAATCAGAAAGCTTGGTTCTAAAATGCCATGGTAGAATTAACAAAAGGTTGACCATATGTAGGGGTGAGGCGTATCTCTTTATTTTCTTCCCCAAACTTAAACAAGACTAGTATATAGAAAATATACTACTTGAGACTAGGAAATTTTACGGATTATCTGTGATTCGTGAATGAATGCTGTGAGTCCCTTGCCCAAACTTTGAGGCTTATGGCATTCATTCACTCGAGACAGAACATCCGTTATTCACCATCTTGTTGTTTTGTCTCTTTGTATCACCAAATGGGTACAGAGATCGGTGGTTATTATCTGACACGTAAATGAA
The DNA here is from genome assembly GCF_023055435.1 of Haliotis rufescens. Taxonomy (NCBI): domain Eukaryota; kingdom Metazoa; phylum Mollusca; class Gastropoda; order Lepetellida; family Haliotidae; genus Haliotis; species Haliotis rufescens. The sequence continues at coordinate 51,744,399 of NW_025963779.1, read as the reverse complement.
TTGTGGGTATTTCCGCGTTTACTGGCATTTGATTAGCCGTTGTAGAACTTACTTCCTCTGATTGGTTGAATAGCGATTTCGAAACTATTGTTACGTGAAAATGGTCCGTGGGTTTTGACGTTTAGCCACTGACAAAGTCGACACCATACAAAAGCATTGGTATATTTCAATGATTTCGTGTTTCTATTTGCAAACTCGATTAAATTTCATCTTTGGTTAAAATGACAATCTAAATACTTCCATTTCACGTGGAGTTTCGAAACAGCACACCAAAGCTTTGGCTCCTGTCAAAGGTCGAACATAATGTACAAGCAGTTTTTTGTTTGTTTGGGTTTTTTAGTGTGTTTTTTACGATAACCCGGTTGAGATTACTATGAGTTATGAGCAATAAAATACTGAGTCATAAATGCCACATGTATCGTCTCGTACTGACACGTATGTCTCAGAGGGTTGCCAATGCCTTTACGGGTAGTTTTACTGGATCAGTGGAAATCCGGGAGTACATTGCTGAACACCCACACTATGTTCACTCTTAAAAGTAATAAACTGGTTCATAGTAGGTGACTGTCACACCTGAAATACGGGGAACACCATTCAGTTGGGGGTTCGGGATAGAATATGATCCCATCATACTCCTGTACGTACTACTCCATGCTTGACATGAGATTTATGAGCCGATCGAAATGAGGTGCGGGGTATATTGTAGTCTGTGACAAGGATATGTGTCATCATAACCGACTACGTGGATTCTTGCAAATAATATGAAGGCAACAGTATCCATTTTAAAATTGTTTATGTTTGAATACCATTTAAAAATAGGCTCTTCGCAATCTGGTTACCAAAAAACCGATCATACTGTTTTCGTATTCTAATTCCCCATTCAAGTTACAGGTTTTAATGTGCCCCGTGAAGAGGTGCCAGGAACGTTATCTAAATTAAACCAAGTAAGAATTAAATATAAACCTGACCATCCGATCTAATTTCTTTTAAAATAATGAGGTATAAGAGAGTGACCTTCAGGGTCAAACATCGTTTTTGTTTGTTTTGTAAATAGTATTTTTGTACAAATGCATATTGATATGTGTGGCATAAATTGTTCTTCAGTCAAATTATGAAAGGATTAAATTTGAAACATATTTCATATTGATGATAATATTGGTCGGTGTTGTTAACCAGGCGCGTATATTATAACAGGAAGACCTGTTCGACCAATCAGGTCCTCCTCTGCTGATAACGTGTTAATGGGGATTTTATATCAGAAGAAACGTGGGAAGAGGAACCGATATACACCTGAGTTTCCTGGAGAGGTGCAACAATGACCGCAGAAATAATTACACAGATGTACGCAATGAGGTGTCATCTCGTGGGGTTTCAAAAAACAGGAAGTACCTTTTCCCTTATTTCCTGTATTTATGGAATATATTCTATTTTTTAGTCAATTCTATCCATTTTGTCGAAAGCTGATTGACACTATGAACACACAGTTGGTGTTGTGAATACGATTAAGTTAATTGAGATAAAGATTATGTTATTTAAATATTTTATAATGTCCTGTCCACGAAACTGCGTATGAATAAAAACACTATTCATCTGTCAAGGATATATTTCTAGTTACGGTCACATTCTGAATTTTATACACCGTTTATAACGATATATACGTTATGGTTGTCTTTTCGTGTTTGAAGGGTTTCCCCAACATGACGCAAGCGGTTCCTCTTTATCATCAGAAGCCGCGTGTCATTCTCAAAGATGAATGACAAACGCGCTGACGTGGCAGGATCGAGTTGGGTTTCTATCTCGAGTGAGCCATATGTGCCGTCTATAAAACCTCAAGAGTCACTAATAACTCGTGTAGTTAGTGGTCCGATCTAAACGAATGATGATTATAATGGTATTTGATAAATCCGCCGTCTTTCAAACATGATTATTGTTATGCTTGTTGACTTTGTTTACACACAGCTATCCGCCTACGTCACGAGAAACAACCCCACGTGTTTTGCAAATACCACGCAGTGACGTCACTTATCTAAAAATAGCAGGGATCACATCGAGACAGTCGGCACACAACAGCAGTCAGTGCGAGAGTGTGGCGGTGAGTTGGGAAGCCAGAAGTTTCTGTCTTGAGCGGTATATAGACCCAGGTAAATCAACCCACACGGTTTTGAGTGTCCTGGTGTGTTACCAAGGCAGAAATGAGCGACGATACAACCACTGAGGCACCAACTCCTGCCGAGGAGACGAAGGTAATTGTGAATATCGAGTCAGTGGGTCCGTCTTCCGACCACGAGGAAAACATGGGACGCGAAACGAACGACTCAGAAGTGATAGTTCGTGTGCCGACTCCAACCCTTCGAGTTGAACGTATCGAACAGTTGAAAGAGGAAGACGGTGGCAGTAGCAGCAGTTTTACCTACACAAGCGAGGAGGACGGAGGGAGTCACGGGTCCGATGAGTGCGACCAACCCAAGTTTGAGGCTCCGGACGATGAACTGAAGGAAAAAATAATTAAACAGGTGGAATTCTATTTCTGTGATGTCAACATATTGAAAGACGCTTTTCTACTGAAACATGTTCGAAGGAACAAACTGGGGTATGTAAGCTTAAAGCTCATTACATCATTCAAGAAGTTAAAGTCCCTGACGAAAGATTATCGTGTTGTTGCGTACAGTTTGAGGCATTCTGATAAATTAGAAGTTAACGAGGAAGGAACGAAGGTTCGTCGTGTGGAGCCCCTCCCGGAATATGACGAAACCACTCCTTCGAGGACAGTCGTGGCTGTCAACTTGCCCACAGAAAACCCCACGATAGAGACAGTTGCTGAGATTTTTTCCAAATGTGGAGAGGTAGTGTTGATTCGTGTACTTCGTCCAGGGAAGACCATTCCCCCAGATGTGAAAAAACATTCAGCCAAACATCCCGAAATTGGAACAACAGTCTGTGCGGTGGTTGAGTTCGAGAGACACGAGCATGCCAAAAAGGCCTGTGTGGAAATGAACGACACTAGTGACTGGAGAAAGGGCATGCGGATTGTAATGTTGGCACCCCCAAAGAGAACAAATAAGAAGAAAAATGATGATAAAAATGATAAGGATGAAATTTCACCAGATGAAGGAAAGGATGAGAAAAAGAAGCGCAGGAGGGGTGGGAAGAAAAAGAAGACCAGGCTGGAAGAAATTGCTGGCGAAAATGAATCCTCATGTCACAGTAGTGGCTCCGAAGGGGAGGGGCCCTGCAAACCTCAGAGGCTCAGTCCAAAGATTAAAGACCTTGACCCTAACCACCTCAGTCCAAATCACTCTCCACGAACCTCTCCCCGTACCACACCTAAAACTAGTCCCTTGTCTAGTCCACGATGTCAACGAAGAGGCCGAGGAAGTCACGGCAAATCTCCATTGGCTGAGCTAAGTCCAGGAGACAACCGATTGAGTCCTAGAAGTAGTCCAGAAATGTCTCGCAAAAGGTTTGAAAACTCCTCAGGAGGCGAAAGTACCCCGACTAGCCCATGGGTTCAACGGAGATTGAAAGCAGCACAAGAGCTCCAGGATCGCAGTCCAGTTGGAAGTCCTCGACTAGGCCGCAGGAACCCAGATGGTACCTTTGCCATGGGAATCACCCCCAAAATGCTGGACATGGAAGGGGTATATCGTCACCCCAAGGGACCAGATGGCTCACATGGGTTCTATGGTGGAATTGGTCGAGGAAAGCCAAGAAGTAACACAGTGTCCTGAGATAGAACTGATCATGGATAATGCTGAACTGTCTGTTCTTTTGCATCTGTCAAACTACATTAAATGTGTATTGGTGAATTGAACATTTGAAGATTGTACTTTATTTATATAAATTTGTTAAATGTTAATAAGTGCATCTCAAGACTGTATTGATGACAAGTCTGTGACTTAATATACTTCTGTAAGAATAGTATATTTAAGTGTTTAGATAGATATTTCCTTCAGAATTGATCTTTGTAACTTATATTTCTGACTGGTTCATGAAATCGTTGAGTAATCAAACTGGTATATTTATAAAATATTTTCACGAGTATTGCTCGAAATTGTCTAAGTGCTTAGTGTTTATTTTTTATTTTTTTTTATGATAAATCAATTCTGTTTTGTATGAGTATTATTTGTGCAATGCAAAGAGGTGTACAACTTTGCATCAATCTTCCATGCAGTGCTCAAATGTTCAAAAAATAGATTGTGTTCATTTCAGATGTTTCGTCAATGGAGATTACCAATGGCATTTATGAATAGACCCGCCCATTAGAAGCAAGGCATTTTTTTTTTTACTGAATGTTTTAGTATACTTTTAGTGTACTTTTGATATACGAACAGCATCATTTTAGCGATGTTAATGATTGAGCAGTGGGCAAACATCTTTCATCCATACATTTGTAAATATTCATGTGTTCATAGATGTTTTGGAATACCATCGCTGCCGAAGCAGCACAGGTATCATTTGGAGGAGGATTGTTCCAGTGAAACTGGTCCAGATTGGAGGAACATTCCACTGATTTCTTTTGTCTTTTTTCGAATATTTATATGCAAAAATGTCATCTTAAGTTATTTTAGTGTTTTGTATATCGTTAAGATTGTTACGTTTATTAAAATGCCAGTGGTTGATATTTTGTCAGTAATGTCCTTTTTTGTTATTTTTCAAGTGCCTGTAAAACTAAGAATTTTACCAGTTATTACAACACGTTGTGCATTTCAGTGGTGTTAATATATATTGGGAGGCAGTGGGTCAGCCTAGTGGTTAAAGCGTTCGCTCGTCATGCCAAAAACCCCGGTTTGATTCCCGACATGGGTACAATGTGTACATTTCTGGTGTCCCCCGCCGTGATATTGCTGGAATATTGCTAAAAGCGGCGTAAAACCATACTCACTCAATCACTCACTGGTGTTTAACACATTCTCACTCTGAAAAACCGGGTTCTATTCCCGACATGGGTACAATGTGTGAAGCCCATTTCTGGTGTCCCCTGCCGTGATATTGCTGGAATATTGCTAAAAGCGGCGTAAAACCATACTCACTCACTAGTGTTTAACACATTCTCACTCTGAAAAACCGGGTTCTATTCCCGACATGGGTACAATGTGTGAAGCCCATTTCTGATGTTCCACGCAGTGATGTTCCCCGCAGTGATGTTCATAGAACAGGACTGAAATGCGGCATTAAAACAACCAACTCAAACGATCGAGATAGTTGGTGTTAAGGGGGGTGAGATAATTTTAGTTATTGTGTGAACCACGTTTGTTTTGAGAGATAGGGACTGATACTGCCATTAGCATTAGTCAATAGATATAGTCTTGTTAGTTGAAATAGTTTAAGCACTTGTAGTTGTTTTCCAAAACCTCATTACAGTAAACTACGGTTATAACTGACTAAAAGGGACCATAAATTTTAGTATATCATAACCATAGTTCGTTATGAATATATATATATATATACAGCAGATGGCTTGGACCAAAATAACAGTTCATTATATGTGTCAGGTTAGAAATGGTCCAGACTTTGTTTGTAGCTGTGTAGCTGGAATATTGCTGACTGCTGGGTTAAAAAACAAACACACACCTGACAATGGGAAATGTTCCCGTGCTATCAACCACTGGTCAATCAAGTGATTGGGTTGTCGGACTTAGCGACTTGGTTGATTGCGTGTCATTTGTACACCAACATCATGGGTCGTTGCTCATATCAACATAATTAAGCAGGCACCCTTGTGAGGTGACTTCATGTCTGCCTGTCCTAAACATGTAACATTTATGATCTCTCTTAACTCATTGATCAATAACATCCTGTATATCCAGATAAAAATGTACACTTAAACAGCAAATGACTATCAAAATCAAGCAAAAGTTAGTTAATTAAGCTTATCGAGCAATTTGAAATGGACATCTCAGTCAAACAAGTTGACATTATTAGAAATGCTTTTTCTGCAATTTTGAAAGTTGTTCATTTTTGTAAGTGGGGTCTGAAATATTTCTTTAAGGGTGAACTATTTGGTGTGGGTATTGTAAAGTATTGTCTTTGTGGACAATTATTTCTGTCTATGATGTGTCCATGTGTCAAATGGAAGACATTCACTTTTCGTATTCACACAATGCTAGTGCATCTCCAAACCTGGGATGCCAGTTTGTTTGAGCCTGTGAATTTGGGGTTTGGCTAGTATAGTATTAGGTAGAGTAGAATTTCAGGATTGCTGGGGGATGTCCTTATATGTTATTATCATTCACCTTAGTTGATGTTTCAGGTTAAGCTTCATCCCTGCAACAAGTGTGGTGATTGTTGGTCACAGTGGTTCCTTAGTGGACACGTGACTGATGTTGTCTTTCATACTACCCCGTGGATATGTGCTCACCATACTCACATCCTCTTGGGAGGGAGGGAAGGAGGGGTACCTGTGTGCTTTGTCATGAATCCTGTTGTGATTCTAGGTCAGAATAGGTTCCCAGTAGGGCTGGGACTGGTAACTCGGGTACTTGGGTCGGGTGGGTCCTGAGTAGGACCCGGGTACCCGCATTACTACCAGGACCTGTGGATAGTCACATGATATATTGTTTAATGACAAAAACTCCTATAGCTCATTGGTTACACTACAAGTTGCTAATGTTCACATTTCTTTCTGACAATGCACACATTCCTTTTGATTTGTATATGTTTGAGTAAAGATAAAGCTTCAGTCAATTTTAGTGTATATGCATGATCTGATCGTTTGATACATGTATCTAAATATTTTTGGCAACGGCTGCCGTAATAGAATCTCCTTTCAGACATTTTATTCCCAACTCTTGAGAACTGCAGTGGGTACCCGGGTCGGGTAATAGTGGGTCAGGTACCTGGGTAGTAAATTTGGACTCTCCCAAGCCCTAGTCCCCAGTACCAAATGCTTATCACGTGAGCCCTCCAAAGTAGATTGTGTGGGTATGATGTGTTTCATGTCATGATTGTGTCATTACTCCCTCATCCCCATGAAGATCCGGGGTAGAATTCGTCTTCAGCAAACCATGCTTGCCATAAAAGGTGACTATTGTCCTCACAAGAGGTGACTAATAGGACCAGGTGGTCAGACAAACTGATGCTTTTGATGCATGTCTTGCATCCCAGTTGCGTGGATCGATGCTCACGATGTCAATCACTGGATTGTCTGGTCCAGACTTGATTTTTTACAGACTGCCATCATATAGCTGAAATATTCCTGAGTGCGGTGTTAAACAATAAACAAACAAACATTAATCCCACATCATTCATTGCTCATGCTATCAACCCCTGGTTTGCTTTGACCAATATGATTATTTACAGGCTGCTGTGATATAAATTGCTGAGTACCACTAAACGTCTTTCTTAACTGACTCATCCTAAGTATTAGCTGTGTTGTGCAAGCACAACTATTTAAAGGAAGTGGCACCATGTGTTAGTTAATCCATTGAAAGAGTCAAAGGTCATGAGTGTGAATTTATCATGCTGACCTTCCATAATATATCAAGAAGTTAATTAATATGTTGCTTCACTCCTCAAAAATGCATAGCGGATGAAGCATATTGCTTGTCGTTATACCTGATGGTGTGGTTTGTTGTCCGTGCTTTCAGTTTGTCTGGTCCAGACTTGGTTCATTACAGAGAGGACTCAATTGATTATAGATCGCCTACATCTTTGCATCAGTAATTGTATGTCATGAGGGCGTTTTTTTTATTAAGGAGTTAAAACAAGCACTGGTCGGCTTGGAGTTGGTATACTGTGGGGTATTCATGTTAAACTGCGGCATGGCATGGCATGGTAAAGTGCACATGCACATGCACAATCTTGAACACATTAAACCCCATTTCACCTCACCTTTGTTAAAGTAAGTCTTATAATGTTAGCTAACCGCCCTTGCATCCTGCAGGTTGCATGAAAATAACCTGATGCTCAGCGAGGAGATGAATGGAGAAGCAAACCTTGGGGAAACTGGACTTCTGTGTGGTTCTGTCTGACTTTGACCACCTCACATCAACTTAGGCATATAAGGTGGTCATGGTCATTTTCTCAAAAAGTGTTTTTATTTTTTTTAAACCTTCTTTGACATGGTTTGACATTGGTTTGACATGGACATGATCTGTCTAAGGTCAAGGTCAGTATTCAGGCTGAATACAACATGGTAATACCTATTGTCAGGTCAGAGGTATGGTTACCACTACAGTTATAAGACTTACTGCTAATATGCATTTTTAGCTCACCTGACTAAAACGTTAAATAGAGATAATGTCGTAGCATGCTTGTGGACAGTAGTGCGTCATGAACATCTCAGAAACAACTGTACCAATAAAGCTGAAACTTCACATGCCTCCACCAATGGTGACACATCAATTTGTTCAAGAGGTTTGAATCCATTTTTCAATATGGCTGCCTACTAGTTGGTATTGGGTCTAAACATTTATCTTTTTGCGATATTTAATATTTTGACTACACTGAAAACTGAAACTACTTATGGCAATTGCTCTGAATGAAATTTGGTACGGATGTAGTTAGTGGTGGGGTTCAACACCCAAATTCTATTTTTCGAGATATTTTAAATTTTGGCCTTTGCGCTTTGACCATGCTACTAAATTTTCAAAATGTATTTCCTTACACTATAAGATCATCTTATAAAACAACTAGACCAATAAATTAGAATATTTCAAACGTTTCCAATTAATTTTCAATTCGACTGCTCCAGTGTAGTGAGAAGTTGGTCACATATGTGGTTTAATATTGACCTTGTTTTGACTATTAACTTAAAATCACTCAAAGCAATTTTGACTCTGTAAACGTCGCCCTGAAATTGACAGACAGGGGGAGACTAACTTTGGCATGTATGTTTCTTGGTTTTAATGTTAGTTTTTAGTCCTAAATATTTATGAAGAAAACGTTTGAACATCTATGCTAACCACAATTGTGTCTGTCTGTTTTTGGCATTATAAACTGCTGACACCATATCCAGGTGAGCTACAATGCCCTGGTACTCCTTTAGAAAACTCCAGCCTCTGATGTTGTTAGCACATCTGTATAAAGTCAAGGTCACCATTAAGGGGATGCTGAAAAAGAGTTATCAATCTTTCTTTACTAATATCTTATATCATAAACATCAAATGTGGACTTTCTGTCAGAGATCAACTTTTGGCAATTACCTAGAAGTGATTTACATACATATATTATAGGGTTTAATTCAGTTCTTTACCGGAAGGGAACTACAACAGTCATTACTGTTTCCATTAAATGAAAATATTACTTAAAGAACTCGCCCGGAACGACACCCAATTACTAAATATATTTTAATGTTAATTCATATTTAGGGGATTTGTTGTTTTCCTTTAAGAATGATTCCTAGTGTCAAATGAAACTAGCATGGTGGAAACAGGAGACGGATGCGACACTCAAATTGAAAATTGTATGAGGTGGGTGAAAGTATCATCACTTTTATTGTGTTCACGAAAAAATCAATTAGGGCACCTCAAGCGGAGCTGTATGTTTTTCATGTGAGACGTAGGCGTCATTTGCAAATTGATCATTATATAATTGCGAAAACCTATTAGACAAATCAGGGAATGACTTCATATGATGGACCTAATTGTTGATAGTCATTCTGTATGGGAAGATACCTTTCTCCAGCAGCGCTGTCTAGGGGAGTCATCTACGGGCTCGTCATATTTTTATTGTTCCGTCGCTGTAGTTTATGAGAAACCAAACGAGTTCATACGCACACACTGTGAGCATTTGCGTCAAACATTTGTTCTTATTGATGTACGCCAAATGTGTCAACACACATATATCTGTTATTTCCTTTGTTAAAGGATGGAATTTGCGATTGTGGGGGTGATAACAGTTTACCTATGATCGCCCCGAGGGTGTAATTCGTCTTCTGTGCAGAGACAGGAGGAAGGGTTTACACATTATTAATGTTTTCCTTCCAAACTATGAAATAAATGTTTGATTGCTGGCGTTTTATTTTCATTCCCTTTGCGCTCACGGTCGCAAAGAAGACATACGCCCTGCTCGTGTAAATAACATGTTGACCAACGTGTGTGTCTTCAGACAGACTCCGACAAGACTGGACTGCTGACGAAGTGTCTCAGCCTATCCTCGGGCTGTTGCGTCCACGTTTGGTGATGTGCACGGCTAACGTCATTGGTACACATTGACACTGCCGTCTTTATATCTTAATCAGTGTCATTTTGGGAAGACCTCGGTGATCTCTGAGTTGTTTCTTAGACTGTCTATTGCAATAATGTAAAATTAAACCAGTGATAAGATATAGAGTCCGTGCGTTAACTAACCAACAACACAAACACGCATTTTAATGTTATGTAAGTATCTTGGATTTGGTTTTTAAGGTGTTTATGTCTTGTGCAATATATACTAGTGATGGAAAGTTACATAAACGTAGGATGATAATAAACGTTCAAGCTACACCACGGCTAGACAGCCCGATGACGGTGTTAGTACATCGGTGAATGATAAATCTCCCAGCTGATAAATACATGACGCTTCTATTTAATTTACATATAATCGTAGCAATTCAGGTTGTTTACTTATCGGTGATCAACAAATATTCTTAAATTTGCCAAAAAATGTTTGCTTGGAAATGACGTGAGCCTGAACAATGGGCACGTTATATCTGCAACAACCACAGGCATATAAGCAGTCTTGTTGCCCACTCACAGCATGTGATGATTGCGTAAATAAGGTACCGATCATTAGATGTTTTCATTGGGGGGGGGGGGGGGGGGGGGGGGGGGGATCTTGCTTTTCATTTCATCAGTTTAGCAACGTATTACAGCTTCGCGGCAGTCCCATCGATTAATTGACCCCTCGAGAAAACACTGGTCATGCAGTCTCACGACTTCGGGGTATTAAGGATGCTAGCACACTGAGATACCATGCTGCAGTTCAACATGAATACCCTACTCAGCCACTACTCCGAGCCGACCAGTCCTTGTTTAAGCCGGGTAGCCTGGTGGATAAAGCGTTCGCTCGTCACGCCGAAGACTCGGGTTCGATTCCCGACATGGGTACAATGTGTGAAGTCCATTTCTGGTGTCCCCTGTCGTGATATTGCTGGAATATTGCTAATAGCGGCGTAAAATCACTCAATAGTTTTAGCCCCTTAGTGCCGGGCGCCAGACAGAGTAACAACAACTACCATCTTTTAACGCATTTGATATGACCCGCCCGGGGATCGAACCTGGCGGACGCTCTACCACGAGACCACGGAGGCGGTCCTATTATGGATGACCAATAGTAGCCCTGTCCTGCATGTGGAATACTAAGGACAAACCGATACTCATTTCATGATGATATAATATGTTGAATGCATACTATAATAGTGGTTCCAGGTTAGAATAGCCGAGAGTGATCGGGTGGTCAGGCTCGATCACTCTCTAACTTGTCTGATTTTCTGAACCTATTTTGTGGCACTTTATATCATAGGGAGATTTCGACGCGGATACAAAGCATCAGTACTAATCTGTGTATTCAGATCAAACCGTGTATAAGCAACAAAACGCTAAATTATTTCAACATCAAATCAAGTAAATTCAGTCACAGGTTAAAGCATCTGTACGCCACGAGTAAAAGGATGACGAAATCTCGCACCCCGCCTCTCTCCACTCCGCCGCCATCCTTATCGTCCCCACTGCGAGTTTATTGCCAACGCTGGTGTGTGCTGTTCAAATATATCTAGCAAGGTCTGTTTAAATATCTAAGATTTAGGTGTGACCTCTGGACTACTGTGGGCATCTTTTGTTGCCATGAACAGCTAACAAATCACCAAGCAGTTTGTCACTGTTGAACTGGCTTCGTGCGTGATACATTATGACGTAGCCTGTACATGTTACAAATAAGAAAGCAGTGTAGTAATATGTTATGCGCGCACCACCATCATCAGTATCATCATCAACATCATCATTAACATCATCACCATCATCATCATCATCATCATCAATGCGACTATGCTTGTCGTAAGAGGCGACTAACGGGATATGTCATCGTATCCCAATTGCTTGGATCGATGCTGATGATGTCAATCACAAGATTGTCTGGTCCAGACTAGATTATTTACAGACCGGCATATAGCTAGTATATTACTGAGTGCGGCGATGCCCAACAAACAAATAAATCATCAGCGTCATCAGTTCAAACTGATACAATCACCACCACCGTCGCACCATTTCCACATCATCATGATCATAACCATGCACAAGACAAACAAAAACCGCCATCCCAAACATCACTATTCTACCAGAATGGCTGACCATGACACTTCGACATCATAATTTTTTCAGAAATCACCCTCCGTCCTGCCGCCTCTCACTCCCCTCCATGGCTGATTGTATTTAGTTTCTTCATGCCGTATTAAATGATTGCCTAACCAACAAACCACTGTGGCTCATTTTCGGATACTTTTTAACGTTTATGGAAAACAATTGTCAATGGCTAGTTATGTTTACAATATGGTTGCAGTTTATGCAACAATCCGATCGCAACGATACAAATTAAGTAATACAGAAACACACATACCCCCAACCCCTTCTCGCTTTCACAAGTGAGCTGAGCTGAGTGAGCTGAGTGTTCGTCTCGCGTGTTATACATTTAAGGGTGTATGTTTGCATTGTGAACCAAGCCACACACCTATTGCTTACGTTTCTTAACAGCAAAACACACGTAAGTATACACTATACTAAAAATAGCCCCAGCTTGAACTATCATTACAGTGCATTCTTATACATAGTATCTTGTGTCTATATGACGGCAACGCACGCAGACGTCCCTGAGACCGCTAAACACTTCCGCACCGCGTGTAACGCTATGGACCCCGTTGGGAGTAGATCCAGCGATGTCATCATCGTACCGTGCTTACCTACCTACATTCAGTTGTTGTCAGAGTGATTTTTTTAAACTGTGTTGACGACTTTGAAAAGTCACACTGCCAAGTCACACCGAAAAACACAAAAAGACATTAAAACGTTGATCACTTGTATCATATCGTGAGAAAAGGTTTACTGTTGATTCTATATTTGGGGAAATCCCTTTTACATAAGCCATGTCGTTGGCGTAGAGTGCAGATGTGGGCGGAAAGCGGAGTACGACACACGAGCCTTTACTCGTGGGAGTTTCAATAGTGTTGTATAAGGCTGCTGTAAAAACACTGTGCTGGCTGATAACGATATTCTGGTTAGAAAAAAAAAATCACAAAAAATCGTGTCATCCCACAAAGCCCGACACTTCAGCTGTGAAGCAGAAGCGACACCCACGGGTTGCGAGGCTGGTGTCCACAGCCGGGTTTCCAACACAGGAATAGGAAGTTCAGATTACAATAAGGAATTGATTTTCCCTTTGTATTATGATAAACCACCCTCTTATATGTGATTAAAAGGGACTATATATAAACCCTTTCCATAATCATAAGAAATTTGTGCTAAAGGCGCAGTCCATTGTACGATTCCGACTACATTATAAGCATGTGTCTATGAATCGCTATCAAAGAGCTAGTGATGACACCAGGGATCGCGAGTGAGTGAGTGAGTGAGTGAGTATGGTTTTACGCCGCTTTTAGCAATATTCCAGCAATATCACGGCGGGGGACACCAGAAATGGGCTTCACACATTGTACCCATGTCGGGATTCGAACCCGGGTCTTCGGCGTGACGAGCGAACGCTTTAACCACTAGGCTACCCGACCGCCCCCAGGGATCGCGAAAATCCGAAGTTGTGATTATAAACCTAAAAACATGTGCCCCCTTATATATCAATAGTTTAACGCCCTTTCTATATATAGAGAGAGGATAGTACGTGATTGTCGTGTGTTTATTAAAGGTAGAGTGGTTGTCTTGTGGTGTTTATAGTATAGAGAGAGTGGTTGACTTGTAGTGTTTAGTATAGAGAGAGTGGTTGTCATGTAATGTTTAGTATAGAGAGAGTGGTTGTCATGAAGTGTTTAGTATAGAGAGAGTGGTTGTTATGTAGTGTTTAGTATAGAGAGAGTGGTTGTCATGTAGTGTTTAGTATAGAGATAGTGGTTGTTATGTAGTGTTTAGTATAGAGAAAGTGGCTGTCATGTAGTGTTTAGTATAGAGATAGTGGTTGTCTTGTAGTGTTTAGTATAGAGGGAGTGGTTGTTATGAAGTGTTTAGTATAGAGAGAGTCGTTGTTATGTAGTGTTTAGTATAGAGATAGTGGTTGTCTTGTAGTGTTTAGTATAGAGGGAGTGGTTGTTATGAAGTGTTTAGTATAGAGAGAGTGGTTGTTATGAAGTGTTTAGTATAGAGATAGTGGTTGTCTTGTGGTGTTCTGCATAGAGAGAGTGGTTGTCTTGTAGTGTTTTGTATAGAGAGTGGTTGTCTTGTAGTGTTTAGTATAGAGAGAGTGGTTGTCTTGTGTTTATAGTATAGATAGAGTGGTTGTCATGAAGTATTTAGTATAGAGAGAGTTGTTGTTATGAAGTGTTTAGTATAGAGATAGTGGTTGTCTTGTAGTGCTTAGAATAGAGAGAGTGATTGTTATGTAGTGTTTAGTATAGAGAGAGTGGTTGTCTTGTGGTGTTTATAGTATAGAGATAGTGGTTGTCTTGTAGTGTTTAGTATAGAGATAGTGGTTGTTATGTAACGTTTAGTATGGAGATAGTGGTTGTCATGTAGTGTTAAGTATAGAGAGAGTGGTTGTCTTGTGGTGTTTATAGTATAGAGAGAGTGGTTGTCATGTAGTGTTAAGTATATAGAGAGTGGTTGTCTTGTGGTGTTTATAGTATGGAGAGAGTGGTCGTCTTGTAGTGTTTAGTATGGGGAGAGCGGTTGTTATGTAGTGTTTAGTATGGAGATAGTGGTTGTTATGTTGTGTTTAGTATAGAGAGAGTGGTTGTCTTGTAGTGTTTTGTATAGATAGAGTGGTTGTCTTGTAGTGTTTAGTATAGAGAGAGTGGTTGTCTTGTAGTGTTTAGTATAGTGATAGTGGTTGTTATGTAGTCTTTAGTATGGAGAGAGTGGTTGTCATTTAATGTTTAGTATGGAGATAGCGGTTGTCATGTAGTGTTCAGTATAGAGAGAGTGGTTGATATAGTGTCGAATATATTTATTTTATGAAATAAACACAATGTAGAAACGTATTCAAAAGCAAGTCCAGCCAGCTCTAGCTGGCTCTATTCCACATGAATCAGCATCGGGAAAATTATTTTTGTATTTTTAGAATCAAGAAGGGCATGGTGTAATATAAGATTTCATAGACTAAATGTTAGCACTCACTGCCACGGATAATAAACCATCATTGCGTGCACACATTCTGCAACGTTCATAATAAGAAACTTGTAATCACGAGATTACAATGACATTGATGTTGACATAATTATAAAGATATAACATAGTTACGTCTATATGAGCAGATGTTGGCGAATACAATTTCCACGTGGACCTTGAAAACTGACACAATATAAACATCCTTCTGAGACAAGACAGCTGACATTTATTAGTTCACGTGTCAAAGGTCATGTCACTTTCATGGCTACCTCTCTTACGGATCACCATGTTTGTGTTTTATCTGCGTCTTTCAATACACGTAATAAACATCTTTGAAGTGTTTGTTGTAAACAGCGGTCTCAGCTCAAATAGTACTGGCAAGACACTGTTGAAATCAACAACGGTGTTCGGTTCTTGTACACGACCATGCTTTTCAGACAGAGAATCCACGTGGCGGGCGATATTTTTTATTTATACCCAAAGGCAAAGTAGATGGATCATGTTCAAGGGCGGATCCAGCTTTTTTAAAAGGGAGGGGTCCAAAAACTCAAACTCCTCTCTCAGTCAAATTTACTGCCTACAAAATACTCCGCAATGATGTTCTAATTTTAATTTTGTATTTTTTAAGAAACCATATGACTCTAAACTCTTTGGGAATTTGAAGTGCAGTCAAAATGGATCAAAATGGAACTTTTCGCGTGTGCCTTTTTCAGCCAAACACACATCAAACGATATCAATCTATGTCTGTCTTGACATGTGTTTTGTTAAAGATTGATCAAACTGTTAAACCATGCATTTTCCATATCATCATAAATATAATCAATTTTCCGTTATCAGTTCGTTCATACAGACAGATCACAGACACGTTTGCCTTTTAATATATATTTGCATTAATTGCTAATATTCCACAAATGAAAAGTGCATTGTTTGCATAAATGACAATTCATGCTTCTTGCCTAGGGACATAAGGAAGAAACATCGTCTGAATTTGTTCAAGCATGAGACGCCCAAGGCCTCATTCATCATAAAATACTCCCTTCTGTGTCGTCCGCGTTTAAGGTTATTCCCGAGTACATTTTTTGCGTGTCATTTTGGTATGAAGTGTAACTTTGTGTTGCAACCTAAATAAATTCTTTTTATAAATTTATCTTAAACCGTTTATGAATAACCATAGAGGTTGTAAATTTTAAAAAAATAATTGTTCCCAGAGCAACATGACATTTCATCATCGGAGCGCCACGGAGTGCACTAGAAAACGGATGTTAAGTGATATCGACATATAGGTCATCTGTCATCTTTTACTGCGCTGTAAGACGAGAATTAATGTCAAAACAACAAGCGATGAACTCGCCATCACTAATATGTGTCGGTCACCCCGGGCAGATTTTGGTACATTAACATTTAAACTCATGTATGGAAATCGGTGACAACATCTGTCGTGTGAGCACAATATATTGAAGGGAACATGTTTGTCAGTTAGAGTGACGCAACCTGGTTGTTTGTTTCGCTGACGTTTTGACCGAATTACAGCGCAGGACATAGTAAAGTGATATTATGTTGAAATTTAAGACGACAAGTGGAGATAATGCATATTTCTCTAAGGGAGAACTTACATAGTTGGTAATCTATACGCTTCAGTGATTCATTAACATCGATAGTACCATCTTCCCGAGACAAGCGTGTCCACTAGCCCATATCAAAGCTAACAAGATTTTGATAATAAAATAAGGCTTGTAGACGCTTTTGCCTCGGGAAGATGATATAGTACAAATGAGTGAAAATATCGGATTAATGAACACATAGTGAGAGTGTATTCCATATAGAACAAAGGCCAAAATACAAAACAATTAAAAAATATACCTTATGCGCATGTTTGTAGCATGGACAGATAGTTACTTCACACCCGTCCCCAACCCACCCAAAAACCAGGCCCACGACCCCCAGTGATTACATAGATAACAGCTATATTTCAAAGTTTGCTCATTGATATAAGAATTTATAATTATCTCTAACTTTGATCGTATGAAATATGTATTTAGATAAATTATGAATAATTTTTGGACGTTCAAAGTAATAAATTGTGACACACTTGGAAATATACATAAATATTCCGATAGGTATTCCTGTCTCCAAGTAATATAATGTGGACACACCATAACATCATGATATTCATCTTCCAATTCATTAATACAGATTTAATGCATCATTTTACAAACTGGATCAAAACTATGCCATTATGGTGAATGCTTGACTATATGTCATACCATGTGTGTCTTACTTATGTACCGCAGAAATATTATAGTAGCCGAAAGAGTGAGGTTCGGGTGGAGCTTGGGGTTGTGAATAAGAGGTGGTGGTGGGGGTGTGACTGAGGAGGGGTGGAGCGGTGGGATGAGACGACGTGTGAGTGGCGGCGGTGGAGCGGTTGGGTGAGAGGGCGTGTGAGTGGCGGCGGTGGAGCGGTGGGGTGAGAGGGCGTGTGAGTAGTGGCGGTGGAGCGGTGGGGTGAGATGACGTGTGAGAGGCGGCGGTGGAGCGGTGGGGTGAGAGGACGTGCGAGTGGCGGAGGTGGAGCGGTGGGGTGATGGGCGTGTGAGTGGCAGCGGTGGGGTGATGGGCGTGTGAGTGGCAGCGGTGGAGCGGTGGGGTGAGAGGGCGTGTGAGAGGCGGCGGTGGAGCGTTGGGGTGAGAGGACGTGTGAGTGGCGGCGGTGCACGGAGCGGTGGGGTGAGAGGACGTGTGAGTGGCGGCGGTGGAGCGGTGGGGTGAGAGGGCGTGTGAGTAGTGGCGGTGGAGCGGTGGGGTGAGAGGACGTGTGAGAGGCGGCAGTGGAGCGGTGGGGTGAGAGGACGTGCGAGTGGCGGAGGTGGAGCGGTGGGGTGATGGGCGTGTGAGTGGCAGCGGTGGGGTGATGGGCGTGTGAGTGGCGGCGGTGCACGGAGCGGTGGGGTGAGAGGGCGTGCGAGTGGCGGAGGTGGAGCGGTGGGGTGATGGGCGTGTGAGTGGCAGCGGTGGGGTGATGGGCGTGTGAGTGGCAGCGGTGGAGCGGTGGGGTGAGAGGGCGTGTGAGTGGCGGCGGTGAGCGTTGGGGTGAGACGACGTGTGAGTGGCGGCGGTGGAGCGGTGGGGTGAGAGGGCGTGTGAGTGGCGGCGGTGGAGCGGTGGGGTGAGAGGGCGTGTGAGTGGCGGCGGTGGAGCGGTGGGGTGAGAGGGCGTGTGAGTGGCGGCGGTGGAGCGGTGGGGTGAGAGGGCGTGTGAGTGGCGGCGGTGGAGCGGTGGGGTGAGAGGGCGTGTGAGTGGCGGCGGTGGAGCGGTGGGGTGATGGGCGTGTGAGTGGCAGCGGTGGAGCGGTGGGGTGAGATGACGTGTGAGTGGCGGCGGTGCACGGAGCGGTGGGGTGAGAGGGCGTGTGAGTGGCAGCGGTGGAGCGGTGGGGTGATGGGCGTGTGAGTGGCAGCGGTGGAGCGGTGGGGTGAGAGGGCGTGTGAGTGGCGGCGGTGCACGGAGCGGTGGGGTGATGGGCGTGTGAGTGGCAGCGGTGGAGCGGTGGGGTGAGAGGGCGTGTGAGTGGCGGCGGTGCACGGAGCGGTGGGGTGAGAGGGCGTGTGAGTGGCGGCGGTGCACGGAGCGGTGGGGTGAGAGGTCGTGTGAGTGGCGGCGGTGGAGCGTTGGGGTGAGAGGACGTGTGAGTGGCGGCGTTTGAGCGGTGGGGTGATGGGCGTGTGAGTGGCAGCGGTGGAGCAGTGGGGTGAGAGGGCGTGTGAGTGGCGGCGGTGGAGCGTTGGGGTGATGGGCGTGTGAGTGGCAGCGGTGGAGCAGTGGGGTGAGAGGGCGTGTGAGTGGCGGCGGTGGAGCGGTGGGGTGAGAGGACGTGTGAGTGGCGGCGGTGCACGGAGCGGTGGGGTGAGAGGGCGTGTGAGTGGCGGCGGTGGAGCGGTGGGGTGAGAGGTCCAAGAAAATGTTTATTTGGGATTTGTTTTGTATAGGGCATGGTTGGGTAGTGTAGTGTATAATTCCGGGTCTGGGTAGGTCGTCAGTAGCCTAGCTTTGCTAGTCTAATGCCGAACATTAAAGGTAAGTAATGCATAACTGGCTTGGCTTGCTGACGAAATCAAGTTGGGTTTGATGAAACACTTCTCTACCTACAACTATCGTGAAGCAAACTATTTGACGTCGCACCAACGTTTCAGAAACGTAGTTACGAAACAAGGTTGTGTGATGTCCAAGCATGCGTTGAGGTGTACATTTACATTAACGTGGCGTTGCATCTGAACGCAACAGTTCATCACAGTGAAATTTCAAACCATGCATAAATAGTACGTGATGCATATAGGAAGCCAACATATAGGGAAACTCAAAATCATTAACGAAATTGTGCTAAGAAAACGCTGAAAAATGCCCTAGAGACAGTATCTAAATGAAAATGAACAGCCAAAATGGCGAATTGTAGTTAGGATAGATCCTAGTTGCCTGAATTTTGGCAAATAAAAAAATGTAATATTTCGACTGTGGGACAAGTACTGTCACGCGGTCGGGGTTGCTATGAGACAGGCAGGCCTAAAACGACACATAGACAATATCTCCTCATTACATTAATTGCACTACGCAATAGATCAAATCCGCCCCTCTAATCAATTCCGAACAATAACAGGAAGGCGAATTTCAACATCTACCGTTTAAACCGACTCTAAGCAACCCATCTGAAAGCTAGGCGTCATGTGCATGTATAAGCGAAGGTCTGTTTCTCATATCTGACACTCCCATTGTACCCGCTTTACAAACAAAGTTCACCTATTTAGATTGATAGATTATGTGATGAGAAAGAATAATTCTTTTCACTGCGGTCACCCTGAAATCCAAGATGGCCGCCAATATGGCCGCCACTTTTCTACCTAACCTGTTAACTTCACTATATATCCTATGTGTGATCCAAACAGCTTACCATAGGCGGCAAAGATTTGGGTGGGAATGGCAACGCCTGGGACGGGCTGTGTGTCAATGACATTACACCATCTTCACAGACGAATCAAGGGTTTCCCTCCTCACAGATGGCAGGGGTAGCTCTTCAGGCGGAATGGTGGGAGTACCAAGGGCAGCTATAGGCAAATTAATCAACAGTGGCGTGCATGTATCGCCCAACATGGTGGACAAGCCAGATATTGATCTACACGCCCGAAATTAATTTAACAGACATTTATCGTCATTACATCTTCATTATCATTTTATCGGTGTTATATATTAACCACATATAATTAGTGTTTTACTTATCCCAGCAGCGATTTACAGAGGAATTATTTTTGTTTTTATTTATCATTTCTCCATTAGGTGCATATGATCTGTAATTTCTCTTGTCTTATAGTTTATTTTACATTGTAAATATACTTATTTGGTAAGAGAATGTAGACGTCACCTAAATTACATCATTAGCAATTATATTTGTTTGTTGTTTAACGCCGCAGTCAGCAATATTCCAGCTATATGACGGCGGTCTGTATAAATAATCGAGTCTTGACCAGATAATCCAGTGGTTGACATCATGAGCATCGATCTACGCAATTGGGATACGATGACATGCGTCAGCCAAGTCAGCGAGCCTGACCACCCAATCTCGTTAGTCGCCTCTTACGGCGTAAAATGACGTTTCGTTCCACATGGCCAAAACAGTTGATCCGAGATCACAACTGCTTTTCTCAGCGTGAATTAATGAGCATAATTTCCCCGCTATCCATGTCTCCATTGTTAATATATCCGATGGTTGTAGAGTTTAAAATATATCATCATAATAAAGGGAACAGACCAAAAGGTTAAAAGGGCCCCAAATCCAAGACAAAACGGACCCACCAAAGTAAAAAAGGACACGCGAATAAGCATAAAAATAAAGCATAAATAGTGTTAGTTTCAAGTTGTTGTTCTATATATTCAGAGATTTAAAACATACAAAATGTATACTTTTCTATTTAAAACACCCCCTGTTTTGGTTTGTGACCGTTTGACTTTTAGGTGTGGCCATATGGACCCTGGGGATTGTGGACTGTATAACCCGTAATAGCTTGTTTGTTTGTTTGTTGTTTAACGCCGCACTCAGCAATATTCCAGCTATATGACGGCGGTCTGTAAATAATCGAGTCTGGACCAGACAACCCAGTGATTGACATCATGAACATCGATCCACGCTTGAAGACCTTTTCTATCCAGGATCTTCACGAGTCTAAAAACCCGTAATGAAGACGTATGCTGTTTGACAAATTGAATGTTTTGTTATCATGTAATGTTCTTTTTTATTTGGAATATGTGTCGTTAATGGCGTTATGTTATATGTTACAGTATTTTAAGATTAAAAAAACACAGTTTAAAATTCAACCCAACTGTTCGTTATAGGGCGTACATTTCAATTAATGAGTCGCATTCCTTAGTGGTACGGAGGCTATCGTTGGACAATATATAGAGAGAGTTGTCTCCCCTGAAAAGAATCCGGAAATACGTCAAGGCGCAAAATAGAGCCTGATTCAAACTAAGTCAGCTGTTTACCAGACGTGAAGACGGTACCATATGTGACAACAGCTTATAGGTATGAATTGGAAAATACATGCAGTTGCTTTAAATGTGTTAGTATGTACCTGAAACTGGCATCTGTGAGACCAGAGACCATATAATACGGTCTCTGGTGTGAGTCTGTGACTAACTTCTGAGTAGTCTGTAACTATAGGGGTTCAAACCGTAGCTAAAACCTTTTAAACTTGTAATTACTAGAATGAAGTTGTTATTACGAGTTCTTAAAGTCGTATTTCTATAAAGTACGGAAGCCTATTGGGGTCAAAACCGCACAACTATTCTATTTTTTCTAATGAAAGTCTTCATTACGAGTTGTTAAAGGGGCACTGATCTAACGCAATTCCCCGGACTGGTTGTTGCCTTTGTTATTGTTTTTTCCCCCGTGAGTACCCGGATGATACGCAACGCAACTGAGCGTGACCAGAGACTGGGCTACCGTCTGCAAGGACAGCTAAATAAACTTGGAGGCTGGAGGCAATATTTGTTTTACGCATTTTTGCATAAACACTGATTGGTTAACTGTGATCTATACAGATTTCGACAAAGGGCGCATGTTAATTAATTTCTTCAGCCTAAACAAGCAGACAAAAAGAACAGCGGAGCTCATCGGATGTCGTCATTTGGAAATACCCCAGATGGTTATAGTTTTATACTAAAAAAGGTATCCATGCAGTGAAAGCATTTTCGGATTTCGGCTTGCGTCGATAATACGATTACTACTCCCTTGTTGACATCCACGTTTTCTCGTATAACCCTTCACTAGTGTATTTGTCGTCATCCACTTGATGCTCAGTTAATGAATTTATTACAGGTACAATTAGTGGTAGCACCACTTAGATTACCTGACAAAGGTTCCCATTTGGCATTTATTGTGTCTGGGGTAATTATTCAATCTAAATCCAGGTTTGAAGTGAGGTGAAATGTGTGTTATGTAATATGCACGTGGCAGCCCAGCAAGAGATGAATGATCAGTTGATTTATTTTTTTGTAAATCAACGGAACGTTCCTAGTCATCAAAGGATTAACAGAAAATACGTTGATTGATTAATCACTGTTATCTTGCACAGTGGATATGTCAAGAGTGAGTGTTTACATGTCTAGGTTTACTAAAACAAAGGGAATACACTCATACCATGGCGTGAAGTGCCGATGTAAAAACAACATACTTTGTTCAAAGGGTTAACTTATAATACGTTGATTGATTGATCATTGTTATCTATCACTCAATGGATTTTTTAGGAACCGTGAACGTTATGAAAATAGTTGTCACGTGGGCTTTCTCAGCCGACCATTGAGACTTGACACCTATGTAAAACACCTGAAACAATCCAAGTGATCAGTTGAGAAACGAACAGGGGTTATAATATCCCAAAACGACATATATCTTTTAAAATATTTGATTGTTACTGAGACACGTGACATCGAATAAGTTTCTTTGTACAACTGCAGACGAGTATGATATTGTTCCTTTGTGTGGATATTCACGGATACATTCCTCGAACAAGGACGCTGCCTAAAATTTATACACATAAATTTGGTAGGTTGTATTTATGATATTTGCATTTTGTTTTTCTTCCTTTGAACCGATTCGTTCTTGTTTCTCTACGTCTTGGTTGGGAAATTCTTCAATGCGCGATAGACGTTGTTTTCACAGGTCTTTTCCTTTGTGGGCGTGTATATATTACCGTCAATTTGTAAAATGTGATTCTCTCAGGCAATTTATAAAATGTGTAAATATTTCAGTCATTTTGACTAAAAAATCTGTCCAGATTGATTAAGACGATCAAAAAGGCCTACAAACATCACAACAGATTATTATGTAGGATTAGAAGCCAAACAACATAGAAATGTACTTTTCTCAACGTAACAGTTTCAGTCTCTTGGTGATGACATAAAACATCAAAATGTTTGGAATTCGTTATCATAATAATACAGATGGAAATGTTTTTCAGTCACTTTGTAAAATAACTGAATATTTAGACGTTTAATAAATTTGTTACACATTTGACAGTAAAAAAAAATACACACTATAAAAAAAGCAATGCTCAGGTGAAATATGTAATTTGTGTTGCAAGTCAAAATAGTGTAAACGAAAATCGCAAAATTACCAAGCAAGTGACTTATCAAAACTTCGTCACCATTACCGATGCTACCCACAAAGATACCTACATTTCCTTATTATCTCGAAAACTGTATTTCATTTTGTTCATCAATGTGACCATACGCCCTTATTACTACCCATAAAAGCGACTAATGCGCTTACGAATGGCGCAGCAGAGGTCGCGAACTAGTCTAGATTTCTGCTATACATCCGGGTACTCACTGGGAAAAAACAATAACAAAGGCAACAACCAGTCCCGGGGAATTGCGTTAGATCAGTGCCCCTTTAAAGTCGTGAAAATGAGAATAAGGTAGTTATAACAAGTTCATAAAGTCGGAACAATGAGTTACTTAAATTACCGGAATACAGTCAGTATTCAGAGTTCTTATGAGCATGATGAGTGAGTGCACGAGTAAGTATGGTTTTACACTAGCAGCTTTTAGCATTATTCCAGCAATATCATGGTGGGTGACACCACAAATGGGCTTCACACATTGTACCCATGTTCGGAATCAAACGTGTCTTTCGCGTGACAAGCAAACGCTTTAACCACCAGGCTACCTGACCGCCCCTGAGTTATGAAGTATATAGCAGTTAATAGAACAATGTTAGTAAATTTCATGTATTTCATGAATTTATATGTACGGAAACCTATTGGTCAAAGCCGCACATTTGTTTTCTTTTGTCTGAAAGTTTTAACTGATTAGGATAATTCATCGATTTGTGAGAAAAGACACAATATTTCTGTGTCAGAAATTGATGTTTAACCATATTCTCCTACAGGTGACAAGAGTTAATCCAGCTGTCAACACGATGCATGGTCAGTCATCAACTTGCACTGGGATTGAACACAAAGTTCAACAGAGGTCACTGGAATGGTTTTCACTGCGTAGAAACACACTGATCACAGCATCACAATTTGGAGATGTCATTGGAGTTGGAAGAGGGAAGCCATTTGACTTCTTCCTGTCTCTCATTTCAGAAGATTCAATATTCGAGCTGGATGACAATCTGATGTCCCATCTACAACATGGCATAGACACGGAAATCATTATTAAAGAAGCTTATGAAATGTTGACAGGGAACAGTGTGCGGGATTCAGGATTCTGGGTTCCAAACAAAGACAGCCCTTTGAAAACTCTGATTGGTGCTTCCCCAGATGGTGTGGTTGTTGATAGAGATTGTCCTGAGAATATTATTGGACTTACAGAGTTTAAAGCCCCTGTGCATAAGATGTACTCTGGAAACGATTTGGACTACGGTATACCCAGGCAATACATGGCCCAGATTCAGGGTCAGATGGCAGTGGTTGGTGCCCCCTGGTGTGACTTTTTAGCAGTGTGTACAAAAACAAGGGAGATAATGCTGAAAAGAGTGCACTTTCATCCCCTGTACTGGCTCCATGTGTCGGATGTCATAAGGCAGTTCTGTCATACATTGCAGGTATCCTTATACAGCTTATTACTTTGGGCAAGGTCTTGGACCGGAGGATCCAGACATCACATTAACATCATCTCTACTGCAGTGAATGCACAAAAGCACTAGGTCTCACGTGTTGCAACTTAGACATATATATCGCTGTTGTGGGTTTATACACGAGACATGTGGCACTTATGAACATTTGCAAATTAGAAGTCACCCGATACAGCATTATAAGTAGAAATATTTTTCAGAAAGGTCTACTCATTGGTTAAGGAATGCCTAGTGGGCTGGGCCCAAGGGAGTGGAAACATTGAATGCTCAAAGAAAACTATCACTAACCTATGTGAATGGTAACATGATAAATGCTTGATGGTTAAAAACATCATCTGGAGCCCTGTAGAGAGAACACAATATGCCATAAGTGGTTCACTCACTAGGCTACAAATAAAAAGGTTGGAGGTTCAATCCCACTAAATATAGGCAACATTTGTGACCCACCAGGAGAAAAGGGACCTTGTGGGTGCTAGGATACAATTGTGCTCATAAAAAAAGATGTTTGACATCAATTAACTTACTTCCGTAAAAATCACCATGTGTGTGGACTGTACAATAATATCATATTTTTCTCTCGTTAGTTCGTAATGTAATAAAAACATTATTTCAAAACATTTGAGCATAGATGTCAATTAATCAGACATTATATCTAAAAACTACAATCATTACATAAACAGTTATTATTCTGAAAAAAGGACTTTTCAGAAAATGAGTACAAATGTTTGATGCATATGTATCTATGTAATAAATATGAATTGAAGCTCATGAATATTATTTTTGTGCTCCTAGGATACTCTTGTTTGAAGATTAATAAAAAGGCAAAATGTGATTTTTTCACCCATAAGGTTTCCTTATCTCAGGGTTGGTCACATTTGTTGTTTGATTTTGCATCATTCTGCACATTTCTTTAAGTTAGCATTGTACTGTGTGATGTGTAGATAAAATATATGTCTAACGAGGATAGTGGAACTTTCTATAGAATATTCCTGGGACAGGTCGACATTCTATAGAATATCCCGGGACAGAGGGATATTCTGTCGAAAGTCCCTCAGTCCAAGGGATATTCTGCAGACAGTAGGGCTGGGACAGGTAACTGGGGTACTTGGGTACCATTGGACTACCCGGATATATTCAATGACAAAAATTCACTGACTCCATGGTTACTTTTTGCGAGGGCTCCAGTAAAACAATTCCCCAGCAGACATTTTGTACCCAACTCTAGAGACCTACAGCAGGTACCCGGGCAGTAAATTTGGACTTGTCCCAGCCCTAATAGGAAGCCCCCGCTATGAGGTTATTGAACGAAAAGACGGTTCTGTACTTGCGTGAAACATGACTGCCCCGTCATCTAGTCCCCATTTGTCGAAATCTTTTTCCTGTTACAGGAATCCCAGGTGAGGGAGACTTTCGGACAAGATCCTTTAGAATCTCTGTCCGCGAAGAAGCTAAGGACAATACCGATGCACAGACCCAAGTTCCCGGGGGAGGACAGCATCACTGTGGTGGACCTTCTGGAACAGAAAGATGGGATGTTCCGCGGGCCCTCCAAGGTGTTCATGTCATTTGACCTACTTATGGGTTACCCCTGTAACCAAGGTAACTCAAGCCTGAATATAGACCATGTGTTGGAGAGGATAGACAGCCAGATACATAATCCTCCACCAAGTCGAGTTGTGTGATCCTGTACATGTATTTAAGATGTAATTTATATTTATTCAGATTTTAAGTGATGAATATTATCATTTTATCCAGTTACTGTGACCTATTTTATTATTGTTATTTCAATAATTTGTTCAATAAACTATTAATACATGTTCAAGATACCATTGATTTTGTTTTCTTGAAGGATAACAAATATATATACAAAATATCAAGTTACTAGTAATCAGGCTAAAGACTATTTTTACTTTAATTCATGAATTGTATTATCGTGGCTTGCCATTACTTCAGTTTTTGTATTATCGTGGCTTGCCATTACTTCAGTAATGGCATTATCGTGGCTTGCCATTACTTCAGTAATTGTATTATCATGGCTTGCCATTGCTTCAGTAATTGTATTATCATGGCTTGCCATTACTTCAGTAATTGTATTATCATGGCTTGCCATTACTGCAGTAATTGTATTATCATGGCTTGCCATTACTTCAGTAAATGCATTATCATGGCTTGCCATTGCTTCAGTAGTTGTATTATCATGGCTTGCCATTACTTCAGTAGTTGTATTATCATGGCTTGCCATTGCTTCAGTAAATGCATTATCATGGCTTGCCACTGCTTCAGTAATTGTATTATCATGGCTTGCCATTACTTCAGTAGTTGTATTATCATGGCTTGCCATTGCTTCAGTAAATGCATTATCATGGCTTGCCATTGCTTCAGTAGTTGTATTATCATGGCTTGCCATTGCTTCAGTAATTGTATTATCATGGCTTGCCATTGCTTCAGTAGTTGTATTATCATGGCTTGCCATTGCTTCAGTAATTGTATTATCATGGCTTGCCATTGCTTCAGTAGTTGTATTATCATGGCTTGCCATTGCTTCAGTAAATGAATTATCATGGCTTGCCATATCTTCAGTAGTTGTATTATCATGGCTTGCCATTGCTTCAGTAAATGCATTATCATGGCTTGCCATTGCTTCAGTAGTTTTATTATCATGGCTTGCCATTGCTTCGGTAATTGTATTATCATGGCTTGCCATTGCTTCAGTAGTTGTATTATCATGGCTTGCCATTACTTCAGTAGTTGTATTATCATGGCTTACCATTACTTTAGTAATTGTATTATCATGGCTTGCCATTACTTCAGTAATTGTATTATCATGGCTTGCCATTGCTTTAGTAATTGTATTATCATGGCTTGCCATTGCTTCAGTAGTTGTATTATCATGACTTGCCATTAGTTCAGTAATGTTATTATGGAGAGGTTATAGTGGTGCATATTTACCCCCTTGGTGCTTCCACAAACATGGGTCATATAACAGAGCTGGCTATAGGCTGATAATCAAGGTGAGTCTGGGAGTCGAACACACAGAAAAGGTGAAATGGGGTTTAATGTCGCATTCAAGATTATTGCACTTGTAAAGTAGTGTGTATGCATGCTTGTACTTGGACTAATGCAAGTTTTATAGTGCTAGATCACTGAAATACCATGTCTCAGTTTAACATGGATACCCCACACAGACAAAATACACTGACGAGCTGACCAATTTTTTTTTTTCCCTGTAATGGCATGCGTCGGACAGAGAAACAAGTACAATCTGTTAACATCTAAACCGAAGGCGTTCTCCCCAACACCAATTCAGCAGATCCTTACATGATGAAGGGACACAACTAGGTACAGAGACTCTTGTGCCACACTGTCACATCACACTCCTATATGATGTGGCTGGCTGGCTGTAGGCTGCGCCCTGCACTGTTCTCTACAAGTGTGTAAACATTGAAGGCTAAATCATGTCCATTTTTTTATATCCTCTTTAATAAGTGAGTGAGTGAGTATGGTTTAACGCCGCTTTTAGCAATATTCCAGCAATATCACGGCGGGGGACACCAGAAATGGGCTTCACACATTGTACCCATGTCGGGAATCGAACCCGGGTCTTCGGCGTGACGAGCGAATGCTTTAACCACTAGGCTACCCGACTGCCCCCCTCTTTAATAACATTTAATGTTACCCACAGGTGAAGAATTAACTAGTGTAATAGCTTCGTGATATTTGCTCCAGTGTAATATTTCAATAACATTTTGTTTCCAAAATGTTTTTGCTTGTTGTTTAACACTGCACTCAGCAATATTCCAGCTATATGACGGTGGTCCGTAAATAATCGAGTCTGGACCAGACAATCCAGTGATTGACATGAGCATCGATCCACCCAATTGGGATACTATGACATTCATCAACCAAGTCGGTGAGTCCGACCACCCGATCCCGTTAGTCGCCTCTTATGAGAAGCATAGTCGCCTTTTACGGCAAGCATGAGTTGCTATATAGACTTGTACAGAAACTGACATTGTTTACCTGATGACCTTTCTAAAGCAGAGGTTATTGGACAAGTTCAGTTGCTTTGTTTTTCTGCATCAAAAATGACTCGGTACAAGCAACAATCCAATGATGTTCTTGAACCACATTTTCAGCAATAATTGGTGGTATCCTACACATTTATAAAAATGGGATCAGTGTCATAATATGTCAATATTTAGAAGGATACATGAAAGTTTGGGATATGAACAGAGAAATGACATAATCAATTATCCAGGGTATATCAGTCTGGCATACAGACCCTGAAACAAATATGTCCAATACAGCCCATGCAACATCACGCAGTATCTGAAAATGAAGAGTCCCTGAGCGCCTCTTTATTATATAACTATGATAATCATAAACTGTTTTTTTTATATGTAAAATATGTTCATTTCAGAGACTAGATGTTAGTTGAAGAGTATATATTCTCAGTTGAATGCTTCTTCACAGCCAAACTCAATCAGAAGAGGCATTTTGATTGTTTTGTTGGTGATAAGAGATGGAGCAGGTGACGTCTGTTGGAGAAAAAGCTATGGTTGTGACTAGGTTCAGGACACCGTTTCACAAATCTATAATAGCGCTACGACCTTAAGTCTATGTTTAAATATAGGAGTTACGATAGTCGTAGCGTTACGATTGCTTTGCGAAATGGGGCCCAGGGTATTGATCATAATAGAAAGGAGATGCAACACCCTGGATCCTTGCGGATGAAGGAAGGGTTGATGTTTCCAGGTGTGAATACAGTGTATGGTGAATTCTGCACTCGGAGGCCGCTGAGACAAGAGAAATAAGGACCAAGCCCATCTTGCATTTTGAGATTTTTTAATCATACAAAACATACGAAAATATACACCCGAAAAATCTCAAAATTTAATTAGGGAAAGTTCATAACCAAGATACAAATTGCTTTTCACTGTTTATGTTTCTTGTTCACATTATGTCTTGGAAATTGTTTCAATGCATGACTTGGAATCAGCCTCCACAGCAAGTGACGGTAGCAACCCTCCCCTGAATGCAATGTGTGAAAATATAGTCCTGCACAGCCATGTTACAATATTCTCAGGTTAGCATAGATAAGTGAGCAGGATTTATTAGTGTTCATATCACAACAGATGGGATTTCCTTGGTGTTTGCAGCGATGTTCCCAGTTGTTCCTCCAGCGCAGTTGCTTCATCTGCAGTGTATGCATTACACACCATCCCTTGCAGAATGAGATCATGTTGTAACAGGTCAAGTTTCTTTCACAAAGAGTCAACACACAGGTTGAAATCAGAGGTGGAAACTATCAAACTCAATCATGTCAAAACATCATTATGAGTGAGCAATTTGGGTTTAACACCGCGTTTAACAGTATTCCAGTTATATCACGGCATGTCAGCTTAATGTGGGAGGAAAGCCCGAAGTGATGCAGGTCTCAGACGTTTACCACTTCGGTGAAACCCACGAGCACAGGTATGGTGCTGACAAACCTAGAAACATAATCGGGGCAAACTGGGATTCGAAACCACAATCATAGGTGCATAGGTCTGCACAGCGAATCGCAGCACCCTAAATGACTGGGCCACCCATGCCCCCCTCATCATTTTGAACATATATGGAGACTGATTTATCAAAACGAGTGTCAGTCCAGAGTGAGAGTAATACATGAATTCTTACACAAGTTTCGTATGACACACATGCTTGTATAATAGTCTCTCTGTTACCAATTTCTTAATCCTTTTGAGCTCCCCTTTAGAAAAGTGCACTGATCATGACCGCCGCCATAGAAAACCACAATTGTCGAATGACGTCCACAATCTTCAGCTAAGACGTTTCTAGTGTGATGTCATTCCGACCTAACATCACAAAAGATTTGAAAGATGTCAACTATGCCGTCCAGAAGTTGGAAACAATACACTGATGCACTTGAAGCGCTACTTGCACGAGTGCACGTACGATTTTTATAAACTTTTTGATATTTGTAACCATATGGGCAATATATATACTACTCCAAAGTTATAGAACACCTGATATTTTCAGGGCATAGTTAATCTATCATGGCTGGTGCGTAGTGCAACCCACAGCCTTCCAATTGTGGGTGTTCTTTTACTTAAGAAGTGTATTTTCATCTTGGCTTGCCAAGGTAAATCTCCCCATTTCTGCCCAGTAGATACTTTTTTTCTGATATCTCCCATAATCTACATTGACCAATGGTTTCCATGTACAAATTAGTTATTTCAATACGAGATCTATTAAATACACTACAGTATCATACAATATATACTGAAGTACTTCTCCCTGATACAAAGCATACCATGTTTGGCCCAGTGCACAAATCTACACTTAAACAGGCTTCCCACCACAACGCCCACATGCTGACAACGATGCATTGTTTTCAGTTTGTGCACAGTTTGTGGAAGGGGAGCCAAAGTGGACGTTCCCTATAATCAGCAACACAATGCATCAGTCAAAACAGATTTGACCTGACAAACAGTCAACAGACCAATCCGTGTTTACAACATGTAACATGACACGTACTTCACAAGATCACATTACCACTGGACCCGTGAAGATCCGGGGTAGAATAGGTCCTCAGCAACCCATGCTTGTCGTAACAGGCGACTAACGGGATTGGGTTGATGCATGTCATCGTATCCAAACTGCATGGATCAATGATCGTGATGTCAAACATTGGATTGTCTGGTCCAGACTTGATTATTTACAGACCACCATCCTATACCTGGAATATTGCTGAGTGTGGCGTTCACAACATAATCACTGGATTCTCATCCATATGGGATCTAAGGAGGTTCTGGGGACCTATTCCACTCATGAAAAACAGGCATGATCATACAGTTTCTATAGTTGCTAAAGGAAAGCCACTCACTGTATGACAGTAAGAGTGTCCTCTATAAGGAACCTGACATGCTACATACTCCCTGACAAGTTATGTGATAGTCATGATAAATTTAAGTTAACAGATATAACAACAAGACTAATAAGAATGAATAAAATGAATACCCTCACAGTTACAACAATGACATGTTTAAAAACTCAGAATTAAGAATTTCTCTGTTACCATGGTTACTATAACCTGGAAACAAGGCTAAAAAAATGAATACTGAAACTATTTCTGGCTAATCTGCAGCTTACAAGCAAGCCATCATCTTGACCTTTTTACTTTCAGTCAGGGAAAGTAACCATGGTAACGTGACATACATGCAAGCCCGTATGCAATGAACCCATGTAGCCAAAAACATTGTAGACATATATAAAATTCACATAAGCAATAACTTCTGATCTGTTCTGGGATTGAAACAAAAGATACATATTATTTTCCTGCTGTTGGATGAATAAGATAGAAAAACATGCCTCACACATCACTAACGTGAAGGTGGTCGCCTTCATCAGCAGTATTGGTGTTCCATGTTGGGTGGAATATTATGACAACACAAACCTTCACAAAGTTGAACAGAATACACCACATGCAGACTCGACACTACCTAGCTGGATCAACACGAGTTTAAAAATAACAAAGACAAACAAAACTCAATCTCATTAAAATCAGACCTTAGTTCTCGCTACCACTGAACAAAGATCTGAAGACATCCGATTACGGGTCACGTCAGAATGACCTTTCATCCGACCAATGAGAGCGTCGCTTACCAGATCATGAAAGTGACAGTCGGAATGTGATACAACCTCGAAAACTTTAACAGGGGGTATTCCAAACAATAGTTACAGGTTTAACGACTGAATCCATACAATCTAGAACCTCCATTAGCCATTCCACAATGTTCTTTTGTTTAGGTTTCAAGTTTGTAATCGAGAATTTTTCAAAATATGTTTGAAGCGTAGTCGCCAATTTGAAATTAATGCCGTAAAGCACGAGAAAGCTGCCTTCTGATTGGCCATTCTATTGGTCAGTCAAAGATCGTGCAAGGTCGGTCTGCCGGGACCCGTAATGGGATGTCCTCAGATCTTTATTTAGCGGTAGCGAGAACTAAGGTCTGATTTTAATGAGATTGAACAAAACTGATTCTCAATTTGCCCACTTAAAACCACAACAAAATACACCTCTCCCTACTCACACATTCAAGGGGACACAGTTCATTCCCACAGACAATACTTACACTTGACATAACACCTCTCATGGTTTTGCTAATTTCTGAAATTTTATAGGTCCTGTCTACTAAAAGTGGGCAGTTGTACCTCATTCACATTTCCAGGTTAACTCATTTGTAAAGCGATATGACCTTATTTCAGTCAACTAATTCCATGGTTATGCTATTTCTAACATATATATATTCAATACTAAATCAGGCTGAATATTTGTTTCCTGGCAATGTTGATTTACAAACAGATATTGGTTTGCTATTTTAAACTCCACTTGAACCTCAAGTATTATCAACAATAAGCACGACAATTTACCAGATTCTATTTTGATGTGTTCAACATGTTCAAGCAGAAACGTCCTTGCTGTGATTTAAACTCCTGTTAATGCTGATGCTGTTCTTAATGAAAAGTTTAAGGTGGAAAAATGTTCCATGTTCCAGTAACCATTGAAAAACTTGCATGATCTCAATTTTGTTAGTGCAAGAATACATGGAATAATACTGCCATGCTTTCATTTTTGTCTCACATACTTCAACAGTGTTCACAATAACTGCCTGTCTGCGGCTGTAACATTTGTTGGGCGGCATGAAATTTAGCTCCACCTGCCCGAATTTAAAAATTTAAGATTATTTATGTATTCAGTTTTATTATGTATATTAATACTCCTTGTAGATTCTCAAGTGATTGTTTGCAATATTTCAACTGAATCAAGACACGATTTGTCTCTTATTTTCTTGCAATTTTTCAATACCCCGGTGTTTATAATGTCTGAATGTGGGCAGGTAACTTTGAAGATGGACAACACTTACAGGTCACCAAGGTTACCAGACTCTTGATGTGTTTTAAAACTATTTCAAACACAAATGTACTGTAAAATGTACTTCAATATTTGAACAGAGGAATACTGGTGTGCCCCATTACAGAGAACTACACAAGTAGAGAAGGATCTGACTCGCAATGCCAGCTTGAAGCTTGGACAGGCCTAACCACCCTTGGTGTTTGCCAATACAAAATATATGATTTCAAACTCAATGATATCGGAGATTTGATGATTGAATTTAACTGGCACAAATCACATATTTACGATAATTCAAGAAAATTGACAATTTTGTGATTGCTTTAGTCTTAACCCTGTAGGTTTGAAAATGTCAGGATATATTTTGAAAATAATGTGTATTTTAATGTCAGAAGTAAATGCGGAAAATGTCGATTCATCTGTACTATGTTTAATGTAGCCTCAAATGTTTGACATCAACAAGCTTCTTTACAGTGCCTAAAACAAATTCAGCAGGCAGGGTTAAAAACTGTCCAGGCTGAAACATTTTATGTAGCCAAGAAATAAACATGGTACCACAGGAATTAACACAAAAAGTTAGTGCTTGTTTATCGAGTGATCAACCAATTGGTTACATTTGGACATTTGTGCGGTAGCTACTTCTTCCCTGCGAAACTTGAAACTTTTTACTACAGATTGCATTGGATTAACTTGCCTTATGATAAGAAAGTGGTACATAAGCGTAAGGATCGTCAGTGGGCTTTTCATTTGCAAGGGGTACTCAACTATAAAGACTGTGGCTTTGTTTGATCATGTTGAACAGAAAGGGGATCCAAGGGCTAAGTGACCC
Organism: Haliotis rufescens; assembly: GCF_023055435.1. NCBI lineage: Eukaryota > Metazoa > Mollusca > Gastropoda > Lepetellida > Haliotidae > Haliotis > Haliotis rufescens. Next base: position 51,709,290 of record NW_025963779.1, on the reverse strand, counting down.
TAACACATCTAACCCTAATGATCGAACATGCACATAAGATCAGTGAAGTGAGAGCCACAGGCAGAGCTGATTACCCAAGCGCTATATATCGCTGGGTCTGGTAAACCAGGGTAAACTGCAGTCTTGCCTACAAGTATCCTTCACAACAAATGTCAAAAGTAACAGGCCAGACATACCAGGCAGTCTAAAGATGTGAATTACTGAGAATCAATGTCAAGGTGTGGGGAAAACAACATTCACATACTAATCCACGTTGTGCTAGTGGCCGAGAATCATTCACTCAATTGTATCCTCCTCATCCACAGTGATGGTCAGCATATCCTCCTCCCCCTCCCCTCCACTGACCAGGGACGTGCCTCCCTGATGGCTGCCAGTGTTAAGGTGCTCCCTCTCACCGGAGGTGTCAGGAGTTAACTCCCCTTCTGACACACTGCTGTTATCACTGTCACTCTCTCTGTGGAAACCGTTACTATGGTCAGGGTCCATTTGCATACTGGCACTGTTATTTTGGCGTTCGTGGTTATTGTTGGATGTCTCGCCGTTCATGCCACCTAACTGCCGTGCTTCCTGGATTCTCTTCTCTTGGCGTGTCCGTCTCTTCCTCGCTTTCTTCTCAGCACTGAAATAACAACCATGTCAAACAATGTATATCAATTTTTGGTCAAAAGAACTGGAGTTAGTAATAGTATTGTTCAGTTTCTACAAAACTACAAAGAAAAAAGTTTTAAACACTGTAATATCAATCAAACCAGTATTTCAAAACTATTTCTTGTATTGTATTTTATTCTGCAAAGCAATACAATAAACAGTCAAACATGATACACTGATATTGATAATGCCTAAAGAAATAGGCTTGATTTCTTTATTAATTGTTCAAGGATAAGTGAACAGGATGCGATTGCATTCCAGTACAGATTTACTGACTTCTTTCTCCTGATATGTTCAATGTACATCTTGTCATTTTCCTCAAAGACGTAGTCTATGTCAGCCTTTGTAACGTCCGAGTCCGACTTGAACAACTGTAAAAACACCCCACCGGGACTACGGCGCCGACTACCATCCTGCAACACAGACACAACACAATGGAGATTGTGTGACAAAACAAAACATTGGGGGTGAACTGGGATTCAAACCCACAATAACAGGTTTGTGGCGTGCCCAAGGGATGCAACTCTGCACAGCAAAATGCAGTGCCTTAGATGATTGGGCCACCCGTGCCCAAACCCTGAAAAACAGACGCTGGCACGGCAAAAGGTTTTATGAGCAATGAGTTTTATGAGCAATGCAGTTCTAGAGTTAGACACTGCCAATTGTTTGTTAGTCTGAGACTTGTACAAATCCAGAGTGTCTAGTTGCTTTCTATCAACATCTGGTGATTTTACATAAACCACTAGTCCTTAATGAGCTGCAGACAAACTGGACTTGACTTATGGTGTCTATCCCTGGTGTGCACAGCTTTATTCTTACCTTCACCAGCATTCCCCCGTGGTCCTCTACATCTTCGGTCTGGCGGAGGAGCTGGATGCTCTTCTTCTGACCGAGTCGCTTCACAATCCGAGCTGGAAAGTAGAACAAGGAAAATTACCAGTAAACAATGTCAAAAGAACAAGAGTTAGTGAGTGAATGTTGTTTTACAGTCAGTAACATTCCCACCACTGCCCAAACTCATCAAAATCAGATCTAATTTCTGGTGATTCTGCCGCTAACAAAGATCTGTGGACATCCCATTACGGGTCACGTCAGAACGACCTTTCACGAACTTTGACCGACCACTGAAACAACTAACAAGAAGTCGACATCAGCCAATTAAAAAGCAGCTTTCAACAGCTTTACCGCACTCGTTTCAACCTGACGACCTCCATTTCAGACTACGCTTGAAAAATATGTTGACGCAGTTCTCAATTAAAACTGTGAAAACTGAACAAACGAACGGAATACTTAATATATGATTGAGATTGTATGGCAGTGCTTCCCACGTACTATGTAATGCCTCCCCTATTCAAATGTGTATACCACGGAAACGAGAGACAGACGGAATCAGTCATACGCGCAGTAACTGGCGTTCGCAATACCCTGTGTTATCGTTTTCGAGGTTGCATGATTAGAAAACACATTCCGACCATCACTTTCATGATCTGGTAAGCGACGCTTTGATTGGTCGGATGAAAGGTCGTTCTGACGTGACCCGTAATGGGATGTCCTCAGATCTTTGTTTAGCGATAGTGAGGACTAACATCTGATTTTAATGAGATTGACCACTGCCTGTTCTTAACCATTCCAAACCAGTGATTGGTGGCATGATCAATAATCAATAATCAATGCCACTGGGGCATGATGACAATCAGCTAGGTCACAACCTGATCCTCACAACCTGAGCTCTTCCCATAATTACAAATAAATCTGGGTTTTGGGTGACCTAGTTTCCCTGGAATCGGCTCGACGAACAGGAACAGGAAATTAATTGGATTGATTGAAAGGGTATATCTACCATGTTCATAACCCCTTAACTAGAAGGATGATTTCTAAAGGGTATGCTCTAAAATAAACCTCTCACAAAACAACAACCTCATAGTTATTCCATGTATTTCAGTCCATTGTTTACTTTCAGCCTTAATAAAACATTCGCATCTCTTTTGGAAGAATCAGTGCAAACCCATTTCCACATACCATGGCCTTTTAATCTAAGTCAGTAATACTCTGATACTAGAACTAATCATGCTAATATCTAAGATTATCCAGTTATTCATGAAAATGAAGATTCAAAGCACATACTTATGAGATCAATTTTAGGTTCATCAAGAACCTCCACAATAGCATCTACAACCACTGGCACTGGGTCCTCCTCTGACACACTGACATTCGGCCTGGATCTTGGCCCTTGATAGTTAGACTTGTATTTCCCTGAGTTTGAACCAAGACGGCCTTTGACTGACCCCTTGGATTTGTGTCTATGTTCATGCATCAACTTCTCCCCTAACCTATCAAGATTAGACTGATCACCAATTCTGTCTTTCACGGGACGTTTCCGCTTCCGTTTCTTTCTCTCTCTGTTCTTGGCATCTTCATCTGGGTCTAAATCTACCACCCCACCAAATAGTTCATCGTCAGACCTATCCATTTCATCTTCCTCCTCACGGGCAAAAGGTCTCGGATCTTCACGAGCTTTTTTGTAGTTATAACTCTCTACATTACGGTCCTGAGTGTCAAGGTCGTCATCAGAGTCTTCTTTGTCAACACCGAAACTGACCATGTTCTGTGTCAGAGACTGCTCCTGCAGCACAGAGCCCCAGATGTTGTTTGTCTTCTTCTTGGGGGGTGACTGAAGCACTGGTGATGATCTGTGTCTGTCCCGCAAGGGGTTGAGGAACAGGGGGGACTGACTCCTGGATGCATCAATCCCCTCCATTTTGAGCTTATTGAGGTATTTGGTTCTCTTGCAGTTCCACAAAGGGGAGTCTTCATCACTGGTGTCAATTGAGTCATCGGAGCTGTTACCATTCCTTGCAGAACTACGGTGTCCAAAGGAGTCAGCTGGGGTTGGTGAATCTCTGTGCCGTGAGAAGCTGAAGCCCTGTGGTTTGGCTTGGTTGAGATTAGATGGCACGGATGAGGATTGACCAAAACTGTACACCTGCAGAAACAAATAATATCCATATTATCAAATCTGAAAATCATAATTTTGTATGCCCACAGTGCAAAATGTGAATATGATCTTAATGATTAAGCATTCATTTGTTCATTATTTGGTTTACAGATTTCCCTCTCTCTCAAAGCATACAAGAGTAAAAGATCTGATTATAATGAGATTGCTTCTAGCAATATTTCATTCAAAACTAGTTTCATGATCATGATGATGGGATGATAAGCATAAGCATGATAACATGTACATGCTCTAATCATGTGATGTGTGCTGAACACACCAAAAACATCATTAACATCATTGCGTCAAGTGAACTTTATAATTAGCCAATCAGCACCAGGTTTCAAAATTCTCAGTTCTAAGTGAACGAAGCAATAAAATTGTCTGTGGCCACTCATCTACTAGTAGTTTACTACTGTTTGTCTAACACCTTACTTGGCAATATTCCAACCATATGACCATGACAATCGCCTGAAGATAACACAGTCTTGAAAAGACAATCCAGTGATTGATTATATAAGCAACATGATGGATTGAACATCCAATTTTGTTCAGGTACAAAGACAATATCAGCCATTTTGTCCATGTCACTCTAATCTACATGGGTGAAATAATCACCGTTCTTATTCACAAGTGAATAAACGTAGTTGTGACAGTGTGTAAACCTTTACTGACATTTCACAATGCTTTCAGATACTACCTTGCTTATAAGCTTGGTGCAACCATTGTCATTTAGTATAATACGGTATATGGATCGTCACACTTACAATACATACGTCCACCTGCGAACATATATGTTCGTATACTGTTTTGAACCATGTTGAACAGGTTGTTTTAAACTATCCATTCCCAGAATTTTGTAAACAAGCAGTAGACAAGCATTTTATTTGGTGGTAGTATGCTACAGTCAGCATTGTTTTCATTTGTCACGTGCATATGTGAACAGCAGATGAAGAATCGTATTTTCAGTGCAAAGTTAACCAAATGATACGCGACGACCAAGCACTGAACATAAACGACAGCTTATGTAATCCAAAAATATAAACGCACGTTATTGCCTGTGACAGCAGCTGCAGGCACTTCTGAGTCAGAGTCGGCTATTTCACCTTCTTCTAAGTCCGCCATCGCACAACGATCGTTTCCGGTCGTTTATCTTACCGTTAGAGTTACTCCCCTTCGTTGTACAATCGGATAACATCGACAGTTTCCGTTCAGCCATGTTAAGATTTGAAGCGAACAAAATTACTTCACATTTATATCTATATTTCGATCGTCATATGATAACAAAATAGATGAACACAGAAATTCACAGGATTAACATTTAGACCGGCATTACATGTTGTATACAGTTAGATATATTTGATGAAAAATGTATAATAAGTTCGATCCTTTTAACTGTTTGTTCTATATTTCAGAAGCGCTTAATCCATGTGCCATAGACTTTATCTTTTTTTTGTCAAGGACATCGTTTATCAATTATATGGTTTCCGGACACAAGTGACCACGTGTTTCTTCGTCCGAGTTTGGCAGCATTAACAATTTTGTGCCGTGTAAACTGTTTTAATCTTTCCATTTATTACAAACGACCTCGTGTGGATTCCAAATTAGAATGGATCGGTGGTCAGGCTCGGTGACTTGGTTGTGTTCTCGTTCCCGACGACGTGGATCGTTGCTCACAATATCGATCCCTGGATTGTCTGGTCCAGAATCGATTATTTTCATGCCGCCGCCATATAGCTGGACTATTGCTAAATGCGGCGTTGAATAACAAACAACATCTGTTCGTTTTCAATAGCGAACGCTAAATATTGGTATTGGATAGGCTGTTAGTTTCGCGACACAAAAATGACCGCTTATGTGTGCATTTACAACAACAAAATATATGTCTTATGCGCAAAATCAGCTGGAGTTTTATTTGGGCCTGGACACTACTAAATACATTGTTTCCACTCATTGGTAATTTTGTCGTACCTTCAATCTTTTTTGGTGGACCTTTCTGAGCCAATTTCACTACATTGATTAAAGTTGAGGAAATTATTTGTATCATGTTCGTTTGATGTATGAAGTTTAACGTTCAAATAGACACTGATGTTTCTGAAGTGTAGTTTCAAGCAGTCGAGTGGAGATATTCAAATAAATAATTAACTTTATCGACAGTTTCACGAGTCCTCTTACGTGTCGGCTTCATAACCACGGAACAGGAAAACCTGAATCTAATCCGTGTAGATCCGGGTTAGTAGTTAGTAATGCGTGGTGCGAGATTCATAGTGCGAATGCATAATGTCCAGAGCACTCGTGTAAGCTGTTGAATAGGGACCACGCAGCTAATACGCTTGTGAAAATGGGGAATGCTTATGAAAAATCACATGTTCTGAATCGGTTCATCTGGAACGACCCGTGAAGATCCGGGTAAGAATTGATCACCAGCAACCCATGCCTGTCGTAAGGCGCGACTAATGGGACCGGGTGGTCAGGTACGCTGACTTGGTTGACGCATGTCATCGAATCCCAGTTGCGTGGATCGATGCTCATGATGTCAATCACTGGATTGTCTGGTCCAGACTGGATTATTTCCAGACCGCCATCATATAGCTGGTAAATTGCTGAGTGCGACGTTAAAAACAACAAACAAACAAAATCTGACGTTTGGTTGATGTCCGCCGTACAGATGGATGTACACACGCTCTCCGTATACGATCACGTAACACATCGTCACCTCACAGATTTGCAGAAAATATAACTCACCGCAGAATTAGACAAACCCGGAATTCATCTTTTTAATATCAATCAATACACAAATGTTCATGATTTCCAAGCTTTTCTATCGATTGTTTTCCCAAATGATGCCCAAACCTTTAACATGTGATTCAAACATAAAAAATATAAATCCTGCCATAAAACGAATCTTTAAAACAAAAATTCTCACTTTTAAACGTATTTGTGGTGTGTCTTGATAACATTAACTAAGTTTACATCTAACCAAAAAGAAATATCGGTGACACTATGCAGAAGTGTTTGCATATTTGTATGTCTTATGCAATGATAACTGTTTTAGTGACCGTTTGAGGAATTGCTTCGCTTCGGGTTCGGATTCGATTTTTCGAAAAATGAGTTATATAAAAAAACTTAGGTGGATATGGTTGTTTTTACCGCACAGTTTGGTTATTTTACCGCACAGTTTGGTAATTTTACCGCAGAATGTTGAATATTTTACCGCAGAATTCGTCTAGGACTGCCATATTAATACTACTCATATATTTTCCTTTGATAAACAAAGAAATTAACTTATCAAGCTCGAAGTCTTCTGTCAAATTATACTGTGTTCTTAACTTAAGGGGAATTAAATATTACCATTTGGACAAGAGAAAGTATTCCTACATAAGCTGCCGGGTAAAGCAAAATATGTTTGGTGGCTTCTAATAATGAAACAAACAAGGAAGGGTTATTCGATGGAGATGTATTTACATGCATCACATCAGTGTATATTCTCTCTTACAATTGGGGTCAGCCTGGAAACGTTTATGTAATACGCGCGGATAGTGTAACATTTTAAATTCTGGCCATTCGTTTCTTCCATAACTTAACATTTTCTTGATACGGATGAACTAATAATTTTCACAAAATATATCATATGTAAATAAAAGAGACAAAACCCTGTCTGAACTTAAGATATTAGCATGCTGTTTTATAAAGTCACGTATGACTATGTAACTTCTTATAGGTAAAGGTAACATAGGTAAAATGTGTGAAGCCGATTTCCTCACTTTATTTGAAAGATTACCATTGTCCGAGAGACATAAACTGGCGGGCAAAAGACAAAAAACACGTTTTGGGGCTTTTGGGTGGGAGTGTTTCGGCGACTGTTTTCAGAATGTTGGTGAATACTCTTGTGACACTGTAGAACACGTGTCTTTACTTGACATGGAACTCACCTTTCAAATTATGTTATTTTTAGCTTTATAGCATCACGGAGATTTCCGTGTCTATCTTTCACTGGCAGGTGTTGCTATCGTGACGTTATAAATCTCGTGATAACAGGCGCGAATATGTTAATCAATGAAAACAAAAACACACTTATTCAACTATTATGGCAGATTTGTTTACCGGATGACTATGTACACGGCCCCCGACCTTCCGCTCTCCGGGCGGACGCTCCACAACCAGACCACGGAGGCGGTTTAGAGGATGGGGACTATTTATTTAAAGTTTATGACTGTGTGTGAACTATTTGATTATCAAATTGTCTATCTTGAGGATAGATATCGAAGTTTGGTATTCCTACTCAATGTGTCTGCGAACGCGTACTGTGTATGTGCCGCTCGGAGAACTCTCCCCGGAGATTGAGGTAGAACTTCGTCACCAGATGTTCCTTTCCGTAACCTTGCAATGACACGATCAGCAGCAAAAGCCCGAGTATGTCTCACCTGGAAACGCCGTTTATTGTTATGCTTGTATTTTCTGAGAGTGAAAATCGAATAATTATGTATGTTCTCGAATACTGATAACGACTGTTGTCTTTGTACATCAGAACTGATTCTCTGGAGACATCACGTTGCCACCAACACAAGAGAACATTCGCCCGAACTCAGGACAGATTCGATACGGAAAGATTCGATCAGTGTCGAATGGGAATTATTCATAGTTGCGACTTATCTGAAATGGTGAACATCACGACTATATGAAGTCTTACAATTATTCCTTGCGCTGTAGGCAGATTTGAGTGAGTGAGTGAGTGAGTGAGTATGGTTTAACGCCGCCTTTAGCAATATTCCAGCAATATAACGGCGGGGGACACCAGGAATGGGCTTCACACATTGTACCCATGTCGGAAATCGAACCCGGGCCTTCGGCGTGACGAGCGAACGCTTTTACCACTAGGCTACCCGACCTGCCTCAGATTTGAGTGAAGGTTTGTGACGGCTTTGCCTTAACGCCTTGACGACACGCGGACCAAACTTCCGTCATGTTGACGCGGCGCCAGTGTGATTGACGAGCACCGTGTTTCTTATGATTGGCACTGGCATTCCGAATGACATTAACGAGGTGATTAAGTTTAAAGTCGCTTGTAAGAAATACCCCACCTAATATCAGCCAACAAGCTACCATTATGATTTTGTTTGGTTTGTTTGTTGTTTAAAGCCGCAATCAGAAATACTCACGTCATAAGAACTGTTTCCAAGTGCCCGTTATGCGCAGTGCGTGATTCGTAGTGCGAATGCATTATGTCCAAAGCACTCGTGTAAGCAGTTGAATACGGACCACGCAGCTATTACGCATATGGAAATGGGGAATGCTTGTGAAAAATCACATGTTCTGAATCAGTTCATCTAGATCTGGAACGACCCGTGTTGATACGGTTAAGAAGTTGTCTTCAGCAACCCATGCTTGTCGTAAGAGGCAACTAACGGGATCAGGTGGTCAGGCTGGCTGATGGATGCTCATGATATCAATCACTGGATTGTCTTGTCAAGACTCCATTATTTACAGCCTGCCATCACATAGCTGGAGTATTGCTGAGTGCGGTGTTAAACAAAACAAACAAAGAATAGAGTGCCTCATAATCTATTTATTTCACGCGCACATGGACACAGCCAATACTTACTACGAATCACGACAACGCATTACGCGCGGACTACGCGCACATGGAATCCTAGCTCTCATTTGACTCTAACGACAGATTTATGTGTCTGGGAACACATTTTACTCCCCACGGGGACTGTCATCGTGGACGTACAAGGTACATACATCTGACCGAGCGATAGAAAGTTTTTAAGTTTCGTAAAAATGGTATCTAACGAGAATGAGTGTGGTATTTTATGTATTAACCACGTTATATATATATTTAAGTGTAAATACATTACAACTTTCGTTCTTGACAGCCCAAACTTAAACCGGTTGCAAAATCTAGTTGTGCATGAATATTGATATATGCCCAAATAAGGGCATTGTTGACATTTCTATGCATACGCATAAACAACATGCGCCTGCAGTTGTGAAAATTTGAAAAAGTCACATTAGCGCCGCGCTTTGAATATCGGATCAACAGTCGTTCACTCGCACTGCCGCCTGTGCAGTCAAAATGAATCGGTTTTCTGGGTCTATCAGCCGAATTTGTATCCTGTCCGTACCAAAATGGAAGAGGGAATCAGAGTGTTCGCCAAAGACATTCATGTTAACTGTACCACTGTACCTAGTCTACTTGCATGTCAAACGAAGGGCAATGTCAACACCGTAATAAGAAAAGACAACCGTGATCTTCTCTTCTAGAGATAGGGAATGTTATTGTTCACATCTTGGGATATTTTGAAATCAGGCACACTTCTACGGAGTTTTCGAATGATTTGTATCGGAAATGTTAACTTTGAGTGATCTGATCGTGCAGTCGTGAACAAAAAACTCAAGAAACAGTGCCACAAAATACGCTTCGAAGGGGACACTGATGGCACAACCCGATCATCCCAAGTAAGTTCAGATATCTGACCAGATAGTTTAAACTGACTTCATATCACCACGCTTATCCTTTTACGTTAAATCAAATTGAAAGTAGCGAAAGTGCGTCACGCTCATCGGGACCCTCGATCTATTGAGGTAGTCGTACATTGTAAATTGATATAACTCGATTATATGGTGTCTGTTAAAGCCCCATGCTTAACTAATATAGAATGCAACCCGAATTTGATGCGCGTGACTATCTTGTTTGGTTTAATAAAGTGTTTGAAAATATCTCTCGCTCTCATGAGATTGCTTCAGTTCTAGATCTGCTTTGTAGTTGCAAAATGAATGACGTCTCGTGATTTTTTTATGAATGAAAAAAGTAGTCCCGGTGTGACAGAGGTCACGGTTATCCCATCAAAACGAATAAAAGAAGGCCAACCTTGATGTAGTATCTTACCATCTGTATCTTCACCACGTGGGTAAGAATACAGATTATTGTACGAGTATGTGTACGAAACGAGTGTCAGAATTCGTGTATTTATCGAGCAAGAGCGAGGGTAATACAAATGTACATGAATTCTTTGACGAGTTTCGTAAAATCAGTATGACACATATGTGAGTGTAAGTTCTTTATTACCCAATATTTCTAAGTCCTTTTGAGCCCCCTTTTAGAAACATGCCGTGATCACCACCGCTGTCCTTGAAAACCACAATTTGTCGAATGACGTCAACAATCTTTGACGTGGTTTCTCGTGTAACGTCATTCCGACCTTATAGCGGAATAAGATTCGAATGACGTCAACAATGCCATCCGGATGACGGAAAGAATACACTGGTGCGCGAGAAGTGATATTTGCCGAGGTACACATACGGTTCTAATTAATAGGTTATTTCTAACCCCATGGGTAATAAATAGAGGATATTTCATGTATCGAGTGAAATATCATGTTTTTCTCATCGAGTGACCTGGAGAAAGGAGAATTTTTCACGAGTGACGTAGCCACAAGTGAAACATCTCCTTTTACCCAGTCACGAGTTGAGAGAAACATGATATTTTCACGAGACACGTGGAATATGCTATTATTATATACGTTTTGTGTAGTTGTCTTCCGGAAAATTAAATTATTTCATTACAAAGGCAAATTCTCCCTACCTAACACACAGGGACGGTTACCACCCCATGTATTTGCGACTTAAAAAGTACTTTCGTGTTTGCAAAATCTTACAAAATACGAACAAAAGTATAAAAAAATATTAAGGGTCACGAAAATTCTTTATCATACATTTCAATTTAATTATATACAAAATCAACTTCAACAAAAAATATTCTTGAAAACTAGGAGACCGCTGTTGGAAGGGAAAGAATACACGTTTTTCAAGTGTATTGTGCTTTGTTGAACGAACAGTCCCCATTGACGAGTTAAATGTGACATTTACAGTTTATAACGAAACATTTTCGAGCGAATAACAAATGGCAAGACGTGATGTTTACTCCACAAATGACCATCTGTCATTATTTAGCCTTATCAATGTAGAACTAACGTACAAAGGACGCCAACAGTTTGTGTACGGGTCAGACACTTACGCCAAAGGGAGAATACTTAAGGGGCGGGAACTCTTGTATGACAATAGTTCCGTCAAAGTATTATGTTCATTGCAGTGAAATATCAAGAGCATGTTATGTTCCCTGTAATGAAAATATCATTTTTCTCAACTTCAGAAAACTCAGTCTTTCACGCTGAAGAATATAATAAAGCCGGGAATGAAGATCATCACCCAAGAGGTCCAATTATAATTTAGTGCACCGTGACAGGATTAATGAAGTATATTTAAATTCAAAACCTACAAACTATAATTTCAAAACTTATATCTTACACTGAATAGGACAAGCGTAAAACCCCGAAAGGGGCCATTTATTTACCGATTTGGTTTTTTCATTGTGAATCAGAATTCCGACAGGTCATAGACTAAACATCACCGTTTGGTATATTTTAGTAATATATAATACAAGACAAGTGGAGAATCGAGTTAAAAGATACATGTACATTGGTGACGATAACTGAATTGGACAGGAAAGATACTTTTCGTTTAAAAATAAGTAAAGATAATTTATAATAAAAAACTAGACAATAGTCCAACCATTATTTTTTTAGATATCAACTTACATAAAAAACTTTAAAAGTACAAAAAAAAACATACGTGACCGTCATGAAGGATGGATGTGTTTATAATATTAAACAGGGGTTCAAACTACTCACATCAACAAGAATAAGACCAGTACGAAGAGACGCCGCAGTTCTGGTCTATAAATTCTTTTGACCTGAGAAGATTTGTTGAACTCAAATACATATTTGTCACACAGACAGCTTGAGGCCGAGCGACAGGAATTTCCAGACATTGTTGCACATATTAAGTTATGGGTGTAATATCTGACACACAATATACATCACAAGAAGAGAGTGTAGGCAGAAGAAGGCCGAGCTGCGCATGTGCATGTCGTCGACTGCTTTGAAATCATTTCAGTGTCTACTTAAAGGCTTTGGTTGGTTGGTTGGTTGTTTAACTCCGCACTCAGCAATATTCCAGCTATATGACGGCGGCCTGTAAATAATCGAGTCTGGACCAGAAAATCCAGTGATTGACATCATGAGCATCGATCCACGCAATTGGGATCGATGACATGTATCAACCAAGTCAGCGAGCCTGACCACCCGATCCCGTTAGTCGTCTTTTACGACAAGCATAGTCGCCTTTTACGGCAAGCATGGGTTGCTGAAGACCTATTCTAACCCGGAATCTTCACGGGTCGTGTACTTAAAGGCAACAAAGATAAAACAATCCGGATCTGTCATAAAAGTATTTTACCCACCATGCAAATTCGTTTAATTTCCCCCCAAATTTACTATTTAGCAAAATAACTTAAATCCATCCTTTGCTTTTTTTGCTGGTAACATACCTTAACAAAACACATATTTCTTTAATTTATGTCAAAATGAAATGTGTTAAAATGTTTGTTAAAATCAATTTCGTTACCAGCGGGTTGGACCCGTGAAGATCCGGGTTAGAATAGATCCTCAGCAACCCATGCTTGCCGTAAGAGGCGACTAACGGGATCGGGTGGTCAGACTCGCTGACCTGGTTGATGCATGTCCAATCGTATCCCAATTGCGTAGATCGGTGATCACTTGATTGTCTGGGCCAGACACGATTATTTGCAGTCCGCCGTCATATAGCTGGCATATTGATGAGTACAGCGTTAAACAACTTACAAACAAACAAACCATGTAGGCCACCTATCAGTATAAGTGTACAGTATCTTCATTCGTAACACTGTCCTTGACATAAGCTCGTAAAAAAAACATCCACGATGTGTCTCTTCCACTGCTAAGACGGATGGTTTATATAGTAGGGCCATTATTCGGGATGAATGTCCCATCAGCGTAATTGATAACAGCGTGCTTCCAAGAGATCGCAATTTATCTCCGTCAATCACCAGGCTACCTTTTTTATATTATACATACATTGGGAAATCATTCAAGATCAGAGCTTGTCAAGATTTTTACGGCAAACATGTTGACATGTCTGTAACCGGTATAATAAGTCGGCTGTCGCGAACAAGGTTTAGGTGTGTTGTTTGTTTGAACAGTTGAATTATATATAACTGATTACAGATCGGATCGGGATGTGGAAGAATGTTAACCTTGAACTGCCTGTATCAGTATGTTAACTGCTGATAACTACACTTTTGAGCTGGCTGTTTGTTTTTTAACGCCGCACTCAGCAATATTCAAGCTATATGACGGCGGTCTGTAAATAATCGAGTCTGGACCAGACAATCCAGTGATTGATATCGTGAGCACCGATCTACGCTATTGGGATACGATGACATGCATCAACCAAGTCAGCGAGCCTGACCACCCGATCCCGTTAGTCGCCTCTTACGACAAGCATAGTCGCCTTTTACGGCAAGCAACAACAAAATCAACAACAGAACAGTGCAATAATGTTTTAGGCAGATACGATAGCATAGAGTTAGATGTTTATCAATGTTAACACGTGGACGATGGTGTACTCAGATAGCATTCTCAGCTTCCTTGGCAGTATACGATCGTTATCGACATGACCTTGTAACCATGTCATTCTAGCAGCGTGTTTGTTAACAATATTAACTACACAAACAAGAATATCGTAGCAACTGTTTTATTTTCTCTGAGCTTTATGAGTTAAGCTTCATGCTGATTGGCTATTTCAAGTCAGCTGTTCAATTGTTTTCATTGGGGACAAAAGGCCCTAACCTGTCTGTTTGCGTATCAACGTATTATCGAAAAATAATAATAGATGACGTCATCCATTGTTCTTGACGTCACATATTGTTTTCTGTGATGTCGTTTCAACAAAGGTTTAACTGTGCCGATGTCTTCACTTGTGACAGGTGTGTTGAAAGTGTTGAAAGTGAAAACAAAATTTATTCACTCGGGACAGAGAGCCCACAAGTCCTCGTAACTCGTAGACTACTCTCTGAATCGTTTACATATCGTGTCAACGTCTTACCATCGTCAGACGAGATAGTTGTTAGTCGTGGCACTTCAAACGTTCAGGAGTATGGTAGCCTGGTGTTTAAAGCATTCGCTTGGGCCCGGGGTCGATTCCACACATGGGTACAACATATTCCGTTCCCCATGCCGTGATAGTGCTGTAATATTGCTTAGAACAGAGTAAAAACACACTCACTCACTCAACGCAGTAACAACATACTTGTAAAATAAATTCTAGGTATGTTAAATTGAAACTGGCAAGGATTAATGAGTGAATATTGATTTAGCATTCTGCCAGACAAAGAGGGGAACATCAAGCATAGGCTTGTACTCGTGTATGAATCGAACCCGGTCTCCGGCGTGACGAGCCAACCTCAACCACTTGGCTACACCACCGCCTCCTTACTGCTTTACTAAGGGGTGAACGAATCTATTCTCTTTGCTATGCTAACCTTGGTGAGGTATGTCATATTCATACTTTGCTTTCTAAGACTCGTGCTGTGCAAATTTGTACTTCATATGTTGATATTGTTTTCCTTTTATTAGCATCAGTGTTTACCGACCACAAATCAGCAAAATAGATTCCCACCGACAAAAACACGAACCCACTGGACTAGAAAATAACACAACAATTAAAAACACAAGTAGTAAGACGATGCTGTAGATGCAATGAGAAGCTTCACATCACCAAGGCTGTATGGCAGAGTGATTATTTATTTCTCCGCCTGATCCCTTGTTAAAATGTCAACAGCTGGTGATGTGTTCTTTTATGTCAATTATATACCCCATCAGCCGTCATTTCTCTGATGAATATTCTCAGTTTATTCTCACTGACCTATTGGCTATTTTCCAATAGAAGTTTAGTATAAAGGCTTTTTGCCCATCATGTTGTTTTACAGCTAAATACAGCCATTTGCGTGCCATCATAAAATCCGCACAAAGAGAAATGCAAGTAATTAGTTATTATACGGGAAAATAATCTATTTGTTGAGGCCTAAAGTTATAGTGTTTGTATTTCCGATAAAGTGATAAAACTGTGTTGCGTGAAAGCCTACTATTTCTGTCATTCGTGACAAACTCGTGTTATTTCGGGACAAGCCTTGCAGGTTACGGAAAGCGGCGAGTGGTGACGAATGCTATTTCTGTGTCTGTGTTTTTGATCTCCAAGTACCCACCTCCACGTCCCATCGACATGGCAGTTATTAGGCTGTTTGTCTGAACCTCATCTGCCTCAGTGCCATCCAGATACAAAGCGCTGAACGCAGTTGGTGAGGTGAAATGGGGTTTAACGTCGCGTCCAAGATTATCGGACTTATATAGCGACGTGCATCCACGTTTGTGTGTGGCTGCTTGTACTAGTCTGGACTGGACTGGATTTTAGGGGTTTAACGTCCACTTACCAGTTAATGGATTTCGTGGACGGGGTAAGTGGGGAAAAGAAAATATGAATAATATTTCAATAAAGTTAATCACCATACCAAAAAAACTGTAACTGAGGGGTCATAAACCTAATGCTACATTCTATAGTGTAAAATATACATCTAGTGTATTAAGGTTATAGTATGAGTTTTAAAATATATATAAACTGACGTCCAAAAGAAACTTTACCAGAGTTGGAAATCACTCTTGCTCAAAAAACAACAAAACAGCATGAAGGAAAGTGTATTAAGAAGATCAATATATGAACATAATCAACACTGAAAATAACAATCATACCGCGACCGAGAATGACGTCAGAGCCCACCCCCCACCCCACCAGCGGTGTCCTCTCCTGCCCACAGATCCCTCCCCACACTATGATCCTCCCTCCACCACATGGTCTTCCATCAGCCCTAAACATACAGAATCGACTTTCGTCAGTGAAGACAACCCTCTGCCAGTCACGTCGTTGCCAACGTCGTACAGTCCGGGCCCATCTCAATCGCAGACGACGATGTTGCGCTGTCAATAGCTGTCCTCTGTATGGTCTAAAAGCCCTGATTCCATGTGCCCTGAGTCTCCTGGCCACTAACCCTGTGATTTCGGAAGTGCAAGGTACGCAAGTACCGGTCATCATGGGGCGTGGTCAACCTGGGTCTGCCTGTTCTCGGCCTGTCAGCGGTCCGCACTGTCTGTCTGTAACGTTGCATCAAGTTGGTAACGGCAACACGGGAGCAACCGAAGGTTCGTGCAATATGGGCATGGGTGGTTCCCATATGTACCATACCCAAGGCTCGTTCACGTTGTTCGACTGTGAGTCGTGGCATTTCTTTTGTGTGTTTTTTATCACTGTGGATGTCTGACTTGCCGTTGCAATCGTTTTATACCCTTACCCGCACGTGCATTTGAAGTTGTCCGTGGTGCATGTGTTTTTCACTTTTTCGCGTGTTATCTCGCAAACATGCAACAGACGATTAACATTTTCTGCATACACTATTGTTGTATTTAGGTTATGTGTTTTAGATAGACTTCATCGAAAAAAAATTTATACTTTGTCTGAAATTTATATTTTCAGTTGGTAAAGTTTCTTTTGGACGCCAGTTTAGTAATATTGAATTACTTTATAAGACAGCTAATTTCATAGAGCTTATGGTCTAAAATTTATAATTAATCTAACATATTAGGTAATTGTTCTAATTTGATAAGAGGTATAGCTTAGTGGGGATTATAAAAAAATGACAGTGAGGCTGCAATTAGATAAAGGGGGCTACTAACCGGAAACCACAAAAACCTATGATTGTGGGTTCGAATCCCGAATCTCCTCGAGCCCTGTGCAGATGTAGGTTGCAGAGAACTGACTAGGATAATCTATATTCCTCGCCACTTGAAATAGAATCACGAAATATAGCAATTATAGATTAAGGAAATTAGCAGCACGTGTTCTTATTGTTCCTAATGTCATAGTGTATACTTGCGCTTTGAGTAACTATGTGCTCTTCTTTACTGAAATACATCGTCTAAGGCGCCGCGATTCGCTGTGCAGAGTTGCGTCCCTTGGGCTCGCCAGAAACCTATGATTGTGGGTTCGAATCCCGGTTCGCGCCGATTATGTTTCTAGGTTTGTCAGCACCATACCCGTGCTCGTGGGTTTCACCGAAGTGGTAAACGTCTAAGACCTGCTTCACTTCGGGCTTTCCTCCAACATAAAGTTGGCACGCCTTGATATAAATGGAATAATGTTAAGAGCGGCGTTAAATTCAACTCACTCAATCTAAAGGAGTCGCCCAGGTGTGTAGGATGCAGAGAACTGAGTAGGATGTTCTATATTCCTCGCCACTTGAAATAGAATCACGAAACATAGCAATTAAAGATTAAGGAAATTATCTGCATGTGTTCTTATTCTTATAAAGCGAAAGCACGCCACACCGGCGATATGGAACATTACTTCCAGCAACGACAAAAAACACAAAGTGCTCTTTTCAAGAAATATCCATTTTGCTGGCGGAAAACATCGTCACTGAGTTTTGATGTAGTTACAATGTCGGTTGGGATCGGCAGTCACGTGACTGCGAGCGGTTATTATAATTAATAATCGCGATATTTCTAGATTCTATTTCAAATGGCTAGGATTGTTCTTGTAGTGTCAGTAGTGTTATACACATAAAACCTCCAGGTTCATTCATTCAAGTGAACAAAATACATATGCTTCTTAAACAAGACGACGAACCCGCGAGAATACAAGTGACTTTACATGTTATATCATTTGCGTCATGGAAAACTTATCACCACTTACATGAGTACGACATTGTATTCGACAAGTTCCCGTCAACAAACAAGGTCTTTATAACCTCCCTAAAAATGATCCACCCCGAGGACACTGGATTATTAGTCTGTCCATTTGTCCACCACACGTGGAAGCCGGTTAACAAGAATGATGTATAGAGCAGTCACTGGGTATGCGAGCCCTTCAGTTCTGTAGTCTCATGTGATGTTGACATGATTCGCGGTCATGAAGGAGACGTGCCGTTATTGGTCATCACAAGTCTTGCTGAGCGGACGGCTATTATTGCTGACCTGCATGACGGATGACTGGCATGTTGACATGTACGCTTCTTATGTATATTTAGCTTTGATTGCTAAATTTATATCATTTATGTGTAGGCAAGCGAGGAGAAAAACGAGAGGGGGTTGTATGTGTGTGTGTGTGGGGGGGGGGGGGGGGGGGGGGGGGGGATTTGCGTTTGTTAGTAGGAATTATAACCACAATTCCTCCCTTGCACCATGTGCCGACCGCCAACATCCGTACTGGATATGAAGAGCATACACATTTTGTTTCGCTACATATGGTATTTACGATATCGCATTCTTTTTTTCATATCTCACTCCTTAGACAATCAATGTTTTAAGACATAACGCCACTCATATTTGTAGCTCTAGATACCGTGTCTGAATGATTGAATTATGATACTCTGAGTGAACAGTACCATGATATAGCACCAAATACTTTGCAGCCATGTTTATTTCAAGAAATACACACATCGGGAAGCCTCTATCTATAGTTATGTGAGGTACGTGAGACAATGGTTCATTGAGCAAGTAGGTGAGGTGAGGTGAAATGGGGTTTAACGTCACGTCCAAGATTATTGCACTTATGCTTGTATTAGTCCGAACTGATGCCGATTTATAGTGCTAGCCCATTGAAATACCATGCCGCAGTTTCACATGAATACCCCACTCAGACACGGTATACTGACTCCGAGCCGACCAGTCCTTGTTTAGGCCCTTAATGCCGAGCGCCAGACAGGGTAACAACAAGTGCCATATTTTAACGTCTTTTGGTATGACGTCGCCGGGGATCGAACCCCGGACCTTCCGCTCTCCGGGCGGACGCTCTACTACTGGACCACGGAGGCGGTCTCATTGAGCAAGTAGACACTGCATTAAGAAATAGAGTTGATCAAAAGTAGTACCGGCTAGGTGACCTCATTGCATTTTTATGGGATCGTGACAACATCTTTATCGGATTATTTTATTTCAAAGATACCATTACCCATTATATAATATATGATTGATTGCATACATGAGTTGTTTACGTTAAGGTGAACATACAAGTACGTGTCGACTCATGAATAAGGATCGAGCATTCCATTGTCACGAGCGGATAGGCACGAGTATATTCTCTAACTTCAAACACATCCCTAATTTCTCAAACATAACATGCATTTAAACTTTGACAAATCTGTGGTAAATATAAAAAATAGACTGTGAAAATTAAATCTTGTCTCCGTTCCATAAAATGATCTCCGCGCTAAGGTGATCTTAACATACTTTAACACAGGCCTACGATCATCTTAGTGCTAAGATCGCTTTGTGGAACGGGAAACAGGTTTTTTTTCTCACAGTGATCTCTATGGAATATGGTCATCGCTGTGGATGCACGTCGAATAAACACTTACTTGGTAAATGAAAACAGTCTTTCAGAAGCACACACTCCATAGCTTAAAAAAATCGAGTTGCTTAAAGAACGAAAACAGAAAGTGTTCTGCTGTTTTATAGGTCTTAAAAAGTATTTTGATAGTGTATGGAGAATTAATCTTTGGTGTAAATTATTAGCCCAGGGGATTAATGGAAAATGCTTACGTATTATAACATCAATGTATGATCGTATCAAACCATATGTGTCTGTGAATGGTTTAAAGTCAGAGTTATTTGATTGTAATGTTGGAGATAGACTAGGGGAAAAATTATCGCCATTTCCTTTTTCCTTGTATTTGAATGATCTAGAATCCTGTTGTACGCAACATGATTGTACAGGGTTACTGAGCGATGCAACTACACTTGATTGTTTTGTAGATTTTGGTCTAGTTTTATTTGTACTTCTGTATGTCTACTTCCCAGCTCTGACACGTAAAGACCTACAGAAATGACTTAATTGTTTTGAAACTTATTGTAAATTGTGGAAACTAACTTTGAACACAGATAAAACGAAGGCCCTTATTTTCTGTGGTGCAAAAATTGATAAAAGAAGGAAATTTATTTTGAATGATTATTTGGATTTTGTGGATGAATATAAACATCTTGGTTTATATTTCCAAAGCAATAATACATTTTCTAAATCTGTTAAAACAAAAAACAGCAATCTCTCTTTTAAACGCCAACTCCATCTCATTGACGCTATGGTAAAACCAATACTACTGTATAGTTGGGAAATATAGGGCTATGATCGTCGTAAACTAATTGAAAAGGTTCACGTACAGTTTCTCAGAAAATTATTACCCCTAAAGAAAAGCACACCTTTAGCAATTCTCTATGGAGAACTAGGTAGAACCCTCCTTCGTGTAGATGTTGACTTAAGAATGTTAAATTTCTTGTCGAAGCTAATGTCAAGATGTTGACTTAAGAATGTTAAATTTCTTGTCGAAGCTAATGTTAAGATGTTTACTTAAGAATGTTAAATTTCTTGTCGAAGCTTATGTCAAGAAAATGTAGCAAACTATCGTTTGTATTGTATTCAGTCTTGTATAGAGACCCAATTGTTAATCACTTATAAATGGTTGTCTTTTATTAAAACTATTTTGGATGAATAAGGTATTTCCTATGTCTGGATATCACAGAGTTTTATATCATCCTCCTGGTTGAAATCATATGTCTAAAACTCTCTCATACATATTGGCTATTTTGGAAAGCAGATATTTAAAATTCTAGGAAATGCTCCACACATCGTATTTTTAAAATCGCCAATAAACTTGAAACATATTTAATAAACATTCTTCCCTACTTATCCTTTAAACTACTAACCTTTGGGACATCTTGTCACCGCCCGCCAACACAAACAGGAAGATGGAACTCCGTTGAATGAACGTTTATGCAAGCTGTGTGATACTTTTGACATTGGAGATGAATTCCTCTATATTTTCAAATGTAAATATTTCATTGAACAAAGGCGCATGGGACAAAACACTTTACAATTTCACGGGGCCCTGATCAGGGATAACTGGTAAGATTATACCCTAACACGGATATCCACTCTCCTGTGAAACATGCACTTCCGTTCCACAACACACTACCTCATGTAATGTAATAAAGCTATACTTTACCTGCAGGCTGCATATAGCCGTAGATAATGAACGTCAGCATGTGCTCGTAAATCACGTTCGTTGTCTCATCGTGTTACACCTGTCACTGTTGACTGATAGCTTGTCAATAGCTTGTACATTTCATCTAAATATATATGCCTCTGTCTTTTCTATATCAGTAGCCACTTCAGCCACTCCACTGACATCATGTCGTCAAGGCTTCACGCCAGTTTCGTAAGTTTACATTTACAATTATCAATTTGAGACGTAATTGTATTGATGTTTTGTTCCTACTTTTCATTTTTCTGCTCGGATTTGATTCATTAGTCATGGAGTATAAAATATAAGTTATATGTTAATTGAAATTACCGTTAACTTCATCGCAGTCATTAGTGGGATTCCTCCGGTTACTTTCTTTTACTGTTCGTATGAATATTAGTGAGTGAGAATGGTATTACGCCGCATGTTTAGCAATATTCCAGCAATATCACGGGACACGAGAAATGGCTTCACATATTGTACCTATTTAGGAATGAATATTAATGACAAGATAATAAAGATTATCATCTTCTTTATTACACTCGTAACACCGTTACAAAGCAAGTGATAGAAGCTACGCCGAAACGTCGCTACCATGTTAATGAAGAGGTTGATCATCGTCATCAGTTAAATATCCAACCTCTAAATGCCACAAACGCATTTTGTATAAATATATCACAACTGGACATCTATATCATTTGGCTTAGCGAAGATGTACTTTGAAACAACTTGGTGAGAACACTATACAGATAATTGTAACATAAAGTATATGAATTGCGCCCCTCGTGATTTATTCTCCCTGCAGTGTTTTTATTGTACGATAAATAACTCCCACTTATCGTTTATTTCTTAAAGAAATCAACTAGGCAGATGGCCAGCTTGATGCCATTTTGAATTGAATATATGGAATATATATAACCAGACATGTCACCGTAAATAGTGTGACAAAATAACAAGTAGTTCTGGGTAAAATGATCATCATTTGTTTCACATTTCAGGGCCCAACCCTCATTTTGTGCCTCTGCCTCAGCGTTGGACAAGCACAGCAGCAGAGCCAGGTCGAAGTTGAAGCACAAGAGGTGGCCCAAGGACAAGCCAGCACACTAAATCATGTTCCACTAAGACCAGGTCAACCAAACCCAGTTGCAACAGCTGCAACTGCCGAAACCGAAGCGCCAGATATCGAACCAGCTGAAGAGCTTCAAGGTCAAGCTCCAATCTCCCGGAGCGTAGCAATGTCCACCTACCCCCCAAATTATGAATACGAAGCCCCTGAGGCCCACGAGGTGACGTCTCCACTACCCACAGCGC
The DNA here is from genome assembly GCF_023055435.1 of Haliotis rufescens. Taxonomy (NCBI): domain Eukaryota; kingdom Metazoa; phylum Mollusca; class Gastropoda; order Lepetellida; family Haliotidae; genus Haliotis; species Haliotis rufescens. Next base: position 51,686,335 of record NW_025963779.1, on the reverse strand, counting down.
CAGCTAATATTCCCAAGGCTCGTCCACAGACGGTATTGCAAATCTCCCTAAAGAAACCATCATATATTAAAAAACAGGCACAAGGAGCGCCAGGAACTATATCCCGGTCTTTTCAAACTACACCTTCGCCCTCTGGCGGGAAGCGACATCGACAGCAACAAATAACACAAGCAACCAATACAGTGAAGTCACAACTGATGAAGGGTCTTTTTGATCAATTTAGAAAAATGGCAGAACACTATCAGTATGACATGCATAGGATGCGTGCTGCCATGATGAAGCCAGGTTCGCCCTCCGTTTCAGCATCAGCTTCAGGTCGGAATGGGGTTCCGGCATATGCAGCAGGTCAAGGGAACGTACAGATATCGACTTCAGGTCACAGTGGGACACCAGTATATCATACAGGCCAAGGGAACATGCAGACATCGACTTCAGGTCAGAGTGGGACACCGGTAAATAAAGCAGGTTTAGGAAGCAGAGAGACATTGACTTCAGGTTACAGTGGGACACCGGTATATGATGCACTTCTAGGAAGCAGACAGACATCGACTTCAGGTCACAGTAGGACACCGGTATATCATGCACTTCTAGGAAGCAGACAGACATCGACTTCAGGTCAGAATGGAACACTGGTATATGATGCAGGCCAAGGGAACATGCAGACATCGACTTCAGGTCAGAATGGAACACCGGTATATGATGCAGGCCAAGGGAACATGCAGACATCGACTTCAGGTCAGAATGGAACACCGGTATATGATGCAGGCCAAGGGAACATGCAGACATCGACTTCAGGTCAGAATGGAACACCGGTGTATGATGCAGGCCAAGGGAACATGCAGACATCGACTTCAGGTCAGAATGGAACACCGGTATATGATGCAGGCCAAGGGAACATGCAGACATCGACTTCAGGTCAGAGTGGGACACCGGTAAATAAAGCAGGTCTAGGAAGCAGACAGACATTGACTTCAGGTTACAGTGGGACACCGGTATATGATGCAGCTCTAGGAAGCAGACAGACATCGACTTCAGGTCACAGTAGGACACCGGTATATCATGCAGCTCAAGGGAACATGCAGACATCGACTTCAGGTCAGAATGGAACACCGGTATATGATGCAGGCCAAGGGAACATGCAGACATCGACTTCAGGTCAGAATGGAACACCGGTATATGATGCAGGCCAAAGGAACATGGAGATATCGACTTCAGGTTACAGTGGGACACCGGTATATGATGCAGCTCTAGGAAGCAGACAGACATCGACTTCGGGTCAGAGTGGAACACCGGTATCTGATGCAGGCCAAGGGAACATGCAGACATCGACTTCAGGTCAGAGTGGGACACCGGTATATGATGCAGGCCAAGGGAACATGCAGATATCGACTTCAGGTCAGAGTGGGACACCGGTATATGATGCAGGCCAAGGGAACATGCAGACATCGACTTCAGGTCAGAGTGGGACACCGGTGTATGATGCAGGCCAAGGGAACATGCAGACATCGACTTCAGGTCAGAGTGGGACACCGGTGTATGATGCAGGCCAAGGGAACATGCAGACATCGACTTCAGGTCAGAGTGGGACACCGGTTTATGATGCAGGTCAGGGAAGCAAACAGACATCGACTTCAGATCAGATTTGGTTTCCGGTATATGTTGCAGGTCGATGGACGATACAGAAATGGACTCCTGGTAAGGAAAACGTACCGTTATATGCTACAGGTCAAGGAGACTTACAGAAGTCAACTCCTGGTCAGCCGGGAGTACCGGTACATGCTGTAGGTCAAACAGAGGTGTCACATGGAAGCCTAACAGGAACACAGGCACCAGTTACAGCTCCAAGTCAGACAACGCCTGCAGGTCAGGCAGGTGCACACTATTCAGGTGCAGATCTTACAGGTGCACATACACCAGTTAGCGGACAGGCAGGTGCATACACGACGACATCAACACCTCTTCCTGTTGGTGTTCAGACATCACCAGCTGTAGGTCGGGCAGTTGCAGACTATTCAGCTGTTAATCCAAATGGTCAGGCAACTACACAGACAACACCAGCTGCAGATCTAAGCGGCGCACAGACATATGTCAGTGGTCAAGCAGTAACCCAGACAACACCAGCTGCAGATCAGGCTGGGGCAGCAGTTGTTGACCAGACTCCAGTCCACATAGAAAATATTGTTCCTGTAAAGACAGTAGAGAACTCAGTAAATGCCAAACTGAACCATCCACTTGAACCAAGGTTTTCTTCAACCCGCAACATAGACCCATCTATAGGTACTAGCAATATGCTGAACCCGTTCAGCCCTGCCGACTTCAGGGCAGTTATGCAAAGAATGATGGTTCACAGTCTACGGAAATACATGAGCTCCCAGAGGAAATTCCCAGCTTATAAGGGAGGGCATATCGTTGCACCTTGAGAGCCCCAATCACCTCTAGGAATGTAGAGTAAGTAATAGTAGTAACTGTAGAGTATTGTATATTTGAGGTATGACATTTCAGATTTGATATGCCTTCTTATTCTAAAAGCTAAAATCACCGGTCTGAGGTTTCATATGAACAAAGTAGAGACATTGCACCCCAAAGAATTAGGCCAGTGGGGATTTAACTCGATTTCTTCCAGATTACCATCCATGTTATCGAGGTAGCGCACGTGAGTGAGGCATCGTATGGCATATCGGAACCGTTTACTTTTGCGATATTTTCAAGGTTTCCATTTTTTCGTTTAGAAGCACGGTTACACCAAGCAAAAAGTTGTCGGGGCGCTGAATTCGTTGAGGGGACTTGCGTCTCTTAGCCGCACAAGAATTTGATGGTCGTTGCTTTGAATCCTTATGCACCCTTGGTTTGTCAGGACCACATCTATTCTCGTTGGTTTCAACAAAACAGTTAACATCTACCTTTTGCGTGACCTCGGGCTTCCGCCTACATTAAGTTGAAACGCCGTGATATAACTGACATTCTGATCGATTCGCTGTTAAACTCAGCTGTTCGATTCGGTGGGAAACTCAACTGTTCAATTCGTTGTTAACCCCCAACTGTTCGATTCGGTTTTAAACTCAACTTACCGATTCAGTGTTAAACTCAACTGCTCAGTTTGGTGTCAAACTCAACTGCTCGAATCCTTGCTAAACTCAAATTATCAACTCAGTGTTCAACTCAACTGTTCGATTCGGTGTAAAACTAAACTGATCGATTCGGTGTTAAAATAAACTGGTCGATTCGGTGGCCAGCGGTAGAACGTCCGCCTGGACGTTCGATCCCCGGCCGCGTCATGCCAAAAGACGTTAAAAATTGCAGTTGTTGTTGCCCTGTCTGGCGCTCGGCATTTGTGGTCTTATACAAGGACTGATCGGGTCGGAGTCAGTATACTGTGTCTGAGCGGGGTATTCATGTTTAACTGCGGCATGGTATCTCAGTGGGCTAGCACCATAAAATCAACATTAGTCCTGACTAGTATAAGCAGCCACACACACTATAATTATAATGTTTGCTAAAAAATGTACGTGTTACAAATCGAACACAGCCATTGAATGTAACTTGTTTTGATTTGTTACTTTATTAACTGAATGCCGTTCATTGTGAGAGTTTTGAATTGGTTGTATATAGCAAGGATAGAAACAAATGCCGAATTTCCTGTGCAAATGAGAACAAAAAAACCTATTATCTTAGTATTGTGTCTTCATTCTTTTAATTATACCCCTGACCCATTCAACATATTCAAAATAATTAATTTCTACTTCACGATATTTGTGCCGAGCAAAAGTGATTCCAATTTGTCAACAGGAACCAAACACAAACGATGTTTATTATGTTGTGCGATTATTTCTGTTAAAGATACTAGTTTCAAACTCTGGAGGGACGCCCATTACATAACGTGACATCAGGGGCGTGACCAGACGAGAAGACACACAGAATCCGGATCCAACAGTTATGTCAAGAGAAGACCCGTCGCATAGCTGACTTCTTAAGTTTTGTTTCAACGTCAAGTTTCTAAAATAAAGAGTTTCTTTCAGTATGTAAAATGGAGTATTTCCTTTTCATCAGCTCACAATATACTGCCTTATTGCCATAAGGAGAAAGGGCTTGACAAGGGCCCACTAGAACTGCCAAAGTTGACAAACTGATGCAATCTTTGAATACATGAAAACGGCAAGGATTGTTCATTTAAACACGACCGTCTAACATGAACATTAACATTGAACATGAACACAGAACATTGAACATGAACATGGATCATGAGCATTGATCATGAACACAGAAAATTGAACATTGAACCTGAACATTGAATATGAACATTGAATATGCACATTGATGATGAGCATTGAACATGGGCATTGAGCATTAACATTGAACATTAACATTGGTCATGAGCATTGAACATGAACATTGAACATGAATCTTGAACATGAACTTTGAACACGAACTTCGAACATGAACATTGATCATGAACATTGAACATGCATATTGAACATGAACGTTGAACAAGAACTTTGAACATGAACATTGAACCTGAACATTGAGCATGAACACAGAACATTGAACACAGAACATTGAACATGAACATGGATCATGAGCATTGATCATGAACACAGAAAATTGAACATTGAATCTGAACATTGAATATGAACATTGAACATGCATATTGATGATGAGCATTGAACATGGAACATGAATATTGAACATGCACATCGATCATGAACATTGGACATGAACTTTGAACATGAATCTTGAACATGAACATTGATCATGAACATTGAACATGCATATTGAACATGAACTTTGAACACGAACTTCGAACATGAACATTGATCATGAACATTGATCATGCACATTGATCATGATGATTGAACATGAATCTTGAATATGAATCTTGAACATGAACATTGATCATGAGCATTGAACATGCATATTGAACATGAACTTTGAACACGAACTTCGAACATGAACATTGATCATGCACATTGATCATGATGATTGAACATGAATCTTGAATATGTAGAATGAACATGAACATTGAACATGAACATTAAACATTGAACATGAACATTGAACATGCATATTGATCATGAACATTGAACATGCATATTGAACATGAACTTTGAACGCGAACTTTGAACATGAACATTGAACATGAGCATTGAAATGAAAATTGATCCTTAACATTGAACATGAACATTGAATTGAACATTGATCGTGAACGTGGACATTCATCATGTTCATTGAACATGAACATTGAAATGAACATTGAACATGAACATTGAAATGAACATTGATCATGAACATTTAACATGCATATTGAACATGAACTTTGAACACGAACTTTGAACATGAACATTGAACATGAACATTGAAATGAAAATTGATCCTTAACATTGAACATGAACATTCATCATGTACATTGAACATGAACATTGAAATGAACATTGGTCATGAACATTGAGCATGCACATTAATCATGTACATTGAACATGAACATTGAACATGCACATTGAACGTCAGTTTGGATGGGTTCATTTGAAGTGTGAACGATTTAAAAGCGCTGGTTAATCTGTGTGAACCTCCGAGTTTGCGCATTTTGCGACCGGGTTTGCGCAAATGGGCATACCTAAAACAATTGTCAACTCGTTGCGCAATGGTTAACACATTTTACATTGATCATGAACATTGCACATGCACATTGATCATGAGCATTGAACATGAACACTGAACATGAACATCGATCACGAACATTGAACATGAACTTTGAACATGATCTTTGAACATGAACATTGAATATGAACATTGAACATGCACATTGATCATGAACATTGAACATGAAAATTGATCATGAACATTGAACATGAACATTGATCATGATGATTTATCATGAGCTTTGAACATGATTATGGAACATGACCGTTGATCATGAACATTTAACATGAACATTGAACATGAACATTGAACATACACATTGATCATGAACATGAACATGAACATTGAACAACAGCGGATACAGACGTTAAGCTGAAATGTATTTATATCTTCGTGTAGAGGGGGCACGGGTGGCCCAGTCGTCTAAGGTGCTGCGATTCACTGTGCAGACCTATGCACCTATGATTGTGGTTTCGAATCCCAGTTTGCCCCGATTATGTTTCTAGGTTTGTCAGCACCATACCTGTGCTCGTGGGTTTCATCAAAGTGGTAAACGTCTGAGACCTGCATCACTTCGGGCTTTCCTCCCACATTAAGCTGACACGCCTCGATATAACTGGAATACTGTTAAAAGCGGCGTTAAACCCAACTCACTATGTCACTCACTCTTCGTGTAGTGTTCTTTAATACCATTAGCACAATAAGTCATGAGAACAAATCGTTAGCCAAGATGATGTTTTGGGGTGTAGTTTACATATCGTGAACAATCTCCCAAATCAGAGTTTGCACTGGTCTTAACCATATTTCTGTATTTGTTCATGTTAGAAGTCCACTGCTTGCAAGTGATGGATGGGAGAGAGGCCAGTTGTTAGCAACAAGAACACTGACTTCATAATACATTTAAAAACGTTCCCTTAACGTAACAATCTGCCAATTCTAGCCCATTCCTCTGCCAAGGACGCATTGATACGAATTTGTTTGACAAAGCGAACGCTTTCAAACAGAAGAAAACTTTTATTTCATTTGGTATTTCAAGAAAACACAATGCACATCCAGGTTTTAGACAATTAGTTTATTCACACAGTTCATGTTGTTACACTGTAACTATGAAGGCGCTTCTAAAGAGAAATCCCAAAAACGTTTGAACAGTGATCTTGGCGGATATTTCTGTTATGTCGTGGCGTGTCATATTTATGTGGGAGAAGGTCCGGCGTTTATCACGGTATGGTGACAGGCCGAGGTTTAAAATCTTAGCGAATATTGGATTTGAACCCCTTATCAACCAGTCCCGGCATTGCGAAGGGACGCGACTGCCCACATTATTTTGCGGTGCCTTGGGCCGCTTGACAACCGCATACTGGGAATACAGTAAAATTGTGTTAAGCCATTTTTAAAATCCCGGGTCCGCAACTGTCTGATATAACCAGAAACTGTTAATTCTTCAAATTGGATTCCAAACTCATTTTACAGCAAATACATAATTAATCAACGACGATTCTACACTCCATACATATATCAGTATGTCAATAAATAATAAATATTGAGGTTATCGTAGAATATATGTACACAACAATGATTAACATGTACAGATTTAAAACACTCTTAAGCTACACAACGAAACACTATGGACACCCAATCATCTCAGAATATAGAAAGCATGCAGCTAATGCAAGAACCTCACTACGACCAGCTGCAAGAATACTGATGTCCCGTTAAGTAATTATCACGCATTCACTCACTCACTATAAAGAACCAAGTGTCGATTTCTCCGTAAAGGTAATTGACAGAATTCTTCGTGCCGAATACGGATACAAGAGTGGATTTAATTGACCTCGTGAAGTTAAACCTAAGACGTTATGTATTAACAGAGACCATATAAGGAATATGGTCTCTGGTATTAACGACGATCTTCTGGAACAAACTGCTTGAGTGAGTGAGTTTCTATTTTTACGCCGCTTCCAGCACTATTCCACCATTCTAGCCATATCACGTCGGGGGGAACCGAAAATACGTTCACTCATAATGTTCATGTTTGGAACTGAAGCTTGGTCTTCAGCGTGTGAACGAATGCTTTAAACCACGAGGCTACCCCATGGAGTTGTTTCAAGGAATCAATTATAAAGAAACATTATAAATCATTAACTAAGGAGAAAAAGAAACTAAATCTCTCAGCTGATTATAACAAAAGTTTGATTTTCAATTAGCGATAGCATATCCGAAATGTACTGTAGTGGCACTTAGTCAGCATTCAAAGAATACTTCTACATGATTTTATTTCTTAAAATATAATTTGATCAAATACTTTTAAAAATTGAAAAAAATAAATCGCATGATATTCAATTGCTGATGGGTATCTCATATACTTGATCTTTAAAATCAACAAATTTATTTTTTTCGGCACACATTTACAATATTTCAAACATGGCAGGGGTCATGTGATTGCAAATTCATTTCTTACCCAAGACTTCAATGAACCAATTTTCTTTTACACAAAATTACCCAGCTAAGTGACGTTTTGACAAACTGTTGCAGGAATGACTGATGGTACAATAGACATAATCAAATCAACAGCTCTTTCAATTACATAACAGACAATCTCTGTTTTCTTTCGTTAGCTGTGATTTTGTTTTAAAACAAGACCGACCGCCGATGTGAGGCACGCGGATCAGAAAATGACAACAGGGCTTTAACGCCTGTACTCTGTGAACATAAGTGAGATCAGATGCCTCTTGTAACAAAAAGGACGAACACTGTGATAAAATATACTCCACAACAGGTAAAAATAGAAAAACAGGTTTTCTGAACTCCAGATAAGCCAAGAGCTAAATGTGCATTCAAATATCGAAAATATTTGATGGTGATCGTCATTTTTATTGCAATAACATTACTCATTACAACGCCAAATCTTGTTTCTCATTTGAAATATTCTATTGACACTTTTAGAAATATGCATTCTTATAGGTTGGGATATGGTGAAACAAGAATTTATCTTTTCGTAAAATATCTTCCTCAAAGGCTTATCTGGAACCCAATATATCTACAGTAGTATCACAGGTTAAGCTCCTTTTAATACACATTTATATCAAAGTGGAATGTTTCTTTTATACACTGTATATATAATGAAGACGGCATAAACATACTAGACTGCGAAAAGAAATGTGTGTTGCAATTTGTTCAACATGTTAAGTAAGTAAATATGGCTTTAGGCCGCTTCAGCAACATCACGGCGGGGGACAGCAGCAATGGACATCACATATTGTACCCATTAGGCCGCTTTAGCAACATCATGGCGGGGGACACCAGCAATGGGCTTCACACATTGTACCCATAAGGCCGCTTTAGCAACATCATGGCGGGGGGACGGCAGCAATGGGCTTCACACATTGTACCCATTAGGCCGCTTTAGCAACATCACGGCGGGGGGACACCAGCAATGGGCTTCACACATTGTACCCATAAGGCCGCTTTAGCAACATCATGGCGGGGGGACAGCAGCAATGGGCTTCACACATTGTACCCATTAGGCCGCTTTAGCAACATCACGGCGGTCTTCGCAAACGCTTTGATCACCAGGCTACCCCCACCGCCCTCGAACTTGTTAAATGGGATGCAAATCCTGAATGTATCAAAAGGTAGGAACACTGTCCTTCAGGAGTTTAATGTCCCAATTGTTTTAACATGGTGTTCAGCTTGGTTGACATGAATATCGGATCATGTCGGACATATTGCACTTGATCCAATTTTCCCAGAAAATCTTCGATTTAGTTTATTTTTCGTTGCATTCTTCTAACCTTGACGGTTCAATTGTCAGGAATCTTATGCCGTCATCCATTCATCATGGCGTCATCTTTCTCAGCAGTTTAAGTACGTTTCAAATACTCCTTAACACCCGCAAATCTGAAAACACCTGACCTAAATCTTCTAATTAAAATTAAAAAAATGATCACTCATCAAGAACACTAAAGAATGGATACATCATTACTGCCGGTGTTCGCGGTGACGAGTGAGAGCTTTTATCTCACAATCAATCTGTTCCTTAGTAGGTAACAGCTAGAGATTAAAACACACGCCTTCATAACTACCCACATATCTATACGTACATCAGTACTTATCACCTTTTTTTTTTACAACAACGTTCACCAATGAAATGATTTACAAAGAGTACTAAATGGGTAAGTTCAAATAAATGTTCAAAGGGCTTTTGGAGATGACTTCGGTTGCTTTCGTTCTACATCGGAACTGGTCGGTCTGTTCCGGTGTTTACCGTCGCTACATGTAACTGACCGGTTCAATGGGGGTTTGGTAGCCCTTCTTGTTGTTTTTGACGACCCTTCGGGTCATGGCCTGGCCGATGGAAAAGAGGAAACTGCACAACTCTCCCAGGGTGATGGCGGAGAGGCCAAGCCACAGGCCCAATTGGCCGCCGATATCACTGATCAAGTTCTGGGACTGAAGACAAGAGAAGTATATCACACGTTAAGAAAATGTTTTTATTTTCAAACAGACATTGATAAGCTCTGGGACTGAATCAAGACATATTTTACACCATCATAAATCACGTTAGTTTTCGGGGGCATTTACCGATATTTCCAAATTGGCCTGAAAGCGAAACGAAATATTTTACACATTTCACGTCATAATAGGCCACAATTTAATTCTGTTCCGTATTTTATTGATATTGTTTTGGGACAGTTCTCGAACTGAGGATAACAAACAAAATACAAGCAAAGAAAAGCTCCTCGCTATTTAAAATTTGAAAATGATAGACATATACATCTTACCTCGTATGCTTTCTGTTGCTCAATTTCTTGAAACAAAAGGTCCTCAAAATAGACTTCTACCCTTGCGAAGTCCTCCTCCCTGAAAACAACAACATGTGGACTAATTGTTTATTACCATTTATGACCAGCTCGTTATATATTGCAAGCCATATCCGTATTGGCGTTACATGTTACAAGCATTATCGCTAAAAGAACATTTTTAAAAGAGAAATGTTCCGAATTTCCTTGTTAATTTGTCCTCAGGTCTTCCCCCAAATATGTTCGCGGGACTTGTTAAATGTTCACAAAATGAGTTGTGGGTGCCCATAAAATTGTTGGGTGCAAGATCAATTCTGTATCAAACAGTCCCAGCTCCTCGGTGTATGACATGATAGGTATCTTATTTGTAACGCACCTATGCTGTAACTTGATAACATAAAGGTTGACTTACTCGACTTTCGCTCCGTAGAATCTGTAGTTACTCTGCTGGACCTTACTCTGAAGATGATCCTACAACATATTTAATTAAAACAAGATTCATCAGAAGATGACAAATGTCCCCGACCTTCACAAAACGACCCCTGCTCTGAAAACGAAATACGGACGGACGGTCGGATAGACAGACAAACCATATGATGACTATATTAACAGATACAGTAACAACAGATACCCAAATCCACCAAAGTGTACCACGGCTTCAAGCGCGTTCCCGTCTTACAAAGAATTGTCACTCGTAACCGTAGAATTGTTCCGAGTTTACAGAGGTATGCCACTAACAAACTCATAGCCCGTATGGTCGTTCTCAGTAACTGAGGCGTGCCTCGACTCACTCGCAGCCGTAAAATCGTTCCCAGTTGCTATGGAGTGTCACGACTAACTCACAGTCGTAAAATCTATCCCAGTTGCGATGGAGTGCCTCGACTCACTCACAGCCGTAAAATCGTTCCCAGTTGCGATGGAGTGCCTCGACGAACTCACAGCCGTAAATCGTTCCCAGTTGCGATGGAGTGCCTCGACTCACTCACAGCCGTAAAATCGTTCCAGTTGCTATGGAGTTTCACGACTCGCTCAAAGTCGTAATGATTGCCAGTGGCTCTCTCTTGGTCACATGATCGTCCCAAGTTCACTCCTAATTCATCAAAAGAGGATTACTTTTGTTCAGTGAAGGTATACGTATTCTGTTGAATTGTAACGTTACATGTGAAACCTACTCACCTTATATCGCTTTGAAGGCCATTGAGCAACAGACAGCGTCTTCTCAAAACGAATCTCCCTGCAGGTATAGAAGATACAGGGCAGAGTCTGAGAGTTCTAAATACTTCAAGCTTGTCATGCCGTGCTACTTTACCACAAGACCACGTGATACAGAATGATGACCGAACGAAACATTCAACAACAGTTGTCTTGAGCTGTTTCTTTAGGACTAAATTTAGTTTCGTAAAAATAAAATGTTCTAAGAAATGATTCCCTGTCATTTCATTTACGCATGTGCTGACAAAACATGTTCGTGTTCTGAATTACCACTCAATAGTATAGAATAACAAAATCAAATTCTAAGATACATTATTTCTTTTTGCTAATATTTGTTTATTTTGTGGTTGATATATATAATTTACAAAGTGGTTTATGAAATAATATTGGGCGTCTGGAAATTATCATTTTCTCTTTTTTGCTCCTTTTGTTTTTCATATCAAGCCTCATCGAAATACTTAACCATATTTGGGTCCTGTTTTCAATAATAACACAATAAGTATGTTTGTGCAAGCATAAGCTCATTAAAAAAACGTACCCATCCAACGATGCAAGCATGACAGGAAATATCAATGAACCATGCTTGAAAAGTACACATGCATGTTCCCCCGCAAGCGATATCATTTGAAGTATTCAAGCACATATTGAAACAAAGTAAACCGTTCCATCCTAAACGCGTACCTGCATGGTTGAGGGCAGCTCGTGTCACACTGCTTGAACTCTGTTGGCTGATTGTCCGGTAGGCCCTTGCTGCAGGTTTCTAGAGAATACCACAAAGAAGGTCATAGAAGCGAAGGTTCTGAGGAAAGAGTTCTCAATACATGTATTATCACAAACCTCCAATGTCTGTCTGTCACTTGCCAGGGAATGATTAGAAACAAATTGTGTCACATACCTTTTCAGCGGTTCTCATGCGATCGTTTTCTAGCACCTCAGTATGCATATGCCATTTAACGGTGATTGTGTTAAACACCTTGATAACTACGAGGGGTAGCAACAGGTTAAGAGCCTAAGAAACATAGAACTGAAGATCTTAATTATTCGTGAACATGGTCCTTTTGCTATTAAATACCGCTTGTCCCATATCTTCTCAAGTTTAGCTCTCCCTGTTTTATAGAAGGTCAAATCCTGGCCTGTCAACCAGCACTCCACAGCAGCAACCAACTACTGGTCCTCGTTAAATCTTTCACCATTTGAAAACAGGTGGTAGCAACTAGGAGATAGATATGGTGACTAACGTTAAGGGAGAAGCTGGTATCCACATCCCTGTACAGCTATTGTAACATGGCCGGTAGGAACTGGAGCACTGGCCTGATGGAGAACTTCATGTTCAAATGTGGCATATGATAGGTCACCCTCCCATTAACAGCTAGCGACCATTCCTCAATATGCTTTCGCCATTGACCATCTAGGGTAAGTCTTCTGATGACTGCTCCATACCTACAGCAGTTGTCACGTCACAGAGAGTGGTGTTGGCGGGTAAGGTGATTGGAAACATTGTGTTACATATCTTACAGTGGTAATTGTCATGTCACAGAGAGTGGTGTTGGCGAGTAAGGTGATTGGAAACATTGGGTTACATATCTACAGTGGTAATTGTCATGTCACAGAGAGTGGTGTTGGCGGGTAAGGTGATTGGAAACATTGTGTTACATATCTTACAGTGGTAATTGTCATGTCACGGAGAGTGGTGTTGGCGGGTAAGGTGATTGGAAACATTGTGTTACATATCTTACAGTGGTAATTGTCATGTCACGGAGAGTGGTGTTGGCGGGTAAGGTGATTGGAAACATTGTGTTACATATCTTACAGTGGTAATTGTCACGTCACAGAGAGTGGTGTTGGCGAGTAAGGTGATTGGAAACATTGGGTTACATATCTACAGTGGTAATTGTCATGTCACAGAGAGTGGTGTTGGCGAGTAAGGTGATTGGAAACATTGTGTTACATATCTTACAGTGGTAATTGTCATGTCACAGAGAGTGGTGTTGGCGGGTAAGGTGATTGGAAACATCGTGTAACATATCTACAGTGGTAATTGTCATGTCACGGAGAGTGGTGTTGGCGGGTAAGGTGATTGGAAACATTGTGTTACATATCTACAGTGGTAATTGTCATGTCACAGAGAGTGGTGTTGGCGGGTAAGGTGATTGGAAACATTGTGTTACATACCTACAGTGGTATTTGTCATGTCACAGACAGTGGTGTTGGCTGGAACGAACAAATGGGGCATGGCACAGTGACAGTACTTGATGACAAGGTTTTGGAAGCAGGACTTCAGACAGGATAACTTGGAGTAGTTCGTGTGCAGGTTCGTGCTGTAGATATCCTCAATCAGGCCTTTCTCAGCACAAACTCCATGCGGGGGTGGCAGGCGGGTGATGTCAACCTGGGGAGGTATGTAGACATGTACGAACAACTCGGGTAATGTCTAAGTGATTGGAACCGTATTCGAAGCAATGATCAGCTGATCCTGGTGCAGCTATAGGACTCAACTCTGCTAAGAAAATTGCGACGCCGCAGGCGACAAAATACATGTTTTTAGTGCAAATACGCATTGAGCCTTCAGGACAAAATATTAATACACAAGAAATTTGTATGAAACACCATTCTTACCTTGCGCAACCCGACAGAGGTAGATACGCCCGGAGCTATAGAGATCCCCTCGTCCTCGGGGAACGGCATCGAGTTGCGGGGGTGGATGAGCACCCTGGCTCCAGCTGATGGGGACAGGGCGGGGATGTACTCTTCCTGGTCCAGATACAGCTCCAGGGACAGACCTGGGTGTAAAGGACAGTACAGACACGCGCGGACACACCTATTTGGGTGAGGGGGTGCGGTGATCAGGGGGTGAGGGGGTTGGTTGTGACTTTTAAAACATATTAGAGTGATTTAGTTATACTGATTGTTTGTATGTCTATATATATCACATTAATTGAGTGACATGTATGTATGTATGTATGTATGTATGTATGTATGTATGTATGTATGTGTGTGTGTGTGTGTGTGTATGTATGTATGTGTGTGTGTGTGTATGTATGTATTTATATATGTATTTATGTTATTTATGTATGTATGTGTGTGCATGTGTATGTCTGTGTGTGTATGTGTATGTTTGTGTATGTATGTGTGTTTGTGTGTGTGTTTGTGTGTGTGTGTGTGTGTGTGTGTGTGTGTGTGTGTGTGTGTGTGTGTGTGTGTGTGTGTGTGTGTGTGTGTGTGTGTGTGTGTGTGTGTGTGTGTGTGTGTGTGTGTGTGTGTGCAAGTGTGTGTGTGTGTGCAAGTGTGCAAGTGTATGTGGGTGCGTACTTGTAGTTTGTAAACTTTCATCTAACATAGCACACTGGAATCTGTTGACGTCTATATGACGCACAAGTTCTGCTTGGTTTATTTGATATATAAACAAATAATACAGAGAGACGTGTATCCTGAAATCATTGCAAGCAGCGTTAATCGTTTGTGTTAATTGTAAAGGTGGATTAAGTGAAAGCAATTATCATTCGGGACAATCATGTGATGTTTATGATCGTGATACATCCACCATTGGCACTAAATACCCTTCATTTCAATGAACTTACATTGTCCAGATGTATCGTAACCATAGTAGCAGAGTAACACATGCACACCTCAATAGCCGTGTGAGTCAGTTAACGCCGTTTGTTCAATTACTACGATTGTATCTGGTCAAAAGTATTTGTGTATACTGATGCGCATGACGTGCATTACTCTCACGTTTCATTACTCAGTAACCCCGTCTCTCGCGCGAACAAAACCGATCGACACCGTTTAATACAGTCAGTCTGTTGGTTTGACTTGGGTTTCGGGTGACTAAACAGAGAGTGATTTACATCCATTGGTGTGTGAAGGACTTACTGAACAATCTGAATTAAGCCGATAGATGGTATGGCTGGAATGAATGAAGGGGCTTATTGTGAGAAACAAGAACCTTTCGTGAACATGTTGATTTAAGATTTTATTATGGAAAGGTAAATACCATTAGTGGTCATCATTTTGGACTTCCACAACATTGATTGACTCTGATTGATGGACTCTGTGTCCGTTTCGCATTGACCCTTGTGAATGAGATGGGCTTATAATCATGTGGGAGACAATGTAAACATACACTGCCTCAAACAGGTTTCAGTGTTGGTCCATTAACGTACAATAATAGCTCCTGAGTATCAGAATTTGTATTCAGTGGTAAGATCACGATGGAGATGTGTGATTATTGTTAATTATTCTGCAATATTCCAGAATATCACGAGGGGGACACCTGAGATGGGCTTCACACATTTTATACATGTGAAGAATCGAACCCGTGTATTCGGCGTGACAAGGGAAGATTGTAACCACGAGGCTACCTTATTTACGCACCCTCGTTGAAGATGTAATACACGTACTTTTGGAATGGCCGCTGTATGACGGTTTACGCATAGATGTAACAGTATCACTATAACGGGGATACATAGTGCATGTTTATGTATTACGTATTCTGTTTTATGTACATTATCAAATGTTCATTGTATCACCACTACCACCACCACTACCACCACCACTACCACCACCACCACAACAACAACAACCACCACAATCACAATCACTACCAACACTACCACCACAACAATCACTTCCAACACCACCACTTCTACTACCAACAACAACAACAACCACTAGCACCACCACCACAACAACAACAACCAACAACAACATCACTACCACCACCGCAACAACTACCACCATCATCACTACCAATACCACCACTACTACTACCAACACCAACACTACCACCACAACAACAACAACCACCAGCATCACTACCACCACCACCACCACCACAACAACAACAACAACCAACAACATCACTACCACCACCACAAAAACTACCACCATCATCACTACCAACACCACCACTACTACCACCACCACCACTACCACCACGGCCGCCGCCGCCACTACAACCACCACCGCAACAACAACCACTACAACCACCACCACCACTACAACCACCACCACTACAACCCCCACTACCACCACCACCACTACAACCACCACCACTACCATCACCACAACTACAACCACCACTACCACCACAACCTCTTAAACCACCACCACCACCACCACCACCACCAGTTAATGTACATACGAGGTCTGGTCATAAAGTTCTAAGCCTGACTTACTTTCAACTACTGGCCATAACAAAATGAACGAGTCAGTGTAGTACAGTGTTTGAGTAGTTCATTGCGATATGAAAAGTGTATTGAAAAGCAGGAGATTATTTTGAAAAATATAACTAATAACACTTTCAAATATGCTTGTTTTGTTTGTTAGGCTTTGCACTTTTTTACCAGCCCTCGTATTTCATGCACAACACAATGAAAGACTGACAGTATTCGTTATATTCAGACGGTTTCTTGTTATATTCAAATATAACCTTGAGGAAAAACACAAGCGATCTCACACAACATTCGATCTCACACAAGTGTCAGTACGCAGAAACACAATAGGTCGGTGTTGTCACAGCACAAGATGACTTAACAGTAACTATTCGAAACCAATAATCAACACCCACTATTAATATCCGTTATTATGAACCTTTTGAAAGGTATTAGCATGTGTAAAGTTGTAAACATGAACTACCATATGTTCTCCTTTCTCAACACAAATAATGTCGGTGGCATCGCCGAGCGTGGGACACAAATTGACTGAACAACAAATCAGCTCGGAATACCTTCTGCGTTTTAATGATTGAAATACGACTTATACCTGACAGCCATGTCTTTCCAATTATACTAGAAATGGTTCGTATTCCGGGAACAGCCCCTTATTTTGTTGTATGCCTTTAACTCACCAAACAGAACGCATATTGTACACAGAAAGACGTGTGTTGACAATTACATTCAATAAGAGAGTCTCCCATGACGAACCAGTTAAATAAACTGAGGGATAAAAGAAAGAATTACAGAGTTTGTTTTTAATATAAGTGAAATTGAAGTGTTGCGAATGTTGGTTATGTCTATTTAACTATCACTCATTCCTGCAACAGTTTGTGAAAACGTAATTTGTGGCTGGGTAATTTTGTGTAAAAAGATTTGATTCAATGAAGTCTTTGGGTAAGGAATGAATTTGCAACCACATGAACCATACGATGTCCGAAATGTTGTAAATATGTGCCGAAAAGCAAATTGATTGAGTTGTGGGTTGTCTTTTAAAGGTTTTCAAAAATTTTAAATCAATTTATATTTCAATAAATAAAATATTCTTTGAGTGCTGACCAAGCGCCATTACAAATGACTTGTTGGATATAATATAGCTAAAGTAAGATATTTTCATTTGAAAAATCAAACATATGATAAAATCAGCTAAGGATCCTAGCTTTCAATACACCTTGCCATTTTGAGCATGTATTTGTATATGGATATTGCAATAAAAAATAAAGAAAATACATTGAGATGTACATCAGTGCATACGCTGATGTAGGCTATGTGATGCAACATTTAATTTAGTGAAAACTAAATTATATACTATTTGCTTTGGAGACAACCCCAAATTAAGCAAGTCAAATACATTAATATCCCAATGTTTAAGCGACCATCACGACTTACCGACCCCATACTTTATTTAAAGTGAGGTTTGGATTTAAGTTGAGGTTTAGATTGTGCTTGAGGCTGGGTTCGACTGAGGTTGAGGTGAAGATTAATTCAGAAGTGATGATAGTTACCGATTTCAAGAATTCCATTGTTGAAGAATACATGGGAAATCCAATATACGCCCATCAAAGACACTAAGCGAATGCAGTTTTATCAATCAACACAATGGGATAGTTTTTCACGTCCCGTATTACACCCGTAACATCAATAATAGATAACAATACGTAATTTGCTCTGTGAACAGGTTTCCTTACATCTATTTGTAGTGTTAGCCTAAGCTGTTTAATTCACCGTTGACAACAAGGGAATTGTGGTGGTAGTTAATGAGTTTCTAACATTATATTGGTGACCGTACCGGCAAACAATCAGCAATATACTGATCATACTGTATACCAGGTTTAGGTTACCTGTGTATTGTGTGGTATCCTGTCACATTCATATTGATTCCATTACATAAAACTGCTCTTTAGGTGTGAGCATCGTGATGAAAAGCGTCTTTGCCCGAGTCGACTGAAGAACAAGGTTCACCTTTATCTTATCATACAGTTGTCTAGCAATATCACTGCACCTAAGGTACCACCAATTCCAGACTTTAAGAGGAAAGAAAAAGACAGAACCCTTTCCAAATACATAAGAAACCTTTGTTAAAAGCAAATTCGATTGTACATTCCGATCTTTTCATGAGCATGTGTTTATGAATCACTAGCAAATAGTGATGATACCAGCTGTTGGTGAAAAGGGCTTATTCTGCCACATCGGGAGTACCCGCCACAAACAGATGCAAGGCAAGTCAGTTTTTCGCGGGAACGTGTGTACCAAGTCAAAATAGTTTGCTAATTGGATCAGAAATTCCGATTCACATGCTTAAATAAACAGATCTGCAAGAAGGAGAGTGGAATTATTGCCCAGGACGATGCCCAATTCTTGCCTGAATGTCTTACCCCCAAATGTAACATTCATGTTATCGATGAGAAAGTCCAGTATTTCACATATTGTTTTCTCAATACACTTCAGGTGACATTTGCTTTCATTTTGATAAATTGTTCCGAACCTCTGAATATAAATATGTAACTGTATCTATGGTCATTACGTTAAGTAACAAAATCCACTTGGACTTTGGCATGAATTTTTTCCTTAAAGTTTCTCATGCGGGAAAGTGGTGTACAAAGTTGAAAAATCTAATGTTTGACAGAATTGACCTTAGTTCTTTTCTGAGATTGCAAACAATCTAGCAAAATCTTTGAGGTTTTGAAAATCCACATGGTATTAATTCCACGCTTCAAATACTTTCTGTGAATATAAAGAAAGTCCTTCCTTTATTATATAAAGGCCTGTGGATAATATTTTCGACAGGGGTTTGGTGGTACATTTGCTGAACCCAGCAATATATCTCAGGAGCTTTGGGATCCAGAACAAAGGAGGAAAGGACATCATCTTCAGGTTTTAGAGTCAAGTCAAATGTCACCAGTGCTGATGCGTGGTTATGGCGGATTTCGTCCTCAGTTAACATACTGACCTTATATGTGATATTTTGTATACGTCATCATTCACTTTATTCAGATGTATTGTAGGCCATAGGCCCATGATACAATGGTTACAGTGTGGTAATGGGAGTTGGAGATCCCAACAGACTTTGCCTTAGATTCATAGCTTTCAGAATATACATGGCTAGTTTCTTAACAGTAAATGGGTTGGTAGATGACATTAAAATATTGTACTTATGTCTTGTCGGGAACTCATAATAATGCAAGGATATATATTCTGACCTCAAAGCTTGATAACAATCACAAATTAAAATAAAGTGATACTCATCTTCGATATAACCACATTTACAGACAGTACAAACTCTTTCTTCTCTAGGTTCCTTGTTATGTCTACCTGATTCAATTCTTAGATGATGAGAACTACATCTGAAACGTGCCATAATACTTCTAAATTTATCACATGATAGCCTTGTAATATACATTTCAACACCAAATGTTTGCTTATACAAAGAATAATAATATGATTTCGAACTTTCATGTATAGCTGAATGCCAGTCTTGTTGGTACGATAATTTTAGCCTCACAAAAAAATCCTTTATGAACAAAGGTATATTTGCAACACACTGTTGATCCCATATAAAACCAAATCCTGCTGACACAATTATGTGTCTAATTTTGGAAACCCAGTTTACTTTACCATTACTTACAGCTTGCAGTTGCATATTATAGCATTTCTTTACATATCTAGATTCTGGCATTTTCAAAATTTTGCACCAATATTTAACAACTCTTTTATAAGCATAGATGTATAGAGGATATCGGCAACATTCACCTCTTATAACGTGATTTGAGGTGGAGACCTTAACACCTAAAAAGCGCTTACAAGCCATCATGTGGATACTTTCAATATCATTACAAATTTCAGGACTCAGACCCCATATTTCTGCTCCATATAGCAAAATTGGGCTAATTTTGGTATCAAATATTTTAAAAAATAAATCAAAGGGTATGGGCTTAAAGTTGGACAGAGATTTCAGTATGCCACATAGTACTTTCTTAGCTTGTAGTGCTGCAACCTTAACATGTTTACCCCATGATAAAGTTCTTGTATACGTCTTTTTCCAAGTTCTTTGATCAAACCAACAAAGAAGTGATGTGTATATATGATGATGATCCTTTTAGTACTTGTCATTAGGAACAACTATAAACTTTTCATGGTGGGCATCAGATTTTTGATGACAGGGGGCTGTGACAGAAAGGGTTTGTACCAATACTGTTTATCTCTTGTTAGTTTTGTACATGTATATCTCTGGAGCTTTGGAATCCAGTACAAAGAGGAAAGGACATTTCTTCAGGTTTTAGAGTCAAGTTTAAATTTGATAGTACTGATGCATAATTTTCGCCGATTCTTCCAAAGTTAACAGTTAACATAAAAGAATGATCCGACACATTGAAAAGAAATGATGAAAAATAACTATGCCATCTAATACTATATAATTATTTAATGTTAATTGAAATCATTATTTGCAAATGTATGCAAAACAAACCACAAAGATATCCTAAAAAAGGTGTATGTTGAGAATATCAGTAAATGGCCTAATGTTCTAATTTGTATAAATGTTTATCCAGCGTTGGAGTAAAAGATATGACAAACGTGTCCAAATTTATCAATACCATCTTTAGAAATGTTGAAGCTGTTACAAAACGTGTATGAGGTTCACTTTCATTTTGTCATATTTCAACTAACTAACAACAACATAACTTTCAATCTCTATACGTATTTGCACAATACCCCTGTCATCTTGATATTATTATTATTATTATTATTATTATTATTATTATTATAATATGAATTTATGATATATTTTTTCTCATGTATCACCGTTGGTGAGTTTTTCTGAGAAAAAAACTGAACTGAACTGACAGTTCGAGCAACAATCATCAACTTTGGGGCACGATGAAACAGAATCAACCAGGTCACACACTGACCACCCTTCATTTATCGCCTCTTTCGACCAACATGGGGCTGGAGTCCCTACGGTGGTAAAGAGATATGAGTATAAGGTAATATGTCTCAAAACATGGTGCATGAATGAAAGATAAGTTATTACCATAACCGGGACCAGTAAACTTTGTCACGACCTTCTTTCCGTTTCCCTCGGCGTTGAACGTGTAACAGTTGCCATATTTGTGACTAACAAAGGTAGTAAAGTTCCTGAAAATGGGATTAGTACACCTATATACAATGTCAACACATTTATGAGGTCACTTTTATGAACTGTTTCATGTATGAAGGATTATCAACATTAGAGGTTTGATTACAGTCTTTTTCGAGTTTTGAGAGAAATATAAATGCAAACTTAATATCTGACATCTTAATTGAAAGAAATCAAACAAAGATCCTTAATTCAGCCAGGGTTCAGGTTTAAAAAGTGAAATCGCCAAAGATGGAAACTGGAAAAAGATCTTTGTAACAAAATACATGAAAATGTTATGTTTTAAAAACATTAAAATGGATTAAGATTATGATAGTGCAAGTCCTATACGAACGTGATTCCAAAATAAATCTGAAATATTACTGTTATAGGAAATATATTAACTTTTGACACAAGAATCATTTTGTGAAATACATACCGAGGCGAACAAGCGAAACCTGCCATTTTGCAGTCAATAAAGAAGTTATTAGCTGGATGGCCTCCATTAATCACGATGGACTCATTATGTGTCTTGGAGAAGGTAGCATAGGCCATTGAGGCTATATACTCTCTGTCCTTATCTTCATAAAACTGAGTAGCCACGTTACTTCGTTCCAGCATATCCCATTTATTGAAGGTATTTTCCTTCAAGAAATCGGTGAGATCTGTTGCTTGTCTCCTTTTTCTTATTTTCGGCGGAGGTCCTTCTCCGCCACTGACTGGGGTCGTTTCGAGTGGATCTCCGCCCGTCATGCCTAATGTAGGGTCAGAGAAATCGCCACCATGTGTTGTTAAGGATGAGGATGAAGATGCCGTTTGGGCAGACCCAAATGGAGCAGGATCTCCGCTTTTTGTAGTTGTATCAAGACCTCCGCCTGTCGTGACAGACGCAGAGCTTGTGGCTAGGCCAGAGGGAACGTTGGCATTTGTTGACGAAGAAGACACCGATGATGTAGTTGTCGATGCATCAGACGGAGGATTTGTTGCCACGCCAGGAGACGAACCAATCGCTGTGTTTATATTTGATCCCGAGAATGTGTTTTGGTTCGGCGTCCAAGTTGTTATTGGATCAGGGGACATTCCCATACGTGGCCCCATCTCTATGGCTGGAACCAGAGGTCATGCACATATATGTAATTCACAGCGTTCAGAACCAAAAATGGATGAAAATTGTGTATTCCACCCCGGAACCACAAACAGTCATAATGTTTGGTATTGTTAGTCGATGTATTCCTCTATAGTCTTAAGACATTATTTGTGAAATCCTTACCGCGTGAGCCTGAATAACCACTTTGTTGCAGACAACATAAACGAGTGCAGATTTTTACATAATAAATCATCATGCCGACATACTTCAGAAAACCTCAGAAACGCAAACCAAACAAAGCTCATTAAAATCGGACCTTAGTTCTCGCTATCGCTAAACAAAGATCTGAAGACATTCCATTAGGGGTCACGTCAGAACGACCTTCCTTCCAACTAATCAGAGCGTCGCTTACCAGATTATGAAAGTGACAGTCGGAATGTGATTTCTAATCATGCAACCTCGAAAACTTTAACTCGGGGTATTCCGAACGATAGTTACGGGTTTAACGACTAAATCCATACAATCTAGACCATCTATTAGTCATTCAAGAATGTTCTTTTGTTCAGGTTTCAAATTTGTAATCGAGAATTTATCAAAATATGTTTCGAAGCGTAGTCGCCAATTTGAAATTAGTGCCGTAAAGCACGAGAAAGCTGCCCTCTGATTGGTCATTCCATTGGTTGGTCAAAGTTCGTGGACGTGACCCGTAATAGTGTGCCCTCAGATCTTTGTTTAGCGGAAGCGAGAATTGAGATCTGATTTTAATGAGATTGAAACCAAACTAGAACTACTGTATATTGTATCGTCGCAACAGTTTTTATCTACTGACCTACATGTTCATTGGTATATTATTTAATATTGGGTTTAAAATTCATGGTAGGTTTTTGTTTGGCCTGTTAATCCTCTGCACTCAGTTGATCTGACAAGAAGAGGGCGACGTCCAGTGATTCATCCACAGGACAAACAGAGGGTACACAGATTCAGTGAGTGGCCAACAAATTGGCTATTCTAAGATATTGTGGAATATTGATAAATTTGATTTAATGATACATTGAAAGCATTATACCAATGAGGTGTATAAAATTGTTAATATATGTATTGTACAACTGTACTCGCATTGTCAATATACTAGTAATTAAGGTATACCTTATAGACAGAGAGACAGTATATTCTTTTTACGAAATCTGTTGAGACATAAATTGATCTAATGTTTCAGCTGTTTCAATGAAGAATACTATACAGTTATACCTAGAGTTGGAGTGGTTGGACTGTACATGTATACCCAAGTCGCATTTAAATACAACGAATACCTGGTCAGTTAGATCTTTTACAAAAAGGTATTATTCAAGATTGACCAAATAAACATGTTCTCGGTAGCTATTTTTGTATCACTTTAATTGTATGGCATATTCATTGACTTAAGACGTGAGTCCCGAATCTTCACATTTAATTATTATTAATTATACTTACGATCTTGTGGTTGTTGCTTGGCTTGCCAATCGTCATAGTAGTTATCCTTGAATGCGGTGTATAGCATATCTTGCGACTCAAGCTGCATAAAGGATCCGAGATCGGCATAGGGCCTCTCCATTAGCTTTGATTGCTTGAGCGGGTTCAAATTACATACGGTAACACTGGGGAATTCTATTTCCTGTGCCGCCACCAAGTCCATCTTAACTTCCATGGGGTAGTTGAAGTACCGCTCCAGGAGCCAGTAACACTGAACTGACAGCCACGCCAGCATCCCCAGAAACACCACCAACCACGCAAGGCGCTTTACCAGGGATGTAGCGTTGTAGATTCGAACCAGAGCAGTGAAACTGGTTTCCTGAAAGAACTTCTTAAATTGTTCTTTTACGTTGCCAGTTTTCATTTCCTCTTCCCCGCGGTAAACAAAGGCTTCAGGGATACCGTTCTTCTGAGACCTGGCTCTTGGCGGCGCCATCATTGTTGAAGGCTGGGAGTTTCTTCGGCGTGGAGCAATTGTTAAATTTGTTAATGTTGAAATGTCCTCAAAGAGCCCGACTGAGCTTGTATCACATCATAAAGAAACTTAAAAACTCAATACCTCGATAATAATGTCCAGCTTGAGTTGTAAATAAATTACATCATGTACAGAGTTCAAATGATATGTGGACAATCTTCAGTATATCAACACAAATGTAATGGACACTTCAACTGACGTGTCTAAACTCTTGCCATGGTCGTGTCATCGTGCCAACATCTAGGTTCACCTTCGTTCCCTTCAGTCTCTATATATCACCCCGACGGTGGGTTTAACGCATTAACGTACATTGCTAAAAGCAATCAATGAGTGCTTGCAATAAAGGTGGGCTGGCAAATCAATCGAGAAACCACATGAATATGTTGCCATTGGGTAAATACACCATAATGTGGCGGTTGTAAATAACCTTTACCTTGGTACCCGCATGCGATTTACCCAATGGGCAATGTGGGTGTGATGGGATCGTCATGTTATTATACAAATAAAATCATGTAAATTCCTTATTGGGATTTACGGGTAAGGGAAGCTACCTCATTCAAAGCGCAGGATGGCTCTATTGTCCATGCATGGGTTGCATGAACCCAGCGTAACAGTAAACACATGATGCATCAGTCAGTGATGGGATGATCCAGTAAATTGGTTCCCATATGTGCGATGATATTGTTTCATCACAAATAGGTATTAAGCATGTTACTATCGACAAATTATGATATTTTTAATGATTTTCTCTCTCTCTTGTCGGAAGTTGGTAATGAATCCCATGTTTACATAATTCGGATATTGTAAACTATCAAATGCTGACGAGTATAATGTATGTTTGCTGTGACTAGTTATAATCACATTGCTTTTGGTTGTGATAAACATTGAATTCATAAGCACTGAAAGTCGAGACCGAAAGAGTGTTACAATGCAACGGTGAAACTTCCATATTTAAGTCATGTGAGGGAAAAAGTCTCATATAGACTCCCTGGGTAAGAATACTTAAAACTTGCTCCCCCGGTTATGTGCTTTTGTGGAAATGAATTTTAGAAGAGCAATATCAGAAGAGGTGGAATATTGAATAAAACAGTAATTTGTATGCCACCTTCAACAAAATCCCGGCCAAACACTGAAAAGAGCTCACTCACACACACACACAGTCACCATGCTTGGAAACCCAGGCATGTCCTACGGTCTTCATGTGTTGGCACAGTACAGACTTGATCAATTGTTACTATTTTCACATTGTAAAAGTGGAAAGCAATGTGACTGATATTGTTTTAAGTAATAGGTAACCTTTAGAGAACCAACCTAGCTGTTTATCTGGACTTGTCGACCATTACCGATAATCACGAAGACAAACATAACATGCCTTGGAAGAATCAATAAACCACAGTATCCGATGTGACATCTCCTTCCGTCCCGCACAATGCCGGTCTTACTTCCATGCCATCATTAATTATTAATTACTTTTATCAATTCACATTCGGAAAGTTTTGGTACTTGACAAAAAAGTATATTATTCAATTAACGTTTATGAACCTGTGTAATAAATGCTTCTATATCGAAGTACTAGGACAATAGTACAGAACTGATGTGAGGAGCAGTGCAAAATCAACTGATTATTGGGATTTGAGGAGCTCATTAAACTAATATAATTGGCGATTAGAATAAATTTTCACCACATATTTATATTTACACCACCTCGGAGATCTGCTGAATGAGAAGGGAAAACATACGATGGTGCGGTGTATTTGATCGGACGTGTTAATCGATGAACACCAGGCAATTTGTCAATCCAAACAGTGTTTATTATTCTAACCAATCAGAAAGTCATTTTTCTCATGTGAAGCCTATCACAAAGTCGCCATTTGTCTCGACAAATCAAACGTGACTGTCATCAATGTCTATTACAACAGCTGATCATGCTGATATTAATTATAGTAAACACAATTATTCATTACAGTTTAAGAATGTTACATGTAGCATTATATTTTCATCAGATAGAGGATAACCAACTTGCACATATGTATATATTCCCATGATCATATATAAATCCCCACCAACCCACACAAAAAACATGCTGTATAAGAAACTAATAAACTCAAAGCCACCCTTCTTATCTGCACCCCCCTACAAAATAAATAAATAAAAATAATGATTTAAAAAATAAATGAATAACAAATAAATGAATAATGCATGCATGACGCTATATAATTAAGTGCAATAATCTTCAACGCGACGTTAAACCCCATTTCACCCCACCAGGTGCCCAGCAACATCTGATGGTCGTATTAGGCTCCTGCATGATGGGGTGGTCAGGCTCGGTAACTTGGTTGTCATCGTCCCCCAACTGCACAGGAGAGGGGGTTGCCTATAACACCATTCGCTGGTTTGTGTGACTCGCCGTCATACAGCTGTAATATTGCTGAGAGCGGCTCTAAACAACAAAACTCAATGCATGTTCGTGCACCACCTTGGCCAGTTAACACGTATTCCTGTTTGTACACTCTCTCAAAATAACTAACAGATGTGTTTCTTTAATTAGCAGCAGTGATAACATTAGTGGGAGATCTGTCAGTGTATGAACGTACTGACAGTTTCCATTTCTATCGGAATCTACTAAAACTAATAACTATTGTACGATTCCGACTGCATCACAAGCATGTGTCTATGAACCGCTATCAAATAGTGATGATACAAGGTGTTCGCGAAAAGGTGGAACCCCTAACCGGTAGAACCCGTCACAAACACATGTAAAGGCAAGTGAAGTGTTCACCTGATAAAAAACACACACGAGAACATAAGTTACAAGTCAAAATAGACAACTGCATCTGACATCATTTTGTCATTGGTACATCAAATTTGGAAATGTCCTCCACATGTCTACCATAGAAAGATGATAATGTGTTTCCCATCCTCATCAAACAATCGTTAGAATGCACTTTTTGAGCTTTTCAAAAGGAAATCCATGAAAACTAAAACCAGTGCTGAAATGCATGCATGCAAAGGGAGGCAGAAACAAAATGAACGAATACAAGTTTCCGTAATGGTGTTTGCAACTGATTAATATCATTCAAGCGACCATACGGGATATCTATAGACCCAATAAATGAGTAACTTAATCGGACAACAGAGCAAACAAATTAAGCACGTTGCCTCTACTCATATAGAGATACAAAACCATTTGAAATCTGCTTTGAGCGGTCGGTTGTATTATGCTCAAGTGGCACTTAACGTGTTGACAATCAAGGTAGCTTAGTAAGCGTGCCTCTGGTTGTTGGTTTTTAATTACACATTCCGAGGTAATAACAACTTTGTATCATGTTACTGTGACCTCGCATTGACTCTTGTGTTGACGCTGTGACAAGAGACTTGCATTGATCAGTGACTTAGATTTACTCAGTGGAACCACTCAGTTGCTACCTCTAATAACTATGTGAGTGAGGGAGTTGGGTTTTAAGCCACTTTTACCAGGATTTCAGCTTTATCTATGGTCACGACTTTTAGTAACATATGCCCCATGGATCAAGCAATGACGTTTTCCCTGAGGTTTGTGGTGTGGGATATTGGTTAGCCTCCAAGGTTGTACTGAAAGTCCATGAGTGTATAGTAATTCTATCCTCAAGATTGGCAAGTCTAGATTATGACCTGTACAAGGACGCCAGTCTCAAATAGGGACTTGTTCTTGTCATTTATATAATCTAGAAATTATGATTTAAACTAATAATTTGCCTAGGAAAATTTTGCAAGTCTAGGATATTGGTGTACAGAGTTGAAAAGTCAAATCTTTTGACACAATTGATCTAAGTTGGGTTCTTTTATCTGAATTCAAACAAATCCTTTGAGTTTTGGCGAATCCAAACATGGTATTTATACCACTGTCACAATTACTTTCTGTGAATACATTGAAGTGCTTCCTTGTTTGTATTAAGGACCATTGTTATTTTTTGCGATAGGAATTTGGTGACACATTTGCAGGACCCAGTAATGTATCTCTCTTTCTACGGATTTGGAATCCAGTACAAAAGAGGAAGTGACATCGGTTTTAGAGTCAAGGCAAATGTAGATAATGCTGATGCGTGGCATTATTTGATGTGTCACTTTTTTGACGAAACCAATAATGAAGTGATGCGTACATATAACGGTTATGTTTGTAAGACCTCGTCAGTGGGAACAACCGCACACTGTTCATGTAAGGCAGTCACACTTTAGATGGCAGCTGGCTGGGACAGAATGGGTTTGTTCCTCTGGCGGTTTGTGCATTCTGCACGTGACAGCACCAAATACTGACTTAACCACTCTGAAAGACATCTTATTGGTTTATCTTCTCTTTTGGCACATATTTGGCATATGCTTCGACAAAATGCGGAATGATTTTAAAGTTGTCATCCAAATTGGTAGGAGGCTGCTAACACTATTTCGGTCCATAACTGACGGAGGTTGTTATTGTTACAACAGAGACGTCATCTATGAGAATATGACCAACAGGTGTGGAGTAGTATGATGAGTCTTGGCAGCCAGAAGCCGTGGAAATTACGTTCCTATAATTGAACAGCTTGGATTAGATCGTGTTCGTATTGGAGAATGAAACTGTTGGTGGTTCCTGAAATTTGAAATATAGTGGGACATTTTGGGAAACTGATTTTTCCCCCCGATAATTTAACTTAACTTTAAGGCATCAACAACCTTGTTTTCAAGTTCAGGAACATATTTTTCGCACGATTGGTGGAATTGGTTTCTGATTTGGCCAAACGTTTCAAAGCAATATCAAGAACTATGCTCTCCATTCGATACTGTGCACTCTTACTGTTTGTAGAATCACCCATCAACAAAAGGTGCAGGAATCGTTTGGCTCTCTTTCAGTGACACAGAGTACGGTCTTGTTTTATCTTTGTGCAGTCCCAATGATTTCTGAAAGGGATGCAGTAAATAGTTCGAGACAATGTAACATTGATATTATTTATTACGAGATATGACTACGGAAATAAGCGTCTAGGTTGGGAGAGTGGTTCGCTTTAATTGTAACCGTACCACGGTACTAGCATCATGGCTCATTGAGGTTGTAGCACTACTTAGAGCATAACGGTACATTGATTCCTGTGTGCTGGCATCTGGGATTCAAGCGTGAGGAAGGCGGTTGTCACGACTAAACTGAACTCCGTTTTCGCCTTGAATGACAACATCGCTTTCTGTAAATAGAAGCAGATAATTACACGATTCGCAACACAAAAAGTTTATATGGGATTTTATTGAACTTAAACATATTGTGAGAAATGGACCTACAACACTCATCCTCGATTACCAAGTGTACTTCATTTCTATTGTGATGTCTACCGTGTACCCATTTGGCACCCTACCTTCGTTCCGGAAGTGGCGTCACTGGCTTACTCTCATTTATGATATCTGGGTATCGTTGGACATCGGCCAAAACCGAGTCCCAGGCAATGACTGCTCGATGCCGGCCCCCGCACCGAGAATCCAAGATGGCGGTCTCGGTACATTTACAACGGAAAATTACACGTTTAAGTTCTTCCAGGTGCCTTTATCCACTTTGAAGAATCTTACTTTATAAGATACCGTCATAACGATAATAACTGTCAGTATTCTTTCTATGAATGACATTGAATTAAGCTGATATAGAATTATGAAAAGTTGGACAAAGCCCATCTCCATCAATAAACAGCCTCCAGTGTTTATGGATGCTACAGGACGTATCAGCTCTGCACATGGGTTATCTTCTAAAGTTACCCACGAAACATTACACATTATAAAAGCAATTTCCATTTGTAATATTCCTTGAAGTTCCAAAATGTGGCCAACATACCATTCTCCCAGGGTACCCTGATGTCTTTTGAAAATAAGCACTAACTATCTCTCGCTGATGAGTTTCAATTCAAAACAAATCCAAATACCTTTTCTGAATGCGTGTTCGGCATTGATCTACATTCAAAATTGTAACCTCCATACATTCAATCCAATAACACAACTCAGACGCTGAAGACAAGTCATTTTGCTGCAAGGATATGTTTGAGACAAGGGTCGAATCGAGTATTTAAAAAGCTACAGTATCCAGGGTTATTTATCATAACAGAATGGAGATTAAATACAATGGAGATTTGAGGATGGACATTGGAGTTAGAGTCACTGTTTATGTCTAGCAGTATTTACGCACTTATCCCGTCCAAGGAAAATGAATGTTTAATGGACCCAGTGTGCTGTGATAGTGATCTCCACGGAGTAATTAATCAATAGTATAACCCCAAAGCTTTGTCAGAGAAGGATTATGTTACAACGTAGCAAGGTCCCTGATTACACGTTTTTGTTGTCCTTCGTGACAAAATGTGTGTGTCAAACATGAAAGACATCTGCTGCCACAATGACTAATGTTCTTACCTATCCTGGTTATGATGTCACGGACGGACTCCCCATTGACTGCTGTCATCTCCAGTTTGATGGGGAGCTCTACCAATCCATCGCTTAATTCCCAGAACCCATCTGCCGTGTGCTTCATAGGATGTGGTTGTCCATCGCGATCAACCATGATAGAGTTAACTGGGATTCTAGAAATAGTTAAGCACGCAGGCTTGTAATGATTGCGTGAGTTGTTTGTTTGGCCGCTATGTTTGTTTATTTGCTTATTTGTTGTTTAAAGCCGCACTTAGCAATATTCCAGCCATATGACGGCGGTCTGTATATAATCAAGTCTGGATCAGACAATCCAGTGATTGACATCATGAGCATCAATCCACGCAATTGCGATACGATGACATGCACCAACATAGGCAGGGAGCCTGAACATTCGATCTCGTTAGTCGCCTCTTACGACAAGCAAAGTCGCCTCTTACAGCAAGCATGGGTTGCTGAAGATCTGTTCTAACCGGATCTTCACGGGTCTAGACCGACGTGAACAGTATAAATGTTACATCATGGTTATCAGCTTATTGATGGAGCAAAGCCCAAAGTGATGTAGTTCGTAGGCCTACTTTACACCTGAAAAAAAATTAAGCATCCCCGAGGTAATGAATGAAAACATGTAACCTTAACTTCGTCCTCCCAAGGCAAGGGAGTTAACTCACTTTAAAAGTCCAGTTTCCACAGAAAGATATTTTGAATTATTTGTTTTTTAATCAAGGTGCTCAGGTGATTTGATGCATTTCGCGGGGTAAGGCCCGTTTTTTTTCTCAATATAGAATCTGATTATCGATCAGATCATTTTTTTTAAGCAAATGCAAGTGATATGAGAGGTGGAATCTGATTCGTCAATAGGAGGAACATAGAAGGACATAACTCGCCACTGGTGGAGTTACGGTCGAGCCTGGAAATTCCGGCCTAGTTCGGCAAGGGTGGAAACTGGACTTTTATAGTCATTTAAGTCCCTTGCCTCGGGAAGATGCCTTAATTTCAGCTGTAATGACAATGATGGCTAGGACAAGAATGGTGTTACATCATAAGTAAGGACCGTTCATGTTTGACGGTGACTTCAGAACCCAAATTGACATGCATGTACATCCCACTAATGCATTCACCAAAATGCAGTCTTTTCAGGCATCACATTTGGGTACTAGTATTTAAATCCACTGTTTTGCAATATGTAATCATCCCCCGTTAACATGGCATGAAGAGGACATCAGAGGCGCAAAGATGGCAAATATTCGGAACGCATTCCACAATGTTGTCCTTAAAAACAACAGGGCGTCAACTGGCTACCATAACAGTAATCAGCAAATTATATTATATATAGATTCTATATCCGATCTCATTTTGTGTCAGTAATTTCTTGCCATTTTCCGGCACTTGTTTCATGAGTCAGTGGAAACTGAGGGGTTGAATATCGTTTTTCCCCGGTGTGTATGTTACAGTCAATGTCTATAACTAGGCAACATGTATATTGACTAAACATTTTAGTCAATGTGTATATTGACTGATTCACTGGCAGTAGAATTGTACAAATAACTTTGAATGTCAGAATGAGCGCAAACGAATTACAAGACTGGGGGTAGTTGTTAAACCCTTTCTGTCCACGAACTTTGGATCTCATCATAAGATTAAAATAGATCCAAAATAAAGAGTCTAATTCGTTTCAGACAATCAGTCTAAATTTCAGTCAATATGTACATTACATGAGTATATCAGTCAATATACATATTGACTGAATTGGTTTGGTCAATATACATATTGTCTGATTATAGACATTGGCTGAAACATGTATACTATCATACACTACTGCCTAGGAGTTCATTGACCTAACACGCGTTGAGAACGCATGTAACACGCATGTGACACGGATGCTCAACGGGTTGCACACGAGTTGGTCACCCGTTGAACATGCGTGTGCAACGGTGTGCAGCGCGTGTGCAACCCGTTGAGCACGCTTGGGTCACTCGTTGCACATGCGTGTGCCATGCATGTAGCACGGGACCAGGCTTCAGTCAAATTTGACAAATGTATCAAATGAATAGTGAGATAAAACAAAACAGTGAGATGTGAATCTTGAGTAAATAAGGAGCCATTGACCTGTGTTCACCAGACCATAAACACAAGGTCGGCCCGTCTTTATAAGTGTTCGGTTGCTGGACATTTATGGCATGGCCCATTCCACGAGGGTCCAGTCTCGCCATTGGGACTAGCCGACAGTAGAACAGTAGTGAATTTAGATGCGAGTTTATTGCTAGGGGAACACCGAGTTGACACGATTGTCGCAGGTTGGTAAATGTTCGCCATTAATGAAGTCATTGTTTGTGGATTGCGGACATATTCGTTTTAGGTTTTGCCAACATAAGTCATTCCAGGTGATTGCAAATATTACGCTTTTCGTACGTCAAATGTATGCTTTAGGTCGTACAATTATGATATAGATGTCACCACTACTAATGTCTTATTTTTTCACGTAGGGATATGTCCCATTTCCCCACTCCTAACTTTCTGTTTTGTATTTTGTAAGAATTAATAAGAGAATGTTTTGTGTGGGATTCTAATGTGTATCACTAATTCTAAGAGAAGATTGGTAATGAATATGAACAGCCATGTTGTCTGACTTTGATAGAATTTGAGATCTTCACAATCACCGGTAGACTAACATTTAGTCTCTGAAATCTTATATTACACAATATCCTTCTTGACTCTAAAAATAAAAATAAAATTCCCTATGCTGATTTCAGAATAGAGCTAGCTTGTATGCATTTCTAGATTATGTTTTTTTTCATAAAATAAATATATTCCACGGTCATGGTGCAGGACTAAATCACCGGGTGTGACCATGTACACAGAATCTCGTTTGGGTTTGTGATGTTAACACTTGCCCAATGACCATAATGAGTATTGCAAGGGATACCAAAGGTAACAGTTTATTATTAGAGGAAATTTGTTTGTGGGTAATCCTTTCACGTTGATGGAAGGAAGCCACTCAACCAGGTGGTGACAACGGTTATGCGCAAGACTCGGAATCGCGAAAAGATCACTAGTGATATTGATGGTGGCTGGACATGCAGCATACATCATGTCCAGTGTATGCAGGGACCTCGTCTTTGTTTCACTTGGTATTTGAAACTTTGATATACAAGGCTAAGGCCACCACGCCATTCACAGGTGCATATGTCTATTTACAATGAAGTTGTTTGGCGTTCCCAGTATTTATATACCATCTTACTGATTACTTGTTAAGGTCACTGCAAGCGCTTTAATTATTTAAATTTCAGTAAACTGAGTTTATTCACATGCTAGCTTTCATAGATTCAAGCTTAGTTAGAATCCTTGTTTATCGGCGAACTGGTCTTCCAACTGGTGACACTTTAGTGATGGATGAAGTTTAATACTTTTGGACTAAATGTAACATGGCTGCTTTTACATTTCTTATACAGGTGCTTAACTGCCTCAGTAGTTCATGATCAATAACATTTCTTATTGTGTAAACAAATCAGTCACGTTTGCAACAAAAGATTAATAAGTTGATAAATTTGGACTGCAATTACCGATTAACAACTTAAGACATAGAGACAGGGAGTTCATATATAACCAAAGTTATGGTCCTGTTGAGACACTTGACGTTGGAGTAAATGACAGCAACTAATTTGAACATTCCCCAGTAATATTATACCATACGTCATTACCCATAACCGTGCGAGAGACAATTCCCAGCTATATATTGTAAGGTCAATCGCTTTTGGCATTTTTAAGAATAAACTCACTTTAAGGCACTTGGCAAGTCAAAACTGGCCGCCCTGATTATGTTTTTCAGTTTGACACCAATTTTGCTCGTGGATTTCAGAAATATATATTTGTTACCTAGATGTTATTACGATAGGCGAATATGTCCACAGTTTGTTTAATTGTAAAAAAAACGGGAGTTAAAAAGCTATCAACGTTTTCTTTTATTGAACATAATATTTTCATTGTATTGATGTAAATAATCTAGCCTGCTGCCCATGTAACTTAAACATAAGTAAGGATAAGATTTATGAATGAACAACTTCTTTATTACAATTAAGAGCGACGTTCCGGCGTAGGTTCTAACACCGTTATCAAGCAAGTTTACCAACACCGAAAGAAGTTGTTCATCCATAAATCTTATCCTTACGTAGTACTGCAACTTCTACATGCCTATCAAAGAAGTAACTTAAACACATATATGTATGATCTTCACTTGCCACTGTCTGTGGCCTGAAAAGCAAATAAAGTTATGTCTTATGACCTCTATTATCCCTGCTGACGCTATCATAATGTTCAATTTCAGTCTGCCACACCACGCGTGAATAAGCGTCATACAAGTGTTGATAAAGTACACTGACGCACGCGTTATACAAGTGTTGATAAACCACACTGACGCAATAAAGCAAAAAAATAGTTGGTGTGGGCAAATACCTGGCTTGTAGACATGAAACATTCTAGTTAAGTGGGATACACTGGGCTACACATACATAACAAAACCCCAATGACAGATGAATTGGTGCCTTGATATGCAACAGGAAAGTATCTTGTTTATTTCCAGGCCATCCTGATAATCTTTTACTTCTACTACATGCATGGTTGGAGGCGAGATCAAAGGCGCCGCCCAGCATTTATTAGACAATAGACCGAACCACCACCCCACCCTGTAGGTAGGGATTATATAATCGGTGCGCACATAACTGTCTACCGCGGGGTTTGATGCGGTGTCAGTGTCGAATGATTTAGTGATAGTTGTGAAAAA
Organism: Haliotis rufescens; assembly: GCF_023055435.1. Lineage (NCBI taxonomy): Eukaryota > Metazoa > Mollusca > Gastropoda > Lepetellida > Haliotidae > Haliotis > Haliotis rufescens. The sequence goes on along the minus strand of NW_025963779.1, from coordinate 51,650,105 downwards.
AAATCGTTGTATAACGTATTTTTGTGTTACTAACTATATCCCTTATTTGCTAACATTTAAGTAGATACACGAGAGTTTGGACACTGGCTGTATAACACCACATGCGGTTTGATATTAGTCTCTGACATGACAGATTAGGTTAAACACAAAAGTTTGCTTTTAACATAAAGTATTGTGAGAACTGGGGAGCCAATAAAGTATTACACCTATTCACACACGGAAGCATATTATAGTTGATATAGTATATGTTTTCAATAATCTGAACACATGCATATAAACAATAAGCAAATTAACAAGTCCAATAAAAAATCTTTGTTGCATGTTAATGTTTTTTTGTTTTCACCTTGCCTTAATATATTATAACAGAGTAAGAGAAGGTTTGGGATTCCTCTTGAAAGTTCTAAAATAACAACTGTTCTTTACTGAACAGAGAGTTTTTTATGATAAAAACATTGACTATCAATTTCTTCTCATTTTCAAATGTAGTTCACTTCAAATTTCTTATCTTTTTCTAAACTGTTAAGAAAAACGGTAACGTGATCACAAGGAAATAGGCCTGTTCCATTAGTTATTGGAAACCTTTAGGAAAATATTTCCTTTCTCCCTTAATCCCATCTTTCATGCACTCAAAATGTCAAACGTATACTTAGATAAAATCTTCATATAATCCATACAATAAATAATGTTTATTAATTAAGATATGGACGTGTGTAGGGAACAGTCCCTTTGAATATTTATGCTTTAAACACAAATTTATGTACAACTTGACAGGTTATAATAATATGAATATCAAAATCACTGAACTGTCACCAGTTGGAAGTTGTTACAGATAAACACGGATTCTAACCAAGTCTGATCTTCTTTTACATAGAATGCATGAGTGACTTTTTTCCATCAGAATTACACACAGGGGAGGAAAAGGGCTAAAAATCCTGAATATAACCTGTATACATGGTATTAAGTATTTACTATCCATTTCCTTTAATAATAAAATGTTACCTTTGGCAAGCTCCAATACTCAGCAGGACCATTTGGGCAATTGTAAAAAATCACAACCCTTATGTTAAACTGTCCACGTGGTCACACCCAGTGATTGTTAAGATATCACATCCTAGCTACAGTCAGACAACATGACAGTCTATATTCATTTCCAGTATCCTCCAATAAATAGTGGGTAATGTCAGAGTGAAACCCTCTGAAAAGATACGTCAAGTCCCCCACCAAACATCCTCTCGTTTAACAAAAAACAACAACAAAAAGTTGGGTGTGGGGAAATGTCCAGTATTGAATAGCAAGAGAACTATTTTTGTCGTAACGAGTTACGTTTTTTTTTCTGAATACCCTTGTGGACCTTCTATTATAAGAAATATATCTTTTTGTAGACCTTTCAATTCAGGTGTTTATATGCTACTAACGTTTAAATGTATCTTATTTTACCGTTTCAAAAGGTGTTGAAACATGTTACTGTGTCCAACGTATTTAAGTCTATCTCCACACGCTTCGCTTGTTACAATAACATTCATATATTATCATCATCAATTATAGCTTTTACGTCGACTTAACAGTCTTGTATATCGTACACACACACACACACACACACACACACACACACACACACACACACACACACACACACACACACACACACACAGTACGATGTATAGCATAAGTATATACACTTAAAACTAGACACATGTTAACGATAATAATGACAGAGACAAAAACTAGACACATGTTAACGATAATAATGACAGAGACATTAATAAACGCAGGTCGGGTCAGTATAATTTCATTGGTTAATTATAAGTTGCCATTTTGTAAACAGTTTTTGAAAAGATGGAAGAAATGATGGTGCAGAAAAAAGACTAGCAATTAACACTGTAACCGTGATGCAATCGCGTTACTGAATAATCCACAAAGAAAAATATATAGGGCGCCTTTTTACTATTTATTCCATATTTTATATCAATAATTCATTTATAGGTACCAAAGAATGAATTTATATCACAAATATGATTTTATTATTCCATGAATTGTTTATTGATATCGCAAATCGATTTTTAGATATCAATAACAGAATTTATCAAATAATGTACTTTATCATCTAAAAAATCGAATAAGGTATGATATCTATAGCTTTCGCCTCCGTGACCTTATGCACAATTTTTAGAATAACATATGTATCTTGTTATAATTGTATTTTTATGCGATTTGAATATTTATATTAACTATTGTACTTACGCAATGTACTACGTTTTACGTGAGACGTTTGATATTTACATGTCACCATATATTACCATTATTGCTTGTTAGCTAAACACAATTGACAAATACTCAAAAACAAATGACTAGTAAACTAATAATGTACGTTGGAAATAATATATTGTCAATGCCAAAGTGATGTATCAAGGATCAAGTAGAAGATATATTGACAGTAGCGCTGGGAAACTATTCAACAAGCCCGTGAAAACAAAAGTGCATTTGCTCAATGCTCATTATGCAACGGCGATCTTATACACAACCCCGCGCTCACGTCTACAGGTCTCTTCCTGTGGTACGGTAATTAGTAGAACCCTCTCGTTCAAGTGTATCTTCCATGATATAACCTACTCTCATTAATTAAATGCTGCTCTTTTCCAGCGTCACGGCTATGGAGTTGAGACAAAGAGACCCAAACATCATAATGTAATTAGGGTCCAATAAAAACAATGCCCCGCCAAACCTCATAAACATGATCAATGAAAGCCGTACTACAGATATTAAATGTCAAATCAGAAAAAAACACCATTTGAATGGCAATAACATTTACTAGGATCGTGTATTCTCTTGACACCATCGCAAAACATCATGTAGAAGCCACACCAGTACTCATATTTTCCTACAAAATCACACATCTAAAAATGAGACATCAGCAAATACAAACAATAACATGTGTATTAGCATTTTTCGTCAGGATATCAAAAATGTCTCTCCTTGTTACCACCACCAAGTTCAGCCTAACATGGGTCCTCCTTTGGTCAAAAAATTGTTCCCCCTCTAATGAGTGTGTCACGCGTTGCACACGAGTGACGAACGGGGTGCACACGGGTTGCGTAACGCGGTGTCCATGCGTTTAAGGGGAATGAACTTCTAGGCAGTTGTGTACATCGGCGAAACCCACAGGCACTTGTGAGGTACTATTTATTTGCTTGCTTTTTAACGCCGTACTCTGCACAATTCCAGCTATATGACGGCGGTCTGGAAATAACCGAGTCTGGACCAGACAATCTAGGGATTGATATTCTGAGTACGCCCCACACCATACGATGACACTCAATCAACCAATTCACTGTGATTGACCACCCGATCCATTTTGTTACCTCTCAAGACAGGCATCAGTTGTTGTTGGGACCAATTCTAACTTGGAGTTTGGTGGTAAAATGACACTGATAAATCGCTCATTATCGGTGCGAATCCAAACAAAATCGGCGGATACTTACACGTCTAAAGGGATGGGGCTTAACATAAACCATTCACCCGTTTACTTGAATGCAACATCAATGTCAATTTCTTATTTTAGAAAGAAATAGAACACTGCGGCATAGGTAATTCTAAGAAGCAAGGCTGTAGGTTACCGTAATATCTCATGTGTTACAAGCAAGGCTATTCTCGTGGAGTGGTCATATTAGAAAGTGATACACATGAAGATGATACAAGCAAGTGGTTATGGTAAAGGACATGGCGATACGACTGGACAGATGTGTTACTGACCTTGCATTCCTGACCTGGAGCTTGATGTACCATGGGTTACTTCCTTGAAACTTATACTCTATTTTGGTGTTTCCGACCGGACACTGCACAGCCTGGATCTCCACCTCCCAACTTCCATCGCCTTCTTCCGCGAGGTCAATGTCACCTGTAATGGGTCAGCGTATTGGTTGAGTGTGTTTTGGGCTGGATTGTCGGTAACATCACAACGTGACAGCTTAATATGGGAGGAAATCTCGACAGTCGAACACATCTGCCGCTTATGTGAAACCGTATGCATTAGTATGGTGCTGACAAACCTAGAAACTCAGATCTGGGATTCGAATCGACAATCATATCCTTCTTGCGCGCCTAGGGGTGTGAATCTGCAAAATGAGTTGATTGCCATTGGTGACGGTACCGCCAGTATTTCTCAAACGTTCTGAGAATAGTTTAATCGGAAACGTACAAGACGGTCTAGGTACAGGCATATTTAATCCAGACGAATAATATCCGCACTTTTTCAACGTTTCAAGCAGAGTTCGTGAGCTGAGTTCTAACCAAGCGTCACAGCGAAGGAGATGGGCAGAGCGAAAGATGGGATAAAGGAATACAGGAAAAGAGACAAACAGGAGAATGCGGCAGGTAGAGGGCCATAGAGTCGAAGAAGGGAACAGAAACTGAGGCAGGAAGGACGTGGGAGACAAAGAAACAGAGGGAGAAAGAAAGTAGTACAGAGAAATATCTGTCCACAATGAGAGAGAGAGAGAGAGAGAGAGAGAGAGAGAGAGAGAGAGAGAGAGAGAGAGAGAGAGTGTGTGTGTGTGTGTGTGTGTGGGGGGGGGGTAATAGGGGGACACACACGGAAGGACACAGATAAAGAGATGGATACACACACATATGGTCAGATACGAAGAGCCACAGGCTAACAGGGAACACCCCGACACATAGAGGGAGGCAGACGAAGAGAGACACAAACTAACAAGGGTACACAGACAGAGAGAGGGAGGCAGACGAAGAGAGACACAAACTAACAAGGTTACACAGACAGAGAGAGGGAGGCAGACGAAGAGAGACACAAACTAACAAGGTTACACAGACAGAGAGAGGGAGGCAGACGAAGAGAGACACCAACTAACAAGGTTACACAGACAGAGAGAGGGAGGCAGACGAAGAGAGACACAGACAACAAGGTTACACAGACAGAGAGAGGGAAGCAAACGAAGAGAGACACAAACTAACAAGGTTACACAGACAGAGAGAGGGAGGCAGACGAAGAGAGACACAAACTAACAAGGTTACACAGACAGAGAGAGGGAGGCAGACGAAGAGAGACACCAACTAACAAGGTTACACAGACAGAGAGAGGGAGGCAGACGAAGAGAGACACAGACAACAAGGTTACACAGACAGAGAGAGGGAAGCAAACGAAGAGAGACACAAACTAACAAGGTTACACAGACAGAGAGAGGGAGGCAGACGAAGAGAGACACAAACTAACAAGGTAACACAGACAGAGAGGGAGGCAGACGAAGAGAGACACAGACAACAAGGTTACACAGACAGAGAGAGGGAGGCAGACGAAGAGAGACACAAACTAACAAGGTTACACAGACAGAGAGAGGGAGGCAGACGAAGAGAGACACAAACTAACAAGGTTACACAGACAGAGAGAGGGAGGCAGACGAAGAGAGACACAAACTAACAAGGTTACACAGACAGAGAGAGGGGGGCAGACGAAGAGCGACACAGACAACAAGGGTACACAGACAGAGAGAGGGAGGCAGACGAAGAGAGACACAAACTAACAAGGTTACACAGACAGAGAGAGGGAGGCAGACGAAGAGAGACACCAACTAACAAGGTTACACAGACAGAGAGAGGGAGGCAGACGAAGAGAGACACAAACTAACAAGGTTACACAGACAGAGAGAGGGAGGCAGACGAAGAGAGACACAGACAACAAGGTTACACAGACAGAGAGAGGGAAGCAAACGAAGAGAGACACAAACTAACAAGGTTACACAGACAGAGAGAGGGAGGCAGACGAAGAGAGACACAAACTAACAAGGTTACACAGACAGAGAGAGGGAGGCAGACGAAGAGAGACACCAACTAACAAGGTTACACAGACAGAGAGAGGGAGGCAGACGAAGAGAGACACAAACTAACAAGGTTACACAGACAGAGAGAGGGAGGCAGACGAAGAGAGACACAGGCAACAAGGGTACACAGACAGAGAGAGGGAGGCAGACGAAGAGAGACACAGACAACAAGGGTACACAGACAGAGAGAGGGAGGCAGACGAAGAGAGACACAAACTAACAAGGGTACACAGACAGAGAGAGGGAGGCAGACGAAGAGAGACACAAACTAACAAGGTTACACAGACAGAGAGAGGGAGGCAGACGAAGAGAGACACAAACTAACAAGGTTACACAGACAGAGAGAGGGAGGCAGACGAAGAGAGACACCAACTAACAAGGGTACACAGACAGAGAGAGGGAGGCAGGCGAAGAGAGACACAAACTAACAAGGTTACACAGACAGAGAGAGGGAGGCAGACGAAGAGAGACACAGACTAACAAGGGTACACACACCGGAAGGGGATCAGACAAAAAAGACACAGACAAACAAAGGTACACACAAAAAGGGTGCCAGAGAAAGAAAGGGATACACACAGAGGGAGGCAGACAAAGATATACACAGACAACAAAGGTACATACACACAGGGCGACAGACAAAACAAAGGAAACACACAGAAGGAGGCAGCGAAAGAGAGGCACAGACTAACAAGGGTACACACTGAGAGAGGGACGCAGACAAAGATAAGGACACACACAGAGGGAGGCAGCGAAAGAGAGACACGCATTTACAAGGGTACACACACAGGTCGACAGAAAAGAGAGACACAGACTAACAAGGGTACACACACACAGAGGGACGCAGAAAAAGAGAGATACAGACTAACAAGGGTACACCCACGCAGACAAAGAAAGGGGTACACACAGAAGGAGGCAGTTAAAGAGAGACACAGACTAACAAAGGTACACACTGAGAGAGGGACGCAGACAAAAAGAGACACAGACAACAAGGGTACACACTGCGAGAGCGACGAAGACAAAAAGAGACTCAGACAACAAGGGTACACACACAGTTGGCGACAGACAAAGATAGCGACACACACAGAAGGAGGCGGTTAAAGGGAGACCCAGATTTACAAGGGTATACACACACACAGAGGGCAACAGACAAAGAAAGACACAGACTAACAAGGGTACACACACACACAGAGGGAAGCCGAGAAAGATAGGGATACACGCAGAGGGAGAGGCAGACAAATAGAGACGCAGACAACAAGGTACACACACACACAGAGGGCGACAGATGGGGATACACACACAGAGGGCGACAGACAAAGAAAGACACAGACTAACAAGGGTACACAAACCCACGAACACGGTTATGAAAGGGAGGGCACAACGAGAAGGAGTTGTTTATCGTAACCTATTGTCCCTGCAGAGTTTTATTGTACGATAAACAACGATCACGGGTCGTTTATGTATATTTTGGGATATCAACATTTTGTAAGCCTTTTAAAGAATGTTACTTATATATATACATGTTATGTACAAGTTTTCACAAAATATCTACCAGTATGTAAATAATGAGGACTCCCTGAATACTATCGGATCTCGGCAATGTCGGACCAGTGCAGGTGGGTATTTCCCGCATATTCTCACAATCCTCACGCCGATTCCCTGTACCTTTCCCCCCAATACCGATTTCATATATCTCTCCCGCTTTTGAATGTGGTCGTTCGGTCATTGCGTTCATCTGCGTTGCCCAGCTACATCTATGGGGAACACCTCACTAGACACTTCTCTCTCAAAAATAACGTGGTCCAATTTACGACGTCATCAAGTTGCGAGCGAATGTTCGAATCTGCAGAAATGACGTCATGATAGAACATGTTTTATCGTGAAATAAACCACCCTTCGTTCTTGCGCAGCTATCTTATATTTAAGAAATAAACGACGAGCGGGAGTTGCTTATCGTGCAATAAAACACTGCAGGGAGAATAAACCATGAGGGGCGCATATGTGATGGACAACGGCCATGATTTGTGTATGTCTCATATGTGATTTCAACATTATGTACAACCTCTTTAGGATTTTAATAAAATGTTCAAGCTTTAAAAACAATTACCTGTAATCAAAAGGTGATGACTCCCTGAATACAATCCGACCTCGGCAATGACGGACAAGTCCATTTTATGAACGGGGAAGGGGTGTATAAGTGTTGTATTTCCCGCTTATAACAATGTTTCATCGTAAAAAACTAGCCACGCTTTGTTCTTCTTTGTTGTATATATCACTAAAAATGCTGTACATAATGTCGATAGATAAGAAATTAACGACTCATGGTCGTTGTTTATCGTACAATAAAACACTGCCCTTCAATGTTGCGGGTTACGTACCTTCTTTACATTCTGGGCAAATGTCGTTGACAAATACGTAGAAGTCTCCTTGTATAGGGTCCGATCCTGTACCCACCCCTTTACCTCGCACCTGCAAGAACAAACACCACGAACTATTTTAAAGACACTGATACATTTAAAGTGTTGTTTTACAGAATGATAACTACTGACTTTGATTAGTCCATAGAAAGAAAGCCTACCCTGAAGCACATGCCACAGGCAATAGATCCCGAGTACTGTTCCGCATTTATAGCCACCAGGCTCTTGATCCGAGGATGTGTAGCAACAGGTGGGAAGTCCGGCCCCATCTGACACGCCCCGGTTTGTCCTCTTCCGACGTAGGTCCCCTACAACATACAGTGACGCGACACGTAAAGATATCGTTCTTCCAAATATATCAACACATTGAATTAAATATTTACACCAACAAAACTGAACACTAATGTCCGAGCGAATGCATTGACTTGTTAAGCATGGTTTATTTTTTTAACCACTTACCTCCCCACTGAATCTCTGAACATACAGACTGAGAACGGCTTTGTTGTAGGCCTGAACACTTCCCAAACAACACATTATGACTGCAGCTATAATAATATCCATGATGAATAGCCCTTTAGATCCAAAACTACTCTTAGCGATATGGAGATTTTCAATTTTGCGATGCTGATAGAACAACCAGGGACTTATATAATCTCCCTGCATTAGCCATGTTTACAATGTGATTCAGACATGGGAGCTAAATGCTGAATGTTTTTTCCGCGACGGAACATCACACAGGGAGGAAATGGGGGGATTATCAGTGGACACAAATCAAATTTCGAGGGCCAAGTTGGCTACTTTGAAGAATGTTTATTTTCACGTACCTCTTGTCTCAAAATGTAAAGAAGGGCGGCGCGTTTCTTTTTTCAGACCTTAAACCTAGACAGCGTTCATATTTTCAGTTTGCAGTAGAGACTCGTGGGTTGGAAAAACATGTTTTTTTTCATTCAAGCTCTAACTATATCATCAAGGGAAGTACGTGAACGTTTGAAGAGAAGTCAACCGCGACGACCGTATGGCTAAGCTGAAAGTAGAACAGTTTAAACGCCAGTGTCATTATTTTCACCAACATAATGGTTTTCCGTTCTTTAATGTTTATTGTTTTTGTCAGTGAAGCCCAGTTCAAGTTAAACACTTTAATGCCTCAGAAATAAGCATTGTTCTTGTTCTGCCATTACAAAATCGGTTAATTCATATTTTGAACCTTATTAGAACATGGTATTATCTGCCACAATCGAGACGGTAATAAACACAGCAAGCGATTTACAGAAATATATATTAGGTCTGGTTTTGGATAAAATGATATAACGTTGTTGAATTGAATACAAAATTTAATATATATAATTAGCGACAAACGTGACTAACTCGAAGTCACTGTGATGTTCAAGTGATGAAGCTACAAACATGAATAACTCGAAGTCACTGTGGTGTTCCTGTTATGTGGTGACAAACATGACTAACTCGAAGTCACTGTGATGTTCAAGTGATGAAGCTACAAACATGAATAACTCGAAGTCACTGTGGTGTTCCTGTTATGTGGTGACAAACATGAATAACTCGAAGTCACTGTGGTGTTCCTGTGATGTAGTGACAAACATGACTAACTCGAAGTCACTGTGATGTTCAAGTGATGAAGCTACAAACATGACTAACTCGAAGTCACTGTAGTTTTCCTGTGATGTAGTGACAAACATGGCTAACTCGAAGTCACTGTGGTGTTCCTGTGATGTAGTGACAAACATGACTAACTCGAAGTCACTGTGATGTTCAAGTGATGAAGCTACAAACATGACTAACTCGAAGTCACTGTAGTTTTCCTGTGATGTAGTGACAAACATGACTAACTCGAAGTCACTGTAGTTTTCCTGTGATGTAGTGACAAACATGGCTAACTCGAAGTCACTGTAGTTTTCCTGTGATGTAGTGACAAACATGGCTAACTTGAAGTCACTGTAGTTTTCCTGTGATGCAGCGACAAACATGACTAACATGAAGTCACTGTGATGTTCTCGTGATGAAGCTACAAACATGAATAACTCGAAGTCACTGTGATGTTCTTGTAATGTAGCGACAAACATGACTAACTCGAAGTCACTGTGGTGTTCCTGTGATGTAGCGACAAACATGGCTAACTCGAAGTCACTGTGGTGTTCCTGTAATGTAGCGGCAAACATGACTAACACGAAGTCACTGTGGTGTTCCTGTGATGTTGAGACAAAAATGACTTACTCGAAGTCACTGTGATGCCTAGTGATGAAGCGACACACATGGATAACTCGAAGTCACTGTGATGTTCCTGTGATGTAGCGACAAACATGGCTAACTCGAAGCCACTGTGGTGTTCCTGTAATGTAGCGACAAACATGACTAACACGAAGTCACTGTGGTGTTCCTGTGATGTTGAGACAAAAATGACTTACTCGAAGTCACTGTGATGTTCTTGTGATGTAGCGACAAACATGACTAACTCGAAGTCACACAGATGTTCTTGTGATGTAGCGACAAACATGACTAACTCGAAGTCACACAGATGTTCTTTCGATGATGCGCCAAGTATGATTACATCTGAGTTACGCGCACGTTCCTCTTATAGACGGTGACGTACGTAATTTAAAAAAACGGATATCAATTGGACGTTTATTAATTTGTTTCCAAGACCATTTGATTAAAACTGTATACGGAAATGTTATATGTATATATGATATGCTTATGATAGTGTCGAAATCGAACAATGGACATGGCTTTGGATCATTTTTTTTTTTCCGCTTATAATCAGACCTATAGACATTCACTTCATCTGCGCAACAAATGTCAACTGTTCAATTTGAATATTTGCAATGTTTTACAGTATTTGAAGAATTGCCCTTAACTTAGTATGTGTAGCCCACATTGTTTTGCCTCATTACTCCAGGGTGAATGACAGTGAGATTGTCTATCGTGACGTATGCAGTTGTAATTACTGATCTTTATTATTTTCATAACATGCTTATACGATTGAAGTTTCAAATGTTTTCTTTGCGCAGTCTCCTGTAATACAATAGCAGTCTGGTGTTATGTACGCCAGCGTCAAAGAAACAATAGAACTTTACTTAGTATATATAATGATCCATGGATAGATATATGAGAAACCTTATTTGTCCAAACACTGTAAACATACTTTGAGACATATTAAAAAGATGAAACTTGGCAAAACTGATTATCAAGGTTAAAATTAAAGTGTCAAATGTTTTTAAAGTGAAACACAACACTAGTCTCTGAGAAAATGGCATCACCAGTCAGTATCTCGTGTGTCCGCCATGTGCATTTATGACTGCCGTGCAGCGTCGATACATGGAATGGATGAGGCGGTTGATGAAGGCCGCAGGCACTTGAGCCCACAATCTGAGGAACGCCTGACGCAGTTCAGCTGCAGTTGTCGGCCTTGGTCGGACGTCATTCAGCCGCCTTTGAATCTCGTCTCACACGTGCTCAATGGGATTTAAATCGGGACTGAGGGCAGGCCACTGCATGGTTCTGATGCCATTCTGCTTGGAGGAAGTATCTGGTTGCTCTTGCAGTGTGGGCACGGGCGTTATCATGCTGAAACTCGTGGTTGCGGCGACGTGCAAAATGAGGTATGGCGTGTGGTCTCAAGACTTGACCAATGTACCGAGCTGCCCTTACACCATTGCCTCTCCCTGGACCGATGTTCTGGAAGACCATGGGGCCGACCCTCTGTGCAAGACCAATTCGACCCCACCCATGATGCTCGGACCACCCCAAGAGTCTGTGACAGTGGAGGTGTCTGCTCGTCAATCGTCGACGCACGGTGTCTGCACTAATATGTCGCGGGTGTGTCCCCATGGTCTGTCGAGCAGTTTCCGCAGCAGTAATAAAGCGATCTTGAAGATGCTGTCACACAATCTGACGATCCTGACGTCGGGTGGTGACCCTTTGTCTTCCACTACGTGGTCAGTCATCTGTAGCGTTGGTGGTCTGGTCCCGTTGCTGGAGCCTGTATATGGTCCTTACGTGGACTTGAAATGCATTGGCTACTTGCCGGGCGGTTTTGTCCAGCTTGCAATCGTCCAAGGACTTGGTGTCGCTGATTTCTTGTCAATCTTGGCATGTGGTAGAAATTCAATAACGAATGTTAATCACTGGATTGTCTGGTTCAGACTCGATTATTTACAGACCGCCGTCATATAGCTGGAATATTGCTGAGTGCGGCGTTAACAAACAAACGAATGAATGTTATCCGATCTAGGTGGACTTTTTTATAGGGCAAGAAATGGGGGAACGCATGTGCATTTCAATTTGCACGGAACTCACGTGCATCGGATTACCATGGCCGTTGCCGTGATGCGTTTGGGCGGTCGGTTTTATTGTCATCTGCTTTGTTTTTTTATCATCAAATTTCATTTTTCCTGAAAAGGTAAAGTTAAATTTTAGAAACTTTGACAACAATTACCCAGATATTTAAATTACAACTTTTTATGCAATATTACTTGGGGTGACGTTTCTTTTGTGGTTCAGAATATATATATGTCTTAGATCTGAGCGCTTTACCGGCCCCGAGGCAGAGAAGTCTTGTATCACTCATATGTTCAACGTTCCAAATTCATGGGTTCAAAAGTTTTATTCTTCGTCTGTCACCACCATTTATGTGGATTTTATGAAAGTGACTTGCGCCACCATGATTTTCCTCTTATTCACTCACCAGGACCCAGCATAATGTTATAAACAGATCAGTAAGAAGAACTCGGTACGTACAATATTTTATTGCATGGAGAATGGTAATGCTTGTAAAGACACAACACATATGCCACATGCATCTCTATGCTGTGGGTAGGCTGGGATCAAGCTTAAACTGCACCTGGTTTTTGCCATGTAAAACCACATTATTATCTGAAAAAAAAGACATCATCATTGTTGAGTGCAAGGATTTTCAAAGACAGAATAGGAAGTGCGCGATATTCCCTATGACATAAACATGGACCAGGTGAATACTGAGACTTTATATATGAAATTTGTTTCCCGAATGTATTAAGCTCTCCAGGTTAACACGAATTGATACTAGTAGGTTCGGGATAATGAAGGTTCAGGAGAACTCACTCAAGTTGGGAATGATGTCAGTGACTGTGTCTCCATTGGCTGCTGTCAGCTTCACACCAACACCACCAGTTTGGTCCACTTGATGTCCGTTCGAAAGTTCCCAGAATCCATCGGCAGTGTGCTTCATGCTGACGTAATTTCCGCCCTGCATCATTTCAGCTTCCGTGACCGGTATTCTAACAGATACAGTTTAATCTTATGGCTATAAAGAGCAGCCTCAGACAAGTAAGTGCCATAGGCGAAAGATAAATGACAAGCACAAAAACAAAAACCATTCGAAATAAAATTTCAAATGATCAGACTACTCTGTTAGTTTGACAGCTGCAAAATGCAACGTGATCATTCTTCGTGTATGCCCGTGTCTATATGCCACAATTTCTATATTTATGTCCTTGTACCTATATCCGTGTCTCCATATCAATGTATATATGTTAATGCATCAATGTTCATGTCAGTGTATCTTTTGTTTGTTTGTTTCTTGTTTAACGGGGGGCCGCGATTCGCTGTGCAGAGTTGCGCCCCTTGGGGTCGCCAGAAACCTATGATTGTGGGTTCGTATCCCGGTTAGCCCCGATTATGTTTTTAGGTTTGTCAGCACCATACCCGTGATCGTGGGTTTCACCGAAGTGGTGAACTTCTGAGACCTGCATCACTTCGGGCTTTCCTCCCACATTAAGCTGACACGCCGTGATATAATTGGAATAATGTTAAAAGCGGCGTTAAACCCAACTCACTCACTCACTCACTCTTGTTTAACGCCGCACTATTCCAGCTATATGACGGCAGTCTGTAAATAATCGAGTCTTTACCAGACAATCCAGTCATTAACATCATCAGCATCGATCCATGCAATTGGGATACAAGACATGCATCAACCAAGTCACCGAGCCTGACCACCCGATCCCGTTAGTCGCCTTATACGGCAAGCATTGGTTGATGAAGACCTATTCTAGCCCGGATCTTCACGGGTCTCTGTGTATATGTTTATGTTAATGTACCAATGTCACTATTTGTATGTATATGTCAAGCCAATGTGTCGTTTCCTATTTCACGCCCTAGCCTTATGTCAATAATTCGGGGGCTCTAAAATATCACCAAAACTTCTCATGACTGTTTTTTAATTTGCCCATTACAAGTTATGTATTGTTATCTTAGAGTGTATTTTCTACAGACATAAACCTCAGGGCACTTACCTGGCGTTTCTGACTTGCAGTTTGATGTAGTACGGGTTTGTACCCTGGAACTTGTATTCAATATTAGTATTTCCAACTGGACACTGCACAGCTTGGATCTCTATGTTCCAGCGTCCGTCTCCAGACACGGCAAAGTCCAGAGATCCTGGAAGCATGTATATACCATGGATCTTATCGGTTTAAACATCAATGGATAATTAGAATTCACTCTCGTATCTAATGTTTTTTGGTTTGATTGATTGATTGTTTTATTTGTTTAACGCCGCACTCAGCAATATTCCAGCTATAAGATGGCGGTCTGTAAATAATTGAGTCTGGACCAGACAATCAAGTGATTGATATCATGAGCATCGATCCACCTAATTGGGATACGAGGACATGAATCAAGGAAGCCACTGAGTCTGACCACCCGATCCATTTTGTCGCTTCTTACTGTAAGGTGAAATAAGTTCAATGTCGGGTTGAAGATTATTGCACAAATATAGCGACGTGCATGCACGTGTTTGTAGCTGCTTGTACTACTCCGGAATAATGCCGAGTTTATAGTGCTGGCCCACTGAGATTCCATGCCGCAGTTTAACATGGACACCGCCCTCAGACATTGTATACTAACTCCGAGCCGACCAGTCCTTGTTTTAGCCCCTTAATGCCGAGCGCCAGGCAGAGTAACAACAAGTACCATCCTTCAACGTATTTTGGTATGACGCGGCAGGGGATAGAACCTAGGGGCCTTCCACAATCAGGGCGGACGCTCTACCACTAGACCACGGAGGCGGTCGCCTCTAAAACAGTCGCATGTAATGTGTCTAGCATTCATATACATACACGCGCAAAGCGCTATGAAAGTACATTGGTTATGCGCGGTTTTGAGACGTTGACCGAGTTAATACTGTTTAAGTACGAAATCAACAACTATATCCCAGAGACCTGTAAGGAAACTATCTTGTACCGATAAGGCAAACCAGTTTTGTAATGACCACCCGATCCCGTTAGTCGCCTTATACGGCAAGCATTGGTTGATGAAGACCTATTCTAGCCCGGATCTTCACGGGTCTCTGTGTATATGTTTATGTTAATGTACCAATGTCACTATTTGTATGTATATGTCAAGCCAATGTGTCGTTTCCTATTTCACGCCCTAGCCTTATGTCAATAATTCGGGGGCTCTAAAATATCACCAAAACTTCTCATGACTGTTTTTTAATTTGCCCATTACAAGTTATGTATTGTTATCTTAGAGTGTATTTTCTACAGACATAAACCTCAGGGCACTTACCTGGCGTTTCTGACTTGCAGTTTGATGTAGTACGGGTTTGTACCCTGGAACTTGTATTCAATATTAGTATTTCCAACTGGACACTGCACAGCTTGGATCTCTATGTTCGAGCGTCCGTCTCCAGACACGGCAAAGTCCAGAGATCCTGGAAGCATGTATATACCATGGATCATAATACTGTTTAAGTACGAAATCAACAACTATATCCCAGAGACCTGTAAGGAAACTATCTTGTACCGATAAGGCAAACCAGTTTTGTAATGTATGAGCAACGATCCACAGATTTGGGTACGATGGCACACAAACACTGATGTCATACTTTGTACCCGATTCTCATTTTAAATCGGTTCCACTGGATGCGTGGTCTTTGGGACTTAGTCTTCCCAGGGTGTGGCATTGGTGTGTGATCAAGCTGGTTTGCACATAAATACAGACAGTTGCTTCTTGGGACAAACAAAAGTAATTATATACATGTGGCTAACAAAATCAATACATGGACACTCTCACTCCGGACTCTTCGACAATAATGTCTTTCTTACCCATGAACTATCCAGTGCTGATTCTTATACCCACTGGGGGCATGGGTGGCCCAGTCGTCTAAGGCCCCGCGATTCGCTGTGCAGAGTTGCGTCCCTTGGGCCTGATAGTTATATATTTATTTACTATTTATTTCCATTACAATTTCTTATCATCAGTAGGGGTAGGGTAGCCAGTCGTCTAGGCCTTCAGGCGTGCAGAAACCTTTGATCATGGGTTCGAATCCTCAATACGTTTGAACATGAATATGTTTCAAGGACTGTCAGCACCATACACTTCCTCGTGGGTTTCACCAAAGTGGTTAACACCTAAGACCTGCATCGCTCACCACAACACTCTTACACGCCGTGATATAACTGGAATACTGTTAAATCAACCTCATTTACTCACCGACCCGTGAACATCCGGGGTAGAATAGGTCTCTTCAGAAACCCATGCTTGCCGTAAAAGGCGACTATGCTTTCGTAAGAGGCGACTAACGGGATCGGGTGGTCAGATTCGCTGACTTGGTTGATGCATGTCATCGATCCCAATTACGTGGATCGATGCTCATGAGGTCAGTCACTGGATTGTCTGGTCCAGACTCGATTATTTACAGACCGCCGTCATAAAGCTGGAATATTGCTGAGTGTGGAGTTAAACAACAAACAAACATTTACTGACCAGCATGACACTCTGGACACAGGTTGTTTGCAAAGACGAAGAAATCCCCTGTGATGGGACTGTTTCCAGAGCCTTTCCCCGACCCATGAACCTGCATTGGGAAATCATGTCAACAGTTATAAAACATCCCTCACTTATAGCTTTATACATAGTAGACTTCGTTTACAAGGAGAACATCACACACATTATAGTTATCATATGGACTGAGAACACTGATTCAAGCGTGATGGTGCCTAACATCCATTCTGCGTTATCATCATGGAAGCAGCATTGAAAGGGGAAATTTCAACAAAACCTCGATACAGTCTTACGGACGATTATATGAGTGGCGTCTGTACATAGTAAAATGTATTTAGCCGTTGATACAGAACATTGTAAACATCAGTGTTATCACGAAATTTAACATCATAACCTCTGAAATGAGGCATGCTTAACATGTAATCAAATTACATAACATTCCATGTGACACATGTACGTCTACCTTGAAACACATTCCGCATCCGAAAGAGTCCTGGAACTGTGGTTTGTTGAGAGCTACTGTATACTTTATTTTGGGGTTGAGGGCTGCTGGTGGCAGGCTTGGTGGGTTGTACTGGCACATGCCTGTGTCGGTGTGTCCGTAGTATGTGCCCTCAATAACAACATAATCCTTAAGATCAGTTTTAAATACAGTAAACTACGGTTATAACGAAGTCAAAGGGACCACTAATTGTAGTTCGTAATAACCGTAGTTCGTTATAAGCATATCTACATCACAATAACAACAAATTGCCGGGAATAAAAAATATGTTCGTTATATAGGTCAGTTCGTTATAAGCGTGTTCGTTATAAACGTAGTTTACTGTATATCATTTCTGTTGGGGCACGACCATTTGTTATTCTGGTAGTTGGGGGTCTGGGAGTTTGTATCGAGATCAGGTATTTGTTCAGCCACAGCTACAAACCATTTATCTTGTACTTAAAACTATTAGCCTGACTTTTTTTTAAAACAACAACTTGCAACAATGTAAATTTTGTGTCAGGCAATATTGTTTCCAGAATTTATTTTTTCGATAAAACCCAGTCATCATATATTCCCGCTATACCGTGGCAAAATACGCCTGGTTGTGGTGGGTAGTATGAGACACGGCAGTTCGGAAACCCAACGTCCGATTCCCCACATGGTTAAGCTCAGTGCCTTAGTTTGGCGTGGGTAGTAGTTCAGAATTTCAGTAACATTACGACTGGTGAATTTAAGCATGTCTGCTAGTCTGTAGACACAGCATCTAACTATTTTAAGATAGTGAAAATCAATGTTTTTTTCAAGTATTTTCATAGATTAACATATGTCGTTACAGTGAGTTATAAATTTAAGGCACCTGAACATCATATGTTAACCTATCCCCTTTAAAAAGACATGAAACTGAAAATGACAGATTAAAAGTCAAATAGTCAAAGATACGGTTAAATATTTCAAACACTTTTCATTTGATCGAAGAAGAAATAAATCCCAGAAAATGCTTGAAACATGTAGTTATGCTTCACTCTGTTGGAAAAGAAGGAGATATTGACTGTCACAAAAATATATTTTTGCAAGATGTTTTTTTAAAATAAATTATTTAGCAACATAGTTGTATTGTTTATCTTGTACTCCTGATGACCCGATGCAGATCGAGTAGTGACACAAAGACATATCAGTAGACATCTATAACCCACTTTGAGAGGAGTTTTAAATAGAAGAAAACACGGAATCCAGGATCACGTGTCTTTAACAAGTAGGGGACACAATAAATGGCTGCGTTTGTCCACCTGTACTGTACCAACGAAGTAAGGATAAGATATATGGATGAACAACTTCTTCATTACAAATAAGGGCGACGTGTCGGTGTAACACCGTTATCAAGCAAGTGATGTACACAATATGGTTGACGAGCATATATATACAGGTATGAGGCAGTGTACAGTTGAGCAGATAGGGATGTTGTTACAATAGAGCGGAGAAGCCTGTTATGTACACAAGACGGGGGATATAAGGTAAACATCTTGACAGATGAACCCAGTAGCATATACAAAGGGATCATGACTGATTGGGGTCTTTGATGAGTTGATGGTACGCAGGGGGATGGGGGTGGGGGTGAAACAGCCTTGATGACGGTTGATTGATGGTTGGTGTCTTTTTATGTTGATAGCTTCTTGGAGTTTCCTGATTTTGAAGTCTTTGAGGTTGGTGAGGGCTTTGACTTTGTCCCACTGGATGCTGTGGCTGGGGTTGTCATGGATGTGGTCTGATAGAACTGACTTGGAGTCACCTTTGGAAACTGAGCTTTGATGTTCTTTAATTCGGGTTTTGAGGGGCCCCTCAAATAAGTTAAACGAACAAGTTTATGATTCTAGTGATCTATTCTGTTCAGCCACGACAACACAGTATTGAGGATGGTCATTGACAGTGTCGGCCACACGTGTGACACTGACACGGTGGAAAATGATAAGATACATGACGAAAATAGCAGTACATTAACAAGAAACATATTTGTTTGTTTGTTTGTTGTTTAACACCGCACCCAGCAATATTACATCTATATGGCAGCGGTATGTAAATAAATGAGTCTGGACCAGACAATCCAGTGATTGATATCGTGAACATCTATCCACGCAATTTGTCACGATGACATGCATCAAACAAGTCAGTGATCCTGACCACCCGATCCCGCAAGTCGCTTCTTACGACAAAAATATTCGGCTCTTACGGCTTGCTGAAGACATATTCTAACCCGGTTCTTCTCGGGTCAACAAGAACATGATCACAACTTACATCTCCTGTGAATTTCTGTTGAAATAAACTGAGGATGCCCTGGTTTGTAGCACCAGCTGCGAGACCATACAATAAGACAGACAAGTAGAACATGGCTCCCGGCAATCTCTTCTAGACGCGTTATCAACCAAATATTTATATCCAACGTTGATGACCTTTGCCATGGCCTCGTGGTGCACTGGAGGGCTTTTCTATTTTTAACTCAAGGTTTATCTATTTATGACTCTAAATGCACGTACGGATTTCACGTGCGGTTAACTTGAAATACAGCTGGTTTATTAACGGCAGTCAAACCCGAGATATATGCCAAAATGAACTGTAACGAGTTTTCTGAATTCGACTCGCTTGATAGACAGATCGCTATATTGTTGAAAGATTACTGATGTGACGTAAGATCTTGGCTTACTCTGGCAATAAACTGTAGTGTTATGAAAATATGGACCGCCTCCGTGGTCTAGTGGTAGAGCGTCCGCCCAGAGAGAGGAAGGTCCGGGGTTCGATCCCCGGCCGCGTCTTTCCAAAAGACGTTAAAAGATGGTCCTTGTTGTTACCCTGTCTGGCGCTTGGCATTAAGGCTAAAACAAGGACTGGTCGGCTCGGAGTCAGTATACTGTGTCTGAGTGGGATATTCATGTTAAACTGCGGCATGGTATCTCAGTGAGCTAGCACTATAAATCGGCATCAGTCCGGACTAGTACAAGCAGCCACACACACGCACGTGCATGCACGTCGATATATAAGTGCAATAATCTTGCACTTCGCGAAGTTAAACCCAATTTCACCTCACCTCACCTATTGAAGTATGCCTGGTTCAACGGTGTCATTACGCCTCACCGATCAGAGTTGTGTCCCTTTTAATGGAAGATCAACTGGTATGAGTTCGGGAATGCCAGGAGCTTGTTCGTTTGAATTGGAAAAGTGGCGAAATTTACCACTTTGGCGTATCATCCAAATTCCAGACATTTCACAGCCGATTAAAACGACGTGAAACTCTCAAACACATTGGAAATTGGAGAAAGTTGAAGGAGTTTAAAGCAGATAATGTTCGAGTGTCCAATGATTGTTTCGAAATGGCGATTGAGATAAGGGTTGATAGTCGACACTGAACGCGGACTAGCTGCCACCGGTAAAATCTGAACTGACATCAACGTTGATGGACGAGCCCCTGTCCACAAACAATGACATGTTGTTGGCCCGTAACTCTGAATTTCCGGACGTTAAAATTAAGAACGTGAAATATAATTTTAAGGACTTGACAGCGTACCCATAATTCTCTAATCCGGACACCTGCCAGGACTAAAGAGGTTCAGTTGGTACTGTCACATTGCTGACTGACATAAATCAGTTTCACGCGGTCCCCTCAACGATCAGGGTCTTGTTCGACAGATCGGCCGCTGTAATTTCATGCACCACCAATCACCAACCAATCAATAAAGATGTTCGATAAATGTACTTGTGAAAATTGACCCAGGTTAAAACAAATCCCTTTCCTGTAACAACAGGGGGATGGTTGGCCCAGTCGTCTAACGTGCCTGAATTCAATGTGACGTGTTGCGTCCCTTATACGAAACCTTTGTGATGGGTGCGAATCCCAGAGTCACCGTGATTAGGTTTCTGTGTTAGTGATCACCATACATGTGGATCTCACCAAAGTGGTCTTACATCTGAACGTCTTCCACATCAAGCTTGACAGGCCGTGATATGATTGCAATACTGTACCCAAGAAGATCCGGGGTAGAATATGGTCCTCAGCAACCCATATGCTTGTCGTAAAAGGCGACTATGCTTGGCGAAGGAGGCGACTAACGGGATCGGGTGCAGATCTTGGTGGTAGTAGCAAATATTCAAACGTCAGGATCGCTTGTCTTTGGTTGATGCATGTCATCGTATGCCAATTGCGTAGGTGGATGCTCATGATGTCAGTCAGACATGATTGTCTGGTCCAGACTCGATTATTTACAGACCGCGGTTATATAGCTGGAATATTGCTGAGTGCGGCGTTAAACAACAAACATTACTTGGCCATATCTTGGCCAAAGACGAATACGAGTCAAATCACCTGTGAAAATCGTTCATAAATATTTTACAGGCGTTTCATACATTTACAAAGAACACCTCATGGAGAACAGCTCGTCAATGATAATCATGCGCTTTCACTGTGTTGGCCAAAATGAAGTGGTCCAACACTCTGTTCAGAACAGATACGATTCCTGTACAGATATTACAAATATCTAAAAACACCAACTCCCGATGGGGATTCTAGAATAGGTGACTTCACACAACGATTGGTCAGGTTAGGTGACACGGTGATTCCGTTTCGTCGTACCCCCTCGCTACTTTTTGAAACAATTAACTCTTCAATGTTAGAAAAAAAAACCCAGGGAAAAAAGTCCAGTCGCTAAATATATATCCTTTTAAAAGACCCGTGTCTAGTTGTGTTTGTTGGTGGGACAAAAATAAAAATCCTACCTCCCTACTCACATTTCAGAAACATATCCCAACAATTTGTTTATATGAAGCCGAAGTTATTTCTCGAGTTAGTTACACGTGTTCAAATAAACAATTATGTGCACTAAAGGCACTTATTTTAGGAGCAAATTGTTTGTGTTCATAAATGTACATAAGAACAAATGCTCCAACGGTCACGTTTTATCTTTAGACACAACACAGGATTTTTAAAAGTGTAGCAAATGGGTTACCTTATCTATATCAGAGTAGTAGGGCTCGATACTACTTGGCAGACGAACGCTCTTTTCGCCGTTGAGAAATATTTCGCAAATCTATTTATGGTAAACCAGGCACCGAGTCCCTGTTGCTTTGACCAGTGCCTTCATCAGTACACAGAGCCATGATGACACATACAACACAACCTCGCTCTGTACCGACATCACATTGCTTGTACGGATACAACGTCTAACACCCCAGCTGTGGCAGACATCGTCTTGAACTGCCTAGCTAGTGGAGCAAGCAGCTGCTGTAAAATACCATCACTCGTTGTTTGGGACGTGTCAGTTTGAAATGAATCAATTTCTTGTACCGCGTAATTGGCATTTGAGAAGGGAGTGCATTTTTAAAAAAAATTAAAAGTAACGTAGTCATTTCTCTGTTTGGGTGGAGCTTTGGGTTACTGCACAATGAAGAAGATGAGTACTTTGGGGGACATAAATCAGATTACTGTTATGAGGTTAAATGCTTCCAAATACTTAATTAAAATTCAAGTCGAATACAGATAACCCCTGTTAATTCAGACGATACCGGTTCCCGTGAAATCGTCCGGATTAACAAGTATCTAGGTTATTGAATTACAGTTATATCTCCCTTCAACAGTACTCGCCCGCATTGGGGAGTTTCTGGAGTGGTGCCTCATTGTTGAGAACCATACGATGTGACGTCATCAAATGTTCACGACGTAAATAAATGACAACATCACGTCATTTAAAGAATAGACTTGACTTCAGTGAAGTTTCTCACTGAAGTTGACATGTGTGCGATTCTCGTCCTTTGTCCTTGGGAGGAGTTTGGGGGGGGGTCGTTCGGGGGTGGGGGGTTAAGTCTAGTGGTTATAGCATTCGCTCGGTCAAGACCCTTGTTTGATTCCCCACAGGGGTACAATGTGTGAAACCTATTTCTAGTGCCCCCCACCGTGAAATTGCTGGAATCAGCTGGAATATTGCTAGAAGCGGCGTAAAACCATACTCACTCACTCTTATGGTCTTGAATGACAGGGACAAGCATATAGTCTTGGGAGCTTACACCATTCAGTCGGGACAGACCATTCATGATTGCCCGCAGCTGGTTATTCTCTTAGTAATGTCAATATGACAGCCACTACACATAGCAAATTATCTGTCTCAGACCACCAGCTGCAGCAGACCTTCTCAGTTTGACAAAGTCCTAATCCTCTCTACCAAACATTACGACTACACAAAAAGAACACTCACAGAAGTCATATAATTTCCGCCGTCACAAACCTTTGATCAACAGAGATCAAGGGTATTTTCATTCCGTCTGCTTAGAGACACCTAATCAATCAATAGATTGTTATTAATTAGCATCCAATCAGCTCGTTACAACTGTTTAATCCTTACTGTACATCTGGCTTCGTTACCTCTGAGCTATTCATTTTTCTTACTCTACATCTGGTTTCATTCAATTTTCTATGTGCTTCTTGTTATTTATAACCTGTTTAATCTGCTGCTTATCGCAAAATATCACGTATATATACCTCTCATTACTTGATTGTAGTCACTCCACCTTGATAACGGTGTAAGAATCTGCATCGAATGCAATACACTAGTTGTTATCCATAGAGTAGTCTGTTTCTCATTTATTCAACCAGCATTTACAATGGCAATCTAACAGACAATGATGCATTGTTTACTAGAAGCCTTTTTATAAGATATACGTCACTCTTTCTGGCATGAGCACGCCCAGTGAACCTGACCCCAATATGCACGAGATCGGCTCTAGTGGAAGCTCTCGTAATCTATCCGAACGATTATCACTCATAATGTGTAATTTTAATAATGCGAGCATGGGGCACTCGCATCTTTCGCCTTTCGTTATTTGCAGTGACTGAACGCCAAGTTTCTCAGGTTATAAACAATGAAATCGAGTCAGCTTTATCGAAAAAAATAAAATTTTCAGAGGTTCTATTTCAGTTTAACCAAAACGAAAGTTTGGAAATTAAAAAGTTATAA
Source organism: Haliotis rufescens (assembly GCF_023055435.1). Lineage (NCBI taxonomy): Eukaryota > Metazoa > Mollusca > Gastropoda > Lepetellida > Haliotidae > Haliotis > Haliotis rufescens. Next base: position 51,625,606 of record NW_025963779.1, on the reverse strand, counting down.
ATAATACATAAATCGAGACACGGTTTGAACAACCCGAGGCTATTGGTGGGATAAGTCATGCACTGTTCGTGTTTCATTGTCCCAAGGAATTCTAATCCGAAATTTTACTTATTAATAAGCGAAATTCAGAAAGAAAGCGGACAATATGACACAAGGACCTAACCTAACGCGTTATAGTGAAATCCTGATGATGTTATAAGGGTGCCATATTTCAGCATAACAACTGTGACAGCTGTCTGCATAATTACTGACACCTACTTGTTGTACCCTCGAACAAGACTAAACAGCTTGTTTATGATTGAAAATGTCTTGAAGGACTGTAACATTGCTTTTAATACTATCAGCTCTAGTTTGCTTCATGTAAATCAAATGCAGGCTACGAAAGCTGGACGCAATTACAGTCAGTTATTTATGATGCTGATTTGATGTACGTTTCTATTTAACATGCATATGATGCCAGTGGAGTAAGGTATGCTCAGCTACACAAACACAAACCTGTTTACAACCTGTCAGCCTTGAGTCTACCCTCTTCGCTCCCCAAACCCTCCTACACATATCACTGCCTGTGAACTGCGGGTAATATATTCTCTAAACTGTGGATTATAAATAGCCGAAATCCATCTGGCCAGTTGCTTCTTCACGATGGCGAGGATGAGACGGGGTTCCCACTTTGTGCTCGCTTGTCTATGTTGTGTTGTCCTTCGTGGTGCTTTTGCTACTGTGGATCTAGAAGCTTTGAAGTCTGATATAGCAGCTACTTGGAGGTGCCACAAAGACACCAACCCTGGACTTGCAGTGTCGGTTGTCAAAGACGGAAAGGTTGTGTTTGCAGAGGGTTTCGGGCAGGCCGACAAGGAGAACAACGTCCCAGTGACGAACCAGACACAGTTTGGCATAGCCTCACTGTCAAAGGCCTTTGCTGCCACACTCTTGCTGAAGCTCATAAGTCGACGCAGTGAGTAAGTACACGCTGTATATGCCCTTTTTTTGAGTGCTGGAGGTTTGAACTTTCCCTCGTAAAGTTTTTGAGTTTGCATCAGTGCATGTTGTCGACGTTAAGTTCTTTGTTGTACAAACCGATGTTATTCATTTTCTTTAATGCCTTTGTAGAGAAGGTGCTTAGGATTTCACAGTGGAACACACATGCGAACATACGCGCATTCAAATAAACCCACACGCACACACACGGACTCTACAGAACTCTATCCTATTAGTGTTTTATATCCTGTGTTGTGATATTTGCTGGCATACCAACTCTCTCCCCTTGTGATGTAGGGACAGAATAGATCCCCAACATTCATGTTTGGGGGTAAGAGCCGAATAAAATGACGAACATGTGGTTGCAATACGTGACCTGGCCGCCCTCAGCAAGCACTGGTATTGCTGGAATAATGTTTATAAGGTATAATACGGTATAAGCGGTATAATACCGTGCTTACTCAATCACTAACCCCAGTTTGACCGTGTCCAGTCTTAGTTGATACATCGTGTCACATCACATATCTTTGTATAATATCAATATGTCATAGCTATGACTTTGAAACGAAACAAACGTTTGTTGTTGTTGGAATATTGCTGACTGCGTCTTAAAGAAACAAATATATACTCTTCCAAAAAAGAACCGCAAAATGGATATTTATGGCCATAAAAGCAAAATCTGCGGACCAAGAGGTGCAAAATGAAGAGGTTTCATGTGTTATAGTGTCAGTGGCAAATTCCCGTATCAGAATGATCGCAAGGACATGCAAACCATTAGCCGAGAAAGACGTACGATTCGGAAAAAACGCACCTAGTGCATCAGCAAAAGGGCCATTGAGCTGCACGTACTGCACGTGCAGCAGCACTATGAACGGTATTAAAGTGCAGGGTTTTTGATTGCCTGGGATCTGCGTCAATCGAACAGTGACAGTTCAGCAACATGCCAAGATTAACAGAAGTGCAATGAAACAAGATCATAGGCCACTTGCAGTCAGGGGAATCCCGATCAGCTGTAGACAGGGTTTTCAATGTAGTGCTCCACACCATCACAAGGCTATGGGATCGGTTTCAACAGCATGGATCAACACGTGATCGGCCAAGGTCGGGACGACCAAAAGTAACTACCCCCGCCCAAGATCGCTACATCCGACAGCGCCACCTACGTGAAAGGACGACCACAGCCACCTCAACCGCAGCCCAAATACCCGGACTGCGCAGAATCTCCGACCAGACCGCACGGAAACGTTTAAGAGCAGCAGGTGTACGAGCAAGACGTCCTGTTCGATGCGTCATATTGTGTCGACAACATCGTCAACAACGACTGAATTGATGTTGTGAACACAGGGTATGGCCTCAACTGCGATGGAGAGATGTCTGGTTTAGCGACGAATCAAGATTTCTCCTCCGTCGAGGGGATGGATGAGCACGGGTCTACAGACGTCGGTGGGAACGTTACGCCGGAAACTGCGTACAAGAAGTGGACAGGTTTGATGGGGGTAGCGTTATGGTGTGGGTGGCTATCTCTCATCATGGCAGGACAGGTTTGGTTCATTTCCAGTGCAATCTTACGGCTCAACGATACATCAACGAAATTCCTCTACCACACGTCCTCCCAATTGCAGCCAACGGCAATGGTGTATACCAGCAGGACAACGCCCGACCGCATACAGCACGGGTCACAAGAGCCTGTCTACACAACAACAACAACGTTGATGTTCTCCCCTGCCCGAATTTGATCTGTAGGATGAATCGGATAGACGGCAACGTCAACCACAACCCCAGACGTTGCACCAGTTGGCTTTTGCGTTGCAGGCCGAGTGGGCTACCATTCCCCAGGATGTGATTCGCATACTCGTCTCTTCCACGGGCAGAAGATCTCAGGCCGCTATCGATTCCATCTGACCTTCACCTTGGACTTTTCCTATGTACCGATAACAGTGATGACTACAATCACCAAGTGTTCTCTCCATATCATTTTGGCTCAATACCTTGTACGGTTCCTCGTATAAGTGTATTTGCCTACCTCACACAAAGCTGGCTTTGCGTTTCTTTCTTTTTTAAGAGTACATAACAAAATTGACTGTACCATCCCTCAACTAATTATGTGCTTTCTGTTTCAGTATCACGCTGTCAACGAAGGTTGTAGATATTCTTGGAGATGAGTTTGCTTTCCCAGATGAGTTTCGGACCAAATACACGACCCTTGAGGACATCTTGTCCCACCGGACAGGCCTGCGTCCGTTTAACAACATACGGTTTGACACCAACCTCACCCGAGCCAACCTAATCGGGTAAATACACGACCTTCAAATACCAGTCAGATCTTTACGGTCTCAAATTCTACACTTGTCCTTCACAGTCTCTAACACCCTTTCGTCTGTGATTAACTGTAGACAGACATTTATTATCTCCACATTCGCCACAACGGATATTCCTATATATGAAATAGTGCATATGTGCCTCCACAAACTGAGGACAGATACATTTTTACAGACATTTCGTGTGAGCCATGGCCATTTTGTTATTCAAGAATCTACTGGACTGGTCTTTTGAACATGACAACCAGACGATATCCGCAATCATTACCTATCTAATTCTGTCACTTTCTTTCGATCTGAATAAAGGGGCGGTCGGGTAGTCTAGTGGTAAAAGCGTTCGCTCGTCACGCCGAAGACCCGGGTTCGATTCCCGACATGGGTACAATGTGTGAAGATCATTTCTGATGTCACCCGCCGTGATATTGCTGGACTATTGCTAAAAGCGGCATAAAACCATACTCACTCACTCACTCGATCTGAATAAATGGCCTCAAATATGCTACTAGCTAATGCGAAAGTTATAAACAGTACTAAATATTTAAATAACATCACGCGTAGGGCGACCTGTATATAGATAGCATTAGCTATGCAGCATATCCTGTCCGCAATATGTCGTTAATGCTTTGCCAGATGTAACACACATACATGTACCTTTTAATTACAGTTTTGCTTCACACTACATGTCTCGGCAGGTTTAAATACAGTATATCTGACCTTGCAATGGTTGACATCGGTTTTCAAGGCAAAAAAAAAGTCTACAAAAAATGAATTAAGATTCTGAATTCTGCATTCTGAAGGAGAACATTCCTTAAAAATGTCCATATTTGATACCATCAATAATACGACCAATTGGTCGAAACATTGTCTCCACACACAATGTCATCGATGACATAGTCTTTTGACTTATTCTACATTGCAGCTCGTGACATATCTGATTTCACTCGGTGGGCAACATGATGTCAAACAATGTTCACACAAACCTGCAACGTCACGACCTATCAATTTAAATAACAAGAATTTATAATCTTTTGTTACCATTTGACCTACTACCCTGTGTCCAATTAATTATCACAATTTGTCCCTCCAATTACCAAACTGTGTACTATATGTTACCATTTGACCTAAATATTACCATTGGGCCTATCTATTACTGTTTGTCCTATCAGTTACCGCAGTGTGTCCTTTGTGTTACCATTTATCTTATATATTGCGGATTGTCCTATCTGTTACCAGTCGAATCAAATACCTGGGCAGTACAGGGGAATGGCGGGGGAGCTACATCTACAACAACTTGATGTATGGAGTGGTGACGCGGATAGCGGAGGTGTTGGGAGGAGACACGTGGGAGAACCTGGTGCAGAAGGAGCTGTATGATCCACTGCAGATGACGTCATCGTCGTTTGCTACCACGCTGGACTTCTCACAAAATCAGGTTGCAAAGCCCTACTTCATTAAAGACGGGGCACCAACACCTCTCAATGTTGACTTTTCACGGTAAGAAATAACTGTTGATTTTTTAATAGAAAAACACATATGCAGCCAAATAATAATTATTAATAAATCAAGATATCTGTTATACTCATTATCGGCCGACCTCTTTTTGTACCATGGAACAGAATAATGACAGAAAAGAATGTTTGGATACAAAAACTGCGGCATGGTATCTCAGTTGGCTAGCACTATCAATCGGCATCAATCCGGATTCGTACAAGGACTAAGATTATCCATTCACAGGAATTGTGGGTCTCTTCAAACAGTAAAACACTTCCAAAGCAAACATACAAGGGAAATCTGTACGTCTTGATACACCTAAACGTGTTGCAAGAGCCCATTTTATTCAGCGGTATTCATAGCCACTTGTAGTTCGGGACCCAATAATCTCTTGAACTGCACACCCGTGCATGTATTTAAGGGGAAGACGCATGGTTTTAACAAATACCCCAGATGAGAGGTACTCTCTTGCAGGCGATGGGCCCTGTTGTGTGGGTCGGGCTGTGTTGTCACTACTGCTGTGGATGCAGCGAACTGGATGAGGTTTCACCTGAGTAAAGGTCTGGATCCTTCTGGGAGGAGGGTTATGGAGGAAACGGACATCGATGAGCTGTATGCGGCCAGAACCGCAATGAAGTCTTACACCCTCAAATACTTCAATAAGCCCGAAACTCCTTTCACATCTGTCTTCGGCATGTATGCCTTTGGCTTCAGGGTGGGCTATTACCGAGGTAAGACTCTATCTTTGGCCTTATCCACTTATGATCTCCGTATTGTTTTAATACTCCAGGGGACCCGGGATTGTTGTTTGGAACAGAATATTTGTCTGCTTCCAGACATACATTTTGTTCTGAAAGCGCCAAACAAGTTATTATACTCGCACAACAGTATTTTACAATTCATTCAGCATGTCCGGCGATCATTATGTTTTTATTACGTCTGTACTGGGAACTGTCCATGTGGGATATAAATATGACAACTGTTGCCCTACTGTTTTCCGTGAGAGGCACATTGTTTCTCTGTCGACCTTGCAAAAGATGTTCGTAAATCTTGCACTGCCGGAAATGCAGAAAGTGAGGGTTTAACAGATAATAGCATATAGTCGATATTCGTTCGGGTACGGAGTTATTTATAGAACTTACTGAAACTGATGGTAAAATTACTAACCTAAAACAGGTTACAAGATGATCGCCCACAGTGGATCAACGTGGGGCTACAGGGCGTTGCTGACTTTGCTGCCCACCGAGAAACTCGGCATCTTCATCGCCATGACGGGCGATGACCCTAACTACAAGTACAGGTTCCCTCTGCAGAATTACATCGCTGACCACATCCTCGGTAAGGTCCTTGTTACTGTTCGCCCTTTGGTAACATTTTCAATAAATATACCAACGCCGTGGGGATTCCAGGAAAGCGACGTCATTATCACAAAGAGTTAGCTGTGTCCGATGACCGCCTCCGTGGTCTAGTGGTACAGCGTCCGCACAGAGAGCGGAAGGTCCGGTGTTCGATCCCCGACAGCGTCATACCAAAAGACATTAAAAGATGGTACTTGTTGTTACCATGTCTGGCGCTCGGCATTAAGGGGCTAAAACAAGGACTGGTCGGCTCGGAGTCAGTATACTGTGTCTGAGTGGGGTATCCATGTTAAGCTGCGGCATGGTATCTCAGTGACCTAGCACTATGAATCGGCATCAATCCGGACTAGTACAAGCAGCCACACAAACACACACACGTACATGCCCGTCGCTATATAAGTGCAATAATCTTGGACGCGACATTAAACCACATTTCACCTCACCTCACCTGGCTCAGCTTTACTGAGGCCTTTTTTCACACACTTAGCCTTACCTCTGCTTTTTGGTTTAACTCCATACCATGCAGCTGGTGAAAAGAACAAATTTAGACAATTTCTAAAAGTGATTGTCAGTTCTTACATGTAACCGTTCCAATGAGTTCAAAGGATTCTTATCATACCTCTTTATCCCATGTGTAATCTGTAGTCCAAGAAGATTCATTGATTGTAACATTCTTGGTCTCTGTAGGTGAAGAGCCGTGGCTGAACGTATCCACCATATGCTCGTTCCCAGCACCTTGGTACAACGAAACGAGTTCTTCCGCCAGCTACAAAATGGACAAGAGTTTGTCACATGATCACAAAAAATACGAGGGAATATATTACCACAAAGGCTTCGGTAACCTTGAAGTATACTACAATGATACCCAGCAACAACTGATAGCTAAGTACGGATTTGCCACATGGAAGCTGTACGAGCAGGATGGAAATAACTTCTACGGAAAAGGATTTGGAATCATGGAACCTAAGACTTGCAATTCTATGACATTCAAAATGGCTAAAAACTCACAATTTGATGAAGTAGAAGCGGGATGTTTTGAACCTAGCATACCCCCTGTGTTTTTGAGGGGCGGTACTGCTACTTCTGGGGTTGGCGTTGCGGGGCACTGGTGGTCCCTTCAGTCTTGTGTTGTCCCTTTAAGCATGTTTCTGATATTCATGTGTAGAGAATAAGCGCTGCTCATAAACATGTTGTCCTGTGTTCTCTTGTACGTGATAGGCAATTGGACGTCGCAAGAACGCAAGCTTCACGTTTCGGAAAATAAAAAGATTTTTTTGTACTTTACAACACTCAGAGGTCCGTCGGTAATGACACGGCTTTAAAAGAAAAATCGGATTAACGATGTTCAATTAACAGGAATAAATTTTCAGAATTTCAATTTTTTACTCATTTATATGTTAATCAATATTTGTCCAATTCTGTCCTAATTATGTAATGTGTAATTCTGAAATAACTTTAGTATCCTTACGCTAATAGGTCCTGTATACCCTCAATACTGCCCAACTGACTTGTTCGATAGAGATATCTTAGAAGTTGACGGATGACTAAGTAGAAACAATTTATGGATAATAACTTCATTATTAAACTGTAACAGCGACGTTTCGGTATATATCAATATTTACAGTCTTGCTTGACAACGGTATAAGGATCTTTTGCGAAACGTCGCTATATACAGAATAATAAAGAAATTGTTATTCATTAATTGTGCCAAATGACGCTTCAGTTTTACTTACTCACTCACACACTAGAAGCTACACAACTTGCAATGTCGTTCAGTCCATGCTAGTAGTAGACTGCAGCTTAGGTTATAGTCACCAGAAAGCGGGTTGAAAATGAATCGTTTATTGCCCATACTCAGGATTTGTTTCAAACAGAAAAATAACGCATCAGTTGTTTTGTAAATGACATGCTCATGAAATGGAAGTCATTTGTAACAATGTCATTGATGACAACTTACTGATAAATGTTAATACAATTTGAGCATCATGAAAATATTTGATATTTGAAAGCTCACGAGTATTTGCAAGGGTTTGAAATATATTTTAGACACTGCTTGATTTCTATATTTGACACGTTTGAAATAAAACTGTATTGATTCATGACGACGCCTTTGTTTATTGTTGAAGTGTGTATGTGTTTCTTTTATTAGATTCTCGTGAAACCACGCATGGTGGCACAAGAGCAGATTTTACATATACAATACATTACATTATCGCTTTGGTAGATTCCTAAGGGTGCAATTGTACAGTTGCAATATATTTAGACACAGTCTTGAAGTTTCTTGGACACAGTAGTGTTTTACATTTATAAGGGACAGATCACAGAAAGAAAATCAAACGAATATATGCAGATCTGTGCTGACCTAAGGCTTGCCATTTGAAGAGGTTGTGAATCTTGTCGCTGTAGCTGGTACTGTGTTAAACACACGATGAATTCCCATGTGCTCACTAATTACGACTGCAAGCACAAAAACGCCGTTTTCACCTCTATGGGCACAGGACGAAATTTTAACAGAAAAATTCTTTACAATAAGTAAGTGATTGTTACATTTAGAAAAAAATTACGTCGATTGTTCGACGGAGATTCCATATCATGTTTCTGACACCAGGTTACGGAAACATTTACTGTTAGACTCACATGAGAGGTGAGGTGAAAGGGGGTTTAACGTCGCGTCCAAGATTATTGCACTTATATAGCGACGTGCATGTACGTGTGTGTGTGTGTTTGTGTGGCTGCTTGTACCAGTCCGAACTGAAGCCGATTTATAGTGCTACATGTAGCTCACTGAGATACCATGCCGCAGTTTAACATGAATACCCCACACAGTATACTGACTCCGAGCCGACCAGTCTTTGTTTTAGCCCCTTAATGCCGAGCGCCAGACAGGGTAACAACAAGTACCATCTTTTAATGTCTTTTGGTATGACGCTGTCGGGGATCGAACCCCGGACCTTCCGCTCTCCGGGCGGACGCTGTACCACTAGACCACGGAGGCGGTCGACTCACATGAGGTACAAAGAAACAGTCAAATGTCCTTTCATACTTGCTCGTATATTGCTAATCCGATAGGAGGTCAAAGTATATGACATGCAAATGAGGTGAGGTGAAATGGGTTTTAAAGTCGCTTTGAAGATTATTGCATTCTGATAGCGACGCGCATGTACCTTTTTTATGTGGCCGCGTGTACTCGTCCGACCTGTTTGTCACAGTTTCAAATTGATATCCACACTGGCGGTTGTGTTGTATTGCATATAACTTCGTAGTTTGTTTATTTATACAATGCCAAGTCACGTTCTGTTTCGCTTAACATAGTGACACTATCCTTCTGTTTTGCCTGTCACGACAGTGCGTTTTTTAATAAGTTAAAATAACAGTTTATGTAAATAGCATGCTCTTTCTACCAAGATTTTAAAGAGCGCCATACCAATCTTGCTCAGAATTTGTTTGATCAAGGTTGCAACATTCAAGGCCTCAGTAATGCTTCCAAACCGATTTATTGTTGACATTTGGAGGACATTTTCAAATTTGAGAAATCAGTGACAAGAAGAGTGTCCGATGCAATTCCCTATTTTGGCTTGTACGAAATGTCCCAGTGTTTCTTTTAGGTGAACTAGTTACCTACCTTTGCATGTGTTTGTGATGGGTGTCACCGGTGGGGCAGGATAAGCTCACCTTTTCGCGAACACGTGATATCATCACTATTTTGTAGTGATTCATAAACACATGCTTTAAGATATTTCTTATGAATATGGAAAGTGTTTTCTCGCTTTTATGTGACTATTTAGCATTTACGTCATTACATTTTGGGCTGGTGTGTTGATGTTGGTGTCATTTGTCTTGAGATTGAGATCACAGTACAAAGCGTTAGCGTCCAGGTGACGAAAGTAGCGGTTCTCACGACCTGCACATGTGAGCGTATATATGTTCCCCATGAACATTTGTTCTGTTGGAATCGATATACCAGGAGTTTTGTTCCTGTGGATTTTTTCCCGGTCATATTGTTCAACGGGAACAAAACCCCTGGTATATCGTTTCCAACAAAACAAATGTTCAGAGGAACATATTTACGCCCACACATACACTTGAAGGTTTTACAGGTGATCGGGTAGGAGAAGGGTACCTACAATATCACTATAATTAAATCATTTACAGTCGATCCTCGTTGTGCCGAACTCGTTGGGACTTCGAGTTATCTGCGTTGGAGACATCAGGGGACGGTATGCTTAATATATATATGGATTCCCAAATGAGTTCGAGACAACCGTGAATTCGACACATCCAAGTTCGACACATCGAGGTTCGACTGTATATGTTTTCAACAGAAATATAAAAAGGATAAATTCCGTCATGAAATAATCATCTTTTTTTCAAATGTAAACCCTGAACTCGACCACCCATGTCCTTCCTAAACTATACCCAGATCACATGACAGATTATTCATTGAAAACACGGTGACCAAATGTATTCAGCTAGGTTGAAATTAAATGTTGAAATACAGGTGATTTTTATCCCAAGTTCTTAAGGACAAAATAACAGTTTCAGAATAATTTATCCTATTCTTCATGAAGATTTACCATGAAAATAGTTTGTTGTCAATGAAAACATAAGTTGTTCAAGTAGTTGACAAACATTACATTAAGGCATCGTCTAATCGGGAGTGTTAACCAAATCCCTTAGACATTCACGAAACACATAACTTCCTGTAGCATATATCCCTTATTCCACACGGGCTTAGAACTTATCTCTCTTGTTAAGAGTATGTATGTACATTGTATGTCTCTGTCTTCAGGTTACTCGCCTTAACCTACTGTGATATACCGTAAAGGTTCTCACAAAAAAAATCCCCCGCCACCTTACGGTAACCTATGTAACATCACCCTGTTTAGGGATAATACGTTAGTATCTCTTTTGACTGAAAAATTTGGGCCCCCATCCGACATCTTACGTCAACACATGACTGGCTCTCTGAATGGAAGGGGTACCTTGAGGCTAGCCCAGCAAACAGATTTGTCGTGTTTGATTCGCATTCTAGAAGTTTGTGAGTAAGTAAGAAAATGTACAGCTTTATGGATAACAACTTCTGGTTTATTGCATACATCGATGTAGATTCTTATCCAGTTATCAAGCTGGAGTGTTTTTTCTCAGATTTGACCTGGATAAGACAGTTTGTTTGTTTGTTGTTTAACGCCGCACTCAGCAATATTCAAACTACATGACGGCGGTCTGTAAATAATCTAGTCTGGACCAGACAATCCAGTGATTGACAACATGAGCATTGATCTACGCAATTGGGATAAGAGAGTACCCCAGGCAAGCCCAAACCGTGTGTCAATATAGGCTGCTGCTTTGGGAGTCCAGGGCCAACTTGCACAAAGCGATCTTAGCGCTAAGACTATTGTAAGCCTATGTTAAAGTATGGGAGTTACGATCATCTTAGCGCTAAGATCGCTTTGTGCAAGTGGGCCCTGTTAATATTGTAAAAGGTGTATCATTTGGAATTCATTTATGTATCCGTCTTCAGTAATATAATATATATATAGTTCCTGTTGATATATACTAGTACTTGCATCATACTCATGTAGACGCTTCTGCCAAATCTAGTAATGTAAGGGACATTTTCAAATTCTCGTGCACACAGTCTCGGAAGAGTTCATATAAAAAAAACATGAGTATGCTAAGGTATATGTGGAATTGATGAGACATATCAAGTGTGAAGTGCAGACTTAGCTCTTCTGAAATTATGTTCCTCTCATGACAGACTTAAACACTGAATACAAAAACAGACCTATTTTGGAGGGTTGAGGTGAGGTGAAATGAGGTTTAACGTCGTGTCCAAGATTATTGCACCAAGAAAGCGACGTTCATGCGCGCGCGTGTGTGTGTGTCTGCTTGTACTAGTCCGAACTAATGCCGATTCTATAGTGCTAGCACACTGACAAACCGTACTAGAATGTCAGGCTAGATTCTTGGCCTGGAAAGGTTCTGACTTTTGATGCATCAATGTTTACTTCAGGAACATGACCCTTAAATTTAATCACTTCTGAAGCTCAGTGACATCCCCAAATATCTTTAATGTAAACGTAAACGCTCCGTGACTACACATCCGATTTTCCCGATAGTCTCGTTTTTATCATACTCTTCGGCAAATAAACTTGAAATCCTATATACTATTTGATGTTGATCTTGTTTCCTATGGCAAATAGACTGGAGAATGTAGGGACATCGCGGTCCGGGTATAAGTGGGTCAGTGTGAAAACACATCGCACTAGTTTTGAATGGCTTTGGCTATAACAGAGCAGATTCTCTGCTTTTGAACACAGCAGACGTAATTCAAATATAACATGTTTTGGGTTTCAACAAGACCCGTGAATATCCGGGGTAGCATAGGTCTTCAGCAATCCATGCTTGCCGTGAAAGGCGACTATGCTTGTCGTAAAAGGCGACTAACGGGATCGGGTGGTCAGGCTCGCTGATGCAAGTCATCGATCCCAATTGCGTGGATCGATGTTCATGATGTCAATCGCTTGATTGTCTGGTCCAAACTCGAATATTTCCGTCATATAGCTGGAATATTGCTGAGTGCGGCGTAAAACAACAAACCAACCAACCAACCTCATTGATAACCCTCTTTGAAAAATTTGGGGCTAAGGCACTTAGGCAAGAAGTAGGCATCCCAAGGGCACCAATTGTGCTCCCTTCCTTGCAGATCTATTTCTTTATGCACATAAGTCGGAATTCCTGCTCGGATTGGAAAAATTGGTCACGAAATGTTTAACTTAAGCTTCAGGTATATCGATGATCTGATATCGTTCGATTACCAACAAATAGCCAATTCCCTTCCCCTGATCTTCCCATCCATTTCATGTTTAGATCTATCCATACAGATCCGGCAAGATGACTTCAACTTTCCAATAGCCAATTCCCTTCCCCTGATCTTCCCATCTATTTCATGTTTAGATCTATCCATACAGATCCGGCAAGATGACTTCAACTTTCCAATAGCCAATTCCCTTCCCCTGATCTTCCCATCTATTTCATGTTTAGATCTATCCATACAGATCAAACAGGCTTATGGTAGACATGTGGAGGACCTTTACCAAATTGACGCATCAGTGACAAAATTTATGTCTGATGCAATTCAAATTTTGACTTCATGATATAGTCCGAATCGTATGATCTTTTGGCAGCTCTACATGAAAAACTATATAACATATCGAAACAAACTGAATAATCATAAAACAGTACTTCGGACCTCCTTATCAAGAGAGCAATTGCGTATATAAAAGATGTAGGTAAGGTGATTCGGTGATTGACGTATTGTCTCCAAAGATGGTACTGTAACTTAAACGACTCATTCCATAGGTTGCTGCAAGGGGAAGATTATTTTGTATTACATATGTTACGGTATATCACAGCGGATGTTTGACGTATAAACTGAGGACTGTCGTTTTGGAAGGCTTTTTAGAAACCATGAAACGGGATCCTACATGAATGAATTGCATTTCATGGAGAAAGCCTCCTGGAATGTTCATGTTATTTACAGTATTTTTTAATGAAAAAATGCTATCGACTATGTCCAAACTATTTTGTTTCTCAGTTGCATAAGGATCGTTGTGTATGATCTGAGATTGAAGTAAATATATGTAGAGCTATTTCCAACACATATTGTGTTGGAAGAGATCAGAGTTGGGAAGGGGCACTCCATAATTGTCCTGCTAATGTACTTTGCTGGAACAGCTGGATATTTACCTGGTATTGTTCTATCATGATCACCAAGACTTCTTGTCCGCAATGTTTATTAATCTATTTACGGTGACAGGCTAATTCGATGTCTTCATCATTTCTAATGTTTGCGTGGTCTTGGCGAGGGTGAGGGTGAGAAACGTCAATTGTTTGATGCTGGTATACACGAATGTTTAGGCATCACAGGCTCTTAAATAGGTTGGCTTACGGGAAAGGCCCTATGAACAATGTTGTAATGCGACGAAGAGTCTCGTTCTACACATCCCTTTATGAAATAAACTTGGGGACAGACCACTGGTAATGTTCACAGTGATATTGTATGACCTTCAGACATGTACACAAGGACAGTCGCCAACATTAAATGTCTTACTGCAAAATAATAATAAAAAGTATGAAACAGAACACAACGGGTTAAAACGGGTTAAAACCGTTTGCTGGGCTGGTCCCCTTTCAAGTATGTAGTGAGTGAGTGAGTGAGTATGGTTTTATTCCAGCAAAATCACGGCGGGGGACACCAGAACATTGTACCCATGTCGGGAATCGAACCCGAGTCATTGGCGTGACGTGCGTACGCTTTAACCACTAGGCTACCCGGCCGCCCCTCATTCTGTAGGGATACACTCGGCCCAAACGACTGCACCTTCTATTCATACAGACCTAAAGTCTCTTTGTCTGTATTGAGAGAAGATCGGCTTTTGTTGGCAAAGGTTTCTGCTGATTGCTTGTGCAGCTACACCTTTCAACAATGGGTCTTCTAGGCACGCACATTCACTTGATTAAAATAGTACATAATAGAGGCCGGGTAAGCGAAGAGGCGTTTCAAACGTCATTCAATCCCTTCGCCTCTTTGTATGAAAACACATTAAAATCTCTCGTTCTGCCTTCGTTGAAAGCCAAACGACTAAATGCTTCATGGCCAAAAAACCTAAATGGAAGTTTCATTGAACTTTTTTACCTCTGACACCATGCATAACTTTGCCTTTTAATGAGTTACCATGGATTTTTGAACGTCCATATTGTACACGTGGGCACGGGTGGCTCAGTCGTCTAAGCGCCGCGATTCGCGCCGTGCAGAGTTGCGTCCCAAATTCGCCCCGATTATGTTTCTAGGTTTGTCAGCGCCATACCGGTGTTCGTGGGTTTCACGGAAGTGGCAAACGTCTGAGGCCTGCATCACTTGGGGCTTTCCTCCCACATTAAGCTGACACGCCGTGATATAACTGGAATACGGCGTAAAACCCAACTCAATCACTCACTCACCATATTGTACACTACTAATATGATTTACTGGGACGGGTAACATGGCAGATATCAATATAAAATGATAATATGCATCAATGCCAATCCCCTTGAAAACAGTAAATGTACTTTGTATTATCGTCTTTAAATGTGTAAATCGGTCTCTGTTTGAGAACTGTAACAGGTTACTCGGACACACCTGAAGACATAAATGTTCATTGATAATGAATGTTTATATAATGCAGTAAATGCAAGCAATTATATTCTTTATTCTGTCATCCACCTGGTGGTTTCAATAGGGATTAGGTCGTTTTTATTTCCAGCACAGCAATATACAATATTCATAAGTACAGTTAGCAAATTCATATAAATCATCATTTGATATGGGCTATAATCATATTGTGTGTAAGAAAAATACAGCATCTTTATTGGATATTAAGAAAGGTCCCATTTTCTATCAAGTGTATGTCCCGAGTGGAATTATTTTACAGCTGATCAACAATTTGCTTACACCAGTGAAACACTGTTCAATATTCATCTCTGTAGAACCCAATTTCATTAAAATCTGATCTTAGTGCTCACTACCGCTACACAGAGATTTGAAGACACCCCAATTAAGACATTTCATATATTCACGTTTGAATGATCTTTCATCCGACCAATCAGAGCGTCGCTGGCGTAGTAACCTGAATAGCATCCATCCGTCCTCAGGAGACAACATCACTTATAAGTCTTATTTTGGAAGACCTTCGCATCCAATTTGTTTCAGATTGTCAACTACTATATTTGTGTGACATATATGATTAATTCTTGGTACATGTTTTTGATAATGATCACAGAGAATATGTTGGTACCTGCCTTGTTGGAGATGCCATCGTGTTCATGGAACAGACCTAAAGGTCAACGGCTCTCGCGAAATTCATAGCCACCCGAACGTCTAATGAAGGAAATATGGTGCGTTTGATATGGGATGCTTTTGACATTCTATACCGTAACGCTGAATGCTTTGATGAGTTTACAAGACTTAACGACGGCATACAAATAATACCGTTAATAAAATTGTTAGGGGTATGTTCAGTGTCAAACAGGTAGTGTGTGAGTGAGTTGGGTTTGACGCCGCTTTTAACAATATTCCAGTTATATCACGGTGTGTCAGCTTAATGTGGGAGGAAAGCCCGAAGTGATGCAGGTCTCAGACGTTTACAACTTCGGTGAAACCCACGAGCACGGGTATGGTGCTGACAAACCTAGAAACATAATCGGGGCGAACCAGGATTCGAACCCACAATCATAGGTTTCTGGCGTGCCCAAGGGACGCAACTCTGCACAGCGAATCGCGGCGCCTCAGACGACTTGGCCACCCGTGCCCCCGTCAGATAACTCCCTTATTGAAACACACGGTAATGAAAGTAGAATATAAAATTATAAAAAGTGTTTTTAAAAACTTTATTCATGACAACATGGTATTTGCAAACCTTTTCGTGATCAATATATAATTTCATTTCCGTTAACCACCAACATTAGGATTTGGCAGGAATCAAAAACTCACAAATGTTCCAAAATCACTGAGGTCACAGCACAGGACCTTGATCACAACAGCCTATCGAACTTCATGAAATCCATAGCAAAACACACACAATTAAGCTCAACATACACGGACGACTGTGTCAGTGCAACAACTGTCGAATCCAAGAGCCCGAAGTTGTTGTTTTTACCAAAGAGAGGCCAAAGGGTTTGAACCTGTATTTTTGTAAAAATAACTCCTGACAAAATGCCCGCTCGTCTGCAGGCTAAAACGACTGGTGAGTCACACTCCACGCAGTTGTCAATCACGTTTTACCAGCATGTTCATTCCCGTTATGTTGAACCACATCATATATCGGGCTTGATATCCTGCTTGTGTAACTTGTCAGAGGTAAGGAGAGTATGAATAACATGGGCAGCCATTGACAGTTGTGAGTTATGAGTGGAGAGAGGCATTTATTTTCAAATTGTATTATTTACTGGCCGTAATTGCAAACAAACTAATAAGACTTACATATGTAAAATAAATAGTAAAATGTTAATTAATAAAGCTTCTAGGAGAAATAAATTCGTTCCGCATTTTGTTAAACTATTTCTTCAATCTGTCATCCCTACAATGGGACATGCCACATTCGATTACCAAGAAATTACTTGGTGAGTCCAAACAGTGGCAGCAGACTATTAAGACTATATCTAATTCCAAAACACAGTAGGTTTATCTTCTAATTCTCACATGAGAAAGGTGACTAACTACAGGGCAATAAATAAAAGTGAATAACTTAATTTGGAGATAAATATAGTAACTGCAAATAACAAATTTATTTTTAATGTAGAGCTCTTAATCACTATGTAACATAACTCAACATTGAAAGCTCTGTATTTTTTGCCCGTTCTGCCATGGTAAAAAAACCTCATTGGTGACTGCGAGGATAATGAGTGGGTGGACATGGTTTTACGTCGCTTTAACCAATATTCCAGCAATATCACGGCGGGGACACCAGACATGGGCTTCACACATTGTACCCATGTGGGCGAAAATGATGAGTGATATGGCGCGGTGTCTCGTGTTTTCAGTAGGTTGTCGGTCACAGTATGTGGTGGTTATTAATTCTATGCAGGCGGGAGCACAGCAAGTTTTTTAAGTAAACATAATTTGACACCCACTAGTTTCAGCCCCATAGTACTTCGGGCAGCACTGAATCCATACAGAAACTGGATTCGTGCACACGTGACTGTCACATTGTACAACACAAAGACAGTCGTGGACCTGATATGACTGTTCAACTTGATTCAGTTTGCTGAACAAAGCGGATGCATAAATTCCGTTATGCAGATAAATAAACCGAGCGGACTCGAGTGATTGGCACTTCTTACAAAATAGAGTGAACCCTGCACGTTGTTTTTCTCAACCAATCACAGCTATTATGACGTAACGTAAGATTTACGACAAGACCGTTTCACCCTGCCAGGCTTGCAGGTGTTACAAGTTAACACATTCTTTCTCAAAATTCATCACAGGACAAAAAAACAGATTTTATACCATTAAAACGAATGCATATACAATAGGAAATGTATGCTATGACAGGATTAGCGTATGTTTCCCGATATGAACTAACTTTGGGCGTTTATTTCATATTAAGCTATACATTTGAAACACATAATCATCGTGTAGTACCGAATGCAAACGCACCATTGTCATGAATGCTATGACCGGATTTGCAGACATTTCCAACCATGAATACAAAAGTTGATACCCCAGTAAATACTTGATCATAGAGCATTTCAAATGCATTTCATTTTATTATAATAAGTGCTGAAAGTTCTGTCCTCTTTCTTACGTTGCTAGGATGTGAATTGAAATATGGACATTTCCTTAGACATATGCTCAGCGTCCGCCTGAGCAAAGCACTATTATTATGCAAGCTGTAGCGTTCCTATTTGGCCATCACTTTAATCACTGCCCTCACCAGGGGTGCCAGTTCTTTAGAACTGACCAGCCATTGAATGTTTACTCACATGTTATCATTCACATTTGGTATTGATAGCGTGAGGCCCGTGAAGATCCGGGTAGAATACGTCTTCAGCAACCCATACGTGCCGTAAGACGACTATGTGTGTCGTAAGAGGCGACTAACGGGACTGGGTGGTCAGGTTCGCTGACTTGCATGGATCGATGTTCATGATGTTAGTCACTGGTTTGTCTGGTCTGGTCTGGTTCAGTGTATTATTATTCTCTTCCAGTCATTGGGTTTTGTAAACCTATGAATGCACTCCTATATTGTTTTAGATTTCCACTTCTAATTAGCATGTGTTCGTGTGTTGCATAACTTCATTACAGTGTTACAATAATCGGGATGTTGCATATTTCCGCATTATTCATATGTGCGCCATTATCCTAGGGAACAATCGTCGCGAATGGCTACACGATTGTTGATGCGACGTTAAACAATAGTCACTCAATCACTCCACATAAATAAATATGCATACGTTTGTAACCTCCTTAACAATACAAATATAAAACATATCATAATTACTTATTCTGTTTTTGCAGTGTATCTAATATACTACATAGGAATTATAGGCATGTAATATAGTATGATGTATGTGGTGTTTGTGAAGAGGGAGGGTGGCGCAAAGAGAATACATCCTTAAAGTGATGAGGACGGAGTGTTTCGATTTATGAAGTATGATCTCCATATAAGAAGTTGTAAGTAGACAGGTGTTGCATGTGATGTACAAGACAAAAGGTTAAAACAGTAATGTGCAATATCGAGGCTAATTACCCTGTAGCCATGATATGCGTATGCCTTGAAACACTTCATTGCCGTCATTTATAAGATGCTAATCCCAATTGTTAGTCCCCATTGTATTGTACATTGGCTGTCTGAACGAGCTATGCAACTGTGTCACTGATTAATTATATTTATGACTTAGTCCATGTCAGGTGACCTTGGCTATATAAGCCTTGGTCCAGAGAATGAGAGATGAAAATCAGAGAGAGGAGAGAGGGAAGGTCTTACTCACAGCCTAGCTAGGGTTAGGCTAGGTGCTCCGGGGCACCAAGACAACAACCACAACCACTATGTGCACACCTGGCACATAGTGTTTCTTGTATGTATATATCTACCTGTATAAAGTTAACTTGTAAATACCGCAAGCCATGGCCTCCATGTTGTCTCTTCCTACCGAGAAGCGACCCATTTGCATATAGGAATATGCAAATAACATTAGTCAACGTTTAACCAACGCATTCTTAATATGGTACAAGTCAAAATAGAGAATTGCGTCGGACTCAACTCTATTCGCTAC
This sequence comes from Haliotis rufescens, assembly GCF_023055435.1. Lineage (NCBI taxonomy): Eukaryota > Metazoa > Mollusca > Gastropoda > Lepetellida > Haliotidae > Haliotis > Haliotis rufescens. Next base: position 51,605,646 of record NW_025963779.1, on the reverse strand, counting down.
TTCTGTGGTAGTCACAAATCAATACATGTATACTGCCAAAAATAGATTTAATCTCCCTCTCACAACACACTCACGAAACAAAGATCTCTCACAATGGCAAAAGTATTATTTTATGAAGGATCGACCGATTTATTAATAAATGACATTGTGCTGTACAGACATAAACGACATGTTGTAACATTTATTATTATTATTGAAACAGCTGAAAAAATGTATGTTTAGCCTGGTTAAGATAATACACATGCTTGTATACAGTTGTGACGGAGAGGTTAGGGCAACATGACCTACATAAACATTATTGTTTACCTCCGCCAGATGAAACTAAGGTTGAACTCATTCGTGTGTGCAAAAAATGAAGTTTGCAATGTACAGAATCACACAAATTAACTGTATAAATATTTCTATCACCTTCAAATCTGGTATATTATATTATAGACAACGTTGTTACCAATTAGACATCTTCTAGGGAGAGGAAGTAGCCCCGACTACTATAAACTTAAGATAGATATCTTATTAGATTACTAATTATTAGCTTAGATGATGATAAGCCTCGACAGGTCATGAAACAATTTGGACTCAGTCTTGAATTACCACCGACTATCGCCTCGGACCCAAGCTTCAATGGCTACAATGTGCAAATATTCATTTTTGGCGAATGAGATAAGCTTCACTGTCAGATGTAAACTTTTACGGATGATTAGTTCTCGAAATGCACGACGTTGCAGTATCCCCAGGTGCTCAATATCTGCTATTTCAGTTTCCCAGTAACTTCAGGGGACATTTCACAGACATTGAAAAATAATCATCTTAATTTCAACGCAATATTTATTTATTTATTTATTTATTTATTTATTTATTTATTTATTTATTTATTTATTTATTTATTTATTTATTTATTTATTTATTTATTTATTTATTTTTTTATTTATTTATTTTTTTTTTTTTTTTTTTTTTTTTTTTTTTTTTTTTTTTTAAAATTTTGCCATATATAAAATTATATATATGCATGCAATGGAGGATAAGAGACAGACGTTGTCTGTGATGAGTGAAGCAACAATCAACAAGAATGCCACACTACATGGGACATGAACATATATGTTAATAGTCACCTGAATTCCCTTTGTTTCATAACCTGCGTAATGAATGCAAATTTAGCAGCCAAATGATCATTTCAAACGTTGGTCATATGGACCTCAGATGACACGTTCTTTTCCGAGCATGCATAAATTTGGGACACACTGTCCTTCTGTGTGGTGCATATCGGCTGATGACGTACCGACTATCGCTTGCTAATCACAATTCACGAGAATGTTATTGACTTGTCCTGAGCATTGACCGTAGAATGCCTTTTCACTAAAAGCCTAGGCAAGTCTAGATCAAACTAAACCAAGCCTAGTTTCTTTAGGAAAAATATGCAATTATTTTAAAGAACGGTTTTTATGGTGTTAATCTTGTGATAGACAAGTGTGACGTGTAACAATCTAATTGTACATAGCAATGGCTTAACACACGTCCTAGCTCATGATTAGACAATTGACTTGCGTTCTGTCAATGTCAGGCATTAGAACGCGCTAGCCGCAATCTCAGATCATCAACGAAGTTGTTGTCAAGCTGTATGTGATATACGCTGATTTAGCTGCTGTATTCTTATCGAAAACAATGTAACAAACAACCAAATTCACGGGGGTGAAACGTTCTGACAGAAACATGCATACGTTAGCAGGGGCTGTCGGGTAGCCTAGTGGTTAAAGCGTTCGCTCGTCACGCCGTAGACCCGGATTCGATTCCCGACATGGGTACAATGTGTGATACATTTCTGGCGTCCTCCCGCCGTGATATTGTTGGAATATTGTTTAAAATGGCGTAAAACCACACTCACTCACTCACTGCATGGGTTAGCATATGGCAACGAAAGCACAAATTGGGACACATATAAGATCAATTCATCTCATCCAATGCTTTCCAAGTATATGCAGTTTGTTCATTTTCTTGATCCCTTATGTGTGGTTCAGTTGGAACAGCTGGCCATTCCTGAGTTGTCCCGCCTTGCCTTTTGACTTCCATTTGATTTTTAAGGAACCTTTATTATATCCTATGTAGTTTGTCAAATTCCTTCTGGCCAAACTGGAGTTCGTAGTATATTTTGTAAATCTTGACTGCATAAACTTCCCCACTTTAAGTTCCTTTACATGTATGACTGCCTTGTATACCTCTTAACTTTTCCACTCTGCATACTGACAGGTATATCTTCCTGTCTTCATGTTCTGTGTCCATTTCATCTTTAACAGATGTTACAAACTGATTATACATATCACACCAGACTTCTAGTCTTGATATCTGCCTCTTCAGCAACTGCACAATCTTATCATTTTACTTTTACGGCGCTTCTGTGGGTTTCTGCGTTCCAAATGTTTCTATCTTCCAGTTCCCAGCTCTCAGAAGAGTGATTGGTCAGGGAGATTCAATGATGGTACCAAATCAGACACGTTGATCACACTGCTTGTTCTGTGTGCTGTTAAGTCACTCACATGATGGCATACGGGGTTTGTACGTGGTCCATCATTGACTTCACGTGTGCGCGTCTTTTCTTGAGTCCAAAACCTAAGTATTCTTAAAAATCTTAGCACATTTTGCAATAGTATTTTAAAACAATTTAAGTCATCCAATATGTTCAAGTTCACTTTACTTCTTTAACTATTGTACCCAATGTCTAGCCCGTCCATAATCTTGTATATATATACATTATTTATATGTATTATAACTCTCGCGTAAAATTAACAAAGTTCTGTTTGTTCTGGAAATAAAGCTGTGTTCTGTTCTTGTTATTAAAATTTGATTGACCTGAGAGAAGTGAGATTACCACACTTCTGGCAACCAAGGTTAACTAGATTCAACTTGACAACAGTGTTAGTAAAGGATAACTCAGGGTCCGAAACAAAATGCAAAGAATGCTATATTGGATGTATGGCAAAGTGTTTGTCAGGAGAAACACAACATTCACGTTTAGCGCTATAACACACAATGATATATTAACATGTTTTGTTTGTTTGCGTGTTGTTTAACGCTGCACTCAGCAATATTCCAGCTACGTGACGGTGCCTGAAAATAATTGAGTCAGGACCAGACAAACCAGTGATTGACGTAATGATACTTGCCAGATTGATTTCGAAAATTGGTCCCATTAATTATTTTTTTTACAGAGTTACGACCATTGATCCATGTCATTTTACAAGTGTCTGCAATGGGAACAAGTTTTCTCAGAAACCACTGAAGTCGCCTTATCCAAGAGATACTTATCAAGGCTGAGTTATTTTGTCCAGAGAAGGGGTCTTGTATGTGTATTAATTTCACATTTAATCATTTTTTTAAATAAGTTTATGTTCGCTACTATATGAACAAACATAATTCTTATGTGGCACATTGTGTGTGTGTGTGGGGGGGGGGGGGGGGGGGGTGTGGGTGATAACGCTGTTTTCTTGTTACAAAGTTTTACGCAAGTTTAAAATTGGATATTTGCAGTTAGGCACTTATCCGACCTCGCCGCTAAGGGACACTCCCTGAAATGAATGATTTATCCTGTTCAAAGCGGCGTAAATATCCTAACAAATGTTATATTTGGGGTAACAGTTTCTTCGTAAAGTTCAGATTCTAGTACTTTTGGGGGTTGAGTCCCATCCGGGATTTGAACCGACACTGCCAGAGTGAGGCACCTAATCGCCAGCACACAACGTCATGTAGTTATTGATGAAAAAGTCATTTAAGCATTTAGATTTGTGACGGTGAAGGTATAAAAGCTTTTGAAACTTCTCATAGTTCAGCAACTCTCCACACGACAACCTTGCTAACTTTGTTGGTTTGTATAAAGGATTTTACGACTGGCTCTCCAGATCAATCACTGATTCTGTTTCGTGAGATGGACGGAAAACGTACTTTTTATGAGACGATCTCAATAAATCTGGCGTACCCCTATTAATTATTTACCTCTACTACGTCTTCTCTGTCGATGTAAATGGGCAAAACTGGCTACCGCGCTGATTTAAATAAGAATAATACTGATAGGGCTAACTCCAACCCCCATGCTGACATGCTGTCAACTTTAGGGGATGATGCTTTCTGTGCCAACTGTTAAGAGGTGGGCAGCAGAGTTCAAGAAGTGGGGAGAGAGCTTCGAAGATGATCTGAGATTAAGAAGACCTGTCACCAATAGAGAAAATGCGAATAACAAACAGGAAATGATTATGATGATTGATGACTCAACACATCACGTAGTCAACGTATAGTCAATGCAGAGCATGCTGGGTTCCTGATCAAACCGTTCCAAGTGCATCATCTCTCACTATCAGCCAGAGACTAAACAACAGTCAAAGCAGTAGAAGCATCTAACGTCTCCTCCGCCGTAGAAGGCAAAGTCTGTTCTATCAGCTGACCAGGTGATGGCGTCGGAATTCTGGGAGCCCAAAGAAATCTTACAGGTCTGTCCATTAATAGTCAACACAATTCTAGTCTGCTTTGGCATGTAAATATCAACTGAAGGTTAAACGTCATGGAAGACTCACTCAAGATGTGTTGTTCCACCAGGACAATGCACCCTGTACACAAATCTGTTGTCTCCATGGCTTCAATAAATAATTGGGGCTTTGAACTCATTGAGCATCCTTCTTATTCACAGTATTTGGCACCATCAGATTTCCACTTCTTCCCAAACTTGAAAGAACTGCGTGGCAAGTATAATGGCGTCATTTCTGCTGTGAAGGAGTTTTACACCTCCAGGATGAAGTATTATACACCAGTGGGATCCAGGCACTTCAGTATCGTTGGCAGAAGTCTGTTCGCCACGGAAGGATTATTTTGAAAGAAATTAGTATCCAACGCCTTTAACGCAGTCTATCATAGTGAAGCTGAGAACGTTTAATCCACCATTCATATGGATGCGAAATAAGATTTTACTCATTCCCGCAATATATGTTTGAGACTTATTAAATACATTATATACACATGTAAGGATAAAAAGTGTCAAACAGTCAAATTATAGAAGTTTTCGGAGAAGTGTTTTTTTCCTACTATATGATTATGAGCAAGTCTTGGACAGAAACTGCTTGTCGTAGGAGATGCAGATCAACTAGTACCGGCCCGAAATGTTGACATTTTTCAATAATCTCTAAACGTACATGTACGAACACAATGAGTATCTTGCACAACAATGAGTAGCAAGTGCTAATCCCAACCGACCCTAATTGCCCTATTAATCCCTGATACACAGTGAGGTAACATTGGGTTTATCTCGCTAATGGGGGGCACGGGTGGCCCAGTCGTCTAAGGCAGAGTTGCGTCCCTTGGGCACGCCAGAAACCTATGATTTTTGTGGGTTCGAATCCCGGTTCGCCTCGATTATGTTTCTAGGTTTGTCAGCACCATACCCGTGCTCGTGGGTTTCACCGAAGTGGTAAACGTCTGAGACCTGCATCACTTCGGGCTTTCCTCCCACATTAAGCTGACACGCCGTGATATAACTGGAATACTGTTAAAAGCGGCGTTAAACCCAACTCACTCACTATCTCGCTAATGAGCTGTCGGCATAACGAGGTAATAAACATCAAGAGTGTGTTATAGAGAAGATATTATTTACCCTACATAATTTAGGATTAAATTTAAAGATGAAATACAGGATGTTAAAGCTCATGACTATTATCACGGTGACCAAAATCGCCTCACTAGTCTGCCATGGGGATCGCCAGAGACCCGCATGTCAGGCAGTGAATAGCAATGGTCAGGATAGAAAAAATAATACAGAAGAAGAAGAAGAAGAAGAAGAATATTTTATTATAATACAAACAAGTGGCTTGTAATCTAAAACTCACAGTTTATTTATATAGGCAATGAAACTCAAGTAGGGGTTACAACAACAGGTATGTAGGACCTGATAGATAAACACCTGAGTATGGAGCTAATTGACAACTAAATAGGCTGTGCTAATCAATCCCACCGGACGCTAGACAAGACAATGGATATGCTAACGTCTACGTCTGACAGGAATTCACACCTTGAGACAATGAGCTGTGACCAATTAACAGAAGCTCTTAATTGGACCAATTAGCTGGGACTCAAAAGGACGGGACAATTACCTCTAAGGGATAATAGGTGGATTTAAAAGAACTACAACGCTTTAAGCGTAAATAAGGATTTTACCCAAAATATCTTCCCAAAGTACTGTAAGATACAAATAGCTAGTTCTATGAACTTACAAGTACAAATAACCCTATAATAAAATGTAAGAGCAAGCAGAATAGTCTACGAACTTACAAAAAGGGTATAATTAGGGGTAAGATAAGCAAATGTGGGTATGACAAAGTTATCCAAACATTTACAGCTCAGAGAAAGTTCAAGATCTCACCAAATCCCGTCGAAGAGACCTAGGTCGATCCAGCAGTAAGACGGCAGTGAGCAGCCAGCAGCGTGACCTGAGTCCGCCGAGACGTTACTGATTTACTTAAGATTTGAGTCGGCCTTTAAAAGAAAGAGCCCCTAATTGACCATCACTAATTGGCCACTTAATTAATTAATTAACCAATGGGAGATAAGCCTATTCACGTTGGGTAAGGCTAAACAACCCTGTCTTGTTAATACATGTATCTTATATTGCACTTCACAGTTGCTATATGTTTTGTCAATTGGTAGTACATTGTATTGGACCCTTTGTTGGACTGTGTAAGTATTGATGTTTTTAAGCAATTTGAATGTTTGGTTGGTTTTGTAGTGTGAGTGAGTGACGTAGGTTGGTTGGTTTGTTGTTTTACGCCGCACTCAGCAATATTCCAGCTATATGACGGCGGTCTGTAAATATTCGAATCTGGACCAGACAATCCAGTGATTGATATCATGAGCATCGATCCACGCAATATTAGTAATTTGTTAACTAATACATTTATGCAATGGTAACCGTCATTATGTGCACATACTACATGTTCATTACGCACACAGGAAACAACAACTTACATCTACGTGGATCGAAAAATAAGAATTTAATATGGACGTAGGTGTGAGCAAACCAACACTAATGATCGCGATGCAGCGACAAGTAGCACAAATAAAGTCATAGATTATCTGAATATGGATAAATATTATAAGTTTGCTTATCTAGGTCTTTATTTAGGTTTGGTTTCTCAGACAAATATTTTTGATTTTGTAGTTACGTATCTTCCTATTGCGTACCCTTGCCAATGCCAATGCAGGGAGTGAATTAAAATCTGTAAATGCCATGTGTATGCAAGAGTCAAACAGAGAGTCTCAACTATTTGCAGTTTGACATATGTTTTCAGACATTCTATGAAATAAATGTACATTATTCTCACTAACTTTTCTGTCAACCATATTCAACAGTCTTCATAAACAGTCTTAAGGTAACATGAAATACGTTAACATGTAAACCATAAAAGCAATAACAAAAACAGTGAAAAACTTTTCCATATTCAGAAGAAATCTCTGCTGAACCAGAGTCTGTTGTACGATTCCGACTATATCATGAGCATGTGTTTATGAATCACTACCAAAGAGTGATGATAGGTGTTCGCGACAAGGTGACAGGTGGGCATACAAGGGCAAGTCAGTAGTTCACCTAAAACATGGGAACATAATTATGGTGCAAGTCAAATCAGGGAAATACATCGTTCATCATATGACATTTACTTAGGCCTTGGATGATGTAACTTGATCAAACAACTTTTGAGCAAGAGTCGTTTGACGCTCTTTGAAATCTTCATAGAAAGAGCCTGCTCGACTGTATCTCAACATTTGTGAAATGTAAACACCGAAGGCTGGAGCTGCTGGAATACAGGAAACACATGAAGGAAAGGTTGACTATGGGAAAATTGAAGTCCTCCCTCTTGATATTTAGTCTTGTAGGATAGTTTGTTGTCGGTGCTTATAAATACATATTTGTCATGTGAAAAGTAGACATGAACATTATTGTTGGAAAGAATAAGCGAGGAGTACAATTTCTGACACTATACATCTTGAAAACATTGAAGAAGCCATTTGAGAAATTTGTCTGGAATATTTTGGACGTCCCATGTATGACTATAGTCAATAAATTATCAACATATACTCTTGTCTTTTTATCGTTTACTTTTTATTCATATTGGCTGCCTTCATTTGCCAATTACCTTACATGAGTTATACATCTGGAAAAATGTTAAGCACTGCTTATTTTGTATTTCTATATAAACGGGTTTTTTTTAAAACATCGTGTCTTGTATTCATTATCTGATGAAACACGCAAGATTTTGTTCACAATGTGACATACTCATATTAGAATACAGACACCGAATTTGAATATCCAATACAGGATAGCTGCGCGATAAATCGCAAGAAACGATGAAGAACGAGGCGTGGTTTATTTCACGATAAAACATTGTTCAATCATGACGTCATTTCTGGAGATTCGAACATGATTCTCAACTTGATTACGTTGTAACTTGGGACGCCGCTATTTGTGAGAGGTCAATGAGTTGTGTCCCTTACATGTACCTGGGCAAAGCGGACAAACGCAATGGTCAAACGATCGCATCCAAAAGTGGGCGAGATATGGCAATGTGTAAGGGGAGAAAAGGTACACATAATGCGGTGAGAATATTCAGGAAATACCAAACCTCAGCCCCTCTGTTCATAAAATGGACCTTGCTGAGATTGTATTCAGGGAGTCATCATTATTTAAATACGGGTTACTATTATCAAAGTTTTAAATTCTATTAACACCCTCAAGAGGCTGTAAAAAATAGTTTATCGAACAATAAAACACTGCAGCTGCACCCCTCGTGGTTTATTTTCCCTGCAATGTTTTATTGTACGACAAACACACCAAACCAGTTTAGGGGAAGATATCAACATTTTCGGCGTCCAATATTCACCTAAAGAATTTCTATCAAACGTCTTTAAAGTATGTTCATCAGTTGGACTGAAGGGTCTTGCGTATAAGATCATAGAAATTGGCATTTGCAATTGCTTCAAAACGATTAATGAATGATATATCGTAGATGAGTTCACACACAGCGAGTCCACCGTCTTGCCTTACGTAGTTGAATGCCCTGCATACTCTTGACTGTAGACACAGAATTGAACAAGTAATCACAGATGAGCTGGACTGCGCTTCCTTTTTATCACAGATTGCTTGCATGCCTGGTTTGGACTTGAAAACCAATACTGAAAAATACATCAATGTGTTTTACGAGCTAATTGTGTTTCCGATGTTAGTGGTTATATACTATCACAATAACAGAGACAGAGATACTCCCATCCTTTGTGACAGCTCATACTGATTTAGAAAGTCCATGTGTTTTTCATAGACAAACATTTGAATATGAATGCACACGCTTGTTAGAGGAATGAAGACCAACACAGCGATGCACTGTTGTTATACACTTTGTCATGAGATATGAACACTGAACCACGACACAAAGATAGTAATAGTGCTTCCACACCATGTGGTGAACTATGACGAGACAGTGCGATTATCACCCCTACATACCTCCACATGTTGTCACAGGTCGTCCATGTACCTCAACTTCACAAAGGACCAGTTTCGATTTTGGCAGAGCTTCGATTGGTCGTCTGTAGACTCTAAGATACCTTCCCACGACGGGGGCCTCACACTGCAGGGTGATATTAGCACCCACAGCAGGTTCATGGGTGGCGCACACAGTTCCATTTGGGAGACCAGATGATGGTGCTTCCCGGAATAGATGGATTTCGATGTTCTGCAGAAAATAGACTGTGAAATAAAAACACAGAGAACAATCTTTAATCAGCGCGTATGTTTATATGAAATAAAGTAGATGATATAGGGAGAGAAGATTAATTTATCATTAAATCCAACCAACACTTTATTTAGAAAAAAACTTTACAACTTACAAATTTATCTGAAATTTACTTCGTACTCTGATCAGTCTGTTTTGGACTTAAAGCACCGTGGCCTTACAAAAGGTATGACAATTCCTATTTAATGTAATACATCGATAAAATATCGTGTCTGTAAACCTGGAAACGTGATTATCAACGGTAACTTGGATGCAATTTGTATACAACCAAAATAAGTATGTATACACAGTCAGAATGTTCTTCAATGACTCTGTAGAATGCATGACGTTTCATACAATCCAAACCTGGCAGTTTTATCTTTATTTCATGCTTATAAAAACTTGCATCATGAGTGTGAAATGAATATGTATCCCGTGTGTGTAATAAACTTGTGTCGTGTGTGTAATGAACATGTTTCATGTGTGTGTATAAAGAACATGAATTGTGTGTGCGTGATGAACATGTATCGTGTGCACGTAGTGAACATATATCGTGTGTACGTAGTGAACATGTATCGTGTTCATGTTATGACCATGATACGTGTGTGCTCAGTAAGCATGTATCGTGTGTGCGCGCGCGCGTGTGTGTATGTGCGTGTGCAATGAACATATATAGTATGTGCGCAATGAACATGCATTGTATGTACGTAATGAACATGTATCGTGTGTACGTAATGAACATATATCGTGTGTACGTAGTGAACATGTATCGTGTTCATGTTATGACCATGATACGTGTGTGCTCAGTAAGCATGTATCGTGTGTGCGCGCGCGCGTGTGTGTATGTGCGTGTGCAATGAACATATATAGTATGTGCGCAATGAACATGCATTGTATGTACGTAATGAACATGTATCGTGTGTACGTAATGAACATGCATCGTGTGTACGTAATGAACATGCATCTGGTGTTCGTAATGAACATGCATCGTGTGTACGTTATGAACATGTATCGTGTGTACGTAATGAATATGCATCGTGTGTACGTAATAAACATGCATCGTGTGTACGTAATGAACATGCATCTGGTGTACGTAATGAACATGCATTGTGTGTACGTAATGAACATGTATCGTGTGTAGGTAATGAACATGCATTGTGTGTACGTAATGAACATGCATCGTGTGTACGTAATGAACATATATCGTGTGTACGTAATGAACATGTATCGTGTGTACGTAATGAACATGTATCGTGTACGTAATGAACATGCATCGTGTGTACGTAATGAACATATACCGTCTGTACGTAAAGAACATGCATCGTGTGTATGTAATGAACATGTATCGTGTGTACGTAATGAACATGCATCGTGTGTACGTAAAGAATATGCATCGTGTGTACGTAATGAACATGCATCGTCTGTACGTAATGGACATGTATCGTGTGTACGTAATGAACATGCATCGTGTGTACGTAAAGAATATGCATCGTGTGTACGTAATGAACATATATCGTGTGTACGTAATGAACATGTATCGTGTGTACGTAATGAACATGTATCGTGTGTACGTAATGAACATGCATCATGTGTACGTAATGAACATATATCGTCTGTACGCAATGAACATGCATCGTGTGTACGTAATGAACATGCATCGTGTGTACGTAATGAACATGCATCGTGTGTACGTAACGCACATGCATCGTGTGTACGTAATGAGCATGCATCGTGTGTACGTAATGAACATATATCGTCTGTACGCAATGAACATGTATCGTGTGTACGTAATGAACATGCATCGTGTGTACGTAATGAACATGCATCGTGTGTACGTAATGAACATTCATCGTGTGTACGTAACGCACATGCATCGTGTGTACGTAATGAGCATGCATCGTGTGTACGTAATGAACATCTATCGTGTGTACGTAATGAACATGCATCGTGTGTACGTAATGGACATATATCGTGTGTACGTAATGAACATGCATTGTATGTACGTAATGAACATGCATCGTGTGTACGTAATGAACATGCATCGTGTGTACGTAATGAACATGCATCGAGTGTACGTAAAGAACATGCATTGTGTGTACGTAAAGAACATGAATTGTGTGTACGTAAAGAACATGCATCGTGTGTACGTAATGAACATGCATCGTGTGTACGTAAAGAACATGCATTGTTTGACGTAATGAACATGCATTGTGTGTACGTAATGAACATGCATCGTGTGTACGTAATGAACATGCATTGCGTGTACGTAATGAACATGCATCGTGTGTACGTAATGAACATGCATCTTGTGTACGTAATGAACATGCATTGTATGTAAGTAATAAACATGTATCGAGTGTACGTAATGAACATGCATCGTGTGTACGTAATGAACATCCATCGTGTACGTAATGAACATGTATCGTGTACGTAATGAACATGCATTGTATGAGCGTAATGAACATGCATCGTGTTGCGTAATGAATATGCATCGTGTGTACGTAATGAACATTCATCGTGTGTACGTAATGAACATGTATCGTGTGTACGTAAAGAACATGCATTGTGTGTACATAATGAGCATGCATTGCGTGTACGTAAAGGACATGCATCGTGTGTACGTAATGAACATGCATCGTGTGTACGTAATGAACATGTATCGTGTGTAAGTAATGAACATGTATCGTTTGTACGTAAAGAACATGCATCGTGTGTAAGTAATGAACATATATCGTGTGTGCGTAATGAACATGCATCGTGTGTACGTAATGAACATGTATCGTGTGTACGTAATGAACATGTATCGTGTGTAAGTAATGAACATGTATCGTGTGTAGGTAATGAACATGCATCGTGTGTACGTAATGAACATGCATCGTGTGTACGTAATGAACATGTATCGTGTGTACGTAAAGAACATATATCGTGTGTACGTAATGAACATGCATCGTGTGTACGTAATGAACATGTATCGTGTGTACGTAATGAACATGTATCGTGTGTAAGTAATGAACATGTATCGTGTGTACGTAATGAACGAATGTGCTGTGTGCAGAATGAACATGTATCGTGTACGTAATGAACAAGCATCGCGTGTGCGTGATTGACACGAAAATGTACATGTATCGTGTAATTAACAAGTATTGTGTGTGCGTTATGAACATAATAATGAATCGTCAGTGCGTATACACATAAATGCATCTGTCAAAATCAGTCAAGTATGACATGTATAATGAACATGTGTCGCCTGTGAAATGAACACTATCGCGTATGTGTGTAATGAACATGATTGATAAGTTCCGAGCGTCACATAGAAGGAATTGCGTTATAGTGAAATCTATTGTTGTGGACATTTTAAGACGTCATAAAGGTATAGCCACACAAAAAACAGTCAACTGATCAAATTGTTTCGCTGTGACAAGTAAAACAGTAAACAGGGATTTATGACCTTTAAAAAATGAACAAACTTGAAGAACGTGCAGTGTTCAATAGGGGCTGGACACCAACAACCATCCATGAAGATATGTTACAATATCAGGGAAAATACTCTTTCCTTAACGCCGTGAAATGGTGGGCAGCAGAGTTTAGCGTGACAGGAAAAGCCTTAATCACGTAGACGACCCCCGACCCGGAAGGCCTGTGACGTCAGCAGCACCAGAAATGATTCGGAGAATGAGTGAGTATTGTTTTACGCCGCCTGAAACAATATTTCAGCAATATCACGGCGGGGGACACCAGAATTGCGCTCAATGTGTGGGGAATCGAACCCGGGTCTTAGGCGTGATGAGCGAACACTTTAACTACTTGACTACAACACAGCCACTCCGATTGGCGAATGAATGAATGGATGTTTCTGCTTCTCATCCCAGGAAAGAGTACAACCCATCGATCATCACAGGCACTTAGGCAATGAAGAAATGATCAACCCTGAAGCTTCTGACATCTGCAGGGACAACATGCCTGGTGGCAATCTAGCTCTGTTTGAAGTTGATCCAGAAGGTTCTTGCAACTGTCACCGCTCCGACTCACTGTTACGATTTGTAGCTGTGGATTAAACCTTGATTTAGGACTTCCAAACAACAATCAAAACAGTGGAAGTAATTCGAAATCTCCACCGCAAAAGAAGGCAAACACTGTCCCATAAGCTAAATGTGTCCTCCGTGTTCTGGGATGCCGTTGTCATTGTGGGCTATATTTCAAAAAGACAAAAATATACGGAGCATATAATTTGCTGCACTTTTAAGGCAATTACAGAATGTCATCTGTTACCAAACATGAGTGAGTGAGTGAATGAGTATGGTTTTACGCCGCTTTTAGCAATATTCCAGCAATATCACGGTAGGGGACACCAGAAATTGGCTTCACACAGTGTACCAATGTCGGGAATCGAACCCGGGTCTTCGGCGTGACGAGCGAACGCTTTAACCACTAGACTACCCCACCGCCCCCTACCAAACATGAAGAAAGCTCTCGTTGCGGTCGTAGGGAACGTTTTGGACCGGCAAGAGAAGGACTGGGATAAAATCGCTCCAACAACGTTGGCAAACGTATATCAATGTGAAAGGAGAATATGATGAAATTCTTTATATGTGACGCTCAAAACCTATTAATCAGTCCTCGTATATAATTCCTCCTTTCACTGAAATTTCAAAACCAATTTATTTCGTTTGCTTTTACACAAACGTTTCGTCAACATATTAGCAGACGTATTTGTCATCTTCAGAAGTATTCCAGGTATTGTATAATGTAAGCAATATGTATGTGTCACCCTATTTCTGGTGAACGAGCGAAGACATTTTAGCTATAACTTATCCGAATAAGCATATCTTACGTTCTATGTCCCTGTTGACAATGAAGACTGAAGCTATTGAGTAGATTCCCTGGAGATCCACTTGCCACCAGTTTGTTTCCTCATTCAGTGTGTGTGAACAACTCCATTTCTTGTAGAAACTAGCTCTGTTTCCGTCATTTGCCCGAGAGGCATTGCTGTTGGAGAAGGCAGTGCTCTGGCTAGCTGGTTTCCCCAAGGCTATGTTTATTTCGCCTGTAAATGTAAACAATGTATTACCTTTCAACAAAATGCATCTTACTTATGAATTACCTCATATGATAATAAATATGCTTCGCCATTCAAACACTCATTCCTCAGTTTCACTGATACCATCTGTTATGGCAGAATGTAGACGATCTGAATGGTCAGTGTTTTAATAATTAAAACGGTTTCAAATTAAAAGTTTTCTAATCAACTACACGAAGCTCATCATCATAAACTTAGTGGGAATATTTCAGTTGTGATGCCAGTGGACATATTTTGAGTTCACCGACCTACATTTACATGACCTTGTGTATGTTGTTTTATACCTTCTCCAAAACGCGTTTGTTTGTTTGTTTGCATTGCGTGTCTGGGTGGTTCAATGAACAGTGTTCCTTTGCAATTACACAAGGGGCTTAGCTAAGCAACTGTAATACAGTTGTAAAATGAGAGTAGCTAAAACAACACATCGACATGACAAGACAATGTTGTTGTTGTCCACTTCTGCTCATTGTCTCAACGTATTGATAATCCCTCATAGCAGGGGAGTGGACAAGTCCATTCATTATTTAGGTGTGACCAGCATGGCCCAATTAATTAGTGAGCTAATTTTAACTGCTTTTTGGGAGGTCTGCATTTTGGAGGTCTACATTATGGGAGGGAACCATGATACCGACCAAAAGCGAAGACAGGCAATTAAGTCGGCTGCGGCCAATGAACACCTGAGTTAATTAACTCAACACTCAAATGAGTGAATAACCTCGGCTGGGTTAAATAACAGGAAATAAACACCGAGCGCCTATCCTAGTCACTTGGACAATAAAATAGACAAGAACGTCTGCATATCAAACTAGTCTAATAGACTAAAGATTCAGTCATTTCGACTGAGAAAGGAAAGACTAAAATTTACAAAAAGCTAGACAATCATGGGTTGTTTATCCACGGAATATAGAAAAACGGAATATTAAAACCCCAGTTACTAAGGTTAGCTCAATACAACCAGAGTAAGACAGTACTAGATCAAAAGTGCCCCATAAACACAAGTCTTACATGAACTAACGAAACCTGAGTTTCGTACGACCACTCCGATTTGCTAAATCGACCCTTAAAAACGGCCTAACGAGTCCTGGTGTTGAATACACAAGATCTAGAAAAAGTTTATATATACAGCGCGCGGACCTCAGAGGGGACAATCTCTCCAGGATAGTCGGGGAATACAACAGTCTGGGGCGCTCAGCCCAAGCGTGTTTTTAAACACTTGGAAATCACTTATGCCAAACAAACTACTATATCCATACGGAAAATGGAAGTATCAAACTAAAGCACTGAGCATAATTAATAATAATAATATATAATTTATAAAGCCACAAAATCTGTTCCATATCCCATAGAAATTTCTGCATAAAGCAGAATCGATTGTACGATTTTGACTATACCATGAGCATGTGTTTATGAATCACTTTCAAATAGTAATGACACCAGGAGTTCGTGAAAAGGTGAGCGTATCCTGCCCTACCGGTGGTACCTGTCACAAACACATGCGAAGGCAAATCAATTGTACACCTTAAAAAGCACGGGAACATATGATACAAGTAAAAAAAGGAATTGCATCTGACATAATTGTTGTCACTGAAGCGTCACATCTAGAAATGTCCTCCACATCTACCCACATCGTCTACCAAAAAACGTTTTGAATGTTGTAACCTTGATTAAACAACTTCTGAGCAAGCGTCGCATGATGCTCTTTGAAATATTGGTAGAAAGAGCATGCTCGATTGTAACTCAAAAGTTGTGAAATGTGCACACCGAAGTCTGGAGCTGCTGGTATATTGCTCGGCATGTAGGGAAAGCTGACTATTGTCATCCCTCTTGTCATACAGTCTTGTGGAGAGTGTTTTGTCACTCTGAATCTTTCTGCAGAGATCTAAATATGAAACAGATGAGGCCGTTTCACTGGTCTCCTTTATTTCTAGTTCTGTTGGAAGGGAATTGGCTCTGATTTGTTTGTTATTGAACGATATACCCGAAGCTTAAGTTGAACTTAAACTTGGCCAAATTACCTTGTTTTGACTTTGCCAATCCGAGCAGAAATTCCGATTCATATGCATAAAGAAACAGATCCGCAAGAAGAGAACAGTTGGTGCCCAAAGGTTGCCCGCTTCTTGCCTAAAGGTCGTACTCAAGCTATTCTAGCTATCCAGTGGTATCATTAAAGTTTACAATAATCTATGTATAATTATTGATGAGGCAAAAATGATCAGAGAAATATCTGAATGTACATATAAATACCCCTAATGTTTGAAAATCATAGTCAAAAAACATTTTCAATACACGAATAAAGTAGCGAACATGTAGGAGATATCATACATCAAGACAACAAATGGTATGAGTATGCCATTAAATCACAAGAGAATGCAATAGTCGGGTTACTGAATCTCTAGCCGGGACCGGAGCGGTCACTAGATCGTGACAAGGGTAGGTTCGATACACGAGGAGAATTAGTAGACGAATAAGTATACTTTTATAAACTTTTCCCAAATAATATCTGAAGTAACTAAGTCTTCTACTTCCATTTTTGTTTGCATTATGTTCGACAAAGTTTACAAGTCCCCCTGCTGCTAACATTCGAATATCTGGTCAATATGTACAACGCCTTTTGTAAATACAATTTAACTGGATATACGTGACTTTCCTTTCAATGTTTTTCTATAGTTCGCAATATATTTATACTTACAAATGACAGCTGGAATCCAAAAACAAACAGAAGTAAAGTGAAATACAGCTAAGGTGGGATTCATTCTGAAAAAGTACTATTTCGTCTATGCGTGTCTTGTCGCCTATCTTGCCGCCTGTCGGATGGAGCATATATCTGTAATGTTCTGGTGAGATGGAAGTGAAAAGAACATAGTTGTTAGGCACTATCGATTTGACAGAAGGGAGTGGATGATTTGTAACGCCTGAATGCCTTAGTTTAAGTCTAGTTTCTTCTAGGAAGTTGAAATCAAAGGCTAGGGCTAAGGGCTGAACAATGAGTTGAGTATCAGGGGTCGATCATTTCATGTAATGGCGGTGATATATTAGGTGGGGACCGAGACCTTTTGTTACCGACAGAAATTTTACAACGACTCCCACTGGGATATCGAGAGTAATACAAGTATTTAAATTATTCTTTGATATTTGAAGGATATATATGCCACAGATGTATTGCACTCATCTTGAAGACACCGAGTCAAGTCGTTTCTAGGGCACATAACCAAACAATCAACATTTCTTGTGACTGCGTGTACCTAGGTTTTATTTTAATCACCACAGACGATAGGTTGGAAAGGTAGTATGTCGTTTCTTCGAACCAGCTTCCTCCGTAAGAATAAATGATAAATAAGAATACAAAACAAGTTACTCGCTATGTTGGACCATTATGGCGGGTTAATAACATAAACGTGTCTGATTACTAAAAATAGAAGATATTGGTAATTATATACCCCAGTTGGTTTTCATACAGAAGAGGTCATACTCAGAGTGAGCTAATGTCGTCAATGAAACGGCAATTCTTGCGACCGGAAAGGTGAATATGTCACCAAGTCATATGTCACCCAAGGTCCCTATGGCACTGGAAGTCCTCACTTTGATTGTCCACCCGCATTTCATTGACAAATGGTCCTACTGTCGACGATCTTTTATATCTCTTGATGTCAAGATGATCTTTAAAAAGACATTGGCCGTTTAGGGTATGTACTTGATGAGCATGATGTAGAAGTTTATGTATCTAACATTGAATAATGACACATTTGCGAATAACCATAATCATCTTGTAGAAAGAATTAAAGAAATTAGATACAGGTGCACAAAACGAACTTTCATTCAGGCTCGATGGCTGCCTTAAAACAAGATGTGAAAGTTATTTTTCGGGGTTTTTTTCGTAACGAATGGTACCTAATAAAGTACTGCGTTGTATCTGTATACAGCATATATATCCCTGCATGTATTCAGCAGAGTTTCCACGTTGTATTTAAATGCCTGTCTTCGTGGAAGCTTCCAAGCCCTAACTGCAAGCGACCCATGCTTGCCGTAAGAGGCGAACAACAAACAAACAAACAAACATAATGTTGACATCTCATGTAAGAAATAAACGACGAGTGGGAGTTGTTTATCGTAGAATATAACACTGCAGAGAGCAAAAACCAGTCGGGGCTGCGTCACTCATGATTTATTCTTTATATATATAACAGCTATAGAATATATCAACAAACAAAACAAACTTAGGTCACCCATGGCTATCGTCTAGAGCTACTCGGAAGTCTGCTAACGCGTCATGGATGATATGAAAAGACTAGTATTCGTTCGAACCAATGATTTAATGTGGTATAGAGGCAATGCGTCTTGGATGCTAGTTAGCAACATGCCGAGCTATATACAAAAAAGAGTAAAAATATATCTGTGTGTTGATTTCACTTCATATTTATATGTTATATAAATATCTATACATTCATACTTACTTACTTACTTACTTACTTACTTACTTACTTTGGAGATTTAACGTGCGCTTTCCGACTGATGCGTATTTCGCACACGGGCCCGGCCAGGCCATTTAATGTGTTTCCGAAAGGGGCGAAGGTGGTCTGTGCAACCCAAGAGGGGGGTTTTAGGGGTTGCTTATATAGAATTTGGGAATTTTGAGATTTGGAATAGATGCCGATGGGATTGGGGAGGAGAACTAAGGGAGCTGGGTATGGTGGATGTTTGTTTGTTTATGTGATTTTGATTTGGTGAGTTATTGTGTTTTTAGATGCGTTTTATTAGTTCCGTTTTGATTAAGAATACGCCTAAGGCCTTGAAGTTTTCTAGTTTATTTTGTGGGTTTAGTATTGCTTCTAGAGTTAGAGCCTTGTTTAGATTGAGGGTGGTTTGTAATGCGGTTCGATGTGTTAGGTAGTGTGTGCAGTGGATGAGTGCGTGTTCTGGGGTTTCTGGTTGTTTGCAGTGTGGGCAGTTACCTGTAGAATGTTTTTTAAAAATTTTTAGGTGGTTATTTAGGTTGGTGTGTCCTGTTTGGAGTTTAGTGA
This sequence comes from Haliotis rufescens, assembly GCF_023055435.1. Lineage (NCBI taxonomy): Eukaryota > Metazoa > Mollusca > Gastropoda > Lepetellida > Haliotidae > Haliotis > Haliotis rufescens. Next base: position 51,585,763 of record NW_025963779.1, on the reverse strand, counting down.
TTACTCTGTCGATTTTTTTGGATGGATGGAGAATTTTTGGTTTGGTTAGTGGTTTGCTGAGCACTTTTTTGATTTGGCTATTTGAGTTTAGATATAGGTTATGCCATTTTTTGGTGATTTTTTGCTTGTTTACACTTTTAATTTCTGATTTTGAGATGGGTAAGTTTAAGCTTATTTCTGGGATTTTGAGGGATAGTTTAGCTGCTTTATCGGCGTTTTCATTACCGTATATTCCTACGTGGGCGGGTATCCACAAGAAGGTTATTTGTTTGCCTGCCTTAGTTAGGTCGTTGGAGCTTTTAAGTATTTGATTTATTAATTTAGGTCGGTTTTTGGTATTTTTGTTTTGGAGGGCTTGCAGTCCACTTAGGGAGTCGGTAAGTATTAGGATTTTTTTGTGGTTTTTGGATTCTTGATTATGGAGGGCTGAGGCCATGCCCATTAGTTCTGCCGTGAATATTGATTGGTTGTTTGGGAGTCGGAAGGATTGTGTGGTTTTAGTTGGTTGTGTGGTATGGACTCCGAAACCTGTGTGTTTGGAGGTCGGATCTGAGGATCCGTCCGTGTAAATGTGACACCAATTTGGCCAATTTTCGTGTATGTATGCTAGTGTGGTAGTTTTAGCTATGTTTGGGTCGGTTTGTTTATTTATTTGGCTAGCTAGTGTTGTGTCTATTTTGGGTATTTTAAGTTTAGGGGTGAAGATATTTGATTGTTTGCAGTTTTGTTTAAGATTTTTAATTTGGTGTTCATTTAGGTAGTTTGTTATTCTTTGGGATATTGGGGTAAGTAAGGGGTGTTTACATTCATGTCTCCACGACGAATATATATACTTCATCTTTCACTGAAGGTGTGAACAACCAGTGACAATTAATCCCTGGTAGCAGAAATTGTTAGACGTGTAAGACTCCCATCACTTCCCCTTTTCCTCCCAAATCAATGTTACACGCTGCGTTATTACTGAAATACCATTCCAAGCGGCGTTAGACCAAAGTCACTCATTAATATTATTAACTCACTCACTAAGAATCTGGACTGGGTTACTTACCAATGTTCTGGTTACAATATACTTTAAGCATCCTACTTCATTTAAACATGTAACCTAAAAAGGTTCTGCGGTTGAATGTATCACTTCGGCATACTTCAGATATGATATATTATACTTATGCATATTCTTTGACTTAATATCCAATGTTATCGAGTATTTTCATCGCGTAAGCAGCAAATTACCATTTATAATTCCCTTTTAGCAAGCCAATTCTACAACACACTCGTATTTCAGATTATGGACCTGAGGCAAATGTCATTAGCGACATAAAACCATGAATCCTCTTTCTTCGACATCACCCCAGAATATCCTTGTCATAGCATGTGTTTAATCTTTGCCTTGTTACCTTCAGGTTGACAGTAAATATGACAGGTTGTCGCTTCCGGTAGAAGCTTGCGAGCACGATCCGCCATGGGATTCTGCAATCGATGATTATTTGCATACAAATGTGTGCGTATTAGTGACGTCAATGTTTCTTGTGTCTTCGACCACGAGGTGATTTCATGAATTTCTTTACTAGACTTGTCTCCCTATAACTAGATAAAGAGATGGCCATTGTTTTCCTTTGAGACCTAATGCTGCAGCTGCTGTCTGAACTAAATTGGCATTAAAACTATTGATTACGTTCACATTACAAAGTCAAGAATAGAACATTGCAGGAAAATCAAGAAGCAAAAATCTGAATGAAACCGGGTGCTTTTAGGATGCTTTTGGATGTATGCATTGTTGTTGTGTTAACCCTCAGAAATAATGCGTCTTCATCAAGTTGTCATTTTTAAATGATTTTTATGGCAGACAATTTCGGTGTTTTTTAGTATATCAAATGGTCGGTCACTGACATGCAACTCCTCTTTTAGGGAAACTGTAATTGTATTTTATTGTAAACTGGCTACAACAATACTCAACGCTAGTTAATCCTCTCACACTTACTCATTTTATCCAACAGTTTCTCTCACTCACATTCACACGCTTCGTCAAACCGATTCTCTCTGGCTTATCATACTCATTCCATTTGAGAAAATCGATATTCCTCTAACAGACGTTCTCACGTGTCATTCGTTCCATCTCGCAAAAGCGTACCCTGTCTGGCAGAACATCTCACTCACTCTATCTGACAGAGCATCAATTCACTCCAACTGACATAACTTCTCACACCATCCGACAGAACCTTGCATTTACTTCATCTGACAGAACCTCTCTCACACCATCCAACAGGACATCCACTCACACCATCTGACAGAACACCTCACTCACACCATCTGACAGAACCTCTCTCACTCCATCTTACAGAACCTCTCTCACTCCATCTTACAGAACACCTCGCTCACACCATCTGACAGAACACCTCACTCACACCATCTGACAGAGCCTCTCACTCACACCATCTGGCAGAACCTCACTCACACCATCTGACAGAATCACTCGAACTCACTCCTGGCAGAACCTCTCACTCACGCCATCTGACAGAACCTCATTCACGCCATCTGACAGAAACTCACTCACACCATCTCACATAACCTTGCACTTACTTCATCTGACAGAACCTCTCTCTCACTCCATCTGACAGAACACCTCGCTCACACCATCTGACAGAACACCTCACTCACACCATCTGACAGAGCCTCTCACTCACACCATCTGGCAGAACCTCACTCACACCATCTGACAGAATCACTCGAACTCACTCCTGGCAGAACCTCTCACTCACGCCATCTGGCAGAAACTCACTCACACCATCTGACAGAATCACTCGAACTCACTCCTGGCAGAACCTCTCACTCACGCCATCTGACAGAAACTCACTCACACCATCTGACAGAATCACTCGAACTCACTCCTGACAGAACCTCTCACTCACGCCATCTGACAGAACCTCATTCACGCCATCTGACAGAAACTCACTCACACCATCTCACATAACCTTGCACTTACTTCATCTGACAGAACCTCTCTCTCACTCCATCTGACAGAACACCTCGCTCACACCATCTGACAGAACACCTCACTCACACCATCTGGCAGAACCTCTCACTCACGCCATCTGACAGAACCTCATTCACGCCATCTGACAGAAACTCACTCACACCATCTCACATAACCTTGCACTTACTTCATCTGACAGAACCTCTCTCTCACTCCATCTGACAGAACACCTCACCCACACCATATGACAAAACCTCTCACTCACTCCATCTGACAGAACGTTTCACTTTGTCCATCTCACAGAACATCTCACTCACTCCATCTGACAGAACGTTTCACTCAGTCCATCTGACAGAACATCTCACTTACTCAATCTGATAGAACATCCACTCACCCTCGCTCCATCTGACAGAACATCCACTTACTCCATCTGACAGAATCACTCGAACTCACTCGCCCCATCTGGTAGACACGAATGCTGAGGCCTTAGAAAATCCTAAAAGTAAAATAGGCAATTTTTTTACTGAAAGTCGACGCATCAAAATATGTAGGTTGAAGATGTACAAGTTAGTCATTCCATCTTGTATAAATCCGAGACGGCAGATGATCAAGACTCTGTGAGGAAGATACTGGGGAGAAACCTTTCACAGTATATCAAAGCGGCGACGGTTATTGTTAATTAATAGTTAATGCTATCTTCGGCCTAGACACCTTCCAGCGTAAATGTGTCTGACATTGACAGCGCCACACTGGGCCCTGATAGTGCATAGGGGACGCATATAACACACACAACAAGGCCACATTTCTGGCGATGTTCCACAATTTCAAGTACTCAAAGTTATTTAGAAGGATGAAAAATTCGAACGCGAATTTAGAATTCTTCCTCGTTTTCTGCCCAAATAGAATGGTAAAAAAATATTCTCAATGGTGTACACTGCCAGGGTGTAGCACTACTTCTTCAATACTTATGAAGTGAAGACACTATTTAAGATACTATTACATTTATGCTTGTATTCTTTGTATTTTTGTTCCTTAAAGTCAATATATAAATTAATTAGCTCTCTATATACAATTAGTTACGTTGTTCAAAACTGTCAGTGACAGTGCTAATGACAAACTGACAATGTACATTTTTAGCTGTTTAAATAGCCCAAACGTTTGTCTTATGTGGAGTTTATAGGATGCATTGAAGGACGCATGATACTTTAACCGTTCACATCACATTAACATTTATAAATTCTGCATTAAAAATACTTTCAATTTCTACATTCGTGAGAAAAACGTTATTGATTATGTGAAAATTAAAATATCAACTTATGTGCTGCCAAACTCTCTAATGAAAGTGTAAAGAATGGTTCCGCTATCACACTTCACCACCTTCTGTCTGCGGACCGTCCTCCAATCCATCAGACTGACTTCGCACTTTCAAAACGGATTACCGCAGATCAATTTGCCGGTGCCTCCCATTTAACCTTTACGCTCTAAACTCAGCACAGCGGTAGCCCAAACTGTTTTTCGGTAAAATCCCCTCGCAGCATACACTCAGTTTCAAGCTAAGGAGATCCTATTTTGTTGTAACATTCTATATCCTTTAATACAGGGTACTTATCGTGGTTAACACCTTGCATGTCACGCTGGCAGTAACGTATTCCGTCATAGCTATATATACCGCATATGCATATGGTGACATAGCACTTGTTACACTGCTGGAGACATGCCTTAGCTTTGTACTTTCTGATCCGATATCCCTGTATATATTATTCACCTCTCAGGTTCTAAACTCAAATAAAAATACGGCCATGGAGTCAATTAAGTGCTTTCAGCTCCAACGAGGCTTTTCAGACAATCCACAACGAATACCATTAGGATACACCGTACTTCATACAATACCAACGTTCAGTCCCTTGTTCCCGTAACGTTCTTTCCCTTTTGACATTACGTAGTATTCTGGACATTACGTTGTTATTATTAAGTCATACTGACAAGTGTCATTGTTTCATGTTGCACCCTGACTTGTGAGCTATTTGTAGCTTTGTTAGGTGTCATCACGAATGCCACACACATATTTAAAATCGAAACTGTCGTATCTGAAGCACATAACCATAGGGGGAAGGAAACATGACATTTGACTGCACTACAAAGTCAATGGACAAATTTGTATAGTTTAAGTATGTTATCCGTGAGTATGCTTGGCCAGTGTTAGTGTGTGTGCATTATTCATGAAATGGCCTGTACCTCTTAATCCAAGAGGATGAATAAACACTTTGTGTATGGGATGGGCGAGATTTTACACATGAACTGTCCCTGAATGATCAGTGGTGCGAAGTTTCTGACAGACAAATCTATAATTCATGTATGTCTAAAGGCGCCTTTGTTCAACGGACCACGCAGTCGCTTGAAGCAGCTTACATATCCCTTGACGTCAGGATTTGAAAAGAACAACCACTGCCTATAACCATTTAATCGCCGACTTGGAACAGATGCTTTCGTAGGCATGATGGCGCGTTGATGGGATCGTCTTGTTAATAGCACTCATAGACATCTTGAGATTTCCTAGCGTAACAAGACGCAGTGTGTATTTACCCAGACAAACATTTGGTAAATCAATTGTTCAGCGAGTGGTGTGGTCCAGACCGTTGAGCTAATTGTGTTAAATCTGATTGCCCATTCTCTGTGTGCCTGTTGATGGCATTACTATTCCTTCAGCAAACAGAACTGTAACATTGTGAGATGGATGCGTGCTTGAAGATTACAAAGCATGTCGGATATATTATCTAGTTCAAAGGTATGTATTTTTTCAGATAGTGCCTTATTCTGTTTATCAACGTCATATGCATGGATTTTAAAGCATACTTTCGATGGTTTCTTTTCAAATTTGGTGACAATTCGTTGAACGTTGTTCAATATTTGTTCCTCTATGTATGAACATTGCACAACTAGGTACTGATGCTAGGTTTGGTGTGAATCTATTGTTCGTTTCAAATCTTTGGGGGTAGTTATACAGATCAGTTATCATTTATGATCCTATAGTAAATAGAATTTTTCACCTTTTCGTAAATGTCTTTATAATATTAAAATAATCCTCCTTGTAACAGCATTTACATGTCAGTGCTTAATTCATTACTTTTAGTCAGATGGTAATCGTTGCATGTTACTCTATTCTTGCCTAGCTGCGTGATGCAATTTCGACAATTTAGATGCACACAGCATTAGCAGATATTTCACAATTCCATAACCGGTTACCAAGGATACGCATCTGTCCACTTCTTCATTAATGGAATATTCTGTAATCCCTACTCATAACACAAGAGACGTATGTATACTTGACTGTTATGAAAGTGTAGTGCACTGTTTCAGATGACTATGGTCCTGCTATCAGCGATGTTTCTGACGGTGCTATGGACTACAGCGATTACATCTAACGGTAGGTCGACAATTAAACATTTAGCCTTTGATATTTGTCCTTGTTAAATATGTATACATGTATATATTTGAAATGTTATAACCGACAGAATTGATTAAAGAACGCATGACATACGCCTGTAACGAGACTATGAAGGTTTTCATCACAGTGAGGTTTGTAAAAAACAAACACCTTGTACGTATTGTTGTTTCCAAGAAGTTATGATGGCATCGTTAGCATATGGCTTGATCATGTACACACTGACAATGCAACTTCAGTTAGGAATGGATGCGAGCCGTGAAGTCAAAAATTGAACGCTCTCATTTCTATTACTGACCAACAACCATATTTGAAACGAGAATTGAATCCTTCATATACCTTGAATTGTTGAGGAAAAGAAACTTTGTAACTCAGTGTCAGTAATTGTATGGTAATTTTGTTTAATAAACTTACATGTATGCCTTATTACCCATTAAAATGGGCAAAATGACATTGTCGACGTTTCATATTCTACCTAAACAAACGTTTGTTGTCTACATGTAAATGAAGATGAGCAACTGGATCTCATTAGACAACATTGCGAAATAACACAAGCATCAGCTGTGACAGTGTGTACGTAAAGACATTATCAACACTGCTATTGATCTGTCAAGACAGGATTATTTGTACTTTGGTCGAATACTCCGTAGTATATCATCTATTACTAATGAAGGCAGGCCTGTGTGCTTCGTCGCAGTCCTGATGGCTTTTGTCTATGTATTCGTTGATGGTTCCTGTGGTCTTCTCTGCACATCCCTTGGAGTTTCACTGTAATATTAATAGTATCATCCTTTATTCTTCATACCGCTTCACTTGAATCACGAAAAGCCATTTGAAGAAACACTGTTTCTTGTGTTTGGATGCACAACAAAACCTTCAGCATCAACTGGTTATTTTATGTCAAACCAATGTGGGATAATTTTATTTATTCCTAAGATAGCTCCACGTGAAATATATCAATATCATACACATTGTGATTATTAAATACCGAATACATAACAAGATTTGATGTCAGTGATTAAAAATTGATTAGTTGCCACATTTGTCTGTATATGTTCAAATACATTGTTATGTAACATCGGTCCTGTGTGTCGTGTTATTACGTGACGTTATTCTTTGTTCACGAAATGAAATATTTAACGAGCGCATAAAGAAAATAGATTTACTTTAGAGAAGTCCCGTTCTTTTGAAGACATTCATATATTACTGTCTATTATGTTTACAATTTATACGTGTAGTTTTTGAATTAATCTATTCAAAACCATTCTGTGTTCCTATTTACAGTTATTCACTGGTAAATTAAAGCCACAAAACCCTTTCCATATTTAAAACGAACCTCGATTGTATCATTCCAACTCCATCATGAACATGTGTTCGGAATCAAAGAAGGTCATCAAGAAGGGGCACTTAAAATTAAAAGCAACTGTGAAACTAGTTTCCATTCAGATACTAGTATATACTTCTCTGATGAATCATGCACACTTTCACAAAGCTATATGAGAGAGCAGTGCATTATTTGTAAGGAATAATTATGTAAATATTACAAGAGATATTGTCCATTTTTCAATGTTCATGTTCACCAATATTGCATTTTCTGCTCTACAGATGATCAGCACACTTTTTAGATCGTATGCTGCATGGAAGTTTTAAGCCCATAGTAAAGATTAACCATTTCAGAAATACGATATACAGGTACAAATGAGCATGTAGCTTTCTCAAACAGAAGCGTGAAACACATTTTTGCCTCTTCACATGATGAGAAGGTACTGCTGACAATGAAAGGAATCTGTTCCAAATCATGCCATCTTATGAAAAAACTCAATTATGCCAGAAGGAAACATAGTTTTGTCTCCATCGTGTGATATTCTCTCCCATATCTTTTTACTCCATTTACCATATGATATTCATTGTTCGCATTTAATACTTGTTACAGCTTAGAGTCGAGACTTTTCATGTCGTCAGAATAAGGATAATGTTCAGATTAAAAGAATGTATTTTGTATATTTTGTCTTTCCAACCCTTTCAAACTATTGTTCAAACGATGCTAGTGATGTACATGTTGGTGTATCATGTTTGACAATACCTGCATCCGAAACAATTCCTTTCCAATAATTAGACAGCTGGCACTTCAAAGTCAAAGAAGGCCTTGAACAATGATTGCTCGTCCTTTTGATAAGAATACAATAAAATATTGACATTCTCCAAATGCAATGCCTCACATTAGTCGATCAAACAACTTTTGTAGATATAATTATATTCGTTGCCATATTAAAAATGAATTGTTTAACAAGTTTGGTTTGATAGCAGATTCTCTGTGATGGCAATTATTAACTATAGTCTTTGCAATAGCTTTGTTTTGTCTGTAGCTGCATAAAATGATTTTTTGATCATATGAATACCCACTCACAGTACGCTGACTCCGAGCCGACCAGTAGTTGTTTAGTCTTTTAATGCCGAGTGCCAGCAACAAGTACCACCTTTTAACGTCTTTTGGTATGTCGCCCTCCGCTCTTTGCGGGCAGACGCTCTACCACTAGACCACGGAGGCGGTCTTAGGCAATGCAATATCTGTCGTTAGGGAATTATAACTGGACGAATAAAAATACAAGTTCGCTTCGAAATCCTCGCTACGCATTCATATGCAACCTGATACACTTCCATTGTTCGATATAACTTGGAAGTCTTAGTCTTCTGATCTGAATTGTATGGTACAGTTTTATGTTAATGTTCAAATGTTCTAGTTTGATTGAAGCAGTTTGTCTAGTTTCATGTCATGAATTAATTGTCTTGCACATATGACTAGTACAAAATCACATTTTATGAGTGAGTGAGTTGGGTTTAACGCCGCTTTTAACAGTATTCCAGTTATATCACGGTGTGTCAGCTTAATGTGGGAGGAAAGCCCGAAGTGATCCAGGTCTCAGACGTTTACCACTTCGGTGAAACCCAAGTGCTGACAAACCTAGAAACATAATCGGGGCGAACCGGGACTCGAACCTATAATCATAGGTTTCTGGCGTGCCCAAGGTACGCAGCTCTGCACAGCGAATCGCGGCGCCTTAGACGACTGGGCCACCCGTTCCCCCTCAAATTTTAGGAAATAGTGCCTAATTGTATATGACGTATCCACACACATCTATTTGAAAACAATCAGTTCGATAACAGTAATATGTCTTTTTAACAAAATACAATAATTATATGTTGTACTGTTTCTATAGTTGTGAAAGGTGAAAGTTTGCGATTGATTGAAGACGACTTCTGGCAATGGAGACTGGAGCAAGCCCCGGAATTCGCCTCGTCAGTTGGTATTACAACATACAACGACAAGTTGGCCTCCTATAACGTGTCCGTGTTCGAATCCAGAAGGGTATGTGCACGTCACACATTTGCCGCCTAAAGCAGCTATGCTAAGCAAATCAAGCTGAGATTGACTTTGGTTCTCGGAAAACCGTTAATATTTTATAATCAATTTCAATTATGAAATAACTAACGAAGGGACAGGGAGAAACAGGGCAACATAAAACCCCTATGTCCCAAGTAAACATGTCCAATCGTTATGATTTACATAAAATGTCGATATATTTTCTTTCCCATAATGGCCCGCGACGGTATTTTTTAGCCATTGTTACTTTGTCAAATATATTTTGTAAACTTAAGAAATCGATACTTTTTCATGAACTTGAATGATGATTTGTTCCAAAGGTTATAGGTTCCTCAGCAAGGTTAATTCTAGATGTGAGGTAGCTTTTTCAACGTTCGCATTATTGCATCATTTGCTCCGGCAAAGGCGTCGATCTTATACAGTGTATAACCATTCTATGCTGTCCTAAATTAATTGTCCTACTATCAGAGTGAAATTAATAGTGGTCTTTATTTCGAATTATTAAAACGCATTTATGACTCAATATTGACTGTTGACTGTAGCAATTAAGGAACCTTTCCAATATTTGATTGCAACAACGAAAGCCATGAAACTAAACTTTCAATCTCCCCTAAAGCTGAATTTGTTACCATGGTAAACTTGATGAAAAATCCATTTTTGGAAATTCAAGGACATTTTAATAATCAATCTCCGTCCCTCCCCATTCCTCCTCTCTCTCTTTCTCTGACTCCACTCCCCTCCTCTCTCTCGTTCTCTCAGTTGTTTAAATATAGATCTGATCAAATGTTTATTATCGTCATAAAAAATATCCTTGTCATTATCTTCAAAGCACGAAAAGGTTGGTTGCACAGTCCGTTTCATCAACACTAAAACGGAATGCGAGTCTTTACGAATGCTTTGAAATAAAGCAAACAATACAGACGTTTACGTTTCCATTTCTGCAATCATTTGGAACTGAATACAAATGATCCTATAGTTGTTTCCCTCGAGACACGGCCTAACTGCGCTTCCATCCAACGCACGGCTGATGTGTTAATGCTGAATATAACCAGACACTGCCCCGATTGGCTAGGAATTCTTCGTTCATCATGTCCTAGTGTTAATAGACTTTGCTAAATGCATCACAGTCCAGTGGTGATAAAATGTAATTGTGTTCATTTTTGAATCAATATAGGGAATATAATTATTCCCACAGTAGGGTTATCGTAGTTTGTCATATTTTCATTTGTATAAGAAGTAGTCGAAGTGATGTGATGCAAAAAAACTTATTTGTACATTATTCGTGACATTTGGAACTACATGACAAATTAGTCATGGATGTTAGTGGAATTTCAACCTTGCAATATTCTTGGTATAATTTTTAATCTTCTAGTTTCCTTTTTCTCAGCCACTTAACGTGCAAAAAGTGCTTTTCGGAAGGCTGTAAAGGAAAGTGTATTCATTACATTTTAGTCGAATTAAAATTTGACGAAACCTCTTCAATGTTTCTATGTCATTATTTTTTTTCAAAGTTGCTGGAACACACGTCATAGAATAAGAGCTTATTGTCGAAACTTATGTAGGATACTTTTACCTTTTGACTCCTCCGTTAACGATAACATGAACATATCTGAAATCAACATATAGGTTATCCCCTAATTTTACATGCTTGTTTTGGCTACATATGTAAATATCTACTACAGTTTTACACTATATAAATAAGAATTCAAAATTGATCAATGTTGGGAAGAAGATAAAACTGCATGATTATATTCTATTATGAATACTTGTGCCCAGCTTTGCCAAGTGCAAGGGTTTTTGAAATGATGTTTTCACAACCAACTGATAAGATTGCTTTTTGACTTGAAGAAAGGCATAAGGTCTCTACTGCAATATCAAGTCTTCCATTTACAAAAAGATTACATTGTATGCTTAGGACTAAACAGGTTTCCCACTCATTACAAAATATTCAAGATGCATGTAAACATCCCCTCAGCGTCTGGCAGCGAATCGGGTAAATGCGTGTTGCGAAAGATAATGCGTTCTCCACATTAGATTGCAGCGGACCCTGTGACCTCAATCAGGATTAAATGACATTGTCTAAAGCACATGGCCACGAGGGGAAATAGATGACAGTGGGATTCCTTACACTGAATAATCACTCCTTTTGCAGAGCAACAGAAACATGCATGCAGTGTTAGGAGTTAGGTAATATGATGGGCCAGGGAGTCGGATATATCGATTTGAGATTCATGTCGTGTTTGGGGAACCCGTGTCCTCGGGGATTTTGGCATTTCTGTAAAGATTTCCACGTTGGGAAATGTTTAAGCGCTGCGATATGTAGTTGCGGAGTTGTGTTTATTTAAATACCATTTACTCATTTAATTGAACTTCCATCAGTTCAGCTTAGAGACAAACTACAGTAAAGTACGGTTATAACGAACTCAAAGGGACTACTAATTTTAGTTCGTTATAACCGTAGTTCGTTATAAGCATATATACAGCATAACTACAGCAAATAGTCGGGACCAAAAAAGTAAGTTCGTTATATCCGTCAGTTCGTTATAAGCGTGTTCGTTATAAGCGTAGTTTACTGTACCTAATAAGGAAAATGTATCTTCACGATTGTGGACAAGTGCTGAACTGCAAGTGTAGCTGTTGTCTGATGTATAGCTGGACAGACATGTTGTCTAAACTTTAAAAAAGCAACAGCATGAGAATGTACCAAGTGACTTTTGATGAACGTCCATTGTAATACTTACTCTTCTGATGCGGCATAAAGCAATATTTACATGGTAAAGGTACGCGTAGTAAGTAGAGAATACATTCTAGGTGTTTTTGTAAACAAGATAAAAACAGAACGCCTTTGCCTTTTAACGTTAAGTGTGTCGCTGTGCCACCAGTCAGTTTGGACATAAAATCAATACTTTGTTTGTCCCTGAAGATTATACGCCTCAACGTAAGTCATAGCGACAAAACAACAAGCCAAACCACAAAGACGTCATCAATAATGTGGTTAGTCGTTTTGATCTTATCTCCTGTGTGAAAGACTTGAAGCTCAATCGATTCTTCTTCAAAGTCTGTTTCACCGAATGGGAATATGTTCCACGACCCTGTGTTAAAATATAGCCGCTGTAATGAGAGGCTTGCGTCAAATTAAAACTGTGAATACACTTGTCTTATTTCTTGAGTCAAACATGCCTCGGTTGCGATATGCCAAAACGTTATTTCACCCCACCCCGGACTTTGTCTCCCAGACCCTAGAGAACAAAAAATAATCCAACTCAAGTCTACTAAGAATTTTGCTGGGCTCCATTTGGATTTCATTTTATTTTTTTTATAGATTTATATATTTTAAAATAAGAGAACTTTATTTCTGGGACTAAATGTTAGTTAGTGTACGTCACACGTTCGATGATAGCGAATACGGTTGTATCGAATATATTTTAAAGGTCATTCGTTGTATCCGAACATGGCTGAGTAGAGTATGTCCCTCTCGCAGATGGTTGTGGAAGGGTTTCTGGAGCGTCTTTTGGCTGTCGATTTCACCTGGCTGGACAAGGCAGAGCAGTTGGACTACCAGATCCTCAGTGACCATCTTCAGACGTATTTGGACGGGTTCTCGTGGAGATTGTCAGTAGCGCATACGTTTCTATGATTCATACCCTACATGGTCAAACCAACAGTTTCAACATTCCATCATTCCATTATATAACTCAATACAAAACAATCTGAATATTTGTCATTTCGCATAATCACGAACAAGTATGCATGGAACAATGATATCACATTGCGATATAATTCCAGCTACGGTATCATTCCAGCTGCGGTATAATTCTAGCTGCGGTATAATTCCAGCTGCGATATAATTCCAGCTACGGTATAATTCCAGCTACGGTATAATTCTAGCTGCGGTATAATTCCAGCAGCGGTGAAATTCCAGCTACGGTATAATTCCAGCTGCAGTATAATTCCAGCTACGGTATAATTCCAGCTGCGGTATAATTCCAGCTGCGATATAATTCCAGCTACGGTATAATTCCAGCTGCAGTATAATTCCAGCTACGGTATAATTCCAGCTGCGGTATAATTCCAGCTGCGATATAATTACAGCTACGGTATAATTCCAGCTACGGTATAATTCCAGCAGCGGTGAAATTCCAGCTACGGAATAATTTCAGCTACGGTATAATTCCAGCTGCGGTATAATTCCAGCTACGAGACGCTGAACCCAATCAACTTCCTGGAAGGACTGCAAACCAACCCTGCTCACTTCCTCGAGACTCTGCCCTTTAAAACGGACCGTGACTACGAAAACTACCTTCGACGTCTCCATAAACTACCAAAGCAAGTAAGTGACGTTTTGCGTAACTATGCTTCACCCGTTTGTCTTTGTATTAGTTGAACAAAGTAAGATCACGCACGCAACTCAAGACTATGTCGTTGTCAATGAAACCCGATCTCATTAAAATCAGATCTTAGTTCTCGCTATCGCTAAACAAATTTGTGTAGCGGTAGCAAAAACTAAGATCTGATTTTAATCAGATGGAACGAAACCTGGACATGTTTGTGGCCGATATAAATAAAATGCACAAAAAGACATGATACATATATTTCCAGTCACGCAACGTATCTCTTATATTTTAACATTCTTCGTAGGTCGCATTTTGGTAGTGACATATGGGGAGTGTGAAGGAGTATATTGACAATACTGCAGTGAGCCAGAGTACATATATTGTCGAGACCAAAGTCTAAACATAATGTGCACTATGTAAATGGAAAATTTCAGATGTACGAATTGTACAAGAGAGTTTGAGAATTTATTATTTGCAACAATAATGACGGTGACAACGGCACTGATGATAATCAGGAAGACGATGATGGTGTGGTGATAAGGACGACGACGATGCTGCTGCTGCTGCTGCTGCTGCTGCTGATGTTAAGGACGACGATTATGATGTTTATGATAAAGACGATGATGAAGTTGTTATGGACGGAGATGATGTAGACAAGGTCGACGACGACCATGATCAATGCCGATCCCGACGTCATCAATTCTATATACTAGTATGATAACTTTAAATACCCCCCCCCCCCCCCCCCCCCCCTAAAGATCCCGGGTAGTATAGGTCTATAGGTCTCCAGCAACCTACGTTGGTCGTAAGAGACGACTTATTGGATCGGGTTGTCAGCCTCGGTTGCTAGGCTCATAGCGTGCCATAGTACCCCCAAGGCGTGGATCGTTGCTTATACTATCGATCCTAGATTGTCTAATCCAGACTCGATGATCTACAGGAGCAAGCATATAGCTAGAATATTGCTGTGTGCGGCTTTAAACAACAAACAAACATGACTAAATATCTGCTATGGTTTGACTAGTCCTCCCCCTATCCCATGATGCAGGGTGCTGTTGTACCACAGTTATCAAATGTCAATACCACATGGACCAAAGCGTGACCACTTGACAAACAAATCACGGAAAGACGCTATATTCCCTAATGTAACTAAGTCATCTGATCACGGATGTCCCTGGGTCTTTCTCCCTTCCCCTCGCGAGGAAGTGAAATTGATCAGAATGCATTTCAGGTCCTATCATGTCAGCAAGTACTGGCAGAGCATCAGCTGACGGAGAACATCATCTGCTTAGCGGTCCTGTTCGTCATTATTCTCTTCAAACCTGTATTTGCTCGGCGTCTTGAAAGTTTGAATATTAGATTACATGTCGTAAATGGGATAAGCGACGCAAGAGACTACCAGTTTTAGAGAGCGTTGCGTGGGTGTTGAATCATGTCTTGTTTGGACGGAGCCTTAGCATGGCGAATACATCATCAAGCTGATACGAGCAATTTTATTTGTGTGAGTGATTTGATGTTAATAGTCTATAACTTATTGCTTGGGCCATTATCTCACGACGGACGGCTGATCCATATTTAATAATTGTTAGTAGGTTGTTGTAATTTCACTCAAATTCATTTTGAAGGAAAATGACAAAAATGTGTGTAACTACATAATAAATCACCAATTATCAAAACAATAGAACACGAGGCGTGTAGCAGCTAATCAGCCCTAAACACATATTGCTTTTCTTTGTGGCTCTAATTATTCCCGGCAGCATCGCACTAGGACACGACCATATAAAGTGACCAGCAGAGTGACGACCATGTACTATATTCGAAAAAGACAGTGTCTTAACGCATCTTGGATGTACACATTACCGCAACACTACACGACCTTCAGCAGTCACTAGCAATGTCACATCTTCAGTAATTCACCAAGATATATACACATCACCATATTCCATTCGACAGTTTCAAGAAGGCCAGTAAAGATCCGGATTAGAATCTTCAGCAACCCATGCTTGTCGTAAGAGGCGATTACGGGATCGGGTGGTCAGACTCGCTGACTTGGTTGATGGATGTCATCGTATCCCAGTTGCGTTGATCGATGCTCATGATGTCAATTACCAGATTATCTGGTCCAGATTTGTCTACAGACCGCCTTCATATAGTTGGAATATTGCTGAGTGCAGCGTTGAAAAAGCAAAATTGAGTTTGCAGGTTCCGAGTTGTGACGTGTCTTGTCTACTTTCAGCTTGCTGAATTCAGATATCTCTTCAGTGAAGCAGTACGCCGTCAGCACACACTACACAGAGTATCCGTGGTAGGTAGTCACACAACTCCCGGACAATGTCCTTTCCAGAGAATAGCTCGTTCGCCTCAGTGAAATCGCCCTGAAGAACGAGTTTCCGGATAAATGAATCAATGCCATGTATCATACATGAACGTCCCTATTCTTTAAGCGTTTATGATGACGTCACACTATTGTTGTTGTAGTTCAATGTGAGCCAGGATTTTACTTGTCATTATGAACGTTCATTTTAACAAGTAAAACTGACGCAACTATAGGTCTTCATCCAAAGGTATAGAGCTATTATATACTGAACCGCAAAAGAAACGTCACCATGGATAGATATATGAGAAACCATATTAGACAAACGCTGTAAACACACTTTGAGACATATTAAGAAGATGAAACTTGGCAAAACTGATCATCAAGGTTGAAATTGAAGTGGCAAATGTTCTTAAAGTGAAATACTAGTCTCTGAGAAAATGGCATCACAAGTCAGTTTCTAGTGTGTCCGCCATGTGCATTGATGACTGCCGTGAAACGTCGATACATGGAATGGATGAGGCGGTTGATGAAGGCCATAGGCACTTGAACCCAAACTCTGAGGAACGCCCGACGCAGTTCAGCTACAGCTGTCGGCCTTGGTGGACGTCAATCAGCCGTCTTTGAATCTCGTCCCACAGGTGCTCAATGGGATTTTAATCGGAACTGAGGGCAGGCCACTGCATGGTTCTGATGTCATTCTGCTGGAGGAAGGCTCTTGTTGCTCTCGCAGTGCGGGCACGGGCGTTATCATGCTGAAACTCGTGGTTGCGGCGACGTGCCAAATGGGGTGTGGCGTGTGGTCTCTAGACTTGATCAATGTACCGAGCTGCTGTGACACCATTGCATCTCCGCGCCGTTGCCGTGATGCGTTTGGGCGATCGGTTTTTTTGTCATCTGCTTTGTTTTATTATCATCAAATTTTATTTTTAAGAAGGTAATGTTAAATTTTAGACTTTGAAAAATATTACCCAGATATTTAAATGACAACTTTTCATGCAATGTTACTTGGTGTGACGTTTCTTTTGCGGTTCAGTATATATCAACCAAAACATGGATTAAGTCGTTAAGTCGGAGAAATCACTTGAATCTATTGATTCCGGTAGTTGAACTAACAGATTCTCATAATTTCTCCATTATGTAATCGACATAACCTGGGTTTCCCGCTAACTTGTTCCGAGTTTCGTTGTATTGTGTAAGAGTGAGTGAGTTGGGTTTAACGCCGATTTTAACAGCATTCCAGTTATATCACGGCGCGTCAGCTTAATGTGGGAGGAAAGCCGGAAGTGATGCAGGTCTCAGACGTTCACCACGTCGGTGAAACCCCCGGGCACGGGTATGGTGCTGACAAACATAGAAACATATGTTTCTACATATGCGGGCGAACCGGGATTCGAACCGACAATCATTGGTTTCTGGCGTGCCCAAGGGACGCAACTCTGCACAGCGAATCGCGGCGGCTTAGACGACTGGGCCACCCGTGCCCCAGTATTCTGTAAGAAGATTCAGTCAGATTTCGATATCTTTAAACATACCGGTAGGCAGTACATAATAGTTATATGCCAGAAGGTTATCTAGTGTCTGTAAGAGTGATATTTCCATGGCATTTTAATATTTTAGTTTGGTTTGTTTGTATGTAGCTATTTTACAATTATTGGACATAAAATGATGTTTTATATTTTGTTGTTTGAAAGTAACATAAGAATAAAAATAATACATAAGTCTTAAAATGGTTAGTGTATACAACTCAGCTAGAAAAAAACGCAAATAATAAATTCATGCCCGTCAGTAAATTTCATGACCTGGACATCTTTCACAACAGCTGGGAAGACAGTGCAGCCAAGTCGTACATACTATTTCTTTAAGAAAACAATGTCCACATATCTTTAAGAGAGGATATGGCCATGAACTGTGTCAAAGTCATAGCTAAATAGCAGAAGTATTGTGAAAATAAATTACTTTCCCGGAAATCTCTTTTCATTCCATCGAAGCATCTTAAAAAGGCTGCAAATGATAATTCCTCTTTTTCAGTGTGTTCTTCAATACCCTGTTTACAAAGGCAGTTGTATGGTAATGATCATTTTCCTTCTTTCAACAGGAGCCGGTTCCTGGCCAGATAGAAAAGTTGCTCGTTGATGACGTGACACAATCAACCTTCTACAGTCCCTTCCGTGACATGTCAAGTGTATCGCCGGTTAAAAGGTCGTCGTTTTCAAAGATTCAATAATAATAGTTCTATGAAATATTTTATTAATAAACAGTACAGTGGTCATCGTTGTTGAAATGAAAATTCATCAAGTTTTCTTAAAAACGTTTAATGGTAAAACATGTAAAGGACATTTTCATGCAATTCTCTGTTTTGACTTGTGTCATATGTTTTCCGTGTTTTTTTTGGTGAACAATTGACTTGCCTTTGCATGAGTTTATGACCGGTGCCACCGGTGGGGCAGAATACCCTAACTTGGTATCATCACTATTTGATAGTGAATCATAAACACATGCTCATGTTATGGTCGGAATCGTACAATCCACAATGCTTTTAGCAGAGATTTCAAATGAATACAGAATGGGATTTGTTGGAGTTTTATTTAATTTAAATTGTCAATATTAGTGTCCTTGTGATATTTTGATGCAGTGTTGGGTTGATTATTCATTGCACTGACATACATACTGTTATATATTTCCAGTAAACGTTGATCAAAGCACATTGTCAAAATACAATAAATTATGAATTTAAATATGTTCAGGGGTACATTGATTGTTCCTTTTCAGAGATGAGATCAGAGAGAAGGGAAGACAATTTGTCAATGACGTCATAGAGGCATTCCGGACACTGAAGAACTATATCATAAATGTAATGTACACACTCAGTACGGTGTAGGAACTACATTAACCGCTATGTACATTATCATTGTGCGTTTTCTAATCGTTGGTAATTTAAACATTTTTTATTTTGGTACATGTTTTTTTTATTGTTTTAGGATACTGGTTTTTTTTTTATACTTTCCCTTTTTTATTTATATTACACCGTGCAGCTGGGTCAACCGTATTACCTACCAACCTATCAAATCGAATTATTGTGTGTTTGTTTGTTTGTCATTAGTTTTGAGTGAGTTGGGTTTAACGCCGCTTTTAACATTATTCCAGTGATATCACGGCGTGTCAGCTTAATGTGACAGGAAAGCCCGAAGTGATGCAGGTCTCAGACATTTACCGCTTCGGTGAAACCCACGGGCACGGGTATGGTGCTGAAAAACCTAGAAACATAATTGGGGCGAATCGGGATTCAAACCCACAATCATAGGTTCCTGGCGTGCCCAAGGGACGCAACTCTGCACAGCGAATCGCGGCGCCTTCGACGACTGGGCCATCCGTTCCCCTTTGTTTGTTATTAAACGCCGCATGCAAGCAATAGCCCAGCTATATGACGGCTGTCTGTAAATAATCGGGTCTGGACCAGACAATCCAGTGATTGACATCATGAGCATCGATCTACGCAATTGGGAAACGATGACATGCATCAGCGAGCCTGGCCACCTGATCCCGTTAGTCGCCGCTTATGGCAAGCATGGGTTGCTGAATACGTATTCTAACCCGGATTTTCACGGGTCCAAATCGATTTCACTTCACGTTATTGAACTTATATAGCAACGTGCATGTACGCGCGCGTGAGTGTGTGAATGTGTGTGCGTACGTGCGTGTTTGTTTGTGTGAGACAACATTGACTTATTCATTCATTATAATCAATGCTATTTCTGTGCTGTGTTCCAGGAATATCTGCCCCACGCTCGGTCGTCCTGGGGTATAGGTCAGTGGGACAACGGTATTGAGAATTACAAGGCATGTCTACGTTGGCACCTATCGCTGGACATCACGCCGGAATATGTTCACAGACTGGGCCTGAGTGAAGTGGCCAGAATACGGAGAAAGATGGAGCAAGTATGTATGACACAGCTGTCATGATGCGAAATAATGGCCATGGCGATACTCATTTGCTGTCTTGATACCAAAAAGATGTTAAATATACTTAGGGTGAGGTGGGGTGAAATGGGGTTCAACGTCGCGTCCAAGATTACTGCACTTCCATAGCGACGTGATGCAAGGTGGTGTGGCTGCTTGTACTAGTGCGGACTAATATAGTGCTAATCCACTGAGATACCATGCCGCAGTTTAACATGAATGCCCCATGTATACTCAGACACAGTGTACTGACTCCAAGCCGACCAGTCCTTGTCTTAGCCCCTTATAGCCGAGCACCAGGCAGGGTAACAACAAGTATCATCTTTTAATGTATTTTGGTGTGACACGACCGGAGATCGAACCCCAGACGTTCCGCTCTCCGGGCGGACGCCCTACAACTAAACCATGGAGGCGGTAAATATACCAAGATATTACATCTGATATTTAGCTGTTGTCATGATGTAGCTGTTTTGATGATAAATGTCAGGGTGGTTCTAAAATGTTACTTCACGGTCAAGACGATACTACAAAATAATACCAAACTGTTGTGCTAACGTAACTACACTGTCACGATTATACAAAACTGCTGTGATAACGTTACATGACGTCCATGTGCAATATTGCACTACACATTGGTATTTTGAGCTCTACTGCCTGACAGATAAGTGAGCTTATGTCATGGCCTGTTTGTCCGTCGTCCGTCTTGCCACAGCAGCTATACTGTAAAATATATTTATGGTCACTACTCAGAAATTACTCAACAATAATATATATTTTGCCCATGCTTAAATTCTCCCAGAATGCATATTTGGCTCTTTAAACCATTTTCTTCTCTTCACTTGACAGGCTGAACGAGCTGAACTTTGATATGTATGTTTCTGCTTTTTCGGCACCATATGTTGTTGAAATCATTCTAGTTAGGTGTTAGTTGTTAGTCCTCAGTGTTTGAATAGCAATGTTGACAGCAACGTTATTTAAATGTCTGTGTTTGCTTACATTTTGACTGTAAATACATGCAGGTGAGTTACAGTGATCAACAATAACTCGTTAGGAATTGTAAACATTTGAAGATATTGACATTATCTTTTTAGACAATGAGCAGAATGAACTTCAATGGAACTATTTCTGATTTCTTCAATGTGGTCCGCACTGATCCTCGCTTCCACGTCACGTCTGGGGTAAGTATATACAAACTCCGTGTACAGAATGCCGTGTCTGTGAAGAAACCGAGGGAGGGGTGGGTGTGTACAGAATGTCGTGTCTGTGAAGAAACTGAGGGAGGGGTCAGTGTGTAATTAATGCCGTGTCTCTGAATAAACCGAGGGAGGGGTCAGTGTGTACAGAATGCCGTGTCTCTGAATAAACCGAGGGAGGGGTCAGTGTGTACAGAATGCCGTGTCTCTGAATAAACCGAGGGAGGGGTCAGTGTGTACAGAATGCCGTGTCTGTGAAGAAACCGAGGGAGGGGTCAGTGTGTACAGAATGTCGTGTCTGTGAATAAACCGAGGGAGGGGTCAGTGTGTACAGAATGCCGTGTCTGTGAAGAAACCGAGGGAGGGGTCAGTGTGTAATTAATGCCGTGTCTCTGAATAAACCGAGGGAGGGGTCAGTGTGTACAGAATGCCGTGTCTCTGAATAAACTGAGGGAGGGGTCAGTGTGTACAGAATGTCGTGTCTGTGAATAAACCGAGGGAGGGGTCAGTGTGTACAGAATGTCGTGTCTGTGAAGAAACTGAGGGAGGGGTCAGTGTGTAATTAATCCGTGTCTGTGAATAAACCGAGGGAGGGGTCAGTATGTATAGAATGCCGCGTCTCTGAATAAACTGAGGGAGGGGTGAGTGTGTACAGAATGTCATGTCTGTGAAGAAACTGAGGGAGGGGTCAGTGTGTAATTAATGCCGTGTCTCTGAATAAACCGAGGGAGGGGTCAGTGTGTACAGAATGCCGTGTCTCTGAATAAACCGAGGGAGGGTCGGGTTTGTACAGAATGTCGTGTCTGTGAAGAAACTGAGGGAGGGGTCAGTGTGTAATTAATGCCGTGTCTCTGAATAAACTGAGGGAGGGGTCAGTGTGTACAGAATGCCGTGTCTCTGAATAAACCGAGGGAGGGGTCAGTGTGTACAGAATGTCGTGTCTGTGAATAAACCGAGGGAGGGGTCAGTGTGTACAGAATGTCGTGTCTGTGAAGAAACTGAGGGAGGGGTCAGTGTGTAATTAATCCGTGTCTGTGAATAAACCGAGGGAGGGGTCAGTATGTACAGAATGCCGTGTCTCTGAATAAACTGAGGGAGGGGTCAGTGTGTACAGAATGTCATGTCTGTGAAGAAACTGAGGGAGGGGTCAGTGTGTACAGAATGCCGTGTCTCTGAATAAACCGAGGGAGGGGTCAGTGTGTACAGAATGCCGTGTCTCTGAATAAACCGAGGGAGGGGTCAGTGTGTACAGAATGTCGTGTCTGTGAAGAAACTGTGAGTGTGTAATTAATGCCGTGTCTCTGAATAAACCGAGGGAGGGGTCAGTGTGTACAGAATGCCGTGTGTCTGAATAAACTGAGGGAGGGGTCAGTGTGTGAAGAATGTCGTGTCTGTGAATAAACCGAGGGAGGGGTCAGTGTGTACAGAATGTCGTGTCTGTGAAGAAACCGAGGGAGGGGTCAGTGTGTAATTAATGCCGTGTCTCTGAATAAATCGAGGGAGGGGTCAGTGTGTACAGAATGCCGTGTCTCTGAATAAACCGAGGGAGGGGTCAGTGTGTACAGAATGTCGTGTCTGTGAATAAACCGAGGGAGGGGTGGGTGTGTACAGAATGCCGTGTCTGTGAATAAACAGACGGAGGGGCCAGTGTGTAATTAATGCCGTGTCTGTGAATAAACCGAGGGAGGGGCCAGTGTGTAATTAATGCCGTGTCAGTGAATAAACCGAGTGAGGGCTCAGTATGTACAGAATGCCGTGTCTCTGAATAAACCGAGTGGGGGCTCAGTGTGTACCGAATGCCGTGTCTGTGAACAAACCGAGGGAGGGGCCAGTGTGTACAGAATGCCGTGTCTGTGAATAAACTGAGGGAGGGGTCAATGTGTTCAGAATGCCGTGTCTGTGAATAAACCGACGGAGGGGCCAGTGTGCCGTGTCTGTGAATAAACCGAGGGATGGGCCAATGTGTTCAGAATGCCGTGTCTGTGAATAAACCGAGGGAGGGGTCAATGTGTTCAGAATGCCGTGTCTGTGATTTAACCGAGGGAGGGGTCAGTGAGTACAGAATGCCGTGTCTGTGATTTAACCGAGGGAGGGGTCAGTGAGTACAGAATGCCGTGTCTGTGAATAAACCGAGGGAGGGGTCAATGTGTTCAGAATGCCGTGTCTCTGAATAAACCGAGGGAGGGGCCAGTGAGTACAGAATGCCGTGTCTGTAAATTAACCGAGGGAGGGGTCAGTGAGTACATAATGCCGTGTCTGTGAATAAACCGAGGGAGGGGTCAGTGAGTACAGAATGCCGTGTCTGTAAATTAACCGAGGTAGGGGTCAGTGAGTACATAATGCCGTGTCTCTGAATAAACCGAGGGAGGGGTCAGTGAGTACAGAATGTCGTGTCTGTGAATTAACCGAGGGAGAGGACAGTGTGTACATAATGCCGTGTCTCTGAATAAAGTGAGGGGTCAGTGTGTAGAGAATGCAGTGAATAAACCGACCGAGGGGTCAGTGAGTACAGAATGTCGTGTCTGTGAATTAACCGAGGGAGGGGCCAGTGTGTACAGAATACTGTGTCTCTGAATAAACCGAGGGAGGGGTCAGTGTGTACAGAATGTCGTGTCTGTGAATAAACCGAGGGAGGGGTCATTGAGTACAGAATGCCGTCTCTGTGAATTAACCGAGGGAGGGGCCAGTGTGTACAGAATACCGTGTCTGTGAATAAACCGAGGGAGGGGTCAGTTTGTACAGAATGCCTGTTTGTGAATAAAATTAGGGAGGGATCATTTTGTTTAGAATCCCTTGTCTGTGAATAAAGCGAGTGTCTGGTATGTGCAATATCCCAGGGTTAAGATGGCTATTGAATTCAATCTTTTACAGTACATGGTGTATCTTTTTTTCAGCAAACACTTCTACAGAAGTACAACGATATTATCTACAATGAGATATATCCAAAGCTTCCACGACTGTTCAAAGACATCCCTAATTTGCCCTTAAGGTACGATTTACCATTACAAAATACCAGAAAAAATGTTGCTCTGAAATCATTAATACCTTTTGTAGAAAATGTGAAATGAAAAACAAAAAACAACCGAGTTTGGGAGACATATCATTTTGCTCCATTAATGTTTGAAAAGCAAGAAATTGACGCCAGAATGTGAACATATGTGCACAATAGAAGTTTATATAAATCGAGTTTCGAAGAAGGTTGCGGACTGTTAACAGAGACGGCGCAATCATCGTTTCACCTGTTCCCAGTTTTGTTCTTTTGGATGTCTAACATGGAAGAGATGATATTTTGAGTTTTGCGTTTTATGTGCTACACGAGGCCGCACGTTATCCTACTTAAAGGGATAGCATGGCGATAGCATTTCCATTTATCCCAATGAGTTTTGATGTGTAAAGTGATGCCTCCCGATTACATTACATCACGTCCCCGTGACCGTTGACTAACACGACAACGACCTTCGCTTCTGTCAAAATGCAGCCTGGACTCAAATGAAACGGGGATAGCGTCCCGATCTTGTCACCACAGAAGTTGAGTAAATCATTCTAAAGGAGCATCCCGTTGACAATATCTAAAGAACTGCGACGCTGTGAGGTCGGATGTTGTGCTCACGTAACCAGTTATGGCACTGGCTTGTCACAAGTCCGGAATGCTTCAGGCTGTGAAACTTGCTGCCTGAAGCCGATTCCTAAGATGGACCAAATGCATATGGTTTAAGGTTCTGTGGTGGTGACAGTTTAATGGTAACGTGTCCAAAGTGACTGTCACGATGAACACCGAAAACGTCCAGCCTCAGCATTCCGCGGCATTCCAGTTTCTAGCATGTCAATGAATCAACACGTCCATTCTCTGAAAGTCCTGGTTTTACTGTAAAAAAAACAGTGCTGTTCTCATTTTGAGGTCCAAAGTCCAACTCGTGTTATCTATGCTTGCAATGTTCTGATACTCGCAGGTAAATCCCAGCACATCAGTGTCAATGTTTTTGTGAAATAATAGTGTCGGGAACCATACTCATTTATTACTCTTGTTATGGTGCACGATGTTTTCCCCGTTAGAACAATACTGTAAACTACGTTTATGACGAACACGCTTATAACGAACTGACCGATATAACGAACTTATATTTTAATTCCGGCCATTTGTTGTATATATGCTGTATACATGCTTATAACGAATTACGGTTATTACGAACTAAACTTGGTGGTCCCATTGAGTTCGTTATAACCGTAGTTTACTGTATTAAAAGGCCATCTAGTGCATTCAAGTATTGAACGCTGTGACTACAAATTAGCTATCTTCGACCAGTTGTCTCAGCAATGCTGTTGTAGTAAGTGGTAGCTATTACTTATGTATGTTGAATCTCTTCGACGCGGCCTATGTATATTGAGTTCATTTTGTTTTATATTCTTTCAAATTGACAGGGACAATAAGGTTGCCAAGTTTTGTAATCGCTGGCCCGTCACGCCAATTACCGGGCTTCGATTCACCACATTGGTACAATGTTGGTGTCGTCTCGCCGTGATATTGTTGGAATATTGCTGAAACCGGCGTAAAATCATTTTCATTTGTTTTTCAATGTTGTGCTTACTATATTCGCCCCTACGCTAATTTTCAACCCGAACACAACAACAACTGCAAACTCTGTGAATATTATGGAGTATAATATTCACAGAGTTTGCAGTTGCTCTTGTGTTCGGGTTGAAAATTAGCGTAGGGGCGAATATAGTAAGCACAACATTGAAAAACAAATTCATGAAAAAAAGTTAGTGTGTTTGTAATGAAACAATACAGAATGTTCGTGTCACACGAGGACAAATACACGTAGTCTGTTGTATTGCAGAACATCGCCGATGCCGAACGACGGGGTGGGAGGAGAGTATCTGGCGGGGACAGCGGATGGCGCTCGCCCTGGAATCTTTTACATCAATCTCTTCCATCCAAATGAGATGTAAGCAAACTGTGAACACTCATCATAACACTGCCACACACAGAGACATATATATAGTCAATGAGACTATCCGCGTCTCCTTGAACGTCACCCGTCGGATCCCCCCTGCACTGTGACTATGTCCAATTTGCAGTCATGTGATTGGCAAGCCAATTTTACGCCACCTTTCTCCGTCAGATAATCGCCTGCGAGTCATTTCAATTTTATTTAGCGTCAACTGAAAGTGTAGTT
Source organism: Haliotis rufescens (assembly GCF_023055435.1). Lineage (NCBI taxonomy): Eukaryota > Metazoa > Mollusca > Gastropoda > Lepetellida > Haliotidae > Haliotis > Haliotis rufescens. Next base: position 51,558,990 of record NW_025963779.1, on the reverse strand, counting down.
TATAAGCCGCGTGTAGATCGTTGCCTTTGCGCGTCAGCCGCCAGCAAATATTCACATCTTAGCTATGCATAACTGTTTGTGTCATTGAGATGATTTTACCAATTACATTACATTCACTCGCGCGACAGTGATAAACCATTATTACACTACAGCACACACACACACACACACACACACACACACACACACACACACACACACACACACACACACACACACACACACACACACATATATATATATAATTTTTGTGTGTGTGTACATATTTGCTACACATTCACATTGATCAAGTCACTGAGATACCATTGTATGTATATATATTTTTAACGCTCGAGGATATTCCTGGTTAGAACCGGAGGGATATTGATATGCATGTTACATGTATGTTAATTCTGCTTTCAGTAACTGCTAACACCTTCAGTGTGCTAACGTGCGGTACATTTCATACCTTCAGTGTGCTAACGTGCGGTACATTTCATACCTTCAGTGTGCTAACGTGCGGTACATTTCATACCTTCAGTGTGCTACCGTTCGGCACATTTCATACCTTCAGTGTGCTAACGTGCGGTACATTTCATACCTTCAGTGTGCTAACGTGCGGTACATTTCATATTGATTCGCTGTGTCGTTGTTTTTGTTCTGATTCCCCCTGGTTGGTCTGACTTAGAGTGTTTTCATACTAGTTCGTGTGCCGCATTGTGTGGTGAGATGATGAGAATTGTTTACTTACTAACATTCTCCTGGTTTTCTTCCTTCAACAGTGCGACCATAGACATGAAGGCGTTGTCTCTTCACGAAACTGTCCCTGGTCATCATTTACAGGTAGGCTCCTCGTATTTACTGTGAGTGTTACTGTATTACTGTGAGTGTTACTGTGTTGCTGTAAATGTTACTATACATGTTACTGTGAGTGTTATTGTGAGTGTTGCTGTGAGTGTTACTGTGTTGCTGTAAATGTTACTGTATTGCTGAGTGTTGTTGTGAGTGTTGCTGTAAATGTTACTGTGTTGCTGTGAGTGTTATTGTGAGTGTTACTGTGGGTGTTACTGTGAGTGCTACTGTGAGTGTTGCTGTGGGTGTTACTGTGTTTCTGTAAGTGTTACTGTGTTGCTGTAGGTGTTGCTGTGAGTGTTGCTGTAAGTGTTACTGTGTTGCTGTAAGTGTTAGTGTGAATGTTACTGTGTTACTGTAAGTGTTACTGTGAGAGTTACTGTGTTGCTGTAAGTGTTCCTGTTTTGCTGTAAGTGTTGCTGTGTTGCTGTTAGTGTTACTGTGTTGCTGTAAGTGTTACTGTGAGTGTTACTGTGAGTGTTAATGTGCTGATGTAAGTGTTACTGTGTTGCTGTAAATGTTACTGTGAGTTTTGCTGTGAGTGTTAATGTGTTTCTGTAAGTGTTACTATGTTACTGTGAGTGTTACTGCGCTGTTGTGAGTGTTACTGTGTTGCTGTAAGTGTTCCTGTTTTGCTGTCAGTGTTGCTGTGTTGCTGTTAGTGTTACTGTGAGTGTTGCTGTGAGTGTTACTGAGCTGCTGTAAGTGTTGCTGTGTTGCTGTAAGTGTGACTGTGAGTGTTGCTGTGAGTGTTAATGTGTTGTTGTAAGTGTTACGATGTTGCTGTGAATGTTACTGCGCTGCTTTGAGTGTGACTGTGTTGCTGTGAGTGTTACTATGAGTGTTGCTGTAAGTGTTACTGTGTTGCTGTAAGTGTTAGTGTGAATGTTACTGTGTTACTGTAAGTGTTACTGTGAGAGTTACTGTGTTGCTGTAAGTGTTCCTGTTTTGCTGTAAGTGTTGCTGTGTTGCTGTTAGTGTTACTGTGTTGCTGTAAGTGTTACTGTGAGTGTTACTGTGAGTGTTAATGTGCTGATGTAAGTGTTACTGTGTTGCTGTAAATGTTACTGTGAGTTTTGCTGTGAGTGTTAATGTGTTTCTGTAAGTGTTACTATGTTACTGTGAGTGTTACTGCGCTGTTGTGAGTGTTACTGTGTTGCTGTAAGTGTTCCTGTTTTGCTGTCAGTGTTGCTGTGTTGCTGTTAGTGTTACTGTGAGTGTTGCTGTGAGTGTTACTGAGCTGCTGTAAGTGTTGCTGTGTTGCTGTAAGTGTGACTGTGAGTGTTGCTGTGAGTGTTAATGTGTTGTTGTAAGTGTTACTATGTTGCTGTGAATGTTACTGCGCTGCTTTGAGTGTTACTGTGTTGCTGTGAGTGTTACTATGAGTGTTGCTGTAAGTGTTATTGTGTTGCTGTAAGTGTTACTCTGAGTGTTGCTGTGAGTGTGAATGTGGTGCTGTAAGTGTTACTGTGTTGCTGTAAGTGTTACTGTGAGTGTTACTGTGAGTGTTAATGTGTTGCTGTAAGTGTTACTGTGTTGCTGTAAGTGTTACTGTGAGTGTTGCTGTGAGTGTTAATGTGTTTTTGTAAGTGTTACTTTGTTACTGTGAGTGTTACTGCGCTGTTTTGAGTGTTACTGTGTTGCTGTAAGTGTTACTATGAATGTTTCTGTAAGTGTTATTGTGTTCCTGTAAGTGTTACTGTGAGTGTTGCTGTGAGTGTTAATGTGTTGCTGTAAGTGTTACTGTGTTGCTGTAAGTGTTACTGTGTTGCTGTAAGTGTTGCTGTAAGCGTTAATGTAAGTGTTACTGTGTTACTTTGAGTGCTGCTGTAAGTGTTACTGTGTTGGTGTAAATGTTGCTGTAAGTGTTACTGTGAGTGTTGCTGTGAGTGTTACTGTGTTGGTGTAAATGTTGCTGTAAGTGTTACTGTGAGTGTTGCAGTAAGTGTTGCTGTAAGTGTTGCTGTGAGTGTTTCTGTGAGTTTTACTGTGTCTGTAAGTGTTACTGTGATGCTGTAAGTGTTACTGTGAGTGTTCCGTAAGTGTTACTGTGAGTGTTGCTGTGAGTGTTACTGTGAGTGTTGCTGTGAGTGTTAATGTGTTGCTGTAAGTGTTACTGTGTTGCTGTAAGTGTTACTGTGAGTGTTGCTGTGAGTGTTAATGTTATGCTGTAAGTGTTACTGTGTTGCTGTAAGTGTTACTGTGAGTGTTCCTGTAAGTGTTACTGTGAGTGTTACTGTGAGTGTTACTGTGTTTCTGTAAGTGTTACTGTGTTGCTCTAGGTCTTGCTGTAAGTGTTTCTGTGAGTTTTACTGTGTTGCTTTAAGTGTTACTGTGATGCTGTAAGTGTTACTGTGAGTGTTCCTGTAAGTGTTACTGTGAGTGTTGCTGTAAGTGTTACTATGAGTGTTTCGGTAAGTTTTATTGTGTTGCTGTAAGTGTTACTGTGAGTGTTGCTGTGAGTGTTAATGTGTTGCTGTAAGTGTTACTGTGTTGCTGTAAGTGTTGCTGTAAGCGTTAATGTAAGTGTTACTGTGTTACTATGTGTGCTTCTGTAAGTGTTAGTATGTTGGTGTAAATGTTGCTGTAAGTGTTACTGTGAGTGTTGCTGTGAGTGTTACTGTGTTGGTGTAAATGTTGCTGTGAGTGTGACTGTGCTGCTTTAAGTGTTGCTGTAAATGTTGCTGTAAGTGTTACTGTGAGTGTTGCAGTAAGTGTTGCTGTAGGTGTTGCTGTGAGTTTTACTGTGTTGCTGTAAGTGTTACTGTGTTGCTGTAAGTGTTACTGTGAGTGTTGCAGTAAGTGTTGCTGTGAGTTTTACTGTGTTGCTGTTAGTGTTACTGTGTTGGTGTAAATGTTGCTGTGAGTGTGACTGTGCTACTGTAAGTGTTGCTGTAAATATTGCTGTAAGTGTTACTGTGAGTGTTGCAGTAAGTGTTACTGTGAGTGTTGCTGTGAGTGTTACTGTGTTGGTGTAAATGTTACTGTGAGTGTTACTGTGCTACTGTAAGTGTTGCTGTAAATGTTGATGTAAGTGTTACTGTGAGTGTTGCAGTAAGTGCCGCTGTAAGTGTTACTGTGAGTGTTGCTGTGAGTGTTACAGTGAGTGTTGCTGTGAGTGTTAATGTGTTGATGTAAGTGTTACTGTGTTGCTGTAAGTGTTACTGTGAGTGTTGCTGTGAGTGTTAATGTGATGCTGTAAGTGTTACTGTGTTGCTGTAAGTGTTACTGTGAGTGTTCCTGTAAGTGTTACTGTGAGTGTTACTATGAGTGTTACTGTGTTTCTGTAAGTGTTACTGTGTTGCTCTAGGTCTTGCTGTGAGTGTTTCTGTGAGTTTTACTGTGTTGCTGTAAGTGTTACTGTGATGCTGTAAGTGTTACTGTGAGTGTTCCTGTAAATGTTACTGTGAGTGTTACTGTGCTACTGTAAGTGTTGCTGTAAATGTTGATGTAAGTGTTACTGTGAGTGTTGCAGTAAGTGCCGCTGTAAGTGTTACTGTGAGTGTTGCTGTGAGTGTTAATGTGTTGATGTAAGTGTTACTGTGTTGCTGTAAGTGTTACTGTGAGTGTTGCTGTGAGTGTTAATGTGATGCTGTAAGTGTTACTGTGTTGCTGTAAGTGTTACTGTGAGTGTTCCTGTAAGTGTTACTGTGAGTGTTACTGTGAGTGTTACTGTGTTTCTGTAAGTGTTACTGTGTTGCTCTAGGTCTTGCTGTGAGTGTTTCTGTGAGTTTTACTGTGTTGCTGTAAGTGTTACTGTGATGCTGTAAGTGTTACTGTGAGTGTTCCTGTAAGTGTTACTGTGAGTGTTGCTGTAAGTGTTACTATGAGTGTTTCGGTAAGTTTTATTGTGTTGCTGTAAGTGTTACTGTGAGTGTTGCTGTGAGTGTTAATGTGTTGCTGTAAGTGTTACTGTGTTGCTGTAAGTGTTGCTGTAAGCGTTAATGTAAGTGTTACTGTGTTACTATGTGTGCTTCTGTAAGTGTTAGTATGTTGGTGTAAATGTTGCTGTAAGTGTTACTGTGAGTGTTGCTGTGAGTGTTACTGTGTTGGTGTAAATGTTGCTGTGAGTGTGACTGTGCTGATTTAAGTGTTGCTGTAAATGTTGCTGTAAGTGTTACTGTGAGTGTTGCAGTAAGTGTTGCTGTAGGTGTTGCTGTGAGTTTTACTGTGTTGCTGTAAGTGTTACTGTGTTGCTGTAAGTGTTACTGTGAGTGTTGCAGTAAGTGTTGCTGTGAGTTTTACTGTGTTGCTGTGAGTGTTACTGTGTTGGTGTAAATGTTGCTGTGAGTGTGACTGTGCTACTGTAAGTGTTGCTGTAAATGTTGATGTAAGTGTTACTGTGAGTGTTGCAGTAAGTGCCGCTGTAAGTGTTACTGCGAGTGTTGCTGTGAGTGTTACTGTGTTTGTGTAAATATTGCTGTAAGTGTTACTGTGAGTGTTGCAGTAAGTGTTACTGTGAGTGTTGCTGTGAGTGTTACTGTGTTGGTGTAAATGTTACTGTGAGTGTTACTGTGCTACTGTAAGTGTTGCTGTAAATGTTGATGTAAGTGTTACTGTGAGTGTTGCAGTAAGTGCCGCTCTAAGTGTTACTGCGAGTGTTGCTGTGAGTGTTACTGTGTTTGTGTAAATGTTGCTGTAAGTGTTACTGTGAGTGTTGCTGTGAGTGTTACTGTGTTGATGTAAATGTTGCTGTAAGTGTTATTGTTAGTGTTGCTGTGAGTGTTACTGTGCTGCTGTACGTGTTGCTGTAAATGTTGCTGTAAGTGTTACTGTGAGTGTTGCAGTAAGTGTTACTGTGTTGGTGTAAATGTTGCTGTGAGTGTGACTGTGCTGCTGTAAGTGTTGCTGTAAATGTTGATGTAAGTGTTACTGTGAGTGTTGCAGTAAGTGCCGCTGTAAGTGTTACTGTGAGTGTTGCTGTGAGTGTTACTGTGATTGTTACTGTGAGTGTTACTGTGATTGTTGCTGTGAGTGTTACCGTGAGTGTTGCTGTGAGTGTTACTGTGAGTGTTGCTGTGAGTGTTAATGTGTTGCTGTAAGTGTTACTGTGAGTGTTACTGTGCTGCTGTAAGTGTTGCTGTAAATGTTGCTGTAAGTGTTACTGTGAGTGTTGCAGTAAGTGCCGCTGTTAGTTTTACTGTGAGTGTTGCTGTGAGTGTTACTGTGTTTCTGTAAGTGTTGCTGTGTTGCTGTAAGTGTTACTGTGAGTGTTGCAGTAAGTGTTGCTGTAGGTGTTGCTGTGAGTGTTGCTGTGAGTTTTACTGTCTTGCTGTGAGTGTAACTGTGTTGGTGTAAATGTTACAGTAAGTGTTACTGTGTTGCTGTAAGTGTTAGTGTGAGTGTTACTGTGTTGGTGTAAATGTTACTGTAAGTGTTACTGTGAGTAATGCTGTGAGTGTAACTGTGCTGCTGTAAGTGTGACTGTGTTGCTGTAAGTGTTACTGTGAGTGTTGCTGTGAGTGTTACTGTGTCGGTGTTAGTGTTACTGTGTTTGTGTTAGTGTTCCTGTGTTGCTGAAAATGTTACTGTGAGTGTTGCTGTCAGTGTTACTGTAAGTGTTACTGTGCTGCTGTAAGTGTTACTGTGTTGCTGTAAGTGTTGCTGTGTTGATGTGAGTGTTTCTATGAGTGTTAATGTGAGTGTTACTGTAAGTGTTGCTGTAAGTGTTACTGTAAGTGTTGCTGTAAGTGTTACTGTGAGTATTGCTGTGAGTGTTACTGTGTTACTATGAGTGTTAATGTCTAACTTTGTGTGTTACTGTGCTGTTCGGATGTAGACAGGTCCCTAGGATGTTTTGACATATTGTTTTGATATTAAGCCCACATTGACACACTGACACTAACCATATCGGTAATGTAGTGACTCATACACTCACAAACCAGATCGGTAATGTAGTGACTTACGCTAACCCTAACCAGATCAGTCATTTCGTGACTCACGCTGACACTAACCAGATCAGTCATTTCGTGACTCACGCTGACACTAACCAGATCAGTCATTTAGTGACTCACGCTGACACAAACCAGATCAGTAATGTAGTGACTCACGCTGACACTAACCAGATCAGTCATTTAGTGACTGACGCTGACACAAACCAGATCAGTCATTTAGTGACTCACGCTGACACTAACCAGATCAGTCATTTAGTGACTCACGCTGACACTAACCAGATCAGTCATTTAGTGACTCACGCTGACACTAACCAGATCAGTCATTTAGTGACTCACGCTGACACTAACCAGATCAGTTAGGTAGTGACTAACGCTGACACTAACCAGGTCAGTTAGGTAGTGACTCACGCTGCCACTAACCAGATCAGTTAGATAGTGACTCACGCTGCCACTAACAAGATCAGTTAGATAGTGACTCACGCTGACACTTAACAGATCAGTTAGATAGTGACTCACGCTGACACTAACCAGATTCGTTAGGTAGTGACTCACGCTGACACTAACCAGATTCGTTAGGTAGTGACTCACGCTGACACTAACCAGATCAGTTAGGTAGTGACTCACGCTGCCACTAACCAGACCAGTTAGATAGTGACTCGCGCTGACACTAAACAGATCAGTTAGGTAGTGACTCACGCTGACACTAACCAGATCAGTTAGGTAGTGACTCACGCTGACACTAACCAGATCAGTTAGGTAGTGACTCACGCTGACACTAACCAGATCAGTTAGGTAGTGACTCACGCTGACAGATCAGATCATAGTGATAATAACCATATATGTTTTCCACAGACTGAATACACAAACACATTTGCTGAACTTATGATCATCATTATCATAAAGCATAATTTTACCTGATAATAAATTCTAAATTTTGTTTAACAAATGTGTAATTTCTTTCATAAGAGAATATATGCTCTTGCTGCGGACCTACCTTCGTTCCGGAAGTTCCAGGAAGATACCAACTATTGGCAAGCACCATTCAAATTCCCCTTTTACACAGCCTATCTTGAGGTACTACTTTGCTGGTTATTTCTGGTGAAAATAATATGACATTTTGAGGTGCTTATTGGGGATGGCAGGGTTGTATTGCGGTGAAAATGGACTTAGGTTCAAATGAGGGTAGGGATCCTCTCCGGCTCATAACTCATAAGCTTGGTGACACTGTGTATACACACCAAGGAAGTGCTGAACTGGGGCCTTTTGGTAGTCAGGTTTCTATAAATATTTAGATTTAGTGTTTCTAAGGCAATAACAGTCTGGACTTGGGTTCCAATGAGAGTTTCATAACTTGATGAAACTTTGTAATTATAAGTACCTCAGTACTGGTTTGGAATTCCGGTTATAATGGGGCCCCTGAAAATTATGCTCGTTTTGAGGGGCGACTAAATGGATCGGGTGGTCAATCTTGGTGACTTGGTTGATTGTGTGACATCGTGCTCATAATGCTTTGTTTATTAAATAAAAACGTCAAGCACTGCATAATACATAAATTCAGGAATTGTTTAGATTTTTTCTATTTGTCATGGAATTAATATTTAAAGTTTTGAAAATATTATATGTAACGTTGCTAAAAAATGACAGGCTCTGTCTATTAAACAATACAATTACTAATTCACGCCCTTGGAAGGTATAGAAAGTATTCTTTTTGAAGAATAGAGGGAATCATTTGGTTTAGTCATCGGCCATAATGTCTGTTGTACTCACATGCTTTCTGGTGAACCCTTTAGTGAGGTATCTGACATACTTTTTGGACCCGTGAAGATTCCGGGGTAGAATAGGTCTTCAGCAACCCATGCTTGCCGTAATAGGCGACTTTGCTTGTCGTAAGAGGCGACTAACAGGATCGGGTGGTCAGGCTGGACTGTATGTAGAACGTTTCCCGTTACATTGCAGGGATGGGCTCTGTACGCGGAGTATCTTGGAGAGGAGATGGGGCTATACAAGGACGACTATGAACTGTGAGTACCCCCACCCAACCAGTACACAGTCATAATTATGTATGCATGGTATTTGTAATAATAACTTCCGTTAATTGATACACACTTCAAGAAGTAATACGAAAAATGATGCAATTCTGTACACATACTTATCAAATTAACTCTTATTTAATAATTGTATTATATAACCAACAAAGTCTGATTGATGGTATACGTGGGCCTGGGTAGCCTCGCAGTCCCGGGTTCGGCTTCTCACAAGCGTGCCACGTGTCAGGGCCGTTCTGGGACTCCCCTTCCTTGATAAGTCTGGATGCGTAGTCCCGGGTTCGGCTTCTCACAAGCGTGCCATGTGTCAGGGCCGTTCTGGGACTCCCCTTCCTTGATAAGTCTGAATGGGTAGTCCCGGGTTCGGCTTCTCACAAGCGTGCCATGTGTCAGGGCCGTTCTGGGACTCCCCTTCCTTGATAAGTCTGGATGGAATATTGAGGTGCAGAAAACCACACTTAATGAACCAGTATATACATTTTCGTTCAAATGTTTGTTCAACAGAATGGGGCGGTACGGCTCGGAGATGTTCCGCGCCAGCAGGATGGTCGTTGACACTGGACTCCACTACTTCAAGTAGGTGATGAGGAATTTGCCGTTTAATCCAAGTATTCGTATATGTGACATGCTGTAGTATGCCAGTTCGCAATGTTAAGGATTGATCATGATGTACAGAATTGAAAACTATATAGATCAGGCAGAGAAATGGTTGATAGCATCAATTACTATCCACGCCGTAGAGTATGGTGGCACAATCATCAGGTCACCGGCTGCATCCACCCAATTCACTGTGCAGAGTTGCGTCCCTTGGGCACGCCAGAAACCTATGATTATGGGTTCGAATCCCGGTTCGCCCTGATTATGTTTCTAGGTTTGTCAGCACCATACCCGTGCTCGTGGGTTTCACCGAAGTGGTATAGGTCTAAGACCTGCATCATTTCGGGCTTTCCTCCCACATTAAGCTGACACGCCGTGATATAACTGGAATGTTAAAAGCGGCGTTAAAACTCACTCACTCACTCACTCACTCACTCACTCACTCACTCACACTCACTCACTCACTCACTCACTCACTCACTCACTCACTCACTCACTCATCAACCCTATGCCAACACCCACCCAATGCCACTCACTCACTCATAGCTATTGGCCACAACTGGGTCGTTACCATTTTGTCAATGCGTTCTCCTGTGATGCAATTCTCGTGAAACCCAATTAATATATAATAATGACAGATTTCTTTATTTGATTAATATAGAACAGCTTTATTACAACAAAGGCTATGAACTGAATTTACAGAATATAGACGGTACACATGTATATAATTGAGGCTACATTTAATTTGCACATTCAGTATATAGAACAGTGGACTCAATATTACAAAAAGAAGTATATAGAAGGGCCAGACCAGGTTCCAACCTTAAACACATGAGGACCTTTCGTACAATAAACAGCATTAAGAGCGAAAATATGTAAAAGTGGTATCTCGTATACAATATGCAGTGAAACCAAACTGTCTATATATAAGACTAAACGAGTTTACAAGGAGAAGGTGTTCGAGTTTTCGAGGCTTTTCAACTACATGTCTTTTGATAATGCCATTGAACTATTAAGTGGTAATTTGATCAGACACAAAAACAAATTTCAACACCGTTCCTTCGATAAAATTGGCAAGACACACGCGTACATAAACTACTGTCTCGTGATAAAAAAAGACAAACTGTGATCATGAAAATGTATTGATAACCGAACATTATTACATTTATGATGATATAGATTGATGACTTGCTTGCAAATAAGGCCGAGTGAGTATGGTTTTACGCCGCTTTTAACGATATTCCAGGAATATCACGGCGGAGGCAAATAACAAAAAGCACAGTGTCATACAAGTAATGGGTTTAAGTAATTGTCATGCGTCGAATTATACCTTTTGATCTCTTATAAAGAATTAACACAACAACTTTTGTATGTAAAAAGGCGACAAGACCCAAAATAAAAAGTCCATCATAGATTCCGAGCCATATCATAACTACGTTTTTATGACTCATCAAAAAGTGATGCGACGACATGTTCAAGAAAGGTGAGCTTAACCTGCCATACCGTAGTCACCCGTTACAAACAAGTGCAAAGCTAGTAAATTGTTCTCCTGAACAAACACAGAAATATATGGTACAAACCAAAATATGGAATTGCATTGGACATATTTTTGTCACTGATGCGTCAAATTTGGAACATGTCCTCCACATGTCTACCATGAAGAAATTGAAAGCTCTACGAGGTGTAATGGGGATTAACGTCGCGTTGAAGATTATCTACTAGTCCGGACTAGTGGCGATCAGTGATAGCCCACATGGAAACCATGACGCAGTTTAACATGAATACCCGACTCAGACGCAGTCTACTGACTCCGAGCACACAAGTCCTTGTTTTAGCCCTTGAATGCCGAGCGCCAGACAGGGTAACAACAAGTACCATCTTTTAACGTCTTTTGGTATGACGCGGCCGGGTATCGAACCACGGAGGCGGTTGAAAGCTCTACTAAGGCGTAAACTCCATAATTTGAGTCAAAATTTGCTTTTATTTCAGCATTAATTTGTACAAACACTTTAAAACTCGAAGAGTCTATCGTCAACTCAGTCAAAGAACCACTGCGCTTAATTATCAGCATGATAAATACGGACGCGAACAGTTACTTTGTTTCTTTGAGTGTACACGGCGCGGAAAAGTAAATTTTTATTTTTATTTTTCAGTTGGGACAAGGAACAAGCGGTGTCGTACATGCTGGCACATACGGCATATTCCCGGAACGACATCGAAAGCGAGGTTCACCGGTACGTCACGTGGCCAGGCCAGGCGTGCTCATACAAGATCGGAGAGATAAGGATCCGGCAGCTGAGGGAGAGAGCCATGCAAAGACTTGGTGAGTGTCGAAGTGAATGTTCGGTACAATAAAAGTGGTTATGCTCGACACAGTTGCAAGTTTGCAACAATTTGGTTCCTTGATATATTTTCTTTTCTTTTCTTTGTGTACACAAATGCAATATGTTTAGTCCAATATACTAGTTATCTTCTGGTATGATCATACTGAAGTATGTATTGTATATTTAATATACAGTCAAACACAGTCGTGTGGAACTTTGATGTGTCGAACTAACGGTTGTCTCGATGTGAAAGCTTGGCCCCTGCGTATTCCTTCTTTACTCATTTTTTTTCGATTGTGTCGAACCTTGGATAACTCGAAGTATTTACCCGCGGGATCCTGCTACAACGAATTTATCTTACCGACATGTTTTAATATGACATCGTAAAATAATTTAAATAAATTCCAAATTGATAGAAAACAGCTGCTCGATTGAGCTGTTGCAAGGTTGCGCTATGTCAGGTGACATCCACTGGCTCGGAAAAAAAACGTGCTGCTTTTTGCTTTGAAGCGGGGTATAAAGGATTTATTCTGTCTCTAAGAAAAGCACGTGCAGCCTGTAGTGCTCGTGGCGGGGTATAAGAAACTTGCTACCCCGCTGAGAAATGTATTACCCTCCAGCCGGGTTACACAGTATTTCATCAACATCACGTGGACCAATAAGATCTCATCACTCTGACTTGGATAAATGTTATCTTCCACACACAGCACACCAAGGAATAATGCTGTTCCATGAGTATGCAATATCCTTTGACTGATGAACATACGTGTACATTTCTGTTGGGGTCTGTGTACATATGTACACTGTACGCTACCACAACTTGCCAAATATATTTACGATTAAGAAGCACTCTATCTTTGTCATATTCAGGTCCTCTTTTCGACCTAAAGACATTCCATGCTCTCCTGCTGAAGAATGGTCCGGTGCCTCTGAGAATCCTTGAGAGAATGGTCAACGAATGGATGACTGATGTGACATCTGAGCTCTATCAGGGATGATGGGCAGACTAACAAGACGTGTTTCATCCTCGTACAGTCATCACGTTAACGTTTTTAAAACAAACGTTTTTAATAATATGTCAGCAACTTCTCTTTCAAAAGAACAACTTGGTTCCAAATGTTTCTTTGAGTAAAATCGTTTTAGCATAAGTGATTACATTCCTCTCTTCATAACGAATTGTGATTCTTTTGTCATAAAATACAATTAGAGTTCCCATCCTTGTCTAAGACGGACATCCGAAGATAGATGAAAGGACAGTCCTACTGTAAAGGCTTGTTACACCAGAAGATTATATCATAGGCCACATTTTGATCAATTATTTGATAATTATCTTCCTGACAACCAAGGAACAAACCTTTCCAAACATGTTAAAATTTACCTAATAAACATGAGTTTGAATGTAAACTTTAAGGATACTTATCTGTCTACGTTGTAAGATTTTGTTTTCATTTCTTAGATTTATTGACAATCTCGGCGGGGACTGCTCGTCAATTATTCTTTTACATAAACTTAAGGGAAAAAGAAACTTATCACTTGTAAATTAGGTTTTATCTGAAATAAAGACAGAGTGATAAGTTGGAACGTTATCAGAAAACATTCACCGAAACACAACCTGTGCACATGTGAAAGTCACTTTTTGCAGGATTCAGTGCCGTCAACGGCACTGGAACACCCATCAGCAGAAGAAGGTCTTACGCATAGGTGGTATCAGAGCGACTCCGCATTGGTGGTATCAGAGCGACTCCGCATTGGTGGTATCAGAGCGACCCCGCATTGGTGGTATCAGAGCGACTCCGCATTGGTGGTATCAGAGCGACTCCGCATTGTGGTATCAGAGCGACTCCGCATTGGTGGTATCAGAGCGACCCCGCATTGGTGGTATCAGAGCGACTCCGCATTGGTGGTATCAGAGCGACTCCGCATTGGTGGTATCAGAGCGACTCCGCATTGGTGGTATCAGAGCGACTCCGCATTGGTGGTATCAGAGCGACTCCGCATTGTGATATCAGAGCGACTCCGCATTGGTGGTATCAGAGCGACTCCGCATTTATGGTATCAGAGCTTTCCGTGGATTGTCCTTGACCCCTCTTCACCGTGAACGCAGCTTACAGTGGGCAAAAACTGCACGTCTGTGGCAGCGGCGTGATTTGGAAAGGGTGTTGTTCACAGATGAAATACGCTTTAACTTGTTCCGAAATGATGGCCGAGTCCGTGTTTATCGACGTAGGGGAGAGCGACTGGCACCTAATATAACTGCATCCAAGATGTGAACTCTTCTGGTGGCGGCGGTCATCATCCGTGGGAATCTGACTGGCCAAAGATACAGAGATGAAGTGTTGCGACCTGTTGTCGTGCCATTCTTACGTGGAGGACAATGCACGACCTCATACCGCCAGACTTGTTCAGCAATATCCGCACAACGTTAACGTCAACGTATTGCCTTGGTCAGCATGTTCTCCAGACATGATTCCCATAGAGCATCTCTGGGATCATTGTGATCGACAGCTGACGGACGACATCCACGAGGAGACGTATTTTGGCGTGCATTGGTGCACGCTACTAAGGACATGTTGTATCACAGGATTTGACTTTTTTGAGTACCTTTAGAGTGGCTCTGTTTGACTCGTGTTAATGTATTTTTTTCTTATTTTGACCCCATGTCTCTTTCGCTCGGCCTTTAGCAAGTGCACTATCGATGTGGCTTTGCATTTTTGTACAGATATCGAAAAAGATTTCCTCTATTAAAATGATCATCTTATAGTTAACACCTGTCTTTGATTCTTTTAATAGAGCTACTGAACAAGGTGATAAGTTTCTTTTGCCCGGTAGTTTATTTGCGAAAAGAATGGGAGCGACGTTCCGTTCACCAAGTTCTAGTAATCACATAAACTAGACTGTATTCATAATGTAGCATATCTCTCCGACAGTTAAAATCATTGCCTGCGATGTACTGTTGACTAAACAAAATGCAACGCAGTCGAGTTATCACAGAGCGAGTGTATGTAAATCGCTGGTTTCTGGCTGACGTGGCTGGTTATCTTGGCTCCTGTATTTGACGACTAACATAGGGCCATTCAGTCACATGGCCAACCCCAAACAAATTTACAAATGCATCAGATAGACCTATTCCAGCGACATTATGGTATTAAAATGTAAATTGTATCCCGAAATAAGTTAATATACACAAGCCACGATCATTATTAGAGGATCAACACTTTGCCAAAACGCTTTTTTGATATTACAGCCCCACTTGTCAACAATATATACTAAATTTACACTTTTCGAGACTGCCCTTCGACTATTTGGTACACTTTCAAACAACAACTGTCAACATTAAAACATAACACAAAATCGCATGGCGATACTACCCCACATGCATTGCTGGTGAAATATGAATACACTGTTGTACATTTCGGGAAAGTTGTCCATCCAATATTTCTTCAATAGTCACTGAAGCGTACGAGTGCTACACGAAGAAGGTGTAACATAACATGTGTCATATTTGTGGCAAAAAGTCTTTATAAAAAAACTCCATATAACACATTTCACTTAAATGAAAAGACAAAAACGTACTTTGAACAGATTGACAATGTATGTATTTCCCCATTAAGTACCCATCAGTACCAAAGATTGTAACACTTGAGGCAGCTAGATAAAGATTGTTTCATATTATACAACTGCCATAATTAGAAGTTCTTATAATCTACAACAAAGTCACCTCTTGCTCTACACCTGTGAAAAGAACTTCTCCACGGCAACCTGTTGTACAGCTCCTGCACTGCAGCCCGCATGTCTGCCTCCATAAACCAGATGAAAGGCAAAACTGCACTTTTTGCATCTGCCAGAGCAACAATTGAATACACAATTGCTACATATACGTGAATATCCAATTGATGAATCAGTTTCATTCTTATCAATCGCGCTGCTTCTTCCGGTAGAATCAACAGGATCGTGGCCACAGTTGCACATACGAAAATCCAAGGACTCTTATTCGACCCAGCATCGGTGGTGACCGGATGTATTTGTCTTCTTGAATTACAACAGTGCAATATGATCATGTGAATAATTTGCAGAACAGCTATTAGGGACGGTACAACAGACGCGAAGCACGTCACCAATAATGTTGCAGCTGGAGACATTCTTAGTATACATATATATGATAAGGATACGCTGCCAACATGAGTATATGCGATTGGTAAAACAACAAATAGCATAGCAAGCCAGGGCAGCGCCAAACAAATACCAATGGCACATTTCCGTATCAAGGGAGATAACCGCATCTTCACACGATGCAATGTTAGCAAATAGTCCGCGTTGATGCTTATTATACCCCATGTCACCACAAACTTTTGTACATAGAAGTCGAGGGTGGATATGATCAAATAGGTTGCACATCCATGTTGTCGTCTATGATTGTTGGCTTTCATGTCCGCAATAACTGGACAGGTTATCAGTCCCGCGAGAAGGTCAGCTGTGGCTATGCTGACTATCGCAAGGTGGCGGAAGTCTTGCCTGAGTGTCCGATTGTTGAGTATTGAGAAGATGAGGAGAAGATTGCCAATGATTATAACTGGTATAAGCACTGCCTCGCTGACAGCAAGGGCGGTGTTGAGAGCGGATAAATCATATTTGCGGCGTGTTGATCCTGTAAAATTCGAGGTACCGTTGAAGTTAGTGTTGTTCATTTTGAAAGTGAACTGAAAAAAAACCATAACTTCAGTAACACATCTATATAAAAATGAATACGTTGAATTTAAATGGAACGTACAGGTCTTGTTTTTCTCTATGCCTTAGAATTGGCACCATGGAACATTTATTCTACTATGCTTGTCGTAAAAGGCGACTAGCGGGATCGGGTGGTCAGGTTCGCTGACTTGATTGATGCATGTCACCGATCCCAATTGCGTGGATCGATGCTCATGATGTCAATCACTGGATTGTCTGGTCCAGACTCGATTATGTACAGACCGCCGTCATATAGCTGGAATATTGCTGTGTGCGGCGTTAAGCAACATACAACAACAACATCGTATCCTGAGGATGCTCATAATATCAACCACTGGACCAGAACCGATTTTTTTACACGCGACAGTGATATAGCTCGAATATTGCTGACTACAGTGTTACACTCACTGACTTATCGTTGAGTTCATGTTAAAAAACACATAATATGTTGTAACCAATATTCCAAAAGTTGGCGTCAAATCTAGATGGATAGAGTTTCCATGGATAGTGGTTTTAGTGCGGGTTTAATATGCTTGCTTAGATTCGCGGAATTAGCTTTATCTGTTTATGTAACAGTCCACTGTTCAAGTTAATGAGGAGTTTGGAATAATACAAAATCAAACCTGTTGAAGTTGTTTATATAATTGGTTGTTTAATGTTAAATAATGGAGTGTTATAATCAAGTTAAGGAATTTTATCTAGAACATAATGTTAATGTGCTGTTTCCTAATGAAAGAGATGTATAACTATCAGATTTGCAATAGGTATGAGCGGATGAGGAATTGAACGACTTTAAAATAATACACATTGTTACGGCACAAAGTGTTGGAAGAAACTTTGAAAATAATATGCAATTATACTATTTTCATACCTCACCACCAACAAGGAATATGGAGTAAGGAAACAGGTCCGTTTGTCCAACTGTGAAAAATCCTAACACGTTATGTACTGGTTTCTAAATCTAATAATATGTGAAAATACCTTTTATTTGTTAGGATCGTCCTCCGTCAACAAAAATATATCCATGGACCCTCACAGGGCTGGAAGGGTATTTTATCCAAACTTCACTATCGTAAGAGGAAAACGCTATGCCAACCCCAAATCTTGGAATCTTGCCAAGAAACAAAACTGTTTTAACATTAACTGAAATTCATGTATTATCAATGTCTATCATAAATTTACTCTTCACAGCAAATTGAGTTTTTGGAACATAAGTTCTACATGTACCTATTTATATTTTAGAATATACTTCTCCAATCAGGATACCTATACCAAGATACCTATATAAAAATGTTCTTACTTACCTTCTTCTTCCTTAGTCAAGATATCAGACTAATGGAGTATGAAGATAAGTGGCATGTATTGATTTACCTAATTCGATTCTCACGCTCTGTCATGTTAACATGTAACCGCGACAGTCACCTTACCCTGATCGCAGCCATGGCGATCTAACCTCAATGACGATGTTTATAGCCAGCAAGAAGGATATTTCTTAAAAAAGCACACACATATCAATTTTGCCATTTCTGCCAAATGGTTACATGTATATGTATTAGCACACTTGCAGCCATCTTTGTTAATTGATTATCATGATATTGTGTAATTCTACCATACCCTACGTACAGACTTGAGTCCCAAACAGTGGCAGTTCAGCCTAAATTGCTATTAAACGCAAAAAGTGTGACTACACACACGATGACACATAATCAGCTAAGGCACAGAACCTGACCAACTGATCTCCTTTTTGTCATTCACCACAGGAAAGTTTATGTTTACAGGACACACACACTTATGCCAAAGCGTTTCTAACACAGCATTCCTAATTGAGGCCTGAAATGTAAGTTATCAGAATCTAAATATTCATTCCATTGAAAGGTTGAAAGAGATGAATCACATGCAATATTGTTTGAGACAGTTTTCATCAGAAAACGACAAACGTTCTTACATGCATGTTAGGCCTCACATCACAGTCACTTCCTGACACAGTTCATTAGATGGTCGTGTATCATCCGTAATACAGAATGTTCTAAAAGAATGCCACAGAAACCAATATAACTTTTGACGGGAACAAACTGCAAAGTTTAGTTTCATTGCTATCGTTGCTGCAGTCAAATCTGTGAAAGGTTCCTTAATTATTATTTTGTACAGTTTTCCTCAGCATAAAAAAATAATCTGTGTCTAAAAGTAACATGATCTAAGTGCAACCGTGGTCGATCTGTGTTCATCAGATTTGTTCTTTTAGTTCGTCCGCCCGTTCCTATGTTTGTTCCTCCGTTTTCTGGCTTCGTAAGTTTATAAGTTATCTATACATTTTATAAACGTTTCCAGTGAAAGGATATTTTATATGTGTACACATGTTATATAATGTTAAAACAATCTCTAATGTGTATTTGGTAATCACTATTTCATTTCGACTTGCATTCGAGATGTTCTGCTGTGTTTGCAGCATAAATCAATCATTCAACCCGCACTACCGGTGCTTGAAAGGAATGGTTGACTATTTATGTACATGGCATATTTGGTAATTGTGCTCAATTATTACAAGAATACTTTTTTGTTTGCCATAATATTAATGCATTCTTTGCTTTGAGTTCAACCTACCTTGAGAGCGTCGTCGCCTGTGTTGTTGCCTGTTGTGCATTCAGCTCCAAATACAAGGGGCGTTATTGCCTTGATAAGTAAAGGGTAGTATTACCTCAATGTCTCGGTTCTCAGACACATGTGGGGCTAATTAGGGTCACACATTCATTAACCAATTATGACTGCTCGAAATAAATGCGAACATGCTTTAATTGTTTACTCTTGTTATTATGTTACGCTGTGTAAACGTTTACTTCTTTGTTCCTAATATATTTTCATTTTATATATACAGTGTGAACGACTTTGTCAGGGCCTACCGGGTTTTAGTTCTTTGAATGGCATGATGTTCCGGATTTTAACGGAAGAGTTAACTTTTCTGGCTTAGATATGTCACAGAGGCTGGGGGGCGGTCGGATAGCCTAGTGGTTAAAGCGTTCGCTCGTCATGCCGAAAACCCGGGTTCGATTCTCGACACGGGTACAATGTGTGAAGCCCATTTCTGGTGTCCCCCGGCGTGATATTGCTGGAATATTGCTAAAAGCGGCGTAAAACCATACTCACTCACTCACTCACAGAGGCTGGAAACAAGACTTCTCCCAATTGAGGTTAAAAAGGGTTTGGTGACCTGGTTATTGTCAAAATATACTTCTGATCATGATCAGAAATATGTTCGTGTTGTGTTTCAAGGTTTACCAAATGGGTATTGGGTAAAAGCGATTCATTCACTGTCACATGACCCATCCTGTTCGAAAGACCCAATGTTTTGCGTTACAAGACTGACGATATAAAGTCATGAAGTAGAGATAGCAATATATTCTTTTGAAAATGGTTTAAATCGTCCTCCAGTTCTCTTATCAAACATCGCTACACAGCTTCGCCCATACTTCTCGTGTGCATTAACGTATACATGCATACACTCCTATGATGTAACATTTATTAACATTCGTTATTTATATAACTAGAAACTTGTAACTTACTAGATCAGCTGCATCCCTTTTGGCCTTCCCCCTCCATTAAACTGACAGGTCGTGATGTAATAAGTCGTGTCATATAGTAATATACACTGTACCTATCAATGATAGGAGGGATTGTGCAGGTGCCATAGAGCTATAAAGGCGGTGATGGGCTATGTGATAACCAGACCCGTGTCACACACCCTGCCAGGCTGAGATAGCAAGTCGGCCTACCCCTACTGTGAACTTTGGTTCTAGAGGATTACAGTATAGTATTTGATTAAGGGATTTTGGATTGTTACAGAAAACTAAAACAAACAGAGTAAAATATGCATGTCTATATACTATACTTAAACATACAGTAAGCATAGAAACTGGAATAGGACTTTATTTTTGCCCACCTAGAGCATAATCGATGTACAAGACGTTGACCTGTCCGTTAGCAATGGTAATATAGTAGTATCTTTAATAAATAGACATAATATATAATATGTATATAATACGTGTCACGGTGATGAATTAATTTTCTTCTTTTCTTCATAATAAGTCAGCTTTGACCCAGATCAAGTTACTGTCAGGCCTCGATATGGGGGAATAAGCTATTGGGAATGGCCTAAAAAACAAGAGAGGATAAAGCTGTGAGGTCCAAGGTTTATTAAAGCAAGTGTCTTATAATTCAGGCATATATCATAATGACATACAATGATAATAATAATGATAATAATTTTCTAATACAGTTCTGGATATAAATGCAATATATGTACGTATTGTAAATGCACACACAGTCATTATACAAGAGATATGGCATTTACTAGAGTAATAACGGTAATGACAAATGGCTATCAGTTTACAAATAACGACATACACTGCTAATAATAATGGTAATAAATCATAATACAGTTTTATTCTAAGTCTAGGAATAAATGCAATGTATGTTATATTGGAGTGTGTACGGTAAATACGCACATAGCTATTATACAAGGGATATACATTTACTGGAATAAGAACGACAATGACCATCAACATTAGCTTACAGATAAATTGAGTAATTGTAACATTTTAATAGACATGTAATAGACAATGTACAACCTACATGACAATTATATGTGTGGGATGGGTAACTAAGGTGAGAATATGTGACAAACGTTGACACCAAATTGATGGAATGAGAAATACATACGCAGGGCATATACGATCAACTGCGCAGTGTGTTCGTGACATTTAATTTGGTAATGTGTAGTTTTAGTCATACTTTTTTATAACATCATAATTTCGACAATTACTGTAGGGAAAACAAGTCGGGTGTTTGTTCAGAGTAAAGATACTAAGGTACACGGTAGAAAATATAAAGCTCAGTTTTAAAGAGAATATAAAGTTTAATTTGTGATCATTTTGGTGACTACGGTAATGTATCACGCAGGCTATGTTATTTTGTCGACGTGCATTTCCTGTAGCTAAAGAGCTAGACGATAACAGATAATGGAGTGAGTATGGTAATTGTGTACTCCAACGATGCACGTTTCAATGTACAATAAAAACTCTCTTTGATGTTTACACGATATACGACTTTTCCATTGGACGAGAGCTCGGTCATATGACCGCGAAATTGACGTTCATAAGTGTATGAACGAAACAATTTGACATTCATGCATTTTACACGAGACCGTGTTCTTGAAATGACGTAAACACTGACGGACTACTTACACATTCCTGGGGAAACCCCTGGGAATTCCCTAGTGCGAATACATACATAAGCGTTCTTTCCGAACATTTAGACCCTTTAATCTGGAACTCAGTTTTACAGTATACATTGATAAACGTCAGAGAGTTTGGCTTATGATTGTTCACGAATTTCCTCGCTACGACCCATCCTAATGAACAAAACGAAGAAATGCACTTCCAAATTATCGTAGCGTCGACTCGATCCGTGTCTAGACTGACAGTGAGTCTACAACAATCTATGAATTTACATTATTGTCTATTATACACATCTTTAATCACCTTTCAATGGTCGGCCAGTTGATCAGTGATGACTGAACAACTTCCGAAATCTCTCCCGTCACGTTTATCGTGTCGGCCATTTTGACGTCTTGTACTTGATGTAAATGTATTACGACGCGCTGTCATTTTGACTGACTTACTGTGGTAGTTCTTAACAGACCTTTCTCACCTAATGAGGATATTATTTGAGTACATTTGTTGTACAGAAACTACAAAAGTTGTCCCTGTTGAGCAAGTTGAGCATTCATAAGCTCATGTCACCTCTCGTTTGGAGGAACTATTTTATTACGCGATACAGCTGGTTGTAGTACGACAGTCAGTGTAAACATGAAGTCACACGTACTAAATATAACTGTGTATATAGATCAAGGTCGTCGTCATTCGAGGTTGTGATATAAACAAATATAAGTGAGTAAGTGAGTATGGTTTTACGCCACTTTTAGCAATATTCCAGCAATATCACGGCGGGGGACACCACAAACGGGCTTCACACATTGTACCAATGTCGGGAATCGAACTCGGGTCTTCGGCGTTACGAGCGAACGCTTTAACCACTAGGCTACCCGACCGCCCCTAAACAAATATAAGCAAATATAAGAATTGTCGGTCACTTTGTATGAGTAGTGAGGGCCAAACTGTATGAACGTCGGAGCTTGCGACGACGTTCATACAATGTTTGGCCCTCACTCTATGAAGGTTCATTCTCAAATGAACTCACAAAAAGTGAAAGTCAATTCTTAATTGTCGCGAAACATAAAAGAGGACTATAAATGTATTTACATGACTACGGTAACGTATTTGGCTCATAGGTTATTTTGTACCGTATATAACTGTATATGTATACTTCAGTGGTGTGCCTTTGAATGTACATTACCGTGAAATATAAAGGGAGAATACAAGTGTATTCAAATTACCGCGGTGATGTATTTAGCGGATTTCTACTGTTTATAACTGAGTAAGGATGGAAACCTATTACAATATTTAAATACTTATATACATGGTGATAAAACATAAGAATACAGAATATCAACTCATATAACATTTGTTGAGCGAACTGACGTAAGTATGAATTAACTAACTACCTATAAAATAGTAGTGATGTTAAACCTAGGAATCGTTTTGTGACTAAGCTACGTGTACACTAGGCTAAAGCACGAAAATCTGGACTCTACATACATTGTTAAACATAGACATAGATAGGGGGATGATAGTGGATGTGGAAATATAAAAATGGAATATTGGTTTTGTACATTAAAGACATATTACTAGAGGAGCCCACGACGCAGTATACGTAAAAGATTACTGGATAGCGCCTAAGTATTAAACCGTAAATACTATGTTATAAGCAGCCGTTAAGAACAAACATATATATGCTCATAAGATTGAACGTTACACTATGACAATACTGATTCACTTATTCAAAATTAACACTCACATTTTCTGGACAATAATAACAATGAAATAAGAAGTTAAGTCATAAAATAACAAAAAAAAGTATTTAAATGTTCTTACCTTGAAACAAGAGAGGAGAGAGATGTGGGGTCCAAGGTTTATTCAAGCAAGTGTGTTTATTCAAGCAGGGACTTAAATACCCTCACAGCTCTATTGTATAACAGTAATATTTTCTCTGATGTTGTGGGTTTGACACCATGGTATCTGGCCATAGCCGAGAAAGTTTCCAACTCGCAGTATGTATGTGGTAAGCCACTAGTGTCAGCCTGGCCTAATGAGAGATGATATTAGTTACTGTTTAGCATGGTTAAACATATGTCTGCTGCCAAGGGAAAAGGTTTTAACTCTTAACCATGTATGCACGACAGGAGAATACAATGGAAAGATGGTAATATCAGAATTGTCGAACAAAGCTGATTGTAATTATAGTTTGGAAGATCGTTGAACGTGTGCCTGCTTATGAGGGAATATGTATCGACGCTTGATCAGAGACGAAGGGTTGATGTAACATGTATCTAGGATTACGTAATTTAAGGTTCATGTAAATGAGTTTGCTGAGGGAACGCCGGTGCGTTCGACAAGTGTCGTGATAAACGAGCTATATCGTGCCTACCGACTTGCCAATATGAGGATTTCCGTTGTTAAGGATAATTTGTGAAAAATATTAAAAAGTATCGCGAAATATATACAAGGTAATAATGAATTGTTTGATAGGCATTACTTAGAAGTTGACGGATGACAAGGTAGACACAATTTTAGGGATAACAACTTCTTTAATACTGTAAAAACTACGTTTCGGTATAGATCCTTATACCGTTGTCAAGCAAGACTGAAAGAGGGACATAGTACAGAATATACTCTACTGTTAATCCTCCACCTACTTTTTATATTCTGTACTATGTCCCTCTTTCAGTCTTGCTTGACAACGGTATAAGGATCTATACCGAAACGTCGCTTTTTACAATCTTAAAGAAGTTGTTATCCATAAAATTGTGTCTACCTTGACAAGGTAATAGTGATACACTATTTATTTTAGTTTTCTTTGAAAAGCTGGACACAGTTTAATACAGACTATACACTTATCCCTTACTCCTCTATACCCCAAGTTGGGCACAGTGTTGGAAGACCGGGTGGTACCCGGCTAGTCAATGCATTTTGAAAGGGTGACGATATTAAGCCCTATTTGTAATATAGTTACGCCCCTTTTTGCGTCTTCTGCTCAGCTAGCTTTCCCGTGACAATGTCTTCCAAACAAGGTGAACATTTATTGCATTCACTTGCAAATAGATACAATAACAGTTTGATGTAATGGTTTATGAGAAAAAGGTTACTATATGGCAGTTTTCATATCATACTCCATATCAGAAACAAAGGCCAGAGGGCTGTTATTGGGGTCTCGGACTGATACGGGGTATGATATGAAAACTGTATATAATAACCTCTAAATATAACACTTCTTCAAATCGACTTTATTCACACATTAAACTGATCGTGGATCAGTGTCTGTCACACTCAACACCCAATTATACTTTTGAAAAGTTTAAATTTCAAGAAACATAAGTTAAAATTTCGAGATAATGATATTAAAAAATCAAGATAATAACTTATTATCTTGAAATTTCAAAATCATTATCTTGAAATTTCAACTTAGTATGTATCTTGAAAATTCAACAAAACATCTTGAAATTTCAACTTGGTATCTTGAAATTTCAAGCTACAATCTTGAAAATTCAAATTACTATCTTGAAATTTCAAGAAAAAAAAGAAAATAACAAATGGCCCTAAGGGGCTTCCTTAGGCTTTATGGCCATTTGTTGTTGTTTGTTTTATTTATCTTGAAATTTCAAGACGTTATGTTTCAAATTCAAGATACTCAGTTGAAATTTCAAGATAATAACATAAAATCTTAAGATTATAATTTGAAATGTCAAGTTAGTATCTTGAAATTTCAAGAAAAAACTAAGATGATATTTCAACTTAGTATCTTGAAATTTCAAGAAAAAACTAAGAAAAAACTTTCTCTAAAAGGTTTCTGAACATTTACGTATTTCACTCAATTTATAACGTGGGGCTTCACTCCAGTGATAATGTGATACAGTATTGTAACGTAAAGAAACGTGTTCATCATTGAATGATCTCATAGGCCATTCTGCAGTTTGTCATTGGACTGTTTGTTGATAGTTGTAGCAAATTGTCTTCACAACAGTTCAAGTTGCGCAGTGAACAGAAACACACACCAGCAGACGAACTTAAGGCATTGATGTATCTTCGCACAAATTTCTGTAACGAACCGTTTGTTCTTTAGCATCGTCGGAACGCCTGAGTCTTCGTCTCCATGGCAATTTGTTCACAAGCTCTATGAATGCCGCTCTTAATTCGGGAATAGTAAACCAAACAATCGGCGTCACTCCTGATTTTGAATCCGACAGGAAATGACTGCTGTGTTTCATGAAAAATATTATTTTATACTGGGGCATTAAAGCCTGGATAAACGCCCTCTGCGCCATGTTGATGCATTGTTCAAAACCAACCATAATGACAGTAACCAAGCTTCCAGCAACATATGTCCATGGCAACGGAACCGCTTCCGGTGAAGTCATCAAAGAAGGCATGCCACTTCCGGTCCTTTGTCGATAGAGGTGTACTGATGTCATGATGGTCACTTGGACGACGGTAATAATCGCAGGGGCGATAAACGTGAGAGACATCACGATCTGTCGGGCATCATATGGAATAATGAGACGACAATAGCGGAAAGGTGCAAAGTATTCCTTAGCATGTAAATATGCTATTGGTAACACAACGAAGAACATCGCTAACCATGGCAAACCGAGAATCACTGCAATAACAAAATTCCTTGGGAACGTCTTCAGCTGTGGTCGTTTGACATGAAATAATGTTAGCAGGTAATCTAAATTAATGGTAACAATACCCCACATTCCAACAAAGATCTGGACATATGACTCCGTCACTGTCATGAACAGGTAGAACAAGCACCCATGTTGGTATGTCGACTTTAAGACCATGTCAGCTCGGAATGGGCACGAGATGAGTCCTATGAGAAGGTCAGCTAAAGCAATACTTATCATCACGAGGTAGCGAAATTCCCGTCTGAGTGTTTTATTGCTCAGGATTGAGACAATCAAAAGTATATTGGCGGACACGATGATGGGTGTAAGAAGAATTTCCATGACCGCGAATACATAACGAATGTTAGCGATGTAAGTATAAAATCCTGGCCAGAAAGCCTTATTGGCGTTTTTAGTAGCATTTGTTGTGAAGTTCATTTTCTCTCTGACCCTGAAAGAACAATTTAAATCAATCATATCAAATTAAATGATACTTTCTTAAGTCGAAAACTAATATGCTGGGTGGTATTCTTTAAAATGTTGTGTCCGGCCCATATTTCACTAACATTTCACAAACAATTCACAAACAATTCGTAAACCTTAAATTAATGAAAGGCCTTTGTACATTCAATACATTGCTTTCAATATATATCAACAAATGGTATTAAGACATATCATCGTGTTTTGTCACACTGAGGCCATGAAGTGTGTAAGCACCTAGTTTCCATGCATGTTGAATGTCACAAATGTCATGCCCATTTCAGGTGTCCTCCGCCGTGAAATTTGCAGGAATATTGCCAAAAGTGGCGTAAAACAATACGTACTCACTCACTCACTCACCCACTCACTCACTCACTCACTCACTCACCCACTCACTCACTCACTCACTCACTCACTCACTCACTCACTCACTCACTCACTCACTCACTCACCTCAGACTCATCAAATTATCATACAAAGGACAGATCAACAGAAAACGTCTTTCACCTTCGGTAACTTTCTTTAAACAAACAAAGTTTACAATATAAACATGATCATTTTTCGTAAAAAATTATTTTCCCATCGTCCAGACTAAATACGAAAATTATGATTTCCAAAAGGGAGTGAGTGAGTGAGTTGGATTTAACGCCGCTTTTAACAGTAATCCAGTTATATCACGACGTGTCAGCTTAATGTGGGAGGAAAGTCCGAAGCGATGCAGGTCTCAGAAACCCACGAGCACGGGTATGGTGCTGGCAAACCTAGAAACATAATCGGTGCGAACCAGAATTCGAACTCACATTCATAGGTTTCTGGCGTTCACAAGGAATACAAATCTGCACAGCTAATCGCGGCGCCTTCCCTCCAAAACGGAACTTACATAAGCATAAAATTTTGTTAAATAGCTGACTTTTAATATTTACTAGATACTGTTCTTATTGTACCACATATTTGAAGTGTTCATAAACTCTTAATTTTAATTGTCCATGGAGATTACAAAGCCAATTTTGACGTGATACATTTTTCAATCTATATGAAAAAGAAACTAAAAATAGTTGCGGCCTTCCAACACCCTGATTTAAACCAATGAATCCATACCCATGTTCAAACAAACTATTTCTAACAAATCCGATCCATGTTTGCCTTCCGGGATCATCAAGTGAAAGCAACATATTACAACAAATTCTGAGGTACCTACGTCATAGCATAGACAACAATTTTATCCAGTAGGATATAATTTCATAACATACTATAGATATAGGTACCTTCCCAATTCACCGAGTACAGCATCATTGCTTGTAATACAAAAATGCCTAAAATCTGTTTACAAAACAAGGTGTTGTCAACATCTGTCGTAAATTTGGGTCATTATTTCCTATGCCCCACATGACCAACGACATTGGTTGGATTTCTTATATAAATATACTTTAATATGTTCTCTTCTACTAGAAATATATTACATTTGAAGATCTGGGAACAACATCTCTTTCTGAGGTTTGTGACAATGCTTGATTCTGTCTCTGTATTGAACATGCATTTATATTTGTATCTATTTCATAATTCAAAGTTATTTGAAAATAAATACATTTGAGTTAAATTAAATTTGATGTGCATCTCCAAGAATTGGTGAGCACATGTATATTTTAACCAACAGCTATTAGGTCGAGTAACGGGCTTAAATATACATAAAAAAGGATACAAACATAGACACGTTGCTGTGCCAAACTTAATTTTCTTGAACCTGTCGTTACAGAAAATAGCAACATCCGGCCGCCTTGAACGACTCAGGGATGTACAAGAGTATGTGATGTGAAATTGGGTTAACGTCGCGTCCAAGATTATTGCACTTATATAGCGACGCGAATGCACGTGTGGGTGTGGCTGCCTGTACTAGTCCGGACTGATGCCGATTTTTAGTGCTAGCTCACAGAGAAACCATGCCGCAGTTTAACATGAATATCCCACTCAGACACAGTATACAGACTCCGAGCCAACCAGTCCTTGTTTTAGCCCCCTAATGCCGAGCGCCAGACAGGGTAACAACAAGTACCATCTTGTAACGTCTTTTGGTATGACGCAGCCGTGGATCGAACCCGAACCTTCAGCTCTCCGGGCGGACGCCCTACCACTAGACCACGGAGGCGGTCCGATGTGCAAGAGTGGACATTAGAAGGTAAAACACTATTACTAACATAGGTGTATTTTCAGTGACACATTCTTTAAATTTGACCAACTACTACCTTTAAGATAGACAGATAGATAGATAGATAGATAGATAGATAGATAGATAGATAGATAGATAGATAGATAGATAGATAAGATAGATAGATAAGATAGATAGATAGATAGATAGTCATGGTGCAGGAGTGTCATAGCTAATTATGAACTATTCCTTCTATAAGTTTTGAACATGCCCGACAATAGAAAATATACTAAACTGGAACGGGACGATTCGAGGTTATGTTTTTTTCCAAATGGAATTACGCATATAGTTAACCAAGTACAAACGAACCAAATATTAACCTGGAATGACTCTGTCTATGTTAACTAAATTCAGTAAACATACAGCCCTGGCTGCATCGGGAGTCCAGATAAAAGCGAAAGCATCTCAGTAAAATGATCCAGCAGGATCCTTGTTAACAGATCATTATGTTATCATTCAGCTATTGGCGAAACACACAGGATTTACCAACGGACGCAAACTAAAAATAAGAAAAAACGCCTCACCTCTACCTCTTGTAGACCTCCTATGAAAGATCCCTTCAATTAACAGCTGATTGCGACGTACAACTCATGCGCACGACTCGTTTCTGTTTAGAAACCAAACACCTGTAGTGATAAGATTCCAGTTTGACTTTCAAGGGGCTTGTTCTCAGGTATCCTCAGTGTTATCACTGTCAGACGTCTATGTCTTGGCAGATGTAATACTATACATGTATGCCTCGCGATACATTTGACGCGGTCGTGTTTAAACTATTCATATACATCTGACCAAATGGGCACATGGGTGAGTGAGGGGGTGAGTTGTGTTTAGGCCCCTTAGAGCAGTTTTCAATTATATCACGGTGTGTCAGCTTGATGTGGGAGGAAAGACGTTTACCACTTTGGTGAAACCCTCGAGAACAAATCTAGACACATCATCAGGGCGAATCTGTGAATCGAATCCACCATCATAGGTTTCTGGCGTGTCAAAGGGACGCAACTCTGCACAGCGAATTGAAGCGTCTGAATGAATTAGTAAATGTAAAGGCACTATCGTGTCACTGGATTTTCTGTTCCATGGTTCACTTGAATTGCGGGTGCTACCGGAAGTGTTGGACATGCTTACCCTTTTCGCGAACACCTGGTGTCATCACTGATTTTCAGCGGGCCATTCACATAATTTTCACGTCTGTTTTTCAATTTGCGCAAAATGGAATCTGTTCCGGTTGATGGTGTGTGTGTGTGTGTGTGTGTGTGTCTCTGTGTGTGTGTGTGTGTGTGTGTGTGTGTGTGTGTGTGTGTGTGTGTGTGTGTGTGTGTGTGTGTGTGTGTGTGGTGTGTGTAGTGTGTGTAGTGTGTGTGTGTGTGTAGTGTGTGTGTGTAGTGTGGTGTGTGTAGTGTGTGTGTGTAGTGTGTGTGTGTGTGGTGTGTGTAGTGTGTGTGTGTAGTGTGTGTGTTGTGTGTGTAGTGTGTGTGTGTAGTGTGTGTGTAGTGTAGTGTGTGTGTAGTGTGTGTGTGTGTGTAGTGTGTGTGTGTAGTGTGTGTGTGTAGTGTGTGTGTGTGTGTGTGAGAGAGAGAGAGAGAGAGAGAGAGAGAGAGAGAGAGAGAGAGAGTGGGGTATTTTGGATGTACGCTTCGTAGTCATGAACTGTTAGACTGATATACATAATAAACTCTGAGTTTGCAGTTCAACACAGTGTAATATTAAGTTTGATCATACTTGCTTGGATGTAGACCACACCCAGCTACTCACCTCAGTGTACGCCGTGTAAAACGGAAAGTGATAAGGAACGGCAAAATATTTCTCATATTCAATATTTCTCTGGAAGTCTGGCAGGCTGGCAGTGAGTGCGTACACGGACTGAAACGATGGGGAGTAGAAAGTATTCACTGATTAGGTGGCAGCAATTACGTTACAACATGTAGCTGGGTATACCATCTCTGAGAACGTGTTTACACTTTGTGATCATGTCAACGACGCACCTGTAGATGATGACCAGGAACTGTTTCATGAAGAGTCAATGCCATCATACTGAACGTGTTTCTGAAAGAAAACACATCGACAGAACTGAGCACCAGAACACACTTCATCTGTCACGAAGACATCACTAATATTCGTAAAATACCAAGTATTACATGTTATTTCATATACGATTTTAGGTTCAATTTTTAGATTGAATCTGATGCAGCAACGAGTTTATTTTGAGCAAACATTTATCTGTATATTAGGTTATTACCTTACCAGAAAAAAACTCCAAGACAGGAGGCTAAGATCTCGACAAACAAACCCAGGATTATTTTTTTCAGTAAAGTCAGTTTCACTCGCATGAATATAATACTCTTGGGCATACAGATCTCAATCTAATGCTATAGCTTTCCTTATAAGTGTCATAAGTGTCATGTACATAAACCGTTCATAAAAATAGGCGTTTCAGAATATGTGTAGTGTGTGTGTGTGTGTGTGTGTGTGTGTGTGTGTGTGTGTGTGTGTGTGTGTGTGTGTGTGTGTGTGTGTGTGTGTGTGTGTGTGTGTGTGTGTGTGTGTGTGTGTGTGTGTGTGTGTGTGTGTGTGCTGAGATACCATGCCCACATTAAACATGCATACTCAGACACAGTATACTAACTCCGAGCCGACCAGTCCTTGTTTTAGCCCCTTAATGCCGCTAGCTATCCAGACAGGGTAACAAGTACAATCTTTTAACGTATTTTGATTTAATGCGACCGGGGATCGAAGCCCAACCTTCCGCTCTCCGCACGGACCCTCTACGACCAGACCACGGTGGCGTTCCAACCGTGTTAGAAGTTACAAGACGAGACAGACCTCATATCGTGTACATTGGTTTCCTCGCAGTAATCGTGTCGTCGTTCACACATGTACATCTCTGTTTATCAGTTATTTTGACATATGATACCTCAACTCGAGTTTCAGCCCTGTATTACCTCACACTAATTGAATTTGTACGACTTACATATGGACACAATATACGACTCTTAATGCGACATACTTATTCTAAGAACCAGGCCTTAATCAAGGAAGGGTGTTATATTCACCAACAAGATGGGCGTATCTGAAAAGAGTTTTAACCTAATTTTCGGAGATTTGAGAGATTTAACTACTTCACTGACATAGTATATAATTATTAACATGATTACATAATGGTAAGTGGAGGATGTGTTGCCTGTTGGTTAAAGAGAACGCTCGTCGTGCCGAAGTAAGTAATTCGATTCCCCACATGATGCACTGGTGTAAGCCAATTCTAGCTTCTCGAGCCGTGATATTCTTACAAGGAATATTGCTAAAAGCAGTGTAAAACTATTTACACTCACTCACCGATGTCCCGTGTCATTATATTGCTAGAATAATAAGAAAAGCGACGTAATACCACACTCACTCACTCATGGCCACTCACTATCACCCGTGACCACGATCAGATTTTGTTTCTGAGACACACGTGTACATGTTACAGAAACCAGACACGAAACATAAACTTGAAAACCAGAAAACGTAAAACAGTTATTTAACCAAGACGGCGTTAAATATCCGTGTATCGCGGAAAGTTAATGCCCATCTTCATAAAACGATAGAGCTATAATATGTACCTACCACATTTCGTCACAAATACACCTGACCCATAATAAAGACTTGGTTCAAACCAACTTAGACGAAACAAACGCCGGGATAGCATTACTGTACAGGAATTACCCTCATTCAGAAACCATATGACGACTAGTCCCTAAAATATCTCCAATAAAGGTCAGTTATACCAAAAACGATAGTTCTCAAATAAACACCAGGTCTCCGAAAAACTCCACCACGCGTGTGTCTATGAAAGAAAATACGGTAATTAGGTGGAGCGATGCATACCCTTAAAATCAATTGAGAGGGTATGCGGCCTAGATGCCAAAGCGGCACACCAATAAGACAGACAGACAGATTTATTTCGTATATGTGGACATGAGGCCAATAGTACAATGACAATTTAGTTGTAGGAAAGTTTTCGTGGAGCACTACTTGTATATTGTAACTGAATAGATGTACACGTTTGAGTTTTATTACTATTCAGTGTATCATCCTTCTTTTAAATATCTTATTAACAAAAACTGAGAAGGATGTGGCTATTTTTGCTATTCATTACAACTTTTCGTTTTGTTGGATACGTGTAATAATAGTTAGGCGGGTATTTGATTCTTATATCTTCAAATACTGGACATATTAATAACACACGGTATTCATATTCTTGGTACTCATTGCAGAAGGGATACAGAATTTCCCTAACACCCGAGGCCCAGTTCATATACCCAGAGTCATCAAGGCACTTAAGCATGTTATAACATCGTCTAGAGTATCGTGTATCTGGTTGTCTGAGCAAACGTATCCAGTATGAGATAACTCTGCATTGATAGTTTACATATATCTGGTGCCTTAAAATTGCCTTTTTTGGTGACCGGTAGCCGACGCCAAGAACACATTTATAAAATTTAGTATGGTTCCCCAAAGTTCCGAGCCATACATCAGTATTGGCTTTATTTTACCATCAAATCTCCTAAACAAAGATTCACCAGGTATATTTCTAAATATACTAATAAACTGCTTGGCTGAATACATTGCTTTATCTGGTTGCCTTGAGAGTACTTTACATAATCGATTTTGTAAATAAAATTCGACATGATAGTATACATCCCTGTCTAACACCTGCACTGGTATTGAATATATCAGTCATAGTATTTTTACTACATCTTACAGCTGCATTTACGTTTCCATATATACTTCTTATTAGTGTACTTACCTTACCATGTATACCTTTACTGAGCAACGTATAAAGAAGTTTATTTCGATCCACGATGTCAAATGCTTTTTGAATACAGTAAATATACAATAATATTTTCCACGCTTCTTTTTAATATATTTATGAGTCAGTGAATATAAAGTAAATATGTGATCAATCGTAGAGTAATCTTCTCTAAATCCTGCTTAGCATTCTGACAGTATCTGTGGCGGTCGGGTAGCCTTGTTATTAAAGCGTTCGCTCGTCACGCTGAAGACCCGGGTTCGATTCCCGACATGGCTACAATGTGGGAAGTCCATTTCTGGTGTCCCCCGCAGGGATATTGCTGGAATATTGCTTAAAGCGGCGTAAAACCATACTCACTCACTCTGGCAGTATCTGTTGGGTGGAGACCCAAAAGTTTTAAACTCCTGCATGGACAGGACCCACAGAGATCCACATCGAGTTACTATGGACTATTTACATGAAGGACAATCAAAGGAATACACATCCAGTTACTGCATGTGTGGACTGTTTCTGTGAAGGGCGACCAAAGAGATACACGTCCAGTTACTATGGACTGTTTCTGTTAAATACACATCCAGCTACTATGGACTGTTTCTGTGAAGGACAATCAAAGCGATACACATCCAGCTTCTATGGACTGTTTCTGTGAAGGACAATCAAAGAGATACACATTCAGCTACTGTTGACTGTTTCGGAAGGACAATCAAAAGGATACATATCGAGCTATGGGCTGTTTCTGTGAAGGACAATCGACCCTCTGTGCAAGACCAATTCCACCCCACGAGTCTCTCTCAACAACACAAGCATCCGAATAACGTTCCCCACGGCGTCTCAAGACTCTCTCTCTGCTATCTGCTGTTGAGATACAGTAACGGTTCTCGTCTGAGAAGAAGACTCTTCTCGACTGCTGGTGGCGCCAATGCTGGTGCTGTGTTGCCCACTGAAGACGGTCCCGGCGATGACGTGGTGTGAGAATGGGTCCTCGGTGTGACAGTGGAGGTGTCTGCTCGTCAATCGTCGACGCACGGTGTCCGTACTAATGTGTCGCTGGTGTGCCCCCATGGTCTGTGAGCAGTTTCCGGACAAGGTAATGTTAAATTTAAGAAACCTTGACACAAATACCCAGATATTAAAAATGACAATTTTTCATGCCATGTTACTTTGGGTGACGTTTCTTTTGTGGTTCAGTATATAATGTTTTGTTTGATTATTTGTTTGTTTGTTGTTAACGAAGCAGTCAGCAATATTCCAGCTATATGACGGCGGTCTGGACCAGACGATCCATTGATTGATATCATGAGCATCGATCCACGCAATTGGGATCAATGACATCAATCAAGTCAGCGAGCCTGACAACCCGATCCCGTTAGTCGCCTCTTACGACAAGCATAGTCCCCTTTTATGGCAAGCATGGGTTCTGAAGGCCTATTCTACCCCGGATCTTCACGAATCCATCGATAGATAATGGGGATGACTCATACTGTGTTGCAGTAGAGGGTATCTCCTGTAGGTCTTGTAACTCTTTGAACAGCTCTCGCATCATACATTACAACGCCAACTCAAGGGGTAACTAGTTTATTGTTCGTGACAAAATACGTGCAATATGCAATATTTAAGAGTGTGTATCTCTCTTTATACCAATATGCCCACTTGCAGTTGTCTCCCTTAGATATACACATACAAAGTGACAGTCATGGATATATCCGTTGCAGATATACCTAGCTGTAGGATTACGAGTAATCATATATAACAGATACATTAACTGCATGTTTATCCTCTACGGCCGTTCCCCAAGGTTCGGTAATACGCCTGAATGACGTTACGGTACATAATTAGTTGACTCGAACCATCTTGTAGTTCCTCACCATATGAGGATGAACATGTCACTGGCTCAGACCGTTTCCATAGTTTTTGAAATACGTCACCATGACGTCACGATGCACGTGAAACGCATCCAGATCATATTTACAGAACCTGTAGTACGTCTCCATGTTGGACCTGTCACGGACTGTCGTCTACATGGGTTTATTACTTCATTTCTTTGAAGTCATGATGCGCGGGTCACGGGCTCAGATCGTCTCCATAATTTCTGTAATACGTCACCTCGACGTCATGATGTTGTACGTACTGCCGCCATGGCCTCCATCTTAGATTGGATTTGATAGTTTCCCATATTTCCGGTAGCGCCATCCAGACAATCGGAAGCACTGCAGATTTTATGTCTGCGCATACGCCAAAGATAAAGCCGGATAGGACCATGGTATGGTACGTCCACGAGGATCCCATGTAGTCCGCCATGACGAACCATATTTCCTCCCCACATAACATTAAGACTGTCACCAAGCTGGCACTGGTAATAACAGCAGTGTCACGAGCAGAGTCGGAATATGTCAGCAGACCAAGACTTGCCACGCCTGCTGGCCTTTTCTTGTAAAAGATAGCTAAGATTGCCCCCACCTGGAACAGAATGATAATTCCAGGCAGGAAGAAGCATAAGACAGATAATGTCACTGTCGCCCATTTGACCAGAAGTATTGGACAATATCGCTCACTCCACGAGCTGACGGACCATATCGGGTGTAGGCTGACAAATATTATGGGCATGATCACAATGCAGGCAATTGCCCATGGCAACGCCAACAGTTGCACTGACAACAGAGTTCTGCAGCTTCGAGACAGTCGGGGGCGGGCTATTTGAAGCCTCTCTAATATGAAGTCAAAGTTGACCATGACAATGCACCAGCTTGCTACAAAAATCTGTAAATATATTTCAATGATTTGATAAGCCACATGCATCGTGCAGCCATAGTTCCTTTTGCGGTTTAAAGCAAAGTCCACCTTGAGAGGGATACATATGACTCCGATCATCAGGTCTGACACAGCTATGTTGACGATGAGTTGGTTTCTGAACACACCCCGGAGCCTTCTTGAGGACAGGAGGACGCATATCAGAAGGAGGTTGACGAACACGACCCACACAGCGTCCAGGACACCTACAGCTACAGTTGCCCTGAAGATACGTGTTTGTAGCCGTTGTCGACTCTCCCATTGGTCTCTGTAGTACGCCAACTTGCTGATGTTGCTGGTGTTCATCTTACGGCATCACGTAGCAACTCTGCAACAAAGTGTGAACTTGTTTACATATATACCAATTCTAATAGTAAAAGATATAGAGAGAGATAGATGACAAGGTAGGTGTGTATATGGAGAGGTATATATCAAGGTAAGTATGAGTTATGGAGAGGTATATATCAAGGCAGGTGTTTATATGAAGAGGTATATATTAAGGTAGGTGTGTATTTTGATGGGTAGATATCAAGGTAGGTGTGTGTATGGAGAGGTATTTATCAAGGTAGGTGTGTCTATGGAGAGGTATATATCAAGGTAGTTGTGAGTATGGAGAGGTATATATCAAGGTAGGTGTGTATTTTGATGGGTAGATATCAAGGTAGGTGTGTGTATGGAGAGGTATTTATCAAGGTAGGTGTGTCTTTGGAGAGCTATATATCAAGGTAGGTTTGTCTATGGAGAGGTATATATCAAGGTAGGTGTGTCTTTGGAGAGATATACATCAAGGTAGGTGTGTGTATGGAGAGGTATATATCAAGGTAGGTGTGTATTTGGGGAGGTATATATCAAAGTAGGTGTATATTTCGATGGGTAGGTATCAAGGTAGGTGTGTGTATGGAGAGGTAGATATCAAGGTAGGTGTATGTATGGAGAGGTATATATCAAAGTAGGTGTGTATGGAGAGGTATATATTAAGATAGGTGTGTCTATGGAGAGTTTTATATCAACGTAGGCGTGTCTATGGAGAGGTATATATCAAGATTGATGTGTACCTGAAGATGATGGTTGATGCGAGTACAACTTGGTAATTGTGGGAGTAGCTCGTAAAATCTAAAACTGTGGTGGTCGAGTAGACTAACATCTAGTCTCTGAAATGAACAGTTGTTCAGTTATCTTAATAAAAAATATAATAAAAGGAAGCCCAGTGACTCTCTTCATTTTCAGATACTGCAGTAATCTAGACTTGCCAAACATTATAGACTTGCATGGGCTGTATTTGATATAAATTTGTACCAGGGTCTGTAAGACAGACTAGTGGTCGAGGGAACGTTTGAAATGTTCAACTGATATCAACTATCAGCCGTACATGAGGCTTTGCTTACCGGTGTCGAGAAGTACCTTACGTGGTTCTTCACCTAACGCCATCGAGTACACATTTACCTGCTTATTACGATATAAGTAATAGAGCCTGTCGTAGAGGGAAGCTTTTTGATAAAAGTTGATGAGAACTATGCATAAAAATCATAATATGTAAATAACATTTTGCTGATATTTTAACTAAACCTGTGCATGTGTAAACTAAGACTGTTCATGAGTTAACTATAGCTGGTCATGAATTTACTATATGTGTTCATGAATTAAGTATAGCTCTTCATGAATTAAGTATAGCTCTTCATGAACTAACTATAGCTCTTCATGAGTTAACTATAGCTTTTCATGAGTTAACTATAGCTGTTCATGAGTTCACATGAGTAACATGAGTTAACATGAGTGCTGCTCGGATTGGCAAACTTAAAACAAGGGAGTTATAAAGACGTTTAACTTAAACTTCAGATATATGGATAACCCGACATAGCCAAGTCGATTATTTACTCACGTTAACTAGAAATAAAGTGAAACCATCTTATGTGTTTCATATTTAGAGCTATGTATAAAGATTCAGAGTAACAAAAGACAAGATTGTTTGACAAGAGTGAGGACTTTTAAAGATACAATCGAGCATGCTCTGCGAATATTTCAAAGAGCGTTATACGATTCTTGCTCAGCAAAGTAAAGCTTTCAAAACTTCTTTTGCTAGACACGTGGAGGACAGTGACAAACGTTATGTTTTCAGCTGAACAACTGACTTGTCTGTGCATGTGTTTGTGACGGGTGCCACCGGAGTGGCAGGATACGCCCACCTTTCGGCGAACACCTGGTATCACCACTATTGGATAGTGATTCAGAAACACATACTCATGATATAGTCGGAATGTAGCATTATGGAAATTGGTCGTCGCTTATATTTAACTTAAACCGAGCACATGTTAACTAACTTAGCGCAGATGTGTAACTGTACATGTGTTAACTAGAACTGTGCAAGTATTAACTAAAACTGTACATGTGTTTACTAGAACTGTGCAAGTATTAACTAAAACTGTACATGTGTTTACTAGAACTGTGCATGTGCCACACAAAACTGGTCATATATAAATCGGGTACATAATTGAGGTTATACTTATTATACATAGTGCTGCTGAAATCCGAGCTGTCGATCTTACCTAATAAAAATAAAAACATATTTAGGCGCGTTTATTCACAGGAAGTAAAAATATTCAGACACGCACAAGACACCTTTCGGTACTAACATGGGAGTTTGGCACTAATATAACATGATGACACTAACAAAGGAGGATGACACTAACAGGAAGAGGATAACACTAACATAGGAGGATGACACTAACATAGGAGGATGACACTAACATAGGAGGATGACACTTATATAGGAAGATGACAATAATATAGGATTATGACACTAAAATAGGATGATGACACTAACACAGGAGGCTAACACTAACAAGAGGGGGATAACACTTACAAAGGAGGATGACACTAACATAGGAAGATGACACTTACAGGAGGATGACACCAATATAGGATGATCAAACTAACATAGGATGATGACACTAACAAGAGGATGACACTAACAGGAGGATGACACTAGCACAGAAAGATGACACTAACATGGGGTGACACTAATATAGGAAGATGACAATAATATAGGATGATGACACTAAAATAGGATGATGACACTAACACATGAGGATAACACTAACAAGAGGGGGATAATACTAACATAGGAAGATGACACTAACAGGAGGATGACACTAACATAGGATGATGACACTAGCACAGGAAGATGACACTGACAGGAGGATGACACAAACATAGGAAGATGACACTGACAGGAGGATGACACTAACATAGGAGGATGACACTATCAGGAGGATGACACTAACACAGGAAGAAGACACTATCAGGAGGATGACACTAACACAGGAAGAAGACACTAACAGGAGGATGACACTAACATAGGAGGATTACACTAACAGGAGGATTACACTATCAGGAGGATGACACTAACACAGTCAGGAAGATGCCACTGACAGGAGGATGACACTAACATAGGATGATGACACTAGCACCGGGAGATGACACTGACAGGAGGATGACACTAACATAGGAAGATGACAATAATATAGGATGATGACACTAAAATAGGATGATGACACTAACACAGGAGGCTAACACTAACAAGAGGGGGAAAACACTTACATAGGAAGATGACACTAACCGGAGAATAATACTAACAAGAGGATCACACTAACATAGGAAGATGACACTAACAGAAAGATGACACTAAAAGAGGGTGATGATACTAACAAAGGAGGATGACACTGACATAGGATTTCGACAGTAACAGTGATAATGACATTACCTTTGAATGATGACACTAATATAGGAGGATACTGAACGATCGAGCCTGGGACAGTCGTTACAGTGATCATAATCATGAGCAATGATGCATCGCCATACACCAAGCCTGATCATCACCATCCGATCCAT
The DNA here is from genome assembly GCF_023055435.1 of Haliotis rufescens. Taxonomy (NCBI): domain Eukaryota; kingdom Metazoa; phylum Mollusca; class Gastropoda; order Lepetellida; family Haliotidae; genus Haliotis; species Haliotis rufescens. Next base: position 51,518,589 of record NW_025963779.1, on the reverse strand, counting down.
TAAAGTAAGTGATAAGAGGTGTGATAACTCCCCGATTTGGTCATAATGGGGGGGGGGGGGTAGGTCATCGCATCATGCTTACCTAGCGACGCGTCATGTATAGTACATTCCTCTGAATGTCAACGTAAAATGTCTGGGATGACTTAACCAGGCCTTAATCAAGGTGTGTCTTTCAATGGAATTTGAATAAATGCACATGTTCTGAAGTACCTAGGCAAATGAGAAATTTAGACGCCATATGCTATTGCTGATGGTATATTGCTCTAGATGAAGGGTAAATTCACGACTGGAAAATCGGAATCATCTTCTAACTGTTTTGGTCAGAGGTGTTTCCTCTGGCTAGACCTCGCGCTTCCTGTGTGCAAGAGGTTCATGTCACTTGGAATTCAGGTTGGAAAATGATGCAATGTTGTCAAAAACACTTTAAAGGTTGCACTGAACATATTCTGAACAAAATGCAAAAATGCAAAGGATTTGTACTGACAAATTCATCAAATACATATATTACATGTACATGTATGTCGTCATTTCGATTGGGTTGGGTTAGCATTATGCCAAGCAACATCTAAACTCTATCTGCATCATGTCTGCATTTTATGTGTAACGTATCCGTGTCTCTGTTTTGTTTGTTACATGTCGGTGTCTGCATTTTGTATGTAACATATTGGGATGTCTGTATTTTGTATTTAAGATGTCGGTATCTGTATTTTGTCTGTAGCACATTGGGATGTCTGTATTTGTTTGTAACATGTCAGGAAGTCTGTATTTTGTATGTAACATATCGGGATATTTGTATTTTGTATGTAACATGTCGGTGTCTGTATTTTGTATGTAACATGTCGGTATCTATATTTCGTATGTAACATATCCGGATGTCTGTATTCCGTATGTTACATGTCGGTGTCTGTATTTTGTATGTAACATGTCGGTGTCTGTATTTTGTATGTAACATGTCGGTGTCTACATTTCGTATGTAACATATCCGGATGTCTGTATGCCGTATGTGACATGTCGGTGTCTGTATTTTGTATGTAACACGTCGGTGTCTGTATTTTGTATGTTACATATCCGTGTCTGTATTTTGCATGTAACATATCCGTGTCAGTATTTGGCATGTAACATTTCGGGATTTCTATATTTCGTATGTAACATATCCGTGTCTGTATTTTGCATTTAACATTTCGGGATGTCTGTATTTCGTATGTAACATGTAGGTGTCTGTATTTTGCATGTAACATTTCGGGATGTCTGTATTTCGTATGTAACATGTAGGTGTCTGTATTTCTATGTAACACGTCATCAATATTGAAGGTTATTGTAAGCAGCGCGAAGCGCGTGCTGTTCACATGGTTTTTGCGTGGGTTTTTACATTCGAACCCAGTCCATCCAGTGCCTCAAGTTGGTAGATATTCATGGCATAATTCATATGAAATATGTGCACCACTAGTATTTTGTATGTTTCGTGATCGTACATTCTATGTGACATGTTGGTATTTGAATGAAACGTGTTTGTAATAAATGTAAACTATTATTGTAATTTGTTGATATGTTCATATTGTGCATGTGGCGTGTATTTTGTATTGTTATTCATAAGTATATACTGTAATTGTAATTTGTGTAAATCAAAACGACAAAACACTTCCACGGTCATTGAGAATTATCTACTAAAATATTCCGACAATATCATAAAGCATGTTTTTAAGATTCACTTTCAAATAGTGATGATAGCAAAAAGCTGAGCCCTGAGTTTCCTGCCCTCCAGGTAGTAGATAAACTTCCATTGCAATACATACTCCCTAATTACAATTCAGAGAAACACAAGGGTCAATGTACACATATGTCAACAATGGCCCCAATCGTATTACAGCAATTAATCACAAGAGCACTTGACACGTTCACAGGCTTGGTGTTTCTCGTTAAATACATTTAAAGTCAATCAAGATCAACTGTGTGAAGCAATCTCGAGTCAAACAAACTTTGGTGTTGGATTTTTCAAATTTAAATATTTTTTCTTACCTCATGTGACGCCCTGGAATTGCATTACGTCGTCCATTTCCTGGAGGGAAAACAACACAAAAATAGCATGTTCTTGTGACTGATATATACTTCACCCTCGCCCTCCTCCCTTGCTACCAGAGGCTAATATATACAGTGTGAGCGTTGACCCCGCTCACTTCCTCACACATGTTTTTAGCAAACAAACACACTTTCCCTGGCTTCCGTTACCATTTCCTTACTGCAAAGCACAATGTGAGGGCAGAATGGGGCAATTAGGCCGCATATTTCTGGCATGAATGTCACGATAGCTTTCACTGGTTTGAAATCCAAGATATGAACTACCTATTTTTATCTGCATATTAACGGTTGATGATTTGAATAAGTACATTCCATTTGGAAAAAAACATATTTAACTAATTTGATTGAGACTGTGTAATGAAACGGTGAGCCTGACAAGACCGTATAGTAAAACAGTAAAGCTAAATAGACTCTGTAGTAAAACAGTGAATCTGACTAAACCGTTTAGTAAAACAGTGAACCTCACTAAGCCGTGTAGTAAAACAGTGAACCTGACTAAACCGTGTAGTAAAACAGTGAATCTGACTGAACCGTGTAGTAAAACATTGAACCTGACTAAACCGTGTAGTAAAATAGTGAAACTGACTAAACCGTGTAGTAAAACAGTGAAACTGACTAAACCGTGTAGTAAAATAGTGAACCTGACTAAACCGTGTAGTAAAACAGTGAAACTGACTAAACCGTGTAGTAAAACACCGAACATGAAACGACCGTGTAGTAAAACAGTGAAACTGACCAAACCGTGTAGTAAAACATTGAACCTGACTAAACCGTGTAGTAAAACAGTGAAACTGACTAAACCGTGTAGTAAAATAGTGAACCTGACTAAACAGTGTAGTAAAACATTGAACCTGACTAAACCGTGTAGTAAAACAGTGAAACTGACTAAACCGTGTAGTAAAACAGTGAACCTGACTAAACCGTGAAGTAAAACATTGAACCTGACTAAGCCGTGTAGTAAAACAGTGAACCTGACTAAACCGTGTAGTAAAACAGTGAAACTGACTAAACCGTGTAGTAAAACACCGAACATGAAACGACCGTGTAGTAAAACAGTGAAACTGACTAAACCGTGTAGTAAAACATTGAACCTGACTAAACCGTGTAGTAAAACAGTGAAACTGACTAAACCGTGTAGTAAAATAGTGAACCTGACTAAACAGTGTAGTAAAACATTGAACCTGACTAAACCGTGTAGTAAAACAGTGAAACTGACTAAACCGTGTAGTAAAACAGTGAAACTGACTAAACCGTGAAGTAAAACATTGAACCTGACTAAGCCGTGTAGTAAAACAGTGAACCTGACTAAACCGTGTAGTAAAACATTGAACCTGACTAAGCCGTGTAGTAAAATAGTGAAACTGACAAAACAGTGTAGTAAAACATTGAACCTGACTAAACCGTGTAGTAAAACAGTGAAACTGACTAAACCGTGTAGTAAAACAGTAAAGCTGACTAAACCGTGTAGTAAAACATTGAACCTGACTAAACCGTGTAGTAAAACAGTGAAACTGACTAAACCGTGTAGTAAAACACCGAACATGAAACGACCGTGTAGTAAAACAGTGAAACTGACTAAACCGTGTAGTAAAACATTGAACCTGACTAAACCGTGTAGTAAAACAGTGAACCTGACTAAACCGTGTAGTAAAACATTGAACCTGACTAAGCCGTGTAGTAAAACAGTGAAACTGACAAAACCGTGTAGTAAAATAGTGAACCTGACTAAACCGTGTAGTAAAACAGTGAACCTGACTAAACCGTGTAGTAAAACAGTGAAACTGACTAAACCGTGTAGTAAAACAGTGAACCTCACTAAGTCGTGTAGTAAAACAGTGAACCTGACTAAACCGTGTAGTAAAACAGTGAAACTGACTAAACCGTGTAGTAAAACAGTGAACCTGACTAAACCGTGTAGTAAAACATTGAACCTGACTAAACCGTGTAGTAAAACAGTGAACATGAAACGACCGTGTAGTAAAACACCGAACATGACCGGACAGTATAGTAAAACAGTGATTGTGACTAGCTACTGACAGTAAAACAATGAACCTGACTAAACCGTGAAGGAAAAAGTTGAACCTTAATGTTTCTAGAATATGAAGCAAAATATCGAACCTGCCTAAGAGGTGTTGAAAAACAGTGAACCTGTCTGAAATGTGTTGAAAAAGAGTGAACCTGACTAGAATATGTTGAAACACACGAACCAGTCTAAACTGTGGCATCCAACACTGAACCTGTGCTGTCCGCTATATGGCGAGTTATTGTCGATGTGACGTTACAGTTTAACTCACCTACCCCTTGAATGTGTTGACACAATAACGACATGTTGAAATAACCTTTTAAGTACTTCTCTAACCATTGTCGGCGGGCGTGTACAGTTATGGGTTTCAAATGCAGAGCAATAGTTACAACATTTGGCAATACATAGTGGGCAGAAAAGACGATATGAAGCCACGAAGACTTCGTGATAGAATGGGGTACGTTGCGCGAAGCCCGTAATGGTGCCCCCAGCCGGGGTATTGCTGGAATATTGCTTAAAGCGGCGAAGAAAACATTCACACTCACTCACCAGTAAGATCGTTCTAGATTCAATCTTGCGAGGTCAAATCTTCAGGTGACAGAGCTCTACATTAAAAAGAAAGTTTGTTTATCTACTCTAATATGTCATGGGGTTTTGTTCAGAGAATTCATTTAAATCTCACTTGTCTAGTGTTAAATAACGTTCATGGACAAAATCTCGAACTACATTCACGTGGCATGTGGAGACTATGATAAAGATGGACCAGCTTCCAAGTAATGTCAATAAAAGTGTCTGGATACTGACGAGTGAGTGGGTATAGTTTTACGCTGCTTTTAGCAATATACCAGCAATATCACGACGGGGAACACTGGAAAATGGGCTTCACACATCGTACCCATGTAGGGAATCGAACCCAAATTTTCGGTGTGACGAGCCAAAGCTTAAACAACTAGGCTACCCAAACCGCCTGTCATATATTTTGTATTGAATGTAGTTCATATCATTAATGCACTTATTTATGTACTTGTGTCATTGGAAACCCGTACAGTACCCTCCTGTGCTAATCCAGTTGAGGATGTTGGGGAGGTTGATTTTGAAGAGCCTTATCAACATAACGTTCAGTTGATTTCATAAACTTTACATTAACATGATGTAATAACGAGGATTTACTTATATTTTTAATAAACCAACTCTATCTTAACTAAATTGCAGTTAAAATAACCTGTATACGAGGAAACGTTTCACTATATATACATGTGAGTGAGTGAGTGAGTATGGTTTTACGCCGCTTTTAGCAATATTCCAGCAATATCACGGCGGGGGACACCAGAAATGGGCTTCACACATTGTACCCATGTCGGGAATCGAACCCGGGTCTTCGGCGTGACGAGCGAACGCTTTAACCACTAGGCTACCCGACCGCCCCTATATATACATGTAGAATAAACCACCAAATAAGTGGTTTCAATAGTGAAGAATTTTATTGTATCCTGTTTAAAGACGAATCTTTTCATTAAATGCGATATGTGCTGTGAATATGATTTTTTTACCTCGCTGAACATTTTTATTTAAATGTGCCTCCTGATATACAACTATGTAAATAACTTAGTACGCTGGGTTACACTGCTTTAATGCTTATTGCACGCGGTCATCATTTAATATCTCTCATTACAAGAAATGTGATAAATAGATGACATACCACGTGCGCTGATATATGGGTTGGTATGCCACGGTTAGGGAACTACCACTGCATAGATCATAGTTAATACATGCCACTCTGATTGTGACAAGGACTTTGATACTTAAATATACTGTACTACCAGCATACGCATCATTATCATAGTTGATACATACCACTTTATTGTGATAAGGACTTTGATACTTAAATATACTGTACTACCAGCATACGCATCATAATCATAGTTGATACATACCACTTTATTGTGATAAGGTCTTTGATACTTAAATATACTGTACTACCAGCATACGCATCATTATCATAGTTGATACATACCACTTTATTGTGATAAGGACTTTGATACTTAAATATACTGTACTACCAGCATACGCATCATTATCATAGTTGATACATATCACTTTATTGTGATAAGGTTTTTGATACTAAACTATACTATCCGACTTATATAAACATAATTACTACAGTTGACACTAACCACTTTAATTGTGATAAGGATTAGGATACTTAAATATACTATTCCTCTTGTATATACATAAGTATCATGGTCGATACATACCACTACAATTGTAATACGGCCTTTGATACTAAAATATATTATACTACTTGTATATACATAATTATCATAGTTGATATATACTATTCTTATTGTCATACGGCACAGGATACTAAAGAATACTGTACCAGTTGCATATACATAATTATCATAGTTGATACATATACCACTACAATTGTGATAAGACCTAGGATACTGAAATATACCATAACATTATCATCCTTGTTGATACATAGCACAAAGCCTATGGTAATGACATCAACACAACTAATTCATATACACATGGACCTATCATAAATCATCAATTTGGCGTGTCAGAGATTCTTAGTACTATAGTTGTCAAACGTTGAAATGTTTGAAATGTCTAGTCAAGAAAATAGCATACACTATACATATATATACTAGAGTTATGTGTCTAATTCAGTTTGTTGACCTCGATAATGTTCTACAAATAGCATCATTTACAAGTATTTTCAGAGAGCACCAATGTCACATTTTATGTTCAGAGTTGATGAACTTGCATTTCTTTAATCAACACATAACCTGTTATACGAAGGATGAATCTACACATACAGATCGGATGTTATAAAACCATATCTTGCAGCTTCGGTGTGGAAATTCCGTATACACTGAAAATGATCATTGTTTACAAATACCATACTGCAATTGGTAAACATTCTTACCTCACCTCTGCCCCGACCATAGCAATGTGACAACGTCTAAAGCGGAAACCTCGACAGTGTGTCCCAATTTTACGTCCAATTACCAGGTTTAAACGACTCTGCTGGTAACGAAAGGTCACGGCTGTGTGGAATTGCCGGAGTGTGAGGAAGAACGTCCACGTCCGATGCTGAGTTGATATCAGAATTACAATGAAATGTGTTAAAAGCGATAACCAGGTTTGCTCACATTTCCCTTGTGAGCCTGTCAGGATTCATCCCTATCGTAAGCACTGGTCATAGGTACTGATGGTTACAGTGAGCCACGTGACGGATTGCAAGCCATCTTGTCCCTTCTCTTGTAAATTGATATTCCTTTCATATAGCTGGCGTAGTTACTCAAGTACTCAACCATTCATGTGCGAGGCATAGGGATTGTTTCTGTGAGCTTATTATTATGTTCTGGGGGCACGGGTGGCCCTGTCGTCTAAGGCGCTGCAATTAGCTGTGCATAGTTGAGTCCCTTGGGGACGCCAGAAACCTATGATCGTGGGTTCGAATCCATGTCCGACCTGATGTTTCTAGGTTTCTCAGCACCATACTCATGCCCGTGGATTTCCCCAAAGTGGTAAACGTCTGAGATCGGCATGCCTTCGGGACTTTCCTCCCACATTAAACTGACACGCCGTGATATAACTGGAATACTGTTCAAAGTGGCGTTAAACCCAACATTCTCACTCACTATTCACTGAGAGGTAAATCAGATTGTCTGTAATCAAACACTACTCATTTAATCTGCCTCACACCTCTCACTCGTCACACTGAGAACCTTCGATTCTATGCCTGACGTGGGTACATCTGTGTCGCCCTTTACCCGAAGAGTTAGTTGTGTTTATGGCCGCTTCATGGGTAAGAAAGGAAAGTGTGAATTTACAACAACAAAACATATCCATGTCCTGCTAAACGCAATACAGCACCCTCCGTTTAGTTCATCGTTACATACGTGGTTTAGCGGTTTTATGTTGTATTGAGTCGTTATATCATTTAAGAATTGACGTTCACTGTATTGTATGGACTCTCAAGCGGAAATCAATTCCTATGTTATGTCACTATCTGGTGTTTTGTAGGATTTATTTTGCCAAACTTCCATTGTGTACACTACTGTATGTGTATTTTAATGTTAAACAAGGGTTGTAACTGTATTCCTTTGTTTCTGGTCAGGTTCAGTAGAAGCTCATGGCCTTGTATTTGAACAATGATTACTTGTCAGGAATGTAGTACGTTTTAATGTAAGCAGAGGTGAGGAATTATTTTTAGATGCTATGGTGATGTGTTAACTTCAGAAACAGGGAAGTCTGATGTTGAACATTGGAGAATAGTTTGCAAGTCAGGAACAGTGACAGTGCGTTGTTATAAATTGACACGACGACGCCAAACTGGTCGATACAATTACGCGTCGGGAGGGATTTCCAAAGTATTGGCACTGGACGTCCAGTCATCATTGCGACATTAAATAATATTAAAGATACGTCGAATAGGTACTGAAATAATTTGACAGATAATCACAGAATGCCGTAGACATAATCAGGTTTAACAACAGTTCTTTTAATATCCAATTACATACAAAACTCCTGCCCCTCAGTATATTATATTATTTGTATCAATTGAGTGTATCATAGAAATGTGCTGAAAAATCCTGTCTTAACTCCCTATATAGCCTTTCATATCCCTAGTAGTGACTGATTATGAACGTTGAACGAATGTGAGGATACGGTGACGTCAGCCCTATATTTCTTGTGTACGCTCTGACATCTGACGATTAATGGTAGCCACTGTTACTTCTTGCCCGTCAATGCTCGACAACTATGGTTCCTCTCTTTCCATCGATTAATGGTAGCCACGGTTTCTCTTCGTCCGTCAATGCTCGACAAGTATGGTTCCTCTCTTTCCATCGATTTATGGTAGCCACTGTTACTTCTTGCCCGTCAATGCTCGACAAGTATGGTTCCTCTCTTTCCATCGATTTATGGTAGCCACGGTTTCTCTTCGTCCGTGTATGCTCGACAAGTATGGTTCATCTCTTTCAATCGATTCATGATAGCCACTTTTACCCTTCGTCCGTCAATGATCGACAACTATGGTTCCTCACTTTCGATCGATTTATGGTAGCCACTGTTACTTCTTGCCCGTCAATGCTCGACAAATATGGTTCCTCTCTTTCCATCGATTTATGATAGCCACTGTTACTCTTCGTCCATCAATGCTCCACAAGTATGGTTCCTCTCTTTCCATCGATTTATTATAGCCACGGTTTCTCTTCGTCGTCAATGCTCGACAAGTATGGTTCCTCTCTTTCCATCGATTTATGATAGCCACTGTTACTCTTCGTCCGTCAATGCTCTACAACTATGGTTCCTCTCTTTCCATCGATTAATGGTATCCACTGTTACTTCTTTCTCGTCAATGCTCGACAAGTATGGTTCCTCTCTTTCCATCGATTTATGATAGCCACTGTTACTGTTCGTCCATCAATGCTCGACAAGTATGGTTCCTCTCTTCCCATCAATTAATGGTAGCCACTGTTACTTCTTGCCCGTCAATGCTCGACAAGTATGGTTCCTCTCTTCCCATCAATTAATGGTAGCAACGGTTTCTCTTCGTCCATCAATGCTCGACAAGTATGGTTCCTCTCTTCCCATCAATTAATGGTAGCCACTGTTACTTCTTGCCCGTCAATGCTCGACAAGTATGGTTCCTCTCTTCCCATCAATTAATGGTAGCAACGGTTTCTCTTCGTCCGTCAATGCTCGACAAGTATGGTTCCTCTCTTCCCATCAATTAATGGTAGCAACGGTTTCTCTTCGTCCGTCAATGCTCGACAAGTATGGTTCCTCTCTTCCCATCAATTAATGGTAGCAACGGTTTCTCTTCGTCCGTCAATGCTCGACAAGTATGGTTCCTCTCTTTCCATCGATTTATGGTAGCCACGGTTTCTCTTCGTCCGTGTATGCTCGACAAGTATGGTTCCTCTCTTTCAATCGATTTATGACAACCACTGTTACTCTTCGTCCGTCAATGCTCGACAACTATGGTTCTTCTCTTTCAATCAATTAATGTTTGCCACGGTTTCTCTTCGTCCGTCAATGCTCGACAACCATGATTCCTCTCTTTCGAGCGATTCATGATAGCCACTGTTACTTCTTGCCCGTCAATGCTCGACAAGTATGGTTCCTTTACTTCTATCAATTAATAGTAGCCACTGTTACTCTTCGTCCGTCAATGCTCGACAAGTATGGTTCTTCTCTTTCCATCGATTAATGGTAGCCACGGTTTCTCTTCGTCCGTCAATGCTCGACAACTGTGATTCCTCTCTTTCGAGCGATTCATGATAGCCACTGTTACTTCTTGCCCGTCAATGTTCGACAAGTATGGTTCCTCTCTTTCCATCGATTCATGATAGCCACGGTTTCTCTTCGTCCACCAATGCTCCACAAGTATGGTTCCTCTCTTTCCATCTATTTATGGTAGCTACTTTTAGTTCGTGCCAGTCAATGCCCGACAACTATGATTCCTCTCTTTCGAGCGATTCATGATAGCCACTGTTACTTCTTGCCCGTCAATGTTCGACAAGTATGGTTCCTCTCTTTCCATCGATTCATGATAGCCACGGTTTCTCTTCGTCCACCAATGCTCCACAAGTATGGTTCCTCTCTTTCCATCTATTTATGGTAGCTACTTTTAGTTCGTGCCAGTCAATGCCCGACAACTATGATTCCTCTCTTTCGAGCGATTCATGATAGCCACTGTTACTTCTTGCCCGTCAATGCTCGACAACTATGGTTCCTCTCTTTCCATCGATTCATGATAGCCACTGTTTCTCTTCGACCACCAATGCTCGACAAGTATGGTTCCTCTCTTTCCATCTATTTATGGTAGCCACTGTTACTTCTTGCCCGTCAATGCTCGACAAGTATGGTTCCTCTATTTCCATCGATTCATGATAGCCACGGTTTCTCTTCGTCCGTCAATGATCGACAAGTATGGTTCCTTTTTTTCCATCAATTAATAGTAGCCAAGGTTTCTCTTCGTCCATCAATGCTCGACAACTATAATTCCTCTCTTTCGAGCGATTCATGATAGCCACTGTTACTTCTTGCCCGTCAATGCTCGACAACTATGGTTCCTCTCTTTCCATCTATTTATGGTAGCCACTGTTACTTCTTGCCCGTCAATGCTCGACAAGTATGGTTCCTCTATTTCCATCGATTCATGATAGCCACTGTTTCTCTTCGTCCGTCAATGATCGACAAGTATGGTTCCTTTTTTTCCATCAATTAATAGTAGCCAAGGTTTCTCTTCGTCCGTCAATGCTCGACAACTATGATTCCTCTCTTTCGAGCGATTCATGATAGCCACAGTTACTTCTTGGCCGTCAATGCTCGACAACTATGATTCCTCTCTTTCCATCGATTAATGGTAGCCACTGTTACTTCTTGCCCGTCAATGCTCGACAACTATGGTTCCTCTCTTTCCATCGATGCATGATAGCCACTGTTACTCTTCGTCCATCAATGCTCGACAACTATGGTTCCTCTCTTTCGAGCGATTCATGATAGCCACTGTTACTTCTTGCCCGTCAATGCTCGACAACTATGGTTCCTCTCTTTCCATCGATGCATGATAGCCACTGTTACTCTTCGTCCGTCAATGCTCGACAACTATGGTTCCTCTCTTTCCATCGATTAATGGTAGCCACTGTTACTTCTTGCCCGTCAATGCTCGACAAGTATGGTTCCTCTATTTCCATCGATTCATGATAGCCACTGTTTCTCTTCGTCCACCAATGCTCCACAAGTATGGTACCTCTCTTTCAATCGATTTATGGTAGCCACTGTTACTTCTTGCCCGTCAATGCTCGACAACTGTGATTCCTCTCTTTCGAGCGATTCATGATAGCCACTGTTACTTCTTGCCCGTCAATGCTCGACAAGTATGGTTCCTCTCTTTCCATCGATGCATGATAGCCACGGTATCTCTTCGTCCACCAATGCTCCACAAGTATGGTTCCTCTCTTTCCATCTATTTATGGTAGCCACGGTTTCTCTTCGTCGTCAATGCTCGACAAGTATGGTTCCTCTCTTTCCATCGATTTATGATAGCCACTGTTACTCTTCGTCCGTCAATGCTCGAAAAGTATGGTTCCTCTATTTCCATCGATTCATGATAGCCACGGTTTCTCTTCGTCCGTCAATGCTCGACAAGTATGGTTCCTTACTTCCCATCAATTAATAGTAGCCACGGTTTCTCTTCGTCCGTCAATGCTCGACAAGTATGGTTCCTCTCTTTCCATCGATTTATGGTAGCCACTGTTACTCTTCGTCCGTCAATGCTCGACAAGTATGATTGCTTTCTTTCCAGCGATTTATGATAGCCACTGTTACTTCTTGCCCGTCAATGCATGACAAGTATGGTAGCCACTGGTACTTCTTGCCCGTCAATGCTCGACAAGTATGGTTCCGCTCTTTCCATCGATGCATGATAGCCACGGTTTCTCTTCGTCCGTCAATGATCGACAAGTATGGTTCCTTTATTTCCATCAATTAATAGTAGCCACGGTTTCTGTTCGTCCGTCAATGCTCGACAAGTATGGTTCCTCTCTTTCCATCGATTTATGGTAATCACTGTTACTCTTCGTCCGTCAATGCTCGACAAGTATGATTGCTTTCTTTCCAGCGATTTATGATAGCCACTGTTACTTCTTGCCCGTCAGTGCATGACAAGTATGGTAGCCACTGTTACTCACCGTCCGTCAATGCTCGACAACTATGATTCCTTTCTTCCATCGATGCATTTTAACCATACCGCGTCTCTTTTCATTAATATCTTGTTACTGTGTATCAGTCTTTATGTATTGGTACTATGGCTCTATCTCATAATTTTCGGATACTTCAATCGGTGCCCCAATTTGTCCATCAATCCACGTTAGCCACGGTGTTCTTTTATCCATCCTGCCCATAATATCTTATTCCGCCTCCCGTCGTGTCTCCAATGTAATTCTTGCGACATTTTGCCACAGCTCCTGCAGAGCGGAGCTTTCTCGAATCACAATCGATCTCTCAGATGCAATCAGCTGATCATAAAAAGTAACAAGAACCCACGAAAAATTGCATTTGGGCCGTCCAAGCAGAATATTCATGGCGGCGGTGACAGTCACGCTTCTTTGATGAAGTAGCGTTGCCTGATCTCCTTAGTAATGGTTAATAGCATAATGTCAATACATCAAGCTGAGATTATTCGTTGTCCTTTTCAAAAGACGTACTATCTCGTTCGGAAAGAATTCGTGTATTCGTTATCCGCAGTTAATGTCATTTGATTCAGTGAAAATCCTGTAATCACAGGACACTGCGTTTTGTTTAACGGTCAACACACATTTGTTGATGGCCAATCGGTGACACACTTCTATATGCCTTACTCCCGTAATTACAGTTAAGACAACTACTTGCAGGGCAATTCAACAGCCTGTGGTGATATTGTTTGTGCTATGTGAACACAGGGAAGCTTGATACAATCAATGATCGCTGGAATGTAGAATGTAGTTTATAGCACAAAGTTAATAATGCCAATAAAATTAGGTCAAAGCTCTGCAGTATGTCTGAGCCCAAACTTCTCCCTGAGTCAATACGGCAACAACGTTGTCGGCGTCGTAGACAATGTAGACGTTATAGACAGTGTAAACGTTGTAGACAGTGAATGTGTTGTAGACGTTGTAGACAGTGTAGACGTCGAAGACGCTGTAGACGATGTTTACGTTTCAGAATTCGCGCCAATTGGTTCTCTACACTTCACCGAGAAGTGTTAATCACAAAAACGCGTATCAACATACCAAGGATTATGCTCATGTCGTTAGAGTATATGCATTGCAGTCATACCTTCAACAATTAACACACATAAACAATATATTTTATCTAATTCAATCAAAGTGCATGTTATTCTCCTATATGTGAACTAACCATGTCTACAGTCACCTCCCTGCAACTAACCCATGGAGGAACACTTATATTTAATTCTATCAAAACGAGTGAAACAAATTATGAAATGAATGACAGTCGTGGTACAATCACATTCCCACAATGAGCCCCAAATCTGTCAGATGTACTGTCAGACCCTATTGTGACACGTGTGGAATGTGTGAAATTAAACAGAACACTCTCTCGTCGCTTCTGAAAACAGCGCACTGAAGTCAACACCAGTCAACACACGGGCACCAGCGGCCTAATGGCGCCGTTATTCGATGTGCGGCCTCCAATAGTGGGTTCGAATCCCAGAATGCGATCTTTGGTTTGTCAGGATCAAACCCGTGTTGTGAAGTTTAGTAAAATGATACACGTCCTGGACATTCTCTCCCACAGAGGGACCCGTAGTGATGTAAATGACACATTGTTAAAACAGCATTCAGCAGAAGTCCCTCACACATTGAAATGACCAGCATACGGTGGGGCTTCTGGTTTTGACATAATTCACGAAACACGAAAGTGCTATTATAGAAATACAGATTAGTGAATGTTGGAGTCAGGGGTAACCAAGGACATCCTATAAAATATAAACGAAAACACTATATATTAGTTTCTCAGAAGATTTGCGGATGTCACCATGACTACAAGGACTGGAGATTTCCCACACATCGCCCGACCTAGCGGTCGCTGGATAACAAAAAAAAATCACATCAAAAGTTGGGTGACTGTAGTGCCAGGCTGGCACTAACAAGCGACAGAAATCAGATCCGCAACAATTAGAGAAACTATGTCAGTTCACAACCCACAGTTCATGTAAAGCACTGCTTCCTTTGTGGTGTTGCAGACCGCGGTACATTGTGTACGTGGCCTATATAATTGCAATACAGCGTCATGCACTTCGTTTCGTTAGTTTCTGTTGAAGACAAAATACTTTTTAGCTCGCAAATTGATGCATTTGTTTTACAAACCAGGACAGTTTATAGATTTATAAACTTAAAGTCCAAAAGAATTTTACCACTTTAATAATGAAATTGCAAAAAGTTAAAAACACAAGTTCAAACTAAATAAATGTTCCATGCAGAAATTGATATACGTCCATGGCACGTTTTTTGTGACGAAAATGCGAAAAAGGGATAAAAGTGCCGCCTTGGCGGCCGATATATGAGCATGTCAGACACTCACGCTGATAAAAAAACATCACCACGGAAATGCCACGACTGACACCCGAACAACGCGAGCTAGCTCTGGGTATGATACAGATGGGAGCCACCCATGCCCACATTGCTAGAACATTTGGTTTCTCCTGTGTTGCTGTAACTAACCTCATGCAACGTTACAGACAGGCCGGGCAGATATCAGACAGGACAAGCACAGGCAGACCCAGGGTTACTAAGCCCAATGAAGACCGGTACTTGCGTACTTAGTATCTCCGGAATCGATTCCTGATAGTGACGTCATCAGTGACGAATACCTTAGGGCATACGGCTACTAGACAGACAGTGACCAGGCGAATTAGGAATCACATACCTTACAGACTTTACGTTGGCAACGACGTGACTGGCAGAGGGTCGTCTTCACTGATGAAAGCCAGCTCTGTTCAGAGCTGATGGAAGACAGCAAGTGTGTACCGCCGAAGGGAAGAACGAACGGCGGCATGTTGAGTTCAGGGGTCGTGCCGTGTGGTGGAGGGCGTGTTATAGTGTGGGCAGGAGAGACATACTGGTCATCGTTAACGGCAATTTGACAGCTCAGCGTTACATGGATGACATTCTTTGTCCGACTACGTTTCTACAACAGCTGCGACGTGGTGTCCTTTATCAACATGACAACGTCAGACCCCATACAGTCCGAATCGTACAGAACTTCCTTGCAGCCAACAACGTCAACGAATCGCCGTGTCCTTCACATGTCCCAATAGAACACCTCTGGGATGTCATGGATCGTCGTGTTCGACAGCGAACACATCTCAAGCAAATCGACAAAACCTTATCCAGGCCCTCAAGAAGAATGGCGACGTATCTCACATGACATCATTAGACGACTGACTTTTTTCTGTGCGTCTATCTTTTATGGTTTTCAAACTAGAGTGATTTAAAACTATGGTAAAGATTCTTTTGGTCGTAAGTTTAATTAAAGGGGGGCTATGTTCACTGGTGTGGTCACCAGTCCAGGCTGGGTCAAGACATTGTAAATAGTGCCACATGTGAAACTGAGGCATTGCCCCTGTGTACCTAACACAATCCTCAACAGGTTGATTGATAGTTACAATATAGTAGGGACGGGGGCTAGCTTAGTGGTTAAAGCCTTCGGTCGTCACGCCGTGGAATTGATGGAATATTTCTAAAGGCATGCCTGCTCCTCATTCACTCACTCTGTAGGACGGAGACGACCTGGTTTTGGTCCCAGTGCAATCCCCCTTGAAAAAGAGCAAGTGAGATCCTGAGTGATCGAGTTGGGTTTAACGCTGCTTTGAACGGTATTTCAGTTATGTCATGGCATGTCAGATTAATGCCAATCAAATAGACTTTTATCACTTTTGTGGGAACTCACGAGTATGGCTATGGTGCTGATAAACCTAGAAAGATAACTAAGGCGAACCTTGATTTGAACCCACGATCACAGGTTTCTGGGACGAAATTTGACGCTTTAGACGACTGGGACACCCTTGCTGCTAGCTTCAGAGTGAGAAAATGATAATGGCGTAATAATGTCATAATTATAGTCAATCAAAAGACACTCAGATTCGACTTGTTCATCGTCATTTGGAGTCGATGCTAAAATAGTGTGATCTTGTTGATTCGCTTCATCCTTTTGTGATGGAAAACTAAAAATCGTTGAATGTTAAAATGCATTTTATGTTGGAGGAAGGTAAAAAGTTTAAATTGCGCATGCACTGCGGTGTAATTGTCAGATACCAAATCATCTTGTCCGATTCCAGTATAATTTGACTCGTGATACAAGAAACGTGATGCCTTTGTAGTGCAAAATTGAATTTATTATCCTTTTTATTCCGTGGATGTGTTATTTCCCCGACAAGGAGACTCAGAAAAGACGTAATCGCGCCATAAAGAGATTCTAAATTGCCTTTCAATTGATAAAAACGTCAAATGCATATTCAGCTGAAATTTAGTTTTTCTTCTTTGGTTCACATATAATTACTTTAAATTGAAAACTTAACTTTTAAAACTATTGTCATCCAACAATTAACGCGACGAATGTACACACGGTGTATCGGCATGCAAGGGATGAAATAATAAGAAAATAATAGGCTTCGACCTATATTTATGATTATTATATAAAAATTATAAATAATTTGGTTCTGAAGTATCTGTAGTGCTGAAATATAAAAACAGAAACAGAAATAGTCAATTAGTTGTAGATTAACCTTTTCAATTACACTATATTATCAGTTCATCAATATGTGATCCCATAATATTATTTTAATGTTCTCGTAATAAAGATATCCTTTCTCATAAATTAAGTGAACTAGTGTGTGAGTTAGAAGATCAACATTTGGCGTTTTTTAGACTTTTCAGAAAACAAATACAAAGGTTTTCAACTAAGGCGAGGATACCAATTTATCAAAGGCTCAAAGATTTGTTCACGCCAAGATATAAGGTTCAACTTAATTGTGCAGTTGACCTTTAGCGCATGAGGGTTCATCTAAATACAATTTCACCAAGGTGTATAAGAAGGAAAAACAATCTGTCTAGATGTTCTCGGTACTGTACGTTCCACTATTGATGTCAAATGACATTTATAGAAATTAAACCAATTAAACAATCTGTCTAGATGTTCTCGGTACTGTACGTTCCACTATTGATGTCAAATGACATTTATAGAAATTAAACCAATTAAACAATCTGTCTAGATGTTCTCGGTACTGTACGTTCCACTACTGATGTCAAATGACATTTATAGAAATTAAACCATGTTTAAACTCATGGAATTGAGAAATATTGAAATAAGAAACATATGCGTAGTTAATTTTGAAGTCACTAAGAGGGCTGTGTCAATATAAAACATGTATTATCCAATCAAATTGGAATGTTTAACGTCCTTCCTTTCGGCCATCACATTTAATTTTCAGAGTAGAAATAATACAGTGTACATTTCAAAAACCAACATTATGTCGAACAAAGTGGTATGTGTTGTGCTTATATATGGTTTTCAAACACCAAAAAGAGAAAATATATTGATATTTGAGAGAAGTCTTCCTTCTGAGGTAAATATTCAGCAAGATATCGAGTTCTTTCTGAGCTATCCCATGCATTTTTGTCCAGTTGTGTCCAAAGTGTTGCCTTTCACTACCGGGTCTTTCGGAATTTGAAACATTTCCGTTTTTCCTTTTTTTCTGAATAGTAAATATAATTAGAATTTGATTTTAAATCATTTATTACGTAGGTGTACATAAATATATGTCAGTATATGCACTGTAGCCGAAGTCGTAACACATGAAACTAAAAGCTAAACAACGATCAACGAACTTCCGCTTCTGTCAGGTTTATTCCATAATATTAGGCCGCAGAGGCTGGTGTTACAAAATTAGAGTTGTGTCACATGGCACCACCACCGCTAGATGTCGCTGCGTTTCCGGAAACGTCGTTTATCCAGTTATTAACGATCTTCTCTAACAGTCTCAGCGGTACTGGACCATTCTCCAGAATCTGACTATGGAAGTCTCCTATATCGAATTTGGAACCTGAAATTATAAACCGGACATTCTTTGAATACAATTGTACAGTGCACCATATACATCAAGACCGTTGAAAAATAATGAAGCGATACAATTTTTGAAGTCTCTGAATGTTGACGATTCTGCTTTTAGTGAGTGAGTTAGGTTTAACGCCTTTTTTTTAACAATATTCCAGTTATATCACGGCGTGTCAGCTTAATGTGGGTGGAAAGCCCGAAGTCATGCAGGTCTCAGAGGTTTACCACTTTCTGTGAAACCCACGAGCACGGGTATGGTGCTGACAAACCTAGAAACATAATCGGGGTGAACCGGGATTCGAACCCACAATCATAGGTTTCTGGCGCGCCCAAGGGACACAACACTGCACAGCGAATCGCGGCGCCTTAGACGACCGGGCCACCCGTGCCCCCTCTGCTTTTAGGGACTGGTCATGCACATATGGATGAGCAAACCTTTCTTTTCATGGTGTGATAAAGAACTTACAGGAAGGTGTCCAAGTATACTTTTAAATTAGTTTTAGGGATAATGAATTCATTCAGTCTTACACGCAGCTACTACATCACGTGTCAAACCATCTACTACCCAACAGCTAAGTGTAATCTTCTGTATTGTATGAGGGAATTTCCTGTAGTAGCATGTCAATTAAAATATGGAACGAACCCAGCTTGTCCATCGCAGTTTGTCGCAGCTCCTTTATTTTAAGTTCTCCAATCTTGTAAGCACATGCTTGACCGGGCGTGGTGATGTAGCGGTTTATTTCTATCTCAATCTCATTTCGGCCCATCGGGGTGTGGTCAGCCATGTACGTGATGGCCTGCTGACGTGTCCATCTTCGATAGGAAAGAAAGATAGACATGGTTTTGGTCAAAATACACATAACTCTGGATCCACTACCAGCAAACGACGCCATCTCTGTGTAGTTACAGTCACCGATGATGTCAGGTGAAATGGGGTTTAACGTCGCGTTCAAGATTATTGGGCTTATATAGCCACGTGCATGCACGCGCGTATGCCTGTGTCTCTTTGTGTGTGTGTCCGAACCGACCAGTTCTTGTTGTAACCCCATCATGCTGTGCGCCAGGCAGGGTAACAACAAGTACCATCTTCTAACGTCTTTTGGTATGACGCGGCCGGGGATAGAACCCCTGGGCCTTCCGCTCCCCGGGCGGACGCTCTACCACTAGAACATTTGGGGCGGTCCCCTATGACGTCAGCAATACGTCATGTAGATGATGTCAGCAACGTGAGATTTGTAAGACTAAAAAGGAACTTTATGTATCATCATGTTTAGTATTCGTTTATTATTGTTATATTTTAGTGCAGGTATGTCATCCTCACAAATTCACTTTGATACCGAACACATGAACCAAATTCTTCTCTTCCTACTTCCCTATGAAACAGATTCCTACTTACCCAATGACAACATGGCTATTTTTGCAACGTTATTTCTTGACATTACCAGAGGTTGGTGAAGATCTAATGACAGAGACACATTGCTTTCTGTTCAGGCTGTTTCTGCCCACGTCAGACATGTCTCCACGTCTCAATCCTTCTCCCATGACAGACGCCTCTATCATCACATTCATGCTCAGTGAGAGAGTATAATCTTTAGAGATTAAAGAGACAGTTAAGTGTCTTTGTGAAATATATTTTTCCAATGCCATTACTGCCGCTTCCGACGTTGATCGTCCATCTGTGGTATGCAGCTACATTACGATAACACTTCATGTCTGCTGGGCACATGGAAGACATTGTTGATTGGAACTCACCCAAAGTAATGTAATCCCGTGTCAACGACCAGTCTGCACGCACGGAATATCTCCTCCCCATATCGACCAAGTCTGAGAATTGGAAACGAAACCATGAAAACAGGGGTTCTTTACTGTTAAACGTCGCGCAGGTCTTCCTATTCCAGCCACAATAATGATGCTGATTATTTTCATCATCACCATCACCATCACCATCACCGTCACCGTCACCGTCACCGTCACCGTCATCATAAATAGAATATTACGTGAATTTCAAATAACGCCCATAGCACATACATGTATTACTCTGTCAAGGATTCAATGTAAAATTTGCATTCAAAACTTCCTCGGGAGTATACAACTCAAGCTCTTTCCTGTCGGGTACCCATTCTCTGCTGGGTGAACTTCTAAATACTTTTTTAACTTCCAAGGGCTACATGCTCAGCAATGGCTATATGGACCATTGAAATTACCGTGGGATATTTTGCATGAAATGGTAATATGAAGCGCAGTAGACTATATTCATACTCACAGTTCGTTATCGTCTTTATAGATACCTAAATATTCTCCGAGAGATTCTGCGTATAGACCCCATCCCTGATAAAGAAACACATCAAAATAAAAGATCCATGAAGAAGACAGTCTGGAATGAGATATTGGTCTGCAGAGAGTGCGCATGGTCTGGACAATTTAAAATTGACTTATATATTGTAATACCATCGATGATGAATCTCTTACTACTGCCTCCAGAGGGAACCAATGTCATATTGAATACATCAATACGGACTTCATTGAAAATAATCGCAGATCGAGTCAATATGAGGTATTGTCTCTGCGCATAATGGCCATGGCCTATCGTTGAATTATAATATCACAGCAGCCCAATCAGAGAGTTATTGGGCCTGGAAGCCCCGGGGTTAAAATACAATGCATCTTCCTGTTCTGGTGCTTGGTTCTGCCCTCAGACTGTTACCAGTATTGACTGAAATGAAGTAATTTAAGACCCAAATGTGTAAAAGACCATTTCTGCCTTAAACGGAATGTATATACATTCTTTAATAATGAAAGGCAATTTGGAAGAGCACTATAAGGAATGAGTTTAAGCTCATATTCAATTCCATAAAACAAAGAAAATATATAATGAATTCTGAACATACACAAGAAAATGTCCAACAGGCCTCACCAGTACCATGAATAAAGATTGACTAATACAATACTGTCTTCATCCAATATAATCTCATATTCAGCTAATATGACTTATTGTCTATTGCCATAGCTTTTATACCATACAAAAATAATGATTCAATATCACAGCGACCCAAATGCAATGCCTTTTCTTGTTCTGATGCCTAGTTTCTCTGCTTTGACTGTGTCCAGTGTTTTTGCTTAATTCTGTGCAAGTGAGTGAGTGAGTTGGGTTTAACGCAGCTTTTAACAGTATTACAGTTATATCGCGGCGTGTCAGTGGGAGGAAAGTCCGAAGTGATGCAGGTCTTAGACGTTTACCACCTCGGTGAAACCCACGAGCACGGGTATGGGGCTGACAAACCTAGAAACATAATCGGGGCGAACCGGGATTCGAACCAACAATCATAGGTTTCTGGCGTGCCAGAGGGACGCAACTCCGCACAGCGAATCGCGGCGCCTTAGACGACTGGGTCACCCGTGCTCCCAATTCTGTGCAAGGGTTTGATCTGATGTTAAAGTTGTTAAAGAGAAACACTCTATTCTGATAACAAGTATATGTCTAGGTCCAGGAGTTGTATTTGGTGTCATGTGTGTAACCCAGACATTTGTACGTATTCTTGGTTGTCATTAACTGTTAGATTTATATACAAAATACAATTTGAGTTTGTAGTTAAACAAAGTGTTTGATGGACTTACGTCATACTTGCTTGGATGTAGACCACACCCAGCTACTCACCTCAGTGTACGCCGTGTAAAACGGAAAGTGATAAGGAACGGCAAAATATTTCTCATATTCAATATTTCTCTGGAAGTCTGGCAGGCTGGCAGTGAGTGCGTACACGGACTGAAACGATGGGGAGTAGAAGGTATTCACTGATTAGGTGGCAGCAATTATGTTACAACATGTAGCTGGGTATACCATCTCTGAGAACGTGTTTACACTTTGTGATCATGTCAACGACGCACCTGTAGATGATGACCAGGAACTGTTTCATGTAGAGTCAATGCCATCATACTGAACGTGTTTCTGAAAGAAGATACATCGACAGAACTGAGCACCAGAACACGTTAGATATGGTGTGTCATGGTGGCGTCGCTAAGAACATATATATATATATAATGGCATAACATTGACCAGGTACTTTGTTTTAAAGGTGAGGTGAGGTGAAATTGGGTTTAACGTCGCGTCCAAGATTATTGCACTTATATAGCGACGTGCATGCACTTTGTTTTAAAGACTGCTGAAACGAAATTATTTTGTACCAACGCCACTACATGTAGGTTATTAGTGAGTGTGAGTGAGTATGGTTTTACGCCGCTTTTAGCAATATTCAAGCAATATCACGGCGGGGAACACCAGAAATGGGCTTCACATATTGTACCAATGTCGGGAATCGAACCCAGGTCTTCGGTGTGACGAGCGAACGCTTTAACCACTAAGCTACCCGACCGCCCCTGCAGGTTATTAAGTTACCACATATACTAAAGACATTTTACTGAGCACATATCACTACCAACGACTGGCACCGACGAATCCGACAAAGAACAAATAATCCATTTGGTTTGACCTAATCTGTAATGTAGGTTCAGCATACATATAATGTATTTACTTCTCTGATTGTGAGTATCTCAAGCATATAAGCTCAATATCCGAGTATGGTAATGTTAATGAACAATTCATTTAAGGTGATTCTTTCGTATCAAACACGACAAACATGAGGAAAGATTTCATGGGGGCGTTTGTCAAAAAACGTAGTTGCCATAGATATACTAACATATCTATCTACATGCCTTTGCACATGTGTTTGTGACAGGCGCGATCGGCGGGGCAGGATACGGTCGCCTTTTCGCGAAAATCTGGTATCATCACTATTTGATAGTGATTCATAAAAACCTGCTTGTGATATAGTCGGAATCGTACAATGGTCAACGAAGATTTCTTAAGATTATGGAAAGATATTTGACGCTGTTATCATTTACGACAGAAACCCGAGTGTGTTATTCCGGAACTGTTTTTCGGTTAATTAAAGGAAAGTGTTAACTTATGATGATATATTTACTTACGTTTCGTTTGGCCTTTTAAGGTTGACCTGGAATACTCCCTGTCGTGATCCGTCCGCTGTTCCCGCTATGTACGCCCCCCCTGTACCGTCATTAGGCATGGACTCCACACTGGTGACGGAGGGTCAACAGGGATAGTTCTTTATATATTGCAACTTTCGTTAATGAACGTCAGCGACCCCTTCAGTTGTAAAATGGATTTCAACGCTCGAGGTGTTACTCGGGAGCGTTGAATGCATATCTTTCGCGATCGTGCGATGATTGTAATGAACTGTAGAGCACGTCCCAATAATCGCGACTTTGACGCGAGACATTCGCGCCCCGGTCGCGATCGATGGGACGTTTCTTTTGAACAGAATAACAAATAACAAAGGTCAAAGATACAATTTTCACTGCTACAGCAGTAACTAGGACAACTTCTACCAGCATATTTATAGAACGTGTGTGTGTGTGTGTGTGTGAACTTGTAATAGTCCGGACTTATGCCGGGGTTATAGTGCTGGCCCATTGGCGATACCATGCCGCGGTATAACATGCATACACCACTTAGACACAGCCGAGCCGACCAGCCAGTGTTTTATCCTCTTAAATGCCGAACGCCAGACAGGGTAGCAACACGTACCATATGAAGGCTTTTTTGGTATGACGCGACCCGGGGATCGAACCACCGACCTTGCACTCTCTGGGCAGACGCTCTATCCACTAGACCACGGATGCCATCTCTCAAACAATAATAACATGTATCTATAGGAAGGCTGCTAATAATCATTGTTTACGGCAATTTCGGCTTTAAAATATGATTTAGAACAACATGTGACCATAGACCAAGTGGTAGACAGGCAGATTTTAATCGGCAGCCATTGATATTTGCGGCGAATGGACAGAACTCTGCCAATCGCGTTGCGGCGTCATTTCATTGTCTTACGCCTAGCGCAATCCATGTGTGTCTTACCTGACATTGAGGTTTGGTATATTCTTGAATGCCCTCGACAACTGTGGGTATATTCTCTCATATACCATATATCGGTATTCCTTCAAGAGTTCATCCTGGAATTATAGAAAGGGAACTTCTTCAATATAATTTCAATTCCTTCGTCTTTCGTACTTCTTTCCATCTTGTAAACACGTAAACATTCAACATGCGTGATAATCGTGTGAGTGAGAAGGAAGCTGACCTTGGTACTAGTATCCGAGGAACATTACATGGGCTCCACATGAACCCGTTTGGGGATTCGAACCAAAACATCTGCTACATACTTAAACGCACTAACTCCTCCGCTAACCAATACTCAATAGGAGGGTGATATAACAATCCTGGTTGGAAATAAACCACGGATATCCATTCAGGTTTACATATTTATGAATTCGTAAGAATTTAATTGACACAAATTGAAACATCTAGATTATGTCATCTGCCTTTCCTTTTCCTCAACATATAACGATTATTTAACTTCGATAATAAGAGCTATCTTTATAAGTGCATCGTAACCCCTGGTGATGCTACATGGAAACGGGAAGTTATAAAGATCCGAAATACTTGTATATATCAATCGCTGCACATGAATCACCTCAACTTACGGCACTGTTCAGATGAAACTGGGGTTGTTCTTTCAACTGCTTGTAAAATTCTGCTACTGTCCCAGTAAATTTTCTTTTCCGCATTATCTAAAATGAATTCATCCATTAAGGTAGTTTTATACTCAGTTTGGAGATGTGTATAAACTACAGGTAGTGGAGACACATACCTCGTATCAATCCACTGTAAGGTAAAATGATGGCATTGAAGAATTGAATGATAGTCTAAAGGGAATGTCATACGTTTCCAAAAGCTATTTCTTTTCATTCCTTATTTCACTTTGTCGATGCTAGTGTTTCCTTCCTTCCATCCTTTATCTCACCATCTGTATCTCTGAGCTGATCCGCGCAACCTCCTCCTTGCCCTTCTGATGCACCTCCTCTGGGGTGAGGTCCACCGAGATGTGCCACTTCAGGCAGGCCCTGTACAAGTCTTTACCTTTAGGCAGCCCCAACACACCGTACGTGCTGCGTGTCTGGAATATGTAGTCCTGCAACAGAACATGGCATGTGACTCGCAGTAGAAGTACTTGGGGCAGCTGTCATTCCGCGGGAATGAGTGATGTCAGTTGGTGTGAATGAGTGACGTCAGTTGGTGTCAATGAGTGACGTCAATAGATATGAATGACTGACGTCAGTAGGTGTAGATAAGTGGCGCCAGTAGGTGTGAATGATTGACGTCAGTTGATGTAAATGAGTGACGTCAGTAGGTGTCAATAAGTGACGTCAGTAGGTGTGAATGAGAGACGTCAGTAGGTGTGAATGAGTGACGTCAGTAGGTGTCAATGAGTGACGTCAGTAGGTGTGAATGAGTGACGTCAGAAGGTTTGAATGAGAGACGTCAGTAGGTGTGAATGATTGACGTCAGTAGGTGTGAATTAGAGACGTCAGTAGGTATGAATGAGAGACGTCAGTAGGTGTGAATGAGAGACGTCAGTATGTGTGAATGAGTGACGTCAGTAGGTGTAATGAGTGCCGTCAGTAGATGTGAATGAGTGACGCCAGTAGGTGTGAATGAGTGACGTCAGTAGGTGTCAATGAGTGACGTCAGTAGGTCTGAATGGGAGACGTCAGTAGGTGTGAATGAGTGACGTCAGTAGGTGTCAATGAGTGACGTCAGTAGGTGTGAATGAGAGACGTCAGTAGGTGTGAATGAGTGACGTCAGTAGGTGTGAATGAGTGACGTCTGTAGGTGTGAATGAGTGATGTCAGTAGGTGTCAATGAGTGACGTCAGTAGGTGTCAATGAGTGACGTCAGTAGGTGTGAATGAGTGACGTCAGTAGGTGTGAATGAGTGACGTCAGTAGGTGTGAATGAGAGACGTCAGTAGGTGTGAATGAGTGACGTCAGTAGGTGTCAATGATTGACGTCCGTAGGTGTCAATGAGTGACGTCAGTAGGTGTCAATGAGTGACGTCAGTAGGTGTGAATGAGTGACGTCAATTAGGTGTGAATGAGTGACGTCAGTAGGTGTGAATGAGTGACGCTAGAAGGTGTGAATGAGTGACGTCCGTTGATGTGAATGAGAGACGTCAGTAGGTGTGAATGAGTGACGTCAGTAGGTGTGAATGAGTGACGCCAGTTGGTGTGAATGAGTGACGTCAGTAGGTGTGAATGAGTGACGTCAGTAGGTGTCAATGAGTGACGTCAGTAGGTGTGAATGAGAGACGTCAGTAGGTGTCAATGAGTGACGTCAGTAGGTGTGAATGAGAGACGTCTGTAGGTGTGAATGAGTGACGTCAGTAGGTGTGAATGAGTGACACCAGTAGGTGTGAATGAAAGACGTCAGTAGGTGTCAATGAGTGACGTCAGTAGGTGTCAATGAGGGACGTCAGTAGGTGTCAATGAGTGACGTCAGTTGGTGTAAATCAGTGACGCTAGTACATGTAGGTGAACGAGTGGCCTCAATATGTATTATTAAGTGATGTCAGTAAATTATATGAATGGTTCACTAAAAATCAGTGACAGCACCAGGTGTTAACGAAAAGCTTAAGCATGCCCTGCTCTACCGGTAACCTACACACAACCCAGGCAGATAAAGGGTACTAACAGAGAGCTTCCACATCCACCGTCATTAGTTGTTACCGAAATACATTGAAATATTGGAAGTTTCCTCGTGTATAGTAAACCTAAGAATTGGTAAACCATTATCACGCGACAGAAACACATATAAACAATATACATATAATATAGAGGGTCGGTGGCGTAGCCTTGTTGTCAAAACGTTCGCTCGTCACGACGAAGGGTTCGATTCCCCACATAGGTACAACGTGTGAAGCCCATTTTTGCTGTCCATATTGCAGGATATTGCTGGAATATCGCTGAAAATAACTTTTATAATGTCAATACAAACAACCAAACACTTTTTTATAACACTCAGCTATAAATCAACTAACCCTCGGGAAATTCCAGGCGCGACCTGCCCTAAACGACAATGAGAGTGGTCTCTCAAGTATTTTATCATAGAATCTCATCTCGTAAACAACTACCGTTCAGGAAAGCGGAATCCTTGTATTTCGAACATATGAAACAAAGTCAAATGAACAAATATAACATGTAAAAACGAGAAAGAGCATATTGACTTTTACTAGTTATCTAACGCATGCTATCAGCGCAAATCAGTTTTCTGCTTCACTACTCCATTCAGTCCTACCAGCCCTGTGTGTACCTGCTCAATGTATTCCTTGATTCCCTTGAACCCGTCCAGCAGATTCACCACAGCCTGTCGACCACGAGTGCGTAAGTCTGTCCTGGAAATAAATAGACAGACTATATACGATGGATTTAAAGATTATTGCACCGTATCCTGTCGTAACAAACGTTGTAGGCCAGTGTGTCACTCTTATTACGCCTCAACAGCTTATTGATTACATTTTCCAACCGTACGAATTAAAACGTTGAGTCCATCTACATGGAAACTCTAAATACTTTTACATGTCACAATATTTTGAGACAACTTTACAACTTTACTTTATAATTTGGTATGTTGAACTCTGATCCTCACTCACATATTCTACACAATCCATACGAAAGAGTTATTGTTTGGGCTACAGTTTTTCAGTTATGCCACATCGTGACAGTTTAATGAGGACGCAAAGCCATAACCAGGATGAATCTGGGAATGTTACCCACTTTCAATGGAGAATGGCACTTGAAAGGAACGAAATTCTGCACAGCGAGTTGCATTGCCAATCCCCAGAGGACTAGGTAATCCGTATTTATTATCATTTTTAAGAGTTCTATTGCATCCCTTCCACATACTTGGCAGTAATGGAGATGGGCAGCTTGTCGACGTCAGTGGTGAATGGCTTGTAGAAGACTGATGTCTCAGGGTTTGCCACCAGCAGCGGCTCAATCTGTCCTGGGAGTTTGTCCTGGAGGGTTATACACGTAGCATCAGATTCAAGACAGATAATTGAAGTCACTATATATTTTTATATATGTTTATATTTATCGTCGTCACATGTTTTACACTATGGTGATTCTTTTCAATGATAAAGCATCCTTTCGTTAAAAAAAGTGAAGATAAACTTGTCGATTGCTTCATGTATGCATTTCATACTTATTACTCCAATGCAACATATAAATATTGCCTGTGAATAAACAATCCGGTTTCGAATAATCAAGCACCGATACAAACACCATGGTAAGATGCCATCCAATCAGCCTGGTCATTAAATCTACCCATTCTCATCTCAAGAGCCTAATGGAGAGTTGCATAACAATAGATTCCATATTTCATAGAGTGAGATAAAAAAAAATAGATAACACCGTTTGTTGTTTCCTTTTGATAAAGATATAGATCCAGATATACAATTACTTGTAACACTTGAAAAGGCGCCTGGTTCGAGAGAAGATACAAATGTGTCACCCGTCAATTTCTATTAAACCATGGACCAAAGATGTTTTGCCTTGACGGTTGTCTTGTATGTGTTCTTACCACTGAGACTCGATGGTACGTATGTCCGTTCTTCGCCGCTTCCTTGAACCGTGTAATGTACTGGTTAAACTAGAACATATTGTGTATATTATAATTATGAGGTATAACTAATGTTGATATGTCAAATCATTAACGATGAAAGCACGAAAAGTTACATTTACAAATTCAACGTAGATATCTTAAACGAATGTAGTTCATGAGGTGAACATTAAAGCGTCTACTCTCATGGATATTGAAATGATGACATTTTATCGTTAATCCTTGCTTTCCCAAAATATGTATAAATCTATGTTTGTGGAACTATTCAATAAAATGTGTTTACTTGCATGTTTTAACTGCATTTATACAAGACAATGCGACAATGAATGAAAAGGGATTGTAAAATGTGCATCCTAAATGTAGAATTCTCGTTCTAGACATGGAACCAACACGGTACAAATATTGTCACAAGACGAATTTAAGACGAACGGACTTACATCCTATTGCGTGTCTACAACCAGATGTGTAGCACTCAAAGATATCCCATTAGAAATCTACATGTCAGTTTGATCGGTTTGACTTCATGATCAGTTATAGGACATGACGTATCGGGCACGTAATTCAACCATATATTAAAACCACAATGACATGGTACATTATCTTCCGGTCATATGTAAATCCTATGCTAACAGTTGTCCGGCCAGCAGTGGTATACTGGCGAGAGAAGAACAATAGCGACATTCCACGGTCATACGTGTTGTGCTTATGACAATTACTAGCTTGAAATGACTAAAATACATCTTAATAAGACCATTTCGGACAGTGAGCAGTCAATGAATTTAACATTTGATACATAAACACATTTGATCAAACCACAAGACAAGAAAACAATAAACTCCAGTTTACCTTAGTCGGCCACAGTTGTAACCGGGAGAGGTAATTCTCGTAATCCTGTTTTGTTTCATAATTAAGGATGCGTACAGTGTATGCAGGATCGATCTGGTCGCCTTCTAGGAAGTTGAGAGGATTCAGGGGACCATAGCTGAAATAAGGATATATAACAGTAACAGGAGAAAGTACAAATATGTTAATCGTGTCAGAATTGTGTCATAAAGCATCGAATAATGTAACAATTGTCCTGACTGAAAATGTATTGTGTGAAGAAGCACTTTAAAGGCAAATTGTCACATGATGAAACAATTTCAATCACATTTCTAACATAATACAAATACATGAATCGTATCCTTACTGGTAATCCAGGATTTTGAGACAAGTAGGCGGTGCACCGAAGTTGGGCAAACATATTTGGTTTATTATACAGGTAGAGAGGGTGTATGCATATTGTGCACGTGCAGGTCATGACGATGAAACTGACTACGCTCCCATGGACACAAGTGTTGCCCATAAGACCATTATGTCGATACCAGAATTCTTAGCCGAGACATCCATGGTACTACTTGTCGAGGACCACCCGCTACCCCTCTCTTTAAAATGGCGCACGCCAATGGGCGGACCTCATACATAGTCATAAGGGGTTAATTGTCAGGTCACAACTCAGCTTATCCTGGCTGGCTTACCTGTAGGTTACTATTATAATGACTTACCATGTAATACAAAGTAAGTGATAGGTATAGCAGCATAATACAAAGATAGAGATACGTATTCTATCATATTGGTTCGTTGTTGGTTGGTTTGTTGTTTAACGCCGCACTCAGCAATATTCCAGCTATATGACGGCGGTTTGTAAATAATCGAGTCTGGACCAGACAATCCGGTGATTAATATCATGAGCATCACTCCACACAATTGGGATCGATGACATGCATCAACCAAGTCAGCGAACCTGACCACCCGATCCCGTTAGTCGCCTCTTACGACAAGCATAGTCGCCTTTAACGGTAAGCATGGGTTGCTGAAGACCAATTCTAGCCCGGATCTTCACGGGTCGAATTCTATCATAAAGCACATAATGTGAAACGCATCTTGATATCACAAGCACCACATTAGGAACATATACGTACACGCGCCACTGGTGGTTGGAAGAAAACGTGGATAGAGTGTCGTTAAACACTTCATAACTGTACTTCTCTGATGTCGTCAAGGCGTCGGTGCTGATGGTGGAGAGTCGGCGGATAAAGTCATCTATTATGGCCTGAAATTAAATATCACATAACGTTATACAAGCACACCTTTGAGTCGTTGATTTGTCGACCCAGAAATGTACACAGAGCTCACGCTAGGGGCATCATCATCAGTGAGGAAGAGCGGTCAGTCTGGAACACAGATCGATGGCAAGGACATGTCCATATAGAACAGATGTCGCGTGAGTGTTCAAAGCATGAATACACCAAATTTCGGTGAGTATATATCACACAAATTTCCAAAAAAACGGTTAATACAATGTCCTTTTCTGGAAATGTCATGTGTGTTCTTTTCAATACCTCGGCTGGAAAGATATTAATACTGAAGTACGGAGGTGAGGTGAAACGTCGCATTCAAAATTATTGCACTTCTAAACCGACGAGCACGCACTGGTGTGTGTGTGTATGTGTGTCTGTATATAAACAACATGCCGGAGAGGAAGACCCTATTGCCTGACAGTTTGTACATGAGCAACATGCTTGAAAAGAAGACCCCATTACCTGACTGTCTGTCTGTTATAAACAACATTCGGGAGAGGAAGACCCTATAACTTGACAGTCTGTACATAACAACATGCTGGAGTGGAAGACCCTATTACCCTGACAGTCTGAACATAAACAACACGCTGGAGAGGAAGACCCTATTACCTGACTGTCTGTACATAAACAACATGCTAGAGAGGAAGACTTATTACCCTGACTGTCTGTACATGAACAACATTCTGGAGAGGAAGACCCTATTACCTCACAGTCTGTACATAAACAACATTCTGGAGAGGAAGACCCTATTACCTCACAGTCTGTACATAAACTACATACTGGATCGGAAGACCGTATTACCTCACAGTCTTACATAAACAACATACTGGATAGGAAGACCCATTTCCCTGACTGTCTGTACATAAACAACATTCTGGAGAGGAAGGCCCTATTACCTCACAGTCTGTACATAAACAACATTCTGGAGAGGAAGACCCTATTACCTCACAGTCTGTACATAAACAACATGCTAGAGAGGAAGACTTATTACCCTGACTGTCTGTACATGAACAACATTCTGGAGAGGAAGACCCATTTCCCTGACTGTCTGTACATAAACAACATTCTGGAGAGGAAGACCCTATTACCTCACAGTCTGTACATAAACAACATTCTGGAGAGGAAGACCGTATTACCTCACAGTCTGTACATAAACTACATACTGGATCGGAAGACCGTATTACCTCACAGTCTTACATAAACAACATACTGGATAGGAAGACCAATTTCCCTGACTGTCTGTACATAAACAACATTCTGGAGAGGAAGGCCCTATTACCTCACAGTCTGTACATAAACAACATTCTGGAGAGGAAGACCCTATTACCTCACAGTCTGTACATAAACAACATACTGGAGAGGAAGACCGTATTACCTCACAGTTTTACATAAACAACATTCTGGATCGGAAGACCGTATTACCTCACAGTCTTACATTAACAACATACTGGATAGGAAGACCCATTTCCCTGACTGTCTGTACATAAACAACATTCTGGAGAGGAAGACCCTATTACCACACAGTCTTACATAAACAACATACTGGATAGGAAGACCCATTTCCCTGACTGTCTGTACACAAACAACATTCTGGAGAGGAAGACCGTATTACCTCACAGTCTGTACATAAACAACATGCTGGAGTGGAAGACCCTATTACCCTGACAGTCTGAACATAAACAACACGCTGGAGAGGAAGACCCTATTACCTGACTGTCTGTACATAAACAACATGCTAGAGAGGAAGACTTATTACCCTGACTGTCTGTACATGAACAACATTCTGGAGAGGAAGATCCATTTCCCTGACTGTCTGTACATAAACAACATTCTGGAGAGGAAGACCCTATTACCTCACAGTCTGTACATAAACAACATTCTGGAGAGGAAGACCCTATTACCTCACAGTCTGTACATAAACAACATACTGGATCGGAAGACCGTATTACCTCACAGTCTTACATAAACAACATACTGGATAGGAAGACCCATTTCCCTGACTGTCTGTACATAAACAACATTCTGGAGAGGAAGGCCCTATTACCTCACAGTCTGTACATAAACAACATTCTGGAGAGGAAGACCCTATTACCTCACAGTCTGTACATAAACAACATACTGGAGAGGAAGACCGTATTACCTCACAGTTTTACATAAACAACATTCTGGATCGGAAGACCGTATTACCTCACAGTCTTACATTAACAACATACTGGATAGGAAGACCCATTTCCCTGACTGTCTGTACATAAACAACATTCTGGAGAGGAAGACCCATTTCCCTGACTGTCTGTACATAAACAACATTCTGGAGAGGAAAACCCTATTACCTCACAGTCTTACATAAACAACATACTGGATAGGAAGACCCATTTCCCTGACTGTCTGTACATAAACAACATTCTGGAGAGGAAGACCCTATTACCTCACAGTTTGTACATCAACAACATTCTGAGGAGGAAGACCCTATTACCTGACAGTCTGTACATAAACAACATTCTGGAGAGTAAGAGCGTATTACCTGACAGTCTTACATTAACAACATACTGGATAGGAAGACCCATTTCCCTGACTGTCTGTACATAAACAACATTCTGGAGAGGAAGACCCTATTACCTGACAGTCTGTACATAAACAACATTCTGGAGAGTAAGACCGTATTACCTGACAGTCTTACATAAACAACATACTGGATAGGAAGACCCATTTCCCTCACTGTCTGTACATAAACACCATTCTGGAGAGTAAGACCCTATTACCTCACAGTTTGTACATAAACAACATTCTGAGGAGGAAGACCCTATTACCTGACAGTCTGTACATAAACAACATTCTGGATCGGAAGACCGTATTACCTGACAGTCTTACATAAACAACATACTGGATAGAAAGAACCCATTTCCCTGACTGTCTGTACATAAACAACATTCTGGAGAGGAAGACCCTATTACCTCACAGTCTGTACATAAACAACATTCTGGATAGTAGGACCGTATTACCTCACAGTCTTACATAAACAACATACTGGATAGGAAGACCAATTTCCCTGACTGTCTGTACATGAACAACATTCTGGAGAGGAAGACCCCATGACCTGACAGTCTTACATAAACAACATACTGGAGAGGAAGACCCTATTACCTGACTGTCTGTATATAAACAACATTCTGGAGAGGAAGACCCATTACCCTGACTGTCTGTACATGAACAACATTCTGGAGAGGAAGACCCATTTCCCTGACTGTCTGTACACAAACAACATTCTGGATAGGAAGACCCTATGACCTCACAGTCTGTACATAAACAACATACTGGAGAGTAATACCCTATTACCTGACAGTCTTACATAAACAACATACTGGATAGGAAGACCCATTTCCCTGACTGTCTGTACATAAACAACATTCTGGAGAGGAAGACCCTATTACCTCACAGTCTGTACATAAACAACATTCTCGAGAGGAAGACCCTATTACCTCACAGTCTTTACATAAACAACATTCTGGAGAGTAGGACCGTATTACCTGACAGTCTTACATAAACAGCATACAGGATAGGAAGACCAATTTCCCTGACTGTCTACATAAACAACATTCTGGAGAGGAAGACCCCATGACCTGACAGTCTTACATAAACAACAAACTGGAGAGGAAGACCCTATTACCTGACTGTCTGTACATAAACAACATTCTGGAGAGGAAGACCCATTACCCTGACTGTCTGTACATGAACAACATTCTGGAGAGGAAGACCCATTTCCCTGAATGTCTGTACACAAACAACATTCTGGATAGGAAGACCCTATGACCTCACAGTCTGTACATAAACAACATACTGGAGAGTAATACCCTATTACCTGACAGTCTTACATAAACAACATACTGGAGAGGAAGACCCATTTCCCTGACTGTCTGTACATAAACAACATTCTGGAGAGGAAGACCCTATTACCTCACAGTCTGTACATAAACAACATTCTGGAGAGGAAGACCCTTTTTCCTGACAGTCTTACATAAACAACATACTGGAGAGGAAGACCCTATTACCTGACTGTCTTACATAAACAACATTCTGGAGTGGAAGACCCTATTACCTCACAGTCTGTACATAAACAACATTCTGGAGAGGAAGACCCTATTACCTCACAGTCTTACATAAACAACATACTGGAGAGGAAGACCCTATTACCTGACTGTCTTACATAAACAACATTCTGGAGAGGAAGACCCTATTACCTCACAGTCTGTACATAAACAACATTCTGGAGAGGAAGACCCTATTACCTGACAGTCTTACATAAACAACATACTGGATAGGAAGACCCATTTCCCTGACTGTCTGTACATAAACAACATTCTGGAGAGGAAGACCCATTACCCTGACAGTCTTACATAAACAACATACTAGAGAGGAAGACCGTATTACCTGACAGTCTGTCTGTACATAAACAACATTCTGGAGAGGAAGACCCTATTACCTGACTGTCTGTACATAAACAACATTCTGGAGAGGAAGACCCATTTCCCTGACTGTCTGTACATAAACAACATTCTGGAGAGGAAAACCCTATTACCTCACAGTCTTACATAAACAACATACTGGATAGGAAGACCCATTTCCCTGACTGTCTGTACATAAACAACATTCTGGAGAGGAAGACCCTATTACCTCACAGTTTGTACATCAACAACATTCTGAGGAGGAAGACCCTATTACCTGACAGTCTGTACATAAACAACATTCTGGAGAGTAAGAGCGTATTACCTGACAGTCTTACATTAACAACATACTGGATAGGAAGACCCATTTCCCTGACTGTCTGTACATAAACAACATTCTGGAGAGGAAGACCCTATTACCTGACAGTCTGTACATAAACAACATTCTGGAGAGTAAGACCGTATTACCTGACAGTCTTACATAAACAACATACTGGAAAGGAAGACCCATTTCCCTCACTGTCTGTACATAAACACCATTCTGGAGAGGAAGACCCTATTACCTCACAGTTTGTACATAAACAACATTCTGAGGAGGAAGACCCTATTACCTGACAGTCTGTACATAAACAACATTCTGGATCGGAAGACCGTATTACCTGACAGTCTGTACATAAACAACATACTGGATAGAAAGGACCCATTTCCCTGACTGTCTTACATAAACAACATTCTGGAGAGGAAGAGCCTATTACCTCACAGTCTGTACATAAACAACATTCTGGATAGTAGGACCGTATTACCTCACAGTCTTACATAAACAACATACTGGATAGGAAGACCAATTTCCCTGACTGTCTGTACATAAACAACATTCTGGAGAGGAAGACCCCATGACCTGACAGTCTTACATAAACAACATACTGGAGAGGAAGACCCTATTACCTGACTGTCTGTATATAAACAACATTCTGGAGAGGAAGACCCATTACCCTGACTGTCTGTACATGAACAACATTCTGGAGAGGAAGACCCATTTCCCTGACTGTCTGTACACAAACAACATTCTGGATAGGAAGACCCTATGACCTCACAGTCTGTACATAAACAACATACTGGAGAGTAATACCCTATTACCTGACAGTCTTACATAAACAACATACTGGATAGGAAGACCCATTTCCCTGACTGTCTGTACATAAACAACATTCTGGAGAGGAAGACCCTATTACCTCACAGTCTGTACATAAACAACATTCTCGAGAGGAAGACCCTATTACCTCACAGTCTTTACATAAACAACATTCTGGAGAGTAGGACCGTATTACCTCACAGTCTTACATAAACAGCATACAGGATAGGAAGACCAATTTCCCTGACTGTCTGTACATAAACAACATTCTGGAGAGGAAGACCCCATGACCTGACAGTCTTACATAAACAACAAACTGGAGAGGAAGACCCTATTACCTGACTGTCTTACATAAACAACATACTGGAGAGGAAGACCCTATTACCTGACTGTCTTACATAAACAACATTCTGGAGAGGAAGACCCTATTACCTCACAGTCTGTACATAAACAACATTCTGGAGAGGAAGACCCTTTTTCCTGACAGTCTTACATAAACAACATACTGGAGAGGAAGACCCTATTACCTGACTGTCTTACATAAACAACATTCTGGAGTGGAAGACCCTATTACCTCACAGTCTGTACATAAACAACATTCTGGAGAGGAAGACCCTATTACCTCACAGTCTTACATAAACAACATACTGGAGAGGAAGACCCTATTACCTGACTGTCTTACATAAACAACATTCTGGAGAGGAAGACCCTATTACCTCACAGTCTGTACATAAACAACATTCTGGAGAGGAAGACCCTATTACCTGACAGTCTTACATAAACAACATACTGGATAGGAAGACCCATTTCCCTGACTGTCTGTACATAAACAACATTCTGGAGAGGAAGACCCATTACCCTGACAGTCTTACATAAACAACATACTAGAGAGGAAGACCGTATTACCTGACAGTCTGTCTGTACATAAACAACATTCTGGAGAGGAAGACCCTATTACCTGACAGTCTGTACATAAACAACATTCTGGAGAGTAAGACCGTATTACCTGACAGTCTTACATAAACAACATACTGGATAGGAAGACCAATTTCCCTGACTGTCTGTACATAAACAACATTCTGGAGAGGAAGACCCTATTACCTGACAGTCTGTACATAAACAACATTCTGGAGAGTAAGACCGTATTACCTGACAGTCTTCTATAAACAACATACTGGATAGGAAGACCCATTTCCCTGACTGTCTGTACATAAACAACATTCTGGAGAGGAAGACTCTATTACCTCACAGTCTGTACATAAACAACATTCTGGAGAGTAAGACCCTATTACCTGACAGTCTTACATAAACAACATACTGGATAGGAAGACCCATTTCCCTGACTGTCTGTACATAAACAACATTCTGGAGAGGAAGACCCTATTATCTCACAGTCTGTACATAAACAACATTCTGGAGAGTAAGACCCTATTACCTGACAGTCTTACATAAACAACATACTGGATAGGAAGACCCATTTCCCTGACTGTCTGTACATAAACAACATTCTGGAGAGGAAGACCCTATTACCTCACAGTCTGTACATAAACAACATTGTGGAGAGTAAGACCGTATTACCTGACAGTCTTACATAAACAACATACTGGATAGGAAGACCCATTTCCCTGACTGTCTGTACATAAACAACATTCTGGAGAGGAAGACCCTATTACCTCACAGTCTGTACATAAACAACATTCTGGAGAGGAAGACCCTATTACCTCAAAGTCTGTACATAAACATCATTCTGGAGAGTAAGACCCTATTACCTCACAGTCTTACATAAACAACATTCTGGAGAGGAAAACCCTATTACCTCACAGTTTTACATAAACAACATACTGGATAGGAAGACCCATTTCCCTGACTGTCTGTACATAAACAACATTCTGGAGAGGAAGACCCTATTCCCTCACAGTTTGTACATCAACAACATTCTGAGGAGGAAGACCCTATTACCTGACAGTCTGTACATAAACAACATTCTGGAGAGTAAGAGCGTATTACCTGACAGTCTTACATTAACAACATACTGGATAGGAAGACCCATTTCCCTGACTGTCTGTACATAAACAACATTCTGGAGAGGAAGACCCTATTACCTGACAGTCTGTACATAAACAACATTCTGGAGAGTAAGACCGTATTACCTGACAGTCTTACATAAACAACATACTGGAAAGGAAGACCCATTTCCCTCACTGTCTGTACATAAACACCATTCTGGAGAGGAAGACCCTATTACCTCACAGTTTGTACATAAACAACATTCTGAGGAGGAAGACCCTTTTACCTGACAGTCTGTACATAAACAACATTCTGGATCGGAAGACCGTATTACCTGACAGTCTTACATAAACAACATACTGGATAGAAAGGACCCATTTCCCTGACTGTCTGTACATAAACAACATTCTGGAGAGGAAGAGCCTATTACCTCACAGTCTGTACATAAACAACATTCTGGATAGTAGGACCGTATTACCTCACAGTCTTACATAAACAACATACTGGATAGGAAGACCAATTTCCCTGACTGTCTGTACATAAACAACATTCTGGAGAGGAAGACCCCATGACCTGACAGTCTTACATAAACAACATACTGGAGAGGAAGACCCTATTACCTGACTGTCTGTATATAAACAACATTCTGGAGAGGAAGACCCATTACCCTGACTGTCTGTACATGAACAACATTCTGGAGAGGAAGACCCATTTCCCTGACTGTCTGTACACAAACAACATTCTGGATAGGAAGACCCTATGACCTCACAGTCTGTACATAAACAACATACTGGAGAGTAATACCCTATTACCTGACAGTCTTACATAAACAACATACTGGATAGGAAGACCCATTTCCCTGACTGTCTGTACATAAACAACATTCTGGAGAGGAAGACCCTATTACCTCACAGTCTGTACATAAACAACATTCTCGAGAGGAAGACCCTATTACCTCACAGTCTTTACATAAACAACATTCTGGAGAGTAGGACCGTATTACCTCACAGTCTTACATAAACAGCATACAGGATAGGAAGACCAATTTCCCTGACTGTCTGTACATAAACAACATTCTGGAGAGGAAGACCCCATGACCTGACAGTCTTACATAAACAACAAACTGGAGAGGAAGACCCTATTACCTGACTGTCTGTACATAAACAACATTCTGGAGAGGAAGACCCATTACCCTGACTGTCTGTACATGAACAACATTCTGGAGAGGAAGACCCATTTCCCTGAATGTCTGTACACAAACAACATTCTGGATAGGAAGACCCTATGACCTCACAGTCTGTACATAAACAACATACTGGAGAGTAATACCCTATTACCTGACAGTCTTACATAAACAACATACTGGAGAGGAAGACCCATTTCCCTGACTGTCTGTACATAAACAACATTCTGGATAGGAAGACCCTATTACCTCACAGTCTGTACATAAACAACATTCTGGAGAGGAAGACCCTTTTTCCTGACAGTCTTACATAAACAACATACTGGAGAGGAAGACCCTATTACCTGACTGTCTTACATAAACAACATTCTGGAGTGGAAGACCCTATTACCTCACAGTCTGTACATAAACAACATTCTGGAGAGGAAGACCCTATTACCTCACAGTCTTACATAAACAACATACTGGAGAGGAAGACCCTATTACCTGACTGTCTTACATAAACAACATTCTGGAGAGGAAGACCCTATTACCTCACAGTCTGTACATAAACAACATTCTGGAGAGGAAGACCCTATTACCTGACAGTCTTACATAAACAACATACTGGATAGGAAGACCCATTTCCCTGACTGTCTGTACATAAACAACATTCTGGAGAGGAAGACCCATTACCCTGACAGTCTTACATAAACAACATACTAGAGAGGAAGACCGTATTACCTGACAGTCTGTCTGTACATAAACAACATTCTGGAGAGGAAGACCCTATTACCTGACAGTCTGTACATAAACAACATTCTGGAGAGTAAGACCGTATTACCTGACAGTCTTACATAAACAACATACTGGATAGGAAGACCAATTTCCCTGACTGTCTGTACATAAACAACATTCTGGAGAGGAAGACCCTATTACCTGACAGTCTGTACATAAACAACATTCTGGAGAGTAAGACCGTATTACCTGACAGTCTTCTATAAACAACATACTGGATAGGAAGACCCATTTCCCTGACTGTCTGTACATAAACAACATTCTGGAGAGGAAGACTCTATTACCTCACAGTCTGTACATAAACAACATTCTGGAGAGTAAGACCGTATTACCTGACAGTCTTACATAAACAACATACTGGATAGGAAGACCCATTTCCCTGACTGTCTGTACATAAACAACATTCTGGAGAGGAAGACCCTATTATCTCACAGTCTGTACATAAACAACATTCTGGAGAGTAAGACCCTATTACCTGACAGTCTTACATAAACAACATACTGGATAGGAAGACCC
The DNA here is from genome assembly GCF_023055435.1 of Haliotis rufescens. Classification (NCBI taxonomy): domain Eukaryota; kingdom Metazoa; phylum Mollusca; class Gastropoda; order Lepetellida; family Haliotidae; genus Haliotis; species Haliotis rufescens. The sequence continues at coordinate 51,477,146 of NW_025963779.1, read as the reverse complement.
ATTTCCCTGACTGTCTGTACATAAACAACATTCTGGAGAGGAAGACCCTATTACCTCACAGTCTGTACATAAACAACATTCTGGAGAGTAAGACCGTATTACCTGACAGTCTTACATAAACAACATACTGGATAGGAAGACCCATTTCCCTGACTGTCTGTACATAAACAACATTCTGGAGAGGAAGACCCTATTACCTCACAGTCTGTACATAAACAACATTCTGGAGAGGAAGACCCTATTACCTCAAAGTCTGTACATAAACATCATTCTGGAGAGTAAGACCCTATTACCTCACAGTCTTACATAAACAACATTCTGGAGAGGAAGACCCATTTCCCTGACTGTCTGTACATAAACAACATTCTGGAGAGTAAGACCCTATTACCTGACAGTCTTACATAAACAACATTCTGGAGAGGAAGACCCATTTCCCTGACTGTCTGTACATAAACAACATTCTGGAGAGGAAGACCCTATTACCTCACAGTCTGTACATAAACAACATTCTGGAGAGGAAGACCCTATTACCTGACAGTCTTACATAAACAACATTCTGGATAGGAAGACCCATTTCCCTGACTGTCTGTACATAAACAACATTCTGGAGAGGAAGACCCATTACCCTGACAGTCTTACATAAACAACATTCTGGAGAGGAAGACCGTATTACCTGACAGTCTGTCTGGACATAAACAACATTCTGGAGAGGAAGACCGTATTACCTCACAGTCTGTACATAAACAACATTCTGGAGAGTAAGACCGTATTACCTGACAGTCTTACATAAACAACATACTGGATAGGAAGACCAATTTCCCTGACTGTCTGTACATAAACAACATTCTGGAGAGGAAGACCCTATTACCTGACAGTCTGTACATAAACAACATTCTGGAGAGTAAGACCGTATTACCTGACAGTCTTCTATAAACAACATACTGGATAGGAAGACCCATTTCCCTGACTGTCTGTACATAAACAACATTCTGGAGAGGAAGACTCTATTACCTCACAGTCTGTACATAAACAACATTCTGGAGAGTAAGACCGTATTACCTGACAGTCTTACATAAACAACATACTGGATAGGAAGACCCATTTCCCTGACTGTCTGTACATAAACAACATTCTGGAGAGGAAGACCGTATTACCTCACAGTCTGTACATAAACAACATTCTGGAGAGTAAGACCGTATTACCTGACAGTCTTACATAAACAACATACTGGATAGGAAGACCCATTTCCCTGACTGTCTGTACATAAACAACATTCTGGAGAGGAAGACCCTATTACCTCACAGTCTGTACATAAACAACATTCTGGAGAGTAAGACCGTATTACCTGACAGTCTTACATAAACAACATACTGGATAGGAAGACCCATTTCCCTGACTGTCTGTACATAAACAACATTCTGGAGAGGAAGACCCTATTACCCCACAGTCTGTACATAAACAACATTCTGGAGAGGAAGACCCTATTACCTCACAGTCTGTACATAAACATCATTCTGGAGAGTAAGACCCTATTACCTCAAAGTCTTACATAAACAACATTCTGGAGAGGAAGACCCATTTCCCTGACTGTCTGTACATAAACAACATTCTGGAGAGTAAGACCGTATTACCTGACAGTCTTACATAAACAACATACTGGATAGGAAGACCAATTTCCCTGACTGTCTGTACATAAACAACATTCTGGAGAGGAAGACCCTATTACCTGACAGTCTGTACATAAACAACATTCTGGAGAGTAAGACCGTATTACCTGACAGTCTTCTATAAACAACATACTGGATAGGAAGACCCATTTCCCTGACTGTCTGTACATAAACAACATTCTGGAGAGGAAGACCCTATTACCTCACAGTCTGTACATAAACAACATTCTGGAGAGTAAGACCGTATTACCTGACAGTCTTACATAAACAACATACTGGAGAGGAAGACCCATTACCCTGACAGTCTTACATGAACAACAGACTGGAGAGGAAGACCGTATTACCTGACAGTCTGTCTGTACATAAACAAAATACTGGAGAGGAAGACCCTATTACCTGACTGTCTGTACATAAACAACACGCTGGAGAGGAAGACCCTTTTTCCTGACTTTCTGTACATAAACAATATTCTGGAGAGGAAGACCCATTACCCTGACAGTCTGTACATAAACAACATGCTGAAGAGGAAGAGCCTATTACCTGACTTTCTGTCTGTTATAAACAACATCCTGGAGAGGACGACCCATTACCCTGACAGTCTGTACAAAACCAACATGCTGGAGAGGAAGACCCTAGAGAGGTACACGCATCTTTCTAGTATCTGGATATGTCGTACTTGGGTGAGGTGTCTAGCCACACTCACCTTCAATTTGTCGTCTCTAATCACACCATACACGGGGAGACAATCCAGACACACTCTCTCGCATCTAATCACACCATACACGGGGAGACAATCCCGACACACTCTCTTGCATCTAATCACACCATACACGGGAGACAATCCAGACACACTCTCTCGCATCTAAGTGCACCATACACGGGGAGACAATCCAGACACACTCTCTCGCATCTAATCACACCATACACGGGGAGACAATCCAGACACACTCTCTCGCATCTCATCACACCATACACGGGGAGACAATCCAGACACACTCTCTCGCATCTCATCACACCATACACGGGGAGACAATCCAGACACACTCTCTCGCATCTAATCACACCATACACGGGGAGACAATCCAGACACACTCTCTCGCATCTAATCACACCATACACGGGGAGACAATCCAGACACACTCTCTCGCATCTAATCACACCATACACGGGGAGACAATCCAGACACACTCTCTCGCATCTAATCACACCATACACGGGGAGACAATCCAGACACACTCTCTCGCATCTTATCACACCATACACGGGGAGACAATCCAGACACACTCTCTCGCATCTAATCACACCATACACGGGGAGACAATCCAGACACACTCTCTCGCATCTAATCACACCATACACGGGGAGACAATCCAGACACACTCTCTCGCATCTTATCACACCATACACGGGGAGACAATCCAGACACACTCTCTCGCATCTAATCACACCATACACGGGGAGACAATCCAGACACACTCTCTCGCATCTAATCACACCATACACGGGGAGACAATCCAGACACACTCTCTCGCATCTAATCACACCATACACGGGGAGACAATCCAGACACACTCTCTCGCATCTAATCACACCATACACGGGGAGACAATCCAGACACACTCTCTCGCATCTAAGTGCACCATACACGGGGAGACAATCCAGACACACTCTCTCGCATCTAATCACACCATACACGGGGAGACAATCCAGACACACTCTCTCGCATCTAATCACACCATACACGGGGAGACAATCCAGACATACTCTCTCGCATCTAAGTGCACCATACACGGGGAGACAATCCAGACACACTCTCTCGCATCTAATCACACCATACACGGGGAGACAATCCAGACACACTCTCTCGCATCTAATCACACCATACACGGGGAGACAATCCAGACACACTCTCTCGCATCTAAGTGCACCATACTTGAGGACATTCTCAGTCGGTTTTTCGTCTCCAAGTAGCCAAACAGAGACCTAGCAACACTGAACCTCTTCGTCTCTCGGGACATTAAACCAAACTCACCTTTCTCGTCTCCAAAGACACCATGCTGAAATCTTCTACTGTGTTGTCGTACGTGTGGACGCCAGTCTCCGTGGTAAACTCCGGGGAGTCCATTTCACGCCATCGGTAAAACTCGGCCTCCAGTGACCGCAGGTCATCGCCAGCTGATCCACCTATACCAACCGGTAAAATTACATTGCGGTCAAACCAGTCACGTGTATATTTCAATAAGCTTTTAAGTACTCAATAAATTACACTGTCTACATTATCAAATACCGAAAAAAATGGTGGCCTAGTGATTAAAGAGTCGACATATCGGGTTAAATTCCCAACAAAGGAACACGTGAAGCCAATATATAGTACACGAACGAACGAACGAACGAACGAACGAACGCACCCACTAATTTTTACCTTCCTACGAAATGGTGAAGGCAAAACATGCAAAAACCCTTATCTATAGTTATCAAATCAGAGACTCGGTCATATTACGTTACATACGCTACAAGCTATGGTCCTGGGAGTATAAAAGTCGGTACACCGACATTTTCGTTCCACATAGTGAAAGGTCACAGGTCAAGATTTGACCTATGGTGACACCAGTGTAAAAGCCCGTTGTTCAAGCCAATGTCATTAGCGGTTTAGAATGACAAAGTGCCCGTGGTAGTGTGGAGTGGAATGCATCAAGCTGGTGACAAACAGCTACACCTCACACGGCCTGGGTGTCTGATGTGTAAATGCGCATGTGAATGTGTGAATAATAGCACATGTAGTAGTTATTTACGTGAGTCAATTCTGTTTACAAACAAGTTCTTGTGTATTGTATGAAGATGCACATTACTATAACGGTAGTTTTAAAAGGATTATCTTTAAACATTTTTAAATAACCGGATTATGACTCTGAATAGCATAAACCTTGTTTGCATAAATGTATATTGATAATGTTTTATTAATTATACAACAGTGTACAGATGTACATATATATGATACGAGTATTAATGTGAATATCTGAAGGAAAGTATTCAACTATGTAACAAATGTATGTGTAGAATAAAGCTTGGTTACCTAATGTACAGTGCCGAGAATTATTAACAATCAAATGTACGCATTTCACATATGTGTACTGTATAAAAACATAATATGGAGATCGACATTACAAGGTGTACGTATAGTTAACAGGGAATACATGCACACATATAAAATGATACAACTACCAACGCGCCTGACACACATTATCAATGCTTGCATGAAACTGTTATTATGATATGTGAAATGTACAAAGGCTGTCAGAATGACATATGAAATGAACACTCACCAGCTGACGGAGCCAGCTGTGTGGCCAGCACAATAACAGCAACAAGCACCAGGCTGGAAATGAAGCAAGCAAATAGACATTTGGCAGAAACTTTGAATCTGGACGCCGACATGGCTGCAGTGATCTGCCGAATGCAGTTGGCCCCACACTCCGAAATCCCTACTCCCTCTATCTGCCATCAAGGATAATAAGTCTCTTTATTATTTATTCATGTTCTGAAATATAATAACGGCGTGCAGGGTATACAGTGCATTACCTAAGGTGTAAAAGGCCTCTCACACCCCTGGGACGTCAACTGGTGGCAATGTGTCACCCCGGGCTTCTCAATTCAATGAAAGTGAGTTCATGTCCATCCCTGGTGCCCGCAACTGTAATCTAATACCGCTTTACAAAGGGATTTAACACAGATCTAGGAGGTGCAGGTCTCTCACATGAAACATGTCTCACCTAGATGTCATCAATCCGCTTATCACGGCTGTTTCAGATCGCGATATCGTCTTGTTTAAAAGTATTCCCTCCGATGCGTCTCTCCTATTGAACCACATTGCAGTATTAACTATATATCATGGAGGCTTGCTGCCACCAGATCCCTTTAATGCTAGGCCTATTGCCTCATTAGCCATTTATAAGACCTGCGTCAGATCGATCCGCATCTGTAAATGCTACGGCATAGTTCATTTCATTCAAATCTAAACCCGGTTTCGCTTAATCTTTTAACACACGCACGCCCAGGCACGCGCACGCACGCGCACACACACACTGATGATAATAACAATTATGTAACCTTGTAGTTTAAAGAGTTCGCTCGGACGCTGAAGACACGGGTACAATGTGTAACGCCAATGTCAGTGCCAAAATCGAAATATTGGTAAGTAATATATAAACGTTGATACAGAAAGTTGATATGCTGTGTGAACAACTGGTGAAAATTAGTTGAGGGTCGAAATGTTTTGTGTATTTTGGATAAACAGATCATAGATGCCTGGCATTGCATGCAGCAAATATTACGTCCACGGAATCTTTTGGTGAAGGACTCAAGTAAGCGACTCTTTCAGTAATCATACGAAGTGACATGATTTTTATACGTCACTGTCGCGATTATTGAGACGTTTGTTTGTGTTCAGTTGTTAAAACTGTATCTTTACAGTAGTTATATTCAATTTATAACATGTTCCCTCACTAGTGTGGAGGCTATGCCTAACGACGGACCAGGAGGGATGTACGTATCGGGGACAGCGGACGGATCACGTCAGGGAGTATTCCAAGTTAACCTTAAAAGGCCAAACGAAACGTAAGTCTACAAAAATATACGTAACACAACTCTTTCCATAATCACAAGATTCCGATTCCGTACGATTCCGATTCCGATGAACACACAATACAGTGATGATACCAGGTGTTTGTGAAAGGGTGAGCGTATCCTGTCCCACCTATGGCATTCGTTACAAGCACACGCGAAGGCAAGTCAATTATTCTCCTGACAAAAAACACCAAGAACTTGAATGTTGTAATTTTTTAGAAAGATATAGAGTCGTGTGACGCTCTTTGAAAACTTCGTGGAAAGAGCATGCTCGATTGTACCTCAAACGTTGTGAAATGTACACACTAATGGCTGGAGCTGCTGGGATTCTGGGAAACAGGAAAGTTGACTATAGGAAAGATGAAGTCTTCCTCCCTGACGTAGTCTTGTTTTGATCTCTCTGAAATACTAGTATGAAACAGTTTCATTGGTCTATTGTATTTCTGCTCAGATGAGTGGAAGGAATTTAGCATTTTGACCATCGTTGAAAGGTATCAAATTTTCGTAATACCTGAAGCATAAGTTAAACTTCTGGCCAAATCCCCTTGTTTTGTTCTTTAAACAGCTTTATTGAAATGCATTAAGAAACAGATCAGCAAGGAAAGCGGTACAATTGTACACATTGGGATGCTACTTCTTGCCTAAATGTCTTATCCTCAAATTTCACATATTGCTTTCTTAGTAAACTTAGATTTGCATTTATAGTTGAAAAAAATGTGCTTGAACTTTGAAGACAGATGTACCTATATCTATGATCACACCGAGGGATGTTATGAGATATAAAACCCACGAGTGAAATAAATCCAAGGAATAAAACCGAAGTTTGACTTTTTATCTGACTCAAAAACCGTCTTGTGCTACTACATGATTAATATCTATGCACACCATTTCGGAAAAGAAACACGGTCGATATAAATGTAAATATATATAAATCTATATATACTCACCGACATAAGAAACGCGAATACCATATGTGGGTTAATATATGAAGAATAACTCATTATGAGATACGAGATTGGGTTGATGCACAAACAAGCATGCTGGTATGTTGTGTGAACCGACGTTCATGAACGCATGATGTGACGTCATAGATTCATGACTCGAGATGCACCACTTGTCTCGTGCAGGATTAGGGTGTAAGGTTTGGAAATCACGTGCAGCATATCGTGACAAGAACAAAGACACTCTGTGGTAACACTTGATAGATTGTCAGTTTTATCATCAATTAATACACATTGGAAACATCTCTACTTCTCTATGTTTCTATGGTTCGCGTTTCTTTTGACGATGAGTATATAATATAAATGTAAATATAAGTGCTGGCACGATTGATAAGCTTCATGAGAAAGACGAGGGCGATATTTCAATCTTCCTTTACTCTCAGTGCCCTCTTCTAGGGAACTGGTTTATCGTCTCAGATACTGCCGATGAAATTTGTCAAAATATAATACGAATATATGCCAAATATCGACCAAAAAATAAGTACTTGAGCTGGATTTAATGGAAGGACTTTTTGTGAGATAAAACAAGGTCGAAAAACAAAGTTATGATGTCACTTGGGGTTTGTAAATTTGTTTTGGATATGATACAAAAGGTTAACGATATGGTAACTGTTTTACGTCAATGATGTTTGTGAAATTGTTACATAGAATTAATTTACACTCTCGAAAAATAGCAGGAAATCATGAAATCTATATTTCATGATCGGTCGAAAGAAGGTCGATCAGCTTTGAAAAATGCCAGGGATAGAACGGTTTCGGGACCACAACGTTAACGTACAAGCACACTCGAAACATTGCACGTGTGATAGAACGGTTTCGGGACCACAACGTTAACGTACAAGCACACTCGAAACATTGCACGTGGGATAGAACGGTTTCGGAACCGCAACGTTAACGTACAAGCACACTCGAAACATTGCACGTGGGATAGAACGGTTTCGGGACCACAACGTTAACGTACAAGCACACTCGAAACATTGCACGTGGGATAGAACGGTTTCGGGACCACAACGTTAACGTACAAGCACACTCGAAACATTGCACGTGGGATAGAACGGTTTCGGGACCACAACGTTAACGTACAAGCACACTCGAAACATTGCACGTGGACCAGGGTTCCTCCCCGCAAGTTGGTCATTCTTGATTCACTTGATTCACTTTAGTGAAACCGCTCTGAACCATTGGTATTGTTGATTTTCTTACCCACAGTAACATGTACGCTCTTGCTTCAATACAAAACTTGTGATCAGATTGGGAATGCGTTGTAGAACCTGACGAACGCCTAAAAACTATTGGCACGTTTCAACTGGTTGTTGGTTTATTGTTTAACGCCACACTCAGCAATATTCCAGCTATATGACGGCGGTCTGTAAATAATCGAGTCTGGACCAGACACTCCAGTGACTGACACCATGAGCATCGACCCAAGCAATTGGGATACGATGGACACGTTTCAAACTGGAAGAACTCAATGAGTGGTTGTCGATATGCTCAGTGTGTCTCAGACTGTGATTTGCATACTTTGTAACATGTTTCTGCAGAACGAAACGCCAATAATCGGCTCTAATGATCAGGCCGCCCTGAGTATACAACACAAGTCCGGACATCGATTGATAAGAAGAGCCAATCAGGTCAGCCAGGTCACCGAAGTGTAAGTGAAGTTAGGTTTGTTTGGTTTTTAACCCTGGACTCAGCAATATTCCAGCTATATGACGGCGGTATGTAAATAATCGAGTCTGGATCAGACAATCCAGTGACTTACACCATGAGCATCGATCTACGCGTTTGGGATACGATGACATGCATCGACCAAGGCAGCGAGCCTACCACCCGATCCTCTTAGTCGCCTCTTACGACAAGCATTGCCGCCTTTTTCGGCAAACATAGTGTACGTTAGGAACCAGACAATTAGAAATCGTCCGCATGTTGCACCACCGTTAACAAATCAACACATTCCACTTGAACGCCAATTGTGTGTAGAGCGTAGAAACAGGGTGAATCGCGGATGGCATCGTGTAATGTTTTCAGATGAGTCCAGATTCAATCTGGGCTTTCTGGATAGGCGTGACCGTGTCCTAGCGAACGTCAACAGAAGGCAACACGACAGATTCAGGGTTATAGTTCCAAATGCCAGTGAAAAAAGTCAACCAAAATTTCACGAATTGGTGCACTTAATTTCTTTTCAACAATTTGGTAAAAATATATAGTGGAACAAAATCGAACCTCAGATGGTACACACAATAAATAATTATTCAATGGATGCCCTGAGACATTAAAAGGTAGGTGGTACCTTTATTGTATAGATTAACATAAATATATGTCAGTATTTAGTTGAGTGCGAGTGTTGGGTATAACACATGGCACTTAATATCCCTTCTGCATTTCAGTCAGCAGTTATCCCACAATATTAGGAAGCAGAGGCAGGTTGGGAGAGTTCTGTCCCGTGGCATCACCACCGTTTATCCAGTTATTGACGATCTTCTCTAAGAGACTTAGCGGTACTGGACCATTCTCCAGAATCTGACTATGGAAGTCTCCAATGTCGAATTTGGAACCTGAAATTATAAACAGGACATTCTTATAATGTATTTGTACGATCCACCATACAATTACAGATCGTTTGAATATAATGAATGTATTTCTGAATTCTCTGAATGCCGACAGTTCTGCTTTTAAGTACTGGTCACCCGCAAGGGCAAGAGTACACCTTTCTTTCCATGTTGATAAAGAATTAATGAGGACATTTGTGTGTTTATTTGTTGGTTGTTCAACGCCGCACTCAGCAATATTCAAGATATATGACGGCAATCTGTAAATAATCGTGTCTGGACCAGACAATCCAGTGATTGACACCATGAGCATCGATCCACGCAATTGGGATGCGATGACATGCATCAACCAAGTCAGTGAGCCTGACCACCCGATCCCGTTAGTCGCCTCTTACGACAAGCATGGGTTGTTGAACCTTCAAGGGTCTGTAGTCTTCCTTTTATGAAAGGGAATTCCCGATGATAAAATGTCAATTAATTAAATGCAAAGCAACGATAACATCTAGAACGAACCAAGTTTGTCAATAGCAGTTTGTCGCAGTTCCTTTATTTTAAGTTCTCCAATCTTGTATGCGCATGCCTGTCCGGGCCACGTGATGTAGCGGTCTATTTCTATCTCAATCTCATTCTGGCCCATCGGGGTGTGGTCAGCCATGTACGTGATCGCATGCTGTCGTGTCCATCTGGGTCATAATAGAAAACAAACATGAAGACATCCTAATATACACAGTTATTGACCATCTACCCGCTGACCGCCCTAATGCAGAATGGGACATGCGTCCATAGTACATGTACATCTACATAACCCTTGTATTATTGAGTGAGTGAGTGAGTTGGGTTTAACAACGCTTTAAACAGTATTCAAGGAAAGTCCGAAGTGATTCTCAGACGTTTACCACTTCAGTGAAACCCACGAGCACGGGTATGGTGCTGACAAACCTAAAAACATAATTGGAGCGAACCGGGATTCGAACCCATAATCAAAGGTTTAAGGACGTCGCCATATAAGTGCAATAAACTTCGACGCGACGTTAACACACACCCCCCCCCCCCCCCCCCCCCCCCCCCCCCCCCACCTTTCTCTGATACATGTACCGTCCACATGAACAAAACTCTCCATCCTGCTACGTCCTACTTCCCGACGACTACACTGTTTACCACATATAGTATGGGGCACTTCAGATTCCTGACGGGCGTGAAATGCAAAAATATTGGTGATAATTATATAGATAGATCACTGAAAATTAGTGATGACACCAGGTGTTCACGAAGAGGGTAAACATGTCTTTGTTTGTTTGTTGCCTGACGCCTCACAGGGGTGTTCCTGCCGTAAATAATGGTGTCTTTACCAGACAATCAAGTGATAGTGGGCCAGACAATCCAGTGATGCAATAGCGCGTTTACTGAGAGGTTGTTCTGCTTCAATAATCCTAGCAAAAACAGCAAACCAGTGGTTGGTGAAGATCTAATGACAGACATTGTTTTCTTTTCAGGTCTCATGCCCTCGTCCGACATGTCTCAATCCTTCTTCCATGACAGACGCCTAAATCATCACATTCATGCTCAGTGAGAGTGTATAATCTTTAACGATTAAAGAGACAGTTTACTGTCCCTTGTGAAATATATGTTTCCCGCCGCTTCCGACGTTGGTCGTCCATCTGTGGTATGCAGGTACATTACGATAACACTTCATGTCTGCTGGGCACATGGAAGACATTGTTGATTGGAACTCACCCAAAGTAATGTATTCCCGTGTCAACGACCAGTCTGCACGCACGGAATATCTCCTCCCCATATCGACCAAGTCTGAGAATTGGAAACGAAATTATTAGGACAACGTCACTGTATTGTTGAAGGTCGTACAGGAAGGCGGGAATTAAAGATTGCCCGTCCTCCTCGTCAAGCAATGATAATAGGAAGAAGAATAGTGAGCAAGTGAGTATGATGGCAATATGACGGCGGGGGACACCACTTTGCACGAATGTGGTGAATCGGGCTCGGAGTTTCGGCGTGACGAGTGGACGCTTTATCCTCTAGGCTACCCAACCGCCCCAATAATAATAATTATTGCCCAGCTTTGGCAAAAGCACAGTATCTTAAGCGACATGATCTTTTATTACCGTCCTCGCCATGCTTGTGGTTTTGATACAGAGGTCCATCCATGGTACGACCCGGAATATGTAGAGGGCGTCATGGGAAATGATAACTACAAAATTCTTTGGAATAGGCCCGTATACAGCCTCAGACCTATCCAGGACCACAAACCTGATCGTGTCCTTTTTGTAAATCAAATGAAAAGATTTCTATTATTGTATTTTATCTCCCTTTTTACACTAATGTGATTGACAATATTCAGGAAAAACATGGCAAATATGCAGACCTCGAAATGTCACGCTTGCATCCTATGTACCAAGTTGTCCGAACCCCCATTGTTCTCGGTGCCTCAGGTTTAGTACCTCTCACTCTGTTGACTGACATTGGGAGAGTACCCGGGTTTGCTTCCAGGAATACAGCCCTTCTGACATTCTGGGTAATGCAGAAGGTTGCAGTGTTGGGGAGTTTTCACATTCTCCGAAAGGTTCTGATTCGACTGTCTGGTCTGCATGTAGAGAGGGCTAGGGCCCTGAACTGATGACTGTGCCAGGATCACCCAAACCTTTGCTGCATTTATTTATTTATTTATTTATTTATTTAATCTCCAAATCCTCATGCTCAGCAATGGTTGCATGCGTTACCAAACTGAGATAGATACAATTGCCATTGTTGTTGGTCATGTTTATTTGCCATATAAGGTGTGACTTTTTTTATACTCACAGTTCGTTATCGTCTTTATAGATACCTAAATATTCTCCGAGAGATTCTGCGTACAGACCCCATCCCTGAAAAAGAAACACATCAAAATATAAGTTCCATGAAGGAGTCAGTCTGGAACGAGACATTGATCTGCAGGGAGAACGGTCTGGACAGTTTTGACTGAGTGGCGATACATTGCAAACCTCACGGCCAAATATCAACACCTGACTGATGAACAACCTCTCAATATTGACCCCAGAAGGAAACCAAAAGGAACGCGTTAAGAAGAGATGTTTCCAATGTGGACCACTTAATGACAAAACTAACAAACAGTCGTGTGTTACCACAGAGTGTCTATGTTCTTATCACGATATGCTCTGTGTGTTTTGTTGTTGTTGTTTTTTGTGTGTGTGTGTGTGTGTGTGTGTGTGTGTGTGTGTGTGTGTGTGTGTGTGTGTGTGTGCGTGAGAGAGAGAGAGAGAGTGAGTGTGTGTGAGTGAGTGTGAGAGAGAGAGAGAGGGATATTTGGGATGTACGCTTCGTAGTCATGAACTGTTAGACTGATATACATAATAAACTCGGAGTTTGCAGTACAACACAGTGTAATATTAAGTTTGATCATACTTGCTTGGATGTAGACCACACCCAGCTACTCACCTCAGTGTACGCCGTGTAAAACGGAAAGTGATAAGGAACGGCAAAATATTTCTCATATTCAATATTTCTCTGGAAGTCTGGCAGGCTGGCAGTGAGTGCGTACACGGACTGAAACGATGAGGAGTAGAAGGTATTCACTGATTAGGTGGCAGCAATTATGTTACAACATGTAGCTGGGTATACCATCTCTGAGAACGTGTTTACACTTTGTGATCATGTCAATGACGCACCTGTAGATGATGACCAGGAACTGTTTCATGTAGAGTCAATGCCATCATACTGAACGTGTTTCTGAAAGAAGATACATCGACAGAACTGAGCACCAGAACACACTTCATCTGTCATGAAGACATCACTATGATTCGTAAAGTACCAATTATTAGATGTTATTTCATATACGATTTTAGGTTCAATTTTTAGATTGAATCTGATGCAGCAACGAGTTTATTTTGAGCCAGCACTTATCTGTATATTAGGTTATTACGTTACCAGAAAATAACTCCAAGACAGGAGGCTAAGATCTCGACAAACAAACCCAGGATTATTTTTTTCAGTGAAGTCAGTTCCACTCGCATGAATATAATACTCTTGGGCATACAGATCTCCATCTAATGCTATAGCTTTCCTTACAAGTGTCAATTGTGATGTACACGCACTGTTCTTAAAGGTAGGCGTTTCAGAATATAGCAGGAGTACGGCAGGCGTACTGCAGTGCTCCATCAGGAACCAACACGTACGTTTTATGCATATTGTGAGTGGAGGGTGCTACGCTAGGGTAGGGTTTGCTTACCCTTGCCTTTGCATGTGTTTGTGATAGGTGCCTGTGATGGGACAGGATACGCTAGCCTGGTATCATCACAATTTCACAAACACATGGCTTATGATATAGTCGGAACCGGATACTGGACTCTGGACTCTGTTAATCACTTTTATTTTTGTGGACTTACGTTTCGTTTGGCCTTTTAAGGTTAACTTGGAATACTCCCTGACGTGATCCGTCCGCTGTCCCCGATACGTACATCCCCCCTGGTCCGTCGTTAGGCATAGCCTCCACACTAGTGAGGGAACAAATATTATAAATTTAATATTGTAACTTCTGTTGAGATAGTTTGCACAATTGAACACAAACAAACGTCTCAATAATCGCACTTATGGCGCGAGACATTCGATTGTCAGGAAATTATCTTAAACAGCTGACGTTTTAGCTGAAGAGACATTCTTCAGACATTCGATTGTCGGGAAATTATCTTAAACAGCTGACGTTTTAACTGAAGAATAACAATCAAAGACTCAAATTTCACTTTACATCACACTAACTATGTCATCTACAACTGCCGCAACAGCGACCACTTCTTCTAACATTTACACAAATCGCCAAAAAACGCCTATATCTTCATCTAGTTTCGATTTATAGTTGGTTGGTTGGTTGGTTTGTTGTTATACGCCGCACTCCGCAATATTCCAGCTATATGACGGCGGTCTGTAAATAATCAAGTCTGGACCAGACAATCCAGTGAATGATAGCATGAGCATCGATCCACGCAATTGGGATACGATGACATACATCAACCAAGTCTTCGAGCCTGACCACCCGATCCCGTTAGTCGCCGTTTACGACAAGCTTAGTCGCCTTTTACGGCAAGCATGGGTTGCTGAAGACCCATTCTAACCGGATCTTCACGGGTCGTTTCGATTTATGAATTGATTGGTAAGTGAGATACAATGATCACCGACTTGACGTGTCACATTCTGGCCTTGTGTACGACAATTACGACAGTTATGTATGGTTAAGACCGAAATGATGTAATGACAGATCCAGAGTTAGAATGACAGATATTAATGGGGAGCCAGTTCCATCTGTGGGACGCAATGCTGCCTCACAAGTTCAGCGACATATCATTGTGCATCAGTGTGATCCATAGTATAAATTCCTTACGTGACATTGAGGTTTGGTATATTCTTGAAGGCCTTCGACAACTGTGGGTATATTCTGTCATATATCATATATCGGTATTCCTTCAAGAGTTCATCCTAAAAAGGGAAATGCCACATTATTATTTCAATTTAAATGTCTTCATTAAAACTGAGTTCAACATATGAGTGAGTGAGTGAGTATGTTTTTACGCCGCCTTTAGCAATATTTCAGCAATATCACGGCGGGGGACACCAGAAATGGGCATCACACATTGTACCCATGTCGGGAATCGAACCCGGGTCTTCGGCGTAACGAGCCAACGCTTTAACCACTAGGCTACCCGACCGCCCCTCAACATATGAGCTCATGAAGTGAGTGAGAAGGATATTGACCTTGATGGCTTCCGAGGAACCTTTCATCAGCCTTTGTGGAATTCGAACCAGGACCTCTAATACACACTCGAACTCCTAAACTAGTCGCTGATAGAAGAGAGCGTAGCTTACTTTTTTATGCGTGCAACCTAGGGTATGTTTTAAGCTAAATATTAGAAAACAACTAAATTATTAAAATATCATATATCTAGGTTGTTTTATCTATTTTTCCAGAGATAGCGATTATTGAACACCATAGCCCCTAATGAGGCTACACATCTTCGTTAAATCCTTGATACAACCTGGGGTTATAAAGAGTCGATGTACGCTGTTCATAAATCGCCTACACTTACGGCACTGTTCAGGTGAAACTGGGGTTGTTCTTTCAACTGTTTGTAGAATTCCGCCACTGTTCCAGTGTAATTTCGTTTCCGCATTATCTAAAAGTAAGTCATTCATACAGGTAGTTTTATACTCGGATTGGGGATGTGCATATATTAGAGGCAGTTTGTCTTTTCACTTTTTGCACGTAGACCATATGTACCATGAGATTAGTCATAACGTTCAACATGTCTGAATTTCCTTGTGTCAAGTTTCCATGGCATTTAGTAATTTCCGAACTTTCTTGTGAGAACAATCATATCAAATGACTTTTACAAACCAAGGTACTTAAAACTCGTATTTATTACATTTTGTCTTTGTTTAAAAAATAAAATTTAACGTCATTATATCTTCTTTTTTTAAATTATCCTACTCTCTGTATCTCTGAGCTGATCCGCGCAACCTCCTCCTTGCCCTTCTGATGCACTTCCTCTGGGGTGAGGTCCACCGAGATGTGCCACTTGAGGCAGGCCCTGTACAAGTCTGTACCTTTAGGCAGCCCCAACACACCGTACGTGGTGCGTGTCTGGAAGATGTAGTCCTGCAACAGAACATGGCCCGTGACTTGCAGTAGCAGTACTTGGGGCAGCTGTCAGTCCGCGGGAATGAGTGATGTCAGTTGGTGTGAATGATTGACGTCAGTAGGTGTGAAAGAGTGACGTCGGTGGGTGTGAAGGAGTGACGTCAGTGTGTGTGAAAGAGTGACGTCAGTGGGTGTGAAAGAGTGACGTCAGTGGGTGTGAAAGAGTGACGTCAGTGGTTGTGAAAGAGTGACGTCAGTAGCTGTGAATGAGTGACGTCAGTAGCTGTGAATGGGTGACGTCAGTAGCTGTGAATGAGTGACGTCAGTAGGTGTGAATGAGTGAAAGTGAAGTGGGTTGAGGTGAAATGGGGTTAGCGTCAGGTCTCTGCGACATCATTGTAATCCACATCCACCCTTACAGCCCGCCCAACACCATTTGACAGCAGGTAATACAACCCAAAACTTTCAACTTTTTGAAGATCTGATGTCTCAACAAGCTATCAAGTTGTTTAAAAAGACACCACTGGAAAACATCCAAAGGTATACACATGTACATGTATTTGCATACGCAAACATTTTGGCGGTACACAAATTGATCACAAGATATTACATTACACACTTATGTTGAGAGTGGACAAAGTCGTTGTGTTGTGGACAAATATATATAGCATTGTCTATATCTTCCGTCAGATTATCGCAATGCATATTCAGGCCCATTCTTTTAACATGACGAATCTCAGCTTGGTAAGCGCCAAATTGAAATATTTTAGCTACCTAAGTGATTTTAGAAGTTCAAATTAGTTTCAATTGTACAAGTCTTTGCGTCTACCTGTTCTAGGTATTCCTTGATTCCCTTGAATGCTTGCAGCAGATTCACAACAGCGTGTCGACCACGAGTGCGCAAATCGTTTCTAGAAGTCAAAGAGAGAAACTACATGTATGAAGATAGCTATGCCAAACTACAAAACTAGGTTCCGCTGTAACCGGAATAGGAAGAGGGCAGTGTATCACGCTGTAGTCAGCCTCATTACCCTCGTCAAAATGTTGGTAGTTTCTTTATTTTTGCGACAAGAAAGTGTCTCTCGCAAAGTACCTGTTTAGGCTACATGGAAGTTGCATTATTTTAGATGTCATACGTCTTATAAATATACGTGTCATATCCTTTACTATTGTCGTCCGTAGCTCACCGTTCTGAACAATATTCCAGTTGTAATAGCTAAGTGTGGGCGGAAAGCCAAAGTGATACGGGTATTAGACGTTTACTACTTTTGTGAAACCCACGAGCACAGGTACTGTGAAGTCAAACCGAGAAACATAATCAGGGCCAACCGGAAGTCGAACCCACGGTTATAGCCTTCTGGCGTACTCAAGGGACGCAACTCCGCACAACGAATTGCGTCGCCTTAGACGACTGGGCCACCCGTGTCCCCGAAAGTGAGAGTTAGTGATAGGGTTAGAGATTATGTCATCATGTGTCACCTGAATGTGGAGTAAAGACCAAGTGACGCAGGTCGTAGATAGTTTCGTGAAACCCATGAGCACGGGTATGGTACTGACAAACCAAGAATAATAACAAGTGCACATGTGGGATTCGAACGCACTATCATTGAACTGTGGAAAGTTATCTTGCCGTCTGGCCTACCCGTGACCCACAGGTTGAGATACCGCTGAATGGTCATCATGTCATGGTCATGTGTTTAGTGTTCAGCTGTATCCTTTCACTTACTTGTCATTTGTGGAGATGGGCAGCTTGTCGACGTCAGTGGTGAATGGCTTGTAGAAGACTGAGGTCTCAGGGTTTGCCACCAGCAGCGGTTCAATCTGTCCTGGGAGTTTGTCCTGGAAGTCAGGTTATACACGTCGCATCAGATCCAAGACAGCTCATTGAAGTCACAATGACCGTTTTAATCATTTTCTGTATCTTTGTCGAAAGTTCTTTTCAAATAACAAAATTATTCCTCAAAATAAACACAAACTTCACGTATACAATCTTTACTTATTAATCGAATGCAATTTAAAAGTAACCGATGAATAGCCAATAATAATCTTTAGAGTTCAAGAGCAAGTCGCTTGCTTAACACGGATAACATATTTCATAACGTGACATAAAAAATAATACTGTCTGTTGCATGCTTTTAATATCAAGTTGAGGATCCGGATATACTATTTGCAGTAGCACTGGGAAAAGGCGTCTGGTTCTAGCCTAGATACATATGTGGTACCAATCAAATTCTTTAAACTACGATACAACGATTTGTTTTGCCTTGACGGTTGTCTTGTATGTGTTCTTACCACTGAGACTCGATGGTACGTATGTCCGTTCTTGGCCGCTTCCTTGAACCGTGTGATGTACTGCGTAAACTAGAACATGTTGTGTATATCCTTGTGTTAACTTTGACTCGACCGATGCTGATATGGCAAAAGATAACTCAAGAAACCACTAAAAGTTACAATACAATACAATAAATGAATATATGGTAATTTATCATTATCAATGTTAACATTCTACACAAAGTATATTTACAGGGATTTTAGCATGTTTGAAGTAACCGTTCATAGAATGTTAAAGCGTTTTCTTGAATTGAAATAATGATGTCGTTATTGCATTTACTTAAGACCATGAGACAATTTGAAGGGAGACACGAAGACGGACTTTAAATATTATACGATGTTAAATACAATATGTACAATGGCACCAGATCAGAGACTCACGACAAGTTTGTTTGTTGTTAACGGCGCACTCAGCAATATTCCAGCTATATGACGGTGGTTTGTAAATAATGGAATCTGAACCACACAATCCAGTGATTGGCATCGTGAGCATCAATCAACGCAAATGGGATACGATGACATGCAAGCTGGAGAACTATTCTAACCCGGATCTTCACGGGTAAGTCAGGCATTGATCGTATGTAACAGCTGCCTGTCAGAAATATATCATTGTTGCAAGGCGTTTTTCTTAAAAAATTCCAAGCTTACATATTTTAAATGATTTCCAAATTCAATCGTGTAGCAGAGGCTTACTTTGTCGCTAAATCATATGCTTGGCCTTGCAGTCAGAAAATTTAGTAGCTGGACATATAAAAAGGCAGATGCCATTCCGGCCATTCCGGGTAGTGAGCCGTAACATTGGATATAAATAAAGCACTTTCCTTAATCATAAGAAATGTCCGTAAGAAGTGACCACTGTACGATTCGTACTATATGATAAGCATCTGTCTTGCTATGAATCAGTATTAAACAGTGATGATACCAGGTGTTCGTAAAAGGTGAGCGTATCCTGCCCCATTGGTGGCACCCGTTAAAAACACATACAAAGGTATTATGATATCATTTGTTCACCTGAAAAAACACGGGAACATATGGCTCAAGTCAAATGCCAAGGAAATGCCATCGGTCATCATTTTTGTTACTGATGGAATGCTGCTCGACATGAAGGGAAAGTTGTCTATTGGAAAGATGAAGTCACCCCTCGCGTCACACAGTCTTTTGGGTAGCTTTGAACAACATTTAACAACGATTAGATTAACACCCAATAAACTCAAGCTTACCTTAGTCGGCCACAGTTGTAACCGGGAGAGGTATTTCTCGTAATCCTGTTTTGTTTCATATTTAAGGATGCGTACAGTGTATGCAGGATCGATCTGGTCGCCTTCTAAGAAGTTGAGGGGATTCAGGGGACCATAGCTGAAACAAGAAATTACACCGGCTGTCACACTTACACTGACTAGTCCATCCTCATTCTACCTGTTCGCAGCTCGTGGACACTTTATAACCAGAGCCAGTAGTACGAAGTTAATAATGACTATTTAAAGCCCCGAAACCAGAATGACAACTGAACCTCGCTGATCCGTCAAAGGAAGATGCAATCCACCAAACACAGTGAATGTCATGCTTGCTTATAATGTCATTGTTGGCCTTTAATGGCAAAGTTCCACAATGAATAAATTCAACAGATCGCCAAACGTAATTATCAAATATACTGTTACTCCTCGTATTTTAACATCTCAATTTGGCATCACATTAGGAACATACGTACAAGCGCCATTGGTGGTTAAACGAAACCGTGGACAGAGTGTCGTTAAACACTTCATGACTGTATTTCTCCGATGTCGTCAATGCGTCGATGCTGATGGTGGAGAGTCGGCTGATAAAGTCATCTACTTTGGCCTATAAATAAACAACAAGAACGTTCAGTTCGTATATCACATACTTATCATATTTCTTTAGTGAGGCAAGTGAGTGAGTGAGTGAGTGAGTGGATGAGTTGGGTTTAACGCCGCTTTTAACAGTATTCCAGTTATATCGCGGCTTGTCTGCTTAATGTGGGAGGAAAGCCCGAAGTGATGCAGGTCTCAGACGTTTACCACTTCGGTGAAACCCACGAGCACGGGTATGGTGCTGACAAACCTAGAAACATAATCGGGGGGGACCGGGATTCGAACCCGCAATCATAGGTTTCTGTCGTGCCCAAGGGACGCAACTCTGCACAGCGAATCGCGGCGCCTCAGACGACTGGGCCACCCGTGCCCCCTAGTCTGTTATAATAGAACTACAGAAGCACTGTATATTAAGGTTATGCAATTGTGTAAATATGTCGGCTTAATACTATTTGTTAGGAGATATATCTGTCAAAAGCATAAACACTATCTCATTTTGGAACAAAGACCATTTATTTCCAGTCGAAAAAACGTTGAGAACGTGTTTAATATATTTCCACAGAAAACCACCATCAGACATCATGCAGTGCTCAGTACTGAGCCCGTTTGACATCTTGCTGTATTTCCGTCAATCCATGAGGTTTTGTAATCTTGATCCACATGGCGTCTTCTGATCATTTAAGCTATACATGCTCCTCTCCAGGGGATGTCCCTGGACGTTTCCTTATGAGACGTCTTGCGCACAGACACAGTTCACAAATAACATGTCACGCATGTCGTTGTTATCCAAATCATGTCTGTCGTGTTTATGAATACTTGTCGTCACTTAGATAATATCATAACTGGCCTTCCATCTTCGCAGGACAACGTTGTTGATCTTCTTGTCCACATGACCATTATTCCACTGGAATAGGTGCTCTAGGTGTATCATGTAATATACAATGGAATTTTAGCCGCGTTGTCCATCGTACAATTTAATGTGCCAGGGATCATCTAGTCAACGTTTCGTCCTCGTCTCCAGTTATGACATACTGTAAGACCACTAGCAATATTCACCTCCCTCGTCTCTAGATATGCCATACTGGAAGACCACTAGCAATATTCACCTCCCTCGTCTCTAGATATGCCATACTGGAAGACCACTAGCAATATTCACTTCCCTCGTCTCTAGATATGCCATGCTGGAAGACTACTAACAATATTCACCTCCCTCGTCTCTAGGTATGCCATACTGGAAGACCACTAGCAATATTCACTTCCCTCGTCTCTAGGTATGCCATGCTGGAAGACTACTAGCAATATTCACTTCCCTCGTCTCTAGGTATGACATACTGGAAGACCACTAGCAATATTCACCGCCCTCGTCTCTAGGTATGCCATACTGGAAGACCACTAGCAATATTCACCTCCCTCGTCTCTAGGTATGCCATACTGGAAGACCACTAGCAATATCCACCTCCCTCGTCGATCTTGTCACACTTAACTTTCTCATCTCCGGATAGGCAATACTAAGGAACCATCTGGCCACACTCACCTTCCTCGACTCTAGGTACGCCATACTTGAGAACATTCCGGGCACACGAAGCTGTCTCGTCTCAATATACGCCAAACCTGGGGCGACCACGCAGCAACTTTCTCGTCACTGAAAGCGTTGGAGCGCCATACATGGGGATACTATCTCGTCAACTCAGCTACCTCTCCTCCAGGTACATCAAACTAACGTGTCATTTTGCCACACTCGCCTTCCACATCTCAAAATATGCCATGCTTTAGGTTTGCGATCATCTGGCCACACTCACCTTCGTCGTAAAGAGCTACGACATTCAAGGTGAGACCATCTAGTCACACTCAACCTCCTGAAGGTCATTAGGCCAAGCATCACCTTCTCGTCTCCAGGTAAGCCATACTTGAAGCCATTCCCGTAACACTCACCTTTCTCGTCTCCAAAGACACCATGCTAAAATCTTCTACTGTGTTGTCGTACGTGTGGACGCCAGTCTCCGTGGTAAACTCCGGGGAGTCCATTTCACGCCATCGGTAAAACTCGGCCTCCAGTGACCGCAGGTCATCGCCAGCTGATCCACCTGACATATTCCAATCAACAATAGTCTTAACGTATTCAGTTATTTACGCTGTGTATACTAAGAACGTTTCACTGAAAATGTGACGTGAAAGCTTGGTGACTAAAGAGTCCTGAAGACTTATCTGCAAGAGTACACTATGTAAAGCCTATTTGTAGTACAAGGTCACATTGCAATATTTGACCTATGGTGACACGTGTGTAAAAGCTCGTCGTTCAAGCCAATGTCATTCGCGGTTTACAATGACAAAGTGCCCTCTGGTTGTGTTTAGTGGAATGCATCAAGCTGGTTTTTGTTTTTGTTTGTTTGTTGTTTAACGCCGCACTCTGCAATATTCCAGCTATATGACGGCAGTCTGTAAATAATCGAGTCTGGACCAGACAAACCAGTGATTGATATCATGAGCATCGATCCACGCAATTGGGATCGATGACATGCATCAACCAAGTCAGCGAGCCTGACCACCCGATCCCGTTAGTCGCCTTTTACGACAAGCATAGTCACCTTTTACGGCAAGCATAGGTTGCTGAAGACCTATTCTACCCCGGAATCTTCACGGGTCTCATCAAGCTGGTGACAAACAGCTACACCTCACACGGCCGGGGTGTCTGATGTGTAAATGCCAATGAAATAGCACATGTTGTAGTTGTTTACGTGAGTCAATTCTGTTTACAAACATGTTCTTGTGTATCGTGTGAAAATGTACATTAAAATTACAATAGATTTCAAAAGATTATTTCCAAATTATACATCAATGAACTGTTTTCAAAATAATGGGATCAGATTCTGAATGTGGGATGCAAAACCGTAAATTGACAATGCATACATAATGTTATAGTGCAAACCATTTCAATACTTTTATTTAACATTTCATTTATCTTAAATACCTAATTGGTGCAACATATTTCAAAGTGCACCAAAATTCTGTGCCTTTTGTCTGTTTAATATAATCAGGAAACATTAGGCGTATCCCTTCTTATCATAAGCCCCTCCGGGAAGGACCCTTAATCTCCAGCGCTTTCTATAAATGTCAGTTAACACCTCCTCACGTCGCCGGATCTTACGTATATAAATACACGTGGCACAATGACCTTGCCACTCGTTATGTGATACCTCTGACGTGACATTGTCAGTCAGGGAGACGCGGCACTGATCGATTTGTAAAAGTGACAGGGCGGGTCTCCCCACCATGGGAACATTGGACCCACTCCCGGTGTGCGTTCTGTCACATTATTATCAACCTGTACCATTTCGACCTGCAACAATAAACATGGCTGCTGTCGTCTTAAACTTCCCCCCAGAGTTTTGTCATCCGTCATCACCCTGAGCTACCATCCGAGGGCCGAAACTTACGCTCTTGGACAATAGCATACACACCGCCAAAAGTAACGCGAACCACAGAAACATATAGAGAAGTATGTACGTTAGGAAGAGATGTTTCCTATGTGTACCACTTAATGACAAATCTAACAAGTGTAACCACAGTGTCTTTATTCTCGTCACAATATGATGAACGTGATTTCACTTTTCACGTCAATCCTGCACAAGACGAATGGCGCATCTGGAGTCATGGATCTATGACGTCACATGTGATGCGTATACGGGCGGCGGTTTACGCACATAATCGTATGTCCGTTACAAAACAGTATGTTCGTTTGTGCATCGAACCAATATAATATCTCTTGAATAAGAGTTATTCTATATATGATTTCAGCCGAATTTACTTGAAAGATTATAATGTACAATGTAATATATTTAACATGTGAAGTTCAGCTTGGTTCCCCAATTTCCGGAGCTGAGAGCTTAAATATATGCATGTATATCAGTGCCTAATCGTTGAAATGGTTAATTAAACGGTTTAATCAACCATTTCAACGATTAGACACTGGGGTCCGAGTGATCTAACATACTTAAACCATGTCCAATATTTATGGCACCTAAAATGCTTTAAAAACATTGTTTTGTGAAAGGTAATTTGAAAGATATTCAGGAACTCTATGCTCAACCGTGAGAACACTGTGTGAGTCGGCCCTGCATGAAGGACGTGAAATGTGTTCCCCGAGCCTTTCGCACGTGCACCTCGCACTTTGCCGATTTGGGTTATGAAATGCATGTCCCGGGGCAAGTATACCATTCATTTTGGACCAACTCGAGCACATTTATCAATCAACTAAATATTACTTGCCCATGTTGATGGGCCTATTATGAGCAAATATAGCCCTGATCAAGATAATAGTAATTATTTCTTTTCTCTCTGTTCGTTTCGTTGAACGAAAAGCTACAAATTCACAAGTACTGTACAATTACTAGAATGCATAAAGTAACATACTGTATAAATGTATAAATGCATAAAACATAATTCACAGTTCATAAAGGGATAAGCAATTGGTATTGATGTTAGTAAATATTTAGTTGTTAATTTCACACCCTTTCTCCCATGTCGCCGTGGCAGAAGACTACATTCGACAGCCTTCAGTGCGGACTTCGCGGGTTTGAATCCCGCTGGCGACAAACGTTTTTCAGGACATTGTTCAATCATCAAGACAAATGATAGGGGGCAAAAGAAGTTCCGTCATGGCCATGGTGGTGTTTAACTAACAATTCAGTCAGTTAGACCACGGTCAAAGACAAAGGAGCCATGGTTTATACGACATGATGGATATCGACACAATTTCTACGAGAAGTGCACACAGTGAAGTATGACACGACGCACCCGTGAAGATCCGGGTTGGAATTGGTCTTCACCAACCCATGCTTGTCGTAAGAGGCGACTAACAGGATCGGTTGGTCAGGTTCGCAGACGAGGTTGATGCATGTCATCGTATCCCATACTCATGATGTCAACCACTGAATTGTCTGGTCCAGACTCGATTATTTACAGACCGCTGGAATATTGCTGAGTGCGGCGTCAAACATGAAACAAACAAACCAGCATTGAGTTTTCATCGGTCAATACCTACCGGTGTGTGAAACAATCAATGCGAGCATGAAACGTACATGAACTGTCAATATATGTGAAATGTACATAAGCTGTCAGAATGACATATGAAATGAACACTCACCAGCTGACGGAGCCAGCTGTGTGGCCAGCACAATAACAGCAACAAGCACCAGGCTGGAAATGAAGCAAGCAAATAGACATTTGGCAGAAACTTTTAATCTGGACGCCGACATGGCTGCAGTGATCTGCCGAATGCAGTTGGCCCCACACTCCGAAATCCCTACTCCCTCTATCTGCCATCAAGGATGATAAGTCCCTTGAAATATAATAACGGCGTGCAGTGTATACAGTACATTACCCAGGGTGTAAAAGGCGTGTGCCACGCTTGTCAATGTCAATGAATGTTAATATATAGGTGTATCACTGGCGTCTCGTCCAGTAATCTAATACACGTTTACAAAGGGATTTAACACCGATCCAGGAAACATGTCTCACCTAGATGTCATCAATGCGCTTATCACAGCTGTGTCAGCTCGTGATTGGGAGAATTAAGAATTTAACTGTTAGTTGGTTAGAAAATGCACAGACATCACGATAACCACGTACAGCCTCGATCTGATTCTGCACATGAATGTGTCAGACGATAATCTCAACAACATGTCATAATATTTCAAATGAACACCGACCTTATTCAATGCCTTGCATGTTGGGTGCTGGATACTAGAGCACGTCAAGTTACGTTTATACGTAAAGCAAGCATGTGCCTAGTGCTTATCTATTCCCATAACCCCCCGGACCTCTGAAGATCCGGGGTAGAATAGATCTTCACCACCCCATGCTTCCCGTAAAAGGCGACTATGCTTGTCGTAAGAGGTGACTTACGGCATCGGGTGGTCAGGCTCGCAGACTTGGTTGATGCATGTCATCGATCCCAATTGCGTGGATCGATGCTCATGATATCAACCAGTGGATTGTCTGGTCCAGACTCGATTATTTACAGACCGCCGTCATATAGCTGGAATATTGCTGAGTGCGGCGTAAAACAATAAACCAAAACCAAACCCACCATCCCCAAGGAAGTAATGGACTACGCCACTCATGCATATTCACAGGGGTCAACTGTCAGGTCAACCTGCTTGTTAGCACGAGCTTCATGCACTGTTCGAGAGTGTCAGTGTGAATGTTGTAGCAATATCATCTTTCACTCCCGATCGAGGGTTACAGTCCCAAGCATATCCGAGTCGTGCTTTATCTATTTTTGAAACCGCAGACCCTATATGTCAAAATAAATTTTGAATATTTGTAAAATTCCGATCAAAAATAAATACATCGGCTCTTTGATCTCTATACGTAGGTAGACTCGACCGGCGTTTTGTCAATTCTTCGCACGTGCACACATTTTTCGTGATTAAAATGTCACTGGACGTTTTCGTTATGATTATTAACGGTAATGCTCACACATAAAGCACATACATAAAGAAATCAACACGATAATGACAAAGTCACAAAAACAAAGTCTAAAACACACTTCTCCCTAAACATATCATTGAAACATGTCGGAGAACAGTTGATGCTGTATCATTATGGTGTGGGTGAATGTCTACTACAGGCCATCTGTTGCACTTCATGCTTCAAAAACCTGGTATTAAATATCGACATATATCGATAAGCCTATCTACCACACTTATGCTACCTTTTCTAGCATACTCACTAAATAAGGTATGCCAGCTACACATATTGAAGTAGGTAGGCGTTTACAGAGTTGCATGAAGGGTGCGTGGTTGTTGTTTTACGCCGCAATTCAGCTATGCATTGCGGCCTGTTAATGGTGGGAGTATGCGCAACGATCCAAACAGTCGGGATGTTTGGACATATTCTACCCCCAATCCTCAAGGGATTAACTAGTCCTCCACCTTGGCTAGTCCGGGTTAGAAGTGGTCCCCATCAACCTATCCTTTTTCGAGGCGACGAAAAGAATCGGTAGCTAAGGTGACTGAGTGTCATAGTACCCCGACAGCCTGGAACGTTGCTTCTAAACAACAACAACAAACAAACAAACAAACAAAACTAGAGAACCTCATTATAGACTGTCGTCCTAATTCGCGGGCGGATTCTCAACCCTGGTGGTCACGACTCACGGGGTGTTTTCAACAAGAAATGGGGACAACGTACCTCATTCCGTGTCCATATGGTGGGGTATTCCGCACTTGACAGGTTGTGCGGGTCCCAGGTGACTGAGACCAGATGTTATTTAGTGCTATCGGGGTTAGGGGCCTTATCCTGGCATCTCTTCATTGGCGATTGGCTGGTTAGGATAGAACAGCTGTTTCCCGACAGGTAGAGAAGAGAATATTATTTATTAATATGTATTCATCCTAAGTCAATCCATCCATTCATTTATTGATTCAACGTCAAAACACTCATTCTTTCATTCCTTTCATTCATCCATTCAACCCAATTTATTTACTATGTTGTCGTTTACTTACTCTTTCTCTCACGAACTCATGTGTTTAATCATATACTTTGTTTGCGATTGCGTCAAAGGCCGTGCGCATGTATTGTTTTAGCGGAAGTACTCTAATCAGTGCTGATGAGCGGTGCTATTTGGTGTGTGATTGGATTAATGTAAGGTTGGATGAGGGTGAGGTGTAAACCTGACAGAGGACATTTTCTTTAGATATAAATCCACTGATGCTTGAGAGGAGGGGGGTGTCGCATTCATATTGAGTCGCATTATTGAATGGGGCCAGCGGTCGCATTCTTTTTGAGACGCATTAATTTCACGATTTACAGTCCATAGTTTAATCGCTTACTCAATCATTTACTCGGAGAGCGGAAGGTCCAGGGTTCGATGCCCGGCCGCGTCATACCAAAATATGTTAAAAGATGGTACTTGTTGTTACCCTTCCTGGCGCTCTGCATTAAGGGGCTAAAACAAGGACTGGTCGGCTCGGAGTCAGTATACTGTGTCTGAGTGGCGTATTCATGTTAAACTGCGGCATGGTATCTCAGTGGGCTTGTACTTTATAATCTGTATTAGTCCGGACTAGTTCAAGCAGCCACACACACACATGCATGCACGTCACTATATAAGTGCAATAAACTTGGAAGTGACGTTAAATCCCAGTTCACCTCACCTCACCTCGCCATTCATTCATTCATTCAATCAATCAATCAATCATTAGCCTTACATTCTTCAATTAATATTTTACTCATCTATCCGTTCACTGAATAATAATAATGTTTATCTTTTTCCATTTATATCTCCATCAACTCCAATGTAGGCACCTTGGAACACTTGTTACCCAGTCGGGGATCGATTCGCCTCAAACAAAAACACAGTCCAGCTGTTCAACCGCGTCATACGGCCACTCTACTGAACAGTTACAGTGTGGACTCCAGCTAAATTGCACCCAGGTGTCTGAGGGAACTAGCGCAGACCGGTCGTTGGAGGACATTGCCCGTGACCTTCAGATATCCAGGCATCTGCCATGGTTTGAAGCACACAAGGGCTACTGAGTCCGCTTTAAAGATGGAAAAACCTGGCCTGATGTACATGTCATAAGTTTAATTTCGATTACATTGAGTACTTAAGTAGGTTAAATGTCTCAACTCACTGGTGGCTGATTTCCACATGTTTTTAAGTCCCGCAATAGAAACTCTGTCAGAGAATTCCTTCCATTATACAATTACACAACTACAGTAAAGTAAGGTTATAACGAACTCAAAGGGACTACTAATTTTAGTCTGTTATAACCGTAGTTCGTTATAAGCATAGATACAGCATAACTACAGCAAATAGTCGGGACCAAAAAAATAAGTTCGTTATATCCGTCACTTCATTATAAGCGTGTTCGTTATAACCGTAGTTTACTGTACGTACAATTAATGGCACATATAAGGGAAATAAGCGTCCAAAATTTTGCTTTGCATAGAAAAACCCGCCAAATAACTCGAGTTCAATGGCGGCTGATTAATGTACTTGAATCAATTTTTCTGTTTACATTCATCTGAAAGATTTGAACGACATAAGGATGCATAAATGCGTTTATATGGGCATGTATAAAGTTGCACAATCGATACAGAAAGTAACTGGCAATAAATGCGAAAGTCGATTTCACAGTATGACGTCAAAACACGGTAGAGGTTCACACGCGCAAGGCATGATACATAACTCCGCAATGCTTAAAAGCAGAGCGCTTCCAAACATGCAAGACATGACCTCCTAGGAATTGATATAATTGACTAAAACAACTCCTTGTTGATCAATGCATCTAGGACTTAAACAGCGTGGTAAATAAGAAGATGAACAAAAAGTTCTTGCTCAAGATTTTATTACAGAGAGTTATTGTCGTTTTACTGACATCTGTACTAATGCCTTCACAAATATGGGAAGAGGTTGTGTAACACGTGCAATGTGAACACCGGACTTCGATATTGTGACGTCATGACTGCTTACCTGCCTTATCTAAGCTTATTGCAACACTTGAAGCTTTCAGCTTTCAGAACTCTAAATGCCCTCATTCTTGTTCGAAGGGAACACCGTCCTTTCATTGCTTGTCTTTAATGCATTGTGGACTCACTGCATATAAGT
Organism: Haliotis rufescens; assembly: GCF_023055435.1. Lineage (NCBI taxonomy): Eukaryota > Metazoa > Mollusca > Gastropoda > Lepetellida > Haliotidae > Haliotis > Haliotis rufescens. The sequence continues at coordinate 51,446,890 of NW_025963779.1, read as the reverse complement.
CAATTGGCAATAAATATGTTTCTCTGACTGTTCAGATTGTAAACCAAACAACCCTGTAGAGTTTCCCATTTCCTTTTGGAAAGCGCTAGCTATGTAAATTCTAGGTATGGTTTAAAGTTCCCTTTGAGCCCACATATCCCCTGGGGGGCACGGGTGGCCCAGTCGTCTAAGGCGCTGTGCTGTGCAGAGTTGCGTCCCTTGGGCACGCCAGAAACCTATGATTGTGGGTTCGAATCACGGTTCGCCCCGATTATGTTTCTAGGTTTGTCAGCCCCATACCCGTGCTCGTGGATTTCACTTAAGTGGTAAACGTCTGAGACGTGCTTCACTTCGGGCTTTCCTCCCACATTAAGCTGACACGCCGCGATATAACTGGAACACTGTTTAAAGCGGTGTTAAACACAACTCACTCACTCACCCACACATCCCCTGAATCCACACAAAGAGACAGATTGGCACGCGTTCTACACCTGAATACCAACATGGAAACAATGACGGTACGAAGCACCTGATCCCCACACAGTCACAGGGCAAGTGGGCACGTGTTCTACTTGTGATCCCCACACACAGACAGTCACAGGTCAAGTGGGCACCTGTTCTTCCTGTGATTCCCACACGGAGACAGTCACAGGTCAATTGGGCACCTGTTCTTCCTGTGATCCCAACACGGAGACAGTCACAGGTCAATTGGGCACCTGTTCTTCCTGTGATCCCCACACGGAGACAGTCACAGGTCAATTGGGCACCTGTTCTTCCTGTGATCCCCACACGGAGACAGTCACAGGTCAATTGGGCACCTGTTCTTCCTGTGATCCCCACACGGAGACAGTCACAGGTCAAGTGGGCACCTGGTCTTCCTGTGATTCCCACACGGAGACGGTCACAGGTCAAGTGGGCACCTGGTCTTCCTGTGATCCCCACACGGAGACTGTAATAGGGCAATTGGGCACCTATTCTACCCCTGAATCCACACAGTGAGACTGTGACAGGGCAATCGGGCACCCGTTCGACCCCGTAATCCACACAATGAGACTATCACAGGCAAATTGAGCAACTGTTCTACCTGTGATCCCTACATGGAGACTGGCACAGGGCAATTGGGCACCTTTTCTACCTGTGATCCCTACATGGAGACTGGCACAGGGCAATTGGGCACCTTTTCTACCTGTGATCCCTACACGGAGACTGGCACAGGTCAAGTTGCCACCTGTTCTTCCTGTGATCCCCACACGGAGACTGGCACAGGGCAATTGGGCACCCGTTCGACCCCTTAATCCACACAATGAGACTGTCACAGGGCAAGTGGGCACCTGTTCTACCTGTGAACCCACACTGAGACTGTCACAGGGCAATTGGGCACCCGTTCGACCCCTTAATCCACACACTGAGACAGTCACAGGGCAATTGGGCACCTGTTCTACCTGTGATCCCCACCCGGAGACTGTAATAGGGCAATTGGGCACCCCAGGCATGTTCCCAAAGAGCTGAGAGCACAACATTAACACAGACTATACCAGTTACTACCCGTTTGACCTGGATTTTACAAGGACCGGGGCCCTTTATATCTGACCCTGAATCCAAACCAGGTGAGCATTGAATCCCTCACAAGGACAACAAATTAATGAAAACAAAACCTCATAAAACCGTGCTGTCTGGACAACACCATTAAATTATACTATATTATTAAAACACAAAAGGACGGTTAAACATTTTCTGATCATGTTTAAGTTTCCATCACCAAACATCCAAGACAATGACGTTGAGATATTCTGGGTGGTGCTTGGGCAAAACTGGAAAATTAAATTTACCCCAGGCTTTACAACATATTGTTCGCTGGACCTGAGGGATGTCCTGTCGCTACCAAAAATCCCAACACCGTATAATTCGGAAATATCCTTTAATTCGTTTGTGGTATTGAAAAATACATTGGTGAAAAAAGATGACAGTTACACACGTGACATCCCTATTATATATTTCCTTTCCTCGTGAATTAAAATCACTCAGTTGACCAGGTTAACGTAAATTCGTGTATTACAGCTCATCCAATGTTCGGAAGCACAGGCAGTTGCCCAGTAAAGGTGTACACGGTCTTTCTGGTGGGCGTAGGGGTTGGTGTCTTTGTTGTCGCAGGCGAATCAGACTTTGTGTGAACACCGGGAGTAAGAGTTTTGTCACCAGGTGGTGTGGAAGTTAAAGAATGCCCAGACGCAGCATTTGACGTCTGGCTTGTTCCTGATGCAAGAACATCTGCGATCCAGTCGTTGATCATGGTTTCCAACAGCCTCAGTGGCACAGCCCCGGCACTGAGGACAACGCCATGGAAATCACGGATGTCGAACTTCGAGGCTGAGAAGTGAAATAATTACAGCTTGCAATGTAAGACCTCATGCTACATTCATCATTGAGCCAGGTTAATCGGGGAGTGCTATTTGTGTGGCATCTTTTTTCTCTGCATTTGGAAGTCTTTTAAAAGATCACCTGGCACTACTGGTCGTGATAAAGCACGTATATTGTATATTCTATTAAATAACCATGTTTAATATTTTCATACCACAATTGTATCGTCTGGTAGGCCACAATATATAAACAAACAAACCGTTCGAGACATCTGTGTACATCAACTGCCGACGAATGTGATTCATATGAAGCATGTCTTCAGGTGAGTGAGTGAGTGAGTATGGTTTTACGCCGTTTTTTAGCAATATTCCAGCAAAAAATCACGGCGGCGGACACAAATATCACGGCCGGGGACACAGAAATTGGCTTCACACATTGTATCAATGTGAGGAATCGAACCGGGGCTTCGGCGTGACAACGCTCTAACCACTAGCCTATCCCACCACCTCTCTTCAGGTGAGAAAGAAGGGAACAAAAATTATGATTTCAAAAGTTGGAATTTGACGTCCAAAGAAGGTGAGAATGAGTGTTTAGTAATGAGCTGGACGGAGTTGAAGTTCTAATAATTAATGGGTTATGGCCTTATGGCCGAATTATATACTATTGCAGATATGTAATATCTCTGATACATACACGTCATTTTCTTCACCTGGTGAAATTTACAAATACACAAATATGAAATCAGACAAATATGATGTTTGGTCTTGCTGTTATTACACACATTTGATGCATTTGTATCCATTGCAAATGTTTTAGTTTTATTGCAAAATAGGATATCATGCATACCCAGCGCAGATGCAGCTTTCTCTCTCAGAGCCCGGATCTTAAGCTCTCCTATTTTGTATGCGCATGCCTGACCAGGCCACGTGATATAGCGGTCAATCTCGTTCTCCAGATTCCCTCCACTCAGAGCATTGTATTCCTGCATGTAGCTGATAGCCCTGGTGCGTGTCCATCTGCATTTGAATAAGAAGAGTCGATTGCGTATGAATGCTAACAATCGTTGGTATTTATTATTGCTACGGGTACAGCGACTGAGGATCGGGTGGTCAGGTCATTGTGTGCCGATTGTGTGGAACTATGCTCATGATTCTAGTCACTTTATTTGTTTATTTGTTTGTTTGTTTTTTATTTAACGCACCACCCAGCAGTATTCCAGCTATATGTCGGCGATCTGTAAATAATCGAATCTGCAACAGACAATGAGCATCGATATCTACGCATTTTGGATACGATGACATGCATCAACCAAACCAGCGAGCCTGACCACCCGATCCCGTTAGTCACCTCTTACAACAAGCATGGGTTGCTGAAGACCAATTCTAAACCGGACCTTCACGGGTCAGTCACTTTAATGTCTGGTCCGTCTCGAGTATTTACAGTCTCGAATATATCTGAGTGCGACGTTAAACAGTCTTCGCTCAATCAGTCGCATCGTGTTTCTCCACAGGTTGAAAACACGGTCCGGTTCTACTTTCAACATTCTGGTTAATGATTATATTCATTTAAAACGTATTACAAGGTCAACTAAATATTGTGTTCCCAGCTACCACTCGTGTTATTTCCCTTGTCTTTGTGGGGGTAGGTCACTCTAACACTTGAGTGTATAGCCACATGTAATTCCATGTCAGCATGGCTCGTGGTATATCCATGTGGTACGCGTTGCTATTGTCCTGTGGTAGAAGTATATGTACCCCATGAAGTGAAGTCCGGTGTCCACAACAAGCCGACAGGCTCTGAAGATTTCGTTACTGTATCGACCCATACTGAAACATAAACAAAAGCGCAATCTGTAATATCATGAATAGGACCGTCTCCGTGGTGTAGTGGTAGAGTGTCTGCCCAAAGAGCGGAAGGTCAGGGTTCGATCCCCGGTCGTGTCATATCATAAGACGTTAAAAGATGGTACTTGTCGGTGGCCTGCCTCGGCATGAAGTGGCTAAAACAAGGACTGGTCGGCTCGGAGTCAGTATACTGTGTCTGAGTGGGGTATTCACTGCGGCATGGTATCTCAGTGGGCTATAAAATCGGCATCAGTCCGGACTAGTACACGCAGCCACACACACACACGTGCATGCACGTCGATACATAATTTAAGTGCAACAATCTTGAACGCGGCGTGCTCTCTTTATATTGGTATTCCAGTGTATATGAACATGTGATAAGTACAAGCAATGCTTTTTTTATGGTTACAAGATCGTAGATTCTCACAGTTCATAGTCATCTTCATAGAGTCCCAGCTCCTCCCCCAGAGATTCAGCATAGAGAGCCCATCCCTTCATAAACAGAAACTATCTACATGAACAACTCTGTCTGAACATTTGGTCAACGAAAGGTTTTACAAAAATCTGTCGTCATCGTGTAGGTCATTTAAAAAGGTGGAAGGTTATTTTCAGGGCCCTTAAAAATGTTGATGCTATCAGATGACATATACAGTTTAAATATAACCCTAGTGCTTCCGGATTATAATATTGGATGGAGTATAATAGCCCACATGGAGACTTTTCAGGCATTTTGTATGATGACACACAACGTCTGATAAAGAGTCTTGTCACATGAGGACACATAACGTCTGATAAAGAGGCTTGTTACATGATGACACATAACGTCTGATAAAGAGGCTTGTCATATGATGACACGTAACGTCTGCTAAAGAGACTTGTTACATGATAACACACAGTGTCTGATAAAGAGGCTTGTTACATGATGACACATAACGTCTGATAAAGAGGCTTGTTACATTATGAGACACAATACGTCTGATAAAGAGGCTTGTTACACGATGACACACAACGTCTGATAAAGAGGCTAGTTACATGATGACACACAACGTCTGATAAAGAGGCTTGTCACATGATGACACACAACGTCTGATAAAGAGGCTTGTTACATGATGACACACAACGTCTGATAAAGAGGCTTGTTACATGATGACACACAACGTCTGATAAAGAGGCTTGTTACATGATGACACACTGACACACAACGTCTGATAAAGAGGCTTGTTACATGATGACACACAACGTCTGATAAAGAGGCTTGTCACATGATGACACACAACATCTGATAAAGAGGCTTGTTACATGATGACACACAACGTCTGATAAAGAGGCTTGTTACATGATGACACACAACGTCTGATAAAGAGGCTTGTTACATGATGACACACAACATCTGATAAAGAGGCTTGTTACATGATGACACACAACGTCTGATAAAGAGGCTTGTTACATGATGACACACAACGTCTGATAAAGAGGCTTGTTACATGATGACACACAACGTCTGATAAAGAGGCTTGTTACATGATGACACACAACGTCTGATAAAGAGGCTTGTCACATGATGACACACAACGTCTGATAAAGAGGCTTGTCACATGATGACACACAACGTCTGATAAAGAGGCTTGTCACATGATGACACACAACGTCTGATAAAGAGGCTTGTTACATGATGACACACAACGTCTGATAAAGAGGCTTGTCACATGATGACACACAACGTCTGATAAAGAGGCTTGTTACATGATGACACACAACGTCTGATAAAGAGGCTTGTTACATGATGACACACAACGTCTGATAAAGAGGCTTGTCACATGATGACACACAACGTCTGATAAAGAGGCTTGTCACATGATGACACACAACGTCTGATAAAGAGGCTTGTTACATGATGACACACAACGTCTGATAAAGAGGCTTGTTACATGATGACACACAACGTCTGATAAAGAGGCTTGTCACATGATGACACACAACGTCTGATAAAGAGGCTTGTTACATGATGACACACAACGTCTGATAAAGAGGCTTGTTACATGATGACACATAACGTCTGATAAAGAGGCTTGTCACATGATGACACATAACGTCTGATAAAGAGGCTTGTTACATGATGACACACAACGTCTGATAAAGAGGCTTGTCACATGATGAACCACAACGTCTGATAAAGAGGCTTGTTACATGATGACACACAACGTCTGATAAAGAGGCTTGTTACATGATGACACACAACGTCTGATAAAGAGGCTTGTTACATGATGACACACAACGTCTGATAAAGAGGCTTGTTACATGATGACACACAACGTCTGATAAAGAGGCTTGTTACATGATGACACACACGGGTTTTGTCCGCTAGGAATTTGGAAGAAAATGTTTACATCTGCACCACAAAGTAACAGATATAAATATTCACTCATTCAGTCCTGTGTTTTTACCTCTACATACGAGGAATATCCTGGGTAGGAGAACGGTATGGGGTAGAAGGCACCGGACAGGTCCTCTTTTCGGAAGTCCGGAAGATTTGATGTCTGCTGGTATATGAACTGTACAGACAACACAAACAACGTTTCACTCGTGGCATTTTTAGTCGACTCGCAAAACAACACAAAACAAACTATACAATATCCTAGGAGGAGCACACTGATATTTCTCTGATTTTACCAAGTAGCTTGCTCGTTCTTGACCAGGTCGCCACAATTCACTGGGTACACACTACATTTTATATGTAACTTCCCTAGTTTGGCAAAATGTTCCCGACACTAATGCGGCACTAACGCGGTATTATCGCGACACTTTGGGGGCATTGACGCGAAACTATTGCGCAATTTCTGTGATAATATTTTACAAGATCGCGTCACTTTCGCGGCACCTTTGCGCCACCTTCGAGTCACTATCGCAGAATCTTTGTCACGTTTTAACATGTTGGCGTTACAACATCAATGTTGCTGCAAGGACCGACAAGTCGTAAATCCAGATTTACCCCAATTATCATCATTGATCAGTGGTTTGAAAACTAAAGTGATAAACAATCTGTACCTGCAGGTGGTGTCCAGGGACTCCTTCATGCAGAGCATCTCCCACCATGATGAAGCTGTCACTGATGAGGAGAGGAATACATTAGCCTTTCAGGCGCTTAACATCTTGACGTCTCGGCACCGACTATATTTCTAAACTGACATGTCAAATATGAAAAACATGTCCAATGGGTATGTTTAATTCATAGACAGCAATACAGTCGACTTGCAAAACGACACAGCAATGCTTGACTTCTTAAGATAGGATACCGTATATGCCAAAACTGTTTACATACGGTCTTATATTCGTACCGGATTCATACTGTGCATAATGTAAATGTTCAGTATCGTCAGTATTAGAAAAGTTGCATCAAACGGGAACATAATCAAAACATATGATTCAACGTAAAAGCAGTTAATATATTAGTATCTACATATTTAATACCCTATTTTATACTCGCACCTGATGAAGTATTAAGTTCCTACTACGATAACAGTTTGAAAAATATATTTTTCTCTAACTAACTACTACAAAACTATCCTTACGTTTCATTGGGCCTGAAGACATTGGCCTGGAACTCGGCCTGTCGGGACCCGTCAGAGGACCCGGGCATGTACTGGGCCGGCGGTCCGTCATTACCCATCGCTGTCACTCTGGGGGAGAAAGCAAATCCCGTATGAAGAATGTGTAGCCGGAGTAACACAGCCTAGTAATATAGATGTACAGGGACTGCTTGACCAGGTCAAAGTGGCTGTACATAGGTTTAAAATGACCTCTATTTAAGACGTATGCATTTGATTTGCGCTGACTGTTACAAATTCTAAAAATTAATTGTCATGTTTGAAGCGGAATTGTGATATTCTTTGTATTTTAGAAACATAACAATACAGCCACTCCCCATTAAACCGGATGATAATTGTTTAGAACATTCTACACAGACATGCACACGAGAACCATCATACATACACACGACCACACACGCATCTCTCTCTCTCTCTCTCTCTCTCTCTCTCTCTCTCTCTCTCTCTCTCTCTCTCTCTCTCTTCTCTCTCTCTCTCTCTCTCTTTCTCTCTCTCTCTCTATCTCTCTCTCATACACACAATTTCACACACCTGCACATACAATCAAACACATCACACATGTGCATACACACAACCCCACACACAAGCACAACCAACAACATGATCGCACACAATCCCTCTCACATACATACACCATCCCACAAACCATCTCACACACAGGCATACACACGATCTCTCTCGATCTCGCTTTGCTGCCGATGTCATATGATGCATGTTCAGCAATAACACTTGAATTGCTTCTTTCTTATCAATACATAAACGTGTGAGCCAACGTGTAACACAGGCAAGATGTCCTACTTGACTTTATGCTGAGGAATGTTCTTGAAGACTTTGGGCAGAGCAGGGTACAACCTGTTGTAGAGGATATCCTTGTACTTGGCAATGATCTCATCCTGAATAAGTGAATGTTGATTAGTTAAGTATAGAGTGAAAGGGGGTTTGTCTAAAATGGTGAGACGATTTATGCCTTAGATCCCATTGACTGTCTATGGTTAGACATTATGATAACGACATGTCTGAAACCGAGACATTATTTCCGAGTATTTGAGGTAGTCGTTAACTGCGAGACCGATATACATAATAAACAGCAGACATCCAAAGTAGTGTTTATAGGACTTGAACCAGACTTGGGAGGTACGTCCGACGTGAGGATGTTATTGGAAGTATTGGGTGTCATATGTATCAAGGGTTTAAACCCTCGATGAGAAAGTGAAAATATCCGTTTGCTAAACTGTGAACATTTTCCGGCACACTTTCACGGCACACTGTTTCTGACTTACTGCTCATGGTCCTTAAATAATGAATCACAAATCTGACACCATGCTTCGGGGAAGTATTGGCCTCTGGATTGTGCTTTAGAACTTACGGCAGTCTTAAAGTGAAACCTCGGATCTCGTCTCAACATGGTGAAATATTCAGATATTGTTCCTTTAAAGTTCTGCTTCATCATAATCTGAAGAAAAAGAACAAACATTGTTGCTAACAAGAAACTTACCCTTGGTGTTTATGCCAATCATTGATGTTTGATATACACGTACATACTATATACTATACATGTGTACATCATATACTTTATACAATATACTGTATCCCCGACATATTTTGGGCAAAATGAATGAGTTGAGTGAGTGAAATCATTGGTATAGCATGGTACGCTATATTTTCGCGGTAGTTAATTTATAATGGATCGTAATGGCGCACGCTTACTAACTAAATATGTCATTCGCAACATGTTTCTTGTTCTTTGTTCAACATTTTATGACACATCAATTAGGATTGATCGATGCTGATTTTCTCCAACGAGTTCGGTAAATAAAGTACCTGTCATTAACGACTCAAAGGCGGGCGTCTCTATATTATAGTATGAAACGTGTAGATTATGTGCTGTACATCGCTTCCTGTTTTGGATTATGCATAATCGGTATGCATACGACGTGGGTTTGGTCAAGGGATTTTGTCCAAACAAGGGGTTCTTTTCTAATCAATTTGGAATGAAGGTAGGGATAATTTCATTTTAAAAATATTCCAGAAACTATCATAAAAAGGTTAATGTTTGTCCTTACGAGCACCCGTGACATACCGCAATGAGTCCTGTGTTTTATCAAGCAATGAAATATCGTGCTTAGGTTTGCAAAAGTAAACGATCGACAGGGGCTGTGAATTACGAGATTTACCGCTAATATAGAGTCATACTATATATTGTGTCGATCTATAGATAATCGGGTCTGGACCATGCAGCCGAGTGGTCGACAGTATGAACAACAACAATGCGATCTGAGCACGATGCCACATAATAAGTCCGGTCACAACTTGAAACCACCAAAACCATATTAGTCGACTTTGACGACAAACATGGAATCCCCGGGATCTAATCTGCCCCGAATCCCAACAGGCAATTTCATTGTTTGAAATATTCAACTTGACTAGTTTCTTACGTCTTTCATTTTCCTACTAATCCTGGCAACTTCCGTTAGGCCAAGTTGGTGCACTTGTCCCGGTGAACTGTCAACTGTCAGATGCCATCTGAGACAGTTGGTGTAGTAGTTGCCCCCCTGGTTGAGTCCCCCCACGCCATAGGACCCACGAGCGTGAGGGACGTACCCCTGCAACACATAGCAGACTCACTTGGGCACCGCGGAAATACTGACTGTCGAACATTGTATCGGTATGCATACATTGAATCATACAATATGTATACACGTGATTGTATCCTAATGTATACACTGAGGTATACACATGGGATTATACAATATGCATACACTAGAGTGTATCAATGTGTATGTACCGGGTTATATTGGTATGTATACATTGGATTATATCCGTATATGTATGAATTTGGATTGTATTAATATGCATACACTGGGCTATATAATGTGTATACATTGGATCATACAATTGGATGATACACTATGTATACACTGGAGTTTACAATAGATTATATTGGAGCATACACTGTGCATACACTGGATTATAGAATTGATTACACAGGAGCATACAATGTGCATACACTGGATTATACAATAGATTACATGGGAGCATACAATGTGCATACACTGGATTATAGAATAGATTACACAGGAGCATACAATGTGCATACACTGGATTATACAATAGATTACATAGGAGCATACAATGTGCATACGCTGGATTATAGAATAGATTACACAGGAGCATACAATGTGCATACACTGGATTATACAATAGATTACATAGGAGCATACAATGTGCATACACTGGATTATACAATAGATTACACAGGAGCATACAATGTGCATACACTGGATTATAGAATAGATTACACAGGAGCATACAATGTGCATACACTGGATTATACAATAGATTACATAGGAGCATACAATGTGCATACACTGGATTATAGAATAGATTACACAGGAGCATACAATGTGCATACACTGGATTATACAATAGATTACATAGGAGCATACAATGTGCATACACTGGATTATACAATAGATTACATAGGAGCATACAATGTGCATACACTGGATTATAGAATAGATTACACAGGAGCATACAATGTGCATACACTGGATTATACAATAGATTACATAGGAGCATACAATGTGCATACACTGGATTATACAATAGATTACATAGGAGCATACAATGTGCATACACTGGATTATAGAATAGATTACACAGGAGCATACAATGTGCATACACTGGATTATACAATAGATTACATGGGAGCATACAATGTGCATACACTGGATTATAGAATAGATTACACAGGAGCATACAATGTGCATACACTGGATTATACAATAGATTACATGGGAGCATACAATGTGCATACACTGGATTATAGAATAGATTACACAGGAGCATACAATGTGCATACACTGGATTATACAATAGATTACACAGGAGCATACAATGTGCATACACTGGATTATACAATAGATTACATGGGAGCATACAATGTGCATACACTGGATTATAGAATAGATTACACAGGAGCATACAATGTGCATACACTGGATTATACAATAGATTACACAGGAGCATACAATGTGCATACACTGGATTATACAATAGATTACATGGGAGCATACAATGTGCATACACTGGATTATAGAATAGATTACACAGGAGCATACAATGTGCATACACTGGATTATACAATAGATTACATAGGAGCATACAATGTGCATACACTGGATTATAGAATAGATTACACAGGAGCATACAATGTGCATACACTGGATTATACAATAGATTACATAGGAGCATACAATGTGCATACATTGGATTATACAATAGACTTCACAGGAGCATACAATATGCCTACACTGGATTATACAATAGACTACACAGGAGCATACAATATGCCTACACTGGATTATACAATAGACTACACAGGAGCATACAATATGCCTACACTGGATTATATAATAGACTACACAGAAGCATACAATATGCCTACACTGGATTATATAATAGATTACACAGGACATACAATATGCCTACACCTACATCTTACTGTGAACTTGAATGATAATTCGGAAGGACAATAGGGAACAAGGGGTTTGCTTTGAACGTATAATCAATTCTAAAGAATGAAATATTTATTTGCACTTACATTGATGATAAATTGTTTTAGCGCTCTGAAGGCATCTATGAGGTTTTTGGATGCATTCTTGGCTTTCTCTCTCATTTCTAACCTGGAAAAGATTTAGTTACACATTCAGGTACATGTATCTCATTACACAGGTACCTTGTCGTTACATTATCACACAGGTACCTTCAACTTCTCATTACATTATCACACAGGTACCTTGTCATTACATTATCACACAGGTACCTTCAACTTCTCATTACATTATCACACAGGTACCTTGTCATTACATTATCACACAGGTACCTTGTCATTACATTATCACACAGGTACCTTGTCATTACATTATCACACAGGGTCCTTCAACTTGTCATTACATTTTCACACAGGTACCTTTTCGTTACATTATCACACAGGTACGTTGTCATTACATTATCACACAGGTACCTTGTCATTACATTATCACACAGGTACCTTCAACTTGTCATTACATTATCACACAGGTACCTTGTCATTACATTATCACACAGGTACCTTGTCATTACATTATCACACAGGTACCTTGTCCTTACATTATCACACAGGTACCTTGTCATTGCATTATCACACAGGTACCTTGTCATTACATTATCACACAGGATACCTTGTCATTACATTATCACACAGGTACCTTCAACTTGTCATTACATTATCACACAGGTACCTTGTCATTACATTATCACACAGGTACCTTGTCATTACATTATCACACAGGTACCTTCAACTTGTCATTACATTTTCACACAGGTACCTTGTCATTACATTATCACACAGGTACCTTGTCATTACATTATCACACAGGTACCTTGTCATTACATTATCACACAGGTACCTTGTCATTACATTATCACACAGGTACCTTGTCATTACATTATCACACAGGTACCTTGTCATTACATTATCACACAGGTACCTTGTCCTTACATTATCTGCGAAATTTCAGATGATCGTTACTGAAGTTTAAAGAAAACCATGCTTACTTTTCGGATTCAGGAATACTCAGTTTGTCCAGATCGGATAGGAAGGGTTTGTAGTAGACAAAAGCAGTGGGGTCCTCTTTAAGGAGGTCGTCGATCTGACCAGGAACCTTCGTCTTATTAGAAACAAAGCATGATGTTATGTTGTCGTCATTTCACGGTGACATCGATATTGTGTATTATAGTTTATGCAGTTACACTATGAAGCAAATAAAGTACTTACTATGTAAGTGAGTGAGTGAGTTATATCACGGTGTGTCACTTTAATGTGGGAGGAAGCTCGAAGTGATGCACGTCTCAGACATTAGCAACTTTAGTGAAACCCACGAGCACGAATATGGTGCTGACATACCTAGAAACATAATCGTAGCGAACCGGGATCCGAACCAACAATCATAAGTTTTTGGCGTTCCCAAGGGACGCAACTCTGGACAGCTAATTGCGACGCCTCAGAAGACTGGGCCACCCGCGCCTTAACGTCCCAGCCCCAACCCCCCAACCTCTGATCACAGGACTGTATGATGATTTACCATTGAATAGATGTTGTTTGTTCTTCCCAGTCGTGCTGATTCCGTCATCAAGGTAATCTCGTCTCTTATCTGAAGGAATGAAACAGTTAGAGAACATATCCTACCATGTGTAGCATATAACCTTTAACTGAGTATCTAGGAACTGATGTGTTACATTTTGATGACTTGCAGTAACATATACTTGTCTTAAGAGGCGATTATGTAGATAGGGTTGTAAGGTGGTGACATGCTAGATTGCGTTTCGCCGACGACGTGGGATGTTGCTCATGATATCAGTCACTGGTTTGTCTGGCGGAGACTCGTTATTTACAGAACGCTGTGATAAAGTTGATTTATTGCTGACTCAGGCGTTAAACAACAATAAAACCAAACATCACGTTGATGAACGGAGACACACAGACTCTTTAACCGTTTACCTACAGCTAGAATTAAGGCAATGTAAAATTTCAAGTATGTTGGGTCTGTCAGCTTAAAGTGACTCAATTTTCGAACACAAAATTGGCGGATCCTGTATCATCAAAGTGACGTAAGTTTGCATCGCGCAACATGGATCCTTAGACCACTGGGCCACCCGTGTCCCCAAAAGTTAAATTAATGATACGATCAACTTTAATTTTTCAAGTGTTCATAATGTTGATAACGGTAGATTAATATCTTGGTGATGGTTTTGTGCCGTTTTTAGCAATATTCCAGCAATATTAGGGCGTACCCATGTAGGGATCTGAACCCGGTCCTTCAGTGTGACTAGCGAACGCTTTAACAACTAGGCTATCCCACCGCCCCGGTAGTTAATTAGTCCCATCCCTTTGATACATGATGATCAAAACCCACCTGTTGGGGATAGCCGTCGATTCTGCTGATGAAGTTCAAAAAGTCCAATTTGGTCTCAAATCTTGTAATCTTCAGGAGAGATTCAGGGTCTACTTGATTGCCCTCAAGAAAGTTGATAGGGTTAAGTGCACCGTATCTGGTAAAGAGAGGCAATTTTTGTCAACACTTCCCCCGTTGAACGTTGCTAATGTTGGAAGTCCTACATTGTCAGTCGTGCATTCATGTGTCACGGCTTCGGCCTTTACTTCATTATAACGTGATGAGTCTCCTCAGTGTGGAAGGAAAGACCATCTTCCCGAGGCACGGGGGTTAACTGACTATAAAAGTCCAGTTTCCGCCCTTGCCGAACTAGGCTGGAAGTCCGGAGTTATATTTAGGCTTGACCAACGAGTCCATGCATAGTCCAATAAAAAATCCCATAACAAACTAGACATCCGGTTCGTCAACAACATGGATTTCAACGTACATATGACGATCGACTGCGGGATTTACAAGCATGTGTACCGTCAACTGGGCGTCGACAGATATTTTGCAAATTTCTTCATGTGTTGAATCAAGGTGCTCAAGTGATTTGATGCACCTCACGTGGTCTTGACAGGGCAAATGCAAGTGATATGAGAGATGGAATCTGATTGGTCAATAGGAGGGACAGAGAAGGGACATCATTAGTAATAGCCACTAGTGGAGTTACGATCGAGGCCAGAATTTCCAGCCTAATTCGGCAAGGGTGGAAACTGGACTTTTATAGAAGTTAACTCCCTTGCCTCGGGAAGATGAGGAAAGGAGGGAGTGACGTTGTTGTAGGTCTAACCCAGAACCCGACTCAAGGTCGAAACTGCTGCACTAAGGCCTTTCGGACAGTCGTGCTCTTGTAGTTACGTAACACACATGTTGTGTCACTTTGTCTAACACAAAACCCGCACACACAATGCCCTTGTTAATCTGGACCTTGTCAATAATTACTGAAAAATTTCTTTAAAAATACATATTGATTCACATTTTCACTTGTTTGTCGAGGTTGTGTCTTTTAAAGGTTTGGCAGAAGATGCGAATGCAAAAACACTACGAATACATACTGAGATACGTCATTGATAGCATTGTGGGATTGTCGGCTTTTAAAGTGATTTTGATTCCTACATGTCAGCTTAAGTACGGAGTCTTTTTAACACTGGTAATAATTACTGTTAAATAGTTACTGTAAAATAATATTTCTTCTTATTTCCCGACAAAGGTTGTTTGGTGAAGGAATTTAATTTCTATTTCATTCTGCTAACATTGAAAACCTATCATGGCCGTTGTAAGGATTAGTGTAATTTCAATGCATCAACGTGAATTTAATTAAACATTTTGATTTGTTTGATTTGAGAGTAAAATAGACATAGCTCACAGTCTCCATTGATATCCCCGCGACACGGTGGTGAGTGTGTCGTTCAGGACGGCGTAGTTGTACCGTTGTTGTCTGGGCAGAGAGTTGTAGTCGATCTTACCTAGACTCACCAGAAACTCATCTACCTTCGCCTTGAGGAGTTAAAACAAGATTTACAGTCACCTCAATGGCTAGGAAGGAGAATCAGAATAGCCAATTTCATCATAATCAGATCTTAGTTCCCGCTACCACTAAACAAAGATTTGAGGACATCCCATTACGGGTCATGTGAGAACGACCTTTTTCGAGTTTTACGGCGTTTGTTTCAATTTTGCTACTTCCATTCCGGACAGCGCTTTGAAAAATATTGATTCTAAATTTGAAAACTGAACAAAACAACTCTGGAATGTCAAATAGATTGTTGATACTGTATAGCAGTACTTCCCACGGGCAATGGAAAGTCTCTTCCGTTTCAAATCTGTATCCCATTGAGGCGACAAAGTGACGTACAGCCCGTACTTGTCGTTCGGAATACCCCGTGCAAAGTATTGCGAGGTTGCACGAAAAGAAAACACATTCTGTTTGTCACTTTCCCGATCGGGTAAGCGACGCTCTGATTGGTCGGATGAAAGGTCGTTCTGACGTGAGGATGTCATCCTATTTTGTTTAGCGGTAGCAAGAACTATAAGATCTGATTTTTAATGAGATTGTAGAATAGCTCGACATTAACCTAAACTGGTCGTAGGATGAAACTGAAATGGATCGGGTGGTTAGGCAGAGTGAGTGAGTGAGTGAGAAACGGTATTACAGATATATCACGGCGTTTCAGTTTAATGTGGGAGGAAAGTCCGAAGTGATGGACGTCTCAGACATTTACCACTTTAGTGAAACCCACGAGCACCGGTTTGGTGCTGACGAACCTAGATACATAATCGGTGCGAACCGAGATTCGAACCCACAACCATGGGTTTCTAATTAGGACCATTATCTTATTAAAGAACTTAGATTTGAGAGATATTTGCGTCATTGTAAATAGCAGTAGATACCTTTGTGAAATCGAACTCTGCTAGACCCACACTGTCCACTTTACCGTCGTAGTCGTGCACGTTGAGGTAGGTGGACATCTCCGGGGAGTCCTTCAGTCGCCACTGGTAATACTGGTCAAACACTGACCTCAAGGCGCTGACCTCATCGCCTACGTGAAAGTCGACAAGAAGTGTAATATACTGATTGAAGCAAATCAGGGAACAATATAAAATATAGGGAATAAGCTTTACTGAGTACATTGAAAGAGCGTGCATACACATTCAACACGTCAGAGTCAAATGTTGAGATGTGTTTGTGCATTGCTTACAACGCGTATTTGATCGACAAGGCTGGGAACCTATGATAGCATATCATTTACTGAGTCGAAAACAAAGTAGTACTTTCAGAGGATTTCAGTCTACCATGTCAAGTAATTGGAGGGCTAGTGGTGTTACGGAGACAGTTAAACGTGTAATCAATTTTAGAAAGAAATTTAGGCGTCCGTGTGCCAAGCACCCATTTTGATGACCATATTAATTCTTTGAAAAAGGATGAAGGTTCTATCTTATACAAGTAGAAAAGGATAATAATTTCTTTCAGTTAACAATGAATACATGACATGTAAAAGTGGTTTGATTAATCAATAAAAAAGAGTATTATTAAAGTGTAATTAATGACGAAAACAATTTTATAACGATGAATGCATGCCATCTCAGCAACAACAACCACCAACCCAACCCCACTTCATCCCCCCGCCAAACCCAACCCAACCCCCTACCCCCAACCCCCAACCCCCAACCCTCTGTCAGAACATGAAAGCGTCCGTGTACAAACTTCACTGTTGACGAATGATGATGCTCAGCTGAATGCAATATCCCCGATTTGTTCACATAGACAGAAAGAAATAACTCACGAGAATCTCAATACAAATGATAGGTACAACATGCTCACCACGACTGGACCATTATCTAATTAAAGAACTTAAATTTGAGAGACATTTGTGTTCACGTTACGTTTGAAGAGAGTTTGTATTTAAAAGGTTATAAACGTGTGCTTACATATGTTCGCTCTTTTACATCTTTCTTCTTCACCTGTCATTTTCTGTTTGTGACTCACCAGTTTATGAATTCTGACAAGACTAGCAGTTCTAACAATCACCATATGACTTACCTGTAGTTTGACTGATGAACAAGATACCAGCGATAACACATGTACACAACATCGCAGATGTACCCTCGTTGCTCGGACCTGAAGGTAAACTCTAGCTTATGGACGATGACTCCTGCAAGAACACACATCTCAGCCAAAAAGGAAATAAAGACAACGATTATGTCCCTGGTAAATACTTTATTCCAAGGAATCCAGGATTTTAAAAAAAGGTAATCACAAAATTTCATAGCAGACGTTCGAGACCGACTTTTTTATATCTTGGTGAGGGCCTGAGATTTTATCCCAAACAATATATTGTCCCCGAAAATTCGAGAAAAATATCATTATGCTTCAGAGTGTTGAAAAAAAGAAAGTATCTGCTTAAAAACGTACACATTACATTCCGATACAAAATCCCACACAAACACCACCCCAGAAAAGCAAATGGTCTGTCCCGGAGGGTGATCTCCGGTTCTATGATATAAATCAGGAGTAACTAAGTCAGTGTATGGCTTTACTGTTCGTGAGAATGGCTCATGTCAGATATAACGAGCTGACTTAAATTCATGATAGTAGAAGATAAAAGCGACAAAACCTTTTCCATATTCATACGGAATCTCTGCCAGAAGCTTATGATTCACTATCAATTAGTGATGATACCAGGTGTTCGCGAAAAGGAGAGCGTATCCTGCTCAACCAGGTGGCACTCGTCACAAACACATGCAAAGGCTTTTAATTACAAATGCCATACCTGTACTGCAGTGGTCACTCCAGTGTTGTGTACACAGCCGCCACAAATTCCTGTTGATAAGCGGCACAACACGTGTGCATTTCCCACAATACCAGGTGTGACAAGTTCGAAAACTTGACTTATCTAATCTCGCTAAGGTCCTGTTTGTAGTGAGCAGGATGTTTGGACAATACATCCTGCTATGGATACAAGAAATTCTGTTATTACGAACCTTATCATAATCCCTTACAAATGGGAGCTTTGTTGTTTACTGTTTAGTATTTACCAAGAAAGTATATCACCACTCATGACCTTTCGTATCACTTAATTAATAGCTGGGGTCGGGGTTGGGTGATTCATCTATGGCGTCGCAATTTGCCGTGCCAGAATTTTATGCTCCCCTTTTATGTGTCTAGGTTTGTCAGCACCATACCATGCTGACACATATTTCGGCATTATTTCTTTACACGTTCAGGACAGTCTCCTGGAGCACTCAACTGTTGGAATAACGGTTCTGAATAAATCTCCATGCCGTGATGGTCGACTAAAATTAGGGATCGGGTGGTCAGGATCGCTGACCTGGTTGACTGCCTGTCATTAGTGGATTCTTATCTGGTCCAGATATACAGGCTACTGTAATATCATTGGAATATTGCTGAAAGTGGTCATCAAACGGGCTTTGTTCGCAACCATTTAATTCTGCCTATCTGAACATTATGTAACATTTATAATTTATGTATTTTTAAATGCAGAAACACAAATGTTTAAAAAATTGAATTATGTTCCCGTGTTTTGGGTGAAAAATTGACTTGCCTTTGCATGTGTTTGTGACAGGTGCCAGTGGTGAGGCAGGATATGCTCACCTTTTCGCGAACACCGGGTATGATCACTATTTGGTAGTGATTCATAAACACATGCGTATAATTGGAATCGTACAATATTGTAGAAATTTTTATGATAATGGAAAAATATACGCTTTTATGTACACCTGATTAAAAAACGCGTTGGTGGCAAGTGGTCCTGTGTATAAAATAAGCAACGCGTTGGTGAATGGGTGATCACGCCTAGAAGATGCTTGCGATTTTATAGGGCTTCTCCCTCCGGAATCACAGGTTACCAAACGTGTTGTCTCTCTGAAGGCGGACAGGATTCCACAACTGTTCGAAATAAGCCTCTGCCCATTCACCACCTCATGGGCAACCGACTGGATAAGAAGACAATGTGAAGCAAACACTTCCATCGCCTAAAAGGCAGCTTGGGCTGTATACTCCCCAGGGAGCTGAGAATGTATTTGAGTGCACACTGATCCACTGAACGGGATAATGGGCATGTCTGAGTGGATTAAGAATATTAATATATTTATGTGCATTTAGTATAACTACATAGTGTTTCGATCAGACATCAGAATTCGATTTTATTTTTCTACGCTCCTGAACATCAACACCTGCTGTCAACTCTATTTGATTGTGATTCATAAACACATGCTTATGATATAGTCGAATATTACAATGGACTCTGCTTTTAGTGGAGACTTATTATGATTTTGGAAATGTCTTTGTCGCTTTTATTTACATACCAGTTCCCGAACAGACACAGCCCAGATTGCGAAATGTATATCTTTTGTAATGCAATATCATATTTCGTGGCTGTCTGCTTACATTATCCTGATAGGATCCCGGGAAGTATTCGCGGCGGTGAGCGTTTTATTTTCATTTACTATGCCCGAGAAATTCACACAGATAAATCAGCTGGTGTTATATGAAAAGTGTCGGCGAAGTGAATGTACGTGGGACTGTGAATACCAGGCGCCATTGAAAACGAATATCACTTCATCAGTGTCTGAATGAGGATGATACAGATGTTTTGTCTTAATATATCTAAATTATTATCCTCATTTAGTATGCATGGTCTACTTTGATAAACAATGGAACCTTCAATAGTCCGAGCCTCGTTGATCTGGAAACCTCACATACTGGAAGATGACGTTTAAACAGAGCAGAGAACATACATGTACCTGCAAGTACAACAGAAATAAGATAACAAACTGTTGGCTTCCTTTTGTCCAATGCTATTCACCTATCAGCGCCATTTAGCTGTTGGCGTCTCTTCTCTATTACTTTGGTTGTTCTTACAGGTGCATACACATATATGTTCTCTGCTTCATAGCATCTATTCACCCGATGAAGGAGTTAGTATATACTGCGAAATGTCATGTTCTTCATGATAAAGAAGTTGATATCCATAAATTCTCTTCCTTATATTGTTCTGTTACCAGGGAGATAACTGACTGTTAAAGTCCATTTTCCACCCTTGCCGAACTAGGCTGGAATTTCTGTGCTCGATCGATACGCCATCAGTGGCTCTTTTTGTCCCTTCTATGTCCCTCCTATTGACCAATCAGATTCCATCTCTCATATCACTTCCATTTGCTTCAAACAAATGGACATGCCCAGTCAAGACGATCTGATCGATGATCAAGATCTACATTGTAATAAAACGGGTCTTACTTCGCAAAGTGCATCAAATCACGTGAATTCACCTTGATTAAAACATGAAAAGATTTGGAAAATATCTGTTGATGCCACGTTGGTGCTGCACATGCTTTAACCGAAATCTGCACGGCAGTTTACGAAACGGATGTTGATTTCGTTACGCGATTTTGATTGGACTCGTTGGTCCAGCTAATATATTATATAACTCCATAATTCCAGCCTAGTTCGGCAAGGGTGGAAACTGGACTTTGAAAGTCAATTAACTCGCTTGTCTCGGGAAGATGGTATCCATGATTCGTTGATCCGGAAAGTGGTCAAGCTGGACAACTTTTGTGGGAGTGCCACCGTCCGTATCAACGGGATTTCGTTGTACACTTCATAACGGTCTTTATATATTTCATGCATACGAATAATGCATGTTTGTCAACAAACCATAGTGATATAAACAACAGAGTTTTATTGATACAGTTTTATTGTTACACCCGTCCAGCTGTGAATTCGGGTAAGCATATGGGTACATCAAACCTCTGCTTTCATCCAATATTAGGCAGAATGGGCAGTTGTCCAGTGAACGTATGGACAGGGCCGTTGGAAGAATGTCGCAGTGTTGTTTCTGGTAAGTTCTGGTTCGGCCCGGAAGTAGAAGCAGGTCGGTGCCCGGATGTTGACATTTGACTGGGTTTCGCTTTAAGAGAGTCTGAGATCCAGTCGATGACGATTGTTTCCAGCAGTGACAGAGGAACCGGCCCAGCTGACAGGATTACCTCGTGGAAGTCCCGGATGTCAAACTTGGAGCCTTGACACGTGAAGGAGGAAAGTGAGAGAGAGGGGAACTTGTGTTTACATCGAAGTAGCAAACATGGCAGCCACCGCTGTATCGAATAAAATGACCTATGCCGCCTTGTAACCATGACACAATCCCCCACTTCCAGTCAAGAATAACTATCCCGAACCCTGTTTCAGGCTTATCGCTCCCAACAAACATTGTTTACTGCAGGTTTTTGCTTGAATCAACCCGTCTGCGTCGTAGCTAGGAAACATAAGGATCAAAATGAATATTTTTTAATATTTTCAGTGAAATTGAATGCACATGTTCATGTTTTAGTTGAAACAAAATGTTCAATGTTTTGAAACACCTTGATCACTTCAAAACTAAATCAACAAAGCCTTCAATACTTCGATTGGTCGATTGAAATTTTTAAAAACACTAACTTTTCTCTAAAACAAACAAGCTGATTGAGCAATAGTAAAAATGACTATTTACGAGTAGTCATCGTGTAGCTCAAGGATATGGGAACATGGATAGTCACGAACACAATGTCAGCTTAAGCTTTCATATAAACTTACATATAGCTTGAACATTTCAAAATTGAAATACATGTAGTTATTACAATCCTCACCTAAGGCATTCTTTGCTGTTTCTCTTAGAGAATGGATCTTCAGTTCTCCTATCTTGTATGCGCATGCCTGTCCTGGCCACGTGATGTAGCGGTCGATCTCGTTCACGAGATTTCCTCCACTCAATGCCGTGTACTGTTTAAAGAAGCTAATGGCACGATCCCTAGTCCACCTGGAACAGATCAAATACACTATTCTCGGAACAGAGATGGGCATTTCTTGTCCTTTTTATGTACGAAATAAATATGGACACTATCCAGTTATATTTTAATCGCATATGTAACCGTTATATATCTTATCGCTCATTAATAATATTGCAGAATTGGTTTCAAATAAAATATCAAATAAGCATAGATTAAATATTTCTTATTACCCTTGTAGTGTGATGTATTAATCGGTTTATTTGAGTGTTCCGCTTAGCAATGCCTTACCCCATAAAGTGTATTCCAGTATCAACCACCAGTCTGCATGCCCTTAACATTTCGTTACTATATCGACCCATTCTAAAATGAGAAAGTTACTAACATCAGCATCATCATCATCATCATCATCATCATCACCACCAGCCCTTTTCTGGAGTCCCCCGCCGTGATATTGCTGGAATATTGCTAAAAGCGGCGTGAAACCATACTCAGTCACTCACTCATCGCCATCATCATCGTCATCATCATCATCATCATCATCATCACCGTCGTCGTCATCTTCGCAGTTTCAAATTCGTTGAGAAGGCAGTATTTTATTCGTATCTCTTCTCAAATACCTCTAAAGGTGTTAATGTCGTGATGATGTTATTCCTTATCTCATAATATGAATTATGAGCTGTATGCTTTGAGCAATAATAATAACCATAATACCCACAGTTCATAATCGTCGACATACAGACCAAGGTCTTCTCCGACCGACTCAGCATATAACGCCCAACCCTGGAACATTGAGATGAATCAATAAACGATGAAAATAATGGCCAGTTTACGTGTATGGTTAGTAAAAGACGCAACATATATGATTTAACAGTCACACATGTTGTGTTTTTACATTTTAATCAATGAAGTGTAATACCTCGATGTAGGCTGTGTATGCGGGGAAGGAGAAAGGCGCACTATATCTGACACCGCCGGTATCTTCCTTCCTGAAGTCGGGCAAGTCTGAGGTCTGTTGTCTGGCTATCTGTAACATACGTCATGTAGACATGTTTGATAAAATTATGACAACGAAAGCCTGCAATTTATGGTAGTCTATATATCCCCACCCCATGGGGGTTTCAGGTCACCGGCTACCTAGTACACCTGTCGTACTTAATAGATGGAGTAGGCAGGTTCGGCGACTGGGTTGATAGCGAGTCATTGAACCCCGATGGCGCGGAGCGTTGCTTATAAAACCAATCATTGCTTTTAGTCGATCTTTTACAGGCCGCCATCGTATAGTCGGAATAATGCTTATTGCGACGTTAAATAACAAACGAACAAAATGAAACCCCCAGATGCATTTATCTCCCCATACAATGAATGGTGAGAGACTACCTGGAGATGGTGGCCAGGTACTGCTTCGTGAAGGGCGTATCCCACCATTGTGAAGCTGTCACTGAAACATCGAAACAGCAGCTATAAATGATACAATTGACTCAGGAAGAGCCATACTATGAAACGATCGTGCACTTCATTTCATGACAACGATGGTCGTAGAATGCGCTTCAATTCATTTTCCGCTTCTAAAGTGATTTCGTTCCTTTCTCCAGTGACTTTTGATTGCACTGCTAAGTTTTTCTTGTTGATCGTAACAGAGACATACTTTAATACCAATCCTCCAAATCTTTAATCAGTCATCAGGTAATCAGGTAATATGTTTGCTCTATAATATACCCGTACTGTTTGTATTATTTTTTAATGATCATTTGTTTAAGGGACCCTTAGGGGGCACGGTTGGCTCAGTCGTGTAAGGCGCCGCGATTCGCTGTGCAGAGTTGCGTCCCTTGGGCACGCCAGAAACCTGTAATTGTGGGTTCGAATCCCGGTTCGCCCCGATTTGGTTTCTAGGTGGTCAGCACCATACCCGTGCTCGTGGGTTTCACCGAAGTGGTAAACGTCTGCAATCTGCATCACTTCGGGCTTTCCCCCCACATTAAGCTGACACGCCGCGATATAACTGGAATAATGTTAAAAACGGCGTAAAACCCAACTCACTCACTCACTCAATTAAGTGACCCTTACAAAACACGATCATGTGGACTTGTGCAATGGTCAAGAAGTATTAACCTCGGAACACTCACGTTTCATTGGGCCTGAAGACATTGGCCTGGAACTCGCCTTCTCTGGACCCGTCAGAGGACCCGGGCATGTACTGGGCCGGCGGACCATCTGTAGCCATCTTCGTTACTCTGGGACAACACGAAATGTGTTACACATCATGATACAGACTAGGTGTCCTACTTTTTCAATTGAAAGACAGTTATGAAAAAGGAATCTCTCTTCGATAACGCTTTTTATTTTTCAGATTCCTTTTAAGATCGGGTGTTCAGGCTCTTTGACCGAGTATCATCGTACCTATTTGGCTTGGGTCGTTCCTCATGCTGTCAGTCACCGGTTTGCTTGGTCTCCAATTACTCACAGGTGACATACAAGTATATACCTAGGATACTACTGAGTTTGTGGTAAAACAACATTCACTCTTTAGACTTCGCAGCAACGTCTCACACTGAAAGGGTTTACTGGACTATAGGAACTTGTATCCTACCATGTGAACTACTTGGCACGTACTTGACTTTGTGTGTTGGTATGTTCTTGAACATCTTTGGTAAAGCGGGGTAGAATCTGTTGTAGATTAGGTCCTGGTATCTGGCAATAATCTCGTCCTGTAAGGAAATGTCATAATCAGCTTAGCGTTGTACAATAGGAAACTACATAGCTGTAGTTTGTACTCAAATATAGGTGTGAGAGAAATCAGCTGTTGATTGGTGTACGTTAGACCCGGAGCAGTAGTTAAGCAAGTGAACAACAGTTTGAGCGTTAGACCGTGTTCACTAGTTAAACCAGTGATTGATAGTGTGAGCGCTATCTACAGTGGTGTTGTTGTTGTGGGGATGTTCCCGAAGATAACAACTTAAGCTTTAACCTGATGTAGTTTTGATGTCGGTAAAGCAATATCGCAAGCGGAGGGGAGGTCTATGATAAGTGATTCGCAACCGTACCGCTGTTTTGAAATGAAATCGAGGCTCTTTACTCAGCATGGTGAAATATTCTTCGATGGTACCATTAAAATTCTGCTTCTGCATTATCTGGAAAACGAAAAGACATATTCAAACGAATCGTGGCGCTTGTGAAATATACATATCGTAGAGTATTTGAGTGAGTAGGAGAGGAGAAGAACACAAGTGAGTGAGGGGGTTAAACGCCATCTTGAACACTATTTTAGTTATAAACCAAAATGAAAGCTGAATGTTGAGGTACACCTATTGTTCTCGTGAAACCATGGGCACGATAATGCCATTTTACAACCCAAGGATGATCATCGCGACGAATCTAAGAGTGGATCCCATACGGTAGATTCTGGACTGGACGCTCAGCGAATGGCGGTGCATTTACCACTTGATCACAGGTGCCCCGATGACGAGTGTAAATACGCAGGTTAAATGCAAACTGCCACATTAAGACCATCTTCCCGAGGCAAGGGTGGAAACTGGACTTTTAAAGTCAGTTAACTCTCTTGCCTCGGGAAGATGCATTAAGACATGGTGTTTAGATATTGAAACCAGAGCTACAATATTTCTATTAGAGAGTAGAGTCATATAAAATTCCATT
The DNA here is from genome assembly GCF_023055435.1 of Haliotis rufescens. NCBI lineage: Eukaryota > Metazoa > Mollusca > Gastropoda > Lepetellida > Haliotidae > Haliotis > Haliotis rufescens. The sequence goes on along the minus strand of NW_025963779.1, from coordinate 51,420,193 downwards.
CGTAACCATTCGAACTTCTCCGTAACTTACAAAAAACCGACTTGTCCCCGGTTGAGACGAATACATCCATCCACCGTCCTCGCTTCACAGTAACCCATTAGACTATTCGTGAGAATCTGGATCACTCCCGGACAAGCCTTCTTGTAAGTGACGGAAAGATGCGGGAGGCGAGGGAGCACGGGTGATGACATACCTGCCTCATGTTCTTGCTGATCCGTGCAACTTCATCGAAGCCTATCTGATGAACCCGCCCAGGAGGGGTGTCAACTGTGAGGTGCCACTTCAACACCTGAGCATAGTAGTTTGCCCCTTGGTTGAGTCCACCAACACCGTAGGATGCTCGGGCATGGGGGATGTACTCCTAAAAAACACGTTCCCTCCGGGGTTACAGAATAGTGTGGAAAGGTTTTTATGGTACTGTAAAACTAGAATTAACGCTTCTCGCTGCGGCCATTGGACAACCCCGTCAAGGTTAACCACACAAGGTCAACCAAGAGGTCATCCAATGACGCATGTTTACAATCTGGTACCCTTTGTATGTGAATGATGTGTCAAAAGAATCGTCCTTCCGGTTTCATTACTTCACAGTTTTGAATGGGGATTCCGGGCTAGAAGAGGCCCCCGACAACCTATGCTGGTCGTATAAGGCGATTAAATGGATCGGATGGTCCGGATCGATGACTTTGTTGATTACATGTCATCGTGACCGCCTCCGTGGTCTAGTGGTAGAGCGTCCGGCGGAAAGCGGAAGGCCCGGGGTTCGATCCTCGGCTGCGTCATACCAAAAGACGTCAAAAAATGGTACTTGTTGTTACCCTGTCTGGCGCTCGGCATTAAGGGGCTAAAATCAAGGACTGGTCGGCTCGGAGTTAGTATACTGTGTCTGAGTGGGGTATCCATGTTAAACTGCGGCTTGGTATCTCAGTGAGCTAGCACTATAAATCGGCATCGGTCCGGACTAGTACAAGCAGCCACACACACACGTACATGCACGTCGCTATATAAGTGCAATAAACCCCATTTCACCTCACCACATGTCATCGTATCCCAACTACGTAGATACTCGTGATGATAATCACTGGATTGTCTGTTCTACACTCGATTGTTACAGACCGCCGTCATATAAACTGACGAGAAAAAGAAAGTATACACTTGAAAATTGGATTTAACCAAATAATTACAAACTTTATGAAAACGGTACTAGATTCAAACCACAACTATGATACCCGTATCAAATATATCACCATCTAATAACCATTTCTTGTTTATTTCACTTTAGCCACCATCAAATATGGGTGTATACTTTCTTTACCCGACAGTTTCGCTGGAATATTGCGGCGTTAAACAACAAACAAGCAAACCATACAAAATCCGACCAGTGGATATAAACAATAGAATATTATATGTTGAAACTATTAATGCAACTCACTCGTAGAATGAAGTCCTTTAGTTGCTTCAAAGCTCTGATGTACTGCGTGGATGCATTAAGAGCCCGAGCTCTCAGATTTGTCCTAGAACCAAGAAGAGCCAGCGATTAGGTTGTCTTTATCCAGTCGGAAACATGAAACATTAAATAATTCAGTTTGATCATAAAGACGATGACAAAAATATGCCGATTCAAAATATGAATGGTCCTACTCCTGAATATCTGTCACATTCAGTTTAGGATATGCCTACTTCTCAATGCCGGTCACATTCAGTTTAGGATATGCCTACTTCTCAATGCCGGTCACATTTAGTTTAGGATATGCCTACTTCTCAATGCCGGTCACATTCAGTTTAGGATATGCCTACTTCTCAATGCCGGTCACATTCAGTTTAGAATATGCCTACTTCTCAATGCCGGTCACATTCAGTTTAGGATATGCCTACTTCTCAATGCCGGTCACATTCAGTTTAGGATATGCCTACTTCTCCATGCCGGTCACATTCAGTTTAGGATATGCCTACTTCTCAATGCCGGTCACATTCAGTTTAGAATATGCCTACTTCTCAATGCCGGTCACATTCAGTTTAGGATATGCCTACTTCTCAATGCCTGTCACATTCAGTTTAGAATATGCCTACTTCTCAATGCCGGTCAGATTCAGTTTAGGATATGCCTACTGCTCAATGCCGGTCACATTCAGTTTTGGATATGCCTACTTCTCAATGCCGGTCACATTCAGTTTTGGATATGCCTACTTCTCAATGCCGGTCACATTCAGTTTAGGATATGCCTTCTTCTCAATGCCGGTCACATTCAGTGTAGGATATCCTACTGCTAAATGCCGGTCACATTCAGTTTAGAATATGCCTACTGCTCAATGCCGGTCACATTCAGTTTAGAATATGCCTACTTCTCAATGCCGGCCAGATTCAGTTTAGGATATGCCTACTTCTCAATGCCGATCACATTCAGTTTAGGATATGCCTACTTCTCAATGCCGGTCAGATTGAGTTTGTTGAGATCGGTTTTAAATGGTCTGTAGAAGATAAACTCGCTCGGATCGTCCTTGACCAAGTCATCTATTTGCCCAGGAATCCGGTCCTGAAACGAGTAGTACAATCCACCTAAAACAAAGGCTAGATACTTTGTGATTTCGGAAATCTTATCACTGAGATTCAAATTCCTAAACTTTCTCAAATAAATTTATATTACACTTATTCATGCGTTATATCGGTGACACCATGTATGCTTACATGCGACTCATGTCATATCAAATACATCTATGTCAAAATAGATCTATTGGTCGAACTGCAACTTATAAACTAGGTCTAGGCTGTAAGGCTCCATCTCATACGTCGCGAACAATGCTCATGGCCCCTTTAGTCACTGGCCACAACTTAAAGGTTTAACTTCGGCATAACGGGTAGCCACTACACTTAACTTCGGCATAACGGGTGGCCACTACACTTAACTTCAGCATAACGGGTGGTCACTACACTTAACTTCCGCATAACGGGTGGTCACTACACTTAACTTCTGCATAACGGGTCGTCACTTCACTTAACTTCGACATAACAGGTGGTCACTACACTTAACTTCGGCATAACGGGTAGCCACCACACTTAACTTCGGCATAATGGGTGGTCACTTCACTTAACTTCGACATAACAGATGGTCACTACACTTAACTTCTGCATAAGGGGTGGTCACTACACTTAGTTCGGCATAACGGGTGGTCACTTCACTTAACTTCGACATAACAGGTTGTCACAACACTTAACTTCTGCATAAGGGGTGGTCACTACACTTAACTTCTGCATAACGGGTCGTCACTTCACTTAACTTCGACATAACAGGTGGTCACTTCACTTAACTTCTGCATAAGGGGTGGTCACTACACTTAAGTTCGGCATAACGGGTTGTCACTTCACTTAACTTCTGCATAGCGGGTGGTCACTTCACTGAACTTCGACATAACAGGTTGTCACAACACTTAACTTCTGCATAAGGGGTGGTCACTACACTTAACTTCTGCATAACGGGTCGTCACTTCACTTAACTTCGACATAACAGGTGGTCACTACACTTAACTTCTGCATAAGGGGTGGTCACTACACTTAAGTTCGGCATAACGGGTTGTCACTTCACTTAACTTCTGCATAGCGGGTGGTCACTTCACTGAACTTCGACATAACGGGTGGTCACTACACTTACCTTCGGAATAACGGGTGGACAGAACACTTAATTTCGACATAGGGACACTAAATTCCTCCCTAGGAAACGTATGCAAAGATTCACTATATGAATTAAGAAGAGTGATCGTGCTGAGTATTCTTCAGGGTGGCTGAAGTTGCACATCGTTCGCGCAACGTTCTTGGTGAAGTGAGACTCAATTTGGCAGTAAAATACGTCTAAGAAAGTATACGCTGTGTCTTATCAATGCATAAATATAATCTCCACAAACAGCAGTGGATGTTTGAAAATAAAGGATGACGCAAAACATTTTCAAATTTTTGAGGGAAGGAAAATTAAGTGCGGGTCAATCTACCTGGTCCCTCAGAAACGACCAGCTCAGAGGCGCCATGAACAATTTCAATATACCTACCATCGACACCGCATTGCTGGTTCTTCCCAACCGTATAGCCTCTCTCATCAGACTGATTTTGTCCGACACCTTGAAACAAATCAGTAACACGCTGTAACAGGTGTCTATCAAATTATTTAACCCACCGAACAGTTAGAATGTAACAGTGAGTGAGAGAAGATGGATTAACACTGCTCAAAAGTAACAGTTTAATATGTGAGCAAAGCCAAGAGTAGCAGTTTCCGAAAATGTGAACTTCACCAGCACGGACATGGTGCTGATAACCCAAAGATCATCAGGGCGAATATGGGATTCGAACCCATGATCGTCGGATCCTGGCTAAGATGTGCAACTCAGCACAACGAATTGTATCGCTTTGGACGACTTGGTGATCCGTGCCCCCAAAAACGTAACGACGTTTGTAGAGAGGAACATCATTGGGTTTAATCAGCACAAACATGCACATATATGGAATCCGACAGAAACATCGTGTTTGCTACAGTTCTAGTGTGTAGCACTACCTGTGTGGGTTCAGCTGCAAGTCGGGAGATGAAGCTCTCGTAGTCCTTCTGTGTGGAGAATGGTGTGACCTTGAGAAGAAAGCCGGGATTGACCTGGTTGCCCTGCAGGAAGTTGATCGGGGTTAGAGCGCCATACCTGAAAACAGGCCATCGCTAGGGTGTCAACAAAACATAAGCATATCAGACAACATGTCTTCATTGGGGTGTCGAGTTGGGTCAACAAAGTATTACCATATCTGACAACATGTCATCATTGAGATGTCGAGTTGGGTCAACAAAGTATTACCATATCTGACAACATGTCATCATTGAGGTGTCGAGTTGGGTCAACAAAGTATGACCCTATCTCACAACAGGTCATCATTGAGGTGTCTAGTTAGGTCATCAAAGTATTACCATATCTGGCAACAGGTCATCATTGAGATGTCTAGTTAGGTCATCAAAGTATTACCATATCTGACAACAGGTCATCATTGAGGTGTCGAGTTGGGTCAACAAAGTATTACCATATCTGACAACAGGTCATCATTGAGGTGTCTAGTTAGGTCATCAAGGTATTACCATATCTGGCAACAGGTCATCATTGAGATGTCTAGTTAGGTCATCAAAGTATTACCATATCTGACAACAGGTCATCATTTAGGTGTCGAGTTGGGTCAACGAAGTACTACCATATCTGGCAACAGGTCATCATTAAGGTGGCTAGTAAGGTCATCAACGTATTACCATATCTGACAACAGGTCATCATTTAGGTGTCTAGTTAGGTCATCAAAGTATTACCATATCAGGCAACAGGTCATCATTGAGGTGTCTAGTTAGGTCATCAAAGTATTACCATATCTGACAACAGGTCATCATTTAGGTGTCGAGTTCGGTCAACAGAGCATAACCATCTCTGACAACCGGTCATCATTGAGGTGTCGAGTTGGGTCAACAAAGTATTACCATATCTGACAACAGGTCATCATTGAGGTGTCGAGTTGGGTCAACAGAGCATTACCATATCTGACAACATGTCATCATTGAGGTGTCTAGTTGGGTCAACAAAGTATTACCATATCTGACAACAGGTCATCATTGAGGTGTCTGGTTGGGTCAACAAAGTATTACCATATCTGACAACAGGTCATCATTGGGGTGTCGAGTTTGGTCAACAGAGCATTACCATATCTGACAATATGTCATCATTGAGGTGTCGAGTTGGGTCAACAAAGTATTACCATGTCTGACAACAGGTCATCATTGAGGTGTCGAGCAGTGTCAACAAAGCATAAACACAACTCACGTGGCATTCCTTCAGAAAGGAAGAAGGCGAAACTCTGTCAACTATTGTGGCGAAGATTCCTCGCGTAATGTCTGCTCACAATTATCAGCGTGATGGAGTAGCCTAGTGGTTATGAGCACCTGCTCATCAGACCCTGGTTCGATTCCCCACAAGTATACAATGTGCGACGGCTTTCCTTGGTCTGCCACGAAGTAATATCATTGAACTATTTCCAAAGGCGACGTACAACCTACTCAATCTCGTATTTGGTTTGATTCTTGTGACATATGTATCTTACAGGGTCCGCGATGGGATTCCGGGAAGGATAAAGTCCTAAGCATCCCATTATAATACAAAGGATTGGGTGTTCATGAAGCGTGTGTGTGGACATAGTTGTATTTTGTGAGTGGATGAGTCAGCTTGATGTGGGTTGAAAGCCCAAACTGTGCATGTCTTAGACATTAAACACTTTTGTGAAACACATGAGCACGGACCTGGTGCTAACAAACCTGGAAACAACCAGGGCGAGTCTGGGCTTCGAACCCATGATCATCAGTTTCTTGCACGTCTGCGAATAGCGGCGCCTTAGACAACTGGGCAATCCGGGATTGATATTCTGATCTAGCACTCCATTGCCGATGTCCATAAGAGATGTCGTTTATTATTCTAGAGCCATTTCAGAGCCTCGAATAATCTAATCAAGACTTGGTTTTTTTTCTGTCGTTGATGCGGTGTCAATTATACCAAACCAAAATACAACGCAGCGTACTCACGTCACAACGCAACGATCGACGGTCCATGTTACCGAACATTCAAGACACTTAACGAGACATATATCTCGACAAGCCATTCCATGGAAAATCAACGTCATTTACTTCCGTTGGCAGGACTCTGCCGGGAATATACCGATCTTAGAGAGGCGTTCTTACAGTTGGTTAACCAACATGCATATTTCATGTGGCTAGAGAGATATTATATTTACGGTGTAATTCAGCTTCTAGTCTGCACCTTGTCCCCAGACGGACACACACTACGATGTAGGTAGGTGTACGTTGGATGCAGCACGGGAAACGTTTATGGCCACGTTTTTCAAAATGGTTCAACCAAGCGTTTAAAGTGGAGAGATGAGGGGGCGTTACCGCGGACTGGAGACTGACATATGTTTCCGTACAACAGTTTTACGGATCTCGATGTAATTTACTTTTCTTTTGCTTTGTATTCGAACTTGAATTTGACTTGAAAGAAATCAGAAGAGATGAACTGGATACAACTACATATAAGCATATTTCTGCGTTTGGTTTTGTTGATGGAGACTAAATGTCCTAAATGACAAAAGTGTAAGCAGATTTGGTGGGACTTAAAAAAATCATCACAAGACGGATTTTAGCAGACCGTGCAAAAACAACGTGCAGTGAGTGAGTGAGTTGGTTTACACAGCTTTGAACTGAATTTAGTTTATATCGCATAGTAACAGTTTAATGCTAAAGAAAGCATTGAAACCTTCACACAGTGTTTTTTTCTGTAGCTATTCTGATGTATGGGGTGTTTATATAAAACGTCAACCACAAAGAAAAACCAGTTTCGATTATCCGCCCAAACAAATGCCTTTTGGCGTAAAAGGCAAAATAGTGGTGAAATGTATATGAATGGATCGCTGAAATCCTTGATGACACAAGGTTTTCGCGAAAAAGGTAACCATAGATAATTAACATAGGCATCTTTGTTTTCGGTCTAGGTAATAATGAATAGCTCACAGTCTCCACTGGTATCCCTGCGACACGGTGGTGAGTGTGTCGTTCAGGACGGCGTAGTTGTACCGTTGTTGTCTGGGCAGAGAGTTGTAGTCGATCTTACCGAGACTCACTAGAAACTCATCAACCTTTGCCTTGGAAAGAGGAAAATAGTTTAAGTTACAAATAAGGTAGATCGGACGGTGACTGCCGAGAAAATCACACTATGTGTATCTACATTGCTACATGGTTGGTTCTGCCGGACATCCGGATGATTTAACTGGGGCCGGTGGCGTGCGGATAACAAAGGTTTCTATAGGTCAAAGCTAATTATTTGTACAGTAATTGCATGGACGTGTTTTCCGAAGACAGAAGATTGGAAGTGGTAATATGATTTGTGGTAGTAGATTTGGATGAGGTGGAGATTGTACGAGAAGATGGTTTTTAAACATGTTGTCGTGCCAATGGATATGGTAGTATATATAAAAATATTGCCTTCGTCGTTGTGGTAGAGTAGGAAGTTGTAGTGTCTTTGGAAGTGACCATGGTAGTGATAGTAGTATTGTCTCTTGGGGATGGCTATGGTAGAGGTAGAAGTAGTAGTAGTAGTAATAGAAGTAGTAGTAGTAGTAGTAAGGGTAGCAGTTACTGAAGTAGTAGAAGTGGTATTGTCTTTCGGGGTGGCTGTGGTAGTTGTAGTAGTAGTAGTAGTAGTAGTAGTAGTAGTAGTAGAAGTAGTATTGTCTTTGGGGGTTGCTATGGTAGTGGTAGTGGTAGTAGTATTGTCTTTGGGGTTGGCTATGGTAGAGGTAGTAGTAGTAGTAGTAGTAGTAGTAGTAGTAGTAGTAGTAGTAGTAATAGTAGCATTAGTAGTAGAAGTAGTATTGTCTTTGGGGTGGCTATGGTAGTGGTGGTAGTATTGTCTTTGGGGTAGTAGTAGTAGTAGTAGTAGTAGTAGTAGTAGTAGTAGTATTGTCTTTGGGGGTGGCTATGGTAGAGGTAGTAGTAGTAGTAGTACTAGTAGTAGTAGTAGTAGTAGTAGTAGTAGTAGTAGTAGTAGTAGCAGTAATAGTAGAAGTAGAAGTAGTATTGTCTTTGGGGGTGGCTATGGTAGAGGTAGTAGTAGTAGTAGTAGCAGTAGTAGTAGAAGTAGTATTGTCTTTTGGGGTGGCTGTGGTAGTAGTGGTAGTAGTAGTAGTAGTAGTAGTAGTAGTAGTAGTAATAGTAGAAGTAGAAGTAGAAGTAGTATTGTCTTTTGGGGTGGCTGTGGTAGTAGTGGTAGTAGTAGTTGTAGTAGTAGTAGAAGTAGTTATAGTAGAAGTAGAAGTAGTATTGTCTTTGGGGGTGGCTATGGTAGAGGTAGTAGTAGTAGTAGTAGTAGTAGTAGCAGTAGTAGTAGAAGTAGTATTGTCTTTTGGGGTGGCTGTGGTAGTAGTAGTAGTAGTAGTAGTAGTAGTAGTAGAGTGGTCTTTGGGTTGCTATGGTAGTGGTAATGGTAGTAGTATTGTCTTTTGGGTGGCTATGGTAGTGGTAGTGGTAGTAGTATTTTTCTTTGGTGGTTGCTATGGTAGTAGTTATGGTGGTAGTATTGTCTTTATGGCTATGGTAGTGGTAGTGGCAGTAGTATTTTTCTTTGGTGGTTGCTATGGTAGTAGTTGTGGTAGTAGTATTGTCTTTGGTAGTTGCTATGGTAGTGGTTGGGGTAGTGGTTGTGGTAGTGGTAGTGGTAGTGGCTATGGTAGTGGTATTTGTAGAGGTAGTGGCTGTCGTGGTTTGATGATGGAAGAACCCTTTATGATTAAACAGCTAACCTTTTGGAAGTCCATTTCCCCAAATCCAAATTTATCCAACACATCGTCGTAGTCGTGCACGTTGAGGACAGTGGCCATCTCGGGGGATTCCCTTAGTCGCCACTGGTAAAACTGGTCAAACAGTGACTGAAGAGAAGTGGCCGCGTCACCTAGGGGAGAGTCAGACAGTGTCAATGGCAAGTCAGGCTGTAGAGAAGTGGCCGCGTCACCTGCGGGAGAGTCAGACGACAGTGTCAATGTCAAGTCAGGCTGTAGAGAAGTGGCTGCGTCACCTAGGTGAGAGTCAGACAGTGTCAATGTCAAGTCAGGCTGTAGAGAAGTGGCCGCGTCACCTAGGTGAGAGTCAGACAGTGTCAATGTCAAGTCAGGCTGTAGAGAAGTGGCCGCGTCACCTAGGTGAGAGTCAGACAGTGTCAATGTCAAGTCAGGCTGTAGAGAAGTGGCCGCGTCACCTAGGTGAGAGTCAGACAGTGTCAATGGCAAGTCAGGCTGTAGAGAAGTGGCCGCGTCACCTGAGGGAGAGTCAGGCGACAGTGTCAATGTCAAGTCAGGCTGTAGAGAACTGGCCTTGGGGAAGCGTTACACTATGTCAGGATTCAGATTAAAGCTTCTGAGAGATGCGTCACAAAATCCTCTCGTAGGACGTATTTAACCTCCCCCGTGATGGTCACTTAGTTTGTTTCTGATTGGCATGCAATCTTTAAGCAATAGGGAGTGAGTGAGTTAGGTTTAACGCCGCTTTTAACAGTATTCCAGTTATATCGCGGCGTGTCAGCTTATTGAAAGCCCGAAGTGATGCAGGTCTCGGACGTTTACTACTTCGGTGAAACCCACGAGCACGGGTATGGTGCTGATAAACCGAGAAACATAATCGGGGCGAACCGGGATTCCAACTCACAATCATAGGTTTCTGGCATGCCCAAGGGACGCAACTCTGCACAGCGAATAGCTTTGATGTTGTCTGCTACCATGTAATTTCTTTCATGTTTCGTGATGTGATATTGATGTAGTGTTATTGAAATGTTGTGGTGTTGGCGTGCTGTTCATGTGATGTTGTGATAATATTGCTGTTATAATGTTAATGTGATGTTTATTTGAAGTCGATTTGATAATCCCGTTTAATGTTTTGATGTTGCGTTTGAAATTAACACAAATGATTCGCGAATTTCCTAAATAAGTTGAGTAAATTCGTGCATGCTAGGTGAATACCGACCTTTTTGTGTGACAACATCTATATGAAGATCTGTCTCACCTGCAACGGCCTCCGAGATCAGGGCGAGCACCGCGACGTAGATCCACATCATAACAACCTGCAACAGACAACACTATGACGTGCTTCCATCAAATTCAGTCTCCACGCTTGGTTTGAATCCCGCGAAAAGTTATATGCATCATTGTCAACAATAATCTTGAAATAATACCAGTAATCGGATATATGTTGACAGGCATGCGCATTGAGGTATTTCATGACCATATGGTCTGTTCGAGTTTTTTCCTATTCACGATATCATCAATTTAAAATTCTGATGGCATCCCTATGTAAACAGTTACTTGGAAAAGTAAATAAATACCTGTTTTACAGCTATGAAAAAAACGTAATTATGGAAAGCATATTAATCCGTAGAATCGTACCTAACATGTCATTTTAACCCACTGTTTCATGGCCCAGTTACCTTAGTATATATAAAAGACTGAAAGGTGATAAACCAAATACTACACGACAAGTATATCCAATGTCACGTTATAAATACACGGTTACTAAACACTTGTATGAGAATATACGGAATATAAGAATCTGTAAGAACTGACCTGTCTGCTCTACCCAAACAAAGCCAGTGTGACTGATAGGAAGGCCAGGCAGGCGTCCCGCTCTCACAACGTTCCGAGTTTGTCCCAGCTGCTGTCCCAAGCCATACGTGAATCTGGTAGCTGGTTTTCATTGTTAAAGGGCGATAGTGGAACAGATTACAATGTTTTGTACAATATACCTGGTTGGAAGTGGCAAACGGATAAGCTGGTAATGAGATGAACATTTGCAACGAAATAGGGAATGCCGATGCATGTTAATTTTTCATATATAGATGTTCATAAATGATGTATGATTGCGTTATCTTCATCCCAATGCACGGGAATACACTACACCACATATGTACCCAGTGTTGTTGATCTGGGAATACACTAAACCACATATGTACCAAGTGTTGTTGATCCGGGAATACACTACACCACATATGTACCCAGTGTTGTTGATCTGGGAATACACTACACCACATATGTACCCAGTGTGGTTGATCTGGGAATACACTACACCACATATGTACCCAGTGTTGTTGATCTGGGAATACACTACACCACATTTGTACCCAGTGTTGTTGATCTGGGAATACACTACACCACATATGTACCCAGTGTTGTTGATCTGGGAATACACTACACCACATTTGTACCCAGTGTTGTTGATCTGGGAATACACTACACCACATTTGTACCCAGTGTTGAAGACCCTGGAATACACTACACCACATATGTACCCAGTGTTGTTGATCTGGGAATACACTACACCACATATGTACCCAGTGTTGTTGATCTTAGAATACACTACACCACATTTGTACCCAGTGTTGTTGATCTTGGAATACACTACACCACATATGTACCCAGTGTTGTTGATCTGGGAATACACTACACCACATATGTACCAAGTGTTGTAGACCCAGGAATACACTACACCACATATGTATCCAGTGTTGTTGATCTGGGAATACACTACACCACATATGTACCCAGTGTTGTAGATCTGGGAATACACTACACCACATATGTACCCAGTGTTGTAGATCTGGGAATACACTACACCACATATGTACCCAGTGTTGTAGACCCAGGAATACACTACACCACATATGTATCCAGTGTTGTTGATCTGGGAATACACTACACCACATATGTACCCAGTGTTGTTGATCTGGGAATACACTACACCACATATGTACCCAGTGTTGTAGATCTGGGAATACACTACACCACATATGTACCCAGTGTTGTTGATCTGGGAATACACTACACCACGCATGTACCCAGTGTTGTTGATCTGGGAATACACTACACCACATATGTACCCAGTGTTGTTGATCTGGGAATACACTACACCACATATGTACCCAGTGTTGTTGATCTGGGAATACACTACACCACATATGTACCCAGTGTTGTAGACCCAGGAATACACTACAACACATATGTATCCAGTGTTGTTGATCTGGGAATACACTACACCACATATGTACCCAGTGTTGTAGATCTGGGAATACACTACACCACATATGTACCCAGTGTTGTAGATCTGGGAATACACTACACCACATATGTACCCAGTGTTGTAGACCCAGGAATACACTACACCACATATGTATCCAGTGTTGTTGATCTGGGAATACACTACACCACATATGTACCCAGTGTTGTTGATCTGGGAATACACTACACCACATATGTACCCAGTGTTGTAGATCTGGGAATACACTACACCACATATGTACCCAGTGTTGTTGATCTGGGAATACACTACACCACGCATGTACCCAGTGTTGTTGATCTGGGAATACACTATACCACATATGTACCCAGTGTTGTTGATCTGGGAATACACTACACCACATATGTACCCAGTGTTGTTGATCTGGGAATACACTACACCACAAATGTACCCAGTTTTGAAGACCCGGGTATACACTACACCACATATGTACCCAGTGTTGTTGATCTGGGAATACAATACACCACATATGTAGCCAGTGTTGTTGATCTGGGAATACACTACACCACATATGTACCCAGTGTTGTTGATCTGGGAATACACTACACCACATATGTACCCAGTGTTTTTGATCTGGGAATACACTACACCACGCATGTACCCAGTGTTGTAGACCCAGGAATACACTACACCACATATGTACCCAGTGTTGTTGATCTGGGAATACAATACACCACATATGTACCCAGTGTTGTTGATCTGGGAATACACTACACCACGCATGTACCCAGTGTTGTAGACCCAGGAATACACTACACCACATATGTACCCAGTGTTGTTGATCTGGGAATACACTACACCACATATGTACCCAGTGTTTTTGATCTGGGAATACACTACACCACGCATGTACCCAGTGTTGTAGACCCAGGAATACACTACACCACGCATGTACCCAGTGTTTTTGATCTGGGAATACACTACACCACGCATGTACCCAGTGTTGTAGACCCAGGAATACACTACACCACATTTGTACCCAGTGTTGTTGATCTGGGAATACACTACACCACAAATGTACCCAGTGTTAAAGACCCGGGTATACACTACACCACATATGTACCCAGTGTTGTTGATCTGGGAATACACTACACCACATATGTACCCAGTGTTGTTGATCTGGGAATACACTACACCACATATGTACCCAGTTTTGTTGATCTGGGAATACACTACACCACATATGTACCCAGTGTTGTTGATCTGGGAATACACTACACCACATATGTACCCAGTGTTGTTGATCTGGGAATACACGACACCACATATGTACCCAGTGTTGTTGATCTGGGAATACACTGCATCATATATGTACCCAGTGTTGTTGATCTGGGAATACACTACACCACATATGTACCCAGTGTTGAAGACCCGGGAATACACTACACCACATATGTACCCAGTGTTGTAGACCCGGGAATACACTACACCACATATGTACCCAGTGTTGTTGATCTGGGAATACACTACACCACGCATGTACCCAGTGTTGTAGACCCAGGAATACACTACACCACATATGTACCCAGTGTTGAAGACCCGGGCATACACTAAACCACATATGTACCCAGTGTTGTAGACCAAGGAATACACTACACCACATATGTACCCAGTGTTGTAGACCAAGGAATACACTACACCACATATGTACCCAGTGTTGTAGACCCGGGAATACACTACACCACATATGTACCCAGTGTTGTAGACCAAGGAATACACTACACCACATATGTACCCAGTGTTGTAGAACCGGGAATACACTACACCACATATGTACCCAGTGTTGTAGATCTGGGAATACACTACACCACATATGTACCCAGTGTTGTAGATCTGGGAATACACTACACCACATATGTACCCAGTGTTGTAGACCCAGGAATACACTACACCACATATGTATCCAGTGTTGTTGATCTGGGAATACACTACACCACATATGTACCCAGTGTTGTTGATCTGGGAATACACTACACCACATATGTACCCAGTGTTGTAGATCTGGGAATACACTACACCACATATGTACCCAGTGTTGTTGATCTGGGAATACACTACACCACGCATGTACCCAGTGTTGTTGATCTGGGAATACACTACACCACATATGTACCCAGTGTTGTTGATCTGGGAATACACTACACCACATATGTACCCAGTGTTGTTGATCTGGGAATACACTACACCACATTTGTACCCAGTGTTGTTGATCTGGGAATACACTACACCACATTTGTACCCAGTGTTGTTCATCTGGGAATACACTACACCACATATGTACCCAGTGTTGTAGACCCAGGAATACACTACAACACATATGTATCCAGTGTTGTTGATCTGGGAATACACTACACCACATATGTACCCAGTGTTGTAGATCTGGGAATACACTACACCACATATGTACCCAGTGTTGTAGATCTGGGAATACACTACACCACATATGTACCCAGTGTTGTAGACCCAGGAATACACTACACCACATATGTATCCAGTGTTGTTGATCTGGGAATACACTACACCACATATGTACCCAGTGTTGTTGATCTGGGAATACACTACACCACATATGTACCCAGTGTTGTAGATCTGGGAATACACTACACCACATATGTACCCAGTGTTGTTGATCTGGGAATACACTACACCACGCATGTACCCAGTGTTGTTGATCTGGGAATACACTACACCACATATGTACCCAGTGTTGTTGATCTGGGAATACACTACACCACATATGTACCCAGTGTTGTTGATCTGGGAATACACTACACCTCAAATGTACCCAGTTTTGAAGACCCGGGTATACACTACACCACATATGTACCCAGTGTTGTTGATCTGGGAATACAATACACCACATATGTAGCCAGTGTTGTTGATCTGGGAATACACTACACCACATATGTACCCAGTGTTGTTGATCTGGGAATACACTACACCACATATGTACCCAGTGTTTTTGATCTGGGAATACACTACACCACGCATGTACCCAGTGTTGTAGACCCAGGAATACACTACACCACATATGTACCCAGTGTTGTTGATCTGGGAATACAATACACCACATATGTACCCAGTGTTGTTGATCTGGGAATACACTACACCACGCATGTACCCAGTGTTGTAGACCCAGGAATACACTACACCACATATGTACCCAGTGTTGTTGATCTGGGAATACACTACACCACATATGTACCCAGTGTTTTTGATCTGGGAATACACTACACCACGCATGTACCCAGTGTTGTAGACCCAGGAATACACTACACCACGCATGTACCCAGTGTTTTTGATCTGGGAATACACTACACCACGCATGTACCCAGTGTTGTAGACCCAGGAATACACTACACCACATTTGTACCCAGTGTTGTTGATCTGGGAATACACTACACCACAAATGTACCCAGTGTTAAAGACCCGGGTATACACTACACCACATATGTACCCAGTGTTGTTGATCTGGGAATACACTACACCACATATGTACCCAGTGTTGTTGATCTGGGAATACACTACACCACATATGTACCCAGTTTTGTTGATCTGGGAATACACTACACCACATATGTACCCAGTGTTGTTGATCTGGGAATACACTACACCACATATGTACCCAGTGTTGTTGATCTGGGAATACACGACACCACATATGTACCCAGTGTTGTTGATCTGGGAATACACTGCATCATATATGTACCCAGTGTTGTTGATCTGGGAATACACTACACCACATATGTACCCAGTGTTGAAGACCCGGGAATACACTACACCACATATGTACCCAGTGTTGTAGACCCGGGAATACACTACACCACATATGTACCCAGTGTTGTTGATCTGGGAATACACTACACCACGCATGTACCCAGTGTTGTAGACCCAGGAATACACTACACCACATATGTACCCAGTGTTGAAGACCCGGGCATACACTAAACCACATATGTACCCAGTGTTGTAGACCAAGGAATACACTACACCACATATGTACCCAGTGTTGTAGACCAAGGAATACACTACACCACATATGTACCCAGTGTTGTAGACCCGGGAATACACTACACCACATATGTACCCAGTGTTGTAGACCAAGGAATACACTACACCACATATGTACCCAGTGTTGTAGAACCGGGAATACACTACACCACATATGTACCCAGTGTTGTAGAACCGGGAATACACTACACCACATATGTACCAAGTGTTGTTGATCTGGAAATACACTACACCACATAGGTACCCAATGTTGTTGATCTGGAAATACACTGCACCACATATGTATCCAGTGTTGTTGATCTGGGAATACACTACACCACATATGTACCCAATGTTGTTGATCTGGAAATACACTACACCACATTTGTACCCAGTGTTGTAGACCCGGGAATACACTACACCACATATGTACCCAGTGTTGTTGATCTGGGAATACACTACACCACATATGTACCCAGTGTTGTAGACCCAGGAATACACTACACCACATATGTACCGAGTGTTGAAGACCCAGGAATACACTACACCACATATGTACCCAGTGTTGTAGACCCTGGAATACACTACACCACATATGTCCCCAGTGTTGTAGACCCTGGAATACACTACACCACATATGTCCCCAGTGTTGTAGAACCTGGAATACACTACACCACATATGTCCCCAGTGTTGTAGACCCTGGAATACACTACACCACATATGTCCCCAGTGTTGTAGACCCTGGAATACACTACACCACATATGTCCCCAGTGTTGTAGACCCTGGAATACACTACACCACGCATGTACCCAGTGTTGTAGACCCTGGAATACACTACACCACATATGTACCCAGTGTTGTAGACCCTGGAATACACTACACCACATATGTCCCCAGTGTTGTAGACCCGGTTCTTAGGGCTGTAGATTCGGGGATGTGCTTCATATACTGTATACGACTGTATACGACTGTAGGGGAAATAAGCCGATACAAATGACTGCACTTGTTCTGTCGTTGAAATCTGGTTCAGTAGCTCCGAGGCCAATCTCTCTCAATCTTATATCCTTTATGGAGCTGGAGCAGACCATAGTTGTTATTTCTGTTTTTCTTTAAAATCACAGTGTTGGGAGATATATAGTCTGCCATTACCGTCATCTGATTTCGAAAGTTGACTGTGTTTGCAAACCCTGCAGAACATGGTCGGCGTATATCTGGTAGTTTACGGAAGACTATATTCTAAAACATTTACTGCCGAAAAGGATTATGATCGACAAATCAACCTTCCATTGCAGGGTTTGTTTGAAATAAGCATTTATTCTAGTAAAGCTTATCACAAAGCATTTACGATAAACAGAAGCACTACTATACGCGGCATACACGTTTACTTTGAGTTCTACCATGAGACATGTTTACTAATAGGGTTTTTTCTTTTTTCTTACACACCAACAGGCCTCAATTTGGAGAATACTGTTGATGTATTTTGAATATACATGTTTCTAATCTCGACTGTGACATTGCGACAAAAATGTTGTATACATTGTTTTAAAGTACATTATGGAGCCAGTGTTAACGTGTGTGTGTGTGTGTGTGTGTGTGTGTGTGTGTGTGTGTGTGTGTGTGTGTGTCCGCCATCATGTCAGTGTACGGCGTTCTACCTGTGTGTAGCCTAATCTAGCACTATAGAGAGTTGTGAAGCAGTGCATGAAGGCTCTAGTCTCACTACACATTATGGAATACAGATTATGCAATGTGATTGCTACGTCACTTTGATATAGGTAACTTTAGAATTTCTAATTTCGCTTTTGCTAACCTACTACGCGTTAGTTATTTTTCAATGAAAACAAAAAGTAAGAAAAAGTCTACAAGGATTAATATTTATTATACCAACAACCAGTAATGCATTTATTATCGATATCTATCACAGATTTCAGAGAATATATTAAGAAATATTCCATCAAAAACAAAGCTTTTGGCACAAAAAGAGATTAAAAAGCTTATGATGATTAAAGATGTTAGTCTCGAAAATAACATTAAACGTGAGAAAAAAATATGACATGGTATGAAAATATACCGTAAAAACTCTAAAGTCGTTAATGAGTATGTTTTATCATTTTTATGAGTATACCCAAAATTTGATAGTTTCGATGGAATATAATGATAATATACCCAGTATGAACATATATCATGTACATGATTTCATATTCAGACGGAAAAGCACCATCGTGAATGTTCGGTAATGTTCGTCAATTTCCGCAAATATTGAAATTTCCGAAGATTTCCGAATGAGTAAGTGTGCGCAATGATTTCTCAGTCAAAAAGTTCGAAATCGAAAACGAAAAGTTCGAACAATCATCTGAGATTGACAGACTCTGCTAAGTACTACAGTAACTAAATGGCGATGTGCTGAGCACCACAAAGCCCTAGTGTGAACAATACATAGACTAGGTTGTGAGTAATGACTAAAGAGCTGCACGTGCCCCTGAAAGGAAGACCTGTCTGTACTTACACGCACTGTTGGATAGAAATCACTTTTTTAAATACGTGTATAAGAATCTACACCATTTAATGATTCATATATTACTTTACAAAAGGAGTCGTATCACATTTCCATCATATATATATAATATAAAGCTACATAGAGCAGAACATCAAGCATTCGTTTTGAAAATAAAGAGTCAGTTAAAACATACAGTAATACAAAAAACTAAACCAATAACCCATATGAAAGTCACATTTATAAAAATATTTGTTTAAAAAGAGACCAAGATTTATTCTTTTCTAAAATAAGAGCCCAACAGTTCTTTAGTGCAACATAATTGAAATGAAGTAGGTAATCGTGAAACTGTTCAACGCAATGTCATACAGAGTTACTTCCCTTAGGTCAGACATTCACATGGTAGTGAAGTAGAATGTGCCTTGAAATAACAGGTGACAGAAGAGAACAACCCTACTGCACAATAAAACAACGACTAAAAGTCTGCGTAACTTAATATTCACAACACCATATATATTATATCAAGCAGCTGCACATAAAAAATAAAAACAATACACTAACGAAAATGCATAAAGTAATATAATGATGCAATATTTGAAATAACCTCTCGGTTATTTACGGAGAGAAAATGAAAACTTTTTTTCGTTGGTCAGAGCGTTAACATCTTAAAAAAGCAGAAACAAATAAATAATATAACAATGAAAGAAGAATTAAACCACTAAGAACAAAACTGCAAACAAAGCAAAAATTAATTTCTCAAAAATTTATGGTTATTAATACCAGTGTTACTATCAACTGGGGTGATAAAACGTGTGTTGCGAAGTAAGGTGAGAATTTTAATAGTGAGACATGTTGCTTTTGATAAGCGGTTGTTAAGCAAAGTGTACCAAAAAAAGCAGCGCGAGCATGTTGTGAGTTTGTTATGGCCATCACACATTGTGAGTTAAAGAGTCTGAGCTAAACACCGAAATTGTTCAGTTTATGGATCAGTTCAGTTCATTTCTTCATGCTTGTGCACCAACAGTGACCGGACCAGGAACGTTCTGCATCCAAGGAGGAGTTCCTTTGTGGAAATCAGCGCTGTATGTAGTAGAGTTATCGAACTTGGCATTACTAGAGAAGGGAACTGGATCAGGTTTGAAACTAAGGGCTTTGGAGCCATGGCGGTTAATGAACTCAGACTGATGAGTCGTCATACCCTGAAAGGGTATGGGATTCGGGACAAAGGCTTCTTTTACCTTCCGCTCGGGACGGTTTGTAGCTTCAGACTTCTGGAAACTATTGCTGTAGTTCGTGCTGAAGTCAATGTTTCCCCCGAACTTGAGTACCCCTGATGAAGCGGGTCTTGTAGAAGCCTGTCTCCCCGTCGCTTCAGGCTGTTTAAAGTACTCATTGTTTGTCGTTCTAAGATCCATCTGTCCCTCAGGTCGGACATAAGCCTCCTGTCTCTTCACAGGTCGACTCCCAACTTTGTAACTACCATAATCACGCTTTGCTGTAGTGGTACTCTCCACAGGAGCACTTGACCTGACTGTATTTTCTACTGGCTTAAATGCTCCCCTCTTGGGGGCCGTCTTGTCTGTGAAGTCTTGCATATTTGTTGTGACGCCATGGAATGGTACTTTGGGGTGATTATATTCTTCCTTCTGTTTGACTGTCTTCTGAGATAACTGATGTTCTTTAAATGTGTCCCTATAACCCGTGCTACCAATGAATGGTTCCTGTGACATCTGAACAGTATGTGTTGGTTTGAAGTTCTGTCTCTGGGTCAGAGTATGCTGTGTGAAGTCCCTTCTGCTTGTCGTATCACTGGCCATAGGTACTGCTGGAGACACATATTCTTGATTCTTCTTCACAGCTCGGGAATTGATGTGATGAGTCTTAAAGTCAGCACCATAGCTGGTTGATCCCTCAAATTGACCACCACTCTTCATGACTCCAGATGACAAAGGTTTGCTCACAGTTTGCCTCGGCGTGTCCTTCGCTGTGAAGTTTAATTTGTTCGTTGTGTTGAAATCAAATCCCCCCTCTGGCTTTGTATAAACCTGTCTCTCTTTGACCCACCTTGGCTCCACTTTATGTTCCTTGAAATCCTGTCTGGCTGTAGTTGTACCCTCCAATGGAATACCAGATGTGTAAGGTTCCCCACTAGGTCTGTAGCTCTGCTGTTTTGGGGCGAACGTTCCTTTGTAGCTGTCACCAGTTGTCGTTGAACCAGAGAACTTAGTGGCTGGAGCAACATACTCAGATTTTGCCTTCACCTGTTTGGGTTGTATTTCGTGACCAACAAAGGTGTCACTGTAACCAGTTCTACCATCAAAAGGTATATCATGCTTTTGCACATCTGAGGGAGGCTTGAAACTTTGCCTCGGTTCAAGGTTCTTCTCAGTGAAGGCCATTCTATTGGTGGTATTGCCTTCCATTTTCACAGCTGGAGGTACATAGTTCTGGCTTTTCTTGACAACCTCTCTTGCATGTACACCATGGGATACAAAGTCAGCATTATACCGAGTGGAGCCTTCAAATTTACCATTCATTTCCATGACATGGGATGACTCTGGTCTCTTGATAGTTTCTCTTGGTGATGCTTTGGAAGTGAACTGCTGTTGATTTATTGTGCTGAAGTCCATTTTGCCATCAGGCTTTCTATAGGGTTCAGGAACGACGACTTGGCGTGGTTCAATCTTGTGTTCTTGGTAATCACTTTTGGCTGTGGTTGTGCCATCTAATGGAACATTTGATCGATAGGGCTCCCCACTAGGCTTATAACTCTTCTGCTTAGGTACAAAATTCCCCTTATAGCTGTCAGAGGTTGTTGTACTCCCCTCAAACTGCACAGTAGGAGCAGTGTAGGTCACCACTTTGTGAGGAACTTTCGATGGTAGCTGGTGCTGGGGATAGTCAAGATGTTGACTAGTAGCTGTTTCCATGGGTACTGTTGGTCGCTGGTAATTATCCTTCGCATTGAATAGTTCACGAGGGGTAATGTCATAACCCTTAAAATCAGACCCATAGCTTGTTCCTGAATCAAAATGTCCATTCATTTCTATGATATGTGCTGACTCGGGACGTTTGACTGGCTCCCTGGCTGCTGCCTTTTCTGTGTAGTTGTCTCTGTTTGTTGTGCTGAAATTCATGTCACCTTCTGGCTTCCTGTAAGGTTCTTTTTGAATAGCTATTCTAGGTTCCACCTTATGTTCACCATAATCCACCCTGTTCGTAGTTTGATCATCTAAAGGAACTCCTGTTTGAAGAGGTGCATTGTGTGGCTTATAACTTTCCCTTGGGGTAATTTCATGTTCGATGAATTCAGATCTGTTTGTGGACATGGCTTCAAACTTGCCTTCTGGTCTCACATACTGAACAGGTTCTCTTATTCGTCTGGGCTCAATCTGATGCTCTGGGTAGTCCGTTCTCGCCGTTGTTTGGTCATCAAAGGGGACATTTGACCTCTGAACTGCATCATTAGGTTTGAAACTCTCCCGTTGAGATAATGCATGTTCAGGGTAGTCTAGTCGATTGGATGTGTTACTTTCCATGGCACCTTCAGGCTTGGTGTACTGCTGGGCCTCCCTTCTTAATCTTGGCTCTATATTGTGTTCAGGGTAATCTTTACGAGTGGTGGTCTTATCATCAAAAGGATCATCAGACTTCTGGACAGAATTAACAGGCTTATAACTAACTCTTTGAGAGATGGCATGTTCAGGATAATCAGCCCTGTTCGTTGTATCACCTTCCATCTTCCCGTCTGGTTTTACATACTCCTGTGGAAGTCGTTTGGCCCGTTGCTGAATTTCATGTTCTGGATATTCAGACCGATTTGTGGTGTTGCCATCAAATGGTACATCAGAATGTAGAGCTGTGCCTGCAGGTTTGAAACTTTCACGTGGAGTGAGCTCATGTTCTGGAAAGTCTGATCGGTTGGTGGTGAGCCCCTCCATTTTTCCATCTGGTTTCACATACTTCAAATGCTCTCTCCTCTGTCTAGGCTCAATCTGATGCTCTGGGTAGTCCGTTCTCGCCGTTGTTTGATCATCAAAGGGGACATTTGATCTCTGAACTGCATCATTGGGTTTGAAACTCTCCCGTTGAGATAATGCATGTTCAGGGTAGTCTAGTCGATTGGATGTGTTACTTTCCATGGCACCTTCGGGCTTGGTGTACTGCTGGGCCTCCCTTCTTAATCTTGGCTCTATAATGTGTTCAGGGTAATCTTCACGAGTGGTGGTCTTATCATCAAAAGGATCATCAGACTTCTGGACAGAATTAACAGGCTTATAACTAACTCTTTGAGAGATGGCATGTTCAGGATAATCAGCCCTGTTCGTTGTATCACCTTCCATCTTCCCGTCTGGTTTTACATACTCCTGTGGAAGTCGTTTGGCCCGTCGCTGAATTTCATGTTCTGGATATTCAGACCGATTTGTGGTGTTGCCATCAAATGGTACATCAGAATGTAGAGCTGTGCCTGCAGGTTTGAAACTTTCACGTGGAGTGAGCTCATGTTCTGGAAAGTCTGATCGGTTGGTGGTGAGCCCCTCCATTTTTCCATCTGGTTTCACATACTTCAAATGCTCTCTCCTCTGTCTAGGCTCAATCTGATGCTCTGGGTAGTCCATTCTCGCAGTTGTTTGATCCTCGAAGGGGACATCTGATTTTTGAACAGCGTCTGAAGGTCTAAAACTTTCTCGAGGTGCGAGGGCATGTTCAGGATAGTCCATACGGTTAGATGTGTTACTTTCCATCACACCATCCGGTTTCACATACTGCTGTTGCGCCTTCCTCTTTCGGGGCTCAATCATGTGTTCAGGATAATCCTGCCTCGTTGTAGTTTTATCCTCTAGAGGATCTTCAGATCTCTGCACAGAGTTTACTGGCTTAAAGTTTTGCCTGGGTGTGATTTCATATTCAGGAAAGTCTGAACGATTGGTTGTAGCCACTTCCATTTTCCCCTCTGGTTTGAGGTATGGCTGGGGTTGTGGTACCTGCCTTGGCTCAATGTGATGTTCAGGGAAGTCTGATCTGAAGGTGAATGATTAATCAAGTTATCGATGAAACACTCATCGAATTTTATGGTGGCCTTATATTTATCATTAGTATCGTTAGTATACAAACCATATGCTTATATGTGTGTTTAACAAATTCGAAATGGAAATGTACCTTTGTTATATACATTATGTAGTTGCTTTCAAATCCTTGATTTGATATCATCCGCATTTTCCTGAGAACATCTGGTGTCATCATACAGAAAGCATGAAAAAAGAGATCATCAAATATGCTAATATCTATACTGCTTTCTAAAATCTTGACCAGGTCCGATCCTTACTAACCTGGCTGTTGTCTTATCTTCAAATGGATCATCTGACTTCAGAACAGCATTTGTAGGTTTGAAACTCTGTCTTGGTGTGAGTTGGTGTTCAGGATATTCCAATCGGTTTGTGGACAAACCTTCCATCTTTCCTTCAGGCTTCACATATGTTTCGGGTGCTCTTCTCTGCCGAGGTTCAATAATGTGTTCAGGGAAATCCTGTCCGGCAGTTGTTTTATCTTCAAAGGGATCAGTTGACTGCTGTACTGAATTATTGGGTTTATAACTCTGGCGAGGTGAAAGGACATGTTCAGGAAAGTCAATACGGTTGGATGTGTTACTATCCATCACACCATCTGGCTTCACATAAGGTTGTGGCTGTTTCCTCATTCGAGGCTCAATCATGTGTTCAGGATAATCCTGCTTTGCTGTAGTCTTATCATCAAAAGGATCTCCAGATCTCTGCACAGAGTTCACTGGTTTATAACTTTGCCTGGGTGTGATTTCATATTCAGGAAAGTCTGAATGATTGGTTGTAGCCCCTTCCATTTTCCCCTCTGGTTTGAGGTATTGCTGAGGCTGTCGCCTCTGCCTTGGCTCGATTTGATGTTCAGGGTAGTCGGATCTGAATGTGAATGATTAGTCGAATTATCAATGATATCAACGTTTCTGTTAAACGTACACTGATGTATTTACAATCTACACCTGATTCTCAAACACCAAATCTGCTGGTTTCTTCAGAAAATGCATTCAAAATAGAATATTTATTCACTGCAAACATCAGTGTGGCACATAACACTGTGAGCAGAAACATGCACAATAATTGAATCTACTTGACACTTTAAAAATAACTGTATACCATGACAAATACGATACTTTATGTAAGTCATAACATTACTTTTTATAATATATTGTTGTCAAACACAGAAAGCATTAAATTTCTAAAATGGCTTTTTCGACTTCCAAACTTAGCGGGCCTTGTGTTTGATATCCCAATCATTTTCCTTCCTTACTGACCTGGCTGTTGTCTTATCTTCAAATGGATCATCTGACTTCAGAACAGCATTTGTAGGTTTGAAACTCTGTCTTGGTGTGAGTTGGTGTTCAGGATATTCCAATCGGTTTGTGGACAAACCTTCCATCTTTCCTTCAGGCTTCACATATGTTTCGGGTGCTCTTCTCTGCCGAGGTTCAATAATGTGTTCAGGGAAATCCTGTCTGGCAGTTGTTTTATCTTCAAAGGGATCAGTTGACTGCTGTACTGAATTACTGGGTTTATAACTCTGGCGAGGTGAAAGGACATGTTCAGGAAAGTCAATACGGTTGGATGTGTTACTATCCATCACACCATCTGGTTTCACATAAGGTTGTGGCTGTTTCCTCATTCGAGGCTCAATCATGTGTTCAGGATAATCCTGCTTTGCTGTAGTCTTATCATCAAAAGGATCTTCAGATCTCTGCACAGAGTTCACTGGCTTATAACTTTGCCTGGGTGTGATTTCATGTTCAGGAAAGTCTGAGCGATTGGTGGTGCCCCCCTCCATTTTCCCCTCTGGTTTAAGGTATTGCTGAGGCTGTCGCCTCTCCCTTGGCTCGATTTGATGTTCAGGGTAGTCTGATCTGAAGGGGGAACAGTTCATCAAATTAACAATGAACTCACTGATTCTACCTGTTGCATGTCTTCACAACTTGGAAATGGTATGCAGCGATGCTTACTTCTTTCAGAATAAAAACAGCAACAAAACAATCATATGAACATATAACGACAAGTTTGGTTAATAATGTTAGTTGTGACAAAAACACAAATACAATACTTCAATCATGAATATCATGAGCATGATACAATTATGACATAAACTGCTGAAAGTAGCGGCACTCCAGCTCATTGTCTCGCCTATTTTCAGACAGTACTAACCTGGCTGTAGTTTTATCTTCAAATGGATCATCAGATTTGACAACAGCATTTGCAGGTTTGAAAGTCTGTCTTGGAGTAAGTTGGTGCTCAGGATACTCCAATCGGTTTGTAGACACACCCTCCATCTTGCCTTCAGGCTTTACATATTGATGCATCGCTCTTCTCTGTCGAGGTTCAACCTTATGTTCAGGATAATCCTGTCTAGCTGTTGTTATATCTTCCAATGGGTCCTCGGATCGTTGTACAGAATTTGAAGGCTTATAACTCTTTCGTGGTGACAGTTCATGTTCAGGATAATCCAAATGATTGGACGTGTTCTTCTCCATTACTCCATCTGGTTTCATGTACTGTTGAGGTTGGCGTCTCTGTCTAGGTTCAATTCTGTGCTCAGGAAAATCTTGCCTGTTAAGGGAATGACAAAACAGTTCTATAGGAAAACAAGAGGTCATGCAAAATGAATAACCAAAACTATAACTAAATATGAAACCCTTACCAATTATATAAATAAAACAACATGTTACAGCAAACACACGCAAATAACTACTACTACTACTATTTAAACACTTCACTAAAATATTTTGTGTCCATATTCCCGTGGGAAGATTGATAATACTAACCTAGAGGTAGTGTTATCATTGAACGGATCATCTGACTTCTGAACATTATTAGCAGGCTTGAAGCTTTGCCTTTGGGTGAGTTGATGTTCAGGGAACTCTGATCGGCTTGTTGATACACCGTCCATGACACCTTCAGGCTTGGCATACTGCTGGTATTCTCTGCGCTTCCTGGGTTCCACAGTATGTTCTGGGAAGTCTTGCCTTGAGGTGGTCTTATCTTCAAATCGATCCGTAGCAGGTTGGACAGTATTAGCAGGTTTGAAACTCTGTCTCTTTTGCAATTCATGTAAAGGAAATTCTGATCTGGTGGTAGAAAGACCCTCCATCGTTCCTTCTGGTTTGACATATTTCTGCTGTTCTCTTCTTTGTCTTGGTTCAATGGCATGTTCTGGATAGTCCTGCCTCGCAGTTGTTGTATTGTCGAATGGATCCTCTGACTTCAAAACGCTGTTTGCAGGCTTGTAGCTCTTCCTAGGTGAAAGTTCGTACTGGGGAAAGGCAGACTGAGTTGTAGTAGTACCATCCATCTTACCTTCAGGTTGCACATATTGCCTTGGCTGTCTCTTCTGGCGTGGTGCGACTGTATGCTCAGGATAATCAAACTTAGTGGTCGTTTGCTTCTCAAATTGATCCTCAGATCTCTGAACACTGTGAGAAGGTTTGTAGCTTTGCCTCGGGGTTATCTGATGCTCAGGAAACTCAGCTTTACTTGTGGATACACCTTCCATTTTATCAAGAGGTTTAACATACAGTTGAGCCTCCCGTCGTTTCCGGGGTTCTATTGCATGCTCTGGAAAGTCACGTCTTGCTGTAGTTTTATCATCAAAGGGGTCCCCAGATTTCTCAAAAGTACTGGTTGGTTTATAACTCTTCCTGGGAGATATTGAATGTTCAGGAAAATCAAGACGGTTAGATGTATTACCCTCCATTGTACCTTCTGGTCTGACATACTGCTGGACCTCTCGTCTTCTCCTTGGCTCAATATGATGCTCAGGGTATTCTTTTCGGCTTGTTGTGCTCCCATCAAAAGGATCCTCAGACTTTAGTGCAGCGTTTGCTGGTTTGTAACTCTGCCGTGGCTGTATAGAATGCTCTGGAAATTCAGATTTGGAAGTAGAAGTTCCATCCATTTTCCCATCTGGTTTCACATACTGGTGAGGATCCCGCCTTTTTCTTGGTTCTATTGGGTGCTCAGGATACTCTGAACGAGTGATGGTCTTGTTATCGAAAGGGTCTTTGGAACTCAGAACAGTATTTGCAGGTTTAAAACTTTGCCTTGGAGTCAGTTCGTGTTCAGGATAGTTCAAACGATTGATCGTATCTCCTTCCATGCGAACTTCTGGTTTCTGGTATGCCTGAATTTGTCGCTTTTGACGGGGTTCTATCTTGTGTTCAGGATAATCAGATCGCGAGGTAGTCTTACTTTCAATCGGTGCATCAGATCTGTATGGGTCAGAATTGGGTTTATAGCTCTTTTGTTTCGGTAAATAGCTTCCCTTAAAATCATCTTTAGCTGTTGATGAACCTAAGAAGGGATCTTTCGGAGGGTTCCACAAAGCTCGTTCTCTGGGTTTCCGTTCAGGCAGCTCCCATTCGGGATAGTCTTGTCTGTGATTGGAAATAAAACACACGATATTTAGAACTTATCTAAATTGTCATAGCAGATGCGTTTACATTAACCCAGAATTCATTTCTATAACAAAGTTATCTTAATTATTAATATCAAAGCAAACAAGAAATATATGTTCTGATCATCATTTACTTGTTGCTATATCCAGCTGATTACATTTTGGAGGGTCACAAATAATTATAAATACTGCTGATTTAATAATAAATATCTGTTTTCCCGACTTGAAAAGTTAACTAATAAAAGTAAATACATTCTTCAGAATTATATAAAACCATGAGCAACGCATTCAGAACATATGGGTCTTGACCAGCAAACCAGTGGTGGAGGGTCTAAGCAAACATCTACGAGTTGACGGTGTGATACATCTGAGGTAGGTATTTTTATACGGTTACCCACCCATGTGATATTCACATTGTCACTGCGGTCACGAGTCCCCATACAAGTTATCTCTGACAAGCATAAGCACCAAACGAATGATCGTTTATACCAGCAAAAACACACCCATGATTTATAAATGGGTTCAATACCTGATGGCAGCATAGCAATGAATGTCTAAGAGGCCGGCTTCCTGCGTCACCACAGCGTGTGTGAAGCGGTGCATCATGCAACACTGAGGCGTGTAACGATGACAACCCCCGTATTAAATATTGAAAAACACTGACGCCATGACTATACTGTAACACGATTTTCAGTGTGTTGCATTCAAACAACGTTCACAGAAAAAAAATTCATTTAGCATGAAATCATTGCTGGCAATGTCTCCCACAGAGAGGGAGAGTGACACATACGAATCACTGCTTGGCGAAGGTTTTGTTTGCTTGTTATTTAACGCCGCACTCAGAAGTATTCCAGCTATATGACGGCGGTCTGTAAATAATCGAGTCTGGACATCATGAGCTACGGTCTACGAAAGTGTGATACGATGACATGCATCAACCAAGTCAGCGAGCCTGACCACCAGGGCCCACTTGCACAAAGCGATCTTAGCGCTAAGATGATCGTAACGCCCATACTTTAACATAGACTTACAATAATCTTAGCACTAAGATTGCTTTATGCAAGTGGGTCCTGGTCCCGTTAGTCGCCTCTTAAGATAAGCATGGTTACTGAAGGCCTATTCTAAGCATGATCTTCACGGGTAACAGGGGAAGAAATGGAAGGGGCAACCAAATAACTCTTTTCCATGGAACAGTCACAAAACATGTCATTGGATAATCGATTTCGGTTTATGTACTTCAATATGCCTCTTTGTAAATATAACGATAAGCGGAAATATCAAGTAAATGGTGCGTGACTTTGTCCAGTTGCATATGTATGTTAATGAAGCGTTCCACATAGTGAGTTCCATATATGTGACCATACGTGAATATTGAGGCAAGTAGACACTGGATCTAGTTAGTTTTATAGGCAATACGGTATGTAAAGCCCGTCTTTAAGTGGTTATTTAAGTTCGGAGAAATGTGTCTGTGTCGACACACACTTCTGTTTTGTCAAACATAAAACATTGATGGCAAGTTAAGAATAATTTATAAAATCAGATTCGTCATTTGGGCATTGATAAATGAACTAAAATACTTAATACTATGAACCTCGAATGCACAACACGGTTTCATCTTAATACGCTGAACATATTCCATTCAATTAATGTTTGGTTGTTTAACGCCGCGCTCAGCAATATAACAGCTATATAACAGCAGCCTGTACATAATCGAATCTCGACCAGACAATCAAGTGATTGATATTGTGACAACGATCTACACTGTATGTATACGATGACGCTCCATCAACCAAGTCACCGAGCCTGACCACCCGATTCACTTGGCCGCCTTTTGCGCCTAGCATAGGTTGAAGTCGGTCTATATATCCTATGAACCAAGAATCCTCACCGGGGCATTCAATCAATGGATAAAACTACCATTCGGTGAATAATATAAGCAGTGAGTAGTTAAATTTCACCATCGTATATTCAAAGTCAGTGAAGCTTCTAAGTGACGTGCAGTATGTCACATGACGCCAGTCACAAATGCCCTGGTGTCAAGACAGATTGTAGTGCGTGATTGCGTGCGGCTTCGCTTGCCTGTCCACTACCGGCAGTAGGTCAATACCTCGTCTTAATCTCATGCCTTGACTATGGGCCGTTCTCATGAATAAGTAACACTCTATACTTAGTACTGTGTTTAGGAAGCAGACATACTAATTTGTTAGTCCGCGAAAACTATCGCAACAATCTGTTCCATCTCAAGGCTGAATTCGGAAGTAATATTTTCTTGGCCTGATCAAAATAAATAGTACAAGTCAAGGACTGTTTTCATTCTGTCTTATGTTAGAATGCTATTTTAGCCATATTGGTTAACGTGTTGAGTTCTTTGTGCTTCCGCGATGTCTCTTAACAATTCTAGATCATGTCTAAAACGTGCAGAAACACAACTTCCAGTGGCGTACAATGGACGCGTCATGCCACGGGCATACTCATCAGGTAGAACTGTTTTGTTTCGTCAGTGTCGCCCTCATCACATGTGTGTCGCCAACACACACATGAGGATCACCCACATCACATGACAACACACACATATAAGGATCACCCGCATCACATGACAACACACACACACATAAGGATCACCCGCATCACATGACAACCCACACACACATAAGGATCACCCACATTACATGACGTCACACACACACATAAGGATCACCCGCATCACATGACAACACACACACACATAAGGATCACCCACATCACATTACAACACCCTCTCACACATAAGGATCACCCACATCACATTACAACACCCACTCACATATAAAAGGATCACCCACATTACATGACATCACACACACACATATAAGGATCACCCACATCACATTACAACACCCACTCACACATAAGGATCACCCACATCACATTACAACACCCACTCACATATAAGGATCACCCACATCACATGACAACACACACACACACATAAGGATCACCCGCATCACATGACAACACACACATATAAGGATCACCCGCATCACATGACAACACATACTAACACAAAAGGATCACCCACATCTCATTACAACACACACATATAAGGATCACCCACATCACATGACAACACACATATATAAGGACTTACCCATATCACATTACAACACACACTCACACATAAGGATCAACCATATCACATGACAACATGCATTCACATATCAGGATCACCCACATCACATGACAACATGCATTCACACATAAGGATCGCCCACATCACATGACAACATGCATTCACATATAAGGATCACCAATATCACATGACAACATGCATTCACATATAAGGATCACCCACATCATATGACAACATGCATTCACATATAAGGATCACCCACATCACAACATGCATTCACACATAAGGATCACCCACATCACATGACAACACACACTCACATAAGGATCACCCTTATCACATGACAACACACACACACATAAGGATCACCCGCATCACATGACAACACACACATATAAGGATCACCCGCATCACATGACAAAACACATAAGGATCACCCACATCACATGACAACACATACTAACACAAAAGGATCACCCACATCTCATTACAACACACACATATAAGGATCACCCACATCACATGACAACACACATATATAAGGACTTACCCATATCACATTACAACACACACTCACACATAAGGATCAACCATATCACATGACAACATGCATTCACATATCAGGATCACCCACATCACATGACAACATGCATTCACACATAAGGATCACCCACATCACATGACAACATGCATTCACATATAAGGATCACCAATATCACATGACAACATGCATTCACATATAAGGATCACCCACATCATATGACAACATGCATTCACATATAAGGATCACCCACATCACAACATGCATTCACACATAAGGATCACCCACATCACATGACAACACACACTCACATAAGGATCACCCTTATCACATGACAACATGCATTCACATATCAGGATCACCCACATCATATGACAACATGCATTCACATATTAGGATCACCCACATCACAACATGCATTCACATATCAGGATCACCAACATCACATGACAACATGCACTCACACAACAGGATCACCCTTATCACATCACAACATGCATTCACATATTAGGATCACCCACATCACAACATGCATTCACATATAAGGATCACCCACATCACATGACAACATGCATTCACATATCAGGATCACCCACATCACATGACAACATGCATTCACATATCAGGATCACCCACATCACATGAAGACATGCATTCACATATAACAATCACCCACATCACATGACAACATGCATTCACATATTACAATCACGCACATCTCATGACAACACACACTCACACATAAGGATCACCCACATCATATGACAACATGCATTCACACACATAAGGATAACCTACATCACATCATATGACAACATGCATTCACACACATAAGGATAACCCACATCCCATGACAACATGCATTCACATATAAGGATCACCCACATCATATGACAACATGCATTCACACATAAGGATCACCCACATCACATGACAACATGCATTCACATATAAGGATCACCCGCATCTCATGACAACACACACTCACATATAAGGATCACCCATATCACATGACAACATGCATTCACATATAAGGATCACCCACATGACAACATGCACTCACACATAAGGATCACCCACATCACATGACAACACACACTCACATAAGGATCACCCACATCACATGACAACACACACTCACATATAACAATCACCAACATCACATGACAACACACACTCACATATGAGGATCACTTACATTATGTGACAAGTTGACAACACACACATGACAATTTTCCATGACCGTATTACAGCAAACCTGATGTTCGTCTACTCATACAGCTACCGTTATTTGCCCGTGAGTGAGTCTAATCACGGCTGTGAAATACCTTGATTATTGCTGAAAGCCGCGATAAACATCGCTCTCTCACTCACTGCTAAACCGTGTAACAAGTGTTATAATTCACTACCCACCGCCTAATCCACTCAACTCAAACCCTTCCAACTAGCCACCCGTACGTCACACAGCAGTGCAATGTCCCTGCATCCACCCGACATACCTTCAATCCCCAAATCCTACCCCTACCTCCCTCCCCCCCCCCCCCCCCCCCCACCCCACCCCAACCCCCAACCCCCAACCCCACCCCACCGCACCACCACCCCACCCTTAGGGCGTGACCGCGCTACCCCCTCTCACCTGGTCGTGGTCTTGTTCTCCATGTCCGCGTCCGCCCTCACAGGCTCGTAGTTGGGTTTGTAGCTCTCCCGCGGGGGGATCGGGTGGGAGGGGTACCGCTTCGAGTACTCGGACAGAAAGGGTGCGTTGTCGTCAACATCGATCACACCATTTTGTCTGAAATATTAAATAATACTTTTTAAGACAATATCGCTGAGACGGTTGGTGGTGATCGGAAAGACAGACTCACGTTTGCTATTACAGTATATGGAAACCGTGCTGAGCAAACATTGCCGTTGGAATTCTAAAGGCTGTACAAACCGCTGACACGACGTTGTACCGTAATCACTACAACATGAGCATGTGTTGATGAATACATCACGTGTGTTGATATGTGGAGCGTCTTCATTCGTCCATGTCCCTTGCACAATTATACCAAAACACTCGATTTTACGTCAGCACAATGGTGCCACTTTGGAAGCATTTATTAATTCCTTTAAATCGAAATTTCTCGTTATTTCAATTATTTTCTCGAAATTTCGAGGTCTTTCGCATTACTTCAAACATTATTTTTTTATTTCAGTTATTTTCTCGAAATTTCGAGTTTGAAACTTGAAATAACGAGAACATAATCGAAATAACGAGAAAATAATCGAGATTACGAGAAAATAATAGAAGTAACGAGACAAAACTCGAAGCAACGAGAAATAATTGAAATAACGAGAAAATACCCGAAATAACGAGAGAGAGATCAAAGTAACGAAAACATTATTGAAATTACAAAAATATAATCGAAGTAATAAGAGAAAAAAATAATTGAAACAACGAGAAATTTGGATTAAAAACTATATGTGTGCTACCAAAGTAGCACCATAAAGCTTTCGTACGACTCAGATTAAATTGACTTTTTTTTATTTTGCACTTAACAGTTGTTGATTACAATGGTAGATTCACAAAGAGAATTATAAATACTTCCATATTTCAATGAGCTAAACTCTAAACTGGTTCACTATTCAGGTCTGTGTTTACAGCAACAGTAGTATATAAGCAACCTGTCGTCGGCATAAATAGCTATATATCACAGCTGTCAAGCGCATTACATTGTGTAGGTTGCAGCTTATTAAGGCATACATGTACAACCGACCGGGTGAAACGTGAAACCGACTCGCCGTACAAGAGTTTGAATTGCAAAGCGTTTCGATTTCATTGATACACGAGGTCATGCCATGGAATTAATTTTTCCTATCCGCGATATAAGATATTCATTTTTGTCACAGGGATAGTTGTCAATGGCAATGAATGGACGAAACCTACTTAAAATTAACCAATAGTTGTCGCATAGGACTGAACTGTACGTACAACCAACCACCTGTCAACCATTGTGTGAAATACACAAGTGCAGGTGCATGTCGTGGCATGTCCGTGGATAAGTAATTACCTAGGCTCAATGATCCACGACTTGATACTATATACAGATAACATTCTCTTCAACAAACCAGGGCACTTGCATTCATTGTACTTAGTTGATGATTAATCATGATTTCCACAACTGACGCTGAAGATGTATGTCGCCAGCCAAGCCAAGTGCTTTTTGCTGGTTTGGAAGTGGAAAAGTTGGTGTTACTATTGTCCTCATCACCATCATCATCATCAACAACAACAACAACAACATTATGCATCATCGTTGTAGTCGTCGCTGTTTGGGTTCTTTGTCATCGTTATTGTTAATATATGTTTCATTATTATTGACTTTGCTCGTTGTTACCACTCGCTATTACGATCACTATTAGCCGTTAGGTTGCGTATTTCACGTTAACAACGTACTTGGGAACGAAGAGCCAACACCTGGCCTTAAATTATTTACAACCCCCTGTCATTATGTGCCATCTGTGAAGACTAGTATATCACACTTAAACCTAGTTACACGGCGCATGTCACCGCTAAAGTAGCGTCCATAGATACCAGACAAGTGCGGTACATGTTATTAGCGGTGCTCCTGGTAACACGATCAAGAGTATTCTCCGCGTGAAAATAGACCGAGATACGTTTAGCTGGATGAAATTCACGATGTTTTAATTGCATTTGTCTGCGTATTTCTTAATGATACCCGACCATTTGACATATGGGTCCATTAATAATATCTATGTTTATGAGTTACAGAATTCATCACTGGGTGTGTTAGATGCATCCCGCCTCACGTGTACATGTGTACACGTATACACTGATCAGCTCACTTCACGTGTACATGTATATGGATATACACCCGCCTCACGTGTACATGTATATGGATATACACCCCGCCTCACGTGTACATGTATATGAAGATACAACCCGCCTCACGTGTACATGTATATGGATATACACCCCGCCTCACGTGTACATGTATATGGAGATACACCCCGCCTCACGTGTACATGTATATGAAGATACATCCCGCCTAACGTGTACATGTATATGGAGATACATCCCGCCTCACGTGTACATGTATATGGAGATACATTCCGCCGCACGTGTACATGTATACACTGATACGCTGACTTCACGTGTACATGAATATGGAGATACACCCCGCCTTACGTGTACATGTATATGGAGATACATTCCGCCTCACGTGTACATGTATATGGAGATACACCCGCCTCACGTGTAAATGTATATGGAGATACACCCCGCCTTACATGTACATGTATATGGAGATACATTCAGCCTCACGTGTACATGTATATGAAAATACAATCCGCCTCACGTGTACATGTATATGGAGATACACCCGCTTCACGTGTACATGTATATGGAGATACACCCCGCCTCACGTGTACATGTATATGGAGATACATCCCGCCTCTCGTGTACATGTATATGGAGATACATCCGCTTCACGTGTACATGTATATGGAGATACACCCGGCTCACGTCTACATGTACAGTATATGGAGATACACCCGTTTCACCTGTAAATGTATATGGAGATACACCCGCTTCACGTGTACATGTATATGGAGATACACCCCGCCTCACGTGTACATGTATATGGAGATACATCCCCGCCTCACGTGTACATGTATATGGAGATACACCCCGCCTCACGTGTACATGTATATGGAGATCGATACATCCCCGCCTCACGTGTACATGTATATGGAAATATAACCCCCCTTACCTGTACATGTATATGAAGATACACCCGCCTCACGTCTACATGTATGTGGAGATACACCCGTTTCACCTGTAAATGTATATGGAGATACACCCGCTTCACGTGTACATGTATATGGAAATACAACCCGCCTTACGTGTACATGTATATGAAGATACACCCCGCCTCACGTGTACATGAATTTGAAGATACATCCCGCCTGACGTGTACATGTATATGGATATACACCCGCCTCACGTGTACATGTATATGGAAATACAACCCGCCTTACGTGTACATGTATATGAAGATACACCCGCCTCAGCTGTACATGTATGTGGAGATACACCCCGCCTCACGTGTACATGTATATGAAGATACACCCGCCTCAGCTGTACATGTATATGGAGATACACCCGCCTCAGCTGTACATGTATATGGAGATACACCCCGCCTCAGCTGTACATGTATGTGGAGATACACCCCGCCTCACGTGTACATGTATATGAAGATACACCCGCCTTACGCGTACATGTATATGGAGATACATTCCGCCTCAGCTGTACATGTATATGGAGATACACCCCGCCTTACGTGTACATGTATATGGAGATACACCCCGCCTCACGTGTACATGTATATGGAGATACACCCGCTTCACGTGTACATGTATATGGAGATACACCCGTTTCACGTGTACATGTATATGGAGATACACCCCGCCTCAGCTGTACATGTATATGGAGATACACCCGCCTCAGCTGTACATGTATATGGAGATACACCCGCTTCACGTGTACATGTATGTGGAGATACACCCGGCTCAGCTGTACATGTATATGGAGATACACCCGCTTCACGTGTACATGTATGTGGAGATACACCCCGCCTTACGTGTACATGTATGTGGAGATACACCCGCCTCAGCTGTACATGTATATGGAGATACACCCCGCCTTACGTGTACATGTATATGGAGATACACCCCGCCTTACGTGTACATGTATATGGAGATACACCCGCCTTACGCGTACATGTATGTGGAGATACAACCCGCCTCACGTGTACATGTATTAGAGATACACCCCGCCTCAGCTGTACATGTATATGAAGATACAACCCGCCTCACACTCAGACGTTCTTGGCAGACTTTAACAACGTCAGGCAAAGTATCGATGGAAATATGCGACCTACTCTGCCTAATAGACAAGCGTCATTCCACAAAACAAATGTTAATTCAACCATGCACTTGGGTATATGACGTATTCAAGTCAACAGTGAGTAATTGTTGCATTACACCGCAGTCAGTAATATTGCAACTATGTCTCGACACCCTGGAAAAAATCGAATCCTGGCCACGGAAACCAGTGATTATTAGCACGAGCATAAATCCACGACTTCGGGGCACGGTGACACAATGAGCGAAGTCACACTCTGTAAACACACCCATTCCTCTTGTGTCGGGTCTGGCGACAAGAGTCGGATTCCAGGGCCAACTTGCATAAAGCGATCTTAGCGCTCAGATGATCGGAACTCCCATACCTTAACGTAGGCTTACAATAGCCGTAGTGCTAAGATCGCTTTGTGCACATGGGCCCTGGTAATAATTCTGACGGGGGAGCCTCGTGGACATCAGGTTAAACAGCAGTATTGTTTATATACCCATAGTGTAAAGTACGCATGTATAAAAACGTTGTTTTCTCAAACTCACCAATGTTGATATTTACGCCACGTAGACAGACAGTGAGGAACAGGCTACCGAGCAACGCTACTCCCTCGTTGCGACACCCATTACGACAACATGGGCGATGATGTGACGTCATAAACAAAGGAACGCGATATTTGTGACGTCATTAATTAGAAGAAATGTGTGATGACGACCTTAGCGTAGAGGCCTTTTGTTTCCTTCGTCTAATTAAAGTGTTGACGATTTATGTTCAATTATTACTCAATCATTTTTTTTTATTCATCAATTTGAACTACATATGTATTTGATCTCCTATGAGTATCTGTCAGATCAGTCGTAAACAATTCCATTATTTCTTGAAAGCATATTCTAATTAATATATATGTCTATTCTTATGTTCGTATATTAAATAGACTTTTTCTATATATAAAAAAAGAATATATTTTAGGTATATCTCAGTATAATATAGGGTTTGTTTCGATGTAAAGGATATTTCAACTCCTTATTCGTCATAATTCGTAAATATTTTTTTTCAACTTGACGGAGGATGAACCTCGACCTAAATTCTGCAATGAAGAACAGACAACGTACGCTAAATATTCGGGCGCTTTGCAATTTTAAGTTTGTCTGACATTGTCACAGAATTCAATGATCTGATATTAAATTCCGCCTAATCTTAATGTAATAAATATTCTCCAACAGCCGACTCAAAAAGGAAATGAAAGCCATTCTCGCGGTTGTATAGCGGTTGTAAATATTTATAAAGAGTTAATTAGAGTGTGTTCCATGAACCAAATATTTTAATCAAGAAATAGAAATATGAAATGTATATATGTGTGCAATATAAATGTGAAATATGATATGCTGTATGAAATATAACACGTATGAACATGGAGACGCTAATGCATATAGTTTGTTTGTTTGTTGTTTAAGGCCGCACTCAGCAATATTCCAGCTATATGACGGCGGTCTGTAAATAATCGAGTCTGGACCAGACAATCCAGTGATTGACATCTTGAGCATCGATCCACGCAATTGGGATACAATGACATGCATCAAACAAATAAGCGAGCCTGACCCCCCGATCCCGTTAGTCGCCTTTTACGACAAGCATAGTCGCCTTTTACGGCAAGCATGGGTTGCTGAAGACCTATTCTACCCTGGATTTTCACGGGTCCTAATGCGTATAGAAACAGATAGATGGAACGTCAGAAATGTCTCCACTTGTGACAGCAAACGAAATACGTGTTTGTGAAGCTTTCAAGCAAGATATAACCTCACGGTGCATGTCATGTGTCACATACGTCTCACTAGGAGTATTTGTGAGTGTCTATGTAGCGTTCTAATGGGCTCTTTGACAACTATAATCCAATGAATGGGTTGTCAAAGGGGCATTGTCAGTACACACTGACGATAACATATTTCTGCATTGAAGAGCAGAAGGCACTTGCGCACGGCCCTATTTTCCTTTGTGTGGCAGACGACATGTACAATTCCCAATAGAGAAGAACCTCTCCCTACCCCAAAGAAATGTACCAATGCTAATAGTGGCTTACCTTCTCGCCATTTTGACCCTTTCTTAAATCCCACTTATGTAACAAGCCTGTTCAACACATCGCCGGTCCGAGCACTGCGGCAAATGATCCATTGAGGGACACCACTGTGTCGTTGCTAAGCAAGCGTTGACTCCGTGTTTAGATTTCCCTCCTTAGCAACGGCTGGAAGGTTTGTTGTGAGCGCGACGAGTGCAGCATAAAATCGACCGACAAATATATCTCGCTCTTCTTCAATTAGGGCAATACTTAAAACCTAACAACACAACGGTACTTCATTTGTGTTTGACTCTCGAACATGGACGTGACGTTGGTTATAAGTGTTCTATATTCAGCATGTTGATAAACTGTCGAATGGCCGTTAACTGAAGCGTGCAATATAGTCAATAATTTGGTCATGCATTATCAGATTGTCACGTGGAGCGCATCACCGATGTCCAGTTTCTTTATGGATGCTAAGGAAGAAATTTAGTGCTGCTGTGGCTGGGTTAAGGTGTTTTTCATTTGTCACCTAAATTATTATCTGTGTATGTAGGTGTGTGTGTGTGTGTGTGTGTGTGCGTGCGTGCGTGCGTGCGTGCGTGCGTGCATGCGTGTGTGTGTGTGTGTGTGTGTGTGGCTGCTTGTACTAGTCCGGACTAATGTCCACTGAGATACCATGCCGCAGTTTAACATGCATACCTCACTCAGACACAATACACTGACTCCGGGCCGACCAGTGCTTGTTTGAGCCCCTTAATGCCGAGCGTCAGGCAGGGTAACAACAAGTACCATCTTTGGTATGACACAGCTGGGGATCATAATATGGTTGAAGCAGGTTGTTTATTTCCGGTTATATAAATGCGGCCTGTAAATAATCGAGACTGACACAGACAAACCAGTGATTGATGCTATGAGTAACGATCGATGGCGGTCTGGGTACGATGACACGAAATCCACCAAGTGAACGAGCCTGACCACCCAATCTATTTAGCTGCCTTGTTCGACAAGCATAGGGTGCTGTGTGGGGGCCTATTCCAACCCGGAAATATTGCTACGACGCCCTGACACAACGGCACTGATGATTATGACACTCATGAAGATGACAATGGAAAAGATAGCATTAGTATGGTGACGACCGTTCCATCTGTATTGATGATGCAGATAATGACGACGACGACGACGATGATGATGTATTGTGTAGTACGATGGTGATAAGAACGCCATATGGTGACGATAATGTCAGTATGAAGTCAATAAAATGAATGTAAAAAGCCACTCATTGTCAAGCAGTTGTACAAATATGTCGCGTTAACACTCAATGTCATCACGACAAATTGACGTACATCACAACCTCAGAACATCTAATACACTTAACACCGGCTACACTCTAACGGATATCGAGTATTTACAGATCCCCCGTACCGAGCTAGATCCGGATTATCTACAACCATAACACAGGCGCCTTACCCAAACACCCTTCACCAACACAATACTGTGTGGAGGGAGTTCACCGGCTTATCCAACGGTATTGATATGGATTATGTCAATATTATTAAGGTTGTATTATCCCTGTTGTTATGGCGATCACATGCAACATACGAGTACTTGGTGCGTGTACAAATGTAATCACGTCCGACGCTATATCAGCTTACGTGTGAGTGCGTACGTTACATTCCGTCTTTGCTGATGATTTGAGTTACTGTTACTGTTATATATAACTGAGCCCGACTAATTATATGTGTGAAAAAAAACAGCAACGGCAACAATGCTAGTTTTGTTCGTGACTGTTGTCAATGCTATCAAATGATTTGATAGTCAGCTGTCAAATCAACGAACGGGTGAAGGAACGTGATTTCTGAATAGACTAGAAAAAAAAGAAAGTGTTTTCATCTTACAATGTTTATGTATGGGTTGTTCGACGGATGTATATATTATTATCTCAATCGAAAGGTGAATGTGAAATTTGATTTTAAGATATGTATGAATATAAATTTGAAAATCGTAGAGGGTCCCAGAAAATCCTTGTTTCAAATCGAAGAGGTCTCAGAGAACCCTTGTTTTAAATCGAGGGTCTCAGAGAATCCTTGTTTCAAATCGAAGAGGTCTCAGAGAATCCTTGTTTCAAATCGAAGAGGTCTCAGAGAATCCTTGTTTCAAATTGAAGGTCTCAGAGAATCCTTGTTTCAAATCAAAAGGGGTCTCGGAGAATCCTTGTTTCAAATCGAAGGGGGTCTCATAGGATCCTTGTTTCAAACAGTAGAGGTGTCAGAGAGAGGGTCTCCGAGAATCCTTGTTTCAAACAGTAGAGGGTATCATTGAATCCTTGTTTCAAACAGTAGATGGTCTCATTGAATCCTTGTTTCAAATAGCAGATGGTCTCAGTGGATCCTTGTTTCAAATCGAAGAGGTCTCAGAGAATCCTTGTTTCAAATCGTAGAGGGTCTCATTGAATCCTTGTTTCAAATCGTAGAGGGTCTCAGAGAATCCTTGTTTCAAATAGCAGATGGTCTCAGTGGATCCTTGTTTCAAACAGTAGAGGTCTCAGAGAATCCTTGTTTCAAACAGTAGAGGGTCTCAGAGAATCCTTGTTTCAAATAGCAGATGGTCTCAGTGGATCCTTGTTTCAAACAGTAGAGGTCTCAGAGAATCTTTGTTTCAAATCGTAGAGGGTCTCATTGAATCCTTGTTTCAAATCGTAGAGGGTCTCAGAGAATCCTTGTTTCAAATAGCAGATGGTCTCAGTGGATCCTCGTTTCAAACAGTAGAGGTCTCAGAGAATCCTTGTTTCAAACAGTAGAGGGTCTCAGAGAATCCTTGTTTCAAATAGCAGATGGTTTCAGTGGATCCTTGTTTCAAACAGTAGAGGTCTCAGAGAATCTTTGTTTCAAACAGTAGAGGGTCTCATTGAATCATTGTTTCAAATGGTAGAGGGTCTCAGCGGCTCCTTGTTCCAAACAGTAGAGGTCTCAGAGAATCCTTGTTTCAAACAGTAGAGGTCTCAGAGAATCCTTGTTTCAAACAGTAGAGGGTCTCAGAGAACCCTTGTTTCAAACAGTAGAGGGTCTTATTGAATCCTTGTTTCAAATCGTAAAGGGTCTCAGAGAATACTTGTCTCAAACAGCAGAGGGTCTCAGTGAACTCATGTTTCAAACCCAAGTGCATTATTCTTCGTTGTCGCAATTTTTGTGTGTTATAATCACTTCCTCCATACACGTTATAATCAACAGATAGGCATTGTTCAAATGTAACTTTCCAAAACATTTTCTTTTCGCATTAATTTCGATCATCGGAAACAAAATTGTGGGTTAGGTGATAAATAAATTTCACTGTGTTAGATTTCGCTCGCCCTCCCTCTCACTCATTGCGACCCACATTGTCTTTTCTGTTTGTTTGTTGTTTGTTTGTTTTTAACGCCGCACAATATTCCAGCTATATGGCGGCGGTCTCTAAAGAATCTAGTGTGACAAGACAATCTAGTCATTGACATCATGGGCATCGATCCACGCAATTGGGATGCAATGACATGCATCAGCCGAGACTGACCTCCTGATCCTGTTAATGAGAGAATGAATGCAAGGTTGTCACTTAAGACCAAATCGATAAGCTCTCGGCATCTCGCGGAGCACAATAAAACATCACCATGAGACTTGAAAATCTTGTATTTTAACCGAATATAAAGTATCTGTCAACAGCGAG
This sequence comes from Haliotis rufescens, assembly GCF_023055435.1. Lineage (NCBI taxonomy): Eukaryota > Metazoa > Mollusca > Gastropoda > Lepetellida > Haliotidae > Haliotis > Haliotis rufescens. Next base: position 51,376,264 of record NW_025963779.1, on the reverse strand, counting down.
ACAATAATGAGATGTGTATCATAATGCAACAACGAGACAATAATGAGATGTTTATCATATTGCAACAGCAAGACAACAATGAGATGTGTATCACAATGCAACAACGAGACAACCAATGAGATGTGTATCATGATGCAACAATGAGATGTGTATCATGATGCAACAATGAGACAGCAATGAGATGTGTATCATAATGCAACAGCGACACAACCAATGAGATGTGTATCATGATGCAACAATGAGATGTGTATCATGATGCAACAATGAGACAGCAATGAGATGTGTATCATGATGCAACAATGAGACAGCAATGAGATGTGTATCATAATGCAACAGCGACACAACCAATGAGATGTGTATCATAATGCAACAACGACACAACCAATGAGATGTGTATCATAATGCAACAATGAGACAACAATGAGACAACAATGAGATGTGTATCATAATGCAACAATGAGACAGCAATGAGATGTGTATCATAATGCAACAGCGACACAACCAATGAGATGTGTATCATAATGCAACAAGGAGACTACCACTGAGATGTGTATCATAATGCAACAATGAGACAACAATGAGATGTGTATCATAATGCAACAAGGAGACAACCAATGAGATCTGTATCATAATGCAACAACGAGACAACCAATGAGATGTGTATCATAATGCAACGATGAGACAACCAAAGAGATGTGTTTCATAATGCAACAATGAGACAACAATGAGATGTGTATCATAATGCAACAACGAGACAACAATGAGATGTGTATCATAATGCACCAATGAGACAATGAGATGTGTATCATAATGCAACAATGAGACAACCAATGAGATGTGTATCATGATGCAACAATGAGACAACAATGAGATGTGTATCATAATGCAACAATGAGACAACAATGAGATGTATATCATAATGCAACAATGAGACAACCGATGAGATCTGTATCATAATGCAACAATGAGACAACAATGAGACGTGTATCATAATGCAACAGCGACACAATCAATGAGATGTGTATCATAATGCAACAACGAGACAACCAATGAGATGTGTACCATAATGCAACAATGAGACAACAATGAGATGTGTATCATAATGCAACAATGAGACAACCAATGAGATCTGTATCATAATGCAACAATGAGACAACCAATGAGATCTGTATCATAATGCAACAATGATACAACAATGAGATGTGTATCATAATGCAACAGCGACACAATCAATGAGATGTGTATCATAACGCAACAATGAGACAACAATGAGATGTGTACCATAATGCAACAATGAGACAACAATGAGACAACAATGAGATGTGTATCATAATGCAACAATGAGACAACCAATGAGATGTGTATCATAATGCAACAATGAGACAACAATGAGACAACAATGAGATGTGTATCATAATGCAACAATGAGATGTGTATCATAATGCAACAAGGAGACAACCAATGAGATCTGTATCATAATGCAACAACGAGACAACCAATGAGATGTGTATCATAATGCAACAATGAGACAACCAAAGAGATGTGTATCATAATGCAACAATGAGACAACAATGAGATGTGTATCATAATGCAACAACGAGACAACAATGAGATGTGTATCACAATGCAACAATGAGACAATGAGATGTGTATCATAATGCAACAATGAGACAACCAATGAGATATGTATCATGATGCAACAATGAGACAACAATGAGATGTGTATCATAATGCAACGATGAGACAACAATGAGATGTGTATCATAATGCAACAATGATACAACAATGAGATGTGTATCATAATGCAACAATGAGACAACCAATGAGATCTGTATCATAATGCAACAATGAGACAACAATGAGATGTGTATCATAATGCAACAGCGACACAATCAATGAGATGCGTATCATAATGCAACAATGAGACAACAATGAGATGTGTATCATAATGCAACAATGAGACAACCAATGAGATGTGTACCATAATGCAACAATGAGACAACCAATGAGATGTGTATCATAATGCAACAATGAGACAACCAATGAGATCTGTATCATAATGCAACAATGAGACAACCAATGAGATCTGTATCATAATGCAACAATGAGACAACCAATGAGATGTGTATCATAATGCAACAACGAGACAACAATGAGATGTGTATCATAATGCAACAGCGACACAATCAATGAGATGTGTATCATAATGCAACAATGAGACAACAATGAGATGTGTATCATAGTGCAAAGGCAAGACAACCAGTGAGATGTGTATCATTTTACAACAGCGCGAAATCATAATGAAACAATCAATCAGATTGTAGTATCATGGGACATCGGGCTAATCAAGCAGATTTCATAGGAAGCATTTTGGATGCTGCCAGCAGTAAGTTCGAGTCCCGAGGATGTTCCTATGGAGATGGGCTGTCATGAGCTCCCCAGTCTGCGCTGCAGGTTACGAGAGATTACCAGTGGTAACAGGAACTCCTCACACTGCCCTACATGCAGTCATCACGAGACGCGATGTCACTGATTATGCCAACTCCCAATATAGGATCGATAACTCTGGATCGACAGCAGATTGAAGCGTAAAGTACAACAGATAACGATGCTCTACAGCAAATAGGCAATCGAAAGATGTGTTGTGTGTTTATTGTCGCCGTTACCGCCGTTGCTACAGGAGATCGTCATGGTGAAAGTGTTGTTCCTGTAGGTGAGGTGGGTGTACGCGTTGCCTGTTCGCTTTATAATCCAAATAAATGTTGGACATCTTTTCTTTAAACTTCGATTTATTCATAACGACAAAAGATTATGTGTTGGTCGTAGTCAGGGCGGAGTTGTTTGTGGAGGCAGAACAGATGATTTGCGATTGCGACTGTTTACCCGATATGACATATTAAAACAAAGACAGGTACAAGTCAAGTGGCATTCTTTATCGGAATGACGTGTCTAGTGGATGTTGAATGAAATGAATTGTACAAGTAGGTAACACGCCTGACTACAAGCGACGAGTAGCATCGGGCGGTGCTAGTATACTCTCCGGGACGGTTTAAAAGAGATGGATTTTTTATTCGAGCTTGTTTCACAACAACATACACTAGCATCAACAGGGAACAGATTTCAGCAGCTTGATCGGTCAGAAAGAGTCGTCAAAAGTGTCCAGTCATCAGGGGAAAAAATAAGATCCGGGGTAGAATTGGTCTTCAGCAACCCATGCTTACCGTAAGAGGCGAGTAACGGGATCGGGTGGTCAGGCTCGCTGACTCGGTTGATGCATGTCATCGTATCCCAGTTACGTAGATCTATGCTCATGATGTCAGTCACTGGATTGTCCGGTCCAAACTCGATTATTTACAGACCATATAGCTGGAATATTCCTGAGTGCGCCGTTGAACAGCAAACAATCGAAAAATCAAAGTTATTAAAACCTGATGGTAAACTGTCGCACAAAGGAAAGTTTATGTTCATGTTTGATGGTGCTTAGAAATTACACAAACAAGAAATGGTTATTTGATGGTGGGGATTTTTGTTGTGTTTTGGACTTTAAGTTTTCAGTGTTTCGAGTGTTTTCAGCCTAGTAGCGATTTCATAACGTTTGTAATTTTTGGTCGAATCCAATTTTGAAGTGTATACCGAACGCCTCCGTGGTCTAGTGCTTGAGCGTCCGCCCGAATTAAGGTCCGGGGTTCGATCCCCAAAAGACGTTAAAAGATGGTACTGCTTGTTACCCTGCCGGACACTCGGCATTAAGGGCTAAATCAAGGACTGATCGGCTCAGAGTCAGTATACTGTGTACTGAGTGGGGTATTCATGAACTGCGGCATGGTATCTCATTGAGCTAGCACTATAAAATCGGAATTAGTCAGACAACTAGACAAGTACAAGCAGCCACAAACACACATGCATGCACGTCGCTATATAAGTACAACAATCTTGAATGCGACTTTAAACCACATTCCACCTTTTCCCAAGTGTATACTTTCTTTTGCTCGGCAGTTCATGAGTGAGTGTGTGTGAGGAAGTTGGGTTTCACGCCGCTTTTAACAGTATTCCAGTTATATCGCGGCGTGTCAGCTAAATGTGGGAGGAAAGCCCGAAGTGATGCAGGTCTCAGACGTTTACCACTTCGGTGAAACCCACGAGCACGGGTATGGGGCTGACAAACCTAGAAACACAATCGGGGCGAACCGGGATTCGAACCAAAACTCATAGGTTTCTGGCGTGCCCAAGGGACGCAACTCTGCACAGCTAATCGCGGCGTCTTAGACGACTGGGCCAACCGTGCCCACCCATCCCAGGCAGTTTCTGAGCACTGTGGCTACTGAACATGAAACTTTGGGGCAGTGGGGTAGCCCAATGCTTAACTCATTAAGCCATCATGTCGCATCCCTTTATCCCTGACTGTCATAATGCTATCGACCACTAGATAAGGCCCACATAATTAGCAGGAAGCCAGTCTAAAGATGGAATATTTCCGAGTTCGGTGACCTCCAACGTTTGTTTGTTTCGCTTGTTGTTACTGTGGCCGTTAGGACATATTGCTGGAATCGATTGTTCTCACTTGAGTACGGATGGAGAAGCAAACGCATTACTGCACTGTCGCGAATCAAAGCAGGCCTGACCGGCTGTGTCAACAAGGAGCGACTAATCTAGGTTTGCTTCACTAAACAAGTACATTGTATACAGGTATTTTATGGGTTGTTAGGAACATGATAAGTTATATCATAGGTCCGGTGTTTCGGTAATATCACTATCCCTCCTCAGGGGCCTCTGGGTAATATATCAGCACATTAATTTATGAATACCCTATTCCATAAGCATTTGATAAACCAATTATAGAATATAAACCTGAGAGGCGTGCACATGGGATTTTACGAAAGCTTCTGATACTCTCACGCTCCTGAACACCCGATTCCATCCGCGACAAGTTGCGTCGACGGAGAGGCTGATGTCCTGTCTCAAACGCACTGGGGCAAGTTTAAAGGGAGACAACTCTTGGTACCCAAATGGACACCTTGAAGCCAACAAAGCCAGAAGAACGGTTGGGTAGAATGGTGGTTAAATCGTTTGCTCTTCACGCCGATGGCCGATGGCCGATGGCCGATTCACCACATGGGAGTACAGTGTGTGAAGCCGACTTCTGGACTGATACAGTGGTTATACAACAAACAAACAAACAAACAATAAACGACAGTTCTGGTGATTGAATGGTCAAAAAGAGGAATAAACCACAAGTTTCACTCCAGAGCACATGTTTGTTATGTGCCACCAATGACAACAAAAGACACAGACTTTAGATATTAGGATTTATTTTTCTGAACAGATTGTTTGTGAAGCACGAATGAACAAAGGAGAAAGATAAAAGTATTATGATATATTTCTCTGAAACATTTATATTTTTAAAGCATAAATGAACAGAAAGATGCAATTATATTTTCATTCAACAATTATGATTCCATCTTTATTGATGTTTTGATATTTATAACAAAATTTATCCTATTTTCAATTTATTTGACACAAGGTAGACACAATGTTATGGATAACAACTTCTTTAATACAGTATAAAAGAAGTTGTTATCCATAACATTGTGTCTATCTTGTCATTCGTCAACTTTTAAGTTATGCCTATCAAACAATTTATTTGACACAGTTTATGTTAACCGATCTTCAGGTTATTTATACACTGTATACAAACTACTAGTCCAGCCAAACAGTGGCCTTCACCTCCCCTTCTAGCAACCCTCACACCCCATTATATGAATGAACCTTTATCGATGTTTTAATATTCATAATAAAAATACATCATGTAGGCAATTCTTTTTAATGTTTACTGATCTTCAGCTTATTTATAAACTGTATACAAACTAATAGCCTAACTAAACAGTGGCCTCCACCTCCCCTTCTAGCCACGCCTACACCTCCTGTACTAGACATGCTAGAACTGACCTTAACATGGTATGAATGAATACCTTTACTGATTTTTTATTAAGAAAATACATAATGTAGGCAATTCATTTTAATGTTTACCGATCTTCAGCTTATTTACACACTGTATACAAACTACTAGCCTAACTAAACAATGGCCTCCACCTCCCCTTCTAGCCACACCTACACCTCCTGTACTAGACATGCTAGAACTGACTTTAACATGATATGAATGAATACCTTTACTGATTTTTTATTAAGAAAATACATCATGTAGGTAATTCATTTTAATGTTTACCGATCTTCAGCTTATTTACACACTATATACAAACTACCAGCCTAACTAAACAGTGGCCTCCCCTTCTAGCCACGCCCACACCACCTGTACTAGAACTGACTTTAACATTATATCTTATAAGTGGTTGATAGAAAATATATCAGATGTCAAACAGAAATTGGGTTATACATTTGAGACCAATGAAACATGAGCCTTTTTCTCATTGAACAGATTGTTTTTAAAACAAAAGTTTATACTTATTCCCAGCCAGTCAGTTTTGAACAACATATTGTGTACTTTATTTTTTATCACTAATTTATTACTATCTGTATTCACCTATCTGTTACCTGCACGTATAGTACTGGACTAGTCTTCTAGCCTGAAGCAAATGCCAGATTCACCTCACCAAATATAAGATTATTAAGCATTGTTGATTGCATTATTCTTATCATTTAGTACCATTTAGCTTATATGTTTTATCATGTTTATGATTAACCAGGTAACCATGGTAATAGGAGCTGCAAAAAGGGTCAGGAGTCAGAGTTACCAGAACCTCTGAAAGGGGCAGGATTAGGGGATAGAACCACTGGTGGGACAGGAGTAGGAGCTGCTAGAGCCACTGGCAGGGACAAAAATGGGAGCTTGGTTAGGGACAGGATCAGGAAATACAACCAGAGAATGCGACAGTAAGAGGAGCTAGAGCCACTGGCAGGGGAAAATTAAACGTGCTAGAGCAAGGGGAAGGGACATAAATATTAGAGGGCAACCTCTGGTAGGGGCAGGTATAGAGGTTAGTTCAGAGGACATGGTTTAAGGTTAGAACCTCTGGTATGTACATGAATAGGAGTTTGACTATGATAGGAAAAGGAGCTAGAACCAGGGAGAGGGACTGTATTAGCAGCTAGAACTAGGGACAGGGACAGGAAGAGGAACTACTGGCGGGGATTTGATTAAAAGGTAAAACTAGGATGGGAAATGTTGGGAATAGGAGCCTGAACATCTGGTAGGGACAAACTTTAGGAGCTGGAGCAAGGGGTCAGCTAGAACCACTGGAGGGGCAGGATCAGGTGTCAGAAACACCGACAGGATCAGGCGCTAAAACCTCTGGCAGTGGCATGAATAAATGAACGGGGACTAGAATCAGGGACAAGAATAGGAGATTGAACCAGCAGCAGGGACTGTGACAACAATGTAGGTTCACCATGTTGTGAACAGTGGGAGAAACGTCAGGACTGTTAATGATGTGATCTGAAGAATAACGATGAGAGGAAGCAATTGCTGATTGGAACACAAGACAGTGATAAGAATAGGACTTTAGTTATTACAAACTAGAGTAGTGACATTCACATTGGCAATTATAAAGAAGCATGCCCCTATTTTGAAAAGTTGAGTAAAGATGAAACGTAGCTTGACCAAGTATTACAATATCACATTTAATGACTACAATAATGCCAGCAAGTAAAGACATTTCAATTCAAAGCTAGCTAAATATAGAAAACTGAAAATATAGCAACTAATCTTACTGAAATAGATGCTTCAGACATACATTAACAATGTACAATTGACCATACCTACCGTACCTATAGCCTGGCCCTCTTACAAACCTTCACCTCTACCTCATCATCCTCATCTCTCTTTCTCTTCCTGTCCACCATCTTGTTCAGGGGTCCAGGTCTCCTGCTAGGGACTGGAAGTGGCACTCCTTGGTGGCTTAGGCTTGTCAGACTGCAGGACACATCACACTGGCTCAGGTTGGTGAAGCTGCTCACTGGGCTGACAGGGAGAGATGTGGTGCTTGAGGTCAGTCTTGGTCCATACTGAAAAGGGTCAGAGATGTTACAGAGCCAGAAGTCTTTGTAAACTGTAGCTGAGAGGGTGATGCCATCTGGGAAACCTGACATGACTGATTCCAGGGATCTGCTAGGTGTGGGCCCATAGTTCAAGCAGGTGGTGCTGGAAGATGGGGAGGGAAGAAGATCATTGTGGAATTCCTCAGAATTCTTGAAAAGGGTAGAAGAGCTGGGGAAGGGGTCAGTAAGACTGATGGAACTCAGGCTGGTCAGACTGGAGCTGGTGCTGACTGGGAGAGACTCATCACTTGGACTGACAGGCCAGATATCCGAAGTGGCTGATAGAAATGTTGATGTTAGATCAGGGGTGTCAAAGAATGAAGTAAATCTGGGACATTCTGGATAAAGGAAGGAGTCATGGTTTTCTAGAAACTTGCCGGTGGGGTTGTTGGGGCTGTTACTGCCAAACATGGATAATCTAGGGGTAGGGGTAGTGGGGCTAGTGGACCTTCTTGTGGCAATGGAGGGGATGGCAGCATCAGTCCAAGTTGTGTGGGGGTAGAGACAGGTACAGCGAGGCTGAAAGTCATCCAGGCTCACCCAACTCTCATTAGGACACAACATCTTGTGGTTCTGAAGTTTGTTAAAGATTAATTTTAATAATTAGAAGTGAATTTTACTAAAAAAATCAAGAGACATGTATTTAAAAATGATATGCTTTTCATTTTATTGGTTTATTTTAAAAGAAACTTCAAGTGATGTGTTATTGTCTATGCCTTTGAAGTTTTAAGAAGGACAGTGTCTAATACTAATGCCTAAATCACTTGAATTACCTTCACAGTTGAACTCTCTTGCACCAACTCAAGATTATACTAGAGTACTCAACTCCAGACTCAAGTCTCACAAGAGAAATCTGTAAAATAAAATACATGCATGTATGAACATGTGACTGTGTAAAATTAATAAATCAGTGAATGACTGGATGATTTTTCAGTAACTGATTCATTTCAACCTCAAACCTTAAAAAAAAGGGCCTCATTCTCACATTAGGCATTTGTCACTATAATGCCAAGGTAGGTCTAGCAATGATAGATCTACACTAACCAGGCCTTGTGTTAATAAATAGTATTAAATACATGATGAAACATGAGTTGGAAGGCTAGATAAAGACCCATGTGAATGACCATAACATACGATACAAAAAAGATAGGGACTGTCAAACTACATTTTATCCAACTAGAAGCCCTGCACTTTTCTTATGTGCAACCGGGATTACTAAATGTCTGTTTTGAATACTGCATAAATTCATATTTCTATCATGTAGACTCAAACATCCGGTTGGAGATAGTGTTATAACCCAGGGCGGCCTGTTGGTATGTGTAAAGGATGTATGTAGAAGTTTACATTAATTGGACATTTAGTCATTACAATGTAGAGTTCTGGTGGGTCAAGAAAGGACATTTTGGCTGTTGTCAAGGATGACTTGTTACGTTTAAATTGACAACAAAGGTAAATCTGGGAGCATTTAAGCAACAGAAGACTATATTTATACAGGAAATACGTTTGATTACCTTACTGTGGTAAGAGGAAAGTACAGGAACTCAAATATGTCGAAGAAACTTTCAAAAACGCAGAGGTGTGATAGCAATGATACGCTTCGGTAAACGAAGATTCGTAAGAGCCGGGCTTGAACTTGGCAACCGTTACCCTAGCAACACCGGAATTATCGTTTATTTTTAAGACGATCTTAAATGAATGAATTAAATATTCGGAATAGCAACAAAGTGAAATTCCCCGAAAATACAAATGTAAAATTTGGAAAACTTACCCTTTCCTAATATAATTTCTAAAAGGGAGCCTACTCTGAAAGTTATAAAAAGTTGTCTCCCTTTGCAATACCGCTAAACGCGTAGATATATAAAACCAAGAAACTATATTTTGTGCTTAATGTTTCGAAAGTCAGTTTTACTTGGAAAAGGAGCTCTATTTGGCTTGTCCATTTTCACCCCCATAAGATGTACTAAGATGTAACAGCGGTACTTTTTTTTAAAGTCACGCAATAATACGATTATTACCTTCCCATATGTAGATAAGACAAGTATTTATCTCCAAATGAAAACCCCAATAAAAACAGCAAATACAAATAAATCTTGCAAGGGTACTCACTACATTGTTATTTGGTTATATCGTCAGAGCTTTTCTCATTATTGATGTAAATCTAAACATCTTTAATATATTTTCATGAAAGACAATGCAACATTGCTGATGCATGTAAGTGAATAGTTATGTAAGTGACGTTGTTCAAAGAAAGGAAATATCTATCTATACGTCTATGGTCTATTGAAAATAGGATGAGGTGTACAATGACATCAAAGTTGCACTAATTACACAAATATGACATGGCTCATTATTTTTTAAGGAATGGAGAGTTACGAGAACATTCCCCTACTTAAAATACATCACTACTTTTACACTTTCACATAGTCTGTCGCCCAGACCCTAGAGAATAAATTTAAAAACGGAGTTCAACTCAAGTCTGGAATGAAACTGACATGTCTACATTGCCTCACCTACGTTCACCTGAGTTCCTAAAGGTAAAAGATCATAGGTTTATCTAACTGCTTTAAATATGAACAATGTCTGTCTCCCAGACCCTAGAGAATAAATTAAAAAAGTCCAACTCAAGTACAGAATTATTCTACATTGCCTCAGCTATGTTTACCCGATTTTTCTCTCGTCAAAGGTGTATCTAATGGCTTTAAATATGAACATTGTTATATGTAACCCACTGTAACGCAACATTATATGCATATGATGTTTTTTAGATTTAAATATTATGCAAATATTTGAAAATATTTAAAAGTTAACTTCAGACCGTACTGTCATGTGTCGCCGTAGCTCAGGTCGACAATTAGACTTCCTCAAATCAAATAGTGCATGTTCGAACCCCGCTGGCGACACATGTTTTCCGACCAAAAAAATAGTTCTGTCTATTCCAAGTGTAAATCAGTTGAAACGTTGGTTCCAGATAATGTATAATTGACAACCAACTCTCCTTTACTGAAACATAATGGAGCGTTTAAACAATAGAATGACGTCACAGGTGTGACTTAATTTGTTTGTAGGACCCGTTTAGCAGTGCACTTTAATCCGACACGCCACGCCGTTGTATAAGTGATTAGTTTGTTGTTTAACGCCGCACTCAGCAATATTACAGCCATATGACAGCGGTCTGTAAATAATCGAGACTGGACCAGACAATCTAGTGATTGACATCATGAGCATCGATCTACGAAATTGGGATGCGATGACATGCATCAATCAAGTCAGGGAGCCTGACCACCAGATCCCGTTAGTCGCCTCTTACGACAAGCAAAGTCGCCTTTTAGGGCAAGCATGGGTTGCTGAAGACCTATTCTACCCCGGATCTTAGTGGGTCTGTATAAGTGAAATGGAGCTCAAAGTGACCTTAAACCAAAGCCACTCACTCACTGTAAGTTAGCCATGCCTCGGAACGACTCAATTACACCACAGTACCTGACGTATTGTTTCCCTGGATTTCTTTGGATCAAAAAAGTAAGGCGCGAGTGTAACGAAAAGAAGAAAATAAGGCATCGCTTCATCGACATTTTCCCCGGGGTGTAATTGCAATTGCATTCACAGTGAGGCTTCTAAGAAGAATTGTTTTCATATAGACACAATTCTTACTATTACAGACACAAATGATTGTATTCCTTTGTGTCGCCACAGCGTCCTTGTTGAGTTTTTATATGAATTGCTTATGGATCCGATGGGCTAAAATTACACAAATGTGGAATAAGACACATTTTGGAAAGTTATTTTTCTTCTCCTCTAAGCCTGCTGATTACTCAACATAAAGATTGTTACCATGTTTACAGCAATCATACAATTATGCATTCAGTCCAGATTACAGGAAAGCATCTGGTGTGGTATTCTCTAGGCTGCATCAGATGGGATGTCCCAAGTATGTGATAACATAGAGTAGGGTTTTCATTTGGAGATAATACTTGTCTAATCTACATATAGGAAGGTAATAATCGTAGTATTGCGTGACTTTTCCAAGTAAAACTGACTTTCGAAACATTAAGTATAGGATAAAGCACGACTCCAAGGTTATGCTTGGGGATGTAAAACCCGAGGCGACAGGGGAGAGGAAATGTAAGACCGAGGTCTTACATTTCCGATCCCCGATCGCCGAGTGTTTTACATCCCCAAGCATAACCGAGGAGGAGTGTTTTATCTAGCTTAGAAACCGTGGGGAAACTTCTTTTTTTTGCAATAAAATGCCAAAATTTGCTTTATATTGTCCTGAAAAATTCGAGTGTATGAGAACTACGTTTTGATTCGCTGTAATGACGTCAGATTACACGATTATCACGTACTGCACGTGCAGATTGCTGGTACTTGGGAGAGGTTTTACAATTGTCATGTCACGTGACTAGGACGCAACCAAACGTATCCTAGCTGACCGGATCATCACGTACTGCACGTGCAGATTGCCGATACTTGTGAGAGGTTTTACAATTGTCATGTCACGTGACCAGCTTTTTTTTAAACGTGCGCATTCCCACAGTAACCACACACTTTTACCGTGAACACGATGAGCGACGAGGACATCTTTCTAACCCATGCTCAGAAAATGGACGCTTTTACTACTCACCATTAGTGAAACCCAAGGCAGACAGATGGTAAAGCAATTTCCCGATAGGACACAACACGCGTCAAGGCATAATCAAGCGACTGTGTCGGAATGCAGGAATCGAGGGAAAGCGAACAAATCACTCTCTCAGGGCAACATCCGCCACCAGATTATACAGAGCCAACGTTGATGGGCAACTTATTTGCGAGCAGACAGGTAAAGCAACATTTTACGGATTGAAGTTTTAAAAATATTTTTACTTCAAAATTGGTGGCAAAGATAAAATATAAATTATTTCTGGGCAACTATTTTGGAGTAGTGTTATCATTTGAAAGGTACAATTGATAGCGTATATGTTTCAGGCCATCGAAACGAAACTGTGCGCACTTATAAACGGACATCCGAAGATCAGAAACTGCTGGTGTCGGACATCATCTATGGTGGGGGAAGAAAAAGTCTGTTACTGCCACTGCCACTGCCACGAGACCATCTCCAGATGATGCTACTGCGCCGCCGTCAATTGCTACTGCTACTGCTACTGCAGCACCGCCACCAGCCGTTTCCAGTGAAATTGTCTCTGATCACGACTTGCGAGAGAAAACCAAAAAGAGACGCTTCGCGGAATATTTGTGTCACATTCAACTTCAGCTGAACTGTAAATGGCATGGTTTATGGCATCTCAGAATAAATATTGAAACATGTGTGTGTTGATTTATTTTAAAGAACTAATCCGCTACCCCACGCCTGGTTTGCGCCATGAGTCAGGTTAATAAATCTCTTGGTAAAACCTCTCCAGTGACGGACAGGTCAATAAACAACCTAACAACTTTAGCAGAAAGGGACAAGTTAATAAATCTTCAGTATGGACCTCCCTCTGATCAGCAAGTATACTTCTTGGATAATCAGTAGTGAGCGGTACATGCAGACTGGCGGTCATTCCACGATAGCAATGCACCCACGAAACAATAGACATAATTTACCCTAGGTTTCTAAGCACAATATATAGTTTCTTGGTTTTACGAGGGGTGTTCATTAAAGATTTCCCCTAAACCACTTAGGGTTATCATATTTGGTTGAAATTTCACATGTGTAATGATACATGTATCTATGGGTTATGTCTGAATTTGCAGCACCGAACTATTAATCTTACCACTTTTACAGGTGTTATGATCGAGTAGGGTGTGACAATGGAGCCAGTAGAATACCGAGCAGTGATTAGGTTTTTATATTTGAAAGGTCGCACACCAAAAGAAACTTTCGATGAAATGAAAGCAACTTATGGAGAAGATGCCCCATCATATGACGTTGTTAAACACTGGCATCGCCAGTTCAAGTGTGGTTGGACATCTGTGGAAACAGCTGCCATTCCTGGTCGCCCCCATTCAGCCATTGATGAGGACACTATCCATCAAGTGGAGACCGCCATTTTGGCAGACCGACGTATAACTGTTCGCCAGTTAGCACAAGATGTCAAGATCAGTGTAGGGTCTGTGGAAAAAATCATCCATGACAATTTGAACATGCATAAGGTGTCTGCACGATGGATTCCCAGGTTGCTCACACCTTTCCGAAAGCAGGAACGAGGCAATTGCTCAAAGGATCTTTTGGACATGTGCCAAAAAAAACAGGCAAACATTTTTGACAGACTTATCACACAGGATGAAACATGGGTCCATCACTATGATCCGGAGACTAAAGTTCAGTCGATGCAATGGAAGCATGTGGAGTCACCACCCCCAAAGAAGGCACGTGTACAACCCTCTGCGGGCAAGGTCATGCTCACGGTGTTTTGGGACCAGCACGGAGTAGTGATGATGGATTTCTTGGCAAAGGGTACCACAATTACAGGAGCTTATTATGCTTCACTGCTGCCCAAGGGTGTCCGTCTCCTGCAAGACAATGCTCCAGTACACAACTCTCATGTTGCCCAGACAGAAGTGCGGTCCTGTGGCTATGAAATCGTCCCACATCCTCCTTACCCTCCTGTCCCCCGCCGTGATATTGCTGGAATATTGCTAAAAGCGGCGTAAAACCAAACTCACTCACTCACTCACTCACCTTACCCTTCTGACCTTGCACCATCTGACTTCCACCTCTTTCCAACCATGAAGTCATTTTTTTAAGGGAAAACGTTTCACAGATGATGGAACACTGATTTCTGAAGTCAAGTCCTGGTTTGAGACGCAAAATGAGGGCTTTTACAAGTTAGGTCTCCATAGTTGCATAAAACGATGGGAGAAGTGTGTAACTCTTGGTGGTTCCTGTGTGGAGAAAGACTAATACCTATGCCAAGTTTCATTCCACTAGGTCCATCGGAAGTGGGTCAGGGGAAATCTTTAATGAACACCCCTCGTATGTATCTACGTGTTTAGCGGTATTGCAAAGGGAGATAACTTTTTATAACTTTCAGAGTAGGCTCCCTTTTAGAAATTATATTTAGGAAAGGGTAAGTTTTCCATATTTTACATTTGCATTTTCGGGGAATTTCGCTTTGTTGTTATTCCGAATATTTCATTCATTCATTTAAGATCGTCTTAAAAATAAACGATAATTCCGGTGTTGCTAGGGTAACGGTTGCCAAGTTCAAGCCCGGCTCTTACGAATCTTCGTTTACCGAAGCGTATCATTGCTATCACACCTCTGCGTTTTTGAAAGTTTCTTCGACATATTTGAGTTCCTGTACTTTCCTCTTACCGCAATAAGGTAATCAAACGCATCTCCTCTATAGATATAGTCTTCTGTTGCTTAAATGCTCCCAGATTTACCTATGTTGTCATTTTAAACGTAACAAGTCATCCTTGACAACAGCCAAAATGTCCTTTCTTGACCCACCAGAACTCTACATTGTAATGACTAAATGTCCAATTAATGTAAACTTCTACATACATCCTTTACACATACCAACAGGCCGCCCTGGGTTATAACACTATCTCCAACCGGATGTTTGAGTCTACATGATAGAAATATGAATCTAGGGACTAAACATGCAGTACTCAAAACAGACATTTAGTAATCCCGATTGTACATAAAAAAGTGCAGGGCTTCTACTTCTAAAATGTAGTTTGACCGTCACTATCTTTGTGTATCGTAGGGAAGAATAATATCTGATTCTTTTCCAATTGATCTGTTACTACATGTTGACAGCGATACTTGGCCCTACATCTATCTTTGTAGCACCAGTGTATGTCTTCCCCATTTCTTTTGGTTGGCGGACTGTCCTATGTCAGTACAGACTTGATTCGGGTTTTAATTTGGTCATTCACATGGGTCTTTATCTAGCCTTCCAACTCAAAGTTTCATCATGTATTTAATACTATTTATTAACACAAGGCCTGGTTAGTGTAGATCTATCATTGCTAGACCTACCCTTGACATTATAGTGACAAATGCCTAATGTGAGAATGAGGCCCGTTTTAAAAGGTTTGAGGTTGAAATGAATCAGTTACTGAAAAATCATCCAGTCATTCACTGATTTATTTATTTTACACAGTCACATGTTCATACATGCATGTATTTTATTTTACAGATTTCTCTTGTGAGACTTGAGTCTGGAGTTGAGTACTCTAGTATAATCTTGAGTTGGTGCAAGAGAGTTCAACTGTGAAGGTAATTCAAGTGATTTAGACATTAGTATTAGACATTGTCATCTTAAAACTTCAAAGGCGTAGACAATAACACATCACTTGAAATTTCTTTTAAAATAAACCAATAAAATGAAAAGCATATCATTTTTAAATACATGTCTCTTGATTTTTTTTAGTAAAATTCACTTCTAGTTAATAAAATTAATCTTTAACAAACTTCAGAACCACAAGATGTTGTGTCCCAATGAGAGTTGGGTGAGCCTGGATGACTTTCAGCCTCGCTGTACCTGTCTCTACCCCCACACAACTTGGACTGATGCTGCCATCCCCTCCATTGCCACAAGAAGGTCCACTAGCCCCACTACCCCTACCCCTAGATTATCCATGTTTGGCAGTAACAGCCCCAACAGCCCCACCGGCAAGTTTCTAGAAAACCATGACTGCTTCCTTTATCCAGAATGTGCCAGATTTACTTCATTCTTTGACACCCCTGATCTAACATCAACATTTCTATCAGCCACTTCGGATATCTGGCCTGTCAGTCCAAGTGATGAGTCTCTCCCAGCCAGCACCAGCTCCAGCCTGACCAGCCTAAGTTCCATCAGTCTTACTGACCCCTTCCCCAGCTCTTCTACCCTTTTCAAGAATTCTGAGGAATTCCACAATGATCTTCTTCCCTCCCCATCTTCCAGCACCACCTGCCTGAACTATGGCCCCAAAACTAGCAGATCCCTGGAATCAGTCATGTCAGGTTTCCCAGATGTCATCACCCTCTCAGCTACAGTTTACAAAGACTTCTGGTTCTGTAACATCTCTGACCCTTTTCAGTATGGACCAAGACTGACCTCAAGCACCACATCTCTCCCTGTCAGCCCAGTGAGCAGCTTCACCAACCTGAGCCAGTGTGATGTGTCCTGCAGTCTGACAAGCCTAAGCCACCAAGGAGTGCCACTTCCAGTCCCTAGCAGGAGACCTGGACCCCTGAACAAGATGGTGGACAGGAAGAGAAAGAGAGATGAGGATGATGAGGTAGAGGTGAAGGTTTGTAAGAGGGCCAGGCTATAGGTATGGTAGGTATAGTCAGATGTACATTGTTAATGTATGTCTGAAGCATCTATTTCAGTAAGATTAGTTGCTATATTTTCAGTTTTCTATATTTAGCTAGCTTTGAATTGAAATGTCTTTACTTGCTGGCATTATTGTAGTCATTAAATGTGATATTGTAATACTTGGTCAAGCTACGTTTCATCTTTATTTAACTTTTCAAAATAGGTGCATGCTTCCTCTAGTATTACCAATGTGAATGTCTCTACACTAGTTTGTAATAACTAAAGTCCTATTCTTATCACTGTCTTGTGTTCCAATCAACAATTGCTTCCTCTCATTGTTATTCTTCAGATCACGTCATAAACAGTCCTGACGTTTCTCCCACTGTTCACAACATGGTGAACCTACATTGTTGTCACAGTCCCTGCCGCTGGTTCTATCTCCTATTCCTGACCCTGATTCTAGTCCCCTTTCATTTATTCATGCCACTGCCAGAGGTTTTAGCGCCTGATCCTGTCGGTGTTTCTGACACCTGATCCTGCCCCTCCAGTGGTTCTAGCTGACCCCTTGCTCCAGCTCCTAAAGTTTGTCCCTACCAGATGTTCAGGCTCCTATTCCTAACATTTCCCATCCTAGTTTTACCTTTTAATCAAATCCCCGCCAGTAGTTCCTCTTCCTGTCCCTGTCCCTAGTTCTAGCTGCTAATACAGTCCCTCTCCCTGGTTCTAGCTCCTTTTCCTATCATAGTCAAACTCCTATTCATGTACATACCAGAGGTTCCAACCTTAAACCATGTCCTCTGAACTAGCCTCTATACCTGCCCCTACCAGAGGTTGCCCTCTAATATTCATGTCCCTTCCCCTTGCTCTAGCACGTTTAATTTTCCCCTGCCAGTGGCTCTAGCTCCTCTTACTGTCCCATTCTCTGGTTGTATTTCCTGATCCTGTCCCTAACCAAGCTCCCATTTATGTCCCTGCCAATGGCTCTAGCAGCTCCTACTCCTGTCCCACCAGTGGTTCTATCCCCTAATCCTGCCCCTTTCAGAGGTTGTGGTACCTCTGACTCCTGACCCTTGTTGCAGCTCCTATTACCATGGTTACCTGGTTAATGATATACATGATAAAACATATAAGCTAAATAGTACTAAATGATAAGAATAATGCAATCAACAATGCTTAATAATCTTATATTTGGTGAGGTGAATCTGGCATTTGCTTCAGGCTAGAAGACTAGTCCAGTACTATACGTGCAGGTAACAGATAGGTGAATACAGATAGTAATAAATCAGTGATAAAAAATAAAGTACACAATATGTTGTTCAAAACTGACTGGCTGGGAATAAGTATAAACTTTTGTTTTAAAAACAATCTGTGCAATGAGAAAAAGGCTCATGTTTCATTGGTCTCAAATGTATAACCCAATTTCTGTTTGACATCTGATATATTTTCTATCAACCACTTATAAGATATAATGTTAAAGTCAGTTCTAGTACAGGAGGTGTAGGCGTGGCTAGAAGGGGAGGCCACTGTTTAGTTAGGCTGGTAGTTTGTATATAGTGTGTAAATAAGCTTAAGATCGGTAAACATTAAAATGAATTACCTACATGATGTATTTTCTTAATAAAAAATCAGTAAAGTTATTCATTCATAGTATATTAAAGTCAGAGTTAGTACAGGAGGTGTAGGCGTGGCTGGAAGGGGAGGTGGAGGCCACTGTTTAGTTAGGCTAGTAGTTTGTATACAGCTTGTAAATAAGCTGAAGATCGGTAAACATTACAATGAATTGCTTACATGATGTATTTTCTGAATAAAAAATCAGTAAAGGTATTCATTCATACCATGTTAAGGTCAGTTCTAGCATGTCTAGTATAGGAGGTGTAGGCGTGGCTAGAAGGGGAGGTGGAGGCCACTGTTTAGTTAGGCTATAAGTTTGTATACAGTATGTAAATAAGCTGAAGATCAGTAAACATTAAAAAGAATTGCCTACATGATGTATTTTTATTATGAATATTAAAACATCGATAAAGGTTCATTCATATAATGGGGTGTTAGGGTTGCTAGAAGGGGAGGTGAAGGCCACTGTTTGGCTGGACTAGTAGTTTGTATACAGTGTATAAATAACCTGAAGATCGGTTAACATAAACTGTGTCAAATAAATTGTTTGAAAGGCATAACTTAAAAGTTGACGAATGACAAGATAGACACAATGTTATGGATAACAACTTCTTTTATACTGTATTAAAGAAGTTGTTATCCATAAAATTGTGTCTACCTTGTGTCAAATAAATTGAAAATAGGGTAAATTTTGTTATAAATATCAAAACATCAATAAAGGTGGAATCATAATTGTTGAATAAATATATAATTGCATCTTTCTGTTCATTTATGCTTTAAAAATATAAATGTTTCAGAGAAATATATCATAATATCTTAAGTTTACTTTTATCTTTCTCCTTTGTTCATTCACTCTTCACAAACATAATCTGTTCAGAAAAATAAATCCTAATATCTAAAGTCTGTGTCTTTTGTTGTCATTCATACCCAAGGCAATATCCCAGCAGGTGACACCAGAAATAGGGAATCGAACCAGGTTCCTCGGAATGATGAGCAAACGCTTTCCTCTACCAGGCTACTTCGCTGCCCTTACCCAAGGCAGATGTGGGCTGAGACAGTAGAAAATGTGGTGGCACATAACAAACATGTGCTCTGGAGTGAAACTTATGGTTCATTCCTCTCTTTGACCATTCAATCACCAGAACTGTCGTTTATTGTGTTTGTTTGTTGTATAACCACTGTACCAGTCCAGAAGTGGGCTTCACACTGTACTCCCATGTGAGACAGGACATCAACCTCTCCGTCGACGCAACTTGTCGTGGATGGAATCGGGTGCAGCGTGAGAGTATCAGAAGCTTTCGTAAAATCCGATGTGCACACCTCACTCAGGTTTATATTCTATAATTGGTTTATCAAATGCTTATGGAATAGGGTATTCATAAATTAATGTGCTGATATATTACCCAGAGGCCCCTGAGGCGGGATAGTGATATTACCGAAACACCGGACCTATGATATAACTTATCATGTTTCTGACAGACCATAAAATAACTGACTGCTGTCAATGATAGTCATTTTGGTGTCTCGAGTTGTCCATCCCTCCTTTTTTTATATGTTATGTAAACACTCAGAGTTTTCTCAACTTACATGTTTTAGCTAAATTGTGCTTATATTGTCCTAGATGTCTAAATATGTCAAAAACATGGCAGATTTGCTGAAAGTTGTCTTTGTTAACAGGATTAGATGATTTTACCAAAAGTGGCAATATTAACACGTTTTCATCCCAAATTGAGTTAATAAATTTATTTGTTTTGGCATAATTTGTGTAACCTATGTTCATTAATGTTTATAAACAAAGTGCTCAGCAGCAAAGTTTGCACGATAAAAAAATAGTGAAGAACATAAGTAATTAACATGTCATTAGAATATAAATCTTAAATAGTAAGGATTAATCTCAGAATTGGTTCTGCTGTAAGTTGCAGTCTGGTTATGTATGGTTTGCTGGTATAGAGCTTGATTATATACTCAATACCAAAGGGCACCCCAAGGTGAATACATCACAAATTTTGTGGGGGCACGGGTGGCCCAGTCGTCTAAGGTGCCGCGATTCGCTGTGGAAGGTTGCGTCCCCTGGGCACGCCAGAAACCTATGATTGTGGCTTCGAATCCCGGTGCACCATACCCTTGCTCGTGGGTTTCACCGAAGTGGTAAACGTCTGAGACCTGAATCACTCCGGGCTTTCCTCCCACATTAAGCTGACACGCCGCAATATAACTGGAATACACGCCGCGATATAACTGGAATACTGTTAAAAGCGGCATTAAACCCAACTCACCCACCCACCAGTTCTCTGTATAAACCTCTCATAACTCATTCTGTCTGTGACAGGGTGACACTTTCATAAACAAATCCTGGACCTCAAATAAATTTCCATAATGGATTTGTAGTAAGGAATCTCAAAAATGCCAGGTCAAGTGTGGCCTATTGCTAGACTTATGTCCCTTAGCAACACCAGGATCTTCTTGTCAGGGGTTAGTATCCACCAGTCATTCCAGTTGTAACCCCTGATATGTCAGAACTTAACCTGTGCTTGTGGGTTACACCAAGACCTTGTGTTAGATGTCCAGTCATCATAACTGCCAACATCACAGTGAGATTGAATCCCCAGTTATGAAATCTGACCAATCAACAACATACTCACACTCATGAATTTCACAAAATATGTAGATGTCGCTTTGGGCCTTCCCCACTTTAATGTGACCTGCCATGTTATAAATGAAACACTCTCTAGTGAGTGAGTGAGTGAGTGAGTATGGTTTTACGCCGCTTTTATCAATATTCCAGCAACATCACGGCTGGGGACACCAGAAATGGGCTTCACACATTGTACCCATGTCGGGAATCGAACCCGGGTCTTCGGCGTGGCGAGCGAACGCTTTAACCACTAGGCTACCCGACCGCCCCGAAACACTCTCTAAGCAGCATTGTCACTAACTCTTTGTGACAAACAGCAACACTGAATGATGTGACATTTGGATGTTTTATTGCGAGATATCTTTTCCAATGAATACCCAGTGTTTTGATGAGAATATCAAAACCAGATCACAGATATGGTACAGAAAATTTATAGAGTATCGTTTATGTAGATAAATAGGCACATTTATTTACAAAGACAGCATTGTCAATTTCAATCACAGTGGTGTTCATTTCAGTTCTCTGAAATGTTTCTGCATTCTCTCAACATGAGACGGATACTTGCACATGACATATAGTACTAACACATGTATCTATCATCAGTGTACAGTTAACAATGCACTCAGTCTCTTCTACACTAATGAAACAGATTTAGGAAATGAATATTGTGAGATATGAATCATTTTACACTTGTCAATATCACAAACATTACTACAGAATACATGTCACATATTATGTCAGTTTTACCAATGGTTTACATTGTAAAAATAATTATCATAAAACAATTATCATAATTAAGGTGTTGGACTTGTTATATAATAGTAGCATGATCCCAATAGCTTCAATGACTTAAACAACAAGTTTCCATTCTTCAAAATATGAAGAAATGGGCTTTAAATAATATTCCAAATATTCCTTTCAATAAATAAAAGATAAAAAGAAGTCTCCAAAAGAAAACTGACACTCATGATAAGGTAGCAAGAAAGAATATCAAGAACATCCAACGAGTCTTTGTCTTGTTTTTGTTTGACGAATATCAACAGCAGTTTCTATGGCTTTTCACCCTTAAAAATGGTGTACTGAATGTTAATTATGTTCTTTTGTCCTAAAAACCTGTGCCATGTAAACATATGTTCAGCCACCACTCTTGTGTTTTGACACAATATCAGAAAGAAATACCTGACACACAGGGCTTAAACTGATGGTAATTAAAACAGAAAACAAAAGTCTTTTTCCCTTGACATTCATGGCGAAAATACTTGAAAAATTAAGAGAAGTAAAGAAAAAGACTTGAATGTTAATATCATGAAATACCTTCGACAAAATCATTCATAATCGAAATATCGAAATTGAAGATAATCACTCTCCCACGTCTTCACAAACTCAACAATTCCTTAATAAATAACAATATTCTTTATATAAAATTCAAATTTGTTCATGGGCAATATTTACATTTAATTATCACAGTATGATAAACATATATAAGTAATATGCTCATAACAAAACAATTAACTACAAGCCAGCTGCTTAGCTCCTGTAGTTGTAAATAACTAGCATCAACTTGTTTCTAAACAAATAACAAAATCATATTTAAAAATTTGTAAGGAAACTTAATTGAGAATCATTTACAATGGAATGAGTGAAAAAGATCTTCCTTCACGCAAAAGGTAAAAAAGGGAAAAAACAATTCTCCCCAAGTCAACTGCTTAGCTATTGTAATTTTCAAGATATTTGTAACAATTAGTTTCTGAACAAATTATAAAATCACATATAAATATTCACATGGAAAATTAACTGAGAATTGTTACCAATAGAATGACTGAAAGATAGTTTCCTACATGTAAAAAAACATAACAGATTTAAATATCAAGCAAGTGGCTCAATAAGGGCAGTGATTCTACAAGACTTCCTACACATAAATACAAAAATGTGGTTAAAAATATGTCTATACTATCATCTATGGCAGAAACACATCTGTGCCATGTAGGCACAATCACACATTTGGCAGATTGGAAGAGGAGCCTGCTGCAGCAAGTGGGGTAACTCTGGACGGAATAATAGTCCTTTAATGCTGTAACACATTAATACTATGTGTCTACTAAAATCCTCCCATTACATATCAGTGGTTGGCTGAGCTAATGAAATTCACTCTTGTCACAAAAAGAATGGAAAAATAACATTTAGTATTCAAAAGTTACCCTATAATTTGATGACATATGCGTATGCAACGTAAAGATACACTTCTTTACTTTTTACTATTTCTTACTTACATATCCATAATTAAAACAGAATAAGACACAGCCATGACAGTATATAAAATGTACATGTGGTTATTAGTCTTTTAAATAAGTCAGTCCTTATGCAACAAGAGTTTGCATTCTAACCTGAGGGGTACCTCTCTCGTACCCGTTAAGTGCTGTGACAGACTCAAACACAGGTTGATATAGCTTGTGACCACGAGTATCAAGTTCCACAAATTTGTAGGTGGATCGTGTGGTATCGATGACTGCAGCAGGGCAGGGCTCCGAAGCCTTGGGGGTGTAGTCCATCCTGTACATTGTGTTGTCATCAAAGGGACCTTGGCTCTGGACGAAGTCATTGGAAGGTTTGCAGCTTTGGTTGGGGTTGATTGGGTGAGGAATGTAGTGAGACTTCTGGGTGGACATGCCCTCGAATGGTGCGTTGTTGGGTTGGTAGTCTGGCTTCATGACTGGACGGCTCCTCTGTCCAAGGTCCCATGGGCGGAAGTCAGTGGAGTAGTTTGTAGTTCCATCGAAGGTTCCAGCTCTCATGACATTTGCAGAGTGGGGCCTCTTGGCAAAGGCACGCTGTAAAGGATATTCCTTAAATGCCAGATTGTGTGTTGTGTTCATGTCCATGTCGCCGACTGGCTTCTTGTACTGCTCCGGATCCCTTACAAATGGACGATCAGCATCCCATTTCCGGTAGTCATTCTTGAAGGTTGTCATGTCTTCAAGAGGGGCCTGAGATTGGAATGCCTGAGCGTCAGGCTTACAGCTGTCTGTCTTTGGTGCATATGCCCCCTGGTAGTCTCTCTTGAAGGTGGACAGGCCATCAAAGCGGACACCAGATGGTCTATAGGTGTCCTTTTCCTTCACAAACTTTGCCTGAAGAGGATGTTTAATGTATGCAGCATTGTAGCCAGTGTTTCCATCGAAAGGAGCATCAGACATTTTGGCAGCCTCATTTGGTTTCATGGTGGTACGGGGAGCCTGGTTGTAGCGCTGGTAATCCCGGGTGAATGTGCTCTGTCCTTCAAATGGCTGCTGGGGAGGGTTCCAGGTAGAAACATCACCAAATCTGTTAGGGCGACCAGCCATATCCCACTTTCTGTAGTCAGCTAGAAACAGAAAAATGTCACATGAAAACTCAAGTGAAAGAATGCTTAGTTATCAAATCACATCACTACAGGTCAAGTGAATACAATGCATCTCTTATTTACACTTCAAAGAGGAAACCTTTTTGCTATTTCCCTTTTCCTATACACCAGTACATCATATACCATTTATTTCCCTTCCAGAGCAAATGAAAAACATACTGAAAAACTTATAAGAAAACAAATCTCAATCACTGTTACCAGAACAATCACGCTTATGAATACAGTTTCATGAGTAACACGTAACCATAGGAGTGATAAAACTTGTTCTGTTTACGGGCAACATTCCTCATTTACTGCACAGATTTTCAAACTTTATATTTTTATTATAATTTTAAACACTCCTCAATAGCATAATTTAATATGTTGAGTTGTTGACTAATCACAAACATAAATTTGTAACCAAGTAGTTACTCAGAGGTCATTTCGGCCACAACAAACTGATGTTTTGTTCATCTTGTTAGATGAAAAGTGAGGAACTGGTTACGACTCTCATCAACGAATTTAAAAAAGTAAAACTTTCTCTTGGCTGATGCATGTAGTGACACAGTTCTTAATAGAGCTGTAACACTTTCACGGAACCCACAATCACAGTATGGTGCTAAAAAAGATAGAAACATAAGGAGGGCAAATCTGTGATTCACACCCATTGTCACTGGTTTCTGGTCCTTCTAAGGGACATAACTCTGCACAGCGGATTGTGGTGCCTCAGACAACTCGCACTCTGTGACCCTGAGTTCTTGTCAGGCCTTACAGGTCCCCATTTGTTCCATTTGTTCCATGGAACATTAAAACTCTTCATCTCCGCAAAAATGTGTGCCTACTTTTGTAAGTGGGTTCGCCCTCGAACTTCCCTGGTACGTGCCGCATGCCCAGCTGTTTGATGGCCTTGGCTGGGGCGCCCTGCTTCTCTGTGGACAAAATCACCATGGTCAGCATGCAATAACAAAGTTTATTGAGTAATAACTTTTTAAATGCCATGGGAATTTATTTTCTGTGAGTGTTTTAATTTATATTATAGCTAAAATGGATAGAATTATCATTAAACCGCCAGCACGTTATTAGAAATGAGCGGGCCACTGTAACTTGATAATGCCCTCATAATGCTTGACGACAGGCCATTATCATGCCCGTTATTAGGTGACGTCATGGGGATAGGGAACGGTGACGTCACATTCAATAGAGACGCCATCTAGTTTGTTCTATGACGTTTCCATATTCGTAAAAGTTGGTCAGTGAAATTTGTGTTGATTGCAGTAAATGTTTCAAAACCAATATTGTTGTTTATATATATTTGATAACAAATTCTATCCATTTTAGCTATAATTAAGGTAACGCTATTTTTCAGGGCATTATCATTTGCAGAAGCCTGCGATCTTTTCAACTGCCCTCCTTCGTCGGGTTAATTGAAGTTAATGGAAGACCTCAGGCTTCTGCAAATGATAATGCCCTGGAAAAATAGCGTTACCCTTATAATAAATATTTATGTTGTTTGCTTGCATATAGTTTGTTTTTTTGTTGTCTGTGGTTGTTTAAGAGAGATTAAAATTGTTGTCTTTTCTGTGTTATTTTCCTATTTTAAGACAATGCCAATAAACAAAACTTTTTAAAAAAAACAATTTTATGGTTTTTTTATGTTTTTCTTTCAGACAAAAAACTATTTCAGACAACTGAACTGTTTTAATTTGTAGAAAAAGAAAGAGGAATCTAAACACATTTCTGTTTGGTTGGGTTTTGCCTCCAACATATTGTACTTGCCAAGAGAATACTGAAAAATATTATACTTAAAATATTTTTCAAATTAAATAACATTTGCAAAATTTGATTCTCAGATCTACTTTCTGTTGTATGAAACCTGAGGTTAGAAGATTCTTTTCTGTGTTATAGCAAAGCAAACAATTTCACTTAGGTTTATTTTGGCTCATGCAATAGGGCACACAAAAATTCACAAAATACTTAAAAAACACAAGTAATCAAATAGGGAAGGCCTCAAGAAACACTGACAGTATTTCCCACCTTGGGAACAGTTGCCACCCGTCGCAGCCTGTACAGTAGCATTACCTAGCGTCAAGCCTGACAGGTGTGTCATTATTTATTCATACTAACATGGAGGTATACACACATTCACACTTCACATATCATGGATACCAGCAGCGTGTGCTCTCTGACACAATAGCACAGGTTGCCATGAGCAACAAATTGTCATCATGAATTGGTCGCGGTTACCACTGTGAGGTTTTCAATAAGTGTAAATTTGAATAGCAAAGATTTGAATGGCAATAGATAAGATATACAGCACTCTTCAGTTTCTTTTGAAAACTGATATGGTGGAGTGATATTGTCGAGCCTTATGTCACAGCAATATACACCAAAAGACAGCTGACTAAGAATGTGGTTCTTCACATTTTTATTGACAATCTTATCAGTGTTATTCATAACTTTTAAACATTCAAAGTTTCAATTTGCATATATTGTACCCTATTTTCTTGAGTATAGTGCGCACTTTTTTTCCAAAAAACACAGCTGTGTAGAAGGGGGTGCGCATTATACACGAATTAATGAGTTTTGATGTTTTTTCCCCCATGGAAAGACATTACCGTGAGCACGTAACACCGGAAATACCATGTCAACAAATCCATACTGAAGTATGCAAATTAGTCATGTAATTACACTGTCCGGCTATAAAAAGTGTTCTTTATATCTGGACTTTTGTTTGTAACTTATTTTATTAATTTTATTCAAAATTCCTTTTAATATTGTTTTAATTAATTTCGGCGAAATCGTGTTTGAAGTGATCGGAAGATCGCACAACTCACCGTTATTAACAGCAACCACGGTCAGATTACCGCTATTGATGCCTTGAAACGAACTTTAGTTGACAGAGAATGGATACATATATCATAAATGCCACACTGTGACTCGTGACTGGTCAGACTGGTTCCATGTAAAAAATAATAACCGGCAATAGCAATCAGCTGCTTCGCTTAGGGTTATTATTATTTTAAATATGTTAAGTAAACATGGTAAAAGCTGTATCTAAATTAACAAGATATTGGAATATATTATTCCTGATAAAACAATAGTTTCACACATTGTACCCATGTCAGGAATCAACCAGGGTCTTTGGCGTAACGAGCAAATACTTTAACCACCAGGCTACCCAACCACCCCTCTCAAATTTTGAAGGACAAGTGACTTATCTGTGGTACATTATTTTCATGATTCCGAATATATTTAAATTTACTTAATATTCTGTAAAACACCATAACATATTGAAATAAACTGAATAATCATAAAACAGTGGTTTTGATCTCTTTATCAACAAAGCAATTGCAAATATGAATGATGTCTTTAACAGTAACACTATTTTGTCTGATCATGTTTTATATTTTTTATTGCTGACTTTAACATCCTATATTAAACAGAGAAATCATGAGAATGATTCTACTCCTGGAATCAATAGATTCGAGTGATTTCCCATGTTATGTTTGATGTAAAATTTCTCTATAATTTTGCTCAATGACCAACAGCTGCATCAGTTTGACTTGTTTAAAAAGCACATTCAGAATAGCCAGTGAATTCCTGGCTCAGAATCAACTGCAAGAACAGCAGTACAGATCACAAAGCCACTAAGTTGTTAACATTCTAGGGGTAGACATGGCCACTGTCCCAGACTAACGAAAGGGACTAGTTACTGTCTCCCCAGATCTTGCTAGTTTACATAGTCCACTGGTCCACAAGGAACTACAGACTATTTGGACATGTCCGTCGGTGTCTACCCCTGAATTCAAATAGGAACTATGGGGTTTCACAAATCAAGTCCTACGAGACTAAACATATTCATCTGCCTACCTGTATAATCTTTGTGATATGACGTCATCATATCATGATCCCCAGCAGGCCGGGAGTACTGGTCAGGGACATGGAACTGGGGGCGCTCTATGGGGTGGGGGATGTAGTCCACCCTGAAATACATCACAATGTACATTTACAAAAACGCACAGAGAGACTAAAACATGACTAACATCAAGAAATACAACAACTTAAAAAGCATTTGCTCCAATAAAAGTAACACAGTGGCAAGCCTTGCAGAAGATATTTTACTCAACAAAGACCATGTGATGAAACATAATCTCTTGATATGCAGATTCATCCAGTTTATATTTGGGCTTAACTCGATGAGTAAAACAATAACACGTCAGTCCTTACTTTAATTGTTGCATTTTGCTAGAGCAAGTTGTCTTTCTTTACGTATCAAAATATTTTTCACGTTCTAGCATTTTGTCTTCTAAATACTTGTTGTAGGCTAAAATTAGAATGTGTTTGAAACACCACCATTTAAATCATTAAACAATCAAATACTAGTAGTCATTAGGTTCTAATTCAAATTCCACCTGTTTCATACTCCCATATCACCAACTCAGAATTAATTATGTCGATCATGCTTCAGACATTCCAACACAGAGTGGAAACTAATCATTTCGACTCTGGATCATAATTTTGACTTTCCTTGTTTTCCATTTCAGATAACAATTTTCCTCCTCAGTAAATCAAGAATATGCTATATCTGTATATGTTAAAGGAAGGTACAGAAAATGAATGACAATACAAATATTGTGATGATATCGCTATTTTTCTTAGCATTTACTTGTTTTTAGATATTCAAAATTAGAAGTGTACATTACATCATATTATCAATGTGTTGCAGTATGAACTATCACAATAGGGAAGATATGTATTGCAGTACTTATTGTAAAATAGCCTGATGCTATTGCAATGGTGCCAAATGGATTTGTTTTGTGATGCAGAATATGGCACAATTTCATGGGTTTGGGTTTGTTTTTTTAAATTAGATGAAAGACTGAAAAGTAATGTTTAAATACTGTCTGTGTCTAAGCCACTAGAACAAAGACCATGTCTTATAAAATTGTCCTCAGTCTAGTAAGCTCAGCCAATAACATAAAATCTCCTGAAAATGATGCTAAGCGTCAAATCAGGCTAATCCACTCAATGCACAGACTGTAAATGTATGGTGTTCTTATTCTTATTCGTGACTGATCATTAATCATTGATCAATTGATTTCTAAAACCAAGGGTCAATCTTGAAACTGAAACCAATTCTCAACATGATCGAGTCACACTGATGCACCAGATGCATTAAATGAATGGTGAAGACTGCTCCGGTCTTAGTTATAAATCCATACAATTCCTTCAGACTCTTAGCACCAAGAAACAATGCGTTTTCCAATCAATATTTTAGAGGGTAAATCTATGTAAACAAATACTACCTTGTTGCTAGGCAGGTGTGAAAGAATGTTTCAAGCTGCTAAGAACATTACCGTCATTGTCACAAACATTACATTCCTTAATGATTATTACTGACACTGGCGTATGGCTATTATTGACATTGGGGTATAGCTATTATTGCGTAGTATTGATTATCGGAGTTGGAGTAAAATGGGATGTGCAGTGAAGGATGATATTGTCTGAAGGAACACACATGACGTGTGAATGGTGTTAATTATGGGAGTCTTATGACAAGTCAAGCTAGATATTGACAACAGTTTATGTTTTGATGACTGACAGTGGCAACCACATCCCTATAATTAGCTCCAAGAGTGCCAATCAAACTGCACATCAGCATATTTTCTTTCAGAGCGAAATGGGAAATATTACCAAATCTTTTATGGCAGAGTTATTGCTCAATATTGACAGGAAGAGTTAAAAGAAATAAGAATTATAACAAGAGTAATTCTACAATCTATTTGTCTATCCTTCTGAAACATGGTTTGAAATAGCTATCAATCCGTGCTAGTAATTAATATGAAAGTCAAAGGGCCCTTGTTATAATGTTAAAAGATGAAGATTTAGGGGGTCGATAGATTCAAATACCATAGAAAACCTCAAGGACCTCCCTTAATTTATCAGTGTTTGAACCCCAGAAATGTGTCTCAGTGTTGGACACATGGCACTGTTGACCTACTGGTTCCTTATGTCAGTTACTTTTATCACATTTCTAAACATGTAACTTTTATTTTTTCTAACAACTTTTAAAATAAATTGTTTCTCTGATCATATGCACATCTAAATTGTCAACCACATTCTTGTTAGCCGACAAATATCTTTCTGATTAAATCTTATGCGCAAAAGCCTGGCAGGAAAACATTCTAGGCCCAACTTGGGCTTGTACAGATTGATAAATTATAATTGAAGAACCAACAGAATATTTAGAACGTCCAGAAATGCATAGCTTTGTATTCTGTCAATTTAACAGAGTTTTGTTGTTAGTACACTCTAATGTTTAACTTTGCATGCACTTAATTATTCCCCCTGACATTATCAATGAAATGTTGCAGCATGTTACTGGATACTATGGGGGACATAGTAAAAGTGTTGCCGACAAGTGAGAAGACTGGTTTGCTTTGAACTCAACAGTAGGGCATTCCACTGTCTGACTGGCCAGTAGGTAATTGACAGATACATTTAATGACGCATTTTAGGCCAGCAGGCTACACTGGCTACACTGGCATTAATTTGGCGACAAATTTCATGACTTACAGTATTCATGAAGAATATGTAATGTAGGGTCAACTGCTAGTGGGAGTAGAGCTGAAGGGGTCGTTGTCATCAGGGGTACTACAGATTTGTACCCCAGGTACATTTCAGTACCCAGAAATGTACCCTAGTCAAATTCAGTAGGAGTAGAGGGAATTATGAGCATAGACTTGCTAAGTATTTTATGATATTCATGCCAGCTCAAAAGAAACTTTGATTTCTTTTTAAAGTATCCCCAAAATAAGTAAGATTAAACTTTATTGTTAAGCTGACAAAAAACTTGATTATATTTGTTGTTTACATATTAAAGTTTGCTAAATTGTTAAAAAATGTTTAAAGCCACAGCAAGGCCACTCATTCTCAACATGCTAGGCACAATATAGCTGGACAGAGAGGACCTTCCCTTTCACTCATCAATTAACAAGCTATTGTGGGGCCAGGCTTGGCACGGATGGTTTGGAGAAAGCAGGGGGCTGAGGGAAGTAAGTGGATGGTACAGACAGATACGAGACCAGTCATATATTGATAACATTTGTTATAGCAAAACCCTTCAAAATGGCAAATCTCTACCAGTCCTTAACCATTGGGCAGTTTGGCAAGGGCTATAGGACTAGTGCCAATTTCTAACACTGCAAAGTATGGAACTTGAACGTAAAATGAATATGCTCACTTGTTTAATCCATTTGCACACTAACATTTCCCTATATATATAAGTTATAGCATTGCCCTCTATAATAGTGAGTGAGTGAGTGAGTTTGATTTTTTATTAAGCTATATTCCAGCAATATCACGATGGGGGACACCAGAAATGGGCATCACTCATTGTACCCTTGTCAGAAATTAATCGTCTTCGAACGCTTTAACCACTGGGCTACACGACCGACCCCCTCTATAATAAAGTGTTGGTTCTGTAGTTAAAGTGTGCCTGGCACAATATAATGCAAAGCATCCCCTTTTTTTATTCAGACAATCATTATTTATTCATTTTGATTTTTTATAAGAAGTATATTAGATAAAGTCAAAATCTTTTGGTTTAAATAACTAAGAATATTAAACTCTATTCTTTGGACACTTGTCTGCTAGAAAAGTGCACATTTTTATTTTCTTACAATACGAGGTGTATGTTAAAATAATTCAGTACAACAAGGGCGTGTATATATTTCTAGAAAACCCAAACCCACCCACCCAAAAATTAAATGGTTGTCCCTTGAGTGACTGAATATAGAGGTGTGTGATTGTTACACTGCATGGCAGCTGGTATTCGTGGGTGATGCTGGAACGCAGTGCACACAAACCTGTGAAGTACTCACAAAGGCCTCCAGTATAACTGTACATACCTGTGCGTAGTCCTGTCTTCCAGGGGTCCATCACCCTTGATGGCTACTGCTGGGGGCTTGCACGACTCCCGGGGCACGATAGGGTGGGCCCTGTAGGTTGTGTTGTACTCTGACAGCAAACATGGTCTATCTCCCCTCCCTATCGTCACATTGGGGCGATGCGGGCAGCGATGGCGCCTGAGAGAAAAAAGTAAAATATAAATAATACTCAAATTTCAAATTTGTTTTCAACATAACACATTAAATTACTGAATTTATTTTTGCTGCCCAGGAACACGAGGACCAGAGCTACCTACAGCAGTACACAAACTGTAGAGATGGTCATTTAGATGTTGCATATAGCATTAAATGCATTTCTCTCATCTACTTTATATCTAATAATGAACACTTTCAAGTGTTCTTCCAAAGTTATAAAAGTGATCTGGTCAAAATAAAAAGTCAGACAATCTATGACAAACCATTTCTATCATGTTCCATACATGCATAAGGTAGACATTAAAATGGTCAGACATTAATACCAATTGCATTAATTAAAACAGAAAATATTAGGTATACATTGTCGTTCTAAATAATCTGTGCCATGTTAGAGTAGGCAAGTGAGTGATTACTGCTTAATGCACAACAGCAGTCTTGCAGATACTCACGGCAATCTATGTTAAAGGTATACAAGTGGAAAATGTATATTGTTCATAGCTTATCTATAAATAAGGGGGCCAGATTGGTTCCTTTGCTAGGACATTGTCTGATTGTCATCCAAAATGTCCTCACAGTATATGGTGGCAATATAGACAAATGTTGTTTAAAAAGAAAATATCCTAATGCATTTTTCAATGGGAAAATCACTGTATTTTTTATTATTTAAGTGTCGTCCAATGGTAATGTTTAAAATGCTAAAACCAGCATTAGAAATTGGAACTAGTCCTATAGTTCTTGATAAACAGCCCAATAGTTAAGGTATCATAAGAACTAGTAGACATTTTCCATTTTAAGGGTTTTGCAATGCGTTATCATTATAAGGACTAGTGGACAAAATTGTTAGTTTCTACCGCTGCTAAAACGTTTTTATAATAGTATTAGTCCATTTAGTATTAGTCCTAGTTTAAAGCTGGTTGGAACAATTAACATTATTCAATAGGAGTATCCACAGTAATAGTCGTGTTCAGTTAATGACAACATGGAAAGCATTTCCTTCAGTTTTACAAACAGTACCTAAGCCTATTGATATTTATAAATAGTTCCTAATCATCACTGATCTTTCATGAAAACATCACTCACATCTACAAACCCGTGCCAACCTTGGATATGATCAGACATTATTAGGTTAGGTCGGTTACCCCTTGTGACCAATGTCTACCGATCTTTCAAGCATTGTATTGTGCAGCTA
Source organism: Haliotis rufescens (assembly GCF_023055435.1). Classification (NCBI taxonomy): domain Eukaryota; kingdom Metazoa; phylum Mollusca; class Gastropoda; order Lepetellida; family Haliotidae; genus Haliotis; species Haliotis rufescens. The sequence continues at coordinate 51,342,060 of NW_025963779.1, read as the reverse complement.
CAGAAGACCAAATCTGATTAATCCTTCTTTGTACTATATATCATACTGTCATTGACTATATCTAATCACTACAGAAAATCAATAATCCTGGATAATCAATGTCAATAAAATGTATCAGCTGAAGATCAATAGCTTCTGATTTGGTTACAGCGACAATGGTCTACGTACAATGGCAGTGTGGCCATTACATCAGCTTATTGCTGTCAGAGCACTATTCCCAGTGATGAATGGAATGACTGTTCAGTCAATGAAACGTAATCAATCATGTTTTATCGTCATTTCAACTGTAAAAATTCAAGGCTGAATAATAAAAGAAAAATATTAACTCTCACTATGTCAACCATTTATGAACTTACTAATTGAACTGTATCTATCGTTTGTCCCAAATTTATTCACTCATAAATTTTTTAAAAAAAAATTTATTCTTCAAAGATTCATCAATAAAAGCCTTTATTACTTCACTTTGAATTCCATGTTCATTACATCAGTAATATAAATAATAAATCTTGAAATATATTAAAGTGCTAGTAACTCTTTTATATTTAAAATTTAAATTTAAAAAATTGTTATCTACATGTCTATGTACATATAAAAAATTATCCTGAAGATAATAATTCTAAAATAGAGAGAAACAAACAATTATGACAGTACTATCCTGACATATCTTCTGAAGGGACTTTTTAGAATATATTTGATTGTAAATACTTTTTATCAGATTTACAAATTTGCAATAGATCCCTGCAACGTTAGACATGTTGCTAGACATTTCTTATCCATGAAGGGGATCAGCTACTCCCATGACACTGCACCCCAACCTAGTGGTGTACCTGACAATAAAGCCAAGGGCAGGCCCTCAAGACTGACTTCTTGAAAATATACCCGAGACCTTATCTGGGAGATGGGGGCGCTACTATCAGCTTTATTTCTTTATTGATTTCAGATTTTGACATGCTCAAGTTTCACCTTATGAAGTTCCCCTGGGGTGGACAGGTTGTAATGTATGACAGCTTCTCTTGTAGGAAATGGCGGACTTACTGACTGAGAAAACAGGTTACCGTATTCGACGTAATAAGCGCCCAGGGCGCTCTCAAAATTAGAAATAAGGGGCTCTTATTAGAATATTATTTTGGTGGAAAAAACAGAGTTGAAAGATAAATTTCGTGGTTTGTGCTGACGGCCTGACTGTTTATATACGACAGATATATTTTTCGAGAATTTAATTGCCAATAATTAAGGGTGCATATAACACACGAGTGCGTATTATACACGAATAAATAAGTCTTGTGTACATTGATCAATCGGAAGGGGTGCTAATTGGGATTGTTCACTTGCCAATTTATTAGCAAATATCGCCGTGGGCGCTTATTAGAGCGGGGCGCTTATTACGTCGAATACGGTATATGTGTTGTGTATGAGGTGAAAGATTGTTTTTGCATTTTATACTGAAACATGTATTAGATAACATTTTTAGGTCAGAGTAAATTTCTTGTGTCTCGCAAAACAGAGATGAGATTTTCTATTTTTTGTTTCTTTTGTAGGATAAAAATCTATAATTTGATTTGTGTATTAATAGGATAAAACACACCTCCAAGGAAAAGACCACACACAACTGGGAAACGATGACATGCATCAACCAAGTTAGCAAGCCTGACCACCCGATCCCATTTGTCGCCTTTTACGGCAAGTATGGGTTGCTGAAGATCTATTCTAACCCGGATATTCACGGGTTACCAGATGCATGTGCACACACACACACATCAGCAAGTTTTATTCATGTCATGTTACCTCACTCTCAGTCAAGAAGTGTTGGGAATAGAATAAAATGTGGTTAGAAATAGCAATCAATGACTGACCTATGGCCAATCATGTATGAGAGTAGACAAATCATAAATTTAGAGAATTCCATCTCTGTATTCTTTATGAACCATGTCTGTTATCAGACATTTAGGTTTTTATTCTTGTTTTACTCAAATTTGATCCCCTTTGACATACTGTCAGAACTATTATGACATGAATTGGAAAAAGGGCAAAAATGCAGTATACCGACACCTTCTGCCTTTTTGGTAAGGGACGTGCACAAGTTCATTCCTTAGTAACGGTTTCTAAATTTTTCAGACGCCATTTTCGTTGCTCGTAGATACAAAACACGTATTCGCTGAAATGTGGTTCGGACGGATATCACTGATGAGGTTATGGAACTTCTATTTTCGAGTACTTTTTCGATGTTGATGTTCAATTTTCAAAGTTTATGCATCGCTTTGATATTCAATTTCAAGGTTTAATCATATTAAACCGTACACATGCAAGTGGGGCATTTTGTCTGTTTATTTTGATCTTTATCACCCTATTTTACAAATAGTGATGCTGTCGCGTGCAGCTTTATGAGTAGCATCAAACAAACATGGCGGATAGGTGTCCGGTAAAATGCATGTGTACTGGAAAATGTTTAATTAATATTTGGGAATTTTTACTGACATTTGCTGCAGACTAAGGGCAACATATCAGTTTTTAGCGAAGTTGTTTTTGCTGGACTAGGTCCCCAATTCAATAGAAGATACAATAACATATCCCTTAAAATTTACATCACCACCATAAATATTCAATTAGAAAAAAGGACAATTCTATTTAGGTTCTAATAGATTGATTTTACTAGATGTAGACAGCATCTATATTCTAGGTTTGTTTGTGTTGGAGAACAGATAGTGGCGCTACATGCAGAGTTAATTAATTTTATATCTACAGCAAAAAAAGAATTATTTTCAGATTTTGTTGACTCACTAATTAATTCCATACTGTAGAGGTTTATATTTTGTTCTGAGTGTTGTCCAGTTAAGCTATACTAAATTGAATATACGAAAGATGACTATCAAAACGCCACGAGCAATTATATTAATTGTGGTATTGACTGTCCCTGCCAACATCTAATGGTCTTTTAAACTGGTTAAATTGACCATACTGAAACAAGATTTTAACAAAAGTTCTTCAGATATTTACTTGTTATATACTGATAAGAATATGTTTACTACACAATTATGTTTCCTTTGGGAGAAACTTTCTTCATTTGATTGTTCTTAACGACATTTGACACCTCATGTCAACAGGACTAGTGACATTTTACACTAAAACCATGATAAACTACTTACCCGCATGTACAGATCTCACATATGCATCTCCTTTTCCCCATCACTGGATGTTTGAGACGTGATATCTAGATGCAGTTTCTTTCAAAGTTGCGATTAGATATCACTGTTTCGTCTAGAGCAGGTGGTTACGATGAAACACGGGTCGCCAAGCAGACAACACAATATGTTTATCAAAAATGGCGGATGGCAACAGGGCAGTCCAATGTAAGGGTATCAGGTTTCGTCATAATCCATATACCTCACGTCGGGTGAGACCTCCGCCCGTATCCCCCCTCAAAAATATATATAATTAAATGGATTGAGCCGCAAGGGATATATAACCTTTGTAGTGGGATACGGGTTAAAGTCTTTCCGTTCTCTGTTCCTGGAGAAACACTTGAAAGTGTTGATAATGGTGCAAACTCCCCTCACAAAGAATAGGGTAGACCCACCGCGCAGTGTCACCTGGTGGTTGATTACCGTACTAATGCCGGGTTCGGTCATACCACGTTTTGCAAAATCGGAAAGGTGGCACAGATCTGGGGAATGTAGACTACAGCAATAAACTCGCTTCATCGGACACCTTTCATACAAGACATATTTTTACATAATTATATTAGAAATTACTTAATTTTATATGAGTTCGTCACGCATATGGTAACAATGACAAGTGCGGTTGTTTATTGTCTGTTTAGTTTCTTAGTTACCATCACGTTGTATGTTAAAATATTTATTGTTGGTTAAAGAAATAGTTGCCTTGAATTGATTAAACTATTTTTTATCTGATTTAGGAACGTTAGGGACCACTCATGTATTATAGAGGGGGATGCGTGGATGGAAGGGGGGAGAGAGAGAATTCGTAGACTCACTTCAGCAGTACCACAATTAACATGATCAACTCGTACACTCACTTTAGCACTACCAGCGGTGAGTTTGCATGGCCGTTCTATATAACATTTTTCACGACCACCCCCACCCCCATTGATTGTGACAATATGCAGGAAATATCCACCTGTGCTTAAATTAAATTGACTTGTCCGGCATTGAGCTAGGGGGTCATTATTATGTAAATACGGGTAATTAAAAAACATTATACCCGGGTACCCGCTGTAGATCACAAGTTGGGTACAAAATGTCTTTGACCGGAGCCCTTGCAAAAAAACTTAGGTACGCCTATAACACGATTTTATCATCCATACACTGAAGTTGACAGAATTAAGCTCCATCTTTACTCAAACACACGAAAGTCAAATAAAATGCGTGCATAAATTGTCAGAAAAACGCGACTTGCTGTGTAACCATGGAGTTTGACTGTTATCGTCATTAAACAATTGTTATATTACGTGACTATAGCCACGAGTCCGGGTCCTACTCAACCTTAAGCTCACTGCCCCACCTCCCGTACCAACTTTTAGTTACGTCTTTTGGTAAATCGGTAGGTCTTACACCTATAGTAATCGTTATATGAATGTGGACGTGTATATATTTGAACACAACATAAGGAGGAAAAAAACTATCACTACAATATGTTCCCATATCTATTCTGAAAACCGAGACCAATGTTTTATAAATGATCGATGAGTATCCATCATTTCAGTAACAATTAACTAATAATGTGTGTGTGTGTGTGTGTGTGTGTGTGTGTGTGTGTGTGTGTGTGTGTGTGTGTGTGTGTGTGTGTATTAGACATTTTTTATGTGATAAATCAATCTGTATGCTTACAATATGGATGTCAAATCAAATCAAACATCCATAAATGTATGCATGATGCACTGTGGAAATTGTTTTCTGTAGATTCACCAAGTTATGTTGCATGTAATTTCACCAAGTTATGTCACATACATGTATACGACCCGTGAAGATCCGGGGTAGAATAGGTCTTCAGCAATTTTACCCATGCTTGCCGTAAAAGGTGACTTTGCTTGCCGTAAGAGGCGACTAACGGGATCGGGTGGTCAGGCTCGCTGACTTGGTTGATGCATGTCATCGGTCCCAATTTGGTGGATCGATGCTCATGATGTCAATCACTGGATTGTCTGGTCCAGATTCGATTATTAACAGACCGCCGTCATATATATCTGTAATATTGCTGATTGCGGCGATAAACAACAAACAAGCAACATACATGTATACAGGTATAAAAACATCAAGAAGGGAAACAAACAGGATTGTGGTTCGAGCACATACACCCGCATTCAAGTGGTTCTTGTTAAAATAAAATGTACTTTCACGTGGCTTCGCATGAATCTGAATCTGAAGGTTCATGGTTGATAAAGCATATACTATAAGTGTAAATGAATTCCGGCACTATTTTCCTCATGGATTTAGTGTTGTTTTCATCAACAAAAAACACCAAAATGTTTTTCGGGTTATTTGCATTCGGGTATAACATTTGTACGCACCCCTGCTTTCCAAAAGTTGTATCCACGTCTGCACTGCTAAACTTGAATGGAGATGGAACACAGGTGATGGAGAATGTTGTAACGGTATATGCAGCTGTGCATCACAACAAGTGGCGCTGTCATTGAGGATGTGTATTTGTTTAGGAATTATTCAATTGACAGAATAACTCATACGTTTTGAAAAATCTTGATTCTCGATGTATGTAAACGGTTTTTTTATATTATGTATACCATCGAAAACACTGTTGCGAAAATACTACCAGCATAGGTATTCTAACCCCGAATCCCAACGGTAAGGCAAGCGTTAATAAATAGTTTTATTTATGGAAGATAAACGAAAAGAATTAGTAGACTGACTTCAGCACTACCACAACATGATCAGAAGACTCACTTCAGCAGTATCACAACAGGATCAGAAGACTGACTTCAGCAGTACCACCACAGCAAAAAAAATGCAGTTTCCGGTATCCGGATACCTGCCGGATACCACCGGACACTTACCCAAAACGCGTCCGGGTATCCGGTGGCAGATACCTTGCCGGATACCAGATCTGTGGTATCCGGCATGGACACCTCACCGGAAAGTATGTCACCTGGAATCCGGGTATCCGGCACCGGATACCTCACCGGATACCTCAATCTGGGTGTCCAGGGATCCGGCACCGGATACCTCATTCTGAGTTTCCAAAAACATGTCACAATTTGGGGGGTGCATTTTGTTCAATTAAGTGTGAAACACCTAAAAATATATTGGAAACTAACCATGAAAATTGAACATTGCTGAAGGTATCCGGCAGGTATCCGGCAGGTATCCGGATGCAATTTTTCGAGATGTCTTTCTCCTAGTAAATAATGTTAGCCTGGGCATATCAGATAGCTGTAGTAATATTCTGTGCTATTTTAGTTCTAAATATCCCCTTGAAGTTGAGATTTATGGGCATGTACTTTTGGTGAAAACATTTTTCAAGTTCATATATATTTCAATTTAGATGTTCAGCGTATTAAATGAAAAGCATTCAGTCCTGGTATGATGGTATCCTTACATTTCATCTTCATATTCCCAGTTTGTTCTAGCCTAGTGGTTGAAGCATTCGATTCACAACATCAGTACATTGCTTTGTGTCACCCATCATGATATTGTTGGAATTTTGCTCATAAAGTGGCATAACACCATACTCACTCTGACAAAAAAATGAAAGTCATTGGCTATGTGCTCACTTGGGCCTTTGTTCCTGGTGAGATTAAAAGTTTATTTTGGAACTGTATCAATACTTGTTACATCTTGACAGACGAGTTTCATTGAAGTTCGAAACAGAATATCATTAACCCAAATGGGTGCATAAGACCAATGGCATCCACAGAAAACACCTGATAAAGTACTGGTACATAAAAATATCAATGTAACTTTTCTACTGACATGGAACTAAAAACTTCGTTCAGTGAGCTGTATTAATTGTAGGAAAACATTCAGGGCATTAGTATATTTGATATATGTTAGCACCTATGTTATGAATGATCAATATCATATTTCTTTAAAGAAGCAAAACAAAAAATTTGTTAAGATAAAAAATCATATTTATTGATTTTATGACATTTCATTGGTTCAGTAACCAGAGGTGTTTGCAAGAACATTCAAAAACAGAAACAGATGCTTCAATGCCATTTTCTAAATAAACAAATTAGTCAAATCTCAGAAGAATTTCAAGGTAGAAGAATATCTAAAGTCAATTATGTTTGTGCAGTAAACCACAAAAGTCATTCAGATTTGTATAGTCAGCTTCAGTGTACACCACATAAACAGTCTCACTGCTGTGGTATTAATTCATTTAGACTTGATTAATGTCGTAATAAAACAACCTACAGAATCACACTGATGTGGCATTATTCATTCAGAATCATCACTATCTGAGGTGAACCTGTTAGTTGTTCTGGGGAGGATTATTCATCATCCGGAGGGTCCTTTGTATGACTTGTCTGATCTGGTGTCATTGTGAAATTCAGGTGCCTGAAACAATTTATAACATCTTTAAAAGCTTGTTATTAAAAATATAAGAAACACACATATATTGACAAAGGGTAAAAAGTTGGTTTCTCAATGAGTAAGGTAATGACAATTTATCAAGCAACTGTTAACCAAACCATGTTAACCAATGTAAAAAAGCCATAGCAAACAGTAAATTGTACAGAAAATACAAAATTGTAATTGATCTTCTGAAAACAATTCCTGTAGTGCCATAAGGCAGGCTCACCTGAATTTTTCTCAAATGTTTGCATTACACCAAAACATAAGGAAAGGTAAACAAGGCAATGCAAATTGCATAAAATAGGTTCTTATACATAAAAACAGAACTAAAGTATTTGACGTAATAAGCGCCTCGCTCTAATAAGCGCCCATGGGAATATTTGCTAATATATTGGCTAGTGAACAATCCCAATTAGCACCCTTTCCAATTGATCTATGTATACAAGACTTATTTATTTGCGTATAATACACACTTGTGTGTGATATGCATTATTATTTTTTTATCATTTATCCTATCTTTAATTAAGATTTACAATAACGGCAAAAACTGCCAAATATATTGGTCAAGTGTAATCATAATTTAAGTAGTTCTATTTGGTTTTGGAACTTTTCAAGGGTAAATGTAAATATATGTGTATTCCTATTTGAATACTCATTTGATTGTTATAAAGTTACACAGTATTGCATCTATCGTCTGTTTCTTAATACAGTGGAACCTATCTTTGACTTGTGTGACATAATTGAATCATACCCCAAGTTCATTATGCATTGTTATGCATCTGCACAGAGTGGTCAAAGTCCTTGTCACACACATAGTTTGCTACAAGGCAGAATCCAATAAGTACAGTTGAGACATCAGGTTGTATCCAGACAAACTGTCTGATAATCTCAAGTATGGTCTTGGTCGCATCAAGGGATGTAGCTAATCCTAAATAAACATTAAACAAGTGACATAATCTCTTCTACAGAACACTTGATCAAAGCCTGCCCCACCTTTGATGTTTATCATCTCGTTACGCTCACAACAGCTCATTAGCAAGATGAGCTTAATGTCAACACATGGTGGATTAGGGATTAACAGGGCAATTAGTGTCAGGTGGGTATTATCACTTGCAATTGTCTGTTAATTACTTAATTGAGTAGTGACGGCTTAGTTAGTTTCCAACCACACTGACTGTTATGCTACTTTTCAAGTCAGTTTACTGGTAACATGTGTCTGTGGACCAAGGAAATGTATCATGCCAGATACTTAACAAGTTCTATTCATAAGTAATAAAATAATGACAGTTTTGATATGCAATTCTCCCTACAAAGACATTTAACATTTGATATACATAAACTGTCTGTTGAAACTATGATGATGCTAATATACAAGTTGCACAAAACAACCTATTCATATACTGGTACCTAGCCAAACAAACATAATATTTTTACGTGTATGCACATGCTTGTACACATATACCTCTACTGGCATATCACACATACAAACAATCATTAGATGGATGTAATCGGTCAAAAATATTTTACATACAAAAACAAGTGAACAGATTCTGTAATACATGTAGCATGGTTAATATTGGGAGATGTTTTAGCATTTCCATTTTCACAGAATCGAAGGCATATCCTTTCATGACTCAGATCAGCTTGTAGTGATTTAAATTCACATAAAACTGATTCATGTCAAATGACCTATCCCGCATGTGTGGGACCTGTTATAAAAATACCATTCATTACTTATTTGTGTGTCCAAATTATGCTATTATTAGAAATAATAGGTATTATTATACAGCATGGATATGATATAAGAAAGCTTTATATGGAATTGTTGAAAATTATGTACAGGAAAACAATGAAATAAATCAATCAATACGTGCATTTATCTCAGAATCTGGTAGATTTAATCAATATGGACTTCTCCTTCATTATCTACTTATAATCAGATGATTACATTATTGCTCAACTGATAGTTTGCAATAGTATAGAATTAGTATTTTATTAATACTTATTTTGTATTTCAGCATCATTTAGATAAGCCATCGGCTTGTTTGCAAATCCAGTTCACTAGAAAAAAAATATATGTTTAAAACACATGTAGTAGAACATATTGCAATAGTTAAGACCCGAAAAGAAGTTATGTGTAGGATCTTCAAAATGGTATCCACAAGAGCAGGTTGTAGAATCATGTTGGTGTTTGTTGTTTAACTCTGCACTCAGCCATATTCCAGCTATATGACGGCGGTCTGTAAATAATCAAGTCTGGACCAGTCTATCCAGTGATTGACATCATGAGCATCGATCCACACAATTGGGATACAATGACATGGATCAACCAAGTCAGGGAGCCTGATCACCCGATCCATTAAGTTATCTCTCACAACTAGCATAGGTCGATCATGTTGAAAGGGACTAACTTCAACCTGGAATCCCCACATGAGTAAGTATGCGGCTGTTAGCTTTGTTTGATGTTTAACGCCACACTCAGCAATATCGCAGCTATGTGGCAGGAATCAAACCTGGGTCTTCAGCGCGAAGAGTGAACGCTTCAACCGCTAGGCTACCCCACCACCAAAAATTCCCCCATGATAAAGTTTTCATCATGGTTATTGTTCAACTAGTTCAAGTGAAAATGTTCATACCCTTAAAATGTCTTATCTTCCACTTCACGATGATCTCTGATGCAAAACTTCCCTGTTATTAAAGCTGTTCTTGATTCTTCACATCTGGAAAAATATGTTGAGGCTATTAATCATTCTCACAGAGTACAGGGAGTATATGAAATAAGACAGTGAGTCACATTAGCATACAAAGTATCCAGTTGAAGTAAACATATTTCTACATTATATACATAAGCAAATACTAACATATGATAGACAGGCTACTTGTCATATATAAATATAATTATAAATTTACTTACATGTTGGCTATAAAAGTTAATGTGTCACATGTGACAGGCTTACATGTGGTAAATTACTTTAATACGTGATCATTGTAACATTCACATATTCCTTACCTTAATGTGTCACTTCAGCTGCCAGCATGACCTCAGCTGCAATCTCAATATTTGGCCAGTTTTGACGAAATGACCGATCGTGTTCAGTGTATAAGCTGGGCCTCGTCTCTAATATAACTTGGCGCAAGTTGACGACGCGCATAGGGAGCCGGGAACCAGCTTATGTCGTGTTAACCTGGTTCCCGGCTCCCTATGCGCGTCGTCAACTTGCGCCAAACAATAATGTGATATTAGAGACGGGGCCCAGCTTAGTGTTAACCCGGAACAAGCCATTTTACCCATATTCCCCTACGGTCCAGGGCGCCATTTTAGAACATGGATGTAAACAAACCTCGTGTATCGATATACACTGTGATGCTTGATTACGATAAGCTTACCTCGTGTATCGATACACTGTTCTCATTGACCTTCACCACGGAAATGCCGGCCGAAGTTCCTCTCAGCCATCCACAACGCGGAAGTCAACAGTATTTGGAAAGGCGATTGGCATTGCCAGGTACGTAGCAGGGCTTCGAGGCCTTATGATTTCTGTGCAGAGATCTTATGGAACGGATTGATGTAGATATTTTCCTGCTCTACATACTTTACCGTAAACGCCAAGGGTCCTTTTTTTAGTATTATGGTCAACTGTTTGTTAGCATAAGGGGCGTAATGGATTTGTGGTCAAAACAAGATGATCCAAATTAGATCCGCTTTTTTATAGATAATGAAGAAAAATATCAAGATCTAGGAACGATTATTAACTCTAAACTTTCGTGGGATGCTAATACTGATTATCATTTACAATAATGGCCACCAAAGACTTTATTTTTTTTACGCTTAGGATATTGTTATAATTACACTGTTATGTCCTTGTTTTGTATAAGCTTCATAACTTAATCATTCAATATTTCATGGAATGACTCTGACCTTGGCGAGGATCTTTTTTGCAACAAGTGATTCCTTATGTAAAGTGTATGTTGAATGACCCTGGCTTTGTTGTCAAATAATTGTTTGACAGTTGTTAAATATGGGGTTATATTTTATCTCTGAATGTTTGGGATGAAATATTTTAATAAGGACAGTTCTAAGTTGGAAACTCAACTGGGGCCTTTTTAATTGAATTCAATGTACAGCATGTACAGTTTGGACATTTCTGTAATGTGAATGCTACTTATGTTTGCAGAATGTCTGGATGAATGAATGAGTCAGTCATCTGCACGGCATCAATGGAAAAGGGGAAGCAATGAGGAACAAGAGAAGAGTAGCAGTGAGTGGTAAATATTTGAAATTATTCTGTTTGGTTCATCATGTTCATGTAGCTATTCTGCAAATATTTCTTCAGTTTGCTTGTTCTTTATCACCTGTTGGCATGGATGGCCTAATTATCAAAGGCACTACAACTTGCTGTGCATAGTTGCATCTCTTGGGCTTGACAGAAACCGATGGTCGTGGGTTTGAATCGAGGGTTTGAATCGAGGGTAGCATCATACACTTGCTTGTGGGTTTCATCAAAGTGGTAAACATGTAAGACCTGCATCACTTCGGGCTTTCTTCCCACATCAAGCTTACATGCCGTGATATAACTGGAATACTGTTCAAAGAGGCGTTAAACCCAATTCACTCATTTAACACCACATCCAGCAATAGTTCGGCTAAATGACAAGGATTATAAATTAATCAAATCTCACTTCTCAACTAGACAAACCAGAGATTAATGTTATGAGCTCAATCCAGACGCACCGATGATGACTGTTATGGACAACATCCCACGTTATTGGGTACGATTACGAGCTTTCAATGAGCCCACTTGCTACCCCATCTCTTACTTTGGCTTGTATGGCAAGCATAGATTGCTAGGAACATTTTTAAGAGATGTCAGTTAATGATTGTTTCAACTCATCAGCATGGAACAATATATATCTCAAATGTTTGGTATATAACAAAACTCAAAGATGATAAATTAAGTGAATTTGCTGCCTTTATCTGTAAGTAAATGTTGCAACAATTCTTTTCTTTTGCTACAATCTTTATACATAATTTTGCAGAAACTGAAATCCAGCTTGAGATACCCGGATGACAGGTTGACAGTCTGGAAGGACCCTTCCAGATATCCGAAGTGATTGGCAGACAGCGATGAGGAGAGTCCTGTTATTTCAATGGGAGCCTTCCGAGAAGTAATATGCCAATTGACACTGGGACACACTCACAAAGGGTGGTCAGGCTAATGTGAGAAGACCAACCAATGCCAAGTCGGAGTGGGACCCTTCAAGGACGTTGAAGAAATTATTGTCTTTGGCCATGTGGTAATCAAGGAATGATGTTTGCGACTACTTGTCTATAAATGTGAACCCAAACACCAAATAGAATGTTCCCAATTCTACTAACACAATGCAACAGGGATAGAGCCCATCTGGCCTCCCCTCATCCTGGTTCCTGTTTTTCCATACCAATATAGAAGGAAAAGGATGTTTGAGGGCTAGTAACTCTGAACTGGTGAGCATGGTCTGCTGATGCTTTCAAGCGAACAGTTATCCCGCTCTGTTATGAGTATTGAAGAATAGGAGGAAAGTGCATACTGCATCAGGAACCATTATGTGAACACTGTTCAATGTGTGATATATGCATAAAAATAAAAGAAATTGATAATTTGTTTGTTGTTTGTTTCTTTAGCCAGCTGTGTAAATGGGGATTTTCCAATATTTTGCCTCAGTTTGATAGCCACAGTTATCGTATAAAACCATGCATTGCTTGGACATCTTTGGAATAACACATTGATCTGCTATGTCAAAGGTCAATGTCACAGCCAGACAAAAAAATTGTTAATGGCCAAACTCTTCCTTAGGGCAGGGATAGAAGTTGGCAACAGGTCATACACTTACTTTTTATCCCCCGGCATACAATACAGGGGATATAGTGATCAGCCTGTCTGTCCGTCTGTCCGTCCGTAATCATTTCCTTTTCCGGGGCAGGATTCCCAAACCATTCAGTGTATTTGATCGAAACTTGTGGTGCCTTTTGATATTTTGGGATTTTTCTAATTTTTATTTTTTTAAATTTTTATGGAATGAAGTTGGACATAGACTCAATTGGGGATGGGGTTCGTTTCCGGGGCAGAATTTGAAAACCATTCAGTGTATTTGATCGAAACTTGGCAAAGCTATCATGCACATACTGAAGTGGTGCCTTTCAAATTTGGGATTTTTCTAATTTTTATTTTTTTATTTTTTATGGAATGAAGTTGGACATAGACTCAATTCGGGATGAGGTTCATTTCTGGGGCAGAATTCGAAAAACATTCAATGTATTTGATCGAAACTTGGCATTCATATGGATGCGACTATGGTGGTTCTTTTGTGGGTAAACAATGTATGCTTCTTAAAGAACATTCAACTGTTGACTCATTACATACAGAATTGCACTAGTGGTTACTTGACAGACAGCTGCCGGGGGGATATGTCATCTTTCTGATGACTCTTGTTCTCTAATGTGCCTTTTCCTGCAGAAGTCTAAATAACTCTTATACATATATTTGTATTTCATTGTCATATGTTTGTCAATATTACACTGAATGAAGCACTTTACAATTGTTTTTGAAATAGTCGCAACTGATATTGAAGGTCAAATTAGCTTTCAATGTCTTTCAGTAAAAATGTTCAGTAACTGAGGAACAGCTCTCTGTAGTGTGATGAAATCTGTCACCCTCAGAGTGAGGCATATTGTGTTTCAAACTTAAATGAAGCTGGTATGCTCATAACAAGTACTTGTACCTTTACAAATAATCATATTATCATCTCACTAGGACCAAAGGTCCAAGTGAGCACACAGTCTATGAGTTTATACTTTCACTCAGAATATTCTGGAAGTCTGAACATGAAATTTAAGGATATCCTCATACATGTATTAGAACTGATGTTTGTTCATTAAACAGCTTAACATCTAAAAAGAATTATAGATGAAATTGAAAACAATTGTCTTCTCCAAAAGTACATGCCCATAGATCTCAACTTTAAGGGGATATTTACAACTAAAATGACACAGAGTATTACTACAGCTATCTGATATGCCCAGGCTAACATTATTTACCAGAAATAAGATATCTCGAAAAATTGCATCCGGATACCTGCCGGATACCTGCCGGATACCTTCAGCAATGTTCAATTTTCATGGTTAGTTTCCAATATATATTTAGGTGTTTCACACTTAATGGAACAAAATGCACCCCCAAATTGTGACATGTTTTTTGAAACTCAGAATGAGGTATCCGGTGCCGGATTCTTGGTATCCGGTGCGGATCCTTGGACACCCAGATTGAGGTATCCGGTGAGGTATCCGGTGCCGGATACCCGGATTCCAGGTGGCATACTTTCAGGTGAGGTGTCCATGCCGGATACCACGGATCTGGTATCCGGCAAGGTATCTGCCACCGGATACCCGGACGCGTTTTGGGTAAGTGTCCGGTGGTATCCGGCAGGTATCCGGATACCGGAAACTGCATTTTTTTTGCTGTGCACATGATCAGTAGACTCACTTCAGAAGTACAACAACATGATCAGTAGACCCACTTCAGCAGTGCCACTACATGATCAGTAGACTCGATTCACCAGTACCACTACATGATCAGTAGACCCACTTCGGCAGTACCACTACATGATCAGTAGACTGACTTCAGCAGTACCACACTATGATCAGTAGACCCACTTCGGCAGTACCACAACATGATCAGTAGACTGACTTCAGCAGTACCACTACATGATCAGTAGACCGACATAAGCAGTACCACATGATCAGAAGACTCACTTCAGCACTACCACAATGTGATCAGTAGATTCACTTCAGCAGTACCACGATATGGTCGGTAGTTTCACTTCAGCGGTACCTTTACATGATCAGTAGACTCACTTCAGCAGTACCACAACATGATCCATAGACTCACTTCATCAGTACCACAATATGATCAGTAGACTGACTTCAAC
Source organism: Haliotis rufescens (assembly GCF_023055435.1). NCBI lineage: Eukaryota > Metazoa > Mollusca > Gastropoda > Lepetellida > Haliotidae > Haliotis > Haliotis rufescens. The sequence continues at coordinate 51,326,548 of NW_025963779.1, read as the reverse complement.
AGTACCACATGATCAGTAGATTCGCTTCAGCAGTACCACTACATGATCAGTATACTGACTTCAGCACCACCACAATATGATCAGTAGTTTCACTTCAGCGGTACCACAACATGATCCGTAGACTCACTTCCGCAGTACCACAACATGATCCATAGACTCACTTCGCCAGTACCACAACCTAATCAGTAGACCCGCTTCACCAGTACCACTACATGATCAGTAGACTCGCTTCAGCAGTACCACAACATCATCAGTAGACCCTCTTCACCAGTACCACTACATGATCAGTAGACCCACTTCACCAGTACCACTACATAATCAGTAGACTGGCTTCACCAGTACCACAACATGATCAGTAGACCCGCTTCACCAGTACCACTACATGATCAGTAGACCCACTTCACCAGTACCACTACATGATCAGTAGACCCGCTTCACCAGTACCACAACATAATCAGTAGACCCGCTTCAGTAGTACCAAAACATGATCAGTAGATTCACGTCAGCAGTATCACTACATGATCAGTAGATTCACTTCAGCAGTACCACAACCTGATCAGTAGATTCACTTCAGCAGAACCACATGATCAGTACAACCGCTTCAGCACTACCACAACATGATCCGTAGACTCACTTCAGCAATACCACTACATGATCAGTAGTCTCGCTTCAGCAGTACCACTACATGATCAGTACACCCACTTCAGCAGTACCACTACATGATCAGTAGATTCACTTCACCAGTACCACAACATGATCCGTAGACTCGCTTCAGCAGTACCACAACATGAACAGTAGATTCACTTCAGCAGTACCACAACCTGATCAGTAGATTCACTTCAGCAGTACCACAACCTAATCAGTAGACCCGCTTCACCAGTACCACTACATGATCAGTAGACTCGCTTCAGCACTACCACAACACGATCAGTAGACCCGCTTCACCAGTACCACTACATGATCAGTAGACTCGCTTCAGCAGTACCACAACATCATCAGTAGACCCACTTCAGCAGTACCACAACATAATCAGTAGACCGGCTTCACCAGTAAAAAAACATGATCAGTAGACCCTCTTCACCAGTACCACTACATGATCAGTAGACCCACTTCACCAGTACCACTACATAATTAGTAGACTGGCTTCACCAGAACCACAACATGATCAGTAGACCCGCTTCACCAGTACCACTACATGATCAGTAGACCCACTTCACAAGTCCCACTACATGATCAGTAGACCCGCTTCACCAGTACCACAACATAATCAGTAGACCCGCTTCAGCAGTACCACAACATAATCAGTAGCCTCGCTTCAGCAGTACCAAAACATGATCAGTAGATTCACTTCAGCAGTACCACTACATGATCAGTAGATTCACTTCAGCAGTACCACAACCTGATCATTAGATTCATTTTAGCAGAACCACATGATCAGTACAACCGCTTCAGCACTACCACAATATGATCAGTAGACTCACTTCAGCAGTACCACTACATGATCAGAAGACTCGCTTCAGCAGTACAACTACATGATCAGTACACCCACTTCAGCAGTACCACTACATGATCAGTAGATTCACTTCACCAGTACCACAACATGATCCGTAGACTCGCTTCAGCAGTACCACAACATGAACAGTAGATTCACTTCAGCAGTACCACAACCTGATCAGTAGGTTCACTTCAGCAGTACCACAACCTAATCAGTAGATTTACTTCAGCAGTACCACAACGTGATCAGTAGACCCACTTCAGCAGAACCACATGATCAATACAACTGCTTCAGCACTACCACAACATGATCCGTAGACTCACTTCAGCAGTACCACAACATGATCCGTAGACTCACTTCAGCAGTACCACTACATGATCCGTAGACTCGCTTCAGCAGTACCACTACATGATCAGTAGATTCACTTCAGCAGTACCACAACCTGATCAGTAGATTCACTCCAGCAGTACCACAACATGATCCGTAGACTTGCTTCAGCAGTACCACAATTTGATCAGTAGATTCACTTCAGCAGTACCACAACCTGATCAGTAGATTCACTTCAGCAGTACCACAACATGATCCGTAGACTCGCTTCAGCAGTACCACAACATGAACAGTAGATTCACTTCAGCAGTACCACAACCTGATCAGTAGATTCACTTCAGCAGTACCACAACCTAATCAGTAGACCCGCTTCACCAGTACCACTACATGATCAGTAGACTCGCTTCAGCACTACCACAACACGATCAGTAGACCCGCTTCACCAGTACCACTACATGATCAGTAGACTCGCTTCAGCAGTACCACAACATCATCAGTAGACCACTTCAGCAGTACCACAACATAATCAGTAGACCGGCTTCACCAGTAAAAAAACATGATCAGTAGACCCTCTTCACCAGTACCACTACATGATCAGTAGACCCACTTCACCAGTACCACTACATAATCAGTAGACTGGCTTCACCAGAACCACAACATGATCAGTAGACCCGCTTCACCAGTACCACAACATCATCAGTAGACCCACTTCAGCAGAACCACATGATCAGTACAACCGCTTCAGCACTACCACAACATGATCCATAGACTCACTTCAGCAGTACCACTACATGATCAGTAGTCTCGCTTCAGCAGTACCACAACAGTGATCAGTAGATTCACTTCAGCAGTACCACAACCTGATCAGTAGATTCACTTCAGCAGTACCACAACATGATCCGTAGACACACTTCAGCAGTACCACTACATGATCAGTAGACTGACTACAGCAGTACCACTACATGATCAGTAGACTCACTTCAGCACTACCACTACATATTCAGTAGACTCGCTTCAGCAGTACCACAACATGATCAGTAGATTCACTTCAGTAAGTACCCCATGCTGATTCGGTCCGCCATTGACAAATAACATAATACGACGTGGAACATTTTAAGGACAGTTGTGACATCAACAAAAAACAATTGTTGAAACAGTAAGAAATTTTAATCATTGTCAGACTAAATTCTCTATTTACAAATTAATTGAAAATTTACATATATGTGCCGTTCTTATCTCGCAAAGGAAACTGGTGCTGCACAGTTGTTCTTACAAACAAGTTATGACCATCAATTAAAAGCGAAAATATTTACAAATTTATACATGTAAGTAGTACACACATAACATTGTCAACATATCTCAGTGAATCTGGCGAACTCTTCTTGAGTATCTAAGTGTCTGTTTAGGTACATGTTGACCTCTCTTAGTGTCCTTCGGTGTTAGTTCTGTGCCAGGAGTGACCTTGACCTTGCTGTCAGCTATGGTCTTCATCGTGCTGTCCCCACAAGCAGAGGGTGTGTTCTGCGCAGGTTGGATCTTGCATGGAACTTTTCGATTGGTCTTTCCAGTGTACGGCCTTTGTGCCTTCTTTGGGTGGGCTGGGGGAGCTATGACCGGGAGACTGGCCTGTGTCTTGCCTGGACTATGGAAGGTCAGAGGTAAAGCCTGGCGCTGGAGGGTTGCAAACTGATGGATGGATTTCAGCTGCTCGAGCTCTTCCTCCAGCTTCTTCCTCTGCTCCACCTCCGCCTGTTTCTCCATCTCCCGGCTGCTGGCGAGCTCCTCCAGCGTCTGTTTCAGTTCCTGGAGTTCGGCATGCTCCATTGTTAAACTGAGCTTGTAATTCAGATATTCTACTCTAAACTCGGCCCTGTCCTTTTCTGCCTTCAGTCTCAGTTCATATTCTTGTCGGAGCTCGCGGCTCTGTCGCTCATTGACCTGGCGCAGTTTCTGGTTTTCCTTGAGAAGATGGTCAAGAAGACTGAAGAAGAGAAATATATTGTATCAAAATATAAAGATTATAAAGAGTATATATTAACAACTTTTCTTTCCAAAATGACTGTCAAATGAATGAAAAATGTAGGTTTATACTTCTGCGGAAAATTTACTATATTTGATCCGAGACCACCTGGTGTACCACAAGTATATTTCTGTCTTTCTTGCCACTGGAAAATATAGAGATGTCTACTCATGGCTTCTGCTTACCTCTCCTCCATATCTCCAACTTGCGATTTCAAGTCCATATATTGAGCTGAAAACAAAATGCGAATCGTGTTTAACATCGGAACAAGTTCCACATTAGCACGTGGGCAAAGTTGACTGTACGCAACACCAATTCTCTTCAGATGTTTAGCATGGTGATAAGGACTCTACATCCACTTACCCACAAGAGTTATCAAATTGATGGGTGACTCTTATGCAACACATTCTAAGCTTTCCTTCTGTGTGTTTTTTTTCTGATATCACTCCGTACAAATCCAAAATACTTGAAACCCAACAGAATGATGACCTACCCAGTAAATTATTGTGTTGTTCCATGGCTCTTGGACTAGACAATTTAGACGCCTCGTCTTCCGCCTCGAGAATGGGAGAGAGAAGTTTTCGTTCTTTCAAACGCCCTTGTGTGCACAAAGCCATCTGTTGATAGATAAACATATACATTTTCTTTTTGAATTTCGGAATATGAAGAATTACCGTATACATTGTTAATCGATATGGGCACTTTTCATATGCAATTCCGATTTTTCCAATTTCAGAAAGAATCTGAAGCTAGTGTAGCCGAGGAACGAGATCAAGATGTATTAAACGACAAGCTTTTATTACGGAAATACATGATTAAAACACCTATATTAATTCCAACAGATTTGCTTACCTCATCAGCAGTAGATGATGGTCACGGGTATCAAATAATCGGCGATCCTGAACAGTAACACTCTGATCTTTATGACACGCAGCAAGTGTACGTGTGAACACAAAGACAATGTGCTTAGAACTGGGGGATTGGACTAGGAACGTCGTCATGGAACTGTTCTATGACGTCATTGCTATTGTGCCGCCCGTGACGTCACAACACTGGCTTGACCATGTGGTGGTGCTGAGTTACACTATTTGTTGAACAAATTCAATAAATAACATGCTACACATTTCCATCTTTTAGGGACTCTTGCTGGACGTTTTTGTATACGTGTGGCTACGGCCAATTTAAGCATCCTCACATTGAGCGAGTGAGTTTGGTTAAACGCCGCGTGTCAGCACCATACCCGTGCTCGTGGGTTTCACTGAAGTGGTAAACGTCTGAGACCTGCATCACTTCGGGCTTTCCTCCCACATTAAGTTGGCACGCCGTGATATAACCTAGGAACATAATCGGGGCGAACCGGGATTCGAACCCACAATCATAGGTTTCTGGCGTACCCAAGGGACGCAACTCTGCATAGCGAATCGCGGCGCCTTAGGCCACCCGTGCCCCCTCCTCACATTCAGATTAATGAAGACACTGTTTCAAAGAGAGACGTAATGTATTAATTAATCGGCGTAATATTCATAAACGATATATTTATATTATATCTAAATCAACTGTAAAAAAATAATTTTTTAAACATATTTATATTATGGAGAACGTCGTGTTTGTTTTCCCTGAATGTTCGAAACGGAAAACAGTGAAAAGTAAACCTAGACCATTCAGCGTATGGGCTTCACTTCAATGAACATGTTTCCTTTATATACGATGTACTTTGACATAAAAAAAAAAAGTATTATGGAAGATAGTGTAAAGTGTAGTCTTTCTAAACACATTATATGGTACATCCGTCGAACATATAGTTAATTTTGAGTCAGGTGAAATGGGGTATAACGTCTCGTTTAAGATTATTGTACTTATATGGTGTCCTGCATGCACGTGTGTGTGTGTGTGGCTACATATGTACTGGTCCGAACTGATGCCGATTTTATAGTGCTAGCACACTGAGATACCATGTCGCAGTTTAACATGAATACCCCACTCAGACACAGTATACTTATTCCGAGTCGACCAGTCCTTGTTTTAGCCCCTTAATGCCGAGCACCAGACAGGGTAACAACAAGACCATCTTTTAACGTCTTTTTGTATCGAAACCCCCGACCTTTCCCTCTCCAATAGACCACGGAGTCGATCAGTTAATTTTGATGTTGAGTGAAGAGAAAAATACGCGTCTTCACTTCGTAAGTATTTTATATAATGTTTTGCAATATTATAGTGTGACATACATATAGTTTCATACAACCAGTTTGTGCAGAAACAAGATGTTTTCATCAGGGTGAATTGTGCATGTTAAGTGAGATTGAATACGTCTCACTGCACTATAACTGGTGAAAGAAAAGGCCCCTTGGCCTCTCGAAATCCTGATTTTCTTATCAGTTCCCTTGTTGCACAGTTTTGGAGAGTGGTTGATAATTAATTATGTGTATATATTAATCATGTGGGTGTGATCGTCGATAATTGAGTAATTTGTCATTATGACAACCTTGAACTGTCTCGGGCCTGTTTCAGACACTCGGCCTTTAAGTAACCGAATCTGGTCCAGACAAACCAGTCACTGATATAATTAGCAACGCCACACCCACTCGGGGTGCGATATTACAGGCAATAAACCAAGTCACCAAGTCTGAGCACTCGATCCATATTGTCGCCTCTATGACTAACATAGATTGCCTGGGACCTTTCCTAACCCTGTGTCCCCACAAGGGTCCGACTGATAGGCAATCCCATAATACGTACCTCAAAGGTAAGAAACCTAACTAAATTTTGATGACTTTATAATTATCATCATTATTTTGTTTTATTTATTTTTGTTGGGGGGCGGAGTGCTATGTTTTTATGAAGAAGTTTGTTTGCATGCCGATCTATATCTAAAACTAAGAGACCATTCCCTGCCTACTGTCTCTGCAAAGTAATCTGTCTATTTCAAGGGTTAGTACGTCGACCGTTCTCATAAAACAGGGGGCGGTCGGGTAGCCTAATGGTTAAAGAGTTCGAAGACCCGGGTTCGATTCCCAACATGTGTACAATGTGTGAAGCCATTTCTGGTGTCCCCCGCTGGAATATTGCTAAAAGAGTCGTAAAACCATACTCACTAATAAAACAGGCACACCCATATCCAACTCATGAGCGTCTGAGCGGTTTAGATTTTAAATCTATGGTGCCAGATAAACGCGTCTTACCAAACAATCATGACAGAAAAGGAAATTCCTTTATCAGTAGAGGTGGGGTATCCTAGTGGTTAAAGCGCCCGCTCTTCACGCCGAAGGCCCATGTTCGATTCCCCACATGAATACAATGCGTGAAGCCCATTTCTGGTGTCCCCCGACGTGATATTGCGAGAATATTGCGGCGTAAAATCATACTCACTCACTCCTTTATGAGGAAAATAAGGATTTCCTTGTCATAAGTTTGAACGAAAAGCCACGATAATTTCCAAACCAAAAGCACAATGAAAATATTAGGCATGTCTTATAATTATATTTCGTCTTGAGGTAGTTTCGACTGCAGTGGTAGAATCGAGTAGGAGTAGTATTTGGATTTGGGCCGAACTTGCACCAGGAAGAGATGCCCCTGTTATGAATGCATTTAACTGGGAGAGTTGTTTCCCTTTTAACGGAAGTGTTGTAATCCTATAGGCGGCGCTTTCCGGAAGCACATGTGCAATAGTTGTTATTGCCACTCGTAATGACATATTGTGTAAAATAACAGTTGTATAAACTTGATCATATCGATATTGAAACAGAAATGATTTAACCATCGGTGAGTATTGTCTTGACAGTTGTGTTATTAATGTCCTTCAAACCACACTTTGTAAAATTTCTCATTTTCAGCAACCTATATTGAGATTCTGAAAACTATTTGACACCCTGAAAGTGTTCCCTAAACAGCTCCATCGCAATAATCTGTAAGCTTATGTTCATTGTTGACTTTCTGCGTTTGGAGTACAAAACTATTTTATTTATCCGTCGTATAGAAAAAGAACATTCTATATCACGTGCCAGCAATTTATATTTACCAATATCTCTGATTTGCATCTGTTGGTTTGGTTTGTTGTCCAACGCCGCACCCAGCACTATTCCAGCTATATGACGGCGGTTTGTAAATAATCGAATCTGGACCAGACAATCCAGTGATTACTATCATGAGCATCGATCCACGCAATTGGGATCGATGACATCCATCAATCAAGTCAGCAAGCCTGACCACCGATCCTGTTATTCACCTTTTACGGCAAGCATGGGTTGCTGAAGACCTATCCTACCCCGGATCTTCACAGGTCTGTACTGACACAAACTCCCACCAAAATGCAGTAGCTAAATGAACACATGATTACTTATCAGTTTGTATAAATTATTATGACATATTTAGTCCGATTTACATATAAAGGCTTAAGCAATATTTGTTTATCGTCTGTTTCAGTTTTAGAGTATTTTAATTTTTCAAGTATACATCATCAGTATGAGGACCAAGACGCTGGATCAGTTAGCGTCACTTCAGAAAAATCCGAGCAATGTTCGCAACATCTGTATTCTTGCCCATGTAGATCATGGTGAGTATGTAGTTGGATTCTGTGTTACATCTGTATTCATATCATATATGTTAACACTAGAGAAAACAATGGTAAAAGTGAACATGGTGAAGTAAACTATCTACAGTTGCATGTTAACTTCAGAGGTACCCGTTCTTCTACAATCTTATTAAAATGAAAATGAAAACTTCTCTCCTTCAAGATCTCCCAAACCTTCCATCGGTCGTCAGGTGAATTTCATGAGCATGGATGTGATGAAAAAGACAAAAACTGCTTCTCATTCAGTTCTGAACATACTTAAATTATGCAGCCATGGATTTTGTTTTAGCACTGTTTAGTACTGAAAATATCAAAGTAGGTTTATGTGGCCAGGGATGACGTGTAAACTTCTAGTTCACTTGAACATGAACAGTTTTATACACAATTAGCCTGGCATTCTTTTTATATCTTTCATGTTTATAGACACGTTTATTACCTGAGATGCTTGCTATTTGACTAGCTTTAATTTTGTGTGCATAATAGACTATTAAACATGTATAGTAAACATGGTAAACAGAAACATGATTATTTTATCGCATAATACATGTCACACCTAACATGAAAATATCCTCCTTACATTTTCATGCAACATGTACAAGACTTGTTACCTTGTCCAGCATATAATTTCATGAATTTATGTTTGTCTCTTGTTATGAAAATATATGAAACGTGTACATTTCACTGCTGTCAGTCGGGTAGCCTAGTGGTTAAAGCATTCGCTTGTCTCGCCGAAGACCCGGGTTCAATTCACAACATGGGTACAATTTATGAAACCCATTTCTGGTGTCCCTCCCCCCCCCCCCCCCCCCCCCCGTGATATTGCTGGAAAATTGCTAAAAGTGGCATAAAACCATACTCACTCACACACTACTGTCAGTCCTGCTGTGGACTACCCATGTGTGGCTCCAGGCATTCCATTTTGTTGTTATTGACAGGGAAGACAACTCTGGCTGATGCACTGGTTGCCAGTAATGGCATCATCTCTCAGCGCATGGCTGGAAAGCTGCGGTACATGGACAGTCGGGAGGATGAGCAGGAGAGAGGCATCACCATGAAGTCCAGTGCCATTTCTCTCTTCTATCAGAAAGGTGAGTGTCAGTTAAAAGTGTGTTTCTTTGGCTTTGCCGGGGTGTTCCCAGGCCATGTTTACCACTAGTGTGGGCAGTAATTAAGATGAAGTAATCCTAATCTCTTACTTGCAATGTTTGCAACCATTACCTTTGCCAGGATCGACTGTTTATGATCATCCTTTTGTCAGCAAAATCCAATGTTTTGTCTCGATAGTAAATGAGTAAGACCTGTATCATTTTGGGCTTTCCTATAACATTTTTTAATATGACGAACAGTGTTCAGCTGTTGTTCAAAGCAATGTTGAACGCACAAGATGTCAAGATTCTCCTGTCTGTGTTGCAGACGAGGCGAGGTACCTGATTAACCTGATTGACTCACCGGGCCATGTAGACTTCTCCAGTGAGGTGTCGACGGCGGTGCGGCTGTGTGATGGGGCAGTGGTGCTGGTGGATGTTGTCGAGGGAGTCTGTCCGCAGGTACCACAATTGACCAGATCATGTTGGTCTTGTTATGGTATCCTACATAAGCCAGGAATAAATATAATTAACAATATCTTGTCTTTTCATTGTTCAAACTAGGGGAGGTAACTCTATAAAGTTGGCATTCTGATATAAACTACTAGATTGCCATGTATGATGTGATAGCTGATGTTCCCTGATTGTCAATACAGACACATGCAGTGCTGCGGCAGGCATGGCTGGAGAATATCAAACCTGTCCTGGTTCTCAACAAGATTGACCGACTTGTGCTGGAGCTGAAGATGTCTCCTCTAGAGGCTCACATGCATCTGCAGCAGATACTGGAGCAGGTGGGGCACGGTGTTCTGTAGCCTGTCTTACAAATTGCATTCCTTCCATTTCCATTAACTATATCAGCCATCAATCCCCAAATCATTGGAACAGATCATTGTTTCTCAGTATACGTTTAAAATAATTATGTTAGGCTAAAAAAATAATAATCTTGGTTCTCAGGCACCGCCTGCATCATGGTAAGTTCATGGTAGTCAAATACTGTATTCCAGTAATTTACTTATCAAGGAATACATTTATGTAAGGAGGCTCTTTCCCAGGTTGATTGTACACAACTGTTTATATGGTTACATACTACAGTGATCCCTCGCTATTGTGCTCTTCGATAAAGCACAACCTCGGTTACTACGCGCGGTAACGCATGGCTCCCAAAATTTATGTACGCTTATATTACTGAGAGTTTTACACAGACATAATTGTATTGTTATTCGTTGTTCATTTGCACATAACGCTTCTCATTGCATAATCAACCGTTTATCGCTGAATGGAGTTCTGATAATCTGTTTGAAAACATCCGCGGCAAGTCCTGGAAATACGATTGTTCAACTAATTAACTTTTCACACTATACATCCTTTGATCTTAGAAGCGCATGCATGCAATAAAAGAGAACCAAAAGCGGAGTTTATATTCTTAATTAGTGGGCAATCCAATTTGAGGCGACACTGTCACACACATGTAGTTGCTGTCACAACACGGCGGTCATTCATTTCGTAATCGCGCTTTCGTAACATCGCCTGGTATTTTTCCGTAGTTATAACAAGCGATTTCATTGGATTAAAATTTGTTTCTAATGACGCTTTCTTGCCGAAATCTGCTACAAGTTTCGTGATTGGTCAATTTTGAGCACGTGACCTCAGGCAGCCAATCAAATTATAGCTGTGATACCAAGCTCGTGTTTGATAAATTTCAGAAGTTGGCGAAAGATTTTTTGTTAAATCGTGTTATTCTGAACGTATTAAGCAGGAAATCACGATATATATTAAAAATATGGAACTTCGCGAATGTATCGTGCTAGGTTACGAGCTGTGACAAAGATTTTTCATGCATATATTTTTGTATTAAATGTTGTGTCCGAGCCGAGAATTCAAGGCGACGAAAGCCGAGATGTCATTTGACTTACATTACACGCGATCGCACGAAACGATGGAAATAATAACTTAGATGTAAGTTTGATTACTTTTAGATATATTTTTGTTGATTTTATTTATCACTTTGTATAATATATTTAAAGATTTGCTTAAAACGTCTTTATTTTGCTCTTTGACATGTTCGATGCAGACCTGTTGTTGTAATGTGTGTCGGAGAATTTTATTTTCAATAACATCGCAGGAAATGGTGAATAATTTTTTAATTTATCGATAAAAAATGATAAATTAGAATGGAATACGTATTTCAGACATTGTGAAATATGACAGATTTAATAAATGAATGATATTACAGGTAGATCTAGGTCCATAAACATATATACTATTTTGACGTGACGTGAGATAAACACATATTGATGATTTGAGATTTGCCGAGCGCGCTCCCCCGCCTCGGCCTCGGTTAAAAGGCTCATCGTCTATATCGCCCACCAATTATTTGGACCCCAGTGGTAGCGTTGTAGCGAGGGACCACTGTAGTTTGAAGAATTAAGAAAAAGAAAAAAGAAGAACACCGCCCGCCCACACGTTCAAAAGCCAATATCTGAGAACCAATTCTTTAATATTTTTAAGCCTTGTATTATGTTTGTTTCAGGTGAATCTCTTAACCAATGAGCTGTTTACATCTGAGGCCATGGAGAAAACATCCACAGTAAGTTTGGTATATTTTGATATCAGAGATCAAGGTTACAGTTATTTTGTCATGTGTTTTAAGTGTGTATTTCACAAAAGATCGCATGCTAGATAAACTTTGTGCATGGTGGCATAGTCATTTTGATATGTGGTATTTTTTCCATCAATAGGAAATTGACAAACTGCAGCGCTCCACATCCAGAGAGGCTGACCCACAGGTGAGTCAGTGGGCACATCTGTTGATGTCTTTTTAGAGTTAAGCCCAGTCTCAGAGTTTAGGAATAAAATATTATTTTTTTTTAGTTTTATCTTGATAGCATAGGATTTAACTGAAGTGTTATCCTCCAGTGTTTCTTTAGTGTTTTGACGGGACCACCCTTGATAATGGTCCTCCCTATATTTCAGTGTTATGACTGGACCACCCTTGTTACTGGCCCTCACTATATTTCAGTGTTTTGACTGGACCACCCTTGTTACTGACCCTCACTTTATTTCAGTGTTTTGACTGGACCACCCTTGTTACTGGCCCTCTCTATATTTCAGTGTTATGACTGGACCACCCTTGTTACTGGCCCTCACTATATTACAGTGTTATGACTGGACCACCCTTGTTACTGGCCCTCACTTTATTTCAGTGTTTTGACTGGACCACCCTTGTTACTGTCCCTCACTATATTTCAGTGTTATGACTGGACCACCCTTGATAACGGTCCTCCCTATATTTCAGTGTTACAACTGGACCACCCTTGTCAACTGTCCTCCCTATATTACAGTGTTATGACTGGACCACCGTTGTTACTGGCCCTCACTTTATTTCAGTGTTTTGACTGGACCACCCTTGTTACTGGCCCTCACTTTATTTCAGTGTTACAACTGGACCACCCTTGTCAACTGTCCTCCCTATATTACAGTGTTATGACTGGACCACCCTTGTTACTGGCCCTCACTTTATTTCAGTGTTTTGACTGGACCACCCTTGTTACTGGCCCTCACTTTATTTCAGTGTTATGACTGGACCACCCTTGTTACTGGCCCTCACTTTATTTCAGTGTTATGACTGGACCACCCTTGTTACTGGCCCTCACTTTATTTCAGTGTTTTGACTAGACCACCCTTGATAACGGTCCTCCCTATATTTCAGTGTTACAACTGGACCACCCTTGTCAACTGTCCTCCCTATATTACAGTGTTATGACTGGACCACCGTTGTTACTGGCCCTCACTTTATTTCAGTGTTTTGACTGGACCACCCTTGTTACTGGCCCTCACTATATTTCAGTGTTATGAATGGACCACCCTTTTTACTGGCCCTCACTATATTTCAGTGTTTTGACTGGACCACCCTTGTGAACATTTCTCCAGATATTTTCAGTGTTACAAGTGGACCACCCTTGTCAACTGTCCTCCCTATATTTCAGTGTTATGACTGGACCACCCTTGTTAACTGTCCTCCCTATATTTCAGTGTTACAACCGGACCACCCTTGTCAACTGTCCTCCCTATATTTCAGTGTTATGACTGGACCACCCTTGTTAACGTACCTCCCTATATTTTCAGTGTTCAGACTGGACCACTCTTGTAACGTCCCTCCCTATATTTTCAGTGTTACAACTGGAATAACCTTGGTAACATCCCTCCCTATATTTTCAGTGTTACGACTGGACCACGCTGGAAGATGAAGATGAGAATATGGAGAACAAGAACATCTACTTCTCCCCGGACCAGGACAACGTTGTGTTCGCCAGCGCACTAGACGGCTGGGGATTTAGGTAGGGATGCTTGTCTCAAGTTGTAGGTTTCAATTGAACTCTCAAAACTAATCAGGTTGCATGGGTGGCCAAGTCGACGCTGTGCATGGTTGTGTCCCTTGGGCACGCCCAAAACCTATGATCAAGGGTTCAAATCCCAGTTCTGTTTCTAGCTTTGTCAGCTCCATACCCATTCTCATGAGTTTCATAAATGTCTGATACCTACATGACTTTGGGCTTTCCTCACACATTAAGCTAACATGCCGTGATATAACCATCGATAACTGAAATACTGTTCAAAGCGGCATTGAACCCAACTCACTCACTCATTCACTCAAAACTAATCACATGTGTTGGGCAGCAGTGTTAATAGTGGCAATCAAACAGATCTTTTCAAAGATCTTTACTAGTATTATTGCAAAATAGTTAAATCCTGTAGTGTGGATTGTGTTGCACCAGTATGAATAATACTAGCTACCAGTCTGTTGTGTAGGAGTTGACTGTAGAGGGAATCCATCTTTCAGAATCTCTCACTTTGCTGAGCTGTGGGCCCAGAAGTTGGGGATGAGCCACAAAGTTCTACAGAAGACGCTCTGGGGGGACTACTATCTCAATGTGAAGAACAAGAGAGTCATGAAAGGTGCTCAGGTATGTGGTCACGTGGGAAATGTGTACATTTTATGATTATTTGAGTGTTGCTGGAGATTTCCATCTTCCTGAGGCAAGGGTGTTAACTGATTCCAGTTTCCACCCTTGCCAAACTAGGCTGATATTTCCAGGCTTGATCGTAGCGCCACCAATAGCATTTACGAGTTATGACCCTTCCATGTTCTTTCTGTGGACCAATCAGATTTCATCTCTCATATCACTTGCATTTGCTCTAAACAAAATGGCGGTCAAGATGATCTGTTTTATAATGAAGATCTGTATTTTAATAAAACGGGTCTTATAGCGTGGAGTGCATCAAATCACTTGAGCACCATGATTAAAAACAAGAAAAGATTTGGAAAAAATATCTGTCTACTTCCAGTTTGTGGTACACATACTTTGCAAATTACATTAAGTAATACGTTACCACTATTATACCGAGGCTGTTGTCTCCCACAACTGCTGCTATAGCGAAATCTACCACAGAGATCTCAATTACCTCATGCAGCACGTGCGTAGCCACCCAGCTGCCATGTGACACCCTTCACTCTTGTCTCCTTCGTCTGCTTAGCAAGACGTGTTTTCTCCTGCTGAAGCGTTCCTTGAAGATTTGGTGATATTTATTATAGTTTATTCTCTAATAAACTGTGCTTTTATGGGGCGTTGCGGTAGCTACGCTTGGTTATAATTTTCCCGCCCTTTTTTCTATATACTTGCGGGGTTCGCGTATGCACGTTGTGTTTTACGTTTCCCCTGTTCTTGTATGTTTTGGGGGTTAACATAACTTATTTCTTTAATAAAAGTTATATGTGTATGTTATATGTTCACATTGCTCGTTTATTTTCTTGTGAAAATGTTCGTTTGTGAATCATTGTGGTGCGTGCGTTGTAACCATGTTTTGTTCTTTGTTTATAGCAAACAATCAATGTCTGACATGGATATGTCCCCAGTATCCACCCCCTCTACCCCTGCTCCTCGGAGTTATGGGGTGTGCAGAAAGTTTTTGTCGTCCCGGGATCCCCACGATCGTTGCCCGCGGTGCAGGGTTCCTTGCGGGGACACCCGGTGCATCCTGTGCGAAGGTCTGGGGCCTGCGGATTTTGAGCGGTACCGGCTGTACGTACAGTCCGTCTCCACCCCTGTGGTGGCCGGTTCGTCCGGTCGGGGTCCCCGTGCGGGTACCACCTCCTCGGCTGCGGCGGATCCCCTTGCGGCCCTTGGGCTGTCTGGGGATTCCGTCGCCGCATTGTTGTCGAAACTTGTGGATTCCAAGCTGGCGGCCTTATCGCAAGATAGGTCGCTGGCTGTTCCGTCCCCGGCCTCTTCGGTGGCCGCGGGGTCGGACGCGGGGTCCACCGGTAAAGCGGCGGATCTCTTGGCGGCCCGTGTGCTGTCCGGGGATTCCGTCGCTGCATTACTTGCATAACTTGTGGACTCCAAGCTGGCGGCGTTATCTCAGGATAGGCCGCTGGCTGTTCCGTCCCCGGCCACTTCGGTGGCCGCGGGGTCGGACGCGGGGTCCACCGGTACGGCGGCGGCTCCCGTGGTCACCGGTCCTTCCCCCGAACCGTTGCTCCCGCTATCGGTTTAGGACCGCGTGGCCATGGTTTATGACCTCTTTGAGGACATGCCCCGGCCGGTACCGCGGGGAATCCACGACTGTGGGTTCCTCCGAGGTATACGATGAGTCTTCCGACACGGCTTTCCCCGCATCAACCTTGCTGCGCGGTTTCAAGCCTTCCTTGGAGAACGCCTTCGCGGCGGCCTCCGGTCGGGGTCTCCCGTTGCCTCCGACGTCGTGGAGAAAGGGTTTATTCCCGGTACATGACCTTGCCTTTCCCGAGGCTGGTCCTACCGCGGAGGCCCATGTTGAGCGGTTGGGTGTCCGTGCCCCACCGGCTGCTACGGTAACGCAAGCTACCTTGCACCAGCTGGACGCCCTCGCTCGGCACTCCATGTCTCACGGAGACACTTACTTGGCTGCAGCGGCCCGTCTGGTCGAAGGTTCTCCCACGGACCGTGACCAGCGCATTTACAACTGCCTGCTCAGTTTAAATGCTTCCCTGGAGTACGTTGCCGAGGACTCTCGGCACACACTTGCTCTTGTTGGGTCCCTGCATAGGCGCCTGGGTGCCGCTCCTAACCGGAGCGCGCCCCAGGCTGCTGCGGCCGGTAGGTCTAAGGGGTCGGGTTCTTCTTCCTCTGGGAAGTAGCCCCGCCCTGAGGGCTCTGGTATGGGCAATCAGCTGCCCTTTCGCGGGAAGACGGGGAACTGGGGGAAGCCCAAGTCGTCGACGGACGGCAAGGCCCCTCCAGGTGACTCTCATTGGAGGGGTTCGTATGCCAACTTCGGTTGGCCCTTAGGCGAACCCGAGTCACTTGGCCCTGGACAGTTGCGCCTGTCGCAACCTGTCAGGGCCCCCTCTCCTTCCCCAGTGGGAGCCAGACTCCAGACTTACTGGGAGAATTGGGAACAAGTGTTCGACGACCCGTGGGTGGTCAACACGATTCGGTACGGCTATCGGCTTGATCTCAAAGCGAATCCGCCGCTCACCGTTGCCCCGTTGGCAGGTTTCGATTCGGAAACCGATCTTCCCATCCTCGCCGATGCCATCGGCAGGTTGGTGGAGAAGGGGCAGTACGGGAGTTAGCTCTACCAGAAATAACACCGGGGTTTTACTCCAGGATATTTCTCGTTCCCAAGTAGGACAGTGCCGAACTCAGAATGATTCACACGTCCGCTCCCTGGCTGTTCACCCGGTTAACCACCCCCATAGTGGGGTTCCTCCACAGGAGGGGTGTCCGGTACTTCGCGTACCTGGACGACTCGCTAGTAGCAAATCGAATGACGGACACCCTGTCACGCCATCTCGATTTCGCACGTTGGCTCTTGGAGCAATTTGGGTGGATTATCAATCTCCCCAAGAGCGAGTTAACCCCTTCTCAGAACTTGCTGTTCATCGGAGGTCGGTTCAACACGGTGTCCCATCGCCTCTTTGTCCCCCCAGACCGGTGGCACAAAATTCAGGCGATGATTGCCAAAGTCTTAGCGGTGCAACAGACTGTTCACTTTTGGGAACAGCTGTTAGGGCTACTTGTATCAGCCCAGGACTGCACCGCACGGGGTCGTCTCCAACTCCGCCCGCTGCAACGGTTTTTAATCCAGTTGTTAGCAACGGAGGTGAACAGTGCGACCATCGCCCTCCCGGATCGGCTCCGACCGCATCTGGAGTGGTGGACGGTCCCTTACATTGTCTTATCAGGAGTCTCTATGCGGCCCTACCGGGCCACGTTGACCCTGTATACAGACGCCTCTCTAGTGGGCTGGGGCGCCAATCTAAAGGGGGAGGTGAGCTCGGGGCTGTGGTGCTTAGACGAACTAGGTCTTCACATCACTTGTCTCGAGTTCAAGGCAGTGATCAACGCAGTCAATCACTGGAAGCATCGTCTCGTCGACGCCCGGCTCATGCTGGCGACCGACAACACGACGGTAGTGTCCTATGTGAACAAACTGGGGGGAACCCACAGTCACTCGCTACTCGATCTCACGTTCGAGTTTTACGCTCTGGTGGACAGTGTCCCGTGCCAGATACGCGCCCGTCACATCCCAGGTGTGCGGAACGTACTGGCCGATGCTCTATCGAGGCCTCAGGATCCAAGCCCCACAGAGTGGATGCTGAACCCAGTAGTGTTTCAGTGGCTGTGCGAACGTTTGGGTCGTCCGATGGTCGACCTGTTCGCAACGCGGTTCAACAATCAACTCCCGTTGTTTGTATCACATGTCCCGGTCCCGAGGGCCATCGATCACGATGCTCTCGCGTTAGACTGGACGGGCTTGGTCGCTTATGCTTACCCGCCGACAGCGTTGATACCACACATTCTAAGCCGGCTCCGAGGAGTTCGCTGTCGAATGTTACTGATCGCGCCCATGTGGCCGAACAGATCGTGGTACCCCGACTTGCTGACCCAGGTCACGCAGTCGCCACTTCCACTGCCTGTGAGACCGGATCTCTTGATCCACCCTCACACCCGTCAGCTTCATCCAAACGCAGGGCAGTTCAATCTGCACGCGTGGATGTTGTCACCGAGCGTCTGAGGAGTAAAGTTTTTTCTCGCCGGGCGTCTCGGGCATACGTTAGTATGCATCGTGATTCTACCCAGAAGGTGTATAATGCACGTTGGGTTATTTTCACGAAGTGGTGTTGTAAACATCACATTCATTCGCCAGATAAGGTATCTGTGCAGGATATTGCTCGTTTCATGTCTCACTTGTGAGAGACCCGGAAACTCTCCGGGGGTTCCATTGCCAACTATGTCTCGTCCGTTGCTACGGTACGGGACGTTGCTATGGGTACCAGTCTCTCCAAAGAGCCGGTGATACGGGGTATTATCAAGGGTTTCAAACAGCACGATCTTAAGAAGGGCCGCCTTCGGGCACCGGCCTGGGATCTTTCCCTAGTGTTGCAATCACTTACGGAAGCTCCGTATGAACCCTTGCATAGTGCTTCGTTCCGGCATGTGACTTGGAAAACAGCATTTCTCCTCTCCTTTGCCACGGCGGCACGTGTATCCGAAATTCATGCACTCGATGTCGCCAAGGTACGATTCGATAGGGGTGACGAAGGAGCGGTCCGCCTGGGCCTGCTCATGGGCTTCGTCGCCAAGAATCAGAGAGTCGGGCAAACGGAGAGAGAATTCACTGTAAGATCACTCAAAGAAATCTTACATCCTGCTGATACTGAGGACAGAGCGCTGTGTCCGGTTAGGGCCCTTAAGTATTATCTTAAGGCTTCGAATGAACGTAGACAAGGGCGTGACCGTCTGTTCATATCGTGTAACCCTAATCGCACGGTTGACATACCTCGCAACTCGATTGCGTTGTGGCTTCGTTCTGTCATCAATCTGGCGTACCGGTCTCGGGGGTTACCGGTAGCGGGGTCAAACCCGCACGAGATCAGGGCGCTAGCGGCAACATTTGCCCTACACTCGAATATCTCTGTTCGCAGAATATTACGAGGTTGTTACTGGCGTTCTGACTCGGTTTTTGCCAATCATTACCTCAAACAGGTCGCTGATGCCGTCGTGGAGAGTGTGCACCGTCTTGGCCCGCGGATCGCGGCGCAAGCGGGCACCTAAGGGGTGTGCCCAGCGCAATTCCGAACTCCTCAGGCGTCTGACCTTGCACGGTGGTCAATCTGGGTCTACTCCAATGTTCCCACTGCCGTGGGTACAGGAGTTGGGGTCCCGCAAACCAGCGCACTCACACCACAGGTGAGGGCGGCTTTTTGTGTGCTTTGTCCTTATTTGTATTTTGACAATTATGTCTTTAATTGTCTGTCGTGTATCCCAACCTTGTGATGCATGCTTACAAATACTGGAATTAGGTCACGCGCCTAATGCATACTTTAAGTAGGCTTGCTCTGGGATATACGGTCTGAATGAAATTAATTTCCCTCTTTTCGACTGTTTAACCTGATCTAAGATTAAGCTCACGCGGATACAGTGTTCTCATCCGCTGCGGCGATGAAATACCTATCCAGTGGGGCCGTTTGGAGTCACCAATCGTTTTGGCAATGACGATTGAGCCTTACGGTATGCGCTTGACAGTGCTTTGGTATTCCTATAGGGTAACGCCTAGCTAGGTGCATGCGCATCGAGTGCTTCCGCCTTGGTGTTTACTTCCGCTGGTCGGAAGGAACGCTAGCAGTCAGGATTCGGGTTGTAGGTGCTCCCCACCGCCTACTGTGGTAGTCAGCCTCGGTATAACAGTGGTAACGTATTACTTAATGTAATTTGTAGAATTTTCCTATTCGGAATATTCTATAAGTAATACGTTACCACTGGGCTGCTGCCCGTCCGTCCGTCCCCCGAGCACTTGCTCTCGCCATGTGTCACATGGCAGCTGGGTGGCTACGCACGTGCTGCATGAGGTAATTGAGATCTCTGTGGTAGATTTCGCTATAGCAGCAGTTGTGGGAGACAACAGCCTCGGTATAACAGTGGTAACGTATTACTTATAGAATATTCCGAATAGGAAAATTCTACAAATACGGCGATGTACCAAAATCTGCACATCCATGTTGTTTAAAAACCAGATGTCTAGTTTCTTACACGAATTTGATTGGACTATGCATGGACTCTGGAATTCCAGCCTAGTTCAGCAAGGGTGGAAACTGGACTTTTATGGTCAGTTAACGCCCTTGCCTCGGGAAGATGGGGATTTCAAGTTTAGTCTTTGTGAGTGGGCCTCATAAGAGTTCATAGAAAAGATAGGTCCCATGTACTTGTTTAACCAATGAGATTTGGGTGGTTACCATGGTTACAATGTGTGATCCAGGGGTCCGGAAACCGTCATATGCACCGTACATGTCTGATTGGGAATCTCAAATGTCCGTTTTAAAATATTGCTTACCGGACATTTTAAAAAGTATTGTCCAGACATTCTTAAATTTTGACCGGACATGATCAACAGTTAGGACTGAGCAGTTTCTGTCTGCAGTTGCAACACAATGAAGATTAACTACACTGACAAGCTTTGTTTGTTTTGATTGCTGTAAATACATCGTACCTACATGATAGTCCAATCGGTCAATCACTGTAATAGGCAATAAACTGAGTTGACACTGATTAATCGAGGATTAATTACTGAGAACATCTTGTTAATTTGAGTGAAAGGTGTTTACAACTGTACATTAATACCTTGCATCATCGATGTACCTCATTATCCTCACAATGCTACGATACATAACCTCAGACAAGAAGCGAAAGCGTGACAACAGCCAGTCGACCGATGCAGATCAGTCGAGCGGATCTGCCAAACCCTCAAAGTCTGGACGATCATTTTGTAAGTCGTGGCTAAGGACTTTCACTTGGTTGACATACAATGAGGATTTGCAGATTTTATTGTTTTCAGTAGCTAGTCGTATATTGAATCTTGATTGACCGCCATTTTGCTTTCTCGGACGATCGATATCCAATTTTTTTATGGTCAATAATTAAGTACAGATGAAAAAAGTATTCAAATAACTATTGCTATCAACAATATTTTAGTATTTGTGATTAAATTATCTGTCTTGTTTTTTAAAAAAATCTTTAGTTTAAAAAAAAACTTTTCCCGTGAGGTCACGTGATAACCAAATATGGGATAATAGTCTCGATCCAAATGTTACAACGCGTACACTTGAGCAGACTCATGAATATAACTCATGAATATTAATTAGACCGTTCACTACGTTAACAGATCGTTATTATAACAGAAACAAACGTATGTTTTCCATGTAAATCTAAAATGATATTATTTGTTATTAATTGTCCAGTGAATTAAACAATTTAAATTGAAACAATTCATAATTCATCATTATGAATACGTAAAATTGTAATGTGTGTGAAAAGTCGTACTAAAATACGCTATTTGAAGGGGGCGTGGCCTAAATGCAAATGTCCGATTGGGATTTTAAATTTTCCGGACCCCTGGGGTGATCAGGTGGTTAATAAGGTGTCGATCAGTCCTTGTTCAGTCAAGCTTTGTTCTGCCTGGTCCAGATTTGTTTGTTTATAGGCCGCCATGATGTAGCTGTAATAAGCTGACTATGGTGTAACAGATGATTCCCTTTGTAGGACATTTCAGCATGAGATGTGTACTAATATTGTGGGACATTTCAGCATGAGATGTGTACTAAGATTGTGAGACATTTCAACATGAGATATGTACTAATACAGTGTATTGTGGGACTTTTCAGCATGAGAAATGTACTAAGATTGTGAGACATTTCAACATGAGATATGTACTAATACAGTGTATTGTGGGACTTTTCAGCATGAGAAATGTACTAAGATTGTGAGACATTTCAACATGAGATTTGTACTCAGATTGTGAGATATTTCAACATGAGATATGTTCTCAGATTGTAAGACATTTCAACACGAGATAAGTACTTAGATTGTGAGACATTTCAACATGAGATATGTACTCAGATTGTGAGACATTTCAACATGAGATATGTACTCAGATTGTGAGACATTTCAACATGAGATATGTACTCAGATTGTGAGACATTTCAACATGAGATATGTACTAAGATTATGGGACAGCTGTAGTACCTATTTATGGTGGAACAAGCAGCAAAGAAACGCTATGGTTCAAATGAAATTTATGCTTCAAGCAGATGTGTGTGATGCCTGTTGCTGTACTTTGTGAGAAAATTACATGGATTTGCACCAAATGGATCTTTCTTGTATTTCAGTCTAAAGGGAAGAAGCCATTGTTTGTACAGTTTGTGTTGGAACAGATCTGGGCTGTGTATGATTCCATAGTCATCTCAAGGTGAGGAGGCACTAAGTAGTGATGTCGTGATTCACCGGACCACTGGTGGAGGAGGCACTTAGTAGTGATGTCGCGATTTATCGGTACCGTGGTGGAGGAGGCACTTAGTGGTGATGTCGCGATTTATCGGTACCGTGGTGGAGGAGGCACTTAGTGGTGATGTCGCGTTTCCCCGGGCCACTGGTGGAGGAGGCACTTAGTGGTGATGTCGCGATTTATCGGTACCGTGGTGGAGGAGGCACTTAGTGGTGATGTCGCGATTTATCGGTACCGTGGTGGAGGAGGCACTTAGTGGTGATGTCGCGTTTCCCCGGGCCACTGGTGGAGGAGGCACTTAGTGGTGATGTCGCGATTTATCGGTACCGTGGTGGAGGAGGCACTTAGTAGTGATGTCTCGATTTTTCGGTACACTGGTGGAGGAGGCACTTAGTGGTGATGTTGCGTTTCACCGGTACACTGGTGGAGGAAGCACTTAGTAGTGATGTCGGGATTCATGGGGCCACTGGTGGAGAAGGCACTTAGTAGTGATGTCGCGATTCCCCGGGCCACTGGTGGAGGAGGCACTTAGTAATGATGTCGCGATTTATCGGTACCGTGGTGGAGGAGGCACTTAGGGGTGATGTCGTGTTTCACCGGTACACTGGTAGAGGAAGCACTTAGTAGTGATGTCGCGATTTATCGGTACCGTGGTGGAGGAGGCACTTAGTGGTGATGTCGCGTTTCTCCGAGCCACTGGTGGAGGAGGCACTTAGTAGTGATGTCTCGATTCTCCGGTACACTGGTGGAGGAGGCACTTAGTGGTGATGTTGCGTTTCACCGGTACCGTGGTGGAGGAAGCACTTAGTAGTGATGTCGGGATTCATGGGGCCACTGGTGGAGGAGGCACTTAGTGGTGATGTCGCGATTCCCTGGTACACTGGGGGAGAAGACACTTAGTAGTGATGTCGTGATTCACCGGGCCACTGGTGGAGGAGGCACTTAGTAGTGATGTCGCTTTTCACCGGGCCACTGCTGGAGGAGGCACTTAGTAGTGATGTCGCGATTCCCTGGTACACTGGTGGAGAAGACACTTAGTAGTGATGTCGCGATTCCCTGGTACACTGGTGGAGGAGGCACTTAGTAGTGATGTCGCGATTCACCGGGCCACTGGTGCATCATCGGCTAACTTTGCATAATACGATACCCAATACACTTAATTTGGCATCAATGATCGTTTAACCCCATATCGATTGTCCATGGTGATCTCACATCAATATCTATAAGCAAGTATAAACAATTTTCTTAATTCCTTTAATTAAACTTTCTTGGTCAATTTTTGGATACGAAACCCGTCCGATAATTAGACTGACCAGCTTTTCCTTCCTCCCTGTCACAATACAGTACATAAACTTGCTTGTTTCTTATTATTTTCTCATACAGAATAGTTGATTTGATTCAGTCTCATGTCGATGGGTATTAGTATTATATTGTCTGTCTTTTCCTTCATGAGCAAGTCTATGGACTCTATTCTCAGTCTAATAACTGGGTTTTCCACACAAAATGCTGTAGATGCAGTATCAAGATTCTTGTCATATCGTGGCTTCTGTATCAAGATATGTATCATTTCATGTGACACCTGTATCATGACATCTCTAGCTCTAGTGTCAAACCTTCCATACTCTCGTCAGAACTGTAAAAGAAGCATATGACTGTGACATAGTCTTTAAATACTAGTGGATATGTATTTGATTCCAGGGACAAGGAGAAGACGGACAAGATTGTGAAATCTTTGAAACTGAAGGTGTTGGCCCGAGATGCCAAACACAACGACCCTCGCGTACATCTACAGGCAGTCACATCTCAGTGGCTTCCTGTCTCATCAGCAGTTCTAGGTATGTCTCAATCACATGCTTTCGGTCCCCATTGTTTGTTACTGGTTCAGAAATATGGATGTGCACTCATACCATGACCCCTGTAAGACCAGGGTGCCGTTGTACAAAACAACCTTAGCACTATGACTGTCGTAAGTCAGTGTTAAGGTATGGGAGTTCTGATCACCTTAGCGCTAAGATCGCTTTGTACAACAGCACCCAGTACTTACACTGTGTTTAACATAAACTTGGTATTCTGCTTTATTGAGACAAAAGTCCTTTGAATTTAATTTGTGTCATTTGACTTTGAAAGGGGGTCATTTTTCAGGTGGGGCGCTAAAATTAACTCTCCTAAACCCCATGATTCAGCTAAGAATATAAATTTTTAAACTTATCCTATCTCACACTATGCATTTCCTCTAATTCTTCGATCTTGGTGTGGAAACGTCCTAGAACAAAGTTTCCAACTTCAAAAACACCACTCACCCAAACACATCCCACATATCACTGTGATCATGGCTCAAGCACCACCAAAATCCCGTGCGACACAACCCCAGCGACCTCACCTGACATATCCAGCACCCTCATTCTCAATTCTATCGCTATGGTGTTCGGACGTTATTCTTGAACAGAGAATTTTTTGTTTGTTTTGTTGTTAGAAAATTTACAATTTAACTTATGGACTGGTCATTTATTGTAGAGGGGTTGAGGGGGGGATGTGAAAAGTTATCACAAACAAGTATTGACAAGTAGAAGTTAATCTTATAATGGTCTTTTGTCTGACAAATTTTGTTTTCATAACAGTCCATTTGAGTTGATACATTTTACGTGGGGCATTTCAAAGAAGACATTTCAATGTCATCTTCACTGTCAACACTGCACAGAAACTGGTTAGATATCATTTTACCTGCTTAAACCAAGTGTGCTTCCTTGCTGAGTAGCACTGATGTCCCTGTTGCAGCTGTGGTAGTGGACACACTGCCGTCCCCGCTACAGATGACGGAGGAGCGAGTGGAGAAACTCATGTGCAGCCACTCACAGAGATTTGACTCCCTGCCAGAGCAGACCCAACATCTGAAGCCACGTGAGTCGTGTGAACAAAGTCAAGGGCCAGCTGTGGTCAGTCAGCAAGGGGAGATAACTTGGTCGAATAGCTCCATCTACCCCAAACCATTGAGAATAAGGTGGTAACAGATTGTGACCTGGCTGTTTGTACGCCATTGTGCGCTGATTGTGTTTAGGCTTTTCTGATATAGCTGGATTATAGCAGACAGCAGGACCACACAACATTCACTCAGAAGAGAGTGGGTGGCTAGTGGGTAAAGGTGCACAGTTGTGTCCCTTTGCCATTCCAGGGCCAAGGTCATAGGTTTCTTGGTTTATGTGGTACATGTCTATTAACTGTGTCACTCTAACAGCTCTGAATGGTGGTTGTACTTTTTTTTTTACGGGGACATTCTATTTGGATTGTAAGATATTTGACTTGGTTGAATATTTATTTGAATTTGTGGACCAGATTGATTCAGCTTGATACTGAGAGGTCCCTTTTATGTGAACTACATATTGATATTGACTATTTCTGTGTAAGGTATTCAGTGGTTCTCACAATACAGCAGTGGACTTTGTGTAGTTATTATGTCAACAGAACTCGTCTTTCTCTGTTCAGATTTCTTGTCATGTAACCCGACGACAGACACTCCTGTGATCGTGTTTGTGTCCAAGATGTTCCCTGTAGAGAGGCGGCAGCTGCCACACAACAAACAGAGGTCAGTCACACCATCGTCACACACAGTCACACACAGTCACGTTGTCACACACTGTCTCATCATCACACACAGTCACGTACCATCATACACAGTCACACACAGTCACGCATCGCCACACAGTCACAAGTGATTTATCATATAATTTTAATTATTATTTTCTAGAACCAGGTTGGTTTTTTTGTAGCCACACTGAAGATGATAATTTCTGTGTGCTTTTATGAATATGAGAGTTAACTCTTAACTTTATCGTGCCTTAAATAAACAAGGCATTGTACAGTCAAACCCTGTTATCTTGAACCTAGTGGGACCGTAAAAGGCGACAATGCTTGTGGTAAGATGTGATTAACAGGATTGGGTGGTCAGGCTCGCTGACTTGGTTGATGCATGTCATGGTATCCCAATTGTGTAATCAATGTTCATGATGTGGATCACTGGATTGTTTGGTCCAGACTTGATTATTTACAGACCACCGTCATATAATTGGAATATTGCTGAGTGTGGCGTTAAACAACAAACAAAGTAAGGCCGAGAACAGGTTCGAGATATCATTACATTCGAGATAACAGCGTTTAAGATAATGAGGGTCGACTTCATATGTCTTATAATATTTCAGACCTCTGACAGAGGAAGAGCTGCAGATAAGGAGAGACATCGCGAGGAAAAGACATGCAGAGAAGATGGCATCTGCCGAAGACTGCAGCACAGAGGAGTCAGAGAAGACAACGGACACACCGTTGGAAGAAGGTGGACAATTTAATCTCATTTTTGGAGACCATTTAGAGCTATCAGAGAGAGTGTGTTACTAATGCTGGGCCAGCCTAAAGAGTTAATATGATCCATGGTCTGGTGCCAATGTCAGATCTAGGTGTAGACATTGTAACAGGTTCCTCGTGTAAAACTTACTTGTATAAAAGCAACTCAAAATTTATTTAGGTAATGGTGAATGTATTTGTGCATTTTAAGTAGAGATCTGATTTTACTGATTTTCCTTCAATTAGGATTTCCATTTTGTAGTTCCAGAAGCTGCTACAAATGGTGTAGCCATTGATGACGTCGAGGCATCAAGTGATCTGGATGGACATGTGTTCGTCGCCTTTGCTCGCGTGTTCAGTGGCACAGTGAAGAAAGGCTGCACATTGTATGTCCTGGGGCCAAAACATGACCCAGAGAAGGTGCTTGACAAGGTATAGAACTCAGCAGCAAGTTGCGCAGCATTTTGAATTTCTTCTCCTTCGGGCCTTGTTATTGTAGAATGTTTTATTTGCACTGCATAATAAGAAGCATACTTGAGCCATGGGGCTCTTTCAAAGTGGTTCTGCATGAGGCGTATGTATTTCCTGAGTTACAAGGTTTGAGGAATTCGCGAACAAACAGTGATAGGGGTTGCTTCCAGTTCCACATGCTCATGCTTTTATAGTTGTAGATGGTTTGCTTAATACTGTTCGTCTCACCTAACTGAAAGTTAAAGGAGTTTATGTCCTTGTCTGCTTGTCCCGTGGCAGCATCAGCAGCATCTGTAAACATCATCTCCTCTAGAAACCTCTGGACCATCTGTAACTTCACTGGTTTGTTCCCATCAATGGTGACACCTCCATTTGGTCAAGAGTTATCAATTTGGCTGCCATGAAAAATGGGGTTGCCTGTTTTAAAAGCAGGAAGTGTGTGTCACTTTCTCAATGACTTAAGCTAGAGGCAAGCATCTGCTTCCAAGCAAACAGAAGTGCATGGAACTAAGCTGATTCAGCTTGTGCTATATGGTCTGTGTTCACTTCATGCTATTGGTTAATATTAACTTTCCTCTTAGGAATTAGGGGCACGGGTGGCCCAGTCATCTAAGGTGCCGCAATTCGCTGTGCAGAGTTGCGTCCCTTGGGCACACCAGAAACCTATGATTGTGGGTTCGAATCCTGGTTCTCCCCAATTATGTTTCTAGGTTTGTCAGCACCATATCTGTGCTCGTGGGTTTCACCGAAGTGGTAAAAGTCTGAGACCTGCATCGCTTCAGGCTTTTCTCCCACATTAAGCTGACACGCCGTGATATAACTGGAATACTGTTAAAAGCGGCGTTAAACCCAACTCACTCACACCCTCTTAGGAATTCCCTTTTTTGATTTGTACTATCTCTTGTATTATCATGGAGGATGATAAAAGTCACACATTTTTTTGGAATACTGATTTCTTTTCACTGAAAATACATTTAAGATGTACCTTCAGTTGTCTCCATAACTCAGTTCAAGAATATATCAGATGAAACCTCTAGTGTTGAGTACAGTATAGCTGTGTGAATGTTGCAGCCCGACCTTGAAGGGGAGATAACCCCAGGGATGACAGTGCGAGACCTGTCCAGCAGCCAGCACATCACCAGGTTTACAGTCCAGGATCTCTACCTGTTCATGGGACGCGAGCTGGAAGAGATGGAGGAGATCCCTGCAGGCAACATTCTAGGTCAGTCTGTAGTCACAGGTCATGCATGGCCATCACAGGCAACATTCTAGGTCAGTCAGTAGCTACAGGTCATGCATGACACTCACAGGCAACATTCTAGGTCAGTCAGTAGCTACAGGTCATGCATGACACTCACAGGCAACATTCTAGGTCAGTCTGTATTTACAGATCATGCATGGCCCCAACAGCCAACATTCTAGGTCAGTCTGTAGTCACAGGTCATGCATAGATCCCACAGGCAATATTCTAGGTCAGTCTGTAGTTACAGGCCATGCATGACACTCACAGGCAACATTCTAGGTCAGTCTGTAGTTACAGGTCATGCATGACCCCTACGGGCAACATTCTAGGTCAGTCTGTAGTTACAGGTCATGCATGACCCCTACGGGCAACATTCTAGGTTAGTCTGTAGTTACAGGTCATGCATGGCCCCTACGGGCAACACTCTAGGTCATTCAATCTCTACAGGTCATGCAAGGCCTATCAGGCAACTCTGCCTATAAACATGAAACATGGCTTAAGTATTCATATATCATATGTCATTTCTTGAACTCAAAGTTTCAGATTTAGTGGATTTGGGGTTAGTTTTAGTTATTCTGAAACTTACATTTCAAATCCATTTGGCTCCATAATGAAATTTTCAGGTATTAAATGTAAGTTGGTGGTATCTGTGTTGCAGGTATTGGGGGATTGGATGACCACATCTTGAAGTCCGGCACCATTTCATCGACCGTGGCTTGCCCTTCCTTCACAGAGATGTTCTTTGATGCCGATCCCATCGTCAGAGTGGCCATTGAACCAGCTCACCCAGGTCAGCTCTGACTGCTGGGAAACTAGGAGGCATTAGGATTAAAGAAACATTCCAGCTATATGACGTCAGTCTGTAAATAATCGTCAATACAGTAATTGATATCATGCGCATCGATCAATGCAGTTGGGATACGATAACATGTATCAACCAAAAGTCAGTGAGCCTGACCACCCTATCCCGTTAGTCGCCTCTTGCGACATGCATAGTCACGAGTTCGTCAAGCATTGGTTACTGAAGACCTATTCTAGCCCGGGTCTTTAGGATCTGTAGGTGACATGACATGTGTATTGTGCTGCTGTAGGTGACATGACGTGTGTATTGTGCTGCTGTAGGTGACATGACATGTGTATTGTGCTGCTGTAGGTGACATGACATGAGTATTGTGTTGCTGTAGGTGACATGACGTGTGTATTGTGCTGCTGTAGGTGACATGACATGTGTATTGTGCTGCTGTAGGTGACATGACATGTGTATTGTGCTGCTGTAGGTGACATGACGTGTGTATTGTGCTGCTGTAGGTGACATGGCGTGTGTATTGTGCTGTGCTGCTGTAGGTGACATGACATGTGTATTGTGCTGCTGTAGGTGACATGACATGTGTATTGTGCTGCTGTAGGTGACATGGCGTGTGTATTGTGCTGCTGTAGGTGACATGACGTGTGTATTGTGCTGCTGTAGGTGACATGACGTGTGTATTGTGCTGCTGTAGGTGACATGACATGTGTATTGTGCTGCTGTAGGTGACATGACGTGTGTATTGTGCTGCTGTAGGTGACATGACATGTGTATTGTGCTGCTGTAGGTGACATGACATGTGTATTGTGCTGCTGTAGGTGACATGACATGAGTATTGTGTTGCTGTAGGTGACATGACGTGTGTATTGTGCTGCTGTAGGTGACATGACATGTGTATTGTGCTGCTGTAGGTGACATGGCGTGTGTATTGTGCTGTGCTGCTGTAGGTGACATGGCGTGTGTATTGTGCTGCTGTAGGTGACATGACATGTGTATTGTGCTGCTGTAGGTGACATGACATGTGTATTGTGCTGCTGTAGGTGACATGACGTGTGTATTGTGCTGCTGTAGGTGACATGGCGTGTGTATTGTGCTGTGCTGCTGTAGGTGACATGACATGTGTATTGTGCTGCTGTAGGTGACATGACATGTGTATTGTGCTGCTGTAGGTGACATGGCGTGTGTATTGTGCTGCTGTAGGTGACATGACGTGTGTATTGTGCTGCTGTAGGTGACATGACGTGTGTATTGTGCTGCTGTAGGTGACATGACATGTGTATTGTGCTGCTGTAGGTGACATGACGTGTGTATTGTGCTGCTGTAGGTGACATGACATGTGTATTGTGCTGCTGTAGGTGACATGACATGTGTATTGTGCTGCTGTAGGTGACATGACATGAGTATTGTGTTGCTGTAGGTGACATCACGTGTGTATTGTGCTGCTGTAGGTGACATGACATGTGTATTGTGCTGCTGTAGGTGACATGGCGTGTGTATTGTGCTATGCTGCTGTAGGTGACATGACGTGTGTATTGTGCTGCTGTAGGTGACATGACATGTGTATTGTGCTGCTGTAGGTGACATGGCGTGTGTATTGTGCTGTGCTGCTGTAGGTGACATGGCGTGTGTATTGTGCTGCTGTAGGTGACATGACATGTGTATTGTGCTGCTGTAGGTGACATGCCATGTGTATTGTGCTGCTGTAGGTGACATGACGTGTGTATTGTGTTGCTGTAGGTGACATGCCATGTGTATTGTGCTGCTGTAGGTGACATGCCATGTGTATTGTGCTGCTGTAGGTGACATGACATGTGTATTGTGCTGCTGTAGGTGACATGACATGTGTATTGTGCTGCTGTAGGTGACATGACGTGTGTATTGTGCTGCTGTAGGTGACATGACGTGTGTATTGTGCTGCTGTAGGTGACATGCCATGTGTATTGTGCTGCTGTAGGTGACATGACGTGTGTATTGTGCTGCTGTAGGTGACATGACATGTGTATTGTGCTGCTGTAGGTGACATGAGTATTGTGCTGCTGTAGGTGACATGCCATGTGTATTGTGCTGCTGTAGGTGACATGACGTGTGTATTGTGCTGCTGTAGGTGACATGCCATGTGTATTGTGCTGCTGTAGGTGACATGACGTGTGTATTGTGCTGCAGTAGGTGACATGACATGTGTATTGTGCTGCTGTAGGTGACATGACATGTGTATTGTGCTGCTGTAGGTGACATGACGTGTGTATTGTGCTGCTGTAGGTGACATGACGTGTGTATTGTGCTGCTGTAGGTGACATGACATGTGTATTGTGCTGCTGTAGGTGACATGACGTGTGTATTGTGTATGCGTGTATTGTGCTGCTGTAGGTGACATGACATGTGTATTGTGCTGCTGTAGGTGACATGACATGTGTATTGTGCTGCTGTAGGTGACATGAGTATTGTGCTGCTGTAGGTGACATGACATGTGTATTGTGCTGCTGTAGGTGACATGCCATGTGTATTGTGTATGCGTGTATTGTGCTGCTGTAGGTGACATGACATGTGTATTGTGCTGCTGTAGGTGACATGACATGTGTATTGTGCTGCTGTAGGTGACATGAGTATTGTGCTGCTGTAGGTGACATGACGTGTGTATTGTGCTGCTGTAGGTGACATGACATGTGTATTGTGCTGCTGTAGGTGACATGACATGTGTATTGTGCTGCTGTAGGTGACATGACGTGTGTATTGTGCTGCTGTAGGTGACATGGCGTGTGTATGGTGCTGTGCTGCTGTAGGTGACATGACATGTGTATTGTGCTGCTGTAGGTGACATGACATGTGTATTGTGCTGCTGTAGGTGACATGGCGTGTGTATTGTGCTGCTGTAGGTGACATGACGTGTGTATTGTGCTGCTGTAGGTGACATGACGTGTGTATTGTGCTGCTGTAGGTGACATGACATGTGTATTGTGCTGCTGTAGGTGACATGACGTGTGTATTGTGCTGCTGTAGGTGACATGACATGTGTATTGTGCTGCTGTAGGTGACATGACATGTGTATTGTGCTGTAGGTGACATGACATGAGTATTGTGTTGCTGTAGGTGACATGACGTGTGTATTGTGCTGCTGTAGGTGACATGACATGTGTATTGTGCTGCTGTAGGTGACATGGCGTGTGTATTGTGCTGTGCTGCTGTAGGTGACATGGCGTGTGTATTGTGCTGCTGTAGGTGACATGACATGTGTATTGTGCTGCTGTAGGTGACATGGCGTGTGTATTGTGCTGTGCTGCTGTAGGTGACATGGCGTGTGTATTGTGCTGCTGTAGGTGACATGACATGTGTATTGTGCTGCTGTAGGTGACATGACATGAGTATTGTGTTGCTGTAGGTGACATGACGTGTGTATTGTGCTGCTGTAGGTGACATGACATGTGTATTGTGCTGCTGTAGGTGACATGGCGTGTGTATTGTGCTATGCTGCTGTAGGTGACATGACGTGTGTATTGTGCTGCTGTAGGTGACATGACATGTGTATTGTGCTGCTGTAGGTGACATGGCGTGTGTATTGTGCTGTGCTGCTGTAGGTGACATGGCGTGTGTATTGTGCTGCTGTAGGTGACATGACATGTGTATTGTGCTGCTGTAGGTGACATGCCATGTGTATTGTGCTGCTGTAGGTGACATGACGTGTGTATTGTGTTGCTGTAGGTGACATGCCATGTGTATTGTGCTGCTGTAGGTGACATGCCATGTGTATTGTGCTGCTGTAGGTGACATGACATGTGTATTGTGCTGCTGTAGGTGACATGACATGTGTATTGTGCTGCTGTAGGTGACATGACGTGTGTATTGTGCTGCTGTAGGTGACATGACGTGTGTATTGTGCTGCTGTAGGTGACATGCCATGTGTATTGTGCTGCTGTAGGTGACATGACGTGTGTATTGTGCTGCTGTAGGTGACATGACATGTGTATTGTGCTGCTGTAGGTGACATGAGTATTGTGCTGCTGTAGGTGACATGCCATGTGTATTGTGCTGCTGTAGGTGACATGACGTGTGTATTGTGCTGCTGTAGGTGACATGCCATGTGTATTGTGCTGCTGTAGGTGACATGACGTGTGTATTGTGCTGCAGTAGGTGACATGACATGTGTATTGTGCTGCTGTAGGTGACATGACATGTGTATTGTGCTGCTGTAGGTGACATGACGTGTGTATTGTGCTGCTGTAGGTGACATGACGTGTGTATTGTGCTGCTGTAGGTGACATGACATGTGTATTGTGCTGCTGTAGGTGACATGACGTGTGTATTGTGTATGCGTGTATTGTGCTGCTGTAGGTGACATGACATGTGTATTGTGCTGCTGCAGGTGACATGACATGTGTATTGTGCTGCTGTAGGTGACATGAGTATTGTGCTGCTGTAGGTGACATGACATGTGTATTGTGCTGCTGTAGGTGACATGCCATGTGTATTGTGTATGCGTGTATTGTGCTGCTGTAGGTGACATGACATGTGTATTGTGCTGCTGTAGGTGACATGACATGTGTATTGTGCTGCTGTAGGTGACATGAGTATTGTGCTGCTGTAGGTGACATGACGTGTGTATTGTGCTGCTGTAGGTGACATGACATGTGTATTGTGCTGCTGTAGGTGACATGACATGTGTATTGTGCTGCTGTAGGTGACATGACGTGTGTATTGTGCTGCTGTAGGTGACATGGCGTGTGTATGGTGCTGTGCTGCTGTAGGTGACATGACATGTGTATTGTGCTGCTGTAGGTGACATGACATGTGTATTGTGCTGCTGTAGGTGACATGGCGTGTGTATTGTGCTGCTGTAGGTGACATGACGTGTGTATTGTGCTGCTGTAGGTGACATGACGTGTGTATTGTGCTGCTGTAGGTGACATGACATGTGTATTGTGCTGCTGTAGGTGACATGACGTGTGTATTGTGCTGCTGTAGGTGACATGACATGTGTATTGTGCTGCTGTAGGTGACATGACATGTGTATTGTGCTGTAGGTGACATGACATGAGTATTGTGTTGCTGTAGGTGACATGACGTGTGTATTGTGCTGCTGTAGGTGACATGACATGTGTATTGTGCTGCTGTAGGTGACATGGCGTGTGTATTGTGCTGTGCTGCTGTAGGTGACATGGCGTGTGTATTGTGCTGCTGTAGGTGACATGACATGTGTATTGTGCTGCTGTAGGTGACATGGCGTGTGTATTGTGCTGTGCTGCTGTAGGTGACATGGCGTGTGTATTGTGCTGCTGTAGGTGACATGACATGTGTATTGTGCTGCTGTAGGTGACATGGCGTGTGTATTGTGCTGCTGTAGGTGACATGACATGTGTATTGTGCTGCTGTAGGTGACATGCCATGTGTATTGTGCTGCTGTAGGTGACATGACGTGTGTATTGTGTTGCTGTAGGTGACATGCCATGTGTATTGTGCTGCTGTAGGTGACATGCCATGTGTATTGTGCTGCTGTAGGTGACATGACATGTGTATTGTGCTGCTGTAGGTGACATGACATGTGTATTGTGCTGCTGTAGGTGACATGACGTGTGTATTGTGCTGCTGTAGGTGACATGACGTGTGTATTGTGCTGCTGTAGGTGACATGACATGTGTATTGTGCTGCTGTAGGTGACATGAGTATTGTGCTGCTGTAGGTGACATGCCATGTGTATTGTGCTGCTGTAGGTGACATGCCATGTGTATTGTGCTGCTGTAGGTGACATGACGTGTGTATTGTGCTGCAGTAGGTGACATGACATGTGTATTGTGCTGCTGTAGGTGACATGACATGTGTATTGTGCTGCTGTAGGTGACATGACGTGTGTATTGTGCTGCTGTAGGTGACATGACGTGTGTATTGTGCTGCTGTAGGTGACATGACATGTGTATTGTGCTGCTGTAGGTGACATGACGTTTGTATTGTGTATGCGTGTATTGTGCTGCTGTAGGTGACATGACATGTGTATTGTGCTGCTGTAGGTGACATGACATGTGTATTGTGCTGCTGTAGGTGACATGAGTATTGTGCTGCTGTAGGTGACATGACATGTGTATTGTGCTGCTGTAGGTGACATGACATGTGTATTGTGCTGCTGTAGGTGACATGACATGTGTATTGTGCTGCTGTAGGTGACATGACGTGTGTATTGTGCTGCTGTAGGTGACATGGCAGCTGTGATACAGGGTCTGAAGCTGTTGAACCAGGCTGACCCATGTGTTCAAGTCCTGGTTCAGGAGACCGGGGAGCATGTCATCATCACCGCGGGGGAGGTGCATCTGCACCGGTGTATCGAGGATTTACAAGAGAGGTGAGTGAGTGAGTGAGTGAATATGGTTTTACACCGCTTTTAGCAATATTCCAGCAATATCACAGCGGGGGACACCAGAAATGGGCTTCACATATTGTACCCATGTCGGGAATCGAACCTGGGTCTTTGACGTGACGAGCAAACGCTTTAACCACTAGGCTACCCGACCGCCCCACAAGAGAGGTGAGACAGTCATGCACAGATGGATATCGATGTCCGCAAGGTCAAACTCATTGATTGGTACAAATCCTACAAATCTTTCTGTGCCATTTTATTTTTCAAAAGTAATACTTGAACGTATTTCAGTGATCAAGTGATTACACCATATGAAACAGATTACTGATCATGCCACAGGTTTGTCTGTTCCATATGTGATTATATGTGTGTACAGGCCATTGGGATGTAGCTGGAATGCTGCTGACTTGGGCGTAGGCCTGCATTTATTATTCCCCGCCACGAAGTGGAAGGGGGATATAGGAATGGGTGCCGTCCTTGCGTCCGTCACTTTTCGTTTCCGGAGCACATCTTGAAAACCGTACCATATTTCCTCACCAAACTTGGTGCATAGATAGGTCTAGTTGTGAACTGGTGCCTTTTGATAGTTTGGGATTTTAAAAAAATAAAAAGGTGAGTTTCCATGGCAACGACTTTGATTTAGACTGAAAATGGCGGTAGTCCTTGTTTCCGGACCAGATCTTGAAAACTGTACCATATTTCTTCACCAAACTTTGCACATAGATAGATCTTGTGGTGGACTGGTGCCTTTTGATAGTTTGGGATTTTAAAAAATAATTTTTTTGAGTTTCCATGGCAACGACTTTAACTTGGGCTGAAAATGGCGGTAGTCATTGTTTCCGGAGCAGATCTTGAAAACTATCATATTTCTTCACCAAACTTGGCACATAATGTCATCTCACAGTATTGAATACATTTCCTCTCTTGTTGGTAAGTTCTGCATTGCTTGAGTGTATGATCCTCCAAAAGCGTCATGGACACAGTTGTTGCATTCACTGACTAACTTCATGCAGAAACACAACTCATTACAAATACAACAGTGTAACTGATCTTAAACCTACTCAACTGTATAAACACTATATATTCTTGTCAACCATACTCACTTGCTTGATAACGGTGTTAGAACCTTCACCGAAACCATCGCTCCTAATTGTTGTTAGAAGAAGTTGTTTGTCCATTTGTCTCATCCTTACTCATTCCAAATACAGTGACATATTCTATCATAAACTGCAGATGGAAAAACAACACCAGTAATAACTTTTTTTAGTGCTGCAATTAGGCCATTACAAAAAGGCCCTGTGAACTATGCATTGCACACAACCGGACATGTCATACTGGCGGGGGGTGTGAGTATTTCATGCTTGTTCATATTGTTGTCCTCCTGAAGTAATTGGAAAAAAACAGGAATCTATAGTTGGGATTGTGAGTTTGAGTGGAGTCGAGGAGTTTGTTGGAAATGTTTCAGTATCATAGGGACACTGCCTCAACCAGCAGCCAGTATGTATGGTTAAGGGGAGATAACTCATCAAGAGTGCTTCAAAGTTCCATCTGAGAAAATAGTGTCGAAAAGCATTTTTTTAATAATTTTCAATTTAGACGTACTTTTCATATATAACTGAGAATTCTTGGAGTAGAAGCTGTTGTTTGTCTTGGGGACTATGTATATCAAGTACCGTGACCTCTGAGATGAATTCCCATCTCTTTCAGATATGCCAAGGTTGAAGTGTCTGCGTCTGCTCCCATTGTTCCTTTTCGAGAGACAATAATTGAACCCCCCAAAATTGACAGGGTCAATGAGGCTATTCAGGACCAAAACCAGCCAATCAAATCTGTTGTTACAAGAGAGAGTGAAAAAAAGGAGGAAGATGCATTGGAGGAAGGTTTGATAGAAGTTTATACATCCAACAGGAAATGTGTGCTTCATGTACGTGCTGCACCCCTCCCGGAATCAGTTACCTGTCTCTTGAATAACCACCCAACAATCATAAAAACTCTCGACCAGAACACAACTGCAAGAATCAATGATAAATCAGAATGCGAAAATGAAGTTAAGATGAACACGGCAACGATTGAAGCATTGAATGATTTGAAGGCAAAGTTGAAAAAGGAATTTGAACATGCCGGAGACTTCTGGAAGGATGCTGTTGATCAGATGTGGAGTTTTGGACCTCGCAGGAATGGACCCAATATTTTGTTGAACCGAATTCCAGGCTACCAGAGACCGTCAGTTTGGAGCAGTATAGAGAAATCCACGAGCTCCATGCAGTGTCGGAACTTTGACAGTTCTGTAGTCAATGGGTTCCAGATGGCTACGTTGTCAGGGCCACTGTGTGATGAGCCAATGGTGGGCGTGTGTTTTGTGGTGAAGAAGTGGGACTATGTCACTGTGGAGGGTACCTCGTTAAAATCTAGGACTAAGCGTTCAGCTCAACCTCAGGTCAATGGGGAGGTCAAGGTCAATTCTAGGTCAAGGACTGCTGTAGACTGTGATGAAACTCTAGACTGTGATTCAACTGAGGAGGATTCTCATGTATCCAAACAGAAGCAAGTCGCATTTGGTCCCTTCTCTGGTCAGCTGATGTCTTGCATGAGAGATGGGTGCCGCCGGGCATACCAGGCTCAGCCACAGAGGCTGTCAGTCGCCATGTACAAGTGCACGATACAGGCCACAACAGAGGTGCTCGGTAAGCTAAGGCACAAGAACATACACACTTGCTTGTCAGGCCCTCTCACATCAGTACAACATCCAGCATGAAATAATTTTATTTCTAACTGGAGATAAAAAATAAAATTTAGATCACCAGTCATTTCTTTCCAACTGAAACATCCTCGTTACCATGCCTACACCAATATGTTCTCCATGTGAGATTGTCTGAGACGTAGCATTTTGTGTATCCTTATAAACAGTCGTCAGTACTTCACGGGCTGCACTGTGTTCCTTCGTCTCCAGTGAACACATACATGCTGTCAGTGGTGGTGACCAGCCCAAGTCTTCAGCTAATGTCAATACACAATTCACAACTCACCCCTCTCTCTGGCATCCTTACAGCTGGCATCCCTTCCACTAGCATCCCCCTTGCTTGCATCCCTCCCACCAACTGGCATCCCTCTTGCTGGCATCCCTCCCACTAGCATCCCTCCCACTGGCATCCCACCAACAGGTATCCCACCAACTGGCACCCCTCTTGCTGGCATCTCACCAACTGGCACACCTCTTGCTGGCATCCCACCAACTGGCACCCCTCTTGCTGGCATCTCACCAACTGGCACCCCTCTTGCTGGCATCTCACCAACTGGCACCCCTCTTGCTGGCATCCCACCAACTGGCACCCCTCTTGCTGGCCTCCCTCCCACTAGCATCCCTCCCACTGGCATCCTTCCAACTGGCATCTCACCAACTGGCATCTCACCAACTGACATCCCTCCCACTAGCATACCTCTTGCTGGCACCCTTCTCTCTGGCATCCCTCCCATTGGCACCCCTCTCGATGGCACCCCTCCAACTGGCACCCCTCTTGCTGGCACCCTTCTCTCTGGCATCCCTCTCTCTGGCATCTCTCCCACTGGCACCCCCCTCGCTGGCATCCCTCTCTCTGGCACCCCTCCCGCTGGCACCCCTCCCGCTGGCACCCCTCTCTCTGGCATCCCTCTCTCTGGCATCCCTCCCACTGGCATCCCTCCCACTGGCACCCCTCCCGCTGGCACCCCTCTCTCTGGCATCCCTCTCTCTGGCATCCCTCCTACTGGCATCCCTCCCACTGGCACCCCTCTCTCTGGCATCCCTCCCAATGGCACCCCTCTTACTGGCACCCTTCTCTCTGGCATCCCTCCCACTGGCACCCCTCTAGCTGGCACCCCTCTCTCTGGCATCCCTCCCAATCGCACCCCTCTTACTGGCACCCTTCTCTCTGGCATCCCTCCCACTGGCTTCCCTCTATCTGGCTTCCCACTGGCACCCCTCTCTCTGGCATCCCTCTCTCTGGCATCCCTCTCTCTGGCATCCCTCCCACTGGCACCCCTCTCGCTGGCATCCCTCTCTCTGGCATCCCTCCCAATGGCACCCCTCTTACTGGCACCCTTCTCTCTGGCATCCCTCCCACTGGCACCCCTCTCTCTGGCATCCCTCTCTCTGGCATCCCTCCCACTGGCATCCCTCTCGCTGGCATCCCTCTCTCTGGCATCCCTCCCAATGGCACCCCTCTTACTGGCACCCTTCTCTCTGGCATCCCTCCCACTGGCTTCCCTCTATCTGGCTTCCCACTGGCACCCTTCTCTCTGGCATCCCTCCCACTGGCTTCCCTCTATCTGGCTTCCCACTGGCACCCTTCTCTCTGGCATCCCTCCCACTGGCATCCCTCTCGCTGGCATCCCTCTCTCTGGCATCCCTCCCAATGGCACCCCTCTTACTGGCACCCTTCTCTCTGGCATCCCTCCCACTGGCATCCCTCTCGCTGGCATCCCTCTCTCTGGCATCCCTCCCAATGGCACCCCTCTTACTGGCACCCTTCTCTCGGGCATCCCTCCCACTGGCTTCCCTCTCACTGGCACCCCTCTTGCTGGCACCCCTCTCTCTGGCACCCTTCTCGCTGGCATCCCTCCCACTGGCTTCCCTCTATCTGGCTTGCCACTCGCACCCTTCTCTCTGGCATCCCTCCCACTGGCATCCCTCCCAATGGCACCCCTCTTACTGGCACCCTTCTCTCTGGCATCCCTCCCACTGGCATCCCTCTCGCTGGCATCCCTCCCAATGGCACCCCTCTTACTGGCACCCTTCTCTCGGGCATCCCTCCCACTGGCTTCCCTCTCACTGGCACCCCTCTTGCTGGCACCCCTCTCTCTGGCACCCTTCTCTCTGGCATCCCTCCCACTGGCTTCCCTCTATCTGGCTTCCCACTGGCACCCTTCTCTCTGGCATCCCTCCCAATGGCATCCCTCCCACTGGCACCCCTCTCTCTGGCATCCCTCCCAATGGCACCCCTCTTACTGGCACCCTTCTCTCTGGCATCCCTCCCACTGGCATCCCTCTCGCTGGCATCCCTCCCAATGGCACCCCTCTTACTGGCACCCTTCTCTCTGGCATCCCTCCCACTGGCATCCCTCTCGCTGGCATCCCTCTCTCTGGCATCCCTCCCAATGGCACCCCTCTTACTGGCACCCTTCTCTCTGGCATCCCTCCCACTGGCATCCCTCTCGCTGGCATCCCTCTCTCTGGCATCCCTCCCAATGGCACCCCTCTTACTGGCACCCTTCTCTCTGGCATCCCTCCCACTGGCATCCCTCTCGCTGGCATCCCTCTCTCTGGCATCCCTCCCAATGGCACCCCTCTTACTGGCACCTTTCTCTCTGGCATCCCTCCCACTGGCTTCCCTCTATCTGGCTTCCCACTGGCACCCCTCTTGCTGGCGTTCCTCTCGCTGACACCCTTCTCTCTGGCATCCCTCCCACTGG
The DNA here is from genome assembly GCF_023055435.1 of Haliotis rufescens. NCBI lineage: Eukaryota > Metazoa > Mollusca > Gastropoda > Lepetellida > Haliotidae > Haliotis > Haliotis rufescens. The sequence goes on along the minus strand of NW_025963779.1, from coordinate 51,285,089 downwards.
CACCCCTCTCTCTGGCATCCCTCTCGCTGGCACCCCTCTCGCTGGCACCCTTCTCTCTGGCACCCCTCTCTCTGGCACCCCTCCCACTGGCATCCCTCCCACTGGCACCCCTCTCTCTGGCATCCCTCCCAATGGCACCCCTCTTACTGGCACCCTTCTCTCTGGCATCCCTCCCACTGGCATCCCTCTCGCTGGCATCCCTCCCAATGGCACCCCTCTTACTGGCACCCTTCTCTCGGGCATCCCTCCCACTGGCTTCCCTCTCACTGGCACCCCTCTTGCTGGCACCCCTCTCTCTGGCACCCTTCTCTCGGGCATCCCTCCCACTGGCTTCCCTCTATCTGGCTTCCCATTCGCACCCTTCTCTCTGGCATCCCTCCCACTGGCATCCCTCCCACTGGCACCCCTCTCTCTGGCATCCCTCCCAATGGCACCCCTCTTACTGGCACCCTTCTCTCTGGCATCCCTCCCACTGGCATCCCTCTCGCTGGCATCCCTCCCAATGGCACCCCTCTTACTGGCACCCTTCTCTCTGGCATCCCTCCCACTGGCATCCCTCTCGCTGGCATCCCTCTCTCTGGCATCCCTCCCAATGGCACCCCTCTTACTGGCACCCTTCTCTCTGGCATCCCTCCCACTGGCATCCCTCTCGCTGGCATCCCTCTCTCTGGCATCCCTCCCAATGGCACCCCTCTTACTGGCACCCTTCTCTCTGGCATCCCTCCCACTGGCATCCCTCTCGCTGGCATCCCTCTCTCTGGCATCCCTCCCAATGGCACCCCTCTTACTGGCACCTTTCTCTCTGGCATCCCTCCCACTGGCTTCCCTCTATCTGGCTTCCCACTGGCACCCCTCTTGCTGGCGTTCCTCTCGCTGGCACCCTTCTCTCTGGCATCCCTCCCACTGGCACCCCTCTCTCTGGCATCCCTCTCGCTGGCACCCCTCTCTCTGGCATCCCTCTCGCTGGCACCATTCTCTTTGGCATCCCTCACACTGGCTTCCCTCTCACTGGCACCCCTCTTGCTGGCACCCCTCTCTCTGGCACCCTTCTCTCTGGCATCCCTCCCACTGGCATCCCTCTCACTGGCACCCCTCTCGCTGGCACCCTTCTCTCTAGCACCCCTCTCTCTGGCATCTCTCTGGCATCCCTCTCGCTTGCATCCCTCTCTCTGGCACCCCTCTCTCTGGCATCCCTCTCGCTTGCATCCCTCTCTCTGGCATCCCTCTATATGGCACCCCTCTCGCTGGCATCCCTCCCACTGGCACCCTTCTCTCTGGCACCCCTCTATCTGGCATCCCTCTATCTGGAACCCCTCTCTCTGGCACCCCTCTCGCTGACTTCCCTCTCGCTGGCACCCCTTTATCTGGCACCCCTCTATCTGGCAACCCTCTCGCTGGCAACCCTCTCTCTGGCATCCCTCTATCTGGCACCCCTCTCTCTGGCATCCCTCTCTCTAGTATCCCTCTATCTGGTATCCCTCTATCTGGCATCCATCTTGCTGGTAGCCTTCCCTCTTATATCCCTCCCATTGGCATCCCATCAGCTGGCACTGGCTTTCCTCTTGCTGGAAGCTGGTTATGTTGATTTGTTGGTCATGAAGTGCACTACACCATATACACAGTATAGCCGACTTGTGTAGTCACTTGGATGGAGGAACATATACAAGCCCATGAAGTATTGACACAGATTACCAACGTTAAGTAGTTGTGCTATGTTCCTTTAAGGCCATACTTGGAATGTGCCAGGTCATATCAATATTATCATAATCACATATAAATATTTACATACTTAACATACATAGTAAATAAGCTCCCAAATAACATGGTAGAAAGTATGCAAAATACAAACTTGTGTGAGAGTAGGTCCTGGTTTAATCCTGGGATGTTTGTCCTCTCGAAAATGTTTACATAATAACTAGCCATTCCCTCCAAAAGCACATCAGCTGCTCTAACTTGTGTTGAACATACAAGAAGTGTTGGTGTGGTCTCCATGACCATGATGACAACCCATCCTTATTTTCCACCACCAGGTAAACTCTATGCAGTCCTGGGCAAGAGGAATGGTCGAGTGATGTCCGAAGAGATGAGGGAAGGGACACAGATTTTCAGCGTAGAAGCCACGCTCCCCATCATTGAAAGTTTTGGGTTTGCTCAGGACATCCGCAAGAAGACCAGCGGTCTAGCCAGTCCACAGCTGACCTTCAGTCACTGGGAGGTAGGTGCATCTACCATGGCAGTCTTGCCAACAACGGGATTGTTTCTATGTGTATATGTCATGGATTATGTGATAGTCATATGACCACAGTAAATTAATTATTAGAGTTACATGTAATCTTTGCAAAAATGTTCTGTGTTGTTTTGTTGTTGTTGTTTTTGTTGCTTTTCAAATTCATCAATTCCAATAATTGTCAACATGTCACACAGAGCATATGCCTGGAGTGTATCAAGTTAACTGGAAAGGGAAGTCCACATAGAGATATATTTTGTGTGTTGGTATTTGGGATCAATGCAGGGATGAAAATCTGATATTTAGTTTCTTAAGGCTAATGGAAGATGGAAGGCATGCTTGACCATGCAAACCACTCTGGATTTACTATGTTCTAGTTAGTCAGTCATATTATTTGCCTGTTTACAGTAAACTACAGTTATAACAAACTCAAAGGGACCACTGTTTTTTGTTTGTTATATCAATAGTTTGTTATAAGCATTTCTACTGTCTGACATCTTGGATCAAGTCATGTGGCCACATCCAAAGTGTGCACTGTACATGTACTGTGTTTATTCATCATACATAATGTAAGTAAATGCCTGTGTTAATGACATACAAACCCAAGAGTCACTTGCCTTCATTCAGGAAATCTGGGATTTTCTATAAAACTCATCAGCATTAAAAATATCATCTATTGTTAAATGAGGTTGTAATTTGAGGACAAGGTGTCAGTACAGAGTAAATGAAATTGCCTTCAATTGTTTATTGCTGTGCAGTATTACAATTTCAACCAAAACCAAGGAGGTGTGTTATATCTGACTTATGAACCGTCAAAATGCAAGAAATACCAGAAAAATGAGAAAATATCGACATACTTTTTATTGAAACAATACAATGTGTCGCGGTATAAAAGGAATTCGATCAAAGCGTGCAAGACAAAAACCATGTGCAGCATGGACCAGCTAGAGTCATGACATGTAAAATTGAACAACCTCTCATCACCTGCCCCAGAAGCTCAGTGGGAAAACAGTGTGTTACAAAACTTAACATGGTATGTGAGGTTGCAGGTTTGATTTATGTTATGGAATTTTCATGAAAAGAAAAGATTTGGGACTTTTTACCAATCATCAAATACAATTGTGTTCATATCGAGAGGCAAGTATATAAAACGTAAATTGTTAAACCTACATACATGTATTAAAATTAAAATGTAAAACCTCAAAGCAGGTTTAAAAGTCACCCATTTCAAAACCTAGGTTTTGAAGTTGAGCTGGTTACTTGGTTTACCTGAGGTTGTCAGGACCCTAATGCAACATAGGGTAATACAGTGACAGGTTTATTATTTATTTTTCTCCCTTTCAGACGCTCGACATCGACCCGTTTTGGACACCTACAACAGAAGAAGAGTACACTCACTTCGGGGAGAAGGCCGACTCCGACAACCGAGCCCGCATGTATATGAACAAGGTCCGCAAACGTAAAGGGCTGAAAGTCGATGAGAAGATAGTGGAACATGGAGAAAAACAGAGGACCCTCACAAAGATGAAATAGTTGCCAAATGCTTGTATTTGTTATGATCTTCAGGGGAAATGGGTTCCTTAGTTGTGGTTTTTGTATTGTTAAGAGATGAAAGAATATTTAAGAAATAAACGTTGAGTGGGAGTATCATACTATAAAACACTGCAGGGAGAATAAACCATGAGGGGCGCTGTTGTTTATTTTTTATATCAGATATCAACATTCTGTACAGACACTTTAAGGATGTGCATAAAATGTCCAAGCTTTGTTCAAATATTACCCATATTTATATAATGATGACTCACTAAATAAAATTTAGTGAACAGGAGAGTTAAGTTTGGTATTTCACGGATATTCTCCCAATTGTCTCCCAATACTGATTGTCATATCTCTCACAATTTTAATGTGACCATTGCATTCATCAGTATTACCCAGCTACCCAGCTAGGTACATCTATTGGGAACAACTCACTTGATGCTTCTCACTCCAAAATAATGTTGTCCAATTCATGACGTCATCAGGTTGCGAGTATTTGTTTGAATCTCCAGAAATAACGTCATGATAGAACAATGTTTTATTGTGAAATAAACCACATTTCGTTCTTCTTTGTTCTTTGAGAATTATCACATAGCTATCTTTTATATGTAAATAAAGTGGAATCTAACTAAATCAGTGGAGTAAAATATGAGGTTGTGGAAGTAGGGTGTCAGATTTTAGAGTTATCTCCCTTGGTCAGCTGCTGCAGTGTTGAATCAACAACAAAATAATGGTTACTTAAATAACTCATAGTCTTTTATATCTTTTCTTACATCTATATTTCTCTGTTTAAGAAAACTTGTTTGCCTACATCTGATTTCATTTGAATGGAATAGCTAGCTAGACTTGACTATTTGTATCATCTGGTTTTTGATACATAAAGTCAGAGACCATATAATAGAGGGACGGCCCTCACCAACAGTTTATCACTAACCATCAGCGCTACGGTCTGGCATGTAACTGATACACCCCGACACCCTGCTGTTAACCTCCCTGTACCGCTGCAGATGCGCAATAGATGCGCAGACATTCACGACTGACCATTCTGGTAACCACGTAAACAATATTACATAATATCCGGGGTAAGAGTTAATTCCCTTAGCCGAGATTTCTCCGACTACGACCAGCGACAATCCAATAAAAGGACGTCTCTTAGCGGATTACAAAGATTTTTGTATGATATCTCTCATTAGCACATGTCAGTTGGCTGCAAATTATTTGCTGAACATGTGTGTCTTCCGGGACATTTATTTCAATTTACATATCTCATTTTATGCTGCAATTGTTAACTATTATAAATAAACAAATATACCAAATCTACTACGAACGCCACAGAAAACTACGATCCGGTAAATTGCACAGGAACTCAGGAAGTGTAAATAAAACTCATTCAGAAGCAGGGAAGACACTTGTAACATATCACCCTATTCCCGATGTTCACAAAATATATCTCCAGATTAACTTCATATCTTATATTAAGTCCAGACTAGATTTACTTGCAAAAATGCATGATCACCGACTGGTGTAAATGCTTTACTATTAGCCAGAAAAAAATGACGCCATATTAATGTTTTTATTTCATGTAAATTCGCTACTATTTTATAATGCTAATAATTCCAATGAATTAAAAATACACATTAAACTACGAGCGTTGTTAAATGAATTTTCGATGTGTCTGACAATGGGCTTCGAAAGAATCAAATGTTATTGGTTAATGCCAGTTTGGGGCTAGCAGTGATAATAGGGTTTGCCGGAGCGAGATAAGTTTGACACCTTCGACCTTGTTGTCTGGAACTTCTCTCCCGACGACTGCCGATATAATCCTTCTTTTTTCTTGGCATTTACAAAGCAAATGATAATTGTATAATACAAATATTTCATGAAACGGGTTTTTATTTTTGTATGATGTTTTTATTGTTGTGTAAATACACAAAGTAAGTAGTACCTTCATCATATTTACATTATTATGATTGGGTTTAGGCCAAGATCATTTTGCTCATAATCAATATTTACACGGCATAAAATAAATAATTGATTAAATGTAGTCATGATTAATACAGACAAAATCTTCAGAAGATAACAAATATGTAGTATTGTAGTATATAGTATATGCGCGATATGTGATAGAAGCCTAACTGAAACAAAGTTAAACTTACGAAAAAATGGCGAAAGCAAAGGTAAAAAAAATACGTGTCTTACAAAAACAATTCTAATATCATACAATATGTCACTTTGTATAATGTTTCAAAAGATATATGCGGATGATAATCACAGACAAAATGCATGTTATTTCGTCTGCTATATATGGTAATTTAATTTAAAATATGTGACGTAAAATATGGCCTTGCGCCAAAAATCATACAAAAAAAACTACCGATCGTACCTAAATAACTTTGGTACCAAGCCAAAGGGGAAATCGTGATGAATGTAAAACTATTTAATTCAGGACCGATGATAGGAACACATTCGTCTGAAAGCATGCGGAAATTAAGAGTTGTGGTGTAATTATTTCGGGAAAAGTCAGATTTAGTCCCATTTCTGGAGTCAAAATCTGAAATATCGCATCCGCCCTAAATTTGTAAATGGCACTAAGCCAATTTTTAACATATATCCTTTTTATACACCTTGGTAACCAAGGACTTTCATTGCGAATTAGAGGCCGTTATTGAAAATCAATATCTGCACTTTTGCCGATTTTACATGTGCGCCATTTTGTTCTCTCGGACAAAGACAAAGCGTGATCACAGTCATCAAATACAGTGACAACGACATGCTTTAGGGCACCAACAAATCTCAGTTGTAATGTTAACAATGTTAAGAAATACATGAGTGTAATTTTGTTTTGTAAAATATATCTTTTGCATGGGAAAAAAAGGCGACAGCGATGACTGCAGTTAACGCGTTTCTGCTCGCTTCCGGACAGGCTGCGCAGTACAAGCCGTAGCACTGATGGTTTCGCGCATAGGCTAGAGGGCCGTCCCTCTATTATATGGTCTCTGATAAAGTGATGCGCTGGGGTAGCCTACTAGTTAAAGTGTTCACTTGTCATGCCAAAGACCCGGATTCCATTCCATACAATGTGTGAAGCCCAATTCTGGTTCCCCTGGCATGATATTGCTGGAATATGGCTAAAAGTGGCGAAAAACTGTACTCACTGACTCACTCATTCACTCATACATTAAGTGTAGATATTCACGTGTCATCTTGGTGCTGGAATACAACCCTACATACATATGATCTGTTCGTGTAAACTGGCGAGTTTGGCTTTCATTTGTAAGAGTAAGACATGGGCTGTTCACCTTGTGTCACTTCCATCTTTGGACACATGCTACTGCAATGATGAGTCCATTCTTTAGATCATTAATAAGATGTTAGGACATTGTAAGTGACCGATCTACCAGATTGCTCGTGCAGTGTTGGATAGGTTTTAAATATTCTTTCAAACAGAGCGTCAAATACACAGTACCATGGTCTTTTGTCCTGGAAACTCCGTTGTGACTGTTAAGAGTTTATCAAATGATAAAAAAACTACGGAATATCAGAAATAGTCTTTGGTTAGACAGAAAACTGTATTGTCATGTTGGACCCTCTTTCCCAACTGGCTTTGTCCTCAGTTGACTTCAGATCACTTTCAAAGATGTTTTTGAAATACATGTGAGCAAAATGTCAAACCAACTTGTGCTAGTTTTGAAATTTGTAAACTCAGAAACATGAGATATATTTTATGTAGCACTTCACGTGGAAAGAAATATAACTTGAGGTATTGAGAATGCAGGTTTTTCTTATACAAAATTATTATTAATTGTGGTAAATAACTCTTTAAAAGAAATAGTCTGGCATGAATTAACATTTCACTCTTCTAAACTGACTTTTGTGAATTCGGTGTCAGCCATGAGAGTTTTTTTCTGATTCTTTGCATAGAAACATCAGACGAGTGCTGGCGAATATAGGTAATTTATTGTTTGGCAATAAAAGTCTTGAGATATTTGTTGAGTTTTGTTTTCTACTGAATAGAATCATCTTTTGCTTAAACTGCCATTATTGTGGAGTGTCCATGATAATCCAGATAATCCAGATACCCCATGCTGGTCATACTATCACCACCGTTATTGTGATGTGTCCTCTATGTCAGAGACTACCAGTACCCCATGCTGGTCCTACTATTACCACCACTTTTGTGGAGTGTTCTCTATGTCAGAGACTACCAGTACCCCATGCTGGTCCTACTATTACCACCACTTTTGTGGAGTGTTCTCTATGTCAGAGACACCCAGTACCCCATGCTGGTCGTACTATTACCACCGTTATTGTGAAGTGTCCTCTATGTCAGAGACTACCAGTACCCCATGCTGGTCATACTATTACCACCGTTATTGTGGAGTGTCCTCTATGTCAGAGAAACCCAGTACCCCATGCTGGTCAGACTATTACCACCGTTATTGTGGAGCGTCCTCTATGTCAGAGACTACCAGTACCCCATGCTGGTCAGACTATTACCACCGTTATTCTGGAGTGTCCTCTATGTCAGAGACTACCAGTACCCCATGCTGGTCGTACTATTACCACCGTTATTGTGGAGTGTTCTCTATGTCAGAGACTACCAGTACCCCATGCTGGTCATACTATTACCACCGTTATTGTGATGTGTCCTCTATGTCAGAGAAACCCAGTACCCCATGCTGGTCATACTATTACCACCGTTATTCTGGTGTGTCCTCTATGTCAGAGACTACCAGTACCCCATGCTGGTCATACTATTACCACCGTTATTGTGGAGCGTCCTCTATGTCAGAGACTACCAGTACCCCATGCTGGTCATACTATTACCACCGTTATTCTGGTGTGTCCTCTATGTCAGAGACTACCAGTACCCTATGCTGGTCGTACTATTACCACCGTTATTCTGGAGTGTCCTCTATGTCAGAGACTACCAGTACCCCATGCTGGTCCTACTATTACCACCGTTATTCTGGAGTGTCCTCTATGTCAGAGACTACCAGTACCCTATGCTGGTCGTACTATTACCACCGTTATTGTGGAGCGTCCTCTATGTCAGAGACTACCAGTACCCCATGCTGGTCATACTATTACCACCGTTATTCTGGTGTGTCCTCTATGTCAGAGACTACCAGTACCCTATGCTGGTCGTACTATTACCACCGTTATTCTGGAGTGTCCTCTATGTCAGAGACTACCAGTACCCCATGCTGGTCCTACTATTACCACCGTTATTCTGGAGTGTCCTCTATGTCAGAGACTACCAGTACCCCATGCTGGTCGTACTATTACCACCGTTATTGTGGAGTGTCCTCTATGTCAGAGACTACCAGTACCCCATGCTGGTCCTACTATTACCACCGTTATTGTGGAGCGTCCTCTATGTCAGAGACTACCAGTACCCCATGCTGGTCGTACTATTACCACCGTTATTGTGGAGTGTTCTCTATGTCAGAGACTACCAGTACCCTATGCTGGTCATACTATTACCACCGTTATTGTGATGTGTCCTCTATGTCAGAGAAACCCAGTACCCCATGCTGGTCATACTATTACCACCGTTATTCTGGTGTGTCCTCTATGTCAGAGACTACCAGTACCCTATGCTGGTCGTACTATTACCACCGTTATTCTGGAGTGTCCTCTATGTCAGAGACTACCAGTACCCCATGCTGGTCCTACTATTACCACCGTTATTCTGGAGTGTCCTCTATGTCAGAGACTACCAGTACCCCATGCTGGTCGTACTATTACCACCGTTATTGTGGAGTGTCCTCTATGTCAGAGACTACCAGTACCCCATGCTGGTCAGACTATTACCACCGTTATTGTGGAGTGTCCTCTATGTCAGAGACTACCAGTACCCCATGCTGGTCGTACTATTACCACCGTTATTGTGATGTGTCCTCTATGTCAGACACACCCAGTACCCCATGCTGGTCATACTATCACCACCGTTATTGTGGAGGTAATAGTACGACCAGCATGGGGTACTGGGTGTGTCTGCCATAGAGGACACTCCACAATAACGGTGGTAATAGTATGACCAGCATGGGGTACTGGGTGTGTCTGACATAGAGGACACATCACAATAACGGTGGTAATAGTATGACCAGCATAGGGTACTGGTAGTCAAAAGGTTGACAGAGCAAATGGAATCAATTTTGTTCATTCTCTGTAAACAAGGCACTACCGACTTAAATTTCTGGGAGGGAAACTGGGATTTTGGTGGGAGAAAAAATGTCCCAGGCATCCCCACCCAGTGAGAATATCAACAGGACCCTAAAAGAGTTTTTACTGTGTTGTTTTTCATATATCCCAGCAGCTGGAAACCAAATCAGTCATTGACACACTGAACGACTAATCCTCATATATTGGTCACCCTACGCTATGACAGGCATTGAGCCACGGGTGTGCAGTGGGGATATTTAGCAGTGCTACTTTAAGCTGTTACATGTCTCACATGTGCATACCTCACATTACTTCAACATGTGTTATTCAAAGGGTGACACACCTTATCTTCTTCCTGGTTCTTTTCTTCCTTTTGTGTTCAAGGTAGGCTGCATTTAAGTAGTGTAAGAAACATGAGAAGCTTGGTGTGTCTGACATAGAGGACACATCACAATAACGGTGGTAATAGTATGACCAGCATGGGGTACTGGGTGTGTCTGACATAGAGGACACTCCACAATAACGGTGGTGATAGTATGACCAGCATGGGGTACTGGGTGTGTCTGACATAGAGGACACTCCACAATAACGGTGGTAATAGTATGACCAGCATAGGGTACTGGGTGTCCTCTATGTCAGACACACCCAGTACCCCATGGTGGTCATGCTATTACCACCGTTATTGTGATGTGTCCTCTATGTCAGACACACCCAGCTTCTCATGTTTCTTACACTACTCAAATGCAGCCTACCTTGAACACAAAAGGAAGAAAAGAACCAGGAAGAAGATAAGGTGTGTCACCCTTTGAATAACACATGTTGAAGTAATGTGAGGTATGCACATGTGAGACATGTAACAGCTTAAAGTAGCACTGCTAAATATCCCCACTGCACACCCGTGGCTCAATGCCTGTCATAGCGTAGGGTGACCAATATATGAGGATTAGTCGTTCAGTGTGTCAATGACTGATTTGGTTTCCAGCTGCTGGGATATATGAAAAACAACACAGTAAAAACTCTTTTAGGGTCCTGTTGATATTCTCACTGGGTGGGGATGCCTGGGACATTTTTTCTCCCACCAAAATCCCAGTTTCCCTCCCAGAAATTTAAGTCGGTAGTGCCTTGTTTACAGAGAATGAACAAAAATTGATTCCATTTGCTCTGTCAACCTTTTGGCTGCAGAAAACAGAAATTGCAGGTGGGAGCTAAAAAAGGTGAACTCTTTTGGAAAATCATGTGAATCTTGGAGATTTGGAAGCTTTTTTCCAAGACTTGAATAATTACAGACCACAGCGACACAAATTCTTACGTAAACACTCATCCTTTTTTGGATGCCTGAGAAAACAGTCCAGAAAGGGAATCCTTGAAAAGTCCCAGGGTAAATACCTGGTGTTCTCATGCACTGTTAAGGTGCAACATGCAGTGCTGCACTTTCAGCTGAGAGGCAACCTGTACTCGCCCAGATCACAATCACTGCAGAGGTCACGAGTCGCCCGTTAGCCAACGAGGCCCATTCTCTACACAGGTGCCACAATTGTTAAGGTGCAGCCATTAGTTGTGGAAAGTGGCCACTTTTACCAGTGCCAGGACCTGCAGATCTTGGAAAAAGTTCCAAGATTCACTCTGATTATGATCCATGCTCGGTCAGCACCACGCCATGTTTGTGGGTTTGACCAGAGTGGCAAAGGTCTTTTAACACGTGTCCCTTCCCACACTGCAACACAACTGAAACACTGTTTGGGGTCGGTGCAAACTCACTAACTGAACGTACAATGACGTGCAAAATCTAACCAGAGAGGATAACCACCTTTCCTTTGTGTCAGAATAAGTACAACATGTTTGTTTACAAGGTAATTCCTCTTTAAACGCGGTCAGCCGTAAAAGGCGACTATGCTTGTCGTATCTTGATTCGTTGGCTTGATGTCGGAATGAGTGAGTGAGATTGGTTTACCGCCTCTTTGAACAGTATTTCAGTTTTTTCCCGACAAGACAGCTTGATGTTGGATGAACGCTGAGGAGATACATGGCTTAAACGCCCACCGCTTAGATGAAGCCTCGGGACCCCCGACCCGTAAAGATCCGGGTCAGAATAGGTCTTCAGCAACCCATGCTTGTCGTAAGAGTCGACTGACGGGATCGATTGGTCAGGCTCACTGACTTGGTTGATGCATGTCATCGTATCCGAATTGCGTAGATCGATGCTCATGATGTCAATCACTGGATTGTCTGGTCCAGATTCGATTATTTACTGACCGCCATCATATAGCTGGAATATTGCTGAGTGATGCGTTAAACAACTAACAAATTTAAACGCGGTCCCTATTAACACAGGACAAAAAGTGGTGATATACAATCTTGTTTACACTTTGTACACTTGGAACACAATTTTGTAATGTGTACGGTACTTGAGTCAAATGTTATGATGGCAGGTAGTTTTCAAAATATACAAATTGCTTCAGACTACAATATTCAAATTACAGCCGATGCCCTAGCTTATCATATACATAAATACAATAAATGTTTACTGTATCAGCATTATTCAATAAGCAGCACTCACTCAAGTGTATTATATTTGATATAAACATTCTATTCTATATAATCTTTATTGTTTAACCTTTTTTAAAATCACTTCGAAACTTTTTGTTGTTAAATTGTTAAACTCTTGTTAAACCCTGTTTAACAGAATTCATCAATCTACCATTTAGGAAGTGTTATTATCTCATTTATTGTGATGACATTTAAACCTGTGTCAAAACGCCCACCTGTGAGGAGGCACTGTTATACATGTTTGTGTCGCAGTCAGACCACAATACCACAAAAGTGTGTCAATTTCTACACAAATACAAGTTTTCACCACTTAGTGATATGAATGTCTATTCTCCATTTATATTTATTCCATATCAAGAAGGAAATAACGAACAAAGAGGACAGATCTTTCCAGTATATTGTTTGCCATAAACAGATTCAGTCAGCTTGCCTTTGTATATCATAAAACGGTTCAGTGGACTTGCCCTAGAGTATCATTAACAGATTCAGCCAGCTTGCCCTAGAGTATCATAAACCGATTCAGTCAGCTTGGCCTAGTGTATCAGAAACAGATTCAGTCAGCTTGCCCTAGAGTACTATAAACAGATTCAATCAGCTTGCCCTAGTGCGTCATAAACAGATTCAGTCAGCTTGGCCTAGTGTATCATAAACCGATTCAGTCAGCTTGCCCTAGAGTACTATAAACGAGTTAATCAGCTTGCCCTAGTGCGTCATAAACAGATTCAGTGGGCTTGCCCTAGTGTCTCATAAACAGATTCAGTCAGCTTGCCCTAGAGAATCATAAACATATTCAGTCAGCTTGCCCTAGAGTACTATAAACAGATTCAGTCAGCTTGGCCTAGTGTATCAGAAACAGATTCAGTCAGCTTGCCCTAGAGTACTATAAACAGATTCAATCAGCTTGCCCTAGTGCGTCATAAACAGATTCAGTCAGCTTGGCCTAGTGTATCGTAAACCGATTCAGTCAGCTTGCCCTAGAGTACTATAAACATAATCAATCAGCTTGCCCTAGTGCGTCATAAACAGATTCAGTGGGCTTGTCCTAGTGTCTCATAAACAGATTCAGTCAGCTTGCCCTAGAGAATCATAAACAGATTCAGTCAGCTTGCCCTAGAGTACTATAAACAGATTCAGTCAGCTTGTCCTAGTGTATCATAAACCGATTCAGTCAGCTTGCCCTAGAGTATCAAAAACAGATTCAGTCAGCTTGCCCTAGAGTATCAGAAACAGATTCAGTCAGCTTGCCCTTCTGCTTCATAAACAGATTCAACTGATCGCGTTGAGACAGTATTAACTACACAATCACCCCTTCTCTAATTTAACTCTACACCTTTCATGATCGACTTAATTTCCCATGCATAATTGCAATTAAGCAGAGGCCATATTTATTCAACATCCACTCGGTACCTGACCTTAATTGTGGGGCAACCAAGATTTAATTTAATCCGTGGTCCAACACATCTGATAAAGTTGATTGCGTCAGTGTTGGGAGTAATGAGGTACAGATTCTAAGTGGATAACGCTTTGAGGACGACACATCCTCATCCCTTCGCCGGGTGAATGCGGCATCCCATTTGGCCCTCATGACCCCTGTCACGAAGTCAGGAAGGGATATAGTAATGAATACTGTCCAGCGATCTGCCCCGCAGTTTGATATTTTATTAAACATTGCATACCCGTTGAACTCGGACAAAGTATGTGGCTTTTTGCAATGTGTATTTTCTGAATATTGTATTTATCCACTTCCACGACAAGTTGGTTCAAATGAGAAGAGACCCCTGAAGATCCGGGGTAGAATAGGTCTTCAGCAACCCATGCTTGCCGTAAAAGGCGACAATGTTTGTCGTAAGAGGCGACTAACGGGATCGGGTGGTCAGGCTCGCTGACTTGGTCGATGCATGTCATCGAATTCCAATTGCGTGGATCGATGCTCGTGATATCAATGACTGGATTTTCTGGGGATCGAACCTCTCCGGGCAGACGCTCTACCACTAGACCACGGAGGCGGTCTGGAAGTTGCTGGAATATTGCTAAAAGCGGCTTAAGACCATACTCACTCCAGTGTATCTGATTACAACCACTGCTGTCATGGCTAAATGTACCCGTCAGGTCACAGCGTTTAATCGGTTTAGAATTCAGCGCCATGTACTCTTAGAGAAAGTCCCGAGCAGGCAGGTGGTGTGATCGGGGGCTCGACATACACTCAGTAACCCATACCATTGCCAGGGGATACGAAACATCGGTCTTTGAAAGACTTGCATTATATAATACGAAAATAGCATGAATGTCGCAATAAGGAATATCATAAAATAATGACAATAAAAGTCAGTTTTTGCCGTGTGGAGAGTACTGTATGAGAACAATGTGTTCAGCTGTTAGAGGCTCTGTATTGCCGGGCACACTATACAGGTGATTGACTACTTAATGTCCTTCACGACAATACCCAATGCTTGTACTGTCCCCAAACTGGTCCAAGTCAGGGCCATTATCCTTTAGCCAAGATTGGACCCATTCCAGTTGTACTCGAACTCAGTTTTCTGAGAAAGAAATCATTCATGTTCAAACAAGGTGCATAAATCAATTATATCTACTTATCTACTCAAGTTATTTCGCATATGTAATGCTGAGTGAATGAGTGAGTATGTTTTTACATCGCAATATCACGTTTCGGACACCAGAATGGCTTCACACATTGTTCCAAAGTAGGGAATCGAACCCGGGTCTTCGGCGAGACGAGCGGACGCTTTAACCACTGGGTCAACCCATTGCCCCTGAGGTGCTGGAAGCGTTACTACTGTTTATAAGTGCATACTTGCAATACATGCTATAATGTCCTGGACTCAAGCTTACTTGATAAATATGGCCCATATTCCTAAAGGTTGTCTTACAAGTTTGAAAAATAATCATTAAGAGTTATAGCAGATATTGGTATGGCTTCTGCGTCACATGTTTGTTTGTTTGTTGTTTAACGCAATATTCCAGCAATATGACGACAGTCTGTAAATAAACGAGTCTGGATCAGACAATCCAGTGATTAACGTCATGAGCATCGATCCACGCAATTGGGATACGATGACATGCATCAACAGAGTCAGCGAGCCTGACCACCCTATCCCGTTAGTCGCCTCTTACCACAAGCATTGTCGCCTTTTACGGCAAGTATGGGTTGATGAAGACCTATTCTACCCCGGATCTTCGCAGGTTGCGACACATGTGCTGCGGTAGTGGTGTATCATTTAACGCAAATGATGTCGTTGTATGAAAATGTCCGAGTCAGCCGTGGTCGGTGATGGACCATGCCACGTGTTGGTACCGATACCAAAGGTGCCCTGTACACATTGAATATCCTGGCTACAGCAGCCGTCTGTGGGTTGTCTCCTTTCAATCAGGGTCGGTGTGGTGGCCTTGTGGTTAAAGCGTTTGCTAGTCACGCCGAAGACCCGGGTTCGAATCCCCACATGGTTACAATGTGTGAATTAAGCATCTTCGTTGCTGTAATTTGGTGATTACAACAATGACAATTTTAATTTGGTACCAAATGATTTAATCATGCTTTACACATATCGTTAATGTAGTAATATCTGTCGCACATGTGTAACAACCCGTGAAGATCCGGGGTAGAATGTAGAATGTCCGTGTCAGTCCGTTTGACATTCGCAGGTATCCACTTCCAGAATAAAAACATAAAATGCTGGTTGAATGAGCAAATTTTAATTAGGGATGCCAAACACGTTAATTAATTAAAGAAAAGAAAGTCGACAAAACACTGGCACTTCCTGCCCGGGACATCACACCTCATATGCTGAGGTCGGTGAGAAACCTTCTCACATGCACATCTCAAAGAAAACACATAGAATCAAGACACACCAGACACACTGGCTCTTCTGGGGGCTCACGGTATCTAGTCATAGTTATCACTTATAGTTATATATTATAACTCAATTCCTTGAGCAAAACTATACATTTGTAGACACTTGAGATATATTTGTCCAGATATGTACGTTTCGTTTTAATTTTCTGCAATCCATTTTTAGTATTACACGTTGGCCCGACCGGGCCGACTTTTAGACAATCCAACCCCCTCCGCCAATCGGGGCCCTTTGTGACAAACGCCCCTTTTTGTGCTATGACAAGTAACACGTGCTCACACAAATTACCGATTCATGGAGAGTGCGAGGGTTGTCTGTTATGCTTTAATTACAAACTGGCCCGTATTGAATATAAACAGACGTGTAGCGTTTCCTTTTAATTTGAAAGACTTTAATGTCTCATATGTCATACTGACCGGGCATTGTACATATCTACCCGAAGCAATTTCTGTGCTTTACAATGACCCTGAAATAAAAATCTTATTCATCATGTACGTCCGGCCATTCTCAGGCGGGTTTTAAGTGAACATGACTTGTTCGACACTTGTTATAGTTCATATATTGTACGTTATTTACTTATTTAAGCAGCAATTAGTAAAGAATTCAGCACGACAAATGTTACCCTGAACACCCTACCAAAATTTGCCTATTAAAACATTTAAATATTCGACGAAACTTTTTTGGTCCAACCATGGAGTTTAAAATATATGCTGTTTTACAAAATATTAAATCAGTTATATTACTCCCTAAAAACAGACCTCCGTGGTCTAGTGGTAGAGCGTCCGCCCGGAGAGCGGAAGGTCCGGAGTTTGACCCCAAACCGCGTCATATCAAAAGACGTTAAAAGATGGTACTTGTTGTTACCCTTTCTGGCGCTTGGCATTAAGGGGCTAAAACAAGGACTGGTCGGCTCGGAGTCAGTATACTGTGCCTGAGTGGGGTATTCATGTTAAACTGCGGCATGGTATCTCATTGAGCTAGCACTATAAATCGGCATCAGTTCGGACTAGTACAAGCAGCCACACAAACACACACACGTACATGCACGTCGCTATATAAGTGCAATAATGTTGGACGCGACGTTAAACCCCATTTCACATCACCTCATCCTAAAAACAATGGTGGTATGTATAGGAATAAACCATGCTTACTGGCCATGGCATGACATGTCCCGATAGTATTGACCAGTTCCATGGACAATATGGAGTGCAATTCGGCTAGTCATTGTGATACCACCCCATACTATTAGGGACAGACCCCCCCCCCCCCCCCAAACAATCATGCTGTACGACGTTAACGTCCATAACACTCTCGTTAGGACGTCCCTAAACTCGATGAAGTGCAGTAAGCTGTGGAATGACACTTGGACGTCGTGCACGCAAATTCGATCTGTGCAAAGGATTTCGCATCCTCAGGGCATGTACTCTTACACCAGTTGCCTGTTGCAAGCAATCCCTTATCTGAGTGACAGTTTGCAACCGATTTCTTGATGCCATCTCTCTGACTAATGTGTGCCGGGCTGGAGTTCTTGGCCTTGGCGTCCAGGGCGGCGTCGACCATCGACGTTACGTGTTTGTTGGTATCTAGGCCACAATGTGCTGACGACAGATTGAGAGACATGCAGCGTTTGGGCAACAATATTCTGACATGTGCCTACCTGCAACACGAATATGACACCTAAACGTCCATCCCGTGGCAAACGTCGCATGATCGACGCTGTTGCTTCCTTAATGATTAAATGTGTTTAATGAAATGTCTTCGAGTGTTTAGTTCCAAGAAAACAATAAAATTATGCGTTTGCTCACATCCGAGTCTGAGTGACAATGGTAAATCAGGCATGCTACGCCTTGCATGTGGTCCGAGATCACGTGTTTGGAAGCTTGATTTTTGCGGATATATACTTGCATAAATCACACACTTTCATTGCCAAACATTGGTGTTTTTTCCTTTAGTTTCACCTCAAAACAAAATATCCCCTACATTTTTGGCATAGTATATATTTATTTAGTGTTGAATGTCAGGCGTCCAACCACTTCTAAGTATATAGCATATGGAAAATACACCTTAATTCTGAAAGACATATGAAAAATTCTATGAAATTTGAAATTGATTTCATTGTTAATGTAATTAACCTTGTTAAAAATCTATACATTATCGTGAGGTAATGTGTCATACTTCGGAAAAGGGATCAGGATTAAGGATCAATTATTACCTCATTTCTGTGAGAACTTCCACACAAGACACTGTTTTCGCCTGCCATATCATCCACGTGGGACCACCTCGTTGCCTTTTGTATATCTTCAATAAACACGTTCTCAGTT
Organism: Haliotis rufescens; assembly: GCF_023055435.1. Classification (NCBI taxonomy): domain Eukaryota; kingdom Metazoa; phylum Mollusca; class Gastropoda; order Lepetellida; family Haliotidae; genus Haliotis; species Haliotis rufescens. The sequence continues at coordinate 51,266,421 of NW_025963779.1, read as the reverse complement.
CCCCGGTCCATCCTTATGCAACGAGGAACCCCTGAATGGAAAACAACTCGTGTTCAGTACACCATTAATGTAATGAACGACAACCACCAAGTTGCATACTTAACATTGTTGCCGTAGTCGAACATTTACTACGTTGATCTGATGCAAAATACCATTCGTGTCAATTACAATCAAGCTGCGGTGCTCAAATCCTAAATAATTGTGATACCAATTAAGATGTTTCAGGTATTATATCCTGAGTGTATGAAAATCTGTGGCGTTTGAAACAGAAATCTTAAGCCTTTTTCTCCTATGCATTACCTACTATACAGACGATCGCCTCTGAATCACCTCCAATACTTTCAACGTATTCCGGGACATAATGTGCTACGACATATGGATCTTTGTTACTTCGACCAACTTTGAGCCATAGTATTCGTCTTGAAAACTGAAAAATTATATTAAAATGTGTAGACACCTTCACTGAAATATATCTTACTATGTGAGAAAGGCCTCGTTAGTTGCCCAATTATCTAGTACTGTTGCTTATACTATATGGAGTATGTCTGTTTTCTATTATAGATTCATGTTTATCACCAAGCATACATTAAACATGTACTTACTTGAAGGCATTTAACATTGCACTTGGGAAATTATGTTTATCTATCGAAAAAAATAACTTTCATGATATTTATATTAACGTTTCACGTACAATGTAGTCATATTGTAAGGAGTGAGTGAGTGATCCGGATATAATGCATCTTTGAACGGTATTCCAGGTATATCACGGCGTGTCAGCTTAATGAGGGAGGAAATCGCGAAATAATGCGGGTGTCAGACGCTTACTACTTCGGTGAAACCAACAAGCATGGGTATGGTGCTGACAAACCTATAAAATATAATCGGGGCGAACCGGGTTTGGGACCCACAATCATAGGTTTCTAAGGTGCCCAAGGGATGCATCTCATGACAGCGAATTGCAGCGCCTTTGACGACTGGGCCACCCGTGCCACCACATTGTGAGGAAATGAGCCATTACACTGAACTAATTACTACATGCACCTTCTTAAGAAATAATGTGAATGGGAACTCACCCGCAAATTGCACCGTGAATAGCAAAACCGAATAATAGATTAAGGAAAACAACCATCTCACCTGAATTGCGTGTGTAACTATTTCATGAACTGTATCGGGTAAACAACGTCTTAGGTCAAGTGTGCTGAGTGTTCCCTTCAGTGTTCGTATGCTGAAACATTTAAAAAACATCTATTAATTCACTTAAAGTGCTACCATTCGACTAAGTAACAGTACATGTGTGTTACATCGCATATAAAGATGTTGTGTTTCGTTTATACTTTAGTAACAAGTTCAATCTAGTATAACGAACAAGGAACCACGCCTGATGTGTATATATCACGATGGCGGCTGAGGAGAAAGCAGATCTCCCTATTCGCGTACCCAGCAGGAAAGTACAGCCTGACTGCACCCTGTCCCGGAAACATACACCTATTAACAGCAAATGCAACACTATTAAAAAAAAAAGTGTTGTGGAATGTTTTCGGAACAACAAAATAAGAAGGATTATACAAGAACAATAATACGTAACAGTTAACAGTGGTTGATCATTTCTAATATTCTTCCAACGTCATCTGCAGAAAAAAATATTTATATCTTACTGTCAATTCTGTTCCTAAATTGGTTCATGTCCATTGTCTAATCACTATCTTCCTACAAAGCAATATTTGTTTTTCACTTCTTTGCAAATGGCGCCTCGGCCTCGGTTTCGGTTTGGGCATGCGCAGATAAAACAACTGAAAATATCGTCATATCGCCATGTCGCCGTATCGCGTTACCATATCGATATCTCTACGTCGCAATATCGCCATATCGCGTTTCCATATCGCAATATCGCCATGTCGCGTTATCGCCATATCGTCATGTCGTTGCGTGTTATCGCTATGTCGCTTTTGGCTGTATCGCAATATCGCAATTTCGTGTCGTGTTATCGCTTTGTCGCGGTATCGCGTGGATATCTCAGGGCGATATGGCGATGGCCCTAATCAGCCACCATATTATACACAGAGATGGAGTGAGATAAACTTTCATCACTTCAGTGACATCTGGACCAACCTGAAAACAAAGTGCAACATATTTTATGTCTGCAATAACTTTCAATCTAATTACAGTCACAACCTATTAAATTATCTGTGGGAGGAAGAGAAATTGTAAATGTTATTCTCATGTATGACCAAAATCATAATACGAATAAAATATTACTTCAAATACTTCAATTTATCTAAACTGTTATTAAATGATTTCATTGCTTTTTTAAATTTTCTCTTATATCAGTGTTTATTTGGCTACATTAACATTTGTTGCCTAACATATATAAAGAGATTTGTAAGATCTGTATACCATGAATTTAGTTTTATTTTAATGTGTGCTACTGTTGTTACCGTATTCGACGTAATAAGCGCCCCGCTCTAATAAGCGCCCACTGCGATATTTGCTAATATATTGGCTTGTGAACAATCCCATTTAGCACCCCTTCCGATTGATCAATGTACACAAAACTTATTTATTCGCGTATAATACGTACTCGTGTGTTATATGCATTCTTAATTATGGGCAATTAAATTCTGGAAAAATATATCTGTCGCATATAAACATTTTAGTCTGTCAGCATAAACCACGAAATTTATCTTTCAACTCTGTTTTTCCACAAATATAATATTCTAATAGGAGCCCCCTATTTCTAATTTTGAGAGCGCCCTGGGCGCTTATTACGTCGAATACGGTATATATTTCTCAAAAGAAGTTAAAGGTTATCCGATTTTTTCATATTACTACCACGATAGTTAATCTGTCATGTCGAGTGACAATCGAGTGATCCTTAACATATTTTGAGTAGTATTTATCATGCATGTATAAATGACTGTCACTATTGCTTCGAGAAATACTGTCCAGGTTTACAAGAGTTTCACATTTAAGTAATTTTAAACAAGTTTTTAATATTACTAGTTTTACAAATATTCTCGTAATAACGACTAAATTCTGGTAACGACTTTTCGAAAACATCGTAATTACGACGGTTAAATTTTCTTAGCTACGGTGTTGACCCAATAAGCTTGCGTAAACCACCGATTGTACTTATTACAGTTTTTCTTGTATTCGTATTTGCTGTGACTGCTGGGATATTGCTAAAAGCAGCGTAAAACCATACTGACTCACTGCTGTGACTACCATTTGTATCATTATCTACCCGACGCGAGTCGTTGGGGGTCCTGAGTTTGTTTGTTTGTTGTTTAACGCCGCATTATTCCAGCTATATGGCAGTCTGTAAAAAATCAAGACTGGACCAAACAATCATGAGCATCTATCCACGCAATTGGGATACAATGACATACATAGATAAACCAAGTCAGCGAGCGTGACCACCCGATCCCGTCAGTCGACTCTTACGACAAGCATGGGTTGCTGAAGACCTATTGTAACCCGGATCTTTACGGGTCGGGGGTCCCGAGGCTTCATCTAAGCGGTGGGCGTTTAAGACATGTATCTCCTCAGCGTTCATCCAACATCAAGCTGTCTTGTCGGGAAAAACTGAAATACTGTACAAAGAGGCGGTAAACCAATCTCACTCACTCATTCCGACATCAAGCCAACGCATCAAGATACGACAAGCATAGTCGCCTTTTACGGCAAGCATGGGTTGCTGAAGACCTATTCTACCCCGGATCTTTACGGGTATCCGTTTGGATATTTCTAATTTTTAATTTTGTTGATATAAAGTTTTAATTAAGATAAGTTAATTCAGTCTAATTGTCAGATTTTAGTACTTGAGCTCTGACTGGATTTGTTTAAATTTTGCGATTCAGACAAACAATCCGAACCGACAGAGATGCGTGGTTTGTTTCGGACCAGTGAACAGTGAAAGGCACAGCACGTATATAACGGAGAAACGCCCAGTGTATGGCACAGGCAAATTTTGAAAGATGTAGTGAAAAGAAAATTAACATTCAGCTACTGCCTGTTCCAGAAACTAAATAGATGTTTGTGTGTATGATTATGATGCTCTTTGATACATATAAATTAACATTAATTTGCACTTGTATTGCTTTCAAAATATATATCCTACATGCATGTCTTCTCGTGCCCTGTAACTATTTGCTCATAATGTCCCTGTTATTGTCAAGCTTTTAAGAATTAGATGCAATTAAAAAAATGGGCTTAATATACATTCAAGAAAAAGCGAGTACCACAAGGTCGTCGCTGAATATCACATTGTCGAATTGGTACTAATAGTCTATAACGTTATATACGGTGACGCCCAGGACTTGAACACCGACTTAAGCGTGAGGCTGCACTCGAGTAAACCTGTTCATATAGCTCTTGGTAATAACTTACCTATAGACACTGGTGTATTACGACGGCAACATGAGTTTAATAGTGAAACTAGTCTACATCTCTTTCGGGCAAGCCGTTCAAGAACCATGACTAGGCTTTGGGAGCGAAATAATATATTGTCTCTGGACAACCAATGGACCACAATGTTCACGTTCTCGGGATTCGAATTGATTTGTTTGTTTGTTTGTTTGTTGTTTAACGCCGTTTATGTCGTTGTTAAGACAATGGTATCAATACGATCGCATTGTGGAACTGGGGTCGTTGTTATAGCAGCTGTACAGTGAACATAAATTCACATATGTAGTTTCACTTTTCGAACAGCCAGTTACACACAATAGAACCCATTAGACTGCAGTTCACACCCTCCAGTTGATGTAGATGTTTCTCGCTCATCTATGCACGACTGAGCAGTGATGATATCATGTGTGAAACACGTTAATATACACGGATGCAGGACATTTCTACCAAGTGGGTGAGTAGCCTCTGCCATGACAATAGACTAACGTACTTAAAATGATGTGATGCTTGCAACGTACCCACCCAGACAATTCCCATGCATGTGTTTACTTATGTTAAATTATCTTCTATATCCCGTTTACTTCGGGTTTCCTTCGCGGTATTTACGCCTTTGTTGTCGACAGATAAACTGGCAATTAATATAATGTATGGAACGCATTTTTATGTTGAACGTCTTAGCATGCACTAACGGGGTTTCTGTGCATCAAAGAAATAAATGATTCAAAGGAATAAATGAGAGGGCGATGACAAGTGTGAGTGTATGCTGTAATGAGATTGGTTAAAAACGTTGTTAAAATTGGATTCTCAATCCCAGAGAGAGAGAGAGTGTGTGTGTGTGTGTGTGTGTGTGTGTGAGAGAGAGAGAGAGAGAGAGAGAGAGAGAGAGAGAGAGAGAGAGAGAGTTGTTGCTCAAATAGACTTGCACAAGTCTCTAACGAAATGATTATTTGTTTAAATCTTAAATGCTAAAATATTTTAATAGTAAGAACAGAGACCATATCATAGATTATTATGATATTATATGGTCTCTGGTAAGAAGTTATCATTAAAAAAATATAAAAACTGGCGTAGTAAGTATCCGCTTGTCAAGATTTGCCGATTATTAGGATATAATTACAAAACATCCATGGACTTCAGTACAGACTTGGATAGGCTCAAATAACACCAGCAAGACCTGCTTAAAGTACGGTTAATTCGCAAATGGCCTTTTGCTAGTTATGGCCAGCGGCAATGTCAGGTGATTTTATCTAGACTTAGGCTAGGTTGTAGTGATTTAAAATCACATTTATTTGACAGATTTCTGATTGATAATCCCATCTGTCCATGTGGCCTAAATAGAGAAGATGCTTTCCACTTTTTTCTATCTTGTCCACGCTATGCCAAGTTTAGAATTGATAAATACTTTTTTGTTAACCAGCTCAGCATACATACTATACTCCACGGCAATGAAGATTCATCTTCCTCAGACAATGAATACATTATAAAATCAGTTCACAATTACATCATTGAAACAAACCGCTTTACGTAAGTTTTGTGTCAACTTAAGAATATAAAATGCATTTGGTATCTTGCTTTCCATTTTATTTCATGTTGTGTTACTCATTAATGTCTGCTCTATAGACTTTATTACAATCTACATGTATAATGTACAATATTAGGAGAAGCATTAATATAGGCCTTTTTGGCCTGTTTGCTAATCCTTTTTCCATTTTGTAATGCTATTTAATGTAAAATCTGAACATTAATGGAAATAAAATACTGTTTTAATCAATTCGCAAATACTCATCGACAGGCGTCCATGTCTTTTTCTATAATCCCATTAGAGACCATTAATCGTCACGTCATGAGCAGACACGTTACAATTACACATCTTTCCAGGTGTCAGGTCTTGATATTGTGAAATATCCCGTGCGATGAAAGTACAATTCAATGCGACCATCACTCATTTGAGTTGAAACCAAAGCACACAATTAATGCATGACTAAGCAAGGGTAGATAACTCCGATTCACGTTGGCTCGTTCAGACTGATCAGACTACTAAAAAACATATCACCCGGAGGTGTTAAATAACATGTGACATTTCTTCCTGAAAACAGTCGAGAACTCAGTACCTTGGACAGCCATGTGATAAATCCACATCAATTGCTTAAATAATAGACATATATGTTGATAAGTTCAGCTTCATGCTACATATAATGATAGGATTTCGAGTGTTTTGTTGAGGATGAAATGGAGTTTCAACATGAATGCCTTGTGGACGATTGACATTAATACCAGCAGACTATTTCCAGCTTCGGCACGGGCGATCTCTGCAGCACAGCAACCACGAGCAGGTCCCATTGACGTGGTGCTTTGATTTTAATGTAATTAAGTTATGGAACTGCGTTACATTTTCATTTTAAGGATGAGGTTTTACGGATACATAACGTCCTGACGCCTTTACTGCAGCCTTGGGATGTAACGCAGTCGTACAAGCTCACGATTCCGTATCTCTAACTATTCCGTCATGTGTCTGTACACGTGTCGCCTGGACGGAAATGTGTATCTCAACATGGAGACACATAAACAACATGAATGAAGCAGCAGGGCTGGAAATATGCCTCGTATATCAGCTCGAAAGCTACAATTGCAAATATGTTTTCCCTGATTTATATTAATAAAATAGTCGTAGACTGCAAAAGCCATCATTCTTGTGTCTCCTGATTGCAGGACCAGTTATAAATGAAACACATACTCACGTACTCCCGCGTCCTTGGTCTAGATTATGAGTAGGGGACCGATCCCGCCAAATTCTTTCTGTACGTGAATTTGAACTGTGTGTGTAAAAATATATACAGTAAACTACGGTTATAACGAACACGCTTATAACGAACTGACGGATATAACGAACTTACTTTTTGGTCCCGACTATTTGCTGTAGTTATGCTGTATATATGTTTATTACGAACTACGGTTATAACGAACTAAAATTAGGGGCAGGGGTGGGGTGGGGTTGGGCAGGGTGTGGTGTGGTGTGGTGTGGTGTGGTGTGGTGTGGTGTGGTGTGGTGTGGTGTGGTGTGGTGTATGGCGTGGTGTGGCGAGGTATGTTGCGATATGGGCGTGGTGTGGGTGTGGTGTATGGCGTGGTGTGGCGAGGTATGTTGCGATATGGGCGTGGTGTGGGTGTGGTGTATGGCGTGGTGTGGCGAGGTATGTTGCGATATGGGCGTGGTGTGGTGGGGTATGGTAAGGGCGGTGCGGCGCGGTGGGGTGGGGTAGTGTGGGATGGGGTAGGGTTGGGTGGGGCAGGGTGGTGTGGTGTGGTATGTTGCGAAATGGTGTGTGGTGTTGTATGGTAGGGTGGCGCGGTGCGGTGTGGTATGTTGCGAAATGGTGTGTGGTGTTGTATGGTAGGGTGGCGCGGTGCGGTGTGGTATGTTGCGGAATGGTGTGTGGTGTTGTATGGTAGGGTGGCGCGGTGCGGTGCGGTGTGGTATGTTGCGAAATGGTGTGTGGTGTTGTATGGTAGGGTGGCGCGGTGCGGTGCGGTGTGGTATGTTGCGAAATGGTGTGTGGTGTTGTATGGTAGGGTGGCGCGGTGTGGTATGTTGCGATATGGGCGTGGTGTTGTATGGTAGGGTGGCGCGGTACGATGCGGTGTACATACTGTGCCAGAGTTCAATTTCCAATCAATAAAATTACAAACAGCACCCCAAAATAACACGAGACATTAATTGTGACCACCATTCTGTTCCTTCCACAGCTTACCTCTATACTGGGGCCATCACATTAGTGATCGTATCCAATGCTGTAATTGTGGAACGTTCATGCATCTGTTAATCCATGCATCCAGACAGGCCAGGTGATGTGGACAGCTGATAGTGTCAAGCGGGGACCTTCGTGCTCTCAACAAAATGACAGCGTTATAACTGATTCAACTCTATCAGATTCCGAGCAGCTGTTGATTAAAATTGTCAATAGAAAGTATAATCTCCTAGCTTGCATAGTGGTGTGTGAAATTGATGACTATATATATGTATGTCCTCAGTCCACAGGTGGGTCTCATACATAACCGCTACTTTACAACATAGGTCAGCTTGATGTACAGAAGTATGTACAACAAGTCATATGAGGCATCCACGCAAAATTATTATTACAAACATCCTCCGCAGACGGAGCAGATATAGGTCTCAGATAAAATACCCATATTTCCAGAATGTGAAAGAAAATATACCAGTTCTCTACTATGTGCCTAAACAATTTTAAAATCTTACTCCTTTTTAAGTCACTCGAAATTCCGGTTACGTTTTAGTATTTCAGTAATGCTCATAGTGTATCAAATTCGGGTTTCAAAAGGAAGTCGGTCACTGGATCGTGAGAATATTGTGATTGCCGATAAGATTTTATTTCATATTCTAACCGAAAACCACACAGTCATAACCCCCCAAGTTCAGCTGGCGTGTCACGTATCGGATACACATATGTATATGGAAAGTTGTAGTCTCGCCGTCTGTGTAGGGTATGGCATGGAGCCTATGGTAGAGCCACGCCTTTCAGCATGTGTTATAAAACTTGCCATCCCTGCCTGAAGTCGGAGTGAAGATCAGAAACACAACATAAACTCTGTATCATATCTCATGTATATCGACAAACATTGCTTACAGTTTAGGGAATGGGTACCCTACCTCATGTATATCAATAAACATTTGTAGTGTATACATTACTTACAGTTTAGGGAACAGGTACCCTACCTCATGTATATCAATAAACATTTGTAGTTTATACAATACTTACAGTTTAGGGAACGGGTACCCTACCTCATGTTGATCGATAACCATTTGTAGTTTATACATTACTTATAGTTTAGGGAACAGGTACCCTACCTCATGTATATCGATAAACATTTGTAGTGTATACATTACTTACAGTTTAGGGAACGGGTACCCTACCTCATGTATATCGATAACCTTGGGATACAGACAACGTGAACAATACCTCGTGTGTATGAGTGAGTCAGTATGGTTTTACGCCGCTTTTAGCAATATTCCAGCAATATCACGGCGGGGGACACCAGAAATGGTCTTCACACATTGTACCCATGATGGGAATCGAACCCGGGTCTTCGGCGTGACGAGCGAACGCTCCTATCGTGTGTAGAAAGAATCATACAGTGTATACATTATCTGGACTACACCATGCACAGAAATCATTATCTAGACTATACCACAGAAATCATTATCTAGACTATACCACAGAAATCATTATCTAGACTATACCACAGTCGACGTCACAATTCCATGTGGTCATGTTACAATTTGACATTGACATTACCTTGTATATACAATGTAGGTGTTTCTAGTCTGTGTTTGTACATGTAAAACAAACAAATGACAATGAAAAATCTGTCTTGACTCTATTAGTATAAACATAAATATTATACACTGAATGAGGTTTCATGTAACTTTGATCTTCGGGAATTTTGCCATCTCGCTATGAGAGTGTAAAATAGAGTATATCAATTCTGGACTTGTTCGTTTTTTTATCAGAGCAAAATACAATGTGATCAATGACCCGGATCACAAGTGCACGTAACGTTATTACGAGGAAGTACGGAAGTCCCAGAACCGACGTTAACGATACGATTGCTGGAGTCTCGAGTATAGATGTCGTAGTGATTAGATAAATGTGTAGTAGTAGCTTCTGGTATTTCTTTTACAGACAATGTGACAAAGAATGTGTGTAGATATGACTACAATTAATTATTTCCTAGTATTTGAGTTTTGTTTCTTTGTTTAAAACCACTGTTACACCACAGCAACATTCCAGCCATATCACGGCCTGTTTGTTTTGAATTAGCGACACACGCCGAGCACAGTGAGTGAGTATGGTTTTACGCCGCTTTTAACAATATTCCAGCAATATCACGGCGGATGACACCAGAAATGGGCTTCACACATTGTACCCATGTGGGGGTGGAATCGAACCCGGGTGTTCGGCGTGACGAGCGAACGCTTTAAACACTAGGATACCCCACCGCCCGCACGCCGAGCACAGAAATAGCAGCATGACCACTCGATCCATTAAGTCGCCTCTTACAACTTGTATATAGTGTTGGGGACCTTTTCTAACCCAGAATTTACCTTTGAATGAGCTTTCGAATTAATCAAAATGCAAATTTCATGAATCACTGGGCGTTTGTTTGTTTTCTTTGTCCCCGACGCATCCAGCAATATCACAGCAATATAAAGGCGGTATGTGAATAATCGCAGCGGGTTTACTCATTTGGTACACAAAATGTTCACAGAGGAAAAAACACTTTACATGTTTGTGATCCTGAAGCTTGTTTGTATAGAATGTAATGTTCTTGAAGATGAGAATCATGTCATATTCAATTTCCCTTTATAAGAAGATGGGAGAGTTATATTTAGTGATGTGTTAGTTAAAAATAGCCTACGTTACCAAACGTTGTACAGCCAAAGATAAAGAAACAAATTGTACGTTTGCGAAATATTTACTTTTTATGTTCCACATAAGAGTTGAAATGTAGCCTCAAGTACATTTATTTAACATACATTTTCATGTAATATAGCTTGTGAATAATCGAGTCTGACAATCCAGTGATTGACATCATCAGCATCGATCTACGCAATTGGGATACGACGACATGCATGTACCAAGTCAGCGAGTCTGACCAACCGATCTGGTTAGTCGCCTCTTACGACAGGCATGGGAACTGCAGCATGGGTTGCTGAAGGCCAGTTCAAACCCGGATGTTGACAGGATAAAGTACTGAATGAATTATGTTTTATGACGCACAATAAGTCACACATTGTGAACACCCGATCCTCTGTGGTCGGTTCAAGTAGGACAGAGTGAGGATCTATCCTGCCCCGGAATTTCGTTGGAGCCATAAAGTATTGCAATGGTCTAACTGGAACCAAACCTGTGTTAAGTGTAAGCTAATGTGTCTAAGCTCAAATGGAGAAAAATAGGAGAAAAACGTGAATAAGCCACTGTACACTTATTTTGTTTTCATCACTGAATTGTTTGCGTATTAATAACATTGGACAACTTTGGAGTAAGGGCTAAATCGAATCCCTTGACAATACCACGAAAACCCAAATTGAATCTTAAAACAATAACAATTTCTGTGATGAAAGAAATATCGTTTACAGCAGAATATAAGATAGCTACGCGATAAATCGCAAGAGCAATGCAGAACAAAGCGTGGTTTATTTCACGATAAAACATTGTTCTATCATGAGGTCATTTCTGAAGATTCGAACATATGTTGGACGACGTTATATTGAGAGGGAAGCGTCTGGTGAGTTGTTCCTCATATAGATGTAGCTGGCCAACGCAGATGAACGCAGTGGCCGAACGATCGCATCCAAAAAGTTGGAGAGATATGACAATCTGTTTTGGAAGAAAAGGAACAGATAATCGACGTGAAGATTGTGAGAATATGCGATAAATACAAACTTAACCCACCTGTTCAGTAAATGGACTTTTCCGACATCGCCGAGGTCGGATTCTATTCAGGGAGTCATCATTATTAAAATTATGGTGACTATTTTCAAAGCTTGCACATTATATCAACATCCTCAAAGTGACTGTGCATAATGTTGATATCTCATATAAAATATAACGTGATCGTTGTTTATCGTACAATAAAACACTGTATAAAGTCAGTATAAAACACATGCTCGTATAATAATCTTAATAATATCAATATTATGTAGAGCCTCTTTAAGGATGTTAAAAATAATGTACAAGTTTTGAAATATTTACTCGTATTTAAAACAATAAAATCTGTAACCTTTCCTCTCAATACCGATTGTCATATCGCTCCTACGTTTGGATACGATCGTTCGACCATTACGTCTGTCAACGTTGCCAAGCTTCATGTATGGGGAGACACATGAAATATCCTATTTATTATATAGTTTTTCTGTAGTTATCTACCGGAAAATTAAATTATTTAATTAGAAATGTAAAACCTAGAAACGTAAATTCTCCCTACCAATCACGAATGGACGTTTCACCACCCCTTGTATCGCGACTTAAAAAGTGGCTACGTGTTTGCAAAATCTTAAAAATATATACAGTAACCAAAAATATTTAGGGTCACAGAATTGTTTTATCATACATTTGGATAAGATTATATACAAAATCAACTTGAAAATATTCTTGAAATCTACGAGACAGCTGTTGGAAACGAAAGAAGACACGCTGGTCAAGTAGCAAAAATGGCGCATTTTCCATTTACGATAAATGGAGACAATTTGCAGGAAGGTAACTCTTGAATGACAATAGTTCCGTCCAAGTGTTCACTGCAGTGAAATATCAAGTGTTATGTACACTGCAATGAAGATATCGCTTTTCTCAAGTTCGGAAAGGTGAGTCTCTCACACTGAAGTATACAATAAAAACCACGCTTCGTACTTCATTGTTCTTTGCGATTTATCACGTAGCTATCTCATATTATTTTATAAATGTTAACTTATGTGAAATAGGGGCAGTTACCAAGTCGCATCTCACCGAGCCAAGTTGAAATACAAGTATCCCTTTGACTCCTCTGTTTTAACATGTTACATTGTTCACTGTTTACACGGGGAGACAGAAAGTCGTGACAGGGGAAACAAGCAGGGTTGAAACATCAAGAAGTCCGGAAACACCTGTATCAAACACTCGGTGATATTTGGCTCAGTCTGCAAAATCTACACATAACCGTGGCTCCAGGAATTGACATTGCCGTTCAGTTGTAGGTTAAATCCACCTATTACTGATTAGTGCCTATATAATCCACTATTGACATCTATGATCCACTGTTTGTACTTATGATCCACTATTAGTGTCTATAATCCACTATTAGTGTCTGTGAGCACGTTTCTGCATGAGACGGTAATTATTGTTGCAGTTTAGAGAAAACGGCACTGATCGTTTCAGGCTATTAACACTAGCTCGCACTTTATCTAATTTGTAAACAGCCCCGTGTCCGTTTTGAACTGCATCTGGACATCATATTGGATTTGGATGCCAATCTGTGCCCACTCTCTATTCTAATTTCTCCCGTTTTATCCCTGGCAAGACCTCTTTCTCCTATAGTTCTTTTTAGAAAAGTGTTCAGTCGGTAGATGTATGGTACAACCCCCTATATAGAGTTCTGTAGGAAGGTGAGGTGAGGTGAAATGGGATTAAACGTCGCGTCCAAGATTATTGCACTTACATGGCGACGTGCATGTATGTGCGTGTGTGTGTGTGTGTGTGTGTGTATGTGTGTGGCTGCTTGTACTAGTCCGGACTAATGCCAATTTTATAGTGTTAGCCCACTGAGATACCATGCCGCAGTTTAACAAAGTTTTCTGACTCCCGACTTGTTTTAGCTCCTTACCGGGCGCCAGGTAACAACAAGTACCATCTTGTAACGTTGTTTGGTATGACGAGACCGGGGATCGAACCCCGACCTTCAGCGTTTAAGCGACACATGTATAGTACAACCGCTGCCTGTTATTGTTTTGTAGGAAGGCGTTCAGACGGTACATGTATGGTACAACCGCTGCCACCTATAGTTTTGTAGGAAGGCGTTCAGACGGTGCATGTATGGTACAACCGCTGCCTCCTATACATGTATGGTACAACCGCTGCCTCCTATAGTTTGTAGGAAGGCGTTCAGACGGTGCATGTATGGTACAACCGCTGCCTCCTATACATGTATGGTACAACCGCTGCCTCCTATAGTTTGTAGGAAGGCGTTCAGACGGTGCATGTATGGTACAACCGCTGCCTCCTATACAGGTATGGTACAACCGCTGCCTCCTATAGTTTGTAGGAAGGCGTTCAGACGGTGCATGTATGGTACAACCGCTGCCTCCTATACATGTATGGTACAACCGCTGCCTCCTATAGTTTGTAGGAAGGCGTTCAGACGGTGCATGTATGGTACAACCGCTGCCTCCTACACATGTATGGTACAACTGCTGCCTCCTATAATTTGTAGGAAGGCGTTCAGACGGTGCATGTATGGTACAACCGCTGCCTCCTATACATGTATGGTACAACCGCTGCCTGCTATAGTTTTGTAGAAAGGTGTTCAGACGGTACCTGTAGGGTACAACCGCTGCCTCCTATAGTTTTGTAGGGAGGCGTTCAGTCGGTACATGTATGGTTATTTGGTCATTTTTAGTTTGTGTTGACACTTACTCTTCTGATATATAACCAGTCGTTGGCCTCACCATATGTAAGACTTACGGTTAACTGCGTGCAAGACTGAAGGCTTACGCTAATCAACGAGAAATAACACCAAACCGAAATCTCTATTTAGAGCAACATGTCATTGCAGTTAATGCATGTAACTTCACTCTCATCTTTCACAACTGCAACTAACAGTTGTTCTGACACGTCCTCACCAAGGTGACGCAGACATGACAAAGCGGGGACCCGAGCGTTCAGACATCACCGCGCACGTGCGGTTGTCCCTATGAGCCGCTCAACTCAACCAGACATACGATCAGAATGTTGTACAATGCCCAATGTGTTCACAATACCAGACTTTTACCATTTCATGTTCGCAAGATAACATTACGACGTAAATCCAATTTGTGTGGTCTGGCTAGAATTTCCCCTTATTTTGTTGAAACCTCTGTCGATAGAAAATGCGTTAACTCGGGTTGCATTGCTCGCAATTGACGCCTGACACCCCGCTAACTGCACTGCGCCATAGGAAAAATAGCCCGCAGATGACATTATGGAGAGCAGACGACAATTTACAGCCTTTCGTCCTAAACGTGCAAGACATCAACAACGAGCTGGGAAACCAGGATGGTCGCTGAAAAACGGAAGGAAAAGAAAGGGGTTTATGTTTCAGTATTGAATAGCATAATAAGTGTGATTGTAAAAGGTGGGTGGGTTTGATTATTCACAGAACCCTTCCCATTGCACCAGATTTGTTCAGTTCGAGAAAAGGTTACATGTAATCAAAATGTCATCCTGTGTCAATAAACGAGAGGTTTTAAATGTGGGACCGCGTGTCTGTTACATGGCATTATATTTTGCGAAACATTTTCTGGCCACTTTGCAAAATAAATGCATTGAAATATATTATGTTACATGACGTTCAAATGTAAATGTGTAATTGATGGATTTCGGTCCTGTGTACTATTGTGTCACAGTCCATGGTACTTGGCACTTCCTCATCCGTTATTTCAAATGAGATACGACGTGCACGAGCTAACACTGGGAGGTCAAGACCAAAATAACAAATATTTCACTATGATCATTCATGAAGATAATGACTAATGGAATAACGCGAGGCCGGGCTATAATAGGTTGATCTAGGTAGGGTCCCGTCCCAATCAGTATATTTCGGTAACAAGATCCACGTGGGATGCAATAACGTGTGATAGCGTCAGTATTACATATTTCTCACTTGCAGAGAAAGTGTCACACTACAGGCCACACAAACTATAATACTTGTTTTTCCGAAATCTTTCATTCCAAAATATTCATTTAGTGGAAGTGAACTAATCATCATGAACATACATCTATATTTAGGTAAAAATACTCTATGTTGCCATTCGATGACTTGGAAAAATGGATCTCAGAAGGAAAAGCCCTAAATTCTGAAACTAATGACATGTCGATATTGACACAGCTAACCACAAAATTGTTTCTGCCTTTGAAAACAATAAATGCTTGTTCAACAAACCTGAAAACAGGTTCTGGATAATATCTTTTTGAACTGAATTCTTTCAGGTTACAAAATGAGTTCAAATGCCGTCTCACTGCATGTAAGGCAAACGCTTGCCGGATGCAGCAGGACTTAAAACATATCCATCTGAATAAACTTAAGAATTCACTTCTAGTATGTGCTATTTGAAGTAATAAGGCAGTCACAATATCTCTCATGCTATCAACAAATAAACAGGACCAAACTATTGACAGGTGTTATAATAAGCAACTGACCTTAACGTTTGACATATTAGTGGCATTTTTATCACTTGTCATCATTTACACTGATGGAAAAGTGTTTTCTCATGAATTAAACTAGTTTTCCAGATTTGGTGACTTGGACTGTAAGTCAACCCAAATGAGAACCCACCTCCGGAGATGATGTATGTGAAGCTTGGTCAAGACCTATTACAGTGGCACAAGTTGCTGTGGTGAGAAGCCTTTCTGATGGCTGTGTTCATGATTGACCTCGATCGAAAATGTCAGTCATTACCAGCAGCAACAATTATGAAGTTATTGTATCATATCGGCAATACTTCAGTACACACTTGTAAGTTCATGACCTACTAATTGATGTGTATTAGGTGTTGATAAATGTCACTGATTGTAAAAATGTTTGTTTTCTCAGTAATAAAAAGCAAATTTGCAGTGGTTGCGCAGACCTTCAATGTTACCTAGTCACCATCTTCCCGAGGCAAGGGAGTGAACTGACTGTAGAAGTCCAGTTTCCACCCTTGCCGAACTAGACTGGAATTCCAGAGTGACATCTTGGCTGGAGTCTATGCACAGTCCAATCAAAATCGCGCAACGAACTAGACATCCGGTTCGTAAACAACATGAATTTCAACGTGCAGATTTCCGTCGACTGCAGAAATTGCAAACGTGTACTGCCAACTGGGCGTTGACAGATATTTTCCAAATCTTTTCATGTTTTTAATCATGGTGATCAAATGGTTTGATGCACTTCGCGAGGTAAGACCGTTTCCATTACAACATAGATCTTAAAGGGGCACTAATCTAACGCAATTCCCCGGGACTGGTTGTTGCCTTTGTTATTGTTTTTCCCCAGTGAGTACCCGGATGTACAGCAGAAATCTAGACTAGTTCGCGACCTCTGCTGCGCAATTCGTAAGCGCATCAGTCACTTTTATGGGTAGTAATAAGGGCGTATGGTCACATTGATCAACAAAATGAAACACAGTTTTCGAGATAATAAGGAAATGTAGGTATATTTGTGGGTAGCATCGGTAATGGTGACGAAGTTTTGATAAGTCACTTTCTTAGTAATTTTGCGATTTTCGTTTACACTATTTTGACTTGCAACACAAAGTAAATATTTCAGCTGAGCATTGCTTTTTTATAGTGTGTATATTTTTTTACTGTCAAAATATGTAACATTTTCAAATTTATTAAACGTCTAAATATTCAGTTATTTTACAAAGTGACTGAAAAACATTTCCATCTGTATTATTATGATAACGAATTCCAAACATTTTGATGTTTAATGTCATCACCAAGAGACTGAAAATGTTCCGTTGAAAAGTACATTTCTATGTTGTTTGGCTTCTAATCCTACATAATAATCTGTTGTGACTGAAATATTTACACATTTTATAAATTGCCTGAGAGAATCACATTTTACAAATTGACGGTAATATATACACGCTTACAAAGGAAAAGACCTGTGAAAAGAACGTCTATCGCGCATTGAAAAAATTCCCAACCAAGACGTAGAGAAACAAGAACGAATCGGTTCAAACGAAGGAAAACCAAATTTCAAATACCATTATTGCAACCTACCAAATTTATGTGTATAAATTTTAGGCAGCTTCCTTGGTCGAGGAGTGTATCCGTGAATATCCACACAAAGGAACAATATCCTACTCGTCTGCAGCTGTACAAAGAAACTTATTCGATGTCACGTGTCTCTGTAACAATCAAATATTTTAAAAGATATATATCGGTTCAGGATATTATAACCCGTGTTCCTTTCTCAACTGATCACTTAGATTGTTTCAGGTGTTTCACATAGGTGTCACGTCTCAAGGGTCGGCTGAGAAAGCCCACGTGACAACTATTTCAATAACGTCCACGGTTCCTAAAAAATCCATTGAGTGATAGATAACAATGAGCAATCAATCAACGTATTATTAGTTAACCCATTGAACAAAGTATGTTGTTTTTACATCGACACTTCACGCCATGATATGAGTGTATTCCCTTTGTTTTAGTAAACCTAGACATGTAAACACTCCCTTTTGACATATCCACTGTGCAAGATAACAGTGATTAATCAATCAACGTATTTTCTGTTAATCCTTTGATGACTAGGAACGATCCGTTGATTTACAAAAAAAGTAAATGAACTGATCATTCACCTCTTGCTGGGCTGCCACGTGCATATTACATAACACACATTTCACCTCACTTTAAACCTGGATTTAGATTGAATAATTACCCCAGACACAATAAATGCCAAATGGGAACCTTTGTCAGGTAATCTAAGTGGTGCTACCACTAATTGTACCTGTAATAAATTCATTAACTGAGCATCAAGTGAATGACGACAAATACACAAGTGTAGGGTTATACGAGAAAACGTGGAGGACAACAAGGGAGTAGTAATCGTATTATCGACGCAATCCGAAATCCGAAAGTGCTTTCACTGCATAGATACTTATTTTAGTATTAAACTATAATCATTTTGGGTATTTCCAAATGACGACATCCGATGAGCTCCGGCGTTCTTTTTATCTGTTTGTTTAGGCTGAAGAAATTAATTAACATGCGCCCTTTGTCGAAATCTTTATAGATCACAGTTAACCAATCAGTGTTTATGCAAAAATGCGTAAAACAAATATTGCCTCCAGCCTCCAAGTTTATTTAGCTGTCCTTGCAGACGGTAGCCCAGTCTCTGGTCACGCTCAGTTGCGTTGCGTATCATCCGGGTGCTCACGGGGAAAAAAACAATAACAAAGGCAACAACCAGTCCGGGGAATTGCGTTAGATCAGTGCCCCTTTAATTATCGATCAGATCGTCTTCACTGGGTGTCACAATTTTGTTCAAAGCAAATGCAAGTGAGATGAGAGGTGGAATCTGACTGGTCAATGGGAGGGACATAGAAGGGACATTACTCGTATTAGACACTGGTGGCGCTACGATCGAGCCAAGAAATTCCATCCTGGTTTGGTAAGGGTGGAAACTGGACTTTTGTAGTCAGTTAACTCCCTTGGTTCGGCAATATAGCAAATCACATATTCCCCAGTATATACATCTGAGGTGAAAGTATGGTTGTGAAAAGTTCAGACAAAGGCATCTAGCAGCTTCTTGTTGGTCTAGATATCTTCTTTTCTGGCATGATTAAGATTGTTAGGGTAACATCTTCTTTTTTACATTTAGAAATTACTTTGTCTAAAAGACACTTGTGTCTGACTTGTGCGTGACTTGTGTCCCAGTGTTGTATGTGCATTTGGTGATGTCCTGGAGGGTTTTGGTTCAACATTCTGGGGGCTGTTCTTATGTTCTTGTCTGAAGCATCACTTGGTAAATTATTCTGAGGAAACCTTCAGAAGGCTGAGAACAGTGATGATGAGGTTTGTAGCCAAGGGTGTAATGAAGAGAGCTTAAGTGAACCTTCACTCCTGTACCATCCTCATGCCATACAAGACAATAGCACTATCAGGTTCACTCTCATCTCCTGATAAAGTTGGGAATTGTATGCATACTGAACAAAAAAAGGAATCATGAATATTTTGGGGGATATGTTTTTGTAGTGAAGGCAGTGCACACACTTTCATAAAATATCCCCAAAAATATTCCTAACTCATTTGTTAACTGTGTACTAATGTGAATTTTGATATGAATATTTTTATCCAAAAATATCCATCATGATGATTTCCCTGTATCAACCATTCTGTAACTCCTCAGAATCTTTGCTTGTTGAGTACAATCAAGACTGAACCCTTGAAATCCCATATTACTCCATTCTCCCTCTTAAGTAATTTCATCACAAAATGCTTTTGTAAATAAATAATTATTTATTTTGATTCTTCACAAGAAATACATTCATTGTCAAAACTCCAATGTTTCTCTTCGGAAATTCTCTGTGTGGCACATATGATGTAAATCACAAAACATGTATGAATCATATACAAGAATATAACAGTGCGATCATGAGCAGAGTCCAGTTAGATGAACCACCATATATGTGATGCTACAAACCCACAATACATCATCATCCCATGACAACAAGTGATCCTACAACACTACAGCATACATGAACCTATTGTCACACCATAATATTACCATAATCTCCCTCTATGTCTCATTGTGAACATTCACAAATCAAAGACTTACATGGCTATATATATGTCACATAGGAAGAAAAGGAAATGATACTGTTTTATTCACAAAGTTCTGAAATGAATTACTTTCTTGATGGCATTAACATTTACAAGTCATGCCTATGAAACGTTCAAGGGTGAGTGAGTATGCTTTTATGCTGCGTTTAGCAATATTCCTGCAATATCACAGCAGGGGGACACTTGAAATGGGCTTTACACATTGTACCCATGTGGGGAAACAAACCCAGGACATAAGCATGACAACTGAACAATTTAACCACAACGCTACCCCATCGCCCCTAGTTTTCCCAGAAAAGATTTGAATAGGCATTCAAATTACCATTAAAACACACTATATTAAAAAATCCCTTACTTTTGGCACAATTTCTAACTTCCTACTTGGAATTCAGTGCAGGAAAATGTAGGATTCTATTGATGCATCTAGAAATACTCTAATGACATGCACAAAACTATAGCTCATTCAATCTACTGAGTATCACTAATGTGTAAGTAACACTTCTAAGACTAGACTGCTCAGAAATACCTCACTACATTATTTCCCCTTATTTCGCAAACATTAGTCTCAACAAGCTCAAAACCAATATTCTTGATATATTTATTTGTTATACTGAAGGTGACTGTCACAAACCACAAACAAACCTTGGTGCCAACTACTAATATCATTTCTAAACAGGCATATTAGCGAAACTGTGCAAATGAGCAAATTGTTGACAACTTTGCACACAAACACATAAAAAAGGTAGAATTCTACACAAGCATGTAGATGTTCCACACGTGACTACCTGCTTCAAACACCAGACTTTGAAATATGTGAGCAAGTGCAACACTTCACTGATGAATGCCCGCCCATTACAGACAATCTTACAGACAAACATGGCTTCACTACAATAAATATCAGGTATAGATTAAAATAAGAGAGATTACAAAAGATTGGAAATGACACCTCCACTAATGATCAAGTCATGTATCGGTTTCAGGGCAGGAAAGAAGACTACACCAGAGCAAAGGGTTCTGAATAATTATAGTTGTCACGATTGCTTAGAAGGAAAGGTTCTTCGCAATGGAGCCTAGTTTAAGTAGATGCATACTCACATATGACAAAGTAATAAACCATTCGATACCCATGTCAAATTGTAAAAGTTGAAGATAGTTTTTCTTTTTCTGTTTTTGTGTGCAAGTTTTATAAAAGTGTGGACATGTTGCAAATTTTCAATACAGATGTAATACTTCTTTACCTGGCTTGTTGGATGTGCAAGTAATGCACATATTGTGGAACCCACTCCTCCCCACCCATGCCACCAGAAGTGTTGTCACACTGTGCACACAGGCCGGCAGGGTACTGGGACCAACTCCTCCACACAGGCCAGCAGGGAACGGGGACCAACTCTTCCACACCGGCCAGCAGAAGTGTTGTCACACTGTGCACACAGGCCGGCAGGGTACTGGGACCAACTCCTCCACACCGGCCAGCAGGGAACGGGGACCAACTCCTCCACACAGGCCAGCATGGTACGGGGACCAACTCCTCCACACAGGCCAGCAGGGTATGGGGACCAACTCCTCCAAACAGGCCAGTAGGGTACGGGGACCAACTCCACACAGGCCAGCAGGGTATGGGGACCAACTCCTCCACACAGGCCAGCATGGTACGGGGACCAACTCCTTCACACAGGCCAGCAGGGTATGGGGACCACCTCCTCCAAACAGGCCAGTAGGGTACGGGGACCAACTCCACACAGGCCAGCAGGGTACGGGGACCAACTCCTCCACACAGGCCAGCATGGTACGGGGACCAACTCCTTCACACAGGCCAGCAGGGTATGGGGACCAACTCCTCCAAACAGGCCAGTAGGGTACGGGGACCAACTCCACACAGGCCAGCAGGGTACGTGGACCAACTCCTCCACACAGGCCAGCAGGGTATGGAGACCAACTCCTCCACACTGTGCACACTGGGTATGGGGACCAACTCCTCCACACAGGCCAGCAGGGTATGGGGACCAACTCCTCCACACTGTGCACACTGGGTACGGGGAGATGCAGGTATTACTCCAGATGTGGAGGCTGCAGCACGCCAATAATTATCCATCATCAGATTATCTACCGTATATGACCGTAGATAAGCCGATCTCACAGTTAAGCCAAGGTATTAACTTGGATCAAAATGTTATGTGCGGAACATACGCAGGACCTCCAACCTAAAACTATGTCTCCTAATGATCCGTCACCGGAAGTAGAATATCAACAAATCTGTATTGAATTACACGTTAATCAGGTCAAACCAGTAGACTGAGAATAACATGTGTACAGCTTAGTTTACGAGACAATACACACAGTAATCTTTATTCCGGCTATATATAAAACAATACGTAGCATAACAAGAAATACAATCATCTTGTCTTCTGATGTTTAATCGCAAATTTCACATTTTCATGGCAAAGTTTGTTTTAGACTTGATCCTTCACCTGAAGTGATACCATGTAGTTTTTTACCAACAGAATAAAAGTTGGATGAAAATGTAACCTTTACATAAGCTGAACCCTTTCTACAGAACCTTTTTTCTGGTCCTCAAAATTCGCCTTATCTAAGGTCATATACGATAATACAGAAAAACAGTTGTCATCAGAAGTTACACTGGTGGCAATCATTTTTAATACTAGTAAAAACTGGCAAGAACAACCTAATCTACACTTTCTAAATCAGAAAAAAATTCAGCAGTGCAAGTGAATTTTTCACATCTGCTACATAACAATCCCTTCTACTGATACCAAATGCAAAACAGAAGTAATATGTCCACACACAAAAACATGTTTGTTAAACAAATCCGTGATAATTTGATGGAAGGCTGTGTTATTGTTATTGCCAAATTCAAAATATGACTGCCAAAGTTCTAATAATGAAATATAACAAACAGTGCACATGACACAGGATGACATGATCCAGTGAGTGCAGATCTGTGTTCAGTGGACCATACATTTGTATTGCTGGAAATAGAACCTATCAAAGTGGACTGTTGTGTATGTACTAGTGGTATGACCACAGCTAGAAGTCAAGTTCACCTGAACAATGCCATCAGGGGATCAGCTGGACTTGCTTTCTACTTGGACACATTCTCATTTCCACCCCATATTTACAACCTCAGACAGAGCAACCCTTGCTTGGTTTACAAGGAAGACTTAGAACACTCAATAGTTTAAGACACTTTCATAGAAACTTTTTTTTAAATAATTCACACACATCTCTTGATAGGCTGTTAAAATTCACAACCAAAGCCAGACTCAAATGGATGGCACTGCAAGTTTTCCAAGATAAATTATGAAGACAAAGTGAAGGCAGAAATTCAATAACGTGAAAGTGTCTGCTACACAGTACAAGACAAGTAAAGTTATTTTGACACATAAATTTGGTAGAAATATGATAAAATGGTGGCAAACCCTACTTAAAAGTTTTATACTTGAGCAGGAATACAAAATTACTCATATTCCAAACAAAATCTTTAACTGTACTGTGCAAATTGATTAACATTGCACGCATGTTTTTGTGAAACTATTGGTACCCAGACAATTTTCTGCCTATACTGAGAGGATGATTTGGGAATTAGTGATAAGACCTCACCTGAAGTGGCTAGTTGATTATTAATGTAATGAGAAAAAGAAACATAAACAAAAGGTCTTAACAGAAACAGACCCCTCTCTGACTGAGCCATAGTTGCCTACATGATTAATGCTAAGGATGAATAACATTGCTTAAAGTGATTGATACACAAATGTGAATTGATGCACAACCAAGAATTAACTCGCATAACA
This sequence comes from Haliotis rufescens, assembly GCF_023055435.1. Lineage (NCBI taxonomy): Eukaryota > Metazoa > Mollusca > Gastropoda > Lepetellida > Haliotidae > Haliotis > Haliotis rufescens. Next base: position 51,242,135 of record NW_025963779.1, on the reverse strand, counting down.
TTCATGCTTTTGCTGTACATACTGGGCCCACAAAGACAATTTGGTTTAGTTTTCAAGCACTGTTGACATATGCACACACACAGATGTCAAAAAGATATTTCCCTTAAAAGCCCATACCCACCCTAAATACAAAATATGAATCTGGGTATGCAAACTTTTTCAAATTAAAAGAATGATAGAAAAAAATCTTTGTCACACTATAAAAGAAAAAAAAAAAAGAAGAAGCTTTCTTTTGCGCCTAAAAACTAATTCCTCTTCTTTGCAGGTAACAGGTTGCAACTTTCTGTTCCGAGTTACTTGCGCTTCCAGTTTCAACAGGGGACGCTGAGCAACACTCAACCTGCTCTTATGCAACACAGACGAATATGTACAGTATGGTATGGACATCATCATCAAAGAGCATCTCACAATGCACTGCTATTTACAGTACATCCCCCTTCTGCTATGCCATTAAAAACACAACTCATAAAATTATAATTATGTCATAAATAGGAATAAAAATACTTTATCTAATACTTTTAGTACCAAAAAAAATGCATCGTTAATACCATATTCATACAATGAAGACAAAGCTTGTTTCTCTCTCACTTGTAACTATGAATTCTGAGTCTTACTTCATGAAATCACTTAAAACGATCTTTGTCTCCAAACATGCCAAATGTATATGTAGGTTATTTCATGTGTCTTGTAATGCTCCTAATGGATTGTTTTCATGAATATCACATTGATATCATCAATATTATAACATTAAAAAGACTAACATTTAAAAATAATGTGACTGTATTTCAATAATGTCAACCACTTTGCTGCCTTGTTACATAAAGAGAAGCATGTTTCAAATTCATGTTCTGATGAAACTTTATCCTTTACTATCAATGGAGTTCTGATATTGAATACAGCTTCAACTGCAACTTAATAACATTTGTATATTAAAAACGGGAATTCGAGCACTTCATAATTTTCTCAATAAAAAAGCTTCAAATACCTCCCGAAATGAAGTATGTATGAAGTGAAGTGATTCTGATGTTGAAGTGGTTGGATGGATGGATTAAACATGTGCAGAGGTCTAGAGCTGCACTAATTATTTACACATGTAAGTTGTGGGAACTCCCGAGGCAATTTACACCAGAAAAGGTGCATAATGGACATCTACTTTTCTAAGTCTATCTCATTCCAAGAGGCACATAATGTTTCTGTCATACAAAGCTTTTGATTCATCTTGGACTACAACATTCACAAAGCATAACATCGTGCACATTATCACACATGAATGAAGATAACAAATAAACAGCTTATATTTTGTTCTGTAAATAACATTTGTTCCCCAGTTGTGGTAGCTCTACCACTCCCATCCATGGCAATGGATACACGATGTAACATTCTTGAGCAAAACAGGACAAAGCAGCATATGAACAAATTCTACACTTTTACAAACATATAAACATCCATGAATATATCAACAGGCACATATGGTCTAATGTAGATGAACACTGAAGTACTTGAAGCCTGTCAAATGTCCCCCTGTACAACCCCCATCCGACCCTGTAGAATATATGCAGAGCAAAATGCAATGAGGTCCCCAGTGAGATCCTAGGTTGGATGTTCATTAGGATCGCACATCCAGTGCATGCTTCTCGTGGCGCCGCATGATGTCATCCTCTTCATACACTGTCTTGGCCATCAGCCACACTGACCCATAACTCTGGGCTTTTGAGTTGATACACATGGTCATCTGGTTTGTCTCGAGACTAGCATCACACTCTATTGGGTGGAATGCATGTGTCATTCCTGGGTCTATAGAGCGAAACACTGTGATATTGCTTTCGATGAATTTCGTGTAGAGGTCCACGTCCTCTTTCCCCCAGCCCTCTATGCTGAGATCGAAGCCTCCTACTGACAACATGTCACTACGATACATGGCAGCAATACCGAAGCCAAACTGTCTCCAGTAGCCTGTGTCATGATGAAAGTCGTATGGCTTGATGAGACAGTTGTTGGTGCTGGTGCACACACAGTGCTGGCTGTCCTCCTGGCACACTGATGATGGGTCGAACTGGCTGAACACAATGGGGAAGTACACCTGGAAGCCTTGCTTTGTGTTCAGGCGAATGCGATTAAGGGCATCTCTCCTCAGAACAATATCCACATCCACAAAATACAACAATGCATCACTTTTGCATTTTGAAGCTCCCAACTCCAGTCCCCTACCACGATTGAAAGCACCGTTTGCTTGTATGATCTCGATGCTATTGCCACCATATTTTCTCTGATACTTCTGAAGCAGATCGATGCTCCGCTCTAAAGCCATGTCCTCCTTTTCACTGTTGAACAACACCACATGAAGATGCACATTTTCACCAGTTTTTAAACACACCTCCTCAATGTTTCGCATAAAGCGCTGAAATATTTTTAATCGTCCTGCAAGAGGCATTATCAAATGAATTGTTTCTTTTCTTTTGTCTAAAGCTTTCTGATCATCAGAGCCACCTGCTATTTGCCTGAACAAGTTCATCACTTGCCCCCCAACACTTGGCCTTGGATGATATTTGGGAATCTCCTCAGTAAACAACACATTCAGAAAGGATTGCTGCAAATAAGCATGGCGACGCACAGGCACTGTCATTTTGCGGCCTTTGTGTTTGCGATATATGAGCAATAAGTCAAGAATGTAATCTGCCCCAAATAAAGGGTTAGTCCTCCTATAACCATACAGTATTTCTTTAAAATCTATAGTCCTCCCTCTCTGGCGGGCGTTTTTATTCACTAACTGCATGACTTGCATCACAACATCATCCAAAGCCCCGGACAAGGATGCCTCCATGCCCCGCTTTGGATTCAAATGATTATGAGAATATATTGGCTTTTTCAAAAAGTCCCAAGTGAGCACCTCCTCCTCTGATTTTGGTGGATACTTATTGAGCGAGGGCAAGATGCCCAGCTTGTCGTCCACGATGTTGGACTTCTGCAGTCCAAGCAGCTGCTCCATCATGGTGACCTCGCGCACAAGCTGCAGCTCTTTCTGATGCAGGTTCATGATGATGGTTGACTGGATATGGTTGTAGATGCGGTACTGATACACAGGGTCCTTCACTGGGTGCAGGGTCACAGCCTTCTCCACCTCCTTGCTCTTCAACGTCTTCTTGAACGATCCCTTGTCCTCTTTGTAGTTCTGGTACAGAATCTGCTGCATCTGAAACAACATAGGTGTGTTCATGTACATAATCATAATAACATACATGTGCTAGCTCAACAAAAATGCTAAAGCCATCAACCTCAACTGAGGAGTGAAATGTGGCTTTGAAAAGAATCCCATTTGTATGATGATTTTCAGGATTTGAACAAACAACCAGTCTAAACTTCCTCACCATCTCTTGAGTATACCCAAAGCATCTAATATCAGCTACAAACCTGGATTTATTTACACAATACAATTGGCCCTTCTTAAAAGGACTTATTTGTGACCTTAGATTCAAATGCATAGGGTTGATGTCTTGACTCGGCATATTTTCCCTGCTACATGGCAACAGCCTCTTACAAGCATTGGTCATTGGGGACATAAAGTATTCTGTACATCAGATACTTGTGACTTAGAATAGTATCAGATAGCGGAGGCTTGGACTTCGCTGTGACCAGAACAATGAACACTATACCTAGGGTCAGTCACAGAGGATAATCTGCTGTGTATGACAACAACTATGGTGTGGTGGACACACACAGTAAGTGTGACTGTTCAACTGCAGCTGGACATTACTCTTCCTTCATTATGACCAAGCATACAGCCAGCCAACGTTGAACATTGTGACTGAGCACTACTGGAGTGTAAACAATGCACCGCCACCCTGGTGCAATACAGGAGGAGTAGATGCAACAATGAGTTTTTTCTTATTTTTTTCTAAACAAGTCCAAGCCAATTGCATTGGGGGTTGAAATAAAACTTTTGGGTGATTACAATAAAACAGTTGTATTGCAAACTTCAATTTACATGTTGTTTAACAAGACATTTACACAAATGTACAACAGAATTTATATAGAATGACTAGGCAATGCTCAAAGAATTCATAAACCTATCTAAACATTAATTATTACTGAAAATGATTTGATGCAGAAGGTTTGCTAATGGGAGCTGCATGAACGCTGCATTGTGTGAATTTGAGCCCTTCACCATCATCTGATCTCACTGAAAAATTTCAAGATTTCTAGTTGTCATGAATAAAATACAAAACATCTTCAGTATGTTCAATGAAGGTAAAGTTAAATTTCCAGTGAAACGCCATGCTCTGTCAACTAACACTGCCCCACAACATGTGAAAATGATAAACCTTCCAGTTTGTTTTAGGCCATTAGCTACAGCTAAATCATGTATTGCCTGACTCAGGCTTGTCTGTTGCACTTCTTACAGAGCAATCACTCCAACCAAGCTGGCAATGTTTTCATTACTGGTCCATACCTCTTCACTTGACCTATGTTTGAAGGGATCCCTACCACAAGTTGTCTTGTGCCTACACAAGCTGTGTACAAAGGTTAGATGTCTTACACATGGACACTGTGTTCCGCTCCACCATACACAAACTTTCACCTCAGGGTGTGCTATTTACTACTGACTCAAGTGTTACTACACTTGTGTTCATCAAAAAGCTAGGGTAGGTTACATCTTATGTAAACTGACATACGATAACTTAGCCTAACACCACCTATGCAAGTAGGTATAGTAGAACAAGTTAAAGAACACCCACAACTGGAAGGATGTTTGCATACCAATCAGCTATGACAGATGAACTAGTCATATGAAAACATTGGGTGTTCTTTAACTTCTTTTGAATAGTATACATATGTACCAATTCAATATTCCTGCTCAAATTTGAAATGTCAAATTTGGGTTGAATGACCAATATGTTTGTATACTGCTAATGTCTGCTATATCATTCATAAGAAGGATCAATCTGATAAATACAATTCTTCATTTTTTGGTCTTCTTTCAAACCCAACCACAACATGTCCCATGCTGAATTCCTGGCCTAATGAGGAGCAGTCCAACCCTTCAAATATTGGGATAAGCAAGACTTGTATAGAATTGTGTCCACTCAAGGCAACAATGCGGGTAAATGTGCAGCACATTGAGGGCTGCTGGAAGCACTTGGCCGTCTGCTCCTGGCCTACATCGGGTGACGGCGGCGGCACAGTACAATCCTGGCAATGTGGTAGAAAACAGTAAAGAGAGCCCTAACAGTGGAGTGGGAGGCAAGTGACAAAGAATGCCTTTACTATTACATGGAAGCACATGGGCAACCCTTGCACTCCCCACATGTGTGTTCCACCTTCTGTTTGGCCTGGCCACTTGCTGCTGTGTAGCTTCCTTTACAGCAGCAGGATGGCCTACTTCAGATCCATGCAGACAAGATGACCAACTACAGAGCTGCATGGCTTATATGTCTTTCACGGAAATGTCATTTGAACCTAGGTATACATATCCTCCATGATAGCAGTTAGACCCTGCCAATATAACACTGGAAGTAAGTTGCCCTTGAATGCCAGCCAAAAGGAACACATGGCTGGCTTAGCTAGCATTTCATCACACTTCATTCTGTGTTCAACTTAGGTCTGTTTGTCCACACACATAACCTTAGCTGTTATATTAGTCTGTCTCACAGTCCCTGAACCATAATAATTTCCCCTCTATCCAGCCCTTACTGTAATGCTATGGCTCTAATTGAAGCAAGTCTAGATTTTCACTAGGTTATGAAACTCCCACACACAGGGGCTCTTTTTTAATTGAGGGGCAGTTGTTTGTTGCGTTAGTCTGCAGTTTGATGGACAGCATCTCATAACACTTCATCAATGTTCAACTCAGACCTGTTTTTCCATACACTTGCCTAAGCTGATATGTTCACATTAATCCAGACCATGAACTTCACATACCCACACTTTGTGTGACACTTCTCATATGACATTAAATTAATCATCATAATACGTGGACTACTGATATTGCTTTCAACTTTAAACGCTGAGAGACAAACTGCCGATTCGTAAGTTGTACCACATGTGAGGTTATAACTTATCGCATGAGAACATCATGAAACAAACTCTTGATGTTCAACCTTCTAATATGGTGCATTTCCAAGGATCTTTTATGGCTTGAACATAAGACCTCTGTTTAAAAACTTAATGAAAACTTTTTTCACATTTCACACATTTACAAGTGTTCGGGATATTCCTCGTTCACCAGAGGTGAGTTCATATCAGTTTGTACATCTCAACATGAAAGCTAAATGAGCATAGACTTAAGGAATATTATGTATAGAAAAACAGACATATTTCATTTCAACTACATATGGGTCAGCAATTGCCATCTAAAAAACACTCATTTCGTGTAATTTCGAAATTATGGAAGCAATGAAAAGTTCAGGTCATGGACTTTCAGACACATGTTTTCAATGTAATTACTTCTAAAAAAAACCTCACTTTCTGCAATGTTTGGATATTGTTAAACTTCCTTGATGGATGTTATCCATTGAGTCTTAATTAGGCAACACTATTTTCCTTTATGGTTAACAGATTTTACTGTGCATAGCACTATACTCATTGAGTTGATTATCAAATGTGACACCGAAAACAGAAAGTCAAGTTAATCCTTTTAGTACACTATGTGGTAAAAAAAAGTGTACATTGTATATCTTGATGTATGTTTGTTGTCAATTCTGAACAGTAATTTTGACGAAATCTAGTGTGAACTGATTGGCAGATTGCACCCACTCACCATTATTTAAAGCACCCATAATCAGATTGCCCCAAATGATACCTTGAAATAATCATTAGTTGTCATAGAATGGATACATATATAAAAAACGCCATACAAAGCAAGGGTCCGGAAACGGTCATATGCCCCGGACATGTCCCATTTGGAATCTCAAATGTCCGGTTTGAAATATTTCTTACCAGACATTTAAATTTTTCTGTCCAGACATTCTTAAATTTTGACCGAACATTCTTAAATTTTGACTGGACATTATCTACAGTTAGGACTGAGCAGCTTCTGTCTCCAGTTGTAACACAATAAAGATCATCTACACTGACAAGCTTTGTTTGTTTTGATTACTGTAAATACATCGTACCTACATGACAGTCCAAGTGGTCAATCACTGTAATAGGCAATAAACTGAGATCAGTCGAGCGGATCTGCCAAACCCTCAAAGTCTGGACAATCATTTTGTAAGTCGTGGTTAACGACTTTCACTTGGTTGACATACAATGAGGATGTTCAGGTAAAAGGAATTTTATTGTTTTCAGTCATATATTGAATCTTGATCATCTGCCATTTTGTTTTCTGTGACGATCGATATATTTTTAGTACAGATGAAAAAGATATTCAAATAACTATCGCTATCAACGATATTTTAGTATTTGTGGTCATATTATCTGTCTTGTTTATAAAAAGTCTTTAGTTTTAAATAAAATCTTTTCCCGTGAGGTCACGTGATAACCAAATATGGGATATAGTCTCGATCCAAATGTAATAACGCATACACTCAAGCAGATACAACTCATGAATATTAATTAGAAGACTGACCGTTCACTATGGAACAAATCAATATTATAACAGAAATAAATGTATGTTTTCCATGTAATTTTAAAATGCGGAACACGATTGAACGACTTTGACCCTAGACCGACGCTACGACGATGGAAGGGCAGGCGAAACAGGCAGATAGATGATACAGGAAAAGTTATTAATATGGCCTTGTCATTTGTTATTAATATTCATATTTATGTATGTAAATAAAACAACATGAATATCGGTGTTTATATTGTTTACTTCATCATATTATGAATACGTAACAACTTGTAATATGTGTGAAAAGTCGTACTAAAATATGCTATTTGAAGGGGGCGTGGCCTAAATGCAAATGTCCGATTGGGATTTTAAATTTTCCGGACCCCTAATACAAAGACTCATAAAAAGTCATATCTGTTGTAGTTTGACCATTATATGTCTACATATTGTTTTTGCATTCGAAACTGCAAGACTGCAGGAAGCCTCAAACGCTGACACATGAAAATATTCCTTACGTAACATATCTGGCAGAATACCAAAATGCTATGCTTATGGTTATTTTTTGTTTTTAATGTGTAGAGTAAATGGTGCATCTAAAATAACAATATATTAGAATATATTATTCCTGGGACAATAATAGTTTCTGATACAATTTCTTCCAATCACTGCCTCAAAATCCTTTTCAGTTATAATTTTGGGTACATTGGTACAAAATGTGTGTACAGCTGATTGCTATTTCTGGCTTAGTTTCAGAGACAGATACACATGGTAATCTTTATCTCATGATATAAAACAATGGCAAGCATAACAGGAAATACAACTGAAACTGAAAATCATCCTGTCGAGTGATGTTTTATCACAAATTTCACATTTTCATTGACAAAGTTTATTGTTATCTCCTATTTGTTCACCTGAATGTGAGTGAGTGAGTTGGGTTTAACACCGTTTTTAACAGTATTAGTTAGCTCAAGCGTGTCAGCTCAAAGTGGGAGGAAAGCCCGAAGTGATGCAGGTCTCAGACGTTTACCACTTCGGTGAAACCCACGAGCACGGGTATGGTGCTGACAAACCTAGAAACATTATCAGGGCGAATCAGGATTTGAAGCCACAATCATAGGTTTCTGGTGTGCCCAAGGGACGCAACTCTGCACAGCAAATCGCAGCGCCTTAAGACTAGGCCACCCGTGCCCCCTGAAGCAATATGATATATTTTTGACTGTACAAAATATACAAATAGCTATTTCCCTGAAACTTGAACCCAAGAGTGGAGGCTGCTAACTCAGTATATATAAAAAAAACAACCAAAAAAACCCCCGTAATCAATTAGTTTCAGAGGGTCAAAATATGAATAAGTTGTTGTGTAGCATAATATTTGTTCTTCTAATTGTCATCAAGTTCTATGAGTTTCCTGGATGTTTACTACCTTTAATACAATATATATATATATACATATATATATTTGCACGTCTAAACTGTGTTCATAAATAATTTCCCACTTTATGAGCTGGTGACGTGACCCCTGTAGGATACATAGGAAACGTACTTTCAACTGTGTAACCAAAATATATCAAAACCACCGAAATAATGACTAAATAGCCATTTGAAGTCAAGATTTAGTTTTTTACTATCAGTGACCCCTTTAATTCATGACCAATGTTAAGAAGACCATGCACATACATTAATAAGCTACCTATTTCAAGGGAATCATCAGGGTACTCCTGATTCAACCCTGATTCCAAAACTATTTATGTAACTCCGCCTGTCCTAAGTATATCAGTGAAGGCTCAGTTCTCTATGTTAGATGTGTGCAGTGGACAGAGACTGTATTAATGATGCACCTGGTCAGTTTTTATCTGAAAGTTTAACAGTTATTGTTGCAGGTGTAACTTTCTGTTTTCCCAATACTCAAAAAGAGCAGACATTAAACAAAAATATATCTTTTCTTTTTTTATATTATTTTCTTTTGATGGCCTTTTGCTCAGGTTGGGCACCTTAAGGCAAGAAAGTGAGAAACAATTTAGGTACATTATATGGTTATGCTTCTGGTTTGTTTTCTCTTTCCTATTCTTCAGTGTGGAACATACAAGCATTGTTATGCAACCCACATTACTAATCACATATTGAGAGAGTTCGGGCAACCCACATGATGTCAGGTCTGTGTTGGAGACGTGGCAGTGATATTGTTTTGTGACCGCCCTGTACTGAGGCCAGGTCAGGACGTCCACCCGATGCCATAGGCCATGTCATTGCCCATCCCCAACCTCCTGCCATGGGACCACATTACAACCATGGTGAGCCCTATACAACACATTCCATAAGAAACATCTTTGAAACATTTTCTTTCAATATGATCCCTATTTACTACCTGATCTCCTGAATGAGGGAGGTCTGTTGTTGGCAAGCTCAACCATGAGCCCCCTGTGCACTCATGATAAGATGGTCACTAAGAAGACTCCAAGACTTGGCTTAGTTATGAAAAGGTTCTGCTCAATATTGAATATTAAGTGATAAGTTGCTATTGATCACTATCAATACTGCTCTTGGTCAACACTCTCTTTAATAGCTAGCACAATTTCAAACCAAACATTCTGATTAATAAGCGTACCATCCACAAGTGTATACCGCTTCAATTTTACACTACAGCAGGTACATGAAAGTCATGTACTGTAACATTCTGTGCCATGCACGACCACCACTACTTACTGAACACTGACTGTACACGACCACCACTATTTACTGAACACTGACTGTACACGACCACCACTACTTACTGAACACTGACTGTACACGACCACCACTACTTAATGAACACTGACTGTACACGACCACCACTACTTAATGAACACTGACTGTACACGACCACCACTACTTACTGAATACTTAATGTACACGACCACCACTACTTACTGAACACAGACTGTACACGACCATCACTACTTACTGAATACGACCACCACTACTTACTGAATACTTAATGTACACGACCACCACTACTTACTGAATACTTAATGTACACGACCACCACTACTTACTGAACACTGACTGTACACGACCACCACTACTTACTGAACACTGACTGTACACGACCACCACTACTTACTGAACACTGACTGTACACGACCACCACTACTTACTGAACACTGACTGTACACGACCACCACTACTTAATGAACACTGACTGTACACGACCACCACTACTTACTCAACACTGACTGTACACGACCACCACTACTTAATGAACACTGACTGTACACGACAACCACTACTTACTGAACACTTAATGTACACGACCACCACTACTTAATGAACACTGACTGTACACGACCACCACTACTTACTGAACACTGACTGTACACGACCACCACTACTTAATGAACACTGACTGTACACGACAACCACTACTTACTGAACACTTAATGTACACGACCACCACTACTTAATGAACACTGACTGTACACGACCACCACTACTTACTGAACACTTAATGTACACGACCACCACTATTACTGAACACTGACTGTACACGACCACCACTACTTAATGAACACTGACTGTACACGACCACCACTACTTACTGAACACTTAATGTACACGACCACCACTACTTACTGAACACTGACTGTACACGACCACCACTACTTACTGAACACTTAATGTACACGACCACCACTACTTACTGAACACAGACTGTACACGACCACCACTACTTACTGAACACTTAATGTACACGACCACCACTACTTACTGAACACTGACTGTACACGACCACCACTACTTAATGAACACTGACTGTACACGACCACCACTACTTACTGAACACTTAATGTACACGACCACCACTATTACTGAACACTGACTGTACACGACCACCACTACTTACTGAACACTGACTGTACACGACCACCACTACTTACTGAACACTGACTGTACACGACCACCACTACTTACTGAACACTTAATGTACACGACCACCACTACTTACTGAACACTGACTGTACACGACCACCACTACTTACTGAACACTTAATGTACACGACCACCACTACTTAATGAACACTGACTGTACACGACCACCACTACTTACTAAACACTGACTGTACACGACCACCACTACTTAATGAACACTGACTGTACACGACCACCACTACTTACTGAACACTTAATGTACACAACCACCACTTCTTACTAAACACTGACTGTACACGACCACCACTACTTAATGAACACTGACTGTACACGCCCACCACTACTTACTGAACACTTAATGTACACGACCACCACTACTTACTGAACACTGACTGTACACGACCACCACTACTTACTGAACACTGACTGTACACGACCACCACTATTACTGAACACTGACTGTACACGACCACCACTACTTACTGAACACTGACTGTACACGACCACCACTACTTACTGAACACTGACTGTACACGACCACCACTACTTACTGAACACTGACTGTACACGACCACCACTACTTACTGAACACTGACTGTACACGACCACCACTACTTACTGAACACTGACTGTACACGAACACCACTACTTAATGAAAACTGACTGTACACGACCACCACTACTTAATGAACACTTAATGCACACGACCACCATCACTTAATGAACACTGACTGTACACGACCACCACTACTTACTGAACACTGACTGTACACGACCACCACTACTTAATGAACACTGACTGTACACGACCACCACTACTTAATGAACACTGACTGTACACGACCACCACTACTTACTGAACACTTAATGTACACGGCCACCATCACTTACTGAACACTGACTGTACACGACCACCACTACTTACTGAACACTGACTGTACACGACCACCACTTTTTACTGAACACTGACTGTACACGACCACCACTACTTACTGAACACTGACTGTACACGACCACCACTACTTAATGAACACTTAATGCACACGACCACCACAACTTAATGAACACTGACTGTACACGACCACCACTACTTACTGAACACTTACTGTACACGACCACCACTGCTTACTGAACACTGACTGTACACGACCACCACTACTTACTGAACACTGACTGTACACGACCACCACTACTTAATGAACACTGACTGTACACGACCACCACTACTTACTGAACACTTAATGCACACGACCACCACAACTTAATGAACACTGACTGTACACGACCACCACTACTTACTGAACACTGACTGTACACGACCACCACTACTTACTGAACACTTAATGTACACGACCACCACTACTTAATGAACACTTAATGTACACGACCACCACTACTTAATGAACGCTTAATGCACACGACCACCACTACTTAATGAACACTGACTGTACACGACCACCACTACTTACTGAACACTTAATGTACACGACCACCACTACTTAATGAACACTGACTGTACACGACCACCACTACTTACTGAACACTGACTGTACACGACCACCACTACTTAATGAACACTGACTGTACACGACCACCACTACTTACTGAACACTTAATGCACACGACCACCATCACTTAATGAACACTGACTGTACACGACCACCACTACTTACTGAACACTGACTGTACACAACCACCACTACTTAATGAACACTGACTGTACACGACCACCACTACTTACTGAACACTGACTGTACACGACCACCACTACTTACTGAACACTTAATGTACAGGGCCACCATCACTTACTGAACACTGACTGTACACGACCACCACTACTTACTGAACACTGACTGTACACGACCACCACTACTTACTGAACACTTAATGTACAGGGCCACCATCACTTACTGAACACTGACTGTACACGACCACCACTACTTACTGAACACTGACTGTACACGACCACCACTACTTAATGAACACTGACTGTACACGACCACCACTACTTACTGAATACTTAATGTACACGACCACCACTACTTACTGAACACTTAATGTACACGACCACCACTACTTAATGAACACTTAATGCACACGACCACCACTACTTACTGAACACGACCACTATCACTTAATGTACACGACCACCACTACTTACTGAACACTTAATGTACAAGACCACCACTACTTACTGAACACTGACTGTACACGACCACCATCACTTAATGAACACTTTATGAACACTTAATGTTCATGACTACCATCACTTAATGAACACTTGACTACATGACCACCATCACTTAATGAACACTGACTACATGACCACCATCACTTTATGAACACTTAATGTACACGACTACCATCACTTAATGTACACGACCACCATCACTTAATGTACACGACCACCATCACTTAATGTACACGACTACCATCACTTAATGAACACTGACTACATGACCACCATCACTTAATGAACACTGACTGTACACGACCACCATCGCTTTTGAAAATGTTTTTGTAAGTTATGTGCAGGACTTGCTGAAGACAGTGACATGATTTCACTGCCAATAGTTGTGATGTACATATATATATTGTTGATGAATAGATCTCAGGAGTGAATCTGGCCAAGGAGGAAAGTTAGTAAGTTACAACAGCAAGCAGACCCAACCTAACATTATACTGTCACCTCCCCACTACACTCAATATACAACTGAGGACAAAACGTTATTAGATTTGTTGCAACCTAACTATATATGTTTATATGTTCCAGTCCGGACATATGCTGACTGACTGAATGACAAGGCTCCATGACCGAGTGGCAGCTTATCGCCAGCAGATCTGTTTGCTGGGAGACCCAGGTTCCACTTGTAACAACAAAACATGTAACACAGAAGGTGACAGTCTACCCCTGGGCTGATTGCTGCTGCACTGTGTACACTGTGTACAGTGGCAGAGCAAGGAAATGCAATAGACACCGGTGGAGTGACAGACAGTTGTTTGTCCTGTACTTACTGAATGAACAACCTAGACTTGCTTCCTGACTCCCACATGGAGTGAGTGTACAATCTAGACTTGCTTCCTGACTCCCACATGGAGTGAGTGTACAATCTAGACTTGCTTCCTGACTCCCACATGTAGAAAGTGTACAATCTAGACTTGCTTCCTGACTCCCACATGGAGTGAGTGTACAATCTAGACTTGCTTCCTGACTCCTACATGGAGTGAGTGTACAATCTAGACTTGTTTCCTGACTCCTACATGTAGTACATGTATCTAGACTTGCTTCCTGACTCCCACATGTACTGAGTGTACAATCTAGACTCGCTTTCTGACTCCTACATGTAGTGAGTGTACAATCTAGACTTGCTTCCTGACTCCTACATGTACTGAGTGTACAATCTAGACTTTCTTTCTGACTCCCACATGTAGTGAGTGTACAATCTAGACTTGCTTCCTGACTCCCACATGTAGTACATCTAGACTTGCTTCCTGACTCCTACATGTACTGAGAGTACAATCTAGACTTTCTTCCTGACTCCTACATGTACTGAGAGTACAATCTAGACTTTCTTCCTGACTCCCACATGTAGTGAGTGTACAATCTAGACTTGCTTCCTGACTCCTACATTTACTGAGAGTACAATCTAGACTTGCTTCCTGACTCCTACATGTACTGAGAGTACAATCTAGACTTTCTTCCTGACTCACACATGTAGAAAGTGTACAATCCAGATTGCTTCCTGTATACTACATCTTTCACCACTGACTCCATGACAAAACCCTCTCAATACCCATATAAGGTAGGGCATAGATCTGTCAATGAAAAATACACAAACATATTCTCCACACACAGAAATTTATCCAAAAGTTTAATCCCTGTATTTACGACAATCTGTATTCTGACGAAAGTTCATTATCACAAGAAATCTACCCCAAGAGACTTGCAAAATGATTTCAACAATCTGTATGGAACCCTGCTACAAGACAGAGCTCTGGACGTGACAGAAGTTTGATAAAAATACCTGCAGTGATAAGGCTATCAATATTTTTTTTCTGTGATTCCCATCTCCTTCCTGCCCTGTCTTTTCATTGCAAAATAACAACAAGTTTTCTTATCTTAGTTCCTCTCCCATGGAAACTTATGCCCCAATTTAATACTCCTACAGTTGCACGTCTTTTTTTAAATTTCGCCCGTCCAATCCCTAGCAGGTTGGAGATGTGAAACACATAAAAAAAATATGGATAGCCTAAAGTGCAGTACATTCACCTCAAGTAGCTTGATCAAGACAGATACAGTGTTCCCTCGCTATTGCACCCTTTTTCATAGCTGTAACTTGGTTATATAGCACATGGTTTAATAAACTCAAGTTTCACACTGACACTATGTTTTTCCCCATCTCAAAAAACATTATCAGCTGATCACCGCAAGCACGTAACAATGGAAATACTAGTCAACAAATCCAAACTAAGTACACAATTTAATCCCATTATTATACCATCTGGTTATAAAAACGTGTCCATTGTATAGCTGGACTTATGTTTGTAATATTTTGTAATATTCAAAATTTCATTCAATATTGTTTGTGAAGTGATTGGTAGATCGCACAACTCACCGTTATTTACAGCAACCATTGTCAGATTATCGTTAGTAATGCCTTGAGACAAACTTCAGTTGCCAGAGAATGGATACATATATCATATATGCCATACTTTGACTCATCAATAGGCATATTTGTGGCAAGTTGATTATGATATGTCAACATAAAGTTTTCACAATCAAAATATATGTAACACGGGAAGTCCCAACATTGACTGGACAGATTGTTCCATATGTTAAAAAATATCCTGCAATAGCAATCAGCTGTACCAAAGTGCTAAGTTTACGAAAATAACACAATATTGGAATATATTATTCCTGATAAAATAATAATTTCTGATACAATTGCTTCCGACCTTTGCATCAAAAGTCGTTAAGTTGTATCATTGGGTACTTTTTAACTGAAAACGTGTGTACAGCTGATAGCAATTTCCGGCTTAGTTTTCGATAAAATACACACGGTATAGTTTTCGATAAAATACACACGGTAATCTTAATCTCTGCATATAAAACCATGCCTTGGAGTCCAGGAAATACAATCTAATTGGTAAATCATCATGTCTAGTGATGTTTAATATCAATTTTCAAACAAGATTGTCATACCTGTTCGTTCACCCAAATTCGCTGAAGGGATAAGATGTGGTTTTTTTACTGCACATAACACTCGATAAAATTTTTTTCACACTATGAATCATAAACAACTATTCTAATCTTTTTTCAAACTCTAAAGCATGCAGCATTTGGTGTCATTATTACTTACAAAACACAATGTTCCTGTTTTTTTAACTTCTTTCGCTCCATCGGATTCTTAGACAGATGAATCATAGCTATTTAAAGTTTGAACAAACATCAAGCTGCAAACACAAAGCTGTGATATGAGATAGCAGGTAATTATCACCTGGCTGAGGCATGTGTAAGAAGGATCTACCAACCCATACCTGACAACAGCGGCTTCACAACCTACACGATACAGGAACAACACTGGCTTCACAATCTACATGGTACAGGAACAACATCAGCCTCACAACCTACAGAAAATAGCAAAAACACTGGCTTCACAACCTACACGATATGGGAACAACACTGGCTTCACAACCTAGACGATACAGGAACAACACCAGCTTCACAACCTACATGATACGGGAACAACACCGGCTTCACAACCTACACGATACGGGAACAACACCGGCTTCACAACCTACACGATACAGGAACAACACCGGCTTCACAACCTACACGATACAGGAACAACACCAGCTTCACAACCTACACGATACATGAACAACACCGGCTTCACAACCTAGACGATACAGGAACAACACTGACTTCACAACCTAGACGATACAGAAACAACACTGGCTTCACAACCTACACGATACAGGAACAACACTGGCTTCACAACCTAGACGATACAGAAACAACACCGGCTTCACAACCTACACGATACGGGAACAACACCGGCTTCAAAACCTACACGATACAGGAACAACACTGGCTTCACAACCTACACGATATGGGAACAACACCGGCTTCACAACCTAGACGATACGGGAACAACACCGGCTTCACAACCTACACGATACAGGAACAACACCGGCTTCACAAGCTAAACGATACAGGAACAACACCAGCTTCACAACCTACACAATACAGGAACAACACCGGCTTCACAACCTACACGATACAGGAACAACACCGGCTTCACAAGCTAAACGATACAGGAACAACACCGGCTTCACAACCTAGACAATACAGGAACTCCAACAGCTTTACAACCTACACGATACGGGAACAACACCGGCTTCACAACCAACACGATACAGGAACAACACCGGCTTCACAACCTAGACGGTACAGGAACAACACCAGCTTCACAACCTACACAATACAGGAACAACACCGGCTTCACAACCTACACGATACAGGAACAACACCGGCTTCACAACCTACACGATACGGGAACAACACCGGCTTCACAACCTACACGATACATGAACAACACCGGCTTCACAACCTACACGATACGGGAACAACACCGGCTTCACAACCTACACGATACGGGAACAACACCGGCTTCACAACCTACACGATACAGGAACAACACCGGCTTCACAACCTACACGATACGGGAACAACACCGGCTTCACAACCTACATGGTACAGGAACAAAACCAGCTTCACAACCTTTAGATACGGGAACAACACCGGCTTCACAACCTACTTGATACAGGAACGAGGGCAGATACTGGTCATTGTATCCTAATTGCGTAGATCAATGCTCATGAAGTCAATCACTGAATTGTCTGGTGAAGACTCAATTAATAACAGACCACTGTCAAAAAGCTGGAATATTGCTGAGTGTGGCGATAAACAATAAAAAAAAGAACAAATATAATCTGGTTCCATCTCAAATCTGCTCAACCTTTACTATATTGTTCACAAGGTACAGATGGGATTGTCATTGGTTGAATTTGGTATCACAAATTCCTGTGTGAATGTCTTCTAAATGTATCTTTGAACTCAACTGCTGCTAATCCTGCCATTTCCAGGAGGTACCTACCCACCAGAGTGAGGCCTCTTCAACATCCTATCGCATCCATCTTACCGTTCTATACCCTTTCCACCGAAACAATGACAAATAACCCTCATCTAACAATTAACTTTTTAAAATGCCACCATGTTATGGGATAATGTCAACTCCCTTATGCATGAGGGGCATGGACATCATATGTTACATTCAGGTTAGACTGTGCTGTAAAAAATGCCATAAAACTATAGACTCAGTAATGTCATGCTGATCCACAGCAACTCTCAAAATGAGAGAGCAAGCCAGTGGGAGTGAGTGGGTGTGAGGGAGGGAGGGAGGGAGGTCACATCTGAAAGTCAGTCTTCTCTTGTTGTCACTGATGTAAGTATAGGTTAGACCATGAGGACCCAGTGACTAATCGTTAAAATGGTATTAAACCACTTAAACCATGTCCAATATTAATGGCACCTAAAATGCTCAAAAACCATTGTTTTGTGAAAGGTAATTTGAAAGATATTCAGGAACTCTATGCCGATTTTGCCGATTTGGGCTATGAAATGCATGTCCCGGGGCAAGTATACCATTCATTTTGGACCAACTCAAGTACATTTATCAGTAACCTAAATATTACTTGCCCATGTTGATGGGCCTATAATGAGCAAACATAGCCCTGATCAAGATAATAGTAAAAAAAATTCTATCTGTTCGTTTCATTGAACGAAAATCTACAAAATCACAAGTACTGTACAAATACTAGAATGCATAGCGTAACATACTGTATAAAAAATGTATAAAACACATTTCACAGTTCATAAAGGGATAAGCAATTGGTACTGATGTAAGTAAATATTCAGTTGTTAATTTCATACCATTTCTCCCATGTCGCTGTGGCAGAAGACTACATTCGTCAGCCTTCGGTGCGAAGTTTGTGGGTTTAAATCCCGCTGGTGACAAACATTTTTCACAAAATTGTTTTATCATCAAGATAAATGATATGGGAAAGAAGAAGTTCCGTCACTGCCAAGTGGTGTTTAACTAACAATTCAGTTAGTTAAACCACGGTCAAAGACAAAGGAGCCATGGTTTAACTACAGTTCACCTTCAGCAGTTCTTGTGACTACCTGGATGACCCAATCCCCGACAAGGATGGTGTCCAGGCTCCCTATTCTGTCCCTGAATACTGGCTGGGGAACAATAGTCCATGTGAAATGATAGTGCCCTACTTTGACAAGAGTCTGATAACATACATAGCAACCTTAATAATGGCCACTAGGTCCTCAATGGACCACAATACATTTTTATACAACCAACACCTTTATTGATGGCAAGACTTAAGATCCTTGGGTCAGCCAATTTCATGCCCTAACTTTCAATGTCAGGGCCACTGTGCAACATGTTTTTATGTATAAGCACTGGCAAATGGTTCGTTGATGTATTGGATATTTGGTATGTGTAGTCTCAAAGGATTTAATGTGCTGGAAGACTGTTTTCCACAATATGTCCTTGACGGATGTATGCGGTGTGTGTTTAGTGTTCAGGAAGAGTGAGTTATTTTGTTTTTAGACTGATCTCTTCATAACATAAGACAACCAGATACCAGATACCTAAAGTTTGAGTATCATGTTTACTTCAAGCATGTCACACGATAGAAGTTTAATCAACATTTTTCAAAGAATGAATCTGATCTACACCGAGCATATGTATAAAACTGCTCCTTGTTGTAAGTATCCCACTTAGAGCTGTGCCCAATACTTCCTCCACTTACAGGCTACATATACACACAGCATGGGGCTGAGTCTCCAGTCCTGCCATGTCACTGTGCAGGAAGGGACCTGCACACCCCAGCTACACACAGCATGGGTGTGAATCTCCAGTCCTGCCATGTCACTGTGCAGGAAGGGACCTGCACACCCCAGCTACACACAGCATGGGTCTGAGTCTCTAGTCCTGCCATGTCACTGTGCAGGAAGGGACCTGCACACCCCAGCTACACACAGCATGGGTGTGAATCTCCAGTCCTGCCATGTCACTGTGCAGGAAGGGACCTGCACACCCCAGCTACACACAGCATGGGTCTGAGTCTCTAGTCCTGCCACGTCACTGTGCAGGAAGGGACCTGCACACCCCAGCTACACACAGCATGTGACTTAGTCTCCAGTCCTGCCACGTCACTGTGCAGGAAGGAACCTGCACGCCCCAGCTACACACAGCATGGGTCTGAGTCTCTAGTCCTGCCAGGTCACTGTGCAGGAAGGGACCTGCACACCCCAGCTACACACAGCATGTGACTTAGTCTCCAGTCCTGCCACGTCACTGTGCAGGAAGGAACCTGCACGCCCCAGCTACACGCAGCATGGGACTGAGTCTCTAGTCCTGCCACGTCACTGTGCAGGAGGGGACCTGCACACCCCAGCTACACACAGCATGTGACTTAGTCTCCAGTCCTACCACGTCACTGTGCAGGAAGGAACCTGCACGCCCCAGCTACACGCAGCACGTGACTTAGTCTCCAGTCCTGCCACGTCACTGTGCAGGAGGGGACCTGCACACCCCAGCTACACGCAGCATGGGACTGAGTCTCTAGTCCTGCCACGTCACTGTGCAGGAGGGGACCTGCACACCCCAGCTACATGCAGCATGGGACTGAGTCTCTAGTCCTGCCATGTCACTGTGCAGGAGGGAACCTGCACGCCCCAGCTAGTGTGTGTTCTACACTGTCATGTATACATCCTTGACTAAACAATCAGACATGCTGGCTGCTAGTAGTACACATGGAAACTGTCTGTCATCACATCTGTACACTGGTCCAGAGTCAGTTCATAGGTTGCCACATCTGTACACTGGTCCAGAGTCAGTTCATAGGTTGCCACATCTGTACACTGGTCTAGAGTCAGTTCATAGGTTGCCACATCTGTACACTGGTCCAGAGTCAGTTCATAGGTTGCCACATCTGTACACTGGTCTAGAGTCAGTTCATAGGTTGCCACATCTGTACACTGGTCCAGAGTCAGTTCATAGGTTGCCACATCTGTACTCTGGTCTAGAGTCAGTTCATAGGTTGCCACATCTGTACACTGGTCCAGAGTCAGTTCATAGATTGCCACATCTGTACTCTGGTCTAGAGTCAGTTGATAGGTTGCCACATCTGTACTCTGGTCTAGACCTCCACACTGACCTCACTACCTCCACAAGATCCTTAATCCCCCACTACCCCTACAATAACCCAATTCCATCCATGATCCCCCACTACCTCCACACTGCTCTCATACCACCACACAGCTCACTAACACACATGCACTGATAACCCTCAGGAGTTCAAAGAACAGGGCCACTTGTCTCAAATTTCTCAACCAACCCTGATATGACAACTTTAGCCAAGGTAGCATACCATCTCTTTTTTTGCCTGTCAGGCTAAGGGCCGTGACAGGTAGTTATTAATTGTAAAAGCTTTCCCTCTGCTGTGCCACATGTGACAGTGTACAGCCTAGAAACAACAATAGTACAAGGTTTTCTCCTGTCCTGGGTAACCACTTACATCGCTATTAATAGTACATGAAGTGGGCCTGCTGCACTATATCATGCAGCTGAAACATCACAACAATGACCATGCGAGTCCAGTGCTATGTGATGAAGGGCATGTCTTGTCCCGCTTATGACTGAAGTATAGAAAACTAATTCCCATATATCTGCACATGGGAATATGTTTCCACAAAAGCAAAAGAATTCTTCTCGTAACAACCTTCCAAAGGTATTACAAAAATAAAACTCTCCTAAACCAGTCAGCAACAGCTTCCATCAAGTCCCATATTTCTCAAAACAGACACTTTATAGGAGTACTGTATCTCAACAAATTCCTTTGCAGGCTATGTGGCACGTCAAGCTGGCACTCCAGTGTGTGATATATAGTTTGTCAGCAATACAACACACTCCCATGATGGCTGTCAGAAGAGTTGTAGAAGCATTTGTCCTCAAAAAGTGAACTTTATGTTGAATGTAAAATATTCTCAAAAAAGCAAAGAAAGGAGTTAAAATATATATTTGTAATGTGACATCAAACAAGCAGAACTGACATTGGGAGATGTCTCATAAAATATTGGGGAAAAAAAGAGGTGATTCTCAGCAATCTTCAATTAATAAATGACGTTTTGTTATTTGATCTTACCAATTTTTGTTTCAATAAGTTCAACAGGTGTTGTTTTTTTATAGTGGTCATACAAGTTAAAGAAATCAGAAAAAAGACCTTTTCCATTCAGCATGACATCAGAAATTCTGAAGATCTGTCTATCTACTCAATACAGTTGATGAAATGGCTCTTGTATCAAATAATTCATCATACAAGCCAAATTATGCCATCAATTTCTAGAAAATTCTTGAAATTCAACAAAGAAGACTACATCTGTTCCTTTGATATAATTAGAGTAACAAGAAAACACTGATGTGAAAATTATGCTATTTTATGCTTCCGTCTGTCAGGATTTATGTTTTGGGTTTCAACACTATGCGGTTGGTCTTGATCTCAGCTGCTTGAAACAGGTGTCAAGTAGATACCACAGAAAAACAACTGTTATATTTCACAGCAGAAATCCCAAGCTGATAAATGCTGACTGCCTGAATGACCCTGCAATAACTTCAGGCATTCTATAAGTTTGTCTTGTTTTTAACACTCCAATCACATCACAGAAGCCAGTAAATAGTCTAATTCTATCCCAGAATCCCCACAGGTCTGGCATGTTAGGAATATGGTTTTATATATTTATTTGGTAAAATGAGATCATCAATGCCTCATTAACATGATTTGCAGACTGTTTTAAAAATCAGGATTTGTTATTTTTTTCAGTTAATTTAGGTTCACATTTTTAAATTTCCTGGATGACATTGGCACTGTGTGCGATCATAGGGTCTGTTGTCTGTCTAATGGTATCCATCCAGTACATCACCAATTCCTCTGCACCTAGCCCATCACCAATTCCTCTGCACCTAGCCCATCACCAATTCCTCTGCACCTAGCCCATCACCAATTCCTCTGCATCTAGCCCATCACCAATTCCTCTGCACCTAGCCCATCACCAATTCCTCTGCATCTAGCCCATCACCAATTCCTCTGCACCTAGCCCATCACCAATTCCTCTGCATCTAGCCCATCACCAATTCCTCTGCACCTAGCCCATCACCAATTCCTCTGCACCTAGCCCATCACCAATTCCTCTGCATCTAGCCCATCACCAATTCCTCTGCATCTAGTACATCACCAATTCCTTTGGAAACAACCACATTTTGACAATCATTACCTTGCAATTCAATGTTTTGGACACAAATATCTCCCATAAGCCAAGCAATGTTTATACAAGGAAAAAGTTAACAGAGACTATAGTATTTTAAAGAAAGAATAAACATAATCTTTGGCTGCCATTTGACATTCAAACATCAGGAGAATCCATATTTTCCCATCTGTTACTGCTTAGGCCGGCACCTAGAACCACGGTTTTAATGTAAGCAAAGCAACAGAAACACTGCCTGGGATGCAAAGGAGCAAAAGCAATAAAATAATGGTTGCCTCTTTTCCACTGTTACATCTGAGGCTACTATTCCAGATTGTCTGGACCAAATATTACTCTTTGTGTTTGTGTATGTATTAAGCGCCTGACAACCTTATGACCTCCAGTCGTCAGCTTGCTGGTGTTGCATTTGTTGGGCACCTGTTGAGGGGTACAGTTCCTCCTAGAACTCTCACCAAGGTTGGTCAGGGTGTAGGTATTTTGCCACGTGGCCATGGTCACAGGGAGTGGGAACTAAGGGATGTTTCTGTTATGGATGACTATCCAAGCAGACTGATAACCAACATTCTACAGGCTTGGGTCTTGTATACATGATGTCACAGAGCCTCCCAGTGAACCTCCCTACCACTGTCACATGTCACAGGGCCTCCCAGTGAACCACCCTGCCACTGATACATGATGTCACAGAGCCTCCCAGTGAACCTCCCTCCCATCACATGTCAGAGCCTCCCAGTGAACCTCCCTCCCACTGTCACATGTCACAGGGCCTCCCAGTGAACCACCCTGCCACTGACACATGATGTCACAGAGCCTCCCAGTGAACCTCCCTGCCACTGACACATGATGTCAGAGAGCCTCCCAGTGACCCACCCTACCACTGATACATGATGTCACAGAGCCTCCCAGTGAACCTCCCTGACACTGATACATGTCACAGAGCCTCCCAGTGAACCTCCCTACCACTGATACATGATGTCACAGAGCCTCCCAGTGACCCACCCTACCACTGATACATGATGTCAGAGAGCCTCCCAGTGAACCTCCCTACCACTGACACGTCACAGAGCCTCCCAGTGAACCTCCCTTCCACTGAAACATGTCACAGAGCCTCCCAGTGAACCTCCCTACCACTGATACATGATGTCACAGAGCCTCCCAGTGAACCACCCTGTCACTGATACATGTCACAGAGCCTCCCAGTGAACCACCCTGTCACTGACACATGTCACAGAGCTTCCCAGTGAACCACCCTACCACTGATACATGATGTCAGAGCCTCCCAGTGAACCTCCCTACCACTGACACATGTCACAGAGCCTCCCAGTGAATCTCCCTACCACTGACACGTCACAGAGCCTCCCAGTGAACCTCCCTTCCACTGACACATGTCACAGAGCCTCCCAGTGAACCTCCCTACCACTGATACATGATGTCACAGAGCCTCCCAGTGAACCTCCCTACCACTGACACATGTCACAGAGCCTCCCAGTGAACCACCCTACCACTGATACATGATGTCACAGAGCCTCCCAGTGAACCTCCCTACCACTGACACATGTCACAGAGCCTCCCAGTGAACCTCCCTACCACTGATACATGATGTCACAGAGCCTCCCAGTGAACCTCCCTACCACTGACACATGTCACAGAGCCTCCCAGTGAACCACCCTGTCACTGACACATGATGTCACAGAGCCTCCCAGTGAACCACCCTGCCACTGACACATGTCACAGAGCCTCCCAGTGAACCACCCTACCACTGATACATGATGTCACAGAGCCTCCCAGTGAACCTCCCTACCACTGATACATGATGTCACAGAGCCTCCCAGTGAACCTCCCTACCACTGACACATGTCACAGAGCCTCCCAGTGAACCACCCTGTCACTGACACATGATGTCACAGAGCTTCCGGGTCCAAGTGAACCAAATTCTATATTATTCTCCTTCACCTTTCTACAGCCTTTGGAGATCTCAACCTCGGAGAGGGCAAACATTGTTAGTCACGATTCTAAACATGGATGAATGGATCTCTCAATTTCATGGTATTTCATTTAAAAGAAACTGAAAGAACTGTGTTGTGAAGCATAGTGTTCTCACACAGACGATATAATATTGTCCATTGAACAAGATGGGGCTACTAGCAGGTACCCTTAGCACAACAAGGGTGCGCCCTAGATGTAGGAACACTGAATACACGCAGCGGCACACACAGTAATTGTGAAGCCACAGTATTAGGCTAAACAAAAAAGGGGAGTGTTTAACGGTCATCGGCATGTCACATTAAATCCTGCATGTCGGTCAATTTTATTGCCAAAGCAAAAACAAAAACTCAAATTTCCTGAATCATATAAAGTGGACTGTCATCCTTCATTAACAACTGTCATTAAATTAAATTGTATTAAAGGGCTGTGTGTGCCCAGTTGTGTTTGTTTGTATTCTTGATGAGAAGCGAACAAAAAGTGTTCCTGTCATCACTTTTGTTTTCACTATTAAAAAAGAAACAAGAAAAAACTCCCCTCCTCACATTTGAGAAACAAGAAACATCAAAACAAGTTTATGCAGCCTCATGAACTCAACACAGACTATGTATTTACAGACCAACTGAAATCAGCTGTGTGTCAGGTACCCACAGCTCATTTCAGTTTTTTACCAAATTGTATTCTGCATACATGCAGTGTTACCAGATACTTTAACAAGGTATTTATGACGTTGGAATGAAAAATTCTTTTGTATTTCAGGCATGTAGACACTATTCATAGAATGGATGGTTTAAAGGAAATGATGATACACATTTTCAAGCCTGACAACCATCACTGTCTTCATGCTAAACAACCATGAAACTCTTTCTGTATGACCCAGTTATCAGTATTCTGTCATGGACAGTCACGGGCATTACTAATCACTGAGATCCGGGGTGGAATAGGTCTTCAGCAACCCATACTTGCAGTAAAAAGCCACTAACGGGATCGGGTGGTCAGGTTCACTGACTTTGATGAAACATGTAATCGACCCCAGTTGCGTGGATCGATGCTCATAATATCAATCTCTGGATTGTCTGGTCCAGACTCGATTATTTGCAGGCATATAGCTGGAATATTACTGAGTCTGGCGTAAAACAACCAACCAACAAACCAACTAATCACTGACAGCTTGACAGCACATTTCAAATCTACACCTCTAACTCAGGATTAAAGTACATGCAAGAATGACCACTTTCATGATGATAAACTGCATGAAGAATAAAGAATCATAGAAAATCCGATCCCGTCTGTGCCAGTATCTAGGGCTTTGACTACCTTAACTGCCTCTCTCAATTGTTTCCTTGTGCATGGAGACATTGCTTGTGTTCCAGTCAACAGAGATGAATTTTATTCCAATCAATCAGCCCTAGGCAATTACAAGCAGGTAAAGACATGTGTTTACAAGAGTGGCTCCATTAAGACAGGTAGGAACTTAATACAAACAGGGCACCAGTTTGCAAAACAAACGCTTTCTATACAAACATTTTCTATAATTACTGGTGACGTACAGACACTACAAAATGTCTACATGCTGCTGTCTTCTGCCTGTGAACAGCCCCAATCTGGCTGTAAGGACCCACCAGATGATAGGTTGTCAACACTTTTTAGTCACTTCCAAAAATTGCATTGATCATGCTTAGTTGCAATGCTGATGTGTTCACCTGGTCCACATACTTTCTATTGTTGATGTCAATAAAGGACTTTAAGGATGATTGTGTTTGATAAATAAGTAAGATGTTTACAAAACATGAGCAGGAAAGCCAAATGACTGACTAACAATCTTAGTTGAACAGCATAAGCTGAATTATTTCTCCATCATCAAACAAAAAAAAGAAGTACAGCAAACTATCTTCATTGTCAAATATTACACCATTCAACTGAAACCCTCTCCCAGGTCGCCACACCTACAATTCCGTACACTGAATGAGGAAATAACATTGGACACGGCTCAACTCATGCAGGTCCTGACCAAACACGTCCTAACAGTAGAAAATGAGAATGAGAAATTCAGTTGACAATGAAACAGTTCAGCAGGTGCAGAGGTTTTGGTAATTGGGCAATTAAGTAAGTTTGGATGAGGCTAGATGAGGCTGGAGGGTTACTGGGCCTCACTGTCAGGTCACATCTCTGTGCTGGGGGTGAATAGTGACACACAGACACAGCCACAGCTAATCACACTGAACGCTGAACATCTGCAGGGCAACCACTACACATGGTATACACACTGAACACGGACACAGGTGGACAATAGTTAAGAAACTGACTGCAAAGTGATACCCATGATATAATACTGTATCATGGGTATATAACACTGTAGTATGTGTACTTAACACTGTATCATGGGTATATAACACTGTAGTATGTGTACTTAACACTGTATCATGGGTATATAATACTGTATCATGGGTATATAACACTGTAGTATGTATACATAACACTGTATCATGGGTATATAACACTGTAGTATGTGTACTTAACACTGTATCATGGGTATATAATACTGTATCATGGGTATATAACACTGTAGTATGTATACATAACACTGTATCATGGGTATATAACACTGTAGTATGTGTACATAACATTGTATCATGGGTATATAACACTATCATGGGTATATAACACTGTAGTATGTATACATAACACTGTATCATGGGTATATAACACTAGTATGTGTTCATAACACTGTATCAAGGGTATATAACACTGTAGTATGTGTACATAACACTGTATCATGGGTATATAACACTGTATCATGTAGGGCTGCAACGATACACCTAGGTCATGATACGATACGTATCTCAATACTTACATCACGATTCGATACGTATCTCGATACGCTACGATACACATAGTGACAAGAGAAGAAAAGAGATATATGAATTAAACTTAGTTTATTAAAATGAAAAATTAAATGAAAGTGAATGAATGTTCATGAGTCATAAAATATATACTGTAATGAGTATTTTAACTTAATGAATCATCTGCCATTTCCATGTAATGGCTAGCAAACACAAAAGTAACAGTCCTACATATTTGTGAGTTGTGACTAGATGGTAGATTCTAGGAGTAAATACTAAATGTACCAGTGTCCAGTAACTAATGATTTGCCATTTTCATGTATAAAGGCAAAAAAACAATTAAAAACAATTATAGCAACAGCCATGTTATACACCATTTGAAAGGTCTAGATCTAATCCTAGTGTTTATAAATATGAAAGTTATGTTTATCACATTATTTAAATAATGCATTGACGACTTAATTATGTTCGTTATAAATAAAAAAATATGTAAGCTAACACATTCATAACGTCCAGATTAAGGACCAAGGAAGCGAAAATTTGACGATTTTGGGCAAATATAAGATTTCAAAAGATCTATTTATTTCTTTTTTATTTTCATTGTTTACGTAATTGGAAAATTATTTTAAAAAGAATTATGAATAGTATCTGTTTTCACTCATTTCCAGGTATCAGCGGCTGTCCGCTCAGTAACATGAAGAAATACCTCCGTTTTCGAAATCTTTGTATGAATAACACGTTCGTCGAAGACTGACATGTGAAACATCGCTAGAAAGCTTGTTTTTTCATCTACATGCTCGTAACATTGCCTGGATTCTTTTCGAAGCTTTAACATAACTTTTCATTGGATAAAAAATGGTTCCTAATAACGCTTTCTTGCCTGAAGGTTCATGATTGGTCAAATTTCAGCACGTGACCTGAGGCAGGCAATCAAATTACAAATCCTTGTGTACGATGAATTTCAGATTTTTACAAAATATTTTGGTTAAATCGTGTTATTCTGAACGTTTTAAGCAGGAAAACGCGGTCAATATTAAAAATATGGAGCTTCGTGGATGTATCATGCTAGGTTACAAGCTGTGACAAAGATTTTTCATGCATATATTTTGGCATTGAACATTGTGTCCGAGCCGAGAATTCGATGCGACGAAAGCCGAGATGTCATTTGAACTAACATTACACACGATCGCACGAAAAGATGGAAATAATAACTTAGCTGTAAGTTTGACCACTTTTAGATATATTTTTGTTGATTTTATTTATCACTTTGTATAATATATTTAAAGATTTGCTTGAAACGTCTCTGTTTTGCTCTTTGACATGTTCGATGTGCACCCGTTGTTGAAGTGTGTGTCCGAGAATTATATTTTCAATAACATTGCGGGAAATAGTGAATAACTTTTTAATCGATAAAAAATGATAAATTGAAATAGAATACATATTTCAGACATTGTGAGATGTGTTAGATTTAATAAATGAATGGTATGACAGGTAGGTGCATAAAAATATATACTATATTGACGTGACTAAGGCTTGGCCGGTTAACCAGCCTACGGTGCCTGGGGACTTGATGCTTCTTGGCCGGTTTACCGGCCTACGGTGTTGAAAGAGTTAAAACACA
This sequence comes from Haliotis rufescens, assembly GCF_023055435.1. Taxonomy (NCBI): domain Eukaryota; kingdom Metazoa; phylum Mollusca; class Gastropoda; order Lepetellida; family Haliotidae; genus Haliotis; species Haliotis rufescens. The sequence continues at coordinate 51,211,830 of NW_025963779.1, read as the reverse complement.
TTTAAAACGTATCTGTGATAAAAGTTTATTTACAACAAAAAAAAGACATACGTATATACGTGTCTGAAAAAACGTATCGTGAAAAATCGAGATACAGCACCTCACAAATCGCACACCGTAACGTATGGAGTGAATCGCGATGCATCGGTGTCCCGGGATATCGTTTCAGCCCTAGTATCATGAGTATATAACACTGTAATATGTGTACATAACACCATCATGTGTATGTAACACTGTAGTATGTGTATATAACACTGTAGTATGTGTATATAACACTGTTGTATGTAAACATAACACTGAAATATGTGTACATAACACTGTATCATGTGTATGTAACACTGTAGAATGTGTACATAGCAATGTCCAGTCCACACAACCTCCTCTCAACATACATATATATAATATGTGCTGATATATATACTCAAAAAAAAAATGCTGTGACACCAATAATTAAGTGTATTTTTCAAACAAGTAAAGTTTGGGTTTCAATATTGTAGTACATGTATGGAATCGAGTCACAAAAACGCAACTGCTACAGAAAAGCATGCATTCCATGCAAAAGTTGACTTTTATGCAAGCCCCATGCATTTCACTACGCAAGAATGGGTATAAAATCATGTGCGTTGACGGGATTCTATATGTATTGTTTAGCATCGTGCTGACAACAACCAGTCAGAAAAATAACAAAATTACGCAATTATTCAACATTACAAAATGCCACGCCTGTCCGAAAATGAGCGTCTGCGAGCCATTGGTATGCTTGAAGAAGGATCGAGTAAATGTGATGTTGCAAGACAATTTAACGTCCACAGAAACACCATTTAGTCGAATGCAGTCAGAGACCATCCACGGAGTGGCAGGCCACGCGTAACCAATTGACAAGACAACTGGATTCGAACAACACACCTACGAAATTCCAGCCAGCAACAGTGACTGCAAGAAGCATCCCTGGCCTTCGACGAGTATCTTCACAAACCATACGTCATTGCCTCAGATGTGCAGGGATCGTCGCCAGAAGACCCTCCAGACGTCCAATTTTGACAGAAAAACCACCATCAAGCACATCTACAGTGGTGCAGACAGCGTCTACGCTGGACGGCCATGCAGAGGAGACAAGTTCTATTCACTGACGAGTCTCGTTTTCAGTCAGTATGGCAAATTAAACCATTTGAACACTTACAGGAGTCTTTTATCTGTTGCAAACCGAAATTGTTTCAGATTTAATAAAAAACATAACTTTGCATTAAATCTTATTCAATGTCACAGGAACTTTCGTTGTTCAGTATACAATAACAGGATATTGTTATCCAAAATATTGATATCACTCCTTGCCAGGGGCCACAGTCATTGAAAATAACAAATGGCCTTCAATTTCAAAGCAATTTTGGTCCCCTAACATTGCTAACCTTCTTAACGCATTGTGGCTCACTCTACCGATGTGCAGTACAATCAACCGGAAGCCATGCTATATCTTGCAAACTTCCCTGTGCTTTGAGGCAGATTTACAGCTAATCACACTCTCAATAAACAAACCTTTTACAAAATAGTCCCAGTTGTGAGGATTCAAAACAACAGACAAAAGCATGAAAGAGAGAAGTCAAATTACAAGCAAGCTGCTTGAAAGGAGTCATTTGTATCTTCATAACATACCATGATTTCAACTAAGAAATCAAACACAATGTCAGTTGCAAAGAAACTGAAATGCTCTTTACTTTACTGGAATGAAGAAAGAATCCTGTATAAATCTGGGCCAAATCACACAGATCATGTTTATTATGTTTAATAAGATATTCAGAAGATGAATATTTCAAAGTCAAAGAAAACCAAATTCTTTCTTCGAAAACCCTCTAAAAAATACTAGTTCCCTAAGGATAATGTGTGTAGTTAAGAGTTAAAGTCAGACAAACATGTCTGTATGAAAGCCCATTTTACGCATAAAAAATGATGCATGGTTTTCAATTGCATTGTTTCCAAAGACTCAGAAATCACAGCTGATGCTGGATAGAGGTGTGAGCATAATACCCAACCCTAATTCTTACAAATGCAAATCTCTAGGAGGCAAGTTTAAACTGATGTAATGCTGATCTCGACAAACAGACCATTTTGGTTATGGGATTGGTGGAATCCAACCATGGCCTGATGTTCTAAACCAACAGACCAAGAGGAGTGCAATCAAAATACCTGGTATCTCCAACGACACAAAGTTGGACAAAGTTTCTCTCAGGCAAACATTTAACTTGCCATAAGTTCCAATACCTATAACAGAGAGAGGAATGACCTCTTTGATTTACAGGGTCTGAGGATTAAAAGATACTGGAATGTTATTCCAAGGGATTTAGCTTGGTGCAGTTTCAGATTTATTTGTAACTGTATCTCAATTCATTTTTGATGGCTTAAAGGATCATTTGAAACATATGTGAGCTTAAATGTGTCAACTGGCCTGGACGGCAGTGGCAAAAACTGTAGGAGGGGGTTTGAGGGAACAGTTCAGCTTCATCCACAATTATTAGGGTAGTCATAATTGTGATGATTATAGGATTACATTAATTATATGATCAGGAAATTACTGACTTTGATATCCAAAACATGTAAAAACTACTACAAAATAGTGCTAATCCATTGTGAAACAAAAGAGACAGGACATTTGAACAAATCACATCCTTGATATTTGAGAAAAATAACATGAAATCTTAAAGGAAATATTGTGTAGAAAGGAAACTTTTGTCTGGTTAAATCTTGTTATTTTAAAAGGTAATTCTCAGTTTCCGTTAGAATGTGGAACCTCAGCTCTTGCAATCGTATAAACCTCACTGCAAACCCACTGTCTCACCTGCGAAAAGACAAGTTCAGTTTTTCACTGGAGATTTGAAATAACAAGCATGTCTAGTCTGACTGCCTCCCCTTGTGTGGTTCATCCCTTTCATCTTGGCCCTCCCCCTCTACACTGGAAGCAAACCGAGGGCACCAGTTGAGAAATACCAGCCTCACTTGCTATAGATGTGCCACTGCCAACTGCCTACAATGACAATACCTGGAACTGTTGGCCATTTCTCCCTTTAAAAAGAAGTGTCACTAATAGTTGGTCTAAAGCATATCGCAAATGTTGGGATTCCAGTTGGGGAGAGGGATTCTCAGGAGAGTCTCCGGAAGTGGCGAGCAGTCCGACATATGCAGGCCATTTGTTCAATCTGGCAATTGTAGTGAATTATACACACCGCCAGACTTCACCAGGTAACAATGGTGTTCAAATAAACCCAGGGTTCCTCTCCCTCCAAGTTAGGGGAAACTGGGATGTGTGGGGACGGGGTGCAACAGCAACCTGATCTGCTTGTCTCCGCAGCCCCTCCCTCCTGGCAACAACATGCTTGAGGTACATCGTGCACAAGCACCTGTACAGGTCACCATGATCACGCCTTTGTGACCCTTTACTTCTTATATCACCTCTTGCCAAATCTGGTACATTTGTCTCTGATGGCAATGAAAGCATCCTTGCATCTGACTCACGTAACCATAGAAGGATATAACAAACAATACCAGAATGTGACAGGTCAGACATTTTCTACAACTAACACAAACATGTTTCTACAGCTGTCAACAGTTTCCTCACAATCCTTCCCAAGGCCAGTTTAAGACTCACAAATGTAAATTATACAATTTTCTAGGACACTGATTAATTCCATTTTCAAACTACTACACACTATTCTTTTAGCTCAATATGACAGCCGTCATAAACATAAAATCGTATCATTTGACGCATAATATTGACAGCATAATCACATTCCATCAAAAACATGCCATACATTTTTGCTGAAGCTTTTCCAATTTGATCCCACTAAATGCGTGAGCCCTGACTTGTGCCAACAAACGTTTCCCCTGTATGGTGGTAGTGATAGTCAAGACACGAAGACACAAAGCCACAGATCTGATCAAATACGGGATGTTTGAAACAGACTTTATAAGGTGGGTTATCAGGTACTGTGCGTTTGTTTACAGCCCTCAGAATGGCAGACAAAATAAACATGACATGATCGGCTGAGTTTCAGCTCGTCTGCCTGTCCTACTGCCTTCCTTATAACGTAGAAACAGACAAATTGGACACCGGACTGATTATTTACATTATCTTCCATGCACATTTCTAACAATTCTACTTCACAAACTGCTCAATTATTTGTTTTTGACAAAGTACAACCTATTTGACATTGTGTGTGGATTTTACAACTAGATAAATATAGTTCACAATACAATGGCTGTTACCCTAATTTTGCTTTCATTGAAGAAAAAATTTAATTTACGGCTTACTACAGACATAATATTTTCTATGACATAGCTCTGATTGTCGAACAAGATAATTAGAAAATAATTAGAAAGCAATTCATTTGGCTCCTCCCATTCCAACAATAACATACCTTTAATAGGTTTTCAAACATACCTTGATGTTTCGCTATATCACATCAAGAAATACAAAAACCCACAGCCTTACATTTCTAATTTGTATTTTGTGGACATCATTTGGGAGTAGTCCAAAAGGTTAATGTTGGATACAAATATGAATTCCTGAAGTTCAGTATAGGCTAACAGTTGTGCAGTTTTGGGGTGGGGACGTTAACAGTTGTGCAGTTTTGGGGAAGGGACATTAACAGTTGTGCAAGTTTCCCATTTGCCAAAATCAACCCTTTAAGGACCCTACAGTTCAATTAACAAACAAAACACAATACTCAACCAGACATACTCTGAAATCAAACAGCATCACTATTATTAATAAAATGAGATGAAATACTTTGAAAACTGTGCCAGTTCAAAATCCTTCCTTGATATTGCTCACAGAAGAATTAAGTCTTTTTGTCTAACATTAACCATTTGAACAACTCCCTAATGTGATCCAAAACCAAATATTCATGAACTCTACATTATATTTTAAATTAGAAAAAAACTAACTACAACACTTCTTCCAGTGATACTGCCATACACTCATGGCATCAGGACATTGTCAGGACTCATTAACTTTTCACAGGCTATTCCAGTATATCATTACCAAAATTGAAAAATAGCTTTAGGACAATTTGGGAAGCAATCAGTCCATGTCCTAGAAAGTGAACGAATCGGACATTATGCACACCTGCTGAACGCAGTGGGAATGGGGTTGTCCGTTCATTTTCATTCAAGCAGTTATTATTCAAGTATCGGTGTGAATATTCTCAGCTAGTGAGCACACATTCAATGGGGCAGCCCCAAGGGGCATGCTGGCATAATAAATCTAGAAGCAGACAGCCGCTGCATTGACACAATACACACAAGACGCTTGAGTGAATGCCCTGCTAAGGATTTAACCCAACATAACTATTTACTGCATTTGAGCATTTGAACAAGGACTGTGTACATTAAAGTGCAGGTAGTTAATCATGGTTGCAATGTTTGAGCAACAAGTAACCTGTTTATGACAACTGTTGACAAAACAGAACTTGGATGAACTATCCCTTGCAGCGATATCACCAAACCAACTACCCTTGTCGTTGTATGACCAATACAACTACCCTTGTGGTGATATGATCAATACAACTACCCTTGCAGCGATACGACCAATACAACTACCCTTGTGGTGATATGACCAATACAACTACCCTTGTGGTGATATGACCAATACAACTACCCTTGTGGTGATAGGATCAATACAACTACCCTTGCAGCGATAGGATCAATACAACTACCCTTGTGGTGATAGGATCAATACAACTACCCTTGTGGTGATAGGATCAATACAACTACCCTTGTGGTGATAGGATCAATACAACTACCCTTGTGGTGATAGGATCAATACAACTACTCTTGTGGTGATAGGATCAATACAACTACCCTTGTGGTGATATGACCAATACAACTACTCTTGCAGCGATAGGATCAATACAACTACTCTTGTGGTGATAGGATCAATACAACTACCCTTGTGGTGATAGGATCAATACAACTACCCTTGTGGTGATAGGATCAATACAACTACCCTTGTGGTGATAGGATCAATACAACTACCCTTGTGGTGATAGGATCAATACAACTACCCTTGTGGTGATAGGATCAATAAAACTACCCTTGTGGTGATAGGATCAATACAACTACCCTTGTGGTGATAGGATCAATAAAACTACCCTTGTGGTGATAGGATCAATACAACTACCCTTGTGGTGATAGGATCAATACAACTATCCTTGCAGTAATAGGATCAATAAAACTACCCTTGTGTTTCCGTTTTTGTTGCCCATACATCTGTCAAAACTAAAAATAGGAATGTATTGTGATAAAACACTACCTTGTCTTGCAGTACATGTATTTATTCCACATTACTTTTTTCCAATCAAAACTGACATCAGTGGATTAAGCTGCAAATCCAATTCAATTATCAGTGGTACTGGCAAGGTGAAATTGATTAACCTAAATATACAAATCGTTTATTTCATGTGAAATCAAGGAACGTCAGGGATCGTTGCCAAGGTTTCAGAGCACGAAACTCTGCCTTTGATTATGATGGATTAAGTGAATGTTTGATGTGCACGATGGTATAACGTCAGGATGAGTTGGCAGTTAAAACTGCTGCACACCACAACTTGCCCAATGTCAGAATCCACTGGCATGTGAAACCAGATTGTCATATCAGAAGATGGTTCAATATTTGAACACAATGTTTTCTTGGCAAACTGTAGTTGCAGCAGGAAGTCAAATTTTCTTCAATTATTCTCAATACTGTGTGAACAATGAGAAGTATTTGGTACCGACCATCTGCCACCCATTCCTCAAGAAATTCCAATTTCATGCATCAAGTAAGAGAGGGTTTAAACGACATCCATTCTTAACTGTGTCTGAAACATTAATAACCTCGTTGAATTAAATAATTTTTTGTTTCCATATACAAATTTAGGCAGTGCCTTTCATGGTGTAGAATTTCTGTCAGCTGTAAAGAGTAGCCTGTTGCAAATGTGTAATATAAAATATGTGTTTATGCAAGCACGGAGAATTGCTTGCTTTTACATGCACACCTGTTTTCTATGAATGTTGTACTATGGAAAGTTCTGCCTGGACTGGGACGGGTGACTTGATCAACTGCTTGTGCATAGGCAGGGAGACTGGGACACAGAGACACTGGTTTGCTCAAGGTTTGGATTAAATGCTGTCATGCTCCTTGCAGTAGTTTCCACCTGCTGTGACAGAGAGGGTGGTTTGTCTCCAAGTTACATAAACTTGGTCAGGATAAATCAGCAATTTGGACAATATTTGGTGGCAAGGGAACACCGGCACATGAAGCAGAGACTAACATTGGCAGAATTTCACTTCTTTCCTTCAAAATTCTGGTAATGTTTTCTGTGTGGAATTTTTAAACAGGCAATGTTGTCTAGGTCTAAAATGTGAAATATGCAGTATTCGAGAGCATTGTTTTCATTGAGGACTTGGGGTTTGGTTGATGCACATTGGAAAATCCATTTTCATTACCATTGCTGATCTTTTAACATTGCTGTTTAAATTGATGCAAAAGGCAATCTTCAAACAAATTGATGAAGGACTTGTGTAAACATTTCAAAGGAGTTAGTTAGTCGCCTCTTACGACAAGCATAGTCGCCTTTTACAACAAGCATGGGTTGCTGAAGACTTATTCTATCCTGGATCTTCACAGGTCGGCTTTTCCTTTTGAACCTGTTGACATATTAAAAGTCAGTAAGTTTCAACGTGATTTGACATAAACATGCATATCCCATTATTTTTCATATTGTGACCTATATATCAGGACCTTGCTGTATCGTTTCAACCCAAAAAGATATGCTGTTATTTTTAAGTGTGTCACTGAACACTCCTAAATAAAGACTTGGAATGTAAGTTGGCCAACAGGAGGAATAATTGGGATCAATCTTTGAACTCAGGAAACAACATAACCTAGACCATTTCACATTGTGAAAATCATACTTTGCATAAAGTGTGTTCATGTTGTCATTGCCAGTGTATATATCAAGTTTAGTTCAGTGAAACTACATTTGACAGAGACTGTGCCCCATTCACTGAGACCATCTACCTGGTGTTGTGACCTGACACAGACTGTGCCCCATTCACTGAGACCATCTACCTGGTGTTGTGACCTGACAGAGACTGTGTCCCATTCACTGAGACCATCTACCTGGTGTTGTGACCTGACACAGACTGTGCCCCATTCACTGAGACCATCTACCTGGTGTTGCGACCTGACACAGACTGTGCCCCATTCACTGAGACCATCTACCTGGTGTTGCGACCTGACACAGACTGTGCCCCATTCACTGAGACCATCTACCTGGTGTTGCGACCTGACACAGACTGTGCCCCATTCACTGAGACCATCTACCTGGTGTTGTGACCTGACACAGACTGTGCCCCATTCACTGAGACCATCTACCTGGTGTTGTGACCTGACACAGACTGTGCCCCATTCACTGAGACCATCTACCTGGTGTTGTGACCTGACACAGACTGTGCCCCATTCACTGAGACCATCTACCTGGTGTTGTGACCTGACACAGACTGTGCCCCATTCACGGAGACCATTTACCTGGTGTTGTGACCTGACACAGACTGTGCCCCATTCACTGAGACCATCTACCTGGTGTTGTGACCTGGCACAGACTGTGCCCCATTCACGGAGACCATCTACCTGGTGTTGTGACCTGGCACAGTCTTTGCCCCATTCATTGTGACTATCTGCTACCTAATGTTGTTATTTTCTACACACAGGCCCAGGGCAGTGAGTCCCTGTGTGTAGCCATCATGTTGTCAGGGTCCTGGTGTTTACTGTGTGGGGAAGATGGCCAGTCTATTGATGGAAGCAGCAGCCATGATAAGAAACACAACTTGTTTAGTTCTGAGGAACCCAGTATTCACCACACTAATGTGAGGAGTGTGAAAACGAAAAAAAGACAATTGGTCACAAGTCAGGCTCTGACAATAACAACTCTCTTCTTGGTGTCTTGAAGATGTTATGAAATCATTTGCCCAGAAACATGATTTGAAACTGGAGGTGCCTAAGTATTCTGTTCATAGGTGCAACACTAAAAGGAAATCATACGCATGGGATAATGAAATTTTATGACCCAATTCACTTCCACAGATTTTTTCAAAACAGATAGCAAGGACACACTTTACAGACTTGTTTGGTTCTCAGTAACATCCCTTCTGAAACATGACAAGAGTATACCAAACCAGTGGTTGCACTGCAGCAACAGCCTAATAGTGTGATGGTTTAACGTAACATGTTACATGAAATAACTATGGAAAAGTGGTATCAGATGTCATCAAGTTCTTTATTCTTGTGTCATTTCAAAAGATGAAGCCAACCTTTCCAAAGTGATTATGTTGTCTGGACAAAAACATAACACCTGTAACAGCCATGATAAATCTATAGTATCCTCTCAAAGTGGACTCTTCATGTGCAGAGACCAAATCCATCCGATTACAAGGCTGCCCTAGTGTCATCGCTGTGGTAACCCAGAACAACCACCACACATATGTAACGGCACACGAAGGTCTCTGCTTGTGAAATGACTCATGAAACAAACAGTTCATTCAGGAGCTCCTCTCACAACACCGGCATCACTATCTGGCTGGGGAGGCTGTGATGGCTTAATCTTCCCTTGCTGCCTGCCCCAGATAAAGACATTGGCACTGCCTGCATACTCGGTCAAGGTAGTGATCACTCAGTTGGGGGTGCAAAAAGTGGAGCAACCCTTCGTGACTGTAGATTCAAGCTAAGTGGAGATATTACTTATTCATCAGCATAAAGACATAAGAGTTCATTAATGTTTCCTCTTAACAAAGCTGTAAATCCAATGACGTCAACAGACAGAACAAATGTTTGCTCTCCTAAACACGGGGTGTCTCATTGGATATCCAAATAGGATCTTCGGACCATTCTCTAAAAGTGCTCAGGAACTTTCCACTGGTCTTGAAATGAAATAAGACATCTGTCACAGTTATCTCCTGACACAAATATACACATGTAGTGGTTGCCATTGATACTGGAATTCTGTTTATCATCACAAATAAATATGTACTAGGGAATATAATCAGTTAAATCTGCAAACACTGATAACCTGACCACAAGCAAATAAATACTGAATCCTCAGACAATGAACAGATCACCCAGGTAGGTAGATGTACAGCCTCAGACAATGAACAGATCACCCAGGTGGTACACGTACGGCCTCAGACAATGAACAGATCACCAAGGTATGTACACCTACGGAGTCAGACAATGAACAGATCACCCAGGTGATACATGTACAGCCTCAGACAATGAACAGATCACCCAGGTAGGTACACATACAGCCTCAGACAATGAACAGATCACCCAGGTAGGTACACATACAGCCTCAGACAATGAACAGATCACCCAGGTAGGTACACGTACAGCCTCAGACAATGAACAGATCACCCAGGTAGGTACACGTACAGCCTCAGACAATGAACAGATCACCCAGGTGGTACACGTACGGCCTCAGACAATGAACAGATCACCCAGGTGGTACACGTACAGCCTCAGACAATGAACAGATCACCCAGGTGGTACCTGTACGGCCTCAGAAAATGAACAGATTACCCAGGTGGTACACGTACGGCCTCAGACAATGAACAGATCACCAAGGTGGTACACGTACAGCCTCAGACAATGAACAGATCACCCAGGTAGGTACACGTACGGCCTCAGACAATGAACAGATCACCCAGGTAGGTGGTTTGGTTTCTTTGTTGTTTAACGCCGCACTCAGCAATATTCCAACTATATGATGGCGGCGTGTAAATAATTGAGTCTGTACCAGACAATCCAGTGATTGATATGCATCAACCAAGTCAGCAAGACTGACCACCCGATCACGTCAATCACCTCTTACAACAAGCACAGTCGCCTTTTACGGCAAGCATGGGTTGCTGAAGACGCCTCAGACAATGAACAGATCACCCAGGTGCTACATGTATGGCCTCAGACAATGGACGGATCACCATGGTGTGCCCTCAATAACATAATATAACTGTTGAGTTACTAAGGAAAAGTACTGTGTGCAGGCCGAACACTGTTGACCTCCTATCACTCTGTATGTATCAAATAAGACAAGGTGTAACAGTGTTGACCTCCTATCATCCTGTATGTATCAAGTGATACAAGGTGTAACAGTGTTGACCAACTATCACTCTGTATGTATCAAGTGAGACAAGGTGTAACAGTGTTGACCCACTATAACTAAGTATGTATCAAGTGAGACAAGGTGTAACAGTGTTGACCCACTATCACTTAGTATGTATCAAGTGAGACAAGGTGTAACAGTGTTGACCAACTATCACTCTGTATGTATCAAGTGATACAAGGTGTAACAGTGTTGACCAACTATCACTAAGTATGTATCAAGTGAGACAAGGTGTAACAGTGTTGACCCACTATCACTAAGTATGTATCAAGTGAGACAAGGTGTAACAGTGTTGACCAACTATCACTAAGTATGTATCAAGTGAGACAAGGTGTAACAGTGTTGACCCACTATCACTAAGTATGTATCAAGTGAGACAAGGTGTTACAGTGTTGACTCACTGTCACTAAGTATGTATCAAGTGAGACAAGGTGTAACAGTGTTGACCAACTATCACTAAGTATGTATCAAGTGAGACAAGGTGTAACAGTGTTGACCCACTATCACTAAGTATGTATCAAGTGAGACAAGGTGTAACAGTGTTGACCAACTATCACTAAGTATGTATCAAGTGAGACAAGGTGTAACAGTGTTGACCAACTATCACCCTGTATGTATCAAGTGAGACAAGGTGTAACAGTGTTGACCCACTATCACTAAGTATGTATCAAGTGAGACAAGGTGTAACAGTGTTGACGCACTATCACTAAGTATGTATCAAGTGAGACAAGGTGTAACAGTGTTGACCAACTATCACCCTGTATGTATCAAGTGAGACAAGGTGTAACAGTGTTGACCCACTATCACTAAGTATGTATCAAGTGAGACAAGGTGTAACAGTGTTGACCCACTATCACTAAGTATGTATCAAGTGAGACAAGGTGTAACAGTGTTGACGCACTATCACTAAGTATGTATCAAGTGAGACAAGGTGTAACAGTGTTGACCAACTATCACCCTGTATGTATCAAGTGAGACAAGGTGTAACAGTGTTGACCAACTATCACCCTGTATGTATCAAGTGAGACAAGGTGTAACAGTGTTGACCAACTATCACTAAGTATGTATCAAGTGACACAAGGTGTAACAGTGTTGACGCACTATCACTAAGTATGTATCAAGTGAAACAAGGTGTAACAGTGTTGACCCACTATCACTAAGTATGTATCAAGTGAGACAAGGTGTAACAGTGTTGACCCACTATCACTAAGTATGTATCAAGTGAGACAAGGTGTAACAGTGTTGACGCACTATCACTAAGTATGTATCAAGTGAAACAAGGTGTAACAGTGTTGAGCAACTATCACCCTGTATGTATCAAGTGAGACAAGGTGTAACAGTGTTGACCCACTATCACTAAGTATGTATCAAGTGAGACAAGGTGTAACAGTGTTGACGCACTATCACTAAGTATGTATCAAGTGAGACAAGGTGTAACAGTGTTGACCAACTATCACCCTGTATGTATCAAGTGAGACAAGGTGTAACAGTGTTGACCCACTATCACTAAGTATGTATCAAGTGCGACAAGGTGTAACAGTGTTGACCCACTATCACTAAGTATGTATCAAGTGAGACAAGGTGTAACAGTGTTGACGCACTATCACTAAGTATGTATCAAGTGAGACAAGGTGTAACAGTGTTGACCAACTATCACCCTGTATGTATCAAGTGAGACAAGGTGTAACAGTGTTGACCAACTATCACCCTGTATGTATCAAGTGAGACAAGGTGTAACAGTGTTGACGCACTATCACTAAGTATGTATCAAGTGACACAAGGTGTAACAGTGTTGACGCACTATCACTAAGTATGTATCAAGTGAAACAAGGTGTAACAGTGTTGACCCACTATCACTAAGTATGTATCAAGTGAGACAAGGTGTAACAGTGTTGACCCACTATCACTAAGTATGTATCAAGTGAGACAAGGTGTAACAGTGTTGACGCACTATCACTAAGTATGTATCAAGTGAGACAAGGTGTAACAGTGTTGATGCACTATCACTAAGTATGTATCAAGTGAAACAAGGTGTAACAGTGTTGACCCACTATCACTAAGTATGTATCAAGTGAGACAAGGTGTAACAGTGTTGACCCACTATCACTAAGTATGTATCAAGTGAGACAAGGTGTAACAGTGTTGACGCACTATCACTAAGTATGTATCAAGTGAAACAAGGTGTAACAGTGTTGAGCAACTATCACCCTGTATGTATCAAGTGAGACAAGGTGTAACAGTGTTGACCCACTATCACTAAGTATGTATCAAGTGAGACAAGGTGTAACAGTGTTGATGCACTATCACTAAGTATGTATCAAGTGAAACAAGGTGTAACAGTGTTGACCCACTATCACTAAGTATGTATCAAGTGAGACAAGGTGTAACAGTGTTGACCAACTATCACTAAGTATGTATCAAGTGAGACAAGGTGTAACAGTGTTGACGCACTATCACTAAGTATGTATCAAGTGAAACAAGGTGTAACAGTGTTGACGCACTATCACTAAGTATGTATCAAGTGAGACAAGGTGTAACAGTGTTGACCAACTATCACCCTGTATGTATCAAGTGAGACAAGGTGTAACAGTATTGACCAACTATCACTAAGTATGTATCAAGTGAGACAAGGTGTAACAGTGTTGACCAACTATCACTAAGAATGTATCAAGTGAGACAAGGTGTAACAGTGTTGACCCACTATCACTAAGTATGTATTAAGTGAAACAAGGTGTAACAGTGTTGACCAACTATCACTAAGTATGTATCAAGTGAGACAAGGTGTAACAGTGTTGACCAACTATCACTGAGAATGTATCAAGTGAGACAAGGTGTGGTCATGATGCGGACCATTCCCAACATCTACAACAATACTTCTGTTGAGTTGCCAACAAGCTCTTTCAAAGCAGTTTTGGCTGTTGTCAATATTTGGGTAAAGGTGCGTGAAGCTACTTTGAATACATAGATATAAGCCTGGCCCAGACCTTGTAGACAGTGTGACCCACTGGCTTCAGCTGCTGTTGGCTAGACAATTGTCATTAAGTTCAGGGTGGGCGAGAAAATGGCTGCCCTTGTCCTCCCAACCCTTTCATTTCAGTAACCTGATCTACAGCGTGACAAATCCCCTAGAAAAATGAACAGTTTGGTGATTGAATAAAGCGTTTACCAAATGTCAGAAGCTTTGTGTGCAAGTGCTTCACATGGGGCTGTTGCTGATTGCATCAGTGTGTATTCCCCTTGAAACCCGAGTCCATGTGTGCAGTCTGGAAACATGCCGTCACACACATTAGCAAATAAATCAAGCCAGATTGTCTTCAAAAAGCCCCACATCAAAAGTCTTCTGTAACAAGTTTGCATGATACATTTCAAAAATAATTTTTCTGTCTGTGATTTTCTTTCAACCAGACATATTCTTTTACAGTATTTCTGATCCTTAACAAGCATTTAAGAAAATAGAAAATGGAATCCCAGCTTTAATGAGAGGCACACCAGACAGGATCTGCACAAGCAATTAGTCTCCTCACTTGCATAGCAAGTCATAGCATGGCTTATTGACTTTCTTCATTCATACATCAAGGTGCCATAATACTCTCACCAAGAGTTACCTGGAGAAGGCATGACCCCATGATCTTTGCAGGCGTAGCAACACTGACTGTCACTGCAGTCATGCTCTGGCAAGAAATTATCACGGCTGCATATTGAGATGACCACTGCCTTACAGGCAAACATCTGTACAAGCACAATGGTTGTATGATAACTCAACATCAACTTGATTCCATCTACTAGACAATGTACTCAGAATGTACTCAGGTCAAATAAAATATTCAGCAAATTTCATGCTGAAGATACACCCACCCACACCAAAAAGTGTTAAACGACCCAACATAACTCCATCAAATACCTTTTTCCTTTCCTTGTTCTGTTTTTAACACCGCACTCAGCAATATTCCAGCTTTTTGATGGCAGTCTGTAAATAACTGAGTCTGGACCAGACAATCCAGTGATTGATATATTGAGCATCCATCTGCGCAATAGGGACATCATGACATGCATCAACAAAGCCAGCAAGCCTGACCACCCAATCCAATAGGTCACCTCCTACGACAAGCATAGTTGCCTTTTACGATAAGCATGGGTTGCTGAAGACCTATTCAAGCCCGGATCTTCACCTTTAGTTCAATATCATTGTATTCTCAGAAAAGTTCATTCTATTTGTATACACCCACTAAACCAACATCTAGTATCTAAAATGAACATATTTTACAGAAAATAAAAGATTCTACATTAACTTAGAAATATATGCTAAGGGATGCAAGATACTTTCTTCATGCCTAAAAATGTAGTAATCCAGACCTGACAAATATTTATAGACTAGCATGGGCTGAATTGGACAGACTGTATGACTAGACAACCACCACTACACTCCTTTTGAAATATTCGATAGTGACCAAACTGAGTCACTTGATACATGCATAGTGCACATTCAAATCATTTGATAGCATAGGTGGATCCACTGGGGGGATCCAGATTGGATCTGGATCTGGACCACCCCACATACATACATACATACATACATACATACATACATACATACATACATACATACATACATACATACATACATACATACATACATACATACATACACACCTTTGGGAAACCAAATGTAGTATGTTGTAGGCAGTAAAATTATCTGAGAAGATTTTGATATTTTGGACCCCTCCCTTTCAAAAATGCTGGATCCGCCCTTGGGACGTCATCCTTGTTCATGCTTGTAGCTGACCAGGCACACCACTCACAGCCACAATACACCTGTGTTGACACACTTGCAGTGGTTTGGAAGTGGAAAGCTGTGATGGTCAAATATAGCAAGAGAACACACAACAAACAATGATTCGCAAAGATCTTGAAACAAAATACCTGATCCCTGTTTATCACACCTGCATACATTAATGAAAGAAGACTGCAGTGGCAAAACATCTGTGCATATCAAGGCTGAGTATTTCAATTTTGTTGTATAGATTATTTTATGATTGATTTACCACTACTTATTTGGATGAAAATTGTTTTTCATGCAGTTTACCACTAACCCAACTAAGACAACTATTTCCAAGGGGACAATGCTCCCCCAAACAAAATGATGCGACACTAGGACAGCCTTGAAATCCGATGGCTTTGGTCTCTGCACTTGAAGAGTCCAGTTAGAGAGGAAATGATATTAGATTTATCATGGTACACACCGGTATGTGTTTATGTCCTGACTACAAATTGGAATAGAACATGGAAGCAGGACATCAACAAGTTTGTTTGTTTGTTGTTTAATGCTGCACTCAGCAATATTCAAGCTATGGACCAGGCAATCCAGAAACTGACATCATGAGCATCGATCCAAGCAGTTGGGATTCGATGACATGCATCATCAACCAACTCAGCGAGCCTGTCCGGCCAATCCCGTTAGTAGCCTCTTATGACAAGCATAGTTGCCTTTTACGGAAAGTATGGGTTGCTGAAGACCTATTCTACCCCGGATCTTCATGGGTTACATCAACAAGTAATGCACATGTTGTTTAATGTCTTTGCTTATACCAATTAATTTACTGTTGTATTTTGTTGTACATTAGCTCTGCACTAATGCTGTCAACAATGTCACACACTGGGATCATCTCCCAGAATTCCACAAAACAATATCATAGCTCATATATTTATGACCTTATTGCGCTGAAATTACTCCATCAAATATTGTGTGCCTGTTAGTCTAAATGCACCCCTGACAACAAACTGGAAAGCAAATATTATGGCTAACAATATCGGTTTCCTGGACAGGGCAGCCACGGAGTTTATGCCCAGTGTGTTGTCAATCCCGCTAAAGTTCACAAAATTCTTCACAGCGTTTTGCAAAGATCTCTGTCAACCAGATGCTTCCACACTTCTGGCTGTCAATGTAGACGGAACCAGGGACCTGACTAACCAAAAAGTGGGACTTATCATGGCACTCTGAGACTTTTCAAAAGCGTCCGAAACACCATACAAGAAGCGACACAGGCCTGTGTGAGAAAACAGTCAGATTGAAGTCAAATGATGCTGTCTAGTTAATCTAAAAGCAGCCGTGCACCTTAACTCCACAACAATTAAACATCTAACAAACTTATACCAAATAATGTGGAAACACATCCTGTCTTGATATCAAAGACAGCCATTGTTTGGAAGTCATGCGTTCATAGAAAGCTCTGATGAAACAAAATTTCCTCTGGAATATTTCCCCTGACCTGAAAGCAGAGGATTACATGGCCCTGCTGGGAAGCTGTGCTCCCCCTCCTCATGGGGCAATGTCAAGAGCCTGCGAGGGGATATCTGACACACAGTTATCAACAAGACAAATAATCCTTCATGTTCCTGGAATAACTTCAGCTTAGTTTTCACCTCCTATATACAGAAAGGTTACTGATGTCTGCAGCATGTGTGAAGACACAGCAAACTTCAACACACCAAGTCAGTGCTGGTGTTATCATATTATTCCATTTAACACAGGAAACAGGGCATGACCCAGCTACCCTGCTGAGCTAGTTTTCAGGGCATCAATCCTTGCCTCTTCCAACCCAGTTTCAATGAAAGAACATCCCTTCACCCTTATATAGATTAATCCTGATCATATTGAAATATGAACTCCATTATATAGACTAGCGTGTTCATATTTCAATATGAACTCCATTATACAGACTAGCATGTTCATATTTCAATATGAACAGGATTAGTCTATATGAGGGTGAGGGTGAGGAGGGTGAGGGGATGTTCTTTCATATTGAAATATGAACACCATCATATCATCAGACTATTTTACTTCACCAGGAATCCCTTGCATTTACAGTTGATATCAAAGATTCCATTTCAAATCCAAACTGAAATTTAATGACTCATTAATACAATTTTCATTACATCAGATATCAATGATTTCTTCACTAAATGGGTCAGGTAATTACATGCTGAGTTCAGTAACAAAACTGAGTTAGTAGGTGAATGAATGTTTTCGGACCCAATATTAGCATTTATTACTTGCCCGTGAAGAGATCACCTGTTTAATAAATAAACATACAGCTGTATTACACATTGTGTAATACCAAAGCGCGTGCTTATGTACTGCTCTCAGCATTTCTTGGTTTATTCAACGACATTGCTTGTGGAGATGATAGATCACTGAGAGGAGCTTATGCACACTCAATGACCCCAGCAACCTTGTTGCTAGGCTGGCATCATATGGCATTGTATTACTGATGGATCTTGCAACAAAATTCCACTAATTACGTCATCGGGTATTTTGTGACCTGATTGTAAACTTTGTGGTGCAGGGCCTCGTTTCACAAGGCGATCGTACTCTAGCGCAACGACGTAGTCGCAAGTTTCTGTTAGAGTATGTGAGTTAGGATAACCTTAGCGCTACGATAACTTTGTGGAACGGATGCCTGAATTCTAAAGGTGGGCGGTTGTAAGGTATTAAATTAATATGTGTGAACGTTTTACGTGTTTTGAAGTATTATTTTGTTAAACTCAATTGGACTACGTTGTGGATCGTGTAGTTGTCTGCCTATTCATACCTAACAGTTAAATTCTAAAAAAAAGTTATAAATGGCAAGTCATAAATGAAATACAAAACGAGCTCCCGTGTAATACCAATTTTATGAAACTCATGAATAGTTCTCGTCAAATAACAGAAATGTTCACTCGCTTCATAAAATTGGTATTACACGGGAGCTGTTTAGTATTCTATATACTTGATAGGGGTCTGTGAGAAAGAATCACAAAAAACAATAAACACCACCTTTAATAATTAGCATTGTGAATGTAGTTTTACTTGACCACTGTAGCCCTGAAGTTCTAGTCCACAATGCTCAGACACTCAGGATAGATCAGTGGTAATATTGTTATAGTAGTAATGGGTGTGGTTGGACCGAAGGACCTGTGGACTGCCACATGGAGCTACGAAACACTTTCCCACAGCAAGAACATGATTCACACGGCAAGGGTACTGGGACAACGTAGTGCATGTGGACAGGAGAATGTGGATGTTCACTTCCCCAGCAAGTAGAAGAGGAGAGCTCATTCATTCATCCCGATCATTGAGATACCGAGCAAGTATTTCCTGCATCTGCCCCTATTCCCACTTTATAGCTGGCCCCATTCTACTGGCTGAAATTGATTCAACTATAGACAATGACCATGATTATCAAGTTGACATTTGTCTTGATGATAATGATGTCTATTTTTAATAAGTTTAGCTTTGATCAGTAGTTGATAAAAAATAATAAAACCATGGCCTGGTTTGGGTCATAATTCTAAAATTTGACTTGTATAATGACAATTTATTGTTGGAAACTTTGTGTTTTGGTCACATTGTCGGCCGATCCGTAAACCAGGCAGAGGCCATATAAGGATTAATTGATATCCTTACAAAGGGGTGATTAATTAGCACTCACTCAGTCCAGTGATAAAGGTATCCTTTGATGTACGGGAAATGTCTTTACATTTGATACATGTTTACGGCTGAATTATTTCAGAAATATTGAAATAAAAAGTTGTCACCCGTCTCAGTCAACAACATCAGAGCAGTTTTTGTTTTTGTTTGTTTGTTGTTTAACAAATGTTTAATGCTGCACTCAGCAATATTCCAGCTACATGACGGCGAACTCTAAATAATGGAGTCAGGACCAAACAATCCAGTGATCCACACAATTGGGATACGATGACATGCATGAACCAAGTCATCGAGCCAGACCACCCGATCCTGTTAGTCGCCTCTTATGACAAGCATAGTCGCCTTTTACGGGAAGTATGGGTTGAAGACCTATTCTACCCTGGATCTTCATGGGTCCAAAAGAGCAGTTGGTATTTGTTGCATGAACAATGTTTTTGGTCATTCAGAGCTACTACCCAAATGTGGTAATGAAAAATATGTCAATAAGATTTAGTCCGGTTCTAAAGAGAATTTGGTTTTGCCACCAAAATCATAACTCAGCATTGTCTCTAGTGTTGGGGGTTAGGCTAAAAATTTGTGATCGATAATCAACATCAGCAATCAATCAATATTCAATAATTTACCGACAGTGAATGTTGATCAGAAGTTTACGATCATGTTTTGTTATTGCATTTCCGTGTCTGGTTACCTCAGCTTTGTAGCCTTTCGTAAACATGCAAGTCAGTCCTGTCACCTTACTATCTTGTTATAAAAGGTGTTCAGTATATTTCTGGCTTTATGTTTTCAATCTCTACAATGAAATATATTGAAAATATCATTCAATAGTGGGCATATACATTAATTTCAGCAAAATCTGTGCGTGAACTGGTTGGCAGATTGCGCCATCTCATGGTTGTTGTAAACAACGGTGATATGGCGCAATCTGCCAACAGATTTTTGCTGAAATTAATGATTAGATTACTGCCATTGATGCTTCGAAAAAACTTTGTGTGTCAGAGAATGGATACAAATAAAATACAATACACTTTGGCTCATAAGTCCTAGTTATAATTTGACTACTGTATGTCTGTATGTATTTTTATGAGCTACACATACAACCACTGGTTTCCTTCATGTCGCGACTTGTCAAACTGTTCCAATACGTAGAAAAATAACTGCTAATATTCCTAACTGTTTCACTTTTGATTATTTTATATGATAAAAGTTATAAGGGGCATTTTATTAAATGAATCACTGGTAAATCACAGAAGAAAATGTATGTACAGCCTACACAGCTATTTCTGGCTTATGTTTTGAGACAAATACAAGCAATCTATTTATTATAGCATGAATTTTTCAAGGAATATATGCTATCATATGTTATTATCAATAGAATCACAAATTTTCTATTTTCATAGCTAAAGGACTGTACCTCACATTCATAATCAAATGGAGTACCGAAGACTCAATATCACTAACTCAAACTCATGCATCTAATGTGTGACGGCCTGCAAGTAATCAAATTTAGGCCTGGCATACCAGTGGTTGACAGCATGAGCAGCGATCAGTCTTTAGGGCACAGTGACCTATACTCAGCCAGGTCACACACTGCAGCCACCTGATCCCTGTCAGTCTGAGGACATACATGGCGTGCTGGGACCCACTCTGCCCAGGCATTATTCTGATGCAGGGACTTCAAACAAAGTCAAGTCTGACTGATAGTATAATATGTCAGCCTTTCAAGTGAACACATCCTTGATTACCCAGTGTATTGTATCTCCAGTTTTTAAAAAATAAACGACGAATGGGATTATGATAAAAATAGTTACCCATATTTAATTAATGATGACGCCCTCAAAAGAATCCGACCAAGTCCATTTTGTGATCAGGTGGGTATTTGATGCATATTCTCACAATCCTTATGTTGAATACCTGTATCCTTTTCTCCCAGTACTGATTGTCATATGTCTCTCCCGCTTTAGGATGTGATCGTTCAGCCATCAGGTTTATCAACACTGACCAAATACATCTATGGGGAAGAACTCACTGGACATTCCCTTCTCAAAAATAACGTCGTCCAATACATGTAATCAATCATGTTCGAATCTCCAGAAATGATGTCATGACACAACAATGTTTTATCATGAAAAGATCAACACTTCGTTCTTCATTGTTCTTTGCCATTATAACTATCTTATATATTACATTCTACCATGAATTTGGAATTTACTCGATTCTCGACTTACTCGACTCACAATAAACCCCCTCTGATTGAAACAGCTGGTTTGACGTCCGCATCACAGCGGAAGCTAATATTCATATTCAATTACAGGTTACAAAATGCACAGTTGCGGTTACTACGGTATTCAAAGGATGTGTGGCAATACATTTCGTGCAGAAAACACGATAGAAATCTACAAAGGGAATGTATTTACGCTTTGGAGACAACAGAGAGCTTGGAATTTTGGCGCTTTTCTATATACGACTGTGACGTCATATCTTTTGCGTCACAATGAGCGATATGACGTCATATCTTTTGCGTCACAATGAGCGATATGACGTCATAAGGGTGATGTGCGATGTAGAGCGAAAGCCTTGCAAAGCTTGCTTTGTATATTTTGTTCGGTGATTCCATAATTCAGATTGATAACCACTCAAAACACTGGACTCTGCCCA
Source organism: Haliotis rufescens (assembly GCF_023055435.1). Taxonomy (NCBI): domain Eukaryota; kingdom Metazoa; phylum Mollusca; class Gastropoda; order Lepetellida; family Haliotidae; genus Haliotis; species Haliotis rufescens. Next base: position 51,189,522 of record NW_025963779.1, on the reverse strand, counting down.
CGCCGCTTCACTCAGTATATTTGCTAACACCAAAGTGTTCGCGTTTTAGTTAGTCAGGGTAGATTGGAGATAAACATACTGTGTTTTCATGTAGAGCTAGGTTACCTGTAGATTTAACCGCACGTTCGGTTCCAAATTCAATTTAGCGCGGTTAAATCTACAGGTAACCTAGCTCTACATTGAAAACACAGTATCTCCAAAATAAATAGCATAAAGACATCCATCCCTGTTTCAATACTACAAAAACATCTCTAGACAAAAAATCATTTATCTGTGAGTGAGTTTGGTTTCAAGCCGCTTTTAGCAATATTCCAGCATTATCATGGCGGGGGAAACCAGAAATGGGCTTCACAGATTGCACCCTTGAATCAAACCCAGGCCATTACTTTGCATGACAAGTCTCACTCACAAACGAGAGAAATTCTGTTCTAAGTAATCAGAACGGTGGAGTTAGTGACGTCATTTGGTAGTGAGTGGGTGCAGGGTATTTATCAGTAAAGAATGGAGACACAATACTCTTGATAACACACTTGATGACATGAACCTGGTAAAACTGCCTTTATTCAATATACTTATGTCTTATTAGGAACGTGATGGGGAAATAACCAACGCTACAGCAGTCACGTACACTGTCTTTGAAATGTTTGTTTGTATAGAATACCTAAATCATCACAAATGCTTTAAAATATCAGATATTCATTTGAATAAATTGACTGCACTCACAATGGCTAGTGGGAGGTAACATTTACTTGGGTGGAGCATCTATATAAATATCTGTGAAAGAACACAGAAAGGTACGTGATGTCTTGAATACTCAAAATCCTGTCAGAGATTGAAGCAAAGTATGAGATGGCTATACAAACAGATCCACAATCCTGTCCTTGGACACTACGCCTCCACAATCACCATTTTCAGCAACAACTTGAGTTCACAATGGCATCAAGAACTAGGTGCCTGTTTCACAAAGTAATCGTAGCACTGATTGTATAGGAGTTACAATAGCCGCAATGCTACTACATGTATCACTTTGTGAAACTGGGTCCAAGTCTATACTCAAATGGAATTTGTATTAATTCAAATTTTTACAAAAGTCTTGCCAGAGTCAATGTGTTGTTGTTTTCCAGTCTGCTACCATCACTTTAGGCTAATGCTTAGCCCCTGACAAAAATATAATTTTGACAGAAACAAATAACTCCATTTCAATAGAAAACTAGCCCCAGTGAGATGGGGGAGTCAGCGGCAATCTTGACTTGCTTCATTTAAGACTTCTGCATTACAGTCAGAAGGGAAAATAATATCATTCAGGGACAGTGAGACGGACTACCATCACTTTATCTACACGTTATTCAGTGGAAATCTTTTAAGAGTTCTGTAACAAATATATCTGTATGTAAAATGATCATCAATTCTTGTACTAATGCACTGAAATTTAATCTCACGCAGATTTGTGTTCTTCAAACAAATGACATTTTAGGGCAAGGATCACAAACTCTTCCTCTGCATGTTTATCATCCTAGAGAAAGTCATGAAAGCGACTTCCACTGTGAAAATGAGACCACTGGCCGTACAGCTAGGTGAGAACTGGGTTCCAGTTGAAACAGTAGCCTGGTTCATGCTGAGTGCAGGACCCTGACAAGTGACAGATATTAAACATCATTGCTGGTGTTTAATTTCCCATGCATGTCACATGTCATGTTTTATCAAAATTCTAGACAAAACTTTATGCCAAAACTCTGACACAAACTTAATGGCCTTAAAAAGTTCACTACAAGGTTATCACTTGGGAAACTTTGTTTTGGGTTTCTTATTTGGATTTTTAATGAGATAAACATATGGTTATTCTAAATACCAACACTCATTGTTCAGTTTCTTGTAAAATGTGAAAATCATTAAGATCTTCTGTAGTTCACCAAGAAAATATTTCCAACGTACTAAAAACTTCTGAACCATGCCACCATGTTCCTGACAAACCCAAATCTCATTTAACTTAAATCATTCCCAAATTTTTTTACTAAAAAAATTCCAAAAATATTTTTCTAAGTATTACTGTTCTAGCCAAATAATGTACTACATTGTGTGCTTAAAGAACTCAAAGATGCTAAATATGGAGTTGCAAGATTGCTGAATTTGCACAAAAGACCATCAAAGTAGCATTTCCGTTAGTCTTGTTCCCTGTGACATCAGACTAAATAATAACAATCCCGTTTCTCATCACTTACCGACCCTAAATTTACGAAAATAGAAACTGTGCTTGCTAAATGAGGTTCCAGTGTCTATGTCCAAGTTAGTGTACATTCTAAATTCTGACAATTGGCAATGACTTTCCCCAAGTTTGCAAATCGGAAAACCTCTTTACATCATTATTTTCATTTGGTATAATTGTAAATTTTAGATCAAATTAATAAAAGAATTTTTTTTTAAATCACCCTCCCTACCAATTGGGGATTTTTTAAGTTAAGACAGAGAATTATTTTTTGTGCGGCCAAATGATCACAATTTTGGGGTCCACTGATATGAATGATGAAATAAACTGAATGGCAGCTTACTAAACCCTGACCTACTCTCTCAGTTTTCCTGCTTCTTGTCATCTATCTCTTATCCTGCATATAAACAATGTCAACATGCCATAAAACATTCATGTGACATTATCCCCTACTGTGACACTGTTGAAGGTGGTGACTCAGTAACAACAGTGGCTCTTGGCAGCTCAAATAACTCGCCACCTCAATATCTAATCCTTACACATGATCAATATTGCCTCTTTTATGAAATCATACATTCTGTATAAGTCACCAACCTAAATCCTTCAATCCCAGCTCACTCCCTGAACCCAAACATGTCAGAGAAATATGCATCAACAAGATAAGCCTATCCAACGTGGTAAAGATGTGCAGCCCCTGCAGCAGCACCACAGCAGTTGTAGGACAAGTCACAGTCATTAAGGTTCTGCTTGTAACATAATGCTTGGCTAATACTTGTAACAAGTTACAAGGAATTATGGTTACCTGCCTAAGTGAATTATTTGTGAATCACACAACTTGGCAATTGACTTTCAAGACAAATTCACAAGTGATAGATGCTCCTTATTTTAGGTTATTCTAAATATTATCAATAATCTGGTAACCAGTGATGTACGGTGTATTTAATACACAGGCTTTCGTGCAATACGCATGATTGAAATAATTAATATTTTATTTTGCAAAACAATTACACAAATTGGTGTCACATGTTACATGTCCGGTGGGTAGTAAGCTGTGTTATTTATATCGCATTAAATGGTCTATGATTTGACAAAAAATGAAATGAATAAATCAAATATTGGAGAGATGATAGGTGTACATTGAACATTTTGTAGTCAGTAGAGGCCACGAATAGCCACGCAACTGCTGGTAGGGTTAAAATAATTATCACTTACTAACTAAGTCAAGGACATAACTTAGCACCCTATTTGCAGTCCTGATACAACTTCTATGCAGAAAGAGTGAGCTTCACATACCCCCAAGTGAGGAATTGAACCAGGGTCTCCTTATCAAACTGCTAGGCCTGCCAGGCTGTCCCGGCCACAGTACATTGAAGACGATTACACTAATGCTGGCCACAGTACATTGAAGACGATCACACTAATGCTGGCCACAGTACATTGAAGACGATCACACTAATGCTGGCCACAGTACAATGAAGAGGATTACACTAATGCTGACCACAGTACATTGAAGACAATCACACTAATGTCGTGTAGCTTGACCTCACTAAACCTCAAGCAGGACCAATGTCTACTCTGGACTTGGCCAACAGATCAAGAACATATCAAGTTGCAGGTGTGTCCTGATTGATCGAAGTTGCTGCAGGTTAGAAGGGAATCTACATGGTATAGCAAGTAGTCAATACATTCTGGTTTTACAAAAATCCTGAGCAATTCAGCAATTCACCTTCACATGTACCTAATGCTTCAAAGCTGACATGCCTTCATTTTGTAACCACCACAACAATAAACCCTACCTGTTGTTGAAAAAGTATTATATAATGAATGATGTTTATATTTCCATCAACATTGTGGAAGTGATCTCTATGCATGCGTGAGGCCATAATTTCCTTAATGTCTCTATACACAATGAACTTCCTTCACGCACACCCTAAATGATTTCACTGCTGTGTTATTGCATCGGGTCAAACAGACATTTTATCTGGTCTTACAGACACTTCAATAGAGAATAAATCTTTCATGTAAAGTTTACACCATATACAGCTTTTCAATGGACAAAGAGGTCGGTCATATGACCATGAAATTGAAGTTCACAAGTGTATGAACATCACTGACTTTCATACATTTTTCACAAGACTGTATTCTTGAAATGAAGTTAGCAGTGAAGGACTACTTCCACATTCCTAGGGAAATCCCTTTGAAATCCAAAGCACGAATAAATACAGAAGCGTTGTTTTTGATCGTTCAGACCCTTTAACTTGGCATTTTAGCATCGATTATGAAAAGTCAGAGAAGGATATCTTCACTACGACCAATCCTGGTAAACAAAACGAAGAAATGCACATCTAAACTATCGCTGTATATATATATATCGACTCGATCCGTGTCTAGACGCACAGTGAATTAAGTATCTATTTGACGCATCTTTACAATCACCTTTCAAATGATCGGCCAGTTGATCAATGATGACTGACACTTGCGCAAGCTCCGACGTTCATACAGTTTGGCTCTCACTCTATGAAGATGCATGGTCCGAAATGAACGGTCAAAGTCTCACTCACATGGATCTGGGGGTGTTTAGTTGGCCTAGTGGTTAAAGTGTCCACTCGTCTTGCGAATATCTAGGTTCGATTCCCCACATAGGTACAATGTGTGAAGCCCATTTCTGGTGTCCCCCGCCGTGATATTGATGGAATATTGCTAAAAGCAGCATAAAACCATACTCACAAACTCACATGGATCTGATAACTTTGCCTTTTAAAAGGTAGGCTCATCTAATGTTAGTGCAGGTCCTGTAGGCTTCAAGGGGCCATTATCACAGCTTTTTTAGCATAACATGGATTATTTTGATGCTTCAATTAGGTATACTGACAGTGTTTGCAAAAACATTTCACTGATGAGTGAGTGAGTGAGTGAGTGAGTGAGTGAGTGAGAGTGAATCAGGTAGGCCTTTGCTTATTACACTTGTATGATGCTGACAAACCAAGAAACATATAGTCAGGGCGACTCTTCGATTCAAACCCATGATAATAGCTTTCTGGGATGCCAAAGGGACGGAACACTGCAGTTAACTGTGGCACCTTAGAGTGGGCCACCTGTGCCCCCTGAATATGGAAATATGGGGAGGAGGCACATCAAATATTTTCTACATGAAATTGTATTCTGTAGGAAAGAGTGAGTGAAAAAAACTTTCTGTCACATCAGCAAAAGAATTTTCAGCCATATTGTGGCTTGATCTAGATCTAGTCTACATTGATATTATTTAAAAACAAAATTGCTAACGAACAGTACAATCACTAGTACTTTATCACAGACAGAATACCCATTACTGGGTGGAGAAAACTAAAAATATCACACTATTAGACAATGATACATTGTGCTGAAGACCACCAGCAACCAATGTCAGGCCCCATACTACATGTACTAGGGACCATGGGGACTCAGCAGGATTTACACCATCCCCTAGCTGCTGGTGATAGTCAGAAAGTTAATCCAAAACTTAAAATCAACAAAATACTTTGAATGATGTGGCCTTACATGCCCTTTCAGAGAAACCCGTAGGCAAGACATTGAATAAGGTACATATAAGCTCAGTACTAACAGGAATAGTCCCGTGAAGATTCTGGGGTAGAATAGGTCTTCAGCAACCCATGCTTGTCGTTAAAGGCGACTATGCTTGTCGTAAAAGGCGACTAACGGGATCAGGTGGTCAGGCTCGCTGACTTGGTTGATGAATGTCATCGATCCCAATTGCTTGGATCGATGCTCATGATATTAATCACTGGATTGTCTGGTCCAGACTCTATTATTTACAGACCGCCGTCATATAGCTGGAAAATTGCTGAGTGTGGCGTAAAACAACAAACCAACCAACCAACCAACTAATAGGAATATCATACTGGAGTGTGATGATTTCAGTCCTGGTAGATAAACTTTATAGTGAGTGAGTTTGGTTTTACACCGCTTTTAGCAATATTCCAGCAATATCACGGTGGGTGACACCAGAAATGGGCATCACACATTGTACCCATGTTGGGAATCGAACCTGTGTCTTCGGGATGACAAGCGAACGCTTTAACCACTAGGCTACCCGACCGCCCCCATTTATTTCAGGGAAATTGTGTATGAAGGGATCAGAAACAAACTTTAGTTGACAGATAGTAGGTACATGTGTCATAAATGCCATACTTTACAATACAAATTTAACATATGGGCCGAAAATTTCTTAATGCCTTTTTTTGCAACTATTATACCAAATGTAATGCAATGTTTCCAAATCCACCAGAGCCATTACACCTATAACCTTTTTTTGAGTGATTCACTCAGTGGACAATATATCACATATGTTTACATTGTATTGTGTTGGATGCAACAATGTGCAAACCGACAATGGTGTGCAGTCAGAATTTAAGAAGGCTATAATTATATAATGCAAGCTGATGTCACATAAATTGTTGAGGAGACTATTTGAAAATATGGACACATTAACTTATCCAGTGAATCACATGTAGAGAAGTAAAAGGTGATTGTGTCTTCCAGAGATTAGGTATATGGCTCTTTTGGGCATCAACCTGACACTGGAGAAAAAGTGAAAAAGTATCTGTTCATAGTCTAAGCTCTATCACATCCAGTGTCTACTTAACAGAAGATATACTGCCTATTATGAGAATGGGATTTCAAATTCTAACCTTGTCAAGCTTGTCTCTACAGCATTTGACACTAATGCTGGTCCTTCAGACACATTCAAGAAACATTTTTTCAAGTACCAGCAGGGAATTATCAAGATCGAGACAGCAAAAATTCCCAAATTGAATAAAACATTTCCCTATTCCTTACAATTAACAAAAGTAAAAACAGTAAAAAAAAATTCAATCATAAATTTGTTGCCAAATTTGCCTGCCAATTGCACTCTCAGAACAATCAGCAACCCGAACAATCCTGGAATACTGTTTGCTTTCTGTATTAATTATCACACCTAATTCCTTGGACAGGACCACTGGAGGACCGCCATTGCTCCAGATGTAGGCCATCAGAATGGAGCAATGCAGTAAGTACAACTGTCAAAATACTGGGAAATGTTACATACATCAGTGACATGACCTACACAACACTTCTTTCATCCCAGACAAGAAATGACAATGTAGCATGATCAAGGCTTCAATACAAGCCTCACTACAGCTTGTACAGGTGATCTGTGCTGACCGGCAAAGCAATTAACACAAATGTATTATCATACTGTCATCAGGGTAGTTACTTCAAGCCCTCTGGGCCAAGGACGGTTATTTCACAGTCGACTGCCATGTGCCTGCAGACAGACACATGATGGAATGCATGTTAGCTATTGATCTGAAGACATTCCAGACTCCCCCCTTTGCCCACTCCAATGTCATGGACCATCTATGATTCCAGCACCAAACCCGGCTCCTGCCATTGTATTAACATTGACTCCGTATATCTCTCGCTACCCCCCACACACAATGGATGTTCTATAAAACTGCCCCATCCCTGTTCTATTTGATATCTTAAAAGTTAGGATATTGAATTTTAAATCGTCCAATATCCAATGTTTCTGTTTTCTAACAGAGAAATACATGTGATACCAGACATCCACCCAGGATGGGGGAATAAATTTGACAAAGTCATTATGTCCGTTTCACCGTTGGTGGAGTTTTCCAGGATTGGAACTAAATCAATGACATAAGCTGAGTCAATTATACAGTGTTAAACTTCACTTTACACTAAGGCCAGAACAATGCATTCAGTATCCCTCATTTTGGTGGTGGTAACCTTCTGACCATAAACCTGTTACCTTATTCAGATACAGCCTTGAATCAATCTCATTTAAAGGCAGATTGATCCTCCATTATAGAGGCCATATCCTCAGGGGAAAAAGACTTGAAGAAGTATCACTTTATCATCGCCTCACCAATTATTGTAACCATTCCCACAAAAGAAAAATATATATGCAAATATACAGTTATTACTACTTATCTCAGTGACTTTAAATACCCCCAAACTAAAGCATCAGTGTCAATGTTGACCACATCCAACTTACACACTTTCTCATGTCACAAGGTATTGCAAGCTAATCTACAGCTCACATAATGGATGTTTAATTAGGCCTCAATGGGTTCTGTACACTGTGATAAGCAGCTGCAACAGACTTGTGTTAATCTCCCAGCTGATAAGCTAAGGGTGTGAAGTACACAATGCTAATTAAGGTCACTGCCTTCAGGCGAAAGGTGTTATCTGGAAATATCTTCTAGTCCGAAAGCTGTGTTATATTCAGTAGCCAAGTGCTGTGAAGCCACACAGGAATAAACCACTCAAATAAACATACCTAACAATACAGGCAAGTTATGACCATCATAAATGAATAATTTCCTGCAATAAAACAATAAGAAATACATAAATGAATAATTCCCAACCACTCGAGTTTTAAGGATGACACTTGCCCGTCTACAAGGGCCTCCAGGTTACGACAAGGATCTGTTGAGTCGCATGCTAAATTTGAAACACTGTACACAAGGAAAAGAAATTAGAAAACTACATAAAAGCATCATGTCTCAACAAGTCAAATATTAATATTCTAAATATGCCAATGCAAATATCACTGGTGAACGAGACATGGCATGACATAACATACACTTCACCAGTGACCAAACATATGGGCTATCTAAATTAGCATTCCAACAAAACATGCCCGGCATAATTGATTGCTTCATCTTCCAACCACGAACAAGCAACTGCACTGATTATTCAACGAGACGCATTGATTGCACTGAAATTATTTAAACGTCTCAGCAAAGAGAGAGACAGATTACCTGCTCATTGACTCTGCTTCCAAGGACCACAGTATATATACTTAATGAATTATGAAGGTTTCCACACCATATTAACATGGGACAAATATAGCCCATACTGACACTAATTATTACCTTAGATTACAATGTGGTACTACAACAATATACAATTAGCTCTACAACAATATGCAATTAGCACTACAACAATATGCAATTAGCACTACAACAATATACAATTAGTACTTCAACAATATACAATTACATGTAAACTGAACATTATTTCAAACTATAGAATATATGAGAAAGATGTCGAAAATAAATGAGAGAAGGTTGTAGAATCAAAGTGAACACTTGAGAATATCTAACAAGACTAGAAAACTTGTACTGCATGAGGTTACAACATATATTTTGGAGTCCCACTACACCAGACCGATATACTGTGTGCATAAGTGTCTCTGTCACCCCCTACACTGGATGTGTCAATGTGAGAACACGGAACATTCCCAGGCCTGGCAATCCATGAGGAGTTCAATATCAGGACTACCAGTTACAGGCAGAGGATAATTCAAACTATCACATGAATTTGAACTTTAAAACCAGAGTCTCAAGTTACAGACAATGTTTACTTCAATATCATCTGAAACAAAAGTGTTTAGTTTAAGGAACATGAGACATCAATTAAAAAAACCTCAAAAAGACGATGAAGTATTTGAACAACTAACAAACTTCAAAGTTGTAATCGCAAATCAATGCAACTGTTTGATGTCCCAGAACTTGAAAAGAAGCACACCCTTTACATCTGCTAACAACAGGTAGGATTCATGATAAGTTAACACCCATCCTTGTCGTCGCATAAACAGGTTCTGTGAAGACTGCACAAAACATAACTCTGTGCACACAATTGTCTGGGTGGAAAGTAACCTGACGATGCAGGCTTGAAATACTGTCCGACATAATGAGCCCAAGGAAGGGTGTGAACCAATTGAACACATCAAATGGATAATCAGAGCATTTTGCCCTACTTCTGAGATATAAACATGATATGACCACAATACATTCATTATTACATTTTTTTAATCTCTATTTTGAAAATGTTGGTAAGGAGGCAAATTAATTTTTAATATTACTGTGTGTGAACCTTTGTCAGTTGATGAAATACTCCATATCCTACCTACTAAACATCCTTGCTTTGTATGAATCACATCATGACAGTAAATGTACACAGATGCCCGGAATAATGTTGAAAGAACAAACATTCTTACTGTAGACTGTGATATTGCAAGCGACAAATGTCATTAGGACATTTAAATGATTACTAACTTTTGATACCATTACCACTGATTACCAATTTTGAATAAAATCTTGGGAATATATTCAGTCAATGTCCTTGAAAACAAACAGATCTGAAATCTGAAATCCTGTCACCACACTTGGGAAAATGATGTAAGACTGGGTGTTGGTAGTGAAGCGATCTAAGTGCGAGGCGAAAACTGAAAAAGTTATTTGTCGTGGCCTGACAGAATATGTCCTTACAGCTCTGTGTCTTGCAAGTCATAGCAACTTTCCCAGTGGTTGTTTATGTATGAAACAACCCCAATCCTCATTATGGAAATGAAGCAGGCAGATAAGCAAAAAGCATGTTGACACTGACATGATTGGGCACACACCCAGCCTAGGCACTTTAAGTGATTAGAAGAACTAGGAAACCAAAACAGACTCACAAACTCATATACTGGGAAGCCAGTGCTTCCTTCAAAACTAATGTTCACCACAACATTAATAGTTCTGATACTTCACTTGTAGAAAGGGAAATACCCCAATTTTCTCAGAAGTAACCCACTTGATAACAACATATGTCAAAAAGATAATAATAGTAATATCTGTATTTCATTGTGTATATCAATGTTTAAAACTTTCTGTTATAATTAGTCATGTTCATGCTCTGTGCCCTGCCCCCTGTGGGTGTTTATGCAGCAGTAGAAACTAACAGTTTCAGTCCACTAATCCTTATAATGATAACACATAGCAAAAACTCTAAAAATGGCAAATTTCTACATGTCCTTATGATACCTTAACTATTGGGCAGTTTGGCAAGGACTGCAGGACAAGTGCCAATTTCTAACACTGTTTATGTACAATAAATCTTCTTCTTCAATCCCATCTTTATAAAATTGGAAAACACTGCTTCAGAAAATCATGTCTGATTCTCTCCAATACCATATTCCTTGAAGGATATTCCCCATCCCTGAACTGTTTCTGAGGAATTGTTGCAATACAGCTTGAACAGTGAACGTGGATGACTTGCTCATCAGCAATCATAACAAAGCAAGAAGTAGTTGAATATAATACATACTTTCACCACTAGTTAAAACTTGAAACTACAAAGAAAGGGGTTGGACTGACAATAAACAAGGGTCTATACTGTGATGCCTGTGTATTGCTATACAGTGACTGTTGCATTCAGTTTAACACAACATATGTTCGTCATTTACTACTCATTTTACAAAAATGACGACAAAATGATTTTATGATGTCCCTTTGGTCTTATAAGGTAAATCCATTTTTGATATTCATAAACCTGTACAAACATATCTGGCACACATTAATAAGTAAATCCACTTTATGAAACGTAGCAAATGAGAACTTCACTTTTAAAGTTTTTAACTGTTTACTGTGACAAAAATCACCAATTACAGAAAATAATACAAACTACAAAGTTTAAAACAAACAAGGAGACAGGTAATATAAAAAACATAAAATTTTACCTCATAGGCCCAGGTACATTGTATTCCAGCATACTTTCTCACACATCTTCCGATTTCAACATCTTCATGAGTGGTATACAAATTCTGAAGACAGTTGCTTACATAGGGTGCCATCCGACGGAGTGTTTCACGACTAAATATCATGCCAGGCCCTCCCATACAGAAATTTTCTGTTGCAGTCAAACTGAGTAGACCCAATTCTTCTGGTTTTCCAACACCTGCTTGGCCAATGAATTGAGGTTTGGAGCTATTAATTGATCGAAGAAATTTATCAAGTTTGTCTCCCTTGACAAAGACGTCGTCATCGGCCCTGACAAACCATTCGTATTGATCAAGAAAATGATCGTGCATATATTTTAACATCATGAAGGATTTCTTTTGGGGTGGATAAGAATCATCAACATTTGGTAAAGCCACAACAGGTACTCCATGTTTGGATATGGAACCTTCACTTGAGAAGAATCGCACCTCTCCATTGATCGTGTTAACCCAAGTTCGATGAGCCGCTAGCCCTCTTGAATCAATAAATTTTTTGGCTGTCATGATTCCAACAAAAACAAAATTATTTGTGGGTTTTTGATTTTGTTGCCCGTCAGATGATGTTTTGGCCATATTTTCATCTGGGGCATTGCTGGCCGCAATCTCTTCACGCCAAATATCTGGTAATCCACATCCTGTGGAAACTTTATTTTTGTAATAATTTTCAAGAAGTATACCCCCAAGGAACCCCAAGAGCAAACAAGTGGCATAGGTCTTAACTCCATTACGCTTCTTTGCCATAGTAGTTCCCAGTTCGCCATGCATCTGTCAAGATGTATAAATCAAGAGAAATAATACCACAGAAACAATATTGGAATTCAAGTTAACGCGTGTTCAGTCCGACATGTAATGATATATGATTACGCAACCACTTGATTCTCTCTCTTACGGAACACGTGTCTCCCACAGACATGATCAAGTTCTATTGACACTAAATAAATCCAGTCGTATATCCGTTACTGACACTATTCGTTCACATTTCAACTGACACGACACGCGGCACATGAAAAACACAAAGCGACTGGCTCGTAGTCTAACTTCTAAGATTCCATTCAGAAAACATCACCAAGTTCGAAAACTTTTTGGATGAGCCGAGGTACAACATCGACATATATCAGCTCATGTTTTCGCGTTCCTCATCTCTTTCTGAAACTTTCAGGCGTCCCATGGTCGCTGATTATACGGTCACGTGTAATCCAAGAACTTTCAGCAACTTTCTGTAACTTTTCGACGTGTCGATATGGCAGGAGGGGGCAAAACAACCACTCCCCGATTCCCTCCCAAATCACGAAAGTGTACGGCCGAGCACGCGAGTGCAACACGTCAAAACTCTTATCAAGTCATCCTGCCCTAGCACTGGCCAGTCCACCCGATTGAGAAGCCAGAGGGGTGTTTGCTGCTTTACAACCAACCGACGTCAACTGAGGGCATGCCGATGGGATCCCACCCGTCATTGTCAACAGCTAATAATAAACCACTTTGTACGCTTCAATGACTCGCTGCTGCCGCCACTGTCACGACCGACCCACTTTGCCTTCGGCTCTCTCCGTATATGAACGGAGGATGCCGATTTGATATATACTATAATCCGCACACCTATTTATCTAGTATATTTTCGAAAAGTACTCTACCGAAAATGGGATATTTAAATGGCTACATGGGATTCTCAAATAAATTCATTATTTTTTTCTTATGTATTGCTGTAGAAAACTGCTTTTTAGGGTTTTGAGTTTGAGAAATCCATTACGTATCACCAACGCATGATCAGTTGATATGCACCATCAAAAGGTTTGGATGCCTCAGACTTTGAAAATGTTGATTCCTTCTCTTCTTGTTGAACATGGAAGGGACATACGTCAAAAATAAAAATTCATTGTAACAAGGAGCAAATGAAGAAGATTTACTTTCCGTGAAGAAATGTTGCATTCTTCTTTTCAAATTCCTGAATTATGGATTCACCAGGTTAAACTTCGTGGGTTTACAAACAAACACAGTCAACGTCGTCACCGTTTTGTATTCAATCTAAGGTTATACAGTATTTCCCATTTCATTTCAATCAAATCATTTAAAAATAATTTTGCGTGAAAATAATCAACTTTACGTGTACGTCTTTTATCTTTTCCTATCTGCCAAACCAAGTTTCATGAAAGACAAACAATGAACAATTGAAATATTACAATATGGCATACCCTCTCCAAAATAAAAACAAGTTGACATGTGTAGGCAATGCATCGAAAACCTATGAAAATTAAGCATGTTCACATGTGATTTCATTCTGCATAATTGTGTGGATTATTAGATTAGTTTAATTGAAGATCAGTATAATAGCAAATCACGTGCGTCAGGTATAATACGTGCCACTTGTATATGCACAAAATGGACATATCATAACTGACCAGGGGGGATTCGAACCCAAACCAGTGCCACTGGCTCCTTGCAAATTAGAGTGATGATACACTGGATAATCGAGGGTGAGAGACACATCACTTCACATATATTCATCTTCTATTGATATTTTATTCATGTGTGTGTGGTTTTTCAATGGTGGGGATGGGGTGAACCCAATTATAAACCAGTGCAGTACGTACATCATGAGTCATCCAAAATACACAAGTGAGTGAGTATGTTATTACTCCGCGTTTGAGCAATATTCCACCAATACCACAGCGGGGACACCAGATATGGGCTTCGCACATTGTACCCAGGTAGGGAATCGTACCCGGGTCTTCGGCGTGACGAGCGAACACTTAAACCATTAGGCTACCCCACCTCCCCTCAAAATGCATAAACACATAGGTGAGGTGAAATGAGGATTCACGTCGCGTCCACGATTATGGCACTTATACACCGATGTACATGCACGTGTGTGTGTGTGTGTGTGTGTGTGTGTGTGTGTGTGTGTGTGTGTGTGTGTGACCAGGGATCGATCCCAGGACTTTCCGCTCTTCGGGCGGCCGCTCTCCCACATATAGGGGACCAAGGGACAGACATAGAGTATCTAAGGCCTCTGGGACTGAACCAACAAGTATATGTATATGGACAAGTAACTGAACAAACAAAGTGAAAACGTTTTTTTCAACAATAAAGATACTGTCCTCAAAGGATATCATTATACATCACAACAAATAGGTTATTTCGAAAAATAAAAAAATTAGCTTTCCTTCGCTGCTCAGTTGAAGGATAAACATGTCTCTAAACAAAAGCTACGGAAATGTAAAATACGGCTACAAGGACAAGCCAGTTGCGCCAGACCGCCCTTCAGATGACCACGGATTTCAGAATGCATTTCAAATGATGTGAACCTTTACGAGAACATGGTTTGCTTTGTAGTGTCAAACATTCATAGGTTTTGTTGCGTGACATAGCAATCAGGAAAAAGCGTTTCTTTTTCATTGTCTGCCGACTCCTTTGAACTGTGTGTCAAATTAGATTTTACAGACGCATCAAACTAATGTTCTCACCCTTAGATTTAATTACCAAGTGGTTTTTTTTAACTATATATAACCGGTCAAATGTAATGTCAATAAGAATTTTGAAATGCCAGTATGTAACATTTAATAATGAAATTGAACACGTGATCCCCCTGCCGGGCTTTCATATACACGAAAATGTAAACCGGTCACTTGACACAGTTTATTTGAGAAACAAAATCAACTTCAGTCCTATTTGCTTAGATAATGATAAGTTAGCAAAAATGCTGTATTTTATCGTATTTAATTGTGCTGTTGTTGCCGTTTTGTCCGTCAGCAACAGTGAATCCTAATTACTTAATACCAGTTGTTAGGGGTCTGTTCATCTGATAAACTGGGCTCCGACTCTTTGTAAATGCCATACAATGCCTTGCAAAGCTGAAATGTATGGATATAAATGTCGCAAATGTCATAGCGCAAAGGGAACTGGTAACCAGATTACACCAATCGCCTGCCGGCACCTGCTGAAAGACCCGATTTTCCATACAGTTCGTTAACCTATATAGTTTTAACAAACGTATATTCGAGTTTCCACGTTGAAAGTTAATAACAGTTGTATGCATTCTGTTTTTGCCCGAATGGCTCTTTTAGAAACAAAATGACGTATTTTTACAGTTTTGGAATATTATTCTTGTGAGAAATTATTTCATGTGATATATCGTGCTTCCGTTGGTTGGAACATGGCGGATGGCTACTTGGGAATGCCGTCGTGAATATCGGAATTGTTGTTCAGATTTTGTTTAAAGTCTCAAGTTGCTAATAGTGACAATACCTGTGTTTCAAAGACAATACGTGCATGTGCTTTGACCTGATCAACTGCATTAATTTCCTGGCGTTTCATAACTGGAAAATATGGTAATAATCTTCATGTGACCGGGCAAATAGAATCAAACATGGCGTCTGCCTTGAACGAGGAAAGCGTACAGAAGAAATTGCAGAGTGTTACAAACGCCCAAGACAGCATACAAAGCCTGTCTCTCTGGATCATACACCACAAGACACACCACAAAGAAATTGTGCGTTTGTGGTTGAACGTATTTAAAAAAGGTAATCATTGTATGCTACCTGCAGTATTTCACGTCAAATGAGGACAGTGTCATGTGTGCATGTTTTTGTGACAAAATATATAAATATATATTTACGGCGAATTGTATATGGTATTTTTCATCATGCATTGGACATTGATCGCAAGGAACAACTTAAATTGTAAAAATTACATGTCAATTTCATCAGATTAGGACACAACAGGGATGGGTACCATAAACAACTTTGGATACACATGATACAGTTGTCACATGTGCACCTAAGAAATGATCTTGCAGTGTTTGATAGGAAGTTTCCCTGTACACTTCCCTTCAGTGTCCATGGTACTACATGGGATGTTATTAGTACTAATCAGGTTGGAAATAACCACAGATCTTGCATGTTACAGGTCAGTCTACAAAGTGTAATACCTCGTATTGCTCATTCGTTGATACCCGATCAGCATTTGATGTCATGATTTCAATAGAAATCAATCATGAGATCTGGAAATTGTCTCCAAAATACTAAGTTGTGTTGTACCCTTATGTGTAAGTGATATGGTTTGTATTTTAGATGACTGATTTGTTAAAATATTTGTTAGGCATCACGATACATAGATCACGATACAATGCATATCGCAATACGCATATTTACGTCAAATCGTGTGGAAACTTCTTGACTATAAATATTTCAGAGCAGGTTCAAAAGGTAAAGCAATCTGTAGATACATGTTCATAGCGGCTATTTTTCGTAGTGAACTTAGGAGCAGCTTTAGCATACAGTACTACAAATTCTCATGGGGATGATCTCTGCTGTAGATCACATGTCTCAAAGACAAGCAACCATTTTTTGTGAAAATCCGTCGGACACGATCTCGTGACTTTTGGATTATTAGCCTGACAGGTACTGAGCTATGTCCACACTGTAAAAGTAAGTGCAAATTTAACTAGTCATGCCTACGCCATTTTAGAACTGAATGAAAAGGGTTGAATAGGTGACGGACACCTACAAAAGTTACGGGTAGGCATGGTGTTGTGACTTTAGAGTTCAGGGTAACATATCCTAACACCAGCGACATTTGGATGTGTTCAGCACAGATATAATAAACCTAATAAACTGCATTCCTGTATGTTAGTTCCCATTAATAATCATTTTTGCCGCTTGAATTACGTCAGAAACGAAATAAAAAATCTGTTGAAAATAAAAGTGCTTTCATAAACTAGCGCTTGCTATGAAATGTGCTTGCTGCAGGCTATATGTAGTAAACAAATATTAAAAACTCTCAACATCGCTGGGCTTAGCCTTATTCAATGACTTTGCGTGTAGAGTTGATAGATCACTGGGAGGAGCTTATGCACACTCAATTCTCAATACTTCAGTGAACTGTTACAGCCTTCCTTTGTACTTGCCCCGCGAAGATCCGGGCTAGGATAGGTCTTCAGCAACCCATGCTTGCCGTAAAAGGGTTGACTGTGCTTGTGTAAGAGGTGAATAACGGAATCGGGTGGTCAGGCTTGTTGACTTGGTTGATGCATGTCATTGTGTGGATCGGTGTTCATGATGTCAATCACTTGATTGTCTGGCCCAGACTTGATTATTTTCAGACTGCCATTATTTAGTGGGAATATTGCAGAGTGTGGCTTTAAACAAACAAACAAACAAACAAACTAACAAATTAACAAAAAACACACCTGGGCCCACTTGCACAAAGCGATCTTAGCGATAAGACTATTGTAAGCCTATGTTAAAGTATGGGAGTTACGATCATCTTAGCGCTAAGATCACTTTGTGCAAGTGGGTTCTGGACTGTTGTGGGTCATTTGTATCATTGATGTCATCCTTAATCATGTTAATGTTACCTGTTACTTTCAGCTAAAGCTGCCCATCGCCTGACTCTGTTTTACTTGTGCAATGATGTTGTACAAAACTGTAAGAGGAAGAATGCCATTGTGTATCGGGAGAGCTTCAAGGATGTCATCAGAGCAGCTGCTATATTTGCTAGGTAAGTTCAGCAAAGAACTGGGCACTAGTCCTGTAGTCCTTGCCAAACTGCCCCAATGGTTAAGGACTCATAAGGACTGGTACAAAATTGCCATATTTGAAGGGATTTGCTATATATTATCAATATAAGGACTAGAGGACTAAAAATATTAGTGTGTATTGCTGGAAGTTCATTATGTTTGCTGTTAAACCTGTTCCAAGTCATCAGAAATGTTTTTGTGGATGGGTGAGGCATCATCATGATAATTCATTGTCCTAGAAGTTCAGCTACATTCCTTCTCATGTCAGACCCTGTTGCTGTATGTACCTACTTTTGAAAAGGCACGTCAACATGGTCAACGTCAGTCAAACAAATGTAAATGAAAGTTCTTTAATCACAGATCTACCATTTAGAAAACCCTCTGCTTGAAGATCTTACAATAGAATGTCATGTCTGTGAACACTGAGCACATTTTGACTGCCCAATCTAAATGAAGGATGCATAGGCATTATACTAAAAGTGTCATTTCCGGAGCACAACTTGAAAACTGTGAAAGACTTTTCATCCAAACCTTGTACATATATTAACCAAGGACTGAAGTGGTGCCTTTTGCTATTTAGGAGTTTTTCAAAATTTGTTTTTTCCCTTCCTCCATGGCAACAAGTTTGACTTTGGATCATGTTCATAGAGGTGTGTTTGTCTGTACCATACCTCTAAAACTAATAGGTATTCATTCATGACACTTTGCACAAGACACTCGTCAAGCTGAAGACCCGGTTTTGTTTCCCGACATGGGTACAATGTGTGATGCCCATTTCTGGTGTCCCCCGCCGTGATATTACTGAAATATTGCTAAAAGCGGCATAAAACCATACTCACTCACACACTGAAATAAATGTAAACAATAGTATATTAAATTTTGAATGAAATTAAATAAACAGGTTGCAAACACAAGTCCTGATATACAAAGAACACTTTTTTTTACCAGAAAGTGTAATTACATAATTAATTTGCACTTTGGGGGGACACACATCACAGCTCGTTGTGTGTATAGTGTGCACACCCTTCTACACTTCTGTGTCTCTTTGAAAAAAGTGTGCTCAAAACTCAAGAAATATGGTAATTGATCTGATTTTGTTGAGTTTGAATACTCGCAATATTTTACTAAACTAGTGTGTTCTTGGCTCCTTAATTTGTCACTGACAATCAATGTCATGTCAGTTGACAATCAGTAATATTTCAACAGTGAATGGTGACAGGTGCTCAGAAGATCATGATCATGTGTTGTGTATGGGTTTTTATATTTCACTTTGTGGTTGAGTTTCTTTATCATCATAAATGTCAGCTTTAGCTGACCGATTTCAGTATTACAAGTCTTAACTTGCTACTACTGAAGCAGACTGGCTCTGTAGTCTAGTGGTAGAGTATCTGCCTGGAGGGAGGAAGTTCCGGGGTCCGATTCCCGGCCACAGCATACCAAAAGACGTTAAAAGGTGGTACTTGTTGTTACCCCGCCTGGTGCTCGGCATGAAGTGGCTAAAACAAGGACTGGTCGGCTCGGAGTCAGTATACTTTGTCTGAGTGGGGTATTCATGTTAAACTGCGGCATGGTATCTCAGTGGGTTAGCACTATCAACTTGCCATTAGCAGATTAGTCTGGACTAGTACAAGCAGCCACAAACACACACACATGCATACGTGTCGCTATGTAAGTACAATAATCTTAACATTAAACCTCATTTCACCTCACCTACTCCTGGAGCACCATGCATGAGACGTGGCAAAGATGACAGGCTGGACAATTTAAAAGCTTTTCACTGCTCACTTGCAGATTATCTAGCTGTGGGCTCTTAATTCCTTGTTGATTTAACATTATGTGACAGATGATAAAATTTCATCATACAGTGATCATATGATTTGATTGATGCCCCACTACCTGAGATGAGGAAAATTGAGTATGTTTTGTTTTCACTTGGATTACCTGTAAATACAGAAGGCTGAGAAGAAAACCAGCCAGTCCTCTGACCAATGAGCACTCAGATTGGATTACACGAGTGGGCATGTTGTCATGCAACAATTCTTAGACTAAGACTTAGACATTACTACACCACAAATCATCCCTGTGTATTTGTGGCTAATGGAGGAATGTAGTGTGTAAAAACCTGTGAAGTATTCTGTGAAGTGTCTATCCCTGGGTTTTGTAGTAATTCCTTTTTTTGTTCACAGAGATAAAATGATCAAGGGGAAGGTGGAGAGGATCTTCAACATCTGGAAGGAACGCAGTGTATTTGATGGGAAGTACATCTCTAGTCTACACAGCATCATGGGTGAGTAGACAGACGCCCACTATCTAACATATGAACAGAGTCAGGAGAGAGAAATCCAGTGTCTCATGAACATGGAACAGCATTCTGTGTAGGTGTCTGCAGCTGGTTGTGAATTCAAGGTTCGCCCAATTATGCTCCTTTGTCTGCATAGCCATATTTATGTTCATTAGTTGTACAGAAATAATAACAAACAGTGCCACTTTGACTTTCTTCCCACATAAAGACAACATGCCATAAAATAACTGACATGCCGTTCAAAGCAGTGGTTATATGCAACTCTTTTGTGAAAATGATTTCTCTTAATCCCGCCATACTGAAATAATTTCTCTGCATGTAAAAGGAATGCTTTGTTGAAGGATATATATAGATACATTACATATGATTGCAGGCACCGAGTCAGCATCCCATTCCTCAAAGCGCAAGACATCTTCCAAGCAAGCGTCACTTGCAGTTGCTGCAGCCTCAGTGACCCCAGCTGCCACTGTCTCCACGCCTCCTGTGGCACCTAAACCTGCCATCCCGCAGGTGGACCCCAAACTCATTGCTGATTTCAAGGTAGATACAGTTTCTTATATCATCTATTGTAAGCACTGACACTTAAGTCATTGCACTACCCATTGTAAGCCCCAACAAGTAAGTAATTGTGCTACAACTCTTGTGAACCGTTTTTTTCATACAAGAGTGTTTGAAATTAAGGGGGACTTATAGGTCTTTTGTTTATGAATCAAGGGACCACTACACCTACTTGTAACATTCAGGTTATAACATAGACCTCTTGACTTTCATGCCTTATTCAGGGTTAACATTGACCCACAAACCTAGGGCAGGTGGAGGAAAATCTCATACAGCCTGACAGAAAAATTACCAGCCACGGCAGGCAGTTATTTCGGACACTGGTGCAATATCATTTTCAACAATGCAAGGCATACTTCATTCTGTATTGATTCATCTTGTTGATGTCAATTTATTAATTTTAATTATCTCATTAGAAAGTCTTCAAACAGGTATACATATTGCTTGACATTTGGCTCCATAATTGCATCGGATTATGTATTGGTATTTGACTTATCGAAATCTCATTAAAATCAGACCTGAGTTCTCGCTATCGCTAAACAAAGATTTGAGGACATCCCATTACAGGTCACGTCAGAACGACCTTTCACAAACTTTGACCAACGACTGAAATGACAAACAAGAAGTCGACATCAGCCAATTAGAAAGCAGCTTTCTCGATCTTTATGGCAGTCGTTTCAACCTGGCGACTTCCATTTCAGACTACGTTTGAAAAATGTGTTGACACAGTTCTCGATTAAAATTTTGAAAACTGAACAAATGAACACTCCGGAATGTCTAATATATGGTTGAGATTGTATAGCAATGCTTCCCACATACTGTTCAACGTCTCCTCTGTTCAAATGTTTATCCCATTGAAGCGAGAGATAGACGATAATTTTGACGAATGAGTTGTACTGGTCGTAACTGTCGTTTGGAATACCCCATGTTGACGTTTTCAAGGTTGCATGATTAGGAAACACATTCCGACTGTCACTTTCATGATCTGGACCCTGATTTGTCGGATGAAAGGTCGTTCTGACGTGAACCGTAATGGGATGTCCTCAGATCTTTGTTTAGCGATAGCGAGAACTAGGATCTGATTTTAATGAGATTGTGACTTATCACTAGTTATAGTACACATGGTGGTTTCTTAATAATAACAGTTTGTAGTAGCAGAGTATATTGCCTATCTCCTTCCTATTACAAACAAAAAATTTACCAGCCTTTTAGGAATTTGGTACATCAGTAAATTTAATGCAGAACCTTTAAATAATTAACATTCTTCATTTCTTCAGGACAACT
Source organism: Haliotis rufescens (assembly GCF_023055435.1). Lineage (NCBI taxonomy): Eukaryota > Metazoa > Mollusca > Gastropoda > Lepetellida > Haliotidae > Haliotis > Haliotis rufescens. The sequence continues at coordinate 51,167,054 of NW_025963779.1, read as the reverse complement.
GAAAGATAACATGAATAGCTTCTGATTTGTTTCTGTATCCATAAGACTGCTTTATTATGTAAGATACAATGGGAAATTGATGCTGGTTGTGTTGTAGCCGTCAGTCCTCCTGGATAGGATGAGGACTTTCAACCTTCTGGAGCAGGAAGTTGTTCTCAGGCACAGACAGATGGCCCATCTCAAACTGGATGTGTCCAGCCAGGAGGCTGTTAAGCAGCTCAAAGGTAGGGGGGATTTCTAGGCATGTGCAATGCTTGAAGAGGGCACGGGTGGCCCAGTTGTCTAAGGTGCAGCATTTCACTGCATCCCTTGGGCACTTCAGAAACTTATGATTGTGGGTTTGAATCCCAGTTCGCCCCGATTATGTTTCTAGGTTTGTCAGCACCATACCAGAGCTTGTGTGTTTCACCATTGTGGTCAATATCTGAGACCTTCATCACTTGGGGATTTGGGGGCTGTTTTTCTATAAACATGTTTTCTGATTAGTGTAGACTAAATCATGTCTGCAGAAGCATGAGCAGGGTAAAATGTCAGTCGCATGTCCTTGGAACCAATGCTTACAAGTATTTGAAACAGTATTGAAAATATCATTTCATAATTAATCATAGGATGTGTTTCTGTGGAATCATAGCCTTGGTGTACAGCGATTTCCCCACAGGATACTTCAAAACATCAAAATTATATTATTTGATAGGAATCTGTAGATTCAAGTGTCTTCCTGCAGGTAGTAATATAAGAGCCCACCCGGCAAGGGAGGGGAGACATTGTTTTTGGCTCGGTTCCCATTGGCTTTGGCGATCCCATCCTATTCTGAGCCATGACTTGAAAAACATTCAATGTTTTTTCAACAATTTTGACTTAATCTCAAACAATTCTAGGTTTCGTTTCCGAGCCATAACTCTCAAACTGATGAATTATTTTGCATTGCCTTTTCATATGTTTCAATTTTTATATATATATTTTTAATTTCCTGTTTCCATGGAAACATTTTGACTTAATCTCAAACAAGTAGCATTTCTTTCCCCCAAAAATTCTACAGCATTTTTACATGAAACCATCCTCTTGTTTTTTTAATTTGCAAACGTGGGTATAGTAACAACTTGAACTAATGTATCCCCAAAAAGGAGGGGGAGACATATGTTTTATGATAAAAAACACATTCCAGTTTCTGATGGCTGACCTGCATGGTTGACATGTGTGATGTGTTTCAGACAAGACGCATGGGAAGGAGTTCTCCCATCAGTTCGAGGACTCGTGTGTGAAGCTGGAGGAGTACCTGGAGAAGCTGGACACACAGAATCTAAACAGGAAGGCCCTCCTGGAACTCATGGAGACAGCGCAACTCTTCTATGATGAGCAATACAGAGAGGCCAAGATTGTTGCCAATGTGAGCAATAGTCTCACAGAATCTGCTCTTGTCTTGTTTCTTGAGATTCTTTAAAATGTCTTTGTTTCAAACAATCTGAATATTGTATGGTACGAGGGGTGTTCATTAAAGATTTCCCCTAAACCACTTAGGGTTATCATATTTGGTTGAAATTTCACATGTGTAATGATACATATATCTATGGGTTGTGTCTGAATTTGCAGCACCGAACTATTAATCTTACCACTTTTACAGGTGTTATGATCGAGTAGGGTGTGACAATGGAGCCAGTAGAATACCGAGCAGTGATTAGGTTTTTATATTTGAAAGGTCGCACACCAAAAGAAACTTTCGATGAAATGAAAGCAACTTATGGGGAAGATGCCCCATCATATGACGTTGTTAAACACTGGCATCGCCAGTTCAAGTGTGGTCGGACATCTGTGGAAACAGCTGCCATTCCTGGTTGCCCCCATTCAGCCATTGATGAGGAAACTATCCATCAAGTGGAGACCGCCATTTTGGCAGACGGACGTATAACTGTTCGCCAGTTAGCACAAGATGTCAAGATCAGTGTAGGGTCTGTGGAAAAAATCATCCATGACAATTTGAACATGCATAAGCTGTCTGCACGATGGATTCCCAGGTTGCTCACACCTTTCCAAAAGCAGGAACGAGTCAAATGCTCAAAGGATCTTTTGGACATGTGCCAAAATAAACCAGGTAAACTTTTTTAAAAGACTTATCACACAGGATGAAACATGGGTCCATCACTATGATCCTGAGACTAAAGTTCAGTCGATGCAATGGAAGCATGTGGAGTCACCACCCCCAAAGAAGGCACGTGTCCAACCCTCTGCAGGCAAGGTCATGCTCACAGTGTTTTGGGATCAGCACGGAGTAGTGATGATGGATTTCTTGGCAAAGGGTACCACAATTACAGGAGCTTATTATGCTTCACTGCTGCGGAAATTGCGGGACGCTATCAAGCTTAAGAGGCGTGGCATGCTGACCAAGGGTGTCCGTCTCCTGCAAGACAATGCTCCAGTACACAACTCTCATGTTGCCCAGATAGAAGCACGGTCCTGTGGCTATGAAATCCTTCCACATCCTCCTTACTCTCCTGACCTTGCACCATCTGACTTCCACCTCTTTCCAACCATGAAGTCATTTTTGAAGGGAAAACATTTCACAGATGATGAAACACTGATTTCTGAAGTCAAGTCCTGGTTTGAGACACAAAATGAGGGCTTTTACAAGCGAGGTCTCCATAGTTGCATAAAACGATGGGAGAAGTGTGTAACTCTTGGTGGTTCCTATGTGGAGAAAGACTAATACCTATGCCAAGTTTCATTCCACTAGTTCCATCGGAAGTGGGTCAGGGGAAATCTTTAATGAACACCTGTATGACAGCTAATTAGGGGTGTCTTATGCTTGGTATGGAAATGCTTGAATGCTTGCTCTGAAAGTGTGAACATGAATGAATCAATTTGATCCATTGTTGGTGGTCGTTTTGAAGAATTATTTCCTCTATATTTTGTTAACTTTAAGTGGGCTTATATGTCTTTTTATACAGGCTGTAATTTCATGATCATACTCATGTGACCTTGGATATTTAGCCAGGGAAACTGCATTGTGGGGGGTGGGTGGGGGCTTCATTAATTAGGTTTGGGTGAAAACAAAGACTTATCATTTTTCTTCCGTTCCAGGCATACAAGAATTTTGGTACACGCATTACCAACATGAGTAAGCGGGTTAGTGACCTGAAGAAAAGCCTGCCATACACGATCAGCCCTGTTCCTTCACCTGCTCTTGATGCCCCCTCCCCCGGCCAGACTCCCAGAGAGGACGACAACACGGAGGCAGTGGACATGGATCTGTCCGAGGATGATGCAGGTGGGTAGACTGGAACCTCTGGAAGCACAGATTCACATATTGACATGGATGTACTCAGATATAGGATTTCACCATTGATTGAGAAGATAGAAAAGTTGGTCTGTGAATCTTTTCAAAGGGTGTATAGTGGCACGTTTCAAGGAATTCAGTTTATTCTTTGTGTTAGAAAATCTACAGATTTGCAAGGCTTTTTAGCACAACTTTTAACATAGAGGGACATTTTTGTAAGTACTATAAGACATTCCTGATTACAAAATAAGTTAAGTCATTTTGGAAATATTTTGAGATAACTTAATTATCTTCTGCCTTTTTTCAAAATTCTCTGCTGTTCTATTGATGGTTCTTATAGGCTAGAAAATATGAAATAAAGCCTTTGATTTAAACTGTATATGAGATATGATTAAGCGGCAGGAAAGTTTGGTGAAGGACCTCCTTTGTCCACTAGGACATTGTGTGACAGCAGTTGTGTCTTTCAGCTTCGGCAGTGGGGATACATGCTCACACTACAACTACAAAGTCCATCTTAAAACCTATTGCAAGTGTAACAGAGATTACAGTGAAAGGTAGACTTTGTGCCTACACTTATTCCTAATCATGCTTGTGTGAGAACACTTTCCATTCTTAAGTGGCACTCAAGTCAAGAAGTCCTCATCCATTTCAACGCTTTACCATCTTTGCTTAACCAATCATTGCCCACTTGAGCTTATGCTATCACAAATCTGTTGATTGTTCAAACTTTTTATGTCAATAATTCTCTTTAATACCAGGTCTCATTAGGATGATGCGATACCTCTGAAGTTAGTTCTTTTTATGTCAACAATTCAGTCTCCTTAAAACCAGATCTCATTACTGTGATGCGGTACCTCTGAAGTTCTGACATTCCCCCAATTTTTGCATCAGGTGAACTCTACAATCAGCTAATCAATGTTAAGATTTCTAATTCTTAGTATGAGTGTGCAAGAATTCATTGCAGTGTATCTGCTTTCTGTGTCCTGAAAACAAACAAGCACAGGAATATGTATGGAAGATAATAAAGGCTGTGCTATATATGTTGTGGATATTTGAAACAGCCTGTTGTTTCTGAGAGAATTGCATCTGCACCCACAAGGAAGCAGTTGTTGTCAGTGTTTTCTTTTATTAAGATCAAAATTTCTGAAGTTGACATCTGATATGTTTAAGAACCCATGCATCCTTCATTTTGGTGGCCAAACATAGCTCAGAGTTATCCTGAAGTGACCTCAATGGATGGTCTGTCAGTTCATATCGGAGTAAGAGATCTTATTTTAATGAGATTGGGCAATAATTGGAACACTCTGATCTTTAAATGCAACATAAATTTTAACAGCTGTCTGAATCTATGTATGGTAAACAGCAAGATGTGTACTTTCTTTGCTCACTGTCAAAGTTCCCTCTCAGCAATAATGATATTACCTGGAACAGATGTTGACCTCAGCATTAGCAGTGATATTTTCAGCCTATCTAAAACCAGTTGAGCACAACAGTCTTGGTCTGTAGTAGCTGCTTAATAGTGTCCCCTTTTTCCCTACATTTTGTTCAATGTTTTACTCATGTTTTTTTTATTTTGTAACATTATTGTGATATTATGTTAAGTAAGCATACCCCATAATACAAGTTGCCATGAATAGCTGCAATATTGTTGGTGCGGTTCACTCACAAACTCACCGAGAGATTTCAACAGATGTGTGGCAATAATCTGCAGCTGACTTTTGGATCTTCATCTTGCCTCAGTTATTCATGATCAGTTTTAATAAAATTTGGAATTTGCCTGTTGGTTATTTGTGTAGATAATGCTCTAATTACATTAAGTAATACGTTACCACTGTTATACCGAGGCTGTTGTCCCCCACAACTGCTCTTATAGCGAAATCTTCCACAGAGATCTCAATTACGTGCGTAGCCACCTAGCTGCCATGTGACACCCTTCACTATAGTCTCTTCGCTTGCCTTCGCAAGACGTATCAATACACTGCTCTTTCCTTTGTACCAGCCTCCTGCTATCCTTGGTGATATTTATTACTGTTTCTTAGTCCTAAGTGAACTGTAATATACTGGGCGTTCGTTATACGGCGCTTAGAAAATTTTCTCGCCTAAATTTGTGCGCCTTTTTCGCTACCCTTTTTCGCTACTCATTCCCCCGAGCCGATACTCCCGTTATGGACTAAGGACCGTGTGGCCATGGTGTATGACCTCTTTGAGGACATGCCACGGCCCCAGCCGGTACCCCGGGGAATCCACGGCTCGGTGGGTTCCTCCGAGGTTTTCGACGAGTCCGCTGACAAGACTCCCGTTACCTCCTCCGTCGTGGAGAAAGGGTTCGTTCCCGGTGCATGACTTGGCCTTCCCGGAATCAAGTCCCACCGCGGAGGCCCATGTGGAGAGGTTGGGTGTCCGTGCCCCACCTGCTGCTACAGTCACTCAAGCGACTTTACAGCAGATGGACACCCTCTCTCGGCACTCCATGCTCGCTATGTCACATGGCGACACCTACTTGGCGGCGGCGCCCAGTCTGGTCGAAGGTTCCCCCACGGACCGAGACCAGCGCATTTACAACTGTTTGATCGGTTTGAATGCAACCCTTGAGTACGTTGCCGGGGCTTCGGCCTTTCTTTCCGGCACGTGCCATTTTTTGAGGCGGCAAGCGTACCTTGCCTCTTCTGGGTTGGACGCTGCCAACCAGGGGGTGTTACTTTCGCAGCCTTGGTCTGTGCAGACCCTATTTAATAATCGGATCCCTGGTGTTCTAAAAGAACAGCAGTCTGCTTCGTCTGCCGCGGCTTCGCAGCATAAGTTGGATCTGGTTGGGTCTCTGCACAGACGCCTGGGTGGTGCCCCTAAGCGGAGCGCCCCTCAGGATGCTGCGGCCGGGAAGTCCAAGGGTTCGGTGTCTTCTTCCTCCGGGAAGAGGTCCCGCTCTGAGGGCCCCGGTAAGGGCAACCTGCCGCCCTTTCGGGGGAAGAAGGGACACTGGGGGAAGCCTAAGCCGTCTTGCTCCTCCAAATGACTCTCTCTTGCAGGGTTCGTGTGCCAACAGCGCCAGCTTCGGTTGGCCCGTAGGCGAACCCCAGTCATTCAGCCCTGGACAGTTGCGTCTGCCGCAGCCTGTCAGGCCTCCCTTCCCTTCCCCTTACTGGTAGAATTGGGAACAAGTGTTCGACGACCCATGGGTGGTCAACACGATTCGGTACGGCTATCGGCTAGATCTCAAAGCGGATCCGCCGCTCACCGTCGCCCCGTTGGAAGGTTTCTATTCGGAAGCCGATCTTCCCATCCTCGCCGATGCCATCAGCAGTTTGGTGGAGAAGAGGGCGGTACGGGAGTTAGTCCTACCAGAAATAACACCGGGGTTTTACTCCAGGATATTTCTGGTTCCCAAGAAAGACAGTGCCGAACTCAGAATGATTCACAATCTGAAATCGTTCAACGAGTTTTACCTGCACAAGCCGTCCAAGTTCAGAATGTTGACCTTGGCGGACCTGAAAGCTCTGATCATGCCGGCCGACTGGCTCGCTTCGATCGACCTGAAAGATGCTTATCTGCATGTTCCGATTCACTCGGATCATCACAAGTATCTCAGGTTTGTCTTTCAAGGCAGGCACTACGAGTGGGTTGTACTCCCATTCGGTCTTTCGTCCGCTCCCTGGCTGTTCACCCGGTTAACCACCCCCATGATGGGGTTCCTCCACAAGAGGGGTATCAGGTACTTCGCGTACCTGGACAACTCACTAGTGGCCAATCGAATGACGGACGCCCTGTCACGCCATCTCGATTTCGCACGTCGGCTCTTGGAGCAATTGGGGTGGATTATCAATCTCCCCAAGAGCGAGTTAACCCCCTCACAGTACTTGCAGTTCATCGGAGGTCGGTTCGACACGGTGACCCATCGCCTCTTTGTCCCCCAAGACCGGTTGCACAAGATTCAGGCGATGATTGCAAAAGTCTTAGTGGTGCAACAGACTGTTCACTTTTGGGAACAGCTGTTAGGGCTACTTGTGTCAGCCCAGGACTGCACCGATCGGGGTCGTCTCCAACTCCGCCCGCTGCAACGGTTTCTAATCTAATCCAGTTGTTAGCACAGGAGGTGAACAGTGCGACCGTCGCCCTCCCGGATCGGCTCCGACCGCATCTGGAGTGGTGGATGGTCCCTTGCAACGTCTTATCAGGTGTCCCTATGCGGCCCTTCTGCGCCACGTTGAACCTGTATACAGACGCCTCTCTAGTGGGCTGGGGTGCCCATCTAGAGAGGGGGGGGGAGCTCTGGGCTGTGGTGCGTAGACGAACAAGGTCTTCACATCAATTGCCTCGAGTTCAAGGCAGTGATAAACGCAGTCAATCAGTGGAAGCATCGTCTCGTCGACGCCCGGCTCATGCTGGCGACCGACAACACGACGGTAGTGTCCTATGTGAACAAACTGGGGGGAACCCACAGTCACTCGCTACTCGATCTCGCATTCGAGTTTTACGCTCTGGTGGACAGTGTCCCGTGCCAGGTACGCGCCCGTCACATCCCAGGTGTGCGGAACGTCCTGGCCGACGCTCTATCGAGGCCTCGGGATCCGAGCCCCACGGAGTGGATGCTAAACCCAGTGGTGTTTCAGTGGCTGTGCGAACGTTTGGGCCGTCCGATGGTCGACCTGTTCGCAACCAGGTTCAACAATCAACTCCCGTTGTTTGTATCACCAGTCCCGGACCAGAGGGCCATCGATCACGATGCTCTCGCGTTAGACTGGACGGGCATGGACGCTTTTGCTTACCCGCCAACGGCCAAGGGCGTGACCGTCTGTTCATATCGTGTAACCCTAATCGCACGGTTGACATAACTCGCAACTCGATTGCGTTATGGCTTCGTTCTGTCATCAATCTGGCTTACCGGTCTCGGGGGTTACCGGTAGCGGGGTCAAACCCGCACGAGATTAGGGCGCTAGCGGCAACATTTGCCCTACACTCCAATATATCTGTTCACAGAATATTGCGGGGTTGTTACTGGCGTTCTGACTCGGTTTTTGCCAGTCATTACCTCAGACGGGTCTCTGATGAAGATGTGGAGGGTGTGCACCGTCTTGGGCCGCTGATCGCGGCACAAGCGGACATCTAAGGGGTGTGCCTGGCGCAATTCCGAACTCCTCAGGCTTCAGACCTTGCACGGTATGCGCTTGACAGTGCTTTGGTATCCCTATATGGTAACGCCAAGCTGGGAGCATGCGCATTGAGTGCTTCCGCCTTGTTGTTTACTTCCGCTGGCCGGAAGGAACACGAGCAGTCAGGTTTCAGGTTGTAGGTGCTCCCCACCGCCTACTGTGGTAGTCAGCCTCGGTATAACAGTGGTAACGTATTACTTAATGTAATTTGTAGAATTTTCCTATTCGGAATATTCTATAAGTAATACGTTACCACTGGGCTGCTGCCCGCCCGTCCGTCCCCCGACGCAAGAGACTAGAGTGAAGGGTGTCACATGGCAGCTAGGTGGCTACGCACGTGCTGCATGAGGTAATTGAGATCTCTGTGGAAGATTTCGCTATAAGAGCAGTTGTGGGGGACAACAGCCTCGGTATAACAGTGGTAACGTATTACTTATAGAATATTCCGAATAGGAAAATTCTACAAGATATTCAGCTGTGTTATGTAACCAGTCCAGTAAAGTTTGAATAAATACTGAAAATTAGCACAGCATCTATCAATTGGTACTGCATCTAACAAGCTGAAGCCGTTTCTTTTCACCCAGGAACTTTACTTCACAGTCATTCACTTCTGTTTACAAATTACACAGGCTTCCAACCACTTTCAAAGTATTTGTATCATGTATTTATGACCCATATCAAGGTGTCATGCAGCTTACAAACCATCTAAACAAAAGAGTAGATGTGAAAAGTAATTGAAAATCAGCAAAATCAATAATGATAATCACGATGTCTTAGGATTGAAGAGACCACAGTTTGTTGTGTTAAGTGTTTGAAAGTGTAGAGTGGTTACTGTACTGAGTGTTACAAGCATGATCTACATGACCAGTGAGCCACATGTTGATAGCGCCCTGTCTGTTTCAGGTGGGGATTCCCCCCCAGGCACACCAGAACACCAACCCGTCATGGCTGTGTATCAGCGTAAGTTGCTTCCTTTACTTCCGCTGAAGATGTTCTCAGTGGTGTGGCCAGGTTATTCACTCCCACGGTACAATATCAACATTCAGTGAGGGAAACATTATGCTAATTCAGAAAAGATTTGTATGTTTTACTATTTATTTAGCCTTGAAAAAAAAGAAATCAGTAAACAGTCCATACTCCTTTTGAATTAGATCACCATTCAAGCGAAAGAGTGTTGCTTTGTTCATGTGTGACAGATGATCAGGACATGTTGAAGTCAGCAATTAATAATAAAGGTATCTGGTGTAATTAACATGACTTCCATTCACCTGATGTCTGTATCTAAAGATTTTGAATGATTAACACTGCATAGTTCAGTTCTGCCTAGAGGGGAAGCAACTGCCAAATGGGACATTGTCTAATACATGTGATGTCCAAGAATTGTGTTTATGACCACTCAAGCTTGTGATGTTGCTTGCACAAATCACAGCCTCTTACAGGAAAAATAACCATGTTAGAATATTTCATGAAATTAAAATATTTGACTGTGAGATTTTAACAGATGGAATTTCTATTGCATGCCAATGATACCTCTGAGACAATATTGTCTCACTTGTCAAGTTGTGGACAAAAGTACAGGAACTCCCCATTAAAAGCCTGAATGCAAAGCTGCAGTAGAGCCCGCTCTTCATTTATTATATTCCAGCTGTACAAAATCTTCTTTGAAGTTACTTTTAACTATTATTGGGAGTTGGGAGATGTATGTTTGGTTTGCTCAGTTGATTCGTATCAGTTATTAAAAGAATGCTTTTTTATGATTTCAGCTCCCAGTAAGAAGGCAATGGGTGATGGCCTTGACAAAAGACTAGCCAACCTAATTCCCAGTCTGCCAATGTCCCACAACTCGAAGAAGAATCTGCCTGAATCACAAGACGTGTTCTCCCATGCAGCTTTTGCTGGGACCAATAAGACCCTAACACCCCATAACATTCAGTCATTCAGTGCCAAGAATGTGTTTAGTGGAGGCAGTGAGGGGGGCTCCACCCCTCTGAGTGATGAACGCTGCTCCACACCGGTGCAAGATGAGGTGCCCGAGGTGGAGCCTGAAGATGAGCAGGACAGCCTGCTGGAGCAAGTGAAGGAGGCCGCCAACCCTATAGACATTCTCACTAAACTCATCAGTAAAACACAGAAGAGTGCTCCTTCTGCATCAGAGTCAAATTTCCTGCAAAGTTTGTCACTGCTTACTAGCACTGTCAAGTCACATGTTGAGAAAGCAAAGTTAGCGAAAATGAAAAAGTCTGAAGACAGTTCTGATGATGAAGATGGAAGTCAAGATGAGTCTGGTTTGCAGCCAAAATCTTGGGCGGCATGGAAAGCAAAATCAAATCCCCCTGAAGAAACTAGTCGCACCCCTCCCCGGCCTATCCCTTCCATTCAGTCCTCAAGACCAGAACAGCAGATGCCAGGTCTTGTGTCTGAATCCGAGGAGTCCATACCAGATCAAGGAGATTTGCAGGAAAGTATCCCCGATCCTGTTCCACAACAACAATCATCAATGCAAGTTCCACAAGGTCCACCGATTCAGGTGGCTCAGGCTCCTCTAGGGCAAGGGATGCATCCAGGCCCTGTGAGTGCTCCTGGTCAAGTTCTACCCAGCGGCCTACCTCCAGGACCAGTAATGCCCCCTGGCCATCCTCCAGGGGCAGTCCGGCTTGGTCATCCTGGTCCAGGACAGCCACCAACTGCAGCGCTACCATCAGGACACCTACAGGGACCTCCCCCAGGACATCATCAGGGTCCACCTCAAGGACATCATCAAGGACATCCCCATGCTCCACCACCCGGACTTCCCCATGGCCCTCCCCATGGCCATCCACCAGGACATCCTCAAGGTCTTCCACCAGATCAGAGACCTCCTCTAACATTACCTCCTGGTATACCCATGAGTCAGCCTCCAAGACCAATGCCTGGACATCCCATGCATCCTGGTATGGGAGGGCAACCTTTAGCCCCTCCAATTGCTCCCCCGCATCAATCAAATCCCCCTGTGAGTTACATGCCTCCTCGTTTACACATCCCTCCTCCACATTTTTCATCACCACCTCCCACTTCAGCGTCATACAATCCTCTTATGACACCTCCCCCAGGATACATGCTTCAGACATCTCCTGGTCAGAAAGAAAACTGGCCTTCTTCTGACTCTACTCAAAGCTCTCCTAGTGCTCTTGTGCCACTTGTAGGACCAGACGTTCACCCTATCAACCAAAGATCATCACCAGCAGCTGAGATGCCAAATCCACCCTTCAATTCGCCTCTCCCGAAACCACCTAAAGGTATATTGAGAAATTCACAGGCCCCAGTATTAAAAGAGGTGTCCCAAGCATCGGGTCAACTAGCAGACCTCACTTCACCTACTCCTGGCTCGGGTCCTAAGCCCCCATCAATACCCCCATCCCCATCAGACTCAAGACCACCTCCTCTGCATGGGCAGTCACAGCTAGTGCTACAACCAGGAGAAGATCTTATAGAATTCACAGAGAAGCTAAAACGAAAAACAGCTGAGTCTCAGCCAGAAGGGCGCCCCATTCAGCCTGTGTTTAGTCTTAACCCGAGACGGCCAAATCTAACAACAATTACTCCCTTCGAAGAAATGGACACTGACAATGGTACCGAGACAGAGAACAAGGAGGAAAATGACACTGAAAACTCAGAAGAAAACAAGTCAATTCAGTCAATACAATCTATTTCAACACTTGGCAGTGTAGTTCGGCGTGTTGATCATTCAGATCGGGACAATGGAAGCCACGCAGAATTGAGGCGGAAGCCTGTGGAACCTTTGCAACATGGAGGACATTCATCACATTACGAGTCTGAATATAGAGATCCTTACTATGACCGACACAGGAGTCAGCAACACCACTACCCCCCTCAAGACCCCTACAGAGACCCCTACTCCCGGTATCCCCCATACTATCATAATGATCCTTACGGTCCCTCACCACCTAAAAGACCGTACCCAGATCCTTATGATCGAAGGAGGCCCTATTACCGGTACTAATGAGTGGTGATTTCACTGAGAAGAGGAATGTGTGGTTTGTGAACGGCATCTGTAAAGATGCTGTACAATGGGCTGAATGTTTTGTAACCTAGTTACGTCCAGGGTACTCTGAATGTTTCCAAACTGGCATGTGTCGTGCAGGACAGCGAAGAAAGGACAGCTGCTGTAAGGGACATTCTGGGAAATACTATTCATGGCAGCATTTGAACTGGAATATGAGAATGTGATTGTGCTGTCATCTTTCTGCTTGATAGAAACCTTTTATTCCTGAATTCAAATGAAATTTGTATGCAATTCTTAATTCTCAATTTTCCTTGACATCCACAGAGGAGTCAGGTCTTATCAAGTGACAATCTTAGGGCATGTTGCCTCCAGATAATTACAGGTCAGTGTACAAAAAGCCTATTTCACTATCATGTTATGAAACATTTGTGACCATTTATGTGTTTCTGATGTTTAGTTAAGTTAAACTGTATATCTGTAAGAAAATGAAGCGTCTTATTGTATTGAGAAAGTTGATTTGTTTTTTGCCTGTGAGAATTCTTAAAGACCTTTGCTTGAGTTGTCTGTTGAGTTTGCATCCAAGTTTCCGTATAAAGTTGTCAAAATGAGTATGTAGATAATTGTGGGTTCAAGACATGCATGATTGGAAATAGAGTTAATTCTGTGACTGTATGGGTTGTATCTTGATCACTGTGAAAAACCTCTCGAAAAGGGCACTTATTTGGTATTTATTATGTTGACTTTGCAGAAGAATATTTTTTGGAAACAAGCATACTTTTCAAACACACCTACTTTGTACCTGCATCATTCCGTGGACAGTCCCAGTAGCGTCATCGGAAGCTTCTTGTTAACGCTTTTCCTGTCAATGCTTTTGGGGATAGTACTCACATTCTAGGGACTAATGTTGACTTGGTTACCTTGGTTTCCTGAAGCTTATATGTATCATGGCTTTGAAAGTGTTGAGAAATGTTTCCAAAGTGGACTTCGTAGAAATGAGTGAGAGGTTTCCAATAACCTAATACTCTGCATTATGTGACATGATATCATACATTGGTATTTCTGTTATTTATCTTGATTGTACTGTCTCTTTGAGAAAGGACATTTTAATATTCCATGTTTCACTTGTTTTTGTTTGTGATTTTCACAACACATTATTTTCAGTCATGTCTTGGGTGACTGTTCCAGCAGGCAGGGGTGTCAGGCACACATTGTTTAGCCCTACATCAATGAATTGTGGTATAGTGATTGATTGTTGGTAGCAATTTCTCTGTGAAGTTAAATGCATTGAATGGAAACATCTGCAGTAATGACCCATGCGAATGTGCTAATGAATTGTTAATTGAAATAATTGTCTGTGGTCTAATAGTTTTGTTTTGCTACTGATAACAGTACACACACACTTCAAAGGAAATAACGTTTGATTTATAATGAAACCGGCATAACATGCATTGCAGCATAACAAGAAATTATGATGTACATTATTAGTCTTTCAAACATATAGGGTCTACGTCTTCATAGAGTAATGATATACGGACACAAAATATAAAGCATTCATTTCATAGTATCTCTTTATATTCCTGTTTAGAGTCAACATTTTTTTATTTAAGAAGGAACCCTTTCACTGGAGGTCATTGAATGTGCTGGGTTCATGGTTATGTTAATGGTAAGAAATGTTTTTGTTACTTTGAACACACATTGTTACTGCCCAGCACACTTCCATGCCTATCTGTATGGAGGGATTCTGTGTTGCCAACAATCTTGACACCCCTGATTAATTGCTTCAGTTTGCACAGACCAACAGTTCCAGTGTTAATTCAGTTGTATGCATGGCAGAATGTGAAGAGTGAGATGTATTGGGAAGTTGTACAGCTTCTTGTATATTTCCAGGCAAAAATAAATAAGTCTGAATTTTTTAATTAATTTTCTTTTGCGATGATTGTCTGCTGATATTGTGGATCTTCACAGACTGATTATCATATGTCTGTTAATAATTGCATTTCAACATCTTAAATGTCAGGTTATGATTCCTTGACATTGCTTGGATGTCCCAGGGGAAAATGTCGTGGTGCTCACATAATCCAGATGCAGGTACAAAGATGAACTGTAAGCTTTGTCCCTTTACCCAGCCAATGTAATGGTAGTTGTCCTGGTATTGGATTATTGTTTTTGTCCCCCCGGTATTTAATACGGGGGGATATGGTAGCTTGTCTGACCATCTCTTTGTCAGTCTGTAATGCTCGTTATGTCTGGATTATATCTCTAAAACTAATAGGTATTCTATCATGAAACTTTGCACAGGTTGCAAAGACCAGGTTGTCAACTGGTGGTGCCTTTTGCTATGTGGGGATTTATAGAATTTATATTTTTAACGTTTCTATGTCAACAAGTTATGAATGTAACAGAAGGGAAATGTTTAGTGTAAACATATATATCTTAATTTCTATTAAGCTGCAACATATAAGATTTCATAAGTTTAATGTGAAAGGTGAGCGTCAGTACCTATTGATAACTACAGTTGGTAATGCAACAGATAACAGCATAACCATTGAACAATAGTGGGACATCCACTAACTCATATCTTTACTTTAAAAAAAGTCCTGACATACAAATACAAAGTACCGAATCCCAGATCCATGGTCTTGTATGGACAGGCAGATTGTATAGGAATACTCTCATTAGTTGGACAGATCACTCTTGCTGTAACAATCAGATGATTTGGTTGTTGTTTTTTCAAATTTGTGGGTTCCGGGGTAATTTGTGATCTTCAGATGACTCATATAATTTCAGCAACAGGCTCATCAAAGACGGCTTACTTTAAATTTTATGAAAATGACAGTGTGACCCATTATTCAGGCATCTATGCATATGCTAATGAGTGATTGGATATGAAGTATGTGCAACAGCTCTCCAGTCATTGAATGTCGCTGAAACTCAAGGGTCAGTGGAGCCAACCTTTTGCAGTGAGCATGTTTCTCTCTGGGACAAGCAGTTGAAGCTGGTGATTAATACACTCTTATCGTGTCAATGTGGTTACCTTGTGCTTCACAGGCATGTTTACGTATTCAACTGCCAAACAAAAGTTCCAACAAAAGTTCCAACAAAATGCTAGTTTAATGAAAGAGTTATTGTTTAGGAACAAAATGTTACTGTTTCAAGGTCAGTGTACACAAACATTTATCACATCGGTAATTTTGGTAGAGACAAAAATTATCATTTCCGTGATTTTATTGACTTTCTACATCTACTTCATGACCAAATTTGAAAACAATCTTCAGGACTCAGTTAATCAATGTCCCAGAAAATGAAGTGATCTGATACCCCTGCACATGGAGTATGTTCAAAACTAGAAAGGTTGTTACCCGCATAAAACAGCATCTGACCAATCACCACTGAATGACTTGATACATAATATGTCAACACATGCTTCAAGTGTGTCATGAATCGTTCAGAAAATCAGTGAACACTACAATTCCTTCGAAAATCCTACCTCTATAACATCATGACCATAAATTCCTCTTTTTCCTGTCATTCAGACTATAAATATTTTGAATTTTCAACACATCCTCTTCACTGCCAACTTATGTAATGTGAATGCACATGCGCAAGCTGGGAAAACATGACTTCTTTTCTTTGTAAACAAGTAAAAATTTATTGATATCATCTGATGGACAGCTGAGGGCAGCTTATAGAAGATCGGGGGTATAGAAGATAGGACTTTCTAGTAAGTAGGTAATCAGAGCAAAACTGGTATTTGCTCTTGGTGTGGCAAAGATCAAGTTGCTGGCGATCCATACCCTAGATGCGCAAGAAGAGCACATGCGCTCCTAATTTCAAAGGAAAAGTTCAGAAAGGTTTCCAAGAAAGGTTGTCAGCCAAAAAATCTAAATTATCTACTACTACTTGTACTGCTAATAAAGATAGAATGAAGGGGAAAGTGACTGAACCTGGTGTGGAACCCACCAGATAGACATGCTTGGGTCCCCCCTATTGATAAGAGATCGCGTTGCCCATCCCACCCTCCCATATTGATGGATCATCTAGGCTTCAGAGAAGCAATGGAGTACCATCTGATGCTACGATCCCCCTTTAACCTAGATGAGTTAAACAAATAAGATTACTTCATCTGTAACAGCAATAATTGAAAAAGGTTTAATTTCTCAGGAGTTATTGCATTTAAAAAATAGTCTCTCAAAATGAGGATATGAGTTAATGTACCTGAATATCTGTGGATAAATCGTATGACGGGCCATCATTTTGGATTATGAGAATAGAAGGGTCATCAGCAGGCGCGTGAATCTCGGAGATCCACGTCTTGCCACACTTATCATATGGAAGGTCATGTGTTACGGGCAACCTATCGCAGCCAGCATGGGAATATATACCATTCTTCACCTAGATATCATGATGCCAGAGGTGTAGAGAGATTCTATCAAGACTGGTTTGTGGTGATAGCTCAGATGATGTTACATAGCCAACTCAAAGCGACAGATCTGTCAAGCCTGTGCTACTCCACGTAATCACAGTTCACCCCACTTCCTAAGGAATGGAATCTATTCCAGAGGATGCATACAAGCCAAATGACTACATCGCCAAGGAAATTATGGAGTATACCATACCATCCTTTTCTGCCTTTATGTCCTACACAAACAAGGCGACGTCTATGAGGTAGAGCGTCCTCCCGGAGAGCCGAAGGTCCGGGTTCGATCCCCGGCCGCGTCATTCCAAAAGACCTTAAAAGATGGTACTTGTAACTTTGCCTCGGCATTAAGGGGCTAAAACAAGGATTGGTCGGCTTGGAGTCAGTATACTGTTTCTAAATGGGGTATTCATGTTAAACTGCGGCATGGTATTTCTGTGGGCTAGAACTATAAATCAGGATCAATCCAGGCTAGTACAAGCAGCCACACACACACATGCGTGCATGCACGTCTCTATATAAGTGCAATAATCTTGGATGCGGCGTTAAACCCCATTTCACCTCACCTCACAAACAAGGCAGTAACAAAAGCAGAGGAATTCCACATTCCAGATTACACCCAATCGAACATTTATGGGATGCACTGGATGAACAACTGCGAGCACGTCGGCAACAACAACAGAACCTCGGATAGTTGGCACAAGCACAAGTTGGTGAACATTCGCCAGGACACCATTCCATCCGTTTTGAATCTAGTGGTCATACAAGATATTAAAAACAGATGATCTTCACTTTGAAAATATACTGTTCCATGTGTGCCATATGGAACCTGGATCAATGACAATGATGTTTGCCAATTGTGAACAATCGTTACTATCTGTTGATTGTTTATATGTTATACAAAATATACACTTTTCCGTTTCATTTCTTGGAGAGTATAGATCCTCTATGCACAACATAAGACCGCCTGCCGTCTATCTACAAGAGTGACTACAAAACTCATGGTGCTCCTTTCCCACTACATCCTACTACCATACTGCGATACTGTCAAGCAGACCAATGCCAGGATGCTGGTACATATGACTAACATGTTGAACATCAGCTTTTACATCAACTGGTTTGATGCAGGCAGTTGTCACGTCATCCCTCTGACGAAACAAAGCACAAGTCTATCCTTAGACACCCAAGCCAACATGACCCTGAAACCAGGTTGGATTCAAACATAGATTCATATCCTGAAGAATCAGGACAACCTCCAGTCAGCGCAGATATGGATGTTGGCACAGCTTTTGCTCATGCAATGAAACCATTTTATACAGCAGGTACGTCATATTTTCCCGGAGACGCTGAAGAGAAGTATGTTGTCACAGCCTATTGCAGCCAAACAGGTCTTTAAGAGCAGACTTAAAGCCATCAAGGAGGACATCACCAGGGCAACCAACCAGTAGTCTACCATGAGCATGGCGTCAAATTCAGAAGCAACCGGCAGACTACCAGAGTCAGTGAGATCCTCCCAAGAGAATATTAACTGTCAAAGCAAGAGAATAACCAGTCTAGATTTTCCACCCACAAAAATTCCATTTAGCGTAAAAGGCAATTTAGCTGTGAAAATTATATGAATGGAACACTGAAAATCAGTGATGACACCAGGTGTTTGCGAAAATAGTAAGCATGTCTTGACCTACCGGTAGATCTTGCATTCACACAATTTGCATAAAAAAGTAAGTACTTATTGCCTGACGCAGCACAGTAGTACTGCCATGCGTCTGCGGCCTATCAACAAACCGGAAAAGTTATCAATGAACCAGAAAATCAAGTGACATGTTAATTTTGAATTACGTCTGCTGTGCACAAGTTAAGAGATTCTGGTCCTTATGAGCACAGAAAAACACTCATAAAAAGACACATATTCATTGTCCTGTCCCAAACATTTTTTTTGTAGGTGACTCAGCACAGATGAATGCTACCGACGCGTGATGCGGGGCGTGATTCTTTTCGTGCCCCAGCCTGGAAGGATAGTTCTTCACGTCCAAAGGCCAGAGTCTCCAAGAACGAGCAGCCATTTACACACAGCATTGCAGAGACTCATCAAAAGTTCAGCACATCTATCCAAATCCTGACTCACGGACATCGATACAAGACTACCAATATTCAAAAGAACGCCAATCCCGGGTCATGTCGGAGGTCATCTGATGCAGTGTGCTGAAAAATGGGTGGCAATCACAGACAATGCCTGGCAGCTCGAAGTAGAAAGAAAAGGGTACATGCTCCATTTCTTTTTTATGACCAAGTCTTTTGATTCATCCAAGCTTCTAGACAAGGGAATCATAAGCGCATTAGAAAAATCAGATACCACCTCCGGATTATAATCACCAGTCTTCCTGGTTCCAAGAAGAAATACATTGGAAATGAGCATGATAATCGATTTGGATCGACAAGGATTATCTGGTTTGGGCTCAGAGATTCGAAACGGAGTCGGTCAAGAAATTAAGAACGCCCTCAGACGAAGCGATTGGATGATAAATCTAGACTTAAGGGACGCCTATTTTCACGTTCCTATTCATCAAGGTTACCATCACAACCTACAATTTGCAGTCAATGGGCAGAGGTACTAGTATCTGTTCAATGCTCTACCGTTCAGCTCCATGCCTGTTCACCAGGATGTATTGGGTTTGCTCATCTAAAGCTAGTAAGGCTACACGACTTCCTTTTGGCTGATCAGGACAAGTTTCAGATCAAGCAAAGTCTTCCTCATCCAACTTCGAGCGCACCTGGTTTTCCTGGTTCTCCCCGGTCATCGGTAGTACCCAGTAAAGGCACTGTCCTCCTCCCCACCAAAGAGTGAGTGAGCACGGTTTCTACGCCGTTTTTAGCAATATTCCAACAATATCACGGTGGGGGACACCAGAAATAGGCTGTCATTGTACCCATGACGGGAATCGAAACCGAGTCTTCGACGTGACGAGCGAACGCTTTAACCACTTGGTACAAAATTTGTTGTACAGTATCACGAAGGGGACATTTTCATCCCACATTTAAAAAAATTTAAAGCTGTGATCCAGATATTTTTATGAAAAGGAAAAGAAAAACACCTTCCAACGCAATTATATTTTTCAACAGTCTGAAGCATCATTATTTTTTTCAGGACAATTTATTTATTTTCAATGAAATCACTGCCCCCACAATGCTACGTTACTAATAGCTTCAAGAAAAACAAGTTTCCTTCCTATGGTCACTCTTTCCAGGGTGGCAGAACCACACACCATTGATAATTCTCAAAAACGTACGCACAAGACTGGAGCACAATATCTTTCCAGAATTTGTTGAAAAAAACCCAGTTATCAGCATTTGTCCCCTCGGCCATGAGCAATATACGAAACCTGCCTCAAGTAGAAGTGTTAATTATCAGGACAGGCTGCTGTGTCCGATCGGAGCTCTGAAATCACAGCTACAGAAATCAGACGCTATTCATCTCATGCAAGCCCTCATCAGAAATGGTAATTTCTAAGGCTACTGTGGCAGGATGGCTCAAGGTTTGTTTGTTTATTGTTTAACGCAAGATTCCAGCGAAATGACGGCAGTCTGTAAATAACGGAGTCTGGACAAGACAATCCAGTGATTGACATCATGAGCATTGATCTACACAATAGGGTTACAAGTACAAGCATCAACAAAGTCAGCGAGCCTGACCACCCAATCCTGTTAGATCTTTTACATTGGTTGCGGAAGACCTGTTCTAACCTTGATTTTGACGGGTATGGGTGGCTCAACATCACCATAGTAGATGGCCAAGCACAAATTACTAAACCAACTTGGGGAAGCTGAAGAGCTCCTGAAATCAGAGCTCAGGCAACGCGTCTGGCCCTGGAACACAGTATTGATCGATGAAGTGGTGGTGATGCCAGCGGAAATCCCACAATATGTTTTCTAACTTTGAGAGAGAGAGAGAGAGAGAGAGTTTTTGTGTGTGTGTGTGTTTTTGTTTTTTTTACCTACTACCAACTATCGGGGGATACTAGATGCCAGATCCCACCGGTCACTCTGGTGTGTACTGGCTATGATGTCACACTCACACTCTGATCTCAGGCGACTGTAAGTCTCCTCCAACCCAGATCAAACACTGTTCTGGCACTGGTGTAAAAGTGCTTTTGTATTCATAGTAATTATGAAACAACAGCTACCAATGTAGCCAAAACCAAAACTAGCTCTATTACGTCAGGAGTAATTTCACCCATCACCCCAATAATCTGCATCTAGGTTGCTGATGTTGGAAAGAAGTGTTTTTCTCACCTTACGCATATGCAAGAGGCTTGTGGGGAGATTCTATTTGTACCTCAACTAGTTATGGATAGTTGACAGTGAACAGGACTTCTGTTGAAAATCTGAAGATTTTTTGGCAGTGATGACAGCCAAAATACAGGATTTCTGGTACTGATGATAGTTGTAGTATACACCTGTGCACAAGCCTGTAGTCACTGTGGCTGCAATACATGACTGTGGCTTTGAACTCAATAAACATCCTCCATCACCAGAATAGGCACCTTCAGATTTCCATTTCCATTCCAAAGGCACCTTCTGGAAATGATGCTTCTGAATTTGCATGTACTGAACATTTGTTTAGTAATCATAAGCATGAATGACTGTATAGTCTTGATAAAAATAAATCTTCTTTCGCATTGCATTTATCACGACTTAAATCGGCATATACAACCAATTAATACTTGTTTTAAGTGTACAATGCCAGTTAATTCCAGACAATGATCTTCAGACAAGAGTCCTAAATATTGGCAGAATATGGTTCAAATTATTGTAATGATTCCACCAAAATAGTAATGGTTGCCATCTTTGCCATCTCTCATCCTTCTTCCACATCAAGGCATTACTGTCTCATGTTCTTTATCCGAGATGCCAGGGTCAAAGGCACTTACATCTGGCCCCACTTTGCATCAATGGAATTTATGGCACCAGCATCCGAAGCTGGAGGGGACTAATCATATGATTTCTTTGTGGATCAGGTCAGGAGGGCACAATTATCCCCAGTTGAATGGTTGTGATTCACTCCTCACTGCATTCTCTTCAACCATGGGTTTTGTTGGTGATTTCAGGAGAATTACTTGTAAGGGTCAGGAGGCACAGATGGATCAAACACAACTTCTTAATACACACTCCATGCTTTCTTTTCAAAGATACCCAATGTATGATGAGATGAGGTGAAATGGGGTTCAACTTCTCGTTAGAGATTATTACACTTATGTTGCGACATGGATGCACGTGGGTATGGCTAGCTTGTTACTGACTTATGCCGACTTTATAGTAGCCCACTGAGATACCATGCCGCAGTTCTAACATGAATACCCCACTCAGATATACACAGTATACAGACTCAGCTGACAAAACCTTGTTTTAGCCCCATAATGACGAGCGACAGGCAGGGTAACAAGTACCATCTTTTAACATCGATTGCTGTGATGATGCAGGGGATTGGACCCCTGACCTTCCGATCTACCACTAGACCAGGGAGGCAGTTGAATTGTATTGGATCTGTTATAGCCAGCTTCCATGGTACACAAAACACAATTCTTATTCTGCAAGCATTTCATTTATTGAGACCACAATGAACACTATTTTCACAGTACGAGACAAAAAGGAAACAAATCATGATTATAAATCAAGTTTTACATTCATTCACTTGTTATTGTAGAAAGCAACTGCAGAGTAAGCATAACAGAATACACCATACTTCAAAAGGAGGGATACTTGCGACTGGGCAACAGCTTAAAAAAGAACCATCTGATTTGACAATGACCCAAAGAAAATTAGCTAATGATAAGGTGTGGGGACTTGCACGCTGAATACTAGGGATACATAAAATAAAACAATATACAATATCACAATAAGCAGTAGGGATTATATATAAAGAGCATTTCATTGGATAGCCAACATCTATAAAATATGCATCTACGGTGTTTATATATTATCGAGCATATCTTTCATCATTCACTTCCAACTTGGCAGCTTATGCGCTTTCTACCCGCATTCCGATACCTTCATCAGCTGTTCTAAGAAAAAGGTGACATCAATACTTTCTACATGCATGGATTATAAATGGATTTGACATTCCACTATCAACCATGACACATTCCTGAATAAAGCATAACAAGGTTCACTGGTCTATCAAAACGAGCTGTATCTTCCAAGATGTGCTTCTTCTACAAGATATGATTCAGAATGTCATGGCAAATCCACCCAAATCCAGCAGCATGTGACTGGGCAAAGATGAATGAATGCCAACAATTACCTACTTTCTCCTCAGTATAGAAACAGAACAGACACAGTACAACTGATAGGGTTAATGTGCTCACTCATGCATGCTCCCTCTATGATGCAATGTGGTAATGAGGATGTCAATGTCACGTCTATCGCAGATCTCATGTTGTTGATGTGTATCTCACAGAGGGAAGTTCTTGCTCAACTCTATTCTACATATTGTGTTGTTAGTTGATAAAGGCTTCTTGTTCTGGTAATTACTTTCACTTTTTCCTAGTATTCAGTCTTCAGGATAGTAAACTTTTGGATTGTTCAGAAAGAAAGACCTCTTCACTAAATAGGAGCATAGGCTCATTAGGCTAAAGATCAAAATATCATTTTTTTTTTCTATTACCGAAACTTTTTAGAATAATTACTCAATATATATTAAAGAATACAACATCACAATCAAAGGTACATTCTACATTACTAATGTAATACTTTCAACATTTGAATAAGCAGCTGATGACAAAGAGAACACTGTAAGTGTTTAGATTGTATCTGTATATAACATGGTAGCAATGTTTCAATGTCTCTTGACCATCAATTCCTTTTCAAACGGAACAACTCAATACTATAACACAGAACTAACTCGACAACAGACACTAAATCAAAAGATCTTTCGGAGGTTTTTTACATTGCAATTTACAACCAAGTTCTCATGTTTCTATTTTAACATTTTACCAGGAGGTAAACATTTGCGTTCTGATATAGCATGAAACAATGGTATGTCTGTGAAATACAAAATTGATTTGCTCGCCTTGGTAAGCAAATGACAATGTAAAGGAACCTCTCCATAACTGTTGTATCACATGAACCTTTCTCTAAGGAGTGATTTCAGTTACCGTTTCAGGCAACAATGCAACACGTGATTGTGATCACAGTCCTGCATACCGCCTACAGGCTTTGAAGGGCTGCATAGATTATTTATGATGGGAGTCGTTGATAGGGAGATGAAATACTCAAAGTTGCTTGCATTTTTTTTGTACTGCAAATGACAATATCCCCAACAGACTGATGTCATGCATAAATGACAGGCATAGTATTTTATTACACCTATTAAGATTGTTACTGTTGTCTCTCTGAATGTACCCGAGCTTACTTTGTCTAGCATTGTTCTTTCAACATTCCACAGGAATAAACACGTTCTTTGCTGCATTTGGTTCTTGCCATTTTCTGACTATACTGGGAAATTCCAATATTCCTCATATTCTTACCGTTGCATCTGAGTTATGGATTAAGAAATGGAAAAAAAAGAAAGAAAAAAAAGAATCTGTTTCCTTGCAAACTGTCTAAACAGAACACTGATACCCTGTACCTAGTAACCCCAGACCTGACGGAACTGCACACCAAGTCCCAAATCACTGATAGATTAGCTAGTCTTATAAACCATACAATTGGAAAAATCATGTGGATGTAACTGAAGCATTAAGACTGTAAGTCAATCGATAAAGAAAGTTACAAACGTCCCCAGAAGCCATTAGGTTTGGTCGACAATGACAAACCAGATTTTGCTCGATTCGTTTGGGCTGCCACCATAGGATGGCACACACACAGACAAAAATGTGGCTGTTACCAGGCAGTGTCGTTCCGTATTTAGAGTGACGATATTCAGATATTGCAGTGTCCACTTCTAGCCTTGGTGTCTCCACGCGCCCCGCTTCAACCTCTCAGCGCAGTCTCCACCTCATCGCCTCTTCCTCTCTCTCGCTGCTCTCTCCCTCCACGGCCGCCGTTGTGCTTGTTCACAGTGATGACGACAGTGACGTTACAGCTGCGACTGACTGCGCCTTTCGACCGACTGGCGTATGAACGTGTACGTGCGGGTGGCGGGTTGAGGACATCAGACACTGCAGATGGTACCTGACTGACTCTTCGTCTGCTGGTCACATAGCAATACCCACCATGTTGGTGTCGACTCTTTGGCCTCTAGTTGAAGGGCCCCTGGGACAGCTGGGAAGCGTAGAACATACGGTCTCCCTGGTAAGTCGAGTCCTGCGACAACATGCCGTCAGCCTGCGACTTGAAGTCCTCTGCTAAGAAGCTATCCTGAAATTGAAAAATGTCCCAAACATTGTACTGTCAGACAAGGAGTGTTATGAAGCCAATACTTCATAGGTGAATAAGTTCCAATCATATCAGATTATTATGTTCTTAAATCTTGATAATTCCTACGAAGAAACCTTTGATACTAGGCGGACATGAAAAAAGGCTTTCATTCTGGTGTTTATGATCTTCGTATGTCACATGCATGATATTCAGGGGACAGATTTCATATCATGTTATACTGTTACTTTAGATAATAATCATAATCAACATCTTGAAGCAGTGTGTCACTGAGAAGAATGCCTGCCCATCTACCCACCTGTGACAGCTCTGCCTGCGAGAGCCCAGAGAGCCCTGGCTGACTCATCTGGAATGGCTGACTCATGGACAGATGACCCTGGGTCAGTGGGCCCTGTGAGAATGACTGTGATGCATCCTGCAAATAAGTATAGAACATGTAAACGTCATACGACCACATGCGGAAGCCAGCTGTACACAAAGGGTCATACACATCTTTGCGGTAAAAATCATGCAATTAGTCACCAGAAAGTTCAGACGAAACATTTCCAACATCATAATCAATACAACAGTTTTAGAGCTTCAAGCTTTCCCATACTTTCCCCCGAGAGCCCAGTTCCACAAGGAGATTGTAGCGCTAGAACAGTCATAAGTTTATGTTAAAGTATGGGAGTTTCGATCACCATAACTACAACCGCTTTGTGGAATGGACCCCTGAAGTCAAATGCTAGAAAGGAACCAAGGTGCAATGTTTCTCCATATAGCAAGGGACAGGCAACCCAAGTGCAATGTTTCTCAATATAGCAAGCTACAGGAAAGTAAACAAAGCAATGAAACAAGTAACATCTATTTTTGTAAATCTTTTAAGGGGAAGTTTGTTCCAATCAAAATTACAGCACTTGTTAAGGACTGATAATACCATTCAAGCACTTTTCAAGCATATTGTTTGAGAAAGGGCAAATTTAAGTACTTTAAATTAACAGGGCTAAATTCAAGGATTTTTCAAGTTTGTATGAACCCTGTATTTAGACACAGAAGGCGTTGTTGAAACAACAGCTGATGTACTGACCTGACTAGCCTGGCTCTGGGACCCGGACAAGTTGAACTGCGAGATGTTCTGCTGCATGTTGCTGTAGCGCGGCGGCTTCTGACGACGGCCTTGGTTTTGGTTCTGACCCATACGCCGTGGGGGTTGCATGCTCTTGTTTCCAGCTGTAACACAAAGTTCACAATCTAAGCTGGAACATCAGAGTGAACAGGCTGATTGGGTTTAGTCAGCTAGGAAGCATCTTCACAGATTTTACTGATAACCTAACCAATTGGGAGCATGTACTGCAATCTGAACGGTTGAGAAACGGGGTTAAATGGGATGCAAAGCCTGAACATTTCCTGGAGTATTTACTAGGCATGAATACTTTTCTTGATCTTTCTTTCCTCTATTACCAAATTGGAAATTCCTGCCACTTGGCTTGTTGAATGAATACCACATTATTAGTTAAGTTTGATTAATATATATCTCAGGACAACTTTGATTTAGTTATTTATTTCCACATTTTGCTCGCCTATTAAAATGTTTGAACATTTCTGGGCATCAACTTTGCACCAAAGCAACTGAGGTGGCTTTCAAAATTGATAATGTACTGCATAATATAGTAAAATCTCTATATGTAAAAAGTACCTTGTGGCATTGGTTGTGCCTGGAAGTGTTGGGGAACTTGTGGGAGGAACATGTTGACAGGGACCGGCAGACTCAGGGCTGCTCCAGTGTAGGCTCGCTCTGGTCCGATGAAGCTGAGCTGGTCGTGAGTTCTCACCACAGGCTCACGGTAGCCAACAGCTGGAACACGTTAACATCATAATAAGTTTGTTTGTTGATTAACTCTGCACTCAGCAATAGCCCAGCTGTATGACAAGATCTGTAAATAATCACAAGGCTACTGGGTGCTTCAACCTGGATGTTACACATAGCTAAACATAGCCTTGTCTACTCACATGGGGAAAGAACACAGGTAATCTAGTTAGGCCTTGTCTACTCACATGGGGAAAGAACACAGGTAATCTAGTTGGCCTTGTCTACTCACATGGGGAAAGAAGACAGGAAACCTAGTTTGGCCTTGTCTACTCACATGGTGAAAGAACTCAGGTAATCCAGTTTGGCCTTGTCTACTCACGTGGGGAAAGAACACAGGTAATCTAGTTTGGCCTTGTCTACCCACATGGGGAAAGAACACAGGTAATCTAGTTTGGCCTTGTCTACTCACGTGGGGAAAGAACACAGGCAATCTAGTTTGGCCTTGTCTACTCACGTGGGGAAAGAACACAGGTAATCTAGTTTGGCCTTGTCTACTCACATGGGGAAAGAATACAGGTAACCTAGTTTGGCCTTGTCTACTCACATGGTGAAAGAACACAGGTAATCTAGTTTGGCCTTGTCTACTCACGTGGGGAAAGAACACAGGTAATCTAGTTGGCCTTGTCTACTCACGTGGGGAAAGAACACAGGTAATCTAGTTGGCCTTGTCTACTCACGTGGGGTAAGAACACAGGTAATCTAGTTTGGCCTTGTCTACTCACATGGGGAAAGAACACAGGTAATCTAGTTGGCCTTGTCTACTCACGTGGGGAAAGAACACAGGTAATCCAGTTTGGCCTTGTCTACTCACATGGGGTAAGAACACAGGTAATCTACTTGGCCTTGTCTACTCACATGGTGAGAGAACACAGGTAATCTAGTTTGGCCTTGTCTGCTCACGTGGGGAAAGAACACAGGTAATCCAGTTTGGCCTTGTCTGCTCACATGGGAACAGAACACAGGTAATCCAGTTTGGCCTTGTCTACTCACATGGGAACAGAACACAGGTAATCCAGTTTGGCCTTGTCTACTCACATGGGGTAAGAACACAGGTAATCTAGTTTGGCCTTGTCTACTCACATGGGAACAGAACACAGGTAATCCAGTTTGGCCTTGTCTACTCACATGGGAACAGAACACAGGTAATCTAGTTTGGCCTTGTCTACTCACATGGGAACAGAACACAGGTAATCCAGTTTGGCCTTGTCTACTCACATGGGAACAGAACACAGGTAATCTAGTTTGGCCTTGTCTACTCACGTGGGGTAAGAACACAGGTAATCTAGTTTGGCCTTGTCTACTCACATGGGGAAAGAACACAGGTATTCTAGTTTGGCCTTGTCTACTCACGTGGTGAAAGAACACAGGTAATCTAGTTTGGCCTTGTCTACTCACGTGGGGAAAGAACACAGGTAATCGAGTTTGGCCTTGTCTACTCACATCTGTCATAGATGCTGCCTGGGATCAGCACCTCTCTTGCATCAAACATGGTGTTGCTCATGAATCTGCCTCCCTGTAAACCAAACAATCACACATAGTACACACACTTGTCATTATCTCTAACAAGTAATAAAGTCAGGTAACCAATTTTCTAGAGTAGCATGCAACCCAGATATAGGAAGCATCAATTGAGTGTATATCATATTGTTCTGCAGTTCGCAGTATTCCAGCAATATCATAGCTGCTGATGACAAGATCACACACTCATCCAGGTCACAAGTATTAACCTCTTAATTCTGATTGGTCAGCTTGAATGACAAGCATAGTGAAAGAATACAAACATTCTAGGCCGCAAACAGCAGTGAAACACATTACACCCAGTTTTCTTGTGGATCTGTATGATGCCTGATAATCTAGACTAATCTATGTTCAACTTACAGGATTAGCAGTGTTGACGAGTTTGCGTGGCTTGCTGAACTGGATAAGGCTCTCCTTCAGGTTGTTCAGGGGGCCTTCCACCAGACACTTCTGTTCCTTGAAGTATGTCAACAGGTGGTTCCACAGGGTTTGCTGTCAAAGATCATATTTACATATTACACACCTTACTAGACGTAATACTAACTTTCATTACACATATATTTTGAAATTATAATAATAAAAACAATTGTAGCCTTCACACTTGAAAAATATGTGACCAGAGCTTTCTTCTTTGACTGATCATGGACAAGTGAAGAGAAGAGATCCTTCAATAATTATAAAGAGATAGCTTACCTTTGATAGCACTTTGGGGTTACCGACAATAATGATGCCATATCTGAAACACACATGCAAAATATAAACAGTGGTAGGTTCGGGAAGTTTTCTACTTATTGTGTCCAAAACCAATCTCAATAAAATCAGACCTTAGTGCTCACTTCCACTACACAAAGATACGAGGACTTCCCATTATAGGTCACACCAGAAAGACCTTTAGTGAACTTTGAACGACCACTGAAATGTAATTAAATGAAATGAAACAGAAAGACGACATTAACCATTCAGAAAGCAGCTTTGAGCTTTACATCAGTTTCAAACTAACGACTTTTATTTCAGACTACAATCAAAAGGGTGTTGGGTACTAGATCCTCAATCTGACACATGAATCAAAGTAAGCCAACAAAACAAAACGAAACTATCTGTGAGGTCCTACCTGGCTCTTGTAAGAGCAACATTGAGACGCCTTGGGTCATTCAAGAATCCAATCCCTTGGTGTTCGTTGGATCGGACACAAGACAGCACAATGAAATCCTTCTCTCGGCCCTGGAAAGCATCAACGCTTGCCACCTCAATTTCCTGAAACAAAGAATCACACATTTGAATTATTATCTCTTTACCAATGTGTAGCTTGCATTCAGCAGATATCTAATTGGAATAAAACACTTGTTAACTTGAAGAAATCCAGGCAGTTTCCACGCTTGAAATCCCATTGAACAACATTTTTCAACCATTGAGATTATATTACAACACAAGATCTACTGATACATGCTATAAATATTACAAGTTCAAGAATGGGAGTTCTGTCCTAGCACAGAGATTCCTTTGTAGAAGCTAATGGTGGTGTGGTGTTGGAGCTACCTGGTAGAGCTTCTTGTTGAGGGCTCCACTGTACTGCATGTACTGGACCAGGTACGCCCGCTGGCCTTCATATGGGGTGATGATACCGATCTGCTCAGGCTTGATCCCAGACCGCAGAAACCGTGTCGTCAGCTTTTCTACATTAGCAGCCTCAGTTCTGGGGGATAACATTCATATATATTATTTTCAGAAATGATATTTAGAAATGTATTTTGAAATATACTGAGAATTTTTAGTTTCAGTAAATTATGGTTATAGCTGTGAAAATGCCATAGCTATATAGCATTAGTGCTGTTAATTGCTCTGAATATCCATAATGATAAGCAGAGGTATCACATGGATCATTCTTTGATTGTAATTGTTTTACATACCATAAAGAATTTCTTTACATAACACAACTCGGTGATTGCTCAAGTCTCAATGCTACTTAGTCTGCTATGTCACATCACATTATTGTTCAGAACAATAGGATATGACATCATCCAGTGTTCTAAATGTCACAAATTGAGGACATTACCTCACCTGAAAAATGGGTTTACTTCAGCGAAGTTTCTCTCTCAATAGTGTTGACACTGCATATATTTTTAATGCCTTTCCTACACTAACACTAACGTATAGAATAATCAACTTGTAGTTATACCTTGTTGTTTGCTGGTTATTCAATAATTATTCGATTTAAGTGCTCCAGCACTCTCTTTCTTGTACACAAATGATTTAACTGAGTGAACGTGTAGAATAAGAACCTGTTGAGGTAGGATGTTCCAGAGCTTGAAATCTCTTCCTGGCCAGATGTACAGTAGAAGAACATTGGCTTGTCTGGCTGCGGGTAGGGGAAATCGAGGTTCTTCCTGCTACGCTCAGCTGGGAGGAGAATAACTTGCTTTAGTCAAGATAAACTCATTTAAAAGATCAACGAAACCTATCTATATCAGCTGCTCCACTGAACAACAAGTTTCATATTTCACTTGATGAGATGGACCCGAGATAAACAAGATGGATCAGATAAATAGTAAACCAGTTTTATGAATTCCTCTCTGCCATTAGACACAAGGACAGTCATATTAATTAATATGAGGAAAAATTGTAAACTGGTATCAAACTGACTATATGAGTGAATGCACTTACCTGCGGTGACTCCATTCTGCAGTGAGCCTTCGTAGAAGATGTTGGAGGGGAAGGCGCTGAGTGCGGGGTGCATACGGTACTGGACCTGCAGTCTGATGGGTCTGATGCCGAGGACAACCAGTCTCTCAAACAGGGACTGAGATAGACCAGCTCGTGCTGCTTTCTTGCACATCACGACTGGACCCAGCTGGCAGTGGTCACCTACCAGGATCAGCTGAATACATACAAGTAGAAAGCTGCAGTTGTATTGCAAGAAAAAAATATCAGCTCTATTAGCTGTTATTGTGAATCTCGTAACCATACTGTTCTTTGGCTCCCGGGAAGGTACAGGTTAGAATTGGTCTTTAGAAACCCATGCTAATAAGTAGAATAATCCTGAGTGTGGTGTTAAACACCAAACAAGCAAATGTGTGTGGAGTCCAGCAATGTGCATTAGGGCAAGGTCATTAGAACATGTAACACAAACATCTTACCCTATCAATTAACAGATTTCTGCAACATTCCAAGTTTTCTGCACTGTGACTCCCCTGTGGACAGCCTAGTATATGACTCCCCTGTGGACATCCTAGTGCATGGGATTCCCCTGTGGACACCCTAGTAGTGGACCCCAATGTGGACACCCTAGTATACGATTCCCCTGTAGACACCCTAGTATATGGGACTCCCCTGTGGACATCCTAGTATATGACCCCAATGTGGACATCCTAGTATATGGGATTCCAGTGTGGATGCTCTAGTGTATGGGATTCTCCTGTGGACACTCTAGTATATGACTCCCCTGTGGACACCCTAGTATATGGGACTCCCCTGTAGACACCCTAGTATATGGGACTCCCCTGTGGACACCCTAGTATATGGGATTTTGCTGTGGACACCCTAGTATAAGGGACTCCCCTGTGGACACCCTAGTATATGGGACTCCCCTGTGGACACCCTAGTATATGGGATTCCCCTGTGGACACCCTAATATAAGGGACTCCCTTGTGGACACCCTAGTATATCAGATTCCCCTGTGGACACCCTAGTATAAGGGATTTCCCTGTTGACACCCTAGTATAAGGGACTCCCCTGTGGACACCCTAGTATATGGGACTCCCCTGTGGACATCCTAGTATATGGGACTCCCCTGTGGACACCCTAGTATATGGGACTCCCCTGTGGACACCCTAGTATATGGGACTCCCCTGTGGACACCCTAGTATATGGGACTCCCCTGTGGACACCCTAGTATATCAGATTCCCCTGTTGACACCCAAGTATAAGGGACTCCCCTGTGGACACCCTAGTATATGGGACTCCCCTGTGGACATCCTAGTATATGGGACTCCCCTGTGGACACCCTAGTATATGGGACTCCCCTGTGGACACCCTAGTATAAGGGACTCCCCTGTGGACACCCTAGTATATGGGACTCCCCTGTGGACACCCCAGTATAAGGGACTCCCCTGTGGACACCCTAGTATATGGGACTCCCCTGTGGACATCCTAGTATATGGGACTCCCCTGTGGACATCCTAGTATATGGGACTCCCCTGTGGACACCCTAGTATAAGGGACTCCCCTGTGGACATCCTAGTATATGGGACTCCCCTGTGGACACCCTAGTATATGGGACTCCCCTGTGGACATCCTAGTATATGGGACTCCCCTGTGGACACCCTAGTATAAGGGACTCCCCTGTTGACACCCTAGTATAAGGGACTCCCCTGTGGACATCCTAGTATATGGGACTCCCCTGTGGACACCCTAGTATAAGGGACTCCCCTGTGGACATCCTAGTATATGGGACTCCCCTGTGGACACCCTAGTATATGGGACTCCCCTGTGGACATCCTAGTATATGGGACTCCTCTTTTTAACACCCTAGTATATGGGACTCCCCTGTGGAACTCGGGTATATGGGACTCACCTGTCGACATCCTAGTATGACAGGGATCATACACTCCGGTTCTGTGGCTTGTGTGCTCTCATCAATCAGCACAGATCGGAACTGCATCTTGGCGAGGCGGGGATCACCAGCTCCCACACACGTGCAGCAGATC
The DNA here is from genome assembly GCF_023055435.1 of Haliotis rufescens. NCBI lineage: Eukaryota > Metazoa > Mollusca > Gastropoda > Lepetellida > Haliotidae > Haliotis > Haliotis rufescens. The sequence continues at coordinate 51,133,773 of NW_025963779.1, read as the reverse complement.
ACATCAGCAGCCTGACAGGAAGCAAGCAATGACCAGATTACAACAAGTACAACGGCAACACTACCTTTGGCCTGTAAACACAGGTCATTCTGCAGTTCACTTCTTCTTATGCTTATCAATCAGTTCAGCGATCATGTTCGGAGGCACAACCAAAGGCCCTGCCCGTCATACAATAAAAAACAGTGCTGTTGTGATCTAACTATCACAATTCAGGGGCTAACCATTATCTAATACAAACAAATGATGCCTCGACATATTTTATTTCTGATATGATTACCCTAATTACAGAGACAATTTTGAGGTTTCATGCTGGACACAAATTACAATGTCTAGAATGAGACTACAAGTGGGAACCAGGCAGTGGATCATTGAGCTTTTTAAAGTCATACTAACACCAGATTGCCCCTGGATTTCATGGCAATATTACACTAATACAAAAGCACTGAAGTTACCTGCAGTAGCTCCTTCTCACACTGTTTCTTGAGGGCACGATACCTCTTCTCATCCTGGGAGGACAACTCTCCTGTCTCATCCTTCAGCTGCTGCAGCTTTTGCAGTTCGGGCACACTGAAAACAGAAAACAATGTCTTGTTAAATGTTATCATGAAACATTTCAGTTCTAAACTTTTCAAAAGCTTTTTCCAAAGCTCCCATCCCAAATGCAATCTGAAAATGTATGCTGTGGGCCCTTCTTAGTTATGGATTCAGGGACACTTGACTTTGACAGGAGCAGACGATCATTGATCTGACTAAACTGACTAAAAATAGATCATTCACAAATTGTTTTCTCTGAAATTGACAGATTTCAACAGCAAAAAGATCAAACCATAAAAAGATGCATTTATTTTTACTTGATTTGGGGATAGTGTAAATTCAAGGACATTTTCAAGACAAACCCCAGAATTCAAGACCTGTTTCAAACCTGTGGCTTCTCAGGCCCAGACCTGATTATGCAATGGTCATCATGTACTGTTAGTTAATATTACTTTACAATGTTACAGGCTTTCAGCTGTGACAGCTCTTTCTTGGACAGTTTTGTTTTTCTGAAGCTGTCTAGTCATCTACAGCACCATGCTTGTGCATGCTGTCTCACCTTTCCATATTCCTGATCTGATTGTGGAGAGCCAGGAAGGATACAGGTGAGTCGATGGCTTCCCTACTCTTTGCACAAAGTCGCACAACCTATATAGAAATAGAAAGTATAGTTAGTCAATCCTAATGTACTGTGATGTTTGGAAATGAAACTGACATACCAGGGCTTGATTTAAGGAACTTGACTTAACTTGCACCAGGAGCATATTGACATGAAAAGCAAGTTGTCCCAAACAAAACAGAGTAGCACCCTGGTCCCATAAATGTATCCAAGTTGAAACAGGCCAGACTGCTGCCAGTGTCACAAACTAATGGTGCATTGCCGTAAAACGTAATGGGAACATGCGCACATAATCTTGAAGTACCCACAATTTGATGATACAAAGCCCAAATTACATGACATACCACTGGGATAAGTGTCGTAGTATGGTAAATAAACTTTAGAGGTACTGAGTGTGTTCAATGATTGATTTTGTGTGGACAGGTAAGGGTCAGTCAAACGTAAATATGAAACTTTGGATGCGCACTAGTTGCATGTTTACATATATTTTAGGTTGCATTTTCCAATAATAGGTTGCACTTGTGCATGTTTTATATAACTAAATGGAGCCCTGCATATGAACAGACATAACTCTACAGAGATCATTATTACATGATGCAAAGATTGTTTCCACATTCACTGACCGAGACGTAGTCATGTGTTAATTGAGAGAAACACATATTTGACTCCAAGTCGGGTCAGATAATTTACGGTATTGACTTGAGTTACTAAAAATAGATTGGGAACAAGGCAAAAAATGAGCAGGGCTCACTAACACCCCCGACCTCGACTCTAACCAGCTGAAGAACAATTTTAATATTGGAGATATATTGATGTCTTAATATTTGAGCCGGTTTCTCTAAAAAGCACAATAATATAGAAATTAGTTGTCATGAAAAACTCTCTGAAATTCTTTAAATGTTCAACAGTACATGTGTTCAATAATACATTTGAAAGAGAAAGTAACATTTGACATCGCTACCATCACACATATCTTGGCACTGCACCTCTTAATAACATTAATTGTGAAAACAATGGATGCAGTAGTTTTCAACTAATAAGTTGCACAATTTTCTGAGAAAATCAACATATCAAAATCAACAACATTTGAAGAGAATCCAAACAGTAGTTTTAAAGTTATGGTTTGCACAAATGTTTAAGTAAAGTTTTAGGTAAAAAAATGAAAAACAGCTGCATTTCTTTCAGACATTCCAAATACTGAAATCAAACTTCGCATGGCACCCCTCCTATTGGTATAGAAAGTGTTCACCAAGTTTGAAAAGAATCTATGCAGTAGTTTTCAAGACATAGGTTGCGCACAAAAGTGTCCTCTAAATGATGGCTGGATGGAATTCCTTGGTATAACTAGAATATACCGCTGCCCTTTCAGGTCAGGGGTATAATTAACCAGAAGTAGTTTTCCCCAAACCTAAGTCAACCAGATGTCTCTGATTGTTGAAACCTCCTTACATTATTGCTAACATAGTGTGATATGTTTCAATGAATTTGTCTCTCTATTACATAGCGAAAAAACATTTTAAACAATCATCGACTTCATATGAGGTCAATAGCTGTTTAAGGACTTGAAAAAAGCAATGTCCATGAAAACAGGAAATGACCTCGTATATTATATAGACGGCTTCTTCAGCGGTTTTAATAGCATATAAGATCAAGTGGATGTACCTTGAGCCCTGTGCGATGAATCTTTTCAGTCAACTGATCCACGGCAATGTTGGAAGGTGCACATACCAGGACGGGACCATTGTTTTGCTTCACAAGGTGGTACACAATTGTAGCTGATGTCACTGTCTTGCCAGTTCCAGGGGGGCCCTTAAAAACACACACACAACACGGGATAATTGTATTTGTTTCTTTGTTTGTTGTTTAACTCCTCACTCAGCAATATTCCAGCTGTATGACCGTGGTCTGTAAATAATGGAATCTGGACCAGACAATGCAGTGACTGATATCATGAGCATCAATCCACGCAATTGGGATACCATGACATGGATCATCCAAGTCAGTGAGCATGACCACCCAAACTCGTTAGTCGCCTCTTATGACAAGCATAGTCGCCTTAAGAATAGGTCTTTAGCAACCCATGCTCGTCATAAAAGGCAACTTAGAAGCAACTAACGAGTTTGGGTGGTCAGGCTCACTGACTTGGATGGTGCATGTCATGGTATCCCAATTCTGTGGATTGATACTCATGATGTCAATCACTGGATTGTCTGGTCCAGACTTGACTAATTAAACTGCGTTAAACAAAACAACATCAAAGGGTAACTATGAATTAAGCCTGGTACAGCAACAGGTTTGTCTGCCTAGTGACCCTCTACCTGGATAAGGCTGGTCGGTCTCTGCAACACAGTCTTCACAGCATACACCTGGGAGTGGTTCAGCTCGGGCAGGCCTGGGGCGGAGAAGCGCTTGGGCAGCTGACACTTGAGTACCACATCCTCCACCTCATGACCGAGCAGCTTGTGGTAGATGTAGCCCCACACCGACGTCTCGTCTACGGCAAATGTCTTCAGCGCTGCCTGCATCCTGCATGGGAGCAAATACAAATATTATTAAAACTGCACTACTGAAACCATTCAAACATTGAATTCAGCATTAGTTGAGATTTTTATAATGTCTTTCGAAATCAAATAGTTGACATGGGTTATATTTATATCAGGGAAACATCAGAAGCAAGCACAGAAACCAAAATATGTTACCTGTCAAAAGATGTTGACTTCCACACAAAATCCACCACAAAGTTATGAGTACACTCTGTAGGTACGCCTGCATTGCTCTTTAGTTCTATTGCAACTTCATCGCTGTAATCTGGAGTCAATGTAAGGAAATGCCAGCACAGAATGGGGGAACCTCCTTTGTCAATTCCTAACCCTCTTTCGAGGAAAAATGATTGAAAGAAGAATACTTGTCCCTTGCTTGCTGGCCCAAAGGAAACTGACTTATGTCAAAGGATTTCTTCAGGCAAACAGAAATGACTTATTTTTTATTTTTTGCCTACACGTTACCATAATTCTGTCCAAGAACATACAAGTCATTTTCTTTGCCTCATTGAAAAGGTCCTTGAAACCATTTCAGGTTTCTATAATGATTTTGTTTTAATACAAGGATACTGTCTGGTATCTTTATGACGTGGCCAACACCAGACCATGGTTTGTGCAGTTCTCCGATGTAACGTAGCCGTAACTCGTCTCCATGCATCAGTTTCATCTCTGGAAGATATAGGTAAAATAAATATGATAAAGACATTCACATAATAAAAAGCAAGACAAAAAGTGAGCAGGGCTCACTAATACCCCCGACTTCCACTCCAACATATTTCTAAGTTCAAAACAAAGAAAAATTGCTTATCGAAATCTAACTTTGCACTGCACCTTGCCTATTGGTATAGAAACTGTATTAATTAGAAAAGAATCTATGAAGTTATAGGTCACACATAAAATGTCCTCGGGAACGATTGATCGATGGAATTCCTTGGTATAACTATATGCACCTGCCCTGTTAGGTCAGGGGTATAATAAATGTAGACCATTTTAGCACCATCAACAAAAATTCTAACATGAATATGAAAATTACTTGATTCTGAATGGTCAATCAGCGTTATCAAATCACAATAACCACCTCTGACTGAAACAGCCACTTTGACATTCGCATCACCATGGAAGCTAACATTTATAAAAAATTACTTTTCCTTCTCAGTCATTGTCTGAAGGCACTTAAAATAATATGTGCAGTCATCACTTGGAAATGCAGATTTGCCATAACTACAATATTCGAAGGATGCATGACAATACATTATGGATAGAAAACACAAAAGACCCCTAAGAGTGTATTTCAAGTTAAAGGGATCACAGCAAGCTTGAAATTTTGTAGAATTTTCCTATTGGGAATATTCTAAAAGTAATACGTTACCACTGTTATACCGAGGCTGTTGTCTCCCACAACTGCTGCTATAGCGAAATCTACCACAGAGATCTCAATTACCTCATGCAGCACGTGCGTAGCCACCTAGCTGCCATGTGACACCCTTCACTCTTGTCTCTTGCGAAAGCAAGTGCTCGGGGGACGGACGGGCGGGCAGCAGCCCAGTGGTAACGTATTACTTATAGAATATTCCGAACAGGAAAATTCTACAAATTACATTAAGTAATACGTTACCACTGTTATACCGAGGCTGACTACCACAGTAGGCGGTGGGGAGCACCTACAACCCGAATCCTGACTGCTAGCGTTCCTTCCGACCTGCGGAAGTAAACACCAAGGCGGAAGCACTCGATGGGCATGCACCTAGCTAGGCGTTACCCTATAGGAATACCAAAGCACTGTCAAGCGCATACCGTAAGGCTCAATCGTCATTGCCAAAACGATTGGTGACTCCAAACGGCCCCACTGGATAGGTATTTCATCGCCGCAGCGGATGAGAACACTGTATCCGCGTGAGCTAAATCTTAGATCAGGTTAAACAGTCGAAAGAGGGAAATTAATTTCATTCAGACCGTATATCCCTGAGCAAGCCTACTTAAAGTATGTAATAGGCGCGTGACCTAATTCCAGTATTCGTAAGCATGTATCACAAGGTTGGAATACACGACAGACAATTAAATGCATAATTGTCAAAATACAAATAAGGACAAAACACACAAAAAGCCGCCTCACTTGTGGTGTGAGTGCGCTGGTTTGCAGGACCCCCACTCCTGTACCCACGGCGTGGGAACATTGGAGACGACCCAGATTGACCACCGTGCAAGGACTGACGACTGCAGAGTTTAGAATTGCACTGGACAAACCCCTTAGATGACCACTTGTGCCGCGATCAGCGGCCCAAGACAGTGCACCCCTTCCACGTCTTCATCAGAAACCTTTCTGAGGTAATGATCGGCAAAAAACCAAGGCAGAACGCCAGTAACAACCTCGTAATATTCTGTGAACAGAGATATTCGAGTGTAGGGCAAATGTTGCCGCTAGCGCCCTGATCTCGTGCGGGTTTGACCCCGCTACCGGTAACCCCGAGATCGGTACGCCAGATTGATGACAGAACGAAGCCACAACGCAATCGAGTTGCGAGTTATGTCAACCATGCGATTAGGGTTACACGATATGAACAGACGGTCACGCCCTTGTCTACGTTCATTCGAAGCCTTAAGAGAATACTTATGGGCCCTAACCGGACACAGCGCTCTGTCCTCAGTATCAGCAGGATGTAAGATTTCTTTGAGTGAATTCTCTCTCCGTTTGCCCGATTCTCTGATTCTTGGCGACGAAGCCCATGAGTAGGCCCAGGCGGACTGCTCCTTCGTCACCCCTATCAAATCCTACCTTGGCGACATCGAGTGCATGAATTTCGGATACACGTGCCGCCGTGGCAAAGGAGAGGAGAAATGCTGTTTTCCAAGTCACATGCCGGAACGAAGCACTATGCAAGCACTATTCATACGGAGCCTCCGTAAGTGATTGCAACACTAGGGAAAGATCCCAGGCCGGTGCCCGAAGGCGGCCCTTCTTAAGATCGTACTGTTTGAAACCCTTGATAATACCCCGTATCACCGGCTCTTTGGAGAGACTGGTACCCATAGCAACGTCCCGTACCGTAGCAACGGACGAGACATAGTTGGCAAGGAACCCCCGGAGAGTTTCAGGGTCTCTCACAAGTGAGACATGAAACGAGCAATATCCTGCACAGATACCTTATCTGGCGAATGAATGTGATGTTTACAACACCACTTCGTGAAAATAGCCCAACGTGCATTATACACCTTCTGGGTAGAATCACGATGCATACTAACGTATGCCTGAGACGCCCGGCGAGAAAAACCTTTACTCCTCAGACGCTCGGTGACAACATCCACACATGCAGATTGAACTGCCCTGCGTTTGGATGAAGCTGACGGGTGTGAGGGTGGATCAAGAGATCCGGTCTCACAGGCAGTGGAAGTGGCGACTGCGTGACCTGGGTCAGCAAGTCGGGGTACCACGATCTGTTCGGCCACATGGGCGCGATCAGTAACATTCGACAGCGAACTCCTCGGAGCCGGCTTAGAATGTGTGGTATCAACGCTGTCGGCGGGTAAGCATAAGTGTCCAAGCCCGTCCAGTCTAACCCGAGAGCATCGTGATCGATGGCCCTCGGGGCCGGGACTGGTGATACAAACAACGGGAGTTGATTGTTGAACCGCGTTGCGAACAGGTTGACCATCGGACGACCCATACGTTCGCACAGCCACTGAAACACTACTGGGTTCAGCATCCACTCTGTGGGGCTCGGATCCTGAGGCCTCGATAGAGCGTCGGCCAGTACGTTCCGCACACCTGGGATGTGACGGGCGCGTATCTGGCACGGGACACTGTCCACCAGAGCGTAAAACTCGAACGTGAGATCGAGTGGCGAGTGACTGTGGGTTCCCCCCAGTTTGTTCACATAGGACACTACCGTCGTGTTGTCGGTCACCAGCATGAGCCGGGCGTCGACGAGACGATGCTTCCAGTGATTGACTGTGTTGATCACTGCCTTGAACTCGAGACAATTGATGTGAAGACCTAGTTCGTCTACACACCACAGCCCCGAGCTCACCTCCCCCTCTAGATGGGCGCCCCAGGCCACTAGAGAGGCGTCTGTATACAGGTTCAACTTGGCCCGGTAGAGACTCCTGATAAGACATTGTAAGGGACCGTCCACCACTCCAGATGCGGTCGGAGCCGATCCGGGAGGGCGATGGTCGCACTGTTCACCTCCGTTGCTAACAACTGGATTAAAAACCGTTGCAGCGGGCGGAGTTGGAGACGACCCCGTTCGGTGCAGTCCTGGGCTGATACAAGTAGCCCTAACAGCTGTTCCCAAAAGTGAACAGTCTGTTGCACCGCTAAGACTTTGCCAATCATCGCCTGAATCTTGTGCCACCGGTCTGGGGGGACAAAGAGGCGATGGGACACTGTGTTGAACCGACCTCCGATGAACTGCAAGTTCTGAGAAGGGGTTAACTCGCTTTTGGGGAGATTGATAATCCACCCCAATTGCTCCAAGAGCCGACGTGCGAAAACGAGATGGCGTGACAGGGTGTCCGTCATTCGATTTGCTACTAGCGAGTCGTCCAGGTACGCGAAGTACCGGACACCCCTCCGGTGGATGAACCCCACTATGGGGGTGGTTAACCGGGTGAACAGCCAGGGAGCGGATGAAAGACCGAATGGGAGTACAACCCACTCGTAGTGCCTGCCTTGAAACACAAACCTGAGATACTTGTGATGTTCCGGGTGAATCGGAACATGCAGATAAGCATCCTTCAGGTCGATCGAAGCGAGCCAGTCGGCCGGCATGATCAGTGCTTTCAGGTCCGCCAAGCTCAACATTCTGAACTTGGGCGGCTTGCGCAGGTAGAACTCGTAGAACGATTTCAAGTTGTGAATCATTCTGAGTTCGGCACTGTCCTTCTTGGGAACGAGAAATATCCTGGAGGAAAACCCCGGTGTTATTTCTGGTAGAGCTAACTCCCGAACTGCCCTCTTCTCCACCAACCTGCCGATGGCATTGGCGAGGAAGGGAAGATCGGTTTCCGAATAGAAACCTGCCGACGGGGCAACGGTGAGCGGCGGATTTGCTTGAGATCGAGCCGATAGCCGTACCGAATCGTGTTGACCACCCACGGGTAGTCGAACACTTGTTCACAATTCTCCCAGTAAGTCTGGAGTCTGGCTCCCATTTGGGAAGGAGAGGGGGGCCTGACAGGCTGCGGCAGGCACAACTGTCCAGGGCCAAGTGACTCGGTTTCGCCTACGGGCCAACCGAAGTTGGCGCTGTCGGCATACGAACCCCTCCAATGAGAGTCACCTGGAGGGGCCCTTGCCGTCCTTAGACGACTTGGGCTTCCCCCAATTCCCCTTCTTCCCGCGAAAGGGCTGCTGAGAACCCTTACCGGAGCCCTCAGAGCGGGGCTTCTTCCAGGAGGAAGAAGAACCCGACCCCTTAGGCCTGCCGGACGCCTGATCCTGGGGCGCGCTCCGCTTCGGAGCGTCACCCAGGCGCCTATGCAAGGACCCCACAAGATCCAGTGTGTGCCGAGAGGCCTCGGCAGACACAGCGGCCTGTTGTTCCTTCAGAACCCCAGGGATCTTGTTATTAAACAGGGTCCCAGCAGACCAAGGCTGTGAAAGGAGCACCTCCTGATTGGCAGCGTCCAACCCTGAAGCAACCAGATACGACTGGTGCCGAAGAAAATGGCACGTGCCGGAAATAAAGGCTGAAGCCCTGGCAACGTTCTCCAGGGAAGCATTTAAACCGAGCAAGCAGTTGTAAATGCGCTGGTCTCGGTCCGTAGGAGAACCTTCGACCAGACTGGCCGCTGCAGCCAGGTATGTGTCTCCGTGAGACATTGCCAGAATGGAGTGTCGAGCGAGCGTGTCCAGCTGTTGCAAGGTACCTTGTGGTACCGTGGCAACAGGTGGGGCACGGACCCCCAAACGCTCCACAAGGGCTTCTGCGGAAGGACCAGCCTCGGGAAAGGCAAGGTCATGTACCGGGAAAGACCCTATTCTTCACGACGGTGGAGGTAACGGGAGACCCAGACCGGAGGCAGTCGTGAAGGCCTTCTCCAAAGAAGGCTTAATCCCGCGCAGCAAGGTTGATGCCGGGAAAGCCTTGTCGGACGTCTCGTCGTACAGCTCGGAGGAACCCACGGAACCGTGGATTCCCCGCGGTATCGGCGGGGGCTTGGGCATGTCCTTGAAGAGGTCATTAACCATGGCCATGCAGTCCTTAACCGATAGCGGAAGGACCGGTAACCACGGCTGCCGCCGCCGTACCGGTGGACCCCGCGGCCACCTAAGAGGCCGGGGACGTAACAGCCAGCGGCCTATCCTGCGATAAGGCCGCCAGCTTGGAGTCCACAAGTTTAGACAACAATGCGGCGACGGAATCCTCAGACAGCCTGAGGGCCGCAAAGGGATCTGCCGCAGCCGAGGAGGTGGTACCCGCACGGGGACCCCGACCGGATGAACTGGCCACCACAGGGGTGGAGACGGACTGGACGTACAGTCGGTAACGCTCAAACTCCGCAGGCCCCAGACCTTCGCACAGGGTGTCCCTGCAAGGATCATGGGGATCCCGGGATGACAAGAACTTGCGGCACACTTGCAACCGGGGACATTTCCATGTCAGACATGTTTGCTTAATTCTATGAACAAAGAGCAAAACATGGTTACAACGCACGCACCACAATGATTCACAAACGAGCATTTTCACAAGAAAATAAACGAACAATGTGAACATATAACATACACATATAACATAAAGAGAAATAAGTGATGTTAACCCCCAAAACATACAAGAAAAGGGGAAACGTAAAACACAATGTGAATACGCGAACCCCGCAAGTATAGAGAAAAAAGGGCGGGAAAAATTCTCCGTTTGGCGGGAAAATTATATCCAAGCGTAGCTACCGCAACACCCCATAAAAGCACAGTTTATTAGAGAATAAACTATAATAAATATCACCGAATATTTGAGGAACACTTCAGCAGAGGATTACACGTCTTGTTAAGAGTGAAGTGTGTCACATGGCAGCTAGGTGGCTACGCACGTGCTGCATGAGGTCATTGACATCTCTGTGGTAGATTTCGCTATAGCAGCAGTTGTGGGAGACAACAGCCTCGGTATAACAGTGGTAAAGTATTACTCAATGTAATTGGCCCTTTCTATAGCCGACTGTGACATCTTATTTTCTGTGCAACAATGAGCGGTGTGATGTTATTATAGTGATGTACGGTTTACAACTTAACCATGTTAGGCTTGATTAATATTCTTTAGATGTGCCCACTATTATATCTATACTGCACACTTTCATTTCCTGTTTTATATGGGAGTAAAATAAAATGATGTTAATATGGTTAACAAATAATGTTTGAGCACACTTTCATTTCCTGTTTTATATGCGAGTAAAATAAAATGATGTTAATATGGTTAACAAATAATGTTTGAGCATACAGTTTCAGTTACAAATTCAATATAGCATGGTTAAATCAGTTGGTAACCCAGCTTTTACACTGTAAAACATGGTAGGTATACATACAATCTAGATCAACACACACCAGTTGAAGATTGATTATCTCACCATCATTGGCGGAGGACATGTGAAAGTATGCAATCCTCTTCTTGTTGAGGCCGACATCCCAGCGCGCCACAATGTTATCTTGTGTCTGTGACTCCTTCAGCTTCTTGTCATAGTCGGCTTCATGCTTCACCAGCGGACCAAAGATGTTCTGATACTGGTATGCATCATCGTACCTGTCACAGGAGTGACGTCAAACAATATTTGTAAAATGAATGGCAGTGTAACCGGCAATTTGAAAATCTTCCTGACTGCACATAAATACTTTTCTTTGCATGTAATTTTTTTCTCAATCACACATTTGAAAAACATCCAAATGACTTCAGTTGTTTCCTTACACACTCTGCCAATCCTCAATAACATCCGCAAATCAGAAAATACATACTGTTTATCTGAAGAATGTCAGAAAACACAGCACATTTTTTGGTTGGAGTAGCCAAACAACACTGTACTTAGCATAAGCAAGCTGTCAAGGTAAGACACAATCAGGCAGGCTACACATTGTAATCTTATCATTAGTCAGCTGTCGCAATCATGGAGCAATGAGGACCAATTATCCTCTGGGATACACACGTCAACAATAAAACATGTTTTTGTGCAAGGCATTTTAGACATGTTAGATGTTCTGCAGGTGACAACATTTTAACAATTCAAACCAGTTTACAGTAGAGCGAAACCCCAATAATCCAGACAGGACATTTCCCAATGAAGTAATCTGGATTAACATATTTCTGGATTATTGAGTACAACAATCCATTTGTATTAAAATATATAGTCCCAGCTATCACTCTGCAGCCGGGACCATCAGCGGGTCACTGTATGTCATCACAACTCACCTGAGAAGTACCTGCTGCGGTTCTTCATCTACTCCTGGTTTCTCAAGATCTTCCAGTTTTGCATCTGGATTTTCCTGAGATAAATACACAACCGATATTACATACCATTCCATGAAATCAAATCACATGTTATACTAAATTATGTCACCATATTAATATCATGACTTTTTTTTTTATTGGGAGGCCTAACCTCGAACTTTTGTACACACAATTTAATTGGGCAAGTGGAAGTTTAATAGTTTCTTCAAATGTATTTGCTGAAGATTTATTTCTGATGACATCACAAAGCTAATGTCTTGGCCAGCACATGTAAAAAGACACTTTTGTCCTCAATGACAGTATTTTTAATGACGTTACTGCATCAGTTCACTGGGAAGACTCCTTTATTGTATGGCGGTGGAAGTTGTGCAAGTAGGTCGTACCTTCCACAGCTCCTCCAGCTTGTTGATCTGCTGGGCCGATATCTGCCTGGCTCGCATCTGGTCCTGGTCGGAGGGCACCTTCACCAGCCAGGACAGGAACTGTCGGTCTTGTATCAGTGGCTGCCACTGGCTGGGATCCCTGCAACACAGTAAACATATCTTCATTAAGTCTATTCACATTAACAGCAATCTTCAAAATTATTATTAAACACACCAAATCAAAACAGTAACGAATGATTTATGAACAATGCAAGCTTTTATTAACACCTAGTAAGAAACTTATTTCCAAGACATGAATTGCTGTTTAACTGACCAGTTCATGTCCTTGAGATTGCTGAGGGTAGCACAGGGATGACGACACAGCAGGACGACGACGGAGTCGGCCTTGGCTGGGATGAAGCCGAGGAGAAAGACGTTCCGACAACCACAGTTGTAACACTCAAGCACTGTCTCTCCGAGAGGGCCATCCTTGTGAAGGGTCACTTCCTTTGCCTTTGCTCGGACCAGATGGTTGATGATGTGGCTGAAATATTTGTAACATGTGCCTTCCAATATCTTCCCAAGCAGAAAGACACAAAGAAAACACTTCCACTAGGCCAGTGGAGTCTGATATGAGCAGTCTCAAAGAGGACTAGTTTGGGAAATTTGATTGAATTTGGTAGCACAAACTGTTAATGAATAACCTTATTACACAGATACAGTTCACTAGCTACAACATAGTTTTACACAGACAACAGGCCCAATAGCATAGTCCCTCTTTATGTGACATATGAATTAAAAAAAGCTCAATGCCAAGGAACAGTATATGGAGTTTTCATTCTGCCCATAGCCCTGTTACCGGATGTTATACTTACAGTGGGTGAAGAACAAGATATTCGTTGTTTCTTTATATCAAAACATGTCTGTGAGTGTACATAATGTTCACAATTCCATCACATTTTATCCCAACGACTACAATGGACTAGTGATCTATAATTGTGTCAGGGTGTGCACAACCTACCTGCCTGATGTATTGCCACGGCCATTACAGAACCACTTCTTCGTTGTGTTGCAGAACACCACACAGGCTGGGTCATGAATTCCACAATAACTGCAACAGAAACAAACACACAACTGATGGACATATTCACAGAGGCACACTTCAGTTCACTTGTGTTATATGTGATAGTTGAACACGTTTGTCAAGTCATTGTGTTCAGACTTATGACATTTCAGACTTTCGTAGTGGGTCAGTAAATTCAAATAATAATTACCACAGTAACAAAAATCAAGGACCCCCTAATTTGTACCACTGAAGTCACCATCACATTTTTCTGCACATGTTCAACATGTGAGAGGACTGTGCTCGGTTGAAGTTAAAAATGCTCAAACTTAAGAAGCAAAAAAATATAATATACATTTCAAATCCTTCAATAGTGTTGGATGTAAGAAATAAATAAATTAGGGGGTCCCTTGACCAAAATCCTATGGCAAAAATCTTGATTAGCCCCTGAACCCCATTAAACATCTTACAGAGTCTTTGCATACATTGTTTTCCAAACTAAAGATGTTGGACACAATACGTGAAACCCACTACAACGATCTGGAATTTAACATGAAGAGAGAGCATAGTATACTTGTACCAAATAAAACTTTTTTAAATACCTTTCCATCCTATATTTTGTGGCACCAATGTCTAGTGAGGTAGGCCACAAATGACATGAGTCACCATCACTCTCAAAAACTGCTTAAACTTACTCCTTGAAAAACATTCTCCTACTAGTGTGATTAATCTTTGTTTATAGTATTCATTACTACTTTTGTTGTTTAACTACATAAAAATATTGTAATATAGTGATAATATATTGTAAATTTAGAAATAATGGGGAAAAATTAGCAATATATCCAAGGAGCAAGTACTCATGTAAATAGTAATTCAGAAGCTCAAAATCCACTACAGTGTCACCATTTTCACTCATAACATACATATCCACCAAGCAACCCGAATTAAGAAAATAATCTGTAGGTCTGCACACAAAGTATTGAGTATTTGCCCACCAAAGAAAGCTGGGGTGTCAATCGAGATTACTCAATCACATATTATTATGCTTGTTATATTTGTTTCTTGTTTAATGCCAAATTCAGCAATATTCCAGCTATATGACGGCGGTCTGTACATAATTGAGTCTGGACCAGACAATCCAGTGATTGACATCATGAGCATCGATCAAAGCAATTGGGATTCAATGACATGCATCAACCAAGTCACCAAGCCTGACCACCCGATCCCGTTAGTCGCCTCCTACGACAAGCATAGTCGCCTTTTATGGCAAGCATGCATTGCTGAAAACCTATTCTAGCCCAGATCTTCAAGGGTCTGTTATGCTTGTGATTGAGCATTATTTACATATTAAAACAAATAGACGGGAATACCATTTTACAATCCTTTCTGAGTAGTGTGTAGTAATTCTACATTCTGTATTCCCATTGAATTCAAAAATACAAAGACCCATTGGAACGGTTATTATTTATTTTTATTTTAAAAAGAAAAAATCATGTAAAAGACAGGACATTACAAGAGAGGTAATTCGTCCCGGTAAACCTGCGTGCAAAGGTGCACAACAACCACTGTAACCAATGTCCTCAGGTGAGGTGAGGTGAGGTGAGGTGAGGTGAGGTGAGGTGAGGTGAGGTGAGGTGAAATGGGATTTAACGCCGCGTCCAAGATTATTGCACTTGTATAGCGTTCCGTGTGCATGCGTGCGGACTAATGACTACCGACTAATGTCCGCACTAATGCTAATTTATAGTGCTAGCCCACTGACATACCATGCCGCAGTTTAACATGAACAGTTTAACAGTATACTGACTGTGAGCCAACCAGTCCTTGTTTTAGCCCCTAAATGCTGAGCGCCAAACAGGATAACAAGTAACATCTTTTAACGTCTTTTGGTATGGGGCTGGGGATTGAACCCTTGGGGTCCAAGAAGTGTTATATACTATTTGTAGGTAGGGACCACTTAAATATTTAACATTATGATGACTTATACAAGAACCCCTTGAATACACATACCCAATAGACACAACGACAAAAGTAAACATTTCTGCCCGGCTAACTTACGCGCATGCATATTTTGGGAGATCTTTCATATAAAACTGTTCCTCTTCTTCCTCCTCAAAGTTGAGCTCCCCCACGCCCTGGGTGATGCCCGTGATTCCTCCATCAATCCCATTCTGCAGCGGGCCATCAATACCATTCACCTGAAATTGTAAACAACATGTTACCTACACTGTCACGATACATTCAGACAGTTATCTTTAGCGAACATACTAAATTAATATATCAATGACGGGATTACAAAATTGTAATTTGACAAGGCATAACTCACACCTAATCATTTACAATTTAACATACGCACTCAACAGGAACGGCAAACATACCACTTCACTGAAGGCACCATTTCAGCCCTTGATTAATACATGTACCAAGTTTGCATGAAAAATGTTGAATAGTTTTTAAGTTTAGCTCCGGCAACGACACCTTCCCAAGTTTCAGCTAAGTCTTAACTTGTTTCCATGGTAACAGGGAAAAATCTAATTTTAAACAATTCCTAAATAGCAAAAGGTACCACTTCAGCCCTTGGTTAATACATGTACCAGGTTTGGATGAAAAGTTTTTCACAGTTTTCATGTTGTGCTCCGAAAACAACACCTATCCACACCCTTTTGAGATTAAGTCCAAATCGTTTCAATGGGAATCGAGAAAAACAAAAATGTCAGTAATGCGCAAATAGCAAAAGACACCAGTTCTGGATGTGTTTGATATATCTGCCAAGCTTTGTTGAACGAGACTGAGCAGTTTTTGAGTTACGCTCCGGACACAAAATGATTATGGACGGAAGGACTGACGAGGCATTGACTCTATCTCCCCGCATTATGTGCCAGGGGATGGATAACAAAGGATAACTATGCAAATGGTTTTGGTTGTGGAATATTTTTGTCTGTCTATTAAAATGGTGACTGAGTGAAGGAACATTGCTTAACTCTCTATCCACACCCTTTTGAGATTAAGTCCAAATCGTTTCCATGGGAATTGAGAAAAACAAAAATGTCAGAAATGCGCAAATAGCAAAAGACACAAATTCTGGATCTGTTTGATATATCTGCCAAGCTTTGTTGAACGAGACAGCATTGCTTAACTCTCTATCAGGAATATTTTTTCTTTCTAAAAAAATATGTGTCAAAAATATATACATTCAACAGTCCTCATGATAATGATCATGGTCAATAGACTGATCAGTTTGAGAAGAAAAAACATTAATATGGCTATCTTGTTTGTGATGTGTCTCATCCTGACTCAAGTGTCATATCACATCTCTAGCCTTCAGAAGTATGGAAGCCAACAGAAAATATAATGTTACAACCAGTTTTCTTTTCAATAATGTCAGGGATTTATCTATACCGATTCTGAGGCCGATATTGAACACCTAGTCTGCAGCAAATGTCAGCACATATTCCCAAGTTGGAATTACAGCAGTGTTCCCGTTTACAAGTCATAACCATTTTCTTACCGGTAAAATTAAGCTTGGACCAGTAAATTCATGTGACTGCCAGTCCATGTGGACAGACAGGGAAAATATTTGAAATACTAAAAAAGAAGAAGAGAAAATTGTGACCGGACTTTGTGTCAATGATGTGTAGATGTGTGAAACTTGACTTTTACTGTCAGTTAACTCCCTTGCTCATTCAGTTTTGTAAGCTTAGCTTGTGATAGCCAATATGTCTGGAGGTAAATCTGCTCCATAAGGAGATGCAGATGGACAAGTTTGGGCAAGAGGATTCAAAACGTTCTGCTGCAGACTAAGTTTGACAGCTTGAAACAAAAAACAATGACAATAGAAACCAATCATAGCCAATGATTGATTGCTTGGAACCATTCTCAATACAAACAATTATCAATGATAAATGAAAACTGATTACCAACGCAAGTACTGTCGGACACAGCACGTATTAATTTTCTGGCCTTTAATTCTAAGCGTTAAATATAATGTTTACCAATTGTACCAATAAAGAATTACCTGATTAACAAAGTTTTTACTACCATACTGAATACCTTTGATTTGAAAAGTATAGACAGCAACAAGGAGAAAAGGACGATTTACCAGGAGTGATATCCACTTTCAAATGCAGTTGTGAAAAGAAAAAGATAAATGACATATTGTTATCATTGCACATTGTCCTCATGTATATGTATTTTGAGGCAACACGCCTTGCCACATGCATTTTCAGCTGTCATGAGTTATGTAATATCAACGTTACGTGATTCACATCAACCTGGCGACAGTGATCTGTCACAACATGGTATGGTTGGTTTAATATTGGTGTTGCATGGTCATACTGTTTCTAAATTCACAACACTTTTACATGAAAATGTGTTTTTTCGTATGTGCTTGGATGGTGTAGGCCACCAGCCAAATTGGCATGATTACTGGGTAGTAAGAGAGTTGCTCTTTTGATATATGATACTGATAATTGTCTTTCTTTAATAATCACAAGCGGCAAAAATGAATTCATGGTGATGCACACAAAAAATATGACAACCAAGTCATAATACTTGTCGTGAATATATATAAAAACTTGATGCCATGGAAACTTGAAAGATATATTTAAATAAAATCCCAAACTATTAAAAGGCACAAGTTCCCAACTAGACCTATCTATGGGACAAGTTTGGTGAAGAAATATAGTATGTTTTTCAAGACCTGCTCTGGAAAGAGCACTACCCCCATTTTCACCCTAAGTCAAAGGTTTTGCCCAAACCCCGAAAACTATATTTAAAATAAATCCTGAACTATCACGATACCACCAGTTCACCACTAGATCTATCTTTGTACCAAATATGGTACGTTTTTCAAGAACTGCTCCGGAGAAGACATCTTGCCAGAGGTAGAAACTAACATTTTTAGACCATTAGTCCTTATAATGATAACATATAGCAAAACACTTAAAATGGCAAATTTCTACTAGTCCTTAGGATACCTTAATTATTGGGCAGTTTGGCAAGGACTACAGGACTAGTGCCAATTTCTAACGCTGCTTGCACGGACAGACAGTGTCCATTTTAAGACGATAACAACGAAATAGGTTGCGGGTATAGAATATTTTGTTTTTTGTCATTGGTGTGTAGGTGAGTGTGTGAGCTTAACACTGCTTCAGACAGTATTTCAGATACATCACAACTAGTCACCTAGTCATCATGTTGAGGTGGGAGAAAATCCAAAAGTGATGCAGGTCTTAGATGTTTACCACTATTGCAAAACCCACGAGCATGGATATGGAACTGAGAATCCTTATTTATAAAAGTTGTAATGAGGATGAATGTGGGATTCAAACCCCTGAACATGGAATTCTGGTATGCCTAAGAAATGCAGATCTACACCGTGAATTGATTTGCCTTAGAGTGAGACAGCAGAGGACTGTAGAATTCAACGAGAATCAGGTCATCACATTAGTTAGTGCCACTATGTAAAGATCATATCAGGAAATCATGTCACAACAAAATAAAACACTGTTTTCTGTTTGTTGTTTATGTCGCACTCAGCAATATTCCAGCTAAATGACGACAGTCTGTAAATAATTGAGTCCGGGCCAGACGGTCCATGGATTGACATCATGAGCATAGATCTCCACATTTAGGATACAATGACATGCATCAACCTAGTCAGTGAGCCTGATTACTCGATCACGTTAGTTGCCTCTTACAACAAGCATAGTTTGCTGAAGACCAATTCTAACCTGGATCTTCACAGTTTGTCTCTGTTGTAGATACCATCAATTAGAATATATATATGCCACTATACCATGTATACGTGTCCTATGTGTGAACGCCGATGTAATGTCTCTATCAGTACATGTACAAGTTACTACAGAGCAGGTAAACAACTTCCTATTTTTTCCTAGTATGAGAACTGATAAGTGCCATCAAGGCCTACTGACAATGTGACCTTATAAAGTCTGTCAACGGTTCAAGTCAAGGCATTGAGTTGTATTCTCTCTGGTCTGTGCCAAAACCTTTTGAGGCTATCATGACTAGTACAGTGTTCATTCAGGCTGCTGAAACTGTAGGGCCCTTTGGCCAAAACAATGACAAAGGTGGGACCATTTAAATATAATAAGTACAGAGAGAGCAACTTTTATTGACGGTTAGAAGATAACGCTAGGACAATAAAGCGATAGCAAGCCTGACAGTATAAGTGACACTTGTTATTGTGCTTGCTCATCTCCAAAATCAGAAATGGTGTCCGGGATTTCCTTTTGGTACTCAATAAAATTAAGCTTGATTAAATCACAATTCAACTGTTGATTATCAGACAAGAGGATAGGGAGCTTTACCCATATTTATAGAATAAGCCAATCAACATCATCAAACAGCCTGTTTCATCATTGTTCATGTTTCAGATACCTGCAATGGGTACATCAACCTCAAACACTTTACAACAAAGGTCCTAACAGTGAAACTTTTTTCCCTTTGATCTAATTTAGCAGTTAAGAAAGTTGTCACACAACTGTATGGAACTGAGTTCCTAACATTTCGAATACACGTCTTTTCTGTTGCAATGGTATGCTATGTTTACGATACAAGATCAATTTGTATTTCAAACCATGCGCCCAACTACAGCACTTAGTTCATAATGTTTGAATTGCAATTGAAACACATGTGGTCATGTAGTGATGCCATCACTTTGAATGAACACTGCAGTCCAAACTTGTTTTTCACAGTTTCAGCATCATTTTCTCAGTTACTCAGGATATATTAGGCAAGAAGAATTTCCATACAAAAGTCTTAGTCAGTGGTCACATTCTGCTTTTCAGGTCCCCATAAATTAGTAACAGAGGGCAACAAAGGATTCAGTAACCTAGATAGATGTCAAAACATGTTACACGTTTATAAGCCTTAATGAACATTAAAAAGTCTATCCTGATAAAGCTGATAAGTGAGATTTCTTATCTTGGCTGTGGCAAGTACTCACGAAACATGGCGAGTTCACCTACTTTATGAATAACTTGGAATGACTGCAAAATAATTGTATCCTGGAGATGAACAGGTATAGTGCTTGTGGCCTTCTGCAGTGCACTCGCCCTTTGAAGTTTGATTTGTACTATGGAAGTACAGTTATTTCTGTCTGCAACTTCAGCCACTAGTCCGAAGCCTGAGTCTAGTAAAATTCTGTTGGTCTAGTAAGATCAGCTAATAAACATGATAAATGCCATATATTAATAAAATCTACTGAAAATGGTGCTTAGAGCCAAGCTCTGGCTAATGGACTCAAGGTTTTGGCACAGACTGTTATTTTACTAATCACTTCACATTCATACCAGGTACATTTAGGAAACTTTGAATGACCATTTACATATATTGTCCATACTGACAAAGTTGTTTTAAATAAATTATTAAATATTCAAATGCGAGGGATGTTTTACGCTGCAGTCAGCAATACTCCATCAATATCATGTTGGCCTGTAAAATCAAGTCTAGGTCTGGTAACCTAGTGGTTGATAGTATGAGTAACAATTGACATTGATGCATACATGCACAATTTTCACCAATTTAGGCGGGTTATAATTAGATTGAACTGCATAAACAGTTTATGGCAACTGGAGAATTTTGCAAAATATATACAACAATATGGAAATGATGCAGTTAATCTATACAAATAAACTTTCTAACCATGACAACACCAATAAACAAACAGGAACCCACATTGAAATACTAAGCCAACTGCAAACCGAAAATAGGTCATAACGAAAATAGAGCTGATAAGCAATATGTGTTGGCGACTCATTAACAAAAGACATTCAGACTTATTTATATTTTCGTTTTTAAATGATTAGGCACGTCAGAATAAAATGGTATGACTAACACTTTGGCAAACATGTGGGCGTGCTACTTCCCAAACCCGTTTCTTAAAACGTGATTGACCCGGACTTGCACCTGAGAATGGGAAATACACGTGGTTGCGAAAATTCTCTAAATTTACCTGGCCTTGGCTCTGACTTTGCCCCCCATCAAGCTGAGAGGCTTGAGTTTGAGACTGGGTCTGGGATGGAAGGGTAAAATCTGTAAAGTCGAAGTCGGATCCTTGTGTATCTGCGCCCAGAAGGTCGGTTTCTTCGGTATCCAGGAAAGTCAAAGTTTGCGAGCTTGGCCCATACGCATCTACGCTCATTTCTGATATTACTAATACCGTACACGAATACACTGATAATTAAACACCTTAAGTGTCTATCTTTCGCTTGTCACATGTTAAGGTCAACGGTAAAAACTGGAAGGTTGTGTAAAACTGAAAAATTCGTTGAAATGCAACCCTTCACGCCATTTCGTTCTTTAGCAGCTGACGTCAGGAAGTAAGCGAAAATGATGACGAAGTTCACATTAGCGCGAAATCTGATTACGTTTAACTCACAAGGGAGTTAACTCACCAAGCACACGTGAACTTCAATTGGTGCAAGATAGAAAGTTGGTGAACACATTCAATTTCTGTTTCATTAACAACCTGTGGCGTCTAAACGGGTATGGTATGGGTTCCGATCAGTAATAAAATCCTGTACTGCACTTTTAAATAGTTCACCACATGTCATTGTTTTCCTTGCTGTAGATCGAAATAGTTTTGGTGAGACCGATAGGAAGATCTCACTTGGACATTTGTTACTATTAAAGCTGATGCAGTAAGTAATGAGAGCTGTTTGTCAAAACTAAGTTGTAGGAGAAAGTAATTACTGAGATCTACTGATAAGGATAGGTGTGAAACTGACAGAATGTAAAGGTGAAGTTTTTATCACAGGACTGATCAATGCCAGAACCAAAATATTGGTTTGCCTAACATGTTCGGTTGGGTTGAATTTCATCATGATCACGATCAAAGTTGTATTTGTCAGCTAGATCCTCTATGTAACAAAATTGCAACATCCTCAAATTTATGTACACAAACACCTTTGCCAAAATAAAAAAAAATATGATTGGTTACGTTGATCTGATAAAACAGAAGTGAAATGTATTGATTCAGCATAAACATTTAGGCCAAAACATTTAGATGACTGCATTTCTAGTTATTGCAATATTAACAAGCAATTTACAGAAAACAGTAGCCATCTTGGTTGATTTAAAGAGTATAGGGAGGTAATGACTTATAAGTTATAGACACCATTCAGTTACAAATGCTTGCATCTTTGATCAACAAATTGAAATAGAAGAGTTTGTTTAAATAGTTCCACTATTTTTTGTGAATATATATATATATATATATATATATATATATATATATATATATATATTCTTTGTTTCAATTGATACTGTTATATACATGTAAGTGTACAGTTATTAAATTTGTTTGAAGTTTTTGGCATTTATGGAAACACTTGGTTGGTATATGTCATGTCTTTGATACCAGGATAAGTCTTGTAAATGTACAAAGGTTTGTTAGAAAGCCTTTTGAAAGGATGTAGTTTACTTGTTAAAATGTACAGTCCTTGCATGCATTAAACTTAAAGCAAATACTTACACATTTGTAAAGAAAATCATATATGTGAATGTCAGTTTAAGTTCAGTCAATCTGAAAAAGTAACCTAAAAGTTTAGTTTCTGTACATTCAGGATGAAAGACAAGATGCTTGTTACGTATACATTATTGACTACTGTTGTCAGTATTACTTGTGTCCCTCAAGCATTCGACCGCCTCCGTGGTCTACTGGTAGAGCGTCCGCCCGGAGAGCGGAAAGTCCGGGGTCCGATCCCTGGCCACGTCATACCAAAAGACAGTAAAAGATGGTACTTGTTGTTACCCTGTCTGGCATTAAGGGGCTAAAACAAGGACTGGTCAGCTCAGAGTCAGTATACTGTGTCTGAGTGGGGTATTCATGTTAAACTGCGGCATGGTATCTCAGTGGGCTAGCACTATAAATCGGCATCATTCCGGACTAGTACAAGCAGCCACACAAACACACACATACATGCACGTCGCTATATAAGTGCAATAATCTTGGACGTGACGTTAAACCCAATTTCAAAAGATGTCATGAAACTGTGCATTTCAGATTTTTACTCTTCTGTTAGCAGCTCCCAACCTAAAGCAATGAATGTATGAATTGATTCTTCATTCAGATCTGTTTGTGTTCCAGACTTTCACCATGAGTGTTTCCTGAGGATGGTTCTCACACAAAGTGTGAAGCATGTTGACTGTTTCCTCCGTCTTACCTCCAAGATAACTAGTGACGTCACAAGGTTAACCAGTCTAATCACAGAAACTCTCAACAACATCTCCTTGTTGGTAGTAATGTATAGGCCAGCAGCCATTTTGCATCCTGATTTCATAGCACAGCTTCAAAGAAGTGGACAGTATCCACCCAACCTCTTCGTCCCAGTCCTCAACTTCCCTTTCCAGCCCCAGATCTTAGCCAACCCTGCTGGCTTCATCAATCCCGTTACCTTGCCCGTCCAGAGAAATGATGCTGCTGATTTGAGAGAGAAGATACGTACTGATATACTGCGGAAGCTCAAGCACGAGGGAAGCGAGAGTCCTCGGTTACTGTCACCTGACTTTGCAACTGACAGTCTAGATGGTGTAACAATGTTTAAAGCTGCAAGGAATGATAATGTTGCACATAGCAGGTAAATGGTCCTGTTTTTATTAACATTATATATGTGAGCTTATGTAATGTACTTCTGTTCTTTGTTCACACTGTGATTGTGGTAAAATTTGTTTATCTGGAGCTGAATGTATGTTACTCTACCGCTTATCTGGAGCTGACTGAATGTCACTCTACCGTTTATCTGGAGCCGACTGAATGTTCCTCTTCCATTTATCTGGAGCTGATTGTATGTTTATCTACCGTTTATCTGGAGCTGTCTGTATGTTTATCTACCATTTATCTGGAGCTGACTGAATGTTACTCTTCCATTTATATGGAGCTGACTTAATGTTTATACTCTAACTTTTATCTGGAGCTGCCTGTATGTTACTCTCCCATTTATCTGGAGCTGACTGAATGTCACTCTACCGTTTATCTGGAGCTGACTTAATGTTTATCTACCGTTTATCTGGAGCTGACTCAGTGTTACTCTACCGTTTATCTGGAGCTGACATAATGTTACTCTACCGTTTATCTGGAGCTGCCTGTATGTTTATCTACCGTTTATCTGGAGCTGACTGAATTTTGCTCTACCGTTTATCTGGAGCTGACTTAATGTTACTCTACCGTTTATCTGGAGCTGACTTAATGATACTCTACTGTTTATCTGGAGTTGCCTGTATGTTTATCTACCGTTTATCTGGAGCTGACTGAATGTTACTCTTCTATTTATCTGGAGCTGACTGAATATTACTCTTCCATTTATCTGGAGCTGACTGAATGTTACTCTTCCATTTATCTGGAGCTGACTGAATGTTACTCTTCCATTTATCTGGAGCTGACTGTATGTTACTCTACTGTTTACCTGGAGCTGACTGAATGTTACTCTTCCAGAGCTGAATGTATGTCAGCCTCTGTATATACTGAAAAATGCATATATGAGGGTTGGTGCGGGGTAATTTGGGTACTTGGGTTGGGTGGGTGATGACTAGGACCCAGGTACCGACAGGACTACACAGACCCAGGTACTGACAGGACTAAACAGACCAAGGTACGAACAGGACTAAACAGACCCAGGTACCAACAGGACTAAACAGACACAGGTACCAACAGGACTACACAGACCCAGGTACCAACAGGACTACACAGACCCAGGTACTGACAGGACTAAACAGACCCAGGTACTGACAGGACTAAACAGACCCAGGTACTGACAGGACTACACAGACCCAGGTACTGACAGGACTAAACAGACCCAGGTACTGACAGGACTACACAGACCCAGGTACCAACAGGACTAAACAGACCCAGGTACTGACAGGACTAAACAGACCCAGGTACTGACAGGACTACACAGACCCAGGTACCGACAGGACTAAACAGACCCAGGTACCGACAGGACTAAACAGACCCAGGTACTGACAGGACTAAACAGACCCAGGTACCAACAGGACTAAACAGACCCAGGTACAGACAGGACTACACAGACCCAGGTACCAACAGGACTACACAGACCCAGGTACCAACAGGACTACACGGACACAGGTACCGACAGGACTACACAGACCCAGGTATCGACAAGACTACACAGACCCAGGTATCGACAGGACTACACAGACCCAGGTACCAACAGGACTACACGGACCCAGGTACCAACAGGACTACACAGACCCAGGTACCAACAGGACTACACAGACCCAGGTACCAAAAGGACTACACAGACCCAGGTACCAACAGGACTAAACAGACCCAGGTACCAACAGGACTAAACAGACCCAGGTACCGACAGGACTAAACAGACCCAGGTACTGACAGGACTAAACAGACCCAGGTACTGACAGGACTAAACAGACCCAGGTACCGACAGGACTAAACAGACCCAGGTACCAACAGGACTACACAGACCCAGGTACCAACAGGACTACTTATTTGGTTATGGGATATATGATATGACAAAAATGATCTGCAACTTCAATGTTCCACTACAAGTCCCGATGTTATATTTGGGATAACACTTTCTTAGTAAAGTACAGATTCTCGTGCTTTTTTGTAACATCGGTTACATTTGACCACTTTCCAAATGGCATTGTGTATTCATAGCTTTCGGCCATGGGAGCCGTGCCAATTTACACTTGTCAGAGGGGTCCTCAAAGTACGTGATCTAGACTACCAGTTGTTAGACTTTCATTTTTGTGGAAGCCTCGGTGGCTGAGTGGGTTAGATCGCTGACTTTGTGTGCTGGCGATTAGGTGCCTCACTCTGGCATGTGTGGGTTCGAATCCGGGACGGGACTCAACCCAAAAAAGTATGAGAATCTGTACTATACTAAGAAAGTGTTATCCCAAATATAACATTGGTTACATTTGACCACTTTCTAAATGGCATTGTGAATCTACAGTGGGTACCCAGGTAGTAAATTTGGACTCATCCCAACCCTAGCATATACCCAGGTCCTTCAATGTAATATTTCCAGGTCTAACAGTAGTAAGGAGAACCCTGGTATGAAGCGACCTCGGAGTGGGTCACGGTTCGAGACGCCAAAGAAACCCCGCATGGGAAAGCCTGGGGAGAAGGGTTTTCCTACAGGTATTCAGTGGTCCATTCCTCAAGCTATTGCCCCCACAGGTGCAGAGAGGGTAGGTACAACTTCATCACCTTTGGCTTTGTTGTCTGAAACTAGGTCTCTACTCCCCACCCCTAATCAAAGCAAATAGTCACAATCATTGTCCAGAAGGAAAGTTAGGGCTCAATGATTATAACTCTGATTGGTAACCAAGAGCAACAAAATGGGCTCTAAGTCTAGAAGAGTCAAGTTTTGGGTTCTGTGTTATATGATCAGATTGTAGAAGGAACTTGCAGTTTGTTGTTTCAGGATAAGTACACTCATGTCATGAATATCCAAATTGTTCCAGATATCGGAGTCTATATGGCAGTATTTCCTGCAGACTCAGCAGACAGAAGACATCTACCAGGCTAAAGTACGACTGAGAAATGCCCTGTATGCTGTGTTTCAGGGTGTCTTTCCATGTAAGTATGGGTGTTTGTGAGAGTACATATGAGAAGTGCCCGTATGCTGGGTTTCAGGAAATCTCTCTTGAACAGACTGTTTCATCTGTTTCAAATAGAATAATGTTTTAAGTTATCCTGCATTACTCCTTAATGCATTTACTGCTCCTTCTTGACACAGAAAGAGCTTGTGAGAGTTCTAGCTGAAGAAATTGTTCCAACTAGTTTTGTGGCTAACCCTATCACACAGCTCCATGTGACCCCGGAAGTTGTGAGACAAGGCCTGTTTTTGAGTCCCAGCATATGTTCTTGAATCCTTTGAGTGTTTTCAACACTATCTGTATTCTCTGTATTGCTTGATGTTGCAAATTTATTGTTGTACCCTAGTGATATTATTGTTATTAAACTGCTGTTTTTTTGTGGTGATTATAAACCCACATGGCTGGGATAAATGATTATAGCATACATAATCGGGTGTGAAGACTATTTGATTACACTCTGCATTCATTGCAGAGACATGCCCCGTTGAAGCAAGTGTCACGGAAATAAGTCGGGGTGGGACCCTCATCTCTAATGTCTGAATTGCACCACCATCTGCACCCAGACCTCTAAGTGAGTGAGTTGGGTTCAACGCCGCTTTTAACAATATTCCAGTTATATCGCGGCGTGTCAGCTTATTGTGGGAGGAAAGCCCAAAGTGATGCAGGTCTCAGATGTTTCCCACTTCGGTGAAACCCACGAGCACGGGTATGGTGCTGACAAACCTAGAAACATAATCGGGGCGAACTGGGATTCGAACCCTCAGTCATAGGTTTCTGACGTGCCCAAGGGACGCCCTCTGCACAGCAAATCACGCCGCCTTAGACGACTGCGCCACCCATGCCCCCCAGACATCTAAGTGTAAAGATTGTCTGCTACTATCCCCTTCAGCTTTCTCCAAATACCTACAGGTAACTCTCTAAAGGCAGACACAGAGGACACGTGGCGCAGACTACATTGAGCTCGACACTACCTGCGCATGACCAGCTTTCCATGGCACAGGCGCTTCAGGCGCCTCTAGGATTCGGACCCTCATCCAGTCTCATTAAAATCAGATCTTAGTTCTCACTAGCGCTAAACGAAGATCTTAGGACATCCCATTAGGGTCACGTCAGAACGACCTTTCATCCGCCCAATCAAAGCGTCGCTTACCAGATCATGGAGGTGACAGTCGGAATGTGTTTTCTACTCGTGCAGCCTTGACAATGTTAACACGGGGTATTCCGAACAACAGTTACAGCCCCTTCGACTGATTCCGTCAAAATTATCGTCCATCTCTCGCTTCCGTGGGCTAAACATTTCAACAGAGGAGGCGTTGCACAGTACGTGGGAAGCACTGCCATATAAACGCAACCATATATTAGACATTCTGAAATGTTCGTTTGTTCAGTTTTCAAAATTTGAATCGAGAACTGTGTCAACATAGTTTTCAAGCGTAGTCTGAACTGGAAGTCGCCAGGTTGAAACAAGTGCCGTAAAGCTTGAGAAAGCTGCTTTCTAATTGGCTGATGTCGACTTCTTGTTCGTCGTTTCTGTGGTCGGTCAAATTTCGCTAAAGGTTGTACTGACATGACCCGTAATGGAGTGTTCTCAGATCTTTGTTTAGCAGCAGCGAGAACTAAGGTCTGATTTTAATGAGATTGGACCCTCACCGAGTTCTCATTGACACCATCCTTCAAGGCGCCTTAATATAGGAAGGATGACTTTCCAGTCCATGCCGTGGACATTGCGGATGCAGCTCACACCTTGGATGACGACCTGTACCACATGACTGGCTCCAACCGCTCTACCACCATCCGTGCCCTGGACAATCGGCCGGCCTACATAGAGACTGAGATCTCTTCCCCAAAAAGGACTTGGACTAGTAGTACCACAACTTGGCTACATTCAAGCGCTAGCTGGAGTGTCCACTGTACTTCCGGCTACTCAGGCTCAGGCTCCTCAGATCCAAGATCCAGGCCCACAATGCCTTGATAAGCCTAGACATCAAGGATGCGTACCTACATGTACTGATCAACCCCAACGACAGGAAATTCCTTCACTTTTTCTGCGAGGGAGTCCACTATCAATGGGCAGTTCTCCCATTTTGAATATCTTAAACCCCGTGACTATTCACATTGCTTCGCAAAACCCATAGCTGCCTACCTCCATCTTAGAAGTGTCCAGTTTGAGGCGTACATTGATGACTCCCTCCTGAACCACCAGGACTGGTCCACCTGATCCCCCACAGGGACTTCACACAGCGTCTCTTCCATCAGTTGGGCTGGATCATAAATTTCCAGAAGTTGGAGCTCATGTCCTTGTATGATCTTCAGTTCATCGTAGGCTGCATTCTGACTGTGTCCTGGCTCTTCAACAACCCCGCACTCACTGCCATGGCAAGCGCTCCGGGGTCTCCTCACGTCGGAGCAGGAACCGACATCCTAAGGAAGGCTTCAGCTCTGCCCTATCCAAATGTTTCTCGCTCCCTACATCAGGCTCCAGGACCAGTCTCAATGTACTCCCGGACCACCTCAAGCCACATCTCAAATGATGGATGATGGAGTCGAATGTCTTAACCTGTTCGTAGACGCTTCACTCCAAGGCTGGGGAGCACATCTGGAGGGTCAAGTCGACTCAGGGCTGTGGTCCGCCGCTCAACAACAGTGACACATCAACAACCTAGAGCTTATCCTGGCTCTATCTCGCAACATCCTTGCAGATGCCCTCTCTTAGCCAGATAGGGTAGCCCTACAGAATGGAAACTCCATCCGGATGCATTCGGTCTTGTCTGTCAAAACCTCGGCGATCCCAACATAGACCTGTTTGCCACCAGAATCTATCCGGTGCTGAGCCATACACTTATACACTTTTCCTCCTTCAGAGCTCCTTCCCAGGGTCCTTCAGAAGATCAGATCAACCCGCAGAAGAATGTGGACCTCAGAAGAATGTGCCCCACCAACCCCCTTGAACTTCCAGACCTCCCAGCTTCACTAATCCGCCAGACAGATTACATCTTCACGCCTGGTCCATCTACAAAGAGCATTAGCGGAAGGGCTGGGGTTTGATCTCCGCCTGCGTCATACCAAAAGATGTTAAAAGATGGTACTTGTTGTTACCCTGTCTGGCGTTCAGCTTTAAGGGGCGAAAACAAGGACTGGGCGACTCGGAGTCTGTGTCTGAGTATACTGTGTCTGAGTGGGGAATTCATGTTGAACTGCGACATGGTATCTTAGTGAGCTGGCACTATAAATCAGCATCAGTCTGGACTAGTACCAGCAACCACACACAAACACGTGCATGCACGTCGCTATATGAGTGCAATCTTGGACGCGACGTTAAACCCTATGTCAACTCAGCTATAAAGACCTTTAGGCACCAAGGGCTACTGAGCAAGGGCAGTGAAAGCCATCACCTTAGTGCACAAACCTTCCACCAGGGGCCTTTGTGATGACAAGTGGCACTCCCTTCTGCAAGGAGAAACACCAGGATCCTGCCGCTGCGTCACCCCAATTCTTGGCAAAATACCTGCTGCTCCTGTGCCACAAGCATCATCTAAGGGGCAGTACCATCACGACCTACTTTGTGGCCCTTAACTACGTCCTGACAGTTCTGGAAGATCGAAAGTTGACCTCTCCACTCAGTGTCGTGTTACAACCTCACCAAAAAGACCATCTTTCTCCTGGCTCTAGCAACAGCGGCACGAGTGACCGAACTACATGCCTTAGGCATCACCTGTGTCAGATTTGAGCACAGAGCGCATGGAGCTTTTCATCTTTGGCTGTGCTGGGATTTCATCGCCAAGAATCAACTCCCAGGACAGTCGGATAGATCCTTCACCATCACGCCCCTATCTTCGATAGTGGGGATTAAAGACAAACTGGAACTAATATTATATCCTGTACTGGCACCGCGATGCTTCATCCGGCACTACAGGAATCACCCTGGAAAATGTTGTTGCCTCTTAATATCGATATCTCCAACGTCTCAGGCAGAAGTCATCCGCAGCAAGATCGCCCTGTGGCTTCACGCCCTCATCCTCCAGGGCTACAAGGCTGTGAGACTGGATCCTCCGAGAGCCAACAACCCTCATGATATCCGGGCTGTAGCCTCCACCATGGCCCTCCATAGCAACTGCTCCATCTGCATCATCATGGAAGGTTGCTTCTGGCACTCAGACACTGTCTACGCACTGTCTATAGCCACTAACCGCCCCCAGGCCCCACTGAAGCTTCCATGTGTCCGGAGCCGACCCCAGACTAGAAAGTTTCATGCTGCACACATTGGTTTGGTACGTCAGTATTGGATTTTAACTCCGTTTTAATTTCTTTTCTACAATGATACCTGGACATCACGCATACTGACTCTCCCTCCCTGCTGACAGGAATGGTCGCCCTCAATGCCGGACATCCGTTGTTGCTGGTTGGTGTAGTCTGTAGAGAGTCGGAAGATAACATCTGAAGGTATGCCCTCCTCCATACCGTCCGATGCAGATGCATCAAGAAGTAATGGAGTATGCTCTGTTTTAGCAGTTATGTGCTGATCAGTGATGTCACTACTTCGGGGGTCCCATGTGAGCTCTGTGATAGGGTTAGCCACACAACTCTCACAAGCTCTTTCTCTCTCTCAATGACAAGCAGAAAATGCATTAAGTAGCAATGTAGGATAAATTTACTAATAGTAATATAAAAAAAATCTAGGATTTTATTAGTATTGTCCCAAAGAATAGTAATGTGTTTGTTATCGTTAGTTGCCAGGATTCTTGTCATTGATGCTAAATGCTCTTTCTGTTATTCATGTTCAGTGAAAACATTGCATGTGTTGAATGTGCTAAAGGAACAAAATATTTGTTTCAACAAAATGAACTCTCACTACTTTTAATAGGCTCACTTACTCACTCTGCTGTGATTAATGAATACAGCAGTATCAACTGAGATATTTTTGTGTTTTCTTCCAGTTTGTGGGCTGTACATTGTTGGGTCTTCCATGAATGGTTTCGGCACAAGAAACAGTGACATGGACCTTTGCCTCATGCTGTCTATACATAATGTAGGTACATCACACGTCATTCACAGCCCTGTGTACAACCTCTGCCTTATGCTGTCTATACATAACGTAGGTACATTACACGTCATTCACAGCCCTGTGTACGACCTCTCCCTCATGCTGTCTATACATAATGTAGGTACATTACACGTCATTCACAGCCCTGTGTACGACCACTCTCTCATGCTGTCTATACATAACGTAGGTACATCACACGTCATTCACAGCCCTGTGTATGACCTCTCTCTCATGCTGTCTATACATAACGTGGGTACGTTACACATCATTCACATTCATGTGTACAACCTCGCACTCATGCTGTCAAACATAATGTAGGTACATCACACGTCATTCACAGCCCTGTGTACGACCTCTATCTCATGCTGTCTGTACATAACGTAGATACATCACATGTCATTCACAGCCCTGTGTACGACCTCTCCCTCATGCTGTCAAACATAACGTAGGTACATCACACGTCATTCACAGCCCTGAGTATGACCTCTCTCTCATGCTGTCTATACATAACGTAGGTACATCACAAGTCATTCACAGCCCTGTGTACGACCTCTCCCTTAGGCTGTCTATACATAACGTAGGTACATTACACGTCATTCACAGCCCTGTGTACGACCTCTCCCTTAGGCTGTCTATACATAATGTAGGTACATTACACGTCATTCACAGCCCTGTGTACGACCTCTCCCTCATGCTGTCTATACATAACGTAGGTACATTACACGTCATTCACAGCCCTGTGTACGACCACTCTCTCATGCTGTCTATACATAACGTAGGTACATCACACGTCATTCACACGACCTCTCCCTCATGCTGTCTATACATAACATAGGTACCCTACACGTTATTCACAGCCCTGTGTACGACCACTCTCTCATGCTGTCTATACATAACGTAGGTACATCACACGTCATTCACAGCCCTGTGTATGACCTCTATCTCATGCTGTCTGTACATAACGTAGATACATCACATGTCATTCACAGCCCTGTGTACGACCTCTCCCTTATGCTGTCTATACATAACATAGGTACATCACACGTCATTCACAGCCCTGTGTACGACCTCTGCCTCATGCTGTCTATACGTAACGTAGGTACATCACACGTCATTCATAGCACTGTGTACGACCTCTGCCTCATGCTGTCAAACATAACGTAGGTACATCACACATCATTCACAGCCCTGTGTACGACCTCTCTCTCATGCTGTCTATACATAACGTAGGTACATCATACGTCATTCACAGCACTGTGTACGACCTCTGCCTCATGCTGTCAAACATAACGTAGGTACATCACACATCATTCACAGCCCTGTGTACGACCTCTCTCTCATGCTGTCTATACATAATGTAGGTACATCACACGTCTTTCACAGCCCTGTGTACAACCTCTCTCTCATGCTGTCAAACATAACGTAGGTACATCACACGTCATTCTCAGCCCTGTGTACGACCTCTCTCTCATGCTGTCTATACATAACGTAGGTACATCACACGTCATTCACAGCACTGTGTACGACCTCTGCCTCATGCTGTCTATACATAACGTAGGTACATCACACGTCATTCACAGCCCTGTGTACGACCTCTCCCTCATGCTGTCTGTACATAACGTAGGTACATCACACGTCATTCACAGCCCTGTGTATGACCTCTCTCTCATGCTGTCTATACATATTGTAGGTACATTGCACGTCATTCACAGCCCTGTGTATGACCTCTCTCTCATGCTGTCTATACATAACGTGGGTACGTTACACATCATTCACATTCATGTGTACAACCTCGCACTCATGCTGTCAAACATAATGTAGATACATCACACGTCATTCACAGCCCTGAGTATGACATCTCTCTCATGCTGTCAAACATAACGTAGGTACATCACACATCATTCACAGCCCTGAGTATGACCTCTCTCTCATGCTGTCAAACATAACGTAGGTACATCACACGTCATTCACAGCCCTGAGTATGACCTCTCTCTCATGCTGTCTATACATAACATAGGTACATCACATGTCATTCACAGCCCTGTGTACGACCTCTCCCTTAGGCTGTCTATACATAACGTAGGTACATTACACGTCATTCACAGCCCTGTGTACGACCTCAGCCTCATGCTGTCTATACATAACGTAGGTACATCACACGTCATTCACAGCCCTGTGTACGACCTCTCTCTCATGCTGTCTATACATAACGTAGGTACATTACACGTCATTCACAGCCCTGTGTATGACCTCTGCCTAATGCTGTCCAACATAACGTAGGTACATCACACGTCATTCACAGCCCTGTGTACGACCTCTGCCTCATGCTGTCAAACATAACGTAGGTACATCACACGTCATTCACAGCCCTGTGTATGACCTCAGCCTCATGCTGTCTATACATAACGTAGGTACATCACACGACATTCACAGCCCTGTGTATGACCTCGCCGTCATGCTGTCAAACATAACGTAGGTACATCACACGTCATTCACAGCCCTGTGTATGACCTCTCTCTCATGCTGTCAAACATAACGTAGGTACATCACACGTCATTCACAGCCCTGTGTACAACCTCAGCCTCATGCTGTCTGTACATAACGTAGGTACATCACACGTCATTCACAGCCCTGTGTACGACCTCTCTCTCATGCTGTCTATACATAACATAGGTACATTACACGTCATTCACAGCCCTGTGTATGACCTCTGCCTCATGCTGTCTGTACATAACGTAGATACATCACATGTCATTCACAGCCCTGTGTATGACCTCTGCCTCATGCTGTCAAACATAACGTAGGTACATCACACGTCATTCACAGCCCTGTGTATGACCTCTGCCTCATGCTGTCTATACATAACGTAGGTACATCATACGTCATTCATAGCCCTGTGTACGACCTCTCCCTTAGGCTGTCTATACATAACGTAGGTACATTACACGTCATTCACAGCCCTGTGTACGACCTCAGCCTCATGCTGTCTATACATAACGTAGGTACATCACACGACATTCACAGCCCTGTGTATGACCTCTGCCTCATGCTGTCCAACATAACGTAGGTACATCACACGTCATTCACAGCCCTGTGTATGACCTCTGCCTCATGCTGTCCAACATAACGTAGGTACATCACAAGTCATTCACAGCCCTGTGTATGACCTCTGCCTCATGCTGTCTATACATAACGTAGGTACATCACACGTCATTCACAGCCCTGTGTATGACCTCTCTCTCATGCTTTTTTTACATAACGTAGGTACATCACACGTCATTCACAGTCCTGTGTATGACCTCGCCGTCATGCTGTCAAACATAACATAGGTACATCACACGTCATTCACAGCACTACCACTGTACCACTTCTACCTCATTGCCTGAAAATTCCGAAGAAGAAATTAGACTTGATGTTGTGGTTGGCTGTTTTCAGATTGACCAGAGGAAGGAGGCTACAGAGATACTGTTCCTGCTACAGAAGTCGTTAAGGAATTGTTGTAAGCGACTTCATTACACATTCTAGTTTACTGATGATGTTTAAGTTGAATCAATTCATTGATGCACAGCAACATGAAACTAAAGAAAATCTAAATGCTTCTCTCTGTCGTAATGCAGTGTTTCACAAATTGTTTTCATTATCTGCACATTGGATAATCCACAAGCTGGTGGACAGTCTGGCCAGAAATCTATGTTCATGGGAATGTCTTTCCTCCCACATCATCTGACACACCGTGATATAATTGGAATACTGTTCAAAGCGGTGTTAAACCCAACTCACTCACTCTTTCAGATCATGTATTTCAGTTTTCTTTAAGCAATACTAGTATTTGATTCTCAAAAGAGATGTGTGAAAAAAATAAACTTTTGTTATTCTGTTTTACCCCGGGATATCAACATTACACAAAAAATTGTCACACTATTTATGGAATATTGTGAACCAACTTCACAAAGTATCTTTTCAGGCTGAGTGAAACATATTTAACAAATAGATTTCCCTGAATTCAGGGGCTAAACTTCTACTTGGTGATTCCTACCTTTTGTGACAGGATGTGTTGTATCTGTTTCACCAAGGTGTGGGTTCTGTATGTTTGACGATATATCCAAGGAATGTTGAATACATGCATGTCATGTCTTCTTGCAGTCTTTGTCAAAAAGTGTCAAGTCATCAGAGCTGCTGTCCCAATTCTTCGATTCTGGGATAAATGCAGGTGATTTTTACATCAATATGATTTTCTATAAATAATAATAGTAATGTGTGTACTTACATTGCACTTGCCTCCATACTCTTGGTGTATGCGCAACACGTTAACATTATTAGCCCAGTCACTGGATCAGTGTGCACTTGAGTTTCTCCCTGGGGAATATACAACCCAAGCTGCCTTGTCAGGCACCAGAAGGTTAAGTCACATTATTAACCTGGTCAGTCGATCACTGCACACTCAATTTTCTTTCTCCTTTCCCTGGGAAATATACACACACCTGAAGCTGCCTTGTCAGGTGCTAGAAGGTTAACAGTCATATTATCAACCTGGGCAATTGATCAGTGTGCACTCGATTTTATTTCTCATCTCCCTGGGAAGTATACAGCGCAAGCCGCCAAGAAGGTTAATAGTCACATGAGCATCTCTTCCTTCCAAGTACCCATTTATATTGCTGTGCGAGGCATAATCACTTGCCTTAGGAAACACCACACGTGCTACCTGTACTTCAGTGTGGGACAGGACCAAAGCCCAAAAAACTCTCAGTACATCACAGACTCTTTATTATGAAGAGAAAGATACCTGTGGGATTTTGTTTGGTCTCAGTTGTGAATATTTGTGTTACATTTTCTGGGGCATAAAATATATATGTTTTCATCAATACACAAACAGATGTGAAAAAAACTAATGCATGTTTCCAGACTATAATATTCCTGTTTTGAAACTGAAAATGATAATGTTCTTGGTGCAAACTGACTTTTTTTACTTTCTTTTGCCTGACTTTGTTCTTGTGTATGCAGTAGACATGATTGCTAAGTGTGCACTCTTATTATTCAGGGACTTTGAGTGTGATCTGAATATCAACAACGCTGTTGGAATCAGGAATACACATTTACTCAGATACTATGCAACAAGTAAGTTTATGTCATCTTCCAGAGGCAAGAGCGTCCACTAGCCTTTTGATCAAACTCGTTTCCACCTTTGCCACACCAAGCCCACTTTCCTGTGCACATATTGTTAGTCCAGTCAGAGAACGTTTTACAGAATCAACATCCACAACCATATGAAAGTGATTTACCGATGCCTGTCTTTGTTGACACAGATATGTCTGTTTAATCTTTTAAGCCCCTCAATGATTGCCTGCGTTTGTCTGTCAGGGATGAAATTGCGAATTTTCGGTATTTGATCAACTAGGTCGTCGTCTATGGTAGTTGCCATCTTTGTGAAGCCATACGATATGAGAACAGCGATCTGATTGGATATCGTGCTTTCATCACAAGGGGCACAACTTGTGTTCTATGCGAGGTGGCGCCAGGATTGATCCAAGAAAAGTGGGCTTGATGTGGCAAGGGTAGAAACTAGGCTTTGATATAGGCTAGTGGACACTCTTGCCTGGGGAAGATGAGTTTACATAGTTCCAAAGAATTACAAAGTCTTAGAGAAAAACACTGATACCTTAATATTTTTTCTGCAAAACTAAAATGATTAAAAATGTGAGTTCTGAATAAAATGAAACCTTCTCCATTAGTCAATACCAGAGTTCGAAATAATCACCTGCCTGTGGCAGGTAGATCTCTTGGCAGACCTATAGTTTCTAATTTGTATGGCCAGCAGTAAACTTACTTGTCCATTTATTTGTCAAGTAAAGCTGCATTTTTTTAAATGAGGGCTTGAAGAATTTAGTCAGGTCCTGCATGTTCTAAAGTCTGTGGGTCCTGAAGGCAGTTTGGCAGTTGTTTTTATTTCGAACACTGGTCATAACCCGTAGTGGGCCTCTTTTGTGTGGAAGCCTCAATCTCTTCCAGGTGATTCTTGATGACATATTGACTATAAATTATTGAGGCTAACATAAATTCATTGATTGATTCTGTTCCACATTTTTCAGAAATTTGTGGCGGGAGATATTTTTATACCCCCGTTTACGAAGTAAATCGGGGGTATATAGCGTTCCGTCTGTCCCTCCTTCCGTCCGTCCATCCTTCCGTCCCTCTGTCCATCCGAGCTTTATACGGCCCATAACTTTTTAACCATGCACCCTAGCTTCACCAAACTTGCTACACACATTTACCACAATGAGTACTTGTGCCTTTTGCTAGTTTGAAGATTCTGAACTTTTTAATATTTGCCGTTTCCATGGAAACATTAGAAACTTAAACTTTTGGGGTGGGTGTTTCGTACGGCCCATATCTTTTTAACCATGCACCCTAGCTTCACCAAACGTGCTACACCCATTTACCACAATGAGTACTTGTGCCTTTTGCTAGTTTAAAAATTCTGAATTTATTTATGGACACATTAAGAAACATAAAGAATGTATGGTGTGCTGAGCATTGATTATCCCACACTAGATTGAAATATATTTGCAAAAACATGTGTTCATTTCAAACATAATGCATCCTCATGGGGTAACAAAGGAAAGGGCAGTTCCTCTGACTTAAAGCAACAGGTACCGGTATATTTAATTAATTACAAACTATTTACTATTTGTTGTTTACCAGCGGGGATAACGGGGGTATGTGAGCTTTGCTCACTTCTTTCTTGTTTTTATGATGTTTTCATTTTGAAGAGGTTTGGAGGGCAAATTTTTCAACTCATCTTTGTACATGATCTATTGATGGATTTGCTGTGGTAACCATATCTCTCTGCTGCTCCCTATAAACGATTTTGATTTTGACTTGTCGCTACACGGGAGTTTCAGACAGTTTCATAGTGTTTTCCTACTAGATTCATGATCCAAATCTGCATCTACATAAGACATTGTCCTTGACTGTGAAGCAATGTGTTTTTTCTGTCTTAAATTAGCTGTTACAAAAATCATCAAATCAAATGAGTGTTTTTGAGGAGTGTGATGTATTTTTGCAGTGGACTGGCGGGTACGCCCCTTGATGCTGTACATCAAGTTTTGGGCCAGATTCCATGACATAAATGATGCAAGGAAGAAGACGATATCCAGCTACTCATTAGGCCTCATGCTGATACACTATTTACAGGGTGAGATGGTGGTTGTAATCTACTGATGTGGACTTAAAAATACCTCTTAAAATATTCTGACTGAATTTGGTTTGGACTAAATGAAAGTTTGATAACACTTGTATGTCTTTCAGTCTTATAAGTTCAGTCTCTCGTAATATGCAGTGGAAACTAGGGGTTCATGGGGTTTCATGAGTTCCTTGTTAGGTTTAATAAACCCTAATGCAGGATGCATAAGACCCCATGTACCCCCGTGATCCTGCTACAACACATTTATCTTACAATCATATTGTAAAAGAATTAAAACTAATTAAAAATTGATAGAGAACAGCTGTTCAATTAAGCAGAGATTAACTTGTGCTATGTCACATGACTTCCATTGACTCAGGAAAAGCTTGCGGCTTTTTGCTTCGAAGAGGTGTATATGGGATTTATTCTACCTCTCAGAGATCTACGTGTAGTCTGACTTGCTCGTGGCTGGGTATGAGACATTTATTCCCCCTGAGAATTCTTTTCCCTCCATGGCGGTACACAGCAAACTACGGTTATAGCGAACTCAGAGGGACCACTAATTTTAGTTTGTAATAACCATAGTTCGTAATAAGCATATATACAGCATATATACAACAAATTACCAGGACTAAAAATAAGTTTGTTGTATTGGTCAGTTCGTTATAAGCTGTTAAAAATGCAGTTTACTGTACATAGTATTTGATCAGGATCAAGTAAGATGGACCAATCAAATCTCATCATTCTGTCATTGAGGTATGATAAAGGTTCTTGTGTCTCTTAAGTCTTCTCCACTACCATGTAGTACTACTGCTCAAAGATGTTTGCCCGTCTTTATTAGGACAATTTAGCTTCAAATCTAAAGGATTTATTCTAACTCTTTAAAAGAAAAAACCAGGTGCAGTTATTGACTATAGCGCCAAATTCACACTTTGATGATTTGATTCTTAGTCTGTCACTGTTGGCTACACTGCTTCATATTAGTAATAGACTGACTTAAATATGTGGTTGTTGGATACAAAACAGTTTGAGTTGCACTGTGAACACAAAAACATACCAGCAGTTTGAACTTGATGTTTCAGTTGGCTGTAATCCCCCAGTGCTGCCCTGTCTCCAGACACAGTTCCCAGTAAGTGGCACAAGTCATTTACATTTTCATTAAAATGTGTCAGTGTCTATATGGAGAAAGTTTTTTTGAAAATTGATCATAAGAACAAATCAAACTACCTTGTCTCACAAGTTGATGTCTTGTACCACCTAGTACCTGGATATCTTGTACCACCTAGTACCCAGGGTCTTGTACCACCCAGTACCCAGGTATCTTGTACCACCCAGTACATGGGTATATTATACCACTCAGTACCTGGGTATCTTGTACCACCCAATACCTGGATATTTTGTACCACCCAGTACATGGGTATATTATACCACTCAGTCCCCAGGTGTCTTGTACCATTCAATCCCCAGGTGTCTTGTACCACTCAGTACCTGGGTATATTATACCACTAAGTCCCCAGGTATCTTGTACCACTCAGTACCCAGGTGTCTTGTACCACCCAGTACATTGGTATATTATACCACTCAGTACATGGATATCTTGTACCACCCAATACCTGGATATCTTGTACCAACCAATACCTGGATATCTTGTAATACCAAGTACTTGGGTATATTATACCACTCAGTACCTGGGTATCTTGTACCAACCAATACCTGGATATCTTGTACCACCCAGTACAGGGGTATATTATACCACTCAGTACCTGGATATCTTGTACCAACCAATACCAGGATATCTTGTACCACCCAGTACCTGGATATCTTGTACCAACCCATACCTGGGTATCTTGTACCACCCAGTACCTGGGTATCTTGTACCACCAAGTACCTGGATATGTTATACCACCCAGTACCCAGGTGTCTTGTATTACCCTGGCCTTGACTATTTTGTACTGCCCAGTACCCGGTTGTTGCATCCACCCTAGACGATGTTAATTAAGTTCTGTTTGGGTTCGTTTCGGAAGGGGATTTTCCCTGTTCTTTGACTAGTGACTGTATGATCCTGAATGTGACAGTACATATTCCTTCTTGGCAGAAAACATTCCAACCTGATGCAGACATCCGGGAACTGAAACTGAATGAGAAACTGCCATTGACGGAGACACAAAACAAAGATTCTCTCGGAGATCTCTTCCTTGGCTTTCTAGAATACTATTCCTTCAAATTCAAGTAAGCATTGACAAGTGTAAAACATCATAAACTCACAAAGTGATCAGGCCATCACGATTGTGGACTACCTTGCTTTATGTTACCTCAATACTTTTGGTGTCTGATATAATTCTGAATTTGACCATGGACTGAGGGCTTACCCTGGGATGTTATCATTTAATATTTTGTATCAAACATTTCTGAGCAACAGTTTGGCTTAAAGTTGGATTTGTAAATTGCCATTGCCCTATTAATGAAATGTAAGTTTTTAAACTTATCTCACACTATGCATTTTTCCTTCTTTCGATCTTATGTTTCCAGCTTCTGAAAAACAATTCACCGAAACACATCCCAGCATCACCGTGGTCTCCAACCAAACAAATGGGTCACGCACTGTAATCCCGAGTGTAGCGACCTACAGGACCAGATCATGTGAATACCCCTGCCACATCATTCTCTTTCTCATCACCACACTGTGGAGACATGCACTGACTTCAGAGAATACATTTTTTGTGTACTGATCCTTGCACCAACATTGTACGGACTTTGCAGTATTGTTTGAGGGAAGATGTGCACGGATCAGAAATATCGCACGGCCTGTCTTAACTGTAGAACTACCTTTTCTACTTCAGACCCTCACGACAAAGCTGTGGTTTGAGTACCAACAAAGTTGTTCCCTGTGTGCCCATCTTACGGAACACTCCTTCAACATTTATCTATGCAAGTGCCTCAAACGCGAAATTGATCAACACTCAAAATCAAAAGACTCGGAAAGTGGACCGTCTTCTGTGAAGAAATCTAGCTGGTTACAAAGGTCAAACCACCTCTGGAATCCACCTTGCCTGTCCTATCGATGGCTGATGACTGTTTAGGATTGGATGTATTCTCACAAATTGCGTCCATACTGTGCCCGTTCAACAGTCCATTCCTAAAACGTCCTGGTCCGCGCCTCAGTCGGAACAATCAGCTACAATGGACGTTCGCAGTTTTCTCTCCTCTATCAATTCGTCTAAGTATGTTTCGACTAAACCTCTGTCGACACTGTTATCGCTCCTCGATCACCTGTTGCTCCTTTGCATGATATCCGGCTAGTGATGATCGCCCAAAGATACTGACACTCCTCCAGCGACAGTGACAAATACGACTTCACCTGGGACTGGTTGAACGGGTTCATCCCCTACTAAGGATTGACAGACATTGATCTCACTCTACTTTCAAGGGTCACTGTTCCAAGAACAGTCGTTCCAGTTCACCTCATTGCTTTCAGGATTGACGGTTGGAGGATCGATCCTGTCAGGATCAATGCTTGCGCACAAAAGCTACAGACTTGGCCAGACTTCCACTCCAGTGTTGACTACTATTGCTCTCCTCTTCAGGCTCAGCCCTTGGATCACCATTGCCAGGATGAGCCTAAACGTCCCCTCCTTCGTGTAGACATTCCTTTCCGCCGGATGCTCGTGTGGATCACCACTTACTTAGTCGCTCCCAGTTGTCATCTCCACCTCTGGTTCGTGTACATCCTACCCTGTGCCACCTCCTCCTCTGATGAACCCTCCTGCTACCTGCCTCCTTTGGCCATTGCAACCAGGATAATGTTCTGGCCCTGAAGCTAGGATTAGTCCTACAGGCTATGATTTCTGCCTTCCAGAATCGCTCCAGACTGCCAGTGGTACCTCTTCTTGGCATTTTGACTTGCCGCCATGTCAACACCCCTTCGTTGACACATCGAGAGTGGGTCTGGGAGCACACTTCTGCCATCTGCAACCTCGAGTTCAAGGTGGACATTTTGGCAGTGTCCCATTGAGCAGAGCTCCTTCGTGTGTCCCACCTCATGATCCAGTTGGACATTCTGTTGGTCGTTTGGTATATTAACAAGATGGGCTCCAGGATGTTGGTCCTGTTGCTGTTGATTGACTTCTTCCGGCTGATCGACTCCACCAACATTCAGGTTTGAGTGAGACACATTTGAGCATCAACAACATCATAGCCGACTCCCTATCCCAAATCAACCGACCATCTCCAAGGAAATGGCGTCTACACCTGATGATCTTCCAGTGGATCTGCCAATTTTACCCAAGCTCAGGCAGACCTAAACCTTTTTTAAAACCAGATTCAACGCTCCACTGTCCTTGAGAAAGCGGCATCCACCAGCTTCCTGAAACTGATTTTGGTTGCGCCGTATTGGCTAACTCGTGGTTGGTACACAACGTTGGTACAACTCGCAGAAAGAAAGTTCTACTGTCTTCCACTACAGGACGATCTTCTCGTTCAGCCTCGCTCCTCACTGCTCCACCCATCACCAGAAAACCTGCATCTTTGTGTCTGCCACCTCTACAGAGGGCCCTTGTCGCCAAAGGGTATGCAAGGAAAGTAGCCAATACCATCACAGATGCTCACTGTTCCTCTACTAAGATCCTCTATGACCACAAATGGAAAGGGTTTGAGGCCTACTGTC
Source organism: Haliotis rufescens (assembly GCF_023055435.1). NCBI lineage: Eukaryota > Metazoa > Mollusca > Gastropoda > Lepetellida > Haliotidae > Haliotis > Haliotis rufescens. The sequence continues at coordinate 51,089,734 of NW_025963779.1, read as the reverse complement.
GACATCACAAAGACCACCACTGCTTATCTGCAACAGATCACTCACTGCCTCCATCATTTATGATCTTCCTGGAAGCCAAAAGGTCCACTTTCCACTATCTATCTTGCTACGATCAACTCCGTCATCGCTACTACAACTGGGTCAAAGATATCGACGGTTGCAAGTTGGCGGACCAGTCATCCCATTTCTGAGCACCAGCTGAGGATCTCAATGTCATTCTCCATCTTTTGACTTTGCCTGCGTATGAACCGCTTGCTGACAAGGATTTTGAGTCCATCACCTTCAAAACCTTCTTTCTCCTTGCCCTTGCAACTGCTGCATGCTCTGGATGTTGACAGGTTTCAATTACATTAAGTAATACGTTACCACTGTTATACCGAGGCTGTTGTCTCCCACAACTGCTGCTATAGCGAAATCTACCACAGAGATCTCAATTACCTCATGCAGCACGTGCGTAGCCACCTAGCTGCCATGTGACACCCTTCACTCTTGTCTCCTTCGTCTGCTTAGCAAGACGTGTTTTCTCCTGCTGAAGCGTTCCTTGAAGATTTGGTGATATTTATTATAGTTTATTCTCTAATAAACTGTGCTTTTATGGGGCGTTGCGGTAGCTACGCTTGGTTATAATTTTCCCGCCAAACGGAAATTTTTTCCCGCCCTTTTTTCTATCTACTTGCGGGGTTCGCGTATGCACGTTGTGTTTTACGTTTCCCCTGTTCTTGTATGTTTTGGGGGTTAACATAACTTATTTCTTTAATAAAAGTTATATGTGTATGTTATATGTTCACATTGCTCGTTTATTTTCTTGTGAAAATGTTCGTTTGTGAATCATTGTGGTGCGTGCGTTGTAACCATGTTTTGTTCTTTGTTTATAGCAAACAATCAATGTCTGACATGGATATGTCCCCAGTATCCACCCCCTCTACCCCTGCTCCTCGGAGTTATGGGGTGTGCAGAAAGTTTTTGTCGTCCCGGGATCCCCACGATCGTTGCCCGCGGTGCAGGGTTCCTTGCGGGGACACCCGGTGCATCCTGTGCGAAGGTCTGGGGCCTGCGGATTTTGAGCGGTACCGGCTGTACGTACAGTCCGTCTCCACCCCTGTGGTGGCCGGTTCGTCCGGTCGGGGTCCCCGTGCGGGTACCACCTCCTCGGCTGCGGCGGATCCCCTTGCGGCCCTCGGGCTGTCTGGGGATTCCGTCGCCGCATTGTTGTCGAAACTTGTGGATTCCAAGCTGGCGGCCTTATCGCAAGATAGGCCGCTGGCTGTTCCGTCCCCGGCCTCTTCGGTGGCCGCGGGGTCGGACGCGGGGTCCACCGGTAAAGCGGCGGATCTCTTGGCGGCCCGTGTGCTGTCCGGGGATTCCGTCGCTGCATTACTTGAATAACTTGTGGACTCCAAGCTGGCGGCCTTATCTCAGGATAGGCCGCTGGCTGTTCCGTCCCCGGCCACTTCGGTGGCCGCGGGGTCGGACGCGGGGTCCACCGGTACGGCGGCGGCTCCCGTGGTCACCGGTCCTTCCCCCGAACCGTTGCTCCCGCTATCGGTTTAGGACCGCGTGGCCATGGTTTATGACCTCTTTGAGGACATGCCCCGGCCGGTACCGCGGGGAATCCACGACTGTGGGTTCCTCCGAGGTATACGATGAGTCTTCCGACACGGCTTTCCCCGCATCAACCTTGCTGCGCGGTTTCAAGCCTTCCTTGGAGAACGCCTTCGCGGCGGCCTCCGGTCGGGGTCTCCCGTTGCCTCCGACGTCGTGGAGAAAGGGTTTATTCCCGGTACATGACCTTGCCTTTCCCGAGGCTGGTCCTACCGCGGAGGCCCATGTTGAGCGGTTGGGTGTCCGTGCCCCACCGGCTGCTACGGTAACGCAAGCTACCTTGCACCAGCTGGACGCCCTCGCTCGGCACTCCATGTCTCACGGAGACACTTACTTGGCTGCAGCGGCCCGTCTGGTCGAAGGTTCTCCCACGGACCGTGACCAGCGCATTTACAACTGCCTGCTCAGTTTAAATGCTTCCCTGGAGTACGTTGCCGAGGACTCTCGGCACACACTTGCTCTTGTTGGGTCCCTGCATAGGCGCCTGGGTGCCGCTCCTAACCGGAGCGCGCCCCAGGCTGCTGCGGCCGGTAGGTCTAAGGGGTCGGGTTCTTCTTCCTCTGGGAAGTAGCCCCGCCCTGAGGGCTCCGGTATGGGCAATCAGCTGCCCTTTCGCGGGAAGACGGGGAACTGGGGGAAGCCCAAGTCGTCGACGGACGGCAAGGGCCCCTCCAGGTGACTCTCATTGGAGGGGTTCGTATGCCGACAGCGCCAACTTCGGTTGGCCCTTAGGCGAACCCGAGTCACTTGGCCCTGGACAGTTGCGCCTGTCGCAACCTGTCAGGGCCCCCTCTCCTTCCCCAGTGGGAGCCAGACTCCAGACTTACTGGGAGAATTGGGAACAAGTGTTCGACGACCCGTGGGTGGTCAACACGATTCGGTACGGCTATCGGCTTGATCTCAAAGCGAATCCGCCGCTCACCGTTGCCCCGTTGGCAGGTTTCGATTCGGAAACCGATCTTCCCATCCTCGCCGATGCCATCGGCAGGTTGGTGGAGAAGGGGCAGTACGGGAGTTAGCTCTACCAGAAATAACACCGGGGTTTTACTCCAGGATATTTCTCGTTCCCAAGTAGGACAGTGCCGAACTCAGAATGATTCACACGTCCGCTCCCTGGCTGTTCACCCGGTTAACCACCCCCATAGTGGGGTTCCTCCACAGGAGGGGTGTCCGGTACTTCGCGTACCTGGACGACTCGCTAGTAGCAAATCGAATGACGGACACCCTGTCACGCCATCTCGATTTCGCACGTCGGCTCTTGGAGCAATTTGGGTGGATTATCAATCTCCCCAAGAGCGAGTTAACCCCTTCTCAGAACTTGCTGTTCATCGGAGGTCGGTTCAACACGGTGTCCCATCGCCTCTTTGTCCCCCCAGACCGGTGGCACAAAATTCAGGCGATGATTGCCAAAGTCTTAGCGGTGCAACAGACTGTTCACTTTTGGGAACAGCTGTTAGGGCTACTTGTATCAGCCCAGGACTGCACCGCACGGGGTCGTCTCCAACTCCGCCCGCTGCAACGGTTTTTAATCCAGTTGTTAGCAACGGAGGTGAACAGTGCGACCGTCGCCCTCCCGGATCGGCTCCGACCGCATCTGGAGTGGTGGACGGTCCCTTACATTGTCTTATCAGGAGTCTCTATGCGGCCCTACCGGGCCACGTTGACCCTGTATACAGACGCCTCTCTAGTGGGCTGGGGCGCCCATCTAGAGGGGGAGGTGAGCTCGGGGCTGTGGTGCTTAGACGAACTAGGTCTTCACATCACTTGTCTCGAGTTCAAGGCAGTGATCAACGCAGTCAATCACTGGAAGCATCGTCTCGTCGACGCCCGGCTCATGCTGGCGACCGACAACACGACGGTAGTGTCCTATGTGAACAAACTGGGGGGAACCCACAGTCACTCGCTACTCGATCTCACGTTCGAGTTTTACGCTCTGGTGGACAGTGTCCCGTGCCAGATACGCGCCCGTCACATCCCAGGTGTGCGGAACGTACTGGCCGATGCTCTATCGAGGCCTCAGGATCCGAGCCCCACAGAGTGGATGCTGAACCCAGTAGTGTTTCAGTGGCTGTGCGAACGTTTGGGTCGTCCGATGGTCGACCTGTTCGCAACGCGGTTCAACAATCAACTCCCGTTGTTTGTATCACCAGTCCCGGTCCCGAGGGCCATCGATCACGATGCTCTCGCGTTAGACTGGACGGGCTTGGTCGCTTATGCTTACCCGCCGACAGCGTTGATACCACACATTCTAAGCCGGCTCCGAGGAGTTCGCTGTCGAATGTTACTGATCGCGCCCATGTGGCCGAACAGATCGTGGTACCCCGACTTGCTGACCCAGGTCACGCAGTCGCCACTTCCACTGCCTGTGAGACCGGATCTCTTGATCCACCCTCACACCCGTCAGCTTCATCCAAACGCAGGGCAGTTCAATCTGCACGCGTGGATGTTGTCACCGAGCGTCTGAGGAGTAAAGTTTTTTCTCGCCGGGCGTCTCGGGCATACGTTAGTATGCATCGTGATTCTACCCAGAAGGTGTATAATGCACGTTGGGTTATTTTCACGAAGTGGTGTTGTAAACATCACATTCATTCGCCAGATAAGGTATCTGTGCAGGATATTGCTCGTTTCATGTCTCACTTGCGAGAGACCCGGAAACTCTCCGGGGGTTCCATTGCCAACTATGTCTCGTCCGTTGCTACGGTACGGGACGTTGCTATGGGTACCAGTCTCTCCAAAGAGCCGGTGATACGGGGTATTATCAAGGGTTTCAAACAGCACGATCTTAAGAAGGGCCGCCTTCGGGCACCGGCCTGGGATCTTTCCCTAGTGTTGCAATCACTTACGGAAGCTCCGTATGAACCCTTGCATAGTGCTTCGTTCCGGCATGTGACTTGGAAAACAGCATTTCTCCTCTCCTTTGCCACGGCGGCACGTGTATCCGAAATTCATGCACTCGATGTCGCCAAGGTACGATTCGATAGGGGTGACGAAGGAGCGGTCCGCCTGGGCCTGCTCATGGGCTTCGTCGCCAAGAATCAGAGAGTCGGGCAAACGGAGAGAGAATTCACTGTAAGATCACTCAAAGAAATCTTACATCCTGCTGATACTGAGGACAGAGCGCTGTGTCCGGTTAGGGCCCTTAAGTATTATCTTAAGGCTTCGAATGAACGTAGACAAGGGCGTGACCGTCTGTTCATATCGTGTAACCCTAATCGCACGGTTGACATACCTCGCAACTCGATTGCGTTGTGGCTTCGTTCTGTCATCAATCTGGCGTACCGGTCTCGGGGGTTACCGGTAGCGGGGTCAAACCCGCACGAGATCAGGGCGCTAGCGGCAACATTTGCCCTACACTCGAATATCTCTGTTCGCAGAATATTACGAGGTTGTTACTGGCGTTCTGACTCGGTTTTTGCCAATCATTACCTCAAACAGGTCGCTGATGCCGTCGTGGAGAGTGTGCACCGTCTTGGCCCGCGGATCGCGGCGCAAGCGGGCACCTAAGGGGTGTGCCCAGCGCAATTCCGAACTCCTCAGGCGTCTGACCTTGCACGGTGGTCAATCTGGGTCTACTCCAATGTTCCCACTGCCGTGGGTACAGGAGTTGGGGTCCCGCAAACCAGCGCACTCACACCACAGGTGAGGGCGGCTTTTTGTGTGCTTTGTCCTTATTTGTATTTTGACAATTATGTCTTTAATTGTCTGTCGTGTATCCCAACCTTGTGATGCATGCTTACAAATACTGGAATTAGGTCACGCGCCTAATGCATACTTTAAGTAGGCTTGCTCTGGGATATACGGTCTGAATGAAATTAATTTCCCTCTTTTCGACTGTTTAACCTGATCTAAGATTAAGCTCACGCGGATACAGTGTTCTCATCCGCTGCGGCGATGAAATACCTATCCAGTGGGGCCGTTTGGAGTCACCAATCGTTTTGGCAATGACGATTGAGCCTTACGGTATGCGCTTGACAGTGCTTTGGTATTCCTATAGGGTAACGCCTAGCTAGGTGCATGCGCATCGAGTGCTTCCGCCTTGGTGTTTACTTCCGCTGGTCGGAAGGAACGCTAGCAGTCAGGATTCGGGTTGTAGGTGCTCCCCACCGCCTACTGTGGTAGTCAGCCTCGGTATAACAGTGGTAACGTATTACTTAATGTAATTTGTAGAATTTTCCTATTCGGAATATTCTATAAGTAATACGTTACCACTGGGCTGCTGCCCGCCCGTCCGTCCCCCGAGCACTTGCTCTCGCAGGAGACAAGAGTGAAGGGTGTCACATGGCAGCTAGGTGGCTACGCACGTGCTGCATGAGGTAATTGAGATCTCTGTGGTAGATTTCGCTATAGCAGCAGTTGTGGGAGACAACAGCCTCGGTATAACAGTGGTAACGTATTACTTATAGAATATTCCGAATAGGAAAATTCTACAAAAATGGGAAGGTTTTCCTGGGGTTTTGCTGGGATTATTGGTATCACTTGTGTTGTAGAGGCTAAAGACCCCTTCTGGATTGATTGTTATAAGTTGCTATGCAGTCGTTCATGTAACGATGTCATACGTGAAAACACATAACACATGTCACAGTCAAGTCTGGTTAATCCGACACTCGTTAATCCGACAATCGACTTTATCTGACACTAATGATGGGAACCGATTAAATCAGTGTTATTTGGACCCGTTAATCCGACAGTCTCGCACTCCGACTCCGACACACCTAATTGGCAACGAATTACCGAAATCACTCATTAATCAGTCTCATGAATTCGACACAGTGATCAGCGTACTCCGTGATCATCTGCCCGCGAGTATACAGCCCGTGTTTTGATGCGAGACGAGTCGGCTGGTAGCTGCATGTTACAGTGGCTGCAGAGATAAACTTGCTTAACAATAAACAATTAATGCTTTAAATAAACAAAACAGGATTAATCACTTGCTCAGATTGCCTTAATCTTATTAAGATCAGATACAAGTTTTCGCTATCGCCGAAGACATCCTATTACGGGACACGTCAGAACAACCTTTCACGAACTATGACCGACCAATGAAATGACTAACAAGAAGTCAACATCAACCACTTAGAAAGCAGCTTTCTTGAGCTTTGCGGTACCAGTTTCAAACTTGCGACTTCCATTCCAGACTATGCTTTTTAAAGTATTTTGAATAAGTTATACAGTCCCAAACAGTTGTGTTGTGTTGAGCTTTAGGGGTTGCATGATTAGAAAACATATTCTGCTAACAATGTAACATAACAATATGAATATTTCATTTTTATTTTTTTATTACGTGTTTGTATCATTATCTATCGTGTAGACTTTATCCTATTTTCGATCACCAATGTTGATACTACTTAATTTCGTTAATCCGACATAATCACATGCAACCAACCATGTCGGATTAATGGGACTTGACTGTATATCCGATTTAATGCTGTTTTCCGATTTCATGGTGTTACGTCCGACTAACATATAGGAATTGTATCGCCTGTTATGGTGTGTTTTCCCGCTCACGAGTTCTTGTCTTCGTGACATTAGGCAGTGTTATAGATTATTTATTTCACTGTTCAGCACCAGCTTCCTCGTGTATGTCTCCCGGTTGTAGTCTCCTGCAGGCTAGGGTATCTGTGCCCCACCATGCAACCGTGGGATAGATGCATAATGTGAGATAGGATAATTTAAAAAAAATTGTATTGCTTATCTCTCTCACTTCCGAATAGGTAGTGGAAACATCCTGTGCTGTGTTCCCGGAGAACAGAGAAAACATCTTGGCCAAAGATCCTACATTCTCATTTTTCAAGCTCCATGTATGGATCAAATTAAAAACAGCTTCATTAAAGAGTTTATTCCATCAGAGCAGCTAAGGCAGTCTCCTTACAGATCAACGAGGCATCTTTAGGGTGAATTAAACATACCAAAGTCCCTGAACTGTCAGCCCTACTCAAATCTTTCAGACTTGAGGACCAACAGAAAAAATTTAGAGCCCCAGCCCTAGCCCCATATAGTACCGCAACACTTAACCATTGATGCTTATGAACCACTGTATCAGGTGTACTTCGAACACCAAACACAGAAAACCCTGCTTCTTCTGGCGCTTGCCACAGTAGCCAGGATGTCTGAGATCCATGTAATAGATTTCAATCGCATTAGATTTGTTCTCAAACAACAATTCCATTCTGGATGAGAGCTGTCATACAGAGCAGCTGGTTTGAATCCTCTATCAGCTTCCAACCCTAATAAAGTAAGAGCTATTCCATCAATCATGAAAGGCTGCTTTTGGAAATCTGATACAGTCTTCGCCAATCACTACCTCAGAGATTTACCTACAGAAGATGTAGCAGACATTCATCAATTTGGACTGCTTGTGATTGCACAGCAACTCACGAAGCCTACCAGAAGATAATCAAAATTACACTCGCCCACAAAACATGTCGACTCGTAAATCAGCACATGAGTGATAACAATTGTGTTTAAGATTATCTATCTTTTCTTAACACTATAATCATTCAAGGCAAGCAAGATCTTGAAAAATCTTCGCAAATCTTACAAAATCCATAAAATCTAAAAAGATTTTCTTCCATTTTTGCTGCTCACAAAAAAAGGATGAAATACATTTTCTCCAAAAAATACCTACTTTTACAATAAATTGTATATGTATATACTTATCCTATCTCACATACTACATGTATATGCCTTCCCTTCTATCCCCACATCATAGCTTCACAGTGTGTGGAAAGAGAATGATGTGGCAGGAGTATTTATGTGATCAGGTCGTGAAGGTCGCTATGCACGGGATTACAGTGCGTGACCCATTTGTTTGTGAGGCAACCCTGGTGATGCTGGGATGTGTTCGGGTGAATTGTTCCTTAGAAGCTGGAAACTTTGTTCAAGCACGTTTCCACAGAGGACTGAAAGAAGAAGAAACAAATGCATACTGTGAGATAGCGTTATAAGTATTTTAATCTTCAATATATTGTAAAACTTACAATTATTATGTTCTTGTTTCCAGTTTTGATGCAGATGCTATAAGTATTCGACTAGGTGCACGGGTACCGAGGGGTGTGATGATCAAACAAACAACAGACAACCAGAGGCAGTGGAAGTGTCTCTGTATTGAAGGTGACATCACTACACCTGCTTATTGATTCCCATGTGCTCAATATATCCCTAATTGAATTGTGTGAAGAAGCAAAACTAATAATTGTATCAGTCAGTTTGTTTGTTATATTCTTTTTCATTATATCAGAAACTTGGAATGGTTATTGGTGAGATATTTTGAGGAGAAATTTTGTTACATTAATACATGTTCATTAAAAGTATCCTTTGCTGTAGACTCGATGTCATTTTGTTTTTGAAATAATTATTTCTTTTCCAGAGCCATTTGACAGGTCAAACACAGCAAGGTCTGTGTATGATGAATTCACCTTTCAAAGAGTCCAGCGTGTTTTCAGGAACAGCTTCTTCAGATTACGAAAGACAAATGACATTGAGTCCATCACCAGTGTACCATTCTGAGGTCCTGGATGTGCAGACGCTGCAGCCGACCTCAACAGCTGGTACAGCGATGGGGCTGGAGGCCATCACAACACCTCCCCATCTCAGGGTCCTTCATGGACAAACGTCCATGTGGTGATAGGAATAAGGACTGGAGAATCTCCCCAGTATTCCTAACCCTACTGACGCTGCTCTCTGCAGCTTCGAGACTGTTGACTAGATGGCATATGGGCCACTTGTTTTGATTCATAATTGTGATCATTATCAGTATGAATTTCTGATGGCTTTTCATTGAAGCAAACAAAGCTCCTGGACACAAGCACATGCTTCAAGTTAGGTGTGCAATATTATTTATGTGTGTGCATAATTTGGGATTTTGAGTCCCAAATGTACAGTATGACAACTGAAAGGACCTTGTGTTGAAAAGTGACAATGGAAAAGTGCCCTTCTTGTTCAGAATTAATGCCAGTCAAACCCCAGTCAGTGTGTAGTCCCTCTGTTATGATGTGATCACAGGAGTGACTGGTGCCACATTAGTAACTGTCTGATCTCAGGGTATAAGCTGTCTTTGTGTTGTATCAGTGATTTCCCTGTCAGATCCTTCTGTGCGCGCTTGGTCTCGCAGTCGACTTCATCTCTCGTATGTGGCCCCAAGTGATGTGACGTATGTTTGGAAGAGAGGAATATGTCAAGAGGTCTGCTGGCAGCTGAAGTCTGTGTGAATGTGTGTAGACCTTGAGTGACTCTCTGTGGAATTATTCCTGTCAGTGGTGGATTCTCCATAAGTTGGACCAGAGATGGTGTAGGGAAGGTGTTTGACTCCTTATTTTCAGGGTACTTTCCATCCAAAATGATAAAAACATTAAACACTTTTTTATAACAACACAGTGGATATCATTTTTTTCAGCGCAACATTCATTGTCCTAACTGTTTTGATTATTCATACAATAAAACAAACACATCGTATGAAGGATTTTTCTGTTTGTCGCTTTGGACAATCTGAATGTCCGTCAGTGCATGTTCTGGTATTTTCAAACTATTGGAATAATTTACTAGTAAGTTATAAAAAGATGTAAGTTTTGCTGTAGGCTGTGATGAACAACAACCATGACACTGTTAGCAATGGTTCCTACATGTTAGCAACTAGAAGATCATAGAAAATGGCAGGCAAATCTAGATTATTGCTTTATTTATAATGTTGAGTTGTTCGAAATGCTTGAATAATTATTTAAACTGGAGATTGTATAAAAACAGACATTGTTTACTATGGGAAGTAACAGTGTAAAGTATTGTGTATTTCCTAAACAATAGATGAATATGACATATAAGTTAGTGTTCATTGTGATGTAGAGATGTGTATGTAGCATCTGTGTAGGTGAGGAAGTGGAGTGAAACGTGATTCAACCGTCAGGGATCTATCTGATTATTTTGCAAATGATTGCAAGGAAGCTCGGTCACCAGTGATCACAATAATATGGCCCTCAACTTTGTCTTTCAAGTTTACCCTTCACAACCTTGTATGCGTATAAAGAGAAGATCTGGATGGGATGATGAAAATCGGAGGTCAAGGTCACATCAATGTGATGTTTAACAATTCTTCAGTAAAAGGTGTCCTGCCCTGATACCAGTTTTGCTAGAGTATTGATGACAGTAGTGTAAAGCCATACTCACTCACTCACTCACTCTCCTTCAGTTTCTGTCATGTTTTTCACAAATGTCAAAGGTCGAATTAACTGTCAATGACCTCACTCAAACATTTTGTAAAAACGACCTTTGAACAAAATAATTAATGAAGTATTGATATAAGTTGAATACAGCTATGGACTCATCGGTCATCATCTCTGATATGGTAGGCAGTCTTCTAGTCATAATTCTTGAGCAGTCTGATGGTAAGTGGCATGAATCAAGAATCTTTGTTTCAGTTCCCTTAAAAAAAATCACTTGTTTTTATTTCATGACGTTTGTGGACTTTGTATTCTTTGCAAAGTGTATGTAAGACTATTCTTTTGTACCATTTTGTTTGTTTGTTTGTTTGTTGTTTCACGCCGCACTCAGCAATATTCCAGCTATATGATGGCGGTCTGTAAATAATCAAGTCTGGACCAGTGATTAACATCATGAACATCGATCTACACAAATGGGATGCGATGACATGCATCAAACAAGTCAGTGAGCCTGACCACCTGATCCCTGTCAGCGTTCAGGGCTAGTGGATATATAGAAGACTTTGTCCTGTTGTTTCCTTACAAAGACTATGAGGCCATGACTAAGTGCTAATTATTTTGGGTTTTGGTGCCAATTGTGTTCCAGGAAATGGAGAATGTTTATAATGATGCTTCAGGTTTGTCGAAAAGGTCTCCATGTTAAACTCTGCATCAACACTATTATAGATACAAGTACATTTATCAGTGCAGGTGTGCATTGGTAGTGATATAACTGCATCCTGACGCCATCTTATAACTAATATTTCTGACTTGGCTGTACACAACAATCATTCCTTGTTTGTAATGACAATAGATGAAAGAAATTCTGTAAAATTAGAACTGTATAACCATCATTACAATGGCTTATAATAAGCATAATATTTATTAAACAAACAAGACGGAAGTGTGAAGTGATCTGTTCCTTTGCCATGTGGCTGTAAGATTGATCCATAGATGCCTAAACCCAAAGCAGTCTCAGGGAATTTGTGTACTTTCTACAAGCTTTGAAATCACCCACATATTGTCTGAAGTACAAAGTGCCACTTGCTTAGCTCAAAATCATTATACATGGCTCCACTTACGTTGAGTAGCATATTTCTTCATGTCAGTTAAGTTTTTTTATCTACATTAATGATGCTAGTACCATGGAAGAAAAGACATAACTTTCTCAAGGTTTGAAATCGTACTTAAGGATTTCTGGAAGAAGTTGAATCGTGTGACTTAAACATACACCATAAAATAATGAACTGTTCCAATCCAACAATAGGGAATTAGTCTTAATTCCTATCTCATAATATATGAATACAAATAAAATATGAAGACAACTACAGTGTTCCCTAAACTGTTGGACTGATGCCAGTTAACAAACCACGTCATTGGCAGCTGGTCTGGTCATGTATGACACTGACCTCAGGGAACTTAAAAATCAAAAATCAAAAAAAAAAAAGAGTATGAAAATCGTCTCATTGTAAAAATATTGTGATGTTCATGTTTTCATAGTTTATGAATTGACTGTTTTAGGACAATTTTACATTGTGGAAGTAAATATGCTTTTTAAGATCATTAACTTTCATTGGATTAATGAAAATGGGCATACATTATGTTCCAGACCAACACATTCATGTACATTAAAATGTCAGACATTGTGATATGTATGATGATTCATGTGAAATAAAAAACATTAACAAATAAGGATGGATTTGATTTTTCTGTCATTAAGATGGAACATCTCTGTTAAATCCCTCTTGAACCCAGATTCTTCAAGATGGTGATTTTTGTTTGTCACCGCCATGCGACCCGTGAAGATCCAGGTTAGAATAGGTCTTCAGCAACTCATGCTTGCCTTAACAGGCAACTATGCTTGTACGAGATGACTAGCGGGACTGGGTGGTCAGGCTCGCTGACTTGTTCGATGCATGTCTTTGTATCCCAATTGTGTAGATCAATGCTCATGATATCAATCACTGGATTGTCTGGTCCAAACTTCAATATGTACAGACCAAGCTGGAATATAGCTGGGATATTGCTGAGTGCGGCGTCAAACAAACAACGCCATGCTCAAGTTTATGAAAGTCATAAATGTGCACAACCTGTTATCTTTGCTGAAATATACACATCCCAGTTTCTTTGAAAAAATATATACCCAGCAACCTAAGATGATTTTAAGAGACAATGGTGATAAATGCGTCAGGTGGTCAGGCTTGGCCACTTGGTTGATTGGGTATCATCGTGACCCCTCAGCCTGGATTGTTGCTCACATTATCGATCACTGGATTGTCTGATGCAGACACAACTATTGGCATGCTGCCGTCATACAGCTGGAAACACTGTTTTCAGCAGTGTTAATCCCAACTCTATTGCATCCTAACCTGGTGTTATCTAACACTGTGAGCCTGTTCTAGGCAGGAGTACATGATGTACCCTAGCTTGCATGAGTGTGGAATCTACACAAGATTTATTACAATTACACAACAATTTCAGTTTAATCCTATTATTACCATCAGTGATTCTATGTAGTTATACATACAGTGCGCCAACAACATAGTGCCAAAATATCTCTCAGATCTGATTAAACCAGGTCACTTCGCTCTTGTCAACAATGGAAATTGAAAATGTTTGGTTTCTTGTCATATACACCTGTGAAGAATAAACATGGGCAACCCATGCTTGCTGTAACTGGCGACTATGCATGTCGTAAAGAGGCGACGACTGGGTCGGGTGGTCAGACTCACTGACTTGGTTGATGCATGTCATATCACAATTGCGTCGATCGATACTCATGATGTCAATCACTGGATTGTCTGGTCCAGATTTGATTATTTACGGACCGCTGTCATATAGCTGGAATATTAGTGAGTGTGGCTTTAATATGACGTGCAAACTGCATTTAAATGTAACTCTTCTGATGGAACTACGATTGTCTCCAAATTTGGCGACATTTAAACGTCTGATAACTCATTGTCATTGTGTTTGTATGCCATTTGAGCTACATTTGTGTGTGGAGTGTACATCGACCTACAATATGTGTTGTATAACTATTACACATATACACTGACATAGATTTCATGTTAATTGTTACATACATGCACACTGACATTGTGAATGTGAATGTATGTACATAGCTGAAACAACAGACTGCTTGGTCACAGAGCCTGTACTGAAAGACAACGCCTAATGTACACACATTTGAGATGACTACTTCATATTATTGCAAGAGACTCTAAAGGGACGAAATGACATTATCAATATGGCTTCTAATGAATGATATGATAAAAATCAAATTGGAATTCTGTGAGTACATTAAGAGCTGGCCAAAACAAGAGTTTTCACACGAGATGTTGCAAATGTGGAATGTATTGTAGGAGTTGTATGTTAAAGTAAAAAATCAGACTGGAATTCTGTAAACTTGTTTCAGGGACACTATTGCTTGGATCACATCATTAAAGTTTGGCTTGGGGTCATGTTTTGTCACACTCGTAGATACAAAGTGCATGCTGGTCCTTGGATCCCAATAAAACCATACCCTAGGGATTGGTCATTTATCATAGGGGGCAGTCCCTGGCCAGTCCCTTATATTAATGGTCAGTGGTGCCATTTCACAGGTGGATTCTGACTAAACGGCAGCAATCTGGTGAAAACAATGTAGTCAATAAACTTCTGTGGTGTTGCTTTACTAGTGACACATATTTGAAACTACTGAAGAGATATAATGAAACACTGCCAAAATGTTTCCTTGTTTCCTTAAACACATTGTAACATTTAAAGAAACATTCCTTGTAAGATATATGATAAACCTTTGTTTTTCTTCAAGATGAAAGAATACAATTCTGTCAGACTAGATAAATTCACTAAACATCCTACTAAAATGTTACATAACGTTTGATTTTCGTATTTTTCACATTATCAGGTTTGGTCCGATGATGAAAAAATACAATTCTGTCAGACTAGATAAATTCGCTAAACATCCTACTAAAATGTTACATTACGTTTGATTTTCGTATTTTTCACATTATCAGGTTTGGTCCGGTGATATCCACTCTGCTGAACGTGTTCCGCATTTCAAGCACTTCCGGTGTTTTTAGTTATGGTGATCGTAAGATTTCCATGGAACACTTTGCTTTTCGTGTTGTTGACAGTGTTTTTCGATGGCTTGGACACAAGTATCGGCGGTTTGTATTTTGAAGTTGTTATTTCAACAAAAGTGTCTCGCTTAGGTAATCTGTATGTACCAGAGACATGACATATACCATCTAAAAGTTTGATCCTAACACGGTTTCTCATTGTCACTCTTGTGTCATTTGGAGCATTCAGCATTGCGATCAGAGTATGTTATTGGACAACAATGCAGTTTACCGAGCGCAGCTTATATAGGGCTCGGGCTGGCGGCTGTGGCTCACAGATCTCGCGTGCCTCTTCGATCCTTTGGGTTAGGGTGGTAGCCAAAACCCGCGATGGGGTCCTACAGTCAAGACATGACATAACCCTATTGTCTTGACTGTAGGAACCCCATCGCGGCTCTCGGCTAGGTTAACACCAACTCTATTCTTAGCCCTTGGATCCACTTTCCGATCAAGCTCTCCATTACGATTATGAGGGTTAGGTACCCTTCTGATCAAATACCCTTTCATGATCCGAAGGGCTGGACACCGCTTGCCAATAAAACTCCCCTTTACGATCCTAACTCTGTATTATTGATTAGAATTGTGATGTGTTATTATACAGCAGATGAACTCCACACCCAACTAGCCTATTTCCAAGTAAAAGACCGATGTGCAAACTTTTGTAAGAATCCACTATGCGGATTCATACAGTTTGCACATTGGTTTTTCGATTCATACCTCAATGAACAGAAAAAAATACACACTCAATCCTTAAATAATGTATTTCGTTATTTATTTGGGTGTTTTGTAAATGACGTCTATCAGAAAGTATCACTAACATGATGACCTCATTACCTTTGTTGACCACACTTCATTATGCTACATCTTACAGTACATGTATGTTGGTTAAACATCGTTATGATTAACCAAAAGTAGATTTAAACATTCGATCATTATTTGTGCATAAAAGTCATATTTATTGTAGTTTGACTGTAACATGTCAGCATATTCTTTTCGCAATTGAATTAGCAAAAATGTGGGAAGGATCTAATGGTGACCTGTCATTGTAAAAAGTAAAACATTTCATCTGTATATCCAAGTGCTACACTAGTTATTATTAATAGTTTATATTATTAATTTAAAAATTTAAAAAGCATGAACTAAAGTAACCCGATATTGGAATATACCATTGCTGGAAAAATAATGGTTACAGTTCAACATGTTCAAAATACCTTAAGTTATGTTATTGGGAATTTGTAACCGAGTCACTGGTAGAGGCGGGAGAAAATGTGTGTACAGCTGATTGCTATTTCCGGCATAGTTTACGAGACAAATACACACAGTATTCTTAATCTCTGCATCGAAAATAATGCCTAGTAGAACAGGATATATAAACATGATAAATGAAATGGAAAATCATCATGTCTTGTGATGTTTTATAGCAATTTTCAAATTTTCATCTTGCATTTGACCAAGTTTGTTATCGATCTTCTGTTTGTTCCCCTGAAGTGATACAATGTAGTTTTTGACTGTACTTATCCTAATACTCAAAATATATCAGTGTAATGTGCATGTGCGCTTGAGGAAAAGTGAAAGGAATTAACTCTCAGCATTCAAGCACTGCGTAAGATTGTTAACTAGACTACGGAAGTCCTCAGATAAGAGCATCTCCCCATATGTCGTGCATCTTGCCTGCTGCCAGTAGAAAAGATGCAGGACATCTCAATGTATCAATTACACTCATGGCACAGCAGTGATCGTTTGTGATAATCTACTACTGAGGCCCGTCCCTCAGTGTATGGTCTCTGACATTATCATTGATTGTACTGAACTATGGCTAAAGTCGCATGTCGCCTGGCATATCAAGGAACTCAGAATTGATCATGTCTATGTTGTTATCACTATGCCTCTAGGATTCATGAATATCAATAAAATAATAGACACATCTAACTTTGTCTGAATGAAACATTAATGCAACTGACATGTATCCTGACTATGATGATTATGTGATCTGATATGTAGCAAGACATCACTTCAATCAACCGACTTTTTTGTGAACAAGTCTCCATGTGAAAGTGGGTTGACTAGTATAGCCTACAGTATATTAGCCCAAAGATAATAAAAGAGGTTTTACATATTCTAGCAAAGAACAATCTCTTTTAAAATCAGATCTTAGTTCTCGCTATCACTAAACAAAGATCTGAGGACATCCCATACGGGTCACATCAGAACGACCTTTCATCCAACCAATCAAAGCGTCGCTTACCAGATCATGAAAGTGACAGTCAAAATTTGTTTTCTAAACATGCAACCTCGAAAACGTTAACACAGGGTATTCCGACTGATCCTGTCGATATTATCGTCTATCTCTCGCTTCCGTAGGATAAACATTTGAACGGAGGAGGCGTTGCACAGAAGGTGGGAAGCACTGCCATAAAATCTCAACCATATATTAGGCATTCCAGAATGTTTGTTTGTTTAGTTTTCAAAATTTTATTCAAGAACTGTCAACATATTTTTCAAGCATACTCTGAAATGGAAGTCACCAGGTTGAAATGAGTGCCGTAAAGCTCGAGAAAGCTGCTTTCTAATTGGCTGATGTCGACTTCTTGTTAGTCAATTTCAGTGGTCGGTCAAAGTACACGAAAGGTTGTTCTGACGTGACCCGTTATAGGATATCCTCAGATCTTTGTTTTGCAGCAGCGAGAACTTAGATCTGATTTTAATGAGATTGAGCAAAGAAATGTATTGTGGAATGTCCAGGCAAAGGCCTGTGATGCTTACTGCTACTGGAATGCTGATGACTGATATGTGCATGTTGAACCAAGCTGTCATAGTACTGTGTCTGGTGACATGCCTGAACAAAATAACACCAGTACCACATTATAAATACCATGGTTACTTCGAGGGTCATAAGATTTCATACACAAGAAAATAATCGGATATGTAACATGTCAAATGAACATATGTACATATATTTCTGTCTATATTCCAAATTTGTTTAACCTTATTGAGATATACAATGAAACTATTTTGATCCCCATTCAAAGGTTGATATTTATGGATTGAATTATACATATTTGACTGCTTTTATTCAGGTCAAAACACACCAGTGACACATGGCAGTAGCATTGAGCTACCATCTTCAACTCCAGTAGGTTCTACTGCTACAAGCCAGTCTGCAGAGACTAGAAATTTACAGAGCACAGAAAATCCTCATGATATGTGCCCAAGCGGTGTTGACTGCCACAAGCTGGGAGGAGCATGCATCAAGTGCAACTTTTCTACTTGTGAATATGGGAAGACCAATACTGCAGAGTGTGCCGCAGTTGAGAACATAACTTGCAATGTAAGTTGTTTGTGGATCAGTTATTAATATGTTTTACCACAACTATATCTGATGTAGTCCCACTGTGTATCAAGCGCTCATCAACTTTATGTGAATTTATTTGTTTTCAGTTTCCTAAACTGATGATACAGAATCCATTTCAAATAAATGATACAATGTCTCCAAAACTGTTTATGAGATTTCTCTTCAGCATGTTTGGAAGATTAGATGTGGAGTTTATTTTGCAATATTTTAAGAATCTGTGCCTTAAATAATATTGTCTAATAATTGATTTTAAATGTTATGACTATTACATATCCACAAACAGGGCCATTCATCTGCTTTAAGGAACGTACCAGCCAGTGGCTCTTTCATTTAGTTTACTTACTGTTGGTAAAACCCATCTTGTTTATCAAATCAGATGCAAGTTGAACCAACTAATGTACTAAGTACATCAGTCCGTGAAGTATTTATTAAATTTACTTTGGACACAAACAACATAAAGAAACCAGAATACAAGACAAACTGCATATGTTTTATGCAGGGGTGTTGACATTGTGTCACTGAGTAATCTTGTTCTTGACATCAAACTTGGAAAGATGGTCACAGTCACTGTGTGTTTTTTTCGATCACTTCTGACATTATTGAAAGAGGAAAGTAGTCAAGGTCAACCAAGTCAGCCTGATCAACCGATCCCATTGGTTGATGCATGTCATTGTATCCCTAGGACATGCTTCAACCAAGTCAGTCTGACCAACCGATTCCATTGGTTGATGCATGTCATTGTATCCCTTGGACATGCTTCAACCATGTCAGCCTGACCAACCAATCCCATTGGTTGATGCATGTCATCGTATCCCTAGAACATGCTTTAACCAAGTCAGCCTGACCAACCGATTCCATTGGTTGATGCATGTCATCGTATCCCTAGGACATGCTTCAACCAAGTCAGCCTGACCACCCAATCCCATTGATTGATGCATGTCATTGTATCTCTAGGACATGCTTCAACCAAGTCAGCCTGACCAACTGATCCCATTGGAAGATGCATGTCATCGTATCCCTAGGACATGCTTCAACAAAGTCAGTGAGCCTGACCACTCGATCCCATTGGTTGATGCATGTCATCGTATCCCTTGGACATGCTTCAACCAAGTCAGTGAGCCTGACCACTCGATCCCATTGGTTGATGCATGTCATCATATCGCTTGGACATGCTTCAACCAAGTCAGCCTGACCAACTGATCCCATTGGTTGATGCATGTCATCGTATCCCTTCGACTTGCTTCAACCAAGTAAGTGAGCCTGACCAACTGATCCCATTGGTTGATGCACGTCATCGTATCCCTAGGACATGCTTCAACCAAGTCAGCCTGACCACTCGATCCCATTGATTAATGCATGTAATCATTTTTCTAGGACATGCTTCAACCAAGTCAGCCTGACCACCCGATCCTATTGGTTGATGCATGTCATCGTATCCCTTGGACATGCTTCAACCAAGTCAGCCTGACCAACTGATCCCATTGGAAGATGCATGTCATCGTATCCCTTTGACATGCTTCAACCAAGTCAGCCTGACCAACTGATCCCATTGGTTGATGCATGTCATCGTATCCCTTGGACTTGCTTCAACCAAGTCAGTGAGCCTGACCACCCAATCCCATTGATTGATGCATGTCATTGTATCACTAGGACATGCTTCAACCAAGTCAGCCTGACCAACCGATTCCATTGGTTGATGCATGTCATCGTACCCCTAGGACATGCTTCAACCAATTCAGCCTGACCACTTGATCCCATTGATTAATGCATGTAATCATTTCCCTAGGACATGCTTCAACCAAGTCAGCCTGACTACCCGATCCCATTGGTTGATGCATGTCTTGTATCCCTTGGACATGCTTCAACCAAGTCAGCCTGACTACCCGATCCCATTAGTTGACGCATGTCATCATATCCCAATTGCATGGATCGATGCTGATGATAACAATCACTGGTTTGCCTGGTCAAGACTTGATTATTTATAGACCACCTTTCATAGTGGGATATTGCTGTGTGCAGCGTTAAACAACAAACAAACTCTCTCTATGTGTGTACTCTCACATTTGTGAGACAGACATGCCGTCACTCTGGAAGGCCATGATGTCATGATGCACAACCACACGCTCCTGCTCACCAGGTTAGCAAAAGCAACACCTAAATCATGTGCAGTGATTTGTCAATATTTCCAGGATTCAAATCCCATTTTATCATGTTTTTCACCCACTCATATTTATTTTACAATGTTGTATACATAGGGAGAAAGAACATTCCAGCGACAGTACCATTGTCGTTACTGCTACCAGCTGGACCCCTTGTTGTACAAGTGCAATGCCTCAGCCTGCCCCATCAACACCCCTCGCAAGACCTGGCCAGCAAGACCCTTCTACACTGCCCTGTGTACTGCCAAGGATGATATCCTTTGTCTCGGTAGGTTGGCATTGCGTGGTGTCACTTTTGTTTAAAAAGATTCTTGGATGTTGAAATGGGGATAAATTTCAGTTTGAATGTTTGAAAAAAAATTGAGGTTTAACAAAACGTCGGCGTCACGATACGATGCGTATCCCGTTACAATCATGACAATGGTGTGCTACGATTCATATCCCAATATTTCATTTCGCAAGTTGATATTCTTTCTTTTCGCAGGTGAATCACAACCCTGAGTCATTTATTATATTTCAGAGATCAAAGATAGAGGGCACTGTAATGTTATCCTAGTTATGTCCAGCCATGAAATACTAGAGAATCTGCATTAGCTGGTGGTTGAACAGTTTCTTATTATTAATGTTTTTGCACTTGTGATGTAATGTACTATATGTATCGCATTACATGGGTTGCAAGTCAGTGTATTGTATCATGGGCCTGGTATCGTGATACAAAACTGTATCCACCAATAGAGTCTGTCCAGTGAAGATTTGTTTGTATAGACCTTGTTCCTTTTGCAATCCAGACTTCAAAACAATTAAGTACATAAACTAATTAATGTCTACCGGTACATGATCTATGATCATGATTATAAAGGAAAACTTATCATGTCTGTGAATGTAGTAGAACAATAACAACTGTGATCATTTGAAAGCTTTGACTGTCAGGCTATTTGACAACCTTTGACTTCGAATAGGAAAAGTTCCAACTCTCTTGTCTTGGTTGCAGGTTCCAGGAGGTTTTATCGCCAGCAGGACTGTAACTGGACAAGTGGCTACAAGTGGTCCACTGCACTTATCTTGAGGTACCTGATCATGGTCTAAGAGAAGATATTTATGTTTAACTGTGGCATGTAATCTCAGTGGGCTAGCACTATAAAATCTGCATTAGTCAGAACTAGTAGCATCTCTCTCTCTCTCAGTTGTTCTCAAGTTATAGTTCTAACTAAAAAGAAAAATAGCTGTATTTTTTTCAGAAAATCCAAATACAGTAAACTGTGGTTATAAGAAACTCAAAGGGCCCTCTAAATTTAGTTCATTATAACCATAGTTTGTTATAAACATATAAACAGCAAATGGACGTGACAAAAAACCCAGTTCTTTCTATCCGTCAGTTCGTTATGAGCGTGTTCGTTATGAACGTGAGTTTACTGTATTGAAATCAAACTTCCCACTCCACCCCTCCATTTGGTATACAAAGTGAAAAAATGTCCTTGAACGTCTTAGGTTGAGGTATAATAACTAAAGTACATGTTTTAAAAGTATGAACAGCTTGTATAGTGGTAACTCATGTCCTTCTTCTTTCCAGCATTACTCTTGGAGGTTTCGGAGCAGATCGGTTCTATCTTGGTTTGTGGAGAGAAGGCATTGGCAAACTATTTAGTTTTGGTGGACTTGGAGTGTGGACACTTGTGGATGTCATCTTGATAGCTGTGGGCTATGTGGGGCCTGCTGATGGATCATTGTATATATAGTCATGAGATCATTAGCATTGTACATTTCATCATCAGTAAGTCATGGAAGTTCTATTGTGTCGTTTTACTTGAAGGCGTTTCATTTTAATTCCTCATCAACTGATGTCAGATGTTCACCATCATTAGGTTTCTGGAGAGTGGTTAAGACATTTCAGTTTGTGAAAATTGAGTACAGTACTTTTTGAACATATAAATTTGGACTTTTTTCCACCTCTCGGGGGTAATTTTTTTTATTGCTATTATTGTTGTTTATAGATGTCTTTTTTTTTGCCAATGAACTCAAAAGTGAAATAACATATCATTACAATATCCTGTGTTTCATGAAATAATTTATCATACTTTGTACATTTCATAAGGCCAATGCTGTTATATTGGACAGTCTGTTGTATATAATATTATACAATAGATATAAATTGCTATTATTGCTATTAGATATAAATTGCTATTACAGTGTTGAATTTTCAGTTCCATGAATTCCAGTCAATGAAGAAATCTATGGAACTGGCTTTTTGCCAGCTACCATTTATTCGTTGCTAATTTTCCATGTTTCCAGAAAGAGTCGTCATTATGTTAGTTCTTTAGGGCCACACCTTATTATTTATTTTTCACCTGATGATTTGACACACTGGCGCCAATAACTACATTAAGAAAATAATTACTAAAATAAAAATGATTGATTTTTCCAACCATTGTTTTACATTCCCAATCCATCAAAGATAATTATACAACTATGAAAATATAAGAAAAGTAATTGTTAACTTAGTAATTGATTATGAATTGAGCATATGCATAGTCTCAACACCTTGTATTGAGAAACCTTTTCTGACAGATGTATATGCATGTGTTCATGTTGTTGTACAGACAGTAAACATCCTGCACGTAAAACAGAATTATATGGATCTTTTCCCAATATATCAACCACCCCAAACAACTGTATGACAAATAATATAAGAAAATATTGAGCTGTAACCATGAAACAATTATTTTTAGTTTTATTTCAATCTCTCCAAGGTAATTGGTTAGCAAAGAATCTGTAAACAATAAAATATTAATGGTGTGGCCTTAGGAATACACATTGTATGTGAATTGTGTGAGAGAGGGTATGTTTGAGAGTATCTTGAAGTATAAAGAAATAAATCTATTTCAGTGTTGTTTGTCTTGTGTCAAGAATAACGGTTGGTATTGGACAGCCCAGACACAATGAATAGGACCAGTTGCTATCTTATGAATTATATCCCAAAATGATAGCTGATATATACTTTATACTTACGCGTTGTGATACATTGTCAGGGACACTGTACCTATCGAAGGTCACATGAACATGTCAATATGATATTGCTTACACTTCTATTATATAACAAATTTTATCAATCTTTGACATTCAAATTAAAGGCAAAGCTCTGGGCTTAATAATATATGAAACAGACGATGTTGTAGAAAATATTATTTATATCTTGGAATGCCTTCAAGAAGATCAATACATCAGTTCAACCTTCATACATGTTACATTCTTTACATATCACAGCACCTTTGAT
The DNA here is from genome assembly GCF_023055435.1 of Haliotis rufescens. Lineage (NCBI taxonomy): Eukaryota > Metazoa > Mollusca > Gastropoda > Lepetellida > Haliotidae > Haliotis > Haliotis rufescens. Next base: position 51,066,041 of record NW_025963779.1, on the reverse strand, counting down.
TAAATTGCACATGTCACATTTTATACCTCAGGAAAAAATATTCATATTATCATAATGCTATTACAATAAAGAAACACAATCAATCTACAGCAATATGTTTAAGAAACTGCTGATTCAATTTTCACATGATCAAATCAATAATCCTTTACCCACTTCAGTTGTGTCCTTACATCTGGGTTTGGACAGAGTAGGTGAGTGTGTAGGCTTTCGCCTATTATAGCAACATTCCAGCCATATGAGGGCTGGTGTATACCAGAAAGGGGCTTCACGCATTACCCAAGTGTGGAATTGAACCTGAATTTTTGGTGTGACAAGTGAATGCCTTAACCAATGCCCTACGACAAAAAAATATTAAATTTTCTTTGTTCTAAACAAAATGAGAGAACACCCAAATGTGACATTCAGAAACTAAAGGGAAATAATTTGTTAAAGTTGAAATTCAATGTCTGAAAATCAGTTTTTGTTAAATTTCTTAACCTAAATCCAGTGGTGGCAATACATGTATATGGCCTCCTTAAACCATGTCTTGGTTAACTCAAAAGGAAGATCATTTTGCATATGTTAGGTAAACTTGTAGCTTCAAGTTACAATGTTCTCACAACTTAATTTGACCATAGGTACTCTATGAATCAAGCTGGGCCAGGTATTCATTAACATGAGGGAGTATTTTCCAGTAATCAGTTGCTATGGAAACCACTAAGTTATCTTGTCTCTCATGAACCTTGAACAGCAGATGATATCTGGCAGGTAGAAAGATGAGATACGATGTTTTATCTGCAAATTAAATCAAAAGAATTATTCCAAAATGACCAACAACAGCAAGCTCTTAAAAATACTTTCCAACAATTTTCACCCGATCTTCATGTTCTTAACACTGCTGTGTGTAATGTAAACCCAACTGATGGCAATAGATACTGACCAGGTCCAAGGCGGAACCTGTCCCATTCCTGTTGTAATTTCTTCAGAGGACATGACACTATCTTCACTGACTGCAGGCCTTCCCTGCAAACATCATGAATAGAAGAAAAAGATGTGTAATAATTCCCTTTCTGATTCAATACTTTGTCATAAGAATATCATTCAAATCTCGCAACCTTCTTCAGGCCCTGATATGATCCAGGCGTCCATGTCATATTGTACAACAAATGAACAGTAAGTGAAGTTTTTGTGTGTTTGTCTTGTTGTTAAACTCTGCACTCATCAAATTCTAGCTATATGGTGGCAGACTGTCAATAATTGAGTCTGGGCCAGAAAATCCAGTGATTGACATCATCAGGTGGTAAGAAACTGGAGTTACGTCCCTTAAGGCATCGTCTCTTTAAAGTTTATTGGGGCACAGTCATCAAAAAAAGGTGAAAATGTATTGCATGGACTTGCAAATATATATACTTTACAATTTGATGTTATGGGATATGATTAAAGATTAATATAGCAGTTTATGTGTTAAACCCCATATCGACCCACAACCCCTATATTAGCCCTCTGGGATTCCGCACTTTGGCTGGTATTGGGGTATCTGGGTTGATATGAAAACTGTCACATAGTAACTTCCAATTGATTTCTCAGATCCTGAGATTAGTTCTTGTACTAACCATTAGTGGCTACCAGTACTTTTAATTTATAGCGAGAATACATTTCCAACATCACATATGTCTCTGCTCGAACTAGGATCCAGCTACCTTAAACACTATTGTACCACAAACCAAAATGTGAGTGAATTCACAACTCACCGAGGATCTGAACAGCCAGTAATGTGATCCCAGAGACTGGAGAAGAATAATGACTTGTTCTGTTCCTCGAGTCCAACATGTGTCCAAGGGTAGGGCAGGAGCAAGTCCTCGAAGCTGATGTCTGTGGTGGGCAGTCTACAGTAGTACGTGTCATTCTTGTACGAGGCAAACATAGCACTGAAAGTACATGCAAATATGTACAGACCTCCAGAATCTATTACAGGCTATATATGAATCAAACACCAACTAATTATTCAATACCCCTGTATATTTAAATTTTTATATAAAACAACTTTAGTATATTCTGACATTTTGTGTGGGTTTGAAAAACAATCAAATTGGCTTACAGACAATAAGTTTTAAAAGATCTGTACAGATGGGTGGTCTTTGTGCAGTGTCAAAAACATGCCACTTGGAGGTAAGAATTTTAGGGAAAAAAATGCTGTTAAACAAATGTTCTCATAAACCTCTGGTGACGTCATCCTATTGTTCTCCAGTAGGGTTAAATCTCATAAACAGGGATGCTATAATATCTCCGGGATTTTATTAATACTTTCCATTTTGATTGTAATACATAATTGTTTCTCGGTAGTAATTTATTTTACATTTTAACACAATGTAATGAAATGTAAAATCAAATGACATATGTTTTCTTTATATTCTCGAGGATTGAACACGCAGCCTTTGTGTCTGAGCCCAGTGAGTCCCAATAGGCTACAGAGGTGATGAAAAATCACAATGCTTTTAAGAATTTATGATATTTAAAACCCTTATCCTTGGGATAAAACCTTTGGGCTGATGGTGAAGGAATATCAACTGTTCATAGGTTCAACATACAAACACATGAAACACTGTGGTATGAATACCTTGTGTCAAAGCTAGCAGGGTCTGGTAAGGTTGGTTGTAGTTCTACACTGAGCTGTTTTGTGTCTGGAAAATTGAAACTCAATGATCTATGAACATGATGAAGCCAAGATATATACAAGTGGTTAAGTCTTTGTTTCTATTGCATAATGAGTACTGTTGCTAAATAATACTTTTGTTTGTTGCAGGTTTGATAATTTAAAGATGTTTTATTTTTTTACAGCCAGTCTATAATCTGTAAGATGAAAGAGATATTGATAGTCACTTTTACTGGTACATATTACAACCATAACAACTGGAGATGGACAAGCATGATCATCAACTTACCATGTCTGTTCATGAAGGCCACATGAATATCTGAAATTTAACGAAAAGACAAAGTCATCTACATCCTTCGCTCTTATAAAGATACGCATAAAATCACAAAATGTATGTCATATCCCTCATAACAAAAATGATAAATCTTGAAGCTGTGAGTACAACCGATATTATTACTGATGGATAAACCAAGTGATTCCCTCTATTCTTGAAATGCTTTCTTTTCCTTCCAATGACATAAGTTAGTAATTTTAATAGCAATGTAACAAATAATTTCAAAATTAACTCTAATGTCTGAAGAGCAAAATGCATCTGTTCAATGCATGCATGATACATAACAACAAATATTGACTGGTTTATGACTTGTGCTGGGAACTGAAAAGTGATGGACAGACTGATATCATAAAAAATGAAAAACTATGTATTCCTGTTGAAAGCTGGTCTCATATGCAGATGATTTTACAGACTGGGCATGACAGATCAGTGAAACACTGGATTTTAGGTGTAGGGGAGATGTGTACTTCCTTTGTTAAATAGAAGGCATCTGAATGTCTTTTAGTGTGACAAGCACAGGGATCACACCACCAATCTTCCACTGTACATGCTGACTGTCAGCTCTACTTATCAACCATTGAGGTGGTTGTGATGGGAGAGAAGGAGAGAGGCACACCTTTGTGTTGTCTGTAGACGTTGCTGGTATCTACCTTGATGGACAAAGCGTGTAGTGTGTCAAACTGGCTCATCTGTAGCTGAAACAAGATCACATTCTTCCAGCATGTGTTCAACATCAGCACTTGTTATCTTTTTCAATATTTCCTGGTATAACTAAAGCTAATATGTAAATGACATTTAAATCAGATGTTTGGTCAAAGAGTTTTTGTTTGAATGAAATAATGACAACTGTTTCTATTTATTTCATAGTCACAATTTCTCTTGGATTGATGAGAACATCTTACACTTATTATCGATGACTGTATGAGACTGAGATGTAAACTTAATGTGATTGAGTATTCATCAATTTCATACGTCTTTTGTTCATGTAATGATAAGGCTTAAATAACTTTAGAAAACAAAACAAAACAAAACAAAGAAACATATTTTGAAGAATAAATAACATATTTGTTGCTGCCTGAATGAACTGATTTCATCAGTCGGGATCCAGTATCATTAACAACAGATCTTTGATAAACAAAGATCTGAGGACATCCCATTATGAGTCATGTCAGAACTATGATCTGATTTTAATGAGACTGGTCCTGACCCTTTGACTGGCCTCAACCTACCACTTGTAGACTGTGTGTGATCTGCAGTGAGACAGTCAGGGTATCTAACCACTGGTAGTAACTTGACACATCTGAAACACAACACAATGATAAAAAGAAAAAATCAACTTTGATCAGTTATTTCAGCTTTAATCTCTGCCCACTGAAAACCCAATAATACCCACAAACCTGAAAATACATGTTTACTGACATAGTAAATACACACATTGTCTACTCGTACTCAAATACAATGGAGGATGTCATTAACTTCCATGACAACTGAACCAGCCAGGTTTGCAGAAAGCTCAAAACAAGAGTCATCAGGAAGATGACATATCGCCCACCCCTTGCCCCGGTCTGATGCAATTCGTAAATGGACTCATACCCACTTTTGGTTCATTTGGATACCTTCAGTTCAGTAAGGAAATAAATAATGCTGTTCAGAATTTTTCAAAATTCCAAATCATCAAAAGGCACAGTTCAACAATAGACTGATCTGTACAGCAAGTTTCATCCCGAAATATTCAATGGTTTTGGAGTTCTGCTCTGGAAATGAGCACTACATTTTCAGTGAAGTCCAACTTATTGTCATGCAACAAAAATAAAAAAAATAAATTAATAAAATTCCCACATCACTACCCTCATTTTCAGTATAAATCCAAATTGTCATGAAAAAAAATGCTGCCATGTTGAGTGCCTCATTATCAACTTATCAAGCACAGAATTCATGCCCGTCAGAAGTCCACAAAATATCCAAACTTAGAAAACTTTTAATATTATGGGGCACAGATGCCATATGGTTTACAATCTGATAGTTTTGAGTGTAGTTTTATAGCACGGGCTACACAAGTTTTACTTCAATGCATATCAAACTGTCATCCAAATATGTCAGTTTCACTTACCACTGCTGAAGGTGAAACTGGTTTCACTTTTGAATTCAGGCAGTAGGCCTAACCTGTAAGAATATTATAGAATCAGAGCAACATTCATCCATCACATACAAAGTAAGATGTTAATATGGCTGTTACAATGGCTGTCACATGACATCATAATCAGTGTAACTTCATCCTTCCTGATGATACGAATGAAACATGTTGGAGGGAGTATTCTGTGTTGTGTTTTGTTTTGAGTTTTATATACCAGTATATATTTACACAAGACATTAACATGGGCCTCTGAAAGCAACTGAAATAAGTACACGATGTCAATACCTCTCCCACTGGAATATTGGCTGTTTCACCTGGTGTAGTTCTGTCCTCATGGGTGTGTTCATTGACCCTGGAACAAAGATCCTGACAATAACACACATCTACACCTTATCTTCACTGATCACATGGTACAACTGCACAATCACTGGGCCAGTTGAAAACTTTCATAAATTTCTGATTGTTAACAATTCTTAAACATGTCTGGAAACATACTTTTGACATTGGCAATGTTGTGTTTCTCAAGTTGGTTAATTCAGTATAATTAATAATGGTCTTGTCAAAGTATTCTCAAAACCAGTCTTCTTTCAATGCCAGTTATACAGAGAATCTCACCCAAGTGCCTTCAGAGATATATCTAGACAAGCTGATAAAAGACAAGCTGATAAAAGTTACAAATATTTGAGGCTTGTCGAGGATAATAAATTTTTATCAACAAGTCTATATATATTTGAGCTTGGAACACACGAGGGTGAGATCTGTTTATCATCCGAAATCATTTGTCCAACTTTTTTGGTGTGTAAAGAGTAATATACAGTGTTTTGAGTGTAAGAGTACAACTACAGCTTCAGTGGCAAAGAGATTAATGATGTCAATTGATTGTGACGTCATGGTAATTGATCATGTCACAATCGACTGCAAAGCATTGTGATGCAATTAACTGTAGTTGCTTGTTCTCACACAAGCCATATCTGGGGGTATCAGTGGCCCAGTCGTTGAGATGCTGCAATTCACAGATGGATGCAATGGCAGTGGGTTCTCATCACGGTTCCACCTGATGTTTGACCCCATGTTTCCAGGTTTGTCAGCACCATACCCGTGCTCGTGGGTTTCACCAAAGTGGTAAATGTCCGAGACCTGCATCATTTCGGGCTATCCTCCCACACTAAGCTGACAAACCGTGTAGCACCCGAAAAAATGTTCAAAGCAGCGTTAAACCCATCTCACTCACTTACTCAGCCGAGCCATATCTCATGTGGAAGCCAGTTATAGATGATAAATTACATACATATTATGAAAACTGAATCCTCAGACATCATTTATATGTGGTAATAATTAATTGGCACTATTTAAGCATGGTAATATTGAGGATTCATCCCTATTGTTTGGACTGATGCGAGGCTGATACCAAGATCCACCCTTCAGCCGAGGACTTCCGACTCACCAGGCAGCAGTGAAGAGAAGGTCTGTTCTGTCACACGGCCGCCCTGCATGGCATCACTCAATACATCCCGGATCTGCAATAGCAGAATGTGACACTTTAACACCATCAGATCAATGATGTAAAGCTAACGTTTGAAAGATGATAACCATGTGTTATATATAATGACCAGGTTTGTCTTCCTGAGACATAACTGAACGTAACATGGATGTGATAACACATTGTTCACCTTCTTGTCAGCAGCCCCAGTGAGGAGAGCATAGTAGAATCTGGCCTTGTCCTGAACGTCAATGTCCAAGAAGTGTCGCATGGTTTCATGGAGCAGGTCGCCAAGTTCTGTGGAGATGCAAGATGGTCATAGGACTTACACAATATTGTTAGAATATCTGCAATGAAGAAACTGATTTTCTGATTTCAACAAAATGTGAGGTTCAGGGAGCTGGGTTTCACCATCTTCCCGAGGCATGGGATTTAACTGACTATAAATGTCCAGTTTCCACCTTTCCCCAACTAGGCTGGAATAATGGAGTCATATTTTGGCTGGACTAACGAATCTATGCATAGTCAGATCCAAATCGCGTAAAGAAATTGACATCTGGTTTGTCAACTGCCGTGCAATTCTCAGCAGTTTGCAGGATTTTACAAAGAATGTATACCGTCAATTTATATTTGCCTGCCCTTTAATACGGGTACTGAGTGGTAATATAAATATATTACCCGTGAAGATTCCTTCTGTGGGATGGTTCAGCAGTACACTTCTAACAACAGCCAGTATAGCATTGCCAAGGTGCCAGCTGCACTGGTCCAAACTAACAGCCCGCTCCGCCACAGACAGGAGGTACGTCATTGTAGGCTGCAGAGGAAACAGCTGATTAAGAAAACATGTCAAACTATGTCCTTGTCAGAAAGAAAGTTTCAACTGCTGTCAATCATACTAGAATCTTTTGATGCAGCCCTTATGTAATCAGCATATACCTTATTTCAGGCATTCTTAAAATTAGAACAAAAATGCTGTTTTATGAGCTCTAAACAGTACTTTCACTACAAAATTGGACTAACATGAAAAAAAACACCATAATTCTTTCAAACAGGTCTTAAAATAATACTGTCAATATGAATTTTTCCTGCTCATTTCTTTTCTTTTGCGTCGACACCATAAAGGGAGACAATTATTTCCCCCATTTGCTCATGTAGCTGTTGTTACAGTTTATTGTGTTTAAACATATTCAGTTATAAGTTATCTTAAACATGTTAAATGAAAGTACTTACAAGTGGGCTGATATCTGCCTCTTTAGCTGATGTCTTCAGGACAAGGAGGTAGAACTGAAACTGTCTGAGAACATCTTCGGCAGGCGATGACAGTACTTGCTTGTGTAGGGAGGACAGGATATTCAAGTACACCACACTGGAAAGACAAACATTCAACATGACGTACAACTCAAAAACAGTTGATTATGGGATTCCATTTCCAAACTATCTCATTCTCAGAACAGCTAGGCAAAACCCAGTTCTCAATGTGGGGGCAACTTTCTGTTTTGATGCTAAATGCACATTACTATTAGGAATATTTATGATGCATAACAGATAAATCTGACTGACCACATAGGAACTTGGAAATCTCTTTATCTTCCATATGAAGAAAATCTGCATTTGTAATAGAAATAGGTAACTTATATGTAACTACAAAATAGAGAACATGGTACAATAGTTTACCCGGTACTCTAACCAAAGAATTTTGAACTTAGATATTTTGCCGATTGCAGACTTGTGACTCTCATAAGACTATGTTAAAGAATGCATATAGGTGTTTGTAGTGTCACAATCACTCTGGACCTTTTACTTCCAAATACATGTCTGCATTAAGTCAATCATAACTCCATAGACTTACAACAGTCCTAGTCAAGGGCCAATCCAGCATCTTTAAAAGGGAGGGGTCCAAAATATCAAAATCGTCTCTCAGTCAAGTTTACTGCCAACAACATACTACATTTGGTTTTCAAAAGAGGGAGGGGGGTGTTGACTCCCTGGATTCCCTCTGGATCGGCCTAGGCTAGTGATGGCTTTGTTGAGTGGAAGATTAGTACGATGGGACTAAGCTTCACAAATAACCATAAAGCAAATACTTTTTTCCTTTAAACAGTTGTTAAGAAAGTCCAATGTTATGTGACAGTGTGACATACGTGTCTGCAGCCTGGTCTCGCACACACTGCAGGAAGTTAAGCACCAGGGGGATCAGCCTCGGGTAGCTGCTCAGTACTGTCTGGCAGATTCTGAAATATAGCAGGTTTTATTCAACATTAGCAAGGAGCGTCAGAGTGGCTCACTTGTCATGCCAAAGGTCTTGGTTCGATTCCTGTAATGGGAACAATGTGTGAAGCCCATGTCTGGTATCCCAATCCATGAGTGAGTGAGTATGGTTTTAAGCCGCTTTTAGCAATATTCCAGCAATATCACGGCGGGGGACACCAGAAATGGGCTTCACACATTGTACCCATGTCGGGAATCGAACCCTGGTCTTCGGCATAAAATAAGGCTTTGCTTTCACTCAACGATGAGGGTGGTTATGCCAACCACTTGAGGAATGGTAGAACCAATGAGTAAATAGGTTTTGGGAATACAAAAACTCTGCACTATTTCAACCCTACAAAGTTGCAGCATTATAGGCCTGGTGACATAAGAGTGATTTTAAACTTTTGCACAACGAAAAACATGCCATGACATAAACTCAATACTTTAATTAAGGAGAGTAAAACTAGTTAAAAATAGCGCCATTGTAGTTCACCTGGATAAGTCAACAGTCTCAAATGTCACAAGAGAGAAATTTTGAGATAATTTAAGAGCATTACCATACATTTTGTGCAGAAGTGGCTGAGCAGCAGCTTTAAAGAGGTTTTTCAATATTGATTACTGTTGGAACTTCTTGAACAAATTCACGTTTGAACAAGCATATGATTGTTCAGCTCCATTGGTTAACTTGCTTCTGAGGAGATGCATTCTGAGGGAATTTATGAGTATGGTTAAATTCCCATGGTCAAATAAAAGTCAAAATTACATATACAGAACATATGTGTTGAGGCCCACTGCCAATGATACACACACCACATTTCATGACAGTCTGAAACAAATGTTAGATTAACAGCAATGAGAAGTTCCAGCTTGCAGTATGGTTAAAGTGCAAAGGTCCAATCAAGGGAAAACTTTAAAATATCGAAAAAAGGGATCATATATTATTATGTTGAGCCCCACTGCTAACTACTCACATACCAAATTTCATTACAGTTAGAACGAAAATGTCCTAGTAATGGTTATGAATAGTATTTTCAATATGGCTGCCCTGTTGGTCATATATAAAATTGGGTTAAAACCTCAAGAGAAACTTGGGGTGTCATCATTGGTGAAGTTTCAGTTTCATTCATCCAGTGGTTTCTGAGGAGAAATATTTACAAAACACAGACAAAGAAGAAACAAGCCACGACATGAGCTCACTTGACTTTCAGTCAGGTGAGCTAAATATCATTTAACTTCTAAAACATTGTAGAGGTATGTCAAACTTTGTTTGGGTTGCATTCCATAAACAAAATCTGTACTGCATATCAATTAAATAGATGTTTTCATTGAAAGTTGTGAATATAATGGATTTGAATAAAACCAACTGCACATACAACATTGAATGTCTGAGTCTGAGCATTCTTTTTTGGGAAATTAAATTTCGTAAAGCTCAGTCATGTGCTTAGTAGTAAAAATTATTAAAAAGATTGCTTAAGGATGCTAGTGGACAAGAAAATAAAACAGTAACCATCTAACTTTAAAGTGAGAGAGAAAGAATATATTCATTAAAATTTCACATATATGCAAGTTTAAGAAACAGAGTACCTACTTGATAATGTTTGTGGCTATATCCTGTGAGCAGTGTTTGGCCTGGATGTTGTAGAGACAGCGGTATAGTGAGACAGCCACCTTGTGTTCACCAGTACAAACAGTCAACTTCTTTAAGTAAGTGAGGCTAGACAGCAGGAGGGACAGCTCCTCGGAACCTGACAGTGTAACAAGGTCTCACAGACTTACATGGGCACAGGATTAAATTATCCTTACTTTGAAATCCCTGAGGAATCAGAAGATGTCAAAGAAAAGCATTGATTTATTCAATGGTGGTAAATAAAGAAGCCACTCCGGGGCAAGTGAGATATGAGCAGTTATCAACAAATTGCCTGTCTCAGTCTTCTGCCGAAGCGTAATATCCCATAGGGAGCCTGACATCTGACAGCGGCAAAACAATGAATAACACATGAAGGGATATGTGCATATTAGGCAAGACAGCTCAAGATGAGAAACAGTGACTGGACAGAAAAAGGTTACAAATATTTTACAGATAAGGTTCAAACTTTTGTCACTTCCCTGGAACAAAACCAAAAGCCAGCTCTTATGTATTACATGTACTTGATTTACAAATTTTGATTAACAAGAGTTTTGATTGAAACAAAATACAAATTAAACACTTAAACCTCTTGACCAGTAAGTTGAAATACAGAAAACAAGTCAAAGGGTTCCTCCTGTTCCTATTTAGTTTAATTTTAAAAGAAAACAGAAGAATGTTTTTTAATTTTATTCCAAATTTGTGAAATCCCGGGGTGAGCTGTGAATGAAGAACGGTAGAAAGGCTCTGTAGCTCATTGAATTATGGTGTCATATAAGGCGGACTGGAATAATGTGTGAAGTCTTAGAAACACCAGAGCTGAAATCATTCATACAAAGTTTAGCAATGTGGGCCTTGTAGTGTCAGAGATGAACAAATTGTAAAAGCTAACACTGGACGAACTACTGGTTGGGCAACTGGAGGATAGACAACTCACCACAACATAAGCTCACTTGACCTTCAGTCAAGAAGTTCAAACACAAAAATACTGATGAACATCCCCACTTGCCTGTTACAATTTGAAAAGATGTCAAAGGCTCTGTGATTATTTTCTCCTATCATGTATATGAATTGCTGTGGTGAACAGCAGTGTATACCTGTGTCTGCCTGAAGTTGGGTGCAGATGTTCAGGGCGGTCACCTTCCCAACATGGAGGTCGACTGAGTCAAATACTGACGGTAGCAGCCTCCACGACAGCTTTTCTCTCACGTGACCCATAACAGTGCTGTCTTCCTCATCCTCCAGCTGCAAGGGACCAACCACATACAACACTTGTTAGTCCAAGGAATGTTCTTATCCAGGATACATGGATATCTTGGCATCTGTCAACAATTAATATTTTACAGGAATCCAACTTCTATATAACTTCTATACAACTTTCCAAGCAGAAACTTGATACATTGTTGAAAATAGTTGGGACATATGCCCACCTTATTGAGAATGCTAGTTGGGTTGAAAACATTTGAATTTTCAGAATATAACAGCCATTTATATATCAATAACAAGGTGTACATGTGAGTGAGTGAGTGAGTGAGTGAGTGGGTGTGTGTGGGTGTGTGTGGGTGTGGGTAGGGGTGTGGGGGAAGAGAGAATCAGGGGGTGACATAAAATATGACAGTCTCCAGGGGAGTGACATTTTATAATAAAACATGAAGTATTTTTTAGAGAGAGTGAGTGAGTGAGTGAGTGAGTGAGTGAGTGAGTGAGTGAGTGTGTGTGTGTGTGAGTGTGTGTGTGTGTGTGTGTGTGTGTGTGTGTGTGTGTGTGTGTGTGTGTGTGTGTGTGTGTGGGTGGGTGGGTGGGTGTGGGTGTGGGTAGGGGTGTGGGGGAAGAGAGAATCAGGGGGTGACATAAAATATGACAGTCTCCAGGGGAGTGACATTTTATAATAAAACATGAAGTATTTTTTAATGGGGAGGGTCATCCAAAGTATGACAAGCACTAGTGAAGGGTCATTATTTACAGCACACTAGTGCGTCAAAAAACTCTGACATTCTCATTACTTTGGGGTTTAATTTCATGACAATAGTATATCATATAAAGGCTTTATCCTGTTACACAGTCAATCCCAAAGGATCTTTTAAGAAACTCTTCTGTAGGAAATCCTACCAGGCAGTATCCTTTCAACCACTGAAGAAATATGAGCCTGTGGGCAGGGCTTATGGATTTTTGATTGACAGCTGTCACTAGCCTTGTCATCAGTAATTTCTCCTCAGATGATGTCAGGATCTCCCCTGAGTACTCTCTCTGAAACACATATCACAGCCAACATCAAAACAATAAAACAATCAAAGTGACACAAATAAAATTATTCAACAAATGATTAACTGTCAATCTGACAAGGCGACATCTATTTCAATTTAGTCAATGTCAATGTCAATGTCACATGGACAATTATTCATAAGTGTCTTAATTTGAGTAGATTCTTGTAAAATTTTCCCATTCGGAATATTCTATGGTAATACGTTACCACTTGTTATATGGAGGCTGTTGTCTCCCACAACTGCTCTTATAGCAAAATCTACGACAGAGATCTCAATTACCTCATGCAGCACATGCGTAGCCACCTCAGCTGCCATGTGACACCCTTCACTCTTGTCTCTAGCGAGAGCAAGTGCTCAGGGGACGGTCGGGGGGGCAGCAGCCAAAGTGGTAACATATTACTATAGAATATTCCGAATAGGAAAATTCTACAAATTACATTAAGTTATATGTTACCACTTGTTATACTGAGGCTGATTACCACAGTAGGCGGTTGGGAGCACCTACAACCCGAACCTGACTGCTCGTGTTCCTTCCGACCAGCGGAAGTAAACAACAAGGCGGAAGCACTCAATGCGCATGCTCCCAACTTGCGTTACCCTATAGGAATACCAAAGCACTGTCAAGTGCATACCATAAGGCTCAATCGTCTTTGGTGACTCCAAACGGCCTCACTGGATAGTTATTTCATCGCCGCAGCGGAGGAGAACACAGTATCCGTGTGAGCTAAATCTTAGATCAGGTTAAACAGTCGGAAAGAGGGAAATTAATTTTATTCGGACCGTATATCCCAGAGCAAGCCTACTTCAAGTATGCATTAGGTGCGTGACCTAATTCCAGTATTTGTAAGCATGCATTACAAGGTTGGAATACACGACAGACAATTAAATACATTATTGTCAAAATACAAATAAGGACAAAACACACAAAAAGCGGCCCTCACCTGTGGTGTGGATGCGCTGGTTTGCGGGACCCCCACTCCTGTACCCACGGCAGTTGGAACATTGGAGTCGACCCTGATTGACCACCGTGTAAGGTCTGACGCCTGAGGAGTTCGGAATTGCGCTGGGCATACCCCTTAGATGACCTCTTGTGCCGCGACCAGCGGGCCAAGACGGTGCACACCCTCCACGTCTTCATCTGAAACCTTTCTGAGGTAATGATTGGCAAAAACCAAAGTAGAACACCAGTAACAACCTCTCAATATTCTGTGAACAGAGATATTGGAGTGTAGGAGTGTAGTAGCCAATGACTGTGGGTTCCCCCCAGTTTGTTGACATAAGACGCTACCGTCGTGTTGTCAGTCGCCAGCATGAGCCGGGCTTCGATGAGACGATGTTTCCACTGATTGACTGTGTTGATCACTGCCTTGAACTCGAGGCAATTGATGTGAAGACCTAGTTCGTCTGCGCACCACAGCCCCGAGCTCTCCTCCCCCTGGAAGGGCCGCATAGAGACTCCTGATAAGACGTTGCAAGGGACCGTCCACCACTCCAGATGCGGTTGGAGCCGATCTGGGAGGGCGACGGACACACTGTTCTCCTCCTTTGCTAACAACTGGATTAGAAACTGTCGCAGCGGGCGGAGTTAGAGACGACCCTGTTCGGTGCAGTCCTGGGCTGACACAAGTAGCCCTAACAGCTGTTCCCAAAAGTGAACCGTCTGTTGCACCGCTAAGACTTTGGCAATCATCACCTGAATCTTGTGCCACCGGTCTGGGGGGACAAAGAGGCGATGGGTCACCTTGTCGAACCGACCTCCGATGAACTTCAAGTTCTGTGAGGGGGTTAACTTGCTCTTGGGGAGATTGACAATCCACCCCAATTGCTCCAAGAGCTAAAGCGCGAAATCGAATTGACGAGACAGCACATCCGTCATCCGATTTGCCACTAGCGAGTCATCCAGGTACGCAAAGTACCTGACGCCCCTCTTGTGGAGGAACCCCACTATGGGGGTGGTTAACCGGGTGAACAGCCAGGGAGCGGACGATAGGCCGAATGGGAGTGCTACCCACTTGTTATGCCTGCCTTGAAAGACAAACCGGAGATACTTGTGATGGTCTGGATGGATCGGAACATGCAGATAAGCATCCTTCAGGTCGATCGAATCAAGCCAGTAGGTGGGCATGATCAGAGCTTTCAGGTCCGCCAAGGTCAACATTCTGAACTTGGTCGGCTTGTGCAGGTAAAACTCGTTGAATGACTTCAGATTGTGACTTCAGATCATTCTGAGTTCGGCACTGTCCTTCTTGGGAACGAGAAATATCCTTGAGTAAAACCCCGGTGTTATTTCTGGTAGGGCTAACTGCCGTTCCGCCCTCTTTTCCACCAACCTGCCGATGGCATCGGCCAGGATGGGAAGATCGGTTTCCGAACAGAAACCTTCCAACGGGGCAACGGTGAGCGGCGGATAGGCTTTGAGATCTAGCCGATAGCCGTACCGGATCGTGTTGACCACCCACGGGTCGTCGAACACTTGTTTCCATTTCTCCCAGTAAGTCTGGACTCTGCCGGTGCGAAGGCTTTCTCCAAGGAAGGCTTGATCCCGCGCAGCAAGGTTGATGCGGGGAAAGCCTTGTCGGAAGACTCCTCAAATACCTCGTCGGAAGACTCCTCAAATACCTCGGCGGAACCCACAGAGCCGTGGATTCCCATGGTACAGGCATGTTCTCAAAGAGGTCATATACCATAGCCACGCAGTCCTCAACCGATAGCGGGAGCAACGGTTCGGGGGAAGGACCGGTGACCCCGGAAGCCGCCGCTGTACTGGTGGACCCCGCATCCGAACCCATGTCCACCGAAGAGGCCGGGGACGGAACAGCCAGCGGCCTATCCTGAAATAAGGCTGCAAGCTTGGAGTCCACAAGTTGAGAAAGAAATGCTGTGACGGAATCCCGGGACAGCCCAAGGGCCGCAAAGGGATCCGCCGCAGCCGTGGACCCCGACCGGACACCACAGGGGTGGAAACAGCGTGGCCTGCAGCGCTCGAATGCCTCAGGCCCCAGACCCTCGCACAGGGTGCACCAGGTGTCCCCGCAAGGAACCCTGCACCGATTGTGGGGATCCCGAGAAGAGAGGAATTTACGGCACGCCCCGCAACTCCTGGTTGCAGGGGTAGAGGGGGTAGAGGGGGTGGAGGAAGGCGAGACTTCCATGTCCAACATTGTTTACTATGAACAAAGAGTAAGACATGGTTACAACACACACACCACAAATATTCACAAACGAACATTTTCACAAGAAAATAAACGAGCATTGTGAATATAGAACCTACACATATAGCATATAGAGAAATAGGTGATGTAAACCCCCAAAACATACTATAACAGGGGAACGTAAGACACAACATGCATATGAGACACCCCGCAAGTATATAGAAAAAATGGCGGGAAAAAAAGTGTAGTTACAGCAAACGCCCCGAATACACAGTTTATATGAGTCAATAAACAGTAATAAATATCACCAAAGGTTGGAGAAACAGCTGGAGCAAGCGAAGAGACAAGAGTGAAAGGTGTCACATGGCAGCTGAGGTGGCTACACACGTGCTGCATGAGGTAATTGAGATCTCTGTGGTAGATTTCGCAATTAGAGCAGTTGTGGGAGACAACAGCCTCCACATAACAAGTTGTAACGTATTACTTAATGTATTTCATCTGTATAAGTATTGCTAAAATAATTTGAAGGATTGAAACGGACGAGTCTCACCTGTAGATAGAGAACAATGTGCATAAGGCAAGGGTCCTGAGTGGCCATATGGTGAAGCATTAGAGGTTTAAAAATCTGAAAACATAAATGATACATGATAATCTTACATTTGACATATCTAACAAGGACTGTAAACATAGAGCCACATGGCTCTGAAGCTCACCTGTATTATGGAGAAATAATGGTGGCCATGTTTTAATTTGGGATCGCTCATACAAAATTTCAGCTCCATAGGCCTTGTATTTTTAGATGTCAAAAATGCAGAAGTTAACTAAGAACGGGCAATGTGCCATGACATAAGTTCATTTGATTTTCATTTAAGAAATAAGTGATAAGTAGGAGTTGTTTATCCTAAATAGAACACTACAGGGGGAATAAACCATGAGGGGTGCACGCAGCTCAGTTTACTTCTTATTTAAGATATCAATATTATTTACAGCCTCTTTAAGGATGTCAGGAAAACATATATGTAAAAGGTAAAACGCAGTGTCGGACAATTCCATTTTATGAACAGGGAGGCTAAGTATTTCACGGATATTCTCACAATTTTCAAGGCGATAGTATGTACCCAGCTACATCCATGGGGAACAACTCACCAGACACTACCCCCTCAAAAATAACCTTGGCCAATTCATTGTTTTTTGCGATTAATCGCATCTAATATATGTTCATACATATCAAAATTGAACAGGGTCATCATTTTCAGTTGAACTAGACACATTGACCATATCTGTCATCATATTCATGAATGCTAAATTTAATTTTGAAGTGACATTTGTATAAGTCTGTATCGTTTCTTTTAGTGAATTCATTGTAGAATGTACATATTATCCTATTGCTGAATGTTGATGTTATATAATACAGTGTTTCCCTACAAGGCCGTCAAAGCTGACATACTGTTGGTGAGATGCCGGGAGAGTGCTGTACAATGCCAGACAGTGAGGCAAGGATGTCCCACAGCCCTGCCGGGGTGAAGATGGTGCTGTGGTCCATGATGAAGGAGACAGCTGACAGCGTGTCACCAGGGCCACCTGAAACAGACACCATCCTCTCCATGCTGGCCTGAAACAGACATGCGAAATAGACATGAACATACCTGTCAATCATATCTATAACAGGGTTCGTGAAATAAAAACAATGTCAGGTAGTCAATGAGACCTGTGCTACAGCAAAATCACTGAAGCTGAAGAGTGAGTGAGTGAGTGAGTGAGTGAGTGAGTGAGTGAGTGAGTGAGTGAGTGAGTGAGTGAGTGAGTGAGTGAGTGAGTGAGTGAGTGAGTGAGTGAGTGAGTGAGTGATAAGGGTTCAATGCCGCTTTGCGCAGTACAATGTAATAGTTTTATCCCAGTGTGTCAGCTTAATGTGGGAGAAACCCCGAAGTGATGTAGGAGTTTACAACTTTGGCGCTACCAAACCTAGAAACATAATCGGGGCGAAAAAGGATTTGAACCCACAATCATAGGTTTCAAACATACCCAAGTGACGCAACTCCGCACAGCTAAATGCAGTGCCTTAAATGACTGGGTCCCCTTATGCTGAAGAATATACTGTTAGACAAATAAAAAGAGTAGTATTTCACACATATAAACTGATATACGCTGCCTTTCATTCTGTAAAACCATATTACACACGTTTGGTGACTAACAATTCATGTTTTCAATTATCCATTTGGACAATCACAATGTAAAAAAAGTATGGGACTGATTGATGACTACTTGTATTTGACTAGTGGACCCTTGTATTGGTCAAAACATGTATACCGGATAATGATCTGTTGAATAGTTCAGGGACTCATAAAATATTTGGGTTTTTGTGTGTGTGAAACTCATGGTTTAAATTTAATAATACTGATAGTTATATACCGGAGAGGAGATTTCAGCTTGATTTACTGTGCTGTAACAGTTTGAAAGAACCTTACCCTCTGACTAGTATCTGGGGTAATAGGACTTTCAGGTACACCAATATCACTGAAAATATAAGAAAAATTAATAGAAAAATGTTCAAAATTATTTTTGTGTGGCCAGCAATGTCCAGATTTAGGTCTACTCATTAAGATTGTGTGCAACTGTGTACTATAACATAGGCTCACTGAGAACCTGGATACAATCAACGTATTCCACAGAACATTCTTGTGAACCGAATTCAAAATCTTTTGTATTCAATGTCTGCTAAATATAAAATTAGTTTCAAAATGATATGAGGGGCGGTCGGGTAACCTAGTGGTTAAAGCGTTGGCTCGTCACACCGAAGACCTGGGTTCAATTCCCGACATGGGTACAATGTGTAAAGCCCATTTCTGGTGTCCCCCGCCGTGATATTGCTGGAATATTGCTAAAAGTGGCGTAAAACCATACTCACTCACTCAAAATGATATGAAGTTAGAGAAGATGATTTTAACATGATTTTCATAACATATAGGGCTTTTCTAACATGACTTGGTTTGCAGATATTTTCATGAAAAACCTTTGGGAGAATTGAGAACATAATTGAAAACAATTGAACAAAATTATTTCATGTTTTCTGAAATTCTCATCAGTCAGGTCAAATAAGGTCCTACTTTGAATTCAATTCCAACGTTTGTTAAACTTTGTATACAAATAAAAGCTAGGGTTTATAATCATTTAGACAATATGTCAATATCCAATTACACCATCATATCACTACCCCTACATAGAGATGAGTCACACACCCTGCCACATGGTAGAGCACAGTTGTTAGGAGTGTCACATAGTCCTGACACACATCGGACCGGTCCTGCTTCACTGCCTGAACAAGTCGATCTCGCCACCGCCACATCACACCCTGAAAAAACATTTGCTATAACCTCAAACATTTCTCTAGACAACAGCATAGGACAAAACTGGAATGGAGTGATACTTAAAAACAAACAGAGACCTTGTTTCTGTAATGGTTGGGTTAAACCATCCTTGAATTACTGTTGATTCTCCAAAATCTAATCTTCAATTTCTGCAAGGCAGACATTGTAGTTAATCATGATGTGATCATAATTTAAGACATGTGCGAGTTGGGGGAAGAGACGGTATGGCATTGAGGTTTGCTCCTGTAGTACTTGAAAATTGGGACCCCCTTAATCTTTAACTTTTAGTGCAATGACAAGGACCCTGTAACTTTCATGCTAAATATGAGACACTGCACATATTTAGCATATGGCTTCGCCAATATTTTAGTTTTAATTATTTGTGGTACAGCGGTTATACTGGTACCCCCATTTTCATGACTACCACGCCCATAAAGCATGACCGTGAGACCCCAGGACTCAAGTCGAAGAGCCCAGGTAAATAAATGATTTCTACTTTGGCTCCTCACCGGTGAGGTCAGCTCCAGCTGAACCATACACTGACATGCCACAGCCCTCAGTCTCCTGTTGCCGACATCATTCACTCTGGCAGCTATACTCCACAGGATTTCTATCAGTGATGCAGCTGGATCAGTTGGCTGAAATCATATAAGTATTATTAGTTGTTTTGAACACCTTCTAACAAAATAAAGGCATCAAATTTATCATACGACAATTATCAAAGGTGTTGTTTGATATTACTTTCAATAATTGGAAAATGTACTTCCAAATTTATATCATTTATACTAAATGTTTTATTCCAGTGCTAAATCATCATGACAGATTCAATTCAATAAATGAAATCTTACAATATTCTCACTGCTGACTAATAACGTTGTCACAGTGATGAGAAGCTGTGTGAGAAAGTTGGTGCTGTCATCTCGACTCTCATATTGACGGAAGATGCCAAACAGATTGGAAGCAACCTCATCTATACTGAAAACATGGTAAAAGGCATAATAATTACAAACAATTAGCCATCATGCATAAGCATCATTATGATCATGATATTTTAGTGAATTAACATCCAAGGGAAACATTTTCATTTAACAGTTTCAAAACTTATGGGGACTCACTTTTGGTCTAGATTTAGGCATTGTCATTAGTTGTTTGTGTCAAACTGAGATATTGACTGTAGTGTATGTGTTTAGGGTAATCAACAATAAGAGCAATGTACATTATTTAAGTCTAAGTCAAAGTTGTTGCCATGGAAACTTGAAAATATATTTTTTTAAATCCCAAACTATCACAAGGCACCACTTCACCACTAGACCTATCTATGTGCCAAATTTAGTTAAGATATCTCTCATGATTTTTGTGTTCTGCTCCGGAAATGAAATGTGACTGACGGAATGACAGACGGACAGCACCCATTCCTATATCCCCCTTCCACTTAATGGAGGGGATAATAAAATTTGAGCTCACAGACAAAGTTGGTTCTGAATGACTATAATCAAAACAATTTGAAATATGTCCCATATTTGTTAGGTCTCTCATCGGTCTGTGTCTAGTTTCCCACTGGCCCTTGTCTAGTCTTGATTGGCCTCTACATTTCCATCGACCCATTTCCATAGTAAATTAGGGTATTATGTGATGCACAAATATGCATCCAGTATGCACAAAATTTGAGACTGGGCACTGAAATACAATATACTGTGTCCAGAGGGACACACAATAATATTCATTGTACCTACCGCACACCAAGAGCTGTAATTATAGAAACACCCAGTACACTACACTATTTCATTACTTTACAGGACCCTCATAATGCCTGCAAGGACCCTAAAACTAATTGTTGTATAATGTTTCTTCTTTTGTAATTGTTTGTCTTATTTGCAGTGGTGTATAAGAGTTGAGTAGGGGGTATATGGGGGTTTCATCCCTTCCAAATGTAATGTTGGATATCATGGGTTAGCATTTGTAGTTACAGAGACCATGTATATGCTTCCAGTTATCAATGCAACATGAGGAAGGGTACCGTGGCAACACACAAGTCTCCCAATTCACTAATCACCTCTTTGCGTCCAGAACATCACCCCCACAATCTTCAAGCACCCTCAGGAATTCTGTTTTTATTCCAATATCCACTGCATCTTCCACCATCAACTGTGAAGACATAACCAGTGTAGCTGCATTGCATTTTAATCTACAATTTACACTGCCATCCGCAGTGTCTATACTGATAATCAAATTATAGTCTGTGGGTTCCGGCTCTGTGTGTAGCAGTTTCCAATGAAGGTCTATCCTAAAATATGCTGAATCAAACAATTTGACCTGAGTTCTGCTAACCTGACACAGCAACATAGAGAATTTCCTTCATACGCAATTTGTACATATCTTTTGAATAATCGTGAACTTTGTTCAAAACTTCATAATCATGCAAAAAGACCTGACACTGGCATTGATAAAGACCTGACACTAATGTGACAAAATAGACCGTATTAAAAACAGCAATGATCAGCTGACACTGCTGGTCGTTATAAGGAGGTGGAACTCGGCGAGGGCCCGAGAAATACTGAATAAGAAGTTTCCAAGACGATTTATCCCAAACTCTCACTTTAAGCATTTGAAAAACAAAGTTTTCATCTTCAATCAACTTTTCAGTCGTTCCCTGTGCAACATGCTGTCTGATACTGGCGACTATTTGCCTGATATCGCCCAAAGCAGACGAGGAAATACGACTAGCAGACATCTTCAGCGTGAAGGTATGGAAGTAACAAGGGAGCAGTCATTGTGTTATACTTTGGGGAGTAATCATTGTCTAAAACTACAATGTACATGACAAGTTAGCTTAATAATCTCAATGATCTCAGGGAAACCAACAATTACATTTTGATTTCAGTGTTTTACCAGTTACATTCACAAATTATACGATTCCCGGATTTCCATAATGGTTGGTGTGCAAGGTTAAATCATCTGTAAGTTACATGTTGTCAAATCAAACATAACGATAGTAAATTTAACCCATCATTAGAATGCTTTGGACGTAGGGTTCGTGTTTGTGGGCATTCTTTAAGACGTATGTGGCAATGGCAGTCGATATTACCTTCCCCTGGACAAAAACAAGTACGTTCCATCATACACAATCAAGGTGTTTTGGGCGGGGAATGTGTTTTGATAAATGGGTTTTTGCCTATCCTCAAAACAAAGTAACCAGACATCTTTAACTGAACATATTCTGAATAGAGAAATAAACATTGATGTAGACATAAATAAACATTGAATTAAACGAAAATAATCACGACAGACAACGTTTAAAATAGCACAAAAATCAGACATTGTAATCACAATATAAGGGAATACATACCCAATGGGGAAACATTATTTTCTAACTATCTGAATACCTGTCTTTGTAAAATAACTATTTACATAGAGAGTGGGTATTTTAATCATGGAAATGTCTGATTATGTTGGATATAGCTGCGTGTCAGTTACCCATGTTATAAATAGTGATTATTTAGGCTGCCATATAAACATGCACTGTTGTCCCGTCAGTCCCACAGAGAGACAATTTGCGAAGAACCGCCACTCGTATGTGTTCCCGCAGCGATATAGCTGTAATATTGCTAATATTTCCCCTCACTTTCGAGGCGCGGATAATGCTTTTATGAAAAGAAGTGATTCTTTTTATGATTCATTTTATAATCGCAAGGTAACATATACAGTTGCCGCCAAGCAGTTTCCGTTTGGTGGTCGTATCATTATATTTGTAAATAGAATGTATGTGAGAAAGATAGTGTATGCCTATTAAATATAAACAAATATTATTACTCACTGGATATGCACACACACACAACACACACACACACACACACACACACACACACACACACACACACACACACACACACACACACACCTATATTAAAGTATATGGTCGGTAGGAGCGTTGGTTCGAAGATCCGGGATTGATTGGATACACTGGGATACATCGTGTGTTAAGGCCCAAGTGTTTTGGGTGGATTTAATATGCCGATGGAAAAATAGTATGCATTGTTAGATTGTGAATAGGTTATAATACATGGCTAACGGAAACTAAATTCAGGTGGGAAACTCACCCGACATTATCTGATTGTTAGAAGCCCGAGTATTTTGAGAAATCTTGTTTCGTGAATTTAGTATTAAACAGGTTTTTTCAATTCAATTCAATTTAATTCTTTATTGTATGAAAGCAACAGGCCCATATACAACGGAGTTACATAACATATTTTATAAGATACAAAGTCAAGGTAACAATTCACTTCGTAACACGTTTTGTACAAAGCCATTTGATTTTGTGTTAGAAGATCCTTGCAGGACAGTAATGAAGACAATGTTAGAGCATTAAAATGAGATAGAGATCACTGCGGTAAGTACTTGTTTCTTAGATTTTCGTATATAGGGCAAATAAACATAAAATGGTATTCATCTTCGACAACACTGTCACAGAATGGGCATAAACCTTAGGGATTTCTCAATAGATGAAAATCACGCTATGTTAATTTTTTGATCATTCAGGCCAAGTCTAAACCAAATAATGATGTTACGAAAATTCCTGTACCGTAAGTTTGATAAATAAGATTCCGGTTCAAGCAATGACTTGAAGTGGCGATACCTATCATATCTTGAACTTTCGTAAATATCTGAATGCCATTTCTGATGAAACATATCAATGGCACACATGCGAAAGTACTTAATGAAAACATTTGCGTTACCAATTGTCTGCGACAGCCGAATGAAACCAAAGCCATGTGTAAAAAGCAACGTTCGTATACAAGAAGCCCATGTGTTCTTTCCAAGACTATCGAGGTGTACAAGTATATTGTAGGCTTTCTTAGGTAAACGGTGTTCAGGCATAATTATTATTTTACACCAATACTTCAAACAACGAGTGTAAGATAAACTAGTGTCCAAAAGAAACGATACCAACTTATTTTCAAAATTGTTTTTTTACTAAGTGAATTGTCAAGTATGAAAACATGCCAATTCGTATTGCTCATCCCAAACACAGCATAGTCGATAAAAAATACCGGGAACACGTGATCACTTCCGGGAAAAAACGTAAATTTCGTGAAAGTGACATTTCCCTCTCTAGCATGTTCTGCACGTGCAGAAAAACTGACAGGTATAAAACGGCTGATCAGACACGTTGATATCACAGCAACAAAAAGAACACAAGATATGCCACGTTTGACAGCCATCGAGAGAGAGAGAGCCGTTGGAATGGTCCAACAAGGAGCGTCACACGTCGACGTCGCCAGAAAGTTGGGCTGCGCACGCATCACTATCACCAGGTTGATGCAGCGGTTACGTCAGACAGGTCAGATGTCAGACAGGCCCAGGAGTGGAAGACCACGAGTAACCACGCCCCGTGAAGATCGTTACATCCGGGTATTACACCTGAGGAACCGCACCGTAACAGCGACGTCCACGGCGGCTACAGCACTGGGACACAGGATCAGTCGACAGACCGTCTACAGGAGACTACGGCAGTATGGTATCCGGCCACGTCATCCCTACCGCGGACCGCTCCTGACGCCTCGACACCGGAACAACAGACTGATCTGGGCCAGGCGAGCTCGACGTTGGCAACGGCGGGACTGGGCACGTGTTATGTTCTCTGATGAGAGCAGATTCCTCATCTTCAGAAACGATGGACGGCAGCTTGTATACCGACGATTTGGTGAACGTTTGGCGCCTAACTGTATCCAACAGGTCCGACCGTTTGGAGGTGGAGGGTTAATGGTTTAGGGTGGCATATGTGGTGACGTCAAAACGATGCTTGTCGTAATTCGTGGAAACCTGAATGCACAGCGTTATCTTGATGACATCCTACGGCCTGTTGTGGTGCCCTTTATTCGGCAACAGCCTCGTGGACTCCTTTTCCAACGTGACAATGCAAAGCCACACAGCAAGATTGACACAGAACTTCCTTGCCAACGCCAACGTACAGGTTTTGCCATGGCCCGCATGTTCACCGGACATGGATCCCATCGAGCACTTATGGGACCACCTCGATCGGCAAATCCGACGTCGCCGTGTGCCTCCAGTCAACGTCCAGGACTTGGAACGATGTCTCCTCGAGGAATAGCAACGCATCACTCCCAACGTCATCAGACGTTTGACGTCATCAGTCCGTAGGCGTGTTCTGGCATGTATTGATGCTCACGGTGGACATACCCGCTACTGACTTGACTTTGAGACGTGTGGTGTGACATTTCCCGTTGTTTCTGTGATCAGTGCTCTAACGAAATGTTCATTTTTCGACCCCACCCATCTTTAAAGGCTTGTCATATTGGTTGTACAGATTTTATTGAAATAATTTTTTTGTACAGATGTTGTGAAAGGATTTCTCAAAAGCATAACACCAATCCTAAACTTCTGCATTGTTTAGTTTATCTTTTATGTCGTTGCAAACAGGTGGTATCGTTTCTTTTGGACACTAGTTTATAATGTACAATGGGATTCTCCCGCATTCTCCATAAACCATATTACTTGGTGTTGACATACCAACATTCAAAAACCTTTTACAAGCGAGGAGATGAACCTTTTCAAATGTATAGAACTCTTTACAACCCCATATCTTAGACCCATATAGTAAAACTGGTTGTATTTGAGAATCAATTAATTTAAGATACATTTTCGGTGAAATAACTCCAAGCTTAGAGATAACAGAGTGAAGTTGTAACAGAGCTTTCTTTGCTCTGTTTGTGAGATTAATTACAGACATATTCACATTCAGTGTATGGGTAAACAATATGCCAAGGTATTTGTATTCATTCACAACATTAATACATTAACCTTAAAACAACATTTCTCTCTTGCGGCCACTCGACCACTTCTACGAAATATAACAATATCTGTTTTATCAAGATTAACACTAAGTTTCCATTTATCTGAATATTGTTAAAGTATGTCAAGCTGCTTCTGTAGACCAATCATAGTACTAGACATCATCTGCAAAAAGTAGCATGAAAAGTTCTAATATGTCAGGGAAGAGCTGGACGCCATGTCTACCAGACTGCATGATATCAACATATAACTCATTTATAAAAAAATGTGATAGGTATGGGACTCAAAACACATCCTTGGCGTAAGCCTATCGGACAATAAAAAAAGTCACTTTTTGTATCACCATAGCGAACACATAATTTTACATCTGCATCCATTGATTTAACAATGGCAAGCATTTTGCCTCCTAAACCATTATTTTTGATGATAGCACGAGCTTAAAATACATAGTGGGTATATTGCAAAATCCCTTACCACTGCCAGAGTTCTTAAATTCAGCGATACCACTGGACAAGGGACAGGTCATGAAGGGGTAGACCACGTGTGACCACCCCACAGCAAAACCGCTTCCTGACTGGTACGTCATCGGCCTTGACGGGACTGGGGCGCGCATCAAGATGCAGTGTCAAGACGATTATATGCAGATGGAGAGATCACTTATTTTCTAGGATGCACTCAAGAGATTCACCCTTTTGGAGGCGGTGGCTTCGTGGCGTTGGGCGGGATTTATGGTGAAGGGAAGACACGTCTTGTCATCATCCGGGGAAATTTCACGCTGAACGTTACAGGAATATCTTTCTGCAGCCAGTTATTTCCCTTTCTCGGGAGATACTGTTCCAACAGAACAATGACAGGCCCCCACACTGCTCGAATATTCCAGGACTTGCACAACATCAATAACGCACCGGTGTTGCCCTGGCCGACATGCTCACCCGACCTCTCACCGGTGTTGCCCTGGCCGACATGCTCACCCGACCTCTCACCGGTGTTGCCCTGGCCGACATTCTCACCCGACCTCTCACCGGTGTTGCCCTGGCCGACATACTCACCCGACCTCTCACCGGTGTTGCCCTGGCCGACATACTCACCCGACCTCTCACCGGTGTTGCCCTGGCCGACATGCTCACCCGACCTCTCACCGGTGTTGCCCTGGCCGACATACTCACCCGACCTCTCACCGGTGTTGCCCTGGCCGACATGCTCACCCGACCTCTCACCGGTGTTGCCCTGGCCGACATACTCACCCGACCTCTCACCGGTGTTGCCCTGGCCGACATGCTCACCCGACCTCTCACCGGTGTTGCCCTGGCCGACATACTCACCCGACCTCTCACCGGTGTTGCCCTGGCCGACATACTCACCCGACCTCTCACCGGTGTTGCCCTGGCCGACATGCTCACCCGACCTCTCACCGGTGTTGCCCTGGCCGACATACTCACCCGACCTCTCACCGGTGTTGCCCTGGCCGACATGCTCACCTGACCTCTCACAGGTAGAACATGTCTAGGATCATCTTGGTCCACAGATGGACAACGCCCAAACCCGCCGAACAACGTACCGTGAAGATTCCGGGTTAGAATTGCTCTTCAGCAACTCAAGCTTGTCGTAACAGGCGACTAATGGACACAGACCCAATCTGACAAAAAGGTAACATCTGATGCAAAATTCATAACGTTTTCCCGTTTTCTCGATGGGATCGTTGGTTTTCGAAAGTACACAGTCCTATTAAAATGTTATTCCCAAATTATATATTTCCAACGGGGTCTCTGCAGCCCTGTACTATTACTTAAACGGATGATGTCTTAAATCAGTATTACGTCACGACAGAACAAAACGCTCAGCGAAACAGAACAATGTAGGATATTTCTTTAACCTATTTGAAGGAATCTCCAGTGTGAGCGACAGAATAATTTGTACAAGCATAGTTATCTTCTATACACCGTAACATTAAAACTTCCAGATTAATTGAACGTCAAAAATAAAGTTCTCGATTTGTAAATGCAATTTATATAGCATATACCAGTATCCGCGTTGATTTTATGGATCGGGTGGTCAGGTCGATGACATGGTTCAATGCGCTTCGTCCAGCCTGACAGCGCGGGATGTTGTACATAATAACAAACATCGGTGTGTCTGGCCAAGATTCGATTATTTACAGGCCGCCGTGATTTTGTTAGAAACTATCGCTGAGGACGGCGTAAAACAACAACAACTAAAGATAGATCGTAGAAGTGAGTCCGTGACGGAATGCGCTCTACTTCGCTATGTTTTTCATTGAGCCTGACCAGCGGATCCTGGCATCAAGAGGCCGTGGCAGCTTTACATCTCGGACCTCTGGCTCGCCGAGCCCTCTGTATCCTTCACATTACATCTCAAATTCCTTCTTTTAATATTTTTATATTTGTTGCATTCCATATCGTTTTTACAAACAGAAAAACACCATATGGCTTCAATGTTACAGAAAAATTAAATGATGACATGACATGATGACCAAAATTTATAAAATCTGTCTAAACTCCCACTCATAGTTGCTGTACATTTGGAGACGAAATACAACTGCTTGAGTTCATTCTGGAAGATCTGGAACGTATGAATATGCTTTGTATCTTTACGTGAGAAAATAACATTTTTGCAAAGAATAATTATAAGGTTTAATGGGTCATTATACTTCTGAATTGGTATCCAAGGAAAACATGTTGTTTGGTGATATTTACTTTGATATGATCGCTGGTACTTAGCCAAAGTTCCAGAGACGTCCAGATCATTTTTACTTTGGTGCAATCCCCAAACAAGTGTTCAGTCGTTTCTTTTTTGCAAACAAGTAGTTTGGTACTCAAACAAGTGGTTTCATTTAGGCAAAACAAGAGATTTTCAAAATTATATTTCTGCCGAGGGGAGTTAGGTGTCGAAGTGACCAAGCTGACATTAGTGCTTCAAAATGCGGTCAAAGGAACCTTGGATCGAGTTTAGTGTCCACTGTGGACATAGCTTAATTCTTGATTATTTGTTCACCCTATTCAAATAAGCCGTGTCTTATCAATGTTTACTTTTAGTCCTGAGAAGCGTGGATAAACATTAAGTACTTGTTGTACTGCGTGCAGACAGCGTTCAGATCCATCTAATAGACAAGTTGTATCGTCTGAAAACTGTTGTATGAGGAATTCGGCGTTCCCCAAATTTATTCCTTTTATATATGCATTATTTCTGATCATTATTCCTAGTATTTCGGCACACAGATGAATATATATGGTGAAATCGGATCTCCGGACAGCCCCTAAAGACACAAAACATATCTGTTCCATAACCATTTAGCTAATACATTTGATTGACTTCCTTCGTAAAATACAGTCATCTATCTGCGAATTGCATATCCAAAATTAAAGAAGCACAACGTTTCATCAATGAATGTCCAATTGACTGCATCGAAGGCATTTTCAAAGTCAGTTGGTAGCAGTAATCCTGGTATTTGAAAAGTGTCTGTTCCATCAAGTCATAAAGTAGTCTAGTAATCTCACCCATGTATCTTCCAGACCATAAGCCTTTTGGGTCTCCATCTTGCAATACATCAAGAACTGGTTTGATTCTTCGCGATGTTTTTTAAGTGATGCATTTTATAGAACACTGATAAAAGAGAGATATGTCGCCAATTTTTCAAATATGCTTTGGTTTGCCCCCTTTGGGAATTCAGGCAATGAGACCTCGTTTCAGTGACGTTGATAATTCACCTTTCTTATATGCCATATAAGGAGATTTGATTACATATTTTCCAATATCTATTCAAAAGAATTTGTGAAACTCAGCAGTGAAACCATCAGGGCCGGGACTCTTGTCATTTTTCAAGTATTTCTGGGCTGCAATCATATTCCAGTTCACCTTCCATTGACGAAGCTATATCATCGCTTAGTTTTGGAACCTGGTAAATTTTAACAATTCGTTCAAGTTAATATTTGTAACTTCATGTCTTGCATATAGTTTTTGATAAAAATGTACAACTTCTTTTTGTATATTTTCCTGTGAATCAAGTATTGTGCCTTTGCTATCTGTTAACCTGGTAATCATTTTTTTCAAGTTTCTTGACTCAAGTACAGGAGAGATGGTTTTTGGTTTTTCCCCTTTTACTATCCAGGTTGCTTTGGATCTCAAATTCTTCCTACTTGATAAGATCTTCAATACTTAGTCCAGTGTAATGGACAGTATCTTCTGTACTTAACCATATCCCATATACTAGTACTTGATCATATCCTATATCCTTGATCATATACTCTGTACTTAACCATATCCCATATACTAGTACTTGATCATATCCTATATCCTTGATCATATACTCTATACTTGATCATAACCTTGATATACTTGATCATATGACATATACTAGTACTTGAACATACCCTATATCCTTGATCATATACTCTATATTTGATCATATCCTATATCCTTGATCATATACTCAATACTTGACCATATCCCATATACTTGTACTTGAACATACCTATATCCTTGATCATATACTCTTTATTTGATCATGTCCTATATCCTTGATCATATACTCTATACCTGACCATATCCCAAATACTAGTACTTGATCATAACATATACTTGATCATATCCATATACTAGTACTCGATCATACCCCATCTACTAGTACTTGATCATATCCATATGCTTGATCATATCCTTTATACTTGATCATATCCATGATATACTTGATCATATCCATGATATACTTGATCATATGACATATACTAGTACTTGAACATATCCTATACCCTTGATCATATACTCTATACTTGACCATATCCCATATACTAATTCTTGATCATATCCTATATACTTGATCATATCCTTTATACTTGACCATATCCTTGATGTACTTGATCATATCACATATACTAGTACGTGAACATATCCTATATCCTTGATCATATACTCTATACTTGACCATATCCCATATACTAATTCTTGATTATATCCTATATACTTGATCATATCCTTTATACTTGATCATATCCTTGATATACTTGATCATATCACATATACTAGTACTTGAACATACCCTATATCCTTGATCATATACCCTATACTTGACCATATCCCATATACTAGTTCTTGAACATATCATTATACTTGATCATACCCTTTATACTTGATCGTATCTTTGATATACTTTATCATATCACATATACTAGTACTTGAACATATCCTATATCCTTGATCATATACTCTATAATTGACCATATCCCATTTACTAGTACTTGATCATATCCATATACTTGATCATATCCTTTATACTTGATCATATTCATTATATACTTGATCATATCCATATACTAGCACTTGATCATATCCATATACTAGTACTTGATCATATCCATATGCTTGATCATATCCTTTATATCATAACCTTGATATACTTGACCATATCCCATATACAAGTACATGATCACATCCTATATCCTTGATCATATCCTTTATACTTGATCATATCCATGATAAACTTGATCATATCCCATACACTAGTACTTGATCATATCCTTTATACTTGATCATATCGTATAACTATGACCATACCCAATATACTTAATCATAAACTAGTACCTGATCATATCCCATATACAAGTACTTGATCATATACTCCATACTTGATCATAATCCAAATACTGGATCATATCCATTATACTTGATCATACCCGATATACTTGACCATATCTCATATATGCTAGTACTTGATCATATCCTATATCCTTGATCATATCCTTTATACTTGATCATGATCCAAATACTGGATCAAATACTTGCCCATATCGCATAGACTAGTACTTGATCATATCCCATATACTAGTACTTGATCATACCCTATATCCTTGATCATATCATATATACTTGATCATAATCCCAATACTGGATCATAATCCAAATACTGGATCATATCCCATATACTTGAGCATACTAAATATACTTGATCCTATCCTCTCTACTTGATCATATCCTCTATACTAGTACTTGATCCCATCCTCTATACTTGATCCTATCCTCTATACTAGTTCTTGATTCTATCCTCTATACTTCATCCTATCCTCTATACTTGATCATATCCTCTATACTTGTACTTGATCCTATCCTCTATACTTGATCCTATCCTCTATACTTGATCCCATCCTCTATACTTGATCATATCGTTTATACTTGATCATATCATCTATACTAGTACTTGATTTTATCCTCTATACTTGATCATATCCTCTATACTTGACCCCATCCTCTATACTTGATCATATCGTTTATACTTGATCCTATCCTCTATACTAGTACTTGATTCTATCCTCTATACTTGATCCTATCCTCTATACTTGATCCTATCCTCTATACTAGTACTTGATCTTATCCTCTATATTTGATTCTATCCTCTATACTTGATCGTATCCTCTATACTAGTACTTGATCCTATCCTCTATACTTGATCCTATCCCTATACTTGATCCTCTCCTCTATACTTGATCATATCGTTTATACTTGATCATATCATCTATACTAGTACTTGATTCTATCCTCTATACTTGATTCTATCCTCTATACTTGATCCTATCTTCTATACTTGATCCTATCCTCTATACTTGATCCTATCTTCTATACTTGATCCTATCCTCTATACTAGTACTTGATCCTATCTTCTATACTTGATCCTATCCTCTATACTTGATCCTATCCTCTATACTTGATCCTATCCTCTATACTAGTACTTGATCTTATCCTCTATATTTGATCCTCTCCCTATACTTGATCCTCTCCTCTATACTTGATCCTATCCTCTATACTTGATCCTATCCTCTACACTTGGTCCTATCCTCTACGCTTGATCCTATGCCCTATACTTGATCCTATCCTCTATACTTGATCCTATCCTCTATACTTGTACTTGATCTTATCCTCTATAATTTATCCTATCCTCTATACTTGATCCTATCCTCTATACTTGATCCTATCCTCTACGCTTGATCCTATGCCCTATACTTGATCCTATCCTCTATACTAGTACTTGATCCTATCTTCTATACTTGATCCTATCCCCTATACTTGATCCTATCCTCTATACTAGTACTTGATCTTATCCTCTATACTTGATCCTATCCCCTATACTTGATCCTATCCTCTATACTAGTACTTGATCTTATCCTCTACACTTGATCCTATCCTCTATACTTGATCCCATCCTCTATACTTGATCCTATCCCCTATACTTGATCCTATCCCCTATACTTGATCCTATCCTCTATACTAGTACTTGATCCTCTCCTCTATACTTGATCCTATCCCCTACACTTGATCCTATCCTCTATACTTGATCCTATCCTCTACACTTGATCCTCTCCTCTATACTTGATCCTATCCTCTATACTTGATCCTATCCTCTACACTTGATCCTATCCTCTACGCTTGATCCCATGCCCTATACTTGATCCTATCCTCTATACTTGATCCTATCCTCTATACTTGTACTTGATCTTATCCTCTATAATTTATCCTATCCTCTATACTTGATCCTATCCTCTATACTTGATCCTATCCTCTACGCTTGATCCTATGCCCTATACTTGATCCTATCCTCTATACTAGTACTTGATCCTATCTTCTATACTTGATCCTATCCCCTATACTTGATCCTATCCTCTATACTAGTACTTGATCCTATCCTCTATACTTGATCCTATCCTCTATACTTGTACTTGATCTTATCCTCTATAATTTATCCTATCCTCTATACTTGATCCTATCCTCTATACTTGATCCTATCCTCTACACTTGATCCTATCCTCTACGCTTGATCCTATGCCCTATACTTGATCCTATCCTCTATACTAGTACTTGATCCTATCTTCTATACTTGATCCTATCCCCTATACTTGATCCTATCCTCTATACTTGATCCTATCCTCTATACTTGTACTTGATCTTATCCTCTATAATTTATCCTATCCTCTATACTTCATCCTAACCTCTATACTTGATCCTATCCTCTATAATTTATCCTTTCCTCTATACTTGATCATATCCTCTATACTAGTACTTGATCTTATCTTCTATATTTGATTCTATCCTCTATACTTGATCCAATCCTCTATATTTGATCCTATCCTCTATACTTGATCATATCCTCTATACTTGATCCCATCCTCTATATTTGATCCTATCCTCTATACTTGATCCTCTCCTCTATACTTGATTCTATCCTCTATAGCCTTGATCCTATCCTCTATACTTGATCCTTTCCTCTATAGCCTTGATATTTATCATATTCTATGTATAACTGATAATGTGCTGATAATGCCTGTTTATGTCCTGACAATGACCGGCATTAGTTTTGTTTATAACTTATAACTGTCTGAATGTGGGAAATAAATTAGGGCATACATGATTAAC
Source organism: Haliotis rufescens (assembly GCF_023055435.1). Classification (NCBI taxonomy): domain Eukaryota; kingdom Metazoa; phylum Mollusca; class Gastropoda; order Lepetellida; family Haliotidae; genus Haliotis; species Haliotis rufescens. Next base: position 51,031,578 of record NW_025963779.1, on the reverse strand, counting down.
GTCAAGAAAAACGTTGGTATTTTTTGGTTCGTAAAAGGAACAAACTTATCGATTACATTTATCTGCGATTGTTCACTTTAAGAGGCAAAAGCTGGCACAGCAATGACCGGATTTTCACAAGCCGTTAGAACAATATAGAAGAAATCAGTCAAGCAGCTAATGCACTTCCCGAGATGGGAACTCCCACCAAATATAAATTACGGAGATCAACACTTTGAGATTAACTGTAATAGAGATCAGACTGCGTCTATGATGAAAGGCGCATTCTTTAACTTTTGATCGAAATTAAATGTAGTGTTAAATAATCAATGAACATCAAACAATGAGGACGGATATTAGTTCGATCATCGGAACGTACAGCTCATAAGAACATCTCAAATTGAGGCCGTTAATTTCATGGCGAATTTGAATGCAATCACAGCATAGCCGTGCACGTGGCTATAACGCCCATTTTTTTGGTCAAATTGATATTCATGTTAGAGTAACTTTTCAGCTGCTTTGTCAAAATGTGATATGTTTGGAAATGAGTTTTTAAAATTGATTAAATTTAAGAAATGTAATTGCTTGAGAGTTATATTTGGAAATGTTCATTGCGACGCTGCGTTGTTCAGCTTAAGATTTTTGGGGAGCTCCGTCTTGTACCAAGCGTCATCGGAGTAGCTGATAATACATGTTAGATCTGTGGTGAAAAACACAAAAGAGCAACACAGTTTGCGCACAATTAATGGCCATGTGCAGGACTAAATGCTCGGATTAGGATGCTGTAAAGGGCTTCTTCAATTGCCTCTAAAAGTTTTCCGTTTGATGTTACCGATACTTATATAATGGACGTGGGTCCATTTATTGTTCAGCGAGTCTGAGTGGAAATTTGATCTCTCAGTAATAATTCCTGATTTTGCAAATTTCATCTAATAAATTGTGTGTTTGTAAACAGTTGGAACACTACAGGGCCCGCTACTGTGTGAAGTTGCTGTAAAATACGTGGGAACGACGAAAGTCGGTTGTCAGTGGACTTGCTTACTCGTTTGAGGAAAGTTGGCATTATGGCACATGTAGCAAAGAAGTGTGCACCTATGTGATAGTTTGGGACGACATATGCAACTGTCAGTCATGGCCTTACAACGCCAAAACAGGCCAACAGCCCAACACACCAGGGCCCGGTTGCACAAAGCAATCTTCGCGCTAAGGTGATCGCCGAGATCGCTTTGTGCAACGGGGCCCAAGACGTTATGGACGTGTCACCTTCTTAGGGATAAAAGATGTTTCACCCTTTCAGAGACTGAGGATGTTTTTACCCTCAAAGAGAATGAGGATGTTTTCACCTTCTTAGAGATCGAGGATGTTTTCACCTTCTTAGAGATCGAGGATGTTTTCACCTTCTTAGAGATTGAGGATGCTTTCACCTTCTTGGAGATCGGGGATGCTTTCACCTTCTTAGATGACTGAGGATGTTTTTACCTTCTTAGAGATCGAGGATGTTTTTACCTTCTTAGAGATTGAGGATGTTTTCACCTTCTTGGAGATCGGGGATGTTTTCACCTTCTTAGATGACTGAGGATGTTTTTACCTTCTTGGAGATCGAGGATGTTTTCACCTTCTTAGAGATTGAGGATGATTTCACCTTCTTAGAGATCGAGGATGTTTTCACCTGCTTGGAGATTTAGGATGTTTTCACCTTCTTTGAGATGCAGGATATTTTTACCTTCTAAGAGATTGAGGGGATTCTAACCTTCTTAGAAATCGAGGATGTTTTCACCTTCTTAGAGATCAAGGATGTTTTCACCTTCTTGGAGATTGAGGATGTTTTCACCTTCTTTGAGATCCAGGATATTTTCACCTTCTAAGAGATTGAGGGTATTCTCACCTCCCAGAGATCGAGGATGTTTTCACCTTCTCAGAGATCGAGGATGTTTTTACCTTCTTAGAGATTGAGGATGTTTTTACTTTCTTAGAGATTGAGGGTATTCACACCTTCTTAGAGATCAGGATGTTTTCACTCTCTTCGAGATTGAAGATGTTTTCACCTTCTTAGAGATCGAGGATGTTTTCACCTTCTTGGAGATCGAGGATGTTTTCACCTTCTTAGATGACTGAGGATGTTTTCACCTTCATGGAGATCCAGGATATTTTCAGCTTCTAAGAGATTGAGGTATATATTCTCACCTTCTTAGAGATCGAGGATGTTTTCACCTTTTAGAGATCGAGGATGTTTTGACCTTCTTAGAGATTGAGGATGTTTTCACCTTCTTGGAGATCGAGGATGTTTTCACCTTCTTAGAGACTGAGGATGTTTTTACCTTCTTTTATATTGAGAATGTTTTCACCTTCTTTGATGACCGAGAATGTTTTTACCTTCTTGGAGATTGAGGATGTTTTCACCTTCTTAGAGATCGAGGATGTTTTCACCTTTTTAGAGATCGAGGATGTTTTCACCTTCTTAGAGATTGAGGATGTTTTCACCTTCTTAGAGCCTCACGATGTTTTGATCTGTAACTAACACAGATTTTGTCTACGAATGTCTGCGTCAGACAAGGTTTTTCCTTCAACAATAATGTGATCGATATTCTATTCTATGTTCTGTGTTCTATGTTCTATGTTCACAACCAGCTGGTAAACAGCCCATTATATTCTATGTGGATGCTCGGTGCTGTCGTACACAATGCACAGTGAAGATTTTTAGTAAAGTATGTACAGTCCCACACCCGCTTTCTACAACTTTTTTTTCTGACAGAGCACCGGTTTTAGCAGTTGCGGGGCCAACCATTATCAATGACAATGCAACGTTTTAGCAACAATGAAGCCTCGGCATGACGTCACTTTTAGCAGAGACCATATAATAGATGATATTACATGGTCTCTGCTTTTAGTAACTGTGTAGTATCATGACACTTTTGACAACAGTTAAACCCCGGTATAACGCCACTTTAATAGCAATTGTGGGTCTCCGACGTAATATTATGTCATATTTAGCAATAGTCAACACCGAGATGACGCCGCTTTTAGTAATGGTGGACCTATATTCTGATATCATAATTGCACGAGAGGAGCCACAACGTTACTTTTAGCAATTTTGCTGTCACACAACTACGCCGTTTTTAGCTATACCAGACACAAATACTACATGTACTATACTCGGGGGTAAAAGAAAACAATCCTAATGTTGTATGGCCCAAAACGCAAAAGTTAAGTAGAATGTCAAGTTCTAGTTCCCCAACATGAAATGTATATTAACATAACCGCTGTGCGATTGAGGGCTGGTGTTCCCGTTCACTGACCCATTATATGAAAAGCACAACGACATAGATAGTTCGAAAATGCAACCACACATGACGCGCAACCTGAGGCACCCGTGCCCTATGCACGCAGATGTGACGCAGGAGTGAAACCTAATCCAACTTGGTCTGAACCTCAGGATACTTTGTCATTGCCTACGGGTATAATATTTGAGCAATTATGAAGCCACACATTGATGTTACTTTAAGTAAGAGTGGACCCACCTTCACTTTAGTTTGAGCAAGTGCAGCTCTGCATCATAGCCCCGCTTTTAGTAATAGTGGAGTACTATGACTCCCAGTAAGTGTTGGAGCCATAAGGTAACGCGGCGTTTAGGAATAGCTGAGTCAACCATACTATGACTTACAGCAAGTGCGGTGCAGAACGCCGCTATATGCTTAGGTTGTGTCACGTACACCATAACGGAACTGTGAGCAATGGTGAAGCCACATCTGTATGATGAACATTAAAGATAGACAAACATCAAAGGGACCTTAGGTGGCCCTTGTTGCGTGGGCGATGGTGCTCTACGGTTGTAGGCCACTGCCGATATGTTTTATTTGACCAAGCTTGGGATGTATTTATAAGGTAAACATTATCATTGGGTACGTTATCTGCTTGTAGTCGGATTGGCAACGTCAGCGTCCTCCCATCTGCTGCCTGTGATCCTCGTGTGGGTATTTAATCAATTAGTGTCAGAGAAGGTGTTTCCCATTACTCTTGATGATATATCACGTGACAATTTATCCATAGATCCTGTTACGATAGATGTATTGGGGTCATACAGAAACTCTCTCTCTCTCTCTCTCTCTCTCTCTCTCTCCCCCCCCCCCTCTCTCTCTCTCTCTCTCTCTCTGTGTCTCTCTCTCTGTCTCTCTCTGTCTCTCTCTGTCTCTCTCTCTCTCTCTCTCTCTCTCTCTCTCTCTCTCTCTCTCACGAACTGGGGATCGGCTGTTATTGAATGAATGATATCCTGAGAGTTCCATCAGGGACCTCTTCGCGGAGACCTGACTGATTGCATTAGTCGTAGCCCGACAGTGTGGGCCGGTGATTACACTATCGAACCTAGCCTTAATCCCAGGCTGTACTAAATGATAAATCCATGGGTGTATAATAATTTTATCCTTATAATAGGATATACATTCTTCAAAAAAAGAAACGCACAGGTAGATTTTTAGTTAATTTATTGTACCTAATAAAGTCGAATATTTAATTTAATATCATAGATGCAAATATGAAATTTTGGAGCTCGATAGTCACCAGTCGTTGAACAAAGGCATTAAAAATTGTTCATTGTCATGTCACATAAGGCCACAAGGTTGCGCTGAACTCTCGTGTGACCGCCCCGGGCAGCAATCACGGCTCTGCATCTCCTCGGCACTGACTGGATAAGTGTACGAATTATGTCCTGCGGAATTCTACTTGCATCTCGTTGGCCAGTTGGAGGAATGGTGGACGTTGAAGTGGCGTGCAATAGAAGACTGCGATTCCCCTCTTTGGATACGACCTATGGCGATGTTCCGAACTGAGTCTCGACATTTTCGAATTTGAAAAATGTTGAATGACAAATTATTGGCTTTTTTTTGCCTTTTAATAGCCACTACCACCAGTTACGAAAGCCATTACTTGCACGTGCATTTTGTTTTGCTGTTTTCCTCCATGACATTTTTTAACAAGTGTGAAAACAATGCCGTTTTAGACATTGCAAATCGACAATGGCTGCGTTTTGACGCACCGTTTGTCGAATATCAGGCCACCAACATTTTCCAATAACATATATCCAATTTATATATCGGATTTTTTCTGTGCGTTTCTTTTTTTGAAGAGTGTATACGCGGACAGTACGCCAGTCTCTTACATGGACAACTTGTTCTTATTATTTATGTAATCTAGAAATTATGATTTAAACTAATAATGTGTGCCTTAGAGACTTGTGCAAGTCTATATCGAACCCTGCGTTGTCTGCTCTACTGATGTTCCTGTCTTTGATTTTGAATGAAAAGTCAAAAGGTTCTTTCCCTCCCTTCCAATAGGGACCTACTTTGACGTTTAAATAACTAATGGGAAGAACATTTTTTTCTTAAATTAGACTTGTATTCCACATTTGTAAATACCTGAGTCGACTGATTCTTAAACTAAGTATTAAAAAAATATCTTGCTATGTGAATTAGGTATTGATTTGGAATGTTTACAAATATATACCCAAATTTCCATTACACAAGCCCTGGCTGAGTGTTCAAACAACATAAAATACTTTAGACTATCCCTAAATAACAAACAGCACTATGTGCCTGTTCGCTTAATGCATTCCGGTAAAAATAGCCTACTTGCCCGGATGTTGAAACGCAACCCTTCCCTACTGTAACCTTTGACATCAGTCGCGACCAATCGGAGCTTGGTAGTATTTCACACAGAATTAGGTTTGTAGATCATACCCGGTTGTCAACTGAAGACGTGTGGGTAACACTAAGCTCGGTCACACAGTAGCCCGAGGGTTAACGATCGGCCTCATAAACTCAACCTTCGATATGAATATATGGGTCATATTAATTGACATTTCATTATAGACATGGTAAATGACAGCTGTCTAGTCGCGTTGACCTGTTACTCAATTTCCTCGCCAGATATTGAACGTGAATGGTAAATTAGGAAGTGCTTGCTCTTGAACGACTCTCACCGGAGACTGATTTACTCATATTTGACTTGTCGTGATTTAATAAAGTGCTTGAAAGTTATCAAATGGAATTATGTTTTCGTCATGTTTTTCAACGTGAAGTCACATTATTGACATGAAATAATATTTTGAAACCCAATAAGACAGTTTTTTTAGCTTTGAATTTCGATTATGGAGAAAAACCGGTTTATATTAACGAGTATAGCTGTACAACTGTTTCTGAACAATCTACTCTTTTTGTATTCCGTAAAATATGATCATTGAACAAGTTAGACTTTTACAAATATTGACAACATACAAACCATGATCAGGAACATTTGAAATAACATATTTTGGCACTCCAGGCGCTTTTGCAGCTGGTGTTCCCCTTTTTCAACAAAATACGTCATGATGTTTTGTAGCTTAACATTTTACACACCTGCGCCGGAGCCCGGCGTAATTCTCAAACAGAAATCAAGAAAACGATGAAGTGTTCCTTGCCTCGCCGACATGAAAACATATGATAACAGTATTGCTTACTCGAGCCGGTAAAACAGTACTAACAAGATGTGACCTTTGTACTCAAAACGCCCACAATCGCTTTCTTCCAGACTCTCCTCTGGGATGGTGATTTTCGTATGAGAACACGTGTTCTTAATCAAAAACTATATTTCTCGCTTGATTTGGGTATTGACGCGATGGCCGGGAAGTGAGCTGAAAGTACCCCAATCAACTGTTTCTGGTCCGTATTAACTTCTTAATGGTTCGCTAACCATCATGTGCAAATATTTGCAAAATATGTTGGCGGTTCGTGTTTTATTCAATTTATCTTGATGAACACTTAACCCCCAAGCCTCTGGCGCCAATGGCCGTTTTTCTAAACCAAGGGTCGTTGTGTGTATGTGTTTTAACCTTCCTTTCCTCAACGATATGTCTACTGATAGGCATCGCAGTGAAATCAGTGAATGTTGTTCTGGTTGGGGCTGAATCATATTATACTGTTGAATCAGTGATCGTAACGTAAAATAACTCTGCGGGACTCCGACAAAGGCCCAGCGTACTCACATGATGACATCATAAATTGTCCACCGGCCTCGAGGGGCGTATGGTGTGATGTGTATCCGGTACCCAGGTCACACCACATCACCGACATATTTTTCGCCCGTTTATAAAAAATTCTTCATCATTATGGCAAGCGAACCGTTTCACGGTCATCTTGACAGCTAGCAGACGACGTAAACACATGCAGAGTTATCGCCCTTGTATTACAATCGGATATGCTCCGTTAAATTGCATTTGATGGGTGTCCAGTTTCGAGATAATATAGTCATATCATTGTATTCGTATTAGTAGGAAGTCGGCATTTCCCAGCGGGCTATATGGAATTTGTACCTCATCTGTCATGCGGGGATATAGGGAAAATTTCCCATTCAGTAGCCAATGAGAGACCAGTATATAAATGCAAAGTATGAAAATAGTCCAGATGGCTCTGTAACGGCCGTAACCACGACAACATAAACGTTGCCTATGTGAGTGTAATACCAAGTAGATCCTAATTGTTTGATTGTAGGTCTTGTATTGTACTTACTCATAATAATAGAGGTAGTCGGAAGTCGTGTTTGTAATATAAATAGCCGTTGTCATTTCTCGATATAGTAAACATATATCATATCCATAGTCATATATAATGCAACTCGCGTCTTGTCACACCAATGTGGGGGTGTATTTATGAACACATGCTGTATTATTTTCCGTTCCACTTTTAATACCAAGCTAGTTAGGTTTTACGAAAAGGTCAGAATTGACTTTATAAATATAGTATTAGACAATGATAAATGCATAATCAACCGTATGTCATTGGTAACGTTAAGTGATAGGGATAGGATTCCTGTTTGCCTACAGAGTGTTTAAAGGAAATTGATAAAAGTCGTTATCTTTGTTCCCATCTTCGTCTGATTACTTTGTGATGCTCAAGAACAACACTTCAATATCTTGGACACTTGGGCACAATCATTTCACTGTAATTAAGTGTCTGATGATGTTAACTTGAAACATCACGTGTATTTCACTGAACTGCAGAAACTAAATTGTTAAAACATTGAAACACCAAGGCCATTACACTGTACTGCAGAAACTAATCTTGTTAAAACATTGAAACACCAAGGCCATTACACTGTACTGCAGAAACTAATCTTGTTAAAACATTGAAACACCAAGGCCATTACACTCTACTGCAGAAACTAATCTTCTTAAAACATTGAAACACCAAGGCCATTACACTGTACTGCAGAAACTAATCTTCTTAAAACGTTGAATTATCACGGGCATTTTAGTGTACTGCAGAAACCAGTCTAGTTGAGCCATTGAAACATCACGGGCATCTTTGATATCCACGAGTGGGTTGTATAAAGTCTTTTTGCTCATAACTTTATAAGGACCGCGAAATATAGAAGTTCTAACCTGAGTATCGGACAAGATCTTTATGCTGACAGACAGTTATGACTTGCACTTAATGGCTTATGTTATAAAATGAGTATGTTAGCACTGTTGCGACCAGCTCATCAAATGGAGGACTGGGTTTATAAATGCCACGATTTGTTAACGTCTCGTCAACCATCGCCGACTTTAGTTGGGAATTTTTGATGGCACGTGAATATCGTCTCGGTGTTGGTGCTGTAAATCTCAAACGTATATATTTATAACTTTATAAAGGTGTAAAATCTGACACAGGAAATAGATGAAAGCCGTTGCTGATATTAGAGTTTGATGGCGACTGTACATGCATACAGTGTTTCACAGTCTATTTAGGTATGTGTACATTAAAGTCGTCGAGTGAATCACTTAAAATTCCCTGCATGTACTTAATTCATTTAACACTGTCTACTTGTATGACGGCTGATGCATGTGGTGCTGTCGTTATATATTATTATAAGGGAGTAGGTTCTTTTGCTCAAGGTGATATATTTAAATAAATAGTGCACAGTGCACAGTTCGGAAATGCTAATTTAGATCATCAAAGTCTTTGATTCTCGTTTTCGACCGCGTCCCTTTCAACCACGCGCGTTACAAGGGGATTTAACTTTAACCATGTTATGGTAAAACTTGAAGCTGAACGTTTCCTTCTGTGAAGGCTACTAACACAAACACTAGAGGTAATTTCATCATTTTCTCTCTATAAAGAAAGACACAAATACTTTTCTTCCTGATTAAACATATCCGTAATGTCACTATAGATTTTCATTTACGCTGTCCTTATTGTATCTTTGATTTTATTAAGGAACAGTAAATGAGTGAGTGAGTTGGGACTAACGCCGCTGTGAACAGCATTCCAGTTCTATCACGGATTGTCAGCTTAATGTGGTAGGAAAACCTCGGAAGGTTACCGCTTCGGTGAAACCAACGGGCACGAGTATGGTGCTGACAAACCGAGAAACATAATCGGGGCGAACACCCAACCACGAGTTTCTGGCGTGCCCAAGGGACGCAACTCTGAACAGCGAATTGCGGCGCCTTAGGCAGGAACAAATAAAGAACACCCTGAAGGTGCGACGATTTCACATACAATAAATAGGTCAACCGCTCTAATACTTTTACTTACATCAAGTACTAGAATCTCAATGAAAGATTGCTTTCAGTTAATATGCCTGAGATGGCCAAATCGGCTAGCTAGTGGTTTAAGATGCGTTTATTCGATATGCTAGGTTTCTTCCCTTTATCATGCCAGGATTTGTTGATCGAATATCAGATTTCCACTAATTATTAATCTGGGTTTGTCGGCACTGTACTCATTTAAGCGTGTTTTATCATAGTGGAACAGATATAATAGATCTGCCTTACTCCATGCTTTCCTTCCACATCAAGCTGAAACTCCGTGATATAAGTACTTTCAAAACACGCACTCCAATAAATATGATATGCGTTGTTTTTCTCTTATTAGACGTTTATCGGATCGGTTACTTATTTTCTTTACGTCGTCAGAAAAGAACCATCGGCACACCATATCTGAAGTCGAATCTTATCCATGAGCTACACCAGTGTCCAAATATCAGCTGTTATGTAAAACACATTTATTGATAAGAAGACAGTTACAGGTACTTATCAAAGCCTACGAGAAGTAAACATTGTTCACGGGGAACAAACGTCTGAGTTTGACTAAGTGCACTCACTCAAAGAAAAGCACCAGTTGGCCTTTCACGATGACATGCTTATGTACTGGAGCAACTTTAACAACAAATTGCTTCCTATTTGTAATAACTTATCATAACAAACGTCCAATCATTTCAGACTAACACTTTACAGCAGCACATTGTCATGACCTGAGACTCCACATTGCATTATCTCAGACGTTTTATCTTAACTTCAAGACGAAAATAACATTTTCTTCTCCAGAATAACATCTACCCATACAATGACACTCAGTTGAATGCAGTGAGAGCACAGTAAGCCTGAAGTCAGCGTCCAGACACGTCTACAGACCCTCCTGTACACACTGAGCTCTTGTCTGTCGGGGGGAGCGTCCGTCCACGCTGGCCATCACAGGGGTTAGTATTTGGAGAGCAAATCGCGGTTGTTGAAGGAGAAAACAAGACACGGTGGTTTATACCCAGGCTGTTATCGGCAACCTAACAATTACATTTGGAATCTCACACCCCATGGCAGAATATCGAGCCGGGCTTCGTCAAGACAAACACTTGTACGCACAACTGATACGAGGCCAATGTTTCTTTATAGAAGCAATTGCAAATTTCTCCAGGCAGGCAAGCGGAAAAGGAAAACCTTAATGAAAAAGGACTTTTCAATTTTTTAAATTAGTTTTTACACGGGTCAGATTTGTCCAGAAGGTGAAAGTACCCGATTATGGAGAAGATATGTCATGAAAACACATTGGATTTTGGACAGATTGAAGGTCAATTTCGGAAAGTTTGCTTCAGGCTGTAGGACGTTTGATTCATTACTTTAGTTTCCAGACTGTTTTTAACCCCAGAGAGGCATCTACTGAAGTTGGTTTAGACCGCTGGAAGTGAATTGCTTGGTAATCTGTTTCTGTCTGGTACCACGGTCTCTTGACCCCTAAGTCAAACAATGGCCAATAGACAAAAACTGTATAAGTGTGGTAACACAAGTCCAATATTTATGACGCACCACAAACGTAGACTTCCTAACGCGAAACCTAGGGCATTGAACGGAAATGCATACAACAGTACACCATTCATGTAGTTCAAATCGGGATCAGGTGACCAACACATCTTGTGAACAAGGAATGGTCTGTGTACATGCGTTCACCTTATCCGCTAGGTAGGCTGGGTGTACATACAACTAACTCCATGATGGCACTGTCCATCAAAAGTGTCCTTGGTCTTTATCACAACTGCTGTCACTTGCTCAAGCCGTCTTGATATTACCAATGTTTTGTTGAAGTATTGCCGTTATGCTGTTGAGATATTGAGATGTGGTATTGAAAACAATGTCATGATATTGCATGATATTTCACTGTACTGCTGAATCTAATTTTGTTAAACTATTGAAACATCACGGGCATAACACTGAACTGGAGAAACTAATCTTGTTAAAAACTTGAAACATCACGGGCTTCTTTGATAACCAAGAGTGGGTTGTATAAAGTTGTTATGCTCATAACTTTATAAGCACCTCGAAACATTAAAGTTCTAAACTAGGTAGCTGACAAGATCTTTAATGCCAACAGCAGTTATGGCTTGCATATAAAGGCTTATGGTATAAGATGAGTATATTAGCACTGTTGCGACCAGCTCGTCCAATGGTGGACTGGGTTTTAAAACGCCACGATTTGTTAACGTCTCGTCAACTATCGCCGACGTTGGTTGGGAACCTTTGATAGCACCTGAATAAACGCTCCCAAATGCACTATGTTATGCAAATCTAATGTATATTTTCAAGGAACATTTTCCAGTCCGACTTGAACAGTTTAGATATAAAGCAACACCAGGTAATAAGAACAAGTGGGACATGAAATCACCTATTTTTAGCATGATGCGTCTTGCCTCCATATATGATTTGTCTGACGAGGTCAATGATTACATTATTTGTTCGAATTTCATCAAGAAACGATTGTGCTCACAGCGGGTCAAAGAAAAAAATCTCCTACACGAAAAACAGTTATTAAAACAATGCGTTTCTGAGCAGATTATCTGTATCTAGATATCTAACAATACGATCTGCACAAGAACATAGTTTACGAACTAGTAAAAGATAGACGAGAATATTTTACCACTTTAGCAAGACTTGTTCGCTTAGGTGCAAAGTCAAAAGAATCAAAGAAAATGTAAGTTGCGAGTGACATCGTAAAACACGTTTTTGTGTCATGTCAAAAGAATTTAGAAGAAGGAAATATCATGCTTGATAAAATCATTGATTTGCTTGATGTTAATATATTTGTTAGAATCTGAACAGGTGATGACACCGTTTTGTCTTTTCTGCCTTGAGATATACCTGAACACCTGAAGATGAATTAGGGTACAATGTATGGACAGAAAGCATGCTAAATATTACTGGTGCAGTTAAATTAAAAAAATGGGATGAAGTCAATCGAAGCTGCTTATAGTAAACAATGTATATATTGTCAGCAAGTGTACATTTGTAAATAGCAAAATGTTAATTATCCATTTATTAACACCTTAAGCAATTATACATATGCATATAAACTTATTCCCATGTATATGTAACACACACACACACACACACACACACACACACACACACACACACACACACACACACACACACACACACACACACACACACACACACACACTTATCGTTTAAAGATAAATGCTGTCTTACCACTGTATGCCTTGTACTCTTCATGAAATAGAGGAAATAAAGAACATATACATATCTATCACTGGAATTTCACTATACTGCAGAATGTAATCTTGAAAAAAAATAGAAACATCACGGGCATCTTTGATATCCACGAATGGGTTGTATAAAACTGTTTTGCTCATAACTTTATAAGCACCACAAAATATGCTTATACTAAACTGAGTATCCGACGAGATATTTATGCTAACAGACAGTTATGACTTGCACTTAAAGGCTTATGGTATAAAATGAGTATATTAGCACTGTTGCGACCAGCTCATCTAATGGTGGATTGGGTTTATAAACGCCACGATTTGTTAACATCTCCTCAACCATCGCCGACTTTGGTTGGGAACCTTAAATAGCACGTGGATATCGTCTCGGTGTTGGTGCTGTGTATCTCAAACGTATATATTCTCCCAACTTTATAAGGGTGTAAAATCTGACACAGGAAATACATGAAAGCCGTTGCTGTACATGCATACAGTGTTTCACCGTTCATTTAGGTATGTGTACATTAAAGTCGTCGAGTGAATCACTTCAAATTCCCTGCGTGTACTTAATTCACTTAACACTGTCTACTTGTATAACGGCTGATGTATGTGCTGCTGTCGTTATATCATTAAAAGGGAGTACGTTGTTCTGCACAAGGTGAACTACAAGCACATATTACGTCAGTGTTTAACATATTGCAGTAGGTTTCACCTATGCATTTACTCTATTTGAATAGCGTACATCATTAGATCAATACGCGACACGATAAATAGTTCACCACACGGTCTTCAGACAGTGCACAGTTCAGAGGTGCCAATTTAGGCCATCACAGTCTTAGATTCTCGTTTTCGACCGCGTCCCTTTCAACCACGCGCGCTACAAGGGGGTTTAACTTTAACCATGTTATGGTAAAAATTGAAGCTGAACGTTTCCTTCTGAGAAGGCTACCAACTCAACAACTAGAGATCATTTCATCATTTTCTCTCTATAAAGAAAGACACAAATACTTTTCTTCCTGATTAAACACATCTGTAATGTCACTTTTGATTTTCATTTACGCTGTCCTTATTGCATCTTTGATTTGATTAAGAAACAGTAATGGAGTGAGTGAGGTGGGATTAACGCCGCTGTGAACGGTATTCCAGTTCTATTACGGATTGTCAGCTTAATGTGGTAGGAAAACCTCGGAAGGTTACCGCTTCGGTGAAACCCACGATCACGAGTATGGTGCTGACAAACCGAGAAACATAATCGGGGCGAACACACAATCATGAGCTTCTGGCGTGCCCAAGGGACGCAACTCTGAACAGCGAATTGCGGCGCCTTAGACGACTTGGCCACCCGTGCCCACATTCAGGAACAAGTGTAGGAACAAATAAAGAACACCCTGAAGGAGCGAAGATTTCAAATACAATAAACTGGTCACCCACTCTAATTCTTTTACTTACATCAATTTCAATGAAGGATTGCTGTCAGTTAATATGCCTGAGGTGGCAAAATCGGCTAGCTAGTAGTTTAAGACGCGTCTATTCGATATGCTAGGTTTCCTCCCTTTTTCATGCCAGGATTTGTTGATCGAATATCAGATTCCCGCTAATTATTAATCTGGGTTTGTCGGCACTGTACTCATTTAAGCGTGTTTTATCATAGTGGAACAGATATAATAGATCTGCCTTACTCCATGCTTTCCTTCCACATCAAGCTGACACTCCGTGATATAAGTACTTTCAAAACACGCACTCCAATAAATATGATATGCGTTATTTTTCTCTTATCAGACGTTTATCGGATCGGTTACTTATTTTCTTTACGTCGTCAGAAAAGAACCATCGGCACACCATATCTGAAGTCGAATCTTATCCATGAGCTACACCAGTGTCCAAATATCAGCTGTAATGTAAAACACATTTATTGATAAGAAGACAGTTACAGGTACTTATCAAAGCCTACGAGAAGTAAACATTGTTCACGGGGAACAAACGTCTGAGTTTGACTAAGTGCACTAACTCAAAGAAAAGCACCAGTTGGCCTTTCAAGATGACATGCTTATGTACTGGAGCAACTATTAACAACAAATTACTTCCTATTTGTAATAACTTATCATAACAAATGTCCAATCATTTCAGACTAACACTTTACAGCAGCACATTGTCATGACCTGAGACTCCCACATTGCATTATCTCAGACGTTTTATCTTAATTTCAAGACGAAAATAACATTTTCTTCTCCAGAATAACATCTACCCATACAATGACACTCAGTTGAATGCAGTGAGAGCACAGTAAGCCTGAAGTCAGCGTCCAGACACGTCTACAGACCCTCCTGTACACACTGAGCTCTTGTCTGTCGGGGGGAGCGTCCGTCCACGCTGGCCATCACAGGGGTTAGTATTTGGAGAGCAAATCGCGGTTGTTGAAGGAGAAAACAAGACACGGTGGTTTATACCCAGGCTGTTATCGGCAACCTAACAATTACATTTGGAATCTCACACCCCATGGCAGAATATCGAGCCGGGCTTCGTCAAGACAAACACTTGTACGCACAACTGATACGAGGCCAATGTTTCTTTATAGAAGCAATTGCAAATTTCTCCAGGCAGGCAAGCGGAAAAGGAAAACCTTAATGAAAAAGGACTTTTCAATTTTTTAAATTAGTTTTTACACGGGTCAGATTTGTCCAGAAGGTGAAAGTACCCGATTATGGAGAAGATATGTCATGAAAACACATTGGATTTTGGACAGATTGAAGGTCAATTTCGGAAAGTTTGCTTCAGGCTGTAGGACGTTTGATTCATTACTTTAGTTTCCAGACTGTTTTTAACCCCAGAGAGGCATCTACTGAAGTTGGTTTAGACCGCTGGAAGTGAATTGCTTGGTAATCTGTTTCTGTCTGGTACCACGGTCTCTTGACCCCTAAGTCAAACAATGGCCAATAGACAAAAACTGTATAAGTGTGGTAACACAAGTCCAATATTTATGACGCACCACAAACGTAGACTTCCTAACGCGAAACCTAGGGCATTGAAGGGAAAATGCATACCAATAGTACACCATTCATGTAGTTCAAATCAGGATCAGGTGACCAACGCAACTTGTGAACAACGAACGGTTCGCTTGGTTGGCTGGGTGTACATACCACCAACTCGACGATGGCGCGGTCGAATAATTGCTTAATTTATCACAACTGCTGTAGCTTAATCTAGCCGTCCCGATAATGTCATTGTTTTGGCTGAGGTGTTGCCGTGTTGCTGCTGAGATATTGGCATACATTATTGCTGGGGTATTAAATATATTGTCATGATAATGCTGCTGTATGTTGATAGTGACATTATGTTGCTGCAGTACTGAATATGTTGTCATGGTAATGCTGTTGTTTTGATATACTGGCATTATATTGCTGGTATATTGAGATACTGACATTATCTTGCTGCGGTATTATATATTGTCATGATATTGTTGGTGTATTTAGATACAGATATATTGTTGTGGGATTGAATATAATGTCATGATAATGCTGCTGAATTGATATACTGACATTATGTTGCTGTTACATTGAATATATGCTCAGGATAATGCTGTTGTATTGAGATACTGACATTATGTTGCTGTTACATTGAATATATGCTCAGGATAATGCTGTTGTATTGAGACACTGGCAATATATTTCAGCGGTATTGAATGTCGTGTCATGATAATGGTGAGATCATAAAATACTGACATTAGATTGCTGCAGTATTGATTATATTGTAATTATAATCCCGAGATATAACATGATAATGCAGCTATATTGAATATATGTCTATGATACTGCTGAAATAGTGCCGCAAATGTTCTTAGAGTGTCCGTGATTTTACTTTCTGCCGTTAACTCGTTAAACAGAGGACATGCAGAGGGAAATAAAAATATTGTTATCACATGTCCTTCACATGGGTCCGGTTTTGCCATTAAATTGTTGATGTGACTTTGATATTGCTCAGTTATTACTCTGGGTATGTACATGACATTTGTAACTCTAAACTCGACGAAGTCATGTCATGAAGGAAATCAATTAGTTCGTATAGAACACCTTCCACATTGACTTCTTCAAGTGTTTAACAAAGTTCTTCTGTACGACTGTCGTGGAGGTGGTTTTACTCAAGTTCGTGCGTGTTCCTTTGTAATATGTTACATACCACCCGCAGCTACAAAACATGTGTACAATTATTGATGTTGCTGGCTTCGTTAAAGTCGATATTTATTCTTGCTTGACACACGTGGCTCCACTTCATGTCTTGTTTAGTCATCCCAAAGAGCTTCCACGACAAGAAGGCCTGGCTTTTTAAGTCAAGTGCTTCCCCCCTTCCAGCCCCGTTTGTCAGTTATTTTGAATGGTGTTTACAAAATGGCTCTGGAAAGATCTATCTATAAAAGAAATCTGTAAATTGCAAGTGAAAGGATGCTATTTATTAAGTCAACACCGCCATCCTCTCAAGAGTTCTGTCTGTTGACATTTAACGGTCTTCCGAAGCATATTCACATATAAATTGGTTAATAAAATAACGTAAATGCAAAAATAACATACATGGATACGTGGTCTTAGTTTATTACCCGTGAATCAATCTTCATGCATAAAAAGGGGCAAATTTAGAATTTGTTTCATCATCATCATCATCATCATCATCATCATCATCATCATCATCATCATCGTCGTCGTCGTCGTCATATCATCATTATATGTACAGATTAAAATGCAAAAAGGTAGCAGAGAGGGTTTGGGTGATACTGGGACAATAAGGCTGGTTAGGCTCATCATTAGATCAGGGCCCATGTCCCCTCTACACGCAGCCCAGACAGCGAATGGGACTTCTCCCAGGAAGCGCTGTCCAGTTAAACCCACCCAGAACGTTTCGAAGAAAGTGTGAAGACTCCCTAACACTGCAACTTTCTGCATTACCCAGATTGTCAGTCTCCCAATGTCAGTCAACAGATAAAGAGGTACCTAACCTAAAGCACCGAGAACAATGCGGAGTCGGACAACTTGGTACTTGGGATGCAAGCGTGACATTTCGAAAGCGAGGTCCGCACATTTGCCTTGTTTTTCCTGAACCTTGTCAATCACATTCAGTAAATGATTTTATTGGATTTATCCAAAACAACAAGATCAGGTTAGTTGGCCTGGATACGTCTGAAGCTGTATATGGGCGTATTCCAAAGAATTTTGTATTTATCACTTTCCATGACGCCCTCTACATATTCCGGGTCGCCTCTGTGTCCAAACCACAAGCATGGCGAAGACGGTTATAAAATGATCGAACCACTCCATCATGTCGCTTTAGATACTGTGTTTGTGCAAAAACTGGGCATCCACAGACAATGTGTTGGACAGTCTCAATGAATTCATTGCATAATCTACATTTCATATTTACATTTTGATGCAAAATCACACATTGGCGGTTTCGAGTTGGAAGTGACTGGTCCTGAACAGCAAACAGAAAACCTTCTGTTTCACTTTTCAGGCCAGCCGACTTCATCCAAGCGAAGGACTCTGCAGGATTGCTGATCCTCTCAACACACTGCAAATAAACTCGATGCAGTGGTTGCTCAGATAGCCTCTCCTTGAAAAACTGAGTCAGGGTCGATGAGATATAGCACTTCGCTTGGTTGACACTCATTTCTGTACCGTCCAGCAGTACAGAACCATCAACAAAATCAACACTGACATTGAGATTATGTGCCACATCCTTGGCTCGTTTTAGAAAACTGTGGAATGCCTTGTTTTCATCATGAGTCTTGACATGCTTCACAAGAGGATAATCAAACAAATAAATGTGTGCAAAAGTGCACAAAACAATTCTATCACGAAGAGCTTCCATATTCTTCAAGCCACGCCCTCCCATCATAATTGGTAAATATAAGCGATTGAGGGAATAGCTAGGGTGGTGAGATCTATTGTCCCATGATTCTTCGTGTGAGGGTGTCAATACCCTGAATTTCTTGTTTCGTCCAATCAACAACACCAAAAGAATACGAAAGGACGGATACAGCATAAGCATTGTGGCTTTGACTTTATTGCGAGTGTTCAGCTCTGAACTCCAGATTTGCTGATGTCTATATTTGTACTCTGCCCGAAGTTTGTCCTTGATATGGGTATTCTGCAGTTTGTCCCTAATTTGAATCCCTAAGTACGTATAGGCCTGACCTTCTACGAGATGGTCATTAACTCCTCCTCCAAGTAAACTGACTGATACTCCCTCTTCTACCATGCCACGTTTCAAATGAAGAATGCTGCATTTGTCGAGTCCAAAGGACATGCCGATATCATTAGAAAAGGACTCGACAAGCAGAATCTGGTTTTGAAGTGTAGATCCTCCATTGGCAATAAGTTCAAGTACATCCAAGTAAAGGAGGTAAGTAAGGGGTGTTGGGGATCTGTGCTGGGGAGGTCCCGGGTGATAACATTCCTCTTTGCTGATCAAAAGGCTTAAAGGATTTAGTGACAAACAGAAAAGCAAAGGACTTAAAGAACGTTCTGGTTAGGACGTGAACCGTTTATCTGAATTAAAGCTGAAATACCCAGGTCAGCTATCGTCGACAAAACATTAACTTTACGTGTTGTAGACAATATTGCTTTGTACAAATAGAATCAGGCCTATAAGTCAATATTCCTATATTACATCAGGTGCCTTTTAGACAAGGGTAGAGAACATGCTATCGCCAAAATTGGTTTTGATTAAAGAATTTTGATTTCAGACTTTTAGATGAATATACAGAGGTTATGATATATTGTGACCCATCACACCCGAAGGGGACATTCCAGAGTAACCATATATCTTGTGCCGAAATCCAAAACAGGACAGCTTCGCAATCGAAACGAAGGAAGTTGATTCAGCTCGATAAGAGCACAGAATTCAAGAAATCCCATCAGTCAAATTTGGGAATGAAATTTCCTGAAATGTCAGATTTGATAAATATGCAACAATCATGTCCGGTAATGGATTGGATTGATGGACAATCTGTTCGGGAGAGACGGAGTTTTGTATCGCATGTGCGTCTGCAAAGAATTGTAGATTTCGGCGTCAATTGACGCCGCATAGATCAGTCTAGGGGTCTTCTCATTCAACCATTATTGCAACGTAATCGATGAAACAATCGCAAATGTAGTGGCGAAATGTCCAGAGATTTAAATTAAAGATTAAATAGATTTACTTGCGGCAAACTGGGAGGAATGTAAGTCATCCATAGTCTAGCCGGAAGAATATCTATGGCTTTTTCATTCTGTAATTTGCAGAAACAAAAACATCGTCAATCACATCCCCCAACAATAACGCTTACATTTGGCTTCGAAGCATCCGTTGTAACCCAACCAATAAAGAAAGCCACCTTCAGTCGAATAAACTTTTGTAAACCCGATCACTCCCAAAACAATGTTTGAATCACCTCCTGTAATGCTGGCTAATACACTGTTAACTCGACCCCAAAACCTTGCCCTGAATCAACTCCTGTTAACCCGAACCCAAACCATTGTCCTGAATCATCCCCTGTTAACATGGAACCTAATACAGTACCCTTAATCAGCTCCTTTTAACATGGAACCCGGAACAGTACCTTGAATCAGCTCCTGTTAAACCGAACCCAAAACACTGCCCTGAATCAGCTCCTGATAATATGGAAGCCAAAACACTGCCCTGAATCAGCTCCTGTTAATATGGAAGCCAAAACACTGCCCTGAATCAGCTCCTGATAATATGGAACCCAAAACACTGCCCTGAATCAGCTCCTGATAATATGGAAGCCAAAACACTGCCCTGAATCAGCTCCTGATAATATGGAAGCCAAAACACTGCCCCGAATCAGCTCCTGTTAACCTGAACCAAAAACACTGCCCTGAATCAGCTCCTGATAATATGGAAGCCAAAACACTGACCTGAATCAGTTCCTGTTAACCTGAACCCAAAACACTGCCCCGAATAAGCTCCTGTTAACCTGAACCAAAAATACTGCCCTAAATGAGCTCCTGATAATATGGAAGCCAAAACACTGACCTGAATCAGCTCCTGTAAACCTGAACCCAAAACACTGCCCTGAATCAGCTCCTGATAATATGGAAGCCAAAACACTGACCTGAATCAGTTCCTGTTAACCTGAACCCAAAACACTGCCCCGAATCAGCTCCTGTTAACCTGAACCAAAAACACTGCCCTGAATCAGCTCCTGATAATATGGAAGCCAAAACACTGACCTGAATCAGCTCCTGTTAACCTGAACCAAAAACACTGCCCTGAATCAGCTCTTGCTGACAAGGAATGCCAAACAGCGTCATAAAATATCTCCTGTACCCGAACTGAAAACAGTGCCCTTAAACAGCTCCTGCTAGAAATGATGCCCAAACCGTGGCCTGAATGAGCTCCTGTTTACCTTAACCCCAAACATTGTCCTGAATCGGCCCCTGTCAACAAGGATCCCAAAACATTGCCATGAATCAGCGCCCGTTAACCCGAACCCAAGACACTGCCCTGAATCAGCTCCTGTTAACCTGGACCCATACCATTGCCCTGAATCATCCCATGTAAACCGAATCCAAAACATTGCCCTGAATCACACACCCGACCTCGATAACAAGGACACCAAAACCTTGATCATAAAGGCCTTGGCAGTAATCGTCACCTGCTGTTTGTGTATATGCTGCTTTCACGTGTATACATCCACTGATGAAAGCAGGTTTAATATTCAAAATATAAGAGTTGGTCAAAATAAGTCTTCCACACAAGGTTTCTTCTGCAACACACACCAACTAGCATTTAAACGTCAACACACGCCTTACAACGTCATCACTATTTCGCCTATCACAGATGCACCCCAGTTCCATCGGCTCTGTAAACAAGACTGGCCCAGCTGCTTGGTGGTTAACGATGTACTACCGCCGTTGATGCTACTGAAACGTCTAAATGTACAATATACGAAAAAGACGCAAATAACACCGCTACTTTTTACGTTCATGCAGAACGATTCCAGGAATTGGTATACCGTTATTACTTATCCAACCACAACGGCGAATTTTAACTAACTTTCGTCAAAGAGATAAAACGAAACAAATTCTATGAAAACCCACACCAATCGGCTTGAACAAACCATTTCAGAATACATACAGAACATGGACATGCAGATCTGAAACTGAAAATGTTCATTCAACTGAAACTTGAAGTCCATATTATACACACAAGATTTCATACAGAAAAACGTATCGTGTCTATCCGTATGCTGTACAGCTAGATGAGTGCAGTACGGATATCATACTATAGATATATGGCATGAGAAAGGCTTGTCACTCCTCCATTCAAGGCCTCTGTAAAGCTTTCAAAACTTTTTATGGTAGACACGTGGAGGTCATTTCCAAATATGACATCAGTCACAAAATGATGTCCGATGCAATTCCCTATTTTGACTTTTACCAGTGTTCCCGTGTTTTCTCAAGCGAATAATTGACCTGCCTTTGCATGATTTTGTGACGGGTTCCATCGGTTGTGCAGGATACGCTCACCTTTTTGCGAACACCTGCTATCATCACTATTTGATAGTGGTTCATAAACACATGTTCATGATAAAGTCGGAATGCTACAATCGACTCTGCGTTTGGTACATATTTTTTAACAAGATGTGTTTTATCGCTATATTTATGTGTAAGATGTTTATATGGATGAAAGTTTAAGGTGGACAATCCTTAAAATGTACATTCGGCATAATTGAAGCCTGCGATTCCTACATATAGATGGATGTAGTTAGTAAGATCATATGTACATATGTAAATAAGTGCTGTAATGTATGCTTTACTACATACAATGAAACCTCGTTAGTTCGTAGACCATTAATACGGAAACCTCACATTCCGCACGATCTTGTTGGGAACGGTTACATGAATTACAAAGTGGCATCAGTACCAACGATTCGCTAAATTTGTTAAACTGGACAAAATCTCTGGGTACGCTACCGACCGGTTTAACAAGGTTTCACGGTATATATGAATTGATAAAGTGTCTCACTCCTGAAACGTACATGTAGATTAATGCAGTTTGTAAGGGGTGCCTATCATTAGTAAATGCATACAGATGGGTGCTCAAACCACATGAATAAATATGTGGACAAACTCCTGGAGGGGATACCAACAACCAGGGCAGAAAACAAACATGGTCAAAAGTCGCTTCGGACAAAAACTCCTCGGAATCTTTTTAAAAAAACTAAGCGTCATGTCTATGCACAGCGAACATTCCTATCAAACAGGTTTAGTCAACCTAATCTGACGCCAATTATTACTCATTTATTATAATGGGGGAAAACAAATATGATCGATAGTTAATGCAAGCCATGGTATGCACATGTCCACCTTTTGGGAGATGCAGCGGTTGTATGGGGAATCTAAATAGCTAAACCATAGCGACACGACGTCAAGGCAAATCATCTGATAACGACTCCACAATTTGTGTGTTGACAGACGTGACGACAAAAAGTGCGTGGAAGAATGCTTGCAACTTGTATGACACGGGCTTAATATTTTGATGATGAACAGTTATGAATACCACAACTGTCCTGTGAGAGATGGGCTATCAAGCTACACCAAGGCACGTGATGCATTGCCATGTGTAACATGACATACATGTACACAAGGAAGTGGAGACAAATCAAGTTTTCAAAGGGAGAAGACGTCATATAATTTTAATGGATGTAACGATCACACAGGTTTTCTCACGATCATGCATCAAACCTCAAACTGCATAAGGTAACTTGAACCATGTTTTAATCCATTTGCAAATGTTCATCGACGTCGATATAGTAACCTAGGCAATATATCAAATGGCTTGTCCTAGATCGATGCCCTCATTCGCCTTATATAGTACGTCGTAGGCTCATGTCTCTGAGAACCAATACTACAACTAATCATAGATTTGGTTGGAAATGAGATCTCAATGTCTGTTCTGGGTTGAAGCAAAACTGCAGTTGTAGAAGAAAAACGAAATTGTCAAACTATATGGCGGTGGCCTGTGAACAATCGAGTCGAGATAATCCAGTGATTACTACTGTGAGCAACGACCCACGCCGTTGGGGTAAAATGACAAGTTATCAACCGAGGCACCAACCATGACCTGACGATCAAATAAATGGAGTCTCACGGCCAACATAGGTTGCTGAGGATCATTTTTTAGTCCGGAATTCCCGTCAAGAAAAACGAAGAGGGAGTCAAACCAAGCTGTCAGGAGAGACACAAGACCTCAAGTCACCTCATTTGATATGACTACACAATAATTTTGCTGACTGATGTGGCGACAAGAAGAGTGTACAAGAATGTCAGCAACGCGTAGGACAGGCTAAAAAAACAACTGTTAATCATAACATACCATGTACTGTAAAAGATGAGCAATTAATGACCGAGGAGAGGCAGCTTCCGGGACAGATTTGTGTGTCAATGTAGTGTTTCGAGCACCGCTGACTGATTGTAATATTTGTGCAGCAATGATGGAGAGTAGGCCCTTTCCTTGTAAAACATACAGCATGTTTTGGCAGGAGATTCTGTGCGCACCAAGGCAATACCTTCAACTTGGGTCGTCTAAACATCAACCAGACGAGTCTCAATGGGTCAGAACAAACATACCCTGAACCCTTTATCGCATGCATTACATGAAACTAATGTTGTTTACCGACGTTATTACAATGTCCTGTCGACAACCGAGTTGTACCTCTTGCAAGTTGCTGTGACTGAAATAAGCAGACGGAAAAGTGCACTTGGAGGTGATGGTACATACCCCGAACCCTTCACCGTATGCATTACATGAAGCTAATGTTGAAGCTAAGACTTATCTTAAAGATCCAAGGAAATGGTGACATCGTCTTAGCAAATTGAAACTTCACGGCTATCGAAGCAAATGCTGCTGATACGTTGGATGCGATTTGCTGAAGCTTGTTTTTTTAATACATTTAGCATTTACTCTCATGCAGTGGGTCGCCTCATCCAATGCAATACGGTTAATTTCGTTCATTCTCATTATCGACGTAATTTCTTGGATATTCCAAACAGTTCTATTGAGTGGACCAAACCCGTTGAAGGAAGCCACGTCATTGATAAGAAAGAAGTTTATTCACGACATTTCCACGGCCAGTCAGGTGGCAAATATTTGCTAAACTTAATCAGTTTTTTTAAAAAAATGGTAAAATTGATTTTCCATGAAAAGACTGCACTCTCCACGTTTGAAAGTTCACTTCAGTTGACAAGAATACACTGATTGGCTAACATTGAATGATCTTGAATATCAGCATGATAATTTTATTTCAAGCTTCTTCTCAGTGCATTCTTCGTAATGATGAGATTTGGTTAGAGCACAACTTCATGACTGACTAATTTCCAATCTGAACGTAACCGTAGTTTTAAGAACGATTTGACCCGACTTGAAACGCCCAGCGATGAGATGACCATGGTTGTTTCAACAAGCAGATAGATGACCTTTTAGAACACAATGATCCCGGCTTCACTGACAAATTGGACAAGGAGTACAGCGAGGGAAAAATGCCTCTCTGTTGCACTGAACTGGCTTAGGCACTTGTTTCTGCTTTAGAGAGATCTAGACATAGCTAAATAAAAGAGTTTAACGTTAAGGATTTGGTACACCAACATAACCAATCCAAGACGACTCATGTGTTTGACGATGTAACCGGTAATCCTTTGATTGGTTTTCGTGTGGGGTGAAATCCTATAGCAACGATAACAGATAGAATGCGCCAAAATGTAAATAAGTCTGTGAATGAGTTTGGTTTAACGCCGCTTTGAACAGTATTTCTGTCATACGCTATTATAGCGTGTCAGCTTTATGTTTGAGGAAAACTCGAAGCGATGCAGGTCTTGAGCGTTTACCACATTGGTTAAACCACGATCACGGTATGGTTCTAAACAAATTACAAACATAATTGTTACGAACTGGTTTTTACACCCACGATCACAGGTTTCTGGCATGGCTAATGGAGTCAACTGTGCACAACGTTTTGACACGTGGTCCATCGGTGCCACCCATAAATGTAAACTATACCTTCAACAGTTAAAACACAGCAAACCAGTTTAATATTTTGAAACAAAGGTAAAAGATTTTACTCATTTCATTCGGAACACACCATTAACGAATTGAAAAATGACCTTGGTTTTGTCTGTTGTCCCTAGCTTCTTAACAATAGGAAATAGATCAATATCCCCATCAAAACTTGAGTAGTGTTATATTATTGGAAAAGCTAGTGATAGCTACAGCTACTGCTGCCTCAATCATACAAACAAATTAAAAATAGAAACATATCATACGTAAAGTGACCGATGCAAGATTTATCTTTGTGTTCCCAACTCTCACACGAGTACTTCGGGAAATTCTTCCACCTTCTGACCCAATACAATTTTTTAAAACAACATTCATTTTGAATAATTGATATGAATAAAAGTTAAACTGAGATAGATATGTCACAACGTGCTGTTCTCATACAATAAACAAAGATTAAATACATTATCTTAACGTGTTTACATTTATGTTCGTAATATATTACTGGATGCCCCCAATTTACTAGATTGATGAATCCCAGTTAGTATTCTGTTTTTAATTAGCTAATTGACCGCCTCCGCCTCCGAGCGAACGCCCAGATAGCGAAAGGCCCGGGATTCGAACCCCGGACGCGTCATACCAGAAGACGTTAAAAGATGTTACATATTGTTACCTTGCCTAGCGTTCGGCATTAAGGTAATTAACCAAGGACTAGTCAGTTCGGTGCCATTATGCTGTGTCTAAATAGGGTATTCATGTTAGATTGAGGCATTGTGTCTCAGTGGGCTAGATCTATAAAATCGGGACTAGTACAAGTAGCCACACACACACACACACACACACACACACGCACGCACGCACGCACGCACGCACGCACGCACGCACGCATGCATGCACGTTACCATATATGTGCAATAATCTAGGACGCGACGTTAAACCCCATTTCACCCAACCTCACCTTTAGCTAAGGACCTACACGGATTAGATACAAGTGGCCCGCGACAAAAAAAAACAACAAACTCACGAGGAAGGTGCATGCAGAGAGAACATATCTCTCTACATGATACACTGTTTGGCATTTCCGTATGTAATATAAGCTGCATTTACAATAGTTTACAATCAGTGAATTATTCATGTCACACTTGGAGGACATATGAACGATGGGATGACGGTTGTTAGTTTCAAAATTGCAGCCAATTCTACCTGATTTTGTAATAAACGTTCGTAATGTGGATATTATGCCACCCATTTTGTGTACGTCATAGTCTATATACATACGTCATGGCTTTAATCAATACGTACGTCAACAATAATAACACAGTCACAATTTACTCTTCGAGGTATTATGTACACTTGTGTTCCTGGCAGCATACATAAACTATAACAGACATCTCATATGTTTTATTTTCGGATTTGTATTCAATCATAGAAGAACGGTTTTGCACAACGCATCATTTAAATAACTTACTGATTACCGACGTCAACAGCAGTGAATATCACACTGTGGATAGTAAGTACGGTTAAAGTTCATGCAACTATCCAATACGTGTATTATGGTTATTTTGGTAAAGAGATGTGATAGTATTTCAGAGTGATGTGTGGTGAAATACTTAGTCAGAGAACATTATCAATATGCTTTATGTTCTAATAATATACCAGCAAAGTATATAAATATCCAAAACGAAAATGATTTTATCATCGCTATTTGGTCTGATAACATGAATGGAAGGCCGTCATTAAGCATTTATCTAAATGTCAAACAAAAACTCGGAAGTTGACTAAATAGTAATGATGACTGTGTAAATAGACACTTAAAAAACATCAGAAGGATATTTCATTTCCGCCCTCTGATGTGTATGATCAGAATACAGCGAAGGAAAGAACACTCCCCTTACACATTCCACGTTACATGTGAAATACCGGTTTCCCATGCAACATGAAATACTTCTCATTGTCCCAGCGAACTAGCGTGTATTTGAAGCGCTGCCATTAGTAACAAGCGTTAATACATACCCGCTTGAGCAGCCCAGCACTTACGATATGATATACATCCTTTCGTGCAATTCGTTCCGGCTGCAGTAGAATATTTTCTTAAGAGAAATTGAAAATAAGGTGTTATTAACCCTCACAGCTGCCAAAGCAGGAACATTTTTGTCATGCCCTTTTGGACGAGGGTAATTTGTCTTCCTGAACCTCTTAATACATGGTAACACTCACAAACCACATCGGTAAAAGAAACCTGTGTTTTTTATTCCAATGTACTGCACGCCAACGCATATGGCTTCGGTAATTAACATGCGGGTTCCGAGGGTACTATGTCGAGGAGGAATCCAGTTTGGACAGAGTCCCAGCATAGGTGAACGTTCCCCTGTTAACTACTTTATCTACAAATAACAAACTCCGGACCCTGTGGTATGGGCATTGCTCGGTGCTGGAATTTGGTAATTAGACACGAGTGGACACGAGGGACTGAGTGGAGGCGGTATGTGATCACAGAAGGTTTAGTTTACGCTATACCTGAGTGTGAGTGCCCCAGTATTGTTTGTGTGTGTATGTGCATATGCATGTAAAGCGATTCTCCGGTCGATGCTTTCAACAGCATATTGCCATGAAGAGCTCCTCTCATGACATTCCATATTTCTTCTAGACTGCACGCATCGTGTAGCTCATCAATGATAGCTGTTTACGTCTTGTTTATTATTGGTGCAAAAAGGGACAAATAAACATTTAACGAGGTTAACTCATAAAAAAATGAAGCTCACATGCATGAATAACTATATTGCACATATACATAAGAAGGCACTGTCTGTGCATGTGTGTGTGTATGTGTCTGTGTCTGTGTCTGTGTCTGTGTCTGTGTGTGGATATGTAGTTTTTTTTTGTAAATGTATCTACCTTAGGTATCTGTCTATCTATCTATCAATCTATCTATCTATCTATCTATGGAAAGATTAGAAACAAGCTCAAAAGTCGCTTCGGAAAAAACCTCCTCGGAGATTTAGTCAATCTAATCCGACCTGAATTATTACTCACTTATTATAATGTAGGAACACAAATATGATCGATAGTAAATGCAAGCCATGATATGCATATGTCCACCTTTTGGGAGATGCTGTGGTTGTATGAATCTAAATCAGCTGCCAGAGCGACACGACGCCAAAGCAATCATCTGATAACGATTCCACAATTTGTGTGTTGACAGACGTGACGACAAAAAGTGCGTGGAAGAATGTTTGCAACTTGTATGACACGTGCATAATATTTTGATAATGAACAGTTATGAATATCACAACTGTCCTGTGAGAGATGGGCTATCAAGCTACACCAAGGCACGTGATGCATTGTCATGTGTAATATGATATACATGTACACAAGGAAGTAATGAAAGGCGAGAATTTATACTTCTCCAACAAGCTGGTGGTTAGGGGTGGGAGTGTGTGTTTTGGGTCAGCAGCATCTCCGCACTTGTAATCCTGGCCACGTCATACCAAGAGACGTTATAATATGGTTCCCGTTCTTATTGATACCCTAACTGGCGCTCGGCATTAATGGGATAAATCCAGGTTTGGTTGGCTCGGAGTCAGTATAATGTATCTGAGTGGGGTAATCATGTAATTCTGCGGCATGGTATCCTAGTGGGCTAGCACTGTGCCCGAAGTGATACAAGCAGCCACACATACACAGACATCGTTCTTTATGAGGGAATTTCATTTGAGCACGACGTTAAACGCGTGTTCAAAGCGGCGTAAAACAAAACCGACTCCTTCCAGCTGAATGACTCTCTTCCTTCCGGTGGGGAAACAAACCAAATTTACAAAGGGAGAAGACGTCATATAATTTATATGAATGTAACGATCACACAGGTTTTCTAACGATCTTGCATCAAACCTCAAACTGCATAAGATGACTTGAAGCACGCTTTAATCCATTTGCAAATGTTCATCGACGTCGATAAAGTAACCTATTTCAGCTTACTCAAAAAGGGCAATATATCACATGGCTTGACCTAGAAAAGAACTGGTTACCACACCATGGATCGATGCTCTCATTCATCTTACATAGTACGACGTAGGCTCATGTCTCTGAGAACAAATACAACAACTTATCAAAGAATTTATTTGGGTTAAAATGAGATGTCAATGTCTACACTAGGTTGACGCATAACTGGATTTTGAGAAGAAAAACGATCTTTTGTTGTTGTTAAACGCCACATGCAGAAATTGTCCAACTATATGATGGCGGCCTGTGAATAATCGAGTCGAGATAAACCAGTGATTGATATTGTGAGCAACGACCCACACCGTTGGGGTAAAATGACAAGTTATCAACCAAGGCACCAACCATGACCTCACGATCCAATATATAGCGTCGTACCACCAGCATAGGTTGCTGAGGATCATTTCTAGTCCGGAATTCCCGTCAAGAGAAACGAAGAGGGAGTCAAACCAAGCTGTCAGGAGAGACACAAGACCTAAAGTCACCTCATTTGATCTGACTTCACAATACTTTTGCTGACTGATGTGGCGACAAGAAGAGTGCACAAGAATGTCAGCAACGCGTAGGACACGTGGTATTGGCTACAAAACCTGTAATTCACAACATACCATGTACTGTAAAAGATGAGCAATTAATGACCGAGGAGAGGCAGCTTCTGTGACAGATTTGTGTGTCCACGTCATTCATCCTGCATATCTGAACTCTCTGCACGGTAAAAACACAGCGTTTCATCAATGTAGTGTTTCGAGCACCGCTGATTGATTGTGATATTTGTGCAGCAATGATGGAGAGTAGGCCACCTCTTTGTAAAACATAAAGCATGTTTTGGCAGGAGATTCTGTGCGCACCAAGGCAATACGTTCAACTTGGGTCGTCTAAACATCAACCAGACGAGTCTCAATGGGTCAGAACAAACATACCCTGAACCCTTTACCGCATGCATTACATGAAGCTAATGTTGTTTACCGACGTTATTACAATGTCCTGTCGACAACCGAGTTGTACCTCTTGCAAGTTGCTGTGATTGAAATAAGCAGACGGAAAAGTGCACTTGGAGGTGATGGTAGGTAACAGTGTTTTCAGGTGCTGAGCGTACATTGGCATTTTGTTAGACTTGTCTGGAACATCCAGAAAAATGGTGACATCGTCTTAGCAAATTGAAACTTCACGGCTATCGAAGCAAATGCTGCTGATACATTGGATGCGATTTGCTGAAGCTTTTTTTTTACATATTATCATTTTCTCTCATGTAATGGGTCGCCTCATCTAATGCAATACGGTTAATTTCGTTCATTCTCATTATCGACGCAATTTCTTGGATATTCCAAACAGTCCTGTTGAGTGGACCAAACCCGTTGAAGGAAGCCACGTCATTGATAGAAGAAGTTTATTTATTTCCACGGCCAGTCAGGTGGCAAATATTTGCTAAACTAAACCAGGTTTTTAATTTTTTTGGGGTAAAATTGATTTTTCATGAAAAGACTGCACTCTCCACGTTTGAAAGTTCACTTCAGTTGACAAGAATACACTGATTACTAATGCGGAAAGGCTTTGGCTAACATTGAATGATTTTGAATGTTAGCATGATAATTTTATTTCAAGCTTCTTTTCAGTGCATTCTTCGTTATGTTGAGATTTGGTTAGAGCACAACTTCATGACTGACTAATTTCCAATCTGAACGTAACCGTAGTTTTAAGAACAATTTGAACCGAGGTTGAAACGCCCATCGATGAGATGACCATGGTAATTTGAACCAGTAGAAAGATGACCTTTTAGAATACAATGATCCCGGCTTCACTGACAAATTGGACAAGGAGTACAGCGAGGGAAAAGTGCCCCTCTGATGCACTGAACTGTTTTTAGGCACTTGTTTCTGCTGTAGAGAGATCTAGATATCGCTGGATAACAGAGTAAACTGTTTAGGTTTTGGTATTCTAGAATATTAGTTTCTACCAATGTAACCAATCAAACACGACTCATGTGTTTTGATGATGTAACCGGTAATCCTTTGATTGGTTTTCGCGTGGGGTGAAATCCTGTAGCAGCGATAACAGATGGAATGGGCCAAATGTAAATGAGTCTGTGAATGAGTTTGGTTGAACGCCGCTTTGAACAGTATTTCAGTTATGCGCTATTATAGCGTGTCAGCTTCATGTTTGAGGAAAACTCGAAGCGATGCAGGTCTTGAGCGTTTACCACTTTTGTGAAAGCACGATCACGGTATGGTTCTGAAAAAACAAAATTGTTGCGAACTGGTATTTACACCCACGATCACAGGTTTCTGGCATGGCTAATGGAGTCAACTGTGCACCACGTTATGACACTTGGTCCATCGGTGCCACCAACAAACGTAAACTATACCTTTAACAGTGAAACACACAGCAAGCAAGTTTAATATTTTGAAACAAAGGTTAATGTTTTACTCATTTCATTCGGAACACGCCATCAACGAAAAGAAAATTGATCTCGGTTTTGTCTGTTGTCCCTAGCTTCTTAACAATAGGAAATATATCAATATCCCTATCCAAAGTTGAGTGGTGTTATATAATTGGAATAGCTAGTGATAGCTAATGCCACTGCTGCCTCAATCATACAAACAAGTTAAAACAGAAACATATGTCATATGTTAAGTCACCGATGTAAGATTTATCTTTGTGTTCTCATCTCTTACAGAGTACTTCAGGAAATTCTACAACCTACTGACCCAATACAGTTTTTTAAAACAATATTCATTTGAAATAATTGATATAAATAAAAGCTAAACTGAGATAGAAATGTCACAACGTGCTGTTCTCATACATTAAACAAAGATTAAATGCATTATCTTACCGTGTTTACAATTATGTTCGTGAT
Source organism: Haliotis rufescens (assembly GCF_023055435.1). Lineage (NCBI taxonomy): Eukaryota > Metazoa > Mollusca > Gastropoda > Lepetellida > Haliotidae > Haliotis > Haliotis rufescens. Next base: position 50,998,928 of record NW_025963779.1, on the reverse strand, counting down.
TTATTACTGGATGCCACGAATTTACAAGATTGATTAATTGATTGGTATTCTGCTTAAGCTAAGGGAGCGCCTCCGTGGTCTCCCTGGTAGAGCGTACGCCCAGATAGCGAAAGTTCCGGGGTTCGACACCCGGCTGCGCCATACCAAAAGACGTTAAAAGATGGTACTTGTTGTTACCCTGTCTGGCACTCGGCATTAAGGGGCTAAAACAAGGACTGGTCGGCTCGGAGTCAGTATACTGTGTCTGAGTGGGATATTCATGTTAAACTGCGGCATGGTATCTCAGTGAGCTAGCACTATAAATCGGCATCAGTCCGGTCTAGTACAAGCACCCACACAAAAACACACACGTACATGCACGTCGCTATATAAGTGCTATAATCTTGGACGCCACGTTAAACCCCATTTCACCCACCCACCCCTGGTAGAACGTACGCCCAGATAGCGAAAGGTCCGGGGTTCGACACCCGGCCGCGTCATACCAGAAGACGTGTAAAGATGGTACTTGTTGTTACTCAGCCTGGTGCTCGGCATTAAGGTAATAAACCAAGGACTGGTAGGCTCGGAGTCAGTATACTGTGTCTGAATAAGGTATTCATGTTAAACTGCGTCATTGTGTCTCAGTTGGCTAGCACTATAAAATCGGGACTAGTACAAGTAGCCACACATACACATAATCTAGGACGCGACATTAAACCCCATTTCACCCAACCTCACCTATAGCTAAGGCCCTACACAGATTTGATACAAGTGACCCGCAACAACCCCCCCCCCCCCCCCCCCCCCCCCCAAACTCACGAAGTAACCCGGTGCATGCAGAGAGAACATATCTCTACATGATACTCTGTTTGGCATTTCCGTATGTAATATAAGCTGCATTTACAATAGTTTACAATCAGTGAATTATTCATGTCACACTTGGAGGACATATGAACGATGGGATGACGGTTGTTAGTTTCGAAATTGCAGCCAATTCTACCTGATTTTGTAATATACGTTCGTAATGTGGATATTATGCCACCCATTTCGTGTACGTCATAGTCTATATACGTACGTCATGGCTTTAATCAATACGTACGTCAACTATAATAACACAGTCACGATTTACTCTTCGAGGTATTATGTACACGTGTTCCTGGCAGCATACATAAACTATCACAGACATCTCATATGTTTTTTTTCAGATTTGTATTTAATCATAGAAGAACGGTTTAGCACAACGCATCATTTAAATAACAGCTCATGATCGCTCTTTACATGTAGCATTACTCAGAGATAACTGATTACTGACGTCAACAGCAGTTAATGTCACACTGTGGATAGTAAGTACGGCGCAAGTTCATGCAACTATCTAATACCTGTATTATGATTTTTTTGGTGAAGAGATGTGATAGTATTTCAGAGTGATGTGTGGTGAAATACTTTTTACTAACTTATTATAATGTAGGAAATCAAATATGATCGATAGTAAATGCAAGCCATGATATGCATATGTCCACCTTTTTGAGAGATGCTGTGGTTGTATTGGGAATCTAAATCAGCTGCCAGAGCGACACGACGCCAAAGCAATCATCTGATAACGATTCCACAATTTGTGTGTTGACAGACGTGACGACAAAAAGTGCGTGGAAAAATGTTTGCAACGCGTATGACACATGCATAATATTTTGATAATGAACAGTTATGTATATCACAACTGTCCTGTGAGAGATGGGCTATCAAGCTACACCAAGGCACGTGATGCATTGTCGTGTGTAATATGAAAATACATGTACACAAGGTAGTAAAGAAAGGCGAGAATTTATACTTCTCCGACAAGCTGGTGGTTGGGGTGGGAGTGTGTGTTAAAGGTCCGCAGCATCTCCGCACTTGTGTCCTGGCCACGTCATACCAAAATACGTTAAAATATGGTTCCCGTACTTATTGCTACCCTAACTGGCGCTCGGCATTAATGGGATAAAACCAGGTTTGGTTGGCTTGGAGTCAGTATAATGTATCTTAGTGGGGGAATCATGTAGTTCTGTGACATGGTATCTCAGTGGGCTAGCACTGTGCCCGTAGTAGTACAAGCAGCCACACCCACACCTTCCTTTATCAGGGAATTTCATTTGACGCGACGTTAAACGCGTGTTCAAAGCGGCGTAAAACAAAACTGACTCCTTCCAGCTGAATGTTTCTCTTCCTTCCGGTGGGGAAACAAACCAAATTTACAAAGGGAGAAGACGTCATATAATTTATATGAATGTAACGATCACACAGGTTTTCTAACGATCTTGCATCAAACCTCAAACTGCATAAGATGACTTGAACCACGCTTTAATCCATTTGCAAATATTCATCGACGTCGATAAAGTAACCTATTTTAACTTACTCAAAAAGGGCAATATATCAAATGGCTTGACCTAGAAAAGAACTGGTTACCACACCATGGATCGATGCTCTCATTCATCTTACATAGTACGACGTAGGCTCATGTCTCTGAGAACAAATACAACAACTTATCAAAGAATTTATTTGGGTTGAAATGAGATGTCAATGTCTACACTAGGTTGACGCATAACTGGAGTTGGAGAAGAAAAACGATCTTTTGTTGTTGTTAAACGCCACATGCAGAAGTTGTCCAACTATATGATGGCGGCCTGTGAATAATCGAGTCGAGATAATCCAGTGATTGATATTGTGAGCAACGACCCACACAGTTGGGGTAAAATGACAAGTTATCAACCAAGGCACCAACCATGACCTCACGATCCAATATATAGCGTCGTACCACCAGCATAGGTTGCTGAGGATCATTTCTAGTCCGGAATTCCCGTCAAGAGAAACGAAGAGGGAGTCAAACCAAGCTGTCAGGAGAGACACAAGACCTAAAGTCACCTCATTTGATCTGACTTCACAATATTTTTGCTGACTGATGTGGCGACAAGAAGAGTGCACAAGAATGTCAGCAACGCGTAGGGCACGTGGTATTGGCTACAAAACCTGTAATTCACAACATACCATGTACTGTAAAAATTGAGCAATTTATGACCGAGGAGAGGCAGCTTCTGTGACAGATTTGTGTGTCCACGTCATTCATCCTGCATATCTGAACTCTCTGCACGGTAAAAACACAGCGTTTCATCAATGTAGTGTTTCGAGTACCGCTGACTGATTGTGATATTTGTGCAGCAATGGTGGAGAGTAGGCCACCTCTTTGTAAAACATAAAGCATGTTTTGGCAGGAGATTCTGTGCGCACCAAGGCAATACGTTCATCTTGGGTCGTCTTAACATCAACCAGACGAGTCTCAATGGGTCAGAACAAACATACCCTGAACCCTTTACCGCATGCATTACATGAAGCTAATGTTGTTTACCGACGTTATTACAATGTCCTGTCGACAACCGAGTTGTACCTCGCGTAAGTTGCTGTGATTGAAATAAGCAGACGGAAAAGAGCTCTTGGAGGTGATGGTAGGTAACAGTGTTTTCAGGTGCTGAACGTACATTGGCATTTTGTTAGACTTGTCTGGAACATCCAGAAAAATGGTGACATCGTCTTAGCAAACTGAAACTTCACGGCTATCGAAGCAAATGCTGCTGATACATTGGATGCGATTTGCTGAAGCTTGTTTTTTTACATATTATCATTTTCTCTCATGTAATGGGTCGCCTCATCTAATGCAATACGGTTAATTTCGTTCATTCTCATTATCGACGCAATTTCTTGGATATTCCAAACAGTTCTATTGAGTGGACCAAACCCGTTGAAGGAAGCCACGTCATTGATAGAAGAAGTTTATTCACGACATTTCCACGGCCAGTCAGTTGGCAAATATTTGCTAAACTTAATCAGGTTTTTAAAAAAAATTGTAAAATTGATTTTCCATGAAAAGACTGAATTTCCACGTTTGAAAGTTCACTTCAGTTGACAAGAATACACTGATTACTGATGCGGAAAGGCTTTGGCTAACATTGAATGATTTTTAATATTAGCATGATAATTTTATTTTAAGCTTCTTTTCAGCGCACTCTTCGTAATGTTGAGATTTGGTTAGAGCACAACTTCATGACTGACTAATTTCCAATCTGAACGTAACCGTAGTTTTAAGAACGATTTGAACCGAGGTTGAAACGCCCAACGATTAGATGACCATGGTAATTTGAACAAGTAGATAGATGACCTTTTAGAACACAACGATCACTGACAAATTGGACAAGGAGTACAGCGAGGGAAAAGTGCCCCTCTGATGCACTGAACTGTTTTTAGGCACTTGTTTCTGCTATAGAGAGATCTAGACATCGCTGGATAACAGAGTAAACTGTTTAGGTTTTGGTATTCTTGTATATTAGTTTCCACCAATGCAATTGGTTCCTATCAATATCCCTATGAAAAGTTGAGTTGTGTTATATTATTGGAATAGCTAATGCCACTGCTGCCTCAATTAAACAAACAAGTTAAAAAAGAAACATATGTCACATGTTAAGTCACCGATGTAAGATTTATCTTTGTGTTCTCATCTCTAACAGAGTACTTCAGGAAATGCTACAACCTACTGACCAAATACAGTTTTTTGAAACAACGTTAATTTTGAATAATTGATATAAATAAAAGCTAAACTGAGATAGATATGTCACGACGTGCTGTCCTCATACATTAAACAAAGATGGGATGACGGTTGTTAGTTTCAAAATTGCAGCCAATTCTACCTGATTTTGTAATATACGTTCGTAATGTGGATATCGTGCCACCCATTCCGTGTACGTCATAGTCAATATACATACGTCATTGCTTTAATGAATACATACGTCAAATATGATAACACATTTACTGTTCTAGGTATTATGTACACGTGTTCCTGGCAGCATACATAAACTATCACAGACATCTCATATGTTTTATTTTCAGCTTTGTATTTAATCATAGAAGAACGGTTTTGCACAACGCATCATTTAAATAACTTACTGATTACTGACGTCAACAGCAGTTAATGTCACATTGTGGATAGTAAGTACGGTTAAAGTTCATGCAACTATCCAATACGTGTATTATGGTCATTTTGGTAAAGAGATGTGATAGTATTTCAGAGTGATGTGTGGTGAAATACTTAGTCAGATAACATTATCAATCTGCTTTATGTTCTAATAATATACCAGCAAAGTATATAAAGATCCAAAACGAAAATGATTTTATCATCGCTATTTGGTCTGATAACATGAATGGAAGGCCGTCATTAAGTATTTATCTAAATGTCAAACAAAAACTCGGAAGTTGACTAAATAGTAATGATGACTGTGTAAATAGACACTTAAAAAACATCAGAAGGATATTTCATTTCCGCCCTCTGATGTGTATGATCAGAATACAGCGAAGGAAAGAACACTCCCCTTACACATTCCACGTTACATGTGAAATACCGGTTTCCCATGCAACATGAAATACTTCTCATTGTCCCAGCGAACTAGCGTGTATTTGAAGCGCTGCCATTAGTAACAAGCGTTAATACATACCCGCTTGAGCAGCCCAGCACTTACGATATGATATACATCCTTTCGTGCAATTCGTTCCGGCTGCAGTAGAATATTTTCTTAAGAGAAATTGAAAATAAGGTGTTATTAACCCTCACAGCTGCCAAAGCAGGAACATTTTTGTCATGCCCTTTTGGACGAGGGTAATTTGCCTTCCTGAACCTCTTAATACATGGTAACACTCACATATCACATCGGTAAAAGAAACCTGGTTTTTTTTCAAATGTACTGCACGCCAACGCATATGGCTTCGGTAATTAACTTGCGGGTTCCGAGGGTGCTATATGGAGATGGAATCCAGTTTGGACAGAGTCCCAGCATAGGTGAACGTTCCCCTGTTAACTACTTTATCTACAAATAACAAACTCCGGACCCTGTGGTATGGGCATTGCTCGGTGCTGGAATTTGGTAATTAGACACGAGTGGACACGAGGGACTGAGTGGAGGCGGTATGTGATCACAGAAGGTTTAGTTTACGCTATACCTGAGTGTGAGTGCCCCAGTATTGTTTGTGTGTGTATGTGCATATGCATGTAAAGAGATTCTCCGGTCGATGCTTTCAACAGCATATTGCCATGAAGAGCTCCTCTCATGACATTCCATATTTCTTCTAGACTGCACGCATCGTGTAGCTCATCAATGATAGTTGTTTCCGTCTTGTTTATTATTGGTGTAAAAAATAAAAATAAACATTTAACGAGGTTAACTCATATAAAAATGAAGTTCACATGCATGAATAACTATATTGCACATATACATAAGAATGTGTGTGTGTGTGTGTGTGTTTGGTGGCTGTGTGTGGTTATGTAGTTTTTCAACTTATCAACACATTAACCATCATCATCTCATCTGTGTTATATGAGCTATGATCTCTCCATCTGTATTAGTGGATTTCTATCCATCAACACAATTATCCTCATTATATCTGTCCATCTGTCACATTGGCTATCTAAAAGGGATGGTCTAAAATATCTAAGCCTAAAAAACAAAACCAACAATTGCGAAAGTGTTTTTAATTTTATTTTTCAACATAAGCTCACCGTTTTTAAATACACTTATCATATCGATAGTGAAGCTTTTCAATTCCAGTCAGGAAGACGTTTTCTGAATCCAGCCTGAAAAACCCATTCACGGCACCTTTGAGGTCATCATCGTTTTCGTCATAGCACTGCTTACGAAGGTGTTCTTTCAAATAAGGCGAGTCTGGCGAGTTTGTAGTTCTTCGAACCAACATTGTCGCACAGCGAGGCATTATCATGAAGTAGTAGAATCTCTCAGGCGATGAGGCAAATCAACATAGTAGGCACCGTGATCGTCTTTTGACTTTCAAAGTAATCAACAAGGATCACACCCTTTGCATCCCAGAATACAGTGGACATAACTTTCTTCACTGATCTTGAAGACTTGAATTTATTTGGTGCCGGAGAAGTGGAATGGTGCCATTCCATGGAATGACCTTTTGACTCGTGATCATAGTGGGAGATTCATCGCCCGTGACTAATCTCTTTTTGTAATTGACGAAATCCTCCTCAAATAGTTTTAAATTTTCTCTGGCAATGCCAGTTCTTTTTTCCTTATATCAGAATGTAGAAACTTTGGCACCCAATTGCAACGAGCAGATATCTTATTCACCTGTAAATATTCATGAATAATAGTTTCAGTGGATCCATGGCTTAGACCTGCTTCTTCCACAAGTTCAGCACTTGTAATACGTCAAACTGACAGTATAAATGTTTCTATCACCTTGACTGAATCTTCATTGATGGAAGTTGAGGGACGCCCAGACCCAGGGTCACCATCAAGGCTTGTTCACTCAGCCTTGAACATGGCTGCCCTACGTTTAAGAGTGGAATAGCTAGGGCACTTATCCCCCATCATACACCTGTGACATGTGGTCATGAATTACTTGGGGAGTCCTTTTTTCTTTAAAGTCAAAAGTTTGATGACTGCTCAGTACTCGTTGTTTTCCATTTCTGTGATCATTTGGACCCCTATCACGTTCAACTGTTGTTGCTAATATAGAAACAGCCTCAGCAGACCCGATAAATTTCAGTTCACTTTGTTATGGCCCACAGTTGATAGTTAGTCAAACTTAGAACTTTTTGACCAGGTCTCGGATCCATGAACACATTTATCAACGTTATATTGTCTTTCGTATGTATTCTATTTCGTCGTTTGGAATACGCCTTACTTATTTATATCAGTATACCCGTCATCGAATTATGTGCCTCACTACATTGTCTTTCTATGTGTCCAGCTGTGCAATGATCGATACATGTGTCACCATCATGTTAGATATCTCCATCTATCCACCCATCTATCTCTATTCAGCAATCGCCTGTTCATCTATCCATCTATTCGTACGAGTATGTGTCTTTACTTATCTTTCATATTGATGCCTCAGACACCTTCTAAAATAGCCTATAAAAGGTCAAAATTTAGAGGTCTTCCAATTGTTGTCATTCTTAGAATGAAAACAATTTAATTGCAGTGTTAGCACTTTCTCTGCTTCCCCCTCTTTTTGAGTTTCCGTCCGACAGATCGATGTTGTGTCAGCGTTGTCAAGCTGATATCTGAAGATGGCTGCCTCACTGAGGGGTTACTGTTTGTACAAGTAATGAGATTCTCACAAATCTCTACTCGAGCTAAATATAATCTCATCTATGAAAAAACCCTTTGTAAACTGAAATGTGTAGTTAAGTTTCATTAAGCGCCGTAGCAAGGATGCCACAAGTTTTCTGAGCGAACGTCATAATTCTGGATTGGTTAAAATAGCCTGGTCATTTGGACGTTTGAGAACGTTATTTGTAAATTATAGTACAGAAACACGTCCGACATGAGCGATGGTGTTCGAAGCTCATTGTCGGCTAGTTCTCATCAAGAGACTGAGTATAAATCGATCGCAGACGTGTTGCTAACATTTGTCTATATCTGACTGGAATCCTCGCATCTGCACACTGTAGAATCTGATGGCGCGGCTATATTTATATCACACAATATGAAACTACCTCTAAACTCCAGGACAAAGGTTTGGTTAACCTTCCGGATGTTTTTTTAAGCAAGCCGTTATAAGAACTGATTCTGTACTTTGAGTTACCCGAACCATCCGTTTCTGTAATCCTTAGATGGGGACCAAACCATCGTTCGATCTGCCGGGTCAACTGGCAGACGAAGGCCGTTTGATTCAAGTCGTTAAAACGTCTCTCCGAGGCTACTGATGTAAACACTGGGACAACATAACGTGGAACATGGCTCTCTCATTGGGCCGATACCACTACTCACGGTGACATGGCAACATCAGAAGTAAGTTAGCTGAACCTTTTTGTTGTGTTATAAAGCTGACCTATGACTTGACCCATAGTTCAAACACGACGGCCGTATAGTTCGGTTTAAAGTCTCTTTGAACATTATTCCAGTTATATCAAGGCGTCAGCTAAATGTGGGAGGAAACCCGAAGCGATGAAGGTCTTAGACGTTTACCACGGGGTGAAACCCACGAGCAGGGGTACAGTGCTGACAAACCAAGAAACATAATCATGGAAAATCGGGATTCGAACTCAAAAGCGTCGGTTTCTGTCATTCCTAACTTTGTACAGCGAATTGCTATACCCCACAGGACTGGCCCCCGTGGGTTTTTTGAGATTTAAGCACCCTATGCCTCTCAGTAGAGCCGACCTGGTCGACGTCAACGTGCCAACGTCGTACAAAGGCGTGGGGCGTTGCTTATGCTGTCATGTCAACAACTGGTTTCCCTGGTCAAATCGTTTACAGCCGAAATGATATGCCGGGAATATCGGTGACTGCGACGTAAACACATTGACTTCATCCATCTTGACAACTGTTTCCGTCCCATGTGTCATTTCGTGTCATCTGCCCAAATATTTCTTTATCGTGTCATACTCTCCGGTCGGCGCCATTCGTCTCCCCACGTGTCATTTAAGAACCCATCATACGTCCATTAGAGCAACAAATCCATGTGTTAAAGGTCAAACTGAGCTACTGCATGGTACATGCTGACATTTCCCAAGATTCGTTAATGTCGCAACTGAATTTATAAAGTTATATAACTAATATTACTTACTTCCCTAGACAAATAAAAATAGAAATGAAGAAATCTTCTTTCTGCATAAACCAAGGCGCCATGATGGTTCGCGTTTTACAGCGGTTATAGAGTTCCCCCCCAGCTCTTTTACGGACATCAACAGTTCATGTATAAACATGTATGCATGTAACGTTAGATCCCCCTCTGCTGCAATCATCCTCATGTAATTGGTTCATGAAAATATTCATGGCTGGGATAACACGGGATACAGGAAACGGCTGATTATTTCTAAAGACAACTGAACGTGATAGGTCTTCCTTTTTAGATGTATAGTGTTACAAATGACACAATCAATAGTTTAACGATACACATGCAATATGTTCTACACGAACCTTACTAATTCTCCACACTGGGCAGCGGGTAAAATCTTGGGGTAAAATGTTTTCTATTTGTTTATACCAACAAAACGTTCTTGCAGACAAAGGCATAAATTCACTCCGATCCATTCCCAGAACATATTTTAAGGATACAGCTAATACTGTATAGAACCAGATAGAATTTAACCACATACGACAGGCCAAATTTTTAATCTTCGTAATGCATTAAAGCAAATGGCTTCTAGGCCTATATTTCATGACGAATACATGTTTGCGTTACACTCTTAAATGTTAATAGGATTCATAAAGGTTATAATTATTATTTCTGAGAGCTGTAATGTCACAAAGTACGTTATAATAATATACCTTACTATCGCCCGATCTGTGGAGTTGGATTTCGCCGGGATACGGAATAAACGCAGAGGTTGCTTGGGTAACTAGAGAGCAAAACGGGGTAATCTCAAGAAAAACATATCAAGACTTGAAACACAGATAAACGAATGTCTGACATTCTTGGACTTTTATAGAAAGTGGATTCATTACTGTTATCACTGAACATGCACTTGTTAGCATCGTGGTTCTACGTCATTTTAATTAGAGGGAAGCCTGCACACCAATCTTACTGTACTGATAAAATGTTTTAATAGGTTTTAGATGTTTGATGAAACGTTTGGAGAAACTGAATGCTATTGAAGTAGTAATAACAGATTAAAAGGTAAAGATGGTATCATATACGAATCAAGAATACTGTAAATCAGGAATGTAATGCGCCACCAAATTAATGCGAGGCCCGATCCCTAACATGCATCATGAAATTAATGCGAACAGCTTTCCCTTTGAAATTTAAAACGAGTGAGTGAGTGAGTATGGTTTTACGCCGCTTTTAGCAATATTCCAGCAATATCACGGCGGGGGACACCAGAAAATGGGCTTCACACATTGTACCCATGTCGGGAATCGAACCCGGGTCTTCGGCGTGACGAGCAAACGCTTTAACCACTAGGCTACCCGACCGCCCCCCAAATTTAAAACAGCACACCAAGACTGTAGACTTAGAATAACATGACACAGAATGGGGCGACAGCAGTTCAGTTGAATAGTTTCAGTTGCATTCCAAATAAGGCATATTTAAATCAGATTGGTACGGTCAAATGTAAGATGATTTACGCAATCTTTTGAAGGCTGATGAGCAATGTTATGTACTCACCACGAATGCTGTTACTGTACTGGGCATTTTCACTACCTTAATGGCAGAATAACCTCGAGTTATAATCTTGTAGTTATTATCATACATCAGGGTGAGTTGTATTTGTCTGTTTGGGCGAGTTGATTATTCCAAAATGTTACTACCCATAGGGTAAGAAATACCCTACTCCTAAACATCGTACGTGCATACTAGTGCAAATATCCCTTAATGAGCACCGGTGTATTGTTTACGTCACCCGGACGTCATTGTTGACGTCATTCGAATCTTTTGTGACTTAAGGTCGAAATGACGTCACACTAGAAACGAAGCCATAGCTGTAGATTGTTGACGTCATTTGACAATTATGTTGTTTTAAGACGGCAGTCGTGATCAGTGCTATTTTTAAAAGGATGAAGACATAATCGGTTATAAAGATTTATTTATACTCGCATGTTTGTCATACTGATTTTACGAAACTCGTGAAAGAGTTCATGTATTACACTCGGTCTCGCTCGGGAAATGCAAGAATTCTGACACTCGTTTCGAAAATCCGTATGACACACATGCTCTAATAATAATCTTTATGTATGGGATTGAGTTTGACTTCATATTTAATGTCTGCAGCCCTTTAATAATCGAGTCTGGAACATAATAACCAGTAATGATCCACGACAAAGACACGATAGCATGCACTCAGTCACAGTGCTTGTTCGCCAGATTCGATTTCTTTCAATTTTAGTTTAACAACAACAGTTGTTGCTTAATGGGTACATTTCTACAATATACTACGGAGTGCATCTTGCTGACGTTTTACGGTTGCGAACCAACGTAATTTCACAACTGTGACATAACATTTCGACGTCTTCAAGACTTCACTTCTATTACCTAAACATACATATTTGCTCGTATGATATGATATATAGATAAATAATGACACGTCAGGAAACGATTTACATTAAGTTTGACGTGCGTTTCCAAACATGTACACAGCCTGGCTTGGTTTATTATTGGCTGTAAGTGCAAAGTTGCGTCCCTTGGGCATGCCTGAAATCTATGATTGTAGGTTCGAATCTCGGTTCGCTCCGGTTATGTTTTTAGGTTTGTCAGCACCATACCTGTGTTCGTGAGTTTCACCAAAGCGGTAAACGCTAGAGATCTGCATCACTTAGGGCTTGCCTCTCACATTAAACTGGCACGCCGTGATATAACTGGAGTCCTCTTAAAAGCGGCATTAAACCCTTGGTTGTATTAAAAGAACATGTCTTCCATTGTGAGCGCAAATATAAGTCAACAATGATAGACTATGATGTCATCATTCTATGCCATGAATGGTTGCTTCATCATGACAACAATGCCTCAGGAACCTTGGCATCACTATCACACGCGTGCTTCGTCTAGAGTTTTTGTTATAAACCCATTTATCTTCAACCACGCGTGCAATAAATGTTCTTGTGTGGCTTACACAATTGGTATTTCACTTTGGTATTTGAAAAAGTGTGCAATCGTTCTCTGACTTTGCGCATCGATTAAACATTGTTCTCGTCAGGCTCTGTTTACCCTTCAGAATCGCGGTTTTATAGCCTCAGTGAGGCGTTAAACCATACACACAGTTGTTGATGAACCAGTGATGGGTATCAGGAAACTGAACCAAGCTGTCGGGAATGCAACGCATGATTGCCACACAGAGACGCAATTAGCGTTACAGTCTACAACGATGCATTCGTTAGCGTGGCTCAGCCACGCTGCAGATCCGGATTCCATTTCCCTAATGCCATAATTTCAATAACAATGTTCTTGCTACTCCGTCTTGATACAGTGCCATTGTGCTATAACGCTGTGTGAAACCCACTCCAGATCCATCGTCACTGAACTAGCAAACGCGTTATATTTCATGAAACTTTGAGTCACCATATTCCGTCTGTTTTAGGTCTAGCTGACATCCAACGTCATGGACGTAGCTGTGTCAACAATTGGCAGCTGTTCCAGGTCTAGCTGACAATCAACATCACCTAAATGGTTGCGACAGCATATCCCGGTTGTTCAAGGTGTAGTTGACCAACGTCATGAAACTAGCTGTGTCAGGATTCGTTTGCTGTTCAGGTCAATATGACATTCAACGTCATGAAACAAGCCGTTTCGGCATACGTCAGCTGTTCAGTTTTCTGACATTCAACGTCTTGAAACTAGCTGTTACAGCATATTTCCGCTGTTTAATATCTATTTAACCCAGAACCTGCTCTACCGGTAGCACCTGCCACTCACACAATTTGCATTATAAAGCAAGCATTTCTTTGTTGCCTAGCATCGCACAGGAGTACTCCTGCAATACGACACTAACCGCAGTGTCATAAAAATTAGCAGTCTCTCATATGGCGCAAAGCCGGCTCGTCTGCAGCTGGAGGACCTAGGTATTCAGCCATACTTCAGGGTAGTTCCGTTGGCAGTGGTTGTGCCAGCAGACTCATTGCCACCAGAAAATCGTCAGGTTAAGGCACAACTACATATCGGGATAGTCCTCTGGGTACATGAAGTTTATGTATAGCATTGTCAGCAATTGTTTTGGCAGCCATGGAAAGTAATAATTGACGAAAGCAAGGAGGTTAGGGGTTGAGAGAAAAATATCAGTTCTTTCAAACCAACTGGTATATATTTGCTGTAAGTAGCTTCAAAATATGTACAATCCTGGTATTTACTACAGTTTGGTAAGAAATAAATTAAATCAATATTTTATAACTATTTCTGCAGCCTTTTACACCTACAAAGGAAGATGTATTTAAGTTGAGTCCAAGCAGTACAATATGTCCAACAGGCTGCGATAACATCTATTTATATATGGAAGGTTATTGGATCACTTATTTTTTAACACTGGTGTAATTTGTAACCATTTTTTTGAGTCAGTGAATAACATATTTAATTAATCGTGAACTTGAGTAATATTTGTGTTTCACTACCTGTCACCCCTTTCAACGGCATGACACTAGCCGTTTCAGTATTATCCTGCTTTTAGGTCTATGTCACATTCGACGTCATTAATGACACTGGCGGTGTCAGCAATATTGCCTTTCTTGAGGGTGTCTGGTGAGGAGTTTCTGAAGCCAATAGGTTCTCCCTACTTATGTTTGTTATAATAGGAGATATTTAATTCGGGTTTTGCAATATCTAGTGTGGTGTGTGTCATTGTGACCCGTGCTGTCAATCACTAGTGTGTAGGGCCAGACTAACACTTTCCCGATGTGCTACAGCATATGAAGGTCTGTCTGACATTAAACGCTATGAAAGTAGCTGCGACAGCATATTTCCGCTGTTGACGTTCACGCGATTCCAATCATTACAGATGCTGTTGGCGTTTTATCCTAACTTTATTTATTCACAACATCTTCTTTGAAAGGGTATAGGTTGTCTGTTTCACACCATTTACTTCAATTGCGAATTGTTAGTGCTTTGTTTAGCCTGTCATTATCAGTGGGAGGAGATGTGTTAAGAAGCAGGAATCTTTGATCCTGGAACCACTATATTAAGCCTAGTTAGGGAAATGAAACCTCAACCCTCCCTCGGCCGCCCCTTTCATCTCCCAGTACAGAGCAAACGAGGCAGACCATAAAACCGTCTAGTAATGGACACAAGCACATACAATCACAACGAGAACAAATACATCTGCATCGTAAATACGTTAACAATTGTACTTTCTCCATTTGGCACTGGGGAAATAGAAGATGGCAGAAAGAGGGCCCTTAATAGGGTCAGTTTATCCCTCTGCCACCTGCACAAGCACATATGAGCTTATGTGCGTATGTCTGGTTATCAGGCTGAGAGGAACCAGATACAGCCGTACATGGAGATACAAGGTTGACATCTGAATAATACTTCAAGTAGCTGTAGAAGTACAGGAATGTGTAATTTGCCATAATACGTACGTTTCTTTAACCATCACGAATTACAATAATATATTCTGGAACGGCATAAGCTCTTGTCCATTTTACAATGAAAGATAGGTAAGCGATAAATCGCAAAGAACAATGAAGGACGAAGGTTTATTTCACAATCAAAAATTGTTCTATCATGACGTCATGTCTAGAGATACGAACATGCGGTTGCAACTTGATAACTTCGTATATTGGACGACGTTATGTTTTAGAGGGAAATGTCCAGTGGGTTGTTCTCCATAGAGATAGCTTCGCAAAGTTGATAAACGCAGTGGCCGAAATATCGCATCCAAAAGTGGGAGAGATATGGCAATCGGTATTGGGAGAAGAGGTACAGGTGATCGACGTGAGGATTGTGAGAATATGCAGGAAATACCAATACCAAACCCACCTGTTCATACAATGGACTTGTCCGACATTGCCGAGTTTTGATTCTATTCAGGGAGTCAACATTAATAAAATATGGGTAAATATTTTTAAAGCTTGTACATTTTATCCTCCTCCTCCTCCTCCTCCATCATTATCATCATTTTCCTTCAATTTATGCAATTTTGACCCCCTGTAAATTCACGCACACACTTGCAAGCTTACCACCAACTGGAAATCATGTGCAGATACCTCCTTTATGCAATAGAAATAGTTTTAGATATACAGGAAAAAGTGGGAACGAAAATCTTAGCTAAGCCTCTTTTCCTCTGGTGGCCAACTAACTATAAAGAGATGGTGTTATCTGATATAAGAAATAAACGACTTGTGATCGTTGTTTACCGTGCAATTAAACATTGCCCCCCTCATGATTTATTCTCCCTGCTGAGTTGTACGATAACAACGACCGTTTATTTCTTAAATATTACCCTTGTTCAGGGTGTTTTGTGAGGAGTTTCTGAGGTTTTTCATTTAATTCCGATTTTGAAATATCTGCTCTGGTGTGTGTCATTGTACCTCATGCCATCAATCACTATTGTGGCAGGCCCAGAGTATTACTTTTACTGTTATGCCTGAGACTACAACTATATCTTGTTGGGCATCATCAATCCTATTTTGACTACAGCCTTCCTATGTTGGACTACATACTAGTATGTTCTATGTCAGCTACAGCAGTCTCATGTTTGCCTACAGCTGGCCTGTGTTTGAATACATATGTCCTATGTTCGACCAAAGCTGACCTGTGGTAGCTACACCTGTGGTATGTTGGACTACATATGTCCTATGTTCAACTACATCAGTCCTATGTTTGCCTACAGCTGGCCTCTGTTTGAATACATATGTCCTATGTTTGACCAAAGCTGACCTGCGGTAGCTACACCTGTGGTATGTTGGACTACATATGTCCTATGTTCAACTACAGCAGCCCCATGTTTGCCTACAGCTGGCCTCTGTTTGAATACATATGTCCTATGTTTGACCAAAGCTGACCTGTGGTAGCTACACCTGCCCTATGTTGGACTACATATGTCCTATGTTCAACTACAGCAGCCCCATGTTTGCCTACAGCTGGCCTCTGTTTGAATACATATGTCCTATGTTTGACCAAAGCTGACCTGTGGTAGCTACACCTGCCCTATGTTGGACTACATATATCCCATGTTAGCTACAGCTGGCCTCTGTTTGAATACATATGTCCTATGTTCGACCAAAGCTGACCTGTGGTAGCTACACCTGTGGTATGTTGGACTACATATGTCCTATGTTCAACTACAGCAGTTTCATGTTTGCCTACAGCTGGCCTACGTTTGAATACATATGTCCTATGTTTGACCAAAGCTGACCTGTGGTAGCTACACCTGTGCTATGTTGAACTACATATATCCTATGTTCAACTACAGATGTCCTATGTTTGATTAAAGATGTTCTATGTTTGATACAACTGTGGGTGAGTGAGTGAGTGAGTGTGTTGTCTAAGGCCGCTTTTTAACAGTATTCCAGTTATATCACGGTTTATCAGCTTAATGTGGGAGGGAAGCCCGAAGTGATGCAGGTCTCAGGTTTACAGCTGTGCTTTATTGAACTACATATTTCTTGTGTTTGACTACAGATGTCATATCTATAATTACAGCTACCCTTTGTATGACTACAGCTCTTGGATCACATCTGTCTTATGTTGGACTACACCTGCAATTGTTGGACCACTGCTGTACATTTGTTCATGTTGGACTATATCTGTAACAAGTTTTGCTACAGCTGTCCTATGTTGGACTATAGCTGTCACCCTCTTATATTTTGGACTAAAGATGGAAAAGAAAACCATACAGTTTATCTTTTTAAATACAGATATAATATGTTGGACCAAATACAACCTTGAGTAATGCAGTAAGTAGTTTCCCACACAAGCCCTGGGAAGAGATTCCATTGTAATCAGATTACAACGACATTATAGCCATAATGAATAGTTAATTCCACACGAGTGTTTTTATATAGGGAAAAACTTTATTCTACAAATACTCAATACCGAACTTTAAATTGTCGATGTTTGCTTGATTAATTATTCATTTAGGCGAAGGTTGAAAACTGCCTTCGGTAAGAGAGAGCTGTGCTCTGTCTAAAGACAGACTTTGCAAATGAATCTGTCCAAGATCTTTTAATCTTGCCTAATGCGCTAACATTATTGCGCATGTCAGCTGCTAGCTGCAAGAGAACAAGAATTCAAACCAATATATTGCCTTTTAAAAACAACAAACAAGCAGCCACAAATTATATAGTTTTATATTTAAGAACGCACTTCTTCCATTCGGTTCAATTTTGCAGTTTAAATGATTGCCTGTATTTACATGGCCTGAAGAAATTTTTTTGGGGGACCACCTGTGGTGGATTGAGCGGCTGCCGGGAGAGCGGAAAGTCAGTAGTCGATCCCCTGGTCACGTCACATCAAAGAAACGTTAAAGTGGAACATGTTGTCCAGAAACAGATTCCATTGGGGGTAAAAGTCATAATAGTCTTGCATATTATATGAATGGAAAATTGAAAATAAGGGATAGCACCAGGTGTTTGCAAAAAGGGTTAGCATGACCTGCCTCATTGGTAGCATCCGCCACTCACATGTTAACCGGAATACGTCTGGAGTAGCACAACAAACCACTACATACACGTCGCTGTACAAGTGGGATAATAAACTACGTTTCACCTCACCGAAATATTGTTCCATATAAATATGAAAAGTGAAAAAAGGACAATAATAAGGTTATCGTTTACCTCTGTCCACAAATATTATTCAATATTAATCCAAAGCAGACCTCCAGTCGATAATGTTTTGAATTTATGACAATGGCTTCAAACGTAACTGCCTGAAATGATACATTTGTAAACAGTAAGTAACGTCTAGTGTTTTGATAATAAAACGTCACTTAAAACTGTGTGTACCGCCGTTGTGTCGCCTCAATGTGCACGAAATGTGACGTTAACAATAACGTAGTAATATCTTCATTCAAAGTAAAATATGGGATCATGCTAACCAAAGCGTGTGGAATACTGCTATTATGAAAAGGATCATGTTAAGTGAAGAAAATTGTCATGAAACAAATCGTTCCACCATTGTTTGTATGTCGGTAGAAATGTAGTGCTTGTTAAATCAACGTGTTGCAGTTCACGGATGCAAGGGATGTTACAACACGTTTCTATCAACCATATGACACTTTCATTAATAACGAAGACACATATCAGATAAAACCAAATGACATTTTCCAGCAAATGGATCACAAAGTTTCTTACACGGCCCCTTCATGCTTTTTGTGAAAAAAGAAGGAACATTTATGCAAATATCTTGTAAATAAAACATCTGTCTTGTAATAAAATACACCTATCTTGATGGATCACTGACAATCAGCGTTTGGGGAATGTAAGCTGCGAATAATGTGTCACTATGCTTGGCTATTGTTTTCTCCCTGACACTGTTTAAAAGTCAGGCAAAGAAACCGTGGCAGCATTGACAGTTGATATTCTATCTTTGTCATTTGTGCCTATTTAGAAATGGATATTACTCTGACAGTGCAGCTGTATCAATGTTTGAGCTGCAGGCGTGTGTAGAAACACATGTCTCACAAGGGAAACATGCTGTCGCACTGCCATGTTTTCATGATATTAATCTTGCAAGTTTATTTCGTGTGTGAGAAGAAAACCAGACTGAAATTACATTGATATTATGTTGATATTTGGAAGATCAAAAGCTTCCTTACTATTGCTTTTTGTAATATAGAATGTAAATCTAGAAATCTGCAAACTTCTATCTAAAAATATTTTCTTTCGCAATACACTAAACTCGCGTAAATATGTAGTATTGGAAATAATAAATGCATATCAATAAGCAACATGATGCCTACTTTTTGCACAACAATTATAATAACATTTATTTCACTTGGTGCACACTATACAACGTTATTCAGCTGCAGAAACACCAGATGCGGGAACATATATCGATATAAAAACTCTTTGGAAAATCTGCTGGACAATAGGTGCTATTCAACACAATTTCAGCAACAAATAAATGCAATAAATGTAACATTTGGTACACTACACGTACATCACAGCATTTGAACCATGTATGCACAAACATGTACAGTTATGTGCTTCCATTGTGGATCAGCATATGTCTAACATTACAGCTGCTACATTATGTACATGTAGCCAGTGAGGGCATTATTGAACATGAAGTCCAGATAAACATGCCACTAATTGAAACAACGAATGGTAACCCCTTTCGTGAACACCTGGTGTCTACGTATTCTTCACATTTTGTGAACTGATGTCAACGTATGCTTACCATTTCACGAACACCTGATGTCAACGTATGCTTACCATTTCACGAACACCTGATGTCAACGTATGCTTACCATTTCACGAACACATGATGTCAACGTATGCTTACCATTTCACGAACACCTGATGTCAACGTATGCTTAACCATTTCACGAACACCTGATGACAACGTATGCTTAACCATTTCACGAAAACCTGATGTCAACGCATGCTTACCATTTCACCAACACCTGATGTCAACGTATGCTTACTCTCCCGGAAACACCTGATATCATCGTAAGCTTTCCCTTTCGCGAATACGTGTGTAAGCGTACGTTTACCCCTTAGCGAACACCCGGTGTCAACGTAATGTGCACTCTTTCTTTAATACATGTGTCATCACACGCTTACCATTTCGCGAACTGGTGTCATCACTGATTTTCATAGATCAATTCATATAATTTTCACTACTATTTTTTTTATGCCCAGTGCCATGTTTCGGTAGATAATCGACACTGATTGTTCTCTGACGTTTATGTTATATTTATGTACTGTTATGCAACTTTGATGGGTTTGAAATTACCCCCGTATGTCTTCAAGCAAGGTCACCACAGTGCAAGTACTGTGTTCAGGTAATGATGTAGCATGCAATGTCTGTAACGTTGTCTCGGATATATAATGATGCCATCTTGACAATCTTGTATATGCCAGCTATGTTGAAGTCTGCAGCTCCATGATGTAGAATGCGTATAACATACCACGTATTTTCAAGTCTTAACGTAGTCTCGTGTATATAATGATGGCATCTTGACAAACTAGTATATCCCAGCTATGTTGAAGTGTGCAGCTTAAAGATGTAGCATGTGTATAACATACCATGTATTTTCAAGTCTTTTGGCATACATATTGGTTTCTTAGGAATGCCTACTCTATTAACATAATAGCATGTGCGCAAATGTATGCGTGTCATTTGCGCAAAGACATGTAAAGAAACTATGTTCATACTACGGTGTGGTTAGCATACATGAGCGAATAGGAATGCAGATATATGTTTACAGTATGGTAGACACATCCTGTCTGGCTCTGAACGTTTACATAAAGATTGCTTTAATGACCCATATCTTCACCCATAGAAAACATGCATATCTCATAGAAAGACACCATTCATTATGACTTCACTTCCAATAACCGTCTCCGGTAAAATGTATTGACATGATCGCTGATCGCACTTGTATTCGCCGTCAAAAATGAAATGAGTGAGTGAGTTGGATTAAAGGCAGCTTTTAACAGTAATTCAGTTATATCAGGTATCAGATGTTTACCACTTTGGTGAAAACAATGATGCTGACAAACCCAGAAACATTACCAGGTCGAAGCATGATTCGAACTATTATCAGTTTCTGGCCAACCTAAGCGACATTGCTGACATATTCAGACAATTACGGGAGTATAGTGAAAAAATATTCCATACAAAAATCCTGTATTTCTGTACATGTAAATTACATGTCTGTGATAGACATGCATAATACATTTAGCCCCAGTAATTGTAATACAAATGCCTACATGATATAACATGCATTGTATTGTGGCAGTGATGACAGCAAATGTTCTTGAAATAATATTATCAATTCAATTCTTTCTTCTCAAATCCCAACCGACGATGGGACAAGAGCATATATTTATAACAATTACAAAGCAATAAATAACAGTATCTCAATAATACAACTGCAATAAATTTAGACTCTCTTTAACATGGAAAATTTTCCAGAACACAAGAGTGTCTTGCATTTCTATAGGTTAGGCCATTCATAATGATTAGATGCAATGTGTTTATATCTTGAGTTTACAAAGGCGTTACATTTGTAGATATAGTGGAATTCGTCAGCACAATTGCTGATGATTCACAGAGAGGACAATTCCTTTTCTTCGCGTGGTGACCGCCTTCGTGGTCTAGTGGTAGAGCGTCCGCCCGGGGAGCGGAAGGTTCGGGTTCGATCCCCGGCCGTGTCATACCAAAAGACGTTAAAAGATGGTACTTGTTGTTACCCTGTCTGGCGCTCGGTATTAAGGCATATCTTTGGTCGTGTTGCAGCACAAGTGACGCACAGGAGTACTAAAGGGCTAAACATGATCCAACTGTCGGGATTCTTCAACACTGTCCCAGCCAAAATCAAGTTAGATTGAGTGGGTTTAACTTTTACAAGGCATCGGTAATATTATAGCCATATATACTGAACCGCAAAAGAAACGTCACCATGGATAGATATATGAGAAACCTTATTTGTCCAAACACTGTAAACATACTTTGAGACATATTGAAAAGATGAAACTTGGCAAAACTGATGATCAAGGTTGAAATTAAAGTGTCAACTGTTCTTAAAGTGTAACACAACACTAGTTTCTGAGAAGTCAGTATCTCGTGTGTCCGCCATGTGCATTGATGACTGCCGTGCAACGTCGATACATGGAATGGATGAGGCGGGTGATGAAGGCCACAGGCACTTGAGCCCACACACTGAGGAACGGTAGGGGGTAGTCTCTTGTTGCTCTCGCAGTGTGGGCACGGGCGTTATCATGCTTAAACTCGTGGCTGCGGCGACGTGCCAAATGAGGTATTACGTGTGGTTTCAAGACTTGATCAATGTACCGAGCTGCTGTGACACCATTGCCTCTCCCTGGACCGATGTTCTGATTTGGCCGACTCTCCGTGCAAGACCTATTCCACCCCGCACCATGATGCTCGGACCACCCAACGAGTCTCTCTCAACGACACAACCATCCGAATAACATTTCTCACGGCGTTGCCAGACTCTCTCTCTCTGCCATCTGCTGTTGAGATACAGTAACGGCTCTCGTCTGAGAAGAGGACTCTTCTCCACTGCTGGTGGCGACAATGCTGGTGCTGTGACGTGGTGTCAGAATTGGTCCTCGGTGTGGCCTGTGACAGTGGAGGTGTCTGCTCGTCAATCGTCGACGCACGGTGTCCGCACTAATGTGTCACTGGTGTGTCCCCATGGTCTGTCGAGCAGTTTCCGTAGCAGTAACAAAGCGACCTTGAAGATGCTGTCGCACAATCTGACGATCCTGACGTCGGGTGGTGACCCTTGGTCTTCCACTACGTGGTCGGTCATTTGTAGTGTTGGTGGTCTGGTACCGTTGCTGGAGCCTGTACATGGTCCTTACGTGGACTTAAAATGCATTGGCTACTTGCCGGGCGGTTTGTCCAGCTTGCAATCGTCCAAGGGTTTGGTGTCACTGATTTCTTGTCAATCTTGGCATGTGGTAGCAATTCAATAACGAATGAATGTTATCCGATCGGGTGGATTTGTATAGGGCAAGAAATGGGGGAACGCATGTGCATTTCAATTTGCACGGAACTCACGTGCATCGGGTTACCATGGCCGTTGGGTTACCATGACCGTTGCCGTGGGCGATCGGTTTTATTGTCATATGCTTTGTTTTTTTACCATCAAATTTCATTTTTCCGGACAAGGTAATGTTAAATATTAGAAACTTTGACAAATATTACCCAGATATTTAAATGACAACTTTTCATGCAATGTTACTTTGGGTGACGTTTCTTTTGCGGTTCAGTATAGTTATGAGGTATTCATGATAAAATATATGTCGACAAAGGACAATATCTAGTATTAAGGCAAGTTCAAGATGGGGTAATACACAAGTCGTCCTTCATTGCTGATACTAGTGAAATATCGCACACATCAAACCAATCCCGGGCTTTAAAGTCAACGAAATAATATATTGCCGTAAAGTCAGTGTGACACTGATACTGTTCTGTGTAACTCCATGTGGCTGCGATTGTGATACATGGTGGTCTATCAGGAGAAATGTTTTGCAAGACAACACAATGAAAATAAACGTTTCTCACTACACCAACATTTTCTCAACCAGATCTTGCATTGGCAAGGCTACTTACATCTGTACAGTAAGGATGCACCAGCTACTCAAATATATGACCTATAAACACAATCTTACTTCAGCAGCTAGAAAAATGTCTTATGTGTATATTTTGCTTGTTCACATGAACATTTTTAGAATTTACCCGGAACCGACATCCCCGGCGCCAGAGTGTTCATCCAGCAGTTCTTTCAGGCCGCAGGTATTACATAATCGGATGTCCTGAAACCCCGCCAGCTTGGTGCTGTTCCAAGTGCCGGTTGATCGTGCCATGTATACCAGTGCCACGTTAAATTAAAGACAAACAGGTTACCAACATACTGGTTGCGTGAAAAACGCTCGTAGATGCACAAAACGTACACGCTAACCTGTAGGGGTAGATGTTTTAAAAGATTAAATGTTTCGCCAGAAGCTTTATGTCTTTATTACGTCACCGTCTGTTCTGTGCAGCTTGGTATTTTCCCCCTATACTCTGCGAAACAATGAGAACATATCGCCGCTTCTCAAGTATATTTCTTATTCTGTTTACAGTAACACGCTGCACGAGAGACAGAAAGTATGGAGAAGTGCAAACCAAGTGGTCTGCAGTATTTCTTTGATTTTATTTGATTAACGTTGCATACAACCATATTCCAGCTATATGACGGCGGCCTGTGACAAATTGAGTCTGACCACTCGATCCATTTCGACGAACGAACGAACATTTTGTAATTACATATAAAAAATATTCACGCAGGTTGAAGAGAAACTATGATAAAATGTTAAGGTGTATGCAGTTTTAGGTTTTACAGTCAAACACAGCTGTGTCGACCTTGGATGTATCGAACTTACGGTTGTCTAGAAGTAAAATTATTGTCCCTGCGTATTCCTTCTTTATTCTTAATAAACGACAGTCCCTTCAACTTCGATAACAACAGTGACATACTGTACATGTATCAGAGTTCAACTGACCGGCAAATATCTAATGATAATTTTACACTGAATGTGGTTAAAAAAGTGAAGTGCATCCAAATAAAAGCGACAAAACCCTTTCCATATTCAGCAGAAATCTCTGAAAAAGCAGCGTCCGATTGTCCGATTCCGATTGTATCAAGAGCATGTGTTAATGAATCACTATCTAACAGTGATGATACAAAATGAGCGTATCCTGACCCACCGGTGGGTCTCGTCACAAACACAGGCAAAGAAGAGTCCTTGCTCTGTTCTACATTTTCAGTATAAGCATGTGACTAAGGGTCAACGCCATATTTAGTTGTATCGTGGTCTGTGGGCTTCACGCTGGAGTAGATGATGGAGTTTTTGGACGTTTACCACGTGTATGGTGCTGACAAACCTGGAATCTTGGAATCGAACCCACGATCATAGGTTTCTTGAACGCCTGAGGGACGCAACTCTGACGCTAAGAAAACGATCCCCTATCATAAGATTTAATGAAGCATGGCAATGAATACAAACACATTAGAAACACGAGAGGCAAAACTGTTCTTGTAACAAGTACCTTAGGTTAACAGAAATATCTAGATGTCGTGTCCCCACAATGTTACTGCTAAAAATGGTTTACCGTTGTATTTCCCTGGAGAGTACAATGAACACGCGGACCCAGGAGCTGTGGCTGCAGTGTTCAGAATTCAGGAAGTTTCCGAAGAAACGTTATCTTTCTTATTTCATTTACAACATTATTTTCAACTGAAAGAAACAAGTCCCGTGTTTTTACAACGTTTTACTAAAAGTATTAACTTGCTAAAAGTGTTATCTGGTGTAAAAATGTTTCTGACTGGAACAAATTTCAATAAAAGCATCGAAGATTTTTTATAAAGAAACATATGCACATTAGATGAGTGTAATAGTTATCAATTTATTGCCCTTTCGATGGGGCCTGGGATCACGTGGGAATTAGTCTCTCAAGGTAACTCTCGAACCGTGCTTATTACAATATATTTCAGTCAAAATAGTGTTTTGTTAACAGTGAGTGAGTATTGTGATTCGCCGCTTTTAGCGATATTCCAGCAATATCCCGGCAATGGGCTTCACACATAGTACCCATGTCGGGAATCGAACCCGGGTCTTCGGCGTGACGAGCGAACGCTTTAACCACAAGGATATCCCATCGCATCTTTGGCAACACTGATATAAAGGGGGATGACACTATGATGTTTTCGAAGTTCACTTAAAAGAGTGAGTGAGTGAGTGAGTTTGGTTTAACGCCGCTTTAAACAGTATTCCAGTATTCACGGCGCGTCAGCTTAATGTGGGAGGAAAGCCCGAAGTTCACTTAAAAGAACGTATGACAGGTTTTAGCAGCTTTTCTGCATACCCTTTTTTACACCGGTGGTAATATACTGACGTTATAGCGACAGAGGCAGTTCCTCAAACCACTTCCTTTATACTCATTGGTGGTCAAGTAACCGAACTCCATGGAGCATTTAGTTGGTACAAGATCGAATACCATCTAAAGCCGATGCCTCAGTCTTCAGGGATAAACAATGATGTATTATCGTCTCATCGCGTTTCAAACGATGCAGATGTATGTGCTGCGCTTTCAACATAACAGAACGGCGCATCCCTGATAAAAACAATACTCGCGGGATGCAAGACCTCACAGTACAAGAATGGATGCAGTTATAAAAAAAATGATGTGCTTTAACCACGAAGGAGCCAAAATGCCAGCATGATCCAACTTACAGTAATGAGGTTTGATAGCTATCGACATGACAGGTCACGTATTTTGTATTACATCTCGCTGGAACAAGTGAAAAACTGTTCTGCGTTTCTCGAAGACCGAGTTGGTTATTGTTAACGATTCGAAGCATCAAAGCGTCTAGACTCCCGGTGTTGTCATTTTAGCTCTTATATCTCTTTAGAGCAACACGTACACAAGAAAAACAATTGCGAAAGTAGTGTTTTATACGACTTCTTATAAAAAGACGATGGTATTTGTGCCAGTTTTCTTTGTGAAAGGCCAAAGACGTAAAAACTAATGTAAGCACTTAGATGATACAAATAAATATTTAACAACATTTTGACGGCATTAATGGATTATAAAATACAATTTATCACAACCGAAAAAGAGTAGGCTGAAAACAAAAATAACAACTGCATAGAGTAAAGGGCAACTGCCGAGGTAAAATAATAACTTCAAAGAAATGTCAAGAGAACGATACTTGTTACGCATATTGGTAAGTTGTGAAGAAATGTTGAAATTGACGAAAATGCAACTAGTTATATTTTAGAGGCATCGCGATAATTGGTTCGGTTGGTTCTTGAGAGAAATAACCCAGGCCATCCGAAAAAACCCAGGTCATATTTGAAAATGATATTAGCTATCAGTATATTTGGCTGCTTGTAATAGTATGCAAAAATTCAGACCTCAGTCAGGAGTGGAACGGGTGTTTATAAACACTCTATGCAGATAAAGAATTCCTTTCCTTTGCAACAACAAAACCACTATAATCGTATGTTTATTGACCACGAGAATGTGAAGAGCAGTAATTGCTGCTCTCAAGACGCATGTCTGACATTCGACTTCCGAACGTTTTAGTGCAATACGTCTTGTTCATGAACGTCTCCGTTTTCTGAAGACGCATTCCCCTGGACGCCTGTTGTGTTTCGTGTTTGGCTACTTACTGTCAAACCAAAGCAACATTACGTTATGTTTTCGTAGCTGACCAGGACGTATTGACCGTCTTGGGACTGAGACCTGAATCCGACCAAATAGATTAACTACTTTCCTCCGAAAGCCTGTCCAGTCAAATTAGAATCGAAGATTACAAACCCGACTCTAAAACAAGTCTTTGTGCTTGTCATTTAACCCAACTTAGATATAACATACGACATCAATATTGATCAGCTGCCTTCATATCTAGATGTTATAATGAATAAGATTATTCGTTGAAACGTAGAAGTATAATGATTACAGTCTAAACAGCTTGCTTTTCAACACATATCCCCACTATACTACGTAGATGTTGCAAAATTGTTGGGGTGATATTGACAACATCTTCCAGTTGCAGAATCGGTAGACTAATCTAATTTATACGCTATAAACATGTGACCGATTGCAAAAGACCACCAAATTGGTGAGTATTGTTGCACTATCCAAATATCTGATAAACATCAAGGCATCATTTAACCAGTGGCATAACATCCTTGAACCAAAGATCAGGGTATTTACTACAATATAATGTTGGAACACACGCAGGCATCCATTCCCAAGGCAAGTGCCGCCAGTGACGTGTCGTGTGCTCCAATAACCAGCAGGGGACATCAGCAACATATGTTGTACACGTGCAGCGTAGCAGGTGGCTGTACTTGAGTGAATTAATGAGTTATACCAGATGGTCGTCACTACCATGTTACATAATTTTAATAGTACTTTAATCAGTAATCCCTTTTAAGTGATCATAAAAAAAAATGTTTCTAAAATGCATTACCTTACTTTTTCCTTCATCGGAATTCCTGGCCCTGACAGTTAGACATCTTACGTTTGTAATATATTTGTAAACGCTCTTGGTCTTTCTTGCCCCAAGACGTGTAAGTACTATGAATACTTGCTGTGTTGCTCCAGGTTGTTTGATGCATACATATACATGTAACAATAAAAAAGATGCATCAACAACTTGTATTCATGATGCTGGCTCACTCATCTAAGTAATTGCGCTGTGCTGAGATGCGCCCCTTAAACGTACCAGCAGCCTTAGATCATGGGGTTGAGTACCAGATTCGCCAGGTTTGGTAGCACCATACACACGTTCGTTGGTTTCAGCAAAGTTGTAAACGCGCAAGACATGCATCACTTCGGGCTTTGATCCCACATAAAGCAGACACGTCGTGAGGTTTCCGAAATACTGTTGAAAGGAACATTAAACATAACGATCTATACATGTGCCAGAAAGCGGAATGAACACATGAAAGCTGAATTGCAACAATTGTAGTACGAAAGAGTACCAGGAACGAATTCAGGGGCTCCTAACAAGAAATACCCGAAATTACTGGCTTAGGGACTGATATTGCAAAACGAACATGAATTTACTGATGTTGCAATAACAAGAATGCACGGGCAAGTTCAAATCAGCATCAATGCACCAACCTCCAACTTCAAGCGATAAAGTCTCTTCATATACAGTCGGTCGGCAACATTCACACAACGACGTGCGTGTTGTTTCCCGGGGTACATAAATGTTCACAGAGTAATATCTCTGTCACTGCAGTCGTTTTCAAGTCGAGGAAGTTTACGATTTCCATTTGATTGCGTTTGAAGTTCTTTAACTTAGAACTACACTCCCGCGCTCCCTGTAGTATGGAGACTCATCTGAGGCTCGGCAATCGATATGGACGTTGCATGTGTCTATTACAAGACTCAGGCCTGTCTTGACTTTATCATATGATATACACTCTTCTTCCAGACTTACCCACACGAAACAGTGAATGAGTGAGTGAGATGGGTTTTACGAATAATAATGTGTGTACTTATATTGCGGTAGTGTCCATACACAAGTTGCATGTTGAAATCACTAACATTATTAACCCGGTCAATGGCTTAGTGTGCACATACTCAGTATACAATCCACGCTGCCTTGATAGGCGCTAGAAGGTAAACAGTCACATTACCAACTCATCCTACCTGGTACCCATTTTAAATACTGGATGAACAGGCATAATCCGAACGAAGTCACTTGTCTGAGGAGACACCACATGTGCTACATGTGTTTCAGTATGGGCAGAACCGAAGCTTCAGAAACTCTCAAAAGTCAAACTGCCTGACGAGTTCAACCATCCAACTACTCCCCGCGACCGACGTGGCTTAACTTCAAATGCTTTGTGAACAGCGCGTTGTGCACAATGGTATATTCCATCAAGGCGGAGTACTTCAGAAATGGGCTTCACTCATACTACCCATGTGAAGAATCGAACTCCTGCCTCTGGCGTGAATAACGATCGTTTTAACCACTAGGCTAGCCCTCACCTTCAAGAAACAGAAAGCAAGGCTCTCACAGATGTACCGTGCATGCACCTCTCACTGACACACGCCATGATCTGGGATTCAGGTTTACATCACATCTTGTACAAACATTTCAAAGATGTTTTTTTCTGTTTAAGACAACAGATTGCAATTTCGTGAATCAATATCAATAGAACATTGTTCAAGAAATGCAATGTTATATCGATGGCTCTGCTTCACAAGTTGTATTCTGTAACATGATAACAATGGTTACTCATCCTAGGAAATTAGTCTGAGGAAATGTTCATTTCAGTTACATATCATAATGCAGTTAATCGAACATGCCACAGCCACATCTCTCCAGGGACGTTAAATGTTGTAATTGCAATTGGTGATGATACCTTCGTTTCATAAAAAAATTGAACTACTTCAGTTATTATACCCCTAACAGCACTGAGATGTCTCCATGGGCAAACATATTTGCTATCTCACCCAATAAAATGATTGTTAACCCGTCTCTTTGCTAGATGCTTCAAAGTCAGTATAATGTGTAATGTCATTTACAGCGATTTTGAAAGGCGAGATAGAACTTGTGGGTATTATCTGTTTGATGAGATAATTTGATCCTTGATGACCCGGCATCACAGGGGAACTGCAACGAGGCCAGCGTCTGTATGTGGGTAGCCATCGACACACGGGACAAGGCCCGCGAGGTGAAGGCCAAGGGCAAAGGGCAAAGAAGCACGAAATCTGCTTAAAAGCATGTATGGGTATTTGATCAGGAGAAAAACAACGGCAATCGGACAAAGTGAAACTGGGACATTAATAGGGGCAGGCAAAGTGATGTGTATTGTAATGATGTGTGACATTCCATTGTACTTAGTATTATCACGGCACATATTTGCATAGGAGAAAAACAAATATTTCAGCTATATCACGCGACCTGTCAATAATCGACTCTGGACCACGCATCAGGGGTTGATATTATGAGCAACATCACCGGCCATCGGCAAGACACGCAATCAGTCAAGTCACCGATTCTGACCACTCGACAGATTTGGTCGCCTCATTCTACAAACAGGCTATTGGAGACCCATCTAATCAGGAGAGAGCATTATATGTAACCAGAAACACGGCGGGTACCTGAAAAAGTCAAGTGAAACAGCAATGGTGGCAAGATATACCTTTGTGTTAAGTCTTTTAATGAGGTCGCACGTGTAATTACATAGGTTAATGTTCATTTATGTTCACAGTATGTAGAAATATTTAAAATTGTTTGTTTGTTGTTTAAAGCCGCACTCAGCAGTATTCCAACCATATGACGACAGTTTGTAAATAATCGTGTCTGGACCAGATGTTCCAGTAATTGACGCCATGAGCATCGCTCTACGTAATTGGGATACGATGACATGCGTCAACCGAGTCAGCGAGGCTGACCATCCGAGCCCGTGTTTTTAGTCACCTCTTACGACAAGCATGGGTTGCTGAAGTCCAATTATAACCCGGATCTTCGGGCGGTTGAGAAACTGGTGTGGCACGATAACAAATGGGTAGTTTTCGCTGGCAAAATGCCCATTTTATGACAAGACAGGAGAAAGTTATATACCACGAATATATAATTGTACATTGTGTGGTTTTGTGAAATATGCTATTGATGTCAGGTATCGATATGTCCGGTGACAATTTCTTTTGTACCTCTAATGCTAAAGGCATTAATATGTATTCTTGTATGAAGGCCAATGCCGAGTCCTATCCCAGTGGTCAGTCAACACTGATTAATACGGGAAACGTATCCTTTGATTGGGACTCCAAACATAAACACCGACGGAGAAACGAGGTCTATTTCAATCTTATAAGGAAATTACAATAAATGTAATACAGTCAAACACCTTTGTGTTGAAGCTGAAGGAACCTAACACATCCGAAACATGATGAATAAAGAAGTAATAAGCAAACTTTTATTTCGAGACAACCGTAAGTTCGACACAAATCAAAGTAAGACGCAACGATGTTTGACTGTATGTTATTTCAGTGTTTAGTATTTCGGTATCTTTTCAGTATCTACTCCAAAGCGTGAGACAGTGTTAAACTCAATACGGACATCAGATCATCATATCCTCTGACTAATAACTAATATCATGGGACGCCAACGTCAAGGAACATCAACTCCAAAGTTCTGCAGCCTAAGCATATAAGCACCTCGCGACGTTAGGTATGCTGAAAAACACATGGAGTTTTGTATTGATTGACATATATGTTCCTCAAAGGATTAACATTCAAGGAAAGTTGCCAACTGACGAAACGCTTTTTTCGAGTTTTTTGACAGAATGTGGGTGACTCGGGGTTCACGTCAGCTTATAACAGTATTTAAGTCACATCACTGGTGCCAGCTTAATACGGGGGAAAAGTTTAAAATTAACGCACATCGGCGACGTTGTCAACACAGCTGAAAAATCAATTGGGTCGTATCTGGGATCAGAACCCACGACTGGTAGATTATTTCGCCTCAGGTCACATTCGAGAGGTGGCTGAAAAGTTTTGAACCTAACCATCAATATTGTACCGTACACCCATAAGATGTTTCATATATTAAGTACAATACTTACCATGCTTAAAGGCTGCATTTGAACCAAATACACAACCAGTCAGCATATTTCTGCGAACATCAAAGTGACCAGGTATTCACTTTTGATGAAAATGAACAAATTTAGCTACCACGCTGTCATCAAGTATCTCCAACTGAAAGGGTAACTCCAACAACCATCCATGTGGACATGGTGTCAACTGTAGAAGATGATGCTCTTTCCTTTACCACTATTAGGAGATGGGCAACAGAGTTCCAGACGAAACTACTGCAAAGCAGTGCGAGCGTTTAACGTCTGGAGAAGAAGAAGACAATGTCTGTTCAAAAGGCTGGCAGGGTGATGGCTTCCGATTTCTGATATTCCAAATGAATCCTTTTGATGGACTACCTCCCGATAGGGTTCGGATGGGATTGTGTTGAAAAAATAATAAGCAGCCAACTCCATCAACGCAGTTTATCATAGTTAGGCTCAGAACATTTCAGCCACTCCCCGTATCCTTCATCCTTTCATGCGAGGATGCGTTATTTTGGGTTCGAATCTCATATGTGATTCTGATCCACAGACCGCGCTGCTTTGTTAAACTTGTGTGGTGAACGTCTACAACCTGCGTCATTTTGGCCACTTTCTAACAGTAAACGTAATGTTACGTTGGAGCGATATGACTGTAACAAGCGGTGTTATCACCTACATCTTTCACTCACATAAGACCGAGGGTACGGGTGGCCCAGTCGTGCAGAATTGCGTCCCTTGGGCACGCCAGAAATCTATGATTGTGGCTTCGAATCCTGGTTCGCCCCGATTATGTTTCTAGGTTTGTCAGCACCATACCTGTGCTCGTGGGTACACCGAAGTGGTAAACGTCTGAGACCTGAATCACCTCGGGCTTTCCTCCCACAATAGCTGACACGCCGTGATATAACTGGGATACTGTTAAAAGCGGCGTTAAAAACCCAACTCACTCACTCACATAAGGTCTAGCGGTAGAGCGTCGGGGCTCGGGGCAAAAACAAGGACTGGTCGGCTCGGAGTCTGCTGTCTGAGTGGGGAATTCATGTTAAACTGCGGCATGGTATCTCAGTGAGCTAGTACTATAAAACCGGGACTAGTACAAGCAGTCACACACACGCACACTTACACACACACGCGCATGCATGTTGCTATATAAGTTCAATAATATTGGACGCGACGTTAAACACCTCACTTCACTGACATGACCTTTTAACCAAATTGCAGAATCAAAATATCTACACTCGCAAACGATCATTGAAAGGTGAGTACTCCCTGTCCAGGCACCACTATCGAAATAACAGCCTGCAATCTTTAGATTATTCTATAAAAGGGTTCACTGTACCTTTCGTATCTTCTCACCAATTATATATAGGGCTAGGAACGATTTTATTATATATCTCTTTCTGAATATATGAATTTGGTTTCTGTGGCCATTGTCAGAATATATATAAGGACTTGACAAGGATTACATGTATTACTCGGTTTGAGGTATTGATGAATACTTAGATTTGTACATTTTACGTTGATGCTGCTGAGGTTATTATTACGAACGTACATGCCCATAAAGGACTTGTATTCCTAGCTTGGCACCCAATAATAAAGAATATAAGTTCTCAGATTCAAGTTTGCCTTTCAACAATAATAAACACTTGTCATCAAACAAACTTACTTTTACAGGACGCGCCATGAAACTTTGTAAAACACGGTAAAAACATTAGCATGTCGAATTTCAGCAATCTATATATTTCCAGTGGGATAATCCTATACAACATGAGAGACTGTTCCTTGTTATTCTGATTTATGGGTTTGCAACCATTATTAATGCACGTTTGATACAATTATCGCAGACTCATTGGCTCAGTCCCCGATCTTCAGTGGTAATCCCACAGACGGGGTGTGATCAAATCTAAATAAAGGAGAGAGTCATTGTTTTATCCGCCCAATTACGCTCTGTCACGAAGAGGCATTGATCTTGATATCCGTGTCTTGTATTTAGTCCCGTGTGACGAGAATGCGCAAGACAATATTTTTCCTGCTAATTCCACAGGGAATGCAACACGACGGAAGTCGATGAACGGATATAATGGTATTCATGCCTTCTTGTAATTATGGAACGCTCGAGGTGGTTATTAAGCCTGATATAATTATTAGCACAAAACCAACAATTCCTTACATTTCGATACGTTTTTATGTACATTTACATTTAAGTTTAATTGGCCCTAGACTGACATATATTTCTATGCAATCTTTGATTGCACAATACATTTCTCTCTTTTTTATTTTATTTATTTCATTTCTTTTCTGATGTACATATGGAATACAGCCAGCTAGAGATACAAATGGGTTTTGATAAAATTAAAATGAAGATATTCCGCAGACATGGTGTAAAATTTACCCGTACTAGTAGACCGAAGTACTTCGGTATTATATCTGATTATATATACAGGATGAGGATACAATGAATATAAATATATTGTTCGATAAAGGTAAACGATGCAATGAGAACATGTGCATTGACCCGCCATTTCAGATGATACGAAAGACAAAGGAAATATAACATTTCTAAAATGGAGTTTGTCACGACGCCACGGCCATGTAATGATATACAAACTTCAAAGAAACACAATATCATATATTAACCTACGTACCATCAGAAGTAGTGTTAGGTTACAAGAGTACTTCAGCCGAGACCATTTGTAAATGGGAGTCCATTGAGAACAATCGCACTACATTGACCTGTTGTGTGACCGGTCCTATGGTTCTAATGTACCAATGATATAAATCAAATATCTATCCCTCATCCTGAAGTCCTTCATGGAAAGATAAAGGTGTTGTGGGTTCACCAAGTGCTTCGTCCCGTCCCGCACTCACTGGCGAGCCAGGAGCAGCTGTGGTGCTGAAGACGACCATTGGGGGCGCCACTATCATTTAACTTTTCTGTGCGAGTAAATTATTAACATGAACTGGCATCGGCCTCTTCGGTCTCATGGAAGTCTAAGCCATAAGAGAGACAAAATAATCTTTAATTGATATTGGCACCTGGTCTAGGAAGACTTCCATGCCACACATGGAGTCCGACTTTCAAAGGGATCACACTGACCAGTTATTCAATTTTCAAGTAATATAGTAAGATAAAGCATTACACCTCAAGGCGACTTCCTGCCAATAAAAGAGATGATAGTGACAGTTCTCTGAAATGACTTTCGTGGAAGTATATTTTGTTAACTGATGCATGTTCTGTGTTCAGAAGGCTGTCCAGTTTCAATGGCTTATATACTATATTTGCATATTCCACAAGAATATTTTCCGTACAAGTACTGTTTCGATATTCGCTATAAGATAGCAACAATAAGGTTGGTTTGTTGTTTAACGCCGCACTCAGCAATATCCAAGCTATCTGACGGCGGTCTGTAGGTAATCGAGTCTGGACAAGACAAACCCGTGATTAATATCATGGGCATCGATCCACGCAATTGGGATACGATGACATGCATCAACCAAGTCAGCGAGTCTGACCACACGATCCCGTTAGTCGCCTCTTACGACAAGCATAGTTGCCTTTTACGTCAAGCATGGGTTGCTGGAGACCCATTCTACCCTGGATCTTCACGGGTCAGCAACAATAAGGATGAGACTAATCGTTGCAACAGAAGGCATCTTTTCGAACAGAAATAGAGGATGAGGATCTGATGGTTATAATATCATAATTTAAAGTTAGTTTACAACAGAAATGTAGAAAGAATTGGTAGCTGATGTACATTTATTGTATAAGCTTGGACAAGGCTGTATGGAATGGGCAATAGCATCTTGCAGGGGTGAGCACTTTTATTCAGTACAGTATTACTCGACATACATTTGGAAGTTACATGGGTGAACAGGCATGCTAACTGTAAATGTTTTGCAAACTAACTCATTTGGTGGTGTGTGTTCAACAAACATAACACGACATCCATATTTGCATGCTGCATCGTGGATTGTTTGCATTTATCTGGCATTTACATGTTAACTTCGTAAGAGAATATAATCCCTTTTCTGCTGTAAGCCTGAAGGATATTACTTATTTCGGACTTACAACAAGCAAGAAATATATGCCTACAAGATCAGGTTTCGAAACTTCTGCATAAATATCAAGTGTGGGAGAGTTTGAGAGCAAGGTGATATTTACCCACATGTTAGCACTTTCTTTCACCAAAATGTCTTGGAAAACCATCTTGGGGGAAGTACTTTAAAAAGTAAATAAGTAGAAAATGAATTTCTCCCAATCTTATTGTCAACACATTTGATATTGTCATTAATTATACTTAACTCATGATAGATGAAAAGAAAAAGAATACTTGTTGTCAGTTATGTGAAACTTTCACAACAGTTTTGCAAAAATGGCTCAAAAATACATACATGAAAATACATGATTAGTTTTGTGGTCCAAAAAGTGTGATTATCATATCGTGTCCTTTCAACGCTGTATCCGATGTGACGGGGGCTGTCATTCCTCGACACGTTTGAAAACGACCGAAAGGCGATGTTCAAACTTTTATGATACCGACATTCAAATCCCCCCAAACTGAAACTTGTGTAAAATTCAAACATATCGTTTTTGTCATGCTGGTATGCGGCGTCGCGAAACAGACAGAAAGATAGCAGCCACGAAGACAGTTGGACAAAAACCACTCCTCACACAGAGATCTCGACACGTGCCTATAAAGGAGGAAGTACCATAATGGAGTGTTTGCTCCAAATGAAGGGAGTAGCCCATAAACTCCTTAAGAACACAACATCTATTTGCAAAAACACTCCACCACAAGTCTATATTGGCAGAAAATTTAAATAAATTGCAGAAAAACGTTGTCCCATGGTGAATAAATTTCCCGTCGTCGTACGTATCTGAGACAGCTGCGTGTCACGAGTCGATGAATAAGACCTCAGCCTGCTAGAGACCTGAATAATGTCAGCGGTTGATATTCAGTTTTACCGAAAAAAAATAGATTTAATTTTCGGAACGGATATTGAAAATCGGAGGCGCGGATTAGGTGCCAGCAGTAATCTGAGATTACGTCTGGCGTTTTTTGGACGCAGTACGGTTCAAATGAATTGAGGGTATGTCTTGTGAGAAGTTGCATATTTTATTCGTTCAAGATATTTAAAAATATCTATATGATTCAGAAACGAAATTTAATTCTATTCAAACATGGAGATTAGTCCCAGATTGGTTTTAATTTCTGATCTCTTTCAGTAACAAAGCATGTTTCTTTTATTGTCTGGTTTTGCGTTTTAAACATATTATACCTTCCCGGATATGTAGTTTTCGTATTTATTTCCGTATTATTTGGGACGAATACTTGCACTGGCACGAGTGGAAAACGTGACATAAGCATGTATAACCTCATGTAGAACTTAGTCATTAAATTCTCAATCTGATCAGCAGATATTAGATGGGACCTCGCTGCTTAGACTAGATAAACAGAGAGCAGTCGGAACAGAATATCGACATATTTGATATGCAGTATCTAACTCAAGATACCCATAAAACGTGATCAATACGTGCTTCATATCATGCTAAACGTTGTAACTGTACATGACGGTCTGACAATCTATTATCTCTTCTCGTGGTGATGGAGTCTTATCCTATCATTCAACGGCACTGCAGTAGTATTTGCAACATGCGAGAATCACACTTTCGTAACATTGCTGTCTCGACAATTTGGTCACATCGATAAGAACCAAGGAGGGGTACATCCACCTTGTGGAAGCACCGCTAATCTGTCTGCAACTCAATATCCTGAATCTATTTCCAGACTACAAGATTCTTTTGTCCTCACGTACCATCAACCAGATAGGTCCTAAACAAACATCAATAAGAAGCCTGTGGACTTTGTAGCTTACCAAAACACCCTACCCCAATTGTGAAAACAGCTCTGACCAACCTGACAGAGGTCCAAAACAGTTGTGCCCGTGGATGTGTTTGATTGAAGTGGTCAAGTGGTGACTAGCAGATAATTACGGTAGACGGAATGGGCTCAGCTCATCAAAGGCGAGCTGACACTGCGAAGAAATAAACCCACGGCCAACATCCAAAGTGTTATTGCCCTAATCAGCTACTACGCCCGTTTTTATATTTCCACGCATCATGCCGCATGAATTCTGGTCGTGTCTGAGTTGTAGACGACCTTATAACCACTAAGGACAAAGTATATTGGTTGTCTAGTGGGGAATAATCCTATGTTTATTGTCTCCGTCAAAATGCTGTTCACTGAAAGGGTTTTTAAACACTGGGTAAAGCAGTGGTGCTGATATAAAAGCTGCTCGTTCGAAGGTGCTGTTGATGGATATCTCCTGTACGAGTTTACATTTTTTAGCAGCAACTTATGAGCAGTATGTATGTAAAGAATTGAAATTAGTAAATGAATCATACTGGTGAAAGGGAATCCTTTCAGGCAATCCCCTATACACAGTTATATATTTTTGTATATTTATAAACAAGTATTAGCAATTCACGTTTCTTTTTAGATTTATACCGAAAGTATCCATTTCACAGATAGGAGAAACAGTGCGAAATTTTCTGTGTTCGTGTAGCTTAGTTCAACGTTTCTTAACTCAGATACAGATATAGACACATTTGTAACACCTAGATTAAGATTCTATCTCTACCCAACAAACATCTACTGAGTTAGGGCCAATTAAAATTTGAACCCATGTTCTGTGTGTATATAACCTCCAAGCAAATCGTGTAATAACATTAACTCACGCGTCTTTACAACCACTCACAGGTGATCCCACATATAGATACGTGATGATCTCAATTAGGAAAATAAATACTAAAAAAGGTAGATTTTGATAGAACTTATTTGTAATTAGATATGATACACGTTGAATACAGAAAGTAAAGCTATACGTTGCCTCATGCAGCAGTATTACGGATTCACATTCCCTCAATTCATGTATTCTTGCACATCTACAAAAAACGATAGTCTCACAAAGCGTAATATGTTGTGTTAGAACTGAGTTGTCGTAATGTAATAAACTTAAGTAAACAAGGTATATTTTCAAAAAGAATTATGAAAGATATTGCTTTTCATACCATAAATATGATCATAAAAACCAGACAGGTATGTATTCATTACAATCAATATGGGATAAATTCCAAATCAAACTTTGGTTCTGAACGCCAGAAAACTCAATTTGCAATTAATTAACTGATTAAAAATATCTTACCCCTCCCCACCAAGTCTGATAACCGACAGTTATAAATTGCATAAGAAAAAGATACATATGAGAGGTTAGACTGGTCTATAGGTGGTCATGGTTACCTTCCGCGTACGTCAAAGGTGTGCTTAAATCTTATTATGTGGGAGCCTATACCGAGGAGAGAGATGCGAGAGAAGGGGAACATGTTTTATTTACAAAACCTGGAGATCCCGAAGCGCGAGTAAAGTAAACATGTGAGGAACTATCCTTGTCAAAAACTTTATATATGCCTAGTTCGTTATCAGCAGCGTTGACCTTCAGCGTCATTATCAATCATTGTTGGAGTGATTACCGTACCT
Organism: Haliotis rufescens; assembly: GCF_023055435.1. Classification (NCBI taxonomy): domain Eukaryota; kingdom Metazoa; phylum Mollusca; class Gastropoda; order Lepetellida; family Haliotidae; genus Haliotis; species Haliotis rufescens. The sequence goes on along the minus strand of NW_025963779.1, from coordinate 50,959,171 downwards.
ATGTAAGACAGTGCAGTGGTAGCAGGTAAACATCAAACAAATACATTAGGCAGACAGATGGTTGCTTCATCAAACTTTTTATAAATCCGTCACTTCCATCACTACATCCCTTAAGATATTTGTAAAGGTGTTTGAGTTGAGCTGAGGAAGCGCAGCTTCACTTACCTTGCTGACAGAATTGTTTCATCTTGTTTTAACAAAATCGCAAAAAAATGACAACTGAATGATCAATCCCCAATGCCTTTGGGTGCTCCTACGCATTATGAATGTGAATCAACGTATAGTGGGGGATATGTTGGCTATGGGGATGAAGATTCCGGACCCACAGCCCACTCTGGTTACAGCATGTTTGGTTCTGTTACATCCGAAATGTAAAGCTGAACATAATGAAAATGCCGCAACGATGCATGTTAATAGCGCAACCGCATCTCTTGGAATGATGCATGTAAAGAGCGCAATCGCATAAACTGGTTAACGTTTGCACAATCGTTTCATGAAAATATCCTGAATGTTTTGGGAGTTATACTCTTGAAGCAAAAGCAAACGTCGTCATCTGGGTTTGGCTTTATTTTCAACGACCCACAAGCCACACCTTTGAATTCCTTTTTTATGAACAGTACTGGACTACTAAAAAAACACAGAATACAGACATACGAAACATTTAGCGGTGGATAGTTATATTGGATAGTGGATAGTAATACTAACCTTTTGGCAAAGAACTAGATAGTTACCATTATGTTTTTCATGTTTCATCTTGGTCGAATCTTCACAATTAGATAAACATGTCATGAAATGTTTAACTTTCACAGAGAAAATATCCTAAAATGTGAAAAACTATTTCCATTTCCGTATTTATCTTCTACTTACTGGCATCGAAGCGCTACGGAGAACAAGAGATGCGATCGCCTTGATGAGCAACACTGTTATTTAGTCTCTAGCCAAATTGTTACCAGATTTGAAGCTCTAGTCGGCTAGAATTCATTCTTTTCATTCAATCACTTTTAGTCGGTTTTTACCCTTTGTAAGGTATGGGATACACATGATATATGTATGATATATTGATTTGTTGCTAAGGAACAATATCAAATATTGGACATTTACACAAAGTCTTTGACAACACGACATTCTGGGAACTTAAGGCCATTTTTCATCCTTTACTGACCATCTGTTCTACACACTCTCTGTTCTGGTATTTGGTCCACTTTATATTGCGATTACATGTCTGATTTCGTCTCATCCCGATCGGAGGAATGGATAGTTGAGAATAAGAAAGGAGTAGTCGACCGATCAGCAATGTGTTTTCTAACTTATTCGACGGGTCAGTACCTGGAGATTAACAGTCTCAAAACAGTGTATTCTAATATTTTTCAAGTGGGGTGTAAAGACCAAAAAAGTCTGTTAAAGTGTAATAAGAAGATCCCAAGAAGATACCGCGCCTGGCTAGCCATAACGATTCAATCGACTGGGAAGGATTCAATGCACTCAGGCTTTTTTCGACCGATCGGATAAACTTCATTTTAGGTATTTAACCGATCAGGAGGTAACGGCTGATTTCACGAGATCATCCTACACACATGCAGTTCCGCCATGGAAACAGAATTAGCTTCAGGATGTCTGTTGATAGATATGATTTTGTGTTCACCGCGCTGCTCGAACTGTTGTCTACCGGGAGACCTTTAACGACATGTGTTAAGGGAGATCTTTTGAAAAAAAACAAAACAAAAAAACATGTTAAATTGTCATACAAAGAACATATCTGTTCCCCACAAAAGTCATATGCGATTTAATTGTTATCTAAAAAACAACAAACTGCTCTGATCCCACAACCAGCGCGTATGCGTATTGAAATCCCAGCTAGAGGTGGGCTGTAGCTGTGACGTCATAGTGGAGAGACGTCCGCCATTTTCTTTAGTTTACAATACATAATCTACATGACAATGAAGTGCTTTTCCGTTATTATCGGCGTAATTAAGACGCGTATTGGGTTTGTTTGTTGCGTGGTGTGTATTAGTTCATCAAACAAAATTACAAATTGTCATTTCTTGAAATTTCTAAGCGAAAAGGCCGATTAAGCGAGGAGGAAAGTTTGGATACAGCGATGTCAGCGAGGAGGAAAATGGAAACCAAGTGGACATACCGTTTTGTGTTTCTTGCGTTATAAGGCATCTGTCCTTGAGAGAGATTCACACAAATTAAAAGAAGTTAGTTACGAAAATAAATTTAGCATCCATTGTTAAAAATAATCCATGACTGACAAGCCTCGTACAACAATTACAACAATGCAAATTGATCAGATGACAGATAAGGAAATATATTTGGCACAGTTTTGGTGTCCATAAGTTCACATATTCATTCATGGTCTTGCAGACATGAAACCCTCGTATCTCGTATCTTATCTGTATGCACAGAATATGTAATCCCTGAAATAAATTGAGTCTTCTTTTTAAAAAAAGTACATAAAACACATTAATAATCACCACTACGTACATTATATACACATTTTTAAAATATAAAAACAGGGTAGATTATATACATGTACATGAAGATGTCTTATTCATGAAATATTAAGATAAATCATCCAGAATTTGTAGTTGCCTCAGGAATGATTTTACGATAAATGTCAATGTGAAAAAAGTATTTGTGTGTCATTTTTAGTGGATTTATGTTTATTATCGATTATCAATAATCTGAGGCGGAACCAGTTTCTTCAAACGAACTGTTTTACCCTCGGTGGAATAGGGTAGGTTTTACTGGTGTGTGTGTGCGTGTGCGTGTGTGTGTGTGTGTGTGTGTGTGCGTGTGCGTGTGTGTGTTCGTGTGTGCGCGTGCGTGCGTGCGTGTGCGTGTGCGTGTGTGTGTGTGTGTGTGTGTGTGTGTGTGATAAACCCCCTGAATTACACCTCTGGATCCACCACCGATGATTATTTCAGTCATATTCAGTGTCTGGGATAACTGAGGTTAGATAAGTGTGAAAGTGGTGTACAATTGTATAGAAAGTATAATGTGACAGGTAATTTTAGTGTGATATAATCAGTTTAAGTTAATTTATTTGTTGTTAAATCATTGTGTTTATTTCAGTCTTCGTTTGTGTCGCTCATGTATATGATAGTCAATGTTATAATAATGGATGTTTTTGAACAGGAAAAGTAGCGTCACTGTGTGCCAGGAAAAGTTGCGTTGTGACCTGACAATTAACCCCATGTCACTATGTATGAGGTCCGCCCACTGGCTAGTACAATTGCAAAGAATGGGGTAGCGGATGGTCCGCGACAAGTAGTACGATGGATATGGCTAAGAATTCAGGTATCAACTTGTCACACCGACCTCTTAATAGTCTTATGAGCAACACATGTGTCCGCGGGAGCGTAGACTATTTCATCGCCATGACCTGCACGTGCACAACATACGTACACACTCTCGACCTGTAACAAACCAAGTATGTTTGCCCAAATCTGTCCACAGCCTACCTTTATCAAACGCGGCTGGTTCTACTTTTCTTGGATGATCATCAGTAAGGTAAATGCCACCCATTAACATCTCTCTATTGATAAAGGAAGTGTGTATTAATACCACGGTCAAAGCAACTGAACCAACCATCACTAGACAACACAATCAACACATAACATTCATTTGTACAGAAAACAAATTCATCTTTATCCCTATCACTATGCTAATTGTTTGGCACAAAGATAACACAGGGAACAATGTTTTGACAATGGTAAGCGTCAATCTACGTACATTTTACACAAGAATAAATGTCTCACGATTTTTTTTATTGATAAACATCCATTTTATTAATAAATGCCAGGATATCGTTTAACACCAGATTGTGTTCCCTAGTCTTTCCGTGTTGACATCAGTTTGATCGTCTTCACTCTGTAGATCTTCCTCCCTTTCTTCGCTGCTGCCAAGACTATTTTGACTTACCACTAGCTTATTGATATGGATGAATATGTGTAAGGTCACTGAGCTAAAATTCAACGTTTTCATCTGCAAAAAATAAATTAGAGTAGCGCGGCAGCTTTTTTTAATATACGACGTCACTGCATCACGATAATATTGTGTCATCAGTGGGTAGCCATTGCGCGTTAGAAATTTACAGAAAAAAGTAAATGAGAACGTTTTCATCCATTTTCTAAAAGTGCGCACAACAACATAGAGACTTCATCATATTTTCTTATAGATTAATTTTTTATCAATATGTTGTTAAAACATTTAATGAATTAAATTTCATTAATTTAACGTTTGTGTAAACGGTGAGTGATTTCCGTATGTACCTCTTTATAAGTATGCTCTAAGCAATAAAATGCACATGATCCCATTTTCTTTACTGTTGTTGTACGGTTATGTGTTTTTCTAAAATCTCTGCTATCTAATCTTTAAAATGTTAAATACTCTTATTAAATCCTTAACTTTGCTATGAACGTCAACCCTTTCTTTTGAACATTTTCAGAAGAACCGCTCGGAACACGACATACCATCGAAATGAGACATTTCTGTGGGAAAAGGCATTTAGTAACTGCCTGAATTTAATAACAAATCGCGATTACAGTCATTGTTGAGAGATGTGGCAATGTTTTATATCAGCATAAGCTGTTTTTTCATATTTTGTGTATGAACAAGGGTTGGAAATACTCTTATCATGTTTCACAAAATGCAATGATTAGAAGTCGAACAGAGAATAACTAAGAGTTTGAAAACCACAAGTTATCAATCTAGACATCCTATAAGAGCTGAAAACAAAGTATGTACCTTATGTAAAACACACGGAATTCAACTATGTCAGACAAGGGAGAGGTTGTTGATGGATCACCGGGTTAAGTGGTTCTAAGAGGCCGTATGATCATCAACTTCACTTCGCGTGGACGCCATATTCTTCTGCTGGAAGGGACGGCCCCTTCGTGCATTGTCCCTCATTTGAAATTTAAACCACTCTACGCATTTCACATACTTCATCAAAGGTAATGATCACTGAAGATGGCGTGTGAGCGTGACTTGAGACGATTTAGGTATTGGAGCTGTGAGAAGTTAGTCCTCAATGCAGCAAGCCTTTGCCATGTTTTCTTCAGTCACGTTTGGTGAAAGCTGCGCGGAATACTATACATAATTGATACTTCCGGTTCACGAGATTAAAGTGAGTGTATAAGATACTATATACTCTCTTGTCTAGATATTTAAAACCCAAGTACGCGATGAAAAGATTGTATCATATGTTCAAGAGTGAGGCGTTTTAATTTTCGTCACCTTTAAGTTTTGGTTTGGGAATAGGATTAACCGTGCTGTAAGAAGAGTAAGCTTTGTTCCCGGTGTTATACCCCGAACTGCCCTGAATCTGACGTAATCGTCTCAAACACAGAGTAAATAGTTTTAACTGTCAAAAACAACTTTGTTCATGGTCAAACATCGTTAACATTATGTCACACCCTTCTGGAATACTTGGAACCGGACAAAACGTTGTTGCCAGGCGTTCTGATGTCGTAACACGAACCGACCATGTTCTGGACGTCCACACGTAACTTTGACAGCCCCCAGCATACCTGACTTAAGTTAGTGCAAGGACATTGAGCAACCCTTTTCTAGAGCACAACGTCCGACCACGACAACGTCCTTCTCTACGGAATCGATCTGCACGCCTGGCATGGTCAAGACAACCTCTGAGGTTTAGGTTAGAGGATTGGAGGTTAGTCCTCTTTACAGATTGGTTCAGGTTTCATTTTGAGAGCAGTGATTGCTGTCAGTTTGTTTATCGACGTCGGATAAACGTTACGCTGCCGCGTGTGTTGTTCAACGTTCTGCATTTGATGGTGTGAGCGTAATGGTGTAGGGAGGCATCACTGCACATTGATGGCAGTTTGACAGTGTACGGTACCGTGACGAAGTTCTCCAACCTGGCGTCCTCCATTCCTTTAGATCTATCTTTGGAAAGATAAGAAACACGCTCAAAAGTCGCTTCGGACAAAACCTCCTCGGAGATTTAGTCAAGCTATGACATAAAAACATAGGAAAACAAATATGTCAATATGTCTATCAAGGGGGATGGTCAAAGTATACTGAACAACAAACGTTCCTGTGACATTGAATAAGATTTAATGCAAAGTTATGTTTTTTACCAAATCTGAAACAATTTCGGTTTGCATCAAAAGACTCCTGTAAGTGTTCAAATGGTTTAATTTGCTATACTGACTTCAGAAAATGCGTGATTTCATTAAAAAAACATGAACATGCCAAAATGTCAATTTACAAATCAATAGCATGTGTGTCCACCTCTGGTTGCGATGCAAGCAACACATCTTCGTCTCATGGAATGGACCAGGCGTCGCACAAAGTCCTGTCGGATGTCTGTCTATATCTACTGGAGCATGTTTCAAAGTTCCTGGAGTGTCTGTGGAACACGTGGTTGACGTCGAAGGCGACGATCCATCTAATCCCACATGTGCTCGATTGGTGAGAGATCAGGGGAGTCAGCTGGCCAGGTAATGACATTCACGTTGTTTGGTTGAAGGGAGTCCTCAAAAAGTCGAGCAATATGAGGCCGGGCGTTGTCATGTTGAAAGGTAATGCCTGGGCCATGACGACACAAAAACGGTAGAACAACAGGGCCGTTGATCTCGTCGCGGTAGCGCTGTCCATTGAGATTTCCCTCTACCATTATCAAACGGGTCCTCTGTCTTGCTGTAATCCAACCCCATACCATAACGCTGCCGCCCCCGCCCCCGAACCGATCTTCGTCCATGACACAATGATTGACGCAACGTTCACCTCGACGTCGGTACACTCGAATCCGTCCATCGCTGTGGCTGAGGTGAAAACGAGACTCGTCAGTGAGTACAACTTGTCCCCACTGCATGACCGTCCAGCGTAGACGCTGTATGCACCACTGGAGACGTGCTTGACGGTGGTTTCCTGTCAAAATGGGACGTCTGACGGGTCTTCTGGCGACAATCCCTGCACATCTGAGGCGACGACGTACGGTTTGTGAAGTTATTCGTCGAAGTCCAGGGATGCTTCTTGCAGTCACTGTTGCTGGCTGGAATCGATTTCGTAGGTGTTGTTCGAATCCAGTCGTCTTGTTGATTATTGGTTACGCGTGGCCTGCCACTCCGAGGATGGTCTCTGACTGCATTCGTCTGTCACCAACGTTGCCATAAACAACAAATTGTGTTTCTGTGGACGTTAAATTGTCTTTCAACATCACGTTGACTCGATCCTGCTTCAAGCATACCAATGGCTCGCAGACGCTCATTTTCGGACAGGTGTGGCATTTCGTAATGTTGAATAACTGCGTAAGTTTGTTGTTTTTCTGAGTGGTTGTTGTCAGCATGAAGCTAAACAATGCATATGGAATCCCGTTAACGCACATGTTTTTATACCCATTCTTGGGTAGTGAAATGCATGGGGCTTGCATAAAAGTCAACTTTTGCATGGAATGCATTCTTTTCTGTAGCAGTTGCGTTTTTGTGACTTGATTCCATACATGTACTACAATATTGAAAACCAAACTTTACTTGTTTGGAAAATACAGTAAAATATTGGTGTCACATGAACTTTTGTTGTTGAGCATATGTTCTTGCAATCTCCGGATTGTACAGCCAAAAATAATTATTTTCATATACATCTGCCAATCTACATACCATTGCAGTACACGGTAAGAAAAGTAGCACTGAAACCTGGTAATCACATGATAGACAGCTACACACACCAGAAGTTCAAGTAGAGATGAGCCATCCTGATCCTTGACAGCTCCCATCTGCCTTGTCTTGTGGACAATCTGCGGACATGATTTGTTTTGTAGAACTCCATGGGCGGGTGAGGAAACATGTCATTCAATTGCTGTACCAAATGCTTGTGCTACGGAAACGCTTTTTGCCTGTATGTATTATTCTGTTGATGAAAGGTAGGTACACCCAGATGACCTCCAGTGTCTTCTCATTCAATTACGCATTTGGTCCAGACGGCCCAATTAGCTCTTTCCGGCATCAAACAACACCCAATTGTACTGTTGTTGTTGCGCTGGACATGAACCGTTGTCCAGAAGCTTTCATTAAACTTGATGCATTTTCATCTCCGGTTCATTATGTCTTCTTCAATGTTAAGATGTTTCTTGCCTGAATGGTGAATATACCATACCAGACACGTATACACCATATTTCCGAGCTATATGCATGGACATGTATTAAAAATATCCCCCAGCCATGGACATAAACGCCGTTTAACGTTTCATTGTGATGGTCAATTGTTTGGCTGAGTCTGTCTCGCCTATGGCTTAACTATACATGTATTGATTATTGCCGTGTATGGATCTTTTCTGTTCAATTCAGAAGACCTACCAGCAGTGTCCATGTAACCTTAATAACATTTGTGACACAGACAAACAGAAATATGTTTGCTTTAGAACGCCAGAATGTTGTAATTACACGGACTGGGAATGTCTAGGTATATGTGCAATGTAAATGCTATTTCTTTAAAGAAAAACGATCTTGTTTCACCTTTAAATGCCAGGTGTTGTGATCCTTTACATGTGCTGACAAAGATAAATAAAATATGAAAAACTAATTAAAGAACAAAGGAGGACCAAATCGTGCTCACACCAAGACCATCGTGAAGCCAGGCTTTCAGCACATTTGCAACATGGCCAATCTACCTCGCAGCACGAAACACTGCTTTCAATCGTATCTAATAATAATAACAGTAAAGTCATGTATGAGAAGACCTCAGATCTACATTGCTATGGAAATGATTATGTCTGTAGTTCTGACAATTGTGATTCAGGCCACACATTTGTTTCTTGGTTTAGAGGTTTGTTTCCATGACAACTGCCTGAATAATAAAAGACAAACAGGCTGTTGTGTTCCTTGTCACTATCTCGATGATGACCCCCGTGCTGTTCAGGCAACTGTACAGCTGTTACTAACCATGACTTCACAGCAAATGAACGTTCCCTAGTAAAATACTTTCGGTTTTCTGTGGCATGTATGTATGTATGTATGTATGTATGTATGTATGTATGTGTGCATGTGTGTGTGTGTGTGTGTGTGTGTGTGTGTGTGTGTGTGTGCATGTTAGTGTATGTGTGCATGTGTATGTATGTCTGTGTATGTATGGTTGTGTATGTATGTATGTGTGTGTGCATGTGTCTGTATGTGTGCATGTGTGTGTATGTGTGTATATGTGTGTGTATGTATGTGTGTATGTGTGAGTGAGTGAGTGTGTATGTGTGTGTGTATGTATGTATGTATGTATGTATGTGTGTGTATGTGTGTATGTATGTGTGTGTATGTGTGAGTGAGTGTGTATGTGTGTGTATGTATGTATGTATGTATGTGTGAGTGAGTGAGTGTGTATGTGTGTGTATGTATGTGTGTGTATGTATGTATGTATGTATGTATGTATGTATGTATGTATGTATGTATGTATGTATGTATGCATGTATGTATGTATGTATGTGTATGTATGTGTGTGTATGTGTGTATGTACATGTATGCATGTATGAATGTATATCTGCAACACGGGACAAGGTCACGGCTGTAGGACAAGAACATTCACACTAGGCAATCTCCATGTGTAAGCATGTTAACGTGGTTCTGTATGCACTGGGGTAGGCTGCCTGTGTGAAATCCATAATTTACTTAAACCCATGAGGATCGCAAGGAAGGAAAAAGGGAAAATTGAATTAAAATTAAAAAGAGAAAACGTTTGAGACTCACAAGTAATATACGACATGATATATAACAATATTCTGTGCGCCTAGCGTTTTGAGGGACGGTAATGTAATTATCTTACACCACCAAAATGGCTGATGACGATCAACAACATTGTTAGGGAAATTTAACTGGCCCCGTAGTGCTTCTCTCGGAATGAATTATAGATTCCTTACTTCCAATTCGATCTAGTGTGTACATCGCAGTGCGTGTACGTTCTCTTACAAAACAAGATCTGTTAATAACTTTACTTATTATTACCACACCACGCTCCAGTACCAATTGCCCACTGTCTCTGCATTGTCCAATATCAACGGCCAATAAATTGGCTTCCTTGAACGCAGCATGTAAATTGTTTTGACAGTAGACAGTACCACTTGGTAACTGAGCAATGTCATGTCAACCCTCCTTTCATCATATATACAAACCTGTTTAAATTTTATTTATCAGATTTTCAAAAGATGTAAGAATATATTATATATGTATATTCATTTCATTTACATAACTAAACTTATTGGGACGCCAAGCATATTTCAAGGTGGTGCTAGAAAAATCAACTTACATTTTCAAATAATCAATCATCGCAAGCAAACGTAGGACTTCAGATGAGTACGTCAAGTGGGTAAGAGGGATAGATGATTCCATAATACATGACCATTCTCCATTTATAGGTTATGAAACATCTGGAGACTCTTTAAGAGCAGTCATTTCACCGAGTATACTTGTTGAGAATAAAGCAATTATAATGCCTAGACATTATGAAATTTCTGAGAAAAGTAGAACAGGAATTTCTGGAGTGAGCCCGAAATGATGCAGATCTCAGACGTTTACCATCTTGGTGAAACCCACTCGCACAGGTATTGTGTTGACAAACCAAGAAACTTAATCGGGGCGAACCGGGATTCGAACTCATAACCATAGATTTCTGGCGTGCCCAAGGGACGCAACTCTGCACAGCGAATAGCGGAGCCTCAGACGACTGAGACACCCATGCCCCCAGAAATTCCAAGGGACGCAACTCTGCACAGCGAATAGCGGCGCTTAGACGACTGGGACTACTCATGCCCACGGAAATTCTCTACTTTGCACTTTTGGTAAAGAGAAACCGAAATAATTCATCATTTGAAACGGTAACGTAATTCTTCGGATTTTACAATGCTTTAAGTAAATCTGTATGACTTCCTCCCTTCAGGGAGTTGGACCGTGATGGCGTTATTAGTGTTGCTGTAGGTTAGCGGATTTAAGGTTATGACACTTGTAATGAGGTAAAGCGAACCAACGGCTGTATTGAATTAGTAGCTAACCAAACATCATTACGAGTAGGTCTTTCGGTGCAGAAGGTCTGCCTTCGCCCTGATTAATATACGAGGAATTTCTGTAATTGTCGCCTGATGGTTGGAACCGGCGGAGATACGTGATCTTCTTCGCGTATCTCTGTCTAAGTTCCCTGCCTTATTAGTGACGTGGGCTTTCGGTTATATGAATTGGTAGTTGATATTCCTGGTGTATATTTGGATTCCCTCAGATGACATAACATCATGAGAATGTCTGTATGTATATTACTATCTCTATATATCACAATGTTATCACTACCAGTATCAATAAACAGCTAAAGGGAGTATGATTCATTTATTTGAACAAAACACGGATCTTAGTTCATTTATTTCATGCTAAGATGAAAATAACTTGTTCATCTGAAGTTCAGAGACTGTTCAGCTGTAAAATACATGTTCTTGGAGGTTCCATTCAATTAACATTAAGCTCAATCATTAGGGGGGGGATGAGTGAGTATTGTTTTACGCTGCTTTCAGCAATATTCCAGCAATATCACGGCGGGGGACACCAGAAATGGGCTTCACACATTGTACCCATGTGGGGCATCGAACCCGGGTCTTCGGCGTGACGAGCGAGCATTTTAACCACTAGGCTACCCCACCGTCCCCAATCATTAAGGAACAGGGAGCATCTAAAGCAGACGTTGCTAGATAATTTCAACATTCAGCTGTCAGTTTCAAATGAAAGTTGGATGTGTGATTGATCGTTCAAATCAACAAAACAAGCAAAGACTAACTAAGATATGTTGAATGCGTTGGGTATTGCGTCGTTTTGAACACGATTTCAAGTATATTTATTTTGCTGCATTTTTTTATAATGTGGGTGGAAAACTGAAATTGGAGCAGGTGTTTGACGTTTACTACATTTGGTCAAACCCACGAGCACTGCTTTGATGCTGACAAACACAGATGATAATGAGTATGATTTTGGCATTCGCCCAGCGGATCCTGGCAAGACTAAGGAATGAACCTCTACGAAGAAGACATTGCCACCCCTGTCCACTTGCAATGTTAGCATCGACTGTAGTAATGTACCAAGTGTGGTGTATAGGGAACAGATCAATATTTATGTATTGTTGTCATTGTTTGTTCATTCGTATTGTTAATTCGTTTTACATGAGCACTGTAATTACCAACCACTTACAACAATAGAACCAACAAATCACAATGGTGGAAACGCTATGCTCCAACAACTGGTACAACTAGACTGATGCTTATCCTACATAAACTGCAGCGGCGTTATGCACTTGTCTGTATTCATTCACGAACTACCAAAGGCAGAAGAGGAAAGATCCATCTGTGCTGATTTAGCGTTCCCAAGATAAAAAGGTATGATTCAAAGGGCATTGAGATACCCTAGTCCTCAGTGCTATGTCCCTAGACTCTCTCTCATGGAGATCAAGAGAGTCAAAGGTTTTGCACTGAGACAGACAGCACCGATGGGGAGCTTTTACTTTTTAAGGAAGCTTCTTGATGGTCCAATTAGTTAGATGAGGGTTTGGCTCTTTCACAAACTAGGGGTACCGGCGCATATACTGAACAGATGTAACGAGCGTGAATTTTTCACCTATTCTTATCTCTTACAACTTGTTAATGTATCTTTAATGAGACAAACAAGACAAAAGCTACCTGCCACCAACAATGCAAACATCTATGTACAAACAAACAACTTAAACGGTTCTTCCAATATTGTGAAAAAATCAACACGCACTCAGCAAATGCTATTTGTTCGTATAAATACCATACTGCTTACATTCTAAATCCTCCGCCACGAGCCATGAGGTTTAGGTTACCTATCAGCAATATATCCTGATTAAGGCTTGTTTTGGCGTGCCAACCACGTGTATCCAATTAATGTGTTTTCATAACATCAGCAATGATTGGCTCCCGTTAATGTTTCCAGTTAGCTGAGAACAATGACGGAATGCCAGCCATTGTCAGCGGCCTGGTGTAATATTCTGAAAGAATGGCAAAGAAATTTGACTCTCGCGTCATTCCCAAATGGACTTGAAATATGAACATGTGCGTGACTTATACCATAAAATACGTGGACGTCAATGAATTGTCTTTGAAATGGACTCAGCTGGAGACCAATTTCCTATTTTACAGAAACTGTAGATGCAAGGCTTCCGACCAACAGTATCACATCAACATTACTCGGTGCCTAGAACCCAATCTAATTAGGAGTAAAGATATAGTATCTATCTTATGAGGAAATGGTCATATATGCCACTTGTTGTCAGATCTCTCTTTGTTGGGAGCAGTGCAAAGATGCCATAGGGAATGGTTTGGGTCACTAACTATACAGAATGCTGTTCCCTTGTGATGATGAAGTCCACCTCGAATAGCAGAGCAATAAAGCATCATGTCAAAAGAGCAGGCCACGGGTTAATTGCTTGGGCAGTAGATGTCAAATGGAAGGGGTATGCTGATTGGAAGTAATAAATATTGGTGTATATGTATGTCCATGTCAACAGGGGATATTTCGCGGAGCGAGATAAAACCATTTCATATAGAACAGTAAAGACAATTATGATATTGGCTTAGTTGGAATTGGAAACATTGTTTCTTTTGGAAGGGGCTTTGAAATCGAAACTTGACTTAATTGATAGGGAAGTGGATGTGATGAAGTTACTAGGGCATGGCAACACGTCATTGACAGGGAATAGATATTTCTACACGTTAAACGGCATCGCAAACAAACTGCCAACGGTTCTTCAGCTCAAATGGGTCATTGCTCCATGGCAGACGAAATGAATCGCAGAACGGTAACGTCTTTAACGATTAGGCGATTCATCAAAAGCAAATAAAGAATCGTGTTACTGAAATTAAAGAGGAAGGATCGATAAGCTTTTTATCATGCCCGAATGTGATCACATGATGATGTACTCCAAACATACAAGAGTGGAGGTCGTAACTCTCCCGTCTGTATACAACCAGGCACACAAATGGGAAATTCAAGATTTTTATTTCCAATAAATATGACGAAAATAAACTTATGACCTGATAAGTTATTCATTGCACTTAAACAGACGTGATTCGGAACGGTCGTAGTGACAACAGTTTCAGAAGCGATTGGTTCGAATATGAATGATTTAGTGTTGATTCAGTGTTATAGATGGGAAAGAGAAGAATTTTGTGGGTTAAACATGAACGACAGGCGTATATGGCATGTTTCATGACAGAAATTTTTACAGGATGGTCCATAGCCAAATATTATTTTGAAGATGAATTTCAGAAATACATGTCAGCGAATATATATCATGTAAACATATTGCTTATACATTTGAAATTAAAATTGTTATCGATACTCATAATGTCTATCATTGGTTTGTCTGGTCCATACTCGGCAATGTTCATACCGTCGTAAAATTACTTTAATATTGCTGACAACGTGTAAAAAATATATTCTAGAAACAATATTAATTAGATCCTATTTAGCTTTTACCTTTGAACTTACAGTATAAACACGTGGGTTGTGGTATTTATTCATTGTAATCTAAATGTTGAAGTTATTAAGTTGATCACAGGTTTTTGGCACGCCCAAGGGACGCAACCTTGACATTGCCGTGTACAGTATCTCGTACATTATTGAGGGACTGACCATTTGATATTGTAGGGGGAGTGAGGGGTGGGCTAATGATTTTGTATGGAGAAACTAGATTTTATTTCAACTACAGCTGCAAACCACGACGGTTTTTGAATTAAAACTATGAGCATAAATATTGTTTTACATAAAACACATCTTGCAAGAATGCTTTTTTCGTGGCTGACAGTTACTTTTTTTCAACAGTCTGAAGCAAATTTATTTGTATTTTGTTTCTTTTATCGGTAATATATTACTGTCAGTGGTGTGAAACGCCAATTACTCACTTCAACACCATTACAGAATATTATCAAAAGCGACGGTTCTATCTCCAAATACTTCAAACCTATAATGATAATTAAAATATAGACTGAGGTATATTGACGTCAGATGTACAACTGCTACCAACACGTGTATCATTTTGCTATTTTCATAGCTAACAGAATGGATTGTGGTATAGAAACATGCTTACATGGTACAGACCGTTTATGTTTTCAAGGGAAGGGGTATACAATCTAGTTTTCTGTCCTCACAGGGACAAGTATGTATTCTAAAAGCAGTCTCATAGGAATTGCTCTTCGTTCGCCTCACGCATATCCTGGGTCGGTATAATGGCAGCGAAACATATGGGAATGGTTCTCTCAGATGGCGTGTCCAAAAACCC
Organism: Haliotis rufescens; assembly: GCF_023055435.1. Lineage (NCBI taxonomy): Eukaryota > Metazoa > Mollusca > Gastropoda > Lepetellida > Haliotidae > Haliotis > Haliotis rufescens. The sequence goes on along the minus strand of NW_025963779.1, from coordinate 50,943,889 downwards.
TCTATTGATCCCTCGTTGGAATAAAAGAACTGCAAATAACTATACACACAAAACTCCTGCGGGAAACAAAGGATTGTGTCGCAGCAATTCATTAAGCATTTAGTGAAACTCAGGGACGAACGCTCCATCGTCTGTTGTATGTCGAGCTGTGACATTAAGGTTACACTCTAAAGGATTCTCGGGTTAGCATTTAAGCGTTCCAGAATGATTTATGTCTGGTCCAAATTCACTGACGTTGCTGACCCTTCTCCCCTCATGACTGCACTTCGGTGTGAAGTATTGAGGCTAATGTCTTTTCAATGACTGTAGTATATCGTTGAATGGTCACGACATAATGCTGTATCGTCGGTTTAAATTGCCCCGACACTTGTCTTTGGCCAGTACATGTGTGTGTACACATTATGTTTTCTACGTTTCTGGATGCAAGACACCAGTATTCCGTTTTAAACTAACAGTATAGGGAGGCGATATAGTTTCATATCTCAGCAATGTCGAAAAAAAGACAAGGGTACTTTGATAAAGCAAAATTATATTTTGTGGGATTGAAGTTGAAAAGTTGTGGCTGATGGTCATCTTCGAGATGATACAGTTGTGCAAAGTGACCGAGTTCGCGATAAAGAAGTGTACACAATTTAGATTACACCTGCGGTACCAATCATGATCACATATATACACAAATGGTAAGCACGGAACAGGGCTCTACTGGATATTGGAATCTGAATAGGGAGTTGACCCTCATATACCCCATCTGCAGAGCCAGACGAAAGTCTACGGTAGAACTCCCTTTACTGGGCACCATTAATAATAAGACAGTAGCCTGGTTTCCGTACCACTACTAGCATATGTATCAACATTACTTTCACCTCAAATGGTCCCCGCTACATAATTACTCTCCCCGACCCCGCGTGATCCTAGGACTAATTAAATTTAGTTGCATCCTGCCTTGAGACCCGGGGTCTGGTAATAATGACTTTGGTTAACTGCCCATAAATGTCACTCATGGGACTACAAAAATGTATTTTCATTTGCCATCGGCTAATTTAGAAATAGTCGACCGATAATGTGTTTTATTCGCATGGCATGAGTGACCATTGGGTCATATTGAAGATGCACATATTTATGTGTGAACTGCTTCAGATGGCGATAATGTGCCGGTGACTAATTATTGTGTCAATGGCCTTTAGAAGTACGTTATAGACTGAAAGAAATTTGAAAATTAGGCATTTCCATTCACACCAAAAAGAATTTAAAACTTGTGGTTTTTTCATCCTCTTCGGTTCATCAGCTTGTCATTTAACAACCAATTATGTGCCTGTAATTATTGATTTTGTGGCTAAAAACATCGAATTCAAATTTTTATTCTTTCAAGCCATTAACTCGACTACTAAATATCGCGTTATTGCAATAAAGGACATACTGCAGCCACTGAATACAGTTATTTATTGCATACAGCACCACGTACATGCATGCCAACAACAGACCGATATTCTGATTAATCCGTCATAACAACTGGTGTCTTACAGCCAGAATCAAGCAACAACGATGCAAATTGAATTCGAAATTGTGTGGACTATCTCAATCCCCAAGGACCGGGGAAACATTGCTTATTATCTTCCAATATTGGCTTGTCCCTCCTTGTCATGTTGTCTTAATGAAAGGATGAACAGGGTGCGGAGGAAACGTCTTCTCTAAAACTGTTCCTACATGATTAACAACATAGATAGCTCCTTAAACTAATTCATATGCTAACGAAACAAGCACACTATTTTCGGCTGCACTCCTGTGCAGTTATCTACGCCTCCCATGGGAGACACTTGCAATATCAAACCCCAAACTTGCATGGTGTGTATTCTTTATTCCGATTGATATGAGATTGGATTGCTCTTTCTAAAAGATCCCGAAACCCTTTGATCATTGGAACAGAAGCAAACGTGTATCTAACGGCGTGAATGGTCGCAATTTCTTGAGAGAAGTACTCGTGCAATTGAAGGAGGAAACACGTGGATGGACTTTCTTACGTCAATGATCTACAAAATATAACCATACTGAAGATGAACTGTGGAAACACCTTCACTGTCTTGCGAAAATAGAGCACAGAGTACTTAACACACTGAAAATACTTGTCCTATTTCAAATCAAGATTTATGTTTAAAAGATGTTAGGAGATGGTTTAAGTTTAAAATCGTTAACGAAGTCCGTATTGTTTCTTTCACGGCGAAAAGTGTACAACAAATATTTATGTAACAACATGAAAGGGTACACGGCATTTACTCCATGGTGTTAATCGATGGAAAACACTCGTTATCTCCTGGTCTTCAAAATCGTATATTACCGCTTAAGTGTTCCCAGTGAACCTCCAACTACAAAGCCTTTTTGTCCTCAATTAATCATTGCAATATCTGCAAAACACCTTATTATTTTTATTCAGCCAAGAAGTTGTACTCATCGACGTCACCTCCAAGTGGCTTGTCAGGGTTAAGGTGCTCTGTTAATTCATTTACAGCCTCGGATGATGCAGGGAAAAACAACATGTATTGTGGTAAAGCTTTTGTGTAATTGTTGAGTGATTGTTTGACAGAGGAGCTGCCAGAACATGAGAGACAGAGCGATACGCATGACGTGCACCTTCAGATGCTGGAGAAGTACTGAAAAGTAGTAAAGCATCTTTTATCGCTGCATTGTTGTTGGAAATATTCACTTGGGTTCCTGGCACGTTTAGAAAGGTGTGATGTTATCTCTTGTTAACAGATTTGAAGTGAGAAAAAATGTGTGTGGTAAACAATTCCATTAATGTCTACAACATGCCATCATCTGTACATGGCTATTCCTGAACATCTTTAACCGCCTCCGTGGTCTAGTGGTAGAACGTCCACCGGAGAGCGGAAGAACGTGGATTCGATCCCAGGCCGCGTCACACCAAAAGACGTTGAAAGATGGTACTTGATGTCACCCTGCCTGGCGCTCCTGCATTAATAAACTAAAACACGGACTGGTCGGCTCGCAGTCAATATATTGTGTCTTAGTAGGGTATTCATGTTAAACTGCGTCAGGCTTTGTCAGTGGGCTAGCAAAATAAAATTGAAATTAGTCCGGACTAATACAAGCAGCCACACACGCACGCACGCACACACACACACACACACACACACACACACACACACACACACACACACACACACACACACACACACACACACACACACGTACATACATGTACACCCGATGTTCAACCCCATTTCACCTGACCTGACCTGAACATTTATCCATTGCCCATTCGTTATTCGAACAAAGTAAGATAGAACTGGATTAAAACAGCAACACCCAACAACGTCTATCCATCAGTGACATAGCATAGAGGTTCAATCTCTATATAATGCTGAATTCAAGGCATGGCTGACAAATGATATATGCCACGATTAGTGACACTGTTGACGGCAATATTTCATCTACGTCGTTTGAAGTATAATCGAGCCTTTAGTTCTTATACCAGTCAGCAGGACACAAGATGACAACATAACAAACACGTCGCAGCAAAGAGTAGGTGCACCCAGGTGGTCCATAGTCCAGCCCACTTCAAACTGAGTCCAGTATAGAAGTCTCTTACGAGAATCACGGGCGCTCGGGTTAAACAGACCTGCTTTCAAAACACATTTGGACAGTTGAGACAGATAGCACCACACAGCCAAAAATATAAAACTGAAGGGCCTTTCAGATGTCAATGACACATATGGCGTGCGAACCTGTACCTTATACAGACTTGTAAAACGACTTCCCATCACCACAAGTGGGTGCAACAACGTGCGCGTCATACCTGAGGGAGGCGTGTATTTAGATGGGCTCAAGAATTTTACACGCTTGTCTGTTTCTCAGACTTAATCAACAGGAGGTTCTTGTTATTTTACCACCCACGAACTTCCAGAAAATGAGTTCGGACTTCCTACACGACGTATGTTATAGATGAGGCACTGCTTACGTTCTCTTGGGACACCTGGTGTCGTGACTTTAGGGGCTCCGTCGATGGGATTGCCGATTATTAAGATGAAAGTACTTCCGCTTTAGTCTGACCAAACACCGGTGGAGACATACCTAGGTACCGACTGGATTCATGGCCTGGTTTCATCTTTGGTAATTGTTCCTCGATCACACCTGAAGGCGATCACATTTCCAGACACGTGTACGCATGACTAATTAATTCACATTAGCAATTTTTTGTTGAAGGTGGTAATGTAATAATCATTACGTGGCGTTTATTACGCGAACAGAATTGAATGTAGGGGTGGTTGGGTAACCTAGAGGTTAAATTATCGTGTCTTTACGCCTCGTTCCTCCGAATGCCTGAAGCTAATCCTGAGTTGTGTGTCCCCTTGCGTGATATGGCTGAAATAAAGATAAAATCGGCTTAAACTGAACTCAATCTTACTGGCCTTACATGCTAAACACTGTTATTTCAAGCCCTGAAAAATAATCTCCAAGCATTCCACCCACTCCGGTCTTCCACCCGTACCGTAACGGTAAATTCAACATCAAGCCGTAAGTTCAAGGAACCACAACTCGTATTTAACAATCCGTCATGTAGTGAGGATATGAGCTAACTTTAGATGAATTCATAACCAGACATAAGTAACGCTCGACTTAAGTAATCTCTTTTTGCGAAGAGTGACATTCCGGATTTTTCTGTTTGTTGATCTCTTCCTGTTTGATGTCAAGTAACATTTCAAATTAAGCATAACAAATGTCTACACGGACCACATGGTTTGCGCAACAGCAAACTGTGCCCCAATTTGTTTTGACATTTATTGACTTGAAGCTAATGACTTGCTGACTCTCTTAGACAGGCGTTGTCCTATCAACGTGCCTTCTTCGCTTCCTCCACTTAAACGCAACGTCTCTCTCTCTGAACTAGACAGGCAATTTACAACAGGTGCGCACAGCACACCGTACAGTTACATGCAAGTATGTCGTACATATACTGCTGCCGATATTCCAAAGCAATATTCACAAAATCAACATAGTATTGACATAAAATAAATGAACAGGTGCGCAATATATTTCTCAATGGAAGAAACAGACACCTTCCCAAATATGGAATTGATGCCGAAATAGAGAATATATTTTCTAAGAACGTTGCGCTGACACAAAAACTAACACTGACGCCAGAGGAATAAGTGATACAAGATTTATTCTTCTTTTACCTACTTACAACAACGGAATTGAACAACTGTGGAAGACATGCCTGAAGGTTTAAGGGGAAGGTTTCTAATTGGTTTGTGGGACGACATCTGCCGGAGAATTCGTATCTGTTTTCTTACCAGACCACATAGAAACACAACGTTTATCAGTAAGATTGTACAATTGTACACGTTACACAAGAGAGTTGTAAATATGATTACGCTGAATCGGGTTGCCTGTTTTGTCTGCCTTGTGTGACGTGTTGGTGATTGTTTGTCTATAACACATTAAGCATGGGGGTCTAGACATGATATTGACAGGTAATTATAAAGTCAATGCCTTAGGCTAAGAAATAACAACAATTGCTTCCCAGGTTATCACTTTGGAAAACTTTGAAAACCGAGGCGGCCGATATTTGCATGTGAAAACGTTAGCTTCTCAGGGGTTCAGTGATCCATTTACATATTAATTTTCACCACTATATAACCTTTTACACCCAAAGGAATTTGTTTCGGCAGATAACTAAGACTGATTATTCTCTAGCGTTGATATTATACATATATTATAATATTTTGAAGTTCTGTCTTGTAGCAGTGGTTATTTGAGCCTTAGAGCTAACATTCTTGCTTTTTAGCCCCAGAGAATCAAAGTTCATGTTCATGATAATCTAATTCGTGGATTACGATATTTTCAAAGCATGTCCGGTTTCCAAACTGAAGACGATGCTCTATCGACGCCGGAGTGGGTGAATATTGTTTCAGACCGCGGACAGCAATATTCCAAATATATCCCGACGATATAGTCCAGACCAGCCAATGCAGTGGTAGAATGAATGAGCTACATAACCAGCAAGATTTCATATACACTGTTTAAGAATGTTGTCACAATTATCACAAGGAATATAACATCACTGTAAAAAGAATGGTGTGATAAGTAGACCAGTAGATCTTAAATAAAGTAATTCATAGCATGTTATGGGAGAACTGTGATATCTCTGTAATTATTATTCGGACAAACTTGTCACGATTAGTCAAGATGTCAGAGTATGGCATGGAATGCATTATCGTCGGAGACAAAGTTCGTTGAGAGAGGTAGTCCAGGTTAGTTAGCCTGACCTCCAGATATAGATGAAGTAGTCTATGTCAGTTAGCCTGGCCTCCAGGTGTGGGTGAGATAGTCCATTTTAGTCAGTCGGACCTCCAAGTATGGGTGAGGTAGTCAAGGTTAGTTAGTCGGAGCTCCAGTAGTGGGTGAGGTAGACTATGTCAGTTAGCCTGACCTCCAGGTGAGTGTGGGTGAGGTAGTCCATGTTAGTCAGTCGGACCTCCAGGTGTGGGTGAGGTAGTCCAGGTTAGTTAGTCGGAGCTCCAGTAGTGGGTGAGGTAGTCTATGTCAGTTAGCCTGACCTCCAGGTGGGTGTGGGTGAGGTAGTCCACGTTAGTCAGTCGGACCTCCAGGTGTGGATGAGATAGTCCATGTTAGTTTGTCGGACCTCCGGATGGGAGTGAGGTAGTCAGTGTTAGTTGGCCGAACCTCAAAGTATGGATGAGGTAGTCTATGTTAGTTAGCCTGACCTCCAGGTGTGGGTGAGGTAGTCCAGGTTAGTTAGTCGGAGCTCCAGTAGTGGGTGAGGTAGTCTATGTCAGTTAGCCTGACCTCCAGGTGGGTGTGGGTGAGGTAGTCCATGTTAGTTTGTCGGACCTCCGGGTGGGAATGAGGTAGTCAGTGTTAGTTGGCCGAACCTCCAGGTATGGATGAGGTGGTCTATGTTAGTTAGTCGGACGTCCAGGTGGGGGTGAGAATGTCTGGGTTAGTTAGTCGGACCTCCAGGTATGGGTGAGAGGTAATCCTTGTTAGTTATCAGGATCTTCGGGCATAAATGAGATGTAATTCATGCTAGTTATCCGGACCTCCAGGTATGAATAAGGTGTTATCCGTGTTAGTTATCCGGACCTCCAGGTATAAATGAGATGTAATCCATGTAAGTTAGCCTGACCTCCACGTATAAATTAGAGGCAGCCCATGTTAGTTAGACGGACCTCCAGGTATAAATGAGAGGTAATCCATGTTAGTTATCCAGACCTCCAGGTATAAATGAGATGTAATCCATGTCAGTTAGCCTGACCTCCAGGTGTGGGTGAGGTAGTCCATGTTAGTCAGTCGGACCTCCAGGTGTGGGTGAGGTAGTCCAGGTTAGTTAGTCGGAGCTCCAGTAGTGGGTGAGGTAGTCTATGTCAGTTAGCCTAACCTCCAGGTGGGCGTGGGTGAGGTAGTCCACGTTAGTCAGTCGGACCTCCAGGTGTGGATGAGGTAGTCCATGTTAGTTTGTCGGACCTCCGGATGGGAGTGAGGTAGTCAGTGTTAGTTGGCCGAACCTCAAGGTATGGATGAGGTAGTCTATGTTAGTTAGCCTGACCTCCAGGTGTGGGTGAGGTAGTCCAGGTTAGTTAGTCGGAGCTCCAGTAGTGGGTGAGGTAGTCTATGTCAGTTAGCCTGACCTCCAGGTGGGTGTGGGTGAGGTAGTCCATGTTAGTTTGTCGGACCTCCGGGTGGGAATGAGGTAGTCAGTGTTAGTTGGCCGAACCTCCAGGTATGGATGAGGTGGTCTATGTTAGTTAGTCGGACGTCCAGGTGGGGGTGAGATAGTCTGGGTTAGTTAGTCGGACCTCCAGGTATGGGTGAGAGGTAATCCTTGTTAGTTATCAGGATCTCCGGGTATAAATGAGATGTAAATCATGCTAGTTATCCGGACCTCCAGGTATGAATAAGGTGTTATCCATGTTAGTTAGCCTGACCTCCACGTATAAATGAGAGGCAGCCCATGTTAGTTAGCCTGACCTCCAGGTATAAATGAAATACAATTCATGTTAGTCAGCCGGACCTCCAGGTATAAATGAGAGGTAACCCATGTTTGTTATCCAGACCTCCAGGTATAAATGAGATGTAATCCATGTCAGTTAGCCTGACCTCCAGGTGTGGGTGAGAGGCCGTCCATGTTAGTTAGCCGGACCTCCAGATATGGATGAGAGATAGCTGGAAACTGTTCCTACCCTATGTGATCCTACCCTACTGGACCGGGTGACAAATGGAGTCCTCGTCGTGCACAAACTACACTCGGACAACCTGAACCATTGCCTTGCTGGTACATCCGAGCCACCTACATGTAGGTGTATACATCCTTGAAGATTTGTCAATACTTCTCTCAATTACTAGCTTCCCGAAGATCTGCAGGTGCATAACAATGAAAAGATGAATGCTAATGTTAGTTCTACAACTATTCCAATAGCACCATATTAAAGGTAATGTATAACTCGGTGTAGACAATGGTCAGCGGTTTGGTGTATTTCTATGTCCCAGATTATAGGGTTTAATTCTACAAAACGTGTTCTAAAAAGAGACCAGACGTCTGTTAATGATCGTATCTCGCCTTTGATCTATAGCTATTAATAGAACATATTTGCCTTAGCTCTGGTTGTAGATTACAAGAACTGTTTAACATGACTAGAAATCTACTGCTATCTATTAAAACATCCGCATTTGATCTAAAATTATTCTTACGTTATCTTCTACAATATTGTGAGGATCACTGGATCCAAATCCGTTTGTAAGTATTTTTAAACTAAGCAGGATTTCCCTTACTTGGCAGCGCCATCGTAATTGTCGAGCAGCTGGCATTTACCATGAAACGTTTGAACCCAGATTGATGTGATGTTATATTCTTGATAATTTGTAATGAGAATCTATGTGGATTCCGGAGAAGACTGTAGGTCCCCAGCAATCTAAACCTGTCGTAAGAGGCTACTAAATGGTTCGGCTGGTCCGGCTCGGTGACTTGCATTGGATGACTGCATGCCATCCTATCCCAATTGAGTGAATCAATGCTTATGATGTCGATCACTGGATGATCTGGTCCAGACTATCATTTACAGACCGGATAAATATAAAAGCGACAAAACCCTTTCCACATTCATACTATCATAAAGTGATGATACCAGGCGTTCGCGAAAAAGGTGTGCACAAAGGTGGCTCATCACAAACACATGCAAATGCAAGTCAAATGTTCACCTAAAAAAAGCCGGGTCATTGATGCGTCAAATTTGAAATGTCCTTCACTTATCTACCATAAAACTTTTTGAAAGCTTTACTGAGGTCTTGAATGTTGTAACCTTGACCAAACAAGTTATGAGCAAGATAATTGAATTCTTGATGGAAAGAACATCCTCGTTTGTACCTCCAAAGTTGTGAAATGTAGACACCAAGGGCTGGAGCTGCAGGAGTATTGAAAAGTTGAAGTCACCCCTCTTGTCATACAATCTTGAGGAAAGTGTTATGTCACTTGGAAATGGAAAAACATGTTGCAGAAAATAGTTCTTATCACATTATAAGCGTTCTCTGTTTATTTCCGAATTTAACAGTTGACCCCTTGTTGGAGACGGCTGAAGAGCAGTGTCTGAAAAGTTAGGTGTGTGTTTATAACCTTATTGGAACTTATATTCATAGCACTCTTCTGAGCCACCAGAAGGCCAAGGTAGCCATAGGACACTATGACATGTATCATTGTTTTTGTTCTAAATTGCCTCTCACAAATACACCTTCACGGATTCTATGAGGTTTAGAGAGCACTACCGTAGGTTTCGTGGTATTTGAATAACAAATCATTAAAACAACTAGTTCAGGATAACCATGTCTCCAAATACATTCGCACAGACAGCTGGTACCGAATATACAAATGACATAATGTTGAATGTTTAAGTTTCATCATTATACCATCATCAGCGGAAAGAAAAAGTCAAAACAACTGCAACAAATGTGGTAAAACCTTTCAATGAAGTTGCTATAAATTTGCTTGTTTGAATATGACACTTTAGTTATTTCGTACACCCATATCACATTTACCATATTACACAGTCGATCGAGTTATAAACAGTTAATACGGACCTAACAGCCATACTTTCCGTACATTTAAGTACTGTAAATCTGGAAATTAATGTGTCTCCAAATTAATACGACTGCTGACCCCTAGTATCACTGCTTGTAACTTTCAACTGTTAAAGCGACTCTAAAACCAACTCACTATGCTTGTCTTGGGTTATTTAACTCATGAAATGTGAAATACGGGATATTGGATGTTAAAGCCGACTCTCACGACTCTCACGCCCTCACGTACTAAATGCCCACTCCGCCTATAACATCTACCTGGTAAGATCCCGGAAATGAACCGTTTCTTCACAGCATCATTGATCCTTCACAAATCGTATGAGTCTCCAGTTAGATTATCTCGCTCTGTGACACATGACACCTTTGTACACTCACACACGAACTGCCAGTCAGGTGTTTGATAACTCGGGTACATTTTCTGCTTTATCCATACAATTACAACACGTTTTGAAGTACAATGCCAACTGGGTCCACTTCGGAGGACTAAAAGGGTACAGTTCTAGTATTCACATTCTGGAGGATAGGACATAGGTATGTATTCCACTGTTTTGTTGTTTTACAAAGAAATACGGAATTTGGTGCAAAAATGAATGTTGTTGTTTGTTGTTTAACGTCGCACTCAGCTTTATTCCAGCTGTGTGACAATGGCCTATAAACAGTCAAGCCTGGAGTAGACATTCCAGTGATTGACATCATGAGCATCGATCCATGCATAGAGATATCATGACGTGTATCAACCAAGTCTCCGTGAATTAATATGAATGTACTATATTATTATGGATCAAGTATCAGATTTGACATACTTAATAACAGTTCTGATAATACTATGAGATGCAATGCATTGTTATTAGGGCTGTTATTAAGTATGTACAATCATACGGACGTATTTTTTCAGCTTGGTATAATCAAAACATACACAAATTTTTACAGAGATTTCTTATGCATATGTAAATGGCTGGGTCGCTTCTATTTACGACAGATGATATGCTCTAGCAGTCTCTCTAGATGTATATTTATAAACCTTTGCCACTGGTATACATGTCCGTGTGGAAAAAAAACAACTTTCGTAGCCTCATTTCTATTCATTTTGTATTAAGTTGTCCCACATATATATATATAACGTTCAATATTGACAAACACTAATATATGAATATTGTTTTATTCATCTTCTGCAGAGGTTAGTGTTTGAAAACAGAGCGCACATCGCTCGAACACTGCCTCGGTTAACATCTGTCACATCAGTTGATGGAGATGATATACATTTATTCAATGTAATGGAAACCTGTTCATATAAATGACCAATAAATGACAATATATAAACTGCATATGAAGTAACTACAGCTGGACTTGTATTGTGGGTTATTCGAAAATGATTAATAACACGCATCAGCATGTACACATATGTGAATTCCAAATGCTGATTAAATTGACCCATATATTACAAACATATTTATTGCCCAGATGAGTGTGATAAATGTGTGTATATACAACAAGGCAATTCGCGATGATTCATTGAGGTTATGATAATGAGTGTCCTGCGCTGGACTCTATACACAAGGCGCATGCTCAAAGCGCTCACTTTATTATCCCAGTCAGTGGATCAGTGTATCATTCTCAGCTCCCTGGGGAGTATACCACCCAAGTTTCCTGTTATAATTGCTCACACGAGTACATATGTGTATGTATATACCATAGGTACATGCTTGTCAATTATTATACTTTCATTGTTACAAAGCGTGCAAACATAAATTCGATTAATGTTCAAGATAATTAACGCTGTAGTGTAATGGTGCCATTAGAACATTAAAACTAGAACTTTATACAACGGAAAAAAACCGCCATGTGGACGTAATAGTATGTGGATATACAAAGCTTCTTTTGCATATATTAGTGAGCAGGCTGACCATTCAGCAAGAATGTTTCACTCAGTTTGGCACGCGTCAGAATGAACTGTCAATGGGTCCATGTAAAGTGTGGTCGGATATATATCTGTGCACATGCTTTGTTCTGGGATGCGTTGTGGTGGATAGGTATTCATCTGTGGCAACATACACAGAAAGTAAGCACCTAGTCTGACAGGAGAGTGTTACCACGGCCACTGACTTCCAGCTCGCAGGGCATTTGGCTTCCACGGTGCATCTCTTGACAAACGTAAATTTCCCATGACATTAAATCCAAGTGTAACATGTGGTTACCGCCATGATAAGATCATCTGTCAGAGCAAGATAGAAGGGTGGCATATATCGACTTTCCAGAAGAATGGTCTGCATTTTTTCAGAATCATAGTGATCTACAGCCGACTCTCTTAGATCCCGAACGTCACGAACGATAGACACCTTTCTTATCTTCTTGATACATTTGGATTGAAACGGAAAGGAGTTCTGCCCTTGAGTAGCTCAGCAAAGATTTGATCAAGCGAATATGATCCATTTTGGCAGAAAGAAAACACGCTTAATCCCATTAAACCGTCCAGCTTTTTCTCTAGTTTTAAGGAAGAGATAACTTAACGATTCTATATTCATACGGCTTAGCTTTAAGACGAAGTGAAACACGTAATTAGACCCAGTCCAATTAGGATGGTCTCAGAATCTGGTTTGCTGATAATCAGATTGTCTGTGAATTAATGGACTGAAAGTACATGCCATATGCCCCATAGCTGGAGCTCAAAACTAATTCCAATTAAGACAAGGGATGGTTTTACTAAAATGTGTTTGGCTCTGTTTATGCCAGCGACTACATCTGTTCTGTGTATATAAATATTTAAAGTACGAATATAAACGGAATAATGAATATAGGCTTAACGTCTGAGTTATTTGGATATCCTGTTACCAATAGTGATTCACGAGGGGTCTAGGAGACAGTGTTGCACGAAAGGGTTACGGGGGTCATTTGTGAACGGATAAATCGTTAGCAATAGTTCACTCGACAAGAGTGTTACTTCACCATGGCAACCGACATATATTAACCAATGACATTTGTCAACTTACTTATATGCGACCCTTAACGCTGCGTTATCTGTACTCCAGCGTGTCGTAACAAGAGTTAATGTCATTTGGTTGCACCCAATCCAAGAATTCCAACTGCAAGAATTCCCGACCCACATATAAATATGTCGGTAATCCATTCAGAATTTGTATTAAAATATATTGCTCTTGAGAGATGGTTTTGAATTGTAATTCTTATTTAATTATACCAGTTGAATACATAACACACAGTTCACAATTTCCTTCACAAACAGCTGGTGCTGAATTTTACAGCTGGTCGAGCAAGACACTTGTATGACCTGAGGACTATGACCTGGAGACAATAACACAAGCTTCATTTCTGTTACTTTCGTCCACGCTATCATAAACATGTCAAACTTGCAATTGTTTGCCTCACATTTCAATTTATCTCAGCCATCTTGTTTGTAATTTAAGAAAAAGTTCAGAATTAGAGTCTGTGCAGTACTTCACATACAAGTAACTCACAGTTCTGTCTGCAGTAGGCGATGAAGCAGGTAACGTGGTGTATCCGCCAGCGTAAGTATACAACATAATTCACATGTATGGTAGAATCCGGAGTATTCCTTTGGTGTGTGAGGAACACACAATTGACCTTCTCAACCATAATGTTAATTACAAGCTCTGGTGAAACCGTCACAAATCCTCAGTCTGTATGTTGTCAATGACAAATTGTCTGCAACTTAGAAAGTGAGGGGTTTACCAAATAACCGACCAAATGGATTACATTTGGTTCTCTCTCTGCAACCCGTGGGCAGTACCTTTTTGAAAGTTCGCGTTTTTGTCTGACCCCTTCTGAAATACGAATTCGATTTTCGAGGAGACCAGATTCGTCGGTGATTGTGAGAAATAGAAGTTAAACATTTTCCATATATACGCAATCCATCCAATCTTTGTTACGCAGTGAAACTCATATATTCCGGACACCTCTATTCTGGTTAATTGTTCGGAATGAAGAATGTCTATATACCAAATGAAGTCATTGTATAAATGTCCGGGTGATCTCAGTGAACCATAACATGTATTGTCGAAAACGAAAGGTAATGGCAGTTGTTGATTATTTCTTTATACCGTAAACAGTCCAGTCAGGTCTACACCATTAAGCTTAAGCTGCTTAGTGATCTGTGGCCTCATCCTGATTGACATCTGAATGAATAATGATCAACCTAGATCTTGCCCCTGTTGTTGACAGCTAATGGGTTCTGATCGGTTAGACATGGTCATTGCCAAGCAAATAGATAAGTCTTTTGAGAAACATTTAGAAGTTGGAGTACTAAGTAAGGATAAGATATATGGTTGAACAACTTCTTTATTACAAGGAGGGGCGACGTTCAGGTGTAGGTTCTAACACTGTTATCAAGCAAGTGATGTACAGAGTATGTTCGACAAGCATATATACAGGTATGAGGCGTTTATACAGTTGAGTAGATAGGGATGTAGTTACAATAGAGTGAAGAAGTTTGTTATGTACACAAGGTAAACATCTTGACAGATGAAGCTAGTAGTATAAGCAAAAGGATTATGACTGTCATTGATGAGTCGTGGTACGCGGGGGGTATGATCACGGTCGATTAGTGGTTGAAGTCTGTTGATGTTGATAGCTTCTCGGAGTTTTCTGATGTTTAAGCCTTTAAGGTTGGTCGCTCCTAATTAATAAAAATGTTGCTCATCCATATATCTTATCCTTACTTCGTACTCCAACTTCTAAATGCCTCTCAAAGAATTAAGTGTATCTTGGATTGATAAGTGCATAATCAGATTTTAATTGGCTAAGCATAGAATACTTTAATTTCATTTTTTAAATATTGATTATTGTTATAGATTTAAATGTGAACCCGTTGCAATTGAGCGCGGTAATTGTTTTCAGATTGTCTATCATACAGAGCATAAAAACAAATATGTATCCAAAACATCCCATACAAGTCTAGAATAGTTGGTCTAGATTACTGCAGTTACCGGGTCTGTACAAATTTGATGATTTCACAAGCGAAAAAGATCTTTATATAATCAGTTAACCTCGCCATTTGATTTTTAGTATAAGCACATAACGAACATCCTCGAACACTCCCCAAGATCCCCAAATGAAGAAAGTTTCCGTGCTCTTTTTTTAAATCTTACAAAGAAAATTTAACAACTGTAGTTTTCAGAATGCATCCGTTTTCAGAATGCATCCGCATATATATTATTGTAGTAACATAGTAAAATAAATACTAACTCTTGCACTGTCAACGATTAATATTCTAACCTAAGTCTTACCTGCGATTAGCTTACATGCATCTTTACATATATCAATATGAAAAACCCATATATTTACAAGTCATGAATGTAATATTAATTTGAATCAATATATATAAACCTTATATAACATATTATTTTTACTGCAAATTGTGGTCAGGTTAGAAAATGAAAATATATTCCAGTAAGTTTACTTTTTCAAATGCAGTTCATCAATGTCCATATATTTCTTCCCATACGTTCAATAAAATAACAAAGGAAATTAAATTAGCTTTGTTTTGTCTTGAAGATAAATGATTCATTATTACGGTGAAATTAAGAAATATGATATTCCAGATACGTCTCGAGATACAGTTTTTTGTCTTGTGTGTTCTCGGCAAAGGACAAAGTGCATGGTAAACTAACATCCATTACTGAGAAGTGAGTACGGAAAGGCACAAGGGAGACTCAGCGGAGGCTTCTGACAGTTCCACGAGGTCGTACTTACACCCACAGACTTGCGGGTCGTGCCAACCTATCTGAAAGAACTTCCAGGCCTTGCCAGCCTATTGTAAACAACACTTACATGGCATTGGCATGAAATGCTGCACTTTATATTTGCAAAAAAAAAGACAACATAAATGTAGCAAACTCTTTCCAATTTTAACACAAATTTATTATTTTGGTAGTTTGACATTCAGGAATAGATTTTCTTGACGTCTACATTATTTAACTGATCTGATATTGTGATTAATCTCCAAAATGTGAAGAGCTCAAGATAATACAACCTTTTAAGTCGCTGTTTTTGTGTAGCAGAACGCTAAATAATCAGAATTTATATGAACCAGTTGTAAGAACAATATATTGTCAGTTACTTATTTCGGCTCCAAAACAGAATTAGTTAATCACGTATGTTATGAAAAAAAGTATGTTTACATGAGTAACCTCGTAGTTGCGTAAACATCTTTTGTTTGGTAAACACTTTTAGTATGTCCAACGATCACGTTTAAGATAATATGGAACCACACGCGGAAAGACGGAATAACAGTCATGTTATCTAAGCCTCATAAGCATTACTAGATAACTTAATTGCTCACTAAATGCATTAACATATGCGTCACATTTGCGATACTTAGGGACAAGATATATTGGAAAAGCATTTTTTACTTTATGTTGGCTTATACGCTATCGCGGCTCTTAGTACACAAACATGCTGATTAGATGGGTGTAATTATAGTGTCGATGTCGACAATGACCGTACTCACGGTCTTCCATACTAAGCGATACTTCCCTGGGATAAAGTGACATTATTTGCCTACATTTTGGCCGATTAGTCTAGAATTAGGTTGTAATTGTATCATGTCTAGCTTTCGGTGTCTAGGTTTTAGAGTTGGATGTGGACGTTGCTATTAGTCAATCCCCCGAGGGTATCGTAGAAATATGTTTTGGTCTTATCCGAAACAGTATGTCAGAGGAGTAAAACTCTCCAAAACTATAGGGGATTTTCGTAGATAATAGATGATTACAGAAATGCAAAGCGATATTGAGTGATGGTAATGCAGTAGAAAGGACTAGGTGTATCATGACAACCAACAGAACATGTTATCGGTGTATTGTAAGGTGTAAACAAGAAAGTCGATAGGATGTGTTGTAAAAGAACAAACGTTTGAGATGACTTGATCACTAATGGCTCAAACATTCGAATAGAAGATGTGATTGAATCAATCTCCCAATGACAGTCTGTTGGAGACGTGCCTGTTCCTCTTGCAGAATCCGTTCCAGTTCGGCTAGCGTAGCGGGTGGATTTTGACGTCGACGTAACGTCTTCCGATCATTTCACAGAAGTGCTTTATGGGGGAATGGTCAGGACTCGTGGCTGGTCAGTGAATTCTGGTGATGATTTGCTGTTGGAGGTAGTCACACGGTGGGCACACGCGTTAACGTTTTGAAAGACAAAACGTGAACCAGCATGGCGCGTAAACGGCACCCCTATTGGGCCCAGTGTGCTGTCTTGGTAACCAGTGATCCTTTCATGAACACTATGCACTGGCATTCTGGCAGTCAAAGTGATCCCGCCCTATATCCTTACAGACCCGCACCCACATCTGTCATGTTTCCTTACGCTGATGTTCGCATGACGTTCGTTTGCACGCCTCCAAAATCGCCCACGTATATCATAACAGTCCAGTTTGAATCGTGACTCATCTGAAAACATTATATAAGACCATCGGCAATTCCCTCAGTTTCTACGCTCTACACACCACTGGCGTCTGGCTAGAATGTGTTAACGGTCGTAGAACACGTGTTTGCCGATCCTGCAGATTAACAGCATGCAAACGATTTCTAATCTTTTGGTCAGTAACTTGAACTTCGGTGGCCTGGCGCAAGTGAACAGTGATTTGAGTAGCTCGATTTCTCAAAGACTGTTCTGATTAATAGATCCTGTTGTTAACCGAAGACACCCCGTGCACAGCCGATCCTTATCATTTTGTGTCTTCAGAAACCGGTTCCAGTGTCTCCAAATCACATACTGAGACATTTGAACATGTTGGCGACCTCTCGCTGAGTGCTAAGAGTTTGAAGCATGCAAATAGCCCTTAGAAGTAATGCACACTGTAAACGACCAGAACGTACGCGTTACGGTGGAAAATGAAAATCAACAATACCAATGGCTCAGAGCGATTTGACGACCTTTCACTGAAGTATAAATACAAAGAACGACCGCCTACCCACGTGCATGGAGGAATTGCATGGTCAACGTGCAATGTTTCGGGTATGTTGGGGCATTAGGTGTTCCTTCCAATAGCGTTCTATATCAGTCAGAAATTTTTAAAAACTGATCTTTCTTCTGACAACCGATCATATTTCATGACCCCCTACTGTTTTTGGAGAGACAGACAGAAAGGCAGCTGCTTATTCATGTTTTCCACTAAACTAGCTATGCAGACATTGATATGTTTTATTACACGTTTAAGTTTGATGTTGGAGATCACCACTATCTTTTTTCAGATGTGTGGGAGTTATCGAGTATCTGATGCCAATCGGATCCGACGGCGTTAGCTTCCATGACAACTGAACCGTGTGGTTAATGAATGCATAGAATGTTGGATGTCTTTTGCTGAATGTATATATTAAAATTTCGAACATATATTAAAATGAAAGACTATAGGGTACTTAATTTTCCCTGTAAGGTGAGAACAAGAAATAAAAAGAAAATGGTGCGTTTTATAGAACGCTTCAGCAGAAAATGATATTTTGAATGAATGTGTTGTGCTAAATGCCTAGTCTTACAGACCCTGATACAAATATATCAACTACAGCCCATGCAAGTCTATAATGTTTGGCAAGTCTAGATACTGATGAAGAGAATCACTGGGCTCCCTTTTTATTATATTTTTGTTAAGATAACTGATCAACTGTTTTTTCTGTACGATATGTTCATTTCAGAGACTAAATGTTAGTCTACTAAATGCCGTTTGAGCATCATTTGAGTGTCAGCTTAATGTTTGATGAAAACCCGATGTGATGAAGGCCCAAGGCGTTTACCACCGGAGCGTTGGTTTGGTGTTGTTGAACCAGGAATCAGAATTAGGGCGATTCAAACCCATGATCGTAGGATTCTGGCGCGCATTCGGGACACAAACTGGAGGTCACGTCAAAACATTTGCAGAACAGAAGCTAAGATTCCAGTTACTTCGCTTCAGATTGCGACATTGATTCAGATTTAGGTTATTGACGTAGAAATCCTAATCCTAGAAACGCATTACTATTTTGGTTATGATGTCACCACTTCCTCTTGTGTGTTTTGTCAAACTGTAAAAACAAAAACAGTGTTATTCACGTAATGACAAAATGTAATTTACGAGTAGTGTCGACCATCGATCACTATTTCATTACTTGGAATAGCAAAATGGATTTCCAAAATGTACCCCTCACGGTGTGAAGCGCGCCGAGAATACAATAGCGTTTCTAACTCGTTGACATTTTGGCGCCTCGTATTTTTTCGTGATAACGGAAAACAGTTTGTGCAGGTTAATTTTCCTTGCTACTGACAGATTCGTTTTCGGCTTGATTTTGAATAATCACGCGAAAACTGCGCTTGTCGGTTCATATTTCCGTCTCATCTGTTTACAAGTCACGAGCCATATTCATTATTTCATACGGACACGTCAACTGGGAACCTTAACCGTCATGCCCTGCATTAAGTCAGAGGTCCGAATTCTGACGCCCCGTCTAAGAATGGAGTACCTAGGTATTGATTTTTATGTTGTTTTTTAAAAAAAACCCCACTTTTTACAAAGCACACTTAAAGAATGTATGCAATATTGTGTTTGTACTGTGTACCGTGTATTAAGGCGGCATGCAGAAGTGTCCGAGAAACAAAACAACAATCTACTACTACTACAACAACAACAACAACAACAACAACAACTACTACTACTACTACTACTACTTCTACTACTACAACAACAACAACAACAACAACAACAACTACTACTACTACTACTACTACTACTATAACAAGAACAACACTGACGACAACGACGGCAAAGATGCTGCTGCTGATGGTATCATTCAGTTCACATTGTAGGCATTGTCAGTATATACATGGTAATTTCAGCATGATTCAGCCCAAATTTTACTATTAATGAAATCAGACTACTGTAGGTATTATAAAGAGTGACACATACCATTTATCCATGGGAAGGTGCCAAATTTAACGGCAGAATCAGCTGAAAGGGCGGCTCATACAATGACTCGTGACTCATGACTGATCCATCATTGTTTTCATCAGAAATATGTCAGATAAAATGCCAAACATGGATCGAAACACATGCTTGGATATCGAATATTGAGTTAAAGTATATCTGAACCTAGACTTACTTGCACCAAAATCTCAGAAAGGTTTACAACTACATGTATTGTGCATTATTTCGGTCTATACGACAGCGGCACGTTGCTAGAAAATGTCACAGGCCTTGAGCAAGGCATTGCCCTTTGTGATGTTATTTGACTTGAAGATTTCTGATATACACTCAACTTATAAATAAATACTTTGTCACCAGCCAACATCTGTTTTTTGTGTCTTGAAAAGAGCGAAGGTGAGTTGAGGTGAAATTGGGTTTAACGTCGCGTCCAAGAGTATTGCACTCATACACTTATATTAGACATTATGATGTAATTTGCATATCTGAAACATTGTACGACACAGGTATACATGACAGCGCGATAATTATTCCTGGTTTCCAGTTTTTTTTAGAAAAGACATGTCAACTCGAGGAGGTGGCGTTGCTATTTACGTTAGAGATAATATGTATGTCAAATATATGGACCAGCTTTTTATAGTTGATCTAGAGGCGATATGGGTACATATTAAATGCAACACTCGTGATACGCTAATATTCTCAATAACTGCCTTGTGGACCAATCCCGCATATGCAATCCTGATATGCACCTTCCCCCCTTAGATTTAGATAAAGGTAATAATCTGTTAGTAAATGTACTTTTGATGGAAGATGAAGTTAGGGATATACTACTGTCCGTGGACACTTGTCGTGATGGTATTGGAAATAAAGTACTAGTTAATAATACAGCTTACAATTTAGACCAAATCCTTACTAAGCTATTTAATTTCTCTCTTCAACGCGCAATACTCCCATCATTATGGAAAGAAGATCTTATCATTCTTATTCATTAGAAGAATAGCGTGAATGAATGCACAAATTACAGACCGGTTGCGCTCACACGTTGTTTTGCAAAGCTATTTGAAAAATGTATATTCAAGCATGTTATTCAAGCCATTATTTAAGGAATAATAATGTGCTGTCTAACCTACAATCTGGGTTCACACAGGGTGACTCCGCCTCAAATCAGTTGACATATTTATATGACTTTATTGCAAAGACTTTAGATGAAGGTAAGGAGGTTAGAGCTGTATTTGGTGATATAAGTAATGCTTTTGATAAAGTGTGGCACATTATGGTATATGTGGAAAGTTATTGAGCCAGTCCTGGGAGGTGTACCACAAGACTCGGTCTTGGGACCATTATTGTTAATTATCCATATCAATGACATTGTTGAAGGAAAATATAGTAATATGAGTTGCTGATAACACATCCTTGGGTGTGATCATAGAAGACCCGGATATAGCTGCTAGTAATCTCAATAATGACAGAATTTCAGAATGGGCTGTGAGATGGCAAGTTAATTTAGTCCGGGTAAAACTGAATCTATTCAATTTACCCGTAAAGTAAACCCTAGTCGCAAACCTAACTTATATATGAATGGCAGAGAAATCAAAGATGTACAAAGTCATGAGCGCCAAGGTATAACAGAAGAAGAAGAAGGTAAGAAGAAGAAGATTGTTTTATTACGGTGTCACACAATGTAAATACAAAACACTCTTCAATGTACATTGTCCGGCCAAAAATGACCTACGATACACCAGAATACAAATATATACTAAACCGCAAAAGAAACGTCACCATGGATAGATATATGAGAAACCTTATTTGTCCAAACACTGTAAACATACTTTGGGTCATATTAAAAAGATAAAACTTCATCAATTTTGAAATTATAGTGTCAAATGTTCTTTGTAAAAAACAACACTATTCTCTGAGAACATAACATCACAAGTCAGTATCTCGAGTGTCCGCCATGTGCATTGATGACTGCCGTGCAACGTCGATACATGGAATGGGTGAGGCGGTTGATGAAGGGCATATGCACTTGAGCCCACACTCTGAGGAACGCCTGACGCAGTTCAGCTGCAGTTGTCGGCTTTGGTCGGACGTCATTCAGCCGTCTTTGAATCTGGTCCCACAGATGCTCAATGGGATTTAAATCGGGACTGAGGACAGGCCATTGTATGGTTCTGATGTCATTCTGCTGGAAGAAGACTCTCTTTGCTCTCGCAGTGTGGGCACGGGCGTTTTCATGCCGAAACTCGTGGATGCGGCGACGTGCCAAATGAGGTATGGCGTGTGGTCTCAAGACTTGATCAATGTACCGAGCTGCTCCGACGCCATTGGCTCTCCCTGGACCGATGGTAAGGTAATCTTCAAACAGTTAAGTGTAATCCAAAAGCTCATGCAGTTTCATTTATACCAGTTACAACACAACTTAGGAATATGCTAACAGAAGCCCTAATGGGGGCAGAGACCGTTTCACAATTTAAGAACTTGCTAAATGGAAGGGGAGATAATGGTAGACACTGGGATGTAAATTATGGAAACAGGTTATGTCAAATTATGCACAGTTGTCTCAGGCTTGGCTGCAGCGATCTTAACGCATATGAGTATAATAGGCATATTATGTTTTTTTCCGGTGGATATCATTACCGAAGATGCTTTGCATTTCTTTTTGTGTGTGTACATATTCTTCGAAATATAATGTATTTTTAGCTACATGGTTACTCTTTACAAAGAGTGATATACGGAAATTCGTATTTGAGTAAGCAAGATCAAATCCAAATATTAGATTCTATTCAAAACTTCATGTTAAAACCTGGCAGATTTTCAATCAAGTAAATGAATTGATTAATATAGACTGCAAATATAGTTGTTATGTGTACACATCTAGCTTGTCATGTATAATTTATTTGTTAATTTAACCTTCACTGATGTATTAATTGTATCGTGTATTATGTGTAATGGAGTGGTATTAACACAAGTGAATCGCTTATTTACCAATCCATCAAATCACTTTGTCTAAAATTGCTTACCATGAGACTTAATGTGGTAAAGCTACATTAAAAGGTAAGGTTCATCCGTTCTTTAGGTTTAACTGGATATACTCACCAGTGTCTAGAATAGTAAAGCAGCAGAAAAGGAATACTTTCCCCTCTCAATTGCAAGTGGAACATTCATTCTAAAAGTACAGGACCCTAAGACGAGGCGAAAGAAGACTGGCTTTGTAGTTGAAGTAAAAGTCGTACAAAAGTTAGTTCAATGCCAGTGTTTTATTGACACTATCTATAACTGGTAGTTTAAAAGCTGCAGAAACAATGAAGGCCGAGTTGACATATGCATTTCAACGTTATTACTCGTTCGATGTGTCGTTTTGGTACAGGTGCAAGCAACTTTATCAATTCAATAAGATACGCCACTTGCTTGATGAAGAGCTGAAGTTGATGTCAACTCCTCATTTCTGTGACGTCTATTCGTTTCAGGACGATATGCTACTGTGGTCATTTGACAAATCAACAACGTACAACATGTTGTTCGGAATAATGCAATATTGTAAAGCACAATTAAAACAGATTTTTTATGAACTATGAACTAACTTCTTTGATAGGCATTTAGAAGTTGGAGTACTAAGTAAGGATCAGAATTTATGGATGAACAACATTGACAAATCGTTGATAAATTGTAATAAAGAAGTTGTTCATCCATAAATTCTTATCCTTACTTAACTATGAACTAGAAATAATACATTATGAAATAAATAGACCCTTATCAAAGAGCCTCATGCGTAAATGCTAATCTGGTTTCATTATAGAATGTCCTGTTTCAAAGGTTCAACATATGTGTACGTTGTACAGAGTTATCAATAGCAATTTGATCCTGAAACATATACATTGAAATTGTCAAATATGGTGTCGGATAGAAACTCCCTTTGAAGAGCCTGAATGATATCTACATTCTCTAATTTCTCTGAGGCACTTGTATTTAGTCTAAGTGTTAGTCTCTTTTTTCTTATGTAAAAAAAAATCCAGATTGGACCACGTGTCTGCTTGTTATCCACCACCTGTTACAATACTGTTACCCACATACTTATATTTTACTTAAGTCTTAATTAACGTCCCAAGGCGATAGACATGATATGTTTTTTTATCTTCTTGGAGAGAAAACAAAAGTCATCTTCACCTGTCATTCGACTGACTTCACTTATCCTGTAACGCAGTTTTTATGAGATAACACAATTAGGATCACGAAGGGCCCTTTTTTGTCCGTCAACCAAACCCACACCAGGTGCAGCTTTAGAGAGCACTGTGTAATTTAACAGATTGGGTATGTTAGCACACCAGTACGTCTGAAATTCTAAATGTCAATACCATGTGGAAATGCCTCTGGAAATTGAGTGTCAATGTTTGCACCAATCTAGCAAGAGAACTTAACGTAACTACCCTGTTTTAGATTCAAGGTGTAATGACTAGACCCTACTGGTTTTATGAAGTGTCTTGGTCTGGGTTTATGTTAAAGTGCTCAGGCAATATATCTGGATTTCAACGTTCCCAAGTTCTCAATCCAATTTCCATCACTGCAAGCTTGTGATAATGTGATGGTGATCACAGACTTTGCTTGTACATGAATCTCTACCACGCGCAACCGTTGCTAACATTTGTATCTGCTTCTGAAATATGAGAAAAGTCTTTCACGGCCAGCTTTCCTTCCTGGTAAAGGTTCCCATGGGAACAAGTCGTGGGAATCAGCAGATGATACAAGTGAGTAGAAACTATATCTTCTACTAAACTTTACTTGCTTTTAGTCAAGTAGATAGAGGCAAGAACATGATTACACGGATTCTTTTAAAGTTTATTGCTATTATTAAAAGCCACAAAATCCGTTCCATAACCATAAGAAACCACTGCTAAAAGCAGACTCAGTTGTACGATTCCAACTGTATCATAAGCATGTACCTGGTATTCGCGAAAAGGTGAGCGTATCCTGCCCCACCGCTGGCATCCGTCACAAACTCATATAAAGGCAAGGCAAGTGCTCATAATTGTGAACATAAGTGTTTAATGGTACAAGTCTTTTTAAAAAGGGAATTGCTTCGGGATATAATTTTGGTCACTGATCTCACATAGACCTCTACATGTCTACCGGAAAACATACGGAAAACTTTACTAAGACCTTGTATGCTGTAATCCTGATCAACTAATTTTTTAGCAAGAGTCGTATGACGGTCTGTGCAATTTTCGTAGAAAGAACACGCTCGATTGTACCTCAAAAGGATGTGAAATGGAGACTGCTGGAATAATGCTGGACATAAAGGGAAAGTTGACAAATGGAAAGTTGAAGTCATCCCTCTTGTCATACAGTCTGGTGGATACATTTTCTGTATCTAAATCCTAACATTCACTCCACTATACTGTAAAACTAGTACTATCTAGCTCATATTGTTCCCATATTCATCGACATTCTGCCAGTACCACATCCGTGCTCATTGATGTCATCATAATGGTAAACGTAACCGGGCCTACATCACTTTGGGCTTTCGTTTGACATTGATGCATTTTCAAAGGGTACCATTTGTAAGACATTTAAAACTGTGTTGAAACTGTAACCTTACTTTCATATTTTTCCTTGAAATAGATGGAGAAATTTATTACGTATTAGATAGTGTATTCATTGCCTTCCCATTGAGGTTGGACGATGGAACTGTACCCCTCCCACAGAAAAGAAATGCAGTTAATGTCACCTCTATTGCCAACCTAAACTCTGTTAAACTCTACCTATATATATGTATGTTACGTCATGTTCAATTAATCCATCAATCATGTTAATACTTTATATGCCGTTATACGCGGCCTGAAATGCAATAGTTATGTTCTGCCCCATATTAAGCTCTCACGCCATGATAAGACTGATGTAAAGTGGAATTAAACCCATATACTCACTCAATCGAATATTCCAGCTGTGTAATTTACGAAGTCGAGAAACTTATTTATAATTACACTGTAGGACTTCTACACTGAGTCGATATTCGTTAAGTCGTCAGCAGTTTATGGTCGGAACTAGTTAACAAGGGTTAAGATATCATCTTAGGACCAAGTTGAAACGAACCAATGCAAATATGATCCAGTGGAAATAGAAAACGTGTTGAATATGAATATGTTTTGAATGATTACTTGAATGACCTAACGGTAATGCCATTTTCAAAGAATACTCATATCCAATTGATCTCTCAGTTTAATTTTCAAATTCCTTGTTTCCATTTTCTGATATTCAGGCAAAGGACCACGGTCGTATGAGGAATCTTTACAGAAGTAATTACGTGCTTTGAAATGCAATGAAAACGATTGCATGTAGCCGTGATCCCTTAATATGCAACGAAGATTAACTTTGAAGTTTAAGAAGGTTTTGGCGCAACTGATTTACTTTTGACAACATGCGACCTGTCGTGCAATGTCAAGCCTAATTTACTTCTTTTTTGAAGAATTGGTAAATTGACTTTAAATCTATGATGCCTGTATGGTATCGGTGATATATCGATTTCATATTCAAGTGTACGTGTCTGTGCTTAGAGTATACCCTTGGGTTAACCAGTGACCACGATTGCAAATTACTAGACATTCTTAATATCAATAACATTTTCCCCCATTGGAAATGCATCCATAATATCCTGATTCTGTGAGAGGTCATGGATGATTACAGCTTTACAGTCGGTGAGTGATCATGTAATCTTAGCTGAGGTTCTTGGAGAAGCATAACTTTATAATACTCGTGACGTACATAACCATAAAGATTACTTTAACCTGTATAATTCATTTTACAACAGTGTTGTAGAGAGAATAAAATGTATTTATTTTCAATCTTTATCTATGATACCGACAAATACTGTATGGGACCATGGTCTATTATCGACACCCAACTCAAAAACTGAGGAAAACTACGATACATTTTCAAATGTACACGTGAATTCGTCTTAATGAGGTTTAAATGTCCTTGTGACATTTTAAAATGGACTTTCTCACTTACGTCCCAATCGACACACAACTAATAATAAATAAATGAGGCAATTCACGTCATTTCCTATTTTCACTGCAGCACGTTAGCACACTTAAACTCTTAACAACACTGAAGGAATTCTAAATAAAGCTTTTGCCAAATTTCTTATTTAAGGAGACGAAGAACTGGAAATTAAATGAAACAATGGACGAAATGTGTTCAGAAATAATCTCTCCTGAATTGATTGATTGTGTGTTAGTGTTGCGCTACTTTTTCATATCCCAATGCAAGTAAACCCCTTAAAAAGTGCGTATCACAGCCGTCAGATGAACGGGGTTGAAGGGAGTGTGTAATTTATCAAAACAACAATTGAGAAATACCCTGTCGTTCCAATAAGGTCGTGTCAAAACATTTACTCTCAGAAGTGGAGTCGGGTTGCTACTTGGCGTTCTTCTGCAGGATGCAAGGAGACCAAAATACTCTCAACTTGCCCATCGTGTTAAGTTAGACTACACAACTCTCTGTAGATTTAAAGTGAACCACAAACTGATACAGGGGACTGAAAGGATACGGACTGTTATTGATGTACATTACATTCAGGCGGTCTAAAACATTCAACACGGTAAAAGATTAAATTTAATTTGTCTGTGTTGGAGCAAAATAACAAATATGTCTACAGAAAGTGATCTATCTACACTCTAGTTTTGTAAAGTATATCTACAAAGATAATGGAATAAAATCAACTAAGTCCTCCAGTGAGATATCAGCGTGTATGGCAGGCAGCACGAAACGCAGAAATCAATAAGAACGCACCTTTAACATGGAGAATGTTTCGTGCAGAATCAGCAATATTTTATCCATCCTCAGGGAGACCAATTCTTGTTTTGTGTAAAAGAGGTCTGGGTCTGTTTAAGAGATGTTTTTTTATGGTATATGTGTGTGCTTATGGCATGGAAGTTAACCAAAAAATCTGTACTGATATGAAATAAGAGGCAAGATATGCAAGTTTAATGATGTGGTGTTAATATTTTGGGTATATGATGACATTATTCACATATATGTTTATATATTTATCAACGATCTCTCGGGGAGTCTCCCTAACGTTCCTCGTTAACTTTACTCTTGCTCCATATTCAAGTTCATCTTTCTGGAAAAGTCCTCATCAAGTAACACCCGTGTCTTCAACTTCGTTTTTCGCAAGGTGTGTTTATTAAAGGGAGACGACGTTCAAGCAAATTGACAGTCCTTTGCTTGCAAGCTTGATTCAAATCCCACACACGTGTTTGCCTGCAACCAAAAATGGATTATTTACATCAACCGAATAGTTGATGACCATGTTTACACAATGTTTCAATGACTGACAATGTCCCAGTGTCAGGGTGCACGAATTGTCCAGACCTACATGTAATTTGCAGTTGGGTACCAAACCTCTTTAACGCGACCCGTTCAAGATGTATATGTAAGCAACATAGTAATAAGGCTCCTTGCATAGCGCACTCCATTCCGTGTATGATCAAAGCGCGAAACCATTATTACCCCGAATCAGTGTACTATCGATTTCCATTCTCATCTCCCTGGGGAGAATACAACCCATCCTGCCTGTGAGGCTATAGGAGGTTGGCAGTAATTTTTTCCATCTCACCCTACCGGGTACCCATTCACTGCTTAGTGAACAGAGGCATATTTCGGAAAAAAATCACTCGCCAGAGACAAGTGACAAGAGACATGTGGCATGTACTTGGACAATACCAAAGCCCAAGAAACTTCAAGTGTTCAAGGTTCCATCCACCTACACTCCGTGACCAAAGTGCTTAAATATGCTTGTTCACATGAACACGTGGCACAAGTCAAAACAACATATACGTGGTACTGGTTGAATACGTATATGATGTTGATTGTGTATAAACACGTTCTAAGCATTGACAGTATTCTGTATAGACCTGTACATTCACGTCTATACACATACATAAACGATGACGTTTCAAATGATCTTAATTTAATTGTCATCTCAACTTTACATACAATGTAGTTCACATGTATGCATGTCTCTTTACTGACTGTAATCATGCAATTCCATGCTGTTATGACTAATAATCCAGCCCCCATGTCAATAAACGGTCGTAAAACAAACACAGACACACTTTCTAAACATTTTATTTGATACTTATAACTCTGCGCAGTAAGCATCGTGTCGTATATCATTTCTAGAAGGGATCCTTATTTTCACAGTAACTACAAAAAAACCAAGGTCTCACTTAAATAGATTCCCCAACAACTGTTTATACACCTCGGTTCCAAGGTAAATATGTATCTCTTCTCCCCATCGCCTTTTATCTCGTAAGAGTTGCATGATCAGGTAGTTCTTCCAAAACATGCTTGTTAATGTGTGAATTATGAGCCCCGAGGGACTTCTCGTTTCACGCTACAGCGTCATCTAACACTCTGTGTGCTTACAACATTATCAGCCCTGTGTGCCAAACTTGTGTACTTCCTCACATATTTTTAACAGCTTGGCAAACATGAACGATCGATTTTTGATATAGGAAGAGATCAGTTTGCAGACTCTTCGGTACATTATACCCTAAGACAGGTGCATAGTTTCATATTCTTTGTCATCAGATATGCATTCAGTGGATGGAGTTGTCGCAGTTTGAGAAACAATTTACAATTCAGTAGGGTGTGTTTGGTTCCAGGCTGCTTTACTTGAAGCACATTTGGAGTGAAATGAAGAGAGCTTTCAACTAGTCTAGACTATTGTCTACGATTCCCCTTTTTGAGATTGGGCCACAATTACATAACCACTACGCATATAGAGAAGAAACTTGGATATCAAGAGAATCATATAACGAGAGCATACATATATTGCACCACGAACCTGTCATATTGCATTATGATGAAGCTTGAGGCGTATATAAGCTCATACAAACACGATTGGTTTAGGATTCAGTACAAATTGTACGATATGAATGCTGCAATATATCAATCACTCTGGCCACGCGCTTCCATTGATTCCATTATCCATTTCATTATCTTCATTACTCATTATGTTCATTATGTTCGTTATGTTCATAATGTTCATTATGTTTATTATGTTCGCAATGTTCATTATGTTCGTTATGTTCGTTATGTTCATTATGTTCGTTATGTTCGTTATGTTCAAAATGTTCATTATGTTCATTATGTTAATTATGTTCGTTATGTTCAATATGTTCGTTATGTTCAATATGTTCATTATGTTCAATATGTTCATTATGTTCGCTATGTTCGTTATGTTCAATATGTTCATTTCGTCAGTATGTTCGTTATGTTCATTATGTTCAGTATGTTCGTTAGGTTCATTTTGTTCGTTATGTTCATTATGTTCGTTATGTCCGTTATGTCCGTTATGTTCGTTATTTTCAATATGTTCGTAATGTTCATTATGTTCGTTAGGTTCATTTTGTTCGTTATGTTCGTTATGTTCATTATGTTCATTATGTTCATTATGTTCGTTATGTTCATTATGTTCAATATGTTCGTTATGTTCATTTTGTTCATTATGTTCATTATGTTCGTTAGGTTCATTTTGTTCGTTATGTTCATTATGTTCGTTATGTTCATTATGTTCATTATGTTCGTTATGTTCATTATGTTCGTTATGTTCATTATGTTCAATATGTTCGTTAAGTTCATTATGTTCATTATGTTCATTATGTTTAGTATGTTCGTTATGTTCATTATGTTCGTTAGGTTCATTATGTTCATTATGTTCATTATGTTCATTATGTTCGTTATGTTCATTATGTTCAATATGTTCGTTATGTTCATTATGTTCATTATGTTCGTTATGTTCAGTATGTTCAGTATGTTCATTCAGTAGACAACTGGCTAAAACGCAAGCGTGGGACACCGGAAACCCGGGTTCGATTCTCCAGGTACAATGTGTGAAACTCATTCTTGGTATTCCCTGATAGGGCTAGAATATTGCTAAAGGCGGCGTGAAACCATACTCGTTCACCCTCTGACCCATACCCACCCACTCTCACTTTCGCTGTCACACTCACTCACTAACTTTTTTTTATCCAAATGTCATAAAACAAGAGAATTATATTTCTCCAAGGACACACAACTGTGAAGGTCACCTAGCTGGACGTTAATGTAAGGAGAACCACATCACGATGATTGACATCCAACATAATTACCATCATCCTTATGTTCAGGGATCTGGATTTTTCATGTTGCAGTATTAACTATCCTGTTCTGTTGCACTGCAGTGGGTGAACTCAAATATTGGAGATACGCATTCCATCGACCAACCGTTAAGGATGATGAAAAGGTTTCATATTGTTTAAATGTTACGTAAAGCTACACGCTGTAGGTTAATATTAAGGCCAAAGGTCTAAAAGCAATGGATCTCTAGGAACGCCTGTAGGTGCTACTGTAGGCGACGTTTAGTCCACAGACTTTAATCTTCCTCTTCGATCACTCTGATATAAGTAGGGGTAGACAAAGTTAGGAATGAAAACAGCTTAGTTTGATGTTACTAACATGACTTCTGCGTGGTGTTGAACCAAGGGTGCAAATGAGCGTATTCTTCGTCTTCAAAGATGCCCTGGCAATGTCAGTATTGTGTGAAGAAGACCCGACCCTGTAATCAAATTCACATAGACGACGAGAATAAGATTGAAATTACCCTCGTTCAGTTGGGCCATTATCCCCAGGGAAGGGCATCGACTCAAATTCAAATGTAATACAGACTTGCAACAAACAAACATTTGCGGCCCAAATTGTGGAACCCCATGTTCAACAGGGGGCTGATGTTCGTGTATGCTGCAAAAGAACATAGCTATCCCTCGGCTTAAGCTTCTGTTTCTAAGCCTCGTTACCAGCACTGCGTAAATTCAATATGATATCACAAACCTAACATATCCTCAGCATTTCAATACGTCTCAGAGAATGTTAATTTCAAAATGACCAGGCCACCGGACATTGCATTATGCACCACGTCGATAAACAAATTCTGTAGCAACCACTGTGGCTTTAAGGGAAGTACAGATAACGCTTACTTTTAAATCCGGGTAATCTTGTCATTCATAATTCGCTATAAATAGTATTACCAAACATCACACAATTATTGATCACGTGTAAAACAACTAATATACTAAAATGACGCAAATGATGATGACAAACATAGCTTTCATCGCCTGAGCGTGCCGTTTATGTTCATGCTGATGCTGGATTCATGATATATATTATATTTATGTACATGTACTTAATTACAAGATACATTTTGTATGTGGCTATAGCAGCAATGTTCATGTTGTCTGTGAAATGAAACGTAAATGTCTTATGGTTATTCTTGTTGCCAAAATGTAGGCCACAAATTCATAAAATTCTCTGTGTGAATTCTTTCTTTGAAGGTTAACCCTGGCGTTTCTGTGTTTTAGCTTCTACCAATCATAGTCTTTTGGTAATAAGCAAAGCTTGGAACATTTTGTTTGATAGACAGTCCCTACTCAACATTTTCCAATGCAGTTGAATGACATGATTGACGTATAAAACCCACCGATTGCAATTGTCGATGACGCAATGGGACGTCTTTTATTTTGGTAAATGGTGTTTTTTCTAAAGATCTAATTATCTAAATTGTGAGCCTCCAAAGATTATATAAAAAATGAAAGTGGATATTTCAATTTAGCGATTGCTGTTCTCAATTCAATTAAATATAAATAAGTCAGGCTCTCTGAGTTCCGAGTGGATTATGTGTCTGTAACCACTTCCTCAGGCGTCTGAGTGAATAACATATTTGTATTGAGTTTCACATGTCTTCAGTGACCTGTGGCACCAACAGTTCCAGCCAAACATATTACATCACTTTGGCTATATAATTGAATAAAGAATGTCACTGAAGTCTCAAGGCGTTTCAGTCCATTAGTCTCTGAGTTTTCGATTATTGCAAAAACGACGTTGCGTGTTTAACAAACATAGTTCTATTCCAGACCAGAGATTCATGTAATCAGTTGAGAAAGATATCTGCTTTGTGACTTATTTTATTGTTCGTATCTTATAAAGATCAATGCTATGAACATAATTGATACTGTTCTAACAGAATGATATTTATTGATTAAACAATGTCAGAGATTAATTGTCAACTAAGCATGTCGGATACTTTTTATTGTACACATTAAAAAGCCCGAAACATTACACACATAATCATATAAAGGGATGGCATAAATTGAATGGAAAATCAATGGTCCTGCATGTTTAACAGTCATGTAACACCAAAGGGAAAAGGGGAGTGAGTGTTGATGATAATCTTGGACCCGGATAACATATCGGTATGCTCTTGGTGAGGGTCATGATGGTGGAATTTGAGATCCGGAGACACTTCTCTTGCAAAGCTGGAAACATTTGATCCAATTTCTGAGGCGCTACAGGTCGAAGCACACGACGTCTTAGTTCTTCCCACAGATGCTCAGAACCGTTTAGGTGGGGACTTATAGTTGGCGAAATCAATAGGCGTCAACCTGTTGGAATTCAGTCTTACTACCAAGCCTACGCGCAAAGCGTTCATCGACTTGCCCCCAGCCTCATCACTATAACGACCAAAAATACAGATCAGTCCTATAGCTGCAGGTGGTACATACCCACACCATCACTGAGTCACTGTCCTTTTAGATGTGTTGTGATTAGGTGCACGATGCTAGTAGCTCCTATGGCATCCGGTCATCTGTAAAGTCTAGAAGGAACCTCGATGGTTCAATGAACAACGACGCAACAATCTGAACCTATGACGCCATGCCCTCTACATTCTTCACCGTCGTTATTAGCAGTCATGTTGATTCCAATCAATTGGGGACGACTATTTAATCCCACAAAATATTTCCGAATTGTGCACCGTCCGATCACTTTATCATTTGTAGATGATGGCCCAGAACTGATCTGAATATACGCCATGAACCTTATCTGGCGGTATTTATCGTCTGTCGTTTTACGACTACCCAAATCGTCACCGGGTTGCTGATTCAAGTATCATACCGCTGAAATCACGCTAACCGATGTGTTGAGATCATTAGCAACTTGTCACGGTGAATTCCTTAACTTGTCACCCTGTTACAATTCATTTGTCCGTGTGGTTATTTCTTTGTCCCCCCATGATGACTACTGTACAAATCAATAGCTTCCCTACATTCTCGAAGCATGGGTGAAACAAATCATGCCAGGATACGTTCAACTTGAACACGTTGCATCAGGGACCATTCAACCTTGAAAATGCATTGTGACACTACATGAACTAGTCCTGAACACTCCTCGTGCGATCCTTATGTAATTCAAACGTATATTATAGTTTTGTCGGGATTGCTGTTGAACACGTGTTGTAACGATTCAAAATACTTTTAGGAAAACAGCTTCCTCTGTTCTATATCAGTTATCAATGGTGAACATAACTTTCCTATCCAAGTTATATACACGTATGCCATGTGTAAATCTACTCAGCACTTGGTCTGTTCATTTTTTAGGAATTATAGCAATATATACCGCTGTTGTCACAATTACCCTTTCACAAGATAAGATCTTCAAAGATATTCCTGCAGGTTCTTCTGTTTATGCAATGGCAAGCCATATGGTCTGGGGAAGTTTCTAATTAACGCGGACAAGTTTATCTTTGATGCAATGGCTTGAACTGTTTTTACAACCCTCCCTAAAAATGTGGAATATTAATCAGAAATGTTAATGATGACTGACGGCAATGAACTGTAATACCACATTGTCAACATACATTATGTTTTTTTCCACAAACTAACTACAAACCTGACCGATGTTTCTTGCCACTGAGGTACTATTTCGAATGTTAACCTGATTTATAAAGATTTGAGTCACGTCAGACACGGTATTGTGTTCGGTTTTACCAAGGTTAATAACTGTGAAACAGTAGTGTTGAACACAAAGTGTTTACACAAATCATCATTTAAGGCGTTTTACCAGCCATTAACTTAAAACCGATCCCATAATAACACGTGTTATATGTAAAATTGATCGTCAGTGGTTGCTGTAAAACATTTGATATTTTGTAGGTTTCTGCACTGATATACTGTTCTTCTGAGACATGCGAAGACACACTAAAGAAATCCTGTTTGCAAAAGCAGTGTACATGAATATACATCTTGTTCACATAACAATGGTGGTCAAGTTGTTAAACAGTAGTTCCCTGGCCACACTCGATTATACATGTAACAAACAGCTGTAATATATAGTTGGTACTTTAACACTAGCTGGGGCGTAAATTGTTTATTGTAATTAAATTGTACAAATCTAATTAGTATAAATCCCACATTCGCACAACTAGAAACTATGGTAAAATAAATATGGTAAACACCTTATCACCCATATATACACTTTATAGAGTTATTCTTGGGTGTATAATATGTCATGTATCAGATGATTAAGTAGCTCTGTTTAGTACCAGCCCCTGACTACCTCATCCAGATGTAGTCAAGGTCGTTGCAGTCTCCCAACTCAGGTCCTTGAAAGCAATCGACCTAACTCAATAATAATAATGAATGGCTCCTATTTTTCATCAATGTACTTTTTTATAAACAGTAGTTACGAATTGTTAATTCAGCTCATGGCTTAAACGTATCATTCAATAATCCATTATCTCATCAAGACGATAGACCAAAACGCCCCACGGAACCATCCTAACAAATGACCCCAGTGTTTCGGTGTTCGATTATTGAGTAGTAAAGGAAGAAGTGCAGGTGGCTATTTGCACGTCTTAAAAGTCATATATCACTCGCATTTCTTTCTTTGTTGTCTTGGCTTGACACTTGGGAAAAAGCAAACTCGGGGTCGCTGTTTAATAAAGTTAAAAGCATCACCCCACCGCTGTCATTAAAAAAAAATACTACAGGTCCGAAAAAAGCTCCTTGTCGCTTCTTAGCCTATCGATTTATCTTGTGCTCTTACCTCAATACTTGTGTTACTCGTTTTGTTTCAGACAAAAATCAATAAGAACCCACTTGTATATAATTCGAATTGCTCACAAACTGTCAGGTTAGTTTCAGACGAAGTTTGAACATCTTAGAGGTGTGTTAGTTGAAAAATCGATTCAGGCCATTATGAATTTCAGATCCATCTACAAAAACAATGAGGCTCTTACGCCAGGACAATAAACGTGTTGTGTAGGGCAATTGAAAATGGCGCTTTTTGTGTTCGTATAAATCTCACGAACTATTGAAACACAAGTTACAGAGAGCAGTTATACTCGGCGAACTCAACTCCCGTATGAGTTAATCAAAATTTCCGTAGTACGTTCTTATGTTCAGTTGGTGTTGATGCTGTTTTTATCTCTTACATGTGTAATTGAAATATTTTTTTGTAATTATAACAATCATTATTTAATGGTATTTTCATCAAATATGATAGAACTAGCAGATTTTATTTGTAAAGTTACGATCCAATGTTTTCTTGGTCCAAATCGTGCTCCTAAACATTGACATATTTTGTTTAAGTGTACCTCTTAACTTGCTGCTATAAGAAGAAAAAAATAGAGGTCCATTAACATTTTAACGTGACCAAGTCTTTGGGGCTGAAAAGTAATTATGTGTTGAGTCCTATATCTACAGATGTTCAAGTGTCAGTAGTTTTTGTTTGGTTGGTTTTTGTTTTGTATTTGGATGGTTAGAGGAGTATCAGACATGAGACCGCACATTAAGTCTGTATACGCAATATTCGAACTGAAGAAATGTGTTGATTACTAATTTTGCAAGTAGGATTACGTAAGAGGACGGGAAGAAAAACGATTATACAACCACAGGCAGAAATTGATACTGAAGTTAGTTTACGTCAACGCTTAAATTTGAATCATTATTTATCTGATCTGCAGTTACAGACTGACGTATCGTTTAAAGTAGAAACAGTTACGACTGGAGACTCTTCGTTATATCCTTAAACATAACCTCGAGGTGAACTTTCAGTGTATAAAAGTAGTGCACGTAGTATACTTGGACGAAGTCTATATTTGCCTGTTTGTCTATCTGTCTGTGTGTGTGTGTGTGTGTGTGTGTGTGTGTGAGAGAGAGAGAGAGAGAGAGAGAGAGAGAGAGAGAGAGAGAGAGAGAGAGAGAGAGAGAGAGAGAGAGAGAGAGAGAGCGTGAGAGAGTGTGTGTATGTGTGTACCAATGACGCCGACCTAATACCAATGTGGATACTAAAGTTTCATTAAATCGCTATTTTCCTTTTGTGTATTTCAACGAAAAAACGAGTCATGTTTACAGATCTAAACATCAACCGAGCCATGCATCGTGTTTCTAACCCATTAAGTACACATGTACATTACGTATACCAACCTTTTAAGTGTTGTTACATCAGTTTCCTAAGAACATTATTGATTACTGGTACCACACGCTATCTAATCCTTACTTTGATACGAAATCAAAGTATGTATTCACATGTAGTTGACATGCCCTAATTGAGAGTTGGTTGAATGAAGGCGTATATGGATGTTAAGTCAAAGTTTTGGTTTCATTGAGATTGTAGTTCAGTGAATACGCTTACCCTAAAAATGTTTGGCGAGCTAACAGTTTCCTGTTGTACAAAGTAACAAACACAAAACACAGGTAGCAGTATGAGATAATCTGTGCGCGGCCGAAATGCAAAGGTAAGATAATGTTCTATCCATAAATCTGTATCATGGCCAATTAATCATACAGAGTATACAAGTATTTATGTTTGCTTGTGTATTTCTGCATTAATTAAACTATAAAACTAATGGTCACATATGTGGTTATCAGTATGGTTCCTATAGCAACTATTTTGATTTACGAATCAGAAAAAAGGTATCATTTTGTTAAAATCAGAAACTTACGTATTTTCCCCATCAGCATATTTAAAATAAAAATAGATTCTGAAAACGATATAGCCTGCATCTTGAAAGAATTGGTAATTCCAAGCTGTAACGAATTACATTTACATCTTTTAAGAAATGATACATACACCAAGCATATTTAAGGGACTTAACACAACTAATACAATGCCACCAAAGGTAATTGCCACCTAAATCCCGATAATAATTATCATTCAAACAATTGCAAGGTTGTGTAGTAGTTTCCCAGAGAGCATTTAACAATGTTCTTTGATTTCATTGTAAGGCGTAAGACGTTTCCATTTGGTCTCGACCAAATCGAATTTAATTGTTGTTCCTTAACAGAGCCCATCCAGAGCATGTCCCTTCACCGATACCGATGAGGTTGAATGTTTGTGGATGAAAAACAGATAGATGACATACAACGCACAAGACCCATGCTCATCAAGGCATTGGAGTTTCACGTGTTGACCTCAGAGTCATCTTCCAGTTGTGGTTCCACAACAGGGCCTAATTATGGAAGTATTCGGGAAATTAAATGAGCCTTGTTGTTTGGCTGGGCTGACTCCTGGGAGGCTTTACACTCGAATTAGTGCGTTACAATACACAGACATTAACAACTACGTTTGGACTAGTATTTAACAACTACGTTTGGACTAGTATCGCATTTTGTAACAGTCTACGACTAACAGTAGACGCAAACGCTCTCGTTGATCGACAAAAAGACCAGCAATATACTTTGAAATCGTATCACAACACACACAATTATATATAGCGGTACACAAGTTCATTCTACACTTAGAAGTACGTCTGCACAGCCTCTTTCATAAATTGAGTGAACTATGTCCAAACACCAGTCATTCACCCTGTCCAAATGACCTGTACAAGGCAGGTCTTCACGGCATATCTACATTAATCTCTAAACGTCAGCATTACGAAAGGCTTGATACTGTTGACAGGTCCTGCACTGGCTCATCTCAGTGTCACATAAAATATATCATTGGCCCAACTCGCGTAAACAGGTGGCCGACCAACTGAAATATAATAAAGGTCAACTAAAAAGGCAATATAAGTAACAGTGTTTTGGGAAACACGATTATGCATATTTTACAGAACTTTTTGGGCTAACTGAGCATACTTGAATAAGAAAATGACAAGTAAATGGAACTAACCTCTCAACAGCTAGTTTTACACAGCGATGTCAACATATCCAACTTGGAAGGCAGCATATGCCAGTCAAGTGAACGTAACTCCACTTAATTTATGCGAGGGGTTTATCTGTGATATCTGGCGAATGTCAGTACAGAAGTAATTGTTTTCAAAGTTTATTTAAAATCTGATCTAATCTTGCTCTTTCTGGTAAAAGATATGAGGAATAGTATGCATGAGTCGGACCCCAGAAATTACATTAAATTAGACTTAACCAATGTGCAAAAATGCAAATGTGAAATGCTCAATGAAACAGGCCATCCTGTTAGTATCTTTTTCACGAAAACACACAGTCGTTCGAGGATAACCTCTGCCCTCCCGACACGTATTCAATTTGCAATTATATGGATGCCCAACTCTATTTTTACACTGTAGTGACGATTCTGTGCAAATTCTAAACGCTAATTACAATAATTCTCGACGTACACACCAGAAGAGATTATTTGTAGGAAACCAGTATAACAACAGGCACACGTGTCCTTCCAATCCAATCTCATGTTGTGTAAATCCAATTTCGATTAGGTTTATGTTTTCACAACACTTGTTTATTACTTTATATTTCATAACGATGTTCATGTATTCAGCCAGCATATTTAAGGTGCTTGTGCAGATTCAGGTAGTACACGAGAACTAGTACAGAGGAAAACAGGCACACAAGACGATTCAAGACGACCGGACAAACAGTTTGTGTAGGTTACTTAGCTTTGTCAATCTCTTTTAATTTCTTATGATTCGATGAGCGAAAAATATACGCCAGGGTTGATATTTTCGGATACTTAAGATACTTTTACGCAATATGTGTCAGTCTTGTTTCTGAAGGATTCGCAGCATATTAAATAATCTTCAGCGATAAATCGCAATGGTGTCAGAAAGATGTTGTCATCAGCACGATTGCTTACACCTTACCTAACTTCTACCACGTCACCAAAGAACTACATCTCGGACTGATTAATCTAATACAGGATTAGTTCTGTAGTTGCCTTTTGGCATTTAGTGTTTTTCAAGAACAATCACATTCCAAACGAGACACTGACACATTGTCATTATGTGTTGCCATGTTGGTAGATGTAGTTATGTGCCCAAGTTCGGGTTCGGTGCAGATATCTGAGCATGACCTTTGTATGATCTGATCCTGCACTTTGACTGGAAGACAATGCTATATATATCATCATCACTACATTCATTGTTTCATCAAAGAACTTGGTATTAGTGGCATATTACGTATAAGGCCAGCATGTTAACTGAGAAGAAATATGCCAAAACCACGCATCGGTTCTTACCCAAATACTTGTCCTTTCCTCTTTTGTACTGAATTACAAGGCTAAAGAGAGATCGCCATCCCTGTCACAAAGATTAGGGTTACAGCATTCAAGGCCAGGTAACTCTTTCACAAAGTTTTATGGTGAACATAAGGCGGACATCTGACGAATCAGTAACCAAAATGCTGTCCGAAGCAATTCCCTATTTTGACCTGCACGATGTGTTCTCGTGTTTGTTCAACTGAACACATGAGTTGGCAGACGCCAGTGGTTGGGCAGGACAATCTCACCATTTCTCAAACAATCCCTTGTATCATCACTGCTTTATAGAGATTCATAAACATATGCTTATGATATAGTTGGACACATACAATGAACTCAATTATATTTCGTATGTTTATGGAAACAGTTTTATCGCATATTTTATCAACCAAACGTTCATATGTGTCACCAATGGTTGCCACATTAGTTTGCCACTTCATCATCAGTGATATGTTTATAATTGCTCTGAATACTTGGCATATCGAATGCCTTGCAGTAACTGATAAGCATTACTGTCTGCTACTGAGGCAGTACAGGTGTTATCGAAACATGTTCCTTCTTGCTATAATGTGGAATCTGTTTTGCCAGACAATCGAGGCTAATAATTCCCTGGCTTTGACACAATCATCTATATCACCCTCTGTCCATGTATGCTGACAAATTGAACAGTAGGACGTATATTCATAGCCTTAAATAGAATATAGATGAATACAGAAAAGAACACATTCCATCAGAAGATCAGAGCCAAGTAATAAAGAGTCACAGGTATATTTTGGAAGCAGTCACCTAGACGGGAATGAATATTTAAAACATGTGAGTTTATTTCAAGTCTATGTCCCATGGACAGACAAAGGTGACATTTACCTTGACAGTAGCATGAGTAAATAAAAGCGGCAAAACCATTTCCACATTCATTAGAAGTCTCTGCCAAAAGCAGACGAATCATGTATCAGGCACTGTACATTAGTTTTTTTATCATTGCTGATTAAATGACATTTGCTGGAAATATATATATATATCACATCGTATATATCATTCAAACAGATGTCTTGGAATAAAAACTCACCGCAAAACGAAACGCGAACCACGGAAAAATGTAGAGAAGTATGTAAGTTAAGAAGAGATGGTTATTATGTGTACCACTTAATGACAAAACTAACAATCAGTCACGTGTTACCACAGAGTGTTTTTATTCTTATCACGATATGTTGCAGGTGATTTCCAAACTTTACACTCTAATCCTGCACGAGACATAGCGTTCATGAGCGTCGGTTCACACAACATAACAACATAACAGTATGTCCGTTAGTGCATCGAACCAATCTAATATCTCTTGAATATGAGTAATTCTTCATGTATAAACCAACAAGTAAGTTATTCGCGTTTCTTTTGTCGGTGAGAATATAATTCCCGGGTGTCAACAGCGGATTTTATCACATCCTACTATAAAAACAACGAACGTGATATAGTGATCATAGACCATGTATCATGTCCGATTTCTCCAAGACAATAAGTACTGTACTGGTTATCATAACCGATTGATAATTGGTGTATCACTTGTGATCTTGACCTTCCTGGAAATTACCACAAATGAAATCGGACGGAGACCACCATGTTTGAGACATTTTTTTCCTGGTTAAATGGTCGATTTGCTTCATTCAAATGTTGTTCTTTGGAGTTAAATTCAATTATTTATCAGTATAACTTGATCTTCTTCACAAGCTTTGAATGTCTAAAGGAGACTCAGTCACTCACAGTACATGTGTGAATGAAATTTGGAGATTTTGTAAACTTTGCTCTTGTATACGTTGGTGTCTTAAATGGCTCTTCAACTGAGCTCGGACACGAACTCTATTTTGCTAACTCATACATATCTAACCGTGTTTCCACGATATCCTATTACATTATATTTGAACATTCTTCTGCCAACAAGCAGGACTATATAACTTACTATTACTTACATAAACTGCTATCATAACAAACCTTATCATAAAATTCCATGGAATTTGATACACGAACTTGGTTTTACTTTTGGTGGCATGTGATCATGTGTAAACAAATCAGGCGAAGTTAAGCAACGTTAGTTTCAGGGAGTAGTTGGATCAGGACGTGGGTTTTCCTTATGGTTTCTCGTGGTTCGGGTCTGCTCTATTTTGAAACACACGTCACATGCGATGATAGCTTAAGAAGTGATTTTGTTCGAAATAAGCCTCCGTTCACCTGGCAACGTTTGGACACCCGGTAGTATGAGATGCTAACTGTTAACATTCTATTGGCTAATAGGCAGATTTAGGTTGTTACCCCCAGGGAGCTGAGACTGATATTCGAGAGCACACAAATCCATTAACCGCGGTAATAATGGTTTCGCTCTAAGAGCATAGTATTACACAAGTGTGATATGGATACAGTGC
Source organism: Haliotis rufescens (assembly GCF_023055435.1). NCBI lineage: Eukaryota > Metazoa > Mollusca > Gastropoda > Lepetellida > Haliotidae > Haliotis > Haliotis rufescens. The sequence goes on along the minus strand of NW_025963779.1, from coordinate 50,901,124 downwards.
ACGATGTATACATTTTTCCACATGCTCTAGTACTACGTAATTACGACAATAGCACACGAAGGTGCAAAGAGCATACACTTCGCTCCCGGGTGGGGCATGATTCAGATAATATCTGCAATTGTATTTTCTCAGTTGGCAGGCTTTTGAAGTCCCGGCCTATCATACCTTGATCCGAAACGAATAACATTTGTGTAGCGATTATTGATGGTCTGTAATCCTTCTCGGACTAACGAGCTACTTACGTTTTTATTTCTTCCAATCTGCTGGGCACCTGATGAATTGTGCGTTGGAATTATGTCACATTTCATAGACAAATAAATGCGGAAGAGCCAATCATGGTGATGGCTGCATTGAGGAATATTTCACTTGTAGAATATTTTGATTTTTTTTTCAATACAAGGTGTTGATTGGTGGCAGAGTTATCATCGAGTGAGTAAACACAGCAACCTTGTTATGAATGTTTTCATTACACTGCGATTAGAAGTTTTATATTCGTTGCAAGTTGAAATGCAGGAGATGTGTGTGTGTTTTAGGGTTCCCCAACAACGTTCTGAAGTTTATGAAGTTTTTAAAGGACATGTAAACAATCCCCTCATTGTTGCGAAAATGCATACATCTAATAAAGTTGATGATCAAATATTTTCAATAGGTACTAAAACATTTATCCGCTGTAATTATAGTGATCAGGGCTGAGGAATCACACTCTACATCAAGCCAGCTTCCTAACAAATCTTCGTGCTCCATGGCAATTATTTAGGGACATCTTTATTCATGACTGCAACAAAGGAAGGATTAAAAATTGTTATGAATTATTTCCAAACTGCAAGCTGCAAGTATTCTCTGGCACTGATAAGGATATGCTGGTTGAGTCCACGGTTACATCATATCTATATTGTGCTAGATTGTACACCGATGAGTTCCAACACTATTGTTGAAATTAGAAAATATGATATATTTGAACAACTCTAAATACATATTGTATAAACCATCGTTCGTGTCGTGAGAACTAGAAATTATTTCAAATATAGTTATACAAGAAATATCAAACTAAAATCATTGTACACATTGTAGAATTAATCTTGTGTGTTATGTTTTGGTTGATACAACAGCTGTGTAATGTGCATACTGCCAACCAGTGTCTGCCTCATCCAGATGTAGTCAAGGTCGTTGCAGTCTCTCAGCTCAGGTCCTTGTAAGCAATCGACCTAACTTAATAATAATAATGAATCGCTCCTATTTTTCATCAATATATTTTTTAAAACTGTAGTTACGAATTGTTAATTCAGTTCATGGCTAAAACGTATCATTCAATACTTCATTATCCCATCAAGACGATAGATCAAAACGCCCCACGGAAACCATCCTAACAAATGATCCCAGTGTTTCGGTGCTCGTTTATTGAATGGTGAAGAAAGAAGTGAAGGTGGCTATTGCATGTCTAAAAAGTTATACATCACTCGTGTTTATTTCTTTGTTGTCTTGCCTTGACACTTGGGAAAAAGCAACCTCTGGGTCGCTGTTTAATCAAATTAAAAGCATCACCCCACCGCTATCATTTAAAAAATATACTGCAGGTCCGAAAAAGGCTTCTTGTCGCTTTTTAGCCGATCGATGTATCATGTGCACTTACCTCAATACTTGTGTTACGCGTTTTGTCTCAGACAAAAATCAATAAGAACCCACATCATATAATTCGAATGGCTAAAAAATGTGTTCACATAAATCTCACGAACTTTTAAGACACAAGTTACAGTCACAGAGCGTAGCTAGACTCAGTGAACTCAACTCCCATTTGAGTTTATTACGATTCAGTATTACGTTGTTTTGTTCTATTGGTGTTGATACTTTTTTTATCCATTACATGGGTGATTGAAATAGTTTTTGTAACTATTACAATAACTATACCATGGTATTTTCATCAAATATGATAGAACTGGCAGACTGTATTAGACAAGTTACGATTTAATGCGTTTTGGTCCAAATCGTGCTCCTAAACATTGACATATTATGTTGAACCTCTTAACTTGCTGGTATAAGAAAACTTTTGAGATCTTTGGTGTTCACGTAACGTAGTCTTCGGGGCTTAAAAGTAATTAAGTTTTCACAATACAGATGTTCAAATGTGAATTTTTTTGTGTTTAGTTGGTTTTGGTTTTGTGTTTGGATGGTTATAGGAGTATCATACATAAGACCGCACATTGAGTCTGTGTATAAAATCCTCGAACTGAAGAAATGTGTTGATTACTAATTGTACCAGTAGGAATAAAAATCCTCGAACTGAAGAAATGTGTTGATTACTAATTGTACCAGTAGGATTTACGTGAGAGGAAGGGAAGAAAAACGATTATACAACCACAGGCATCCATCCATAATCTGTCAGCGCCTTAGCGTGCGTGCGTGTTAAGAGTTTGTTCGACCTAATTCCTATAATGTTAACACTACAGATATATTTCAACGCTATGTTATATATTTCTAAAAAGACGTGTCATGTTTTCAGTTTGAAACATCAACACAGCCATGAATCTGTTTCTAACCGTGCCAACATGCGTGTTTAACTCTGAACCCATTAACACATGTAAATTGCGTAAACCATCATTTTTAAGCGTTGTTTCATCAAGTAAGGATAGGATTTATGGATGAACAACTTCTTTATTACAATTAAGAGCAACTTTTCGGTATAAGCAAGTGATATACAGAGTATGGTTGACAAGTAAATATATAGGTTGGAGGTTTATACAGTATAGTAGAATCAGATGTAGTTATACTGGAGTGGAGAAGCCTGTTATGTACACAAATTATCGGCGAAGTCAGTAACATAAACAAAAGGGTGAAGCCAGTATTATAAACAACAGGTTTATGGCTGATTGGAGTCTTTGATGAGTTGATGTTACGCCGGGGGTATGTAATAGCCTTGGTCACGGTTGATCGACGGTTGGAGTCTTTTGATGGCTTCTTGAAGTTTTCTGATTTTGAAGTCTTTGGGGTTGGTGGTATGGTCTTTTTCTGATTTTGAAGTCTTTGGGGTTGGTGGTATGGGCTTTGACTTTATCCACTGAATGCTGTGGCTTATGTTGTCAGGGATATGGTCTGATGGAGCTGATTTGGAGTCATCTTTGGAGACTAAGCTGTGGTGTTCTTTAATTCGGGTTTTGAGGGACCTAGATGTTTCTCCAATATAACCTTGTCCACAATTGCACGGAATGTGGTACACTGGTCCTGATGGTGTTAGGTTTTGGCTGGATGGTGGTTTCCCTGTGACTTTTTGTGTTCTGAATGGTATGACTTCTCTTGAAAACTACATCAATGTTGGCCTGTTTCTTTGAGAGTCTCTGGATTTTGTGGCTAACTGTTCCAAAATAGGGGAGGCTGATCACAAAAGGTGTAGGCAGTTGACGGGGAGAATTCTGATATTTCTTGGTGATGTTCTGTATCGTCTGTTGTATTAATTGCTCAGGGTAGACGTTATACTTAGAACATACTTGTTTGAGATGGCTTAGTTCAGTGGTTAGATGTTGCTTCGTAGAACAGATGTTGTGAGCTCGTCTCGCTAGGGTTGAAATAATTCCTTTCTTGACTTGAGGGTGGTGGTTGGAGGCATAGTGACAGAATTCTCCACTCCAGTATAACTACATCTAATATCTACTCTTCTGTATAAACCTTGCCTCCTACCTGTATACAACTTGATAACGTTGTCAGAACCTACACCGAAACGTCGCTCTTAATTGTAATAAAGAAGTTGTTCATCCATAATTCCTATCTTTACTTAGTACTCCATCTTCTGAATGCCTATCAAAGAAGTTGTTTCATCAGTTTGCGAAGAACATGCAAGATTGATTACTGGTACCACACGCTATCTAATCCTTACTTAGATACGAAATCTTGTCCACAACCCAAACAACATCATAGTTTTGGCAGAGGACCAAGCATTAGTTTGTCTCCACGTGTTGAACAAACCATAACAGCATCGTTGTCACTCCATATAGATTTGGTTGAATGAAGTCGTATATGGATGTAACGTAAACAGGTTGTACATATTAGGATTTGAGTATAGCGAACATACTTACCCCTGTTTGTCCTTCCCGTTGTACAAACTATAATACAGAAAACCCAGGTAGCTGTATGAAAGCAATATGTTCAAACCAAAAATCTTTATCAGAGTCAATTAAACATATAGAGTATATTTGTCTTTGTTGTGTATTTCATCACTGATTAAACCATAAAGTTGACTTATGGCTACATATGTAGATTTAAGTATGGTTCCTATAGGATCTGTTTTGATTTATCAATCAGAATACACATTCTTATTTTTTCCATCTAAAACGTACGCATTGTCCCCATCAATATATTTCAAATAATTTCAGAAAAATGTTATAGCCTGCGCATTGACACAATATTATTTTAAAAGGCAATTCAAGACAAAATCCTAAACACCTACTGTTTTGTAACATATGAACACAATACTTCTCTGGATCCTGTGTTCTTTGTGTGGGTTTGTGGTCTACATTGTCACGACCAAATCGAATATAATTGTTGTTCCTTAACAGAGCCCATCCAAAGTATCACGTTTATCCCTTCACCTATACCGAGGAGGTTGAATGTTTGTGGATGAAAAATAGATTAGATGACATACAAAGCACAAGACCCAAGATCAGCAAGACATATTGAACTCTGTTGACCTCACATGTAGACCTCACAGTCATCTTCAATTTGTGGTTCAACAATAGGGCCTAATTATGAAAGTATTCGGGGAATGAAATGAGCCTTGTGTTTGGCTGGGGGGACTCTGGGAAGCTTTACACTCGAATTAGTGCGTCACCATACACAGACATTAACAACTACGTTTGGACTAGTATAGCATTTTGCAACAGTGCTGTCTATGACTAACAGTTGACCCAAACACTTTCCTTGATCGAAATCAGAGCAGCAATACAATCGTATCAGAACGCACAGAATAATATACACTCTGTTCATTCTACACGTAGAAGTAGGTCTGCACAGTATTTGTTTCTCTTCTATAAATTCGACCAATAAACTATGTTTAACTATCAGTCATTCACCCTGGCCAAATGGCATGTACTTGGCAGGTCTTCACGACATATCTACATTAACCTCTAAACGTTAGCATTGAGAAAGACTTGATACTGTTGACAGATGTTGCACATGGACCTGTTCCCATGGCTCATCTCAGTGTCACATAAAAATATATCATTCGTCCATGACGATAAGCCAGATGACCGATCAACTGAAATATAATGAAGGTCAATGAAGAAGGTAACATGAGTGACAGTTTTATAAGAAACACGATTATGCATATTTTAATTTTTGATTGAGCTAACTGAGCATGCTTCAATAAGAAAATGACAACTAAATGTCATAGGAGCTAACCTCTCTACAGCTGAAAGAATACGAAGTACGCGTCCGTCCTTTCTAGTTTTACACAGCGATGTCAACATTTCTAACTAGGAAGGCAGCATATGCCAGTCAGGTGAACGTAACTCCACTTAATTTATGCTAGGGATTTATCTGTTATATCTGGTGAATGTCAGTACAGAAGTAATTGTTTATTTTAATTTAAATCTGGCCTAAACTTGCTCTTTTGGGTAAAACATATGAGATCACGTGGAGATTTGTAGAAGTAAGTCTATGTGGAGTAATTTTTTAACAGTGTCCAGTAATCATAATTTATTTGAATATTTAGAGGTAGTCCAGCCTCTAACTGATAGTCAAAGCAAATTAAATTCAAGTCTGTAAACTATGTTTTCAAACTAAAATTTTATGATCTATATCAATCTAGCAGTTTCTTATTACTCTAATACAAACAGTGTCGAATGTGAGGTTAGTCACTCATCACACAAATCCTAAAATGGGTGCCAGATTTTGGAACATAGCCTCTCTTCAATAAGGACTTGAAGTGTCTGCCATATTTGCCATTTGACCCATCCCAGAATTACATTACATCAGAATTAACCAATGCGCAAAAATGCATATATGGAATGCTAATATCCTTTTCCAGAAAACACATAGTAGTTCGAGAAAAAATTCTGCTCTCCCGACACATATGAATCTTGCAATTATGAGGATGCCCAACTCTGTATTTTCACTATTTTGACGTTTCCATGCAAATGGTCAAAGCTAATTACAATAATTCTGGACTTACACACAAGGAGAGATGATTTGTTAGAATTAGTACAACAACTCATGTTGTTTAAATCCAATTCCGATTAGGTTTATGTTTTCAAAATGTGATTCAAGACGAGCAGACAAACAGTGTGTGATTTTGGAAAACAATTCTCACAGTTGTTCTCTTCTTGATCAACCGCTCATAGGTGTCATCAAGTCACGCGTAGCTGCCACATTAGAATGCCACTTTAACATCAACGATATAGTGATATTTGCTCTGAAAACATTTTAATAATTTATGCCTTGCAGTGACTGATAAGCAATACTGTCTGTTACCGAAGCAGTACTGATGTTGTCGCATGGACATAAAAGCAGTCACAATGAAGCGAATTAATATTATAATCTTTGAGTCACATCAAACCAACAAACAGTTCAGGCAATACACATATACCGGGTTCTTTACAGTTTACTTTAAGAACATTGAGCTTAGGTATGAACTGTTAAAATTCATCATTACTGATTGACAATTGGTGTATCTCTTGTGATCTTGACCTTGGTGTATAATCAGACTGAGACCATATTATTGAGAGAATGTTTTCCGAGTCAAATAGTCGATTTGCCTTCGTTAGATGCCTATTTTGCTTATCAGTATAACTTGATCTTCTTCACAAGCTTTACATGTCACTCAGTCACTCACAGTCACTATCCGTGGGTGTCTTGAATGGCTCTTCAATTGGTCTCGGCACGAAACCTGTACTGCTATCATACGTGTCTAAACGTGTTTTCATATAAATGATATTTGAACATTCTTATGCCAACAAGTAGGACTATGTAACTTTCTATTTCCCACGTGGTACTACGAAAACAGCTATCATAACAAACTTTGTCACACAAATTGGATGGAATTTGATTGGCTAATATGAGAACGTTTACCTCTTTTTTATGGCACGTGGTCACATGAAAAACGCAGAGGTCACAAATCAGGCGAAGTTAAGCAACGCTGATCTCGGGTAGTTGGATAGGCGACGGTGGGTAAGTTTGGGTGAGTTTCTTGGGGTTCGGCCCTTGTCCATACAGAAACTCATGTTTCACATGGTGTCTCCTTAAGCAAGAAAGTTTGTTCGAAATATGCCTTTGTTCACCGAGCAGCAATTGGGTGACCGGTAGAATGAGAAGGTAACTATTAACATTCTAGCACATAATAGGCAGTTGGATTTGTATCCCTCCAGGGAACTGATCATGAGGAGGATACTCGAAAGCACTCTAATCCATTAACCCGGTTAATAATTGTTTCGCGGTTTGAACATACACTTGTGTGAAATGGCGCATTATATATATACCCAAATCCTCTCGCACAATGTAATTGCGACAATAGCGCACGAGAGTGAAAACAGCATACCCTTCGCTTCCGGGTGGGTCATGACACAGATAATACATGTATGTGCAATATCATTTTCTCACTTGGCATTCTCTACCTTATGCCATAACCCCAGTAGAACCAGTCAAGCAGGAACGAAAACAAGTGCCCATTTTTATCGTAAGGTTAAAACCTCTTTCCAGCTTCTTAACTACTAATTTTCATGTTGTGTATCTTTCACATTATCACTTCTACACATCAATGATCTATTAGTACAGTTATGATGTGTCATCATCATCACCAGTGAGTAACACTGAGCCGTAATCCAATGCATCTACTTGTACCCCCCCCCCCCCCCCCCCCCCCCCCCCAGATTTGTGCCTGTTTGTCGATGACGCGTCATTAAGAACACGCCAGTTGTATGTGTCGCCTGCTGACCTGGGTACAAACAGACGATCCTCCATCATGCTTTCTGGTCGTCCATTACCTCATTACACACAAGGGCATACATTGATGCATTAATTCGTTGTACGTTGTCCAGACAGCTACTAATTCAACTCAAGGCGTGCTTTTGAAGTCCGTGCCTATCATACCTTGATCCGAAAACGAATAACATTTGTGTAGCGATTATTGATGGTCTGTAATCCTTCTCGGACTAACGAGCTACTTACGTTTTTATTTCTTCCAATCTGCTGGGCACCTGATGAATTGTGCGTTGGAATTATGTCACATTTCATAGACAAAAAAATGCGGAAGAGCCAATCATGGTGATGGCTGCATTGAGGAATATTTCACTTGTAGAATATTTTGATTTTTTTTTCAAATATCAGGTGTTGATTGGTGTCGAGTTAAAATCGAGTGAGTAAACACAGCAACCTTGTTATGAATGTTTTCATTACACTGCGATTAGAAGTTTTATATTCGTTGCAAGTTGAAATGCAGGAGAGGCGCGTGAGCGTATAGTGCCTGGTAGAGTTCCAGCAACGTTCCGAAGTTAATGAGGTTTTTGCAGGACATGTATATGGACTCTGTTGCGACAATGCATCTTGATAAAGTTGATGATCAAATATTTTCAATATAGTACTTAAACATTTATCCGCCATAATTATAACGATCAAGACTGAGGAATCACACTCTATATCATAGACAGCTCAGTAACAAATATCCGTGCTCCATGGCAATTATTTAGGGACATCTTTATTCATGATTGCAAAAAAGGAAGGATAAAAAGCTGTTATGAATTATTTCCAAACTGCAAGCTGCAAGTATTTTCTGGCGTCAGTAAGGATGTGCTGTTGGTTGAGTCCACGGTCACATCACAGATACATTCTCCTAGATTCTGAACCGATGAGCTCCGACACTATTGAAATTAGAATCGTCTGGCTATTCACTTGGGAACAACATTTTTGGGGCCAAAATAATGAACGGCGTCGTTTTGTTAGAATTACAAATAATGAGGAAATCCAATGCTGATTTAATTGAACCGCGGGAACTTCTGAGGGATATCTAGTTTTATATCTCCCTGTGAAAAATGTATGCGTGTCCGTGACTATGAAAGCACTTTATGGGATCCGAGTATTATATGGCTCTCCAGGGATATCTTACAAAAGGTGAGATGAGGTACAGCCTTGTTAGGAATTATGAGGTATGTGGTTAGAGATAAGAGGAATAGATGGGGATAAAATTCAATATATATTGCACAAAAGAAAACCCTAGGTGCTTCAGCATCAATTACACTTGTGATGCAAGACCAAATCTTCGTTCTCCCCACGGCCAATCGCGTCATTGGAAATGATAAACCGAGTTTACCTAAATGTCGTATCATTAAAGCATATACATGTACCGCACGTCTAAAACTCGTATTTACTTTATTAGTACAGTACACCTCTCTAATTCAATGCAAAGCCGTGCATTTTGAAACTTGTGTATAATATTTCTACATGTCTAAATATAAAACACACCAAAAGACTCCAAGAATAATGCACACATTTCTATTTCCAAATCCGAGAAATGAATCATTACAATTGTGGATCTTTGGACAAAACTGAAGGTCGGAGAGTCGGTTAATGAAAGGTACTACCTTATCACGTCAGAGCAGACAATGTTGGCAGTAAGAACGTCAGTATTTCTAACTAGGTCATGCAATCCCGGAAATAGTGATGACGAGAAAATAATGTACTGAAGTAACCGTTATATCTGTCTGTCTGGCGGGAGTGTTCTCCTTATCAATCCTTTCCAGCTTATTTGAATGACCGAGGCTGCCCTGAAGTTCAAAACAGTCAGTGGGACTTAATCAGAATATTTGCTGGGGAAGTCCAGCAGTAGAAACCTATCGTGGATTTCATTCCATGGTGTGAAGGCCTCAGACTTAGATATATAGAAATCTGGATGAGGTTAAATTGATCAAATACGGCTGAGAAATAGTGCAAATCATTTTGTCTCAATTGCTCTGCTCAGTAAGTCCAGAACCGGAGGATTTGTAATGACTTCCGAGTCAATAAGATGGGTCTAAATATTGATCTATGGCTTCTGCCCTTATGAAGTAAGAGGTTACGAGGATATTGAAAAGTACTTCTCATCACCAGTGTGTTATTTGCGTTCATTACGTCTCACTTAGCCTTGATACATTAAACTAATAATAGTGATGGCAAAAATATCCCCTCCCCTGGTCAGTTAGCACAAACGGGGAGAGAGGTAGAGGCAAACAAGGAAAATGTGGTACCCACGTGCAAGTCTAAAACTAAACGTACATATAAACATCTGTGCAGTTTTGCTCTGATTAATACAACAGTTAAGCAACAATCAGTTCAATATTTGGAGTAGACACATTGTTGAGTTGCGTCCCTTAGTAATACCATGATCAGTTGATCGTGGGGTCGAATCCTAAACTTGTTCCGAATATGATCCTTTGTCAGCACCCTGCTCGTGGGTGTTACGTGGTAAACATAAAATTCGCGTCATCACCGACGAGTCTCAAGCATTTAGCATACACGAAGTTTTATTAAATGAAATAGTGATCAAGACGACATAAAACCTAGCTCACTCACTAAAGAATTTAGTAGATGTGTTGACGTTTGCACACATGAATGTGGAAAACATAAACATATTTTTTTCCAAATATTTGTACCTGTATGGTTTTGAAATTAGTGTTTTGTCTTTTGAATTGCATCGACATTTCCAAAACGTGAAGTAGGCATTATATGATCTTGAAAGTCCGCCAAAATGTTTCTTGAAAACGTCATGTACTTTGTAATTAAAAATGGTACAATGGATTATTTAAATTGAGTCTGACATTTAAAGAAAGCAAGTATTTACATGCATAGATTAGAATGTAATTCATAACATCAATAACATATAACGTCAACATTTTTAATTACACGTCATCTATTCAAACCTTATGCATAGCTAACACTTGACTACATAGGCATCAATCATATTTTGAGTTATATTCCTTTTCATTGTCCAGATCAACAAGAAAATATTTCCTATCAATTCCTGTCAAAACAAATTGCTATACGTCGATCTTTGAAGTTCTAACAAACGCACAACTTGCCACCGGTCTTTGAAATCACAGCCTCAGTTGTCATTGTTATGCTACATCAATCGGAGATTCGACAATTCCATTATGACAGATGAAAGATAATCCTGCCCAATAATCACATTGGTCTGATCTGGTGGTTCTTCTCGGTTCTTCAAGAGCCGTTTTATGAATAGGCTGCATTGCATATCACGGTTTGTTTTCTTATGTAGTAATCTTTTTTCATATTGATATGGTTTCTGTATACACATTCTTTAAACTTCTTTGGTGTGTGTGATTTCTATGGCATTGTAGCTATGGTAATAGCTATGGAATCATAGAGATTTGGAAAGTTGAAGAGCCATTGTGTAGTGACATTCACTGCAATGTAAGTCGATAAATAAAATATGTTTACATTACTGCTGAAACTATTAATTCGACTTTGAAAGTTGATTAAGATGATATATTTGCGACATATTTGATTTCCATTAATGAAACGTAAAAGCAGAATATCAAAGATAAGCAGGTTGGACTCAAATACTAATACTTCCAGTCACAAAACACTACACGTATGCTGCTAATTAAAGAAAACGATGCCTTAAGATATATCATTTTCAATACAATGAGAGAAACAAAATCCAAGATTAACTTCCGAATATTTGATAAAATTCGCAGTGAAGTACGGCGATTTGACATAAGTGTTACAGAATTCCGCCCAAATGGCTTTAATATTAATAGCTATGCTCCACTGTCTTGTGTCTAGTTCCAGTCAGTACCATGGTGTTGACAAGGGGTTTAACGCTTTGCGTTCAAAAATAATTTCACTCATATGGCGACGTTGCTGCTCATGCTAATTCGGTTTAATAGTGCTAGCTCACTGAGATACCATGCCGCAGTTTTACATGGATACCCAACTCAGTATACTGACCCCGAGCCGACCGCTTCTTGCTTTATACCCTCAATTCCGAACGCTAGCCAGGGTTACAACAAGTACCATCTTTTAACGTCTTTAGGTATGGGCCAGGGCAGACGGTCTATCCAATAGACCACGGAGGCGGGCCCAGACGTTGAAATAAGTATCACATGTGATACTGTGTCGGTGTAACTCGTGTAATCATTAACTGCTGGAATGATCTTCATTGTAAACGTGTTGGTCGACAAATAAAGGCAGTCTTTGACGACTTGAATCAAACTTGCTATATTTGTGGGACAGCTATTTCCCCGGAACAGACGCTGATATCATCCAAATAGTATTTTATATCGTAGTCATGATCATTTGGATTTTTTGGATTTCCCTCTGAATGGTGATTTGCTTCAGAAATTCTAACCCCGAGATCTTCTTGTAAGAAGTTGTGTTATGCTTGAAAACACAATCTGAAACCAGGACGTCAAAAGTCTAAAGACGACGCACGATAAATGCCAGATGCTGCTGTGTTAACATATACAAAATCAAAATATCAACTACGATTACATGTGCCATGCATCACACATTGCACCTAATATATTAATGCAAGTGCAACGGTTTTATTAAATTGAAAAAAATCGTACTTAGTTCATTACTAGACAATCTAAATTAGGTCTTCACTACAGATTATCACAGCAGCTTTAATTTTCTATCTGAGACACATACGAAGGTATGATCAATGTTTATTGATGTATGGACGCGTTATAATAGTTCCATCCATTTAGGTAATAATGCTAGACGCATTAATGACTCTATTCCAACCTTTGTAATTAGCTTGACAGCCTCACCTCAATGACCCACGCATGTCATCGTAATTAGTTGACCACTTTACACGACCAGACAATCCCACTGATACACACGCCACCGACGATCCTCATGGAATTCCTCACATGCAATGGTTCGTTTCAAAGCAAAAAAGTATATTTTATTCATGAAGCTTACCTGACTTATGATGGAGTGGCTTGAATGAGAGGGGTTTGCTCAAGCCTCAAATTAACCATTAATCATAGATCTGGAACTTCTAATATTAATGGCAAAGATACAAGTTAACATGTTTTTGTTAGATGGATTAAGATTGTGATACAGGAAAAAGACCTCCCATCACGTACCGATGCATTATTGAGGACAGAATGAAATTGAGTTGAAATCACACTGACACTTTACAATGAATTATTTAAAACTCAATTGAAATTGCCATTATTGGTTTCTTCATATATTTTTATCCACAGGCCGTAGTAATATACTGACTGCTAAAAGTCATTTTTTATCACGCAACAAAATGTCTATGATGCAAAATGAAATCACTTGGATGTGTAGATCACGCACATATACACTTAGCGTAAGCCTAATTACCTGTTATGACACCTTTACCATAAAAGGTGCCGCGACTACACCTATATAACCAAATACTGGGCAAATATTCCACTGCCTTGTACATAAGGTCGTCTTTAATTCAGTTTTGAATCTAAATGGATCGTATTTTTTTTATCTGAAACAACCAACATAAACAAACCACTCCTTGAACATGCCTATCAGACAAATAATATATGGTCAGATGTAGGTGTGAGGTGTGGTGTTCAAGCTTGTACACGTTGGACCACTCTAACACACTTTATTTAAATAGTTATGATTCCAACATTGATACACTCTCGAAGATATCTTATCATGAACAAAATGTGAACTCTTGTTTTCTCGCATACACATCTGGTTTAGATTTTAGTTTATTTTAAGCTTTAGGCAAGTTAGATTCCTGTCCAATGACTGTGATCTATAACTTTCACTGCACCGGGCCAATAATTATATTTACGTACACTAGACCAACATACTGTGGACTGACACTACAACATCCCACTATGGACTGACACTACAACAGCACGCTATAGTCTGACATACAACAGCACACTATGGACAGACAGTACAACAGCTCACTATGGACTGACACTACAACGGCTCACTATGGACTGACACTACAACAGCGCACTTTAGTCTGACACTACAACATTACACTATGGGATGACACTACAACAACACACTATAGTCTGACACTACAACAACACACTATAGTCTGACACTACAATATTACACTATGGGCTGACACTAGAACAACATACTGTGGACTGACACTACAACAGCACACTATGGACTGACACTACAACAGATCACTATGGACTGGCACTACAACAGCAAACTATAGTCTGACACTACAACATTACACTATGGGCTGACACTAGAACAACATACTGTGGACTGACACTACAACAGCACACTATAGACAGACAGTACAACAGCTCACTATGGACTGACACAACAACAGCACACAATGGACTGACACTACAACAGCGCACTTTGGACTGACAATAGAACAGTATAATCTCGACTGAAGCTTTAAATGTCATATGGAATTCTATAAAGTGCAAGAACATTTAAATGTTTACTTCTTGCCATATCCGAATAGCTGTTCAATAGATTGGATCTCACAAATGACGTAATCACTGCCAGACTACTTCCTGATTCCTGGACATACAAGGGGGAATTCCCTGGCAGAAATAATAACCCAAACCTGCTTCATATTCGTACTGACTGTTTGACATCAGTGTCCTTGGAAGATGTAAAAAAAACCAAATCAATCATCTAAAGATGATGCATGTATTCGCCATCCCTGTACAATTATTCATGTTTTCTTGATCGCTCGATCCAGCCATGCTTTGGAAAAACTTTTCCCGAGTTGGGTGGTTATGAAAGAAAACGATCCAGTAATAGTATTGTGGGATTCATCTGTATGGGGCAATGCTGCAATAAACACAGGGTAAATATTGCTGTGAAAGTTCATTCTTGATAAACGGTAATATTACATAGTTTGTGAACATATAGGTTGTATACATCCTTGTCTCATGTTTATCCTTCAGTACACCAGTCTCATGGTACTGTATCAACAGGATGAACACAGCGGCTTTAATGATTACAAATTGCGGCATATTGGTGAAATGATGCACCAGTTGTTCCAGTTTTAATACATTTATACGCTCACCTGGAGTCATCGCAAACTCCTGGTATCATCACTATTTGATAGCGATTCATAAACACTGGACTCTGTTTTTAGCAGAAATGTATTATGATTAAGGAAAGGGTTTCGTCACTTAAATATGTAAATAGCTCTAAAAGTGGGCCTCATGAAAATTTCACATGTAACTAATCATGGAAACATACCTTCCTGGACTAGATAAATAGAGTCATGTACGGTATAACATATCATGATATGCACTGGTCCATAGAAGAACTCCCAACCATCACCTTCATTTTAGATGTAACGATCATGTTAATAGTGTATGAGGTGGTATATTTTCGTCAATAGATGAGTACAAAGCGTATTGTTCGTAAGGCTATTCAACACCGATTCAATTATGTAAAGTCGATTGAAAACGGTATTACGAAACATAGACTTTCTGTGACAAATTATCACTGGGCTTTAAGAGAAAGTAACAACTAGAACACCCTATGCCGGAGATGCCTATACGGTTGACCCAGGTCCAATCGTGCGTCCTGTAGTCGGACTTGAATCTTTGATTCTTTCCGATTGTAATCCTTGATACCCCTGTTATAGTTTAACATTTGAGGATAACACTGATGACGGTAACTGCGATCGGGTTTAAATATATCAGAACCGTTTTTAGGAACGTAATCTTGCATTTGGACATAACTTTTCACCGTTTGTCTACAATAAAAGCAAATAGATACAACGAGACAAATAAAATATTTATGTGTCTTCTACCGACGTTTATCTGAAATATTTCTGTCAGACCAATCACACTTTAACCTGGTATCATTTATTCATGAAACTCTTGAAGGGTTGAAACTCCAGACCTTTATTTGATAAACAGTTCTCAAGGTTGACTATCAACATTGCACGACTTTCTGTCCAATGGTCAGAACATATCACATTGCAATGGATCATATTGGTTCCGACGTGCATCAATATTCACAACTTCAAATGCTAACATATCACATGTTTATTCAATATGTTCTTTGAACCAAACACTCAAGTCGATGCATGTGATGATTGCTTTGGTACGTTTCATAACATTTGTATCGATTTATATAATTAACTTGAGATGTGAAGCATCGGTGTGCTAATTGCAGTACTGAAATAGACAGACACATCTCATAGATAAACACACTCAGTTATCTATAGATAGAGGTAATATACCATTTACCTACAGTTCAACTAGTTTAATTGAATATGCGACTGAAAAGTGGTGATGCATCACCAATGTATACCAGCTGCTATGTTAATTGCTGTCGGTTTGCACATGGCGTCTGCATTTCAGAGTGTTTGTTGGTTTGTTGTTTAGCGCCGCACTCAGCAATATTCCAGCTATATGAGGGTGGTCTGTAAATAATGGACAAGACAATCCGGTGATTGACATCATAAGCATCGGTCTACCCAATTGGGATACGATGACATGCATGAACCAAGTCACCGAGTTTGATCACCCGATCCCGTTAGCCTCCTCTTTCGACAAGCATGGGTTATGTAAACCAAGTCTAACTCGAATCGCCACAGGTAACTTCATTGTGATAAAAATGAAGCTGTTGACCTCAGTATCATGTGTTTGTCATCATCAATTGTAATATGATCAATACTGAGGAAAGCAATAATGTACTGTCAATAGATTATGAAGATTGCAACAAATAATTTAAACAAGCAAAAAAGTGTTTCCTCGGGCGCTAGCGCACGAGTTTCGAAGGAAGTAACCTTATATATAATCCGCATACAGCTTCATTTAAAATCGATATTCTCTAAAATTGGAAGGACCAAGTACATTTAGGTTTCCATGTACATTATGGAGTGATAGGCATTGAAGATGTAAACGACAGGAAGGCGTTATTTAAACCAGATGTTCCCTGATTTTAGTCAAGCCATAGACACGAGACTCTTTTGGTATAACATCTAATTGAGCTGACAAAGGAAAACAAGTGATTAAGGAAAAGCAATGACTAAAACGTAGATTTTGATAAAGAGGATCAAAGAGATTTAAAGTAGAGAGATTGGACAGTTTGATCGATACTACAAAAAGACATAGCTCATTATCATCCCTCGTGTTCTACGGAAATATAGCCAGCGTGATACAGAGCTCAACTATCCACTGCTATAATTATTATGTACACAGAAATACGCCAGATCTGACACCACCAACACATTTTGGTTTCAGTACACTTTCTGTGTTTGGAGTATTGACAGAATAATCATCTCAACTTCATACAGGAAGGGCACGGATAGGACTCCCTAGTGTGTGTGTTTGTGTGTGTGTGTGTGCGCGTGCGTGCGTGCGTGTGTGTGTGTGTGCGCGTGTGTGTGTGTGTGTGTGATAACGTATACAAATGAATGTTTTCTCAGAATGACCCTCTTAATCTGCTGTGGAAAAATACAAAGTACGTCATCAGTCGAAGTTGATGACGCGATAATATTCACTTTTCTTGTGATAAATATGTTCGGAGCAGTGTTATTTAGAATCTCTTCTCTGAATATTAGCCTGTGTTATATGGGATATGAATACTTTTTATAGAGAGCAACTTCTTTTATTCTTTGTCACGACGTTTCAGAGCTCCTTATAAGGGAAAAAGTTTCATTTTATTCATGTTATCATCCATACATGAACATGTACTTCTATGAGATTTATCCAGCTTGTTATGGCCATATCTGACATCCACGATGACTAACAATGGCATCAAACATCCGTCTGACACGTTGCGATATTTAGCTTGATAATGAGATTAGTATCACACACACTGCATCCATTTCATCATCATGATCAAGGCCTTATTTCTAATGAGTCATGGTCCTTTTCAGCTCCATGAAACATACATGTGCGTCTAATTCCCTTATGACAACTCATGACGTGGCCGTGGAATTAATATTGTCAGAAATATCGTTTGATATGAAATTCGCTTATTACAGGTTGTTAAATCTTCGTATAATTTCAAAATTGCTAGTTGGTATGAGGAGATGTACAATAGCTGCTCTATCCCCATGGAAGACATGCGTTCAGTTTTTCTAAACAATGAAATTCAAAGTGAATTTTTAAAATAGCCAAAAAGGAGATTAGCAAAAAACTCTTTCCGATCAAAAACATTGACAGAAGGAAATTTTGCTTGTGGTAACATAAATTTAATTCGAAGAAGATAAAAACTTTTATGATATTAATACTTTTTATTTACATCTGTTTACTACTACAGTTTCGAGTTGAAAGACGGGTTTGCGTTACTGTTTGAACATAATACAAATCATAACATTAAATAGAATGCTCTGATATGAGGCACATTGAGGATCCAGTAAAACATGCCCATATGTACATCATATGTATAAACTGATCACTTTTTTTATGAGTAAACTATCATTATAAACAATAGTCGATGTGTCACAAGTTACTAGGTGTAATAAAACTATAATAATGTACAAATTAACTGTAGTTCATCGCATGATTTGACGTTGACATGTCATCTGATTATTGACCGTTTTACGAAAATGCATATTAAAGGATTATGAAAAATTGCAAAAACCTCCGTTCCCATGACTGCCAAGAAAATGTTTATTTGATTACAATGTTCAATATCGCGAGTCATTTCCCTTGCAGGCTATATCGGGTATGTGTCATAGAAGTGATAAACATTTTCAAAAAATGAATTTTGCAATTGATTTCTGAAAGAAAAAAGAAAAGTTCTCGAGAAAGTAAGAAACCAATCAAAAGTACTTTTTCCAAAAGAAGGAGCCTGTTACAGGCAAGCGTTCATGCACAGTCAAGAAAATCAAATTTTGTGGTTCGTTACAGGCACATATTTGGAGCTAAGAACGTTAGATAGTTAAGACGTCGGGATGCTTATTTTATCCACCCACCTCCCTCTCCTCCCGGCATATAGAATGAAGGGGTATATAAATGTAGCTTTTGTCCACCCGTAAGCCCTCTCACTATATTCCCTTGAGCAAATCTTCACTCAAAATATCTTCTTGAAATATGGTTAGGTTTCAAACAACTGAGGGATCGTCCTTGTCCTTTTGAGCTGTTCTCTATTATATTGTCAATTTTCCATGTTTCCGTGTTCTGATTGTAGTCTGTGATCAGCATTTAGAAGTCGGATGAACATGAGGACAATGAAAAACTTGTACCATTAAGGTTCATTTCTTCATATTCTGTTTGGCTGATAAATGAAAGTAATGTTAAAAGCACCTATGAAACGTTCTTAGACCTGTCCATGTATTATTGTATTTAAAATAACTGTATTCTTTCACGTGTTGCGCGTTATACACGTGAACTAGAGCTGATGGGTTCTTGGATATAGGTTATGTTACCACGTGTGATACAAGTTGTTTTACTGCAATATTCGAGTTGGATTGTGCTGGTCGGGCTCTAGCAATCGGAGATTGCACATACTCTGCACGCATAACAAAGCCAGATCATGGGTGCCATTGTTGCTTACCTGAATTATAATCTCCATCAGTAGATTGATTTGCGTACTTGATGCAGTATGCCAAGTGCAATAACGAAGCAAACACATGTTAGTACTCGACGACGAAACGAACAGTTTTGTAGTACGTGACAAACTGAGGGCATAAACTTGTGTTAACTTGGAGGTTGAGTGATAGGGTGAGATTGTGAGTCTGAATTTGGCGATACATATGTAGAATGTAAATACTTCAATTTGTTGAAAGGTCGACGTCCGTTGTGGTTCTGATACTATGACTAACACCTGGAAACATGAGAGCAGGCGTGTTTTTGAAGGCATTTTGACTCATTTGACAACCATGTCCTTTGCAGATCGCCCAGTATCCATGGATAACATGGCACAATGATTAACCATTTCTGTGCCATCGTCACCTCACTAATGCTGCAACAACTGCCACAGACAATCCATGTGGAATAGTAACGATTTCTAATGTTCAAGATCAGATAACTGTATGTTTGTGTGAGTAACCTTGTTTTGCGTGTTTGAGTGTGTCTGGTTTTATGCACTACTTGGCAGTATTTTCAGCCAAAATACGGCGGGGAACCAAATAGTACTCATTGTTCAAGTTGTATCAAGGTACACGTTTATGTCATTATTATGAAGAAAGGAAGGAGTGATCAAGGAGAGATCTATGCCACCAGAAAACCAATGAGCTCAGCGACCAGCAGCTGTTGACAGACTAAACTCGGTGTAGCTAGTTACGGCACGTATGTGGAGGCGCGTCGTTTCAGAGGTGGATACCCAACTATATCAGACACTGTTTATCATAATGTTTATTTCCGTTCAGTTTTGTAACTTTAAATTCCATGTCTGAGATACCTCTGAGGACAATATTTAAACTTGGTGTCACATTTTCACGTAAACATGTATAACGCTTCATATGAATGTTAGAAAAGCGGGTGATGCTTAACTTTTGGACCGGCTCTTATATGCTCAATGATGATTATGTTGCCACTGAGCTTTTTATTTTACAGTTTTAGCAAAACAATCTCATCATGGCCGGTGATCGTCATTGGAATATTCATCTAAAAAGATATCACTGTTGCGGTTAACAGAAGGGGACGATATGTCATTACACACCAAAGTAGAGTTGCTGAGGGATCATTCTGAAATAAGCGACATTAAGAAGACGTATGGAAGAATCTAATGTCGTCTAAAGTCGTGCAAAACATGTAGCTACTGTTTGCTAAAAAACCCGTCAAGCACCATCGGTCAATAAACCCGTATTTCTTAGTCAGAATGTTCGATAACTAATGCCAAGAAGGACGTTTTATAACATAAAATCTCAATTTGTATTGATGGTGATTTCGAAACTGCTGACGCTTTCCTGTGTCTGTTTCTGCCTCACATCCCAATGAGTGATAAATCTGTCACAAAAGAAATAGACTTAGCTGATCGCAAAACAGTCATGTCATTGTGTCCTTTGCAAATACATCTACGAACTGAAGTTTAACCAAGTACGTTACACAAAGGGACCTGTCCTCATTGTAACATGTGACCTGACAACCACGAAGTATTGGGGACACAACACTAGATCAACCTGTACACTGTTTAAATTGAGGTAAAATAATCCATACCATTTAAGGCAAGTAAACATTCAAACATTGTGGAACACATCAAAATTGCATGTACAAACATTATATTTGCACATCTGTAGATATATTTTCATGTAGGTTCAACTTGCACGGTACAATGCAATGAACACCTTTATATTTAGGTGTATTCAAACATAGATTTATTTTTAATCCTGCTCAACATGTAGCGTCAAAGATGTTGTGTTTTCATCCTGTAAAAGGTACGTATTTTGGCACGCCCCTTTAAGTACACACATAGAACACTCTGTAAATAATAAATGAGTCCTCGACATGTCAATAGTCTGCTAACCATGACTATTATTATTTGTCACCAGCACCATGACTATTACGTGACGACTGAATGCACTTGCAACGTGCGCACATCGGTACCAACGACTTAGACTGTCGCCAGCTGTTGATGAAATAATCCTTTACCCCCCCTCCTTGAAAATATAATAGCATGACTTGTAATTCTTAGTAAGTGCTATTTAGTGAACGAGAGCATATTATGTTTAATTTCTTGTGGAATTGTATTACAGCTGTAATTCTTTTGAATCCAATTTGAAAAAATCTCGTAGGAGCACATTTTCTTCAGCAGTTATTGATTTCAACATCTGCTTCCAAGCTTTGTCTTCGATTTTGAAACTGAAACTCCCCCTAAATCGAGCACTTTACGCTTCAGTGACCAATGCTTGTAACCATTCTGTTAGGTTAATCTTCAGCTGGAGCCATCGTTCTTTGTAATTGTCGTTTCTTCAGTATTTATGTGATTGTACGGTAAAGACTGAAAATTAGGTTTTAGTACAAATGCGTGCTATATTTTTATATATTTTTGAATATTCTTATTTAGTATTCTTATATTGTGTAGTTCGTCGTCTGTCCGACCGTCCTTTACCCCCGTCTCTGAAACTACAATGCCTATCAAGCTAAAACATGTTACAAATAAAAATAATAATAATTCAGCTATTCACATGTCGAGTTGCCACCAACGCTATGAAACGTTTTTATTCCATTTCCAAATGATTTAAAAAAACCCAACTGCGCTCGTGAACCTGGTATCCTCATAAGCAATTTAAATTACAGTCGGATTTAACTGTCATCATGCGAAATAGCGCGTGGTGACAAACAAGTAATGATTAATATGAACAATGATCTACGCCGTCGGTGTACGATGACACGCAAGTAACCTAGTCCAATCAATTAAGTCGACACTTACATTTGTAGGTCTAACCAGGATCCCCACGGCGAGTACAGTAAAACTATACCCTATATATGATACAACGCACGAACACCATCCCGGCCAGTGATGCTTGAATCATTAGCACGTTCATATCATGCCCATATCATGTGTGTGTCGGTGCTAGAGATGGCTCGGTTCTGTCTGAGCGAGAACAAGAGGAATCAATAAGGAGACTTACGTTCAGACAAAGGTTATTACTTGCTTGGTTGACCACACTATTTTCTGTATAGGTTGGCGTGTTATTTGTGTGGCACTCGTGTAATTGGTCTCCTGTTTATGTATCTGATCAGGTGATAAGATAAATGCTTTCCGCACAACATGAGAGGAATGGATGGGCTAATTAGGACCAGGAATAGGAACAATGGATCTCAGATCGGAAAAGATATGTGTCCTTGTTTATGACACTATATTATGTCTGACGACAGTCA
Source organism: Haliotis rufescens (assembly GCF_023055435.1). NCBI lineage: Eukaryota > Metazoa > Mollusca > Gastropoda > Lepetellida > Haliotidae > Haliotis > Haliotis rufescens. The sequence goes on along the minus strand of NW_025963779.1, from coordinate 50,878,424 downwards.
GTTGAGGATTTTCGGTGCATACAACTTCAAAAGAGAAGTGTTCACTTCTATAAATAAACACAAATCGATACCGGTGTGCATTAATGAAAATATAACATTTGAGGTCATTTATATATGTCTGTATTGTCGCATGGTAGTAAGTGATGTACGTTGCTTCGTCTAATGGATTTGTGGCATGCTTAATGTGTTGTCCTGCATGCTGAGTATTCAAAAGAACGGTTATGATTACAGTTGTTTTCAGTGAAAGCTGCATGCGTTGGATACTCCTTCACAAAAATGATCATTGTTATGCTACAAATAGTTCATGCTTAGGTGAATCATTATTATTAATCATGAAACACAACCACATGACACAACTGTGTACACATTGTGCCTGAACCGAAAGCTATACAATCAGCTATTAATTTATGTAAAGCCCAGAATATTCCATGATAATAATTCTTTCATATATTTTACACAAACAAAACTATCTAACGTAAATTGAAAAATTAACCAACTTGAACGGTTGTATGTTGGTAATGTGTATGTGTCCAAAGATCTGTGACCTTATCAGTTGCTATTTACTCCCCACCCCCTCAAACATAAACATGAAAATTTGGGCATAAACGCCTGTTTATTTACACAGGCAGAATTTCAGAATTATCCTGGATTAAAATCCATGTAAGTGCATATAAATGCTGAGTGCATGAATTGTATGCTTGCCAACATCCACTAAAGGGGGACACAGTGTATCGGCCATGGCTTCGTTTCTGATACGGGTCGTTGTTTATGGTGACCAAGACTGGAATGTTTGTTGAAAAAAGAATGAGTATATATCTATTTGACATAGCTGTCATGTTGCTGTTACGAACACCAACATTCACTTACAGAATGCCAGAATCAGAAACATTATCATCTGCTTCACGTGAGGATGTCGATTAGATCTTACCTGTTGAAATCCAACCATACCTATAATTCCATATTTTGACATTTAAATGTACAATCCTGAACTTTGTAACAATAGTACCAATTATTCACTCTAGACAGTATAATTTTCACAAAGATGAACTGTTGCCATATCCTGATGAACACGATCGTCAGTATTTGCGTCGATAATTATGCGTATAGAGATTTATGTCTTTTATAGCATAGCATAGCATAGCATAGCATATGGTGAAGGCGATTTTCTCTCGTTCAGCCTATACTGAAAGTCTGTGTTCAACGCGTTTTAGTATTCACAATTAGTATTCTCTGATAGCATCAGTTTAGTCGTGCGTGGAATTTGTGTCAGAAACAACGGTTGCATTTTGGGTTTATTGCAGTAGATAACACACTAGTGAAGATAACACACTAGTGAAGTCCGTTGAAACGTTCTGAGGGTATATGTCTCATCTGAAGAATGCGTGTGCAAGTTGTCAAGCCCCAGACTAAACACGTCATGGATTGGTAATGTGTTACGTGCAATCTAGGGATAAACCATCTCACAAATTATCCTTATAATCTTGGAATATTATCATATTATGTGATTTTTTACATAATCTTTTTGAGTATTCTATATTTTTTATACCAAGATAACGTAACAGGAATACACACAAAATAAGCACTTACTCTAAAGACGATCCAGTAGTCGACCGCTCCTATAATAATATGAAGGACTAGTTTACTTTTATTCCTGTTAATGATTGCCATGTGTGCTTTTATTGACTTCGAATGATGATTGTCGCCAGGGTATCTTAGGATAAATGTCCTTTGACAGCACCTACTAAGATAAATCTAAACTGTACAATCCTGCTACTTGTCTACTTGTCCTGCTGAATACAGGAACATATTATCTGTGATCACTCATAGCTTTCAGACCAAGTGATGGATGGTAAGCAGTATTGATTTAAACTGAACATTAAACTGCATCTGATCCCAACGTTATAGCGAGCGGGAAGGCCTTTGTTTTTTTATGCATACATCATTACAAATCTCATCTGGTGTTAATACAGGCATTTAATGTTTATGGATGAGCTTATTCATATCAAGAGATCTTTCATCCACCTAGTTATTACAACTCCAAACGTTACGGCTATATACGCCTGTAGTACTTAGTTCTCAAAACATATATCAAGGTAGAATTCCTCTGTACGCAAACGGCTGTCGATCGACTTGCAGCAAGATAGAAAGATAGATGTTTAAAACATAGACTCGCATGAGCGTTGCGCAGTCAGACAAAACATAAACATTGTTAAGCCAACAATAAGAGCTAAAGAATAGTTTCAGTTGTAATGTGTGTCTGTCAATATGTGAGGATAAACCGCAATGTACATTTGACAGTTAAAATAGTAACGGACATTACCACCAGAACATAATTGAGGAGAACATCACAGATCCCTTGAATGTATATATACCCATAAACCGTGTATTACATCTTCCTCGCGTTGCGCTTCGACACTGGCACTTGCTGTCTGATATTGTGATAAATCCACGTGGCAGAAATTACGGTATGAGTTCGGGATGGGTTGTTAGAGGATGAGCTTGTCGCGATAGGATACAGTTCGGACACAGCGGAGGTGGTATGCATGCTAGCAGTTCGGCAGGCGCTGAACACGGGAAGGAAGGAGGCAGGGGACTCGATTAGCGGTGCTGCTGCTGTAGTAGTAGCCACACGCTGCCAGTTGGTGCAAGTCACACTGCCGCAGTCTTGATGCCAGCATGTGATTACTGGGCGGGGAGTTAATGTTTGGTGGCATTGCAGCTGAGGAGGGGGGCGGTAAACATTAAGTAATATATCATATAGCTCGAAGCGGCAAATGAATCACAGTGCGCAGATGTAAACCGGGAAAAAAGTGGCGGACGAATTTGCTGCGAGTGGCCCAAGATACACATCAAAGCGGAAAAAAGTGACGGGAATCAACGGATATTTTTTTCCGATTCCGGTCAATGGAGACGGCGTCTCTTTCCTCTGCTCCTTGAGTAGAGATACCCCTAAGGAGTGGACGTAGGATGCGGGATAAATGGTTTCACCCCTGGTTACAGATGGGACAACTCATGTGAGGAATTATCATTCTCCCCTACAGGGTGTAAATACCTTTTCTGGATTACCTGTGGACTAAGGTTATCTTGAGTGGAATGTCTTCATTAAGTGAGGTACTTGTGATTTTGCCTCTTAATAATGTTTAAAGCATTGAGAGTTCATGTGTGAATCCTCGAATGCCAGTCTTGCTATTGGGAATCAATCGGCGCTGCTATAAATTGATCTTGTATGGATACTCTTCTTCAACAGCTGTGATTGTGCTTTTTGTTCGGGAGGTTGATCAAACGGGATTACATTCGTGAATAGGATACACTTCTTATTACTTAATTATAAATTCAAAGGCACTGGAGCGTGTGTATGGAGCACTAGGTTATTGGACTGGAAAATCGAAAAAAGGCACCTTAGGAGTTGCTTAATTTCTTCGATTCTTTTTACTCAAAGCGTTTTCAAGTTTTCAAATTAAATATCCTCTAAGTGTTTTTCTGTCTCATTATTCCCTGGTAAAGCAGTGGAGGAGACAGTTACAATCAAAGAGTCAGTCGTGGAGAAAATCAAAATCCTATATTGACCTGTTTGGATTTTTCCAAGCTGCAGAAACAGTTTTTCATTGTTTGCAACTGTGTCTTATTTCATTCTATCATCGGAAGAGCAGACTTTTGTCTTAGGTAATTGATGAAAAATCTGGCTGATTTCGATTGAGTTCTTACTCCTTTTATTGGATTTGGCAAATCATCAAGAATAAAGCTTCCTTGTATTTTGGAAAACATATAACAAGAGTCCAGGAGGAATTGATCGCCTGGATTCTGTGGTGTGTACTACTCCCTTTAAATTGATGGAAGTGCGATAGGAGATGTGCACCAAGAGAAGCCCATACTAAACCATCGGATTACAGATGCTTTGGAATTACACTATGCGTGACTCCGCATTTTCTCGATGAGAAACATAACGGAATGATATTCCACTATTTGCAAAGGCAGAACAAAAAGACGGCGCTAGATAAAACGACGGTGCTAAATGTATGTTTGAAAACAAACGGGAAGCACGGCTCTGTTCTATAAACTGTGCCCGTATCTAAAGGAATACGCTGGTATTGTTATATCAAGTGGCTTCTTTGCAAGGAAGTAGTTCATTTACAGGCGCAAACGTCCAGAGCGGAACGCTATTTTACACACATCCCCCGTGGAAGCTTTTCATGGAAAGCATGGACGCCTTAGTATGTTGTGAGTAGATCAATAATCTACAATCGAGACGGGTTTGTCACTGCAGTTGTATACATGCGCCAGTTCTTTGAATCCTGGTAGCAGGATATTACGAACCAATAGAACGGGTGAATTTGTCGATCGACATTTGCTGGTGAAGTGCAGGGTCCTATAAATTTGTGAGCTGGGGCAGGAGTCAATGAGTTACTGACACGATCAAAATCTTTGCTCTCAGTTTACCAGCGCAATTGTGATTTATCGTATCAGAGGACTACTTGTCTGCCCATTGTGGTTGTTTTGAATTTAATTAAACGTTCATGCTTGGGTTTGGTTATTACTGAAAACATTTGGTGTCTCGAAGCTGAATTACATAAAGGTCATATAAATGCTAAAATACTATCATCACAACTGATATTAAATGAACTGGATTTTAATTAGATATAAATCTTCCTCACTGAGAAGGCATGTCAGCTTGAACTATAAGCCACAGATTAATGTATTTCACATAGCTTTTGTGTAGAGTTTCTGCATACTAAATGTGATCGGAACCCTGATCTCTGACAACAGGCATTTTGTGATTATTCGTGTTTCATTTACGGTACAACAAATGTGAACATAAAATGCTGGATGCAATGCTTAGTATTCTATATTGCGGAAACCCATTCGGGTATTTATAGTTTTCTTGCAATAAAAACACCATCCGCTAAGCACGTTGATATACTGCAGAATACCACACATCAATTGACAACAGTCCCCTAAATTACATCAGTCGATTGTTGCCAAGTTTACAGGATAGTGTATTGCAGGACTTTGTCGTTTACGACTGGATCTCGTGGCGTGTGTGATATTTGTTTGCAGTTTTGCTTTTCCTCTTTTCTTATTTGCTATAAAAACAAGCAGGTCTTGTTAAAGGAAATGGATTTGGCACGAAGATGGATTTTCACGTTTTCCTAATAGGATTTCCCTCCTAAGGGACACTTGCGAAAGGATGTGTGAGGATACTGTACACGTTCTATCTCAATAAAAGAAGTATATATATTACCAACACATACATTTAAAAGTGGTATAAGGATTCAGGAGGCCGGTTTTATATACGCTAGTACAGTTTGTATTATCGATGGTGGTTTAATCACTCCATGATGATCTTCATATGTCATAGAAGCTGTTTGGTACCTAAGAAAAAAGACTTGTCACAACAGTGATATATGAGGACTCTAAGGTGACCGCTTGACCACTCCGGAAAACCATTCCGAGTACCAGCTATTCTACATATGCCTCATCAACAGTCGTCAATTATATGTAAATGGATGTATATTGTCCCTTCTATCATGTGCCACATTACCGGCAGGGGGTAATTGCATACAACTAAATGGTAGATGCGAGGCAGTGGACAGCTTCGTTGCAGCCAAATGTGAATCAAGTGTAAAGCAGCAGGAGGAATAATCACCTATCGTATCGATAATTTAAAATGGACATCCGTTAAGCAAGCATTATCCATTATCGGAAATCTTCAAACTGGTATTTAATATCGTACCTAAAAGATTTTATAGCCAGTGCTCTACTTAGTTTGTGCTAGTCTACCCCTGTGTACTTGTACAGATGTCAAAGGAGCTGATCTTCATTACGTGTGTCTGTGGCCATACCAAACCCCCAGTGATCTTTGAGTTTGTGTGTTACACCGTTCTGCCATTATCATCACGGATCATTGTACCGCAGGGGACGACTAGGCAGTGAATCAACACTCCTCACCCTTGCCTTGCAACTAATTCACTACTGTCTATGCATTCAGGAAATCGAGGAAAATGTAATGAAGGCTTGCCAGTGATGTGTTTTAAACAGCCAACCTGATTTTCTGGATGATTTCATTTCTGTTTATAAAAGTGCCGTCTTTGGATTACAATGTTAGATTCTGTTTCTCAAGCGTCCGCTACCCTCTTCATGACCGTATGTCTCTGGGCAGGTAAGTAGCTATGTTCTTTCTACCCCACATGTGCAATAGATCCAAATTAATCTATGTACATTTATTGTTTATTTTCAGGAGCTGTTGCCGAGTTTATTAAACTGCCAATTGTAATTAATATTCATCTCTGTTTTCTTGTAAAAGGGGGACGAGTATGATTTGTAGAGGCATTGACAGTTTTAATGCCCAATTACATACCTATGATAATCAGGTGTGTTTATAAGGCACACGCAATTGTACTTATAACCAGCAGTTGATGGACAGAAATCTGTGGCATATATATATGTTAATTATAAAATTATGTTTATGTGTACTTTTTATAATATTGCAGTGTGATGGTTTCAGACTTATGTGTATCAAGAAAAGTACGTGTAGTATGTCAACTTCAAACATACTTAGATAAATAATGTAAACATACATTTATAATAATTTCACATCATTTTTTCGTCTCTGTCACAGTTAGAAGTGATGAACCTAATTATGGAACGAATTGATGCAGCATTACATAAAATACGTTTTGTTGTATGAAAGCATGTAGAGTTTGATCCCATAACGAACATTGATCCCATGGAATAGTAAACGTATTTGTCTGCCTTCCTCCATGGGTCGCGTTATAGTAACAATTCGGATAGTCGGTTGGACTCGTCGTCACGTTGTGAACAGGCCTCTTGTTGGTTACCATGATAGGCAAAGGGTTTAACACACAAGGAAAGTTTTCACAATGTCTTCATATCATTGATAGAACTGATAGAGAGTTATGGATCGTAGCCATGATGAATCAGATTGTTCACAAATTACAAAAAACATCGTGGTATTTGAAGACACTCATGGAAGGGTAAGTACAACACTCCTAAAGATAACTCTGACTTTTGACCGGGGTTTCTATAAAACTCCCCCTGTTTGGCTATCTCAAGATTCTGTCATGCATCCCTTAGGATATCAATAAAACACGGACGTGGATCAAACACGTGTCTTTTTCTCCTTTGATTTGTAGTGAAGTACTTGGCCAAGTGCCCAACGTGTGGTCATTATAGTTTACTGTTATGGGCGTTCAGATGTAAATGGTTAGCATTAGGGGAAGTGTGTCCTGATTAAGAAACCACCCACTACCTTCAGACGAGGCGCAGCCTGGAGTACGTTGATGAACTAATTGATATTCGTAACTGTACCTTGAGGAGTGTCCCTACAGCAGCATAATACCCTCCTGAAGCAGTTCTTTAAACTCTGTGCGAGTTGTGCGCCACGACTGATCAGATTTACTATTGATCCTCTCGCATGTGTAATGAACTGCAATGCTCTATGTCTACGTACAATGATCGTACGCGGTCTGACACTTTTCTCAGAATTAAGTTAATCGTCTTTCTGGTTTGCCAAAAGAGGATTTAAGATCTGGAAATTCAGCATCAACCAAGAACTGCATATTATTTTCTATAGGTATGTCAAAGAGCAGTTCGTTTTTCCTTTAGGAGTATCGACTATACATGAAATGAACACCAGTGTGAGGTTTCCTATATTGTGTTGTCAAATCCTTTGAGAAGTAGAAATACGTTGACAGTTATTTGGCACAGACAATAATCCATTTCGGTTTGCTGTATAAAAGCCAAATCGCGGGTCAAGTTAGACTGCAGATGAAGAAAATAATAGAATGCAAAATAAGACCGAAATACGAGACAGTTGGATAAAGCAATGAGTGCCACGGGGATTTTATCACTTAAGGGAAGGGGGATGTCAAGGCTCGGTCATGCTTTAGTCGAATAGGGACGTGAACTGAATCTTCTTTTGGGCTTTAGGACAAAAAGTGGACAACAACGCTACTTTCGTAATAACATCAGTCCACCATTTCCATATTGTACAGTAACGATTGTGAATGGAACGCTTGTTCATAGTTCAATGAAATGTCAGAGAAAAGTCGTAATGGTATACGCTATTGTTAAATGTAACAAAACTTAATAACCTCAGTCCACCCTTTTCATTATGTACAGTAACATATATGATTTGAACAAGTGTTCATGGTACAATGTCCACAAATGGTTTGTGAACAGTTGCGTCTTTTATATATGTAAGAATCCCTTGTTCGGGAATTATAATCCCAGATTCGTACCTATTATATATCTTGGTTTGTCAGAATAATTTTCAATGCTCGAGAAGAATTAGTAAATCCCCCATTATAACAGGGCAACCTAAGTTGGTCGTATTGGATCGGGTGGATCGTGTGGTCAGGCTCGGTGACTTGGTTGATTGGGCGTCATTATACCCCGACGGTGTAGAATGTTGGTCTCAATATCTATCACTGGATTGTGTGGTCCAAGCTCAAAGATTTACAAACCGACGTCATACAGCTGGAATATTACTGTGTGCGGCGCAAAGCAATAAACAAACACGCGCCTCATTTGACTTTCCTCCCACATTAAGCTGGCACAACTGAAATACTCTTCAACAGTGTTGAACCCAACTCATTCACTCGCTGACAGGGCATTACCATGTGTACCGTAGTAGTGAATTCATGTTACACTTGAACCACTCATTCGTTGAAAATGAGTAAACAATTAAAACGTTTTTTCCTTGGTTTCTGAGTGCACGATCAATCACTCATTCAACTTCCCTTTGAAACTGACAGCTGAATGTTGAAATTGACTTAGTTAGATCTACCAAGATGGTAGGACTGGTTGTCGCTACTTGGTTGTAGGTTTCAGTCCTACGATTAATGCTCCTTGCTCCTTGTAAATAGAAAGGAACCTTCAAGAACTATCTCATCACCGATGTTCTTCTTTCAGAGCGAATGACTTTATAAACTAAATCTGCCACGAACCGTCTCCTTCAGTCATTGCCATAATGAAGCTTGCAACACTACCACCATCATTGGAAATTTACCAGACAATGAGATGGGTGTTCTGGATGAATGCCTTTATTAAATGAACACGTCACACTTTGCTGATGTGGTATCTTTGTGAAAGAATAATCCATGTAATAGGATCCAACAGTAATCAAGTTGGAATTAACTGTGAATAATATGTGATAAATATCACCTGGCTGTCACCGTCCTCCACGTAGTCTAGACACAATGTACATTCACCGCCAGATGTGCAATAGATCGAAATTAATCTATGTCTATTTCAGTTGTAAGTATCTATATGTCGATTTGCAGTGTGTCTTGTATTGTGCCCAATGCCGTATGTGGTATTCTCGTGCGAATCAAGCATTAAGGCATACTTGTGCCTAGGTCAAATAGCAGATGTGTTTTAAAAGCACGCAGCAACCTGCATCAGGTGTTCATTATATCATGCAATACATTATATTTCTTGTAAATAGTTTTACAAAAATAGATATTTACGTAAATGTGTCAAGTAACTACATATGCGGAACACGCCAATATCTTTGAAACACCGCTGGGCCAAAGTCAAGTCGATATATTTCTTGCACGAAGGCATCCACTCATTTGTCAACTTAAGATAATTACAAACACGCAGTTTACAATCGAATATCGGTATCGAGGTATTATTCGTTCTTAAATCAATATAATATGCACACAGAAATAATAGACATAAAGCATTTCCATGATCATAAGAAATATCTGCTTCAAACAGAGTCCCTTATGGGATTCCATTTATGTCATATGCGTATAAATCACTATCAATTAGTGATGATATCAGGTGTTCGCGAAAAGGTGAGGTTATCCTGCCCCGCCGGTTGTACCCGTCACAAACAATTGAAAAGGCAAGGCAAGTGTTCGCCTGAACAAACACAAGGACACAATTATAAAGTACAAATCAAAATAGGGAATTGCTATCGGACGTACATGTATTTTGCTCACAGATGCGACAATTTTGGAAATGTCCCCCAGAGACCGTGATTCGTTTAGAAATAGACAGGATATACATGTACTCTTACATGTGGTGACCTTTTAATGGTCATGAATCTTCCTTCATTTACATTCAACTTTAAGATACCTATTCTAAATAAATCAAAGCGAGACAAGAAGAAATAGTTGAGGCCATGTGGGTATAATTCCCTGTACAAGCTTGTAGTACAGGAAGACCATCTTTGTTTAAACATGTCTGTATTGCTCTAGCAACGTCTTTCCCTCTTCCGATGCCCCCTGTTCCTGAATGATTGCGGGCGGTGAGGTAGCCTAGTGATGAAAGTGTACACTCGTCACGCAGAAGACTCGGGTTCGATTCCCTACATGCGTACAATGTGTGAGGCCCAATTTTGGTGCCCCCCGTCGTCGTCATATTGCCTCAAAAAAGCAAAACCATGAGTAAATGCCTCCATGAAGTCCACAGCTTAATGAGTAGTCAAAATGTGTGTGACCCATGTCGAAATACACTAAAGTATCAAAGGCAGCCTTGCATGGATGATATGTTATGCCAATGATTCTAACTTCTAATTTTGGAATTTTGGAATACTAGAGAGAGAGTCTGGTACGCCGTATGGAACGTTATTCGGATGCTTGTGTTGTTGAGAGAGACTCGTGGGTTGGTCCGAGCATCATGATGTGGGGTGGAATTGGTCTTGCACAGAGGGGCGGCCCTGTGGTCTTCCAAAACATCGGTCCAGGAACAGGCAATGGTGTCACAGCAGCTCGGTACATTGATCATGTCATGAGATCACGCGCCATACCTCATTTGGCACGTCGCCGCAACCACGAGTTTCCGCAGCAGAATGGCATCAGAACCATGCAATGGCCTGCCCTCAGTCCCGATTTAAATCCCATTAAATCCGATTAAAACCTCTGACACAAGATTCAAAGACGGCTAAATGACGTCCGACCAAAGCCGACAACTGCAGCTGAACTGCGTCATGCGTTCCTCAGAGTGTGGGCTCAAGTGCCTATGGCGTTCATCAATCGCCTCATCCATTCCATGTATCGACGTTGCACGGCAGTCATCAATACACATGGCGGATACACAAGATACTGACTTGTGATGCCATTTTCTCAGAGACTACTGTTGTGTTTCACTTTAAGAACATTTGACACTTTAATTTCAACCCTGATGATCAGTTGTGCCAAGTTTCATCTTTTTAATATGTCTCAAAGTATGTTTACAGTTTTTGGACAAATAAGGATTCTCATATATCTATCCATGGTGACGTTTCTTTTGCGGTTCAGTATATATATTTTATGTTTGATAATTTTGTAATTTAATTATTTAATTACATAATCTTGATGTTTTGAGTATCTTCGGATTAATCTGGTGGAAATATAGACATTCATTCATTCATTCATTCATTCATTCATTCATTCACTGGTTGAACTTGACAATCTATATTTTAAAGTAAGAGTTTGACAATACAGCCAATGTAATTGTATCTTAAATAATGTCTAGACTATATCACTGCAACGACCTTTTACGACTATCATATACTATTGGCAATGGCGAAACTATGTCTTTGGTGACTATAGCATTGGCCAACACAGAATTCTTCGTGTCACTGTAAGTGTTTCAGCAAGGCCGCTGCTGTTGCTGGAGCTCATTGCAGTCGGAAACATTTTACATCCCTCTTTGCAGGCAAGGGACACTGGGGACAAATGCATAGAATATAGATTTAGTCCAAAGAATTTGATCTTGGATTAAAAAACCTGCCCATCACTCCCGACATGTTGATAGCATTAGGAATAGGTAAAAAGTTCAAAACCGAGCTCCCGCTAAGCTGTTGACTCCATTTTGTGAAATAAGCGTAAATTTGAGATTTAATTCATCAAATTGGATATATAAAGAAAAAACTAGACAGACACCATGTCACCACGTGCACACGTTTGATGGACGCATTGCAATGCACAGTGATAGATTGTACGCGCCAATGCCACAGCGATATAACCCATTGCAGTAGTGTTGAAAGAAAGGTAGAATAGTGACATGCCGACGTACGTACAACATTCGTAAGACTTTGATGACGCCAGATGAACCCAAGAAACCCATAAGAATGTTTTGGGGACATTTTATGGAAATTGTAAATAAGTGAAAGTGACAAGCAAGTGTGCTTCATGCCCTCCGGTCGGTATAGTTTAAAATACTATCAGATTAAAAATTACCCCAACATCCGTTTGATGACTACAATTTGTGAAATAAGCGTAAATTGCATGAATTATCTCCCTTGATGATCCCGAATCGGATCTAAAAGCGACACTGCTGGACATCATGTCACCATCAGCCCAGTTGGGACGGAGACATTTAAAACCTTGGAATATTCAAATAAGAATTACATTTGTTAATCGGGAACAGATTGGTTCTGTTTTCTTTTCAAACTGCTTCATGCTTCGACATGTGGAGGACATTTCCAAATTTGACACATCAGTGACAAGAATTTTCCTATTTTGACTTGTACCGAATGTTCCTGAGTTTGTTCATGTGAACAACAATCTTGCTTTTGCATGTATTTGTGAAAGGTGCCACAAAGGGTGCAGGATTCGATCAACATTATGATAGTGATTCTTAGACACATATAGTCGTAATCGTAATCTGCTTTCCGCAGATATTTCCTAATTGTTATGGAAAGGGTTTTGTCGCTTTTATTTATTGAGTAGTGAACAAACTGCGTATTTGCTGTGTTAATAGTTTAGGTTTCCATCAGCATCAATAACCCATTTTACGATATTCTGTAAATACTTACAGACAAACCAGTGGTTGATAGAATGAACAACAATTCACCCCGTCAGCGTACAATGACACACAACTTGACATGAAATATTTCTAACAACTCGATTTTGGTCGGCTTTTGTGACAAACAGGGGAAATTAATTTTGGCAGGCATTTCCCAACACCCAACACTGAAAGATGAGTCACACAGTGTTTGTTACAAGCTATAAGACTTGACACTCCCAGCCCATACTGTTAGGAATACATAGAAGCTCATCCGGTTGGTCGACATATTCCTAAAACACTCTGTAAAGACATACAGGTTCAGCTAAATGTATGCATTGATACTCAACCCCTTTACGTCATGGGGGGCACGGGTGGCCCAGTCGTCTGAGGCGCCGCGATTCCCTGTGCAGGGTGGCGTCACGCCAGAAACCTATGATTGTGGGTTCGAATCCCGGTTCGCCCCGATTATGTTTCTAGGTTTGTCAGCATCATACCCGTGCTCGTGGGTTTCACCGAAGTGGTAAACGTCTGAGACCAGCATCACTTCGGGCTTTCCTCCCACATTAAGCTGGCACGCCGCGATATAACTGGTATACTGTTAAAAGCGGCGTTAAAACCAACTCACCCACTTTTACGTCATGCTTCAAACAGGTTCAGAGTAAAAAGATACCGTGATTAAACTACTTCAGTGCTTCATTAGGATGACCATTTGCTAGGTGGGATATTTTTCGTCATCTGAATAATCAAGTTGCATGTCAAGTATACACATGCTGAATGTAGGCAAATATTGCACAATTATTGAAACGCCCCATGCAAAGTAATCTTGTCAAAGTTGACACAACGATTGTGATGAAAGGCACAATTCGTGCAATAAAATAGCATTCATTCCAGGTTCACTGTAACCCATTTCTCACATTTACTTCAATGCAAATACTAAACGAGTGCAAACCGTCACACGTACATAAACATCAAAACGTCCAAGCCTAAGGGCTATTGCTACACAGAACACCGCTGAAAACAGATGCGACACGTTCATAGAGACAGATATTCATGAAATGATGACACCTACAAATTCATGAGTTGCTAGAAATCTGTTTCCGGTAATCAAGAACTGGCGTTGTTATTAGCAATGTGAAGACACAAAGAAATTACCCGTAGACTATTTCTGAGATGACACTATGAATCTATTTAAAAACCGTGGAGGTGGACCATTTCATCATCCTTTGTGCATTCTGGTGCTCGGGGTCCTTTTACACTTCTATGTATATTTATTATATACGTTAACTATGGGAGATATATCGTTTAGATATTGTATATTGGTAGATGGAAATCTCTGTCTGCAATCTGGACTTTCGAAATGTCAAAGTGATATGCTTAAAGTATCTTTAGATTGACTCGATTAGTGCCAAAGCAGATTGATATTTAAATTTCGTGTATTTGTCTTAGTTTCCGGGACCCTCCAGATCGTTTTGATATATATCAATCCCAAATGGCCCATAGTTTCTGTTACCGATCATTATCAATCACCGATATGCTGCAGATTTGAATTTTATAGGTGCATTTATGTCTCCTTCTCAGAATTTATGTAGGGTTTCCGTGTGTATATGCATAAAGCGCCATTAAAACAAAATCCTCGTATTGCTCTACCAAATACGATGACATGTTATGCTGTTTTCAGTTGCTCAGTTGCGTAACACTATATATCTAAATGAGTCAGATAATGTTTAATAACATAAGGCCTTATGGGAATACAAGCAAACATTTATATTACAGAGTTACATAAGTAGTAAAAAGATAGGTGTGCACGAAATAGAAACAGTGTGCGTGATCACGTTGCATAAGTTTTTTTCTATGGCATCACCCCTGTTACATTTGACTTCGTAAGGTTATCCGTTCCATCGTTGAGTAAAGCGTCCGAGGTGTTTCGACAGGGTGATGACAGCTATTGATATATTTTTTAATTTATTTATTTTAGTTGATTTCTTTCCGTTGCAAATTACAATTTAACATATCAGGAATCTATAACTACAAACAGTAATATGTATACGAGCTACACAAAACTTAAACTATTGATATTTTGTTATCTCCATGCTTCTTTGTGAGCTTTTGTCAAGTCAGCAAGGAAAGTCGCTTACAGAGAATATATTATTCTTAAAAGTATACAGGGTCATGCGCATAAAAAGACAGAAACAGATCCTGTTCTACTCTGAATGAGGTCATAAAACACAACTGAGGTTGAGATGCGTTTGTGTCTGAGGTATTGTCCGATATAACCGCCACAAACTCAGTGAATTCCTCTTTGGTTCATAATCTCAAGGTTTAAAATGTCATAAATTAGAAATACATTTCAAATTGTATTTCTCAATGAAACTGTTACATAAACCATTTCTCCCACCCTCTTTCTCCCTCTTCCTATCTCTCTCTATACCTTTCCCCTCTGTCCCTCCTGGCGCGATGGGGTAGCCTAATGGTTAAAGTGTTTACTCGTCACGCCGAAGACCCGGGTTCGATTCCCCACATGGGCAAAATATGTGAAGCCTTGATATTGCTGGAATATTGCTATAAGTGGCGTAAAATCATGCTCACCTACTCACTCACTCTGTCCTAATCTCTCTATCACTTTCACTCCCTTTCTCTGTCTCTCTTTTCCTTTCTGTCTCTCTATTCAAATTTTATTTCTCAATGAATATTTCCCTCATATCACTTTCCCTCTCACAACCCTCCCTCTCTACCCGCCTCTTCTCTCCCTCTCTCTCTCTCTTTATATATACACACATGTGTACTAGGTATTAAACACCTTCGGTATTCAGTGATATAGGCAACTTGCCCTGAACCGTTGGGCTGTATTGGACATGATTTATTAATACCCTGACAAGCAGGAGCGGCTAATGTTTTCCCTAGAGCCTGCATCCTGGTCAGTGAACCACTCAGAGTATACCAGCTCCCCATTACATACCAGAACAACATGCAACAATGGTCCTCAGCCAAACTCCAACTGTTAATTAACCAATACAATTGTTTGACATGGAACACGGGGAATGCGTGGCATTTCCATCTCTTGCTTTGTGCCCTGTACAATGTTTCAAAAGAATTCATATCCAATGTGTCGAGTAGAATTGCAATTTTCTGCTTGTAGACGTTCCCTTGTAATCATTGTAAACGAGCTTTGCACAATTTGTCATTATGCTTGAAGGCTTTAGTGAAAGTAACTTGATATGCTTTAATCATTTTCCATTAATGTGATGAGAATCACATGCAGCCTGAATAATAAGTCTAAACGATTGAACACAAAATTTATTGAATACTGCACATATCGACAGGTTAAAATTGACCTGGCCCCATCAGACATAAGTGGATACTTTAAAGGTAGTGCTGACAAACCTCACGTATAATGCATAAATGGAATAAGATAATGGTGGTTTAGAAATATCGAATGTCCGGAATCCGAGCTCCATTAAATCAGAATTCATGTAATGAATAGAGGTATATTGTCCAAAGAGCATTTGCCAGTTCTTAAACACTAGTTCCAACCACGAACAATAGGGTTGATATATTCAGCCCTATTAGCCGAGTCTTCGGGTTTGTTGCGAATTGCCTTGTTGAATATTATAATCTGAAAGCAATGACATGTAGTTCGTGTAATGAATGTTTTTTGTCGCCACCGCTCAAAGCCAGGGTGTCAGTTTAATCCTTTCATGAGACGTTTACATAAACCCAAAGAAGACCAGTGCTATGCGATTCCATGCTGGGTTGAGTGTATATAAAGGATGCTAAACGAACAGGCAGAAACAGCAGGTTGTTCCAGCGATAGGATGTCGAAGACGTGGAAATTGAAATACGGTTTAAGTCCATGGCGCTTTCGGTTGTATAATGCCATCTCACTGAAGACACACCGTCTCATTGCAGTCAGCCTGTAGTTATTACGCACTTATCAAACACGGATTTATTTGCAGACAAATGTTTTAGACAATTACACACTCCGATAGGCGCATAGTCGTCCGGACGTTTTCATGAGGGCAAATTGGTCTGTAGATTGTTCCGAATACTGCGTAAGCTAGGTCTTGAGGAGATATTACGAGCTTAGGAATCTTGTAGGACAAACTGGGACATGTTCCTGGATCTTCCAGTGGCAACAGTCACAAGGTCCATCCATCACTTCTCAGACCGGGGTCTAATTCGTCCACTTACAAGCCTGTCTTAAATACCAACAGAATCGTCCTTCTGCGGGCACTCGTCCATCTATTTGTCTGAGCTTTCCACATAATGCGTCTTCATGACACACTGACTCTTGTACTTCCAATCAATGGTGGACTACTAGACATTGGCAAATCGGCACGTAAACCTATTATCTCCGTTGTATGTGAGGCAAAGAAATTGCAAGAAATGTATCCATGGCTTCATATACCAATTAAAAGGGGGTAGAAACATAAGTGCTGAATATTGTGGACTCCTGCCCTACGGATGTAGCTGCCCAGTAAGGTAAAATGTTTGACAGGGCACTTCATCACAAAATGCAATTATATTAAACTAAGCTAGCACATTCTTCAATGGAAAATAATCTTGAAAAGTGACTTATATGTCAGAGGTCAAATGTAAAATACGCGATATTTTTAGTAGAAATTATAGTAAATAGCTATGTTAATCACATCTCTTTGTTGACATAATATATTTTTGTACACTTTTGAATATAAATGTACTGAACAACAAAGGTTCCTGTGCCATTGAATAAGATTTAATGCAAAGTTATGTTTTTTTACCAAATCTAAAACAAGCTTGGTTTGCAACAGATAAAAGACTCCTGTAAGTGTTCAAATGGTTTAGTTTGCCATACTGACTTCAGAAAATGCGTGATTTCATAAAAAATCATAAACATGCCAAAATGTCAATTTACAAATCAATAGCGTGTGTGTCCACTCTGGTTGCGATGCAAGCAACACATCTTCGTCTAATGGAATGGACCAGGCGTCGCACAAAGTCCTGTGGGGTATCTGTCCATATCTGCTGGAGCATGTTTCGAAGTTCCTCGAGTTTCTGTGGAACACGTGGTTGACGTCGAAGGCGCAGATCCATCTCATCCCAAATGTGCTGGATTGGTGAGAGATCAAGGGAGCGAGCCGGCCAGGGGGTGACATTCACGTTGTTTTGTTGAAGAGCATCCTAGACATGTCGAGCAATATGAGGCCGGGCGTTGTCATGTTGAAAGGTGATGCCTGGGCCATGACGACGCAAAAAACGGTAGAACAACAGGGCCGATGATCTCGTCGCGTTAGCGCTGTCCATTGAGATTTCCCTCTACCACTATCAACCGGGTCCTCCGATCTTCCTCCATGGCACAATGATTGACGCAACGTTCACCTCGACGCCGGTACACTCGAATCCGTCCATCGCTGTGGCTGAGGTGAAAACGAGACTCGTCAGTGAATAGAACTTGTCCCCACTGCATGGCCGTCCAGCGTAGACACTGTCTGCACCACTGTAGACGTGCTTGACGGTGGTTACCTGTCAAAATGGGACGTCTGGTGGGTCTTCTGGCGACAATCCCTGCACATCTGAGGCGACGACGTACGGTTTTTAAAGATATTTGTAAAGATAAGGCCAGGGATGCTTCTTGCAGTCACTGTTGCTGGCTAGAATCAATTTCGTAGGTTTGTTGTTTGAATCCAGTTGTCTTGTCGATTATTAGTTACGCGTGGCCTGCCACTCCGAGGATGGTCTCTGACTGCATTCGTCTGTTGCCAACGTTGCCATAAACACCAAATGGTATTTCTGTGGACGTTAAATTGTTTAGCAACATCACGTTGACTCGATCCTGCTTCAAGCATACCAATGGCTCGCAGACGCTCATTTTCGGACAGGCGTGACATTTCGTAATGTTGGGTAATTGCGTTTGTTTGTTGTTTTTTCTGAGTGGCTGTTGTCAGCACGATGCTAAACAATGCATATGGAATCCCGTTAACGCACATGTATTTATACCCATTCTTGTGTAGTGAAATGCATGGGGCTGGCATAAAAGTCAACTTTTGCATGGAATGCATGCTTTTCTGTAGCAGTTGCGTTTTTGTGACTTGATTCCATACATGTACTACAATATTGAAAACCAAACTTTACTTGTTTGAAAATACACCAAAATATTGATGTCACAGGAACTTTTGTTGTTGAGTATATGTTATATAAGCATGAAATATCACCATGGAGAATTGTTTGGATCGAGCATTGAGCTCCAACTGATAAAATATTGTTAGTTAATGAAGTTCTTATTGGGATATTCGAGAAAAAACTGATAGACATTTTCACATGGATTTCCACACAGGCATATTAAGCTTTCTGACAAACTGACCGTAAACAAATCTGCATTGATGGAACTACAGTGGTGTCTTAAACGAGTTTGAAGTATATTTGCTTTTCTATGCCCAGATAAGAAGTAACACTACATTTAAAGCCTGAAAGTGACGGAGGAAGTCTACATTCCCGATTAAGGTTATTCCATATTTTGATTGTGTCTGGTATTAAAGTGTGCTGGTGCGTAACAGTTCAAGAGTGTGGAATACTGATATTGTTTCTATTTCTAAGATTAGGGTGAAACAGAAACAGTATTAGTATATCAGTATTAGTATCACGAACTGAAGTTTCCTGTGTACTTAACTGATATATTAAATAATCAAAGTAGATGTTGATGCATTAGTTGAACCAATGGTAGTTTTGAGGTGCTTTTACATGTATTACTAATAACATAACAATGATCTAAATACAAATAGCCCATATATCGAGGAAATCAGAATCATCAGCGAGTCCTTCGTGGGTGAGCCCGTCAGTGCACAGGAGCAAAATTGATTCAAATTGCACACCTCTGTTATTAATATGTGATCAAATTAGAACCAGAGACGCCGAAAAGCTGACAATTGCCCCAGCAATGGGAAGGTCAAATCACATTTTAGACTGGGAGACTATTGTGTTATGCCACTGGCTTATTTTCTCAACACAAGTTGCGGTGATATACACAGGGGGTTAATTAGTTGCAGAGGTTTGATTTATTTCATACTTGATATATGAATACTCCTTCCTTCTAGTACCCGGTATGAACACCTTCGTAGAAAGCGCTTTGACGACAAAGTTGACCTCAAATCTGTCGTGATAAGTTTTTTTCAGTGTGGCTTCAGAAAACTTCTTCCTGACTGGAATTGAAAAGCTTCACTATCGATATGCGAAGTGTTTTGAAAAGCAGTGAAATTTTATTGAAAGAATAAAATTAAAAACACTTTTACAATTGCTGGTTTAGAACTTTTTGACCAGCCCTCGTATAACACCATGTTGATCCGGTCATTGTCGTTCAAGTGAAATCATTTGGATTATTGCATTTACGAATTATGTGTATGGTGTAGAAATCCAGAAATCGCTGGATGTAGCTGGTTTGTTTCGTGTAGGAAGAACTAGTACTGTTGTACGTCATGTGTCCGTGGCTATTTTATATGGTGTTCTGAATCTACCTCACAAGTAATTGTGGCATATTCATCTTTGAAGTCTTTTCAATGGTACACATTGTCACGTACTTAGTAAAGAGGGTTATAAAGAGTTCCACTGTATATTAACGTATATATAAAATACGACCCTGAACAGGTTACAACAACCCACGATGAAATACATATATGAGAAAATCAATTATATCACTCGCAAATGGGCGTCAGGCAATGGACTGTAGATCTTGAGACGTTAGGTAAATACTCACATCCGTCTTATGTTATCGTAATCGGTGTAAGTGCTAGTTTACATTGATTCTTAAACATAAACCGAGTTCATAGGATATACTCCGGCGCTGTATGTGTAAGATTAGGCGATGCATCATCGTGTGTCATTATTATGATATCAATGTTTATTTTTCCCACATCTGGGTTAGATGCAGACTAAACGTTTGCTCATTCAGACCAATATATACATTGGCTCATTCCCACTAGATAAATATTCCAAGTCAGTATCCATTTCTTATAATACGCACAAAATATGGAAGGGCAATGCGTTTATCCAGTTTCAATTAGGACACCTGTCCTGGTATAGCATCTTCAAAATAACTTCTGTTGGTGAATCTGGCTATAAAGAGTGTTTTGGGAATAGAATAACTCACGAAGGACGTGAATAAATTGAAATATCTAAAAGAAATCATCTTTCAACGCGTTCTCTGTAAAAAATGAAATTAGCTGAGATTTTTTTGTCATCGTTACGATGTATATCATTTTCCTCCCCATATACATAAACACTTGCAGTTGCAATTTCACTTTGAATAAAACACATTGTTACAAAAGTGTCATCAGGTCTTGGGAGATAACCCACATTTAGTGGATTGGAATATTGATCTTGTGAAGTAGATACCGAAATGTACCATCTGTCTGTAGGAACTTAAACCTTCTTAACGTTTATCTGAGATCAGGTTCACGATAAGGTAATAGAATATAGCCAAAATTGTTTGATTCAAGGAATAGTGAGTGAATGAGTGTGTGAGTTGGGTTTTAAGCCGTCTTGGGTACTATTCTAGCCATATCACGGCGGGGGAAACCAAGCCAATCCTGTACACTTGGTACTCATGATCGGATCAGAACCCGGGACTTCGGCGTGATGAGCCATCGCTGTATGTACTAGGCTACCACACTGCCCCAAATACATTTGCAATTGTACAGCGAGATGAAACGTAAACGTATTCAATTTTTCCTCACTATTGCAATATAATATCAACAAATATTAAACGATTATTGTCAAGCTACTGAATTTGCAAAATAAAATTCATTTATGTATGAATGAATTTCCCAGTGAAACCCATGTGGTGTCATTTCAATATCGACCATAATTCATTACTTGAATATGACCACAATATTTACATGTAAGCAGGTTTTATTAATAAATCTGGATGATGAGGCAGATACTTCCCTTTCACCCAGTTGACAGAGTGAGGTTGGTTTAACGCCGTTTGGGCAATATGTCATACATATCATGAGTTCAACTTATTTAAATATGAAAGTTCAACGCCAGAGAATAACCAGTCTGGATTATCCGACGAAACAGACTCCATTGAGCGTAAAAGGCAAACCAGGCTGTGACAATTATATAAATGGATCACTGAAAACCAGTAATGATACCAGATGTTAAAAATCATTTTTAGGAAGCGTTCGCTGTAAGGTGAACGAATGCATCCATCACCGTATTGATTTCTGTTTCCAGAATGTAGTTAAAAAGTAAGTTGACAATACAAGAAAACAGTAGATAATATTTGTAATGCAAATGATTTTCTTATTCTAGAAGGTCGGCTCGTAATAAAGACATATAGAGTAACGGACGTACATGAACTCAGGCCTCAGCTCCATCACCTTCCAAACTGATACTTTGTTTCATCGATCACATGCTCGTAGAAGCGTCGTTACTTCAAATTTATTTTTTGCAAAATATATATTTCTACATAAATTCTTTCTTCACAAGGAACCCTAATTCCAGCTCCATAATATCCCGCGGCGAAGATGGAATATCTTCATATCGTAACAAGGAATATATCGATTCATCAATATGATCCAATGGGAATATTGAGAACTAAAAAACCCTTTTCACTCTTTTGTGGGGGACATTTTGGGGAGTCTCGTTAGTTAGACGTAGTTTTAAAATGTTGAATGGATAATCACTGTGGGAGCCTTCCGAAGGATCCTACATTATCATCTCCTTTGTATAGATTATTGAATTGATACAGCTCAAGTTGAAGTTATACAGAAATAAGCCAATTCAGGGATCTTCCTGCCATTTGAAAATACCAGGAGCTGCGTTAACAGGGCGCTCTACTTCGTCCTGTGTTTTTTCTCAGATCAAAAAGCATGTTTTCCCAACGCCACTTAAATCGAGATTGTGGATGTAAAATAAAACCATGTTGCTCAGCGGGTTGCCGTATCCGGACGAAGGAAGGGGATTTCAAATGGTTGTAAAATTGTTGGAAATGATAATACGATTGCTAAGAACGTGTCAGGGAATCGTAAATGGAGATGCTTTTTTTTGCTTGAGTTTCAGTCTGAATGAAGTTATAATGATGAATGGGGATTATAAAACAGTGAGGCAATCACCACTTACTGACAATATAAACACCAATTGCTGCACATAATCCTACTTTGTTCCTGGTATCCAACAAAATGTCAATCAGACTCTCTCTAGGGTCGAAAACTTTATTCAACATTTCAAACTGGCAAAGAACTTGTTTCATTCAAAAACAATGACTTTTAAGGGAAAGTAGGAGTAAAGTTTGACCGATGTGTTTTATATAAGCATCCCATCTGTGAAAGCTATTGCGTCCCAATAACTGCAATATAAAACTTGAACATGCGTAATGACATTTGTATGATTATGGTTTAAATATAGCTAAAGTGAATCAATGCGAAACTATACAATCCGGGAATATTAATTAAAATCTTTGTTGTCAACTATCAAAATAGAAATGTTTTCAACCAAATGTATCTGGTCAAATAGGGGGCACAGATGTCCCAGTTGTCTAGGGCGCCGCAATGCACTATCCAGGGTATATGATCATGCGTTCGAATACCGGTTCGCTCCGATTATGATTCTAGGTTTGTTAGCACCATTTGTTTCACCAAAATAGTAGACGTCTGAGACCTGCATCACTTTCGTAATTTCCTTCGACATTCAGCGGATACACCGTGATATAATTAGAATACTGTTCAAAGCGGCATTGAAACACAACTCACTCGCTCTGGTAAAATGGCACATAACACACCTGTTCCATATTACATGTACGTGAACTCCCCACTCAGCCACAGTATACAGACTCCGAGCCGACCAGTCCTTGTTTAAGCCCCTTAATGCCGATCGCGAGCGCTAGGCAGGGTTACAACATGTACCATTCTTTAACTTCTTTTGGTATGACGCGGCCAGGGATCGGACACGAGCTTCCGCTCTCCGGGCAGACACGCTATCAACTAGACCACGGAGACGGTCATATCAGGAATGTGTTGTATCATGTAAGATCATAAATGTGAAAAGGAAATATTCATAGCATTTATTGTTTGATTAATTTCACAATTATCACATATACACGGATTGGGAGATAGTGGAAATGTGGAATATCTTCCAGGCGTTGCGTAGGATAATCTGTAAAGGTGTACAACCTTTAAAAATATGCACAATCTTCTTATGGCAATACGTTGTCGTGAATAGCATTCAAACACGTTTAGTCAATTCAGTAAATATAATGGAGATATGCATGGAGATACGGGCATCGCTTTTGAGGCCTTGTGTTACTTAATATATACAATTCGTTTCAGTTTAAAATGCAAATTATTTATTTAACTAAAGTTCATTTTGGAAGTGATATTGTGTAGTCATACATGTCCTTGCATTGAAATATGGACCTGCTTAATACATCAGCCACTGTTATCGATTTAACTGTATGTGCTGTTAAGCATACATAAGCGCCAAAGGATAATTTACATTACCATAGAATTTCAGATGTCTAGATTTGAAAAAATGAAATAATGCTGTCGACTGAACACTAACATTTGTTAATTATCACGAACATGGATGGTATCATTAGGATTGAAATGGAAACCCCCGAATGAAGTGTCAGTCAAGAGGACAAGTTAATTACATGTTCCAATACCCCACCTATCATTTAATCTTTTAATACTCATCTAAAAACACTTGCTTACAATGACAGGCTCGGTGATTGCATAACATGCCTACACGAAAGTCGTGCATGATGCTCGGAGGAACGTGTAAATAAATGATGATGTTTCGACACGTTTTTCCTTTAATTGACTCCTTGACTTTGAACCGCACAGGCAACTTTACATTTCATCATGTCCATCGAACATCAGCTACAGCTTTTACTAAAACGTCCCTCTACAGGTCGAAGACGCCCGAAGAATCAGATTACTGGCGTACCATGAGAAGACCCTGCTACGACGAAGAAGCTGCCAGTGTCGATTTTGGCACACTTAGAGTAATCCTAAAGCGTGTGTGGGAGACTGTCGACGGTTAGGAGTATGAACATGTGAAGTCAATTCTCCACCCTCTCCCGCCAGTGCTGCTGCTAGGAAGAATTAATGAAGCATATTTGGGACGTGCTCAAGGAGAGACGCTCGCGAGCATATTTATGTTCACCCAAGCGTACAGTATGGGGAGACGTGTCGCTAATCCAATTAATTGTGACACGGGCAGAGTAATAGAGTGCAAACACACATGGGGATGTTGACTGCAATATGATTTATTGGAAGTTTGGAGAAATCTACAACAATTAATATAGTGGTGTGTGTTATTGATATACTTGTTGGGGTTGGAATCTATGACACGAAGGTTCTGAGCACAGAAGTGCGATCCATCAGGGCATCATCTCTCTAGTCTTCATCACTGGACAACCATGCATCCTTCAGTAGTTTTCTTAGTCTTGATCGTGGTGATGATAAGAAGAGTCTTTCTCACGTTTCACAAAGACAGTTATTCCGGCCCAAACTAGGTATATCTTTCAGAGGAAATTTAACTGTGTTATTCATACATCTTCCTAAGTACAACGATTAATTTGAGAAATGACATTTTTTTAAAGAAAGATAGTTATGAATGAAAAGGTTTGGTTACAGTTTTAATGATATTTATATTTTGGGGAGCACTGTACGTATGAGTATGAAGCAACAAAACAAAGGGAATATCATAAAGTGGACATTTTAAGCCATTTGCACTATGACCAGAAACGTGATTATAATATGTACATAATAATCACAAATTGAGATGAAGATTTGAATTGGTGTAGAGATTGCCCAAAGGGATGCTGTATTTAAAACCTGATGTTGTTATAATCTGAAATCTTGGCTGAGTTTCTAGGCCTGGTGGACGTTCAGCAGCACAATGAACCTATATCCTAGAACCGCCTCAAGAGGTAACAGTGACACCTGCATCTTTCACAGCAGCATCATATGCACATCGAGGCATCGTTCTATGCTTATTATTGAACATTTATACATCAAATATGATTACGAGAATTATCTGGTTCTTTTGAAAACCATTAGGCATATCCTTGAAAAAATCAGATGTTGTAAACCGTTGGCACATGTCATATTAACTCATCATAAAATCAAAACATTCTGCACTATATTTCACGACACATATTTTTAGAGAAGGTGTACTTGATAACTCGTCTGGTACTGCATTCCTATGTCTAGGTTACATGATTCAAGTAGCTATGGTATGTGTTCTTTATGATTTGTCAGATTTTTGTGACTATTATGTAAAGCAGTACGTAACACTAAAATATGGAAAGAACCTGATAGCAGTGTTTATACATTGCTAACAGTATGTCATCTGGACTCTCAAGGTGTAGTCGTTTCCAACGATTGTTTCTCTGTAATCCATGACATTGAATATACATATATTATTTACATAACCTATGTTAGTTTAGCTTTGTTTTCCTTATCACATAACCCGGTTTCAGCAGATGTTCCGGGACATTCAGGTGTCATATGTCGCCCTTCAGAGACCATTTGGTCAACCGTTTGCTCAAGAAATAGCAAGACATTTATCCCCTTAAATGTCGTTGCTGCTCTGTCTTCCGCCGCTTGCTGCATAATCGGACAGTCTCTAGAGGTTAACGTTTAGAGACATTTCAGTAACACGATTTCAACACAAGATGTTCATACCTGCAGGTTGATAGCTTGATATTGTCTTTCGTGATTTCAAGGGGGCCATATTTGACGTTTGATCCCTAATAAGCTGTAAGCGTTCTGCTTGCATAGGTCCTTTAACAAGACGAACATGATACATGTTACTGCCTAGACTTTTGACAACTAACAATGTACTAGTTTCCTTTATCCCTTCATCTGGCGTGTGTATTTTGAGGGAGATATTCGTCGAAAACTCGTGCCTGTTGTTTATGTATGAATTGCAAATTCGTCCCTTCATAAGAAAAAACCCAATGTTTACTTATATTATGATGCAGATGTTGCCATCTGAAGAATGCGAATGCATTATGTTCCGTTTGCAGCAATATATTACATGTGTACGATATTGTGGTGTTATCGCCAGTCGTGCCCTAGACATAGAGAAAGCAGCTATTTATATACAAACACGATTAACTTCTGTCGGTTATAAGTACGTCATCACCTATGTCCACATGAGTCTAAGCAGGATCATCTGTTAATCAATTATAACCAGACCTCTGTCCTTTTTCTCACAGTTCCGTTAATTATCTCCACATGCCTTTTTGTCTTGGGCGAGAAATGGTCAAATATAGCTTTTAGCATGCAATTGCCATGGAAACAGAATTGAAATCGAGTTGTGAGAATGTGCATAAAAGAAATGAAGACTATTGGTGAGATCATCGATACAAAATTTCAGCTTCTGTGCCTGGCGCTCGGCCTAAAGAGGCTAAAATAAGGACTGGTCGGCTCGGAGTCGGTATACTGTGTCTGAGTGGGATATCCATGTTTAGCTGCGGATAAGTGTGGACTAGAACAAACAGCCATACAAACACTTGTGCATATATATACCGCTGTCGAAAGTCGGTGTTGAAGTATGGGAGGTACGATAGCTTTAGCGCTACGATAATTTTGTGGAGCGGACCCCTGAATTCTAAAGGTGGGCCGTTGTATGGTATTAAATGAAAATGTATAATATATACTTTTGACGTCTTTGAAAACTCAATTGGAATAAGCTGTGGATCGCGTGCCTATTCACACACGATAGTGGATTTTTTTATGAACGTCAAGTAATAATAAAATACTAAACTCGCTCCACGTGTAATACCAATTTTATGAAACTCGTGAATAGTCCTGGTATCTGACTTGCTTTCACTCGTCATACCAGAACTATTCACTCGTTTTATAAAAATGGTATGGCCCGGTAGCTCTCTCTATATACATTATCATATGTTGTACATATAAGACGGAATAAACACTAGTTGGACAACTGAGACTGTAAGTGGAATCATCTTTGCACATTTACAAACTCATATCCCCTGTAGTTCATGAGAAGTAGAAAATGCGATAAGTTTATAAACGTGGAAGAAGGTCGACTTGACATGACTAAAGCTTATATGCACCACACTGGAAAAACGCATGTTTCGTTATTAAATCTTAAGACATATACGCGGGTTGACAGGCGTCCCCCATGTGTAAGCCAGTCAAATGTGTTTTGTCCCAGAAGATTTACAGAACATAGCTTTTACAATCAGCTTGACCTGTTGATACTTTTGTGTGAAAAAGGGGTACTTGTCTCGTCCCATGTTCTTTAGTTTAAAACTAGGCGCTATCAACAGTTTAATTACTTTCAATCATTAATGCTTGAGTTTAAAACTGGGTACTAGCCACGGCCCGGTTACCTGAAATCATGTTTTCTTGAGTACAAATCTAGATACCCTTTTATGGCAGCAACCGATTGAAGCGTCAGTTAGCGGTACTCGGCAACAGCGAGTAATTTAGAGTTATCTATCCTTGTGTAAAAAAGAAGCATGGCAAGTTGATTGTTCGAGAAGATTCTGGATGGGACAGTTTCTAGAAAGCCTACATGTATATAAGTGCGACACGAGGGCGTTTCGAAGCCTTTTACAATGGGAATTGCGACTTTACTTGGACATTTGTACATTAACATATTGTAAGGCTGGTGTCTTATAACTGGTGCCATTCATTTGACCCACTGGATTGCGTATTGTGATAGTAAACCTGAAAATGTGTATTTCAATATAATTAATTGATAACTCATTGCTCTTGTTTGGTCATTTCTGTGTTATCATCTGCGTTTCAATTTGGAAATAACCTCGTAACAGAAATCGGGGCTCGTCCGGTATCTGAATGAAGTTGTTGAAAATTTTACATTTGTGAAAAAAAAAGGTGAAAAATGTGTCACTGTTCATTGAATCGATCTCGACAGTTTTACACAGGCTCATTGTGAAAACGGTATCTGTAATATGGAGTTTAAGGTTGAGACATTTGTTGAGTCTCTAAGTGAGGAGAAAATCATTTTTCGAAGAAATCAGAATTGTTAGCTGTAGCTAAGTGTTAGAACCTTTTGCTATGCCTTCAATGAGAAATTAAGAAATTTGCGGAATATGTGCTTTAGAAGGATCGTTTTGAACTAAAAAATAAATATACAAATATTATTTCGAAGAACGAAACAAGTGAGAGAACTAAATTGAAAGAATTAGAAATTCTAAAGGAAAAAGTATTAAAATTGAAAGGTTTGGAAATTCAAAAAGAACATGAAGAGAGAAAAACAAATAATTCCTCTACAAAGATCATAATTTCTTTGACCTGAATTTGAAAATGACAGATTAGTTCTAGATTAGGTTTATCTTCTTGCATTTTGAAAAAAAGTAACAAAAAATCTGAAAAGGTCAAAAGAGCACTTGGTAATGTTAATGCAATATGTATTAAGAGATAAAGCTCTAGAAATCTATTCAGCACTAATACTTGATGTAAGTTCTAATTATGATAAATGAAAAAATAGCTATTTTGAAGGTTTCTCAGCTGGTCCCAGAGGCATAGAGGCCAACGTTTTTGGCAGTCAAAGAAAATGGCTGGTGATACTTACGTGGAGTTATGGTGGAGTTTATCAATGGCTGTTGGTCAGAATTTTGTGAAGTTGAGGCTCCTGTTTTTTTAGTTTTCAAGCAGTGTGTGAATACTAATATCACTTAGTTGGAAGAACAGGAGGTAGAACTATTACACCAGGCTGCATTGGCAGATGCTTACTCTGTTAATCGTCAAGGTAATTTTAGGCAGTGTGATCAAACTCCGAGGAATG
This sequence comes from Haliotis rufescens, assembly GCF_023055435.1. Lineage (NCBI taxonomy): Eukaryota > Metazoa > Mollusca > Gastropoda > Lepetellida > Haliotidae > Haliotis > Haliotis rufescens. The sequence goes on along the minus strand of NW_025963779.1, from coordinate 50,848,922 downwards.
GTCAGGGTAATTGTTTGTCTGGTAAGTCAGGTAAGTCAGGAAAAGTCAACTATTGTATGTAGGCTTTATGCTAATTCGGAATTTGTCTTGAAGAGAGCTGGTGGAATTACAGGTGCACAGACATATTTGGTGTCTCGTTTAGTAAGTTGGTCCGAAAGAATGCACAGTACCTTGCTTGTTGGTAGTGATTTAGCAGGATCCAATACTTTGACTGATCCATGTGTTAGCATTGAGCCAAGCATCTATGACAACGCTGAATCACTTCAGGAAGCAATTCCAGGTATATTTCCTTCTTGTGCTGTGACTCGTTTTATCACGACCTCCCAGGGGATTTCAAAAGAAAATGATACCACTGATGATCTCGATGGTACTTACATGGATCATTCCCTTCAGGCCACCTTTTTCAAATGTGAGAATGTTTCTCAGCAATACTGCTAGAGCGGGCTGATCCTGTATTCTCTCGAATGCAGGGTGACGATCCTGAAATTAAGTGCTTACTGGAAAAGCACTTTCTTCCAATGCTGCTGTAAAGGTACATGTACCTGTTTGTTTCTGCTGAAGATAAGTGGAAAGTTTGACACCAGATCTTTGTTTCACGGATATTGCATAATGTGATTTCAAGTGATGAGTTTGTCCCACGATACTCCTATGGTTGGTCATTTGGGTGTTAATAAATCTTCTACTTAAGTTTATGTTTTTGCGTCAGGTTGGCCACAGTTTTGTAAAATTTGTGTCAGGTGGTAGGAAAACCTAATCAGGAAAAAACCTGCCCCTTTGAAGCCCATACTAGGTTTTGAAGAGCCCTTCTGTCTGGTCATTATTGATTGTGTTGCTCCCTTGCCTGAAACAAAGTATTTTACTCAGTATGTCTTGACAATCATATGTGCTTCTACCAAATTCACAGAAGCCGTAATGATTCCACTTAGTAAACCAACTAGGGCTGTTATCTTTTAGGCATTGATCTCGTTTTTGTCACACAGTTGGCTTACCCAAAGTAGATCAGTCTGATCAAGGACCAAATTCGGGTTGTTTCAGCAGGTCATGAATAATTTTTGAGTCAGGTCAGATTTAGAGCTTATCACAAGGTGTCCCAAGGAAGGCGGAAGCGATATCAGTAGACATATTATATGATTAACGTTAACTGCTTTGGAACTGAGAATGTGTGCGATGAAAGCATCACTTTGTTCTTGCATGCGGCTTGGGAGTCAGTTCAGGAGGGGTACAGTGCCTTTGAGTTGTAAACATGTGAATTTTGATAATCTTGGTCGGAACACTAGCCCTAGCCCTAGGCGTACAAGATCTGTGGTGTTAAAGCAATCTTGATGTTAAATTAGCTCACCTTACTACAGAACAACAGAGACATTTTTTAATCTGGACATTCTTGAGTGCACAAACATATTATAGGTCTTGTTTTGGACCCTCTGTACCCCAAAACTGTGTCTATCAATAATAGTTCATTCACTCTGCGTTACAATCACCCGTAACAACACTATCCACAGTCTCGTTGCCTTCAACCATGAATACTTAAATTTAAAACAGGGTTTTCTCCACAGACATTCAAAATGGTGGCTCAGTATGTCTGTTACTTCAGGTATGTTACATACAAAATATGTTACCCTATTTCGTATCAAAAGCACACGTGTCATGCATTACTCCCAAACTATTCACATATCTCAAGTTCACGGTGTGATGAATTATTGAACTTTCTTGTAAAGTAAGCTGAAAAAGGAAGTAGTACTTGATTATCACAGAGCACTAATTTAAAGCCCAGCACGACACCAATGGTTAAAACAATTATACTCACTGTGTTGGAAAATATATAAAGTGTTACTACTGCGTGAGAGAAAGGTGGCATTTGTTTTCTTTCACCGGTGAAGCATTTTGGATGTCCTCAGCACAGACAGCTGTTAGCGTCAGTCGTTCATAAATATTAAACGCAGATGTCCAGAAACCAGGCTTGATGTCCCTTGAATACTTTCCTTTATACAGTGAATGATTTGGGTTCACGCCGCTTTGAACAGTATTCCAGTTATATCACGGTCAAAAGTGATGCAGGTCTTAGACGTTTACCTATTCGTGAAACCCACGAGTACGGGTATGGCGCTGACGTTCTTAGGAACATAATCGGGGCAAACCGGGATTCGAACCCACGATCATAGATTTCTTGCGTGCCAATGAGACGCAACTCTGAACAGCGAATTGCGGTGCATTATATCACATGGCCACCTGTGCCCACGTCCTTTATATATACTTGTATTTAGACTTTTCTATAGAGACAACTTCCGGAAAGCGAGGGTCCTGAATGAACAAATCCGGATTATTGTTTTAACATTAAAATGACGTATTTCAAATGGTTACTAACAATTGAACATTTTCCCCGACAAAACGGAAACCTGTTTGCAAATGATTGTGATGTATTTTCAATAAATAATCATTTTGCAATCACGTCAATGTATGACGGCTAAATTCTAGTTCACCATTAAGTTGCTCGTCCAACGAAAAATTCAGATCATGGATAATCGACCTTTGATTATTACGTCAACGGTGCCAGCATTCACGGAAATTCCAAGATTTGTTCGAGTTTTGTCCAAAATGCCACGATTTTACAGCAGTGAGGTAATGTTTTAATTATGCTAGGGACATTTATATGCATTACCATGAAACCTCATAAAGAACGATTATATGTTTTGTTGGAGGTGTTAAGATATACCTCTTGTCCTCGTTATATCACTGAACTCTTCTACAAGTTCACTTTTTGAAAAGAAAACATGTGTCATGTAACGTTTGATTACTCACCGCTGAATACATGTTCACTGTTATTATCGAGTAATAAGCTTCACCATTTGATTTGAAGAGATCCTGGAAGACTTCCTCGTTATAAAGCACTACAGAGCCGCCACTTCTTTGTGAACATAATAACATGTGATCACTGGATGCACCATCTTTTATTCTCTGCTGTATGTAGCATCAGAACCACCATTGGATGTGCGTTTGTCACGGGAAAAGTGGGTAGATGTATTGTTAAGCTGCAAAGTAACATCCCGATCCCATTTTCTGCTACATAGACCCAGGGGCCCTGGGGTAGCCTAGTGGCAAAGGCGTCCGCTTGTCACGCCGAAATCCAGGGTTCGATTCTCCACATGGGTATATTGTGTGAAACCCGTTTCCCGCAGTGATTTTGCTGGAATATTGCTAAAACGGCGTAAAACCATACTCACTCACCTACTCACTCGCTATATAGAGCCCCGTTGGGATTCCTGTTAGAATAGGTCTCCATCGACCTATGTTGGTCTCGAGCGGACTTACTGGATTGCGTGGTCAGGCACGGTGACTTCGTAGAATGCGTGTCATCGTATCCTGACGACATGGAACATTGCTCATAATGTCAATCACTTCATTGTCTGGTCCAGACTCGATTATTTCCATGCCGCCATCATATATGTGTAATATTTGTGAAGTAAGTTGTTTCACAATAACCAAAGAAGCCATATAGCCTGTGCACTGCACCCACCCACTCTCTCGGTAACCCTTGGAGAATAGATATTAGAGTGTTGACCCTTAGTTTTGTTTCCGATGTATAAATAAATAAGTCATCCTACCATTAAAACACTTATACACCTTATCTTTACTCCTTTTGCTGAAAATATGCCAATACCACAAATCTTTTTGTACCTGACAAGAAATATTCTCATGATTGAAAGTAAACATACCGCTTTTATGCGCTTGGTACCATTGACCATCGAAGAGAACTAAACCAGGATGCTATTTTGGGTGAGTTCGATCATAGTATATCTATCTATCTATCTATCTATCTATCTTATAATGAAACACGTTGTAGTTGACAAACGGTGGGATAAAGCCAATGTGCGTGACTCAGCTCTTTGACCCATCACGTCGTAGTAACGATGAGTCTTTAGGAGGCTCTGGGCATTACTGCACATTATCCCACCAGGCATTATTACCTCATCTGTCTGAGATCCGTGATAACACAAAGGATAATTATATTCCCAGTGGAGTTCGTATATAACATTCCATACTGGTTAGTGGGGTGTTGTATCAAATCTGACAAAAGAGATATACACAGTTGACATAACTTGGCTTCAAATGTTTTACATTAAAGGGTTCTTGCAAAATTCATTTTAATAGAAAGGTTTATTGTAGAATCTAAAGTATATGGTCTTAATGATTTCCCTCGGGTTTCTAAAAAGCATCTCATCCAATTTCTCATTGACAAACCATGACACACAGTTCGCAACTTCATGGAAGAAACACCGTTATCATTCGAAACTCATTGCATTCATTACTCTGAACACGTTTTTATTCCTTACCCGAAGATGAGCCTAGTTTGATCAAACTGTTCCTTTAATAAGCACTAAAAGCCTTGTGTTTAACAGTGCTCAGTAGCAGCGTCTCTGTTTGCGAGGTAAAAAGCACGCTTGACTTGACATCAAAGAAGATTCTTTATACTTTAGTCAGAGGTGTTTGCTGGTGCAAGATACATTCAACTCTTATTATAAACGTTAGAATCAGAGTTACAAAACACTATTGGTTGCATTGCCTTCATTGTAATAGTGTTGCATTGGTATCAGCATGATGGGGACGTAAATAAACTTGTCCTATTTAAAATAGTTGCAATGAATGGGAAGAAATTAACTGGAAACACATTAGCGTCAGATGTTACTATAATGTGGGAGCTAAACCAAACCATTTGAAAATGTGATATAATGAAGATCAGTGATATATCAGGAATGAATGTTGCCACACTAATAATTTACATCATGATATTTGGTCACTGTATTTGCATCACGTTATGTATTTAAACGCTTCAGTTAAAGCGCGTGATAACAATTAGGGAAAGTTTGCATTGCCCATTATCAGATGTCAGACATTGTTTGTTGCAGAACGAAATAAGAGACAAGTATTTGAACACAAACATGTGTTGGATTGAAATATCTTCACACGTTTGTCAGAGAGAAACACGATTGCATTTATGTAAAATGGTCATTTAACAACTGATCGCAATTTCCTAAGAGTCGTGGCTCTATTTAAAACGCTAAATGTTGATAAAGTTTGTTCTCTCTCTCTCTCTCTCTCTCTCTCTCTCTCTCTCTCTCTCTCTCTCTCTCTCTCTCTCATTCCGTTTTATCAACGTACCCATCCCATCAGTATAAGCCAGAAGTTTCAGGTTTGAAACTCAACTGTAACTTAACCTAATATGAAACCACCAAAGCTTGCAAGAAAATACACCACTCAATTTTAAAATTTCTATGTGCATGTTTATATATTTCGATATATTACAAATCATGGCATAAGGTCCATGTACAAAACCTCCATAACTGTTTCAAGCTTTGTCTACACCATCTAATTTAGTTTGTCTCTTTCACATTGTACTCCTAAAGTAGGGATGTAAGAGTTGCTTAACTTCTCTGATCTTATGATGTCAAATATTTCAAATTCCCAGCATGGAATGGTAATCGGCATATTCCACTTATAAGAGCTGTTTTGTGTAGAGGGCCTGTCAAAAGACATTTATTAGAGTACAAAAGACCGTCGTTTGTTAACATGGTAATCCTAGACATAGGAGTGATTTAGGATGTTTAAATAATATTGTCTCAAAATGAATAATAGTATTGAAACATCTGTTTCTCAGAGATTTGTTTCTTTGACAATCAACTTTATAAAACAATTCCTGAATATGACGAGAAGGAGAAAGAACACATGCGCACGAAGACTGGAAAGAAAGATTATAATAGGTTTTAATCAGCCTTGTTGTGTAAACATTGAAAGTGTTGATAAAAAACCCAACATCATATGATTATGGATGATCGATGATTCAACACATGCCACCCAGTTTATACTGTTGTCGTACATGAGGAATAAACTGGGCATGACAAAGGTTTCAATACCAAGGCTTCTGACCCTTGATCACAAAAACTCCAGACACATTATCTCTCTTTTTGAAGCAGATCCAGCTGAAACATCTAAAGTATTAGGACAAAGTCCATCAACTTACCAGGTGCACCTGCCTTAGTATGTTGTCGCCTTGACTGCATTGCATGACTTTTGGCGCCACAAGGAGGGAGCCTTTTATACCAGTGGGATCCAGGCACTCCAGTCTGTGTGAACCCCGGAGAGAATTATGTAGAAAATAGTCAGCAACGAACGCGATCAACACAGTCCATCATGTTTAGGCTCAGAACAGTTTCAGCCACCATCGTAATCGACCCATCAATTAGCAATCAGGCAAATAAAATACATACATTATTATCAAACTGTTCTAGTATCGATTGTCTTTTGTGGATAATTATACCAGAGGGTATAATTCATTTTAGCTTTGAATATCCATATAAAGGATGGCAGTGTGTTGTATATGGCTAGGGGAATGTATTTACGTTTATTTTCAGTATGTGACTCTACCATCTGATAATTGATACCGTGTGTGTTATCTCTAATTAAACGCATGCTCATGATACAGTCAGATACAGCAGAGATAACTGGTTTTGTTTCTTTTTATCAATTACAACTTGAATTCTTTGTTTTGGAACTTTTTGATTTATTTTCTAATCAATTGTATTCAGCTAAATGTGAATGAGAACATTCCCCCTTCTAGTTATTTTATTATATTTTGGCTCACACCTTATCCTGAAAGGGGAGAAGAAACTCATTATTGAGTTATATTTAAATGAAGAGAGCGTATAAAAACATATCTAGTATTTCGTCTGAAAAAGAGTATAGACAAGTGAAGGGATATTTCTTTGACACTTGGGGAAGTTTGTATTGTGTTTATTAAGACGAGTTCTACCATGTATTTCATTCGAATTGTCTTTGCTTGAGCATTTTGGTGAGGCCCTCAATTTTTGTGCTGTTAACACTTCTTTATAACATTAAAATTTTGACTCAAAGTTGTTTGTGCTATGTACACAATTACAAATACATTATGAGTTGACGCAGGACAGAGGTAACATATTTAGGAAATGGACTTAATTGTACTTATTCAAAATATGTTCACAATGTCAAGGAAACGATCATCTTAATCTTCAACACATTAACTATTTTACTCAGCGTGATGGACAAAATGATATTGGAGTTTTTAAGAATCTTTGATTTAAAAAAACCTTGTTGCTTTGAAAAAAGGGGAAATAGTTCAGCTGAAACTCAAGGGGGTTGAATGTTCTGTTATACAACAGTTACTAATATTATAATTATAGCATGTCAGTAATACCTGTTGATAATGTGGCTATTCAAGACACCTGTCCGGTGGTGATCGCTCTGTACCATAGCGATAATGATGTTACCCAGGGACATCCGATCCTCATTTTAGTAAGGCATTATAGTACCATACGAGAGTGTTGATATGGACGTTTATAAAGATGGAATTATGTATTTGGTTGATAATAATCAATGATAAATAAAAAGAAAGACTTATGCAAACATAATAAAAACCCACGAGAAAGACTAAAGTTTATTCCTAAAGAAAACGTCCTGGAAACTAAATGTATACTTGTCCGGTACTTACCATTTGTAAGTTACATGATACATGGAACCCAACAAGTAACATATAGTTACGTCTACAGCTGGAAAGACTTCAGATGGAGGCAGCACGAATAGTTACAGTTGTTAACAGTCTCTCTACTTTAAACATGACTAGAATCGTCAGGATAACGCAGACGAAAAAGGAAACTCTTTAATTTTTTTTACTTTATTTTGCAATGTAAGAGCCCTTTCATATTTGAAGGAACTTATCCCTCAAAGACCCCCCCCCCCCCCCCCCCCCCCCCCCCCGAAAAAAACAAAACACAAAAAAAACACAAAAACAACAACAAAAAACACATACACAAAACACACAAAAATCAAAACAAATCACACACAAAAAAAGACAACAAAACAAATTAAAAGCCAAGAATCTTGTCCCTCAATGTGTATGGTACACACTCACTATGATTTAAGAACTCTTAAAATGTTTAATTGCCAAAACCGAAAATTGAAAACTATGTGAATCATGTTTTCCTTGATGCGTTTTAAGAAAGTCTTCAAAAGGAAAGGTTTTCCAGTGGAATATTTGTTGATGTGGTTTGTACAGATTAGAGAACAATCAGGTTGTTGGTAAGCCGGATTTATCCTCAGATACCAGATAAATCCAGTTTCGGTCAGATAATCTATTTGTTACAGTAACCATATATATCTGTATTTCGGAGGTAACTGTAAACGTGAGCATATTACCGTGAAGTGGCAGAATAAACAACGTAACACTAATGTTGCAGTTAAACACAACATAAGGTTGCTTTGGGAACATTAAGAACGACCGGACAGCATTTTCGTCGAGTGTGTCATCGACTATAATGTAACACTTTCCTCGTACATATGACCAGTTTTATAAATGTTTAATCCATGTTTCTCTGTGCCCGTGTCATACAGTTCTGTGGTGTGCGGCTGTACCAATCAAAGAGTAAAAGATGAATGCTATATCAGTGTTAGGGACAAGGGCATTTCAGATATCTAACTAATTTGCCGAATCATTATCCCGTTATATGCACTGCATTCATCATGTTTCTGTTGCAGCCGATTGGCTCCATGGTGCCTTTCTAGCCACTAAAAGAACGTCCATTATCAATTGCGTTTACTCCAAGCGATACCCAAACGGACGAGGACTAGTTGTTGTAAACCTAGTTGAGTTTTTTTTGTTTGCCCTGTGTCAGTCTTTGTCTCCCTAAGTAGTACTCTTGTATTCTGTAATATCCCGAACTGCGTGTAATTGTGTAATTCTGTTCTTGTTAATTGACAATCTGTATCCATTAGTTTTGCGTTTATGTCAAAATAACGATTTCCAGAACTGTTTCATGGTTTGGGTTGCTGTGTCTGGTACTTTTGTCATGTATCACTGCCCTATTAGGTTATAAATTGCTCTCTTTTGTAGTTTCATCTTTACTGGAGCACATCTGTTTGATAGTAATTGGTAATCAGTACATAAGTTTTTTTCTGATCTGTAACATTTGTTTGCATAAAAAAATTCTTTCCCTCCAAAATAAGAAATTGATAAGGAAAACATAATGAAAAGGACTATTTAGGTTCACAACATTCGTTCTGTTACTGTTTTGGTTAATTAAAACATGCGTCCTTTAGAATAATTATAAATCTATTTGAAATGTTTCTGGGGCACTAATTACTGTACACTTATCAATTTTGGCACTGAAATTTATTTGAGGAAACCACGTCCCTCTGTTAACAGTGCAGGTAGCAAGAATGTACTTACAAAATCGACAATCATATCTGTCATCGAGTTGCTGAAGAGCTTATAATTGTAGAATAATGCTTCTGGAAAACGAGCCAAAATCTGGAAATCAATGGAAATGATGAAGACGTTTATCCTTGAAAGCCCAGGTCTCGGGGGAGGTAATGTAATAAATACTGAATTACGTGTGTAGTCTCTTCGTCGAAGGTAACTGTAAACGAGGTTAAAAGGGTATCATTCTTTTGGATGACTTAATAACATTTCAGTGCGCCACGGATATAAATACATCTACAGCCTTTTTTGCTTAAAATACATACTTTTAGGAATTGCTCTTGGTCATATGCGAGCTTTCATGTGATTAGTCCATAAAAAGACCACGAAATATTTTTTCATAAATCCTCTCATATTGTACTTACGCAATTCTTACGGCATGATTTTTCTCCCATGCGCTTACAACTGTCGTCTAACCAATTTCCAATACTTCAATATACACCAAACAGTAGCGTCAATGTCGCGTAAAAGAGTTTAAGGATACGTGAAGGTTACTTAAACGAAAAGCTCTGTAGTAGCTCTTCGCGACAACTAGACGTTGAGTTCTGTCAAGGATCTCTACACATCCTGTGTGGCTTCCAACTGACAGTTATTGATTTAGTGCTGTAACGAAATCAACTCTTTCACATTCATTTTCCTGGCCCAATCTGATACTTCCGTACAGCGTATCTTTGATTCAAAGAGCATTGTGGAATATGGATCATATTAATAAATCATAAACATTTATATATAAAGGAAAACAATATAAAAAATTATTCACTTTCACTTTTAAAACACGACATGGTTTACGGGTATTAATATATTCATATCGCTCCCAGAAACTCAAGCCCAAGAAAAAGCGTCGAAATCAAAGTATATATTCCAATGCGTGTTGTAGTTGTGCCAATATCTGTAACAATACCCTTGACCTGTTGAATACAAACATTCCGTGGCTATCGAGTGTTGAGTAGTCAATAATTCTTTATACATGAACCTTTCTGTACGTTCTGTATTCAGATAAGGCGTGAAATGACAGGTTGGTGGAGTTACTAATTCCATCCCAATATCACATTTCATTTTACACATACAAGTATGCCTTCACATCAGGTTTTTAACAACATAGATAAGATGTGATCATGATGTCTCAAGGGCCTTAAATACAAATTTTGTACGTTATCTGTTAATAAGAGTGCATTATAATAAGACACAGTTCACTGTACATAGTTATGTACCTAAGGTGTACCAGGATCCGAGGCACGTGCGTTCGAATGTTTGGCCCCTTATAAAAGCTGACACGTCGTGATCTGGCTGAAATATTATTCGAAATTTGTACTATTATTACAGATTAATATCAAACAATGCAGCAAAGAGGGTTTGGGTGATCATGGCACAGTCAGGCTGGTAAGGCCCATCATCAGCTCAGGGCCCTTGCCTCCTCCAAGCCCAGACAGCAAATGGGACTTCTCCCAGGAACCGCTGCCTGGTCGAACCCACTCAGAAACTTTCTGAAAAGGTGAAGACTCCCCAACACTGCAGACTTCTGCATTCTGTATTCCTGGTAACAAACCCGGGTACACTCCCAATGTCAGTCAACAACAGTACCAAACCTAAGGCATCGAGAACAATGGGGAGTCGGACAACTTGGTACTTGGGATGCAAGCGTGACATTTCAAAAGCGAGGTCCGCATATTTGCCATGTTTTTCCTCAATCTTGTCAATCACATTAGTGTCAAAGGGGACATAAAATTCTGTGCCAAAGTTGGGCATCCACTGACAATGTGTAGGGCAGTCTCATTAAAGTCATTACATAATCTACATTTCATATTCACATTTTGATTTCGAGTTGGAAGTGACTGGTCCTGAGCAGCAAACAGAAAGCCTTCTGTTTCACATTTCAGGCCAGACGACTTCATCCAAATGAAGGACTCTGCTGGATGGCTCATCTTCTCAACACACTGCACATAATTAAACTCGATGTAGTGGTCGTTCAGAAAGCCTCTCCTTGAAAAACTGAGTCTGGGCCGATTTGATATGGCACTTCGCTTGGTTGACACTCATTTCTGTACCGTCCAGCAGTACAGAACCATCAACAAAAAACCCCACCGACATTGAGATTATGTCCCACATCCTGGGCTCGTTTTAGAAAACTTAATCTTCACAAGCTTCACAAGAGGATCATCAGACAAGTAAATGTGTGCAAAAGTGCACAAAACAATTCTATCATGAAGAGCCTCCACATTAATCAAACCACGCCCTCCCACATCATAATTGGTAAATATACTGAACCAAATTAAAAACTTCACAATCCTAAAATCTTAACATTTTGACCAGCTATCATTGTGGGCCCTTATTGTGTATTTAAACAGTAATGACCACGTATTGTCTTCAGATAACACCCGTTTTTGTGCAGGTGAATCGATCAAAATCATGTGCACAGCACTAAAGTGGCAAAAGTGGTTTTTCACGTGCAACTGGTCACGTGGCCATAATACCGCACGTGTTTTCAGCCATACTTGTTAGCAGTCTTTAACAAAAAAAGAAAAACACAAGAAAACAAAAGTGTTTACGGCCATTTGTCATGTCACGCCTTTCAAATGTGCAACGTGAACGTGCTATCGGCATGTTGCAGACGGGAACGTCCGTAGCTGAAGTCGCAAGGACGTTGGGTTGTAGTCGACGGACTGTTGATGATTTACAGACGCGTCTACAGCAAACGGGTACCACCGCTGATCGCCCTCGGCCAGGTCGACCACGTGTTACGTCACATGCAGAGGATCGTCAGATTGTCTTACGTCACCTCCGTAACCGATTTTTGACGGCTACATCAACTAGAAATGAACTGTTTAGGGGTAGACTGAGTGCGCAAACTGTTCGAAACCGTCTGAGAACTGCTCACCTTCAAGCACGACGGCCATACTGCGGACCGATTCTGACTCAATTACACAGACGTCAACGTCAATTGTGGGCACAGCGACAGTTACGATGGACTCAAGTCGTCTTCAGTGATGAATCCCGATTTAATCTTCGATTTGCTGATGGTAGGGCGAGGGTGTGGAGGCGCAGTCATGAACGTTACGCCCAATGTTGTGTACAGGAAGTTGACAGATTTCGAGGCGGAAGTGTCATGGTGTGGGCAGCTTTTTGTGGCAATGCACGTTCCAGGCTTCTTGTCATCTGTGGCAACCTCAACGCTGCTGCTTACCGCGACAAGGTGCTGGCACCTGAACTTCTGCCTTTTATGGCAGCACATGGACCCGGTTTGATCTTCCAACACGACAATGCAAGACCCCACACAGCAATTTTGACAAGGAATTTCCTTCAGAATGCGGGAGTCAACGTCATGGACTGGCCGTCAAGGTCTCCCGACCTCAATCCCATCGAAAAGACATCTGGGATGTTCTTGGAAGAAGTCTGCGCACTCTCCAGAACCAACCATAGAATTTGCAAGATCTTGGCACCATTTTGCAGCAACAATGGCGTCGTCTTCCCAATCATGTGTTCACAAGTATCACAAGGTCAATGCGGAGGCGTTGTGTGGCAGTTGTCAAAGGCACATGGTGGCCATACACGCTACTGAACTTGAAGTCATCAGATTCTCGTGCTTGGGACTTATGATTTAAACTGCTGATGTTATGACCGAATACCGTAGGTGCTTGGAACAAATTATGGTTACCACCGTTAATTAAAATCCTTCTTTTGACATTAATGATTAAAAATTACCTTCTCTGATACATTTGTCCGTTGTATATCATATATGGGATTACTTTTGAAAATGTGCAGTTTTTTTTTTGACTCAGTATATCAGCGATTGAGGAAAGAGCGAGGGTGGTGGGATCTATTGCCTGACATGATACTTCGTGTGAGGGCGTCAATACCCTGAATTTCTAGTTTCGTCCAATCAACAACACCAGAAGAAAAACGAAAGGACGGGCACAGCATAAGTATTTGTGGCTTTGACTTTATAACGGGCGTTCAGCTCTGAACTCCAGATTTCTTTAGTCTACATTTGCACTCTGCCCGAAGTTTGCCATTGATATGGGGGCATTCTGGAGTTTGTCCCTAATCTGCATCCCTAAGTACGTATAGGTCTGACCTTCCACACGATGGTCAATAACTCCTCCTCCAAGTAAACTGACTGATCCTCCCTCTTCTACCTTGCCACGTTTCAAATGAAGACTGTTGCATTTGTCGAGTCCAAAGGACATGCCGATATCATCAGAAAAGGACTCGACAAGTAGAATCTGTTTTTTGAGTGTAGATCCTCCATTGGCAATAACTTTAAGGTCATCCATGTAAAGGAGGTGAGTAAAGGGGTGTTGGGGATCTGTGCTTAGTAGGTCCCGGGCGAAAACCTTCCTCTTTGCTGAGTAATAAGCTTAAAGGATTTAGTGACAAACAGAAAAGCAAAGGGCTAAAAGAATCGCCCTGAATATTCCTCTTCTGGTAGAAATGGGTTCCGAAGTCACCACCTGCCCCTGCGAATACATCTCAAGTTGAGTTGACCATCAATTCATTAAAGACTTGAGTAAAACAAGTAGTCGCTCGGGGAGGTCAATACATTCCAGTGACTTCAAAATCCATTCGTGAGGTACAGAACTTAAGCTTTTCTGTAGTCTATCCAACAATTGATAGGTTACGGTGGTATATTTTAGCCTCTTCAAGGATCATTTTCTGAACTAGTAGTTGATCCTTACAAACCCAACAACCCTTTCTGTTCCCTTTCTGCTCCATGTAAATAAAGTCATTGGATGCGCAGTATGATGACACAATATCTGTAAGACATCCTGTAAATATTTTGTTTTGTGTATTCAGACAAGTAATAGAGCGGAAGATTTTGGGATCAGTCAAATCACCTTTCTTTGGGAGAGGTATTGTTTGACCCTTGCACAACCAAGGCAGAACATCCCCTGTATCCACAAGAGAATTAAAACAGTGAAGTAATTGCATTTGGACACAAGGAAACAGTTTCCAAAACCGGTTTCGAATACCATCAGGTCCTGGCGCCGTATTAGATTTGGACTTTTTAATTACATCTTTCAGGCAATCAGGTGTAATGAAACACAACAATGGTGATTTTATTTTTCGCGTACACAATCATTATATTCCTCTAGCCATGGTTCCTCGAGGTTACAGATGCCGGGCGTAGACCACAACTGTTTCCAAAACCTTTCACTGGAATCCATGGTGGGTCTTTTCTCATCCCATTGGATGTAGTAAGTTGCCTGTAAATTTGTTTTTCAATAGATTTAAACAATTTGTTTTGTCTGATGAAATTATTTTTCTTGTCCCTCTTTCTTTTTCTTTCTGTCCAAACCTTTATTTTTGCTTTCAGAGAATCAAGAATTTGATTTAGAATCTTCTCTTTTGTTGTCTTGTATTTTGTTTTTAAAGTTTTTTTAAAAATAATTGATCTTTGCCGTTTTGACATTGATTGCCCTGAGGAACGTAATTTTAGGCAAAGTTCTATCCAGGATAAGTCTTTCCTTGTTACATTTAGTTTAGAACCGGTTTTTCTTTGGAAGATTTTGTTTATTACCCTTTTGTTGTTCATTGTCTTTGGAAACTGTATGGAGTTCCTCCAATGTTCGAGCAGCAGCATACACGCAGCAGTTGATGTCATGCGAGGAACAGTCCGCATTCATTTAATTTATCAATTTCATTCTGTGGAAATGATTTATTAAAATGTTTGATTTGGCCTCCGTTTCTCAATCAGTAAATCACAGATTTGATTATAGAATGACATAAACAAAATCTACAAAGGATCATTAATAAGATCATTGACAAAAGAGGGGTCGGAAGAGGGAGCAAACTCAAAATCTTCAGGGCAACCATCAGGAATTTCATATTGTGACAATTTCATCAGGCAATTTAGGACGAATAATGCGAACGTTCATTTGTAATTTCGGGTCTGCTTCTGTTGGAACTGAAGGTTCATGCAAAGGCGCCTGACGAGTGTTTACTATTAGCGCACCAGGTTCACGGCGCAAATATAATTTTAGTTTCCGGAGCCTGTTACGGATGTTCTGTTCTGTGAGATGTGCATACACTGGCATGGCTTTTTCCCAATGTTGCTTCAACAATTTGCCATTAACTCGTGGTATTTCTGGCCACCCTGTTGCTTTCGAACACTCAAGAAGTGTGGACTTAAGTTGTTGCGTCCAAGATATTCTTTGGCGGGTTCTGTGCCTCCCCTTGGGGCAAGTCCCATCTCCAGTTTAGTTGGTTTGTATACCGGAGGGAGGCCGACTGGGCTGCGCAGTTGTAAATTGAATGTTTTCTTGGCTTTCTGTAACCCAGATTTGAACCAGTGTCGGGGGGTTAGCCCTGGGTGATGTACGTTTAGTCCAGGGGAATAAATCCTCCCTATTTAGGCCCACCATGGAGAGGCGTACATCATCATGCCCTTATTATTATCATTATTATTATTATTATTATTATTATTATTATTATTATTGTAAAATGATCATTACAATAACATTTTCTACTGGTTATAGGCACCTTTGGACTAACATGGTAGCCTATGTAAGATAAGGGTAGAGGTGAGGTAAGGTGAAATGGGGTTTCATGTCGCGTTTAAGATTACTGCACTTCTATAGCGACGTGCATGCATGTGCGTGTGTGTGTGTGGCTGCTTGTACAAGTCCTGACTAATGCCGATTTCATAGTGCTAGCCTACTGAGAAATCACACTGCAGTTTAACATGGATACACCACTCAGACGTCCATATGATCGATTAATCCACAATTAAATTATGTTTAATAACATATATTCCGATGCTGTTTTCATGTGGTGTACATGTAGCTTGCTAGACTCGGTCAAATTAAATACGCACATTCGAGGGTCATGGTGCAAGACTTCTCCACCATCTATTGTCCGTGTTCATTCTAGATGTTGTAGCAAGTGTCCTTCATTGTGGCTGCTTGTACCAGCCAATGCCAGTTTTTAGTGCTAGCCCACTGAGATACCATGTCACTGTTCTAACATGGATATCCCAATCAGACAAGGCACACTGACTGCGAGCCGACCGGTCTTTGTTGTAGCCTTTTTATGCATAGCGCCCGGCAGGGTAACAACCCATGTTTTAACGTCTTTTGTTATGACGCGGCCTGGGATCGAACCCTCGACCTTCTGCTCTCCGGGGAAACGCTCTAGCCACTAGACAACAGAGGCGGTCAATATGATTAGAAATATTACATAAAAGCATTGATGTTAGGACCATTAAAGACTGTAAATATATATATTTTTAGCGTTTAGTAGGTATAAGAATATACATTAGTTATTTTGTGATGGAATACTGTATTTAAATTAAAATAGAAATTCGATATCTCTCTCGACACTCTCCTTCTCAGAGTTCCATGCGGCCAGCATAGTACATGTACCTCTGCCATAGGCAAACTTCATGTGACTTTTCGTCACATCTTACAGAGTCCATTTAAGATAGTGGATACGTTGTTTTTTATCGTTCGACAAATCTACACATCTAGATAAACATATGTCATAGAATTGTTAACTTTCATGAAGAAAATATCATAAAACGTGAAAAACTGTTTCCATGTGCATAGTTATCCTTCGTTAACATTGGTTGTACGGTTCCATGTGCTTTCATCGAAACCCAACGGAGAGCTAGCGATACGGCCACTTTGATGTATAAATGCATATTGTCATGCACCCCACTATTGAAGTTGTAATAGCATATCTATGTAATTATGCAAAACAATGAGTAAGGCACATCGAAAGGATTGCATGAAGCCAGTCTGTTCTGATTTCAGAATAAGCGCGTTGGTTTTCAAAAAAAGAGAAAAGTTCGGTCACGTAATATGCAAATTACCCTTAGGCAGTGGTGTGATGCTAAGTCACAACTGCGCTGGAGTATGCTCTCTCGAGTAAAACAAGACATTATGCTGGAACTACGTTCAGTCTGCCTCCATGACAACATGGTTCAGAGAAAGATGGTGAAGGGTAACACCAAAATATATTTTAATTCCCTTTGTCTTTTCTGATCAAATTTGACACTTTCACTCAATGCTTTCACTTCATCAGGTCACTCGATAAGGTAAACCTGTTATTTGAAAAGAAAATGCAATTACCATAAATGAATAGTGTGATAACCTAATCCGATAAACATGGTATCACGATCCGATAAATATGCAAATGAGTCACCTATCAGGAACTATTTTTAAGATCCATACATCTGTAAAATGTTTGCTTGCTCAATGAACAAGTGTATTGATAGGGGTTTCCCGTTGTGTGGGTGATTCTGCAGGCAAACATGGCTACACCTCAGTTGACGTTATATGATAAATGAGGTGGTTCATTCAAACACAATATTTAAAAATGACATTATGATAAAGAGATGTTTTGCCCTCGTATGTTTCCGTGTCATAAATATAAAAGGCAACACACTCAGCTAATAATCTCTGTATAATTATTCACTATGTACTTCCATCACAATGTATGTTTGGGTTTAAAACATACTTCTACAGAGACAGACATGCTCTTATTTCACCTTACACTGAGACACAACTCTTTTTTTTCCAATGAGCTGGTGTAAATAGACCAATCCCATGTCCCTCCTACTGTCTGGGTTCATTTGAAGTTTCCACAGTTGGGATCCTGGCTAAGCACTGACCGAAATGTGGACCGGAGTGTCACAACGGATGCTGTATCATGAACAGTGGCATCTCAGTGGTGATTATTGCTCATTATTATACCTGAATTCAAACACATCACAATGTGAGTGAGTGAATGTTATTTTATGACGCACTCGGCAATATAGCGGCATGTAACTAATATTTCTGGACCAGGCAAACCGGTCACTGCAATTAATGCCACAAAACTCTTTCCATAATCAGATGAAAGGCCCATTGTAAGGATTCCAACTATATCATAAGCATGTATTTATGAATCATTATCAACTAGTGATGATACCAGGTGTTCACGAAAAGGTGAGCGTATCCTGACTCACTGGTGACACACGTCACAAGCACATTCAAAGGCAAGTCAACTATTCACCTGAACAAACATGGGAACATATAGCACAAGTCAAAATTGGAAATTGAGTCGGACATAAATTTTGTCACTGATGCTTCAAATTTTGAAATGTCCTCCAAATGGCTGCCATAAAACGTTTACAAAGCTTTACTTAGGCTTCCACATAACCACAAATTTCCCTTGTTTTCATTTTGCCAATCCGAGAAGAATTCTTACTCGTATGCATTAAGAAACAGTTCAGCAAGGAGGGCCGGGGAGCCGAAATGGTGCCGGTCAGGATGCCTACTTCATGTGTAAATATTATCCTATCCCGAGATGTCATACAGATGTATCTATGATAATTTCCAGCATGTCACATATTGTTTACTCAGTAAGCCGCAGAGGAAATCTGCTTTAATTTTGGAAAAATCGTCTCGGAACTTGGAAGATAGTGATGTGACAGTGCAACTTTGTGTTAGTGACAAATGCCCCATGTATCAAGGAATGAAGTTTTGCCTAAAGTTTGACTTGTGCGATAATGGCATACGAGGTATGAGAAACGATTCACGCCATCGGAGTACGATGACACGCAATGAACCAAATCACTGATCCTGTCCATCCGACTCTCATTCTTGGTGCGTCTTACGATAAGCATGAAATACCGGGGACATATAGCATGTTTACACTGTCGATACTGGCTTGCCGTACAGGCTGTCATAAAATGTTTGTAGTTCATTCTCTCGCTAAAATAAGACACCTGCGTTTTTCCGAGTGAATGCTCCTTCATATATATGGTTCATACATATAAACCAAGTAATCATAGTGAGTGAGTGAGTATGGTTTTACGCCGCTTTTAGCAATATTCCAGCAATATCACGGCGGGGGACACCAGAAATGGGCTTCACACATTGTACCCATGTCGGGAATCGAGCCCGGGTCTTCGGCGTGACGAGCGAACGCTTTAACCACTAGGCTACCCGACCGCCCACCAAGTAATCATAAAGGTACATACATAAAATGTACGGTTGTATCTGAGCAACCATCACGATTGTTTTACTCGCATTCAAATATCAGGTAGTTACCTTTGTTTGATATCAAACGATCCATCTTACAAACTCCTTCAAATCGGATCTTAGTTCTCGCTACCGCTAAACAAAGATCTGAGGACATCCCATTACGGGTCACGTCAGACCGACCTTGCGCGAACTTTGACCGACCAATGAAATGACTGACAAGAAGTCGACATTAGCCAATCAGAAGGCAGCTTTCTTCGTGCTTTTCGGCACTAATTGGCGATTACGCTTCGAAACATTTTGACAAATTCTCGATAGAAAATGTGAAACCTTAACAAAAAAACGTTCTGGAATGGCTAATAGATGGTCTAGATTATATGGACTCAGTCATTTAATCCTTAAAGTTTTCGAGGTTGCATTATTAGAAATCACATTCGGACTGTCACTTTCATGATCTGGTAAGCGACGCTCTGATTTGTCGGATGAAAGGTCGTTCGGACGTGATCCCTAATGGGATGTCCTCAGATCTTTGTCTAGCGGTAGCGAGAACTAAGATCTGATTTTAATGAGATTGTCCATCTTATGGATGTCATTTTCATAGATAGTACTTGTTGCTACCCTAACTGGCGACTGTTATTAACAATAAAGGTGATAAAACAAGGCGTGGTCGTCTCGGTGTCAGTATTATGTGTCTGAGTTGAGTATCAATGTAAGAAAACAGTGAGCTAGCACTATAAAACCGGCACATGTCCGGAAGTATTGAAGAAATAACGAAGTTCATACACGTGCATGCATGTCTACGTCGTAAAGAAAGTGAAATATTCTTGAACGCGGCGTTCCATTTCAACTCACCTCAACTCAACTCAACTCCAATCATAGGATAAAATAAGGAAGTTCACAGTGACCTTCACCTTCATTTCTACTTCTAAGTTTGAGTTAATGACAAATCATTTGAAGCACCCCAATAGTTTCTGGCTCTTAGTGTTTCACATGCTAAAACACATCTATTATAGTTCAAAATGCAAAGCCTTATTGCTCCTTATCTATAACAAACCGGAATGATTGCCGACGATATGTCTGCAAATCTAGATATCACTTTGAAAATAAACACTTAACGTTCTATTTGACAGCATAGTATCAGCTGCAGTGATGGTGACATGTTGAGTGATATAATTGAAGCATAACATGAGGATATACTTGCGTGCAGAGAACAGATTTTGTCTTATTTTGATAACGCTTAGGTTTGTGATGTCTTTGATATTCAAATGGCGCCATGGCTTACCAAAATAATCAAATCAAATGATTATTTGTTCAGCTTGTAAATGGTACTGAATGCCTACTCCAAACAGAGAAATTGTTATTGTGTCATTATACCAAGACAGATGATCAATTAACAATTGCGAAATTGTTGTTAATTACCTCCTCATTCATGGACATGAGGAAACTCTCTTGATACTATATCAGTGATGAAAAGTTCACTACTAAATGTTTATTGGAACAGAAAACGAAGAACTGTTGTGACCGCAGCTTCAAATCTGTTAATATCTGAAGATAGAACTGCTAGGTAATTCAATTTAATAAGTAAGAGATACTACACACATATCAGTGTATCAGTCTTTAAAACATTTCCTTTTCGGAAACATGGATACTTTACTCACGTTACATACATATAAAGAAACGGTTACAATTCGAATTGTTAAACGTTAACTTTTCCCTTGACCACCAATGCGTGCCTTTTAATGTTGGTTCCACTTATTCCCTGGTTTAGTGTAGTTACTCTCTGCACTGCTATCAGGGACTGGTTATTGCCATATAAATCGATAACAGGCTTGGAATCAACCAATATTGCGTTCAGTGCCACTGAATAAACCAATATCCGGATCCAAACCTCCTCATTTGTTCAGCGTTTACTAGGTTTTCTAAGGAAATGCGAGTGGTTTGTGGCCATTTAATTCTGAATTGTCACTCTGCATGCTACATATTTTATGACGTCTTGGTCTTTGATCCAGCACGGAGACATGTCGACTGTTTCTTCTCTCTCAGTTCCTCCCTTGATAGCTTTTGTTATTGCTGGAGTAACCCATGTCAGATATGCACAATTAATTTTCATTTTTTGTGACTGATCGGATTTTGGAGGATAAAGGAAGCTGTTTCTTTTTGCAATTCTGCACATATAAACCTGCATAGATGAGTATTTGTTGTCATGAATACATGCATATTACGCTTAAAAGTAAAGTAATACATACTTGGACGAGCGCTCGTCTACTATCTGGAGGCGCACAAATCAATACTAATGCCATTATATCTGCAAATAGAGAATAGAAGTTCTTGGTGATCTGCTTTATGACGCTCACTCATAAAGACGTGGATAGGTATATAAAATTTGTAAATTTCAAACACATGAATGTACAAATATACCGCTACTGATTCGGTCACCAGTTCACTCTCAGTACACGATTCTACCATATTGCCACTTAATGCCTAGACACAATAGGGGTTTCGGGTTAGCTTCGTGGTTAAAGCATAAGTCGAAGGCCTGGGTTCGATTCACGTCATAGTTATAATGTATGGAACCCATTTCTTGTGATAGCTGTCGCCATATTGCTGGAATATTGCCTAAAGCGGCGTAAAACACAAGTCACTCACGCGAAGGCCCGAGTTCCATCATTAAGTTGGTGCAATGTGTAAAACCCATTTCACGAGAGCCCTGTCGCCACATTCATGAAAGTATGCTTAAGGCGGCTTAAAACCCAATTCGCTCACTCACCCGGAGTAAATCATGCTTTTGCGACCAAGGGAAAATGTTAAATGTCAGCTGTTGTAGAGCGTTATACAGGCGCCAACAGTAATACTTGTTGCAGATCGTTCCCCTTCTTTTTGAACGATAGTTTCATAATATACGTTAATCTGTAATTCGAAAACCAAGCTGCTATATTCGCCTAAAAGAGAAAAATATGTAATTGACTACTATATATTGTCACGGGCCATGCATAAGGCCTTGCAGTTAGGAGAATGATAGGAAAGTGTAAGCGTAACCTGCATGGTGCATACCTTTGATACATTGTAGCATGTGCTTGCTATGGAAATCGCCTCTCTGCGGCACCACTCTAACGTCTTTGTTGAACATACATAATGTCCCTTGTCGACAGTTTACAAATTCCTTATTCATACAGTGTTTCCTTAACTCAGACACTGCAAAGTGTATACATGTTTTGTAACACGATTCTGTTGTTTTCGTATGAAAGAGCTATTTGTCAAGACAAGGCCCTGTAAACACCGTACTATTTTTAAATAACTGAACCAGCTGAGGGTGGTGTATCGTCAAGCCTGAGTATCATGTCATTATGCATTGTAGGTTATTACAGAGTACAGTTGATGCCACTCAGGGGTAGTGTTAGGCGGTGCGTAGAAGAATAGATAAATATTGGAATAGATATCTATTGTAATGAGGTGATGGGATCAACGACCTGACTGTTGCTCACGACTACCTTGCTGTACATGCAAGTTATGAAAGATATTGTAATAATGGTGCACAGCATTTGGGCTTTGTGACTACATTTCTTTAGTGATATATGCCTGCATATCATTCCACACACCGATGTATTGGCATCAGTAAGAATGTCGCATGTTATAACTTGGGGTCTATGCTCACTTGGTGATTTAAAGCGCCACGATTACGATTGGTTTTGTTTTAATTCTATAATTCTTGATACTTAGTTTGAAAGCATCATAGACATGCCACAGTGTAAATGCTCCAAGTTGTAAACGTCTAATATCTGCGTCACTTATGGCTTCTCACACAGTGTTCTATGACTGGAGTTATACTGTTTAAAGTTGACACAACGCAGACACCTACCCATGCATAGTTTATTGATCAGAAAGATGAAACTACCTTTTTAGGGGCGGTTGGGTAACCAAATGGTTAAAGCGTTCGCTCGTCACCCTGAAGACCCGGGTACGATTCCCCACATGGGTACAATTTATGAATCCCATTCATGATGTCCCCCTGTGTGATATTGCTGGAATATTGCTAAAACGAAGTAAAACAATAATCACTCATTCACTCTACATTATTATTGTGCTGTGATGGTGAACGGCCAAAGCAGGAATAGATCCCCAACACTGTAGCCTGGCTGATTGCGTGTCATCGTCAGAGTATGTGTTTATGTATTCAGTCACTGGTGTGTTTGTTATTTTGCTTACTGCAGAGTTAAGAAAACTCACCAGCCAATGTCTCAGAAGGACACAACTTACTGTTATGTGCATTGTGGTGCTTATAAAATTGGGTAGGTGAATGTTATTAGAGCTTTATCGTAGTATTACCATGAACATTTGTAATCTATCACATACATTAACTCAAGAAAAATGTGTTTCATCCCTAGAGAGAAACTGTATTCTGTATTCTGATGACAATGCGGCTTGGTTATATTTCAACGTCATAACAATACCCGCAGTTTCTTTGAAATGTATACTTGTCCTCAAATCTTAACTTGTAATCATGTATATAATGTGCGTCTCTTATATTACCTTGTAGCAGCTCAAATAATACTTTGTATCTAGGTACACCCACTATGCTGCTTAGTTTGTGTCGGTTGTGTTTTTTTCCTTTGGCCTCTATTATTGTAGAAATATAAGATTAATAACAATCACTATACTGACGCTGCTAGACAAGACAATTAGATGGATGAATAAGTTTGTAACAAAATGAAATATCAGGTGCACAATTTCTCATATAATGTTACATTAATGCCATTTCTGACATCTTTCAAGCTCTTCTTTTAAATGCCATCAAACAGATAGAAAGGAAGAAGCGGATATGGACACCGAAGAATCATTTATAGAAGAAAAGGATAAAAATAATTGATGTTGTCTTCACGCGGCAGGGGTGGCGGGGTAATAGGGGGAGAGTCTTGAGCAATGGACGCAAAACATGTTATGCAAAAGGTTACGGCATCAACGCAAATGTTAACAGGGAAGTACTGACCATCAAACATTCGCTGACAATTCTCTGACAATCTGATGTAGTGAAATCATTTAGGCTCATCTTGATCAAAATATACTACTCTACCCTTTCAAACACACCCCAACCACCATCAGCTTTCCTCACCAACCGTGCCATGCACCGGGATTTTACGTTACATTTGTAGCATTGAACTCATTACTTTTTTCTAATTAGTCATCATACCTCACATTGACCGGGAAGTATAAACATATTCAAGCACTGCCTTGTTGAAAGTGTGTTTGTTGTTTGTTGTTTAACGCCGCACTCAACAATATTCCAGCTATAAGATGGCGGTCTGTAAATAATCGAGTCTGGACCAAATAATCAAGTGATTGACATCATGAGCATCGATCCACGCAATTGAGATACGATGACATGCATCAACCAAGTCAGCAAGTCTGATCACCCGAATACATTAGACGCTTCTTACGACAAGCATAGTCGCCTTTAATGGCAAGCATGGGTTGCTGAAGACCTATTCTACCCCGGATGTTCATGGGGACCCTTGTCGAAAGAAAACCATACAATATTAAACTTCATCTAGAACTGATGAAGACGTTGTTTCATTGAACGTCCATGTCACCATGTCCCAACAAACACACTTAATTATTGACCGACTGTGACTCCTTTTACCAAAAGTACTCAGTTCTGAGGGGTCGATATTTTATTAGCTCGATTCGTCAGGCGTCTATAGACCTTACGACACCGTCCACCAGGTCGTCTTGTTAACATTTTTAATACTTGGATAAACATTGATGTGCTATGAGCAAATGAGGTTCATGTACAATCGCTCATAGTAGACAGGTCACATGTGGTCGCCCGTCACATCGATCAATAGTAATTAGGTCGGATGTGACATGAACAGGCCAGATACTACGTGAAATTTGGTTTCCGGGTGATAACTTAACCAGGTGACAAAATAATGAATTTGAATCATATGCAATTATTTATATAATGTATATCATTTAGAAACAAAGGTCAAGCTCGATAGACCACACTGACGGTGAATAATACGGAGGCCAATTTCTTTCTTGAAAGCGAGTAACTGAAAAACCTGAATAGAGCCTTCTCTCTCACACTTCCTTATGCTTACCCATTTCGTGAACACTTGGTGTCATCACTGATTTTCAATTGGCCATTCACATAATTTTCACAGCTATTTTGCCCTTTGCGCCAAATGGAATCTGCGGATAATCCAGACAGTTTTTTGTCTCTTGTATGTATGTTTTATATTCGTATAAGAATAACATTACGGAGACATTAACATTTATAGTTGAGTTCTCAACGTTTTGGATGTAGCTTTTGAAAAAGCATTAATTCTTGTAGATTACTGGTATAATTCCTCTTTGTTTTGCGCACATGATACATTCATTTTCCACCAGTACGTTCCCCTACCATGAACCCGATCATTTGCAGCAGGCGAAGTAAGGTTGACAAGACACATCTTTACATATGTCTAATGCAGACAGTATTATCTATTTGTTTCCCTTTATTGTATTGATTGGAATCTTTGATAAACATGTTATCAAATTCAAGTAGGACATATAACATTAACCTTATTTTTACCTTGGATACCACTCGAGGGATTACATAGTCAGCAGACAGGTTCTGATTAAACGGGTAAGCGGATAAGACAATAGACTTTGTACATTGTCATGTTGATATTCTCCAATGATTCAATATGCATCCTGTGTTCAACTGTTTACGGTTAATTAATGATGATGATGATGATGCTGATGCTGATTTAACGAGCGCTTCCTGAGGACCCGATTTCGCACTCGGGATACGATTCATGCTCAAATATTTGTTTTCGGAGCAATTACATTTTGAAATTATTCTTTTTACCGATTCCAATATGCATCTTTCAACCCCCTTAGATACACTATGCCAATTAGTGGACATGTACTGGCAAAATAAAACGACAAGTTCACCAAATGTAGATAAACACTTCCCGATCAAAGGGATGTAAAAAGGATGCGATTGTCTTGGTGTTTGTCATCACAACCAATTGCCTAGGTGACATATTTGTTGAGCAATATCTTCGTTAAGTGACATTTTGACATATTCAGTGCCTTCTATTGTCTGGAGCGACGATGGCCGATACCCACGATGACAAACAGAGACGGTTAACGTCATAAAAGAACAGCATTGCGTACACCCATGGGACCGTTAGACTTCAAATGCCAAGTCAATTGATTGACTCATCAGAGGAAAGAAAGACAATGTTCTTGTCCCCAAGCCAAACTATTCACATACTGAGCCAGCTACGGGGATAATGCTTAGCAAAAATATAAAAAGCGCATACTATGCACTTTATTCACCATGAAATAACTGTGTACTGTGTCATAAATATTCAATACTATCGTTTGCTTTATCCACTCATCTTATTTTAATGTTCAAAACATATATGTCTATGTATTATTCTATATCGCTGTAATCAATGGCACGAAGGGTATAGTTTAACCATATTCTATCCTGGACACACACAACAAAGGCCAACCAGATCGTCAATGCCCAGCACGTTTTGGAATCTTATTATAGTGTCAGTAGAATGTGGAGATAGCATCTGTCTGGTCAGAGGAGAATTCAGAATCTCACATCCCCGATAACGTAGACCCATGGAGCTGTCGTAGTGTGAAATGTATGAAAGAAACACAGGATAAGGTCATTGCAGATTGCAGCGACCATGTTTGATGTAACACATGGACATATCACAAGTACAATATGTCTCCTCATGGACGCGCTTATCAGTCAGCTGAGTATTATAAGCGGATGATAATATGAGCTACAGTGTCAGTGAAAATGCACAGTAGTCAGAGCTTATCGATAGTAATGGTTTTGCATGTATGCCCCTATTGTGTAGTATATGTTTGAAATCAATGTCAGTGAAGTATTCATATTCTGCTAACATATCAAGATAAGAAAACATCGCCCCGAGATGATAGCGATTTATTCCTTAAAACATGCGTATATTTATTTGTTTAAAGCTTGTTGAGCGCAATCTACATCAAAGAAAAGATCTTGAAATGAATAACAATGCAAAACATTGTCAAATGAGATAAGTGATATGTTATCCTTATTCGCGAGTCCAGAAACACTCAGGACAGTAATATTTGCGCAAGACTATATAATACTAATGATTTTTTTATGGAATTCGTGTACAAAAGCGGCGTAAAACCGTATTCACTGACTGACTGACTGACTGACTGACTGACTCGATGACGTGGTTGAATGCATGTAATCTTATCCCAATGTCAAGGATCGATGATCATGTCAATCACTGTTAAAACAAGAAAAAGAACTGGCACAATGATAGTAGGCGATTTGTGAAAATAACAATAAAAGCTTGTTAATTGACATGTGTGTAAGCCATCAACATTGTTCAATGTTATTTTGAATCACAAATGATATCTTTCATTTTCGTTTCTACTTAATACTGTGTTATGATCACTGTGTGGTTTTGTCTGTGAGTCACGTTTAGATCTAGATGACTTGGTAAGAGAATGGTTTTACGTCGCTTTTAGTAATATTCCAGCAATATCACACCAGACAAATATGATCACACACTGTACTCATGAGGGAAATAGAACCATTTCGGCGTGACGAGCGAACGCATTAACCACTAGGCTACCCCACCCTACCCTACATGAGAGCACATGTGTACTATACGTATATAATGGCTGGTTGTTTGTCGGGTTTTTGTCAGTTGAGACGGATTATTTATGACAGCACACTTGAGTGTAGCATCAACATATTGCAGAAACGTGCTCAGGCCAGTGAAGGCGATGTCAGGCTAACTCTGAATGGTGATAAATGATGTGTCTAATCAAGGTGAAATATATGGCAGGTTTTTCACACATCCAATACAAATGTAATGTTCGACTACTGATGAAATTCCCTTACACCGTAATCAATTTCAATGTATCCCTTTTTCCCTCAACGGATTTAAGAACGTGCACATTATTTATTTTTCCGCGGGTGTCGGTCACACGAGGCGGGATCTGTCCTCCCATAAAGGACAATCTTAAACTACTTGGAAGCCAAAGAGTCTGAAGGTTTGAACTGACGAAGTCAAACTCTACAGATCTTGGCGCAATGCTTACATTCTGTTTCGAAGACATGTTCAACATTCCGCCGTCATCATTTGAAATGTTTATACATTAATATCCACCTTTAACAGTCTAATTTCCTTTTCTCCGTATCGTAAACCTTCAGCTGGTTATGAGTTTTGCTCCGGCAACACGCGCCAATCGAGTTGTCACTGAAGAGCTCCAGGGATAGCTCGGATCACACAGGAGTGAAACTAATTAATTATAATCCATCTAGATTCTGTTCATAAGTAAAATAATAATCTTTTGTAAATGTTTTTAAAGTTTGTAAAAGTTTAAATGGTTTAAACAAGATGACTGTAACTTCAAAGTCAGGAACAGACTTTATTTGTTATTCCCTTCGTTGAGATGTCACCAAAGACTCAACTTCATGTATTGTTCCTAAATGCTGGACATTGACAAATCACCCAAAGCTCGTTTCCACAGATTTTTCCCAAGTAGCTAAATTTGGTGGTAACCTAAGACTCGACTCCACACCTTGCTCCACGTATTTGTTCCCAACTAGCCGACTTGGGGGGTAACCCAAGACTCGACATCACGTACGGGTATTGCTCCAACGTACTTGACATGGCCACCCACCAAGTAGTTGACATTGAGTTGTCACCCAGTGCTCCATATGCTATTCTCAAGTACATGTAGTTGACATTGAGATGTCACCCAATGCTCCATATGCTATTCTCAAGTAGTTGACATTGAGATGTCACCCAGCGCTCCATATGCTATTCTCAAGTAGTTGACATTGAGATGTCACCCAACGCTCCATATGCTATTCTCAAGTAGTTGACATTGAGATGTCACCCAACGCTCCATATGCTATTCTCAAGTAGTTGACATTGAGATATCACCCAACGCTCCATATGGTATTCTCAAGTACATGTAGTTGACATTGAGATGTCACCCAATGCTCCATATGTTATTCTCAAGTAGTTGACATTGAGATGTCACCCAGCGCTCCATATGCTATTCTCAAGTAGTTGACATTGAGATGTCACCCAACGCTCCATATGCTATTCTCAAGTAGTTGACATTGAGATGTCACCCAACGCTCCATATGTTTTTCCCAAGTAGTTGACATTGAGTGGTCACCAAGACTCCACAGGTTTTTCCCAAGTACTTGATATTGAGTGGTTACCAAGGCCTCCGATATTGTTCCCAAGTACTTGACATTGAGAGGTCACCCACGACTCCACAGATTGTTCCCAAGTACTTGTCATTAAGAGGCCACCAAGACTCGACTCTACACAATGCTTCCAAATAATGCTCAGTGAGTACACTCCAACCACCAACCGCCAATAGCACTTCTCAAAAATGCCCATTAATATGTTATATTTCCCGGTTTAAAATCCGCTTTAAACATTGCAACATGCAAACACGTGAGGCACGAAACATGTCATTTTTAGAGGGGTGAGCTTGGGGTTTGCTCATAAATGTAAGAATGTTGTATAGGTATAATTTTCATAGGTAACAGGTCATCTTTAAAATTTCAATATTTCAATCCTGATTGGGGAATTACTTTTGCTCATTCAAAACTCAAAGATTATGTTAGTTACACCCTGTGTTGGATTCACTTATCTGGCAGGACAACCATCAGGAATCACATATGGGGAACCACAGGGCCACACTCGGTTTTACAGTTTAATCAAGACAGTGGTTAAAACCTTTGTCTTTACGTTGCATGTCTGGCAATGCAGATAACACCAAAACACTGGAATATTTATACATTTCCGGAAATATTTACTCTTGCTCCCGTTTAAGGAAGGAATGACCAGTGAGCTGCTTGTATTGAATGACTTTCATGGCCCAGTGTGCGTCCAAAAGTTGCCATCCAATGCGAACACCGAGGTATAGTTAAGTTGTATTCTGGTGAAGTAGTTACACGCACTACAACATCTTGTTATTCTCCAAAGCCGGAGCTGTAAAGTGTCGCACACTTATGGCCATCCCATTGACAACATAAAATGTTTCAGATTATAAAATCAAATCACACTTTCTAAGGAGCTGTATGTACATCCCTTGCGCCCTTGAATGGTTCTCTGGTTTGAGCGCTTTTAAAATGCCAAAACTATTAATATCCATACATATTTTCTATGCATAGTTTGAGATACATGCGAGAGTGAATAGGAGTAGAAATAGAAGTAGTAATACTGTAGAGTTAATATTTTTTTATACCTCGTAAAGTATATTTCACGTAAAAATGGTAAAGTATATTGTGCCTTCATTGACTTTCGTAAGGCATTTGATATGGTGAACAGATCAAAGCTTTTGTATGTGATGCTTCAAAATGGTATTCATGGTAAATTTCTCACAGTCATCAAAAGTATGTATGAAAATGTAAAAGCTACTGTAACATATAACTACCGTAGAGATTAACAGACTATTTTGTGAGTGCTTGTTGTGTGAAACAAGGGTGTACCTTATGCCCCGTGTTTTTTTTCGCTTTTTATTAATGACTTTGTAGCATATTTAGATGGTATATTTGATGATGGTATATTTATATCTGAACACGTCTTTAACATAAATGCACTTCTATTTGCTGATGACTTGGTTCTTGCTTCTGTTTGTGTCATTAAGCTCCAGAGGCGCCTTGATGCTTTATATTTTTACTCCCAAAACTTGGGAATGGAAATTAATACTGAAAAAAGTAAAATTATTGTCTTTAAAGGGGCCATTTATCAAAATATGAAAAATTGGTATTTTGATGATGGACAAATGGAGTATGTATAAATATTTTGGCTTAATTATAACGCCAGACCATTTGGACCAGAGCATGTAAAACACTTTCTGAAAAGGCTTCTAAAGCACTGTGGCCAGTAAAATCCCTGATAAGGAGACTTGAATTTACTCCTGAAGATTCGTTTTACCTATTTGATAAGAGAATTGTACCCATTTTGTTATATGGTTGCGAAATCTGGGGCTACCAAAGAAGGGAAAGCATAGAAATTGCCCACTGAAAGTTTTGTAAGTTTTTGTTAAACATTGGATATATATCACCTAACGCTGCTGTCCATAGTGAATGCAGCAGAGTTCCTTTGTACACTACCTATGTTGTAAGATGTGTTAAATATTGGTTAAGATTGCTTCATATGAATTTTAATAGATATCGATATAATTGCTATCTCTTTTTATTAGCTACTGTTGATAGGAAACGCCCCAACTGGCATGGCCACACATGTAAGATATTTATTATTTTCCTACGGCTTTGATATCGCTTAGATTTCACAGGATGTTGGTGATCCAAAGCTATTTATTACCCAGTTTAAAGGAAGAGTGTACAACTGTTCTTTGCAAGAATGGCATGCCTCCTTAGACTCAATGTATTAACTTTTTATAACACCCTGAAATCATTTTTAGATTGTGAAAAAATATTTATCAAATACCCTGGGGGTGCAAACGTCTATTAACAAAGTTTAGAATTGGCTGTAATTCTTTGGGGTGCAGCACCGATGATAATGTTCTGTGTGCACATCGCAACGCAATTGAAGATGAAATAAATGTTGTATATGTATGTTAACATTATGCATATGAGCGTAAACTGTTATTACCTAAATTGTCAATTAAGCAGTATTATTCACTTAAAAGCCTATGTACTGCGATAGATATTAATGTATTATTAATTACCAAGTTCTTAACACATCTTTAAAGAACGGTTCCTCTCAATAAGTAATTTTGTTTATTTGAGTCTGGACCCGTGAAGATCCGGGTTAGAATAGGTCTTCAGCAACCCATGCTAGCCGTAAAAGGCGACTATGCTTGTCGTAAAAGGCGACTAACGGGATCGGGTGGACAGGCTCGCTGACTTGGTTGATACATGTCATCGTATCTCAATTGCGTGGATCGATGCTCATGTTGTCAATCACTGGATTGTCTGGTCCAGACTCGATTATTTTACAGACCGCCGTCATATAGCTGGACTATTGGTGAGTGCGGCGTTAAACAACAAACCAACCAACCGTAAAGAAACAATATTTGAGTCTGTATATCTTCTGTGGGTAACTCAAATTATGATGTAAACATGTTGTACTTTTGGTCACGTGGCCTTTAATGCAAATAAGTTTGTCTGTCTGATATTTTCATATTTACACAATGAGTGAGTGAGTGAGTAAGTGAGTTAGGTTTAACACCGCTTTTAACAGTATTCCAGTTATATCGCGGCGGGTCAGCTTAATGTGGGAGGAAAGCCCGAAGTGTTGCAGGTCTCAGACATTTACCACTTCGGTGAAACCCAAGAGCACGGGTATGGTGCTGACAAACCTAGAAACATAATCGGTGCCAACCGGGATTCGAACCCACAATCATAGGTTTCTGGCGTGCCTAAGGGACGCAACTGTGAACAGCGAAACGCGGCGCCTTAGACGACTGGGCCACCGGTGCCCCCATTTACACAATGAGAGCATGTTCAACATTTGAGGTGTTTTTACCAATCTATCTTACAGGAAGAACGCACAGTGTTGTGATCGTAATCTCTTACAATATCAGCAGAAAAAAGTTATTTAACAATCGCAAAAAGATCACGTTGTGGGGAACAATTAGTAGGATATCTCATTGACCGCCATCGCGACAAAGCCGATGCTTTCGCATAGTTAACATCTGGTATTAGCTTAGATACATATCAAATAGAAGGAAATTGGCAAAGGCAACGGAGATGGCGTGCTCTGGTTACAAATAACACTTTCTTCAGTGACCATGATCGACCCAAGTCAGCTTCAAAGCCTGTTGAGAATTCACATATGTCCTAATTGAGATAAAGCTGTATGTCTGCAATGTTATCCGAGGTAGTGTATTGAACATCTTCAGGAAGCGAGACAGTGCTTACATATAATGACTTGGTTCCTCGGGCTAATCGGACATGAAGGTAGTTATGAAACAAATATCGAACAACTGGTCCATATTATTGGTAAACCATTTTCCGATGAGTGGTCAAAATTCCATTCCATACTTAATCAAGTTTTAGGACTTTTAGTCGGCAGGGAAAATCATAAAATATCATTAGTATTATTTAATAAAAGCACTACTTTATATCACTGACTCTGAGTTTTGACCTATAGGTGCAAATTGTCTTTGATAAGAGCCTTTTCTGTCTGGACTTATTCCACTCATGTACAAATATGACTCTTCAGCTTCCACTGGTAACTTCTTCCAAGACATGTACATTTCGATTTCGAGAGAAATGAGTAGATTTCAAAGGACAAATGAAACTCTTTGTGTAAAGTAGTAGTCTTGCGATGTGACTTTAAATACTTTCAAGGTTATTGAATCATACATTTAGAGCCTTTTAAAAATAAATATCGACACTATATGCCAAGAACGACTCACTCGTTATTTACCAATTAATGTGCACATTTAGAAGAACGTTTGCCTGTGAAGTATTGTTTCTGTAATCGTTCATGCAAAACCATTGATTTTGCAACAATAACTACATCAACGGCACAGCAATCAACGCCATAATAATTCACTAACGCATTTGCCCCATTCGGTATAAAACTAGGTTTCATGTGGCTTATTGGGCGCTCTCTGGTCATGTGTTCCACTTGCAATATTCCTTGTACCTTATAATCCGATGTAAACGCAACGAAACGTTTGTGTCTCGTTGAATATGTGTTTTACTTTCAATGTCAATTGGAGGCTTTAGCAGCATTTTTCTTGATATATGTACTGCTCTTTATAGTGTTCTTTTTTATATTTTCACCATGTTAATACATTCACTTTTACAACTGTTACAATACTCATGTACCTCAAACAACAATTATTTTTGCACAGAAGGTTGCTGATTGTTACAGCACATACACCAAATATAGAATGTTTTTGCTTCTGAGAGTTGCTGATTCACTAATTAAGACACAAAATAACAGTTATGTTCCCTTTGAGAGGTGATTGTTATGATCAGTTATGAAACATGAAAGAAACGATCCAAGATATTCCTCCATCATTATCCATTGTAGGACATGAAACTTTAATGCCATGATATTCTTCAAGAACATCACTGATACTTTTACATTACCGCTCTATTGATCAGCTATAATACTCAGTCGCGAAAGTTGTTGTTCGTGTGAATCCGCCTGTTTACATGTCTACCTAAAACGATCAAGGGAAGTTCAAGAGATTTCAGGTCTAGACGTTCTCTGGGATTGTCCAGAATACAACGGAGGAACCCAACACCCTTTATACTAATATAGATTTGCTATTTTAATATTGGTGGAAATAATCTTTATAACGATATTTGCATATCTGAGATTGTGTTCTCTGTGTTCAACTGTTGTCGTGGTGGTTTAAATGATTTACATAGGTAAAGCGAAAGGCGCTCACTTCAACCGCCCTATCCATCCTCAGTTCCAAAGGCACAGCAGTATTTGTAGAATCCGCTGGAACATTTAGTCGACATTAAATTGCGGACGTCCAGATACTTCCCTGTGGATGTTATATACATGGGACTAATCCTGTCAAACACTCTCAGTGATACCTGGCTCGTGGAATAGGAAAACCGATCTGCTGACGTTTTTGTCGGAATGTCTGGATGCATTCCAAAACGTCGCATAGACACGCAAGAGTATTATTAAAAAAACCGTCATATACTTTTACGATTCACCTTTGCGTCAACTTTAATGCGAGCCATTCGATGTCTACCCAGATATGCACGGTCCTAATGGTGAATGTGACGTACCGAACACCACTAGCTCAGTCAAGATGTTGAGTTTTTTGCTTTTAGGACTCTTTTATTAATGTGTATCTGTCGTGTTCCAGCAAGTGTCACATTTTCTATTACTGTGGTAGTTACCACAGATACACAGGATCCTACGCCTTGTTTTCATTCACTTATTCACACATAATATAACTATTCTTGAATGATATTTATTTCCTTTCAATTAGCTCGATATAACAGTATGAAGCTGGCCTAGCAGATGCGATTGCTGAACTGGGATCTCAATATAACGTTCTCGATTCCGATATTCTTTACACATACATATACAGGGGATCCTAGGAATAAATGATGAACAAATCGCCGTTATTTCTATCGATTTCATGCATGAGAGTGTCTGAAATAACAATATCGCCCGTATAATGTTCTCCTACCATATACCCATGTCCTTGAAGCTAAATTACAATGCAAGCTATACTCGCATGTCCCTTGAGCCATCTGAAGCTAACAGTGAGATAACGTACAATAATGATCATATATATTCTACATTGCATGATAATTGTCGATACTGAAAGTCCCTGTTAGATATACGATATATAGGTTCACTTACAAGATATATATATATGTGTAATGTGAGTTGGAAACTGGTTGTAACAATAGATAAATGGTATGGGGTTGTACTTATAATATGTTTATGTTTCTGTGTCATGTGAAATATCATGTTTCCTTGAAGGGCCTCTACACGAAGAAATCAAAATATCACCAATGAGATTCAAAATCGACTCACTGTGGCGCCCTGGCTCAACTTCATAGCATAGAATATGATCCACTGTCAGTATTGATATGTCATATCGAAGAAACCAAGCACTTTTGATATGGTGGACGTGACACAGAAAACTCGGGATCAATATAACTTGTTATTGCAAATTACCTATACAAACGTTTTAAACATAAAGATACAACTTTGTTTAATGTCAACAGTATTAATGAAATCGATTTTGATAAGATGAATTTTTTTCCCCGAAAGTATCAGATCTTTGTCAATGACAAAACCTATAAAATCGTTGGAAATCAATTAATTCTTGGATACGTAAATTATAACTTTAAAAAATGAACAGTTTGATAACTATGACCAATACAAATAATGATTCTGTAAGACCAATGAGTCTTAGAAGAATACAATAGTGTTTAATGGTAGGAGGGCAGTCTTGCCTACTTGTGTGCAGATTACTTTATCACCGTTTTACTTTCAACGAAATCTGGTAACATGCGTCTGTAAACACTCTATGCGATACCTAAAAATCCACCATAATTAAAGCGGATATTGGGATTTTTCCCTTAGAGAAGACTCCATAAAATAAAATTTCAAGTGAGGTGTTCTTTATTATCAAGAGATATGATATATATCTAATTTTAATCATAAACATTTCAGAAACAGCATACTACCTGTTATTTACGTGTCAAACGCATTCATTTTCCTCTACTTGATCTCTCATTTATCCGCCCCAGAACAACACTTGTAAAGGATGTGTGCATCGCACTGACACGAAAACAGTAATGGGTCTTGATAGCAGATGGATGTCAACATCCCAAAACTTTCAACGTTCAAAGTCTAACCATTCATGGACTGTTCACTTTGTCACATTCTGGGGTTAATATATGTTTAGAGTGCAAATTACAGCATTCATGCTTTGATGTTTGTTCCGCGTAGCACTGCTGCTGTGGGATACGCTGACAGCATTTTAAAGTATGTTTCCGTTCAATGCCAGAATAATGGTTGGCCCACCTGGCATTTCATACTTCATGTGGAATACCTTTATTAAAAAATGTTTAGTTTCATATTACGCCTTTTCGTACATTATACGCGAATGAGACCAGCATTATCATCATCTATGCAACTGGTATAAGCAGTTAGTAATTTAGATGAATCATGTTGCAGACAACAAAGAACAATCAACGACATTATAACGCTAAGTCATGTGACTATCTTTCGAAATGGCTCTACATGTATAGGAAGCATCGACTATCCCGAAGTCGATTATAGCAAACACAATTATGCTATAAGGAAACAACCTTTAATCATCAAGCAGGGATAATCAACACGTAAAAATTGATTCTCAGATTTTTGTTAGATAGCTCAGACTGGAATTTTCTTTACATGATACAAAATGCCTTTTAAAGATGTTTTATAACACAAGCGACAACATAACCTTGATTCTTCAAGCAGGGATGAAAAATGTAATAAACGAATATGAGGTTTACATGACATAGTTAAATCTGGAATTTTTTTAACTTGGTAACACACTGCTTTTAAATGATGAATTGTAACACCATCCACAGCATATCGAAAATTACATTTTAAAATTACAAATTAAAGCCCCCATCCCCCTGTTGTTTTAGCGAGGCGACAAAAAATGGCGTCTGTAAAACTTAGAAACCGTTACAAAGGAATAAATTCGTGCACATCCCTTACCAAATTGTCGGAAGGTATACTGCATACTTGCCTTTCAAGTTAATATAAGTTATGTAGCACATAATGGGAAATGTGCATAAATCACTTTCCATCAAACTGAATGCAAGCTTTGGAAATAGGATGATGAAGTGAAGGTATTTGTAAATTAAATGCGCCAAACACATGATTTGTTATTGTCTTATTACCATGATAATATAAAATCTATGTCTAGAGAATAAAGACAGTATCATTAATAGTCTGGTCAGGCTGGACGTATCATGTAAATGTTTCAGATCACGCCCTCCAGCAACGACGAGAACAAGCCGTATCTTATGGCCATTAACACTGGACATTGACATACGCTTCTGACAAACAAAATTACTGGATTGCAAGTAAACTGACCGACACATAATACTACAATTTGTCACGCAGACAAATGGTTTTTACCAAATAATTGTCAAGCTATGGCCAGAGATTATCTATACGGTGACGTACATTGTTCTCGCATGCGTTATGCATTAGGACATTTAATCATGTAATCATCAAACCTCGTTGCATAGGAGGTAAATCGTGAATATTGCACTCTATATAAAATAAGACTATGTAGCAAGATTTGTATTTCCTTAAAATTTGCATTGTTTTTTTTGTTCGGTAAACACACCATGTATGTCCAACTCGTGTGCTTGACAATACCGATAGAGTTCTTTACCGCTCGCATACCAGGAGGGATACAGACATCACATTCTAGCATAACTACCATGATGCTGCTTGACATGACGTCAACAGGTCATTTCTTCATAGATTTGCTGTCAGGTTGACGCGTGAGGGAAGAAGTCGTTACCACATTTTTGACATTTTAATTACAAAAACACGGGCACTGTCGTGGAAGAAGTCCGCCGATGCTAGCTCTGGTATTCATTGATATCAATTGTACAAACGCAAGCAACGTAAAGTAAAGGAGCAAAGATATTCTGAATATTGGAGATCAATTCAATAGAATCGTGCTTCCGAGTTTGATTGATTTGCACGGACATCTCACAATCAACGCATTACCATTTTCATTGTAATTGAAGGTAGAACCACTGTAATCGCATATTCATCGATTAATAGTGACAGTGATAAGTTTATTTTAACAAAAATATAATATTAGTCAGAGAAGCATATGGGTTCTTTACTTGTATTTGAATAAATCAAGATATATTGCGTGTAGCGTTTACAATGTAGGAGAACTTTAAAACGTGATCATTACAATAAGTACAATTACGTTATCATTACAATAAGTAAACTTTTGAAGAAAATAATGAAATATTATGCTGATATTGATAATATGTTGTGATCAGCAGCTAGAATACAGGAATGCAGTAAAGATGCAAGCTTGCTTCCTCTTGTACCAAATGTCGACAATCTCTGTTTTCCCCACGAGCGATAACTGCCACATGGGGATATTTATCATTCCACAGACCACATGGATTACACAATAGCGCTAATCAAGTAGTATTTACAGATATCGCCCTCGAAACACCTGTTGAGGCAGTTTCCGAGGCAGTAAGCCGCGACAGGAAGCACTGTAGTTATGTATCTAACAACATCCATGTGAGTTTGATACTTTATAGCTGCCGTTAAGCGTGTTCGCTGTTAATTCCATCTAGCAGACAAAATGTACAGTACATTGAAACGAAATGGAGAGGAATTTATTAAATGATATAATATGACAACCCATCCATCTCATATGATTCGGAAAGGCTGAAGAAACAGATAATTCTGCTTCTCTTGTTAAAGCGTGTAGGTGATGTGTTCCTTGTTTTCTATGCACTTCGGCTTTCCTATCTATTCTTGTAACACAAGTATACACATCGTTACTGGTAGCGCGTTTATCATCGATCGGTACAGTGACTATGATGAATTGTTCCTGTTTTATATAGGGGGAATTCCCATATAATGAAAGGATTACGGGTCAGGGGTTATGGTGTATTGCGTTCCATCTTGGAGGCTAGGTTACATATTTTGGAACTACTGCAACGTTGCTAAGAATACGTATTTCATATGAATATTAGGCACTGTCACACGCACAAAGTTGTTAGTGCATGAGATATATTATATTATACCACTTTGCTTCAAGAAAATATCTAATGAAATGTTGTTGTTGGTAGGTGAAGGTACCATTAGCAGTATCTTTGGCACGAGAATGTTTGCAATGGTACAATTTCCACAACTATACTAATGGTATTTATGCATCGAACTTTGTTCAAGAGTGTGTTTGACTATACCATGGTCATTCAAATACTTCATTATTGTTGAACTTTTATATTCATATTGAGGCCCCAGCTATATAGCTTCATACGGCCATGTGCATAATGTAGGCTTGTAATTTGTTCATCAAATATATAGTCCAGTGTTTAGGGTATTGACATGTCTGATCCATTGACTTTTTTGTAATTGGGAGATTATTTACTTTGCTTTATCGTACATCTTAAAAGCGTTCATTTCTTCGCATAACAAGACCATTGATCTTGGGCTCGGCTTCGAGATCAAACATGGAATATAATAGTGTAATTCAATGGAATTTGGTCTTGCCAGTTAATCGTTTTATGCTACTCTTTACTGAGTTTCAGTGCTGCAATAATTCTTCGCATCTAAAGCGAGTCACTTCCTACATGACAAGTCAAACTGATTTCACGTTTCGGAATCTTTCAATTTTTTATCCTTGTTTCTCCGACTTTGGGTTTCACCTGCTGCCAGTGTTCATAGAAACTGAAACCCAAGGTCTAACTTTCCATTACAAGAATTGGCAGAGTTCAAAAGATCAATTTCTTCCTGAGACATACTGAGCTTGATACTGTAGTCACTTCGTAACTTCTTAACCCTGGAAGACGGTTCATGACGTTTCGGATTTCTCTCAAAAATTCATTTTGAGCACATGTTTTTTATTCTATAAAATGAATCTCCTGCTGAAAGGCGTCTAGAAAGTTTGCACAATTTGATCCTGCATTCAGATACGAGATTAAAACGTTCAAGAACAGATCCAGGCATGTTCCACATTTGAAGTGAAATTGTTATCTTAACTTCGTCTTTTCATTTAAGCTGCGGAAATACGGTATTGATTATTCTCTTGAAGATTAAGTTTTTATCCGAACATGTAAAATTTAAATCATTATTACACACTTTTCCTCTGACATATTTTCGACGCTGTTACGTTGGGAGTATAGGATATTGATATTTTGTTTCTAGGACGAGCTAATATCCACAAATGGTTTCACGTTAACGTAAAGTGATAAATTCTCGTACTGACAAATGCAAAATGTAACGTTTTAATATTACCAAGTATGAAGGCCCGTGCATATAAATGAAGTGGGCGCTGTTTCAAGGTTGTAGAAGACTAGTTTGATGATAGGCGTCATTTGATTGTGATTCGAGACGCATGAATGCATTTTGGTAGAACACTCAGCTCAGATCGATTTGTGTTTTCTATGAAATGTCCATATGAACTTCGCTGGAGAACGTAAGTTACATTCTGAATGCTTTCATGTCAACGCAAACAAAGGCGTTGTCTTATCTCCTACAAATCACACATAAACTGTTCATTATGTTTCTGAATCAAAATGTTCCGTTGCCATTTCAATTAGGAGGAGAGCAATAAAAAAAGTAACGTTACTCGACATTATATATCAAAACGTTATCGTGGTATCACTCACTTATGCGTCTACGCTTACAGCTGCGAACGACAAAAATTAATGATCTTGATTTGCCATATTTATCATATGTCAAGTCAGTTCAATGCAATTCATTAATCTTCTTTGTCAGAAGCGTACGTCAAATGATCATGATATTGGTTAATATGTTATGAGGAAGATCTACTGGAGTTATTATTGATTTCATATTGAATAAATAATCCATGATGATTGCCTCATATTATCTACATCTCATTTTGTGATTAATGAAATTCGAACATTTATGTAAAACATCTTATTTATCATTACTGTGAACCTTAGTACAGCACAAACAAACATTTGTTTCACATTTTAACACCTATTGCATCATAAATGGATGATAAAGTCGCTACGACTGCGCTCGGGATTACAATATTCCAACTTATCCAGACAATAGAAATAGACCATCGAGGCTAGAAATCTATCATCTTGGGTTCAAATCCCGGTTCTCCCCGATTATGTTTCTTTTCTTCTCGTCAGCACCATATTTGTGATCATGGGTTTGGCCATGTGACAAACGTCTGATACCTGCATCACTTTCATCCCGCATTATGTTGAAACGCCATGATAAATCTCAAATGATGTTGAAAGCTGTGTTAATCCCAGCTCTCTCAGTAACATTCACTCGCCAAGCGCTGTGAGTGTAATGAGATGCATTCCGTCATATCCAGATATCCCACTGCCCCAACTGCACCTTTGTGATCATAATATTCCCAAATTGCGAAATGTCGGTTGTGTCGAAGTCCATTGTATGCATATTAAAACTGGATTTTGAGATACCAGTTTAACCTCCATTTAGAATCATTCGAGGGATATGTTAGATGATTGGCAGTTGAATGTACACTAGTCGCGAACAAACTTCACAGAAGTTTGTAAGCTATGACCGACGATCTGACAGGGGATGCTATGATATGAGGATCCTATACTGATGATGTAATGAGACCAAGAGAAGACGTTTTGAAAGGGAGACAAAGTGGGGACGACAGCAGACAGGTGACGTCAAAAAGTGACAAGAAATGACATATACATGTATCCATATGGAACGCCATTAGTTGACGACCAAATGAGGCCGCCATGATCGTTATTATAGCTTATAGCCATAAAGTTGACTTGTGGGGACACCATGAAAAGATGAGTAGACAATTCGTGGAAAAATGCATGGCATGTAATTACAGGAGTACGCCGGGGATTGCTTTTTCACTGTGTGTTCATAATCATGAACAATCGAAAGAAGACTTCATTGTCCCTGCCAACGGTATGAAAAATGAGCCACACTATACGTATCTTTTCTTCGCCCACGTTAAACACTGATATGTCGTAAGCAACGATCGAGTAGTTACATATAGATTGAAACATAGTTCTCAGGTGACATGGCTGTTATATCTGTTGTATTCGTGTGACAAAATGTATATGTGATATGTGATCGCTGGCCTTTCTTAACGTTCAAACATGGCGTGTCGTGATGCAACCAAAAGATCACCACGCATTGCACAGATGGTGCGTTTCATCTGTCGGCCGAGAGTAGTTATTTCCAGCATTGTCTGTTTACACATTACTTGAGTGGCAAGCTGCAAGAAACAATAATTACACTTACTCCAGGACGATACAGTCAGAACTGTTCATTTAGTCATGTGAACGAGACAATCCTCACCGGTAGGGGAGTACATATCCTTATGTTTGCGAAAAACGGTCATTTAAATGGAAAAGCATCTTGTACAAAATAGTCACCAGCATAAGACAGTTGATATATATTTTACAGGATTTTGTTCGGGTTTTTTCGTCGTACAAGTAGAAGAATATTGTTTTGCATACAGCCTTGAGCCATCAAATCCGGGCCCTTAATATAGTCTGTATCAGGTCAAACAACCCAATTACATGGAAAATACTTTTTAGAGTGAAACGAGATGATCACTGTACAAATAAACCCGTCAGGCTTTAGTACTTGTAAATGCCTATCCTCGACATATGAAAACACGAATATAGAATTGCTGCAAGTTAAATGCCCATCAGTGTGGCTGTTTGTTGATGTACTGTTTAGCCACAGCGCAACGGCTTACAGGTAGGCTTTCTTCCATTGCCGTTACACTACAAGAAAGTAAGAGCCTATCTCGTCTCCGAAACACCGAGCTGTGAACGTTGTTGCATCCAAGTCACTGTTAATGTTTTCATACGTGAAGTGGTTTGGTTTCTTTGACAGATATAACTCTTCTGCAGTATGCTTTGGAAGAACAGTATGTAACTTGTGGTTATTGTATTTATAGTCCTTCCAAGAAAGGTTTCCCAACCTCTTTGCTATCATGGACGTACAGGTGTACAGTAGTCTTGTGGGTCACATTGGCATACATGGTCATGCCCACGTATCCTATATTAAAGTGTAACTTGGGATACTATGCACAATGAAGTGCAGACAGTATACTGATCCACAGGAGAGTTGTATATTGTGTGAGATAATATATGTAGTGTCATCCTGTCCTTACTATTGCCATTAGTCTTGGAACGAAACTTTTGCCATAAAGCCCAACCTGCCCCATTTCCCAGTGGTCCATTTATTAACCTTGGTCTGGTGGATATCCCTTCCGAGATATCCTTACTCTCTATGGTTCTCTTGGGACAATCTACGCTCAAATCGTGTCTTGTATCTGTTAGGGAAATTCACATTGAAGGACTTAAGTCGACTGCGACATTTGTGTCCATGGTACACCGTACTAGATAGCGAATATTTAGTGAGATAACCGCCTGTGTGTGTAGTTTGAAGAGGGTTTGATATGTTTGAAAATGTAAATCTTCGTATGAATGACATTATAATGTTTTTTTTTGGTAATATTTCGTGTTTGCTATTTTACTACATGTATTATCTCATGTCAGTTTGATAGATGGAGACCGGTTATTAACTATTTTCATCAAGTTCAGAGGTAATATTTACAGCGATCCCGTAATTGTTATGAAAACAACTTATTCATGGAACTCAGGAAAAATCTTCATTTCTGAAATATATTTCTTAGAATGGGTCCACAGCATTTCTTTTCTGTTTAACCGGTAGTATTGCGTCAGTATTTTCCCCAAAACAGAAAATGTAGTATATTCAGTGTTTCTTCCACAAAGCGACCTTTTATAAACATGGCCGCAAGACCAATACTAAAACATATACTTTCGACAGTCCTACTTCTACGATGCTCCTGGGAAGTGTACCAGCTATATCTCAATGGGAATGAATTAATCGAGACTGAGCCAGTCAAACTTGTGTTTGACA
Source organism: Haliotis rufescens (assembly GCF_023055435.1). Classification (NCBI taxonomy): domain Eukaryota; kingdom Metazoa; phylum Mollusca; class Gastropoda; order Lepetellida; family Haliotidae; genus Haliotis; species Haliotis rufescens. The sequence continues at coordinate 50,804,526 of NW_025963779.1, read as the reverse complement.
TTATTAGCAATGTGACACGCCGTCGATTTACAATGACACGCATCCGATCCATTTTAGTCGTCTCTTAAGACACCCATAGTTTAATTTGAACCTATTTCCCCCAATTCCATGGAGTTATCCAAATACTAGTACTATTCCATAAGGTAAACGTTAAATGTCTTCATCCTAAACATGTTATGCCTTGTTTGATCTCCAGAATCAGGCTGAATAATAATGTTTCTGTCAAAACAAGAAAAGACTGGATAGAATTCATTCAGCCAATATGGAGACTCAAACACTGAACTAAAGTTACGACTGACCAGTTAACGCATCTCCTGCACGTTACCGCTAGTTATTAACGTTGTGATGATGAAGCGTACCAGCGCATGCACTATAACATTTTTAAGGATACCAACTTCGTTATTGTCGTAGCGACTTCTACTTCTTTCCCCTTCGTCAGGTGAAATATCGGTACAAACAATAAAGAAGATGCTTGACAACGACTTTGAAATTGAATATTGTTCTGCAATTTAAAACAACATTCAGCACAATACGAATGAACATTAAAAAAACGACAGGATAAAACACAGGCTCATTCATACACACGCGGGTTCGAGTATTCCGGTGATGGAAGACTAGAATAACTCTTCTGTCCTACATACTTATTGGGAACGCCGAACCTTTAGGTCTTCACATTCTTTATATCAAAGAACCATATGGAAAGTACCGACTGACCCAAATCAGACGGATCCCTGTGGTTGCACTGTTATCGGCGTTAACAATGTTATACTGATGCCGCTAGTTATAACACTATCACTGCGTATTTTATAACCTTTACGTCCTTGACTTGTCCGACGTGGCTAGTTTTCTTTGATGGCCAATATCTCCTTAAAGGCTCCTGCTGCGAAAAAGAGGATAGGTGTAATCACGTACGGCACCCTGGGTATGATGTTCAGAGACGTCAGTACAAGGGAGACAACTACCATTACATTAATGACGTCACCTTAGATCAAATTAGTTAATTTATCAACTTTGGTTAATGTTGAACCTATGAACGAGTGTATTCTATAATTATTCATCTTGGTTCTCAGTTGGAGAGTTCGAATTAGTACAAATAACTAATTAATTCCATGATGGTTCCAAACATTTTCAAAACAAAAGAAATCTTAAACTCCTTTTTATATTTTGCGATACATGCTTGCATCAAAACGTACCAGTAAACTGATGTAAATAATACTATTTCTGTGCAAAGATTGGGTTTACCTTTATATCTTACCCTACGCATCTATTTTAGATTATTAACACGAAAATGCCATTGACCTTTATTTAGTGAAGAGGAATTATACATGACTGTATTTTGTGCATATTTCTTTTGTAATCCTTTTTTTAATATCTGGATTCACAAACGTTGAATGATATGTTCTCATATAGTGACTTGAATTAAATATCGGTAACTATCGCAGTTTCTTTTTAGTTTCGCAACGCTTCCCACACAGCTGATCAAATGTGGCCTTAATCGTTTAGCTCAATATCGACATTTGTGTTCTGGTCTGTGTAAATTGAAATGGATGGTAGATAAAAATTATTAAGGAAAATAAGCCATGCAACACACCAGGTTAATTGTTTAAAGTTTTAAAGATTGATTGATGAATCGTATTTAATTTCAGTACTATTGGTTGGTGTTTGGTGTTTAGGCGAGCTCCTAATCGATGTATGAGACAATGCATCAAGAATTCACACATTGCCGATATTGTCCTGTTTAAGACTTAGATCGCAGCAATTGCAATCAACATTGTGTTCTCCGGCGTAATTCAATCAATTGCAACAATAACTGTATGGATATTGGAAAAGGAATTTCACAATCAATATGTTTCATAAGTGGTCCTTTCGCTAGGCACGTTACCGGTCAATACTAACATTAGAAATGATGCGGGGTAACATGCACTGCAAGAAGACATTTTTCAATGCTTCAGATTAAAAGAATCATTTTCAGGTATCGACTTCGGTAAATGATCTTGTTGACACCGTATCAGCGGTTTTTCAGTTTAAACTACTCTCGGTTGTGGCGTGCATGTACCTGGCAATGAAGGATTAGGTTATTGCTTCTTACGCGTAGGGCGACTTTCTCGTGTCGGAAGTAAATAAAGGCCATTATGAATGGTCAGTCTCAGACACAGAAGGAATAGAGTTGCGACAAATCTTTAATGTTTCGTGAGGCTGGAATTGACTTGACTTTGTGGCTACTGACAGAACCCACCAGTGCTAATGCACACAAATAACGAAAGAGTGTCCACAACCAGAATTTACACCAGGCAAAGTCTAGACAGTCATCCGGGTTATTAGCTATCAGAGGATACAGTCAATAATGTGTTACTGCTGCAACGCCAGACTAAACGTACTACAATGTAGTGAATATTTTACGCGTTGGGATAACGCAGCATTGAATCACATACTTCTGTTATGTATCAAAAGTCACTGTGTCAGCGAATTGTGTTTTATCTTTTCAGTTGGGAGGACGGATCCTGAAATCCGAATCATCGAGCCTGAGTTTAATGATGTTCCGGAGAGTCTAACATATAGTAAAGGAGAAACAGCCAGATTATTTTGCTCTGTAAGCAATCTTGGAGAACGAACGGTATGTGCTACTTGTATTTAGCTGACGTTGCATAACATGTACATGTTGAACTGTGCTTGTCCTGAGTTATAGGAATTTTCTAAATATGAAGCTTCCCATATGATGAATTATGTTCTCAAACCAGGCGGGGACACAACAGTTACAAAAGGTCACGTTGACACACTTTGGTGATCATGAGATGAGGTGAAGTGGGATCTAACGTCGCATTCAAGATTATTCCACATTATAGCGACGTGCATGAAGGCGTGGAGGTGTATGTGTATGTTAGTATTAGTCCAGACTAATGTCGATTTTATAGTGCTAGCCTACTGAGATACCATGCCGCATTTTAACATGAATACCCAACTCAGATACAGTATACTGACTCCGAGCCGACCTGTGCTTGTTTTAGCCCCTTAATGCCGAACGTCAGGCAGAGTACCATCTTTTAACGTCTTTTGGTTGGAACAAACCTCCGACCTTCCGTTATGCGGGCAGACGCTCTGTCCACTGGACCACGAAGGCAGTCTGACAGTGAGTCCTGACATACAAATAAGTGCATTTGTATTTTGTGCATCATTTTCTTGACTCGCATTACATCCATCAGTTATACAATACAAATGTCTAATAACATATACATGTAAGTTTAAACACACACAGAAAACACTGACCATTACAAAGCATTGGACACAGGATGGTCCACATGCTGATAACACGTATTGGGTGGAAGTTGCATCTAGATCAGATGGCCAAGATACGCTCACTTAGAATGAACAGGAAACAGTTGGGTTACAATACGTACTCGCATCGTGAGTAGTAAAAAAGCATAATTCTACAATGACATTGATGAATGCTTGATTCTGATTGGTTAAAAAGTGGTTTCCTTTTTGCTACCGAAACCCCTTTCGAATATATTAAGCCTTTTCACAAAAAAAACGTGCGTATGAATACATAGATAGCCTACATATCGATTCATAGAAAATGGCTGCCGATCTATCACCCCTATATGAACTGTAAAACATATCTATATTTCCTGTAATACACGCAGGGTCTCTAATACCAGCCAGGTCCCTAATACACGCCGAGTCAAGGGCTCTCGCGAAATTAATAGACGGCGTAGCGTCAAATAGAGGAAATACGGTAGTTTGATGTCGGATGTTTCGGGCGTTCTAGGCCGCAACCCTGACTGCTTCGATGATGACATTAAAGATGACATTTTGCATTCAAATGAAATGTTTATGAAACTGTTAGAGAAATGTTCTATAGTGAGCAGAATCGGAACAATTTAAGCTATTTCCTCATTGAAACAACCGACAATGAAAGTAAACTATAACATTATAAAAATTGTTTGAAAAAACTTTATTCATGACAACATTTTGTTTACAAACCTTTTTTCTGATCGATATTCGTTGACATCTCCGTCAACCACCAACGTTAGAATTTGGCAGGAGGGGATTTGAAAGTCCATCAGAAAACACTCCCCTTCGAAAGTCCACAAAACAATGTCCCAACCGAAGTGACAGCTTATCAAACTTGATGAAATTCATTTCAGAACACGCACAATAAAGAAAATCATACAGATCCACTATTTCTGGGACACAAATGTCTAAGTTCTGTCACTATTTGGCTTTGGATCCGTGAAATCTTGAAATTAATAGGTCACATCATGCATATTCCTCGTAAAAATATCCGGCTCGTCTGCAGCCTAAAAAGCGGCTGTTTAGTCACACTCAGTCACATTGGTAATCATATGGCTCATCGCGATATGGCTGCAATATTGCCGATGCGATGTAAAATTATAACTCACTCACTAATCATATGGATGTACCAGCAGGCTCGATCAATTCCAGATAATCTACCTGTTAATATTGAACCACATCATAGATCCGGGTTGTCATCCTACTTCATTCTATAACTCGTTACGGAGAATGTAAACACAGATTGTCAGCCATTGACAGCTGTGAGGTGTGAGTTACCGTGATGTAGGTCAAGTTCTGACACATCCAAGTTAGGGGTGGAGAGGCATTTATTTTGATTTTATTATTGTTTACTGGGGGTAATTGCTAACTAACTAATAACACTTACACATGTTAAATGTATAATAGAATGTTAATTGATAAAGTTTGCTGTAGAAATATATTCGTTTAGCATTTTAAAACCCTTTTTCTATTACTCGTCACCCCTACAATAGAAATGATGGCACGTTTGATTTCCAAGAAATGACCTCTCTCACAAAATTCCGAGAAATGACAGTCAGTCCACAGTGTACAACAGTTTAGTAGAAATTAAAACATCTCTCTTTGGACTAAGTTTGGAGTGTTATTTGTCAACTTCTTTTGAAAAACTATGTATTTTGAACACTTAGTATGAACTACTCACGACTATGGTGTTTTTAATCTTGAACTTTAGTAATAATTGTTACATATATAACTACCTGTGACCACTTTTCGGAATGTTCTAAGATTGCGGACCTGTGCACCTGTGTTATTACGCGTTGCAAGAGAGCGCCGTTTTCAAAGCATTCAAAATTCAAAATTATAGTAAAGAGGTATCTATTCTACAGTGGGACTAAATCAAATTTCAAAACACAGTAGGTTTATCTCCTAATTCATACACTCTTTGCTGGTCAATAATGTACCTTCAGTTCATATTGTTAATAACCCAATTCTATGTCCAATAACTTACAACCCCCCGTGCCATTTGTGGCAAAATAAATAGCTTCCCCCATTCAATTGCTGATTTATGGGTGTATATTTCAAACATGAAAGAAGGCTACGCCAGAAAATGATACCCAACTGTCAATTGTTACGACGAATGCTTCATAATTCAAGATAAGAGGACCTAATTACGAGGCCCGTTATGTCCACCCTGACCTACATGCTAATATGCGTCAATAAAACCATTACACGAATTATTGTACCGACATAATTCTATATTATGTATCTTGATAAAAGATCAAATGTTTGCAGACCTGTGTGTTGTGTATCACTCTCCACAGACTGTTGTTATAGCTGTCTGCAGCGTATTGTGTCTTATCATAATTATGTTCCTGTGCTACATGTACTAGTCACTTATAATTTTAATGTTCACGTGCTTCCAATCAAGTCGAGTGCCTATAGTGTGATTGTTAGGGTAAACTCTTCTGCCTATCCACATTTGTAGCAGAACGTTGGCTCAATTTTGTTAAGTAAATTGTAGCTGGTGAAACTTCATTCAATGGGGGAGTATGAATGAAATTATGGCTTTGCAAATATACTTCCAAATAGTGTTTTTGAGTTGATACCAATTATGAATTTTTTTACAAAATGCATTGAAGCAAAGATACAAAACTTTATTCTCAATAAGTGACAATTTTGTTAAAAAGTTATATATACTCTTCAAAAAAAGAAACTTGACATAGATGTAAAACCACTTTTTGCCAAATATCTAAAATAATTACATTAAATGAGAACCAAATAAGTCAAACAGAAAGATGATGTGTCTATAATTCGCGAAAACACATGCAAAGCACATAAACGTAGCGTTTGGGGATCAATTTTACAGCTTAATCCAAACGCAACCGCCTGTAAAAAACGTGCAGCACAGGATCCTGCATTTAGGCATGCAGGCCCCCCTGCTGAATGGGTATAAAAATCCACATCAACGGCTGTTCATACAGTCCTTAAAACGGCAGTAGAGGCGGTGACAGAATGCCAAGACTGACGGCAGCTCAACGGAACAACGCCATTGGGAGATTACAAGCCGGAGCAACTCAACAAGAAGTGGCCAGGCACTTTGGCGTATCCAGACAGACAATCTCCGCACTGTGGACCCGATACAACAACACCAACAGAGTTGACGACAGACCAAGGTCAGGAAGACCAAGGAGGACAACCCAAGCACAAGATCGATACATCCGGCTGCGACACCTCCGAGACCGCACTACCACGGCCACGTCTACAACCACACAGATCCCCGGGGTACGCACAATATCAGATCAAACGGTACGCAACAGACTGAGGGAGGCTGGACTTTTTGCACGAAGACCTGTTCGACGTCATGTATTGACCCCACGTCATCTGGCGGACCGTCTGCTTTGGTGCCAACAGAGGGTTAGATGGGCACGTGCAAGGTGGAGAAATGTTTACTGACGAGTCCCGTTTCCTACTCACACGTGCTGATGGTCGCGCACGTGTCTACAGACGTCGGGGTGAACGTTACGCCCCCAACTGTGTGCAGCAGGTTGTCCCATTTGATAGCGGGAGTGTCATGGTATGGGCCGGAATTCATCACGGTGGTAGGACGCCTCTCGTGCATGTGGCAGGTGCATTGACAGGTGTGCGTTACAGAGACTTGATCCTACAGCCTTACGTTCTTCCTCACGTCAACGTTCACGGCGGACAGTTCCAGCAGGACAACGCTCGACCGCATATTGCACGTGTTTGTCAGGACTTCTTACAGCACAACAACATCCAGACATTACCTTGGCCAGCCCGGCCACCAGATTTGTCCCCGATTGAGCACTTGTGGGGCGAGTTGGATCGACGCGTTCGCAGAAGGAATCCACCGCCCCAAACACTTCCGGCGCTTCTTGATGCACTTCAGCAGGAATGGCAGCACATCCAACAGCGTGTTATTGACAACTTGATTGCATCTATGGGTCGTCGGTGTCAAGCGGTGATTGATGCACATGTTGGGCACAACCGATACTGACATTTTCTGTACCCCTTTGACATTAACTGTATCGTGTACGTGTGTCTGTCTAGGTGACACGATTAATGTTTTGAACATTGTGTACATTGATCTTCAAACAGTGTTTCAATTATGGTTTCTGTGTCCTATTTTGAAACAATCGCATTATATTACATTTTGAAAGTCAGTGTCAAGTTTCTTTTTTTGAAGAGTATATTTGTTGCAGTTGTTTGTTTTATATATATATATATCATGAATTTCCGTACTACGCCTCTTATGTCACTTGTAAATAGTTATTTCGAATGTCTGATGCATGTTGTGATGCATGCACGTGGTACTTAAGCGATAAAGTTATTTACACTTTACACTTACCCTCGACTGAATGTCAATAAGTATATCCAACCTGATATATCGCTGTAGTCAAATTGCTACGTTTTTAACTACCTCAAAGTATAATATCCAAAGTAGATGACAAAAAGAATATTATCCCATTATCATGTCTTCATGATGATTATATGTTAAATGATTATATGATTAAATGCAGCGTATAATCAATCAGCTTAATTCTCATAGAAGCATAGGCACTAGATTTTGTTAGGAGTAATTGGTCCTCTATATCTGGTAGTTTCATTGCATTTTGATAGTACTGTTTGAATAATAGTGTTACCTCTAACACGAACTGAGAAGTGGAACAATATGAACAATTCATAAATGCCATCTTTGTATTTGGAAGAATGGTCTTGATTGCTTTAAGGTATGCGGTGATATCCCTCTACAGTTTAAGCAATATTTCAGCTCGCCTCTTTACCATATAATTATATGTTTTCTTCTGTGCAGTTTATTGGCGTTGTGCTACGCTTTGATACCAATTATTGCAGTAGTGTGACGTATGCACTGCTGATGAGTAAATAACGTTTGGATGTATGTATAATGGTTTACCTCAGGTGCAGACTGAAGAACGTGCGCATTTAATGACACGTTTCTTCAGGGTATACAGGGTATAATATGTCAGCACACATGGACAATACACCATGAATATCTTCTATTTTCTGCACATTGGAGTGCAAGTCGTAAGTTGATACTCGTAAACCACAAATACGAAATATAACTGATAAGACCTTGGCTATGTTACGTTGCGGTAGGCAAGTATAAATATAAACTTACAATGTACCACAGAATAACACCATGAGCGTAAATTTACAACATGCAATTTGGATGCGCTTGGAAATAAACTTCATTACTTGTATGTCTTAACGAGTTATTATATTTAATGTTAACATGCCTCAATAAGATATGAAGGCTTCTCTAACTATATCTTTCACATGCAGCGATTGTATCAGAAAAAGATAAATCTGCATTAATCGACTTTATCTTAGGCTCATATAAAAATACTGTCCAAGAAGAATTGATTTGTACAATACCAAGCTAAGATATTTCCACACTGCCAAACGCCCATGCTGAATAGGCTAGGGGATGTCGTAATTTCATCTTTAGCTAACGCAAATGGAAGTGGCAAGACATACAGAAGCACCTCACAAGAACCGCCGGATATCACTGCAAAGCTTGAGAGCCGCCGCCATGAATAACCATCTTCTCTGGTGCCCAGGTTGTTATTCCCAAACGAGGCGACCTGAACCGATGCCTGGTCGCAGTCGCTGTATGCTAAACGTAACATTTAGAACGTGAACGTTTTATTTCATTTTCTTCGTGATTTATCCGCATTGGCAATGATTTCAACAAATTTGTTCACAAGTTATCAACAGATTGAATGCAAGTGAGAAAGCCCTAAATTACATGTCAACTCTAGAATGAAACGGACAATCTGGTGCTCCATAGTAGGATTAAGACTGCTGTCAGCTGAGAGGAAGTTATCTTGTTTTAATCAAATCAATGATGTTCCGAAGTGGAAACAGTGCATTTCGCCTTGTCTTTGCTAATCCCGTTATCTTCCTGCAATATTCGGAAATCCGATTTATAGCCCAATGAACAAAACTATCGGTCCATTTTAACTCAATATTTGGAAGGAACAAGACATGTGCCAACTTGGAAATAAGAAGCACAAACATAATGTGTCTAACGGGTCTATTTCATTCCAAATATTCCTTTCTGGCTACCCAGTTATTGGCGATGATTGACGTAAAGGGATGCCGGAAGCACATTCACTGGCATGATTTTCAGGATTACAATAAAATTCATTATGTCAATTTCAATAGAAAAGACTTGAAATGGTAAAGTACCGGAAAGATGCAATTTGCTTCCGGCTTTAGTTGTCTGGGTGGGATATTGTGATAAGAACATATTGCCATGTGGTAAATACTGTCAGAAACCCTAATGCGGCTGTGGCAAGTCATAAAGCCCATTTTCGAGGTGTTTCTACTGGAACGGAAAAATCACTGCGGGAGAGAAATATCACCGTCCAACATGCATTTAGGCGTCTCCAGTTATTATTGGTACGTTCATTGCTGTTTTATTCCCTTAATGTTCTGTAGTGCTATGTTAAAGTACGACTGTGAGATTGTTAACGCATCATTGCTAATTAAGATCGCTTTGTGTAACAAAAAAAGGAAGATAAGACTGAACATTGGTGTCACAGAAATCGGTAACGTATATCAATAGTTGCATCATCACAACATAATTGGACTGAACTATATGCTTAAGACCACATGTCTAAATACATGGGAGTATACATTGTGCCATCGGAGAAAGTGCATGAATTGATACAGCACCAATTACCAGGACAGTGTGTTCATGAATCCATGTTGTTTTTACTCTCAGCAATATTGACTAGTCACCAGAACAAAAAGAACACCCATATAACAGCAACGACTAATAATTACTACATATTTCTCGCATGTGTTGGCTGCGTGATGCTTTCATTTAAATAGAATAGATGATGAAGAAATGTATGTGGATAAGTATCATATTGTTATTCACTTCTTTGTAACAAGGGCCGCCTCCGTGGTCTAGTGAGAAGAACATCTGGCCGGAAAGCGGAAGGTCGGGCCACGTCATACCCAAAAACGTTAAAAGATGGTACTTATTGTTACCCTGCCTGGTGCTCGGTATTAAGCGGTTAAAACAAGGACTTGTCGGCTCGGAGTCAACGTTTCATATATAGTAATAATTAAATAAGTGGAGTAAGATAGAACACAGCCAATTAAAACTAATTAATTAATTACTCCACTTATTTAATTATTACTATACTGGGCCTGAGAGTTAGAACTTTACTGTGCAATTGTGTATGTTTAATGTAGATCATATGATAAATAATGTGGAACTGTAGATTATGCTATGCTTAAACTGGATTTAAATTAAGAAAAGGTTTCACAGTTTAATACAGGACTGCATGAACTATTCATCGTACGTAAATATAAATTGTCGATGCAAGAGAATAACCAGTCTACATGATCAACAGACACCGATTCCATTTGGTGTAAAGAGCGAAATAGCTGTAAAAATTATATGAAAGGACCACTGAAAATCAGTGATGACACCATGTGTTTGCGAAAAGGGTAAACATGTCCTGCCCTACCGTTAGTACCCGCCATTCACACAATATGCATAAAAAGTAAGGTTTTATTGCCTGACGACGCAAATCAAGAAAGGTATGGGTAGATCTAAGGTTGTATGTTATGTTACCGACATAGTATGGTACTAGGTCTTGAAGGCAGTGCTGTATCTGCAGAACTACATAACGATTCAGTAAGTAACACATGATACCCACTTATTATATACGTTTAACCCTACACATTTATCTATATTTTGTTCTTGATTTCATTCATGATGCGTTGCAACCGAGACCGGTTTCTGTTAGACACATATGCCATGTGCTGTGTTTCATGAATGATTCATATTCGTACGCATGTCATTGTTGACACCACAGGTCAACCGAAGATATTGACGCTACTTGCGACGAAACATGATCATTTTGTGAAAGGAGTCCTTTCGTTCTGCAATTCATGCCTTTTTTATTAGACGTTTGGTTTCTAATATTTGATACGGATGGAAGAGTCATATAAAAAAACCGCCGAACATCCAAACAGTCACTGTGAGACTCATTTGTGTCCTATAACGTGTTCTCTTCAACAGTTTAGAACCGGAAGGCGTCTCAAGTGTCGGATCATTTGGCCGTCCTTCAAGATATCAAACAACATTGCATTTTAAATAGAAAAATGACCTGAAACCTAACACAGTACACGTTCAGACAACAGATGCCTTTATCAGATCACTGAAAAGTCTTGCTCGAAATTGAATGAGCCTTATTTTCACCCCCCCCACCCCCCCGAACAAATATAATACACAAGAGATGAACATATTTTCTTGCCATTTCCATAATAAAGGCCATTTTGGGCAGTTTACCAGCAAGGAATTCTCGGTTATAACAAGTAGCCGGTCTATTTCGTCTGGAAGTAATTCCCCAAGAGGACAACCATTTGTTTCTACATGACGTTCATATATTCATAATGACCGCCAGCTGCAACTTGTCTACATTACAGTTTGCTTTCAAAAGGACCAACATAATTTGAAATTGGAATAGATGTTCAGACTCATTTATTTGAGATGTATCTATTATTCATTTGAATGACATTTAAAATAAATATATATTCCAAGAGAAATGTATGGTTTTAATTTTACAATTTACAGCAATAAGGTACCAAGAGGGAAATTTCTAAAATCAAGTTAAAAGATTACATTATTTGAGGTAGTGACGGTCCATTGTGCGTCGTTTGTAGATGTACTTAGTAAGCTTTTGATGCTTATAGCAACCGTGGGTGCTAGAAAACCCCATTCAATTAAGGTAACATGTCAGTTCTGTTGGGCTTTTTTTTCATGATCAACTTTTAAGAGTCCTGTCTCGTGGGTTTTGTTAAATCTGCATTGTAGGTTTTAGAGAGACTGGTTTATTCACCACAAATAAATCCGTGTTGTTGCAATGTTTCTAGGGACTTGGAGGAAATTGATTGAAATTGGAATTACATGTACGCAGAAAAAGTTTCCCGGAGAAACTATTGATAACCAAGACGTCAAAATACAAATAACTTCTCGTCATGATCAGACTTAGCTATAGCTTCAGCATGGACATTTTTAGGACACTTTGGCGTAGCAGTAGCAATCTTCATTGACTGCAAGAAACCGTTTTATACTCAGGGTTCTTCGTGAGGAAGTCCGTCAATAGTGTGACAGTTTTCTTTATGCAGTGTCCATTTTCATAATAGGTATAATACAGTCAACGTATCTTAAAATGATACTTGATATTTTACACTTGAAGAGAGACATTTAATTCATGTATTCGTGATCAAAAGACGATTTTTGATTACAGTCTGTGATGATTAATTCCGTGTACGATAAAGATAATAAATCATGCACAAAGTTGATCTCGGCTACTTGAAGGCCATTTGAGACATTACTTTGATGGACATAAACAACCTTGCCCACTCAATCTCCACTTTATGCCAAATGTTTCTGACCCCAATATCACAGGAGCTGTTTCTTCCCTTTCATCCATGTGTGAACATTTCTGATGGATAACTTTAATACTTGCTTCTTTGAGTGGGGACTTATTGGTATTCGTATCTCCGTTCGCAAGAAAAGCTGGCATCTTTAGGTGAACAGGTTCAGAACGGTTTGTATTGAAAACATTGGTGTGACAATTTTTCATTTAAATAGTTACCATATTGCCAAAGACGAAAATGGAAAAAAGATCTAAACAAAATCATTCCGAAAAATGGGAATAAATAAAGACTGAACTGTTGCACAAAACAATTCTGAAGAGATGTGACTGTACTTAAGCTTCACGATAAATCAACCGATTTGAAAGTATTACAATTGATCAAAGTTTGTTCTATTTTTTCAGATTGTGTGGAGGAAAGTACCAAATCCTCACCCTGTTACAATTGGAACACGGACGTGGACGGAAGATATGAGGTTTCACGTTGACCACGTACCATTGAGTAATCAGTGGAACTTAATGATACAAAACGTCACCCCGGATGACACGGGAAAATACGAGTGCCAAATAAGCATGAGGAAGAAAAAACTTAGACAACATATATATCTAAAAGTAAAAGGTAGGTTGAACGCTTTTTAGATAATTTCTTGTAATTTACATTTGTGTAAAGACGATAGTGTCATTATAAAATGTATCTCACACCTGGCCTTAGTACATCACAATCGAATTCCCATTCTGCATACGTCAACACTTTGACTTAATGTATCTGGTAAAACAAACACGCACCTTTAAGCTGGACGGGAAATATTTTTCACCAGAAACAGTTATCACATGTATCAATATGAGATTGATGAATGCATCATTTTACAAGGAGGACTTATTGACATAATGACAGACACATACCTTGATACACCTGATTATGCATCATGATAATATCCAATTGCCTGGTAGTTGGTACTTTCATGGATGCCGAGGGGCGTGTGAAAACAACATAGAATTTTGTATATAAATCAATACTATATCACATAATAGTTTCGACTAAGTATCGATGAATGTACCAGAAAACGGTTTAATGTTTGTATTGTGACAGTGATGCTATGAACAACTTCTTAACTAAGAAATTTCAATATTTCACTGCCCGCTTATCCTCAAAATAATGCCAAAAAATCATATCCAGATGAGGAAGTTCTTTTGAGGCACATGTATGTGTACATGTCATACGCGAGCATTTCAATGTTATCTCCATCAAATGGATTAACATATTGTACATATGATGGGACCCGGCCTTCAAAGGATCTCAAACTGTCAGATTGTTTATTTGACTGATAAAGCGACGATCAATACCTTTTGTATGAACAGTATTTGATGGCTAATAAATTACATTTTAAACACAGTGGTATTATTTCAATTAAGCAAAAACCCGGGTTTAAAGCAGATGCTTACATATTATGTGTAACACGTGTGTGTCAAAACTAAACAGTAATCCCACTATGATATAGACATATCGGTTCTTCAGAATAAGTATGAGGAACATGCCTATACAGGACAGGACTAATTTGAAGAATATATTGATCCATCATCTCCAACGTTCAGATCTATGTCAGCCGCATGTTTGCATCCAGAATGTTGTAATTGTGGAAGCCCACCAAAAAAATATGTTTATGTTTTCTCCAAAACATAGTGGGCTATCCTATGAGCTATGTATAACCTATATTCGCGCGAGGTTTTTTTCCAAAGGGGTAAAAGACTAAGACTTGCATCGCGGTATGCTTTCTCCTACATTATGCGACATGCTGTGACACAAGTGAAATACTGTTTAAAGCGGCGTTGAACCAAAGTTACTCAATGACTCATGTTAAACATTAGCAAATACATACATGTACCGAAACACAACATGAATACAGCAACTAGCAAACATGAATATTTGAACCCTGCATATAGTAAATTATGTGACAAATAATTCCGAGAAATGACTCTTAAATATTGAACGGAAAAGAACCTACAGTGCCAAGACTTCGTAAGCCAGTTGGAGTGTTGTAGTTACGCTTGACGTTTTATGTAGCACCAATGAACGGTCCCTGCATCAAATATCAAATTGTCAAATGTAAGGATGATTGATCACCCCCTTATGGATAATCATTGCTACAAAGAGACTCAAAGGAAAGTATCACAAAAAGACCTCTTCAATCACAGATTATAATGAAAACGAATTTGATAAAAAGCAAATATATATATATTATTCAATTCATATCACAAATGAAACAAAAGTAAAATCATTGTATTTCAGTTTGAAACACTAGCGTACGATTATCGAAGATGGATAAGCATATATGTGGTGATAATGACGAGGAAAAAGGATTTATTATCTAACTATATCTGTGATAGTAATTAGTGTTACAATTCTACGGGGGCTGGTCAAAAAGTTCTAAACCTGACTAAAGGGGGGGGGGGGGGGGGGGGGGGGGGGTTTAAGGTGACTGTGGTGTGTCCTGTAGCCCTGCCAGAATCCACTCATCCCGAATTCGTGTCTGATGATGGATCCAGCTCTGCCATCAGTTGATAATATATGCAACATTATGATACTGTTATTGTCAAATCTGTCAAGCAGAGCAAAATGTTTTTCTTATATTATTGGACGATGGCGAGTGAACTATCCCGATCCAAACCGTTTGCATTGTTCCTCTATGAATGTGCCTTCCTCATCAGCTATAACAACACACCAAAGTAGCAACGCAAATCAACGCTAAGCCATTCATATGCTTTGTCTTGTATGGTCCTTTGTTGACCCGGCAATCGATTTGGTTACAGATGAAAAGTGATAAATCTTTTGATATTGGATGCCTCTGCCTGTGTTTCTTTACATCCTCTCCCAAACCACTACTTGCTATTTATTGCTTTTGACGGACGGCCATCATAGGAGTGAAACAGGTCATCCATTATCTGGTAATGACATGAAGGATGTAGAGAAACATTTCATCCTGCTATTCAACTGTTGATCCTGGGAAAGAAACAATGACAGTGTCCTTCGTACATGTAATAATGTTCATTCAGATATACAAAAGTGCGCATAATAAGTAGCATAACTATGATCTTTCAAGTCGCTGAAAGCTGAAGTAAACTGTTCTTTACAAACGATAATACGTATTAAACTCACTGTTGATTTTATTCCAGATGTTCCAGTTAAAAGACATCCAGGTATGCTTAATTATCATCTTGAAGCGTAGATGTTTGTCTTAAACTACAAAAAAAACTCACCTCGAAAATCAATCACAATTATATTTTTTACAATGCCGTGTACATCGGATATATAGAGTGCATCTAGTTTTGAAACCTGGGCAAACGGCATTATACGTTAGTTCTTTGATTTATAGTTCGGCACCATGAAGTGTGCTACTCCGTAACCCGAGGCATACACTTCCTTAATGGCACAAGGTGGATTTCTTCCCAACATGTCTTATTTTTATTCTCCTATTAATGATAAATATGAAAGTCGATACACTGTTCAGAAATAAAGAAATATTAACTTTCTTTAAAACAACGTAAATATCACGATGTTTTTGTGTGCATGTTTTTGAAGATGTTACTGACTGGCTAATGGTTAACGTTTATTTAGATTTTTATGTTTCAGATATACATATCAGTGGAACATCGTACGTTGAAAAAGGAGACCATATTGGTTTATTTTGTAACGCAAGTTTCATTGGAAGTAATACTTATAACTTGGAGTGGTTTAAGGATGGTGACCTGTTTCTTTCACACGAACCACGAATATCAGTGTTGACTTTTGGTGGCCCTCCGAGTGAACGGAGGAGCAGTTTACTGGAAATAAGAAATTCTAGACCTTCAGATTCGGGGACATACGTGTGTCGTTCGCCTGAAATGCTGAAAACCACATCTGTCCAAGTTCACGTTATGAACGGTGAGTGTGAGTCACCAAACCAGACGAAATCAATTCAATAAACTGCTTATGTATGTCTTTAACTATCTCAGGTATATGTTTTAGTCAGGAATTCTTTTGAAAATTATCGACCTGTTGAAAATGTGTTATTGAGACATATGTCAACGCAGCCTGCCAATACAGATTTATGTATTTTTTATTCATTTACATGGGCATGATCGATCTGATTTATACATAATGTGCACTTAACATTCATATATTCCAAAGAAAATAAAATTACTTGGTAAACTATATTATAAAACAGTATTAGCACCACTTAAGTGGGGTTGCCAACAAGCACAACGTCATGTTTGACAGAAAGGTGGAACCGAGACATAGCACACAATCCATACATCTTCGATGGAATTCTTGTGTTAGCTGGTGAAACTACGACTAGCTTAAATGTAGCGCAGACATCCCTAGATGCAGTTGTTTGTAGAATGTGACGTTACAAGTGCAATTTCGGAATAGATAGAAACTGGGACATTGAAATACAAGCATGAAAGGAAATCTCATAAAACAGACACGTGATTGGCTTCTGGCTGTTGCCTCTTTCGTTCCCTATTATTCACGATCTTCTCTGTCAATTTACTATCCATACCAAAAGATAGATCTGCAATGGAGTGAGTGAGTTTATGACCGTTTTAAGATAATGCACAGCGACTGTCAGTGTATCAAGCTGGGCCTCATTCATAAAGCAGCCGAAGCAACAGGATTGTTGTATACTTTAACGATGACTTTCGATAGTCGTGGTCAATCTCTTTGGTGAAACGGAGCGTGGGATATAACCGCATAACGTTTAAGGCTTCAATCTACACAATCTACTTGACAGTATATGACACTTGGCGCTATTTCTACTGATGTCCGTGAGGAAACAGAGAAATATCTTACGATATAAATGGCACAATCTCCTCGCGTTAAATATGAAAAAAATATATAAGTCCTTTGCCTATAATGTAGTACACATGCGAACTTATGTACAACTAATGACAAACTTCAAACACGCATTTTAACGTCGTGATACAGCTGCAAGCGTTTGTAAGGCGGTTATTTTCACAAATCAGCTTTAAGGAAAGGGCCGTTGGTCTATTGGTTCATGAATTGCTAGGTTTTTGCCAGTTACAACTCCGTGTTCCATGAATTTGTTCCATGTCAAAAATGAACTTATTACCATGAAATAATGAAAAAATAGATTGTCCACTTTAGTATGTAATCTTCAACAAAATAGTTGTCTGTATTACTATTTGCATCTCTAGTTTCTTATTGTTATTTCTCATTTCAGCAGGCTCAAATAACGTGAAAAGAGGTAAGATGGAAGCTTTATACGTATCTCTAACTATCTAAATGTAACAGCCCTTTATGTGGATGTTCTATTTAAATATAGTTCCATTTATTGTTTCATGTTTATTAATGTTGTCTGCTAATGTTCATTAAGATATTCGGATAGTTATAATGACCTCTACTTGGCTTAGAACACGCTGTGCGAGGACCAATCACAATATAACAGCTACAACATTCTGCTGATAGTCGCCTGTGCCGATTGTTTTATTGTATGAATTCTGGTCTGAACTGATCCAATTTATGTTTTGATTGCACCTCAGTCTAGGAGTATCATGGCTATTCTCGAAATTGTAGTTTAGGCTCTCTGACACCTCATTTCTTTCATGACTGACATTCTATTATATCGTAGGCTACAAATAAATGCGCCTTCTACATCAATCGAACAATGAATCTTCTTAGACACAAAATATCCGAGCCCAGACACGACTCGAAGAGATTTTTTCAATTTTGCTGCTGACAGCAAGTTTCTATAGCAAACATCACATTGCTGAACCGACAAGCTTTAACTTTGCTAAACTAAGCATCAAGATATTGATATACTCACATCAAATCATGACTAAGTCTGCTTTATTTTATTTGCAGCCGGATCGATGGGACTGGAGAGTCGCGCCGTCGGTCTTCTTCCTCGAGATCTCTACCTTCTCCTCAGCGTCATCACTATTTTAAATGCCCACTGGATTATATCCTGAGGCTTTCTCGTACACACTTTGGCAAGACGCACTTTGCCAGGGAGGATTCTCCTCAACAATTATTGGTTCAACACGGGTACACATACAAAACTACTGATAACTGTCATGCAAATAACAAAACTGCAGGATGGTACACTGTGCATGTAATACTTAGAAGAAGACGAACGATTGCAGATGAAGAAGTTGATTGATCTCCTCTTGATCCTACGGATACCACTCGAGTGTAGTGTGAAGACTTTGTGGTAAAAGTGAAAATAATGGAAACATATTGTGAAGTATTCCAAGTTAAAACGAGGCGTTATAACGACGTCTTAGTTCTTGATAATGAATAGAAACGTAATGTCTTTAAAGATTGATGACATATTGGACGTTAAAAAACAATATTGTTTTCGACTTCATATAAATACCAGATTTGTAATCACCACATATTATTTTGCGAATTGATATTTCGTATCATGTCAAGATCTTGAGGCAGCGAAATATAATGATAACAATACACCATCTTCGACAATATTCAAATACTGTTTCAGATGATATCAAGTTAAACCAGAAGAGTAATAAATAATATTCTTTTACATTTTCTTGAAATCCGAAGCGTGTCCGTAAGCAATGCTGAAGAAGGGTATCAGTACTTATTGCATTAAACAAAATGTCATTTGATCATATGACTGACGTTAGAGTAGTTGTAATAACTACTCGCGGTGGTGGATCAAAGAATAAATGAACAGAGCCAGACAGCGAAAAGTAAAACTCTAGGGTCCCCAACCATTGATTGTACTTGTACAGTGGGACACCGCCGGGAGGGCCTTATTGAGATTACCATGGAACCACATCTATGCATTTACATGTAAACTGGTGATACAAATTGCTTTTATTGATCCAAGAACATAGTTACTACGCAGAGTGTCAGGTCTTTGTCTGAATTTGCATCGAAACACAAGGACGAAGGGCTGGAACAGAACCCTCTGTTCATATTCGGAATTTCTGACATGGAAGGTTTTTCGTTGATGTTTCTAATGACCTTTTGCTTTAATGCAGGGTCACTGTTATTTACATTATAGTGCTCCGAGGAATCGTTAGGGGCCAGAGAGTCATGCGTTGGTCACCCTTCAAACAATGGCATGACGCCAAGACGTGCTTAAAGAGGACGTTTGCCTATTTAGGCACATTTGTGTGAACTTTTATGAGTGTTGAATATTTCATACAAACGGCCTCTCATATATTTTCCATGACATCAGTCAGTACTGCTATACTATTCATTATGAAAAACATTTCCGAGATGATGAGTTTTGATATACATTTGTCAAATTTGTGTGTATTCAACATTGAGATAACATGTTTATATTGGGTATATACATTGTACATAAATGATACTCATCTGTTATACAGGAATCATTTCATGCCATTTTACATCATTTCCGTCAGATTCATTGTCATAATCTTCAATATGGACGATAATGCACCTATCGTCATTATGAAAAGAAAATTCACCATCCAGTGTCAACTCGATCATCATAATGTTATAAAACGTTGCCTGAACACATTGGTTGTATTACTATGATCAAACAGGAAGAGGACGACGATGTCTAAACAAGATATCTCGTTTTCTTTTCTTTGTTATCCACCTGCAGTTCACTACATGTGTGTACATGTATTCTCCGAAAGCCCGTACGTTATTGCAACCTGCAGCTGTTTGTCATTTTAACTTATTTTCAAAATTTTAGATTTGGTTACTACTACAATTGATGTCATTTATATAGTAACGGATGTCTGTATGTGTATGTATTCCAATGGTCGATGAAGTACGAACTAAAGTATTAATAAACAAAACTCTATCCTCAGCAGTTTCGTTGTTGCACTCTCTATACTAAATAGAAAGTACTATTATTATTGATATTCGGAATCATCCATTATTATCTTGGTTTGCATTAATTTGGATATAGAATCGAACACAAAAAGTCAATAGTTGTATTTTTGACAATTTAAAACTGATAAGCAGTGCAATATCTACTAATGATTCCGTTTTTAAACTGATTTGTGCATCCAGGTTCTAAATATGAAGCCGATATCAGAACCTATACACCGTCGTTTTAATTCAGTAACAAACATGCAAAATCAAATTTCTCACATCAATTGCAGGTACGAGTCACAATGCCAGTTACAGCATCAAACATCAAATCCGAAAGAACCCAGGGATTGTTTTATCTATTGTTTAGACCATGACCTGACATGGATACTCATGATTAACAGATATATTTGAGATTTAGTTTAATAAAATATTGGTAGTTCCATTTCAAGTAATTATGTATAAAGAGGTGTAGTAAGCGAAACATCACTTAGATTAATGTAAAAGTGTTCTGGAAAATGTATCTCAATATTTTTCCTTTAAATATTCTGGGACTGACGGTTGTGTGTCGATGTAATCAAATGCATTATCTAAAACCTTTCGAATGTGGTCATTAAACTTGTCAAACAATCAAACTTAATAGATTGAATATTTTAGAGAATAAAACCCATTTCTATATGAACGCCTACATTTGTCATCTTTTCTCGCTTCTCTCGATTCCTTAATTTTTACTGGGCTAGAGTTCTTGGCAGGCTTAGTTGGTGGACTGGTCTTTGCCTATCGAGGTCGTTTGTCAACAGCTTCTTAATGGGACAGACGGAGCTTTAAAGGGGAGCAATGCATATGCGCCCACGTCTGATGCCAACGTTCTGCCTCGTTCTAGATTTGGTGAAACATATCTGGGTGAAACTTACATTGTCAACACAAAGGTAAATAATTGGCACACACAACACAACTATAGCTCGCAGATACTAGCAGTCGTGTTTGAGAGACTTGAATCAAATTCAGTACTTCTACGTCAGATCGTTACGTCCTCCATACAAATAGGTTGATTCAGACGTCTGTTAGGAAATGTTGAAACATTGAAGTCAAGCTTATTATCGTATCACTGCCGTTGCTGTAGAAAAACATGCTTGATACAACATTTTTCATTCAATTTATGCCACAAAAGTACAGCACACACATATTATTACATTTTAGACCCCCTAAAAATGAAACAAAATAACAAGCACCTGAAAACCCCAGTATATTTGTTTTGTTTTTGTTATAATTCTCCTTATTGGTGAGGTCTTAATTTCTTGTCCTTTTATATCAAACAAACACTTTCTTTTTATGAAAATTGTGTGAGTGGCGGTCGCTTTCGGTAGGGGAGGACATGCATACCCTTTTTGCGAACACCTGGTGTTACCACTGGTTTTCATGATCCATATTTAAACTGAACGGCAAAAGAAACTTTGCACCAGATTGTGATTGTACTTAATAAGCTAAAAAAAACAAAAGTTCGAGGTGAAGTATATTTAATATACCAGCAACTCCACAAAACATTGAACAACTCAAACTGACATTTTGAGGTTAAATATTGTACACCAGAAAAACAAAATCAGTTGTCCAGATTGTCACTGCAGTGCATTCAAACACTGAAAGTGGTCACAGACACAGACTTTGTCACTTTAATACCGAATGTGGCCACCCGTGCCTCCATAGAAGACATGACGGACGGAAAACGTCAAACTCACGTGGCAAGCGGTTCCATTCATCTCGTAGAGCTTGTATCAACGCTTGTCTGTTGGCAGGAGGGTGTGGTCGGACTCTAACTCGCCTGTCCAATACGTCCCAGAGGTGTTCTATGGGTGATAAGTCCGGAGAACATGCCGGCCAAGGTAAGACATTGACGTTGTTGTTAGCAAGGAAGTCCACTACGACACGAGCTGTGTGGGGGCAGGCGTTGTCGTGATGGTACAGAACACGACTGGGCGGAGGAGGTCATCTCTATAGTGTTGCGCATTGACGTTTCCATTGACGACGGTTTGTCTGGTCTCCACAAATTCCACCCCACACCATAACGCCACCTCTACCGTAAGGAACGACTTTTTGGACGCAGCAAGCAGCTTTCCGTTCACCACTGCCACAGTTAAAACGCTGTCTGCCATCAACTGTAAACAATCAGAACCTGCTTTCGTCCGTAAAGATCACGCGTTGCCAATCCAGACGCTGCCACCGTCGCACTGTACCGGCCCATCGATGTTCAGCGGTCAACATATGTCCTCTGAACGGTCGGTAGGCCGTGATACCTACTAACCGAAGTCTTCTGGTCACTGTGCTCGTCCGCCGACCCAAAGCATTCACTGCCGATGACGTCACTGTGAGGAGGAGGTTGGTGAGGTGCAACGTTCGCAGATACCGGTCTTCCTGTGGCGGAGTGACCGATGGTCTCCCGATGCGTTTAAGCTATGTGTTTGTGCCTATTTGGAGTCGGCGGATGATCGAGACCGGCAAATCTCTGGCATTGACGTTTTATGTATTTCATTTAGTGCAGGTAGATATTGGCAAATATACGTGAATTAGATTGAAAAAATAGTAATAAGCATGTGGTCAGTCATTTCTTTTACAACAAAAAAATAAAAATAAACGGACCAATGATATGCCACAAAGACATTTGTTATATTGCACTTACTGGAAAACGTATGCTCTCATCGTTGTATAATGTCATTGACAGTACGCTCTGGAATGCACATAATCTGTGTCAGGGGGGAATATTGCGTCAATCAATTTCTCCGAAATTAGGTTATTTTCCAACCATATAATAAAGACACAAATCCTGTCACTATATAATTCCGGCACAAGAACGAGGCCTATTACAGTTCAACCAAAGTAAGAAAGGTGATCACTCAGAAACGAACCAAAGCTGAAGACATACCACTTTCCCACAAGGGCAGTAAATATGCCCGGTTAATATTTTTCATATGGTTCAGCTTAGGGTAATCTGAATATTTCCAGAGTTATGGACATGTCTCTTCGCGTTAGGTATGAATCCAATTTGTGATTCTCTTATAGCGCGTACGTACGAGATATGAAACGATTGCTACTGACTGTAAAGGTTTTAGAGTGCAACTCTGAATTTGAAGTAATGCGCTGCCTCAGGAATTCGAACAGTGAAACACACAAATTCTTTTTACAAATTTGAATGTCATCGTGCATATCATAGTACAATGCTATGTTACATTTCCTTTCATGGGTAGACTTTATACACAACCATATTACATTATACACGTATTATCAAAATAAATACCATTAACATTTACTTTATCAATATCAATATCAAACAATGACAAAAAATATAATGTGGTGTACTGAAGCAAATTAATGTTTTGTTAACTGGAATACGTGTAGTTATGCACTATGGTAACGTCAGATGTATCTAAGTACATCTGCATTTGTAAATCAGAGTAACGTCTCTCCTTGTTTAGGCATAGACTGATAATATGGTCAAAGGTGCAATTCATCCTTATGTTATATTCCCTTTGAGATAATTGGAGTGTTTATAGGAATACCACAAATCACCCTCGAGATACAAATTGAATGGAAATCTAGCTAAACTATGTTAAAGGAGTTTAGATTTCCTGTGCCATGGATGAACTGTATTATTGTCGATTGTGACGGTTAACGGCGCCCAGAGGGAGTTATTGATGAGGTCCATTGCACTTGTGTTGAAAAAGCCAGCTTCTTCGGGGTGTCAGCCAGATCGAATAAAAGCTAATTTTGAGACATGGATGACAAAGTTTGCATTTCGTTTGGATAAATGTCAGAAGTTATCGGTATCTTTACCAGACCGTTGAGACTTGCCCAATGACGCATACCTTTGATGTGAACTTTAAATTTTCCCAGTTTCCGTTCTAATGCCTACTTATACATGTCTATATGATGTCTTATTATAACTACTAATGCTTGTAAAACGTAGATTTGGTTGTTGATGTGCATCATATTGAACACATATATCTAAGTAAAAGCGACAAAAGCTATGTCGAGATGTGACCAAATCTAAAATTTGTCAGCTCGACACTGAGAGACACACATGATACATGGAGATACATGCTCATGTTAATTGTCATGTATATTTACTAAAATAACTGCGGTAGTGTCCTTTAACGTTAGATTGCAATTCTCCAACATTAATAACCAATGCATTATTGTTACGAGGTCGTTTATAAATCAAAATGCAGAGGTTAACCCAGAATCAGTGCGCACATAACTAAGTTGTAAAATCAGTACATAATAACTACATAAGTTCAATGAATGATTAAATGCACTTAACAAAATAGGGAATCATGAAATATAATTGTCAATACAAAGTATTAGAACTTAGACAATTGTTGACGAAAAGAACGTTTTATGTTTGTAAAACTAACCCCAAAACACACCCTATAGTTTCCACGTGCCTCACACAGTAGTGTCAAATACGTGTGTAGGGTGCCATTCCTGCTTTTTACAGTTTCGAGGAAGGTCGATAGTGGACCATTATTTCCGTCAATCTTATTGATTCTGCTTATCATACAGTTGTGATGTATTTGATTCAATTCATTGTTTGTGTTTGAACTAGCGATGCGGCGTCTGCTATTGGCATGCTGGAAACTGACAGAAGTCAGCGTGCAGTGGTCAATACGTTTAATGTTTCACAGTCTGTGATTAGCGGACTATTGAACAGGTACCAACAAACACAAAATGTTGATGATCGACTCGGGACGTTCCAGGTCAACGACAAAAGTAATAAGTCAGAATTTCCAAATTTGTAAAAGATATTAGTTTCTAGTAGGAGTCATCTTCCCGAGGCAGGGGCATTAACTGACTGAATAAGTCCAGTTTCCACTCTTGCCGAACAAGGCTAAGAATTTC
The DNA here is from genome assembly GCF_023055435.1 of Haliotis rufescens. NCBI lineage: Eukaryota > Metazoa > Mollusca > Gastropoda > Lepetellida > Haliotidae > Haliotis > Haliotis rufescens. Next base: position 50,779,110 of record NW_025963779.1, on the reverse strand, counting down.
TGGGCTCGATCGTAGTGCCACCAGTGACCATTACGAATTATGTCCCTTCTATGTCCCTCTTATTTGTCGAAACTCAGGTAATTCTCGCTGGTCACGGGTCATGCTTTCAGATGAGCCCCTAATCACTTTACACTTCCTTCATAGGCGTGGTCGTGTCTGGCGCCGTTGAAATAAACGTCGAGCCAATGTCAACCTAAGACCTCATGACAGATTTGACGGTTGAACGGTTATGGTTGCAGGGCGTGTGGGTCTATGTTTTGTCTTTCAGTTTTGTCTTTCAGGACGGCAAAGCCTATGGAATACTACAAGGGACATTGTCGCCCTTCAAAAAACAAGCAAAATGTGTCAAAATTAACCAAAGCGCGACATTGCGACAACGGGACATTTTAGCCATTTGTCGCATTGTCGCACTGTCGCGCTTTGAGTAATCTTTTTTATTTTATCAAAGCGCGACAATGTGACATTTTTCAAGGTAAAAATATATCGCGTTGTCGCATTGTCGCCCTATCAAAAATGTGTAAAAAAGGCGTTAAAATGCGCGTCAACGCGACATTTGATAATGTGAGTAGTCGTCAGCTTTTCAGTACCTACAAATGAAATGGCCAATGTTTCATCGAACAACATCAACACCACACAGGAAATAGTAATTCAGCAGGAGGTCTACCTGAACGAAATCTTAACCAGTGCAACATGCATCCATGTTTGTGGTCGTAAGGATGTGCTAATACAAAGAAAGCTGAATAAATTCTGTCTATGAAAATAATTCCATGTTATAATATTGTAATTTGGATGTGCATTGTTATGTTAATCATTTATGGTTAACCTGGGATGTTTTAGGGACGTGGACATATCATTTTGTTAAGTTACATCAATCACATACATGTATATGGTAGATCTGATCATACTTGATCCTAATGTGTTCTTCAAATGTATACGCAACAATGTTCCGTTGTGACAGAATGTGAGATAATGATGCATATGATATATAACTGATCGTAGGCGCACCATGATCTACAGATACAGATGTAAAAGGGACTTGCCCTGTCTGCAACAGGAAGTATTATCAAAATATCGAGGATACTCCAATAATCTCGACAAATGTCAAATCTAGATTCTTTCAAGTGTGCTGCATGTGAGAGAAAATGGGTTTAGTCGGACCTATTGGAGAAGAGTTTCCATCATGATTTCATAGTCAATGTTGATAGTAATGCTGTAAACATTGGGCACAATCTTTGATCTGATCTGCACAACTTTGAATTTGAGTCTCCAGGTCCCCATGCATGTCACTGAACCCAAGTGAAATGAGGATCAATATTCGACCTGAATAATGGTGTGACAATTTACCCCGACAGAATAGACTGGTGCTCATGATATGTGCATGTCACCATGACAGTCTCATGCTAGTGTCCTATATGATAGATTCTTAGCTCTTGATTGATATTAAAAACATTATATATTCGTATACAAAATACAATGGGGATTAAGACGTGATGCGAGGAATAACGGGTTATTTGAATTATTAGAATTTTGTAAACACCGACCCGTACAGCTACAATTATATCCTATTTGATATTCATAGTCACCGACAAGAAAATGACAAGTCAATATAATTTTGGAATGATATCACATGGACGCTTCTGTGGCGGGATGAATAGCAGATAGCTTTATTTTTAATGATATATACACGCATAGATAGCCCGTGCAGTGACGAACTGAGAGAACATAATTCACCGATAGCCGTGCCGCTATAGGTAATATTGAATTATCACCGTCAGGTTTTTGTTTGTACATTTCAAAGCATTTATCAATCATTGGTGAACTTTTCCTGAATTCGTAAACTGTTTATAGAAGCGATTGTTAAGCAACATGTATTCCAGTAATATACACTAATCAAAGATGTCATGCAACGTTGCTAATGTTAAACCATAATGAGGGCTTGACAAAGGATTATCAAATGTAACGTTTAAGAGAATGTCTTTATTTCTAAGTGAACAAACCAGAGAATGTGTTATCTCGCGCTAGTGACATGGAAATTTATACATGGCCATCGTAACTTTATTAGGATTAAACTGTTCATACAAAGCAATCACTGGCAAGTGTTAAAAGATACATTGGATGCACCTATTTTCTTCTTGTCAGAGTAAATACTTGCTTCTTTTCTTTACGCTAAAGGTATGGAATGCAGCATTTATGTAATGCATGTCATGACACCAGTGTTCTAGGTTCAATTTTACCGGAAAAAGCATTAACTTTACACAAATCCTCAATTGGTACGTTCAAAAATACTAGGTCCATTGGAATTTAAACTACCATAGAGAAATGCATCGTTACAAGAAGATGACTGGACAATTTTGTTTTCTTAACACATCGTATGACCCGTTCACTATACCATAGAAATATCACGTTTCAGTCGAGGGCATTCAACTTCTTGTTGTTTATTGAATGTGATCCCAGTGATAAATGGGTATGATCGATTTCCAGTTAAACCCCTATTAACATCCACCAGCCCTGTTAACACTAGAAAATAAGACTAAGTCTGAAGACCTCATGCTCTGTTGTGAGGTAACATGCAACGACGTGAAAGCGCTCAAAAGTAGTTGTCATCGATTCCAAGCCTTTTTGGTAAACTGCACAAATTGCTTCAATTATGGCAAAGATTACATCCACATTTTGGGATATTCATCTTCCACTCTGTGCACATTTGGAATACCTTTTACGCATTTTGTGACGAAATTAGGTTATAAACGTAAAGCTGCAAGTCCAAAAGTTTGGGCCTATTGGTCCCAAAACTGACACAGATGATTGATGTGAGTAATACACTAGTAACGAGGCACACCTAGATGTATGACATTTCGTATTGCTTTCCAATCTTGGGAAAACCTAACTAGTCCTATCATTAAAGACGTCTATACGTCTCCAGAGTACAACAAACGCTGATCGATCCGCCATTTCCCGTGTCCTTGGGAGGTCCAAGGCCAGATCACAAACCAGGATGGAACTACTTTTCCTTGCTGTTCGCGGTTGCAACTCCTCGAGGGTAGATGAGGTCAAATTGAATGGAATATTAACAGGTTCTTCGGCATTAGCGTTCTTTGTTATGTCAGCTTGAGTCAGCCTGTTTACTCAAGAGAAAAGGATTTTACAACACTACATGAAGGTTTGCAACATTGAAACCGGTCTTTGGAATGTTCCAGATAATCTGTTCCCGAATCTGTACAAAGAAATCCAAATGATTGCAACCTCTGTACCAAGATGTTTGACAAAAGTGATGATTTCGATTTCCCAACCGTCAATGTCCCTTACATATAGAACAATATACCATCATCTCCAGATTACAACTAACCAAGGTTTTACCGTCAAAGCCATGTTCAGTCATTCCAGATAAAATATGGCAGACGTTCAGAGGAATTAAATATTAAATATGACATCGTTTGTCAACACGATGCTCGATGCTATCTTCTTTACAGGGAGATTTCACGTGTGAGTTGTGGGTGTGACCGATAAAGCAGGTATTGTTTAAAGGACTTGCATGTTCGTTCCTCTTTTGTACTGGCTTCCTAAGCTCAATAAAAATCCGAACAAGGAGAGATACATAATATAGTTCAGGACACGTGCAATTCAGATCCCTGTCTCAAAGATTAACCATAATTCTTTATGCGACCAAGGACAGTATTCGAGACAAGTGGAATTGATACCATGTGAAGCCTAAAAAATACAAAGGATTTGCTTGAAAGTTTGCAATCTCGGAAAAGAAGGAAGTTCAATTCTTTGAAAAAAAGTTGAGTTTTCAACTTTGTACACCACTATCCCACACGACCAACTAAAGAAAATACATGTAATCCATCCTCGATCTATGGGACATTTATCACAAAACGTTGGAACAATATCTATACTTACATCACTATAAAATCTATTTTGTCGAACATGAAAGCAAATGTCATCTTACGTTTACTGAGAAAACAATCGCAGATAAAATGCGACATTTGGGAATAGTACATCCCTTTGGGCACCAAGTGTTCTCCCTACCTTGCTAATATGTTGCTTTATTAATATCAATCAGAACTTCGCTCAACTCGCAATAAATACACGCGAAGATTATCTTAAGCTTCGGGTATATCAATGATCAGATATCGTTCAAAATAATGGTCACGTGACCAATTTCCTTGCTCTGATTTACCCATGTGAACTAGAACTAAAAGTGACAATTGCAACCGCATCATACGTTTAACTGAAAATAAGCATCCACTAGACTGTGGAGAACTTCGGCTTTTCAATACTCAACTTTCCATTCATGCACGTCGAGCAATACAACTACAGTCCATGGTATCTACATTAACTTTCGAGGTACAATCAAGCATACCCTTTCTATGTAGATATCTTTGAGCGTTATGCGACTCTTGCGTAAACGTTGTTTGAGGACAGTTACAGATTTTAAGGAGGAGTTTTCCAAATTTGACTCACTGGTGACCGAAGTGCTGTCAGATGCAATTCCCTGTTTTGCCCGTGATTTATTTAGGTGAATAATTGACCTGCCTTTGCGCGTGTTCGTGACAGGTGCCACCGTTGGAGCAGGATATGCTCACCTTTTCTCAACACCTTTTATCATCGCAAATTAATAGTGATTCATAAACACATGCTTATGATGTAGTCGGAACCGTAAGGCCGAGTCTGTACTGATTTCTTTTGATTGCGGAAATAGTTTTGTCACTTCTATTTACCATTTTCGCGAACACCTGGTGTGATCACTTTATGTTAGTGATCCATGCATATAATTTATTATTCTACCTTGTACGCAGTATAGCGTCTGTTTCAGCAGATCTTCAGATCATGTATGCATGTGCTTCTAGAAGAAAACACATGTGCTTCACATGCATAACTGTATATGAACAATTGGCAAAACGGTTGTTTTCACGTTTTCATAAAGCAGCCAAAGTGAAACAATTATGTACATTTCAAGACGGAGAGAGGCAGCACATGAAATTGTTATTTCTTGACGAATATTTCTTTAACTAGATGTTGGCACCCACTGATGATCAATTCACGGAAGCATGTATTCTGTCTACAGGGGCGGTCGGGTAGCCTAGTGGTTTAAGCGTTCGCTCGTCACGCCGAAGACCCGGGTTCGATTCCCGACATGGGTACAATGTGTGAAGCCCATTTCTGGTGTCTCCCGCTGTGATATTGCTGGAATATTGCTAAAAGCGGCGTAAAACCAAACTCACTCACTCCATCACTATTCTGTCTAAATGATGCATATTTCATGTGTGTGAAACATGTATGTAAATAACTATGTCGCAAAAGAGACGACATGAGGCACCAGAGGTCCTCATTGTGTTCTTCGAAAAGACAAATCATGGTCTGATTTATGAGATATATTCATGATCATGAGATTGCCTTGGAATATAGCACTGTTGCTGAAAGGTAGATTTGCTAAAATCTCGATTGGATAAAATTGGTTCTCTATATCAGTCATCTGCATCTTTGTTTCCGATCATTTTTCACCAATGCTATTTCAAAGTATTGCCACTGATATACGGACTATAAATAAATCTACCGTCCAGGGGGTGGGCCAAATGTCTGGATGTATGTATTAATAAACTCCAGAACATCTGTTAAGTGATTTACCTTTCGTAATTGGACGTTCATTTCGTGTTCTGGCCTATGTAAAATGCAAACAAGATGTACGAAACAAACAGAAAACAGTACAAAAAAACATTCACAATATTCATGAGATATTCAACTCTATTAAAAGAGACACTCAATTTTAAATTAGTCCACAAATCTTAGTTCACATTCGTTTTGATATGGGAGTTAACCACACTGCGCTATCCACAGAGAAGAATGGAGAATTAGACAAAGAGTTTGTATTGATTTACTGTCTGACACACTTCGGATTTCCATATACATATTATATCTCTCTTCTTTTATCATGGCATCTACAACTTATCACTTATTTTTCCGGCGCCGAACGAAAATTAACCTTTGGTCAGCATTTCCTGGGGTACTAGTAAGTCAAATGAAGATCAGAGTAAGTAAAGTGGGAAAAGTGGTTAGCACTATAGCACTCACCACAGTTTTGTCGTATATAAAGTAATATAAATGGCAACATACGAGGTTGCAAACAATTCTGAGTCGTACTGGGAAAGATGTACAGTACACACTTAAGAATTTGCATGTATTAAATACAGTACGTTCTGTGTCTACAGCCTGCATTTGAAACAAAAATACATAATCAGGCAGTAAATTTTAGCAGGCATCACAGATAGTGGGTATTCTCTGTTCATGAAAATTGGACAAAATTGGCTACCGCGCTGTGGTCAAGTATCTCCAACTCGTGTATCTGAAAGGGCAAATCCAACACCCATCCATGCGACATGGTGCGGGTGATACATCCGTAGCCACTGTTAAGTGGTTGGCACCGGAGTCTAAGAGGAAAGAGAGTTCCTCGAAGATGATTCAAAATCCTGGGTGAATCCTGCGTTTGCCACAAAACCCAATACGTGGAAACATTTAACGCCTCCGATTCCAAAGAAGGCAAAGTTTATCATGAGCCGGCAAGGTCATGGCTTCGGTGTTTCTTGGATTGCAAGGGAATTCCACCGGTGGACTACCTCCCGAAAGGTCAGACCATTAATTGCCAATGCATACTACTAAGAAAAGTAAGGATCATGCTATCCTTTAATATTTCTACAGTTAATCCGTCATGGCATGTTTTGTTTAATAAAAATATTCAGGAGAGATACGTTTTGTTTAACAAAACATCTCATCTCATCAAACAAAACTATCACCTTGTCCATTGAAAAGATGATGTATTTGACGCCGCGGAATTATCTCAAACACACCCAAATCACATCAGCGACTTGTTTGAGGCGAGTGTTTGTGCCCTAGAAAGTCTGCCCTAGAAATTATGTATGGATATAAGCCATAGGAATGAGCAAAGTTACATAACCAAAACTTCTCTTGCTCAGCGTAGTACATTTAGCGACCTACTGCAGTCAAACAACACGACTGCTGTTGTTCTTCTACCATCATCGTCGTCTCACGGGGACGCCATTTCACGTCAGATCACCTCGCCATTTGCGACTGACGTGTACAGTATCTTATAGTGCCTCCAGCTCGGAAAGCACTCCATTTAATCGCTTGCAGTTTGCTGCAGTCTGCTAAAATGGACACATATGTGCCAACATTTACGACGGAAAACACCTCAACTCGTTGCCACAATGCACTTGGAGTGTATATTATTGATTATTATTTTCTTTAAAACTTGTCCCTAACGTAAGGGTGAAGGCAGTTAGGTTGGAAAACAGCCAGTAGGCATTATTTTAATTTTCTGCGCCACTTATTACAGATTTGATTTTAAGGAATACAAAAATTCGTCTTAAATTCGGCATCTTAGAAAATGAACAAAGATTGTTTAACCTAAGCACCCTTGTGCTTTAACTGTACAAGGGCAAGCCTGTGTTTTATTACACTCAAGAGCACATGGGGAAGAGCAACCTCTATTTCTAAAATACAAGTCTGCACTCAGCAACCGTTGTGATTTGCATAACCTGTATGTTACTTTTCACACCAAATCAAGTTATGTGTTTCTTTTTTAAGCTGGTTATGTCGAAACAAAAAAAGTATAATATAAGTCAACAAATCCCTGGTTTCCTGTGTCGGGATGTTATTTCAAGCATATGCAACGCTTGACAGGAAGGTCACGCGACCGTGGAAAATATCACGGTCGGTCCTTATTTATAACTACAAGCCATCAGAAACACTGTAACGTATACGATTATCGAATGATAAAGAATGCATACTAGCACATTCCAATCTGAAATCACAGACAGAATTTGACATCAACATAATAACATAGCCAGTCACTTTTTTTTAATATGAACGACAATCAAGTTCGGTTCAGGTAAATACAGACTAGTTTTACAAATTGCACTTGTTTCGCTGCCATATGATGAAACTCGCCTCCATCTTCTCAGCACATACACATTAAAGGGCCAGAAAATGCTATGCAGGACTTTTGAGAGAACAATATCAGCACTACACAGGAAATATTAATTCAGCACATTTTCTACCTGGAAGAATTCTTGATCATGACTCGTGTAAAATGCATCCCTATGTGTACTCGTAAGGATCTGCTAAAACAAAACAAGCTGAATATATAAATTATGTCGATAGAAATAGTTCCGGTTGTGCCTGCCACACAATATGCAGCCAGAGCTATCGTGAAAACATGACAACCATGCACCATCTACATGTATGTGAAGGCTAGCTTTAAAGAGGGCCTTCACCTTTCTTGGCATATTTTAATGAAGGATAACTGTAGTGACACGTTTGCATCGCATGATAATCGTTTTCGGATTTGTTGGTTATTCCATAATATATATGATCTTTGTAATGTCTATGTTAACATCATTTATTGATGACTTGTTTTGAGGAGAGTATAATTGAAGCATCAATAATCCATTGCCACATTGGGCAGTCATATACATACTAGACAGCTACATGTATATTCATAGAAAGTACATTTGAGACAGTTATTGGCATAATACATGACTTATTTCACGTTTGGTTGTCACACGTTCCTTTAAGATTGGAATTTTGTAATATTGTAACATTTTGGATATGCGTTTTCATATTAATGATTTCTTTTTAAACTTGGATAAAACAGGTACGTGGGCATTAACAGATGGATAATGATATCAATTTGTTAAGATACCTCAGGCATGTACCTGTGTGTGGTAACTCAAACCCTACATGATCCACATGTGTTCTTCAAAAGTACATGCAACAATGTTCCGTTATGACATAATGTGAGATAATGATGCATATAATATGTAACTGATTGTTGGCGCACTATGATCAACAGATGCTCGAAAATGGGAAGGAGGTATTATCATAATCTTGTCGGTTTCACGTTATGCCTAGCACACAGGCCCGTCTATAAACATGGCACATTTTATAACAGCATTTCCTTTGATAATATGCCTCAAGGTTACTCCAAGAATTTCGACTCATACCGAATGGTAAACGACAACGAGGGCTTGACCAAGGATTATAAAATCAAATATTTGAGAGATTATCTGTATGTTCAAGTGAACAAACCAGTGAATTCGTTATCTCGCGCTTTGGATATGGAACTTCATACATGGCCATCGTAACTTTATTAGGATTATAGATGCACATATCAGGGGAAATCGACGTCAGATCACCAGCCAACAACGCACTGGTTAATGCGATCATCAGACATCTTTGAAAATGTATTCATGATCAGAGGCAGTTTATTGCGAGTTAATGATGGTTCTCTTCACCACATCGGAGATATGTACATTTGCTGTTAAACTTATTAGTTTATACAAAGCAATCACTGGGAATAAAAAGAATGTTTATTTTTTAACAATGACAAAGATACAGCAACTGACTCAAATGCTTGATTCTCTTGTTACGCTACGCTAAGGGTATGGAATACAGCATTATGCAATGTATGCTGTTCATATCGTTAAAGTGTACCAGTTTCAACTGTACCGTAACAAGCATTAACTTGAGATAAATCCTCATGTAGCAGATATGAAAGGCCCATTGGAATTTAAACTACTATAGAGAAATGCATCTTTACTAGAAGATGACTGGACAATTTTGTTTTCTTCACACAGTCGTCTTTTGACCTGTCCACTATACCATAGAAATATCACGTTTCAGTCGAGGGCATTCAACTTCTTGTTGTTTATTGAATGTGACCCCAGTGATAAATGGGTATGATCGATTTCCAGTTAAACCCCTATTAACATCCACTAGCCCTGCTAACACTAGAAAATAAGACTTTGTCAGGAGACCTCATGCTCTGTTGTGAGGTAACATGCAACGACGTGAAAGCGCTCAAAAGTAGTTGTCATCGATTCCAAGCCTTTTTGGTAAACTGCACAAATTGCTTCAATTATGGCAAAGATTACATCCACATTATGGGATATTCCTCGTCCAGTATGTGCACATTTGGGATACCATTCATGCATTTTGTGACGAAATTAGGTTATAAACGAAAAGCTGTAAGTCCAAAAGTTTGGGCCTATTGGTCCCAAAACTGACACGGATGATTGATGTGAGTAATACACTAGTAACGAGGCACACCTAGATGTATGGCATAACGTATTGCTTTCCAATCTTGGGAAAACCTAACGAGTCCTATCATTAAAGACGTCTATACGTCTCCAGAGTACAACAAACGCTCATCGATCCGTCATTTCCAGAGCCTTTGGGAGTCCCAAGGCCAGATCACAAACCAGGATGGAACTACTTTTCCTTGCTGTTCGCGGTTGCAACTCCTCTAGGGTAGATGAGGTCAAATTGAATGGAATTTTATCAGACTCTTCGACATTAGCGTTCTTTGTTATGTCAGCTTGAATCAACCTGTTTACTCAAGGGAAAAGGATTTTACAATACTACATGACTGTTTGCAACTTTGAAACTGGTCTTTGGAATGTTCCAGATGACAGTTGCGAATGTTGTTGGCTATCTAAAGTACTGCAAGTACTGCCTAATATCAAACATATTTGCATGTATCAAGTACTATTTGAGTTCCGTGGGCTGTAAACATCAATATACACAAAGAGGTGAAGAACATAGATATATTCCAGCAAAGTTGTCCATGTGTGTTTCTTTCAATTTCATCGTAAGAACTGCTTTGTCTAAATTTCATGACATTTCGTGTTTGATTGATAATACATATTGACAACGGCTTTCTGTCTATTTTAAAAAGCCCAAATCTGACACAATTACATGATAATTTGTGATGGGTGATAATTTGTAATTGGTCTGACTGGTATACGAAATTGTAACATAAAAGTAGGTATGTTCCCTTATCTGATTGGTTAAAAAGTGTTGTCGAATGAGCATAACATCGCTGAATTTTTGGGGTCTCATCACCGTGTATGTATACATTAATTAATGGAACTATTTTTGAAATCATCAACATGGAGGAACAGATGGAAATTTACCCTGACTTCCACATCGGAGATTTCGATGAAATATTGAGTGAATGGGGCGACGAGACATTTTCTGAGATAATTCAAGAATTTGAAGGTAAATGAAATTTACCTTTTTCCATTAATTATAAAATCATAATCATAATTAATGTAATTTTCTTGGGACTGGCCAAAGGAAAAAACAAAACAAAATCAATTTTTAACAGAGTAAAAACCATTTATTGCAACTCTATAATAGTTATGACTTTCATACACCCACCTAATTTTGTTCTTATTATAACCCAAAACAGCTGTTGAAGCTGGAAACCGTTCTGAGATGGCCCCTGAACTAGGAAATACAGCCAGCGTTTCCGTAGAGCCCAAAGTTCAAGCGTCCAGTCACCGCTTCGCGTCCCTTGATGAAAAAGTAGTACAGGACATCGTGGATGGGAACCTCTCCAAATATTTCGACGTAAGTCATTGAAACATAAAAGAATAAATACACATACCAAAATTTCCTACGCAGATTTGATCAACATCAGCGAGAGTTACCTCCCTTACACCATTGCCATAATAGCAATGTAAAGCGTGACCAATGTGTCATCGCAAAAATTGGCAATAATATAACGAGATTGACCAAAATCTTAACATAAATTAAATATTTCGTTTTGTAAGATTTGAGATATGTTATACTAAATGGATATACGGAAATTTCATTTAAACACGACACCGTAATAATAACGAACTACTCCCACTTACCGTCACATTTGTACCCCGAACAAGGCAATCTTTTCACTTCCAGAATGGCTTGGTTTCCGAGGTTTTGAACCCACGTTCGAAGAGCTTCCTGCTTTTCAACTGAATGAGAGACTGAGGTTCTTTTATGCCGAAGTCAGAAATGCTGAGGGAGACCTTTACTCAAAATCGAGTTTTGTTTGGTTGTGTACTGCCATACACAGGCACATCAGGGGACCGCCATTTGAGCGCAGCATAAACATTATCCAAGACCGGGAATTTCACACTGCAAACTGTCGTCACTTTGCTGTCAAACGCAGGTATTGAAAATCGCTAGATTTGCAGAATTACCGGCCACAAAACCGATGTATCGTTGAAGTCGTATTCCATTGACTCGAGCTCGTCTCAAAAACGACATTATTCGAACATTTTTCAGGTTCTACTACACCAAATCAGAACCAGTTTGGACAGTGCGGTTTTCGTAGGGAGCCTTCAGTGCAGATCGAGAGATATCTGCAGGCAGTGATTGGAGGATATTCTGTAAGATTTTTATGTCTTTCAAATGCACATCCATCCAGTTATTAAAAGTGACCATGTTTTTCTATATTTAGTACTGTCTCTTTCAACATGATGACTTATGCTGAATGTGACCACAGCTATTTTCAAGTAGGTGACATTTGGTGCGAAACTGGGGGTGGTGTGTTTAGCTTCCGGTACTCGGAAAAGGAGCTGACTAAGCTAGTCATTTTTATTTTTTTTATTGCTGCTCTAAGGCCAAACTGTGCACACACGTAGATGTAATAGCTGTTGAATGCTTAACTTACTATGGAAGTCTATGGGAACACATTTGGTTGTGTGTAACCTTCAGGGACAACAGCAGCTCACTAACGAACGTAATTTGGTACCTGTCAAAGATACAAATATCCTGCCACTGTCCACTGCTCCCGTGAATAATTTCCAGGTTAATTCTTCTGCTAATTTCCACGGTCTCTCTCACATATGTTATTCCACAGTAACAGTAAACAACTTTTTCAATCCCAGCTAAGCTGCATGTCTGAAATTTCGCACATGTTTGACGTCTCTTGTCACCACCTCAGTTTCAGGCGAGTTGACACTATCTTGTACAGGGGCCAAACAGTATGTACATCTTTTCTAATTTTGATTATTTGTATTTCATAGATACGCATAACTACAAATTACAAGTAAGATGGGGAACTGTGATAAAGAATTGAATTTGTGATATTTCCTGTTGTTTGTTTATTTTCTGAGAAATGGGCTTGAACATGTGACCACCCCTTTCGTAAAATGGACCCTCATTATTGGAGTACCACGAAACAATTGATCGGTTTCGCGGCACCCCGTATCATGCATCTTTTCAAAGGTGAGCACGAGGAGACGTATTACTAACGACAGTCTTGTTGTGTCATGCGCTCAGTAAATTAGTTCCTCCTAAATATCGATTTTAAATAACGTTCATGTTACAATGTCGATAAATATTTCGTTTTGTAAGATTTGCGTGATGTTATGCTGAATGGATGTACGGAAATTTTTCATTTGAACACTCCGCCTTACGGCGTCGTGTTCAAATGAAATTTCCGTACATGCATTCAGCATAACATCACGCAAATCTTACAAAACGAAATATTTATCGACTAAATAATCAACGACTGCATCTGATAACAGATCTTTCATTTAAAGTTACGGCTTCTATTTTGGTGTCCAGTGTTTAGCAAATATTTGGTTAAGCAGACATGTATATTTGCATAAATATGTTTTTGCAAATTTCAAACTGAGCAGTTTTGTTCGAATCATTGAGTGACACCAGTATATATGGTGCATATTGCATAATGTATTTATTTACTCTTTCTTTTTCATAACAGAAACAACATTTTGAAAATAACAAATTTATCAATGAAGTGCATGCGACACGTTCCTGTTTCTCCTGTAGAGAGATTATGGTTTGGTTGGAAACATCCATCATGTTACCGGTCCATTTTAAAGTTAAAGTTAAAGTGAACAACGTGTACGCTCTGAAAGGCAATGTTCAAACTAAACCATAGTATTTGTCTTCTTTAATGAAATGTGTTTTTGATGTAATAACAGAAACTATTATTTACAGAGGTATAAAATATCATCATTGAGAATGTGTTATCATTGATTATACACAAAATCCTCATGCTGATCTCATATCTTTCATCAAAACACAATGAATATCTAGACCTTATCATTCCACCGGAGAAAGAAACAACTAGGAATCATATTTAGTGTCCCGTCTGAATCTGTGCAAAGAAATCCAAATGATGGCAACCTCTGTATCAAGCTGTGCGACAGAAGTGATGATTCCGATTTCCCAATCGTCAATGTCCCTTTCATATCGAACAATATACCATCAGTTCCAGATTATTATTACAACTAACCAAGGTATCACCGTCAAAGCCTGGTTAAGTCATTCCAGAACAAGAGTCATCAGAAAGATGACATATCCCCCCGGCAGCTGTCTGTAAAGTAACCACTAGTAAATGTGCAATTCTGTATGTAATGAGTCAACGGTTGAATGTTCTTTAAAAAGCATACATTGTTTACCCACTGAATGGTTTTCGAATTCTGGCCCGGAAACGAACCCGTTCCCCAATGGAGTCTAGGTTAAACTTCTTTCCATAAAAATTGTAAAAATAAAAATTCGTTAAAAAATAAATATCAAAAGGCACCACTTCAGTATGTGCCTGACAGCTTTGTCAAGTTTCGATCAAATACACTGAATGGTTTTAGAATTCTGCCCCGGAAACGAACCCCATCCCCGATTGAGTCTATGTCCAACTTCATTCCATAAAAATTTAAAAAAATAAAAATTAGAAAAATCCCAAAATATCAAAAGGCACCACTTCAGTATGTGCCTGATAGATTTGCCAAGTTTCGATCAAATACACTGAATGGTTTTGGAATTCTGCCCCGGAAAAGGAAATGATTACGGACGGACAGACGGTCAGACGGACAGACGGACGGACAGACAGACTGGCTGAGTTGTGGGTATGCATAAAACACGAAGCCATGTTTAATCATCATTTATACAGGAGAAATATATTATTGATTTCAGCAAATGTGACATCAAATTCCTTTCTTAAAGATTAACCATAATCCTTAATGGGACCAAGAATTTCACAGAAAGTATTTGAGACATGTGGAATTGATACGAAGAATTTGCTTGAAACTTTTAAATCCCAGAAAAGAAGGAAGTTCAATTCGGTTAAAAACATTTGAAAAACATCACCTTTTCCGGTATCATCGCAAACTGATAGTGGTTCATAGATACATGTTTATAATTTAGTCGGAATCGGACAGCGGAGTCAGTACTGATTTCATTTGATTACCGAAATGGTTTTTGTCATTTGATTTATGATATATTTTTGTTCAGATTATTCTTGAGAACGCCCCGGAATATAGTACTGTTGCTGCAAGGCATGAAGAGATGTTTTGCTAAAGTCTTGATTGGAGACAACTGTTTTTCTAAATACTTACAATACGAATATTCACACAACGCCCATAATTCACTTTTCACAAATGCTATTTTAAAGTATTGCTACTGATATACGGACTATAAATATATCTACTGTCCAGGGGTTGGGCCAAATGTCTGGATGTATGTATTAATAAACTTCAGAACATCTGTAAAGTGACTTACCTTTCAGGATTGGATGTTCATTTCGTGTTCTGGTTCTATTTAAAATGCAAACAAGATGAACGAAACAAAAACAAATCATCCACAATATTCATGAGCGATACAACTCTGGAAAAAGAGATTGTCAATTCCAAATTGGTCCAGAGACCCTAGTACAAATTCGTTTTGATATAGGAGTTAACCACACTGTGTTGTCCTTAGAGAAGAATGGAAAATTAGACAAAGAGTTTGTATTGATTTACTGTCTGAAACACTTCGGATTTCCATATACATATCATATCTCTCTTCCTTTATCATGGCATCTACAACTTATCACTTATTTTTCCGGCGCCGAACGAAAATTAACCTCTAGTCTGCATTAACTGCGGTACTAGTAAGTCAAATGAAGATCAGAGTTAGTGGGAAAAGTGGTAAGCACTTTAGCACTCACCACAGTTTTGTC
This sequence comes from Haliotis rufescens, assembly GCF_023055435.1. Taxonomy (NCBI): domain Eukaryota; kingdom Metazoa; phylum Mollusca; class Gastropoda; order Lepetellida; family Haliotidae; genus Haliotis; species Haliotis rufescens. Next base: position 50,763,302 of record NW_025963779.1, on the reverse strand, counting down.
GTATATATATATATATATATATATATATATATATATATATGCGTGTGTTTGTGTGTGTGTGTGTGTGTGTGTGTGTGTGTGTGTGGTAAGACAATCGTCAAGTGGCAACACACGAGATCTCGAAAAATTCTGAGTCTGTACAGTGCACCCTTAACAGTTTAAGATTCTATGCCTACAACTTGCATTTGAACCACATACACAACCAGGCATTAAATCTTTGCAGTTATTTATTCTCTGTACATGCAAATTGACAAACCTGGCTACCGCGATGTGGTCATGTATCTCCAACATGTGTCTGGGAGGGCTGAGACCAACACTCATCTCTATGCGGCATGGTGATGGTGATACTGTTAAGTGGTTGGTACTGGATTTCAAAAGGTGAAGAGAAAGACTCCAAGATGATTCAAGATGAGGAAGACTTTCATGGGTTCACCACCTTCAGCCAGAGAATATACCACAGTTAAAATAGTGAAATGATCCAAAGCAACCTCTTCCAAAGAAGACAGAGTTTGTTCCATCAGCCGACAAGGTGAAGGCTTTGGTGTTTCTCGGATTCCAGAGGAATCAACTTGTGGACTGCCCCCCGAAAGGTCAGCCCATCAATTACCAATTCATACTACTAACACAATTAAGGATCATGCTTTTCGGTCATGTGACAAAAAAAACCCACAATATTTATGAGAGATACATGTTGTTTAATAAAACATCTTATCTCATCAAACAAATTTATCACCCTGTCCATTAAAAAGATGACAACCATCTCCGACGCCGCGGGATTATCTCAAACACACACAAATCACAGTAGTCACATAGTTGTCAAAGTCACATAAGTGTCTTTTTCGTGCAAAATCGTCACCAGGTTGTATGAAGAGGGTTGCCACAACATGATAGATGCTTTTTAAATAATGTATTAAAATTAACATGCATCAGCAGACGAAGTATGCGTGTGTAGGATCTTATTCATCCTAGCTTGCACCATAAGCTATGATTGCCACCACCAATGACTGAATGGGTGGTTATTATTTACATGGAGTACATGTATCTATAAATACATACATGAAAAAGGTGAAAGACTGAAAATACTAATGTATGGTTTCCTATCAACTGAATATTTTGGGAAAGGCTACTTCAAGAAAAGAAAGGATGGAAGCAATTATACGGTATGTTGACACATAATAATACCATTCCTAAGTTGACAGTTAGATAGCATTCACTTTATTTGGAACTGTATCAGAATCCAACAGCTATTTGTAATGAACTGTGGTCATACATATATATTTTGAGGTAAATTAGATGGCTCTACATATGTGAGTTTTTACTTTTGATTGAACATAGGTGGAAATATCTAGACAGCAGTTTATTTACATATGCCATTGTCGTATTGCACCACATTGCCAACAGATAAGACGGAGTAAAGTCTTAAAAGGAGCCTACACAATTTGACTACATTTGATCATATATTAAAGGGATATATTTAAATACTTCGGTATATGATCTTCGAATGTTTCAACTTTCATTCAACTGGAAAATATCATAATTAATTTACTGTCAATGTTATATCTTATGCACATGGATTTACTTTGAGCATCAACAAACATTTGCACAACAGCCGGGATTTACCTTGGTCCGCCTGTTGTCGAGCCAAGGGCGACTCTCATTAATAAGTATTGGCGGCAACACAGGGGTGCCAGGCTGGCGACAGGTGGCATTCATCCCTTAGTTTGCTAATGTCGTAAAATGACAGATACACATGTACTCAGAAGCCTTAGGATTGATAAAATTTAGTATTGATGGGAATTGCAATGTTAGAGTGACGAAAAAGAACCAATGGTTCTCTGAAGTTTATATGTATGTTTCTGCTGTTAATTCGATATACAGGAGAATTTCAGAATCAGAATCGAGAAAAATAATTTGTGTAGGACATATCCACAAGACGTCACTATAAACGGTAAGTAGTAAATTGGAATAAAGCTTTTTCGGAATTTACTTTAATAAGAAAAGTCCGGAGAAAAACACTTTCCAGTTAAAGTAGAATTGCTCTTATCCATGAGCTGTTTGCAGGTGAACACACTACTATCTATATAACATCGAAAGCATTTATATGTATAGATAAATTAAACAGAATTAGAACGCACAACGTATTCATCAGATAAAGAAAAATGGGTTGTAGAGCTGATAAATTTTTTGTCCAGTGTGTGTTGCCGTGATAAGTTCAATTCCTAAAATAACGTTATGTGGCATATTCATCCTTTTCTGCAACTAGCTCTGGAAAAAATCAATTTCAGTTTTGAATTGCATTTCCGGAAACTTCATATCGGGTATTACTTCTTTCAAAAATGCTTTGTCAATAAGGATTGCTTGTCAATGTTGATCGGAAGTTACGTTTTTAACTCGTAAAATATGAAATCAACTCAAGGGATGGCTGCTGTTTGAATCTGATAGCATCACGGTACCGTCTTGTTGAGAAGTTTAAAATCGAAGCAGTGCAATATAATTACAACAGGAATACAATATTTGTGATATAATTACGCTTTTTCACGAAGCTTGAATAAAGTATATTTAAAACCATGCATCTTCCCGACAAGAATTATTTTAAAATTTCACACCAAGATTTCTTTCATTGTGTTTACATTCCAAGTGTGAAATGTTACGTCTTATTTTCGAAGCTACGAGTATTAGTTATTATATTGATCAATATGAAAAGGAGTCACAGCGATTCGTTCTACATGTATTTTATGGAAGGGTCAATGTTCTGTTTTGAAAACATACATGAGACCAATCAGAAACATGTTTCAACATATTTCCCATTGCACATGCTTTAGCTCACGATGACAGTTCTCACGAAGAACATACCTTTATTCATTGGTGTCTTCTTTAGAGTATTTGAGTACTTGCAATTAAGACATTATATCAGGGCATGTGAGCTCATGTTTTGAGGCCGTCGTTTGGGCACACCAGAAACTTATGATTATGTTTCTAGGTTTGTCAGCACCAGCCTGTGCTCGTTGGTTTCACCGAAGTGGTAAACGCCTGAGACCTGCATCACGTCGGGCTTTCCTCCCACTTTAAGCTGACACGCCTCGATATAACTGGAAAACTGTTAAAAGCCAACTTTTGAGCACTAACTCATGTTTTGAGGCAACGTCATGGATCAAGAACACGAATATTTAATAAGGGTAGAGTAAAGAGCCTAACATAGCTGCACATGGAGCTCTACATAGACATATGCGGAGACAAAAGTTGGTTTGTTGTTTTACGCCACACTCAGCAATATTCCAGCTATATGACGGCGGTCTGTAAATAATCGATTCTGGACCAGACAATCCAGTGATTAATATCATGAGCATCGATCCACGCAATTGGGATCGATGACATGCATCAACCAAGTCAGCGAGCCTGACCACCCGATCCCGTTAGTCGCCTTTTACGACAAGCATAGTCGCCTTTTACGGCAAGCATGCATGGGTTGCTGAAGATTTATTCTATCCCGGATCTTCACGGGTCCGGAGACAAAAGAGTGCGAATTACAAGGGAAACTGTTTTTGACCTAAGTGTGGATCACGTGCACTCACGTATATCAGACACATGGACATATATCCGAACGCTAACATCGACGTAAATCAGCATGTATGTGTACCTTACCATAGAGAACATACTGTGCTAAATAAGCACACATGTACAAATGGAAGCCAAATGCTAATAAATGATTGAAGTTGAAATCAAATGAAAAAACAAACATTTTAGAACAAAAAGAACGATGTGTAATGTAACACAACAATGGTTTTATGGCTGCTGCAATTAATATATAAGACTTTTTTATCTTTCAGATACGGCGTGCCACATACTTTACGTGAAAAGAAATTCGCTGGATGAAAGAGAAAACATCAATCTGAAAAACAAGTAACGACGTGTCGATTGATACTGAAGAAACTTTGGAAGAGACATGAGGTCTTAATTCAACCATTCGTATGTCTTTCAACAAACTAAATAGTTGAAAGAACATCTGTGCTGGAGTTCTTCTCGATAACCGATATCACTGTGTGACTGGAGCTGCGTGAGTGCGTGTCTGTTTCAGCAGAAGGGATTTGTATTGGGGCAAGCTGGTTTGGCTTACTGATCTATGTAAACACAATTAGGTGGAGAGATTCTTATAGATTCAAGTGGTGGTGTAATACCAAGAAATAGATTGTTTAGTAGACAAAGACTAGTTCCGTGATTTGAAGGTTAGTGGGAATTAGATAATTGTGTGGAGTTCTGCAAGCTATCGTGATTGACATGATCTGACAGAACCGATACAAATATGTATTTTGACAGGTTTCAAGTGGTACCCTGTTTCAAAGTTCTTGTGAAAGAATGCATACACTGAAACAAAAATATCCAATCTTAAACGTCTTCTCAATACTTTGAATTAAGGTGATTTGGGACTAAGGTTTATCCAATCGACTGCGAAGCTTTGCATTTGTACATTAAACGATATATTCTTTCATTTGAGAAAGAGAAGGAGCATCGTAAATTAAGAAAAGTGTAAAAGTAAATGGAATAATATTCCAAGTTAGTTCTATCAGTCACTAACCATAGTGAATGATTTATGTCACCTTATGAAGAGAAATGGAAATGTTAGAAGTATAAAAGTGTCAAGATTTCAGACAGGATATCACCGTGAACAAGCAGTAACCAGAACAACGCGTGCATAATAAAAAAGGCTAATATTGTTTCATGCTGAAAGGCCAATTGCCGATGCATGAACGTGTGTCGCTGCAAACTAGACAGAACATCAACGTATACTTAAGCATGGCCATGAGTTAGTGTGGGATTTTAGTGGGATGTATTCATGGCAATTGTTACCATTTCGTTTTTCTAGCAAATTAACTCACCACTGAATTTATACCTTATCAGTACAGTGAAGTGGCATTGGCAACGTCTGCGATCATCTCTACAACGTTAAGGCAATGTTGTATGTTATTATTTTTTTTATTTCCTTCATCCTAAAGTATGCTTACCTTATGACGCCAATGTCATCAATGTCTCGTTCTGTGATTCTTTCCGGAGCATGATGAACTTAGCATTTTTCCATCACGTCGTAAGGTTATATCAATATACAATAGAGAGAGTACACATTACATGGAGTGAAAGTGCGTAACATTTTCTTTGTAAGTCGCTCAGAGGCAGCAATATTGACTTGACATATCAGTGAATAAGTCTTTGAAATCATTCATAGTTGATCGTTTTGCCAAGGACTGGAACATGCATTAACATCACTAACATCATCAGTGCTTTTCAATTAAAATATACGATTTCCACAGCTTTCACGGGGAGCCGTATTTGTTGCCACGCATGCGCCGTCAGACACAGATATCTTTTTCAGGAGTAACTTTGTAATCCAAGTTCCTCGCTGTTAGTGTATATTATGTGCCTCAGGAATTGACATACAACAAATGCATAATTATTCTGATTTGTTGCAAGTCTGCAAGGAAACAATGTTTCTTTAATGAAGCAAAATAAATATTAGGCTTTGAATGCTGATAACAGCTTCAAGCAGGAAAACCCGAAACGGCAATTGGTAAATTGAACTGACTGTTGTAGGCACAGTCAAGATCAACATTATCCTTCAATATGTTCTTTGTACTCCGTAAAAGAATTAATGGTGGGGCAGGATACGCTCACCTGTACCCGAACAACTGGTAACATCACCAATATCACATATTTTGGTAGAGATTTCTTATGGTTATGGAAGCATTTTGTCCCTTTTATTCAGATTTGCATGTTCTGAATATTCCCACGACTAATTTTCATAATGTGTATAGATCCTTTTAGAAGGTAGTGAGACAATATATTTTTAGACGTTTATTGTAGTTCCCGTAAAGAATATCCTTTTCAAAGGCATCGAACATTATTGACAATTGAATTTTCAGTAACGAATTATAGATGATACTTTTTCCAGACAGATGTAAATGTTCTTAACAGAAATAAAATGTTTCATATCTTGTTCAGCTGCTCATGAATATCCATTAAATGGGCTTATTTTAAAAAAAAATTCGACTCTTAAGAAGAAAACGTACAATTTGATATGGTTACAGTCATTCTGCTGCTGTGAATACATAGTTGATTGAATGGGTATACTACTATTTTTCGGGTCTTATTCGTTCAGTTAGTTAAGTCCAGTATTTGGATGGATTTCAGATAAAATACCGTATTAGTAAATCAATGTAAATGTATATCATGCTTTTCGAACCCCGAGTGGCACTTGACCGAAGTTGAACATTATTACAGTGTTATCACTAATATTGACAAGACAGACCTTTATTAGAAATGTTTAAACATAAATTACAAAAAAGTACATGCAATGAATAATATGTATATGAATAGCATGTTTGCTAGATTTAAATCGACTGATCACTTCGATATTATTCATACAATTGTTTGCCCAACTCAAACATTTACCTTGGTTTAGAGGACTTACTAAACACTAGCTTTGATTTGGAAAATATGTCAGGTATGTTACCATGACCTCATAGCATGACTGTGTATTTTGTGATCACTTACGGCGTCACTGATAGCTTTGTGTTTAGTTGTGATGTTACGCTTTAATGTACCAAGGGTGTTTGTGATCATTTATTCACAAACCTGTGACGATAACTGAAAATTAATATTATCAGATCTGTGAACAGCACAATCATGTATAACACAGCACACATCATGCGTTTGAATAATAACATTCAAAAGGGGTGTTGACTTGTTTTATTGTCGGTAAAGACAAAAGTTGAAGTGATGGACACTGTCTTGAACTCTTTTGTAGCTGCTGTCACCCATGGTGGAGTATTATATCACTCGATGACAGACAATCTAAGGGGATCGATTGCCGAACTGATTCTAAACGTATACATACGGAAAACAAATGTGGCCGAGTCCAAATTGATAGACTGAATTCTCTATTGTGACTAATGTAGCAATCATATAAGTGACAGCTCAAGCTTTATTATGAAAATTTCATACTCGAAATCAAAAACGTTTCATATGGATTGGGTCCCGAGCAAGCCTTCAGCGCAGCTCAACGGAACTACATTTTGGGTCAATTCAGTCATTGGGGGGATTAGAATCAGGACGTTCTTCAGTTCATGAATAATCCACCACAACTTTATGGAAGGGATGTAACCAGTACAAAAAAACTTAAATAGGAGTATTCTTCAAATTCCAGTCTCTCGCAAGTTCGGTATTTGCATTACATGTCAGGAAACAACTGGAGTCGAAAGAAGGATGATGGCAATACTATTATGTTCCTGTATCGAGTACATCAATAACTGGCTTCACAGCATTAATTGTGACACAGTGTTCATTGGCAGCAAAGCCAAATGCAAAAAAATCATCTAAATACGTTCACAAATGTATAAGTAGGCAAGACATGACATAACTGTGGTGGAGATCAAATAAAATCTGAAGAAGTATTCGTAATAGCTGCGCGTTCGGTTCCAAATCTCATTTAGTAAGGTTGAATCGACCGGTAACCTAGCTCTTCATTAAAAACACATAATGTCTATTACCTAATTAAATCTGAAGGCTTAGATATGCATTTTCCTCTGAACTCATATTTATGCTCTGTTGATTGGTTGATTAGTTTCTTGTTTAACGCCGCACTCGGCAATATTTCAGCTATATGACGGCGGTCTGTAAATAATCATGTGTGGACCAGACAATCCAGTGCTTGACATCATGTGCACCGATCTACGCGATTAATGGGATACGATGACATGAATCAACCAAGTCAGCGAGCCTGACCACCCCATCCCGTTACAACAAGCATGGGTTGCTGAAGACGTATACTCTGTCCGGATCTTCACGGTCTATTTATCCTGGGAAACTTATATGAAAGGCGGCATGTTAAGCACAAAACTGCGCAAGAATTACCACGCGCATTCGTCAACCAATTGCAACCTGTTAATCTCGGTTTTGCAATGGACTAAAATATATACTTATCGCAATAAATCTGATTATTGTAAAGATGGTTTTTAATTGTATTCCAGTTATATTACATCGTGTCAGCTCTATGTGGGAGAAAAGCTCGAAGTGGTCGAAGATGGAGGTAGAGAACTAGTCCATATTAAAATGGCTAATTAACAGCGCGTAGCATCCTTTCTAGAGAGCTTTGGAAATCTTTGTTCTCACAGAATGGACAAATTACTCCCTGAGGTACTTGCCGATGCTTGTGGTTGTGTGTGATAGAACAAACGCTTTTGCGCTCATAATGATGTCTAAACTAAGAACGTACGCACAATGTCTCTTCCTCGGAGTATGCAAACCTTATCCAAACAAACAGATTGGACATAACTTAAGAAATTTCATAGTAGGTGTAGATTCTTCTATGTAAGCCAGTGCTATCCGGCTGGAATGTTCCTTCATAAAGTTACTGGGCTACATGCATTAACGTGTCAACTGAGAAAACCTTGTCGGTTCCAATGCAGACATTATTTACCAACAGCTACACACGCATCTCAGGTGGCCCTTTGCAAACACAATGACCAAAGGTGTGAAGCAATTAGCATTGAACACCTGAATGCATGTTATTAATCCACTAACGAAATAAATACAAACCACGTAACGGGCCAAGCATATTGTCTCGATGGAAGCAGTTTAGTTTTATCGACAAGTCTATTTTCCTCACAGCACATGATCTGTGTTGAAAGTATCTGGAATAGATAACTGAAGACATCTATGTATTGGGCCATCTCTGACACAGTATCAATAGAATTATTACCAAAGAAATCTGGATTGTCATATCAGATCAATGAGTTTCTGATATACACTATAAATATTCTGTTGTGAAATACGGACTTTCAATAACGACGTCATGGCCATGGAACTCGAAGTATCCTGGCTGTCTGCGTCAGGCTGCACATCAAGCAAAAACCAGGGAAATGTCAATCTCAGCTTCAGTATTTACGTCATCCATAATTTGATACATAACGCATAGTGCAAGATAAAACCAGCTGTTCTCATGAGAAAATAAATATATACTGAAAATGAAGCTTTTATAATTATATATTTTCTAATATAGACCTTAATACTGATCAACTATTTACACAGGCCACAAGTATTATCTATTCAAGTCATTATCTGTCTGAAGATGTTAAAACCATTGTATCATCAGATTGTACTCACAGTTAGCCTAAAGTGCTGGTATTCCGAAAAAAACACACGAATAAAAACTTTGAATGAGTAGACATCTTTATCCTGCAGATGCAGAGTGGAGAGAATGCCATGCAATATTGATAGTTCAATTTAAATAATTTATGTGGGAAAGATGTATTATTTATATTAAAGAGTTCTGGAAAATATATCTTTTAACATTTATCATTTAAATATCACGGTTATGTTTTTGATATGATCAAATGCATCATCTACATCTTTCGAATATTGTTATTAAACTTGTCAAACGAAATATTGAATGTTTTATAACATAAAGCTCATTTCTATATGAACCCTTATTTTCTATTCTCAGCAATTTTGTTTTACATACTGACTGGGCAATAGTTTAGTAGTTTATGTTCTGGCTGTAAATTGGCTTATATGTTGGTTTGTCCGTCGTGCTTCGCCATCGTTTGTGTATTGTGTACTGAATAGACCGACAGAGCTTAAAAGGGGAACTATGCATATGTTAAGAGGTCTGATGCCCACTTTCTGCAAACTTATAGATCTTGTAAAATATACATGCGTGAAACTGAGACATCTTAAACATAATAATAACATAATATATAATATATATATACACATTACAATTTCACCAGCAGGTCTGTTTGAGGGACTTGAATCTCTTTGGTTGGGAATGCCCGCTATCCCGAGCCTAGTCCTCCTTTAAGTTGACATGTTCGCACGACACACGATAGTTAAGTATGTTCAAGATACTAGGACCTGAATTCCCAAAATGCCATCCGGAATCATTTAATGTAGTGGAGTAACATGCGGCAGCTGGGTAGCATGTAAAGTTATAAAAATGTCGATTTTTGTAACGTTAATAACAGGAACATGTCCTTTTGCAGGAATTGGATAGATAAAGTTGAAACTTACTATTCACGCATGAAAAGAATGCAATACAGTCTGAACATTAAAACAGATTCCATTTGTATGTGATTGTGGAAATTGAACTTCATGTGCCATTTGCCCTCAAATTCGTTCTGTCGCCTTATAAATTTTGATCTAAAGTGCCTCGTGCTATGTTCTTTGGTTATTTCCTTTAACGTATCTTGGAAGTGCCAATAACAAAATAACCCAGTAGTTATATTAGTAAAGCCTGTATTTTTCCGTTCCTTTTTTCAGATCAATGTAGTGAGCAAATATACGTGAGATAATATTGACAAAATATTCCCATGCATATGCTCTTTCATCATGTTTAATATTAAATAATTGTATTAGTTGAAAACATATTTTCATGGTTGCAAGACAGCAAGAAGCACTTAAAAAGTGGGTCAGGTTAAATATAAAACGTCAGTACAAGCAAATGACCAGTCTTGATCATCCAACAATTGACTATATAAAACATTATGCTACAAATATATTGGTTATACTGCAGGGGAACGTATATTCACAGCTTGGTACAAATACAGCATGGTGCTTGTACATGACACAACATGTATCAGTTTGACAAATTGGTAAAGGACAAATTACTGCTGTGCTTGATTGATTCCTGTCAGACGTTTACATACTTTTAATAGATTCTCTAATGTCCACGTTTACTCTCCAACAAAACTACGAAATGCATTAATTAAAATTCCCCTAACTCCTAGACAACCGAATCTCAATCCGGATAGGTTTAAGGTCGTGGGGTTTCAGAGATGTAGCAATGAAATGAAATTGATGAATTGGGTATTTCAGATAAAGTGAAACCATATTTCATCGTTATCATAGATTCAACACATCAGACAACCACTCTTTGGTTAAATTGTATCAGAGCATTGAACAAAACATTTATGCTTTAACTAGGTAATCGGATTATAGGGTCGACATGAAGCAATAGGAAACGTGATTATAGTACTACTCATAATATGCATTTAAAAAACACAAATTTAGGATAGCGTCCAATGGATACGACAGTTAAATGCTACCAGTGAATATGTATTGTAATGGAGAACATCGCCTGGAGAACAGAGCCAAGGGTGTACCGAACGCCATGAATGTTTTGCCGTCAAACGAGAGGTCTACAGATTCGGTGGTTGTAGTACACTGCCTTTGCCGAACATCCCCCACACTGGCAGAATATGTGTGTGTGTGTAAGTTTGGTTTAAAGCCGCTTTTAACAGTATTCCAGTGATATCGCGGCGTGTCAGCTTAATGTGGGAGGATGCCCGAGGTGATGCAGGTCTCAGACGTTTACCACTTCGGTGAAACCCACGAGCACGGGTATGGTGCTGACAAACCTAGAAACATAATCAGGGCGAACCGGGATTCGAACCCACAATCATAGGTTTCTGGCGTGCCCAAGGGACGCAACTCTGCACGGCGAATCGCGGCGCCTTAGACGACTGGGCCACCCGTGCCCCCACTGGCAGAATAAACCTGGTGCAAGTGCATGGTAGCATAACGGCCAAGCGCTATTGTGGTGAGATCCAACAAAAACAAATTGCTTCCATTATTAACGATGCCTACGGTTTTTTTCCAATACGATAATGCATGCTAAACCACATTCGCACGGAACCACAATGTACGCGTGCTATCGTGGCCTTTTAAAGCATCAGATTTAAACCCGAAAGAACACCTATGGGACGAGGCAGATCGCCATGGCCACTTACGAAAGCGTCTTCTTGAACCCTAGTCATTGCAAATACTTGCACTTTACTTTACGAATGGACGAACATTTCCAAACACATGAACCATATTCTCACCATATTCTCAGATGCCATTCAATACATGACGCTAACGGTGGACACATTGGGCTCTATTGCCCTCGACCTTTGTCATTTTACATGTAATGTCTTCACAATGGATGAGTGTGCGCTGTTGTGCTGTTTGTAAATTGTCATTTATCAAGAGATCATATATTTCCCATCTCACTACATAAACCCAGGAAACAAAATCATGCCATCGTGGCAGATATCATGGTCGGTCGTTATTTACAACCCACCGGAAGCACGGAAACATAAAATTATGGAAAGGTAAAGAATGTATACTAGCTAGCATCAGCTTGAAATCACAGATAGAACATTATGATAATAACCACATATCCAGTCTTATGAATACATGAACGACAATCATGTTCGGTCAAAGTAAATGCAGTCTAGACAGATTGCACTGGTTTGACCGACGTATGATGTGAGTAATCGTCAGCTTCTCGGCACATACAACTGAAAGGGTCAGAGAATGTTTTGCAGAAAGTTTGAGAGAACAACATCAACACTACACAGGAAACGCTATTTCAGCACGCAGACGAAATCTTGACAAGTGTAACACATGCCTCCATATGTGTTATTTTAAGGATCTGCTAAAACAAAACAAGCCGCATAAATTCTGTCGATAAAAATAATTCCGACTGTACCTGCCACACAACATGCAGCCAGTGCTACCACTGAAAATATTGAAACAATGTACCATCTATCTGTCGGATGGCTTGAACGTTGGCCACGGTTTCGACTTTCTTGGCGGGGAAGAAAACATTTTGTGAATTATTTGTATCGCATGATTATTATTTTAGGATTTGTTGATTATTGGATAGTGTGTGAATATCTATGTAAATGTATTTAATGATTACTTGTTTTAAAGAGATTTAAGGTGAAGAAAAAAGAAATCCACTTAGGGCTGTCAGATACCATCGACATGCTTTCTTTTCTCTCTGACAGCTACATGTATCTTCAAAGACACTACCTACATAACTACGTTTGAGACAGTTGTTTTATTTGTATTGAGTTATTTTGCCTTTGGTTGGCACCTATTTTCTTCAGATAATGTAAGCTCGTAAGATAGTTTGGATATACATTGTTGTGTTTATGATTTCGTCTTAGAGACCTAGGATTTGATGCTTGATCAAAACAGTTATGTCGACATTTTCACTGATAACAATACCTATGAGTTAAGATACCTGGGATGTGGTAACCCTACCCCTACCTGACTCCATGCAGCAATGTTCCGTTACGACAGAATATGAAATAATGTTGTGCATATGATATATAGCTGCTTGCGCGCTATGATCTGCAGATGGAGCTGAACAAGTGCTTCGAAAATAGCAAGGACCTTTTATTATAATCTTGACAGATCCATTTTACACCTTGCACGCAAACCCGTAAGGATGATAAATATGTCACATTTTAGAACAACATGTTCTATTACAACATGCCTCCATAAAACTCTAGGAATCTTGACTCGTATCAAATTTAGAATTTGTTCACGTGTGCTGTGTGGGAGAGAATATGGCATGGGTTTTGTGAAATGTTTACATCATGATTTCATAGCCGACGTTGATAGTAATGCTGATCTGCACATCTTCGAATTTGATAGTTTCGAGGTCCCCATGCTTTTCGTGGAACCCTAGTTTAATGACGATAAATGTTTCACCTGATTGATTGTGTGTTTACTTCTGCATCATGGACGGTTGCTCATGTTATCAGCTACTTGTTTGTCTTGCTCAGAGAAAAGTATGTACATGCCACTATGGTCTTCAGCTTTAAAAAAACACTCGTGTCGGATACTAATTGACAATAGATATTAGTTGTTGATAAATATCAATAACATTATGCATATGCGTATAGTAAATACATATCCAGGAGCGAATGGATTAATTTTGTATGTACCGAACCTCGTTGCAAGAATCATATTATATTCAGTAACCATAGTCAGTTTTTTAAAGAAAAAGACTCTAAAAATGACAGCACGGTCAACATAATGTTTGAATAACGTCAAGTGACTTCTCCTGTGACGGAATGACAAATGGATGACGTCATCTTTAATTAATTAATACAACAGAAAAATAGGCGTGAAATACCAGTCAAAAGATCATGTTAGTGCCCCTATGGGTTACATGTAACTACCGTTGCGAGGCGGAACACCCAGGGGCCTATTAATATGACCATTTAGAATAATATGCATCTGTAAATAAAGTATCAACCATTGATGAGTTTATCCATTCTATAATTAGAAACCTGATTGTGATACAACATAATTCCAACAGTCCTGTTCTGTAATTTAATGAAGATGGATGCAACTTTCCTATTTCGAATGTTAAACTATTTTAATTGATTTTTATACTCTCATTACCTCCGGGTATGTTTCTGTACATTTTAGCTACTCACTATATTTTTAATAAGTCTGTATTTGTACCAAGAATGATGTCATTTGGATGATATGGTTGAACAGAAAGTTTTTAAATAAATAAATAATTTCCCCTCTCTCTGTTCCTCTTTCTTTCTTTCTCTCAGTTGCAGGAAATGCGTTGTCTTTCTTTTGAGAATTGATCTTCATACATGACAATCGTAACTGTATTACGTAACCAATTTAGTTAATGTGCTCATCATGACACTTCGAAAATATATTCCTGACCCAACACAGTTTATCGCAAGTTAATAAGACTTGTACACGCTGAAGTTTTTGAATTGCTGTTGAACTATTTGTTTTATGCAAAGCAATAACTGAAACCAAAAACAAGTTGATCGTTAAACACTGAAAAGTGTTAAACATTTGGATGCGCCATTGTACAACAGAAAGTGTGTAAGCTATCTTATTTCTTTTCAAAGTTATACGTCATCTGACTCTTGTTTACGCTGACGGCATGAAATACAGTCCTTATGTTATGCTTGTAGTGCATCTTCCGAGGAAGGGATTTAACTGCGTGTAAAAGTCGAGTTTCCATCCTTGCCGAACTAGGCTGGAATCTCCAGGCTCGATCGGAGCGCCACCCGTGGCTATTCCTAGTTATGTCGCTCCTGTGTCCCTCCTATCAGCCAATCCGATTCATCTCTCATATCACTTGCTTCAAACAAAATGGCGGCTCACAGCCAAGACGATCTGATCTGATAATCAAGATCCATGTTGTAATAAAACGGGTCTTACCCCGCGAGGTGCATCAATATACTTGATCACCTTGATTAAAAACATGAAAAGATTTGCAAAATATCTGTCGAAGCACAGTTGGCGGTACACATGCTTTGCAAATCCTGCAGTCAACCGAAATCTGCACGTTGAAATCCATGTTGTTTACGAACCGGATGTCTTGTTCCTTACGCGATTTTGATTTGACTCGTCAATCCAGCAAAAATGTAACTCTGGACTTCCAGCCTAGTTCGGCAAGGTTGGAAACTAGACTTTTATTGTCAGTTACCTCTCTTGCCTCGGGAAGATGGTTATGATGCCAATTTTAATTGTGCCGTAAAAAGCGTTACCTTTACACAAATCCTCGAGCTCATGTGATAGATATAAAAAGACCAGGCCTGTGCCAACTTAAAATACTATAAAGAAATGCATCTTTACAAAAAGTTAGCTTGACAATTTTGTTCTTCTTCACACAGTCGTCTCATGGGTAATCTTGTACAACCGTAGAAATATCACATTTCAGTCGAGTACATTCAACTTCTTGATGTTTATCGAATGTGATCCCGATGATAGATCGGTATGATCGATTTCCAGTTAAACCCCTATTAACATCCATGGGAGCCCTGCTAGCACTAGAAAATAAGACTTAGTCTGGAGACCTCATGTTCCGTTGAGAGGTAACATGCAACGGTGTGAAAGCAATCGAAAGTACTCGCCATCGATTCCAAGCCTTTTTGGTAAACTGCACAAATTGCTTCAGTCATGACAAAGATTAAATCCAAATCTTAGGATATTCTTCTTCCAGTTTGTGCACATTTGGGATACCTTTCACGCTCTTGGCAACGGGATTAGGTTATAAACGAAACTCTTAATGTCCACAGGTTTGGGCCTATTTAAGCTGACTCGGTTGAATACAGGCGAACCTAGATGTGTGACATATCGCATTGCTTTCAATTTAAAAAAATCTAACTAGTCCTATCACTAAAGACGCATGTCCGTCCCTGGAGTACAACAAACGCTTCTCCGTCCGCCATTTCAAGTGTACTCGAGCTGCCCAAGGTCACATCACCACCCAGGATAGAACTACTTTTACATGTTGTTCCTGGTTTCCACTCCTCGTGGGTAACTGAGGTCCAATTGAACGGACCTTTATGAAGCTCTTCGCCTTCTGCGTTATCTATGTTATGGCAGCTTGAATAAGCCAGTTGTCCCTGATTTTACATTACCACATGAAGGTTTGCAACATTGAAACTGCTCTAATCCATGCCGGCTGGTCTGTAGAATGTTCCAGATAACAGTTGCAAATGGTGTTGCCTATCTTACGTACTAACTATCAAGTATATTTGTATGCACCAATACTGTTTGAGATCCATGAGCTGTAATATACATCAATATACATACATGCTCCCTATAGATGCTGAAGAGCATCGATAGATTCTAGCACTGCTGTCTGTGTGTTTGTGTTTTCTATTTCAACGTGGTAACAGGTCCGTCTTAATTTCATTATATTTCACGTATGATTGATCATACATATTGACAACTAAATAAAGAAAGTGCCAGCGGCTTTCTGGATAATGGATAGAGAAAATGTCTTTAAAACGGCCCAATTCTGTCACAATTATATGTGGGTGATAATTTACAATTTCATTAAATTGGTATGTCTGGTCCAGCCATGGGACAGATACTAAGATAATCAACACCCTCAACGGATCACAGACTTTCCTTTAAAATTACTGTAACGGATTCTGTTCTGCGTACAAAGTGGTGTCCAGCCTTTATCAGATAGTAGTGTATGCAAATAGTTATGTTTGCATAAATACGTTACTGCAATTGCAAGTTTTCTATAGTACTTTTTAAAACTTTGTTTCATAAAAGAAACACCACAATGGAAATGACAAAACATGTTTCTTTGGCATTTCACCTGTTGAGAGACGATGGTTTGTGTAGCAACATCCATGATGTCAACGTACAGGGGGAATATACGCTCGGAATATAAACGGTGATGTTAAAACTAAAACATGATGTTTGGCATTGTAAATGATCTGGGTTTGTAATTATACGTAGGATTGATTACAGAAACTGTTATTTACAGAGGTAATGATATATTATCATTGATAATTTTGTAATCATTTGCTTCTTAAAACATCTTCACGTTCGGATTTCGTTTCTGATTACGTGTACTTTCAATAATAAATAAAGTTTTATGTAGTAGGTACATGAATCAGATCAGGAGAATATGCTTCTTGCAGAAAACACATGTGTTTCATATCAATATCAATTTATGACCAAGAGTCAAAACGTTTTTTTCTGATCATTATACAAGTTACGTGTTTATAAAGCGTTCAAAGTGAACAAAAATGTGCATTTCAACACAGAGGCAACACATAAATCTGTTATTTCTTGACATCCGAACCAGTATTCAATTATTTCTTGTCTAGATGCTGGCACCCGCTGATGATAAATTCACGCAAGCGTGTATTCCATCCACATGATATATGTTTCACGCGTGTATCAACAAACACGCATGCAAACAACCGTGCCGCAACAGAGACCACACAGGGCGCCAGAAGGTCCTCAAGGTGTTCGCATCATGTAACCTCTTCGAGAAGACAAACCATAGTCTGATTTATGAGATATGTACATCCATATATGCCCTTAGAACGCCTCGGAATATAGCACTGTTGTTACAAGGCAAAAAGACATGATTTGCTAACGTCTCGACAAGAGAATATTGCTTGTCTAATTCTGTGCTCTAAATCCTTCAGTTAGATCTGCGTTTTACGTACCGAACTGCTGATAAGAAGTATAGTAACCCACCACAAACTATTCACTTTATAGTGATGCTATTTGAAGGACTCTAAATAAATCTACGGTCAAGGGGCCAAATGTCGGAACATCTGTAAAATGATTTACCTTTCAGAATTTTGTCCACATACATGTATGTACTTGGACAAAACTGAGATAAGTACAAACCACTTTCCCACTTACAAACTATAGATAGATATGGATAGATATTTTTATTGGCTTTGGCAACATAAATGTATGCTTAGGTATGAGTACTTGTGAAACCGAACTCATAACTTATTAGTTAGAGCCAACATTAGTCTTAATTTGATTAGATGTATTCATCAAGAAAAACAAAAATATGAAAAGCTTATAATATTTCATGTGTAGAAAACGATCAAAGCAGTGTGACAATAAGTTTCAGCTACACACTAACCACTTTCTTAGCGAAAATATATTGTACATCGTAAACATTTATATATTAAGATATAACTAAGCATGGGATTGTTGCGTTTTTTATCGAACAGTTGTTCGGTGCCGTCCTGTTGAGGTGAGGTGAGGTGGGGTGGGTAGGGGTGAGGTGAAGTGAGGTGAGGCCGCACTCAACACTTTTCCAGCTATATGACGAGGGTCTGGACCAGACAATCCAGTGATTGACGTCATGAGCATCGTTCTACGCAAATGGGATACGATGACATGCATCAACCAAGTGCACCAACCAGCGACTAACCCAATCCCGTTTGTCGCCTCTTACAAGAATGGGTTGCTGAAGACCAATTATTTTCAGGAATCTTCAATAGTCAATGTATGATAAATTGAACATGTGTCTTGTCATGTCTGTTAACCAAGGGAATGCTGCTCCCCCCCCCCCCCCCCCCCCTCCCCCCTCTCTGTCATCACCCATGTGCACATTCTAATGCGGTAATTTACGTTGGTTTAGGGACACTGTACATAGATGAAATAAGTGATAGATTGCGTCCATGATTAAATTGGTAATTTTCAAATTCAACGCCGCTTATATAAAAAAGCTTCAGTCATTTGACAAAGGCCAGCGGAAGGAAAGGGAAAAAGGACATAACTTTATCATTGGTAATGTATTTAGAGTGAGTGAGGGGAGTAAGATTTACGACAATTGTTTATTGAAATTTATACAATACATCGTCGCGTGTGAGCTTAAATTTGAGGAAAGGTTATAGTATACTAGTCTTGTCTTAACAACACATAAGTGTATATAGATGGTTACATGGACGGAGGTAAGAGTCAGAAAATGCAATTGGAATTAGAGTGGATCACGTGTATAATGACAAAGATCCCGGTTAAAACTGATCTTCGGCAACCCATGCTTGTCGTACGATGCGACTAACGGGATCGGGTGGTCAGACGCGCCGAAGTGGTTGCATGTCAGCGTATCCCAATTGCGTAAACGATGTCCAGATTCGATTATTATAGACCGCCGTCATATCGATTGATGTTTCCTGAATGCGGCGTTGAAAAAAACAACAACAAACTAACAAACGTATACAACAGATTGGGACACAGCTAGCAACGGTAACATCGTCACCAATCTTACTCATTCATTATGTATGTGTATCTGATCATAGAGAACACGCCAAGCTGAATTGCAAAATGATACAGGTACATATGTTACACAAATTCAAGACTGTAAAATCAGAACTCGGTATCAAATATTTTAGATACAGAAAGGGAGATGTAACACAAACGTATTTGATCACCATGAATTTTATGGCTGCTGCGTTTGATATATAAGACTTTTTGATCTATCAGATACGGCATGACACAGACGTTACGAGAGAAGATACCCGCTGGATCAAAGAGAAACGTCAATGTGAAAAACTTGTAACGATGTGTTGACTGATACTGTAGAAACTTTGGAAGAGACATGAGGTCTTAATTCAACCATTCGTATGTTTTTCAACAAACTAAATAGTTGAAAGAACATCTGTGCTTGAGTTCTTCTCGATAACCAATATCCCTGTGTGACTGGACTTGCGTGAATGCTCGTCTGTTCAGCAGAAGGGATTTGTATTAGTACAAGCTGGTTTGGCTATGTAAACACGATTAGTTGTTTGTTTTTGATTCAAGTGCTGGTGTAATACTAAGAAATAGTTTTTTCGAGTAGTCAACGACTAGTCCCGTGCATTGAGGGTTAACGGATTGAGAGTATTTGATTGCGATTTGCCATTATTGGATAGATAGAACAAAAATGCTAACGACAACCTAAAATGTCTAAATACTTCGAAATAATGTGACTTGGGAAATGAGGTTTGTCCAGTCGACCGTGACACTTTACCATAAGATATATACGTGCGTTTATAAGAAACAAATTTATTTATATTTATTATATGTCATTGTTATAAAACTATCGGAGCGTAATGTAAGAACGTGTTGAACGTTTCAGTTGATCTAAACAATGGATTTGAGCTTGAAGTGGCATTGTCGTTATTCGTAATGTTATTTGACATTAGAGCATTTCCAACCAGTTTACATCACACATGTAAATATTATAATCATGGAAAAACGGGAAAACACACAAGAATATATAATAAAAATTAAATTTCACATATTCTGTAATATCAGAACATGGTTGTATGTTAGTGGCAATGTGGCAATGCATGCAAGATACATGTGAAAAATCAATGCAATGCAATTCAGCATACTAGTATGAAAAACGTATTTCATTTTATGGAAAACATTGATACCTGAAAGAGATATGGATTGACGAGATCATTTCTTTCTTTCATTCCAGGAATGCAAATAAAACATGTTCCAATCAAATCGAGCGCGTATATGACATAAAGCAAATAACACACCTTAAACCTTCATTTCATGTGTCAAATTTTACAAATTTTAAGCATACCGGGTGTGTATGCAAGGCAATTAAATTCAACAAGGACTTTCAGATACCGGAAAGAATTGTGCTTTTTGAACGTCAATCCTTGAGGAATTGCCAAAATCACGTTTTTCTCAAGCGTCAATAAAATGTAATAAAGCCACTGATATTAACAAAAATTGACAGCATGTTTGCTCAGAACAATTTTTATTATTTCTAGGGGCTCTCCGGAATATTTCAGATGAAGTATTTACGAAACGGATGTTTCTGATAATCTTTCTGCACAACTTGTGATCTGTGATAAGATGGAATGAGTTTCTGTGTGTGTTTCTGAAATGTGTAATAAACAATCAATTCTGCTTATGGTGGATTGTCATGATGCTCGATTGAAAAAAGAACCACATTTGTTTTCTTTCAATTGGTTGACTTTTTCAACACACTGAGTAAATACGACTATTCATATAAAAAGAACATTCATTTGTTAAAACGGAAGGATGCTTTAACAGTCACAGTGAAAGTACATCCTTTCCATGTGTGAGTTAAGGTGAAACGGGTTTAACTCCACTTTTAACAATAATCCAGTAATATCACTGAGTGTCAAGTTTAATGGGGGAGAAAAGCCTGAGATGATAACCGCTTTAATTTGGTTAAATCAACGAGCAGGGGTATGGCGCTGACAAACCGAGAACCGGGGTGACACACGAAGGCAACTTTACACAGCGACTGGGCTACCCGTGACCCTTTTCGATACATGAAGATATAGACGTAGGTATACAAATGTGCACATGTTTATGATACATGTTCATGTATGCTGTTGAACATTGTATATCATACATGTACTTGAAAAATCTAATGTGCACGTGTTTACCACTTTGGTGAAACCTAAAGTACAGGTATGGCGCAAAATATCCTAGAGATACAATCAGAGTAGATGTCAGATTCGAACCCACGATCAATATCTTCCGGCAAGCCTAACGGCCCAAATCCTGTCTTATATCCAGCTGTAGTTTCTTATCATCATTTTGCTAAGGTAAGGTTCATTAAGTGCCTATAGTAACACGTGTCTTCATAGTCCAACCTGTCACTTTTTCGACAAAAGCCCCGATCTTACTGCTGTGATCTTAATAAATACCGCAAGTTCTTAGACAGATTGTTGGGAATAATTAAATATGAGCAATATGCATCGGCAAGATCTATAATTGATATAATATAATTTATTGTTAAATAACACGCCCATGTTCAGACATGAGGCCAATAACCGAACTTTGTTTCTCGCTGAAATACATACTTCCTGTGATTGTAAATATTGAACAGGTACACGTATCTCTCCTAAATATGTGCAGGTGCAAACTCGCCAGATCGTGCACAAAAGCAGAACAATCTGTTGGTGATAGATTGAGGGGGAAGCATGTATGGCAGTTCAAATCAAACTTTATTAAGATTTGTAAAAACGAAATATAATGTAGGCACAAAACGTATAGAATACAACACCTGTTGTTAGAATAGAAGTTGTAACATAGATGCATATATTTGTGTTCTGACGGTGCTTGCATGAAGTTTCTACCACAGTAATCGATTGCCAAAATACAAGCCAAAACAACTGTATCCAGTAACTACTTCAACCACATTTCCATCATATTACAATGATGCAAAACGGTAAAAGATAAACCTGCACCATTTTAAAAAGACGAGCTATTTTTGCTTTTGAAAGACACATTCACATTTTCCATTTAAAAAATAATCGTGAAATGTGTTTAGCTTCATTTGTAAGTTGTTATACAGTATTGCCAAACAAAATAAGGTCATCAGCAAATAGAGGTAGAAACACATGAGTAACGTCCGGATGTAACTGAATACCAAAATCACAATTTTGTTCAATTTCAGTAACCAATTGTTTATGAAAAACTGAAATAGAAAGGGGCTTAACATACACCCTTGCCTCACACCCATGAAACAATCAAATGTGCCAGATACTCTGTTGTTTGAACGAACACAACCTTTACGTTACTGTAGATTGATTGTAAGTTCTTACCCATTTTAATATTCAAACCATATTTTTAGATATACTTCCATAGAAGATGACGCTGAATGAAGTGGCATACAAATCAATAAATGCAACATGCAATTTACCCATAAACATTTTTATCAATAGTTGAATAACTGTTTCGACGTTCAGATATTTTGAAAAGTCTTGAAGGCCAATGCACTAGTCTTTTGCTTAAAACTGATGTAATAGCTTAACTAAAGTTACTCAGGAGGCGTATAGCCCTATGAGGAGGCGTCTCCTTTCTTTTGCAAAGGAATGACGATCCCAGTATACCAACATTCCGAGACAGCACTGATAGATAAATGCTGTTAAATATGATTACTAAGACATTATACAGATTGTTATTGTACAATTGCTTTATCAACAAAAGTCTTAAATGTCCCCAAGACATTCTTAGTTGTGAACAAAACATCGAGATAAAGAGTCTCTCCTCTCGATGTATATCAGTATTCTTTACGGTTACGACCGCCTTCGTGGTCTGGTGGATAGAGCGTCTGCTCGGAAAGCGGAAAGTCGTAGTTTCGATTCCTGACCGCGTCATACCAAAAGACTTTAGAAGATGGTACATGCCTTTACCTTGCAAGCGCTCGGGTTATGGGGCTAGAACAAGGACTGCTCGGCTCGGAGTCAGCGTCTGAGTGGGGATTCATCTTAAACTGCAGAATTGTGGGCTAGCACTTTGCAATCGCCATTAATCCGGACTAATTCAAGCAGACACACACATAAACAGAAACAATCAAACACAGAGAGAGATACACAGACAGACAGACACACACACACCATGCACGTCGCTACATAAGTGCAACAATCTTGAACGCGACGTTAAACCCCATTCTCCTCAGCTTACCTCTGTAAGGTAACCTAACGGATCTGAATTTGTGCTGCGGCTCCTGCTAATGCCCAACTGCACAGATAGATGCTGCGATTCCGATCGAGATTATAAATCAAAATCGGTGATATCGGATAACATATTACACGTCTTCTCCGACATAGTCAATCCAACTACACCCTAAATACCTAAGTAAGGTATAGTTACTAATATGATAGTCCCAAGTCTTCCATTCACAATATGTATGTTGGACACATTTCCAATAATGTGTTTTATAGTTTTATCGCATGAATATCTTTCCATCTCAAATTGTATGAAGACATTTTAGTCGTCATTTCCTTCAACATGGTGGATGACAAAATAACATCCAGAAGAGCATCACGTCTGTTCTATTGTTCATGTTGTAAGTACAGTGATATAAACAGATGTGTACCAAAAAGTATCACTATCGATCATTTTCTGCTGCTTCATATAAACAAAAGATATACAAAAGAAACAAAGTCATTATCGGTCAGGTTGTTGCTTTAACCGTCTTTATTCCAAGAAGTCAAAGATAAGCGTTTGGCTGTTCAGTCACAATAACAGCCCTGGCCACCCTGTTATCTGCCACAGGCAGAATTAACCTTCGATATTGACAGAAACACCCGTTCCTGATCCAAAGCTGACGATGTTCTACTTGAGTCTGCGATCTGCAGCTGTAGCGCCGACAACTGATGTCCATCACATTCCAGAGTAGTAGCTGGCATATCCACAATAACGAACCTGTCATTCTTACATTAGCCTTAAGCAAGTCCGTTTCTCACATTGCCGCTTCGTCATTAGCAAATCCATCAATTACTGAGCTCTGTCTTATTTGTGAGTGTCAAAATGGCAGGTATTACCAGTTCGTATCCCCAGTATGGCCACTCTCAATTGCACATGTGTCTTATCAGTAGAAGTGAGATACATTGGTACAGTGAGCAAACATTTCTCCAACGGGTATCAGGTTATTGTTTTCGTTCTATGCATCCTTTCGGGGACACGTTAGAATTCGTTTTTATCGATGGTATGTTGCCAACGTCATCAACTCCCGGTACCGTTATTCCATTTTAGCACGTATACGATCAGCTTTCTAGATGTATGTATCCATCATCGAATTATCTTTATATTTATGTTAATTGTAATCCGTCAACTTAACTTTTCGTTTGGGTGTCAAAAGTTTAAGATTTATTGATTTTAAACAACAGGTAGAACAGCGACATTGTCTTGACATATCGGTAATGTAGACATAAGACGTTCTCCAATGTTGGAATTGTGTGTATGTCTGTCGAATCGAACATTCATAGCGGATCTCTTTTGTCTCGACGTCACTGCACGCCTCCTTGCGATCTTCACGCGCTGCTAGTTGACACAGAGCGTCGCAATGTTTGCTCCGCGATCGCCGACAGACTCAGGTATCTATTTCAGGAGTAATTTAGTAATCAAAGATCCTCGCTGTTGGTGTATCTTCAGTGCCATAGGAATTGACATACGCCAAACGCATATTTATTCAGATTTGTTGCAAGTCTGCAAGGAAACATTGTTTCTTTATTGAAGCAAGATTAAAATAATCGGCTATGAATGCCGATAACAGCTTCAAGCAGGAAAACCTAAATTGACAATTTGTAAATAGAACTGACTGCTGTGACGTTGACAGCACTGTCAAGATCGACATTATCCTTCAATATTTTCTTTATACACGAAAAAATGTCATGGTTTAGATTGGATCCTCTGAATATTCCTAAGACCAATTTACATAATGGGTATTGGTGTTTTTAGAACGTAATGAGACAATTTATCTGGAGGGCATGTTAATTAATTTTAGCGCTCTTAGATCATCCTTCTCAATGGCATCGACAATTATTGATCCGCCTTTGAAATGACAATGGGATTTTCAGTGACAAGTCGTCATTGAAGCTTTATCTGGATAGACGTAAATGTTCTGAAATGAACATTTCTTATCTTTTCAGCTGATCATGAAGATCCATGAAATAGGCTTGCGTTTAAAATCATATCGCGAATTTTCGCCGATTCTCAAGACGAATAGCAATATATAAGGATACAGTCTTTCCGCACCTGTGAATATATAAATGCGTATATGCTCCTATATTTCAGCTCTTATTCTTCTCTTATTCGTCTTTTGTTTTGTCACTTGTTCCAACACTTTGACCATTTCAGTACAATTTCGTATTAAAGTAAATATATTATACTATTTAAACACATATGATGCTAATCGAACCCCCAGTCACTTTTACAGTGGGGGCTCGGAACGACATTTCTAATGCATTTAAAATGGTAACCACTTCACTTGTAAATAACTTCCAACTTATATTAATTTCAACAAGAAACGTAATAACATAATGTAATAGAAGTGGCGTGTCAATGTTCCAAAGTCCCTGTAAAAAGGATACGGTTGAAGTAGAAAAATCATGGTTCTGCTAATTACCTAGTTCCTCTCCAGTTACAGAAATACGTCAATTTGGTGCTTGGCGAGGATGAAGTGTTATTACTCAAAACTATACAGAGCATCTTGCATTGATAAGTATCCATATGGTGATGGTTTATATCAGCGTATTGTGTGGATGTTGTTTCACGCATCTTAGTCTTAATACACAATACTTTTCAACTGAATTAAAACAACACTACAAAATGTCCTACTTTTATTTCACAGCCAGTAACATCTTTCTCAATTAAAATGTTCTCATATGTTTTTGGTAGGGATATTTTAATATTTGAACCATGCTGTGTATGGCTGTCCCACAGTCACAAGTACATCAGCAGTACTCAGTGTGAGGATCTCGTGAGATGTACGCCTAAAACTACGGATACATATCAGCTGCTCTACGTTTAAAAACATATTTCCTGTAGTAATAAGGCGGTCAAATGAATCGGTTTACATTGACACCCACGTCACTTGAGGCGATACTGAGGCTAAATTGATCATGATCAACAATCGTTACATCAACATCGCTTCAAGTCACGTAAACTCCTCACCACGTACATCGGCTTCTCACCTGTAGCGGTGTAGGTCCACAGGGGATGATACTCCTCCTCTGTGTAGAGCGGAAATAATTGTAGATCTTGAGGAACCCAGACAAGGGTTTGTTTATTATGGAGTCATCATTGGTTCTTAAATACTCACTTGTTGGAACTCAAAGATGATAACCCAACCACAGTTTATTTTCTCATAGCCTAATTAGATTACCAAGAACTTACCTTTTTCCAGATGGATATATCAGCACCAATCAACCGTTTCCAGATGGAACAGTTCTTTCCATATCATGGGCATCAGTGTGATACCTTCCCATCATCTGAAACTGGTAAGAAACCGCAAATATATTCCTAGTATTTCTATATATACTGATGCCTTCACCCTATCATTTCAACCTAATAAGTTTGGAATGCATGATGCTGATCAGTGATCCTTTCTCGTGTTCGGCCATAATTTCGCGGTGAAAGCGCCGATACTGCTACCAATTTGACGTCGATTTTTGAAAAGGTAATTACATGTTTTAAGGCAATAAAGCTACAGTAAACTACGGTTATAACGAACTCAAAGGGACTACTTATTTTCGTTCGTTATATCCGTCAGTTCGTTATAAGCGTGTTCGTTATAACCCTAGTTTACTGTAATTAAGAATTTCGTGTGCACCGGTTGCTCTCAGGTTTTAACACGTAAATATACTGAGAGTCTTTATTCAAAGCATCTTTGAATATTTGAGATCAAAATAATACCAATACAGTAGGCATTTCTCGTGAGAGAGTTCAGAACGGTGTAAAGATATCAACAAGCTGGGTTGCAAGACCGGATAAGAAACGCCCCACGTTTTGAAGCAGATGCAGCTGATTTGTAACTGTAGATGAGTCTTAGGTTCACCACTATTGGTCAGGGATTAAACAACAGTAAAAGCAGTAGATTCATCTAACATATCCTCCTCCAAAGAAGGCAAAGTATGTTTCATCAGCAAGGGGATGACCTCGGTTTTTCTGGGATTTCAAAGGAATCATACTTGTGAGTTACCTCCCGTAAGGTCAGGCCATTATATTAATAGTCAGTATTATGATAATCTGCTTAAGCAACAACGTGAGAATATCAAGACTATACCTTATGGAAAACTCTCTGAAGATGTGTTGTTCCACCAGGCCAATATACCTATGCACAAATCTGTTGACACCATGGCAGCTATACATGACAGTGGCTTTGAACTTATTGAACGTCCCCTGTATTTAACAGATTTCCACCTCTTCCTAAACTGAAAGAAAGACATGTCCATCAAACCACTGAAGCCTTCAACATAAGTGGGATCCAGGCACTCTATGGCAGAGATGTCAAAAAGGATTATGTTTGACAATTATCAGCAAACAACTCTATCAACGGAGTTCATCATATTCAGGCTCAGAATATTACCCTTCGTATATTTAACCAGTATTCGTATCACGCTACATGTATGTGTTGGGTGAGGTTTTGACAATTTGCAAATGTAATCATACGATCAAGACGTAGCTTCTTCCACACATGTGGCTATTAAAAGAGAAATATCAGGACATTTGTTTTACCATCACAACCACAGTTCATGACTTCACTGGTTTTATGGTGGAGGGTGAAGTCGGGAATTTGTCATTCATGACATTAGACATTTCTCGACTGCATAGCGAGTGCTTAAGGTTTAGAAATGTGTGAGGTGCGCCCGTTCTAGCCCACAAGAACTGCCTAGATGTCGAACGTGTTAATGATGATAAGAAATATGTTCCCAACGTAACCTTGTCCTTGTTTCGTGGAAGGGCGAGGGTGAAAGCTAGGCTTTGATAAAGATTATTGGACACACTTGCTTTGGGAAGTTGTGCTTCTCTGCACTTACAAAACACTATCTTCAATTTATTCATTAAATCTAGTGTTGTGACGCTACACAAGTGACACTTAACTTACCTAGGGTGTCTGTCTGTGGTCATATATTCACTGAATTATAGTGGTAACATGTATTATCAGAACTAACCTAAGTGTTTGCGAACAGTAGACAACACACAAAACACCTTTACAAATCATAACATCCATAATGGGTCTTGCCTTGTTTTATTACAGGTCAAAACAAAGGTTGAAGGGATTGTCCTAGTCTGTAGCAGTTGTCGCCAGATGTGGAACATTATATTGCTAGATTCCAAAGAGTCTAAAGCGGATCGATGGTCAATCTGATTGTAAAAGCAAAACGTACGGAAAACAAATGTGACCGAGTTCATATTTATAGATTGAATTCTCCATTGTGTCTAATTTAAAATCATGAAAGTGAATAATGCCATGAACTTTTTATGAAACATTTAAGACTGGGAGAAAAAGTCGAATAAAAAGCGGTTCAGATCGAACGGGTCATGAGCAAGCCATCAGCACAATTCAGCTGAATTTCATTGTGGTTCAATTCAATATGTAACGTCCACACAGGATTAGAGTCAGGGTACTTATCAGTGCGTGAGTAATCCCCGAAACCGTATGAGAGGGATGAATATCACCCAAGTACTTCTTTTAAACAGTGCATAGGAACTGAATCATGATCAGAAGCATTCTTCGTATACCATTCTCTCGCAAATCTGGTATTTGCATGACATGGGATAACTTGAGGCTTGAGAAGGATTATAGTTTTTTTAACATAATTAGCTAGCTGAGTCTTTTCTACGGCGGATATGACAATGACCTTTTGTATGTGTACATGCATATGTAGAAGTTGATAGAGTTGCTCTTATAATAAATCGATCCTCATTGATTATTCCGCCGAAATACCTCAGTAAATGTGGCTTAACTGCATTTATTGTGATAGAATGTGGCAGCTAAAGCATCAATCCATATATGTTCAATCCATATTATCTAGGGAAGACATGATATAGCAAAAGCTGTGGTAAAGATGAAACTAAACCACTAGCAGTTGTGGTAATAACCGTTAAAAAGTTTGAATGTGATATTTGTTCATTGGCACAGCCACAGATGCACGTTTGCTTCATAATGCAAGACCTTTTTGCTTAAAGCTGCAACAACAAATGTGCATTTTCCTCGGAACTCTAATACCAAACACTGCATCTTTTTATACATCACTGTACAAAGATACAATTGCATCTCAGTACAGCTATGGATTAAAACATATTCATTCCAAATAGATCGTCAGGAGAATCTTTAAATATTGTAAATTGGTCGTAGACAGAAGCTGAGAACTAGATATGGCACTGAATTAAAGCACGAGGGTTCTTTCTTGAATGTTTTGAAATTATTTCTTTTGATAAAACGGATACGTCACTCTCGGAGGATCTTGTCAATCCAGCGTCAAACTAAATACTCTTTGCTGTAATAATGACGTCTAATCTGAGCATGCAGACAACATATTTATAAAGACAAAGGACACTGTAGGAAATGTTATCGTAGGTGTAGATTCTCCCCTGTGCGCTCTGTATTATCTGGATGGAACATTCGTGTTACTTGTCGGTTTCTATGCAAACATACTTCGCCAAATGAAAACCCACACACGCTTCTCATGTGGCGTTTTGTAAGCACAATTACCAAATGTGTGAAGTAATTGCGATTGGCATTGACCACCTGTATGCATGTGATTGATGAACTAATGAAGGAAATATATAACAGCAGACCTTTTATATTTTGTTACCACACTTAATCAATTCTGAAGATCCTACCTGACACAGTGTCCATAGAATTAATTCCAAAAAGACAGTGATTGCCATATCACATCTTCAAAAGATCACTGGCTCACGCCACGCCATAAGTCAAGTGTGTACATGATCAATAACTGTCTACATAATAGTTACTCCAACTAAACCCCAGCTGTGTTTGACAAAATAGTAAGATTCTGAAAATAGAAAAATATTAAAAGATAAATAGAAAATGAAGCTTTTTGATATTTTCTAGTTAATTCCAAAATGTTGACCAGCTATTTTGCACAGGCTGCGAGTATTATTTTTCCACATAATGTTAAAGAGGTGATGCGATTAGATAGTACTCATATTTAGTTTATAGTACATGCATTTGCATACATGCATAACAATGAGATCTGTGATTTGGGAAGCTGACATATATGAGCATAAATGACTTTGCATTGAAGTGCAGCGACCTCATCAAACAAGAGATGACGTATGTAACATGACAACCGAAATGCAATTATACTAGTTTTTGTTTTCTGTTCTGGGAGTCAGAACGTTCCTATTTAATATCCATGTATATATGCAGGTAAGCATTAACTTCATTGCTTTTAATTGGCGGGACTCTTTTCCAACAACAGCACTAAACATTTGCGAAATTTATGTAAATTTACCTCTTTACTTATGAATAAGTTCCAAAACCCTTCATCCTAATGTTAATTCAAACAGTCAATGTATGTATACAATGTCTTAAATTGTTCTATGTATATTTATCAAATGTTAATTATATATTGTACTCCTATACAATCGTCGACGGTTTTGAGTAAATAAATGAATCTGAATCTGTTAGTCAGAACCATATACACTGTATACCTGTGCTAGCGGGTTTCGTAAAAGTGGTAAAGATCTGCATCACCTTTGTCAATCTGACACGCCATGATACTACTGAATTACTGTTACTTAGTGGGGTAAAACAGAACCCAATCATTCAATGTGAAAGGAAACTACTTAGATCCAACGCTGTTATTAATTCTACAATTGACGTCATTTATAGTGTTACAGATATTTTATGTGCATCTATTCCTCGGATACAAGCTAAGGCCAGAGTAAATTTAAATACGTGCACGACAGAGCAGTTGGTATGAAAATTAAACACGGTTTTATCGGTTTCCTTTCATTATTGCATGTCGTAAATAAGAAGATAATAACATCATGGATATTCAAATTAATTGCATAATTAATTGTTAATGTTCAGTATAGAAAGTAAATTCAAAGACAAGGAAATTAGGTATCAATGCCCTGAACAAATCAGTAACGTTCTACAAATGTATATTTTGTGCGTATTAATATTGCCTGCTTGCGTTGCATATAACCAGAGCACTGAACCAAACATGTAAGATTTAACTGCTAGGTAACAAGTGATTTCTTCAGGTGTATAAGCATTCAATATATAAAAGCAGAGTCAAAACTGCATTATCAAAACTGCTTTATGTACACAAGATCTTGGATGGACTGTGACAATATTTCGCATCAAGATATGGAATCAACACCAGAACATTGGATCAATAAGTGACTATCATCTCGAGGGTTTTCACAATCGTCTGAAAAACGTATTGGTAAAGTATACCCAAAATCTATGATTGAAGCTGACATGCGAGACTGAAGAGCACTTTGTCACTGGAAGGACGTTTAAATGACTTTGTGTATGAGGGCAACAATCAAAACAATAAAACAATAGGCGTGAATTGGCCAAGCAAAAAAGTATTATGCTCAGTGAAAACCAAAAATAATTCATTGATGCCAATAACAATATGGGTACCATTAAACTATCGTCGTCAGGCAGAGCACACTATCAATGTGATTATTTAGAAGATACATCTGTAAATGAAGTATCTTTCAAACATGGATGAGTTTTTTCCAGTCTGGATTTTGAAACTTGTTTATGTAGACATTTGTGATCCAACATAATTCCAACAGTCCAGTTCTGTACATTTACTACTATTTCAACTATGCTATTCAGAGCGAAAAAAATATAATGAGCGAATACAGTGACTGCCTTACTTATCCGCTGATGTGTATTTTTAAGTGAGCGAACCAGGGAATGCGTTATCTGGCGCTTGGGATATGGAAATTCATACATGGCCATCGTAACTGTATTAGGATTATAGATGCACATATCAGGGGAAATCGACGTCAGATCAATAACCAACAGCGCACTAGCTAATGCGCTCATCAGACACTTTCAAAAATATATTCATGATCAGAGAGAGTTTATAGCAAGTTAACAAGACTTGCCTTCACCACATCGGCAATATTAACATGCTACAGTTTAACAATTGATGTTCAACTTTTTATTTTATACAAAGCAATCACTGGGTATAAATCTTGACTTGTTATTTTTACATTTTCAAGTGTTAAAAAAAACATTGGATGCGCCATACAGAAAATTTACCACGGAAAATATTTGAGATTTCTACTTTTTTTCAAAAATATAAATCATCTGATTCAAATTCTCTTGTTCACGCTAATGGCATTAATTGCAGTCTTCATGTAATGCATGGGATTTTGATATCATTCAAGTGTTTCGGTTTTATTTGTACCGTAAAACATTATCTTCACACAAATCCTCATGAGTTAGATAAAAAGAGGCCAGTCGCAATTGGAACTAAAACTACCATAAAGAAAATGAATGTTTACAAGAAGTTGACTTGACAATTTTGTTTTTCTTCACACCGTCGTCTCATGAGTAATCTGTATAACCGTAGAGATATCACATTTTAGTCGAAGGCATTCAACTTCTTGTTGTTTATTGAATGTGATCCCAGTGATAAATGAGTATGATCGATTTCCAGTTAAATCCCTATTAACATCCCCAAGCCCAGCTAACACTAGAAAATAAGACTTTGTCTGGAGACCTCATGCTCCGTTGAAAGGTAACTTGCAACGGTGTGAAAGCATCCAACAGTACTTGTCATCGATCCCAAACTTTTTTGGTAAACTGCACAAATTGCTTCAATTAGGGCACAGATTACATCAACATCTCAGGATATTCCACGTCCAGTATGTGCACATTTCGGATACTTTTCACGCACTTAGGGACGGAATTAGGTTATAAACGAAACTCTGAGAGTATAAAACTTTGGGTCTTTTTAATCTAAAAACTGACTCGCTTGATTGATGTGATTGATACACTACTAACGAGGCACAACAGATGTATGACATATTATATTGCTTTCGAATCTTCGGAAAACCTAACTAGTCCTATCATTAAATACGTCTATCTGCCTCTAGAGTACAACAAACGCTTATCGATCCGCCATTTCTAGTGTCCTTGGGAGGCCCAAGGCCAGATCACAAACCAGGATGGAACTGTTTTCCTTGCTGTTCGCGGTTTCAACTCCTCGTGGGTAGATGAGGCCAAATTGAACGGACTTTTATCAGGCTCTTCGACATTAGCGTTCTATGTTATGTCAGCTTGAATCAGCCTGTTTACTCAAGGGAAAAGGATTTTACAATACTACATGAAGGTTTGCAACATTTAAACTGCTCACATTCATGACCGTTGGTTACAGTTGCAAATGTTTTTTCCTATCAGATACAAGCACAAGTATACTTGCATGCACCAAGTACTATTTGAGATCCGTTGGCTCTAATCATCAATATTATGCGTACATGCACACAAAGGACTGAAGAACATCCCAATTTCATCGTGGCAACAGCTTCGTCTTAATGTCATTACATTTCACGTTTGATTGATAATACATATTGACAACTACATTAAGAAAGGATCGGCGGCTTTCTGAACGATGAACTAGGCGAATGTCTTACAAATGGTCCAGGTCTGGCACAATTACGTATGGGTGATAATTTACAATTTTATTAAATTGGAATGTCTGGTCCAGACATGTACCAGATACCAAAATAATCAACGCCTGCAACGAATAACATATTTTCCATTTAAAATTACGGCTTCTGTTCTGTGTACAAAGTGGTGTCCTGCGTTTGTCAAACAGTACTTCATGCATAAATATGTCTCTGCAATTCCCTTTTTTAAACGTTGAGTGACACTAGAATGATAGGTGCACTTAACGTTATATACTTTTTAACTCTCTGTTTCACAAAGGAAACAGCATTATGAACATGACGAAACCTGAATGAATTTGATTGCTTACTGTTGCACTTCCCCTGGCGATAGTTGTTTGTTTAAAAATCCATCGGTTACGTTTAAACTAAATCATCATATTTTTCATCACAAATGACGTAATCTAGAGTTAATAACATAAACTGTAATAAAATATTATAATTCAGAATATGTTATCATTAGTTTATTTACAAATTCCTCATTATAACATGTTATCTTTCAATAATAAACAAAGCGTACATATACCTTCACCTCTTCTATCTACCTGAGTTGGAAATCAAAGGAACAACTCAGAAACCACATTCAGTGTCCAATCGGGATTTATGCGTCGAAATTCAAAAGATGGTCACCTCTGTATCAAACTGTCTGACAAGAGGGATGGTTTCGATCCCCAGTCATGAATTCCCCCTTCATGTCGAGCGACAGACAATTTGGGCAAAACATTCAGTGGAATGATATTCATGTAAGTTTCATAAGTATGGAATCTGTATTCTCTAGCGTTGAAGTTTTGAACTTATATGAAGGTACCTGTACATGAATAAGATCATATATGCGTTTAATTTTTATCTAGTTGAAAACAAATCTGTTTCATATCCATAACTATATATTTATGAACAAATGGCAAACCAGGCGGTTTATTTCTGATGATTGTACAAGTTATGTGTAAAGAAGTCAAATCTTTAACAACTGAAGGGGATTTATTACTTTTTGACATCTGAACAAGTATTAATTATTCCATGACTTGATGTTGGCACCCGCTGATGATCAATTGACGCGATTCTGTCTTCGTGATTGATGCATATTTCACGTGTTTATCAACAAACATGAATGCAATTAACCATGTCGCAACACAAGCCGCACAGTGCGCCACCAAGTCCCCAGTGTGTTCTTTCTATAGACAAATGATACTATCATTTATGATATATATATATTCTCCATAACTACCCGTATCGTATAAATAAGTTAAAGTTTTTATTACTTCCGAAGAGCCGGTGAACGGCAAAGAGCTTGTATTGATAAATGGATTTTGACAAGCACGAATTGTCTGGATTTGCAAAAAAATATTTAATACGTTAATACTAATACTTATACACCTGATAATACACCTGAAGTAATCATTTGTTTGTATATATGTTATGTTTTAGAAAATAACAACGTAATATTTGGTCATTCGTCTGATCAATTTAAAATCATAACTCAGTCATTGACAAAACCCATACATGGTAACAGGAGACAGGGGCAACACACCCAAAAAGAAGGCAGGTGTAACAACTAAAATAACCATGTTAATATGGAGTGAGATTACCATTTGCGTTGATACAGGCGGGCGAGAGATGGAAGATGATTAAAAACAACCTGGGAGAAGTTGTCCAACTGGGCTTACGTCCTGTCCTGGTTCTGGTCCTGTCGTAGGCGTCGACGTATCTCATCCAAAACATGTTCTATGTATAAGACGTCTGGAGGAACAGCCGGCAATGGCAGTACAGCACCGTTATGCCGCCTCAAAACGTATGTTGCAACACGTACAATGTTTTGGCGGGCATTATCCTGCTGCAATTTGACGCACTTTTACGTCCCCGCATTTGCAGGGCAAACCTGATCGATTGATGTCGTCCAAATAGAGTTCACCTTTCAAATTGCCATTAACAATGATGAGTTGTGTTCTTTCCAGGAGTAGTGAGTACACGCCCACCCCCACGCGGATGACGTTGAGTAACACAAGCGTCGCCTGTAAACCCTAGCACGACCATAACAGCCGTCTAGATGAAACCAGAACTAACCTGTGAACAGTATATTGTCCCAGTCTTGTCTTCTGGACCTCAGATGCTGTCTACACCAACCTCGTCGTGCCTGACGGTGTCGTGGAAGCTAAATTGGGTGTATAACAGGAAGTCAGGGCCAGATGGTGTGCTCCCTCAATCGGATGCGTACGATTCTGCCACTAATTGGTCCCAAACTTGGTCATGTCCGAGCTGTTAATGTCGCAGTTTGGATAGGCCGAATATGGTTACTTGTTGACGTAACTGGCGCGTGGCAAGTCATAATTGTTACCCTGCTGTAGATAACGTATCCAATGAGATGGTAAGCAAGTTCCGAGTTTTACATTGAGAAAATACCGGACTGCTGTTATACGTATGCATTTCACGCACTTCCAACAATTCACTTACACAAATGCTATTTTAAAGTATTGCCACTGATAAACTGATACTTAATAGATCTCCGTCGTGTTTCAGAACATCGTAAGTTTCAGACCATCTATAAAATATTCACCTTTCACAATTGAATGTTCAGTTCGGGTTCCAGCTCTGTCTAGAATGCAAACAAGATGAAGGAAACTCAGAAATTAGTCTACGGATTGTGGTTCCAATCTGAAGGAAATAAGTTAACCACACTGTGATGTCCTTCGAGAAGAATGGAGATTTAGACAAAGAGTTTGTGTAACTATTTTTTTTCTTCGGATTCCCACTTTTCATACTGGTTTTGTTCCAGAGGTATTAGAGTTGTCTGCCCCTGGTTGTACACATGGCCATGAGAAGATTGAACGTTCAAGAAGTTTCTGGATGGAACAGTTTCTACATGGCTGACTGTACCAAATTAAGAGAACCAAGGGGGCGATTCGGGGCCTTTTTGGATATTTCTTTTCCACTTACAAAATGCGGTTTGGATACTTGTTACTTATTGCTGCTGTTGCTTATTTGACCCAGTGTATTGCCAGTTGTGTGTAAATATCATTTACTGATTAATCATCGATCTTGTGTGGTTATTTACCGATTTACTTCTGTGCAGATCAATTTCTAGTTTAACGTCTGCGTTTCCATTTGGATATCCCCTCGTAACAATGTACATATTCTACCTTTTTTGTCATAGCATCTATCTCTTCTTTGATTTGGGCAACATAAATATATGTTAACATATGAATAATTCAGAACCTAAACTCCTAACGTAGTACTTAACTCTGACGTTACAATTAATATGACTATAAATATTTATCAAGTAATATATCATGAAAATGCTTCTAGTACTTCATGTACACGTGTCGAAGCCTATTTTAGCTGCTTGTCAATACGGTTTGAGCTGTGGAGTCGAGCACTTTGCATCACAATCAAACCACATTAACCATTTGCCAACCAAAATGTATTATACACCGTAAGCATATATATGATTAGATAAAACAGCAACTGAAACGCACAGCGTAAACTTCATGGGAAGAATAAATATAGAACTATCGTCCTGAACATACAAAGGGTTAAGAGTTGATCAACGTTTGTTGAGTGTGTTGTGTCATGATAATGCAGCGCTTTGCCATTGGATTAAACTGTTGTTGAGAAGTTGCTGAAGTTCAATCCCAAAAATAAGATAATATGGCATATTCAAGTTTTGTTGGAACGAGATCAGGGCACAAACTCTGGCAAAATCAATTTCTGTTATAAATTGCATTCCTGGAAACTTCATCTCTGCTTTCAGCTGCTTTCAAAAATCCTTTGTCAGTAAATGGAGGGCTTGTTACACGGTGAATGGAAGTTACGTTTTTAACTCGTAAAGTATCAAATCAACTCATGGCATGGCTGCTGTTTGAATTTGATACACGTAGTTTCACTGTGCCGTCCTGTTGAGAAGCCTAAATCGAATCAGTTAAATATAACTAAAAGCAGAACGAAAATAGACAATATGAATAAGGTGCCACTTTTTGAAAAAAGCTTGAATAAATTTTATTTGAAACCATGCATGTTCCCGAAAAGAAATATTTTTAAATGTCACACCAAGATGTCTTTCAGTTTTGTTTAAATTCAAATATAATAGGTAGCGTTCTATTTTCGAAGTACCTGTTATTAATATAATATTATATTTGTGTAATTGCAAATCGTTCTAAATATGTTCACAGAAGGATCACACTGACACTATAAACGCAAACGAACGGACATGAAAGGCTCAATAGGAGACATGTTTCAGTTTATTCACGATGCGGATTGCACATGCTTACAAAATTACAAGAAGAGGTTTGTTTACTCTCGATGCAATAGACTATGGTGAGGTGAATGGGTTTAACGTTGTGTCCAAGATTATTGCATTTATATAGCAATGTGCGTGCGCGTTTGTGTGTGTTTGAATGTGTGTTGCTGTGTGTACTAGTCTGATGCCTATTTTATGGTGCTAGCGCACTGAGATACCATAAATACCCCACTCAGTTTAACATGAATACCCCACTCAGACACAGTATCCCGAGCAGACCAGTCGTTGCTTTAACACATTAAAGCCGAGCGCCAGACAGGGTAACAACAAGTACTATCTCTTAACGTCTTTGGGTATGACGCGGCCGGGAATCGCACCCCGGACCCTACGCTCTCCGGGCAGACGCTCCAACCAGTAGGCGCACGGAGTCTGGCCCTCAATACCATGGTGTCGAATATGTACATGTATGTGCACTCACGCTCTGGTGCATGGACGTTCTCGGACCTCGTGATGTTGCTGGAATACTGTTAAGAAAATCTTATTTGTAGCTAGTTCTAGTACCTGATCTCAGCCCAAACCCACGGAAGAGCATCCATGATTATTCATACAGGGAACGCAAATTGATAACCGCGATTGTGAACATGTACACCATGATATATACTCCAAGAAAAAATGTGCTACTGAAGCAGCATATGATAACTGAACATGTGTCATGTCTATTAACCTTGGGAATGCTACATTTGAGAACAACATCGTTTTGTCTGTGAACGTGAGCGTCAGTTAGCAGGCTTGTAAATATTACTGACAAAAAGAAATTGGTTGCGCGCATATCGATCATGATAGATAACAAATGCAATGATGTATCATAGACTCAAGAAATCACCTGTGAAATATACACTGAGATCAGTGAATATAACTGAATCATAGAATGTTTGCCATCTTTTGTGGTCCAGTGGATAAAGGGTCTGGCATGAGAGCGGAATTCGAAGGTCGTTGTTTCGAACCAAAGGTTGGAACTGGTTGTGTCCATGCAAGGTGCTCAGCATTACGGGGATAGAACAAAATAGGGACTCGTCGGCTCGGAGACACTTTAATGTACCCAGGATGTCTATCTATGGTCATTTATTCACTAAATTAGGATCTAAACTGACGATCGCCTTTGTTGTCGTCACGTCATGACCGGGTGTGGCGAAGACAAGGAAAAAGATTTCAGGATCCAACGTAGGTGACCGCTTGGGACGGGGCTCATACATTTGGGGTGGTATCAGTTGAGCTGGAAGAACCGATCTCAATGTCCTACAGCGGGACACGATGACAGCTTTGCGCTACAGGGATGACATTGTGGACCGTATGTTGGTGCAATCGGACAGAACTTCATCCTCATGGACGAAAACGCACGACCTCATCGTGCCAGGGTCGTTGATGCCTACCTAGAGCAAATACCATTGTCCGCATAGAGTGGCCAGCCCGGTCAACGGATCTCAACCCTATAGAGCACTTGTGGAACGAACTGCCCATCGCCCTCTCACGACGCTCTTATTTAAGAGTGGAACAATCTTCTCTTGGCAACCATCCAGACGCTTGTTGGGAGCATGAGACGACGGTGCCAGGCTGTGATTACATACGCGCTTCTCAGGGTTATATTTCTGGACAACGATATTGTTTTCGTGATTTTTGACGTGTCATGTTTGGCCAGATGCGCTCATTTTGACTGGTGATCTCAATGATTTTGGTCACGTGTCGTTTCTTGGAATTGTGTGGCACAACGGACTTTTGTTCATTGAACATGTCTTTACGCAATATTGACTTTATCCATTTCAACAGATGCAAACAATTTGACGGATTACTTTTTGAAGTGGAGAACAGCCTAACACAAGAGTGAGAATTGCAACTGTTATTCACAATACAGTGGATCACATGCACGTATACAACAATGTTTGCTGAGTGCGGCGTTAAACAAAGAAACGTTACAACGGACTGGGACACGGATAGCCACGCTAACAGCCACGTAAACTTTACTCAGACACCATGTATGTGTACTTGATCACAGAGAAAAAGCCATGCTACATTAGAATACATGTACATATTTAAGCCAAATTCAAGACTAAGTGTTTAATCGAAACTATGTATTAGACTGAAATCTAAATGATAATATCAAATAAATAAAGAACAGATTAGAACAAAAAAGAGAAATATGACATGTAACATAAACGCAATTGATTACATCATTGATTATTATGGCTGCTGGAATATATAAATAATGCTTTCTGGTCTGTCAGAGAAGATACTCGCTGGATCAAAGAGAAACTTCATATACGTACATGTATACATCTGTGAAGTTCCTTCCAAGTTGCTTGAAATGCGTGCCTGTTAAAGCAGAAAGGATTTGCTTTTGAGCAAGCTGTTTTAGCTTACTAAGCTATGTAAACACGACAGGCGGAAGAATTGTTATAGACAGAAATTAGTATTTGCTAAATAAGAGTACAGATGGAATGAGAATCGTGCATTGTGATTGAGATAACATTTAACAGACAGAACTGATACTGACGACATGTGATTTAACAATTGTTGGTGGTGCACTTTTTTAAGGTTACGTAGTGAAAAACATTAAAATTTTGTACACTTACATATCCATCCTGAAATAGTGTCTGAATACTTTGTAGTAATGCGGTTTGGGAACAATATTTCTAAAATCGACTGTGAAGCTTTCAACGTAAGATTGCATTTACCTTCATCCAGTTTCATTTCTACAAAATTACTAAATAAAATAAATAAATTAAGGCACACTGAACGAGTAGAAGTAAATCAATACAAACCATAGTGAATTATATATATCAGAGGATTGCGAGGAATTTGCTTTCCGCGTTTTTAAGATGTGTGACAATGACAAAAGACCATTTTCTCTACGAACCATTACTCGCAAGAGTCTTGTCTTAAGGTTAACTCAACAACTTTAAAAAAAAGCTGAAGGCTAAGGGACAAGTGTTAGCGATACTATTAAATGTTGAACTAATACCATGCCCCGTGCATGTTCCTCATATGCTTGATGTGTCAAGAACTATAATTGGTGAATAAAAAATATTCTGCTCGGGATGGCAAAGGGGATGGCCAAAGCAAATACATGCACATTCAGTACGGCCAGGTAATAAATCGTATCTCTTAATTCTACATCTAAACAAAGGGTGAGAGATGGAAGTGACATCTTTCAGTCTCCGTCTCCAAGATGTTTACTGTGTATGTATTAGCTGTATTTCCTTCTGAGAAAGTAAATGACAAATGTTCTAGTCAAATCGAACGTGTGTATAACAAAACAAATAACACCTAAAAACGTCAATTCGCGTGTCATGTGTGAATTAGACTGCGTTTAAAATAATGTTTCTAATATAGTTAATGATTATCAGGCGTGTATGTAGTCCAATTCATTTCAACAAAGACTTTCAGAGAAAATGTTAAATAATGTTCTATATTAACATCATGATCAGCCCTTGAGGGATTATCAAAGATCACGTTCTTCTCAAGCGTCCATAAAATGTAATAAAAGCATTAACTTAAACCAACTTGACAGCGTGCTTCCCAGGGAGAATTGTTATTATTGGGGGTTCTCTGGAATAATTCGATTGAACTAAGATGATGAAATTAGGAAACGTATGTTTCCTCTTTCTGATCTGTAATAAGATGAAATGAGTTTACTTGTGTTGAGCTCTGAAGTGTGTAACAGACAATAAATGTTACGTATGGCGGATTGTCATGATGGCTGATTAAGAAATGAACATAATTTTCTTTCAACTAGTTGATTTTTCAACGCAATTATGTAGATATGTACAGTGGATATATTTATCATACATGTTCTCGTTTATTTCACATGTATATATATCCTAATGTTGGAATAAGTGTTCGTTTTAACGCCGCAGTGAACAGTAAATTAACCATGTCACGACTTGCCAGATGAATGTGGGAGGAAAGCCTGAAGCGATGCAGATCCTTGATGATTGCCTCTTTGGTGAAATCAACGGTGTTGACAAAACCATAATCAGGTCGAACAGTGATTAGAATTCACGATCGTGGGTTCATGTCCTGCCTATCGGGTCAACGAACAGTGGACTTTAAGATGAATAGGCCGCCCGTCTCCCCGTTCAGGAACAGAGACAATAACTGAGTTCTGTTTTAATTATTTCACGCTGAAACACTCATTCCCCGTGTTTGCAAATGTTGAACAGGTACATGTGTCTTTACTAACCGTTCAACTAGATAGAACATCACCTAAGCAGAGCAATGAGTTAGTGGGAGATTTAAGGGAGAGGTATGCATGACAATTGTTACCATTTCGTGTTTCCTCTGAAGTTAAACTGTGAACTGTGTTAACACCCTTGCACATGTTTCTTATCAGTACAGTGGACGTTGGTACAGTTAGCAAACATCTCTACAACGTTAAGGCAACGTAGTATATTAGATAATTACTTCCCTTCTCTGCTTTCCTGTGGAGGACACTTTATCGATGTCACGCCGCCGCCGTCATCAACGGCCACCACCGTGATGCCATATTATCAACGGATACAATCATCACTGATTTACATATATATTTTTTCGATGTACATGGTACAAAGTAAAGGAATTAAAATAACTTTCTTTTCTTTTCAAAGGAATAGTTGCTGTGATTAAATATTCTGCTTATCCAATCCAGAGTCAGCAGGGACAGCAGAGACTCCGAACTACAATTTCCTAATATATAAAAAGACTACTGAATGCCATTCGACTTATTCTTTTTTAAAAAAACCGTAATAACATAATGTATTATGAGTGGTGTTTCAGATTTCTATGGCCTGTAAAAAGGATATGATTGAGGTTGAAGGAAGTATAGTCCTGTTTAATTACCTACCTCATCCTTAGATACATAAATACGTCAACTGTATATGCTAAATGACTCAAAATTATACAGAGCTTCTTGTATTCATATATATATTCATCAGGTGACGGTTTATATTAGCGTATTGGGATAATGTTGCTTCATACATCTGACTATCAATGCGCAATACTGACAGTTGAATTAAAACATCGCTACAAAATGTCCTACTTTCATTTGAGCACAACCCATAAATTTTAGCACAACCCATAACACAGTACGAACTCACCTTTGTCATACTACGTTCTTATACGCTTTTCGATGGGATAGTTGTAAACGAGAACCCTACATATACTGGCTGTTCTACAGCCGCAATTACACCAGCATTACACAGTGTCGGCGTAACGTAAGCTTGTCTGGATTTCTAGATGTACATCCGAATCAACTACAGATGCACGTGCAGCTCTTCTACATGTAAACACACATCTCCTGAGGATAGGAGGCCAAATGAGATGTTTTCATGTACACACAGGTCACTTGAAACGACGTTGAGGCCACATGAGCTGCTCAATCGTTTCACCCACTTCACCTGTAGTGGTATATGTATAGGACCATATGATTCTCTTCTCATGTATAGACTGGAAATCAAGGTAGACGTTGACACACCTACACAAGGGCTTGTATATTATTGGAGTAGAATGTTGGAGTAGCTTAAAGACTGTTCATGCAACCCACTCAGTAGGAATATATCAAAGATATCCCGGCCATAGTGTTATCTGCCATTGCCTAACTCGGCCCAATTAACCTTTTCCAGTTCTATCCTTGACCCTAAAGATCCGGCTTCATAAAGAGGACTTCCGCTCAAACGGCAATGTACAACCTTTACTGCAGAGTTCTTACCACCAGACTACAAAAAAAGGCAGAGCGATATTGTGTAATACGTGACACACAAACTAGAACCCGGAAGAAACGGTCTACAGAAGAAGTCTACTTTTGAAGCCTTTGTTAACTTTAAAAAGGCTTACAATTCCATTGATGGGAATATTATGTGGAACAAGCTAGAGAAAATGGGTATCAACGGGCAGATGTTCTCAGCCCTGATGTCTGCATAAGGATGTCCAGTGTTGTTTGCGATTAAATAGACTTGATACACCGTGGTTAAGTGTAACTCGTGGACTGATTCAAGGATGCCTTCTTTCACCACTTTCGTTTAATATCCTGCTTGAGACTCATCGATATCGGCGTAAATATTGATAACACTGTAGTTGCAGGACTGGGGTGAGCTGATGATCTTGCTCTGGTAGCCAAAAATAAGGAGGACCTAAATCTTTTATTAGACGTACAGAACTTGTACACTTCAGAAATCCGAGAGGTCAGAGAACGTTTTACATATACAGTATGAAGATAGAGACCACTACCACTCAGTATAACTATCTGGGCCTATTAGTTACAGAATATTTGGATATCAATGCTGCAGAGTCAGCTAATACATCTCTCGGAATATTAATAGCAGAAACAAAAGCATTTTGTGGAATCCCTTTCAACTCCTTTAAAAAAACTATATGATGGCATGGTATGGTCAACCTTAAACAACGGGGCGGCCATATGGGGAATTTCAGATATATCTTAAATCAATCTCGTACAGAATCGAGAAATCAGGAACTTCTTGGGATAAGGAAAGTATGCACCTGACGCAGCAGTGAATG
Source organism: Haliotis rufescens (assembly GCF_023055435.1). Taxonomy (NCBI): domain Eukaryota; kingdom Metazoa; phylum Mollusca; class Gastropoda; order Lepetellida; family Haliotidae; genus Haliotis; species Haliotis rufescens. The sequence goes on along the minus strand of NW_025963779.1, from coordinate 50,718,502 downwards.
GAGAGGCAGTGGGAGAGCATTACAACACAATGACGTAGATTCCAGATGATGCTACAAAGGCTAAACAGAACCATGTGTGAGTGGGCAGAACGTTATGCTGAAAAGAGAAAGAACTGGAGCAAGAGTGATTGATAAACTAGCAGAGCTAAACCTACAGAACACCGACAGAACAAGCCATAGTGTCAAGAATTTGTGTAGTGAAGTGAAACGATGCCTAATAAAGGAATCTTGCCAGGAAGGGACTGAATCTATACAGAAAGGAAAGGGAAGACAGCGAAAAATAAAATTAGACCATACAGGTGTTTTAATACATAATATGAAACTAAAAAATTATCCACTACGACATATGGCCTAAGATATACCGTTCAGCCAATTTAGATGTGGTGTAGCTGACAAAAAGAGAAACTGGGCATTTTGAAAATATTCCAGAAGAAAAAAGAGTATGTTTTAATTGCCCATACAAAATAGAAAATGAAGCCCATGTTCTTTTAACTTGACCCCTTTTTTGAAGGGTGGCTTTATATCTGTAATTACTGTACTATTTCAGATGTAATTAACGGTGATACGTAAATATACAAGTTTCTGTCTGTGTGTCTACGCCGCTCCGACGCGTGTTCAAAGGGCCAGAGTCGCTGTCCAGATGCTCAGACAGGGCTGATTAGAGGACTGGTGGTTTGAGCCGATGTCCGTTAATCTATTTAGACTGGCGCCGTGGCAACACCCGAAACGTATACCTGTGTTAAATTTAATACCCACTGTGCACTTAGATAGGGTTCGATACACTGCCGCGTAAAAGACGTTAAAAGATGGTACATATTGTTATTCTGCCTGGCCCTCGGCATTAAGGAGGTAAAACAAGGATTGTGTCTGTGTCTGAGTGGGATATTTATGTTGAACTTCGAGATGGTATCTCAGTGGACTAGCTCTATAAAATCGGCATAGTCCGGACTACTTCATGCATGCACACGCACACACGCGCATGCAAGTCGCTATATAAATGCGACATCTTGAACGCGACGTTAAACTCCATCCACTACACTTTGTAAAAGTTTAACTCAGCACATAAGACACCTTTAAATAATAACCTTGAGTGTTGTGTTGTTCTTTTTTCAGTTGAGGTGATGAAAATCATGTTTTGTCCCCACCTTAAGCTGCAATCTCCTAATGCGCAATGTTATATAGCTCGATTCCAGAGAGTCTTCACGATTCGATGGTCAAACTGATTATAAAACTAAAAATACAGAAAGCAACTGTGGTCGAGTTCAAATTAATAGATCGCAGACTCTATTGCGACTAATTTAGCAACCATGAAAGTGAATGCCCCCTAACCGTTTTATGAATTGTTTCAGCCTCGAAGTATAAATCGAATGAAAAACGTTTCAGATTAAGCTACGTTTTGGTTCACTTCAATTATTGACGTCCACACTGAATTAGGATTGGGATGATAGGCACTGCGTGTATAGTCCATCATAACAATTGTACATTCACGCACGTACTTTTTGTAACCGGTGCATAGAAACTAACACAGAAATATTCTTCATATACATGTACCAATTCTCTCGTAAATTCAGTATTTGCAAAACATTGCAAGAAATGACTTAGGCCGGATGACATGTCCTCTTACGTTATTAATACGATTCTTTTCTACAGTGGAGATGACAATGGTATTACATATGTGTACTTAAATATTTACAAGCTCAGCCATATATGCACTTTTGTTTTAGATGCAAGATAATATCAACTGAAGCTGCAAGGCCAGATATGCATGTTCTTCTGAACTTGTATTCATATTAGGAAATGAATACTAAAAATAAAATGTACTCCCAGGTTTTAACTTGCTGGTATATTCCTAAAGGTAGTTACTGTAGTAATGTATTCAGTTGTCAACCCAGAAAGGTTGTGGGTTCCAATAAAGTCATTCTCTGCCAAATAAAAGTCAACATACGCAATTCAAGTGAGTTTTGCAAACACATTGAACACAAGTGTAAAGTAATTATTTAGATTGAATACCCGAATGCATGTAAATAATGAACTACAAGAGGAAATACATACAATGTAGTTAATTATGGGTCAAGCTTATTAGCATTGTTGGATCGACTGTAGTTACTTGTTATCAACACGTCTATTTTGTTATCCAACACATCTGTGTTGAAAGTTTCTGAAATAGATATATTGGAAACTCTGTTGGCTGTCAGTGTCACGCTGTACGGCAAGCAGAAACCTGGGAATTGTCACAATATCACTTTCATTATCTCGCAGGACACACATCGCCACTCTAAAATTGACGTCATTCCAACTCTCTCAACCTCTTGGTGCTCTTGCACTTCTGATAAGGACAAACCAAATATATTCTGTTTCATAAAAAATACACCAGCACCAACGAGAAGGAGAGATACGAGATGTGATACAAACGCATTAGTTTACTACCAAGGATCTGCATCACTTTAGAACTTCCCCACATGTGATGACTCGGGGGCACGGGTGATCCTATCGTCTAAGGGTTGGGTCCCTTGGACACGTCAGAAACCTATGATTGTGGGTTCGAATATCAGTTCAACCCGATTATGTGCTCAACGTCTGAGACTTGCATCCTTTATGGCTTTCCTCCAACATTAAGCTGACACGCCCTGATATAACGGGAAAATTGCTAAAATCCAGGCGTAAAACCCGTCTCAGTCACTTTGTAAACGCTCGTAACATCGTGTTAGTTGATACTGCAGAAAAGAGATATCAGGCCTTAATGCAGCCATCTTTCCACACAGTAAATAGTTGAAATAATATCTTTGCTGGAGTTCTTTCCGAAGACCTCTATCCCTGTATGATAGAGTTGGTAACCTGTTCAAGAAGAAGGTATATTGGTTTGGGGACAGAATGGTTTGGCTGACTGACAATTTGATTGAAACGGCAATGGATGATTTATCATTCAGCCATCACAAAGAACCAATACGAAAACCAGGATTTAACAAATACATTACGGAAAGGAAATACAAACAACCGTTAAGTTAATTACATCATATATGTCAAATTCTTGCCAAGAAGGGAACCATTTTAGAACCATATATAGCTGCGTTTTTCTACTACTCATAACATAATATATATGGTTCACGTAGATTATAGCATAATGACTTTCAAAATGTCAATCAATACAAGGTTACTTTGTTACATATCCATCGAAAACAGTTTTTTCAATGTTTTCGAAAACAGAAGCCAAGAAGTATGTTTTATGTCATATCCATAACAAGGAAGCACAATTATTTAATTCATGCAATTACAACATTGGCAGTCGATTCACTCTGGTATCGTCATGGTTACCTATTATGGCTCAGACACTGACTCCAACTTTATTTATCGCCTACATCCCATCCAGCAATAAGTAACGTATTCTTAATGATGGAAATACGCACGTAATACATCACCTTGATTTAACGTTGTCTTTACATCCCGTGATAGTTTGATGAACCAAAGCACCGTTTAGATATATGAGCTGGTGATGAGGGTATGGTTCATTGTTAGTTTCAATGAGGTATGGTGTCGAGGTATTCACAGAGAAGGTATCCTGGGGACGTCATTAGTTAACATTGCTCGATCAGGGAGAAGTAAACACTTTGCAGACATGCCTAGGTCAAAAGGTTCAATATTTTAATGAATAACAATATATCTTGGAATGACTAAAACAATAAATGCACAAGAAGTTCTTGGAAGGATAATGCGTTCTTCATTGCAGGTGTACGATAACAGGAAGTGTAGATCACGTATTATGAAAATACATAACACAGTTATGGCTGAACAAATAGATGAATACCTGTTGACATTAAATACATCAGCTTTGAACAAAGTGTAAAAAAAATCCATTGTTTACAGCGAATTGCTTATACATAAACTATTTGTTTTGTTTAAATGTAGTTATGAAGTATTCTTAATGTGCATGTCAGATGATAATGGGTTAATAAAAGTAGTTATCATTATCACTTCAGATATGGGTCCATGGCACGTAATTCTTGAGCAAATGATAACACGAGGTAAGGGATGTAGGCCAAGAGCTCTGGAGAAAGTATTTCTCGAGGCCAATGATACAGATGCATTTAGTCGTATCTCCTGGTAAAACGACTTCTACTGGAGCCTTCAGCTTACTGAAGTAAACAATGAACTCTTGAAGATACATCTTTCAGTCTCAGTAACTCGAAAAGTTTTTGTAATTGCAAACGTTGCCAGTATAAAGTTTTCATCTGCACAGAGAATGAAAATTTAAAAGTAATATTGATTCATCATGTTAATAATTATATTAATGGACAATTACAATGTATCACTGCCAAACGGAATAGAAACACATGGTGTTAAAAATTTACATATCATTCATTATATTTTTCAATATCAGAAAATAGCATGTTTTAAGTTACGATGTTACAAGGATTACGAGAATTCTATGCAAGGTACATATGAAGACTCGGGTTAGAACTGTTCGGCCGACGACGAGAAACATATTTTACAGTAGATACATACTTGGAAACCTAAATGACATAAATATATAAGGAAATGTCCCATCGGTCTTTCATTCTGAAAACATACGTAACACTTATTCTAACCACATCAAATAGAAACTAAATAATAGTATTATTTTTATACATATAAGCATCATGTCATGTGCCTACACTTTTTCTACACTGGTGAAACCCACGAGCATGGGTATGGTGCAAACAAACCTAGACACATTATCAGGGCGAATCTGGGATTCGAACCCACTACTATGTTTCTGGAACATCGAATTGCGACTTGATCACCCGTGACATTTAAACATATCCATAGAAAAGAAGCATACATGTGTTAAAAAAATAAGTCATAGTACAAACCGGAAAGGTGCTATAAAAATCGACGTTCGAATTCATCCTTTTCATATATACGGATAAGCATGAACCCTAGCGTTCATGAAGATCTATACAATTGTGCATATGTTAAGCATCATGAAAACTGCAGACATATTTTCATGACAATGTTTCCTGCATATGTTTGTTATGGACGGACATTTACATGTTTGTTTACCGATTATGTCATTTGTCCCATAAATCATGTCAATTATCATTATATTAACTGCACAAAACATTAATACTAAAGAACTGTCTTACATCTATCAACAGATTCTCATCATTGATTATTCACGACAGTGATAAATGTTCATTTAGTCTACAATGTTACACATGTCTTCATAATCCATCCTTTAACCTTTTCGACCTAAGCCTCTATTTATTGCATGCTTTTACTGCCAGGATGATAATAAATACAGTAAGTAATTAACCATCGTGATATGGGTAATTGATTATCAGCAATGTGCACAGGCAGCGTGAAAGTAAAGGCAAGTCTATGTATAGCAAACACATGTGCAGACAAGGAGACTGATATCTTCAGTTTGATGTAGAACACGTAGATGCGGCTTTCATAACTATGTGCAGCTGCTACAGACGCAGGGCATCAAAGAGAGCAGTGCAAGGACTTGGTGTGATATTTCAGGAAAGAGGCATCGATCATGATAATTATTTCCACTTCGTATTTCCATGAAGCTAACATACCACTCCACATGGACGTTATCAGAACAATGACGGGACATTGGCACAGTGATCATGAGCGAACGGTTTACAACGTTATGGCACTATGTCAGCTCATTTACCTCATTCACATGTGTACATCTCTTCTGGAGAAACTTTTCTTTGTCTTCATCAACACCATAACGCCAACATCTTCAACAGTCGTACTGTAATTCCTGTTTAATACGGGACACGATTAATAGTTTTCTTTGCCACGCATCACTGATGTGTTTTATGTGACTGTACACAGTATACAAGAAACTATTGTGCATTTAGTTGTATTTTTAATTTATCAGTATACTGTGTCTTAGTTGGGTATTCATGTTAAACTGCGGCATGGTACCTCAGTGTGACAGTACTATAAAATCGGCATTAGTAGACACACACATACACGTGCATGCACGTTGCGATATAAGTGCAATAATCTAAGACACGACGTTAAATCGCATATTACCACCTTCTCATGGAAACCATACAAATACAGCCATACACAGCCTCACAGACGTTGTAGTATAGAGGCTCATGTATTCTTACCCATTGCCATGTAGTAGAAAGGAGGCCAAATCTGTTGCTTTACATGTATGAACACCCACATCACCTGTGTACTATGGTTGTCAGATGAACAGAGCATGAACACAACATCATCTTTATTGGCACTGGGCCGAATGAGGAAATCCGCTTCCCTATGTAGACTGGAAATCAAGGCGTCACCTAATTAGTGGTTTGTTCTAATTTTGGGCAGAATCTTGAGGTATGTTGAAGACAGCTCATGCGACTCGCTAAGTAACATCAACAACAATATAGGAACAGCTCAAAGATGCCTCCATTAAGTAACAGTGCTTTATGGTACCAATTAAGAGTAAGTGGACTGTGCATCTCATACTATAAACACCTAGGTTTGCCTGCTGCATCGGTATCTGATCTGTGCCTTTGAATATATCATTTTACTTACTTGCACAAGTAAACCGAGGGAACGTGTTGTAAACGATCTGTGAATAATTTCCTGTTTATACTACGGTTGATACGCACTTGCTTAAAACACACGTATTGAGAAGAAAAAGGCTGGAACAGTTGAAAAGACACCTGGGCGTTTACATGCTTTAATGTAAAAAATGAGTGAGAAAATGTTGTTAAGCGCCGGATTATAAATCTTGCAGCTATTTGTGGCAAGCAATTCTTGGTGCAACAAATTATTATCCTAGGATATCAATTATCCTATACTGATGATTGTTTCACTTTTTAGAGTCCAACCCAGTCACTCACTGCCGTCTGTACACACAGATAAAAGTAATGGGTTTTCAATACATCTGGTTTCGCTCTATGTGATAACTGGCTGAAATTATTAGTCCCATAAAAAGAAGTACAAACGTGAAATAGTTCTGCAAATGACAAAGAACATCCGCTGTTGCATCATTAACACCATGGAGATGTTTTCCGTGTTTACTTAAGCACCCCACATGTACGTGCACTGTGCTATATCTATATATCAGGATATTTATAGATTTTGCCAGCTTAGTTTTTCAATCACAACGTAAATCTATTCACATGTTAGTAAGAGCAGAAGAATAGATAACATGTAGAAAGCGTAATAGTTGAATACGTCACTGACATATATCAAGGTAGAGGGTGAGGGCGGGCAGCAAGATAACTTCGACATGCCGTCCATGACAAATAAACTTGTCTTAGTTCCGCAACAGAAGTGTCCATAGTTATATACATGGTTAGGGGCATCTGTCACTTCTAGCCAATTGAAACTTCTAAATTTCAGATTCGTAAAATAGTGGAAAACGAGGCTTCACCAAAAGACCAAATGAAATCATAGTACAGAGAGCTTGAAATTCTCTTTTTAATCTTTTCGTGTTTCGTGTTGACGTAAATGTCAACAGTTCAGGACCATTTTATGTTTTATTTTTGCTAACAAAAATAGTTTTTTTAACAAAAATAGTGCAGTAATTTGGTAACACCTTAATCCTTGATTGATGACATCCTGCATTTTAGCCACAACTATGTTTTCAATGCTGTAAGTTGTCATTCACTTAAGAATGTTATAAAATATCAAAGGTGTACATAACTCACAGCTTTTACCTCAGACACATTGAGGCGAGCACATTAAGCATAAATTTTAAAACATTACCTTAATCCCAAACTGTACATTGTGTGATAACTTACTGCGTCACTGTCTGCTTTATGATGGCTTGCGATGTTGCATAAATGATGCATTAATGTACCCAGAATGTCTCTCTGTATCTTTTTATTCACATAAAAGGCATTGATAACTGACGACTAGCATTGCATAAATTACCTCTCTGTGAAACAGTATTACATTGCACAAAAGACAGCTTAAACTTAATAAGCAACATTCAAGGAGGAGTTGCCTCATATTTGTGTGGTCAAGACAAAAATGGAATTGATGAAGATCTTGTAATGACTATGTTTTGCCCTCGTCTCCAGCTGTTGACGCAGAATATTATCATATCACTCGATGCCAAAGAGCCTCCGTTCTCAAACGGATTCTACAAGTAAATAATGAAGACAACTGTAGCCGAGTTAAATAATGAGCAGCATTCAAAGTTCTAAATTTGACAAATGTGGAAACGACAAAGATCTTGTAATGACCACGTCTTGCCCTCGTCTGTAGTTGCTGTCGCCTAATTATAATGTGGAATATTATATAGCTCGATGCTACAGAGTCCGAGCGGTTCGATGGATATACATTACTCTAAAAGAAAGTATAAACACGATAAACATCCGAGGCTGGGTTCAAAGTGACAGATTGAATTTTATTGCTAGTTATTTCGCAATCATGAAAGTGAATACCGCTTTGGTTGTATAGGAAAACTTTTAGCCTTGATGTGCATTATGAGAAATCTCGCACATCGAACGAATCACAATGAAGCCTAACGTGCAGTTCAGCTGAACAATGTTTCTGAACAATGTTTCTGAACAATTCATTTATTATCATTCACACTGAATCAGATTCAAGACGGTCGCAAATAATCGACCAAAACTTTATGAGAAGGATGCCAAACACCCATGCATATTTTGTATTTCATACAAACAGAATGATAATTTTTATTTTTGTGCAAGTGTTTTTCAAACGACCCTTTCTAATAAATTTGGCAACATGTTCATTTACAACATTATGATAAGATGTGGAGGTGGCAATTGCAGTGGAAATTATGCATGTGTACATTTAAAGTTGAGTTGCTTTCATTCGCTCTCATTTATGTACGCCATAAGGCAAAAGTTTTCATCTTATTTCGGGGATTTACCCCCGAAACGTTACAAGATGTGCTAGTAGACAAACAATGTACCAGCAAAACCAATAGCAAAACGAGTTAAAAGTCGTATATTGGTCAATATCCATATGTACATGTCCACATGAACATGACACAGCATTTACTGTTGAAAAGATTCCACTAAGCCAGTTTAACTGTTTATCGTAAGCAATACCCAAACCAGATGAAGAATCTGCCACTCTGGTGATGGGAACAAGTTTTATGATTAACGATCTGGGCGCACGCCAATGCTTCGAGAGGCTATAAATTAACTAGACTTTAGATAATGCCAATGCTTTTAGTGAAACACAACGAAACCTGTGCAAAGCATCTACTGTTGATTTATCTCCTTCTTTTATCATTGTGATTTTCTGTAAACTTGGATTTTTCACTGCCTTGAGCAATCGAATAGGCAATTTATTACTTTACATGTGACCCGTGAAGATTCCGGGTTAGAATAGGTCTTCAGCAACCCATACTTGCCGTAAAAGGCGACTAACGGGATCGGGTGGTCAGGCTCGCTGACTTGGTTGATACATGTCATTGATCCCAATTGCGTGGATTGATGCTCATGATGTCAATCACTGGATTGTCTGGTCCAGACTCGATCATTTTACAGACCGACGTCATATAGCTGGAATATTGCTGAGTGTGGCGTTAAACAACAAACAAACAAACAAACAAAACTTTACATGTGTAAACGTTGCAGTCGTATGTGCAGTAAGTATAACTGTAATTCATATATTAGAAATTCGACTAAGATGTCCATTTATAATTAGTACTATTAATAGATAAACCGGAAAAATAACAATACCTGCTTTCTAAGTGATGCCATATATATATATGATGAACTAAATCTAGCAATGCGCTGCTTTTATTCACTTTGTAGACCCACTTTCGAGTTTTTGGCCTTGTAACAAACATAATGTATAAGTTCCATTATATGAATACACATATGCATTTGTGTCAAACATGTATGCAAGCAAGCATTCGCCATGTCGATCATATATTTATATACATGATATATACAGAGCACAGGTATTGTTCGCATTTGCAATTATATGGTATGTGATCCCGACTTTATCAGAGGAGAAATTGAACAGATGAGGGTACAGCTGATCTCATTTTAGAAATATTGCTTTGCCTTCCAATCATAACATCATTACCTGAGAAAACTCACGATGTATATTATTATAATCATAATAGTTATAAAGAGACGGATGAATACATTTTCGCATTTTAATATACAGCATGTGTTAAACATGAAGTTGAAGTTATGATGCTTGGCTACTACTGCAAACATATATAATTAAAACGTAGCTGGAATATGGTCATCTTATTGTAGTCCTACCTCCTGGTAAATATATAATGTCACCGGTTGGTTTGACGGAGAAGCACTACTGTAGTAATTACGGTTTAGAAACTGGAAGTTATATTTGTTAATAAGCTCAGTCTCAGATGCACATTTGCTTCACAAGCAAGAATATATACATTAAAGGTGCAAGATCAAAGATGCATTTTCTTCTTAACTCTTATTCATATTGGAAACTAAACGTTAACTAACACGACATATACATGTTCACACCACTGCGCAAAGATGTCACGTATAACAAGCGACAGTCAATCTCAAAACAACTATGGACTGAAATATATGCATCGCAATAGATGGTTTTGGAAATCAGTCTTGTATAATCATAAAGGAGTTGTAGATATACAGAGGTAAAAAATAGTTTATTTGAAAAGGAATTTACAGTGCGAAGCATCCTTTCTAGAGAGTTTTGGAAATCCTTTCTACTCGAAAAGAGCAATATTGTCAATGTTTAAGGATGATTGTGTTGAACGTGAATTAAAACAAAATTAAAAATTGTTGCCCAAAAGGAACATCAGCAACTATTTCTTAGTATTAAAGCCACATCCAAAGAAACACAGACCATTGACAAAATACCGTAGGAAATGTAATCCTTTGTGTAGATTCTTCTATATACATCCTGAGCTACGGGGTTGGAATATTCCTTTAACGAGGATATAACAAAGTCCTTGATGTCTTGAACTGCTGCGCACAAATAAATAATGAAATCACCGAGTAGTTACTTGTCAACTGAGAAAAGCTTGTCTGTTTTATATGCAGACATTCTTTGCAAAACAAAAGCCTACGCGCGTATCTCAGGTGGCGTGTGGCAAACACAATGACCAAAAGTGCCAAGTAATTATGATTTAAAGATATGCATTGAACACCTGAATGCATGTAATTGATGAGCAAACGGTGAAGAAATCCATACAACGTAAAGGGCCAAACACTTCTTTCATCGATGGACGTAGTTACTTTTTATCAATATGTCCATGCTGTTACCAAAACCATCTGCGTTGTAAGTATCTGAAAAAGATATGTTGAAAACGTCTATGCCTAAGACACTCTCTGACACTATCAACAAAATTATTACACAGACACATTGATTGTCATATCATATCATCGTGAGAACAAAGTCTTTATGATGTACTCCATAGATATTCTATTTAAGGAATCATTCAGTAACGACTCGGGGTATACTGACTGCCAATGTCAAGCCGTACGTCAAACAGAAGCCAGGGAAATGTCAGCAATATCAATTACTGCAACTCAAAACTAGCTCTGATTTATACGAAAACAAGTAAACAAATGAATGACGCGTTTTTTTTCTTATTTCTAATTTGATAAATGTTATATTTTTTACAATGAAATGAATAAATTCAAAGTTATTTTACAGTCTCCAAGTATTGTTTTATACATGCTTACCCTTACATAAATTTAATTCTTCAACAATTTGACCTGAATAACAAAGCCCCACGAAGCAACTTTGTACACAACAGCATCATAACAGTAGTTGCCAGACGACATAAAAGAAGACCTCGCGTAATAACGTAAGTTTCAAATTTACGCCAACTGTGTTATCGTAAACGTATAATTTAGAAAGTACATAGTATGTAGCTGTTTTGCTGGGAAATAGTGAAAACAATGCATATCGTCATTTAAAGTATCAAGCATTACTTTAATATAAAACGTCAACGCCAGAGAACAACCGGTCTCGATCAGCTCCCGCACAAAACATGTTTTGCCATGGTAATGCAATACAAGTACATATGCATGCCATCGGCATAACCACGAAATGAACATATTACTGTGGTGACAAACCATCGAAACATAATTGGGGCGAAGTGGGTGAAGAATCTATTGATCAGATACTACCGTGAACGTTACTTAATAGCCGACCTGTCAGTATTCCTAGAATTGAAATATTTAATAAACGTATATCCCTTGCCATCATTACGTCTATGGTATTTGGGGACAAGGGTAAGTATACTCAAGATATTAATGATAGAGATCGAATGTTTCTATAAGATAGAAGCGAAGCGAAATGAGTCTTGTTAAGTCCAAAACATATAGATATATATGCTTTAGCAAGGATAAAAGGTCAGTAATTGAAACACGATACCAATCGTTCATATATACATGTACATACATTTCACGACGCTGTATACAGTTCTACAAAAAAACGTACCGACACATTTAATTACGTTCCTTGTTATCTTTGCACTATGAAGCGTTTATGAGTTAAAAGAATGACCAAAAACGTGGAAATGATTCCAAATTATTATTTGTTGTGTATCAGTGGCAGACAAGAACGATGAGTCGTTGCACGTGTGTAAACAACATGTGTGTCTGAAAGAGTGTGATATGTATGATTCCCTATTGATGAGACATATTCTTGGCAATAGGCTGAGTAAGGACCAAAAGCATTGGTACTGTTAAGTGAGTAAGGACAATATTCTCGCATGTATATGTAAGCTGTTCCTCGGGTATATGATATACTGTTGAAGTAACAACCTTTACCAAGAAGACACTCGTAACCAAGTGATGAGAGTCAGGTGATTTTGTTTGTCTCGTTCTCCAAAGCAATAACAATTAGAAAAGGTGTAACTCATACTTTTTAATATAGGCTCATGAAAACAGTTTTGTAAATATCGACGTATGGAAAACTTAAAAGATGATTATGTATGATTATGTAGGGGAGATTATTATTTTTGACCTTACCTGTATTTTCACAACAACGCTAAAGAGTACGTTTGGTTTACTTTAATAACATGCTTATGTAGAGTTCTAGATGTAAAGTTATGGTAAAGAACAAATAATAAGTCATCCCAGAGCAATTGTTGATATTTCGTAATATCTGGTGATACTTTGAAGAAGGTACAGTATTCAAGGCATCTCATTAGAAAAAAACCCAATTGTATCTGGCCACTTTATAATTATAGAATAAACTGAAGAAATATAATTTTGCCTCACGTTTTACACTAGCAAAATTGTTAGCCAGACATATTTTGACGTCCTTGAAATAATGTCCAAAACATTGTTTGGTTCCTCTTGAGAGAGAATGAGAGAATATGGTTTTATGCCCCTTTAAGCAATACTTCAGTAACCCGAAATGGACTTCACACATAGTACCCATGTGGGGAATCGTACCCGGGTCCTCGGCGTGACGGGCAAACGCTTTAATCACAAGGCCACCCAACGACCCAACGACCCGGAAACAAAATTATTTGTTTCGAAACAGAGACCTAAATAATCAAGCCCTCTCCATTCCCAAGGTGTATTACAGGGTCGGCTTCTTAAACGTTCTTAAGTGTGCACTGTTTATAGAAATTACAAATATTTATTACAAAAAAATATTATTTCCTAATGCAAGTATGATGCAAATATAAGATACCATTAATGTGCATTTGAGATAACATTGAGGAAATTACGTGGTATACCTGGTGTCATGCCATGTGTTACCTAATCCGTTTGCTGCTACAGATGACGAGAAACTCTGCGCTGAGAGATCTCGAGAAAGTACACTCAGAGGCCGCTGAGTATAGGTGTAATTAGTCGTATCCTTTGCTAATACATCTTTGATCTGTCGGGACGTTTAGCTGTGTAAACAAAAGGCGTCAGAATATGCATCACCCAGTTGCAGTCACTCGTAACGCTTTCTGAAGTAGCAGATGTGGCTAGTGCATCTGTACCGAAAATTCAAACGTTAAAATAATATACTTTAACAAAGATTACTGAGTATCTCCAAACGGTATACACCATGCCATATTATATTTGTGTATTGGACATTATCACTGCAATCGACAAAATACACGAGCAAGTGTTTTTCAAGTGTAATTCATCTTAATCTGCTACATCATATAGTGGCTTTTCGGCGACTGTTGCACTTTTAAGAATTTGTAAAAACAACAACATAAAGCGAAAGGACGTTTGACGACAATAAGCTGTCTTTCATTCCAACACAAAAAACAGATTCCAATCACATTGAGTGTACATCAACGAAAACAAATTACACTGTGATACCTAAAAGCACCATTTCGCGTGCCAATTATGCCAGTTAATTAAATTGTTACGCATGTTTTGAAGGTATGTATGCAATCCAGTTTAATTTAATAAAGATATCCAGAGAACAGAAAGTACTATTTAACTTCAGTCCTCCAGGAATTGTCAAAGATCACCTATTTCTCAAGCTTCCATAAAATGTCGGCATTGCTTCCCATTAAAGATCTCCGTCATTGGCGGTTCTCAGGAATAGTTTGATTGGACTCAAATAAGGAACAGTGTGAGTGTGTGTGTGTGTGTGTGTGTGTGTGTGTGTGTGTGTGTGTGTGTGTGTGTGTGCCCGTGTTGCATTGCGTCCCTTAGTACCATCATACAAGCTAATGGCCGCAACCCTCCCCGAATTGTGACTGTGGTGACTCGGACACTGGTGAAACCTCCAGCCCAGTAGATGCCCGCATCCAAAGAACATACGACTTCAACAGCCCTCTCAGCAAAAAATTCGCTAACCATCCAATTCAGTTTAACAAAGTCCAAATCCTCTCAACCAACTATAATGACGTCACTGAAAGAAAACCCTTAGAAGTTATAGAAATCCGTCGTCACAAACCTTGATCAACAGAGATCAAGGGTATTACATCTCGTCTGCCTATGAGGATCTTATCAACTTTTATTGACTTATAGCCTTAGTTATTTTTTGGATCCAAGCAGTTCGTCACAACTTTTTAATCCTTTTAATCTTTATCCTTACTATATTTCTGGATTCATAACATGTACTGTTTGTTATTCATGACACTGTACATCTGGCTTCATCCGATTTTCATTGGATATCGATCATGGATGTCATCATGGATTCAAATCCATCTAGCGATACTTAACCAATGAACTACCTTTAATTACACGAAGTCACAATAACCCATGACATATTTAGTAAGAATCTGCAGTCAAGCCTTATAATTAAATTGGACAACGAAAACGTGTACAATACTTTAACCAAACAGTTGTATTTATCAAAGCAGACAAACATGACGAGATTGGTAAACTAGGAATACATACAGTGGCGTAATATAAATCAGGTGATTGTTAAAGGTATGCAGATAACTTGACACGCCCACAACACTAGTACTGTAACGAACCGGAACGAACCGGAACAAATATGTCCGGGAGAAGGCGGTTGTTTCAAATAACATGGTTAGTTACCGCCAGATACAAACATTAGTTCCCTGAGAACGGAATACACAGTTGGAAAAAATGTGGGTTAGAAATGAAACCCGAAGACATGAAATTTGTGGTACGGACAAAAACAGAACAGGCGACTGAACCTGCACGTTTGCCGTTCATTCCTTCTCGGCCTTCAGTCACAAAAGATAGTTTGGATAATGAATATGCATGCATTTCGCTAAATTTCCTGTGCATGACGATACACGTGAGCAGAAAGGGAATTCCCTCGACTGTTATATTTGGACTCTCCGACATTCCGTGGTAATAAAAGTAGTCTGTTTAGGTGGGCGTGGCTTAATCTTTTTTACATTCATTGGGGAATGAATGCAATAACACGTGACCAATTCAGCTCATCAGAATGCAGGAATTACAATTAACACAACGAAAATTTAGTTATGACAGCTTACTTGGAAGAAACGGCGAAACAATGCTCTGTGACGTCAGTCCACATGGAACAACAAGGTTAGTGAGGCCATAGGCTGCATGTTAGCTCCTCACATTGAAACAGTGTCTCTACAAGCTGATTGTAAGTGATAGAATTATAAGAATGGTCATGATGTTTAGAGTTATTATTACTAAAAGTTGCCTGCGGAAACGCACTGCTTCACAAGCACCAGTTCAAAAAATAAAATTTGTTGTTCATTCAATTTGTTATTGAGCATTTGAACATATTTGAGGCATTTAATACATACGTATTATTTAAAAAAACAATTGGTGCATGTTTTCGTTGCTAGTAGTATTGTTGTTTATTTACTTCTATCTGTACATTCCAATTGAGACAGTTAAAAATGTGTCATCATCGTTTTCATGACGTCAACATTATTAACGGACACAGTACTTTCCGGTGCATGTGGACAAATCACTGAACATCTTATTGGTAATAAACATCCTATCATCAGTGATTTTCTGCGATGCTTATGTTTAATGTACATGTTCACAGCTTAACATCAAAGGAACCATAATTTTTCTTTTCAAGTTCATCTCGCTCAAAGGTTTCAGTTTCAATTACAGCAAATACAGCACTGCCATTGTCTTGACAAGCCAACCACAACTAATGTAGATATGAGACATTCTACACATGTACATGTAGGAAGCGTGTGCATGTCTGTCGAAACAAACATTCCTGAGGGCATCTTTTTGCCAAAGACTGGAAAATGTTCTACGTCAAAACACGCCTCCGTGTGGTCCAATTAAACACACGATGTTCGCACGCAGCCTGTTTGGACAGATAATGGTAATGTGTGCCACGTAAGCGCAGTTATACCCAGGTATTTCTTTCAGTGGTAATTGAGTAATCAAAGCTCCTCGCTGTTAGAGTGTCTTCCCTGCCATACCACATACACATCTTTATACAGGTTTGATGCAAGGTAGCAAGGAAACAATGATTCATTACTGAAACTTGATGAAAATAGTTGGCTATGAATGCTGATAACAGCTTCAATGAGGAAAAACTTAATTGGCAATTTGTACGTAGAACTGACTGCATTGACGTTGACATCACTGTCAAAATCAACAATATCTTCCGATATGTTTTTGCACTCCTTACATAATTTACCTAATGACTTTGATTGTACCTTATGACTATTCATGAAATTAATCTGAATAATGGGTATTGGCGTATTTAGAGAGCATGTTAGATAGCTTTAGTTTTCCGCCCCCTCCCGGGCATAGACAACTATTGAACCGCGTTCAAGGCGGCAATTGATTTTAAAGGGATAACGTCCACATAAAGAACTTTCAAGGTAGAACAAAATGTTCTTAATGGAAACATTTACATATTTTAAAATCTTATCAACTTTCTTAAGCATATTTTTGAGTCGTCGTCGAAAGTAAAGACGTATAACTTGAGATTTTTAAACTTATGCCTTATTGTTTTCTTTCTTCCAGCGAATGTAATTACACAGAGCTCTAAATTGGTATCTTGGCATTTGCCACCACACGTGTTTATATATTGTCAGATATGTTTTGTTTGATTGAAATAAAATTGCCTGCCATCACATGACATTTGTTGAAGTTTTGAAGTCACTGCCTTTGACCACATCTTCCTCTTCATATACATGTATTTACAACAAGGAAGCCACTTCTCTTTTGAATGACCACCTACATTGACTTTTACTTCATAGAAAGGATACCTTAAAGGAGAAAGAAGTAAGGTCCTGTTAAATTCCATGTTTGGGGAGATGAAACTGTGCAGACAAAAACAATACAGAGCTTCTTGGATTCATATATATATATTAATCTTTCATTTAGCCATATCGATATACCGTTGCTTCATATTCTAAGTCTGAATACACAAATACTGACACTGAATTTAAACCACGTGACACATTGTCCTTCTTTCATCTGAGTACAGGCACTATTTCTGTAAGAAGTCGAACATTATCAAATGACGTCATTGTGTTTGACGGAGTATTTGAATTTGTGAGCCATATGTTTTCCTCATATTCACCCCGTCGTTGCAAAGTGGCATTGGAGCCACATTGTCTGCGCTAAGTGCATACACACATCATCTGTAATATTTACGGAAGGGGCACATGATGTCTTATATATGTGTACACAAACGATCCCTGTAGTTGTGAGATGCCCTCGACATTATCAAAGACTTGTGTAATATGGAACAGAATTTTGGTGTAGGCTACAGTGTTTTTCTCCAATAACATCATTTCAATATCACTTGAGCAATACACAAGTGAACTCATTTCAGATCATGGGTGATGTTGTGACCATGGCTCGGGCTTCCCAGCATAACTCATCATATCATACACTGATTATTAATCTTTTAAGAACGACATATTCATGTGATTCCTATTATGAAGTTAAGCATATGCCATGCTTTGGTGCACTAAATAACGGTTTCATATACACCGTGCACCTCATGACGTGCATACATAAGTGTCCCTACTGTCTCATATAACAGTCCTTTTGAAGATTATATTTACAATGGAAAAAGAAAATGTTTCTGTTGACTACTTGATCTTCAAATGAGTGGTCTGAGCATACTTGTCATGGTTCTGTGCGTACTGTTGTAATGAATGAATAAGTATTGCTCTTCGACGCATCAGCAATATTACAGGTCTTCGTAGCGAGCATTCTTTGGTTACTTATGATCATCCTAGAATACAGATCGAGATGTCATGTTTTCCGGCATAAATCCAGGTATTTATTCTCGCTTAATTTTTGTGATCGTTTGCGGTGGTAATAATTGATCGTTTCAGCGGTAGACTTTCCCCTTTCACACCAAAACTGCCATGAGCACCACTATCACTGTATATATGTTAGAAGTAATCATATAGCCAGTTGTCGTGATACACATGCAAAGTTTGTTCAAATTGGTTCAAAATAATGTAGCGCCAAGAGCATTCACTTGAGTGGAATTTCGAAATGGAATCTATGGTTGTTGTTGTTGTTGTTGTTTTAAACTGTCTCCACTGCAAAACACCTTTTCGAAGTGATATCCAGATATAGTAACATTCAGGTAGAAACAAACAGATATAATATTGATAAGGACCCTTTCTGGCCATCTGGAACAGCTAAGTTTAAGTTTGAAAAATATTTGAAAAGCAAGATTTAAAAGCTTAAACATAATTCACACTACACTCCCATTGTTACAACTTTCAATATTGTTACACACACATTCCACCTCACCTCATTTGAAAATCAGATAAATATATGATATTTCAATACAAGCAAGAGTTTAAGGATAATATACAAACAGTGCAGTCATTTGGCATGTTTCACGTGAACAAGTTTGTAAATAAAGGGTCAATGTAGGTTTATGTTCTTTGGCTGTTAACCGAATAATGATAGTATTCTCAACAACAAAAGTTGCTGTGACACCAATATTTTAGTGTATTTTTCAAACATGTAAAGTTTGGTTTTCAATATTGTAGTACATGCATGGAATCAAGTCACAAAAACGTAACTGCTACAGAAAAGCATGCATTCTATGCAAAAGTTGAATTTATGCAAGCCCCATGCATTTCACTACCCAAGAATGGGTATAAAAACAAGTGCATTAACGGGATTCCATATGCATTGTTTACCATCGTGCTTACAACAACCACTCAGATAAACAACAAAATTACGCAATTATTCAACATTACGAAATGCCACGCCTGTCCGAAAATGGGCGTCTGCGAGCCATTGGTATGCTTGATGCAGGATCGAGTCAACGTGATGTTGCAAGACAATGTAACGTTCACAGAAACACCATTTGGTGTTTATGGCAACGTTTGCAAGAGACAAATGTAGCCAGAGACCATCCTCGGAGTGGTAGGCCACGCGTAACCAATAATCGACAAGACAACTGGATTCGAACAACACACCTACGACAACAGTGACAGTAACAGTGACTGCAAGAAGCATCCCTGCCCGTCAACGAATATCTTCACAAACCGTACGTCGTCGCCTTAGATGTGCAGGGATTGTCGCCAAAAGACACGCCAGGCGTCTCATTTTGACAGGAAACCACCGTCAAGCACGTCTGCAGACAGCGTCATACGCTGGACGGCCATGCAGTGGGGACAACTTCTATTCACTGACGAGTCTCTTTTTCACCTAAACCACAGCGATGGACGGATTCGAGTGTACCGACGTCGAGGTGAACGCTACGTCAATCATTGTGTCATGGAAGAAGATCGGTTCGGCGGCGGCAGCGTTATGGTATGGGGTGGGATGACAGCAAGACAGAGGACCCGTTTGATAGTGGTAGAGGGAAATCTCAATGGATCGAGCTACCGCGACGAGATCATCGCCCCTGGTGTTCTACCGTTATGGCCCAGGGATTACCTTTCAATTGCAACATGACAACGCCCGGCCTCTATTACTCGACGTGTTCAGGATTCTCTTCAACAAAATAACGTGAATGTCATCCCCTGACCGGCTCGCTCCCCTGATCTCTCATCAATCGGGCACATGTGGGATGAGATGGATCGGCGCCTTCGACGTCAAACACTTGTTCCACAGACACTCCAGGAACTTCGAAACATGCTCCAGCAGATATGGACAGATATCCCACAGGTCCATGAGACGAAGATGTGTTGCTTGCATCGCAACCAGAGGTGGACACACACGCTATTGATTTGTAAATTGACATCTTGGCATGTTCATGTTTTTTTAATGAAATTTTCTGAAGTCAGTATGGCAAATTAAACCATTTGAACACTTACAGGAGTCTTATATCTGTTGCAAACCGAAATTGTTTCAGATTTGGTAAAAAAAATAACTTTGCATTAAATCTTATTCAATGTCACAGAAACTTTTGTTGTTCAGCATATTATGCATTCCTTAGGAAAGCAAACAATTACTATCTCCAGCTAGTATTGACATATATATGTGTACTGACATTAATGATAATCGCTTTACTCCGAAACTGAAATGCATTTCCAATATCTCCTGTGTCATCGGCTCCAATACTCCTTTAACAATGATATAAGTACGTGATGCCTTTAACTGCAGCACTCAACAAAATAATGAAGTTACTTGAGTAGTTTGTTTGTCAACTGTGAACCACAGGCAGTCGTGCTTCGCTAAACAAAAGGCTGCACACGTCTCTGAGCGGCGTGTGGGAAACACAAAAAACAATAGTAGCAAGTGATTATGTTTCAAAAAATGTATTAAGCACATGAATACATATTATTGATGAACTATCGAAAATTAAGACGTACCATGTAATGGACCAAGAGCACTTGAATCGATGGAGTTACTTTTTATCAATTTGTCAATTTTCTCACCCAACATCATCTATTTTCTATCATATTATCATCGAAATAGATATATTGAAGACGTCTATTCTAAACACCCTCGCTGACACAGTATCAATAGAATGTATTACCGAGGGATTATTGATTGTCATATAATATCTTGGCAAGATCAAAGAGCAAATAATATATACCGTAGATTTTGTGTTTGAGAAACGTTTTAATATCCACGTTATGGACCTCGACGTCTACTGGCTGTCAGCGGCACGCCGAACGTCAAGCAGAGACCAAGGAAATGTCGCCAGTATCAGTCTCAGTCTGTAAATAATTCCCAGTAAGAAAGATATCACGGCAATTCAAACCCAGACGTCATTTATACAAAAATATAAAGACACTGAAAGTGAAGCTATAACCTTTATTCAGACGACTAATGGATGTTTTATATGTGTATGCAGACCAACTACTAGCATATATTCCAATAACATTTTTACAAGGCATCCGTGCCTTTTCCGATGATCTGAAAACAAATCATATATGTAAGGTTAAAGATGTGGATATATATGTCATGAAGAATTATTCACATGAATCGGAATTCCTGCTCGGATTGGCAAAATAAAAAATGGGAATTTGGCGAAAAAGTTTCCCCTTAAGCATGAGATTTACCGATGTTCTGATATTGACATATAATAGTCAAATAGTCACTTCCCTTACTCTGATTTACCCACCTGAACTAAAAAATAAATCGACCAATGGGCCGCCTCAACTGTTTCATATTTAGATCTATGCTTGGTGACTAAAAGTCATCACAAGAGTGTATGACAAGAGGGATGTCAATCGTCAACTTTCACATTATGTTCAGCAACAGTTCCAACCTTTGATGTTCACATTTCACTTTCGAGGTTGTACCGAGCATGTTCTTTCTTCGAATAGTTAAAGAACATCATAGAACTCTTGCTCTAAAGGTTCTTTGATTAGGGTTACAACATTCCAGGCCTTAGTAAAGCTTTTAAAAGGTTTTATGGTAGACATAAGTTGGACATTTCCAAATTTGACGCATCATTGACATTATTGTCAATTGCCCGATGCAATTCCCTATTTTGACTTATGTACCATATGTTCCCAATATCAAATTACTCACATTACATCGATTATGGTATTCGTAAAACCACACTCGAAGAAGGTATTGAATGAGATGTTGCATGGTAGATAGTATTCAACAAATGTATATGAGTCATATTAACAGAGTTGGTACAATGGTACTGTCCCGTTTAAACATACAAATGCCATACTGCATTATCGTCCATAATGACAGGTGATGAAATGAGGTGAGGTGAGGTGAGGTGAGGTGAGGTGAGGTGAGGTGAGGTGAGGTGAGGTGAGGTCAGGTGAGGTCAGGCGAAATGAGATTTAACATTCATTTACGTTCAAGAATATTGCACATATATACTGTGTGGCTGCTTGTACTAGTCCGAATGAATGCCGATGTTACAGTGCCAGCCCATTTAGACACAGTATACTGACTCCGAACCGACCAGTCCGTGTTTTAGCCCTTTATGCCGAACGCCAGACAGGATAACAAGAAGTAGCATATTAAACGTCTTTTGTAAGGCGCGGCCGGGCATCGAACCCCTGACCTTCAGCTTCCCGGGCAACACTCGGAGATGATCTCGACAGATGATGACGCTTTTGTACTTTCTGTCTCTGCCTGGGAATTAAACCGTGAGTGAGTAAGGTACTATAGTTTTACGCCGCTTTTTAGCAATACTCCAGCAGGGGGCACCAGGTTATATATTGTAATGATTTGGAGGCTGGAATCCTGGCCCTCTGTATCTCAAAAGAACTGCTGCACGTACCGATATGTGGGTCTGGAAATAAAAACTGTAAAATCAAACATACATGAATGCAAACCTGACACTCATGTCTGATGATGTAAATCAAACGTTATCAGAAACCTCACCAAACAGTGGATGACGTATGTTTCCACGACAACCGAATCTCAATTTTAGTCTTTTGTATCTATTCTAAAGACAAATTAGGCCTACTACACGTATGTTGAAGGTGAGAAATTGACGTACGTGTAAAGACAGAAAGGATGGTTCAAACTTTTACTTAACATGACGTAGTTTACCTCAAATAGATCTGCACATATCTATATACTGTCTGCACAAGCAAATATACTTTGTCTGGTTTTCCATCCCCAAATTGAGTTAAATTGACGACATGTGGCGTTCTGAACTCGATTTGTCTGTCAGAACGTTTATTGACTCAGTAATTTACGGAACTTAATTACAAATATTATCTCAAAGTACTTTATAAATGTATTCATATTCTCATATTCTCTACGCTTTGCGTAGTAGGGGAAACTCGGTGTATTTCATGCAGCGAGATTAAGAGCCGCTTAACGCCAACGTTAGAAACGAAATTAAATACATCACTATTGGTCGAATCTGGACTAAACAAACCCGCCATTGACAACATGAGCAATGATCCACGCCGTAGGGGCACGATGACACGTAATCAACCAAGTCATCACCTGTTCGACTTCAGTCCAGTTCCAATGAATTAACACTGAACCAGGCCCAACGTGAGAGAGAGATGAATGGTGTGAAAGCATACATTTAATACTGCTAATCATCTCATTATTAAGATGAATGATTAAAAGGAAACCACAAAGATAGATGGCTTCTCGCGTTATCACATATAAAGGAATGAGATTGTAACTACAATGAAATGGTCTAAACCATTTGAGGAACAGTTCAGACAACAACTGTCTAAGAGTTATGAAGACAACAGGTGTCTTCTGCTGCCTACAGAAGAATACCAGAACATCATCAGCCAGCTTCTTGAAGCTAAAACTACTATCAAGAAGACGCCACACCAGTATTATTTCTGAAAAAGTATGAAGTGATTGAGTTTGGTGCTGTTAAGATAATGAAGATATCTTCTACTTCATATTTGTAGAAGAAATGTTTCATGTCATCAAAAGTGCCCACATTGCTACATGTCAGAACGAAGATACGTCATTATATACTTTTAAAAAAAGTAGGTGATTCTCGGCAAAATTGTAAGAGATATTAGTTTTAAGTAATAGTTGTATGTTAATAATGAACAAATTTTGAACACATTAAAACTATTAGTGAAGTATGGCAGTAGTGTTTTTGCCCAAAATAGGGGTAAGATAAGACATTTTGTGATCACTATTACATGCACATGTACGTTATAGCGCCGTAATGTGTTAAACATTCATTCACTCGACGAGGAATAATGCATATGAGTCTCCTAAGGGCGATTTGAGGGGGTCTGTCCCACCCCTCCTGGTGCGCCTGGCCATGTTCAACCATCGTGGTCGACGCCGTTGAGGCACACGTTTCCCCATCATGTCCCTGACGTGTTCAATTGGAAGGAAAGGCCTGGACTCATTGCTGGCCGTGGCATTCTGTGGATGTTGTGCTGCTGGAGGTGAACATTGACGATTCGTGCACGGCGAGTACGGGCGTTGTCGTCCTGAAAGACAAAACGTCAACCCTCACACCTTGCAAACGGGACAACAAAGGGTGTCAGTATGTTGTTTTAATAGTACTGTCCAGTGACCCTTCCTTGCACAATATGAAGTGGGGTTCGTTCAGTCAAACACTATAACCGATCCACCGCCAAATCTGTCATGAGGTCTCAGATTGATAAAGGGTTGACGTTGATTTCGACGATGCCAGACACGACCACGCATATCAAAGAGTGCAAAGTTTCGACGTTGTGTGACACCATTGACGTCTGTTGGCAATATGGCGATTTATAAGGAGTGGCACAACAGGTGGCCGTCGAGCATGGAGATGATTTCTAATAGTCTCACCCTTAACTGGGGCCTGGTTTCGGATAAATCGATCCTGTACTCTTGCCCTGAACGGAGTCGATCGTCAACATTTTGAGTAGTTCCCTAGTCTGCTAATTACAGACTAAACATTTAACGAATTGGCGACTGCACGCTAACTTCTACCAGTTTCCAACATGTCAAGAGAAATGAATGAAATCAAGTAAATCACAACTGCATGATAAGCAGAAGCAATAAGCTTGATAGAAAATGACACCCTATGCACGTGTGTGGTGCTAGTGTTTTACAAACAGAAACATTCTTACATAGTATGTTTTTCTTCAATACTCACCTTTGTTCTAATACTTGTAATTAACATTTATATTTCATGACCCCTATTTTTCACAACACACGAATACATTGTTACATGAACATTTCGGAAGCCTTTCTTCTGCATAAACAGTTTCAACATGAAGACGTCATGACCAGTGTGTGACCCTGTTCCTATCTAGCATCCCACTGTTTTAAACATTTAACTTGTGATATATGGAATTAGGGTCAATAGTATGCCCTTGGGTGACAAGAGACGTCTTTGGAGATGATTAAAGCTGTTGGCTTTTGATCTAGAATCCACATGGCTTAGATTGAGGATGAGACAGAGAATGAGAGGTTTGGACTTTGCACCTCATAACACATTCATTCGTCGTGTGTGGGATAAGTGATAATAACAATTACCCCAGCAAATGGATGTTTTGTCTTATTTTATAAGTTTGTATCGCACATGCTAGGTTTTTTTTATAGGGGAAAAATACATTGTATTCCATTTCTGCAAATTAAATGTAATTCTGTATGCCATCTCTCTGATCATCATAACTGAAAACATTTGAAATACGACACTTAACATATTAAAATTCCCGTAATATTCTTGTGAGATACACGTGTTGACTGCAAATGTTATGTTACAGAATATCGTGACATGTTCGCAGCAGTTTCTGAAGAAAAACGTCTATAGCGAGAAATCAGTATATCTGAACATCTATCTTAATTATATTAGCAGACATTTTCCCCCGTGCACCTTAAACATGACATAAATAATTAATCGCTAAACACAAATGCACAGTTTGTCATAATACCGATGAGGAGTCCGAAGTTACACGTACATACATATGATTGCATCCATAAAAATACAAGGAATATGAAATTCGTCACACATTCACTAACAATATATTAGAACCTCAATAATGTTATTTAGTTGACATATATTTACAATCGTGGTATGGAAATATAGTATGAATGAAGTTATTACCTGCAGTTTTAACTCACAGCTTGTGAGTTGTTGAGGTTCATTGTGACTGTAAAGAGACAATAGATAAACAAAAGTGCAAGTTGCATTCTTTCCTGTGTAAAAGTATCGATAAAACATAACTCTTTCTCCGACTGCATCGCGACTGAGCACATTCACTGACGCGCTTAACTTACACTGTGTTATGTGTATAATGAATGCTACATGCTGCAATGAAGTCTTTCACAGACAAGTACATGTATGTTTTCTTTCTGTTGTTGAGAGGCAGATCTCTTACTGGGATCTATTCTTATGAGTGTAATTTAGCCGACAGTCGTTGTGATATTTAGGAGAAAGAAAAGCAATAACTTTTCCCTGAGTAAATAGAAAGAAAAAAATGCAGTCAGAATAAATACTGGTACATGTTTATCATCGGCGGTCCCATCCTCCATTATTAAATAATCGGGCTTGTTGAAATTTTAGAGAAAACAAGGTAATCCATGTTCTGGTGATATACAAGGTACACATGTAAATGTTCTTTGCATACATTCTGACATGTAACACACAAACTGACGAAATAAACGCATCTAGGTGTCTGTATGTGCTTCTATGTAAGTAGGAGTGAGACCTGTACGGGACACATGACACATGACACATGACTGAAACCCATGGAAGTAGTCACCCGGCACATACAGTACATTTTTCCATTCGCTAGGAGACATTAGACACGTTAAAAAAGCGTCTATCCTACTCACTGGTCATGTGCATGCATCTGAGAAGGACAATACACATTACTTATTTAAACGAAAACATAAGATCCTACTGTAAAATAATGCTACGAAAAAGCATACCAACATGGATTATATATTTTTATTTATCGGATATTGTTCAACAGAAGTGAGCATGACTTAAGCATTAGCCTGCTTATTAAAACCACTTCTATCAATATCAACCATGTTGCACGATGCATGTTAGATTATCTCGAAGAAGGGATGTCCAAAATTTCTATTTTCAGATATGTATAATGTAAAATTGTCATTAAAAACTTCCAACAGGAAATGATGAACATGTACATGTAGCAACAACAACAACAACAACAACAACAACAACAACAACAACAACAACAACACGTGTTGTATTGCAAGTTATTTCATGCAGCTGTGCGGCGTGTTCTCACGTTAACCAGTTCTATAATTTACAATTAGCGTCGCACCCATGAGCACTATCGAAATAGCTAGCATTCCCGGGTGATCTCTGACCTCTATAAACATGTAGTTTCATGGTGTGAAAAAGCCGAAATATGAATTTTCAGGTTGCTTTAGTGTTTGAGGTGTATCAATTAGCTGTGTAGAATTATGTCTCTAAGGCGCACCAGGAATCTGTTGTCGTGGGTTCGAATCCAAGACTCGTTGTGATGATTCTTGATTCTTGGTTTGTCAGAACCATATCGTTGGTTTCACGAAAGAGATAACCGTCTGACAGCGGCATCATTTCGCTGAAACATGGAAGTATCTACATGAAGTAACATAATTGTAATTATGTTGTTCAGATGAGCTTTGAGTTTGTGATTATGTATTAAAGATGCAAGTTCACACATGGTTCTCTTTGAGTCTTTTAAATTACAATATGTGACATTTTTTACAGATTAATACACGTCTTAATTTGGAGTATATTTTCACCGAAATGAAACGACCTATGGAGAGATACTATGTTTGTCTTGCTCCTTAAAGACGTTTTGGTTGTTATTTTTTTATTCTATGGGAAGCAAGAATGTAGAGTAATGACACAAACACGAGTTCCGTGTGTTTGTTTGGTCATGTATCACTGTCAAGAAAAAGGCTGATTGTACGAGGCGTTGCACCTGCGTAAACAACTATTGATTAGAGACCTCTCAGGCAATAGTCTGTTCATGTACCAAAACCAGCGGTTTTCTCAAGGGAAAAAGGACAATATTCTGGCATTTATATCCAAGGTGTTCCTGGTATAAATAATTAACTATTGACGATATATTATTAACGGTAAGAGCCTTGACCTATGACAAAATCGTATCGAAGTGATGAGGAACAGGTTATTGCCACCAAAATCGAGTGCAGCCTTTCCCCGGAGCAATATAATACTCCTAATTTTAACATTTTAACATCATTGTGGCAAAGATGACATAGAAAAACGCGGAAGTTTCGAAACTTAACTTCATGTTTTAGACAGTTCGAGATTAATAACTCATAACAAGCATTTCTAGGGCAAAGGAAAGGAAAAGAAAAGAAACTCTACATGTCATATTTATTAACATAAAGCTGCCAACCTTTCAAAGCCTTACTACAAGAAGTAAACTGTTTGCAACTTTGCACTGACATTATTTGTTTGGTTCGCACTGACATAAGCTAAGTTTTTTTCGTTCCAAATGTCAAGTAACGTAAATACACCAGTTCCACCCAGCATGAAAGTAAATAAGTCTTATTATATCAAAATTAACAGTCCGTAAAACCTGCAGAGATGAAATATACCACACTGATGTTAAGTATATAGTCTGGCGCGGAGACACATTCTAAAGCGGATGTTCGAATTCACAAGCGATGCATGTTCCTAAACAGATCTGTTTCAAATTATGGCGTATGCGCACTTTCGCTGTGTATACGAAAACGCAAAAGGGAAATTTATAACAAGTATGCAGAAGATTGTGTGTGATGTTTCTTGTGTATAATAACATCATTGATGAAAATGCAAATGTACACATCAAATCCATTATATTGTACGATATATTTCATGAGCATTTGTTTATGAATCACAATCAAATTGTGATGACACAGCATGCCACATGTGAATGCAAGTCATCTGAACAACCACGGGAACATATGGCATCAGACTGCTTAAGTTTGGAAATTTCCAACACATGTCTGGTACCATATAACGTTTTTATACTTTACTGCGGCACTGAACAACTTATAAGCAAGAAACGTATGACGCTCTTTGAAATCATATTCGAAGAAAAAGCATGCTCGATTATACCTCAAAAAGTTGTGAAAAATAGAGACCAAAGACTGGGATGCTGGAATTTTGCTCGACATATTGGAAAAGTTGGCTACTGGAAAAGTTAAGTCATCCCTCGTTTTTTGTCACTCTGAATCCGTATGTATAGCCTAAACATGAAACAGATGAGTCGGTTGAGTAAATTACTCTTTGTCCATTACTGAACGATATCAGATCATCGATATACCTGAAGCTTAAGTTAAATCCCTTGCCCATTTTCTCTTATTTTGAGTTCCCCAATACGAGCAGAAATGACTACTCGAATGCATTAGGACACATATCATCAAGAGGGGGAGCACAAGTGGTGTCCATGGAAATGCCTATTTCTGGGCTAAATGTCATCTATGAGGATGCCCAGCACCTCACACAGTCCTTTCCCAGGAAATTTCAGATGACATTTGCTTTCATTTTTGACAAATTGTCCTGAGCTTTTGAAGGCAGAGATGTAACTACATCTAAGGTCAGCACATGCAGTGACAAATTTTCCATGGATCAAGGAATGAAATTTTCTTAAGCTTGTCGAGTGGGTTAGTAATGTATAAAGATGCAAAATCAAACGTTTTTGCATAATTGAAATAACGTCTTTTCTGAGACTGCAAAAAATCTCAAGAAAATCCTTTGAGTTTTATTTCTGCTTGATCCAAATACTTTCTGTGAATATAAAGGAAGTCCTTCCTTGATTGCACCATGCAATGGAATAATTATCACTGTCAAGTGGTAAAAATAAGAAGAATGCATAACAGAAACATCATTCTTCTTATGTCGCAAGATTATGGTGCGATGCTCACTTGGTTTGACAGTAAGGCAATGTGGGCAAGGTACAATTGCAGAATGTGTAAAACGCATGAACAAACAAACACTGAAACCTTTATGACAAAAATAAGACATCAATCGATAAGATGATTGCCGACTAAAGTTTCTTCCACTAACGCAGAAAAATATCTTTGACATTGACGTTTTATATAAGAGAAAACAAACACACTGGAACAAACATCATTCCATGTGCCAATTATATAATCGAAACGATTTCTTTCGATCCAATTTTAGAAATTAGTCTTAAGCTTACCAGAGATGTATGTAATCCAATTATTAGTTCATAAACAGTTCAGAGAGCAGGTAAAATTTCCTTAATATTGCTATTTTTTTAACTTCAGTCCTTGAGGCATTGTCAGGGATCACGTGTTTTTTCTCAAACGTGCATAAAATGAATTAAAGTCATTG
Source organism: Haliotis rufescens (assembly GCF_023055435.1). Taxonomy (NCBI): domain Eukaryota; kingdom Metazoa; phylum Mollusca; class Gastropoda; order Lepetellida; family Haliotidae; genus Haliotis; species Haliotis rufescens. The sequence goes on along the minus strand of NW_025963779.1, from coordinate 50,688,046 downwards.
ACATAAACCAACTTGACAGTATGCTTCCCGGGGAGAATTTGTATTTTTGGCGGTTCTCCGGTGTATTCAGATTGGACACAGATGGTGGCATTAGGAGACGCATGTTTTCCATACTTTTTGCACGACTTGTGAATTGTAATAAGATTAAATGAGTTTAATTGTACATTGTTCTGGAGCATTAAATGCATTATCCATGCTGTTGATGGGGGATTGCCATGATGACCCATTAAGAAAGGGGGAAAGGAGAATATTGCCGTAACCTTTGGCACACGTTCCCAATGCAGTTGGGTTTGGTTTGAAATATGACCAAATTTGTCCTTGTTTCATATTTTCGCTGTGTGGGATGACATCTGACTGCCTCTCTTAATCCCATTTCGAAACAGTAAGACAGGCCAGGCAGACTCTAAACAAACGTGACGTTTCATAGACTAAAGTATCCTCCCTTTAATAAATGGTAATTACTCTTGCGGGCGAACCAATGGATTGTCTTGAAAAGTTGCCTGTAGGCAACTGTTTTTTGCCTATATGGCAGTTACACCACTCTATAAAAGACAAGTTTCTGTTGGAACAACATTTATATCCATTGACATTGTGACTTAATATATGAATGCGCACATTCCAGGAAAACGTGCAACGTTTAGATTCCGTTTACTGTTTTGTGAGAGAATGATAGAATTTAAGAATAGCATTATATGATAAAGAGCTTATCCCGTTTGTGCATTTTGGGATGGTAAATATCCTGTATTTGGACTATACACTACATGCGTGCATTTAACTCGCCAAGGCACCCTAAATGCGTGATAATCACTATATACATCTTTAGGTTTAAATACTATTTTCATTAATATGCTATCATTACTATACATGCATATGTGAAATGTAATATGTTTAATCAGGGAATATAGATACACATGTTTTCGTTAGCCATCTTTTAACCTTTTCGACCTAAACCTCTACTGATTGCGTGCTTTTCCTGCCAGGAGGATGATAAATAGAGCAAGTAATTAACTAGGGGATAGGGATGATTAAGTATCAGCAATGTGCACCGACAACATAAAAGCGAAGCCAAGTATTGCGAGCACATGTTCCGACAAACAGGCCAAACTGTGTCACGCTGAAATACACATTCCCTGTGTGTTTACATACACGTGCCTTTCAGAACAATGTGCAGTTGCTAACAAGGCAACACATCAAAGTAAGCAGAGCAATGCACCTTTGAGAAATATTAGTAGGAAACATCCATAATGATTGTTATTACCGGTACCATTTCGTATTTCCAGCATGGACGTCCACTACGTTGAACAGAACGGTGTAAGGACAGTGGCAAAGTGACAATGTTTCCTCAACGCTATGACAACGTCGTAGTTGGTTTCCTGCATCTCTTTAGAATTCGTCTCCAGCGGTGCAATAACACTGACGTCATCAACGGGCATTTTGGTCCGGGTCTCGAGTATTAATGATTGATGTTCATTTTTATAGTCAATGTACACAGCATAACAGCAAATGTACTACAATATGTGACATTTACTTTGCCACTGCATCTCGAGAGTTACAGCGTCAACTATAGACACAACGAAAAGGGTAGAGACTTTGTCATACCAATACAGTAGTTATGAGACATTCGTCATATGTTGGAAGCGTGTGTATGGCTATCAAAACAATAATTCCTGTGGAAAATTTGTCTCAAAGTCAATGCACGCCTACTCACGATTCGATTAAAACACTTGAATTTTAACAACTTTTCAACACAGATAGCTTTAACGTATATGTTCAACACGCAAGCGCCGTTGTACGCAGCTATCGCTTTCAAGAGTTATTTAGTAATCAAAGCGTCTCGAAATTAGCGTTACTCACTGTTACAGGGATGAATTGGCATACTAATTGAGACTTCCGTCTGCAAGGAAACAATGTTTCATAATTGAAGAAAGATGAAAATAATCATGTTTTTATGCTGATAACAAGTTCAAGAAGGAAGACCTTAAACCAATTTGTAGATAGAGTGACTGCTGTGACGTTGACAGTACTGTAAAGATCGGCTTTATCATTCAATATTTTCTATGTAATCCTTAAATAATTAAAGGATTATTATTGAATCCTCTGAGTGCTCCTAAGACTACTTTATATAAAGAGTGTTGGCGTTTTAAAAAGATACTGAGAAGATTTACCTGGAGGGCATGTTGATTAATTTTAGTTTCTTTAAGAAAATCCTCCTGAAAGGCATGGCAACTAGTGATCCGCATTTGAAAAGACAAATTTTTGGCGACAAATGCCACATAAAGCATTTCCGAATAGGCGTTAATGTTCCAAATTAAAAAATAAACATAGTTAATATCATTTCATATGAATTTCCATGAAATAGGCATATGATTGTTTGCTTCACTGGATTGGCATTTTAAATCGCATTTTAAATTTTGTGATAAGCAGTGACAAATTGTATTATAGTTACTTTGGTTTCCGTGAAAATGTATTCAGGCCACCACAAGCATTTTTTCAGATCAAATGAGCTGCTCTACGTGTACACACACATACACATTCCATATAGTGGTATGGGGACCAAATGTAGGGGGGTCACGCGACGTGTTCTACGCGTACACACACACATCACCTGTAGTGGTACCGGGGTCATATGAGCTGCTCTACATGTACACAAATCACCTGTAGTGTTATGGGGGTTCTGTGAGCTGCTCTACATGTACACACACACATCACCTGTGGTGGTACTGGGGTGATATGAGCTGCTCTACATGTACACACACATCACATGTTGTGTTGCTAGGGTCATATGAGTTGCTCTACATGTACACACACATCGCCTGTGGTGGTACTGGGGTGATATGAGCTGCTCTACATGTACACACACATCACATGTTGTGGTACTGGGGTGATATGAGCTGCTCTACATGTACACACACATCACATGTTGTGGTGTATGGAGTCATATGAGCTGCTCTACATGTACACACACATCACCTGTAGTGGTACCGGGGTCATATGAGCTGCTCTACATGTACACACACTTCACCTGTGGTGGTACTGGGGTCAAATGAGCTGCTCTACATGTACAAACACATCACATGTTGTGGTACTGGGGTCATATGAGCTGCTCTACATGAACACACACATCTCCTGTGGTGGTACTGGGGTGATATGAGCTGCTCTACATGTACACACACATCACATGTTGTGGTGTATGGAGTCATATGAGCTGCTCTACATGTACATACACATCACCTGTAGTGGTACTGGGGTCATATGAGCTGCTCTACATGTACACACACTTCACCAGTGGTGGTACTGGGGTCAAATGAGCTGCTCTACATGTACAAACACATCACATGTTGTGGTACTGGGGTCATATGAGCTGCTCTACATGTACACACACATCTCCTGTAGTGGTACTGGGGTGATATGAGCTGCTCTACATGTACACACACATCACATGTTGTGGTGTATGGAGTCATATGAGCTGCTCTACATGTACACACACATCACATGTAGTGGTACTGGGGTCATATGAGCTGCTCTACATGTACACACACTTCACCTGTGGTGGTACTGGGGTCAAATGAGCTGCTCTACATGTACAAACACATCACATGTTGTGGTACTGGGGTCATATGTGCTGCTCTACATATACACACACATCTCCTGTGGTGGTACTGGGGTCATATGAGCTGCTCTACATGTACACACACATCACATGTTGTGGTGTATGGAGTCATATCAGCTGCTCTACATGTACACACACACCACCCGTAGTGGTACTGGGGTCAAATCAGCCGCTCTACATGTACACACGCATCACCTGTAGTGTTATGGGGGTTCTGTTAGCTGCTCTACATGTACACACACGCATCACCTGTAGTGTTATGGGGGTTCTGTTAGCTGCTCTACATGTACACACGCATCACCTGTAGTGTTATGGGGGTTCTGTTAGCTGCTCTACATGTACACACACGCATCACCTGTAGTGTTATGGGGGTTCTGTTAGCTGCTCTACATGTACACACACATCACCTGTAGTGTTATGGGGGTTCTGTGAGCTGCTCTACATGTACACACACGCATCACCTGTAGTGTTATGGGGGTTCTGTGAGCTGCTCTACATGTACACACACGCATCACTTGTAGTGTTATGGGGGTTCTGTGAGCTGCTCTGGGGGTTCTGTGAGCTGCTCTACATGTACACACACACCACCCGTAGTGGTACTGGGGTCAAATCAGCCGCTCTACATGTACACACAAATCACCTGTAGTGTTATGGGGGTTCTGTGAGCTGCTCTACATGTACACACACATCACCTGTAGTGTTATGGGGGTTCTGTGAGCTTCTCTACATGTACACACACACATCACCTGCGGTGTTATGAGACCACATGAGCTGCTCTACATGTACACACACATTACCTGTAGTGGTACTGGGGTCACATGAGCTGCTCTACATGTACACACACATCACCTGTGGTGGTACTGGGGTCATATGAGCTGCTGTACATGTACACACACATCACCTGTAGTGGTACTGGGGTCACATGAGCTGCTCTACATGTACACACATATCACCTGTAGTGGTACTGGGGTCACATGAGCTGCTCTACATGTACACACACATCACCTGTAGTGGTACTGGGGTCATATGAGCTGCTCTACATATACACACATATCACCTGTAGTGGTACTGGGGTCAAATGAGCTGCTCTACATGTACACAAACATCATATGTTGTGGTGTATGGAGTCATATGAACTGCTCTACATGTACACAATCACCTATAGTGGTACTGGGATCATATGTGCTGCTCTACGTGTAAACACACATACGCATTCCATATGGTGGTATGGGGACCAAATGTGTGTGTTTGGGGGGGGGGGGGGGGGGGGGGGTGTCACGCGACGTGTTCTACGCGTACACACACACATCACCTGCTGCTCTACATGTACACACACATCACATGCTGTGTTGCTGGGGTCATATGAGCTGTTCTACATGTACACACACATCACCTGTGGTGGTACTTTTGTCACATTAGCTGCTTTACATGTACACACACATCACATGTGGCGGTATGGGGGTCACACGAGCTTTCTTCTTCTGCATTAGGATTTAGAATTTAGGATTGAAGTGGACGATCTGAAAAGATGATGAGTTACTTAATCAAGGGTTTGATATTTAGGTCCTCTTCCTATGTGGCTTTCACGGTGCAATCACCCACAGAATAATTACAACAATCCAATTCACTAACTGCAGACTGTGGGTTGTTACTATGTCACTGACCTCTTTCTGATACCACCCTGATTCATGGCAGATGCATAAACTATCCTTTGCACTGATACAAAGAGGAGCAATGTGTAAGTGTCAGCAAAGTACAGGAATGTTTGTTGTCACTGGTCATCATGCTGTCAATTCACATACACTTAATATTGTCTACATTCACATAGTAGCATTTTTGAAAATGTCGGTTTCAATAATTAACCTTGTTGTTAGCTATAGTTTCAGTGGTATATATATATCACTGCCATAATCACCACGACATGTTGATGAAATAATGATATGCATACATTCAAATATCGTTAGGACTTTTGAAAATTTCGTTTTACTATCAAAATGTAGGTTCATTTAAAACAGTGTTTTATTACGAGAGGATTCATAGGCAACGCGTGTAAAGATATTCCACATAGCAAACATACGTGCATGTATATGTATATCAATGTAATCTATATCAAAACTCAATAAGTTATTTTAATAATGCATTTTCCTGGTGTTAACTGCATCTTGAGTGACAGCATAGTGACAGCCCTCAAAACAACACTGAACAAGACATATTCATGAGCCAGTGTTTATGAATCACCATAAAACAGTGATGATACCAGGGGTTCACGAAAAGAGGAGCGATGCCTGCGCAACCAGTGGCACCCGTCACAAACACATACAAAGGTAAGTAAATTTTCATCTGAAACAAATCACGGGAACAAGATTGTCTCACATTTTTCTAGAATGCCAGACGTAATCAGACAGTCAGTCTTGTTTATGGATAATAATATGTTCATCGCATAATACTGGAAAGGGGTTGTAAGGGGGTTGATATCGACTCTATATGTAACAGTCTACATTATAGCGTGTGCTACCGTTTCAAGAGAACGAGATATCATACGAAACGTCACTCTCAGAGGCAAATGCATGATGATAGTTGTCTTCACCGTAAATTCAAAGACTAGTTGTTGCTTAAAAAGGTTTATACTGATCATTAGCAAACTATTTCTTCATCATAGTATTCAAGCCATATCCAAAGAAACACAGACCATGGACAAAACGACAGTAAGTAATTTAATCCTTTGTGTCGATTCTTCCATATATATCATGCGCTATACGGTTGGGATATTCCTTTATCGAGGATATAACAAAGCCCGCGATGTATTGAACTGCTGCGCCCAAATATATACTCAACAACAAAAGTTCCTGTGGCACCAATATTTTAGTGTATTTTTCAAACATGTAAAGTTTGGTTTTCAGTATCGTAGTACATGTATGGAATCAAGTCACAAAAACGTAACTGCTACAGAAAAGCATGCATTCCATGCAAAAGTTGACTTTTATGCAAGCCCCATGCATTTCACTACCCAAGAATGGGTATAAAAACAAGTGCGTTAGCGGGATTCCATATGCATTGTTTAGCATCGTGCTGACAACCTCTCAGATAAACAACAAAATTACGCAATTATTCATCATTACGAAATGCCACGCCTGTCCGAAAATGAGCGTCTGCGAGCCATTGGTATGCTTGATGCAGGATCGCGTCAACGTGACAATTTAACGTCCACGGAAACACCATTTGGTGTTTATTGCAACGTTGGCAACAGACGAATGCAGTCAGAGACCATCATCGGAGTGGCAGGCCACGCGTAACCAATAATCGACAAGACAACTGGATTCGAACAACACACCTACGAAATTGATTCCAGCCAGCAACAGTGACGGCAAGAAGCATCCCTGGCCTTCGACGAATATCTTCACAAACCGTACGTCTTCGCCTCAGATGTGCAGGGATTGTCGCCAGAAGACCCGCCAGACGTCCCATTTTGACAGGAAACCACCGTCAAGCACGTCTACAGTGGTGAAGACAGCGTCTACGCTGGACGGCCATGCAGTGGGGACAAGTTCTATTTACTGACGAGTCTCGTTTTCACCTCAGCCACAGCGATGGACGGATTCGAGTGTACCGACGTCGAGGTGAACGTTACGTCAATCATTGTGTCATGGAAGAAGATCGGTTCGGGGGCGGCAGCGTTATGGTATGGGGTGGGATGACAGCAAGACAGAGGACCCGTTTGATAGTGGTAGAGGGAAATCTCAATGGACAGCGCTACCGCGACGAGATCATCGTCCCTGTTGTTCTACCGTTTTTGCGTCGTCATGGCCCAGGCATTACCTTTCAACATGACAACGCCCGGACTCATATTGCTCGATCTGCTCAGGATTTCTTCACCAAAACAACGTGAATGTCATCCCCTGGCCGGCCCGCTCCCTTGATCTCTCACCAATCGAGCAGATGTTGGATGAGATGGATCGGCGCCTTCGACGTCAACCAAGTGTTCCATAGACACTCCAGGAACTTGGAAACATGCTCCAGCAGATATGGACAGATATCCCACAGGACTTTGTGCGACGCCTGGTCCATTCCATGAGACGAAGATGAGTTGCTTGCATCGCAACCAGAGTGGACACACACACTATTGATTTGTAAATTGACATTTTGCATGTTCATGTTTTTTTTTAATGAAATCACGCATTTTCTGAAGTCAGTATGGCAAATTAAACCATTCGAACACTTACAGGAGTCTTTTATCTGTTACAAACCGAAATTGTTTCAGATTTGGTAAAAAACATAACTTTGCATTAAATCTTATTCAATGTCACAGGAACTTTTGTTGTTCAGTAAATAATGAAATCATAGAGTTGTTACCTGTCAACTGAAAGCCTACACGAAAGCCTACACGCGCATATAGGTGACGTGGGAAAAGTGCCAAGTAATTTTGATTTAAATACACATATAATTCACGTAACAGATGAACTAACGAAGTAATATACATACAACGTAATGGACAATCTCCTTTGCATCGATAAAAGTAATGTATCCAACGCATCTACTACTTTCTACCGCAAATCATCTGCGTTGAAAGAATCTGAAATAGATATAGTGAAAATCTATCTTCTGTAGACAGTTCTGCCACAGACAATAGAATTATTACCACAGAGGTATTGATTGTCATATCATATCTTCGAAGGGACGAAGTCTTTATGAGATATACCATAGATATAATGTTTGAAAAACCTTTGAATAACGGCATATGGAACTCGACGTCTACTGGCTGTCAGCGGCACGCCGTACGTCAAGCTGAAACCAGGGGAATGTCGCCAATATCAGATTCAGTATGTAAATAAAATAACGACGGAGGAAGAAATTACTGCAGCTCAAACCCAGTTGTCATGCACAAGAGAAAATAGATGAAGCTATTTATTCATTTTCTGACACATGTTTTATGTGAGATAATGCAGACCAATTTTGCAGTTGCTCCAATTATTGTTTTACACAAACAGTCGTGCGCTTAAACTAAGTAACTGTGTGAATAATGTGAAAGATATGAATAAAGATCAAGTTATTGTACTATATATTACTACTATTGTACTATATAGAATCGATTTTGGTTTTGGAATCCGTGATGCAACGAGTCCGAGACGAAGACAGCAAAAGATGTGTTTTGAGTAAGTAGATAATATTTGTCATGATTTGGCAACTCCTTGACATTGCGTAATTAACAAATGAACGCACGATCAAACTTGGATTGGTTTTGATTGCATAAAATAGTATACAGTGACACTCGTGTACAAACATACGTTGTCACCTTCAAACAGTATAACCCACTCCTTAATGTTTTGTCATGAACATTACAATAATTTATACTTCCAAAGATAGAGTAGATTGGTTGTGTACGGTAACATGGAAACATACAGACATAGGTTTACAGTCCACGTTTGCCATCCAGATCAGTTGACTATACACTAGAAGGCTTCAAATGGATTTATTGAACATTGGGATTTGTACACCAATTTAATACTTTTTAAATGTCATTTGCTCACAAATTGGCATTCATGGATCCACTCTTTCAGCTTCTTTGCTGGTGCTCTATATCGTTTTGCGCAACATTCATGAATCATTGTATTTGTGTTCTTCATTTTCATATCATGTTATTTAAACCAAATAATCTTATACAACACATACAACATAGACTTCACATACCAAAAATATCCTTTGAGTGGAGATACGATGTACCGGATCGGTATATTCCTGTAGTATTCTCAAGTTGGTGGTGTTCTATAGCTAATTCTCGATGCTTCTATTCTCGGGGAGGCAAGCGGTGGTGATTTCCGTGTGACTTTGATTATTTCTTCAGGATGTTGATCAGTTTGAACAGGTTAGGGTGAGTATGTTCTCCCTTGTTCTTGGCATGACAACCTTTCCATTTTGTTCGTCGTTCTGGCACCATTGGTGCTGAAGTGGCTCCATATGGATCTGCAGGCATTATCCACTCACTGTTCGGCATCATAGTCAGTAAAGCGTAGAACTTGCAATAAAGTTGTTTGTTTAAATAATAAAGTTACCTCACATATTAGTTCTCATAGATTTTGATATTGCAAATAGTGCTTTGCCCCCACAATTATCTGACACCTCGTGATATTGATGAAATACTCATAAACCGAACTCACACTCACAAGCAACGGTTTTAAGATAACTACCTGCTCCAAAATAGCCATGGGTTCGAATTCATCACTTTGTATTAAAAATTCAGAAGAGGAGGACGTCGTCATTAAGACTACATTCACACTTTTTTGTTTGTTATGTGAAATTTCTCCATGGTAATCAAGATCATATGTGTGAGATAAAACAAAAATAGTTACAGTATAAGGGGGACAACTCCTGAATACGATAACAATGACGTTCTCAACCAGCTGCATTTTGAAAGACGGGGTTAGATAGAAATAGAGCTGCATCAAAGAACAACGTCTTCAAATGATTTATTATTGCATACTTTGAAGGTATGTTAAAATACAAAATCGGGTTAGGAGTTAAACCAACATGGTTGTTAACCAAATAAATAAAACCTCATATAATGTATTTTAAGCAGGAACCCTCTCTCTCTCTCTCTCTCTCTCTCTCTCTCTCTCTCTCTCTCTCTCTCTCTCTCTCTCACACACACACACACACACATACACACACACACACACACACACACACACCTCTACCCCCCTCTCCCCTACAAAAGATATGTGTTTAAGATCCGTTTCGTACAACTTCTATTTTCGTATTGGAAATTTGTTTACAGCTGCACCTAATTTCTCAAAAACGCATTGTCTGTGTCGTGTTTTTAACCGAAGTAATCATACGTAAAATCGCCAGACACGTTTGCGCAAATGCTCGTAAATGCTGAACATACCAAGCCTTTTGATTGACTCGCGTCACCAGCTTTGACGTCACTGGTCTGTGTGCACACATTTTCTGATTATTTCCAGCCGCGATCAGGAAGAATGCGTACCGGGAGGGGATGTAATGAAATCCCCCTCCGTAAGATTGGTTCCTAACGTTGTAGGTGTTCCAACAGCTTTAGAATGGTCTCATTACTGTTCTGGGGTTTCCAAATTGCCTGTCTGTTCTTATTTGCATATATTTACATTATCATCGAAGTAACTGACAATTGAGCATTGTCGTTCATATGTAAGTAGAGTTGTCCCCTTGTCTCCTTGTGCTGCAGAATGCATATTAATCTCCTTGTAGCGTTATCATGATCAGTGCTGTCGGTGCACGAAATAAGCAATGACAGAAGAGACGTGCCCAGTCTTATCGAAGTTGTCACACACTTGTGTAAATGTACAGCTTTGGAAGTTGCACTTCTTTTGTCGACAGGTCATTGCAACAGCAGTGTCAAATAATTTCTTTAACCGCACTGACACTCTTGTACCGTTTATATACTTACCTGTATAAAATAGTATCAAATTGTGAATCAAACATATATATATATAACAGATAATGTAACATAATGACAAATTTCCTACACCAAGTACCATTGAAACTAAAATATAAAACGATGAACAGCCTGGTTACCTAACAAAAAGACATGTTCTATATTGTCCGTGGTATTGAAGATACTCTCACTCTCAAGCTCGGTAAGCTTGGTGTCTGAAACGCCACGCTTATCCGCCCATGGGTAGATCAGAAGACAAATTATACTGGAGATACATTTTGAGTTTCTCCCGATTCGTTCCTGTCGTCACAAAACACCGAAATGCGCACTGTGGGGTTGGGTTTCTTAGGCGTGCAAGAAACCTATGATCGCGAGTTTTATTGTCGGTTCGCCCTGATTGTGCTTCAAGCTTTGTCATTATCATATATACTCGTGCTCGTTGGTTTACCTGAAATGGCAAAAAGAACTGAGTCATATATGGCTGTCCTGACCCATCAAACTAACACACGGTGATACGCCTGAAATAATGTTCAAAGGTGCATTAACCAAGTTCACTCTCTCACTCACATGCTTGTCGTTAGAGGCGATAAACGGGATCGGTGGTCAGGTGGTCCCTAACTTGGTTGATGCATGTCATCGTATCCCAATAGCGTGGATCGATGCTCATGATATGAACCCCTGGATTGTCTGCTCCAGATTCGATTATTTACAGTCCGCCGTCATGTATCTTGGATATGAAAAAAATACGCCGTCATATAGCTTGAATATGGAAAAATACATCCGCAAACCCGACCCCTAGCCCCAACTATACATCATACAAATCATACACACATCACCAACAAAATACAGTAAGAATATAAACGTCGTCCATGAGGTTTTATGCGCTTCCTCGCTACGAATAAAATATTTATTAATGTAATACTGTACAGCATCCATGGTAACACGCCATAACAAGCTCAACTCAAGATACTGTTTTTGTGAAGCTTAGCCGTTAACATATGAAGCAGACGTAAAATACGTATTCACGCCACGCGGGTCACACGTGAAACAACCCGTTATCAGCTTAGATTTCTGTATTGTAAATTCACTTGAAATAGCATAATCGTTTGAAGGGATATTGTCCCGTGATACATGACTACTAATGAATTCTCTAATAGTCATCACAGACCATTATGTAAGTTACATGTACGGGGTTTTCGTGACGACTTAATTAAATGAGAATCGTAGACAAGGTTCAGTTTCATTAATAAGTGAAATAATTGTACCAACGCATTGTACCTCTCTTGGTACATGTATATCACGAGCGATACAACCATGCTGCAAATTGAAACAGTTGGGTTTGAAACTGGTCGTAGTGATATTTGAAATTTGGATTTAAACGCTGCATCTAAACGCATCTCAGATGTAAGAGGTTTTTGCCATAGAATTCATGTGTATGTTTCATCTCTTGTCCCAATTAGTTAATATATTTGTAAAATAAGTTCTTTCTGCGTTTATGTAATCTCTATCTTTTCTTTAATCTCTTTGTCCTGCTAAGACGGTGGGCACTTGCTTGATAGAGGTTACCGAAACATCGCATTTATAGTGTAAAAAGAAGTTCTTCTCACTAAATCTTATGATCGATGGTCAAAACCCTTTTGTTTTCAGCATCCCGAATGGCCGCCACCGTCGAGGAGACGGTTCACTGGGTACCATGGCCCAGATAAGTTCAAAGGAGGAACAGACAGTACTTTGTGTCTATTTCACTCACACCTGAAAGAGTAAGTGAACAAAATACCAAATTGCATTAGGGTTTTAGTCACAAATTAAGAAAAGGAATTTCAACCTTTGTCGGAGGAAAAAAACCTAATACCACTGCATTTAATTAAAGGAGATTCGTGTAAACAATGATTACCATCCCCGATCCCCTGAGAGGTGGTTGCAATTAATAATAACGGAGGCAGAGAGCTACCCTGTTGAATACACCGAGTGACCAAGTACTAATAGAGGAGTCTAATACAAACATACCTGACCGCACTTTGCGGACATTGGATGGCAATTTCAACTTGTCACGAGATAACGGTGAGGTGAGGTGAAATGGGGTTTAACGTCGCGCCCAAGATTATTGCACTTACATAGCGAAGTGTGTGTGTTTGTGTGGCTGCTTGTACTAGTCCGGACTGATGCCGATTTATGGTGCTAGCCCACTGAGATACCATGCCGCAGTTTAACATGAATACCCCACTCAGGCCACAGTGCACTGACTCCGAGTCGACCAGTTTTAGCCCCTTAATGCCGAGCGCCAGACAGGGTAACAACACGTACCAACTTTTAACGTCTTTTGGTATGACGCGGCCGGGAATTGAACCCCGGACCTTCCACTCTCCGGGCGGACGCTCTACCACTAGACCAAGGGGGCGGTCTCACGAGATAACGAGTATCTTGTACTGACTTATCTATCTGGCCACGAAGTGTCGATGCCAATTGTTTTGGCAGTCTTCACAGAAAGAGATGAAAATGTTTGACAAATACCGTCACAATATGTCACCGGGTCGTACAGCCATGATCTAGTCATGATCTAGTGACCGCACCGCTTCCCTGTCTCTTAATTGTCACCATTCGGCAATGTCTGGCGGTCGTCGTTGTCCAGTGACTTTACATTCATCAATTACAGAATTGGTGATTGAAAATCTTATTCTCTAGCGGCTTAATCGCACACTTTTATCATGACTTGATTTGATATTTGTTATCCAATATACTTTGCTACCTTATTCATGTTTGGAAAGTGTCGTAGTTACTTTGTTTTTCACATAGTAGCTCCATTATCTAGAACATGTAGATATTTGTCGTGTATTTATGGTCATTTTTGCCCCGTAATAATAATTGTACATATCTGGTTGTAAATCTTTAGTGGTATCGCTGAACAGCTTCTGTTCAGCGCTTTAAGTTTGGTACTTACACCTGCCGTATTGATAAGCTTGTTAGTTTGCTATTCGGGTTTTCTCTATGTTAGGAAACACACTTTGGTTACGTCACCAGGCTATTGCATTACTCAAGCTGACCAGGACCTCTCCGAGGTCCGCGCACACGATTATAACCCTTATTTAATGATTGTGAATCTAGGTATTCCTTAGGAAAGTTTAGAATTTCCTTGCCCCTTCAAAGGACATAGTCTTTAATCTATAAGACTTGTTTGCTGTTCTGGCGTTTTTCGTCTACTTTAGGGATACACTCTCAGTGCATATTTCCCGCTATTTAACACAGCTAAGGTTATTCACTCATTACCGTGTTGAGTTAATTAAATCTCAGGTGTTAATTGGACCCAGCTGACTTAATTGGCTATGTTGTCAATTATCTTACGTGTTGGCCTTTGGTCCCAGTTGCTTAGCTAATCAGCTTGTATATTTGATCTGGTTTAGTTAATCAGTGATCGCTGTCAGTGTAAATTGGGTTTTTGATTTGTTTTTGTCATCTATACTTACAACTAGCTGATACTTAATAAACATGTAAACCTGTTAACACGTTTTCATCATTACTTTATTCTTGTTTAATGACACCCGTGACACAATACAATGTGCAATATCTACGAGCACACATTCGGTCCATGTATGGCGTAGGCGTCTATTTTAGTAATTGAAGATGATATTGGTCTTCCATTCCTCCATTTAACTTTCCCTGTTTTATCTGAATAAATGAGTCACATATTGATGCATTGTATCATTTGGATGACAAGCATGGAGGAATAATTGCTGACTTAATGGAAAGAATTTTCAACAGGGACAGTATTCCACCTAAAATATAAAACTAACTGTTCCCTTACAACAGAGGACTCGCATGTAACTACTTAGGGAATATCCCATATTAATTATATTTAAAGCACAGCTGTGTAACCATCACGCTTGTAACGTTGTTGAAAAACTTTAAACTTTATGATGCAAAGTGTTACAGTGTTTGGAGTTCGACATTCTGACACATGTTTCTTAGATCTACGTTTAATAGACATATTGGTCTTTTATAAGAAAAACTGTTCGGTGTGCATTGTTCTCGGTAGTCGTAGACTTTCGATGGCAATGAAATATAAAAGCCTCATATCTGAATGAGAGTTTATTCACCAGCGGTCAAGTAGCGCATTAATAAAACAAAATTGGAAACTAATCACACTACGGTTGAAACCTTTCTTGGTAAACCATGTATTCAGTGACACCTCTGCACCGTGTGACATTAATAACATTATATTTGGTGTTCTGGTTTGTATAAAGACCTCTCCAAAGCGTAGTTCTGTAGACATGATATAACACATCCTCTTAGATGCCAACATGTCTGTGGAACCGTATCCCGACACGGAGCAAGTCTCGAGCTCTTCTCTGAACATCACGCGAGGAATTGAGGTCCCTTGAGTGTCATTGTCGAATTCCTTAGCGGCTTTCTGTTACCAAACTTATTTTTAACTCTACATCTACTTGTAAGATCCCCAGAGAGTTGGAATCGATTTTTGATGAATAAAATATTCATTGTTCACCATAATCAGATTACAGCTATGTCGAGCCGAATAAAAATTGGAAGGATTGATAAAGTGAGAATGTGTTCACAATTAGTTTATGCAAACTATAGACATGATTAAAAAAACCACCAACATAACATGCATGTTCATTATGTTCAAGTAGATGCTTGGGGGGAATCAAATCAAATACTGTAGTTTGTAAGCTCATCGGATCACATATTATATATAAATAAATAAGCATTTTGAGGCTGAATTCGACATGAAACAATGTCAAGTAATGTCAATACGTTTAATGTCAGAATTTCCATCTTTGGTAGTACACCAAAGGGATATGATTATCATGTTAGAGCCTTTCTCCCAGAAGTACCAGCTGTGTGTCGAAGGAATTCTGCTATACATTGTGTCGAATAATCAAATAATAAACGTTGTTATTATTGGCTTAGGGAGAGATCAATTTCAAAATTCAATCAGCACTGATAACACTGAAACTAGCATTACGTACGTCGCTGTTTATATGTCTTCGAAAGACTCACACTGATTGAATGACACAAATGCCAGCTGACTGAAAAAAACCGTCTCCCTTTATTTTCACTGAAGACAAGGAAATGCATGAAATCATGTATGGATGAGTGTAAAAAAACACCTGATATCAAATCAACCATCTCAATCACGACAAAATCTTTTTTACGTGTATTTCCGAACACTCACATTTACCTTCCTATTTTCTTTACCATATCACATCAATCACTCTTAACATCTTGTTAACTTTACACAATCTCGTTGCTCACGCAAACTTCTTTACATGTACTTCAATACTGTATTCACTGCCACTGAGCCTCTTGTTTCACATCACACAATGAAGTTACTCACATTAACAAGGCACTTGATGTTAACTTCGTGAGACAAGATGCCACCCAATGCACATTTAGATGTTTACGTCACATAACAGCATCGGAGCTGCACCTCTTGATTGACAATAACATCACATATATAACATTACAATAACATCACATATGTCATATGTCTTCTTTTCGTGATACAATTTCGGCATCACAGCCGTTACTCTCCATACCATCGTCACATTTCTTCTTGATTTCGTCATCATTTAAAACACTTGACGCCGTCTAATAACGCACATCATCTGCATTACACTTGCTCTTATGTATACAATCACACAATTTGCATCTGTTGCTCGCTTCGTATGATTTGGTGAAAATTACAAATGATGTACATTGTGTGTGTTTGGTGTTGATTTTCAAAGATACTGTATGAAATATTATTTTTTTATGACGGCGGTTACAAAATAAGATTGAACGTGCAATGTGAAGAAAAATATTAACAAAACGTCCGTACGATGTCAATCTCTTGATACTGACTTCAAAGTTGTCATATCTCAGTCAGGTTGCATGGAATCAATCTGATTCTTCATGTGGCAAGATAAACTGGAAAATGAAAGTCAACACCATTGCATTACACAGCTACTACGCTCTCATCTCATATTGGCGTAGCTTCAGATACATAATATTTTCGTTGGTAAATAGAAGGATATAGCTTTACAATTGAAGAATGTACTGCAATTATGATTCTGGGAGGAAACTGTAGTGTTTGTATATTTTGTTTCCTTTCTCACGTTTCATTCTTAGAAGGATTGGGACTTGCCACTGTGACACATCATGTTCACGAAGTTCCTAAAATAATCAAACCTCAAAACAAGTTTAACCTATTTGCTTATCTTATTTGCAGAACAATTATATGTTGTGGAATTTGTTTTTATTAAATCAAAAGCAGATTGTGATATACATGATGGACATTTTCGGTAGCTATATAGGTTTATTGCAAGAAATGTTTCTGCTTGTTTCAATCACGACATATATAGTTAGATTATTTTCTTCGTCGCACACGTTGAACCATGTACATGGCAGCGAGTTCTCCGTTCTTGTAAGAAACGACGCTTGAGACGTTAGGCGTGGGTTTTAGCTTGGGAAAATTCATTACTTGGCCAGCCCACGTGGACAATGTTGAAGTAGAGTATTTGGTGTCTCTGTCCTTTGATTATGTCTAAAAGAAGACATTGATGGTCGTAATGTAAATAGTACTGGATGTATCGCCATAAAGCGTGAGTTGTCACAACATTATAATGGATTATTTCAATAGGACAAGTTGTCTGATGTGTACGGCGCCGCAACTACCTGTGTAGAGCTATGCCACTTGGTGCAAGAATCCGATGATCTTGGGTTCGAATCCCACTTCGACCCGATCATGGTTCTCCCTCCGTCTGCTAACATATTGCAGCACCATATTCATGTAATTGTAAATGGTCCGCGACTGACATAAACGTCCTAAGTGGTTCAACTCAGTTGTTCATAGTATTTAATATGGTGCTGAACGCCCACCTGCGTGCATTATTCGTATATCATGTATGAAGCTGTCCACAAAGACATACATACATGTACACGTAGATGAATATTGTACTTGGAAACAACAAGTGCACGTTGTGCCCCACTGTCTGTCAACTGTATTGTGGATTTAACCTAGTATGCATGTGTGCACATGCACGATGAAAACCCCCCTTCCATTTACAGGCTAGTCCTGCACGCGGGCTGTTACGAAATCCAACACCCACTTTTTGGTTTGTGACCGAATCTTGTAATACTATTTTCCTATTCCGAACAGGGTTAAACGGTCAGGACAAACGAGAAAAATCGATTTGAAATCAAATTTTACAGAAAAAAATGCAACAGAATGTAAAACTGTCTTCATTCTCCTTCCTTGTGCCAAATCGATATTTCAAGTTGGGGAACTGTTATGATATTAGTTACACGTGTCCCGAAAAACTGCAGAATTCCCGTTGAATAAACTTGGCGTATTTCAATGTTTATTTGGCAGTTTGTTAATGAGATGCATTCACTTGTCGGGGGATTCTATTAATTCCCGTTAACAAATATCACTTACAAATGGGATGAACCAAGGATGGCCGTGAGATCTCCCCATTACGTTTGTGCTATTGATTTATCATGAAATATGCAGTCTTAAAGAATAATTCACAAACGATGGGCTGCTCATGCAGCAAATTAGTGACCATCAATGTGACAGTTTCACATTATATGAAATATATAGGTGTCTTGTTGGCGTTCGCAGTTAGAAGGACACACAAGCTTCTAACATCCATTCATAACAAAGATAATACGTGACAATGAGCATTACCCACGCTGGGAGAACTATCTCGTCTTGATACTATTTCGTGTTTGACAAATGGTATTGAGCGCTTCGCGACAACATTTTATTCTCCCAGACAAATGAGTCATATCATTGACATATCTATCACCGCCTTTTGCTTTATTGGCATTCCAGTTTTAGCTACACATATATTGAGGACCCCAATCGTATAGATATGTCATTTTCTCGTGGATGTTAAGTAACATCGATATCAGACGTTTAAGATATCAAGTTTATGTTTCCACAAAACTGTCTGCCTCGGTGGTGGTCACATATATGTACATTCCGAGAAACCCATCTGTTCGTTATCTGTTTTGCCACCATGGCGTTGAGCTCATCTCAAGGAAAGTGGTCTGTGACAAGACCTTCCCGGAGAGGCAGAAAATGCCAGCTCCAAACATAAAGGTTGACTAAACAGCTGATTAACTAATTATATAAACACTACACGCACATATATAAACAAAGACGAAGTATCGGATTATTTAAACCTTTATAATAAGTTAGCTATAGAGCAACATATAATGAATTCTATTTTCAGCAGCGTGTTGAAAGCTCCTTTGCAGACAGTAGTGACGGTCAGAGAAATTATTACACACTCATGGAGTAAAATTGGTAGCTTGAATTGAATGGTAAATCAATGGTCATGACTTGTGTTTTACTGTTCTGTAACATTAAGGATTGAATGTTGATAACGATTGTGACCCCTCTGATCCGGACAACTACCTGACGTGATCTGTACATGCTTTTCACGAGTGTCCTAATTGTGGCCCTTGAGATAAGGAGTCACTTATCCTCATGCAGAGCTCCAACGTGGTCGAAAGTGTGAGGTTTTAAAGGCTGTTAGCGCACACGACATCTAAGTTCATACACAGATGTTCAATGGAGTTTGATGGCAGGACCTTCAGCAGGCCTAGGCAGAACCATTACTTCGAATAATCAATTGACACACATGATGTGTTTGGGCGGGCGATATTTTTTGGTATTTAAACTGATGACCATCACATGCTACGATTGTCCTCAAAACATATCACTCCAAGTGCCTATGAGTCAATCAAGGTTCGTGAGGTCAGTTATATAGCTGCAGGTGATGCCAGCCCACATCATCACATAGCAATCAACATCATGTCAGTCGTGGTAAACTGCTGGTAGAGCGCGTGAGCTACAAAACACACGGAGGACCATCATTTAAGTCGAGTAGGCACCTCGATTCTCACTGAACATGGGGTGACGCAAATGACGCAGCTGTAAAGCCGGGTCTACTCCGTTTCTTCAACACTGATGAAAATTACTAAAATATACGACTGCAGTTTTAAATCTATTACGCGAAGTTCGACCACGAAATCGCCTGTGGGTGATGGCCCTCGTTGCGATCGGACTTTTCCCCTTAACGACACATGTTTGAGTCTCATCTACCGTCTTTCAAGATCCGTCCATTAGTTTCTCAACATCAGTTCCACATGGTAACATCATCAGATTATCAATACAAGTTCCATAACAGTGATATCCCATAAATTGACTTCTGGAGGTCACTGGTAACATGTCACCTGTCAGTGAGTTCTCCAACTAAATCACCTCTGGTGATTGTCACTTCTGTTACGCGTTGGCTTGCTATGATGATTCCATTACAAAACAATATAAGACTCTCTTACCCCGTACTGTGCTATAGGTGACCATATCATGCCAGCATCCCCTTTGAATGAAGTTTTGGGGTAAATTCAATTGGCATTAATATCATATATAATTGAATATGACCACTATTTGAACTAGACACTGAACTCCTTATGCGACACACAGTCATTTCGAAATGGAATTGTTACAAACAGCTAAACTATTGCCATATTTATGGTTAAACTGTCATCTCTTTCTTTACGTATTGATCGTATCTGGCACATGTAAATACCATGACTCTACATAACATCAGATTAATGATAGATTCATATAAAAAAAGGTCCCTGCTGCCTAGAAGTTAATGCTTTCGCCTGTCTCGCGAAAAGACAGGCTTCGATTTCTCACATTGGAACAATGTGTGAAGTCCATTGCTGGTTCCTACGCCATGACAGCACTGTAGTATTGCTACAAGCGACATTAAACCTCACTCACTCATCAACTCGTTAAGTTGTTAAGGTTGTGAAATAATCAACGTTTCAGCTGCACGACTGGTTCCAGAACTGGTTCTCTCATGTTATATTGGACAAATAGGTGATGCCTTTCCAGATATGATGGTCTTCAGGCCATTCTGAACTAGTAGTTACAATGTACAGTATTGTATACTGGCAACTCCCAGGGAAATGTATTGAATTATTCTAAAGTAACGAAAGGATTACGGTTCATTCAATCAATTAAATCAGTGTAAAAACACACATTTGTGGAGATGAGGTGAAATGGGGTTTAACGTTATGGAAACAGTAATACCTCTCTACCTACTCATGATAGCTGACTTCCACAGAAAATAGGTCTCCACTACCCCATGCTTGTGGATCGGGTGGATACACAGTATGGCTGATTGTGTGCTATTACACCCCGTCGGCGTTGATCGTGAATCATACTATCAATCAACAGTCACTCACTCAAGACGATTTAGAATAGTATGAAGAGTTAAACTAGCGAAACCATGGCATATTGATATTGGAGACCCTAATATTGAGAAATATATAATCTTGCAATTTACTTATTGTACATTTTATGGATAAATGGATAAATGGATAATGTATTCAGAAATTACAACCATATATTTAACAGGGAAATATATAGTTTTGCAACTAACGATAATATATATCACCACAGTGCATAGTTTTGCAATATACGGTACCCTGTATGCAGGAAGTGTGGATTATAAAACAGGCGAAAGGTCTTCACTATACATATGGGGCCACGATGTACAGACATTGACCTTGCATATCGGGACCTCACGGTCGTTGTTGAATCCGCCGATAAAGTATAAGCCAACGGAAATATAGATGACACTATCACTCACATAAAATATGAACTAGTATCAGCTTCATATGGGAGGAAAGCCACCGATTTGATGCTGGAACTAGACGTTTAGCGTTTTGGTGAAACCCACGAGCACGAGTATGGTGCTAACGGAGCGACAAACACAATCAAAGTGAACTGGGATTCGAAACAACGATCTTTGTTTTCTCCCCACTTTAGGGACGCAAGAATATGCAACGAAATGCGGGATCTATTTTCTAGAGTCCGTACCCACTTCTGTTGTCTGAAAATCGTCGACTGATACTGTCAACTGCAAACAGAATTGTCTTCTGCATTCTACCGTAAGCACATATTACAGTGTCGTAATTACACGAATTTGAGTAAACATCACACATATTATTGAAAAGGTGGTGCGGCTTAAATGTAAGCTTCTGTAAAATCAATAGTCATACAGTGATCATCGAGTGTGCCCTGAGGAATAAAGAATAGCTATCACTGATATGTTTCTCGAAATGTGATTTGTGGAATATAGATATTTAAAATTGCCTCTACTTCAAGCGAATACTGGATGACGCTGCCAATACAGCATAAATTAGATTACACCAGTGTAATCATGCAGTTCATGCGGTTGGAAAAAAGAACATATTGGTTGGCTCTGCTTGAGATATATGACAGGATGATATTCATCTAAATTAAATTCGATATTTTGTCGTGGCATACATGACGTGGCATCCGTTCATTAAATCACTTGTGATAATGCTGTTTCATCGACAAGCGAAAGAAACACCACCCAAACATTATTACATGTAGTTATAAGTTTACTTTGAAGGACTGTGTGAACCTCAGAAGAAGGAAATGTGTTAGAAATATATTATATCCACAGGCTTGTTGGTAGCAGATCTGATGCTTTTTCTTGACACGAACCTTTTTCTTTATTCAGTTGTTAGTAAAATATTTGGTAGATCAGTCAATCTGAGAAAAAAGACGCCCTACCAGCCATCTTTGGAAGAGCAAAGCGTCTGTAAACCATACAATCTGTGCCGTTTTCCCAATTCATGCATCATCTTCGTGTCAAGACAAAATGATCTAATATTGACTTTTCCCATTTGGTACCATCTCTGTGTTGCCTCTAGTATCAGTGTAACTGCTGATTTAAATTCCTAACAAGATGTTTTGTGCACTTACTGAAACTGATGTGAATTGATCAAACACCCAGGCGACTAACGGGATCGGGTGGTCAGGCTCGCTGACTTGGTTGATGCATGACATCGATCCCAATTGCGTGGATCGAAGCTCATGATAGTTATCACTGGATTGTCTGGTCCAGACTCGATTATTTACAGACCGCCGTAATAAAGCTGGAATATTGCTGAGTGCGGCGTTAAATAACAAACCAACCAACCAACCAAAAAGTTGATTATGTCGTTTTCATTTCAACTGTAGGTAAAAGTAGGATAAGACATCCTTGTACTGTGGCTGTTCCTTGGTTAGTTGGGGTAGGGGTATCTTTTGTGATTGAGAAAATGAATATGACAAACAACCGTTTTGAAAAGTAAGTGCGATTTACAGCCACATACCACTCCTGTAATTGTACAAGTGGCAAATCTTATCGGAATCCGATACACGAATTTTGATGTGATTTGTAACAAATCTGGCATTCAATGAATAAATAGGCAGTGATTGGCGAGTGAGGTTTATGTAAGTTCACGTTCGAAGAGACCACTGATCTAGTGGAACAACTTTTTTTAAAAACAAAAAAACATTTAATCGACGTTTCACAGATGAAGAGTGAGGGTGTATAGTTTTACGCCTCTTTAAGCAATATTCCAACACTATTACGGCTGGGAACACCAGCAATGGGCCTTCCACATGGTACCCATGTGGGGAATCGAACCCGGGTTTTCGGCGTGACGAACGAACGCTTAACCAATGGGCTACCCTACCTCTCCTCACAGCTGAAGAACAGATTTTGTGAAATGGTCTCAAGTGGGAATATTCAATGTTTATTCTTGATAATCAGTTTGGTTTTGTGGGAAAACGTGCTTCCACTGCCTCACCTCCGATAAGCAGGATTACGAGAAAACTTTGGCTAAATCCCAAATGCGATCAATCAAAGGGCTGCTATTATAATAATTAACTATTTAGCGAACAAGCGATCCTTCAAGTTTATATCCCTAATACTCTTGACGGTGTGAAAAGTCTTTTTCGTTGTGCATAATTTGGAGGTTGTGAGAGTAACTGTGTCGAGATTATAATGGTACGACATCAGTAAAGAAACGTTGCAGCAATGCAAGCAATGCGTAGCACACAAGACAAATTTGGCAAAGCACGGAATGAAAAGATATTCATAGATTGAAGCAGTCATGGCCATAAATCGGAAAGCTATCCACAAATGTGTGTACATACACCGTTACTGCTGGTGAGAGAAATATGCATGCCAGTGGAAAGAGTCAGCGTATCCTTGAATCAGTCTAAACGCTAAGTCTTCTCGCGAAAGAGCAATATTCCAATAAATTTTAAATTCACAAAATAAGAGGAGTGGGCATTTCAGGATATAAATTGATTACTTTGTGACAGGATTTCGCTTCCTGTTGATTTCGGTTTTAACCTTGAGTTTGTGACCTGCATAGAGAGAAGGACATAAAATACATGACTCCTAAGGTGATGCAATTTGGGCAGGGCATTGACTGTAGCTCTCAGATATCTGGGCCTGCATCCTAGGATTGATGCAAAGCTGCATAATGCGTGTGCGCTGCTTAGAAAATCGGAAGAAAAAGCTGAAGTTCATTTTGTAAAGATACGCCCCCATCCTTAAGAACGCAGGAATCCCCCACGAGATAAAATGACTGTTCATGCACTTGCTCCAGAAACTACATTTCTCAAAGATTCCCAGTAAAGCATTGTGAGCTTTACAAATGAGTCCAAGAGACCAGCAACAGACGCGACAGATGTATCAAGGTGCATTTGAGACTGCATGAGGGCAATTACTCACAATGGAGTTTATGACCGACTGTGTATCAATGTTCTAGAAAATCTTGATATGTTTGCGAAAAATAACAGTTTTGAGTTGAGCGTGCATGAAGAGGTGATTTAACTTATTGGATAGCTTCAGCTTGGTGTTGTGTAATCAATGTGAAATGAGTATGGTTTTATACTGCTTTTAGCAATGCACAAGCGATATCGCGGCGGGCACACCAGAAATGGGATGTACACATAATACTCAAGTGGGGAATCGAACCAGGGACTTCGCCGTGACGAGCAAACAAATTAACCACTAGGCTACTCCATCGCTCGGCATCCGATTTGAACTAAGGCCTTTATTAATACTTGGTGACTGAATTATAATAAGAAAAAGGCATCGACCAATATTTAGAAATGATTTTATGAAGGGGGTTGTCCTGCCTTGAAGTGCATATCAATTCAGTCTGCATGTTTTAACAAGGAGTTGGCTGCATGGTAAAACAAGGCGATGGCTGCATGGTATAACAAGGCGTTGGCTGCATGGTATAACACGGCGTTGGCTGCATGGTATAACAAGGCGATGGCTGCATAGTATAACAAGGCGATGGCTGCATGGTTACGGACACGTGTTAGGTTGAATATGATTATTTGCATGTTCTAATTTTGCGAGGGAGGATGCACACTCGAGTCGATGGTTATACATAAGTTGCTTTTACACGTAGATATATAGAGGAAGGACTTCGTTCCAGGTCATCACATTGTGTTATTGACTGTGATCATGGTTCCCTGGATCACTTTACCTAACCGTACCTAGACTAAGGGTGAGACTTTTTTCTCTGTGTCTGACTGTCTGTCCTCTTCTGCCCTGCTTCTCCGGGGTGACGGACAGTAAACGTACAATGGGGATTAACAACTGGGATTAGCATTTTTCAAGTGATGACAGCCATTCTAGATAGGTATGAATGACCACATGGTAATTATTACCCATTGAAATTGTTCTTTCAGACACAGGTTTAAATATGTTGCCATGGCATCGCCAGTACGCCATATATCAACGAAGATTCAAGGAGAATCTGTCTATTACAGAGTTATACCTTCTTTAAATTCTTTCATTTCTTCAATGATTTTATCCACGCTTCCAGGTGGGGCTAGTCAGGTGGACCGAACGGTTAAAATAGTGCACGCTAGTGTTTAACTCATGGCACGATGACATTCCGAAAATACGTAGTGGTAAAACATTTAATCGTGGCGCATACATGGCATGTAGAAAATGCCAGGAAAATGTCACTGGTCACTGCCTGACATTTCACCTGAGCCAAGGGGCTGGTATGTTTTCGGAATTGCCCAAACCTCATCTTTGAAGTGCTGCTACTGGTCTGTAAAGCGATCTATCTGTCGAAACTGCAAAGCAAACTGTCGAAATTAAATATGGGCTAATACAAATGACAGCAAATGTTATGTGAAGTTTAGTGAGAAAGCAACATGTGAAATGCTGGACTTCCTCATAGTAATGATGGGATATATGGGGATAGAACATTTCGGCAAAAAGTAGGCATCCCGATGGTAGTCACAACTGAGAAACCCCTCTGTTCGTTCGCTATCTGTTTTGACACCATGGCCCTGGTCTGTGGTCTGTGACCTTCCCGATGAGGCGGAAAATGCTCAAACATGAAGATTGACCAAACAGCGGATTAACTATTTATATATACACTGCACGGTCATATATAAACGATGAGGAAGACATAAGTATTCTATTTGAACCCTCACCTGTCTATAGAGGAAAACGTAATGATTTCCTATGCTATTTCTGAAAGATGTTACAATCTAAGCTCCTTTGCAGACAATTGTGATGGTCAGAAGTATTTTTACACACTCATGGAATAAAATGGATAGCATGAATTGAAATGTAAATCAATGTTCATGACTTGTGTTTTACTGTTCTGTAAACATTAAGGATTGAATGTTAATAGCGATTGTGACTCTCTGATCCGGACAACAACCTGACGTGATCTGTACATGCTTTTCACGAGTGTCCTAATTGTGTCCCTTGAGTTACGGAGTCACTTATCCTCATGCAGAGCTCCAACGTGGTCGAAAGTGTGAGGTTTTAAAGGCTGTTAGCGCACACGACAAGTTCATACACAGATGTTCAATGGGGTTTGATGGCAGAACCTTTAGCATCACTTAGCAACCTCCATCTCGTGTCGGTCGTGGTACACTGCTGGAAGAGCGCATGAAATACTAAACACACGGAGGGCCATCCTTTGAGTCGAGCAGGAACCTCGATTCTCACTGAACATGGTGTGACGCAAATGACGCAACTGCAAAGCCATTTTTTACATTGATGACAGTTACCGATATACAACTGCAGTTTTCAATCGATTGCGCACAAATCACTAAATCCTGAAGATGATCTGATTCTTTCCCTTGACACGACTTGTATGAGTCTTATCGCTTGTCTTTTACGATCTGACGCTTGGTTTCTCAACGTCAATTCCATATGTCACATCACCGAAATGTTTATGCAAATTTCAAAACCTTGAAGTCACAAAATTTGACTTGATGAGGTCACTGGTAACCTTTTATCTTGTACGGCGATATAGATGACCATATCCTGCTCGCATACTTTCTGAATGCATTTTCGTGGTATATTCAACCGGGAAAAATATCATATATATAATTGAATATGACCATTATTTGAACTGTTCGAAATGAAAGTGTAAGAAACAGCTATAAGTATTGTTATTTTTGTTGTATTATTTGTTGGCTCTAATTTTATGTATTGAACATATCTGACACATGTGCATACCATGAATCTCGAATTAGATTCCATTCCTTAGTCGGTTAGGCCGGGTTCACACAGTGCCGATTATGGCTCCCGTTTGAGATCAGACAGCGCTACGATACGAAAAGCGAAAAGGTCGGATTACTTTCCTCAATGATCTGGAATGTCCTATCATTGTCTGAACGCAGTCGTATACGTATAGTCGTATGGCCGATTTTGTCTAGTCGGATTACAATCGTGACTATATCGTGACTGATTCTGCTGTATAGGATCAAAATCGTAAAAATGTCCTGTGTTGTCTGGATGATGTTATGTGGATCGGGACGGTGTGTTGATGAACGGGCATTAATTGTTCATTGCCGTTTCTTGTCGGTTGAGTCCAGATTGCATCCAGATGTTGCCGAATGCAAACCGTCTTTGTCGATTCACTGTCCGGTCACTGTCTGATCTCTGTCGTATCGCATTCGGGAGAATCGGGTCGCTGTCGGGACAGATTCGGTCGTTTTTTACCATACAGAAGATACAAATCGGATTAGATTCGGATTGAGAACGGGAGAAACCGGACGAATTCGGCTGGAAACGGCTGAATTGGGACGCTTCCTGAACAATATCCCTATTGTTTGTGAATTTCCTGCCACGAATCACAGGATCTTGATCAGACTTTTGACAAATTTTGATCGGAAATGTTCCTATCAAGGACGGCAGTAAAAGTCCTGAATGTGTGACTTAGCCCGTAGAGCCTTTTGGGTTGCCTTGAAGTGGGCACAATGTGTAAAGCCAATTGCTGGTGTCCCTCGCCATGAGCAGCGCTGTAATATTGCTACAAGCGGCAAAAAACCTTACTCACTGACTTAAACAATCATTTAGTTGTTAAGGCTGTGGAATAATCAACGTATCAGCTGCATTGGACAAATAGGTGATAACTTTCCATACATGGTGTGAAATATTAATTTAAATGTACAATTTTTGTATACTGGCAACTGCGAGGAGAATTTAATGAATTGTTCTGAAGTAACAAGGGGATTACAGTTCTTACAACCAGTTAAACCATGTTAATACACACGTTTACGGAATATGTTATACCTCCATCTCCCCAAGACAGTCGACACTTATAATGACTCTCAGTGGGAATAGGTGACCACTACCCCATGCTTGTCGCAATGGTGATCGGATGGATTTAATGTGTAACATGGCTGATCGTGCGCTGCTGCACCCCGACTCAGAGTAATATGAAGAGTCTCTTAATCCCCCGTGTTCTTATGTTAACTGGCGAAAACCATGTTTTTTAATATTGAGAAATATATACTAGTAATCTTGCCATTTACTTATTGTACTTGTTAGGAAAAGGATAATATATTCAGAATTTACAACAGTATATTTCACAATAAAAGTACATTGTGTTTCAATCAATGATAACACATATCACCTAAGTGCAAAGTTTCGCAATTACGGTACTTTGTATGCAGGATTGTGGTATTAAAAACAGGTAAAAGGTCTTAACTATACTTAAGGGGTTTACTATGTACAGACATTGATCTTGCATATCGGGACATAAATCTCACATTCATTACACTGACCAACCAGACTGTTTGTAGAAATCATTACATTGCGTCGAGGGGTTATTGTATCGTAAATGAAATATTATGTACGTTAAACATGGAGAGCAAGCTAACATTCAGCTGAGAAGTTTAGAATGAATCTACTTTACAACACAAAAATTGAACCTTTTAGAAATATTAAAAAAAACATTGAGTACTTTATATTTTCTTTTTAGAGTGAGTGAGTTGGGCTTAACACAGCTTTGTGTGGTATTTCAGAAATATCCCCGCATGTCAGTTTGATGTGGGAACTGATGGTCGTCTTATATTAGACGTTTAACACTTAATTGAAACCATGTGAAAAGCATGTGTATGGTGTTGACGATGCGAGAAACATAATCTGGCGATACAGGATTCGAACCAACGGTCACGGGTTTCCCCCGACGTTAACTACGCAAGAATGTACAACAAACTGTGGGGTCTATCTTCCAGGGTCCGTAACCATTTCTATTTTCTGAAAATGTTGTCTGAAAACTGAAGACTGATACTGTCAAACACTGTCGTCAACTGCAAACAGTTGAATCGGCTACTGCATTCTACCGTAAGCACCCCTCCTATTACAGTGTCGTAATTTCACGATTTTGTGTGAATATCTCCAACCTTATTGAAAAGGTGGTGCCACTTAAATATTAGCTTCTGTAAAATCAATAGTCATA
The DNA here is from genome assembly GCF_023055435.1 of Haliotis rufescens. Taxonomy (NCBI): domain Eukaryota; kingdom Metazoa; phylum Mollusca; class Gastropoda; order Lepetellida; family Haliotidae; genus Haliotis; species Haliotis rufescens. The sequence continues at coordinate 50,658,401 of NW_025963779.1, read as the reverse complement.
CAGTAATAATCGAGTGCACACTTGGGAATAAAGTGCAGCTGTCATTGATATGTTTCTCGAAATGTGATACATAGAATGTAGATTATCTAAAATTGCTTCTACTTTTGAACCTTCAAAGAATATTGGACGAAGCCGTACAATACAGCATAAACGAGATTACACGAATGCACTACACTGGGGCTCCAGTGTAACAGGTCATTAAGTTGGAACGAAGAACGTATTGGTTCGCTCAGCTTGAGATCTATGACAGGATGATATTCTTCTAAATTAAATTCGAAATTTTGTTCACGGTATCCACGGCGGGGCATCCATGGCATCCATTTATTACATCACTTGTAAACTGTTTCAAATACACCGACGAGCGAAAGAAACTATACCAAAGTATATATCAGGATGGACAAATAGCATTGATAAAGAGCATAATGCATTAACATCAGAAATACTGGAGGGATGTTGTTAGTTTCACTGCAAAAGCAATATGGTTGATATTAGTTACTTTGCATGGATGGAACGATCACAGTCCAGATGGTCTGCATCTGCCTCTGGCTTCAAGACGCGACGCGAACCATGTCTTGCAGAGTTGGTTATACGCCGGATTAGGTCATTTGGTCTTCAGGGCCATTCTTCTGTATTAAGTCACGTCTGTTTGCAGAAGGGTTTCGTTGTTAGGTTGTAAAGGTTGTCAGCGCACGCGGCGTCTCAGTTCATACACAGATGTTCGATGAGGTTGGATGTCAGAACCTCCAGCTGACCAAGACAGAACCCACGTGTAGCCATCGCTTCGAAATAATTCATTGACATACGGGAGGTTTCTGGGCGGGCGTTACTCCGTTGGTGACTTATCATACGCAAAAAATACGACTGTCCTCAAAACATCATCAGTATAACAAGCCCCTGCACTTTAATCTATCGCATTTGGAATTTAGCCAAACCATTTTCGTTATCTTTCGTATGGTATCTGAGACAGTTGAAGCATTTTTCTTTCAAAACCAAACTTATCCTCAAGACCAAGCTAAGGTACAATCTGTTCTTCAGTTGTGAAATGGCGATTGTAGATTTCTCAGAGAAGACGTTCCAACGGATCAGTGGTCTCTTCGCTTCTAGACTTGCATAGACCTCATTCGTCAATCAGTTTGCCTTCTCATTCAATAAAGGAGTCACATCCAAATACATGTATCAGATTGCCATACGCACAAATAAAGGAATGGTATATGACTGTAAATCGCATATAGTTTTAAATACATTTTTGTCATATTTATTATGAAACACAAAGGATACCCCCACCTCCCCACCGCCACACACAAACAAACACACCTCCCCCTGCCAGGCAAGGAACAGCCACAACTGAAGGCTGATTTCTCCTACTTTTACGTACAGTTGAAATGAAAATGACATCACTAACTTTAAGGAGTAAATGAATTCACATCAGTTTCAGTAAGTGCACAAAAAAATCTTGTGAGCAATCTAAATCAACACATTTACACTGATACCAGAGGCAACGCAGAGATGGCACCAAATGAGAAATCTCAACAGATTATTTTTTCTTGACACGAAAATTAGACTGATGCATGATTTAGGAAAACAAGCACAGATGTTTTTACCGTGCGCGCTTCTGGCTTTTCCTAAGATGACTGGCAGGACGTCGTTTTTATCTTGTTCCTTTTCTAACAATAAATGATGTATCAATGTTTTACTAACAACCGAATATAGAAATCGGATGCCAATAACAGCCTACGAATATAATATATTCCTAAGAGTTTCTTCTTAAGGTTCACCCAGTCGTGTAAAGGAAACTTATACCGACCTGTTATAATGTTCAGTATGTTTTGGATGTGTGTATTCCATACTTTAGTAAGCATATGATAGAATGGTGCAAACGATTGGTTATTCATTAACCGTGGGGATTCATTAACAGTGTTACAATAATGCTTCTTTGAGTAAAATGTCTTTTGTTCAGTGAAGCGTTTTTTCAAATGTGTAGACATAGTTGGCATTGCGATTCCAATGTAAGGCTTGCTTGAAATCTGTATCATGCATCAGTCAATACTTCAATACACTATCTTATGAAGTGAGCGACATGAATTAGTTGTCTTGATGTATCTTATGATGCAATAATGGCGATCGCCTGACGCTTTATATCAGGATAACATCAATAACATTTTAGTGTGAAGCATTTGATTGCTGTATTTGTTTCTAAATATTTATGAAATGTTGTGGTCATCAATTTACTATACCAAAATTGTATTTATTAGAATTTGGATCCGAACACGAAACAAATAAATTTTCGCAGATCATGTAAAATTAATCATAATAATGCAACAAGCACTGGTGCAACTGAAAACCTTGTTCAGTGAATTCCGTGACAGACAGGCTACATGTCATCACACAGAAGATAGTTTTTCTGCGTAGTCTTTACTTCAGGAAGCGCTTCCTCACTGTGACGTTATTAGTATCTGTCCTAAGGCATGTTATCAACCTCTTTGCTGTATCCAGACGGCTGCGTCACCATGGTATTCGAGCGCTTATACCACACCGGGGGATCACGTTGGCACGTCAACATCGACGTCATGGACTCAGATGGGCGCGCACTGTGCAACAATGGCAGACGGGAAACTGACAAAGAGTGATACACCGCCGGTCATAAACTCCACTGTGAGTGATTGCCTTCATACAGTCTCAAATACACCTTGATACAACTGTCGCGTGTCTTGAAGGTCCCTTGGAATCATTTGTAAAGCTCAAGGTGCTTTGCAAGGAATCCTCGAGGAATGTAGCTTGTGTGGCAAGTACATTACACGAGCAGTCTGATTATCTCTCGGGGATTCCTGCGTTCTTAAGGATGGACGTATCTGTATGACATCTAGAAACATTTTTCAGAACTTTTAGAAGATGCATTATACACAGTCACATTTACTGATAGTAGGTCACAGCTCTTAAAAGCAGATGGTAGAGTATGTGTGTATCGTCGTCGGGTAGAAAGCAGGGCTCGGTGGTACCATTTGGAGGTGGCAGCGTAATGATTTGAACCGGGATTTGTGCTCCGGAACACACGGACCTTGTGTTGAATGCTATATACCTATCCCATATGGGGATCACAAAGGTCGGCGGTACGATAACTAACACACACACACAAACACACACACACACACACACACACACACACACACACACACACACACACACACACACACACACACACACACACACACACACACACACACACACACACACACACACACACACACACACACAAACACACACAAACACACAATCACTATATAGGTGCAACAATCTTGAGCGCGACGGTAGATCCCATTTCACCTCACCCACCTCTTTATTCCTAAGGGCACACAAGATTATTACTGTACGACTATTGATTTTTACAGAATCTGATATTTAAGCCGCACCACTTTTTCAATAAGGTTGGTGACATTTACTCAATTTCGTGTAATTTCCGACATTGTAAGACAATTCTAATGTTTGCAGCTTCCCACAGTATCAGGCTACAATTTTGGGAAAACAGAAGTGTGTACGTGAAGATAGACCCCGCAATTCGTTGTACATTCTTGCGTCCCTAAAGTTGGGAGAAAACTATGATCGTTTGTTCGAATCCCAGTTCGTTCTGATGATGTGTATCGCTTCGTCAGCACCATACACGTGCTCGTGGGTTTCACCAAAGTCGTAAACGTCAAGGACCACCATCCATTCCGGGGCTTTCCTCCCATATCAAGCTGCTACGCAGTGATATGACTGAATTACCGTACAAAGCTGTGTTAAGCCCAACTCACTCACTCACTTACTCACTCTGAATACAAATTACTCAAGAGGGATTTAAACTATTACTCAACAGTACAATTTTGTGTTATAAAGTTCAGCCATTGCAACTTGTCAGCTGAATGTTGACTTAATGTTGGGCGATCTGATGGGCGATCGGGAATTTATGATTTACTGAATGTCTAAACGTTATTGGTATTCTGTGATAGATTCACAGATTACTTTGGCTATTTACCACAGTCTCTTGGTGCGAGTTCATATTTTATGTCGGTGATAATATCAACTATATTTTCCATTGGCTGATACTATATCGGCGGGTTCAACAATAAACATGAGGCCAGTGTAAATAATGTGAACAGTATGTCTCGATATGTAAGGTCAATGTCTGAGGTCACTGGTAACCTTTCACCACATACGGCGATACAGCGACCATTTTATGCTAGTCTACGTTCTGAATGCACTTTCCGGGTATATCATGATCGATTACCTGTGTCATCAGATCAGTGATATCCTGCTTAAAGCCAAAAAAAAAAGTCCCAAACCTGACCAGAGCTGAGAGACAAGCCATCAAAGAACTTCGAGATGACAATAGTATAGTTCATGCTGAGAAGGGCAAGGCCAAAGTAATCATGAACACTGCAGACATCCACGACCTAGTCAACAACATCCTCCAATACCCCATCACCGACTCCAAGATCATGAAAAACCCTACTGCTAAACTCCTGTGCCAACATAAAGAGTTCCTTAAACAACTAAAAGACAACTTTGAAATAAGACAAGTTTATTACAACAAACTCTCAATCAACCACCCCAAGTCACCCTATGCCAGACAGAGTGTAAAAATCCACAAGGACCCTCCTGAATCCCGTCTACTAGTGTGTTCTAGACACATCTTCTTCTATAACACTGCCCAACACCACACCACAAGCCTTGCTCCCTTAGGTAAAACAGCGGACGTCTTCATCTCAGACTCCTTAGGACAGGTACATGGCCTGCCAATGGGTACCCACTCTCCCCTATCCTAAATAAATTCCACATGGTCGTCTTTAAACAGCAAGGCATCACCACAATACCTATCCAACCTATGGATACAGAAAAGCCGACGACACCTTTGTCACAGAAGACCAAGACCCAATCCTGCTCTTACACCTAAACCAACAACATCCCTAAATGTCCTTGTCTCTAGAACCCAAGCAAACAGAATCTAAACCACTGTCTACAAAAAGCCAACCCACACCGATCAGTTTTTTCACTTCAACCCGAATCATCCCCAACTAAAACTGGCATCATCTCCTCCACACTCACTAAACGAGCAATTAACCTTTCTTCTGCTGAACCCAAACCTGAAACCCAGCATCTCCGTCATGTATTCACGCATCTCAACAAATACCCAGGCAAAATCGTCTACAAAGTCATCCCCTCCACACTCCATTCCAGACCCAGATCCACAACCACCGAACCTGAACCACCGCCCTTCCGCAAGGCCCTCCCCTTCACAGGAAAAACTTCCCACTCAGTGAATGCCCTGTACCAAACAATATCTGCTGTTTGTTATTGGTTTCCTGTTTAATTGGCTGCGTCATCGTGTGTTCTCTGTCCATCATGTTTTTCTCTATATTTTTCTTTTGTTGTTATTAGTTAACCTACTCATGTTACCCCTCTGATGAATGATAATTGTTGTCACTGTTCATTCTTCACCACCATATAAAATTCTGTACCATGTTCATTATTCATTCTATTGACAAAGGTGTAAGGCGATATTCCGAAACGTCGCTTTCACAGTATAATAATAAGGAATTTGTTATCCATAAATGTTCTGTCTGCTTTGTCATCTGTCAACTTCTTAGAAATGCCTACTGGAGAAACAACGGTGCATAGTTTCGTAATTTACGGTAGCTTGTATGCAGGAAATCTACAATTTAAAACAGGTAAAATATCTTAACTACACTGATGGGGCCACTATGTACTGACATTGACCTTGCATATCGAGATATGCTGTTAACATTAATTACACTGACCTCACGTTTATTGCTGGACCCGCAGATATGGTATCAACCAAAGGATAATATAGATGATACTATCACCCGCATAAAATATGAACTAGCACCAAGAGACTGGTAAATAGCCGAAATAATCTCTGAATCTAAAACAGAAAACCAACCTCGTTTAGACATTCAAAACTTATACATCCCCGATCACCCAGCAGGCTATTGTAGAAATCATTACATCGTGTAGAGGGGATATTGTATTGAAAATGAGTCTGAAATATAATGTACGTTGAACATAGAGAGCAAAGTTAGTATTTAGCTGAGGCTTCTAGAATGAATGTACTTTATAACACAAAATTGTAGCATTTAGTAATATTTCAAAATCATGTTGAATACTTTGTATTTTCTTATTTTCAGAATGAATGAGTGCTGACGAATCGATAAAGATCATCAGAATGAACTGGGATTCGAACCAACGGTCAAAGGTTTCTCCCCACTTTAGTGACGCAAGAATGCACAACGAAATGCGGGGTCCATCTTCTCGTACCCGTACCCAATTCCGTTTTATATAAATGTTGTATACTCTGATACTGTCAAACACTTTGGTCAAATAAGTGTATGCGACAGAATGTCCTACTGCATTCTACCGTAAGCACCTTTCATATTCCATATTGGAAATGTGGTTCCGCTTAAATATTAGCTTTTACAAAATCAACAGTCAATTCAATAATAATCGCGTGTTCCCTCAGGAATAAAGTGTAGCTATCACTGATATGTTTCTCTAAATGTGATACATAGAATGTATACCTGTAAACCTTCAAAAGAGTTTTGAAAGGCGCTGTACTGTCCAACATTACAGTCCGAGATTACACGAGTGCACTACACTGGCTCTCTAGTGTAACATCTTAGTTGGCTGAGCTTTAGATCTATGGCATCCATGGCGTGGCATCCTTTCATTAAATCGCTTGTAGTAATACTGTTTCACATACACTGACAGGCGAAATAAACTATACCATAACTACACATCAGCATAATGGACATACAGGAGACGTAGGTATGTTGTTAGTTTCACTGCAAATAAAATATGGTTGATATAAGTTACTTTGCATTGATGGAATAAGAACAGTTAAGATTGCATGTATCCGCTTTTGGCTTCAAGACAAGGCGCAAACGATGTCTTGCAGAGTTATAACCTGGATTGCGTCATTCGGTCTTAGAATCATTCTTTGCTGAGTGTCTTTATCTATTCACGTCTGTTTGCAGAAGTGTTAATCGTGTTCTAATCTGACGATCAAAGTGGTCCTGTGGGTGTTCAGGAAATGACATGTCAGGAGAGCATGTTGGCCAAGGCAAAACGTTGAAAGCAGAAAGTGACGGACGACACGCGCTCTTTGTGGTCTTTCGTTGTGGTCTTTCTCACGGACAAAACCAACGAGGCGTGCTTTCCTCCCGACGACGATACACACGTACTCCACCATGTGTTCTAAAAAGCTTTGATATGCACCCATAAGTAAATATGACTGTGTACAATGCATATTCCCCATAGAAAAACGAAAGGAAAAACCGATGTTCTTTGCATTTAACTAGATGTTATAACTATACGTCCCCCCAGAAGAACTCAGACTGTTGATGCACTAGCTACACAAACTACATTCTTCCAGGATTCCTGGCAAAGTACCGTGACTACGAATGAGTCCAATAGACCTTTAAGAGTGAGTGAGTTGGGTTTAACGCCGCTTTTAACATTATTCCTGAGACCTTCAAGACACGCGACAGTTGTATCAAGGTGTATTTGAGACTGTATGAAGGCAATCACTCACAGTGGAGTTTATGACCGGCGGTGTATCACTCTTTGTCAGTTTCCCGTCTGCCATTGTTGCACAGTGCGCGCCCATCTGAGTCCCTGACGTCGATGATGACGTGTTAACGTGACCCCCGGTATTGTATATACGCTCGAATACCATGGTGACGCAGCCGTCTGGATACAGCAAAGAGGTTGATAACATGCCTTAGGACAGATACTAATAACGTCACAGAGAGGAAGCGCTTCCTGATGTAAATCCCTTCAAGAGACGCGAGAGTTATACCAAGGTGCATATGAGACTGGATGAAGGCAATTACTCACAGTGGAGTTTATGACCGGTTGTATAGGGCTCTACCAGTTCTCGTTCTGCCATTGTTGCTAGGTGCGCGCCCATCTGAGTCTCTGACGTCGATGATGACGTGTTAACGTGACCCCCCGGTATGGTATATACGCTCGAATACCATGGTGACGCAACCATCTGGATACAGCAAAGAGGTTGATAACATGCCTTAGGACAGATACTTATAACGCCACAGAGAGGAAGCGCTTCCTGAAGTAAATCCCTTCAAGAGACGCGAGAATTATATCAAGGTACATATGAGACTGGATGAAGGCAATTACTCACAGTGGAGTTTATGACCGGCGCTGTATCGGGCTCTTCCAGTTCTCGTTCTGCCATTGTTGCTAGGTGCGCGCCCATCTGAGTCTCTGACGTCGATGATGACGTGTTAACGTGACCCCCCGGTATGGTATATACGCTCGAATACCATGGTGACGCAACCATCTGGATACAGCAAAGAGGTTGATAACATGCCTTAGGACAGATACTAATAACGCCACAGAGAGGAAGCGCTTCCTGAAGTAAATCCCTTCAAGAGACGCGAGAATTATATCAAGGTACATATGAGACTGGATGAAGGCAATTACTCACAGTGGAGTTTATGACCGGCGCTGTATCGGGCTCTTCCAGTTCTCGTTCTGCCATTGTTGCTAGGTGCGCGCCTATCTGAGTCCTTGACGTTGATGTCGACGTGTGAACGATATCCAATGTATGGTCCATAGGCCCTAATACCATGGTTACGCAGCCGGTCTGGATACAGCAAAACGGCTGATGACGGCTTTTGGGGCAGATACTGATGACGTCACACTGAAGACGCTGAAGACTACGCAGATAACAATATATACTAGCCACATAAAGAAACTGTGCACGGAGAAAATATATTCTGGATTGAAATACAACACAGCAAGAACAAAATGATGCAGACGCTGTAGCAGCTGAATGATCGGACCATAAGAAAATGTCAACGGGACCTGAACAACATCTGTTATGATGACGTCAGAAGATCAAAATGGAGTAGGGGGTCATACGACAAAGTCACAAAGTCAATAACGGGTATGACCACCCTGTGCGTGAATCACAGCAGTGCATCGGCGACGCATGGAGTCCACCAAATGGGCATGGAAGGCCTGGGGAATGGCCTGCCATATCCTCCTCAAATCCTGTGCCAAGTCACGGACGTTATCTGGAGGATGTGGAAGACGACGCAGACGGCGCTCCATTTCATCCCACACATGCTCTTTTGGGGAGAGATCTGGAGAAACTGCAGGCCATGGCAGTAACATGACATTGTTATGGTGAAGGAAATCCATTGCGACCCTAGCCGTGTGAGGACGAGCGTTGTCCTGAAGTGTCAATCCCGGGCCATGACGTTGCAGGAAAGGAATGACCACAGGCCTCAGAATCTGATCTCTGTAGCCAACACCGGTGAGATTGCCCTGAACAACCACCAAAGGGGTTCGGTGCCGTGCTGTTATCCCGCCCCAAATCATCACAGAGCCACCTAAAAAACGATTCCTCTCCACAATACAGTTGCGTGCATAACGTTCTCCCAAACGCCGGTAGACACGTTGGCGCCCGTCACTGTGGGAAATGTTGAACCTCGATTCGTCTGTAAAAACAACATTTCTCCATCATATTCGAGGTTGGCGAACATGATTTCGACACCATCTTAGACGGTTGACTCGATGACGGTGTGTCAGGATGGGATGTATGGCAGGGCGTCGTGGTCGAATCCCGTACTGACGTAAACGATTCCTGACAGTGTTGGGATGGATACGGCGCAGTCCAGGAATTGTCTGGGACGTCGTTACTGCCGTTTGGAACCTGTGTCGGAGATGTGTAACTCGAATCCATCTGTCCTGTCTTGGCGTCGTTACTCGGGGACGTCCTGAACGTGGGTGGTCGGCAACGTCATTTGTGTTCTGATAACGCCTCACCAATGCCGATATCGTGTTACGATGGCATTGGAAATGTGTTGCCACCTGTTGTTGCCTCATTCCCGCTCGGATCATTCCAATGGCTTCATGACGCTGTGCAGCTGTCAATCTTGGCATGATTTGCTTGTGATATGCTTGTGTCTGCGCCTGAGAAGTTTTGAATTTTTGAATGACCACAGATCATGCTTTTCAAAGTGACAGCGAATTTGAGTTGCACATGCTGTGTACAGCTGCACAGGATGCACGTGCAGTAACACATTGCACGTCCATAGGCCCCCATCAATGACGTCATATCGCATGGCACGTGCATAAGCGTTTGAATGTCTCCAATAATTGCTGTGTTCAAACCTATATTTCATATATGGACGGTGTGCCCTTAATGTGGCTAGTATACATGTTTCTTCTGTGCAGTGACATGTGGCCTGCCTGTCACGGAATTCACGGAACTCATTATTAAGCAATGTTTTCATGTGCACCAGTGCTTGCTACATTTTTTGGCGTTTTACGTGATCTGAGAGCATTTATATTTTCAGTGGTTACATCAGTACATTTTGCTCGCCAGTTCATTATACCATATCCTGAAAACAACAGCCTTTCATGAATATTCAGAATCACATAAAGCAACCAGATGCTTTACATTAAAATATTATTGATCAAATCCTGATATAAAGCTTCAGTCCATCACCATAAATTTGGAATTACGACATAAGATACACATAGACAACTACTTTATATTGTTCACATTAAAAGATAGTGTATCGAAGTATTGCCTGATCCATGGTCACATCTCAAGCAAGCCTTACCAACCAACACCACACTGCCAACCATGACCACACATTCATTTGAATGTAATTTTAAACTCTATATCTAACAAAAGCCATTTTGCTAACAGAAAAAGAATCCCTACGGTTAATGAATAACCAATTGTTTACAACATTCTACCATATGCTAAAGTATAGGTTACACACGTCCAAAAGTGACTGGACGTTAGTGCTTGTAGTTCGCTGCATGAGCCTTAAGAAGAAAATGTCTTACAAATGTATTTTATCCAAAGGATTGGTAGTGGCAGATCTGCTTTTTTCATGGCACGAAACATTTTTCTATATTCAGTAGTTAGTAAAATAGTTAGTTGATCAGTCAATCTGAGAAAAGGAACCAGAAAAAAATGATGCCCCACAACCATACAATGTGTGCCTGAGCTGTGCCTTTTTCCTCAATCGTGCATCATTATAATTTCCGTGCTAAGAAAATGTGATCTGATATTAACAGTCTCCATTTGGTGCCATATCTTTGTTGCCTCTAGTATCAGTGTAAATGTGCTGATTTAGATTGCTCACAAGATTCTTTTTTGCGTTAACTGAAACTGATGTGAATTCATTTACTCCTTGTCATTTTCACTTCAACTGTAGGTATAAAGAAGGTCATCCTTGTGCCATGGCTGTTCCTTGGTTCGTGGAGGTGCTTTTGGATATCTCTTGTGATAGAGAAAATGACTACGATCAAAAACTGTAACTTTAAAACGATTAAAAACAATTTACATTCTTATAGCATTCTGTATTTGAGCATGTGGCAACTCTTATCGGAATCCGATACATCTAACGTGATGTGACTTGTCATAAATCTGACATTTATTGAATGAATATGCAAATTGATTGACGAGTAAGGATTATGTAAGTCTAGAACGAAGAGACCACTGATCCGGTGGAACTGATCCGAGAAAATCTTCAATCGCAATTTCACAGCTGAAGTACAGATTGTGTACAATGATCTTAAATGGTAACATTCATTGTTTTATCTTGATCTTGAGAATCAGTTTGGTTTTGAAAGAAAACTTGCTTCCACTGCCTCCCATACAATAAGCAAGATTACGAGAAAGCTTTGGCTAAATTCCAAATGCGATCGATCAAAGGGCTGCTATTACAATAATTAGCTATTTAGCGAACAAGCGATCCTTCAAGTTTATATCCCTAATACTCCTGACGGTGTAAAAAGTGTTTTTACCGCTATGCATAATTTGGAGGTAATGAGAGTAACTGTGTCGAGATTACTATGGTACGACATTAGTTACAAACGTAACAGCAATGCAAGCTCACAAGACAAATTGGCACAGCACGGAATGACAAGATGTTCATAGATTGAAACAGACATGGCCATAAAACAGAAAGCTATCAACAAATGTGTGTACATACACCGTTACTGCTGGTAAGAGAAATATGCATGCCAGTGGAAAGTGTCAACGTACCCTTGCATCTTTGTAAACGCTAAGTCTTCTCGCGAAAGAGCAATATTTCAGTGGATTTTATATTCACAATATAACAGAGGAATGGGCATTTCAGGAGATAAATGGTTACTTTGTGACGGGATTTTGGTTCCTGGTGATTTCAGTTTTAAACTTGAGATTGTGACCTGCATAGAGAGACGAGCATAAAATACATTGCTTCCAAGGTGATGCAATTTGGGCAGGGCATTGACTGTAGCTATCAGATATCTGGGCCTTCAGAATTTCCTAAGATTGATGCAAAGCTGCATGATGCGTCTGCGCTGCTTATTCCATATAGCAAAACAAAGAAAAAGCTGAAGTTCTTTGCAATTTGTATAGATGTTGTAAAGATACGTCCACCCATAAGAACGGAGGAATCCCCCCACGAGATAATCAGACTGTTCATACACTTGCTACACAAACTACATTCCTCGAGGATTCCTAGCAAAGCACCGTGAGCTTTACAAATGAGTCCAAGAGACCTGCAACAGACGCGTTAGTTGTATCAAGGTGAATTTGAGACTGCATGAAGGCAATTACTCACAATGGAGTTTATAACCGGCGGTAAATAGTAAATATTGATATGTTTGCGTAATATAAATGTTTTGAGTTGAGCGTGCCTGAAGGGATGATTTAACTTAATCGATTGTTTCAGCTTGGTTATGTTTAATTACTGTAGAGTAAGTATGGCTTTACGATGCCTTCAGCGGCGGGGGACAGAAATGAGATTTACACAGAATACTCAAGTGAGGAATCGAACCCGTGCCTTCGGCGTGACGAGCGAACAAATTAACCACAAGGCTACTCCATCGTTCCGCATCCGATTTGAACAGAGACTTTGATTTATACTTGGTGATTGAATGATAATGAAAACAAACATCGCCCAATCTTTAGAATGATTTCGTTGAATGGTGCATTCATTGTACGAAATAAACCATGGGGGAGGGGTTGTCTATCTTAAAAGTGCATATCCACTCAAGCTGGGTGGTATGTGTCTGCGCTCAGTCTTAATAACGCGGAAGTTGCAAGGTTCTTTCAAGTTATGTTCGTTATTACCCTATGGAATTAATTGTTCTTTAAGACAAAGGTTGGAATCGTTTTCTATTGCAGTATCAATCTGGCATATCTTCACGAGGCTTGAAGGAGTATCTGTTCTGTTACAGAGTTACCGTCGCAGAACATTTCTACTCAATGATTTCATTTACGCTTAAGAACGATTCCAGATGGGGCCAGTCAGCAAGGACTTTAGTTGTTAAAACAAAACGACATGTTATTGTTATGACACTACGACATTCAGGGCATACCTAGTGGTAACAAGTGATCCTAGTGGCGTATACATGGCATATATACATGTATGGCATGGGGAAAATGCCAGGAAAATGTCACTGGTCACTGCCTGACATTTCACCTGTGCCAAGGGGCCGGTGTGTTTATGGAATTGCCCAAACCTCATCTTTGAAGTGCTGCAACTGGTCTATAAAGAGATCTACCGCAAACTGTCGAAAAAAAATATGGGTTAATATACTAATGGAAATGAATACGGTAACACTTAGTAAAATGATATGCCATCATGGGTTCCCAGCCTTGTCTACCAAATACGCGTTGTATAGCAATGCACACAAACACATCTCAACATTTTATTCTGAAATGTGTTGAATTTGTATGCGCGCTATTTCAAATATACTGGGGGCGGTGGGGTAGCCTCGTGGTTAAAGCGTTCGCTCGTCACGCCGAAGGTCCGAGTTCGATACAATGAGTGAAACCCATTTGTGGTGTCTCCCCCTGTGATATTGCTGGAATATTGCTAAAAGCGGCCTGAAACCATACTCAGTCCATCAATCAATCAAATCTACTGACAGTAAAGATTATTTCCCCATATTTTACATTGTCCCCATTTATATTTCCATCAGTATATTAATGACACAAGTGTCATCTGATGTGAAATGTTGGATTTCCTCACACACACACACACACACACACACACACACACACACACACACACACACACACACGTGCTTGCATGTCACTATATAAGTGCAATAATCTTGAACACCGTTAAACACCATTTCACCTCACCCCAAAGTTTTAGGATAGGACATTTCGGCTAGAAGTGGACATCCCCATGGGTACCAATTGTGCTCCCCCTCCCCTTCCTACTGACTCTCGGATTGGTGAAACCCAAACAAGGGAATTTGGCCAAGAAGTTTAACTTTAGCTTCAGGTATATCAATGGTCTGAAATCGTTAAATAATGGTCAAATAGCCAATTCCCTTCCACTGATTTATCCACCTGAGCTAGAAATAAAAGAGACCAGTGGAACTGCCTCATCTGTTTCATATTAAGATCTACGCATAAAGATTCAGTCTAAAAAACTATCCACACGACTACATATATTGACTGTTAGTGTTAATAATTATGTAACGAAAAGTGAAGGCATACATCTCTCTGTCTAACCCAAATGCTGATAGTTTGTCAAGAATGTTATGACACCCCTGAGTAAAAACATTTTGAATATGTTCCAGGCGGCCACGTCTAACATCAACATGTGCATTCATCATGTCACGATTACTCTCTTACTTACAATTAGTTTCCTCCTCGCGTTAATTGATATGACCATTTCTACGGTAACGCCACATTCCTATTTGTTTCGGAACTGGGCGAAAATGAACCGTTGCAGGTTGGTATATTGATGTCGGAGGTGAGGATGAACATATTTCTTTTCTGTCTACTTTTATTCTAAAAACTTTAAAGGGTGGTGCATCAATGAAAGATTAGCCTGACAACTAAGAGACGGATAGACAACATCAAGCCTCATGAGTGGTAGCAGAAGAAGACGCAAGTCGACAATGCGATGCATGATGTCTCTTCCTCATCCAGGTAATTAGTCTGTGTAAGAACTGATTATCCACCTCGTATGTCATATGTGCCATTTCGAAAAAAATAGTCATGCTGTCTCGTAACATGTTCACATTACATCTTTGCAGCGCATATACACATGTACGTTGTGGTAATTGAAACAAAGGTACAGCTCTGATTTTATAACTATCAAAGCATCATAAATCATCACGCGATGTTTCGACCTATCCCATAATACCATTGTTTAATTATTTGTCTATATGAATGTGTTGCGTGATACTCACAGATGCTCTTCGCTGGTTGATTAGTTAGTTCTCTAGGGGGCCCAGCCCTCCCACCTATGCATCTCGGTCATGACAAAACATCCTGCACCTAAATCTTTCTGGTTCGGCAAAGAGTTCAGTAATTTAGCCTTGACACACACTGTAGGTCGAATATGAAATACAACGTCTTAGTTCACTACTGCTGTGTATATGAAGCCATGTCTACAGCATTTACCACGTTCATTCGTCTTAAACAACACCACAGACACAAATTGAAACAGCATACATGTATGCACATTTTATTTTGGTGCCTAGAATACTTGCTGAGAATAAGTGTATGTTTTTATCAGAAGATGAACATTAATTCAATCTTGACTCCTAAATTGTGTTTCCTATATAACTGCAGGGATTATGTTTGGTAACAATCATGTTGCTACTACTCTCAGCATCCATATGGGCATTAAGAAATGGTTGAGGATATAACGGCAAGCAGCAACTACGGTATGACTCCTCAACTCCCTCCGCCCTGAAAGATAATGTAACAATTACTTAAGTCTTATGTTGTTCTGTTCTTTTCGGCACTCTTTACGTCTCGAACTGCTGAAATCTCGATGATATTACAATGGCCTTGAGGACATCGACTAAACGTAATGTGCTGTATTTTCATAGTACTTTGCAGTTAAGCCCGATATTGACATACGAATCTTCAACCATCACCGTTCATTACTTTGTCATAAGCGATAATTTATTGATGAAACACACGCACTCTTGCTATGAGTGTTTATTGCAGAGAACGCTGTTGATGGAGATTTCTGCCTCTTATACGAGATATCTTGTGCTTGCCACCACGTGTGTATGAGTATTACTTGTACATGTCAACAAAAAGTTCATTTTGCATTTGCAACATACATGTGTACAAGCATCCTTCTCCTCGCTACATAAGGTGATATACTGCACACAATGATCTTCTCCCTTGACCCTTCATAACGTGACCAAAAGTGATAACAGGGAAACTGAGCACACGCACGCTTCCCATAGTTGTTGTTCGTAGGACGTGAGCCAGAAACAAGCTTCAAGGTCTTGGTAAGGCTAATTTGTGACAGCAACAGTACGTACTTCCGACCTTTTATCTTGTTTTGTTGTCTGTTGATTCCAAACAGAAATTAACTTGTGGATGGATCAGCGACCACTGATGGGAAAGCATAATTATGGAACATACATTTTAAACTTAATATTAATGTTTATTTGTACCAACTATTTTTCAAACATGACTTATGCAATATTCGAATCATATCAGGACGAGCGACACCAAAAGGGAGGACTCAAACCAGGTCTTCAGCGAGACGAGAAAAACTTTAACCACTGGGCTACCTCACCACCCCATAATTACAGAACGCACATGCAGTTCACGAAGTATATCCAAGACAATGTAAATCGGGTAAAATAAAATAATTAAAAGAAACAATAAAACAATAACAATAGCTATATACTGAAATACATCACATCTGGGAATTGACAGAGACTAACATATACGTCAATTTACCTAACCGTGTAATTGATATTTTAAGAAAAAGTTACAAAAGCGCTAAAATGCAAAAAGGTCGAAACATACTCTCAAGAAGGATAACATAAAAGCTTTCGCGTTATACTCGAGGTGACTTTGTGAGTGGTTATGTCGAAATTACGATGGCAGTGACGGCGAAATTGGTCCCTAACACCGAAGGATGGAGTAGGCACACTATGTCACCTAGCTGATTGTGTGCCATCGGCATCGGTCTTTGATCAAAATATCAACATCTTGCTTGCAGTGTCCAGTCCTATTTACAGACCGCCTTATAATAATGTAACTGGAATATATTTCTGGCTGTGGCATAAAACAACATTCACTTCATTCACAGATCAAAGCCCTTTCTTCCCAACCCATGCATGTAGATATAAAATGTCAACGCCAGGGAATACACAGTCTCGATTATCTGCAGAAACAGATTCCTTAGGGCGTAAAAGGCAAAGTAGTGGTGATGATTATATGAATGGGTCCCTGAAAGTCAGTGGTGACACCAGGTGTTGTCGAAAAGGGTAATCATTTCCCGCTCTGTCGCTAGTACCCACCATTGACGCAATACGAACAAAAAGGTAAATGCTAGGTTTTCCAATAAATTCGCACACATTATCAATAATGTTGAACGAGTTTATTCACATCTAAAATCTGGACAACGAATACACAATAAGAAACATATCACATTTGTATTATTGTGAGTGAATTAATCCCACGATTTGGGCCACAAGGAATCGATTGACACATTGTACTTATCCACCTCTCTCAATGTATAATTGTGATTGGGTGAGTTTGGTTTTAATTTTTCGTTTTTGCAATATTCGCTTTGACCACGAGGCTGCCACACAGCCCCTGATACACATTAGAAATATTCTGGGACTAGATTCTGTTTGAAATTACTTGTTGACCTGCAAAGTTGTAAAATAGACTTTCGTACTATTAGCTCTGTCAATCGTTGCATATCTGTCAGTCATGGAGTAACGTACGTGATACGGGCGGTATACGGTAATGACATCGCTAGAAATAGTCTAGAAATAGTCATATGTGATGCCATTAAGAAGTCACTTTGGCGTATTTCTGGTATGCTCACTCAATTATCATTTTTTCCTGTCATGTATCATTGTGCGCACACTCAAAATGTTACAGGATTGGGGAAGCTTAATAATTGAGTGATCAGAACAATAGAAATACGTCCAAGTGACTTCTACATATATATTAAACAATCCACCAATACATCCTTCCGTGATCTTGTCGGAGTGAAATAATTTGAAGGCTTTCTTCTGCATAAACGATTTCAACACGAGTCGTCATGACCAGTGTGTGACCCTGTTCCTATCTCCCATCCCACTGTTTTAAACATTTAACTTGTGATATATGGAATTAGGGTCAATAGTAAGCCCTTGGGTGACAAGGGACGTCTTTGAAGATGATTAAGGGTGTTGGCTTTTGATCTAGAATCCACATGGCTTAGATTGAGGATGAGACAGAGAATGAGGGGTTTTGATTAGGCGCCTCATAAAACATTCATGCGTAGTGTGTGGGATAAGTGAATAATAACAATTACCACAGCAAATGGATGTTGTACCTTTTTTATCATTTTCTCCAGTGTGTGATACACTGAGGCGTTGTAACGCTGAGCGGTGTTCATTTGCTGGAAATCCATATCAGTAAATGCAGGTTTCTTTATGTAGGAAAATTACATTGTATGTTACTGCGGCTGATTAAATGAAACCGAATATTTGTGTAACATCGCTGATCTTCATAACTGAAAGCATTTGAAATACGATACTTACATATTAAAATCCCCGTAATCTTCTAGTGAGATACACGTGTTGACAGCAAATGTTATGAAACAGAATATGGTCGCTCGCAGCATTTTCTGAAGGAAAAAAGAAATCAGTATATCTTAAAATCTCCCTTAAACCTACTCGCAAAAAAACGTCTGCATGCAACATCTCCCTTATAACCTGTGCGTCTATACTTTCTTAGTAAAATTTGCTGACTGTAAACATGTCGGAATACATCTTGACTGATCGAACACTCTGCATAGTGAAAGCTTTGGGAAGGTTGTATCTGAAACTCAAATTACAGCTGTCTCTCTTGTGGCTCATTTTATATCCATTAACTCGATCGTTAGTATTTTCTCTCAGGTTTTATGTAGGTGGGTTCAGAATATTGGGTACTTTCTTGTTTATATTGTACAGGCACATGCTGCAAACTGTATGTTTACGCTGGACTTGTCCGTCAGGCATCAAAGCATATGTCGATTGTTATTCATTGAGTTAACATCTTATGAAGAATTGTGTTACGTGATCTTAACGTTACTCCACCAACTTCGTAACTATAGCGACCATTGCGTTCAAAGAACTACTTAAACTGCACATACGATTACGCTTTACGTTAGCTTGACTGAATCAACGCTAAAATAATGACTCCATGAAACAGGCAAACCCATCTGCAACCATCCTTCATCTATTTGAGGTTTGGAAGAGACACATACGCCAGACATGCTTGAATATACTGTTTGTTGCAATGCTGTAACACAACATCGGTATCTGGAGGCAAAACCTACTGCTCCGTGGTATCTCAGATTTAACTGCATGAACGGCATTCGCGTACCGATAATCTTTCAAGTCATATTGTTTCATAAAACAAACTATGGCTGAAATATTGCCGATGTGACTTAAAATCTAACTCATAAAACAAACAGAATCTAGCGATCCTTTCACGTTATTCATTTACAACAAAAAAACATAATCTAGAAACCCTTTTCCTTCGTGAAATTACATAAAACAAACAGAATCTTGCAACCCTTTCACGTATGTAACCTACAGTTGAGAACCGCCTTTACGAACATTCGTGTGTCGAATTTACAACTGTCGTGAAGTCAATGTGCGATCCTGACTAATTACGCCCTTGTTTAGGGTCATTTGTCTTCGATAACTCGAAATGACTTGTCAGACTTTGTCTTAATTAGGCGTCCGAGCATGCGTTCCTCGGCTAATGGATTGTCATCATAACTGACTGATGTGGATAGTCTTTTATGCCATTACCCATTGATCCAAATTCGACGTAACACTTTAAATTTTCGAAACAGGTTGCCCGTATGTTAATGAATAGGATTTATCTGTAGGCTTGATAAGCTTTATAAACGTTATGAATTTGTAGTCCCGATTTGTTGCATTCTATTCATGTGACAAGAGCTCTGAGTATCATTACCCCCAAGGTTGTGTTATTTTAATGTCCAGGTGGCCTGCAAAGAGTACTCGAACCGGGCAGTTGCTGATGGATTAAATAGCCAATCAACACTGTCGATGTACAATACAATATATCATCCGTCAGTTGGAAGTCTGAAGTGATCCTCCAAGAGTAATATCCAAGTCCATGGAGCAGGCATTCGTTTTGATCACTTTTACATCATATTGTGGCATGTTCACCGTTGGAAAACCTCTTCGATTTTCTTACTTAATGTAAGCGTATATCAAAGAACTGACGTATACATAATCGTCAACCACTTTACTAACACTTACTTTTGACAATCATAGGTTTCTGGCGTGCCTAAGGGACGCAACTCTGCACAGCGAATCGCGGCGCCTTAGACGACTGGGCCACCCATGCTCCCTCGTCAAAAATAATCATTCCCTTTGTTATACCTTAATTCACTTTAAAGGTTCATGGTTTCTTTAAACCGTCCTCCGTTTCATTACAGTAACTAAGCTGCGAATCTTGAAATGTTCGATCCAGGCGCCATCTTGTTTTCTAGCGGAAGAGTCAATATTCATCACGTGACAGGTCAATGCTGATCATGTGACGAGTCAATATTCGAGGTCAGTGTCAGTCACATGGTTTCGGGGTCTACATTGAAATATATTGTTTCGTCACGTGATGCGGATTAACCGATGAAATTTCAAGAATCTTAATAGAGGTATAACAATAATCATTACTTATCTATGATCCACTCGCTGGTCGTCCTCCTTTTACCTCTATATTGTTCAACTAGTTCGGATCCCGGATAACAATAGAGGTAAACCATGCTTATTGTAAGAGACGACTAAATGGACCGAGCCGTCGAGATCAGTCCCTTGATTGATTGCGTGCCATCGTATCCAAATTGCTCTGATCGATGCTCATGTTGTCAATCACTGGGTTAGCCGGTCCAGACTCCGTCATATTCAGGCTGTCAAACAACAAACAAACTAAACTGTACATTGTTTCAGCCGATTCTTGCGCTGTTTTCTTTTCGAGAATTTCTTTGGTCACTAACTACATAACCAAGAAACAACGAAAGACGTGATATCTGCTAACGAGTATAAAACATTCGGGAATACTCGTTGAGACGGTCAGCAGATCGAACAGTAGTTCTCTTGTGTCCAAATCCTCTTCATGTTATATTCATGACACATGGGCCTCGGTTATGTGAAATGGTTTCAGTACGTCACTCGTAATCACTTTACCCTGACATGATTTTGAAAGCCTGATTCGGTTATCCTAACGAAAGTAGTGAAGGATTTCACTGTCACGCATCAGAACGCTTTTTAAGAGATAATGAAAGAAGTTGCGGTACCAAAGCAAGCTCTCCCCACACCTGAGCAAGAGTTGGCAACCATTAAATGTTAGTTCTGGGGGTTCCTAATCCCTACCCTACCCCAATGGTCGTTCAGAAACCTCTCCATAGACAATGGCTTGGTTTGATGGAGTTAACCCCTTTGATGGCCATGTACAGACTGATACTGTATAGTGGAGTAACACTTCAAGCAATATAATGCTATACTGACCTCATGAGGGGTGGTCAGTCACCACTTAACCGCTAGGTTTGGCGGAAACGAATGGCAACGCACCAACAATATGATTTGAAAACCGAAGAAATGAAGATGATCTAACATAATTAACATAAGCAAAATTCACCACGATGGCCACGACGGATGTCATCCCAACTTTGACCTCTGGAAAGACATTAATCTGCTGTTGCATTTTGTTCATTCTTAAATATTTCAGTGCGTTGGGGACACATCTTTTCTAAACTTTACGTCAGATTGAAAATTAGTTATAAAGGTGGTGCATTCTGTCTTCTAGCCAATGTTTCCGTCGCATAGCATAGGTTGCCAATGGTATCACTGTTACTGTGCTCCAAAATACTTTGTATCACCAACAGCTTGTGGATACGCATGATAATTTAACCCGAGGACTTACAACACCATTGTACTGTTCACATGACCAAGGTTTTTCTTCCATTCATTTAGATTGACATTTAATGTTTTCACAGTTAATGCATAACGGGTGCTACCGGTTTTGTTTCACATGCTCAACAGTTCGCTGACATATCGTGTCACCACTTTACAGTTAATCGAGGGTGTAGGGTAATCAGTTATTCCAGAGTGTAGGTTAATTAGTGTAGTAGTACTGATCCACTCCTGACACCAAAAACTGTAACTAAGCCTCATATTCCTAATATTCTGCTAATATGTACTTATCCTTACCCCTGGCTCTTACTGCTGCCTCTACTATTTGATGCGTCAAATGAGCCATGGTTTTAAAATGTGTTCTCAACACCATCGGTAACAATTACGTGGCTTACTGTATAGACACAAGTTGTCAGTTGGAGTTGAGACCCGAACAGATGCATCATCGCAACACGAGTTGCCTGAAACCCCTACTCACTGGGCAAATGCTGTAGCTGTAGCATCACACCTAAAACACCTAAAGATAAACCAATAAATACAGGGGAGGGATTTACTCATGAAACTGTTCAGTTTGACGTCTCCATGTTGAAGGTGTCATCCAACATGCATAATCTCGCATATGATAGATATATATTATGATATTGTATATAATCATATATAATATACACTATATATTGCAATGATGATGCAGTAAAGGTATTCCACGCGCGCGCACGCGCACGCACGCACGCACGCACGCACGCACGCACGCACGCACACACACACACACACACACACACACGTATGTATGTATTATAACAACCACAACATTAACAATAACAATAATGATAATAAAGTGTGGCAAGGAAGAAGAGGGAGGATCAGTCAGTTTACTTGGGATGCAGAATGCCCATATCAAGGAAACACTACGGGCAGAGTTCAAATGTAGACTTAAGAAAATCTGGAGTTCAGAGTTGAACGCTCTGATTATCCTCATGTGAAGTATGTCAAGACTCATGATGAAAACAAGGCATTTCACAGTTTCCTTTACTCTTGGTGCATGCTCAAAGCACTAACATTACCACACCTGCCATTGGATCAGAGTGCGCTCGATTTCAATTATCAGCTGAGGAGTATACAACCCAAGCTGCCTTGTCAGGCGCTAGAAGGTTAACAGTCACATCTCCATCTCACCCGGGTACCCAGTTTAACTGCTGGGTGAACAGAGGCACATTTCGAACACTTGTTTAAGTCACTTGCCTAAGGAGGCACCACATGTGCTACAAGTGGTTAAGTGTGGGGCAGGACCGAAGCCCTAGAAACTGCCAGGAGTCACTCTCTGATGTTGACGCTGACGTTGACGTTGACGTTGAACTGCGATATGGAGACAGAAGGGGAGAATGACGGAATGGTATAGAAACGAACAAGAATATTTGCAATTCAAATTCATTGTCAATACCAGGCGTGTCGTACTTAAATATGTATGTTCATACAGAACCCGCGTGTAAGAATAGAAAGAATGAATTTTTCAACATTTTAATTTTTTTTCCAAATACACGGCGATATAGTTTCCATTTTAATTGTCAATTTTCCAAGTTTTAATAGTTTGTTATTCTCATCATCTGAATACATATTTGTGCCAAGCGGGACTTCATGGAACACATTTACTTATCTATTTTTTCCAATGACGCATTTGTACAAAAGCACGCTTAATAGTTACTGTTTGGCACTGATGGTATTCGTCTTGCACCTACGAACGAGATGTGTTACTAAACGTACAGTAGTTAAACGACGAAGATCGAATAGAATATAGACCCTTGAAATTCTGTTTTCCCTCAGCAGGCTTTTAAATCTTTTATGCTCACTAGAATTTCACAGGCTTTACATTTCGATTTACATCTGCCTTATGCCTACTTTTCACATTGAAGTCGTGAACGAGTCAATCTCGCTCCGCTCAATTCCCCTTCTTTCTCATCAATAACTAAATCTTAACTAAGAACTCCATATGGTGAGACTTTGGTTTGAATCAGTTAGTGCTGGATAGTACTTGACGATAATTACTGTAATACTCGTTCTGAATTATTTAAAATCTTTGAACACACCTCTGAATGTAGTTAATTTTTTTTGGTTTCACATAGAGCGGTTACCTGGTAGCAATTCTCATGGGCCTCAGAATACATGTAGTGTTCTACATATTCCAAGCGTACATTTAGAAGTGCCTGGCCAAGGCAATATAATCATACGTACAGTTTGCTGCATGTATTTCTTGGAATTTCAATCTCAGTGGAAACTTTGTAAGGATAATTTACATTCACAGACAATAACACATTTGAAAGGATTTTGCAATTTGTGTCAGAGCAAAGAAAACTTACTTTTGCTATGTCAGCTGAATTGTATTACCTCGTAGATAGTTTCCAGCGGAAGAAGGGGTTGAACGAACATTCCAGCTGTAAATGACAATAGTTTATATATTTATTAATACCTATTTCGAGAGGTTATGTACTGTTATAGTCGGATGTGTACGGGATAATTCATAAACTTAACCTGAAAAGCGAAACCTGTTTGACTGATTACAAGCTCTGTAATCGACGTACAATGTAGCAGTCATCAATCACACTCGAGCTACTCAGTTGGGAGAAAATTCCAATGTAGCTGTCACCTAAACAATGAAAACAATGCAATTGATTTTTTTGTATTGCTTTACGTTCAGATAAGATGATGAACTTCTATTACATGTAATGTATCGTTACATGGACGGTTCGGTGAACTGTATTGAGTTCTCTTCCCTATAATATTAAGTTATTACTAGTATACTGTATGTAGGTTCATAATTCATAGCTTGTAATATATGATACAAATGTTCAGTTATCATCATATGATTCAGGATATTTGAGTGAATGAGTGAGTGAGTATGGTTTTTACGCCGCTTTTAGCAATATTCCAGCAATATCACGACGGGGGACACCGGAAATGGGCTTCACACATTGTACCCATGTCGGGAATCGAACCCAGGTCTTCGGCGTGACGAGCGAACGCTTTAACCACTAGGCTACCCGACCGCCCCTCAGGATATTTGAGTCATTATATGTACATATACCTAGGTTTCCTATTTTTGGGTGTTACGACTGCAGCAGCTTCCAGTATACTTCCAGGTTAATTGCTTGCCCTTTCACTGCTAAAGTGCTACAGTTCTTCATTAATAATTGGGATATCCACTGGGCATGATTAAATTCACGACCGAAGATCAGTTATGATCATGAATGACACGCTATTTCAACGTTTGATGTGAAGGTGAGACAGTGTGACAGCACCATCTGATGTGACCTTATCTAATGTTCTGATTTTTAAAAACTTTATTCATGCAATAGCTCTGGACAATTATGACTTTGTAAATTATTAAGAGCAATTTAACAGTTACACGTTGTACGTAACAAGGTATTTTCACGGAGTTTAATCATGTAGGAAGCAGGTTAAGATGATAAAGATAACATAATTGGGATGCTTCAATTGAACACGTCTTTGGCTCCGCAAATAAGTGTGTCTAAAGGTAAATATAAGCTTCCGATCAGAGTTGTATGCATGTGCCTCAAACTAGCGTAACTGAATTTATGCTGAAAATTTCCGTGGAAAGGTATTGATTGCCATAGCTATGCCACTTCTAACTAATGCAATAATACGTAATAGGCTTTTGTATAAACTTCATACAGACCACTAGCTGGTGACTCCTCAGTCATGGTAACCCTTCTGTCAATTAGGCTGAATGGTAGGTCTGGCAATCGAGTTTGTTATGAAAAAATAATCAGTGAAAAAGCAGTTCGGAGTCTCGCTTATTCTGCAGCTCCTGGAAGGAGTCCTGGAAATTAATGAGTCGAACTTCGGATGAAGGTGTGAACGATCCAGTTGATGTTTTATTCAAGGGCACGTCACTCAGTGCTTTACAGCGACTTCTGGGGGAGACATTTGATCAAACAGGATTAAAAGAAAATTTGTTTACAGCTGATATTGGCATATCGTGACATACTGATTTTATTTCAAGTGCCAAATCGATATTTCATGTTAAAGTTAATTAACACAGACAACCAAATAACGCTTTTCAGCGTTTAGAATAGTTTATTAACGCTCTTGGCGTTGGAAGTACTTTTTCAGAAAACGATATTTTATATTTTGCACGGAATTTGATACAACTGTCAATCATATTATACCCGATAAAACAAAGCATGAAAACCGTTGTTTTTCTTTCTTAGATACCATTGTTAGATTTTACCTTGGAATACGCTAAAAATGCAATAGAACTGTGATATTAATGTGATTACTACTGAAAACCTGGCAAATGGTGTCAATTGTGGACACAGGGACGGAATTTCGATAATTGATACCGATACATTCCGATGATAATTAACTAAAACGACAGAAACTATTTTTCACGTAGGAACCATCTTCGGGTTAGCCTAGAGAACTACAGCGTTTCAAATAGAATTAAACACCGTTGTGTCGATCTTTGATGTGTCGAACTGACTTTTGTGTCGAAGTAAAAGATTGGTCCCTGCGTATGCCTAATTTCTTCATCCTTTTCAGTTGTGTCGAACCTAGGACAAGCTTCGGAACACACTCGGATGTGGATCATTTCAACATCTTACAATTATGCACTCATTTGGACAATGGTAGGTAATAATTAGGATATATGAGAGAATCTCACAAAAACAATTGCATGTCAAAGACGATACGGTTACATTCAGAAATAGCGATGTACATTGTAGATTTCTTCTTCTTTTTCAGTATGAATAACCAAACAGATCTAGACTAGATGATGCATCGTACTGTCACAATGATGTCAAAGCGTTCATTCATTTTTCTTTTGGTTGGCTGCTTGAATATATATTTGATCAGATATGTTGTGCTTGGTTGCCCGCCGTAGACCTCACTGGTAAGGTCTGATATGAAACAATGCCCATATCTACCCAGATCACCATTTGGTTCAAAGTTACGTATGGGCATATATTTATCACGGTTACTGATTATCGTGTTTAGATGTTCATTGCATGTTCATTACTTGTTCATTGCATGTACATTGTATGTTTACTGCATGTTCATTGTATAATTATTCATTTTTCATCTACCTGTTTGTCAATTTCATCATAGCCAATGTACTCATCCTTTTCAGGCATGAATGATCAATAGCAACATTATTGTTATCAACCCAATTATCCCTGATATATCTAATATTGATGATCTGATGTGACCTGTGATCATGTCTGTTTCAGCACGATAGCTTCTGCAAAGTCTGACCCACTTCCAACTCATTAGCTAATTGAGACATCTTCGCGAGTATATAAACAACTACACAAGCCTCTCGGTCCGTGCATGTAACAGGATTATGGCAACAGTCAAAGTTTTACGAAAGAAGGTTTGGAGTTCATGCTAGCTTTAACAACATGTACATGAATTAAATATCAGTTTCCTTGCGAACGTGAACTTTAAAGAACCCAATTAAACCTTGTAGATTATAAGAGATTTCAGGAACGCATGCTTATATTTTTTCGTTCACATCAGTTATCGGTTCTGAAGTTCCATTATCGAGAACGTGATTGCAGTTTTGAAGGCACGCTATAAATCAAAATTTAATCATTTAAACATGAACAGAATAATAATTCACCAAAATTGCAATATCAAACATTCTCTCAGTTAAACAGAACATATCATGGGTAAATATTGAACGACAAAAGAAGTATTTTGCATGTGTATGAATATCATATAGTCCCAGGCTATGGAGAGTGTTCAGAGAGTGATCCCAAAGCCTGCTATGAACAAGATTGTTTGGCATCACAAACTGCGGGATATAGTATCATTTACTACTGACAACGATCTGTGAATGTACATATAATTACAAGTTGAATGCAAAATGCCAACAGTGATAATGAGTAGCGTAATTGTCATCACAATATATTACTAAAGTATCTATCATAAGGCTACTTTTTATAAGTAAACCAGAACTATATAGACGATAAATATCGCTTATCTATGACGAAAAGAGTGTTCATATCGTTGATTCATATGACAATGAAATGAATAGGTAGAGTTCTTGGGTTCGATGGGCATTACACATGCATACATTCAATTCACGTTTACATGTCAATATAGTGCGAGTTCTTTTCCTATGTCTGGAATGGAAAGTGAAAGCGCCGCTTGCGCACATTATTCAACTCAAGTATTTCTCCGTGCTCTAAGACATATAGAGGCCTCGATGCTTGTACCTTATCAGGGTATAGAAACAGTTAATTGTACCTTTAAGTTGTCGTTAAAGAGCTGTCACTTGACCTCAGTCTATTACATTATATGCCACATCCAATGGTCGTACCTCGTGTCACATCATATATCCTTGCTTGTACCTTCAATATGTCACAGTTACGTATGACCTTGAAGCGAAATAATCGTGTTTTTTTTGTTGTTAAAAGTGGCAAAAAAACCCAAAACATTTATATGCCCTTCCACGGATACGGTAAAGACGGATGTATTAAAAAAGGCAAATTCCCGAAAACAACATGCCCATAACAGAAATATAAGGAGAAACAGGATAAGTGGTGGGGGAGACTATTTAATTAGTTTTATATTATAAGTTTATTATGATAAAATCAAAAGCCCAGTCAGGACGAATATCGGACAGGAAAAATGCAAAAGGAAAGCTCATGCCATCAGCTCGAAATAATATTTATGTTTTAATTATACAGCTGATTGAAGCAGTGGACGATAACCAGTTCTATGGTGGTGTTAACTGACTTAATAGCATATGATCAATCATGTAAGAACTGATGTCAGTTACAAAGCATTTGCTACTGAGATGCCATGTTTGAAATGTTTGCTTTATCGAACAGTTTCTTGTTGTTTCACAGCCTACAGAGTTGAGTTGAAACACAACGAACACTTGTCATGTTTGACAGAGATTGATTACAATTTCAATTGAGAGATTGAGGCTTTGCCTTCTACAAACAGCACTAACTATCTTGTAAAACGAGCAGCCCTTCTGCAGCTTTCTTGTTATTGTCATGGGAAAATCACCCATCATCGTCTGGC
This sequence comes from Haliotis rufescens, assembly GCF_023055435.1. NCBI lineage: Eukaryota > Metazoa > Mollusca > Gastropoda > Lepetellida > Haliotidae > Haliotis > Haliotis rufescens. The sequence goes on along the minus strand of NW_025963779.1, from coordinate 50,629,397 downwards.
ACACTGAATACAATTGGTAATCGCAAAACACTGAGGATAAACATGATCATGCTATTTTTGTTCCATATAGGCTACATGTGTTAAAACAATATTTGTATAAGTGAATGGAAAGACGATGTACATTTGCAAATCAAGGTCTTGTAACGCTGATTGTGTTAATGAGATCGGAAATCTCATCCTGTGACGCTTTGTTTTCATTGGCGTCAAACATCTTCACAGTGCTATAGTTCGAGACAGTGCAATTTCGTACACCACGAAGCAAATTATCCCATCAGATCTCAAGCGATGAGGGTTACAATGTGCACATGTAGGTTATACCGCCATCTAGGCGAGGAAATGCACTTTAAACCTGAGGTTTTAAACACATAAACAGCTCTCTGACTTTGCATTTCTGTCGTGACAGGATCATTCATCAACAATGGGTAGTGTTGTTGAATGAGAAATTTCTTAGAACACTTCAAGATGAATCAGTGTCAAAGCACACCCATCTCATCTTCATATTTCATGGCATACATCCCCACGCTAAACACTGGCCATGGCCTCATACCACATGCTTGTACACAGAGGCCTGGTGCCTATTCATTGGGATGTTAGCTCATAGACAACCAGGTCATAACTACGAGATAGGCAACTCCTGATTAGGAATAGGGTAACTCGTTAATATGCGATAAATGAGTTATGATGAAAAACGGCTTTAAACAGTTGATTTATAAGTGGCACTTACTGACTTCCCTCGATAAGTCATTGAGTGCAATCATCACGTTTATGAAACCACCCCTTGGGACCAATGAAAAGAAGTATGTCTAATAATGTTTTCATACTTGAAAAGAATAAAATATGCATGCAAATACTCCCTGCAATGGTCCTAGGTACAATATTTTCTTTTGTATTCATAAATAATAGATTACAGAGCAACTCTTCATCAAAAGTGTTTACATAACAAAGTTTGTATAAAAAACATTTTCTTTTGATCGATATGGGACTGTTTTCCTTAGAAATATACAATATGCACATGAGTGTTTATCGAAGGTTGTTATTGTGTTGATGTCGGTTTATTCAGAGTGGAGTTGCTCTTGGGATCACAAAACTGTCAGAATTCGTATTTAGACAGATTTTGGATGACAAAGAGATCGTTTTATGTCAATATATAGGGGCTGTGCCGAGACCACCACTTTTTGTCAGCTTGGACACAATGACGGATAAAACACATAACAGATCACTTAGAGTTTACTGTAACTCAATGAGGTTATTAGGAAACAAGAAAAGATACTTCTTACATATACCAAATGAACCATTCATTTAAACTTGCACAGTTACATTTAAGGGCAGTCGGGCTAGGTAGGCACTGTCGGTTAACCATTACCCACAGAGGCACGGCTATGATGTGTCTGTAACATTAAGTGAAATATGCTAGCTAGACACTGTCGCTATCAGTAACATTAAGTGAAATATCCTAGCTAGGCACTGTCGGTTATCCATTATCCACAGAAGCACGGATATGATCATGATGTATCAGTAACATTAAGTGAAACATCCTCGCTAGGCACTTTCGGTAATCCATTACCCACAAAGGCATAGGTTGCAGTATGCTACCTGGGAAGTATCGGATAACCATTCCCCACAGAGACACGGATATTATATATTAGTAACAGCGAGGGCAGTATGCTACCTAGGCACCATCGGATAACCATTCCCCGGAGAGGCACGGATATTATATGTTAGTAACAGCGAGGGCAGTATGCTACCTAGGCACCATCGGATAACCATCCCCCGGAGGGGCACGGATATTATATGTTAGTAAAAACGAGGGCAATATGCTACCTAGGCACCATCGGATAACCATCCCCCGCAGAGGCACGGATATTATATTATTAGTAACAACGAGGGCAGTATGCTACCTAGGCACAGTATGCTATCCATTACCCACAGAGGCGCGGATATGATGAGTTACGGATGTTTAATAATTCCCTTTGCAAAGTACATATATGCAAAGTCTTTGATAGGCATTTAGAAAAACACTGAAAAAAGGATTACACGCCAACGGAAAATGTCCCAACAATTCCTCCCCAAACCCAGGTGGTTGCGTGTCATACAACTGTGGACACAAATCTACATTGGAGAGACTTCACGCCCCATAGCCACCTTAATGAAAGAGCACCAGGCCTCTTTTGACAAATCTTACATGAAACCTGCCCTTTCGGAACATCTCATAAAACATCCTGACCACCATGTTTCATTTAATTGAATATAAACATATTCAAATCACGATGGCATTGGTATATGTTCTCCAAACAAAGACACCTTCTCCCAAACCACCATATTTCCTGGAAACACCCCATGATTCTCCAAACCAACATCGGTCAAAGGAAAAAGGGGAAACATCAAGAAAGCAAGGAAATCCAAAATAAAGAAGCTAGCCATTAATAAAGATCAAGTAATCTACCTACCCAGTGTGAACTCCACTGTGCTATAATCACATCATCAACTACAATGGACATCTTGATAGCCTTATTGCTTGTGTCACAATAACCAGCACCTTGTCATCACTACACCTTCAATGTACTTAATTGAATCCCATCCTGTTAATCCCATCCGCATCGTTATTATATTGTTATCTTTGTACATTAATCCTACCGAAATTGGTTTGTCATGAAATAGTTATCTTTGCATATTCATCCCACCTTGTGTTATGCAAACACGACTCCATGCACCATGGACTTCAGCATTCCCATGATCGAGGAAGAAGTAGCTCTGAAACGTCATGACAAAGAAATTCAATAAAAGAAGTTGTTATCCATAAAAAGTGTCATGTATTCAAGTACATAGTTCTTAAATTCACGCTGTCCCTTAGCAGGGTGAAGGATGATTCGAAATGACGCCATCAAGTTGTCGCCACGCCATCGGCGGTCCCACGAATACACGAATTTATTAGCAGTCACAATATCTTGGCATGGGTGATGTCTTTAAAATGTGTAGGCAATACATGTACGTGATCTAATCTAGACTTGTATTGTGTTTGAGGCTATTTCTGAAACAATCAATGCGTTCTATTCTTGAACATGAACCTTTCAAGGAAAATGCCATACACCCAATATGTTTAAGTGAAATGTACATTTTTACACTCAGCATCTTTTGATGTATATGGATATAATTTCAGTCCTGATTAAATTACTGTTTGATCTTTTGCAAGTGTTAATTTGAGGGTAGTCATGAAATATTAAATTGACAATTGTGACCGTATCAAAAGTTGAAAGGAGTTCCTGGAGCGGAATACACGTTTCGCCCTTTGTTGTTTTGACATATGTGACAAAACATTGATGAACAGATATATGTGGCTCAATTTGAGCAGCCACTCTACAAAAGATTTATTTCCTTTTCCATATGTCTCTGTAAACTTTGATCTGGTTTCTGTGTTGATATTTTCGACGTTAATGACTCATCACTTTTGCTTTATTCCCTGGACGATCATCACAACAGCTGGCTACTGATCAATATAGATACCTAATGAATGAATCTTTCTAAAATATAAAACCATTTCCATAATCAAAAAAAATCTCTACTCAAAGCAGAGTCCATTGTACGATTTCGACTATATCTTGAGCACGTATTTATGAATCACTATCAATTGTTCAAAATGTTCGTGGAAAGGTGAGGGTATCCTGTCCAATCAGGGGCACCTGTCACAAACACATGCGAGGGCAAGTCAGTTGTTTAACTGAAACAACACGGGGAGATATCATAAGTCAAAATAGGGAATTGCATAGAACATTATTTTTGTCACTGATGCTTCAAATTTAGAAATTTTCTCCACATGTCCACCATGAAACGTCTTGAAAGCCTTACAGAAGCCTTAGATGTAAAACCTCATCAAAGAACATTTGAGCAAGAGTCGTATGACGCTCAAAGAAATCTTTGAGAAGAGCATGCTCGATAATATACTTCAAAACTTTTGTAATGTAGACACCAAACGCTGGAGCTGAAGGAATTATCGTTCGAGATGAATAGAAAGTTAACAGATCAGCTCGATGTACTTACATGTCCATCCTACATTCCGGAGAGCGTAAGGTCCGGGGTTCTATCCCCGGCCGCGTCATACCAAAAGACGTTAAAAGATGTTACTTGTTGTTACCCTGCCTGGCGCTCGGCATTAAGGGGCTAAAACAAGGACTGGTTAGCTCGGAGTCAGTATACTCTGCCCGAGTTGGGTATTCATGGTAAACTGCGTCATGGTACGTACCTGAGTGGGCTAGCACTTTAAAATCGGAGAAGCCACACACAGACGTGCCGCTATATAGGTGCAATACTCTTGGACGTGACATTTAACCCCATTTAACCCCATTTACCTCCATACATGAGTTCTTCCTGCACCGTTTCTTCAGATCCAATGATCACAACTATTTCTGTCATTATCAACTGCTCTTTGTCCGCCGGTACGTGTGTGCGAGCGAGCGGAGGAGTGAGTTATTTAATACCGATTAAAAAAAAGTATGTGAGTTGATGTGGGAGGAAATACTGAACGTCCGAAGGTTTAGAGATTCACCACTTTGGTGAAACCAACGAGCATGGGTATAGTGCTGACAAACCTAAAGCATAATCATGGCAAATCTGCTATGTGAACGCCCGAGCACAGGATTCTGGCACGCAAAAGGTACACTACTCTGCAGAGCGAATTGCGACGCTTTAGACGACTGGTTCAAAGATAAGTCAGTGTAATAAGCGAACCGAATCTCAAACATTCAAATGAAAGAAATTGGCACGTGATCTGGAATCATGACAAAGTTAAGGGCATTAAATCTATTAAATATGTAACGTAATGTTTCAATTGCCTGAACAGTAATATCGAAAGACTTAAAGAATGTGCCCTTCTTGTTAAGACGATTGTTACGCAGCAGTTGATAATAAACAGAGCATAATTATTTATTGATTTTGTAGAATATGCATATTTCCTTAACAACAGTGCAACAATAATGCTCTCTTGGTCGATCGGTTGGTGGTAAAAATAACGGTGAACTGGAGTAATTATTGTACATAATGTATGCTTGGGACATTATCGAGATAAAACGCACAAAAAGTGCTCGGATTAATTTTCATTTTTATGCTTTTATATCGGTTTTCATTATTCCATTACAAGATAACCACGATGAATATTTGATACATAATGATAGCGTACAATTTCAGATTGAAACTAATAAAACTGACAAGTTGAAGAAACACATGAGCCCACGATAGGAGATCCATACGTATGTTCATCTGACAATTCAAATAATGTTAACGACATATCGTTTCTTTTTTATATAATTTTAATGCAAAACCACCTGAGAAAATATTAGATATCATATTTCCCTATGCTGTATTACATTCTTTTATTTCCGCGCAACATGATGGAGTTGCCAAGAAACAAAATTAATGGACACAAAAGTATATAAGATAGTGTTTTACTTTGTAATGCTTTAAGGAAGTTATACCAAAAACATTGTCTTCGATGTTTGAGAGCTAATTATATCTCGATCATGAAATGCTCATGTTGTGTCCTTCAAGGCATGTCGTTGGGTACGAATATTACACCTAGAAAGGGTATTTTCAAACTCTGGCATACTAGATACCAGCATCCTGAATGATAACGCGAAACACATTGACGGATTTGGTGTTCCTCGTGTTCGACTGATCAATTCAGTTTTATTAGCAAATATTTGGTTAGGCAAATATCAAATTTCCATGCTTTCACTAGTGAACCTGATTTTCACATGAACAGAGATGGATACATGTCTGATGTAAAGATAACCCAAGTTGCAAACTCAGTTATCATTGATTAGTATACAATATATATATATATATATATATGATATTGACTAAAACTGAACTTGGAAAGGTTTCCACGCATACACAGATATAGAATGAATTTGAAGCACTTTCGTCTTGTAGGTACGCCATATTCATAACCATGATATATAAGCCTGTCCAATTGCAAAGGTCACTCCCATAACGCAGAATAAGGTTATAACTGATACTTCAGCAAAATATTTAATACCGAATCAGATGTATTTGGACAAATTTCAACTCACGATTGATATTATATTCATATAGGTCAGTTATGACACCGCTAAAATATAATTTTTTCGATTAACTTCTTTCTTCCATTTTGTCTGGACAGTTTTTACATGTGTCAAGGGTACGGGTGTGCGTTTTACACTTTCGACCTCTTCCGTGGTGTAGTGGATTGGGCATCTGCCCAGACGTCGGTTCGACTTCCAGGCCGTGACATGCCAAAAGACATAAAAGATGGCACGTGATGTTACCCAGCCTGGCGCTCGTGCATTAAGGGATAAAGCAAGGATTGCCCGGCTCAGAGACAGTTTATTGTGTCTGAGCGGCGTATCCATGTTTAACCGGTCGGCTCGGAGTCGGTATAATATGTCTGAGTGGGGTATCCACGGAACCTGGTACATGGTTTATGCACGTCGCGTTGGAAGTGAAATAATCTTGAACATGACGTTAACGCCATTGCACCTCACCACTAATGCTTTGATATCCCCAGTTACTGTAGATAACAAGTAATATTGTACATGTTTTGTACCTTCAACCATTTGATCGTAACATTATAGGTAGTATTACCTAACGAGGGGACCGTCATGGAAACACATTATTATGGCGGAAGTCGAACACCTTACCTGATGGTTGCTGGTTAATGTCGGGAGTGCTTTATTCAGCAGTGTATTAAAAATTAACATCGTCAGTAAATGCGCTATCATGCCACTGGATTGTCTGATCAAGACTCGATTGTTTACAGGCCACCATGGTATGACGGAAGTACTGTTGTGCGGCGTCAGGCAACAACACCTTACTTTTTTATGCAAACTGTGTGAATGGCGGGTGATGCCTGTTGTACGGGACGACATGCTCATTCATTTCGCGAACACCTGGTGTTATCAGTGATTTTCATTGTGTCATTCATATATTTGTCAACGCTATGTTGCCTTTTACGCCCAATGGAATCTGTTTCGGAAGATTATTCTTTGGTGTTGACGTATTATATTTAAAAGTTTTGTTTGATGTTTAACGCCGCACTCAGCAATATTCCAGCTATATGACGGCGGTCTGTAAATAATCGAGTCTGGACCAGACAATCCAGGGATTGACATCATGCGCATCGATCCACGCAATCGATACAATGACATGCATCAACCAAGACAGCGAGCCTAACCGCCCGATTCCGTTAGTCGCCTCTAACGACAATCACATTCGCCTTTTACAGCAAGCATGGGTTGCTGAAGATCTATTCTTCCCCGGATCTTCACTGGTCAAGATATTTGTGATGACACGCAAACAATCAAGTCACCTCGGCTCTCACATACCATGTTGTTGGTGGGAATTCTTTTTTTAACTGGAATCACCACGCGGTCCGTGTTTATTACCTGTCCATTTGTACGTATTATGCAAATTCAATTCCGAGATACAGATACGTACATGTACCCAATACACATTTCTTTTTTTCTTTTTTTTCCTCACCGTTATGTATTTCGAGATTCGTGAGGCATGACAATCGAGATCGACGGAGTCTACAGTAATCGGATGATGTAATGACTTGACTTACATAGATGATTCAGGGTTTCCAACAAATGCTCTTATTACAAAATGTACCATTTTGCCATGGATAATGACGTTGTTATCACGCGACCCAGCAAATTTTATATTTAACTCCATGATAATAAACGAATACGAAGTATATAACATCGTTTGAGTGTGTGAAGGAGGATTTTCACAATATCCAGATTTGCCAACACGGCCAGACACCAACAGTAAGGGAATACCTTACATAGTGTTTTATGTCTGTGCAGGTGGGAGAGAAAACCTCATTGGTGTCCACTTACAGACGCAAGACACATTGAGTAATTCTTTTAGTATTGACAAACGCAATTCTAGGCAGAGGCACGCGATGTCCAAATTAGATTAGTTGGTTAAATTTCTCTAAGGCCAGAAGACACACTAACTTGATGTCGTCAGCAGATAAATGTCGGATGTGTGCTGGTGTGAAGAATTCAGATCTTTCAGTGGCTAATTTTCAAAATATTCATCATTGAATTTTGACTGACATTTCAATATTTATGAGACATCAAGTGAGATATCTAAAGCTCATGATCACTTTATAAATTTCCATAACAGAACTTTTTTTTTTACCAATCAATATCAAATAATGATCATGCCAAGCGTATCCTGTCCCACCTGTGTGAGCTGTCACAAACACAAGCAAAGGCACATCACACATTACTAACTTATTAACTTGCTTTTGACTTCCTTAGGCTTTGGATACCGTAAGGTTGATCAAACAACTTGTGAGCAAGTCTTATGATGTTCGTTGAAACCTTCGAAGACTTGATATAATTACTGTTTAAAATAACAAACCTGTTTGTTATAACGCCTACAGACATGTTATTTTGTGGATAATAAGCTGCAGACAACATTCATGAGAGTGGTTTAAGTAAATGGGAAAGAACCCCATCAATATATAGTATCTGGCGAATCATAAATGCATATTAATATACTCATTAACGAAGTCAACATAGAAGTTATATACGTATTCGAAATCGATATCTCCTTAAAATATATGAGATTTAGAAAATGACCTTCCATTCAGCAGGACTTATCTATTATTTGTCCTTTGTGAAATCTCTTGCCTTGGCTGGAGACATCAGCACACTCAGGTTATTATTTGAACGGCATCACATTAAACCACATGTCACGCCATGAACACTGGATGACATCAGCTTAATTATTTGCGACAATGCGACATGTTAAAAACGCAAAAGTTATAATTCAATGAGAATTGCACCGATAGCCGTGCCCCTTTTGGTAATATCTACGAGTAATTAAATACCAGTTTAAGTCATTAAATGTGATTTCAACAGTTCTAGGGACGGCGATATAATTAATTCGAGCTACGTGAATTAGTTGTCCGCAATATACGTGCAATATCACGGAAACCTGTAAGAGAACCGCGCCTGGACTTCTGACTGAAACCATGAGCATTGACCATGTCATTCACATACAACACAGCCAAGCCACAGAGCTTGACCACCCGATCCATATCAGTCGACTCTTACGACAAGTAATCCAGGAAACCCCACTGGTGCAACTGACACTAAGAGCCAAACATGATAAAGGCATTACTATTTTTGTTAACTGAACATGTCGCTGCATAATACATTTTACTGCACATTAAAACATGTACCGGAGGTATCAAACTACGTATCATGGCAATCAGACACGCAATCTTGTTCTGGCTGCATTTGCAAGTACTTAATTTAGTCCTTTAAACAAATGTTATAATGTTTGAATTCTAGTCCTTGAGCGTGAACTGGCTTTACGCCGCTTTCACCCATATTCCGGCAATAGCACATCAGGGGATACCTGAAATGGACATCACACATTGTAGCCCTGGGTGAAATCAATTAAATTCTTTCTTATCTTTAAGCTTTACAGCTTACCAGTGTATTATTAAAAAACAATCAACAGAACAAATAATTGATACAGTATACAGGACGTGGATACACGTTTCGTGGAGAGCATATCATTACCAAAACATGACATTTGTTTCGCATTTTTTATAATAGGAAGGTCTACAAGTTTAAATGCTGATTTGTTTCCAGTAATATTGTTTGAGAAACGTGGACATTTTAGTGTAAAATGAAATTCACCTTCTATATAAGAAGGGCAATGAGGACAATTTCTATCACAAAGTTCTGAACATTTGTACCTTCCAGTTTCCATTACAAGTATATGAGAAGAAAGTCTAAATTTGGAAATATATTTTCTGTTCAAATCAGGTATGGAATCAAACCCACTGCTTCAGCGTGAGGACCGAACACTTTAGCCACTATGCTAACCAATCGTCACGATGACCAATATATAACCAGTGGAAACCACAACGAACCGTAGAGAGTGTGGAATAATGCAAATGACCTTGTTGATCTTATTGCACAGAGAATACAAATCCTTCCTCTATAACCCACGGAAGACATATTGCATAAAATCCAAGGTTTAAAGAAGTGTCATTTCCTCTGGTATGGGTTTTTGAATGGTTACTTTCTTTACAATGCAAACAGCTAGCATATCTTCTTAGATGTCCGAAAAACCAATTAACCAAGGATATAGCGAGGCTGTCAAAAGTTATGATATGTTTACGCCAGGTTCTGTTTTTAATGTTACTGAATCAATATAAAACTTTCAAATGTCGCCATATGTGAAAGAGACTGATCAAGGCTTTTTAGCAACGGAGACATCTTGTCTCCTTGTTAATACCAAACACAGATGAAACAGGCAGTACACCAGGTGCAGATTAATATTCCAATTTTCACAGTCAAGATAGTTTTCCATGTTCGACGGATGCAAGATTTATAAATTTTATCTGGATTAAATATCGTACCATTTCGTTTTAAATATTGCAGAAGTGACAAATTTTATTAGCTGAACTATAGACTTTCCTGGTTTTTTTTGTCTGAACATTCCACTTTATGGAATATCGTGCGTGCAAATGTCATGAAAATGGAAAAGTGACATCTGATACAGCGCTTTGTTCAACTGACATGCCACTTTAACTTTTGTTGAGGAATATCAATATGAAAGCTTTTTAATAACGATGCAAATACGTATTTATATATTGTATTCACCATTTAAGAAAGTAAATCAGTTTTATCACATGAAAGAATAGGTTTCTCGGCTAGAATTGGTACCTGGTAGGATGGGTTGGTAATGTAACTGTTAAGATTATAGCACCTCACCGTAATTGGGATACAAGCGTGACATTTCGAAAGCAACGTCCGCATATTTGCCATGTTTTTCCTGAATCTTGTCAATCACATTAGTGTCAAAAGGGACAGAACAAATCAATTAATGTGAATGAATTCATTTGAATTTTCAAAAAGGACAAGATCAGGTTTGTTGGCCTTGATAGATATGTGGCTGTATACGGATCTATTCCAAAGAATTTTGCATTTATCGTTTTCCATGCCCTCTACCATGGATGGACCTCTGTGTCAAAACCACACGCATGGCGAAGACGGTAATAAAAGGATCGAGCCACTCCATACTGTGTTTGTGCCAAAGCTGGGCTTCCACTGAAAATAAAATTTATTGCATAATCTACATTTCATATTTACATTTTGATGCAAAATCACACATTGGCGGTTTCGCGTGAGAAGTGACTGGTCCTGAGAAACATACAGAAAGCCTTCGGATTCACTTTTTTAGGCCAGCCGACTTCATCCAAGAGTAGTACTCTGCAGGGTTGCTTATCTCCTCAACACACTCGATGCAGTGGTAGTTCAGATAGCTTCTCCTTAAGGTCAGTCTGGGCTGATTTAATATGGCACTTCGCATGGTTGTTTCTTGCTTCATCAACATTGCTATTAAGATCATGTCCCACATCCTTTGTTCGGTGAAGGAAGCTGTGGAATGCCTTGTTTTCACCATGAGTCTTGATATGCTTCACAAGAGGATCATCCGACAAATAAATGTGTGAGGGTGTCAATACTCTGAATTTCTTGATTGGTCCAATCAACAACACAAACAAGAATACGAAAGGACGGGGGCAGCATAAGTATTTGTGGCCTTACATTCCACGAGATGGTCAATAACCCCTCCCCGAAGTAAATGGACTGATCTTCACTCTTCTGTCTTGATACGTTTCAGATGGAGACTGTTGCATTTGTCGAGTCCAAGGGACATGCCAATATCATTAAAAAAAAGACTCGACAAAGAGAATCTGTTTCTGTTTCCATTGGCAATAAGTTCAAGGTCATCCATGTAAAGGAGGTGAGTGAGGGCTTTTGGGGACCTGTACTGAGGAGGTCGAGGATGATAACCTTACTTTTTGCTAAGCCAAAAGCCAAAAGTCACAACCTGCCCCTGAGAATACGTCTCAAGTTGATTTGAAAAGCAATTCATCAAAGACTTTAGTAAAACAAGTAGTCGCTTGAGGAAGTCAACACATTCCAGTGACTTCAAAATCAATTCGTGAGGTACAGAATAATAAGCTTTTCTGTAGTCTCTCCAACACATTGAGAGGTTACGGTGGTAACATGTTTTAGAATTTTCAAGGATATTTTTCTGAAATAGTAATTGATCCTTACTACAGCAACATCCCTTTCATGCATCTTTCTGCTCCATATAAATATATGTCATTGGAAGCGCAGAATGATGACACAAGATCAGTAATTAATAAGACACCCAGTGAATATTTTGTATTGTGTATTCAGGCAAGCAATATGGCGGAAGTGTTTAGGGTCAGTCAAATCACCTTTCTTTGGGAGAAGTATTCGACCTTTGCACAACCAAGGCAGAACATCCACTGTATACACAAGAAAATTTAAATAGTGAAATAATGGCGTTTGGATACACGGGAACAGTTTCCAAGACCTGTTTCCAATACCATCAGGCGCCGTATTAGATTTGAACTTTTTAATTTTCAGGCAATCGGATGTAATGAAACACAACAATGGTGACTTTATTTTGGAACTTGGGGTTCATGCAAGGGCGCCTGACGAGGGTTGGCAGTTAGCTCACCAGATTCACGGCACATATATATAATTTTAGTCGCGGGAGCTCGTCCCGGATTATTTATGTGTCAGGTATCCATACCTTTGCAATGACCTTGTCCCAATGCTGCTTCAATAATTTGCCATTTACTCGTGGTATATCTGGCCGACCTGTTACTTTCGCACACTCAAGAAGTGTGGACGTCAGTTGGTGCGTCCAAGGTAGTTAGCCAACGGGGATAAAAACTGTATCCTTTGGGAGTAATTTACAGATACATATGCACTTTATATAAAAAAAATCAGTGACGGTCTTTTGGCCATCGAGTCTGAATTGACCATCAAAATCGAGACAAATTAAATGGCTCATTGTCACCAAAAAAATAGTCCAAGATACGCAAAATCAGTGACTAACTGGGGCGTAGCTGAGGCCTTTATATGTGTTGGCATCATTGGATACATAAATGGCGAAACTTTTTGCGAGAACGTTGGGGGTATCGGTTTCCATACCTGTGCTTGGAGACAACATTTTCCCGAATAAAAAGTTATTTAAAGTAGTTTTAATTGGTCGAAATATATCCGAAATATTACTTTTCAACAGTTTCATCTTGTCGCTGTTTTGGTCAGCTGGCTTTATTTCGTATCGTTTTGACAATGCGACATGTCCAGTCAGACAAACGTGATATCATAGACTAGAGTAACTTCCCATTGGCCAGAAATTACTCTTGCGGGCGGACCGATGGGCTGACACCGAAGGCTATTAGCGACAAAGATTAGATTGCTTTAAAAGTTACCTTGAAAAATCATGCATAGGCAATTATCATTTTGTCTACATGGTCGCTATACCACTGTCCAAAATACAAGTTTCACTTGGAACCATGTCTTCGACTGACAAAACATGGACCTTGTGACGTAATATTTTAACGCATACGTTTCAGGAAAGTTTAATATGTTCAGGTAATGTGAGAGATGAGAATATTCTTTTCGTCGATAGATTAAGGATGGCACAATATCATGATAAAGAGGTTATCATGCTTGCGTGTTTTGGTATTAGTCAAATGCTGGCTAAATACAATGTTTGTTCGTAATACAGTATATTTAATGTTCATAAACATACTCGTGTGATAACCTGTATATACTGTTTATAATAGAATACAGATATTACGCTATAGCAAATACGGGGTGACCGGTAGACCAAGTAATGGGCATTGTCAAAGGATACTAAGGATGCTATACCGATGCTTTGCTTAAACTGTATACTCAAGCCAACAAAGCAAGAATATACACCGCAAGGCTCTTTCGCTGCTTTACATGCCAAATGCACCCCTCAGAACTATCAACGTTTGACTTGACAATGTCCATTCCTCTTTTGTACTGGATTCCAAAGCTCCATGAGAATATTAAGTGGTGGGCCCAGTAGATGCACCTCCAAATCTCCATCTCAAAGATTAACGACGGTCCTAAGTACAATCAGGCAAGGACAAGTGGAATGAATACAATTCACTTTCCTATGCATGTGTTTGTGATGGGCTCAACCATTGGGGTAGGTTACACCCACCTTGTCGCGTATATTTAATTTCCTAACCACTAACTTTGCGTCTGACATTGCACAAATACACAAAGAACAAGGGTATAATGATGTAGACACAGTGATAGTACGTATTCTCTGTCAAATAAAATATGCCAAAATGGAAAACTTCAAACATATTCAGTTCATTCTGAATCGCACTGCTGTGACTTATTCTTTAGGTGACCGAACAACCTTGACGAATTGATGAAGAAGTCTATCATTAACGATCATTAATCAGGCATCGTGAATCACTTGGATTTGTGTCATGCCAGAAAATATTCTGTTGATCGGAGTAAGCACAGGGGATCTCTAGGGATCCAGTGTATCACCTATCAAAAATCTTCATGTAGTCATTAAGAGTTACCATGATCTCTATTCTGAGCAATCTCTATCTTAAACATTATCAGTCTCTTCGGTCATTATCAAACTGTAGGTAGGTACACCGGTACATCTATGTATGAAAATTATATAGAGTTGAACCAACGAGTGAAGTTATGGGTCAAGACAACCGGTACCATCAGATGCGCATGCTGTATTCATACGTTGAATTTCGATAATTATAAAGTGTAAGCAAGTCTTAAATAGATTACAACACTCGTCCCCGTTAGATATCGTTCTTATTACAAAGAGTGTATTTCAAAAAGTCTAACGAGCGAAAATACGTTTTGAAATACCCTCGTAATAAAAACGGTATCTAACTCGTTTGGTCATCTGTGTGTCAATAATTGACAAAGCGCGTTTGCAGGTAATGATGTGATATCTATGATGCATGACGTGTATGAATTATATGTTAAGTGGTTTGCTGCAATTGGAACTCTGGCAATGATTTGATTTTGCACTTTGACCATCACATTTTCTCATACCTTCGAACATTTATACACATGGACTGTTCTCTTAAGGTGCAACCTGGCAATAGAGTGGCCAGCGTTCTTCGAGTCGATTACAAGAATCGATATGATGCCGGTTCTAAAATCATATTCATTATAGCATTTATATACACACACGTCTCAAAGTTAGAAGCATTTGCATACAACGGATAATCTAGCTCCAAACTCGGTTTAGTGTAGGTGAGTGGCAGCCCACGAGTCGAGTCATGTAATGTTCGCTATGTGATTTCATAGTCAGGTGATGGTTATTATATTGTGAAATTGGTTGTAATTACCGTTAAGCTACATGAAAAAGCACGAAAGATTCACGACACGAGATTGCACGGTATGTTACCACATTTACTGAACACTTCCTGTATTCCATATGATACAAGCTGGATTTGCTGAGAAGGTCAAATGTTATATTTGATGCGGAAATATAAAGCGCCGACGTCAGAGATTAACCAATCTCAATCAGCCACCGAAACAGACTGGGCGTAAAAGGCATGTGAAAAAAATAATTTATATGAAAGAATTCCTGAAAATGTGTATAGCACCAGTTGTACGCGAAAAGGGTAAGCATGTCGTGCCCTACCGTTAGCACCATCCATTCACACAATTTGGATACAAAGTTTTCGATTTTACCTGAAGCTGCACAGCAGTACTCCTGCCATGCGACGGTGGCCTGTAAACAAACAAGACAGTCAAGCGATGGACCAGAAAATGTAGGGACACTCATTAAATCGGCATTCTGCAAGGAATTGTACCCCGACTGTTTCCGGGGTTGAAATTATCTCTAGTAACCTATGGAATTTTAAGAGGCTACTAAAATCTGATGATCAGGTTAGGTGACGTGGTTGATTGCGTGTTATCGAACCCCGATGGCGTTGGACGTTCCCAATTATATCAACCATTGGCATGGTCTGTCATTTACAGGCCGTACATTAGCTCGAATACTGCTGGATTCGGCGCTATGCAACATTCAATCACTCACCTGTGTGCAACTTTCAGAGACCTCAATGTTTGGCTTGTAGTGAAGAATCCTAATCCACCTTAATCAACCCACTGTTTCGGAGGGAAAATACTGTACCATTTAGAGGAGATGAACCTGTTGAACATCCTGTGAGTTGAAAGATCAGATCATGTTCAATAAATGTGCATTCTGCACAATAAATGTAACACATTTGGGCATAAGTATAAGTGGTATGATGAACATACTTGACTTCAGATCGGCGATCTGGGACCAATTTTAGAGACAACGTTGCTGTAATCATTCGTATCGATTTTCAGACAATGTGGTTTCAAATCTTAAAGTTTCCGACCGAGCTTAAGATGTCGAAACTGCTGTGGTATGCAGTAACTGTTAAAGGACGCTCGTCTTCAAACCATCTAGGGTGTTGTAACAGCCTGGGAGGTTAGTGTATAACGCCAGACTCAAAGACATGGCATATTTTTCCCGATCAATGGATAAGCGTGAAATGCATATAGCATTTTCCACCCCATGTGAAAATACAACCGCAAGGTATGCATTGTGGGGTTTTGTCTTCACGTACCATATGCATCTCAACACAACGAGGTGAACAGAAACACAACTCTAACAAATTGACGTACATAATCAAACTCCAGGAGACACCACTTGTTATGCAACCTGTGAATCAGTGTATAACAGGACAGATTTCAAACGTGAGTGAGTATGGTTTTACGCCGCTTTAAGCAATATTCCAGAAAGATCATCAGGAATGGGCTTCGCAAATGTGAACTGAATCCGTGCCATCAGCATGACGAACGAAAGCTTTCACCAGTGGTCTACCCCATCGCCTTCTATGTCAGGAAGCAAGTATTTCTTTCAACATGTCAACATGGAAATGAGTGTAAAATATATCTTGAAAAGAAACAACAAAATCTATTCATTATGTTCAGTTTAATTTACATGGATAATAATATTTACATAATATATACATCAATAGTGGATATATACATATGAAAAAATGATGCTTAAATGATGTTATGTTCCATTTACATATTCATGTGTATCTACAAACAATATACAATGGGACACAAAATATATCATTATCAATAGTAATAATTACAGCTTTGTGTAAATGACAAATTGAGATGTAGTCTGAAAGCTGTTGGTTTCGCAACTATGTAATTTCATTAACAACATTGACTTGACCTGTTCACAAATAGTTATTGTTAAATTTATGGGCGTCGTACATGTATCTGGGAACTGTCGTGTCAGATATTTCAAGGTAGAGGAGAATATGCATTATCACAAATATAAAGATGACGACTTTTCATAATGAGTTCTCTAACCAATATTGGTGGGTGGGCTGTTTTGAAATGATATGGACGGAGAAAAGCTGTGAATTGGGGAACCTAAAGAGTTAACACTTATCATATTCTTATAATAACAGCTTTTTACCCTAATCAAACCTTGAAATGCAACGCTAACATTTCAACCACGACGTGAAACATTTGCAAACATGTATCGGTTATGACATTTATATTTTTACTTCAGATGAAACAAAAACATCTGGTTCCAGATAACTAAAACATCTAAAATGTAAAAGACCAGTATTACATTTTCAACATTGTAAACATTTGTAAAATACAATTACGGTTTGAAATACCCATAACACTTATGAATTTCCACAATGTAGAAGCTTCGGATCTGCGCACCATAAAAACCAAACAACACATCACCAGTACTTAGGAAATGTGTTTCGCTTGCTTTCAAAAGTAACACCGACACAGCAATTTGGACATCTGCCATTTTCCTAGTCATGACGGAAGGTATACAGACAGTTACTGAAGAATGTTTTGCCTACAACAGCGTCATAAATCCTCACAATTTGCACACTTGCGAGGTCAATGCTGATGTCGATTTATGACTGTACTAAAGAACACAACATCGTGATGTATTCAGTGGTCTGTTACAGGCTCGTGCCTATGAAAAAGTGTCTACTGCTGGAGGTGTTCTTCTTACTAAGACCGATGATGTATCATTAATCGATAATCACGTACCATTCCCATTGTTGTTTCTTGCTCCCAAGCACGTCTTGACGAAAACGAAAACGCGTTGCTTGGATGAGTAAAAACATATTTACTGTAAACATACCTACAGACAAAAATAAGGGATCGCATAAGAAGTAATCAGGAACAGATCATATAGCGGTCGCATTCCCAGTTGAATGCCCCGAAAAGCAATTCTTAGTGGCATTATTTTGTCATAATTGCTTAGCCATGTAGGATAAGAAAATGATCGTGAATTGTTGCAGTAGCGAGTGAACTCACTCTCACCATTGCGAGACAAAAAGTAGCGCACAAAAGGCAAGCAAAAGACATGGTAAGGTTGGTGTACTCACTCCGAGCGGTTGCTGGTAATTTCAGCAAATCAATCAGCGTGATTTCAAGGTTATGGCATTTTCATTGCAAATATCACTCCAAGCGAAAGGGGCAGACTCAGATCATCATCAAACATAATCGCTGGCTTGAACCGGATTAAACATTTTCGCATGTTGGAATCAATATTGTACCAACTTACAAACTCTTAGAATGGGATGTGAACGTTGTCATTGTGTACGACAGTTGGCATCGTACCATATTCATTTATGAATTGATGTTCCTTCGCAACTGCACAGGTTATCATGACAGGAACTACGCTCACAAGCCCTATCAGCAGTGCACCATGGTACAGCACATTCAGTGTGGAGATGGATCAGTAATCACCTGCAGCTGTAGGATGGCCTTGATGGTCGACTTACAATCGTGATCGTGGTGAAGTTTAGCGGCTAGTCTTAGGTCTCCTTGTGCGTATGATTAGTAAACAACATCTTCTCCTGTGTCAGTGGATTCATGTAGGATGAGAACATCCTTGTTGTGTCAAATTCCAACTAAACGTCCTGACCTCAACTAACTGAACATCTGTGGGATAATGAAGGACGTCGTGTGTGTCAAATTCCTAGATCACCCTACCAGCGTTGTTAGCTTTGCGTGAGGAGTGGATCTGGATCCCGTACAAGGGCTACCATCGGGGCCCTGATGCAGAGTATGCCATAACCATAGCACGCAGTTCTACGGGTCCACGGATCACAATACTAATATTATTAATAACTTTCACCATGTCCCATCCTTGCTAGTACATAGCTGGTAAAAGAATGATATCTATCATTTCATGCAATCCCGTATTTGTGTCCATACGTAGAGAACAAAGCGAGGTTATTTTGTTTCAAAGACAATGTTATACACATAAACTATCCAACGTGTGAACTATTGTATGTCCTCAATATTTTGTACAATAGACCATTAGCACTAAAATTCTTTAGGTGATATCTGCAAATTCTTACATTATCGTTACATGTAACGTATTCACAGGCAAATAAACAGAAAATATCCATTGCATTAAATGGACTACAAAAAAACCTATAAACAATAGAAATAAAATAGCCCGCATGTTCCACATATCACAGATTATTCAAATTTGCTTTTACAAACAAAGACAATGTGTATGAAATGTACAAAATCTACTTACCGTGAAAGACTGTAGTACAGTTTGCTACACACCACCCTCGAAACCAGGATTATTACATTGAGCGAAGCTCCACATGTACAATACCTCAGTATACATTATTCAATTGCGGCTTTTAAACCCTTCAGGCTAAACCGTAGGAGACGGACACTATATTCAGACATACACAGTTTGTATCTTGAATATACCTTTTCCGTTATTAGGTATCTAGCTAGATATTGCTGTCATGGATTACATTTCGTTGAAATTCACAAACTCGTTATAGCCATGATTTCGAGGAATTTACCATACATCATACAAATTAGTGTTGCACGTTGCGTACAAGTTACCTGAATTATTGTCATTAAGCACATGCACGTATTACACGCACATGTATATCCAATGTTCCCAAAGTGCAAACGTGTTTGACATGATGTTTTGTACATGGACAAAAGTTCAAGTGAGCATGTACAACTCACACAAATAGATATCTGTTATAGTGTTTACGAAAGCTTAGTTCTTTGTTCTAATTGTATATGCAAATGTTCTGAGGCACGTCCCTCCAATAGTCCGCCTTACACAAAATGTGTTAATAAAGGCCAGTGGGTCCCGAATGATCATGTTGACATTTGCAGGAAATGTCCCCGACATAATAACCGTATTGTATTAGACAAGGTCTCAACACGATTTTGTGCTCTTGATACAAACTGTTTCAGTGTTAAGTCCAGCTGCTAACGTTGTCCTGTTAGTCTTTTTCAAATGATATTGGTTTGCAAAGCATTTCTTAGAAGTATCCTCGATGAGACATGCACATTTTCCACTGCTCCCTATAGTCTGAAAACGAAATACAATAAATGTTCACAGCAGTATCTTAGTAGACATCTTAACACATCTCGCGTACACAGAAGGGAGAGACCCGCCATTGAATCATAAATCGCATCTTAATGATGCCTATCTGTGTGTTCCTTGTACATAAATAGCCCAGTCATCTATGGGTCATAGAGAGGCTAACTCGGAAAGAGAAAATAATGCCCATGACAATTTAACTATCTTCGTTCTTAACCAGACGGGCTTTCAGATTCCTAGTTAAAGGTAGTCAACGTCGGCCTTAATTCTATTCAAACCTGTTCATACTTGGCAAGCACCCAATCCAGCCCGATTAACACATAAGTGTCGGATTTATCCACATGTGAGCAGCGAATCAGTTATATGTCATAGTATCAATTAAAAGGCAAGACTTGCAATTCGTATTCATGTTGTAACATGACACCCAATAAAAAGTTCAAATGTAAAATTCTATACATTGCTGCTGGTAAAAGCAGAAAAGAGCTTAATCGACGTCGATCAACAATTGTGAAATTAATCGATTCCAATACATACCTTCAGGTGTGTGGGACGATGTCGAAATCCACCACAATACGATAGACGTGAGATGACTGATGTGTACATAATACTGACATGTGTTGGAATGTGAACGAAGCACTTTGTAATGTGAAAATGTAGAAGTCTTCCATCCTAAGCCTGGGCCCAGTGATAGACGAGTTGTTTGAAATCCCACTTGTCCTCCTCATCTGCGTCCTTGCACAAATAGCACAGCACCAGATGATATTGGCAATACCGTCAGACTCATCCCCAACAGTAACATGATAGTCGTCATTGTTGGGAAACACCGTCAATAATTGCCGTCCAATTTAACGCCAAATGATGCTAGAAGAGATCACATATCACAGCGTCTTTGCTTCGAATATCCTCAGGGTTATTTCATCACAAGTGTAACGATTGCAGTGATTAAAGTCGTTGAAAGAAGGTAACTGTCTGAGAGAACACGATGTGAGCACCCACTTACATGTTTCTTCTTGTTTGGAGAACTTTTCATATCCATCGATTCCACAGGATCTGGAGGAACTGTGAATATACAGCCTACAGTTAATTTCAAAGACTATGGAAGGTTGAAGAATGTACACGTGTCTACATGCATTGTTTGTATCTTAGTAATATTCGAACACACGCACAAACGCATGTACCACCATGTAATGGTACGTCATATGACATTTTACTCACTTCCTCAGATTGCATATGCTGTCATTGTAGATAATTTAAACCGTTAATATAATTTTATGGTCATGCATATAAAAATATATTACAAATAACTCGTTATGCTTATAATAAATAACTCCAGCTTTCTGATCATTTGCTTCATCAATCTTTGATCAACAAGTTATTTGTTTCGCTAACAATGTTTATATAACGAGTGCTTTCAGACCAGACTTTAATTCAGCTATGGAAAATTTCGTATGAAATGAATACTATATAACCTATTTATTATGGAAACATTTATGTGCAACAAATAACAGGAAAGCTCAGGTGGAGAGTGTGGCGTTACTTCAGCCTGTGTGGAGAAAGTAATGTGGCATCATTGGTGTTTATAGGATTTACACGAATCCCAATATGCACACACGAAAGTGATACAAAATAGAATATTATCAGTGGTTTCACTCTTGAGATATATGCAGGATTTACCATATGTCGTAGCGTTCCGAAAATATAATAAACTAGACAAATAAAGTAACAGAATATGTAAAACGGCTATTTTAATATAGGGACTTGTTCAAAATAGTCAGGTTCAATTCAAAGCCACTATACCACCTTGAGTTGTCAAAAGGTCTGAATAATGTATAGTGTCTTCCTTTCAACTGTTTCCCAGTACAGACGGCGAGGAGGTAACCGCTGCAAACGCGCTATTTATTGCCTATTTAGGAATGCAATGGTGTGTCAAATATCCGGCCGCTCAGGCTGTACTATGGTGAAAATGATGATCACCGCAAGGGTCAGTGCCAATTTCAGCAGACTGAACACATGCATGTTATTTTCATACAAAAACACATGAAGAAAGACACATTACGGACTTGCATATATGAAAGTGAAAGGGTGTGAATTATTTAATGCGAATCATCCTTCAGATGAGTTGAAAATGGGATCGATTGCAAGCAGAAATAGACTTGTCAAAGAAAATGAAGACAGAGTCGAAGGCAGCAGAGAATGGATCTTACCTCGCTTAATATTGTGGGAACCTGCCAAAGAGAAAAAGCACGATGACAACACGGGAACGTTGATATTTAGCAGATGTCGGTGTAGCGTATTTTCAGTGTCGTGGATCTCAAAGCAAACCACTGCTTTAAGAATTTAAATACGGCTAAACTTAACAACATGGGTGAAAAATGTCTTTCGGGGGTAAAAAATGGTAACAATTGTAATCATCTAGCCTTTAAAAATGTCAGAAATGTGTTTTGGTGCTTATTGGTGTTTTCAGGTTGAAACTGATTACTCATTCTTTCTGAGAGGAGATGTTTCGTTCATCGAAAAGCGATCAGCACTCATAATATCTGTAATATAGTGAAATCATGCAACTGTGGACTAGTATATGTGTACTCACGTCGAGTCAGCTTGATGTGTGATTGTTTCTGTACCACATTTGTCAAGAAAAATATTTGTCTCGCCGTAAATACTCACACCCGCATGTCTATCTGTTTACCATCACGTACAGATATACTCAGGCACGCTTTAAATCAAGGTAGGTTAGTGACAGAATGCCACGGATATATGCATACATTCCTTCCGAATGCGTTTAGCAGACATGCACGTGTGTCTGTAATTAGTTCATGGCCCGGTAGAAGTCTTGATTAGGGTAAGACGGTATTTCGTTTGGATGTAAACATAATATTCTGTTGAACATAACAATAAACAAAACGCGAAAACACAATTTTTAAACCCTGACTAGTGAGATACTTCCTTCCTTATAAACACAAGAACTTGAAGTGTCTTAGCTGTGGAATGTCCCTCTACATTTAACCTTATGTTGAAAGAATGATAATGCAATATCATGTAAATGCCTACTGAACCTACCGTTATATCAGATTTAATGTGATATATCTCTTGAATAAACACACTTTGTAAGTGAGCGTGACTTATGTAGCCATACGGAAACACATAAACACAAAAAGGTTATCATGGCTTTGAGCCTTATGTAACATGTAACTGTAGAGTCTTTATTTCACAAACATTGGGCAAACATCAGTCACCTTTCTTATTATAAAACAGTTCGTATAAACGTCTCCATGAATCCTATGCCTTTGATCTTGCAACTGATCAGCTCCACATGGAACCTTGATCTTCCCAATAAAGTATACCCAATACCCCTATCATCATATCTTGTTATTAAACGTAATTAAAATATGTTCCATCGAAAGTTTACGCTCCTGAATTCTTCAAAGCAACACACAACATATAATAGGGTATAATGTGGGCCCCGCGATCGAAAAACGTAATTCAGTTGCGGAAATGAAATTAAACACGTTGAAGTGAAACCCCGGTGCATTGTTAGCTTTAATTGATAGTGACTATTTAAAGGGAAATTGTCAGTTTGGTATGCTGTAATTGATGCATTAATCAGTTGTAGGTTGAAGATAGAAGTTCCTGCAATATTACATGCCATTAATTATGCTTTATTTATGAATATGCATCTCTTTGCATGCATGTTTGGTTATGCAAGTAATAATTAAATCTGAATATACTTATACTAGTTATATAATTTCGTATTAATATTCTATATGTTGATGTTAAGAATGACGATGCTCTAAAAGAAGTGGTCTCTACGCGAGCCCTAACTTAACTTGTTTACCAACGATGCCATCATCTTCCCGAGGCAAGGAAGTTAACTGACTATAAAAGTCCAGTTTCCACCCTTGCCGAACTAGGCTGGAATTTCTGGGCTCGACCAGTGGCTATTACAAATAATGTCCCTTTTAAGTCCCTCCTATTGACCAATCATTTGCCTTTAATAAAATGATCACCTTGATTGAAAACATGACTTTTATTAAAGTATCTAATGATTGGTCAATAGGAGGGACTTAAAAGGGACATTATTTGTAATAGCCACTGGTCGAGCCCAGAAATTCCAGCCTAGTTCGGCAAGGGTGGAAACTGGACTTTTATAGTCAGTTAACTCCCTTGCCTCGGGAAGATGCGATGCCATTAACAAATGATAATATTACACACATCTATGTTATGTTCGGGTTGGGGCTGCCTAGAGGGTAAACATATATTTTGTCATGCTGAGTGCCCGGGTTCGATTCCCAATACAATTACAATGGTAGATACCCATTCTTTGTGTAAGCCGCCATGGTACCGAATAAATAGGGCTAAACCGGCGTAAAGCTATTTCTTGATTTTCCAAAGTGGGTCCTAATGAGGTTCCTCTGTTATTTCAATGTAAGGTGTTAAGGCATAACAACAGTTGAAGCTATAACATTTGAGAAGCAAATTGCAGTATTAGATGCATTCCTTGGCGACTGATAATTACTGCAACGGTACAAAGAATTTATTACAGTAGGTGGTAATCTTCAGTGTTTGATTATCTAATAACAATATGCTTTGTCAATATCTCCTGCCCCCCCCCCCCCCCTTCCACTTTGAGATAATTTGGAACACGTGTTCCATTATGTCAGTCATCATTGTAATCAAAATGATGAGAAGTAATTCACACTGAACCATAAAGAACAGATTGTAGTGGCATGGTTAATGAACTAACGCTTGATACTCTGCACCTTGTAGCTGACAAAGTAAAGAACACATGGGTATAATTACATTAAACTCGAATTATCTTGCCAACCATTTTGGGAGTCACTTACACAGTGTACACACATATAATAAGTTATCTCTTACATATGCATAGTTTGCGAATTCCGTTCCTATTGGGCAAAGTTGTAACGTTGTCGATAGTTTTATTTTTAATAATGTAGAAACATATCTGGTCATGGATTATTCCAGTAGCATTACAAATTGTATATATAGGTACACCTACAAGGTGATCGTTGGCCTAGGATTATCGTAAGATCGATTCAATGAAATATTATGGATTTACAATCCTCACAGTGCTAAGATGGCTTCGTACAAATAGGCTCTGGTCACACTGTTAGATCATATGTACATGATATTCTCTTATGGTGGTCGTAAGAGCCGACTAAATGGTTCGGATGGTCAGGCTCGGTGACGTGCTTGATAGCATGTCATTGTAGCCCTACGACTAGGATCATTGTACGCAATGTCAATCAATGGATTGTCTTGACTGGACTAGATCATTTACAGCAGGATTTATGAAGCAGGAATATTGCCGAGTGCGGCGTTGGGCAACATACAAACACAATGCGATGTTTTGTACCTTGATGGGTATATTGATGGGCGTATTAATATATCGACATATTAAGAAATTCTTAATGTTAACGAAATTGTCGAGACACATTTTGGTCAAGGAACTCAAATTGTTGTCTGAAGTGTGCGCTAAACGAACAAACACAATAACCCAAGTAACTGAATAATATGGACCAATCCCCAGGGTTTAATGAAGGTTTCCAGACTTTATTGCTTAACTGGGTGACAATATCAGAAATGAAGGTATTGGAGGGGTGGGTGGGGTGCTAGGTGGTCACAACTTTTGTATTCATCAGGACAAGATGTATGAATCAAAGTACCCATGACACAAAAATGACGTAAACTCATATTTATCTCAATAAAATATTTGGTCTAGAAAGAATAACAAATCGAAAGGCTGGAGCTGCTGGAATATTGCTCGACATGAAGGGAAAGTTGACCATTGGAAAGTTGAAGTCATCCATCTTGTCATACAGTCTTGTGGAGAGTGTTTTGTCACGCTGAATCTTAATGCATAGATCGATCTAAAATGAAACATACGAGGCGGTCTAACTGGTCTCCTTTATTTTAAGTTCAGGTGGGTAAATCAGTGGAAGGGAATTGGCTATGTGACTGTTATTGAGCGATATCAGATCATCGATATATCTGAAGCTTAAGTTACACTTCCTAGCCAAATTACCTTGTTTTGACTTTGCCAGTCCGAACAGAATTTCCGATTCATATGCATAAAGAAACAGACCCGCAAGAAGGGGGCATAATTGGTACCCGTGGGGATGTCTACTTCTTGCCCAAATGTCTTATACCCCATTTTACGTAGATGTTATCAATGAGGAAGTCCAGCTTTTCGCATATTATTTTCTCAGTAACTTCAGACTGCACTTGCTTCCATTTTTCACAAATTGTCCTGAACCTCTGAATATAGATACTTAACTATATGTGGTCACGACGTTTTGTAACAACATCTCCATGGATCAAGAAATGAAGTTTTATTTTAAGTTTGTCATGTGGGATAGTAGTGTACTAAGTTGAAAAGTAATTCCTATCAAACAATTCAAATTGAGCACAGAGGCTATGATTGTCAAACGTTACAAAATGTTTTCCAGTTTTGCTAAATAGTTACTTTTCTTGGCAGCTTTCTAAACATAGTGAGATTTAAACTAACGTTCGTAATGTTCTCTTGTGCATGCTCTTCTCGTTCGACTTGTCAACAGGCATGCAGCATTGTTAGATGATAATGCTTGACATGCTTATTCGTGTTGACGTGTTGAACATCTCAACACGACTGTCTTTTAAAAGTAAATCTCGTGCTAAATACACGTTCTGCGTTATGAAGTATTAACGAAGTCAAGAGAAAGGCCTTAGGTTTTATGGACACTTACCATTCGATATTTCCACTCGGACTCCTGCCATCTGTGAATTTTCTGGCGATTTACACACGTAATTTCCACTATCACTGGCTGTAGTATCTGTGATTTCTAACACACTGCTCATATGTCCATTCGAGGTTCTAGAGAGCATCACAGAACTTAGCACTTGTATCCGTTTGTCTCCTTGAGTAGTTAGGATGTCCTTATCTTTGTACCAACATAATCCGTCCATGGATTCATCTATTAAGCTGGCGTTACAAGTAAGTTTCAACGTTTGTCCTTTCTTAAGATAACTTTCGCCACTTATTTGAATCCCTGAAATGGAAAGAGCTGAAAAATAAACGATCTCTGCATATCAAAATCATAATTTAGACTTTCAAAATTGATTTCTGACTGGTGCCACGGCCACAACGAAGAGATGAAGCCCGCCACTAGACGACGTAAAAAGCCATTCCACACTCTCTGGTGTCTTAAAGAAATATCAAAGGTCATCGCAACAATGAGTTATTTCCCCTTACCAATATCTGGCGACGCAAGTGAACCACGATCACTATCTCGACACTATCCGTCGTCGAATTGGAATATACTTACCAAGAATGTCCTCTCTATCTTTTCAGTCCAAAGCCTCATTTAATACATAGCGAAGTATAATAATCGATGAGAGTAAGGTATTCATTTCCTTTTCTATTCAGATATTTTTACCAGCATGTCTTTCGTGTTATTCGATATTTGTTTCGTTGTGTAAAGTAGGTATGTTTTTGGTGATGTTCTACGTTATAAGTTTGCATTTCATTATCACCCTTTGATAATACACACTCAGATATAATCGTTTGAAAGAGAAATAACTCATTTTCGCGCAAAACACGAGTATTCCCATATTGTGATTGTTCGTCCATGCAAAGTTCTATATTTATATACCTTGAAACCTGTAGTTGAAGTAAGAGAAGTAAAAGCATATTGACATATCATGCACTGACATACAGGTCACTATTAAGTTTTTATTACATATAGGCCATGCGCAAACAACGGAAACTAAAATATAAAACATGCCTATGGCGCAATCGATAACATGCTCGCATTGTAATTAATAATGTCTTAGTGACATTTGATCAAATGCATTTTTAACTACCGACAACAAAATATCACTAAGATATCATTAATTTTTTGAATTACCTATTAATTATCTTTGTTATTGTCTTAACTTTATGTCAAATCGAGAATCATTTACAATTATCAGAACAACAATCATTTCAAGCAAAGGCCAAATGCTTAAGGTAATTGAATTGAATTAAAATAGAACTACTTGTATCTCATTCATGTATTATATGAATCGTGTGAAATATGGTGGTTTATATGTACAAACCACACACATGTGTGTTATGAAAACATTTATTTATATACAACATGTAATTATGTATCTAGTTTGAGTACATGTAGTAAAATAGCCTGTGGTTAGAGCATACATGGGCTGGGGTGGTGAGTGATCTCGCATGCAGGTGTTATTGCATTTCCAGAAGAAGACATGGTGCTTCTTAACGTGGTAAAGCTGCGGAGATATAACAGCAGTGGTCGTAGCGTGTGGAATAATTCATGGTATTATGTAAAAATCAGCTGCAGCTTATGTCTAATATTTGTGAATCAACCTATCACTAATTTAAGTATATTTGCTTTCTATATGCAACCTATAAGTGTTTGATATAAGAATGGATTACTTACTTGGCGCGTCTTTATGTGAATCATCTGAAATAGGAACCAATGTATCAGAAGTCAAAATCCATTCATGGTATATCACTGGACAATCTCAGTGTACTCAGTTATATTTCCAATCTCGTATTGTGACGTATTATCAATACATAGCGCTACAAAGTCCGTGCCTAAAATATTAATTGAACACCCGCGATTGTGAGAGAGAAAAAAATATGCCCATCGGAAACTTATCTGAAGGATTAGAGCAAGCGTAAAGTACAAGTGGAAAATCTATAACGTGTAAGGGAACGCAAACGCCGCCATCTTTCATCGCTTTGAAGCTTACCACCACTGCGACGGATGTCACACGAGGAATGCAGAATCACCGCTGGTTTAACTTTAACTGTCAGGGACCTCTACTCTCCTGAGTAGACCTTTTTATACAATGTCAGCTGACCCACGATAGACCAACAGAGATCACTAGATGCATCAAGCCACATCTTATAGGTCAGGAGAGTGGTGCCTCATCATACGAGAGCCCCTGCTTTGTAGTACCAGTGTCTATGCTTTTGATCACAGTTTGATATAAGTGAATATCTTCGAATGAAACACATGGTCTCTACGATTAGATTGAGATGTATTTTGAAATTAAAAACTAACGGGTGACTGCAAAATATATCAGGTTGATAATCTGGTCGAACGTGTATGCATAATTATCCTTCCTAGACGCTCTTCTCTTATATGTAGTCGTAACCTGACACACGTACCCTTACCGCCTCGTGAACAAAATGTGTTTAAATCAAACCAATGGCCCACGGATCGATGGTGATATTAACATGAAAGATAGAAACAACGAAGCCTGACATTATGAAGGTGAAATATTGCTGATGACAGCGTAAATAAAATCCATTCATCCACGTAATCACATTTCCTGAAAATGAAAACAGAACAAAAATTGAAAATTATCTGAAGTTGTCTTTGTAAAATAAATCAGGATTAAACGTACCTTTTACAGTGAGTGTTATAAGTTGACGCAATTTTTTGCTTCTAAAGCTGACCTGACATTCATAAGTTGCTGAGTCATTAACTTTTGCCTTTTCTATTATAAGGTTCCATTGGTCACTGTTTGGCATATGTTCCACGTGAATTCGTTTATCCTTTACCCACGTCTTCGTGCCGACCGTGAGTGGCCCTGCCATGGGAAGTTTTCTCCATACAACCTGATGATAAAGATACGGCATGAACATTTACATTGTACAAATACAGATGAAAAAAATCTACGGATCCAGGTTAATTGGAACAGCAGTTACTGTTCTATCTGGATGTAACATTTTACTGGGTGACGATATATCATTTACAGCCGATCTGGTACATTGGTATTTTAACAGTTAGTATAATATAAAGTAATGTTGTGCTACCCTACATACCACAAGAAGATCACAAGAAGGAGAGTAATAGTGCCACTTTCACACAAAACAAGTCAAGCTATGGGTGTAAGCGTTTAACGAAATCATGACAAATATGCATAGCGGTATGTGTTAATACAGGGAATATAGAGATGTTGGCACAACCTACAAATTCCTAATTAAGCTATATAAAGCGACACTACATACTTGTACCATTTACATCGGTAAAACACACTCCACATTTGATTTATCACAGACCAATACAAGCTTGTTCTCATTACTCTCAGTTACATATGACTCTCGGTTAGGAAATGTCTACCGTGCATCGATATATCAAAACGCAATCAATTTCCAATGAACCAATGATTTTGGAAACAAGCACCGGGTAAACAATTTTCAGGAGCAGCAATGGCCTTACAATAGGTGTTCCTCCCTGTCGTATATCTTGCTTTGCATTACTATCATCGCTTCCAAATGTTACTACAATGAGGCGCATTTTATCCTTGCGTTCAGGGCTGCTGCTCATTACAAGACTTCAACATGTGTACAAGATGGAGAACAGTGAAGACCTGGGGTTAACATGGGCGCTTAAGAAAAAAAGCTCCTTTTTCTATCGATGGTTTCGATGATAATTGAATTCTATATCCCCACATTGCCCTTGATGTGCAGACTATAGTCTCAACAGGAGATACGTTTCGCTAGACTTTGGTCACCATCTTGAAGACGTTTCACTTGTAATTAAATTGGAAACTGAAGACTGCCTGCATAATTTAAAAAAATGGAAACTAAAGCCAGATTTGGTGCCACGGGCGCATGATGCTGGATTGTTCTGGCCCCATGTGTTTGCTATACATGTTGGCATTGTTTCTCGTCATGGCTAACCAGTATACAAAAACATTTGGAGCATAAATAAGGACAAATGTCGATATATTTTTCAAAAGTTTAACTTGCATTCAGTATAACACAGTTATGATCATTTACAACATTGCACATCAAAGTCTCTGTTTCTAGCTGTCTCGAACTGAACCCATAGAATTGGCAAATATAATGAACGATTGAGTATCGCATACAATAAGTTTTAAACATGCTTAACATGAAATCATTGCTTTTTGTCTCCACATGCTCTATATTGAACATACATGTCGTGGCACACATGATATCTCCCTTGTCATAGATTAAAAAAGTATTATTTTGTGCGTTTAATATTTCTCTAACATAAGCAATGTTATAGTTCATGCTGATTTAATATCGGTTGACATCGGCCTAAAGCTGCCCGGAAGGCGAAACTTACATAAAAAATATCAATAAAGTTTATATTGTCAGAGTTCTAAGGTGAAATATACATTGATCAGGCTAACACCTACATCAGGTCGACATAACAGTATTCACAATTCAATCACTGCTCACCATATCCTTGGCAGCAGCTGGATTCACCCTCAGACCGTTTGCCTGTCTACAACATCTCTTGTGAACCCATCTATAATCAGTAGAAGCAATTCGGTTGCCTCAGATGAAGGTGTATTTCTGTTACGGATGAGTTAAGGTATAGACACATCCACCAGACTATAGCCAGTGGAGTGTGTTGGACATGAAATCGAGCGTCGTGATTTTCTTCACGTCTTTGCGTGTTAAATATGTCTTCTCTGGCAGTTACAAAGTTCCTATTTACCAGACAGTCTGCTCATACAATGAAATTGTCTCTATACTCCCCATTCCGGAATATTTCTCACGTAAGAAAAGTGAAAAGAACGATCTTAATACAGTAATAATTAGCTTGTCAAATTTGTCTTTTCCCATGAATTTATAATATTAAGGTTTTATGCTTGAGGGGTATGTCTTTGAGCTCATGACCTACAGTGTAGGATTTGAGAAAACTTGACTTCTTCCCTCACATCCTCAGGACGTTTTTTAGACATGCATATTCAGCTATGTGCACTTGCAGCCATACTTTATCGTGTGGTATGGCTAGGCTTGCAGCAAGTTCCATTCGGTCAATTGCCATCCTTGGGGTTTTCACAACCCCGAAGGAGGAATGCCATTACAACCGCCCAAGCCATTGGTCTTCATGACGTGGTGAATTGTGAATTACCATTGTGAAGATGGACACGTCATGGTGCTGATATCTCGCCGCAAACCATCACTCTCTCTCCAATCGAATTTGGTTGGCAAAGTTAACATCTGTCTTCTTCTTCTTGCCTCTGTGCACGCTGGCAGCTACGAGTTTAGAGTGGGGTAAAATTGCTCTTGTCTGCACGAAGTGTTGTTGTCGATGGCCATGGACCATTTCAGTCAACATGGTGATAAAGCACTGGCAACATTCCTAAACGTTTCCAGATTACACGTGGAATAATGACTGGAATATGTACAGTATACATAGAATCACCCACACTTTTACTACATGTACGGTTTGGAGTCTTTTGAAGAATTGTTTAGCTTGATCACTTAAAACAAACGCTCTTTCTCTTTACAGACCACTGTACATTCAGCAGTGATCGATCGAAGTCAGTGATCTGGGGTTATTGCAATGGACGCAAATCGCTATTCCTAGAGATTGAAGAGAGGGCAGAAAATGGAGAAGAGGGGTTACATGAGTGGAACTGAGTAGAAAAGACAAAAAAACTGCATACTGTTAACCTCAGGAGTCTACCTTAGCAAAAGATTATTGAAGTTATGATTTTACGCACTTGAATTATATGATTAAGAATTAGCCCAAAATGCACCAATGCCGTGTAATCAGGAATTGAGTGTTCGACTGTACGTGTGGTGATTGTAAAATAACGTATATTGTTTTGTGATTAAGTAGTCAATATATAGTCGGTTTACAAAGGCACTGAATTTGGTAATTGGAAGCCAACAGACCCACAGTATCGTCATCACCCTAGTACGTATGTCACGCGTTCGTCACGTCGTTATAAATTAAACGTAAGGTATTTCCGCTTAGAAAATAAAACGCGATAAATCGCTCCTGATGCAGGGTAAAACAATATCCTCTCCTTCCCCGGAGAGTAGAGTTACGTGAAGTGTTC
Source organism: Haliotis rufescens (assembly GCF_023055435.1). Lineage (NCBI taxonomy): Eukaryota > Metazoa > Mollusca > Gastropoda > Lepetellida > Haliotidae > Haliotis > Haliotis rufescens. The sequence goes on along the minus strand of NW_025963779.1, from coordinate 50,596,232 downwards.
TCTTCATGGGGTACCCAATAGGACATATAAACAATTCTTAATGCATGAGGTATTTCATGTGACATCGCCTCAGTTAGCTCGAGGTTCCAGGCAACGATGACCACATGCTCCAGAGAGAGCGGACCGTATGATACGAGGATCGGTTTACGTGTATTGACTACTTACAGACGGGACCTTTTTCAAGCTGGTATGTGACTGTGGAAGCCACGCCACCACAGACATAATCTGTCTCTTAACTTACAATTAGTGTTCCCGCAACCTACATACTCTTTCAAAATCACTTTGTATCCAGCTTGCGTGTATGGTGTAGATTCTCCCCACTAATTAATGCCACAGTGTATTAAATCTGTGAGGTTGAGACAGAAACCGGAAAGCATTAACTGATCCAACCACTTCCAAGATATATGTTTTCTCGGATTTTTCTTTAAAATAGGAACAAAATTTGGACAACGCAATGTGTTTGATCACATTGATGCCCAATTAATTTAGAAAGGCAACGCTGGTGCAATGGAACAAGAGTTACTCTCTTTGTATCGTTCGATTCTAGCGGACTGAAATACAATGTGTTATCCAGAGCGTATAGAAACACCTTATTTTTGATATACTAGTATCGTGTAATAGTAAAACCATAACTTATCGGTTGATTAAGTACAACTGTTCATCAAGTTTTTAAATCAAAAAGGGAAATAGTCGTTGATTCCGGACTCATTTACTTATGATCGAATAGATTCAGCATAAATATCCTGCTATAGAAAGGAAATTGATGCATACAACTGTGACAGTATGTTATAAACTTAGAATGCCAGTGGACTGAGATTGATGATAAGGATATTATCCTTCATCTACAAATGATGAATGTAATGTTAGTTTCTATGAATAGAAGAGGATATTACATCGACCCCATCTTAAACGAAGGCATTGAATGTTTAAATGGACATAGAACGAAATATTCCTTGCGTACAAAAGGCTATGTCTGTGCGATGTACGTTGAGAACTGCTGACATTTATAACTTGTGTAAGGGTCAGTGGCTTTTAGTTCCAGTCGTAACCGAAATAGGTTGACATGTTTTATGAATTGCGGTCACCATACATAAAACACGACATACTTTCAACTTATATGTAACCGGCAAAAGTAATAAGTGAAATCTCCCAAGAACCAGGACATTTTCAGTTGGAATTTGAAATACCAAATCACCGTCTGGATTTTTAATTTGTCACGAGAGGATTTGCGAAAGCTTTAAGGGCAACGAGGAATTATTCAAAAAAAGTAAGTAGACACTGGTCGAAGCCATGCGTAGTGAGTCAATGACAGGAAAATCCCTCATGACTCCTACATCTTCGATCAAGAATCAGCCAGACACTTTGCCGATTTTCAGTTATCATTCCAGGCCATTTAGCAATCAAACTGCCCAGATATATAGGAATAGAGTGGTTTGACCCACGGGAATTCTCCCAAAATTGCATATAGCATTTCATTGTGTGCTTTATCATGGGGGCTTAAGATAGGTTAAATAAGGACATTATACTTGAACTTACGTCTGATTTATTATAATTCACTATTTCTATCTTTATGTTGCTGAAATTGATATTACAACTTGAAAGCAAGTGAATTTTGCTCTTTGTTATGGCATAACAATTACTATCGTTTTGAATACTTAAAAACTTTCACCATTTCTCTTATCATTATCTAACTTACTGGTACTGTTACTCGTCAGACAATAGGCTTACACTAAGCGATTCAACAATAGCATACCTGACTGAGATTTGTAATCCTTTGAGATATCATTTTCATTTACACCAAGGTTACATGCAGATGCATTTGATGTTTATTTGGAAGGAACGTGATCACACCTAACACACACCAAATGCCAATACTGCTTACCGTTCGTTCTCCAAGATTCTGAACAGAACAGTAAAGTATCGCCAGGTCTCCTTTCTTGTGGTTTATTGAGCCTGACATCGTTGTAAACTGAGGTTCCCGTACACGGATCTCTGGAGAGGCATTTCCAACTAAAAGAGAAACAGAAATGTATAGAATGTTTAAAAAGTGACATCTAAAACATCGCATATGGCAGTAAACCAAATTTGAGTATTCTTAGTGCCACCTAAATGGTAGAATACCAAGCATATTCCTTAAATAAAGTTAGTAAATCGGTTTTTGTATTTCTAAGTAGAATGCTTCAAATGTTAATATGTACTGTACCAAGAAATACACGCCAAGCGTATGAAGTGTCATACCGGTAGCTATCACACTCATATCACCATTATTATTTACGAAACTGCAATGCACATTCATACATTTTATAAATACTATATTATTTTTTTATAAACTTCAAAGTCTGGTGACGCTATCATATCCCTTGAACCAGAGAATATACTGTAAATATAACGTTAACGGTAATGGGATCTCCTCACATAATCAAGTCATCTCAATTTCTGCTCATGCCCGAATAATGCAAAACGTTGTTAGCTGATGCTAAAATTGATTTTGAACAAAAAATATAAAGTAAAAAGATAGGGCGTTTGGCAATTTGGCACCTGCCTGTCAGGCCTAAACAATTAGATTCAGCTCAGTATGTAAATTGCATTAACATGACTCTGGGACATGTCACAGTCTGAAATAGACAGGACCCAAGGCTAGTTACCTACCATCGAACAGAAGTGCCCTCAAACGTGTATAACACGAACGACATTTGCTGGCAAAGTACTCCTTGTGCCCACGGGAAGGATGCATAACAAACACACGCTTAAGAAATTATCTGAGCACCATCCATTATATGAATATGCATGTTTACTGGCGCGCGTCTTTGTTACTAACACAGCATTAGGTGGCTACATCAAATATTTTATTTTAAGCAAAGTGTATGATCACAACGTGTCCCTTTTACGATGCATTGAGATAACTATGTTAAAACTTTACGTTGTATTTTTTTTTAGAAAAGTGGTCTTCGAAATTGGAAACATTATTTAACCTAAAGCAACATCTTCAAAGAGCTTTTACGAGGATGTTACGGAAGGCCATGTCTGTACTAGTTGATAGTTTGATAACATTTCACTGTCATTTGGCTCCCCCAGCCACCAACAGACAGGGTGTAAACAGTGGATACACCACTGTGGGTTCACCATACCAATAACGGAACGTGATAATCTGGAAATAGCTTCATTGGGTTGATATTGCATGGTCGGTAAAATACCAAAGAGACCTACTGCAGATAATGGAAACTAGAGTATATAGTTCCAATGGTTATGGTTATTGTTTGTACCTATTTTTTGAAATTTTATATATTTATTTCGTAATATGTTTGAAGAGAGCAATTTGTGTTTGGCAAAAGTTTGTTCGTCGATAATACAACTTCTGTTCGACAAAAAAACGTATTTTTGTATTGGATATCTATTGATTCTGACGTGAACATGAATTGATGTACCAGAATCTACCGAATCTCTGAATGATGAGAGGAAGGAAGCTCATCATATGTGCGTTTCTGAAAGTTTAGTGAAAACATACGCAAAACAAGCTGCTTCCCGCGACAATTCTCAATTCATGAATTATGTTTGTTTGTCAATCCAGTGATTGATATCATGGGCATCGATATACGCAATTGGGATACATTCATCAACCAAGTTAGCGAGCCTGACCACCCGATCCCGTTAATCGCCTCTTACACCAAGCCTCGGTTTCTTAAAACTAATTCTAACCCGGATCTTCACAGTTAATATGAATTTTGATATTGAAACATTGAACACTCGGTTAGTGGCATGCGTACTAGCATATAAACTTGAATCATAACGGCTTTGGTATACTCTTTTTTTAAATATTGTCTGGATATTTGAAAGTTAGAATGATTAACTTTGTTCTTGAAAATAGCAGCATAAGCCTCAAAGAATGTTTTGCAAACTTCGATGGCTACTAACACAGTTAAGTACCAGATGTATATGACATGCACGAGAGCATATTTACCCCTACAGTACGATTACTTGTTGGCGGACTAAAAGCGGGTTTTTATGTAGATATTGTCATTATAGTAAACACCGAAGTGGACACAGCTGTCATGAGTTCTTTGTGTGATAATAAGAAGTATATATATAATTGTTCTGTGATCAATGAGTGAGATATTTCAACATCAGCCATGTCGACCATTAAAATGATGACGGTTTGTCTTTTAACTTGTGTACATGATGAAGAGCTTCATAGCTTATTCCTTTTCGACAAACAGCCAGATGCACAGAACAGGCGCCTCAAAGAACTATTCATAAAGTTCCTCTGACAACAAGGAAGTAAATAATTCACGCAAAAACAAGTAATCACAGATGTCACGTAGTGTAAGTGGTTGAAAAGAAATTTACTGTATTAACGGTTCTTCGGCACAACGTTAAGGCTCAGTAGCATTTTATAGGTTTGATGGATGTCTTATATAATGCATGCCGATCACGTCTTTAATTGCTTTGAAAAAGTGCCACGCATTTCGCCGTTATTCTGCAATGTTACTCGGAAAACGTCTTTGAGTGATTGGGATGGGGTGGGGTTGGGTGGGGCTGTTGCTCTGGATGTCAACTCATATGTGCATTTTTAGCAAAATGTGATTAATATTATTCAACGGACAAGAAAAAAACCCAAAATTGGCAATAAAACCTTCTTTTTTTAAAATCCTTATTAACCAGTTCAGAACATAGGAACTGTCGACAATGTCACACAACGTTAGAATATATGTTACCGTGTTCCATGTCCACACGTAATCTGAATTATAAAAAATCAAAAACGTAAAGCTAATGGGTACACATAATGGGCAAATTCTGGTGAAACAGACACGCACCATTCGCTTTCCGTGTCTTCAACATCATGCATGTCTCTCTTTAATAATCTATATTTTGAAGTGTCCACAGTGTGCTTGTCGAAATAATGACGCAGTAACCAGACATCATTTTCGTGTTATCATCGGCTTTGTCAGTGATTGTCCTCTATGGGTTTAGTTGTGTATAATATCACTAATTATGCACACAGCAATGATGAAAGAATCGTTTTGATTATAGTTTGAACACCGTGTTTGTAGTTATTTATTTGATTATTATTCTTTATAAAAGTTTCCAAATAAGAATAATTATTCATAGAAGGTATTGTTATCAAACTGAACATTCTTTCTGTTGGTATAGTGAGACAGTTGCAAGACAACGTGTTTCGTGTTTGATAAAAACATTTTCAGCGCGGTGATGCGGTTTCTGCACTTAAGGTTATCTACGTTTGATATGTATGATAGGCAAGCCTGAAACCTGCCTCCTACAATTGCATGATATATCACCTATGAATAAAACCGATCATTATATTTACATGACTTCAGAGAAAATAGCAATGAATATGTAAACATCTGGGCAAATATGAGATTTGCGAGCCAATAACCTCTGACATGATCACCTATATTTAATACATTGATATGGCGAAAAGAATAAAACGATTGACTGCAAAAGTATAATATAGCGAAATGGATTACAAATACAAAATGTCAGATGCCACTAGTCGTTTGAGATGTATTTTGGAAAGACAGGCACTGGTTATTTCTTGAATAGTAAGTCCGATGTTCATCAAAGGCACCAGATGCGAGGTACATATTTACATTTAAAGAGAAACTCAGAGCGTAGTGCCAATTTCAAGTCGAGGTCTAGACATTGTAATTTGTACACTGTTTGAAACTGAGACATTGTGTCTGTGTAATTTAGGTAATCATACACTGCAAGAGTGATATGCATACTAATATTGGTGGTAGAAGACAGAAACAGTGAGGTAGCTAAGGAAACTTGTCAAGGTTGATACATTGAAGGGTTGCCAATTGGCTCGAACCTTGTGTCCCTTCAAAAGAGGAAACAATATACTTTTATTGTGATCTTTATGTTCATTAATATGACTTCCAACATTTACTCACGATTCCAATTACTTTCCTCGGTACCTTAAACATCATTGTGTATTGTTGACTTGAAAATGACTGAGAATCAATAGTATTGTCATGTACACATTTATTTTTTCAAACACGCTTGAATATTATTGTTAAACGTAATTTCAAACCTGATTCGAATGGGTTGGGACTCTATGGTAACGTTAGTATTGTGCCCCGGTGGTTATCTCCCAGTTGTGAGACAGGCAGTTGTTAGGCATTTAAATGGGGATTACTTAAGACAATACCCATATCCAGAATAGGACAGTCCTAATTAGTTGCTCAACTCAGGAAGGAATACTTTCATAAGATCAGATACCGTGCTAAGCATCCCGCTCCAATAGGCATTCCCTTCTTGACCAATTTATAAGTAATTTAATGAACGCCACCTAAAAAACCCGAAATATTACATGACAGTCCGTATTTTTTGTGTGTATAGCGTAGATGGGGTATATAATTGTTCAGTAATTGATATCGAAAAAATGTTTAGATTCACCAACGTTTGAAATAAGTTTGTTCATTACCGCTCGATCGCTGACAACATGTTCAACTTGTTGTGTGTAGTATTAATAAGCGTCCCTTTTGTCAATGGCCTAAGCACCCGGGGCGCTTATTTTGGCGGACTAGGTATAAAGAATGTCTTGTGTCCTCTGATGGTGAAGAAACAGATATAATACGCCAACATCAATAATAGAATGTTACAAGTTAATTTATGTTACAAGTCCAATATCATTTACATTAAGTATGAAGCTAACATTATTAAAAATTCAGATGCGGATGTACACTTGGTATATATTCCCTCTGAAATAACAGTGATCATATCTGGAACTCCTTCAAAAGAAGACTGCATAGGTCAAAGAAGGAATTTCATAACAATATCATTGTAACTGGATCACATTGTAAACACGTATTTTCTTCAGGTTCATGTGTGTCACACATGAATTCAAACTTCTTATTTCTTTGCTGGAGATTGAGTTGACACACTATTTCGCAGCTTGCAATATCATTTTGCAAACAATTCGTATGTTTTGAGCCATATTAAAGTTTCGAGAATATTAGGGCACAGTAATTTAAATAAGATGGATCAGACAATACCGTCTTCAACAACTCTACTTGAAGTGAATAAAGTAATGTTGTGGTTACAAGCTGGAAGACAACTGCGCGTCTGACATGGGAGGCTACCTATCCAATAAGTTTATTTGTTTTCTCAAAGAATTAACCACCACCTGTGGTACATAAGTACCAAAACATATTGCAATATACAATTTGTACGGCAATCTGTTATTTTAATTTCATATTTATGTGTTTAAAGAACTTGATAGGATTTTGTTTTTTAAAACAATTGACGGTATTTTGCAAGGTTAGGCCATGTACAGTAGTAGTCTTTTAAGAATGATTAACGTACGTATATAAGTGTGGACATATACACGAATAAGGTGATTATTAAATTATGAATCATATAAAGTACACACTCTGTTCCCTTGTGAGGTTCAGCCATCTTCCAGTTTCTACCCTCACACTATCCCGGTTTTTCCCTTTCAACCCGGAAGTGATTAATCCCATTCTATTGTTTATACGTTATTAATTCTATGACACTCGCACTTAAGTGCCACATTTCTTCATAGATTGATTATTACACACATGTTACTACATATTGTTTATTAAACTTACTGCAACTAAATTACTTTTAAAAAATATGTCATGTTGCGTATAAGAACATGTGTCAATTCAGAGCCATCTAGAAGAGTTTTCCACAGACAGTAGTCCGGACTCCCGACCCTGGTAATTCCTGCAATTATGTATAATGAATGATTTGTATAAATTGTATACTTGTGTGTATATAAATATATCCATGAAAAAATATCAACATAAGTTCATTATATTCCTGTCGTCATCCTTATCGATTCGTCGTCTTTATTGATGTCAACACCAAGCGAATAACCCACGTTGACGTTATTATCGGTATTTCAAGAAACGAGAACTCTAATTCGAAGTTCCAGTGGGTCCCAAATCGATAATAAGCGTACAATTATTAGTATGTCAATATACCGTATGTTTTATTCATTGTAACATGACGGGAATATTCACTTATGTAAACAGTGTAGCAGCTCACAAGTAGATGGATGGTGCAAAACTATATCAAATGCAGGTGAACATTCGTGTTGTATATCTGTTTTTGAATCATTTCCGCGAAGGTAACAGCCACGTGTGACTGTCATACCGACGCCATTCCCTCTTTACGCCAAAGAATCGGAGATCGAACAATTTTAATGGTATGTCAAAATGTCTGCCTTGTTAAATATATTTTCGGACTACAGTGACATCGTCATATGCGTTAGACCTATACTGGATGTCAATTTAAAATCGTACTCATCAATAGCATCAACAGTACCGTAGGGCTTACTTGGAGGTAAACTAATGCCAATATGTCTCTCAATATCTCTCACGTGTATTCCAATAGATTAATCACTTCAACATGCATGCAACATAATTCCTGATATTTCAAAATGTGTACATTGTATACTGAGTGTATTTTTTCATTGTAAGTTCCAAGTTCTACGTGTACTCAGACAGAGAAATGCATTCTGTCTCTCTGGAACGCTATGATGTCCAGATGCAATGGATGATGTATAATGCTTCCCGTTCAACTGAACCCGTCTAGATGCCAGCTACTCGTAGTTGTTGTATCAGTCAAACAGAATAATTAATGGATCTGATATTCCTGTCGCAATACCAAATTTCGTTGTGATTTTCAATGTCAAGAAATCTATGCCTATGTGAAGTGGAAAGGCGAGAAGATTACAGCGGTTCTAGTCCAACTGAACAATCAGATTGCGGCAGATACTTCAATGTACAATGAAGATTGACCTTCAAATCTTTTACTCTTATTATATGATAACATGTCGGTACTTGACTGGACCTATACTGATGTCTGATTCAAAAGATTTATTTTCTACAAACCGTACTGTTCAGTTGACCCACAAACCGTTTTAGGAGACTGACTGTCACCGGGTCGTGAAACCAAGCAAGTCACGGTCCATAGTGACCGTAGCGCCTTCCCCTCTCGTTACTGTCCGGCGGACGGCATAGCTCGCCACCACCCGGTGTCCTTACGTTCATTAGTGTATTCTTGGAGGATTTGCTGCCCGTATTTTTTTATTCTCTAGCAGCAAATGCCTATCTTCTATTATCATGTATTGATTTGATATATGTTCTCTCATGTATGTATGCAAACTTATGCATGTATTGAAAGAGTGTTAGTAACTTTGCTCTGCATGCAGCGTTGGGATAATATAGTACTATATAGGTATTTCTCGTGTATTAATGGTCATGTTTGCCACTTTACTAATTGTACACATCTGGTTGTAAATATGTAATGGTACATTTGGATAGCTTAATCCAGCCCTTTATTTTGGTATCTACATCTCCCATTTCGATTTAGTAGTTAGTTTGATATTCGGGTTTCCCCTATTTTAAGAAGCACATTTCTGTTAGCTGCCATCGGATTTATCGTTCTCCAGGCTAGCAAGGGGAGGTTGCTTTCTCCGACGACCGCGCGTTTGGATTTAAACCCTTGCGATATCTAGGGTAGTCTAGAATTACCTTTCCCAGTCCAAGCGACTTTAGTCTATGAGGCTATATTGTTATCCGGTCGTTTTCGTCTCTTTTAATTGTCTCAGAGACTTTAGAGATATGCCCTCCCTATCTCACCAAGTTGAGGGTATTCACTCTTTGGAGTGTTGAATTAATTAACTCTCGGATGTAAGGCACAGCCGACTAAATTGACTGCCTATACGTCTTGTCGATTGACTTATCAGTGTTGATTTAGGTATCCATTGTAAGAGCTTAGTTGCTTAGGTAATCAGCTTGAAGATTTGTTCTGGTTTATTAATCAGTGATCATTGTCAGTACCAATTTGGGTCTTGATCCCTTAGATGAAAGAATCGGGTGGTTCTGAAGTTCTTTAAAGTAGTATATAACTATACATATGACTCGTTCAGACAATATTGCTAGAAGATTGTTCATAGGTTGTTGATAGTTTCATAAGGTATGATGCCATGTAAATAGAGTAATGGCAACCTGGTTGTGTACAATTGTACATCGACATAAATTTACGATAACCTTGGTTTTATTTCCAGGAAAATTTCAAATTGCGTAAGCGCCAATATGCATTTATACAAAATATCACGGCATATTGCGTGACGATAGTGAATGCTTTCCGTTTATTCACAGGAGTATTAGGCGTTCAGGAGCATAATCGAAGATTCGACTGAATATCACACAATTGCAAATATATATATATATATATATACTGAACAGCATTAAAAACGCACCAGCCATCAATCTTGAAATATTACAAAAACAACTTGAGCAATGACCGATTTTGATTAGAACAGACATAGACGGATTATTAAGAAAGACGACAAAGGAAACAGGAATACCACACAGTAATTACAATTACGTCATCAGTGTAAGGAAGACACATATGGTTAAAATGAAAAGTCAATATCTGGTATGTCCGCCATTGACAGCAACACAGGCCATGCAACGTCTTCTCATTGATCGAATAAGTCTGCGAATAGTGTTCTGGGGCATTCAACTCTTGACGTAGTGTATCTTCAAGTTCTCTCAGGTTCTGTACTTGCGGACGACGTGAGAGGCGTTGACCCAGGTAATCCCATAGATGTTCAATTGGCGATAGATCGGGTGACAGGGCTGGCCATGGAAGCAGAGGCACATTATTGTTCGCTAGGTACTGAGTTGAAACACGTGCTGTGTGCGCTCTTGCATTATCTTGCTGGAAGGTGTGCATACCCTGGTGCTGATGAAAGAATGGGATGACGTGATTTGCCAATATGTTATTCCTGTAGTAAAGGGCATTAACTCTTCCACGACAAACATGGAGCTCTGTTCGATGGTTATGACTGATGGCGCCCCTAGCCCTATTCTGCATGCTTCCCGTGAAACAAAACACGTTGTCCATGATGTGCACGCAATTTGTTGCGTTTTGGCGATTTCGCTCACAAAAAAGTTAGGAATGTGCTTTGACGAGCTGTTCTTCTTCATGCTTCGCTCAGAACGTCGTATATTACTCATTCACTTATATATTTTCAGATGACTTAAGCCCGGATAAAAATACATCCATTTTCATGGTGGTGCGTTTTCAATGCTGTTCAGTATATATATTATGTCTTTGAAATAATACACTGTAATAAACAACGTTCTACCGTATAAGTCATCACGAGAGTTCTACCTGGTACTTAGTTCTACAAAGCTATGGCTGCAATTATGAATTTTGTAAGCCATATGATTGAAATCGTCAATACATGCTCAACAAGGTAAGTTCCACTATATGTGTCTGTAACGGAACAACATGACTAGTTTCTACACGGGTAGAATAGGTCTTCTGCAACCCATGCTTGCCGTAAAAGGCGACTATGCTTGTCGTAAAAGGCGACTAACGGGATCGGGTGGTCAGGCTCGCTGACTTGGTTGATGCATGTCATCGATTCCATTTGCGTGGATCAATGCTCATGATATTAATCACTGGATTGTCTGGTCCAGACTCGATTATTTACAGACCGCCGTCATATAGCTGGAATATTGCTGAGTGCTGCGTTAAACAACAAACAAACAAACAAACAAAAGTTTCTACACTCGTAACAATTAAAGCATTAACTCAGTCGGTAAGGTCAAGCAGCAAGACAAGTTTAATTGTCCTGTTCATTGCATTTGTATATGTAGGGCATAGTGATAAGGTAGGGATATTACAATTTGATAGATGGATATACGCCTCGCTAACTGTCCATGATGGCATTTCCAAAGGCCATGTTTAAATTCCGATCAACACCACCATTGCGTGGATAACATACACGTACAAATAAACGACCAAGTAAGTTTAAAGGTAAAACGTTTACAAGGATGAAATGCGGGCAACCGGCCCGGAGATAGGCATAGTCAGAGGTGAGCTGGACAAACAGGTCAAAGTAATAGTTGGGTAAGCATCTTTATCCAAATTTACGCAAATATTTTCAAAGATCTGGTTCCTGGACGCGAAACGTTATTGAGTTTTCACAACACTTTCACAGGTCATAGCTGCTCAATTCAAGTGTCTCCTCTGGTGTAGTTACTTCTTTCAAAAAAACATTGTGTGGGTTTAATGCGATTCGTTATTAATACTGTAAACCTGTCATCAAAGTCAAACTATTTGTTGTGTGGGGAGAATTTATCACACTAATATCTGTAATGGTTTGCGTTTGAAATACAAATCGTTAATGCTTTCAACTGTGTGAAAAGAAGAGAACACTTTTTGTAACAGAGAAGAGCAATTTACATGAGTGCACAGTTCCCGAAAAAGATCCCCTTTGAATTTTTTTATCTGGATCCTGGTAGCCGTCGATATGTGTTTGCAATTATAGGAGAAGGGATCCTATGACAGTGAAAGGTAATATGCCTTAAGTCGTCTTTTTAAATGGGTGTACATGCAATAAAACCTCATTTCGAGTGCCTCCTAAATCCGCTTCATGGCCTTTGATTTCTAAATTGAAACATGCAATATGGACACTTGATATTTGGAATCTTGGAAGGATTCTCAGTTAGGCAACATGTTAAGCTCATAGTTTAAAACCTTTTCGACACATACTGTAAAGTTCCATTGCTTATTTTAGGGCAGTAATATCTCCACCACTTGGCATGTAGGACAAATAAAGGATATTCACGTGGAGGTTATAGATTTTCAACTCGGGTCAATAGACAGTGTTTGCTCTAATCTCTTGGCTATTGGTCAAAGTCTCTCGAAATTCATAACAAATGATTTTTGCGTTTCCGAGTAAGCCGGGTGATCGATTAAAGTGCTCACATGGGCAGACAATTTATCAAAACGGCTGGAGGTGAGGTTCTAAACATACAAATGTCGGAGTATATAATGTCTGTAATGTCTGATTTGTCAGAGAGATATCTCACTGAGTTATGAACACTTTAAGGCAGAAACGAACTGCAATGTATATTGATTCAATATGACTGTAAACTTGAGTATCTCTGTCTTGCAGGACTATCACACTTCAGATGAAAGGCTTTAGAGAAAATGTATTTGAAACAGTTATAAACAGATCAATGAAGCAGCATTTGACTTACATGTACATACACACTAGCTCATGTATAATTGAAAATTAAGCCCGTAAAACATGATACGTTAATATGTGTAAATAATTACATGCACATGCACATGCACATGCACATGCACACACTCATACACCTGAAATGTGGTAGCTGTTTTGCAAAGACAAAACAATTTATTCCTATAGGGGAGAGTTGGTGAAACAAGTTATCCGGAATATTTATAGATTATTGAGGGACACTAGGCTGGGTTTTCTCATACATTTTCCCAGGGGTAATAGAATGTCAGTCCATTGTCCCATACTATAATGCAATGATTTATGGTCATCGATTCTTATTGACAACAAAAGTAATCTAGCTCAGAAAACAGTGATCTGATAAAGATTTAATTTTAATGGATCACACATTGCTAGTTAAATTTACGTGAAAATAAAGTTTGCAGACAATCCATTATAACACCAATTGACGGGGGCCTTTCTGAATCTACACTGTGAACAAGGACTTGTAGCATTCTGGTAGACGTTATCGGGAAGAATGTTTCATGGGAGTACAAAACTTATTTGTCAGGCTACATATTTTTGTGTGTTCCACTTCCATTGGTTAAGCTTGGAAATGTGTTCTGATTAGTAATACATCGTTATACGCAGATATTAGCTGAAAACAAAGGCATGAACATCAAGCTTCTCTGTTAACAGTTAAAAGCTTCACTGCAAAAACAATAAATAAATGAAGCTGATATATCTCCTGTACCAACTAACATATGCAACATTCTTTGAATACCAAGCTACTTTTTATTCTCTTACCCTCCCCCCCCCCTCCCCCCCCCCCCCTTAATCAATAGCTACAGGGATTGGAGACGCTTTGTATACATGTAAATATTCTGTAATGACGAACATTATATATTTTCTACCTCTAAAACAAACAAACTTTAAATTGGGTTTTATACATAGGTTGAATTAAAATGCCACACACTTAAAATCGACAGTATATTCAAATGATGTATGGTAGTTTAAGGCAAAGTTCGTAGAGACAACCCGACGACATGAACTGCTGATTACCGTAAGGAAACAATGTCAATATTTCGGAGTCTGTGTCAGAAATATTTGCCCAAAACACCTTGGTGAATACATAATCACATTCATTTCAGACATATATGAATTTTGACAAGAGTGTTGTCAGTGTGAGTAAGTGATGCATGCACATGCAATCAAGAATGTCAAACTATACGTCCTCAAATGTACATAAATCTTAGCTCGAGAGTTGTGATCGATTGTGAGAATAATGAAATATTATACTCTGGTCTCTCATTGTCTAAATTTTCAATTTGAGACATATCTTTAATATGTAACGCAGCGTTAAGGAAAATGCACATTACAATTGAGCTCCCAAAAATTAAAGTGTCAAAGTAAGCATTACAATATAACCCCAAATTACTATGTCCTACTTTTGTTTTTTGTTCCATACAAAAACAATCTCACCATTCTCAAGTACAAAAGTTGAGCATTATTATCTATTACCAGGGATTTTCTAAAGGTATATACAAACATTATGATGCTACTCAGAAATTAAGTTAAGTTTGAGCTATTATCTCTGCATCTACAAATAAATTCAAACAAACATTGACACAGTTTATTTGTTTCTATGTCAGTAGCATTTCTTTGAAGAAAACGGAGTGACTGTGTGACGTCTTTGTAAAGTTTGCTGAGAGGTTAATCTAACTGAACCTTTCATGGACATCGTTGAATGGAAATGCTTAGTGCAGTGTCTTATATGAAACAATAACTTTAAGACTCATGGCGTTCTAAGATCTTTTTATATACATCCAAGCTGAACATACATCGATTTACTCTTGTATCAACTCAATATTGTGTGTATGTTGTTTATTCCTATATATTGAAGTATGTTTATAGAAGCATGTTCATATCATTCCGCGTGGAAGTGTTGGACAAAATGAACCAATAGGATACACAGAAAGGGCACTATAAGCAGAAGCTCCTCTGTGAAAAAACCCAGAAGACATCTTTTACGATTTAAATTTGACTTGCTACATGAATGTGTTAGCTACAAACATGGCGTGACACAATTTAAGGCGATTTAATGGTGGCGGTTTACAAGTTTGATCCCACGTGTCACCCCGTGTGGTCTGTGATGGCATAGAATGCATAGCAAATCTCATCCACGTGTCTCTCATCACACGGCAATGTGCTTGCAGGTTTGGCACAAAACATGTCCCCATAATTAGACTACAACTCTCCATCTTTCAACATCAGAAATACGTGTATTATTGGAGCCGCATACTTATCAATTATGCCCCCGTCATCATCCATCTTGCATTATGTATGAACGCTGGTGCGACGCGTTCTAAATACTGTTCTAGCCTAACGCTCTCGCCTAACTCTCGATGATACTATTGAATTATTCGCTTCCGATAACATACTTCCCACTGCTTAAGACGGAGATGATAAACAGAGTCAGTACTGGAGACGCTTTATGTCGGAAAATACTCGCTGTGTCAAAGTGACGATTCTATTTACGTCTACGAACAGGACATGTTACACGCAATAAATCAATACGGAATTAAAAACTTATGCGAATGTTTTACGTGTCCATAAACAAGGGAAACAAAGTGAAAAATCGATCTCACAAACAAACATATTAGTCCAATTACAGTTCAATTGACATCCCCTGCAGAGTCTAGACAAACTGGAACATAATTGGCAGACCATCTCATGCAGCATGATATTGAATTTTAGTTTTGCTATCGTTTACTGTCATACAGTATTATACAAATATTTCAATTAAAGAGTTGATACGTTATGGTCACCACGTAAAGGTAATACGCATGAAATTTGGTGTAAAGATAGAACACTATTACACTACACAGTTTCTGATCTGACAACCGTCTGCGCATTACCCAAGTCTGATGATAACCGAGATGCAACGTCCATTCATTGCTTCATAATCCATGGATTTGACATGTCCGTGCCTCCTGAGCCTGTGTCTCGTCCATTAGATAAGATATACTACGACATCTATCTAAACTGCCGTCGTCCTCCGTCTTGTCGGTGTACACCTGCCTTACACTATAGACGTATGTATGCAACAACCAACATTCAACCACACATGATTGTTTCTAGAAACGACATGTTTCGAAATAAAACCGGCTCTAACAGTCTAGACTGTACTTGCCACACAAGAAATATGGTATTACACGTATCCTTACTGTATGTCTAGTTATTTGCAATTTGAGTAGCATATGTACAATGTTGGCCGTCTGGTATGTTTCTATATTCATCTAGCCATTCAAACACTCGTCAACACGTTCTTATAAATGGAGGCATACACTGCACATTGGTTTACCAGCCAAACTGACTCGAATCTCGAACAGTTGAGGGGGATGAAAATCCCCCACTATGGCATCAGTTCCACTGTGTAAGCATTATCTAAAATGATGTCGGGCAAGCCAACTGAGTCCATTCAAATCACGAAAAACCATGCCCCTGTTCAGTTCGATTCCCTCGAGCATAATACATTTAATGTGATAAGACATTGAAAGGTTATGGCTGAGATGATACGATAACTAAAGTAAAAAAACGGTGTGAGTTGATACATTAACCCATTTCTTTTCATAATGAAATGATAAGCTTCACTTGTAATGTGCGTCACTCATACGGCCATCAAGCCCAGAGAGGAAAAAAGAGCACGATCATCGGAAAAAAATGGCTTCATAAACATCATGATTTCGCAAACATGTGGATAAATTTGAAACATCGTGAAACAATAAAACTGTGCAGCGCACACAGATTGTGCAGATTTAAATGCATTTTTTTTCATCAACAAATGTCATAGAAATTATGTTAACATATATAAAGAAACAAATGGGCTTAGTTTCTGACGATTTCTTTGTCATTGCATACACGAAGTTACAAATTTTAGGTAAGTGGTGTGAGCTTTTAATTACGAGATATTGTATAGACTCTAGAGTTATAAAGAAACTATCATATCTCGTTATATATTGTTCTGAATACTCCGAACTTCACAGCGCTCTACTCGCTACAAAGATACCCTTTGATGAATATCACCGGGATGAAATAGATTTTCATAGTGCCTGAGTCAGAACATTTAGCTATGAAAGCAGATAGGGCAACCTCCAATCAAACTTTTCTGCGCAACAAATTGGCTGTGATGGAACGCTATTTGCCAGGAATAGGATCTGCATAATTAAATATAAATGTTTGATTGAGTACGCTGGCTTGCATCATTTGGTATAATTTTCAGGAATTATGAAGCAATATCAATGTTGATTCCAGAGAACGCAATACTGTTTCATGGGACTGGATTCAGGATAAAAGCTTTCTGTCCTCCCCGTAAGTAATTGTGTTGTGACACTAGCCATGTTTAAAGGAGATACCCTGTTATACATATTCATGAAACATAACGCCTAGGTTTGCCTTCATGATTATGTAGGAAGACACTGAGTGCAAATGTTTCATGCGAAGACTGACTTTCAGGTGATCAATGATAAAATGATACAAACTATTCAACAGGCAACCATGGGGTTACAAACGTTTGATGTCCAACATTGTTTCAAGAGATGTCATTTTAATATCTTTTACCATTACCAAGAATACAGTCACTGTTTTATTTAATTCATTATGAATATGCATTAATTTTATCATAAACAGTACATGTGATTGGAGATATGACTGTAATAGCTGGGATATGTGTACATAGAGTAAACAGAGGGATTTATATCTATATAACATGCAGTGTACTAGTATATAAATCGAACATTTTTTGGACAAAAACAGATTCATGGAACGAAATGTATATATTCCACAGGAAATTAATTTTTGTTTTTTGGAGGGAAAAGTGAACCAAGCTGAGACGTCAGATATGGTGACATGCTCTCGTGGCTGACAAATTTTGAATTGAGTTCGACCTCCTGAGTATTCGTTGGAGGTGTGGTTCAAGCGTTAGTTCGACACGTCGAAGGTCCAGATTCAATTCCACACAATCGGCTCAAGGTAAGAAAACCATATATTGCTGGAATATTGCTTACTGCGATGTAAAACCCAGCTCTTAATACACTCTCCCAACCAAAAGTAGGGGATATTCAAAAATAACAGATGATTACATGAATACAGAGAGGTATTGAGTGATGGTAATGGACGGATAAGAAAAAGGAAGGACCAGGTGTAACATGACAATCAACAGAACACCTTGGCGTTGTATTGTTAGGATGCAAACAACCCAGAAACACGACATGGGGATGTGATAAAAAATGAACATTTGAGATAACTTGATCAATAACGGGTTATGCCTCTACGATTTGTCAAACATTTGTTAATACGGCGTGGTCCTGATGACGATGACAATTTGAGGGAATCTTGTCCACTCCTCTTGCAGCGACTGGCCAAATTCTGCTAACGTAGCGGGCGGCCATTGGTATTGCCGTGCAGTCTCCCGATCATGTCTCAGAGACCCGTAAAGATCCGGGGTAGAATAGATCTTCAGCAACCCATGCTTGCCGTAAAAGGCGACTATGCTTGTCGTAAAAGGCGACTAACGGGATCGGGTGGTCAGGCTCGCTGACTTGGTTGATGCATGTCATCAATCCCAATTGCGTTGATCGATGCTAATGATATTAATCACTGGATTGTCTGGTCTAGACTCGATTATTTACAGACCGCCGTCATATAGCTGGAATATTGCTGAGTGCGGCGTTAAACAACAAACTAACCAACCAATCATGTCTCAGACATGCTCCATTATTGGAAAGGACTCATGGCTGTCCATTGCATTCTGGTGATGTTTCGCTGTTTGAGGTAGTCAGTTACGAAAAGATGCACGTCGCGCACGTATCGCCTTGGAAAGACAAAACCTGGGCCAGCATGGCGGGCAAATAACAAACTATTGGTGATAGTATGCTGCCTTGGTAGTACTGTCCAGTGACCCTTCCATAGACAATATGCAATGGCGTTCTGGGAGTGGAAGTGATCCCATCCCATAACACTTCGGACCCACCACCAAATGTGTCATGCTCCCTTACTCTGACGTTGGGACGCCTCGAGACACGTTCACGTCTATTCAGAAAGACCAGACTCGTCTGAAAACATTTATAGATACCATCGGCGATTCACCAAGTTTCTAAACACCATTACCGTGTGTCTAAAATGTGTCAATTTGTTAACGGTGGTCTCCGAGCATGCAGATTTAGAAGTGTGCAGGGACGATCTAAACGTAGGCATTAACCTTAACTACGGTGGTCTGGCGCCAGTGAACAGCGATTTGATAGGCTGCATGAGCTTGATTTCTTAAAGCGTGGTTACTGATTGATCGGTATTGTTGATCCAGGGCACCCTTTGCAGGGCCGATCATTAACATTTTGTGTCTGCAGAAATATGTTCCTAAGTCTGCAAATCACAGATTGAGACACGTTGAACATATTGGCTACTTTTCTTCCAGTTTCACGGATTTCCAAACTGATCACAAATGCTGCATTAGAGAGCTTACGAGTTACTGTAGATAATGGAAATTGAGAAGAATAATAGCTCAGAGAGAGTTTTCGATTTTTCATTGAAGTGACAAAACAGAGAATGACCCTCAACGGAGGAATTCCATACTCCACGCGCATTTTTCTGGCGTGTTGGGGCATTGGGGTTTGGTTCCGAAACCGTTCTATCTCTTGTAGTAATTGTTGTAATCTCCTTTGATGACATCTATTTTTCATGATCCCCTATTTTTTCAACTACATTTGTACCTTCCTGAGACAACATTTGTGAATGAATGTAAGTTACAGAATATAATCGTCGGAGTATTTGTGAAGATTTATCATTGAAAATTAATGACGGTAGCAATGGATTGTTGGTACATGTATATCCGAACAAAGCTGTCTGTTATAAACTGCATGTCGTGACGTCTCTTTGACCGAATAGTTTTTGTATTTCCATTTGTCATATTTCTATACTTATATTTCTATACATATCTATATGGTAACTACAACAATTGTTAACGTGTATAATTGATAAATACCATACAATGACATTACCTAAACAGTTTGGGAATAAGGTGATGAAATGTGTAGATAATGATAAAATACATACATTGTGCATGTGCCAAGAAGTTGAGTAATATGCATTTTAAAGCCAAATACGCCCCCGACCTCCAGCATCATCATGAATGATATGTGCGTGTATATGAATAGTGAGGAACTCCAGATTGGCGGATAACGTTTTGCTGGTAACAAACTACGGAGATAGTGAGTGAGTGAGTTTGCTTTTTTGCGCCTTTTTTAGCAATATTCTAGCAATATCGCGGCGGAGGACACCAGAAATGGGCTTCACACATTGTGCCCATGTGGTGAATCGAATCCTAGTCTTCAGCGTGACGAGCGAACGCTTTAACCTCTAGACTACGCCACCGCCCCTAATAATTATGTTTTGTTGCATTACATTTGCTTGATCACCCTGGATCACCCAGGATCACTATGGATCACCCTGGAGCGTTCTCAAGATTTGTGTAAGCATATACACATTGTATTGTTTCTTAATATAAATGTGCTAATGACAGCCAAGAAGATTGTGACATGAGTAATATTCAGGATGGAAGCAACGCACTTTAAGTCACGGATCGACAAGAGAAGTTTTAGTTGCATTGCATCATTGCATTGATAATGTATTGGTTATATGCAATAGAGGGATAATACTGGGATCCAGTGCAACAATATATGGATATGCTTTTCCACCATTACAAAAACGTCACCATCAATAAACGATGTAATTTACTGTTTATATGCTTTGTCTCCACAGCTCAAACCGTAGGAAAATATACTTTTCATGCATGTTTTTAAGTATTATTGGCCGCACGATGTATGCGATAATTGGCGTTAAATTTTACAGAATATAAAGAGGGTACAGTAAACTACGTTTATAACGAACACGCTTATAACGAACAGACGGAATAACGAACTTACTTTTTTTGTCCCGTCTATTTGCTGAAGTTATGCTGTATATATGCTTATAACGAATTGCGGTTTTAACGAACTATAATTAGTGGTCCCTTGGCGTTCTAACCGTAGTTTACTGTATTTGTTTAATATAATAAAATAACATCGAGTTAGAGCGGCATCGGGAACATCATCACGGGGTTCTTGATAATATTGACAATAAGAACCAAGCATACTATTCATGGCATACTTTAAACTGAAACAATGAAACATTGGCATCTACAGTGGTGCTTCAAAATTATTACTGTTCATAATAGTTCAGCTCATTTCACTGAGTTTCTTTCATCTGAAAAAACGAACGTATTATGTTTCCTTATATACAAGGTTATATTTATTGGTAATAAATATCTGGTATAAAGTACATAGTTCACCGTATAATACTACAACATTGCCATACGACATATGTATAAATAAATGTAAAATGTTTCGCAAATTATTTTATACTAAGGTGAAATTGCATAGATGTAGTGTTTGTCAAACGCAGGTCACGATTTCTCAACAAGAATTCAGTTTGACCTTTTAACTGAAATTGTACGGAGGCGATGGGCAACTATTTGAGAAGACTATGCTCTTTTAATTAAGGAAAACATATTTCAAGCTGTAAAAAAGCGTATGCAGCACAACTGCTAGCTGAGATAGATCACGTTTAAATTGCATATAATGCCGAAAGAAATTGCAAGGAATCCTTTCATAAAGAGGATAATGTTAAGATTTAAGTTATATCAGATCGAAAAAAGGTCTATTGGGAATATATCAAATAGCAATGATTCACTGCGACACAGCTCCAACTGACGTATTCTAAAAGGCCATAAAATTTAACCCTCGAGTTCTTCCCTCTGGTTTCATATGATAAACCCTCTTTAATGTAGATTGACGTCTATTCTGCAAAGATGATGTATGACAATATGACTGAAATCCGAAGAAAATGACCCTCGTCGGTTTCCGACCAGTTCGCATTTTCGAGGGAAGCCATGTCATTATGACACATTACATGTATACCTGCCTGTTTGCTATGGACGAACACGCTAATCTGATCAAGCGGTTTTTTTCATTGCTGTGGCGGTGTCGGAAAATGTGTTGTTAGTACGTTGTAAGGTGAAATGGAAATGCCGCTAAGAAATTTGTATTGTTATATTTCTAATTATTCTGCATTCCGTACAGATGAAAGCAGGTCTGGGCATTAAAATGTCACGTTTTCTCTTTCAGATAACGGTTATTTAAGAACTTTTGGGAACACAACAATATAGTAAGACTTATTTATCAACTAAACAGTGCCACTGGTTCGTTGAAAAGATGTTTTGTTCAGATATTATTCACGTACATAAGACGATTTGAATCAGTCGCAGTAAACATTAAAACCAGTCCGCATCATTTCAAGGTACACATGCATCTGCAGAATTCGTCCTCAAAGAGTACTGATCATCAGGATTATAACAATCCATGAAGGTGACATGATGATTTCAAATAATTGGTGTTGGTATAAAGGGATCGAGAAACATAAAACAGTACACACTGGGGAGCACGGGTAATCCATTTACGGTCTACGGCACTGCAGTTTGCTTTGTTTTGCCAGAATCCTATGATTGTTGGTTCTAACCTCAAATTCGCCGTGATTATGATCATTGTTTTGTCAGCACATACCCATCCTCCGGTTAAAGAAATATGATACAAATCTGAGGCCTGCTTTGGGTCTTTCAATAAATCACGCTGACACGCCGTGATGTACATGGAATACAGACTGACTCACTCACCAACTGACTTCCCGACTGAATAACTCACTCACTCACTCACTCACTCACAAACACTTAATTATAATTGAATAATTAAGATATATTAAGATATATCCTTAAAGCGTAGTGTCAACAAAACAAAGCTTTGATGGTTAATATGTAGTTCTACTTTCATCACTTAACAGTGAAAGGGACTGAAAGCATAGCCACATCTTCTTTCCATCATGAATCCTTCAGAAGACATGTCGGCTTTCTGAATTTAATCAAGGTGAGGCCTACCAATGTCACACTTGTGATTGAGAGTCCATACATGCCAAGAGAATGATAAGTCTTTGTCGGAGAAATTGGAATGTGAATGGTCCCTAATCGACCCGAGCTTGCGATGGGTGGCTAAAGAGGCCATGAAATTTCCACGACTAAATGAAGCATGATAAAGGCTAAATTCACTGCAGAGAAAACTAAGAGCGCCTTAGAGGTGGACAATTGTTCAACAAACATGAGTCGGATGAAGAAGACTCTTCAACACAGAGTTTCTCAGTCCACAAATTACGTATGGCAGAGATCATTATTTCTCATTGAGGCAGCTTTAGCTGTCAAGGGTTTTACTCTGCTTGCACGAGTGGCCCAAAACGTCAGATCTGTTAGGAGGATGCCGATGTTTTCAAAGGCTTTAGCATTTGGCGCCAGGCGCACTCACTTGGCTTAGTTGGACCATTTGTACCAACTCGTGTTATTGGTGCTGATGGTAGGATGGCGATTTAACTAATGTGAACTATTTCCACATGTATTCAATCAGAACCTCTGATAGAAACACAACATCCTAAATCATTGACTTGAATGTACAATTTGAGAGAGAGAGAGAGAGAGAGAGAGAGAGAGAGAGAGAGAGAGAGAGAGAGAGAGAGAAATAGTTGTGTGTGTGGAGGGGGAGAGGGGGTAGGGGGAGAGAGAGTTTACTTGACACATCTCATGCTTGTGATGAAGGTCACATTGCAAATTCATTTTGTCTTCAATTTTCTGAATGCAAATTTAGCTGTATGTATGATACAGGTATTATTTCAATGAAAGGAAATGGTCATTGCAGAGGCTATAAAAAGTAGTTTATCGAACACAAAAACCATTATTTTCACAAAATCAGTGTCTAAGTATTGATTATAACTTGAAACAAACCGTTGATGTGCTATTTTTGTATGATTGCTTCTAATCAGTCAACGTTGTTTGCACAGAAGCCATTAGAAAGAAATCGCACCATAACTGATGTTCGATTCCATGGGCAAAAAGAACTAAGTCGCCTGTTTTATTTCCTAGGTTGTCGTAAAAGGAGATTTTGTCTCTCTACAACGCATAGTCATGTTGGAAATACCTTGTCACGTTGACTATGAAGATTATACGCCATGAGAAGGCAGAGTTAGACCAGCAGGTAATCATAAAGAATAACACTGCATACTTAACGCACAAGGTAGCATACTGTTCAGTTCATCTTTGAAGGATGCAATAAAGTCTCACCGCGAATGTGAATTGTTTTGTAGACCTTGTCACACGTGATCAGTTTCATTGAATGCTAGTGTTCTACTTAATTAATAATGATGACACCAAAGGGAACAATATAGATGAACTGATAATACATCCTTCGCCATGCGTGGCGTCTAATTAAATAATGTCTTCCATGCAAGATAACTAGATTCTGATAAATGTTGTTCAAACACACATATAGATCTACGATAAAACAATTCATGGTTCCATCGTAATTGCACCTCAAATGCAGTGAATCTATCAAAATTACATGAAAAGGATGGCAGAAGTTTTAGCTTCGACATATACACACGAGTAAATAAAGATTACATGAATAATTACTTATAACATAGCACTTCTTTCGTGATTAAAACGTATCTAATGCTTTATTATCCTGGAATCACGGCAGAGATCTTGATAATAGAATATAAACGATGCAATCGCGAGAAAGATAATAATTGATGGTTATTTGCCATATTGAACGTATATCAGAAAAAAACACTTTATCTTGTTATATTTCAATAAGGCCTTGAAGCAACTGGGGAGATGTTGGTGCACATTGTGGTAACAGTGGAGATGTTGTTACACCTTGTGGTAGCAGGGGGATGTTGTTACACCTTGTTGTAGCAGGGGGATGTTGTTACACCTTGTGGTAGCAGGGAGATGTTGTTACACCTTGTGATAACAGGGGGAGATCATGTTAGACCTTGTGGTAGCAGGAAGTTGTTGTTACACCTTGTGGTAACAGGGGGGATGATGTTACACCTTGTGGCAGCAGGGAGATGTTGTTACACCTTGTGGTAGCAGGGAGATGTTGTTACACCTTGTGGTAGAGGTAGATGTTGTTACACCTTGTGGCAGCAGGGAGATGTTGTTACACCTTGTGGCAGCAGGGGGATGTCGTTACACCTTGTGGTAGCAGGGGGATGTTGTTACACTTTGTGCAAACAGGGGAGATGTTGTTACACCTTGTGGTAGCAGGGAGATGTAGTTACACTTTGTGCAAACAGGGGAGATGTTGTTAAACCTTGTGGTAGCAGGGGGATGTTGTTACACCTTGTGGTTGAGGGGGGGGGGGGGGGGGGGTATTGTTACACCTCGTGGTAACAGGGAAGATGTTGTTAAACATTGTGGTAACAGAAGGAGAAGTCAGACCTTGTGGTAACAATGGCGGGATGTTGTCACATCTTGTTGTAACATGGGAGAAGTTGGTACACATTGTACTAACAGGGGAGACGTTGCTACATATTTTGGTAACAGGGCAGGTCCTGCTACATATTGTGGTGACAGGAGAGAAGTTGTCAGACCTTGTGGTAGCAATTGGGGGATGTTGCCACGCCTTGAAGCAACTGGGGAGATGTTGGTACACGTTGTGGTAATAGGGGCGATATTGTAACACATTGTGGTAGCATGGGAGAAGTTGCTACACA
Source organism: Haliotis rufescens (assembly GCF_023055435.1). Classification (NCBI taxonomy): domain Eukaryota; kingdom Metazoa; phylum Mollusca; class Gastropoda; order Lepetellida; family Haliotidae; genus Haliotis; species Haliotis rufescens. The sequence goes on along the minus strand of NW_025963779.1, from coordinate 50,570,515 downwards.
TTGTGGTAACAGGGGAGATGTTGTTACACCTTGTGGTAGCAGGGGGATGTTGTTACACCTTGTGTTAGCAGGGAGATGTTGTTACACCTTGTGATAACAGGGGGGATGATGTTACACCTTGTGGTAGCAAGGAGATGTTGTTACACCTTGTGGTAGCTGGGGGATGTTGTTACACCTTGTGGTAGCGGGGAGATGTTGTTACACCTTGTGGTAGAGGGAGATGTTGTTACACCTTGTGGCAGCAGGGAGATGCTGTTACACCTTGTGGCAGCAGGGGGATGTTGTTACACTTTGTGGTAGCAGGAAGATGTTGTTACACTTTGTGCAAACAGGGGAGATGTTGTTACACCTTGTGGTTGCAGGGAGATGTTGTTACCCTTTGTGCTAACAGGGGAGATGTTGTTACACCTTGTGGTAGCAGGGAGTTGTTGTTACACCTTGTGGTAGCAGGGAGTTGTTGTTACACCTTGTGGTAACAGGGGAGAAGTTGTTACACCTTGTGGTAGCAGGGAGATGTTGTTACACCTTGTGGTAGCAGGGAGATGTTGTTACACCTTGTGGTTGGAGGGAGATGTTGTTACACCTTGTGGTAGCAGAAGAGATGTCGTTACACCTTGTGGTTGAGGGGGGGGGGGGGGGGGGGGATTGTTACACCTCGTGGTAAGAGGGAAGATGTTGTTAAACATTGTGGTAACAGAAGGAGTAGTCAGACCTTGTGGTAGCAATGAGGGGATGTTGTCACATCTTGTTGTAACATGGGAGAAGTTGGTACACATTGTACTAACAGGGGAGACGTTGCTACATATTTTGGTAACAGGGCAGGTCCTGATACATATTGTGGTGACAGGAGAGAAGTTGTCAGACCTTGTGGTAGCAATTGGGGGATGTTGCCACGCCTTGAAGCAACTGGGGAGATGTTGGTACACGTTGTGGTAATAGGGGCGATATTGTTACACCTTGTGGTAGCAGGGGAGAAGTTGCTACACCTTGTGGTAGCAGGGAGTTGTTGTTACACCTTGTGGTAACAGGGGAGAAGTTGTTACACCTTGTGGCAGCAGGGGGATGTTGTTACACCTTGTGATAACAGGGGGGATGATGTTACACCTTGTGGTAGCAAGGAGATGTTGTTACACCTTGTGGTAGCAGGGGGATGTTGTTACACCTTGTGGTAACATGGGAGATGTTGTTACACCTTGTGGTAGCAGGGGGATGTTGTTACACCTTGTGGCAGCAGGGAGATGTTGTTACACCTTGTGATAACAGGGGGGATGATGTTACACCTTGTGGTAGCAAGGAGATGTTGTTACACCTTGTGGTAGCAGGGGGATGTTGTTACACCTTGTGGTAGCAGGGAGATGTTGTTACACCTTGTGGTAGAGGGAGATGTTGTTACACCTTGTGGCAGCAGGGAGATCCTGTTACACCTTGTGGCAGCAGGGGGATGTTGTTACACTTTGTGGTAGCAGGAAGATGTTGTTACACCTTGTGGTTGCAGGGAGATGTAGTTACACCTTGTGCTACTAGGGGGGTGTTGTTACACCTTGTGGTAGCAGGGAGTTGTTGTTACACCTTGTGGTAACAGGGGAGAAGTTGTTACACCTTGTGGCAGCAGGGGGATGTTGTTACACCTTGTGATAACAGGGGGGATGATGTTACACCTTGTGGTAGCAGGGGGATGTTGTTACACCTTGTGGTAGCAGGGAGTTGTTGTTACACCTTGTGGTAACAGGGGAGAAGTTGTTAAACCTTGTGGCAGCAGGGGGATGTTGTTACACCTTGTGATAACAGGGGGGATGATGTTACACCTTGTGGTAGCAAGGAGATGTTGTTACACCTTGTGGTAGCAGGGGGATGTTGTTACACCTTGTGGTAGCAGGGAGATGTTGTTACACCTTGTGGTAGAGGGAGATGTTGTTACACCTTGTGGCAGCAGGGAGATGCTGTTACACTTTGTGGTAGCAGGAAGATGTTGTTACACTTTGTGGTAACAGGGGAGAAGTTGTTACACCTTGTGGCAGCAGGGGGATGTTGTTACACCTTGTGGTAGCAGGGAGATGTTGTTACACCTTGTGGTAGCAGGGAGATGTTGTTACACCTTGTGGTTGGAGGGAGATGTTGTTACACCTTGTGGTAGCAGAAGTGATGTCGTTACACCTTGTGGTTGAGGGGGGGGGGGGGGGGGGGGGGTATTGTTACACCTCGTGGTAAGAGGGAAGATGTTGTTAAACATTGTGGTAACAGAAAGAGTAGTCAGACCTTGTGGTAGCAATGAGGGGATGTTGTCACATCTTGTTGTAACATGGGAGAAGTTGGTACACATTGTACTAACAGGGGAGACGTTGCTACATATTGTGGTAACAGGGCAGGTGCTGCTACATATTGTGGTGACAGGAGAGAAGTTGTCAGACCTTGTGGTAGCAATTGGGGGATGTTGCCACGCCTTGAAGCAACTGGGGAGATGTTGGTACACATTGTGGTAATAGGGGCGATATTGTAACACATTGTGGTAGTAGGGGAGAAGTTGTTACACCTTGTGGTAACAGGGGAGATGTTGTTACACCTTGTGGTAGCAGGGGGATGTTGTTACACCTTGTGGTAGCAGGGGGATGTTGTTACACCTTGTGGTAGCAGAAGAGATGTCGTTACACCTTGTGGTTGAGGGGGGGGGGGGGGGGGGGGATTGTTACACCTCGTGGTAAGAGGGAAGATGTTGTTAAACATTGTGGTAACAGAAGGAGTAGTCAAACCTTGTGGTAGCAATGAGGGGATGTTGTCACATCTTGTTGTAACATGGGAGAAGTTGGTACACATTGTACTAACAGGGGAGACGTTGCTACATATTGTGGTAACAGGGCAGGTGCTGCTACATATTGTGGTGACAGGAGAGAAGTTGTCAGACCTTGTGGTAGCAATTGGGGGATGTTGCCACGCCTTGAAGCAACTGGGGAGATGTTGGTACACATTGTGGTAATAGGGGCGATATTGTAACACATTGTGGTAGTAGGGGAGAAGTTGTTACACCTTGTGGTAACAGGGGAGATGTTACACCTTGTGTTAGCAGGGGGATGTTGTTACACCTTGTGTTAGCAGGGGAATGTTGTTACACTTTGTGCAAACAGGGGAGATGTTGTTACACCTTGTGGTAGCAGGGAGATGTTGTTATACTTTGTGCAAACAGGGGATATGTTGTTACACCTTGTGGTAGCAGGGAGATGGTGTTATACTTTGTGCAAACAGGGGAGATGTTTTTACACCTTGTGGTAGCAGGGAGATGTTGTTACACCTTGTGGTAATAGGGGCGATATTGTAACACATTGTGGTAGTAGGGGAGAAGTTGTTACACCTTGTGGTAACAGGGGAGATGTTGTTACACCTTGTGGTAGCAGGGGGATGTTGTTACACCTTGTGGTAGCAGGGAGATGTTGTTACACCTTGTGGTAGCAGAAGAGATGTCGTTACACCTTGTGGTTGAGGGGGGGGGGGGGGGGGGGGGGGATTGTTACACCTCGTGGTAAGAGGGAAGATGTTGTTAAACATTGTGGTAACAGAAAGAGTAGTCAGACCTTGTGGTAGCAATGAGGGGATGTTGTCACATCTTGTTGTAACATGGGAGAAGTTGGTACACATTGTACTAACAGGGGAGACGTTGCTACATATTGTGGTAACAGGGCAGGTGCTGCTACATATTGTGGTGACAGGAGAGAAGTTGTCAGACCTTGTGGTAGCAATTGGGGGATGTTGCCACGCCTTGAAGCAACTGGGGAGATGTTGGTACACATTGTGGTAATAGGGGCGATATTGTAACACATTGTGGTAGTAGGGGAGAAGTTGTTACACCTTGTGGTAACAGGGGAGATGTTACACCTTGTGTTAGCAGGGGGATGTTGTTACACCTTGTGTTAGCAGGGGAATGTTGTTACACCTTGTGGTAGCAGGGGGGGGGGGGGGGGGGGTGTGTTACACCTTGTGATAAGAGGGTGAGATAATGTTATACCTTGTGGGAGCAGAGAAGATGTTACAACCTTAGGTTACAGGGGTATGTGTGGGAACACGGGATATGTTGTTCCACCATATAGTAACAAGGGAAATGTTTTTTCGCCTTATTGAGAACGGAAGATAGTGTAACACCTTTCGACAACAGAGAAAATGTTTTTACATCTTGAAGAAGCAGGGCAGGGGAGATATTGTTACACGTTGTTGTAACACGTGAGATGTTGTAAGGCCTTGTGGTAGCAGGGCCGATGCTGTTACACAATGTGGTAGCAAGGCATGTTGTCAGACCTTGTGGTAACAGGGGAGATGTTGTTAGACATTTTGGTGATATGGATAGTAGTGGGATTGTTGTCACGACTTGTGGCAGTAGGGGCAATGCTGTCACGCCTTGGGCTAACAGGAGAGACGTCGGTACACCTTGTGGTAACAGGGAAGATGTTACACCTTGTGGTAGCAGAAGAGATGTCGTAACACCTTGTGGTTGAGGGGGGGGGGGTGGGGGGTGGGGTGGGGGGGGGGGGGGGTATTGTTACAATTCGTGGTAACAAGAAAGATGTTGTTAAACATTGTGGTAACAGAAGGAGTAGTCTGACCTTGTGGTAGCAATGGGGGGGGGGGGGGGGGGGGGGGGATGTTGTCACATCTTGTTGTAACATGGGAGAAGTTGCTACACATTGTGGTAACAGGGGAGACGTTGCTACATATTGTGGTAACAGGGCAGGTGCTGCTACATATTGTGGTGACAGGAGAGAAGTTGTCAGACCTTGTGGTAGCAATTTGGGGATGTTGCCACGCCTTGAAGCAACTGGGGAGATGTTGGTACACATTGTGGTATCAGAGGAGAAGTTGGTACACATTGTCGTAACAGGGGAGAAGTTGTTACATATTGTGGTAGCAGGGGAGATGTTGTTACACATTGTGGTAACAGGGGAAAAGTTGGTACACATTGTGGTAACAGGGTAGATGTTGTTACACATTGTGGTAACAGGGGAGAAGATGGTACACATTGTCGTACCAGGGGAGAAGTTGTTACATATTGTGGTAGCAGGGGAGATGTTGTTACACCTTGTGGTAACAGGGAAATAGTTGGTACACATTATGGTAACAGGGGAGAGGTTGGTTCACATTGTGGTAACAGGGTAGATGTTGTTACACATTGTGGTAACAGGGGAGAAGTTGGTATACATTGTGGTAATAGGGGAGAAGTTGTTACAAATTGTGCTAACAGAGAAGAAGCTGGTACACATTGTGGTAACAAAGAGAAGTTGTTACACATTGTGGTAACATGGGAGATGTTGTTACAGATTGTGGTAACAGGGGAAAAGTTGGCACACATTGTTGTAACAAGGGAGAAATTTGTACACATTGTGGTAACGGGAGAAGTTGTTACACATTGTGGTAACAGGTGAGATGTTGTTACACCTTGAGGTAACAGGGGAGATGCTGTCAGGCCTTTTGGTAGCAATTGGGGGATGATGCCACGCCTTGATGTAACAGGGGAGAATGTGGAACACATTGTGGTAGTAGGGGAGATATTGTAACACATTGGGTAACAGGGAAGAAGTTCTTACACATTGTGGTAACAGGGGAGATGTTGTCAAGCCTTGTGGTAACATGGGAGAAGTTGTTACACATTGTGGTAACAGGGGAGATGTTGGAACACATTGTAGTAACAGGGGAGAAGTTCTTACACATTGTGGTAACAGGGGAGATGTTGTAACACATTGTGGTAACAGGGGAGAAGTTGTTACATATTGTGGTAGCAGGGGAGATGTTGTTACACATTGTGGTAACAGGGGAAAAGTTGGTACACATTGTGGTAACAGGGTAGATGTTGTTACACATTGTGGTAACAGGGGAGAAGATGGTACACATTGTCGTACCAGGGGAGAAGTTGTTACATATTGTGGTAGCAGGGGAGATGTTGTTACACCTTGTGGTAACAGGGAAATAGTTGGTACACATTATGGTAACAGGGGAGAGGTTGGTTCACATTGTGGTAACAGGGTAGATGTTGTTACACATTGTGGTAACAGGGGATAAGTTGGTATACATTGTGGTAATAGGGGAGAAGTTGTTACAAATTGTGGTAACAGAGAAGAAGCTGGTACACATTGTGGTAACAAAGAGAAGTTGTTACACATTGTGGTAACATGGGAGATGTTGTTACAGATTGTGGTAACAGGGGAAAAGTTGGCACACATTGTTGTAACAAGGGAGAAATTTGTACACATTGTGGTAACGGGAGAAGTTGTTACACATTGTGGTAACAGGTGAGATGTTGTTACACCTTGAGGTAACAGGGGAGATGCTGTCAGGCCTTTTGGTAGCAATTGGGGGATGATGCCACGCCTTGATGTAACAGGGGAGAATGTGGAACACATTGTGGTAGTAGGGGAGATATTGTAACACATTGGGTAACAGGGAAGAAGTTCTTACACATTGTGGTAACAGGGGAGATGTTGTCAAGCCTTGTGGTAACATGGGAGAAGTTGTTACACATTGTGGTAACAGGGGAGATGTTGGAACACATTGTAGTAACAGGGGAGAAGTTCTTACACATTGTGGTAACAGGGGAGATGTTGTAACACATTGTGGTAACAGGGGAGAAGTTGTTACACATTGTGGTAACAGGGGAGATGTTGGAACACATTGTAGTAACAGGGGAGAAGTTCTTACACATTGTGGTAACAGGGGAGATGTTGTAACACATTGTGGTAGCAGGGTAGAGGTTCTTACACATTGTTGTTAAAGGGGAGATGTTGGAACACATTGTGGTAGCAGGGGAGATGTTGTCAAGCCTTGTGGTAACATGGGAGAAATTGGTACACATTGTGGTAGTAAGGGAGATGTTGTTACACAGTTTGGTAACATGGGAGATATTGTAACACATTGTTGTAGTAGGGGAGAAGTTGGAACACATTGTCGTAACAGGGGAGAAGTTGGTACACGCTGTGGTGATAGGGTGGGAAACGGAAGAACTGTCTACAACGCAGGGTAGTGTATTCCCACTCACTGTTCATTGAGATGTCAGTGATGCTGTTAAAATTAACATCATACCAAGACAAATTTCCCACTATGAAGAACAATTAGGTCAAGGAAATTGTAGAGTACAGTGAAAGTGAGAACAGCCCCTTTTGAATCTGATTCCTCTCTAGAACTAGACACATAGAATTCTGTTTTTAACAAAATCGACATGACTAAACTACTGTTGGTTGTGTATTGATTTATTTAAGAGAAATAAGAATCTCTGTTGATATTCAAAGAGAGTACATGTGACGATAACCATCACCAGCTATTATTAACGGGTACATTATATGATTCAGAGAATGAGTACAGATATGTCAACCAGGATAGGCACATATTGTGTGTAACGTATCTGATACCATCGAAAGCATAGCATATGGCATAAGGCATATATGATTTTGGGAAATACATCTGTAACAATCGAATAAATGCATGCGTGGTGCATTGTTTACATGTGTATGATATATATACATGTAGTATACCATCTTTAAAAAGTGAAGATGAGCTAAATAGTAAAATATGGTATTAGATTACGAAGCACTAAATTCCTCTATTTGAAAATAGTGTCATGCAACATAGCTCACCTGGATATAAAATCAACAACCAGATTTATTTTATTTTGTTTGAGATATAACGCTTCAGTCAGTAACATTAAACCAATACCATAGCGGGATGTTAATAATCACCTCACAAACCAGTGTTTTATCAAAGTCCTATCAAAAACTATGACACACGATGAAATTTGTCACCGAGCCTGACCACTCGATCCCTTACCACAAACATTCGACCACTAGGACCTCTGGGGCCAGAAATCCCAACAGGGATCAAGTATTTAAAACGCCAACCAAAGCAGGCATTAAAAGAAGGTTCAAATTTTAAAAGTTTTGCATAAATTGAGAACTAAATTGGATTCCTCAATCCTCAATGTGTAGCATCCATAATGGTTTTGCTGAAGACAATAGAAGGATTCCCTTCATACGAATCTGCAAGTAAGGCATGGGCCGAAAGTTTCAATAGATTTGTTTCCATCTTTATTAATAAAAAGAGTAACTTTCACTTCGATGCCTGCTGGTGAACAATAGTTCAAATACACATTTAACACACTTGGGGAAACAGTTTCTTAGAAATGGAGAAAAACGATTTATTTGCATGCAAACAAGACACTTCTCTTCAATGCGATGGGTACGTAACAAAAAAGATCCTGATGTTGATAAAATTGAAAGCTATTTATATTTATTAAGTTCAATACCAATTGTACCATCAAAGTCGCATAGAAAATGTTTCTGAATATTTCTTTCATTTCATGTTATCAATAAATTCGCAGAATGTATTTTTCCAGAAGCTGAGCATCACAGCATGTTGTAAATCTAATGCGGAAACGTTGCTTGATATGGTTTTTGTAATACAATGAACGGGGATTAAGCAGTCGTTAAAAGTGCGTACGGTGCGAAACTGGGTTCAGTAATCACAAGAGAAGCCTCATAAATAGATTAATCAATAGGTGTCATAGTGTAATCAATTTGGCAATATCATATGGCAGGGATCTGCTGACAAGCTCAGATGGAGATACGTTATAACGCCTTTCAGAATTAGGCAGTAAATGAGGATGTCGCTAAACCCTTGCGTTAGTGTCTAAAGTCTGAAATATGACGTTTACATTATGCCATTTCGTTACACTCTCAGGTTATATTCCCTGCCTGTGTTCCGCAACTGATGCTTTCCACCAAGGATGAGCTCCATAAAATAGAGAGATCGTATGAGTATAAGATTTTAAATGCCCTTTGTAACAGTTGGATGTCGAAGTGCGAAGTAAAAGTGGCTATCATGCATATCATAAAATGATATCATGCAGTTGAATAATCATGACTGGCTTCCAAGAAGGGTTTGACTTAATATACCCTTTAAGTTCATGACCCTCATTAAGATCCTTGAGCACCACTGTGGCAAATGGAGACAAAGAGTAAGAATCGCTTGGTTGGGAATTTGTATCTACAGTGTATAGTATTTAAGATACGAAGTGTTTAACTTGACACGAAGCGCTGTTTCATACGTTGTCCATATAGACAATTAACCTTTGTTATTCCTAAAAATGTCAGTGGTTTCCGTTTCTGACCTAGTCATTCCCATCCTGTGTATCAGGGTTAATATCCACTTTCGTACATTTAGTTCTTATCACATTTAGGATGTGTGGAGATCTGTGTTGTGACAAGAAAACCTTAATTTGTATTCTTTGAAAATACCTTCGAGTCGGTTTTACTTAAACGAACATTTTGTCTTCTGGGCAATCGGGGCTACCCATGGCCAACATATTGACAAAACTCAGTTGTTACTTTTATGGTTAAATACGGTAAAAATATACATGCTGTTAGCACGGAAGTTCGGAAATGGAATTTTAGTACCTTCCTGGGATGTGTCAGATAGGGAATGTGCTGTAAGTTGAAGAATCAAGGCGTTAGCCCTAAAGCATGCACGTGGCACTAATGGCTACTCTGTGGCATTACATTGGCCACATGTGATGTCCAGTTGTGGCACAAAGCTCACACATAAACGTGAGAAGGTCGTATATAGATTCCACAGCGCAGCACGTTACGACCGTCGAGTGTCTGTAATGACGTTTGCTTTTATTTGGAGGATATTCGGTTAATAATATCGTCCCATGTGGCACATGGAGGGGTTTGACCATATGGAATACCGAATATGATGACATCGTATCGGGATTATCGACATTAACTGATTGGATGCATTGTTAAAATAGCACAAACCTTTGATCAGATGTATTTTTTGCATGAGCATATTCCTGGTGTCTGCACACACAGTCTTACAAACATTCAGCATTTGTTTTTTTAGGATCACCAAATGAGTGTAGAGAATGCAATTTCCAGCAGAATATCCTACGTCTTCAGGACAAACTAGCTCTGCTTCATCCAACGTGTATTGATTTATTACAATATAATTACATGCCGATTGGAATTTCAGATTTGATATTCCCTGCATGATATATTAGGCTATAAATAAATATCCCAGTCGTATATTAGAAATAGAGTTGCATCCTCTTGGTCAAAGAACGCAATCTCTAATAGAAGTAGAGTCATGCAATGTGGATTTTTTAGGATGGGGCAGCCTCTTGGTGATGGCGTTCGCTCACTGCGTCGAAGGCCCGGGTTCGGTTCCCACACGGGTACAATGTGCGAAACTCATTTCCGATGTCATATCCACCGTGGTGCTGGTGGAATATTGAGAACGGCATAAAATCTTCTCACTCGCTCAATTTACATAATTCCATGTTTAATATAAAGTTGACTTGCTAACAATGACGATTATCAATGAAAAACCAAAACATCATGTAAATATAAATACACGAAGAAACTAGACAAAGCAAAAACACGACATGCATACATAACCTGTGTGGACTAAAAAACTAGTTACTTCAAACAGTATGAATTAGCATTTAAAGGTACCTCGTGCCTTGAGGCTATAGAATTGTGATAGAATGACCTTGCAGCATGAATAAATATGATGGCCTTTACCCATATGTCTGCGGCAACACATACATTTGGTCTTGTTTCCCAGGACAATATATTGGCACAACTCCTCAGTACGTTTTGTAACCATTTTTGCAATATTGGAAGCTATGTCATTTTGTTGAGTCTTTTCAAGCGTAGTAACAATTAGGTTAATATAATAGTTGGTAGTCATGTTAATAGAGTGCATTTGGTGGTGTTATTAAGTAGTGTTTGTGGTGTTAGTGTGTAGTTGGTGGTCATGCTTAATAGAATGAAGTTGGTGGTGTAATTAAGTAGTATGTGTGGTGTTAGTGTGTAGTTGGTAGTCCGCTGTAATAGAGTGAACTTGGTGGTTTTATTAAGGAGTGTTTGTGGCGTTAGTATGTAGTTGGCGGCCTTGTCTACTAGAATCAAATGGGTGGTTATTTAGAGGTAAGCAGGAGGTGAAATAATCTAAACAGTGAGAAGATCTGATTCTTAGTGACTGAATGTGGTCACGTTATGTATTAACATTAAGTGAGTTACATAAACGAACAAAAGAGTAGGCCGCGTTTCATCTGTTTATTTTTCAACCGTATCATCGTGAAATACATTGATATTATTCCTCTATATATATATATATGTTTTATATGTGTTATATGTGTTATCTACGTACATTTGTATCTCGAGGGAAATATCGTATTTCGGTTGTGAACGTCAGGTACATTAGTGACAAAACAAACAGTAGACGGTCGGTGGAAGCATTAAACTTATATTATGTATCTGCCCTACAGACATGTATCTGGTGTCATTGTTTGCAGTAAAGTGACATCTTCCTTACATAGCGATGTGTTCTTACAGTGTATATGTTACTAATGTTTCTTTGGCGTTAGCTCTGTCAGCTACCGATGTGAAATCCAGTCAAAATGAGGAAAAGTACGGAAGGACCTATCTGCCATGGTAAAACATAAAATTCTAGCCTTCCCTCGTATACTATCGATTTCATTCGTAACATTCTTCGCGTTACGTCGGAATAGTACTACGTTGCCTTGCAATAATTTGCAATAATTTGCGTTCCCTCGCCGTTATCTCTTGGCACTTCATGTGGATCCGACATAAGCGTTTCCTGAAGTTTCAGAGTGTTATTTGCAGGACAATATATTGGCAATATACACGACGATACGTTGAGTGTTATTTTTATATTCGTGTTTTATTTTCACAAAACTCACTCACTCTCCAGAAGGATTTCTTTTCTTTTCTAGTTTTATTCAGGATGTTTCTCAATCCTTGATAGACATACAGCGAAAGGCAGAGGAAATCGACTCCCAGACGTGTACTCTTGATTATCTGAATATGTCGCCAAGCAACAAGTCAAATGCAGTCTTCACATTGTCACTTATAATATACTCAAAGTTGTGTAGAATACAATATACATCAAGATCAAATCACTTCATACGGTACAGGGGCGTTCGGGTAGCCTTGTTCGAACGTCACGCCGAAGACCCGTGCTTGATGCCCGACATGGGTACAACGTTTCTGGTGTCCCCGCCGAGATATTGCTAGAATATTGCTAGGAGCACCGTAAACCCATGCTCATTCACTCACTTATACGGTACATCAGCTTACTACATCCTTTGTGTTACAGTGTCTTGTTATAGTTGAAGTAACACACTTAACTGATCCTGGTAATGTCCTTGCTACCTGCCATCTTACATTTGGCAATACTGCTGTATTATACATAACGATTCTTATTTTTGCGAAATTTCATATCAAGATGTGGTCTTTAATAATCTAGACGAACCTGGTCAAACTGCCATGTAAAAATGTTCAGGAAAACTTTTTGTTGTGATATACGCAAAATCGATATTGATCATAGTCATAGGAAACAGTGTTATCTTGTTATCGGGAGCTTTCGGTCTTCAGTTGTATTGACGTTAAACACCATTGATATTCCTTTTGGATAAAGGATTGTTTCACGTGTAACCTGTACATGTGTTTGTGGGTGTTACAAAAAGGTCGTGCATGGAAATCATTTGTCTTTCAAACACTGACACAACCGTAAAATAAACGAGTGTCAGAGAATTCCTGTAAACCAACGTCATGAGGAAATGGGAAGGTTGCAAACTACACAAAGTGTCCGTGAAGATGCTTTAAACTGCATTACAGTACGTTGTTGCGTGTGAATCAACCTTTGCAGCAAACTGGACAAGATACTGACAGACCACCCTCCCTGTAACAACCCAACGTTAAGATCGTTATATGGTGATGTTATCATGGCGTCATAGGCCTGAAAGTGGCCCATGTATGGCCAGAGATTTGCAGCAAGATACTGGAACCAAGCACCAGTGCAAAAACCTACGCAACTATGTGCATGCAGCTGGTTACACGACAATCGTCCTGTAGTTCCAATTCCAAGGAAGTGCTGTTATGGCTGCAATGGGCTACAATTCACCTGCAATTGCGTCCTGCTCAATGGAACAAGATTATATTTAGTGATGAATCGCGATTTCGCGTTCAGGTTGCTGACAGAAAAACACAGGGTTAGGCTTAGACAAGGTGAACGTAATGATATCGCTAACGTCATACAGCGTGACAGATGTTGCGTTGGGAGTCATGGGTTGGGCAGGCATTTCTTGGAATGGGAAAACTGGACTGGTGATGGCTAAGGAAGCACTTAATATTCAGCGATACTGCGATCAAATCAAGTAATTGTTAATTGTTAATTGTGCTCCTGTTCAAGCAAGCGCATCCTGGTTGATTTTTGTAATGGGACATTGTCCATCGACATACAGCATGAGCAACACTTCATTTGCTTCGGAGGAGCAATGTCCAAGTGCAGGAGTGGCCGGCCAGATCACCAGACCTCCCAACCACAGAGCATGCATGGGTTATCCTCGGAAGCAAGACTCGACAACAGCACCCAAACATGCAGAACGACCTTGAACCTGCTCACATACAGGCATGGACTAACATCACAGTAGGAGAGGTCAACGGGCCAATGGGCAGTTCGAGACAGCGATGCACGGCCGTTATGCACGCCAATCCTCATACCTGATATTGACATTTTGGACTTGATGATGCTTGTAACCCTACCTGGTACTCGGCATTGAGGAGCTGAGGACTGGTCGGCTCGTAGTCAGTGTACTCTGTCTGAGTGGGATATTAATTTTAAACCGCGGTATCTCAGTGGGCTTGCACCATAAAAATCGGCATTAGTCCGGACTAGAGCAAGCAACCACATACACACGTGCATTCACATCGCTATATTTAAGCACTAATCTTGGACGCGACACAAAATCCTATTTCACATAAGCTCACCATACATTTACATACACGTATCATGGGCTTATGCTATTGATATTTGATATAAATTTGAAAGGAAAACATGAGTGACATTGCTCTAATTGCAAGTATATGTATTCATTTAATTCGAGTTTCAAACCAACAAAGTTCTCTGAAGCTGATCTTCAAATAGCGTTGCATCTCTGCATGTGTGACCAACTATGGTTACAATATTATATATCAATACGTTCCACAATACATTTAAGAATATTTAACGATGAAGTAGAGAATACTGTCGCGTGAGATTGTGATGCTGATGAAGTCATCTCAGTCACGTAAGCCCCACCCAACATGCCACAACGTTAAATAAAATAGTTAATTGTGTAGCAGTATCCTTATTCCGTCACAGATTATTCAGGATTTACAATAAAAATGTGCTTTATATACAGCATTTTAAACAAATAAAGTTTCTTTTGTAAATGGTCCATTCGAGGTGTGGGTGAGTTATTATTGAACTTTGTATTGATATCAGTTTGCATGTTTGAAAACAGGACGAACAATAAATGTTATCGATTTGCTTTAGTATAATGTTGTCATGTCATGGCTACGTTTGGCACAACCTAATGTCACATGTACGACTTAGAGAACTGCAGTAAAGTAATTTTTTTCATATTCATACTCATTGGACATTCAAGTTTTAATTCGTTTCTCGAAGTTCTCAACTGATATAAAAAGTTGATGTCTCATGTTTTGCTCCTGGGTAGCTTCTTGCTCATTCTGTCCCAGTAAAAAACCGTTTGACCCATGACCCAAATGTAGAGCCATGTGTTATTGGGCCTTGTATTTCCAAAGTTGAATATCACGTTTATTTCGTATCCAGTGGTAACCTCACGGTGCACTGATGTCGTTGAAACTATTTTTAAACCCCCATCATGTGGCCCACCAACAAGTATACATAGGCAATTGTGGTCGAGTAAATAATCGATTCTGGTCCAAACAAACAAGTGCTGATAGTTTAAGCATGGACGTTCCTTTAAGATGACAAACAATTGGCCACACCACTCCTATAAAACACCCAGTCCTTGCTTGCAGTCGGTAAGCATAAGATGATGGGAGCCTATAAGCTGACATAGAATACACACAGGTTAATATGTAACTTTGTATTATATAATTGACCTTCATGGCGTGAACAGATCAAGTGATCCATTTCAGATCCATTTCGACAGCACTGAATACGAAATAATATGACACAATCAACCTCAATGTCACATCATAACCTCTATTCAAAACCCTCATCAATCGTCTGATACCTGCATCACTTCGGGCTTTCCTCCCACATTAAGCTGACACGCCGTGATATAACTGGAATATTGTGAAAATCTGCGTTAAATCCAACTCACTCACTCACTCATACAATTCTCAGATAACATTAATAATGGAAGATACATATATCTTTTGCGATAGATCACTGTGTACCTCTTAAACGTTACACATATTGTATGATCTTCGCTGGTGTGTGCAAAACAAAACAGATCAAAACATCAACAAATTATTGCTAGTGTATGATTGATGTATTTTCTGTACAGCCAATACCATACACCAGTGTGCTTCGTGCTCAGTCAATGTGTCATCGCATGGAGTCATATGTAAAGTTGGAAAGTTACGAAAGGATTGTCGCTTTTCTGAATCGTGTCTGTGAAGTTAACATTGTGCAACCGAGAATGACCCATCAGCCCAGGGCAACATAAATGTCTTGAACTTTAACATTAATATATCGATCACTTTAATTGATATCGAAAACGTTGTCCTCAACATGACATCACCAATATAACACTGTCCGTCTTGTTCAGATACAGGTAACAATACAGTATTATATGCAGCTCTCATGCTTCATTTATATAAATCGCGAAATTATATAGCGAGCGAAGAATTTAGTACAGCACGGGGACGCTATAAATACAGTTTTACAAAGGCAAATAGGGGCTTCCGAAGAAAACTAGGCAACTAAATCATTTGAACGAAATTCATTTTCATAATCATTTTTGTTATAAGCCTCTCTGCTGTTTGGTATACTATTCCTGCTGTAATTATTATTTTTATATTGACGAAATGAATGCTGTTTTAAGTACTTTATATTTAAGATTAAATCTCAAAACTAAGAATGAGCTTAGATGTCACTCTCTCATGACAAACTGTAAGCAATTTTACTTGAGATGATGCTTAAAGTCCTATTCATTCACACACAAGACATATTCGCTGGCAGCAGGAATGTACTTGATAAGCTCTCAATAACAAACCATTCCCCTAATGCATTCTTCAGAACTCACGCAATGTACAATGTTCGGACAAGGAATGTTGAAGAGATAACGGAATGTTTGAGGTAGCAGCTTTACCAGGAGTTGTTAGCATGTAAATATGCTTCTTCGGTCACCATGTTCTACATTAACCCATTTACTTCCCCAAGGCTTCAGAAGTTACTGTACATGTTTTGAATGTTGGAGTATTGAAGAGAGTGTCATGATACAGCTTCTTTTGTGTGAGCCTTGAAGTTGCCTATGTATATACCAATCATTTGAAAAGATATCTTTTACAAAGTCACATACCAGATAGTGGATTCAGAAGAGGATGAAAGACGTCATAGTTGGTCGTAAATCATGTGTCGGTTAGGTCGATTGGAACATTTTGCCGGTTCAGTGTTTCGTGAAACACATGAATTGATCTTTGATCTAGAAGATCATTACAAAAACGTCTGGTAGCTCACCTGGCTCCCTTGACCCATGACGATTTTAGTCTATCGTGCTTATTTTGTTCTACATGTAATTTGGTTAATATCCTTGCATAATACTAAACATAAGATCATAGCTCTCATACGATCTTATACACCAATTACGGGTAATGTACAAAGAAGTACATTTTGTATATAAACAATCTCATTCATAAAGAGCATAAGAATTCAATGTCTATATACCTAACATTCATAGATAAAGACAATAGACTTAAGCTCAAAAGAACCTTTGGACCCGGTAAGCAAAACACGAGGATATTCGGAAGTGCTTTGGCAGTTATTGATCCTAGACAAGAGACACAATGTATACTGAAGACGTCATGTTATTTATTTATGTAGTGCATTTTCTGTGTTTTAATGCATAAATAATGCTAGGATTATTTTGTCTGTTAAGCCACTGCCGGTGGGATTTCCTTCATTGTCTGATCTAGCCAGGAACAAACAGACAGTAGTCACTCAATCAGGATACATCAAATGATAACGGCTGTCTGCTGACTTTCTGTGGTCACTTTACCGTTATTGCTATGTGGGATGAGATCAGGCTGTGTATCCCAGCGTCAGGGATTATGGAACAAGTATGATCCTCTTCATTAAGCCATAACTGAATAGTGACCTTCTACGAGGGCATGCAAGGCTGTCTGGTAGATACAATGCTACCTGACACTCATCATGTTACCTGAAAATAACATCTATCCAATAATCATTTACTGGAAAAGGCAATTCCATGCATATAGCTATGTCTGTCAGATTGCATTTCAGTTGACAGAATAGACTGGATATGGAAACGTTATCAGATCAGATAATGGTCATGCATGTAAACTTAGTACATGACCTGCAACTGTAAAGTCACACACCATATATCATCATTATTACGTTCACACTTCCGACATGTTGTGTCAATTTGATCAACACAATTAATACTCCTCATCTTATCTGCTATTAAATAACATATACCCTCTTGGAAGTATTCGGCATCAAATGAACATGTTTCGTCTATATATGACAATAATTTGATATTCAAGGGGGACTTTCACCTTCATTGCCTCTTGTCTCATAAAGTAACATTGCATGTTTTCAGGTTAAGGCTAAAATTAGGAATAGTGCAGCTGTATCAAGCCAATAATCGAGCGTTGGCGAGGAAAACTGATCGTTGATATTGTTAACAACAACCCCTGACGTCGGAGTACGATGACATGCAATCAACCAAGTCATCGAACATGACCATCCGATCTAATTTGGTAGCCCAAGGAAAAGGAAAAGAAAAGAGTGTGTTCTTTGGGACTTATTCCAGCCACTGACCCAACAACCACTGTAAGACAATTGATGAGGGTTCACTTACTCCAAGGAATCGACTACTGTGTATTAACAGGATACAAGTTGGAAGCCTCACGTTTCCATTTTCTAGACTATTCAATGAGACATAGAGCCTTGTTAGAATTTTTCAAACATGAAATATGTTGAGGACATCTCATGTAAGTCGCCGCCAATATCCCCATGTAGATCCACGCTTGTTTGAAATTGAAATGAATAAGCGACGGAATGCTATTTTACGCCGCGTGACAATAATGCGTAAGTGAGTAAGTGAATTGGTTGACTTGTAATTGGTTTTGACCATAATTTCAATTATATCACGGCGTGTCACCTTGATATTGGAAAAAGGATTCAGCGAGCACGAATGTGGTGCTGCCACACCTATTTTGACCTTGAAACAGGTTTCTGGCACCCCTTTGGGGTGCACATCTGTACAACGAATTGTGGTGCCTCGGGCGACTGGAACACCCTTGCCTCCGCAGGAATTAATACAGCGGCCTGTAATTATTCGAGTCTGGTTCAGCAAACGTGACATGTGCGGGGTATGGGGGACCAGAAAAGCCAATGGGACTGGTGTAACGGACTACTGGAAATGTGTGCTGCACATTATGCGAAAATGTATGCCGTCGAAAATGAAGCGGTTTATGTTAGTGCAGCAAACACATACAGTGTACTTCCATAATACCACCTCACAGTACAAAAAAGTAAACCACTGCCAATCCACAACCAACGACTTTGCACTGGAGACTAACACTCGGGTAAGTCCGCAACGATAAACGTCTCACGCTTCTGTTTGCCAAATCGATCAAAGACGCGACAAAAGATTTCAAATGATCCCATATTTTTGTACACCGGATGTCTTTCGATAATGACCCCCAGCCTGTCCCAATACCAATATCTGATCAAGGAATAAAAGGAAGTTTCGAAGCGCAAAGGAACATCCTTTTGCGTACAACTTTCAGAGGAACAAGAAACGAACGCTGGTGCATTCATCTAGTCGACACAATTACCGGATAGCTTTCGGTCGTTCACACTCTTGGGTTGATTAATTTTGATTGCACACTGTCTAGAAGCTTGTACGTTGTGAATGAACAAAATTTCACCCAATACTTCAATTAAGCCTATGGAACAAATAGCAACTCGAGCCTGACCAATTTATCCTTGCCGATGTTGCGGCAAACGTGATACAGGAGTAATATAATTTGCCAGTTAAAAGACTGGGGATCAACAGAGGATTTTCGTCTATCTGAACAGGAACAATCGTGGCTGAGCCAGTGGACGAAAACTCGTAAACATATATTCAACCGTCTGATCCCGGTGTCTTTAAAGATTCTCATTGTATAGACGTTCATGTGCACATAACCTTGTAGAGACCTACGAATTACTAACGCTGTGATGACCGCCTGTAGACGTGATGGTGGGGCTTTGGTTTATAGTTTTACAGCTCGTGTGTAGATTTAGCAGATCATGCGTTAAATTTACTCGATATCGCCATGTGTTCGTATGACATTTCCAGGGCATTTCGGAGGAAACATTTCAAACTGTTCGACTAATTCACTCATGTCCTTTAATAGAGATATAGCGAGAGGGAGAGAGAGAGAGAGAGAGAG
The DNA here is from genome assembly GCF_023055435.1 of Haliotis rufescens. Lineage (NCBI taxonomy): Eukaryota > Metazoa > Mollusca > Gastropoda > Lepetellida > Haliotidae > Haliotis > Haliotis rufescens. The sequence continues at coordinate 50,551,025 of NW_025963779.1, read as the reverse complement.
AGAGAGAGAGAGAGAGAGAGAGAGACAGACAGACAGAGAGAGAGAGACAGAGACAGAGACAGAGAGACGACTAGACAGTAATAGAACGCGGGGGATAGGGGTAGGGGTAGGGGTGGGTAGGTTATGACGAAAGAAGGTAGGTAATAGAGAGGAGGGAGAGATGGTGGATCCTGGATCATAATCGAATAGCTAAAACCATCATAATATTCACTTACATGTGCTGAAACCCATGCACGTATGTCAGAACGTTTTAATTTTTTACTTTTAGACATTAACATTGCATAAGTGTATGCACCTTACTTTAAGGACTTAGATTTATCAGATCATGCGTTAAATTTACACGATATCGCCATGTGTTTGTATGACATTTCCAGGGCATTGAATGCACCTTACTTTAAGGACTGTTATTGTTTACCAAGATAAATATAGCGATGAAGAAATATATACACACAAAGAGGCATATTTGTTGAACCTGCATTGAACGAATGTACAAACAAAACTTAAAATTCCCTGCTTTAACGACATTTGCCAGTTTAACACAACATCCGATAACCACACTCCTACATCTCGTGTTGGTGTTAGATAAAGAACTTCAATCATTCTAATGAAGCGGTTCATACATCTTGAGCTATTCCTCGGTGTGAAATAACATAAAACGTACACGAATCAATGAACGCATATACGCTGGGCTCATCTACCGGTTTTTCATTTCACAGCCTGAGCTACAGCTAGCCTCATGTGCAATATTCGGAAAGTTGGAAAATCGACATATGTACCATCTTGTAATGTAACTACACGCTAGACTAACAAAACCAGACACACAGCTTCAAATACATTATCGCTTGAGGCAACATATGGAAGGGCTGATGTAGGTATAATTTTAGTTTTTGCCTAGAGGGATTCGCAAAACCATTGTTTCTTTATCAAATATGATTTGTTCAATATAACACGCTGCAGAACGATGGCAACACTTTTCACTTCTGTGTATCATAATAGCTACTTTAAAGGAAGTAAAGTATTGATATTGAGACGAAGTGAGCTAGTTTGTTGTTACAATAGCCTTGGGGTATTGTATGTTCTACTTCTATCGTAATTCGCTCCTCACACTGGCTGACATCTTGTTATCGGATTAATCGTTGTTTCGTGGTATTTTAGCAAACTGGTGGAATAGAGTGACTATGAACTGTCATACAAGAGGATTGGCAAAAGAGTTGATAGATGCTATTTCATTAAGGTAATTGGTCATGTGATGTACATCACATGGAAGATGTCGATCATTGGTGGAAAGAAACCTCGCCAGACTGCGTGACTGCGAGCTGTAAATCTACAGTAAAACAACCGTAACGAATACAGCATATATGTCTTTGTCAATAGAGTATTAATACCAACTTTGTTTTTAACACTGGTCCACATACTGACACCATTCAAGTCATTATATATACAATTTTATTATACACTTCAGTGTGAAAGAAGTTGAGAAAAGTAATATTTTCATTGCAGTGAACATAACACTTGATATTTCACTGCAGTGAACATAACACTTTGACGGAAGTATTGTCATACAAGAGTTACCTCACGGCCAATTGTCTCCCTTTGTCGTAAGTGTCCAGCCCGGGCACAAACTGTTGCTTTCCTCTTTATGTTAGTGCCATATTGACAAGGCAAAATAATGACAGATGGCCGTTTATCGAGTTGATATCGTTTCTTGCCGTTTGTTATTCACTTGAAAATGTTTTGTCATAAACTATACATTTCTCATTTAACTAGTCAATCGAGACTGTTCGTTTAGCAAAACGCCATTTTTGTTACTTGACCAGCGTGTATTCCTTCGCTTCCGACAGCGGTCTAGTAGCTTTCAAGAATATTATTTTATTGGAGTTGATTTGGTATATAATCATATCCAAATCATGTATGCACACTAAATAATTTTAGTGACCTAAACTGTTTTATATTTACATATTTCGACACAGATGCATGGAAACCAATCTCAAGAACCGTATGATTGATTTATAGAACCGCTGTAAGTAGTTGTCGGAGTATTTCATCTTATATCAATGAATAATATAGAATACTGAATAGACGGCTCTTCTCTTTTGTTCAGATACAATTGATTGCCTATCAGTGTAACATGTGCGGAAATATTCATCAAGACTTACGTATTTGGTTGAAGAAAAGGTACAAACAATCGGGAAATATTTTAAGTAACTACTAAAATAATTTCACATCTGTTAATGATTACAATCTCCTTGCATCACGGGTGCAAGGGTGGCCCAGTGGTGATGCCACAATTTGCTGTGCAGAGTTGCGTTCCTTGGGCACGCCAGAAACCTATGATTGTGGGTTCGCGCCGATTATGTTTCGAGGTTTGTCAGCACCATCCCCGTTCTCGTGGATTTCACCGAAGTGTTAAACGTCTGTGGCCTGCATCACTTCGGGCTTTCCTCCCACATTAAGCTGACACGTCGTGATATAAAGTTCAAAGCGGCGTTAAACCAAACTCACTCACTCACTCCTTGGATCATGATCGTCGATGGTGGAGGTGGCTGATAAACTATTCAAACATTATGCAAAGTGCAAGATAGATGTAACTACATTCCACTTTATCACAAAGATTCATTTGCTTTGTTGGCCATACTTAAAGCATTTATCACCAGAAAACGGACGGGTTATTTCAGGAAATGGTGGGTCAATGCTAGAGTCTCAGTGGTTGGAATCGTCTATAAGATTGATGTCCGTTTCCGTTGTCTGACTATAGAGATCAGCTCCAAAGAAAACAAATTAAGGTAAAAGTCGATCATGTTATATTGTTGAAATAAAGCGAGAGGTGGCACTGCGTTAGCACCACTACATCTTTCCGACCAGGCATTGGAATAGCTTTACTGTTATTCTGAGCATTGTCAGGCTTGAGCAACAGCAACAAGCACATGTGTTTTTGTTGGACGTCGCACTCAGCAATATTCCATCTGTGTGACGGCGGTCTGCAAATAATCAAGAATGGACACAAAATCCAGTGATTGATATTATGAGCAAAGATCCACACTGTTGGGGTTCGTCAACATGCAATCAGCGAATTCACCGAACCTACCTATCAGATTCATTAAGTAGCCTCTTAGGACAAGCATGGATTACTGGGGACCAATTATAACCCGGAATTGTACATGTTCACCCTAAAACAAATGACCCAATGTTGTTGAAGTGTGTGGTTAGCATCATAGGATATTCTTCTCGAATCATGTTAATGTAGCCCTGTTAAAGAAAGAAACCCATTTATTAAACAGCGCAAATGCTCAATTAAATTCTTCTGATCTGCTCATAAACTGCTATATTGAACAAAACATTGCGTTGCTACTTTGATTACCATATACTTTCTGCAGCTATCCGATAAATAAACTAGACATATGCATATGCATTAAGATGCATACTGTGATATTGAACTACACAATGATACTTTGACACGCCCCTCTGCTTGCCATGATTACGGTTTACAGTTACGCTTGTTCGTATGTTAAGTAATACTAGTATTCATACCACCCTGTCCTTCAATTCATGTTTACTCTAAACCTGCCGATCTCATATGAGAAACTTAAATCCTTGCTGCCTTGTCGGTAACCTTAGGTTATGTGTGGTTAAATCAGGCATCCAAAATGTTACTATACATTGGAACCGGTGATACTTGTACATATTGGATCAAGGGGTATCATTTGTGGCATATGAAACACTCTCGAAAAGACTGATTCTAGAAAAAAACAAGTCTATCTATATTTTTGTACCTGAAACCATCTAAATTGGTTACGACTAACTACTATAATATCTTTATCCTTTTATATCTTTATATGTATATATATATTATATACTATAATCTTTTTATACCTTCATATATACTAATATGTAACTGTTTGTAAGACAAGTACAGGCCACATGTACACTCTAAACTGTCGTTAGTTCGAATTCCATTGATCGGGATGAATATATTTGGGAACATTGAGATAACATTTGTACCAACCTATGATTCGTTGATCATGACGTTTCCCTGGGAAAGATACCATAAAACCCACGATGCTTCACAATATGCATGAATGCATCTTTGAAACGGGTGAGAAATGAGATTAATAAATGTAACACGACAAAATTTATATCATTAAGCGGTATATTGCAGTTTTAAATGTCTAGCATCACCACGAGATTTTATCATTTTTACATATGCTTCGCTAGGTTTTCACCCAAGAGATACAAACTACAAAACGTTCAACGTGAGAAGTTAGCATCTTTAATGTTAACAGGACTGGGACTATCTGAACGGCGATGATGCAGTTTAGGCTTTCAGACAAGCCTATTTATAAATCTTGAACTGAACAAACATCGATGATGTAATTTTATCTTCAACAATTGCATATTGCTTAAAGGATGTCTGAGGCAAGGCCGTGAACAAATGATAATCAAAGTATGGTGTTCTTCCTTTGAAACCGAAAGTTTGCAGATGGACCCACAACGCTTAATGTAAACATAACCACGATGCTTATCAAACTTCAATTCCAGCAAAGTATGAAAAGTTGTTTGCCATAAAGGCGATTTCTTTAATCCGTCAATAAAAATGGTTATGACAATCCAAAATCGATGGAATATGATCAAAAAGCAGGAAGTTATTAATTTACCTATCTGAATTGCTCCACAACCAGGCGCCTAACTAAACATCAACGTAAAGTCAGAGTCAATGCATATGTCTTCCGGTTGATATAATTCCACAGCAGGATTTAGACACTCTCTAATTAAATAACAGTAAACTGTCCGCATGGGGGACAATGTTCCTGAGTAGTAAATCAGCTATTGTCAAGGCACAGCCATCCTAAGGCGTAGATTTTCATGGTAAGTTTGGCAATCTCACAAAGAATGTGAAGTTATGAGAAACGTAATTTGCCCATAAGTCAATACATCATATTATAAAAACGGCCAAAGAAATCTGAATGTGCTGTTATTAGTGTTAACGTTTCAACGACTTTCTCGACATCCATATTTTCAAAACACTAATTCGAACTGCTTTATTATGATTGGTATTCCAGCCAGGATTAACCTCAATCTTTGAGTTATGTCAGCATGCGAGTAATTAGCTGCAGTATAATTCTTCAAGCATATTATACATATTATTCATGTTTATTGTTTAGCCTTAACACATATGTAATACACACAAAAGTGATTTCCTTTTGTAGCATCTACATTTCATAATGGTCACGTTACGACCGAACCAGAAGCCTTTCCCTTCCTGACCGACATGATTCAATTCTCTGCTCAACGGTTGAAGGAGCTGGAGTACAGAGAGACATCTGCAGAACCCGAGTTTTACAACCGTGCTTAGATACCTTCTAGCGGATTACTGTCTGGACAATTTCCAATTAGAAGTCGGCTTAGGTGGTTTTTGCACGTAAACTTTTTTAACGTGTAGGCATAGGCAGATCACAATACGTCAAGACTGTAATTCACAACGAAATTTCTTTTATGTGATTTTCAACCGACGCTCAAAAGGCGTACGATATCTAGATGTAGCTGTTTCATCCTCTACTATATTTTTTTTTCTGTTACAGTATAAGCATACGTGCACAAATACACGCACGCACAGACACACATACACACACACACGCATGCACACATATACACACTATCAACATTTAAATATTCTATCAGATTCTGATACTGACTTAGTTCTGACCTCATCCAGTTACCATATGTTACCAACCTATTGTGGTTAAATGTTGTGTTGCTATTCCAACTGTTACAGACCTATACGCGATAAATTACGAAAAGAAATACATAATAGGGTAGATAAAGTAAATCCCTTTATGACAACATGTGGCAGTGATGTGGTCGAAATATGACGGTTTATGATTACTTTTTTAATTAACTTATTTCTCGATTTGATGTTTCTCTAACAATAGATTTGTATATAATAAAAATGTATTTGGCAAGAATACAATTAGCCTAAAAGTGCACACAGCATATCTGTCACATAGTTAGATGATAACGGGCGATGCCTATTACAGTTCGGATACAATACCCGTTGTTGAGCACATGCTTGTATTCAAATCAACGAGTATCTGTATTGTACCTTATTGTTCTCAATGTTGGTATTGGCATAACCTGAAAACACACATTTAACATGAACCGTTACGTTAGTTACATCTAAAAAAATATCGATATTTGGTTTTAATAATTGATTTCACAGAACATATAGTGACATATCAATATAAAAAAGCTTCTCTGTAGGTCCATTTTGTTTAATATGAAAATATAGAACGTTAACGCCAGAGGAAAACAGGCTCGATTATCTTCCAAATTCACTGACGTGTCAGTGCGACTGTTCCAATGCTCTCTTGAGAATTAACGATAGGGCTATAACTTTGAGTGTAGTATTCATTTGAGAAATAGTTGGATTGAATTCCAAAGCACACATGCATATTTCATGAAATTAGTGTTTCAAATATGTGGTTGAGATATAACAAAACTAAATTAACATTATCATCAAAAATGCATTAACATGTGACCGGTCAGGACAGCCAATCGTCATCAAATGTAAAGTGATACTAATGAATACTTAGCATTAGTCATTAGGCAGTTGAGATGGAAGATAGATTGAAATAAATGTTTTATGAAGGCTATTCAATTGCTTCGAAAAGGGCTCATGTTCTTAAAATAAAGATATAATTAGTTTGACACAAACGTACATACTACAAATAGAAACATAATAATAACACATATCACTGCAGATGGCATTCCTCCCCTAACCTCTGACTTGACACCTATTAACACCACGAACAGGAAGTGAAAGTTAAACTTATTTTAATGTCACACGTGAATCATCATTCGACATTTTGCAACAAGAAAATTTTCCAGTACATCAATCACTTTGCAGTAACAATCTGTAATAGCTCTGCTTGTTATTCCGCTTCGAAAACATGTACCTAATATTTATCTCACAAACACTGCAGTAATTGAATCCTCCCTGAAATAACTGTGATTTCAAACCAACCGGCGTAATTACAACAGTCGTACAGAACATATAAATGGGAAACATGACGGCAACACGATTTACCACTCCTAACATTTAAGTTTAAAGAGTAATTAAGTATGTGGGAGTGGGAATAATTGATATATCTCAAGTTAAACAAAGATAAACATACCTAGCGATAAATGTTTCTTTGAAAGATAACCATTAGTGTAATACTTTGTATACGCATTTTATACTCTCAGGTATTTGACTATGACAGTGTACTCCGATGGGTAATCAATTCTGAGTTACATGTACCACGCAATGTGACACTGTGTAACCATAGCATCACATGGTGGTGTGAAGTGATGTCAACACTGAAGATGAAGAGCACCATATGCATATGATTGACTGAACATTTAACCTCAATCATTCCCAAAGAGACCAAACCCTATAGCTTCATTAAGCCCCACTTACACATTCCATGGAACTACAGCTGTGTGGAATACATATGTAAAAGACAACGAATTATATATATTGTTATGGTTATCACAAGAATGCACTGAAAGAAAGCAACAATAATCTACTCACCACAAATGAGGAAACACGTAAGAAACTCCAACACAACAACCGCCATGATTCTGTTCATCATTTTCTGCAGTATTACAGCGTGTGCCAAGCGGTCGCCTGACAACTGACCGTAGAGCATGATGAATATGTCACCTGACGATCATAGGTCTTATGGCCTTTGAAAGTGTCTAGTACAGGCACTTCACAATCAGTCTGTCTTAAAAAAGTAATCAATTAATTGTAACACAACTCCTGTTTACATTCGAAGATGTCGTATGCAGCCGCCATAGACGAAACTATCAGATTTGACATGGTATCCACACCGGAATGTAATGGGTTTAATTGCTTAGTATTTATAGCTCTTAGTCCGACATCCTATCACCTCCTACATTGACGAGTCCTATATGTATGTTTATCGGTATTTTGTATGAAACTTGCAGGAGATTAACTTGTCAGCTTAATGTCAAATGCCAAATTACCGTTGGTCTGGTAAAGGCACGTGTGAAGGGATGATTTCATCGTTGCCACACATTCGCTGTGGAAGCCTTCATATGACACACATAGACTAATAAACACACACTTGATGAAAAATGAAATGGTCCGTTTGACAATTGTTGAGGCAGAACATCACAACTACGCTTCTCACTATCCTCAAGAGAAGGCTAAGTGTTCCATCTCCTAAGCCTATGAAAGCACTTGTCCTTACTTTCTCCTTCAGAGAAGTTAGATATTCCTTGGAGCTAAACTGCTAAAGGCAAATGTAGGAAACTATCCGCAAATGTTTCTCTCGAAAATGAGTCCGTAACGGAAAAATCCTCAAATGATGAAGGTATCCGTCTCTATGAAAGCTCCTTAAGAACCCCCACAGTCCGACAACAAAACTCTTCCATCCCGAAACATGCGTGAGAATGCATCCCAAACAAGTTTTCTCACAGACCGCTAACAGGAATCAATACTGCGATGGACTAGTTGCCACCTGGTTTCCGCTAAGTCATTGAAGAAAGCTCCCGACATCGCTTCTCCACTCACGGAGCCCGAGTCTTGTCGGTATCGTCAGCGAATCAGCTGACTGTACCGCGCGCTCAACGAGAAGGAATAGTCACGCCTTTCCACTGAATGGATTGGCATCATCATTTCCACTAGGTTGCAAGGTAGTATCAACCTTACTCCGCCTCACGGTAAGAAGATCAGAATGAACGAAAACAGAGATTATCCTGTGACCATCTGCAGATGAATGAATGCCTCACTGAGCAGCTTCATAAATAGAGTATGTTTGATGCAAGGTTTCACACTGAAACGGTTACGATAGATAATATGGATATCTGCATTTAACAATAAGGTGTACTTCAGGCTGCCAAGAGTGAACGTAGCATGTGCTTGTTATAAGCAGCACAGCGCCACACAGCTGCAGTAATCACAAGCACGCGTGTCGCCTCTATGCTGACGTTTCTGTTCACAAAACCTGACTGATGTCCCTGGCCCCTGGTGACTGGCGATATAATGTCGAGGTGATTGGTAGAGAAGGTCCAGTCAATTTTTAATCCGTGAGTTGACCATTGATAAGACCTGTGTGGACGGGCTGAGGCTGACGAACTGATGCTATCGGTTGTCACGCATCCATCAAGTATTAATATCCGACCAAGAGCGGGAGATTGAGAGGTCTAGGTGCTACTTTGTTCGCTAAGGGGACAATTAACACCTACCGTGGTGGTCCTGATTGAATCTCGGGATACATTTTCGTGTTATTTCTTTCTTAAGTAGCTTGACTTGTAAACAGAGTGATGAAAACACACGGTTTGGTTCCAGTAATCTTCTTTTCTTGTATACATGCCCCATGTTAAGTGTATAATTGTACAAAATTGAATTATGTAATGCACATGAGTAAAACACTAGTAGTGACTTCAAACGGAATCTTTGCCGACAGATAGTAATTATGTTGTATATATAACTTGTCTGTGTCTCTGTGACCCAGTGGACGCCGCACCAGACTGGTGTGTACCCATCGATGTATTGCTGCAGGTTCTTGTCATGTAATAAGCTGAAATTGATACATTGAAGAACAAATGAACATAAATGAGAAAACAATCTTATATGGTCCCAGAATCTTTTGGAATGTGTAAGATGTATGCTTGGACATACTTTATATGCCGGTCAATTTCCTGTAAATGTTTGTAATGTACGACAGTTACCACAATGATGATTATAATAAAAACCAGGTGCGTGATTGTTTTATAGGAAATATAGGTAGAGAGACTTGGGTGTTGAGTCTGCATAAGGATAGCACGGTTGTAACGTGTGCCCAGACTGTTTCCTCATTACTGAAGTATTAAAATTGAACAGTGAACCAAAACCGACATGGTTAATGACTCAGTTCATCTAGTTCCATACCTAGTGATGTTAACGCTAACAACCAGATGGACGATCGCTTTCACAAACTTGAAGCGAATCCATATCGTAGGACCCTTGGTATGGAGACACCTTACACTCTCGTGCCACATTCATAATATAAAACCTATGTATGTGTGTGAGTTTGTGTGTGTGTGTGTGTGTGTGTGTGTGTGTGTGTGTGTGTGTGTGTGTGTGTGTGTGTGTGAGTGAGATTGAGTTTGTGTGGGTGTGTGAGTTTGTGTGTGTGTATGTGAGTTTGTGTGTGTGTGAGTTTGTGTGTGTGTGTGTGTGTGTGTGAGACAGAGTTTGTGTGTGTGTGTGTGTGTGTGTGTGTGTGTGTGTGTGTGTGTGTGTGTGTGTGTGTGTGTGTGTGTGTGTGTGTGTGTGTGTGTGTGTGTGTGTGTTATTAAACGTATAACTGACAAGTAATATTGATATTCCCCTAAGGAGTGGTCTAAGGTGCTCTAACTGCACTAATTGAAATAATGTACATACGAAAGCTGGCTCTTGAAATATTGGATCTCTCGGCAAGCCACAATGCACGGCACATATGGCACAATGAAAATGGAACTACAAGAGTCTGCATCATTACTTCCACAAATATCGATTTTCCTAATATTGTATGTAAATGTATATGGGTTATATAGCAGATCTCATTTCTAACTATCGTTTGTTTTGCAACATCTAAGCACTAACTGAGATCTTCGATTGACACATGTCGTAAATTAACTAATAATACATGCATCAACCCGCCCCGCTAGGATCTATGACTGAATGGTCGATTTCTCAGCAGCCGAGGCACATGTACATGGATATAGCTACACGGGTTGGGAAGAAGAGATCACTGATATAGGTTAGTAGTATGGTAGTGTATTGGTCTTATAGAACGCTTTCCTAACCTATTTACTATTATAGAGAAACCCAACCAAGAAGGTCGGCTTATAACAAGTTACGAACCGCGTGAATAACGCAAACATAAGTCATATACGGTGGCACCATTTACAACGGTAACCTGATCATCATTCATTAATCAAGACGATTTCACTTGGAGTGGTATAGTTCGACTTAACGGTGTTTCACTGAAATCATTTAGCCAATGTAGTTTAATTAATTGCCATCAATTATATTCAGGCATTACATTCTTGCCAGACAATAACTTCAGGCACCTAGGTACGTATGACCTTTCATCGTGGCAATATCAACGCTTTTACTGACCAGCCATGTCTCCACAGGTCCCAGCAGGTTCCGCGCTGTGTACACGAATGCGTGTACATGTGTATGTGTGTGGCCCGGCGCCATTTAAGGTCCCGTGGACGATCCACATAACATTGGGTGGCGTTGGGACCTATAAACTATCTCAGTCAGTTTTCGGATTGGTTGTTTCATTACATTCTGTATGATGAGATACTCCTGTCAACCTACTCGTATCGCGTAGTTCAAACTCATAATTCGCATACTGTTATTATATTGCACGCGGGCGCGGTGACCTTTGAATTATCAATGACGTGAGTTCTAAATGTCATGAGATTGTAAGATAATGTCGGGTACATTAAAGTTTAATCTGAATATTACCAAAGACCATCTTCAATGGAATTTGTTTTAGTTAATCCTTACTCTTGGTATGAATACACACATTTATATGTATTGTACATACAAAAGATAACTGTATGAATAATATCATAACATTTCAGTTCTTGAAAGAGAAGGCAAAAGCATTCTACATGCCAAGCTTAAAGAAGGTATGTATACTGAACAACAAAAGTTCCTGTGACACTGAATAAGATTTAATGCAAAGTTGTGTTTTTTACCAAATCTAAAACAATTTCGGTTTGCAACAGATAAAAGACTCCTGTAAGTGTTCAAATGGTTTAATTTGCCATACTGACTTCAGAAAATGCGTGATTTAATAAAAAAGCATGAACATGCCAAAATGTCAATTTACAAATCAATAGCGTGTGTGTCCACCTCTGGTTGCGATGCAAGCAACACATCTTCGTCTCATGAAATGGACCAGGCATCGCACAAAGTCCCGTGAGATATCTGTCCATATCAGCTGGAGCATGTTTCGAAGTTCCTGGAGTGTCTGTGGAACACGTCGTTGACGTCGTAGGCGCCGATCCATCTCATCCCACATGTGCTCGATTGGTGGGAGATCAGGGGAGCGAGCCGACCAGGGGATGACATTCACGTTGTTTTGTTGAAGGGAATCCTGAACAAGTCGAGCAATTTGAGTCCGGGCGTTGTCATGTTGAAAGGTAATGCCTGGGCCATGACGACGCAAAAACGGTAGAACAACAGGGACGATGATCTCGTCGCGGTAGCGCTGTCCAATGAGATTTCCATCTACCACTATCAAACGCGTCCTCTGTCTTGCTGTAATCCCACCCCATACCATAACGCTGCCGCCCCCGAACCGATCTTCTTCCATGACACAATCATTGACGTAACGTTAATCACCTCGACGTCGGTACACTCGAATCCGTCCATCGCTGTCTGCACCACTGTAGACGTGCTTGACGGTGGTTTCCTGTCAATATGGGACGTCTGGCGGGTCTTCTGGCGACAATTCCTGCACATCTGAGGCGACGACGTACAGTTTGGGAAGATATTCGTCGAAGGCCAGGGATGCTTCTTGCAGTCACTGATGCTGGCTGGAATCGATTTCGTCGGTGTGTTGTTCGAATGCAGTTGTCTTGTCGATTATTGGTTACGCGTGGCCCACCACTCCGAGGATGGTCTCTGACTGCATTCGTCTCTTGTCAACGTTGCCATAGACACCAAATGGTGTTTCTGTGGACGTTAAATTTTCTTGCAACATCACGTTGACTCGATCCTGCTCCAAGCATACCAATGGCTCGCAGACGCTCATTTTCGGACTGGCGTGGCATTTCGTAATGTTGAATAATTGCGTAATTTTGTTGTTTTTCTGAGAGGTTGTTGTCAGCACGATGCTATGGAATCCCGTTAACGCACATGTTTTTATTCCCATTCTTGGATTGTGAAATGCATGGGGCTTGCATAAAAGTCAACTTTTGCATGGAATGCATGCTTTTCTGTAGCAGTTGCGTTTTTTCTGATTCCATACATGTACTACATTATTGAAAAACAAACTTTACTTGTTTGAAAAATACACTAAAATATTGGTGTCACAGGAACTTTTGTTGTTGAGTATATTTCTAATCATTTATTTTCATTCGCAGTTTCTCTCAAAGCACTTGTATTTATGTCGACTTGGGTCACTGGTCTAACGTGGTACTGTTGAATGTTGTGTAATGTGTTTATATCGACTTGCTCCAAATACAATACTGAACGACGTCGGTCTCTATGGATTTAAGCGTATTATTATCTTATTGTAGTTAATACAGCAACTTTCTGATTGGTAAAAGACGTATAGTAATCACGTTTTAAATGGTTGAGATTGTGAATGATGCATGTGTTGCATGCTGGGAAAATAGCACTGATTATTCGTCCTCAGCATAAGGAAGAGATTAAGTCAACTGATATGTACTTCCTTGGGGTTGCATGATGAATAATAGTGTTCTTTAGATTGGTTTCAAATGAGAATAGGCCTTTACATATTTCAGGGAAATACTGAGAAATGAGGAAGGACAAGTTGCTATAATTCATCTTACGAGCATCTTACAACAAATCATTTACTTAACCTACATTCTTTACCCAATGATTCTTAATAGTAAGATCTTTTTCAGTATTTGTTCAGTCTGAGACGATGAAGCAAAAAAGGCAGCTTCAACTTGTAAAAACATGACTTTTACAATTTACGCAATAGAGCATGGTATATTACGTTAAACAAAAGTGGACCACATCAAATATCATATAAAACTTCTTTTCATGCTTTGCGGTAGGTTACAAAATATCAATATCATGATATCGTTTAAACGTGTTTGCTATGCACCATTAATGACATTTTACACTCAAAAAGATAATGATAATTAACAATAAGCATGCTCATATTACACATCTAAAACGCAAATTAACGGATCCATTTCCATTTAGATATGTGAGGTGATGTATAATATCTAACCGCAATTATAGATGTCCCCTTGCTAAAGTATAGTTTGTTACAAAAGAGAACTCCAAATACACTCACGTTGATAAATTCATATCAAATGTGCATCAAACACTTCAATGATGACAGGCATGTTTTATCAGCGAGGCTTATTGCGTGTTTGGTTCAACGCCTGTCTAGCTTTCCATATTCGCACGCTCGTTGGCAAAACGGATATATTTGACTGGTTCCATTAAGCGGCAGCGTCAATAGAGAACGAAATGCATAAAGAGCGAAAAGCTGTTTCTCTTAGTGAAGGTTATTATACCATGGGAAAACGTGATCAAGCCTCATTTTGTATCTAGATTCACAGTATACATTTCAGTTACCACGGGTATAAAAGGGGTGTGCTTGAGAGGATGCGTGGTACATCCCCACTAGTGTGCATGTAATAAATACAATACCTTTCACATTTATAGTCTGCATACCATGTTTACACAACAACGAAGCATATTTTTGCAAGCATCAAAGTGACAAGGTATTCTCTCTTGTCATCACGATCTCCAACTGAAAGGGCTAACTCAAACTGGCCATGGTGTCAATTTAGGCGGTGATACTCCTTCCTTTGCCACTGTTAAACAGGGGTTGTGTTGTTCAAGAAGGGAAGAGAGTGCCACGAAGATGATCCAAGATCAGAACGACTTTCAAAATTGCTACCACTAATGAAAATGTTTTAATAAAATACATGATATGAATATGGATGATCGGCGACTCACCACGCGTCACATAGCCAATTCAGTAGGCACCTCTCATGACAGAGTTGACAATACTCTGAGGAATGAACAGTGCACGACAATAGTTTCAACACGCTGGGTTCCATGTCTTCTGTCTACTTATCTACGCTCGAGGTTCATCAACTCTCGTGAGAATTTACGTCGTTTTCAATTATGTTTGGGTGGTAATTGGTGGATTGTTATTGTTCTGCCGGTTTGTGCCCTAAACATTACTACGATTATTTCTTTTTGTTTCGTCTAAAAACACACACAACCAAATACACCTTTACGATAATCCTAAAATCTATATTTACACTATTTCTTGGAGTTAATTCCCATAATTTATGTACAAATAGACAAAATTGTAAATCAAGTTCAGCTGGGAGTTTCAGAACACGTTTTGCTTTAGATTAATGATTAATCTGCTGTCATACTGAAACCCCTGGGGAGGTGAGAGAAACATAAAATAAGGCATACAATTGAAATGAATAACCCGTTTCTCTGCCGAAATTCTAACATTAACAAAAGAAAGTTTATCTTCTTGAACACTTATTTTTTTATGTACCACTGAGCTTCATTGTCATCAATCACAAGGCGATGATGTTCTGATTCTGAGCTTGGATTGATCTGTCATGGCGGGTTAATGTCTAATGTGAGCCTGTTCCTTATTATCGACATATTAAATGTTTTGTCTTCATATTCTGTGCCCACGAATAGTAACATGGGAACATGTGGCATAAATAGCCAACAATCGATACTGAGTAGACGTTCACCAATATTGCGCAAATTGAAAAGAAAACATGTGCGATATAAATTGTGACGCGATTCATTAGAAACGTAGATGATTGTAAGATTCATGTTGCCAAAAGAATGTGGTAGTGAGTATCGAGATTCACGTGTTATACCCATTTGTAGGATCGAAATGGTGTGATGAGCGACCGCTGTAACTGCTCTTCTCGTCTGTAAAGTGTGAAGGAAGATGTGACGAGAAGGCAAGTTTTGATGTTGCCGGAACAGTGTGCAGCTTAAATTAAGTCTGCAAAACCCTTTCCACAAAAAATATCTGCTAAGAGCAGAGTATGCTTTACGTTTCCGACTGTATCAAATAATGATGATACAATGTGTTCGCGAAAAGATGAGCGTGTTCTGTCCCATCGGTGGCACTCGTCGCAAACACATGCAAAGGCAGGTCAATTGTTCACCTGAGAAAACACGGGAACATATGGTAAAGTCAAAATAGGAAATTGCATCTGAGGCCTTGAATGTTGTAACCTTCATCAAACAACCTTTGTGCAAGAGTCGTATGACCATACTCATAAACTGACAGACCTAAATTGGAATATTGTTCAACGCGGCTTTAAAATCAACTTACTTGCCTACTCTAACCATCAGATATTGAACTGACCCCAAATTGAATACTGAAGTGAGGACGTACGTAACTATGCACAATTTGTCCTATAGTTGAGTAAACCGCTGCGAGGACTTGGGCCGGCCTTAAGTTGCGTTTCTTGCTGGTATTTGTTCTAATGACTGCTTATGGAATATGTCCATATAGTTTTCAATTGTCTATCCCCAATTAAGTTTGCCATTCAAATCTGTGAAAGAGGCTATGCTCACGGTCTGATGCTCATTTCCTAGGTCTAGACGTTGTAATCAATGACATGCGTGAAACCGATACATTTTCTGTTTAATTGTTGAAATTACCAATAGTGTCTGCTGGACTGATATAACAAGTGCGTTCACAAACAAATAAACTGGTGGTTAAAGGACTTGAATGTACTGCTGATAATTTACAAATTGACTGACAACAGCAATAACATTTAAGCCACATTTGTCTGGCCGAACTGAAGATTACATTTCAGCAGAGGCCAAATTTTTCTTGATTCTCGAGGATATCTAAGGCTTTGAACGGGATATGCTTTGAAAGGAATATCCTTTCAAATACATTCTTGGTGATGATGTCAATACACAAATAACACTGTTTGGTATTTCCAAGTAGTACGCATGCAGTCATGTGACTGAGGTGCATATATGCATGATGTATAGACTTATTAGGACAGTCATGTATAAGATACTAAAAGCAATGTGAAGTTGATTGAGTGTGAACGATTTTGATAAAGACTATAATAATTTTTAATTCTATTTCACTTTTATTTTCAGATAAAAACACACTTGTGAGAACAAGTAATTACTTCAGCTACATAATTTTGTTCCTGGAACTACTTTATTTATGTGTATTAGAGCTCATTGTGCACATAACAATATGACACAAGCCATGAATATCCATATGAACGTGGTGGTATTAAATTGACCTGAATGATTTGATATAGCCTTCCCACGGACCTTACGTAAGTGCAAACCAATCAACGATGAACCGTACATGTCCTTAAATTCGTTGGTTTAAATGTCAAGTTGAATATTTACCTCTCCCTTATTCAACCTTTTCTAGTTGTTATGTAAAAGTACCTCTGGAATTTGATTGTACATACATTTTACCACTACGCATGTCACTCCTATTACCCACAAAAGAAGCTTTGAAACCTATTTCTGGCCAGGAAAATGATCCCATTCGTAATCGTCTCTGTGGCCCGTTCTCACTTATGATCTGAAATCAATTTACTTGTGACATGTTCTTGATGCACTGAATGATATTAGAGCCGTCATGAATATTCCCAGTTTCTTCTGTTTGTTACCACACCGGTCATGTTATCTCTAACACTGCCAATCTTAATATGAAATTCGGAGTCTTTGATGAACATCACCCTCAAAGGTATGACGTTTATGAAAGGACAACCCAACCCTTGACCATCAACGTTTTCTTGGCGCCTCTTGTGCTTTCGAAAATGAAGTCATGTTTTATGTACAGATAACGATATTAGTTCCCAGAAGAAAGGAATAAAACTCTGTTGGGAGGTAATGGTAAAATTGCATTTATGTGTTGGTTTTTGATTGGTACTTCTGAAGGAAGTAGGAATGTTGTATTTGCTGTTTTAAGCAATTGGGAAACAATAATGGTGAGTAATTATTAACCATATCCCAAAGGAATTCATGAGTATGACATCCTGGTACCACTGTCTTCAATGAGTTTTGGAATGAGATTATTTCATGTCGTGCTTTAATTCCCAACCACTGCCGTCTCGTGTCAATGCCCAATGCGACATTCACTCTAAAT
Source organism: Haliotis rufescens (assembly GCF_023055435.1). Classification (NCBI taxonomy): domain Eukaryota; kingdom Metazoa; phylum Mollusca; class Gastropoda; order Lepetellida; family Haliotidae; genus Haliotis; species Haliotis rufescens. Next base: position 50,533,140 of record NW_025963779.1, on the reverse strand, counting down.
GGGTATTGATTTTATGCATTCTTGTATATTACAGCTGTCATAGACTTTTGGATAAGCCTGAAGCGGATCCTCGGCTGTCTGAATATTACATAAAAGGGATATTGGGTTATTGCTTTTTCACCGTTAACATACAAGTACATGTTCTTTTTTAAAGTCTATCAAAAAGCTTAACAGATATTCATTCGAGGTGTTCGGTGTGGTAACATTCATATTTACATATACAAATGCAAGTGACCTGGTTTATTACGGACAGAATATAATTTCCAATGCCCAGTACTCCATGCTTGTAAGAGCCGTGCAATGACGGCTTTGAGGAGTATTTTAAATATCGTGAACAGATGGCATGGATCGTTAGACATGTTCCCAGAAAATAGTGTGCCTTTGCCTGACTCGATTGTTTACAGGGGCCATGATGGATTATTCCTTACTGCAACTTAAAGCATCATATGCATACACTCACATCTTTGATTGGCATTTAGAAGTTAGAAGCACGTGAAGACATGTATCAATCTGACGAAGGGAAGAAGTAGCCCTGGTATGTCGGTACACTAAAGACGTTGTTATCCATACCAGTTGCCTTTATTAACATTGAACTCAGATCTACATTAAATATCTTAAGAAAAACAATACTGGTTTCACCCTTTACCTTAGGACGTTAAGATGATTTGTTGACTATTGCGACCATTATCACTTACACTTATATTTCTATGAGTAATAGTATAAGCATTAGTAAACATGTTGGACTAATTGCAAAGGATTATTTACTGTAAGTTTACTAAGTTACGCATACAGTGGTGACAAGTACGTGAACAGTAACATATACTAGTACTCGTTTTCTTGACTCTTCTTACAAGAATCCCTGTGGGAAGCATTGTCATGTCTATAACACATAACGCCAGTCAAATAGCATTTCAAATTACTGGGGAAACGGCGATTATTATAGCTAATGGTGCGAATAACATTTATGGTAGATAACTTTAACGAGACGACCTTATCAGTAAACAATGGCAATCTGTTTGATGAAAGTAGCTATAGTATTGTACCCGTGATGTTTAAGCCCACTCTCGGTGCTTATCTGACTTGATGGACAAGCTGTAAGACATGTTTGAACAACAATTGTGGGTAATGACTGTACACAACCCAACACTTGACCAGTTACGGTATCTTTGTCAGCATCTGAACTGAAGTTTAAACCACCATTGGCCATCACTAAGGAGCTATAGGCTCGATCTACCACCCGACATATGTAAATCGTGAAATTAATGCGTCTCCAAATGAAAGCCATCGCTGGCCTCTAGCCAAAAATGCGACTCAAAATGAATGCGACACCCCCTCCTCTCTCATTCGGAGATTTAACGTGCGCTTTCCGCGTGTAATAAATAACACTTTAGCGTATCTCGCACACGGGGAAGCACTTATACTATTGGGGAAAAAAAGCGTAATGAATAAATAAAGAAGAGCGACCCAAAAAATGATAATCTAGGGGGTGGGTTTTGGCTGGGAGGGAGGGGGTGATAAGAGAATAATGATAATATGGAAAAAGTTGGGCTTGGGTTGGGGGGGGGGGGGGGACAGTGCGGTGGTGAGGCGGGCGGCGGCGTTGGTGATGACGAGGGGGCTGACTTGAAGATCGCAGTCGACCAGGAAATCCGAGAGATCCTGGTAGCTGTGGATTTCATGTTCAAATCTCTCTTCTCCCCAGTACTGCACCAGCACCATGGGTTGGCGTGGGCGGTTGCTGGGGTATACCTTGCCGCTCTCATGCTGGTAGCAGGGGTTAGGGTGGACCTTGTGCTGCTCCAGGATGAGGCCGGCCTTCTGGGCAAGGTCGACACGGACGTCTTCCTCAACAACTGGTTCCGGAACCGGGTCGGTTTGGACTTGGCTGGTGTTGAGGGAGGGGCCTGGTGTTACGGCGGTCTGTGTTTCCGTGGTCTTGCTTGTAGGTGGTAATGGGAGGGGGGGAGGGAGAGTCAGGGGAGAAGATACTTTTCCTCTTCACTTCTTCCTTCCGTGTCCTGTCCCTACAGGTGTGCGAAAGGGCTCCTCCCCTCTGGATTCGAGGGGAGCGAGTTCCAATGCTGCTGTTGGGGGCGGAGGGGTGGTGGGTAGGCTCTCCTGGATCTCCATGGCGGCGACTGGTGGAGCCTTCTTCACTTTGGGCGGCCTGGCCTTCTGTGGTGCAGCAGGGATATGGGCCGGGGTGGTTTTCTCCTTAGGCTCGGTCTTGGCCGGAGCTTTGACCAGAGGCCTTTTCCTTTGACCTAAGTCAAAGGAGATGGAGAGGGTGGACTTGTAGGAAGTCCTGAGGGAGTAGTCCTTTTAAAAAATTAAAAAATTATGCTTCAGACTGTTAAAGAAAGAAATTGCCTGCAACAAAAATTACATTTACATGTATTTCTATTAAAAAAAAAACAGTTTCATAGTTTTAAATTATAAAGTATGATTTTGAAGCTGTAGCTGAAAAAATATTTAATCTCGATACAAATTCCCAGCCCCCCACCCTTCAGATTATCAAATGGTCCGTCCCTAGCTGGCAGCGTATCGGGTGCGCGGCACACACACACATCGCTTTTTATGCCACTTTTATGGCAAATTGAAGAACTAGTTTGTATCGGGATCAAATAGGTTCCAATCCCAGAATGAGATAATATTAAGTATGTGCATCTACATGTCATATGTGCAAGTATGTCATGGTTAGTGATGACAAACCATCAGTACATGTATATGACCAAGAATCCTTACTAATAGGCATATTATCGAAATAATTAACTTGACATGGATGTTTTTCGCTTAGATGTGTTTCAGAAATCTTTCATTGACAATCAAAATAATTAAGGTCTGTTTGTTTGTATGTAGTGCAGCACTCAAAAATATTCCAGCTATATGACGACAGTCTGTAAATAATCGAATCTGGGCCAGACAATTCAGTGATTGACATCATGAGCATCGATCAAGGCTATTGTGTCAACAAGCCTGACCACCCGATTCCGTTAGTCGCCTCTCACTACAAGCATCATAGAAGTACAACTCTAACACAAATAAAATTAACTTAGTAATGCCAAAGCTAAGACTGTTTGCACAGTTACCGTATTCCCTCTATAAGTCAAAGAAAATTTTAAAGTTCGATATTATCTGGACGTTGACTGTTTAATTGAGACATTTTTTCGATAACTAATATTCTGATCTCAAACTGTGATTGATAATGGGCTGAGCAAGACATGCTCACCAGTTTCAGGAACACCTCGTGTTGTATGAGTCAAATGATTCCTGGGTGTCTGTTTAAGTGAATTTGTTTCCACAGTATGCCTGGAGACACATGGCACAAATACGCGAATAAACCCCCTCAGCGATTGACGTGTTCATTAACTAAGTCGTTTTGTATGTTACAGCCTGGGCTGGTTAAGTAGGTGGATGTGTTTTTCAGAGTATCCAAAGACATATTCCACGGGTCGTTTGAAGGATTGCATTGCGTATTGTGAGATTGTAGTATTCCTTCAGGCATATAACTAATTTTACGATACGTCCTGTCCACTATATTAAGACATAAACCACAGTGGATCTTATCTGAATACAAATCTGCCTGGTTCGTCTTTCTTTGGTTTTTATAATTAGATTCTCTTTTCATTACATGTGTAGAAAGGATGACGAATGATGTAGCTACTGTTTTACTTACATATATACATATATCAAACATGCAGATTGTGGAATAGAGAGTAGATAATAAATACAGGCCCTTCAACAGTTGGGGGTAATCGGAGAGTGGTCACACATATGTCACTGTAATTGCAGGCCTCAGCTTTTAGCTCAATGGAATTCGGATCTAAATCATCAAGAAGTCGGAGTATTCCGTTGCCATATATAATCGTCTTGAATGTGCTGTTTTGGGGTGAATATCTGGGCTCTGGCATTAAGCCGACTCATCCATTTTATCAACATTATAGTGAATTATTATTAATGGAAATATACCAGTGCGTGTTCCATTTTTGCAATATGGGTCATTTTCTATTCTAATGCAGACAATACGTTTTAACCTTTGCACATATGAACGGATGTACATATGATGCGTAACTATCTGATATAACTTAATTAAAACGTATTCTAATTAAACGTAGCGTAATTAAAGGACCGCCTGCGCGGTCTATTGGAAGAGCGTCCGCCCGGAGAACGGTAGGTCGGAGGTTCGATCCCCGGTCGCGTTATACCAAAAGACGTTAAAAGATGGCACTTGTGTATTAAGGGACTGGTCAGTATACTGTGTCTGAGAAGGGGTATTCATGTAAACTGCGGCATGGTATCTGGTATCTGGGCTAGCACTATCAAATCGGGATCAGTCCGACTTGTGCAAGCACACACACACACACACACACACACACACACACACACACACACACACACACACACACACACACACACACACACACACACGTCGCTATATAAGTGTAATAATCTTGGACCCGTCGTAAAACTCACCTCACCTCATGTGATTAAATATACGAAGGGTGGCTGAAATGGTTTGAACGAAACTACGTAGGATGTATAGTACAGTCCACTCTTAACACTTTGTGAGTATTAACGTCAATAAACCAAAGTTACACAGAAGGGATCATAACTCTGCAGGCATCATAGTGACCAGGTATTTTGTCTGTTGATGACAAACGTTTACCTTGCTCTCTTTAAGAATCTCCAGCTGAAAACCCAACAGCCATCCATGCAGACATGGTGTCAACGTTAAGGGATGATGCTTCTTCCTTTGCCACTGTTAACGGGTGGGCAGTTCAAGCGGGGAAGTGAGATCCTCGTGGTGCAATTGAGGAATGTCTTCATTAAAATGAAAGTCATGCTGCCTCAAAATTTGATTTTCATTTCGCATATCACAGGACACAAAGTATGACATGAATGGCCATTAAATGAGTGATTGGGGTTTACCGAAGTCTTAACGCCCTAAACTTCTCCCATAAACGCGTACACCGGGAAGACCTTCACCACACAGCGTTAAATATTTTTCCTTCAAATGCAAGTTGGTTAAATATCGATACATTGCATACATCCTGTCTCTTCTTTTTCCGAACAACTCTCAACATGTACAGGGAATAAAGTTGCATGCATAGCATATTAAGCTAACTCACTGTGACACAACGTAATTCCGTGCAGATAATTGAAGCTCACAACTGCACACACATCGTCAGATTTCAAAGAAAAAGGATGCTGCAAAATCAAAAAAGTATGTTCTTAAATTCGATTGAGGCTGTGTAACATATCTTTAACCAAAAGAGTAGTTTTTGTACCTCTGCGAACATGTGTCCAGGATATGTGTCTATCATACCAGTCCAGTTAGTTGATTGTTTGCTTTGTTATGTGTGACTGTCAATGTTTAATGTCTTCAAAGGTGTCATGCGACGCTCAGCACTAATCGTTCACTTACTTACTTGGATTACTTGGCTAACTTTCACCCCTTGGGAATTCTGATAATTCTTTGTTCTCGCGGCCTTCCAGTGTTTCTGGCAGAAGAATACTAATCAAGGCCGAGCTTAGATAGTGACCACTGGGGATACACAAGTCGCGGCCGTAGATGGACCTCAACCGCCTGCCCCAAAACTTTGATGAAGCAAATCGACGCATAAGGCACGATATCGATTTGTTGCAATATGACCTGATCCAACCGCCTATACAATTATAGCTTCTTATCCCCGTTGACTGCAATGTTGATTCCTTCTGTAGTCTCTTGTTTGAGGAATATATTTTAGCCTTTCTTTTGCCTTATCTAAATTGGAGCCATTACATTAACGTATCTATATGCGAAACAAGGCCCTTTAGGAATCGGTTTCACTGACGTTTGGCGGCTGTCGACATTTGTTTGAATCTGAGTAATAATAATATATATGTTTATGTTGATGAGAATAATTGTTAATGTCACACAATGTGAACAGCCTACCGACGTTTAAATATCTCTTATTGGTCCGGTTGAAGGACAGTTGAATCGTGATAGGGCATTGATAATTAGCTATACGGTCCTGGCTTCGTCCTTGCCAAAGGGTGACTAAACATATTTTAAAACAGACCTCATGTAAGACTTTTTACCAGAAATGTCACAGCTTGGTGCTTTGCATAAGTGTCTCTGAGCTAACCATGCCCCAAATACAGTTCCTCCATCGCCTTCAAAATGTACCACACAACACACATGTTCCTGGTTCCAAGGACCCTGTTGCGTGTAAATCATGTACGGCTTCATGCTGCGAGTAATTCGTCCTCTTCGTGACTGTTAAAATGTCAGCTTAGTTAAGCCCCTCTCACATTCTACAGTTACAAGTTTTCCTCAAAATGTTTGCTGAAACTATTAAACTGGCGAGATTTGCGATAGTATTAGGTAGGCCCAACATGCACATATATCCTTGAATATGTAAATTGGGACACGTGCTATGTTTGTAATGTTCATGAAAGTACGTAAGCTATATATTTTTGTCCTCAGATTAAACGCTGGAAGTAATATGGAAAGACTTGAGAAGGACGAACACAAATTGATGTTACTGAGATATTGTCATTTTTCTCTGAAACTGAGTCAAAAACAACTTACAAAACATCTTCTAAGACCCCGAGCGAGGAACGAAAACAGCGCTCCCCTGTCTCTATCGCTGGGACATTTGTTTTGAACAGTGGTATACGGTACACAAATCAATCTTATCTATGGCCTAAATGTTGACTTTGTCCGAGACGGTTGTCCCTTATGAATGTGGATGCTTGCTGACCGGGGGTGATAACCTGTTACACGATTAGGAATGATTGGTGAAACTGAGCTATCCTAAATAACACCATTACTATAGATTTTCCAGTGTACAGAAAATTAAAGGTTAATGCCAGCGCACTTTCTTTGACTCAAAACCACTTCATGTAAAATGTGAATCATGCTGTACACAGCAAGTGTTGAAATAGCGGTGATGAACTCAAGATCGTTACCTTGCCCACACAAACACTATTTTCGTCATATTTGGGAGCGCTAAGCTAAATATGTTCTCCCCGCACCATATGCTACTGATCGATGTAGATGGCAAGATGTTATCAATAAAAACATGAATGAACTACTAAATCAGTATATTGTCTCTATACCATACACAAATGAAAACGTATTAAATCGATGGCTTATAAATAAGCTAAGAAGGAAAACACTTATCGATACGGAATCGTACACAGGCCAAGCCTAGACTCCTGGGAGTCAACCGTACTAAGGTCAATGGTGCACGTCATTTGGCCCATTCTCCAAAAGTCACTGAGGTCATGAATATAAGAAGAATAATTCAATATTTGCATTAGCGGGAGTATAATGTTTATATGATGTAGCTTTTATCGTTGTTTCAAATGAGGTTAAAGGTTGGAGCTTACTGGAGATGAGCAGGTCGGAGGTGCAGTTTCATGTTACATGCGTTGCATCAGATTGGCATTAACGCGACTCTTGCATTCGATGCATTTCCATTTCCCCTCATATAAAGATATTACTTTGAAGAGAGATGATCATGATGGTTTATCTGCTGTAGAATATGACCACGTCATATCTTAAATTGTGGGTACAAGTCCGAATAACTTTGTGGTGGTGTTCTTGATCAAGATTACCACTGCCTTGTTAAATAACAATGAACTACATATTTTCATTGTGTCGAGGATCATTTAATGATGGATGTTGAAAGAGTGATTTCTAAAGTTTACATGATATACTTATTTTGATACGGTCAGATTCTGAACAGTGCACTTGTTTTGCCACTTCCGTGGGTGAACCTATGCTTGTGGTATGACCATTATCTGACTTATAGTGTGCAGTTACTTAGTTTATAATAAACACGTCCCATTTTAATTCTGGAAACCCAAAAGTCCAGAAACTCTACGCTCTTTGCCCAGTCTCGGTTAAAGGTATTTACAAAATTAAACATGCCGTTTTCATGGGAACATACCAAGGAAGAAAAAATGAAAAAAAAATTGTTTAAAAACTCAATATTTAGACTATGTCGCCCATGGGCCTGCCCATGGGCGAAGTGTGGCCCATGGGCCTGCCCATGGGCGAAGTCTGGCCCATGGGTAGGCCCATGGGCAGGCCCATGGGCGAGAATATGTTCCTTTACTTAAAACTCATGTTTTTGTTTCGTAAATACATTTAATGTATTCATTCAAGTATCATGACACAAAATTAAACTCATTTTAACTTAATTCAACGATTTTATAGCGATATTGAAATATTTCGCCCATGGGCGAGAAAAAGGTTTCGCCCATTGGCGAGAATATGTTCCTTTACTTAAAACTCATGATTTTGTTTCGCAAATACATTAAATGTATTTATTTAAGTATCATGACACAAAATTTAACTCATTTTAACTTAATTCAACTATTTTATAGCGATATTGAAATATTTCGCCCATGGGCGAGAAAAAGGTTTGGCCCATGGGCAGGCCCATGGGCGAGAATATGTTCCTTTACTTAAAACTCATGTTTTTGTTTCGTAAATACATTTAATGTATTCATTCAAGTATCATGACACAAAATTAAACTCATTTTAACTTAATTCAACGGTTTTATAGCGATATTGAAATATTTCGCCCATGGGCGAGAAAAAGGTTTGGCCCATTGGCGAGAATATGTTCCTTTACTTAAAACTCATGATTTTGTTTCGCAAATACATTAAATGTATTTATTTAAGTATCATGACACAAAATTTAACTCATTTTAACTTAATTCAACTATTTTATAGCGATATTGAAATATTTTGCCCATGGTCGAGAAAAAGGTTTGGCCCATGGGTAGGCCCATGGGCAGGCCCATGGGCGAGAATATGTTCCTTTACTTAAAACTCATGTTTTTGTTTCGTAAATACATTTAATGTATTCTTTCAAGTATCATGACACAAAATTTAATGAAAAAATGAAAAAAAAAATGTTCAAAAACTCAATATTTAGACTATGTCGCCGATGGGCGAAATGTGGCCCATGGGCCTGCCCATGGGCGAAGTCTGGCCCATGGGTAGGCCCATGGGCGAGAATATGTTCCTTTACTCAAAACTCATGTTTTTGTTTCGCAAATACATTAAATGTAATTATTTAAGTATCATGACACAAAATTTAACTCATTTTAACTTAATTCAACTATTTTATAGCGATATTGAAATATTTCGCCCATGGGCGAGAAAAGGGTTTGGCCCATGGGCGAGAATATTTTCCTTTACTTAAAACTTATGTTTTTGTTTCGCAAAAACATGCAGGTGTTCTTACTATTTTCATGGCACATAATGTAACTCAATTTTACTCAATTCAGCTATTTTACAGATTTATTGAAATATTTCGCCCATGGGCGAGAAAAGGTTTTGCCTTCGAAATCCTTGATTATTATATCATGCCAGAGTTCTGAAATTCAGTGACAATGTTGTTGAACAGTAGAATCTGATGGATGTATTGTGCAGAACCTGTTTGACACTATGGGTTCCAGGACCACTAACACTCTGAGCTGAAAAAGTTTGGTCCTAACCGCACCCAACATCTTTAATGAACCCGGCCTTATCTCTCAAAACGTTTTGGCAGTTTATCATACGAATTCATGTTCGTGTAAAACATTCAATTTTAGTTAGTTTCTATTTCATTTCCCATTTTATGACCCGTTGATACATCACACTGTGCAATTACGTGACAGGTACGCGTGCGCGTATTTTAATGGAAAGAAACTATTCGTCTTTTATTGCATAACGTTTGGCTGAATATCTTACATTCTAACGAAATCTCGAAATAATTATTTAATTACAAGCAGTGTCGAACTGACCAGTAGGAATTATGTTTCAATGCGATTGAGGAAAACGTGAGTGAATATTGTGACACTAAAGCAACTTTTAACTGCATTGTCACTTTTGGTATGAAAATGGTAATAGTTAAGAAAAACGTAACAGCCTTCTTATGATAATTCTCATATTCTCATTAGTACGTTGTGTCTAATTACAGTGTCGGCCTTATTTACAGGTGATTCTACAATACTTGTTGTCGGTCAATTACAATCTGCCACACCACGCGTGAATAAACAGTTATGCAGGTGTCGCTGTGGGCAAATACCTAGCCTGTACATGTATATTTTTGTGGATACATGTATTACATATTTTCGTAGATATGTGGATATATTAAGCACCAAGACACAAAAAGTTTATGAAAGATGAATTAGTGCCTTGATATATATATTCAACGCGAACGAAGCTTGTATTTTCTCCGCGATCCTGATGTGTATCATCGTTTAATTGGTCATTCATTAAAAGTATGTTGTGAGGCGATATCAAAGGAGCCGCTCAATATACCCAGTGTCGTCCGTTTCGCGTGAACTACCACCCTACCCTGTCAGTAAGAGTTATGTAATCGGTACACAAATATATTTGGTGCGATGTCAGTGTGGAAGGAGTTTGAATTACGTCCGCCAGTGGCCACAGAAAGTATAGTACCAATCAACAAGGCCAATGCCGTACTAATAACCTAGTGACTCGCGTAACAACGGCTGTCAATATGTCTGCTACATCTACCATACCATCACCCCTGTCACAACTGGCGTTTTAACGGCTTATTCAAAATATTAATTGTAGAAATGTCGTTACCAGACTAACGTACGTCGTATTCAGTCCTCAACTGGATGTTACATTCCTTATATCAGTTAACAGCCCTGTTTGTGAAAATATTTACTAGACATAAGATTTAAAGACTAATAAAATCAATTGTAAGACCGCATAGACCATAAAACCGAATAAAATATGTCTTGGTATCATCTCTTGTGTATTAGATGATGGCAATGACCGGAAATGTTATAACGTTAGATTAAGAAGGAGAAACATTAAAGTGTTTTACAATACTTGGAAACATGAGCAATACGATGTAGCAACATAAACATGCATGGAATAGGGAAAAAGGATGAAAACAAATTGAAAAGGATTTTAATACAAAATTATCGAACTAAATAACTTGCCTGAACAGAAGGGGTACCCAAACTTGTTTGACAGTTATTCGTGTGTTGTAGACTGTCGAATGGGACTCATGTGTGTACGTAGGGTACGCATATCTATTGCAAGTTTTAGTACTCATACACTTTCTCTTTTTGTGTTTTGTTTGTTTGTTAGTTGTATAACGCCACACTTAGCAATATTTCAGCTGTATGACGGCGGTCTGTAAATAATCGAGTCTGGACCAGACAATCCAGTGATTGACATCATGTGCATCGATCCACGCAATTGGGATACGATGACATGCATCAACCAAGTCAGCGAGCCTGACCACCCGATCCCGGTAGTCGCTTCTTACGACAAGCGCTGTCGCCCTTTTACGCCAAGAATGGTTTGTTGAAGATCTTCACGGGTCTATTGGATGCAGGGATTTGTGTAAAGTCATTCAGACAGCATACAATGCCAACTAAAAAATTATACTCAGTGTCTCCGCAAAGTAATATAGCACGGTACTTAGAGTACATGTGAGATTATACTCAGATTAGGGAGATGTTTAATCCATATAACGTGTTATTATTCTACCTAACAATGTATTTAATGAAATGAATGCAAAACAAACTCAACGGCTAAAAGGTTTCATTGAAAAAACTACCCCTAGTCTTGACTAATAAAACAACTGCAACCCGACACAGATCAAACGCAACTTACAAACACAATCATAATCTGGTTAGTCTGTATCACTCAACGAGGCCGCTTACTCTGCCCACAGTATGACAGTATTGGGCAGTTCAGTAATTAGGAGCCAAAACCAGGCAGGTACGCTGGTCACACTTGACTGGTCTGACTGATGATTAGGTCGTCTGACAATTGGGAGTGAACCATAGCAAGAAGTATCTGCGAAACTATTTGCTCCTTTTATGGGACCGATTAGTTTTATGACCATGGGCCTCGGCACAAGCGTGGTGTTGGAAGACAAGTTATACATGTACATCCGATATGGTGACTGTTTTTCGCTATTCATATTCTAAATACATTCATAATACCACAACATTTTAGTACTCCTTGAAACTTTACAATCACTTCAATATGTACAATAGATTGAACGAGAACACTTGATATATTGCAGATTATTAAATCATTGTCTCTATTATCAGCCGCTACGTTTGTATCGTTTGCATTGTACAAAGAAATATTTTATCTGTCCTTTTGCAGATTTAGCCTCAGAATGTGCTCATTCGAATTAGGAACGAAAATAATTGCTTATCATGAGTATATATGATACAGTTAAAAGTTACTTGTACACTGTAGACGTATTCACTTTAAAGTCGCATACGACCTTCGCGAGCGAGTTGAATGATCCAGGTTAATTGGAACGAAGTCTAGAAAGGGTTATAAAGTTTTGTATTTTGTAATGTGTAGGTTTGTTAAACATAATTTTTTAAATTCCTTTTATTTCAATATGTAAAAACATAACTATGCGCTTAAAAACAGAGCTGACTTGATGGGAGATAGCCACCTCAGATTGTCTGTTGGACACGGTTTAACCTTACTGTGTCCTCACCCTGGTTGTTGTTACCGTTGTTATAAGGGATTAAGAGCTACGGCTCATTGCATTTTTGGTTACAGTCTGTATCACTAAAGTGGACATGTGCAGGTTAACTCTGTTCAATTAGTATATGAAATGCCCCAAAATGTGAACTCCAGACAATAATAACCTGAGGGTAAATCCACGTGCGTCTGCCTTTCCCCTCGTTCACCTTCGAAATCCTTGATTATTATATCATGCCAGAGTTCTGAAATTCAGTGACAATGTTGCTGAACAGTAGAATCTGATGGACGTTTTGTGCAGAACCTGTTTGACACTATGGGTTCCAGGACCACTAACACTCTGAGCTGAAAAAGTTTGGTCCTAACCGCACCCAACATCTACAAGTTTGTAAGCTTGAACATCATTAAGAAGTAATTAACAGTCCCATGCTGAGACCTTTCTCAAAATTCAGACCGGTGGCAGGCTGCCAACAAAGAGAAGAAAATATCGCAACCCCGACACGAGTGTGCTCAGTCAAACAATGAACTTACGACCGGCAGAAAACAACTCCAGTTGAGTATGCCGATGCTGTATCTCAGCCGTGTTGGCCTGAAAATTTAAACATGCTAATTAAATCCAAAATCGTATAATTATTTTTAATAGAAACCGTATCTTAATTTGTTCTTGCACTGCATCATATCGTGTATTTCATCTGTATATGTGTAATGTGTATATGTATCAATGACTACACTTATACCGCATATTCTGCAACAGACTATAATTAATCACCTTATTATTGTCTCTCCATTTACCATGGCTGACTGCACTAATACCCTTTTAACAGTGGACACCGATATCAGTATACATGTAGGCTTTTTGTTCAAAAAGGAATATGCAGGAAATTTTATGTAACAATTAACTGTGTACTAATTACATGTTTGAATGTTATCAGTTTTACGTTCTGAGATACAGTGATGTAAGCATCTTCTAAAATCTTCTAAAAATATAATAAAATACAAAACTCTCTGCCGTAATTTTTTGTGGAAATCATTCGATCAAGTAAAAATGACTGCGTGACAAGACGAATCAACTATTTATACCCGATAAAAGAAACTGCCGTATTTTAGGAACAGTGCTATAGCAAGACATTTGAAATTTCTAACAAGCAGATACATTAGAGACAATGACTAGACTACAGGTACGTAATCCGTATCAATCAATGGTGTAAAAAAACTGAAAATCATATCTGTCGGAGACCTACCAAATTACCAAGTTTTATCATTACTATATTTATTACAATGCAAATACTTTAGTGATACATTTTTTAGAGGAGAGGGCATACACACAAGTATATTGCTTCCGTGTGTGAATGCAGGTTGTACTTGGTATCTCAGTTCTCAGTTTCATACCGGTTGTATAACTGAATTTGTATATGGAACCATGCGTACAGCATGACAATTACTTGCTATTCGTCAGTTTACAACACACATAACACGGTCAAACAATTTTAGGCACCGCTTTTGCGAGTTATTAAGTACAATAATGTTTTATTAAAATCTATTTCAATTTGTTTTCACCATTTTCCTTATTGACAGTCGTTGTTACGTGCGTCACTAGGTAATTAGTACGGATTGACCTTGTTTATTGTTTCTATACTTTGAGGATTTCTGTGGCAAGTGGCGGACGTAATTCAAACTCCTTCCGCACTGACACCGCATCAAATATATTTGTGTACCGATTACATAACTCTAATGGACAGGGTGGGGTGGTAGTTCACCGGACGACACTGTGTATATTGGGCGGCTCCTTTGATATCTCCTCCAAACATATGTTTATTGAATGACCCCATTAAACGATGATACACATCTCGATGAATATATCAAGGCACTAATTCATCTTTCATAAACATTTTTTTGTCTTTGTGCTTAATATATCCACATATCAACGAACATTTGTAAAACATGTATCCTAAAAAAAATAAACATTTTCAGGCTAGGTATTTGCCCACAGCTACACCTGCATAACTGTTTATTCACGCGTGGTGTGGTAGATCGTAATTGACCGAAAGCAGGTATTGTAGAATCACCTGTAAATAAGGCCGACACTGTAATTAGATACAACGTACTAATGAGAATTATCATAAGAAGGCTGTTGTTTTTTCTGAACTGTTACCATTTTCATACCAAAAGTGACAATGCAGTTAAAAGTTGCTTTAGTGTCACTCACGTTTTTCTCAATCGCATTGAAACATAATTCCCACTGGTCAGTTCGAAACCGCATGTAATTAAATAATTATTTCGAGATTTCGTTAGAATGTAAGATATTCAGCCAAACGTTATGCAATAAAAGACGAATAGTTTTTTTCATTAAAATACGCGCACGCGTACCTGTATATTGCATACCTAGTGTCACGTAATTGCCCAGTGTGATGTATCAACGGGACATAAAATGGAAAACGAAATAGAAACTAACTAAAATTTAATGTTGTGGAAAATAACTCCAATGAATTGGAGTACACGCACATGAATTCGTATGATAAACTGTCAAAACGTTTTGAGAGGTAAGGCCGGGTTCATTAAAGATCGCTTCAATATGTAAAACAGGTGAAATTTGTAGAACTAAAGGAAACATCCAACCAAATGCCCTTTTTAAATAGTAATGTAATGATATAATATAAAGTATATTTCACATGATACAATATACTTTGCAAACAGTTAGTTGATGCTTGAAAGGGACTGACGAAAACATGGGCGAAATATTTTAATAACGCCGTAAAATAGTTGAATTAAGTAAACATTAGTTAAATTTTGTGTCATGATACTTGAATAAATACATTTAATGTATTTGCGAAACACAAACATGAGTTTTGAGTAAAGGAACATGTTCTCGCCCATGGGCCTGCCCATGGGCCAAACCTTTTTCTCGCCCATGGGCGAAATATTTCAATATCGCTATAAAATCGTTGAATTAAGTTAAAATGAGTTTAATTTTGTGTCATGATACTTCAATGAATACATTTAATTTATTTGCGAAACAAAAACATGAGTTTTAAGTAAAGGAACATATTCTCGCCCATGGGCCTACTCATGGGCCAAACCTTTTTCTCGCCCATGGGCGAAATATTTCAATATCGCTATAAAATAGTTGAATTAAGTTAAAATGAGTTAAATTTTGTGTCATGATACTTAAATAAATACATTTAATGTATTTGCGAAACAAAATCATGAGTTTTAAGTGAAAGGAACATATTCTCGCCCATGGGCCAAACCTTTTTCTCGCCCATGGGCGAAATATTTCAATATCGCTATAAAATCGTTGAATTAAGTTAAAATGAGTTTAATTTTGTGTCATGATACTTGAATGAATACATTAAATGTATTTACGAAACAAAAACATGAGTTTTAAGTAAAGGAACATATTCTCGCCCATGGGCCTGCCCATGGGCCTACCCATGGGCCAGACTTCGCCCATGGGCAGGCCCATGGGCGACATAGTCTAAATATTGAGTTTTTAAACAATTTTTTTTTCATTTTTTCTTCCTTGGTATGTTCCCATGAAAACGGCATGTTTAATTTTGTAAATACCTTTAACCGAGACTGGGCAAAGAGCGTAGAGTTTCTGGACTTTTGGGTTTCCAGAATTAAAATGGGACGTGTTAATAGCTTTATATACACTACATTCAGAACATATGTGAAATTGGTTGAACGCTGTTGGTACAAACGTCCGTGAATAGCCATGCACCACACATGCCAAATTCGTCTGACCGTATGAACAAACCAATAAATTTAAACCAATCTCTAACAGTGCAAAACGACTTGGTGACACGTGAAGATTGGTTCCAGTGAAAAACAATCACTCCAGGATCCATTACTGCCCAAAAACATCAACTGTGACCACGGTGTCTGTCTGTCTGTAGTTTATACCTTTCTATAAAACACAGCAGACAGTATGGTGTATGGTGATGAATGGGGGTTAGGCTGAGGTGAGGTGAGGTGAAATGGGGTTTAACGTCGCATTTAAGATCATTGCACTTATACGTGCATGCACGTCGCTATATATATATATATGTATATATATATGTGTGTGTGTGTGTGTGTGTGTGTGTGTGTGTGTGTGTGTGTGTGTGTGTGTGTGTGTGTGTGCGTGAGTGCGTGCGTGCGTGTGTGTGTGTGCGTGACTGCTTGTACTAGTCCGAACAAATGCCGAATTTATAGTGCTGGACTCTGGACAAAGAAGCGTACAGAAATTAGATGACTCGTCGATGGCGAACATTACAAAACTGTTTATTCATTCGTTCTATTGAACTGATAGATACAGATAATGTTGTTTATTATGGCGGTTTCTCTGCACTAAATACCAAATGCAGTTTGGGAGTTCTTGCTTAATAATTTAAACAGATGGATCCCAGAGAGATCTCCCAAGACTGGATCGATACTCCCAATGTGGCGGCTGTGCGATAAAGAAGATCAGTTGCCTGATACTAGACACTGTTTATTTATGTCCAAACCGAGGGACGTGTTCTCCATGTTCATGTACACGTATATTCGTACAACTAATCAAGTTCCGTCGAAGTCATGAACAGACCGCACACAATTTACGAGTTACGAAAGCAAAAAAAAATATACTCTGATTTTGCTGGGAAAGACGAAAGGCATAATGGAGACCGAAACACATGAACGCATGTGTATATATTTGTTGAAAAAGAAATAGTCCCGTAGAGATTTATTGACTGTGAAGTGATTAGTGTTGTGGTTGCGTACACGGTAACGTTTATTGTGTATTGAAATTCTAAATCTACGGTGTGTTTGACACCAAATTAGTGTCAACAAGAAATTGGAATCCGCGTCGTGAGTAGTTGTTTGCAGATTACGTTTTATCAGATTATCAATCTTGACTTCGAGTCCTTCAGAACACGGTGAAGTGAAGGTCAGCAAGTCATGCTACCGAAAAAGAACTGAAAAAGCTACTGAACTAGCTTACAGCAAGATGAGGTGACTCACATATATAGGGAACATTATCGAACACATTATGAATACCAACCTAGCGAGCATGAATGCCATGTTGGAAGTTGGAAGCCATGGAATGCGATCGTTGAAGTCATGTACAGAACGATGCAGAAAGCATATTGGGTAACGGTGTGATCGCTGGGGAGAACGTGTATTAAACCACGGTTCTAATGACAGCGCCTGACGACACATCGGCCTGCATGTTTTAGGACACTGCCATGGAGATTGTGACCATGATTTACTGCATGCTTCTTTATTGCCGCAAATACATCGCTATGGATACCCAACACAAGATGCTTGATGGATGATGAAGGAACGGGCTCAGGACACCGCATCATGGGTGCAAATTGCTCCGCGAGGGATTCAACCGTCATCATTATTGTGGATTAGTGAATTTGCTGAAGCATATGTGCGGGTCTTGAAACGTAATGAGATGAGGGACACGATAACGTGCATATCATTGGCCAATCTCAAAGAATATATTCATATGATGCCAGGAAGCAGTCCTGTGTTCCAGCAGAAGCGACACTTGATATGGATCGTATCGCTGATCGCATAACAGAATTGTTAAAAGTTTACAAGAAATATCAGGACCACAAGAAACTAGGCCATGGACACCACGAACAGAAACCCGATGGCAAGTGGGAATTAATGTGACAACTCGCAAAGATCGCATTCACAATGAACCATCGTTATCCCTAATTGGGTGTCAAATGGCACGTGTTAACATCCAAATCATTACCATTACAAGTGTACTAGTCTTGATATCACATTGCCGCTGTTTTATAAACAGGCTGGTTGGATAGGTTTCACGCAGCGGTTGTATTCAAGTATATTCCGAATTTAATAATTATGTAAACGTTCAGTTTCACATTTAGAGGAGGCTATGTGATTTCCTTTCTTATGCTGAACATAAGTTTCACTGTAAATGACACCACACACTTCGCAATTTTCAGATCGCATTTTACACTCTCACCAACTGTTAACAATGCTTTCCCACAGCCCGTCAAGGCAAGTCCTAAGGGAATAACGAAGGAAGATCTATATCGTGTGTGATTGCTACCTTTGGATAGTCTTTCAAAGTCTTAGAAATGTCGGAGAGGAACTCGTTAAACGATTTCTGCTACTGTTGACCTTTGGTCGTTGTGACTACTCATTCTACAAAGGATATTAAGTAATATGTTTTTATTTCTGTCCTTGAGGAAACGTTAATTGAAAGGAATTATTGTGTGATCCTGTATTCTTTTTCACAAGAACGTAATACAAACCTACACGAAGACGTTTGATCCCGGTGAATGACACTCTAGGCTTCAGTTGTGTCAAGTGTACATTCAATCAATCAGTAATGAAATTGGGGGTGACTTAAATCGAGAATCTAAACCACTGATAGTCGTTACTGTTGAAATCTTATCAATTATTGCCTGTGTAGCCACTTTAACATGCAACTTCAAACATATCAGCCGTAGATGAAACTCAATTTAGTTCCACCCATTATTGATTTGTAATGTGCAAGTCGTATCCATCAAAATAAGAACTATGTAATAAAATAGAAGAAACAGTCCATGAATGCATGTAGGTATATAGTATATACGTATGTGAAGATTTGCTCAAGAGGTGATCTCGAAATGAGTAGAACACCTTCTAATCTCAACAGATTTACCATGGCGTCAACTGAGGAAGAAAGGCAATTAATTCACCAGCCAGCCAATGAAGATATATTCAGCAAGAACAGTAAATAGGCTGGTATCAAATAACCTAAGTAATGACTTCGTGGCAGTATTAGACTAATAATACTGGACGTCCCTTCAATAGCAGTAGAACATGAGCCAAGGTCACGAGGCTCGGAGAAGCGTGTCTGGTTGTCTGGACGATCGCAAGGTGGTGTATCTAAGTATCTAAGTAGTTGTTTGATTTACATGATTGTCGAGTAAGCAGTTCCTGTCTCCACCGGATTAGTATATTTAATAAAGACAGGTTACCGTTATCCTGAGTAGAGGTGTCAGTAGTTTTGTAATGGTTCTTATCTCCAGTCAGTACGACGATAGCCGGGGAGATATAATTTTATAAACGCACATTCCTGTGAGCATACGGCAGGTCTGCTTGAATATTGTTAAATTTAAATACTCACTATGAAAGAAAAGAAATGTATGCTGAAAAAATAGAAGATGGTAATTTGCAAGGCGATGCAGCGTCCAGTGAAGTAGTATTTGTCTTAAGAATAATCGGATTGTGTTCGCTGGAACTTTCAAACTTAATTACACCACCATGTCTAAAATCTGTTGTTTAACATCTGCACTGTATGTTCTTTTTATCAAATAAGGTGCAGGTTGCAAAACAAAGCTTTAACATTAAACAGCTATGTTGCAAAACAATACCTACCACTGACACTAATGCACACCTGTTGCGTGCCCTGCAGCTAACCCCAACACTATAAAGCATCACAGGGGATATAAATATGATAATTGATAATACGCTCTATCATTCAAGTCGCACAGGGGAAGACCGTGGTAGCCAGTATTGTACATGTCAAGGCAGGCCTCAATATTTTCATTTATCAGAAAAGGCAAAATAGAAGCGTAGTGGCGTTCCATGTAACGGTAAAAAACACTAGTTTACTTTTGTGAAACACGACAAACGGTTTATTAGCAGCTTTGAAAACGCCCAGTCTCGCACTGATCATCACTCAGAGCCATTGAAACATTATGTTTATCTCCTTTGTGGAGGAAACGCTATCATAGGTATTTTCGTTTCCAGTTTCTAACAGTATCGTGTAATGTGTAGTAAGACATTAAGATACACAATCAAGCACCTTCATGAAATAGTATTCAGGTGGGCCATTGATCTATTGTACAACAATTCGGTGCAGGGTTGCCTCCCTTAGCCATGCCCGGATCCACTGGTGGGGATCCCAGGTTAGCAAGTACCATGGTCTGTCAGGATCACATTACTATCATTGTCAAAACCAAAATCAAAGCTGTCAACGTCTGTGACCAGCTTCACCTTTCTTTCCGTAAACATTTAGCAGAAACACCGTGGTGCAGATGCAAATACTGTTCAAAGCGGCGTTTAACACAAACAGACATATTGCCTATCTCGTTTACATTGTGTAGCTGTGAGACTGAAATATCATTAACCTGGAAGCAATCTCATTTGTCGAAATAGCCACATAGATATTTGAAACTTGGTAAAATGTTAATAAGTATAAAATGTTTGTATTTCATCATCAAAATAAAAATAAAAATTTATGTTTCATGTAGTTCGGTATAAATGTTAATGACAAGTGGTGTTCACATTGCCTCGTTCAAATACATTCCAGCCTTAGCCTTCTCGTTCAACAAAATCTTTGTGAAAAGGTAACGAAAGTATGATACTGAAAGTCATCTAAAAATAATAAGGAGGATAACTTTAATATCGGCGTCTGTGTGAAGAAAATTGATCCCCGCTTTACAGCTTCGAGGTAATGATGAAACAGAATGGCCTTCACGTTGTCATTAAAACTAACTACTTTTACCTATTTGCCTGTTCTACATCTCACAGTTGTTATGGTAAAATACTCAACGGTTCTAATACGTTATTAGGTATTTCCGATTTGAAACATGCGTCAATACACATGTCTAACAAAAGCATTGAACGTCTCAAAACCACGAAAGCGAGCACTATTCCTAACCAAGCATCTGATACTATGAACGGTGTGTTCTTTCTGGTTTGAACATGACCATCCGGCAGCATGTTATCATAAAGTCTAGTCACCAAAGCACTATCTGAATAACACATGACCACCACGGACATGCTGTGGCCCAAGTTACTCACAATTTAATTAACTGAAGTAGCATTAGAACAGTACTTCAAAACCTCACATACATGTAGTATCAAGGGTGCTATAAGAGCAATCAACATAACAAAAGGGCAGGCGAGAGGCTCCTCTGTTTCGATATCAGTGAAGCACCTTGTGTGAGTCTGATGCTTAAAGGTCGTTCAGTTTTCTCTTAACTGGTTTGAAGATGAAGCGTAGCAAGTATTAACTATTGATAACCATGTGAGAAACATGTACCTAATTTACCTTTGTGAACAAATGGAATTTAAATTGTAGTATGTGTACCTCTGTGTCTCACGCCCAACCAAGATCGAACATGTACTGGTTCCACTCAAGTGTTCTCTATACATGATAGCGCTCTGTACTTCTCATTGTTCTCACGTAGTAGGCACACGAAGACAGAAACCAGACAGCCTCTGCGTGCGGTCATCAATGACAATAGTTGACATTAGGGCTTATTGTACCGGAAAGGTCGAATTACATAAAGACTGGAAACCAACTTGCATGTACGAAAGAGCTTTCTGCAATATCACCGTGTACCCACATGAGGAATCGAACCCGGGTCCACGGCTTGACAAGCAAACGCCTTAACCAAGAATGAAGGCATACCTATCCATAAACAATTATTGAAGTGTGATGTGTCATAACATCGAATGCGTTCGAAGATTTACGGAAATGGATTCTGAGAACGTTTTAAAATGAGCAAGGTACATACACGCTGATATCCTCTGTACCAATACTTGATACTTAACTGCAGGAAAGAATCATTGTCGTCAATAAAGAGAATCGCTTTAGAGGTTGTCAATGTCAATGAGACATTACTAAAGCGTATAATATGTAATTTGACATCATCCGTTTAGTGTGAAATACCTAAACGCGTGCATGTTGTTCCACATGGAAATTGAATTCGTATGTTAATATATCGATATTGTTTGGGATAGCCGTTTAACAAGTTTGTTTTCCTTCTGTTCCAGTTACAGCTGATGAGTATCACAGGCTATTATACACATGGGAGGCATTCCTTTACACCTCGTTTCTCTAAATATAATTACAAACAGCGTTCTGATGAGGGACACGGCATAAACAGGTATCCATTCAAACTGTATGTTATTTGATAACAAATTATGGCTACATAAATGGCATGATCGTCATTTATAAGATAGCTACAAGATAAATCGCAAAAAACAATGATGAGCGAGGTCTATTTCACGATGAAACATTGGAGATTCAAACATACTTTCGCAACTTGATGACGTCGCAAACTGGATGACGTCATTTTTAAGAGGGTAGTGAGTTGTTACCCATAGATGTAGCTGGGCAACGCAGGTAAACGCAGTGGCCTAATATTCGCTTTTAAAAGCGGGCGATATATGGCAATGTTTATTCGGTGAAGAGGTACAGATAACAGAATTGAGAATTGTGAGAATATTCGGGTATTACCAAATGTACCCCCCACCCCCATGGCCATGTCGGATTGCATTTATCATTATTTTTCAAATACGGGTAAATGTTTCTAAAGACATATTTTATTAAAGATGCTGTAAATAATGTATAGCTCATATAAGAAATAAACAACACGTGGTCGTTGTTTATCGTACAGCGTACAACTGCAGTAAAAGCCCCTTCGTCGTTTATTTCTGAAATATGTCATGGAAGCAAAGTAGCACAAACTTTACAAATATTACATCATAATGCTTAAATAAAAGCTCCGACCCATCACTACATCAATAATCCTGCTACGTGGAAATGGACGCCACTGAGCGGAGGAATTCCTTTGGATAAAGCCCCTCTACCATATACTGTAAAATTGTACTTTCTCTTACCAAAGAGAGTACTTCTGAAAGATCAGATATGGGTCTTCCCCGAAATGATCTACATATCTAAATTTATGTACAGTGGGATTTATACTGCTCGATGAAAACGAAATATTTGTTTCACGTCAGTTATTAGATATAATATTATTGAATGATACATGAGTGTGTAAATGATTATTTCGCCACAGTCAACAACATTATAGATGTTAGCTCGTCCTCGACACCGTGCACTGAGACAGACTGACATCGATCGTTGTCAAAGCCCTTACATACCAGGCATGTTCTAAGCTTGACGGGCTCATTAAGTATTCTCTTTTCAGTTATTGATAAGTAGATTTCTTGCTCTAACAACCTGTTAAATTATCAAAAAGTTCGTTGCCTTGTACTTACAGGTAGTTCGCGATGACTTTCTTGCCAAAGAAAACCAACTGACGTACCTACATATACAATTGTCCAGATAGATCAACAGTTACTGTAATAGGTCTCATATAGTTAATGTTGAGGTAACGATTTATCATTCATGGATTTTCCAGCCTTACAGAGCAGTAAAAGGTTGAACACTCATTACATTTGCTTGTCGCATAAAAACTAATTTGATAGAA
The DNA here is from genome assembly GCF_023055435.1 of Haliotis rufescens. Classification (NCBI taxonomy): domain Eukaryota; kingdom Metazoa; phylum Mollusca; class Gastropoda; order Lepetellida; family Haliotidae; genus Haliotis; species Haliotis rufescens. Next base: position 50,509,437 of record NW_025963779.1, on the reverse strand, counting down.
AGTCCGATTCCGATGTCAATATCGAGTTTAGCCAACCCTTATACGTTACAACGGGTCCTAATTCTCCTAAAAGCTTTATTGAAAGGTCTAAAGTGTCGACTGCCACCCTCCGATGAATGCTTCACACAAAGTCTGACGATAAATAGGAAATTGCATGTGTGCCATGTAAACTCGAAGTCAAAGGGAAACTCGACGTCTAAGCATACCTCAAAAACACTCGTCCAGGAATACAACGTTGAATTTAAAGTTGTCGTTGGCGTTGTTCAAACGTAGCTGACGAATACATCGTTGAAAACATACTTTGGTTAACATGAGATCACAGAGGCGTCATACTGCTAGCCTGTGACGTCCTAGGATCTTATATCTTGCCTACATCGGGCGAGACAAGTTCCACTGACAAAGGCACCACATGGTCTTATTATTAGGGGTGTAACGATGTATCGAAAGGATATAGTCATGCATTACAATTGCTCACATTGATGACAAGTCAAAATGTAGATAGGGAATGTCGATACCGAGCGAGTCTATAGATAATTTCGTCAGACGATATAAAATGGAGGGAAATAATGAGAATTAATATATTTAGCTCTACAAAATGTCCTGTATCTTTCATTTTACCTGAACACACATTGTTTGTAGAGGCAATAATCAGACCCACCTCCCTTAATTCCCTTACAATTTCCATAGCATCTGCTCAATCTATTATACGGTGAACCTGTTATATTTTCACCTTATGCCCAATAAGGGAAATGTGCTGTGTAGTGAACGATGTAGTTTTTACACTTTCGCAATCTCTCTGCAATAGCGGTATTACTATTTGAATAGTTACACGAAAGCGCGTCTAACAGTTGCAATAGTCACGTGATCCATTAATCATCACCTCGTCTTATAATACGTCTGTGAGACAAGCGCATTATCTGGCCACCTGTCGATAACGTGTTACTTGGAGCACATAGACAGGTGACTGACTGTCCTCTCTCTACTAGCCTGAGAGATCTTCACATTAAGTCGACTCATTTTGGGTAATCACATCAGGGACACCACAAGGTTAATGGCTGCAAGTTGATAAGGTGGATGTCTGTTGCACATGGAAGAATATCATCGTGGATGTGATTGAGTGATTGGTTTTCGAAACCATAAAATTCATGTCCTTATTTTCACTATGTTAATGGTATTTGTTTTGACCATGACCGGCTTGCTTTCGAGTCAGCATAGTTTTAACAATAATCATGTACAAGCAGAATCACGAGAGGGAATACAAAGAATCGGAATCAATCGGTGTACCCACTCAACTCGGGTCTTGGCGTGCGAGCCAACGTGATAGTGTTTGAGGTACATGCAGATTGTGTAGGTGTGAGGAGATTGTCATGAGATGAATTATGTCAATATAACCTCTCTGGTTTTTCAGAGTCAAATTTAATTAATTTTTTTATTCCACTGTATCAAGATACCATCTTATCTGACTTGAGTCGAATCCCACCTTTCCTTGACCAATATTCATATAATATTGATAATTTTGTGGTGTGCTCCCATCAGCAAATAAGCTAACATCTAGACATAAATCTTCGGCGAAGGTGTACATGTATGTGCCTCACTATCTATAGTCATGGTCTTATATCAAATTAATCTATTTAATTCTCATAAAATCGACTAAGATGAGTGGAATTGACATTGAGAGACATCAGAGTAAATCAATTTCAATGAAGCATTGTGTACTTGACCTGGGTGATGCACTAGACTTTGGAAAAGACGTCATTGTTCCAAATACTTTAAAATGCTTTTGATTGAATAGGACTTCGTGACCTTTCATATAATATGCGCTTGGCTCATTCGCGTTGTTTTTACCTTTAAGGATGCTTGAAATCAGCTTCGGAGCTCTGCTTCATTCCTAGACAACTGCATCCTTCAATATTTGTGATTGATAAAAAATCGCTTTCACAATGAAAAACGTCTTTCCACCAGTATGAGAATAGAAATATTATTCAAACGTTTACACTATATTATGATGAAATTGTCAATTAAAAAAGAAGGGAAATATTCGGTTATATATCATTTAATCGAGAAAGCACTTGTCAAACACATTTATCACATACAAACATGTATAAATAGCTAAATATTACATTCAGAGTTGACATTTTTAGTGTATCCCGACATTAGCGTCTAGTCTGTGTGTGTGAATAATGCATAGATATATACTTGTGTACGTGGCGAGAACACTTAGTCATGCAAGGCGCAGTTCCACCTCCAGCCTTCCACATACCCATTCTATTGTGTATGAGGTATGTGTATTGTTTTTACATACATAAATCTATAATATCATTTTCAAATATTATGGAGAAGAACTGTTTTCAGAGCCCAACAAAAAAAAACATTATGAAGAAAAAGACATTCCCAGTTATTAAATGTCCATACGTACAAGTCAAAACGTGTAATTATGCTGTGACAAAGTAAACCCGTGGCAATGATGTGTGTCAAGCCTCTTTGTACACTAGTACTTCGTGACAGAACATTTTAGTCCAAACCATGTACTTATTAACCTTTGGTGTCGTCATGGCTAACGACGGAACGTGAATTCAGAAACGGTGAATACCTTTTCAGTCTCAAAGTGTTGCATATTTCTCTTATAGCTTTGTCCCTACTGTGTCATAAAAGTTTCATAACTAGCCTTTGTCAAATGACGTATAAAAGTCAATTTCAAGAGGATTATTGATTCTGCAATTAGACATGCAGCTTAACCAACCCGATCCTCTTTTCATACAACCATTTCATAAATGTTTCATTGTTAGAAAAGTGAAAGATTTTGTTTGATGGTAGGAGAATACAATCGATAACGCAGGTTCATATGAATCCTCCACTGGGAGCTTAGCGATACGTAGTTCGGACTTCTTGATAAATGTTGTGGTTAAAGGTAGTATTTCATTCACACGCATGAGGACAAATTCTACAAAAACAAATTCAGCGTAAAATGTATTTCACTATTCATCCCTGTGGTATAAGTCAAGCTTCCATTGTTCCTCTCGCTCTGTGTAAGGTCCTTGGTGGAATGAAATGCCATTTTCAGTTGAACTTGTCTGTGGTACAAGACAAAAGTGACACGTAGATTTAGGTTCCACGCTTTAAACTAAATTTACATTCAGTATGATGTTTATTGGGAGAGGGGTGAGGGGTGAAGGGTGTGTGATGTATGTGTGCCACCAGCGAAGAACACCTTTGGAAAGATATTTAGATTATTGATATAACCCCAGTCAGTGTTTGCCAATACACCCAGCAGTAATTCCGGAAAATCTAATAAAGGGGCAATTACACATCACAGTTACTTCTTGTGAAAGATTATTAACAGAAAATAGGTCGAAATGGGTTTCACGCTTTGTGGAAATCTTACAAGTTTTTATGTCGATTTTATGGTTGTGTTTGTAGCAGCAACGCTTCTAACCTTTCAAACAGCAATAGTGCGGAGCATGGAAGCGACATCCGTACAGCTAGCTGATCCTAGATATAATGCTTGTACCAAACAAGAAACGTAATTGTCTCGATTATCCAAATGACTTGCAATTGGGCATTGCGATCTTGTTGGTAGATGACTTTGCACGTTGGCAGATGTCCAGAATACTTTTGTAATACAATGATAGAATATTTTAGTATTTCTCACTTCTAAATATATATCTTATGTTCGAATGCCCCCAAGTAACGCAGATAAAGAGTAAAATAACCTTCTTTCGGTTTGATGAAAATGAAAACATCTTCGCAAAAGCAGAGTTTAATCACTGTGTATTAGATTAAATTAAGCTCTGGGGAGGGAACAATTCCAAAACCGATACCTCAAGAAAATGCCTTTAATCAAACTGAAGTTAAACACATCATTCTTTAACACCAAGAGATGTGAACTGTACCTTTATCTACTCATCTTATTCAATATTCTTGTTATTCAAGGCATGTGTGTCTATTCCCCGGATGCACAATAGTGACATTAATGCGTTGTTGAAACACTGTGTTAGCATGCATTAGCTCATTGTAAGAAACTCGCAATTGTCTCGTGAGAAGAGGAACGTTTCGGTTAAATCTCTCTGGAGTATCTGCAAAGACGAATAGTAGACTTGTCAATAAGCCAGCGATTTTATATTAAGACAACGTCTTTTGAGGCAGGGTATTTTGGTTCCTTCTGTGGCATTTTCTACAGAAGGGAAATTGGGTAATTTGGATCAAGGAAGAGTGAAAATTAGTCTAGCTTGAAATGTCCAGACAGTTGCAAAAGTTCCATCGTTGGAGGGAATTGGTGCTATAGTATGTCAGGTGTTAGATGTGTTGATACAGGATAACGGCTCTCCACCTTCAACAGATGATATAGATTTCCCGTGGCTGTCATAACACTCATGACACTTTGCAGATTACGCGATGGGTTTATTCAAGTCTGGGTAACCAGTAGAGATTAAAATCAAATATATTGAAAGTTGTACGCCTTGTTCATGGAAATAGCAATGCATCACAGCCTAGACATAAACGTTAGATATTGTAAAGTTCCACCGCAATCATCAAGTTACGATCTACATGTACACCATAAAGCGAAGTTATGTTTTCATTCAGGTTCGATTTGATTAATATCATATTCGTATTCATTTGGTTTGCAATAGCCGCCCATATAATTCATCTAAGAGCAGTTGTCATACGTGGGGCCTTCTTAGTTACGGAGATTGATATCAATTTATCAGTAAGGGAAAACCATAAACAAGGAGGAATCCTAGCGATGAATCACCATGGCAGATCACACGTCTTTCATTGAATAATGTTTGATTGAACATGGCGTACAAATGAGCATGGCTAACTCCACTTGTGTATTATCGAGTATGAAAAAGCAACGTTTAATAGCATCTTTGATGTTTTGGACAAAATCGTCAACGAGATTTCAAAGTTGTTATTTTTTTCCCTTCTGCACATACGCACGCGGGAACAATCCTAAATATCCTCCGTCGCCAGGAACGTGGTTCACATCATTATTCTATATGTTTGACATATTCATGTCTTGTAAGGTTAGATGCAAGATGTATTATTCCTTAAGTGTCATCATCCTCTTCTGTGTCCGTGCTATAATGCAATCCGCTCTTGAACGCGTAGATGCGTCAGACTCTTAAAATTCGCCGTGGAGAAATATGCCAGAGTACATTTATGACTGATGAGATAGAAGACGACTTAAGTCACTTATATACTCAAGGTCTTTCCCAAATGGTCACCCGAACCGGAAATTCTATTTTCAGAAATGATGTGAATGTAGAAATTGAATGTAAATTAAATAAAAATGATAAAACGTTTTCCATTATCATACGAATTATCTGCTGAAGGCAGAGTCTATTGTACGATTCCGAGCATATGTTCATGCATCACTTTTAAATAGTGATGATACCTCGTGTTAGTGAATATATGAGCGTGTCCTGTCCCACTGGTGTCTCCCGTCATAAACACATGCAAGGGCAAGTCAGGTGTTCCCCTGAACAAACACGGAATCAAATTGTGCAAGTCTAAAAGAGGAGTCCAAAAGAGGGAATTGCATCGTAGCAACTCTTAAAAGGGGGCTTATTTAAGGAATAACCCCTCCCTCCACAGTAGAACAAAGCACAACCACAACTTTCTTCACAAGATTTAATTTATGCATTAGAAAATGCTGGCTGTGGTAATTTCTTATGGTGGCAGAAATGTTTTTGGTGGTAAAATGGACATTGATGTGTCCAAAGTAAGTAAATTAAACAAATGGCTCCAAACAATTCAGTTTGCATATTAGAATGCTCATTTTATAAACAAATCAGTGTGCCGATTTCAGAAACCCACATTAAAATCAATAAACACTAGGTTAAATTGTTTAAATCGAGTAATGAGTCAAAATTTGTCCAAAACATGAAAAAATCACTATATTTTCATTTCCAATTATAAAAAAACTAAAGATAATGTAACCTCCAAATTGACAATCATATCGTTTGATGTCTCAAAATATGCCTGAATGCTTTAGGAGCTTATAAAAAATCAGATTTAATGTCGGCAATATATTATTACATATTTGAAAATTACTGTGACAACGCTTACATTCTTGTACACCAAATTGTTTTATTTGAACACATGCATCGTTTAGGTATCTTACATATATGATATTGAGAAATTTGATTTATCCAGTTTGGTCGACATAATTGCTGATCATATTGACTTACTTTGAAGTGTCAGTGGCAAGCACTTATTTGCAAATTGCTTCCATGTTATCAGTAACTCATTAACAAATCCATTATTTTTCTCGAATACAGTTAGATGCATTTAGTCACTGCTACTGCTGGTGTCACCCAAGCCTTCAGGTTCATCATCATGTGCAGAGTTTTGGCAACCAGAGCTGGTGCAGTGTTCAGTAGGTGGCAGTCCGGGCATAAGACAAGGACACTTTCTGGAGAAGACATAAGATCTGTTTCTGCAGATAAGATTAGTTATGTATCTGCAGCCATATTGTTGCCTGAAACATGGCTCTCAACATGTGTTGCTTGAAAGCATCTTCTTTAGGTGGGAACATTGTAGCTGCCTTGTCAGTGTTGGAAGCCATGAGCATAGCGTAGGTCATCTAGGGTGTTCAAAAGTATAGCCGGAGGATAATTAGCACAGACAATAATCAACGCAATAAGTCCCAAGCACTGGACAGATGGGTTCCCTGGTCACGGTTCATGGCTGGTTGCTGTCTTCTGATGTCAATGGCTTCTTGTAGTTTTCTTGTAGTCGGCAATTGTTGTTGGTAGACAAGGCTTTGGTGTCTTCCCACATGATGTTATTGTCTTGGTTCTTGATGATGTGTTCGGAAATAGCGGGTTGCAGGTCTAGTTTATTAACAGAGGCCTGATGTTCTTTGAGCCTGGTGCTGAGGTGTCTGAGGGTTTCTCTAATAAATTGGTGGCCACAGTTGCGGGGGATCTGGTATATACATCCTCTGGGGTTGGGACTTTTGCTGTTGGTGCCTCTGCCATGGGCTCTGAGACTGTTAACTGTTCCATTTGTCAATTTCTTATCACCTATAAGCGCCAATTAGCTGTTGGCTCCCTTTTTAAGTTTCCACCTTTCACTTTCCACTCTGGTCGAAACGTTCCAAGCCTAAAACAAAAGACAACAAACAATTGTGAAAGTGTTTTTAATTTTATTTTTCAACATAATCTCCCTGCTTTTCAATACACTTTTCATATCGATTTTGAAGCTTTCAATTCCAGTCTGAAATAAGTTTTCTGAAGCCACCCTGAAAAACCCATTTACGGAAGGTTTGATGTCATCGTTGTCTTCATAGCGCTTTCCACTAAGGTGTTCTTTCAGTTTAGGAAACAGGTGGAAATCACTTGATGCCAGGTCTGGTGAGTATGTTGAGTAGGGAAGCTCTTCGAATCCACATTGTCGCACATCAGCCTCTGCAAGTCGAGAGGGTTGAGAAGAAGCATTGTCATGAAATAGTAGAAATCCAGGTGTCAGCAATCTCACCGCTTTTCGTTCATAGAATATTTGAGACGATGAAGCAAATCAGCATAGTAGGCACCGGCTATCGTCTTTTGACTTTCTAATTGAGTAATCAACAAGGATTACACCCTTTGCATTCCAGAATAGAGTGACCATAACTTTCTTCACTGATCTTGAAGATGTGATCTTTTGTACCTGAGAAGTGGAATGGTGCCCTTCAGTGGATGTTTTGACTCTGGATCACAGTGGTAAACCCAAGTTCTATATCCCGTTACTAATCTCTTTTTGAATTCGACGAAAGCATCCTTAATTAGCTCTAAATTTACTCTGGTCAGTTCTTTTCTGCTTGAGATCAGAATGTAGAAACTTTGGCACCCAACGAGCAGATATTTTATTCATCTGTAAATGTTCATGAATAATATCCTCAATGGATCCATGGCTAATTAGACCTGTGGCTTCCTCAAGTTCAGCAATGGCAATACGTCTATCTGACATTAAATATTTTTCTATCTCCTTGGTTGAATCTTCACTGATTTTGTTGTGCACATGTTTTGTTTGTTTCTTCGTATACTAGTATTCTATGGGGCTTTACCAAGTATACCCAGAACCATTAATAATAGTTTATGTGCCTTTGAAGCATATTTCATACTGTTTATGTATTACTTTAGAACGTGACCTTCAAAGTGATATTGACCTTCAAATTTGCCTCTTCGGCTATTATTAATAAAATTTACAATGGGAATAAAAAAAATGCGCATATTGAGAGCATGTGGGGTGGGTGTGTGGCATATAGCATTACCAATTTTCTTTTTAAAAAAGCATGTGGAATATGAACACTGCCATCTCATTTAAAAGACGTGTCGGCTCATTTTCAGATGTCAAATGGCTTGGTCGATAAAACTAACAATTTATAGTGGCTCATTTCGCAATAATTGGAAAACGAAAATAGAGCGAAATTTACCATTTCTTTGGCTTTTTTCTAATAACCCAATTTGTGAGAGGTTATAATTAAAATAATAATGATTCAGGTCCACTATGTGTAAACTATCACATAAATGATAAAAAAGGACTTTCAGGTGACTTTATTTGAGTTTCTCTATTTTTACAACAGAAATGTGCATTTTGACCCCAAAACAGTATAAGATACCAAAACATTTGACGACAGGATATGATGATCTGGCCACAACTTCATCAGATATCAGAATGTCTTTTTCATATGTGTTTTGAATGGAGCCGATTTCTGGTGTACCCCGCCGTGATATTGCTGAAGAATTGCCAAAAGCGGCGTAAAACCGTACTCACTCACTCACACTTTTTTCTGCATGTATGTATTCATGTAACATTGAGTGCCGTATCACCATGTGTTCGTGTGCAGTAATGATTTACATGTGGGGACGTCTTTCCAATATTGAGACATTTCTTACGTTCAATCCCCCTTCTCAGTGATCTCCTTAAACTCCGGATTAGATAGATTGCTATCAAGATAGATCATGTAGATCACAGATAATTCATTTATGGGACGCAAGACTCTTGCAAAATTGCCAACAACAACCATGTAATCCTCCTCTAGAATGTAATGTAGACACCTAAATTGACCCAGAACTAATCTTATTAAAAGAACCGTGTTTCTTTGTGAACAGCTAAATGGGCGGAGGAAGGCGCGCTGACTTGGGTCTCTCTGGGCAGACAGTTGTATTAAGATTACTTCTTCAAAGTTGTGATAGTCTCTGGAACACGTCAGTTCTTACCACATTTGACTATTGTCAAGAAAACTGCTATTTCGAGCGCCAAGGGATAACGCGATTTACGTCAGCTGAATAAAATCTGAAAAAGACTGTATGCCCTTGTGACTTTATCTAGTAAGACAATCTTCGCAGTAAAATAAAAGCTCATTTTGTAATATTACAGTATTGCTACTTCCATCGAATATTTTGTTTTGCTGTCTGGAAAGATTGAAAAATATTCTTTACGAATTGTAAATTATTTTAAATTGCGTTATTATATGTTCAAAATGTCAAAATGTCAACTAACCAGTCTTCTACGACAAACTTGCCTTTTTCATCTTGTTTCCTACAGTAGGTATCGCCTATAAACACGCTGACATACATTACGAAGAGAGAAACCACAGCCATTACGTGTTTTTGAGTGAGATGGGCTTTACTCCGCTTGTAACATTATTCGAGGCACGTAAGGTTCGACCTCCAAGTGGGTGAAATGTATTGAACCTTTGTTTCACGATAGGAACAATATGTGAAGTTCCCCCCCGACAATGAGAATTGCATCAGATCAGGGAGTCTAATATATGTAAGACTCCCTGACAAGTGGTAGGATCATTTGATGAGAGGTTTAAGCTACAATGGTCCATCAAGATTTAAGACATCTATAATGCGTTTAAGAAAGTGGTCAGACGTAAACAGTAAAATACAAATTCTAGTAATTGTTTGGATGGGTCCTATCCGGAATACGAACACACACTCTTAAAGATTAAACAACGTTTCACAAACTGTACAGTATATACGGTGAATATTAAACTTTTGTCATTACAACACAGTCTCAAATACTAAATATTCCCATAAAAAACTTCAACGCATTCAAAACCTTGGGTGTAGCAAAAATGCCATGGGAAGTGTAGCAATCCTTTAACACAGGTCGGCTCTTGGCTGTTTATAAGCTGCGAAATTGTGTGCTATGATGTATTGGCATGTATAATTTATGCGATCTACACATATTCCGACTTACCAACTTAGGAGGATCGCCCAAATGGATGTTCCTTTGTTAACATCGCCATATGTTATCATTTATGTCCCATCTCAACTGGAACTTCGACATACACAAACATTTGCATTGGGCCTTTAAGATATGCCATTCATAAGGGCCGTCATATTCTTAAGTACACATACTGCAAGGGAAAAGTATTAAATAAAAACGATGGTCGTTCGGTGTCAGCGTACATTTTGGCTCGCAAATAATCTAAGTGAAAAAAAACGCCATGCGATAGTGACTCTTTAACATCGGATTTGATTCCATACTTGCAAACTGAGTGGCCTCTGATGAAGACTGAAGAAACATTACTATATCTAACACTTCATAAATCGTGTGTTTCCTCTGGACTTTCTCCCGGGCACTTTAGCCGAGAGCTGTAAATGCTAAATGTATTGACATTCAGTCAAATGATGTTTGAGCATTGTAGCTATGTTGAAGATGCTATACAATAAGGCAGTTGGCAATCGCATTGTAAAACAAAGATGGCACCATCACAGTATATTTCAATATGCATGCCGATTCCTAAACAGAATGTCCACTTGTGCATAGACTCGGAACCATGGAGACCCGGTGCAATATCCACATTTAAATTATTCATTTTTTCAACTGTAATCATCATTACTGTTCTTGAAGCTCTATCTGGCAACTCAATAGCAACATTTCAACGAATATTGTTTCAGATAAATCCTAGGTTAGTAATGAACACGTCGACCTTGCAATGAACACCTCAGAGGCAATTTGTTCATTACGTCAGCTGTTGACTGATTAGCCAACTGAGACTCGTCTCCTTCGGATGCCGGCGATGTAGCTGACTTCCTACTGGGAATCGCTTCCGTGTCATTTCGGCTACTTCGTTTCATGGTTCAGCAAAATAAAGGAAATCGACAACGTGTTTGAGTGACAAGGATACCGAGATGTAGAGAAATGAGGAAATGTGTGTTAATTGCATTCCCAATGATATTCCGGTTGTGCTATTGACAACGAGCGTGCCATGTATGTTACACTCAATCAAGCCATCGGCCTTGATGGGGGCTTGCATCAGCCGCGCATTTGGGTCAATTACCACGGAGAGTGGACCCACTAAGGTCGAGCCGTCAAACTTGGGAATTGTTAGGATTAACGCCAAGTAGGTTTCGGTCGTATGTTGATATATTCATCAATCTAACAAACCTTATGTGAGACCCTCTAAGTATAAATTGTAAAAGAGTATAAACCATCATTTGTACGTTTGCGGACACATTAGGACACTTTCGTGATAATCTGCTAATATTTTTATAAGTAATTATTGTATCCATAATTATATTTCTTCACTAACGTTGTGTTTACATAAACGTAGATTAAGTGATTCCAAACATTTATCTGCGTGTATTTCCTTTTACATGTACCTTGATGACATAAACATTCAAACTGTCTCTCGTGGAATCATTTCGAAAACTCAGAGCAAAATAAGATGTTTATTATGTATGTTGGATAGGCAATAAAGAAAAGGGACATATATTTTGGCATTGAACACCGGTTTTAAACTCACAGGAATAGGTTGCTTGTTTAACACAACACAACACAAATATGACGGCTGACTGTAAATATTCGGACCTGACCAATAAGTGATCGATATTAGAGCAATGATCCACGTCATCGGGGTAATATGACACGTCCACAATCTCCATCACAACAATCATAAGGGTGCTGGGGACAATTTTCCGGAATTCTCAAAGAGGGTAAGAGACTTCCTTGCACCATCTAAGGTAGAATTCACCTCCAAATATAGTTCATATATAATAATTCCCCATTTATCCGGAAATGACCGTCCCCTCAAATATTCGGATTAACAAATATCCATATCAATTAATCATGTCAAAGAGTTATACCCTTTGTATATGCAGGTGGACGTTATTAACAGAGATCAGGGAGATAGGGTTTCACTGCAGTCCATACATATCCTGACAATGTCAATGTTATCAATATAAATATAGTCAATACACATTACATGTGGTATTCGTAAACGTCAGTAACAATAAATTTCGTATTCATAACAAAAAACAATTCTTTAGCTGCATGCATACCTTTTTTAGTCTTACTGAAAACATTTCAACTGTTTACACTCTTGGGGCGGTGGGGTAGCCTAGTGGCTAGAACGTGGGCTAGTCATGCACAAGGCCTCCGATCAATTCTCCATATTGATATGAGTACAATGCACGAAGCCCATTTCTGGTGGCCGCATAGTGATATTGTTGAAACTTGCTGTAACCTGCCTTTTCAACACTTCTATCTTACCCCATTAAAGATGTAAATCGTAACATGTGTTCACAATTCACTATATGTGCTTAAACGAAGTCATTAATGTGCTATATGGCACAAGATGCGATTCTTCATCTGTGACAGTCTTGAGTGAATGTGTTTAACGCCGCTTTGAATAGTATTCCAATTACACCACGGCGTGTCTGCTTGATGTGGGAGGAAGCCCGAAGTGTTGCAGGTCTTCGACTTTATTTCTTTGGTGAAACCCACCAGCACGAGTATGGTGCTGACAAACCAAGAAACATGATCAGGTCTTACTGGGATTCGAACCCACGATCATACAGTTCTGGTACCTAAGGGACGCAACTTTGCACAGCACATTGTGGACCTTAGACGAGTGCGCCACCAGTGCACACGTAATATTCTTGCTATCACATGGAACATATCCATATTTATGTATACTTATTAGATCGTACTTACGTTTGTTAAGATTGTATAAAACTATTGTTGTATTTCATATACTTGAAACATCAGTTTTCGAACGATTATTGTTAGGTATCTCTATTTATTATCAAAGTGATATTGATGCATGTATTTATCAATGATTCCACTTGCAACTTGCTCTTAATTGTAATAAAGAAGTTGTTCATCAATAAATTCTTATCCTTACTTAACAATAAAGTAGTTGAAACCTCTCTCAATATTGTTTCTCGTTGAACTACCATCAGGAAACTTAATTAGAGATCTCTTTTCTGATTCATAGTGTTTCAAATAAGTCCCAAACCATCTGGTTTTCTTGTCAAGAAACCATAAAATAATTGCGACAAAGGCTGTGCTATTGTATTTTATTCTAATTGAACTACATGACCTGACGCTAATTACTAGGAGGACACATAATCCCAGTGCATCCTTCTTCACCAAGGTGCAGGTTACAAATACATGTTTTGCAACCGTCAGCAGCTAGGAAGCTATTGGTACCGTCATTTTTTCCGTTGTATGTACAGAACTTGGCATCGTCGGGGCAGGCGAAGGCCGTGCACATCACCTGTCCGTTTTCTCCACGGTCACTGTCGCTGCAGCCATCATTGCTGTGAAACAGCGCTCCTGTGTTATACTGATTCCCACCAAAGGTACACAGACGGCAGGCTGACAATACAACACATGGTAATATTATACAGAATGGACCGATCCGGAAAATGGTGTGATCTACCATGTGTGGTCGTGGTACACAAGCTCGCACACAAGGTGCATCGCATAATGTTCGCCCTTTTATCTAAATGCCTTCATCAGAATAACCAGTAACCAACTGTCACCGCGTCATTAATATACCCACTACCCTCAAGTGACCCCAACGCTCCGTCGGTTTATTTCCGACACCACTCGGCAAAGTCCGGCGGTCGTCGTTGTACAGTGTCATTGCATCCTTAGTTAGAGAATTAGTGACCCTCAAATTTGTTCTCTTGTGAGTTAATGATGCTCTCTTTAACATGTATTCTTTACCATGAATTGACTTGATGTTTGTTATCTCCTATTTGTTCGCTACCTTATTCATGTGTTGAAAATGTTCTTGTAACTAACATAAGGGGAATTTATATGTACACTCAGATATTTCTTATGTATTTATTGTCGTTTTTGTCTCTTCAATAAGCTTGTACATAGCTTGTTGTAAATATTTAATGATACCGTTGGAAAGGGCTTGTTCGGCGCTTTATTTCGACACTTACGTCTTCCATATTGATATAGTAGTTTGTTTGCTATTCGTGTTTTCTCCATGTTTAAAAACACCCCTGGGCTATTCGAATTCCTGCCAGACTATTGCATTCCCCGGCTGTCCAGGAGAGACTGTCCTCGCACGCAGTATACACATCAATTTATGAACATATATACAGACCGCTTTCTGATGTAATTACATACTTGCAGATGGAGCTAGATAGTATTTATATATATATATATGAGCTATAATATATTCTTGTCTAAATAAGTACAAATGGATCTCTATAGACAGTGTAGTGACCTATCAAAACAGTGTAAATGACGTGTCTGATCCTCAACTATGCAATATATATTAAAATTTAATTGGAACCTTGGCATGAAATATTGTTGCGAAGTTGAATAATGTCAATGTAAGATCTACATGTATTCTATCAGAACTTCATTGTACCTCCGGTTTATTTCACTAATAGCAATTATTTCTTATTATATTGTCATCCTCCATTTGTATCTCGAAATTTAGCGTCGAATGTACGTATAACATGTACATTTTCACACAGCTATTGCTTTGTAACGTGCAGTCAAATAATATTTACCATTGTGTAATTGACATTACGCTCTTGTGGAACCTTGCGGGCGAGTGCCAATGTTGGATCACGGTCTTGTACCGCTTCCATTTCCGCTCTCACCGAGGTACAGTTGAAAGTTTTGAACCTGAAAGAAAGATTACTCATTAGCATGTGCAAGAACTTCCGTCTAGATCAAGATAAAAAAGGTATTCATAACGATTAAGTTGGTGCCATCGAAAGGTATTTAAAAACTTAAATATACTAAAATATAACGGCAGTGTATTGATCAAGCCAGGGCGTGTATAGTTAGTTACAGCGAAACTGTCTCTGCTGGTATACACGAAGGTGTATGTCCGGATTGTTGGTAACCCTGGAAAATCATGTCAAATGTACATAAGTATATTCACAGTCAGAGCTGCAAACGTGTGTATTTACTTTACACAGTACTATTTGCAAACAAATGTGGCCTTCTCAGTTTAGAATTCGATATATGTAATCCCATTTTAAAAAGAAATTACATTGGTGCTTCTCGACTACCAATATGAATAGATTTTATTATGGTGATATTACAGGAACTGGCGTTGTACTATTCATAAAATTACAATCATCATAATACTTAAATTAAGACTAACCGGACAGAATTGCACTAAATAAACGAGAGTAATGATGCATCTATATATGCAGTAGGTTAATCTTGTTTTAATAATGATGTAGTACATGTGGACATTGCTTGCACTTATTCTAGGTAGAAGTATAACTAGTTTAGGGGTTTCACGTTGAATATCTACAGGTTCGTCGTGGTCATTACAAATATCCACAAATGATGACCAGTAAGGCTCTTGTTCACACATTACTGATTTTATACGCATTCAACAGATACTCTCACTGCCAGGACTCACTGCGAAACTTTTACCACGCCTACCCAAAGGCATGTCTACATTTGGAATAACATGATTCGTTTTGTAATCTATAGCACAGCATATTACATTGTTAGCTACGGATCTAACCTAATGTAACATTTGCATGTTATATCTATACTGTAATATCGTAAAATAATAGTCAAAAACGGCCACAAAAAGGTCATAACGGCCACAACACAAATAATAATAATAAATTAATATCCAATGTAAGCAGGATATGTACAGAGTATACATGTTAGATATGTTATTACAAAGTCATATCTTCCAGTAGAGTTCCCTTGTTGTTTGAACCAATCTCATCAATTTACTCTGATCTCTGCACTGACCAGTGTACCAATCTGTTGTGAAACCATGAATAAACTGTTTTCCTAATGATGAAACCCTTACAGTGTTTTTATTTGAAACTAATCCATTCGTTAGTGGTAAAACTCAGTGTCAACTTAATACATATAAAACATGCAGGATTTACATTATTATTATTTTTTACCACTAAAGCAGAGGGGGCAAGCCAGAAACCTATGATTGTGGGTTCGTATCCGGGTTCGCCCCGATTATGTTACTAGGTTTGTCAGCATCATACCCGTGCTCGTGGGTTTCACCAAAGTGGTAAACGTCTGAGACCTGCATCACTTCGGGCTTTCCTCCCACATTAAGCCGACACGCCATGACATAAATGGAATACTGTTAAAAGCATCACTCAGTCACCAAAGCAGAACCTCAATAACCCTTACTTAATATTACTTTACAGCTTAGCTGCTTCATTTTTAACTAGCCCTCTATTCTGTACACTTATCTTATCTATACTCTAGCATCATCGTAGGCGCACTTTCGGTTAGTCTAAACTGTTTCTATCACTGTTTATTTATCTCTTACTATATTTACTCTTTACTCTACCCCTATCATATATATATACCCATACTATATAAGTCATAGCACATACATTACAATAATATTTATATACATATATATTTATTATATCTATTAGAGTATGTTACTTTTCCCCCGATCATTTACATCTTTTTAGGTATCTATAATTGCTTTTTTTTCAACCCCGTCGGCACCTACCCCTTCGACGAAATACAAGACTTGTGACACCTATCCCGTCTACGAAATACAAGAGTTGTGAAGTTGACGTTGAACCCCTAAATCAGTCAGTCATTGTTATGTTCTAGACTGCTGAAGATTTTCTACCCGAGGGCTTCCTTGACTCGAGGGCAAAGGGAGAGCAACACCATCTGAGCTACTTTACATATGCGTTTCAAACCATGGACCTAGGGTTTAATGTGTGAAATGGGTGTGTGATATGTGATGTTTAGTGCTGAGTCAGTGCTGAATTGAGATCTGTGTGTATATGGTGTTAAGAACTGTTATACAATGTATATAATACAATTAATGTGACACAATACTTGCGTTTGTCTTCCTTATTTTTTGTTGAGGCCGTTATTACTTTTTCTGGCCGTTTTGACTTTACCTTTTGAGACCGTTCTGACATGAGGGCGGCTTCCATCGAAATTGACGTTGACTTTCCTCAAAACAAGGTCAAAATCCACAGCAATCCCCTTGCCGGATTCGTTGTCGAGAACCTGAATTTGAGTGCCAACAGCTAGTTGTCGCCTCGATGGCCTGGAACGTTAAGCTGTGTTTGTTTCTTTGAGTGTTTCAGATGTCGCCTTCTGCCTTTGCAGTTTCGGCTGACTTGTCCCTCTTTGGAACTCATTTGTGTGAATAGGATACACATATCTATTGGTTTTCATAGAACTTCTCTTTTTGTGTATTGATATGATTCCTATTTTGTGTTTGGCTGCTCTGTTAAGCTGTATTCGTTGATACGTTATTCATAGTCATTTGACTTATAGCCCTTAGTTTCGCTGTGCAGAGTTGCGTCCCTTGGGCACGCCAGAAACCTATGATTGTGGGTTCGAATCCCGGGTCGCCCCGATTATGTTTCTAGGTTTGTCAGCACCATACCCGTGCTCGTGGGTTTCACCGAAGTTGGAAACGTCTGAGACCTGCATCACTTCGGGCTTTCCTCCTACATTAAGCTGACACGCCGTGATATAACTGGAATACTGTTAAAAGCGGCGTTAAACCCAGCTCACTCACTCACTATAGCCCTTAGTAGATAAGTCGTTTCTCAATCAGAGATAATGACCACTCTTATTGTTTAAGTGTGGGGGCAACAACAGTTTACTATAGACGGTGAGAAAACGATGTTGTTTGGGCACTTGAGAATGCAATAGACACCAGTAAAGGTACTCGCTTGTCGTACTTGCGCAACGTCGTCGGCATGTTAAAGCCCCTCAATTGTCAAAGAAGGGTTTGTTATTTCTTGAATTTCGGATGATAAGTGTGAGAAGCCATCGAGATGGCATCGTGTTTGCTTAGAATAAATAACAATAACTTCGAACACTACATGTATGGAGTCCTTTTATCGTCTTGTTCTATATGTCTTTGACTTGCAAACACTTGACTTGACCTTGCATGTGTTTATGACGGATAGTCTCAAAACCTGGTATCATCACTATTTGATTATGGTTCATAAGCATATGCTTATGATATAGTCGGATGGGAAAAAAGCAGATATTTTTTTTTTATAATTATGGAAATGGCTTTGTTGAATTTATCTATATCTCAAAAATGCGCATTTTGTATGTTAATAATCGTTTACACACCAAGAATCAGTCACTGTGTAATACAAATACCTAACGACGTAATATTGGTGAAGGATTCCGTTTATCAGAGGAAATCTTCAATAACAAAACGTTTTTATTCAGACTATATCACGTTATATTTTATGACCTCAAGATCTCCTTACATTTGCAGTCTAAATAAAATATTGATATCAGTATTTATAAAAAGAAAAGAAGATTAACGCTATGACCTTAAATAATGCAGACTAGCATGCCATGGAACATATAACTCACGAATCCTAAATCAGTTAACAGACAAAAGTATTATAGTATGCTGTACCGCAAATGTAGCACAACTGTCACAAGATAGCGTGACTATTGTGTCTCGAAAGCGGCGTGATAGTAGCTCAATATTGGCTCAAAAGTGGCGGGAAAGTGCCGTGATAGTGTCGCGAATGTGTCACGAAAGTGCTGCGATCTTGTAAAATGTTATCGCGAAAATGGAGGGAAAGTTTCTCGAAAGTGGCGCAGTGGTTTCGCGTTAATGCCTCAAACGTGGCGGGTAAGATTCGCGACAATAGCGAAAGTTACTTATGAAATGTAGTGTATATATTTACTTTGTCAGGGTTTGTCTCTTTGCCACCAGGATTCGTTAAACCGTTTTACGGATCGGTTCGCTACTGTGTGGACGTTCGAAACTTAGGTTTCGTAGTTAGTGATTGCGTGGCACTTTTGATCTAGTACTGACTTACTCTGGTTGTATTGAGCTAAACTTAGTAGCTAGGTTTGCAATACTCCGTTTTTCTGGTAATCCGTGAATAACCAACCTTCCCGTGATTGTTTAGCTTTTGGGGCATTTTAGTATTTCGTTGTTCAGTCTATTAGACTAGTTTAATATTTAGACGTTCTCGTCTATTTTATAGTCCAAGTGACTTATTTTAGGGATAAGGCCTCCGTCTTTATTTCACGTTTTTTAACACAGCCGAGATTATTTACTCATTTGAGTGTTGAGTTAATTAACTTAGGTGTTAATTTGGTGTCAGGTGTGTATCAGCTTAATGTCGATTGAAACGTGGCGTTTTTCATCACTACTTTACACAACACGAGAGCGGATGTGGTGCGGACATACATGAATCCTTAAACCAGAAACGAGAATCGATGGCAAGTGAAACAGATCCTTATCACCTAGATAACGCCGTCGTATATCAGTACGTCTTTTGTATCACGCATGTCTAAACCCCCAAATTATGCATACCATACACTGTGTGATGACCATGACCAGTGGCGTGAGGATGAGAAAGCACATACTATTGGTTATTCTAGGATTCGAATCCACAAACAGCAAATTCTGGCACTGGGCCACCCGCGCCACCAAGACGTGTTCCTTTCAATCTTAACAGCCACACAGCCGCCTGCTGACCAATCTTTACGTTTGGCATTGTCGCATCTGTTTCCAGAAATAAAAGTAACAATGCATCGTTAATATCACATAAAATACATAAACAAGACCGGGTGTGTTATTGATACAAACTTAAGAAATTCGTGAAAAACTGTGCTGTCAACTTTATGCAGAACGTGGGCGTTTCGTGCAACAAAATGTCTATATACAGATTAGATCAGTTTGCTATTGATAGTGAGATTCAGAGAAAACTGCTGACTAAACATTGGTATTGATAAACACATTAGTGGCTTCTTGCCATTTCTTATCTACCAGTGTAACTAAATCTAAAAGCGATCAGTTAAACTCTCAAAGCATTGTGTCCTTTATCTACTTCAATGACCCTTTGAACTACTTTTAACAAAGTACATGTACACAGTGTATCTTGATTTCTGATATGATTTTGAAGGAGGGAGAAGAATAAACACATGCTAAATCAAAACTATAATTCGGCTTGCCATAGTTACAAACATCTGTTCTGATAGATAATTATTTACCTTTATTCTCTTTTGGTAATGATAATATTCAGTCAATTATAATTACCCACCTCTCCCACATGGTACTGACTGAAAACCCTGAATTATAGCCACTTTCAGGTCTCCATTGTATCGATATAACGAGGAGTAGATAAATGTTAAAATGACTTGCAAACTAAAACAAGGTTATCTCAGTAACGTACATATAGTTTTACCTCTTTCACAGACCTTGGACGACTATTTAAATAGGAAGCCAGTTTTCAACAACAAAAAATTAATGGCTCATTACTCCAAGCCTTTCAGGACATCAATCGTTCACTATGAAAATCATGATCTGGAACGTGCTTTCTGTTTATAGACTAACATATATACCATTTGAATGGGAAAGATAGGGCAATATGTATGGTTCTGGCAGTTATGTTATCAAACCACCCTTCATTCTGATTTCGGTTTTCACGTATTGTCATGGTATCCATGTATGTAAGCTTCGTGGTCACTAAAACTACATGTACTTCGTATAAAACGACAGGGGGGTCCAGTTGATAACACATCAATGCGCAGGATCCACTGGCCATATGTCCTAATGTCATATTTGCCGGATTAAAATCCTGAGACTGGTATATTGTTTAAAGGCGTTAAACCCAACTCTATTATTCAGATTCAATAATAGTTGAACACGTCATAGAGCTGGATTTGGGGTCATGGATGGCTCTTTCATCTAAGTCGGCTCCAGACTTTCAATCCATAGGCGTGCCAGAAACCTGTTTCGTCTCTAGGTTTGTCAGCGCCATACCAGTGCCCTTGGGTTTCACAAAAAAAACATTAACTGTTTAAGACCTGCATCACTTCGGGATTTCACCCCACCGCCGTGTGTTAATACTCACTCACTACAGCTGGACACGTCTGAAAGCATGTACACTCTATTCTTAGATCGTTTAATTATGCATTTTCAATTTCGAAGTTACATTTTTGTGTTTGGATAATGCTTAGTGACACCTTCGGATTTCTTGTTTTTCTTTTCGCTCTAAGTGCCGAGCTGCAGCTGCAAGCCTTTTAATAACTGACGTTCATCGTCGACATGTATCGAAAGAAATTCCCTTCAGAGAATACTTGCAGTCGAAATTTAATTTGAATTACACCATTCGGCCTTTCAATGAGCCATATGATAACTTTGAATAGCGACCTTGGTAATATCCTCCTATTTATATGCCTCGGGAAAATGGGACATGAACGTCCCAGTTGTCTTCAGAGCAGCAATCCACAGAGTTGCGTCCCAGGGGCGTGCCTGAAACTTACGTTGCTTGTAAGAGGCGGGTAACGGGATCCGGTGGTCCGGTTCGGTGACAAAGTTGACGCATGTCATCGTATCTCAATTGCGTAGATCGATGGCCATGATGTCAATCACTGGATTGTCTGGTCCAGACTCGATCATTTACAGAACGCAGTCATAACGGGAATATTGTTGAATGCGGCGTTGTCGTGGATGCCTCTAAACAATAGAGTCTGCGTCAGTTTAACCAGTGGTTACCCGCAACGACCCACGCCGTCGGAGCGCCGTCGGAGCACCATCGGAGTTGGGGATGCATCCTGACTCTGATGGAAGCCAGATGTACAGCAAGCATCGTCTTCGTTCAATGACATTATGTTATATTAATACAATCCACGGGACCCTGTGCACTGAATTATACTGTTAAGTTAGACGTAAGCTAGACATCCAATATACTCCTTGTATAAATGGACACTTACTCTTATCGTGATTTACGACTTAAAAAGGCAGCTTTTTAATGTCTTTCATTGATTATATAGTCGTCACACTAAGGCATGGAATTACTTTTAAATAATAAGTCCACATGTCTAGCTTCATTAAAGCGACATAGCACACATGTATAGTCAATGTCAGTATGATGTATATTATCAACGTAAATCGCGTTTTATACTACATTGTGTGGTTAAGGCAGGATATTTCAATAGCCATTGCAGGTATTTCACAAGATCTTTTGGAATACACCACACATACTGCAGAGGCATGACGCGTCAGGGTCCTAGTCAGGTAGTATCACATATAATGCGTTGGTTAAGTGTAGGATAAAGCACTCCTCCTCGGTTATGGTCGGGAAAGTAAGACCTCGGCAAGAGGGTATCGGCTTTGCGCCGAGGTCTTACCTTGCCGATACCCTCTTGCCGAGGTCTTACTTTCCCGACCATAACCGAGGAGGAGTGCTCTATCCAACTTCTAAACCGTAAAAACAGCGTTAATAACAGGTTTTCCGTAATTCGCTACGGTATTATGCTTCGTTTAACGGTATTTAGGGGTACAACGAGGAATGGGCGATTTCTCGTCCGCACCGTTAGTCACGTGACTTTTTGCACGAGCTTTTCGTGGGCACTACCTCATGGCACATTCACGCTGAATGCAGTAGCCCAGCCACAACACACTTACCAGCACAGTAAAACGCATGTATGCAGTGGGGGGAATTGAAGGGCGGAAGACGAACCATTCCTTAAGAGCCACATCAGCAACGCGCCTTTATCGTGCTGGGATTGACGAACAGTTGATTTTTGAACAAACAGGTAAGTGTTACATAATGACGAGACTTAATTTTTTTTTTTGTGTAATCAGATTGTATTGCTTACTAAAGGTTGTCTGAACACCAACACCAGCTTATGAAATTCAGTCCTATTTTATCTAAACCATAATTCTTAAAATCGGCGAGACACACCGTTTTGTTTTGTCTGAAGAATGAATGTAACGGTTTGCAGGCAGTTACTTAGTCCAGAAGAACAGTACCCAATGTGATGATTTTTGTGTACAATGAAGTCCTCGAGAAACTGGTTGACATCAGGTTGGGGAAACCCACGAAACGGGCTATAAAAGCCCATTCGGGCCAGAATAGCCCAATCGGGCTATATGAGGATAGCCCAATTGGGCTATACGAGAACGTTTTTGGAATTAGGAGCGGACACCCAAAATATCGCATTTGCGATAACCCATCAGCACATCGACTGACATTAACCATCTATGAAAATAAGGAAAAAAACACAAAAACACACATCGTTCAAGAGGTAGATATTCACAAATATACATACCCCGACATGCACAAAGACTTTCAGATAGCCATAAAGGGAACAAAACTGAGTAAAAAGTTGCAAAAGTCACGCTGCCACCAGCAGGGCACTGTCTTCTCGGCAATGTGTGCATACTACGTCAGCGACTGAACGCGGACGATGAAAGTCGGGAAAAAACTGAAAATGAAAGAAAGAAAACCATATGGTATGGAAACACATTAGGGACATAATACCATAAATTAAAGTTGTTATGTGGAAACAGTATGATTTTTACATGGAAAGACGATGTTATGCCACGTAAACGCATGTCATTGGTTCCGTAATTCTAAACAACATGCAAAACAGTATAAAAGCGGATAATGAAAATATGATATACACCAGTTCGTGGAAAGTGAATGATGGGCGATATCAGCGATTCAGGGGAAGAGGTATATATAATTTATAACACCATGGAAATGTTAGTATAAATCTATGAATAATTGAAGCAACAATAATTGAAAAATAAATTATGCAGATAACAAATAACTAAGAAATGAATGATACCAAGACCAATAAATGTCGTAAAAGCACTAATAAATGTAATATATTCACAGTACGTACTCAAAAAGAAAAAAACCAATCCAGGTCAGCAAGTCAAGGGGCAGGATGCAACCAGCAAGGTACACCATACAGGCCAAATCCCCATTGTATACAAGACGGATGCCAAGGCTAGGAGTTGGAGTCAGTCCAAGCGGCTGACAACACTGTATAAAAAAGGTAAACGGACAGCATAAAAATACATATAAATAAATACAATACATAATTAACAAAATATAAACAATAAGGAATTCATTATGTTTTTGTGCTGATAAATGACATAACATACAATACTATAACATGACTCACCTTTCACAGGGTAGGGAACTGTCCATAATTACTGGCTCCCAAGTGTATACAGAAGTCAAGACAAAGACGGAACGGCACTGTTACTGGGGAACAGAAGATATGGTGAAATCTTACAAGGTTTGAAAGTTGAACATTATGTACATAATGAATCTGTGTATGAATAAAGTTTAAAGTAAACAGAAACAGGAATGCCATTGCCATAAACGTTAACTGTTAAGTAACATATGCTTGAAGTGACGAAGTGAAATATATACTGAACAGCATTGAAAACGCACCAGCAATAAATCTTGCAATATTACAAAAACAACTTGAGCAATGACCGATTTTGATTAGAACAGACATAGACGGATTATTAAGAAAGACGACAAAGGAAACATGAATACCACACAGTAATAACAATAACGTCATCAGTGTAAGGAAGACACATAGGGTTAAAATGAAAAGTCAATATCTGGTATGTCCGCCATTGACAGCAACACAGGCCATGCGACGTCTTCTCATTGATCGAATAAGTCTGCGAATAGTGTTCTTGGGCATTCCACTCTTGACGTAGTGTATCTTCAAGTTCTCTCAGGTTCTGTACTTGCGGACGACGTGAGAGGCGTTGACCCAGGTAATCCCATAGATGTTCAATTGGCGATAGATCGGGTGACAGGGCTGGCCATGGAAGCAGAGGCACATTATTGTTCGCTAGGTACTGAGTTGAAACACTTGCTGTGTGCGCTCTTGCATTATCTTGCTGGAAGGTGTGCATATCCTGATGCTGATGAAAGAATGGGATGACGTGATTTGCCAATATGTTATTCCTGTAGTAAAGGGCATTAACTCTTCCACGACAAACATGGAGCTCCTTCGATGGTTATGGCTGATGCCGCCCCACACCATGACACTCACCCCCCCCCCCCCCCTCCCCGCCTCCCCGCCTCACCCCCCCCCCCCCCCCCCCCATCGATCTGTCTGTACAACGCAGTCATTGTGGTAACGTTCTCCACGTCGACGCCACACTCGCAGTCGACCGTCAGCATTCCGTAAATGAAAACGGGACTCATCAGAGAACAGCACACCATGCCACTGCCGCAGTCTCCGATGACGATGCATTTTGGCCCAACGCAGACGTTCATTTCGATCAGTGAGTATGGGCCCAACATATGGACGTCGAGCACGTAGCCCTGCTGAGCGGAGACGTCGACGTACGGTGTCAGCACTGATCAATTCCGTCAGCCTTGTACGGTTGCTGCAGTCCTGGTAGCCGGAAGTGTACGATCACGAAGATGCCGACGAACAATATGGCGATCCTGACGTGGTGTAGTTACACGACGTTGACCCGGACGTGGTCGATCTCTGGTGGTTCTTGTCTGCTGGTATCTGCTCAGTAGCCTGAGGACTGTTGAATGATGGCATTGAACCGTTGTGCAACGACTCTACTTGACGTACCAACTTGAAGCATGCCCAAGGCACTTTCACGTTCCTCTGCTGTTAATCTTGGCATTTCTTGTGTCAGTACCCTTTACAACTTTACCTGCAGCAACAAGTGATGTGGCTTTTAAAAGTCTATCTTTTATAGCCCTATTCTGCATGCTTCCCGTGAATCAAAACACGTTTTCTATGATGTGCACGCAATTTGTTGCGTTTTGGCGATTTCGCTCACAAAAAATTTAGGAATGTGTTTTGACGAGCTGTTCTTCTTCGTGCTTCGTCCAGAACGTCGTATATTACTCATTCACTTATATATTTTCATATGACTTAAGCCCGGATAAAAATACATCCATTTTCATGGTGGTGCGTTTTCAATGCTGTTCAGTATATGTACAATGATATATGTTAAATGAATATCGCATACATTGACCGATTGCCAATATTTTAGAATACATGCAAGGAAAAGACAAATAAGGGGCCCCAGCCGCCAACTTCAAGCACAGACGTAACGTTCCCATCCCCCGGAAAAGAAATGGTACATTGCCAAGGGACACAAACTGACGAATCAACCTTCAAGGAGAGTGATGAAAACCACTGCTCCATATGTGGTGTGCAATATGGAACAACAGATGATGAAGATAAGGGAATGTGGGTGGGTTGCAATAATGAAGATTGTCACTACTGGGTGCACCTGTCGTGCATAGGATTTAAAGTAAACAAAAAACAATCAAAAATAAATAAAAAAATACCTTTTTACTGTGCACGACATCAATAAATATTATAAAACATTATCTGTGTTCGTTGTGTATACTTCACTTTTAATGTAACATTGGAATCGTCAATATTACCAATTACTGTCATTGGAGTATATACGTTGTTTGTGTTTATACATTTACACACAATGTTTGGTTACATACGATTGTTCCAATAAGGTAAATAATAAAACACTTATACCCTAAAACATCCATTAAAAAAAGGGATTACCTCTAGTCGATGGGTGTGTCATCTGAAGCGGTCAAACCTGATGATGAAATAACATTATTGCAATAAATCATACATGTTATATCCTTTTTGCAACATATTTCAATTATCGACATGTAACACAAAAAGATGTAATTATTTTATATTACACGTATAGGCCTTGCTAACAAAGTAAATAATAGTAATATTAAAGCATGATTAAAAAGTATAAAATCTCACCAGATTCACAAGCTTCAATTGTTTCTAGAACGTCCAGGATAGTTTCTTCAACATCAGACAGATGTGTTAAATACATCAGCTTTGTTCCGAGTCTGATATCTTGCTGAAATAGGTGGCATTTGGCATTGCGCAGATATCGGTGCGCCATTGTCCTATTTCACTGTCTACAGAGACCTCATATCCGTTATTGTCCTCGGCCATCTCAGCACCAATTAGATCCATCAGGTGTGATCTTGCCTGAAAATGGTATAATATACATCAGTAGTCCGACAAATATAAATTTATTAGTATTTAGTTATTGTGCATGCTCAATTATTACATCGGAGGCATTAAATCAGATTGCTCATAATAATAATATTTAAAACGCATATGTGGTTTTATCGCCAAAATACACCAATTTTTTTCATGAAGATTTGCTTGCCGTTACTTATACTTGTATGAGCGAATTGGTAAAACAGTATGGCTACACTTTTTAAACATATAGTTGCATTTGTGAGTGAAGGATGAACGATTGTTGAAAATTCACATAACATTATTAACTGTAAATGATGTATTTGAACGAATGTTCACTGGTTTATGAACCTGTTTCAAATTGTCGAGATAGCGACAGATGGTCTCCCACTTTTGAGTTGTAGGGAGGCCAGGAGGCATCCACATCTTGATCTTTCTGTTGTAGTTCTCCAAAATGAAGTCACCTCCCTCTCCCTTGCTATCATGGCCTGATTTAGACATTGTGGTTGTTTTGTCTATAAAGTCTTTCACGGCATCAGGCGCATTGACGTACGTGTGCAGCTCACGAATGGTAAGCTCCTGATAATTATACATGTTCAGGCCAAAGAACAGTTCTTTGTATTTCAGGAAGGCCTCCCTTGCCAAACGTGAATCGCCCCTACGACTAGCAACACGGTAAATATAAAGGGCGAAAACGTGTGTGAAAATGATGTCTGTGAGAAACATGACATTTGGGTTTGCGATAGAATTGACCCATTCCGTAAAGGACTGATAGTCAGGTTTCTTGCCATACATTATACATTCTCTGACATATGGCACAAGAAGTTCACGGCTTGTGCCAAATAACAGAATTTCAACCATTTACCACGACTTGTGATGGTCAGAGGCATTTTTACAGGAGGCCATTGCTTTGGGGGATCTGAAATGCAACACATGTGCCATGTCCTTCAATAATGCTTCCCACAATATTTTAAACAACCCCTGTACCATGTTCATTTCTTTATGGCCAGGTCCAGGAACGAGGAGTAGATTACCAAAGCTTCTGAGGTTTGTTACATCAGAAACATCCTTGTTGTGGACAGCTTTCAGATGCTCCACACAAGCCTCAATTCCAGATAGTGATTCGTCACATATGTCGCATGTGAACTCTGACGTCACTAATCTGGTAGCAAGGTTGTATGGAAGACCGTCACAACCAATCACTGTCCAACAACGAGGAGTCTCGTCTAATGTTTGTTTTTGGATGGAACCCATGACCTCCTTAACTGCTTTGTAAGAACATGGGTTCACCATAACAGGATTACCAACATCAATTTTAGGTTTGAACATTGGTACGGCTTCAACCATGTTATATTTGTTAGCTTCTGTTGTGACCTTTCTCATTTTTACACTGGCACCGCTTCCACATGACACAGCAGTGTAATGTGGTGTGGATGATGAAGCATGTTTACTGTCTGTAACGTTTTTGTTAACTTTGGCACTAGCTTTACCCTTGCCCTTACCTTTACGAGTCCCTTTAGTTTTAGGTTCAGCGGGGTTGGCCTGGGTGGTGTGGGGTGAAGTGACTGGTACAGGATCAAACATATCAGTGATGTTCACATCATGTATTTGCTTTGAAACACATGATTAATTTGTTCTTCAATGAACTTCTTCCTGTGTACGTGGAAGTTGTTACATTCATCTATGTTTGAATCATAAACCTGTCTGGTAACGTTTAGGGTAGCGGGGCTCATGTTTAACCACACGAATGGCGACAACTGAGGCTGTGTTTGCAGGACATAGTGATGTGGATCAGTGTCGTCACACAGCTAAGACGGTTAGTGTTTTTTACACTTACTCGCCATTTTCTTGCCAACACCTGATTATTATCAAAAAATGTTATGAGATCATAACCAGTAGGGCAATTTATGGGAGCAGCTGCTTGATCATTTAGCCACTTGCAAATGGTGGTGTATGAGCCTGATGGGGATGAGTTTGAATTTAACTGACATGCATTTTTGCTGCCAGTACAGAGATAGGTAAATACATTTGTCATGAAGAAAAGGGGAGCAACAACTGACAAACAAAAGCATAACAATAACTGTTCAACACAGAGTATCATGGACAATATTTTTGTTGTTGCAATCGCCTTCCTGAAGGTTGCATAATCCCCTTAGGAATGCAATAAATATTGGGTTTCTGTCATACAGCCATTTTTGGGCGTCATAGTTAATAAAGTCGTCAAGTGATAAACATTTCATGGCACGTGCTTCCTTTTGCATTGCATCATGTTGACACTTGCCTAACGCTGATGCAATGGCTGCTTGTTCGTCCAGAGTACATTAATTACGTTAATTTCGTCGATGATGGGTGTGACACTTTGTGAATATTCATTGAGTATATTATCACGGCAATAATCAGCACAGGCAGTGCTAAGCGGATTTTGTTTTTCTGTCAACAATTTTGTTTCACCTAATTTCTTCACAATGCGTTAGGGTATTTTTTTCAAGATAGTTTAAGTACGTTAAAGTTCCTTACATGTGAAAATTCACTATGATTCTTGCATCGGCATTCCATGTTGCTGTGTTGTGTGGGAATTATTATTCCCAGATCGGCCCCTTTTATATGGTCTCAAGTAATTGTATATGTCTTGCAACCAATCAATGACTTTAAATTTCATGACGCCTCATTTTCATATTTCGTTTTGTCATTGTTTCTTATTTCCAAGTAGTGCATAACTACACTTATGTCAATATCCACCTCCCATACATTCCTCAAATCAATTTATGTACATGTATATTTTCCGTTTTTTTACGTATATGTCGCCTTCGTTCATGCGCAGTTGCATCCCAATGGCGGCATGTTTGTGTGGGTGTAGTGTGCCTCGGCTTTCATGACTACATTTTTTTATGTTTGTTCCCGTTATGGCTGTCTAAAGGTCTTTGAGCATGTCGGGTATGTATATTTGTGAATATCTACCCCTTGAACGATGTGTGTTTTTGTGGTTTTTTCCTTACTTGGTATTTTTCACATGTATGTTATGCGTTTCACACTTACTACTAAGTTACTAAGTTTTCCTGAAGAGAGAAACCTAAATTTTCGCACTGTGTTTAATATGCACTTTATATTGTCTTTTAACACTAGTTTAACTGCATGTATGTGTACAATTTGATAAAAGTACATAAATCTCACGAGCTGGTGGGGTAGTATCGGTTTAAAGCGTTCCCAAATCACGCCCAAGACACGGTCTCGATTGCCGCCGATTCTTGGTGAAATAGTTCCACTGACTGACTGACTGACTGACTGACTGACTGACTGACTGACTGACTGACTGACTGACTGACTGACTGACTGACTGACTGACTGACTGACTGACTGACTGACTGACTGACTGACTGACTGACTGACTGACTGACTGACTGACTGACTGACTGACTGACTGACTGACTGACTGACTGACTGACTGACTGACTGACTGACTGACTGACTGACTGACTGACTGACTGACTGACTGACTGACTGACTGACTGACTGACTGACTGACTGACTGACTGACTGACTGACTGACTGACTGACTGACTGACTGACTGACTGACTGACTGACTGACTGACTGACTGACTGACTGACTGACTGACTGACTGACTGACTGACTGACTGACTGACTGACTGACTGACTGACTGACTGACTGACTGACTGACTGACTGACTGACTGACTGACTGACTGACTGACTGACTGACTGACTGACTGACTGACTGACTGACTGACTGACTGACTGACTGACTGACTGACTGACTGACTGACTGACTGACTGACTGACTGACTGACTGACTGACTGACTGACTGACTGACTGACTGACTGACTGACTGACTGACTGACTGACTGACTGACTGACTGACTGACTGACTGACTGACTGACTGACTGACTGACTGACTGACTGACTGACTGACTGACTGACTGACTGACTGACTGACTGACTGACTGACTGACTGACTGACTGACTGACTGACTGACTGACTGACTGACTGACTGACTGACTGACTGACTGACTGACTGACTGACTGACTGACTGACTGACTGACTGACTGACTGACTGACTGACTGACTGACTGACTGACTGACTGACTGACTGACTGACTGACTGACTGACTGACTGACTGACTGACTGACTGACTGACTGACTGACTGACTGACTGACTGACTGACTGACTGACTGACTGACTGACTGACTGACTGACTGACTGACTGACTGACTGACTGACTGACTGACTGACTGACTGACTGACTGACTGACTGACTGACTGACTGACTGACTGACTGACTGACTGACTGACTGACTGACTGACTGACTGACTGACTGACTGACTGACTGACTGACTGACTGACTGACTGACTGACTGACTGACTGACTGACTGACTGACTGACTGACTGACTGACTGACTGACTGACTGACTGACTGACTGACTGACTGACTGACTGACTGACTGACTGACTGACTGACTGACTGACTGACTGACTGACTGACTGACTGACTGACTGACTGACTGACTGACTGACTGACTGACTGACTGACTGACTGACTGACTGACTGACTGATAGCTACCTGATCATACCGCTCCATGAGTTGTCACTTGTAGTCATAATTCTTCTTCAGAATGTGAGTTTTGCTAGATCGTTATGTGCTTATTTCTCATCTGCCCACGTGTTGTATTGGAATAAAGTCCCTTCAATGTACCGGACACTGATGCGCACATAAAATATCTTATTAATGAAGCTTCGTGTCAAAGATTCTGCCTAATTATATCCTTAAGAAACTTCTAAGACAGTCCAGATAACAGCGTTCAGACAGTGGAAACTCATGTACGTGTTTACTGAAGGACTTTCGCGTTTATGTAGGGTTTAACTACATACATATATATGTACGGTGAGCTAAACTTTAGCATGAACCATAGTTTGATGTAGTTCTGAGGAGAGTACACAGATGTACATCTCCATTCACTGTGTGAAGAAGTGATTGTTATAAGTTGCAGTCATCAATATGTGTATATGGATGAACCCTCATATGTAGACAGGGTTGACCGGTGGTTGATGATGCTGGCGATAACACACGAACAGCCCAATAACACACTGCAACCATCTGATGCCGATATTAGTTACATACGACTAGCACGAACTACCGGGGAGCGATACCTTTCGTGGAACACCAAAATATTCAGTTATGACAAAAGGTTATGCCAGTGACCGCTTGACGACGACAGTCTGCAACATTTTTTTAACTCAAAAGTAGCCTTCACGGCCATGATCAGCATTCTGTCTGAACTTTTTGATTGTCGAAACCGACTTATATTTAATCAAATCGCTTACTGATTCGTTGATCAGTATTGGTTCATTGTTTTCAAAGCCCTACTGGAGAGAACCAACTGGTTTTGACATGGTAATATCAAACATACGTATATATGAACACTGCTACAGACACATATCCACCCTGTAGAAGACAGAACTGTTAAACGTGCATTTTCCAACCAATTAGGACAAACATATTGTCGCGTCAAAATCATTTACGCAGCGTGGTTGTGCTTGATTAAAAAGATCTGTCGGTAACAGTTAATAATATAGCTATAGATAATGAAGCGTGAAATAATTTAATCTATTATAGCTATATTCGCTATCACGTCTCATTGTAAAGTGTATATTTCACAAGATATGCATCTGGCCGACATGAAATCGATAGTTCTAATCGAGACGACTAAAGTGATATATATTATTAATGATGTTGACATTTACCAGATGTGAACAGTCGAAATTAAATGTATAGATTCTAATAGTGTATAGACATTATTTCAATTATCATTTGCAATTTAGTGCAGTTTTATATTTATAGAACATGAGGACTGCATCTACTGTACTGATAGTCTCAGTCAGTTTCAGTTAACATTACTTCTAAATTACCTATAGGATAGAGCAGCTCCCAAATATGAAAATGGCTAAATTACGATGTTTAATCTGACTTATTTATGAAAAAAACCTGTTCTACCCTGACGTCGCGGATTGTTACTTTATCCAGACTTGCAGAAGCCTCCGTGTACATGTATATAGTTGTACTAGAGCCTAATGCAAAATATAACATTCGATCAATCATTGTAATAGAAACATGTTTTAGTTCTATTTGTACAAAACAATACATTTCAAGGAACTGTATCTCTGTAAGTATCTTTCTCTATATTCTAAGTGAGAGAAGCCGATGTTCGAATCCCGGTACGCCTTAATCATGTTTGCCAGGACCATACCCGTGCTCGTGAGTTTCACCAAAGTGGTAAACATCGAAGGCCTGTATCACTTCAGGCTTTCCTCCCACATCGAGCTGACACATCGTGATGTAACTTCTCAAGATACGTTTAAACATATTATGCTGATATAACAGTTGGCCTTTGTTTACTTTTGTGGCCATATGGTAAAAGGCCCTTTACACCAATTGTAGTCGAAATAGCTGTCGACCGCTTCCCGAAGAGCGAAATGTTGGTGTTTCGATGCCCTGGCCGCGTCATGCCTAAATAAGTAAAAGGATTGTACTTGTTGTTACCCTGCCTGGTGTTTGGCATTTAAGTGATAAAACAAGGCGAGGTCGGCTGGAAGTTAATATCTTGTGTCTGAGTGGGGTATCCATGTTACACTGCGGCATGGTATCACAGCTTGCCAGCACTATATAACCGGCATTAATCCGGAATAGTACGAACACACGCACGCACGCACGCACGCACGCAAGCAAGAAAGCACGCACGCACGCACGCATGCACGCACGCGCGCACATACTCTTTGCTATTTAAGTGCAATAACTAACCTGGGACGCAACGTTTTGTTTCTTTGTGGTTTAACGATAAACCATCAGTATTCCAGCTTTATGACGGCGGTCAGTAAATTAATCGAGTCTGGACCAGACAATCCAGTGATTGACATTATAAGCATCGATCAACGATGACACGCATCAACCAAGGTAGCGAGCCTGACCACCAGATCCCGTTAGTCTCCTCTTACGACAAGCATAGTCGCCTTACGGCAAGCATGGGGTGCTGAAGACCTATTCTACCCCGGATTTTCACGGGTCTGGAATGCAACGTAAGTCCCATTTCATCTCACCTCACCATTATATAACTTTTGGTTGATGGGATATAACCCGCCTCGTTGCGGCAGTATACTAGGCGCATACAACAGTGACAGAATCTGGTGTATCACAGATCATATGCATATTATTTCTGGGCCCCGTTCCACAATTCAATCTTAGCGCTGCTGTACTTAAGCATGGGAGTTTTGGTCGTCTTAGCGCTGCTGTACTTAAGCATGGGAGTTTTGGTCGTCTTAGCGCTGCTGTACTTAAGCATGGGAGTTTTGGTCGTCTTAGCGCTGCTGTACTTAAGCATGGGAGTTTTGGTCGTCTTAGCGCTGCGATTGTTTTGTCGATTGAGGCCTTGTGATCTGTAAGCACCATTTCGATGCAAGTGGATACCACCAAAAAGTAAACATACACGCCCTGCGCTATTTAGACTTGTGATGTAGTCCAAAGCAGGGTCCAACCTATTTACTCACACATCAGCAGGGTGAGCTACCTTTTCCTTTTCATATGGTTCCATGAAATGTGTATATCATTTGTAATAATAAATTCTTCGAAACATATATTGATTAAAGAATGAATTATAATACATGTAGTTTTAAGGTTATCTTGGTATTAAATGGAATGCCATTTCAGAAATTCAATCGCCACCCACTATTTCTTAATAGCCATGTAAATGTATTTATTTAAAATATGTAAAGTTACTGTCTGTTTCTAAATCAAGATTTACACTTTAAACGTATTACATGTTGTGCAACATATATTTTACGAGATGGACATATTGAGGTAATAGCAAATCTCATGTTCTTGCGTCTTGACTGGTATATGCATGGATACTTCAAGATGTAGGTTGCCCTAATACCTTTATAAGTGAATTTCCCCAGCTGCTAAAAGCTTTGCCTTTTAGAAATACCAGGAGGATACAGGTATATATAATTAGTATGTAATACCTATCCAATACTAGTTGCATGAGTTAAATAAGCTGGTAGTATTCTTTTCAACTACATGATAATGCAGAAAACATTTGCAAACTTTGGTGCAGTGGACACAATATGAATAAACGCTTATCAGATTACTAGACTTACGTCCCCTTGAACAATAGTTGCCAAAGCTCTTTCCAAGCGGTGACACCTTCGTTACTCTCCCAACATCATCGACGCAGGTCTGTCTCACAGTCCCCGAACCATATTATGTACCCTCCCCAGCCCTTACTGTAATGCTATAGCCCTAGATTTTCCATAGGTTCTGAATAGACCATCTCACTGGTTGCTCCTTTTAAATTTACATTTATTTGCTTGTTCTAATAAAATTATATATTTTCAACATTAAGTCTACATCACTGCCATCTGTGTGCAAGCGGCCACTACAGGAATCATGACATTTGCACTCTAACAACAAGTTACATTAATATTCTTGTGCATGTCTTTGAGATGCCATCATATTGAATTTTGAAAGGTTTGCGACTAACATACTATTTCACAGATAAATTTACGCTTTGTTTGTTTAATTTGATTGGTTCAAGATTACAGATTAACGGAAAACACCAAACTTTCCCTTTACATTATTAACTATACCAATTACACGATAGTTGAAATGAAAAATTCAAATTGACAAACAAAGAAAATACTTCAGCTGGGAGTATTCGCGTCACGACAGTCATCACTTGTTTCTAAACATAACAGTCACTAGATTGCGTGTTCATCACTATGCATGGTTGTGGCCGCCATGCTTGTGGCCATGGGGAGTTGTGTCTGGTGCCAGCGATGGTATGCAGAGCTCCGCGAACAGATAGTCGCTGTGAGGAACGTGACGGTTCGCTCTGTATAATGAAGCCATTGTTGTCGTTTCAGGTCTATACGTTTTGCATAAATCCAGAGGCCCCAAATTCATGCTCCACTTCCACCTCTTTTTCAAATTACATATACCAGTGCAGATAAGAGAATAGAATATGCGTGGCATAGTAATCATAGTATATGATTGTGGAGAAAGTAGAGGTATACATGTATATAACCTGTGTGGGGGAGCTTTCATAAAGAGGAGTATTTTATTATCTACAAATCAAAGATAAATGCTGTATGAAAAAGGATGTTTTTTATTAACTATTAGTAATTGCAAACCTGAACTCCGTACCCTTGGAAATAAATAAACGTCGAGATAAAGGTGAGGTGAAAGGGGCTTTTACGTTGCTTCCAAGATTATTGCACTTATATAGCGACGTGCATACACATGTGTATGCGTGGCTGCTTATACTTGTCCGGACTGATGCCGATTTATAGTGCCAGCACAGTGACATACCATGCCACAGATTAACATTAATACCCCACCCAGACACAGTAAACTGCCTCCGGGCCGACCAGTCCTTGCTTTAGCCGAGCCACAGACAGAATAACAATCCTTTAACGTATTTTGGTATGACGCGGCAGGGGATCGAACCCAGCGCCTTCGACTCTCAGGGCGGACGCTCTACCACTAGACCACGGAGGCGGTCTTGAGTTAAAGGAGAAAATATATGATATTTAACCATAATGATTTTGAGGTAAACTTAGACGTAGATCATATATGATTTAATATTCTTATGAACACCAAAAACATGTTTCATATTCTCTTTAGTTTTATTGTTGACAAGTCACATGAGATCATCTTAGTCCCCATGTAAGATTTCAGTTATCCAACATTAGGTGGGCATGGAGGTTCGGTGCAACTGTATGTTCCATCTTCGACGCAGTAACAAGTATTGCAACCATCGGGAGAAGGAAAAAACCCGGTCGTGTAGACACTTCCTTGAACTGTACAGGTAACGTCACTTGCAGCTAGTAATGTAAAGACAATTCCTCATTAAACAGAGAAAAACGCAATACCAGTGCTTTGCTGTGTGTTGTGTACTCCGTCAGTGTGTGGGGGGCAAATCTCTTACACAAAGTAATTGTTTCAGAAGTAGTTAGTTAATAAGCTTTCTGTATGAACCTCATTCGATTTACTGTAATTTAAAATGTTTGTACGCGTTGCTTTGTTATGTGGATTTGGGTTTATTAAATGCAAGTTGAAAAAAATGTAAAGAGAAAAATTAAACTCACCCAATTGGCAGGTTGACAGAATGAACAGAAAAAAGGAAGATGAACAGTTTCATTTCGACTTAGATCTCCGGTCCGAGTAGAATGGAATCAAAAGGAGAATGACAGCACTTAGTCAGGTCGAAGAGTTGTTTGAAGAGCGCCGAGAATAGGGGCACTCCAAAAGCGATAAGACAATACTCACAACATGCATTGTTGTGTCCAGTGTAATTGGATAAATTCACGTTACACATATGTAGTTATAATTATACGATTAACTGAAATAATCATTATCATTAGTTCAAGTGGTAAATACGCTGTATTGTTTATGGTGCCTGCTTCATATATCGTTCAAGCAAATTTGTACTTATTTGGGTGCACTTAGTGGATGGGTAACCTTTGTCCTTCTTTGAAAAGTACTTCAGCTATGATACAGCTTTGAGTTTAATGTGGGAGAAGAACCCAAAGTGACGTTTACAGAAGACTTTGCAAA
Source organism: Haliotis rufescens (assembly GCF_023055435.1). NCBI lineage: Eukaryota > Metazoa > Mollusca > Gastropoda > Lepetellida > Haliotidae > Haliotis > Haliotis rufescens. The sequence goes on along the minus strand of NW_025963779.1, from coordinate 50,471,807 downwards.
GTTGGATGTAACCAAAGGCACGGGGAGAGTGCTGACAGACCAGGGATGGACATGTTATTCAAATTCAGGACCAGCGATCCTCAGCGCGGATATAAACAACGAATTTTCCTTGCTTCATCATTTGACTACCGAAAACAAGTATTTAATGAAACATTAAGTGTATTGATATATGTGCATTGGCAGGAAAAATGGTATCTGTTACATCTGTTTCAACCTTTGAATCCACTATCCCACACTAAAATCTAAAGGAAAAACCTCATTCCGTGATCTATTGGTCACCTGTCACTGAACATTATGACCGGTATAGATACAGTTACATCTTTATCTGCAAAGGTTCGTGACAATGTGTCAAAAATAAAAATAAAATATATCATCTGAAGTTTAACATTTATGTGAAAATAGGGGATATCGTATTTAGCAGGCAAAACATGGCATGCCCAAGGACACAATTGTACTCCCTTCTTTCTTGATCTGTTTCTTGATGCATATAAATCGAAATTTCGGCTCGGATTACAAAATCAAAACAAAAGAATTTTGCCAACAGGTTTACGCTTCTGGTATATGTATGATCTGATGTCGTTCAATGGTCATATAGCAAATTCCCTTTCAATGGTAAATTTGTCGAGTGACAACAAACTATCCGACAAGACTTCTACTTTCCAATAGTAAACGTTCCCTTTATGTGGAGCAATATTCCAGTAGCCCCAGTTTTTGGTGTCTACATTTTGTAACCTTTAATGTACAATCTCTCATGTTCTTTTTACGCAGCTAACAAAAGAGCTTCATGCGACTCTTGCTCAAAAATTGTTTGATCAATTTAACAACAAGTAAAGCTTTAAAAAGGTTTTATGGCAGACATGTGGAGGCCATTTCTGGATTTGGGGCACCAATGATCAAAGTGACGTCTGATGCAATTCCCTATTTTGTCTTTACCATATGATCCCGTGTTCTCTTAGGTGAACAACATTACTTGCCTTTCCATGTGTATGTGACGGGTGCGACTGATGGGGCAGGGCACGCTCACCTTTTCGCAAACACCTGGTATCATCACAAATACATGCTTATGATAATGACGGAATCATACAATGGACTAGCGCTGCTTTCAACAAAGATTATGTAAATGGTTTAGTCTCTTTCATTTCATTAGACAACCGTTCAAATTCATTGACAAAATGTAATATAACTTTAGACCGAAATTAGAACTTAAGAACTAAGTTAACAATGTGATCTGAATTATCTGCGTCTTATAGACTTGCCAAAACAAGTTACAGTTACAGACAGTCAAGTATTCTTTTCCAATCCGTATGTAGAGACATTACACAAAATCTTCTGAATTCAGTAGTTTTCATTTGTAGCTAATGGTGTTCTTCGACTTCCACCAACTGATTATTGAAATATAATGATGATGGAAATTGGCAAAAAAAATTCATTTTGTGAAGACCTGTAACTTTATATATTCTGTTCGTTTGCGTCTTAAACACACTGTACATGTACATACTAAGAGCGCCTCCCTGTTTCATTTTAGCTTTAGGCTATCAGCGACTGTGATTATTGCGTTAAGGTTATAGAATGTGTCAGCTGTTACTTAATTTCTTGGGACATATACTGAACAGCAAAAGAAACGTCACCATGGATAGATATATGAGAAACCTTATTTGTCCAAACACTGTAAACATACTTTGAGACATATTAAAAAGATGAAACTTGGCAAAACTGAGCATCAAGGTTGAAATTATAGTGTCAAATTTTCTTAAAGTGAAACACAACACTAGTCTCTGAGAAAATGATATCACAAGTCAGTCTGAGGCAGTTCAGCTGCAGTTGTCGGCCTTGGTCGGACGTCATTCAGCCGTCTTTGAATCTCGTCCCACAGGTGCTCAATGGGATTTAAATCGGGACAGATGGCAGGCCACTGCATCGTTCTGATGCTTTTCTGTTGGAGGAAGTCTCTTGTTGCTCTCGCAGTGTTGGAACGGGCGTTGTCATGCTGAAACTAGTGGTTGTGGCGACGTGCAACATGAGGTATGCCGTGTGGTCTCAAGACTTGATCAATGTATCCAGCTGCTGTGACACCATTGCCTCTCCCTGTACAATATTCTGGAAGACCACAGGGCCGACTCTCTGTGCAAGATCAATTCCACCTCACACCATGATGCTCGGACCACCCCACAAGCATCCGAATAACGTTCCCCGGGCGTGGCCAGTCTCTCTCTCTCTGCCATCTGCTGTTGAGATACAGTAACGGCTCTCGTCTGAGAAGAGGACTCTTCTCCACTGCTGGTGGCGCCAATGCTGGTGCTGTGTTGCCCACTGGAGACGGTCCCGGTGATAACGTCGCGTCAGAATGGGTCCTCGGTGTGGTCTGTGACAGTGGAGGTGTCTGCTCGTCAATCGTTGAAGCACGGTTTCCGCACTAATTTGTCACTGGTGCGTCCCCATGGTCTGTCGAGCAGTTTCCGCAGCAGTAACAAAGCGATCTTGAAGATGCTGTCGCACAATCTGACGGTCCTGACGATCCTGACGTCGGATGGTGACCCTTGGTCTTCCACTACGTGGTCGGTCATCTGTAGTGTTGGTGGTCTGGTACCGTTGCTGGAGCCTGTATATGGTCCTCACGTGGACTTGAAATGCATTGGCCACTTGACGCGCGGTTTGTCAAGCTTGCAATCGTCCAGGGGCTTGGTGTCGCTGACTTCTTGTCAATCTTGGCATGTGGTAGCAATTCAATAACGAATGAATGTTATCCGATCTGGGTGGATTTTTATAGGGCAAGAAATGGGAGAACGCATGTGCATTTCAATTTGCACAGAACTCACATGCATCGGGTTACCATGGCCGTTGCCGTGATGCGGTTGGGCGATCGGTTTTATTGTCATCTGCTTTCATCAAATTTCATTTTTTTCCGGACAAGGTAATGTTAAATTTTAGAAACTTTGAAAATTACCCAGATATTTAAAGGACAACTTTTCATGCAATGTTACTTGGGTGACGTTTCTTTTGCGGTTAAGTATATATACGAAGTTGGCTAAACCTAAAACATCGCTACAAAACCCTTCCCATAATCATAACAAAATCTCTTAAAGCAGAGTTGACAAAGGAATTGACTTTTTCCCACCTATTAAGTATCATCAGCCATTATAATGCAGAACAACAAATATATTACACGCATTTGTGATATAAGGATGGGTGTGATTCGTTCTGACACCAACCAATTAATAGTCTAGATTTTCATCCAATTGCCTAGAACAGCTTATTCTATTTCTAGCTTTAATGAAGAGGGGGATCGGTATTATGTGGAGCGAGCAGCAGTAGACATACGCGCTGGTTACAGTATGAGGTGTCTTTAATATGTAACAGCAGTGCTCATGTTTGTGTGTCAGAAAATTATCAAAATCGAGATCATAAAACATGAAGGGAAGCAAGTTATCAGTACACCAGAAGGGAACTTGTGAAATGTACAAGATACATATTTAACCAAGCTTAGTAATTGGACGTAAGTTAATTGTCTGTGCAAACATGTACATACCTGCCGGTACTTATGGTACGTGCATGTTATGTTACAAAATAAAGAACAAGAACAATGTAACATTCACTCTAGATCAAATTTATTTTTGACGTATAACAACTTGAGGACATGAAATTTTATCCAACATTAATGCATGCCATCTCGGTACAACCGTAGGTTCCATCTTTCATACAGAAGCATGTATTGCAACCATCGGGAGAAGGAAAAGACTGCCCGGCGTTGTAGACATTTCCTTCAACTGTGCAGGTGCCGTCCCTTGTAGCTGGTAATGTCAAGAAGGAATCCTCATTAAACAGAGAAAAACGAAATACTAGTCAATATTTATGTGTTTTCTACTCACCCTTTGCAACAGAGGCATGCTAGAGCACATTAACAGTAATTGGTATGTTAATACTAACGATGTGCTGTCTTAATAAGTGAAAGGTGGACAAAAGAAAATATAACTCACCCGATTGGCAGGTTGATAGAATAAAAAGAGAAAAAAAAAGGACACACGGTTTCATTCTGACTTAGATCTTCTTTCTGGGTAGAATGGTATCAAAAGAAGTGTGACAGCACTTGGTGATAAATTATTGTGAAAGCTAATATATGAGATAAGAGGTTACTCCGAACACGATAAGACCATAAGGACAATGTTACCTCCAATGTGATTGGACGCATTTGCAGCGCACCTTTGCTTATTTGTCCAACAGGTAGAAGATAATGACGAGTTAAAACTGGTGTTTCGAAACCTGCCTCCCAATTGGTGAGTTTCCATAACCAGACTAAAGATGGACTGTATACATTAAAAGGAAGTTAAAACATATCACATCATGCTGAAATGTCTATAAGTGAGAATAATATTTACAGCTGATTTATATTGTATTTCAGTTCATAATCTTGATGTGGGAGAAAAGGCCAGGAGCAGTGGAACAGGCACCTAAATGCATTATCAGACCGAATCTTGGACTCGAAACCCCGATCAAATGGTTCTGGCACGCCTAAAGGACGCAATTCTGCACAGCGAATTGCATCGTTTTAGATACGTGTGTCACACGTGCAGCCGAAACGTCTTAGAGGTCATAGTTTATTGTATCAGCTTATGTGGTATGTACATGTACTGAAAAGCTGAACTCAACCCAGACTGAAAGTCAATGTTGTGCTACTAACGTGTGATTTTCTAACATACATGAAGAAGTTGTATAACAGACATGTATCAGAGGTTGCAAAGGTAAGGGAATTAAGCTATTTTCCCCAAGAAAGCTGATGGAAGTAGTAAATGTAATGGCAAATACCAGGAAAAAAATATTTTGAAAATAAATATACACATCAAGTCATTTCATGATACATCTTTAAGACTGACGGGATCTGAAACTCAATAATTATCTAGTGATCAAATCTGATGTGATATTAAACATAAAATAGAAACTTATATATATATTGTAGTAAATAGTATGAATGACAAATCAATGACTGAAGGGTTGAAGGGACTGAAATTGTGGTAATGTGACTCCGGAATCACAGCGAAATAGTTTTAATGTTCATCATCAGCCTATATCAAATTGTTACAGAGTTCATTCTGTAGACAATTGTCAAATACCTGACCTGAGAATTGTTCAGGGTAGTATTTCTTTAAATAGCAGTCATACGCGCAACCTGTCAATTTTGTGAGTGTGTGTTTTAGAATCACTGTCATACTCAAGTAAGACTTAAACATATTTCAGTCAGATATTTGAGAGAATAACGGGAACGGGATTTAAATCTGATTTTGTGGACGATACATAAGACGTAACATAACTTTCTTTACAGCATCAACTTCGATGAGTTCCAGCCAAACATTGAAACATACATTCTCAGCTTGCAAACTATTCAAAACTTTCAGAAGATTATTTATTTTCAAGAAGAAAACATCGCGAGTTAAGATCGTATCGGCCACATGTCTCGGCACACAACTGCCTGAAACGGCCATTGTTGACTTTCGATCATAATTGTATTATCTGATGCAAAGAAAACACTCAAGTTCCTTAATTTCTTAAATTAGCAACTTTCGCTATATTTAATTATAAACAAAAACAATCTGAATCGTAACATCATCGATTGGATGAAAGTTGTACGATCATGGCAACGACGGTAAACAAACAACTCCACATACATCGTGATCCCGTAATTCTCACAACCCTTACATATCTAAATGAATTTTCTAGAATTATTTACACGGACGTATAAATCTTTGTAAAAAATATCACATTTTTATCGAGTTTGCAAATGATTTCGTTTGATAAATTTTCGGACATTGACATGCTGTTGACAAGCGTAAGTGACACGTTTGGACGTTGTCTAACTCACGTTTTGTTTAGTTGAATAATGAAGAATATTGGATGATACGCAAAATATGAACTGATATGCATTCTAGGAAAACGATTCAATAGCAAATCAATGCAGATTACGAACAATAATAAAAAACGAAAAACAGGAAGCATCGTGTCACCGTGTCATCGTGTCATCGAGTCAATATATGCCAAAGTTGTAAGCTATCATCAAGAAACTTCCGAAAGACTTTGAAATTAAAAAGAAATTACATAATTTACTTTTGATCGTCACCTGTTTGCTATTATTGACCTGAGTAGCAGTCTTCATGGAGCAGAACATTATGATAAAACATTTCATCAAGTTCATAATATGACTAACTGTAGGAAAGTGACATCTTGTCGCTGAATAAATGACCAGTTAAATTGGTTAAACCTGAGTTATTTGTATTGTTTTGATAGGAAAATGATTATAAATAACTTATTGATACTAAACGTAATGTGTATCTTTTGTACAAAGGAAAGGAACTTTTTTTCCTGCCGTACCCACTGATAGGAGTTCAGATTATCAGGTTGTTAAAGTTGAGATTTTGAAAGCTTATGATTTGGTTGGTTGGTTTGTTGTTTAACGCCGCACTCAGCAATGTTCCAGCTATATGACGGCGGTCTGTAAATAATCGAGTCTGGACCTGACAATCCAGTGATTAATATCATGAGCATCGATCCACGCACTTGGGACATGCATCAACCAAGTCAGCGAGCCTGGCACCCGATCCCGTTAGTCGCCTTTTACGACAAGCATAGTCACCTTTTACGGCAAGCATGGGTTGCTGAAGACCCATTCTACCCCGGAATCTTCACGGGTCTGAAAGCTTATGAATTTGTTCCTGAAGTTTACAGGCCTGCTAGGTCTGCTAAGAAAAGGGGTGGTTCTCCTTTTGTTGAGTTTGCAAGGAGAAGGAAACTCTGTTAGATAGGTGGTGTACATCAAAGGAGGTCCACGGTGATGTTCATAGTTTGAGGCAGTTGGTTTTGCTGGAGCATTTTAGGCAGTGTGTGTGTGTCAACGGACATTCGGACATATCCTGATGAGCAGATCAGTTACCCAAAGGCTGCTACTTTGGCTGATGACTATTTGCTGACTCACGGGGTTAGTTTTAAGCAGTCACGGTTTTACAGGCAGGGTTAAAAATCAGGAAAGAATAGTTAATCCCCTCTAGTTCTCACAAGTCTGGTTCTGATTGACAAAAAGTCAAGTTCTACTCCAGTTGGTTCTAAAAATACTTCTCGATTTTTGTTAGAGCCTACTTGTAGATATTGCTGCAAACCAGGGCATTTAATTTCTTCCCCGAATGCTTTTGAGAATGTCATGTCACAGCCTTTTTTATGGTTTGGCTAACGAGGAGTTGTTGTAGGCCCGATGACAAAGTCTGTTGTTGTGAGAGAGGAGTACTTACCTTTTGTTAGTAAGGGTTGTTTTTGTCGGCTAAAGGTGACAGTTCCAACGTTAAGCCCATTACCGTTCTGAGTGATACTGGTGCTCTTCAAGCTCTAATTTTGGATGGTATTTTGCCACTTTCTGAGGAGTCATCAGCGAACTCTAGATCTGAGTTTTGTTTGAGGGTTATTATGTGGTTTTGGCAGTGTATCCCTCCATCTTGTGAATTTGAAGACAGAGTTTGTGTCTGGGTTAGTCAAAGTGTGAGTTGTAGAAACTCTACCTGTTAAAGGTGTTTACTTGCTCATTGGGAATGATTTGGCAGGGGGAAGGTAGTTGGCTGATCCTGTTGTTTGTCTTGAGCCTAGCATTTCAGTTCTGGATAGGGAGCAGTTAGTTAAATTACAGGGGATGACCCAGAACTCAAAGTTCTTGCCACAGGGCACTCTCTTTGGAAGAAGCTGAGAAGGTTCCAGTTATTATAAGGATAGCGTTTTGATGAGGAGATTTTCCATCAAATTGTTCTTCCAAATGCATATCGAAAGTAAGTTTTGAGTTCGGCACATGAAACACATTTGGCAGGCCATTTAGGTGTAAACAAAACTTCTGACAAAATGCTGTCCCATTTCTTTATGGACTAATTTGCAGTACGATGTGGCTGGATTTTGCAAAACATTCCATGTGTGTCAAATGACAAATGGCAAACCTTATCAGAAAATCCCAGGACAATATGAAAGTACATTATAACAAAAAGTCTCAAGAGAGAAAATTCAGTCCTGGTGATAAAGCCTCCGTATTTTTGCCAATCCCAGGTCAACCACTACGTGCTAGGTACCACATTCCGTATGTTATTGACAGAAAAATCATTGATACTGACGATGTTATATTAACACCAGGTCATCGTAAAAAGACACAGCTTTGTCATGTCAATGTGATTAGAAAGTGAATAGAAAATGACATTGTACCTACTCAGTGTTACCACTGTTTCACCTGTTGATACTTCATCAGACCGGATACTGATGAGAATTGTGACTTTGTCAAGTTTGATGGCTTTGCTGACTATGCTAGACCTAAAGTAAACAATCCTGAAGTTTTAGCTAACTTGGATGCTAAGTTAGGTAATTTAATTGTCATCTGAGCAAAAGGTTCCTTTAGGGACATGCATGAGCGTCACTGTCACACACGTTATCAACTACAACAGACCTGGAAAGTCCCGCCAGACTAATTACACATGATTTAATTGGTGAGAACCACCCAACAAAGTTGAAATAAAAGATACCGAGAAACCTGTATGTGGCATGTTGATTCACCGTCCACCGTTTCCGGGTCACGGGAGCATACACGGTCAAACGGATTTAATAATACGCCAATTATATAGTCAAAGTCACATTGTTATTTCATATCAGTGGAGATTTCTGTTTATTCTTGTATTGCCGATAAGAAAAAAATGACTTTATACTCAGTTAAAATTAAGATAACGGCGATAAGATTATTGAAATCAATTTGAACAAATTTAACGATTTAAACATTCAATAACTTAATTAGGGTAAGTTCAAGAAAATTTACAAGTTTTATGTACGATATGTAACCTTGGTATGATTGATAACATCAGGATATTTTACATATGGTTATGTGTAATTTTTCTATCAGGAATAAATGTGCAAAATATTTCTTCAATTGGCCCTTGTTTGACTGTTTGAAATCGTCCACTCTCTTTTCAGCGGCTTACCCTAGAACTTTATTTGTCTACTACCTTAAGTTAGAGTTCTACATCCGTCTTACAGACCACGTATTTTACATTCAATTGAAATAATTGGAATCAAGCCAAATGCACCTCCTTGAGATGTATATCATGTATGCTCACATAGAGGTGGGCGGTTCCATAATAGCCAGTTACCATTAACAGTTTTGAGAAGTAAATGTAAAGTGGCATGATTAAGGCTACGTGAACTGAATGATATATTTATTAAAACTGACAGATACTTGTATTCCTAGATAAACTAAATGTAGATTATTCGTATAAATTTTAGAAGTAAAACCTTTTACCGCAAAACGAAAGTGATGTGCAATAGTGAGTGAGTTGGGTTTAACAGGACTTTTAACAGTATTCCAGTTATATCACGGCGTGTCAAGTTAATATTGAAGGAAAGCCCGAAGTGATGCAGGTCTCAGACGTTTACCACTTCGGTGAAACCCACGAGCACGGGTATGGTGCTGACAAGCCTAGAAACATAATCGGGGCGACCCGGGATTCGAACCCACAATCATAGGTTTCTGGTGTGTCGAAGGGACGCAACTCTGCACAGCAAATCGCGGCGCCTTAGACGACTGGGCCACACGTAGAAATGTGCAGTAACTACCATGTTACCAAACTAAATCAATCAAAGAAAACTAATGGCTTAATCCCCCGTTTTCGTAACCATAAAGCCATATCCATTTTTAATAACGAAACGATAGCTGTCTTCATACTGTTTGCAAGCTGGAGTGATTGGATTCTAGTTAAGACACTTTTTTCTCTTTAAGGCATGTTATTTGTCCACTACCTTACATTTAAGTTCTACATCGGTATAACAGATTTACACTCAATTGAAATAATTCTAGTTAACGCATGCATGCATACATACATACATACATACATACATACATACATACATACATACATACATACATACATACATACGTACGTACACATACATCACTCGTTTCAATAAAGCTTCAAAAGAGGACAGTATATCACGGATTTTCAACACAGATTTCTTACGGTTATGTAAATGCTTTTATTCTCTTTCGTTTTATTGGACGACACCTTAAATCCATTGACAAAAAGTAAAGCAACCTTAGGCCGAAATTAGAACTTCAACAACTAAGTTAACAATGTGATCTGAATTATCTTATAGACTTGCCAAAACAAGTTACAGTTACAGACACAGTCAAGTATTCTTTTCCAATCCGTATGTAGAGACATTGCACAAAATCTTAAATCTTCTGAATTCAGTAGTTTTCATTTGTAGCTAATGATGTTCTGTGACTTCAACCAACTGATTATATTGAAGTATTATGATGGAAATTGTGAGGACCTGTAACTTTATTTTGTCTGTTCGCTTGCGTATTAAACGCAATTTACATTTACACACTTAGAGCGCCTTCCTCCTTTAGGCTATCAGCGACTGTGATTATTGTGTTAAGGCTACAGAATGTGTCAGCTGTTACTTTACTTTAATTTCTTGTGACATATATACGAAGTTGGCTACACCTTAATAAGCGCGACAAAACCCTTTTCATAATCATATGAAATCTCTAATAAAAGCAGAGATGACTAAGGATTTTACATTTTCCCACCATTATAATGCAGAACGTTAGGCAACAATTCTATTACACGCATGTGTGATCATATATATAAGGGTGGATGTGATTGGTTCTGACACTTACCAATAAATAGTCTAGATTTTCATCCCATTGCCTAGAACAGCTTATTCTATTTCTAGCTTTAATGAAGGAGGATAGGATCGGTATTATGTGGAGCGAGCAGCAGTAGACATACGCGCTGGTTACAGTATGAAGTGTCTTTAATATATAACAGCACGGCTCATGTTTGTGTGTCAGAAAATTACCCAAATCGAGATCATAAAACATGATGGGAAACAAGTTATTAGTACACCAGAAGGGAACTTGTACAATGTACAAGATACATATTTAATCAAGCTCACTAATTGGACGTAAGTTAATTGTCTGTGCAAACATGTACATACCTGCCTGTACAGAAGAAAAGAACAAGAATAGTATAACATTCTCGCCAGTTTAAATTTATTTTTGACGTGTAACACCTTGGGTACATAAAATGTATGGCCTCAGTTATCCAACATTAATGCATCCTATCTTGGTACAACCGTAGGTTCCATCTTTCATACAGAAACATGTATTGCAACCATCGGGAGAAGGAAAAGACTGCCCGGCGTTGTAGACATTTCCTTCAACTGTGCAGGTGCCATCACTTGCAGCTGGTAATGTCAAGAAGGAATCCTCATTAAACAGAGAAAAACGGAATACTAGTCCATATTTATGTGTTTTCTACTCACCCTTTGCAATAGAGGCATGCTAGAGCACATTAACGGTAATTGGTATGTTAATACTAAGGATGTGCTGTCTGAATAAGTGAAAGATGGACAAAAGAAAATATAACTCACCCGATTGGCAGGTTGATAGAATGAAAATTGAAAAAAGAAGGACGCACGGTTTCATTTTGACTTAGATCTTCTTTCGTATTAGAATGAGATCAAAAGAAGCGTGACAGCACTTGTGGACTAAAATAGATAAGAGGCCACTCCCAACACGATAAGACCATACCAACAATGTTACCTCCAATATTATTGGACGCATTGACAGCGCACCTTTGCCTATAAGTCTAACAGATAGTAGATAATGTTTAAAACTGGTGTTTCAAAGCCTGCCTCATAATTGTCAGGTGACCAAGTTCTACAACCAGACTAAAGACGGTCTATATACATCTATATACATCACATCATGCTGAAATGTCTATTAGTGAGAATAATATTGCTTTACTGCTGATTATAATTGTGTTTCAGTTCATAATCTTGATGTGGGACGAAAGGCCAGGAGCAGTGGAACAGGCACCCAAAAGCGTTATCAGACCGAATCTGGGACTCGAACTCCCTATTAAATGTTTCTGGCGCGCCAAATGGACGCAATTCTGCACATCGTGTCACAGGTGCGGCCGAAACTTCTTAGATGTCATAGTTTATTTATTGTATATGCTTTTGATTGACGAGGTGCGGTTCTGTTGTTTGAAATTTGTGGTAGATACATGTATATGTACTGAGAAGCTGAACTCACCCCAGACTGAAAAGAAAGCTGATGGAAGTAGTAAAAGTAATGGCAAATACCAGGGTGGGGTTTGGGGATATATTTTTAAAATATCATAAATATACACATCAAGACATTTCAAGATACTGGATTTGAAACTTAATAATTATCTAGTGATCAAATCTGATGTGATATTAAACATAAAATAGAAAGAAAATAGAAACAGAAAAAATATATCCGAAGTGAATGTAGTAAATGACAAATACATATATTGAAAGGTTGTTTTTGAAAAATCGTGGTAATGTGACGCAGGAAACTTAGCAGAACGTTGTCTACAACAAAATAGTTTGCTTTCAGTTCTGCATGGCTTGCGTTTCTCGTGAAGGTCAAAATATGACGTAACGTTAATGTTCAGCATCAACCTATGTCAAATTGTTACAGAGTTCATTCTGTAGACAATTGTCAAATACCTGACCTGAGAATTGTTCAGGGTAGTATTTCTTAAATAGCAGTCATACGCGCAACCTGGCAAGTTTGTGAGTGTGGGTGGTTTAGAATCACTGTGATACTCAAGTATACCTGATATACCTGAGTTTAAACTTGTTCAGGGTAGTATTGTCTTTAAACAGTAGCCAAATGCGCATTTTTTAAATTTTATTAGGGTATGTTTTAGAATTACTGTAAATTACAGGTAATCCTTCAAATCAGATTTTGTTGACAGTGTATTAAACTTAACAAAACTTTCTTTACAACATCAACTTCCATGAGTTCTAGGCAAACATTGAATTATTTCTCGGATATGTTATGTGGTATATAAACAATTTTAACGATTACATGTCTTCCTACAAGTGCATGTCTGTGTCAGTAATGATAAAAGATGTCTTTACCCGTTATCTTGAATGAGTTCCAGCCAGACAGTAATTTTTGTTGCGCACTTTCTGTGCTCTGTAGTATATATTCTATCAGTAATGTCAGTACTGATCAGTGTGAGGACAAACGTTGACCAAACAGTTAAACAACTCAGACAATCTGTTATGCTAACTCTATCTGACAGAAACATCCATTTTTCTCAAACATTTAGTTTACGGTTATGTTGGTGTTAATTATTTCTGAATGAAGAAAGTATGAATTGAAACTTATCAAAAGTAATTAACTATCCAACTAAAACCTTTAGCATATGGATTGGTGATCAGCGTATTTATTTTTTTATTGTTCAGTTTTTATAAGTGAACTAACTGTACAGGGTAATTTAAGCAGCTTTCGTGGTTATTGTACCATTTGCAATTTGAAAACGGCGTCCACAAAAAGTCAATTATCCTTGCTGTACTTACAAAACACAGCTGTAGTTACATACACTAACAAATAGAAGAAACAGATAACAAAAAATACAGATACCATTATCCTAGCCATTAAACAAAATTAATAACAGTATATCATCACCACAAACTGTTTCATTTTCCTGTATAAACACCATTTCACCAAAGTTTTTTAATAATAAGAGAATGTTGCAGAACGTGGACTTTACAGCTCATGATGTATACTCTACTACTTGTGACTGCCAAGACTCATTACACTGCATTCAGCGTCTTGTTCATATAATCACAAGTAACTTCGTATTGTTGACAATTACAACCTTTGTCAAATCAAATTAAAAAAATGAGAACCTGTTAAATGTCTTTTGGAGTGGGGTAAGTCGGAGTGCGTGATGTTGTTATTATGTCATTGGTAGAATGCACAAACTTAATCAGAAAGAAATTGGAATAAATTCATTTTGTCCCAGACAGCTGTCATTGAAAGTCTGACTGCCCTATATAAAGCGTTTTTTAGTTGTTCCCATTGCCAGGACCTCAAATAACATATCCCTTGTGTAAACATCACCTCAATAACTGTTTGACAAAAGAAACCTGGCTATAAGTACCACTGGCATATCAAATAATCCAATAATTAAGGCCAGTATGATAACTGGGTGCGAAATCTGTCCAAACCACTAATCAGTACTATCAACGTTTGGCTTGACTCTAAAATATGAAAAAAAGTCGATTCCCATTTTGTGAACTGGATATAGCAAAGCTCCATAAAATGCCATACAAAGAGATATACACAGAGGCACCACCAAATCCATGTTTTAAAGATTAACCGTAAAAGTTTAACTCTGTCAAAACATTTGAATTTTCAACTTTGTACACTACTATCCCACACGATAAACGTTATTCCTTGATCAATGGGACATGAATATACATGTAGACAAGTCAAACCACCTCATCTGTTTCACAATTATATCGATCTAGGAATAACGATTCAGAGTGGCTGTTAAGTAACGATACAGAGTGGCTGTGAAGTATCCAAAAGACACCATGATAAAAGGGATAGCATCCATTTTCCAAAAGTCAGCTTTCACTTTATGTCGCGCAATATCCCAGTAGCCCCCGTCTTTGGTATCTACATTTCCCAATATTTAGGTATAATCTAGCATGCTGTTTCAAGGCCTTCGTAAGGCAAACACAAACTTTATGGTATACACGCGGAGGACATTTCCAAATGTGACGCATCAATGAACAAGATTATGTCCGATGCAATTCCTTATTTTGAATTGTACCAAAATTCAGTTATTCAGTTGAACATTTGACCCGCCTTTACATGTGTTTGTGAGGCGAAATAACCTCAGGTTTCGGAGAATATCTGGTTTCACCACGAATTAGTTGTGATTTATAAAGACAAGATCGTGATAGTCTGACTCGCACAACTGACTCCTGTGATTATGAAAATGGTTTTGTTGCTCATATATTCTAATATTTTGAATGTCATTGCGTTATCATATTATTGATGTAAATTTTCTTTGTACATGTATAGGACATATTTGTTAACATTCTGTATTATTGTAATATTATGGAAAACGCTTATTATAAGACTGAATATGTATGTCCCCAAACCAGAAAATATCAAAAGGTTACATATTATTCAGTTTCTTATTTGTTTTTATCCATGTTTATAGATTTCATTTCGATGCAGGTTATACACGAACACAACTTTTTGATAAACGCACAAGTTACATAACACAGGGCACTGGCATGTGACAGAAAAAAAAACGTACTCTGTCAGTCATGATAGATGTGATTTGCTGGAG
Source organism: Haliotis rufescens (assembly GCF_023055435.1). Taxonomy (NCBI): domain Eukaryota; kingdom Metazoa; phylum Mollusca; class Gastropoda; order Lepetellida; family Haliotidae; genus Haliotis; species Haliotis rufescens. Next base: position 50,456,613 of record NW_025963779.1, on the reverse strand, counting down.
CGGGAGTTTATCTAAATATCCATGTCAATCACGGCACAGAAAGTTATTACATAATTGATTATGTGACATACGCGTAAAAAGTCTTCACTTTGTGCTGTCAATATTCCGATATGACAACTCTCGTGCTTTGTCCTGACTGTCATTACAAAAATAGATTCTACTTGCGTAATTGATTCCATTTTAAGCCCTGGGTGGGTAGATCTTACGAAATACTGGTTAAGCGGAAGTTTGTCAGGGGAAAATATTTGGAAGAGAGCATGTTTATTTCGCATTTCCGACAGGACTTAGTCTTTTCTGAATAATGTGTTTTCTTTCGACACAACCACGTCTCTAGGGACACAATACCAACACGTTTGAATGAGATGTGAAGGTTTTGTAAGCCCTTTAGGTCGCAAAAACCTATAATAGCTATAACAGCCAATCTGACTTCGAAAGTGTATTGATGTTTGTGCCTCTGCGCCTTCCAGGTGTCAAGAAGGGTTAATATTAATACATTTTCCAAGCACGTTCTAAGTGGCAATAAAAGCAAAAGGCTATATACGAATCATAGACATCATGAAAACCTTTGTATGTTGTGAAAAATGTCAACATGAATTGTGTTTGTATTATATTAGTGTCACACTTTGTAAAATTACATTTGAGTGAGTGTTGATGAACTTACACATGATCTGCTGTTGACAAATCCATCAACGGTTAATTTATATTCTTTTGTTAGCAGTAAATGTGCAGGTGTTCAAAATGACTCATAACATAACTGTTAACTCGTGCTTACATACAGACATGTCACTCACGCAGGACTGATCAACACATCTGCCAATGTATCCGTGATGAGTTAAATATTGAGTTTGACCTACGTTGCGGCCGTCATCAACCATGTAGAGACGGTAATTATTTCATACCTTATTAAAGTGCAGCGGAGCTCAGTAATAATTTATCAAAATAATAGTCTGAGATTATAACTGTCCCAAAATGAGAATTGAAATAACTTATTTGTCAGATTTAAGAAATAACTCTGTAGATGCAAGAATAAGCTGCCAAGGATTGACCACGTAACCAGAGAAAAGCGAACTTAACCAATCAATCAGCTCTTCACTTACTATTAAGTCCGACATGAACGTCGTTGCATTGTAACGGATATGACAGCATCCGGGAATACAGAGCTGGTCTACAAATACGACACAAATTGGTATATTTGTTTATTACTTGCCCGTGAAGAGATAACCCGTTTAATAAACATACAGCTGTATTACACAGTCATTGTGTAATAACAAAATGTGTGCTTATGTACTCTCAGAAGGTTTCTAGAACAAATATTGAAAGCTCTTAACATCCCTTGGCTTATTCAACGACATTGCGTGTGGAGTTGATAGATCATTGAGAGGAGCTTATGCACACTCGATGACCCCAGCAACCTTGTTGCTAGGCTGACGTCATATGGCATTGTTTCGCGGAAGGATCTTGCAACAAATTTCCACAAAATACGTCATCGGGTGTTGTGACGTGATTGTAGACTTTGAGGTGCAAGGCCCCGTTCCACAAGGCGATCGTACTGTAGCGCAACGACAGTCGTTGGTCTAATTTAAAGTATGTTAGTTGCAATAACCTTAACGCTACGATAATTTTGTGGAACGGACGCCTGAATTCTAAAGGTGGGCCGTTGTATGGTATTAAATTCATACGTTTCAACTTTTGACGTGTTTGAAGTATTATTGTGTTAAACTCAATTGGATTATGCCGTGGATCGTGTAGGTGTCAGCCTATTCACACTCAACAGTATAATTCTATAAACGTTATAAATGGCAAGTAATAAATAAAATACTAAACTCGCTCCGTGTAAAACCAATTTTATGAAGCTCGTGAATAGTTGTGGTATCTGACTCGCTTTCTCTCGTCAGATACCACAACTATTCACTCGTTTCATAAACTTGGTATTACACGGGAGCTCGTTTAGTATTCTATAAATATCAGAAAGATTCATGAAATTCCATTGGAAGTTTTGAAATTGATTATATAAGTCTTTTAATAGTTTGTGCACATTGTCTTAGCAAAACAATCTGATTGATAGAATAGGGCCCATTCTCACACATGTCTAGAACGTTTATGAAGTTAGGGTCGAAATGATGTATTAGATAAAATGTTCCTGTCACCAGTGACCACAACCACCAGACTCTCCTCCTCCATCGACACACGTGACACAGACTATCATCAAAGAGACGCCTCGTATGCCAAGCATGGGGTTGATGTGGTTCAAGTAACCTTAGAATCCTGACGGAGGATATCAATTGTGAGACAATTTGTGTTTTTCCAAATACGATTAGTTTTATTTTGGTTCCTACTTCCCTATGTCTGGGGGTAGACATGCCATCTTGGTACAGACAGTGGCCAAGGCTGGACCACAGATGCAGGTGTTGCATCCATCCTTGGACGGGAATGCCTGTCCTGCAGTGTACAGCTTGCCATCAGCTCCTTCACATGTTTCCGCACCAGCAGCAACTGTGTAATAAGCATGTAATGTAGTTGACCAGGTGTAGGGTAAGGCAAGGGTCATATACCCTGTGTTAGTTCTGTCTTAGCCTTACATGATGGTGAAAAATACGTTTTGGATTCGGATCCTCAACAATGTGTAATATGACTCGATAATGGTTTACATGTGAAGTCAGTAAAACATGGATAGATTCATAACTTGTGTATTGGGAACAACGGTTAGGGAATGCGCACCAACTCAATGATATCATTTTGTCGCAGAAAGCAAAGTTCATTTGTTATGGTGTCTCTGAAATAGAGCGTAGAATTATTATATCTTGTATTCAATGAATCGTTTGAGTAGTTTGTGAATTCCAAAGCGTTTTCATTTCAATGACTTAAAAAATATAATTATATAAGTGATATATAAATTCCTACTTTAAACTCCAAGCAGAAATCAAGAGCATATTGAAAAATACGTACCTACGTGTGCAGTGAGCAAGCAAAGGTAAATGATTAAGAAGAAAAAGAACCTGGGCGCCATTACGGTCAAGCAAAATGTTAAGTGATTTTGTGAAAGCTATATGAGTATGCGTGTGAATATACATATGTTTGTTATCTTGATCAGATGCAGAATTCTCAAACCTCATGTAAAGATTAACGTTAAGGTCGCACATTATGAACATATAATCCATCTGGTTTATCACACTAACAGTTGTACTGTAAAAATAACATGGCATTCGGTATTGCACTTGCATTTTCATAGCACCTGAATTGAATTGTAGGTTACTCTACCATGAATCAGTATTTGGTGTATGTATGACGTGCATCTCTCTCTCTCTCTCTCTCTCTCTCTCTCTCTCTCTCTCTCTCTCTCTCTCTCTCTCTCTCTCTCTCTCTCTCTCACTATATATTTTTGAGAGTATAAATGTTTTCAGCGTCGAAATCCCAAATCGACTAGTTTATCGATTGCCTCATGTGATTGTCACATCTACACTTCTTGGAATTCATGTTCCAAAGGTTCTGTTTCGCATTAACGACCGAACACATTTTCAATTGTATTGTGTACGGCATCATATCATATTTAGCACGCGAGATTACGTTGGCTGCAAGACTCAGAATTTTTTGGCTGTCCAGAAAACAAGTCAAACTCTGCGATTATTGTTAGTTACGAAATCAGAGGCATGCTATCTTTGTTTGATACCTCAGATTAACCATTCAGAAGCGAGGAATCACCAAAGATATATTAGAGTACAAAAGTATTAATTTTGGATGATAGTAAGTTTATGAAACTAGAACGTGCAACAGGGCGATTTATACTTATTACCTAATTATTTATACTTTGAGGGAATCGTCCAAACTGATGATGCCACCGCCACCTCTTCCCTCTCTCGAACACAGAAATCTATATGCCTATACCAAGATGAAAGCGTCTCCTCTTAATCTGCACTTTTCTAAAGATTTCAAAGTGGGTTCTCTTGAAAACTGACAAAACAAAATGTACTACAACAGCGAATATCCTAGCTTTATTGATACAATTTGTGTCATTTTGGGAGCTTCACGCGCTATTGTATTTCATCAGCATACTTTCTATCCATCAATATTTGGTGGAATGCAAGCCATGAGGGTACAGAACACAGCGTTCCTTCCACCACAGCCACAGGTATTGCAGCCGTCGGTTGATTTGAAACTATCACCGCTGTTGTACACTACGCCACCATATAGGCACTGATCAGGGGTGAGATCATCAACTGAAAAGGTAACACATTGTACATTAAATTTCAGAAACTTTTTATCAAACGTGTGACCTGTCTCGAACATATCAACGGTGAAAACATGGGTCGTGTTCTGTGTCGTTTGTCTGAATACATACTGTAACATATTCACAACCTTTCAAAGCAACGAATTGTTGATAAGGGAGTCAGTGAGTGAGTATGCGTCTGGGTGTGTTCGTTGGTGAGTGTTTATGGGTGGGTGAATGTGTGAGATTTTACTTTTGGAAATATTACTGCTATACCACGGTGGAAACCAAAATTCAGCATCACATACTCTGCCTTTAGGGCATGATAAGGAAATTTTTAAGCCGATACTACCCCAACATCTCGTGAAATGTATGTACTTTCATACAACGTTACAACTGCATGCACTTACAGTATTGTTAACAAAATTATAAAGTATTTTATCAAAGATGGAAATACAAATGGCTCTTCCATGGAAAGTCGCTTATTTATTTTCTTTACTGGATTTAGATCTGAATGGACAAAACAGGACTCGTCAGCACATTTATATATCTCAATCATATGGAAATTTTTATCATTAATGTTACTTACAAAAAAATTCTAAAAGAATAATCACAGTACTGACCGCAAAGTTTCAGTGTGTGAAACATGGAAGTATGAATAAGTAATCGGTGTAAATTATCGCCTCACCCCTTATACTATACTGAACCAAATTAAAAACTTCACAATCCTAAAATTTTAACATTTTGACCAGTTATCATTGTGGGCCCTTATTGTGTATTTAAGCAGTAATGGCCACGTATTGTCTTCAAGTCTATAGTGGCAAAGGTGTTTTTTCACGTGCAACTGGTCACGTGGCCATAATATCGCACGTGTTTTCAGCCATACTTGTTAGCAGTCATTAAAAAAAAGAAGAAAAAACACAAGAAAACAAAAGTCTTTACGGCCATTTGTCATGCCACGCCTTTCAAATGTGCAACGTTAACGTGCCATCGGCATGTTGCAGACGGGAACGTCCGTAGCTGAAGCCGCAAGGACGATGGGTTGTAGTCGACGGACTGTTTATGATTTACAGACGCGTCTACAGCAAACGGGTACCACCGCTGATCTCCCTCGGCCAGGTCGACCACGTGTGACGTCACATGCAGAGGATCGTCAGATTGTCTTACGTCACCCCCGTAACCGATTTTTGACGGCTACATCAACCAGAAATGAACTGTTTAGGGGTAGACTGAGTGCGCAAACTGTTCGAAACCGTCTGAGAACTGCTCACCTTCAAGCACGACGGCCATACTGTGGGCCGATTCTGACTCAATTACACAGACGTCAACGTCAATTGTGGGCACAGCGACACTTACGATGGACTCAAGTCGTCTTCAGTGATGAATTCCGATTTAATCTTCGATTTGCTGATGGTAGGGCGAGGGTGTGGAGGCGCCGTCATGAACGTTACGCCCAGTGTTGTGTACAGAAAGTTGACAGATTTCGAAGTGTCTTGGTGTGGGGTGCTTTCTGTGGCAATGCACGTTCCAGGCTTCTTGTCATCCGTGGCAACCTCAACGCTGCTGCTTACCGCGACCAGGTACTGGCACCAGAACTTCTGCCTTTTATGGCAGCACATGGACCCGGTTTGATCTTCCAACACGACAATGCCAGACCCCACACAGCAATTTTGACATGGAATTTCCTTCAGAATGCGGGAGTCAACGTCATGGACTGGCCGTCAAGGTCTCCCGACCTCAATCCCATCGAACGCGCCCGGGATGCTCTTGGCAGAAGTCTGCGCACTCTCCAGGACCAACCAAAGAATTTGAAAGATCTTGGCACCATTTTGCAGCAACAATGGCGTCGTCTTCCCAATCATGTGTTCACAAGCATCACAAGGTCCATGCGGAGGCGTTGTGTGGCAGTTGTCAACGCACATGGTGGCCATACACGCTACTGAACTTGTGTGCCATCAGATTCTCGAGCTTGGGACTTATGATTTAAACTGTTGATGTTATTACCGAATACCGTAGGTGCTTGGAACAAATTATGGTTACCACCGTTAATTAAAATCCTTCTTTGGACATTAATGATTAAAAATTACCTTCTCTGATACATTTGTCCGTTGTATATCATATATGGGATTACTTTTAAAAATGTGAAGTTTTTAATTTGACTCTGTATATAAACGGCCCTCACTGTAATACATTATCCAATTCATGCAACGTATCGCCAGTGGATGAACATCTCTGTGGTCAGTACTGCTAACATTTACTCTAATACTAATATAATGTACAGGTAGTACAAGCACATCTACATGTACCGCTGCCCAAGGTGCCACGAGACACAGGATTAATAGGGCGGTACAGTGTTCGTCTAGAATACATATACATCAATTGAGTGAGTGAGTTTGGCTTAAGGCCTCTATAAACAGTATTTCATTGTTATCACGGCGCATGAGATTGATGTTATGCAGGTCTTTACTATTTTAGTGTAACCCACGAGCACGTGTGCTCACAAACCAAATTAAATAACCAGATCAAATCTGAGTATCAAGACAAAATGTACTAATACCTGTTACTGCTAGGGTAACAGCAGAAATTGTAGCAACCAGCAACATAATCATGACTTTCTTCATCGTGTTTTCTGTACGTGTGACGGTGTAAGAAATGTAGTGTTGACCACATGTGTTTGCTTGGTGAATGTTCACAGCAAATCAGCATTAAGGAGTGACAGATAGGGCACCTATCTTTTCAGTACTAACATGTGTACATGTGTTCACGATTTAAAGACAAAATGCAGCCTTATTGCAAAGTGATAAAATATGCATGGCGACAGTTATGTCAAATAAAAGGAAAATGTCAAGTTTGCCAGCGTGGTCTACATACAACATATGTAAATTGCAAAGTTGTATACCTTCAAATAACACCACACGAGGATATACTATGTCCAAATTTATTAATGCTAGGAAAGGAAAATGTACACATTTACGCGGGTCTTAAAATAAACCACTGTCCTGGTGACTATACTCATGTAATACGAAGGTGTGTAAATATGGTCACTGTTTTCATATATTTTCTAACGTGTGAAATAATCGTAAAAGTTGCTCATAAATGACAGTTATTGATATCCTTGAAATCTAGTATGACCTCATTTTGATTTACTATATATTTAATACGCTCCTAGCTTCGCGGTCGCATATTGGTCAGTATTGACCAGTTGACCGTAATATCCCTGGCTTGTATTGCCCGAGTTAATTCGTTGAGTGTAGCAGCCACGTCAGTAATGGGGTAATTAGTAACACATGTCGAGGGGATACACATTGTTGTGCACTGACCACTGCCGCAGACCACTGACGTTTCCCGATTGACGTTAACTCACACTTTATCGACGCATTCAAGTTTTTCACTTACATTAAAGTTAGAATAATGTGAAAGGTGCCAACATGTGTTGGGGGTCATGTCTTGCTGAATCTTTCTATACTATATAATCAAATGAATAAACAGTTGCTATATGAACATATATCACTTTCCATAAGTAAATGAAGGGTTACAACTCTAGGTTGATTCTAGATTCTTTAGTCCTAGTTCGTGTTTTCGGAGGCAATTTACAGTCATACATAATCTGCTGGGTTTGAATACGTCGTTGTGTATGTGAAGGTGTCTGGTTTGTAATTTGTGTTTTTCAGTAGGTAAACATATCAAGGTCAGCAGTTTCAAATCTCACATTCTTACCGTCTGGTCTGGCATATGCGTGGATACTTCAAGATGCAGGTTGCCCTAAAACCTTAATAAGTGAATTTTCCCAGCTGCTAGAAGATTTAAAATAACATTGGAAGCATAAAAGCAGTTAATTGACTTTTCACTCTGCAGTCTGTAGGTTCGGCCGGTACGCATATGAGTTGGAAATGCTGGTTTAGGAACTGATTAATATTCCAAACTTGAACGTATTTGCTCTTACTGAAATGTTAACCACACTGAAAACATATAATTTGCTTTATTTGCCTTTTTTCGAACACACCATATATATATCCCTGTGTAATACCTATTCACAGCTGCATGGCTGATGTCAAATATCACTGACTAGTATAGGTAACTTATGTTGTTTATGACACAGCAGAAAACGCAATTTTTGATGTTGAAATAAAATTTATTCTTTTGTATCATTTTACAGTGTAACTTTTTTACAGTCTTTCATGCAATTAATATTGTATTATTATAGAATCCAATTGGCACTGTTTGCCCTGTTTAATACAGACCTGATTGATGATTAAGACGATACCACCTACACACAAACTCTTTTTGTTCAGATTACGTATAGGAGCGTCAGATAAGATCAGAGTATGTACCTTACAAAATAATTATATCGCACTATTGTAGAGAGTAGCTGTACCTCTATTAACTGTGTTGTCATGAACTGAAGTGTTAATATTTTGATTTTCATATTTCATTATACAGGAAACTGAAAGAAAGAGCGATATATTACCACAAAAGGATATTTTTGAATAACCTATTTTTCAAATTCAAAATGATCTCGAAATGACTACACTTGGCGATAAAGGAGTACACATATATGATATTTCATCATAATGACTTTAACATAAAGTGACCACCTCCGTGGTCTAGTGGTAGAGCGTCTGCCCGGAGAGCGGAAGTTCCGGCGTTCGATCCCCGGCCGCATCATATCACATATTGTACTTGGTGTTACCCTGTCTGGCACTCGGCATTTAGGGGCCAAATGGTCGGCTCGGGGTCAGTATACTGTGCCTGGATGAGGTATTTATGTTAAACTGCGGCATTGTATTTCAGTGTGCTAGCACTATAAATCGTCACCAGTCCGGACAAATACAAGCAGCCACACACACATACGTGCATGTACGTCGTCGCTATATAAATGCAATAAGCTTGGACGCGACGTTAAGCCCCATTTCCCCTCACCACCACCCACCTTATAAATAAGATGTAGTACTTTGGTGTGAATGAAGAATAATTTACTAATCTTCCTTCATACATGATATCTCTATATAGGCTCAGATTCAAATATGAACACTAAAGACAGAACAAGAACATTTTTCATGGTTTCTTAACATTATTATTTATAAATAATACTTCAGTTACTTAAGTCCTCATTCTGCCAACATTAATGCATAGCACCTGGGTACAACCGTAGGTTCCTTTTTACATACAGAAATATGTATTAACCACCGTGAGAAGGAGGCGACTGGCCAAGAAAAGGAACAGGAGTGCATTTCTATGTGCTGTGTTATTACATGTAAATTGTTTTAGATCTATATTGAAGTAATGTATACTGATGGAAATTAATAAGGCAACACAGTAAAATGATATGCTATCATGGGTGCCCTGTCTTGTCTACCAATTACGAATTGTAAACAATTCACACAAACACATCTCAACATTTGATTCCGAAATTTGTAGAATGTGTATGTACTGGCAGTAAAGCTTATTTCCCAAATATTTTTATTGTTCCCTTATTCGTTGCCATCGGTATGTGGTATCTGTATCAACCTCATTCGAAATAATTAATCTTAATTGTATGTACGTCTTGCTTTCTGGTGTGTATTGCGTTTTTTATAGTGAAAGTGAACAAAAAGAAAGAAAATAATCAACCGATTGGCAGGTTGACTGACAATTAGACGGAAGACGTAAGTTTCATTTTGACTTAGATCTCCGGTCAGAGTAGAATGGAATTTATGTACATTTATACTTCCGCCCCTCCCATTTACGATGATATAATACGTACGATAAGATACTCATATAAACCTAAAATGATCAAGCATGATGATTGTAAAGAGGGTAGCGGTACAGTATGAACTGTGGCTGGGATTTACTTTTCCCAGGAGCGTACGTAGAAGTAGCATAAAGAATATTAAGAATTAACAAAACACAGGTTAATACGTATTTGGAAATAGTGATTAAATCAAATGTGATACTGAAAGGTTGCAAACTCGAGCGAATTGAATGATTTGCTAAAGCCAAAGCCAAAATAAATACAGTAAGATGTATGACTGACAAAACAAAAACATTAGTTGAAAGTTTTCTTTTGAAAAATCACAGTACGGTGACGTAGGAAAATTAGCAACAAAAACCTAATCTTTGCAGCAGAATCCATTAGCGTGCTTTCATTTCTGCATGGCTTGCTTTCTAATGAGTGTGAAAAGTTTATCAGTACACATTTAAGCCGTTTAAATATTACAGATTACATTCTGTTGACCATTGTCGGATATCCGTGTTCATTATAGTATATTTTGATACATCGAGAATATGTGCAGAATACATGTATGTACAATTTTAGAATCACGGTGATAATCAAACCAGAATGATTGCAATCAGGGATGTTCTGTGGTGAACATACAATTCTAATAACTACCTGTCTTCTGATAATTGCATGTCTATGTAAACAAATATCAAAACCGCCTTTACTCTTTATCTTGAACGAGTTTCAGACAAACATTGAATGTTTTTTGTTGTGCACCTTCTATACCGTGTAGTGACAGGGATGTCAGTAATGATCAGTGTGAAGCAACTTTCTTTAAACAGTAAAATAAGGGTTTCTTTTGAATTCATTTAACTCCCGACATTGTGTGATGCTGAGTGAAATTTTGACAGCAGTATCTCTCTTTCTCAGAGGCGTGTACTGTAGGTGTTGCTCGATCTGAATATAGAAAATTATAATTGACATTTCAACTATGTTAAAGTTAACTGTCGAACTAGTGTCTTCAACATACATTTCTTATTATCTAAATGTTTGGTTCACTAATTATACGTGAACTTCCAATTTTGGATAGTGCTTTCATAATTTGCAACAGTGTGTGATATTGGCATTCATTCTATTTCGTCAAAGAACTGTTATGTCAACTGACCTCAAAAGTATGCTGTGGTGAATAGAGGATATTCACACACATCATGTTTTTCTTATCAGTTACACTCCTTTTCTATTTTAAATAATTCATGATTACTGTAAGTATGAACATATGCCGTTGTATATGTATACTTACTTTCAGCAATGACCCGATTGAATGGCTCTTCAAATTCATGTATGGACTTCAAAGGGGCATGGGGTATTTTCTGATGAGGTTTCCTTTCCACCTTACATGCATGACAAGTCTTACAAACTGTGAAACACAAAGTAGGCCAGAAGAAATGAACTAAAATCTTAAAAGATGTCTTGTTAACTCTAAATTGCAAATGCCTAGAGTACAGTAAGTCAGAATCAGTTGATGACGATGTTTCTGTGGAACCAACTTCTGGTGAGACACGTTCTGCAGAACCTCTATTTCCTCATCAAAACATCACCCTGGTAGCAGAAACAAATTGGTGCCATGGCAGCTTCAACAGTAGAAAGTCCTCGTACTTGAATTTCGGAATCGTCACCCTGGGAATACAAAACGTCAACGCTAGAGAATAACCAGTCTCGAGTTTCCAAAGGAACAGGTTCCATTGGGTGTAAAAGGCGAAAATAGCCGTGAAAATTAAATGAGTTGCATACGAGACCCTGAAAGTGTATCGCTCATTTGAAGAAAACGTATCCTAAAGAGAATGATCAATGAAAGTACCTGCAAGATCATAATATAAGTGGCATCAATCTTGTTTTAAATCTCATGTGAGATGTTGCTAGCCATAGAACATATCATATTACATGACGGAATTATGCCTGGAATTTCCTGGATTCAGTGTTCTCTGAAGTGCTTGCCTCAATGCTAATAAATGGCTCAACACCGCCAAGTCTAGCACGTCAACGTCTAGAACTGGGAGAGTTTTATTGACAACAACTTCCACGAAATCTGAAACCAAATATGACTACAAATCTACAAAATTAATAGTTTTTTTGTTTTGTTTGTTTGTTGTTTAACGCCGCACTCAGCTATGTTGCAGGCATATGACGGCAGTCTGTAAATAATAGAGTGTGGACCAAACAACCATGTGATTGATATCATGAACATCGAGCCACGCAAATGTGATACGATGACATGCATCAACCAAGTCAGCGAGCCTAACCACCCGATCCCGTTAGGTGCCTCTTACCAAATCTAACTCGGATCTTCACGGGTAAAATGAAGAGGTGCACCAGTAACTCAGCCAATACCCTCTAACAAAACATCCGAATTGCCCCAAACATATCTTTGCACAAAGTCAGTCAGTAACAAACTGCTAAGAATTATTTACCAATATGATCCATACATCCAAATATTTTTAAAGGATACCTCAATAGTATGTACAGGCTCATTCCTCCTGTGAATGTTGCAGATACTCGGAAGTTGCCATTGAACTTTGATGCTGAATACATATGTTGATATTCTGTTTCTAAAACTGACAATGTATAGATTGTAATTTTCTTGTGAACATGTGACAATTCTTTTCGACAACGTAAACGTAGATGAAAGTGTCAATTTTGAAAAAGGGGGCTTACGTGCCTACTTTGGTCCAATGAATTACAATCACGTGAATGTGACATGTGCAAACTATGCACAGACAAGCAAACGAACTCTCTCAGATACCGGTAATAAAATCAGAAGTGTTATCGACTTGTTAATGTTTGGAAATGTTGACAATATTGTTTGAATCAGGTGGAAAATGAGAGAATGTTTGTTTGCCTTGTCACTGGATTGTTTCGTGTATGCCTACCTATGTATTTTATGCCGGTGGATCCGGGTATGTTGCGACAACTATACATATGCTATGTGTTTGCATGGGCATGTCCATTAGATGTGTCTCCCACTTCTCCTTCTCTCACGTTCAGAATTCGAAGAAAATTTATCTTTGACAAACAAATAACAGTGCTTTCTTCTGTTTTGTGTCAACAGATCTTTTAGAACAATTATTCATCCGATGTTTGTTGATTGTAAAAAGCTACAAAGTCGGATTGCCTAATCACCAGATATATCGATTGCCTCATATGTGCCCAGTGTGCACTTTTTTGGAACTCATGTTCCATATCTGGAAATATTAAATCCCGATGTTTGCCATGAATAAGAAAAGGTGTTGTTCTCCATTTACGCCCGAACAGGTTGTCAGTCGTAATGTGTAATGCATTATACCTCATTTCGCACGCGAGATTTCATTGGCTGGTTTGGATCTCAAAACACAGAATTACATTCTTTTACGAATCGCCAATAACAGAGACCGCATAAAACGTGGCTCTCAATAAGAAAACAACCGCAAAATCACAGGCATGTTATTGTGAACTGATACCTCAGAATAACCTATCTGAGGATATATTACACAAATAAAGTCAAGTAACGAAGTAATTATGGTTTAGCGGGAGTCGAATAAATGTATGGTGCCACCAACAACCTATTAAAAAAGGATCATATCCAAATGGGACAATCTATATATAACAAATGGCATGTATCATGCTTCATGTCTGTCTATGTTAGTTGGGATGCAAGCCCGAGGAGTACTTATGACAGCGTTGCTTCCTCAACAGTTAAAACTTTTCAACGATAAAAACATCGGTTGTGTGCTGTCTCGTTTGTCTGAAATACCTATTGTAACATGAACACTAAACCATCAGAGTGAGTGAGTGTTATGCTTCTTTTGGAACTATTTCACCAAGAATCGGCGGCAATCGAGACCGTGTCTTTAGCGTGATTTAGGAACACTTTAAACCGATACTGCCCCATCAGCTCGTCAGAGTTATGTACTTTTATCAAACAGTACATTTACATGCAGTTAAACTAGTCTTAAAAGACAATATGAAGTGCATATTAAACACAGTGCGAATATTTAGGTTTCTCTTTTCCGGAAAACTTCCCTCAATAAGTGGTAAGTGTGAAACGCATAAAATACATGTGAAAAATACCAAGAAAGTTAAAGATTGTTGATGGAATCTGGCAGGTATCCGGATGCAGCTTTCCCCCACTTGATTATTGCACTAATAGTAATCTCATTCCTCAGTATCCTCAGAACGTCGAGATCCATGGACGCGCACACTGCATATGGACGTGTCTGACATAATCAAATGTTGCAGCATATAAAAAGTCACTAAAAGAGTATTCGGTAAACGTTTAGTGATCGCTTTTCTGCTAGTCTCCATAGGGAGTGGAGGGGGACAGTGATGCACATCCATGTTGGAGACTGTTGGTCTGATGCTCATGCCTTCCTGCTGACAATAACGTCGACATGTACCATGTGTAATATAATTGTCAATATATATAAACGCCAACGCCAGAGGCTAATCAGTCTCCGAAACAGATTCCATTGAGTAATATAGCAGTGAAAATCATATGAATGGATCACTAGAAATCAGTGATGACACCAGATGTTCGCGAAAAAGTGTAACCAAGATAACCATTGAAGTTATCAATCACCGAAAGATAGGTGACGGCGACGAGTTGTCGTGATCGATCGAAGCCAAACAATTATAAACGTTTGGTGATATCTTTCAATACATTGTACAACAAGGACAATGTCGACTGACAGGCAGATAGCAGGCCCATTTTTTGTATACATTGTACCTTGTACCGTGCACATATTTTTGTGTGTAATGTTAAGTTTTCAAGTAACAGCCAGACTTCTCAACAATGTACAGCAGCAAGAAGGATTACCTGTTTCCAGGCACTAGTGCATGCAATGAGACTTAGACCCCGGATGCGCAGTCCAGATTTATGGCTGCCTGCTTGGTTAAAACTATCTTTCTCAGCTGAATGTTTTAGACTAATAATACACCAGTAAAGACGACAGGTTGAGCAAAGGGAATATCAGTGTCATTTATCCTACATTTACATACACGATCGCCTCTCTTTCACCTGGGGAGAGGATAAACTTGTTTGCACAGCGACCAGAGATCACTGAGGTTCCGTGTGTACACTGTGTATTTACCCACACTTTCATTCCATTGAATTGCTACGTTAATTTTATTTAAGATTGCCTTGGAGGGAAAATAAAATGAGGGTGTAAATATAATGGGAAACTTTAATAATCCGAAACGCACGAGGGACACTCGGTTCAACCTTTTTATATACTCTTAAAAAAAAGTAACTTGACACTGACTTTCAAAATATGATATAATGCGATTGTTTCAAAATAGGACACAGAAACCATAATTGAAACACTGTTTGAAGATCAATGTACACAATGTTCAAAACATTAATCGTGTCACCTAGACAGACACACGTACACGATACAGTTAATGTCACAGGGGTACAGAAAATGTCAGTATCGGTTGTGCCCACCACGTGCATCAATCACCGCTTGACACTGACGACCCATAGATGCAATCAAGTTGTCAATAACACGCTGTTGGATGTGCTGCCATTCATGCTGAAGTGCATCAAGAAGCCCCGGAAGTGTTTGGGGCGGTGAAAACCTTCTTCGAACGCGTCGATCCAACTCGTCTCACAGATGCTCAATCGGGGACAAATCTTGTGACCGGGCTGGCCAAGGTAATGTCTGGATGTTGTTGTGCTGTAAGAAGTCCTGACAAACACGTGCAATATGCGGTCGAACGTTGTCCTGCTGGAACTGTCCACCATAAACGTTGACGTGAGGAAGAACGTAATGCTGTAGGATCAAGTCTCTGTAGCGCACACCTGTCAATGCACCTGCCACATGCACGAGAGGCGTCCTACCACCGTGATGAATTCCGGCCCATACCATGACATTCCCGCCGCCAAATGGGACAACCTGCTGCACACAGTTGGGGGCGTAACGTTCACCCCGATGTCTGTAGACACGTGCGCGCCCATCAGCACGTGTGAGTAGGAAACGGGACTCGTCAGTAAACAGTACATTTCTCCACCTTGCACGTGCCCATCTAACCCTCTGTTGGCACCAAAGCAGACGGTCCGCCAGATGACGTTGGGTCAATACATGACGTCGAACAGGTCTTCGTGCAAAAGGTCCAGCCTCCCTCAGTCTGTTGCGTACCGTTTGATCTGATATTCTGCGTACCCCAGGGATCTGTGTGGTTGTAGACGTGGATGTGGTAGTGCGGTCTCGGAGGTGTCGCAGCCGGATGTATCGATCTTGTGCTTGGGTTGTCACCCTTGGTCTTCCTGACCTTGGTCTGTTGTCAACTCTGTTGGTGTTGTTGTATCGGGTCCACAGTGCGGAGATTGTCTGTCTGGATACGCCAAAGTGCCTGGCCACTTCTTGCTGAGTTGCTCCAGCTTGTAATCTCCCAATGGCGTTGTTCCGTTGAGCTGCATTCAGTCTTGGCATTCTGTCACCGCCTCTACTGTCGTTATAAGGACTGTATGAACAGCCGTTGATGTGGATTTTTATACCCATTCAGCAGGGGGGCCTGCATGCCTAAATGCAGGATCCAGTGCTGGACGTTTTTAACAGGCGGTTGCGTTTGGATGAAGCTGTAAAATTGATCCCCAAACGCTACGTTTATGTGCTTTGCATGACTGTGTTTTCGCGAATTATAGACACATCATCTTTCTGTTTGACTTATTTGGTTCTCATTTAATGTAATTATTTTAGATATTTGGCAAAAAGTGGTTTTACATCTATGTCAAGTTTCTTCTTTTGAAGAGTATATAATTGAATGATGTTTATTTGTTATATATTCCTGCCATATGACGGCGGTATGTAAATACTGGAATCTGAACTAGACAAGCAAGTGATTGACACAATGATCATCGATCTACGAAATTGGGATACTATTTCAAGAATCAACAAGTCACCGACCCTGACCACCTGATCACCATAGTCGCCTCTTACGACAAGCATCGTCACCTGTTACGGCAAGCATGGGTTGCTGAGACCTATTCTAACCCAGATCTTCACGGATGTTAAATGATCAAATGTTACTTTCCATAAATAAAAGAAGGGATTGACAGCGTATATGTTTAAAATGCATGTGAACGTCAATTCCCACAATTAACCTATTGGTTACGTTCTACCACTTTTCATGGGTTTCATTGTAAATACAGAATGACATCATGAAGTTCATAAGAGTGTATGTGGATGCATTTTGTCCAGTTGATTCATTCCATTATTATGACATTATGTGGGGTTTTAATTATGATGTGTTTTCGTTAAAATTCAAGACTATCATGTCAACTTTTCGTGCTTTACTCATCATTAAATCTTATTCTCCAATAGTTTTCAATGTCCATGACGTATTGACAGAAGATACTGAGAAAGTAACATGTATGAGAAGATAAGGAAAGGTTGTTATGCATGAATCCAGTTAATTAATACCAGATTTAATGTTATGAATTGGAAACTAAATTCTTAAATCGAAAAATATAATTCATTTGTAACATAATGCCAGTAAAATATGTTTTGCATACTGAAACTAGGGTCTCAGACAGGGTCTTTCATATTTACAAGACTGTGAATTCAAATTGTATTCATAAGACATGACTGACCCTTAAAATTATCGCAGGTTATATGATATGACCCCTGTCTTTGGTATTGGGCACTTCCACCCACTCGAAGACGGCTAGTAGGTAACTACCCTATAAGAAGATATTCCATCCTTTTGGATTATCGTTTTGATCCCTAAACGTGTTCTCCACATTTTGTTTCAAAATATATTTATTCATATGTAAGTTGACCACATTTATATCATGATTAATATGTTTGTAAATTTTGCCAAGAAATGTACTTGTGTATTATGCTCTGAGATGGTTACAATAGAACAACGTCAACGTATACCAACGCGTGTAATAATGGAATGCCACTACATGTAGACTATATTCCATGAACCTTTAGATCCGTTCATGTCTAATGTTTCATCAACAAATGTATTTTAACAATAGCAACAAACAAACACCTTTCCATAATCATAAAGTTGCAAATTAAACTTACGTTTGTGTTTTTGAATTACTATCAAGGAGTATTGACACCTGGTTTTCGAAAAATGGTGAGCGTATCCTGCTGATCGGTTGTACGCGTCACAAATACATGAAAAGAGAACATATGGTACAAGACAAGATAGATAGATAGATAGATAGATAGATAGATAGATAGATAGATAGTGTTCACTTGTATACTCATAACAAAACCCTAAGCGCCACCTGCATTTGCAGTGATTAACACGACCAATGTCTTCCCGAAGATGTAGTCATAACAAAATGAAACCTGGCAATATTAAAAACTGAAAATTCCAGTTATTGAGGAAATAAACGTTGAAAATCTGATCTGTTCAAGGAAAAAGCCGTTTTTACAGAGAAATTACAAATGCATACATTTTTAATAAAAAAAACATATATAGAAAAAGCTTTGCCGTCAGTTACTCAAATGTCAATGCGACTGAACTGGTGGGTCCCAGAAATGTCATTCCTAATGTCAAGAAAGAGTTCGGACTGAAACTTCTCAGTAACGAGTGTATGCGCCATGTGCGAGATTACAGACTTCACATTCCGTCTCAGACGTTGAATTGTAAGTTGTGTCAAACGCTGCCACTCCTGATGTTAGGCAGCATATAGTGACTACCTCACCTTGATCGCCACGTGCATCGAGCAGCACGCACTAATCGCTTGAACTGTCGGAGGACGATCACAATCTATGTATGGTAAAACTGTTTTGTCATATCAGTTTGTCATGTTCAGTTTCACTTTGTAGATGTCATTATTTGGGACTTTGGTGAAGGTGGTGCTTAACCTTTTGTTTTGAGTGAAAACGAATATAAATATGACCTAGACTTTTTTCAAATCGTTGAAAATACACATTTTTGCTAGGTCACATTCTCTCTGCAGAGTGAGGTCCGTTAGGCGCGCAATGATCCTATAACATAGGACTGAGATTCTTCCTCTTGTTTTGTCAGCACGATAACCGTGCTCGTGGGTTTCTTCCACGAACAGTGACAGCTGTGAAAATGACTGAAATACCGATCAAAGAAGCACTGGCCCCAACTCACACACACCACAACGTCTAGCAATTTGTTATAACCACAATTATATTTTTATCTTTACTCCTTCGGTTGAATTCATGTATGTGCACAAATGCCATGGCTAAATATAAATACACGACTGATGCTCCTAATTAATCTTTGTAGTATGCCCTACTACAGACTGGTATAGTACTGACAAATCTCCATTTCCTTTCGAATATGCGCTAGGTTTCATGGCATTAAGGATAAAAATAACCCCAATCACCATCTTAAAGGAAATAAAGTGCTTAATCTTAATCTTTGGAAACACTTTGAACTTCAGTCTGGCCTATGCACACATTTGAGACAGATCGTCTGATGAACACTCATTTTTCAGCCATCAGATATTATGTACAAATGCAAAACGTGATATCTGTTAATAACCTGTCTATTTTATAGCCTGTTTGTGATTGTTTATCGTGAAACATCAAAGGGAATCAAGCATATATTGTGACATATGACACCTATTGGAAAATTCGAGTATACTACTAAGTTCAGAGCATGTAGATGCAACATCTATAACCTTGACAAAATTAACCAAATCCTTTGAAAATAATCCGAAGCTTGTAACCAAATCACAAGGAAGAAGAGATTTTTAAAATAGTTTCTACAAAAATATTTTTTTGTGGTACATGTACATTGTATTTGATTCTTAACACATTTGATAGTTGAAGATGTAGCACACATGTTCAGGTGTGCCACAACGGCAGAGTACATGTAACATTAGTGACTGAGGCACACACGCGCATTTGTGAAAATAATTCAATCTCTCCAAAGAAATGTATCATTATTTACATACACAATCATATGGATGTTGAAAAGGTGCCCGAGACACCGTTAAAGGAAAAGGGTTCATCCCAGTTTCTGTGGCGTGTATACTGCATTGACCGGGCTTGTGGTCCATTCTGTTGGATTCTGAATTATCGGTTGCTACATTTGTCCAGTTAGACGTGAGGTTATCACAACGGAATGTTGGTGTTGCTCAATACCGATGACGCTTCCTTACCGATGGCGTAAAGACAGAACACCACCAAATCGATTGTCTTTGTCTGGTACGTAAAAGTGATAAAACTCTTTACTCCTAGTATTTAGACGCGTGTTTATCAGTGCCATCCAAAAAGAACATTGACTCATCTACAGGCACCAAAGGTTTCCAATCTCCATGATGGGTGGCGACGTGTCTGAACGCTGGTCTACTCAGTACGTCTAGTTATTAATAAGCTTGACCCCAACAACCGGACGTGTTGCTTGGGGTATGCGTCTTTCTTTATCATTGTTATCCGCCTTTGTTCATGCCTAATATGACTGGTTACATCAGTTTGTATTAGGAGCGAGGGAATGATGGGAGATATGACACTTATGTACAAAATATATCTTTGAAAAAATTATTTACCTAACATTGACCTACTGGTTTTGATTTGTAATAGACACTGTGACCGCTGCCTTCTCGCACTAATACTTGCCACGAGCCCTTTCGCGTGGAAACAACAACAGCAATAAAATTATATTTCTGATGCAACATTTACATATTTGTTAAGTTATTTTCACGTTGAAAACAGATATTACAGGTTGAAATGTTTTCATAACGTCATGTGAGTAGTGCATTAGAGCTTTATCAAACAATGCACAATTTCATCGTTGAATGCATGGCAAACATAATTGCACAAGTCTCCGATTATGGATTGTATATGTAACCTTATGTGACAATCCGTTATATTTAAACCACACTTTCTACAATGTCGCTATAACTTTTCCAGACTTTGAGGATAGACGTCTCAAAAATAGATACATTTCATTGCCAAATCAAATCAGAGTTAATCTTAGTAGCGAGATAGCCGCAGATTACTGTATTGATTTTATGTTGAATCTCATCCTTTCAGAGCAAGAAATCTCTAAAGAGTCGTTGCTGAAATAATAAAAAAGATGTGTATATATTCCCGATGAACCATTCGAATTAATTATCACATTCTAGTCTGGGTAACATGTAAACATGTCAACGCTGCAACTGATCTGATCAAATTCAATTAAATATCAATATCATAATATAAGCGAAATCGTGTGTGACATTTTCATTAGATGAAAATCGATAGTCACTGGTTAGATCTTGATTGAAGATCCCAATTGGGTTCCTGATATGAACATGTATGCAATACTTTACGGAGCTGCTAGGACTTACTTTCAAGTTCTTTACCCTTATTATATTCTGTGAAATACATTACACGATGAAGTTTGCATACGTCAGATTGCAAAAGCAAACTGTGCATGGCATGCACATAATAATGGACTTTCGTGCAACCTATTGGTGTTATACTTCGTTAATTATATTCTATTTCAAATATGCAGTGGCAGACAACTGCGTGGACACTTTCGTCTAAAACTAGTTGCAGGGTGTTTACAGTAAGAGGCTTGCTCATAGCTGTGTCGTCCTCATTCTGTAAAAATAATTTGATGTCATTCAGCTGTATAAATATGCATGTCGGAAAATTGTGTTTGACGTTTTATTTGTCTCGTAACACAAACGTTATGAATTGAATACAGTTGGCGGAGATAAATAGCTTTCCAGATTAGGCTTGAGGCACATGCAATTAATGACCCTCCTGTAAAACTTTAAACCGAGAGTGGCTTTGAACTATGTGTTTTGCTTCTTTTCGTTCAGGTTTTACGTTTACAAACGATCTGTTGGGTCATCTTTTATTGAGTGTAAAATACGTCATTTTGAAATGTGGCTGTTTGACTAGTGCTTTTGAAGAACACACATTTTGTCGTAATCCATTTAGTGTTCTTCATACACGTATACTGTCCAAATATTGCCAACCACATCATATTTATGAGATAAGAATAGGAACGCGATGATTCATCTGTCCTACCTTTTCATCAATGCAACCCACTAGCGTTCAGGTTTGAAAGTTTTAAAATATTTCTGATTTATCCCAATGGAAACATTTCATCTACAATGCGAGTGCGTAACGCTGCTTTGAAAATATGTCATTCCTATCACGACAAGTAAGCTATATATTCTTGATACTATCTGCTTCTACTTTGTTTCTACTACCACATCGTAGTAAGACTTAAAGTACAGAAGCAAGAACGTTCACCACTGATCAGAGGTAAGCAGCTGACAGATATATAAGGTATCACAAGATCAAGTATCGGCGAGAATACAAGAATGGAACCAACGACTTTAGCCAACAGTGCATCCTAGCAGTAACGGATGAGCACAAGTGGGAAATCATTTAATACAAAGCTATGTATCATAATCTGTGATGTTCTACTTTGAAAATCAGTGTATGCATGTACGGAGATAATTAACTTAGAGGCATTACGGGGACGTGTACTGGCATTTTCAACTTTGATGTGCCAATAAATCTGACAGGTGTTTTTCGGATGTGACATCACCTTACCAAAGTTTATTTCTAAATGCCTGTGTATATGTCATGGGATATAGCTTGGCGAGGACTCCATAATAGATTCATGCCTGAAGTCACCGGACTTGTGATACAATTTCTGATAACAAATGGTTACCGGTATTGACAAAATAAAGTCTGCATTAATTCCTTGTTTGGCTTTTCAAATATTAATATGTTTCCCATTAAATACATAACTATGTAATAAAAAGACACATGCTGCTGTTACTTTCGTGCTTTATGCATGTCAATTTAACTTCAGTAGCATTTGATTATTACGAACAAATCAAACAACTAACTGAAGCCACACATTTAAAAAAAACCGTCTTATGTAAGTCTTATGTAAGAATTATACAATCCATATATTCATTGTATCATAATTTTATCGATCAAATGAAAGAATGTTATATTTATTAATAGCCTATAAATAAACATTTATTTCTGATCATTTAGAATTAAACATCAAAGAGAAAAATGACAGTTTCCATTTCGATATCTAACGGTAGTCGAACAACTGAATATTCTACTTCCTTTTAAGCATTAAACTGCTTTTTCGGTAGGCTTTATCTTGTGCAGATAATTCAAATTCAGTATCTTACGAAATGCGGTAAAATTGAAACTACGCTCGGTTTACTGGCAGTCCAACCAGATTTCACTCTCGTCCCTCAAATAAGAGTGAGATGGTCTGCTGGATCACATTGTATGACGTATACCAATTTAGCAGTTAATAATAACACTAATTACGCTAAGTTACACGCGTGGCATAGTGGCCCTCTGATATATAGCAAAAGAAGAAACAACTACTAGTTTAATCAATGCTCCATGTGTTCGGTTCAGCAGAGTTATAGCATAGAGCTATTCCCTGTGAATAAAGGAAACAAACCTTCAATGAACACCTTCAAGTGTCT
Source organism: Haliotis rufescens (assembly GCF_023055435.1). Classification (NCBI taxonomy): domain Eukaryota; kingdom Metazoa; phylum Mollusca; class Gastropoda; order Lepetellida; family Haliotidae; genus Haliotis; species Haliotis rufescens. The sequence goes on along the minus strand of NW_025963779.1, from coordinate 50,433,270 downwards.
GTCATTTATGGATACCTGAGGTATCAAATTGTCCCCTGAACAGCGCAAAGGTCCCTTATCAGGCGAAGTTAAGCAACGCTCATCGTGCAGATATTGAGAAGCTGTGGTTTACCCCGGAAAAATACGGAACGTGGAGTAGGGAGTGGTCGGCACGCCTCACCCTCGGGGGCGTCTCACCACAGCCACCTTTCGACTTTTAAAACAACACAGCAAGTCTCACAATAGCGAACTGCGGTATTCTTTGAGGATTATAAATTTTTATAACATGGGGAGTCGTGTCGAGAACAAGATTAAGTAGGTGAGCGATAACTAACCGCTGGTAAGAACAGAGTGATCAAGCGATGATAGATTGATGTAGCATCTATTGGTGAGTAAGGATTTCGATGTTCATCATCACTTGCATCATTGCTGAATCACAACTAGATTTGTAGTATTATTCCTTCCCGTCGTGGAGGCAAAATATTGTGTTTCGAAGGTTTCATGTACAGATACTTATAACAAGACCAAATATGCTTGGGAGATAATCGACAGTCAATGACAGCTCAACACAACCATTTATGATTATATATTTTAACAAAATGTTTCAGGTGTGTTGTAACTTGCATTGTATTATGAGCCACACTAATAAATTCTCTTTTTTATTTCTTGTGCATGTGACTTTTGTTTGAATTGTGTTAAAATTTGTATATTAAATCTAACAAAAGTTATTGTTTTAGAAACAATATCGAGGATACTACAAACTACAAAACCGTAAAAAGATGACATAAACGTCTGAAGAAGATATTAAAAAGGCACACCCTGGTCTGAACGAGTTCGTTACATTCCTGAAGACAGAAAAGAAGACCAGCGCAATACAAGTGCAGAATGCGACAGGCGGCCCCAAACGTGGAGGAGAAACTGCAACGGAGAGGCCATATTCCAAGTCCTGAACGATCAACTTCTGATGGGCGAACTGACACTTGCAGACATTGCTCATGAAGTGGTTCGCACAAAGCGTGCCTCTGTCTTATTTTTTAGACGCTCCCCGTACGCGTATCTCCCATTGTTCCCCCCTTCGACTACATCAGCCAAAACGACTTCCAGTCCCACCAGAGCGACCTCTTTCACTTTTATTTTGGACCCAAGCGAAGCTAAGGTCGTCCTCGTGACACCCTTCACACCCCATTCCAAAGGCTACCGCTACCCAATCCATGTATGTTATATTACAAGTACAATATGTGGTACATTTTTCACTTCACTTGCGGGGCCACGGGTGGCCCAGTCGTCTAAGGCGCCGCGATTCGCTGTGCAGAGTTGCGTCCCTTGGGCACGCCAGAAACCTATGATTGTGGGTTCGAATCCCGGTTCGCCCCGATTATGTTTCTAGGTTTCTCAGCACCATACCCGTGCACGTGGGTTTCACCGAAGTGGTAAACGTCTGAGACCTGCATCACCTCGGGCTTTCCTCCCACATTAAGCTGACACGCCGCGATATAACCGGAATACTGTTAAAAGCTCACTCACTCACTTCACTTGCCCTTTAAACACAGCACCTTCGCCTATGATGCATATATAACAGAAACCAATATTGTTTGATCTGGATCTGTTCCACACTGACACACATATTCACACGAACTCTTCAGTTACTTAGACCTATGCCGCCATAAGGGAGAAGGATTAAGCAGCTGGCGCCTCATAAACGCACTAATATAACAACAATAGTGTCACTAGTAGAACACACGTAAGCAATCCTGGAAAGACAAAAACGAAGCCACGGAAATATACCTATTGAAAAGTTCCGGACTGATGTGGATCTAGTTTTATGCAGTAGAACTAACCAGTAAGCTCATCTTATAACCCGGCATGTATAAAAGTGTAAAGACCACACAAAGACACGTTCGTTTGGGGTAACCATCAATTGTCATGCATTGCAGTTGCGTAGCTTTGCTTTGGTCAACTATTGCGCGAGACTCACAATCGTATGTTCGATTGAATATTACTGATAATCTTATACACAGGGTTTTCAAGATGCTACAAATAATGCAACATGTACTACAACAAAAGGACTTTATTTCGGAATGACAGATAACTGTGACAATATATCTGAAACACATTATTGTTTATCATTTTCGTCCGATCAATGATGTGTCGGTCCTCTTATCCGTCAAGAGGTAAGTGCGCGCAAGCCATTTCTGTGCAGAAGACAAAACCATTCGTGCAGCCGCAGGTATTGCATCCATCAGTTGATTTGAATCCTTCACCAGTGTGGTATATTTGCCCATTGTAGTTACAAGTCTTCTCGGCTGTGGAGAATGATGTTATAGGAACTCACTACAAGATATTTGTTATATATATTCTATATGCCCTGTCGATGGAAAACAAGGGACAAAAAGACAAAAGAAAAAGAAAGTCTGAAAGTTTACATACTACCACAATGCGCACTCGGTTACACATTCAATTTCTTCTGTGAAGATCCGGTTTCGAATAGGTCTTCAGCAAACCATGCTTGTCGAAAGAGGCGACTAACGGGATCGGGTGGTCAGGTGCTTTAATATGACTGGTCCACCCTTGCCCACTAGACAGTAACATAAGGTGATTTATAATGTATTATTTTGTGTTTCCTGGCCTCAGTAAAGCTTTCAAAATGTTTTATGATTGGCATTTGATAATGGTCGGTGCTAATCTGGTGGGTATACACGTGGAGGACAGTGACAAAAATGATGTCCGATGCAATTCCCTATTTTGACTCAAACCAAATGTTCACGTTGTTTTCAAGTGAACAACTGACTTGCCTTTGCATGTGTATGGACTGGGTGGCATCGGTGGCGCAGGATACTCTCACCTTTTAGCGAACACCTGGTATCATCACTATGTGATAGTGATTCGTAAACATGTTTATTATATGGTCAGATTCGTACCATAACCCTCCTTTTAGCTACAAATTGTTATGAATATGGAAAGGGTTTTGTCGCCTATTTATGCAGAATTATCTACACATAATGTAGTAATTTGTACACAGTTGTAACTTAATTTACCTGTCTTTATAACTGAATATTTTATATAGCTTTAGTAATTATGAATTATATTAAATATAAGCCTCAATTTTACAATTCGCGGATGCCTAATAATTGTTTGTATTACTCGTTCATCTTACATTTATCTCTGATCACAATATAAAAATCAAAGAGGAATTATTTTTATCCAGAAATACAATCAAGATGGTTTTACCTGCTACAGTAGTGACTAGAAATCCGAGCAAACAAATCAGAATCGGGAGCTTCATTTTTCAATGGGTATACGAAAATTGTCCACGCAATCTGTGAATGATTAGGCGAGAGACGTGAAACCAAGCAGGCAAGGTGTGGCACCAAAGTGTGTCAGAGAATGGCAATTCGACCAAACTACGGCCATCGGTGTCAATGTGTGCCTCTAATGGTTATTTCCACCGATCCCTTGCCGCTACTATCAAGTAAAGTGTAGCTTAACCGCGTGTGTTGAAATAAATCAGAATCTAGGGTAGCTATGTGGCGGCAAAGCACCGAGGATTACATTTGCCTCACTTTGACCAACAATCCAGCGAAAGGAAATGACTTTTATATGAGACAAAAAAACTCTTGTCCATTCGTAAGATCGGCTAAGAAGATTGTTGTCATTTGCTGGTGCAAACAAGCTTTCACAAAGCTTTCAGGTGGAATTATTGGCTTTTCCGACTCGATAAAAGTAGCTATTACCACAATTGTTTTCACAGTGTCGTGCAAAGCTATGATGCATCACGCCAACGGTTATCTAATGCAACATGGTCGTTTGAGTCCTAAGAGTTATTCCCCTTGACTTGTTTTGTAAGGAATAGAATTGATACATCAATAATTATCTTTGAAAAGAAAATAGCCGTAATTCGTGACAGTGTTATCTGTGTCAATGGTACGTGTGATATGTATTTTGGCTTTGAAGCATGTATGGATGAACTGCAGTGCAAATGTATATTTATGGGGAAGAAATGTTTTTTGAACATGTCGGGAACAAAAGCAAGTACCTGGATAAAGAGGTTAGCTGATTGAAATGGCTGAGCTATGTATTTCAACGATTGTATTGTCTTGTCTTGTAACTGAATCGTTATGTCTTTTCATACAAAGGATAAACTCCGGTAAAGGATCATATTTAAAACATGTTGAATCTTAACTTCAAAGAATCTTGTTTTCAATTGGTTTTATAAAGGTCACACAAGATGAAAAAGATATATGGAAATATCTTCATCCATCGGTTTGCCTTTTTGATGTGCTTTTTTATTATCGAGATTTGCACACACCCTTCGCCTTTGTGATCGAAACATATTTAATTTCACACAAATATGAAAATGGATTGAAAAGCAAGCGACACATAATACATGATACAATTCATACACAAGTGAAGGTGAAATGTAACTAAAGGAAACATGCGAAACTAGATGTGTATATATGATAAACATATTTGCGGTTATATCAATCAATTCATTAACTGGTCTGCGTTAAGATCACTGCAGCCAAGCCTGAGACGACTTTGAAAAACTTGACATAACCGAGATGTTTCCATAATTCAGTGCATCGCATTATCTCCCCTTCTCATGAAACAAGTTCTAACATTTGGTAACGGCCCGTCTTAGGTTTTCTGATGGCATATTCCAAAGATTTGTTGTAGCTTGTATACCTGAATCTGAATATGCTTTACAATTTACTCTTCACTATTTGAACATTAGCTTTATCTATTAAGTTACTATTCTGGTTTATGTATTAGTACTAAGCCTACAAAGATATTCGGGTGAACTTCATTTTGTAAAACGTGACCAATTTTGCATTGTATCCGCTGCCTTTTAATAACTTAGAATTTGATTCTTTGGAAATTGTCTGATGCGTCGTTACCCGAACAGCACCACATATGGTTCTGTCTCATAAATTAGCTTGTACAATAATTAAAAAAACAATAATAAAAACAATGGTCAAATATATGCGATATATGGGGTAGTTCGGGATAAAAGACCTTTATATCTTCTTAAACAATTAACCATCGGTTGGCTGGTTTGTTGTTTAAAGCCGCACTCAGCAATATTCCAGCTATATGACAGCGGTCTGTAAATAATCGATTCTGGACCAGGCAATCCAGTGATTGATATCATGAGCATCGATTCACGCAATTGGGATCGATGACCGTGCATCAACCAAGTCAGCGAGCCTGACCACCCGATCCCGTTAGTCGCCTTTTACGACAAGCATAGATATGAACTATACCCATCATTAACAACCTTTTGATATCGATTTTCTAAGTAACTATCAAACCTTCTCATCAACTTTCCACAGAAACCATAATGTTGTAGTTTATTAATTATCCCCTTTTGACAAACTTTATCAAAAGCTTTACTCCTATCACAAAATGCAGCTCTAACTTCCTTACCTTCATTTACAGCCTTTGCAATAAAGTCATAAAAATTTCAGCTGATTTGGAGCATGACTCCAGATTGTAGGCTAGTAAGTATACACTCTTCAAAAAAAAAGAAACGCACAGGTAGTATGTAGTTCATTGAACCTGACTACCAAAAAAATCCGGTATATAAATTGGATATATGTTACTGAAAAATGTTGGTGGCCTGATATTCTACAAACGGTGCGTCAAAACGCAGCCATTGTCGACTTGCAATGTCTTAAACGGCATTGTTTTCACACTTGTTCGAAAATGTCATGGAGGAAAACAGTAAAGCAAAATGCACTTGCAAGCAATGGCATTCGTAACTCGTGGTAGTGGCTATAAAAAGGCAAGCATAACCCAATTATTAGTCATTCAATTGTCAACATTTCGAAAACGCCGAGACTCGGCGCTGCCGATCGGAACATTACCATAGGACGTATCCAAATAGGGGAATCGCAGTCTTCTGTGTCCGCCACTTCAACGTCCACCACAGCACTATTTGCCGCCTTTAGGAGGACCGATACAGACGCCCAGTCAGCCTGCTTCTGCCTCGAAATGTTCAATGCATGTCTTGTTGTTGTTGCAGTAAGTATTTAAGAGGTCGCCGTCTGTTTAAGAAATTTCGGCTGACCTGTCCCTGTTTGGGACTCATGTGTGTACGTAGGGTACACATATCTATTCTTTTTGTGAGTTTGGTATTCACATATTCACATAATTGTTGACAGGATTCTTGGATCCATCAGAGTATATGGGCCCAGCTGTCCCAGGTAGTTTGAATTTTAGTGATAGCTACTGATGGTAGTAGGGTTGGGTTTTCCTTTTTAGTGACTTCTGATGTTAACTTTGATAGTTTTTAAAGTCCAGGGAGGGTGTAACCCTTTGTTGTGACTTTCTGTTGGCTACATGTCATCACAATTGTGACTTCGGATGAGATCTCGTACTAATATCCAAGATGGCTTCAGTGAGGGATTTTTCCGAGCTCGGGCTTCATCACGAGTGTTTTTGTCTTGCCATATCTTTTTAACGAAAGGGTTTGATGTTTATCCCCAGGACGATAATATTGCCTGCTCTCTTCTCAGTTTCGATGGGAGTATACTTGTAGTGCTTCTAGTGATCATGAAGTGCCTGCTGCTGCTGCTCCTGTCCAGCATTAGGCTTTGTATTGTATTCTGTCGGCTCAAGACTGTATTTGATGCTCAAGACTGTATTTGATGAAAGGCCTCACAACCATAGTCTATTTTTGATCTGATTAGTGATTTGTAGAGGTCCAGCTGAGTGTCCCTCGATGTGCCCGAAGATGTGCCCGTAATACGTAATACGTCCTGGTCTTTTTTATTTCTGTTTTCCACATATTCTATATGTTTGCGCCAAGTGAGGTGTTGATCAACGATCACCCCAAGAAATATTGCGGATGTTTCGAATTTGATTGGTTTGCATTCTATGGAGACACGGGGTATCGTAGCATCTTTCCCCTGCGAACTCCCAACAGTTTTTTTCACTTGAAAGGGTAAAACCCTCATTTATTGCACCATTGATCTACTCCGTCCAGGGCTGACTGTTTTTTTTCGGATTTGTGAAATATCTCTGTGTTTTACCCATATGGCTCCGTCATCAGCGAATTTAGAAGTTTGAGTAGGAGAGCTGACATGATCAAAAAGATCATTAATCATGATGTTAAACAGGGTTGGGTTTATAATGCTGCCTTGTGGCGTGCCATTGTCCAGTGACATCAGATTGATTGTTCCCTATTTTAACTGATAGCGACCTGTCTTGCAGGAAGCTCTCTATGAAGTTTGCCATGTTTGCCTTTTACTCCATTTTGTGATAGTTTTGTGTGCCATACCATGTCGAAGGCTTTGTTGAAGTCCAGAAATACTGCGGCTAGGTATTGTCTGTTTAATTGAGCTTTTTGATTTCATTTTCCAGTCTTAGGGTATGATTTAGACATGAGTGTCCCTTCCTGAAGCCGCTTGGGTCATATTTTATGTGGGTGCCAGTTTCAAGGTGATGCATGAGCCTCCGGTTACAGGCCGCCTAAGCCACATTTCGAAAATAGATAGCTTAAATTGATGTGGCTCTCGTGGCAATGGTTACGTGATTGTGGAATGTGGCTCTCGTGGCTATGCTGTCAAAACATGCTTTGTGATTCTAACAGGTTACCGTATTTAACAAAACAAGTTTTGTTTTCTCATTTTGTATTCAGATCATAACAGGGATAATTTATTCAACATTACATTGATGGATATCATGACAGGTCATATTACATTGTCACATTACAGGTCACGATTGTGTAATGAATTGTACTTCCTTCTTCGTGAAGGTTCTGACCACTGGTGAGAGGGTCTCAGGACTGCAACCTCTGTGAGTGACTGCTCGCGCTGAAAGAGCTTCACTACCTCGTAGATCGGCACTACCTCGTAGATCGGCACTTCGGGTGGCACTTCTTGACAAGTCTCTTTTTCTTGTTGTGCCAACCTTCTAGGTGATTGTACGTACGGTGGCCTTGTGACGAGGTGGCGTGAAGCAACTCACCCTGAGTTGTGATCCTTGCAGTGCACTCCTTGACAATACAGGACCAGTATCTTCTTTCACCACGACTGCTCTTACACCGAAACTTAAAGCCATCATAGTACAAAATGACGCCTCCTCTGCCACTTTCAATGAACTTTATTTGAACTTGTGCATTTGCCATGGTTCTGACATGGAGTGAACAGGACGTCACTTAAATATGTTATGAATAACAGGATTAACTCAATGTCAATTAAGAACGCCATTGATCTCTAAAGAACACCACGCTAAGTAATCTCTACAAGCTAATTGAGGTGAGTTTACTCAATATAAATGTGAACGTACAATCGACCATGAACTATACACCTGTGAAGACCTACCAACTAATTCAAACAATAAGTAAGTATGACAAATAAAATGTGTTATGCTAAAAGATAATTATCTAGCAGCCTGTCTTTTATAATAGATAGCTTGTATGCAGGCTGATAGCTGCCACTGAACCTGGTCAGTGCTCATAAGCCAAATTATAAGACTAAGACTAGTAAAAGCCTTATCAACATTGTCATATGATCTGAACAACATACTTCTGAACTCGTAATTGGAACATTCCTACAAGAAATGTATTTCATCTTCTATAACGTTCTGGACACACCCTGTGCAAAGTCTACCTTCTAATGGTGTAACCGGCTTGTTGTATATTCATCGAGCCATCTTTCCACATCTTAGGGATGCTAACAGTCTCCCCTGATGTCTTGGAATAGACATACTGACACATGCATATGTACTTATGTCTTGTTTACAAAACGATTACGGAGAGTGTGATTTCAACATTTTCGCTTGGGCATTTAAATGCTTTCTATGAATATTATTATTTTTCTCTTTCGGAAATTGAATAAATATATCTAAGAAAATTGATATTCGCAACAAGGACGCAAACATTGTTTTTACTTTACTTCGCCTATGATGCACATACAACAGAAACCCATATAGTTTGATCTGGATCTATTCAACACTGACACACATATATATGCGAACTCTTCAATATTGCTAAGACCTATGCCGCCATGAGAGAGAAGGATTAACCATCTGGCGCCACATACATACCAAATCACAAATATAACTCACAAATATAACAACACTATTTTCACCAGTAGAACACATGTAAGCAATCTTGAAAAGGAGACCACGACATTTGGTTTCAAATATACCATTTGACCAAACAGCCCGGACTGACGTGGATCTAGTTTTAAGCCGCAGAACTAACCAGTAAGCTCATCTTATAACCTGGCATGTATACAAGTGTAAAGACCACACAAAGTCACGTTCGTATGGGGTAACTATTGATGGTCACGCACAACAGTTGCGTAGCTTGTTTTAAACACTTGGCTTTGACAAAATATTGCGCGAGTCTCATAATCGTATGTTCGATTGAATATTACTGATAATCTTATACAAAGGGTTTTCAAGATGCTACAATTTATGCAACATGTAGTACAACCAAAGGACTTTATTTCGGAATGACAGGTAACAGTGACAATATATCTGAAACACATTATTGTTTATCATTTTCGTCCGATCAATGATATGTCGGTCTTTCTATCCGTCCAGAGGTAAATACGCGCAGTCCATTCCTGTGCAGAAGACAAAATCATTCGTGCAGCCGCAGGTATTGCATCCATCAGTTGATTTGAATCCTTCACCAGTGTGGCATATTTGCCCATTGTAGTTACAAGTCGTCTCGGCTGTGGAGAATAGTGTAATATAAACTAACCACCAGGTATTTGTTTATCTATCGGCAGCGTTGATGGGAAACAAGGGACAAAAGAAAAAAGAAAAAGAAAGTCAGAAAGTTCACCTACTACCACAATGCGCTCTCGGTTACACATTCAATTTCACCCGTGAAGATCCGGTTTCGAATAGGCCTACAGCAGCCCATGCAACTATACTTGTCGTAAGAGGCGACTAACTGGATCGGGTGGTCAGGTTCGCTGACTGGGTTGATGAATATCATCATACCCAAAATGCGTTGATCAATGCTCATAATGTCAATCACCGGATTGTCTGTTCCAGACTCGAGTATTTGCAGACCGCCGTCGTATAACTCGATTATTGTTCAGTGCGGCAATAAACATTCTTTGTAATCATTCTTTTTGTATTTCAGAATATATATCAACTCATTTGTAAGATAATTCTTCTCCGAGGTGTATACGTCCATTAACGTACTGCAAGAGAGTGGACACGTTCCCACTACAGCCTCCGTTTCACGAGCTTTTGCATCAGTATGATATGTTTTGAGAAATAGCTCTAAGGTTGATTATTGTAAATTAAATATAGGTGATACAATGGTGTATGTGTGCGCGAGCGACTTGTGCACGAGGGGATGTCTGATTGACTCTTTTCCTTTATCTATTATTTGTTAAACTAAGATGAGAATGGTGTTTAACGTCGCATTCAAGATAATGTTAAATGATTTTAGATTAGATTTTATGTTTGGATAACATTAGTCCCTTTCACTGACATATTTTAAAGTTAATTAACTTTGTGAGTTCCACTGTCCACTTAAACACTAACGTGTTAGTCGACTTTAGTAATCAGTTGGGTTTTTTACTAAGTGGCGTGTCGTCACTAACTGAACATTGTGAAGTAGTAATCAGATATACTTTCATTGTCAGCTTCCTGTTTGGCATACAGCAACAAATTGACGAACACAAAGAATTTTATACCTCGGTGGTATTCGAGTCTGCACCCTATTTATTTGTATTCCGCCACGCTTCGATCCGTGTTACGGACGCCGTTGTCACCATAAGTGTCCATTTTCCTTGTCAGCATGAGCTTGGTTTATTTGTCCATTTTTATGTTAATATTGTACCAAGTTCGTGGCGGTATATGGGGTATGCAAGTGCAAATATATATGTCATACATCTCCATATTTTAATCGTCTGATGATATCACTTCATTAAACATGTTTATATTCTAAACATGTTTAAAGGTGTTTAAATTCTAAACATGCCCTAAACGTGTTTAGAAAGAACTTACCAAAACATGTCTTGTATGTGTTTACATTCTTAACACATTTTTGACAGTGTGGTTTAAGTAGTGAATTATAAGTAAGCAGAATTCACTAGCTTTATTGATTCATTTTAAAACTGGTAATCCGTGAGTCTTATATGACTGGATACTGTCCTGAAGGATAGAACAGGAACTTAATTATGCCCTGTGTTGTACTCGTTCATACGACTATTGACACATATGGGATACAATATACTGTTAGCGACATACGCGCCAATGAAGAAAAGGTCATTCAACGGTCCTTTCTGAAACAATTACATTATTTTTATTTAATCTAAAAGCTAATTTTATTTCTACGCATAGTGCCGACAGCGGTATGTCACGGGATATCGGATATAGAGCTATTAACAGACCCGACGCTTGAGAAACATGATAGTAGGCAGATCCTATCTTCTTCCCGATTAATACGTTGATATGTTTAGAGCGGCGTTGTGTAAGGGTTTAAATAAGACTCTTTGTAATTGTATGCAAAGTTCAAAGTGCTGACGAAACGTCGGGTTATGGTCGGTGCTAATCTGGAACACCACGACCAGCATATCCTTAATTTGTTTGGTAAAGGAACGAACATGGCGAATGTAGATGACTGTGCACCCTTGTCAGTAAGATAAGGTGATTTATGACGCATTGTTGTATATAATTTTGTGTTTCAGGGCCTCAGTAAAGCTTTCAGAAAATGTTTTTGGGTATACACGTGGAGGACATGTTCAGTTCGACGCATCAGTGACCAAAATGATGTCCGATGCAATTCCCTATTATGACTCGAACCATATATCCACGTGTTTTTTCCAAGTCAACGGCCGATCTGCCTTTAAAGTGTTTATGGTGGGTGCCACCGATGGTGCAGGATACGATCACCTTTTCGCGAATACCTGTATCATCACTATTTGATAGTAATTCATAAACACATGCTAATTATACAGTCGGAATCGTACAATCTGCTTTTAGCAAATATTTCTTATTAATAAATTATGGAAAGTGTTTTGTAGCTTGTATATACAGACTTCACTTCCTGCAATGTAGTAAGTTGTGCCAAGTTTTAACTTTACCTTTCTGTATCATTGAATATGTTATACTTTAGTTGTTATGAATGTTAAATTTAATCCTTTAGGAAGCCTTCCTCGTTTTTTACAATTCGTGGATGCCAAATAATTGTAGGGATCGCTTGTTCATTTTGCATATATCGTTGATCACAATGATGAAATTAATTTGGAATTAGTTTTATCCATAAATACAATCAAGATGGTTTTACCTGCTACAGAAATCCGAACATACAAATCAGAATCGGCAATTGTCCATGCAATCTGTGAATGATTATGCGAGAGACGTGAAACCAAGCAGGCAGGTGTGGCACCAAAATGTGTGAGAAAATGGCAATTCGACCAAAGTGCGACCAGCATTGTCAACGTGTGCCTCTAATGGTTATTTCCACCGATCCATTGCCGCTACTATCAAGCAAAGTGTAGATTAACCGCGTGTGTTGAAATAAATCAGAATCTAGGGTAGCACTGAGGATTACATTTGCCTCACTTTGAGCAACAATCCAGCAAAGGGAATTGACTATTATATCAGACAAAACACTCTTGAACGACAAAGGAGATTGTTGTCATTTGCTGGTGCAAACAAGCTTTCACAAAGCTTTCAGATGGAATTATTGGCATTTCCGACTCGATAAAAGTAGCTATTACCACAATTGTTTTCACAGTGTCGTGCAAAGCCATGATGCATCACGCCAACGGTCATCTGTATGCAACGTGGTCGTTTGAGTTGTAAGAGTTATTCCCCTTGACTTGTTTCGTTAAGGAGCAGAATTTATACCTTTGACATCAATAATTATCACTGAAAAGAAAGTAGCCGTAATTCTTGTTATGTGTTCCAATGGTACGTGTGATATTAATGTCGGTTTTGGTGCTCTATTTAAGAATTAGTAGTTTGAATTTTAGCATGTATTGATGAACTGCAGTACAAATGTATATTAATGGGGACGAACTGTTTTTGAGCATCTAGAGAATATAATGTAATACTATTGTATTGTCCTGTAAATGAATCCTTATGTCTATTTAAACAAAGGATATAATATCCGTTTTTTACTATTGAACATTTATATTGATATTTTGTTCATTAGCCACAACACGTACTGATCGTTTCAAAAGTATTGTTTCCCATTAATATAACTTTGCAGGTTACCCGTGAAGATCCGGGAAAGAATAGGTCTTCAGCAACCCATTCTTGTCGTAAAAGGCGACGCTGCTTGTCATGAGAGGCGACTGACGGGATCGGGTGATCAGGCTCCTGACTTGAGTGGATCGATGCTCATGACATGACATGACAATCACTGACAATCACTGGGTTGTCTGGTCCAGAATCGATTATTTACAGACCGCTGTGATATAGCTGGATTATTGCTGAGTGCGGCAATGTCTGTATACGTACGAGAAAGTAACATATGTAAGTTAATGTATCTATGTGGACGTGTTTGTTTGTTGCTTAACGCCGCACTCGGCAATATTCCAGCTATATGGACCCGTGAGGATCCGGGGAAGAATAGGTCTTTAGCAACCCATGCTTGCCGTAAGAGGCGACTAATGCTTGTCGTAAGAGGCGACTAACGGGATCAGGTGGTCACGCTCGCTGACTTGGTTGATGTATCTCATCGTATCCCAATTGCGTGGATCGATGCTCATGATGTCAATCAATAGATTGTCTGGTCCAGACGCGATAATTTACAGACTACCATCATATAGCTGGGAACCAAAGGGAAGTGCTTCATCTTCATCAAATTCGAAACAACAATTATGAACAATTGTATGTTTCAAACACACTTTCCATGAACCTTAGGAAACGGACGTAAAACATGGTTCACATGGAGATTCACACACAAGGCTACTGATACGGAGGTTGCAAGTTATATTTTATAAGGTACCATCCACTGAAATATTAAGAAGACATTTGCATATTTCTGCAGGTAGATTGTGTGCAAATGTGCAATAAATCTCTTGCGAGGTACTTTCTGGAGAAAGTCCCTGCTGAGAGGTAAATCTACGAAATGAAGGTCCCGTAAAAATAGGAGAGCGTCACTAGAGGTTTATAAATGTAGGATGGGCTTTGATGAGATTGAAAATCCAGAATGCAAGGGATAAAACCGCGGGACGTCAGCCCTCAGTGTTCAAATCCAAAGTAAATTTCTAGCGAGAAACATTCGTATGTTACATTATAAACGGAAGTTGTATTCATAAAATCTCTGGGATATCATATAAAATTCCCAGGATATTATATAAAATCCCAGGGATATTATAACATACCCGTTTGTGAGATTTAACCCGACTGCAGAACAATAGGATGACGTCACTGGAGGTTTATGAGATATGCTTAACCGGCGTCTCTCGCAGGTTGTCTTCTGACTGCATAGATTTGGGTAGATTAGCGTTAGGGACCACATGCCCAGAGGTTGCTTCTGGCAGACAGGCATAGCGTAGCATAGATTACACACGTCTTTTTACGTAGGCCACTGTCTAAAATGGCAAGTAGTGACCCGATACGGCAAGAGAGGTATATTTTTCATTTGTATCTTCTTTTACCGAATGATCCCTCAATAAAGTACGATCGGAAATGCTAGAAAAATATTTATTTATAAAGATTCGTCCTCGGTAGGGTATGAATAATTTAATATGCCTTAGTTTTATATGCAATGCTACAGGAGGGTATTTTCATCCAAAGTAGTTGGTTGGTTGGTTTGTTGTTTGTGGGCTATACCCGACAGAGCTCATCTGGGCTAACTGCGAAATGTTTATAGCTAAGAATAACATAACCTTCAAGATGAAAGATGTCTTCCTTTCCAACAATCACTCCTGAAGTTTGGTAAAAAACTACAGATCATGTCCTTGACATTGAAAATCAGTATCGCCAACGTGCTGGAGTTTATACCAGCCCCGTCGCCCCAGTCATCATCTCTTTGGATGACACTGCTACCGATCTAGATTCTCCCTCTGACGAATCAGATATTGAGCTGTAAGGTTCCCCCAAAAGGATCCCGTTTGGTTGGGCGTCAAATAGTATTAAAAGTACAATATATATTTAAAAACGTATTTTGCTAATGTTATGCTGTTTGGTTTTCTTAATGTCACACGTGAACATCATATATCAAGACATCTAGGAGCATTTACGTCTTTTTTTTAAACTGAAACTATAATGTATATTTCAAAATGATATCTCACTTTACTCAATCAACCAGTACATTGGGGGCACGGGTGGCCCAGTCGTCTAAGGCGCCGCGATTCGCTGTGCAGAGTTGCGTCCCTTGGGCACGCCAGAAACCTATGATTGTGGGTTCGAATCCCGGTTCCCCCCGATTATGTTTCTAGGTTTGTCAGCACCATACCCGTGCTCGTGGGTTTCACCAAAGTGGTAAACGTCTAAGACCTGCATCACTTCGGGCTTTCCTCCAACATTAAGCTGACACGCCGCGATATAACCGGATATTGTTAAAAGCGGCGTTAAAACCAAACTCACTCACTCGCTCAACCAGTACATTAACATTCCAAGTATATTCTGTTATTCCGTCATTAGGATGACTTACAATTCTCTATTGCCGTAGAACACGTTTCAAGGGCTGCAGTCTCTGCACTTTCAAATGGTAACTTAATATGTTCTATCTTCATTCCCATTTTCATTACATCCTAACGTGGAATATTTGCATTTCGATTTTTTTAGAGTCTCCCCAATACATTGACTGTTATATGTCAATGGTCATCTGTGCACCTGTCAGGTGACAAGACACCAGAGTGTTGTGGTCACTTGTAATTAAAGACTTAGTCTATTTCATACACCCTGGTACACCACAAGTTTATCGCAATTTTACCTGTAAACATGATAATTCGTGGTAAAATGACATCTAATTTAGCGCTAGTATGCAAAATTAGTACAATAATATTTAATATTATATCTTTACTTTATAAACCATATGTTTAAAGAGAAGTGGAAAACTCGGTTTTCTAGCCTTTCCGACAATAATTTAGCCCCCTGGACAACAGGTGATTAAGTGGTTTTACTTCTCGTTAAAATGTCGATGTGTTCATCAAATATCTCCATGTTCAACTTTATCATAAGATGGGTTTTTTCGAAAGCCTTTTTTTCTTTTTCTAGACTTTCCGTCCAGACTATGAAAATTCAATATGACAAGTTTAAATATCAAGGTACTTTGCTGATATTTCTCATATGCTGAACATTAAAGATAATACGTCGAATGTCTGTATTACTTCTGTGCGGCGTTAGGCAACACGCACTTATTCTTTGTGCAAATTATGTTTGTGACGGGTGGTACCCGTAGGGCAGGACATGTTTACCCTTTTGGCGAAGACCTGATGTCATTCACATAGTGTGTACTTCTATTTTGCCTGCTAAGCTAAATGGAATCTGTTTCGGCAGATCACCCGGAATGGTTATCCTCTCGCGTTGACTTTTACGTTAGAATCTGTCAGATCTTAGTATGACTATCGTAAAATATTATTTGCAACTTGAATGTTCAAGAAAGAAAATTACATGGACTTGTTTGGCTTCCGTCGGTTTTCGTTACACATGTGCTGAGACGGGTAGTCCTCGCCCCTTGAAATAGAATCACGAAATATCCCGATGATTCATTAACGAGGATAGCTGCATGTGTGCTTATACTTGTAAAGTGAAAGAAGCCATTCCTCCGCGATGATATCTTACTCACAGTGATCAAAACTCAATGGTAATGTTTGTCGCTAGCGAAAATGGATATTTCTTGAAAAGTGCACTTTGCAATTTTGTCATTACTGCAAGTAAATATATAATTCCTTATCGCCGGAATGGCTTGTTTTCACTTAATAAGAATGAGAACTAATGCAGTTTACTCGTAATTATTAATATGTGTATTTCGTGATTCTATTTCAAGTGGCGATGACGATAGCAATATAGAGTTGTTATTTGTAAAGTGTATCATCAATATATCCAATTTAGATTCATGAAGAAACAACGTGAACCTTTTTTCTGTCGACACAGTGAGTCTGTGCAAGAGGTAGTGGAAAGTCCGCTAATTTTAGCAACGCGGAAGTATGCTCTACTGTATGCATCTCATGCAATACATGTAGTCCGAATAACTGAAGGGAACAATGTAATAGTGACTTTTAGTTCGTTTCCAGCAGGCGACACAGCAGATATCACCACTGTCCACTCCAAAAAGGATAATACATGACTTTAAATACATTAAGTATCGTGTATCAAAAGAGGTAAGTAGTTTGTTTTCACAGCTGTCTTTTAACCTGCCATTACATACTATGTAAACGAGGATATATTGTATACAAATAATGTATAATTTGTGTGTAATATCTGTTGGTTTCATGCGTTTAAACATAGGTAATTGAATATTTTGATCGTCTCTCATAAATCGCTGGCCATTGGTATTTCACAATATTTTCATAAATGTATATTTTTCTGTATTTTAATATATCTGTTGTACCAATGAGACATAAATAAACATATCTGTCTCTCTGAACACGAAGCGACGGCCCTACAGCTGTCACAGCGGTAGTTCAAGTATGCGAAAGAGTGTTGTGTGATCGGAGCCGAATAAAGCGCCAGTAAAATATGCATCGTCATCCATGTGCTCATTTGGACTCGTGAACGTCATAATCCACTTGTTTGAGCAAATGTTTATAGTAATCACTCCAAATGTATCTTTTAATCTCAAAGTGAGATATGCTAATTAATGTTTTTAAAATATAGAATCTGAACAGATATTTGACTGGAACAAAGTGTGTTTTTATGTTGCCACCCCTTCTCAGGTAGTGTGGTCATGGTTTACCGTCGAAAGTCAGCGACATGATTTCTATTTTAAATCATGTCTGACAAAATGTCAAGGTCAAGCAACGATCGCGTGCATGGCCATCGATCTACGCCGTGGGTGTATGGCGACACACATTCACACAAGCATAGGTAACAGGAGATCTTCACTACCCACCAAATTCCACAGAGATTGATTCACAACGAATGATAATGTCATCGCCACTTGACAGACCAAATCAGCGGACGTTCTCTCTAGTGTTCCGAACGATCAAGCAGCCGAGTGTAATTTTCCCAAATTGAACACACGAGTTTCGCCAAAAATTGGAAGTAAAAATTTGGTGAGTAGTTAAGTTCACTACTTACAAACTTCATAGTTGGTCCGTGAAGATCCGGGTTAGAATAGGTCTTCAGCAACCCATGCTTGCCGTAAAGGGCGACTATGCGTGTAAGAGGCGACTAACGGGATCGGGTCGTCAGGCTTGCTGATGCATGTCATCGTATCCCAGTTGCGTAGATCGATACTCATGATGTCACTCACTGGATTGTCTAGTCCACTCATGCTGCCGAGTGCGGCGTTAAACGACAAACAAACAAAACTTCATAGTACTTGAAGAAAGAATATGTGTTTGTCTTCAGTTTTAGAAATGTAGTGCTTTAGAATTTATAAGTATTTGTGTTTTTGTAAGGTGTTATGCGGGCATGGTGTTTCAAAGGGTAGCATGTGGTTGTGGTAACACGAGTCATTGGCTGGAGTTACTGAATGGACTTGGAGTTACTTACTTTTGATAATGGTTTTTTACAGATACATAATAAAGATGGACATTTGTCTGGAGATTACTGAGTATGTCATATTGCGTTATAAAACGAGTGAAATATGGATAATATGATGCGAATGGAAACAGCATAGAAAACCCACATCGTCTAATTCTAATTGCTTGTGCCCGTTTTATAGGTGAACACATGGGAAGTGGGTGGATACCGTGTGGGTACTGTCGTCCAAAGAACAAGTTCCGACAGTTTTGTTAATTAACATGCATTGTGTTTTTCAAATGGGAAAACGGTCGTTGCTAATTTATTCATGAAAATTAATTCAACGTAAATGTCAGACAGTTACATATGTTAACCCAAACATTATACATTACACACTGACACTGTTACGGAAATGAGTTTTGTGTAAAGACGCTTAATTAACTTAAACGGCGTACCAGCTTTATGAACAACCGTAATGTAGGTCTTATAATTGTACCACTTTGGCGATCCCAACAAGCACGGTTTTTTTTGTTCATTGATACTTTACAACAAGCGTGATGAGCAAGTGTTTTTTATCACGCCCAGACGCAAATTTAAGTACATTGAATACAGCCATAAATATGTTGATACACTACCATCCTGTTTACGAATGAGCAAAGTAAGTTTCACCCTACCCGCACGCCAAAACAATATCGTTATTCGGTGTTACATAGTGCAGCACACAATACACCGCATGAACCAAAGTTGAATAGTATGAGAACATTGCAGGTTGGATGTTTGGAACCTTTGAAGACTGAGTACATTCCTTGTTTTTAAGATCCCAATGGTAAATTATCATGGAAAGACATCTTATCCCATTTGTTGCTATGGTAACTAAAATGTAGAGTAATCGCATCAGCATAATGAAAATGTACACCATCATGATGTGGTCGTTAAGCGTAACTAAAGACATGTATACAAATGTTCTCGTAAATTATTTTCCTTGATCTTATAATAAATCCTTTGTTATTAATCGTCGCTTGGGGCGGCTTAAACACGATCAGAGTCAATCGTGGACAACCACTGATCACTTAGACGTTGCACGAAGTATATTATTTAAGCTTGGTTTAACTATTTAGTGGATCGAAAAGCTATTAGTATACGTCTATGAACTTCCTCGAATATTGAGGTGTAAGTTTCCTCATTAGTAACACTGTTTTATTAATGCCAATATCCATTCGTCCGGAGTAAATAGACAATTGAGCTTTTCAGCGATATCGGTTGGATGAAGATATATCTGAATCACCAATGTCAGATAAAGGGCAATGTCCGCTTGATTCAAGGTGCGGCAATTACAGTATATCCTGAATGAAACATTTGTTACCATCAGTTCCACATTATTTGGAAATGTATCAGCATGTCTGTTACCAAAGACACGTTCAGTGTCTCAATGGCGTGTCGATAAATAGGTGTAGAAACAATTAGGCCCGAAGCAATTATAGACATTCCACACACACACACACGCACACACACACACACACACACACACACACACACACACACACACACACACACACAGATGAACATGTATTGCCATTGGTGGAATTAATGCAGTTTAGTAACCCTGCTTGCTCATCATCGACATTGACCTCTGTCGGCTACTTGCACAACGATCTATGACAAAGACCACTAGATATCCACACCTTAGGAAAGGACTAAACACTTAGAAATCTTCATGGCAGATATCAGATTTCTTCATTTGAATATGAATTAATCTCTTTTCTTATTAAGACTTGCACGGGTGGACTTACAACACCATTTACAGATATAAGCTAAAATTGGTCAAATACAGATTTTAATGGCGTAAAGGGGGTATTTTTTTAATATATTTCAACACGTCCTTGACTCATATTCCCAGAAGATGTATGAGAAGACAATACAAGTATTTGGCAAATTCATCCTTGTTACGACTTCATGAACTTTTACTTGAATTTCGAAAAATCAGTCTCTTACTCATTCTGTACACACTTGTGAAGTCGCTTACGCCTTTAAAAGAATGACAATGGCGAGTTGTCAGACATGTGAACATGTCCGATAATGTTCAAACAATATGTTTCCAAAACTTCGCTTTCTATCATTTCCAGTGGGCTCAAAATAACCTAACCATGTCGACTCCTTTGTTTACTTCACCAATTTAACTGCAGTTGACATCATGCAGCTGGTTTCCATGTGAAATGACGTCACCATCATAATGACGTCACAGACATCATTGCTGACGTAATGTTGACACGCCTAGTTTCTCTACTAAGGTTTCAATGCATAAACACTGTTTCTTACAGTTCTAGTTCAACATATGTGAATTTCTAAAATGAATAATATTAAGCACGTGTGTTCATCAGCATTGTTGGATAGTGGCAACCTTGTTACATGACGTCACTGTGGTAATGAGGTCACTGCGTATTACTCTTGACATCATATCGACTATGCCTCACGACTTGGTATCACAATTGATAATCACAAACCGTCCAAGTGAGTATTACATTTGTTTGTGAAGCAGCATATTGTTTGCTGGAAATCAGTGTTACCATTCACTTTGCCTTGCTCAGTTTCGTTTTTAAATACAGTAGCCCTGGCGTTTGTTTCTTAACCCAGTATTACACACGCACGCACACACACACGCACGCACGCACGCACGCACGCACGCACATTCTCTCCATATCAGGGACATTAGTGATCGTGGAATCGAATCCCGGCTCGTCCTGATAAGGTCTCCAAAGTGGTAAACATCCACAACCCATTAACTTCAATTTGGGCTTTTTTCCCCACAACAAGCTGTGTTATAGCAGATCTACTATTCAAAGTGATGTAAAACCAAACCCACTTACTTATTCTGTTCAAGCAGATGCTTTGATAAAATCAAACTGGAATAACAAAGGACGTAACAATGGCGACGTGTATCAGTACGCAGGACTGACAGTGTAGAGACCGACATGCTGTGTTTTGAAACATGTCCTTGTTCTCGTTTATAACAGTCGAACGACATCTCTTGTGGTTATAACAAACGACAATTACTATTTTACTCGTATCTCTATCTCAACAGATCACTGGACTGATCGTTGGATATTCTTGTGTGTGTATGAGTAATTTTTTCCAGAAGATACTGTGAAAATGATTTTGCCTCAGGTCTTACGCAAAAATAGATTTCTCATCCCTGCAATACTATATGGTCGATGCCTAGTGCAGAACATGATGTAGCCCTGCAGAGAGTCATTGCGGGAGTACTACAGGGCGAAGTCATACTTTTCTATGCAACTTGCGTGAGTGGTGTGACAGGGGGAACAGGGCAATGCTAACACTTTTGGCGAACACCTGGTGTCATCAATGATTCATATATTCATATAATTGTCACCGCTACTTTGCTTTTGCGGTCAGTGGAGTCTGTTTCTGCAGACGGACAAGACTGATTGTTCTCTGGCTTTGACGTTTTATATTAAGGTGACTGTCATTATATCGAGGGTGACAACCATCTGCGTAATGTGAAGCGGCGCTGACACATCCCGTATTTCTTTTATACAATATCGAATGCTGGTATCGACTTTAAGGTGTTTATCTAGCAACATTTGACATTGCTGCAGTAACATTGCGTCTATTGCACCTGGCTAGGGTGGAATTTTGCTGCAGCTGCATTTTGACAAACAGAAATCCTGATCAGAGCTAAAGTGGGATTCGAATCCATGATTTAGGATTCTGGCACAAAGAATAAGACCACAATTGCCACCCTTTCTACAATAGGATCCCACATAAGATTTAGGATTTTCACTTAAACGATGATCATTTTGTTATTCATAGATACTCATGAGGGTTACGCTTTATGTATTTACAAAAAGTAAGTAAAATGATTCACCCTTACATAAATTATTCACAGAAAGCACGGATGCATTCACCCGTATGAGACGAGTCTGTTTTGCGAAAAGATTTTCTGCTACCATTGTGAAAACAGTTAATTCCATTTATGGTCATGGAATATATAAGATCCTGTTTGGGACAAACTGTTTGTGTACAAGGTTATAGGCGATCACAATCATATAATAATACGATTGTATATTCACAGTTCATGAATGATTTGAGAAAGTAGAGGTGATAACTTTGAGTCAGACTTCAAGTGCGTTTCGGTTAAAAATGGCCCATTTTACTCAGGTATCTAACTGGCAAAGTGTATCTGTTTTACCGGCTGTTCATTAAGGTGGCGATATCAGCACGGAAACGCCATTAAACCATAGATATATCAATTGCTTTTACTTGATAGCTCAACTGGTCGCAGATCAGCAGAACTTCTACAGTGATAATACTGACGGGATGGATAATTCTGAGATAACTAGACTTCCCAGGGCTTCTCCGAAGTGAAATTGCATCTGATATAAAGACTCTTCATTTGTCGTTTACTTAATCTTAATGAGAATATTTTTTACGGTCATGTCTTTACAACGTGTTTTCTACCTGGCCTGATAATGTTTCGATATTTGTTAAAATTTGTATATCTGTAATTTCTATTTTGAGGTAAAAGTTTCCGCACTGCGATAAAAAAGCGACAAAACCATTCCATAACAACCATGACAAACCATAATAATTTTCTACTATAAGCAGGGTGCGGTGCGGTAGCCTAGTGGTTAAAGCGTTCGCTCGTCGCGCCGAAGACGGGTTCGATTCTTCACATGGGTATATAGTGTGTCCCCTGCCGTAATATTTCTGGAATATTGCTAAAAGCGTCCTAAACCATACTTACTACTATAAGCAGCGTCCGTTGTTATATTCCGACTATACCAAAAGCATGTGTTTTTAACATCAGTTTGTGACGATAACAGGTGTCGACGAAATGGTCTTTGTCCCTGAAACATCACTATATGTACCGTACCACTATACGGACGTTTTAGATTATCAATAGTTGTGATTGTACGTGCAAATAGCAATTTTTATTTTAAATAAAGTAAAACCAGGGAGACAAGTAATTTGATTAAATACCATATGGATTTCAATACATCACGCTGTGTTTATTGTGAATATTTTAAACCGATTCAACTCTATACTCATCATCTTTCTGCAGAATGAATGTACATTGTTGTCCAGCCGGAATCTATTTCATATTACATTTTACATTCAACAAACAGAATTCAATTAGAGAAAATGTTACTACAGTACGGTGACCGCGAATGGCGCCGTCATACAATGTTTATTCACTCACACACAATAGTGAGTGAGTATGGTTTTACGCCGCTTTTAGCAATATTCCAGCAATATCACGGCGGGAGACCCCAGAAATGGGCTTCACACATTGTACCCATATCGAGAATCGAACCCGGGTCTTCGGCGTGACGAGCGAACACTTTAACCACTAGGCTACCAGGCCGCCCCAGTACGGCCAATGCTTCCAGTTGAAATTGGAATCTATTTCTGGAAATTGTCACTGTTAATTGGGGTTGGGTGGCCTAGTTGTCCGAGGCGTTGCAATTCGATGTGCAGAGACCCTTATGCGTACCAGAAACATATGATCGTGGGTTCGAATCTCGGTTCACCTTGGTTATATATTTTGGCCTGCCACCACAATACCCGTGTTCGTGGGGTTAAGCGCCTAGGACCTGCATCACATCAAGCGGTCACGCCGTGATATAACTGAAATACTGTTCGAAGCGGCGTTAAATCGATCTCTCACACTCACCATATTTTCTGTTTGCTTCGTACCAGTTATTCTTATTATGGACATCAGGAGAAGCATCGGATCAGTCATATCTAAAAACGTTGAATGAGCACCAAACGATTACGATATATATATATCGCGGTGTAACTGAAATCTCTTCTTTGCTTTCATGAAACAATTCTACTTCAGCAATCTTTTAATAACTAACCGAATGTATCACTGTGTTGTATGAGAGTGTCGGTGACACGCCATATCTACCCCTGTACGTTCTCTCCCTACTACATACCTAGACCCCGGAGAGTACGTACCAGGATTGAATCTAACCCTAACAGATACTATTCAATATCTTCCCCGATATGTTTATGGTGTGTTTAAGTGTAGTATTAGACGATTGTTTCTCGTATATCTTTTGTCAAATGACGAGGTAGGACAAAGGCTGACAAGTTGACAAGTAACTATGTTTTTCTTTCTTAAATAATGGATAATGGACTTGCACATTCCTACATACATACACATACGCGCGCGCACACATACACACACACACACACCACACACACACACACACACACACACACAATCACACACACACGCACACACGCACACACGCACACATACACACACATACATACATATCAGCAAGTCCATTATCCCAAGATGTGGTCAAACGATCGGATCCAGAATTTGACACCTGTACCTGTGACCAGTCAGATTCCCTTGTGCAGTGGTCCTGTGAAGATCCGGGGTAGAATAGGTCTTCAGCAACCCATCTTTGCCGTAAAAGGTGACTATGCTTGTTGTAAGAGGCGACTAACGGGATCAGGTGGTCAGGCTCGCTGACTTGGGTGATGCATGTCATCGATTCCAATTGTGTGGATCGATGCTTATGATATTAATCACTGGATTGTCTGGTCCAGACTCGATTATTTACAGACCGCCGTCATATAGCTGGAATATTGCTGAGTGCGGCGTAAAACAACAAACACACAAACCCTTGTACAGTGACCGTGTCCAGCGTGCGGTCATAGGAAGACAGCCCGCCACCATGACTGATCCTCAACCACTGTGGGACGAATGTCCCTGAGCGTGGATACCTTGTTTCTTTGCCACCCAACCCGAATACGTCCACCTGTGACACGGAACAACAATCCCCATTCAAATATCCTCCACACAATATCACAATGTACTTGAAGAATGTGTTTTGAATTAGTTAATTACTTCAATAAATTTTTCACTTCCTGGTATAATATACAACGGGATATTGCCAAAATAACATAAATACTCCGGATTATATTGACAGAAGTACCCATATCCTGACACGCATTCTCATTAGTTTGCGCCGTTTCGACACACGGGGGCCTTCTCCCCTCATCCGTCCAGTGCATCTTCTTCCATGTCCTCAGGTTCCAGCTATGCCTAGCCAGACGCAATGCCAAACGGTTCCTGAAAGATCTGAAAGCATAGGGCGCTTGATCACTCTCCTTGACTTCAAACCTCCTTAGTTGAGTCGAGTCCTCGATGTCCCTGGTGACAATTTTCTGTGGGGTATCCAGTACTCCTTCAGATGTTCGATTTCTGACGTCACATGCGTTTTTGGTCCGTGGACGTTTCTTTACGTTGGTAACAATTCATATCGTAGCTAAGCATAACTGTTCGTGTCAGTGCCAAACTTATTTAACCAATTACATTTGCTGAGGTCGCGCGACAGTGATTATTTTTTTCGGAGGGTGCTTCACTTTTTACCAGGTGTATCAATAGACATGGAGTGATTGAATGAACAGGGTTTAATGTCGCTGTCAACAGTATTCCTGTTTTATGACGGCGTGTCAGCTTAATGTTGGAGGAAAGCCCGAAGCGATGCACGCACACGAACATGGGTATGCTGCTAACAAACCTAGAAACATAATCGGGCCGAACCGGGATTCGAACCCACAATCATAGGTTTCTGCTGTGCCCAAGAGACCCGTGCCCCCCAAATAAACTTGGAAAAATCGCGAGCATTCATTAGCTCAATACAAGGAGGAAAGGGCATCTTTAATGCATACCTGTAGTTGAGGGAACATTTGGAATAATGTCCGGTAAATATTTGCTTCTAAGACAGGCCAAATGCATTACCGATATTCCATAGAGTGCTCGACTCCATGCGGCTTAACAGCCTACAGTCCAATCCGTAATCAAAGTAACCGAATTATGGTACAGAAAACGTATACTGAGAAGTATCCAAGATTCCATCTTTACACATTCGTCTATAATTTTTTTTTTTAAATACATGATCAAAGAAGAAAAACACACCAATGCCATAGGTAAGTAACAACATTACTTTATTTTGGAGTCGAGGAATACTTAAAGGTAGTCATCGATTACTCATTTCAAGCACTGCTTAATTCCAAAACGAGGCTTATACTATCATGCCATTATTAACGTCACTGGGGTTTTCTGCACAAACGTCCTAACTGGACACTAGTGATGCTGAAAGGGAATTTCAACTGTAACGTATTTAGGTCATGTGTTACCTCAGAACAGCAGCCTTTGGGTATCGCTCGATATCTTCCTTTAAACCAAATGCAATTTGTTCTGACAGATTGAGATAGCTGGCCCTTGAACGTTCTTTTGAGACGGTTGCTTTTTTAACTAAAACCGTCAATGGTTTCTGTAACCGAATTACTATGTCACTTGTGAAGGTTCTGTCCACATATTGTGCTTCATGAAATAATTAAGGAAAATAAAAATAACTTTTGTTTAAACAAGACATATCGATAATTATTGCTCTTCCAAAATCTATTAGCATCAGGGTGTTTAACTTGGGGCATCCTTTTCTTCACTTTTGGCTTCAGTAATAGATTTAAAGCAATAACGATTCTTGTGTCAGACACGTTTCTAAACTGAAGTAGTGAATGTTCATATTGTGTCAATGAGTGCTTGAAAAGAGAGTACTCTGTCTTCACACTCAGGGGACCACGCTCTAAAAATATAATGAATGAAGAACAAAAGAGTTAAAGAAAACTGCAGCTCGCATACATATGCATGTACTTACACGATTACATATATGAGTAGGGGCGGTCGGGTAGCCTAGTGGTTAAAGCCTTCGCTCGTCACGCCGAAGACCCGGGTTCGATTCCCGGGTACATGGGTACAATGTGTGAAGCCCATTTCTGGTGTCCCCCGCCGTGATATTGCTGGAATATTGCTAAAAGCGGCGTAAAACCATACTCACTCACTCACGTATATGAGTGAGTAGCTTAATGTTTAACATCGCGTCGGCATTGTTCCAATCACATAGCGACATTCGGGAGCATTTCAGGCCAGACTTGAAATTAATGCTTTTACAGTGTTTAAAATTGCAAGACATACAAATGTCAATTGTATATATACCAGTGAAACGCGATACTACATGTAAGTAAATCATGAAATTCATTGGTATATGATAGTTTGATATTCAGGAATATGTTTTTCTTATTGTGTTTTGCCATATAACGATGCACATTAACATAATGCCGTTTACTGGGGGTCAGGTGGGTACAGAGCTGGGCCTTATTCATTGTAGGTCATCGTGCCAAATCGGCGCGAATCATTGCTCATTCCGATTACTTACAGGCCATCGATATGATGCTGTAATAGCCCAGGCGGCGTAAAAAACATTTACTCACTCAACTTTAGGGCATCCATAATGTTTCTACACGCTTTGCTGCAGGAGAAGTGGGAGGGCGAAAGAACAATTTGTAAACAGTACCAATGATAAGTTGTGTGTTGTTGCAAACAAATGGTTCAGAAGTAAATTTCTTTCCCGTTCGGGATGATACATAAGCAAAGGCGGGAAGTGCTTGATGTAAAAAGTGATTGGATTTTGGACTGTTGTTAGATGTGAAAAAAAGAACTAGGCAAAATATTATTCTAATATATTTTTATAGCCACTGAAAGATCTTATTTAGACTTTATATGTAAATGTTGTTCATCTTTGATGGATATTATATCACAACAACATCGAATCGATAGAATAGAGGAAAGCGCGAAATGATGCAGGTTTCAGACATTTACTACTTACTACGTTGCAGATTATTAAATTAAATATGATTAAACTTCTTCAAAGACCTACGTTCTACCTAGTGCATTATTTCACTTATCTGTACAACAAATGTAATAAGATGAAAAGTAATACACTAACTGGTATGATATGTACATTGGATTATATATACCTGCAATATACATACCACTGCTTTCTATTTGGCATACTGGGGATGTAGGTTATGTGAGGGAGTTGTATTACAACATATATAAGAATTAGAAATGATTGACTATGCACATGTAGTTAATAAGCCCATACGAAAATGTCACTTCCGTTACAACGTTGTCCGGTTTATATATTGCAAGTGATGTTACCCCCATGGGGATGCTGGTATTGATAACCATAGCTTTCTTTTCACACCAATTGTTTTGATTGTTTACGAAACATTCTTTAGTAAAGTGAAGTCATATAATTGCATTATCACAATATAGATGACGTCATCTATTCCTCATGACGTCATTTATGATGAAATATGATTGCCTGTTTATTCACGGTGTGGGACGTTGCTCGTAATATGAATTAGTAGTTTGCCTGGTCAATATTCCAGCATTCACCTGTCGTCATCCATCTTCCCGAGGCAAGAGAGTTAACTGACTTTAAAAGTCCAGTTTCCACCCTTGTCGAACTAGGCTGGAATTCCTGGGCTCGATCGTAGCGCTACCAGTGGCTATTACGAGTTATGTCCTTTCTATGCCTCTCCTATTGACCAATCAGATTCAACCTCTCGTGTCACTTGCATTTGTTTCAAACAAAACGGTGGCGCCCAGTCAAGACGATCTGATCGATAATCAAGAACTATATTGCATCGCGAAGTGCATGAAATCACGTGAGCACCTTGATTATAAACATGAAAAGATTTAGAAAATATCTGTTGACGAGTTAGCGGTGCACATGCTTTGCAAATCCTGCAGTCGACCGAAAACTGCATGACACTCTACGAACCGGATTTCGATTTCGGTGCGCGATTTTGAATGGACTATACATAGACTCGTTAGTCCAGCCAAAATGTAACTCCATAATACCAGCCTAGTTCGGCAAGGGTGGAAACTGGACTTTTATAGTCAGTTAACTCACTTGCCTCGGGAAGATGGTCGTCATTATACAGCTAGATGTCATCATAATGTGTTTTAAACAAACCAAAATACACCAAACAAAGAAGGGATGAGCTACTATGTGCTTCTAAGAACGTTAGCGTTGTTTGTAACATACAAATCCGTCCGCAAACTATCAACACAGGCTAACGCTATTTTCCTATATTTTTCACTGATGTACCGCGGCCTCGTTCTCCCAAAACATTACACGTCTTCTTGACATATCATAGAAATGCTTTGTATTTCGTTTCCACCAGGCTTCCCTTTACGTTTCTTAAATAAGGACTCATTACTTTGGAGCGAAGTCATGGACGCGGCAATGTCGTCACTTCCGGTAGCAGTGGCAGGACGGAGATGCTTGGGAGGTGCGCTTGGCCGAGGGGAAAACAGAATAGGATCACCGATCCTGGCTCCAATGTTATGTTCCACAAGATCCGCCCCAAGCTGTTCTTCCTCAGGGTCCATACGGAGGCCGATTGTTTTCTTGATAATCTGAAATCGACAGAAACCGGTACTCATTGACGTACATTATTTTCTTGATCTCGTAAGTTGCAATATCCGCGGGGACCCTGATTACATTATTTCCCTTGTCGTTTCCTTACCTTTATGTGTAGTATAAAAATCACGCAAATAAACAATCACGGGCATCGTGTACGACAGAGGTGTGTAACAGAGTCGGTGTATTAAATTATTCACAAGCGTCCGTGAAAGAGCTGGTTTATTGACGAGTAACGTAACAAACAAATCTCGTTGAACAAAACATGAAACAAGTTTACCACATGGCGTACTATGCAAAAAGGTATACATTTTAGTTCATGCAGTCTCTGTGTATGGTGAGCTAGACGTTACTTACGAATAATATGATGAATGTTGTCGTGGCGCTCCATGCGATTTCACAAACAGCTGACAATGTCTGAATTCCAAGAAGATACCAGCCTCCCCCATGAAACAGCCCAGATGAACCCCCTGTCAAGTTTTCAATAGGGTCCTGCTCAACAAAAAGACCCACAGCAAGGAGCCCCTGCAACAAAGACATCAAAGTCTCTTATAAAGTATGAAAGCTCAAAATTAAAATCCCGTCATCTTAGGCGCCACTTTTCGATTTGCAAAACTGGGTGTGCAGGATCCTGGGTTCGGATTCCCGATTCAACTGTATTATTGCTCTTCGACCACAGCACCATACCCGTGATCAAGGTCATCATCAAACCGGTCACAATCTACGGCCTGACTCACTGAATTTTCTTCGCACATTAGGCTAGTATGCCGTGATATAACAGTAATATGTGTCAAAGCGGCGTTAATCATAACGTAGTATCATACGATTCTGGGACGCATTAGGTACTTGATAGGGAACTGCGGCTCTTCAGACGAACACCAATATCCCTACAGCCCCTCTCCCCTATTCCCCCGTCTCGCCTTACGATAGAAATCGTTTAAACAAATGCGAATCTGTTATAACATTATTAATATTTACAATATCCGAGTGAGTGAGTGAGTTAAAGCTTTACGTCACATCGGCAATATTCCAGCCATATCGTACAATATCCGAGGATATATATTGTTTGATTTTCAATCTCCAAATGTACATTCCATGGTGAAGGAAGCAACAGCTTGTGCGATGTTATGATGGCATGTGGAAGAGGTAAACTTGATACCTACCCAGAAACCGGAAGCCCCGTGGACGGCGACAGCTCCAACTGGGTCGTCTATGTGTAAAACATCAAGAAGCTTGGCACAACAGAGAGTTAGTATTGCTCCTATGATACCAATAACTATTGATTCCCAGGGTCGCACTAGGGCACAACTTGCTGAAAAGAAGAAACGGGCATATTGCAAATGAATGCTTATACGAACGATTAGCGTGCCAACAAGGCTGATATAAGGGTTTTCCAGGTAGGTTTACTCAGAGACATCAAACGCTCACCTTTTCTTGAACACATGGTATCATCAACAATTTGATAGTGATTCATAAACACAAGCTTTGATTATAGTTGGACTTTATTATGATTATGGAAAGGTTTTGTCACTTTTTTACACTAGATAAATATTTTCTAAAGAGACGTATGTTAGTAAAAGATAGTACCTCAAATAGTAAAAATCATTCACATGGAGTTGTTTAAAGCTCGGAATTGTCTCCAGACGTGTAGAAATATGGACTTTTAGCTCATTTAAGTCATTAATTTGCACTCGATTATGTCCAAAGTTCCAAATTCCAAAGTCTTGCAAGTGATTGACCGACAAAAGGCTAAGTGTCAGTGACAATGTGCGATAACATTCAATTCATGTTGAAAGTCCTCCGCAACAATGTACCATTTCTAGTTGGTTAAAATAACCCTTCTGCCTCTTACTTCTTTTAAACATGGGATGAAACATTCTGCATAATGTATACAGTGATATTTGTTTTAAGAGGAAATGTCGGTTCAGAGAGTTCAAATACCCCAAGAAGTCTTGTGTGAGGGGGTGAGTTGGGTTTAACGCCGCTTCTAACATTATTCCAGTTATATTACGACATGTCAGCTTGATGTAGGAGAAGCCCGAAGTGATGCAGTTACTTGACGGTTACCAAGTTTGTGAAACACACGAGTTCAGGTGCTGACAAACCTAGATACATAATCAGGGCGGACCGGGATTCGAACCACGATCATAGGCTTCTCCCGGGCCCATGGAACGCAACAGCGAATTGCAGCGCCTTAGACGACTGGGCCACACGTCCCCCATAGTTCTTACATTCAACGGATGGTACCTAAAAGTTTTGGACAAAAAGGTTATGTCGGTTAAGTCAAAATTACTGAGATAGGGGTTAAAACAGATCTGACTGTTTAGGCTAAACCCTACCTCCGCTAAACGTACTAACCTGTTATAGAGACCAAGGAACCAAGTACCGAGTTTATAAGGTATCCAACGTCGAACTTCCTCTTTTTGAAAACATAGCTGAAACGATATTATTGTCCACAGTGAAACCTAAAAGAATCAAGACAACAGACACACTCCTCAGACAAGCTCACGTGCAGTCTATTGTTTGTCGCAAGAGTGATATTTCAATTGTATCTTGCTGGCTTAATGTGGCAGGAAATCTCGAAATTATTCTGGTCTTAGGCTTGAAACCAACGAGCAAGGGCATGGTACTGATAAACCTTAAAACATCTTCCGGGTAATTATAGGATTCGAACCCACGACGATAGTTTTGTAGTACGCCTAAGGGTCCAACTTTGCCCAACGAATTGCGGTGGCACCTTAGCCTCACGATCCACCCATGCTCCCATCAGATCACACACTCAGTGCATAAAATGGGCCACCAACACCCAAATTTGGCCCCAAATGCCTCAAACACGTGGAGTCACACTTTTCGACATGTTCACTAAATCAGAACTACTCAATACAAATAATTCGCCTGAACGTTACACAGCTGAAGAGTTTGTTCAGTATTCCTACCTTATGATTACCCCGGCACTTCCACCTCCTGTTGAAGCCATCAGTGTCGTCACTGCTGCCCTGAATACGTACAAATATAGTGTAATAAGCAGGGCGTTCTCACACATGTAATGCAGTTGTTATAATGTCCACATTGTTTCAATCCCGACATGGGTACAATGTGTGAAGCCCATTCCTGGTGTCTCCCGCCGTGATATTGCTTGAATATTGCTAAATGCGGCGTAAAACCATACTCACTTACTCACTCCACATTGTTTCGTTGCAGGCTTGTATCATTATGCTTGATCCCCGTGTACATCTGTTGTCAATGTGCCATATTAACTCAGAGGTGAAACATAGCCAGATTGAAACGTTCTTTGGGTGCATACCTTCACACATGGGTTTGTATAAGTTAATAGATAAATGTTACATTATGAAATATGACGGCGTTGTTCCTATTAAGCATGACTACGGGTGTGTTTTAGTGTCAACTGTTTAAATCGAAAGTATTAAAGTGTTTCATCGACACATTCTATCAATCATCAGAAGCGTATCGATATAAAGATGCCAAAGGAGCTATTTGCGTGAACGCACGCGCATGTGGCTCCGTGTAAGTTTCGCTTACTTTGCTGCCAACTGCCATTTGCCACCAGAAATACCAAAGGTACTGCCACAGTTGAATGCAAGCCAGCCCCACCTGTAATGAAAGGTTAGTGTTATTAGAATAAAATATAGATAATACATGACCTAATCTAGACTTCTGTAGTGGGTGAGTGAGTTCTGTTTAACGCCGCTTTTAACAGTATTCCTGTCATATCACGGCGTGTCAGCTTAATGTGGGAGGAAAGCCCGAAGTGATGCAGGTCTTAGACGTTTACCACTTCGGTGAAACTCACGAGCACGGTTATGGTGCTGACAAACCTAGAAACATAATCGGGGCGAACCGGGATTCGAACCCACAATAATAGGTTTCTGGCGTGCCAAAGGGGCGCAAATCTGCACAGCGAATTGCGGCGCCTTAGACGACTGGGCCACCCGTGCCCCCTAGACTACTGTAATGTGCATGGGGGTATTTCTGAAATAATCAGTGCATTCTATTTTTTCAGATGACCCTTTCAAGGAAATGCCATACACCCAATATGTTTGAGTTGTTTTTACACTCAGCATGTTTTGATGTATATGAATATAATTTCCTTATTGAAGTACTGTTTGATCTATTGCAGTGTTAATTTCTGGATACTGTAGACACTTTGAAGATAGTGTTCTATGTACAGTGCTGTAAAATGTTTATGCATGTGGTATTTCTTCTTGTCATTCCATTTGATGGGACATAGTTTTGAAAGACTCTGACATTGGTGTTTGAATTACAATGCACATATATTAGATATACACATACACATACACCCATCGTATATGTGTTCTTACGTGCAATGACATGTATCTATTCATATAATTTTCACTGCCATTTTGCCTTTTATGCCCAAAGGAATCTGTTTCATCGGATAAAGGAGGTTATTTTCTGGCCTTGACGTTTTATATTTCCTTGCATACACCCGTTAACAAATAATATAAAGCTTCACGTTCCCACACATGAGGATGCTCCGTATCACAAATGTTAATTAGGAGATCGCCCTAACGTAAAGCATATATCAATATGGATGGGCTTTATTGATTTTGTATCCGCAATCAACGTAATTAGGTTTGTTAGACGTGGGGGGAAAGCCCTTGGAAATAAAGCGTACTAAATGTATTAATGTACTAATAGGTTTGCAGTAGGGCTTAATGACATGTCGACCTGCGAGTTCGGTACAAATGCAGGAAACCAAACCACGCGTTGTGGAAATGTAAACATGAAACACTTAAGGTTGAAATGTGTGTGTGTGTGTGTGTGTGTGTGTGTGTGTGTGTGTGTGTGTGTGTGTGTGTGTCTGTATGTACATGTATGTCTACTTGCACCAATCCGGACTAATGCCAATTTTATAGTGCTAGCCCACTGTGATACCAAGCCGCAGTTTAAAATTAATACCCCAATCAGAGACCCCGAGCTCCAGACAGAGGAACAAAAAGTACCATCTTTTAACGTCGTTTGCTATGACGCAGTCATTGATCAATCAATCTTTATCTCGTACTCAAGAGGCCACAGGCCTTTAGTACATAATACAATTCAACATAATTAATCATTACAATAGAACATCAAATTGAAATAAATTGTCTCCCACATATACACAGTAAAAAAAGTGTTGCCCCCCCCCCCCTATACTTTTTCATGGAGGGGTGTTTTGAAAGGGTGTAAAGATAACCGAATTAATATTATAACCAGGATTTCGTGTATACCAACAAACCAGTGTATTGTCTATACAATGAACTTAAATGGGGTATTCCATGACCTTATGGCATGTAATAATCTCATGCTGAACTTTTACGAAAAATGAACGAACAACGAAGACGCATTAAGTATGGTGACATCTCAATAATTTTTAGTGACCAAATTCATCCAATAGGGTAAGAATGTCATATGGAGATTTGACGAACACAGTAAGTCAATATCGAGAACTTCCACCAAGCACTTGGATCACAGCTTGAAGTCTTCGTCTCATACTCCTCACCAGACGTTGGAATCGCTCCATGGGCAGCTGTTGCCACTCCTCGTGTAATGCTGCTTCCAATTCACGCAAGTTCTGTGGAGGAGGGTCTCGACGATAAATCAGGCGTCCCAAAATGTCGCATACATGTTCCAGAGGATTCAGATCTGGACTCATTGCTGGCCATGGAATCTGCGTCAGAGCATTGTTGTGGATAACCTGGGTCACAGCTCGTGAACGATGTGGTCTGGCATTGTCATCCATGAATATCGGTCTGGTGGCCAGTGGATGATTGTCAAAATGGGGCACCACAACTGGATTCAGCACCTCTTGGATGTAGCGCTCCCCTGTCAAGTTGCCTCGTATGGTCACTAAATCAAGCTTACAATCAAATGAGAAGCATCCCCAGACCATAACAGATCCACCTCCATATGGTACAGTTGGCATGATGTTTCTTGCAGTATAAGCTGTTCCAGGACGCCTCCATACTCTCACTCTGCCATCCACAACATGCAGAAGGAACCTGCTTTCGTCCGACCAGTGGACTCTTCTCCAGGACCTCAAGTTCCAGTTCTGTCTCAGTCTACACCAGGCTAGACGTAGTCGTTTGTGGTTGTCTGTGAGTTTAGGTCGCTTGATAACCCTTCTGGACTTCAACCCTGCAGCTTTAAGACGATTTCTCACGGTCTGGGTACTGAACTGTTGACGAGGAAGCCAAAGACGTTTCAAGGTTGTGCTTGTAGCAAATGGATGACGCCTTACCACCCTCAACAACGCTCTGTCATCTCTAATTGTGGTCTTACGTGGTCTGCCAGAGGGTCTGCGATTCCTTACATCATTAGTTTGTGCGTGTTTTCTGACCAAACGGCTTATTGTTGAGTAGTGATGTCCGGTTCTTCTGCCAATCTCCTTGAACGAAAGACCTGCTCCATGAAGGCCAATAATCTGCCACTTGACTGCTTCTGACAATCGTCTACCCGGCATTGTGGGTTACAATAAACTGGGCTGTCAGAGAACATCTTTTATAGGCGATGTTGAGCTTAAGAAGATACTGCAATCTGCAAATGTCATGCACCATGCAATTCACGTGCTGATTGCTACGTTTTGGTGATCATCTTCCCTCCGAAAACATTACACATTTAACATCAGATCCCCAAGGAATACCTACCATTAAAACCAGAGTCGGGCGTTTTAAATGTTGTGATGTATCAAACGTATTAATGTGGGGATGCAACACTTTTTTTACTGTGTATATATACATCATGACAACCATAAATATGCTCATTTTATTCTGGCATAGATAGTATTTAATTAGCAGTTAAGGAAGTGATACTCGTCTTCTAATTCATTTAAGTTACACATGTTACATTTTCTTTGTTCTCGTGGGGTATTAATATATGTGCCTGTTGCAATATGTAGATCATGCGACATGCAACGAAACCGTGCCAATGCTTTTCTATATTTTGGTATGGTAATATCAACGAGATAGCATTCTCTATAAATGTAAGATTTAAACAGTTTATAATAAAAGTGTTTATCCGATAATGCTAATGAAACATATCATGATTGTAAATAAATATCTTTTAGTCTTTGTTTCAGTGACTGGATAAACTCAGCAGTATTATTAACCCGTTGATCATACCAAACATTACCGAAACCAGATTCAAATAAAAGTTCTCTAACACCAGTTGCCCAGTTTCTTTTACCATTTGAATCAAACAAAAATAACATATTATAACACTTCTTTTTAAATCTATACAAAGGCATATTTAAAATTCTTAACCAATATTTGATAACTTTCATATATGCAAAAATATACAGTTGATAGCGACCACAATCACCATAAACCATAACCCCGTGTGTATTAACTTTAACACCTAAATATTTCTTACATGCATACAAGTGAATCTTTTCTATAGCATCTACTTTTGAGAGTCCCCAAATCTCTGAACAATACAATAAAATTGGACTTTTTTTTACATCAAAAATTTTGAAAAGTGTATTATAATCAAAGTTTAGACCACATGCATTTCATTGTATACCAATGAATACCTTTTGAGCTTGTAAGGATGCTTGGCTTACATGATACTGTCCACGAAAGACGGTTAGTAAAATACACTCCTAAATATTTATAAAAACTTGTAATCTCCAATTGGTTACCTTTATAGTACCATTTTTCATATTTTGATAAATTACCGCCGTTTTTAAATACAACAATTTTTGTTTTATTTCTATTTACATTCAATTTCCATTCATCACAATACTTTATTAATTTGTGACTGTAGACCTTCAATAGTACTTGAAAATAGTGCAATATCGTCTGCAAACAAAAGTAAAAACAATTGTATTTCCTCTGGATGTAGTTGAATTCCATAGGAACAGTTATTAGATAATTTGCATTGCAAATTCATTGATGAAAAACGAAAACAGGAACGGGCTTAAGATACAACCCTGTGGTACTCCTAAATGACTTGAAAATGTAGGAGAAATAACTTGGTTATTTCTAACACAGACTTTTATATTTTCATAAATGCTACCTAACAATTTATTCATTTTAGAACTTAATCCATGAGTCTTCAAAAGATTCCAAAGTTTATTTCTTTGCACATATCCTTCTCTGAATCCAGCTTGTGACTAATAAATTGTGTTCATTGTACTAGCCCAATACACTTATCTTTTATTAATAATAAAAGAAAATATCTTGCTAAAAATGCTCAAAAGAGTTATACCCCTATAATTATCAGTGTTGTTTATATCCCCGCTCTTATGGAGAGGTACAGTACTTATTCCCACCGACCATGAATTCGGAAAAGTTCCGTTTTCTAAAATGACATTAAATATTAGTTCAAGATATGGTACTAACAGGTTTGCTGAATGTTTGTAAAATTCAGGCATTAAATTATCAATGCCAGATGATTCATTGCACTTAAGTTGTCGGATGCTTTCTAAATTTTTTTCTCTCGTAATTGGGGAATCAAGAATATCAGCTACAATGTCATCAGTTTCGTCGTTGTTATCATCCTCATTTACATTATCATTACATTCTAAAAATGACGCTTTCTCATTCTGATGTGACACTATACATATTTTTGAAATGACAATACCAGTCATCAATACTTATGTTATTCGTGTTTTTGGTGGGTTTTTTTGTATTCATGCTTTTAATTCTGACAAAAACAGTTTTGAATTATTTATATTTTTCTCTAACCTTTGTTTCCTCTCCATTAAATATTTATTTTGTTTATATTTACAGATGGCAGTATATTTGTTTCTAGCGGCATGATATTCTTTTAGGTTATTTTCAATTTTGCAATTTCTAAATCTATTTAAATATTTAAATCTTTCTTTTTTAAGCATTTCACACTCGTTATCAAACCATGGATTTCCTTTCACCCTTTCTCTAACTCGACTTACTTTTCGTTTCATATCACTAGCGGCTACACATAGAGCATCTGCAATAGCATTTACACTTTTTTTATATCAGAAAATACAAAATCGACACATTTATCTAGAAGCTTTTGGATATCGTCTGTAAGTAAATTCTCCCTGAA
This sequence comes from Haliotis rufescens, assembly GCF_023055435.1. NCBI lineage: Eukaryota > Metazoa > Mollusca > Gastropoda > Lepetellida > Haliotidae > Haliotis > Haliotis rufescens. The sequence goes on along the minus strand of NW_025963779.1, from coordinate 50,394,361 downwards.
TGTGTTTAACATACTATCATCCCAAGCAAACTTATAGCTATTAATTGCGCTTGCGCTATTATTAGGTGAATTTCGGGTTCTATTACAACTCCTTAGCTTAATGCAAAGGGGTAGGTGGTCAGATTCGGTTCTAGACTAAATTTCAAATCAACTATAAAATCAAACCCGGACCTTCCTCTCTCCGGGCGGACGCTATACCTCAAGACCATGGAGACCAGGGAGGCGGTCGAAAGTGTACTTTTCCTTGACAAAGTCTTTACATTGACTTCTCTTATAATTTGAATGTGAATATTTACACGATATTCCATGAGACGAGGGGTCGGTCACATGATCGATATACTGGTATTCATAAGCGTAACTATCATTTGAAATTCAATGTTCTTAAGTTTTTTTACGAGGCGGTATTCTAGAAATTCCTCATTCTCTGGGAATAACCTGTGATGAATAAATACAGAACCGTTGATTATGATCATTTAGACAATTTAACACAGCTCTTTTTTAGCAAACATCAGTCAGAGTGTTTTGACTGTATGCCCGTGAGATCCCCCCTACGACCCATCCTTTTGAACAAAAGGAAAATAGATGTAGCAATCTAGGCTTCGTGAGCACCTATTCTCTATGGTCACCTCGATCGTGTCGGGTATGCATTTCTCTTCACGCGCGCGTGTTTGACGTAGATCTTAACAGTCTATTTGCTACGCCTGAATGACTAAGGTGAGGTGAGCTGAAATTTGGTTTAACGTCGCCTCCAAGATTATTGCACTTATATAGCGATGTGCATGCACGTGTGTGGCTGCTTGTACTAGTCCGGACTGATGCCGATTATGGTGCTAGCGCACTGAGATGATCATGAGATGCCAACATTCAGTAACATTGTTAAAATTCGTCATCTCATGACATCAGATACAGCCGACAGACTTGCTCGAAGTCTTGTTCTCTCAAGGCTGAACTATTGTAATAATAGTAATATTGTAATGTAATATGCAGTCTCTCGTTTGGACTGCAATAAATCGTAGCCCGTATCATAGCTTTAATGTCTAAATATCAACATATCACCTGAGTTCCTTACATTGACTACCTGTAAAGGCCAGGATAGAGTACATGCATCTTCTTGTGGCGTTTCAATGCCAGCCTGGAATTTCTTCCGACAACCTCGTGGAGCCCATCAGCTTTTACATACCACCCACAAGCCTTCGATCAGAGCAACAACACCTACTGATTGTGGTTAAGACAAACCCGAAGTCCTAAAGTCACAATACATTCGCCTATGCAGCAACTACTCTTTAGAATTTTCTCCCTGTCGACATCCAGCAGTTTCCCTTCCTGGCCTTTTTCAAATCAGTCCTGAACAACCATCTCTTCAGACGTCACTACTTCCCATTCCCCCCTGTTCTTACTCGCTAACTGTGCTTTCGTGTTTTATGTAGCCCTTAGACCATGCACACATGTGTGGATATGGCGTAATAGAAATCTCCATTATTATTATCATTGTAAGTATAACACGTCAGCGAACAGCCAGTCTCGATTATCCACCGAAACGCATTCCATCGGACTAAAATCAACATAGTGGGGAACATTATATGAATGGATACCCAAACATCAGTGATGACACCAGGTGGAAAGGGTTAGCATGTCCTACCCCACTGGTAGTACCAGCCACTCACCCAATTTGAACAAAAAACGTATATGTAAAAAGGATGTAAGAAAGTACATCCTTCGAGGTACCAACAGAGATATACAAAATTAAGAATTGACATTGTGATCTCATTGATGTATGAATCTTCAAATAGTTAGGGACAAACTGTATGTGGCGAAGCGAAATGGTGTTTAAGGATAGTTCACTCATACAGCCGACAAGTCTTTGTATTATCCTCTTAATGTCAAACGCAAGGCAGGGTAACAACAAGTACAATCTTTTTACGTTTTATGGTATGACGCTCCATCCACTTACACCGCGGATGCAGTCCAAACTGTATGTACGTCGGAGCTTATTCTTTATATATAGTTTGGAATCACGCAACGATCGTTAAAATACTGTATGTGAGACCACACTGATGTATCGATACGAAAATCCCGATTCTGCTCATATATCCACCAGAGAGATGTGACAAGACACAAGGTTTTCCATGCTATACCAATCACGATACGACTCGTTTAATTGGCATAATGGCAATTAATAGCATTTCATCTGTTGATGTATTGTGTAGCTCAACAGTCACGACAATTAGTTAAAACACTTTCTGCTGGAACATATAATTGAAAACAGATATTTCCAATCTATATATAAATGAGGAAGCTATGTCAATAGGTACATACTGTGTAAATACCACATGGGTGTGGGGGTGAAGAATATATATGTTCAGGCCATGAAGATATAACCGTAAACACATTAAACTCCCATTGGGTTTTGCGACTGTTTCACAAATGGATGTTGATACAAAAAATGTCATACAAAGTTTGACACGCTATTTCATCATGTAAATTGAAACAACACGGTTACCTGGCATTTCCTTGGACATCACATCCAAACAGAAAGCCGTTGACGTTTTCTTTAGAAACCATGCCATAAAAGAAAAATTGATCAATGTAAATTATTTACACAGACTTAGTTCACGAGCATAAGCTTTGTATAGCTTTGTGTAGGTATAAGTATGGTACACAACGGTCGCCTGAGAACAAAGATGGACATTAATTGTCTTTCCCAGACAGTTCTTTTATCGTGTTCTCCGAACCAGTGTTATTGCCTATTGCAAACAACTGACTCCTTCTTTCAGCATTGTTCGTGTGTATAGCTTACACTAAATCTCATTTCAAGCTATTAACTTAAAGGATACATGAAACGAAGCGTAATGCGTTTTCAGTTTAACTTACAATAATTTGGAGTCATTAAAGCCCGTATTCAATTTTGTCAGTATTCAGCCAAAGACACTACACGTGGGCCATACACGCATTCATAGTTTGTTTCTTTTATTTTAAATCGATTTGAGAAATTAGACCTTTATATTTTAAATGAAACATGAAACCACATTCTGAAATATGATTGTTTAATCCGATCAAGAAATTTAAGCTGATAAAATTCTTTCTCTACGGTCATAAAACCCATTAATAATCAAAACTAGAAACGTTCGTATATATCAAATCTGGTACTCATAATGATATTAGTTTTCAAACGGAAACAACAGCGTATATCAAACCTCACAGAACATGTATCATCGTTCTTCTCATCGTTCGTCCCAAATAAAATGTTGGCCAGTGAAAAATTGAACTGTAGAAGTGAAATAAGACAGTGTTTCTGAGAACATGGCATTAATAAGAAATACATGTATGTAGATTTTATACATTTTGTATTCAGTTGGGAATTTCTTTTTCCTCTGTATTAATATCGACAGCTCTATAATAGCCTCAAAGAATATTATAACATCTTTGTAACACAGGTCTCAAGAATAATTCCTGTCCATATCAGGTGTCCCGTTTTAGTATGTATTGCTTCTCAAGTCAGGTTCGAGGACAGGATTTCCACGATTATAATCCACAATTGTCATTGCTATACTGGATCTTGTGGATTTCACGCGTTCAAAAACGCCTGTGCCATCTATAATGGTATGCTATTAATTGGATAGAGTGAAATAATTAGACGACCACAATCAGTAGAACATATTATCGACTTCTTATACCTGTGATGGGCAATGTTAATACAACCCTATTCCAAATACCACAAAAAGGATCACTATAAACATTGAAAGGGAATACATCGTTTTCGAAAATATATAAATATACAATTTCAAAAGCCCCTTAGTATACACTACCTCTAATGTTGTAGCCGTTTCATCGAGACATTCTCACTCACAGTTGCAAACACCTTAGAATGTTTAGTTTGTTTGTTGGTTAACGCTGAACCAGACAATCCCAACATTGATGCCATGATCATCGATCAACGGAGTTGGTATTCGATGACATGCATCAACCAAGTCACTGAGTCGGACCACCGATCTCGTTAGTGGCATCTTACGACAAGCATGGGATGCTGAAGATCAATGTTACCCGGATCTTGAAGGGTCACTTATCATTGCTGAAGGTGTTTATCGATTTGAAGTAGCATATGCATTCATTGGATAACAATCGTAGAAACGCATCTCCAGTAACATTCGTTCAGCAAACAAACAGCCTCGACAAACTATATCACCAGGAGTTGAATGTTCAACCGTCAAATATGTTCATTAGAAAAACAATCTTGATTTAATCTGTGGCAAGTAGTGCTATAAGGGGCAGTGCTATTAATGACAGTATTAACGGGGCATAAAATAAGATTATTTTCAAAAAAAAAAGACTTTAAAACCTCACGCGTGGATGTAGATAAATAACTGACAATTTACTGACACATGCTTAAATCATTGAGCACATTAGCTAATGCCACCTAGGCCTGCAATACGCTTTGTAGAAAACTTAATTGATCTTCTAAACTAATACCTTGCTTCAATTTCATTAATTAGAAAATAAAGTAGACATTGCAATGAGTTGCTTTGTCGCTGGCAATCAATGCCTCAATGTTTGCCATTAACTAGTTGTCATGGTGATACACACATAGCTACTGTGACTAGGCGTTGGTAAAGAACTGGGGGGGGGGGGGGGGTTGGGGGGTGGGGGGGGGGGCTGACATAAGCTAAATTACCAATTAGATGCTTCGGTTATATTGCCATGATGGTAAATCTCTGAATATCGATTTATCAGCTCTGCAGATGCCCTTTCCGTTACAATGGAAGCAAGGTAGTAACGTAAATAACGTCATATTGTATAGTGTCCCTAGATACACCTTTGTATCAAGATTTACAAAATCTTCAGTCATGACACATAAAGGAAACCTGAAAATAACGACCAGGTTGTCGTTGTTGAGAGGTTGTTGGAATATGAAAGGTGTACTGCACTTACACAAGTTCAATGGCTCTACTTTTTGTTGTTCCTGAATAAACGCGCACAGTTGAAGGAAGTTATTACGAATAATTAGTCTTCACTTTATTCAGTACTTGTAGGCCACGGGACTTTATGTACAAACGAAATACAATTTAGGTGCAAACAGTATAAAATACAACACATTCCTTTGCATTTTTTTGTTGAAAAAACAGTTTTAACATAATTGCATATTATCAAAGTTGGCGTATTTGTGTTCTTACAGCATTGGGGTAAAAACAAATACTTTTCTGTATTCATATTGGTAATAGGGTCTTGCGATGACAGTAGTGTATTAAACTTCAGAATATTTGGAAAGATGTAAAAACTTTGCCTCAGATGGCTATAACATAGAAAATATTTAAAAAGTGCAATCATTTTTTATATGGTTTAGGTTACAAAATTTACATTTTCTAAATTCACAAGGAATATTGAACTAAACCCAAAACGAGTCCTGATTTTTATTTACAGTTATACTACTCAAATAGTTCTCACATGAAATGGATGTTTTAAACTGTGCAAAATAAGCCATTTGGGTTTTTTCGCATAACTTACCATGCCAAACCCGAAAAAAGGTTTTAACCGCTGACGTAACATATTTAAAAACGCGGTTTTATTACCACATGTTTGAAAGTACCAGACATCTCTAAATCTTAATCTGAAAGTAACAGATTTAAGTTTCGTTACCCAATTTACGTGGCCTTGTTCATCGTACAACTGCAGCATATTGTAACATTTTTGGTGTATACGAGATTCCTGCATATTATAAAGAGACAGCCAATATTTGACACATTTCAAAACAGCGAGCGACTGAATAGAACATCTGCCATACTCGGTTGTATGTCACTGAACCCCCAAATTACAGCCCCGTATAAAAGTATTGGTGTTATCTTTGTATCAAAACATTTTAAGTAAAAGTGAGGCGAGTATGGTTTCAAGGACCATGAACACCTTTCTTGCCTCAATTGGAATATTATTTAAGCATTCGATCTCAGTAAGCTATTGCTAAAATACAAGCCAAGATAACTGTATCCAGTAACTACTTCATACGCATTTCCATCATAATACCATTTTTTCATAACGTGATAAACCTCCCCTATTTTTGAAAAACAACTAGTTTTGTTTTCGATAGATTGACTGGCATTTCCGATTTACAACAGTCATCATGTTAGATATTCAACTTCATTTGTACACAGTAAGGTCATCCGCTAATAGAAGTAGAAAAATATAAATAAATTCCGGATGTAACTTAACACCAAAACGACAGTTTTGTCTCAAAATGTTGTTGTCAAAATGAGGGACTACCACTGGACGAAGAACGGCATCTTGGTATTGTTGGCCATTCAGGTTTCAACGAATTGTCACCAGCGGAAGTTTGCAGCCGAAGGAAACACAAACCCATATCGTGACAGACCCCCGCCACATGCTAAGGTTTTCTGGATGTTCCTTGGTGCAAAACGAGTGTTACGCTGCCTCCAAACACGTATTCGACCATCAACAGTTCGTAGCAGCATTCGACACTCGTCAGACCAATGGATCCCTCTCCAGTTGGCCAAGTTCCAGCGACTACGGGCACGAAACCATATCAGACGATTCCGCATGTGCCTCTCAGTCAGTTGAGGACGTTTTACTGGTCTTCTGGCGTTATAACCAGCCGCTCTGAGGCGAAGCATTACGGTCATCGTCGAGAGTCTCTGATAGGTAATCCACTGCAGTCTTAAATCACACAGGAGCAAAATGCAACCACGTGTCTGAAACTTGAATTTCACTATTTATAGGGTAGGGGAACTGCAGCAACACGTAAAGCACGCTTTCCTCGTGGTATCTGGACAAATTTGAGTTCATGAAACTATGGAAGCCTAATTCAGTCATACATCATCATATTTCGTATTTCTGATTCCCACACGTGAAATCAAGAGACTATGAATATGGCGGCGCTTAACTTTTGTGCATGTGTATATATCAATAGGGTTGGGTCGTTGCAATCGTCCACACATACATTTTATGATGTCCCAGAAACGTGTAGAGTCTACCGCTGCTGCATTTTCTAGGTCACTCCTTTTACATTGTGCAAACTGGTCCTTCTTGATTCCACACAGTTATCTGTATTCATTGCAAACTTTGTTTTACTTAATAAGGTATGAGTTATCTTTAGTTATTTCTGAACGCATTACATAATGGCACCGTTCATGTTTTTTACAGAGACATTCATCATCATCGGGGTACATGTCACTCGATGCCAAACCATAATGTTTCACACTACTCCCTAAATGCCCAATAGGAGGCACTGGCCCAGTCGTCTGAGGCGCCCCGATTCGCTGTGCAGAGTTGCGTCCCTTGGGTACGCCAGAAACCTATGATTCTAGTTTCGAATCCCGGTTCGCCCCGATTATGTTTCTAGGTTTGTCAGCACCATACCCGTACTTGTTGGTTTCACCGAAGTGGTAAACGTCTAAGGCCTGCATCACTTCGGGCTTTCCTCCCACATTAAACTGACATTAAGCCGTGATATAACTGGAATACTGTTAAAATGGCGTTAAACCCAACTCACTCACTCACTAAATGACCAATAAATGTTCAGTCACCGATTTGATAGTCAGTCCCAAATCTTCCATTCACAATATGTATGTTCAGAATTGAACACATTTCCAAAAGAGTTTTTCCAAAGTAAATTATCACATGAATATCTTTCCATCTCAAATTGTGTAAAAACATCTATTAAGTAATTATTACTTTCAACATGGTGAATAACATCGCTCTCCACATAGTCACACCGGTTCTACTGTTCATGTACAATGGACCTGTGAAGATCCGGGGCAGATCAGAATAGGTCTTCAGCAACCCATTCTTGCCATAAAAGGCGACTATGCTTGTCGTAAGAGGCGACTAATATAACTGACTTGGTTGATGTATGTCCTCATATCCCAAATGCGTGGATCGATGCTCATGATGTCGACCACTGGATTGTCTGGTCAAGACTCGATTATTTACAGACCATCGTCATATAGCTGGAATATTGCTGAGTGCGGCGTTAAACAACAGGCAAACAAACAAACAAACAAACAAATCCAAGTACAATGCTAGAAATAGCCGGGTCTTCTTCCAGTGTACTCAATAATAAATACAACAAAATCTCTACCCCATTTTGTCTATCATTGTTATTATTACCAGGTCGATCTCTCCGACTGGATATATGTAAACACACATAATGTAGCGCTACTGAAACCAAACATACTCTTATCCAACAGAATAGTAATAGCATGTTATCTGTAGCGAAAATCAATAACACGTCTTACCAGTGAATACTTTATCAAAGGTATTCCTCCCGAATACCTCCCGAACATGGACCTTTTACGAATTATGCATATTACGAATAATTGCAAGAAACCGAGCAAAAACAATAAAAACGGGAACATAGCAAAATCCTATATTTCAAATAAAACTTTGTTTATAATAATATTTTACATTAAGGGGCGATATGTACGATATTAGCCCTTAATGTAAAAAAAATATTTTTTACATTAAGGGTTACGGGTTGTTACTCTTAATGTAAAAACGTAACCCTTAATGTAAATTTGTTTACATTAAGAGTAATTTTTAGATTAAGGGTTGTAACAATGTATAAATGTTTGCTTTTTGTCTTGTAAATCGATTAGCTACCAGCCTCAAAAATGCATTGTATCAAACATGCATGTACAGTTTTGTCTCACATGCAATAAAGGTTCGTGTTAATGTACCTTATGTAAATAGTATATATACGAAACTTTTGTTTTGATCATAAACCCAGGGTTCAAGGTGAATACTGATACAGAATACAGTTGCAAGCTTGTTCTTCAGTCAGTCACCCCCTGTGAGGAGTCATGAATGCAACATTGTATCTAAGTGACATGAAAATCAAAGGGGAAGCGAATTGTGTTTGAAAAGAAACATTACAGACTGAACTATTGGACCGTCGGTGATAAACAAAACGTTCTAAATTCAAGCAATTGGCTGAACAAGCCTAACACATTTCGGATACCCGCAAACAGTGTGTGCGCCATGAAAATGACTTTCCTTCCTGTAACAGCCATTCGACTGCTTGTTCAATGTTATTGCTTTCATGTTTTCTGTCAATAATTGTTTATTAAAGTATGGAATTTCCTTCCAAAAGGTACCAAATACATATGTTGAATTCTACTATCATTAATGTTTATTTCAAACACAGTACTCACCATAACATGAAGGTTCCAACAATTGCATTGGCTGGACTGCACATGGGAAGAGGATCAGTTCCATGGTCATATCTACCAAGGCGTGGTTTTAGTAAAAGAGATGCCACAAGGCCAGAGGATCCACCCACCAGATGAACAACACCAGACCCTGCAAAATCCACCGATCCCATTTGCTTAAGAAAACCATCAGATCCCCATACCCAATGGGCAGGGAAACAGTACACAATAGTGTTGCAAAATGAAAACAATATGTAGCTTATCAGTTTAGTCCGCTCAGCCATGCAACCCGAAACAATGGTCGTAGCTGTGGTCGCGAAAGACAGCTGGAACACAAATGTTGAAAACACGATCCCCATATTTTCATCACTGGAGTCGACAAAGAAGTATCCGATCCCACAGAACGGATTTGTACCTTTGTCTTCGCCGAAACTAAATCCAAATCCATAGGCCCAATATGTCAGGCCACCGAACACAATGTCCACTACGTTTTTCACCATGATGTTGACCTCGTTTTTGCTTGACACGGCCCCAGCTTCCAGAAGTCCAAAACCTGCAAATAAAAAATAATGATCAAAAAGATATTTCAAATTACAATAATAAATGTGATTGAAAAGGCTGATTTGACGTACTCAATATATATTTATTGGACAGCTCTTCTTTCTCAATCACAATACTATGTTGACAATCTAAAAAAATAATAAAGATATTGTCAAACACTTTTGTGTCGAAGTTGAATGGACATTCGTAAATATCAACAAAAAGTGAACTTGGCATACATTTGCCAATAGGACCAAGCTTTTACTTCGAGACAAACGTAGTTCGATACATCAAAGTTCGATACAACAGTGCTTGACTGTATGCACATTTGTAGATTGAGAAAGGATTTCATACAATATTTTCAAAGCACGTATGATAATACATATTTTGCAGAAAACACGGCAGCGATCGAATATATGTGAGTGAACGACTTTAGTTTTCCGCCGCTTTGAACAGTTTTTCAGTTGAATCAAGGCGTGTCAACTTGATGTTGGAAGAAAGCCCCAGGCAGGCCTTAGGATTTTACCATTTTTTTTTTCGTAGGCGACTGTCGCGTCGTATTGGTTGCATGCCAATCATAGAATAGACGCCATAATGAGGTACACACATTGACACACACATGTATGCACGTCGCTGTATAAGTGCAATGGGGGCACGGGTGGCCCAGTCGTCTAAGGCGCCGCGATTCGCTGTGCACATTTGCGTCCCTTGGGCACGCCAGAAACCTATGATAATGGGTTCGAATCCCGGTTCGCCCCGATTATGTTTATAGGTTTGTCAGCACCATACCCGTGCTCGTGGGTTTCACCGAAGTGGTAAACGTCCGAGACCTGCATCACTTCGGGCTTTCCTCCCACATTAAGCTGACACGCCATGATATAACTGGAATACTGTTAAAAGCGGCGTTAAACCCAACTCTCTCACTCACTCACTCACAGTATAAGTGCAATTATCTTGAACGACGTCAAAACCAATTTCACCTCTAATCTTCTTGGTTGTCAATTTAATGTTTACATACGTTATACCTACACTGCACACTTAATTTGCTGCCTCTCATATATGCGAGTAAAGTATATTGACATACAGACAGCAAACTGTAATGTTTAAGTACATACAGAGACATACATGTACTACCTATTTCACTCCTTATCTCCGCTGAATTTGCATTTACTATTGTCTGGGTACAGTAAAAATGTCGGTTTCAAATTCAGTTCAACGCCTTCAAAACTACAGGTATACATTATACTTGTTTCTGAAGGCATATTCTACTTTCTATTGAGAGGTATTGTTGGTATATTGACCAGGATATTGATGAATTATTTCCGAACACCTCAAACACAAGGCTTCGAGGAACAAACATGGTTTGGTTTTGCAACAAATAATATTAGATCGTAACACAGAGATTCTGGATGACGATTTTGTATACCCCTTCATACCTGTCGATTAAGTGAATGGAAAACAATTGGCCATCGACGGACTTCTCTCAACACTTCCACATAATGTTTACAGCATATGAACATGCATCTATTAATATTCCCAAAGAACAATGTCCGAATAGATGGATTGCCTTTGAGAACGATATCGTGAAAATATTTGTCATACCAAATCATCGCTGGCCATATTGTTCTGACACAAACCCAGGAAATTCTAGATGGAGAATCAATGTGATATTTTCCCTTCCAACAGGAAGGCTTTGTCAGCTTGTCACTTTGTTTCCATCGACCCCAGACGGCGTGGCACGACGCTCATAATATAAATCACTGGTTTATCCGGTCCAGACACGAATATTTACAGGCCGAAGTCATACAGATGGAATGCGGCTTAAGACAACAAACACATTCCCAAAAGAGTACAAACAGTAATAGTAACATATGATGTGTTTGTGTGCATTAAACACAATCCTCAGTCCAATGTCTCAGTATTACGTATAACGATGGGTATTCTCATTATCTCATTGAGCAGTATAGTTTTCTCTTCACATATGTTGTTCCATTGCTTAGATTGCTTATTTACGAAACAAAAGTAACGTGACGTCACATCTGTGCATTATCATGAAAAATTAATCTGACGCGATCTATTGTGCAATTATGGACAGGCGTATATTAGCGAAACATCAAGGCCCCTCAAAGCCAGAATGAAAGAACACCAAAGCTCAGTCTGTTCAGGAAACTACAAGCCATCAACATCGAAAGACTCCAACCATCAATTAATCTTGATCAAGGCTATTGCATACCTCCTGCGTACCATCAACTCATCAAAGACCCCAATCAGTCATGACCCTTTTGTTTTATACTACTGGCTTCACCGGTTAAGATGTTTACCTTTTTGTGTACATAACAGGCTTCTCCACTCAAGTGTAACTACATCCCAGTTTACTGTTTAAACACTGCCTCACACCTGTATATTTGTATGTCAGCCATATTCTTCACATGACTTGCTTGATAACGGTGTTAGAACATAAACAGAAACGTCGCCATTAATTGTAATGAAGAAGTTGTTCATCCATGTATCTTATCCTTACTTAGTACTCCGCCTTCTGAACGCCTCTCAAAAAGCCAATTATAACTTAAGACATCACGTCATCAACATGACTTTGTAAAATGCCTTCCAATACTTTATTGACCAAGCTGCTGTCACTACTTTATTTTCGGGACGCCATGCTTTAATTTCATGGTCTCATGGATAGTGTAAAGACTAACCTACGTACTTGTCCGAGAATTAAGGACCAGCTGTCCCTTGTTAACAGTCATCGAAATTTCTTCACTCTGGACAGATAATATCAAACCATGTATACTCTAAAGGATTACAGTTTATTGTTTAAGAGAAGCCCGAAAGTATTTGGAACCGATTGTAGCTGATCCTTCTGAGCTTTTTGGATATTATATTACAAAAGGGGATATTAGATTTTTTGCTAGTGTGACTTCTGTCACATGTAAACTACCGTGTTGTGTTGGTGACTTCGAATGCTTCTATAAACAAAACAAATAATAATAATAATAATAATAATAATAATAATAATAGTGTATACGAAAATATAAAACCACCATTTTTGTGTTTCATTACACCCGATTGCCTGAAAAATGTAATATTAGAAAGTCTAAATCTAATACGGCGCCAGAGCCTGATGGTATTTGAACTCTCCCCATGTGTTCAAACACCATTACTTCACTGTTTTAATTCTGTTGTGGATACGGGGGATGTTCCGCCTTGGTTGTGCAAAGGTTGAACAAACTTCTCCCAAATAAAGGTGATTTGACTGATCCCCAAAACGTCCGCCCTATTACTTGTCTGAACACAAAACAAAATATTTACAGGGTGTCTCACAGATATTGTGTCATCATACTGCGCATCCAATGACATTATTTACATGGAGCAGAAAGGAGCCAGAAAGGAATGTTGAGGTTGTAAAGATCAACTACTAGTTCAGAAAATGATCCTTGGAGAGGCTAAAACTTACTACCGTAACCCCTCAATGTGTTGGGAAGACTACAGAAAAGCTTATGATTCCGTACCTCACGAATGGATTTTGAGGTCACTGGAATGTATTGAGCTCACCGCGAGTGACTTCTTGTTTTTCCCAAGTCTTCAATGATTTGCTGGTCAACTCAACTCAGGGGCAGGTGGTGACTTCGGAACCCATTTCTATTAGAAAAGGAATATTTCAGGGCGATTCTTTTAGTCCTTTGCTTTTCTGATTGTCACGAAACCCTTTTAGCTTTTTGCTCAGCCAAGAGGAGGGTTATCACCGGGACCTCCTCAGCACCGGCACCTTTACATGGATGTCCTTAAAGTTATTGCCAATGGAGGACCCGCAGTCAAAAAACAGATTCTGCTTGTCGAGTCCTTTTCTAATGATATCGGCATGACCTTTGGACACCACAAATGCAACATTCTTCATTTGAAAGGTGGAAAGGTAGAAGAGAGAGGGTCAGTCAGTTTACTTTGGGGAGGAGTTATTGACAATCTCGTGGAAGGTCAGGCCTACACGTATTTAGGGATGCAGATTAGGGACAGACTCCAGAATGCCAATATCAAGGAAAACCCTCGGACAGAGTACAAATGTAGGCTTAAGAAAAATCTTGAGTTCAGAGCTGAATGCTCGCAATAAAATTAAAGCCACAAATACTTAGTTGTACCCGTCCTTTCACATTCTTTTGGTATTGTTGATTGGACGAAACAAGAAATGTAGGGTATTGACACACACGAAGAATCATTGCAGACCCTGGGGATTCCTTCGCTAGGATGAGGTCGCCTGGCCTGAAAAGTGATACAGAAGGCCTTCTGTTTGCTGCTCGGGACCAGTCACTTACCACTCGAAACCGTCAATGTGCGATTTTGCATCAAAATGTAAATATGAGATGTTGATTATGTTATGTATTTAATGAGACTGCCCGACACATTGTCAGTGGATGCCCAGCATTGGCACAAACACAGTATCTTAAGTGACATGATGGGGTGGCTCGATCATTTCATTACCGTTTTCGCCATGCTTGTGGTTTTGACAAAGAGGTCCATCCATAGTACGACCCAGAACGTATAGAGTGCGTCATGGAAAATGAGAAAATGCAAAATTCTTAAAATAGGCCCGTATACAGCCTCAGAGGTATTCAGGCCAACAAACCTGATCTTGTCCTTTTTGATAAATTCAATGAAATTATTTATATCATTGAATTTTCTGTCCCTTTTGACACTAATGCGATTGACAAGATTCAGGAAAAACTTTGCAAATAGGCGGACCTCGCTTTCGAAATGTCATGCTTGCATCCCAAGTACCAAATTGTCCGACACCCCATTGTTCTCGGTGCCTTAGGTTTGTTACCTCCCAATCTGTTGACTGGCATTGGGAGAGTACATGGGTTTGCTACCAGGAATACAGCCCTTCTGACAATCTGGGTAATTCAAGACTGCAGTTTTGGGGAGTCTTCACATTCTCCGAAAAGTCCTAGGTGGGTTGACTAGGTAGCGCGTCCTGGGAGAAGTCCCATTCGCTGTCTGGGCTGCGTGTAGAGGGGACAAAGGCCCTGAGCTGAGGAAGAGCTTAACCAGCCTGACTACTCTGCCAGGATCACCCAAACCCTATTTGCTGCATTTTAGTTTATTTCTATCTGTAAATAATAATTGAGTTTATGTACAGTGTGTTGAGAAGATCAGCAACCCTGCAGAGGCCTTCACTTTTATAAAGTCGGATGGCCTGAAAAGTTAAACAGAAGACTTTTTGTTTGCTGCTCAGGACAAGTCACTTCCCACTCGAAACCGTAAATGTGTGATTTTGCATGAAAATTTATATATGCAATGTAGATTATGCATGAATTGAATCGAACTGTGAGATGTTGCTGCAGTATGGTTAGGGCAACGGTTATGTCAGCAATACGCACACTCCGGCACCATCGAGCTGTTCGGCAACATTGAAGGGGTGAATAGAGAAGGGGATGGCCCAGTCGCACCATGATTTGTTTGCAGGCGTTGATATATTTTCCCGTCTCAAATACTTGAAGATGTTTAGTGGGATGGAATTATTTTCTGTGCACTTACTCAAAACCCTAATAGGTAATAGATAGACATAAACACCATTAAAGTAGCAATTAGGATTATCTGAGGCTCGTGAATATGTGTGATCCGATGGGGTAGAGTATCGGTAAATCTTCGTTGCTCGTTACCAGTGAGGACATACATATATGTGATCTATCGGCACAT
This sequence comes from Haliotis rufescens, assembly GCF_023055435.1. Taxonomy (NCBI): domain Eukaryota; kingdom Metazoa; phylum Mollusca; class Gastropoda; order Lepetellida; family Haliotidae; genus Haliotis; species Haliotis rufescens. The sequence continues at coordinate 50,378,975 of NW_025963779.1, read as the reverse complement.
TGGCAAGCCCAATAAAGCAACCTGCAGTATAAGTTAATCTCATTACATGGTCACGTATATTTATAAATTCACATAACTCATCTTGTAAAAGATGGAGTCTGTTTGAGAAAACGTTGTAAAATGGGATTGAATCCAGGAAATCTTAAACTAAATATAATTTGCTTGTTATCTTTTTCAATCTTACATGAGAGCCATTTCGTTGCTTCTCTCAAATTTAGCTGGCCACGCTGGTTTATTTATCACGAAAGTATTCAACGTCATCCATTATATCAAAACGTCATAGCATTGCCGCGTGACGTCATAACATGCTGGAGTAGCGTCATGTCTGTCTCACAACCAGAGAGGCAACGGACACGAACAGATAACTTTTATAACATTTGAAAACTCCGGCTAATCTGACTTAAAACAGATGCGTGTGCCGGAGGTATTAAATGTTTAAAGCTTCGGGCATCCAATACTCAATAACACACGCAATCAGACGTGGTGATTTGTTTGATTGATTCCTAATCTAGCCTCACCATGAATTGTCATATTCTCTTTCTACCATGACATTGATAAATGCTTGATTCTGATTGGTTAAAAAGAGATTTCCTTTTTTCAAATATATTAAGCCTTTTCACCAAAAACGTGTGTCCACGAAAACATTGTCCCAACTGAAGTGACAGCTCATCAAACTCGATGAAATTCATTTCAGAACACGCACAATTAAGAAAATCATACACGATCCACTATTTCTGGGACACAAATGTCTAAGTTCTCTCACTATTTGGCTTTGGATCCGTGACATCTTGAAATTAATAGGTCACACCATGCAGATTCCTCGTTTCAAAATATCCGGCTCGTCTGCAGCCTAAAAAGCGGCTGTTCAGTCATACTCAGTCACATTGGTAATCATATGGATGTACCAGCAGGCTCGATCAATCCCAGAAAATCTACCTGTTAATTATATAATGCTGAACCACATCATAGATCGGGGTTGTCATCTTGCTTCATTCTATAGCTCGTTACCGAGAATGTAAACACAAGATTGTCAGCCATTGACAGCTGTGAGGTGTGAGTAACCGTGATGTAGGTCAAGTTCTGCCATTGTTTACTGGTGGTTATTGCTAACTAACTAATAACACTTACACATGTTAAATGTATAATAGAATGTTAATTCATAAAGTTTGCTGTAGAAATATATAATCGTTTGGCATTTTAAAATCTTTTTCTATTACCCGTCACCCCTACAATAGAAATGATGGCATGTTCGATTTCCAAGAAATGACCTCTCTCCAAAATTCCGAGAAATGACAGTCAGTCCACAGTGTTCAACAGTTTGGTAGAAATTAAAACATCTCTCCTTGGACTACGTTTTGCGTGTTATTTGTCAACTTCTTTTGAAAAACTATGTGTTTTGAACACTTATTATGAACTACTCACGACTATTTTGTTTTTAATCTTGAACTTTAGTAATAATTGTTACATATATAACTACCTGTGACCTCTTTTCGGAATGTTCTTAGATTGCGGATCTGTGCACCTGTGTTATTACGCGTTGCAAGAGAGCGCCCTTTTCAAAGGTTGTTGCCGTCATGGTAGAATGGAGATAAACCTACTGTGTTTTGAAATTTGATGTAGTCCCACTGTAGAATAGATACCTCTTTATTATAACTTGGAACCTCGCGCTAAAGCGCTCGCAAAATTAAAATAAAGAGGTATCTATTCTACAGTGGGACAACATCAAATGTCGAAACACAGTAGGTTTATCTCCTAATTGTAAATAGCTCTGAAGTTAAATACAACTTGACTGCCAAAGGTATGGGCAGCATTGTGTCTGTTGTGTACAATACGGAAGTTTATTAAAAGATGTTTTATACACTGATAGCAACAATGCATAGTATTACGCTAATATATGTGGCATCCAGTCATGTTAGTATAAACAATATGCTGAGACCTTATTGACGATGTCTAGAATAAAATTTAATTAAATTTAATGAGTTTTTTTTTTTAGTATCTTAATACAACATAAAATCAGCTGCAAGTAGTCTTTTGTCTTAAACACTATACTATAATAAAACAAAAAGTAGTTTTGGATCATACCCAAGATGCTCTTTTTGACACTGATCAAACGCAAATAATTGTATGAATGTTGTTATATAATTGTAAGCTACCAACCTGACTGCATAGTAAATATGATGAAGGCGCTGGTGAGAATCCATGTCGCATCGTCCCATGTGATGGGACCGTTGGCATTCACACCAGAAGGGGACAGCGTACTCGGGAATTGCGTCGTGTTGTTGCTCATTTTGGGACCCACTGTCTTCACGCGGTTGCAGCGTTTATCAACACACCTTTGACAGCCATCATCAACATAGGTGCTATAACTGAACCGCCTGTCCCGGTCGAGTTGTCTGCCAGTTCCGTGACTGGGAGCGTGTCATGAAGAAAGATCGATGAACTCACTGGCACTCGTCCTTGCTTTGTTACTTACACACCAAGGCATGTTCAGTTTGGCCTTGAGGTAATGTCTTACGTTAAACTTCACTATATACCCTACGCCAGTGTTTTTTCAATTAATTCTTCAAGGGACTCCATGTTCTATGTAAGATACGTTTCTAAGGTTTGTCTGGTGAGTGATACTAATAGGGCCTTTAGGATGTGTGTGTCTACATGTATATATGTTACAGGAAACAAGTATAATCAGTGATTAAGTCTAATAACGCGTCGCTGGATGATGGAGTGGGCTCTTCTAATGACTTGTCAGCATTGGAAACAGGAGATTCAATGGCCGAAAGTAGATCATCTTCTGACTGCAGTCGCTGAAAAACTTCATGTGGGAGGGTTGAAGATGCAAGGCCAGTCCGAGCATCAGATCCGAAGAGAGCTGCAAATAGTGAGGTTTTGATACCACTGTGGAGACTTGCATTCTTCTGAAACTGGACGAACTTAAGTCCTACAGTCCAATCACTGGTGTCATTGTCTCCAAGCCAAGCAACTAGAATGTCTTTAATGTCACAGTTAGCCCTCTCTACAGAACCTTGGCTTTGGGGATGTCGAGGCTTTCCGTTTTTATTACCGAGAGTACAGTACCATCAAATCTGTGAATAATAACCATTTTGTTGTGAACGAAGAGTCGTCTAAGACTCGGTGCAAAGTTGCGTCCCATATGCGTCCCGTACTGTTCCATGATCGTGGATTCGATATGATTATGGTTCTGGGTTTTTCGGCACCATATACGTTATCGTGGGTTTTGAAATGGTAAAGGTCTATATATCTGGCAACTGCATCACTGCGGGCTTTCCTCCTATGACGTCTTACCTACATGATATCCACATGAAAGATTACTTTCTATTCTGATCATAGTTTGTTTTGTTTGGTGCATAATTGTATGTTTGACATACACAGATGAAATGTCGTGTGTGGTTAATCTGCATCGACTTTTAATATTAAAAGTATGTTTATATGACTATTGCAATGTGACATAAAATATAAGCAATTATTCAGAGCTTTTTGTTCATGCATACATACCTAAGATACCCTGAACGTAATGATTATATACTTGAATATAATTATACATACCGTGTGGTGTGTAAGGTCAAACGTTAGAACAGGTATGCGAGATTCAACACACCTGCACCGGGTTTCAATTTCCTCCGTGGTCTAGTGGTAGAGCGTCTGCCCTAACCGAAGGTCGGGGATTCGATCATTCGATCATGCCAAATACGTTAAAAGATGGTATTTGTTGTTACCCTGCCTGGCGCTCGGCATAAAGGGACTAAAAGAATGACTGGTCGGCTCGGAGTGAGTATACTGTGTCTGAGTGGTGGTTTCATGTTACGGCATGGTATCTCAGTGGTTAACACTATAAAATCGGCATTAGTCCGGTGAGTGAATGAGTATGGTTTTACGCCGCTTCTAGCAATATTCCAGCAATATCACGGCGGGGGACACCAGAAAGGGGCTTCACACATTGTGCCGAAGTGGGGAATCGAACCCGGGTCTTCGGCGTGACAAGCGAACGCTTTAACCACCAGACTACCCCACCGCCCCTCATTAGTCCGGACTAGTACAAGCAGCCACACACCCACGTGCATGCACGTCGCTTTTTAAGTGCATTAATTTTGAACACTATGTTAAACCCCATTATAACTCACCTTCAATTGAGACACCAGTCATACAACAAATGCAAAGCGGTGTTCTCAAAACGGCGTAAAAATAGCTAACGTTTAAACTAATGATACTACATTTTCTCAATAATGTCGTTACTTGTTAAACTATGACTTCGTCTCTGGTCAGCTTTCACGACAGACAAACAGGCGACATGAACACACTAAATAATTCGAGGAAAGTATATTAGTAACTTTATGATAAATATATGCCCATGATTTCGACAATCATAACCTCCCCCAATATAGAAAATGTTCATTATCATATAATAAGAAACCATTGACCAAAATGGCGTTTCATACAATGGCAAAAACTTTATACTGTGTGTATGTCGGACCAGTGTGTATATTTGCCGTATACTGAATAAGGGCTGTGAGGGGTACAATAGTGAATGGATCACTGATATTCAGTGACCAGGATGTTCTTCAGTCTTGGTACCAACAATGTCTACAGGTATTTACAGTATTGTCACAACCCCTAGTGTAAAAGTACCTACACACGAGATCCTCGCGTTATTGGAATTATCCCATACTCTGCCAGGTTCAATACATTATGTACTAATCGATGGGTTCAGTGTATAAGGCAGCATCAATAATTCAAAACAACGCGCAATTGTATCAGATTGACCTCAGGTTAAGCATTTTCTTTGCTCAGAAATCACGTGCAAAATGTCCATAAATTTGCAATATTTACGCCCTTAACTTCTATCATCAACATAAAATTCAGAATATACGTATACATTGGCTGATACAGTATTGTTAAGAAACTGATTAAGCTATTGGTTGAAACATTTATCTTTACAGAATAACGTTTACCCGTAGTCCACGTCAGTGATTTTATGGGAAAAAGCGTCAAATTTTAACATAAACTTCCTGTATGTATACTGTACAAAAGAGTTAAGGATCACCAATACATTGGGGGATATTTTTTATAAAACTAACTGCTCAGTCTTCGCTACAAATATTCTTGATCCCTAATTTTGTGTCGTTCAGTAAATATCCAACTGCTCTTATATAATGTTACCTTAATGTTATCGAGTCATGCAGCCTGGCCATGGATCTCCCGTTGCTGGACATTGTTAAAGGTTATAGAATATGCTAATCAGACAGCTTTATGACTATTGAGTTTGTTGCATGTTATGTTCAGAAATTCCCATGAGTGCCATTCCAAATTGTTAACGCTAGTATTCAGCTTGTGAGGGAGCTATGTCGAGATCGATATGATATACAAGCTTAGTAACGCTTAAGTGATAATGACATGTACATTATGTATGCGTGTTTAACGCCCCACTCAGAATAACCCAGCGGTCTGTAAATTATCAAGCCTGGACCAGGCAATCCTGTGATTGGCATCATGAGCATGGATCCACACAATTAGGATACGACGACATGCATGAACAAGTGAATGACATTTTTAAATCATACTTCAGAACTAGAACACAATGTGGCTGACACGTTCTGAGGCTATGGATAGAAGTGCACTGTAAGGGGGCGAAGTCAGCAAGTGGTCAAAAGCGCCAGGTTAACAAGCGCCAGGTGCTGAGATCGTATCCCGCTAGTGACCAGGATGTTCTTCAGTCTTGGGACCAACAATGTCTACAGGTCTTTACTGCATTATGACTACCCGTAGTGTAAACGTACTTTCACCCTGTGCAATAAAAAGACACCACTCGTCCGACGGTAGATGACCAGATTGTGAAAACACGAACACGTACATCACCCGAAGCACACGTGTCAAAACGACATAGGGCAAGTGACATAGTTCAAATGTGCCTCTGTTCACCAGCAGGGAATGGGTATCCGATATCTGAGGTGGATGTGAAAACCCTCTTGTGGCCATAAGCAGCTTGAGATGCATACTTCCCAGGTATTTGAGAGTGGTAACTTGAATGCAAACAAATCGGGGAATAATTAAATTTTTATTATTTAAAAACAAACACATTTGAGTTGATACTAGTACCTGGATACGTGCGCTATATAAAATGTATAATATATATATTCATGGTACGACCCAGAATATGTAGAGGATGTTATGTAAAATGATAAATACATGTACAAACTTCTTTTGAATGTGCCCGTTTACAGCCTCAGACGTATCGAGGCCAACAAATCTGATTTTGTCCTTTGTGATAAATCCAATGAATTTTGACACTAATCTGATTGACAAGATTCAGGAAAAACATGGCAAATATGCAGACCCCGCTTTCGAAATTTCTAGCTTGCATCCCAAGTACCAAGTACCAAGTTGTCCGGCACGTCCGAAAAGTCCTGGGTGGGTTCGAAGAGACAGCGCTTCCTGTCCCATTATCTGTCTGGGCTGCGTGTAGAGGGGGCAAGGGCCCTGAGCTGATGATAAGCTGAGCTTCTTAAACTGAACTCCAACAGCCACCCATGCGGACATGCTGTCTGTCTCCTTTATTGTATGGCGCTCCTTATATACTCAACAACAAAAGTTCCTGTGACGCCAATATTTTAGTGTATTTTTCAAACAAGTAAAGTTTGGTTTTTAATATTGTAGTACATGTATGGCATCAAGTCGCAAAAACGCAACTGCTACAGAAAACATGCATTCCATGCAAAAGTTTACTTTTATGCAAGCCCCATGCATTTCACTACACAAGAATGGGTATAAAAATATGTGCATTAACGGGATTCCATATGCATTGTTTAGCATCGTGCTGACAACCACTCAGAAAAACACCAAAATTACGCAATTATTCAACATTACGAAATACCAGGCCTGTCTGTTTGAAGCAGGATGTCAATGTGATGTTGCAAGACAATTTAACGTCCACAGAAACACCATTTGCTGTTTCAACAGACGAATGCAGTCAGAGACCTCGGAGTGGCAGGCCACGCGTAACCAATAACCAACAAGACAACTGGATTCGAACAACACACCTACGAAATCGATTCCAGCCAGCAACAGTGACTGCAAGACGCATCCCTGGCCTTCGTCGAATATCTTCACAAACCGTACGTCATCGCCTCAGATGTGCAGGGATTGTCGCCAGAAGACCCGCCAGACATCCCATTTTGACAGGAAACCACCGTCAAGCACGTCTACAGTGGTGCAGACAGCGCCTCTATTCACTGGCGGGTCTCGTTTTCACCTCAGCCACAGCGATGGACGGATTCGACTGTACCGACGTCGAGATGAACGTTACGTCAATAATAGTGTCATGGAAGAAGATCGGTTCAGGGGCGGCAGCGTTATCGGTGGGATTACAGCAAGACAGAGGACCCGTTTGATAGTGGTAGAGGGAAATCTCAATGGACAACGCTACCGCGACGAGATCATCGGCCCTGTTGTTCTACCGTTTTTGCGTCGTCATGGCCCAGGCATTACCTTTCAACATGACAACGTCCGGACTCATATTGCTCGACTTGTTCAGGATTCTCTTCAACAAAACAACGTGAATGTCATCCCCTGGCCGGTTCGCTCCCCTGATCTCTCACCAATCGAGCACATGTGGGATGAGATTGATCGGCGCCTTCGACGTCAACCACGTGTTCCACAGACACTCCAGGAACTTCGAAACATGCTCCAGCAGATATGGACAGGTATCGAACAGGACTTTGTGCGATGCCTGGTCCATTCCATGAGACGAAGATGTGTTGCTTGCATCGCAACCAGATTGAGTGAGTGAGTGAGTTGGGTTTAACGCCGCTTTTAACAGTATTCCAGTTATATCACGGCGTGTCAGCTTAATGTGGGAGGAAAGCCCGAAGTGGTGCAGGTCTCAGACGTTTACCACTTCAGTGAAACCCAAGAGCACGGGCATGGTGCTGACAAACCTAGAAACATAATCGGGGCGAACCGGAATTCGACCCCACAATCATAGGTTTCTGGCGTGCCCAAGGGACGCAACTCTGCACAGCGAATCGCGGCGCCTTAAACGACTGGGCCGTGCCCCCGCATCGCAACCAGAGGTGGACACACACGCTATTGATTTGTAAATTGACATTTTGGCATGTTCATGTTTTTTATGAAATCAAGCATTTTCTGAAGTCAGTATGGCAAATAAACCATTTGAACACTTACAGGAGTCTTTTATCTGTTGCAAACTGAAATTGTTTCAGATTTGGTAAAAAACATTACTTTGCAATAAATCTTATTCAATGTAAACAGGAACTTTTGTTGTTCGGTATATTACGTTGCTACTGTAAAGCGACATTCGAGAGGGGGGAAGATACACTATGTCAATATGAATGATCGACACCTCACCATACGTCGCTTTTACAGTAGGTACAAACACTGCGTTCTTGCCGAGTGGTGGTTATCTCCACTAAGTCCGCACCATCTAAATAATGATGGACGGTGACTCGGCTCATACTATGATATATACGACGTCATTTGTAATTTTGAGCCTATAACTCCTTTACGTGTGAGTCGTGTACTATCTTACCATATAAAGAAACAACAAGAAAGTCGTGTTTATTCTATGTCGACAAGCAGTGTTATTGTCCGCGTATTCACAAATATTGTGTTAGCGTCCTGTTTCGAAACATCGAAAACTAAGTAAAGGAATGTCTGCTCATTTTATGGTGTGTTGATAAACAAGCGACGATCGTTTGATTCGGACGAGTTTGTTTATGGAATGGGCATCCTCTAAATCTATAGCTAGCCTGAAGTAGACATGCTGATTATCAAATTAAAGAGGAACTTGGCTCGAGCTAATTGGCAGTCCTATCTAGCAACTTTGGCTTTTTTTATCAGTCAACCTAGGATGTAGATTAATCAATTAATTAATAATAACAACATCTGAGTCTAGGATGGAAATTGGCACTAAGGCAAGGAGAATAGTCTTCCGTCTTCCCTAAAGGTGAATCTTTCAAATGCATCCGTGAACACATTATTGGTAGTTGTGCTAACAGTTACCACAATCACCACATGGAACAAGACAACCTGCCTTATTTAGTGAACAACGCGTATGTTGGGAGACAGAAGCCCGGTAGTTCTATTCCCTTGCCGCGTCATACCAAAAGACGTTAATAGATGGTACTTGTTGCTACTCTGCCTGGCGTTCGGCATTATATTAAGAGGCAAAAACAAGGACTCGCCGGTTCGGAGTGGGTATCCATGTTAACCCTCGGCATGGTATCTCAGTGGGCTAGCACTATAAGTTCGGCATAGATCGGGACTAGTACAAGCAGCCACTGACACACACACACACACACACACACACACACATACACACATGAACGACGCTATATGAGTGAAATATTATGGACGTGACGTTAAACCCCATTTTACTCACCTTACCATATGGAACAAGCGGTTTATACATCTCATGATAGATAAACACGTCAGAAAGGTATCTGACATATGCTTTATGAAGACCAATGCAAGACCATGTTTCTATAGATCTGCATGACGCTATTCGCGATACAGAATGTGATGTTTACCTTGATGTGAGTAGTGAAGTATTAGTGTACCGATGATAGTGAGCTGTCAGCTGTGTTGGCGTGATGTATCGTTGACATAGGTGCTAATGCTTGAAAATGCAATTTAAAACACTTTTTGTATTGGTTTATTTTGCGAAGATATTTTTTGTGTACCTTTAACAATTTCCCCTATATATTTAGCTCTCTGTATCAAATTGTCAGTGAGTTTACCTAGCTTTAAGATCTTTAATATCTTCAAAATAAATATCAAATATATGGTGAGATTTGAAATGTCTGTACAGAGACATATATCAAACAATATGACGGTAATGTTATGATGATGCTAGGATTATCGTATAGATAACAACATCATATCGACTTCATTGTGCGAATCCATTTTATTTGCATAACATATCTCATAATGTGCATATTCCATTGAATGTACAGTTACTACAATCTTGTTTTATCGGTTTATAAATCGGAGTGCTGGTGCGACGTCATTTCAAATGCAGATGTTATAGTATTTGTAAGAATAGTTTCAAATGCGAATGAGACAATAGCTGTGGGATACTGAAACAAATCCATTCCTGATCATGAACCGTGGAAAGCCATCGCGTGTTTGGCAAATTAACACAACAGTGTATCTCTGTCATTGTTACACGATATTTTATTTAAATATTCATTGAAATGCGAACATGCATATATATCTATTTGAAAGCTATGATATCTAGTCAGTTAAATCAATGTACTATTTTGCATTTTGTATGAACGTAATTTGACTCTTCGCTGAATCCTTTTACAGGTCCGATACGGTTATTAAAAGACAGAGCTTGAACTCCAGTGCTACAAACAATAAGAATGGTATTACTTTTGTTTGTAACAGCATAAACTATTCGACTGTCTGCAATGTATTTTCACGATGCCACTGAACAAGTTGTTTCATTGTATATGGTGCATGAGGTTGACAGGGAAAAGGTCTATTTCGAAGTGCTGTGCTGTGAACGTTATGACCGAGGTTTTGGTATGTACACATATGCTTTATTTTCTAAATCTATTGAGTGTAATAAGTGTAATACCATTTTCCTCCTCATCAATATTCTTGCATAAACTTTAAAACTAGGGGCATATTCAACGTTACTGATCTGGATTATGGTAAATATGAAGCGATTCCCAAATTAAAAGCAATTAGTTAACCAAGTAATATGTACGTAAAATAATTTAGTGTGAAACCAACAAATGATACACAATCAACACTTGTATCACAAAATTAACTAGGTTCACAAATCAATTCAAACCGCTACACAGCAATTCCATTGGCAGTACACAATAGAGTGGTAGTACAATATTCAATGGCAGTATAAAACTTGTTAGCAGTGAAAATGGCAATGACAAGAATAATAATCACCTCGCCGCAACGGTGGTCAAGCTCCCGAAATAGGCCTAGGCTACAAATCAAGGGTGTAATGTGATCCGGCACAGCTTCCGTCACTCTCTACACAGTGCCAGACCAGTCCAGTGTAGCTTGAACAGCACAGAATATTCCACATGTTTTTATAACGCTTGACATCAATCAATGCTATTCCGGAAGCATCTAACTTCCTCACCACTGCTTACATTAAATAGTACTACATTCCAGACAACTTATCATTGTACAAATACAATGCAATGAACTTCTACTGAATCTTAACAGAAACAATGTGATACAGTTACAATCATTGTTTAACCATAAATTACACTGCCATATAACTCGATGTTAACATGGCTATCGCGTTGCAACTGTGGCATGCTATCTGATCATGAGTGGGATAGCACTATAAATCCGGCGTAAGTCCAGGCTAGTAGCCGCCACACACTCGAGGTCGCGAGGTTAAACCCATGTTCACCAGTTCATTGGTGTGTAAACTGTTGTAGAGTTAGAGATCGTACGTTCATGTTATTTTGCCATGATGACTCTAAATTGGTTCATAACTAACATAAAGTGAAAATAAATTCTTAAAGTGAGTTATATCCCTGTTGTACCTCGAAAGTTATGTAAACAATTTCATGTAGTACGTTTGATGAGTTTAACCTACAGCCATACAACAAGCAGTAGATAGACCTATTTCCTCACTAATAATGACATGAACGTTGTTTTCTCAAATTGTTCTTCATTAAAATTTTGTGTCTAACTTTTTGCAACAAATGGATTAAAATAATATCATCAATAGATGAGAAATGTCTGTTAAGAACTACCACAATGATAGTGCATCGCAATTCATTTAGGACAGGACATAAAAAAGCCCGACGTTACCGTGAGATTTATTGAAAATGTATGATTTGTACAAAACATGTTTTGTGCCATCGTTAATATTCATAATACCCGATTGAAATCGTGTTTATTTCTGTAAAGGGACAAGCGGCCCATTATACAGTAAACTGTTAGCAGCATAATTCACAAAGAAAGATACTTCTAAAAGAACTTGACACGTTTTTCTTCAAAGCAAGGAGAGCCTATTTCGCAGAAATGGATGTTAAGTACTTCTATTGTTTTCTAATATATTTGCAGGTGAAAGATGAAAGTCAACTTAGTTTCAAAGTGCGTTGTGTTGGAGACACAGATGCAATGGATGTATGGGTTAAGAAGGATGAAGTCTTGACGAAAGTTGTCAAATCAACAGGGGAAGACAGGATTTCGTCGTTCGTATCAAAGTGTGCTGTACAGATAAAGAAAACACTCTGTCTTCAAAACAGAAACAAGAGTGTAGTCCGCATCACCGTTGATGTTGATCAGGACATATATAAATCAGTATTTGGGCATATCGGAAGTGACGTTACGGCAAGCGGGAATAAGTATACCATAGTCCCAGATAATTCTGAATTGGAACCCTACTTTGGTTCAGGATGGAACTTACGAATATTAAACAGAAGGGGAGACTTTATGTATGTCGTTCCTGGTACGTTTAAAGCCTGCTTGAAGAGTCATGCTCCAGTGAAAGAGTTCGTTCCAAGTTCACTAGGTCTCATTGAAAAATGGCTGTGGCAGGGCTTGTTTTGTGAGCTTGACTTCGTGCCAGGATTTGGCACAGGGCCCGACTATTTTCACCTCATGTGGTACTCTTTTGGCACGTTGGTGTGATGCACACAGACCCATAAATTGTACTGATAATTCATGTTATGTCTTTGTGGTCCTCTGGCACCGGATTGCTACGTATCATGAAATGAATGACGTTGTGCTACATATACCGATGTGTCATCAAATCCACACACTATAAGTTCCTGGTTTACATAACTATATCCCATTACTCTGGACACCGAAACCAGAAAACTGTGAGGGAACCGTCGGATAAAGATCTAATTCCTCAATTCGATTTTTTGCTGTTGCGCGACAACTGTTGTTAATCCGAAAATACGATAATCCGCAACATTTCAATAGAACGGCGCTGCCTATGGACACACTCACCGAGCCTCATGAGATATCTTACAATGACTTAGTATATAGGGAATCAAAGACCATTCACAGCCCACTCTGCGACAGTGACACATTCGCCTTGAATAATTGTTCAGTTTTAGGAAACATATAACATTGGATTTAAAGATGGGTTGGATTGTGGGGTTCCTTTTGAGTGATATGTGTATTCTTGTAAGCTGATGATTCATTCAAGTACATAAATTGAATTTTTAAAATCGGCATCCTTTATATTGTATTTTTGTTTTCCGCTTTTTAAAGTGGATGGATGATCTACAGAAATAGAAAACTCATCTCCCTTTAATACTGTTTTTCACTTCTTTCATTTCAATTAATCTTGAATTACCATAATAATAACGAATAAGAACATGCAAGATTCATTTCTTTCCAGTGGTCTCAAATATGTGTAGGTACTTAGCTTCGTACAAGATTTGTTTAGTTTGTTTGTTGTTTAACGCCGCACTCAGCAATATTCTAGGTACGTATGTACGTAGGTAGAAAGGCATATATAGGTAGGTACATGTAGGTAGGTAGGTACACGTAGATAGTCGGCACGTGTTAGCTGTTAGATAGGTGGTACATGTAGGGTTGTAGATAGGTGACGCATGTAGCTTGTTAGAAAGGTGGTGCGTGTAGGCTGGTAGATAGGTGGCACCTGTGGTCTGGTAGATAGGCGGCACATGTAGGCTGATAGATAGGTGGTACATGTAGCTTAAAAGATAGGTGGTGTATGTAGGTTAGTAGATAGGTGGTGTATGTAGGTTGGTAGATAGCCGGCACGTGTATCCTGGTAGATATGTGGTACATGTAGCCTGGTAGATAGGTTGGTAGTTTTCAACGCTACCTTGCCAGATCAACACAGAACTTTCCCAAAAGATCCCTCCCCAACTTTCGTAACTACTTAAACACTTGGTCTCTAGACAGTGGAACCAGTGATTGACAAGACTAAATTTGCTTATTTCGGTAGACTCTGTAGATGTAAAGCAGATTATTTTGTTAAAACACTATTTTACATCAGACTAGGATAGTATCTCAACAACTGTGTCTCAGATACATCTGTTGTACATGATTTGCTAGGCATTACTGAGAAGGACACGATCCCCCATTTCATAGAAACGTATCTCACTGTAGGGCATTTTCCACCAAATACAACATAGAAAGGAAACGGTAATAACACGGGAGCTCGTCTTGGAAGACAGAAATGGATAGAAATGGTGTCTACTCGCCTAGATCTGAAACGTTTTCATATGATACCAGCTCCACACAGATTGTGGAATATGTTTACAACATGTATAGCAGGCCAATATATGATCTAGTTAAACTAGGTATTTTACCCATAACAACTGGTATATGTATGATGTGTAGCAGGCCAATATATGCTCTAGTTAAACTAGGTATTTTACCTATAACAACTGATATCTGTATGACGTGTGAAGAAGAATGTAACGATGTTGTACTGCTCCAGTTAGTAAACTGTTACAGTCTGGTGCAAGAAAGAAATAACCTCTATCAGAAACTGTTTGATTTACTCGGCCTTCACCAATATCTTAAAATAGAAGATTGCACAGACAACGAAGTGAGAGTTTTGACACTACTTGGTGGCATTACGCATCTTGTAGAGGAGATGACACTCGATACATGGGCTCAATTGATAAGCATAGTCAGCAAAGAAATATGCTCATAGCAGCTGACGTCTATTCTCTATCTGTAACCTGACTATTTATATATCTGTTATCATGCATGTACATACTGATTAATTAACTTCCATGTTTGTACTCTCCGATATATACAAATGAAGGAAATAAAGATTATTCATTCATTCATTGTAGGTTTGTAGACAGGTGGTGCATGCAGGTTGGTAGATGGGTGGTATATGTAGGTAGGTGAGTAGATGTATGTAGGAAGGACGTAAAATACATGTAGTTAAGTAGGTAGGTACATGTTGGTGTGTACATGTAGGAAGGTACATACAGGTAGATAGGTAGGTACACACACACACACACACATACACACACACACACACACACACACACACACACACACACACACACACACACACACACACACGTCATGGTTCCAATGGTATTGACCTCGATAACGGTTTTCTATACCCAAATGTCGCTACAAACACCTTCGCAATCTATACTTTCTTGCCATCAGCTTTAAACTTCTCTGTTATACTTCGTCTGAAGGATCATGCATGCGATACATTGATCTTAGTGTAGGATATGCGTCATCTGAACCAGTCAACCCAAACGTCCTGTCAGACGCTGACAACTATTGTTATATTCAGTGTGTTGTGGAACAAAACAAACAAACATCTAATATGACAGTGGGTTGTCAAGTTCAGTATTTAGTATCTAATATATAACATAGGGTTGCGGGGACGATTGCGGTGTTATTGCCGTGTACTAACAGTTAACTGTTATCGTTTAGTAAGACAAATCTACAACTAATGATTCTAAGCAATGCTGACGTATAGACAGTATCCTCAATGACGTAAGGTATTTATAGCGACATTATAATTCGAAGGGAATGTGTTTATATGTAGGTAGTTAAACTGAACAGTTAAATGAAGAGCACAGAAAAGTAAGTCAAAACAATTTCCCTTGCCAATTACGTACGTACCCTGCTGATAAATGACGTCAATAATCCGATCACTGTTAATTCAGATAACTTAATTGCTGCATCGTGAGCCAATTTGGTGGAGCTGATATACATTAGTGGCATTATGACCCACATAAAAACCCAGAAACCCACGTGCTGTTGTGATAACTTAAGTGCAAATATATGAATAGATAACTGTGCATGTCAAACTATGTCAATTAAAGCTTCATCTACCATGACAAGCCAATGTCACAAGACCTAACAGTCGTCATTATAGTAATCAGTGTTGGGGAGTTGATGTCAATTATATTATCATGTTATCTGAACTAATCCTTATATCGATTCAGAAGTACAGAAACCACATGTGCAATCAACTAACATATGTCAATAAGAGATATACATATGTTTCCTTGTGAATTAGTGCGTAATTATTTTGCCGCTTTGATTTGTAACTTATTCGTCACTGCGAGCCACCTTGATGTGGGAGGAAAGTCCTGGTGATGCAGCCTGTTCCCATTTATTACTTCAGTGTAACACATAGGTATGGTGCTGGCAGACCGAAGTTCATAATCGGACCGACTCTGAGATTCAACATTAGCGGAGTTTGGCTCAACCCTTCACGACTAGGCTCGGTGTATTAGGCACTGTCCTGGGCCACCTGAGTTACGAGTTATTTCAATATATACGCTTGTTCGTAATTCATCGGAATGCCCAATGATTTTTATGTTGTCGACTATGGTTCATGAGATATCAGTAGGTATTGTCTTTCACTTGTTCCTGTCATTGTATAACGAATGCCTAAACCGAGTATATAACAAGTGTCACATCGCTAGCCCAATAGAGCCCAACAGCGATCAATTATAAATGAAGCACTTGATATCCGCCTTTCTCTGCGGAGACTCCAGCATCGCATTGCACGGAGACACTGCAGTATCTCTGTAGAAACTGAACAATTATATGAACAAGTGATTGTGAGTCGTTGTTACACGATTCATGGTAACAGACACTATTGACACTGAAGTGACTACTGGTTTATTGAACCATGCCCTTTTTCCAAAACCATTGAAACCCGCTGATGTGTGTATCTAAGTTCATTATTTGTTCTTGCAAATCGCAGAGGATTGTAGTCTTACATGGCTGAAGTTTTACAAAGGAAATTGAACGCTCACCGTTACTGTCTACTGGAGACGCTCTTATATCCCGAGTACAAGTGTGAAATGGTGGAATCACACTGCCACACGTGTAGGGGAATATACGTTAACGTTTTGTCTTGATCATGATCATTTCTTGTCAAATGTAATTATAAGATCGTCATTTTATTTTGTGGTGGACACTAAAATTCCAATAATATATTGCAAACAGGATATCTCATAGGACTATGTGATACCTGTATTGTTTGTCTTATATTTCACTAAGGTTTAAGTAACAAAATACGTAACGGGATATTTCTAATTTTTGTAGTAAATAACCCTTACCTCCCCGGAAATAGGTTTCTTCGTTGGTAAGCCCTTTAAAACCTAACAACTTCTGCCACTCACACTCCAGTAACCTGTCATACCTGAATTAAAATCGTTCCCTTTCCTGCGATTCTAGCCGCATAATCTCTCTCATGAATATAAACTCTCAACCAAGACTGTTAGAAAGTTGCTTTGGAAAGATTAAATATTATTATCATGTATGATTTCTTTCTTCTGTGTCAAGAAACAGCTGCGAGCTTATTGTGAAGGGACATTATTCCAATTATTCCAGAATCGGGATAACTTCTATGCAATGTTTTTGGCCGATATTTGACATCTTTCTCATCAATTATCTTGACCTTTATAGCGCTGTTCCGTTTTCGATTTTTAAGCTAGATAACAAGGTAGACACCATTTTATGGATAACAACCACAGCAAAAAAAATGCAGTTTCCGGTATCCGGATACCTGCCGGATACCTCCGGACACTTACC
Source organism: Haliotis rufescens (assembly GCF_023055435.1). Taxonomy (NCBI): domain Eukaryota; kingdom Metazoa; phylum Mollusca; class Gastropoda; order Lepetellida; family Haliotidae; genus Haliotis; species Haliotis rufescens. Next base: position 50,361,437 of record NW_025963779.1, on the reverse strand, counting down.
CAAAACGCGTCCGGGTATCCGGTGGCAGATACCTTGCCGGATACCAGATCCGTGGTATCCGGCATGGAAACCTCACCTGAAAGTATGCCACCTGGAATCCGGGTATCCGGCACGGATACCTCACCGGATACCTCAATCTGGGTGTCCAAGGATCCGGCACAGATACCAAGAATCCGGCACCGGATTCCTCATTCTGAGTTTCCAAAAACATGTTACAATTTGGGGGGTGCATTTTGTTCAATTAAGTGTGAAACGCCTAAATATATATTGGAAACTAACCATGAAAATTGAACATTGCTGAAGGTATCCGGCAGGTATCCGGCAGGTATCCGGATGCAATTTTTCGAGATGTCTTATTTCTGGTAAATAATGTTAGCCTTGGCATATCAGATAGCTGTAGTAATATTCTGTGTCATTTTAGTTGTAAATATCCCCTTAAAGTTGAGATCTATGGGCATGTACTTTTGGAGAAGACATTTTTATCAATTTCATCTATAATTCTTTTTTGATGTTAAGCTGTTTAATGAACAAACATCAGTTCTAATATATGTATGATGATATCCTTAAATTTCATGTTCAGACTTCCAGATTGTTCTGAGTGAACGTATAAACTCATCGACTGTGTGCTCACTTGGGCCTTTGGTCCTAGTGAGATGATAATATGATTATTTGTAAAGGTACAAGTACTTGTTATGAGCATACCAGCTTCATTTAAGTTTGAAACACAATATGCCTCACTCTGAGGGTGACATGTACCAGATTTCATCACACTACCGAGAGCTGTTCCTCAGTTACTGTGAACATTTTTACTGAAAGACATTGAAAACTAATTTGACCTTCAATATCAGTTGCGACTATTTCAAAAACAATTGTTAAGTGCATATTCAGTGTAATATTGACAAACATATGACAATGATATACAACTATATGTATAAGAGTTATTTAGACTTCTGCAGGAAAAGGCACATTAGAGAACAAGAGTCATCAGAAAGATGACATATCCCCCCGGCAGCTGTCTGTAAATTAACCACTAGTAAATGTGCAGTTCTGTATGTAATGAGTCAACAGTTTCAAGTTCTTTAAGAATCATACATTGTTTACCCACAAAAGATCCACCATGGCCGCATCCATATGAATGCCAAGTTTCAATCAAATACATTGAATGTTTTTTTAATTCTGTCCCAGAAACGAACCTCATCCCCAATTGAGTCTATGTCCAACTTCATTCCATAAAAAAATAAAAAATAAAAAATTAGAAAAATCCCAAAATATCAAAAGGCACCACTTCAGTATGTGCCGGATAGATTTGCCAAGTTTCGATCAAATACACTGAATGGTTTGGGAATCCTGCCCTGGAAAAGGAAATGATTTCGGACGGACAGACAGGCTGATGATCGCTATATTCCCCCCGTATTATATGCCGGGGGGGGGGGGGGGGGGGGGGGGAGATAAAATGTAAGTGTATGACCTGTTGCCAACTTCTATCCCTGCCCTAAGGAAGAGTTTGGCCATTAACAATTTGTTTGTCTGGCTATGACATTGACCTTTGACATAGCGGATCAATGTGTTATTCCAAAGATGTCCAAGCAATGCATGGTTTCATACGATAACTGTGGCTATCAAACTGAGGCAAAATATTGGAAAATCCCCATTTACACAGCTGGCTAAAGAAACATAAACAACAAACAAATTATCAATTTCTTTTATTTATATGCCTATATCACACATTGAACAGTGTTCACATAATGGTTCCTGATGCTCCTATTCTTCAATACTCATAACAGAGCGGGATAACTGTTCGCTTGAAAGCATCAGCAGACCATGCTCACCAGTTCAGAGTTACTTGCCCTCAAACATCCTTTTCCTTCTATATTGCCATGGAAAAACTGGAACCAGGATGAGGGGAGGCCAGATGGGCTCTATCCCTGTTGCATTGGGTTAGTAGAATTGTGAACATTCTATTTGGTGTTTGGGTCCACATTTATAGACAAGTAGTCGCAAACATCATTCCTTTCAAGTGATTACCACATGGCCAAAGACAATAATTTCTTCAACGTCCTTGAAGGGTCCCACTCCGACTTGGCATTGGTTGGTCTTCTCACATTAGCCAGACCAGCCTTTGTGAGTGTGTCCCAGTGTCAATTGGCATATAACTTCTCGGTAGGCTCCCATTGAAATAACAGGACTCTCCTCATCGCTGTCTGCCAATCCCTTCGGATATCTGGAAGGGTCCTTCCAGACTGTCAACCTGTCATCCGGGTATCTCAAGCTGGACTTCAGTTTCTGCAAAATTATGTATAAAGATTGTAGCAATAGAAAAGAATTGTTGCAACATGTACTTACAGATAAAAGGCAGCAAATTCACTTAATTTATCATCTTTGAGTTTTGTTATATACCAAACATTTGAGATATATATTGTTCCATGCTGATGAGTTGAAACAATCATTAACTGACATCTCTTAAAAATGTTCCTAGCAACCTATACTTGCCATACAAGCCAAAGTAATAGATGAGGTAGCAAGTGGGCTCATTGATTGCTCGTAATCGTACCCAATAACGTGGGATGTTGTCCATAACAGTCATCATCGGTGCGTCTGGATCGAGCTCATAACACTAATCACTGGTTTGTCTAGTTGAGATTTGATTATTTATAATCTTTGTCATTTAGCCGAACTATTGCTGGATGTGGTGTTAAATGAGTGAATTGGGTTAAACACCTCTTTGAACAGTATTCCAGTTATATCACGGCATGTAAGCTTGATGTGGGAAGAAAGCCTGAAGTGATGCAGGTCTTACATGTTTACCACTTTGATGAAACCCACAAGCAAGTGTATGATGCTACCCTCGATTCAAACCCACGACCATCGGTTTCTGTCAAGCCCAAGAGATGCAACTATGCACTGCAAGTTGTGGTGCCTTTGATAATTACGCCATCCATGCCAACAGGTGATAAAGAACAAGCAAACTGAAGAAATATTTGCAGAATAGCTACATGAACATGATGAACCAAACAGAATAATTTCAAATATTTACCACTCACTGCTACTCTTCTCTTGTTCCTCATTGCTTCCCTTTTTCCATTGATGCTGTGCAGATGACTGACTCATTCATTCATCCAGACATTCTGCAAACATAAGTAGCATTCACATTACAGAAATGTCCAAACTGTACATTGAATTCAATTGAAAAGGCCCCAGTTGAGTTTCCAACATAGAACTGTCCTTATTAAAATATTTCACCCCAAGCATTCAAAGATAAAACATAACCCCATATGTAACAACTGTCAAACAAATATTTGGCAACAAAGCCAGGGTCATTCAACATACACTTTACATAGGGAATCACTTGTTGCAAAAAAGATCCTCGCCAAGGTCAGAGTCATTCCATGAAATATTGAATTATTAAGTTATGAAGCTTATACAAAACAAGGGCACAACAGTGTATATTATAAAAATATCTTAAGTGTAAAAAAAATAAAGTCTTTGGTGGCCATTATTGTAAATTATAGTCTGTATTAGCATCCCACGAAAGTTTAGAGTTAATAATCGTTCCTAGATCTTTGTACTTTTCTTCATTATCTATAAAAAGCGGATCTAATTTGGATCATCCTATTTTGACCACAAATCCATTACGCCCCTTGTGCTAACAAATAGTTGACCATAATACCATAATACTAAAAAAGGACCCTTGGCGTGTACGGTAAAGTATGTAGAGCAGGAAAATATCTAAATCAATCCGTTCCATAAGGTCTCTGCACAGAAATCATAAGGTCTCGAAGCCCTGCTACGTACCTGGCAATGACAATCGCCCTTCCAAATACTGTTGACTTCCGCGTTGTGGATGGCTGAGAGGAACTTCGGCCGGCATTTCCGTGGTGGAGGTGAATGAGAACACTGTATCGATACACGAGGTAAGCTTATCGTAATCAAGCATGACAGTGTATATCGATACACGAGGTTTGTTTACATCCATGTTCTAAAATGGCGCCCTGGACCGTAGGGGAATATGGGTAAAATGGCTTGTTCCGGGTTAACACTAAGCTGGGCCCCCGTCTCTAATATCACAATATTGTTATGCGCATAGGGAGCCGGGAACCAGGTTAACACGACATAAGCTGGTTCCCGGCTCTCTATGCGCGTCGTCAACTTGCGCCAAGTTATAGTAGAGACGAGGCCCAGCTTATACACTGAACACGATCGGTCATTTCGTCACAATTGGCCAAATATTGAGATTGCAGCTGAGGTCATGCTGGCAGCTGAAGTGACACATTAAGGTAAGGAATATATGAATATTACAATGATCACGTATTAAAGTAATTTACCACATGTAAGTTGTCACATGTGACACATTAACTTTTATAGCCAACATGTAAGTAAATGTATAATTATATTTTAATATGACAAGTATAGCCTGTCTATCATATGTTAGTATTTGCTTATGTATATAATGTAGAAATATGTTTACTTTAACTGGATAATTTGTATGCTAATGTGACTCACTGTCTTATTTCATATACTCCCTTTACTCTGTGAGAATGATTAATAGCCTCAACATATTTTTCCAGATGTGAAGAATCAAGAACAGCTTTAATAACAGGGAAGTTTTGCATCAGAGATCATCGTGAAGTGGAAGATAAGACATTTTAAGGGTATGAACATTTTCACTTGAACTAGTTGAACAATAACCATGATGACAACTTTATCATGGGGGAATGTTTGGTGGTGGGGTAGCCTAGTGGTTGAAGCGTTCACTCTTCGTGCTGAAGACCCAGGTTTGATTCCTGCCACATCAAACAAAGCTAACAGCCGCATACTTAGTCACGTGGGGATTCCAGGTTGAAGTTGGTCCCCATCAACATGATCAACCTATGCTAGTTGTAAGAGATAACTTAATGGATCGGGTGATCAGGCTCGCTGACTTCGTGATGTCAATCACTGGATAGACTGGTCCAGACTTGATTATTTACAGACCGCCGTCATATAGCTGGAATATGGCTGAGTGCAGAGTTAAACAACAAACACCAACATGATTCTGCAACCTGCTCTTGTGGATACCATTTTGAGGATCCTACACATAACTTCTTTTCGGGTCTTAACTATTGCAATATGTTCTACTACATGTGTTTTAAACATATATTTTTTTCATAGTGAACTGGATTTGCAAACAAGCCGATGGCTTATCTAAATGATGCTCAAATACAAAATAAGTATTAATAAAATACTAATTCTATACTATTGCAAACTATCAGTTGAGCAATAATGTGATCATCTGATTATAAGTAGATAATGAAGGAGAAGTCCATATTGATTAAATCTACCAGATTCTGAGATAAATGCACGTATTGATTGATTTATTTCAATGTTTTCCTGTACATAATTTTCAACAATTCCATATAAAGCTTTCTTATATCATATCCATGCTGTATTATGATACCTATCATTTCTAATAATAGCATAATGTGGACACACAAATAAGTAATGAATGGTATTTTTATAACAGGTCCCACACATGCGGGATAGGTCATTTGACATTAATCAGTTTTGAGTGAATCTAAATCACTACAAGCTGATCTGAGTCATGAAAGGATATGCCTTCGATTCTGTGAAAATGGAAATGCTAAAACATCTCCCAATATTAACCATGCTATTACAGAATATGTCCACTTGTTTTTGTATGTAAAATATTTTTGAACGATTACATCCATCTAATGATTGTTTGTATGTGTGATATGCCAGTAGAGGTATATGTGTACAAGCATTTGAATACGAGGAACAAAATTATGTATGTTTGGCTAGGTACCAGTATATGAATGAGTTGTTTTGTGCGACTTGTATATTAGCATCATCATAGTTTCAACAGACAGTTTATGTATATCAAATGTTAAATGTCTTTGTAGGGAGAATTGCATATCAAAACTGTCATTATTTTATTACTTATGAGTAGAACTTTTTAAGTATCTGGCATGATACATTTCCTTGGTCCACAGAAACATGTTACCAGTAAACTGACTTGATAAGTAGCATAGCAGTCAGTGTGGTTGGAAACTAACTAAGCCGTCACTACTCAATTAAGTAATTAACAGACAATTGATAATACCCACCTGACACTAAATGCCCTGTTAATCCCTAATCCACCATGAGTTGACATTGAGTTCATCTTGCTAATGAGCTGTTGTGAGCGTAACGAGATGATAAACATCAAAGGTGGGGCAGGCTTTGATCAAGTGTTCTGTAGAAGAGATTATGTCACTTGTTTAATGTTTATTTAGGATTAGCTACATCCCCGTTGATGCTACCCAGACCATACTCGAGATTATCAGACAGTTTGTCTGGATACAACCTGAAACTAGCAAACTATGTGAGTGACAAGGACTTTGACCACTCTGTGCAGATGCATAACAATGCATAATGAACTTGGGGTATGATTCAATTATGTCACACAAGTCAAAGATGGGTTCCACTGTATTTAGAAACAGACGATAGATGCAATACTGTGTAACTTTATAACAATCAAATGAGTATTCAAATAGGAATACACATATATTTACAATTACCCATGAAAAGTTCCAAAACCAAATAGAACTACTTAAATTATGATTACACTTGACCAATATATTTGGCAGTTTTTCCCGTTATTGTTAATCTTAATTAAATATAGGATAAATGATAAAAATATGATAATGCATATCACACACGAGTGTGTATTATACGCAAATAAATAAGTCTTGTATACATTGATCAATTGGAAAGGGTGCTAATTGGGATTGTTCACTAGCCAATATATTAGCAAATATTCCCATGGGCGCTTATTAGAGTGAGGCGCTTATTACGTCAAATATGGTAGTTCTGTTTTTATGTATAAGAACCTATTTTATGCAATTTGCATGCCTTGTTTACCCTTTCTTATGTTTTGATGTAATTCAGGTGAGCCTGCCTTATGGCACGTACTACAGGAATTGTTTTCAGAAGATCAATTACAATTTTGAATTTTCTGTAAAATTTACTGTTTGCTATGGCTTTTTTACATTGGTTAACATGGTTTGGTTAACAGTTGCTTGATAAATTGTCATTACCTTACTCATTGAGAAACCAACTTTTTACCCTTTGTCAATAAATGTGTGTTTCTTATATTTTTAATAACAAGCTTTTAAAGATGTTATAAATTGTTTTAGGCACCTGGATTTCACAGTGACACCAGATCAGACAAGTCATACAAAGGACTCTCCGGATGCAGAATAATCCTCCCCAGAACAACTAACAGGTTCACCTCAGAAAGTGATGATTCTGAATGAATAATGCCACATCAGTGTGATTCAGTGTGATTCCGTAGGTTGTTTAATTACGACATTAATCAAGTCTAAAGGAATTAATACCACAGCAGTGAGACTATGTTTATGTGGTGTACACTGACGCTGACTATACAAATCTGAATGACTTTTGTGGTTTACTGCACCAACATAATTGACTTTAGATATTCTTCTACCTTGAAATTCTTCTGAGATTTGACTAATTTGTTTATTTAGAAAATGGCATTGAAGCATCTGTTTCTGTTTTTGAATGTTCTTGCAAACACCTCTGGTTACTGAACCAATGAAATGTCATAAAATCAATAAATACGATTTTTTATCTTAACAATTTTTTTGTTTTTCTTCTTTAAAGAAATATGATATTGATCATTCATAACATAGGTGCTAACATAAATCAAATATACTAATGCCCTGAATGTTTTCCTACAATTAATACAGCTCACTGAACAAAGTTTTTAGTTCCATGTCAGTAGAAAAATTACATTGATATTTTTATGTATCAGTGCTTTATTAGGTGTTTTCTGTGGGTGCCATTAGTCTTATGCACCCATTTGGGTTAATGATATGCTGTTTCAACCATCAATGAAACTCGTCTGTCAAGATGTAACAAGTATTGAAACAGTTCCAAAATAATCTTTTAATCTCACCAGGAACAAAGGCCCAAGTGAGCACATAGCCAATGACTTTCATTTTTTTTTTGTCAGAGTGAGTATGGTGTTATGCCACTTTATGAGCAAAATTCCAACAATATCATGATGGGTGACACCAAGCAATGTACCGATGTGGTGAATCGAACGCTTCAACCACTAGGCGGGGCGGTCGGGTAGCCTAGTGGTTAAAGTGTTCGCTCATCACGCCGAAGACCCGGGTTCGATTCCCGACATGGGTACATTGTGTGAAGCCCATTTCTGGTGTCCCCCGCCGTGATATTGCTGGAATATTGCTAAAAGCGGCGTAAAACCATACTCACTCACTCACTCACTCACTCACTCAACCACTAGGCTAGAACAAACTGGGAATATGAAGATGAAATGTAAGGATACCATCATACCAGGACTGAATGCTTTTCATTTAATACGCTGAACATCTAAAATGAAATATATATGAACTTGAAAAATGTTTTCACCAAAAGTACATGCCCATAGATCTCAACTTCAAGAGGATATTTACAACTAAAATAACACAGAATATTACTACAGCTATCTGCTATGCCCAGGCTAACATTATTTACTAGGAGAAAGACATCTTGACAAATTGCATCCGGATACCTTCAGCAATGTTCAATTTTCATGGTTAGTTTCCAATATATTTTTAGGTGTTTCACACTTAATTGAACAAAATGCACCCCCCCCAAATTGTGACATGTTTTTGGAAACTCAGAATGAGGTATCCGGTGCCGGATCCCTGGACACCCAGATTGAGGTATCCGGTGAGGTATCCGGTGCCGGATTCCAGGTGACATACTTTCAGGTGAGGTGTCCATGCCGGATACCACGGATCTGGTATCCGGCAAGGTATCTGCCACCGGATACCCGTACGCGTTTTGGGTAAGTGTCCGGAGGTATCCGGCAGGTATCCGGATACCGGAAACTGCATTTTTTTTGCTGTGAACTTCTTTAATACTTCTTAAAGAAGTTGTTATCCATAAAATGGTGTCTACCTTGTCATCTGTCAACTTCTAAGTAATGCCTATCAAACAATTTAAGCCAGATAAACACTCTATCACGGTTATTCGTGTATTCGTAGGAGTGTAATCTCTTCAGTTCAGGACCTTCTGTCCAAGAACTCGGGGATGGACTTATCTACCTTCGCCTCTCGTTGTTCGTGTTCTATCACCCTGTGCTTTATCCATTACATAAGGGTATTGCCATACATACGTAGTGACAGTGAGTTAGTGCGTGAGTGTGGTTTCACGTCGCTTATAGCAATATTACAGCAATATCACGGCGGGGGACACCAGCAATGGGCCCATGTGGGAAAACGAACCGGGCGTGACGAGCGAACGTTTTACCCGGAAGGCTACCCCACTGCCCCACGTAGTGACAGTATCTTAATACAGTGTCGTTAATAAACTGTTATCCTTCCTCTGTATATCAATTGAGTACAATGTGCAAATGTGTTTATGATCGATATCAAATCGCGATCCCCCACCGTATCTTTAAAAGGAATCTTACAAGTTGTAGTACCAATTAGGAAATATTTGCCATGGATTTTAAAATTCTGTATTAGTTCAATGCAAAGGTTCGATACAGATGCTAGCACTGCTTGATAGAGCTATCAGCATCTGTAGCGAAACGTGGAATTGCACAGCAAAGAATTCAATGAAACTCATGTCAACTGTCTTATTCTCTCACCGGACAGCAGTCGCCAACAGCGCATTAACAATACATTACAAACCATATAAACGCCCCAAATGTCATTTAACTTTTAGCATAACATATGTAATTCCCTCCCATTAGTTACAGGTGTCACACACTCAGATTTACCATTTGTCGCACAGAGGACACACTGATCAATTAAGACAAAACCCATTGTTGTAATGGAATAATCCAATATTTCAATTCAGTTCGATTTATTAATGGAAAATCAACCAACAGTTGTACATGAGCATACATATTCATATATACATTCCATAAATAATACAAGCATGATTACAGGACTGGAAATTATGTTTATTATCACAGTACATTAATAAATAAAGAAAGATTCTACGAAGGTTTCTCTTTCTGTAATGAGAACATTTTTTCAAATTCGAACATATTTGGCCATTTATAGATTGCTTTCAATCTGAACATGTAGTGAAATTCATACCCGACAGAAGGTGGTTACTAAACTCGTTCCACTCTCAGAATGGTGTTCCAGCGTCCGGTTTCAATGGGCACATTATGGTTATTAGTTCTAAATTTGAGAATATGGTAAATGTAGGACAAAGCCTTTGAACTGTCTATAATAGAGCTGAGTCAGTTTTGCAGATATTGATCTTTAAAGATTTCTTCTACATTTGAAGCCATTGGGTAAAACATATAATGGGTTTGCAAACTATTCAGAGGTCAACATTCACTGAGTGTTTGTTTCACAAAACAAATCCATAGGAATTTATCAGCAATATGGGTTTGATAACTGGTATTAAGTGTTTGTTAATTTAAGGATATCCTTATCTGTCGCGCAATTATATGCCAAAATATGTTTATTATAACGTGTTTATACATTTTACTATACAGTGGTTATCTGTACAATTTCACCATAGACCATGACATTTGGTGTTGAGTAACGAAACCCAGCTGCAGATTTCAGAAATTTTACACGTCGAATTAGGCCGGTCTGCAGGAGATAAGATGCTGAGCGAGTTTGAGTCACAGTTTACACTGTAATTTAATGAAAAAAAGTAAAGATATAAGTAAATTAATCAATTAAATTCACAAAAAAGTTAATATTTTTTTATCGATATGCGCGGCAAGCCATATTTAAAGATTTACTGTAGACTAAACAGAGTGATCAGTGTTTTTTATAAGAAATCAACTAAAACTCACTATAAAATATCACTCCGGCTTTTAGCTTAGTACATGTGCTGTCTATGTGCTGTCATTTTAACAAGGTTAAGACAAGTGCAGATGGTGAGCCCTATTCTCTCTTCACTGCCCTGGTGTTCACTGTGACGAGGTGGTTATATTGTAATGAATTGAGTCGGTCTAAAGTCAGGCAAAAGCCTTGAAGGATTCCACAACAGACGGAACCAACTTTTACCGTCATGCCAACACCTACATGTCTACCGAGGCCATCAAGAAGATCGAGCCTGTAGACAAGGCGAAACTGACAACTCGACTTGGGTGTACCACCTTGCCAGAAGATTTCTACAGAGAGCTGGAAAATCGCATCAAATGACCAAAAGACCATCTCCAACAGGGAACAAAGACACCAATGCAGTGCCTGGATGTCATTGATCATGTGCTTAAACTTGGTTGTCAGAAGAACGATCAGCCTTGAAAATCGACTGCCAGTGATAGAAACGGTTTGGGTACCAAAACCTAACTAACGCCCCAACACACCCGAAACATGGAACGTTGACCATGCAGTTCCCCCTTAAGTAGGGGTGTTATTCTTGATTTTGATACTTCAGTGAAAGGTCGTCAAGTCGCTCTAAGCCAGTAATATTGTTGATTTGTATTATCTGCAGTAACACGTAATATATCTACTCTTCCTTTAATACTGTATTTGTGATCAGATTGGGAATGCGTCGTCTTCAGCGTGATGAACGCCTAAGTGCAAAGGGCATGCTTCAAACTGGTAGAACTGAGCGAGAGGTAGCCAATATGTTCAGAGTATCTCAGTCTGTGATTTGCAGACTTTGTGACAGTTTTCTGCAGACACAACATGTTAATGATGGGCCCCGTAAAATGCAAGATCACATGTCCAGGATCGATGAATCAGAAACCGGGCTTTAGAAACCGAGCCCAAAGAACCAATCAAATCGTTGTTCACTTGCGCCAGGGTACTGTAGTTCAAGTTACGGACCAGACGCTTAGAAGTTGTCGGCGATCGCGTGTTTACCTCCGTTAATAAAACATCACATTCTGCACAGACGCCAATAGTGTTTAGAGCGTAGCAACTGGGGGAATTACTGATGGTGAAATGTTTTCAGATGAGTCCAGATTCACTCTGGACATTCTTGATAGACGTGGACAGATTTGTGGATGGGTCTGTAATAGGCGGGATCACCGACGTGAAAGGTCACCATTCCGTCAGCCGAATTAGGGCAGATCCTATAAGAAGAGTGGACAAGACTCTTTCTAGGTGTCATGATTTGGACCATACCATGCCGTATAAACGAATGTTTCACCAATTGTGGGGGCATGACTCATTATAGATCAAGTTATCTCAAACGTTAATTTCTTTCACTACACACTCCTGTCGTCTTTCTTGGTTGTTTGCACCCTTACAATACACCGTCAACATGTTCTGTCGATTGTCTTGTTACGTTTGCGTAGTTACTATTAACTGCCACAGCTATATAGCATTGTGCAACAATATTCGGAATTTTTAAAACATATGAGCTTGTAGGACTCCATTCTTTGGGACATTATTAAGGGTCAGTAAGAGCAACCTTTCTGACGCCAGACTGGTCCATACGTCTTTAAACTACCTATGGTAATATTCAACCGTGTTTCGCTGATCGTGTCCTTCCATCGCACAATATTTCCAGGCTGCAATTTCTCAACAATGTCCTCTATGAGACACCAAATGTTTTAGGTGGGATGAAGCGGTAGAAATAACCCCCACGGCAACATTGTTATCTGTATACCAGCGTTGTGGCATAATCAAACGAAAACCATTCAACCGGTGGCACCCGTCACAAACACATGTAAAGGCAAGTCAATTGTTCACCTGAACCAAAAACAGGGGAACACATAGTAATAGTCATCTTGTTGTCACTGCTGCGTCAAAAATTGAAAATGTCCTACATATGTCTTCCATTAAACATTTTAAAAGCTTAACTGAGGTCTTAACCTTTGTCACCATTATTAAACAACTTATGAGCTAAACTCGTGTGACGCTCTTTGGAATCTCCCAAGAAAGCGCATGCTAGAGTGTACCTTAAAATGTACGCGCCAAAGGTTGGAGCTGATCGAATATTGCTCGAGGTAAAGGGAAAGTGTCAAGGGAAACCAAAGCGGCCCATATTAGATGTGCGAGGACAGGACTGGCAACCCGTCGTCTGCTGTTAACGTCAAAACTGGGCCGACTTCCTGAACCAAGCTGACGCGATGCAACGTTGCCTGAACCAAACGTCTTCAGAAGACACAGTGGGGAGCAGGACGCCGATAATGTTATGCAACTCACGTGCAGTTTTGTATCTGTTTGTGCAGAGATGATAGAGGCGGTATGTTCGTGGATCTGAGAAACTGTCGACTGCTCGTGGGTCATCATCCGAAGCCATAAACATGGAGGACGACAGAGTTATCAATAGTATACAATGCATTAATTCTTTGTTTACAGATGATATATTTTTAAACTTGTGGAAAAAAACCTGACAGAAGCGTAAATAAAATATCAACGCCTCTCTCCATTAAGAATATATACCAGCAACTTGAAGCTGAATTGTCAGTTGAGCCTAAAAGGTTTTCAAGTGAAGGCCACAGATAAAGGTGAACAGGTTCACATGGTGGTAATATGTCGAAACCGGAAGGAACATATTTACATTGACAGTGTATGGCACGACCTTTATCAATTTAGTTGTTAAATGGCTGAGACCAAGCATGTAGCTGTTGTTTTTTGTATGTGTTTTAGATATCGATGAAAAATGTTTCACTTGACGTGACGATGGCATGATACGTAAAGTGTAGTGTCACACAACATTAAGGATCGATTATTGTCTGTAGCGCTCGGTTCAGTCAGTGTAATAGAGCTGAGAGCCAGTGTTATCTGTAATTATCAGCCATTCAAAACAATTTTACAGTACAAGTGGTCTTTACTGGACTCACATTTATACATGTTGCTAAAACAGGAAACAGGCATATCTGTTTATGGCCATTTTATCAATCTTTACTAAATAAATAATGTATGGGCAGATACACTGTATGCACATGCATGGATGTTGCCGTTGTTAAGCGGAGGGAAAATACGCATTTACCTCAAAGTGAATGTAATAGTGTTAGATAATTACTTTTTAATTTAAATGCTAATGCGCGTTTTACATTTATTCTTCTGGGGAGGTAGAACTGTCATCCGCGTTATTTGAGTTTCAATGATGGCACATTTGGATAATTGTTAAGGACGTTTTAATACCACGAATGTTTTACATATCATGATTAAATCTGTTCTCAATTGAGATACAAATGAGTGTTTATTTTGTTTTTAATTCAGTTAGGTGTGAAAGGGAAAGACTTTCCTGCTGACGAGTATCCATTTGAAATATAGCCGTGAACGTGTTTAAATATCTAGAGATCGTTACGGTCGAGTCGAAAAACAACTGGGAACTGACGTATCGATGAAGTTTCGTCACAACCATTGAGGTAGGAACGTCATTGATATACGTCTATCAATCCTCCCATGCGGCAGCTGCTGATCATAACAATGTCACTGCGATCCCTGACTCACCAAGGGGAGGAGGCAGAACACGTCAGAGCGTTCCACGGGCGTTATTTTAGTTGGTTGAGAGCGTCCATATACGACCGCGCAATGGTAAGCTGAGTGAACACCTTATCATCAGCAAACATCAAGGGACAGCATGTAACAGGACAACAATACTGAAGATTAATTTATTTATATTGCACTGGGGTCTCACATCATTGGTAATACGTAAAGGAGAGCTACATTCGGTCCAGTTGTCAGTCCTAGAAAGTTTAAACCAACACTTTCAAAACCTGAAAACGCAAATTTTATTATGTACATTATTGAAAGGCCCAATTATATGGATACAATGTTTCATATTTATATATAGCTCTCCATTAGTCCAGACCTCGACTGAAACGGGCAACATGCAGTGGAGCATAGTCATACTTCAGTTCATTTATTGCAGGACAATGCTGTGTGGGACAGGAGCTAGCGATCCGCTTGACGGAGTTCCCTTGGAGATTTGCTATTTTACTAGTGTATCTTTTCTGTTTCCGTTCACGGTGCGATGCTGACGGCTATTTAAACAATGCGACTACTTTACACGTGAGTGTCTTGCCTAATGGTTTGTAACTGAAGTGATAATGTCATAGTTGGGCCGTGACAAAGTTGTCGTCAAGGTCCTTATGTATTCTAACACAATACTTTACCCGCAGTTCCAATTTACTTGCATACCTAAGGAACTGTGGCATTATTGTTTTTGATAAACTTTAGTGCACGAATGGAACTTACAAGTTTAAGAAGGTTTCTGTGGAAGACGTGCAATAATGTTCAAATCAGCGTTAAACAAAACTCGCTCACTTACTTCATAGACAATTGATATATAGTATGCTTGAAGGGTGATAGAAGTACGCGAGAGTGACCATCCTCAAATCCCACACGTTTAACAACGGACTGATTGTTGCATACAACCGGTCAATCAGTCATGCAATGTATTGTTCTGTGTTTCACAGCGGACGTTGAATGGGGTAGGCACAAGTACGTTCATTGAACGTTTGAAACTATGTCCCCACCTGCAGGAATAAAACAAAAAATGTGTAGCAAGGTAAATTGACTCTTCGACTGATGCGTGCAAATTAGCAAACAATGTAAAACTTTGTTAAATTTCGTCATGCAACAGTTAAAGATTAACTGTAACTTGAATGATTCATTCACGGGCGACGGATGGGCACTTGGTTATTTATGCAGGTTGTGCGAATAGAGGGTGCTGCCGATTCGGCGGGACCCGTGAAGATCCGGGGCAGATGGGTCTTAAGCAACCAATGCGTGCCATAAAAGGCGACTTTTCTTGTCGTAGGAGGCGACTAACGGGATCGGGCGGTCAGGCTCACTGACTTGATTGATGCATGTAATCGAATCCCATTTGTGTGGATCGATGCTCATGATGTCAATCACTGGACTGTCTGGTGCAGACTCGATTATATACTGACCGCCGTCATATAGCTGGAATATTGCTGAGTGTGGCGTTAAACAACAAACCAACCAACAACCGATGCAGCAGGGTGTGTTTACCCTTTTCGGGGCGCCTGGTGTCGTCACTTTTTTCGGTGGTCAACCTATAGCTGTCCATTATGCTGTAACTCGCACAGTGTACCCCCGGTGCCTTTGATCTTTTAGCGAAGCATCTTAGGTCAGTAACGTGATTTGGCCAGTCTATATTTTACATGTTGGAGCGGTGTGTAGCTCGTCACGTCGAAAGCCCGGATTCGATTCCCCACAAGGCTAGAATGTTTCCTCGTCATATTTCATGTGTATTTAGGAACTGCTCATTATGCAGATAGCATGTATTTTTGTCCTTTAACAGAGTATCTTATGTCTACTTTCTCGTTGGTGTTATCCATTTTAAAGGAGGTTTCACATCATTCAAACGTTCTTCTCATGAAGAGTGAGGGTGTAATGTGCAAAAGGTTTTAGTGTGGTTGTCAGTGAATGATTGAAATGCTAGTGTAAAATATGTCATGACCAGATTTGAACCGATGTGAACAAAGGCGTCGAGTGGAGCATTCAATGATGTTTTGTACTGTAATTTGGGTTATCAGCTTGGCGGGACCTACATACAAGAGCGACAAGAGGGCGTTTACTAACCCTTGTGTGGTTTGATACCCCTCTGAAAACATAAAATTCCTGCGAGCTTCCAACACTATTTGGGACTAAACAGTGACTCAACTTGCATCAATTCTATTGCATGTTACTTATTGCTGCTGTCACGTATTTGACCTATTAGGTACTGATTTCACAATTTAGATCTTTGCAAACCGATTTCTGGATGAACCTCTGCATTTCAATTTGGAAATTACGTCGTTCCAAAACTTACGAGGACAGTGTATTCCCTACCCAATACTTGGCATGTATCTTATTGAATGGAACCTGCGCACAATATATTATCACAATTCATTTAATCTTTTAGAAGATGCCGTGATATTCTGGAAACAAAGAGGTTAAATGATAATTTGACGCAATAAGAGAAATAAAATTATAAAGCATATTGTTTTTGAAGAATATTTAATTTGTTGTCCAAAACTACTCATAGAATAAAAATAATTCTTCGAAAATTAAAGCCGAGGTACCTGCAGGTGTTTTATTGTGCATGTGAAGTAAGGTGTTTAGTGACATCCGTAGTTATGTCATGTTCTTCAGTCTAGATAGGTTCACAAACACTGATGGGCGGAAGGGAAGCCTAGTGGGTGAGCGTGCGTCGTCACGCCGAAGACCCGGGTTCGATTCCCGGCATGGTACAATGTGTGAAGCCCATTTCTGGTGTCCCCCGCCGTGATATTGCTGGACTATTGTTAAAAGCAGCGGCGTAAATCCATACTCACTCTATCACTCACTCACTCACAAACACTGAAAGTGATTTTTTAATCCATGAAGGATGAGCGTGTGATTTCGAAAATGTATTCAAATTTACACTGTTATCCTAAGGTATATCATAATATACGTCATTTTATTATGTATAATGCTTACTTACACTTATTCACACACATGATAGATAACAGCATATTGTGTACTCAGTGTAAGATCTGGCAGGAAATAGCGGCAAGCAATTACCACTTGCAGCGACCCACTACGCGCAATGTACTTCAATCAATATGACAATATGTTATCGTAAAATAGCTGCACTGGATAGCATAACTGCTATAACGTATTTATTTGAGATATATTATATATGTAAAGATTCCTTGACTGAAAAAGAGCATAGACACTAACCTCAAGTTGACCTACATGTGTATAGGTCTTTAGTTTGGAAGACCACATGTGTATATATTACTTTGCAAAATAATCCGGAAATTTCAAACATATATATACCAGTGAGTGGGTTTGGTTTTACGCCACGTTCAGCAATATTCCAGTAATGTCACGGCGGGGGACACCAGAAATGTGTCTTAACACATTGTACTCCTGTGGGGAATCGAACTGGGTCTTCGGTATGAAGTGTGAACGCTTTAACCACTGGTCTACCCCTCCGCCCGGTTTCTGTATGATGTGTCAGAATTCTATTGTGAGATATGAGCTGGAATTGACCTGTTGGTGTTGTTTCAAGAATCGGTAATGGCGACAATTCTCGTGCGTTGTTTTAATTTTACGCCGAATGTTGTTTTAAGAATGAGAATGAGCCGAAGCCACTGGGACTCATATTTATATTTAGCTGCCAATCACGAACGTGAAGTGATTCAAGGACTGTCGTTGCCGGCTGAATTGATCTCTTTTAACTAGAACACTTAGATTTGACGAACTTTTAAAAAGATAATTTACTTCTTAATAACTTGCAAACATTGTAAGGAGCACAAGGGTGTGACTTTGCCACGCTGTCACACATTGCCAACTGAGGTCTAACAGCTATCCTGAGTCATTTACCTGGTGTACGCAACTCAGTAAGACGACATAGTCAGTAATCGTCTGAAAAAACAACGTTCGACACTTCCAAAGTTGTACAATGTTCAGTTCATATGCAAAAAAAAGAAATGACGCTTTTTGCTTATTATGCAAAAACCCTTGTTATACATTGTTATGCACTAGACAAAGAATATACACAAAACAAACACCTCTGACATGTATATTCCGATATGTCTATTTGAATAGCAATCTCATTTGGCATTTCTCTTGAGTGGGGGAATTATTTATTCAAGGTTTGATGTGATGAATGTATTACAAGTGATCTAGGTTTGATGTGATGAATGTATACCATATGGTCTAGGTTTGATGTAGTGAATGAGTTACATGAGATCTAGGTTTGATGTGGTGAATGTATTTCATGTGATCTAGGTTTGATGTGGTGAATGTATTTCATGTGATCTAGGTTTGATGTGATGAATGTATACCATATGGCCTCGGTTTGATGTGGTGAATGTATTACATGTGATCTAGGTTTAATGTGATGAATGTATACCATATGGTCTAGATTTGATGTGGTGAATGTATTACATGTGATCTAGGTTTGATGTGGTGAATGTATTTCATGTGATCTAGGTTTGATGCGGTGAATGTATTTCATGTGATCTAGATTTGATGTGATGAATGTATACCATATGGTCTCAGTTTGATGTTGTGAATATATTACATGTGATCTAGATTTGATGTGGTGAATGTATTACATGTGATCTAGGTTTGATGTGGTGAATGGAATTTCATGTGATCTAGGTTTGATGTGGTGAATGTATTTCATGTGATCTAGGTTTGATGTGATGAATGTATACCATATGGTCTAGGTTTGATGTGGTGAATGTTTTACATGTGATCTAGGTTTGATGTGGTGAATGTTTTACATGTGATCTAGGTTTGATGTGGTGAATGTATTTCATGTGATCTAGGTTTGATGTGATGAATGTATACCATACGGTCTAGTTTTCATGTGGTGAATGTTTTACATGTGATCTAGGTTTGATGTGGTGAATGTATTTCATGTGATCTAGGTTTGATGTGGTGAATGTATTTCATGTGATCTAGGTTTGATGTGGTGAATGTATTTCATGTGATCTAGGTTTGATGTGGTGAATGTTTTCAATATGGTCTAGGTTTGTTGTGGTGAATGTATTACATGTGATCTAGGTTTGATGTGGTGAATGTATTCCATATGGTCTAGGTTTGATGTGTAATGTGATGATATATAAAATGTTATGTAAATTATGTACGTAGACAGTGCACCAAGAGGGACGTGACAATTTAAAACACATGCCGATATGATACATTTACAACCTTGAATCTATTACTCACATTTGCATACGTACACTGATGACGCCGACGAACGGGCTGATATCAGACAAAAGGAATATATCAATAGTATAATTTATATTCTGCATCTATGTTAACTTGTACATTTATTCAACATTTCATCTTCTACGTGTATGTAGGAGTACTTCTCTGGCTGTGACGATGTCGTCACAACAGGAATTAAAGTAAAGTGATTATTGAAGAAAAACTTTAGGGGTTTTTGTGAAAGGACTTCTATCACGTCACGTGGTAAATCATTTGTTTAGCAAAAATTCGAAACAGCCCTTTCATATTTTACCCTTGCAGTTATCAGTAAACATTATGCGACCACCAAATTTAAATGTAAAGACGGGAATGTGGATGGCAAGGTTCGAGTCCCCAATCCGTATAAAGGGAAAATCTGCATCTTTTGATTCGAAATCAAATAATCATGATAATCAGATTTATTTTTTCAGAGAGCTAACACCGTTTTATACAACAATAAGCTTCTTCGTATCGTCAGTGTACACATTGTTATACCAGAGCAGATGTGATACAGCCTTTGTTCAAAGTTCCTAATACTTTTAGTGTAGTATCTGTATCTGTGAGTGAGTTGGGTTTAACGCCGTTGTAAATAGTATTCCAGTTATGTCATGGAATGTCAGCTTAATCTGGGAGGAAATCCCCAAGTGATGTAGGTCTCACACATTTACTACCTTTGTGAAACCCACGGTCACATATGTGGTGCTGACAAACCTTGAACAATCATCGGGACGAAACATGATTCGAAACCACAATCATAGGATTTGGGCGTTTCCAAGGGATGCAACCCTGCACAGCAAGTTGCGGTTCCTTAGACAATTTGACGACCCGTGCTCCCTGGATCTTTGTACAGAAATTCAAAATGATGGCAGCCTCTGTACCAAGCTGTATGACAAGAGTGATGCTTTCGATTTTCAAATCGTGAATTATCCAATCATGTCGTTCAATGTGCTATCGGCCCCATCTTGCGAAGTCTACATTTCTCAATTTCCTACTGATAGGTACTTAAGAGCAAATCGGAGATATGATATAGCTGAGCTATCTTCGATTATGGTGGGTTGTAAACTTCCAATACCCAATACCCAATCACCTGGCTCACCAACGGGTCTGTGAGGTACTGCTTAGGATTCATAGTGTGTTCGTGTGCATGTGTGTTTCTGTCTCTGCGTGTGTGTGCCAGTTTCCTGTATGTCAGTTTTGCGGACGAAATTTACATGTTTGATCATATTTTACAATATGAAATCCATATCATCTACACATATTATACGGATTGTTGAGCTCAACCAGATACCTGTCTGTTCTCACGCCCGTAATTGTTTGCCTAACGAATAGAGTGACAGCTGCACAGGCGAATAAGTGATTTATAACAGATGCCAGGATATTTGTAACTGTCGGGACACGTTTGATTTGACAGATAACGTAGGGTTTCAGTATATCACACAGATGAGAATTGTTTTATCATTGTGCAGGCGCCTGGCAGGAGTGTATAAATGTATAAAATATCATATGCTATATATTCCATTTATCTGATATAATTTTAACACATGTTACACAATCAATAATACCATGGAGTGGTTGTACATGCATATGGGTGAGGAATTTGGAAACACTCATAATATTTATTTCAAGATGCTTGCAGGTAACAAACTTACAAAGCAAACGTATTCTCATTGGACAGTGTATCAAACTAAAGTGAGATTGCATGACAGTGACAGGTGTTCCTCACTTAGTCCCTGTGTAAACGCAGTATCTACAGATAACACACGTTCTTGTACGTTGTCGGTTAGGATGAGATTGTTGGTATATAAACACTCTTCATCTTCGGTCAGCCATTAATTAAGACCCCATTGGTGCCGAGCTAGCAAGCATTTGCAATTAAAGAACTGTGGCTCTATTCACAGCTGCATTAGTATAAACGTTATCCACAGTAGCATTCTAAATATCAATACTTAAAAAAGAAACAGCCAATATATGATTTAATTCAAGAATGCCAAACTACCAGATACAATTCACAAAGTTTTACACAATCTGTGTACAGTAGAGCATAGTTATAAACGTTGAACAGTTTATGAACCCATCATTTCTGCGACAACTAATATTTGCTGGTGCTTTTAACGAACATTCTATTATCGATTGCCTTAATTAATTAATTATATATAATATAATATAATATATATATATATATATATATATATATATATATATATATATATATATGCTGTCGATAGTGCTGCAAAACCGCTGTGTGAGGCATAATATTGTAGACACGACTTCATGTATCTTCAAACTGTTGATTATATTATTCATCTATGATTATTATCTAACGATAATTATACATGTTACCACTATAGCTGAGTACGAAAAAAAATTAACAATATAAGTTTAGATGTAATTAAAGCTGTTCAACATTTGACTCAGCGTATATGTTTAAAACTGTAAAGCCATTACAATGAGACGACTATGACCATTAATCATAACGTTTATATACTGTACAACATTTGATAGGGTTATTGCTATTAAAGTACTACCATTTAGCATTCTGTGTTTCGGTCACTGTTTTAAAACACGCAAGTTTTCTGTGAAATGAGGAGCCATTTACAACACATCATTTTCCTGACCTTTTCCGAATCTATTACTCATAATAGGGCAGTTCGCTATGTGTCGGAGTTGCGTCCCTTAGTATTGCCTGTGACCCACCAGGAAAAAATGGACCTTATGGTGTTACGAAAGAATTCTGCTGTGACGTCATAAAGACGTTTGACGTCAACGTACTGCAGTAAAAATCGCCATGTGTGCAGACTACAGAGAAATATCCGAATTTTACTCTCGTTAGTTCGTAATGTAATAAAACCATTATTTCAAAACCTTTCAGCATTAAAGCATAAAAATCAAACATAATATCTAAATACTGCAATTATTACTTAAACAATGCGATGCCATGTGAGTTGTATTTTCGTGTTCCTAATATAAGATCGTGAAGTTTTAAAAAATAATGAGAAGGCAAAATGTGATATATTTTTTTATACCCATAATGTCCCTTATCTCGTGGTTGGTCACATATTATGTTCGTGGAGATGTGTTGGTCACATATTATGTTCGTGGAGATGCCAGGTTCACTCTGATGATGTTTCTAGGTTTGTCAGCACCAAACGTCTGAGACCTGCACCAATTCGAGCTTTCCTTCCACAACAAGCTGACACGCCGTGACAGAACTGACATTTTCTGTTCAAAGCGGTGTTATACCAAACTCACTCACTCACTATTTATAAAGGTACTTCATATGTACTATTATGTACATGGTATAAAATATCATATTATACGTATCAAATATCTAAAAGTACAGAATCCGGCTGGGGTACAATGCAGGAAGCTGATGTACCGTAAGTTCCCATGGTGCAAAGTGTGGTGGCCTTTAGTTACAAAAGCCTATTGTTATAAAGTCTTGTTATGAATAGTCCAATTTCTGTGGTTGCATACTAGTTTCATATCTATATATGTGATAATCTCATTACTGTCCTTTGTCAACGAGATTTATAGCCTTTAAATAAATGAATTATTAATGTAATAAAACGTCGCGATATAACTAAAATATTGCTGATGTGACTATAATTCTCAACTGAATAATATATATTTGGTCTGAAAAAGTTATGATCACTGTTTGGATTAGCCTACATACGCAAAGACAACATGCGTATTAACAGTAAGTATAAATTATGCTGCAGTCGTATAAGGACGGGCCCTCATTTGTCACAAATGTCAATCAGGGCCAAGCACAAGGCAATACCAAAGCTACCACAAAGAAAGGCAGTCAAATGTACGTCATTTCAGGCATCTTGGAACGAACAGCATGATCTGAATGAAGTGCCTGTGGTGTACCTTCCGTCCTCTTGTCCCTCTGTGTTTCCCTGGGCCCGTCGATCCACATGCTGTAACAGTTCATATCTGACTCCTGCCTCGGCGTGTTATAGTGAAATCTGCCGTTCATTTTACTGTCTGAATGTCCAAAGTCTTCATACAAGAAACCATCGTACTGGTCCCCTATGGCCCTAGGAACGCCATCACTGTCGTTAGAATATGCCTGCCCTTGATCGCAGGGTTTGTCATCTGGATCTAGTTTATGAGTCTTCCATAGACGACCTTTCATGTAGAAGTGGAATCTTTTGAGAAGGCGCCTCTTGTGCATCTGGTAATGTGCTTGGTATCTCTTGTAGCATTGGTCTGTATGTTTACCGAGGCTATGCGTACGTTGACCACTGGCCCGGCCTACAAGGAAATCCTCCTCGTCATCATACACAACCTTCTTTGTTTTCTTGTCGTAGGTAGCCTCACCAATCCCGTGTTCGATCATATCAGCCCCTAGTATCTCTTCACATAAAGGGACCCGAAGACCAATAACCATGTCAATTATTTTCAGAAATATAAATGAGGTCACAAAAGACCATCCGATCAAAACGACTACAGCAAGAGTTTGAATGCCAAGCTGGTGAAAACCTCCGCCCTGTAAACAAAGGAGAAACTTAAATCAATTGACGCAACACATTGCATATTTGAATTACACTAAACGTATAAGCATTTAAATGGTTAATCTGTGTACGTTTAATTTGGCATACATTGCTTTCGACATGCATAATAACATGAACATGTTTCTTTATCAAATTGCCACTTATCCGTTCTGGCACTGTGTAGACTATTCATTTCATTGCCGAGGAAGATTTCGAGCATGAGTTCAAATCAGTGCCACTCTTTTCTGCTTCGCCTCGTGAATGGCAGATGTTGATAACAACTGTCGATAAAGGTAATCATCTGGATTTAGTATCACCTAACATGCCCCTTGGTTCATCTAAATAACATAGGCTGATAATGCAATAAGGGTCAGTTAATATGCCTACATGTGTTTCAGATAAGCTCATGTGAGGGCATTGACATAGTGTCAGATTTCTATTGACAATGAATATAATAAAAGCGATAGAACCATTTCCATTACGACTACTCGTTCAGCACACCTTTCAGTATAAACAAGCAACCGTTTGTTTGGTTATATGTATCTTTCTTAATAAAGTGAAAAACAGATTGCATTCATTTTTTGAAAACTGAAGTCTTTACAATTAACATTTATTTCCATTCTTAAATATAATAGAACCAAACGTCGGATCTGTAAAGGGTATTTTAAAATTTTAATCGGAAGCGTATCACTGTTGGTAAACATAAACTGATAGAAACATACTAAAATCAACATTAGTGTTTAACTCTTACAGCGAGGACACCATCGTGCACGTTGTGAAGTTGAAGTTCGCTTGCAAATGAGTCCTTTCTCGACAAAAACCCTGCCGCGAGCAGGCTCCATACACCGCCCACAGCGTGGACTCCAACACAGCCTGCAAGACAGGTAATGCGCAATTTCTCAGATGGCGGTTGCTTGTCGCCCACTCAGAATTCACCATTTTCATAAAGATATAAGTCGTGCGTGGTGACATTTGTTTTTCTTTTGTTCCTGTTTAGGAAGACACTTCTATGGGTACAAAGGAGTCTAAGATTGTATAACAAAGAGGAATTAAGTTTGACAGAGGAATTACGTTACTTCATGCATATAACTCGAGGTCATATAAACGGAATATCCCAATGACAATTAAAACATGTCATACGTCAATGAACGTATTCGCACTGCCAAGAGACGATTAAATTAATTGAGCAATACAACATGATTCATTTCAATGCCTACAGACACATAATGAGATGGGGATATAAAATGAATTTTAAAAATATAATCCCTGTTACCCGGGGTCATGAGTTTCTTCAGGAAGTGTGATGGAAGCTTTTTCACAGCGATAGAAAACTAACTAAATCATGGCGCATAGCAGGGTGAGATATATGATAGATATTAAGTTCTTAGACTCTTACCAACAGGGTCATCAATCTTGAGCTTCTCGAGGACGATGATACCAAGTATTGTGAGACATGCCCCAACTACTCCGATCAACAACCCTTCCCAAGGATGGGCTATTGCACACGTGGCTGGAATGTACAATTGAGTTCTTGTTTAAAGGATTACAACGTATGTATCCTTTGATAATATCATCATCATGTGCAGGTATGATAACTAATTAATCCCCTTGTTTCACGATTTTTCTTCATTTCGGCATAAAATAATTAATGATTAATTGCCTGATTTTTTGTGATAAATGATCAGTTTGGATCGCATAATTGTTTTAATTGATCGCATTATTTCGTTCATTTGTCGCGTGAACCTTAATGAGTGAGGGTGTATGGTTTTATGCCGCTTTGAGCAATATTCCAGCAATATCACGGCGGTGGACACCAGAAATGGGCTTCACACACTGTACCCATGTCGGGAAACGAACCCGAGAGAACGGTTTAACCACTAAGCTACCCGACCGCCCGTGAAGTTTATGAATTGCACCTATGATACAGTTTAGATTATATGTTTACGTACATGTATTGATTATAAATTAGTCAATGAAGAATAGGTGCATGGAGGTTGCTCTCAGCCAGCGGTACTCCTGCGAGCTTCGATTCTGCCTCCCACTGAAACAATGGTACCCGGTAGGATGAGATTTATTGTGGAAGCAAACCCTCGAGCGGTTTATGGCAGTTTGGGGTGTATGATCTCTAGAGAGTTGAGATCGCAATATTAATAGGATTGCACAGTGATCCGTTAGGGGTAATGATAATCATCCGTGGTGTAATAGTGTCGCAGTGGTTTAAAATGCTGGCAAGTTGCCTCGCTTGACGTGTTCGTGACACTCTTCAAAATTCTTGGTTTAATTAGAAGTATAGAGCAGCTAGTGTGAGGTCCCACGTGGCTGGAATAACCCTAACATCATTATTGAACTACAGAAATTAAGATTGTTGAGAAATAATGTGGAATTGAATGCATAGGCGAAAGGTTTGTGTGAAAGACGAAAGGAGACATACACCGAGAGAGTACATTTTTTGCGTGAATTGTTCCTACCATTCATAAGCAATAGATAGAGAAGGAGAGAAATAAGATACACAATTTAGTCTTTAAGGAGGAATATATACTCTTCAAAAAAAGAAACTTGACAATGACTTTCAAAATGTAATATAATGCGATTGTTTCAAAATAGAACACTGAAACCATAATTGAAACACTGTTTGAAGATCAATCTACATAATGTTCAAAACATTAATCGTGTCACCTGGACAGACACACGTACACGATACAGTTAATGTCACAGGGGTACAGATAATGTCAGTACCGGTTGTGCCAACCACGTGCATCAATCACCGCTTGACACTGACGACAGATAGATGCAATCAAATTGTCAATAACACGCTGTTGGATGTGCTGCCATTCATGCTGAAGTGCACCAAGGAGCGCCGGAAGTGTTTGGGGCGGTGGATTCCTTCTGCGAACGCATCGATCCAACTCGTCCCACAGATGCTCAATCGGGGACAAATCTGGTGACCGGGCTGGCCAAGGTAATGTCTGGATGTTGTTGTGCTGTAAGAAGTCCTGACAAACACGTGCAATATGCGGTGGAGCGTTGTCCTGCTGGAACTGTCCGCCATGAACGTTGACGTGAGGAAGAACGTAAGGCTGTAGGATCAAGTCTCTGTAACGCACACCTGTCAATGCACCTGCCACATGCACGAGAGGCGTCCTACCACCGTGATGAATTCCGGCCCATACACTGACACTCCCCCGGCCAAATGGGACAACCTGCTGCACACAGTTGGGGGCGTAACGTTCACCCCGACGTCTGTAGACACGTGCGCGCCCATCAGCACGTGTGAGTAGGAAACGGGACTCGTCAGTAAACAGTACACTTCTCCACCTTGCACATGCCCATCTAACCCTCTGTTGGCACCAAAGCAGACGGTCCGCCAGATTACGTGGGGTCAATACATGACGTCGAACAGGTCTTCGTGCAAAAAGTCCAGCCTCCCTCAGTCTGTTGCGTACCGTTTGATCTGATATTCTGCGTACCCCAGGGATCTGTGTAATTGTAGACGTGGCTGTGGTAGTGCGGTCTCGGAGGTGTCGCAGCCGGATGTATCGATCTTGTACTTGGGTTGTCAGCCTTGGTCTTCCTGACCTTGGTCTGTTGTCAACTCTGTTGGTGTTGTTGTATCGGGTCAACAGTGCGGAGATTGTCTGTCTCGATACGCCAAAGTGCCTGGCCACTTCTTGCTGAGTTGCTCCAGCTTGTAATCTCCCAATGGCGTTGTTCCGTTGAGCTGCATT
The DNA here is from genome assembly GCF_023055435.1 of Haliotis rufescens. Lineage (NCBI taxonomy): Eukaryota > Metazoa > Mollusca > Gastropoda > Lepetellida > Haliotidae > Haliotis > Haliotis rufescens. The sequence continues at coordinate 50,333,564 of NW_025963779.1, read as the reverse complement.
CAGTCTTGGCATTCTGTCACCGCCTCTACTGCCGTTATAAGGACTGTATGAACAGCCGTTGATGTGGATTTTTATACCCATTCAGCAGGGGGGCCTGCATGCCTAAATGCAGGATCCTGTGCTGCACGTTTTTTTACAGGCGGTTGCGTTTGGATGAAGCTGTAAAATTGATCCCCAAACGCTACGTTTATGTGCTTTGCATGTGTTTTCGCGAATTATAGACACATCATCTTTCTGTTTGACTTATTTGGTTCTCATTTAATGTAATTATTTTAGATATTTGGCAAAAAGTGGTTTTACATCTATGTCAAGTTTCTTTTTTTGAAGATTATATTTGACCGTTTGCTACAGAATTTAGGATCCCTGACACTATACTTTTCAATATTAAAATTGTGGTTTTAGAGTGAATCAGTTGGTGAACAGTCACATCAATACCGCTATATTTTATAGCAATACATTCTTTGATAAATAATAAAAATGCGATTCGCAAGAATGCTTGCCATGGGATCTTCAAGCAGGAAAAAAAAATCATATCAGTATCTAAACGAGTATTGATAATACTTTGCAGTTTGTTGAATGAAATAATTTGAGTTGCTATTTCACTATTACAAAAGGTGCAAAGGTTATCCTTACGCATGCATATTTTATATAAAAACGATTTTGTTGTAAGGATTCTGTGATGTTATTTATCATTGCAAAACAGGCACCAAGAAAATCAGATAAAGACAGTTTTAGTTTTGTTACCCACTTAAACTGATGGGTATCTAATGACATTCTTCGATTTTTACTAAATTATTTATATATCAACAAACGATCAGATTCGTTAACTATTTTAGTAAGCAAGTTGTAATTCAAACCTTCATTCACTTATTTGGATGTAATTTTGTCAAGACTTGAGCCATTGTTTCAGTTTATAATGTCAAATCCGGAAATAAAGGAGATAACTTTCGTCGCCAGTGTTTGAATTGGTCTTCTGGATGTAGTTTGATCCATTACTATTCCATGTATCAAATTTTAGAAATCACTAAATGGCATACTAAAGACTTACGTATGTCATATTTGTGAACGTGAAATAACAAAATATTCATAGAAGAGAATTATCTCCATGTAAACTAAGATCCTAGTATATAGTTTTTCCTCACACGTGTGATTCAGCGGAGACCTAAAGTCTTTCTAAAATCATTTTCGGAGTCTCTTTAACTATTTCTTAAGGTTAAAATGAAACCATCCTAATTCTACTCTGACGTAGCCACACGACATTCAAAGCGAAGCATGTATATTTCGTAAAATACATCCATTGCCGGGTTATATTCAATAATTTTTGTAAGAGAATCTCCTTATATCAATTAACCATTAACACTGGACCAGTGGGTAGCCCCTTGGGAATTCCGTGTTAAAATAGGTCCCCAGCAACTTATGCTTATCGAATGGTTGGTTGTGTGCCGGGCTTGTGTGTCATCCGCAACATAGCCACAAAATTGAAAAAAATAGAGAAATTGGTTCTGCCCGATATCTTAGTTTCAGATAAACAATGCTTAACGAGTCAAAATGCTCAAGAAATTAATATCTACTTATGCGTCAAACCGGCTTTAGACGGATGATTCATTTTACAAATATCCAGCAATAAATGGGCCCTGAGTATTTCTTTGGCTGAGCTGTTGAAGTCTACTATAAAACGCCAACGTCACAGATAACCAGTCTCGATTATCCGCCGAAACAGATTCCATTGGGCGGAAAAGGCAAATTAGCGGTGAAGTCAGTCGATATGATGGACAGGTGTTCATCTTGTTGTCCCTATTTGACAACATGTTAGCGCGATTCTTATATTACTAATGTAGTTAATGGAATAAAAGTGTCCATGCGCATCGGTAATATTGTATCATTTTGACCTGTAGATCAGTTGCTGCGCAAATGGCATTAGACTCACCAGTTATAGCAACAAGAGATCCAAGGATGCTGTTAATCAGATAACCCACATCAAACTGACGCTTCTTCACAATGTAGCTGAAACACAAACAGTGATGTGCTAAACAATCGTAGGTGACATATAAGTATGTGATCGATGTCTATTTTCGCATTTGAAAATAAATATTTTGCATCTGTACTTAATCATAAATCATCAATCAATCAATCCACCATCCACACACACGAACACAAACACGCACGCACGCACGATTCACACAGTTAACATTTGAGGCGATGTATCTGTGAATAATCACTCGCGTAAAACTTAGCATTGAATAAGTTTGGGAAGTACGTCAGGATTGTTCTTATGTTTCGTTTGTTTGTTTCTTTGTTTGTTGCTTATACGTCGCACTCAGTAATATTCCAGCTGTATTACGGTGGTGTGTAAATAATCAAGTCTGCATCAGACAATTCAGTGATTGATATCATGAGCATCGATCCTTGCAATTGGGCTACGATGACTTGTATCAACCAGGTCAGTGGCCTGACCACCCGATTCCGCCACTTACGACAAGCATAGTCGCCTTTTACGGCATGGGTTGCTGAAGACCTATTCTACCCCGGATCTTCCGGGTGTCTTATGTTTGTTAATAATAGGATTTGCACTGTAGACGTGTTCAATGAGAATGACTTCTGTAGACATCATTGTGTCTCTTAAAACATGCCCCCTTTTGTCTTTGACCAGGCTGGATTGACATTTAAACAACATTTGCCAATAACGGAACTATGTGCTGATGATAGAACAATTTCACGAAATACGTGTGTTGCCAGCGGGATTTGAACCCGCGAAGTACGCATCGAGGGCTAAGGAATCTAGTCTTCTGCAACGGCGACATGGACGAAATCTCATGAAATTATCAACTGAAATAAATATATATTAAGTTATAAAGCATGACAGTTGACCAAAGCTTATTGAAGTAACCTCTTTTACAATAAATGAAGCATGCTTTGATAACTTATAACATTCAGTGAAATGAAATTATCAAATTAATCGTTGAAATGGTTACTTAGAGTCCTCCGCGTCCGCGTCAGACTCCATCTGATCATTTTAACTATTAGAAACTTGAAGTTACCCATGCCAGGTGAACAAGACGAACATCTTCAGCCGCATTTCATTAGTGGAGTTAAAGCATTATTGTCACCTGATCTTCTGGCTTCACACGGACCCGTTAGAACACAAGTAATTATTTTCTAAAACTGACTTAATTTGATATTGACCATGGGATTACTTACACTTGATCCCAGATTACAATCCGTTCCAAAATACCTCACGAGGGTCAGATGACAACCAATTATTGGGACCTGATCAACCAGCCAGCAATACGAAAGGCGATTTCCAGTGGCGCTTGTAAAATTGCCATTCCGTAAAAGACGATGTGGAATGAAAAGGGACTTTGGTTGATGCATGTCATCGATCCCAATTGCGTGGATCGATGCTCATGATGTTAATCACTGGATTGTCTGGTCCAGACTCCATTATTTACAGACCGCCGTCATATAGCTGGAATATTTCTGAGTGCGGCGCTAAACAACAAACCAACTAACCAACCAACATGCGTGAAACCGGTTGAGTAAATTATACAGCTCATCTTTGGACTTTTGTATTTTATATATATGAAAAAGATGTCGTTCATATTTCAATAGATAATCACACAAGTTAATGTGAAATTATATAAGATATAAGAACGGTTGAAATCACTCACCTGTCGCTGGTATACGTACACGCATTATGTTCATCTGATTTTGTCACGTGCAGCGGCACGAAACTTCTAGATATGCTGTACTTTTGAGCATATTTCGAAATACGAAGGTCAACGACCACAAAGTGTAGTGATGCATACTCTTCAGAATTTAACATTATTACATTTTGCAGTGGTAATTAGTATTATAGTGAGTGAGTGAGTGAGTGCAATATTCCAGCAATATCACGGCGGGGGACACCAAAAGTGGGCTTCACACATTGTACCCATGTCGGGATTCAAACCCGGGTCTTCGGCGTGACGAGCGAACGCTTTAATCACTAGGCTACCCGACCGCCCCAATTGGTATAATTATACGTACCTCTCATCATAATGGTCATAGTCGAAAAGGTGAAAAAAATTCTCATGACTAATATACACTCATCTATATGTTTCGAAATTTGTCAGTACACTACAACTTACCTGTAATGAATTACTTCATTTATAACTTGCAGTGGTTCAGTTTACGATTGTGGATTCATATCATCCACCCCATGCCCATATTTATTTCACATGACATATCACAATATTTGAATGGATGTGTATCAGCAATTACCTTTGAACAAAGCAGAGCCGCGCCTTAAAGATCATAATCCTATTCGTCACACTAATCTCAAAGAGTTTTGATATGATCTAAACCTAATACAAAGTACCATACGTACTCAAGCCTACGTTTACGAGTTGTGTGCATTACACTTTTTGTATGGGGACATACGAGTAGTCTTTCAGAAGGTATCAAATGTAACAACGTGCAACAGTTCCATGCATTATTCTGTACAGAAATAATAGCTAGGGCACATGCAAGTGAAACATGCGCATCGTGGGAGTCCACGTCACAGGTTTGCTATTCGATTACACTCGATGACTAAGCAATCAAATGGGACAGATGTCATGATGCATACAACAATATGAAGATCGTTTCTGTGATCTTGAAGTTGTCTGGTTATCTTGAGAGCATCATGCCGACCTGAACGCATGCAACCCTTGATTTGTTTGAAGATTATTGGCTTTAACAAATAAGCCATCTGGAGTAAATCAATTATACTAAAGGACCTCTTAATTGAATACCAAGACCATATATTTTGTCCTTAATCAATCAATATGATTAGGGAAAGCATAATTAATCGACTTGATTGCAGACTTTGATTATGATCTCAACGACGAACCTCAAACAACCACATTAAGGTCCTATCAGTGTTAAAAGCTTCAGCACCACTCCTTATTCATGATTAGAAGTGTGATAGTGATAAGACTGTTTCAAGCATGATAATATTACAAATACCTCAGGAGGAGTCCAACAATCCCTCCAGATGTCGATGCACATATAGTCGAAACAGCCGATCTGTAATATGAAACATCAATAAATTTGACATCGGCATAGAAAACACAATACTCACATTAGCCATACCGTACGCACTGAGCATCCGCATGCAGTACATGTATTGTTTTTATTGCAGAGAAATATTAATCGCAAAAAGGTTTCCTTTACGATTTAATTTTCTTCATGAAAACTTTTATTTGTTAAATTCAGGATATCTTTAAGTGAATTAACACATTGTATTTATACACATAACAAAACGTTAAAGTGAAATGTATCGATGGTTGTGTATCACAATTATCACTGTTCTTGTGACTTTAGAATATAGGTAATAAAATATGCCGTGTACCCATTTATATGTTTATTTATAGGATGGTTTTCGAAGACAATTATCCTACTTACAACTCTAGAGCAGGTAATATTGAACTATCATATTAAGGCCTTAATTGATTCTATTTTCTTTCGATTTACTTTTTACGCTCTATCTGTTGATCCTTAGCAGAGTGCTCACTTTGGCCAAGTTCCAAGCAAGGAACCGATATCAAAAGACGCGGAGATTCCTAGGAACCAATAACAAGGCTGTTGTGCTACAACTACATGTATATTCTGGACTTCTCATTTGAATCAGGAGATAAACGTGGTGTTTTCATATTTGCGGGATGTATTGAGTATTTGATTCTAAAGCTTTCGATCATACATGATTGTGTAAACTACTAAAGATATCAGCCATTTTCAAAAACAACTCTGTCGATTTAAATTCTCACAGTTGTGAGACAGACATGACGTCGCCCTGGGATGTTATGACGTCACTATACAATGAAGGATATCACATATGCGTTATGACTTAACGCGCCTGGTCAGCAAAATATGCACAGACAAAATAAAAGTGTCGAAGTTCTTCTGATATACATTGATTTAAATTAATATTTAATTGACGTGGTATCCACGAAGCCGAATAGCACGTTATTTTTAAATTAGTGAATCCAGGCTTCGAATCCCATTGAATTACGTTTTTCAACCAATAAGACTGCAGCACACATTCCCATTAGTTTTACAATAAGTGTTTACCAGTACGTAATGAATTGGACGTTGTGGAAGCTGTTACTATTCCATGCTTGGTTCTGAACCTACTTCTGATCCTGACTATATATCAGATGGAAGGCCAAAGCCTTGCAATTGAGAGACATTTCTTCTATCACCAAGTAGGGTTGGGACAACAACTTGGATTTATCAATAATAATTACAACACTCTTAAGGAAAGTGTATGGCTTTGTATCCTGCACATCGTGCCATTGTCGTTTCTGAAGTCTAATCTGCTAATAGAGGTTTTGCTGGGAAGGTGAGACTGTCAAAATCTGTGGTTGCATCAGATTCCAATAATGTAATGTCATGATGACATTTTCGAACTCGCTAAACTCTGTGTACAAAGATTTATCCGACAATAATTAGCGTTCTCATAACAAGTGTTTCCAAACAGCGACCGATCTTCTATAGATCTACCTCGAACGCCACGGGCTAGATGTCTATTCTATGATGACACAAGCTAGACAGAACGTCAATGGCAGCGACAATCTAAATATGCTCTGGGGACCGCCACTCTCTAATTATTTATTTTTAGTTCAATGCGTTAGATTTGAGCACTCAACTCAAACACATCATTGGATCCTGTTATACTTTAGAGTTGCTCCACAAGTGAACTGAATTGTCATCATTTAGGAAATGTATATATTAACGATGTTTAAGCAATTATATACATGTGGTACAGTACCTGGCTGTCAAACTCCACTTCAACAAAAGGTATTTCCTTTCAACAATTTTAGAGCAGATGGTATGGAACTACAAACACTATTATGGTAAGGCCACAATAAATTGATTCTACTTTGGGGAAAATGCTTTATACTTTCTGCGTTCTACGTTCTAGGTATAATGTACAGTACCTGGCTGCCAACTTCCACTTCAACTAATGGTATTTCCATTCAACAATTTTAGAGCAGATAGTATGGAACTACAAACAATATTATGGTAAGGCCACAATAAATTGATTCTATTTTGCGGGGAATTGCTTAATACTTTCTGCGTTCTACGTTCTAGGTATAATGTACAGTACCTGGCTGCCAACTTCCACTTCAACCCGGATATTCCAAAAGTGCTTCCACAATTAAATCCAAGCCAACCCCACCTTAAACACCAAAGTTCGCACACTGTTAGCATGTAGTTCTGATCTCATGCAAATACACACACACACACACACACACACAAATATACATACATACATACATACATACATACATACATACATACATACATACATACATACATACATACATGCATACATACATATATTCTACATGTAAGTTGTTGTTTCTAACATCTACTGGTTTGTTTAATTTCCACTGTGAGTTCTTCAACCCTTTAAATATATTCAGTTACATATTTTGAAATATATTTAAATCGATCGTATTTATAGAGAGCTTACCACAGCATAAACATGCCAAGCATTGCATTTGTAGGCGATCCCATTTGAGGTGCTTTCTTACTCTTGAAGCGATTGTGACGAGGCTTCAAAAGAAGAGTGGACACCAAGCCAGTGACCCCTCCAACTAAATGCACTGGTCCTGCTCCAGCGATGTCAATCACACCCATAGTCTGTAACCATCCTTGTTTACCCCAGAACCAGTGGGCAGGGAAACAGTATACGAATGTATTCAGTAAGGAAAATATGATGTACGCCTCAAGCTTTGTCCTCTCCGCCATAGCGCCTGGGATGATAATCAAGCGTTAGATATTCACTACCAAGTAATATATAGGTTATATTTGGGATTACACTGTCTTTGTAAAGTACAGATTCTCGTATATTTTGGGTTGATTAGGTGCCTCACTCTGAGAGTATATTAATTTCAAGTCCCGGATAGGGCTCAACACAAAATGTACTAAAATATGTACTTTACAGAGAAAGTGTACTCCCACATATAGCATATGTTACGTTTGACCACTTTCTCAATGGCATCGTGTATTCATACCTAAAACCAATATAGTTTATAAACCGCCGTCATACAGCTTGGATATTGCTGAGAGCGGCGTTAAACAACAAACAAACAAACAATATAGTTTATCAAATACCAACTTCAATAACTGAATAGCACACCTGCTTTTATAACATGCGTCTTTATACTTTGTGCAAACCATGGTTTGCCGAATGAATAATGTGTCGGAGTATGTGTTGCGGGTTTACAAATTATGAGAATTGTATGACGTTAGAGAGGCCAGTACTTTATTTTTGTCGGACAATCATATACAAGCATATTTAAATACAGTACACATATTGTACATACAACGAAAGTACAACTAGGTGTCCGGGATAACCAAATCGTCTCCTTCGTGAGTCGACTGTATACTGAATGGGTTTGGCAGATATTTTCCAGCCAGTACCATCAAAAAGTGTATCTTACAGTTATATATATGTAAAAGTAATTACTTTTATGGCTCACGTCTGTGGTATCTTTTTTATGGAAGATCTTACTGTGGCATGACCACAAACATAATGAACAATAAAAAGATTTTACTTTTACATCTTGTGTAACCCCAATATTCCAACTGACACCAGGAACAGTAAAGGGTCAAACTCAGAGATTCAGTTACCACGGGATAAGCACGAGAAGACAACGAACATGGAAGGAATGGCGTATACAAATAGACATCGGGTATGGCTATGGGATTGTACGTTTCCGTCACATATGGGGGCGGTCGGGTAGCCTTGTGGTTAATGTGTTCGCTCGTCACACCGAATACCCGGGGTCGATTTCCGACATGGGTACAATGTGAGAAGCCCATTTCTGGTGTACCCCACCGTGATATTGCTGGAATATTGCTAAAAGCGGCGTAAAACCATACTCACTCACTCACTCACTCACTCACTCACTCCATCACATATGAGATAATCGTTTTGAATGAGTGAATGGGTTGAGTTATAAGCCGATTTTAGCAATATTCCAACACAATCAGGACGGACTTCACACATTGTACCCATATTGGGAATAGAACCCGGGCCTTCAGATGACGAGCGACCGCTTTCAGCAACATGGTTTTTCACCGCTCCAATCTATGTGTACATTTATCTTCATACACATACATGTACATTATAGTGAACATTATAGTGTTACATTGTTGTATACACGGCGAGTTAATAGCACATGCATGTGTAGAAATGCGTTACCTGAAACGATCGTTGTAGCTGTCGTTGCAAATGACGCCTGAAAAAAGAACTTTGAATACACGTATCCCAAACTTTCCTCGTCCGCCGTCACAAAAAAGTCCCCCCAGCCGTTGAAAGGGTTAGTGTAGCGTTCATCTTCACCAAAACTCAGTCCATATCCGAACATCCAATATGTCAGTCCTCCACAGATAACATCCACGGCGTTCTTCACCATGATGTTCACTTCATTCTTACTGGAGACGGAGCCACTTTCCAACAGACCAAACCCTGTAATAAACAGACGTTTTTGTACATACATTGTCGTGTATATATCAGTACAAAGAATTAAAGGTGGCAAACGGATGTATGTTTAAATGTTGTGACGCAGGACAGTGTACACATAGGAAATTCTGTTAATTTGAAGAAGTCTTTCAGACATTGATATCACAGACACACAGCTTAAAAAAAAGCTTCGGCGTGTGTGCGTGCGCGTGTGTTTGTGTGTGTGTGCGTGTGCATGTGCTTGTACTTGTCCGGACTGATGTCGGTTTTATAGTCCTTGCCCACTGAGATACGTACCATGCCGCATGAATGGCTAATGTAAACTGAACTACTGCAAGTTAGGAATGTAATGATTCAAGTAAGCTGTGGTGGAGTGACTAATTTAATGTCGTACCATATAGATGACTGTATATTAGTCATGAGAAATATTTCTCTTCCTTTCGGCTATGACCAAATAAACAGTGTGTGTGTGTGTGTGTGTGTGTGTGTGTGTGTGTGTGTGTGTGTGTGTGTGTGTGTGTGTGTGTGTGTGTGTGTGTGTGTGTGTGTGTGTGTGTGTGTGTGCGCGTGCGTGTATGTGTGTGCGTGCGTGCGCGCGCGCTTGTATGAGTCCGTTACAACTACTAGACTTATGCCGGGCTACAGTGCCCACTGGGATACCATGCCGCAGTTTCACATTGATACCCTACTCTGACAAAGACTCTCCGAGCCGACCAGTGGTTATTTTATTCCCTTAATGCCAAGCCCCAGGTATGGTAACAACAAGAACCATCTATATATCCTGCGGTATGACGTGGCCGAGAGAGAGAGAGCATCTGATCGATCTTCTACTCTCCGGGAAGACGCCCTATCTACTAGACTAAGGAGGCGCTGTTCTACAATAAAGCACATTGAGAAGTGTACCGGCCGCAACAAATAAAAGCATAACACTGGATACGTACACCACAGAAATGGCCAATGATTTGAACTTTTCTCCTATTTCACGTTGACTAGAGCTATTATATTCGAAAATATGACTTAGAATACAACAATCGGATCCCTACAAAAACTGATTAAATAAAACATGTGACAATGAACGCACATTTTTATCCCTTTTCATTATACATCATCATTGATGTAATGGCATTTTTTCGAACGATCTGGAAATCGCCTCTCATATTTCTGGCTGGTTGATTACGTCTCAATATTCAATAATTGGTCGTCACAAGACCCTCATGGGATATCATTGAAATATAATCATACATCTTATTAGTGTGTAGATGAGTTTTTCAGGCATTGACATCAGCAGACATATAGTTATGTAAGGACAGTGGTTCCACTTCGTATGGATATTAGCTGCAGTGCTATCCATATTGTTTATGTTTATTTGGGTGAATATAATTATACGTCCCAAAGAGCAATATTCACGTAAAATGACGATGGTACAGACGATATAACATGTCGACAAATGTTCGAATTTCTAGAGATATGACACAGGTTTTGCAGACCGTTATTTCTACCATAGAGACGAGCGACAAACGTCATCTGATATCCCCTGGACTGGTAATGGTTTTTTTACTAAGTTGCTACTCTAATACTCTGTAGATATCCGCAGCACGAAGTGGATACAGGAAATAGGTTACTTTAGTACCGCATCTTAGCCGGAATTGTTTATGTCATGCATGACCGTGTGCCAGGAGAACGTCAACGAGTTCCACCGGTAATGTTATCGAATGAGATATCACCAACAACTGCTGGTGCGAACCTATGGTAACAGCTGTATACAAATACAGCAATGGTATATATATATCTATTTAATTATTATGGAAAAGGTCGTGCTGCTTCCACATATTTTATCATATCAGCTGCTATTTTAGCTGGAGATTTTGTAAATTATACACGAATGTCTTTTGTTATCTTTCAGAGTGTCAAAGATATCAGTCCCATTTGAAGATGTTCTTCAACTGTATATGCAAAAAATATCACATCCTCCATTATTTTCAAATTACGTGAGAGCACAGATGGCATATTTGTCTTATGCGCCGCATTTAGCTTTGAAGAGTTGCGTTTCTTAGGGGAACCAGAAACACACGTTGGTGGATTCGAATTTCAAATACGCTGTGATGATGTTTCTTGGTTTGTCAGCACCATACCCGTACTTGTTGGTTTTACCAAAGTGGTAGACGTCGAACACCATGGCCAGCATCAATGTTGGCTTACCTCCCACATCAAGCTGACGTGCCGTGGTGGTGCTGGCGTACTGCTGAAAGCACCGTTAATCCCAACTCACTCACTTATCAATGAACCATGTTAGTCTAACTCGTTCAAGCGGCAGTGGTGATGATTTACAAAGTGCGTTACAAAGTACAACGCATTACATATAGCATATCGATCACAGCTAGTGACTCAAATGCGTAAAATACATTATTTCCTGTTATTAGAAATACTGAGCAATATCAACAATACTTCCAAAATATAGAGTATCCATGTTGTGAATTGTGTTAGTATTATCAGGCTACTGAATATAAATACATGTGAGAATATAAGATGCACTGATACATTTAACCACCCCCGCTCCCATCTCCACCCACTATCGAGTGCTTATTGAGGTGAACTTGAATGTTGATTTGAATTAATTGTGCTCAGCTATGTAAGCCGAACTTGACATTTCTAACTTAACGAAAACTCAGTACGGTAAATCACTTAACTCTATGACATGCTAACAGCTACTCCTCTACCTTCTTGAGGTATACTGAAAGCTTAGACCAGGAACTGGAGCAGCCATTGTGATTTATAGTCAAGGCTTTCTGGTGATAGAACTTCTTAAAGCAGGAAATGCATAGATCAATTGTTAGTTTATTTGGATTAAACTTAAAATTTTATGATGAAATTAGACCGGTTCTTTTACTTGAACATTGCATTTAATATGTTATATCAAGGTCTGTCTATTGAACACAAAGGAACTTCAAACCATTACGTTTGAGCTTTGCATTAATAAAAAGAACTGTTTGAGATATTTTTAGAAGCAAATATTTTCAGTTGTCCATGATAACACCAAACTAATTAAATACGTTGGTATATCCTACTTATTCATTATGTGAATCGTGATTAAATATTAAAAGTACATGTAATATTACAGAGTTTACTTTCTTGTCTGTGGAAAAATACACATAACCTGATGTTTATTAACGACTAATTGGAGTGTGTGTTGTATATCCCATCGCTTTTCTTTGTCCCGTGAATATCAATACTTGGAACAGATAATTAGCTCTTAGAAGCCTTTCAGGACTAGATAAAGACCTTATCTGTATACTTGCAATTGGGCATTTCCTGTAGTCAAAGGCAAAATCATAGACCAACAATGCCAAAAATAGTGAAATCAATTTCTTCTCAGTAAGATAAGAACAAAATTACTTGGTACAATCAACCACTCTTGAACCGGTAAATTCGAAGTAAGTGAATCATGCCAATGCATATATGTGATACGTTTGGCTAGTAGAAAAAAAAATATAAAGGGTTTCAAAGGAAATGTATTTTACGGGATCAATTATACTGGCTATCAATTCTACACTTTATTCGTATTTCGCATGAATGTGTTTCGGTTGCGTATTTCATTGTTGAACTTTTTTCTCTCAAAACTGGGTTTTACATCTGTCGCTAATCACTAATCACTAATCACTAATTTCAGTTCGTTATAACCGTAGTTCGTAATAAACATATATACAACAAATAGCTGGGACCAAAAAATAAATTCGTTATATCCGCCTGTTTGTTATAAGCGTGTTCGTTATAAACGTAGTTTACTGTATAGCCAAGGATAAGCATTATAAGAGAATTGAAGACCATGATCAAAACTCAAATCAAAGGCAAAATATGAACGTTATTTGAGCCCCACTACAATTTACATCGATATTCAAAAACATACTTTTGGGCCAAATTTGGATTCATCACACGTTAAAACTACATGTAGCATTCCTAGGTTTAGCTTAACTGGCCCACTGATTTCTTGAGAAGATGTAGTTTAAAGACGACACACACGACATCGGTATGTTTTGACAAAAGCCCCGAAGGTCCCAAAGAAAGACACGTCATGTTACATTGTGAAACAGTTCATACCCCCCACGGATGTTTGACCGTATAAATCACGAACCTTGAAAGAAAACATATGTTCGATAACGGGTTTCAATTTTGGAGGAAAAGGACGTGACCGACAAGGTTATTTTCTTCTACAACTTGTCTCAGCTTGAATTGATCCGAGGAACTGCATTTCTAATTATCTTCACATCAATCCATATTCATTTATTAACAGTATTCATGGTTCAGTGTATACAAAGTCAGACGAAATAAATAATAATCCATCCTAGTTATATCCGACGATGTGGAGTCAAATACGTTATCTTCCGGAAGGCAGTTCCCACTGGATCCAATATGTACGGTGAGATAGACAGGGCTTTACCATAACTGACAATAACAATCAGTGCGTATATGGGCTTGGTTGATACTGGATTTCTCGAAAGTCGGAATAAGAGTCATAGTTCGTACTAATGGCAGTGCCACAAAATACTTTCAAAGCATGATACTTCTTGTTTATGCATAAGCATACTGTTTAAAATCATGTCTTATCTGTTTGCAACAGACGCATTCGTTTGACAAATTGCCTTTGAGAAACAGTCAATTCAATGCAAGACGATTCAGATTACCCATTACGATTAATAACCACTTACAGATCAATACACATTACGTGCAATAGGGTGCTTTGACCACTGCACTTTACCTGAGTGTCGAACATATTTCTTAAACGTTTTTTTACTTATAAGCAGCAACATCTCTGCACTTGTAGACATCAGGTATAATTCGAAATTAAGATATCGTTTTTATAATTACTTTAATCAAAATCACTAAATACGCTTTCGCGTAACTGGATTTTTTGCTACATCACTTGATTGTCTGGTCAAGATTCGATTGTTTACAGGCCGCTGTCGTATGGTAGGAGTACTGCCGTGCGGCGACAGGCAACAAACAAACACTTACTTGTTTATACACTTTGTGTGAGTGGTAGGACAGGACATTGCATACCCTGTTCGCGAACACCTGGCGTCATCACTGGTTTTCAGTGATTCATTCAAATGATTGTCACCGCTATTTTGCCTAAAGCCGAAAGGGATCTGTTTCGGCGCTTTAATTTTACTTCACTCTTGTTTCCTTGATTCAAACGTTTAATCGATCATATTCAAGGCTTAACGAATTTACATTACACGTAAATGTTTCAGTTGCAGAAATGGTTCGAGAGATTCGGAGAAAGAGTATAGCTAGGAACTCATAATCAAAAGGAATTAAATATAACTCACGCAAAACTGATTTTGACTTTTCTGTGCCTGTATCTTAGCATTATGTTATATCGTTTTAAACATATAACACCTCTTACGGATTACAAATCTCCTCAAAGAGATACTGAAACAGATTTATTTTTCCCTCTGGTAAAATAGGTTTTCTGCCAATTGTCAACCATATTGACGTATTTAGGTAGACACGGTTCGGAAATATCTATGAGAAAGGCCTTGATGATTTCCTTCTGCTACCCGAAGAGATTTACAGCGATGGGGCACGCAAGTGACCGAGGATGGTATTACTGAGAATCAGATCGACGCCATCGATTGAAGGAAAAGATATTTTGTTTAGAAAACATACACATGCCTCTTTCTTCAGGTCATGATGACATGGCAATAACTGAACACGGATCACTTCACGCAATGTTTCAATGAGTAGTTTGTTATCCAGAGTATCATTTCAAATTGTGGAAATGTGTCCTTCATTATTGGTGTCAATACGGACCTTTGTTTGGAGCGAATTCTGTTTATCACACCTACCAAGAATGAATACCACAAGGATTAATTTGATACATCTTGCCGTTATTGTATCTTTTCTAAAATGTATTAATTGATTATTTGCTAGGAGAAGTACTCAGATGTAATTGCAACCCAACAGTGTTTTGTTTGTTTGTTATTTAACGGCGCACAATCCAGTGATTGACATCATGAGCATCGATTCACGCAATTGGGATCGATGACATGCATCAACCAAGTCAGCGAGCCTGACCACTCGATCCCGTTAGTCGCCTATTACGACAAGCATAGTTGCTTTTTACGGTAAGCATGGGTTGCTGAAGACCTATTCTACCCCGGATCTTCACGATCGTTGACGTCTCAAAACTACAGATAAATAGTATTGATTATGTTTTTTTGTTGTTTAACGTCGCACTCAGCAATATTCAAGCTATATGACGGTGATCTGTAAATTATCGAGTCTGGACCAGACAATCCAGTGATTGACATCCCACGCAATTGGGATACGATGACATGCATCAACCAAGTCAGCGAGCCTGACCACCCGATCCCGATAGTCGCCTCTTACGACAAGCATAGTTACAAGATTTTGCCACAGTTCACAGTGTGGCAACAAAGGAATCTACAATTTCAAAATGCTCTTGATCTCGACGTTTAAAGGTATAATGTTCGCAGGTTTCATTAGTTTCACCAACGCAGTGTTTCCAGAATTGTGTTGACTTTCTGTTTATCCCGTTCATTATCAAAATGAAGTCCATCCATAATATCTAGTGCTTCTGAGCCTATAAATGTCAGTAATGAAGCAGATCTACAAGTATAATTGTCATTTGTACAACGTGATGCCAGCTCATAGTTTCCCCATATGCGCTTAAATATTCTGTAATTTCTGTTCAACACGCCTTTCAAGTCCAGTTTTGGTGGTAGGGGAAATTTACTAGGAATATGGATTTGTTGAGGAACTTCTTGAGGACTCACAAGCATGTTTAATTGCGAGTAGTTCACACATCAGTAGTATAAGCTTTCCTTGGCAAGAGCGTTAACTTACCTTAAAGGTCCAGTTTCCACCCTTGCCGAACTCGACTGGAATTCCTGGGCTCGATCGCAGCGCCACCAGTGGTTATTTCGAGTTACGTCCCTGCGAAGCCTCTCCTATGGACCAATCCGGTCCCCTTTTTTTTGTTTCAAACAAAATGGCGGCGCCCAGTCAAGACGCTCTGAACGAGTGAGTGAGTGAGTGAATATGGTTTTACGCCGCTTTTAGCAATATTCCAGCAATATCACGGCGGGGGACACCAGAAATGGGCTTCACACACGCTCTGAACGATAATCAAGATCTATATTGTGATAAAACGGGTCTTACATCGTGACGTGCATCAAATCACGCGAACACCTTGATTGAAAAACACGAAAAGATAAGGAAAATATCTGTTGACAACATCTTGGCGGTGCACATGCTTTGCAAATCCAGCAATCAACCGAAATCTGCACGACAACGTACGAACCGGATTTCGATTTCGTTGCGCGATTTTGATTGGACTATGCATAGACTCGTTAGTCCAGCCAAAATGTAACTCCATAATACCAGCCTAGTTCGGCAATGGTGGAAACTGGACTTTTATGGTCAGTTATCGCTCTTGCCTCGGGAATATGCAGTAGCATATGTTTTCAGAATGCTCCATTAATTAACTTCAACGACATACAGATTGCCCGTATAGTTCAGTGTAGGTTAGCGTTCCCGAAAATAGGTGACCCACGCTCTGACAACACTCACGTGGTAGCATGTTAACACTCCCAAACAGACTTTGAAGATAATATACTGTCACTTCAGATTTAAGAAAGAACAGAGTTCCTTCCACATCTGACACCATATTTCGTTGTTAGTTTCATTTCTCGGCGCCCTGGGAAGAAGCAACAGGAGACAGTGTTTGGAGTGACGAATATTTACGTTTGTATTTGCCGCGCAATGGTACATGCGAGGGAGCAATCATTGCTTCCCTGTAGGGACCATTAGTTACATAGATGACGTTACACTGGTCTTGACACAACACGTTACGAGGTATTGAAAAACCAACCTGATGAAACCAAAGGCTTACTCATTGAGTTGTACAACATGAAATGGTCCACAGGAGAAGTACAAAAAGCATGGGAACATGCTGCAGTTATCCCGCTTCTAAAGCAAGGGAAAGATGTATCCCTACCAAACTCTTATCGACCTATCTCGCTCACTTCAAACATGAAAAGCTATGGAAGCCATGGTTAAACAAAGGCTCATGCATCACCTTGAAACTGGCAACCACATGAAACCTGGTCAAAGCGGCTTCAAGAAGGGACACTCTAGATCACATAATAAGACTGGAAAATGAAATAAAAAAGCTCAATGAAAGAGAAAATACCTAGCAGCAGTATTTCTGGACTTCAGTCTTCGACATGGTATAGCATGACAGACTCATGACAAAGTTGAGTAGATCTATTACGTCATAGACAGCATCATAAAAGAAAGGATGCTTTCAGATAACAAATGGAACAATCAATCTGATCCTATGTCACTGAACAACAGCACGCCACAAGGCAGCATTATAACCCAAACCCTGTTTAAAATCATGATCAATGATCTATTTGATCATGTCAACTGTCCAAATCAAACTTCTATATTCGCTGATGATGGAGCAATAAGGGTAAAACACAGAGATATACACAAATCCGAAAGAAAACTCCAGTGTAGATGAGTGGTGCGACAAAAGGAGGTTCACCCTTTCAAGCGAAAACACTGTGGGAGTTCTATTCATCAAATGCAGGGTGAGACACGCTATGATACCCACTGAACTCATCTGAAGTTACAATTGTGCTGACATTCAGCCACCAGAAAGTCATAGCAAAGGATTATACCCCACCCTACTTTGGCTTTATAATACCCACAAAGTTAGTTAGTTAGTTATGCCCGACCGCCAGAGTCCTCGGTCCTGGGCTGCCCTCTCTAGTTGTTTCCAGGTGTGTCCCATCTTCTTGCTGTCTGCCTCGAGGTCCCGTCGCCAGGTGTTTCTTTGCCGTCCTCTTTTTCGTTTTCCCTGGGGTTCCATGACAGCGCCTGTCTGGTGATGTTACTGACTATCTTTCTCAGGGTTTGCCAAATCCACCCCCAAAGTTAACAGTGCTTAAACATCTGAGGTCACTAAAAAGGAAAACCCGACTATACTACGATTAGTAGCCATCACTATAATTGAAACTACATAGGTCAGTTCGGTCAAAAGGGACGCAAGTAAGATCGGTAGATGGCCATGCAAAATTCAACTTCGAATCCACAAAAAGCCATACGCATACTCGCACGAAAGGAAAGATGAAGTAGCCATCTCACACAATGCCAATTTCTGGCTTGTTTAAGTTGCGTCATTGAAGCTTTACAAAAATCACAGTAGGATACAAACTTAACCATCGTGACTCGTGTCTAGCCTGTTTGGTGATTGGGATTAAACATTTGTATGTTGTCCATTCTCATGATGTTTGTTGGCCCCCAGTTAAATTACGTGTACCTCTCTTGTGGGTGAAAATTAGGTGAAGTTGGTGGACACCCACTGAATAGAGATAGCTGAAATATTGCTGACAAAAATGATGTTCAATATAATTCAATCATTAATTATTCAAAGTTCAATACTATAAACTTAATGACTTTTCCTTGCATTATCCAATACTGGTTTCCCCGGGAGATATGTGCAGAAGGATACTTTTCCAGCTGGAGTCATATTTTTTTTTATTGATTCCCTGCTTAGTAATTGCGTATTGACATGAACGTAAACATCAGGTAGAAATGTTCAAATCAATCCCCTGGGATTCTGTTTATACTCCGTTTTACTTAAAAAGAAATATTCTTTACGTTTAACACAGCAATGTAAAATATACTGAACATATACTTGCATATATCTATCCATGGTGACGTTTCTTTTGCGGTTCAGAGTATAATGATTAAGATATCGAACTCTTTGGCTCTGGGTGTAAGTCAAAACGTTACATCTATTCAAAAGGTAAGCGCCAGAGAAGTATCAGTCTCGATTATCTGCCGAAACAGATTTCATGAGGCACAAAAGGCACAGCTAAAAATAAGTGATGACACCAGGTATTTACGAAAAGGGTAAGCATGTCCTTCTCTTCCCGTAGCACCCGCCACACACAATTTTCAATTGTGGCCTCTATATGATCATGAGGGTGGCCTGTTAAAGAACGAGTCTGGCCAAGACAATCCCATTAATGATGCATGATAATTATTATATAACGACAGGGCAGAACAACGCTCCAGAGTGACGTCACCTTAAATTGGGAACGTCGCTTCTCATTCTCACTGACGTGATTTCTTACCTGCAACGGTTTTACCTTTTTGTGCCGGATAGAGCGATATTTCGTTCCAATTGATATTTTTAATTTCATACCACACGCAAATGTAATATACACGACATGTAGTGAGCTCATAAAAATTCGTACAAATCTACAAAATGATTAGGTCCCAAAACATTAAGTCATTTTTTGTAAAAAGTGCATATCCATATTTTTGGCGCCGTGATGCACCCTCTTAATTTTCATATTAATAACATCCAATTCGTAACATTGCTTATTTATGATATATTTATGGTTAAGAATCGCCCACTTGTCTTTTGATATCCAATGTATATATCAAAGTAGCTTTTGAAGTGTTCATCGCCTCGTTACTATTTCGAAAGACACTCTGACGAGATGTGTTATTTATACCCCATGATCAATGGGGTTTTAACTACAGACAGTTTTCACATCTCACAGTGTGGTTTCAAAACACTGGTTATTGGAAACATGGTCTGAGAAAATAACATGTGATGCACACGAGGACAAGTTGTTAGCATGATGCTGCACCCGAGAGACGCACACAGTTGAAAGTAAGAATTGTAAGTAACCTTATCTATTTTGAAATAAAACTGTTCATTTTCGCCGTTCATAATAACCCCTACGCGATTTCGAACTCCACACGACACAACTTTTATGCCATTTTTATCTTTCCTATTTTATTTCCCTCTCATTTGGCCCACTGAAAGTGAATCCGTTGGTAAGTAGTCTTGTCGTTAATGCAAATGTTAGTTAGTCTATGGTGGTTCTTTGGTTCATTTACTTAATAAGCAATTGTCGTACATTGAAGTAGATTTCAATCATGTGAAATAGGGCACACTAATTCTGTGAAAATGCTAAAACTGGCACTTACCCAGTATCAACCGTACTAGTATGAGTATCGATTATGACACATATTCACATGTACTCACCTGTTACAAACAGTACCCTGGATGCAAAAACATTGGTTTGAGATATCTGCGATTTGTGTTTATTAAGGAGACATTTTGTCTGGTTGTGTTGGAATATGTTATTACTATTCTGTTGGAAGACTGTACACACATGGTATGAGAAGGTTTATGAGGTTCCATACAAAACCTTATTAGTGATATTTTGAAATCATACTTTACTCTTTCAAAGGCGTGTCCTTCCATTTTGTCAAAATATTCATGTTAGTGCCAATTTATTCATGTGGCGTATATTAATGATGATAACTACTGGAGACACGAAGGCAAGCTGCAGTTTCGCTTTATGCTCGTTTCTCCGGTACCTGGCTATCTTTTACCATAAGTGCAACATGCCATGCATATACGTGTTCAAAGCAAAGAAAACACTTAGACAGAAAGAACACTCTTTTATTCAGAACTTATATATTTCATTTAATTTCAATCTCTGCAGCAATAAAGTTCAACGAAACAGGTTTAAGTCATATCAAATTCATTAAATATACCGGTAGTTATGCCCTTTACACAATTTCATTGGCAACTGCAAACTTGTAACTAGCTGTAGAAGGTACACTCTCGGTTAGTACGATGCCACTGAAAAATCTGTCCTTGATTGAAGCATGATGGCTGTGTTTCAGTATTTCAGTGTGCTGGGGGACGCTCTCGGGTTGCCTTACAGCTGCTGAATTCACCTCTGTTATCATTCCTCACCTTTGCTATTGATTGTTATCCTCTGATTGCTCGCTATTTGGCAGCTTCAACACCTCGTGTGCCTTAGGGGTATTCGTGTTGGCCCTGTAGTGCCACTCTTCAAGACTGCGATGTGTCATGTGGCCATAGTTGCCAAAGTGATAAATATATTTACATGGTTGCCCCATGCCACCAACATGTCAATCGCCTCATCCTTTAAAGAGCAACACTGATGCACCGGGAATAATAACCGTTAAACGAATGGTCTGTTCAGCTGAGCCACAATGCATCGTCAGCGCGACTTTTCTGCACACCAAGATGGGCATTGGCATTCGCAACACTTGCCAGTGCTGATCTCCTCACCACACATGTATGGTATGTAGCGGAAAGGGCCAATGATACACATCGGATTTCAAAGTATGTTGTTGTTGGTTTTTTTGCGAAAGCGACTATTACCATTGTGTCGTATTTATTGTAACTGTCCTGTATACAGCACCCTTTAAGGTAGGGGGCTCCCTGTAGGATCCTCTATCTTGTACACACAGTTGATTGACAATGTCAAAGCTGTCACATTCGAATAAACAGGAACTCCTAACAAAATCGAAAATCGACTGCACCCACGAATCTTTGTACCGTTACAATGGTAACACCATGCAGACACAACCGGTGCACATGACTGGTATGCGCTATCGGTAGCACACGTGTTATTGTCGTGGTCCCGTATCAGTTCTATATAAGGTAATGCTATTATATGGTACGTTCCCCTCTTTGAAAGAGATATTAGAAAAAAATTGAATTTTTTTTTCAATGTTAAAAAAAATGTGGACCACTGACACATGATGGTCTTCAGCATATCAATGACTCGGGGTGTAACTATAACTATATATGTAACTATAAAATGTAACCATGTTACCATAACATTGTTTCGGGTTTCCTTAACAGTGCTTGAGAAAACAAGATTTAGCCTAAACGCTGGAATGATTTAACAGGTATGGTTCAAAGAATGGCCCATGTCGGGTTCAGAAATGCTATTTACTCTGTACGTTTTGATACAATGTTTGTACTTTTTGAGCGAACCGAATACACCTTCCTTAAAACATATTCGTAAAACAAAATGTGTGCCCTGAATACCGTTGGAATTAATAACATTCATACAAGAGATGTCCAGTCAACACTACTATTAGCGCTATGTCTTTCGCCTTGAGTTCATGTGTATTAATCTACACTGATATCATTTTCAACGCAAGTTTTGCTTATTTGTTTTTTCAAGCCGCACTCAGAAAAATTCCAACTCTCTAAATAATTGAATCTGTACCAGACAACCCAGTGATTGACACTATGTTCATCGATCGACGCAATTGGGACACGATGACATGAATCGACCAAGTCCGCGAGCCTGACCGCCCGATCAAGTTCGTCTCCTCTTACTACAGACCCATGAAGATCCGGGGTAGAATAGATCTTCAGCAACCCATCCTTGACGTAAAAGGCGACTATGCTTGTCGTAATAGGCGACTAACGGGATCGGGTGGTCAGACTCGCTGACTTGGTTGAAGCATGTGATCCAAGTTGCGTGGATCGATGCTCATAATATCAATCACTGGATTATCTGGTCCAGACTCCATTATTTACATATCGCCGTCATATAGATGGAATATTGTTGAGATCGGCGTGCAACAACACACAAACAAAACAAAAACCTCTTACTACAAGCAGGGGTTGCTGCAGGTAAACCGCAGCCGAATTCACCGAGCACTGCGTTTGTGGAAGAAATATAACTGATAAAAATGTGCCCTTGGAAATAAAACTCCTTACTCCATGTCCCCCAATGTCGCTGCCAAAAAATGTAATAAAAAACATCTTTTTATCAATTATAGAAACAATTACCTCAGTAATCACTATAAGAGGGTAGCCCATTACAAGTTGTAGTCCGGTCGATATAGTGTCAAATCCTACCAAACCCACCAAGAATTGCAACAGAAATTAATTCTCCTGTTTCATGAACAGAAAGCATCCCCTTACAACATAGTAAAAATCTAGGAAAATTTTAGTTGCGGAAAATTGTTTAGTTTGGGTATGATCTTTAGGGGGTAAATCAAAATAAAATACAAAAAAAATAAATTAATGTTTCATTTTTTGTTTAACCAAATCAGGTTACATATTAAATGAAAGCGTGTGTCACAAGCAGTCCTTGTGTATCCATAGTTTGTATCTAATCTGCATAAAAGTAATATAATATGCCTTTGGAAAACAATTAGCGAAAAACACATATATTCACATTTATTCATATATATAGTTTTTGTTTGTCTTAACTATATTTATTCAACAACATTAACAATTATTTATTTGTTTGAAAACCTTCATTTTTTAATATTTCCTTTTTAAAACTTATATGTCAAGTAAAGGTCATCAATAAATGTTTACAAATATAAGTTTCCCGACAAGTAGCACATCGGCGGCCATGTTTACCAAGGAGACAGGCTAACAAGGTCATCATCCAGCACATATTTGGCATGTTCAATAATCCTTGGACCACATATAGCTGAGGGCTATACAATACCTTCATCTTAGATTTATAAGGATTCATTTGAATTCTGTATCCCCCGGATAGGGACATTTTCTAACTTTGTATACATGCCATTTTTTTAAATAGCAATTTTAGTTTTATATCTTGTATTCCAATTTGCAACATTCCTCAGGTTAAACGTGAAGCTTAATTTATCTGCAGTGGATTCAACATCGATACTTGCCAACGTCGCCAGTAGTGAAAATGTCAGTGCACAGTTTGTTTTCATATTAACTAATAGTTTATTTATTTTACCATATTGATGATGCTATAAATGGACCATCTACTATACACAGTAAAACATGCTCCAATAAAACAGTTGAAGTTGGTACATAGTAAAATAGAATGAAATGTGATAAAGACTGAAACAGAACAGTCACGAGGATCACGGGCGCCGGAACAGCCTATCTTGCATGACATATCTGGAGATGTTTCTTCATATATGCAAGGGAATAACAGTATACCTACTGTTGTGTAAGAACTTGAAGTCAATCCTAACCGGGACTTATAACCAGCGCAGATATCACACCAAGGTGGTATATGCATACGTAGCCAACATGCGTGTTGTACATGCTTCCAATCTATGCCGGTGATGTGTTCAGTTGCCACGCTGTTGTAATAATCGTGTAGAAAGAAAGGATATTTTACCGATATTTGTAAGACAAAAATTAAATATGCGAGACTCCCCCAAATGTTAATAAAATGTCACCATTATTTTACATTTGTATTAAAACAATGAGAACTGTTTCCTCAACTACACCTAGAGACAGATGGTGCCCCGATTTAAGTGCCTCATTATTTCATTCATTGCGTCAATATGTCACTGGTAGACCTAGATATATTGTCACATAAAAACTTTCAATACTAGTTTTGCATCTTGTTGCGATATCGAATGGAAAACAGTAAAGTAAATAATGGCACAAAATTTTGTTGGAATATTGCTAAAAGCGGCGTAAAACCATACTCACTCACACAGTCGCCATGACGCGGCTTGAATATTGTTAAAAAGGATTAAAACCAATAACCAATTGCAAGCAAGAATCTTCACATCGAATCGTGCGTATTTATTTGTGCATTGTAGCGACAGGTGATTAACATGAACATCACATGTTGCTAAGTGACTCAACATGACCAAGTGGAAAATATTTCCGTCATCTCGGAGACAGTTTGATTCAGGATCATGTAAATGGGTCACTCTATTACTGGAATCTGTAACAACAAAATAGCTTTTCACTGGGACATGCCATCATAAACAAAAATTACGACGATAAAGCGGCTCAGGGATCTTGTATCCGGGTTATCATGTGCTCCACCATTAATTAGCCAAATTGCCCAGAGAAAATAAACAATCGTAACAAACTATGATATATTTCTGATTTGTTTTAAAAGCAGAAATGTTTTATACACTTTGTATTGCTTTTTTATAAATGAACAGAAAAATTCAGAAGAGCTTAAGACCATTCGTACCGACAAATCCCGCCTCGGAGATTTTTATCACACACACACACACACACACACACACACACACACACACACACACACACACACACACACACACAGCAATCCCATCGCCGTAAAGCTATCACAAACACTATAAATGTCGAAATGCACATCTGTCTCAATGTACCTTTAACTCATTTGATGTGTCAAAACAATGTAACCCGCATTAGGATTAACAGCACAAAATTACTTTAAAATAAAATCATTCAGTGCACTTTGTCCTTGGTATCAATGATCATCATCCAACGTAGACATTGTCATTTTGACAACCTGTATTTATCTTTACAGTACCACTGACCGTCCTGCTGGACCATAACTAGTGTCTGTGTATATTGATTACAGAAATAAACCATTTTAGGCTCATTTTGTTGCAATATATACTTCACGGCACGCAAAACACTCGTTAAGCAGATTCCTTAAGACATGGGAATAACATTTATGACAACGTTAAAGACTTAAGTTGCTACAGTTACTCGTTACCATCAACTCAACTTTCTTTGCAATCGTTCATAACTTTGTCGTCAATCGATGGCTATTTTCCGCATCGAAGAGGTTTCATTTCCTGTACTTACGATGCTAGCTCTTCAAGGTACCAACCCCAACAACAAATCATTTTATTCACTTAAGCCTTATAAATTAAAGTTAATTCATACAAATTTATACACCTGAGACCTGAGACGTAAACTGTTGTTGCATCATTGCATATAAAAATATGTGTAAATTCAAATTTACGGGTATCGTACATGTATACTCATTAAAACTAGCGAACGCTGAAAATACATAAATGTTTATCTCCTAATTCAATCATTACAATTCGGCCATATATACATCGCCAGAGAAGATGAACTTCCCCACGATCTTTATACGTATGAGGAAATTCCTTCCCAGATAAAAACCGACCTGACTGCATCGTGAAGATGACAAACGTGCTGGTAAGTATCCATATACTATCTGATGAAGGGTCTTCATCATGACAAGAACAGTTCCATGAGAGACCTATCTTCGTAGTAGAGCAGTTATCCATTGTTCAGGAATATGCACCAAGCAATAGCTCTTATATTTAAAGAGCTTTAATCTGAAAACGTAACGTTATAATTCACGATTATTGAATTTGGTTAGACACGCGATTGGCCTGTGTAATTGATTTTCGATTGTTATTAATAATGGCAGTCCTGTTCATTCGTCATACATAACAACTAAGGAAACCTCCTTGGTATCGTGTATTTTAAACATTTGATTGGATTTCCATTGGTTATATGTGTGACTAATGGTTTGTTAATCTGATTGCAGATGCAATACCACACAAATGAATGTATTTGGACATTGATGAGCGACAGATCTTGTATATTGTGTCTTGTCATTAACCAGCAATCTATATGAAGACAATGTCATTGATAAAATAAAAGAGGATAATAAAATTATTGACACATGCTACATTAATAAACGATTGTAATGCAACAATGTAACATTCCAAATCCAGGTATTAGATAGAGTGAAGTATATTTCATCCTTTTCTTAAATCTAATAAAAAGCATTTTTAGATATGGAGTATATATTTGAAGCTTCTTGGTAGCTATATTTTCCAGCAAAATTCAATACATACACTCAGTAAACTACATATGGAATATACGGCTATGTAAATGTTGTTACGCATATACAATGATGATACATTTTAACATACTGGAATCCCAAGCTTTGAGAATATTAGCGATAACCAAAAGTAGATTGCTTGAGAAATGAGAACTTCAAAATGATGTTTTTACCTGACTGCATGGTAAACACCACAAAAGCGCTGCTGAGTATCCAAGTGGCATCGTCGTGAGACTTAACCCGAAAATTCTTTCCTAGGAATAAAGCTGTTGTTACGTCACTCATAGTACCATTCTCCCATGTTGTAGCGGACATGGTGTTGGAAATATGTCGCATGTACAGTTATGACACACGTCGTTCAATCCGGGAAGCAAGGGTGGTCGCGAAACAGTTGAAGCCAAGTTGATCCAGAATGCTTTTAGCAACACAACTAAAACATTTGATGAAAATGATCGTCATGCATCATCAAATTACCACCAGCTGGGATGTGTTCGCCACATATTCACACTTGATGCATTTGTTGATGCATTTGTTCTGTTGCCTACCAGCTTCTATCAATATGCAATGGTCATTTATAAGCATTTCAGATCGGCCTCACTTATGACATCACTCACTAATGTCCTTAGCTCTTCGTAAAATGTCGAGCTTAAATGTGCCCACTGAACATGCCTGAATTTCTCCTGATGAAGAAACATATCCGCCCATCGATAGTGAATATCTTAATGTAAGGCAACATTTGTCGAATGACCCTCGCTGATATCACAGTTCTTAGGAGTAGTACCTCGATTAGACTCAGCGATAAACGTATGACCATTGCTGCGATTGATCACGTTCAGATTACCGTTTTCAGGAGTCAGCTGCTTCCAAGAATCACGCCTATTCCTGTGTAAACCCGCTCATTTGTACTTCCTACACCTTCTGACGTACTTCAGGGACGTATATAGGGAGGTGTAATGCATTTATCTTGAGGGGAGTCTTCTATGGTGAAGAGGCGATACAAATCTGAGAGGGTTTTTTAAATGAAACGTTTGTCCACAGAGAAAGTGATCGACCGTTTCCAGATGACTACATGGCAAGCAATACTGATGACTATTCCAACCAGAAACAACCTGTCAGTTCTCATTTACTGATTTGGATTATATTTGGACTTCAGTTATATCAATATTTATCGGGTATGCATATTTGATTATGGTGGTAGGTTTAATGATTCCCTGAAAGTTAACACAACTTGAAATCATAGATATGCAATTGAATATCGGGGGAAAGTGTTTGCGATTCTGATACCGATCGAACGTACGGCATACAACATCTTTTGTCGCACATGATACTCTTTGAAATATGAAACGCCAGCGTAAAACACCACCATTGTCAAGTCGGTATCTAATTCAGCTGATCATGACAGCCTTCTTAATTGATGACATTCACTGCCAATCACATACTTTGGGTGGTTAAAGCGTTCGCTCGTCACGCCGAAGACCCGGGTTCGATTCCCGACATGGGTACAGTGTGTGAAGCCCATTTCTGGTGTCCTCAGCTCCAACTTATGGCGTCCACAAGGAATCTGTTTCGGCAGATATTCGAGACGCGCTGACGTTTTAACTATATATATATATATATATATATATATATATATATATATATATATATTATAAAATTATGTATATCGACTTTATTTGAAATATATTTACTAAAAATATACCTGTGCGGTTTGTTTTGAAGAGTGTGTGTGTGTGTGTGTGTGTGTGTGTGTGTGTGTGTGTGTGTGTGTGTGTGTGTGTGTGTGTGTGTGTGTGTGTGTGTGTGTATATATATAAGCGCAACCTTGTGGCCTTATGTGACATGACAATGAACAGTTATCAATGCCTTTGTACAACAAGTGACTATCGATATATATATATATATATATATATATATATATATATATATATATATATATATATATATAAACTGAACCAAATTAAAAACTTCACAATCCTAAATTTTTTACATTTTGACCAGTTATCATTGTGGGCCCTTATTGTGTATTTAAACAGTAATGGCCACGTATCGTCTTCAGATAACACCCGTTTTTGTGCAGGTGAATCGATCAAAATCATGTGCACAGCACTATAGTGGCAAAAGTGGTTTTTCACGTGCAGCTGGTCACGTGGCCATAATACCGCACGTGTTTTCAGCCATACTTGTTAGCAGTCATTAACAAAAAAAAGAAAAACACAAGAAACAAAAGTCTTTACGGCCATTTGTCATGCAACGCCTTTCAAATGTGCAACGTGAACGTGCCATCGGCATGTTGCAGATGGGAACGTCCGTAGCTGAAGTCGCAAGGACGATGAGTTGTAGTCGACGGACTGTTTATGATTTACAGATTTACATGATCTACAGCAAACGGGTACCACCGCTGATCGCCCCCGGCCAGGTCGACCACGTGTGACGTCACATGCAGAGGATCGTCAAATTGTCTTACGTCACCTCCGTAACCGATTTTTGACGGCTACATCAACCAGAAATGAACTGTTTAGGGGTAGACTGAGTGCGCAAACTGTTCGAAACCGTCTGAGAACTGCTCACCTTCAAGCACGACGGCCATACTGCGGGCCGATTCTGACTCAATTACACAGACGTCAACGTCAATTGTGGGCACAGCGACACTTACGATGGACCTGTGAGGAATTGGAATCAAGTCGTCTTCAGTGATGTATCCCGATTTAATCTTCGATTTGCTGATGGTAGGGCGAGGGTGTGGAGGCGCCGTCATGAACGTTACGCCCAGTGTTGTGTACAGGAAGTTGACAGATTTCGAGGGGGAACTGTCATGGTGTGGGGTGCTTTCTGTGGCAATGCACGTTCCAGGCTTCTTGTCATCCGTGGCAACCTCAACACTGCTGCTTACCGCGACCAGGTACTGGCTCCAGAAATTCTGCCTGTTATGGCAGCACATGGACCCGGTTTGATCTTCCAACACGACAATGCCAGACCCCACACTGCAATTTTGACAAGGAATTTCCTTCAGAATGCGGGAGTCAACGTCTTGGACTGGCCGTCAAGGTCTCCCGACCTCAATCCCATCGAACACGTCTGGGATGCTCTTGGCAGAAGTCTGCACACTCTCCAGAACCAACCACAGAATTTGCAAGATCTTGGCACCATTTTGCAGCAACAATCATGTGTTCACAAGAATCACAAGGTCCATGTGGAGGAGTTGTGTGGCAGTTGTCAACGCACATGGGGGCCATACACGCTACTGAACTTGTGTGCCATCAGATTCTCATGCTTGAGACTTATGATTTAAACTGTTGATGTTATTCCCGAATACCGTAGGTGCTTGGAGAACAAATTCTGGTTACCACCGTTAATTAAAATCCTTCTTTGGACATTAATTATTAAAAATTACCTTCTCTGATACATTTGTCCGTTGTATATCATATATGGGATTACTTTTAAAGATGTGAAGTTTTTAATTTGACTCAGTACATATACTTCATCTTCGAACAATAACTGTAATGACAAAGTGTAGATATACTTCATCTTCCAGCAATACCTGTATGACCCAGTGTAGATATACTTCATCTTCCAACAATACTTGTATGACCCAGTGTAGATATACTTCATCTTCAAACAATACCTGTATGACCCAGTGTAGATATACTTCATCTTCCAGCAATACCTGTATGACCAAGTGTAGATTTACTTCATCTTCCAACAATACCTGTATGACCCAGTGTAGATATACTTCATCTTCCAACAATACCTGTATGACCCAGTGTAGATATACTTCATCTTCCAGCAATACCTGTATGACCCAGTGTAGATATACTTCATCTTCGAGCAATACCTGTATGACCAAGTGTAGATTTACTTTATCTTCCAGCAATACCTGTGAGTTGAGGTGAAATTGGGTGTAACGCCGTGTCCAATATTATTGCACTTATATAGCCCATGCACGTGTATGTGTGTGTGTGGCTGCTTGTACTAGTCCGGACTGATGCCGATTCATAGTGCTAGCTAGAGATACCATGCCGCAGTTTAACATGAATACCCAACTCAGACACAGTATACTGACTCCGAGCCGACCAGTCCTTGTTTAAGCCCCTTAATGCCGAGCGCCAGACAGGGTAACAACAAGTACAATCTTTTAACGTCTTTTTGTATGACGCGGCCGGGGATCGAACCCCGGACCTTCCGCTCTCCGGGCGGACGCTCTACCACAAGACCACCGAGGCGGTCAGCAATACCTGTATGACCAAGTGTAGATATACTTCATCTTCTAGCAATACCTGTATGACCCATTGTAGATATATTTCATCTTCCTAGCAATATCTGTATGACCCAGTGTTTATATACTTCATCTCCCAGCAATACCTGTATGACCCAGTGTACATATACTTCATCTTCCAACAATAACTGTAATGACCAAGTGTAGATATACTTCATCTTCCAACAATACCTGTATGACCCAGTATACATATACTTAATCTTCCAGCAATACCTGTATGGCCCAGTGTAGATATACTTAATCTTCCAGCAATACCTGTATGGCCCAGTGTAGATTTACTTCATCTTCCAGCAATACCTGTATGACCCAGTGTAGATATACTTCATCTTCCAGCAATACCTGTATGGCCCAGTGTAGATATACTTCATCTTCCAGCAATACCTGTATGACCCATTGTAGATATACTTCATCTTCCAGCAATACCTGTATGACCCAGTATACATATACTTAATCTTCCAGCAATACCTGTATGGCCCAGTGTAGATATACTTCATCTTCCAGCAATACCTGTATGACCCAGTGTAGATATACTTCATCTTCCAGCAATACCTGTATGACCCAGTGTAGATTTACTTCATCTTCCAACAATACTTGTATGACCCAGTGTAGATATACTTCATCTTCCAGCAATACCTGTATGACCCATTGTAGATATATTTCATCTTCCAGCAATATCTGTATGACCCAGTGTTTATATACTTCATCTCCCAGCAATACCTGTATGGCCCAGTGTAGATATACTTCATCTTCCAGCAATACCTGTATGACCCATTGTAGATATATTTCATCTTCCAGCAATATCTGTATGACCCAGTGTTTATATACTTCATCTCCCAGCAATACCTGTGTGGCCCAGTGTACATATACTTCATCTTCCAACAATAACTGTGATGACCAAGTGTACATAAACCTCATCTTCCAGATATAACCGTCATCACTCGTTTACGAATAATTAGTGTTATTTAATTATGATATGTGTTTTGTAATATGGACGATATGTTTTTGTAATATACTGAACCGTAAAAGAAACGTCACCATAGATACATATCTGAGACACCTCATTTGTCCAAACACTGTAAACATACTTTCAGACATATTAAAAAGATGAAACTTGGCAAAACATATCACCAAGGTTGGAATTAAAGTGTCAAACGTTCCTAAAGTGACACAAAATACCAGACTCTGAGAAAGTGGCATCACAAGTCAGTATCTAGTGTGTCCGCCATGTGCATTGAAAACTGCCCTATAACGTCGATACATGGAATGGATGAGGCGGTTGATGAAGGCCACAGGCACTATAGCCAACACTCTGAGGAACGTCTGACGCAGTTCAGCTGCAGTTGTCGGCCTTGGTCGGACGTCATTCAGCCGCCTTAGAATCTCGTTCCACAGGTGCACATTGGGACTTAAATCGGGACTGAGGGCAGGCCAATGCATCGTTTTGATGCCATTCTGATGGAGGAAGTCTCTTGATGCAGGATGGGAACGGGCGTTATCATGCTGAAACTCGTGGTTGCGGCGACGTGCCAAATGAGGTATGGCGTGTGGTCTCCAGAGCTGCTGTGACACCATTGCCTCTCCCTGGACCGATGTTCAAGAAGACCATAGGGCCGACCCTCTGTGCAAGACCAATTCCACCCAGGACCATGATGCTGGGACCACCCCACGAGTCTCTCTCAACAACACAAGCATGCGAATAGCGTTCCCCACGGCGTCGCCAGACTTTTTTCGTCGACGCACGGTATCGCTGGTGTGTCCCCGTGGTCTGTCGAGCAGTTTCCGCAACAGAACAAAGCGATCTTGAAGATGCTGTCGCACAATCTAACGATCCTGACGTCGAATGGTGACCCATGGTCTTCCACTACACGGTCTGGTACCGTTGCTGGAGCCTAAGCATGGTCCTTACGTGGACTTGAAAAGCATTGGCTACTTGCCGGGCGGTTTGTCCTGCTTGCAAACGTCCAAGGGCTTTGTGTCGCTGATTTCTTGTCAATCTTGGCATGTGGTAGCAATTCAATAACGAATGAATGTTATCCGATCTGGGTGGATTTTTAGAGGGCAAGAAATGGGGGAACGCATTTGCATTTAAATTTGCACGGAACTCACGTGCATCGGGTTACCATGGCCGTTGCCGTGATGCGTTTGGTGATCGATTTTATTGTCATCTGCATTGTTTTTTTATCATCAAATTTCATTTTTCCGGACAAGGTAATGTTAAATTTCAGAAACTTTGACAAAAATTACCCAGACAACTTTTCATGCAATGTTACTTGGGGTGACGTTTATTTTGCGGTTCAGTATATTTAAACAGAGCCTTTGACCCAAATCGATATTCTTAAGAGGGGCAAATAAAGATAGAGTGAAAGCATTTTCTGAACAGGACGAGCTCTCAGAGTTACGCTGCACAAATACACGTGTCCTTTCGACCTATATCTCGCCTTTTTTCTCCATTTTCGACCCTTTTTTAGAGATTTTATTTACATTGCATTACCTAGATAATTATCCTACCAAGGGTTTGCATCAACAATATCAACAAATTAATAAGAAATCAAAGTCGTTAAAACTCATACGGAATAGAAGAAAGTGGGGGAAAAGTTCAAAATTATGCAGATGTACGTTGTGTACCACTTGAACTCATGAGTAGAAGTATAGTGTTGACAACAGATCCCGTTGAATCGAGAATACGAACCCCAAATCATAGGTTTCAGCCCGCCTGCCTTTGGGAAGCATTTCTGCACAATGAATAGCGGAGCCAAAGATGACTGGGACACCCAACTTTTAAAAAAAATACACATCATGCATTATTGAAAGAGAACAACAAATAGTTCAATTAAAAGTCGTAAGAAATCATAATAGATGACATTGTACAAAAGACCTTTAGGGTGCATTGCTTCGGCTCATTGAAAACATGTTGTCGCCTATATTTTGGACATCTGTATTCGATGGTAAGTTATTAATGCTTTGTAAGTTAAACTGATTATCTTTGCCTTAAATACGTGGTATAAATTGATTATTTGTGTCACTATGTACACGTACATGTAGAAGTGTTTTTTTTCCTTTTCGAAATAGAAATAATTGTCTGACATGTGTAAACTGGTATAAAAGAATCGGTCTCAGGGAAACACGTGTTTTGAGACAATATCGCATCACACAGCCCACAGCCGACAGCCAACATCAACAAAGAGATTTTCTTTGCAGATCATCTGTTATTCTAATGTATTGTGGTTGTCATCGCCGATTCCGTGGAGTAATTCATGAATTCAGTAAATACCAGGGAGCAGATCTAGGTCTTCTGGACACGCGAGGCTGTTTTCCCAATGAAATGTAGGTTGACAGAAACAGTTATTCCAGCTGACCTTTGTTCACCCATATTGACAGGATGATTTCTACAACGGCTGATCATGTTCTTGTATACGAGTTCAACATAGATGTCACTCGTGACTACTGGTGTTTTAATCAAAGCGGCGTATTCATTCAGTCTTATGTCTTTAGCTCTTTAGAAATGCATTCCTACTTGATACTTTTATTTGTTATTTCCAAGACAACGTGTAACTGGCATAACGACCTAATCAGCACTGTGCGACAAGAAAGAATCAAAAGACTAATTAAATTAAAACACACAATATTACAAATAATCTTGAGTGACTCATTATTCTTGGGTAACAGCAAACAGAAATCTTCTTATCACGTATGAAAACCCCCATGCCTCGCCATGTTACTGTTCAATACTTGTACATGTATGGTCAGTATGCGACTACGCCTGGGTACTTCATAAAAGAACACGTGAAGATCCCGGTTAGAATAGATATTCAGCAACCCATGCTTGTCACAAGAGGCGACTAACGTGATCGGGTGGTCAGGCTCGCTGACTTGGTTGATGCATGTTATCGTTTCCCAATTACGTGGATCGATGCTCATGATATCAATCACTGGATTGTCTGGTCCAGACCCGATTATTTACAGACCGCCGTCATATAGCTGAGTGTGGTGTTAAACAAAAAACAAACAAAACTTCATATACATTTTGAATTATTGCGAGACGTGTTTCTATATGTATGATTTCAGTCGATTATTATTGCATACTTTCAAATATGATAGGTAAGCTGTCCATCGATAGAATTTCTATATTAAATGGATTGTCTGATGCAGACTCGGGGGCACGGGGCCCAGTCGTGTGAGGGGCTGCGATTCGCTGTGCAGAGTTGCGTCCCTTTGGCACGCCAGAAACCTATGATTGTGGGGTCGAATCCCGGTTCGCCCCTATTATGTTTCTAGGTTTATCAGCACCATACCCGTGCGCCTGACTTTCACCAAAGTGATAAACGTCTGAGACCTGCCTCACTTCGGGCTTTCCTCAAAAATTAAGCTGACACGCCGTGATATAACTGGAATATTGTTAAAAGCGGCGTTAAACCCGACCAACTCACTGATACAGACTCAATTGTTTTACAGCCCGCATTGGTATGACAGGAGTATTGCTGGTTTCGATTATATTCTTATGGAATTAGTGTGACTGACAGGTAGAGAAGGACACGCTTACCCTTTTTGCAAACACCCGGTGTCAAAACTGTTATCCATCCATTCATATGTAGTTCATCACTATTTTGTCTTTAAAGCCCGACGCGTTGACGATTTTTTATTTGATAGGAGATGTTTCAATTGCTATAATTAGAACCGATTCATGAAACTGAAGATATAATGAAACCATGCAGAAGAAATTGTTCCAACTGTATAATCTTTAACATGAATGTCTGAAAATCACAAATCAACATTTATGATAAATAACCGGATTGTCGCTATCAAAATGACTATGTGCATGCTGTTAGATGCGTAGGCACGTATAGGTTGTTTACCAGATGCGTTGCACTTTCATGTGAAGTCCGGAAACTAAGGTATGTATTAATTGTTATTATCATGTGACAGCTCGACGTTGTTGACTGGCAAAACCAGAAATAGTATTCATGCTAACTACAGCGTTTTAGATTTAAGTGTGAGGAGGCGGGAGAGATCGTAGATGCTTACCACTAGAGGAAAGAAACAAATTATGATATTAAAGGCTTTTCCGATGCAATTCTCTGTTTTAAGCCTATTTCAGTCACAAAAATCCACCACGTAATCAAGTGTTATATATAAAGTTCTATTGTCACGTGTGATACACTCTCATGATTCGCGTACTCGTTAGTTGCATCGTCTTCCAGGGTCAGTTGGGCGATGGGGTGGCCTGTTCGATTCCCCACAGGGATACAATGTATGAAGCCCATTTCTGGTGTCCCCCCGCCGTAATATTAGCGCTTTTAAACCATACTCATTCACTCCAGGGTCAGCAAGATCATCCATAGAAAAATAACTCAAGTTGTTCCTGGATGTCATGGTAATAGGGATGAGAATATTATCCATACAAGTATAGGACATAATTTCAACTGCTTAGTCAACTGCATAGAAACAATGTACAAACCTATCGATCGTAAATGACAGTGTAAGTGTATGACTTCAGTTTATTGGTCGTCATTTGATTCATCATTTGGGGAAGCTGTTCCCAACATAGCAGGAAGAGAATAACTAATACTGTTAATGCAAAGGACATTCAAGTAAAGTTAGTTTTGTTTCTGATATGTAAAATGCTGCACTTCCTCATTAATAACATATATGTGAAATCTGGGCACCAACTGTGTTGTCCTCAATTCTTTATGCACGTGAATCGGAGATTTAATCGCGAATTGGGAAAATCAAAACAAGGACATTTTGACAAGAAATTTAACTTATACTTCAGGTATATCGATGATCTGGTATCTTTCAATAATGGTCAAAAAGCCATATCCACGCCACTGATTTTCCCACCCAAACTAAAAAAAGACCAATGACAACGCCTCGTCTGTTTCACATTTAATCTATGTATGGAAATGTCAAGTGACAAGAAAGTCTCCATAATATTGTATACAAATGGGATGACTTCAACTTTACAAAAGTCAGCTGAGTGATTGAGTACATGTTTACCTCTATCCGACCAGTAACATGGCTGTAGATACCGGAATGGAGTTCACACATGGTGGATTCGCATCCGGACCTTCGTAGTGACAAACCACGATCATACTCCACCGCCTCCTTATGATAAATGACAGCATCAAGCATCAAGGACAGTGAGATATACAACAGAAACACAGACGACGTTTGTGATGATTCCAATGTTGCGATGAAATCAGCCGCCAAAGTGATCTCAGCCCTACGGCTAACGTAACACTTACACTTTATGTTAAATAGACAAAGGGCAACCATAGCTCAACGGTCTCTTTGTACGATATTAACATTTTGTAAAGTACACTCATGACCATACAAAGTGGTTTGCTTTGATTTGACAAATCTTGGTACAAAATTGCAAACAAACAGCTGAATGGATTATATAGATTGACTAGATTTCAAAATTTGCTGTGTTCCTTGGTATTTTTTTAAATGTTACAAAGATAAACAGCTTCAGAAACATATCGTCTGTTCCTTTTGAAAACCCATTAAAAGCTTTGCATTCAATCACAGACCATTGTTAGTTTAAACACAACGGTAAATGGAAGTCTAGTATCATTGCATCTATGCTATGAATTGAAATGAGACATGAATATCGATTTTTCAATATGTTCCGAGTACTTTGTTGATCAAACATGTCACATAGATACATTACTATTGATATTTGAATTCGGAGTGCATCAGGGTGTCCTTGTGATATCTTTACTGTTATTATCCTAATAGTTGATTGACACAGTCTCTTCCTTAAGACAGTACATGCATTAGCATTCGGAAATGGAGACTCCAGTCTTTCGTTGTAGTTTTTTTAGACAGAGCACAAATAATGATAATAATAATAATAATAATAATAATAATAATAATAATAATAATAATAATAATAATTGATTTGTAAAGCGCCTAATATCCATCGACAGTTGCTCACTGGCGCTGTGACAAGGCTAAAAAGTAATGTCTATGTACATATGCCAACAATCAGGAGATCTATTGAAAAGCTGAGGTGAAGAAGTTGGTTTTGAGGAGAGACTTAAACGTTTCCTTAGAAGCAGAGTTTCTCAGATTCAAAGGCAAAGAAGTCCATAACTGTGGACTGCAAAAGGAGAAGGCACGGTCAGACATAGCAGAAGTAGACAGAGGCTGATACCGTGATTAGTGTGCAATGTTTAACATAATATACCGGCTGAACACATTGGTAACAAATTAGTTTGGACAATGCGCGTCAAAGAAAATGGCACACCTGAAACATGGCATGAATGGGCGCCACCACCGAACTGATTTGTTTGATCTTCTTAAACACATAACATTGTCCAGGGGGAAGTGGATTGCATGTAGGAAGTAATGTAGTCCAACTGCTCCAACAGTTGGTAGACTTTGTTGCAATGGAGTTCTGACTATTATCTTTAGTGTATAAATCCATAGCCCCAGCCATTCCTCACTTCTCGATGCCTATTAATGTCCGTTTATTTATAACCTTTTGTGTGTAGCGCAAACGTATATTCCTATATGTGTATGTGTAAGATAGATACGCGATAAATCGCAAAGAACGATGAAGAACGAAGTGTGGTTTATTTCACGATAAAACATTGTTCTATCATGTCGTCATTTCTGGAGATTCGAACATGCGCTCGCACCTTGAAGACGTTGTATATTAGACGGCGTTATATTTTTGAGAGGGGTGTGTCTAGTGAGTTCCTCATAGATGTAGCTGGGTACCGCAGATAAACGCGATGGTCGCATGATCGCATCCGAAAGTGGTGGCGATATCAAAATCGGTATTGGGAGAAACGGTACAGATAATCGACACGAGGATTGTGAGAACATGCAGGAAATACCCATTGAGTATCAAATGGACTTGTTCGACATTGCCGAGGTCGGATTCCATTCAGGGGCTCATCATTATAGCTATTGTATAAAGCACTTGATATAAAAAATAAACGACGAGGGGTACCTGTTTCGTACCAAAGAAACACTGCAGGGAGTATTATTAAACCAAACGACTGCCATTCTTCGTTTATTTCATCATGTTTATATCTCATATAAGAGTGAGTGAGTGAGTTGGGTTTAACGCCGCTTTTAACAGTATTCCAGTTATATCACGGCTTGTCAGCTTAATTTTGGAGGAAAGCCCGAAGTGAGGCAGGTCTCAGACGTTTATCACTTTGGTGAAAGTCAAGCGCACGGGTATGGTGCTGACAAACCTAGAAACATTATTGGGGCGAACCGGGATTCGAACCAATATTTAGGGGTTTCTGGCGTGTCCAAGGGACGCAACTCTGCACGGCGAATCGCGGCCCTTTAGACGACTGGGCCACCCGTGTCCCCTCTGATATAAGAAATAAACGACTCGTGGTCGTTGTATATGGTACAATAATATATTGCATGGAGAATACACCATTAGGGGCACAGTCCCGAGTGGTTTATTTTACCTGCAGTGTTTTGTTGTACGATAATCGTTTGTTTCTTAAATCCAGGGCTACATATTGCTCAGTGATGTAGCCCTGGATTTAATTAATTAGAATAGGTCTTCGGCAACCCATGCTTGCAGTGAAAGGCGACTATCCTTGTTGTAAAAGGCGACAAACGGGATCGGGCGGTCGGGCTCGCTGACTTGGTTGATGCATGTCATCGATCCCAATTACGTGGGTCGATGCTCATGATGTCAATCACTGGATTGTCTGGTCCAGACACGATTATTTACAGATACCTTATATAGCTGGAACATTGCTAACCGACAATGTCTGTAATATACAAGGGTCATTTTGAGGTGCTGTCAACGTTTTGTTACTTTTTAATCAATATATTAATGTTTTGATCACTTGTATCTATGGATACGTTTAGTAAATGCTAGGTTTCATTGTTGATCAAACAGAATGACCTGTTTGATGGTAGGGCCGTGCTTCTAATTATTAACGAATGCTATCATAAAAGGCAATGCTCGTAGGAAACAGAAGGTCATTTTCACACAACGGGCTTTATATATACCGTCAAAACCGCGTTGAGTTGTTTCTACCTTGTGTGTTGATGCCGCTTCTATGACAGCCGAGAGACAATGGTTATCGAACAGTTCAGCGGCAGTTGAACAGCACTTTGAAGTGGTTTTAACGCCTATCCTCAGAGAATAAAGCCAATTCGTTTACCGTACATCAAGTAAATATGCTTCAGCGGATGTTCTTACAAGCAACAATAGAGTCTTCCAGTCTTCGTTTCTTAACAATAAAGTCAATAAATTTTTAATGCGGTGCTGAAAATACGTATTTACAGTGCTATGTCATATGTCTATACATACATATTCACAACACAGACAGTGGAGCGGAGTTCCGTTTCAAGATGGCGAACGTAACAGAGGTGTATGGGAATGACAGTTTCATTTCAAATGTGACAGAATCGACTCCACCTCAGTCCAATTCACCTTGGGACGATGCTACATGGATTCTCACCAGTGCTTTTATCATATTTACTATGCAGTCTGGTAAGTGCTTTTTCGCTTTTAGCTACATACAAACTTTTAATCACAACTGATCAGTTTCACTGAATTAGCATACAGAGAGATGACTAAAAGTTAGATATATGCTACTTTTGTTAGCAGTCAAATGAACGTAATTTGGTGCTGAACGAGAAGGCGTTGCTTGACATAACGAATCATGCTCAAAATAAGCGCCATATCTGTAAAACATGAATCTGGTCGTCATCATTAAATCAGTAGTAGCTGATATTACCAAAACAAGATTTCTTTGTACTTCGCTAATTTATACAGCATTTGGAAAATAACAAAACAATCCGTGTTCCAAGTTTCTCAAGAACAACCGCTGTCAAATACTAAACGATACGTATATGGTCTTGTCACGGAAATACGT
Organism: Haliotis rufescens; assembly: GCF_023055435.1. NCBI lineage: Eukaryota > Metazoa > Mollusca > Gastropoda > Lepetellida > Haliotidae > Haliotis > Haliotis rufescens. The sequence continues at coordinate 50,292,476 of NW_025963779.1, read as the reverse complement.
ATGGCAGGCATATGAATTCACACTGTCACATCGTCTGATTCACCGCTGTAAAAATACCCTACACAATTCTTATTTCGTGGATTTCCGATTAATCTAAGGTGACTTATAAATATGATGTATTGATTGCTAATATTTATGCCAATATCGCAGAAATGTATGCTCCATGTATCGACGTGGCGATGCAAAATCGATTGGTTCACTGTTATCGTTTACGTTGATGAATGAATGTATTTATGCATTGTTGCCTTATAATATGATGTCATGATAATTCAGTAATGTGAGTAGAATGCATATACATGCATAATGTAGAAATGGCATAATCTTCTTTAGATATTTCGTGATACTATTATATGAATGATTTTTACATAACATGAACGGTGTGGTTTGTCTCTTTCTGTTGCCTGATGGCTAAGTCACACGCGAATAAGGTCGTACGTGTCGAGCCCCGGATAAATCGAACTATTTCTCTGATCCCAAATTCGACTGCATTGGATTTAAGGCATTCATTTTGAAAGGACAGCCGAGTGAAACAAAATATAGGTATGGTACTTGGTTGGCATATTAGATCAGGTCATTTAAACACTCGTGATTGCAATATGCCAACTAGATTCTTTATGAACTTCATATTCGATATTTCGTTATTGTCATAACAAGGAAGAATCCATTCTTAATTACCCCGAGACACGGCAGGTTAAAAACACTACAATTTGCTGAACAGACTTTCTCCCCCTAGTTGTGTCAGAATCAGCCGACCATTAGTGAGGATGCCAGATTTGAACTGATCAACCACCATTACCATACCCATGCTCGCAGGTTTCACCTATATGGTCAACGTTTACGAGATGCGCCCCTTTTGGTTTGTTGATTGATTGGTTGTTTAATGCCGCACTCAGCAATATTCGAGCTTTTTGACGGCGGTCTGTAAATAATCGAATCTGGAACAGACAATCAAGTGATTAATATCATGAGCATCGATCCATGCAATCAGGATCGAAGACATGCATCATCAACCAAGTCAGCGAGCCTGACCAGTCGCCTTTTGGACTTCCTTTCTTAAAATAAGCTGATACTTTTAACTGCAAGTAAAATTTGAATAATTGACAATGCTTTTACAATGTTTCGGGAAATAAGATATCAAAGGGGATAAATAAATTGTCTTTCTGTGTCAGTGTAGCCTGTACCTGAGAAAAAAGTCACATTTCTGTTACACGTAAATTATTGTTGTAATCTGAGCCCATTATCGTCTCGTTGCGTTGCTATAGTCTTCAATATATAATTATAATAGTATGTTCATACATAGGTATATATACGTGTCGAACATTTGAAATAGCTCTGAAAGAAATTGTCATATATCCTGAAATAAAACAAATCGCCACAGGGATTATTTCAGAAGCGGTAGCCATTCTGAATGCATTTTAAAACAAAACAACGTCGGTGGTGTGGTTGGAAACCTTTTTGTTTTCGAACATTTACGAACTCAATACCGATGTCGAACTAATTAATGCAGGGTTTTAAAATGATTCACTTGATTAACCTTAATTTGGGTAGTATAGCTGAACATATAATTTGTTGAAACACATTTTTATTTTAGCATTCTGTGTCTGGAGTGATGAAGATGAACTATTCAGTTATGGCCTGATGAGACTCGTACGTGGTACGAGTTGAAAGCGCTAGCCTATTAAAACTGTGTTCAATCTTACTCCACTTACTCCACTTCAATCTTACTCCACTCCAGCTCTTCAGTGTAACTGACAATGACATAGTATAGCTGAACATATAATTTGTTGAAACGCATTTTTATTTTAGCATTCTGTGTCTGGAGTGATGAAGATGAAATATATTTGCATGAATATATATATATATATATATATATATATATATATATATATATATATATATATATATATATATATATATATATATATATATGTAAAATAAAATAATGGTCCACGTTAGTCCATCATCTTCTTTATATCAGTTTCAGACATAGTACTTTCGCTGTCAGCTCTTCAGTGTAACTGACAATGACATATAATATGACGGCATACTTATGATGACGTCATAAATTACAACGTTGACGTCACAATGTATTTACACACTCCAGCGAAACAATGTAGGTTCATGATCCAAATGTACCTTATATAGCGGGAAAACTAAAAAGTTGCCGCTTCCACATGCATCTAAATGTTCACTGAATGGAATCGTGCGGTTGTGTGGCTGCTTTATTTGTGAACGGTGAAGATTCATTCTTCTTTTTAATTTAAGTTCTGTCTTTCCGATATACTTTTCAATGCATCCACTACAAACAATCAAGTAAATAACATTTCTACTATCACAAGTCATATTTTGTTTAACAGTAATTTAGTGTCCTTGTAATTTGGACCGAACAGCCTTCAATTATATTGCTGCAAGATAGGCAACGTCTGTCACCGCACTTAGAAACCTGTGGAGTGATGATAACAGAATCAAATTTAGAATTTGTCCAAAAGAAATTAAGATTTTTGGGTTGTCTTTGGCTGTTGATAATTTTGTATTTGCTCAATATCTTCTCCATTTTAATATTTTGATTAAAAAAAGGCAGGTATCGTTGAACCATGGATAATGTTTTTTCATGATTAGGGTTGAAGGTAGATACTAGAGATAAAGTATTCCCCATATTGTTTTCTTCACTATTGTGATAGTAGAAATGTTATTTCATTGATTGTTATGGCCTGATGGGACTTGTACGTGGTACGAGTTGAAACGCTAGCCAATTAAAACTGTGTTCAATCTTACTCCACTTATTAAATTATTACTATATTGCCCCTGACAGTTAGAACTTTACTGTGCTTTATATATATATATATATATATATAGAGAGAGAGAGAGAGAGAGAGAGAGAGAGAGAAAGAGAGAGAGAGAGAGAGAAAGAGAGAGAGATTAAAACAGTTATTGATCAGCTGTATTTGCATCATCCATAATAAATATGTTTGATCAACTGATCAATTTTGCAGAATGACGTCAACATAACATACATATAGTGTTTGTAAATATGCTAAGGGAATTGTGTAAATAGATACTATCGCGTATGTTTACATTTTAAAACTAAAAGCGATTTGTGAGCACCAATGTATTACCCAACATGGAAGGGTTTTTTACCACTACAGTACAGCATATCTTAAGAGCTGCTGGCACACGCTGTACAGCATACTCATGAATTTTGTTTCAATACAAATTCAATGGGGAAACAGTTGGAGCAAGCGGCTGATCGGCACATGGAGTAAGGCAACGATTATTTATAGTGTTGGCATGAAGAGTTAAACGATTTACACTTACCGTTTTACACTATGTGGTTTGTTCTCGTGAATTCAGTGACAGACAGCTCAATTATTATGTCAGCTAAATTACAATAAATTTGTTCCTGTCTGATAACAAAACATTTGTGGATGTGCACCCATGTCTCCATGCTAGCTTCTCACATATTACGTCGGGGACAAGGGCATAATGCACGAAATGAAGGTCTGTGTGTATCCTGGCCAGTGTAAAGTGTTGGGGTGTTAAGTGTAGTTTTCTATTTATGTTTATGGTGTTTGTAAGCTTTCTTTGTATAACGTCGCATTGAGCATTGTTCCGGCTATATGACGTTGACCTGTAAATAATCAAGTCCAGATCAGACAAAGCAATTACTGTTATCGGAGGAGGATGGCACGCGGTCAATCAGAGCACCTAACCTGATCTAGCTGCACCAAACGACAAGCATAGTTTGCTGGGGACCTATTCTAGCCAAGGATCCCCATGGGGGCAGCTGTTATAAGTATGATTGGATGCTTCTCATGAAATGGACCCCAAGCGATTAATGAGTTCTGCCGTTAGTCAAAGGTGCACACATGCGAACGAATGACCGTAGAGGATACTGGACATTGGATGACCACAAACTCAGAGCCAGAGCTTCATCAAGCATCTCGAGTAACCGGTCGATCGCCGTCGTTCATGATGGTATTTTTACGTAATTTACTCGACAGAGAAACATTCAGTCAATCATAAGATAGAAAATGTTTCAGACTTCGTATATATCACCAATTTGAGTAATGTTGTCATATTAAAAGAGTTGTTTCGGATAATATTTAACTGTAAATTCAATCTTATCGTGCTCTAAAGGATAACAATCCCATACTCAGGATTATATTCATTGGCCAATTCAGCTGAAGTTAATTAATTTAACAGAAAGTTCAAATAGAGATATTTGCAACGTACACCACAAGATTTCAGTAGGACAGAGGAGGCTATATATGGAGGCCAAACATCCCCAGCACATGCAACGCACTTATCCATTGCTTACTTTTTTCATAGGTTTCACGGCTAGAAAAAAAATTTTGCCGTGGTCCTACCGGTCCCCAAACTACCTACAGTAGCCATGTTAAAGATACAAGAAGCTAAATCTCTTAACGTTTCGCCGTTGTGTCCTAGAATTCTCCAAACCACCTACAATTGTCACGTCAAAGATGTATGGTGTCAAGTCTCTGAACGTTTTGTCGTTAGTCCTAGAATTCTCCGAATCACCTACATGTACGTACAATTGCCATGTTAAGGATGCGAGGTACTGAGACAACATTTAGTAGTTGCCCTAGCGTCTCCGGTCCTACTACAATTGTCTCGTTAACGATTCAATGTGATGTATCTCTTTCTTGAATCTCAGTTCGGCAGCGATATCCCACATATGTCGCCATTACAACACGGCTGCGTAGTTTTTTTTACGCCTATGCCATGATAAACTAGCGTGATTTCAGCGATTTTACGCCACACCTGGAAACAATGCTTAACAATGGCATGTGTTTTTTTTTATGTATACACAACAATGAACTGCATCTATTTGGCTTTAATCACTTATCATGAAAACATCGTTATCGCTGTGAAGGTTTTAAAACTTATTAAAAATAAGATACGTGTTATCGATGTATCAGTCAGTCAGTGCGTATACCACGTTCGTAAATAGATTGTGCCTTTCTTATAAACACTAGGCTACAATAACACACCATGGTCGCCTGAACCACAATACTGATTTATTAATGGTCTGGTAAATCGTCAAACAATGCATGTAACCGCAAGGTATTCCCAGCTTAAATCGTGAAGAAAGCACCTGACTACATTGTATCCATCCATCTAAATAATGTAGCTATCAGGATAAGGTCTCTAGATTTAAATGTTGTGGCATAGGGAGTGATTATAGATATAGTAGGAAAACAATTTTGTATGGGATTAAACTCCTGTACAGGAGTCTGTTTATTAAGCAGTCAAGCAGTTTTCTAATAGAGGTAATGTAAAATTTAACCGATATAAACAATATATGGAGAAAGAAAGAGATGTAAAATATATCAAATGCCTGCAGTAAGGTACACATGCTTACCCATTTCGAGAACACCTGGGCCCACTTGCACAAAGCGATCATAGCGCTAAGATGATCATAACTCCCATGCTTTAACATAGGCTTACAATAGTCGCAGCGCTAAGATCGCTTTGTGCAAGTGGGACCTGGTGTTATCACTATTTTACAGTGATTCATTCAAAATATCTTCACAGCTATGTTGCCTCTTTGTGCCAAGTCGAATCTGATTTGGCGGATTGTCGAGAATGGTTGTTCTCTCGCGGTGACTTTTTATATTTTACAGCGGGATTAGCTGTAAAGGAAACAAACTTTATGATTGTCTGTGTCGTGTTCATGTTCACACCTGTATATATTTGATACGTTTCAGTTATTTTACATACACATGCCATGTTTGAACATATTTACACAGAAATTACCAGACACCGGTCAAGTCGCTAAAATAGTTCGTGATAGAGAACCTTCAGGGCAGCTGTGCAATATGCATTTGTCACTTGGATTTGGATTTGTGACACATGATACTGGAGAAAACATCAAATTGCAATTATTTCAGAACTCCTAGTTAGGTTGTGGCATTTGCGAAAGTTTATTGAGAAAAAGTGAATTTTGCCGTTGCTATATAACTTTGAATGGGTTCATTTTAGGGAGCTTGTACTTTTAACCAAGCATACATTTGACACCTCGTTTTGATATATGAACAATTCAGTGACAACCTTTCGCTAATGTTAAAAATGTTTTAGCATATATATATATATATATATATATATATATATATATATATATATATGTACATGCTTACAAACGAACTGTAGAGGAATCATGAATATGCCTCTTTGTGACGTGTGCAATCTGTGGGGCTGGATATATACGCTGACCGTTTCACGAACACCTGTAATTTGATAGTGCTTCATAAACACGTGATACTGTCGGAATCGTGCAATGGGCTGCTTTTAGCAGAGATTTGTTACGATAGTGGAAAAGGCTCTGTCGCTTTTGATTGTAATGTAGTCTGTGGCAGACGAGTGGATCAGGGCAGTACCTTACTCCAAAGGCCCAGGTTCGCTTCCTGACACTGGTTACAATTTAACGCCCATTAGTCATGTCCCCCGCCATGATATACAGGTAACATTCATAAAATCTGCGTAAACCTTAATCAGTCATTGCTGTGCGTTGGACTGGATTGAACTGGTTTTTCTAATTGAAATATATTATAATATCAACTGAGTTGTATTGTAGGTTTTGGGTTGTTGGAGAGCGGAATGGCGAGCAGGAAGAACGAAGTTAACATCATGTTGAAGAATGTTGTGGACGTTGTGTTTGGTGGGATCACCTACTGGTCCATCGGGTACGGCTTGACGTTTGGTGATGATGCAGGGGCAAACGGTTTCACTGGTGTTGGTTACTTCTTTCTCAATCCAGGTGAGCTAATCCCAACAATATAACATAGTTGACACATAAAACGTACAATCTACTCAATCCGTCATCATTTTAACGTTTAAGTCTTTATTGTTAGCTTAAAAGCTCGCTGTTGAGACGTACAGCATCTTGTAAAAGCCAAAATTTAGTTACAGTAAGTACTTACTTTCCTTATTGCTACACACCTTCCTCGATGTGTTCACCGAGATGACAGAATGGTTTTATAATACTGATTTTGTCCTGTATTTGTCATAAATTGTTTGACAGGCATTACTCAGAAGTTGACGGATGACAAGGTAGACACAATTTTATGGATAACAACTTCTTTAATACTTCTTTAATCGACGTTTCGATATAGATCCTTATGCCGTTGTCAAGCAATACTGAATGGGGACATAGTACAGAATATATATAGTAGGTGCAGGATTAACAGTAGATGATTAACAGTAATAACAATTGCATATATGAGTGGGATAATATAGGTAAGTGTTGACAACAAGGGGATAATACCGTCACAACACGATGGACAGAGAACACATGGGTGGAAGCCAATGGGACATGAAGCCATTCGCCTACTATGAACTCATCAAGCAATAATTACTTTTCCTGTTTAATTGGCTTCATGTCCCATTGGCTTCCACATCTGTTCATTGTTCTTCATTCTTTTTTTTTACAGACGGAGAACATATTGGTACCATATACTCCAAATTTGTGTTTCAAGCCTCCTTTGCGACAACAGCAACAACCATCGTATCAGGTTTGTTGTTAAACGCTGCACTCAGCAATATTCCATCTACATCATGGCGGTCGGTCTGGCTCTAATCTGGACCTGCATCCTCCACGTCACTGACGCTGACCACACGGTCTCGTGAGTCGCCTCTTACGACAAGCATGGGTTGCTGAAAACTAATTCTAACCCGGATTGGCGTCCAATTTGGTCGCCTCTTACGACCAGCAGTGGGGTGCGGGGTACACATTCTACCCCGGGTTCCCAATTGGTCGTATCAGGTTATTAGAGATATCTACAAGTTTATATCATTGTAACTGCCATGAAATACAATATTTATAATCTGTGGGTTCTGCATGATTGAGCGTCAAACAATGTAATTGCCAATGCTTAAAATGCTCAATTCTACATGTTAGATTTTGATAGCAACAGACTTAATCTTTAACTTGAAACAAGAATTACATGTAATAATTTGATTACAGGCATCCTTCATTATAATTAGACATGCCATATAATATTATCATTTGCGCCATATTATCAGGTGCGATGGCTGAACGGACCAAACTTATGGCGTACATCGTGTTCTCTCTCTTCAACACGTTCGTGTACTCTTTTCCTGCACACTGGGTGTGGGCTGATGAGGGCTGGTTGAAGAAGCTCTACGTGGTCGATGTTGCTGGAGTAGGACCGGTCCACCTTGTTGGGGGAGTTACCGCCCTCATTGCAGCGGTTATGTTGAAACCCAGAAGAGGTCGATTTGTGAAGGAAAGTAGAATCTACCAGCACATACCATCTTCCAACCCTGTAAATACTCTCTTGGGACTTTTCATGCTTTGGTGGGTATTTGTTCTATATATGTGTCCCTGTTCGATAGTAGATTTCAAAGAAAATATCATTACCAATTATTATTTATGTCATACGTATAAACTGTTGAAAGAAAATGTTAATTAAATGTATTTTATCAAATCGATAACATTATGATAATCATAATTTCTTATTATTGTTCAAAATATTTTTAACCGCCCTTCAATTTTCAGGTGGGGCTGGCTAGGTTTCAACTGTGGAAGCACATTTGGAATAAGCGGAGGCAAATGGAAACTTGCTACAAGGTACGACAACTTTGAATGACAATAACACCGCCACATCTGTATCTTTACAAAATACGTTGCAAAATAGTAATATATTTTATAATAACATTTCTGATTATATTCTTGGAGAGTTAAGGTTATTGTAAGTATAATAGTAATGCAACACATCAATCTGACATCCTGATTTGTTTGTCGTTTAACGGCGAACTCAGCAATATTCTAGTTATATGACGATTGTCTGTAAATGATCGAGTCTGGACCAGACAAGCAGTTATTGACATCATGAGCATCGATATATGCGATTGACATGCATCAACCGGGAGCCCGAGCCTGACCTGGCACATATAATTGACACTCGCTAAACTTGAATATTATGCATTCAACAAAACTATTTAAATTTATTTTCAAGTATGTTTTATTTTATAGAACTTGCCCAATGGGCATACCAACTGGGACACATATCATTATTATGTAGTGTTAAGTTTTGATTGAAAGGTCTAACAATAATAGAATTACATATCACCACCTTTGATGAAGAAATAGTGAATAATGGTGCCGATGGACTTGTTGTCAAAAACTTATCAATTCATAATTAACATTATGACTGTGATTTGTCCAGCAATTATTTATAGGAAATGAAAAAAGTCGTTTTCAGATAATAATTGGCATAAAATTAGTTAAATATCTCGGACAATTTCATTATTTTTTAAAGATTTTACTCTTTATCTATGTTTCCAAATGGAGCTAAATTAGTTTTACCAGTTTTTTCCGTCATTTGTTTCTAGGAAAATACCAGGTTCTTCGACATTAACAAAAACTATCTGGATCTGCAAACTACTGCTAGCGAAACGTACATGAATATATCAAACTACTGTGGATTATTAACAAAAATGAGAATTCCTAGGCTGAATAGGGAACACTATCCATTTCTTAATTATTGTCAGGTGTTGAGAGTGTGTGTTCAAGAACTCGACGTAGAGATCGTTGCTGATGCTATCAACTACATGAAAGGATTTTGCTAGTACAGAGATAGTTAGAGGCCGCCGTTATACACTACAGCTGTAATATAGTGGATTGCAACGGAAAATAACATTCCCTCACTCTAAGAGCTACTTGTAATTTTCTATGTGATTGCAATACATTGTATGTTTTATATTTAAAGAGCGGCAGCAACAACAATTCTCTCCTCGTGTGGCGGTGGAATAACAGCCTTTATAATCAGGTAAAATACACATTTTTCACTTTCAATTCAACATAAATATTTTGTAGCAACATTTTTATATTACAAAATTCACATTTATATTACTTTATTTTAACGTATGAAATATTTGTCCTGTCAGTTATTCTGTTGTTGCTACTGTATATTTCAGCTATGTGTTCCACAAGAGAAAATACATCATTCCCCTAATTGTAAATGGAATTCTTGGCTCTCTCGTATCCGTCAGCGGTATGTATTAATTAATAAAACCTCCATATTAAATTTTATATCACCATGTTACTGTATATATGTACGTTTGGCCGTCCATGTTCCCATCACGTGGATGCATTATGCAGGAATATGTGCAGTGCATGTGCGCTAGAATTTCACAACTTCGCCGACGACATAAGACATACATACACAAAATATAGTTTTTATACAAAACGACTATAAATTCACATTAAGTTTAGTCACCAAGCGTTTTATTTTCGGGAAACTCTCATTAGAGACAATATTTTTTCGGGTATCCACTTATCGCATAAAAGCATTGCTTTCCTGTGGGGCAAACCACTTTACTCCATCCTTTGCACAAGATAATAAGAACTTGTTTTTATCCTTCAGCTTTCTTTGTAATCTGAAAACGATGGATAACTTTTCAATTATCCGCGCCGATCAAGGAAAGTGGTTTTGCATTTAAGTATAAGTGATAAGAATTAATCATGTATATATTGATTCTAAAGTTTACGAAAAACAAACCATTTCCCAATTAACATATGTACATTACTTCGCTACCTCACGAAGATATATAATGTTGTCCTAATTCAGCAATCTGCGCAGTGACAACGACATGGGCAGCCGTAATAATAGGGTCTGTTGGCGCTATTATCGCCGCCTTGAGTGACTTCCTGTTGTTCAAGCTGAAGATTGATGATCCAGTCGGAGCCAGCTCTGTCCACCTCTTTTGTTCTATTTGGGGTCTTCTTTGTTGTGGTATCTTTGCCCAGAAAGATCAGATTCAAGGGGAGTTCAATTTCAACCATGGCCTACTTTGGGTAAGTGGTAAAACGTACGTCTTAACCGTCGACACTTACAAATCTGCATCGTCATAATTTAAAATAAACATGCCTTTAATATTATGCCCGCCACATAACGGCTTGGGGTCACCGAAAGTGGGCTTCTCTTGTTGTAATCATGTGGAGTATCGAACCCGGACCTTCGACGTGATGAACAAAAGCTTTTAACCACTGGTTTGTCCTGCCGCCACTAACAAAATGATGAATGATGCATGATACCACTGCTGCTTATTACTGCAGGCGTATTACTGTAGGCTTGTTACACGCCACACGCGTGTCAAGCGTAGGCAAATATAAATTCAACGAGTAGATAGCCAAATTCTGCTACGTATCCTGTTTAACTGTGTAACATACATGTTTAAAGGAATGCCTATGAGATGCTGACTACCCTGTCAATATGTGCAGAGCGCAACTTTATATTTGATCTCCATCATATAAAGAATACTTAAGCTCTCGTTTAGTACCAATTTTATGAAATGAATGCAAATTTCTGGTGTCTGACCAGATACCAGAACTATTCACGAGTTTCATAAAATTGGTAATGACAGGGGAGCGAATTGTGTACAGTAAACTACGGTTATAACGAACTCATAGGGACTACTAATTTTAGTTCATATAAGCATATATACAGCATAACTACAGCAAATAGTCTAGACTAAAAAGTTCGTTATATCCGTCAGTTCGTTGTAAGCGTGTTCGTTATAACCGTAGTTTACTGTATTTTTATTTAACACTTTCCATTGAAAAGGTTTTTTTTTCACTGTCGCGTGTAAATAGGCAAACAGCATAATCAAATCGAGTTTAACAGAATAATAACACGTCACATTTCCAAATTCTGGAAACCCATTTGTCCAGAAAGTCTACGCGTGTCGGACAAGGATATTTACAAAATTCAAAATGCTGTTTTCATGGGTATATACTAAGGAAAAAAAACTGAGAAAACGTGTTTCGAAAACTCAAAATTTTAAGTTAATTATGTCGCCCGAGAATATTTTCCTTTGCTCAAAACTCATGTTTTTGTTTTGCAAAAACATAAAGGTGTGTCAACAAGTATTATCACACATAATTCAACTAATTCTAACTTAAGTCAACAATTTTTTATAGCGTTATTAAAATATCTCGAAAACAGTTTGGCCGTCGCTTTGGTATTAAACACTGTCACCCGTGTAATATCAGCTTGTTGCAACTTATTGTTATTAAACAGTGGTATTTTCAACGGACTAGTAATAAATAACGATATGTACTATGTGATGACATGATGTTATTATATTTATTCTAACATGAACGCATTTAATGTTTGATATCAGAGTTAACTTTATTATTAATACACACTTACAGTTTATATATACCATTCATCTCTGCCATGACGAGTTGATGATTGGTCAATGCCCAATGCTATCATTGTTCCAGGGTGGAGGATGGTACCTTCTCGGAGTGCAGACTCTGTCTGTCGTAACGATCATCTTGTGGTCAGCAGTGATGTCCGTCATCATCCTCAAGGCCATCGATCTGACTATCGGTCTCAGAGTCTCAACAGAGGAAGAGATTGTTGGTGCCGACTTCTTTGAGCACAACATCATGCCCCCTGATGGGGTAATGCCAATTCTTGCAAAGCACTTCAAGACCAAGCGGTCTTCGAACAAGAATAAGGACGAGAGCAATGACGAACAAGTCGTTGCTGATGAGAAATTATGCTTCTGTTTCATTAAGAAAAAGACCATTGTAGCAATACGACGAAAGAGAGGCACTCGTGATAAGGATGAGGACGAGACGAAAGATGATGACATTCATACGGAGAAGAAAGCGTTGGATATCTTAAGGAAACACGTAAAGAAGGGAGGGAAAGAAGAAGAAGAAGAAGATGTTATCAGTGAAATCACACAAAGTGACACTGCAGCTGGTATGCAATTTACCAACTTTGGTTTTATCAAAGATGAGGAGGAGAAGAAATGTGATGAAACGGACCCAGTTGACGATATAAAAGGTGATTGACAAGGTTTTTTTGGGTGTTTTTACTTTTAACCAAGTGTGCATATCACCATATGGGGCAATATTGTCGGTTGGTGCCCGTTAGTTATAACTTTGTGCTGCCTTTCGTAACACGCCTTAGATGCAACAATAATGCCAAGTGAGTCAGTGCGTTTGGTTTAATGCTTCTTTGAATAGGATTTCAGTTATATCACGTGTGTGTGTGTGTGGCTTCTGTCGGAGCAAAGCCCGAAGGGATACACGTCGAAGGACATCTACACGTTTTCGCAAACCGCAAATCAAGTAAACGACAACCCTCTCTTCTGCAACTGTCGAGGAACACTTACTGCACCTCATGCCTTAACTTCAACAGTGTTTGTTCTGATTGTGTGCAGTATTTCTGATTATAATTTTTCAATTTGACGTTTACACGAGATACGGCTTTTCCATTGGACGAGAGGTTGGTCACAGGACCGCGAAATTGATGTTCATAAGTGTATGAACGACACAATTTGACGTTCAAACGTTTTTCACGAGAGCGTGCTCTTGAAATGACGACGAATAGCACGAATACGTACAGAAGAGTTCATTCTGATCATTTTTACTATACATTGAGAAACGTCAAGGTTTGACTGCACGATCGTTCACGAATATCCTCGCAACGACCCATCCTAGTGAACAAAACGAAGAAATACACAATCCAAACTATGTTAGTATCGCCTCGATCCGTCTCTAGGCTGGCAGTGACTGTCTACAGCTATCTATGACTTTACCTTAGCGTCTGTTTGACTCATCATTAATCACTTTTAAATGATCGGTCAATTGATCAATGTTGACTAAAACATGTAACCGCCATGGGTTCATTAGCAACTTCCGAAATCTCTCCCGTCACGTTTATCGTGTCGGCCATTTTGACGTCTTGTACTTAATGTAAATGTATTAAGACGCGCTCAGTCATTGTGATTGATATACTGAAGTAGTTCTTAACAGACCTTTCTCATCTGATGGTGATATCATTTGAATACATGTGTTGCGTAAGACGTTTCTGAAGAGCAAGTTGTGCCTCCATACGCTCATTTCACCACTATTATGAGGAACTATTTTATCCCGCGATATAGCTGGTTGTTGTATGGCTGTCAGTGTAAACATAAAGTCACACGTACTAAATAAAATTGTGTATAGATCTTGGCCTACATCCTTTGAGGTAAGACATTGTGATAGCAAGCTCCGACGTTCATACAGTTTATTCCTCACTCTATGAAGGTTCATATTCCAATGAACTCACACAAAGTGATCATGAAAGTCAATTATTAAGTATAATGTCACGGGGTTATTGTGGTTTGTACGGTAACTGAATTATTTGCTGCTGACTATACATGGAATATTTATTAACTGAGGCCGTGATAATGCTTCCCTTTTTGCTCCGTGGATCACCGCCGCTTCTCATCCCATGGCATTCATAAATCATTTATAGCTGGACGTACATTATTAAGACTACGTGGTTTTCATTCTGGAGATTATAATAGATATTTACCTTTACTGGCAAACCCTTTGGTGCAATGATCGGTTACAACAGCTTTATCATACCACTCTAAGCTCCGTAATATTAAACCTCTAGATTCATGATTATTTATTGTACATATTTCATATTTCGGAATTTTGTGTTTTAAAGTGTTATTAAGTTTTATGTTCACAGGTTAATACATCAATGAGCTATTTTTGTCATTTGTTTTGTGAAAGATGTTTACAATGTCGGCGAATTAATTCTTTGATTCTAAGAATCGCTTCACAGTCTCAGTTTCAATGTAAACTATTTGCATGATATGCATAGCATACCTTTATGTAATTGTTATCGACGAAATAAAACTTTCCGTCAGATGATGCGTGAATTATTTGACAACATGTCAATAAGCATCCATGTACATTGTATGATACATCGTATAAGACATTTTCAAAGCAATACATCAGCAATGTACCGCTGACCATCAGTCTTTGAAATAATATAACGAGAGCGGAAGGTCGGTGGTTCGAACCCCTGACCGAATCATAAAAAAAGACATAAACATGTGGTACTTGTTGTTATGCTTCCTAGCGCTTGGCATTCAGGTCATACCATAACGACTGAGTCAGTCTACTGTGGCTGAGTTGGGTAGTTATGTTAAACTGCTTCAGTGGACTAGCACTAAAGAACCGGCATAAGTGCGGACTTGTACACGCAGTTATCTTTGTATGGCAACATTTTAATGACATGTAAACTGGCTGGTTATGCAAGTGAGGAAGGTCGTTGTCAAGTTAAGTGACATCATTGACATAAATGCCACTGTTTCATTGGTTATTGATTAATAAGTCCTCGGAGTATGATATCTTTACATATAGAACAATACTAGTTCCACCAATCATGAATAAATGAGAACCTCCACTCAGTACATGTGAACGGTGTGGGCCTAAAGGATGACTTGGTTCCATGTTGCAGATACGGTTAACGTGGAACTGGCATCCGAATACTTTGTTATTCAGAATACTTGCTGTCCAGGGGACATGGATGGCCTTGTTGGGTGGTAGGGTAGCATAGTGGTTAAAGTGTTAAAGGCTCGGGTTCGATTTCCAACATGGGTACAATATGTGAAGCCCATTTCTGGTGTTCACCCCGCCGTGATATTGTTAAAAAAATGTCTAAAAGCGGGGTAAAACCATACTCACTCACGGATGGCCTTGTCATCACCGGTGCCACGCTTCACTGATTCACTGAGTTGCGTCCCTTTGTCGTGCATGAAACTTATAATCATGGGTTCCAATCCCACATTCGCCCTGCTTATGTTTCTACGCTTGCCAGCATCGTATCCATGCATGCTTATTGGTTTCACCAAAGTGGTATACGTCTGCACCACTTCGGGTTATCCTCCCACACCAAGCAGACACGCCGTAATATTACTGACCAAACCATTCAAAGGTAACATTGGTTATTTCTTATTAATCGCAGTTAGTACAAATGCCAATATTATTTTATTCGTAACGATCTGCAATGAGTTATTCCTTGCGTCATGACACAGTATTACAAGGAGAATATTACATTATTATAACCTGCTTCAGTGCTTAAGTGACAAAATCGAAGTTGATAATTACCAAGATCCTGCTACACGACAATACGGTCTGCTTTTTCAAAAGGACAATGACATGGGGCAATGGTGGTACTGAATAGAAGCACCCAATCACAACATTCCGTAAGTGTGTTGTTACACAATAATGTACATTCTGACAATGAATATTGTGTTTGTAAATAGCATTTTAAGTTTCTTGTTAAAGCAAAGAATCCATCTGACATATACGTGTATTCAAAGGCGTATCTTCCATAAATATAATCCATATTAACTGAGCAAATTCCTATTGGGCTCCTTTCACTCTTTCAACGGTATTCAGCTGCAGATTTTTACATTGAAGGCAACCCGCATTAATGGAGGTCAAACCGAGAATCATAATCTGAGCGAATATTGTCATCGATCCCACGATTTTAGGATTCTGGTCAGCTTAACTTTGTACGCTCACAGATGACTCGTTTCTTTTGATGTTATACAATACAATTTTATGATAATAGCATACGTGAGCGTGCGAGGATGACAGCTCCAGTAAATTCGCAAACTGATTTAGAATCCAAAGGCAAATATATACTCCAAATTGGGTCATGTTTTGGTTTTGTCATATTTGTTATTTTTAGAAGTATACATACTTAAAAGTCATCTCTGTTTCTTGACGAGTTAGGGTTGTCGTTTTGGCAAAGGGTAGATCCCCATTTTCTTTTTGAAAAAAATTACTGTATAAAATTAAACTGTAAAGAAAATTTTAAAATATCAAACTCCACTCATTAGTTTGTACCCATCCGTTTATCGCCATATGGATCGGACAGGTTAATTCCCCAAGGATATTTATCACGGAGACATGTATTGATGTAGCTACTCATTAATTCAAAGGATTTTGTTTGTCAATCCAAGTTTGCACTAACATATGTATACAGCGTCTACTAATAGCAGCAAAGGTGTATGCCGACTGTTGTGACCATATGGCCGTCCATCGAAGATCCATGTGGAAAGTAATACAATAAGCAGATAGAGATTGTCCACATGGACGTCATTTACTGTTGCTATATTACCAAACAACGTTCAAACAACGGTCGGGTATCGATTGGAAGAGATACAATGATGGTTGAAATGGATCTTTGTTGTCATGGATTGCCAAAGCATCTTCAGGCTGCAGTGAACGCATCATCTGATCTGCCTTTTGAATTGGTTCTCGGGTTGATAATGCAACCACCTTTTGACTACTGTTAGGAAGGGATGTATATGACAAAGATAGCGAAACCCCTCGACATTTTTTATGTCTAAACACTATTGGAACGTTAAACATTTAGTCCTAGGAACAACGTGGGTATACTAAGAAACAGCTTTAAATGTAATTATTATTCTGTGAACAACAAAATCAAATGTAAAAGAATTATTTATAAAAGAAGTATCTGGTCTCCTGTTATTTTCGTAGAATATTCATGGAAAATCAATCTAGATCGTTTCTGTAACAATAATGACGAACCAAACTGTATATGCGATCTTTCGTAACAGCTTCCTTATCTCGTCATGAACATGATCAGCTACCTTATGTTTTGGCTTGTTAGGAAAAAAAACTGCTATTAGGAAACCAGATTACAATGTATGTTGTGTTTATAAATAATTCGTTAACAATTGATTTCGTCATACACAGAATAATAATTACATTTAAAACTGTTTCAAGGTGCATATCCCTGTTGACTCAGTGTTTTAAAGATCCAAAAATGTTCAGACATGAAATATGTCGAGGGGATTTCGCTATCATTGTCCCTAACAGTATTAAATATGGTGGTTGCATTATCAAGCTGATAAGTCATTGTTACAAAAGAAATGTTCAAAAGACAGATTTGTTGATGCTTTCACAACAGCATAAAGATGCTGAAACAATCCATGACAACAAAGATCCATTTCATCCAGCATTGCGTCTCTTTCAATCGATACCCGGGCATTGTTTGAATCGTGTCGGTAAGCTGCTAAGATAGCAACAGTACGGATTGTGTACATGGCGGCTAGCAATTACGTTATACTGTTAACATCATTTCATACAAAATGAGGATAATACACAAATTGTAAACATGTCCCGGCCATAGTGATTAAACTGAAATTTACCCTTTCTAGTTCAATGTCACACATATTAAGCAAATAAGAGTGAGTGAGTTGGGACTAATGCCGCTTTGAACAGTGTGTAAGTCATTAAACTGTGACACCAAAAGGAAAGATGTTTGAAATCTAGTATTAATATATTTGGATAAATGTCAGTGATGCATCCTTCAGCTGTATCTAAAATTATTGTTACAAAATATACTGAAATCACGTTTCGCAATTAAATCTTCATGTATGTCTAATTTAGCAAATGTTTTAATGAGTGTTCATGCTGTATCTACGTTCCCTGACTTGACATGTCTAAACACTACGTGTGAATACAAACAACCTCAGATGAAATGTCCTTAGATGAAATGTACATGTATTGTGAGATTTAACGTGTTTTTCATCCAAACACGGATCCATTAAATTCGATTTATATAGAAATGTTTATTGACAAGAGGGTTTCAAAGCTGTTGATATAAATATTCCATTCGAAAGTAATGGGCAAGACACCTCATTTTAAGTTAAAACTTTGCCACAATGTAATGACACATTTCGCAACATAGCTACTTGTATGAACAGGAAACACACACAAACAAGAGGGTATGTTGTGGATCGAGTATAATCGGTTATAATTCATGATTGCAACACTGTTCTTGGCACTACAATATATTTAATATAGTCGTTGTTCGAAATGTATATAGGGGAGATTTCGAGAATAACTTTGGAATCCGAGTGTAGTTACTTTGTTAGTCTCGGCTTTGGCGAGGGACTTTCAACATCATGTCAAGAGGTACATATAAACTGTTATTCCGAGTTAGAGTAACGGAGAAAAACTGAGTTTAAAATCAGTGGATGCCTCAGCACGGTGAATCTGTTCTTGGTAACACCGTCACATGAAACCGACTGTGAAATCTTGAACAATGGTTGACGCCATCTTCAATTATTTACGACAATGTGTTGTTATGGCATCACGTTGCTATAGGCCGTTTGCAAACAATGAACCCAATGGAACAATTTGCTTGAATAAGCCAATCCGTATGAAGCAGAAATTGTCATGCCCAGTGAGACTTACTGAAATTGATTACATCGATTTCCTTGGGACCTACATGTAGATATCTTGCAAATCATTTTCCTGCATGATAAATGGCTTTCTGTCTGTCAACACCAACGCCTGAGAAGTACCCGTCTCGATTATCCCTCGAAAAAGATTTCATTGGGCGTAAACGGCAAGATAGCGGTGAAAATTATATATTAAACTTATCACTGAAAATCAGTGATGACACCATGTGTTTGCAAAAAGGATAAGCATATCCTGCCACATCGGCAGCACTCGCGTCATTTGCATGAAAAGATAAGTGCATGTTTGTTGCCTGACTCCGCACAGCAGTGCTCCTGTCATGCGACGGCGGCCTCTTAGCAAGCCAGACAATCAAGCAATGAACCAGAACCCAGCGACGCGACAGCCCTCCCACTGACTCTACAGAAACTAAAATGTTATGTTAATTTTGAATTAAGTGAAACAAGCGCAGAGAACCTGCTGCTTACAAGTAAAAATAAACGTTTAAGAAATATTGTGGTTTTACAGCATTTTGAGGGGGCAGTTTTAATGTCTCGGCACAAACATATTTTTTTTGTTTAACTCAGCATGATTGATAAATGCTACTGAGCTTATGATGCAACATGGGAACTTCAGCAGAAACATCCACCCACTTCAGGTAAATATAAAACGAGAATCAACGGTTTCAATTATCCACCGAAAAAGAATCCAATGTGCCCAGAAGGCCAAACAGCGGTGAAACTTATATGAACGAATCAATGAAAGTCAATTGCACCAGGTGTTCGCGAAAAGAGCAAGCATGTCTACCCTACCTGTAGGAACCGCCCCTCACACAAGCCGCATAGAAAAGTAAGTGTCAGTTTGTTTTCTGTCACCGCACAGCAAAAATCCTGTCAAGGACGGCGGACAATCACGTGATGGACAAGAAACCCAGTCACGCGATTGCGCATTTACTGATTTTGTTGAACTAAAATCGATATGTCAATTTTGAATTTCGTCTGCTGTGTACTGTGTGCAGAGATTCTGCTGCATAGAGACACACCTACCAAAATATCAGTATTGCCCCAGCATTGATCGGCATGTACCACTGTGAAAATTTAATGATGCATTCAATCTACACTGTGCATTCACAGAATACATATACAGCCGCAAACGAAACGTCACCCCAAGTAACATTGCATGAACAGTTGTCATTTAAATATCTTGGTAATCTTTGTCCAAGTTTATAAAATTTAACATTACCTTGTCCGGTATATTTGATGATAAATGACAAAGCAGATGACAATAAAACCGACACCAAGCCCTTGGACGATTGCAAGCTGGACAAACTGCCCGGCAAGTAGCCCATGCATTTCAGGTCCACGTAAGGACCAAATACAGGCTCCAGCAACGGTACCAGACCACCAACACAACAGATGACCGACCATGTAGTGGAAGACCAAGGGTCACCATCCGACGTCAGGATCGTCAGTATCGTCAGATTGTGCGACAGCATCTTCAAGATCGCTTTGTTACTGCTGCGGAATCTGCTCGACAGACCATGGGGACAGACCAGCCACACCTTAGTGCGGACACCGTGACGTCGACGACTGACGAGCAGACACCTCCACTGTCACAGGCCACACCGAAGACCAACTCTGACACCACGTCATCGCCGGGACCGTCTTCAGTAGGCAACACAGCACCAGCATTGGCCCCAACACCAGTGGAGAAGAGTCCTCTTCTCAGACGAGAGCCGTTACTGTATCTCAACAGCGAATGGCAGAGAGAAAGAGTCTGGCGACGCCGTGGGGAACGTTATTCGGATGCTTGTGTTGTTGAGAGAGACTCGTGGGTTGGTCCGAGCATCATAGTGTGGAGTGGAATTAGTCTTGGACAGAGGGTCGGCCCTGTTGTCATCCAGAACATCGGTCCAGGGAGAGGCAATGGTGTCACAGAAGCTTGGGACATTGATCAAGTCTTGAGACCCCACGCATTGCCTCTGTTGGCACGTCGGCGCTACCACGAGTTTCAGCATGATAACGCCCGTGCCAACCCTGCGAGAGCAACAAGAGACTTCCTCCAGCATAATGGCATCAGAACGAGGCTAAATCCCATTGAGCACCTGTTGGACGAGATCCAAAGACGGCTGAATGACGTCCGACCAAGGCCGACAACTGCAGCTGAACTGATCTCTATTGACTATTATTTCTGCTTATCATACAGTTGTGATTTATTTGATTTCTTTCATTGTTTGTGTACGAACTAGCGATGCGGCGTCTGCAATGATTGGAGCGTCTACGGACTGATGGCATGCTGGCAACTGGCAGAAGTCAGCGTGTACTAGCCAATACGTCAATGATTTACGGTCTCTGAATAGCAGATTATGGAACTGGTACCTACAAACCCAAAATGTTGATGAACGACCTCCCAGGTCAACGACAACAGTAGAGGATCGATTAATCTGAAACCAGGTCCTACGAAATCGAGCTCAAACGGCGAATCAAATTGCTGCAAACAGTAATCGGGTTTCTGGAGTTCGAGTTACGGGTCAGACGGTCACTTGTTGTGCCGCCCCTTACAAAATCGTCAAATGGTCAACAGACGTCAATGGTGTACACAACGTCGAAACTGGGGTAATCGTTGCTGGTCAGGTGATGAGTGCCGATTCACTTTGCACTTCCTTGATAGGCGTCATGCCAATGTCATGCCAATGTCAACCTGAGACCTCCTGACAGATTTGGCGTTGGATCGGAGTGACAGAATCCCACTGCTTATTGTGCAAGGAAGGGTCAAGAGGCTGTACCGTCGGGACACATACTAACACACTTTGTTTTCCCGTTTCCAAAGCGTGTGGGTCGACATTGTGAGGTGAGGTGAGGTGTGTGTGTGTGTGTGTGTGTGTGTGTGTGTGTGTGTGTGTGTGTGTGTGTGTGTGTGTGTGTGTGTGTGTGTGTGTGTGTGTGTGTGTGTGTGTGTGTGTGGCTGCTTGTACTAGTCCGGACTGATGACGATTTAGAGTGCTAGCTCACTGAGATACCATGCCGCAGTACCATCTTTTAACGTCTTTTGGAATAACGCGGCCGGGGATCGAACCCCAGACATTCCGCTCTCCTGGCGGACGCTCTACCACTAGACCACGGAGGCGATCCCGGGTCGACGTTGTGTCTTTCAGGTCGGCATCGTTGACGATGATATCATCTACTACAATACTTAAAGACCGGCTGTAATGTGTACCCAATTTGTTTTTTTATTATCACACAACTATTACTAGAAAAAAATATATCTTCCAATTTTGGACATTTTAAGTTATTTCGAGAATCCCATACTTTTTTTAAAGAGTATATTTATTTATGCAAAGACTATTGTATGTAAAAACATTCCTATCACTTCCATTTTATTGTTCGGGTGCAGAATTACTTCAAGAGTTTTATAAGCGACTAATGACGTAACTACCTTTACGACTAATGGTGTACCCATTACCTGTTTCAATCTGCTACTTGCATATGTGAGTATAAATATGTCAGTGACAGTGATGCATAAATGAATATACATATGTATTTGTATACACGACTAACATCGTCATTCCTATCATGGAATCATTTAAAGTATAAAAATATACAAAAAGACATTATGCTCCAGAAGGAACACATGCTAACCGATAAACTCTATGATCTACACCAACAGCGATCGTGGGATGTAATTTGCCTCAGATTAGTGGCATGGCACCGACACAGCATGCTTTGTGTAGCTCGTGCTGATCACCGACTGGCGATCGATCTATCCTCAGCCACTCAGGTAAGAGACATTTGCTCCCTTTAGCTTGGGTTATTCGCTCGGAGGCGTCAATCCGTGCATGTGTTGGCTCTATCAAAATAATGGACACAGGATTCTTCATTGAAGTGGTTTACAACTTGAAGTCAACTATTTTTTATCTTGCCGCTGTTGTAAAGTTTGGGATTACCTTTAATCAGAACAGGTGTGTTAGACATAAGGATCAGTGATGATTTGTGATGAAGTATAAGGATGTAGCTCCTCTGGACAAAACATGTTGACCATCTGTGAATTGAGTATGGATTTATACAGTTTATTGTTATAACAATTATGCGTTTTCAAGTGACATTTCAACACTTTTTTCAATTTAGACAAAGTGTTCGCGTGTTATCCAAGACAGATATAGAAATATTCTTGTTCATATAAAATATATGAATTTGTGGCCTCCGACAGACTGTGACGTTTCTAGTCCAAGTTACAACTGGTGCAACATGGCGACAAATACCAGCTCGCTAGAAATTACGACTATGTCACCATTTCCCGACAACACGTCGTCGATGACCACAGTCCAATCTTCAACAAAGGCTGCAGATGTCCAGAACGCGCCAACTTGGGACGATGCTACATGGATTCTAACAAGTTCCTTCATCATATTTACCATGCAGTCAGGTAGGGTCATTTCGTTACTGCTACGGTATGGGTAAATTGTTTGAAATAGCAATGGATTCACTTCAAAGATACAAGTAGATCTGCATTGTTTGGACTTAACTGTTTGCATGAATTACAAATCTCGCTGCTACTGTAAATTACTTATTCATATGTATAAAACAGATATAGCCTGATACGCTTAAATTTTGTAAATAAAAAGAAATCAATTCAGATGAAATTGTTCGTATCTTACATGTAAGTGTTGTAACATAACATAACATAATTTGTAGGGATATACATTGTATATTGATACGTGTAAGCACTGCTAATATATGATCAGCCAGTCAAGTCAAACATTCAAATTGTCAAAGTATTGATACGGATATTGTTTTGTTTTTATTCTGTCAACTATGAATCTGTGGTTCCTTGAATCGACTGTGTGATCGATATTCCCCAATGGAATTTTCCCCAGCCTTTTCAACGTGCAGGAACTGCACTCATATATAATGGAGAATGTCTTTAGTTCCATGAGGACTTATTCACAGGAACCTATACACAGATAAGTAATGAAGTATTCTGAACATTTGGAAATTATTCGATGCTGATTGGTCGATCAGAGGTTGTCAAATCACAATAAAACTCCACCTGATTGAAACAGCCGATTTTACGGCCGCATCACCGCCGAAGTTAATATTCATAGAATAGTACTTTTTTTAGTCATTGCTGGAAGACATATGTAAATAATTATATCTACAAGAATAGGTTACAAAATTCAAAGTTGTGGTTACTACAATATGCAAAGGATCTGTGGCAATACATTTCGTGCAGAAAACACAATAGAAATCTATAAAGAATATGCTTGAAATTTGGCTCTTTTCTATATACGACTGTGACGTCATATTTTTTGCCTCACAGTTAGATATATGACGTCGTAATGATGACGTGCGGTGTAGAACGAAAGCTTTGCAGAGCTTGATTCGTTTTCTGTAAGGGTGACCACCTCCTGTTAGCCTACCAAGTTGCCGTGCTTATATGCTTTCGATAATTGTCATATGTTCGAGCGAAGTATTATGATGAAACAAACTGCTTGAGCATATACAGCGCCAATTTTTGTTTAAAGGTTGTGTCACGGAGCTGTGCTCCAGGGACCAGGGTGCAAGTAAACAAGAATAAACTAATAATAAGTAACGTGGTAATAGGTTCATAGGTTTATTACTATCAGTTATTGTATCAAAAGAAATATAAATAACCAAAAGCCCAATTTACACTGACAATGATCACTGATTACTAATATTTAAATCAGAGCAAATACACAAGCTGATTATCAGACAGACAGATAGAACTTACTTTTCACTCTGGCCGTGAACCATGACCTACGAGGCTTACAATACATGTAAATAGTGTGTATATACCAGATAGTGGACAGGGTAGACACTGAGTACAATAGTTACAGAAATACAGTGATATTGAAATTACTTGGAGGACTTAAATTGTTTTATTTTACTCTTGCAAAATCTATTGAGATTCTAGATATACAAACTTTTTGGCTCAAGAAAAGAGGTGGAATTTCAGAATATTCGGGATGATGTGTGAAGTATGCTGGCAAATGTCTGATGTTTTCGTGGCTGAAAAAAAGTACAGACCTATATATAGTGGAATTCATCTCCAATATCCCTTTGATTACAGAGTGGACAGCTTCTTTCATACAATGGTACAAGTACAATAGAAGCATTCTACATTTTACATCCATATATTAAGGTATTCCTCAAATGATATATGATATATATATGATATATCTTATAAGATGAGATTTTTGATGAGTTTGTAATTGTATTGTTTCAGACCTGTAAACATTTGTCTTTCAATCGAATCCGCATTGTGACAGCCAAACATCACCAGATACCAGATCTTCTAGTATTTATTTTACATAAGTAACCCATTTATTTTTACAGATAGCAGAATTCACATCATGTAGTGATAATTGAAACACTATATGTGACAACTTCGCAGATTTGGATTGCACTAATGTTTACCAATAACAAAGCACACTTAATTCAACATATACAGATAACGGGAAAGTTTCCCCATGTAACATAGTAAGTGGTGTGCAGTTTTTAACTTTCAACATTTTTGAGAAGCGTGACTGCAGATTTTCGAGTATTGCACTGTTGCCCGTGCTCCATATGTCCTAGCCGTGAAGTAATATTGGTTTACCATACATTCAAATTATAAAAAAAAATTGGCATTGGAATGATAAATTAAGTAAACGACTTTGTTTCAGTACAAAAAACATAGCTTTGTAGCTTTATCAGCAAGTTGTTTCTTACATGTGACGAATTTGTTATTTTTCGATAGTATTATTCCTAGATACTTATATTCGAATTCGTTAGTATTTTCAACACCTGAATTATTTATAGTGAAGACAAATCTTTTATCTATTTTGGATTTACAGAACACTTCAAAGTTATCCAATGTGTTTTGCAGTTCTCTAGAAATAGTGTCTAAAATGACAGTATCGTTGCATACAACAGAACAACAGAATACATTTAAAAGCACACATATATCATTTGGGAGCAAATTAATTGAAATGCCATTACTATTATGATCTTTAAGGTATTGTTCTAAATCATTTATAACAAGTGAGAATAGTACAGGTGACAGGTTTTCACCTTGTTGCACCCCAATTGAGCATGGGAAGAGCTCAGAGTAGTTACTTTTACATAAGATGCGATATTTCTATCCATATTATAAATAACATTGAAACACTTTCCCGACATATTACAGGACAATCGTCGAACGCTTTGCAAAAGTCAATAAAGGCACAAAGTAGTTGTTTCTTCTTTGCTCTTAACAATTCAATAAGGCCGTAAAAGGTAAATATATTGTCTGCAGTTGAGAAATCCTGTTTGTGTTTCACTAAGACCTGGTTTGTTTCGATGAAGTTAGTAAGTTTGTTATTGATTACTGAGGTAAATAATTTTCCGAAAAAGCTAAGTAAAGTAAAAGGGCAATCGTTTACTGGTTGGGAAAGGTCTCCTTTCTTGTACATAGGTATCATGATACCGACAAGCCGGATTCAGGGCAAATGCCACGATTAAAAACAGTAATGAATAATTTATATACACATAGGTTTTTCTAAGGAATGCCCAATGTATTCATTAATTATGCCATCAAGTCCAGGTGATTTGTTACTTTTTAGTTGTTTTACGCAATGTACTATTTCTTCTTGTGTTATTGGACTATTAAAGTAAAAGTTTTCATCCATAATCTTAATAAAAGAAACTCAGGCCCACTAGTGATCATATTTTTCGTAATTTTTCAGATTGCTAATAAAGGCGAATAAGTCTTCCAGTGTCGGCACTTTGCCTGGTTTCGCTCTCTCAACCCCGTACTTCAGAATCTTCCAAAACGATTATATGTTATTAACCCTTAAAGAACTTCGCTGCTTTTCGATTTTGAAATTTTGCAAATTTCAATATTTAAACATACATTTCTTATACGATTTGCTAGCGTTCTTTGCTAGCTGCAAATTATCTGCTGTATTTCTTATTGCAAAAATATGTTTAGCCCGAAAACATTTCCCTCTCAGTATTTTGCAAACATTATCAAACTATGATTTTTTTTTTGGCTTTTAGTCTTGATCTTTGAAGAGTATTTGACATAAGTACGTATACCAAACGTCGGTTCAGCTGTCTTTTCTCAATTGTAAGTTTCTTCATTATAGGTTCAATGTCTGTTGATGAGAAGGCGGCCATCGAATCCAATTCTTCGATTAGTCTCATTACTGGTATTATCTAAAGTCTTCCTATCTAAGGTCTTGATCCATTTCCGGATATGTTTCACATGAAAGTATCCGCCGAGTGAACATTCATTGTAAATTCACAAAGCGAACCATGGATAAAACTCTAATACCTCAAAGTTACTAATATGGGCACAAAATAACAGTTGCAAAACTGTAGTCTACTAGGCTAACGTTCTCACAAGTTACATTATCAACAAACTTATATCCTCCCCAAAGCGACCGTTCAAAATATACATATTGGTTGATTTACAAAAGTCAAGTAGTGTATAACCGTGAGCATTTACCTGGCCACAATCTCAAGAAAATCTTTGGTTGGGTGGTTGGGTATATTATATAGTTCACCAAAGCAACTGTATAACAGTAATAAAATAAGTGAAGCTAAAACAACACTTTGACAAGGTACGGACAAGATGCATAGACCGGTTAACACTCTAATGAGAGAATATCCTCGGCTGGGTTAAATAGCGGGAAATAAACGCAGGGAGCTTATTCCTACAACAAGTCTCTTGGACAATAAATTAGACGGAAATCGCCTGAATATCAAACTAGTTTAACAGACAAAAGACTTTAACTGGACAAGGAAATTTTAAACTTCACGAAGGTACTTGATCTACGGAGTATCTAGACTCACAATCATTAAACAGGGTACTGGACCGAAAGAGTTACTTGATTCCAAATAGTTAAACAGGTACTTGGCCTACACAAGACAATCGCGGGAAGGTTAGTTATCCACGGATTTCCAGATACACTTATGAAAACTGATACGTGTATCTCAATAAAACCAGAGATAGACAGTACTAGATTAACACTGCCCTGTAATTACTTACGAACAAAACCTCAGTTTCGAATGACCACTGCAGTAGACAATGGCGGTCAAGACACATGATTTTATCAAAGGTTTTATACGTGTGCGCAGACGTCAGAGAAAACAACATTTTCTGGTCAGACGTGGGGATAAAATAGCCTTGAGATTTTAGCCAAGTGTGTTTTTCAACATAGGAAAAACACGAAAAGCAAACTAACTGCTAAACCAAGACCGAAGATGTAAATACCAAAATATAGCGCTGAACAGAAGCGGTACCACTACAGATATAATCAGATATGTACGATTACTGAGGTGGCAAAAATGACCATAAATACATAAGAAGTATCTACAAGTACTAGATGATCCCGCTCATGTGTAAAAAGTAACAAAAAAACATTTCCAACACATGAATAAGGTATCAAACATATATGAAATAACATATATCAAATTAATACATGATAAATGTGTGCAATTAGTTGGCTGGAAAATAAAATTTACGGGTTTACTAATTCTCTAACAAGGAATGCAAAGCCACTGGATAAACGACGGCTGCCGGAGAGCTGTTGTTGATGATTCCGCAATTCAAAACACTAGACTCAAACCATGCTGTTTCACTTAATATATTTGCTAACACCAAAGAAAAAGACCCTTATTTAGTCAGATAAACATACTGTGTTTTCAATGTACAGCACCTGTAGATTTTAACCGCGCTTAGCGTTACATTAGGAACCTTACGCTTCGGTTCCAATTGACGTCATATAAAATATGAAACCTCTGTGCGGGAATAAACCTCAATTTCACTTCAAGGGTCGCATCCTTTCGCATGGTTTTCCAAAAGACAAGTTTCTTTTGTAAGCAAGAATTAGGTTGTGTTTAGGTTTCTTTGGTCTGGTTTTACATCAAATTGGTTTTTAAAAGACATTATGTGGGTGAAGTCAAAAGTCTGAAATGCACACTATTTATAGTCGTTCATTCACAACCCAGACATGCTAAGTACGATGCTATTGACAGTCAAACATTACGAAACGGAAAAGAACAGAGGATTTCTTGAATGTTACAAATGGGTTCTCACATTCACATCCGAAGGGTAGGCGTGTAACGGAGGTGGTTTTGAGTCGGCGAGTATGTGTATGCGCGCGTGCGTGCGTGCGTGTGTGTGCTTGTCTTAGTCCGAACTTATATCGGTGTCATAGTGCTAGCCCACTAGAAAACCATGCCGCAGTTCTACATGGATACACAACTCAGATACATTACACAGACTCCTAGCCGGCAAGTCCATTGATTTGTCGCTTTAAAACCGAGTGGGTTTGACGCCCCAAAGAGGTCGACTCGCCGACCTTCCTTCCTCGGGCCTTACGCTCTATCCACTAGACCACGGAGGCCATTTTAAGTATGATTTCAAGTGGAGATGACATGTACCATAGGGACCAGGAGTGGCCCAGGCATTTAAAGAGCTTCGCTTCTCTTTGTAGAGTTGAGTCCTTCAGGTGTGCCGGAAAACGCAGGTTCGAATCCTAGATTCGCCATCATTCTGCTGCTAGGTTTGTCAGCACCATACCCGTACTCTTGGATTTCATCAAAGTGGTGAACGTCGACTACCTGTTTCCCTTCGGACTTTCCTCCCAAATCAAACTAACACGCCTAGATATAAATGACATATTATCAAGCGGCGTTAGATCTAACTCACTGATTCTATTTACATGTTTTGTATACTGTCACAAACGTGTTCTACCAAAAACAGCCAGCGGGCTTACTTCCGTACTCATATCATTTCCACATCCTACTGCATGCCGAACGGAATAGAAAATTTTAATGCAATCTGTGATCGATTTATATTTATAAAAAAATGACGGTATTAATTAAAATGTTGTATACGATCAATTTATATTTACAAAAAATAACAGTATTAAAAATGCACTCATTGATCAATATATACTTCAAAGTAGTTTACTGACGTCATAAGGTGTTGTTATGCGTCAAGCTGCATGTGATTTTGACATCTTTGCTTCACGAACGGGTGCTTCATATCCATAGCTCAAGGAAGATCGGTAACTTAAGGATAATCATGTGCACATTTAAAATTTGCCACATCCACACACTAAAGCATACTGAAAGCACTCTATTGTGACCCAATGCATCAATGTGCACTCGAATGTCATAATTAGCTCCCTGGGGCATATGCACGAATTGGGCCTGACATTGATTTACTTACAGTTGCAGACAACATCCTACACTAATATGGCTCTTGCCTGATAAGGCAATGTGAAGTAATTGGGATGCATGCACTAAAATATTAGTTGTGTCAATTTAAACAACGTTTGACCACTTTGTGTTGTTTCAGGGTTTGGGCTCTTGGAGAGTGGATTTGCCGGATGTAAAAATGAAGTCAACGTCATGGCCAAAAACGTCGCGGATGTTATTTTTGGCGGAATATCCTACTGGATGTTTGGCTATGGATTAAGTTTTGGAACTGACCCAGGAACTAACGCATTTTGTGGAGTTGGGCGTTTCTTTCTAAATCCAGGTACAGTAGTATGCAATTGATCCGCATCCGTACAAAACGTCTTTCAGGGTCAGAAACATGGAGGCTACTTATCCTTATGCGTACATTGCTGTCGTGATATGACCTCCTGTCTATTTGACTGCTCGTCAAGGGTGATAAGAGGGTGTTCAAAGATGCTTCACTGAAAGATCAAAGATACTTTTCGTTACGTCATAATGGACTGATGTCATAACGCTGTTCACATTACCTACCCCATCAACTAACGTATCGTTGGTAATATCATTTTTTATTACTGACGGAATCAAGATGGCGCATCCACATCATTATCAGTCGGTGAAATAGTTTATCTAAACTTGTGGAATAATTGAATATTGTTCCGTGGGAAGACATACAGCAAGATGTCAAGCATCTTTCATACCGCGGGGTTTTCCCCCTGTGTTTGTGCCAAAGCAGCCATAACATTTTCCGTGGCGGGCGTTGGTGCCCTTGGCCTAGAAATTATGGCTGTTTCTGGACACAGGCATGAGCAATGCTTGAAGAGTTTCGCAACCACATGTACACCCGTTGCTCGATGTAGGGCATTTAGCAACATACTGCAGTCGAACGAAACGAACGCAGTTGCTTTTCTTCCACCATGTTCGTCCCACGGCCACGCCATATCACTCCCCAAGCCACTGGTACACGTCGGTTACGGTGTCGTGTAGTGTAACCAACTCCGTAAGTACAGTATACCATGGCTTGCAGTTTCAATCTCCTTGCATTAGCGGTGGAACAAAGTTGCAATTTTTGCGACAAAAAACAAAATAATCACAAAAACCAGCAAAACCGAACGTCGGCTTAAAAGCTTGTTTACAAGTCTTAGCTCGGCGCCGTAATGCACTTGTGGAATGTTTCAAGTCACGTGATTGAACTGAAGCACATTGTTATAAAAGCGTAAATATAAATCCTGTATGGGGTTACGAATAAGCACACACAGAACGGATAATAAAATGTGACTCAGTTAAATCACAAACTACCAATTTTCAAAACGTACTTTGTCTCTTTACGCCGGGGTACAGTCAATCAGGTGGAACAGCCCGTCAGTTTTCAATTGAAGGCACCGCTTATTTGATAATTCGTTTTAAACCCACCTTTAATAAAACACGAGGTTTTGCTGTACCCCATGTGTAGTACCCGTGAAGACCCGGGTTAGAAAAGGTCTTTAGCAACCCATGCTTGTCGTATGAGGAGACTATGCTTGTCGTAAGAGGAGACAAGGCTTGTCGTTAGATGCGACTAACGGGATCGGGTGGATCAGGCACGCTGACTTGGTTGATGCATGTCATCGTATCCCAGTTGCGTAAAATTCAATGCTCATGATATCAATCACTGGATTGTCTGGTCCAGACTCGATTATTTACAGACCGCCGTTACATAGCTGGAATATTGTGGAGTGCGGCGTTAAACAACAAACAAACAAAACCCATTTGTTGTGTATTAAAGTATAGTTTTGCCCATACCAATTTTATTCTGACAGTGCTGTGACATGAGCTAGTCAGATTGCGTTTAAAATTAAATCATGTCTAACCCTATTATGCTGTCATTCCTTCTACCTTTGTGTAGCAAGTGCGTGTTTGCGCTGTTCCTCCTACCCTTGTGCCCCCCTCTGTTCAATACACATCACAACATGATAGTTTCTTAAACAACTTTTTCAAGTGATGAGGAAAAAAACAATAAACAGCAGATATTGTTGGGTACAGGATATTCATTGCCGTTGACATTAAATAGAGTATTTCCGATTTTGAATTATTTTGCAATTTATCGTTCTCATTTGGAGCCAAACGTACTGTAGTTTTATCTAAATAGTTCCCTATCCTGCGATTCGAACCCAAATACGGTTGGCATTTCGCTACTGATTCGAGCTCGCTACCAATTCCGAGGCCTCACGCATAGAAAGAAAACAAATAGAAATTACAATTTAGAAAATAAAATACAATATCTTCATAAAAATTAAATGTGCAATCGAATCTTAATTATTTCAATTTCTATTTATAATTTTCCATGACGCCCTCTACATATTCTGGGTCGTACCATGGATGGACCTCTGTGACAAAACCACAAGCATTGCGAAGACGGTAATAAAATGATCGAGCCACTCCATCATGTTGCCTAAGATACTGTGTTTGTGCCAAAGCTGGGCATCCACTGACAATGTGTTGGACAGTCTCATTAAATTCATTGCATAATCTACATTTCATACTTACATTTTGATGCAAAATCACACATTGACGGTTTCGAGTGGGAAGAGACTGGTCCTGAGAAGCAAACAGAATACCTTATGTGTCACTTTTCAGGCCACCCGACTTCATCCAAGGGAAGGACTCTGCATGGTTGCTGAACTTCTCAACACACTGCACATATACTCGATGCAGTGGTCGTTCAGATAGCCTCTCCTTGAAACACTGAGTCTGGGCCGAGTTGATATGGCACTTCGCTTGGTTGACACCCATGTGTGTACCGTCCAGCAGTACAAAACCATCAACAAAATCACCATTGACATTGAGATTATGTCCCACATCCTTGGCTCGTTTAACAAAACTGTGGAATGCCTTGTTTTCATCATAATTCTTGACATGCTTCACAAGATGAACAGACAACAAAATGTGTACAAAATTGCACAATACAATCTATCATGAAGAGCCTCCACGTTAATCAAACCACACCCTCCCAGTATAGTTGGTAAATATGATAAGAGACTGAGGGAAAAACGAGGGTGGTGGGATCTATTGTCTGACATGATTCTTCGTCTGAGGATGTCAAAACCCTGAATTTCTTGTTTCGTCAATTCAACCACACACAAAAAATACGAAAGGACGGGTACAGCATAAGTATTTATGGCTTTGACTTCAGCTCTGACTTCAGCTCTGATTTTCTTAAGCCTACATTTGTATTCTGCCCGAAGTTTGTCCTTGATATGGGCATTCTGGAGTTTGTCCCTAATCTGCATCCCTAAGTATAGGTCTGACCTTCCACGAGATGGTCAAAAACTCCTTCCCCAGGTAAACAGGATTATTATTATTATTGTTATTGTTGTTGTTGTTGCATGTATTGTTATTGTATTTATAGATGACTCTGTAATGGGCGAGGAGTACTCTCGGTTCGTATTTCAAGCTTCATTTGCTACAACAGCTACAACAATTGTTTCAGGTAAGTGAGAAAATGTTTTTACTTGAATTAAAAATAAACGTCTAAAACCTGCAACATTTCGGGCTTTCCTCCCACATCAAGTTGACACGCCGTGATATAACTGGAATACTGTTCGAAGGGGCGTTCAAACCCAACTCACTCACTCACTGTTTCAGGAGCTATGGCGGAAAGAACCAAATTTACAGCGTACATTATATTTTCCTTTTTCAACACATTTGTGTATTGCTTCCCGGCGCATTGGATGTGGGCGGAGACAGGATTCCTGAAGAATTTAGACGTCGTCGATGTAGCTGGGGACGGGCCTGTTCATGTGGTGGGTGGCACCACGGCCCTAGTGGCGGCTATCATGATCAAACCCAGGGTGGACAGATTCACAAGCCAGAACAACCATCGCATGGGGAACCCAACAAATGCTTTATTAGGAACATTCATGTTATGGTAGGTATATATGTTCGATCTATGCTCTGAGATGAAGCATACAATCTTGTTGAAAACAAAGTTGTGCTGTCTCGAAATTTTTCGAGCTTTTGGACAATCATAATATCAAGTAGGATATAAAGGATAATATATAGTATATGCGTCTACTCATTAACATGAAAAAAATATGTTCATATGCAAACGGAATTACACGCGAGGATTCTGTGTGAGAATATGTCCCCGCGTAGCTCACCATGCTTCTAAGAGGAGACTAAAGAGGAACAAGTGTCACCATGTATGAATTGACTGGTTGTGTTCATCGTGGTTCGACGACTTGGATCTTTACTCGCGCTGTCATCGGATTGCCAGATTCAGACAACAGACCGTCGGGGCTATTGTATGGCTGCGATTCTGCTGATTCTGCTAAATAACTTTACACGCCTTTTGCTAAGCGCAAACGATAGTTTGTGTTCGCCGTGGAAACCCTACTTTCATAATTGTTTAACGCCTAATGAATTATTATTTTCAGGTGGGGATGGCTTGCGTTTAACTGTGGGAGCACATATGGCATAAGTGATGGCAAATGGAAAATCGCTGCCAGGTAACTAACACACAGTTTTAAAGAACAATGTATTCACCTTCCTGTAATCTTTAACTTTATATTACGTGTGTCTTTTTCTTGGTGTTTTGCCAACAAAACATAAAAAACAAGGACTGGTCGTCTCGAAGTGAGTATTATGTATATGAATGGTTATTAATGGTAAACTGCGGTATGGTAACTCACTTGGCAGGCACTATAAAACCGGCATGAATCCAGAACAATACAAGCAGCAACACACTTGCACACACTGCACTATTAAAGTCCAATAATGTTGAACGACGTTAAACCCCAAATCATTTTCAAAATCATTTCACATAACTCCACGTTCACAAATAATTTACCAATAAGATCTTTTTTTTCAGGAGTGCTGCCACTACCCTAATGTCTGCCTCGGGTGGTGGTATAACGGCATTCGTCGCCAGGTAAATTAGTATTTTGTTAGTCTTTGTTAGAGCTATCAGTGCCATAACGACAGTCAATCTTTTGTCTCACAACATGGTATGGTATTCATGACTCCTGGTGAATCTTTATCCAGAATGAATTTCCGAGCTGACTAATAAGTCTAAAACGTGAATCAATAGTTCCACAGCAATCCACCTTTATCGGTTATCTATAGAAGCGTAAACAATATCCTTCTATAATGTTTACTACTGCTCAAATCATTCTATAAAATGTTAAGAAAGGTAATGATTGTTCAGCAACATATTGTTTATAGCAAACAGAAATTCCAACGATTCCAATACAAATGATTCACAAGTGCATGAGAGCAAATTCATTTCTTTCATAATTGAGGCAGTTTCTGTTGGAGAAATATTTGTATAAATTGTCCAAACAATTATTTTCAGTTATATTGTCAACAAGAGGATTTTTGAAATCGGCTACATTGTGAATGGAGTGTTGGGTGCCTTGGTCTCAATAACGGGTGAGTTTTTATTATAACGATTTGTATTCTAGTTTCCTAAAGACGAGCCTTTATTAATTTAATAACGATTCATGTATCCAATTTATGCCTTTTTTTAAGAATATTTACGAAGATATTTCGAAATGTTTAGATTTATTCAATACGGAATTTAATGGCCGACCCACGAGATGTACGTCGTATAGATTAACCATTCATGTGACGCAAGATTTTAAAACTTTAATGAACACGTGAATGTTCAACATTTTCAGACAAATTGTATGTATTGCAATTTCTTTTTAAGAGAAACGACAACGTTTAAATGAAAGTGTTTACATGATTGTCAGGCTAGAACACGTGCAATATCTTTACACGTTGATGAAGATAATCAATAACAACATGACCACAAATTAACACCTTAGAACCTTTGGTTTGAAGAAGTAATACTTTTGATGGCAGCGACAAGACAGTTGTGCACACGTACAAATGTATATGATTAATGATTTGTTGATTCGGGTAAAATCAAATAGGATTGTTTTTATCGTTTGGTGGCTATCACTTCGAGGGGAACATATGGGCATGCACGGGATGCAAGGGTGCGGTGTGACGCTTGTGCACGTGATGGCCGAGGGCATCTGTGGATTTTGACTTTACGCTTGATGTTCGAAGCTGTCATTCCATAAGTCAACACTATTTTACTTGTTTTTCGTATGTATGTGTATGTGTAGGGGGGGGGGGGGGGGGGGGGGGGGTGTATGTAGAAATGGGTGAGGCACTGTTCGTACCGCACATTCACAATCTATACATGTACCTTATTCTTATGTATTGTGATATATATATACATTATATTATGTTCTCTTGGTACTAAACCAATATTATGTATATATATGTTTTCAAAATACCTTGTACTGCAGCTATCTGCGCGGTGACTGGCACATGGGAATCCCTCATCATTGGAGCAATCGGTGCCTTGTTAGCCTGCGCAGCTGACGCTCTCTTACACCGTTTGCACATCGATGACCCAGTGGCAGCATTTCCGGTTCATGGAGTTTGCGGGGCATGGGGATTACTCGCACCTGGATTCTTTGCACACGAGGACACGATAACTATGTCGTTTTCAAAGCGCAACGGTTTAGTCCGGGTAAGAACCTACTTTATGTCATGAACACTAAAATACGAAAATGATAACAGGATAATACCGCAAACATTCTTTTGTTTCTTTTCGGGGCAAAAATGTAAAGAATTTTACTGCGAATACAATTTCTTCAAGATCTATTTCTTTTTCTCGGTTATTTCTTGCATAATTACTATATTTGGGCATCTTCATCGTTTAAGCCAGGTTTATCTACAGTATAAACAAAATTGTAGTAGTTCGCAAATTCATTCGCTGTCAATGTACCATCTGTAATGTCAGCACCTGTGTCTGTAATTGTGCCTTTAAACATCTTGCTAATGTCCTGTTTTCTTGATGGCAGCAGTATTTAACCTTCTTCATGTGATTAATTTTATTTGTGATTGCTATACTTCTTACATTCTTTAATGGTTAACATTCTGTGTTTCGATAATTCTGCTAGTTACTTTTCGTCTATATTTTTGGTATTTTATTCTTAAGGAATCTTCTAAGTCGTTTTAATTTTGTTATTAAGTATGATGAAAAGTATATTGTTCTACGTCTAATTGTGCACCCCAAATAAAGTTTCTAAAAATATAAATTCATTAATGTCAAGTTAAATGTCTAAGTCATTTGTTTCAGCAAGTTGAGTCTATTTTTATCTGAGTATTCATCTTTAGTTTCTTTCAAGATAGAAAGCAATCGTGTTAGCAAAGTGTTAGATTGCGAGTAACTATATCCTCTTTCTTGACTAAGTGTATTTGAATAGATTAATATAATGTAACCGCAGAATGGTCTGATTTATATCCAAGTACAATTTTCCATTCTAGCGTCATATTAGAAATATCCTGAGAAACCAAAAAGAAATCAAGTTTCTGCTTGTCTGGTTTTATCCACCATGTCTCTTTCTTTTTTCCTGATTTAATTCCGACTATACATCCATCAAATTATATTTTTCAATTTTGTGTTAAAGTATCTGGCTTTAGGATTATTAATGTTTCTATAATTCTATCGCAACTTAATGCAGTCAGTGGAAGTACAACTTGACAACATCGGAAACGATGAATGACGGCGATTATTTAAGGAGATCGATGGCATTGGGCGATCTGTTAAGGGAAGTTGCATTGTCTTAGACTTTTTTCTGGTGATATAAGATACCGCGTTCTCAAATGCTACGTGTGGGCTCAGATGTTCAGAATCCGTTTACTGTTCTCAGCACATCTTCACCAATGGACTGACCAAGTACTAGTTTACCGTGTTGTTGATTGGCCTAGGGCTTATTCTAACCGCGGTTTTCTTTACGTTCCACCATTACCAGAAGGTTAATTGGAACATTTACTGACAAAACAAAAGACAACTTACTGGTGGAAAAAATGTTTACACACAACCGTTCTTTCATATAAATATTGACATCGTACATATCGACGGTGCAAAAAATGTAACGTGCGTTTTCAATGTTGTCAAATGTCCAATATTAGGCAATTTCAAAAGATTTTGATCTTTATTGAATATCTTCTCTTACTTTTTCAGGGCGGAGGGTTCTACCTCCTTGGAGTACAACTTTTAGCGCTATTAACACTAGTGGCGTGGTCGGCGTTTATTTCATTTGTGTTCCTGAAGATCATTGATCTCACAGTGGGACTCCGACTGTCCCTAGAGGACGAACTGTTAGGAGCGGACTTCGTGGAACACAATATAGGAAGCAACCGTCAGATGATCGAGGTGAAGGCATCGGATAGGGTAAACAACCAGAACAAGATAGAGCCAACAAAGCTTGAAAATGGTGTCGAAGAGAGGACGAAGGAAAACGACAAACCATACTCATCCCAAATATGTTTGATAAGTTACAGAGCCAACAACGAAATGTGATCATAACCGGGCAAGATAATGTTGACTGACTTCGATAATAAGGAGAAACTCCTAATCAACAAGAGAATTTCCGCTTGGTGCTTGCGTTATCTGATACACATCATGATGATGAGGATGATAAAGCTGTGATTCCAGGAAGTTAAACCTTTCATGCAAACGTTCATATTTGTCCCAAGAGTTATTATTATTACTGTAGGAACAATGCGAAGTCAAATCGAAGCGACACACTCGAAAGTCCAACACTTACCTTGATTAATTCCCAACCACTTTTATGTATGCAACGTGAATGCATTTATAAACATTGTGATATATTGGACGGCTCATGTTAGTTTCAGTCGGTGGAAGAGGATTGACAAGTGGGCTCGGTAGGGACAAAACATAAGAGGTTATTAGGTATTGTTGAGGAATCCTGTATTTGTTTGATCTTAACGTAGAGCCACCCACTGTTACTGAATTCACAAAGCGTCAAATACGTAACCATATATTCAGATTTGGAACACCTACTTTACTATGTGCGTAAACAATATGAAAAAAGTGAATAATCTACCTTCACCAGACGAAAATGCATATTATCTACCTTCACCAGACGAAATGTATAATGTAATATACTGTGCTTCTATATATGTTCACTATATGTAAATAGTCATTGTTATACAATCAACAGTTTTCACGTTCAGTTGTGGCATTGTGACTGTGTGAATGAATGTGTTTAACAATATTCTAACCTTATTTCTGTGGTCTGTAGGTAATCCAGGATGGGCCATAAACAGCCCACTGATGCATTCAGTGTAGAATGACACAATCAGCCACTTCACATTTTGTGCTCACACAATTGTCACCAAAGCCGCCTCTTGGTTTTAGTTTAAACATATCTAAATTACATGAAAAGGATTGGGCACAAGTTATGACTACTTCATTAGATCGCCTTCTCCTATAGATTTACAAGTATGCTTTTTAACAACTCATACATTAATGACAGAAAGGGAAAAGAGAAATAGATAAACTTTGACTCAAACCTTTTTTTTTTCTTTAAATATATATGTACATTCCTAAAGATGTTTTCGATGACGTGATTAGGTAAATCTGCATTGTCAACTAGCATCAAATTAATATTGACATCACAAGTATATTTCACAATTAACGAAAGTGAGTGAATAAAAATCGTTTCCAGGTAATTTTTAAAAAAATAGACATTTCCCAGGGCAGCCACATCGACGGTTTGGATCCTCGTTTAAACTTATCTTAATTAATCATGTTTAATTCACTATCACCATGTCTTAATAATTATTGTGTATGTACAAAGTATAATGAATATTTTTCTGAGACCATATGAGAAACACGATGGGACTGTAGATTTAGCATCTTTGATGTAGTTTTAATGACTGAATCAATATGACATGACCACTTGCCTGATGACGACAAGATAACACCCAGGTATTTGTGTGTTTTACCATTTTTAGTTTTTTCTTCATCCCAAAAAATAATTTGGAGTTCGATGCAGTCCTTTTGTGGAAAACAGAATTCGGTTTTGTTTTGCTGAGATTATAAACATTTAGCCTGTCTGGAGCCCATTCGTTTATTTTGTTTAAATTACCATTCGTAGTAGTTTTAAATTATATGCCCGGGGATGTATCGTCACCACATTGTCTTGTTAAACGGGTCGGTTTATCAGTTATATCATTGATGTACACACAAACACAGGAAAAGGCCTAAAACCGAACAATGTGGTACACTTGAATTTAGGTACCCGTTATCAGTTAAATATTAACATATGACTTTACTTGCTACTGTATGTTTTAAATTTTACTACTTATGCGATCTGAAGCTTTATTCAAAATGAGATAATATATTATATAACTTAGTTGACACGTAGCAATCTTAACAATCCTGTTTTTCACATAGGGATTTACATCTCTTTTCGCAAGCATGGTAAATACATTTTCACATTATAGATATCATTTGTGAGAAGACGTTTCTTAAAATTAAGAATATTAACATGTAAATGTTGAAATGAAATTCATCTTCTACACCGATTTTACATAATAATGGACATATTCTCAGGGAAATATCAATTTTTGCCACCCACCTTCGTTTATTTTTGTCGTAGCCCTGCTCTGAATTAAACTAATATTTTTCGAAGCTTGACGTCAACAATAGCATTTAGGTATTTTTTGGGTGCATGCACGATATTAAGTTTCCTATATAAACTATAACTTAAACTCCCTTCAAGT
The DNA here is from genome assembly GCF_023055435.1 of Haliotis rufescens. Taxonomy (NCBI): domain Eukaryota; kingdom Metazoa; phylum Mollusca; class Gastropoda; order Lepetellida; family Haliotidae; genus Haliotis; species Haliotis rufescens. The sequence goes on along the minus strand of NW_025963779.1, from coordinate 50,251,586 downwards.
ATCGATCTCCAATTTTGATATAAAAAATAACTATTGTGCGTATCGTTAAAATGTTAGTAACTTATACGGAATTCCAACAGTATGTGACAGCCGAACAAACCCAAATCCATACGAGAAAAGTAAATGTCAGATTTTGGAAGCTGTCCATTATTGCCCATATATAATAACACATTATAAGCTTTTTGTGCATTGACAAAAGTTTTAGCCAATATTTGATGCTGCAGGCAGCTAACTTTATATGAATTGGAAAACGGACGCATTCACTGTCCTTTTTTGCTGTTGTTTATCCTGCAATTTTAAGTAACTTATTCCTTTTCCTTATTTCTCTCCGTAATTCAGAATCAAACCGTGGTTTATCGTTTTGTCGTATTGTAACATACATTTTTTATATTTAAATTTTGAGTAAAGACATTCAATATATTCATCAATATATACCTAAACATTTTTTAAAAGGGTCAGTCCAATTTATTTTATTCAGCTCTTCCATATAACACCATACATCTCCAGTAAATGATGATTCGGTTGATAAATGTGTTTTCATTAATATATACGTGCCTCTATAGACAATAATCAAATCAGTCATTTCAGAATCATCGACAGAAACATCTTCACTTACAGTTATCAAATCTAGTAAAGTACTCGTTGCTTCAGAAATCCACATTGGTTCATTTATCAAATTGCCTACAGTTTTCCTGTCTTACATTACATTAACAAGTCTTTTCAGTTGTCACAAGATTTTGTCACTAATATCTCCGACAATCACTAAATGTAATATGTAATAAAATGTAATATCGAACGCATCATCAATACTGTCGTCTTGGCGATTCCAGGAATAATTCTTATTTTACTCGGCTCTGTATAACGTACACAACACGCAATATTATTGATTTCTTAGGTAGAGATATAGTTTCATCATGAACATTTTCTCATACAGTCATTCTTTTATATCCTAACGTCTCATGTCTCATGCATTTGTACGTTTTCTTGTAGGATCATGTTAGTCTTGCGATCGCATAACATCGTTATTGATTTTATCATCTTGGGAGTTTCAGTGAAACGAACAACATGAAAGTCAAAACAATACTGGAAAAGGTAACTTTTGCGTACACTTCTTGTGTTGAGGTGAAATACAGACACGTAAATCTCATACTGTTAACTTTCATGGTTAAGTGGGCCCGGGTTAAGCTCCACTTCCCCGGCAAGCTGTAGATACAACAACAGCAATAAAACAATGTTTATATCGGCTGCTTGCGTTTGTAATTTACAGCGACATAAAATCAATGCACATGTACATTGTGTGTTATTTATCCAAGAGACTTCTTGACTGAATTTCTGTTACGTATTGAATTGTAGCCTACTTTGCTAGTATGTAATTGTAACCTCACATGCAGAAACTCAATCGCCACAGGGGACATATTTGTAATATGAACTTGCATACACAAGAGCACTGTTTATGTCACAAGGTAAACACAGATCCTACATGAAACCATATTGGAAAGGTTCAAACCTAGGTTATCAAATGAGACAGTGAAAACCTAAGAGGTAAACTCAACTACTCCTACAAATGTTACAATTCTGCAAAGTACGACATTGGAAGACAGAAGAGGAAAGCATAAATAAAAGTGTTTAGAAATTAACGCAGCTTTCCGAACTCTATAAAACTGTGAAAATACAACGAATGAGTAACAAGGCTTCGATGCAGTTTCATATAATGTATAACGACAAATGTGTATCGAATCCTTCAGAGACTTGTAATCTGTGGGCAAAGTGTTATTGTGATTGCCTTTCGAAACATCACGCTTTGATAGTTATTTTGTCGAGAGTTTCAAAAGTTAAGAGCAAGAAATAGAGCAAACCAGAACCATAACAGAGATCCTATAGTGGCTGATGGTGTAGCCGCTGCCGACATGGAAAATATTTCTAAAAAGATCCAGGACCAGATCTTGTTACAAATGAACATATTCGATATGCTGGGATGTACCTGTACAAACATTAAGCCATCAACTTGATAATAAAACGTGCTGTACGCTTGAAACAAACAGATTTGTCACAATCATATACAATATATAAAGACAAAAATATGGACAACTCAGTTCTTACTAGTTCAAGAAGCATCACTCAGACGTCTACTTTTGATAAAGGAATATTCGAAAGGACACCGTTTGACAAGACTGATCATAAACCATACCTGAAATCGATAAATCCTTTTTCCCCACACACACTGCAGTGTAGATAAAGAACAGAACACGCTGCAACAATAGTGATGTACTTAAAGGGGCAATTGCATATTGCACTGAACGGGAGTATTTAAGTTGGATTGCTAGATACTGAAAAAGCCTTTGACAAATCTGGCACAATGGCAATTTGTTTAAACTGTTTAATCTGGGCGTTCATGGTCTAGCATGGTACTTCATCAAACACTCATATCAGGACTTGCCTGTTTGTAATTGCGATACAAGTTCTGTACTCCGTGTCAAACAAGAAGTTGGACATTAATATTGTGGAATCCTCTAAGCGGACGTTCCTTTTGTATATAATAGACCCTATCCACCATCCAGATCATCTGAAACGTGGTCAGGTGTTCGAGCAAGAGTATACCCCAGCTGGACTATTAGCGGAAGACATGTTATTGATAAGCACAATCAAAAATGGACCACAATCACCACTCGATGTTGTAGATAAATATACCTACCAGTGGCAAATAAATGTAGGAAAGACTACCAAACAAACTTCACTGTCTCATCCTGTTTCTTTTCTTCAGCTTAGTAAATATTAGAATTATCCACCAAGTGCTAATAGTAATGGAAACAGTTAACCTGTACATTTATGTGTTGAACATGTACTTAGGTAACGAAGGTCATTGTCTTTTGTACCCCCAAAAAGTACGAGAATCTGTACTTTACTTAGAAAGTGTTATCCCAAATATAACATTTGTTACATGTTATATATACTTCTTCTTTTCTATTTTTCCCACTCCCTTCCCGCACCAAGCTGTTATAAACGTAACCGAGGACGTCACAATACTCATGGGAGCATTGGCGATCAGGGAAAAACAATGGCTGTTCAACCGAGTGGAAAACAGACATTCGCAGACATTCGACTGTTATTGGCACTTGCACCTGAGTGTGACACGCTTAATGAAACAAAACGTCTGGGTATTCCTGATTATTCTTTCACAGGTCGGGCGCTAGTTCATATCAAACGAAGCGTGTCATAACTTGAAGTACGTGTTTGTTTTTCTCTGTACCAGTGCGCCATTTTGTTATACATGTGTTTTCTTTGCTTCAGAGACAACTGGAGACATGAATGTTGCCGTGAATAATGTAAAGCTCTATATCTGTATGCTTTTGTTGTCATGCGTGATGTTTGTCAGTGTAATGATCAGAAGGTGCACACTGCATCTGGTACACACACTAGGGTAATGACAAAAAGTTCATCTCAGTTTATATACATTTGTTATTGATATGTCTACATTCTTATCTATCCTTGTGATAGTAAAATATTTACTTTTCGAAAAATCGATAACACTTAAACTTATATGGTTTAAGTCTTTTGAAGTTTTCGTAGAGCAATCCCAAATAGATACTGTACCGCAGTTTATCATATTATCACACTCAGGCACAGTATACTGACTTCGAGCCGACCAGACCTAGTTTTATCCCATAATACCAACTCAGAGACATCTAGACATTGTTCATTTATATATTGGCTGGATACAGATGGCGACTGGAGCAGTCCATTATCCTACAGGTAGGCTCTTTTGCCCCCTTCTTTTTAGTGGGTATAGTCATAAAGGGAGTGAACCACGTGGACAGGGCATCGAACCACCGCTTTTCCTGGTAGATGGTCAAATAACTAAACCATCGGGCTATAATATCATTCATGTGTGCGTGGGATACTCGCATAAAAACTGATTGACAACTTGACATTTTACTGACGTTTTGAGGCGGTAGGATGACAGTTTTGTCCACTTGCCATTTCAGCTGAGTTGTTCCCCTTTGACCAGAATGTATTCGAAAATCAAACTACGTTTTGAATTTGACGGAAACAATTCTCAATCAGTGCATTGATGCACTTAATTAAAGGGCGCAAAACCATTATATACAGTAAAACAGCAAACGTTGCTATATGTGTCAATATCGATATACCTACACTTATTTCATTATATTTCACAACATTCCCACGGGGCCCCCGGCGAAAGTACGGGGAATTTTGTAACATTTCTGCGTTATGTTTTGGTATGGCTACGCAAAGACGTACATCTATATACGTCTTTGGGCTTCGTAACTATGGAACTAATTAGCTTTATGATATGGCCCCCGGGTGTCTGCACAAGTGTTGTGTGAGATGGTAAGTTGGTTCATATTCCTTAACGTTTAAACGCGGTCTATGGTGTTTATATGTGTTTCGTTATTCATATTTTGATTTTAAACACAATACTACACCATTCCTTGACGTGTAGATTATACATTAACACTTTATTGTCAGTTTTATCGGCCACTATGTTTGTATTGTTTGATTATTGTAATTATTTGCATTTGCAAAGGCTTAGGTGCCGAATGCGTGCTCGACGGAATTAGGAATGAGAATATTAGTGATTATCATGAATGTATAATATTTAGGTATAAGAAATTAGAATGAGAATAATAGTGATTATCATGAATGTATAGTATGTAGGTATAAGAAGTGAGAATGAGAATACTAGTGATTATCATGAATCTATAGAATGCGGGTATAAGAAGTAAGAAAGTGAATAATGGTGATTGTCATGAATGTATTGTATGCAGGTGTAAGAATTAAGAATGTGAATAATAATGATTATCATGAATGTATAGTTTGCATGTATAAGAAGTAAGAATGAGAATACTAGTAATTAACATGAATTTATAGTATGCAGGCATAAGAAGTGAGAATGAGAATACTAGTGATTATCATGGATTTATGGTATGCAGGTATAAGAAATAAGAATTCGAATAATAGTGATTATCATGAATGTATTGTATGTAGGTATAACAAGTAAGAATGCGAATAATAGTGATTATCATGAATGTATGGTATGTAGGTATAACAAGTAAGAATGCGAATAATAGTGATTATCATGAATGTATGGTATGTAGGTATAACAAGTCAGAATGAGAGTAATAGTGATTATCATGAATGCGTAGTATGCAGGTGTAAGAAGTAAGAATGAGAATAATAGTGATTATCATGAATGTATAGTATGTAGGTATAAGAAGTGAGAATGAGAATACTAGTGATTATCATGAATCTATAGAATGCGGGTATAAGAAGTAAGAAAGTGAATAATGGTGATTGTCATGAATGTATAGTTTGCATGTATAAGAAGTAAGAATGAGAATACTAGTTATTAACATGAATTTATAGTATGCAGGTATAAGAAGTGAGAATGAGAATACTAGTGATTATCATGAATTTATGGTATGCAGGTATAAGAAGTAAGAATGCGAATAATAGTGATTTTCATGAATGTATAGTATGTAGGTATAAGAAGTAAGAATGAGAATAATAGTGATTATCATGACTGTATAGTATGCAGGTGCAAGAAGTAAGAATGAGAGTAATAGTGATTATCATGAATGTATAGTATGCAGGTGTAAGAAGTGAGAATGAGAATTATAGTGATTATCATGAATGTATAGTATGCAGGTGTAAGAAGTAAGAATGAGAATACTAGTGATTATCACGAATGTATAGTATGCATGTATAAGAAGTAAGAATGAGAATAATAGTGATTATCACGAATGTATAGTATGCATGTATAAGAAGTAAGAATGAGAATAATAGTGATCATCATGAATGTATAGTATGCACGTGCAAGAAGTAAGAATGAGAATACTAGTGATTATCATGAATTTATAGTATGCAAGTATAAGAAGTGAGAATGAGATACTAGTGATTATCATGAATTTATGGTATGCAGGTATAAGAAGTAAGAATGCGAATAATAGTGATTATCATGAATGTATTGTATGTAGGTATAACAAGTAAGAATGAGAGTTATAGTGATTATCATGAATGCGTAGTATGCAGGTGTAAGAAGAAAGAATGAGAATAATAGTGATTATCATGAATGTATAGTATGTAGGTATAAGAAGTGAGAATGAGAATACTAGTGATTATTATGAATCTATAGAATGCGGGTATAAGAAGTAAGAAAGTGAATAATGGTGATTGTCATGAATGTATTGTATGCAGGTGTAAGAATTAAGAATGTGAAAATAATGATTATCATGAATTTATAGTTTGCATGTATAAGAAGTAAGAATGTGAATTATAGTGATTATCATGAATGTATAGTATGCAGGTATAAGAAGTGAGAATGTGAATAATAGTGCTTCTCATGAATGTAAGGTAATCAGGAGTAAGAAGTAAGAACGAGTATAAGAGTGATTATCATGAATATATAGTATAAGTGGTTCCCGTCAAACATACCGATAGAGAAGATAAATATCTTCAACTTAACCGATCGTCGAGCGCGCCATTAACCAGACCTCATTCCTTGTAATATAGAAATGATTTTTTTCAGCACAATTATAGAAAGAAGTGAAAGGTGTGATGTTACAGTAAGAATTGCTGGATATCATCATCATTTGATGGGGGTAAGAATCACACAAATTATGATTCCGCACAGATGAATCCGTGATAACAGTGAATGTACGTTTAAAATTTGAGTAACAGTGATAAAATACATCAGGAAAAGTTATCCAAAGTTATCCTATACATACTTATAGTATACCCGTGAAGATCCGGGTTAAATAGGTCTTCAGCGACCTATGCTTGCGGTAAGAGCCGACTGACGGGATCGGGTGGTCAGGCTCCTAGCGTTGATCGATCCTCGTGATATCAATCACTGGATTGTCTGGTCTCGACGCGATTATTTACAGATCGTTGGAATATTGTTTTGTGTTGCGGTAAAAACAAACAATGAAACAAATCATTGGCCTGGTCATCACAAGGTGCATCTTTCAAGATTTTGACACTTATTTGTCCTGCATGAATAACAACGTTAAGTCACATGACATAAATAGATTAATAAAAATATCACAGGCTGGGTGTGTAAGATTCAAATGTTGATTCTTAAAATGATTAAGCGATAATTTGTTTGCTTGTTGTGTAGCGTTGTTTGTTAATTTATCAAATTCATTATGGATAATTTCGCTAGTAATAGTGAAATTTACACTGTGCGTTTTCTTACCGACGGGTTTGGGATGGGCGAGGCGGTGTTTCATGGCTGAGGCGGTGTTTCATGAGGCAACAGACATCCCCAGTGTTATCTAATACATGCTTAGAAGGCGCCTTTGGTATGGCCCCATGCATGCTGGAATCTTTAAACGATTATATTGATTGCGAAAAATATACAAGGTTCAAACCAATCATCCTGTCATAAACTTCATGTGACCTCGGGCCATGCATACCCGCATCAAACCAGAATGTGTTTGTTTAATATGGAATATATTCAAGCTTAGTATTTTCCTGTGACAAGTATTTACTTACTTCATTGCGTCAGTCTGGTTTATCAACACCTGCATAACTGCTTGTTGACGCTTGGTGTGGCAGATTGAAATTGAGCATTTTGGAGATTACCAGTTCGACTTTGTTGGTAGACACAACATGTTCTGAGTGACAGAGTATATTCATAGGTAAGTAGAGGGCTATCAACCCGCTTCGTCTAATTTTTTTAAAACTGGTAAACACCCGATCCATTTAGTCGCCTCTTACGAATACGTATTGCGGGTTGCTGGGACACATATTATTACCAGAATCGACATGGGTACGGGACCCACAGATGTCGATAGAGATATCCAATACCACTTTTATTGCTTCTTTCTAATTCTGTTTTCCTTAGCGCCAATGTACAATCGGTTCAGGGCGTGCATCTTCTATCCCCTATGTTTCTATGCGAATATGGCATCTGTATATAATATGCATTTGTTCAAGGGAGATCTGAGATTGAACGAGAGAGTGGAACGATTTCATTGACTTTTCTTAATTCTTGCGCTATTTATCTTCAATTTGATATCACATGTTAATGTATGTTTGTATCGACTTTATTGTATGGTGTTCTTTCGCAATATAAGCTAAGATGAAGACCTGGCGTGGTATATTAGTATCATAGAGCCCCCACATGCGCAACCCAAACACCCAATACTTCATCAAACTTTGATATCATAATTATTTTGACACAGGCGCTATTCTACAGGTATGTCATGTTCACAAATAAACGTTTGTGCTCATTTCGCTGGCTAACCCCAAGACCATAAATTCCAACCTGCAAGTATTAATCTACATATGGAGGTCAATATACTTGCTTTCAATTATAAATTATTCATTTAAAACCAGATATTTTTTTCTTGCAGATATATAATATTTTCTAAAAGTGAAATGTGGAAATAATGAAGGAATAAAGAAGAGATTTTTATTAATCTTATATCTCATGTGACCTAACGTTGTTACTCACACAGGACAAAGCAGTGTCAAAATCTTGTAAAATGCCCCTTGTGATGACCAGGCCAATGATTTGTTTTTTGTTGTTTAACGCCACACTCAGTTATATTCCACCTATATGACAGCGTTCTGTATATATGTGAGTCGGGAACAGATAATCCAGTGTTTGACATCATGAGCATCAATCTAGGCAATAAGGATACAATGACATGCATCAACCAAGTCACCGAGCCTGACCAACCGATCCCGTTAGTCGCCTCTTACGCAAGCATAGTCCCCCCGTACGGCAAGCATGTGATGCTGAAGCCCTATTCTCTTCCCGGGTTTTCATGGGGGCCATGCCGATGAAGACGAATGAGTGAGTTTTCCCTGTTTTGCAATCTTTGTAGCAATATTCCAGTCTTTATTTAAATGTCAGTATCATGAGTAAAGGCATTGTGTTAAGGTCACGTTTGCTTTTGATCCATGCACACTTTCTATATGACATTTGTTGGTTCAAACATCCTATACCTTCTAACTATTCTGTTTTGCACATAATCATGCAGATGTATGCTACACTTACATCATTGGTATTTCCTCATGTCCACTGCATATTTGTATCTTTGATATCAATATTCCATTGCATTAAGCATACGCAGAACCAATATTACACTAAAACATTTGCAGCCATGTGTGTTAAACTTTTATGTGTTTTTAAATTAAGTGCATGTGATTATATTCCTGTGAAAACGAATAAAATCATTGAAAAAGTCCTCATATGATTAAAACCTTAATTGTTGCATCTGTAACTGAATATATTCATCTCAATAAAATCTCGAATCTCTGAGTTCTTTGTATCGAAGCTTACGTGATGGCGAGTATCCCGAATGTTGCGAGGAAATGTGCTTATTTTTCTTGGCTCAAGTAGATACGGGAGATTTGCTTTAAAGCCTCCTCCTCTTATCGTGGGATTAGTAAATCTTAACTGGAAAGAGCTATTTTCTTTACACACTCATTCTGTTCACATACGACCTGCCATTACGACTAAACAGAATCCAGCGGTAATCGCTCTTCGAACAACGATTTTAAATAGCTCTGTTCTTCAGATAGCTGCCAATGCTAAACGGGAAATTTACTTCACAGCGAAAGCTAATTCTGACCATTGCTAATCCAGTCTTGTCCATGCCAAGTGGCCATATTAACCTGCTGCAAACCTGATTTTTTTCAAAACTTATACGTTGTTTGTCGGATGCCTGAAAACATGCTGATTATATAATGGACGCCTACGTATAGTGTGTATTTGCATACGTTGAAAACAATGCACATTCAGAGTTCTCTAAAAATATGTAACGTAGATCTGACCGACCTAATTTTGGTGTAATCCGCAATACGTTTCTTTGATCATTACGGTGTAGAAATGCATTCCTCTTACCCTATTCTTGTCATATGGGTCTACCATGATATAAGAATTATTTTTTATAACTAGCAATCAAAACTCTGGACATTAGAAAGGCAGGTACACATGGTTATATAAATAACTCATTGTGATTAAATATTCCCAAGATTCGTTTTCTGATACAAGTGAAAATGCTTAAAAGTAGTCAAAATGCTTAATTTCTATAATCAATATTATTAGAAATTATGGTGCTAATGGATATTTTTCTCTCAATGTAGTGTGGTTTTGATATATATGTGTTTATCATTACATCTGTTCTGATCAATGATGCCGTTGTGAACAGAGGTTAACACCATAGAGATAACAACAACAAAAAACCTTCCACCATCATGTGAAATCTTTGTAAAAAACTGAGCCCATTGTACGATTCGAAAATACAATGATAGCATGTGTTAATGAATCACTATCAAAAAGTGATGACACCAGGTGTAGGCGAAGAGGTGAGTCAGTTGCAGAATTCCGACTATACCATAAGAACGTGTGGACTAGTGATGCTGACAGAAATTCATACAATTAACCAATTCATCGCGATTATACAAATGTGTGGCTGTTCTTACTGATTCGGACTAATTCCATGCGGCAGGAAGGGTAACAATAAGTACCATATTTTAACAGGTTGTTTCACCAGGCCAAGATCGAACCATTCTATCCACTATACCACGGATGCGGTATGTAAATTCATTAATTGGGAACACAACATCAGAAAGTACTAAGAATTTACTTACTCAATAATCATGTGGGGGTCACGTGTTTCCTAGTCGTATATGGTTCCGCACAACCATTGCATAGAGTTGCGTCACTTATGCAGGCCGGAAACCTGTGATCGTGGGTTCGAATCCCAAATTCGCCTGTGTTCATAGGTATGTAAGCACCAAAATGGTGGACGTTGAATGCATGTAAGTGGTATTTATAACCGTCTAAAACGTGTATCACTTCGGGCTTTCCCCCACCAAAAGCGGGCACTTCCTGATATAACTGTTCAAAGCTGTATTTAAACAAACTCACTCATTCACTGTTATCATCCTTTTACGTTAGTGATCAACGATGCGGTGTGTGATATGCAGACTTTCAGTATTCGTTTGTTCTCTGTTCGGATCAAAATCGCCCCGATTATGATTCTTGGTGTGTGGGTACCATACTTTTATTCGAAGGCTTCACCAATGTGTGAAAGGTTTATACCCTGCACTACTTTGAGCATTCCTCCAACATTAAATTTAAACCTCATAATATACCTGACTCGGGTCAAAACGACCCTAAAGCCAAACTCACTCATCAAGTAAAAAATGTTTCAATCATAAAATGTTTCACATAGGAACAAACCACGGATTCAGTATATTATAAAATTTATTTTGATTACGTGTTGGAAGATATATATATATATATGTATACTTTGTACACTTCAATCCATTTCATTGGAGATCGTAGGATTGGACTGAAAAAATATAGAACATACAACTGATTTTTACATATGTACATATGTCATATATACAGCACATTAAGTTAATCATATGATACACATAAGGACCTTCCCTGCTCTCTGTAATATGTCTCTTTGGTAGCATTGTACAGGTTTGAATATTTTATATTTTACTCTAAATAATCATATTTTGTACACCTTCCACTTTAGTACCTACACCTCGGTGACTGATCAAGTACTCAAATGTAAGTAAGGCAACGTATTTTTGGTAGTTCCTATTTAATTAATAGCTCATAAAATAGTATTTCTTGAAACACAAAACAATGCAATCGACCATTTACATATTGATCATTCTGAGAGGGAAGGCCTTATTGATTATTAAGGCAGAATATATGTATAAGTTTTATCGTCCATATATTCTGGCATTTATATAGAGGAGACGATCACGTTCACGCAGTCGCACATATCACATTCTCACAGGGATGACATCCAAGATGGCGGCACTGTTACCGGAAAGAGTTTGCCCGGGAACTGAAACGAGATTGAGATATGATATGAGACCTGAACTTATAACCTGCTACCTGATTAGACAATGTTTGATCTGATTAAATGGTTTGGTCCGTAAGCATCCTTTCTCGTTGTTACTTTCCAAACCGGTTTTCCAAGCAGATTAAACAGTTCCCTTTGTAGCCTGGAAGATAATTATGATGACAATGTCGTCCTATAAAGTAACTAAAACGTGTCTTATATGATTGCCTATGAAGTAAAGAAACGTTTGATAGCAGATTATTTATTGTAGTTATGAACATTATCGATTGAAAGTGTATCCGACAGGTCTTCAAACTGAACAATTCATGTATAAAACAACGTATTTGTAAATCCTTCTATTTTCCTTTTGAATATTTGAATTATTAAACCTTTTTCTTGAACAACAAAATCATCCCAGAACCTCATGGTCATTATACTTGTTTTGACAATTTGTTTCATCTGTGTTTTCTACGTGTACCATTTATTCACAGTCCGAAACTATGTTTTTCTTCAGGTAATAGTCAATCAACATGAAACATACACTCAACAATAAACATACAAGTACAAACAATAATAACATTGACATTATCGTCAATTATATATTAATGAGGACATGACAATGGCATATCTAGATCGTTCAGAATGTTAATGAATAACATTTACAAACTTTGTGTTTTTGCAGAGATACGTTATCTGCTTTAAAATTGTTAACAATCATGCCTTGCATGCAATTTGTAAAAGTAATTTAGCAACACATTTTCCTTCCATTTTATCATACCTGCTTTCCAGATTTCATCCGTGTTTGATTAATCTATCATGCATTATTTACAGGGCTAATTTGGTCGCTAAACTAGACTAGTAACTAGATGTCAAACTTGTTAAGGATAGGTTTCCATCTGTTTCGTTCCCTGGTGACAAAGGTTTTTATTCAGGCGAAACTAAAGATTATTTTTGAGGATAATCTTCATAGCTGAAAATAAATATTAGCTGCAAACACATAAAATGTGTATATATTAATCACTCAAAACTTCGTCAAAATTAAAAAAACATGTCAAGCTATTGGTCACAGTAATATGATTTTATGGAAAGTTATCAGGATTATTATGAGAGTTTATCAACCAATCCGTAATTTAGAAAAGAGTCTACCAGATCATTAGACGTTATCGTGTTTCTGTCTAGTTAAATGTATAATATTTTTGATGGAATTTCAATGTATCTCCCGGATATTAAAACTTACCAGCCCCACCACTTATAACCACATGGTGGACAGATATTCTGCGGGAAGTCACATTTGCCCGTCTTCTCATTGAAGAAGAACCCTCCTTGAGAATAGGAGCACTGCTTGAATCCCATGAATTTCCTATTGGAACACTCATAGTAGAAACTGCATCCTTTCAGCAATGCAGAATATTTCCCATCTTTTTTGTTTGTACAGGATGGTGTGAGTCCACAAGGCTCTGCTGCGTTTTCCTGCCTATCACATTTACCACTTACGCTACTGAACACTTGATCGGCAGGACAGGTGCCATTCCTGATAAGAATTCCCCTGCTGCATTCAATATAGCTCTTGCAACCTGTGTTGGCATCAGGGAAGAACCCTGACGACTTTGTCTCGCAAGGATTAGGAAGGAGTCCACATGGTCTGGGTACAAGCTCATTTGGAATGATGCACTCCTGTCGGATGGGGTCAAAGGAACCAAAATCACATGTTCTGTATCTGATGAATTTCTTCCTTCTGCATTCAAAGTAGTACGTACATCTACCAAAGGGGTCAGCATGAAAGCCATCATCTCGGTCATAACATTGTGGTTGTTGACCTGTTCCACAAGGAGGTGCAGCAATTTCCAACGATTGGCATTTTAGACTCACTGGATCGAAGACCTTCCCAGCAGGACATTCATCGTAGCCCTCAAATTCTCCGTCTCTACATTCAAAGAAGATTCCACATCTGCCTTGCTCATCTGGATAATAACCATCATCTCTGAAGCTGCAGTCTGGACGAAGTCCACCGTTGCCTTTGGGTACTTCAAAGAGGGACACACAGTCGTGTACCTCTGGGGAGAAGATCGGAGTAGGCACTTGACAGTCGTCCTGAGCAATGTTCCTTTGGTCGTAACATGTGACAAAAGTGGGGGTCCAACGTTTAGTGTGGAAAGGGTAGATACCACTTGGCCTGCCTCTGCACTTTCCATACCGCTGATCACAGGGTATACAGTTGACTCGGTCACATTGGTTGGAGCGATACTCGCCTGCAGATAATAACAAATAGACAATCACATCAAATTATGAATGTAGATATATCATTATAGACAGTCACGCGTTGTTTCAAGGCCATATGTGACATACATCTAAAAATCTTAATATGTCAAATAATAAGGTGTACATATTTTTCACTTTTGAATGAAACTTAGAGATTGAATCGAAACATGACCTCCGAATACTAGTTATTACATACAGAAGGAATGAGTGTAAATTATCATTTCAAATGGGTGGCATTCCATTTCATTCACGTTCAAGTAACTTCTTGAACAATATCATACTATTTTCTGCCATGCAACGTAACTAATTCTAAAGACCAAAATGATATGAAAGAACTTCATTTAACATATTGGAATTATTGAAATACACATAATTCAACTGAAGTGAAACAATTATGTATACATTAGTCTGAAAATGTAATAACAACAATTGTATTATAAATTATATGGTGTCATCAAGGCTTATAATAAAACTGTGATGTTTAATTCGCCAGAGTTTCTGGAGTGTGGTGGTGTCAAATACAAACGTGTTTGAACAGATCATGTTTGTGCACTATGTTCTCTTTTATTGAAATCCTTATCATAGTACACATTGTTGGACCTCGAAGCTATCGCCTTTGCAAATCTTTATCAATAGCAAATACATAACCCATGGAGAATTGGCCGCTTTTTATTAAACGCAGACTGATTCGGAGTCGACATATCCCAGACGATAAAAAGGCGTACCCTCCGACAGATGTAATCTTTGACTATATTATGTCTTTAAAGAAGATCTTTGTGAGGTGTTGACAGAATAATAAATAGAAAGATATTAACACACCTGAATTTGGTATGTGACCTTTCCGGATATTGTGTATTGTGTTAAGGATTACATGTGCTATATTCACTCTGACTTCAAATTGCTTTCGTCTAATTCTTCACGTTCTATACGTATTAGATTTCAAGTTTATCCACTTCATGCCGCTTTAAACCATTTTAAACAACTTCAAGATATCAGTGACTTATTCTTGAGCGTTCTGTGTGTGTTTTTGCCTCAGGTTTTTAAACTTAATCAAATGGTTTTGATACCATCTCCAAGGTACCTGTATTTACCTCTTATTATGAGATTATAAATTGATATAGTTTATGTGTATACACCCTAAACGGAATCTATTTTCATCAAACTTGTATCATTCTGAGACTCGCCCGGCAATGTACCGGCTGACACTTCTCATTACATTTATATGTGTATGTTTGTATGTATCCAAAATACATCAGAATGCATGTTTATACACACAGACACACACGGCCCGGGTTAGAAAAGGTCTTCAGCAACCAATGCTTGCCGTAAAAGGCGACCATGCTTGTCGTAAGAGTCGGCTAACGGGATCGGGTGGTCAGGCTCACTGACTTGGTTGATGCATGTCATCGATCCCATTTGCGTGGATCAAATGCTCATGTTGTCAATCACTGGCTGGAATATTGCTGGAATATTGTTGAGTGCGGCGTTAAACAACAAACACACACACACGTATACATGAGCTAGTAATAGAGATATTAGAGACACCGCCTCTATATTTAAATACGGAGTATATACATAATTACTCAGGGTGACAAAAACTATCCACAAGACTCATCAAGAGAGGCGACTTCTACTTTCAAAGTGGCAGAAAAGAATCTACAAGACAAAAACATTCCTGTTGTCAACTGCCCCTTTATGTCGAACTATATCCCTGCAACTCCAGCCTTTGGTGTCTACATATCAAAACCTTCGAGGTACAACCAAGCATGGTCTTTCTAAGAAGAATTCAAAGAGTGTCAAATGACTTTTACTGAAACGTTCCATGATCAGGGTTACAACATTCAAGTAAACCTCTCGTAAAGGTTTCCCTATTTTGACGTGTACGATGTGTTGCCGTGTCCTTTGTCAGGTGAACAATTGACTTGCTTTTGCTTGTATTTATAACAGATGCCACCTATAGAGAATGAGAAGATCACTTTTTTTCGCGAACACCTGGTATCATCACTATTTTATGGTGATTCATAAATGCATGCTCATGATATAGTCGGTATTGTACAATAGCCTCTGCTTTTAAAAGGTATTTCTTATTCGTTCTTATTTTTGCTTGATTATGGAAAGGGTTTTGTTGCTTTTGTTCTCATGTCATTGCGAACACTTCCCGCATCCACATGGCATAACGGTAATTTAGGTTATATCTAGATAGTAACGCAACACGTCATTTGTTTAACGTCGAGTTTCAAGTTGACGTCGTAGGAAAGCTCAAAGTGACGTAGACGTTAATCAGTTCTATGAAGGCCAAAAGCACCGGGAGGTCCAGGCAGACTAAGGATCATATTGTAGGTAAATTTTAGATTCACATCCACGACAATCGTATTCTGGTAGGCTAGGGTACACCTCTGCAGAGCGTTCTGCTTGTTTTTGTTTTCTTTACACTATAGAAAGTATTCCTGCAGGAATGTTTCGCCTAGTGTGTCCAATGTATTGTTATGTCACATAGCGAGATAAGCAAACATTAAATAATCAGATCAACATTAAATCCTTTCTCGCATAATTTCACTTACAGATTACAATTAGCTAATGAATCGCGATCATATGATGGATCTAAAGTACTATAGTTTGAATGTATCGGTGTATAACGTTTACAGAAAAAAACATCAGGAAATATAGCAAAGGTAAAGTAAAGGTTATAAAATATAAAGCGAATGTATCTATATGGAGGATATGTTTCTTTGGCATAACATCACTTGCAAATTGCAAACATTTAACAGTTGGAAACAGTTTCACCCATCGTGGTCTAACATCTTGGACAATATATGGTATCAACAATATGTATTTTGAAATGAGGATAATGTAAATACCCATTGCTGATGTATTCATATCTGCATTTTCAGCTGATGAAACTGCGAGTGCGGTCAATCATGTTGAACATAAAGTAAGTATTAACTTTATATCTATATTCATTATACATCCAACTGAAAACACGGCAGTCGTCAGTGCCAAGAATGAAAAATCAGCTCAGAACACAAACTAGATAATATTTTATGTCCTCCAGTATTCGAGTCAGCCGTGTTAGTACAATGCGATTTATTACTTCTTTATAATTATAAGGTTATTTCTTGGTAGATAACTATAGGACATTCGAGCGAAACAAGACGTATGGAACCTCACAATAATATTTTTACAAAATCAGAATAACATTCATAACAAATAAAAATATTTGCTTTGATGCATTAGACTTTAAAAATCGAGCCGATGATTGATTATTGGACTTTCAGAGAGTTTTAAAGATTTTGAAATATTGTTGTAATTACCTTTCTAGTAACACTACTCAGTGACGAACCCAACCTGAACGATATATGGTTGCATTACTCCAATTGGACAAATTGAGGCTACACTCATTTGCAAATATGGTTTTCAGGATGTTTGTATTTCTTAAAACATAACGTTCCACATAACGTTCTGGAGCCAAGCGATGTAGGATATAGGATCTTCTGCAAAACGTCAAGGAAACATTGGTAATATACAACTTGGGAACTTTTTGCGTTTCATGCAATCACGTTGTGTTGCTGCATCTTCATTAAAAGGACCTAGTGGTCTAAGGCGCCCCAATTTGCTCAGCAGAGTTGCCAGGAATGCCAGCAACCTGTAATCTTTGGTTCGAATCCAGGTCCGCCTTACTTTTGTTACTAGGCTTGTCAGCACCATACCAGTGTTCGTGGGTTTCACCATATTGGTAAATAGAGGTTATCACGCGAGTGTGTTTTGGGATGGCATATATCCTGTATTAGGAATAAACATTGTATTTAGCGAGTCTTGGCGTGTCATGCCTTCCCAAAACACACAAGCGTGCTAACATTGCATTTTTTCCTGGAATGTGCGCATTATGCGAAAAAGGCAGTGATTTATCGAATAGTGCCAACAGTCAATATAGATAGACTGAAACCTTTTTCTTAGACAGTGGCGTAACTACATACAGTCAAAATAACAATTACCTACACATATTGTTACTACTTCCCTTTCGCGTCAATCCATTCGTTAAGTGCAGAGTCAGATGTACACACAGCGACAAAACAAGGAAACAATTCGGGCATATTTGGGTCAAACCAAAATTTATTATATTTGGGAAAAGTCCCCAAGCTGCAGAGGCTTACAAACACAGATCGCAATGGAAACTGATCTGGCCAGGGTATTGGGCCTATTGTCCTCGCTAAAATGTTCGCAGTTTATATCTCAGCTACGTCCCAGTTAGACACTGATTTTCAGTATCTTTGATAATTGTTTTGATAATGATAAATATTATCCCAATAGTTTCTCCAGATTTCCGATGTTTAATTCTGACTCGATCGCCTACCGCGACGCCATGTTTGTTTGTAAACACTGAAAGTAGTACCTTTCACGTATTAGCAGTTTCATCCGTATATGACCCAAACGGATACCATTTTATCCGCTGACTTTATCCTGTCGACAAACGTGCCCATTATATAATAAACTTCTAAGAAGTGCATCACTTTCTTCTCACATCTAGCTGAGACACCGCGTTATAACTTAAATACTCTTCAAATGTCACCAACTCACTATCACACTATAAAATTGTCTCGGAAGCTACAGTTAAGTCGACTTGGAGTAAATTAGGTCTATACTTTATACAGTTTGACCGATACACCCGTTCGATCGTATACAGAGGATATTATTCTACAATGTATGATACATTTGTATGTAACACGTAACATGTAAAACGTGTTCATACTCAAACTGATTTATCCAGAAACTCTCCTTCCTGTGACCAGTCGTGGTCAACGGCATCATCAAATGTCAACATCGCCACTAAACTAAATCTTGCATGGATCAAACGATTTTTCCGGGACCCAATTTATAAAATTAGCCCCAATTCTTACCCTCTGGGCAATACGTGTGATCACCTGATTTATAACAGAGGACTTATGCCTGTTTCCCCACACCAAGCAGTGACATACCATAACAGAAAAGTATTTAATGTGTGAATAGGAAAATTACATTACAACTTAAAAGAAGAGAAACATATGGACATTTCTCTTTGTATACCCAAGTTTATCTCATTTTACTTGTAATCGGTCGTTAACAAGTTACCAGATGTGGCAAATTAAAGATTGTTTACATGTCCAATAAAAAGGTTTAAAATAACAAATAGGCATTGCGTTGCATATTATCCTTGCTGTAAAATTAAAGTTACACTACTTTCTTGAGAATTGTCAGCATAAACATTAATAAGCATACCTAATTATGCATATGAATTATTTTGTCCATAGCTTGTTCTCCGATGGTCAATAAAGATTCGGCGAAATTCATGATACAAATTAAACTTATTTGTACCCCGTTTCACTTAAAAGGCTACTTATATGTACGTCATTAACAAACTGCGTTGATAACCATGCTCTATTTCCACAATATGTTGTAAATTAAAATCAAAGGGAATGTCGTCTTTTGTGTTGTGAAGAGTTTCGTACAACATACGTGTCAGAAAGCCATGATCGTTGGTTCATATTCCAGATTCACACTGATTATTAATCATGGTGCGTTTTACCAAAGTAGTGTATATTTCAGTCCTGCAGCGTCTTGGGAGTTCCCCTCACACGTCTTTAACTGAAATACTCGCGTTAACTCACTCACTAATCAAAGTGCCTCTTCCAGTATACAATATTTAAATCAAACACCAAAACGTCGGTTCGTGTAAGATCTGCCCGGAGATAGGTTTGTTTGTTTGTTTGTTTTTTAACGCCGCACTCAGCAATATTCCAGCCATATGACGGCTGTCTGTAAATAATCGAGTCTGGACCAGACAATCCAGTCATTGACATCATGAACATCGATCCACGCAACTGGGACCGATGACATGCATCAACCAAGTCAGCCAGTCTGACCACCCGATCCCGTTAGTCGCCTCTTACGACAAGCATAGTCGCCTTTTACGGCAAGTATGGGTTGCTGAAGACCTATTCTAACCCGGATCGTCACGGGTCCCGGAGATAGGTATAACTATACGTAACTTGAAATGATCTTCATATGTTCGAGCCACTCATTTTCAAATCCATACATCGCATTGGCTGAAGTATCGCTATTATTACCAATCCTGTAATGCACTCAAGAATATTAAATAAATATCGTTTAGAAATTGACGAATACGGGGTAAAGTTTATAAAGGTTCATATTAAAAAAACATGATGTTTTCAGAATAGGGATCTCCTGTGGAATTATTCCTTATGTTGTTATTTTTTTCTTGTTGAAACACACAATCGCTTAATTCGTTCAAATTAGGTGCATACTGCCTAAGTGTTGTAAATACTTTCACTATACGTTCCCAAAAGCAACGATTAAGAAATCGTGATCCATCATATGATCATATAAAGAGCAAGCATGTTACATCTTTAGACAAATCGATCTTTCTATCTCTCCGACCGATTCTTTTCTTTATTTTTTGCTTAATTTACAATATCTGCTGGTTTAAACCTACGTACGTAAACTTTCCCTTTCTGACTCTTACTTCGACAGTACAACTAGCTGATTTAGAAATAGACAAACTAAACAATAAATATTGTGTCCATTTCAGCATAAAACATATACCGTTTAGATATGTGATGATGTTTGAGTGTCTTTATGAGTATCTATTTGTTCCATAGCAAATAACACATTTTCTTTGCTTTAAAAGCTGAACATGTCACATACATAGACATTGTGATTAACCCGCTGGATGCCAGAGGGACAAATATGCCCCTCCTCTTTTAACCCTCACTTTGTAGTCGAATAAAACTCAACATACATCACGAACACAAATACACTTCACAGTTTAAAACTCTTTGGGAAAATTCCCTGTTCTGTGATTTCAACTGTCACTTTAAGCAAAGCAAAATTACTGAATATGATCTCTGAAAATTAGGTACATCGTAATGTCGCCATTTTTTACACATTACTAAATCACAATTCATGGCGTTATTTACAGGTGTTGTGACATTTAAATTTCTGATATCTACTCGGAGAAATGAATTTTTAAAATAACACTTTAGTGATCACGGTCATCTGTCTTTTATCAAATCACCAATGATCATTCCAAAACGTTGCCGATAACCCTGGAATCATTAAGAATGTTTTGGAAAATACGCAAACCATGAACGCCGAAGTGAACATTCCGCCATATTGGATAGTGTTTACAAAATCACGTTTGTCGGTTATGAGACGCCTATAAAATCACGTATATTTCAAACCTAGCTTCGATACATACATCCTTGAATTCCTCATACATTTTAGATTCAAATGACAAATAGTCTTTGTCACCAATACAAAGTGTCCAGAAATCCAGCAAAATAAATTAGGTGTGAAAATGGACGGTGTGCTCGGAAAACTGCACTTGATTGAACTGTAGACAAAGCAATTTTACACTGTGTAGCATTTTCTCCTATTTTGAGAGATCCATTCGTCTAATTGACGAATACATTGGCTCAACATTTTCAAAAGATGCATGGGGAGAGATCCATAGTCATATACATTGTTGATACATTACAATGATTTGGTAAAGTCAACAGAAATTGTAACGTTATAACCGTAGTTCGTTGTATACACAGTATATATACAACAAATGGCCGGGGCAAAAAAACAGTTCGTTATATCCATCTGTTCGTTATTAGCGTGCTCGTTATAAACGTTCTTAACTGTAGATACATTGCAATGATTTGGTAAATTCAACAGAAATTGTCAAAATTTCCGTCCTGTGTGACGCCTTGACGCAACATGACGCACAACGACAACGGTATTTAACGGAATTTCTGACAATTTCTCAGGGTTTCAGTGAAAACCATAAAAACAAATAACAGTACACAAGTATGTCCGATTGTTTCTTTTTACTTACATGTCACATATATGTATATACGATCCCTGAATCAACGAAAGTCCCCTCGTAAAATCTCGCTTACAGTTTCAGTGAACACGCCATTTTGTAAAAGTCGGTCACCGGTAGTGATGTCATATTTCAACATTGTTGTACATATTTGATAATTTCTTTGACGTGTAGGTCCTTGAATAAAAGTAAACACGATCATTGTAACCTTGCTGTTTACAGTTTCAGTTATGATGCAGATTTTACATGTCTTTGTACTTTTTTTCACACACTTAATTTCACTATGGATATTTATCAATGTTCAATGTGATATCCTACGTAGATATGGGCAACAAAATGTGTGAACCTTTGATAATCTCCTGTTTGAACATTGTTTGAACATTGTTTACACAACAAGTCTTAGAAGATGAAATGTAAATGTGACTGCAGCGTGTACGTTTTTATTTGGAGTGCAATAGTTAATATTGTAAATTCATATCAACAGGTTAATAGCCGTAACATGTTATTTTAAAACTAAAACTGAATGTGTTACTATTAATGGATAATAGTTTTGTTAAAATATTTGCACTTATTTTAAGGAGAATTGTCTTGGTCTTGGAATTGTTTTTTTATGTCGTTTGATAGACAGAACGGTGATGTCTAACGATCCGCCAGTCACAACCGACTTTGTTATTATTCTGCTAGTTTTGTATTATATAATCAATGGGTTCACCCTTTTTAAAATACTATGATCACATGATATTAAACTCTTTACTTTAGAATTGTAAAAAGTATAAAAAATATAAACGTGCCATGTAGCCCGTTGGTCGAACCTTATACGATTGTCCTGATAATTCTATACCAAAGGAGCTTACTTCGCAACTTTTAATGTATAATTCCGTGGCGAGATGGAGAGAAATAAAATACATAATTATGATCGAATACATGTCCAATATTGGACATTATTTTGTTGTTTTAAAATATTCTTTTGGGGTATTTGATTACGTAAAATTAAGGCCAAAGAAGGTAAACTATCTAATTGTTTATCCATTCAAGACATTATTTACATGGTAAAAGCAGTCATTGTGTCGATAAACGCGTCAAATACCGTCTTACACATTGATATTTTCCATACCATGAACGAAAATTGGTGTAGTAAGCCACTAAAACTATTAGCTTTTTTGTAGAGCATTGTAAGTAATATTACTAAATTAAGTCACCTTTCATGTCTCATATGCGTATATGAGAACGAGAGAGAGAGAGAGAGAGAGAGAGAGAGAGAGAGAGAGAGAGAGAGAGAGAGAGCACAGTAACTCTCAGTACAATATTGTGATAATTTAAACAGTGGAGTAAGTTTGAGCACAGTTTTGATTGGCTTGCGCTTTCCACGTACCACGTTTGAGTCTCACCAGGACATAACCATGACGGTACTCAGCCACTATAACTATTAGCTTTTTGTAGACCTTTATAAATAATATATATTTTACTAAATTCAGTCACCTTTCATGTCTCATATGCGTGTGTTTATCACCCAAAACTGTCTTCGACTAGAGACATCGGTTGTTTGAGATCAAGCAATATCTCTTAGGAGACTTTTTGTCCTAGGAGACATCGCTACAAGTATGGCCTGATGAGACTATCACCGGCAGCCCCCTCAAGAAACATCGCTTATTTAGAAAGCCGTCATTCATACTTCGAATGTCGTATATTTATATACAAGCCGGTGGTTGATCATGAACCGACACAGCACCGTCAGTCCGACACAGACTAATAACGTTAAATTGTCATTAATGTAAGTAATGTTGTCGCATTGGCTGCTTCGAAATTGCTGTAGTGTTTTGAACACGGTTGAAAACTGGTCAAATCGATCTCAAACCAGAAACGACATTTAAGAGCAAATTGTTCCTTTTTCTACATCTGACGTCAAAGTTGGTACACAAAGTGTCTCTTTCTGGAATATTTACTTAGTGATGGTCGATCCCCCACGGTGCGCCATTAGCTAAACATGAGATCACGTTGTCAGCGTTTTACATGCAAGTACACACATGTTCAACCTGCTGAAATTGATTGTACCCCTTGAAGTATTTGGAAAAAGTCGTAAACATGGACATATTTTACTTTTTCAAAATTACCTTTGTACCATGTATTGTTAACTTTTGCTTTCCGCTACGTATGGCACTGTCCTCAGTATCAGTTATAGTTATATATTATCAGTATTTCAGTGTACACTGATATCTATATAACGCACCTTTGAAGCAAATATATCCCATATTCGGTTTTAAGTCATACAGTTCCGTTTTCATTCTCTTCTTTTTCTCTGGCGTTGACATTTTACATTATGTTAGTAGGAACTATTCAGTTGTTTGTTTCGGGACATTATCATGATACTGTTAGATGAAAAACCTACTGGTAAAATTATTGTTGCCAATACTATACATAATAAGAGAACTGTGTATGTCTATAGAGACATACAACCTGTTATCGCATAAGCATTAATTAGTTTTGTGTACGTAATATGCAAATAAGGGTATACAACACATTTCATAGACATCGGGCTGTTTACTGACAGCTGTCACATTGACAAACATTGTCGTATTCCTGAGGCTATTTGTTGGCTTGTTTTGCACCATACCGGTCGACAATAATCCGAAATTCAGTGACAACCAAGGGGTAACCTATTTATCGACAACGACCGTGATTTGGTGATTTGGTACTTGTATATGTTGTATTTCATTTCATTCAAACATATAAACAAAACCCAGCTCATAAATACCGGTCTTGAAAGTGTCAACGTTAGACTAGTCTTGTATGTATAGGTGCACTGTGATTTATGCAAAGAGACGACGCCCTAAGAATAGATTCCAGCATAAAGGCAAGTGCCCCTAAATGATAATGACTTTTGGTTTAGATTAATGTATTATTACAAGAAGCTGTCTGTCACTAATAATGGTTTTTTTCAGCATAGGGAACGACCTTTTGATATTCATGGGAAAGTCACATGATGGTCACCGCTATTTTGCCCTTTACCCCAAATGGTATATGTTTCGGAAGATAATTAAGACTGATTGTGTGCTGGCGTTGATGTAATATATTTGGAACTGTTGTTCTCTTGCTGGCTGTGCCCATTCGGGGAAGATCCCCTTACGTTTCCCTGTTACATGTTGACACTTCTTAAGAGATTCGGGTCTTATTTTGATCACGTATATGAATGCTGTTTAGTAGTTTCAGCAGGTTGTGAATTATATTTTGTGGCTGCTCTCATTTGAGACTCGATATTGTATGAACAATAAAAGCAATTAGTGTGTTGTGAGACTCAACGGTTACAAGCAATAAATATGGATGCTGGGTGTCTGATTTGGTTTATGTAACTGTATAGTGAACAGGAGACATATTTTAAGAGCTAATTTCTGCATGGTCACATGTATTTGACTTGTTTACAGCATAACTCTTTTCATAGGTTATACATAAATAGGAATTGTCAACGTAGGAGAATAACCAGTAGATTATTCGCCGAAACAGATTCCATTTGGCGTAAAGGGTATAAAACATGTCCTGGCATGGATTATGTTATATCATCAATGAGAGTAACACTGACACATATATCCCCAACAAGTATAGTTTGTCTCAATACACGATGCTTTTCATATATTTCCATCAACTAACACACCAATTTCATTTCAATAAAATCCTAATTAACTTTCTGTCTTATTTGTGTACGCACAGAAGTATGTATCTTGAATATCTTACAATTCCCTTGAATTTCACACAATTCCCCATTCAGATCTTTACGTACTGTGTAAAACGTGTTATTATTCAGTTAATTTAGTATGAAGAAAAGATGGTGAAGCGGACAAGTTACTTTTGTTACGTTATCTGAAATTAAAGAACGATGTATTTGCAGCGTTTCTGCAATAAAAGGTCAATATAAATTGTTGCGGGAAGAAACATAACGCGATGTTAACTTCTTTTCTTTTCAACGTGCTTCAAACGTTAAATTAGCTTAGAACACGTGACACAACTGTCGATTTGCATTGCTCATTGTTAAACACGAAGATTAGAAAAACAAGAAATGGTAAACTACTCCGAGTCAGTCTTCATTTGGCGTTATCATAAGAAACAATGATTGAACAGATTTGTGAGAGGTGGTAAAAAGAATCCAGCACGGTGATACAAATGAAGTTTACATTTCGTGTCGCAGTGCTAAAGATCTGTGGAATCATTAAACATTTGCACCTCTGTTTGAGCCATTAATTCACTCTCCCAATATTCCGCGAGCAACAAGCGGCGCATGGCTGTACTCCTTGACCTTTGAGAAAAAAACGGACGCTCGCTGTTTAGAGTCGCGAAGTGCACTGAATATTTCGCACAGGCTAGTGATTGGCGGTTATCATGAATTACTGCTGAATATGCTTATTATGGAATGAAAGCTAATGTAGACATTCTGAGGATGGATATGTTACTCATAATACAATACGGTCTTGGGGCATGAAACACTGTGCGCCTCAGAATACATGTACGTGTCATTAAGTGTTGATATCATGCTACGAAACGACAAGTCATTAATATATCATGTGGTGTATGTTAGGAACGTCTTGACGACCTGTTGAAACTATTTGATGCAGAAAACATTGGACAATGCGTATAAACATACAGACGATACAGCACATTATGCCAACACAACATGTGTGTGTTTTGTGCATACTGGTTTCAAAACGATAAAGAAATTATAACAAAATATTTATGATAATAATGTGTATTTTAATCCACAGCCTTCTGTTTTTATTGTTTGAACACGTTGGACCTCGCATATTTTGCCTACTGTTATAGATATTGCGTTATAATCTATTCACGGCTATTGTCATATTTGAAGTGCTTGAGATCAGCATCTAATATACTTAAGCAGTTTCAAGTACAGCTCGACCTTGTAAATTGATATATTCTTTGATATTTGTTGCATTGATTTTTAAAAAATGGTAAAAATGAGTTCACCTTTAATTGAATTATCAGGTTTACATGGACAATGTATTAAAAAAATCTGCATTTTTGCTGATATGTTCCTATTAATCTAGCGTCATTTGAATTTGCCTAAGAATGAGAGACGGTTGCAACAACATGAACATTAAGTGTATATTGACCTCTTGAGGACCAGGGTAAGAATAGTATTCTATTGCTTGTCGTAAGACTAAATTGGATTAGATCGCTAGGTCAAGTGACTTGTCCATCCTACCCCGGAGTGGAACGTTGCTCATACTTTCAATTATTTGTTTGTCTAGTATGACATCGGTCATTTACAGGCCGTCGTGATTTTCAAAACGTCTCGTATACCTCCCGAAGGAGCGTAAAAGGCAAACTAGTATTGTAAATTATGTAGATGGAACACTTAAAATCATTGATGACAGGGGAAAGCATGTACTGCTCTACCTGAAGCATCTACCACTCACAAACTGTTTTTCGATGTTAGTAATGAGGTGTGAAAACCTAATGTAAAGGTCAGAGCATGGGGTAGTATCATGTTTCAAGCGATATGTCATACTCAATAAATTCCTCTAAATATCTACCATCAAATGTCCTAACAAGGCTTGATTGAAAAGGTTAGTTGTACGCGAAATGAGTCTTTCCGTGAAGTTTGAATAAAATGCACATGCTCTACAGTACCTAATTCTCAATTGAGAAATGTAGACTCCAGAAGCTAGAGCTGATAGTACTTTGTTCGACATGAAGTTGCAAAATAAGATTGGAAAATTTTGTTCGACATGAAGTTGCAAAATAAGATTGGAAAATTTTCTATGCGCCGATGACGGAAGATTTTTGTTTAAGTTGTCTCTTTGATTTACAATTCTGGTGGATAGATCAGGTGAAGATCTGTATATCTAAAACTGAACTTGAACCTTTGGGCATCGTGCCATTTCTTTTATTTAACTAAAGTAGTCACACATTAGAGAAACTTATTTACTGGGGAATGGACACAGTTTGCTTCCCGTTTGGGGACACGTACTACATGTCCAAATGTTCTATGTCAAAGATATTTACAATCAGGAAATTGAAATAGCTGGAAACTTGCTGTCATACAAACAAACAATGCATTGTCTTTAGAGGACCCAGTGAATATGTAAGGTTTGAAAGACTCGGTTAGTTGTCGGAATTGTAAGCTGCATGGAGACGTCATTCGCAATTACTTAATCTTGAATTAAAACAAGATACTTGCGAGTTCGCCGGATATATTGCTAGCCAGAAGAGACAGATCGTCTGATTCCTGCCACATAGGGTAAGAAAATCTGTACATATATATCTAATATTAAAGGATAAATCAGGTTTTGACACAATACGTAATATTGCAATGGTAGGAAAAAATGAATTAACAATGTTGAAATTTTGCTATAAACCAACTTGTTATGTTGTTCGCTGTTGTTATGCATGTTGATTGGCCATGAAGCCCATCGATAGAGTCAACTCCAATGACACCATATTGTCCTGTAATTTAACTGATTGTGCAAATTCCAAATACCTCGAAGAACATGTTTTTGGAAGGTTCATAATTTCAATCATGTGAACAAACTTTAAAGCTATACATATGTGTACATACATCTACTGGATGCCATGCATGGTATGAATATTATATTTCTTCTCCTAAACGAAGCCCTCTGTCACAGTGTGTAAATTCATTTCAAATGATTCGACAAAAGAATTCATTCCTTCGTGGCAAATGAAACGTCCTAACTACAGGTTAATATGAGAACCTCTTTTGTGAAGCAATATTGCACAGTTGTGCATTTCTGCTCCACAACATCTTACAACCGGATGTCAGGAGGGTATGTTGATATCTGTCTAACCAGATACTGTACCCTCGTGCGTGTTGTAGGTCAAATGAGTTAGTCAGAATATAGGGTCTTCTCAACAATTCAGAACTTTTATTTCTTTTGTTATCATATATCCAATCAATGCACCTTGACAGTAACACTTCAATGATAGCGTGAACTGTATAGAGGAATACATTATCTCACATCCTTTGTGATGGCAGGAGTCAATCCGGTTAAAGAAGTTTAAAGCACTGTCTGTAGACGATGTGCGGATATTGGCACAGAAAGACTCTCGCGAGTCATGTTTGCTGAAACGAGCTACCTACCAAGGTACAACACAGACACACACGAGTACAGTGTGCAACAAAGAAGGCGTCCAAATATACGTAAAGACAGTGGCTTTTAGGACAATACCTGTCGTTCTTGATTAAGTGCCACCGATAACAAGATAGAGCCGTCGACAGAGAAACAATTTCAAAGCTAGTTTACACGTACTGTCTACAACTAAAGGCAATACGTCCAACAGAGACCAAATAGAAAAGGGGCGCCGAAATACGGAAACAACATTCAACTCTTTCACTCGATAATTGCAAATATTTTGTAATGTTGTGAACGACAAACATTCAGAACAGCGTATGACAAGGAACATTATGGTTAACAACTTCTTTATTATACCTACACAAAGTTTCATGGCTACTCCTTTCACCTCCATCAGGTGAAGGAGCAAAACGTAGCCCTGAAACGTTGTGTATGTTTCATAAAGCTATCCATACTATTTCTTGTCATATGTATATCCAACCTGTAAGTACTCATAGAGAGTCTCATTCGGTACTTTGTGTTTCAAGTCATACAGCATACTCAAAAATGGGATTATGTTTTTGAGGGGAACACAATATATACAAACTGAATGGTCAGTTATTTCAGATCTAGATTAAAAGGAATATTAATTTTATTGTCTTATTCTATGTGAGTGAGGTAGTCAATGTTGTTTAACGTCACAATCAGGACTATTCGAGTACACATCAGTTTGTATATAATCAAGTACGGAATACACATAATGGCTTAAAGCATGAGCAACGAACCAGGCTGTCGGGGTACTATCACACACAACATGGCCCTCGATCATCACTCTATTCAGCTTTTACAACAGACGTAACCTGGTGACTTTTTTTACCCGGAGGTTACACAAAGTGACAAAGTTTATGCACCTATTTAAAACAAATCATACAATACTAACCTCATCACTTTTGAAGACGCCATATTTCGGAATAATGATTTTCAAAATTAACTGGTCGCTGTCTCATATTGTTTAAATGCAAAGGCTGACAAACATGTTAAAGAATGTAATGTTGTATTTTATAAGTGTTATGTTTTGTTTGCTTGTTTGACTTGTTTGCTTGTTTGCCACTCTCAGCTCTCAATATTTCAGCTATTTTACGGCGGCCTGTAAGTAATCGAGTCTGGGCCAGACTGGTTGATATTATGAGGTACGTCCCACATCGGTGGGGTATAATGGCAAGCAATTAAACAATTCTCCAAGCCTGACCACCAGATCTGACCACCAGATGTTATCGCCTCGTAGGACAAGCATGTGTTGCTAAGGAACTATTGTAAACCCATATCCGAAAATGGTTGGGATATGTTAACATTAAGTAAAATTATTAGCATAATGAAACATTATTAATATGTTTAACAGGTGAGTGTGAGAAAATATTTCTAGAAATTTAATTGAACATGGGCCTTGTTTGTGTCAGTCAATCTATTTTCTTTGTATAAAAATTGGAAATCGAGTTTTTCATTCCATATGTGTATAAAAACAGACGTATTTCTGCACTGACGTTTTCATCAGTGTACTGTGATCGCTATAAATAGCGAATCTCACCAAGTGTCTTCTGCAATCAATAGCTCAAAATTAAGACTCAATAGAACAAAAAAAGTCGATAAAAAGTCGATAAAAAAAACTCCGAGGTTAATGCACGTGTTAAAATACCAAAGCAGTATTTATTTATTTAAACTGATCATTTCAGTTCAAATATCCCGACCAGCAGTACGGCAGTGAATGAAGGGTCATTATAAAGGAATACACGCCAGCTTCAAACTTTGAAAGAAAAACAAGAAGTTCTCTAGCTGAACTGGAATGAGTTTGAATTTACTGCAGCTTTTAAAAGTATTTCAGTTGTGCGAAGAACCCCTACCAGTAAGTTAAATTGATATTAATGTTCTTTATATTGATTACAGTTAACTCAGAGATATAAATGTATCAAATATTTTAATGAAAATTACAACTAACTTCGCATTTTGATTTTGATGCCCTGAGCAAACGATTTCATTCATGCAGGTTCCCGTAAAAAGTTTCTCTTAAATTAATTTTTAAAATCATTTATAGGAGATTTCGAAGCTAAACAAGAATATTTTCTTGTCTTTTAAGTTTATGAACAACTAAAATCGTTTTTTTCTTATTTGAGTAACCATAGACGTTAAGTCTTCTCAAGTGAATATATTTCTGATTTTAACATAAATCTATTATCAAATAAAATAGTAGCATACTGTATTTAAACATACTAACAAGTAATACCATTTAATTATTCACCCAATATTACGTTTGTGAGGGGCCATACCAAACACAATTTTATTCAGCCCATATCCTTTTGAACCATATGCTTTCTTCGTATTCAGGCTGAAATCCTTCTTTATTAAAATTTCATTTGTAATGTAGTGTTTGTCTAAATTGCCTCTAATGCAATGGTAATTTATTTTTATTGTACTGACGACATCAAGTCTAGGTTTAAATAAATGAAAATGTTAACACCATAGGCTGCTCACCAACTTTGTGTGTATTTCTTTCATAAAATCTCCTTGCAGTGATCGATCAAATTTTGCAAGTGTTCACACAAGAAAAGTAAAATGTCTATGTAGATTAGCACTGATTTCTCTTCGTAATGCTCCAATAATCTGTAAACATGACGTTATGCTGCTGATTCATGTTGTTTCACAAATACGCCGTATATCACCAATGGAACACTCAAGACGACATGATGCGGGTTAAGAACGACATGGTGTTGTTAACAAATAACCAATTACATTCTTCATTTCAGGCTGAGAAAACATTCTCTTTCCAGTACGTGAAAGTTCTTCATTGTTTAAAGAGTTAATGGACAGAACAGGTTTACTGGATGAGGTTAATTTATCAATGTTAGGTTAACAGTAGTTTTCAAGTAATGTTTGAACTATGTGGAATGATCTCTTTCCAAGATCATGCGACATTTGATACATTGATTGTGAAGAAAAATAACATCAGGTCATTAAGACAATGCTATATTCTGTATCTCTTTTTTGTAACCTGACATGTCAACCACAATTTTAAACATTTATCAGTATGATGCAAGTTTGCAACAACTTCTGCAAAGTACTTGTTTCGACAATAGAAATGGATTATATGTATATTAGACAAGTGCACAAGCACATACACATCTGAAAATATTCAGGCAATTTCAGGACGATAGTATCTGTGAATATTACAATGCGAATTCCACTAGATTCTGCATTTCCTTTTACTGAAGAGAGACAGGGCTTGAGGTAACAAAATATATATCCAAGACTTCCGCAAAACGTTTGATACACTTACTGCTGAGTATGCCCTTTAACATTTGATTCATATATCTCAACCTTTACAATTTCTTCGAAAAATGGAATAAGAAGGCTTGTTTGGCCAATTATCAATAGATTAGCAACTTTTAAACTTTTAAACACCCCTGTTTCAATTGTAATGTGATTATCGATTATGAAAAATAAGCTGTAAGCACTCAGGTCAGTTAACCTTAAAACAGGTTTTCGAAAAACATGTGAGGTGAGGTGAAATGGGGTTTAACGGCCAAGATTACTGCACTTATATAGCGACGTGTGTCTTGTGTGTGTGGCTGCTTGTACTAGTCCGAAATGATGCCGATTTGTAGTTCTAACCCACTGAGATACCATGCCGCAATTTAACATGAATACCCCACTCAGACAGTATACCGACTCCGATGGTAACAACAAGTACCATCTTTTAAAAACCTTTTGGTAACGCCGGACCTTCCGTTCTCCGGGCGGAAACTCTACCACTAGACCACGGAGGCGGTCACAAAAACATGTACACAGATAAGTACAATCTTACAGACATTATATGCAAAGTCTGATTTATGTCAATTCAAAGTCAGAAAAATTAGCGTCATTTATAGCTCGGATTATCGGATCACAGATGAACTTATTAATACGCAGAAGGATTACTCACAGCGTATACAAACACAACAACATGTAATGATAAAACGTTACATGTGGTTATCAAACGAAATATGTGAGGTTTATTTTGAAGGCCTCATATTGACCTCGTGATGACCAGATTAAGTTCCACATCGTTGTACTAAGTAATAGTTGATAGGCCTTTGTGAGCCACTGTGAGATATCCGTGAGACCTCTGGCAGGTTAGGATGGGGAAAACCCATGATATGTGGTGTCAAATAATAAATATCTTTTCGTGATGTTCCCATCACATTTATATTTGGCAAACACTCGCGACAAGCAATCAATGTGTCGTATCCAGTGACTTCATTTTCCTGGTTACATTTTCAGACTTACATATTGTACAGTTTTTGCTAAACCTGTACTCTTCATACAAATTATGTCTTTAGTCGAGTAAAGAAAATATCTCGCACACATGATGGGAGAATATAGAAAATGGGTATAACGTTATACGTATAAACCTCGCATACACTCGTAATAACCAAATTACCCCTTGCGATTTACTGGTCAAAACAGGTACTGGTTGTAATTATCAAAATACCCCGTGCGATTTCCGGGTCAAAATCGTGCCTGATTGTAATAAATAAAATATCCCACGAGATATATGGGTCAGAATAGTTACTGGATGTAATAAATAAAATACCCCGTGTGATTTCTGGGTCAGTATAGTTACTGGTTGTAAGAGCCGACTGATGTGAGGATCGCTGGTTACCAAGTGGGACCTTCTGAGATTGTATGTCATCGTACCCCGATGGTGTGGATCGCTGCTTAGGTAACATGCTTAGGTAACATGTAAATCAAAACACACAGAGACAAGAAGCTTCAACTGCAACCAAAATACTGTTCTTTCATATGGTCTTAATTCGCATGATAAGACGTTCTCAGAGCATTTAACCCCTCATTGAACAATACTGTGTGCAATCTGACGCTATCTTTAACAAATCATTATATTATTATGAATATTATCGTTTCTATGGACCATGAATTTAAGCAATACGGTCATATGGGAGTTCCAATTTTCATAATGATTGCTTTGGATTTGCTCCGCTTTGAACCTTATTTCAGGTTACTTCGTGTGAGTTTTTATGTCGGGGAAAAAAGTTATTCCGATCGTTAACGTTAACTGATTTGGTGAAACCAACGAACAACGGTATGGTCCCGCCTAACCAAGGCTCATAATGAGGGCGGATCTCTTTTTCGTAGCCTCGATAAGGGGATTCTGGCTCGCCTAAGGGACACAACTCCGTACACGAAAGTAAATCATACTGGCATCCTATCAACATATACTGACGGTTATTTGTTATACATGTAGAGATTTTTTTGCTGTTATATCTTCACAAAGATTATCCGGTCTTAAGTGATTCTCGCAAAATGTTAAACTCTATTTACACATTATTCCAAAGGAGAACTAACAAACACCTGTCATATACACATGAGTCATATACTTCAAATATCATTGTTATGCCTCGAGTATTGCGTAAAGTCAGACTCACTACCAAATCAGAGGACCGTTTGTTATTTATTTAATACACGTTGTGCACGGGATCGCGAATGGTGACGACAGTTTCTATATCGTCTATTCTCATGCTTCTAAAAGTTCAAGCGCGGTCTAATTCGTCAACTCCGTGTACCAGTCCACGATATAATACAATATAGAGGTACTTATCAGACAAGAACTGAACTACAGCCCATCATGCGATGAATTCCCTCCTTAGATTTTCATATACTACTCAAAAGAAGCTAAACAACGATAGATTTTGTCATATGACTATAGTTACTCTGTCTTGACTTGACAGATTAACTAGAGTCAAATGAAAAAGTCGAGTTATCTGTTACTACTTCTTTTGAGTAGTACGTCATACTCTCTTTCGTCAACCAGGTCCCATGACCATGACCAAACGTGTTTTGCTACATGTCGTTGTTGTTGCGTACCTTGGTATCGCAAAAGCATATAAGATGACTTATTGAAAAAGGATTAAGAACTGAGATGGTCATGTAATGTCAGTCCTAATGGATGTCAACGTCTATATTCTTTCAAAGTGATGTTTCGGAACTGTTTCTAGTACCATGGGAAACAAACTAGTACATGTGTTAGAACCTTTATCAAGCAAGCCTACCTGCATATAATATACGGGCATTTCGAAACGTCTCATTGAAAGAAAGAATGTTGAATCCAAACGTCCATTAGCATTAACACCACAACTTCTGAAATGCCATTTACAAAATAACACTACATGTGCAATACCTTTTGGAAGCGTGTAAGTGTTGGACTTATCCCTTCTATGTTTACTTTTTGACTAATTTCGTCTGGCACTACGTTTCTGATTACGAATATTTTAAGAGCCCGTTTATTTCTGACTACAAGTCTGAGTTTGAGAACTGCTTGTCATAAATGACCTATTCCGCAAAAGAATACTATTATTATTCTCTCGACTTGGTAGGGCAAACTCAACAGTAGTCACTTTGTCATCATCGCCTGGTGGTTGATATCGGTAAATAAAAGTGACAATGCCCTTTGCATTATCATAAGAACGTCCATTGTAGGATTCCGACTATATCATAAGCATGTGTTTTGTTTTTTATGAGTAACTATCGAACAGTGTTCGCGAAAAAGTTTGCGTACCCTGTCTCATTGGTGGCACCCGTCACTAACACAAGTTTACACCTGAACAAACACGGGAATATATGATACAAACCAAAACAGGAAATTGCATCGGACACTGGTTGTTGATGCTTCCAATGTTGAAATGTTGTCATATACGTGTGTACCTTTATAAGCCGTTCCTTATATAAGGCATTGGATCCTTGAAAGTTGTGAAATGTGGACACCAAATGATGAACCTGCTGAAATATTATACAACACAAAGGGGAAGTTGACCATTGGAAAGTTTTTGTCTTGTGGAGGTTTCCCTGTCAGTCTGAATATTTTAGATAGATCTGAATATAAAACAGGTGAGGGGGTTTACTGGTCTTATATGTTTTGTAACCGTGGGTACATCAGTGGGAATTTGCTATTTGGTCATTATTAAACGGTGTCATATTATCAATACAGCTGAAGCTTAAATTAAACATCCCCGTGTTTTGCCGATCCCAGCATAGTGCCCTTTTTATTTGCATAATGAACAGATCAGCAAGAAGGGGAGTACAATTGATGCTCATGGGGATGCCTTCTTCTAGCCTCAATGTCCTGTCCCCTAATTCCACATGGATGTTATCTATAAGGAAGTCAAACATGTTTTCTCTCAGTAAACTTCAGATGACATTAGCTTTCATCTTTGAAACATTGTCCTGAAACTTTGAAGATGGAGATGTAACTATAACTATGGTCACCACGTTTAGTGACAAGTTCCCTCATTAATCAAGGAAAAGACATTTTCCTTGTTAGTCGTGAGGGATAGTGATCTGCAGAGTTGAGAAAATCACATGTTTTGACAGAATTGAACTTGTTCTTTTCTCAGAGGTGCTTGTTGAACTATTTAACTATTTGTCCAGTGTCATCACATGAAATTAAAATGCATTTGACGCATCTATTCTGTGTATAGTGTGTGTTTTTCCTTAGACAGGAATTCATGAATATATTTATTGTTCATCTTAGACTTAATCAGTATGCGAGATACACATGGATATCCATGTTAATATTTGGTCACATCAATGTGGCTGATGTCATCTTCATAATATCTTTCACGCGTATTGGTTGTTGGTGTTCTTCAGAGCCAGCCGCTGTTGATATACCTGATATACGAGTGCAGATAGACATTCAACGATGTTTTTCTGTTGTGAGTTTAAAATGCAGGTCTCAGAAAGGCATTAAAAATTGGTAGTTAATGGGGGACTCAAGATCTTCGCTTGTCACCGACTGAATTCTTTCTACACATTTCGAGGCTAGTTCAAGGAAACCAATTAACAAGGAAATACTTCAGCAATGTCGGTTTTAAAGAACCTTCGTACCATTTTGTATACAATTGCAAGATCTTGCTCCTTACTTTGGTCTATGTTTGGAGGAACGACGCTTATTAACTTAAATTTCAAAACAGGCCGTTAAATACGTTTTGTTAAGTTCTAAAATCCTCGACTTTGGTGGCTTTAGAATATATGGTGTTTTAACTCCTTCTGAAGATTTGTATCCCTTCGCAACCTGGATTCGCTAGTTATAATATGCATTTCATGATTCGATTTATACCGTATTTGGGGGGCTTGAATTGGCAATGTTTTATATCCGGAATCAAACTGTGGTATAGTATGCTGTTTTTCAATCGCATTTTTACAACATATTCAAAATGTAATACTCGCTAAGTACAACTTAACATGCACTGATCAAAAAGAAATGTCCCCAAAACATGTTTAACAAAGAAGATATTTGTACAAACTTCTGTTAGATATTTGTATTAAAATTTTAATTTAAAGGTTATTATTGTTTACACTGGTATGCGTACCTACACGTAGTAGCGTTAGATTTGAAAGCGAGCTTGGACCACTATTAGGCCTATTTGCGCCCAAAGTTACTATGATTCATTGTGTAGCGTTGTGTCCCTTAGCTGCCTCGTTTCGATGTTCGATTATTTGATTCCCCTCTCCTCCCCTCCCCAACACCCATTCATTATCCTCGGTTTGTCAGCACATAAACACACATATCAGTCAAACAAATACCAACATGAGGCGATCACTCCCTTTTCAATAGGATGCAAACGTTAACTCGAAGTTCAACTCAGATGGCATAATTATTATTGGGCATAGTCCCCCCCCCCCCCCCCCCCCCCCCCCCCCCCCCCCCCCGCCACCCCCGGGCAAAGTATGCTGAGGGTTTATAGATCAGAGGTATAATGGCAACTTAATTAATAAATAATTACTTTTTTACAATATATGGCAAGTTTCGTCATCAAGGTATGATTTTATAGCTGGATAAGTTTATACATTGATAAACATAAGGGTATGTATCTAATGGAATTAAATTATGTACATTTAAAT
The DNA here is from genome assembly GCF_023055435.1 of Haliotis rufescens. NCBI lineage: Eukaryota > Metazoa > Mollusca > Gastropoda > Lepetellida > Haliotidae > Haliotis > Haliotis rufescens. The sequence continues at coordinate 50,213,598 of NW_025963779.1, read as the reverse complement.
GTCCTGACTTTTACATAAAATGCATTCCCTTTCCGCTGAGACCGTATTGTTCCATCTTCCAAACTGGAAAATATTGATAAGATGTTCGAAAGAACAAAGATATGTACCGTTTTTGGGGAAGTAAATTAAATATTTTTCAAATGCAAAGCTATTCTCCATGACTTAATAGAATCTCGCTTCCCCTAAATTTTAAATATCAGAGTTTCTTGTTTGTAAAATAAACAGACGTCAGCGCCAGAGAATAATGTGTGTGTGTGTGTGTGTGTGTGTGTGTGTGTGCGTGCGTGCGTGCGTGCGTGCGTGCGTGCGTGCGTGCTTGTACTAGTCCGGACTGATGCCTATTTATAGTGCAAGCCTACTGAGATACCATACCGCAGTTTAACATGAATACCCTTAGGTAGACACAATATACTGACTCCGAGCCGACCTGTCCTTCATTTTGCCCCTTGATGCCGAGCGCCAGTCAGAGTAACAACAAGTACCATCTTTTAACGTCTTTTGGTATGACGCAGCAGGGGATCGGACTCCGGACCTTCCGCTCACCAGGTGGACGCTCTACCACTAGGCCACGGAGGCGGTTCATGCCCAGTGCATCTTGTATTGACCTTGACTAGGTGATCTCTTAAGGTAACTTTGCATCTCATATATGTTATTTGAGAGACGATAGTAGTGTTTACTCTTCACAACTTCATAATAAAACATGTTTGTGTATTGGGGTAAGTGAACACAATGAGGTCGCATAATTGTTTACGTACATGTGTATATATGCTTAATGTATGGTCCGTACAGTCATTTATGTCTTTGAATACATTTTAAAGTTTGAAAAAGGCGATTGTTAAACGAGATTTCCACGACGTGTTTCGTCAACACATGTTGAAGTAATATGGATCAAATGGATGACGAAATACACACCTCACCGGGTCTTGTCACCTGGGAGATAAATATAAGATGAGTAAAATGTTATAATAGTAAATGTTACAATGACACTGTGACCATGAACCGCAGCAACCATTTCAAATTTTAAAGTATTATCATGAAATGTAACTTCAATTTGCAACGATAATGGTTTTTTCTGCATGTTAGTTTTATACATTAAATCTACAGTTTATGAAAGATTTCTATAATCATAAATGGTACGATTGTCGACTATATTTCTCGAGTTACCTAAGGGTGTGACAATATGCAGTCGACTAATACGAGCTCTTTAGGCTGCTAGATTAGATGGCTAGTTAGATTACACTGTACAGTGCTTCCTTTGTACAGTTTGCTTATCAACTCAGAGCCGTGCTTTTCGTTCTTTGTGTTCTGCTTCATGATCAAATAGTAATAAATGTGTTACCATATGTTAAATGGGTTTAGGGGCTTCCTGATTGCCACTCTGTGAGCTACTGACAAAACGATATAATTGTGTATTCCGATTCTGTCGTCGTATTTCTCTTCCTCTTGTATTATCACCTCCTTTCTCGTTCCTACGGCTGCTTCACGTGTCTGTGTTTAATTCTAAATTCAGAGATTAGATTTTCCTTAACAATGAATAATCTAGTTATGCTTTCTTTTATATTTCTAATATCGTGTTTTTAAACATCAATCAAACTATTTGAATTCTGTAATATCACTTTCAATATATACAGTGTTCCCTGTTGCTGGTTTTGGCAGGATACACTTCTAGGTTCACCAGCACTATACTCAACGGTTTGACACGCCTTGATATACCTGATTTAACTAACGCACTAACGATAATTATTGCCAACTACCCATTTAAATAGAATACTATATGTTAATTTAGAATGTCCCACTTTAAATGCATTTTAATGCCTCAAGGGAATGTACAAAAAGAGAAACATCAATTGCTAGAAAAATGGTAAATTTACCTTTCAAACTGGCTTGGGTGAGATCAAGCGATATATATAGGTTACCATGACATCACAATCAAATGCCATTATTAATTTCTTTGTCACTTACTGTTTCCAAGCTCAAAAAGTTGGAAGAATGATTTTGGATGGTCAATAAAATCTCACACTGTCTTTTGATATCAAATATATTGAAAATTTAAAACCTCTATCGACTTGTATTGGTGTATTTGATTTGTATCGTCACGAGTTGACAAGATTACGTACAGGTATGTCCAAGTTAGCTGTGGAACAAGGACGCAGCACTTGTATCGTATGTCATTTACATTTGCTGAAGGATCAGCTTCAGTTTCTTATGATTTGTCCTGTATTAGAGGTCTTAGAGAACATTATCTCCCTGTGTACTATATCGAACGACATTCTGTAAGTTCTTTGTTCAACCTTCTCAAAGAAAGTCTATAAATGAAAGTTCCAATTAGTTCCAAAAGGTCCAGTTCTATAAGGTCCTAAATGTGAAACAACAACACCTGTCTAAACAGGATATTTGAATAAATAATGTGCTTTCCTCTGTGAAAGCAATCAATATATAAACATTAAACAGCCGGGTTAGAATTGGTTTGCAGCATCCCTTGCCTGTTATAAGAGGCATCTAACGGAATCGAATGGTCAAACTCGCTGATTATTTTTATGTATGTCACCGTATCCCAGTTGTTAAGATCGATCTTCATAATGTCAATGACTGAACTGTCTGGTCCAGATTTGATTATTTAGAGACTGCCGTCATATAGGCGAATGGAATTTGGCGCATAATAAATAGACTTACACATATGATATTTCTAAAGACTATGCCATTGGCAACATATTCGACGTGTTTAAGGAGATTTACATTTAACTATTATAGTATGAAAAAGTGCGGAAGCACAAGGGAAATGTAAATTTTTCCGATTTAACATCACGAAACTTTTAAAGGCATACTTCTAAGTGCATAAGATAAGCTTTGGCATTGTATAAAATACTAAGCATTTGTTTTTACATTATGATAACTGATTTTGATTGTAAAGGGTTTAAACAGATACACAGATTAAATGCAATAACTGCGGAGATTATTGTGGTCAGGAGAAAGTTGTATTACACTTGCGAAGTTGATTCGGCGCCTGTAGAATGTCGTCCCGTACACCGGAGAAACGACTCATTCTAACAGGCTAAATACACCTACAATACTGTTTAAAACGTTAAACCACATGTTTTGACAGAATTGAACTTGTGAAGCCATTTAAGATATGTAGCAGTATACAACGATGTCATTCAACTATGGTTAATGCTGCAATATTACAAGTGTACATTATGACACTGATACTAGTCCAGAACCTGCGGGGTCTTATATTGCTTACAGCGGTTACCTTATGACGTATAATTATACTGATTTGGAGTTCAACAATGCTCGTCGCCTCTCATGGGTGTTTCACAAACTTAATTATAAGCGATACCTCCGCTGAAGTAGGTCTTTACAGAGGTCACAATGACCTGATATTCGCTGAAATGGCAGGGCATTTCGTTTTCAAATCCGAACTCGCTCACGGTTCGGCCACTGGGGCATGGAGGAAACGTTTCGAAGTCAGACTTTGTAAATGTTAGAAAGTATTATTTGGAGTATACAAAACAATATGTTTGGTTTTGGTTCTTGGTAGTTGACTACAAACTAAAACGCCTGTTCGCATCAAGATGATGTCATAAAAAAGTAAATTGTCTTTCATATTTTGAAAGACCGAGAAACATGCAAACTTGACTAGGTCCAATATTTCATTTTGCTAGATAAATTTGACGTGCTGTCTCTTTTTATTCTGGCATATTTTATTGTTATTTGTCTGAGGTAATTAAATAATCCCTCCTCGGTTTTCACTTGCCCGACCCCGGCAACCCTCAATCCCAACTAAAAAGTTCCATGGATCTATAAAAGTAAACAATACAGTGGTATACAAATTGTACTCACTCGAAATGTATAACAGATGACGTGTTACTGATGCACATAATGTATGCACAACTTGAATAAAAATTTGTTTGAAGCTTTTTTAACTGCTCCTTTTTGTTGGTCATGTAATACTTCAGCATTGATGACTTAAATTTTAGAAATAAATATCATTCTAAGTTGTGGCACGGCAACTGTAGGCCTAGTGATTGACCTGCATATTGTATACATAAGAAAACGAAACTGCAATCCTGTACGTGTAGTGACAATCAAAAAGGGATTTTCTAAGAATATGTCAGATGTAGATTATATCTGATTCAGATGAGTTGAGTTCATATTACATCACATATGGACTATAAAAACGCTGAGGTCAACAATTAAGCACCAGACATATGGAGTGCTTCAAACAAGATGAATATGTAATAATTATACATTCTACATATTTCATAATATTACAAACGTTCTGAAAAAACGTATGTGAAAAGGTTGCCTGTAACTTGTACATGTCGACACATGTTAACCTGTAAAAGTAATTTTGATTTAATCATTTATAAAAGCATCTTTGTCACCCCATCACCTATCAACCATGCAGTATCTACTCAAAGGTAAGTACTGTTTATTGTGACATCATTTTCGGTCAAATGATACGTGTATGTATTTTCGAATAACATGTTTTTGAATAAAGAACATTTATAATTTCTCTGTAGGTTTGTACAGATGCTTGCTTAGTTTTTATTTAGGCAATTCATGCGGATTTCGATCCTTTTTTAGCATGAGCTCCGTGATTTATATGTTTACAGATGTACGTGTATGTTATAGGTTATAGATTTCTTTGTACGCAATCTTCCCGTCACTCTTTTTAACTATTGATATAAACTATACACTTTCCGGGCACTGACGATAGTCTTCTGACGTTATGTAATGACAGAGGGCACTTGCGGTCCTGTCGTTTAAGGCACCACAGGTCGCTGTGCATGGTTAGGGCCCAATTCTAAGACTTACATCACTTTGGTCTTTCCACACTCACCAAGCTGACACGCATATTGTAACTGAAATACTGTTCAAAGCGGCCCTTTACCAAAGTCCCTCCCTCCCTCACGACACATGCAGTATGTGCAGTTGCATGTGCGCTCGGATTAACCTTCAACTGATGTCATCATCACATCACACATTTCCCCCAATGAATGTCGGAGTCATTTTACCAATCTGCAAGAATCTGGTTACATGCGGTTACAGTATTTAATATAGACATCATGCTGTGCTTAAAAAACATCACTTCCTCATTTCAAAATCGGATATGATATAATAATCTTCAAGACAAGTTATACAAATATGTCCCGTATTGGACGTTTATTGGTTTACGAGTTTACATTTCACAATCTTAAATAGTATTGTTCTGTGTTATACATATATGTTGTACTATACATGCCTTTGCATGTGTTTGGGGCGTATGTCATCGATAGGGAAGGATACGCACACCTTTTCATGAACTCCTCGTATTATCATTAAATGATAGGATTTCATAAACACATGTTTATGATATGATCGTACTCGTACAATGGACTTTTATTTACTTTAGAACTACTTCAAGGAATCACTTACGTTTGAAAGTTCATTATCATGATAAACTGTGTTTTGGCATAAGGGGATATGAGTGACAGAGTTGTTCGCAATTTGACAGGGTTCTGTGATCGTGGGTTCAAATCGTAGATTCGCACTGATTATGACCTCTGGTCTGTCCACACTATACCCAGGCTCACTGGTTTACAAAGTGTTAATGTTTTCGTCCTGTGTAACTTTTATCTCAGATCTCTTCCCACATCAAACTATCACACAGTGATAAAACTGAAAAAAACGTTCAACGAGGCTTAAAGTAGAACAAACTCACTCACTTTTGACATACCGATAAATAACGATTTTTAAGATATCTTATCGCCATGAATGAAACGATTGTTATGATATCCAAATCACTTTATTGGACGTCAATTGCTTTTATTTCAAAATAGATATTACGTGCCATGTTCACACCTTAGCAAATGTCAATGCCTTATAATGCAGGGGGGGGCACGGGTGGCCCAGTCGTCTAAGGCGCCGCAATTCGCTGTGCAGAGTTGCGTCCCTTGGGCACGCCAGAAACCTATGATTGTGGGTTCGAATCCCGGTTCGCCCCGATTATGTTTCTAGGTTTGTCAGCACCATACCCGTGCTCGTGGGTTTCACCGAAGTGGTAAACGTCTGAGACCTGCATCACTTCGGGCTTTCCTCCCACAATAAGCTGACACGCCGTGATATAACTGGAATACTGTTAAAAGCGGCGTTAACCCCAACTCACTCACTCACTATAATGCAGGGTAAATCATTATGAGTGGCAGCAAGAATAGGAAGTTTTGTTGGGAAAATACATGTACAACTATAAACAGATTAAATTAGCTTAAGTAGTTGATATTTATTTATCCCCAGTTCTTGAACATGTCTCAATAAATAGAAATTGTTTCATATTTGTCAATAAGAGGTTAAGGTTTTATGCTAATCTATATCTGCAGAAAAATAGGACTAAAATGTCTGCAATTCTGACATATTTCTTTTCAGAAGTGTATTCTTGTATGTAGTTGTAGCAGGTAATATTTTCCCTGACTATAGTTAAGGCATGAGGGCATCATCAGCATTATACAATCAATTGTATGGTTTTGCATTTAATAATTCATAATGTACATTACTTTGGACCGAATTTAGTTTATTTTTAAGGCACGGACTTAGAACACCGTTCAAAATTGCGACATTGTTGTTTTCTGAGATTGAAAGGTTCTAGTCCGGGAAGACTTATGAAACAACAATGACTGAATAGAAGTGACTTTAGATTTTCGTTTCTTGCCCTTCTTTTGACTATTGGTAGAGTTCATTTTGGTTCACACAATTGGGTTAAAATGTGAATCATTCGTGTAAATTTGCCCGTTTCATGTCATCCATGTCAAGAGGTTTATTAATAATTATGTCAAAGGTGCTTTCTGAATTGTTAATGAATAGTTGTAATTATAAGGTTTCAATTTTCAAACAATAAAGTAACAGTAAACAATTATTTGATGCCCCCCTTACTAGGTTTAATAACGAAAGTGGAATGCAGATACTAGTATATAGGTCCTAAATAGATATATAAATAAATCTTTTAATCTTGGAAACTGTTTCCATGTTTGGTAAAGAACACATTTTGATAAATGATCTGGATAAACTTTGGAGATAAGCCTAACATGTTGTCAAATTTGAGGTGTCTTACTGTAGATTAGAGACATCATATCTTAATTCGGAATTTTTTATTTTTATTTTTTTCAAAGAGTAGGTTTATCTCCGTTCTACCACGACGACAAGAGCGCTTACACATGGGCAAATAGGCAAGCTATCTTCGAACGTACCGACAATTGCTCACATGTAGTGACATATAGTGACAAATAAAAAAAAATATTACTCAAGATCAAAATTTATTGCTTATATGCTTGACCAGTTCAAAATTATGGTTACACTATACAAAGTTTTTCAGAAGAGTTGATGTAATAAACCTTCATAGATATATATTTAATTTCATCACAACTTGATGCATATTTGCACTGCTTGGGACCAACAAAGTTTTTAAGTCAATACGACATCTTTCGTGTTGTATTAGTGACAAAAACGCTGGATAATTTATCTCTCAAATAACCTATGAAATCATAGTATTTTAGTTATTTTGAACTTGTATTTGTGTACCAGTTGGTTTGAAATAATACCCCACTAGCAGTAGAGAGAGACTGAGAGACGGCTTATTTGTCCAACCGATTATTGTTTGACCCTCACACAGAGGTGGTCAGTGTTCCTTTCACTTTTGTGTCTGTTCTGAAACAGACGTCATCCTGTTTGATAACAAGTTGTTCTGATATCGAACGTATACAATTCTTATTTTATGCAGCGATGGGTAGGATAACAATAGATCAATGTTTTTCTACGCAAGGCTTTTGTGTCAAAGGGCATGCTAATTTTTAGGTATCGAATGGAATTAGATACCTAACTTTAATCTGTTCTTCACTGTATTCGATTCCCGACATGGGTACAATGTGTGAAGCCCATTTCTGGTGTCCCCCGCCGTGATATTGCTGGAATATTGCTAAAAGCGGCGTAAAACCATACTCACTCACTCTTCACTGTAATGGTAGACTTACGTTGAAAGAGCGTCTAGGTATCAAGCCTCGAAAGGTTAGTTCATATTTGGAAAGACTTCAATGAAAGTTTGTAGCATAATATTTATTACTTAAATGTTAAACTGTTTCATTAACATCCAACTGTTATATTTGTATTCTTTTGTGAAGGTTTTAAATCTATATCCATATCACATACAGTAAACCTTATTGAGTTTCGCAAATGTCAGTGTGTTTTGTAAACAATGAACCCATTGACTGAGAACCATTTCTTAGTATACAAAAACCTCGTCGTCACATTGCCTATCACTTTCCGAATATAATGCCTACCATAAACTATAGATCATTTATGTTTAGTGTAAACTTTTTAATTTGAACCAAAAATATATTTCCCATATGTTTTGCGCTATCAAACTTATATTTTTGTCATGATATAGTTGTATTATTTTGTACACTGCATTCTACATGTAATGAGTTCATTAGTTCATATGAAGTAAATGTTTATATTATCTTTGTACGATTTCTCACTTTAACTATTCCCATCAGCGGTCCATCCAACAGTTCCTATCAGTTTGACATTCATTGCTACTACCACCTACTAGTATTCATCTCGAATAACATTTGAGAATATTACAAACAGAGACAAAATGTGGGTGAGTTGCTTTTTTCGACGTATATATATAATACGGGGCGTTGCAATGCGTTTCCAGTGGTGTAGACAAGTCAAATAAGTATGTAATCATGTACTCGATTAGAAATATCCGTTTCGCCGTGATTTTAAGTAGCATTGTAAAACTGACTAACATAGTCGTTTACTTAAACCCTTCAGGAAATTAGACACCGATACGTTTCTCTGTCGCCAAACATTGCAGCACACCACCTACATTTAGTTTGCATTATATCTCCGCCGGGATTCAATTGTGAAGGTGGTAAATATTGAACTAAGGTTTACAAATACGTTAACCATAGAAATGACCGACTGTAAATTCTGTGTTTTTAAAGTATTTTCAAAAGGCTAGAGCTTCAGAGTGACATCGAAGACTTATTGAATGTGTGATTAGCACAAACGAGAAACACGCTTATTCTGCATGATGTAATGCTCGAGTGCTGGCTTGCACACCGGATGTTTACACTCAAAACATAAACAGGCTGATTGATTTTGATGTGCCACAAAGAAGAAATTGTGAAACGTTTCCCTGGTTTTTTTTCTATCCTTGTGCTTTATTGCAAGGAAATATGCATGAAGTCACATATCAATCATTCTACAAGAAGAAACAAATTCCTACAATTTCAGTTGTGTTTTATGATTTAGAGATTGTTTTTTTTTAGGAACATTTAACACAAACGTCTGATTGACAAACTGGTGAGTAAATCATAACATATTTTAGAGTTAAAGGAGTTATACATGCATTTATATAACGCTAGTTTGTCGTTAAGGACAATGCTGGGAAAGCTGTATCATTTGTTGACGGCAAACGTTTTAACCGATACTCACATGGATCGACAGGCTCGAACTTGTATCCGCACCCGACATTGATGAATTCTCTACATCTGTTGATATTGACGTCAAAGAGTTGTGGGTAACGACATTCGGCAACAAAGGGTTCACCATGCCTCCATTTAGGGATGAGAGCTGTCTCCGTGCAGTTGAAGTACCAGTGGCAGTTCTTGGGGTGGGGAATCAGCTTGCCGTGGTTTGTTCTGCAGGGGTGTCCTGAAAGATAATAATGCCTTTGTGAACGTGAAAGTCTCTGCATTCTTTAATGGATTCATCATCGTGAAAATGGGAACGGAATTTGCCTTATTTCGGAAGATGTAAGGAACTGTATATTTATTCTTAAATTAATCCTTTCACAATAGTGATCCATTTGTTGTAACATCAGTATGACTGATTCTACGACACCCTCAGATGTACAAGATGTACAGATGTACACATGGGATATATACAGGTGTGCATAAGGGGTATATACAAGATCAACAAATGTACATATGGGACATATACAATATATTTTATGTGTACAAATGGGAGAAAAACAAAACAAACAAACACATAACTATCAAACTACATGGCATTAACACAGACATTCGTGGATGCTCTTCTGTAAGTCTTCCCTGTCATTTTATTCGTGATTGTTTTGTGCGATGCTTACTTGGTCAGCGTAGATTAGTGCTTTTCTTAATTTCGTGACATCATCTATAGAGGAGGTGTCAACCGCCGACGTGGACGGACAAACGAACCATGACTATGGATAATGGTTTTATTATATGCTTATTCTTTTCTCAAACACCCGTTGTCATCACTGATTTTAAGTAAGTTTCACCAATATTCACCGCTGTCCTTTTTGTATTTAGAACATAGTATACACTGACGTCCCCAACAGTAATAGCTGAATAAGCGGACTTTTGGGATTGGCTGCTCAGGATACCTATCCGTACCTAGACATATAATGGCTAATGCAAATGGCTCGTCAGCAATATATGTCATTTTTTTATCATTTGTAAACAATGCCTTTAATAGCTTTTCAAATATATGTAGACACTCGCAAAGTCTATATTTAGGTACATTTGCCATAATGACGCGGCGTTTTATCATCAATGACGATACAAGAGACGTTACGTAATACTATTTGTCATTCATATTTGTTATTGTTCATTAATACAATCAACCTAAATCTATCTATCTATCTATCTATCTATCTAGCTATCTAGCTATCTATCTAGCTATCTATCTAGCTATCTATCTAGCTATCTATCTATTTATCTATCAACCTGACTCCGTTTGGTTTAATTGGAGTGACTGAGGCTGAAACTAGTTATAACCAACCACAAGGTTTCACACATATGACAAACCCACTATAAATTCTGAAAGGTTTTCGATTATTATAATGGGAAAATTAGAATCATATGTGTTCACGTACAGGTATGATTAGTTCAGCAAATTAGAATAGCCACGTATACTTTTTTACTGAAGTTCAGATTGAATATATCATCTATTTTAATGCTTGTTTTGATCAAATACCTTCATATGTTGAAGGGGAAGAACGTCAAGTTCAGCACATAGTGTGTTGCTGAATGTACATGACGTGCATACACTGTTTATTCATGAAGCACCTGTTAGGCGTTTTCGATTGATTGTTTTAATTATATTATACATGTAGATGTGTTATTCATATTTAAAAGTGAAGTAGCTTACTTACAAGGAACATCAAGGATACACGCTGAAATATTGTTCGAAGTGCTCTTTAACCCAAGTCTCACAAACAATACGTCCTAACTTTATAACCATGATGTTATAGCATGCCGTTAGTGTGTTTTTGAAGGGTGCCACCGGTGGGGATGGATACGCTCCCCCTTTCTCGAAAACCTGGTTTCATCATCATTACTTCAATCTTAGAAACTGAACACCAGATTATATGTTGTATGGTGAATTGGGGAGATTTCCAATAAGCATAATCATATATAAGAGAATGATTTCGTTTTGGCACAAACATATAAGTAATAATCGACCTGTTACAATTTTTTTCTACCCTAATACTGAAATACATAAATTCTATACATAATACTAATAACAATAGAAACAACTGGATGCAGTCCATTAAGAGCTTATTAAACAGGGGTGGTATTTCTGTAGTTTTTAATCAACCGGATTCTGTAAGTCACGGCTGGTTAGCCTCAAAAATTGAAAACATTTTAAAAGATCAATTTATTCAAAAATGGAAAATGGATTTAACTACAAGGTCCAATACTTGCAACTTTAGAATTTACAAAACTAATTTCAAATTTGAACAATATCTTCTCTTATCACCAGAAACCACGCAAATATAGCAAATGTAAGGTTTGTACCTCCCCAGCCATAGCCGACGAGTTCCATTACCTCTTTGGATGTGAATATTTTTACCAGCACAGAAAAACATTAATTGATAATAGATATCTATGATATGTACGATGGTATGTATGGTATGTTATGATATGATAATGGTATATGAAATAATACTATATAGTATGATCTTATAATAATGATACAATATGATATGATGTTATAGAATATGTTGTATGATATAACAAGTTGTGATATGGTAAAATAGAAATTATGAAATTACAGTGTATGGTATTGTACTGTATGTGTGAAATTATGTGACTGCGTTGAGATGCGAGGTGGAATGACGTGAGGTGATTTGGTGAGATATGTACATAAATTGTATAAAATTGTATATTCTTCAAATTGTACTGTAGGCCTGTGGCCTCTTCAGTATGTGAAAATAAAGAATGAATAGATATCTAAACTGGTCAAACATTATTTCCTTTAAGCTTTTGATGTCAACTATGAGAACTTACAATCTTAAAAAAATATCTAAATTTATAAAAATAATACTCTCTGTACTGAGGTAAACCACTGTTGCCATTTGATCACATTGTATATATGTATGTTATTATGATGCTCGTATACCACCGGCTGGTGGTTTGAGTTAATAAAGAAATTGAATTGAATTGAATTGATAATGCTTCATAAACACATGCTTATGATATGTATTCGTAATCGTAAAATGGACTATGGTGATGGATATTTGCTTATATTTATAGATCCAAGGTGACGTAGGCTGCAACATACATGCATCACTCAAACAGTTGATATCAAAGTCCTGTTATAAAGTCAATATTCAACTTTCACGTCAAATGTCAAGGCAATATATAACAAATAATGTTTGAATTCCAATTAATATACTCACTCTGTAAATTCACAAAATAGAACGTCTATGACACACACTCTACAATATATATATGTAAACAGTTTAGATAGTTATTAGTTAATGTAATCAAAATATAGATTTTGAGTTATATTATTCCGTAAGCGTTATGTTTTACCAATAAGGTGTTATTTAATTTAGCTTTCCTTGAAAATTACATAACCATGGTTGTTTGAATATATTCTTATCTTAATCGGTATATACATGAAAGATTACACAGATTATTATGTTGGTGACGTATCCCCTTCTGGTGGAGGGATACCTGTCGCAGTGTTTCTCTACAGTAGAGGAATGGCATATTGCTCATTGGGGACACAACCATGTCATTAGTGGACAACACCTGGGTAATGTCACAGTGCTAGCAAGTTTGATTTCTGTCATGTTGTGTATGTCTGTTTACTGTACTTAAACCATGTATATCAATCTGGCAGTTATCGATTATACAATTGAAAAATACAAACTGTAACAACTAAACTGACTAGACCAGACCATGGTGTATACTCTCCCGCCAGCTGAATCAAAGGGGAACTCATTTCATGACATATGCTTCGGTCCGGTAGTTGCAAATTTGATATTTCGGAGGAAAATTCTCTTTGCGTTCCCGGGACCAGAAAGGACTCGAACATGGTTCATTGACACGGGATTTGGCACTCACGGTACCAGGCAAATAAAACGAAAACAAAGGAGTACCGCTCATCAATTTCATTACCGTATTAATGCATTTAAATCAATGACTGTTTAAAATGTACATGTTCATATTAATGTTCAGTCTTGATTATTGTTTAATTAATGCATTTTAAGTTAAAATGTATAAAGGTTTACAAATGTACATATTCATAATAATCAATCAATGTTCCATCAAATGGTCTCTCGAATTATGATGGAGTGAAAGATACACCCTCTGACGACTGTGGTTAGTGGAAACACGCTCCGGACGACATTGTGGGCAGACAACTCGAAATCATGTTCAACAACCTTACATGTGAAGTCTAAGTTCAGGTCATGTGCCTTCTCACGCAAATATTCGAATTCCCGCACATATGTAGCTTCTGTTTTATTTGGTAGGAGTGGATACACTAACATTGATCTTCTAAAACAAGCCCTTTATCTGCAACTGCAAACTGTAAACACAGTCAATAACTCTTTAAAAGATTTTATCTTCTTTAGCTTTATATGTAAATACAATAACATCGTGAGTAGACACATCAGCTACAACTGCAAAAACAGTCAATAACTCGTTTATATAATAAAGTGTATTTCTTCTAATGTATTTCGGTATGCCTCGTTTATATAATTAAACGGTACGCTTTCGCGGTTCAGCGCCCTCACGGGTAATCCGTCAATTCGGTACTCCCGGTACCAACAGCAGAATCTCCCAATTTATGAGTTTGGCACTATCGGGACTATCTGAAATTCAGATTTGGCTTCCCGGCCCATAACCCCACAAACACCTGGTATCATCACTGTTTGATAGTAATTCATAAACACGTGGTTATGATATAGTTATATATATGATACAGTCTGGATTAGAATTGTCTTATGAATATGTGATTTATCGTAGAGAAAGGAAAGGAAAAAGCACAATTTAGCTACGAATATGTTTAAACATATACGATAATAACTTCTTTATTGCCAAACAGATTTGCAGAAATCTGACCTTAAAATACAACGGATATCATTTGTTTTTGGTGTAAAGGCATACACACGACCCTTTTTCGGGTTAAAACTTTGGTAAAAATATGAATGATTGAAAAAAAAAAAAAAAAAAATTTTTAAATTGTTGGATGTGATAATGTCATTATTCCATCATATGAGTGCTTACTCTAATCATCTGCCAATAGTTGTTAAATAGTTCACTTGTCAGTATAATTAATGCCTTACACCAATCACCTGTAAATAGGTGTTAAATAGTTGACTTGTCTTACTCTAATCATCTGCCAATAGCTGTTAAAATAACTAACCTGTCAGTATAAACTAAATGTCTTACTGAAATAATCTGTCAATACTTGTTAAATATTTCATTTGTCCGTATAATGACTACATTTTCCATTACTCATGTATCAACAATGTGCTGATTTAGAATCATAGTGTCGCGATTGTGGTTGAAATTACTTTTCTGATATATTTCTCTTATCTTATATTATATTGTAATGTTGTAATTCACCAAAATTAAAGATCACAGAAAAGCTAAAAATGTATACTTGTTTACAGTAAGAGAAACTCATACAACAACAAGAGAAGCAAATTACTTTGGTTGAATTCCCATGTCCCAAAGATAAATTTATTGTGTGAGTGTGTGCCACGTTGGGGCCAACACCTGACGTCATCACTGATATCAGTGATCCATTCATATCACTTTCTCCGCTAGTTTGAAATCGGTATAGTCGGATAATCTCTTGCGCTGACGATATATATTGAATCAATTTTTATACTACTCTCTACGTGATGCTATTTTTCGTGACAAATACAAATTGATTGAGGCCACCAAATATCTACCTGTGATTTTATACGGTATTTCACTTGCTTGGATAGTCTGCTTCAATTATCAAAATGTTTTACCAAACCTTCAAGTACCGAAAATCTTATCCTGCTGGTGTATCGAAGGTACGATTTTCACGAAGGATTTATCACGTACATAAAAACTAAAGCTCGTAAATCCTGGTTGTTCATCACCACGTGGGACGTAAAGGAAATGTGCCACGTTGTTTCGTCTACACATAGACATGGGCCCTGGAATTTGTATAACCGCGATGACGTGTTTGCATTACTTTTTGTCATGAGCGGGTTTCGAAAAAAGTGTTTGTTCTTCAGCTGAACTACCGTGTGACGATAGCGTTTTTTCCTGATTCAGGAGACAACCCTAACGTGTCTTACAATCAAACATGATTCAGGGCAATCTAAATTTTGATGTAACAACTCAGATAATTGCACAAAGCCCAACTGATAGTCATCGAATAAAAGGTGGTACTGCAAACGTAAAAACAAGTACACAGGCGTAGATTGTTGAGGGGTTATTTATATTAACGAATCGACCCATCTATATGTCTGTACATGTGTTCTGAGCTCAATATGACTGCTTGGGATACAACATTCTTTATCATCGAATTTTGATAAGTGGTTCAAAGTTTTCTGGTGTGACAAAAAAAACTTGGATGGTAAACAAAGGTAGTTTCTCTGACTTGTTCTTCAAAGGTTTGAATGTCATCGTTTATCCTCAGTGCTTAACGACGCTGATTAGCATGTAAACATATTAGGATCAAAGGGATCAACTTAGATTCCGAGGTATTTACATTGTCGAAATGTTAATTGGTTACACGTTCTTTACTGTCGAAGATTGTTACCGTATAGGATCACATAAGGCTTTCAGGATTATCAGTTAATGTTAAACAGGCCTGGCTAGAGCTATCAAACAACCACATGACTTATGCTATGTTTTATCTCAAACTTATTCTGTTTTAGTTTGGTATTGCATAATTCATCGTTACCTTAGTGCATGCAAATGGTTATGCTAGTTCGAATGTTAAAGTACTTGCTCATATTCTGTTTTCGAGCCACATACCAGAAATAACAGCAAACAAAACTCAAAATAGACTATTCTAAAGTTAAAATAATAATTCATAACATGCTGATATGTGGGGAACTGGGATCTCTTAATCAATAGATCAATATGCATTTAATTATTACCTTTCCACCAATAATATAAGTTCAAATAAATGCATGATTGTTCAATCACAGTAAATACAATATAATGAGGTTGTCAAATATATTGCCCTAGTTTGTGTAAATATTTCTCTGGTTTGACATCTCGATTGGGGTTAAGAGAGCGCGACGATATCATAATAACACATTGTTGTAGTGTAAGTAAACAGCAAGACCAGTATTGACATAGCGCCTTATGATTCATGATTAACTATTTACATTCATATCTGTAACAATGGTTCATGTACACAACTAATAACGCTGAGGATTTTGTGGAATGGTGTAATCTTGTGTGGCCCGAATACTTGAAGGAAATATAGGTGTGACGCTTTGTAAAGCCCTTGATGGATGGTCAACAAACTGGTTTCAAGTGATCACTGGACAAGTCCAGTTAGAGGCTTAACCGCATATAGTTCTAATGGCTGAAGTCAAAGAGTCAATGACCATTGTTGAACATAGAATTTAAGGATCACTTACTGTATCAGAACAATGCATTTTCTCCCACGGAACATTACTACGCCCATGTAAGTTACACATGGAATTTTATTTTTGTAAACTGGGTAGCTTTGATAATGGGAGTGTACTGTTCTTTACAAACTGTGGATACTGAAGTAAGTCCACTGTTTGACATTTGCTAATAACGGATGTGTCGCTAGTTGAAACCCACAAGAAGCTGAAATTACCAAATGAATCAGAATTAAAAATCAAATCTACTGACACATGGCTTATAATATAGATACGAGGGCTGGTCAATAAGTTCTAAGCCTAACAACAAACCCAGCAAATGTAACAGAGTTTTAATTTTATTGTTCAACATAATTTCTATGCTTTTCAATACATTTCTCATATCGATAGTGAAGCTTTTCAATTCCAGTCAGGAAAAAGTTTTCTGAAGCCACCCTGAAAAGCTTTGAGGTCATCGTTGTCGTCATAACGATCTTGAAGACTTGAAATTCTTTGGGGCCGGAGAAGTGGAATCGTGCCATTCCATGGATTGAGGTTATTACTCGGGATCATTATGGTAGAGCTATGTTTCATCATCCGTTACTAATCTCTATTTTCATTTGACGAAATCCTTCTCAATTTGCACCAAATTTTCTCTGGAAATGTCAGTTCTTTTTAATCTCAAGTTTAGAATTTAAAAACTTTGGCACCCAAAGAGTATTCATCTGTAAATGTTCATGGATTATAGTTTCTTGGATCCATGGTTTAGACCTGTGTCTTCCTCAAGTTCGGCAATGGTACTACGTCTATCTGACAGTATAAGTCTTTCTATCCCCTTGATTGAATCTTCATTGATGGTAGTTGAGGGACGTCAAGACCTAAGGTCATCATCAAGGCTTGTTCTCCCAGCCTTAAACATAGCTGCCCAACGTTTAACAGTGGAATAGCTAAGGCACTTATCCCCATACACTTGTGACATGCGGTCATGAATTTCTTGGGCAGTACTTTTCTCTAAAGTCAAAAACTTGATGACCGCCCGGTACTCGTACTTTTCCCTTTCTGTGTCCATTTGGACCCCTTTCACATTCAACTGGCTGTCACTAAGATCCAAACGGCCTCAAAAGACCAAATACACTTGCAATTTACTACTCAAACAATGTACTACGTTGCCTAGTCCACTTTGTTATGGCCAATAGTTTAAAGTCAGTGTTAGAACTAAAACCGTTCCATTGCTGTTTGTGACACACATCCTAATATGTTTGAGTAACTCGTCACATCCAAAAACAGATGTCATTTCTTCACGTCAGTATCAAATAGAATCAAAATGAGAAGGTCTTGTTTTTCATATTTATCAAATCCAAACAATGTTTCTGAGTAACCATAGAATGGAAGTTCTGTGTTTTAGTGTATTCTTTTATCGAAGATCAAACAATTTTAACACTGGTTTCGCAAACGAAAACTGTAGGAGATCACGCTAGTCTTACATCTGCGGAAACTGATTACATTCGGCGTAAAAGGCAATAATAGTGATGAAAACTATAAGAATTGATCACTGAAAATTGGTGATGCTGCCTAGTGATGTTCTGCTCTACCGGTAGCATCCGCCACTCACACAACTTCCCCAGAAAAGTAAGTGTTTGTTCCCAAACGCCGCAATAGCAATACTCCTGACGACGGCTACCAGTAAACAGTCGAGTCTGGATCAGACAATTCAGTGAACTGTTTCACGAGGAATGATTCACAACATCGGTGTACGACACAACGCCGTGCGCCACGCTGTTTACCCATTATACCATAAATGCCAAGAGGTTGAATGCTTGCAACTCTTAATTCATGAACTTACAAGGAAAGTATGCCATACTTAAGCCGCAACTTGCACAGCAAATGTACCATGCTTAGATCAGGTAGTTACGTGCAAGCTAAACAGTGTCTAAAGTATTACGTCCATGGAAGGCGTGTAATCCTGTACTCAGACAGATTGGAATGCCATGAAGAAATTATATACCTGTATTTACCGTGCTGGTAAACGATGGTTAACTAATGTACACTGGATGTACATAGCATGTTTAACATACATGCATATACGTGTGTGGCAAAATATAACTGGAATGTATACTGAAATGAACAAGGGGAACTTCGTAAAATGATATGCTATCACGGGTTCCCAGCCTTGTCTACCAAAAATGCGCTGGAAACAATGCATACAAAAATATTTGATTCCAACATGTGTTGAATTTGTATGCGCGCTATTTCAAATGTACTGAACTCAATTCCCTATATTTTTCATTGTTCCTTTAATCGTTTCCATCAGTATATTCAAAACATAACCAAATGGTTTACGATAAATATACGATGATTCACACGAAAGGTATTAAAACACGTACATGTATTATCATGGTAGGTATTGTAGGATTAAACAATATTATTATAAAGAGTGTTTGGTTTGACTACATGCTTCACAAAAAAGCAAATGGCTACACTATGTCTTCGTACAATTTCTTCATGTTTTAATTATTGCGGCACTCACACAGATATCAGTTTTGTCAGGTGACTCGATGAGATAAACATGTTATTTGACAAGAAAGCTAACTATCTTCTATGTACATGAGGTTGAACGCAGGCTAAAATTATCATAAATGTGCCTTAGGTATGTAGGTTTAGGAGAAACAATTGAGTGAGTAAGTGAGTATGGTTTTACACCGCTTTTAGTAATATTCCAGCAATATCACGGTGGGGGACACCAGAAATGGGCTTCACCTATTGTACCCATGTCGGGAATCGAACCCGGGTCTTCGGCGTGACGATCGAACGCTTTTACCACCAGGCTACCCAACCGCCCCAGAAACTGAAATCGTCAAGTTCTAAATTAAGACTTGAAGTATTTTTAACCGTGATAATCTACACTCTATTAATATGATAACTAATATCATAACTTTCTATAACACTTTGTTATATGCATGTAAGTGATGCTTAATAATGGAATTGATAGCAGAAAATGTTGCCTTCTTTCTCTATTTGTGTCGCTCCGTCTAAATCAAACTTTCAATCCCCAAATATGATTGTGGAACATTCCACATTCTTCAAGAATTTGACACCAGCCGTCATCTAGCGCCTGGCCATTTTTAAAAGTCTCCTTTGAAAAGTTTGGTTTATTTTTGCAACAAAACTACGCAAGCAATTTATTGATATCGTCCAAATACTGAGAATATTTATCTTTTCATGAGGAAACTGCTAGCTTAGGGGCGAAGGTATGCCCCTTGACCTTGATCAAAGTTATTCAAACAAGCAGGACGAGATTGATATCTTCTTAGTTGCTCACTTAAATCCTAATCCATAGGAATACCTTAAATCTGTGCGATGAGCTGTTTGTCGTGAAATTCCCCACTCTCGGGAAACTGAACGAATCAGGCTTGAAGATAGACACGTGAGTTTGGCATTGATCACACGGGGTAAATGATAATACGAGCACCCAAACATTAGCCGTGGTCAGTGTTTAACCCGCGATGTGTGGACTGAAACTGCTAAATGACTGAGCCAAGACGTTGTGTAAAGTCCAACAACAACTAGATTGATTGGTCAATGGATGATGTTGACAATGAGAGAAAGACGGGTTCAACTTAATCAATCTCATTGCTCCACAGGAAGTTCAAATCTCATCCAAATATTTGATGTTTTCATTAATCAATCAAACTAGTTGACCCCACAGTTAAATATTTAGGCAATTCATTATGACGTGTCATAATAAATATGGTTAATAAACATTAAACATTCATCCATTGGGACTAGGTTTTCTTCATTACTGATTTTACAAACCTACTCATGATTGTGTTGTATGCCGTAAACAATAATGCAATTACAACCAGAACATCAGAACATGATATTCGTCAATTAACATGTCTAAGGTTTTCATTTAGGTTTTCATTTAGGTTTTCATTTAGGTTTTCTAGTTGGTGAGTTTGGTGAAACGCCGCTTTCAACAGTCGTGTAGGTTGTTTTATTTTCTTTCTTTTCTTTGTGTGTGTGTATGGGGGGGGGGGGGCGAGACAGTGTAGGTAAAACTCATGATATAATGCTGACAAACCAGGGATCATATCAGAATGGGTGATTTATAGGATTTGAACCCCACGATCAGAGGATCTTAGCACGCACGTCTGTACAGCGTGGCCAACCATGTGTCCTTCAAGATGGAAACAGTGAGTGGATAGGTGTGTGGACATTATTTCCGTCGTATCGCGGTGCGTCAGCTCAGTGTGGGAGAAACGTCCACATTGACATATGTCTTCGACACTTACCACTTTGGTCGAACCAACGTGTTCGGCTATGGTACCGACAAACAATAAACCATTGTCAGGGCAAATCCGGAACACGGACCAACGATTCTGGCACTCTTAAAGGATAGATGGAAACGTATATAAAATAATAATTAATAGATCCATGTGTTGTTGTTTTCGATATCGAAGGGATCGATTGTTGTTTATTGGAGTAAGTATTGGGAAGTTTTTAATAAGCATGATTTAGGGATGAAAATAGTGTCATGTATTCGTTCTTGAAAGGAATAGTATAATAATAAATGTTATACGTTCTCACTGTGGTCAATATAAACATGAAAATTCGAGGTTGCTTATATTGTTTCAGAGTCTTTCTTGACGAACTTCGAAGTGTAACTATCGTCATTTATGTCATTATGTACTGATGAGTATTGTTGATTTTTTTACACGTTTACAAAGGTGTTCTCGCTAACCTGTAAAGACAAATAAACATTGCAAATTTCATGCATCTCTCAACTTCTTTCTACCTTTTTGCAAGTGTTTACAATCACTACGATTGCATAATGTTTCCTTCAACACATACGCATGCAATTCGGCTTCTTAAAATAAATATTGTATTTACACAACTATTTCACATGAAAACCCTTTTGTATTACCGGATATGGAGATTAAAACATGGATGACAAATATTCATCATAAAGAAAACAAGATATGATTCAGCCACTACTAGGATGCAAAAATACAGTTTTGGCAAGAACATCACCCCTATTGGTGCTTGAGCCCAGCAGATATTTCAGCAGAAATGATAACATTCAAATTATAAAAATCAGAAATGTTTCAAGATCAGATAAAAAGTTCCTCATCCTATGATGGTATCTTATTGTTTGCTTCTTAGCGACTGCTGGCATCTTCTCTCTCTTCAAAGAAGCTCCAAGCTGAAGCAGTAGCTGTTGACTCTGGCCCCCGATAGCGTGTTGGCACATACATGAGCACTATTTCTAGTAACGTGATACATTCTTTATAGATTCATTCTGGATTAAGTACTCGCTATTAGAAAACATAAACATTTTCATAATGCCTCGATCTGTACAATAATTTCAATCCTTTGGCCTTGAAAATAACAGGTAAAATTGTTTAGGCGTCCTGTAGTTTATTATGGAACATGTGTCACTTTATATGGTATTTCTATCGCCAACTCAACTACGTTTTAAATATAGACATTGGAAAATACATTAAATTTGTGAAAATAGCACTTAACATTTCATTTAGTATATTTGGTGCATTGATTATCATGTCACATATGCTGTAAAACTACAAATTTCTGGTTTCGGTTTTCAGTAAAGATGTTTTATACTTCCTAATAAATATGGTTTTGCTTCATCTATTCTGGTTCCTTTTATATTGTTTAAAGACAGTATCACTTTTGTGCTGTTAAGTCTTTTAATATGTAAAAGCATTACTATCGTTCCTGATATCTAGCACTGAAATCGACATTCTATAACAAAATAATCACTAAAAAGAAAAACCTTAAACATTCTACATTATAACTTTTACCATTAAACTTACATGGTTCACAGTTTTAAAGATATTCTTTGGTTTCCGAAATAGGTTGTTGCCACTTACTTTCGTAACGCTCTTTGTAAATGCACGGCTAAATGCACTGGGTATTCCATTACAATGAAACTCCAATGTTGGCGTCGTTTCTTATATTTCGTATGAAAGAAATGTTTCCGAGTGAAAACTTAAGTCAGAGTGATATACTCCAAATTATCGACATTTCACTCTCAGTCTGTGTGTGTACAATTTACACATGTTTGTCCGTTCATCTGTTTATAATTATGATTTATTCATGTTGATAATAGCAATCACCGTACAATTACGTCTGTTACAAATGACATTGTCATTTCGTATGCGTAGAACCATAACTGTCGGTCACGTATCTTACGAAGGTTAATCTCAATGCCACTCAATGGAAAATGCAGTTTTGCAGCAGTATTTCAAAACGTTTCATTGAATATGACATGATATTCATTTTTGTGTTTATTTTTATTTGTGCACCAAACAGAATGTATGAACTCATATAAAGGACACATTAATCGTGAATCATATGGGGTGATGTGGTGACTTTAACAAGACAAACAGCTTTTAAATTGTGCTAGAAAAGAAGGATCATAAAAAGGCGCCCTGTATCAGCCATATCGATGCTCTGCTCATGTTAGAGTTGTCGGGTTAATCCACTCTGCCGAGGGGCATCCTCATTGGCTGAAGGGAATATGCGACCTTGAATCAAAATCCCTCACACTTGGCAGATTTTCAAGGAAGGTAGTGGTTAGGTATTGATTCAAGTTCTTCAAAAAAACATCCGCCTTGTGAGACTCTCCTTTTAGACAAATCCCACAGACGTTACACATAATATAGCTTCGCAGATCAGCAAATCTCATCTTTATCTACTTCACATTTTGGAGATTTTGTGTAAATGAATAACTAGTAAACGCATTACGTTGATCTCACAATCATCTTTAGTAAAATATTAATGCGCTGTGTTAACATCTGCAAGTTTTGAATTATTTTTTCTTTAATTCTATATTCTTACTAAGTCCCTACAGCTATTCCTGTGAACATTTTACTTTCCGAATTTCACATTCTTAATAAGACCCAAAAGCGATTCTTGTGAACAACATATGGTTCCCTCTGCTCTTCTTCGTCGCCGTATGTCACGCACGGTAAACATATTAGAGCGACAACATTTGCAGTATACCTTACTGTAAGTATTGACACAGGCATTCGGTCCCGATCACACACGTTAGGCCATGTGACTAAAATATCATATCACGTGTGTTTATAAGAAATAAACGTACAAGAAGGGACCATATCATTTGCTCAAATGTACACATGTTGATGTTATGAACACTCTGACAGGCATTGCGTCTGCAAACAAAGAGGGTTCCTTTCGATTGCAAACTCTGTTTGATTTTGTATGATGCCAGCTACTTTGTTTGGTTGATAAACATATGTCAATTAATTACAAACATGCATAGTTTAGAAAGACACATTAATGTTTATCAAATGAATCATCAATTTGACATTGTTGAACTTTTTATATGGCTCGTTAGGTACATTAACACAGAGTAGACGTGCTTTGGTTTACTCAGATAAAAAACAACATGATATTTTAAGAAATGCAGCGCTCATAGTGTAAGTTAAAAACATGCACCGAATGAGTACACATGTACGATTTCTTGTGTTGTAAGTTATTTTAACTTCAACTGATATTTAAGTTTTATTACTTAATTCGTTTTTTAGTGCTGAAATATTGATATCGAGATGACGATGTTTGCAGCAAGTTCGAACGATCGGAATGCATATTCGCTATTCAAAGCGTGGGGATTCCAGAAGAGAATAAGAGCCCATTAGGTTATGTTTGTTGTATGAGACGACTAAATGGACCGAGTGATCAGAATAAATATGTGCATCTTCCTGGCCTTACGGCGTGGGGCGTTGTTCGTAATATCATTGGTTTATCTTGTCCAGACTCAATTATGTACAGGCAACTGTGTTATAGCAGGGATTACATTTACTGTGGCATAAAATAAGAAACGCACACAAACTATTTTATATCCTGATGCCAAAAGCAAAAGTACTGCTTGTAAAGTTTCTGTTATAGCTTTACTGGCACAGTGAACACAGTGAAAACATATTGTTCAGGTAACACACTGCAAGTCAACTGTTTGAAATTCAGGTTCGAATATGTTCCCAGCAAACCATACTTGTCATACCAGGCGGCTATTTGATCGGGTGGTCAACCTCGGTGACCTTTCTAATTGCATGTCGTCCTACCCAAACTCATGATGACAGTCTCTGGTTTGCCTGTTTCAGATTTGATTATTAACAGACTGATGTAACATAGCTTTAATATATTGCTGACTGCTGCGTTAAACAGCAAACAAACAAAACCAAAATATTAAAATCAGAAAGAATAAATAACAAACAAGGGGAAGAATGAGAACTTAGCCTAAAACTGGCATAGACATAACTACCATACTATCATAATGTGTGTTTCTCAAAGGAGTAGGAGCATGGCAGTCTCTTGAGAGATTGAGGATATATCCGTTTTTCAAATGCCAATTCTTTCGAAAAATATGCGTACTTAAGTTCGAAAGTTATAAATGTATCGAAGTTTACAGGTTTCATTTTTTTACATTATTAATATAAAGAAGTTTTGTAAAACATTGGGATACAAATAGCAGATTGCATCATGTCAGAAATACTCTGGCTCTCATCTTTGACATAATATATGCCTTATCGCAAATTATGAAACTAATACTAAACGTTAAAATGTTTTTCACTCAGATCTAGTCAATTTCGCAAGCATATTGACCTGACATTTTTTTAAAGCGGAGTTTGTAAATTCGACCCCAACGGTATTTAAAAGATAAAC
This sequence comes from Haliotis rufescens, assembly GCF_023055435.1. Classification (NCBI taxonomy): domain Eukaryota; kingdom Metazoa; phylum Mollusca; class Gastropoda; order Lepetellida; family Haliotidae; genus Haliotis; species Haliotis rufescens. Next base: position 50,188,025 of record NW_025963779.1, on the reverse strand, counting down.
AGATGCGCCCCTCGAAAATGTGCTAACATTAGAGATTCTCTGTCACTTATCCATTATTATTTAACTAATGTAATATTTTTTATTAATCTATCGCAAGGAAATATTAATCGATGATTGTCCGTTTGTCTTTATAGTTTTCGTTTTAAGAATGAACTCGTTTAATGCAGACAGAGTCTCTTTCTAACGTACAGCTAGTATATTCAAGGTAAGGTGATCGCCAATCAGAATGTTACCAATACTGGAGATGACTTGCAAGACGGGAGGAGTTATATTTCCCAACTCGAAGATATGCTTGATTCTATTTTGAAATGGCGTCTATTGGTGACAACATCTATATCATGAACTTTTTTATGTTTTTTGTTTTTGGTTGTTTTTGTATATCACGACAGCCTGTACATAATCGTACATAGTCTGGGAAAGACAAACAATTGGTTGATATTATGTGCAACGTCTCACTCAGTTGAATACACACAATCAGTCAAGTGAGCGAGTGTAACCACCGATCAATTGTAAGCGACATTTATGACATGGATAGGTAATTGGGGACCAGGTAGGTCCCGCGGGTACACTGAATAAGCATAACATTTAAAAGCATATTTAACTTCTCACAGCAAAAGGAAGTTGTTAATAGAAAGCATCTCTTGCTTCTGAATATCCCAGGTAAGTGTCAATGAAGTCAATAGATCTATTAAATATTTGAAAATGATTCCTACCTTTTAACAGCTTCTCCAGTTTGCTTGCTTTGTGTTTGTCTCCTTGTTTTGGGGTGGTTCTGAGCCATGCACGTGTGTTTTTCACGGTTGGTAGTGTTGTCGGAGTTCTGGCTATTGTAGTGTAGCGTCTACGTGGGGATTTCCTGGTCGGCCATGGAGTAAATGGGGTACGTTTAGTAGGAGGGTGGGTGATGGTAGTTCTCTTCGTCGTTGTCATCCTTGGTGTTGTAGGTGGAGTTGTGGGTCTCAGTGAACGGGCAGTCGTTGGTCTGTACCATCGTCGGGTCGATCGGGGTCGCTGCGGTTTCATTGTTCTTCCCCTAGGGCGAACGATTTTCCTTGTTGGTAATGGAGCGTTAGTGGTATATAGAATCATTCTGGGGGTTGTTGGTCTGGGTGTGAATGGTGATCCTCTGCTTCTTGGTTTATTTGGTCTTCTTGTGTTTGATTTCGTTGTAAACAGCTTTGGCGTAGATGTTGGCTTGAAGCGTCTTCTAATAGGACTTGGGGTAAATGGGGATGTTTTTCTGGGACGTTTTGTAGCCCTTTCGGGTTTCTTAGTGATCGTCGGCATGGTAACAGTAAATTGTACGGCTCCTGTCACGGTATAACCGGGTGTCACGTGTTTGTTGGTCTTCTTGGGCATATCAGGAATGTTATACTGAGTTACATAACTTTCTGTGGTTTTAGCACGCATTGTAACGGATTTCGATTCCTTGGTTGTCACATCAGTTGGCTGAGTACGTATCACTATTGTATCAGATTTCTTTGGCGCTGGTTGGTATTTCGGGCCATTGCAGTCGTCCCATCGAGAACCCTCCGGAACGCAGTTTTTAGCAGTATTACCCCAAATTTGACCAATAGGACATCTAGGCATGCCTAATGGCTGCCCGTAGTGACAAATGTAGTAGATAGAGCAATCGTTAGGATCTCTTACCCAGCGTATGGCATCCGTTCCTGGACAGGGGTACTCGGCACGTTTGGCATCAACAGTGCAGTAACATATGAACATGACAATCAGAGTCCACAGTGTCCTGTTAGAGAACTCCACAACCCCAGCACACCTCATCTTTCCAGCAAAATTGAAATCCAAATTTCAGTTCTTGGACACAACACCAGTTTACTATATCCAACTGATATTTAATCTTTGGTGAACGCAAGTCGGTTTTAGTCCAAGACGTAAGTCCAGTGGAGAGACTCAAGTGAAAACAGTTTCTGAGTATGATGATGCTCTTCCAAAACCGAAGTAGTGTTAGTAGGGGAAGAAGCACGTGGGTGCTCTCACGACGGCAGTTGTGCTTATGGTATGTTTCTGGTGAGCAACTGCTTTAAGAGGGCCCGTGAGCCCCTCACGCATTGATTGGTTGTCTTCCTGTGCGGTGTACACACTCTGTTTGCAGCACGTTACGACCCGATGTGTTGACGAAGTATCGACCACAAGGGAAAGCTTGCTTTCAAATGCCGCTTGTCTCTCAATAGTGCTTTAATCGGTAAATAAATACATGTGATCCGAAGCCAAACATACCTTTTTGCAAGCGCGGCAATCCTGACACACGGGACAGTAAAGTAAAGGATATAATTACTGAGGCTGCAAATCTAATTTCTAGCTGGAGCTTAGAACAGTAGCAATGGTGATCAAGATTAAATCTGAGGATTAAAATTTAAAAACTAAGGTTACCGAGCTATAAAAATATAATGGTTGCATGAGTGTTGGGGCGATTAGGAAGAAATCTATATTTGGCACATAGCCTAAATGTTCATAGGATCTGGTAGGCAGAGGATTCAGTCACTGGTTTAAGACAGGCTATCTGGACATAAATCCCCAAGGTCCTACTGTCCGACTTGCACGAAAACGTGATAAACACAGGGGATTTTTATAAACTTTTGCTTTCCACTGACCTTGTACAATTGAAGAATTTATCAGTGGATTATATATTACATGCGACCTCAGAAATAGTGATTTCCAGCACACGAGGGGTACAGTGATCAGTGCTATCAAAGTTATATTTTTAAGACCTGCACGTGTTGGACAGATATCATGAAGTAATTATATGTACGTTATATATTAGCGAGCAATATCAAGATAAAAAAGTCCTTGTGTACTTATAAAAGTTATTTATCGGATCATTTTAATGATACCGTTGAACTTGCTTCTTTATTCCTAATTATATTTTTGGTTTAGTTTATACTATAATTTAATGCTTCATTTATTCCGCTTACCAACTACATTGCAGGAACAAATGATATGAAATCCAACCACACATTTGTATTGCATCATTCAATGACATATAATCATCCGTCAAAAGAACATATTGGGAAACCAATCTGAAGAATTAATAATCAATTTGTTGTAGCCTAGTCATTCATTTCTGGTAGTCTGTAACTATTTTTCGTTGTAGTACTGTTCCAACTTTTTAAATTGATTGACATAAGTAAATGACTCTTAAATACACCAAACTTTGCAAAATGGCATGTTGTTTTTTATCGCACAAGACTTGAGCCAATAGAGATGGAATAGATGATTCTGGGAAATACTTTCTGTTTGTGACTGTCTCACGTTTAGTCAGTAAGGAGTAGGTATGACGGTACTGCTTTGTTGGTGTTACGTAACAGAAAAACGTGACAGAACAATGACTCACAGAGACAGCCAAAGGTGTTGCTCAACAAGTCAAGAATTACTACCATGTTCCAGGACATTTGGTTGTTTCTTAAGTAGTGTCGTCTTACTGCATGCCATGAATGCTGGAAACGTGGCGTTGTCGACACGTTCCTCCTGCCCATATCCCAGAGCTCATGCAGAATATTTACAGTGTTCTAATGAGAGTGGTGCTATAAATACGAGTTATTATATATAAACAAAAAAACATTTCCTCACTGCTTCAACACGTACACAGCGAGAACAACATATTTCTCTTCCATCATGTTTCTATTGTTTGTATTGAGCCTATAGCAAATTATTATCAGTGTCATATCATACTAGGGTGTTCATCCCGAATGTCGCTGTCTGTATATATGATTGTCTTAGATGAAGACGTATAACATGGACAGGAAATGAAGAACAACACTGACGTGGCCACCCTGTTCCCATGCTCTACCTAGTTCTAAAAGCCTTTTTCCTGTAAAAAAAGGTGTATCTACGATAAGGAATTCAAAGAATTGACAATACTGGTTCTAATTTAAATGAAGATTTCACAAGCTGTGGCATTCCAACAATCCTCATGTTTGTTCAGAAACTTTTTCTCAATAGCCAACAGTTGGCTATGGCTTGAAAATCTTTTTTGTTTGTTGTTGAAGGATACATATCCGTTTCTTACAGACAAGAAAAGAAACAACCACGTAAGGTTCCTTGTGACGTTTCCTTTTCCCCACAGTGGGAGAATTAACAGATAATGAACATGTTTCAAGTTTGGAGAATTATCTGAATAAATATTTTGTACAAATCAATATACGTAAGTATATATCATATTGCATTATGTAGACAGGTCATACCTTCATAGAGTAAACAGCTTGTTGGAATTAGTTTGTATGGGTCATAATTAGCATCATGTATTGTTATAGCTATTGTCACACATTACACCTTTGCTGCATGTCCGCGCCGCCGTGTTGTTCATGTTGCTCTTACTGTCAAATAATATTTAAACGCAACCTATATGCAGGCTTTTTTCAACAATTCTTAAAATCTTTAAAAAGAATGTCCTTCCTTCTGACATTTTTAGAATTTTAGATTGAATATGTTTGTTTGTTACCTTGGGAATATTTCAATTGTCTTAGCGAACAACAAACTATATTAACACTATACCATAAATGATGGTTGTGTCAGATCTTGCCATTAAAAAAATTATGTTTGACGATCTAATCTTCTGTGTTATGGCCGGTATTTTCCTACAAGATGTTTCCACACATATGTATGCCCTTTTAAAATTTTCGACGAATTACCATTTCTATTTTCTAGTATCCATGTATGATAATGACCTTTTTGTGTCACACTCTTGCTACGGTTGGGATATTCTACCCATACAACGCTTTAAAGACGATGATTTAATATTTTTTCAAATCCCTCACTAGCCTAAACAATAACATATCCCCATGCGCCTTCAAACTACTTGGCAAAGAGATAGAAGCTTAACTTTGAGGAAGCCACTTTTCGATACAAGCTTATTTGCCTCATTGCCATGCTTTTTTTGCTGTTTGTCATCCCCCATTCCTTTTCCCATCACTCACCCCCGGGACTGGTCTGTGTAAACAGACTGATTAGCTCGCGAATTTGAAGACCTCAGCGTACCCCCCCTCATTGAAAGTTTCTCTTCCGATTAATTGTAGCTTACCGTGTCATCAGTGGGGTCCTGCTCACTGATCTACGTAGGTGAAGTGACAGTCATCCTCGAGACACGGCGCAACACAAAGACCTGTACATGGAAAGCATCTTGAAAGTTCGCTTATTCCATACGTCAATGTTTAATTGGTGCAGTATATGTAATTTCAGCCATGTAGGTAATTCGTGAACAGCAGCACATAACAAATCCTACTGTTTTATAGAAGCTAGATTGGATAAGAACGTATGTTCGACCTCCCACATGAACTATTCTCACTTTAGAAAACTATTGACTATACCTGTTTATTCCTATTTTTTTCGTATTTAAAAAAGACCTTTAACGTAATAATTCGATATCCTAACGTTTGTAAAAACGCCTCCCAGGAAGAATTTCATTTTCTGAGTGCTGACTTAAACGTATGACGGATTATTGTTTTATTGGTAACTACATACAACGCCGCTAATGTTTGTCCATGTTGCAAACTATGTTTCGATTATCCTTATGGGGAAATCGTTATTCTGGATTCCAACGTGTCTTAATGCATTTTTCTTTACGGTTGTAATAGAATAATTGTAATCCACGGGTTAACAAAAGGCAAATCGTGTTTGCTTCATCTTTGAACAAGAGGCGATACCTTAGATTGTTTCAGGAGCATGATGCTAAGCCAAATCCATTTCCATGCACCTATGAAAAACTTAAAAACAATTATTGACTGAGATATTATATTTTCCGGAATTATATTCGCAATGTCATTTTGGCGTTTTAGATTTAAAACACAATCCCATGAATGGGTATGCTATTAATACTTGCCCTGGATTCCTGTCCTGAAGCTATAAAGGCACATTTTATAGCCGATAATTAAAGGCAGTAATGTTAACTGTTTGCATAAAAGATTGACTTCAAATCAAAGAAAATATTTAACTCATCCTGCCCGCAAAAAGAATTTGACAATTTTTCAGGGAATATGGAACGACACACCTAGATATGCAGTGAATTCTCTATTGAAGGCTGGGAGTTTAATTTGCAATTTGGAACAAGGGTCCTTCTGTTGTTGGTCTTTATTGCTTCATATTAATCCTGCTAAGACCGCATTTCATCCAAGGGACAGGTCAGTATGCAATGTGATCATTTTGTCGTTCCAAATTAAACTTATTTTTACTGGTGATTCATCGAGTGTTAATGCCCAAGTCACATTCAGACGCCTTTCATATCAAGTTTGAATTATCATATTTGAGATTTGTACACAAATCCATGTTTTACCCCCGGATACATGCATTCCACCTAACGAAATAGAAAATGGGCACCAAAGGAATTATTGTTGATATGAAAGGAAACATATGACAAGTTACAGTTACTCGTTAAAAGTCAAATGTGATTTTCAGATGCGTATAATGAACGCTCCCATGTACATTATACACGACTTACCGCGATGAAAGGGTTGTTCCCCATCGATCGTTTAATGAACTTGCTAAGGTCAATGGTAAATCATTCACATTCTTGATGGATGGAGATCCCACGTCTGCCATAAGTTTGTTCTCATGTAAATACTAAATGTTATAGTGTCTATATTCATTTGAACCCAATCAAATAATCCTATATTTAATCCGCCCTCCGTCGAATGCGACCGATGGCAAATAAAGTTTGTTTAAAGAGAAGAGGATTTGATTGTTCAGCTTCACGTGGGGAATGGACAAATCTCAAAATCATACACGTGGGTTGCTTTTTGTCATTTTATCATATGTAGAGTTAGCATGGAACGTTTGTACAAATGTCTGGCTGATTGTTGTTATGTAATGAGTTTATTTATATGAAAATGGGAAAACTTAGCAGTAGACATTCAGAGAGTGCAAAGTACCGAGAACGCATTCAACAATATGCCCAAATATGCCTAAAATTAACCGTCTTCGCTATTTTAAAAAAAACCGATTACGTATGCATATATTTTCAGATTCTTCAGAAATTGAAGTAACATTATGAAACAGTTTGAGTAACAATTGGTAGCAGGTGCGTTGCATATGCTGTAAATCTTTTTTCTATAACCATCTTGAGTCACAGCTGTGGCGGTTGTCGTATTCTGTTTGTGGACAAAGTATCTTACACTCAAGTCAATTGTATTATTATATTGTGTGATCTGATTAATGACATCAACCACAGATTGTCATGGCCCAAACTCGATCATTTACAAGCTTTCATATTTTTGAATCTGGTCGTCATTCGCTCAAATATTTGTCTTAAATCAATGGAACGTGTTTTATATTGATTATCCTATCTGCATCGGGATGTACTTACAGTGTGTATCGAAATTGCAGTCAGTAAACACTGTTACAATACACTTCTAGGACACACAGACGACTGTTGTCCTGTTCCGATGCAATATATACTGAAGCACCTGTCAACACTTGTCTGATTAATGCAGAAACAGTTAGGCTTCTTTTAAAACTGGTCACATTAAATAAGCAGCTGCTTGGTGCCTTCGCTGTGCTATTGTTCATGTACTAAAAAGGAAGCTTGTTTTTTAATCTGATCAGAAGAACTGCCAAGTTGCGTAACCGGCATTTGAATGGGACGTTGAATTGACAGTTCGTGATGGTCACCTTGCAACGTGAATGAGACTCATAGTTGCTTGAAAACATTTGCATTTATACAAGGAACCGGACCGAGTTCATTCCTTCTTTGCTGTTAATGTATTTCTTGGCAAAATAAAAGACAACTCTGTGCATTTGGCAGTTGTGAGCGTGAAAGTTTACATGCTTGTCACTAGTCATTTGTCTGCATACATGTATTTTGATATTGTATCCGCAGAGTTTGACATTCATACAGATTACTAAAATGGATCATTTTTAACGGACTGTTCTCCGAAAAGAAAGATTTCATGATGTTTATTTAGAATTTCATGTTATGCTTCTGGGTTTTCAATATAAAGTATGAATGCACCATTTTAATTTGTTAAAAATAAAAGAGTTCAGAAATAGAAAATGTGCCTCCTAAAAAGTCAACACTACTCAGATATACAGTGTTTGGGAACGGAGATAATCGTATCCAAATACAACAAAATACAACAGCCAAAAAAGAAATTAAACCTAAATGCCGTGAACTGTCTCTGAGCGCCAATGTCAAAGGGGATTTAATTTCCTCGTGTTGGTGTGAAGCATGTGCGCGTCCTGAAGACCACAGGGGAAATGCCTGTGGGTTAGTCTGTTTGACTGTCCCCAGCCTCAGCTGCATCACCCTGCTTTCACAGCGAAGGGGGATGAGTGTCGTCTTTGGCACCACATCAAACTGAGTAAGTGAACTTGCTTTCCTAGGTCAACATACTTGGTCATCATACCTATTTGGTAATTGATAATAACGAAATAGTATGGCCATTGTTGTTATGCAATTTAGATACTCTGACACTTTTCGTGTGGTTTTATAATCCAGCTTTAGAAAATAATTACGTATTGCTATTAACTTATCTATTAAAGGATCTCCTATGACGTTAGCTTAAACTTTGGGTCTAATATATTCGTATTTAGTCAGTGGTATGTGGTCAACTGTACAGTTTAACAATTAAAACCAGTAAAAATTCAAGTATTACAAAAAAATTATTGATTCAGTTTATTCAGTAGATCCCTCTTATCTCGACACGATAAATTTCAATGAAAGAAGTCATGTTTTGGCGAGGTGTCATAAAAGAATTAACGATAACACCTCGAATACCTAATTGTTTACAAGGTATTGCGATAATAGTTTTGTTACGAGTCTTTTTTATGATATTTCGCACTCTGTCGCTCTCTCCATATTTGTCCATATATGTAAATATCTATATGAATCACCATGGACAAATGTTCATGATGAACCAAATGCTCCTAGACTGACACATTTCTACCTATTGACCCGCTATTATTTACTATATTGCCATTTCAGATTTCTCATCGCAGCTGAGCGTAATAGAGTAACATTCAGAGCAGCTGGCTTTGTTTCCAAGCAATAGAAACAAGAATTTGGACAAAGAGAAGGCTGATGTACACGGAGATTTACAAAGCGTTGTGAAACGTTTAGCTAGAAAAAGGGACCATGTTTTCACTAACTGATCGAAATAAAACATTGTTAAGGATTATCGTCATTTTCACCACTTTGCTATTTCAAGCTGATACTCAAAGAACAATGATACTTTTTTATCAAGCAAATGTGTACATTTGTGTATTGTTCTCAGGTATGAATGCGAGGTATAAAAATGATTATATGAAAATTATTATCAAAAAGGGGCTATATGAATAATGATCGGTCGAAGAGAAAATGCTTAAATTTCAAGACGTTTCTTTAACTCTTCCCTTTAAATATGTGTTGCTCGTTGATAAATCAGAAGGTGACCTTTAAAATGATTGTGTAACTTACAAGAAGGTTACGCGCGTTGCACATGATAAAGTTTGTAGGACCTTGAAGATCCTAAAAAAGAAGTTTTGAAACATTTCTAAGAGCATATCTAAAACGTTCATGTTGGCTTTGGTAAATTAATGTTAATGCATTATTTCAAAAATAGATCTGCTTAACATCCTCTTGTGGTAATCAGCAGCTAAGTGCAACATGATAGGTGGGTGTAATCGCTTCATCAGAGTATGTAGAATGTAAAAATAAAATTTGAAGGGCATTGCGATTGCAGTTTGCTTGCAAACTATCAGTTAAAGCCAGGGGTAGTATGTGATAATACCTTGCAATGTGTTGTTGTTTCATAAGTGTTGTTTGATTACAACATTGTGGCGTACATAACATGTAACTGAGAGTTCCATCATCCTGCCCTGGTACCCAACCGTTTAGAAGACTAATCCATGGCACATCCATAACACATTGCATGATTTTTAGACAAATATTCATTTACGCTAAATGAGTTATTATTTGCTCTTGATTTTGGTATGCAGTTATTAACTTAGTGATTGGTATTTGACCTCACTGAAGGTAATTTCCGGATGATTATATACAGGTACACCATCGGCTTCTATGACAACGAAGACCGTAAACGTCGAGACCTGTAATACAGTTCACTTTATCCATAGATCATATATCTACATTTGATGAAGAGGATTGTTTTCTTTACGATACTATCGCTTGTAATTAAATAATTATTGAGGCCATTAGATGAAGTCAAACACTGAAGTATAATCAATCTTACTGTTATTATGATTTTAATTTACTGTCAACTAAAATAGTATTGTGTAAAAATATCATTTGTTTGAGGTCAATGCGTATGACGTCTTTCAACTAAAATGAAGCAAGAAATTATGATAATTTGGACAGTTGTAAAAATTACGTCGAGGGTACACAAAATCTGCCATTTTGCAACATGAAATGAAAACTTGTCGGAATTTTAAGCCAGGGTTGACACAGGTGAGAGAAGCATTGATTCTGGCCTGTGTCTGAACTCAGTGCCCTGGCCATCAAATCAAACGTCATTGTCATCAAACATAAAACAGAGTTACCAGCTTTGAAGAATCTGGCGATGTCATTACCGAAACAGCAACAAACACAGAGCGACCGAAGACTTCATGTCACATATCACACAACGGGTAATCAATAGGCACGTCTTTTCAAATGGCTACAATTCAGTCTATCCAGTCGTTAATTCAAAGGCATGGAAAGAGAAAACTGGAAACATACCATTACCTATTACAACAATGACAGCGCACGACGATCAAATATAGCTTATTGCATTGACGGTGTTGTTGAACCACTCACAAGAGCATTCTGTTACATTCAAAGGGCCCCTTTCTTCATACGCAAGGGATTAACAGATTCGACCGTTAGGCCTTTTGGTTCTTAAAAAATGGGTTTAAGGAGATCTGCAGGCAGCCCCAAACACACGAGCAGTCATCACCGTCTTTGAATCAAGCAGGATTTTCTGGTTTGTCTTAAATATAGTATTCGAGGAATTACGTAGATTTATAGTTTTAAAGTGCACGTTTATACAATGTCAAATACCAAAATCAGAAAGGTGGCGAACCATTGTATATAATCGAAGAGCAACAAACAAATAAAAAGAAAGTAATGTGTCAAGTTCAATATGATTCTTATAATGTTATGTCCAAGGTCGGGTAAATATTTCATTCATATTTATTGTATCGAATAAGGAGTTGGAAGAACATCTTAATCGTCTCCAGAACATATAACACTTTTACTCCAAAACAATATCCGCTATTCAATGCCAAGGGTAACCGAATACTTGTGAAGGAGCAAGCAGTTCATGTCAAATAGTATTGGTTATTAAAAAGCATCTGAAATATTATTCCTTTTCAAACGTGGCAACGACATATCAGTCCTGTTTTTTAAAGAGAGATTGTCTCATCCATTTGGGAATCTTGTTGCGTTGAATCATGTCCACGGGATATACTTTCATCAATTTCAGATTCCTCTTCTAAAGCACATGTCGACACTCATTTATTGAAAGTTTGTATCTGTTCTGTGCATATATGTTTGGTCCGTTCCTGGGTTCGCTCTCATACACATGTTCAAAACATCCCAACATCTTCGTTTTGCACATATTTATTATTGTTTTTTTCTGTATATCAGGTCATAATCTTGACTTCCCTTTTTAGTATCATTCTATGGGTGTTCCAATTTACATTATAAATGCTATGTAAATGCTTTAAGTAACTTATGTGGCAACGCAGATTGGACCTGTTAGCAAAGAAATCAACGTATTTGAAGCAGTTTAATATTTAATAAGGGTGAATACTCTATAAGAATGCTTATTGAGTTGCGATAACGCGTGCCTTATGTATTTCACTACATTGTGTTTAGCTAAAATAACAAATTAAAATTTTGACATAGTGGCATGCTTTTAAACAATACATATATTTCTTTACAACAGAATTACCATTCTCTAGTGCATAACTTATTTTAATCGATATGCGCCTGAATTCATTCTCGTTGAATGACCACATACTTTTTTATGATATTATTATATCGATGAATCTATGACAGAGAGCAATATTTTAAATGAAGCATTGTCTATTTTTATTACCAAATAAAGTCTTTAAAAAAAACTCATATACAGCAATGTTTCTCGACATGTTGTTTACAAAACAAAAAAGTGAATAAGAATCAATTCCGAAATATGGTACAAACTATTTTTTTCTTCACATCGTCTTGTTCGATAAGTTTCTCATAAAAAATGTGACAGTTTCCACGAAAACATTTCACAACTTAATGTAACTCTTAGAATACATTTCTTCCTTGTGATTGTTGTTTGCATTGCGTGTAAGGTAAATTAAAGCTTCTTTCGTTTTTACCGTTTATGGATCTTTCTTGGTAAAGTTTTGTCCATGATTGTTTAATTGGTTGTGTCAGTCATATATTCTTTGTTGTTAAAGTAATAAGTATTTGTCGTATTAACAATATAACAAATAACTCATAACATCCATATTCGCCTTGCACACCTTCACACCAATCTGACACTACATGTATATGACATGTTTCCAGGAATCATGCCATTACTTGCATATCCAGCATGCAAGCTGACCGCGATCAATACGAGGTCTTAGATATAAATGCAAACATAAAGACATCAATGTCCGACCTTGCATACTAAACGTTCATCCCTGTGAATGTCTCAGGAATATTGTATGCCCTTGGTATCAATTTGTCTGGTCAACAGTGAGGTGTGGGGTCAGTGTGGTCTCCTTGGCCTTGTGGTGACATTTCGACAGTTATAACACTCAGCTTATAACTTGCACACATGAAACTCGCAACGTGCCAGGGACATATACGGTCAGTGGGATTTAATGGGTTTCTTGATTAATGTAAAGTCATTTTGGAGCAGACAGTCTTCAGTTTCTTATACGCAAATGTTTTGGTCAACATGCCCAACTTTATACGTTCATTTTTATTTTTTGTAAAAGTGGCTTATATTTTATTCATACTATGATGTTTCTACGACCTGCTATTTTAACTTATCTATGCAATTTCTGTTTTGGAGCATTCATTCGTTATTGGTTTATTTCAGCCAAAGCTGCTTTTAACATTTAAATTACAGGGCATGTGCTGTGGCAATATATTTTTTTATGATAATACAAATATCCCGATGATGTTAAAGTCAAGTTTCATAAAATTAGTTTTTTTACCTGTTCCACGTGAAACACCTCTTACGTCAACGCTTTTTATGCCTTATGAACTAATATGTCAGACAGTGAAAGTAATTCAAGGGGAAAATGATGACCTCAAATTTTCTCTGTAGCTATAACGGGGTCTAATCTGTTTCATCATGGGCACCTAACACGTGACTGCCAAATCAAGCCAACAATTATTAATGTTGGCTGAGCAAACATGACGAACATTCTGCAATACCATACGCTTCAGTAAATATCATTGCGGACGGACAGTGTGTTTGTCTTTACAGAATTAGCATGTCTGGACTGCAGGGAAATATCTAAGATTGTTTATGGGATGTTAATATAGTGATCGATCGCACATGTCCAAAAATAACCTAAGCCTAACAGGCAGTGACTACGCATTGAAAATTTTCCTTTGATAAACGTAGATAGTGTGTTGTTTGAAACATAAACTGACGTCCAAAAGAAACTTTACCAGAGTTTGAAATCACTCGTGCTCAAAAACAACAAAACATACATGCATGAAGTAAAGTGTATTGTGAAGATCAATATATCAACAAATCAACACTGAAAAGGACAATCATACCGCGACCGAGAATGACGTCAGAGCCCCCCAAAGTTGGGTGGGGTACAAAACTCGAGCTTTCAGAATCATGGACAATAGGCAGAGTACATAAACAATCGCTCACGTTCAATAACAAGTCATTAGTAGCGTGTGTGACCACCAAATGCCTCAATACACGCAAAAACTCTTCGACGCACAGAAAAAGTCAGTCGTCTGATGAGGTCACGTGGAATTTGACGCCATTATTCTTGGAGGGCCAAGATCAGTTCTTGCCGGTTGGCTGGAAAGTGTGGTCGTTGTCGAACACGACGATCCATCAAGTCCCAGAGGTGTTCTATGGGGGACATGTCGGGTGAGCGTGCAGGCCACGGCAGGGCGTTGACGTTGTTGGCTGCGAGGAAGTTAGTGACAATTCTGGCTGTATGGGCTCTAGCGTTGTCATGCTGATAAATGACACCACGTGGCTGCTGTTGGAGAAATGGTAGGACAACTGGGCGAAGAATGTTATCCATGTACCGCTGAGCTGTCAAGTTTCCGTCAACGATGACCAGCGGTGTCCTCTCCTGCCCACGGATCCCTCCCCACACCATGACACTCCCTCCACCATACGACTTCCTGCACGCAACACGCCGCCGTTCGTTCACCCCTTCGGCGGTAAACACGGTGTCTTCCATCAGCCCTAAACATACAGAATGGACTTTCGTCAGTGAAGACAACCCTCTGCCAGTCACGTCGTTGCCAACGTCGTACAGTCCGGGCCCATCTCAATCGCAGACGACGATGTTGCGCTGTCAATAGCTGTCCTCTGTATGGTCTAAAAGCCCTGATTCCATGAGCCCTGAGTCTCCTGGCCACTGTCTGTCGACTAACTCCTGTGACCTAAGGCATTTGTCGCCGATGACGTCACTGTCAGGAAGCGATTTCGGAGGTGCAAGGTACGCAAGTACCGGTCATCATGGGGCGTGGTCACCCTGGGACTGCCTGTTCTTGGCCTGTCAGCGGTCCGCCCTGTCTGTCTGTAACGTTGCATCAAGTTGGTAACGGCAACACGGGAGCAACCGAAGGTTCGTGCAATATGGGCGTGGGTGGCTCCCATCTGTACCATACCCAAGGCTCGTTCACGTTGTTCGACTGTGAGTCGTGGCATTTCTTTTATGTGTTTTTTATCACTGTGGATGTCTGACTTGCCGCACGTGCATTTGCAGTTGTCGGTGGTGCACGTGTTTTTCACTTTTTCGCGTGTTATCTCGCAAACATGTTACAGGCGATTAACATTTTCTGCATACACTATTGTTGTATTTAGATTATGTGTTTTAGATAGACTTCATCGGAAAAAAATTATACTTTGAAATTTATATTTTCAGTTGGTAAGTTTTTTTTGGACGTCAGTTTATAAGCATTTCTTATTCATTTATCTATCTTTGTGGCATATATACGTGAAAACATTGTGCAATTCAGTTCCTTTTATATGCCAGATATTTCATATACTTAAAACATTTTGGTTGAGGTGAGGTGAGGTGAAATGGGGTTTAACGTTGCGTCCAAGATTATTGCACTTATATAGCGACGTGCATGCACGTGTGTGTGGCTGCTTGTACTAGTCCGGACTGATGCCGATTAATAGTGCTGGCTCACTGAGATACCATGCCGCAGTTTAACGCGAATATCCCACTCAGACACAGTATACTGACTCCGAGACAACCAGTCCTTGTTTTAGCCCCTTTAAGCCAAGCACCAGACAGGGTAACAACAAGTTAACGTCTTTTGGTATGACGCTGCCGGGGATCGATTCCCGAGCCTTCCGCTCTCCGGGCGGACGCTCTACCACTAGACCAGGGAGGCGATCTTTTGGTTGAGACAATGGTGAGATAACAGCATATAACGGTTAACGTTTTACAAGTAATGGCATTGGAAGTGACGTGTTTAGTCACATACGTTAAAAACGTAAGGCAAATTTCAAACATTCTACTCAAATTATAAAATTATTCAGTGATAGCTGTCACAGGTTTCTGAATTCGTGAACGGCCATTACTCATAAAGAAACATACTGGATTGTGTAAATATAATGGTATTGCTAATCTTATTGTAATGAGTCAAGAACACTTTCTTGAATTGTTCCCAACACAATGTTTTCTTAACATACATCTATTTATTTATAATCTCAACCGTAGAAATAATTCAGGGGACATACAAAACGTCATACAAGGGGTACAAATAATGTGCAGAAGTGTAACCTAAGAATTACATGCTCATATTTCTTTTATTTATTTCTATTTACTGGACAAATCTTTAAACGAGCACAAGCATTTTAAGAACGCAGAGTTGGCAAAGATGTGTCCATCAAGGGGTCAATTAATCTTACCCTGTGACCCTCTTGTGTGGTCGTTAATAATGATCTGTCCATGTCGCGTACTTTACAAATGTTTGTGTATAATCAAAAACAATCAGATGCCTCATCCGAGACCCCAGAGTACTCATATCCATTTTTTTTATTTTGTGGTTAAGGATTTAAATCCTCTTATGACTGAAACGCAATGAACACTTTAACAAATATATGACTGATATTTGAATATCTTTTTTGCTGTATGTAAACATATACAAGACTTTGAAGAGTCACTCATAGTGTCTTTTTGTTGTTGATTATATTTGACGATTTATATCATTACTGTTAACAGATTGATTTGGTATCGTTCGGTTTTCTTGTACTGCACACTTTTGAAAGACAAACCGGCAACTTTCGGCAGAAGATTGACACAAACAGTTTACAGAATCTAGAGTGCTCTGTGTTGATGTGTCAGCCATCCAGCGTGGTCTTCTAAACAATTTTGAACAGGTGGGTTTAGGTCTCAAGGACCGTTTATACATAGGGTTAATAATCCAATACATGTACATTTAACTGTATATTTTGGCAAGACTGGACAAAACATTGAATCTGGTACCCTATCTTTTTTCAACTTATCTTCAATATTCAGAAGCAGAAAATTAATATTCGTGGATTTGTGACTTTTTATCGCTTCAAAGAGGGAACAAGTTACTTTAAGACACGTTATTTAACACTTCATTTTAATACAAAGAAACGAGGTGGTAACAAAAAAGCCCACCAGTGAAAAACAGGAATCTTGTATTTCAATCGGGAAAATTATGTTGTTCAGTAAATATACCCCACTATTCCATTACCACTTCGGGAACGTATTTCTGCTTTAAAATCGAAAGTTTATATTTACCATTACCCAATAACCTTCTCATTCACAGCAATTAGATAAGGTAACACAAGATGCATATCCTTTCTATCGGTTGAATATAAACAGGTTCATGATTGGCATGCTGACCGCAAACACATGCCTGTTTGTTGACCAGATTAAGACCAAGGTTACTTACATCTTTCAGGAGAGATTTTGTATCCTCACTCCAAATGGTCAAGCAAGGACACTCTTTGAGGTCGCCGCCTGCTTCTTGTTAGTATTAGCACCTGCCTCTGTCTAAATTGATGCGCCTGGGTCGAATTATCAAATTCCAGAAACTCGGCGATACTTGTCCATCAAATGACCATATGAGAGGAATGTCTGTATGTTGACCAACAGCCAAAGGTCGTATAAGTCCACAGAACTTCTTTCATAGAAATTATTGATTGATTCCGGAGATGTTGTTATTCTTCATCATTTTTTTGTAAATACGACTACAGAAGCTATGGTAAAGAATATGAATTCTTATTTAGCAACAATGACTATTCCATTAAGTTTAAGGTTTGTCCTACTTTTTCAAGTGTTTATGTTTTGCCTGGGCAGGGCTCCATCTTTAAAGAGTATGTGGGTTGGTCAGCATTGTGATCATTGAGCACTTACAGAGACATGGAGAAAATGGACGACGTTTTGGTATGAGATTTCTGAATGTTACACGCCAAGATTGACCTCAGCTCCCCTTATCAGCATAAAATAAATATTGATTTCGAAAATTGGAAAATGGAACTTTGCATTGTAAACTTGACCATGAAATTCAAAACATTATGGTAGTTTGTTTTCAGAATATTGTCATAAAATCTAGTGTTTGAGTTCAATATTAACCATATATAAATTGTGTCTGTTAAAGTAAATAGATGGCTCCTTTTATAGCTCAGTTGTCGATTTAAGATTCAAACTTGTTTTGCATAAACAAAAACATTTGTCGATAACTTTTTCACAACAAATATCTGCTATGAAGTGTTGATCAAATATTCCATATTGGTTTATTGTTTCTCTGCAAAAGATATTAAAATGTTATAGGAACTATCACCTTCCCTGGAATTCATTATACGGGATGGTGTGTGAAATGGATCACAGTGATAATGTTTACGCTATTTCATAAATGAAAACATGAACTTTACATGAGAAATGTCAAATAACTATTTGACACTTTCAGATGAGTAATATTGAAGCCTATAATATGCATTCAGACATGTAATACGTCATTGTTTTATAAAGTGCATACCACATACAGAACCTGGGCTTTTACTGTTGGAATGAATGCATATTTTGAATACAAAACCCTCTGGTAAGGTTATCAAAAATATATAATTTCTGCACTTCTGCAGGACTACTTAAGTTGAACATATTTATATACCAGAACCATAATTTCATCTGAAATTATTAAATACACTTCATAATTTCATCTGAAATTATTAAATACACTTCAAATAAATAGTATATTGATATAAGAATACTTCATTTAGATTACAAGAATCTATCCATAACAGTTGTTGGGAATGTGGTGCAGATATAAGGAAATAGCATCGTGAAATGCTGACCACAAAAAGGGAATTTCGGCTGCTGTTGTCGATTGATATAAATCTCAATAGCCCGTACACAAGTATTAGCAATGTACATCCATTATATCAATGTTATGGTACTAGAAAACTCTAAATCATACAATGCAGAATGAGACTCAATTGCAGTGACCAATACGAAGTTTGATCGTTTTGTTGTTATTGATTCTTAGTGTAGTTGTGGGCATTAGTACGAAGATAATCTTCATTATCTATTTCAATGTAAGAAAATATACGGATATAAGATCAAATTGTTTCTTTTATCTAAAACCGTGTTGTTTGGAAATACAACTGCCATCTGAAGCAAATATTGGACTAATAGAATCTGTTCATGCATATTTTACCTGAACAAAACGACTTGAAAGCCTTTAAAGTATGTTAGACTTTTATGTAAATTTTATCATCCACTGTGTGTTGTGATATATTATATAAATATTCCTGTATCGGAGGGGTCGTCAAATAGGCATTGCGCCTGTTGACCAGTCCATTCTGAAGAAAATAAAACATTGCTTAAGCCACTTAAGTGTTTATCTATGAAAGTTGCATTTGGTTGACATATAAGTTTTCAGTTGACACGAGAGGATGACACAGATATAATTGTATTTCCCTTGGCGTCAACCTGGTCAAGGATATAGGTAACATTCGTAGATAACAAATACATACATCTGGTCTTAAACTGTTACTATCTCAAATAAAACATGTATGTGTCAAACAGAAGGAAAGGACCTAGGCATCTAACGAGGATCCCGTGTAACGAAAACATGGCCAGTCAGACACAAGCAAGTCCACAGTGTCTCCAAGATGCCCGGGGGTAATGTGGCTATTGACACAGACTTTTGTCGGGGAGGGTCAAGCCCTCAGGTCTTCCTGAAGGCGTCGAGGTATGCTATCTCAAGGATTAGATGTGCTTGGTGTTTGATTACTAGAAACACCTTTTTAATGAAATGTAAACATGGTAATTAGCATTCCGCGTTAGGAGATTGTGGAATCTTATCTTGAGGATGTGATTCTTAGTAATTGTATATTCATGTAGCGTTGCATTTACAGAATACTCTTTAAGGTTATACCCAAGAATGGTCAGTTTGTACATTCAGAAAGACTTGATGTATGTTTGTGAGACGTAACAGACACTCACACAATGTAGGAGATTGACAGGCGGGGTATATATGCCGGGATCCGCATTTTTACAATGCTCAAATAACAAAAGAAGCTAATTAGAATTAATAACTCTTTTCTCATTACTTTGAAAACATACAACAAACACTTACTGTTCTTGACTTTTCTCATCTTCTTATGATGAAAAGGGGTACTTTTTAACAATATATTAAAACAGCTAATATCACAGGAAATTGTCATGAAACTGCACTGAGATATACTCACTGCGCCATGAATTCCTTGTGGCTTTGTCACCCTTCCTGCTACTTTTGGCGTTCCAATGAAACAACCATTGTATTTCTATATTTTCATGTCACCTTATGTTAGATATGCGGAATAGCGAATTGTTGTTTTCTTGTTTTAGAGCTTCGGCTTTGATATCGCTATGAAAGATTTTGACGAATATTCTTACACTGCCTTCTAAAGCCATGCAAAGCCTATGGATGATAAATTTATCAGTTCTTTCCGCAAGTACAGGATGCCAGCATTGTCTCTGTAACTCAGAGTCAGAATAAAGCGCGGCGCCGGGCAAATATTGTGTTTGTTATGATTCTGTTTAGAGTATGATTGACTGTCCAGATCCGTGTTATGCTCACGGCTGAGAATGTCAGTAATGGTTTTGCTGGTACGTACTGATATAATAATGAACATAACAGCACGGCTTGGTTTATGCTTATTATGAAATACTGTAGTTTCGATAACAGCTGAATAGGATATTATTGCTGGATTTAAAACATTTCGAGAAACATCAAGTGATTTATCTCTCACTTGAAAAGTATTCCCCTGTCCCAAAATGTATATTACCCTATTATCTCAATTTTGTGTTCAATGCATGAATAAATGAATAAACATTATCTATTTTTCCATTTTCGTATCGTACTTCACATAGAAACAGAGGTGATAGGTAAAAACTACCAGTCACTGAACCATGAAGTATCTGTATTGAAACAGAAGTTATAATGATAAGTGGTCATAATGAACACGAATTTCATAATAATCAATTAAACAAAAGTCATACATTTATGCGTGTCAAACTCCAGTCAGATCTGGAGGAATGACATAGCTAAAAGCTGAGGTATCAGACACCCTTTCCTTCCAGCAAAGTCAGAGATAAACGGAGATAGTCTTTAAGACAGCCCAGGATTTGGCAGCTGCTTGTTAAGGTCTAATCGGCAGATCATAAATGAAAGGAGCTGTTTTCCTTACTACCTGGAGGCGTTGCCTTTACACCCATGTAGGTAAACGGTGAGAGTCGAGGGGAAATACTGGGTTAAAATTTGGCCATATATGTTGTAATTTAGCTGCCAGCGGAAAGCAGGAAAGATGGAAAGCTGCCCATTAAATGAAAAAAAGTAGGTTAGTTTTTGTTTTGATGGCCATAGAAAATCCTCTAGGCGGTCCTGGAAGAAAGCTCGGGGCGTAATAACCGCTCCTACACTACCTTAATGGTTATATTTCCCACCCTTGTATTTGCTGAATTTATCGCTCAAGCACGATATTGCGTGGAACAGATTAGAGATTTTCGTCATCAGACATATTGACCAGTTTCGTATTTGCATGAGATTTATTCCATACAAACTTCAGGAATGCAACGCCCAGTTCTAGAGCCATGTTGAGAAATAGTCATGATTGGAGAAGATATCATTTCACAAGAGACAGTTGCCGCACATGGATTACTAAATCGTTGCAATGTGTCCTTTGACAGCTACCGAAATGTGTTGAATATGATATGAAAGATTCAAAGCTTAACGAGACAATATTAGTTGAGCTGTTTTCGAGGAATCTCTTCAGGATTGTTAGTAACAAATCTATAGCTTATTCTTAGCGATACAGCTATAAATCAAATCAACAACAATTTAATCAAAAGAATACTATGACGTAGACGAAAGTAAAATTTACATTGTTTGTTTGCAACAAACAGATCGCGAGACACATTCTTTACTTGCATGATGCTTCTAAAGTCTATGGATATGAAACTGTCACGATCGGGCTTAAACATTGCGCAACGTCAGTGTGGCGGTTTTACGACCCTATTTACACCGTAGTAACAAGACTCAAGGTCAGGCGTACCCGTTGACTTTTACAACATCTCCTAACGATACACAACACATCAGCGTCAAGAGAATCAGTTGGATTTTATTGGATAACAGAATGACTAGGATCACCAGTCCTGTGACAAGATGAGACTGTTTATCTAGTAATTACGTTGTTAAAATATTAACTTGAACTTCAATCATGTCAAAGAAATACTTGTCAGAAATGCATCATTTACTGACTAATAATCCAGCATCAAATTTTGATTTGTGTACTAGTATTAATAATCGAACATTTTAACTGACTAATGACACACTGTATTATCGAGATGTTTATTGGTATTTGTGTATCATTTATGTTTATTGGTATAATGGACACGGGTAAATATAAAAATACTACAGATAATAATAAAACGATGGTGTGCTTGACGGTTATGAAGAGTTTAGAATAACGCATCAAGTACAGATAAATATTGCCATTAAAATTTAGAAACAGCTGCTACATGTATACATCTGCGTATGCTTGGTCGTAGACTCACATTTAGTCTCTGAAATTTTATATTACACAATATCCTTCTTGACTCTTAAAGTAAAAAAAATTCCCTTGGCTACGCTAGACCTGGCTAGACTTGCTTTTGTATGCGTTTCCAGAGTAATTTTTTTTCTCATAAAATAAATTTATTCCACGGTCATGATGCAGGACTAGCTTGGTCGCAATGATATATAATTAGTTCCATTCCATTATTCTTGTGCAATCAAAAAATAGCTTTTTCAGCTATTTAAAGAATATTTATATATTTTATTTTATGCAAACTTCGCGTACCACTTCATAAAAAAAATACATTTTGTTATTGCAACCTTTACAACAATTATCTCAATATTCAAATATTCAAAAAACACATCGTTGACTTTTGTCATGTAACAGTAGAGGAAAGCAGAAACGTTTTCCTGATTTACATTTTACAATGTTGAGGATGCTGTACTTCAGCCTGCATCCACTTCTGTACAGCAGCCCAGTCTGCAACTTCTTTTTAAAACAATAGGATCAAACACCTAGAGCAGAAATATTTGGTCCAGACCGAAGGTGGCCCAGTCTTCACCATTACCTGGTCCAGTCAACACAGTGAACAATAGGGCTGCTCAAACTAGGAACTTGGAGAAATGATACAAATAGTTTTTCTTCGGGAAATCCTGATGATAGGAAATAGATACCTTTCAACGATTTAGCACCCGTTGACCATTTACTGTTTATTTAATGTTGTTTAAATCCCTATTTTGGGTAGTTAACTTAGACATTTGACCTATTCGCGCTGTCACCATAACAGCGCTAATTGACACAGCTATGGACTCGCTACGTTGCCAAATAAATGTAATTGTCATCACCTTTGAGATTATTTTTGTATTTCCTGTTTTCAGAGTGGCTATTTGTTTTGATTTGTCCTGTTTGAAGAAACAAACTGTAAAATTATCCTATTCACTTTCACACTCAATCTCTAGATCTTAAAGAATGGTTATGGATCCAAATACTTTAATTATCCTATTTCCGAGATGAATAAATGTTGTATACAAACATGTTAAAAGGCTGCTTGACATAGATTTGTTAACTTTGGTCAAAGAAATGTGGAATGACCTCTGCTTCTGGCAATATCTTCATATCCAGTTCCTGTTTCAGTTTGTAAACTAATACAAAGATCAATGACCATCGCACGTGACAATATTGTTCGAGTTAAAAAGCGTCACCCTAAATTTTAGTTCTGTTTTTACCCCGTTACGATGACAGAAAGATGGTTTATGCCTGCGTCTAAGAAATGTAGTAGTAAAAACAACTTTTGGTTCTTTCTAGAGCTTAGAGAGTCAGCTTAAGCTTTTGTCATTGTTTGATTTCACCAATATGAGAATCCCTACCCCCGGGACTCTATCCTCGTGGGTTGGTTGAGGAGCAGGTGTCTTATAGAGTACACTAAGGTCATATGGTCTATTCATCTGGTTCAATTCTAACGTAAAGATGTAGACATTTGTCATATGTGAAACGTGTATTTACAACCTTACTGACGACACGTCTAAAATGGGCTTATCTAAAGCTTGTATTTGGCGTGCATCTGTAACAGTAATGTAAGACCTTTTAGGCACATAAAATCCCGTTAGTAGAAATACACAAGTCTATATGATTAACTGCATCCTCTAACACCATTTGATTGTATTATACACGGTCGAGTTTCCTTTTTTCCTCCATGGGGAAGACTGTTCACCATAGAACGCCCCAAATAACGTCATCGCAGCGACAGCCTTGTTTTCTTTAATGTTTAATCCTTCACACTACATGCAATGTATGTGAATACTTTATCCTGAGCAATGTAGGATGTGGTTGCTTCCGCCAAGTCAGTAACTTCCACTGCATATTCGGGACTTTCTTACCAGGCATATGTGACTTACAGGAATAGTTCTTGTCATGTACGGCGCCACGAATTACGCCAAAGGTGCAACAGGTTGCTTTTAAAGAAACAACTGCTTGTAAAAGACAACAAAGTGTCTCAAACAACTTTATAAATAGGATACAACAGTGGTTTGATTTACTTTCTACTTCTCCTTTCCGTAGAAATACCAATGTTACTGCACTCGTTAAATAATTGTTTGTGGTATCTAACCATAGAAAGAAGCGTGCATTACAACTAGGGGTTGTTGACTCAACATAAAACATGTTCTCAAAACTCCAGCTTTGCGTTTGTATTTAACACTGCTAGGAGAACCGAAGTGCAGAAAAATCGAGTTTCACATTCGGATTATAATGTCTTCTTCCGCTCAGCACAGCTTTGCACGGGAAATGAAAAGTGGGCATTCACAAACACACCCCACGGAGAAGGTAGTTTTCATATATCGTTATGAAAGTAGTGTCAAACTGTAAGAGCCGATTCCTGTATTCTGTGCACGTGTCTGAGAACCAGACAGAGAAATATAAACAATATGCTCTGTTCCGTTTGGCCGTTAGACATATTGCAGATTGTATCTCGCTTTAAAATGTTGGCTTTAGGAAATACATGGATATGTAACATGAATTAGAAATTATGCTCTGAATATTGTCGAAAACTAAAAGAAATGTCAACCGTGAAGATGTAGCATATTGAGACGTTTCTTTTGTCGCTCTTCATTTTGTCAATGAAAGAAACAGAAGAGCACTTGCATGAAAGTATGAACTAATTCAAATCCTCACACAGCACATGCTAGGCTTTGTATTCATGATCTGAGGACTCATATTTCACAATTCTAAAATAACTGTACTAAAATGGGATTTTCATAGAACAAAATGTTAAGAAAGGAATAAGAAATGACGAAAATAATCTCTCTTGAAAATATATCCGGACAAAACTATCATGAACGAAGATCTCAATGTCAGATGTTTATTATGTCAAGTTGTGTTAAGGAGGAACCTGATATTTTTAAATATTCAATAATTGAATATACATTATCAAACGAGGTTCATAACATTACTAAGAGAAACAAAATGAGAAAAATAACACGATCATCGATATTTCTACTGTTTATCAAAATACAATTATAGCTTCCTTCCTTTTATCTCGGGGGGGACACCTGATATTTTGCAAAAAAAATAACAAAATAACTAAGAAGCAGAGCTCTACTCTTCAATTGGGATATGTGACAGAGCATGACCTTCGGAGAAACAATGTGAACAAACTCGAGTGTACACAGAAGATTCCGTGTGTGTAGGTAAATCCCCTCAAAGACGCAAAGTCTTTGTTCAGATGTAACAGGTAGGTATGACGTTATTCCCTTCAACACAAACATGTTGAAAGCACGATTTCAAATCACAATGATTACTGCAAGGGAAACACTTTGTTATGAAGTGATATACATTCTTTTAAATGGAAATATGAATGTATCTAACCGTTCTTTAAAACGAATTTAGAACTTGAAGTGCTAAATAAGGATAACTTATATGGAAGAACAACTTCTTTATTACACACAGGAACGATGTTTCGAGTATTATGAGAAGCATATATACAAGTATGAGGTAGAGTGTATACAGTTGAATAGATTATAGGTTCGAAATTTATATTTTGCTGGTTAATTCTACGAATGAGTTTTATTAGCCTAAAATCCAATAAAGGTCAAACCTTTTTTTTGGTCGAAAATCGATCTTTTGCAAAGGATGTAAATGTCATTTTTAGCAATCTCACTGTAAATACGAACATACTATACGGCATTAGAATGCCAGAGTGTTTGCATACTGTGCTTATTTTAAAGAGCCAATGTCGTTGGGATATAATTTACATTGTTCAAATAAGGAAATATCAATAGTGCATACACTGGTTTCGGCCTATAATGGTGTTTTCACTGCTATAAAAACAAACTCTCGGTGCATTTAAAGTCTCTCGAGAGGTGTCAAATGTGCGCTCAATAATATAGTTCGATAATAGGAGATTCTGACTCCGGAAAATATGGACTTTTCTTCATAATGTGAGCATAAACATTTGACATGACAAGAAACAGGAAAGCTTTATTAAAGAAGAAAAACAAGGATTTCTTTGGAGATGCATTTTTCCACACGATAGCAAGTAACGATAACTGAAAAGGTCCTCATATCAAAACACTTGCTATGTATGTGATCACTGAATTCTTTGAAAATGCCAGGAAGGGCATACACAGCGCTGTAATCTTCTGTCAACTAAGAAGCAAGTGGTCATTGTGAATTCTTGCCGTGGTGCCATCATTTCAAGGTCGGCTATGAAGAGAGGAAGGAAACATTTAAACCTATGTATTTAATGTCGGGATTAGATACATCCACCGACTTTTACGATAGAGGGGGACAACTTTCTTCTGATGTTGTGTTTAACAAGATTAGATCAGAGCCCAGCAGACGTCTTTTTCTATATTTGATGTGGATGGACATGAAGGTTTTTAATGCTGGTGGTTACTTTTTTCTTCTGTTTATTTAATTACTTCAACAAGTCTTGAAGTGTGCGTGTGTTACTCATAGCGAGACAATGCAAAATATAATCACATTACAGTCATTTGGTTTGAGTATTTGCATTGTTTCTCACTGAATGTTTATTAAAAAAATATGCCGATGAGACACAAGTGTGAGTTGGGTAACATTGTAATGACTCAAAAGTGCCAATCATTGATAGAATAATAAGAAAACACCACTGCATGTTTATTTAGAGCCGCTATCATCTAATTGCTCAAAAAGGCCTGTCAATATTTACTATGATCCGTTTGTCGGTTAAGCTTGGGCAGTTAATGATTTGTGATGGGGGTGAAAGGGTTCTGAAGAGATTTTCAAAAATGTGCAAATCCCTCCATCAATAGTGCATTCATTTTCGTCATTTCAACACGTTTTCATTAACATTGACGGCTAAGTCATCACAACAGCACCCACAATGTAAGGATACTGATCACATGTATGCAATGCATTATTATTCAAAGAAAACATTGGCATCACGAGT
Organism: Haliotis rufescens; assembly: GCF_023055435.1. Lineage (NCBI taxonomy): Eukaryota > Metazoa > Mollusca > Gastropoda > Lepetellida > Haliotidae > Haliotis > Haliotis rufescens. The sequence continues at coordinate 50,160,902 of NW_025963779.1, read as the reverse complement.
ACAAGGACACTCATCAGAAAAGCAGTTTGTTTTGAGGATTCAGTAAAAAGAGGACATATTGGGTAAGTGAATGATATGGGTTTAACACAACTAGGAACATTACCTAAGTTATATCACGGCGTGTTAGTTTAAAATTGGGGTATATCAAATTTGATGTGAGTGAAAAACGTTGACCATGTAGGTGATATCCAAGACCTGGGACATGATCCAGCCAAAGACTGCACCCCATTAACACTGGATCCTGACACATCTATTGGACGCCTCTCCGCACAGCTAATTGTAGCGTCTAAGATGTGTGTCACTTTTTGCGTTCTGAGAAAGCTCAATTGATGATTTTCATTGTAATGTATCGGAAGATCACTGTGTGACCTTGGCAACCAATCCGTTTATTCAACAAGGGATTTGCAGCTGGTCATGCGTCCAACAGCATACATGCACACAAAATGTGACACGTGGAATCTACATATATGTCTCATTATGGCAACATTGATAGTATTTAATTGGGTATATTGCTATTGAATCACAGTATATTTTTTTTATACAATAGCGCTTCGTGCATGTTCCTGGTTTATTTGGTTTTTCTTTGGAATATTATATAATTGTAACGCTGAAGGGTTCAGCTCCCCAAATGGGTACAAGGTGTATCGCCCATTTCTGACATCTAGACACCCCGTGTGCATGTTGTTTAAATCTGTTCTTTACATAACTTCGTCTGATATAGAAGCTATATTAGGCAGCACACCATTGATTAGGAGCAATAATATCTTGTTAAACAATGACTGAAATGTTTGGGGGATTTTGAACAGGCCTGGAGTATGCCATATTCCCAAAGGGTAAACACGTGAATCGCCCGGAATACATGTTGACATTGACAAAGAGTCAAAAAGCCTCCCACTGTTTGAAAAGTGGACATTAATAATTTTGTCCCTGATTCGTTCACCGCGTGTGAAGTTAATGCAATTTTTGTTTATTTTTCTTAAAGTGCCTATAACTCATTTACATCAATACTATTGATATTACTTAATCAGCTTAAAGAATACGTGGGACAATATCACTTTAACAAATAGGTATCTAGCAACCTCTGCTACATACATACATACATACATACATACATACATACATACATACATACATACATGCATGCATGCATGCATGCATGCATGCATACATACATACATACATACATACATACATACATACATACATACATACATACATACATACATACATACATACAATTGACAAATACCATTTATCAAAATAGACATGTGGTGAGGTGTGTCGTTTACTGTCGTAGACCTTGAACCCGTTTTCCTGCCTCACTGGTGCGAATAGGGAGACAATGAAGAAACGTCTGTAGGTCTGCTATTGTTATTCTTGGAGTCATGCGAGCTTTTAAGACGCACATGAGTATCAGTCCGTTCTCGAAAAACAATTTATCAAATTGCAAACACCAAGGGTGCGTCCGCATGTCTTTCGAAACTGCGTCCCGTGTCTGTATCCGTGTAAATTGGATAAATACTAAAATAACCTTAAATGCTAAACGTTTTTTTTCAGTTTTTACAATTACTTATCGGTGACCATCACCATCGCAAAATGATGTTGTGTAGGTCTCATTTTGTTTCTTCTTTCGCATTTACCAGGTAATGATTTTTAACGAGTTACACACAAAGTGCCACTATCTACTTCAAAGATTACAATTCACATTAAAACATTTAGTCATGCTCTCTCAACATGTGAAACCGTTAAAAACCTTTACCAATTCCCAACCTTCTAGCTATGTAAATGTTTCAGAGTAAGTTGACGTATGCGCTTAGTGACTAGCACCAGTGACGTCAGCAAAGATAGATCATCCCAATCAGCCGCAAGTTGGCGACAGATAAATAAACACAGACACAAGCTGGATCGTTAAGTCACTGTTCCATCGCAGCATTTTCCAGCACCCCACGTCATTCCTTTCTTCTCTTGCCTTCAACGTCATTTCTTCTTATTGATTTGTGCAGAGCCATTCAGTCGACCAGTTGAAAATTCGAAGAGTTTCAAAAAGGTTCTTTTCTTTAAATATTTGATTAAGAAACTTAAACTAAAAAAGCTTCGCATGACGTGTTAATCTACTTAAACACATTTTTGGTGGTCTGCGTCTTCATGTGAACCAATCAGGATCTGGTTTTCATAAAGTACAACGTCATTATTGGTATTTGTCACCTGAATTGAATGTTGAAGGGCATTGTTACCCGTCAACAATTAACAATACACTTTGTTCGAATCGTTTGATCTCCATGTGTTCATTAAAACAGGCAATGTACAAAATTCGACAGTTCAAAAGTGAACTTAATAAATTAGTGTAATATATCTACGTTTCATCATCCTAAACTCGGAAGTGACAGTCTTTTACCGCTTAATCCCTGTCACAAGACCATTTCTTCCCATAAGTGTATTTGTGACGTGTATATATTTTTATTAACTTCTTTGGGACCACAGAAGCATGATATTACATGAAGTCGAATGGAAATGTTACGAAACTTTAAGAACTTGGATGCCTTTGAACATGGATGTATTGTAAGTACTTTGTGATATATGGATGTGTATGAATAAGTTACAGTTGTAACAGCAATGATGAATACTATTTCATCGAGACAATACCTGCAAAAACATTTGTACATATAATTTATAAACCGCACCATATACCTGACTTAGTTTCGTTTATATCAAACTATGAAAACATTATGTGTTCAAAATATCATTTCTTATTAATTATCCATAAAGCGTTATATAATCATGACTACATAAGTATAGAGTCAACCGTAGATCCAGTACTGATGTCGATGATTTTGTCATATCTATATTTAATATCTCTCTTACCATGGCATTATGCATAGTATAACAATGCAGTGCAGATGCAGCTCCAGATGGTGACACCAGTGGGATGAGCTTACACATCCAAATACACACATGTGCCATTGCACTTAATCAAGCCTGTTGACATTTTATGATTTCGCCCCATCAATGTGATGGGAAAATTAAAAGTTCATCTAACAGTGAAACCCTTACAGATCACCTATCGTCTTTGATAGTTACATTCACACCGAAATGCCCAGAGATTGGAAGCAAATAGCTTTCCCAGCGGAAATGTGCTTGGGAACATTTTGAGTTTTTGAAAGGCGAGCAGCGTTTCAAGTTCCAACTAATTGAATATTTCGTTTATTTGTCGTATCTGGTGAGTCCCTTCTGAAAGGAATGAGTTAAAAATAGATTTTGTCGCTTCCACTTATAGACCAGTAAAATAGCCCCTTCCTTCATTTAAAACGTTTAAACACCACGACACCAGCAACTACACGAAGCATTGTGGAGGCATCGAAAGTTTCCCTTCCTTCTGTGTGTGTACGCAATGCACTTAATGTAATGAACAAATAAAAAACTTCGTTTGATTGCAGTAGGCCACGTTGATGCATTTGATTTAAACCCCCAACTACAAAGGAGCTAGTTTTTAGACGTTCACGCCAAACTGTTAAGACGGAAATTCTAAGCAAAGTATCTAGTCTGTTTGGTTAATTCAGTCATGCACACGTTGTGCTGTCATGGGGGGATATTTCTTTCAGCAACGCAAACGCATTAACGCGGGGTTACGTCAAGTCGGATGGAACTTAGAATTAGCTATAACCTTTAACATAATATAACTTAGAACCTTTGACAAGAAATGAAATCAAACTTTTTCCATGTTCAGCTGAGTGATTCATTTATAGGTACATGTAGCTACATGTTTGAGGTCGATGTTGACGTGTTTTTAGCTTTTTAAGCCAATGAAATGTATAGTTCAAACAATACACATATTTGCTATTTGGGTTATGAAAGAACACATATCATTTATAACATTTTCGCATTTACAACGGTTTTTATGAGTATGGCGAGAACTATCAAAATATGATAAATATTATCAAGTTCATATAAATTTAGACCTTGTGGCAATATATGCTAATGGTTTACACCGTTCTTTGTAATTAATGCAAACATTATGCATAATGTTTGTTTGTAACACGTGGAACTGTTTAAGTAGCTCACAGACTGAGTCTCATCAAATGCTGGAGTGTACAATCAGTAGAAAATAATCGATTGAATCAACAACCATAGGTCGCTACGTACGTGCTGTCGGTTAGGTTTTCTTCCCTCACAGAAAACAATACCTATACCTGTTATAGATATTTAGCAATGTTTAACAGCTATAAATAATTATCCACACACGTTTCTCTACTAACGTATACCTTTTAGAGCACATAATATAAAAAAATATTATTCATGCTAATTAATGTTAACGAAAAGCCAAGATACTTAATGACAGTTCTCAGGGACCGTCATTATATTGGGAGGGGTAGGGGGGGAGGGGGGGTGTCTATGAGTTTTATGGAGACTGGATATGTTAAGCTACATGTGCAAAACCAGATATCAAAACTGTGAGCCTAAATATTTATTTTTTATTATAAAAAACCCATCTTGCGACAATCTATTTATTGTGGCAGTATACTTGTGGCAGACAAATATCCTTTTCCCCGAAGTATATTAATTATTTACTAGGTCGATATCTTTTGGGGATAAAATCCCAGCCTCCATCGCCCCCAAAATATCGAATGGTCTGTCCCTTACGTCTTATTCTCCGAGTGTGATTTGTCATCTTTTGGTTCCCGACTGCGCATCCCGATGAAAGAACATGTCACTCAGTATTTGTCTTCTTCATCACCAATCTAGCTGATGTTACATTAATATGTCATTTTAGTCCTCTCATCATATCTCTTAAGAGTATTGTTAAAGTTTAATTCTAGCAATTCGAATCGATTAATTATGCTCACTAACAACAACCTTTTCAGAGATGTATTGTTCATACAAGTTATTACTTTTGCGAGTTGTCTATTTCAGTACTTATGTATTTTCTATTATGCTCTGATCAAACATTTGAAGTCCTTACATATATCCTGGTTTTATGTATATGTGTGTCGCCTCTTTTTCTGTGTTCTTGTGCAGGTCACCTTTTAATTTATGATTAAATCTTGGTAATTCAAATGTCACAGAGATGGTGTTGAACAAATTGTACCAGCTAATCGTCTAAGACAGAACAACGAAGCAAGAATTTTATGTCGTAATTTCTGCCTTTGCCAAGTTCAACATGTAGATATTGCGCCAGTAAATACCCACTGTTAAAATCCTTCTGCATATATGGTTGAAGGTACCGTGAAATCTCTGAACATGTATTGCCATGGACTTAAACAACACAAAATCCTTTGGTGTGGGATTCACACTATCTCGTTTTGTTAAACAGCACTTTTTCACCAAACACGTTTATCACATCCCATGACGGACGCATCAAAACGATCTTTAACGTGAATGGATTAAGTATCATTTTTGCTATATGCTTAATGATATACCTGATGAAGAACCAAGAAGGGGTCATGATATTTGGCTACCGGATTTTATTGTATATAGAATTACCGTTTAGTTCCAGGTTAGGATGTGCTTTTTTTCCTTTAATCGTCCCTGCAAAATCCTTATCTGTACTCTGGGCCATCATCGGCTCTCCTGCTACGGAGATAAGTCCATATGACTTCTAGTTCGCGGGATTTCAGTTTTTACACATTGTATAAACTCATTTACTGCCACTGATGATTATCATTTCGCTCTGATTCTATTTACGCATTAGAGACAATTATAATGTCCAATGCAATTCCGTATTTTGACTTATACGATATGTTACCGTGTGTTTAGGTGAAGATTTATTTTGCTTGTGCATGTGTTTGTGACGGGTGGCACCGGTGGGGTAGGATACGCTCACCTATTTACAAATACCTGGAATCATCACTTTTAAATAGTGATTTATAAACGCGTGCTTTTGAAACGTACGAAATAGACTCTGCTTCTAGATTCCTTATGATTTTGGAAATAGATTTTGTCGCTTTTTATTTTAGATACATATACAAATGGAATCTTTCACAAGAATTATTATGAAACAAATGTAGGTATATGTATTGAATAAGATAGCGCAAGTTGTGATACTATACTATATATAAGTAGTGAGTGAGTTGGGTTTAAAGCCGCTTTTAACAGTATTCAAGTTATATCACGGCGTATATATAAGCAGTAGAAGTGTAGATGGGTAATAACTTTATATAAGAAGTAGCAGCTTATTTTGGCAATAGCTTTATATATAAGTAGTAGAAGTGTAAATAGGTAATAACTTTATATATAAGTAACAGAAGTGTAGATAGGTAATAACGTAAATACTACCTATAAGTAGTAGAAGTGTAGATAGGTTATAGTCTTATGCATAAGTAGTAGAAGTGTAGCTAGGTAATAACTTTATATATAAGTTGTAGAAGTGAAGCTAGGTAATAACTTTATATATAAGTTGTAGAAGTGTAGCTAGGTAATAACTTTATATATAAGTTGTAGAAGTGTAGCTAGGTAATAACTTTATATAAGAAGAAGCAACTTATTTAGGTAATAGTGAGTGAGTAAGTGAGTGAGTTGGGTTTAACGCCGCTTTTGACATTATTACAGTAAAATCACGGCGTGTCAGCTTAATGTGGGAGGAAAGTCCTATGTGATGCAGGTCTCAGACGTTTACCACTTCGGTGAAACCCACGAGCACGGGTATGACAAACCTAGAACATAATCGGGGCGATCCGGGATTCGAACCCACAATCATAAGTTTCTGGCGTGCTCAAGGGACGCAACGCTGCACAGCGAAACGCGACGCCTTAGACGACTGGGCCACCCGTGCCCCCTACTTGTCTGCTTATATACATATTTCTCCATACAGAAACTACAGTGGAAATCAGAAATCCTGATATATCCTAATTGCATTTCCACAAACCAACTGAATGACATATCTATAATGTCACGCTGGCATTTATCATTCAACAAGTGTCTGTTGAATTATACATGATAGTAGACAGTAGATTAAGGCATATGTAGTACATGGTGAATGTCTTACCGCAATATAGTTCCAACACAACTCGTATTTACTACTTAACAATGAACTACTCAGATGTCATTTCCAAGGATTAGAACTTAATTAAAAACGAATACTACCACAGGCATCTTCTTCTATAACGAGAATATATATATGGGTGTCAAAACAATGCATAAAGTCAGAGTCAGTTGTTTTGAAGTTATGGCAGAATCTTGAAGACCCTTATCCATGGACATTGATCTGAAACTAACAATGGAGCAAGAGATTAGACGTAGACAAGCGTAGGTGTTTACAGTGGTCAAATTTACCTTTACTGCCGAAGTAATCGCAATGTTAAAAAAGTGACATTTGGCTCCTTGGCGTCACCTTAAAGAGAAACAGACACGTGAAATAAAAGGGTAATATGTCCAAGCATTTGGCTAATCCATCTGTTTCCATAGTTTCACTAGCAATTTGACACCGAAGATGTTTTTTACAGATAGACAGAGTGTCGAGTATTTGAAACACTACTCTGTGACCAATGAGTCGATATATTGGTGGAAATGAGGCCAATAGCAGCAGACTTGGTTAGGGTTTAGCTGCTTGGTGTGAAAGTCTTGAAATTGGTGTGTTTCAAGTACTGGTATCGGCTTCTCAGCCACACAAAACAGAATGCATGTTTGAGCACCCTCAAGTTTGCATTGATTAGAGCTGTTCCAGGATTTTGAAATGGAGGCAAGGTACAATTATTGATATTTCTAGATGAATTAATGAAAGAGAACTTCATAATCTTTCTGTAGCTCGTTCCTTTTCTTGATTGTGCCAGATGTTCACCTTCTTTTTACGAACACAAACAAATATTATCCCTTGAAAGTAATTTTGGCATTTCGGTAAAAAGACGCTGTCCTGGCTTCCGTTTTTTTTCTATGAATGCCACATGTTGTCGATTAATCAATATTAGTCATGTTACTGGACTATGTTTGTAAGTGAAGTACATGAAAACACTTGCTCTTTTGTTCATATGAAGGAAATGATATTTCTTTAAAGCTATGAATTATAAGTTTGAATAACATGAAATGCAATGCTTCATTTTGTCTATCACCGATAACCGTCTTAATAATAAAGAAACTTCTTATTCTACTGTTGATCAACAGTTCTTTCACAGCCTGACAGGTCTCTTTTACGCGCCACATTTAAAGCTAACACATATTCCGTTAAATAGATACATCACCTTAATAACTATCATATAACTATGGGGTTTCTGCGTGATTGTTTCTTCTGCTCAATCAATGACACTGCTTGATCAAACGTCCAAGTATGATAGTTCTAAGCCAGCCGTGAGGTTCCATCCGCAAGTGCTACACTGTTGAATGTTACTGTAGGATCGTCGCTTTTCCCAAAAATACTGACCTGGTAACACAAGTGGCCCAGTTGTCTGAGCTGCCGCGATTCCATTTGCAGGCCTGCATGGAACCTCTGAAACCATAGTTTCGAATTTCTGATTGGGCCTGATCATGTTGCTAGGTTTCGTCAACGCACGCACGGAAACGTCAAATACCGTGCGTGCGTGCGTGCATGCGTGCACGTTTACTGTCGTAGACCTTGAACCCTAGGACAATGGTCTCTTCTTCTCCAGGAAAGTGTCAGGGTCACTGATGTCCAGTGTGTCCGTTTTCCTGCCTCACTGGTGCGAATAGGGAGACGATGAAGAAATGTCTATAAGTCTGTTTTCTGTTATTCTGGGAGTCATGCGAGCATTTAAGACGCACATGAGTATCAGTCCGTCCTCGAAAAACAATATATCAAATTGCAAACACCAAATGTGCGTCCGCATGTCTTTCGAAACTGCGTCCCGTGTCTGTATCCGTGTAAATTGGATAAATACTAAAATAACTTTCAATGCAAAACGCCTTTTTTCTAGTTTTAAAAATTATTTATCGGTGACCATCACCATCGCATATTGATGTTATGTAAGCCTCATTTTGTTTGTTCTAACGCATTTACCAGGTTATGATTTTTAACGAGTTACACACAAAGTGCCACTATCTACTTCAAAGATTTCAATTCACATTAAAACATTTAGTCTTGCTCTCTCAACCTGTGAAACCGTTAAAAACTTTTACCAATTTCCAATCTTCTAGCTATGTACATTTTCAGAGTAAGTTGACGTATGCACTTAGTGACTAGCACCAGTGACGTCAGCAAAGATAGATCAACCCAATCAGCCGCAAGTTGGCGACAGATAAATAAACACAGACACAAGCTGGATCGTTAAGTCACTGTTCGAATTTTTTATTCGGCCTGATCATGTCGCTGGGTTTTGTCAATGCACGCACGGAAACGTCAAATACCGTGCGTGTGCGTGTGCGTGTGCGTGTGCGTGTGTGTGTGCGCGCGCGTGCGTGCCCGTACATACGTACACACACACACACACAGCCCGTACATACGCGCGCGCGCGCACACACACACACACACACACACACACACACACACACACACACACACACACACACACACACACACACACACACACACACACACACACACACACACACACACACACACACACACACACACACACACATACATACATACGGGGCGGTCGGGTAGCCTAGTGGTTAAAGCGTTCGCTCGTCACGCCGAAGACCCGGTTTCGATTCCCGACATAAGTACAATGTGTGAAGCCCATTTCTGGTGTCCCCCGCCGTGATATTGCTGGAATATTGTTAAAAGCGGCGTAAAACCATACTCACTCACTCACTCACTCACACATACATACATACATACATACATACATACATACATACATACATACATACATACATACATACATACATTCATACATACACACATACATACATACATACACACACAGAGACACACACACACCCAGACACACACACACACACACACACACACACACACACACACACACACACACACACACACACACACACACACATACATACATACATACATACTTACATACATTATTACTATATATAATAACTATAAACTCGTTAAAATCTGTGACATATGTAAGTTCTTACATATAAGAACTTCCTACAGAGTCAAGGTAATAAAACACAAATGTGTAGACGGTCGCACTTTTAAAGGGAATGTTTATATCCCAGGGTACAGCTAGTGTCAATCATAAATTCGTTATGATTGATATTCAGAATATTCAAATTTTCTAGACAAGTGACAGCAGGAATATATAGGATTATATATTCTAAGCATCTTTATTCAAAAATATAATTTGTTCAAATGAACAAATTCACGATCCAGAGAATGCAGTTCCGTAACAGTGATCTAATGTTGATTTATCAAGGAAACGAGCACATTAAGTGTTAGCTTTGATGATCACTAGTCACGTGTTTACAACAGTGTCAACAAATCACGCGAATGTACTGAGTTTTATGTAATCTCTGCAAGGATGTGTCGGGGTGAGGGCTTGCCAGTGTCTTCCTGTACCCCACGCCGGAGGGAGCCGGGGCCGGGCCGGGGGGAGGTACTGAGTTGACCCTCGTGGCCATTAAGGGCGATTACGTGACATCATGCAAACAAACACACACACACACACACACACACACACACACACACACACACACACACACACACACACACACACACACACACACACACATACATACATACATACATATATACTTACATACATTATTACTATATATAATAACTGTATACTCGTTAAAATCTGTGACATATATAAGTTCTTACATATAAGAACTTCCTACAGAGTCAAGGTTTACATCCCCAGGGTACCTGTACCTGTACCTGTTATTCTACAATCAATAGAACGCAATACGTGATGCTCAGATTAACAGAGACTTAAAAGAGTACAGGAATTTCGAACGCGCTTCAACCTGCAGGGAACAATATTTAGAACGGGGATCTAGAATAACGCGTCTCGGCATTTGCATAAAGAAAACATAACACATTCAACATGGTGATAATTTATGTTAACTACGTGATGTCAACGGTTATGTGTCTCCAAGTGCCCTTTTATCAATTGCGTTATGAATTTTAATCTTGTTTGAAACAAACCTCTAGCTATTTTTAATCCGCTTCAATCGTTAAATGCGTAGGACTTATGACATAACAATGTTGATTCTTGGAAAGCGTAAATATAGGAGGCAATGTTGGTAATGTGGTTCATATTCCAATTCAGATAGGAGAAGAGTTTCGAGTTGACTGGTGTCTTGGGTGATGCTTTGTGGTTGGTTTCTTTACGTACCGTATTCGACATAGTAAGCGCCCAGTGCGCTCTCAAAATTAGAAAAAAGGGGGCTCTTATTAGAATATAGTTTGGTAAGAAAAAAACAGAGCTGAAAGATTGGTAATATTGTGGTTTATGCTGATAGCCTAATATGATACAAAAGAGAAGTCTGTGCGTATTTTACACGACATATATATTTTCAATAATTAACATGTCCATAATTAATGGTGCATATAACACACGAATGAGTATTATGCACGAATAAATAAGTCTTGTGTACACCGATCAATCGGAAGGGGTGCTAATTGGGATTGTTCACCAGTCAGTATATTAGCAAATATCGGCGTGGGCGCTTATTACGTCGAATACGGTAATAGCTTATCACATCAACATGAAATATCAGTGATGAATTAAACAATCATGCAGGATCACTTCTACACAAATCACACACATTCTACAATTCTTTCGAATCCAGTACATGTAACAGCCTATATAGAATAGCTAAGCGATAAATCGCAAAGAAAAATGAAGAACGAAGCGTGGTTTATTTCACGATAAAACACTATTCTATCATGACATCATTTCTGGAGATTTAAACATGCGCTCTCAACTTGATGACGTGAGCTGTTCCCCGTGGATGTAGCTGGGCTACGCAGATAAATGAAGGAGGGGAACGATCGCATCCTTTTTTTTTGGTAGATATGACAATCAGTATCTGGAGAAAAGGTGCCGATAATCGACGTGAGGATTGTGAAAGTATGCGGGAAATACCAAATTTCCCAGGCCGGATTCTATTCAGGGAGTCATCGTTATCAAAATTTGGGTAAATATTTTTAAAGCTTGTACATTTCTCAAAATCCTCAAAGAGGATGTTCATAATGGTGAAGATCTGGGGTAAAATAGGTCTTCAGCAACCCATTCTTGCCGTAAAAGGCGACTAGGTTAGTCGTAAAAGGCTACTAGCGGGATCGGATGGTCAGTTGATGCATGTCATCGTATCCCATTTGCGTAGAGTAATGCTCATGACGTCAATCGCTGGATTGTCTGTTACAGGTTTGATTATTTACAGTCCGCCGTCATATAGCTTGAATATTGCTGAGTGCGGCGTTAAGCAAGAAACAAACAAACATAATGTTTACATCTCATATAAGAAATAAACGAGTCCCTCATGATATATTCTCCCTGAAGTGTTTTATTGTACGATAAACAACTCCCACTCGTCAGTTATATCTTAAACATGAACATTGTGCTGGGTGGATAAAAATTAGGTTTAAAATCTAATATCTAACTTCGTGTTTTAGGCTTTCATCATTGCCTATACACTTCTTTATGATAACCATGCCTCATGTATGATGTCTCACAATGTTTGAATAATGTCGTCGATAATAAAATGATTGAAAACTGTTATATTCTCTCATAAGTCAAAGTTTGATTACGTTAAGGTTTCGAGTTTATGTTAGACTGTCCTTGGCAGACAAGATCTTGGTCATCAATACAAGACGGACGTGGGGTAGTCATTTTGAAACATACCAAAATCCATTCAAAACCACAAGAATGAAATATTTGAAACAGTGCCCTTGAACCTGACATGGGCCGACAGCCTAGGTGGCGGGTGATGATCAATGTAGATTCCATGAAGTGTTGCATCACATTGAGTCAGTAAACATACAGACGAGTCAGTTTGCTCTTTGTCATTGCCTCTGACACCAAACTGAAGAAAGTTTGTTCAATATCCTCCATTGCTGAAGCTATGAATCCGAGCCAAGATCTATGCTTTGAGATTGTTCCTGTTAGTAAAAAACAATCCGTCCCTGCTTTGAGAACATATATTTCGTTTTCTTTGAAAAGAAATGAGGCACGGGGTGTTACTATTGTCTCCAGCCAAGGTTTATATCGCAAGATAGTTGCAATTTTGAGTTGATCTTGTTCTTTGAAGGAAGGTAGCCTTGGTCCTGATAAGATTCTTTTGAGGTGGTGGCGCTGACTTTCCCATTCCAAGATCCATGTGACAAGATGACTTCTAAGTAGTTAAACCTTGTATGTGACTTCAAGAAGATATATGTTCCTTCTTCGAAGGACACAGGAGGACGCAATTCAATAAACTGAGGAAAATATCCACATACAACTATGACTGAATTCACACTGGTGTTTTAGGGAACATATTTGTCCTTAGCGCAAAGTGATAAGGGCGAGGTGGATTCTCTATCAGAATTAGGGAGTAGAATTTATTTCACTTTTGTAAACAGAGTTAAACATGATGCAAAAAAGTCGCCAGTGTCACTAAAGTCATCAGTGTCACCAGTGTCACTAGTGGCACATTGCCTACTTATGCAGATTTATTTACTCTGCATAATCTTTTAATGGCCATTAACCGTATATGTGGGCCATAGTCATACTGTTATATTTAACCGTGAACTCAACTCAAAGTAAAATTTCATTGCAACGTGACTTGGAAGGAAATTCCTAAAAAGTACTACATTTTCTGCATTGTGTTACCGTACACACACATGTTTTAACGACGCTATGTAAAATGATCCCGAGCCAAGATTTGTATCAAAGAGTAAGACATGCTTTAATTATATATAACCTGGATTGAACAATGATGTGTTTGTAAATACGGTGTCATATGAATATTGTTTGCTGTCATTTTTCTTACGTCAGAGAACATAGCCGGTCACAAGCCTTAAGCCAATATATACGTGGTGTCACACATGTGCCTGGAGTTTTGGCGATGAAACAAACGGCAATATTGTGCTACAACCGGTGGTTAAACCAGTTGGTGTCTTGGGGATTTGGAATGGCATGGAAGGGTTGACATTTCAGTGTATTCATGTGCAATAGCAACAATTATGTAACGCTACGCAGATGATGGCAACTGTATTTGATAACACGACATGAAGCTGTAAACTCCGTTTGTAACATACCTGTGCGGATGAGATGAGACAGGCGGCAAGATAGAGTTTGGCTCAGATTATTTTGGCTAACCTGTGCTCAAGTTTATAGACAGATGATGCTAACATCTCTGCGTAAATTGTTTTACATATGTTAAGTAAACATGACCAATTTGAATATATTTCAAATACATAAACAAAGTAATTGAGAATGTGGAATTTGTCATGTTGAATGTATAGATGATAAACAATAACAACCAGCAAATATTTTTTTCAAAATCATAAAATAAATCGATTTCGAGGATTCCCTATGCCTTTTTACAGCGTCTGTCCGATACATTATCTCAAATGGATAAGTAGAAATGAATTCAGCAACAAAATTGCCGCGTAGGATGATCAAACTCCCAAATTTGAAAAAAGATTCAAAAGCGTTTAAGACTTCGTTACTTCTAAACTGTAACATTAGCTTCTTAATACGGAAAACCCTCTTTTCATCTTAAAACAAACAACGGCAAACGTTCGTAATTTTGCAGCAAATAGAGTTCTTCAAAATTAATGCTTTTATTATGAGACGTTAACGTATGCTAAGACAGGGCTTTGATGTGGAGACACAGGAGCACATCCTGCAGTGGGTAAAATGAGCATGGATTAAATCAGCATCAACCCACGATTTACAAGAACCTCAACATTTAGCACTGAGGTCCTAACAAGATGCTTCATACATGCTTGAAGGGATTTCAAACCACAAATTTGTGTCAAGGTTGAAACTGTTGCCAGGCAGAACAGTATTTTCATAAATTACATGGCACAGGCCTGTGTTAAAGGGGAAGTCGTTGGTTTGAAGGTCATGGACACCGACCCCTGGTGTAATCCTCCGTCCATCTGAGATTTGGAACAGGTAATTCCGGATTTTCACCTGTCCTACATTCATTTACAACCTTTTGATACTGGCCTTGTTCCTATTAAAAGTCGTTTCCTCTTCCGATACGGCTGCTCTATTTAATCTGTGTTTGTTGGAGGGGGTTGTTTGTTTAAATGTTATGGTAACGTGTAACTGCAATGTTGTTTCTATGCAGAAGACAACAAAACGCCGCTCTGAATATTCTTTGAAGGATTTGTGGATGTCATTCCATGACACATTATACGGTCTTGTTTGTAATACTCAAAATACTGTGATTCTTCACGGAACGTTTTTCCAAGAAGAGTTTCTAGGTAACAAAGTCAGTTTTCTTGGATTACTAATCGATGTTCGACAACTGTTGAATGTTATTAAAGAATGTTAAATTTCAAAGTTTTATTTTCATGTTGAGGTGTATTATGTACATCTTGGTCTACCTTTATCTTCAAAAATCTCAACAACGCTACAAATATCCATTGTTTTTTTTAAAAACAGTCTAGTATTTGAATGCCCGGAAACCCATAGCAGCTCTTCATTTTTGTTATATAGTGTGATATAGGTCATCCAAAAGTTCAAAGATAGGTTAAGAATAAGTAGAACAGGGGCATGTACCTGAGATATTTAGTGTTCTTCCAGACCTCACGCATTTTTGCCAGTGATGTAAGGAGGGGAACAACCAATAATATTGTACTTCATTTTGTCTAAGTGACACTATTAGCGAAACACTAGGCTACAGAGGGTAAACATAATATTTATTTGTTTTTATATTTATTAATGGAAAAGTCATAGAAGGAAAAGGCGTTACCCAATGTTTGATTAAGTTTGATTGTGATTGTATCAATCAATCTATATTTCACAAACTTAAAGGCCAAAGGTCTATAGTACATTACAAATGGTCCAATAGTGAGTTTCTTGCATTACAAACAAACTTTTATCCAACATGTTTTCTAAAATTCATAGCATGAAATATATACATTGATACAGTTTCGCAAATGTATAACATTTTCTGTTTAACGTCAGTACACTAAAGTTTAATAGAGAAGGTGAATGCTAAACTTATTAATATACTTACGTCTTAGCTCCGAATGTGTAGGGCAAATAAAAACAAAATGGTATTCGTCTTCGACTTTGTTTTAGTTGCAACACTGTCAAATTCTGTTTTCACGTGGAATACCTGTATATCTTCCAGTAAATGTATGTTAAATTTGGTACTTACACTGTGTGCAGATATTTCACTGTGTTGGAGAATAATAAAATGGTTACTTGACTCCTATTGTGAACATGTCTCTACATGTTTCATTTAAGGTGCTTGTCTCTTCAGGTCTCACGGTAAAACATTATCACTATGTTGATGTTACTGCATACTCATTTACATTCTCTTTCTCCATTTGTTTACTTGGTAAACCTGCATATAAAACACAAATGTGTACACGGTCGCACTTTTAAAGGGAATGTTTATATCCCAGGGTACTGCTAGTGTAAATCATAAATTCGTTATGATTGATATTCAGAATATTCAAATTTTCTAGACAAGTGACAGCAGGAATATATAGGAATATATATTCTAAGCATCTTTTATTCAAAAATATAATTTGTTCAAATGAACAAATTCACGATCCAGAGAATGCAGTTCCGTAACAGTGATCTAATGTTGATTTATCAAGGAAACGAGCACATTAAGTGTTAGCTTTGATGATCACTAGTCACGTGTTTACAACACTGTCAACAAATCACGCGAATGTACTGAGTTTTATGTAATCTCTGCAAGGATGTGTCGGGGTGAGGGCTTGCCAGTGTCTTCCTGTACCCCACGCCGGAGGGGGCCGGGGCCGGGGCGGGGGGAGGTACTGAGTTGACCCTCGTGGCCATTAAGGGCGATTACGTGACATCATGCAAACAAACTAAAATAAAAAGAGAGAAATGTGTAACAATAGAATTGGCATTCATGTGTTAATGTCAACAATGATGTGAAACGTTTTGTGTTGTCTGCAATCATAATTCTTTGCTCCGGTGAGCATTGCACCAATGTAAGAGATGATGTTAAGTGATTAGTTTTAATCCCATGATAAAAGTTCAAATACATGGCAAAGGTTTGTCATACGAGAAACAAAGACAGAGACTATCAGGCACATCATGAGTTTTGTTCCGTTAGTTATAGTAATACCACCATGCCTCCGAGCTGACTCCCAACAGACTCGACCGACTTCCCTGACTCCCAGTTCGTGCTGAACAGTGCGATAGGGGATGTATATAGGGACAAGGTAAATACATCCAGTCCAACTGAAAGCTTTTCCACAATTGTTGCATAAGGAACCACGACTTATCTCCGATGCGCCTGGACCTAACATTCCATGAAGGTGTATGAGTGCAGCTGTACTTTTACGGCTCCGTTTCCGTTAATGGCCCTTAATGTTTGAGAGGTAATTGAACTGATGTCGCATGTTTTCTCCTTGTCTGCGTTCAGGACACATTCAAACCCATGGGTGATCATACTTTGGACAATGCGGAAATATATAAATATCATATTCTTTTTATATATACTGATGAAATGTGAACGTTATTTATACCAGTGAAATTTGTATTTGATACTTTGTATCTATACCATTGAAATATATACTCGTATGTTATACTTCTCATGTTTACCGGCGTAATATATGTAAACTGATAGGCAAAAGCTATATACGCCCATGTTTGATGACGGCTGAAAATGAAACAAACAACAAATAGTTTTTTGACGGTAATGTGTTTCGGCGACTATTTTCAGCCTTGTAAAGGTTCGATAACGTTTTCTTATTTTCATGTGCATACTTTCTTTTGCCCGGCAGTTTATCATACTTTATATGTATACCGATGAAATATGTACATTATTAATTGTATATATGACGATGAAAAAATCGACATTTTTATTTGCAAATGGTCGTACAAAAACAGTTTGTTATATCCGCCAGTTCGTTATAAGCGTGTTCGTTATAAACGTACTTTACTGTATATAATGAGTGAGTGAGTTGGGTTTAACGCCGCTTTTAACAGTATTCCAGTTATATCACGGCGTGACTGTATTTAATGAAATGCGTTTATACTTTGTATCCCCATTAAGTGCTTTTATACTTTTATACTTGAGGAGGATGCCTTGTCTATACAAGATCCCTATAATCCAATCAAAATTCATCTTGTCAGCAATCAATCCATAGCAGTCTTGAATACATTTGTGATGTATTTCCTTCTTAACCATATGTTAGATCACGTGTAGAGATATGACATAAAGGAACAAATCTAGACTAATCCCGTATCAGTATCTATATCTACTGAACACCTGTCTGGGGGTTCCCTATATCAGTATCTGTATCAACTGAACACCTGTCTGGGGGTCCCCCACATCAGTATCTGTATCTACTGAACACCTGTCTGGGGGTTCCCCATATGAGTATCTGTATCTACTGAACATCTGTCTGGGGGTTCCCCACATCAGTATCTGTATCCACTGAACACCTGTCAGGGGTTCCCCATATGAGTATCTGTATCTACTGAACACCTGTCTGGGGGTTCCCAATATGAGTATCTATATCTACTGAACACCTGTCTGGGGGTTCCCCATATGAGTATCTGTATCTACTGAACATCTGTCTGGGGGTTCCCCACATCAGTATCTGTATCCACTGAACACCTGTCAGGGGTTCCCCATATGAGTATCTGTATCTACTGAGCACTTGTCTAGGGGTCCCTATATCAGTATCTGTATCCACTGAACACCTGTCTGGGGGTTCCCCACATCAGTATCTGTATCCAGTGAACACCTGTCAGAGGGTTCCCCATATGAGTATCTGTATCTACTGAACACCTGTCTGGGGGTTCCCCACATCAGTATCTGTATCCACTGAACACCTGTCAGGGGGGTCCCTATATCAGTATCTGTATCCACTGAACACCTGTCTGGGGGGTCCCTATATCAGTATCTGTATCTAATGAACACCTGTCTAGGAGGTCCCCACATCAGCATCTGTATCTACTGAACACCTGTCTGGGGGTTCCCCACATCAGCATCTGTATCTACTGAACACCTGTCTGGGGGTTCCCCACATCAGCATCTGTATCTACTGAACACCTGTCTGGGGATTCCCCACATCAGCATCTGTATCTACTGAACACCTTTCCAGTGGATGGTTTGTTCCAGCTTTTTGCAAAGTCTGGTATTTCAGAAAGGTCTAAACGTCTTGTAACGTTCATGTTTACGTAATCAAACGTTTTCTTAAATCCCACTTGCTTTATATCAAAACAAAAACTCCTTATCTCAGGTTAAGACATGTTGCTTCCATTCCTAAAACGCCACATTCTCCAGCTGGAATTTTGTATCGAGCTTAGATATTATTTTCGGCTTCAGCTGCAAAGCCAGATGTTTAAAACTATGAGCCTGGATTGTTTTTCATGAAAACCACCTTGCAACAATGTCATCTTTGTGGCAGGAAATTTCTTTCTTTGAAGCATATATATTTTTTTAAACAATTTTCAGGGACCATTTATTTTTTTAGATAAAATCCCAAATTATGAACAAAATGGAACATATTATGATGTCCTTAGGTCATCATTTCTGTTATCTTCATTTACCTTTCAACAGCTGGCAAGAATATAACACAGCTGATAACACAAGGAGTTGGTTACAGAAACGACGTATTCATCCGAATTAAATCAAAGACATATTCATGTTTCTATTCTGACTTGTGAAATCCTTCTTAAGCCATAGCACGGAGTACCAGTCTCCAGCGTAGGCACTTTCTCTAATCCCTATCGTAGAAATAAAAATCTTGTTTATTACTTCGTCAAATGTTTTCTCTGAGCAAATTAGGTTCATTCACGTTTCTTGTCGCTTAATCCAATAAACAGAAGAGCATTAGGCGCTAGAGAGGCGCGCTAAGCCCTTTTCTTGTAGAACCATGTGCCCTGGTTATATTTGAAGACCACTTCCTATTTGCTTGAGAGACGTAATGGTGTATCCAAAACTAGCGTAGACATCTGTACCCGATGACAGGTGACATATGCATCATTTTGCCAAATTACCTAAAGACCATTATGCTCTTTGTATATTTAGTAAATTGTTAATGAATGTTGATATACTATTGATATGATACATGTGTGTTTCGTCTGATAGTTAAGAACTAAACATATGCAGCATTTGCTGTCCTAGATATTTATACTCTAAATGTATCTTATCATGCAATTCAACTGTTAGCAATTTTCCAAATTATCTTCATACTTATGCTCAGTCTTTGGTACGATTCAACATGTTATTTAAACACATAATGTTAATAAACACGTGGGTCTGTTGTGAGTTTCTGTATAAGTCACTTTTTTGTCTGCATGGCGGAACAAACTAGGACATTTTCAGTAAGTGGTGATGACTATATATTGCACCAATAACACTGAAAGAGGTACTAAAAGCCTCAATTGTCACATACATAAATATAACAGTTACAATTGGAATGAGAACACAACAAAACCATAATCAACAGAATGGTATCTAAAATACCTGGTTCCGTGTCACTGCGCCAAGTATGCATAATCTTATTTCATATAAATAGCCAATGATATTTGCACAAAGGGAATATTTTTGACACGAGTTCCAAGGTCAGTATCCATAATCGGCGATATGAAATTATCCATTCCCAGGAATGAATTCAACAGACTTTTCACCTAACTGATAAGGGGCAAAGACCACAATACCAAATCTTTAAAGCGACTTTTAGTTTCCATTTCTAGTGACGGATAAGAGCCTTCTTTAAAGTATCAATGTCAGAAACGTGTCTTGAAATGTGTGCCATGGTTTGTGATGTTGTTAAAGTCATGGTCAAGCCGTATAACTTGAGTGTGAATCTTGGCAGCAAATAACCAGCTTGACCAGTATTGATTTCAGCTGTTTTGGACCACTGGTCTTCAGCGTGTCTGCAAACAGCATTTTGGAAACCCTCGGATTTTCAGACATGTTTGTTTGACTGTACCATAACCTAAATACATATTCATGCATGAGGTCCAACCTTTGAAACATGCAGCTGTGTGGCATTTTGAAACCTATCATTTTCGTAAGGGCACATCTGTCAGTTCATTTCACATCACATTATCTATGTTTTCTATATCATGCATTTAGACTGACGTAGAGTGTCATGTTGAGAGCGGTTCTTAAAATGTCTTCTTCCGTATCCTATCGCATAGTCAAAACTAATGTATATGCGATGAACAATGTCTTTGTTTCAACCCCATATGCTCAATAGAATGGCCAATTGCATTATGACAAATGTTTTATCGGGCAAATCCGTCAAAATAAGAATCTTATTAGAAATCAAATAAATCTATAAATCTAAATAAAATGACTAATTATAGTATCTAGTCATCATGAGTTGATATCTTTCTGTAAAACCTCAGATCATATACAACTATGCATCCATTCGGACCCAATTTTTCACTTTAAAAAATCCAGAATTTCGAGTTTTTCCGAATCTAGTGGTTTGACAAGATGTACATGAGTATATATACCAGGCCAGCCATTAAGTATCCATTCAGTATGATAGTACCGAGTATTAGGAAACGAACATGGCATGCCAACCGATGAGATAATGTTAAGGGTCCCATTTTATACGTTCTATTTCAAATTAAACTACTTTTCGAAGGATGCGCAAACAATTTCGTGTTCAAGGCCACCATGTCATATCGCGCACGTCGTGAGATTACAAATCAGATTTGAGGGTGTGGAATAAATTAGAAATTAGTGTTAATCTTACCAGGATGAGTGGTCAAACACGTCTACGCCTATGGATTAAGTCTAAATATGATATTACAAATGAGTGTTGAAAACTGAGAACGAGCCAATCCGCCCATGGATTTGGTAGAACCTTCGAACACTTCAACCCTTCTTTTGCATTAAACCGGTAAAGCTTAAGTCAACATTACCGGAATGTGAGTTATAAGTAGCTGCGTAGTGATATGTTCTTTGGTATCGGAGCAAATGAAGCAGATCCAGGGAGATCGTATGTATGGGATGATAATGAAATAGACTGTTCTTTGTTATTAGGAATGTCCTCTCAACAGGAGCATATATGGTCGAAGACATGAAGTTGTTAAATTTCCTTGTTGGTGCTCCTCAAAGTCCTGTAAAGACTTGCATAGCACAAACACATTGTCTGCCTTATTGAATTGTTGCCAAGCCATAACTCATGAGTTTCATCAGTGATGCCCCACAATGGTCCTGTGTGGTCAGTGTTAAGTTCAGGTCAAACAAAGTTCACTCTTAGTGTTATAATTTACAGGAGACACATAATACCAAATGCAAACATTTCCCGACGGACATGGCTAACACCTAAAATGGAACAAAAAGAATTTGAAACTGTTCCAGAAATGCCATCCGACGATGAGCCCGTTTCGCAACGCCAAGATAGTGTTGAAACTGTGTGGGTTTTTTTTGTGGGGCTTCATGAAAAAATACCAATGAAAACACAAGGTTTCTTAAAATGTAGCTTCAATATTTTTTTATAAAATTGATATGGATTACCTTTTCGCCAAAGAGATACTTGTATAACTTATACGATTAGTACGTACCTTTCCCATGATAAATAACCATAACTATATTTTTTATTCGAAGTTTGAAGTCCTTAAAAATAACTAATCTTACACTGCCTGATTATTTCCATAGAACAGTATTCCTTAAAGGTAGACCCAATGGTTTAATATTGATTTGCATTAACATGTCATATTTCTTCCTATCAGGTAGGGGGCACGGGTGGTCCAGTCGTCTGAGGCGCTGCGATTCGCTGTGCAGGGTTGCGTCCCTTGGGCACGTCAGAAACCTATGATTGTGGGTTCGAATCTCGGTTCGCCCCGATTATGTTCCTAGGTTTTTCAACACCATACCCGTGCTCGTGGGTTTCACCGAAGTGCTAAACGTCTGAGATCTGCAACACGTCGGGCTTTCCTCCCACATTAAGCTGACACGCTGTGATATAACTGGAATAATGTTAAAAGCGGGGTTAAACCCAACTCACTCACTCAGTCCTATCAGTTAATCATTTTTGTTCAGTGCGTAATGCCCTGCCTCCAAAGCATACCCCTCTATGAAGGATGCAATTAAGGGCTCAGAACAAACGTTCACTGACGATAACAACTAAATGTGGTCCAAAAGCGTCTCTGTGGTAAATATTTATTCGCCGCAACGCTATCCCTTCGGTACTGAGACATAACGTCTGTGCACACGGAATGTTTTCATGAACAAGTACTTAATCAGGAAAAGTACATCGAGGTCCCTGTAATTAAAAGGTGTGGATCTGAACAGGAAGAAACTCCCTCGTAAAATAGTTTACACATTTACATAGGACTCGATACGTACAGTCACACCTAGATGATGACCTACACGTCTTTACAGCTTGCATGTATCCTCATATATGCGTTAGATATACATATTCTCTGACATGACAGTAATTGTCAATTAGGTAGTACCACATATATGTTTGTATTAAAGCGGCCATATATTACATGCACAAGCACGGTGAGACCTGTTGTCTTGAACTCTGTTCAGCAAAAACAAATAACAAAAAACACTTACATAAGAAAATCTATTTAGGCTGACAGGAAAACTGGATTATTTTATGTCTTGGCGCCATTTGTGCAGTTTCTTCAAAGGAAAGGATTCAAGGAATGAGGGAAGACGCGGGTTTAGATGTATACAACACTGTCCTCAATGCCAAGCTTCTTAGTACCCGTGCAGCGAGGGTCATGGTATAGACCGGTGCGGGTTTCTGTCTTCAGACTTTGCCTTTGGTGATGTCAACTATCTCTGCTTTGGCTGGGAATTGGCCATCCTCTTCTTGTTATGTAGATAATGTGTGCCGCCAGGAAACACACGCCAGCCTACGAAGGGTATACTGCCAGAGTGGCTGAACGTTTTACATCGCACTTTGCTTCCTGATTGTGTGAGGATTGGTGTGAAGGGTCAGTGTCAGTTCTTGTAATCCTATTTGCAATACATATTTTGTAGGTTGGAAGGATCTGGATATAAAAACACGATTTTAAATATTTTGTGTACGGTTTCAATTTTTTGTTATTAATATTACCAAAATGCCATGTGACTGAAAACAAGCAAGGACATTGGTTTACATTATTTAGAATATAATAATATTTTAATCATTTCTTCTTCAGCCACACTTATTTGCTTTCCAGACAATTCCTTGTGTTCTGTGTCGGCAGAAAACCGACATGCGCATCTAAACTGATTATGTAAATTGTGAAAATTACGACACACGTTGAAGAATGTTGCTTAAGTTTAACCTGCCGCAATGAGTGGGTGCCAAACTTTACACCAATGCTAAGCTCTTAATCTTATTCGATTTACAGTCTCGGCTAGTTTGAATCCACGTGATTCTGGGGTCGATCCACTGTAATCCGCGACACTTAGGGATGTCAATATGCTTATCATCTTGCCCCCTGGGGATTTGGCCCGGGACGGTCACGTTGGAGGTTTAACCACTCCACTGCCAAAACCCTATACCAGAGAGTGACCATACTGTTACGATTTGGATGAGCAATATTATGAGATCATGTAATATGTTACGCATTTAAACATAAAACCATAATTATATGATGTATCCCCCCCTTGTTTATTCTTATATATAACACTCTCTTTGTAAAGAAATAACAAATTAAAAAGTAAATAAAGAATATTTCTTCAATTTATTCGATACTGTGAATATGATGTTGAGTAACAAACTTTGTTATTCAATTTACGGATTTGAGATATGAAATAAACAATAAACAATCGTGTCCTTTTTGTCAACTGATAATTTTTTAATTCATACAAATTATAGAAATACCTGTATTATACCGTATTGTCATAGTGCGCCATTACACGACGCGCATAGTATATAACACTACATACGAGTGTGCATAGTCGTGTACCATGTAATGACGTACAGTTGAAACACTACAACCAGCATGATCACCAAGAGCCATGACCCTCCAGCAGGTAAGGGTTAAGCTCCCTTACCCACATACTCTACTCCCACGGGGGAGGGGAGATATTTCACACCTGCAATATCAAACACTGGTAAATCTGCGTTCAAAGGCAAATTGCTCGCTAAAATAAATCCGATAGAAGTGGAAATGGACCTGATTCCTGTGCTTACACATACACTGTGGGTGCCAGTCAACAGTCACCCAACAGTTGCCATTCACAGGCTGCCCCAGCCGGGGTGTAAAGACCTTGTATCAATGATGCTTATTTACCTGCTATCTTAAATCGGTCCACGTGTTCCAGTCTTTGATGTTGCCGACCAGGTGTGAAACTCTTCATTACTGAGAGTATTGCTTTTGATCATGTACGTGTCGCGTCAAAACAACAAGGGGTATTTGATGACATGTAGCTCACCTAAAGATTTATTTAATTAACGCACATATCGTACCCCATCGTCTTACAAACTGTAATGTCATTTCTGTTGTTTTGTTGGGGGTTTTTAAGCGATTCAAGCAATTTTCTAAAGAAGGCAACTTATATGTAGCATGTACACTTCATAGGAGCCTTTTTTATAAGAGGCCCGTGACAGGGTTTGCAGACCTGATCTATACTATGCAGATTTTGCATCTGCACTTAATCCTGAGGTCGTAGCTGATTGGTCAAACTAATGCATGATGGGTATTCTATGTATTGTTTATGTTGTAACTTGGGAAAGGAATGTGAGGCCTTCCATTACTGTGAACCCAATGTCATTTTCACACTTCTGAATAAATAATTCTCCGTTACATTTCGAACAATTATGACACACAAATCCACATTAACTGTTGTTAGTCTTTATTTGTAAAAGGCAATGTATAAAACTCATCTTTATTGTGATTACAAGAAACCTCGTTAAACCGTAGACACCGTTCTGGAAACAACTTCCCGCATTAACGAATCCGGGAAGGGTTGTCTTTGGATCAAAGAGGTCCGAACTATTGAGGCTTTACCTTGAACTTGCATGGGTTACGTCAATCAAATTAATGCCAAATCACACGACTTATTGATTATTGTCTTATGCATATATTTGTGACGACATGTCAGATTGCTTACAATATGAAAAGATCATTTAAATCACTACGTTAACTTATGAATTATTTGATTCAGGTGTATCCAAAACTGTGACAATAAGGTCATCACACAAATGAAATCTTACTATTTTCCAAATTCTTGAAGTTGATTGTATTTGTTTGAAGTCTTTTTACCATACTTGATATTTTTACTTGCACCGAATGGATCTTCTTCTTCTCTTTAATTCCCTACATCTGTTCACGCTAAGGTGTCAACTTGATATTGGTCAGGTAAATAAAAGCCACATTTTAACAGGTTCCTCAAAAGGATAAAATACAAGCACTTTAGAATTTTATTTGAATAAAACAGGATATATTTTGTTAGTACTGGAATCTTAGCTGTTGTGCTAATGTCTTTAGGGATGGTTTGGTACAGCGTAAGTACAGGTACATCTAGAACTTCATTCAAGTACGTATCTTTCAATATAGATAGAAGCTTGATATGTGCACTTGCACTCTGTGACATGTGGTCGCTCTTAACTTATATGCTGGGAATTAACTTAAGCCAATATTATTGTTCTGACATTTGCTGATTCTCAGGTGTGAAGAAACACGCTTAAAATACATCCCGCTGTTTGACAAATAAGCTAAGGAAAAACGTTTCAAGCGTTACTTTGGCAAAGCAATCAAGCTTCGCTGTATTTCATTTTTGCTGAGAGATAATTAAACAAAACTAAATCAACTTTTGAATAGATGAAATTATATGTGCGCATGGAGAATTCTTCACTATATTTACCCATCTTGGCTTGGTATTTGAACTTGTTTAGAGGACTTTTTACAGACCTAACCTTAACAGCGCCAATGTATTTGTTGAAGGAAGTAGGCTAATTTTTCGTTTTCAAAATGAAAGAAAATTCGGCGTATCTCACAGTATTTAAAAAAAATAAAGAATCCAGACAGTTAACATTTGATTTGGGCATTGTGTGTATCATTTCTGAAGCAATTGCAAGTATTTATGTCTTGGCTGAATATTTTGGCTTGGTTTAGCAATCATTCGTCATCAAATTTGATGAGGCGTTGCCTAATGAAAGGCAGTATGCGATGCATGTTAGACGCACAGAGAACAGGCTCTCGGTGCGAAGGTAGATACACATTTTATGAGACAGTCTTGAAAACTCAGAGATCTTCCAAGGTGAAGACACAAAACAAAGATCTGAGGTGCTTTAGCCAAAGCTAATGTCACTTAACGCTGGGATCAGATGCAGCCAGGGCCAGGTGGTACCAATGAGCAAGGATTAAGGTGTTTTAAACGTGTTCTCTTCTAACGATTCCTGACGGTTGCAATCCATGCTGTTAGTTCCTCGTAATGACAACAGTAATATCATTAATCTACACTGGCACACTGGCCCGATGTTACATTAGCACAGCCAAGCCATATCTGAGAGTCGCGCTTCAAAGAAGGACACACTGGTACCAGAGGTCATCCTCCTATTCTATTTTAACAGGGTGTTGTTGTAGTCTAGCGGCTCAAGCGTTCGCTGAGGCCCTTTTCTTGAGTCCCAAATTCGGGGATATTGTTGGAATAGTGCTACCTGGGACGTAAAATCACACTCACTCCATTTGACTTATATGCCGATGTATGGGGAAGCCATAGTGTTGCATCGCGTTCCGTTGCTGTGACATTTCACACTTAATAAATTGTTATTCTGCACAAAGATGAATACATTTTTCTCTTTAAATTATGTCAGCAATTTATTTACGGCGTGACTGGGTGAGTAAATTGGGTTTAACGTCGATTCCCAGCACTATTGCATCGGTGGACACTAAAAATGGGCTTCTCACATTGCACACATGTGGGGAGTCGAACCCGCGCCTCCTGCGTGACGAGTGAACCACTTGCCTACCCCACCGCCCTCAAATCAAAACGATTTGTTTCTGTGATTATGCTTTGGTTTCGTCTTTAGTCTTACACGACACGCTGTAATATTGCTGGCATAGTGCTAAAAGCGACGTAAACCCCAACTCACTCGTTGGGATTTCGGAGAGAGAAATGTCCCCAGTATCCCATCCTTGATGTTAGAGCCGACTATAGCGGCTTGGGTGGCTTGGGAGGCAAGACAAGGCAAGATATCATCGCTGATAACGTGTCAACATTCCCCGAGATCCTTGTTCATTCTCCTTGTAACTGGTTTTCTTGACCAGACTTGGTTATTTACGGACAGACATACATATGAAATATTGCCGTGGCGTTAAACAACATTTACTCGCTCACCTAATCATTCATAAACATCTAGAAACATCGACTGAGTGAGTCGTTTTTAACGCCACTTTGAACAGTATTCCAGTTATATATTACAGTGGAAGGAAAGCCTTAAGTGATGTAGGTCTCAGACGTTTACGACTTTGGTAAAACCAACGAATACGGGTATGGTGCTGACAAACCTAAAAACATAATCAGGGCCAACCAGGATTCGAACCCTTGCACAATCAAAGGTTTCTGGAATTTGTGGCGCCTTAAACGACTGGGACAGGGGAAAGGACGCTGTGGACCCAGTATAATGGGTTATTTTCTTTATAATTGAATTCCTGCAACAAAGCCTCCTTAGACCACAAATCACTAATCTCTGACAACAGAAACATGTTTTAATTGCATGTGCAAAATCTGAATATTCCCCCTTTAAACATGACCCCTATGTTTTGACTAAAAAACACGTTGAGATTGTCAATCAGCAGGTATAATGGTACCGGCGAAGGTAATTGGTCGTCAGGTCATTGAGTGGGAAAACGTTTCAAACTAAAAAGTATGTATGTGTTGCTGACAGTCGGTGAGAAATGGTTGTTTGTGTATTTACAGATGCGATGTGCTTATGTAATCTGAATGATGGCTCAGTGGTTACATCGTTTCCCCCACTTGTGTACATTACGTGGAAACTCAAGTTTTAATTGAACACACTCCGTCCGCTTTGATCTTCCAATCGATGGCATATATGAAATAAGGAAAAGTGACAAACCACGAAGCAGTCGTAAACCTACTTGTTTTGTGATGCCATGCAGGCATTGTGCACACAAAAATTGACGGACCCGATTCGAAAAAGACGATTTGTAATTTCATCTATGATTGCAAGTTATTGTATTGTTTCTTATTACAATTGGTAGGGATTGACAGATGTGTCGGCTGTTTCAAAAACGCGCCGAAATGCATTCATAGTTTCATTATCGGCCCCCTCCCCTCTGTCTGTCATCAACGGGCGCATGGGAGGTAACTCGTGTCTCGCGTTGTGTGGATTTTACGACACTTCAATGGATTTAACTGACCGTCCAAGCCGTGTCTTATTAATGTGACAGATACAACATTGTACATATTTATTTTATTCCCCTTCAGTATCTGCTTTTAAGTGTTCAGTTTTAATGTTTAATCATTAGTTAAGATAGATTAAATGTAGTCAATGTGTCCTTCATGTTGTAAGCCTTAACAAACCCAAGCTATGACGTGCTCAACTGATTGGCCAAGCTAACCCTCAAAGTTGACCCTTTGTCTCACTGCATGTTCTCACACATTTCCTGCACAGACAAGTTGACAAGTGAAATCATGTAAAATCAGGTTAGTTTAATATGTATGTGTATACATGTACTTGTATTGTTGTTATTGCAGTTAAATGTTGCAGTATATTAAACCTATAATACTAAACTTAACTGAACGTGTTTAATATTATCATATTCTCAGTTACAATCTATTTAAGTATATGAGGTAAACAAGACATAAATTGTAAGCTTTGGTAATTACTAATATATCACTTTTCTGTCTCTTTATTCTTGTATGTATGAGGAAGAGTGTATGTGTCGTTTTATGGAATAGGCTATGTTTTAAATACTTTTATGATCAGTTCTGTATAATATACAATCTGTACTATACTGGATCCGGAGAAATATTTTAACGTGTATGTAAATAGTTGTATTAGTCATTGTTATAAAAGTATATGTTTTATTCAGACATCCGGAATTATAAGTGCGGCGCTAGTCGGGAAGACATCCCGGTCTCACCCACAGGGTAGGCACGCAATAACTTGTATAGTCAGTTTCTATATTTGTGTAACGCATAAGTGAGTCACACCCGTAAAGTCATGTACATATGTATGTATTTTGAAAGAGATTTATAATCGCTTTACACTTAGATAATATAATATATGAATAATTATTCTATTTGGTTCTAATATGAGTTAGCAGATTATTGTACAGTATAACAACTAATATATGAATAAGATGTGTTTGTAATGTAAAACGGTTTGTAATATTGTGATGACTGCATTATGTATATTGTTAATATTACTTATCATTCCTTTCATATGTTTCAGGGTATAGATACTAGATAGATACTATATGACAAATCCATTGGCTGAACAAACGTCTCTCACCCGTAGCGTGTTTGGATATCCCCCATTCACTGCCCTGCTACATTCACATTTTAGTTGACAAGCCTGAACTAAAAAGAATGTTGTACTATTCAAGGAAGCGAACGTACAATATCGGCGGAACTCAAAGGATATGACGTCACAAGCCTTCCAAGGTCGTCAAGGTCAACATAATGGCCGGCAAAGTGTTTAGGTCGCTCTTTCGTTCAACATCATCCACTGTAAGTCGTTTTTATCATTTTGTTTTTAACAAACAACACATAGCACCAGAAAGCATTATATTAACGAGTCTAATATCGTGTTTACTACTTTTGAATATCTCCGTCGTCACCAGGCTATGTCGATGATCTTGAAGTTGTCTTGTTGCAGACGACGCAATGTCAACAAGCACATGTATTGCACGTGGAGATAGGATGCTTAAATGTATGGTTTGGGAAAAGCAGAAAAACAATACATGATTCAACCCATTGTTTCACTTTCCTTCAACAAAAAAACAATCACTTTACCTTTCCAGTCAGAAATCACAAGTGACTCAAATCAACAGGTCGAATTCTAGGCCTAAGCTACAAGTCTATTCCACAATATTCGGATAAGCTACTCTGATGATGTATCGTCTAATTCTAGTCTTCTGCATTTCCATACTCAAATATTTCAGTGTGAAGAAGTCAAACATGGGGACAATCATTCATTTCCACGCTGATTATGAAAGTCCTAGGGCCTACTGAAGACAAGATTAATTTCCTTGTTAACTTCCTTTCTAAAATTTCACTCTTCAAATCTGTGAATATGTATGTCGCATGATATAACATGATCTTGACGAGGTAATATTGTCAACTAATGTTAGCTTTATCAAACATTGGAAACTATTCAAATATTGCCTTTAACATGTTCGCTGCCTGGTGTGTGAAATTAAAGGGGCACTGATCTAACGCAATTCCCCGGGACTGGTTGTTGCCTTTGTTATTGTTTTTTCCCAGTGAGTACCCGGATGTATAGCAGAAATCTAGACTAGTTCGTGACCTCTGCTGCGCCATTCGTAAGCGCATTAGTCACTTGTATGGGTAGTAATATAGAGGGCGTATGGTCACATTGATCAACAAAATGAAATACAGTTTTGGAGATAATAAGGAAATGTAGGTATCTTTGTGGTTAGCATCGGTAATGGTGATGAACTTTTGATAAGTCACTTGCTTGGTAATTTTGCGATTTTCGTTTACACTATTTTGACTTGCAACACAAAGTAAATATTTCACCTGAGCATTGCTTTTTGATAGTGTGTATATTTTTTACTGTCAAAATGTGTAACATTTTCAAATTTATTCAACTCCTAAATATTCAGTTATTTAACAAAGTGACTGAAAAACATTTCCATCGGTATTATTATGATAACGAATTCCAAACATTTTGATGTTTAATGTCATCACCAAGAGACTGAAAATGTTATGTTGAAAAGTACATTTCTATGTTGTTTGGCTTCTAATCCTACATAATAATCTGTTGTGATGTTTGTAGGCCCTTTTGATCGCCTTAATCAATCTGGACAGATTTTTTAGTCAAAATGACTGAAATATTTACACATTTTATAAATTGCCTGAGAGAATTACATTTTACAAATTGACGGTAATATATACACGCTTACAAGGGAAAAGGCCTGTGAAAACAACGTCTATCGCGCATTGAAGAATTTCCCAACCAAGACGTAGAGAAACAAGGACGAATCAGTTCAATGCTACAGCAAATGAAGGAAAACAAAATGCAAATATCATAATTACAACCTACCAAATTTATGTGTATAAATTTTAGGCAGCTTCCTTGTTCTAGGAATGTATCCGTGAATATCCACACAAAGGAACAATATCCCACTCGTCTGCAGCTGTACAAAGAAACCTATTCGATGTCACGTGTCTCTGTAACAATCACATATTTTAAAAGATGTATATCGTTTCGGGATATTATAACCCGTGTTCGTTTCTCAACTGATCACTTGGATTGTTTCAGGTGTTTCACATAGGTGGCAAGTCTCAAGGGTCAGCTGAGAAAGCCCACGTGACAACTATTTTCATAACGTCCCCACGGTTCCTAAAAAATCCATTGAGTGATAGATAACAATGATCAATCAATCAACGTATTATCAGTTAACCCTTTGAACAAAGTATGTTGTTTTTACATCAGCACTTCACGCAAGGATATGTTTGTATTCCCTTTGTTTTAGTAAACCTAGACATGTAAACTCTCACTTTTGACATATCCACTGTGCAAGATAACAGTGATTAATCAATCAACATATTTTCTGTTAATCCTTTGATGACTAGGAACGATCCGTTGTTTTACAAAAAAAAGTAAATCAACTGATCATTCACCTCTTGCTGGTCTGCCACATGCATATTACATAACACACATTTCACCTCACTTCAAACCTGGATTTAGATTGAATAATTACCCCAGACACAATAAATGCCAAATGGGAACCTTTATCAGGTAATCTAAGTGGTGCTACCACTAATTGTACCTGTAATAAATTCATTAACTGAGAATCAAGTGAATGACGACAAATACACAAGTGTAGGGTTATGCGAGAAAACGTGGATGACAACAAGGGAGTAGTAATCGTATTATCGACGCAATCCGAAAACTGAAAATGCTTTCACTGCATGGATACTTTTTTTAGTGTTAACTATAACCATCTGGGGTATTTCCAAATGACGACATCCGATGAGCTCCGCCGTTCTTTTTGTCTGTTAGTTTAGGCTGAAGAAATTAATTAACATGCGCCCTTTGTCGAAATCTTTATAGATCACGGTTAACCAATCAGTGTTTATGCAAAAATGCGTAAAACAAATACCAAGTTTATTTAGCTGTCCTTGCAGATGGTAGCCCAGTCTCTGGTCATGCTCAGTTGCGTTGCGTATCATCCGGGTACTCACGGGGAAAAAACAATAACAAAAGCAACAACCAGTCCGGGGAATTGGGTTAGATCAGTGCCCCTTTAAGTGTGAACATCAAGTAGTCCTTGAAGTAAAAGAATTCAGGGGTTCCCAGATTCATATAATTATAATGTCAGACCTCAAGTACTGCAAGACACACTCACGACCTGAACTTGTAGTTTGGCATTATTTTCAGTAGATATTAATCTTAGCATATGGAACAGATTATTTTCAGTAGATATTAATCTTAGCATATGGAACAGCTGATCTTACTCGGCCATAAGAAATGTTAGTAGACAGTAGCTTCAGACCATACATACATAAATAGGATAAGATAAAACCATGAACAGTATTACATAGACAGTGTATCTTGCAGATACTTCTCTCTGATATACGGACACGGCTGTCAGTGTCTCAGTCGCCTTAGGCACCAGATGAATAAACTCACATTTTGTATGTCAGTAGTACAGACTGAAATTGGTTACCCTATGGCATATAGTTATAAGGTAACAAAATATTTATTTTTTTAAAATACCATTAACTTTTAACACTACAAGAAATAATCACTTGTCCTTGATCATTCAGGGACAGGAAAATATGTTTGATGAAGTATTCAGTCCACTAGTCCTTATAATGATAAAATATTGAAAAACCCTTAAAATTGGCAAATTTCTAATTGTCCTTATGATACCTTAACTATGGGGCAGTTTGGCAAGGACTACAGGACTTGTGCCAATTTTTAATGCTGATTTTAGGATTTAGGTTCAGTGAAATACTGAAACCTTGTTTACTTGCACACTGTTATCTCGATGAAAATGCATCATATCGGAACACAGTGTTATTACTAGGGCAGTTACGATTCACTCGCATATTCGGTGAATCGAACCGTATCCATTCATTAATTGAATTCGTTATTCGTGGCCACTAGAATCGAATATTTATGAATATGCAATCATGTGCATTTACATACCCTGTACCTAAAACATCCATAAGAACATATGATATGCATAGGTTTCTTTAAAGACAACACTCTTATAATATTTAATTTGACAGGAATTTGGTCACTGGTCATTGTAGCATTTGAGCAGATACTAAGACTAAGTACCTGGACAAGTGCAGTATATAAATGTATAATATAGATAATTAACAAACCATGTCAAATAATTTATGTTGTTAATGTTTCACTGAATATAACAAATAATACATCAACTACTGACTTATTATTGTATTCGTGAATTAATATTTGTATTCATTACCCTATATTCGTTGCAGCCCTAGTTATTACCATGGTTAAAGCCTTATTTGATAGTCACAAGCACTTTGAGTAAATAAGGTTTCATATTTTTAATAAAAAGGTTTAATCTGAGTTTTGATTTTCACCATTCCCATTCCGTATTGACTGTCATCCGCCACGCCATGTATTTCTGAATGTAGAATGTGTAGGAAGATGTAACAATTAGGGTTGGCATTTGGTTCCGAAAACTATGATTGGTGACTGTATCATATCAACCAATCAGTCATAGAAATTAATTGTTTAGCACCGTTATGTTCTGTAGGACTAGATCACATCTAACAAAAACAACATTACTTCTGCACTTTATTTTCATAAAAGACATTGGTATAAGGCTTTTTTTAAACTTTTTTTTAAACTTTTTTTTCTCTCCAAGTACGAAATATTACCTTCTCAGAAACAAACTTGGTTGAGATAAGGAAAAAAATTGTTTTAGATTATACAAAAATTGTGTTCAGTTGTTTGGTTTCAGATAAAGACTGTATTGGTGTATGTACAGATGAAAATATCCACGATATGGTGGGGGTTAATTAAGAAAACATATCCAGTACGCATCACAGCATACATGTACAGTCTAACATTCATTTGTAGACGTATTTCCCAAAAATTGTATTGTGATTTCAAGCAGCGTATTGTCTTGAGTAGTGCACTCCTTTTTCCCCCAAAAATAACAGCTGTGTAAATAATGAGTTTTTGATGTTTTTTCCCCCAACGCAGAGACATTACACAGGAAATATCATGTCAACAAATCTATATTGAAGAATGCAAATTGAGTATGTAAATAATTACACTGTCTGCTTACAAAAAGTATTCATTGTATATCTGGATGTATGTTTGTAACCTATTTTATATAATTTTAAAAACAATTTCATTCAATATTGTTTACATTAATTTAGGCGAAATTGGGTATCAGTGATCAGTAGATCACACAACTCACAGTGATTTACAGCAACTATAGCCAGATAACCGTTATTGATGCCTTGAAACGAACTTTCGTTGACAGAATGGATACATATATCATAAATGCCATACTTCACCTCGTTAAGAGTCATACTTGTTGAGTTTGACTGTTATATGTCAACATAGAGTTTACATGTTGACAGGAGCTTCGTTGGTGAGTGGTCATATTGTTCCATACATAAAAAGTACCTGGCAATAGCTATCAGCTGTACCAAAGTTTGTGGCAAGCTTATGGTTATTATTATTTTACATATATATATATATATAGGAAAGCTGCAACTAAAATAACACAGTATTTGAATATATTATTCCTGATAAAATAATATTTTCAGGTACAATTCCTCCGATCACTGCATCAAAAAACTTTAAAGTTATATTATTGGGTAATTTTTAACCGAATCACCAATAGATTGTAAGAAAATGTGTGTACAGCTGATTGCTGATTGCTTAGTTTGCGAGAAAATACACACAGTAATCTTAATCTCTGCACATAAAACAATGCCTTGCCGAACTGGAAATACAATTTAAATGGTAAATCATCATGTCTAGTGATCTTTTATCTAAACTTTCAAATTTGTATTCACCAAGTTGTTATCACCTGTTCTTTTGCCTGAATATGCTGAAGGGATACGATGTAAGAAATTTCTGCTCCTGATTTTGCACTTCATCCTGAAAAATTATCTGGAGCTGGTGGGTTTGTTTGGACCAACCAGTCAGTCTTTGTTGTTATCACCCACCCAAATGAAGTTGAATTTTTATCACATTTTAGATTTTGACATCTCTGAGGCAATAACACTTCAAATATGTGTTTCATTTACAGAGCTAAACTCATAAACCATTCAATATTTCTCAATGTAACTTCACATGATATATCATTCAACCCAGTTGAGATTTGGGGTTCCAATAGGTCCCCAGCAATCTATGCTTGTTTTGAGAGGTGACTGAATTGACCAGATGGCCTGGCTTGGTGACTTGGTTGCTTCGTGACATTGTGATACCATTTCAGAGTAGGACATTGCTCATAAATTTATTTAGTATTTTGCTGTGGAATTGTACTTTAGAGTTTTCAAAATATTGCATGTAACATTGTTATCAACATGATCAAATGAAAAGTTCTGGCTATTGAAAATTACCATTACTATTGGGTAATTCACATCATTGGAAGGTATAGAAAGCATTGAATGAATTGAGGGAAACATTTGGTTTAGTAATCAAACATAATGTCAGTTGTACTCAACTAGCTTCAGGATTAACCTTTTTTGGTATTATGAAGTATATTGCATGCTTTTTATTGTAATATACACACTTTTAAAAGGGTGGTATAAATAATATATCGACACGATCACACCACTAGTAACAATACATTTTTCTTTGCAGAACATATTTCAAAACTCCCCTGGGCTAAAATATTTTTCCAGCCAGGTATGTATGAATTTCTATCTATCATCATGATTAGTATATACGGATCTCATATGTTCACATCAGAGGTCAGAGAAACCTTTTGTTGTAGATTTGACTGCCCTTATCTTAATGCTATCCTTGCAATTTTAAACCTTTACAACAATTTTATCTGCTAAAGCAATTTGTATGGTTCAATTGAGACAAATGGACCTACATTGGAAATAGGGAGCAGAGTAGGTAACAAGACCATAGCAGATGTCTGTGATTTATCAATGAAAATAGAACTTTGAACATAATCATGGACACTAATGCTTATCACTTTGATGAAAGAAAGCAGAAACTGGTTGACCTGAAAGTTCAAACACAAGTTTCAAGATTGGACGATTACATAACTATGTGTCTGAATATGAGTATTTCGCTTATCATCCAAACCTGGCTTCCACGCTTGGGGTGAGATCAAGCGATATCTCCAAGGAGACAGCACTGCATAATTTGCATCACAACCTCATGCAGACCATAGGTTACCATGACATCACAATGAAATGACACCACTAGTCTCTGCCATTGAAGCTCGCTAGCTGTACTTTTTACATTCAGACACTGGTTGTTAATGTTTACATACTGAAAAAGTGGGAAGAATGTTTTTGGATGATTAATCGAAACCCGCCTTTTGAGTGTCATTTGATATACATTATACATGATATATCAACACTCATCAATAAAAGTTTAAGGACTCCACAGAAGGCCTCAGAGCATTTAACTTTTATGATATCGTGTTGATATGTTGAATATTAAAAGATACTCCCGTGAGACTTTCTCTGAATGTTGATGTGTCTTCCCTGGTTTTAACCACAATTCAATTTGTTACAAGGTTCAAACTGTCACACTCATCCCAGGAGATGGCATCGGACCAGAAATTTCTGATTCTGTCAAGCAAATCTTTGCTGCATCAGGGGTAAGTCCTTGCACTGACACAGTCAGTTATGTCACTTCTAAATCCAATACCAACTGTATCGTATCTGCCGGTAAATACTTGAATCTGGACCAGGCATTATCAATTTATGAACCACATGCATGTTACATATTACTGACATTTCTAGGTCCATTATATCTCTATAGTGAGGTCATGATGCAGAAAGAATGACACTATCTGTTTATAAAAGGAGAATTTCAGAAACTTTTATTTAAACAAAATGGTTTTGTGCCATACTGCATGTTTTTGGATGTTGTGATGCCCTGAAATTTTCTGTTCACAGCCTGAAAACGGGTAACATGGTAATAGCTTTGTAATATATCCATTAATACATCCACCTGGGCAGGGTTTTACTTTGACTTACAAAAGTGGGGGTCCCCTGGACCCCCAATAATTAATTTTAAGTATATGAGGGTCCTGCAAAGTAATGAAACAGTGTAGTGTACTGTACGTTTTGATAAATACTTGAGAGCCTGGAATGAATCAATGATCATGTGCACAGTGGTCATGATTGATGGATGAAATGACAGACACCCTTAACTGCTATTGATGGGCTGTAGGTACAGTGATTGAATATTATTGTGCGTAGTATATTCTTTTTCTGTATCCAATCTCAACATTTGTGCATACTGGATGCACATTTGTGCATCATGTTAAATCTTGCATGTAGGCTAGTCATGATTTGATCTATCCCTACATGGACTGCATGAGGCCTATTTGCAGTGTATAAAATGTGTTCAAATTTAAAGGAATTGTCTCCCTTGTTACATATACGTAATTGTGTAATTTTAGACAGATTTGACAAGGAACTGATTTCGTCTCTTCGAATTTGTTGGTCTTTTTGAGATTAATCATTTGTTAATTACACTGATGGTTTTTCATGGAAACAATTTATAAACATTTATAATATGCATGCTGCATTAAAGGTACACTTCTATTCTGTTAGGAAAAACAAGCAAATCAATGGTTGATTTACTTCACTCTGACATTGATATCTTGCTGAAGTAAAATTCTTAGAAATCAGGTTAAGTACACCACATACGTCAGAGTTCTTGAAGCCCCAAACGTATTACTTAGTGTCCCGTTGACTCAAAAATAGATAGACTCAGGTCAATCCCTGATAACAGCAGTAATCAAGTCTTCTGAGTTGCTCAGTAATCTGTTAGTCATTTGGGTCTGGCTTGCATCCCTGCCATTGCAGTTTTCTTCACTTTGTTTTCATTCTTGTCAGGCCCCAGTGGATTGGGAGGAGGTTGATGTTACTCCAGTCAAGGGACCTGATGGCAAGTTCCACCTCCCCCAAAAGATCTTTGAGTCAATGGGCAAAACAAAGGTTGGACTGAAAGGACCACTTGCTACACCCATTGGAAAGGGACACCAGTCTCTTAACTTGGCACTTCGAAAGTAAGTCATCCAGTTTTGAAGAGGAACTCTGCCGCTCATGCATTTGAGAGTCAGGATTCATATAAGGACTGATAGATTTATAGATTATTTTAGAATGTCTCCCGGTACAGGCAGATATCTTATGTAATGTATCTAAATGAAGCAGATATTTTTCCATCTTTACATGCATCCACCCTGTACATGTTTCTTCTCAAAGTGGAACTATGGTCCTTTCTAATCATCATGATGGATAAATCCAGTTAACATAAATGTCAATATCACAATTTCTGGTTTGATCTTCTTTACGAATGTATTACTTCTTATCTCTGTAAGCCATAGAGGAAAATTCCTTCTTTTTCATCTTCCCGAGGCAAGGGAGTTAACTGACTTTAAAAGTCCAGTTTCCGCCCTTTCCGAACTAGGCTGAAATTATGGATTTTTATTTTGACTGGACTAATGAGTCTATGCATAGTCCAATCAAAATCGTGCAACGAAATCAACATCCACTTTGTAAAATGCTGTGCAGATTTTAGTCAAGTACTGGATTTGCAAAGCATGTGTCCCATCAACTTGGCTTCAAAAGATATTTTCCAAATCTCTTCATGTTCATTTAGTCAAGGTGCTCACGTGATTTGATGCACTTTGCAAAATAAGCACCATTTATTACAATATACCGTAGATCTTGATTATCAATCAGATTGTCTTGAATATTTGAAGCAAATGCAAGTGATATCAGAGGTGGAAGCTGATTGGTCAATGGGACTTAACTCACAATAGCCACTGGTGGCGCAACGATTGAATCCAGAAGTTCCAGCCTAATTCGGCAAGGGTGGAAACTGGACTTTTACAGTCAGTTAACTCCATTGCCATGGGAAGATGTTCTTTTCTTGATGACAGTGTCTGTGTTCATCAAACCCGTGAAGATTCCGGGGTAGTTAGGTCTTCAGCAACCCATGCTTGTCGTAAAAGGTGACTTACTTGTAGTAAAAGGAGACTAACGGGATCGGGTGGTCAGGCTCGCTGACTTGGTTGATGCATGTCATCGATCCCAACTGCATGGATCGATGCTCATGATATTAATCACTGGATTGTCTGGTCCAGACTCGATTATTTACAGACCGCCGTCATATAGCTGGAATATTGCTGAGTGTGGCGTTAAGGATCATTTGATTCTAGTGATGCTAGCAAATACAGAAATTATCTTCTCTGTTTCAGAGCATTCACCCTGTATGCTAATGTGAGACCATGTCGCTCTATTGAGGGGTTCAAGACACCGTATGAAGATGTTGACATAGTGACGATCAGAGAAAACACTGAGGGAGAGTACAGTGGCATTGAACATGTTGTAAGTATAGTAGGTTTCATGACTTCTGTTCACTGACACCCATTTAACACAGATTTGTCTGGGGGTAAATGGGTTGTCAGTTTCTGTCTATTGAATAAAATATGTTACTAGTAGCAGCAGTCGTTGTTGTAGATGTGTGGGATGACTTAAGAACTTGGATTTGGACGATACACAAAGTTACAATCCGATACATGTCTCTGTAGTGAGGACATGATAAGCATCACCATACAGAAAGAATGACAGTCTGTTTATGAAAGGTGAATTTCAGAACGTTTCAGGTAAACAAAATATTTTGGTTCCATACTACATATTTGGGGGTGGAAACTTATGAAACAATTGTTACATGATAACAAACAGGTAAACAATGAAAATGATGCATTGAAAGTTTCTTTGCACCACCAGAAAACAGGTAACATAACTTTGCAATACACTGCAGCGATACATCCACCAAGGATAGTCATGGATTGTCCCAT
The DNA here is from genome assembly GCF_023055435.1 of Haliotis rufescens. NCBI lineage: Eukaryota > Metazoa > Mollusca > Gastropoda > Lepetellida > Haliotidae > Haliotis > Haliotis rufescens. Next base: position 50,119,746 of record NW_025963779.1, on the reverse strand, counting down.
CCCTACTTGAACCACAGAAGGCCTGTTTGCAATATATAAAATGTGTTCAAATTCAAAGAGTTGTCTCCCTTATTACATCTTATTGTGTACTTTCAGGAGGAATTTTACAAGGAATTGATGTCGTCTTTTTAAGTTTGTTGACGTTTTTTAAATAAAGCATTTGTTAATTACACTGATGTTTTTTCCTTGTATCAGATTGTTGATGGAGTTGTACAGAGCATCAAACTCATCACAGAACAAGCATCCATGCGGGTAGCCGAGTATGCCTTCAAGTTTGCCCGGGACAACGACCGCAGTACAGTCACAGCAGTGCACAAGGCCAACATCATGTGAGTTGGGAAAGCTGGGCCTATGTGAGAATTAGATATGACAGTGACTGTTTGGTGCATGTGAATGTAGGCAGTATGTCATTATAACAGTGATAACATGATACACATAGCAGTGGATTTCAAGGGAATGAACCTACAGGGACATTTCTAGGTGTTCGCAGAATCTACAGTTGTAAACATCAATAACATTTAATACCATCATTAAAATTTACAAGTTCAGGTGGTTATATTTATTGTGTTAGCTTTTGAGGGTGACGTACCCTAAGGATGACAAGGACAATTATGATGCAAAAGACTTTGATACTTAGTTTTACATTGAATGCAATGTTAAGTACATAATGAATTAAAGAAACTAATGCTCTTTTCCATGTTTAGAAATATTTTGTTTTCACTAGTTTGCAAAACTGGCCTTTACAGAGTTGAACCTTCCTGAATTTAGCTAGTGGATTTATGCTAATTTTGAAGTCTGCACTTTTCCCAACTTGCCTGCTCAAGTTTGGAATCCTAGATAATACCTTGACAATCCGTTTTTCTGCCTTTTATGGAACATCTATATGATTATGTATCTGATTGTGAAATGTTATCTCTATCACAATACACCTGTCAGTAAGAAGAATTTGATTTTACCTATCACTTCAAGTCACTTGCTGGAGAATGTTTTGGTATATATTCTTTTAATATGACATTGACAGGTTATATAAATAAGGTATCATAAGGACATGTGCTCGTTTCTGGAGGGCTAATGCCTTGCTCACAACTGAACATGTCATATTAGCCGGGGATATGAGTATTTCATGCTTGTTTTAATGAATTTTGGGTATTTAATTGAATGTTATGAGCTAATATTTAAAGATTGTTTGAATTAGAAAAGTAATACGATTTGATTTTCAAAGGTCAAACTATAGGACTAGCTGAATTAAGAATCTAGATTAATACTTCTTAGAAGTACTAGTTGCACACCTTATTTTCTTCTTTCTTTTCAGGAGAATGTCAGATGGTTTGTTTTTGAAATGCTGTCGGGAGGTAGCAGAAAAAAATAGAGATATCAAATTTTCTGAAATGTACTTGGATACAGTTTGTCTTAATGTAAGTGTTGCTTTTTACAGTGTTTTAAGTCAAATGTATATTTAACTACAAATATACATACATTTTTTTAATTTATCCTGCATTGATAGCAATACCCTTACACAGCTGCCACATGACCCAGAAGTGGTGACGTCACATAAGAGCACATTACTGCTTTGTCATCCAACACAGTCAGACGTGTTTATAAGAATAAAGCTTCTGCAGTTTTCCATCATCCTTTGCTTCTTATTTACACATTGTTTTCTCTTGCTATTGTGTTATTGTTTATGGGTTTTTTTCCTTTTTCATCTTATCCTTACGTAATTTGTATTAAATTCCCACTCATTGTGGCTCTCAGTCACCATAATTTTGGGCGTATTGTCCTTCTAATCTGCCATGCGTAACTCCATGTGCCCATCCATGGCCCAGTGGCTTTTTACACGGATCACCAAGCCAATGGCTAACTACTTCCACCTGAGGCAGATCAGCTTCAAGTTTTACATAGACGATTGTCTCCTGAACCATCAGAGACGATAATCCACCACAGGGATTTAACCCATCTCCTCTTCCATCACCTTGGATGGATTGTCAACAAGACCAAGTCGAAGCTCAATCCGTCTTCATCTTCAATTTATCGGAGGCCTGTTTCTGACCAACAAGGACCTCTTACAAGTACCCAGGGACAGGTGGTTAAAGATCCTCCACCACTCTCTGCCTGCTCTTCAGCTAGCCCGGACACTCCGCCAGTTGCGAGTGCTGTTGGGCTTACTCATTTTGGCACAGGACCCGACTTCCAGGGGAGATCTCGAGCTATGACCGATCCAGCAGTTCCTCACCCCCTTCATCAGGCGCCAGATTCCATCAGTCTCCATTGTCCTCCCGGTTCACCTGCAACCTTATCTTCGTTGGATGGTGGCGTTAAACTTTTTTCGGATCACATCTGAAGGCATGCTCACCTCCGTACCGTCTGATAAAGATGCATTAAGGAGTAATGCAGGATAAGTTAAAAAAATAGTAAAATCTAAATATTTTTTACGTTTTAATACTTATCCTACATTATTTCATCCAAGTGCCCTCCCGTCACAGTACTGCTTCTCCACAAAGTCTTCAGATGTTACATTCTAAGCAATGATGTGCTCTTATGTGACATCACCACTTCCATGGTCACGTGGCTGCTGTGTGAGGGTATTGCTACTCATCTGGTTGGAACAACTTCTTCTGCAACTTGACCCCTCACAACTTCGTCTTTCTGTTAAAAATCAGCAGTAATTGCATAAGGAGTAATGCAGGATAAGAATACATATGTAAAGAATAGTTAGATTTTACAAAGATTTGTGCAATCTCCTTAAAATCAGATCTTAGTTCTCGCTACCGGTGAACAAAGATCTGAGAACACCCCATTACGGGTCACGTCAGACCGACCTTGCGCGAACTTTGACTGACCAATGGAATGACTGACAACATTAGCCAATCAGAAGGCAGCTTTCTCGTCCTTTATGGCACTAATTTCAAATCGGCAACTACATATTTTGACAAATTCTCGATTAAAAATTTGAAACCTGAACAAAAGAACATTGTGGAATGGCTAATAGATGGCCTAGATTGTATGGATTCAATCATTAAGCCCTAACTATCATTCGGAATACCCCATGTTAAAGTTTTCAAGGTTGCATGATTAGAAATCACATTCCGACTGTCACTTTCATGATCTGGTAAGCAACATTCTGATTAGTCGGATGAAAGGTCGTTCTGACGTGACCCTCTAATGGGATGTCCTCAGATCTTTGTTTAGCAGTAGCGAGAACTAAGATCTGATTTTGATGAAATTGAGATTTGTGTAGCAATAGATTCTTGTATATAAATTCATCAGCTCTCTCCCTCCTTGTTATGTATCAATGTTATTGCTAGAACTGAATCAAACACATGATGCTGATGCAGAACATTTTATATTTTCTTATATTTAACAATCTTCATGAAATTCTATTTCAATAATCTGACATTTTATTTGGTGTTATCATTGATGGCGTATGGCAATGTTCCTGAGTAGCTTACAATTTTGAGAATCCAATTTTTTCACGAACACTGATTATCTTTTTTTTCAGCAAACAATTCAATCATGCATCATTCTTCGTTACAGATGGTCCAAGATCCCACACAGTTTGATGTCCTAGTTATGCCAAATTTGTATGGTGACATTTTGAGGTATGGATAAAATTACATTTCACAACTAAGCAATGCAATAGACAGTGAACATTCTAATAAAAGACTTAGAAGTAAGAATTAGATTATGGGTGTTCTATAGAGGTGCACCCTATTACTGGTATACCAATATACCGCGTTTTGAAATACTAATTAATACATTTTCAAAATACAGGTATTTTGTGTTTTTTAAATGATGCATATTTCTGATAATTTTCATCTTGTTGGCAACATTTACATAAGTGCTATGTCTCCCACCAGAGGGTTGATCTAAAATATAAACATGTTGTCATATTTATCTTTTAAAAGAAAAGATCAGAAATGAACATTTTTTTTATCTCTTGCATTTTTTTGTTGGCCAACTGTTGACTCTTGTGTTAAGTCTGATTCTGTCATGGAACTTTCAGTACAGAATTAAAGAAAAACTTCAAGTCATTTGGGGTATTTTTGTTCAGGTTCATAACAAATTACAGATGAAAGAATGCATGGAATATACCGTGGTACATATCGCAATACATTAATAATTATTGCAATAGGAAAATCAGGCCAATACATCACTGGTATTCTATTAGTACGCACTACTAGCACGACCCGTGACAATAAAGTGCCAGGCATGTAGAAAAATATACTTTAGTTACCCTCGGGCAAGTATGAAAATTGGCGGTATTAACTTTGAAACTTGGAAGATGCATCGTGTGTCTGCAGATGAAGTACCTGACAAGTCATTTTTCAATTCTGCACATCTTTCATTAGCTGTTGCTACAATTATAAAGTTTTCTTGTAAAGATTAATGGGTTTTTTTCTACTTTTATCTTTTTAACAGGGAAAATTTAAAATCAGGCTGAACAAGTAGAATTTTGAAGTTTACGTGACCTTGGGCAAGTAGGACATTTTGATATTTGAACAACCCTGGATATGTCTGTTTATTGTTTATTTGTTATTTAATGTATTATTAAAGAGAACTCTTTTATTTTTCTAGTGATTTGTGTGCAGGGCTAATTGGCGGCCTCGGAGTTACACCCAGTGGAAATATAGGAGGAGAGGGAGCTATTTTTGAATCTGTGAGTTTGTTATATTATCAATGTTGTCAGTTTTCAAAGTCCAAAATGAAAGTGACAGGATCCTTGCAATAATCATTATCTTATGGATTAAGAAGCTCCTCAGATGTAAGTACAATAGCCAAAACACTCGAGAACCCTTAATTACTAGTTTAGTTATTGGGAACAGAATGTGGAAAATTAAAGATGTTGAGGGGGATAAAATGATTCTGTATAGGATATAGAAAATCACAAATCTGTAAGGTTTCATACTTTCATTTGAATTGCAAGCAGACACATTTGTGGTGCAAAGTATACTGAAAGAGTTTTTGTTACTACATGAAAGATACAAAGAAAGTTTGCTCCAAATTTATTATTTTTCTGTTCTTAATCATGATCAAGCAGATCATTGATTGCTTTTCCAAAGCAATTATCAATCTTGAAAATTTTTACCAATTCCCATCACTGTCACAACAAAAAATATGGATTAAGAATACATTTATTCAGGTAAGAATTATACTGATAATGACTTAAAAACTTACATACTCACACCCATTCAACTAGCCTCCACTAACTCTCACCCTTCACACTCTTCACACTCTTCACACTCACCCTGTTCCTCTAACAGACACTTTCCAAATACTTAAGGTTACTCAACCTTACTAACAAATACACTAATATTGTACCAATACTTTATCTCCTAAATCCCTACAAATACATAACAACATCAATATCTTCAGTCAACATGCATGTCAACAATCTATACTACCATCCAGTCACGTGATTCAGGGGTCCCATGAGATTGTAACTGCGCATGAGTAGACCAGTGTGACCTCATGGCGTAGACGGGGCAACACTGTTAAATTATTCTGTTCAGGATACATTTCGTTCTCCGAGTTGAAATTTTCTGAGGATAATTGGTTGCCAATTACTTAGCTTTTGCCGATCCCGTGGTGATCGCATTTATAGAAGTTTTACCATTTGACAACCTGCGGATTTGTCAGAATTTCCACTTGAATATTGAGCTACCTTGTGGTTGACTGTGTCGGCAGCCATTATGGGGAATTTTCTCCTGCCTCCTTCCACATCATCGCTATGTACACTATACATCGTTTATAGTCACATGAGCCTCACACAGGTCTCATCCAATTCAGATGTAATCATGTTCATATGCTTGGCCGTCTGTTGCCCTGGGGTCAGGCTTCATAAAATAAATGACCCAGCCTCCACATATTTCATACAGTGCCCCTCTATGTCCCCTGACACTATATGACAAATGTTTACCCTTCAGTTTATATATTAGTAACCATTCACCTTACATCGAGTATTATATACTCAGAATGGTACACTCATAGTTATTCAACATACAGGTGAGATTTGGAGCATGCTCAGATTAACTATACACAGTTATTCAACATACATCAAGCATGTACTATACTCGAATAACTAAAAAAGAACAGAGTTATTCAACATACATTGAGCAACTACTACTCAGAATAACCAATTCCAATATCAAAAGTAAATGTATATAATGATATGATGGTGGTTGTTTTAAATACAACAATGACTGCCAAAACACGGCCAAATCAAGACTTTGTGTGAGATCTTTAAGATTGTAATAACTTCATTCACAATGAATATACACTACAAAACATATGTTTCTATATCCGTATACTATTCTATTATTACATTTATATGTACATGTAACTATACATACATGGTCTAATGTACAAGAATATAAGCATAAACAATATTATGTTTAATCACACAGCTCATACAACAAAAGATGTTCACTCCTTGCATAACATCTTTTAAGCTCACAGCTAACATACAGTCCAAACACACTCTAATACATACAGTCAAACCAACTTAAAAGAAGTATATACAATGTGATCTTGACAATCACCAAAGGCTACCATGTTTTTCCTGGTGGCAGGTTCACGGCACAGCTCCAGACATTGCAGGCGAGGACAAGGCCAACCCCACAGCCCTGCTGCTCAGTGCAGTGATGATGTTGCGACACATGGGACTTGGAGAACATGCTCGTAGAATAGAGAAGGCTGCCCTTGAGGCCATCAGTGAAGGAAAGGTATGTCTAATGTGTCGGCTTTATACAGGTTCAAGGTTTAGCCACATACTCTGGTGATTACATTAATTGTTATTTTAAGAATGTGAAAAAGAACATCAAAGTATTCTGTTCTCTTTTTAGATAGAATGTCCTAGGCTTGACATATGAGCTGGCTGCTCATTCTATCAACTGCTGATCTAGTTCAGACAGGAAACTAGGCTGCTGCATTATAGCTTTAGTATTTGCTGACAGCTGTATTAAACAACTTTCACTGATTGAATCGTCAAGAGGATTTTTAATTCTTTAGTGAGAAAGATAGATAAATCTGTGTTTGTTACATGTACCGGTACATATTTGTACTGAGATTTTTTTCTACAATTGCATCGTCCTAAAGGGAACTTTATCCGTTGATATTATCAATGTACCATATTCGACATAATAAGCACCCACAGCTAAGCATATTTGCTAATATCCATCATATATAAACATTTCAGGCTGTCAGCATAAACCATGAAATTTACGATCTTTCGTCTGGTTTTTTTTTCACCAAAATAATATTCTAATAGGAGCCCCCTATTTCTAACTTGGAGAGTGCCCTGGGCGCTTATTACGTCAAATACGGTATATTGTGTGATACCAGTAACCTCATTCATTCGGAAATATTGGGCAGAAGCATTGATTCTGGCTGGTGGACACAAAAATATCTGGCACAGGTTGATGTCACATATGATATGTGTCTGTACAAAGGTGTACATGGCCTTTAATACTGAATAACATCCTTGTTGTGTGTTCCAGGTGCTGACAGGAGATTTAGGCGGCAATGCCAAGTGCTCCGACTTCACAAAAGAAATCTGTCGCAAGGTGGAGAGCTCATCATAAGACCAGGCTGCGGAAGATGATGTACAGCACAAATTGTAGACTCAATTTTTCCCTTGTTTCATTTTTCTTTGTTATTTATTCAATTCCTTTTTTTATACAAAAATGGAAGGAACAGATGTGTATGGTTCTGATCTTGTAATGTCTCAAATAAATGTGCCAGTTTCCAATGTGGCTTTTGCTGATGGTGTAATCGGTCTATTTGGAATTAAAATCCTTTATTGATGTCCAGAGTCAGTGTATGTTGGAGATGATAATGATCATTCAAAATTTATCTTTTTATTTCACTTTGTTTCATGAAAATGATATGTTTGTGTATTAAGGGAATCTCTTTGCAGTAGGCACCTTGTTATTGTCAGAATTGTGAATGAATATGCATTTAAATAAAAATCATTGTATTATACTTGTGAAGGTTTATTTCAAATGGTATTTCCTTTTTGTGCCTCAACCAGACACGGTGTAACAGGCTGATGTTTGTTGAGAAGAAGCTGGTTGAGTTTATAAGAACACAATGTGTAAAGAAATAGCCAACATGTATTGATAATGCATGCAGATATCAAGGATGATTTCCTTGCTGCAGATAGATATGTGAGACAAACACAGAAACTAAAGTCAGTATTTTGTTATTTTGTGAATGTTTGCACTGCACGTTGAAACCATCGGAGCTTTCTGTAATGTTCTGCTGATACGTCTGTTGCTGCAAGAGACTGGAACTTGTGTTGTTGATATGCTGCATTTGTATTCCCAGTATCCTGTTGGTCATATCTCCATGGTGAAGCAAGATTCTGTTATATCATTCTTATGTAGTAACTGTAAACTCAGCTTCAAATACTGGTCATTAGAGACCTGTGTTTCTTTGAGAGTGAGGTTGCGCAAAGATGCATGAACTTCTGAACCGCATATTTTCTAGTTTTCCTCCAGCACATCTGAGAATGGTGTCCAGATGAATACATATCAACTTGACTTTCTGATTTTTCAACAGTCTCTGGTGTAGTGAGTGTGCCATGATAGAATAGAGAACCATGAGATTATGGAGACAACTGTGAGACCGCAATACAGTGTATTGTTTCCAGTTCTGTGTTTGACCTTTACGTCAGTGTGTATAGTTGTTACATATCTTTAATTGATCAAACATAGATGTATATTAGCATAATATTGTTGACAATAAAGTACATTGTCATGAGCTTTGTAGTGCCTTGTCTGTGAAGACGTAGTTGCCATAGGTTGTGTTGGAGTGATGCAATATAGTAGTGCAGGCAATGCATGATTGAGCTTAATGTGTTTATACATATATATATATATGTTGTGATATCATATCAGTCACAAAGCCAAGTAAAGAAAGCTGGGAACCAGCCTACCTGAGGGTTACTAAAGCAACTAAAGTACTAAATTTAAAATAAAAAAGAAATATTTAAAAGAAGCATTTATTAATGCCCTTGAAAATAGCATCACCACTCTTTCACATTATTTCAGGAATTTCCCCGATTGCAATCGATGGACTTTATGATAAACGTGCTATCCACAATTATCTCCCTTTATCTGTCCAATGCTTTCTAATCAGTTTCATTGGCACACTGTGGAGGTTCAACAGCTGGCCTTTGATGTTGATATCATCAAAAGACACATTAACAACCACTCAGAACAGAATCACTCAGAACACAGGTTTTTATATTGTAGTACATTGATTGGGTGAACAAACCGACTTCATATGTAACATCCGTTAGCCATACTTTTTGTTTAAATTTACATAAATTGCGTGAATATTCTTGTCCAATGAATTAGCCCTGCTGCTTACTGAGGCGATGCTGTTAACCTCCGGGAGAATTTGGATTTGTTATTCACGCTGGTTTGCTGATTCGCGATGGTTCAATTGATTTTATTCTTTGCGAAACGGCAACATTCTACCAATCCATCGTCTCAATTATCGAAAGTGACATTCTATACAATAGATATTGTTCATGACATCAAAGGAACTTTTATGTGACGCCGGTAGAACTTAGAACAATAGTTTTAGTTGGCTTGCGCAGTTTCTCTTTGGGTGACCGACACAAACACATTTGCATTAAGGAAAATATATAGAATAAACTATCTGTAATATCTCTCGAATAACCGTCTAAAAACAGATTTCTGGCCTCCTGGGGAAAATCCATTGCCATCGGAACTCTCAACACACTTGGGACATATCCATGTAACCCGTAATACATTATAGCCAGTAAGTTTGAAACGAGCACCAAAATCAGTACTCAAGTACTCGCCACTTTGGAGTGAGCGATACCTTTACGGTGGTACGAGGAAGATTTTGCATCAGTAATCGCATCTACTAGTCGATAATATATTTTATGAAGTAACGCATTCGGGACAATAATGGACAGCGAAATCACCCTCTTCAGATCAACCTTCAAGCAGGTTGTTGGTCAGAGAAAGCAAATCACCCTTGTCTGCTAATTGTATTGAAGCCATTTCTTCTGTCGACTGTACTCTTTTTGCAACTCACTTTCGGTGTATAATTAAGATGCGTTTGCTAATTATAGTGATGTTTGAGGTTATATAAAACCTAAACCTCAATAAAAAAAATCAAATAATTTAGAAAAATGTTGCTTTTGTCAGTATACCCAATTATATAATGCAACTTGTTGAATTTCAAACATCACAATGTACCTTACAAAATGAGTTTACGTTAACAACTATAGCCGTGTGATCAAGGTGTATATCATATATAAACAAATAAGTCAAGTCTAGAATGATTTGGCAAGTCTAGATTGCCTCATCTCTAAATTAAGAATTGTTCGGGGCTCCTTTTCGCTTTTTTTTATTTTGTAGATAATACATTTTCAAAAAGATAACTGTATTTATGGGACTAAATGTTGTCTACAGTTTAGTACTTCAGTAGTTTTGATACTCAGGTACACGGGTAACCGTTAGACCCGTGAAGATCCGGGGTAGAATAAGTCTTCAGCAACCCATGCTTGCCGTAAAAGGTGACTGACTATGCTTGTCCTAAGAGGCGACTAACGGGATTGGGTTTTCAGGCTCGCTGACTTGGTTGATGCATGTCATCGATCCCAATTGCGTGGATCGATGCTCATGATATCAATCACTGGATTGTCTGGTCCAGACTCGATTATTTACTGACCGCCGTCATCTAGCCGGAATATTGCTGAGTGAGGCGTTAAACAACAAACCAAACCAAACCAAAATACACTGTCATATATTTGCCTGGAAATTATCCGTTTTGCAAAACCGACCCTTGCAAGTTAAGGTGATTTCCAAGGTCCTTTGTCTACAGATCGCCATTCTGAGGCAACATTCTGGTGAACTGTCGCATGTCTATAGCTACAACCCACGACCAACTTTTCAGACGGTGTAGGGGTTTAATCACGTCCACATTTCCACATGTGTAATCAGCAGAAGAACTTTCAAGAAGGACTAACATTATTCGAGGTATTATCAACCTAATAACATAAGGGGTTCCTTAACTGTTGTTGACACGTGCTTGTTTATATGATACAACTTGATACAGGTTAACCAGGGATTGATAGCATCAACATCCTCACCATCAATAGTGTGTAAATACACTACGTATAGGGTACATTGCAGGTGCATGGAGACCACACATATACATGTATGTGACAGTCCCTCGCTGACCTGATTACTCATTGCATATAATGTCTATTTATATATTAACGGATACATTGCGTATCCTATTTAGCTTTTTGTTTCTAATTATACTTATGAATGCGAACAATTTTGATATGTTAATGTTGACATGAAGAAAGGTTGGAATTTCGCATAATGATAAGTATTCATAATTATGACTCGGTCTGTTGAATCATACGATTGTCGACTGTAGTCTTGGAATAAATATGGTATATCCGATAACCTTCGTGACCAACTCGTCCCATTCCGGGACAAGCCGAATGTAGACTCTGGCCCCTCTCGAAGCATTCGTGACCAACTCGTGTTATTCCGGGACAAGCCGAACAGGTTATGGAGTCTTGTGCGAGCCGGTCGTAAAATCTAGTAGACGAGAAAGGATAATCTTAGAACAGTGGCTAACGATTAAGATTTTATAAAAATGAATCTATCTTCTACACTGACAGCAAAGGATGTGTGAGGAATGAAAGTATGACAGCAACGATCAGTACAAGTCGAACGGCTGACAGCGTCATCTGTAATGGCCAGGGGCAAGGTGACTGTCACGCCTTGCCACATTCCGGTGTAATTATATTTGACTTCGCATGTTTATTAATTACTACATAGTGTACATGCCATGGCCTTAGTCATATGCAGGTATATATAGAGATCTCAGGTACTGATATACATGTATGTACAAGTCTAAAGTTTTTTTCAAGGGGTTTCTATATGAATAGTATCATAATAAAACCCTACAGCTTGTGTTCATAGTGGCTAAGTTTAATTATCCAGTGATGGGGATGTATAACTCAACATCTTCAGATATTATGAGGAGTAACACGTTGTAAGCATCACGAGCTGCATTGCAAATGTTTAAAAAAACAAGCTGAATCGAATCTTTGTCGACACGTTGTAAAAATCATTACATATACTATTGACAACTTGATACAGAACGAGTATTACGTTTGCTGGTAACTGCGGCCAGTTGTTGCACTGACTAAGTGAAAAAAAAAAGTTTTTATCTCTTGTGCGAGTAATATTTATATCACTATACGTTATTTATGCATATCCACGCACGCCATATGCTCACAATCATAGTCAAGTGAGTCTTGTGTGGGCCTTCAAGAAAACGGCTTCGATTTTGTGACTAGTTTGTTTACAGATATAGTTGATGGAGAGATTTCTGTTTTGCCCTTGGCGAATGCCTCGACACGAAGAACAAATTTGCAGACGACAACATTGTCGTCTGGTACAAGAAAACAACTGGCGGTGAAGCCAGAGGGTCGCAATATGGCCCCACCATTGTTCTTTGATGAGATCGTGTGTTTATACTATGTCGTCTCCCCATTGCTGGAGTTTTTTTGTAATCACAGCCTTCCCCTCAACACCGATTTCCATGTGCTAGAGACAACGGTAAACCATGCGTTGTCTCGACAGACTTTAAATGTGTCCTTGAGGACAATTTGAGTAGTTGTTTTCAAAACGAATTAGAGACACAGGAATTACACACGCACACACACACAGAGAGAGAGAGAGAGAGAGAGAGACGAATGAGAAAAAGGTGGTTTTGCAACCAAAATTTACTCGTTAACTTAAAGCTTTAGGTGCACGGTGTTAGGTGATATTTCATTGAATGTACGTAGAGCGTGTGTGGAGTTAGGGTGTTTAGGCGATGTTATATATACTGTTTTTGTTCTGTTGTGTAAATCTTTCACGCAAATTTATTCGTGCTTATATTACATCACAGTAGGAACAGTATATGTTGCTATAACAGATATATGGCTTGTGCACCACAGATAACAGGGATCCTATACTTTTATTACACTTTATACTTCAATGTCCATATAGATTTCAATTTCCATGACACGCAGGTTTAGAAAAAAACTAACAAAATAATAAAGGGGAATAATCCAAAGGGATGACAAGAACATGGAACTAACTTCGAGACTACCAGACTTTCGACGAACATGCAGTTGAACAATGCAGGATATGTTCAGCAAGAGGCTGCAGGGTTACCTTGAAGCCACTTTTGTAATTACAACAAATTAAAATTTGTAAGCTATGTAAGAAAATACCAAAGTACACAACCAACGATATACAATGCAGTTAGTGAGAATTGGGGGAATAATTTGAGCGAAATGTGACCACTTCGAATTTTGATTTTTTAAATATATTTTCTCGTACCAGTCGAACTTGCTTTAACTATTCAGTCGATGGAATATCAATGTTAGTTCATTTGGCTCGTCATGATTTCCACAGGACACTTTTAATCAATGCATTCTGTAATACCGTACTAAAAACGGGATACCAATTCTGCCTTAGTTTGCCGCTAAAGAGTGGTGTGGGAGGGGCAGGGGACACCGGCAATGGACTTCACACATTGTAACCATGTGGGGAATCGAACCGAGCCTCCGTCGTAAAGATCGAACGTTTTAACATCTAGGCTACCCCACCGCCCGGGACCTTTACACACGAGATACGGTATATTCATAGGAAAGACACAGATTCCAGCTGATAAATAACTAATTTCTTGCCGATTACTGGGATAAGTGTGAACTTCCCTGTATATACCGGTATATGAAATAAGAAGTATATCGTTGTCCAGATTTGTCGTTCTCTAAGAGTGAGAGGGTAACTGGGTTTTACACATTGTACTCATGTGGGGACAATCTACATGTGTGAAACTGTATCCTTTCATTTATAGCTCTATATCATAGCTTTCGGTATAAGTAAATGTGTTAAACTGTATCCTTTCATTTATAGCTCTATGTCATAGCTTTCGGTATAAGTAAATGTGTTAAACTTGTCAATGTGCAATCAAGATGATCTCGATTTTACATCCTGGATGGGAAACCTTCTGATACAATAAATGCTATTTTTTCATGGCTGTTTTTGGTTATTGTCCATAATGACATAATGCCCTTGTATTAACCAGATCTGAACAAGATACTCATTAAGTAAATATAAATCAAGCTCGCCTGCAAGTTATCATGAGTGAGTCAGTATGGTTTCACGCCGCTTTTAGCAATATTTCAATAATATCACGGCGGGGGTCACCAGAAATGGGCTTCACACATTGTGCCCATGTCAGGAATCGAACCCAGGTCTTCGGAGTGACGAGCGAACGCTTTAACCACTAGGCTACCCGACCGCCCCAGTTATCATGAGACATCGTTTCGTCATATGATACATAAATACTACACATATTTATACAAAACGGCCATAATGATGGATCTAATATTTCTACGCTTATTTACCATTTTATAATAATAAAATGCAATTGATGTCTCACATTACCAAAAGTACCCAACCAAACCAAATGTTACAAAAACTCACAATTTTAAATATTTTGTACTATAAGTCTCAAGGTTTTCCAATGCAAACCAGTGACGAAGGAGAAATATTCTTCCGGTTTATTTTGAAAATTCGAGGCTGCTTCAAGTCTATCGATAACCCTGTGATGATTTGTGAAAGAGTTTCCAGCTCACAATAAAACACTGCTCTCATAAATCCTGTCCCAATCGCACACAACGTTGTTTGAGGACGAACCAGGTGCAGGTGTCGGATCGATGAAGTGGCCAGGGAAGTGATGGCGACGTAGCGCCAGCTCACCCGTACATATAGGGCACGGATATCGACATTTTAATTACCATTGCCATCTTTTGTCTCAGAGGTAAATTATCTCTGAGGCCCACTTGTACCCATAAGTTGATTTTCTCTTAATCGCATTGCCCCGAACTGCTGTAAATGTGCTGAGGGTCCCTTAGGGTGTTTCTGGAGGTGTTGAGCGTTTTGTGGGCAATTATATGCTGCAAGAAATTAGTAAGGCCTGTTGTTGTTAAGAGTCGGCCTTTCTGAATAGTTCTGTACTGACATCACGTCCGTGTATTGTGTGGAGGGCAATGCGAAGGTGAGAACATTCATTGCATGTGACGTAGTGTGTCTTTTGTGTGACGTTGACGTCTTTTGGTTGTCACTACTTAATTGGGGGAATAAGAAGTTTAGAGTGGTCAAGACTGGCTATCACCTTGGAAAACAGAGAAGGCTGCTGAGTTCTTGGCGTTAGGCTGCGTTCACACAGTGCCGATTATGGCTCCCATTTGAGATCAGATAGCGCTATACGACACGAAAAGTGAAAATCCTCAATGATCTGGAATGTCCTATCATTGTCTGAACGCAGTCGTATACGTTCGTAACAGAGTCCTACGGATCGGGAAAGGTCAAGAGAGGTCAGCCAAGCACTCCCGACAGTATGGTGCGTCCCGTCACATTCGGGAAACCGATTTTGTCTAGTCGGATTACAATCGTGACTATGTCGTGACAGATTCTGCTGTATAGGATCAAAATCGTAACAATGTCCTGTGTTGTCTTGACGGTGTCCTGTGGATCGGGACGTTGTTGTGATGAATGGGCATGATTTTTGGAGAAATTGTTCATTGCCGTTTCTTGTCGATTAAGTCCAGATTGCGTCCAGATCTTGCCGAATGCGAACTGTCTTTGTCGGTTCATTGTCCGGTCACTGTCTGATCTCTGTCGGATGGCATTCGGGAGAATCGGGACACTGTCGGGACAGAATCGGTCGGGGGTTTTTACCATGCGGAAGATACAAATCGGATCAAATTCGGATTAAGCGCGGGAGAATAGAGACGAATTCGGCTGGAATCGGGACGCTTCCTGAACAATATCTGATTGTTGTCGTGATTAAATAAATGTTTTTACAAATTTGTGAATTTCCCGCCACGAATCGTAGGCTCTTGATCAGACTTTTGACAAATTTTAATCGGGAATGGTCCTATCAAGGACGGCAGTAAAAATCCTGAATGTGTCACTAAGCCCTTAAATCGGAGGAAGCAGTGTGAAGTTGCTTCCACCGACCGCCACATATATATATATACAACTCAGGCATTCATTAAGTTTCTCACAGGAATTATGTGTTATAACAAAGTTATGACACATGCATACGTAGACGTGCAAAATACCCCTGGTCATAGGGGTGAGTGTTCTAACTTACCTATATTTGCACATGTGCATTATAGTGAGTCTCGGGGCGGTCGGGTAGCCTATTGGTTAAAGCGTTCGCTCGTCACGCCGAAGACCCGGGTTCGATTCCCGACATGGGTACAATGTGTGAAGCCCATTTCTGGTGTCCCCCGCCGTGATATTGCTGGAATAATGCTAAAAGCGGCGTAAAACCATACTCACTCACTATAGTGAGTCTCAATGCTGATTGGTTATATCGTTGTTTAGAACAATACGATATGACGACATTGTTCATGACGTAACTAATTGATAAAATCCCGTCGTATGGACAAGGTTGACCTCAGCGAGGTTCCTCTGTATGTTTGACACTTCATGCGTTGTTCTTCTCTCTGAAAATGAAAAGAGTAATGCATGAAAAGCAATCTTCTCGGAACTAGGTATCTATCTAAATAAAATTTTCATTTAGGTTATTCTCTTCTTGCGTGGCGTTTCAGAGGCCCCGGGGTCTGCTTGCCTTTGTCGAGGTGTGTGTGTATGTGTGTGTGTGTGTGTGGGGGGGGGGGGGGGGGGGGGGGGGGGGGTGTTAGTACCCGAACATATATTTTGAGAAAGCATATTGGACAACATGCACAAAATAAATGCTTTTGAGAATATCACAATGAAAACTGTAAAATACTGTTTAATCTTCGAAAGTGATAAGGGTGTGTTTAGTTTCTGTTTCACGCACGTGTGGCTTTACACTTAAGCAGCTTCATTGCCCATAGCTTCGCTGCTTCATCTCCGTAGGAACACGACGGGCAGTGTGTATCGTCTTTCAAGGACTTTCCGTCGGTGTTGAGATTGCAGGCGTAATATGCTTGATGCGAGCATCAGATTATATTCCTGAAAAATAACAAACACGTCTGGACAGATACGGGCGGTGCATCTCCAAACCCTTCACCGTTCAACCAAAGATAATATTGATGGAAAACATGATGTCGCCACTAAACCTGCGTGTTTGTATCAGGGAGCAATCGTTATTTTGTTAAATGACTGTCAGGAGCAATCATGTCGACAGTGCCATTTCTTGAATATACTCGAAAAGACATTGACGTGAAGCCAACGACCACGAGTACCGGACGATCAACGATCAGACTGAATTCTGCTGAATCTGTAATTCGAACCTTGCGGGTTATGATAAGCACATCTGCACACCTGAACACCTGCACGTCTATTAGTAAGAAATATGTTATTAGCTTATATTGTTATTATACACCTGTACAACCACACACATCGCACATCACATGACACCAAACCACATCGCATGAACCGCGCCGCACCGCACCGCGCCGCACCGCGCCGCACCGCACCGCACCGAACCGCACCGCACCGCACCGCACCGAACCGCACCGCACCGAACCGCACCGCACCGCACCGCACTGAACCGAAGCACACAGCACAGAGACGGATCGAGGATTATAATCATGGGGGATGGCAGAGTACTTGCAAGAAATAAGGTCAATGAGCCTGAAATCACTCTGTGTTAAATATGTTGGTGTGCAAACCTAGCGCGAGTTCCCAATCGTAAATTCAAAAGCTTTGTGAGGCAAATTGTTCCCTATGTTAAAAATGTCGCGCAGAAAACTGGCCACACAATGGGCGTTACAATGTTTATATTCTCGTAGCTGTAGTAATTCTTTGCAGATATTGTCACAATAATTACATCCCAATGCACAGCACCGCTTTTTTATGTATCTGTTCACGAAGGCGTAACATACACTGAATGTGATGTCAAATTGCTTTTTTGCTGAAGTTATTAAACGTGCAGAGTATGAGAAACAAAATGAGATCAGGTACAACTCTTTATATGGTGTTCCAAATCACATCTTGGTTTTTACACTGAACAAACAACGGTTGCAACACAAACGTGTGTATACATCACTTGATTGAAGTAACACCGGACACAATGAAGAGACTTGGTCGTACTCGCTACTGACCTCTTGTGGACGTTTTGCGGTGTAATTATATTAGCGTTACGGATCCATCGACTGCAAAACACAGACATGTGAAACAAGTACAAAAACGGAAAATAATCCGTTTTCACCCTGCCGTGACCACTGACCATAGTTAAGACCTGTGAGAAAATATATATAAACTGCTTGTCAAAATAAAGTAGTTGACCAAAAAGAATACAAACGGTATCAAACTACATCACCATCGAATAACCATTTCGTGTTTGCTTCTTTTATAGCCCCCATCATACATGTATACTTTCTTTCGGCCGGCAGTTAATGTCGGGGAAAGCAAAGTAACTTGACTGCGACTTCACATTACAAATATCACCTTTTCTGTCTTTTATTCCTCGATTTCATCCGACTGAGAATAATTATACTTAATTAGACACTTCTTTTTCTGTTAAAACACCTTTTTTAATATTATTATTTCGATCATCGACTCTATTAGGCCTTACTGCAGAGAGCAAAGACTTGACGTTCACCGTTCACAAGCAAAATTAGAGACCAAGAGATGCAAAATGAAGAGGTTTCATGTGTTATAGTGTCAGTGACAAATTGCCCGGATCAAAATGATCACAAAAAAGGACATGCAAACCATTAGTTGGGAAACACGTACGATTCGGAAAAAACGCACCCAGTGCATTAACAAAGGGGCCATGGAGCTGCACGTACTGCACGTGCAGCAGCACAAAGAACGGTAGTAAAGTGCATGGGATTTTGATTGCGTGGCATCTGCGTAAATCGAACAGTGACAGCTCAACAACATGCCAAGATTAACAGAAGTGCAAAGAAACAACGTTAAAGGCCGCTTGCAGGCAGGGGAATCCCGATCAGTTGTAGCCAGGGTTGTCAATGTAGCGCCCAGCACCATCACAAGGCTATGGGATCAGTTTTGACAGCATGGGTCAACACGTGATCGGCCAAGAGTAACCACCCTAGCCCAAGATCGCTACATCCGACTGCGCCACCTACGTGAAAGGACGACCACAGCTACCTCAACCGCATCCCAAAATACCCGGACTGCGCAGAATCTCCGATCAGACCGTACGAAACCGTTTAAGAGCAGCAGTTCTACGAGCAAGACGTCCTGTTCGACGCGTCATATTGAGTCGACAACATCGTCAACAACGACTGCATTGGTGTCGTCAACACAAGGTATGGCCTCAACTGCGATGGAGAGATGTCTGGTCCAGCGACGAATCAAGATTTCTCCCTTCGAGGGGAAAGAAGAGCACGGGTCTACAGACGTTGGGGAGAACGTTACGCCGGAAACTGCGTAAAGGCTATGTGGGCGGCTATCTCTTATCATGGCAGGACAGGTTTGGTCCATACCCAGGGCAATCTTACAGCTCAACGATACATCAACGAAATTCTCATACCACACGTCCTCCCAATTGCACGCAACAACAACGTTGATGTTCTCCGCTGGCCCTCCAGATCCCCGGATTTGAAGCCGATAGAGCACCTGTGGGACGTTGCAACAGTTGGTTTTTGCGTTGCAGGCCGAGTGGGCTACCATTCCCCAGGATGTGATTCGCATACTCGTCTCTCCCATGGGCAGGACAGGAGATGTCAGGCCGCTATGGATTCCAATGGGGAACATACGCGTTATTGATGGTAGCTGACCTTCACCTTGGACTTTTCCTAAGTACCGATAACTGAGATGACTACAAGTGTTCTCTCCACATCATTTTGGCTCAATACCTTGTACGGTTCCTCGTATAAATGTATTTTCCGACCTCACACAAATTTGGCTTTGCGTTTCTTTTTTTGAAGAGTATCTATACAAACCTATATGTTATTATCACGGTATGTCTGTTAAAACCAGTTTTACGAAAATAACATACATAAACCCTTGGCCAAACCCTTGACTACGTGGTAGTGTAAACAGTCCTCACATCAATAACAGTAATATATTAGCTGTGTTTAGATTATACCAGCTGTACCAAATCAATAGAGATTTTCAGATATAAGGTCAAAAACTTATTGTAATTCCCAATCTGTCAGCCGGCGAAATAAATCGCGTCAATTACACCAGACATGTATGTACTTGATCCAAATATGTCACGTGACAGTCTGTCATTTCCAACAGTGTCTGCCTCATCCTTATAGTAGGAACACTTGTGTGTTTCTGTGTCACGTGTGAGGTGCATGCATGTATGGCGGTTGTTAAATCAAATGTTCATTACCTCAATACCTTGTTTATACCTTAATTTTATGTTATTTTGTCGATTATATTTTCTACATTTTCGATGACTCAGCGCAATATATCTATATTCTATGTTATTGTTTCGTTTCGTCTCTCACTCATGAGACAATTGTTTTGTTTATGCGGCGTGCGGCTCGCATCGGAACTATATGGTAGGGAAAGGGTCCATGCTGTTGACGTAATAGCATGGAAGTATCAAACACGAGGTGATCGTGGACTACAAACACAGCAACGATTTGGAGTTCCTCGGTTTTACGGATGTTCAGTCCTGCATGAGGAGCGGTCGGCCATTTCCCATTGCTTTTACTGATTACATTGAATTCTTGTCACATGCAGTGAGACCGACTCCGTGATCACCTCACCCCACAGGTAGTGATTGACCATATTTATATTTGTACGTGTTTGACGTCATCTGATTCACACATTAAATCCGTTTGACGTGCTTGAAACTAAGGGGCTAGTGTTAAAGGACAAACATGACTCATCGAAAGAAAAAGAATATTATGTCAAACTGTCACTAAAGACGCATGAAAGAACTAGGCATAAGTGACACATGAAATAATACCACATAGTATAAGGCCAATATTTTATCTGAGGAATACATCTGCCAAAACCACGCATCAATACTATCAACTTTTGACTGGACTCTAAAACCGAAAGACAGGCCCATTCCTCTGTTGTTCTGGATTCCAAAACTTTATAAAGAGAGATATGTCCAGCACACATGCCACCAAATCTCTATCTCAAAGATTAACCATGATCCTCAATACAATCAAGGAAGAACTTCTTTCTTCACTTAAAGTGTCCCACGCAACATACGTAAGGGAAAAAATTCCTTGATCTATCGGGCATATGCTACTAAACGTGGTAACCATAGTTACATCCCCATCTTCACAGATTCAGGACAATTGTCCAAAATGAAAGCAAATGTCATCTGAAGTGTACTGAGAACACAATATGTGAAATACTGGACTTCCTGTCTGATCATGTCTTTGTGAAATTTAAGGATAAGGCGTTTAGGCAAGAATTTGGTATCCCCATGAACACCAAATGTGCTCCCCTTCTGACTTAACAGTTTCTTTATGCATGTGAATCGGGATTTCTGCTTTGATTGGCAAAATCAAAACAAGGGAATTTGGACAAGAAGATTAACATTAACTTGAGGTATATCCTTGATCTGATATCTTCAATAATGGTCAAATAGCGACTGATTTACCCATCTGACATAGACATAAAAGAGTTTAGTGAAACTGACTCTTCTGTTTAGATCTATGCATGGAAATTCAGAATGCCAAAAACGTATGCAGATGAATGTATGATGAAGGATGACTTTAACTTTCAATAGTCAACTATCACTGTATATCGAGTAAAATATTCCAGCAGCTCCAGCCTTTGGTCTCTACATTACACAACTTTTGAGGTACAATCAAGCACACTCTTTCTACGAAGATTTCACAGATAAGACTTTGCTTAAAAGTTGAATGATCAAGGTTAAGACATTTCAAAATTTGACGCATCAGTGACAAAAATTATGTCTGATGAAATTCTCTATTTTGACCTGTACTAAATGTGCCAGTGGTTTTTTTCAGAGTTGCCTTTGCATGTGTTTGTGACCGGTGCCACTGGTTGGGCAGGATACGCTCACCTTTTCGCGGATACCTGGTATCACCACTATTTGATAGTGATTCATAAACACTGTTTTGTCATTTACTCGGAATCCTACAATGGACTAAAGAAATGTTTTGGTTTTTTTATTCAACAAGAGAGTGAATGCGAAATTTCTTAACGCCACATGAGGAAGGTTGCAGCTATTCGCGTCAAAGACAAGACAACTGACATACCATCAAAGAATACCTGGGCTAACAAAACGTCCTAAAATGTCTTTAACAAGAACAGTTTTCCTCAATTCTTTGTTCAAATCAATGAAACATTCTTATACTAACGATGACATGCAGCAACAGTAAAGGACCACTGTGTTGGGACATGATCAAGGCAACTGTGTAGGTAGCAAGTACCACTTATACCTCCACTGGCAGGTCAAGAGGATCCCTGGCTATCCGATTTCTCACGACAAAAGATTTGGTAATGGTTGGGATGAAAACTAGGGGAGATAACTTTGAGTGTTAGACTATTGTATTAGTGATATAATCTCCCTGATACCTCAAGATCAACAAGAGTCATCAGAAGATAACAAATCCCTCCGGTCCCTACAAATTCGAAAGAACAAATCATCTGACTGTTACTTTAAGTCCAACTTGATGAATGTCTAATCTGTCTGTCTGTATACAAGAGTAGGTAATGAGCTATTAAAACAATACCATGGAATCGGGATTCGGAACTTTGTATTTCTATGTCAGGTACACACCAATATGAACAGAGTCAAAATCAAACTTGTTGCCATGGAAACAGAAAAGATATAAATTCTAAACACCCCTAAGTTGCAAAAGGCACTATTTGACAAACTGGTCTTTGTGTAGTCATGAAAGAATATCTATTAGTTTTAGAGATATGCTCCGGACAAACACGACACTATGAACAGAGTCAAAGTCAAAATTGTTTCCATCGAAACAGGGAAAAATCAAATTTTGAAAAATTCCTAAATAACAAAAGGCACGACTTCAGCCCTTGGTTAATACATGTACCAGGTTTGGTTGAAAATTCAGTTTTCAAGTTGTGCAACACCTGCCCCTCCCTTTTGAGACTAAGTCCAAATCGTTTCCAAGGAAATCGAGAAAAAACGAAATGGCAAAAGGCACCACTTCAGGGTCTGTTTGATATATATGCCAAGTTTGGTCGAACGGTTTTTGAGCTGTGCCCCGGAAACAAAATTCGCCACACCTTTAGAGACTAAGCCCAAATTGTTTCAATGGAAATCGAGAAAAAGAATGCTAAAAATCTGTAAATTGATATATCTGCCATTTAAAAAATAAATATATTGAACGGTTTTTGTCGTAAGAGGTGACGAACGGGACCAATCAACCAACCACAGGGTAGCACTACAGAGTCAGAATACGTCCTGACTATAAAATAGTACAAGCAGCCACACTGCATGCTTCGTTAATACCTGTATACAGTCATTAGATGTATGTAATACAGGTTTAAATTTCTTAGTATGTCTCGAAACAGATATCCCAGACAGTGTTACGATATGTTAGTTAAACAGTCGGGAGAAAAACATGGACTTGAAATATTAAGAAAATATTATTTTCTTGTTGGTATGGTTTTGTTTGGAAGGCCCAAGGTGTTGGTGAGACTGAATGGTTCTTGAATGAATTTATCCGTAGAACTAAAGATTGTCATACACAAACATGGTAATCTGAGGTGTCGAGTGTTTCAAAACTAGAATTATATTCACTGTTAAAGACCTCGCTTACATTAGAACCATTCTTGTTAAGTATATTATGAAAAGAAAAAAGACGTATGCTTACTATATTAAGAATTGGTGAGCTGTACATTATGCATAATATAGGGAGCGGGCATCGATAAGACACTTCGCTTTTGTCCATTATGTATCTTACATGGAATTGAAAATGAAATTCATTTTGTATTGATACGTTAATATTTGTTCAAAATATTTCCCATTTTTCAATGTCCATACTTAAGCTTATCCAATGGATAGTTTGATAACAATGCTTCAGTCCTTCAATTCCTGATGTTCACATTTGTAAATATTTGCTGTTGCACTCGTGTTCAAAATACTATCATTTAAATATGATGGTGATGATGTTGATGATGATGATGGTGATGTATACATACATCGTTTTCTGACATCGTTCGTATGTCTCGTATTATTGTCAAGCGGGTACTTCATGTACAGTGAGTCTGTAGTCTGTAGGTTGAGGCGGCATCTATGAAATCTGAAAGAACATCCACACTCCCTGAAGTAAACAAAGACCTACAAGTATACATTAGAATAAACATTACAGGGTGTATATTTCGAGTCGCTCGGCAAGACACTAATTGGCATATTCTCTCTCGACCAAACAGAGCCGTCACGCAACACCTACTTCACAATATGACCACAATCACCGAGTCAAATCAGTTTGTTCTTGTTTGTCATCAGATAACGAATCTAATCTGAATTCCTGAAAGGAATACACACAAGCTAAAGTCTAGGGTTACGATCTTATGAACGAGTTATTCCGCTGGAGGAGTTCACGTGCAATAACACTCATACCCCTGCACTAGTGTTTCACAATGGGTCGAACCCTCGTCAGGCTATTTGTTCCGGCAGGAATCCCACGTTTGGGTTATGAACTGGCGTCTAAGTGTTCAGCTGGGTATTTTGTTGTCACTCTGCACGCCCATGAAGATTTGGACGTCCTTTATTGTTCTCGCTTGTTGTGGCGTTTCTGTGTTTGTAAACAGTGTCCAGTCTTAAAGAAAACAATTAAGGTCGAGACTCCATAGAGGTCGCATGGGTACGTTTGATTTTGTAGCAAAATTAAGCTTACGGAATCCCATAAAAGGGTCATTCACATACGTACATAACACTTATATATGTTACAGCTAATTGTATAATGACTGAAATATTCACTTAGGCAATTCAGTAAACGCCAAAATATTTCAGTATTTTTACAATTATTTTTCCATTTATAATATTATTTTAACAAATGCCAAACATTTTATGCTCTATTTCATCACCCAGTAGCTGAAAATAATGGAAATAAAAGAAAACTAAAGTCAATGTAAATCGTTTTTAATTTTTGGCTTTTTATCATAACATAATCAGTTATGTGACGTTTTAAAGCCCTTTTGAATTTCTTAGTGACTTTTTGTCAAGCTGGCGGGAAAATAATTGTAACATGTAAATTTCCTGACTGATTTTACACATTGATATACATTTATATGTATACTGAAAGTTCGTGTTACCAGGTTGAATTTTCGAGATACTGATTCGTTTGCTGATTAGTTCAAAGGTAGGGCTACTCGCATTATTTCATGGCGCATTTTAGCAGAGTTCGAAGCTCGCATTAATATGGAGACACGTTAATTTCATGATTTACTGTTCTTAGTTCATTTTTAAGGTACTAAGAGATTAATTTACTTCACGTGTCTCTAACGCGTTCAAATTGGAATGTTTGTCGACAAGCTATGAAATAATGATAAAATATCAATTTTCATAACTCTGTTTCTTCGAAAAGTCAAACCTATGGTTAGGAGTTGACTGACGCTTCTCGTCTTGACAGAATACCAACTTGGACATGCATGATATTGACACTGGTTCCTGGAGCTGCAGCTATTTATTAACAATCTCTCGCAAGGTATTCTGGGTTTATCGTAAACAAGCAATGGTCTTCTTGTTAGTTCTAGCCGGTGTTAAGCAATGCTCGGTAGTTAGTATCTCTATGTAGTAACATGACTCTACATGGGTATGCTATCAACAGCGCTAATTCTGAGCAGACTTCTGCATGCCTTGGTATTTAGCTGTCTGCAAATATTATCAAATAAGTGTTATCGTTATTGTACTTGAAATGATCACTGCTCTGCTCGTTTCTGAGATATATCTGCATTATCTATGCTTTACTTGTTTGTTGTTTAACGCTGAAAGCATGAATATTCCAGCTATATGACGGCGGTTTGTAAATACTCGCGTCTGGGTTATACAATCCAGTGATTGACATTATGAGCATCGATCTAAGCAACGTATTTGGTTGGTTTGTTGTTAAACGCCGCAATCAGCAATATTCCAGCTAAATGACGGTGTCGATAAAGGGAAATGGTCACACCCAATACGGAGACAATAAGCACCATGTCGTCGCGTTCTCGTGTTCTCCGACTGATCAGACTTGTTCATTTCAACGCTGACAATGATTTATTGTCCCAACGTAAAGTTAATTAGCACTCAGTGAGATGGTCACTTTCTTTCTTGAGTTTGAGGTTTATTAATCTTTTCCAACGATTAACATGTTGGGCAATTAGAGGTGTTCACTGGGACCTTTAACGACTGTCGTCCATGTTCTCATCTGCGCTTAGACGAGCAGCAGGATTACGCATTATTGAGTGTCTGTTTGGGTGATTTGTTGATGAGAATGCGATGATTATTCGGCATTTCTATTAGCTACTTTAGAATGTTGACGTTGAAATATGTGCCCCTGCTCACTCTCGTACCAGTACGTTATAAAATGAACATGGCCTTAGTGAGTGAGTTGGGTCTAACGCCGCTTTTAACAGTATTCCAGTTATATCACGGCGTGACAGCTTAATGTTGGAGGAAAGCCCGAAGTGATGCAGGTCTCAGACGTTTACCACTTTGGTGAAACACGAGCACGGGTATGGTGCTGACAAACCTAGAAACATAATCGGGACGAAACGGGATTCGAACCCACAATCAAAGGTTTCTGGCGTGCCCAAGGGACGCAACTCGATCTGCACAGCGAATCGCGGCGATTTAGACGACTGGGTCACCCGTGGCCCCGAACATGGACTTACTGTCCTCTTCCAATAACTACACTCGAAATAGCCGCAAATATATGATTGACAGTTCACTGATAGTGATAAATGCATTGCCATATAAAAAAAAATATCAACATATTCGCTGTAACCAGAGACCATATAAAAGATGGTCTCTGCTGTAACGTAATAAATCAAACAACAAACTCACCAAATTTAATACAATTCTTAAAAGACGGAAACTTGAAAACATCTGCTTCGAGATCATGCAATTTGGGGTGTTGTGAGTTGTCGAGTGCTGTTCCAAGACTGCAGATGGTAAGAATAAATCAGCTCCTGTAGAATCCCGCATCATGGAGTAGTTTGCATCAATTGGATATTATATCTGTGGATTAAGATGTTACCCCTTTGGCCAAGACGACACTTTTTTCTGTGAATTCTTCCTGATTTGCAAATAAAATAAGAATATCTTCCAACGTCTCGTGCTTCATGTTTCGTGTGCGTGTGAAATCGACCGTCCAACCCATGCGATATGAAGCTTCAATTCTGCAATGTTTACCCCCTGACCTACAATGAACTCGTCCGTGTGACGTCACCTCCTGCTAACTTCGAACTGCGGAAACTTAGCAAAGAGTTTATGCGAGTTGGTGACACAACAACGTCTGAAGTTTATTTAACTTTCCTAAAGATTTCGGATTATACATGACAAAAGAAGTAAGTATAATGTGTTGTCTATCCTTAAAGACACTGTAGTAGTGTATGTTAAATGTAAAAGCGTGATTGTCAAGCGAAGCATGTGTGTCAGGGAGATTGATAGTGGCCACTGCAGGCTGTATTCTGTTCTGTCACAGATATTTTCAGTCCGCGACATTCTTACATCTTGAATAGCAAACATACGTACAGTTACTTCACGTTGTTTCAGTGTAAGGAAACACGATTTATGTATGGTTGTTTATTGTTTCTATATTTCCGGATATAAGGTTTTGTTACGGACTTGTATCGGCAGGGCCTACTCGGGCGTTATTGAACTTTATCCCCTGTGCTATATGGTGTGTGACGATCACTCCCACCTTCAGTTCAGACACTAGACAACATGTGGGTTGTGGTATCGATTGTGTTAAAGTTGAATATTGACCGGCCCTTTGATTGTAAACGAAAACTGGTCAGCAATATATATATCGAACAAGTTGTTGAATTCGCCTGACATTGTTTACAGTGTAATTTGGAAGCCTGATTGTGATCACTACATATCCTTGGGTAGATCAATAAGTGATAGCTAGCTATACAAGAATAATGAAACGTGATCATTTGGGGAATCAACAATAACACAGTTATTTTTGAAATATGTGTACTTATTAGTTTAAAATACCCAACAGACAGGACCTTTGTAAAGAAGTAAAAACCCAAAGAAAAAGTGAAATGGCTCAAAAGATTATCTAATATGATGAGTGATGTCATGAATTGATGATTATCTTCCTCATACTGTGTTCAGCAATGTTCAGTATATGCCACATGTACATACTGTGTTAACCAAGTCCAATGTCCAGGTCAAATGAATAGTCCCATCACTCCCTAATCATGACCCAAATTAAATTAAGGAAATAAATTAAGTGTATACATATATACAAAGTACAACAATATGACTTGTTTGATGTTGCTGAAACTGAAAGATATTTGTGATAAGTCCTCTAGTCCAGGAAATGTGTCATTATTGTTTTAATGTATGGAGCTTGTGATACATTCTCTAAATATAGTCTTTCTTAGTTGTTAATTATTTTTAAGTGCTGTTGACAAATAAATGTGATGCCTGGGTTATTTCACATCCAATAGTTGACCTAGGTGATAGCAAGGTAAATATTAGGATCATTGATTGTCAATGTTTTATTGATTATTTCCTTTTCAAACTCTTGCCAAGTTAATGTACAATAAATCATGTGAATAAAGATGTACAACTCAATTGATCCCAATTTAAAACAACAACAACATATATTACAGGAACAAAATCATTATGCATGTCTTCCAGGGCACTCCCTTGTCCTATTAGCTGTTGGATCAGATTCATTTGCATGGGATCAGTATATGGAAAGTTTTGTGAAAATAGGCAAAACTGCTGAAGTTAAATCGAGTCTGGACCAGACAATCCAGCGATTAATATCATGAGCATCGATCCACACAATTGGGTTCGATGACATGTATCAACCAAGTCAGCGAATCTGACAACCCAATCCCGTTAGTCGCCACTTACGACAAGCATAGTCGCCTTTTAGGGCAAGCATGGGTTGCTGAAGACCTATTCTACCCCAAACCCCTATGTGCATGAACTCTGATATTGTTTTAGAGACAGTATTTGCATGACAGGTCTTATCGGTACAGTATTTGTTTGTTTCTATGTGCAAGAAATATCCGTAGCTTCAGAAGAGACACTACTCTACACCCTGATTTCTATCATCGTCAGGGACATTACAGAATGTATCATCCTGTGTCATGTCAGTGTCAATTCAGAACTTCCAATGTAACAACAAGATTCCTGTGTGAAATTGCTACACTGCTTTTGACTGATGTTTTCGCCCCAAACCCTTTTTGTCTATGCAGGTTGTGTGTGTAGGGGGCTGAAAGCCTTTAGACTTGTTGAGTGCAGTTTAGATTGTCACAAAAGGAAACAAAAAGAAAGAACTATTTGTTTTAGGACAAACCAAAAGACCAAAAATGAACAATATATACATGTGCTTGTGTGTGGGGGTGGGGTGGGGTGGGGTGGGGTGGGAGGGTTTGCCAGGCCCTTGGCAATCTGAAGCACTGTACAGTGAAAATGGCACGTTAATAGCTCTTTCTTATTAAGTCAGTTATCAATAGCATTAAGCACAGGACCATGTAACTAATAATAATAATAAACAAACTCGGACACAAAACTCCTAGACAACCTCGAAGGCCGAGTGATCAGATGTTGATAAGATGCCTCCAGTTTTGAATTCATGCCAAGTTGGAACTGAAGTGGTGAACTTGTTTTAGTTTTCATCAAGACATGGCCCACCCAAATAAAATGTACAAAGAAGTAAATGTCGTCTTCACCAGAGTGGTTGTTGCGATAAACATGTCATTTGACAAGATAACATTCTGGATACATGCTCAGTATCTGTACACATGACATGTACCAGCTGTGCTCCACTGAATCCAGCAGGACACATTGCCATGGCTGATCAACGCTGCCTGAGCAGACACAGCTAGTTTTGTCAATGTTTTCTCTGCATGTTTGTACACAGAAATCTTCCAGCTTCCCAATGAATTTCCTGTTTCAGGAGATGACCTAGTTAACAGCCTCCCTTTTAAGTATGTCACATGATAATTTCTCCTCAACAGCCATTATTCTCATGTTACTGACAAGCATGTTCCCATGTGCACCCCCAGTGTTGGGATGCAGCCCCCAGCTGGTTGTGGTGGACTGTACTCACTGAACCCAGGCTCCTCTGGGTACAGGGCCTGGCAACGGGGTAGAAACCACAAAATGGTGTGTTTAGCGTTTGTTTCATAATTATGACATGGAGAGAGCTTGTAGTTCCAATAATTTTGTTAAATTGTTTTGAAATGTGTGCTGATTGTGGAAGCTCTACATTGACTGTAAATGATTTATTTTTATTGATGTTTTATTTTGAAGTTACATTAAGTCTGATATCGATATAATTTTATTGAGACCATATTGATGATTACCATGATTACTCCTTTAAATCTACATGCAGGGGTAGCCTCGTGGACAAAGACAGGTTTTGATTCTTCACATTGGTACAATGGGTAAAACACATTCTTGGTGTCGCCCCCATCATTTGACTGAAATATTCCCAAGAGCAATGTTAATCTACAGCAGTGTAAATTGGCACTAACCTGCTTGACTGAGTTAGCTTGCCTGATGTTAAAGGTATCCTGGGCCCTAGGGCTAGTAGAATTTCAGGTTATACTTAGGGGTCGTCCTTACCGGAAAGTAAGTATCACTAACCAGACCAGTAAATATTTCAGGTTAAGTTTCTACCATGAATCTCACTCTAAAAATCTTCATGACAATCAATATTCAAATTTAGTGATGACTTTCATGGTTATCTCCCTTGGTTGGTTGTCTTCATTTGACACTATATTAACACATGCTACTGAAGTTGATGGTTTTTTATCTGATACCTATGTTGTCACACAGGAACACAGTTTGATTCATCGTTGTTTCAAACATAGCCATGTATGACTAGTTGATGTTTACCTGAAATTTTGGTACTGATAGCTGTCTAGCGGTCTCACATAGTGCATGGTCAGATACTGGTTTGGGGTCTTGGCTGTGCTGGAAATCATAGCTATATCCTGTACTCCTTCCTCCATCTTCCCAAGGCAAGGGAGTTAACTGACTTCAAAAGTCCAGTTACCACCCTTGCTGAACTAGTCTGGAATTCCTGGGCTCGATTGTAGCGCCACCAGTGGCTATTACGAGTTATGTCCCTTCTATGCATCTGCTATGGACCAATCAGATTCAACCCCTGATATCACTTGCATTTGCTTTAAACAAAATGGCGGCACCCAGTCAAGATGATCTGATCGATAATCAAGATCTATATTGTGATAAAACGGATCTTACATCAAGTCACGTGAGCACCTTGATTAAAAACATGAAAAGATCTGGAAAATATCTGTTGACACCGAGTTGGCGGTGCACAATTGCTTTGCAAATCCTGCAATCGACCAAAATCTGCATGACAGTTTACGAACCAGATTTCGATTTCATTGCATGATTTTGATTTGACTGTGCATAGACACGTTCGTCCAGCCAAAATGTAACTCCATAATACAAGCCTAGTTCGGCAAGGGTGAAAACTGGACTTTTATAGTCAGTTAACCCTCTTGCCTCGGGAAGATGTTTTGGTTTGGTTCCGTTTGTTGTTTTACGCCGCACGCAGCAATATTCCAGCTATATGACGGCGGTCTGTAAATAATCAAGTCTGGACCAGACAATCCAGTGATTGATATCATGAGCATTGATCCACGCAATTGGGATTGATGGCATGCTTCAACCAAGTCAGCGAGCCTGACCGCCCGATCCCGTTAGTCGCCTCTTACGACAAGAATGGGTTGTTGGACACCTATTTAACCCGGATCTTCACGGATATACGGAAGATGTCCTTCCTCAGACACTGGAACAACCTTGTACACATCACTGATAGCATATTTGTTTCTGTACTTTCACTTGACATGCTGGATGAATGATATGTGGCAGCTGAATGGCTTCAAAGTATATAAGGCATTGAACATCTACAAGGACAAGTTTGTATTCACAAACAGTTTCTATCCGTACAATTGAGGTGACATTTTTGTGTAGATTCTGACACCTTTATTTCGCAATGACTTAATTGACGAAGGAGCAAAATTCTACCTGTAAATATTGCATCAATTGTAATAAAGAAGTTGTTTATCCAAAGGAGCTTGTCCTTGTTGATGATGCCAATTTGAAAATGCCACTCAAAGAAGATGCCTAACATATGTTTTTGAGAGGACTGAAACATGGTACATTGGATTTCCTTTACGGTCATTTCCTTTTTACTGATTTTTTTGTCCATGAAAGGAAGACATGTACAGTACAGAACACAGTTATAAGTACTGTAGGGTGTTGGGGCTGTTCATAGTATTTCTATACATAAATCTTCCACTCTCGGTCTAGTAGTAGACACGACTACCCTTTTAACAAGTCGGCTTTTGAAGTTAAGTTCATGGGTGGCATCAAGATGTTTGTGTAAAACATTCATCTTTAAAGAAGCACAATTGTTGGTTTGGAGTGAATTTTGGTTGCCTAGTCAAGTCTTGTTTCATGTTCATCATGGTTTATGTGGATTGAATTCATCATGTTAATCGAAGCATAATTTTTCTAGAAATTTTACTTATGGTGATGTAAGCCTCAGGTCCTAGTTGAAGAAAAACATGCAGACCCATTTATTTTTAGCACCTGTAGTCTTCATGGCAGTTCAACTTATGATAGTCAGAAGGCTTTTTGTAAGATGGGTAGAAATTATAAACCATACTAGAGGTTGGCTCAATGCTGATGGAGTGCGCCTAGTTCCAGGGCCAATTGTCTCTTCATACGTTGTACATCAGTGCACCCATTTGTACTCTGCTGAGTCCGCAATGTCTTAATTAAGCATAACATGCTCTGTAATGTTTCACTTAGTCACAGAAATACCTGCTATAGTGCACTGGCATCTGTTACACATAAACATGCTAGTCTGTGATTTAGATGAACATCACCAGCTTGTGAAAGCTGAAGAAAAGGTTTGAATATGCATACTGTTCATAACACAACATGAAGTGATTTGATTCAGAACCTTTATTGCCATTCAGTTGCACAGTAATATTGTCTTCTCAAATTTCTGGGAGCATGGGTGGCCCAGTCGTTCTGATTTGCTGTGCAGAGTAGCGTCCCTTGGGCACGCCAGGAACCTATGATTGTGGGTTTGAATCCCGGTGTGCCCTGATTATGTTTCTAGGTTACTCATCACCATACCCGTGCTCGTAGGTTTCACCAAATGGTAAACGTCTGAGACCTGCATCACTTCGGGCTTTCCTCCCACATTAAACGGACACGCTGTGATATAACTGGAATACTGTTAAAAGCGGTGTTAAACGCAACTCACTCACCCACTCATTCTCAAATTTCTTCTGAATTATATTGGAAAACAAATTAAACTTTGAGGTAAATTTCTTAACAATATGTGAACTCATCTAATGTGAATCAAAAACACCTCATGGCTCAGTTTCTGGTTGAAAGAGATGAGAAAAGAATGCATAAAGTTGTGATCTTGATCATGTAGGCCATGAGATGTGGTAACATTTGTTGAAAATAAAGATTCCTTTTTTTATTTGAATAAGCATGATAAGTAAGTCATTCACATGGGAAGTGACAGAATAATTTTTAGCTCAGCTGGACCAATTCTTCATGCTTAAGTATTATGAAGAAACGGGGTATGTGATATGCCAAAGGCTCTCGCATGATGAAATGTATTGCATGACTGAACTGCATCATGAAGATTGTCAAATACCTGAAATAGCTAGTACATCGTAGTGATTCAATACTCTGTCAGAATATGCCAAAACAAATTTGATGTGTCTACCTTTAAATTGTTGTGGTTTTAGTTTGGGTCTCAAGAGCCAAGTATGAATTTTTGTGTAAAAGGGAACTGAAAAGGTATGATAATGAGAGACGTTAAGTGAAGACTTAAAATGTTTGAACCAGCCAACCCTACTCAGGGGCCTCCCTCTCTGGTCCTCGATGCACTTTGTTTCTATAATGACGGCAAAGTAGAACTAGACTGGTTTCAGTCCAGCTGAAGTTTACATGCAAGCTGATGAGTGATGACACTAAGGCATGTCTTAAACATGGTCACGTTTTTGGTTTATGAATTGACTGATCTAAAATTTCCCAAATGATGAAAAAGATAATATTCTTGGAACATGGGTTTATTTCTCCCTGCCAAGATACTTTGCTGTTGGTCAATACATGAAGCAAAGTGACCTTTTGAAATAACAAGACAGAAATTAGTTTTCTTTTTTCCCCCAGTTCTTTTGAAACCATATAGGACTTTTCACAGCATTATAAGTGAACTTTTGGTCAATAAGACAGGTACATTATTTTTGGTTTGACTTGTCCATGGTTTGAGTTCTCAACATGATCCAAATAGATCAACTTATTACCCCAACCCCCCTATTGTAGTGGGCCTATGTTCCATAAATTATGTGAACATGAATGACAAAGTTCTTTTCATGTAGGAAACGTGAGAATGGCTGAGCAAGTCTAGAAGCTGTTGGCTGTGAGATTTGAGACAGTTGTTATGGGAGGCTCTGGTGTGTTCGACTGACACCTTTTACTGTTTCTTTCAGGACTTTTTTCTTCCTTGAGAGGATAATATATCTCTTTAGCATTGGAGGAGATTCAGATTAAGCTGGTTGTCAAATGCTACTGATTACGTTTCGTTGTAGACTTTGTGACCTAAAATTATAACAGAACACAAATACCTTATGTGTACCACAGTGAGGATCAACAGTGATCCATATTACCTCGTGTTTCATTATGCTTCATTGAGGAGTAAGGCTTGTAGTGTTTGAATGGTCGCAGTATGCTTCATTGAGGAGTAAGGCCTGTAGTGTTTGAATGGTCGAAGTATGCTTCATTGAGGAGTAAGGCTTGTAGTGTTTGAATGGTCGCAGTATGCTTCATTGAGGAGTAAGGCTTGTAGTGTTTGAATGGTCGCAGTGTGCTTCATTGAGGAGTAAGGCTTGTAGTGTTTGAATGGTCGCAGTATGCTTCATTGAGGAGTAAGGCTTGTAGTGTTTGAATGGTCGCAGTATGCTTCATTGAGGAGTAAGGCCTGTAGTGTTTGAATGGTCGCAGTGTGCTTCATTGAGGAGTAGGGCTTGTAGTGTTTGAATGGTCGCAGTGTGCTTCATTGAGGAGTAAGGCTTGTAGTGTTTGAATGGTCGCAGTATGCTTCATTGAGGAGTAGGGCTTGTAGTGTTTGAATGGTCGCAGTATGCTTCATTGAGGAGTTAGGCTTGTAGTGTTTAAATGGTCGCAGTATGCTTCATTGAGAAGTAAGGCTTGTAGTGTTTAAATGGTCGCAGTATGCTTCATTGAGGAGTAGGGCTTGTAGTGTTTGAATGGTCGCAGTATGCTTCATTGAGGAGTAAGGTTTGTAGTGTTTGAATGGTCGCAGTATGGTCAGACTGCATCGGAAAATGCACAGGGATCATCACAAAATATGTCGGATAAGTTTTGTTAAGGTTCAGGATATTTCAGTTTTAGAATGTAAATAACACTTTGCTTCCTTGTATTCAAGCCGTCAGTAGCCAATGGCATCATAGTTTCATTGAGCACTAGGAAACTTCCTTTGACATGGTTGAGTTTTGTAAAGGCAACTCAGATATGTGAGAGAAATGGTATTTACACAGAAAATGTGATTTTGTTTGAAAATGCCATGTTTGTTTGAAAGAATATTTATTCCCTTTTATAAGTTATTTGCGTTGATTCACAATTTGTATGCATACAGGACGTCAAATTCTCTGTCTGGTAAAACCATCTATCTGTGCAGGCAATAGAATAAAAAAAGGATAAGCTTATTCCTCTTATGAATTCTAATGAAGTGCAGTAAAATTACATTGGAACCAGTGAAACATTTCTTATGTGACAAATGTTGGAAGCCCCTGAGGCGTTCCCACCAGCTGTTCTCCATAACATGTGTGCATGAACACTGTGGACGATGCTGTCAACACTTAGTAACCTCCCCTCTCTTCACCAAGCACTGGGGGCCTAGCAGGCAAACATGGAGGGATTGACTGAGTCTTTAACATGCACTCAGTAAGTTCAAATTGTCGCATCATAAGTATGCATACTCATACTGTATGAAGCATTTTGTTGTGTATTGATGCATGGTGGTGACTTGGAGATTATTTGTTGAACAGCTTGGCAGGTAATCTGTATATTGTCAGTGCTGATTGTATCATGAAATGTGGTTTGTGGTGAAGCTAGTGTCCTAACTGCATTGTGTACAGTGGTCCCTGTGACTGCCAGTGTGTTGTGGCAGGGCGTTGATCAAGGAACTTACAGTCTTACCAACTGGTTTAACTTGCCTAGACTTGACTTTGGGAATAATAACAGGTCATCATTAACATGGATTATTGTTTATTTGGTTGATGGCTTGAAAGAAATATGTTCAGTTTTGTACATGTAGACAGGTTGAAATTTAAATCACTTGTACTTACCATTTTTATGGGGAAACAAAAACATGCTCATTCCTGAGACGTTCTGTTGAGGAAAAATGCCTGGTGTTGATTTCAAACCCCAAGAGGGTAATATTAAACCCCATATCGTGCCATGCTTGCAGTCTGCATTTGATGCATTTGTGGATTCGCTTTTGTCTGAATTGAAAAAAAAGGAGAAAGCTTCTGGATATCACAAAAATTCAGACATTCATCCGTAGGGTACACACACATATTGTGATATTGTCTTACATATTAGCCACACTTTATGATTAGCTGTATTAAAGAAGTTGTATTGTCTTACAACGTAAATTACCCTACAACTCTACCCTATGCACATGCTTACAGCATTTAAGTAATTGCTTTAAGTTGTGTGAATAAATACATGTATCATGGTTATATGATGTGTTCCTATTAATTGCAAAGCCTGCTGTAAACGTGGTATAAACTTAAATGTTTTGACAGTAACTGGAGTAGTTTGTGGAAATGCTAGTAACTAATAAGTGTTTCCAGATGATGTGTAAGTCAGGACAACACATGGAATTTCCTGTGACTGGTGCAACCGAAGGAAGGCATCTAGGACAGGGATAACCTTGCTTCCTCATCAGTGAGACCCTGAGCCGATTAACTTGTAGGAACACGATTAACTTGTTGGAACACGTGTACCTTAGATGAGAGGCAGAGGAGGGCATAACTAGCACACACTGTAAATCAGTCACACACCATGTAGATGTCATGGATGACTTCCTGTAGGTCACTGAGGTCAGGGGTCAAGGTACTATATCTCATATGGACAAGACCACCAACAGTTCATCAAGTTTTCTCCTTTTTTTGCTCTGTCCTCAAATATCATTTGTTGGTTATGAACAGGTCTGGGTTATGATGGTATAAAAGTATGAAATGTTTGTTCATATTATTAAATCTGTAGTCTTTTGATCTTTATGACTTTGTGATGTGTTCAGGATGGGCAAATGAATTTCAGTTCATTTATTATGATATTGTTTTGGTGCAGTTTTCCTTTGAAACAAATTTTCAGATAAGACCCTAGATGTTTGGCATTTTAACATTTCATCTTTAACTTGTTGATTGGTTGGGTGTGATGAAAGGGAAATTGAAATGTTTTGGTATTTTTGTTCCCTTTGCAAGGAGTTTCATGGGGTAGCTAGTCCATTAGGAGCATGTGTCAAACATTGGTGAGCATATCAAGGTTCAGTATGTGAAGATGTTAAAGTGTGTGCAGAAAGTGAATATCCCTGCCTGTGTACAGAACAGCTGTGATTGTAGCATATAGGGGCATCTGCATGGGGATCTAAGTGGCACATTGACAAGGCTGTGTTGGTATTGCTCAATGATACAGCTACAGACAGTTGTCAGTTTATTTATCTATGTCAAATACAGTGGAAACATGACAAACAAGCTTCTGAGCATCTCAAGACATGCATCAGCAGCATGAAAAACAGTATCAGTTGTGTATGTTTGTGAAAGAGGACAGTACATGAAAACATCTGTACGTCATTAATGATGAATTTATTTAGATAATCTTTGTACATTTTTAGTGAAATCTATCATCAATGAATAGATGGCAAAACAAATTTATGATTTTTTTGGTGTGACTCTTTGAAATGTCTTGGTATCAAGATAGATATTGTGAGAATTGATGCATGTACTTGTGGAATTTAGGTTTTTGACATAAAACAACAACAAAAATTCCGAAAAGAAAGAGAACTAATCAACATGATGAGAACAACAAGAGGGTACTTCAATGTTGAAATCAAAATCATGAAACACCTAAGAACTAGGAGGATATTTTGCTGGTTTATTTAATTTAAGGATGTGTGATTTGCAACTTCTGTTACCATGTTTACATTTAATAAGGTTTTGGTTTATGTTTAAATTTAAAGATATTTCAACCTTAAAATTCTCATTGCATGCCTATCTCTAGACAAACATCTCGTCTATGAAATCTTATATTTCTCTCCTCTAATAGAGCAAGTTAGACATGATTGTTACTCATCCAGGTTTGCTTTTTTGCGACATTTGAAACTGAGATATTGAATTGACCTTTGTACATAGATTATACTGAAACTTCAAAACCTTTGGGCATTACTCAATCATTTTTGTTCAGAATGTAATGTTTGTTTAACGCCACACTCAGCAATAATCCAGCTATATGGTGGCCACCCCATCCAGTTAGTAGCCTCTTACAACAAGCAAAGTCACCTTTTAAATCAGCGTAGGTTGCTGAAGACCTATTCGGACCTATTCTTCACTGGTTTCAGAATGTAATGAAATATGGTATATATGAAGTTAGTAGTGGGGCTCAATTTATGGCTGCTGTGCAGCCAATTCTGCTAAAAATGTTATGTAGTGCCCTTAAATTTTCTGAAAATGCGCAGGGCTAGGTTTTGATGCATGTATATAACACATGCACAAGTAACCTATAATTGAAAAATGCAACCTAATATTTATGTCCCCATGCATATAAAAGAAATTTCACATTTGTATCAATCTCACCTTTACTTGTACACACAACAACAATCTTTGGACGCACTCACTACCTCTATGCTTTATTTTCCATACAACATCACTAATATCTGTGTTATGTGTAATTCATGACACATGACACAGTCATCACAGATCTGGGATTGTACTTTTTAGACTAGTTCATGCATCTATGTTTCATCTTGGACAAATTTAGAGGGACCAGGATGCAACCTGGTTATGTCTGGTGCAACTAGCTTCTAATGTCAACATGCACCTGGTGCAAGTTAAATCATGTTCCTTAAATCGAGCCTAGATGCAATTTTGGCTTCTCTGAAATTACCATACTGAGGAAGCTGAACTTTGGCCTGTATGTCTCTCCTTATCTGCTTATGATGACATCATATTTTGTTCAAATCATTGGGACTTTCCTGTATGTCATTAGGTAATAGCTGAAACTTAAGGTAAAGTAAATGCAACTGTTGTGCATTGCATTATTGTTCTCAAATAGTACATTCATTCTTGCAGATTTGAAAACATTGTGGACATTACAATACTTATTTGTATCTGTTAATACTTTTTGCTACAGTATTTACCCAGAAAGTATTGGAATAGTGGAGAGCACCTGTGGTTAAGAGCTGGCTTTGTTAATATTTTGACAACAATAATGTTGACTAGAAATTCAGATTTGGTTTTATAAAATACACATAGGACCAACCTATGACTACAGTGTTAGTGTATTTACTAAATACACATGTATTGCTGGCAATGTTTCCATGGTTATGTCTGTACAAGGCATTTGATGCATGAGGATGTCTCCCTCATCTAGGTAGGTGGAAGCCTTCAGTCTGTAAATGAAGGTATTAAGCAGGGATGCTACCAGCCTCCAGGAACTAGAGCATCTATCAATCTGGCACACTGATGCCAGTATTTACCATTCCAATCTCTCCATGTGGCTTCTGTGAAGATCTGAGAGCCCGAACAAATTGCTCTTTATGTGAATATGGTGAGAACAAGAGTGTCTACATGTACGCCTTGAATCATCCCCTGAAATACCCTCCCCCTTCCATGTTGGAAGCCTGTTGGAGTGAAATGATTCATAAGCTAAATAAACTGATATTTGAGATAGCTGTACACACAAGTGTCTTAATTCATGGGGCTGGAAACATGTTTATCCTGGACGTTAGTCCAAGCTTCACCCAGAACACCTCACGACATCCTTCACTTTTCAAGTTTTAAGATTTTTGAAAATTTCTGTGAAAGGGACTTGATTTATTAGTTTGAATGTCAGATTAACTAAACTATGAACTGTTAAGTGTCAGAGTAGCTAAGGTATGTAATACGTGTATTGATTGTTGTCTCCAATATTAACCCTCTCTCTGGGGTTTTATCATGTCTAGTACAACTGGTATATGCCCTGCGTCTTCTGTATTCTGTTGCCTGTAATCTAAGCTACTTTAGATTGAATGACTTGATGCCAGATGGCGTCTGTGGGAGGGTCTCGAAACATGTCAAATATATAGAGCCTGTATTTATGTTGCAAATTTAAGGAGAATTAACATTTATGTGAACTAGTGTGTAAAATACTTTCACTGAATTATGGCCATCATAGTCATGTGACTAGAAAAAGACGTCCTCTTACATGTGTCTTACATACTTGAAGTATATTCCCTCTAAAGTTAAAAGTCATTCCTCACAGAAATAATTGTGTGCAGCCCTCTTTGAAAAAACAACTTTCTCCCATTAAAGTTACCACTGTTCAATAAACCTACAGCTGTATTCCACATTGTGAAATTGTATCATGGGCTGAAGGGACGATTTTGGAGTTGAAAGTAGCACTCTGCAAACAGCAGTTTCTGCTTACAAACATGAGCAGATTATACCTGTCAAAGATTTCATACTTTGTCCACCTCCCATAAACTCCAGAGGCATTTTTAAGTCAAATGGTTGGTGACATTGATGGACAAGGTCACTAATTATTGAATTGATAATAAGGACCCTACTTGACAGACATGATCTCTGGAGTGGGGCCTACATGCCTAGATTTGATTATTTTTGGGTGATTTCTAGCTAGAGACTTGAAACATTCTAGTTTGATGTCTTTCTGCAGGAGGCAAGTGTTTTCTGAAAAAGGAAGCTGTGCCATCTAAAACAAAACTTTGGCCAGATGGTATCAAACAAAGTAGATAGAGGTAAATATCACACCAGAGTGTTTTGGGATGTCAAACATCCTGTATTAGGAATATACATTGTGTTTTCCAAGCCATGGGATAAAAGCATTTTAACCTCTTTATCATATGACGTCATTCATAAAATGGTGCCGAGACATTGCAAGCATTTCTGGTATGAGTGCATTAATGTATCATGTCACGAGGTATTAGTCAGTCAAACCCTG
Organism: Haliotis rufescens; assembly: GCF_023055435.1. Lineage (NCBI taxonomy): Eukaryota > Metazoa > Mollusca > Gastropoda > Lepetellida > Haliotidae > Haliotis > Haliotis rufescens. The sequence goes on along the minus strand of NW_025963779.1, from coordinate 50,078,316 downwards.
ACAACAGGCAATATGTTACAACTGAAACTTGGGGATGTAAGATCTGAGAATTAATTTAATTAAAAGGCCTTTATATTTCTTTAAACTTATCCCATCTCACACTATGCATTTCTTCTTTCATGTAGTCATGTTATCAGGTCGTGTAGGTAGCTATGCAGGGGATTATGTGCATGACCCATTTGTTTGGGTTTTGACCATGGTGATGCTGGGACGTGGTCAAGTGAATTGTTTTTTAGAAGCTGGAAACTTTGTTCAAGCATGTTTCCACATAGGATTGAAAAGTATATAAATACACAATTTTTTGGAAAATTTCAAATTCTTGTCAAGAATTAAGTACAATGAACATTACTGTTCGTCCCTTGGGATGCAATATATATTGCTTCTGCATCCATCCAAGACATTTGTGTGTACGCGACACTCACTTCTTCATCATGTAAAACCCTGATACCATTTCTATCCATTGGTTTTACCCTGCCAAGAAACTTACCCATTATATGATACAAATATATATCATGTCAGGGAAATGGTGTGACAGTGACACAGGTGGCCTCATAATCTGAGGTAGAGTAATTTGCTGTGCACAGTTTGCCCTATTTATATAACCTGAGATCCTGATGGGACGTGAGTAGAAACCATTTGTGAAACTCATGGATGTGTCTGCCAGTGAGAAGTTGCCAGTGGCAGTGTTAATTAGACAATTCTGTTAATAATGTTAAATATCCAACTTGTGACTGCTTTAATGTGTTGTGTATTGACCTGACAGTATAAGTGCTGCATCCCCTCCCCAAAGTCGGCCATGTGGACATACATACATCAAGTAATCAATACCAGCTGGCTGGGTCCCTGCAACATGAGGTGGTGTAAATTACAGGTTTATAACATGTAGCCGAGACCAGTGATGTTGGCCTGATAATAGGAACCTTCATCAACCCATCACAACATGTCTCTTGTTATTTATAAAACTTTAAGTATGCCATAATGTTATAGCATGAAGAGGGGCGGTGGGGTAACCTGGTGGTAAAAGTGTTTGCTGTCAAGCCGAAGACCCGGGTTCAATTCCCAACATGGGGAAAATGTTTGAACCCCATTTTTGGTGTCCCCTACTGTGATATTGCTGGAATATTGCTGGAATATTGCTAAAATCATTGAAAATCATACTCAATCACTCACTCTCTCAGGTAGCATCTAGAACATGTCAACCACACATATCATTCTCAGGCAGCATCTAGAACATGTCAACCACACACATCATTCTCAGGTAGCATCTAGAACATGTCAACCACACATATCATTCTCAGGCAGCATCTAGAACATGTCAACCACATATATCATTCTCAGGTAGCATCTAGAACATGTCAACCACACACATCATTCTCAGGTAGCATCTGGAACATGTCAACCACACATATCACTCTCAGGTAGCATCTAGAACATGTCAACCACACATATCATTCTCAGGTAGCATCTAGAACATGTCAACCACACACATCATTCTCAGGCAGCATCTAGAACATGTCAACCACACACATCATTCTCAGGCAGCATCTAGAACATGTCAACCACACATATCACTCTCAGGTAGCATCTAGAACATGTCAACCACACATATCATTCTCAGGTAGCATCTAGAACATGTCAACCACACACATCATTCTCAGGCAGCATCTAGAACATGTCAACCACACACATCATTCTCAGGCAGCATCTAGAACATGTCAACCACACATATCACTCTCAGGTAGCATCTAGAACATGTCAACCACACACATCATTCTCAGGTAGCACCTGGAACATGTCAACCACACATATCATTCTCAGGTAGCATCTAGAACATGTCAACCACACATATCTGACACGTGAAGATCCAGGGTAGAATAAGTCTTCAGCAACCCATACTTGCCGCAAAAGGTGACTATGCTTGTTGTACGAGGCGATCGGGTGGTCAGGCTCGCTGAGTTGGTTGATGCATGTCATCGATCCTAATTGCGTGGATCAATGCTCATGGTGTCAATCACTGGATTGTCTGGTCCAGATTCGATTATTTACAGACTGCCATAATATACCGTAGCTGGAATATTGCTGAGTGCGGCGTTAAACAACACTCACTCACTCACTCACCACACTCACTCTTGCATGAAGACACTCTTTACATATGCTAGAGTGACTGGTACATATCTCTGCATGACAAGAGGTTTGTTGGAAGAAGTTTGGTCAAAGAATTGAGTTCATTCGAATACATAATTTTTGTCTCGTGATGGATAAGCCACAAATCAGTTGTTTCAGTTGTGTATTTGTTATTTTCTAGAGGTTGTTGATTGAGTTAACCAGGAAATAAGATGCTGGTGAAACAATGGATGAAAAGTAGTATTCTGTGAATGTTATTACTTCCATAAACTTTGAGCTGACAATTTTCATACTTGAGTCATATTTCCATGAATTTGGTTTGGCAAGGAAAGTCAGAGTTATGTCGAAGGACACTGATTATTATCCCTCACTAACTCATAACTGATTAATAAGACAAGTATTAATATGGTTAAGTATCAACTTCAGTGTGTTGTGATGTGACATGTTCCACATGCTGCCTGAGAGTGATATGTGTGGTTGACATGTTCTAGGTGCTGCCTGAGAATGATGTGTGTGGTTGACATGTTCCAGGTGCTGCCTGAGAGTGATATGTGTGGTTGACATGTTCCACGTGCTGCCTGAGAGTGATATGTGTGGTTGACATGTTCCACGTGCTGCCTGAGAGTGATATGTGTGGTTGACATGTTCTAGGTGCTGCCTGAGAATGATATGTGTGGTTGACATGTTCCAGGTGCTGCCTGAGAATGATAAGAGTGGTTGACATGTTCTAGATGCTACCTGAGAATGATATGTGTGGTTGACATGTTCCAGGTGCTGCCTGAGAGTGATATGTGTGGTTGACATGTTCCAGGTGCTGCCTGAGAGTGATATGTGTGGTTGACATGTTCCAGGTGCTGCCTGAGAGTGATATGTGTGGTTGACATGTTCTAGATGCTGCCTGAGAGTGATATGTGTGGTTGACATGTTCCAGGTGCTGCCTGAGAATGATATGTGTGGTTGACATGTTCTAGATGCTACCTAAGAATGATATGAGTGGTTGACATGTTCCAGGTGCTGCCTAAGAAAGATGTGTGTGGTTGACATGTTCTAGATGCTGCCTGAGAGTGATATTTGTGGTTGACATGTTCTAGGTGCTGCCTGAGAATGATATGTGTGGTTGACATGTTCCAGGTGCTGCCTAAGAAAGATGTGTGTGGTTGACATGTTCTAGATGCTGCCTGAGAGTGATATTTGTGGTTGACATGTTCTAGATGCTGCCTGAGAATGATATGTGTGGTTGACATGTTCTAGATGCTGCCTGAGAATGATATGTGTGGTTGACATGTTCTTGGTGCCACCTGAGAAGGATATCAGTGGTTGACATGTTCCAGGTGCTGCCTGAGAATGATATGTGTGGTTGACATGTTCTTGGTGCCACCTGAGAAGGATATCAGTGGTTGACATGTTCCAGGTGCTGCCTGAGAATGATATGTGTGGTTGACATGTTCTTGGTGCCACCTGAGAAGGATATCAGTGGTTGACATGTTCCAGGTGCTGCCTGAGAATGATATGTGTGGTTGACATGTTCCAGGTGCTGCCTGAGAATGATATGTGTGGTTGACATGTTCTAGATGCTGCCTGAGAGTGATATGTGTGGTTGACATGTTCTAGATGCTGCCTGAGAATGATATGTGTGGTTGACATGTTCTAGATGCTGCCTGAGAATGATATGTGTGGTTGACATGTTCCAGGTGCTGCCTGAGGATGATAAGAGTGGTTGACATGTTCTAGATGCTGCCTGAGAGTGATATGTGTGGTTGACATGTTCTAGATGCTGCCTGAGAATGATATGTGTGGTTGACATGTTCCAGGTGCTGCCTGAGAGTGATATGTGTGGTTGACATGTTCTAGATGCTGCCTGAGAATGATATGTGTGGTTGACATGTTCCAGGTGCTGCCTAAGAAAGATGTGTGTGGTTGACATGTTCTAGATGCTGCCTGAGAATGATATGTGTGGTTGACATGTTCTTGGTGCCACCTGAGAAGGATATCAGTGGTTGACATGTTCCAGGTGCTGCCTGAGAATGATATGTGTGGTTGACATGTTCTAGATGCTGCCTGAGAATGATAAGAGTGGTTGACATGTTCCAGGTGCTGCCTGAGAATGATGTGTGTGGTTGACATGTTCCAGGTGCTGCCTGAGAGTGATATGTGTGGTTGACATGTTCTAGATGCTGCCTGAGAGTGATATGTGTGGTTGACATGTTCTAGATGCTGCCTGAGAATGATATGTGTGGTTGACATGTTCCAGGTGCTGCCTGAGAATGATATGTGTGGTTGACATGTTCTAGATGCTGCCTGAGAATGATGTGTGTGGTTGACATGTTCCAGATGCTGCCTGAGAATGATATGTGTGGTTGACATGTTCTAGATGCTACAGTCAGTTTGACTCCAAATGAGACCAATGAATTGCAAAATAACTCGAAATCAAGAAAAGTGTATGAAACATCAATACTGTACTTGACCATGAATACACTGTACCCAACAAAATCTGAATTTTGTTTATTTTAAGACCTATGACGGATGAAGTTCTTTAAGAAACTATCATGTAATTTTGTATAGAAATGTGTACATGACACGTAGGGGGACAAACCGTGGAAGGAACAGCGTGCTACACAGTGACCGTGTTCATTCAATGACAAGATGCGCTACTCAGCAGATGTTAAATAGTTGATGTTTAATGTGTATGATTTCTTTAGAAGTGAAGCAGAAAGAGCAAAGCCTTTTTATGCAATGAATAAATTCTTGAAACGAGCTTCAAAAGCTCTTGGTATGTCCCCTCAGAAACTTAAAAATGTTGTTTGTCAACGAGATACAAATAGTCAGGCCAAGGAGGTAGGGAACATGTCAAAACCACGCAAGGTTGATAAATTAGACAGTTTTCAGAGGGATCAAGTCAGACGTGCAATTGTTTAACTGCACTCAGAAAATAAGTACCTGTCCCTAAGAATTTTGAAGAAACACCTTGAAACTGACCATGATTTACATGTTACAAAGTACAAACTATGGCAGCTGTTGCATACATTTGGTTACAAATACAAAAAGATAACTGGAGAAAATAGGGCTGTGTTGTGTGAACGGTCTGACATTGTTCGTCCCACAAAATCATTACCTTCGTACCATCAAGCAGAAACGTGAAGAAGGATATGAGCCAGTCTTCTTAGATGAGACATGGGTAAATGCGTCACACACAGCCAGCAGTCAGTGGGTACCCAGTGGTGACTGTAAGGAGCAGGGGTCCGGAAATCGTCATATGCGCCGGACATGTCCGATTGGGAATCTCAAATGTCCGGTTTAAAATATTGCTTACCAGACATTTAAATTTTTCTGTCCGGACATTTTAAAAAGTATTGTCCGGACATTCTTAAATTTTGAAAGGACATGATCAACAGTTAGGACTGAGCAGTTTCTGTCTGCAGTTGTAGTGAGTGAGTGAGTATGGTTTTACGCCGCTTTTAGCAATATTCCAGCAATATCACGGCCGGTGACACCAGAAATTGGCTTCACACATTGTACCCATGTCTGGAATCGAACCCGGGTCTTCGGCGTGACGAGCGAACGCTTTAACCACAAGGCTACTCGACCGCCCCTTCTGCAGTTGTAACACAATGAAGATAATCTACACTGACAAGCTTTGTTTGTTTTGATTGCTGTAAATACATCGTACCTACATGCTAGTCCAATCGGTCAATCACTGTAATAGGCAATAAACTGAGTTGACACTGATTAATCGACTATTAATTACTGAGAACATCTTGTTAATTTGAGTGAAAGGTGTTTACAACTGTACATAAATACCTTGCATCATCGATGTACCTCATTATCCTCACAATGCTACGATACGTAACCTCAGACAAGAAGCGAAAGTGTGACGACAGCCAGTCGACCGATGCAGATCAGTCGAGCGGAACTGCCAAACCCTCAAAGTCTGGACAATCATTTTGTAAGTCGTGGCTAACGACTTTCACTTGGTTGACATACAATGAGGATTTGCAGATTTTATTGTTTTCAGTAGCTAGTCGTATATTGAATCTTGATTGACCGCCATTTTGCTTTCTGTGACGATCGATAGTCAAATTTTTTTATGGTCAATAATTAAGAACAGATGAAAAAAGTATTCAAATAACTATTGCTATCAAAGATATTTTAGTATTTGTGATTATATTATCTATCTTGTTTTTAAATAATCTTTAGTTATTTAAAAAAACTTTTCCGTGAGGTCACGTGATAACCAAATACTGGGATAATAGTCTCGATCCAAATGTTACAACGCATACACTTGAGCAGACTCATGAATATTAATTAGACCATTCACTACGTTAACGGATCGTTATTATAACAGAAACAAACGTATGTTTTCCATGTATATCTAAAATGATATTATTTGTTATTAATTGTCCGGTGAATTAAACAATTTAAATTAAAACAATTCATAATTGGTTATATTATGAATACGTAACGACTTGTAATGTGTGCGAAAAGTTGTACTAACATACGCTATTTGAAGGGGGCGTGGCCTAAATGCAAATGTCCGATTGGGATTTTATATTTTCCGGACCCCTGGTAAGGAGTCTGGTAGAAAGTTACCAATGGGAAAGGGTGAAAGACTCATAGTTCTTCATGCTGGTTCTGCTAGTCAGGGTTTTCTCCCAGACTGTGACCTCGTCTTTAGAGCCAAGGCCAAAGACAACAGGGACTACCACACAGAAATGAACGGCAATGTATTTCTGGAGTGGGTGAAAGATAAATTAGTCCCTGCTTTGCCTACCAAGTCTCTCATTGTAATGGACAATGCACCGTATCGTAGTGTGCAGGATCAGGAAAGCAAGACTCCAACCTCTAATAACCGTAAAGGAGACATGGTTACTTGGCTGCAACGGAGATACATTACCTTTCCTTCTCGAGCGACGAAACCACAGCTCTATGAAATCATCAAAACTATGAAAACTGACCCCGTGTATAAAGTTAACAGTTACATCAAGGGTCAGGGTCACGCTGTCTTACGACTGCCACCTTATCACTGCGACCTGAATCCAATCGAGTTGATATGGGGCATCATCAAGGGTGACATTGGACGATCAAATTACAACGTTCAAATTACGAGACGTTGAACAACTCGTAAAGGAATCCCTTGGTCGGGTAACAGTAGAAACATGGAGGCGTTGTGTGGCCACAGTCGTTGACGAGATAGAGCCACGTTATTGGTCACGAGATGGACTACGGCCAGCAACAGTCCAACCTATAATAGTGGCAGTCAGTTCAGGCACCAGCAGTTCCGACGACGAGATCTATGGCATGAGCGAGTCAGATTGCGACTGAAATTATCATGAGACGGCCCCTCTAACGCTCTGTCATTTCCCCTACCACAGAACGTGCAGTGCATGCGTGCTTGCGCTGTGCCTTCCACGGTTTGTCCCCCCTACGTGTCATGTACACATTTCTATACAAAATTACATGATAGTTTCTTAAAGAACTTCATCCGTCATGGGTCTTAAAATAAACAAAATTCAGATTTTGTCTGGTACAGGGTATTCATGGTCAAGTACCGTATTGATGTTTCATAAACTTTTCTTGATTTCAAGTTATTTTGCAATTCATTGGTCTCATTTGGAGTCAAACGGACTGTACCTGAGAATGATGTGTGTGGTTGACATGTTCTAGATGCTACCTGAGAATGATATGTGTGGTTGACATGTTCTAGATGCTGCCTGAGAATGATGTGTGTGGTTGACATGTTCTAGATGCTGCCTGAGAATGATGTGTGTGGTTGACATGTTCTAGATGCTGCCTGAGAATGATATGTGTGGTTGACATGTTCTAGATGCTACCTGAGAGTGATATGTGTGGTTGACATGTTCTAGATGCTGCCTGAGGATGATATGAGTGGTTGACATGTTCTAGATGCTGCCTGAGAATGATATGTGTGGTTGACATGTTCTAGATGCTACCTGAGAGTGATATGTGTGGTTGACATGTTCTAGATGCTGCCTGAGGATGATATGAGTGGTTGACATGTTCTAGATGCTGCCTGAGGATGATAAGAGTGGTTGACATGTTCTAGATGCTACCTGAGAATGATATGTGTGGTTGACATGTTCCAGATGCTGCCTGAGAATGATATGTGTGGTTGACATGTTCCAGGTGCTACCTGAGAGTGATATGTGTGGTTGACATGTTCCAGGTGCTGCCTGAGAATGATATGTGTGGTTGACATGTTCTAGATGCTGCCTGAGAATGATGTGTGTGGTTGACATGTTCTAGATGCTGCCTGAGAATGATATGTGTGGTTGACATGTTCTAGATGCTGCCTGAGAATGATATGTGTGGTTGACATGTTCTAGATGCTACCTGAGAGTGATATGTGTGGTTGACATGTTCCAGATGCTGCCTGAGAATATGTGTGGTTGACATGTTCTAGATGCTGCCTGAGAATGATATGTGTGGTTGACATGTTCTAGATGCTGCCTGAGAATGATATGTGTGGTTGACATGTTCCAGATGCTGCCTGAGAATGATATGTGTGGTTGACATGTTCCACGTGCTGCCTGAGGATGATATGAGTGGTTGACATGTTCTAGATGCTGCCTGAGGATGATATGAGTGGTTGACATGTTCTAGATGCTGCCTGAGAATATGTGTGGTTGACATGTTCCAGGTGCTGCCTGAGAATGATATGTGTGGTTGACATGTTCCAGGTGCTTGCAGCAGCAGCTACCCCAGCATTTCGACCCAGCAGCTGCCACAGGGGCACAAGACCCCAGCCAACCCAGACATCCAGCACACTACACATGATAGCTCAGTACCCTGTGGTGCTGCAGACACACTGACGGTATACACAGAGGCCACACAACAGTAAGTACTGGGATCATGCTAGGCTCTCTTCACCTCTAACATGGCACAGTTGTAGTATGTGTATTGAAGATAAAGTGGATTGAGTGGATCGAGGACCAGTATTCGTGTAAATATGTTACTGCATTACACATATTGAAAAGTCTTCCAGCTCTATACCTAAATGGAACATATTCACTTGAATGTAAACATGATGGCTTTTGACAAGAGTGTATATTTGCAAGTTATCATGAGGACACAGTTTATGTTAACATGTACTTGATCTATTTAGACAATAACCTATAAGCTCTCTGTGAGTTGATACAGATGTTCTCTCCTAAGTGAATTAATTTATCCTGTGATTTGGTGAGGCATGTTTCAAATTAGAGCTTGATAGATACAATTCTTTGTTGTAAGTTGTAGTTATAAAGATGCAATCTTGTCAAATTCATAGAGGTCATGTCTCTCTGTTTAACATTGTGGCCTCACACAGGCTTAATGTCAGTATCTGCAGAAGGTGAACTGTAACAATACATTTATGATCTATCTAGAGATAGATGAACCAGCTAGTTACTGTATTTTCTGCAATGACATTGAAATATAAGCCAGGTTGTTTGCTCCGTCAGTTTTGTTGAGGATGGTCTCTAAATGTTGGTGACTTCAACCACTTTTACTACTCAAGCCTATAAGGCTAGATTGCAGTGTTCCTGCTGGCTTTTTTAACTGCCAATCCCAGTCGACTGGCAACTCTAAAAAAAACTGTTCCCTCTACTTTTTGTCAGTCCCAACCTTGAAAAAAACAACCCTTATGAAAATTAACTGGTTTTAATTCTTTCAACATCAGGTAAAATGCAGTGTCTGTTGATGGCTGACATATTCAATGACATCATCCCTGAAGTATCTTAGTTAGATCTACACGTCATACACGTAGAGTTCAGTCACAATTTTTTCTTTTTTCCCTGGAATATTCCACTTTGGTTTGAGACTAATTCACTACAAATGGATATTTAACCTCGAAGAAAAGTGAAATGTTATTTCCTTGCACTAAAAATAGACAACAGGACTATTTACCAGTCAACATTGACTGGCGGTCCCATGAATTACCGGTCCATGCCTGATTGTAGTGGTAATAAACTGGTAATTAGCGGTAAACGGGGAAACTGTAAAATGTACTAATAATGATGCAAAAGTACAAATTCTGGCTAGCAGACTTGAGTGGTTTGGGCACTGACATATATTTTATGGCTTGACAGATATTGTGTTTCCTTTATTGAACTATAAATAGCATAAGCAAATAGCATTATGGAACAACACCAGAAGACACCATTGGATGTACAGCTTGTTAAATATCAACATGTTTTCAAATACCGCTTTGCTCCACTGTATCTCACCAACTGCCAGCAGCACTCACTATGTGGTAGTCAGCATTGCCCTTATCTTCATCAATACAACCATTTGTACAGATTTCATAGAACAGTAGCGCACAGATCAATGGCTGATCATGTGTGAAGTTGGCATGTGCATTTGTCAAGTGTGCACGCATAGTGATGTAAGAGAGGAAGGGCCTGCCACTAGGTGGTAGTGTGAGGGGAGACAGAAGGTACCGAGGCAGGACCAGTATCAGTGATGGAGACCAAGTTGGTTTATTGTGTCAGCAGCATGTTAGGTAGGGGTGCAAGTCTTCAGAAATATGTTGATTGTATGTCTGCAGCTTGCAGTTGTTAGGATGAGGGGGTGCATTTTAGTCCCATTTTGATGAAGATGCTAATTTCAATGTGGAAGTAATAATCCATAAGGTAAAAAGTTGGGGAAGAACACTCTCAATAAGTTATCGGCATGGTGGGTTTGATGACTCTCAATCTGCCTTTGGTGAGTGGATGTTATGTATGTTATGTATGTTATGTATGTTAAATGTATCCTTGTCCACAGGTTGGTCATGCTTCTTTACAGGAGCAATTTCTTAGCCATGTACAACTGTTCTGAAGGAGAATGTTTGTTGAAAGCAATGTGTCTGGTTATGTAGTCTGAGTGATGTCCTCTGATGTTTCAGTGGCAGAGCCAGGGGCAGGGTTTGACTCCCGTGGCATGGGACTGCGGGTACAGAAGAACCTCCTAGGCAAGATGTCCAGTAAGTCCATTGCCAAGGTGTTCATTGACGACACAACAGGGAGGGTGCTGGACAACACTCACAGGATTGTCAGAGATTACGCCAGCACAAAGAAAGAGGCGGAGAAAATAATGAAGTACATAATTAAAACAGTCGTCAAAGTGGGGATTTTGTTTCGTAATGATCAGTTCAACGCAGAAGACCTGAAAGTTGTTGAAAGCTTCAAAACCAAGTTTCATTCGCTGGCGATGACAGTTATCAGTTTCCATGAAGTTGATTTCACCTTTGATGTGAGTTATCTGTGCAAGACACTTGAGGAATGCAAAGCATTGCTCCAAAAGCTCATAGCTCGGCATCTCACTGACAAGTCCAAGACTCGAGTGGACATTGTGTTTAACTTCTTTGCTCAGCCTGATCTATTAAATGCTGTTTTCCAGTCGGAGAGTAAATACACGGAAACGTTTGATGCTATAGTTAAAGACATGCACAAGATGATGGATGATGGCAACCTATAGGTGAATCGTGCACAAGATGAACTGTAGATGCAATAGGGGTGCAAGGATACCGCTCCACGTGGTCGGCCTTCTCTCAGGGACTGGGCACTTAGTTAGGTTGGTAGGCAGGGAGTCTTTGTCTTCAAATGTACTAAGAAAATAGTCCTTCCTTAAATTTTTGGCATTTCTTTGGGGCAACACTTCCAACTTCTTTCAACCCTCCCCTTGACCCTCTCAGGTGTAGTAGTAACCATCCAGTTATTGTTTCCATGCTTACAATCAATATACGACCAACCAGTCTCTCAGTTTTCCAAGCCTAGCAAGGTACACTTTGTTTCCCCCTATCATTACTCTGTAGTTCTTGACTGGACACTTCAATGTTGTGCTGTACACGGTTTGGCAGTATCCTTGTATCCCTTGGTATAGCAAGCTATTTTATAGTTGTTGTCTTGAAGTATTGTACAAACTAATTTGTACATTTGTATGCTTCATTTTGATTCTTGTCAGAACAGCAGCTTTGTTTCACATGGAAGATTGCTTATTTTACCATTGTGTTCAGCAAAGACTTGTCAAAATGTTTGTGCCTTATATTGAATGAAATAAGAAATTATGAGAACCAAGTGACGAGAACCTTGGATGTGAACAGCTGATCATCATATGGAGTGATTGATAAGGCTAATACACCTGTAATTTGTTCTAATGTGGTTCTAACTCATCCAATGCCCATATGTCACAACTGATCAGGTTATTCATTTAAAAAGATTGGGACCATATTTATTTTTGGCTGGTATTTTTCCATGAAATTAAGTTCATGCAACATAACATTTTCACTGGTTTTATTTAGAATGTTTATCAAGAATGACGACAATGTGAATGACTAATTCTTCATTCGCCTGGATGGGATATGCAAATTGAATCATCACTGTTAGTGTCTTGTTCCAAATACACACACCAGGCACATTGATTACTGGAGTATATCAGAACAGTAGAATACAAGTCTGCTTTCCAGCAGTGTAGTCGTTGCCGTGTGTAGCAGCCGATGTACATGCTTATCATATATACCTTGAACTACATCCTGATCACATGCCTTCCCTAGTCACACAATAGGTGGCTGTGTTGTAAGGATGGTACTCCAGTAACTAGCGTGGAAATCTGGGGTGGGCAGGCAGCCCCAGGTTATGTTGTTCACTTTGAGGCTTGTTTTTGTCTGATCTTTTGTTGTCATGCAGTGTGTTTATTTGTTCCATGTGACTGAGAACCAGGAATAGTATTTCTACATCAGTTTCAGCAGGAGTAGGAGGATGGGGCCAGTCCTGGACCTGTTAGTAAGGCTGGTACATCTCTTGTTTTCCAACTCTAAGTCAAAGGGGCTGTTGTTTAGGTTATGTACCCTGGCCAAATCAGGATTCAGGTGTTTGTATGCTCAGCTGGCCACTACATAGCCCTTGAGCCACAAGACTAGTCCATTCATCAGTGCATGACACTGACTCCTCTGTGGATGGCATCAACCATGGTTGTGCAGGTTGAGGAATCATGTACTGATACAATTGTGTATCAACACCACTGGTACCACATTTTAACAGCAGTCTATTTCTGCAGCATGCAAGACTTCACATGTGAAACCCAAACCAGTTTCGTGCACTGTTTAATAATTTCGCCCATCTGCTTTAGTGTGTGGTGCAGTGTTCAGCTACAGTACATTCTGTAGTACACAATGCGACACTGACACCAACCCCTTCAGTGCCACAACTTTCAGTTTACTTGAGGTTTATTCAAAGATTGACATCTATGCAACTCATATCATTCATTTTCATAAGTACGCAGGGCAGCATTAACTCTTTATATCACATGGGTAGGATATTAGGAATATGTGCCAGTCAGTGTGAAAGACCGAAAGCACTTGTCACAAAGAAAGCAGGTATGTTTGTACAAATTAACACCAATGTGCCAATACTTCATCACTGTAATGATGATTTGTACATTCTATCCAAATACATTTGAAAAGTTCTGGTTGATTATGAACAAATCTTACAGTCCTGCACAAAAGCTGCTTGTACAACTGCTTGCCATGTTGTTTCCAGGCAGAAGTGATGAAAACACTGGGCACCAGTCCACTATAAGTGATCATCGCATTGTGACCAAGTCAGTGTTCAACATCTTCATGGTTATTAAGATAGCGTTGTGGGACAGGGCCCTGATGTGGTTGGAGACATGTGACAAGGGTACGTTCCATATGAAGGTCTCAATATGGCACTCGGTGTAGAATGCTCACATGTACTCCCTTGTTGTCCTCACAGTTGTCCGTATTGTAGAGGACAGCTGGCATGTTCCTGTCTACCCAGCTGGCATGTTCCTGTCTACCCAGCTGGCTCTCAAGACAGGGCTATCATATCTGATGCAGTTAGCTTCACAGGGAGTGAATTATCTTGGTAATAACTTGAGAAGTTATTGGAAAGATGGAAGTAATGTGATAAGTAGCAAATGATATGCAGGTTGAATATGATGTATTAAGATGAAACCATATCAGAATAGCAATATTGAAAACAGGATTAGATGTATTTTAGTGCTGCATTTTGAAGATACGATGATGAGCACTGGACAGCATGGATCATACTTTGCATGCAACCTATTTATAGTAACATGAATTTACTGGTAGTTAAAGCTTATTCATTATGTATTCTACTTATTCTTTCTCTTAACATTTTTGTTTCATAACATTACTATTTAAATCCTTATGTTGACTAACATGCATGTATTTGTAAGTATGCATCTTTTGTGTAAGGTATGTTTACAAGAAATGTTTGTTGATATGATACATGTATTGCAAAGTGTTCACAGAAAGATAATCTTGCTAGCCACGTGTACAAATTTCAAAATGGCACAGATGCAGGTTCAGGGTACTAAAACATTTTAGAATTCTGCCAATTTTGTATTTCTTGCAAGTTTCGTTATTATTAGTGGTATAGGTAACTTACAGTGTTTATTTAGTGCTAATTAGACTAAACAACAGAGTTGGGAGTATTGATGCTTCTGTTTGTCCTTGCAGGCAAATAGAGAAATATCTTATATTGAATCCTGCTGTTTTGAGACACATGTATATTTGTCATATTTTGTGATGTAATCCTACATGGTGTGTACTTTCCAATGTTTGAATTTATACTGCACTCTCTCTCTCCTCTCCTCACCCAAAGTGCTCACAGTTAGTGTGTATGACACCTGTATGGTATTCACCATAGTGTTAGTTAAAGGGATGTCTGTAAAAAATGTGGTTTCGTATATAGAGGTTTCCCTTGTCAGTCAGTGTAGTGGCATTGTTCAACAGGAGTAGAAAAACTACTGCAGTTCAGTAGCAGGGTGATTTGTCAGGTTTATTTTCAAACACCCATGTAAGCTGAATCTAATAGTGTGTTAGATGAGTTCATTTCAGGAACAGTTTGCTTCAAGATGCAGTATGTGAGAGTTGTCCATCAGTGTTGGGTAATGGCCTCGAGTGTTGGCATGAACAATGGTCAGACCTACACTTGTCCCTGTAGGTGTGTGCTTTGTGGATGTAAAGACCTATAAGACTCAGATGTTTGGTAAAAATGAGTGTGCTACTTCGGGTTTTGACTGCTTTCTGTACAAATAAATACTACCTACTTCCAGTCGCCATGATCTTGAATTCTGAAACCATAGTCTCTGCATTGACCACATATAATGTCAACTCTGTACTTAAATTTAGACATCGCAAATTAGGATATACTTTCGAACTAATCTTGCATGTTGTTGCATCAAAGGTTGAACAAGAAGCTTTGTGATAAACATATGATATATTCCACAATATCATTGCATCTTATTTCAAAATTGTAAATAAGCAATGATACATATGACAGAAACCAGTGTGCTTGCTGCAATCATGACTGTCGCTTTTTGCTTGTCAGATTGTCCTGTTTTTATACATAACCCCAGCATCTAGCATATGTTGTGCTGAAGATCAAAATGTGCTGATGAATTTAAATACAACAAAGTGTATATTTCCAAGTGCTCACTGATATTCCTGTTACTCATGTGTTAGCTGTGTCTAGTTGTGTCTGCTGTAGGTAGAGATCTCCAAGGTCTGCCCCTTCATGGTGGTCATGTTCTCTGGTTGATCTACACAGGACCAACTGTATATACAATTGTACAAAATAAAGCTTTCTAAATATTATTGGTCTTTTTGATTATTTTAAATTATTGAATCGCTACCATGGTCTTGTGGTACAGCATTTGCCCGGAGAGTGGAAGGCCATACCAAAAGACGTTAAAAAACAGATGGCACCTGTTGTTACCCAGTCGGGGGACTGGTAGACTTGGAGTCAGTATACTGTTTCTGAGTGGGGTATTCATGTTAAACTGCGGCATGATATCTCAGTAGGCTAGCACCTGAAAACTGGCATTATTTCGACTAGTACAAGCAGAAACACACACACACACACACACACACACACACACACACATACACCATTTCAGACAACTGCCTTTGTGTTCTCACAAGACGGTAGTATATGTTTCCTATCTGACTGAAATGAAGGAAAGCTATGACTATTCATTTCCGGGGCATGGTTAGCATAGGTCCCCAGTTAGCTATTAGCTATGGGGACATGCTTGTAAGAGGAGACTGTGACGTCTGTTGTCTCACAAGCATAGCTTACTGTGGACCTATTCTAACCATGACGTCACTAGTCCCAGCGTTGTTACTTGTATGTTTTGAAATTAAAAAAATATCGGTGAATTCGATTACAAAAGTATATCATTAGTGATCACTGGTAACTGTGACATCAAGACACCAATCTTTCAGAAACGATTAAACATAGAATCGATTACTTTTGTAACGCAGAAGTGAACTTTCCGCCAAATTTACTTGTGTTTACAAAATGACGTTTTGCGTAGACCGGCCTTGAGACGTCTGTTACACTACATGTATTTCACACTCAGCTGCGACACATTTACCTTTGAATACAAACAAGCAAAACAACTGATCGTGTCACTGATATATTTAAATGGTCTAGATGAAATCAAGCAAAGTAAAAACGTCGGAACAAATGCATCACATCTAAATAGGTAAAGAAATTTATCAGCTATAGCTGTGCAACGTTTATACAGCCAGCGGCAGACTTCTATGGGTAAATGATGGTTACAAGTTCGGAATTTCAAAATAAGGTAACGAGTTCTCCCATGAGTTGTGATTCCACTCCATACCATTACACTGCCACCCCTGAACTGACGATGCTGAGTAACGCATGCGATTCTAAAACGTTCTCCTGGACACCCGTAGACCATTAAAAGACGATCACGCACGCACACATGCACGCACGCACGCACGCACGCACGCACGCACGATACTGTGTGGGTGTGTGCACAATATGTTTAAAAGTACTGTGCTACTTCTTTAAACAACTGTACGTATACTTTGTGCGAACAAAATAATGAATGACATTTTCTGGTTTTTGACGCATAACAAAATCTCGAACACTTATCACCGTGTTTTTCAAACCAGTGTAATATTTGCAGTTAATCTTACACCATCAGGTAGGAAATATTCCACAACCAGGGGAAATGTTCGAAATCGACCTAGTGCTGCGCGACCGCATTTCTCGCACAACGTTCACTTTTCAGATGGTTAAAAAAGGTGCGTCATGAGAGGCATCCACTGAGCCCACCAGGATAAGTGAGTGAGTGAGTTTAGCTTTTAGCAATATTCCAGCAATATCACGGCGGGGGACACCAGAAATTGGCTTCACACATTGTACCCATGTGGGAAATTGAACCCGGGTCTTTGACATGACGAACGAACGCTTTAACCACAAGGCCACCCCACCGCCCTCACCAAGATGACGATCAGGTGGACATAATGTGTGACTTGGGGGATTGTGTGGTATTGAGGGACCATGTGCTCATACTACCAACCACTGCCTGGTCCTGTCCACCTTACTCAACCACCCCCGGAATACTGGGGTCATGGTCACAGCTGATATTTTAGAGCTACTTGAGTTTCGCTGTTTCCAGAGCATTGCAGAGCAATTAGCACGATTACGAGGAATGCGAAACTAACTTAATTGGTAAATGGCCAACTTGTTTAGCCGCAGTGTGTGGAGTATTTTATTACATACACTCACACTTACCAACCCCTAACAGAGCAGTGCATAGTGGTTGAATAAAACCTCAGATATGTATGTATGTATGTATGTATGTATGTATGTATGTATGTATGTATGTATGTATGTACTGTTACTACAGCCGTGATCTGTAAAAAAATAGAGGAGCTGCTATAACCAAACAGTACCCCAGACCTTATCTCTGAGCAATGAACATCCTGGTTCGTTTGTAACAGGATAATATCCAAGATAAGTAGACAATGACCAACACCAGTTGTTGAACAGTCAATACACACACTGCTATAGCCTGGTTAAGTGCTACAGGTCAAAGTTGAGCATGGAGAGGCAGCACTTCCTGCTTCCTATTGTGCACCGGAAGCTGACTTCACTGGAATGTTCTATCAGTCTGCAACAAGGACACAGATCAGCTTCTACCCACTGAATCACCGGGATTCACCACCGAGAGAAGCTATTGTCTGCATCAGTGTCCTAGAACGAGAAATTAGGACGGACTCCCTACTCAATATCTCTGACATCTCTAATTTTGCTGAAGATGACACGTAGTTACTATCAACAAGATAATGTGTTTGTCCACGTCGAAGGAATATTACATATTTGTATGCAAAAGTGAATAACTGTAATATCTTCCATTTTCAGAAAGTTTCAATGACATCATTGGCAAGATTAGTCAGTTTCATACTAAAGTTGCATATATAGATAATATACTATGAAACAAGTGACAGAACGGTATATTTATAAGTCACAATGTAGCTGTGCCATCTGAAATTGACAAGAAGACAACTTTAATAAACATCAAAAGCATAATCACGAGGCACTGTAGCAGACGTTAATTGCCTGTGATATTGTATGATACTGGTCGTAATAGAGTATATGTTAGCGGTTCACAATACAAGGTTATACAAGAAGAAAAAAAGAAGAAAAATGAATAGAAACGTCTACACAACACACCCTCACAAGACTGAATGACATCCATACATCTGCATTTGCATTCATGGTGAAGGGTCAGCCTACCATTCAACAAAGCAGTCACGAGGGTACATGAATGACAAAGATTGAAGTTATTATAACTCCCAAACTACACAAAAAAAACGAACACATTTTATGCATATCAGGCACTGCAGTTCATACTCCGTGATACATGCAGACAAATGGAAAAAGGTGACATTTTCAAAATGGCAATAATGGTGGCCATCACATCACTGAATCCTTAAGGCTATGTTCTTTCCATTTTCAACATTTCCCGTAAAGGCCAATGAAGCTGAAACTGTGAAGGATGACCCCAGCAGTGCTCTCCAAGCAAACATTTCATTCCTCACAGAATTCTGATCCAATGTAAAAATGTTGAAAATGGAAAGTGCATAGCCTTAAGGGATTCAGTGATGTGAAAGCTTTCATCTATTTCACCAGAAATGTGTATTAATAATCAGGTAGGGGGAGGCTGGGAAGTTTTGTATGGAGTCTAACTATTGTGGTAGCTTCACCTGGAACCAAAAACCCTAAACATTTATTTATTTAGAACCATGAGCCATAATATATTTTACAAAAAAAGCTGCCATCATCTGTGGCTAACAATTTCTAAATTCATAAAATCCCACGAGGCATCATGAGATGAAGTCGCAGCCAGATGTCAGGATGTGACGGCAACATGAGGTGAAGCAGCATCCAGCTGTCAGGATGTGACGGCAACATGAGGTGAAGCAGCATCCAGCTGTCAGGATGTGACGGCAACATGAGGTGAAGCAGCATCCAGCTGTCAGGATGTGACGGCAACATCCAGCTGTCAGGATGTGACGGCAACATTAAATGAACAAACATCCAGCTGTCAGTATGTGACGGCAACACGAGGTGAAGCAGCATCCAGCTGTCAGGATGTGACGGCAACATCCAGCTGTCAGGATGTGACGGCAACATGAGATGAAGCGACATCCAGCTGTCAGTATGTGACGGCAACACGAGGTGAAGCAGCATCCAGCTGTCAGGATGTGACGGCAACATTTTGAGGTGAAGCAACATCCAGATGTCAGGATGTGACGGCAACATCCATCTGTCAGTATGTGACGGCAACAAGAGGTGAAGCAGCATCCAGCTGTCAGGATGTGACGGCAACATGAGGTGAAGCAGCATACAGCTGTCAGGATGTGACGGCAACATGAGGTGAAGCAACATCCAGCTGTCAGGATGTGACGGCATCATGAGGTGAAACAGCATCCAGCTGTCAGGATGTGACGGCAACATTTTGAGGTGAAGCAACATACAGCTGTCAGGATGTGACGGCAAAATGAGGTGAAGCAACATCCAGCTGTCAGGATGTGACAGCAACATGAGGTGAAGCAGCATCCAGCTGTCAGGATGTGACGGCAACATGAGGTGAAGCAGCATCCAGCTGTCAGGATGTGACGGCAAAATGAGGTGTAGCAGCATCCAGCTGTCAGGATGTGACGGCAACATGAGGTGAAGCAGCATCCAGCTGTCAGGATGTGACGGCAACATGAGGTGAAGCAGCATCCAGCTGTCAGGATGTGACGGCAACATCCAGCTGTCAGGATGTGACGGCAACATTAAATGAACAAACATCCAGCTGTCAGTATGTGACGGCAACACGAGGTGAAGCAGCATCCAGCTGTCAGGATGTGACGGCAACATCCAGCTGTCAGGATGTGACGGCAACATGAGATGAAGCAACATCCAGCTGTCAGTATGTGACGGCAACACGAGGTGAAGCAGCATCCAGCTGTCAGGATGTGACGGCAACATTTTGAGGTGAAGCAACATCCAGCTGTCAGGATGTGACGGCAACATCCATCTGTCAGTATGTGACGGCAACAAGAGGTGAAGCAGCATCCAGCTGTCAGGATGTGACGGCAACATGAGGTGAAGCAGCATACAGCTGTCAGGATGTGACGGCAACATGAGGTGAAGCAACATCCAGCTGTCAGGATGTGACGGCATCATGAGGTGAAACAGCATCCAGCTGTCAGGATGTGACGGCAACATTTTGAGGTGAAGCAACATACAGCTGTCAGGATGTGACGGCAAAATGAGGTGAAGCAACATCCAGCTGTCAGGATGTGACAGCAACATGAGGTGAAGCAGCATCCAGCTGTCAGGATGTGACGGCAACAAGAGGTGAAGCAGCATCCAGCTGTCAGGATGTGACGGCAACATGAGGTGAAGCAGCATCCAGCTGTCAGGATGTGACGGCAACAAGAGGTGAAGCAGCATCCAGCTGTCAGGATGTGACGGCAACATGAGGTGAAGCAGCATCCAGCTGTCAGGTTTGCTTGGTTGGTTTGTTGTTTAAGGCCGCACTCAGCAATATTCCAGCTATATGACGGCGGTCTGTAAATAATCGAGTCTGGACCAGACAATCCAGTAATTGACATCATGAGCATCGATCCACGCAACTGGAATCGATGACATGCATCAACCAAGTCAGCGAGCCTGAAGCAACATCCAGCTCTCAGGATGTGAAGGAAACATTTTGAGGTGAAGCAACATCCAGCTGTCAGGATAGTTAATCTGAATAGAATCTGCAGTTCTTACCATAATTAATAATTCATACGTTTTGGTTTATGGACTCCAAAGTCATAATCAGAAATTAAAATATAAAATTTGAATTAATATTTTTCTGTTTTGCCAACTCCAATTTTCTAATAAATATGGAAAGACAAAATTAAAAATATAAACACTGAAAGTGGCCATTTTCAATTGTTTGCAAAGAAAAAATGTACTTATCTTAATGAAAGATCTTATGCAGCAGCATCGACAAAGAACTAAGAATGTTTATCTTCAATCGTTTCAAAAAACGGGAATAGGTTTTTTGGACTTTTTGAACTTTACAAACGGTAACATCTGCTTTTTTGAAAGGCAAATATGGTCAGTGTGGATAATGTGAAAATGATTATGATAGGTCGAGTTCAGAGCTAATGTTTGGATGAACAGACAAAGACCAATGACATAAGCTAAAATGCTAATAACATATTATCCGAAAGCCCTTTTCAAATTGAGCACACACCAACAAAATATTTGACGTTATTGGATTGACTGGGCCATAAAAGCAGCAGAATCGAAAATGCCTGACTTTGTTCTCCAAAGTTATCTCCCTTTAACATGTTAACTTAACATAACACTGAAATCCATTAATCCAGGCCTTTCTATATCAAACATGTTTTGCAAAACTGTTACACTGTATGTTATTTGGTTACACTTCCGCCCTGTGGTGTTCCTGGGTTAGTATTGGTAACGCAGAGGCGTCTTAATGGATCGTATGGCCAGGCTCGGTGATTTAGTTGATGGTATGTCACCGTAACCCATACTCGAATATTTACCGGCCGCAGGCCTCAAGATGGAATATTTGCTGATTGCGGCGTTAAGCAAAAACACATTCTCTAATCTTGTACACATTATAAGAAAAACCTTCAATGACACATTATATTCCAAACCAAGTAATTTAGCGCTTTTTCGTTTGATCTTAAACTACCGGTAATCAAAATCAAATCATAATAATAATTCACTTCTAAAAACCACATTTCAATAAAACTGACCATTTTCTGATCCTGTTAAATTGATGACAGTCAGTAGTGTATAAGTATTCACCAGTCAAAAATCATGGACTCAATTTCAACTCGATGACTTTGTGGAAACAAATTCAGGGCAAATACTGTGATGCGTGAATAATACAAGTTACAAGTGTCACTAGCGGGGTGTATGGGATAATACGAGCTGAATGGGCTTGTACATGTAAACCACGAAACGAAAGGTCGAAGGGTGAACACGAACTTTCATCCCGTAAAGTTCCGTACACCCAGCTAGTGTGCAACGAACTTGTCATTACGAGTTCGCGAGTGGAAATATATGTGCATGACAATTAAATTAATGAGACTGTCAGAATGATAAGGACGTCCTTACATATTTTTTTTGTTTCTCATCTCCCGCAGCCTGAAAGAATTACCCGCCGTCCATCTGTGTTTGTATGCCACTTCTTGAAAAAAGTATCACATTTAACAAAGGTTTGAAAACCCCGGTCGGATATATAAATGACAGTTTGCGTTCTTTAAGTGAACTGTTGAAACTTGGAAGCATCTCTTTCCTACTTTTATTTATGTGATGTGATATTGGATTCGCTTCCTTTCATACATAAAGCGGGAGGCTTAGCTGTGTTGATGTTTGAAAGTACATGGCATGAAAAGCTGCGCAATTGCAACCACACAGACTGGTCTCTCTGTCGTTTGAGAAGTTCGGGGTTGGTGCAACCTTGGTCGTTTCAGTAGACATGATTAAATTACTACCACTTTAAAACACCCTGACTACTACCTTCGATGATACTCGATAAGAAAATAGAGAGAAAAAGTGACTTTGTACCACACACAAAATGACCCCAACCAACACAGTCTTGCCCTTCATCAACCAACACGCCTGGTTCACTTGCAATGAGCCAATTTGTTAACATTGACAGTCATTCCATCTATCCGTCATATATTTTGTCAAGTCATATTTCATACAAATATATACGAAACCGACTGAGCAGCCAAACTTTACCGGGCAGTGACCACTATTAAAAATAAACATCAGAGCGTGATTCGATCTACTGTCTTATTTCCAGAAGTGTCAAGACATTCAGAGTGATATTTGTTTTGCAGAAACCTCAAGTTTAATCAATGCATAGATATTTTCCCACACGGTCTCCAAATTCGGCTTTCATCTTGCTCTCAAAATGTTTAAATCGCCAAAGCCTATTTTTCTTTTTTCGACGGCACCACCACCTCTGGGAAAACCTTGGAGATGACAAGAAGACACAAAAATATGTAAATACGCCCTTACTGCTACTTACTGCATGGCTTCAAGTCGGTAAATCCAAAATACGCCATGTCTTCGGCATATTACTTGCTATTATAAAAAGAATATATTGTAACATCAAGTTTTTTTTTGTTTTTGTAAATTGGTAACTATATGATATTCACTGTGCCACAAAGATATATATTCTTAAAGATTGATCCTATTTGAAACAAGCCATCAGATGCAAAGGATATTTCCGGTAGGTCTGTTTGTGTGACATAAAATGTCGTTGCATGATCCAAATATATAAATAACGAACAAAGAATCAAGATAGAAGTATATACGAGACGTTTATATAAACGATGAATACACAATGCCATTTATAAAGTGATCAAATGTAACAAATGATTTAACCCACTCAGCCACCGAGGCTTACACTGGCTGTGGAAGCCTCGGTGGCTGAGTCGGTTAAATTAGATCGCTGACCTTGTGTGCTGACGATAAGGTGCCTCGACCCGGACGGGACTCAACCCAGAAAAGTACGAGAATCTGTTCTTTACTAAGAAAGTTTAACCAAAAAATATTTGTTACGTTTATATAAAATGATCCCGCAAGCGCGTGGCGTTGAGAGGGCGCAAAGCCGTGCCGCACTGTCAAATACAGTTGATGGTCAAAGGGAGACAATCGTGTTACGATATGCCAATAACGAGGTCCCTTGCATGAGCTCCATACAGTATATATTAACGGAAACTCCCCATATCGTGTGGACTTTTCCGAGTTCTATGGGGGGGCACATGCGCAGAGCACACAGATTATTTTGGACCAGTTTACCTGCCCTAAAGCGCTTGCGCACCTCGCCGTACGACAAGCCGTCAAAACAGGGTACCAATCTAAGATTACTTTCTTAACATATTTACTTCCCTTCGAGAAAGTAAACGCAATGTCTGAACTTTGCATGTAGACCCAGAAGGGCGCTTGTACAATGGATGTAGCGCCATTCAAAATTACCAAGTAAACTGGTTCCACTGTTCGCAAGTTTAAGACAGAAGCACTAATTACCAAGCTGAATTACTTCCCTTTGACCACAATTAACCAAGCTCCTTCCCAGCGCGTGACACCTTCGTTTCACTCTCGGTAACATCGCTGCCACCAGTGTGGGCGCGGCCATTACAAGAATCTTGAAATTTGCCCTCTAACCCCAAATGTAGTAACGTTTATACTTTTGTTTATGTCTTTGGGAATGCCATCATATTTCAATTTGAAAAGGTTCACGACTGACCATGTTTTCCAGATGAATTTACTTTGTTGTTTAAATAATCAGATTGGTTCGAGATTGCAGACTAACGGAAAACCAACCAACTTCTCCCTTACATTCTTACTATATCAATAACACGATAGTTTTAATGAAACAGAAATTCAAATTAACAAACGAAGAAAGTAATTTAGCAGCTATAAGTGTATTCGGCGTCACGACAGTCGTCACTTGTTTGTAAACAAAACGGTCATTCGGTTGCGAGTTCAACTCCAAGCATGGTTTAGCCACCTATTCACAGTGGGGAGTTTTGGCTGGTGGCAACGATAGTATAGAGAGCTCCGGGAACGTACTATCGCTGTGAGGAGCTTGACAATTAACCTCGTGGAAAACAATCTGTTGAATTGTCTCCCTTTGACCATGACAAACTTTGCAAGGTTGGGTCAGGTCCATCCGGTTCTTTTTTGCCCGAGACTGCATATCAGACGATGCATATTTGTTTTCAAATTAAAATGACTTTATAACT
Organism: Haliotis rufescens; assembly: GCF_023055435.1. Taxonomy (NCBI): domain Eukaryota; kingdom Metazoa; phylum Mollusca; class Gastropoda; order Lepetellida; family Haliotidae; genus Haliotis; species Haliotis rufescens. The sequence goes on along the minus strand of NW_025963779.1, from coordinate 50,053,076 downwards.
GATTCGAACCGGTGTTTTATATTTTATGACTTGAAATAGGTCAAGGACAAAAATGTTTTCTCTACTTACAATATGACTTTACGGCGATGTTGTTGTTTTTTTTATCTATATGTGCTTTCTCTTAGATCCTTCCACAATGTGTTTTTATGTCGTTTTTCGGGTTCAGCTTGCTCTCAATTATCGACCGGACATTTTGCACTGCACAGGTTCTACAAGACTGTGACTGACCAATCAGACAGCTAGATTTAATGATGAGTAATGAAATTGCTGTTTCTATAGTTACCACAAACAGGCCAGTCACCCAGCTCCCATCCAAGGGGACCGCCTCCGTGGTTTACTGGTAGTCTGCCCGGAGAGCGAAGGTTGGGGGTTCGATCCCCGGCCGCGTCGTACCACAAGACGTTAAAAGATCATACTTGTTGTTACCCTGGCTGACGCCGCAATAAGGCGCTAAAACAAAGACTGGTCGTCTCGGAGTATACTGTGTCTGAGTGGGTATTCATGTTAAACTGCAGTATGGTACCCGGACAAACAGCCACACGCAGGGCGCGCGTACGTGTATGCACGTCGCCATATAAGTGCAATAATCTTGAAAGACACGTTAACCCTCATTTCTCCTCATCACTACATCCCTCTTACTGGTCCTGTTGAATTTAGCATCAGTGGGCAAGCCTTGTCAGCATGAGCACCAGAAAGGCAAGTAAGGCTAAAAGAGTTATTTCCCTTCTTAACATGGTAAATTATCTCGTTCCAACACAAATAGAATCATGAATGGTTTCCTTTCTTGTTTACGTACGTAAAAACAGTAACTACACGTGTCTAAAGTTAAATAGAAATAACTTTATAATGCATCTATCAATACATATCCTTGAACACATCTCGACTTTAAATCACCTCTGTTGGCGGAATTTAAGGGTGAGTCGTGACGATCAAAATTTAGACGTGTGCCTGTTTGTAGGGAGCATGTTGCTCACAAAAGTGTTTTTTTTTAAATGTGAACAGCATACAATGATTGTTTAGCTTATGATTAAACGTAATTAACGCTTGGCAATGCCAAGACATGCTGAAAATCAACGTCTTCACGCCGTGAGAATGCTGCAAACAGGAATGGATCAAAACGAAGTTGCTGGACATTTTAATGTTCACCCAAACACAGTACAATCTTTTGGGGGACGTTCATCTACACTCATGACTCACGGACCGGTCGTCCATGTGCGCTGTCACGTCAAGACAACCGCATTTGGTTGATGCATCTACGGAATCGATACCGAATGCCAAATTACAGTTCCAATAATTCCTGGGCTGAAACCAATTAGTGGCAGAACCGTATGCAACCGATAGAAGGAGCACAACATCTAGCCCCGACGTCCTGCGATACGTCAAATTGTGCTGCCACGTCACCGTCAAGAAAGCCTAGCTTAGTGTAGACAGCATCTGAGCCTAAGACGAATAGACGGACATATTACACTGTTCACAGATGAGTCCAGGTTTCATCATTGTTAATGGCAAATTGAATGGCGTACGCTACAGGGACGAAACTTCACGTTGCAGCAGAAACATGTCTGTCCACATGTTGCAAGCGTTGTTACACGACTTTTTTGAGGCAGCATAACATGGCTGTACTGCCATGGCCTGTTGTTTCTACAGACTTCTCTCCAATAGAGCATGTCTAGGATGAGACAGCGCGACGCCCACAACAGGACCAGAACCAGCCGGTTACGCTAGCTCAGGACGACCAATCTTCGGTTGACATTTGAAACATCCACAGTCATCCAATCATCATGGGACTTCAATGCGCCGTTGCTTGCATGTATCGACGCAAATAGTGGTCACACCCGATATATTGACATTGTTAATTGAGAACATCACCCCTCTTTCAGGGCGTGTCGTTTTGTCTTGTTACCAGGTATGGGTTTTGTCAATGAAATTGTTATGATAAAATATTCTTGAGACGAATTACCACTTTTTCCCCCGTTAAATTATTCCACTTCTGTCAGTGCAGGGCCATTGGTGTGCCAATGCCATTTGATATTGATCCAGTGACTCGTGTTTACGTTCAACTACTTCCATTTAGTCGGTTGAATAGGTCTTTAGCAACCGATGCTTGCCATGAAAGGCGACGGTGCTTGTCGTGAGGCGACTAACTGGATGGGGTGGTCAGGCTCGCTGACTTGGTTTGATGCATGGCATCATATCCTAATTGCGTAGATCGATGCTCACGATGTCAGTATCACTGGATTGTTTGGACCAGACTCGATTATTTACAAATCGCCGTCACATAGCTGGAATATTGCCGAGTGCGGCGTTAAACAAAAAGAGTGCTCTGAGAGCACAACATCCCCCGCATGAATTTTTTTAAAGAGTTTATATTTTCTTTGTATTTTAGGAAATAACAGTAGATGGCAGCATTTGAAATAAATTGTGCAGAACATTTTGTTGGGAGTAATCCAGTCTGAATGGTAATGCCATAAGGATGTAGCTCACCCACAAAAGCCTTAAACAAGGAAACTAACTATAGTTATAGTTAGATATTGTGATATTCTCTGGAAACTGGAGTAGATTTCATGAAGCTCCGTAAAACAGGGGCAGTAACTCTGTCAAAATAAGTCGAAATGAAACGGGACTGCGATATGCGTATCATCAACATGTCGACATCTTGTGAGTAGAGTGTCAGGGATATTCTCTAAAAACTGGAGGAGTTGATTTCACAAGCTTAGTACCCTCTGTGGGACGGAGAGACGGACGGACAGACAGACTGCGCAACGACATAACCCCCCTTCGGCCATTCTGGCCCGGCTGGGGATAAAAAACCCAAGAAGTCGGCATCACTCGTGATATTGGTGTACCCCAATGCTGCAAATGTATTGCAACTAAAACCGTCCAATGTTGGATGCAAGCTATGAAGTGAAGTGTTTCTGGTGGCTTCTTGTGCCCATAAACATATGGAACTGTAGGTCCTGACTTACATTTGCTTGCAACAAAAACATACATCTAATCAATTTTACATAGTATTTTTATTTCCAAAGAACTGATTGGTCAACGTCATGTTCCTGTCTTGGCATGCATGTTCCATCTGATTTTAAAGATTCATCGCAAAGTTTGTGTCCCTAACTACTATTTTACCAACATCTGTAGAAAAAATGGCTGCTTTGTGTGTTACCATGCTCCTGGGAGCTATCTTAATAAGCCAATTATAAATTATCACACAAACCTCTTTTCATACAACTTGAAAGCTATACATCCCACTTAAACAAAACTGATAAATGTGATTTTTAAATGAGTGCCACCTTTCACAAGATACTTAAGAAAAAGAACATCAACCAGGGATGGACATAAACACTACTCCGTAAGTCAAATACCAGTGAAAAACCAGTAGTTTTCTACCAAAGTCTAGCCATATTACATAAACTAATAGTCCAAAATGGGCTGTGGACAAGTTGGATTTGACAGTGTACATGAAGTAGGCAACAAATAATTGTAATGCACTTCCATTGATGGCACAAATGTAAGCAGGGAGAACGTTTACCACACTGGTGAATCACAAACGCAGGTATTATGGTAACAAAGTAGGGCCTGGTTCCACACAGCAATCTTTGTGCTAAGGTGATTGCAACTCCTATACCTTTACATGGCTTTGTAGCACTAAGACCATTTTGTTGAACAGAGCCTGCAGATCATATCAGAACAAATGTGGGTGTCAAACATGATCAGATGGTCCTCGTATTACCAGCACATCCACTCTGTACTGTGAACTGCAGCAACCCTATTCTGTTGCCAGTCTATGACAACTTGAATAAACCATCATATTATCCTAGTTTTAATGACAAAAGACAATCTTTTTTTCAAATTTTTTTTATTTCCCCTTCATATTTTACAGGTCATTTACTTCTTGGCCTTAGTATCTTTGCTGGTAGTTTCGCTTTTGCTTTCACTCCTGCTCTTTGAGTTGGAGGATCTCCTCCTCTTGCGCTCCTTGGCTTCCTTCATTCTCTGGGCCAAGAGTTTAGCATACTCTGCAGCATCCTCACGTTTCTTAGCATTCCTCCTCTTCTTGAGTGCCATGCGATGTCTCTTGTGCTGCAGCACCAGTGGGGTGACCAACCGCTGGATCTTAGGAGCCTTTGTCTTGGCCTTCTTGCCTGGAAACAGTTAAAAGTTCAAGGTAATGAGCTAAATGCTCTTCAAATACTGAAACAAATAATTTATACTATGGACCAGTGGGCCATTGTATATTTTTCCCAGAAAGTCTGAAGATGATTTTTACAAGTTTCTAATGAAATTACACAAATTCTGAAAATGATCACACACCTTTACAAAATTAGCACAAAGTATATATGCATATAAAATATGCTTAGGTCTCATAAAATACCGGGTAGTCAGTGGATGGTATTTAATTCCCTATAGTGCAATGCCCTTGTCAGACATATTACAGAGGCCTGTAGATATACACAACTAACCACTGGTTTGAGTGTAAGCAGAGACATATGTACAGGATACGACCTACTGTAACATATTTAGCACCCTAACACTTCACCATTATGGGTGGGTGAGGTGAAATGGGGTTTAACACTGCGTACAAAATTCTTCCACTTATATAGCAACTCACATGCACGGGTGTCTGCTTGTGCTAGTCCTGTTGATGCCAGTTTTATAGTGATAGCCCACTGAGATACGATGCCACAGTTTAACATGAATACCCCACTCAGACACAGGATACTCACTCCGAACCAACCAGTCCTTTTTGCCCCTTAATGCTGAGCACCAGGCAGGGTAAAAACAAGTTCCATCTTGTAAAGGCTTGGTATGATATGGCTAGGGGATCGAACCCAAGACCTTCTGCTATATCCACTAGATCACAGGGGATGTCTTACCATTTTTTAATCATAAAGGGGCGGTATTTGGGATGCCATTAAGACTCCCATGATGCAGTTGTTTGAATATTTTAATGTTATTGCATGGACTACACCTACAAGGGTAGATAGACTTCTCAGTTGCACACCAATCTAATAGCTTTCAAACACATTGTTTACCAATAATGGTCGTGACAAATGACCTACCAAATGAATATATCGGTAATGAAACAAGGACAAGGGAGAGAACCAACCTTCCTTCTCAGGCAGAGGTCTGCGGATGACATATTGTCTCACATCATCTTCCTTGGACAGGTTGAACAGCTTCCTGATCTTGCTGGCTCTCTTGGGTCCAAGACGACGGGGGATGGTCTTGTCAGTAAGGCCAGGGATATCTTTTTCACCTGTGCACAGAAAATGAATGCCCTTACATATATACCTTGAATTCTTAACCAATTGCAAACACTAAATGATGGCGCATGTTCACAAATGTTGGCTGCACTGGTGTCAGTATCTTTATTGTCAGCAAGATGTGACTACTTAATGGTCAAATGATCCCTAACATGTGATATTTACCAATATTTTAGAAGTAGGGATGGTGGAGCTACTAATTTAATGAACAGCAGAACCTGGTTCTTAAACCATTTCTCATTTTGCCCAGAATTAACTTGATATATATATACAATTTTAAAAGGTTATTCGTACCCTTCTTGATGATAATCATGGAGAGTACAGAGAGTTGTCCATCAACAATGCATCCACGGACAGACTTCCTCTTGCGCTCGCCAGACCTCCTGGGTCGGAAGCAAGAGTGGCCCTTGGATAGGAGCAATCGCACACGGCCATTTGTCAAGACACCCTGTTTCATAGGGAAGCCCTGCTTGTCATTGCCGCCGGTGATGCGAAGGAGATATCCCTGGAACAAACATGTCAGTAAGATGTATCCTTCCAAATCCTCCAGTTGTTAATTAACATAACATAGTATATTCCATTGCTTTGGTGGGAACCTATCAGAGCTCCAGATAACTTATGGAGCAATTGAGTTTTTACTCAAGGGTTTTGATTTTAATTGGGTTTTTACATTTTTCATTGGGTAACTAATAATTTTTCACTCAATTAATCACTCTTTTGGGTTTTTCCCCAAATTAGTAAACATTTTAAGATTTAAAAAAATGAAATAATGTTTTAGATGTATATAACTGTTCTAAATACATAGGCTTGACTCGGAAAGTAAATTAGCTTGTAATTGTGTTTCGGAAATTAGCTCCTTTGAGAAAGCTGCACTGGGTTTTACGCGTGCTGTTTTTATACATTTGAGTTTTGCATTAAATGCATGCATTTCTGTAAGTTAACTCTTTCAACACCAGTCAACCAGTAGTGTTTACTGCTGGGACACCGAGTTCCAAGAGACTTGTGTGCGATAGATGAAGCCAACATTTATCAAAGAAAATATCTGCTTGTAAAATATCTTTGCTACTACATGTTATACACCATTTGACCATGTTGAAAGGTCTGATCCTATGGTTTATAAATATGAAAGTTATGTTTATCACATTATTTAAATAATGCATTTACAACTTAATTAAGTTTGTTGTAAATAAAGAATATAAGCTAACACGTTGATAACATCCAGATTAAGGACAAAGGAAGCGAAAAATTGACGATTTTCGGCAAATATAAGATTTAATAAAATCAACTTCCCTATTTCTGTTTTATTTTCATTGTTTACGTAATTGGAAAATCATTTTAGAAAGAATTATAAATAGTATCTGTCATCACCAATTTCCCGATGACAGCGGGAGGTTTGCTAAGTAACATGAAGAAATACCCCAGTTTTCGAGGCTTCGTATGAATAACACGTTCGAAGACTTGCATAAGACACATCGCTAGAAAGCTTATTTCATCAACACGCTCGTAACATCACCTGGAGTTTTTTCGTAGTTATTACATGCAATTTCATTGGATAACAATTGGTTTCTAATGACGCTTTCTTGTCGAAATCTGCTACAAGGTTTCTTGATTGGTCAGATTTGAGCATGTGACCTAAGGCAGCCAATCAAATTACATCTATGGTACTGCTTCGTGTATATTAGAAATTTCAGAAGTTGACGAAAGATTTTCGTTAAATCGTGTTATTCTAAACGTTGTAAGCAGGAAATCACGATACATATTAAAAATAAGGAACTTTGTGAATGTATCGTGCTAGGTTACGAGATGACAGATTTTTCATGCATATATTTTTGCATTAAACATCGTGGCCGGGCCGAGAATTCAAGGTGACAAAAGCCGAGATGTCATCTGACTAACATTACATGCGATCGCGAGAAAAGATGGAAATAATAACTTAGCTGTAAGTTTGACAACTTTTAGATATATTTTTGTTGGTTTAATATAGTACTTTGTATAATATATGTTAAGATTTGCTTGAAACGCAAATACGCTGCTTATCTGTAGCTCTGGATATTGATCATAAATGTTTCTCAAACAATAAAGAAAGAGTAGTTTGTACACATACAAACAAGATTTCAAATAAAAAATGTTCTGAAGATTAATATCAACATTCCAACAGCAGCATTTTATAAAAACTACAACTGTTACCTTCCACTCATCTCCTAGGTTTTCAGCCGTCACTTCAGCTGACATACGCTTGTCATAGAAGGGCCGAAGTTTCTTTTCATCATCAACTTCGATCAGTTTTTGACAGCCAGTGGCTGGATAAGCTATGTTCAGCTGAAAAGATGAAATTTGAAGCAAGTTAGAAATGACAAAATATATGCGATTTTTGTTCATCTGAGTTGACGAACAGGTTGTAGCTAACCACAAATCAGTATACAATATCTTGTATTGCAGATACCCCTGATAAATATATAACATCAAAATTTGGATATTTTCAGTGGTGCTCGTTTTTGAGGCACAGATATTGTCTCAATAATATAAAGATGTTTTCCAACCAAAATATCACAAATTAGTTCGTATATGTTCATTGGGGTACAAGAACTAGACCCATGAAGATACGGAGTAGAATATGTCTTCAGCAACCCATGCTTGCTGTAAAAGGTGACTGTGCTTGTCGTAAGTGGCGACTAACGGGATTGGGTGGTCAGGCTCGCTGACTTAGTTGATACATGTCATCGATCCCAATTGAGTGGATCGATGCTCATGAAATTCATCACTGGATTGTCTGGTCATGACTCGATTATTAACAGACCGCCATTATATACCTGGAATATTGCTGAATGCGGCGTTAACCAAACAAACCAACCAACAAGAAGTAATCCAGGGTTAGAAATTGGCACTAGTCCTATAGTTCTTGCCAATCTGCCCAATACTTAAGGTATCATAAGGACAAGGAGATATTTGCCAAATTTAGGGGTTTGCTATATATTATCATTTTAACGACTAGTGGACCAAAAATGTTAGTTTCTACCGCTGTAATATGAGGCATAATACTTTGAATGGTGTACACAATGGTACATATGTAACATACCCTGACCTGTGCTTATTCACAATTTGTAAAATTGTGCTGAACTGGTAGTTTGTTTATTTGTTGCTTAACACCGCACTCAGCAATATTCCAGGTATATGACGGTGATCTGTAAATAATTGAGTCTGAACCAGACAATCCAGTGATTGACATCATGAACATCGATCCACACAATTGAGATACGATGACACGCATAGAGTCGGCGAGTCTGACCACCCGATCCTGTGAGTTGCCTCTTACGACAAGCATGAAGACCTATTCTAACCTGGATCTTCACGGGTCCTGGTCCAGTTTAACTACAGGTCCGGGAAAATAATGCCAATCAAAAGTGTTAAACCTCAAACTTCAAACCGCAACTACGAGTATATCTCATACCACACTCAGTGCATAATCAAAACAAACACCTCAGTTAAAAATTATGCAGGTCCTGAGACCTGACATTTCCACAAAGGTTTGAAGGACCAGCACATTTCAAAACAATAATTAAAGTTTTATTGACAAGCAGCTGTTTTATGATCTTATTACCATGTCCTTCATAGACTAAATTTTCACTCACGAATGGTTGTGCAGTTGACCAATTTTAGGGACAAGTTCAGCATCCCATTTTAAAGAAGATTCTGAATGGTTATCAAGGGGTGTCCTTAGACAAGTGAATAGCAGAAAACATCAAGGGGCCACCATAATTTCTAACTCAGCGCCAAATGACATCCACACCTGTTTTGGTAACGCAGTTCGGACAGCACTTATTTTATTAATACAACATCAAAATCTACTTATTTTTTACAGCAATCCGCCAGTTATAATTTTACAATATATTCACTTTGATCCTGACACTGTTCTGAAATTTTGCAAAGAGACCAAATATTCACCAACACTTAAAATATCCATTGTCATGACAAATATATATCAAATATTTTGAATGCGATGACAGACCATAAACAATGTAATTTTAATAATTAAAGGTGTGCATAATCACATGCCATTTACATGATGGCAGTAACTGGCAATTTCCAGAGTTTTGAAAGCCTCTCATCACTGAAAGACAAATTCACGTCCACAATTGAACTTTTCCATACCAAAAATTGTATTGAATACATTTACTGACAAGTTTCACAAACCCAATAATATAACTTTGATTTTCACATATTTCAGAAACCCATACATGGTGTTAATTGGTCAGTGGCCCTTACACTCTGTACTGTACCATTTACCACCTTCTCAATCATCACAATACAAACATATAGGCCAATATTGGGAAAGCAACATGGACTCAGTAAAACTGGACTGCCCAACCTGGCCCCCCCTTCCATAGGCAATTATTTAAGTAGTTGTTAACGAAGGCAACCTTAACCTTCATCTCCCAATATTGTTGCGTACAACATATCACATTATGGTGAAGGAAGATAGGTAGGGTTCAGGAGAACGTGCATTCAGAATATTGGTGTCTATCTCTACACAAATGTGTATAACAAGTACGTATTACTGCTCTGCGTGCATCGTTCTCGTGACATGTCATCGTTTCCATAAACTTAAGAATTTTTCAGGATAAAATATATGTCGATGTAAATAAGGACCCATGCATGTGTCATCACAGGAGCTATTTACAATCTAAAACATCTAGCACATAATTCAAACACACTTGGGATATTTTGAATTATATCGCATAACACAATGCCTTGTCGTTCGATTGTGATCTTTATTTTAATCGTATTGATGTAATAAACACCACGTTTTGTTGGTATATATGTACCTTCATCCTTAGATGTAACGACCAATCTCGATGGCCGACCGGAAAAAGAAAGTTGCACCGGAAGGGTAAATGTAATCTCGACTCATATTTTCGGCGTATTGTACAGTTCCATTTCTGTTCAATCGCTTTAATTCTTAATGTGGATTAAATTCAATCAGAATACCTCAATACTTGATTGCGAATAAAACAGTTGGAAACAATCGGAATTTGTACTATATGTGACCGAATCAAACATCAAGCATTGTGACTTCGAGACTATTCATGATGGTGGCGGGAAGTTTGGGGAGGATTCAGTGACATTGTTTTGTCAGCGAAATATGTTTCGCAACATGATAGTTGGTCATGTCACAACATGAAACCATCACTAAAAATACAATTCGACTATTTTGTCAAAATGCAAAGGTGAACTATGTGGATTTATTAACCCACATTGCTTTCCTTGCTCATGAATTTGGGGTTATCATTAACAACGCTCGGTACAGAACATGCAGAAGGTAAACATTACCTTGATTGTTTGATTACAGCCGAATTTAAGTCTGACAATCCCTGGTTCTTATGCTGTGTGATGGTTATCAGCTTGTTATGGCCTTGCAGTTACATTTGTTTAGCTATTTATCTGTGTACCTTGTAACAGAACAACGAAACTGGGACCCACGAAAACTGAGTGTTGTGCCGCACATTTCTCTCTACAGATGTATAACTTAAAATATACACAAATTGACATTAGTCACTTGATAGTGAATGTTTTTACGAAAATTATCCTAGATGTGAGTAACAATCACATATTTTTTAGTTTCTTAACGTTAAACATCTACATATGAATGTGAAAGGGGGTCTTTTGCAGGTGGGTTGCAGTAATTTCGTTATGCAAACAAGTTCGTAACCTTCAAAATGAGAAATTTCGTAGACCAATCCCTGCATAATAAATTACGTTATGAATAAAATATTGAGTGAGAGCAGTATAGCATTCAAAGCACCTGATAGAACTGCACCAAAATCCTGCCCAAAAGGGAAGCGTCCGTCAATCTAAATGCATAGGGGTGATATAATACTTGAACCTATAACAACAATAACATTAGTAAAGTAAGACGAGTTCTATGGATGAACAACTTCTTTATTACAATTGGTGCGACGTTTTGGTGTAGATCCTAACACCTTTATCAAGCAAGTGATGGATAGGGCTTACTTACTTACTTACTTACTTTGGAGATTTAACGTGCGCTTTCCGACTGATGCGTATTTCGCACACGGGCCCGGCCAGGCCATTTAATGTGTTTCCGAAAGGGGCGAAGGTGGTCTGTGCAACCCAAGAGGGGGGTTTTAGGGGTTGCTTATATAGAATTTTGGAATTTTGAGATTTGGAATAGATGCCGATGGGATTGGGGAGGAGAACTAAGGGAGCTGGGTATGGTGGATGTTTGTTTGTTTATGTGATTTTGATTTGGTGAGTTATTGTGTTTTTAGATGCGTTTTATTAGTTCCGTTTTGATTAAGAATACGCCTAAGGCCTTGAAGTTTTCTAGTTTATTTTGTGGGTTTAGTATTGCTTCTAGAGTTAGAGCCTTGTTTGGATTGAGGGTGGTTTGTAATGCGGTTCGATGTGTTAGGTAGTGTGTGCAGTGGATGAGTGCGTGTTCTGGGGTTTCTGGTTGTTTGCAGTGCGGGCAGTTACCTGTAGTGTGTTTTTTAAATTTTTTTAGGTGGTTATTTAGGTTGGTGTGTCCTGTTTGGAGTTTAGTGATTACTCTGTCGATTTTTTTGGATGGATGGAGAATTTTTGGTTTGGTTAGTGGTTTGCTGAGCACTTTTTTGATTTGGCTATTTGAGTTTAGATATAGGTTATGCCATTTTTTGGTGATTTTTTGCTTGTTTACACTTTTAATTTCTGATTTTGAGATGGGTAAGTTTAAGCTTATTTCTGGGATTTTGAGGGATAGTTTAGCTGCTTTATCTGCGTTTTCATTACCGTATATTCCTACGTGGGCGGGTATCCACAAGAAGGTTATTTGTTTGCCTGCCTTAGTTAGGTCGTTGGAGCTTTTAAGTATTTGATTTATTAATTTAGGTCGGTTTTTGGTATTTTTGTTTTGGAGGGCTTGCAGTCCACTTAGGGAGTCGGTAAGTATTAGGATTTTTTTGTGGTTTTTGGATTCTTGATTATGGAGGGCTGAGGCCATGCCCATTAGTTCTGCCGTGAATATTGATTGGTTGTTTGGGAGTCGGAAGGATTGTGTGGTTTTAGTTGGTTGTGTGGTATGGACTCCGAAACCTGTGTGTTTGGAGGTCGGATCTGAGGATCCGTCCGTGTAAAATGTGACACCAATTTGGCCAATTTTCGTGTATGTATGCTAGTGTGGTAGTTTTAGCTATGTTTGGGTCGGTTTGTTTATTTATTTGGCTAGCTAGTGTTGTGTCTATTTTGGGTATTTTAAGTTTAGGGGTGAAGATATTTGATTGTTTGCAGTTTTGTTTAAGATTTTTAATTTGGTGTTCATTTAGGTAGTTTGTTATTCTTTGGGATATTGGGGTAAGTAAGGGGTGTTTACGAGCTAGAGCTTGGTTTTTGGGGCTGATGTTTTGGTTTATTAAGTTTTGGATGAGAGGGTTTGATTGGGACGCGGCCCAGAAATTTAAGCTTAGCTGTTCCCTGCGTAGACTTAGTGGCATTTCTCCTGTTAAGGCCTGAAGTGAGGTGTAGGAGGTGCCATGTTGGGTGCGTGTAATTAGTTTGAGAGCCTGATATTGTATTGAGTCAAGTTTTTTAGATAGAGAGTTGTTTAGGGTGTTGTATATGGCGCAGCCGTAGTCTAGTTTTGATCTAATTAGTGATATGTAGAGAGAGAGGAGGGTATCTTTGGATGCTCCCCAGTTAGAACCAGTTAGGCATCTTAGGGTGTTTAGGTCTTTACTGCATTTAGTTGTTAGGTTTTGGATGTGAGCATCCCAGGATAGGGCTAAACAACATAGGTATATATACACTTATTGACATCTAGGTTGTTACAGTGACTAGTTGATGGGCACAGAGAGGTGATTAAGCTAATTGGAAGCCAGTGGATGACTGATGAACACAGAGTATACTAGCAGAGTAAACAAACTAACTGATGGAGATGATGGAAGCCACTGTATTAATTGGATGGACAAAGGGATTGAGCAATTAGGTGATGGTAAGCAGGCAGGATGTAATAGCCTTGGTCTCTGTTCATTGCTGGCTGGATCCTTTTGATGTGGATGGCTTCTAGGAGTTTCCTGATTTTGTAGTCTGATTGGTTGTTGGCCAGGATCTTGATGTTGTTCCACTGGATGTTGTGATCGGGGTGGGTTTGGGTGTGGTCGGAGATGGCTGATTTTGAGTCATTTTTTTGTACTGAGGTCTTGTGTTCTTTTATTCTAATGGGTAGGGGCCTGGATGTTTCTCCTACATAGGAGTCGCCACAGTCACATTGTATGTGATATACGGCTCCAGCTGGGTCTTCTTTCTTAGATGTAGGGGGCTTGCCATTGGCGCTGAGGATGTTCTGGATTGTCCTGCCTCTCTGGAATACTGAATCAATGTTGGCGTGGTGTTTGAGCAGTCTGCGGATCTGGTGGCTGGCTGTTCCTATGTAGGGAAGACTGATGACGAACGGGGCTGTCTGTTGTCGTGGAGGCCGCTCTCTAGGGCTGAGGATGCTGTTGATTGTTTGTTCAACTAGGCTGGTAGGGTAATTGTTGAAGTTGGTGAATACATGGCGGAGGTGGTTGAGTTCAGTTTTTAGCTGTTGTGGCGTGGAACAGATGTTGACAGCACGTCGGGCTAAGGTGGCGATGATTCCTCTCTTGATTTGTGGTGGGTGGTTAGAGGAATTGTGCAGATACTGGTCCGTGTGGGTGGGTTTACAGTAGACACTGGTGTGTAGTTTGTTATCGGGATCTTTCTGTACTCTTACATCTAGGAATGGTAGTTGTCTCTCAGCTTCTTCTTCCATAGTGAACTGCATCCTGGGGTGTTGGGCATTCATAGAACTCGTCTTACTTTATCACTCCAACTTCTAAATGCCACTCAAAGAAGTAATAACATTAGTAGTTTGTTTACCTGTTGACCGATATACTGGTTCGAAGAACTGGCAGAGAAGTTGCTTGCTTTGGGTCTATAATTTCACACATTTTACATGCAAAAATACAAATGTTTAATGTTTGATTGTGTGATGATGATAATTTGTATGGTAATGTTATGTGGATGCAATGATTGCGTGGGGAAAAAAAATAAGATACACAAATTGTTAGAAATATGAAATAGGGTTATGAAGTTTCTTACAAAATTACTATAGTTACAAAATTTCTAGAGGTACAAACCTGTTTGGGTTTCAAAATTACATACACCTATTCCAGCCTAGGTATAGCCATTGTAACAAACTGAGACAGTGTCTGTATAATTATGGTAATAATCAACTGCAAAATTGATTTGTAGTTGCAAACAATAAACTGGAGTGACTTGAACCAAAACTTGTTTGGACTGCCTTAGCTCAGTTCCCAATTAAGCTGATGTGTCATGACATGAGTACCAGACTGATTGTGGATGCTAGTGTTGCTTGATATCTCAACTCATCAACCTGTGACATAAACACTAAAACAGACTAAAGGATACATAAACACTAAAACAGGCTAAAGGATACATATACACTAAAACAGGCTAAAGGATACATATACACTAAAACAGACTAAAGGATACATAAACACTAAAACAGACTAAAGGATACATATACACTAAAACAGACTAAAGGATACATATACACTAAAACAGGCTAAAGGATACATATACACTAAAACAGACTAAAGGATACATAAACACTAAAACAGACTAAAGGATACATATACACTAAAACAGACTAAAGGATACATAAACACTAAAACAGACTAAAGGATACATAAACACTAAAACAGGCTAAAGGATACATATACACTAAAACAGGCTAAAGGATACATATACACTAAAACAGACTAAAGGATACATAAACACTAAAACAGACTAAATGCTAAAGGATATATATATATATACACTAAAACAGACTAAATGCTAAAGGATATATATATATATATATATACACTAAAAAATACTAAATGGTAAAGGATATATATATATATATATATTTATGCACTAAAACAGCTAAAGGTTGCAGCACTTGCATGTGTTTTGATACTATCACAGAGGGGAAATTGACTTGTACTATCAATGCTGGGTTATTATCAAATGAATTTGGTAGATTACTGTCAGTTTCTGCTCATTACTATCCAGATTGTAGGACACAATGACCAGCATATTAAGATGGACCATTCTTTATATGTACACTTCAAATACCCACTGCCGGTACCTCCTCTGTGGCACATTGAAGTGATGTTAGATACCCACAGATACCCGACCCTATTACCTGGGTACCCACTGTAGGTCCCAAGAGTTGGGCACAAAATGTCTGATTGGGAATTGTTCTGACAGAGTCCTGGCAAAAATGACCTGTTCATGCATACACAGATGTGACTCAAGCTTTATCTTTACTCAAACATATAAAAGTCAGAAGGAATGCATGCATAGTCAGAAAGAAATGCAAACGTTAGCAAGTGGAGTTATATTGTTATAGTCATTAAGTGATATATCGTGTGACAAGACACAAGTCTGGGTAGTCCTTTGGGTACCTGAGTCCTACTCAGGACCCACCCGACGTGAGTACCAGAGTTACCACTCCCAGCCCAAAGTGATATGTCATACAATACCTACAAGTAGAGATTGCTGCAGAGCATCAATAGCTCCCCGCAATATAATGTTATGTGCAGAGGAAGGAAGTGTAAGCTATGGGAGGAGAGAATTGGTGTACAAATTGGTTGTTATTAATTTACTTATCTTTGGAAAGCACTACAAAAGAAACAGTGTCTTTAATTGGTCAGCACAAAGAAAACTGGGCCTGTCAGGCAAAACTTGATATATACCCATTATTAGTACCAATAAAAAAAATCCTATATAGATAACACAACAAATGTAATTCTAAAGCATGCTTTTGCAGCAAATATCAATATTTCTGTTCAAAATGTTGGTTGGGTTTTAATTAACCCAACCAGCATTTTGAACAGAAATATTACTTTTAAAATAGTAAACACCAAAAAATGTAATGAATCCACTCTAAATATATTTCAGTTCAAATGTAAAAATTCACGCAATCATTAATGGATTCCCATTTATCTAGCAGCAAGTTAGGAACATACAGTTTGGTCACGTTATCTATAAATATTGAGAATTATCTTACATATTGTAAAAACAAAGGCCATAGGTCACTTTTCTCAAAACTTCTTTAAAGTAATCACAAACTAAAAATTGAAAAAAATTGTAGATATACAAAAAAACAAAAAAAACACATTTGAACAACGTCTCTGTGAAACATGTGATGTCTCAGAAGATGAACAACATTACGCACTGTCTTACATAATACAACCAAGAAGAGAATCACAAATAATCCCCAATCATGATAAAGAATTTGGTACACTCTGTTAAGTTTAATAAGTTTACCAACAGTTATCCAGAAACAACTTCCAAGATCTGTTAACTTATCAACAATTACAAACAAATTCCTTGTACATGTATGTACAACATTACCATAGTTTTGTTCAATTCTCATATTGTTTCCATATCATTATAATACACTTGTTTTAGAAATTAAATTGTTATAATGTACCTCTTTTGAATGTTGAATGTTCCTGTCGTTAATTGTGCATGTATTTTGTAGTTTGTGATTGTGTAATATTGCCACTGTTTCTTCATGGAATGTTCCGCAATACATATCTCATCTAAAACATCTTTGTTGTATAATAGTTTCTTACAGTTGTTTACGGGGCATGGTTGGCCCAGTCGCCGAAGGCGCTGCAATTCGCTATGCAGAGTTGTGTCCCTTGGGCACGCCAGAAACCTATGACAGTGTGTTTGAATCTCGGTTCGCCCCAATTCTGTTGTCAGCACAAAACCCTTGCTCGTTGGTTTCACTAAAGTGGTGGACGTCTAAGACATGCATCACTTCAGACTTTCCTCCCACATCAAGCTGACACGGAATATTATTCAAGACGGTGTAAAACCCAACTGCCTCAATCACTCTTGTGTATGGTTCCGTTTGGTTAACTGGGTTTGTGTTGTGATTGCTTCCGGCTTAGAAATTGAAATTTGTTACTATGTTCAACCCAAACATTGTGAAGTTATCATGCAACCGTATTATCTTTTTGGAAAATAATTGCAAACTACAGACCAACCTGTTGATTTCCTATGTATCCAGAAGCAAAGAACATATATACGGGTGTATAATCTCTGCTAGAAGTTAATTTTTTTTTGTCAAAGCAATAAACCATGCAGAAACGTAAACCGCCACATGAAACGATATGTACCATACATTACATACAGTGACGTATTTAAAACAATGCTGTGCTCAACTATGCACAGCAAGCGCCATACATGTGATCATGAAGACAACGAATATAAAGATTCTCATAGCAAACCCGTTGTTTTACATGTGTTGTTTATTGAACAAAGTCATACTTTATAGAAGCCTGTTATTTAATCGTGTTGAACAATATGTTGCAATAGCAATGTGAAAATTGAGTGCGCGTGACAGGCTTGGCTTAAATTCCTTCCTGGAACGTTTCTCGATGGCTGCCTGAATAACATGCGATACATTGCAAAGGTAGTGCGCAATTGAGCTGTTCGGGTAAGGGAGATAATCACTCACTCTCAGTGATACAGCTTGAATAAGGTACGTATACAGCAATGCAAGGCCAGTGCGTGAATTTATCACTTCTATACTACGCCTATAGCTAAAGGAGATAATCGCTCAATGCGCAATAATTTATTCTTAAAAAATATAGACCGGTTAACTTTAGCGAAATGGGATAATTTTTTAGCTCTTTTAAAAACAAAATGAACAAATTTCATGGGTTATCAGCATTACGAAAAGTGACTAAGTCTCAGAATAGCAAGACGATTTTGAAGTATCTCTTATTGCTGGAAAAGATAAACATCAACATTTCACGCACATTTCACATGATTTGTATGTTTCGTTCCGGTAACTGTGTGGCTTGAAATTTCAAAGAAACCAACATGTCAACTTACATGCTACAAAATTAACCTCTCCCGTATACTTCCCCGCCTTAAGGGCGGGGAAGAATAAAACTAGGTGCAAAAGGAATCATGGTAAATGTTATTGAAGAGAAGTGGCACGAAACTGAGAACATATATATAATATGTATAATCAGGGAATATGTGTAGGGAATATACATAAACCCTAATTTTTTCAGGTATTATACATATTCCCTGATTTAACATCAAGTTTTTTTTAGACATATTCCCTGAAATTTCTTTTGAGGCTCTCAAATTTGTTGTTGTTGCATTAAGTGTTTAAGAGGTCGCCTTCTGCTTAAGCAATTTCGGCTGACCTGTCCCTCTTTGGGACTCCTGTGTGTGAGTAGGGTACGCATATCTATTGTGAGTTTGGTATTCACATAATTTCTGTTTTTGAATTGATATGATTTCTATTTTCTTATATTGATATGATTTCATTTTTATCCTTGGCTGCTCTGTTTATATACGTTCGAGTAGCCGTCCATCTCTCAGACAAATGTATTTGACATGTTAACAAATACCTTTCACTTAACTTAACAATTAGTCTCGACTGTAATCAAAACATAGGATATAAATGAGATTAAAATACTGTAAATCGTGTAATTAATGCGTCTCCAAAAGAATGCGACAGCTGGCCCCTAGCCAAAAATGTGACTCAATATGAATGCGACACCCCCTCCTCTCAAGCATCAGTGGATTTATGTGTACAGAAAATACAGGAGAATCCTTAATCGCCTTAATCCAACCTTACATTAATCCAATCACACACCAAATAGCACCGCTGAGTAGAGTACTTTTGCAATACATACGCACTGGCTCATGTTGGCCTTTGACGCAGTCGCAAAGAACAAAGACATAGTCACATCTGTTGAGTAAAGTGATAGCCACCCCAGAGTCCTTTAATCTGTTGCCTTCTGACTTAGAAGAATCTGTGAACACTCCTGATTCCCTGATGTATGTTTGTTATCATGTCAAATAAATTTCTCTTCTCATAAATAATTTGTTTTGTTTTTTATCAAGTTTGACCTCAAAAGTAATTTCAGGGAATACATGTATGTCTAAAATACTTGATGTTAAATCAGGGAATATGTATAATACCTGAAAATTTTAGGGATTATGTATATTCCCTGAGTGAATCAGACATTAAATATATTCCCTGAAATTTCCTGTAACATATATCTATCGAAATGTTCAACCGCACAAGTGCACAAAACACAGATTTATGTTGATTCATTCTTTAGTAGACTGTTCTACTTGTGAGTTTTAATCAAGGATGGAAATTAGCAATATTAAGCTTTCCAAATGACTTGATGAACTAATTGCAGTGGAATGTAAGGAAATGATAGATACATTGAGAGAGCTAAAGAAATTGTTGCTGATTCCAATCTGTGAAATGCATTTATGAGTTCTGATACCACTTATCACATATCACCATTCATACTTAAGCTCAGATCAGTTACAATGATTTGAGTACTGTATTGTTTCAGATGTAAGACTTTGATGGTTGGCTGAAGATGGATCAGTACGTAGAAGACTCAGAGCACAGCAATGAGGACCAGCCATCCAATTTCCTGGTGCTAGCATCCCAGTCAGAGACCCAATACTCACAGTGGGACCAGCAGCACATGCTTCAGTCTCTCCCTGCCCTCAAGTCCTCACAGGTAACTAGGGCCATACACTGACACACAATACCACATGCTGCAGTCTCTCCCTGCCCTCAAGTCCTGGCAGGTAACTAGGGCCATACACTGACACACAATACCACATGCTGCAGTCTCTCCCTGCCCTCAAGTCCTGGCAGGTAACTAGGGCCATACACTGACACACAATACCACATGCTGCAGTCTCTCCCTGCCCTCAAGTCCTGGCAGGTAACTAGGGTCATACACTGACACACAATACCACATGCTGCAGTCTCTTCCTGCCCTCAAGTCCTCACAGGTAACTAGGATCATACACTGACACACAATACCACATGCTGCAGTCTCTCCCTGCCCTCAAGTCCTGGCAGGTAACTAGGGCCATACACTGACACACAATACCACATGCTGCAGTCTCTCCCTGCCCTCAAGTCCTGGCAGGTAACTAGGGTCATACACTGACACACAATACCACATGCTGCAGTCTCTTCCTGCCCTCAAGTCCTGGCAGGTAACTAGGGCCATACACTGACACACAATACCACATGCTGCAGTCTCTCCCTGCCCTCAAGTCCTGGCAGGTAACTAGGGCCATACACTGACACACAATACCACATGCTGCAGTCTCTCCCTGCCCTCAAGTCCTGGCAGGTAACTAGGGCCATACACTGACACACAATACCACATGCTGCAGTCTCCCCCTGCCCTCAAGTCCTGGCAGGTAACTAGGGCCATACACTGACACACAATACCACATGCTGCAGTCTCTCCCTGCCCTCAAGTCCTGGCAGGTAACTAGGGTCATACACTGACACACAATACCACATGCTGCAGTCTCTCCCAACCCTCAAGTCCTCACAGGTAACTAGGATCATACACTGACACACAATACCACATGCTGCAGTCATTCCCTGCCCTCAAGTCCTGGCAGGTAACTAGGGCCATACACTGACACACAATACCACATGCTGCAGTCTCTCCCTGCCCTCAAGTCCTGGCAGGTATCTAGGATCATACACTGACACACAATACCACATGCTGCAGTCTCTTCCTGCCCTCAAGTCCTGGCAGGTATCTAGGATCATACACTGACACACAATACCACATGCTGCAGTCTCTCCCTGCCCTCAAGTCCTGGCAGGTATCTAGGATCATACACTGACACACAATACCACATGCTGCAGTCTCTCCCTGCCCTCAAGTCCTGGCAGGTAACTAGGGTCATACACTGACACACAATACCACATGCTGCAGTCTCTCCCTGCCCTCAAGTCCTGGCAGGTAACTAGGGTCATACACTGACACACAATACCACATGCTGCAGTCTCTCCCTGCCCTCAAGTCCTGGCAGGTAACTAGGATCATACACTGACACACAATACCACATGCTGCAGTCTCTCCCTGCCCTCAAGTCCTGGCAGGTAACTAGGGTCATACACTGACACACAATACCACATGCTGCAGTCTCTCCCCACCCTCAAGTCCTCACAGGTAACTAGGATCATACACTGACACACAATACCACATGCTGCAGTCTCTCCCTGCCCTCAAGTCCTGGCAGGTAACTGGGGTCATACCAGGGGTCCGGAAAATTTAAAATCCCAATCAGACAATTGCATTTAGGCCACGCCCCCTTCAAATAGTGTTTTTTTTGTACGACTTTTCACACACTGTTACGTACAGTGTTCCCTCGTTATTGAGCGCTTCGGTTATAGCACGGTAAAGCATGGCTCCCAAAATTTACTATCATTTTTTAGTAAACTCAAGTTTTCAAAATGACACGATGTTTTCCCCCATCTCAGAAAACATTATCAGCTGATCACCGCTATCACGTAACACCGGAAATACAAGTCAACAAATCCGAACTGAAGAACGCAATTTAATCCTATAATTATAATATCTGGTTATAAAAAAAATTTGTTCACTGTTTATCTGGACTAGAGTTTGCAATATATTTGATTAATATTATTCAATATTTCATTCAATAATTATAATAATGTTTACAATAATTTCGTCGAAATCGTTTGCGAAGTGATCGGTAGATCGCACAACTCACCGTTATTTACAGCAACCACGGTCAGATTACCACTATTGATGCCTTGAAACAAACTTTAGGTGCAAGAGAATGGATACACATATCATAAATGCAGTACCATGACTCGCTAAAAGTCATATTTGAGGCAGTTTGACTATTAAATGTCAACATAACGTTTTCGCAATCGAAATACATGTAGCGCGAGAAGTCCCTACGGTGACTGGTCAAAATTGTTCCATACGTCAAAAAATATCCTGCATACCATCTGTACCAAAGTGCTACGCTTATGGTTCTTATAATTTTAGTATATATGGTGGAAGCTGCAACTAAAATAACACGATATTGGAATATATTCTTCCTGATAAAATAATAATTTCAGATACAATTTCTTCCCACCACTGCATCAAAATTCTTTAAAGTGGTATCACTGGGTATGTTTTAACTGAATCACAGGTAGATTGGGAGTGGTAAACATCTGAGACCTGCATCACTTCAGGCTTTCCTCCCACATTTAGCTGACACGCCGCGATATAACTGGAATACTGTTAAAAGCAGCGCTAAACCCAACTCACTCACTCTGTTTCTTGAATACTTATCATGCTGATGGTAAAATTCATTGTCAACCATAGTTCTTCACTGTTGAACATGTAAAGGTAATCATTTATTTCAATTGATATGTTGTATATTTTTTTTAGATTCAAATTGAGTCCTACAATCTTAATAAAATTCACCATCCTTTTGAATATCTGTAAGAACATGAATCATTCAAATGACTTACATATGTATTTTGTTTTGTCACCATGCCCCTTAATATCCTTAGAGGATACAACCTTTTGTTAAGTCTGTATGGGAGAAACACAAGCAGACACCAAGTTACAATCAACATCAAGATCTCAGTCCCATGACCATGTCTTGCATAAACTTGGCCAAGGATGTAATGAAGAAGTTGTTAAGATAGGAGGAAATATCTGTTACACCATAGGCTCCTATTCCTTCCTTCCAAAGTCACTCATTACAATTGTTAGTTGTATTGAAACAAAGTGTATTGTGTTAAAGATCTATCAAGACACTCAAATATCTGCTAATATGTTGACATTGGAGGAATTCTGCAGGTGGCAAATTGTGACGGTCCCACTCAGCAATAGACGAGATTTGTAAACCAGGCAAATGGCTACTTTGTCCTCCTCCACTTGGATTGCCAATCCTCAATCATTCCTAATGTCCAATAAAATGCAAAGTTGACACCCCCAACCAAATATTCAGTGAGTTAGTGACTGTTTCAACAGTCACTAACTCACTCATTCATTCATCTGCCACATGTAGTTGAATTTTGCTGATGTTGAATGTTGTTAATCTGATACTTGATGATGGTGACCATGGTAAATATTACATTTACTTACAGACACCGGACAAAGGAAAGGCTGAGGGTTTAGTTGAACAGGCTTCAAAATCTGAGGATGAAAAACAGAAACTGCCTGGTATGAAATTATTGTACATTGTAGTAATTACATTAAGTAATACGTTACCACTGTTATACCGAGGCTGTTGTCTCCCACAACTGCTGCTATAGCGAAATCTACCACAGAGATCTCAATTGCCTCATGCAGCACGTGCGTAGCGACCTAGCTGCCATGTGACACCCTTCACTCTTGTCTCCTTCGTCTGCGTAGCAAGACGTGTATACCTACTGCTGAAGCGTTCCTTGAATATTTGGTGATATTTATTATAGTTTATTCTCTAATAAACTGTGCTTTTTATGGGGCGTTGCGGTAGCTCGTTGGTTATAATTTTCCCGCCAAACGGAAAATTTTTCCCGCCCTTTTTTTCTATATACTTGCGGGGTTCGCGTATGCACGTTGTGTTTTACGTTTCTCCTGTTCTTGTATGTTTTGGGGGTTAAGATCACTTATTTCTTTCTATAAAAGTTATATGTGTATGTTATATGTGCACATTGCTCGCTTATTTTCTTGTGAAAATGCTCGTTTGTGAATCATTGTGGTGCGTGCGTTGTAACCATGTTTTGTTCTTTGTTTATAGAATACAAACAATGTCTGACATGGAATTGTCCCCAGTCTCCACCCCCTCTACCCCTGCTCCTCGGAGTTGCGGGGTGTGCCGAAAATTTTTGTCGTCCCGGGATCCCCACGATCGTTGCCCGCGGTGCAGGGTTCTTTGCGGGGACACCCGGTGCACCCTGTGCGAAGGTCTGGGGCCTGCGGAGTTTGAGCGTTACCGACTGTACGTACAGTCCGGTTCGTCCGGTCGGGGTCCCCATGCGGGTACCACCTCCTCGGCTGCGGCGGATCCCCTTGCGGCCCTCGGGCTGTCTGGGGATTCCGTTGCCGCATTGTTGTTGAAACTTGTGGACTCCAAGCTGGCGGCCTTATCGCAAGATAGGCCGCTGGCTGTTCCGTCCCCGGCCTCTTTGGTGGCCGCGGGGTTCACCGGTACGGCGGCGGCTGCCGTGGTTACCGGTCCTTCCCCCGAACCGTTGCTTCCGCTATCGGTTAAGGACCGCGTGGCCATGGTTTATGACCTCTTCGAGGACATGCCAAAGCCCCTGCCGATACCGCGGGGAATCCATGGTTCCGTGGGTTCCTCCGAGGTGTACGACGAGATGTCCGACAAGGCTTTCCCGGCTTTGGAGAAGGCCTTCGCGGCTGCCTCCGGTCGGGGTCTCCCGTTACCTCCAAATTAATTTCCCTCTTTTCGACTGTTTAACCTGATCTAAGATTTAGCTCACGCGGATACAGTGTTCTCATCCGCTGCGGCGATGAAATACCTATCCAGTGTGGCCGTTTGGAGTCACCAATCGTTTTGGCAATGACGATTGAGCCTTATGGTATGCGCTTGACTGTGCTTTGGTATTCCTATAGGGTAACGCCTAGCTAGGTGCATGCGCATCGAGTGCTTCCGCCTTGGTGTTTACTCCCGCTGGTCGGAAGGAACGCTAGCAGTCAGCATTCGGGTTGTAGGTGCTCCCCACCGCCTACTGTGGTAGTCAGCCTCGGTATAACAGTGGTAACGTATTACTTAATGTAATTTGTAGAATTTTCCTGTTCGGAATATTCTATAAGTAATACGTTACGTTACCACTGGGCCGCTGCCCGCCCGTCCGTCCCCCAAGCACTTGCTCTCGCAAGAGACGAGTGAAGGGTGTCACATGGCAGCTAGGTGGCTACGCACGTGCTGCATGAGGTAATTGAGATCTCTGTGGTAGATTTCGCTATAGCAGCAGTTGTGGGAGACAACAGCCTTGGTATAACAGTGGTAATGTATTACTTATAGAATATTCCGAATAGGAAAATTCTACAAAATCAAACAAAATAAATCCTCAAAGAATTTATGAATCTGGAATAATTTTTGTGTGAACTAAAAGTAGAATGTCTTCAAGTCTATTGACCCAGGTCTCATAGATGCAGTAACCATGGTTATTATGGCATGATGGGGACCTGATTTGGCCTCAGTATGTAAATGGGTAATCACCAGAAAAGACTGCAGTGATCAGTTGTTTCTTTCTTATCCAGACATCATTGCAATATAGGCTGCCATAATTTTGCTGATAGTTGCTTGAATCCTCATTCACTTACTCAACATGATTGACCTCTTGAATAAGCACATCAAATTTAGCTGTAAGATACAATATGTTAGAAACTGTAACTAGCGACTACTTTCTGCTTTTTGCAGCATCAGTGTTCGTGGCTGCTACAGAGAGTGAGATGTCACATGAAGATGTCAACCCAACTGATATTGACAGAGTGGAGGACAGCCACAGGTTTGTGTCCTGTCTCCTGTGTTGTCTTCTACCAACACTGGACTTGGTGTGTGTATGATGATAGGAAACTTGGGCCTGCGGTGTGGAGTAAAATGTTTTGCCATCTAACACATGTTTAATTTTCTGTTCTGGGAGTAAACTTTAGTCCTTTAATTGATGTTTGGGTTTACATGATCACTGCATGATGATGGTGCCACTTCTGTCTGTAGCTCTCTGCTTGAAATCTCCATCACACAATCACTAAACTTACATTAATAGGTTGGTCTGTGAAGTGTCATCAGATGTAATGGCTCGTTCATGATGGAATTTCCTTTAGTCTTACTGTCATTCGAACACTTCAAATACTTCTTGCTTAACATTGGTTTCATTGAATTCTCTCATCCAATATGTCTACTTGAATGAATGTACAA
Source organism: Haliotis rufescens (assembly GCF_023055435.1). NCBI lineage: Eukaryota > Metazoa > Mollusca > Gastropoda > Lepetellida > Haliotidae > Haliotis > Haliotis rufescens. The sequence goes on along the minus strand of NW_025963779.1, from coordinate 50,027,007 downwards.
ATGTATTGAATACCATCAGATTTCCTAGTACATATTTGCAGATGTCAAGACTCTGACCAGTCTTATCTTAGGTCTGGATTCTAATCAAGTATATTCAATATTGGAAACTTTTGAGCTGCAACATAACAGAGATGTTAATGCTATACAGATCACTCTTCTATATTTACCAAAATAACAGTAGTCAAAAGGAAACCCAGCATCAATGATGAATATCTTATAATGGACTTCTTTGTGTAATTTTCTCTATTTCTTATATGTATATAGTATGTCCTGTATGGGGTGGAATACCCGTTGTGCTCAATCACTAAACAGGAATTTTGGTAAACATATTTTACTGCTTGCTTATTTGTTTCTTCTCGTCATGCCGCTAGTGCCTTCTTTTAGCATTATTCTGCAACACTGTTTCAGTGAGGAGGAATCTGATAGTGCTGGCGATGTGACTATGGTGAAAAAGGTGGAAGGCATTATTGAAGGTGAAATAACATTTCTGTTCTGTTTACTTGATCCTGTGTTTTTATTAAGTATTACTTGAAGGTAGAATCTTACAGATTTGAAATGAACTAATACCTCATGTTATGCATTCTTTCTCCTGTACTACTACACTGATAACATACAAGGCTTGAATGTATTGGAAAAAAGGAAGTGTATTGAGATATTATAAACAAATGATGTGTATGATCTTTATGTTTTATAAGGTTTCTGCTAAGAGAGAGAGAGAGAGAGAGAGAGAGAGAGAGAGAGAGAGAGTTTGTTACACTTTGAGTTGCATATTGTAATTGTTGCTTTGCTTGCAGAGAGATCAGATTCTCCTATATACGAGAGTCAGGATGAAGATATTGCAGCTCGAAAGGCATCTGGGTAAGAGTTGTGATTCATACACCTAATTTTACATGACCTATATCCCCATGGGGAGACCTGGTTGGATTTAGATCCAAGCATCCTTGGCTGGTTGTAGAATGAATGGATCCCATACTTGCTGTAATAGGCAACTAATAGAATCAGGTAGTCAGACTTATTGACTTGGTGGATGCATGTCATCGTATCCCAATTGTGGAGATTGATGCTCACTGAATTTTCTGGTCAAGGATCAATTAATTTCAGAATATCGTCATGTAGCTGGAATATTGCAGGGTGATGCATTAAACAAACAAACTTCACAAGTTTGTACACACACTTTTGAATACATACGGCAACTATGTTGTGTGGTCAATATGTTTATTGGAGGCACGTAGGAGGTATTCATGATGAAAATAGTTTGAACCATTACCACTCATGAACACAAGACCACGTACTTACTTAAATAAAGTTAAACTTATTTTGTTAATAGTACAATACAACAATTATTAGTAAAAGAGACCCGTGAAAATCCAGGGTAGAATAGGTCTTAGCAACCCATGCTTGTCGTAAGAGGTGAGTAACGGGATCGGGTGGTCAGGCTCGCTGACTTGGTTGATGCATGTCATCGATCCCAATTGCGTGGATGGATGCTCATGATATCAATCACTGGATTGTCTGGTCCAGACGGGATTATTTACAGACCGCCATCATATAGCTGGAATATTGCTGAATGCGGCGTTAAACAACAAACAAACAAACAAATATGAGGAAAAGATATTACTTTGGGTTCTTCACTTTATTATTAACAATGAGGGGATAGGATTTTAAAAACCCCAGATCTATAGTGCTCAGAATAAGTTCTTCTAGTGTGCTTTGTAAATTTATCCATTGAAAAACTGCATAAACAAGGTCGTCAAGGATTTGCTGATATGAATGGCCATTCAGTCTCTGAAAGGTTTGATGGTATGCATTGTTAACTGTAGCTGATGTCCTGGGCCCACTTGTACAAAGCGATCTTAGCGATAGGATGATCGTAAGTCCCATACTTTAACATAAGCTTAGTGCTAAGATTGCTTTGTGCAAGTGGGCCCTGGTGTTTGAGGGTAATCTTACTTCATGTTGTGATCTCTATTGGTCTGCTTGTCTTGTAGCAGTCGTCAAAACTTGCAGAAACTATTCCCATCACCGCTGTCTCAGGATGAAGAGACGGACCATCAAGGTCTGTACAAATTTGGGGCCAACACCTGAATGGTCATGACATCTGGCACAGATCTGTTCCTCTGTAGCAGCCATATTAAACATGTTCTTTAGTCAACTGAGCCTGTTTGTCTGTCATTCGTTGTTAGCAGAAAATCTCAAACTTCAAATATTTGATCTTACATCAATTTGTTCAGGAGGTTTGATTCCAATTTTTGTGGCAACCATTTTGATAAAACTATTTATGGCCATTTTTTTGTTAAATATGTAAGAAATTCGGTACATTTGTAGTGGGCTCAGCATGTGCTGGTTTGTGTTGCAATGTTTCTAATTTTGACCTTGTTTTGACCCTGCTCTTTAGAATTGCATGTTTAAATTTGTAATCTTTTTCTTTGAAGTTAGTCAATTATCATGCTGAAAAATTTGAAGATCAATGCTGACATTTTTTTAAGTGTTTACTTTAAAAACTGTTGATTACATACCAAGGTTAGCTGCCATGATGGCACTTGTTTATCATGTCTGTCGGCCCTGTTGATAAGTAGGACAGTATCAGTGTCAACTGTTACTATTTTGACAGGTTGTATTCAGGTGAAATACATTGATTGTTGTATCAGTTGTTACACTGAATTGACCTTGTGTTGCAGAACATATTGTATCCACACCATCGGAACATTTGGGCAGTTTGCAGTTGTCTTGTGAACCTGTCAGAGTGGTGGAGACGGTGGATGAAAGCCTGTGAGTAGTTCAGTGTATACAAACTCATTCTAGGCTGAACTTAAAGATTCTCAGGGTCCATAAGTAGGAATAGGAGTTATTATTTGACAAACAGGGCTTGACATCTGTACAAAACAGACACTGGTTAACATCTACTAGCCCAGTTTGTGTACCACTAGCCCGATTACCATTTGCAGGTATTTGCATTGGTCAATGTGTATTTATCTGTATGTTTACAGAATGTTTCAAAAGTCAACATTTTTAATTTTCATTTAATAGTTGTCTTTCATGACTAATAACATCCATACAATTATTCAATTCGGCCCTAAATTTAACCACTAAATTTGTTGAGGTAGTGAGCATCAGCATCACGTGTCTCAACTGTGGTTTTGTTTCCAGTGACGTGTTGGCTCCCTCCCCTGAAGCATATGGAGACATACCTGTCATCATACCCAGCTCTCCCACTGCCGGGGAGGTGGAGCCAGGTGAGCTAAGGCCGAGTGCACACTCGGGGACACGAACACCAGCTCACATTATGAGCTGAAAAACATATACATCGTGAACTTTTCAGTGTGACAGGTACCCGTTTCTTTGACAATGTTACTTGTAGTTAGTTGACGTTTTCACTTCCAGCTGACTTTAAAAACTGATTGAGATATCCCTACGCAGGCAAGTCTCACAGAGCTATCAGTTTTGACCATGTTCACATTGATGAAACATGGAGAGGAAGTTAAAACTTTCGTAGTTGATCTGTTGAGTGGTTTTAGAAATCACTTTTACAATTACAAGCTATTTGCATTTGAAAACAGAGTTAGGTTGTGATTCCTATGGTTCAACATATATTGACTGATCTGGACCAATTTTGCTCATTGCATATCTTCATTCAGTACCTTCAGGCCTAGTACCTAATGTAGGTTGTAGACATGCTATTGTCATGATGGTGTTGCTGCTCAGTGATCTAGCAGCTAGCAAGGCTCTGAGTTTATTGTTGAAAAACACCAGAAACATTTACCTCTTTTTATAAAACAATCATCCCCTTTCTTACATGACAGATACACAATCTGAGAAATTTGTTTCCATGTCGGTGTATTGTAAGGTTTTTGTGAGACATTTTGTATATTTTATTATAATCAAGTGGAGACTGCTCCAGTCTAATAGGAAAGGTACATAGTGTCTTGGTTTAATACAAGAAAAGTTGTGAAATACCTAATGCTTCTGTCTTGATGCTTTAAACATTTCCTATCCTCCAGATGAGTGCACCTACAACCCTGATGCTGATAGGACATTGGAAGCTGAAGACAGGGTAAATTTGGTAGTTTGGGAGTTTAGGTTGACGTAAAATAACCCTGGCAGCTATTTACTGGTGGAATCAAAATTGTTCAAATAAGAAACCCCCCACAAAATGCCCCACCTGGGGCTTCAACTGATGCCCAGCAACCAATGCTTGTCCTACCACCCAATGGGTGATCAGGCTCAGTGACTTTGTGGATTGCTTGTCGTCATGCTGTAAAAGCTTGTCGTAAGAGGCGACTAACGGGATCGGGTGGTCAGGCTTCCTGACCTTGTTGATGCATAGCATCGATCCCAATTTCGTGGATGGATGCTTATGATATCAATCACTTGATTGTCTGGTCCAGACTCGATTATTTACAGACCGCTGTTATATAGCTGGAATATTACTGAGTGCGGCGTAAAACAGTTGTTGCTCATAATTACTGGATTGTCATTTCCAGACTCCATTATTGCCATGCTGCCATGATTTAGCTGAAATATTGCTGAGACAGTAATATATATATTGCTGAAACAACAACAAAAATACTTTGAATGTCAATTTAATATTTTTGTTTGTGCAATGATAATACCATCCATGTCATTATATGCAGTTCATCTCGTAGTGTCTCAACCCTAACGCCTTTACTTTACCACTCACCACTGGTATATTTAATTGTATCCTTTGCCATGTGCTCGTACGGCAGTTTTTTTACACTACCACTTCCGGTGGTCTCGCTCTCAGTGTATCTCTTAAATTGTTATAATGTTTTTTATCACTCTTGTCAGGCCAATTGACCTTGCTTAGGTATTATTCTCCCATAGCCGTGTTATCGTAAACCAACATCCATGTAGATTAATTTCTTATATACTCCCATGATATCTTTCACTACCGGTCATGTGCAGTGTTAAGGAATGACGTCACATGTTTATTTATTTAAATTCCTTTCAGCTTCCATCTTGCCGTTTAACCATTGTTCTGTCAAGTCAATTTGGTAACACCACCATTCGACTTCTTATCGATCCGCAATCTTCATTCCTGTCAGCAGAGGGATTCTTTACAGCCTCATGCTTTGAAATGGCTGACAGGACTACCAGACGTCGCGGCAGATCTGCTAGTCTCAACACAAGTACTGCTAGGGTTAACGAGGCGACCCTTGACCCAAACCAAGATGGCGACCACCGCAGCATGCCCAGAACTAGGAATGCTCCTTATCTCACTATAGCTGACCTTCGACTTCGTCTCGCTAGTCAAGGTGTCAGCGTGCCTGCATCGTGGAACAGACAGCTGCTGTTCCAGCTGTATACTGAAAACAACCGAGGGAATTCCATGTCACATCCCATAACAGAGACCACAAACACCTCCGTTTCAGAGTGTCAACAAGACTTGCCAAGCAGCAATCACAACACTAACTTGCCGGGCACCATTACCAGTTCATCAGTCTATCCAACAACTCCCCAGCCTGATGTACCTAGCTTGGCAGATTCTGTCCCTGTGATCCCCTCGGTGGCGGGATTGCAAAAGGAAATTGCCGAGCTTAGACAACTGATCACAACCACAGGGCTCCGCGCGATGCCTCTACTAGGCCACCCTACATCGAATACCCTGAGTGGTATCGAGACTTCTCTCCTGACCCCCGCTAGCAACTCAACAGAGGTTCCATCAGACTCCTTACCTCATATCCACACAGTGTCCCCCACCTTAAGGAAAAAGATCCAGGAAGGTAAATATGTTAATTTGGGTTTGTTGACATTAACTAACCAGGACAGTTTGGATACTGGAGTAACTGAATTCGAGGGGAATGTATACTCACTCAAAGATGACCCCAGGCCAAACCCAGGACACTGACACTCGGAGAGTTTTTCCAGGCATTCGGTATTTACAAAGACATTAATTGTGAGAACAATGATGCCAAAAGGAAACAGCTGGATGGCCACGAGCAGACTGTGATCGAACTTGCTACTCTGTACGGCGGGACATGCTACTACGACTACCACAAACTTTTCACAGCTCGTGTGGCCGCTTTTGAGGCAAAAGGAGTTGTCATTCGATGGGACATGAGAGACTCAAATCTCTACAGCCTGTGCTCCTCAGGGCGCCGTACCAGGACGTGTTCAATGTGTCAAAGTGTAACCCACGGCACCGACGTCTGCCTGAGTATAGCTACAGCTCGCCGACCAATTGTCAGGCCTCAAGACAGACATGTCCCATATGACCGACGTAACGCGGACAGCAATGCCACGTACATAGACTCAAGAGGTAGACCTCGTGTACAACGTGATGGACAAGAGATCTGTAACAACTTAAATGATAGCGGCTGCAGCCGCCAACAGTGTCCTTTCATACATACCTGCCTCATTTGCCATACAAGAAAGCACAGCAAGACACAATGCCAGAAAGCGCAGAAGGATTGACTACACTATGCCTTAGACAGAGCAAGTACTAAGCAGACACTGACGTTAACACCTATTAACATTGAGAGATTAAAAGCGGACTTACAATTCCACCCAGACAAGTGTTTCTTCGATAATCTCATTTCTGGCCTGGAGACAGGATTCAATCCAATGTTAGACTCTGTGCCTAAATCGACAGTGGAACGCCGCAACAACCTTAGTGCCAGGAGAAATCCAGTGGATGTGTCCGCAGCTGTCAGGAAAGAATGTGCCAAGCAGTACGTTATCGGGCCTTTCCAGGAATCTCCCTATGACACATACAGGGTTAGTCCACTTGGACTTGCCGAGGGGAAATATTCTCGGAAGAAACGTTTGATATTGGACTTATCGGCCCCCCATGATGACGATACCGTCCCTTGCATCAACCAAATATTTGACAAGACATCCTGTTCTCTTTCCTACGTAACACTTGATCATGCCATTTCTATCATTATTCAGCTCGGAAGAGGGGCCCTCATGTGTAAGGCAGATGTAACTGATGCCTTCAAGCAGATTCCATTAAGCCCCGACTACTGGCCATATTTTGGGTTCAAGTGGGAAGGACTACTATTTCTACACTCGGCTAGCCTTCGGTTGCCGATCTAGCCCCAAAATATTTGACACTCTGTCTCAGGCCATTTGCTGGATTTTGAGACACAATCATGACTTCCTTCATGTGCTACACCTGCTGGACGACTTCCTAGTCCTTGACCCTCCAGGCCACGACGCTGAATCGACCATGAGAACTATACTGTCTCTCTTCAAGAGACTCAACATTCCACTAGCTCTCCATAAGACACAGGGACCCCTCACAGAGATCAAGTATTTAGGCATCATTCTTGACTCAAATCATATGACCGCTAGGTTACCTCAAGATAAAATGCAACGCATAGCAGAGCTTCTTGGCAGATACTCCACAAAGAGAAGTTGCACCAAGAGAGAACTTCTCTCCCTGCTCGGACACTTGAACTACGCTTGCAGAGTGATCGTGCCTGGCAGGACGTTTGTCTCCTACTTGATCGAACTTTCCACAACTGTTGATAAGTTGCATCACCATGTTAGTTTGTCAGGCGATTGTAGAAAAGATTTAGCTATGTGGAACAAGTTCTTGATAGAATGGAATGGTATTTCCCTCTTCCACGAGCTCCACATCTCACCTACCCCAGACATTGAGCTGTTCACTGATGCGGCTGCTACAGTGGGACATGGGGGCTATTACCAAGGTGCCTGGTTCGCTGAGAAATGGTCGGAGGAAGTGCTATGTAGTATGTCCGGTGAATTGTCTATGGCCTTCATGGAACTCTACCCGATCATCGTGGCGGCTATTCTCTGGGGTCATCTCTGGGAGAAAAAGCGTGTGCTCTTTCATTGTGATAATCAAGCTACCGTGTTCATCATCAAGAAGGGTAGATCTAAATGTAAAGGTATCATGTCCCTCATGCGCCGACTCACTTGGACAGCAGCAGTCAACAACTTTGTGGTATTGGCCCATCACGTACCTGGCTCAGATAATAACATTGCTGATTCACTATCTCGTTTGCAGATCACCAAGTTCCAAGCCCTGGCGCCGCCTATTCGACTGGTATGACCTGTTATATAAAGTTCTTGCTGACTTTCGGACTGTTTCAAACCATGTTCTATCACAGACTCCCTCCCGTGAACGAGGTATATTTACAGTACTTAATTGCCCATTGTTATGGCGTGCTGCAGTTGAAACATGTCACTGTTAAGACCTACCTAGCTGGGGTGAGGTTCTTTTACCTGCAACGTGGCATTACCACGATATTCGACCATCGTGGATCCGGGGCGTTGAACAGACTGCAATCCATCATGAGAGGTTACAAGAAGTTGCAAGCTCCTACTCCAAGAAAACGACTTCCCATCACCCACACAGTGTTGGCGCTAATCGTGTGTACACTGTGTGCAGGAGTACTCGGACCGTTAAATGACCTTGTAATGGAATGCATGTGCTTAACTGCCTTCTTCGGGTTTCTCAGATGTGGAGAAATCACGGGTACTGCCAGGTTTGATCCCAGCGCTAACATTTGTTTGAGTGACATCAAGTTTGACTTCGCTAAGAGAAAGTGCACTATCCTGCTGAAAGCTTCCAAGACGGATCCATTTCGAGTAGGCGTCCCCATAATATTGTTTTTTCTAATAGTCGCTTGTGCCCGTTCTCAAGTTTGAGGAAGCTCTTCCATACCAGAACTCTTCAGCGAGCTTCTAATGAGGATGCACTATTTGTGGACGCTCAACACCAGCCCATCACACGGGCATTTTTTCTGTCCTGGCTCAGCAGAGTGCTGACTAGGGCCAGTTTTAACTCAAACGATTATAGTGGGCACTCGTTCCGTATTGGTGCTGCCACCACCGCAGCTAGCGCCCGGGTGGAGGACCACCTAATTAAGACTATGGGCCGCTGGAATTCAGACTGTTTCCAGAGATATATTAGAACTTCAGAAGAGACTCTGCTTAACGCACAGCGGTCGTTATGTGGACCCTAATCTACCAGACAGATTCCGTGCCATATTCGTATTAGTTATCAGGTTTCGTGATCGTGTATCCTTCTCATCTTTGGGGGCACTCGGTCGTACACAACCTCGTTTTGGCGTCTCAAGCCATTGCATGCCTCAGGCAGCAGCATTACATGGCTTGGGGCCCCCAAATATTCCTTACCTACCTGGTCCGGCACAGCCACCAGTTCACATTCCATACCTGCAGGGTACCCCTATCATTCAATCTAATAATAATCTGCTCCTTTTCCTCAACACCTCTCTACCTGCAGGGTAGCCCTATCCTAGCAGGCCAGCACGGCCTTAGAACTAACCCCCATCCGCAGGACATTCCGTGTGTGACCGAGCAGCCCCCTTGTATATAGCATATATATCCCAACGTGTATTAAACTATATTGTTTCCTTTACCCTTTGTCGTGTTTTCATTGCACAAATTTCTGTTTTCCAGCAAGCTAAGAGGCATTCTTTGGACCGGCGTGAACGGCTTCCACCTCCATCAAATACTGATGAGCCAATCACAGAGGAAGATACAAATCCAGATCAGCTAGTCACAGTGGACAAAGTTATTGAAAAGGAGGAGGTTTGATATTTTTATTATTACCCATGTGGGATCAGAGAATGACAGTGTTGTTCGAAATGTAAATGCTCAGTTGGTAATTGTAATGCTATTGCTGCTTTGGATCATGTTTGATTTGCTGTTGCAGAAGAAAAGACAGTTGTGATTATGTTTTAATGTACATGATAACCTTTAAATATAGTAGTTTCCTGTTGAAGGATGAGGTGGTGTTGTTGGACACCAATGTGCGGACCCTGGCAGGGGAGGAGACGCAGGGAGAATCACTGCACCTTGTATACACTGTATCACAGCCTGCAGACACCAGGCTACCATCACAGCACACAGGCACCAGGCTGCCATCACAGTCTAAGGTACCACACAATATTTCATATTTGTTTGAAAATAAATGCAGAATTATGTTATTTTCAAAGAACATTAAATGCTATCTCAGGCTGAAAAAAAGAAAGAAATTGGTTCTCAGGTGTAACGGTTCAGGGGGTGGGTATTGGGGTACAGCTCTGGTAGCGAATTGTGGATCACTCCCAATACCACCAACCACACAGTTTTAATTATTTATTTTTTTAAGAATAATTTCACAATTAAGAATTGCACAATAAGATTTATTAATTTACAAGAATATAATTATTCTTTTCAGTATTTCATTCAGTTAGGAAGATGTACAATAAATATAACATACTTGAATGTCAACTCACATATCTCGGCTCGAACCGGCTTTCACTCTCGTATCAGAAAATGTACAACCGATCAAACTGTCAACAAAGTGACGTCATACCGGAAGTAGTCTCTCGCACGAGGATACGGTCGGTGGAACGTGGGGAAATTGCACTCCACCAGTGACAGAAGTTATCTTACTTCGAGTCACGGCTGTGTAGTAATATACAATGCATTTAGATGGACTAGATGCACTTTTGTAGCCATACAAGGCTGATTTAAGCCATTATGCTACAAGAAGTAGTTTCGTGGAACAGACTCACGAATATAGGTGACGTCACACAAACTATCACGTTGCCAAATCGAAACAGGTGATTTAGAACGTGTTCACATTTTGTTTTTGCACATTAAACAAACAGTCAGTAAGATCAGTGGTGATATACGTTAATTCATGTAGCAATAACGTATATCTTTACGGTATGCTGTATCACATACAACATATACAATATGATTCATCTCACTGTCTACTGACCGAAATGTACAAAAGGCTTGTACCGTATTTTCTTGAGTATAGTGCGCACTTTTTTTCCAAAAAACACAGCTGTGTGGAAGGGGGTGCGCATTATACACGAATTATGAGTTTGGATGTTTTTTTCCCCCATGGAAAGACATTACCGTGAGCACGAAACACCGGAAATACCATGTCAACAAATCCATACTGAAGAACGCAAAATAATCATGTAATTACACTGTCTGGCTATATCTTGACTTGTGTTTGTAACTTATTTCCTTAATTTTATTCAAAATTCCTTTTAATATTGTTTTTTTAATTTCGGCGAAATCGTGTGTGAAGCGATCGGAAGATCGCACAACTCTACGTTATTAACAGCAACCACGGTCAGAATACCGCTATTGACGCCTTGAAACAAACTTTAGTTGACAGAGAATGGATACATATATCATAAATGACATACTTTGACTCGTTAAAAGTCATATTTGTTTTTGTTTGACGATTCTATGTCAACATGAAATTCTCGCGATCACGCGATCATGTGCGCGTGAGCCTTGACGGTGACTGGTCAGATTGGTTCCATGTAAAAAATAATACCCGGGAATAGCAATCAGCTGCTTCGCTTAGGGTTATTATTATTTTAAATATGTTTAGTAAAGGCTGCATATAATTAAGAAAATAATGGAATATATTATTTCTGATAAAAAAAATAGTTTCAGGTACAATTTTTGCCGATCCTTGCATTAAAAATCCTATAAAGTTATATCACTGGATGTGTCTTGACCGAATCACCAGTCGATTCCAAGAAAACGTGTGTACAGCTGATTGCTGTTTCCGGCTTAGTTTACGAGACAATACACAAGGTAATCTTAATCCCTGGATATAAAACAATGCCTAGCAGAACAATAAATACTATTTAATCGGTAAATAAACATGTCTGGTGATTTTTTATCTCCAATTTCGAATTTGTACTGACAAAGTTTCTCATCACCCGTTCGTTTGCCGGACTTCGCTGAAAGGGTACGGTGTAATTTTTTTCTGCGCATAATAGTCAATTTTCTTTTTTTTCAAAATATTGAACCCGCTAGAGGGGGGTGCGCATTATACACGGGTGCGCACTATACTCAAGAAAACACGGTACATTACATCAGGCAATAGCTTTTGAAAATATCATGCGGGGTCGTCTTATACACAGGGTTGAAGAGATTTTTTTCATGTTTTTTTTCCCAACACAAAGACACTGGAAACACCATGTCCACAAATCTGTACTGAAGTACGCAAATTAATCATGTAATTACACTGTCTGGTTGTTAAAAGAGTTCATAAAATATCTGGACTTATGTTTGTAATCTATCTTATTAAGTTTATTCAATACTTCATTCAATATTGTTTCAATTCATTTCGGCGAAATCGTATGTGAAGTGATCTCACAACTCAGTATTATTTACAGCAACCACGGCCCTATTACTGCTATGACGCCTTGAAACAAACTTTAGTGGATAGAGAGTGGATAAATATATATATCATAAATGCCATACATTGAATTGCTGAAAGTCATATTTGTTGTAGTTTGACTATTATATGTCAAAATAAAGTTTTCGCAATCGTGGGCGTGGTAGCGGGAGCATCAACGGTGATTGGTCAAATTCTTCCATTCATCTTAATCTCGCAATCAGAACAGGAAATACAATTTAATGGGTAAATCATCATGTCTATTGATGGTTTATCTCAAATTTGTATTGGCCAAGTTTAATATAATCTGTTAATTTCCCTGAATTCGCTGAAGGGATACGATGTAATTTTTTTCTGGGGAAGACAAACACGTTTTTATTGTAAATGTAGGGATTTTGTATGCACTCCTATTGCTGCTAAGACCGTAACACACAAGATGCCCAGTTAAGCAGTGCGCCTGAAAAGGGAAGCATCTGCACATTATTTTGGATCGCATTGTTTAAAGTATTGTAGCATTTCACTGTTGGGGTCATGTTTTCGAGATGCGGAATATTTAAGGATTTGTTTGTTTGTTGAAAATGGAAATAAAAACGAAACGTGCGGCGGACTTTATGATGATGCGGTGGTGCCTGAGAACCAAGAACGTTGTCTTTTTTAGCCTTACATGATCATGTGGTTTTGGCAGGGATATATTAGTAAAGTAGACAATAGACATAAGGAAAGTAAGAATTGACACCCCAAAACACATGAGATAAAAAATGAGTAATATGAACAGTACACATAATCTAGTCATCAACATTATCACAGTTAGGCTTAAAAAAATAAAAGAATTGGTTCTCAGGCAATAGTTTTTGAAAAATATAGTGCTGGCGGGAGGTGTCTTTTTTTGTTTGTTGTTGTTCAAATTCATAAGTAACCAAATAAACGGTTGTATAACCAAAAAAACAAATGTAACCAATCAACCGGGGAAAGGGCCTCCGTTCATAAATGTATTCCTTGATAAGTAAAATACTGGAATACAGTATTTGACTACCGTTGGGCTAATTTAAGGAATATTTAAGGATTTTTAATATTTTTTTTAAAATGAAAATAAAAACGAAACATGCGGCAGACTTTATGAAGATGTGGATGGTGCCTGAGAACCAAGACTATTAATTGTTTTTAGCCTTACATATCGGTATAACATGACAAACAGGTTTTACTCTTACAGCAGCTGTTACAATGTACAGGAAGACAAACTTGATAATATATGGATCATTATTGTAAGTGTAATAAGATTATGAATCTCATACATGGTACATGCATATGATAAATAGGTACCATGTACATACATATTTACTGATCTAGTAATAAAATAGTTTCATGATAATTATGGCATGACACATTTAATATGCTACACACACAAACAGCCTGTACCTGGATTACACAAAGTGTGCCTACCCTTGGAATGTGACTGGCGTGTCCCCACATCACCACAACATATCCAGAATCTAAATAAAACATATACTTTCATAACAACAAGTTATACACCTGTACTATTTGCATCCCATATAATACATACAGTATATTACGCAGAACTTATCACAAAAGTGTTTCAAACAGCCTATTCCGTAAAATAACAGTTACACTCTTCCTTCATTCATACAAGAATAAAGGGATAGAAAGTTTATGTATTAGTAATTACAAAAGCTTGTAAAGTATAAGCCATATGTTTGCAACATTTACTTATAGATTATAGCTGTGATTTAGATAATAAACACTAATATTAAACTACTTAATATTACAGGTTTAATATACTGCAAGTGCACACAGAAAACATAGTAAACTCACCTGATATACATGATCTGCTGACAACTTGTCTGAGTACATGCAGTGAGACAAAGGGTCAACTTGAGTCTCAGCTTGGCCAATCAGTTGAGCATGTCATGGCTTAGGTTTGTTATAGGCCTAGGACCTGAAGGACACATGAACAATACTTTACTATCCTAACCACTAATTATGCATAAACACAGAACTGGAAATGGAATAAAAGACACTGAAAAATATACTACATGTGTACAAGGTTACACCTGCCACATGTGTATCTCATGTTTGTTTGAACTGCAGGTGGCAGGAACAGATGACCAGAGCAAGGAGGACCAGGAAGGTATGTTGATGATTGTGTGGATTGAACAATGCCTCAAACCCTGCTTGTGATATTAACACACTAAACCATCTTCATTAGAACTTGAAGCTGTCGAAGGAACAGCTGTGGCGGTCCTAGTCTGCAGATACGTGTTGGCTATTCATGGAATTATGAAATATTGTAGTTGGTGGAAATTAGGATATGTTGGTGTCTGAAATAAGTGGCTGAAAAAATCCAGAACAAATTAAGTCCTGTCTTTTGAAAGTCTGATTTTCAATTCCAAAGGAAGCAAATAAACATGCACGTAAAAGTTATCTGCCCTTGACAGAACAGTACTCGAAGTTAATCTTGATCTTATATGTCCTGACTGCTTGAGCTAACATGAATTAAATTTGTTCCATCCAGGAGGAGGTCATTGGCATAAAATATGTCACTGGAAAATATAGTTGAAAACTTTCACAAAACAGGCTATGAAATTATTATCAGATCTGATATGCTTTCTGTTATTAATCAGTACAGAGGCAACAAAGCCTTTTCCTCTTTACAGTAACAGTGAACTGCATGTTTGATTTGTGAAGTTTGCCGTATGCAGTCTGGTGTATACAGCTTGTTTATGCAGTGTGGTGTATACAGTGTGGTGTATACAGCTTGTTGTATGCAGTGTGGTGTATACAGCTTGTTGTATGCAGTCTGGTGTATGCAGTGTGGTGTATACAGCTTGTTGTATGCAGTCTGGTGTATGCAGTGTGGTGTATACATCTTGTTGTATGCAGTGTGGTGTATACAGCTTGTTGTATGCAGTCTGGTGTATGCAGTGTGGTGTATACAGCTTGTTGTCTGCAGTCTGGTGTATACAGCTTGTTGTATGCAGTGTGGTGTATACAGCTTGTATGCAGTCTTGTGTATGCAGTGTGGTGTATACAGCTTGTTGTATGCAGTGTGGTGTATACAGCTTGTTGTATGCAGTGTGGTGTATACAGCTTGTCTGCAGTGTGGTGTATACAGTTTGTTGTATGCAGTGTGGTGTATACAGCTTGTTGTATGCAGTGTGGTGTATACAGCTTGTTGTATGCAATCTGGTGTATACAGCTTGTTGTATGCAGTGTGGTGTATACAGCTTGTTGTATGCAGTCTGGTGTATGCAGTGTGGTGTATACAGCTTGTCTGCAGTCTGGTGTATACAGCTTGTTGTATGCAATCTGGTGTATACAGCTTGTTGTATGCAGTGTGGTGTATACAGCTTGTTGTATGCAGTCTGGTGTATGCAGTGTGGTGTATACAGCTTGTCTGCAGTCTGGTGTATACAGCTTGTTGTATGCAGTGTGGTGTATACAGCTTGTTGTATGCAGTGTGGTGTATACAGCTTGTTGTATGCAATCTGGTGTATACAGCTTGTTGTATGCAGTGTGGTGTATACAGCTTGTTGTATGCAGTGTGGTGTATACAGCTTGTTGTATGCAATCTGGTGTATACAGCTTGTTGTATGCAATCTGGTGTATACAGCTTGTTGTATGCAGTCTGTTGTATACAGCTTGTTGTATGCAGTCTGGTGTATACAGCTTGTTGTATGCGGTCTGGTGTATACAGCTTGTTGTATGCAGTCCGGTGTATACAGCTTGTTGTATGCAGTCTGGTGTATACAGCTTGTTGTATGCAGTCCGGTGTATACAGCTTGTTGTATGCAGTGTGATGTATGCAGCTTGTTGTATGCAGTCCGGTGTATACAGCTTGTTGTATGCAGTCTGGTGTATACAGCTTGTTGTATGCAGTCCGGTGTATACAGCTTGTTGTATGCGGTCTGGTGTATACAGCTTGTTGTATGCAGTCCGGTGTATACAGCTAGTATGCAGTGTGGTGTATACAACTTGTTGTATACAGTCTGGTGTATACAGCTTGTTGTATGCAGTCTGGTGGATCCTTTTGTAATAGTTTTGTGACATTATTTTTGTACATGCCTCAACACATGCTGCTGTGTACAATTACTGCTTGACCTTACTCCATTTGTACTCGTTGTACACAACTTTATTTCAGTCTTGCTACTGACTGGTTTTGATCTCTGTTCCTGAACTTTGATAATGTTTGTATGTCCAGAATGCTGTCCTGATTCTCAAGACCTGGCTCTTCATCTGTCCCAGTCCCAGGGAGGTTCACACACTCCTACAGGTACTCCATGGCTAGAGGAGTCATTAACATGATGCTGCAACATAGCACCTCTGTATATACAGCTTTATTACAGCTGATAGGACTGTTATTGCTGTCTGTAGCAACTGACGACTGTGTCTGGTCTACCCTCAGATGTATTATCTACTCCTGATAAACCCTCTAATTTTCACGAAACACTAGAGATGCATCAACGTCACTACATTCATTGTCTATCGGTACTTTCAACCTTGAACTTGGTGTTACAAATGAGTGTATCCCCCCCCTCGGACTAGACTGACATTTGTGGACAGTGTGTAGCCCCCCCCTTGGACTAGACTGACATTTGTGGACAGTGTGTAGCCACCCCCTCCCCCCCCCCCCCCCCCCTTGGACTAGACTGACATTTGTGGACAGTGTGTAGCCCCCCCCCCTTGGACTAGACTGACATTTGTGGACAGTGTGTAGCCACCCCCTCCCCCCCCTTGGACTAGACTGACATTTGTGGACAGTGTGTAGCCCCCCTTGGACTAGACTGACATTTGTGGACAGTGTGTAGCCCCCCCTTGGACTAGACTGACATTTGTGGACAGTGTGTAGCCACCCTTGGACTAGACTGACATTTGTGGACAGTGTGTAGCCCCCCCTCGGACTAGACTGACATTTGTGGACAGTGTGTAGCCCCCCCTCCCCCCCCCCCCCCCCCCCCCCTTGGACTAGACTGACATTTGTGGACAGTGTTTAGCGCCCCCCCGTCACTACATTCATTGTCTATCGGTACTTTCAACCTTGAACTTGGTGTTACAAATGAGTGTATCCCCCCCTCGGACTAGGCTGACATTTGTGGACAATGTGTAGCTTATATGTATTTTTTACATAATTATAAATAGAGATATTGTATTTACTGTGCCTTGTGTATTTCAAAATGTGTCTTACTCATTGTCACTTATTACTCCAGGGGTACATTTCAAAATATACTCGTATAATAATCTCTATGTCACTGTGACCTGTATAAAACCGAATGTGGACCAGGTAATCCTATCCCCCAGTTTCTACCAGTTTGTGGAAGTCTAAGATGTGTACAGGAGACAGGAGTGAGAGATTCACTGTTCCATGTCTGTTACAGCCCAGGTGAGCAGTCAGACGAAGGCTGCATCCCCACCAGAGAAGGCAGAGGAACTTGGATCAAGAGCAAGTCAGTCCAAGTCAGCATCAACATCCACTGACTCAAGTTTGTGATTAAGGATATATTTGTAACTTTATGTTGCTGGGAGAAAGTTTATTTTGGGTTTTATAGCCAAAGTGAAAAATGCACAAGATTTAAAAATCAAGCTAAGTTTCTTATTTTTTGTCAGAAGTTAGTACCTGTGCTTGGGACCCGTGAAGATTTCACGGTTGAAAAGGTCTTCATCAACCCGTGCTTGCCATAAGAGGCGACTGTGCTTGTCGTCAGAAGTGACTAATGGGATCGGGTGGTCAGGCTTGCTGATATGGTTAATGCTTGTCATCGTATCCCAAATACGTGGATCGATGCTCATTATGTCAATCACTAGATTGTCTGGTCCAGACTCAATTATTTTCAGACCACCACCATATAGCTGGAATATTGCTGAGTGTTGCTTTAAAATACAAACAAACATTTACGGCATTTTTCTAATGTCCTGTGTATTAGCTGAAGTTTTGTCCCAGCCAGGTTTCTGAAATGTTTCTCAATTTAAAGCATGGCTGTGTTTGTTGAAACTAGAAGTGTATCGTAATGATAGGGATGATTTGTTTTTTGCCACAGATGGCTTTCATCTGACATTGCCCAAAGATGGTGCTTTGATTCATCCTGTCCAAGTTCCTCAGAGTGACAAGGGGGAAGATAAAACAAGCTCACCACACCAGTAAGTTAGATTAGAAGATGAGGAAAGTGTAGTTTAATTGGCCCCTACATATATTGGTTTGAGCCATTATCATAAAATCTGGAAAGGATATGTAGCAGAATAATTATGTTGTCATTCATTCAACAGATTCTTGTGAAATTGCTAAGCTGATACTGTATCCCAAATAGCATGAAGTTTTATGACAGGCACAGTACCATGGTTATGTCTTTCAGAGATGAAGGAGATGCTGTAGATGCTGCTGTTACTGCTGCCCCCTCGCTGTCTATAGCGGCGCTGGTCTCACAGAGCCAGAGCACAGAGGAGACGACATTCAGAATACAGAGTAAGGAAAAGCACCACAGCTATTAGGTCATGGTGTAACATAGTTGGAGCTCATGAAAGCGCTAAAGTCTTGATGCACCGGCACCACTGCATCATCACAAATTCTGCTGCATGGAGTTACAGGAGTTTGTGTGCTTGTTTTGCCCTTTGCAAATTTTGTGAATGAAAACATGAAATTTTATGGTAAAGCATCACTGGATATTATGATTTACAAGTTATGGTATTTGTGTACTGAATGCGGGACAATGTTTCATACACAGAGATTAAAATTACATTTGTATTTGTCTCATAAAATGACTGAAATGAAAAAGAAAGGCTGTCCACCAACACTACAGTTTAAAAAGCCATTGCCTGAGGACCAATTCTTTTTAAGCCTTTTTATTGTTAAGCCTGTAGTCTTATTGTTGTAAATGGATCACCACAATAAAACCACCGATGTACAATGAAAGTGAAATGACATGCAGGGATTTCTTTTGTAAAATCATACATCTGTCAGACAGAGGGATCATCGTCATTGGTTGATTTGCTTTCATTGGAGCAGTTATACCGATCTGTCCTTCCATGGCACATTTGCAAGGCTTACAATGTGATCATTGTATGCCAACATCTGGGCCATGTGTGACATAATACAGAGCATGGTGTCTGGCAACAAGTAGATGATGCTGTCTAAATTAGAGGATAAACAGTTCTCTATTTGTGCTGAAACCCACTAGAAAGTGATGTATATCTACTGGTTCGTAGTGTAGCCTGACCTTATGACTCCCTGCCTGTAGAGCCAGACCTGCGGATGTCGGAGGAGGGGGAGGAAGGGAGCGAGGTGAATGTGTTCAAGAAAACACGATCTGGTGTGCGCAGACAGGTGGATCGGCAGCTCCACCTTTCAGATGAGAGGTATGAAATGTGTTTGAAATACTGCTGAATTTTCCAATGATAGAAATTGTTTGTATGGAACCAAAATGTCTTCCAATTTCAAATGATAATCATACTTGCCATAGGTTATATCAAATGTTTGTCAAAAAATTATGATCACCATGCATTTGAAACCTTGACAGCATTGTTGGATGAATAATTGTGAAACTGTGCTATGAATATACCTAACATAGACTCTGGCACATGTGAAAACATGTGAATGTAGCTGCAGGTCCTATGTGATACTGAATTTCAGATAAGCCTTCCTTTAGGGCAGCTTGTCCTATCTGTCTAATGTGTGTATACATGCTGCTCCCTAATTGGTCAAAACTTTTCTACTCAACATTTACACAGGACCCAAGTAGTCATCTTTAGTCAAAGGTGTGGTCCTTGGGTTGAGTAGTATATTAACCTCATGGGGATGCTGGGTTAGAATTGATACCCAGCAACCTATGCTTCTTGTACAACACAATCACTGGATTTTCTGGACCAAACTCGATCATTTACAGGCAGCCCTTGAATAGCTGGAAATGCTGAGTGGGGGCCAGCACTAAACAACAAACAAACGATAAACCTTTACATTTTGTAGTGAAGTTATATATTTGACCCATGCTTGGAGCCTTGTAGATGCTAATTTGGTCTTGCCTTCCATTATGCAGTGAGGATTTCTTCAATGTAGAACTGAGAGGGAAGAGGAAATCAGGACCATCTGCTGAGACCAAGTCTCCGCCAACTGAGAAGAGAGCTCGTACAGGGGACATAACTCATATTGATCAAGATGCAGAAACCCAACCTGATCAATCTGTTAGTGAGAAAAAACCTGCACATGTAAGCATACTGTCAGTGAAAAATGTTATAATGGACATTTGACAAGATGGCCATGAATATCATGAAAAATAGTAATTAGTGAGAATGATAATGTTTGCTGCTGTTGCTAAAGATCTAACTACATCACATTGTTAGGCATCATTGATCAACATGAAACTTGGTCATGGTGTCTCCAGTCAGTGACTCGTCACATTCTTCACATGGAGATTCTGGGGCAGAATAGGTCCCCCACTGGAGTCATAAGGTCCTCAGTAGCCCAGTAGTTGCTTACTCATCAAATACTATGCACACTTTAAGTCTGTTATAACAAGTATTTAGTATTTGATACATAGAACAAACAGATGGGATAGTTTATCAACTCTTTTTGATATCTAAACACTTTTTTATGCTTTTTGATACTTTAAATACTAAGTATGCCAGAAAGTTGATAGTAGACATCATGATGGTAAATATGTCGTAAGTTCAGGTGTCACGATGCATCCAACCATTGCTTACAAGCCGAGTGATGAAGGTACATATATGTTAATGTGTGGAAGCTACATCAACATTCACTCTTGTCATTTGTAGACTCAAGAAAAGGTTAACGCTCCTGATCCGTTTGATGAAAACACAGAGATTTATGAAGTAGATAAGAGTGTGGACATAGAAATGGTGGAGGATAAGGTGTCAAGCTCCCTACAGGAAGGAAGCTTGTTACAGCTCCAGACAACTCCCCAGGGTGATGGTGGAGCATCCCTAAGGAAGGAGGCTGAAGATCAGGACACACCTCTGCAGCACGTGCAGTCACAAACAGTCATGCAGACTGATGAAACCAGCAAACCAGTTGCAAGCAGGGGTGTGACTGCTCTCAGTCCAAAACCCAGCACCTCAAACCGTGATTTGTCTGAAAAAGAAGTGTCAAGTAGAGATTTGGAAAAGACCAGGAGTTCTCAATCTAAGGAGAAAGAGAAGCAGACCGTTGGAAAAACAGCACATGTGGACTCGACTTCAGGGTCGGTGGCGGACAGTAAGGGAGGCCGTCTCGCCAGTGTGAGTTTGTTGAAGGATTCGGGTATCGGTGATGCCCTCAATGTGACATCTGTGACGGAGACATCTCCTCAAGCTGCCCCCATGGTTTCTCTGCGGAGGAAATCCTCTGATCCTTACACCTTCCACGGGTCCCAGTCTCAGCAGATGACCACGGAACAGCCCATCACCAGCAGGGTTGGTAGTACATGTTGCACAGCCCAGTATATCGATGTTAATTTAATGGTTTTTATACAATTTTTGGATCAGTCCTGTGTAGTGTTAAAGATTATTATGATTTCACACTTTATTTACAGAAACCTTTACCAACAACCCCATTATCATCAAGGAAAAAACCTGGAAGAGGGCTGAAAAGAGTCTGTGCTAAAAAGGTTGCAAAAGATGATAGTTCCTTGTCTTCAGATTTGAAGGCATCGGCAAGCAAACCAAGGCCTAAAAAAGTGCGCAAGCCTGTCACCAGGATCCAGAAGTTGCCTGGCAGAAAAACTGCCATACGGGACAAGCCAGAAGATGCTCCCGGTAATAGTACTTACTAATCTCATGTAGGTTTAGTGCAGGTATCACCTTGCAAGATTAGTTTATTGAACTGTCTAGCAGATTTAGTGAATCTTAGCAACTATAGGTTAGTGAAGGTTAGTTATTGGTGGATTTACAAGATTACTGTGATCAGTTAAAACATATTGTGTTTTACTTGTGATCCTCTGTTGTTGTCAGGAGACAGTGGTGAGCCGCAGGTGGCAGTTACCAGTCCCGGCACAGGGTTTGAGGCGGACGTGAGTCACTCCCTGCCCAGTCAGAGGTCAACAGAGAGACATGTAGCATTCCAGAACATCCCTGGCAGGCCACCATCATCAGCCTCCTCCGCACCAGGAGCGGTAAGACTGACTCTAGTTCCTCAAACGTTGGATGTAGCTTTTCATTAATCAGTGTTGTACCAGAGTGGCACCCGGGGAACCTTCAGCCATGGAGTTTAGCTGAATTTGGCATGCTGTTGTAATACCTATAGGGGTGACCCTGTGACCCTGTGACCCTGTGACCCCGTGACCCTGTGATCGTCGTGCAGATTGCCGTCCTGCAATCTGCTAGTTGTGAGTTTGAATCTCTGATTTGTTATGATGATGATGACCCTTTACTGTTTGTATATGGTAACATCTGCATCATA
Organism: Haliotis rufescens; assembly: GCF_023055435.1. NCBI lineage: Eukaryota > Metazoa > Mollusca > Gastropoda > Lepetellida > Haliotidae > Haliotis > Haliotis rufescens. Next base: position 50,004,457 of record NW_025963779.1, on the reverse strand, counting down.
TGGGGCTTCCCTCCCACATTAGGCTGACACACTGTGTTGTAACTGATACTCTGTTCGAAGCAGGTTTACAGTCAACCTACTCATTACAGATTACATTATGAATGACATAGTGGTGACAGTTGTTTCCTCATTGTTTCAGTCTGCAGATCTGTCCGACTCCCAGATGTCAGACCAGCTGACAGAGACGGTGATCATCACAAGGAAGAAGAAGACTGTTGAGATTGAGACAATTGTCAGAATACTCACCAACAGAGAGGGCAAGGTGGTGGGGCGGGTCAAGAAAGAGGTGAGTACAAAGTTCTCCAAGATGATCGGGAAAGAGCAGGGTTCACCCTTAGATTTTTTTTACATGGACCCTTTATGTGAAAATTTCAAATGTTCCAAAGGTACACCTAGACTTGCCCATACAGCACAATGTTAAAATGCCCCATTGTATTTGAAAATGTGGGCCTTTATTCATGAAAGAGCAGTGAGTGAGTATAGTTTTATGCCACTTTTAGCAATATTCCAGCAATATCACGGCGGCTGGCATTAGAAATGGGCTTCACACATTGTACCCATGTCGGGAATTGAACCTGGGTCTTCGGCGTGACGAGTGAAAGCTTTAACCACTAGGCTACCTGACCGCCCCTGAAAGAGCAGACTTAGGATAGCTGTTACAGTTATATTGTCTTACACAACCCCATTATACAAGGATAAGTAAGTAAATGCTAGAAATGTGTATTAAGATTGCCTAACTGGAAGTCATGTGAGCTTATGCCTGTTTGTCCTGCATCTGTTGTGCGTTGTGTGTCGTCCATAGTAAACATCTTCTCCTTACAAACTAATGAAGCTGAAACTTCACATGCTTGTTCCCACCACTGATGACACCCTTATTAGTTCAAGGAGTTTGAATCCAAGTTTCAGTATGGCCCTGTCCGCAGGGTAACCGTTCCAATTATCGTGATATTTTTAATATTGACCTTTGCACTTTGACCATGCTCCTAAATCCTTTGAAAAGCATTTTGTTGCTCTTGTATTTGTAAACATATTTTCATCAGAAAGCACCCAACCAGTGAAACAGAAGTTTCACATGCTTGTTCTGTACCAATGATGACACCTGAATTTGTTTATGATGTTTGTATCTGATTTTTCAGTATTGCCCTCATCACACATACACAAGCATGTATGGAATACAAGAATGAGAAATAGTACAAATTAATATACCTATGACATGATACATATTTTACTTGTATTCTTTTTATTCATCTGGATAAGATTGGGGACAGTGGGGTAGCCAAGTGGTTCAAGCGATCGCTCATCACACCGAAAACCAAGGCTCGATTCCCCACATGGGTACAATGTGTATAGCCTATTTCTGGTGTCTGCCACCATGATATTGCTGGAATATTGCTAAAAGTGGGGTAAAACGACACTCATTCACTATAAACATATTACAGAACATACACTTTGCTTATACCTAAGTCCAATACACAAGTAAGTTGAATTAAGAATATGATGCTAGTTAAAGTACTATGTACAACAATGGTTAAAACACATAGTAACCCACCTGTCTCTAGATAAATAAAGTAATAATGACTTGAACTTACCCAATGTGACACGGGGAAGATAAGTTGTTCTCAGAAGTTGAATTGACAAAATATGCCGACTGGACAACAGAAGTTGGGACCTGGCTATTTCCATGATTGAAGAGATCATGCAGAACCCGAGAACAATAACAAGCTAATCACAGGCCAAGCTGTGACTGACATGGTGACAATAATCATGAACCTCAAAAGAAGTTGCTGAACTACCCAAGCTTGCTTCCCTAGGAATAAGTAGAAAATGTTGAAGTTAACATTAATTAGGATTAAAGTTAAGGATTAAAGGAAATAAATGTTAAATATTTTAGGTTAAGATTATTAATCTAATTCATCTTAGTTTAATTTTGATGCTTTAAAATGCAACCACATACTATTTACAAAGATAATGCTACACATGTACTACTGACTGTTGTTGTGCGTGTTTACCTTCACTGCACGTGACCTCCATTTACCCTGTAGACAATTCAGTGATTGATATTATGAGCGATGGATCACACCGTTATTGACGATGAAAGGCAATGAACCAAGTCACCAAGCCCGACCACCTGATCTTTTTGGTTGCCTCTTCTGACCAGCAAAGGTTGCTGGAGACGAGAACCTAGAACACGACAAATGTATTCTTGATGGATATTCTTCAGCATGATACAGTTCACATATAGTCATCTCTTTGTCTTTATTATTTCAGGAGGAGTGTGGTGAACCCTCGTTTACTACAACGTTCCACAGTGAGGAGACTAATGTGTTACCCTTAGTTTCCCCCTCTCGGACTGCAAGTTCCCTCACTCCCGGTGACCTGGCAGATGTCAGTTCTGGGTTTTCTAGATCCAACAGCACAGGCTCTAAAGGCAGCAGTCTGGAGAAGGGGATGACAAGTTTAGATCTGGCACCTCTGTCGAGGAGGGAGGACTCCTTCCAGAGGCTGCTGACATCCAGCTCCACCAGACTGTCACTACCTCACAGCACCTTCTCCAGCATCAGTTCTCCTTCCATCTCCAGGACTGAAGACGCTCCTAAACTGAACGTTGCCAGAGAGTCAAACAGAACCCCTGTGTCAGACATCGTGGATGAAGGACGAGCAGTGAAGACTCCAGATGCATCTGTTATTGAGAAGACGGACAGTCATATAGGTGCAGTTGTCAGCAGCGCTGGTAGTCGGCGCACGTCAGACTCTCTGTTCACAAGTCCCGAAATCCGAGAAGATCCTGCCGAAGCAGGCCATCATGGAGCACTAAGGACTGAGGTCAGTAGCCACCCAAGTCCACCACTGAAGAAACGACCTGCTGATTCCAGCCAAGATTCATCAACAGAAATCACATCAGCTCAGCGACCCCGGACACAGGAGAGTGGTGGGTTTTCTATACATGGGTCTGTTGGGCAGCGGAAGCAGGCAGAGTCACCACTACATTTGCTACAGACGACAGACTCTGATATTCCACCATCACAGAACCAGAGAATTACAAGATCTGCTAGGGGTATGTAGTGATTCACAATTGGGTTGTAACGACACACTTAATAGCTATACGATACATATCTTGATAGATCACAATACGATACACTTAGCTGCAATGCGATACATATCTCGATAGATCACAATACGATACACTTTATCGCGCCATGATACATGTCTTGATAGATCACAGTATGAAAGACTTAGCTGTGATACGATACATAGCTTGATAGATCACAATGTGGTATGACACATTTCTTGATATATTGGGGTGGTGGAATAGTCTAGTGGTTAAAGCAGTCGCTCATCACGCCGATGATCCAGTTTCAGTTCCCCCCATGGTTACATTGTGTGAAGCCCATTTCTGGTGTTCCCCATAATCAATGTGAATCGACAGCATGGGGCATGTATGGTGGTGCCATGAGACGGACATGGCGGAGGAGTGGCTGTTTTGTTTGACTGCAGTATATTGTTAAATGCTATACTCTGAGCAACAGGTGAACATGTGGTTATGAAACAGTTCAAGGATTGCTCATTCCTATGTCCAGAGACAGACATAATTCCTAGGGCAACAACGCTGCCTCGGACAATGTTGTGACTGCTGTGGCACGGACACACCGGTTTGAATATGTTTGGGATAGGTCTGCGGCATGAGAGATGGTTCACATCATCTTGCCATATTTGCTCCCAGGTAATGATATTCTAAAAATATTCAAGTATAGGGTAAAAAAAATAAAAGTTCTTGGTTCTCAGGCAGTGCTGCATCATCACAAGGTCCGCCGCACGTTTCGTTTCTATTTCCATTTAAAAAAAATTAAAAACCATAAATATTCCGCGTCTTGAACACACATGACCCTGGCAGTGAAATGGTACAATACTTAAAAACAACTCGATCCTTTATAGCGTGCAGTTACTTCCCTTCACGCGCGCACTGATGTACTGCCCCTCTTGTGTTATATGTTATGGTCATGATGGCAATAGTTATGTGCTTGTTTTGCCATTTGCAATTTTGATCAATGAAAACATGATATTTTTTTTATAAGACATCACTGGATATGATGATTTGCAAATTCAATGGTATTTGAGTACTGTATGGCGGACAATGTTTTATAATCAGAGAATAAGGTGAGTTCACTGTAAGTTAAGGTGAATTTCCATCAGATCATACACGATTTAGCCGAAATTAATAGAAACAAAATTTTATGAAATCTTGGTGAAAAGTAATATAATGGATTACAACATAAGTCCAGATACACAATGAACACTTTTATAGCCAGATAGTGTGATACTAGGAGTAACTTGTGTACTTTAGTACGGATTTGTTGACATACGTCTTTTGATGTTGTGTGCTCACGATAACATTTTCGCTTTGTAGAATAGAATCAAAGCTCATTGTATGCGTGTAATATGCACTTACTGGTAGCCCAACGGTATTCAAATATTGTATTCCAGTATTTTACTTTTCAAGCAATACATTATGGAGGGAGGACCCTTCCCAGGTTGATTGTACACAACTGTGTATTTGGTTACATAAAAGTTTAAACAACCAAAGAAACAAAAACAAAATAAATGCTGCCCGCCCGCACTATATTTTCAAAAAATATAGCTAGAGAGCCTTACCGAAAATTGATGTGGATGCACATGGGGATCTTGCTTGACACTGATGAAAGAATGATGTTACCTTGGAAATAATCAATCAGGGATGTAGGATAAAGTGCAGTCACTGGTCTTTAAACTTTTACCCAAACATCTTAGAATTTGATTTGAATATTTTCTCTATCTTCTCCCCCGTCATACAGCTGGAATATTTCTGACTGTGATGTAAAACAACATTCTCTCACTCACTGCTTTGTTTTTCAGGAGAGAAGAGTAAAAGTTCGGAAAACAGCAGTTCTGGAGAAGGTCATATAAGGTCAGTGAAGAAACACTGATGGAGTCAAATAAGGGAAAAGCTTTTTGAAGTACAAACAGCTGTGCCCAATGTTGTCTGAGGCGCCAGTGTGCCACAATCCTCTGAAAGGACGTCTTGATTTCAGAACCAGTTTTCAATCTGTTTCGTGTCGTTGACATCAAAAGTCAGATTTCTGAAGCTGCCCTGAAGTTGTATCTCAGTTCTGGGGTAGAAATGAATGTTTTCCCCTAAACGCAATGATGGGTAGATAACAATCCTGGGAGTGGTCTTTCTAGGGATTTCTCTTCCCACCCTCATCTTAACCCCACCTGTTTGCCAATATCGGTCATCAGTCGGGATATCACACTTTTGGATTCACCAAAGTGTCTGACAACTGCATTTTGTGATTCGCCAGCTTCAATCATATTTTTTTTCATGTACCCTTTTGGAGGCATTTTCCTTTGTTGGTTGTGACGTTTATTGGCACATACATGTAACCAGGATGTGTCACCGTGGACGAGATGTTTTATGTGTGCAATGTGTAAAGTTTGAACGGATTTTCTGTCCACATTCAGTAACTGTGTCTCATGCAACAGAACTGGTCATTTCATTCTGATAGCTGAAATGATGGGTTCCTTTAAATATTGTTCCACACATATCTAAATGAGTGAATTGTGCAGTGCTCAGGGATACAAAATATTCATAGCCTTTACATACTATAAGATGAGTATGACCTTTGTTTATCATTGCAGTCTCACTAAAGCACATATTTGTACCAAGTTTTGTGGAGTAGCTCTTGTATTCAATCTCTTCCACAAGCATATGGACAAACAAGCAGATGGATAATTTACAGTGTCACATTTTATTGCACATATTGTCTCTTAGATTGGACAATGGGCAAGGATATGGATGACTTTGTTGTCTTGTTTTTGAATGGGTTTGATATCCATTCTATCATTTAGACTAGCTATTTGATGTGACTTTCTGTTCCAGTCCGCAGATTCCCTTCCAGACAACCACAGATGCTGAGCAGGAACAAGCAGCACCAGTTGAACATGCAAGTAGCGCAGAGATGGGTATGTGTGCACTCTGCAGGGAGTGGTGTATCTGTAGACTCAATCTGTATGGTATTGGTGTGTGTACACTCTGCAGGGAGTGGTGTATCTGTAGACTCACGTGTGTGTGGTATTGGTGTGTGTGCACTCTGCAGGGAGTGGTGTATCTGTAGACTCAATCTGTGTGGTATTGGTGTGTGTACACTCTGTAGGGAGTGGTGTATCTGTAGACTCAATCTGTGTGGTATTGGTGTGTGTACACTCTGCAGGGAGTGGTGTATCTGTAGACTTACGTGTGTGTGGTATTGGTGTGTGTACACTCTGCAGGGAGTGGTGTATCTGTAGACTTACGTGTGTGTGGTATTGGTGTGTGTACACTCTGCAGGGAGTGGTGTATCTTTAGACTTACGTGTGTGTGGTATTGGTGTGTGTACACTCTGCAGGGAGTGGTGTATCTGTAGACTTACGTGTGTGGTATTGGTGTGTGTACACTCTGCAGGGAGTGGTGTATCTTTAGACTTACGTGTGTGTGGTATTGGTGTGTGTACACTCTGCAGGGAGTGGTGTATCTGTAGACTTACGTGTGTGGTATTGGTGTGTGTACACTTTGCAGGGAGTGGTGTATCTGTAGACTTACGTGTGTGTGGTATTGGTGTGTGTACACTCTGCAGGGAGTGGTGTATCTGTAGACTCAATCTGTGTGGTATTGGTGTGTGTACACTCTGCAGGGAGTGGTGTATCTGTAGACTTATGTGTGTGGTATTGGTGTGTGTACACTCTGCAGGGAGTGGTGTATCTGTAGACTTACGTGTGTGTGGTATTTGTGTGTGTACACTCTGCAGGGAGTGGTGTATCTGTAGACTTACGTGTGTGGTATTGGTGTGTGTACACTCTGCAGGGAGTGGTGTATCTGTAGACTTACGTGTGTGGTATTGGTGTGTGTACACTCTGCAGGGAGTGGTGTATCTGTAGACTTACGTGTGTGTGGTATTGGTGTGTGTACACTCTGCAGGGAGTGGTGTATCTGTAGACTCAATCTGTGTGGTATTGGTGTGTGTACACTCTGCAGGGAGTGGTGTATCTGTAGACTTACGTGTGTGGTATTGGTGTGTGTACACTCTGCAGGGAGTGGTGTATCTGTAGACTTACGTGTGTGTGGTATTGGTGTGTGTACACTCTGCAGGGAGTGGTGTATCTGTAGACTCACGTGTGTGTGGTATTGGTGTGTGTGCACTCTGCAGGGAGTGGTGTATCTGTAGACTCATGTGTGTGTGCTATTGGTGTGTGTGCACTCTGCAGGGAGTGGTGTATCTGTAGACTCACGTGTGTGTGGTATTGGTGTGTGTACACTCTGTAGGGAGTGGTGTATCTGTAGACTCACGTGTGTGTGCTATTGCACAGATTGGTACATGTACGCTCTGCAGGGAGTGGTGTATTACACAGATTGGTATAGGTACACACTGCAGGGAGTGGTGTATCTGTAGACTCAAGAATGTGTAGTATTGCACAGACGTGGAGACAGTGTCATATCTTTTACACATATTTAACACATGAATTACAAGGAGAGAGATGTAGGTTTTGCCAAGTGTGCCACAGGTCATGTATAAAGATGTTTCATGTGCCCTTTGGGATTTAAGTGTGCCAACATGTAGAATATATTAAAATTGCAAAAAAGAAATACATTTTTTTAATTTCTTTGCCTTATCTTTTCATATGTTCATCAATTGTCATGTGTAAATTGTGCCTACTTGCGTAAGTACATTTACAAATACCTTCATATAATCAACATCATAAATGTCATTTCTAAGTGTGGCACCGAGATCTTATTTTCAAAGTGATTTATGTCATTGGTCTTCTGATGCAAGGAACTTTGAACCCTGAAAGAAATATTTGCTGGATGTAAAGAAAGACCTTGACAATCTGGTGTTGTACTCCAGGCTCCACTGTGATGGCAAAGTGGAAGGATGACTACTTCTACCCAGGGAAGATTTTGAAAATTGACCCAAACGGAAGGTTAGTTACATATTATCATTCTCCATTATCTGGCGCATTATGTCTTGTTTCTATTATGATATTTATATCCTGGACCCATTGCCACCATTCCTTCATTTCTGAAGTGTTGTCACCAGCTCCATCACTCTTGACACTAACAGACTTCCTCTCTCCAACAGTACAGCCACACAGGTTGACAGAAAATAGAAACAACAAATGATCTGTCTGATGAATACTTCTCCCTGTGTTGAGCAGGAACAGTTCCCACTACTGTTTGGAAGGATTTATCTTCCTAGTTTGTTAATGGAGACCCTGATAAGCATATTGATATGTACACCTGACTGCCAACTATAATATGCTAGCTGTTGTGTAGGTATAACATACACCTATAAGTATGAGATTACATGTCATTACGGTATGTGAAAATATGTAACATCTACTGAACTGAAGAAAAAAAAGAATTCCTCTTGCTAAGCAGTATGGAATCAACCAATCATGATGCCTCTTTTGATCACAAGTTCGTCATAGATCTACTTTCTGAAATTACAGCTTGCTCTGAGGGAGTCCTTTGTATATATCATCCAATCAGAAGACTGTTATGATTGAACTTTTAGCTGTCTTCAGACAGGGAGGGCAGTCTTAATGGTACAGGACATCCGCTTATATTGGAGAAGGGATGCAGAGCTTGAGTTTCCTGGTGATAATGCCACTTGTTCCATTTAGGACAGAAGTGTGTAATTTTATTAGATGTCTACTTTTAGATCTATAAAAAGTCTGGTGGCTAATGGGACAATGGTATTTATGATAATACACTGGCATGCTATATATTGGTTGTACCGGAGATCCTGTGGTTCTTTCACTTAGGAGTTATTTTTCATCTGTCCATCCGTCTGCCCATTCGCTAATCAGAGGGGACAAATTTTCTCAAAACTATTAAAGTTAGAGAAGTGAAATTTTACACACTGATTACTGGTCATGATATCAAATAAGGTTGAAAATTGGAGTCTTAAATTACTTCAGTTATTGCCCTTGCTCAGTGCTTTTCAACTGCTTACTGCTTGAAATGGGGACAAGTTTTCTCAGAAACTGCTGAAATTTCATGAATGAAAGCATGCTTATATAAAAGATACTTGTCAAGACTGAGTTAAAAAATTGGTGCCATAAATCTTTTTATACAGAATTATGGCCCTTGCTCCATGCTTGTAACTTAGTGCATGGTGTCTGCAATGGGGACAATGTTTCTCAAAAACTACTGACGTTACATGAATGAACTTTGCATGCTTATCTATGAAATACTTGTCAAGATTGTTTGAAGATTGGTCCTGTAAACTATTTTTTTCCCTTGCTACATGTTTTTAGATTTTTAACATATCCAGTTACAGGCGTTCATCCATGTTATTTTACAAAGTGAATAGTGTCTGCAATGGAGACAAATTGTCTCAGAAACTACTGAAGTTAGCTTATCTAAGAGACATTTATCAAGACTAAGTTCGAGAACTAGTGCCATAAATTATATTTTCCAGAGAAGGGGCCTTTTGTGTGTATTAATTTCACATTTAATCATTTTTCTGACATAAAGCAACCCTAGTGTGTATCTCTTCTTAAGGCTTTATAGAACTCTTTTTTTTGTAGTTTATGTTCACTACTATATGAACAAACAAAATTCTAATGTGCCCCATGGCGGGGAATAATGATAACTTTGTTTTCTTGTTTCTCTTATAACACATACATTGCTTGAATGTAGAGATATTGACAGTTCACACAAAGAAAACACCACAGATGTTTATAATGCAAGTGTGATTTTATGGTATGTGTGTCCAGGGATGAGAATCTTCCACAGATCCACACATTTTAGTGACCACAATTTGTTAAAATCTGATGGCTTCCCCTATAAACACACCCAAATTATGGACCACGCTCCATTGCAAAGAAGTTGCAGCTGAAAAGGAAAATATCCGTTCTCATCCCTGTGTGTCCAAATTGAGAGCGACCACCGGCACATGTAACATATGTTACATTTAGTGGGCTTGATATAACCACATGCACAGTGCATCATATTATTGAAAAGTGCAACCTAATATCAATGGGGAAAAGTGCATGTGCATGTGAAAAAATTCAAATTGTGATTGACTTTCCCTAAAATTTTCAAACAACAATCTTTGAACACACTCAATACCGAGTAGCTTTCTTTACCATACATCACCAATCCCTGTGACATCATCAGAGTGATGGTACTTCAAGATTATGTGCACATGTTACTGTTTGTGTGTTACAGCAAAACACCATTACGTTATGGAAGATCATGACACAGTCAATAGAGATCTGAGATTTTATTTATTTAGACTAGTTTATGCATCAATGTTTCAACTTTGATAAATTTATGGGACCCGGTGCAACCTGGTTTTGTCTGGTGCAGGTAGGTTTTCATGTCAACATGCACCTGGTGCAAGTTTAATTGAGTTCCTTAAATCGAGCCCTAATTTAGCATGTCTTAAGTGAAGTGCGTACCTTTAGATTTTACATCCGCTTTGACGACGGGGACCAGATGTATGTGAAGGCCAAGGATATTCTGCTGGTGAAGGTGATCCCGATTGGCCAGAGTGTGATGGTCCTGTCCTCGGACGGCTACTTCGAGTACGGCATGGTGGTCGAGTACGTGCAGCAGGGCGACAGAGTCAAGTACAAGGTGTCAAGGGATGAAGGCGACACTCAGCAGTAAGGCCACTCAACTTTTCCTCACATACTAGTTGTTGCTGACAAGGATCACTGTCATTAGAAGCTTTATGTTTGTTCCACATAAGACATAAACACATGTAAGCCATAATTACGTTTTGTCCATGGTATGATTTGCCATGAACATTTATATCCATCACTTCATGGACTAGTAGTACCGTATTTTGGGTATCATGATCACAACTGAATATTGACATTTCCTGGGTATTTTCCTTTGTACCTTGTGATTAGACTTTGGCAATCTATTTTGTCGTCAATTTGAGAGACTTATTTTATTAGAATTTATCAGTTACAAACTTAACGTGTATGTTTTAGTGGTCCAATGTTATTGTAAATCAATGTATCAGTTCATATAGGCTTGTATTGCAATATGATCAGTCCACTGCTGTGTCCACTCCCATGACTGCTGGTCACGGTGTGGTGGTTGTGTTGTTCAGCTGGTCACGATGTGGTGGTTGTGTTGTTCAGCTGGTCACGATGTGGTGGTTGTGTCGTTCAGCTGGCCACAATGTGGTGGTCGTGTTGTTCAGCTGGCCACGGTGTGGTGGTTGTGTTGTTCAGCTGGTCACGATGTGGTGGTTGTGTTGTTCAGCTGGTCACGATGTGGTGGTTGTGTTGTTCAGCTGGCCACGATGTGGTGGTTGTGTTGTTCAGCTGGCCACGATGTGGTGGTTGTGTTGTTCAACTGGCCATGATGTGGTGGTTGTGTTGTTCAGCTAGCTATGATGTGGTGGTTGTGTTGTTCAACTGGCCATGATGTGGTGGTTGTGTTGTTCAGCTAGCTATGATGTGGTGGTTGTGTTGTTCAACTGGCCATGATGTGGTGGTTGTGTTGTTAAACTGGCCATGATGTGGTGGTTGTGTTGTTCAGCTAGCTATGATGTGGTGGTTGTGTTGTTCAACTGGCCATGATGTGGTGGTTGTGTTGTTCAGCTAGCTATGATGTGGTGGTTGTGTTGTTCAACTGGCCATGATGTGGTGGTTGTGTTGTTCAACTGGCCACGATGTGGTGGTTGTGTTGTTCAACTGGCCATGTGGTGGTTGTGTTGTTCAGCTGGCCACGATGTGGTGGTTGTGTTGTTCAGCTGGCCACGATGTGGTGGTTGTGTTGTTCAACTGGCCATGATGTGGTGGTTGTGTTGTTCAACTGGCCATGATGTGGTGGTTGTGTTGTTCAACTGGCCACGATGTGGTGGTCGTGTTGTTCAACTGGCCACGATGTGGTGGTTGTGTTGTTCAACTGGCCATGTGGTGGTTGTGTTGTTCAGCTGGCCACGATGTGGTGGTTGTGTTGTTCAGCTGGCCACGATGTGGTGGTTGTGTTGTTCAGCTGGCCACGATGTGGTGGTTGTGTTGTTCAACTGGCCATGATGTGGTGGTTGTGTTGTTCAGCTGGCCACGATGTGGTGGTTGTGTTGTTCAGCTGGCCACGATGTGGTGGTTGTGTTGTTCAACTGGCCACGATGTGGTGGTTGTGTTGTTCAGCTGGCCACGATGTGGTGGTTGTGTTGTTCAACTGGCCATGATGTGGTGGTTGTGTTGTTAAACTGGCCATGACTGGCTATGATGTGGTGGTTGTGTTGTTCAACTGGCCATGATGTGGTGGTTGTGTTGTTAAACTGGCCATGATGTGGTGGTTGTGTTGTTCAGCTAGCTATGATGTGGTGGTTGTGTTGTTCAACTGGCCATGATGTGGTGGTTGTGTTGTTCAGCTGGCCATGATGTGGTGGTTGTGTTGTTCAACTGGCCATGATGTGGTGGTTGTGTTGTTCAGCTGGCCACGATGTGGTGGTTGTGTTGTTCAACTGGCCATGATGTGGTGGTTGTGTTGTTCAACTGGCTATGATGTGGTGGTTGTGTTGTTCAACTGGCCATGATGTGGTGGTTGTGTTGTTCAGATGCTCGTGGAGTCAGATGATCCTCAGTGAGGGTCAGGCCAGCTGCCTGATGAGTGATGAGGAGATGAGGGTGCCAGCTGCCCCAGGGACGATGACCTCTGATCCCAGGCTAGGGGACGTGTCACTAGGTGAGTTTCACTGGGCCTTGATGGTCGGAAGAGATCTTACTGCCATACATGTACTGAAATGTTTCAATGGTTATCTTTCCGATTGTGTATGCAGGTTTAGGTCAATTTATTCTTTAGTTTGATGTTGTGTGGGTATTTATTAAACTACCGATACCAGTAAGAGAAATTCCTTTGTGATTTGTGAGTTAACCATATCACTGTCTTGATGATGGTGTTAATCCAAAGGTCTTTCCTGCTGAAAGTAAAACTGCTGGTTTACAATATCTAGCATATATCAATATTGAAAACTGTGTTGAAGTAGCATCTTTTGTGGCACAAGCCCAGGAGATTGTTCCATCATAGGATCTATGCACTATGACTCAATCTATGCAATACTCTACTCAGGGCTGATCTGGCTATATGTTACACCGTTCAGCTTGCTGTACTCGTGGCTGATCTGGCTATATGCTACACCGTTCAGCTTGCTGTACTCGTGGCTGATCTGGCTATATGCTACACCGTTCAGCTTGTTGTACTCGTGGCTGATCTGGCTATATGCTACACCGTTCAGCTTGCTGTACTCATGGCTGACCTGGCTATATGCTACACCGTTCAGCTTGCTGTACTCGTGGCTGATCTGGCTATATGCTACACCGTTCAGCTTGCTGTACTCGTGGCTGATCTGGCTATATGCTACACCGTTCAGCTTGTTGTACTCGTGGCTGATCTGGCTATATGCTACACCGTTCAGCTTGCTGTACTCATGGCTGACCTGGCTATATGCTACACCGTTCAGCTTGCTGTACTCGTGGCTGATCTGGCTATATGCTACACCGTTCAGCTTGCTGTACTCGTGGCTGATCTGGCTATATGCTACACCGTTCAGCTTGCTGTACTCATGACTGACCTGGCTATATGCTACACCGTTCAGCTTGCTGTACTCGTGGCTGATCTGGCTATATGCTACACTGTTCAGCTTGCTGTACTCGTGGCTGATCTGGCTATATGCTACACCGTTCAGCTTGCTGTACTTGTGATCCATATGGCTATATGTTACACCATTTTACTTGCTGTACTCAGGGCTGATCTTGTATACGTCTCAGATAACCTCATTGTGGGGGAGCGACGGAGACGGAAGAGAGGAGCACAAGAGGCGACACCGAGGGAAAAAGAAGCTCGGATGACAGAAAGTAAAGGCAGTCCAGCAAAGGCCCCCGGTGTTGTCAGAAGCTCACTGAGGGGTAGATCTGCCAGCAGAAGCACCCAGAAGGAGCAGAAGGACCTACCACCAGATCCCCCAGACCCTCCAAGTCACGGCAAGGACAAAGACCCTCCCAGTCGGGGAAAGAAGCGGAAACTGCAGGAGGGGCCAATGGCCACCAGCACACCAACACCCAAAGCCAAGAAACCTGCTGACAGTACAGGGTCAGGTAACTATGTGCTAGCGATCAGTCAATCAAGGAATCTACCCTGAAACAGTCAGTGATTATAAAACTGCCCAAAACCAATTTATGTTCAGACATCTGTAAGATGGTGCAATGATTTATTGCAAGATATTCACAGAAGTTGTGTTTTTGTATGTTTCTGGGACTATGATTGAAATGTACAGATTATGACAAATGCTGGATGATGTAACTGGTTTCACACACAAGGAGATGTCAGAAACAAATCTGGTGTGAATGTTTGGAAATGTATCTTCCAGTAATACTTTTAATCACAAAACGTTTGGACCTATAGCTGGGTAGAATATATCCTGAGCACCCTATTATCAGCAAATCAGGAAACAGTAGTTACGAAGTGAAGTGGCCTTATTTTGTCAGTTTATGGAAACATAAATGCAAACAATATTGCTTGGTTAGCCGAACAAATGCCTCAGAAACGCTTGCACTTTATTTATAGTACTGTAATATGTCTGAATATGGATGGTATATGCTATTCTGTTGTGAGTGCCAAGCTTTGAACACATACATAAAGTGCTATGTAACCCCTTGGGGTTTAAAGGTTAGAATAGGTCCCCAGCGACGTATGCTACATTGATCTCTGGATTTGTTTTGTCACCGTACAGCTTGAATAATATAATGCCCTGAGTGGTGTAAAACAACAATCATATGTGCATATTGAACACATCAATAGTTATGCAGAATTGTATAATAATAATTATGACCCAAATGCAAGCATCACCTGCAGACACAGGCTTTGGACCTATGAAGATCAGGTTTAGAATTGATCTTCAGCTATCTATGCTTGTCAAAAGAGATGACTAACAGGAATCAGATGGTCAGGCTCGCTGACTTTGTTGATGCATGTTGTATCCCAATGCTCTGGATTGTCTGATCCAGACTCAATAATTTACAGACTGCCATCTGATGATCATATAACTGGAATATTGCTGTGTGCGTTGTTAAACAACAAACAAAAAAACTGAGGCTTTGCCGACTGCAGCATAACGAAGCATGCATGCCATCCTGAGCAGGAATTACCATATTTTCTTGAGTATAATGCGCACCCCTTGCGGATTTAGTATTTGGAAAAAATGTTTTTTCGAATATTATGCGCAGAAAAAATTTACACTGTACCCCTTCAGCGAATTCCGGTAAACGAACGGGTGATAAGAAACTTCGTCAGTACCAATTTTAAATTTGAGAAAAAAATCACCAGACATGTTGATTTACCGTTTAAATTGTATTTT
Source organism: Haliotis rufescens (assembly GCF_023055435.1). NCBI lineage: Eukaryota > Metazoa > Mollusca > Gastropoda > Lepetellida > Haliotidae > Haliotis > Haliotis rufescens. The sequence goes on along the minus strand of NW_025963779.1, from coordinate 49,989,062 downwards.
TGGTTCTGCTAAGCATTGTTTTACATCCAGGGATTAAGATTACCTTTTTACCAAGTAGCTATATGGCTACAAGTATTTTTTTCCAGGTAGCCAGTGGTAAAATCAAGAAGTCAAGCTAATATTGTAGGAAGCCAAAAGCATTTAAAATTATCTTTTATCAAATAACTATTTTATGTACAAGTCATAGCACTAGTCTTGGAATTGTATTTTAGTGGAACTGTACATGCTGTACTTGAGTTTTGTTGTTTGTGACTCGAATAACATTGCAATTTATGTTACTAGATTATATAGGTATATCCTTGCTTATCCAATAAACTATGAACTAAAATAAAATACTAATTACATTAATATTGATGCATTTCGGTTCATTGTTGACTTTAGGAGGAATTATTTGCAAGTTCAATCAGTAGCAGACATGTTTATCATGTCTACATATGTGTAGCAATAGAATTTAGTCGCCACAAGATATTTTTGAAGGTAGTCATTTGGCTACCTCTGAATTTTAGAGAGTAGACAAATTGAAATTTAGGTCGCATGGGCCATCGTTTTAGTCGCAACTTTGAGGTCTGAGCTGTATACACTACCGGTAATTCGGTTAAAACTTACCCAACGATATAACTTTACAAGATTTTAATGCATGGATCGGGAAAAATTGTTTCTGAAACTATTTTATTATCAGGAATAATATATTCCAATATCTCGTTATTTTAGTTGCAGCTTTTACTAAATATATTTAAAGTAATAATAACACTAAGCGTAGCACTTCAGTGCAGCTGATCGCTATTGCTGGTTATATTTTTTCACATGGAACAATTTGACCAGTCAACGTCGAGACTCCCGTGCACTTTAATGCGAGATCTATGTGTTGACATAGAATCGTCAAACCACAACAAATATGACTTTTAACGAGTCAAAGTATATGGCATTTATGATATATGTATCCATTCTCTGTCAACTAAAGTTTGTTTCAAGACGTCAATAGCAGTAATCTGACTGTGGTTGCTGTTAATAATGGTGAGTTGTGTGATCTTCCGATTGCTTCACACACAATTTCGCCGAAATTAATTATAACAATATTAAAAGGAATTTTGAATAAAATTAATGAAGTTATTTACAAACATAAGTCTAGATATACAATAAAGATATACAAAGATTAATTTGGGACTTTAGTATGGATTTGTTGACATGGTATTTCCGGTGTTACGTGCTCACAGTTATGTCTTTGCGTTGGGGGGAAGAAACATCAAACTCATTATGGCGTGTAAAATGCTCACCCCCTTCTACACAGCTGTGGTTGTTTTTTTTTAAATTGCGCACTATACTCAAGAAAATAATGTAGACAAGAATGGGGGTATTTTATGATGTGGATGTTTTCAGTTTATGTGTGATATTGTATGGGTGTATGTTGTAGTGACGCCGACCACGTCCGGTATGGGAGGAGCAGTAGACTCGCCGTCAGAGAGCAGGGGGCGGGCCCGTAGAGTCAGAGTTGGTGAGATATGTGTTATTATTATGCCTCAAAGTGAGATTGACCAATCAGAGAGCAGAACTACTGACCCCACATGAGCCTGTAAACTGTCAGTATAAAATCCAAGATGGTTGTTACTGACCTAATATGTGACCGTACACCATCAGTAACAGCCATTTTGAATTTTCCAACACCCACCTCACATATTTCACAAGGAAATTCTTGTACAGAAATTCATTATTCAACACTGTTTTGTGTTTTAATATCATTAATTGTGATGAGCATGACATTATTTATTAAAGAAACCACGTTCGTGACTTTATTTATAAAAATTATACAGAAAAAAAGCTTACAATGGAGATCACTGAGTTACATTAGCATCGTCATAGAACATACTATGGGATGACGTCACAAACAAGACACGTGACACCAATGACGTCACATAGCAATAGAATAGATAGCAGCCCGCCGTTAGGGGAAAGCGGACTGCTATCAAGTTACAGTGGCCCGCAGATTTCTGTTAACATGCCAGCATTTTTATGATAATTCTATACATTTTAGCTATAGTAGTTTAAACGTTCACATTTAGTGCATGATATATTCCTTTGTTAACATTTATGTTTACATTAATGCATTGTATCAGAAACATATATACTGGTTCTGTCGTTCATACCAGTTGTAAGTGTCAAGTTTTCATTTTGACATGTGCGACAAAGATACCAAATAGTGAAAACTTTTCAACATAATAAATTAGTTATGGTTTCTATAGTTGCCGTATACGGTGTCATATGAGGTAAGCGGGAAAATATTGGGCGAGGCGTGAGCATGGCAGCTAAAGACATCATAACTTATGATATGCATCTTCTTTGTGATATATGACCACATGCAGTCATGTAATGCACCAGAAGTAGAAGTAGAATGGCAGTAATAGCATAGCATCCCAAAGGCAGGACCTGTTTGAACAAAATAGTTCACTTATCAACTGATCCTTTAAAACAGCACACATGACACATGGTATTCTGATACCATCTTGAATAAATTTAAACATAAATTCCTCACTTACCAACCAGGCTTTTTCGGAATCCACAAGACAAACAAATACAAAACTTTTGGCCCAACATTCATCTTTCATGAATAAGTCAAGGCTTTTCTGTTTTGAGGAGAATATGTTTTAGTTTTAATAACTAGCAATACCAAAAAGGCTTGACAAGACTAGAGAACTATGGAATGTACCTCTTCTCTCTGTATGTATACACCTTAGTGTTTCAAAGTGTGCTACATGTCTGCCAGGTCTCTTCGACAAAAGCAAGATGGGCAGTCGGCCGCGTTCTCCCTACCTGTTCCAGGGCATAGTGTTCCTTCTGACTCATGTGGACAAGAGTCCAGAACAGAAACTGCAAGAGAAGAAACTTCTCCAAGATTCCAGCCTGGAAACCTCAACTGAAGAGAGTGGCACTGAAGGTAGGTGCTTGACTGGGTGTAGGAGGGTGGCACTGAAGGTAGGTGCTTGACTGGGTGTAGGAGGGTGGCACTGAAGGTAGGTCCTGGACTGTGTGTAGGAGAGTGGCACTGAAGGTAGGTGCTTGACTGGGTGTAGGAGGGTGGCACTGAAGGTAGGTGCTGGACTGGGTGTAGGAGGGTGGCACTGAAGGTAGGTCCTGGACTGGGTGTAGGAGAGTGGCACTGAAGGTAGGTGCTTGACTGGGTGTAGGAGGGTGGCACTGAAGGTAGGTCCTGGACTGTGGGTAGGAGGGTGGCACTGAAGGTAGGTGCTGGACTGGGTGTAGGAGGGTGGCACTGAAGGTAGGTCCTGGACTGGGTGTAGGAGGGTGGCACTGAAGGTAGGTGCTTGACTGGGTGTAGGAGGGTGGCACTGAAGGTAGGTCCTGGACTGGGTGTAGGAGGGTGGCACTGAAGGTAGGTGCTAGACTGGGTGTAGGAGGGTGGCACTGAAGGTAGGTGCTGGACTGGATGTAGGAGGGTGGCACTGCAGGTAGGTGCTGGACTGGGTGTAGGAGGGTGGCACTGAAGGTAGGTGGTGAACTAGGTGTAGGAGGGTGGCACTGAAGGTAAGTGTTGGACTAGGTGTAGGAGGGTGGCACTGAAGGTAGGTGCTGGACTGGGTGTAGGAGGGTGGCACAGAAGGTAGGTGCTGGACTAGTTGTAGGAGGGTGGCACTGCAGGTAGGTGCTGGACTGGGTGTAGGAGGGTGGCACTGAAGGTAGGTGCTGCACTGGGTGTAGGAGGGTGGCACTGAAGGTAGGTGCTCGACTAGGTGTTTCACAGGACATGGTAGTTTCTTTGACACTTTTGTTATGTGTTTGAAGGCTTTAGAAGTGTCTTTATTTAAAGACTAATCTGTCAAAGATTTTTTTTCAATAAGATTTGAAACTGAATGAAATATATCTTGTTAAAATTTGAAAGGAATGTATTTTTCAGAAGAACCTAGCATTGCGTTTGACAAGGAGAATCTGCGAACCAACATCGAGGCGGCGGGTGGTGTGGTGCTGGAGAAATACAACCAGGCACAGGTAACAGCAAGCTGCCCTTCTTGGAGGGGAACATAGACTACAGTACAGTTGCTTGGGATCTTAAATGACAGTGTGGGGGACACAGGTCACAAATCATGATGACTGCATGCTTGCTACAATAACTGAATTAGATGTGAGAGATGCAAACAATATGTTTTGTATGTTTGCAGATTGAAGCAGCAACTCAGGCCTACCTGGTGGCAAACACGTTCCAGCGGACTGTCAAGTACTTCCAGTGTCTGGCAGCAGGCATCCCCTGTGTGTCCCATCAGTGGATCATACACTCCTGTACAGAGGTAGGCATCCCCTGTGTGTCCCATCAGTGGATCATAAACTCCTGTACAGAGGTAGGCATCCCCCGTGTGTCCCATCAGTGGATCATACACTCCTGTACAGAGGTAGGCATCCCCTGTGTGTCCCATCAGTGGTTCGTACACTCCTGTACAGAGGTAGGCATCCCCTGTGTGTCCCATCAGTGGATCGTACACTCCTGTACAGAGGTAGGCATCCCCTGCGTGTCCCATCAGTGGATCGTACACTCCTGTACACAGGTAGGCATCCCCTGTGTGTCCCATCAGTGGATCATACACTCCTGTACAGAGGTAGGCATCCCGTGTGTCCCATCAGTGGATCATACACTCCTGTACAGAGGTAGGCATCCCGTGTGTCCCATCAGTGGATCGTACACTCCTGTACAGAGGTAGGCATCCCCTGCGTGTCCCATCAGTGGATCATACACTCCTGTACAGAGGTAGGCATCCCCTGTGTGTCCCATCAGTGGATCGTACACTCCTGTACAGAGGTAGGCATCCCGAGTGTCCCATCAGTGGATCGTACACTCCTGTACAGAGGTAGGCATCCCCTGTGTGTCCCATCAGTGGATCGTACACTCCTGTACAGAGGTAGGCATCCCCTGTGTGTCCCATCAGTGGATTGACACTCCTGTACAGAGGTAGGCATCCCCTGCGTGTCCCATCAGTGGATCGTACACTCCTGTACAGAGGTAGGCATCCCCTGTGTGTCCCATCAGTGGATTGTACACTCCTGTACAGAGGTAAACATCCCCCGCGTGTCCCATCAGTGGATCATACACTCCTGTACAGAGGTAGGCATCCCGTGTGTCCCATCAGTGGATCATACACTCCTGTACAGAGGTAGGCATCCCCTGCGTGTCCCATCAGTGGATCATACGCTCCTGTACAGAGGTAGGCATCCCCTGTGTGTCCCATCAGTGGATCGTACACTCCTGTACAGAGGTAGGCATCCCCTGCGTGTCCCATCAGTGGATCATACACTCCTGTACAGAGGTAGGCATCCCGTGTGTCCCATCAGTGGATCGTACACTCCTGTACAGAGGTAGGCATCCCCTGCGTGTCCCATCAGTGGATCGTTCACTCCTGTACAGAGGTAGGCATCCCCTGCGTGTCCCATCAGTGGATCGTACACTCCTGTACAGAGGTAGGCATCCCCTGTGTGTCCCATCAGTGGATTGTACACTCCTGTACAGAGGTAGGCATCCCCCGTGTGTCCCATCAGTGGATCGTACACTCCTGTACAGAGGTAGGCATCCCCTGCGTGTCCCATCAGTGGATCATACACTCCTGTACAGAGGTAGGCATCCCGTGTGTCCCATCAGTGGATCGTACACTCCTGTACAGAGGTAGGCATCCCCTGTGTGTCCCATCAGTGGATCGTACACTCCTGTACAGAGGTAGGCATCCCGTGTGTCCCATCAGTGGATCGAACACTCCTGTACAGAGGTAGGCATCCCCCGTGTGTCCCATCAGTGGATCGAACACTCCTGTACAGAGGTAGGCATCCCGTGTGTCCCATCAGTGGATTGAACACTCCTGTACAGAGGTAGGCATCCCCTGTGTGTCCCATTAGTGGATTGTACACTCCTGTACAGAGGTAGGCATCCCGTGTGTCCCATCAGTGGATCGTACACTCCTGTACAGAGGTAGGCATCCCCTGTGTGTCCCATCAGTTGATCGTACACTTCTGTACAGAGGTAGGCATCCCCTGCGTGTCCAATCAGTGGATCATACACTCCTGTACAGAGGTAGGCATCCCCTGTGTGTCCCATCAGTGGATTGTACACACCTGTACAGAGGTAGGCATCCTGTGTGTCCGATCAGTGGATTGTACACTCCTGTACAGAGGTAGGCATCCCCTGCGTGTCCCATCAGTGGATTGAACACTCCTGTACAGAGGTAGGCATCCCCTGTGTGTCCCATTAGTGGATTGTACACTCCTGTACAGAGGTAGGCATCCCGTGTGTCCCATCAGTGGATCGTACACTCCTGTACAGAGGTAGGCATCCCCTGTGTGTCCCATCAGTTGATCGTACACTTCTGTACAGAGGTAGGCATCCCCTGCGTGTCCAATCAGTGGATCATACACTCCTGTACAGAGGTAGGCATCCCCTGTGTGTCCCATCAGTGGATTGTACACACCTGTACAGAGGTAGGCATCCTGTGTGTCCGATCAGTGGATTGTACACTCCTGTACAGAGGTAGGCATCCCCTGCGTGTCCCATCAGTGGATCAAACCCTCCTGTACAGAGGTAGGCATCCCCTGTGTGTCCCATCAGTGGATTGTACACTCCTGTACAGAGGTAGGCATCCCGTGTGTCCCATCAGTGGATCGTACACTCCTGTACAGAGGTAGGCATCCCCTGTGTGTCCCATCAGTGGATTGTACACTCCTGTACAGAGGTAGGCATCCCGAGTGTCCCATCAGTGGATCGTACACTCCTGTACAGAGGTAGGCATCCCCTGTGTGTCCCATCAGTGGATCGTACACTCCTGTACAGAGGTAGGTATCCCCTGCGTGTCCCATCAGTGGATCGTACACTCCTGTACAGAGGTAGGCATCCCCTGTGTGTCCCATCAGTGGATTGTACACTCCTGTACAGAGGTAGGCATCCCCCGTGTGTCCCATCAGTGGATCGTACACTCCTGTACAGAGGTAGGCATCCCCTGCGTGTCCCATCAGTGGATCATACACTCCTGTACAGAGGTAGGCATCCCGTGTGTCCCATCAGTGGATCGTACACTCCTGTACAGAGGTAGGCATCCCGTGTGTCCCATCAGTGGATCGTACACTCCTGTACAGAGGTAGGCATCCCCTGCGTGTCCCATCAGTGGATCATACACTCCTGTACAGAGGTAGGCATCCCCTGTGTGTCCCATCAGTGGATCGTACACTCCTGTACAGAGGTAGGCATCCCGAGTGTCCCATCAGTGGATCGTACACTCCTGTACAGAGGTAGGCATCCCCTGTGTGTCCCATCAGTGGATCGTACACTCCTGTACAGAGGTAGGCATCCCCTGTGTGTCCCATCAGTGGATTGACACTCCTGTACAGAGGTAGGCATCCCCTGCGTGTCCCATCAGTGGATCGTACACTCCTGTACAGAGGTAGGCATCCCCTGTGTGTCCCATCAGTGGATTGTACACTCCTGTACAGAGGTAAACATCCCCCGCGTGTCCCATCAGTGGATCATACACTCCTGTACAGAGGTAGGCATCCCGTGTGTCCCATCAGTGGATCATACACTCCTGTACAGAGGTAGGCATCCCCTGCGTGTCCCATCAGTGGATCATACGCTCCTGTACAGAGGTAGGCATCCCCTGTGTGTCCCATCAGTGGATCGTACACTCCTGTACAGAGGTAGGCATCCCCTGCGTGTCCCATCAGTGGATCATACACTCCTGTACAGAGGTAGGCATCCCGTGTGTCCCATCAGTGGATCGTACACTCCTGTACAGAGGTAGGCATCCCCTGCGTGTCCCATCAGTGGATCGTTCACTCCTGTACAGAGGTAGGCATCCCCTGCGTGTCCCATCAGTGGATCGTACACTCCTGTACAGAGGTAGGCATCCCCTGTGTGTCCCATCAGTGGATTGTACACTCCTGTACAGAGGTAGGCATCCCCCGTGTGTCCCATCAGTGGATCGTACACTCCTGTACAGAGGTAGGCATCCCCTGCGTGTCCCATCAGTGGATCATACGCTCCTGTACAGAGGTAGGCATCCCGTGTGTCCCATCAGTGGATCGTACACTCCTGTACAGAGGTAGGCATCCCCTGTGTGTCCCATCAGTGGATCGTACACTCCTGTACAGAGGTAGGCATCCCGTGTGTCCCATCAGTGGATCGAACACTCCTGTACAGAGGTAGGCATCCCCCGTGTGTCCCATCAGTGGATCGAACACTCCTGTACAGAGGTAGGCATCCCGTGTGTCCCATCAGTGGATTGAACACTCCTGTACAGAGGTAGGCATCCCCTGTGTGTCCCATTAGTGGATTGTACACTCCTGTACAGAGGTAGGCATCCCGTGTGTCCCATCAGTGGATCGTACACTCCTGTACAGAGGTAGGCATCCCCTGTGTGTCCCATCAGTTGATCGTACACTTCTGTACAGAGGTAGGCATCCCCTGCGTGTCCAATCAGTGGATCATACACTCCTGTACAGAGGTAGGCATCCCCTGTGTGTCCCATCAGTGGATTGTACACACCTGTACAGAGGTAGGCATCCTGTGTGTCCGATCAGTGGATTGTACACTCCTGTACAGAGGTAGGCATCCCCTGCGTGTCCCATCAGTGGATCAAACCCTCCTGTACAGAGGTAGGCATCCCCTGTGTGTCCCATCAGTGGATTGTACACTCCTGTACAGAGGTAGGCATCCCGTGTGTCCCATCAGTGGATCGTACACTCCTGTACAGAGGTAGGCATCCCCTGTGTGTCCCATCAGTGGATTGTACACTCCTGTACAGAGGTAGGCATCCCGAGTGTCCCATCAGTGGATCGTACACTCCTGTACAGAGGTAGGCATCCCCTGTGTGTCCCATCAGTGGATCGTACACTCCTGTACAGAGGTAGGTATCCCCTGCGTGTCCCATCAGTGGATCGTACACTCCTGTACAGAGGTAGGCATCCCCTGTGTGTCCCATCAGTGGATTGTACACTCCTGTACAGAGGTAGGCATCCCCCGTGTGTCCCATCAGTGGATCGTACACTCCTGTACAGAGGTAGGCATCCCCTGCGTGTCCCATCAGTGGATCATACACTCCTGTACAGAGGTAGGCATCCCGTGTGTCCCATCAGTGGATCGTACACTCCTGTACAGAGGTAGGCATCCCCTGTGTGTCCCATCAGTGGATCGTACACTCCTGTACAGAGGTAGGCATCCCGTGTGTCCCATCAGTGGATCGAACACTCCTGTACAGAGGTAGGCATCCCCCGTGTGTCCCATCAGTGGATCGAACACTCCTGTACAGAGGTAGGCATCCCGTGTGTCCCATCAGTGGATTGAACCCTCCTGTACAGAGGTAGGCATCCCCTGTGTGTCCCATTAGTGGATTGTACACTCCTGTACAGAGGTAGGCATCCCGTGTGTCCCATCAGTGGATCGTACACTCCTGTACAGAGGTAGGCATCCCCTGTGTGTCCCATCAGTTGATCGTACACTTCTGTACAGAGGTAGGCATCCCCTGCGTGTCCAATCAGTGGATCATACACTCCTGTACAGAGGTAGGCATCCCCTGTGTGTCCCATCAGTGGATCGTACACTCCTGTACAGAGGTAGGCAACCCCTGTGTGTCCCATCAGTGGATTGAACACACCTGTACAGAGGTAGGCATCCCGTGTGTCCCATCAGTGGATTGTACACTCCTGTACAGAGGTAGGCATCCCCTGCGTGTCCCATCAGTGGATCAAACCCTCCTGTACAGAGGTAGGCATCCCCTGTGTGTCCCATCAGTGGATCGTACACTCCTGTACAGAGGTAGGCATCCCGTATGTCCCATCAGTGGATCGTACACTCCTGTACAGAGGTAGGCATCCCCTGTGTGTCCCATCAGTGGATCGTACACTCCTGTACAGAGGTAGGCATCCCGAGTGTCCCATCAGTGGATCGTACACTCCTGTACAGAGGTAGGCATCCCCTGTGTGTCCCATCAGTGGATCGTACACTCCTGTACAGAGGTAGGTATCCCCTGTGTGTCCCATCAGTGGATTGTACACTCCTGTACAGAGGTAGGCATCCCCTCTGTGTCCCATCAGTTGATCGTACACTTCTGTACAGAGGTAGGCATCCCCTGCGTGTCCAATCAGTGGATCATACACTCCTGTACAGAGGTAGGCATCCCGTGTGTCCCATCAGTGGATCATACACTCCTGTACAGAGGTAGGCATCCCGTGTGTCCCATCAGTGGATCGTACACTCCTGTACAGAGGTAGGCATCCCCTGTGTGTCCCATCAGTGGATCGTACACTCCTGTACAGAGGTAGGCATCCCGTGTGTCCCATCAGTGGATCGAACACTCCTGTACAGAGGTAGGCATCCCCCGTGTGTCCCATCAGTGGATCGAACACTCCTGTACAGAGGTAGGCATCCCGTGTGTCCCATCAGTGGATTGAACACTCCTGTACAGAGGTAGGCATCCCCTGTGTGTCCCATTAGTGGATTGTACACTCCTGTACAGAGGTAGGCATCCCGTGTGTCCCATCAGTGGATCGTACACTCCTGTACAGAGGTAGGCATCCCCTGTGTGTCCCATCAGTTGATCGTACACTTCTGTACAGAGGTAGGCATCCCCTGCGTGTCCAATCAGTGGATCATACACTCCTGTACAGAGGTAGGCATCCCCTGTGTGTCCCATCAGTGGATTGTACACCCCTGTACAGAGGTAGGCATCCTGTGTGTCCGATCAGTGGATTGTACACTACTGTACAGAGGTAGGCATCCCCTGCGTGTCCCATCAGTGGATCAAACCCTCCTGTACAGAGGTAGGCATCCCCTGTGTGTCCCATCAGTGGATTGTACACTCCTGTACAGAGGTAGGCATCCCGTGTGTCCCATCAGTGGATCGTACACTCCTGTACAGAGGTAGGCATCCCCTGTGTGTCCCATCAGTGGATTGTACACTCCTGTACAGAGGTAGGCATCCCGAGTGTCCCATCAGTGGATCGTACACTCCTGTACAGAGGTAGGCATCCCCTGTGTGTCCCATCAGTGGATCGTACACTCCTGTACAGAGGTAGGTATCCCCTGCGTGTCCCATCAGTGGATCGTACACTCCTGTACAGAGGTAGGCATCCCCTGTGTGTCCCATCAGTGGATTGTACACTCCTGTACAGAGGTAGGCATCCCCCGTGTGTCCCATCAGTGGATCGTACACTCCTGTACAGAGGTAGGCATCCCCTGCGTGTCCCATCAGTGGATCATACACTCCTGTACAGAGGTAGGCATCCCGTGTGTCCCATCAGTGGATCGTACACTCCTGTACAGAGGTAGGCATCCCCTGTGTGTCCCATCAGTGGATCGTACACTCCTGTACAGAGGTAGGCATCCCGTGTGTCCCATCAGTGGATCGAACACTCCTGTACAGAGGTAGGCATCCCCCGTGTGTCCCATCAGTGGATCGAACACTCCTGTACAGAGGTAGGCATCCCGTGTGTCCCATCAGTGGATTGAACACTCCTGTACAGAGGTAGGCATCCCCTGTGTGTCCCATTAGTGGATTGTACACTCCTGTACAGAGGTAGGCATCCCCTGTGTGTCCCATCAGTTGATCGTACACTTCTGTACAGAGGTAGGCATCCCCTGTGTGTCCCATCAGTGGATTGTACACTCCTGTACAGAGGTAGGCATCCCGAGTGTCCCATCAGTGGATCGTACACTCCTGTACAGAGGTAGGCATCCCCTGTGTGTCCCATCAGTGGATCGTACACTCCTGTACAGAGGTAGGTATCCCCTGCGTGTCCCATCAGTGGATCGTACACTCCTGTACAGAGGTAGGCATCCCCTGTGTGTCCCATCAGTGGATTGTACACTCCTGTACAGAGGTAGGCATCCCCCGTGTGTCCCATCAGTGGATCGTACACTCCTGTACAGAGGTAGGCATCCCCTGCGTGTCCCATCAGTGGATCATACACTCCTGTACAGAGGTAGGCATCCCGTGTGTCCCATCAGTGGATCGTACACTCCTGTACAGAGGTAGGCATCCCCTGTGTGTCCCATCAGTGGATCGTACACTCCTGTACAGAGGTAGGCATCCCGTGTGTCCCATCAGTGGATCGAACACTCCTGTACAGAGGTAGGCATCCCCCGTGTGTCCCATCAGTGGATCGAACACTCCTGTACAGAGGTAGGCATCCCGTGTGTCCCATCAGTGGATTGAACACTCCTGTACAGAGGTAGGCATCCCCTGTGTGTCCCATTAGTGGATTGTACACTCCTGTACAGAGGTAGGCATCCCGTGTGTCCCATCAGTGGATCGTACACTCCTGTACAGAGGTAGGCATCCCCTGTGTGTCCCATCAGTTGATCGTACACTTCTGTACAGAGGTAGGCATCCCCTGCGTGTCCAATCAGTGGATCATACACTCCTGTACAGAGGTAGGCATCCCCTGTGTGTCCCATCATTGGATCGTACACTCCTGTACAGAGGTAGGCAACCCCTGTGTGTCCCATCAGTGGATTGAACACACCTGTACAGAGGTAGGCATCCCGTGTGTCCCATCAGTGGATTGTACACTCCTGTACAGAGGTAGGCATCCCCTGCGTGTCCCATCAGTGGATCAAACCCTCCTGTACAGAGGTAGGCATCCCCTGTGTGTCCCATCAGTGGATCGTACACTCCTGTACAGAGGTAGGCATCCCGTATGTCCCATCAGTGGATCGTACACTCCTGTACAGAGGTAGGCATCCCCTGTGTGTCCCATCAGTGGATCGTACACTCCTGTACAGAGGTAGGCATCCCGAGTGTCCCATCAGTGGATCGTACACTCCTGTACAGAGGTAGGCATCCCCTGTGTGTCCCATCAGTGGATCGTACACTCCTGTACAGAGGTAGGTATCCCCTGTGTGTCCCATCAGTGGATTGTACACTCCTGTACAGAGGTAGGCATCCCCTCTGTGTCCCATCAGTTGATCGTACACTTCTGTACAGAGGTAGGCATCCCCTGCGTGTCCAATCAGTGGATCATACACTCCTGTACAGAGGTAGGCATCCCGTGTGTCCCATCAGTGGATCATACACTCCTGTACAGAGGTAGGCATCCCGTGTGTCCCATCAGTGGATCGTACACTCCTGTACAGAGGTAGGCATCCCGTGTGTCCCATCAGTGGATCGTACACTCCTGTACAGAGGTAGGCATCCCCTGTGTGTCCCATCAGTTGATCGTACACTTCTGTACAGAGGTAGGCATCCCCTGCGTGTCCAATCAGTGGATCATACACTCCTGTACAGAGGTAGGCATCCCCTGTGTGTCCCATCAGTGGATCATACACTCCTGTACAGAGGTAAACATCCCCTGTGTGTCCCATCATTTACTCCTGTACAAATATAGTATTCTGTGGATATCATGGATATCTTTGGTGTGAGGGTAGTCTCAAATGAATGCTAACGAGAAGTGTCAAGCATCCGCAAATACCAACTGCATGTTGTGTGGTTTTGTTCTGACTTTGATTAGATTGGAACAGTTAGATTGTTTGGATGAATTTGAAGGTACAGTGATCCCTCGCTCCAAATAATTGATGAGCATTATAGACGCTCAGCGGTTTAACAGAGGTGGTGTTGTAGGTGACAGATATTAAAAAAAACAGTATACATGCTCTGCCTACCTAACATGATCTACGTTGCACCACGTTTCACAGTTTAAAAAAAGATTAGAATAGAAGTTGTTTATGATTCATAGTGTAAAAACATATTTATCAAGTATTAATATGCACTGTCAAAAATACACACCGCATCCCTTCAGCAAATTCAGGTTAATAAAGAGGTATGAAAAACTTGGTCAATAAAAATATGAAATTTCATATAAAACATCACTAGACATGGTGATTTACAATTTAAATTGTGTTTCCTGCTCTCCAAGGCATTGTTTCATATGCAGAGATTAAGATTACCTAGTGTATTTTCTCGTAAACTAAGCTGTGCACAAGTTTCCTCCCAATCTAGCAGTGATTCAATTAAAAAGTATCCAATGATACAACTTCAAAGAATTTTTATGCAATGGTCGGAAGAAATTGTATCTGAAATTATTTTATCAGGAATAATATATTCCAATATCATGTTTATTATTTTAGTTGCAGCTTTCACCATATATATTTAAAATTATAAGGACCATAAGCATAGCACTTTGGTACAGGTGGTATGCAGGATATTTTTATGTATGCAACAATCTGACCAGTCACCATAGGGACTTCCTGCGCTACATGTATTTCGATTGTGAAAATGTTGTGTTGACATTTAACAGTCAAACTGCCTCAAATATAACTTTAGCGAGTCATGGTACAGCATTTATGATATGTGTATCCATTCTCTTGCAACTTAAGTTTGTTTCAAGGCGTCATTAGGGGTAATCTGACCATGTATGCTGTAAATAACAGTGAGTTGTGCGATCTACCGATAAATTAATAAAATATATTTCAAACATCAGTCCAGATAAACAATGAACACCTTTTTATAACCAGATATTATAATAATAGGATTCAGTTCAGATTAGTTGACTAGTATTTCCGGTGTTACATGATTCCGGCGATCAGTTGATTATGTTTTTTGAGAAGGGGGAAAAACATTGTGTCATTGGAAAACTTGAGTTTATTAAAAATGTAAGTAGGCTTTGGGAGTCATGCTTTACTGCGCGCTATAACCGAGTTAACGCTATATTGAAGAGCGCAAAAGCGAGGGACCACTGTATCCATATTCCTGGATATGTTTGTAAATGTCTTGGCTACAGTGTAGGCTATGTTTGTCCAGGGCAGGCTGCTGGATCATAAGGCGTACATCCTGCCTGCTGGCATCAGTCTGGAGAGGAGGAAACTCATGGAATGGTGAGTGATGCAAGACAATCACATTGCTGGCATCCTTGACACCCCTGGCACTCAGTGAACATTGCTGGCATCCTTGACACCCCTGGTACTCAAGTGAACATTGCTGGCGTCCTTGACACCCCTGGCACTCAGTGAACATTGCTGGCGTCCTTGACACCCCTGGCACTCAGTGAACATTGCTGGCGTCCTTGACACCCCTGGCACTCTGTGAACATTGCTGGCGTCCTTGACGTCCCTGGCACTCAGTGAACATTGCTGGCGTCCTTGACACCCCTGGCACTCAGTGAACATTGCTGGCGTCCTTGACACACCTGGCACTCAGTGAACATTGCTGGCGTCCTTGACACCCCTGGCACTCAGTGAACATTGCTGGCGTCCTTGACACCCCTGGCACTCAGTGAACATTGCTGGCGTCCTTGACGTCCCTGGCACTCAGTGAACATTGCTGGCATCCTTGACACCCCTGGCACTCAGTGAACATTGCTGGTGTCCTTGACACCCCTGGCACTCAGTGAACATTGCTGGCGTCCTTGACACCCCTGGCACTCAGTGAACATTGCTGGCGTCCTTGACACCCCTGGCACTCAGTGAACATTGCTGGCGTCCTTGACGTCCCTGGCACTCAGTGAACATTGCTGGCGTCCTTGACACCCCTGGCACTCAGTGAACATTGCTGGCGTCCTTGACACCCCTGGTACTCAAGTGAACATTGCTGGCGTCCTTGACACCCCTGGCACTCAGTGAACATTGCTAGTGTCCTTGACACCCCTGGCACTCAGTGAACATTGCTGGCGTCCTTGACACCCCTGGCACTCAGTGAACATTGCTGGCATCCTTGACACCCCTGCCACTCAGTGAACATTGCTGGCGTCCTTGAAGTCACTGTATTGGCCCTTTAGTAGTGATGTGTATTGTAAAGACAAATTGTGTAGGCTGTTTGGTAGGGATGGGTATTCTCTAGACACATTGTGTAGGTCCTTTTGTAGGGATGGGTATTGTCAAGACACATTGTGTCCGCTCTATGGTGGGGATGAATATTGTCAAGACACATTGTGTCAGCTAATGGAGCTGAAAACCTCTGCATGGTACATGACCCATTATGTTGACTGCAGGAATGCTGGGGGCAGCTGTCTGGGAGGTCTTCAGGTCATGGTGGCATCCACTAACGTCAAGTTCCAGGATGCTTGGCGGTCAATACTGACCATCTCCAGGTGCCACCTGGTCAACAGACTGCCTGTTAAGAACAAAACAGGTAGGGATTAAGTTACTAACAGAACATTGTGGAATTTGAAGAAATGGCACAACCATTCTCAAAACTATTTTCTTGAAGTAGGGCCAATGTGTCAGCTGAATATTGAGAGTTGATGTATGTTATGTTGTAATTGTTTCTATTTCACTAAGAACTGTGATTATTTCAACTTGCTGACAATGACACATTCATACAGCACTTTTTTTGGAGAGTTACCTCCCCTGTATCATGGAAAACATTGCCTGTTCTTATAGCAATCTCATGAAAATCAGATCTTGGTTTGTGCTACTGCTAAACAAAGATCTGAGGACATCACATTGCGGGCCATGTCAGAACAACCTTTCATCTGACCAATCAGGGCATCGCTTATCAGATCATCATCAGAATCTGTTGGATAATGGATGCACTAGAGCTTCATTCAGACCATTAAACGAAATGTAGGGTGCACAGTTGCTGTTCCTCACATGATTGTTTTGAATCGGGTGATAGAGAAGTGCGTATTTAACTGTGCATTGAGGCTGCACATGAAGGACACAAATCAGGCAGTGTGTTTCTGCTGCAGGAAGGACATTGACATCTTCAAAATGGAGGAAAGTCTCATGTGACTAACTGCTATGGAAAACTTGAAGCTCATAAAATGATGAATTGATTGTTTTGAAGTTGAAAGTATTTCATCTATACTTTGCAGTGATTAATTGGCTTTTGGGGGATGGTAACAAAAATTATGGCAAACAGGATTTTGCCTTTGAAAAGTGTTTGAATTTTGACCAGAAATATCTGTATGAACCAGTTCTGTCATCTGAAGTAAGATGAAGCGTCAGCATTGTAAATTACCCACTGTAACAAGTTACAACACCCCCACAAATGACGATAAAACAGACATTAGGGATGAGTTCATCTCTAGCCATGCTGTAATGTGTCCATCTGTTTCAGAAGATTCAGTGAATGTTATTGTCACTGATTCCGGCTGTCCATCATCAGTACTTCACCAAGCCAAGCAGCTCAAAATACCCCTGGTCTCCACGGAGTGGGTGATTCAGTGCCTTATAAACGGACACTTGTTAGGCTACACGTCCCATCCCCAGTACACACATGACTATCAGGAGGCCTAACACACCTGGGAATCACACTGCCCACAGGTGACAGGGAAGAGTTTGAATATGCAGCCACAATGTTGTGAGAGAACGGTGTGTAAACTGGTAGTGGGACTATACACCGATGCATTGGTGGATTGAGACTTTTTACTTCTCGATACAAGTATCAAAGTCGCACACTTAGTAAAAGGTATTGATTCTAACTTTAAATGTATTCTTTAATAAATGTTACACCAAACACTAACTGCTAGCAAAAATGAGTAGTGAAAATGCAGATATTTTCATCCATTGCGCCATTACATGATACTGCCAGCAGTAAATCGTTGTGCTAGGTATTTGGCCATCCTGTCCATGAAAAAGGTGGCTTACACACCAATGATATGAACACGTGCAAATATCGTGATACGTATTGGATAGTGAGCAAGGTATCGTGATACGTATTGGATCCTACAGTTGGTGTATTGTCCCACCCTTAGTGCAAACTGTTAACCGTCAACCGTCTGTTATCATACAGAACATGGAATCTCTAAATGATAAAATCATGGGATTAATAATATATTTGCATACAGAGGATGAATGATTTATAGTAATATGAAAAATTGATGTTAAATGTACAGGGGTGAAAAAGTATATCTAGTTGTACATGAAAACTATTTTGACAACAATCAATTGAGTGTGCAGTGCACAGTGCAGAAGAACCATGTGAATAATAGAAATGAAATACATGGGGAAGTTTTGGGTGTGGATGTCATTCTTATGTCAGTAGATGACTGCCACAGTCTACTGCTGATAGATGTCTGGAACTAACTCCTGTTCATGGCAATAAAATAAAGCAATGCTTCTAGTGTCCACTTACTTTCACAGCTTTGTGTATGAGATTGAGCAGGAGCAACAAATGGGCCCCGGTCTAGCTCACTGAGTTGATGTCAGTAGTAAGGGGCAACAAATGGCCCCGGTCTAGATCTATGACACACCAGGATCTTGCTGATGGCCACATTACCGCAAAAGAAAATATTTATTCAGCAGCACTCCTTTCTACGGAAGCCTTTTAGGGCCATTTGTTTTTTTCTTGGAATATCAAGATACTAAGTTGAAATTTAAAGATACTATCTTGAAAATTTCAACTTAGTATGTATCTTGTAATTTCAAGATCATAACTTGAAATTTCAACTTAGTATATCTTGAAATTTCAACTTAGTATCTTGAAATGTCAAGATAGTATAAAAAAACACCAAATGGCCCTAAAAGGCTTCTGTACCTTTCACAAAGTCTTGATCTTAGATAGTGATCTTACTTCCTTAACATTGCTAAATAACATGTTGCGGTTTCTACACTATTTAAGGCAAGTGTGGCAACATATTTCAGGAGGAAAACTTGACAAACAAATATGTATAGAATGTATTGAAAACTTCAGTGACATTGACATGGCTGGAAATTTGGCTCTACCCTATCATGTACTGCGATGTCATGTCCACTGCATTAAAATGCTTAGACATTTGAACATAACATTGCAAAGATTGCTTTATTTTCTCTATGGGGGCACTGGTGGCCTAGTCTTCTGTCTAAGGTCCCGCAAATAGTTGCGCGTGCTTTGGGCATGTGAGAAATCTATGATTGTGGGTTCGAATTCCGGTTCGCCCCAATTATGTCTTTAGGTTTGTCAGCACCATACCCCTGCTGGTGGGATTCACTAAGGTGGTTGATGTCTGAGACTGGCATCACTTAGGGCTTTCATCCTCACTTTGATCTGACACGCTGTGATGGAACTGGAATACTGTTCAAAGCTGTGTTAAACCCAACTCTCACTCACTCTACAAGTACAGTAAACTACGGTTATAACGAACTCAAAGGGACTACTTTTTTTAGTTCGTTATAACCGTAGTTCGTTATAAGCATATATACAGCATAACTACAGCAAATAGTCACCTTCAGTGAATATGATTCTCCTGGTTTGTGCATGTGTTAGCAGAAGTGTACAGGATATCTGCCACAAGATATTTTTGTGTCTTCTTTAAGTGCTTCAGGTATTAGGATGAAAATTTTGGTTTGGGTACATGATGCAAACATATATATATATATGCAGATTAAAATGGATCCTCACTGAAACTTGAATTCACCCTTTCAACCGACTGAAAAAGTATTAATCATTGCTGCTTTAACCAAAGAGTTCGCGTTTGTTTGGTGTCATGGTAGAATGGAGATAACTTTTGTGTGTTTTCATTTTAGAGGTTCAAACTTTGATTTGATACCTATTGCTGTTGCGTTTGGGTTTAAATGAAATTAACATTGAAATCTAAATTGTAAATACACTTGGTTCGTCTCCAAGTTGTATTGCTCTAAACAATGAAGCGATGGGAGGTCATGTTGCTTCAACTGGCCCACTGATGCCACGTGCATGCATTCTACACATCAGGCCACAAGATGTTCATTTTAACAATTTCTTACAAATATTTTATTTTTAATCATTTTGCTTTTATTTTAAACATACTGTTCAGGGCATCTGTGTATGTTTAGTGTCGATGGATGTGATCCTGAATGTATTTAGTGTCTTCATGAACTAAGGATGACTAAAGAAAGAAGGGGACACATGTCTTGGTCTGGAGGTACCTGGGCCCAGTATCATCATGTGAGGTGGCGTGTTTGGTGGTGAGGTGGACAGGAAAATCTAAATAATTTATGCTGGCCTAGTGTGTTGACAATGCCTTGTTCTTGTTAGCTTTATATAGGCAGTAGAGTTGTACAGCACGAACACAATGAGCTTGGGGAATTTATCAGTGGCAGCATTAAGGTCTCATGCAGTTCCCTGTTTTGACTTCTACCATAGGTTCCCATATTTGTAAGTGAACAAATGACTTGTGTGTTTGTGATGGTGCCATGCAAACACCTCATCACTATTTGATGGTGGTTAATGGAAACATGCTCAATAAATTTCTTATGAATATGGAAAGGGTTTTGTTGAATTTGTTTAAAGAAGAAAATAGGTATTTGTATTTTCTATGAGATGGTATTGTCTGAGGACATAATTTGTAATTAGAAGGTATTTCTAATAATTATCCTGCCATAGTAATAACATAGTCACTTTGTATGTCACTGGAAATATAAGTTTTACATAGACATAACAAAGATAATGTTTTAGTTGAACTTAGTTTCTTTTATCAGTATTTCACAAAGTGTTGTTTCTTTCAAACATGTTCTGTACCAGTTCAGTCCTGGAACGATGAACAAGGTTAACGTAACGATAATAATGCAAGTTGTCAGGCCACACCATCTCAGTTTCTGAAATCATGAATTTAATTTCCGTGCATTAAATAAGATTATTATTCTTGTATGCACAATGTTTCAGTGGTAAGTTGTCAGTCATTGGAAGGAAACAGTGATTTTTAAAGTTGATTATTTTCATTTATGTGGGTTGTTGGATCTGTAAAGCCACTTGTTTCTAAAAGTATCTTCACTTCGTGCTTTCCTCCCACATTAAGCTGACACTTAAACATACTTCCATGACATAACTGGAATGCTGTTCAAAGCCGTGTTCAACCCAACTCATTCGCTCTAGAATATCACCTTGATGATTGAATATGATCCTTCAGGTTTGTGCATGGGTCAGAAATGTACAGATTCATATCTTCTAGTCTTCCTTTTTCTCCTGTCAGTGAGAAAAGATTCAGGTGGCTTACTGCCTGGATATTATGGGAGTGTTGCTAAAAGCAGGGTAAAACCCAGCTCACTCGCTTACTGTCAGCAGAGACACCTCATCATATTTTGGGGTTCCATTGTTTTTGTATGTAATTATTAGCTTATTTCATTGCATATTGTTATTACAAATCCTTTTGTAAATAAATGTCCAAATATATACCTTTTCTAATGTTGTTTTTCAACTGCCAAGTTAAAAAAGGTACATATGCCGTAAGAAACATTTTCTTCATATGTCCTTATCATGCTTCTTAGAGGTTAGTGGATGTAACCAACTCAACAGTTACGTCTTGTGTTCTTACCTGGGGGACCAAGTGCTTCCACCTTTGGTCCTGCTTACTGCCTCATTGTTTGCTTGCAATATGTTTTACAATCGTCTATCCAACACCTCAACATAGCAACTTTGCAGATTTTAATACTTAAATGAGTTGACACACAAATGCTTGACCAAAATTATATTTGAGAAAAGAGGAATAGCCAATTAAAAAAGACAGACGAAATCGTTACCTGGTTGAATGTAAACAGCATTTTCTCAGAAAATGTCAGAATTGAATTTAAACTGATTGGGAATTGTTGCCTTCTAACAGTAGTCCTCGTGTGGGAAGAACATGACAGTATCAATGGTAAGCATCAGGGATGATTAGGTTAGGAAACTCACCCTGACACAGGCTTTGCTGTCAAGGTTATGGAATTTGTCCTGGTGAGGTCTATTTACGAAGCTGACTTAATAGCGCTAGGATTGGTGTTAAAGATGTCGATGAGAAAACAATCTTAGCAAGTCTATTATCGAAGCTGACGTAGAATTAAGTTATCTCAAGAGTGAATGAGTGAGTGAGTTGGGTTTAACGCCGCTTTTAACAGTATTCCAGTTATATCGTGGGTGTCAGCTTAATGTGAGAGGAAAGCCCAAAGTGATGCAGGTCTCAGGAGTTTACCACTTCAGTTAAACCCACGAGCACGGGTATGGTGCTGACAAACCTAGAAACTGAACGAACCGGGATTCGAACCCACAAAGCAGGCATGCCCAAGGGATGCAACTGTGCACAGCGAATCCCGGCACCTTAGATGACTGGGCCAACCGTGCCCCCTAAGTTTATGACAAAAACTAAGACATGGTCGGACCTGTCTTAGGAGTTTATGACCCAGTGCTAGTTCTGACCATATATCTTGCAGCTGCTATTTTATGCGTTTCAAGCCCCTGTGTCTGATCCTTTAGACCCTTTTATCTTGAACTCAGAAGCTCCGACGTTCATACAGTTCGGCCCTAACTTTATTAATGTTCATTCTCCAATGAACTCCCACAAAGTGAAACTAAATTCTTAACTACCTTGTCGTGTTTGTTGTTTAATGCCGCACTCAGCAATAGACCAGCTCTATGACAGGTCTGTAAATAGTCGAGTCTGGACCAGACAATATTTTAAATTCAATACAAATGAAAATGATATACTAACTGTTTTTGAATGAAAAGATTCTAAGGAAAATTACAAATTCAATAATATGTGACAAAGAATGAATTCCTGGCAGTCAACCTCATCTGCGAGCAGAGCATTTGTCCTCCTTATCTCAAAATATAAGATGATGGTTGGAATGACTTATCATACATGTAGCAGACTCTATGACTCAATGATGCGGTCAACTCTTAACTATGGTGCTTGTATATAGAGAATGACGAAACATTCATGTGTTTAAGCCATACAGAATTGAGCGGCACTTTTCTTCCTACGTCTCTGGAAATACCAAAAACGCTCCTGGTGTTTACATTGGACAGTTCCCCGGGGTTGTACAATACTAGGGGTGTATTGCTATACCGTATGTATACGCGACTACGCAATATGGACGAACATCGCCTGACCCTGTGGTCACATGATTGGGCAACTCAAAGCAAAAAAACAAGTAGACAACACGGTTTTACAAGATGCTTCGTCATTTGAATGTTCAACATTTCATCCCGCTTAAAAGACTACTATAAACATGATAAAAAGAAGTATTATGAGGAAAGTAAAAGACAAGATTTTAGGTGGAATCAGGAATTACTCCAGTCGTATGCGAGAAGGGGGTTCGGAGGAAACAAACCCCCCAAAAAACAAAAACACAAACCACTACCCCCCACCCCCCCAAAAAAAACCAAAACAAACAACAACAAAAACAAACAGATCGCTACGTCAATCTGTTCCTGGATCAAAGAAAATGGTTTGACTGCTCAGACCTTTACTTCCAAGTCTACTTTAACTGCATTGAAAGAGCTCAGCTGTTCACCTCCTGTGAACATGTTTTGGATGACCAATATAAGTGATGTGGATGAGGTAAGTTGTATCCTTCCTCCCCCTTGTCATGCTATGCCACTGCCATAAGGTTGCATAAATGTAAGCAGTGATGAATGCGGGAGTGGCCATTTTACTGTCTTAATAAATTGTTCAACAATGATAAACGTTAACGAATGGAAAAGAACAGATCTTCATTAGTATTTTGAAACCTAAACTTCATTCAAAAGTAGTCTTTTTAACTATCCGGCTAAACGCCTTAGTATTGTTCTCTTCATCTTCTCAAGACAAGGGCATTACAACCCTTGCCGAATCAGGCTGGAATTTCGTGGCTCGATGGTAGCGCCACCAGAAGCTGTCTTACGTCCCTTCTGTGTCCCTCCTATTGACCAGGTAGTTTCCATCTCTCATATCACTTGCTTTTGCTTCCAACAAAATGTTGGCGACTAAGTGAAGACGATCTGATCGATAATCAAGATTGATATTGTAATAAAACAGGTCTTACCCCGCAAAGTGCATCAAATCATTCGAGCTACATGATTAAAAACATGAAAAAGTTTGGAAAATATCTGTTGACGAGTTGGCGGTGCACATGTCTTGCAAATCCTCCAATCGACCGAAATCTGCACGACAGTTTACGGCACTGAAGATGCTTTTCTGTATCTTCTCCTTTTGAACATCACTTAATAAAACGGTAAAAGTGTTTGTCCCAGCAATTTTACCAATTTCACAACCATTTGTGCCTTCAGATTACATATTTATGATAAGTTGTTTCTGGTAAGGGGTCACATATTTGCCTCTTCACCCCATATCACTGAAGCAGACGTCATAACTACTAAATAACTACTTGAATATAAACTAACTACATCCAAACTGACTAACTTCGTACCATTTTCAACTGAGGCGGGAAGTTGGTTCAGAAAATCAATGGTATCTTTTATGTAGGTTTTGACATGTTTATTGATTGGTTTTAGCACTTTATCCATAAGGTCGCTGTTTCTGTGGGTGGTACATTTTGGTCCAGCAATTATGGTCGTAATTCTAAATCATTTACGGGGATATATCTGTATTAACTTTCTGACTATTTATATTAGTCTCGCATAATTCCTGTAAAGAGTGACTGGTTACAAGTTTTAGCTCAATAGTTGTATGTGTATATTATTTCATTTATATTGTAACGAGGTGAGACTCAAATAAACAATCTGTCTGTCTTTCAACGGAAACAATACAGTGGTGCGCGTGATGTGATATTTGCACTATCGCACGTGCGATTTTTACGCTCCGCCCACTCATGAATATTGTAGACTTAAGACCATTGTAGGTTTAAAGGCACAACATCTGTACGTCTAACTATGGGTAATGAACTAAATTTTTTACATTTCAAATTAAAACATAAAATGTGCCTGCCCGCCGGGTCAAAAGTAATTAAATCGACGCTTAATTTGTGATGCAATTAGTTGACTGCAATAAGAATTAGTATAATTCAATTTCCAAGAATACCATAGCTGTTATCAGAAAAAAAAAACATTATCTCAAGATAGCGAGGTATTATTACCAGGTATAAGTGGTAGGTGTTGAACAAGGCTTACACTGAGGAGACAATATACAAAACAAAGTTAATTTCAGTCTTTTTACAGTTAAAACCTACTTACAAAACCAAATAAATTTGCAAAAGGCTATATATTGCTCATAACACAGTTCAGTGTATAAGGCAATAGTCTATAGGCTAACTTAAATCATGTTTTTTTTAAAATTTGATTTGTTTCATTGTTCCCTTTGTTCATGTTAGGAATCATTCAGAAAGTTTATTTCCATTGACTACTGAGCAGAAAGTCTGTCTACATGACACTTTTTATGGATAACAACTTATCTTATTCTGTGTCACGACGTATCAGAGCGACTTCTTGCCCTTTCAACAGGTGAAAACTGTGGAAGACTGTCGGTTGTAATGAATCAGTCATGAGTTACGTCCCTTGTCGAAAAAGCACTTGGTAAGTTATGATACGACGATGTGTGAACGTATTCGGTGATAATATTCGCACCACATGTTATCCGTTTGCCTTAGGGCTTTTATAAGGAATGATGAACGTGTTCAACGTATCTCTAGTATATTTTCTCGTTTGCAACGTTTTTCAGACGCAATATACGCGTACTAATCTTACTGTCCTGTTTTCGATAGGCGCTCCCGTATGATTGTAGATAAGTTGTTAATCTTTTAATAGTAAGAATCACTCCCATTTGTTGATTATGTTAGATGAAAGCTTAAGGTTTCCTGAAGTGGCAATTATATTCATACAAATGTCATTGAAAATGACTTGACAGGATAAAAACGAGATTTTGATCATGTTAATCATACTTTATATGTAGACTTAATAAAAAGTTAAAATTGAAAAAAAGAGCAGGATATCAAGAATAGTATATTAACACTGAAGTATCTAGACTCTGTTTTCTATTCAATATTTGCTACAAAGTATAATTTCCAAAACATTGATCTTTGATATAGATTCAATCAAAGATTCCATACTAATCTTTTATTTTAATATAAACTGACACTTTTTTACACAAATCAAAGGTGATGCGGAAGTCCCACTCTAATTCAACCATGTTGCTTGTAGTTTAGCATTGTTTAGTGATGCTAGACACTGACTATATACCGATATAGTCTTTGTTCTACCTTAGTGTGCACACTGTATATGTCCTCTGCAACATTGTTGCAAGGCCAACATGTGATAAGGTACTGTGACTTCCTGGTAATTATAAGAGAATAACCAAATCCCTGCAAGGAATCGCGGGTTATTTAGCCCTTGGTGTGGGACAAAATTCATTTGTGAGTGAGGCATAATCTGCAATCCTGAGTTTTGAGTTGGTTATTCTATGTGTAACGCGGAGTTTGGTAAAGGAATCAGAAATGCAGGTCGAAATTCTCAAGATGACAGTTTCATAGCAGATGGCATTAGCTATAAACATTGATGAAAGGCCTGTGGATATATATATATAAATATATACACCGTTGAGATATGCAACATACCCAGTCGTGGGTTCTAGGGGTGGCCACACCCCTCTTTTTTACATCTTATGTCATTGTGGATGTACATTGCCTACCATGTAACATGTTGATTGGGTGTTAAAGCAAAATTGATAGTGGTTTATACACATAACATGCACAAGAAGATGTGTTGTAATGTACATACTGACAAACACAGGTTATCTATAGTGAAGACGATTACATTTATCCATAGCACACTGCAATGTATATAATAACTCTGTATAATGTATAAAATACCTATTCTAATCACTCACCTCATCATATATACATTCATTCATACATGCTAAGTTAGGTGCAGTCACATAAGCCCCTGTCACTGAATAAAAGGAGCTGGGGTAAGACAATAGAGACCCAGTGAAACAAGCGCAATGCCGACTGTGCTGTTGTAATAGTACAACACGTTACATTGGATGGAACTACAGTGCTGGAACTAAGGCCGAAGAAATGAAATAGAAGCTGAAATTAACATACCGTATATCGCCGTCTATAAAGAGACCCTACGTATGAGGCGACCCCCCTGTACAAGACTTCAAAATCGATGCTAATTTATATACCCCATCTGTAAAGCAAATTGGAATGAAGCATGTCACTAGTGTGTACACCATGTACACAATCCCTACATTTGCAATAAAAACATGTTTGTCTTCCCCAGAAAGAAATACATCGTATCCCTTCAGTGAATTCAGGGAAACGAACACATCATAACAATTAAAGTTGGTTAATACAAATTTGAGATAAAAAAGACACTAGACATGATGATTTACCTAATAAATTGTATTTCCTTTTCTGATAGGCATTGTTTTATATGCAGAGATTAAGATTACTGTTTGTATTTTCTCGTAAACTAAGCCGGAAGTAGCAGTCAGCTGTTCACACGTTTCTCTGAATCTTTCGGTGATTTGGTTAAAAATTAAAAGAAAACTTTAAAGAATTTTGATACAGTGATCTTAAGAATTGTATCTGAAACTATTGTTTTCAGGAATAATTTATTCCATGTTATTTTAGTCGAGCTTTACTATATATATTTGAAATAAATTAATAACCATAACCTGATCGCTATTGCCGTATAAGACGACGCCCTCTTGAAAGCCCCCTAATTCTAGGTAAGAAAAACTCACCTTATAAACAGCCATAAACGGTACACTTGATAATATATGCGTAACGAGTAGTAACAAACTTCCTTGCATAATTAATCTAGAGTTACGTTCCTTGTCCTTATCACACAGACTATGCTGAAATTAACTCCCTTTGTCTGTCAAGGATCAAGCTCCTTCCCAGCGTGTGGCACCTTTGTTACACTCTGGGTAACATCGCTGCCATCAGTGTGGGCAAGGCCATGACAAGATTCTTGAAATTTGCCCTCTAACCCCAAATATAGACATATTATATTTTTGTTTATGTCTTTGGGAATGCCATCATAGTGAATTTTGTAAATGTTTACCATTTTGTTTGTTCGATCAGATTGGTTCTAGATTGCAGACTAACGGAAAATCACCCAACTTGCCCTTTACATTCTTACAATACCATTTACATCATAGTTGAAATGAAATAGAAATTCAGATTGACAAACAAAGAAAATAACTGAGCTGTGATAAAAGTATTTGGCGTCATGGCAGCCATCACTTGTTTGTGAATATAACGTTCAGTCGGTTGCGAGTTAAACTCCAAGCATGGTTGTGGCCACCTATCGCATTGGGGAGCTTTGACTGGTGGCAGTGATAGTATAGAGAACTCCGTGAATGGGCTATTGCTATGAGGGGCCTGGTCAAGGATAACAACACCAGCAGACGATGGTGCTAAAGATGGCAACCTAGTTGTATTTTCTTCTTATTCCCATCCCCCTCCTACAGGTAATGTTTGTGAAGACATTCAGGGATCCATTCCTCCCTCACAAATCTGTGATCCAACTAAAAAAACCTAGTGTGTAACATCCACATATGACAGTAAAACTTCAGCTCCATGACCCCTGCATGATATTTTAAGGAAATCATAATCCATGGCTAGAAATAGTAAAATGTCATTTATGCATTGTTAGGGTTAGGTTGCCGTAACCCAGGCAAAATTTGAAGTAGGGGTCATGGGCAGAGTCCTTTTCCATGTGACATCTAAAAGGATTGTGGAAAACAACTATCAGCTTGTCTTTTGCTATCAGTGTACACAATCTTTCTCAAAAGCTGAAAAAGAGGAAATGGTTCTTGGTCACGTTTGGCTTGTCATGATAAATCCTGGTTTCAAGTCACTTTTATTGCCAATCAAATAAATATTTTTCAAATTTCCTGCAGCATATAAAACAGGCTATGTTGTTTATTCTGAACAACTGATATAGTATTGAACATCTGAGGTCAATGTGTTCTGGCTGTGTTTGTTGGTATTCTTGGGGTTGGGGGTGGGGGGGGGGGGCGGGGGGGGGGGGGGGGGATGAAAAGTGTTCCTCTCTCATCTCTTTTGTTTTCAGTAGCAAAGAGTGAAGTTCCCCTACCATTATAATTTTTTGGCAGCCAAAGGTTGCATGTACCTTGATACTACAAAGTACTACAGTATGATTCATATCATGACCTTTTATCAAAACGTTCCTTGTTGGTCAGACAGAAATATCCTTTACTTAAGGGTGTACTAGGATCCAGCATGTTTGATGCGAGTCATTCAGACACTGCCTGATGTCTGTTCACTCCATGGACTAGAACCATTTGACAGTTAATGATTACACTTATTACAAAGTCACAATGTCTCAGTTGACACAAAGCACTAATTACAACATCTATGTACCATCAAGCACAGTCCATCTTCGAGAACATACTGTTCTCTTTATTATATAAATACAGTAAGTTTGTTTGAAATATTACTGTATGATTATGAGGGCTGATTTTAAGTCCTAATTGCTTTCCCTTTCTGTGTGATGAAGACTTTATACCAAACACTGGAGAAAAAACCAGTGTGACAGTTTTTACCTGGATGTCTTTGAAAGAAAAACATATTTGGGTACAAAACACCTTGAAAGTGTGAACATCAACCTCTGCTAACTATGGTTTTGAATCCTTGGGTACTAGCACTGAAGGAGTGGTGATAAATTTTGATATTTATGTACATATTAATTTCATATATATAAGAAATTGATTTTCTTTCCCTGTTTACACTACTTGGATACATGATACCATAGCTACTTCCACAACTTGTAAGCTTCAATCAGACTTCAGATGACTTCTATTGCTTTTATTTACACAGACCTCAAGTCCAGTGACAGATTCTAGCACCAGACTTGACACAGTGTACCTGGAAGTGGAGATTCACGTGATATGTGTCCCACCTTGCTGTCATGGAGAGTCTGGCTGAGGAGATATGGCTGAAGGTTACTGTTGTCCGCAAAGTAGCATCGTCGCAGATTGTCCGAGCTGATGGAGAATCATTTTGTAGTCCAGATACAGAAGTATGTAACTAACCTAATTAAATACCGCAGTGAGTGAATGTTAGTTTATGTGCAAACAAAATAACTCCTACAAAGATTCCTCTACTTGGCATTTTGAGCAGTAGTAGTCTCCATTACCATGATTTCCACATGCTTGGGAAGGTCTTCAGCAACCCATGCTTGTTGTAAGAGGCGACTGTGCTTGTTGTAAGAGGCGACTTACAGGATCCTGTGGTCAGGCTCGCTGACTTGGTTGATACAGATCATAGTATCCTAGTTGCTTAGATTGATGCTCTTGATGTCAATCACTGGATCGTCTGGTACAGACCTCCATCATATAGCTGGAATATTGCTGAGTGCGGCGTTAAACAACAAACAAGCATGCTTGTGAGAAGGGCTGTGTACAACCTGGTAGATTGCTTTTCCTGGACCTTTGGCATACCTGGTTCAGACTAGATTATTCACAGTTATTTGTACAACTATTTAGCTGGAATACTGTGGCATAAAGCAACATTCACTCTCTGACATTCTCAGTAATGATGTCCTCAGCAGGCCTGACTTAGGGAGGATGTTCATCTCAGTACATCAGCCAGTGTCAGGGATCATTGTTCAGTACAATGAAGGTGTTTATTAGCTGAGGGTAAAATGGAAGCATGGTATCTACTGCAGATATACAAGATTTATGCATCCATTTGCATCTATGTACCAGTTCATAACAACTTTTATAAACCTCCTCTATGTTTTGTTATTTAAAGTTAGATATCCCTATAACATGTTTTGATGGCATCGTAAGACACATAAGTGTAGGCATGAAATGAAACACTTGTGGTATACCTTATAAACAAAGATCAGAATGAGTTTAGTCTTTGATGCAGATATGAGTAGTTTCCAGAAGCAACGTTTTGTCAAGCATACCAGGTGTTGTTGTGATATATTTCTTTTACTTCTGTTTCCACATACCTTGAGATTTCTCTATTACTTCCGTGTCTTACAGACTGAGGACAAACCAGTGTTAATGAAAGTTGGAGAGAAGAAAAATGTGTATGGTTCAAGGCCACAAGGGGGAGATAATTCACACTCATCTCATCAGTGTTCAAAATTCGTTCCAAATGAATCATTGTCCACGGTGCTGATTCTTTCTAATGATGTGGAGATCCACTTTTCAAAGTCAGTGGTTAATTGGAGTGATGCTTTTATTTCACCAGAAAAGATATGTGTTGCAGCTAATGTTGTTTCTATGAGGAAT
Organism: Haliotis rufescens; assembly: GCF_023055435.1. Lineage (NCBI taxonomy): Eukaryota > Metazoa > Mollusca > Gastropoda > Lepetellida > Haliotidae > Haliotis > Haliotis rufescens. The sequence goes on along the minus strand of NW_025963779.1, from coordinate 49,958,228 downwards.
AAACTCACAGCAAGAAGGAACACCTCTGACTTATATACTAACATCACTCCCAAACTAGAAAGTCATCACCCTGAAGCCATGCCCCAGAATGTGAGTTCATCATGCGCTGGCCCCAGTGGTCAGGTTCCACAGGTTGGGTCCTCAGTTAAGCAGGATGAAGTGAACAAAATAGCTGATGCCTCGAGGATGGCTGGTATTGAATTTTGTGAATCAGTTTCATCAGCATTTTCCAATACTGCGGCTTATTTGTCAACACCTTCCAATACAAGTGTGGTGAAGCCAGCTGAGGTAGAACGTAGTTGTCAACTATATGTTGGTGAAAACACCTTGATGTCAGCACCCTGGGAATACACACCATGGCCAAGTGGGGATGCAGAACGTCAAGACCACTCTGAAACTGATGACTGTGAAGATTTTAAAGATACCAGCTTGAAACCTGTAAGAATTAATGGGGTATCTCAAGCACACAAATGGTTTAAGAGAATTAAGAGAAGTATCATCTTAAAAAAGAAAGGGTTACACAGAAGACACAGTTGTTCAGACTGCAAAATTGTCTTCCCTTTGCAGAGACTGTATTTGAGGCACAAAGAGGAAAACATGATGAAGAAGCTTGAATGTGACCTGTGTGAGAAGATGTTTGTGTCTCCGTGTCGGCTGAAACAACATTATCATGGACATTATAAGGAACAGGGCAACAATGTGATGTGTCTTCTTTGTAAAAAATGTTTTTCTTCCAGGATGACATTCCTGAAACACAGATGTCAAAGAAGACATATATGTAGAATCTGTCATGAAAGTTTTGCCAATCAAACCCTTATGAACGGACACATAGAAGTATCTCATGATGGAGGGTACAGATGTTATACATGTGCCAAGATATTTTCTTGTGAGGTGAATCTACACAGACATCAAAAGAGTTGTGCAAGGTCGGTACAGGCTCAGAAGCTAGCAGATGGTGTTTACCAGTGTCTTATTTGTGGAATGACATATCAGAGCATATCATTGTTTGTGAAACACAGAAAAAACATCACTACAGACAACTTAGTCAAGTGTAGCATATGTGCACAGACATTCACTAGTGATTGTCAGCTATCGCAGCATACCGGTGAACATGGGGTAAACATCAGGGCCAAGACTTGCCGAGACCAGACACAGCTACTGAGACTCCAGCATGAGATCAGTAAGGGTGGGTTACCTGACACAGCATTCAAATGTGAGTCATGCCATCTGCAGTTTCACAGCAAATGTGGCCTGAGAAGACACACCACACTGAGAAATTGTCCCAAAGAGGGTGGGAAGGATATAGGGAATAAAATAGAACCTTATTTTTGTGAAAATTGTAACAAAGTATATTCAACAAAAACAAGCATATTCCGTCATAAAGTTTCCAAGAAGTGGTGTAGATATTATTGCTGCAACACTTGTTCCAAACATTTTTCAAGCCAAAAGCTGCTTGAGAGTCACACCATGACCCACTTGGAACAGACCGAGGATGGAGGGTACCACTGCTCGGTCTGTGACAAGACCTACAGCAGGAGAACCAGCTACCTGAAGCATAAGAGACGTGCCCAGTGTGATCTGACACATTTCCTCAAGTGCAAGCTTTGTTTCAAAGTGTATGCTAGTGGTAAGGCACTTAATACACATCACAAAGTATCTCACCCTAATGGAGCAATTTTCTGTTGTAACATTTGTGATAGGTATTTTTCTTCTTCAAAAGCTCTTGTCAAACATGAAGCATTGAGGAGATGTACGAAGCCGAGAGTTTCGGGGGCAAGTGGTGAGGGGACCCAGTCCATGCAGTGTGAGACTTGCGGGAAGATCTACTCCAACCAGTCCAACCTCAACCGACACAGGTTGAAACACTCTGGAGAACGGCCATATTCCTGCTTGGAGTGTGGACTGAAGTTTGCTGATAAGTTTATTCTGAAGAATCATGTGCATAACATTCATGTAGGCACTCGACCATTCTTGTGCCAAGTGTGTGGGAAGAGGTTCAAGACTCGTACCCACGTGGAGCGTCACTCCCGGGGGCACACTGACTTCAGACTGCCCTGCACGATGTGTAACAAACGGTACAAACATGCTCAGGACTTGAACAAACATCAGAAGAAGGCACATGATTCTTCCTTGCAAAGTCTTGCATGATGTGGATGCTGAAGTATTTTATGCATCAGCTAAAAACTGATGGACATTTTATTTTACTTTATACTTCATGCAATTCAGTTTGCAGTGTAATAAACCTTGGAAGATCTGCTTACTACATCTATTTCACTCATTCAGATGCTATTGCACATAAGAAATTATGATTATGTAAAAAAAAAACCAACATATTTTGTCACACACTGCCAGTATTAATTAATAGCACTCCAAAGTATGACCTCATCATATTTTCAGTCTATTCATATTATGCCATAGTGGTCAAAGCGGTAGTGAGCTGAGAATCATTATCAAAGTGTCACGCGTTGTGTAAGGGTAAGAATCCTAGAACTGTAAAACAAAGTGCCTGGGACTTTACAGATATAATCCGTGAATATTGTAATGACTGCCTCCGTGGTCTCGTGGTAGAGTGTCCACCCTGAGAGCGGAAGTTCTGGGGTTCGACCCACGGCCGCATCATACCAAAAGGTGTTAAAAGATGGTACTTGTTGGTACCCTGCCTGGCGTTCAGCATTAAGGGGCTAAAACAAGGACTGGTTGGAGTCAGTATACTGTGTCTGAGTGGGGTATTCATGTTAAACTGCAGCATGGTATCTCAGTGGGCTAGCACTATAAAATTTGGCATTAGTCCAGTCTAGTACAAACAGCCACACACATGCATGCACATCGCTACATACGTGCAATAATGTTGAACGCGATGCTTAACCCCATTTCACCTCGCCTCACCTGAACATTGTAAAGTCCCCATCATGAAATTTACGTCACTTGGAAAACACTGGGATGCAATTTATGAAAAAATGCTTCGATGTGTAATCCTTGTTTACACTAACCACCTCAGTTTCAGTTTAGCAAGCTTTTGAAACAAGGCTTGATTACTGCAGATTACATAAGAGTATGCAACATTGCAGTGATGTGATATTTGTGATTGTAGATGATGTTTGGGAGTTTTTGATGAATTGTCTCCAGCTGCATTGATTATTGGTCTTGTTGAAATAGATTAGCTGAGATAATAAATATGTAACTTTCTGATGCTAACATGTTATATTGTCTATTTTCACTAATAAAGTATGGTAAAATCAGACATAGTTTATTGAATTATTAACTCAACTGAACCAGTGATCAAGTGGACTTAGGCCAATTTGCAGCATCTGTTGTCTCTCATCCTGACATAAAATTTCAGATATTTTACATCTCTGAATCCATGCTGAAATGCCACCATTGAGAAATGGTTACAGAATTCTGGATTGACTTTGAACATTGGCATTATCACAATACTGGTATTTAAATTCAGCCTAATCAAAGTCAAGTGAGGTTAAGTTGTGGCTCATCTGTCCGTCTCATTATAACGTTTACATTTTCAACATCTCTCATACTCAAAGGCTGTTGAAGCTGAAATTTTGCATAAATGGAGCAACTATGGTATCTGTAAAAGGTACTCACAGACTCAACACATTTTTAACATGACTACCAAGGCAGCCACATTGAAAAGGTCAAAATGTGCTCATATCATACTCGCATCATAATGAAACATATTTGCTTTTTGCATATTGTGTTTTTTACCCAGCTTCGACCATTGACCTGTGTATCCTGCATACACTTGTAGCCACTTTGTAGGCAGTATGGTTTCACGATACATGTCAATGAACTACATTGGGATAGTAATATTCAAATGTGCCCTGTAGATTCCTTTCTAGCTCACCAGACTGAAAGTCTGTTGTCAACATTGTCTTCTCAGAAACCACTGGACAATTGAAACTGATACTTCCTATCTTTTCCCCCTCCAATGATGACAGTTGAAGTGTGAGTGAGTTATACTTAGAGTCATGTCAGCAGTATTTCAGCCATATCTGCTATGAGGCTCAGACTTGAAACTTTGTGTAAAGTAACTTTAATTGTTGTGTTCATTGTTCAAACAATGTTCTACAAACTACAATCATTCTTGCAGATTTAGAAACATTGTGGATAGTTCCTTGTTTCACATTTGTTAATACTTTTTGTTTTCAGTACTTATGCAGAAAATATTTGAATAGCAATACTGAAAGAAACTTTTATAAGTGGTTGTCTCTGTTGACTATACATCCAGGTGAGCTACAGTGTTGTGGCACTTGTTTAACTGGACATACTGGCTATTGTTTATCTTCCATGTACTAGTATGTCAACCCCAGTCAGCCAATCATTTGACATGAAATAGGTACTTTATTCTTCCGCATCAATCTAATAATTCTGCATTTTCAGCAATTCCCTGAATAAATGTAAATGTGAACCATCAATGCCAGGAGAATAATCAGTTTCAATTATCAACCGAAACAGATTCTTCTGTGCATAAAAGGAAGAATAGGGGTAAAAAAATTATGAATGGATCACTGAAAATTGGTGATGACACCAGGTGTTGGCAAAAAGATTAAGTATGTCCTGCCCTACCCAACAACCTCTTTGTTGCTGGGGGCGGTCGGGTAGCCTAGTGGTTAAAGCGTTCGCTCGTCACGTCGAAGACCCGGGTTCGATTCCCGACATGGGTACAATGTGTGAAGCCCATTTCTGGTGTCAACCACCGTGCAGGAATATTGCTAAAAGCGGCGTAAAAATATTTTTGTTGCTGTACGTGCACAACTCAGTGTCAACTCACTATTTTCACATATGTTGTGAAATATATGGTTTTATCTTTGTAAGATGTTATGTTTATCATAAATGAAATTGTAAATTAATACAACTCTCCTGAGAAACCGGGGGCACAGGTGGCCCAGTCGTCTAAGGCACCACGATTCGCTGTGGAGAGTTGCGTCCCTTGGGCACGCCAGAAACCTCTGATTGTGGGTTCGAATCCCGGTTTGCCCCGATCATGTTTCTAGGTTTGTCAGCGCCATACTCGTGCCGTGGGTTTCACTGAAGTGATAAACGTCTGAGACCTGCATCACTTCGGGCTTTTCTCCCACATTAAGCTGACATGCCGCGATATAACTGGAATACTGTTTAAAGCAATGTTAAATCCAACTCACTCACTCACTCACTCTCACTCACTCACTCACTCACTCACTCACTCACTCACCCTTGAGAAACCACAAGGTCTAGGAATCTGACACATGGATATTTCGTGTAGCAGTACATTAGTTTTAAATTTGTTTATGCCAGTGAAAGTAAAATAATACTCTCTTTTTTTTATTGAAAACAAATAGTTAAATAATCAAACTAAAGTAATGAAATTCTTCATGAACCATCATGTCAGAAACCAGACATTTGTCTTAGGAAGGGCCATAATAAGAAATTCTTCATGGCATGGATCGAATTGAAAAAAAGAAAAATTCTCAGAATACAAAAGGCCCGAAGTGTAGCATAGAATTGAAAACAATACAATTTCTCGGAATATAAAAAGCTAATGTCTTAGAATATGTAGAAGTACAATGGTGACAATTAGATGTTTTCAATAAATTGAAATATAATCACATTTTCAGAATATCGCAGTGATTGAGTTGAAACTCATCATCTGAACTTTGTCTGTGGTGTAGAAATGAAATATCTTGAATCTAAGAAGCTGATTTTTACAAACTTCACATGTTTTTTTACCATAATAGTTTTCTAAATTTAATGTTGTATTTAGTATTCTTGTAAGACCTTTATAAATTCAAACAGTTGTGTGTGTACTACTGAGCCTTGTGAATTTTTTTTATTACAATGTCTTTGCAAATTCTTATGATAAAATATGTCCAAAGGTTCAATAACAAAATTGGGTTTACAAGTGAAATCCTCCAATTACATTTTACAGTAAGTTAACAGGAGGGGGGATCCGAGTTTAGCATTAGAATGTTTTTGCCAGTCCCACCACTGTCACCCTGCATTGTAGCACTTCGACCACTAGCATTGGCCTGGGCCCGATAACAGACTATTGATTCAATAACAGTCACTTTCTTCCATGGTAATTTGTTTAACTTGCATTGTTTTAGATAATACATGTCATGAGTAAAACACATTTCTGATGGTACTGCACTTAAATGAACAAAGTCAGTGAATTTGCATAGATCCATAGAGTGCATGCAGTATGGTAACCAACTGTAAAATTAAGCATAGTAACATCACTGACATATTTAAGGTCTGTATGGTATTTGTCTACTTGTAAACACATTTGTGCTTTCATAAATAATAATTATAAAGCCAGTTTTCGGCCAAACACTTCATTTATTTAATCAGTTCTCAAAATGAATATGATCTGAATAAAATATTTCCTTCTTTTCTGCTAGCATATTCACAAGATGATGCGGATCATTAAACATGACAGGAACTCAACCTAACACTACCAGTATGTACAGTATATACAATGACAAGTTTGATCAAAACAATGATTTCAGAATAGTATAGTAATGCAATAACAATAGAATCATTGCGTTTATGAAAGAAATAAAAGAAAAAAAAAGAAAAAAGCACACTAAGTCATTGGTTGAACAGGGATAGCAATGAAAAATCCTGAAATTCATTTCATTGATCAAGTTTACTTAACCGTGAAAAGAACCAAGAAGCAATCTCATTAAATTAGATCTTAGTTCTTGCAACAGTCACACCTGCGTATCAGTAGCCAGCAGTCAGGTCGGAATTTAATAAGATTGACCTAGAAGAAAAGTGCTTTATATTCAAGACCTGTAACACGTTTGACATTTCATTGCCATTAATCGACATGTGCCACCACTGAACACACAGTTGTTTATCATTTTTTCACAAATAGGTGGGGCGGTTGGGTAGCCTAGTGGTTAAAGCGTTCGCTCGTCACGCCGAAGAACCGGGTTCGATTCCCGACATGGGTACAATGTGTGAAGCCCATTTCTGGTGTCCCCCGCCGTGATATTGCTGGAATATTGCTAAAAGCGGCGTTAAACCATACTCACTCACTCACTCATAAAGTAGGTCTATCACTTGTCAACCATGAGCAGAAGGTATGTTACTTTGAAGGTCATCAATGCAAAACATTACTTTTAGTGAGTAAAATATGCTTCAGTCACAAGTATGCGTTGCGGATTTTTACACAAGACTGCACGTCGGTTTTGAGATTCGGCCTCAAAGGCGGGTTAGGACCATGAATTATGCATAAATGTTGCTAAAAAAGTCCTGTGCATAACGATGCAGGTAAGCAGACAGGGAATTCTCTCGACTGTAACATTGGGATACCCCGACATTCCATAGTTTTAAAAGTAGTCTGCTTCGGCGAGCATGGCTAATTCTTTTACATTCAATGGAAAATGAATGCAATAACACGTGACCAATTCAGATAATCAGAATGCAGGAATTACAATGAACACAACGAAAATTTAATTATAAAACAATATCGACAATATGCAATGCTATTTACATCAGCAGGTCATGGTCGCTGATGCTTGTGAAACATGAAAGATCCCGTTTTTATTGTCGATCCATTGGTATTCTATGAACGTCCATTCTGACATTGTCCTCCAATCGTCGCTGATGCCACTCCTTGAAAAGAACCCTGTACCTGAAGAACAAGGAAATGTACATCATTGATTATCACAGTCGGCAGTAATAACGATAATAGTAACACGCCCGTCTTAAAATGTCCTTACACCGTTACTTCATATACAATTACGATAGTCTCAGATCGGTGTTCAGAATCTAGACCAAACGGTATATTTGAATGAGGTAGAACCTAACTGCAGGCCGTTGATGCTTAGAAGACAGGAACCGTTTGAACGTTTCCCATAGGCGTGTTCCAGCCTCTTCTCATTTTCTTCACTGTATGATACCCAGTTACCCGTTTCATCTTTCCACTGCCACATCCACTGAGTCTGTGTAAGGAAATCTGCACAAACAACACTCATGTATTGCTTCATGCTGATTGTTAAATGGTTTTGGTAATTGAGCCGCATGCTTTCAGGTCCTGCTGGAATTTAACTATCACAGGCATGTGCGCTATTCCCTCTTTAATACCTTGCAAAGATCGTAGATAATATCAGAGATAATTTACAATAAACTTCTTCCACATAGTTTATGGTTACACCTTTGAAACTCTACATATTATATAAACCTGTGCTGGCATTGGACACTAAAGGAATCGAACATGTTTTGTATTCCAATACCGGAAGTATACAGTTGAGTCACTAGAGCTATTGGACTTTCTGACTTGAAGTCCCATTGTTCATACTGGTGGTTTGTACTGTCAAACTGCATTATCTTACAGAAGCCAGCTTCAGAAGTCACCGTATGCTCATATCATCAACCACTGGATTTGTTGTTACATGATCCTATCGCTGTGACGTCGTGAGATAGATACAGTACTGGTGACTATCACCATACCCCCTCTCACGAGTCGCTCCTAAAACTGACCATTTCATACTTGTATGATGTAATAATTGTTAATTATTTTACCTTGGTCTCCTGGCGACGCAATTCCTGGAGTGTCATCTTTTGAGTACGCCATCACAATATCGACCGGATCTCTGCAACAGTAATCCCAGAAGCGAGATTAATGTTTTAGATTATATACGGAAACAATAAGTACATGACAAGGATAATGTCCTGAGTCATAAACTTCAATAAAGGCAAGATTTTACCTTAAGATCAGGTCCATTTTCCCATCATATCCATATCTGTATGAATTGATCTGGTGAGTTAGTCTCCAGCGTACCTGGCAATGTATAAAGAATATTACCTCATGTTGAAACCGGCTACACATATATTGTTGTATCTCGCTAAAGATCGATCACTGATCTGCTTACAGAAAGGTATATCCATTAGAAATAAAAGGGCCCTGAAGTCATCCGTTTCTGATAGTCACAGACGACTGGTTCTGTATGAAACAACTTTCAGTAGTGTGGGTACTTCTTTGGTAACCCCCCTTCTGCCTCATCCCGTACTGATGATGATGTTTCTGAGTACATGTACCTTCACCATCCCATTGTCCTTCACCCTGACGACGACACCAACACCTCCTGGGCCGCCATCTTGATCACCGTACTCATCTTGCCAATCCGCACCTGGAGTTAGTTTTATGAAATAATTGATATTTCCAGAGGGTTTTCATTTCTACATCATTCCACAATAAACACTAAGAGTAACTGGCCCTTAAAACAGACCAAAAACATCTCAAATAATATTTATCTTTATCACTTTAAATCAACTTGAGCTGATAAATTGTACTTTCCGGCATTTCTATTTTTACCTCTCTGAACCTCACAGCCAATGCCAATCAACAAATCAGAATAAACCATCCTCGGCTGACATTCAACGCTCTTTACATCAAAAGCTCCATCGGCTCCATATCTGTACTTATTGCAGCTGCCATTGTCCCAGTGCACCCAAATCCAACCTGAAGCATACAGTAACCACACTTGAATAAAGACAGCAACAGTAGACGCCAAAAAGTGAGACAAACGGTGGTCTATGTTTACACCCTTACATATTTTCCTTGGGTCGTGTATGTGGTTGATAACCGTCCCAACACCGTCAGTGTCCTGGTTGTCCCACTTCCAGTCAGGTCCCCTCACAACCCTAGTCCCAAGAGCAGGCAGGACCGGGTTCTCACTTTCGATGACATTATCGAAATCCACAGGGCCACATTCTTCGCTTCCAACTCCGGGCTTTCCTTCAAGCTTGGCTCTTACGGTGTTAAGTACTTCTTCCTGTGAAACATGAGTAATCAGAATGTTAAATACAATGATCAAGAAGATGAATATCATGGCCGTCATTCTATATCACAGAAAACTCTGAACGCCCTTTTCTTAGCACATCCCCCTTCCACAGTTTAATAAGACATACAACATCACAGACTGTGACTTACCAAACAATCGAAAACATACATTTTTTTAAGGTGAGGTGAAACGGTGCTTAACGTCGCGTCCAAGTTTATTGCACTTTTATAGCAACGTGAGTGTGTGTGTGTGCGCGCGCGTGCGTGTGTGTGCTCGCTTGTACTACACCGGACTAGTGCTAGCCCTCTGAGATACCATGTCCAGAGTTTAACATGAATCCCCCACTCAGATTCAGTATATTGACTCCGAGCCGACCAGTCCCTGCTTTAGCCCCCTCAATACCCAGCGCCAGGGGCACTTATTTCGTAGGTGCAGCTTATGGCCACATTTAATCTTTGACTACATTAATTTATGTCCTTCTACAATTGGATAAATTCCCTTTTTTCAAAGCCACGCCATCAGTTGCTTAACTGCCTCATACAATGTTAACATTTTTGAAGAGGATACATCTATCAATCCGTCCAGTGTCATACGGAACAAACCTTGTCTTCGGGATCCAAATCCCCAGCAAAGGCGTTCATAATTGCCTCAGTCTCATCCCCCGAGCCACTGCTGCCAATGTTATTCTGCATGCACACAAATATCTTCCCGATGGTCACCTGGTTACGAAAGGAAAGGATGACAAAACTAAATCCTACTGTAAACCAGCATTGTATATACATTTTTTTTCTAGTGATAGATAACTGGAATAATGTTAAAAGCGGCGTTAAACCCAACTCACTCACTCACTCACTCACTCACTCACTCACTCTAGTGATAGATTATCTAACACAAAAAGCTTACAAATGGCGGATGCACCTGGGAGGCTATCTCACGGTAGAACATTTGATCACGTCGGATGAATATGTAATTATCAAATGGAAATAGATTCAGATGTTATTTAAAGGCTATTATACTAAATATTTATTTCTGATTTCCCATTTAATGCAATATTAATATATTTCTGTGGAATAAAAACCTGAATCCTCTGGTATTTGCACAGTTGCTTGATGTCACTGCCAGAAAGAAGTTGTGCGTATGCAAAACTCGCGAGTGATTTGATGAAAGACTGTAATGCAGAAAATTATATATTAGTAGGTTTGATTTTAATTTCGCACATACGCAAATACTAGTATGCAAAACGTGTGTACTGATGTTTTATTTTTGAGCAATGAGCCTTTGACCTGTTTACAGCAGCATGAAATTGTACACTAAAATCTTTTGATGACGTCTGTATGAAGAATAGTGCGTGATCAGCTGGTAATGTTTGATGTTTTGACGTCAAAAAGAAGAATTTACTGTCAGTTTCAAGACGGTTTAATTCAAACCAGAGTTTGGGTTGTTTAAATACTTACCATCTTGGCATTGCCCGCGGGAATCCATACTACCGGTCTTGGATAAGTGGACATGTTTTCTGATGCAGAAAATTGTTGCATCATTTGAATGACATGCAGTTTCACCTGAAAGTGGAGATTCCCGCCATCAGAATTCAGCAATGAGAAACCGATAAAATATTACTAAATGGAATGATGACCAGGGCTTGTGAAAGAAAGTGCGTATTCATTTTATTGTTATGATAATAATAGGTGCTTATCCACCTCATGCTATCACTACTATTATTTCTGATGATGATACTTATTGTGGTAAGTAAAGTACAAAGGACCGATAACTTATTTATATTATAAAGTCGTAAAGATAATCCTCTAGATGATATCTTGTATACAGAAATCCAAGTATCAGAAATCGGATCACATATATGCAAACTTAAAAGAATCAAATCTCCAGGACCTGATGGCATCACAAATGAGCACCTAATATTTGGAGGAGAGGCGCTTGTAGTAACACTCAAACACCTATTCAATCACATACTTGCATCCAAGAACTATCCATGTGCCTTTAGACAAGGTACGATAATACCGATTTATAAAAAAGGGCATAACCCTTACATCGTGTCTATCTAAACTCATTTTAGGTAGAATAGAAAAAATCACTCAGTAACCCCCAAGCCTTCACGGATGTTTTACAGTCTGGTGTCAGAATAGAACATGGAGTTATCATGTCTGTATTCACCGTTTCAGAATGTCTTTATTTCTAAGTAGAAAGAAAATCGCAAGTGTTTGCTGCATTTGTAGATAATGAAAACTTAAGGCTTTCGATCGTATATGACACGACGGACTATTGGTCAAATTCCATGGCCTTGGTGTCAAGGGCAAATTATTGAACCCACTTCTCCATAGCTATGCGGGCAGCTGGGATTTCATATCACACAACAGAGAAAGATCTGGTGAGTGTCCCATTTAACAAGGTGTTTGGCAAGGTCGAGTTATTGCGGCATTATTCGTTCTCGTTTTCAAAATGATCTTTTATATGATTTAAGGAAAGCAAACAATAGCCTCTCTGTTCATGGACTCTATACACCCTGTGTTTTATTGGCCGTTGAAACAACACGCGGCTTAGTCTTCACGTGATTCAATTCATTTACATGCCAACAAATGGAAAAAACACCTATGGTGCCCGTAACAGTAAATCACTTGTGTTCTGTTAAATACGCCAGCTTCATAATTAAGTAAGCTACAAGTTCGGCGATGCTACAGGTGACAGCTCTGACTCGGAACATCGCGGAATAATCATATACAGTAACTTATCCTGTAAAGAAAGAGTAAAAGCAAGAAAATGTGTTAATTCATTATGATAACTTGGCCTTAACGATTTCCGATTTCCGCCCAGCTGCGTGTGTCAATATATGGAAAAGAATGATTCTGTCTTCAATAGACGTGAATTATTACCAGCCTTATACTGTAAAGAACTTGAAATGGTTGAATTTACACAACACTACTTTACTCGCCATATACAAGGACTTTGTTACAGTCATCCAACACATTCGTCTATTTCTAACTTAGGAATGTGGTCAATGAATGGCTACGTAGATAAATGTAAATTACAATTATTGAGAATGCTCTGTGATAACGATTGAAACTCAATAACACAAGATCTATTTTGTGCTCACATTGCTACCAGCTATTGTCAATATTAGCCGTCAAGTAAGCACATGGAGCAATGTTCTATATACTATAAGTAACATTTAGACAACTATATCAAAGAATATACTGATAGTGGCTAGCTATTGTAATCAGACGTTTGGAGAGAGAGACAGACCAGCATATAGAACAGATCTTTCACAGAACCATTAATGTTCACATTTAAGACAGCCCCTTCCTCTTTGTATAAAAATCGGATCAAGAGCAAAAGTGTCGAAAGAATGTAACCATTATTAGATATTGCTAGGACTATTGCCATAGTATTTTGCTTTGTGCTTTTTTATGTCTGACAGAATTCATTTTTGCATGTCGTGATGTTGATGTATATCCGAAAATAGATATGCTTTCATTGTTTCTAGGTTGAGATGTTCATGACTTAACTGACGAAACTGATTATGATATAGTCTTTCTGCCACTTTATATGGAATTTGAAGAAATACCTCATGTATATCTACGAGACACATATACCCTACTGCTCACAAATTGTACATGGTGTATTGATCAGCAGTTTCTCAGTATGAGCAATGGTTTTATTGTACATACTCAGGTCATCTGGGGGCACGGGTGGCCCAGTCGTCCTAGGCGCCGCGATTCGCTGTGCAGAGTTGCGTCCCTTGGGGACGCCAGAAACTTCTGATTGTGGGTTCGATTTCCGGTTCGCCCCGATTATGTTTCTAGGTTGTCAGCACCATACCCGTGCTCGTGGGTTTCACCGAAGTGGTAAACGCCTGAGACCTGCATCACTTCGGGCTTTCCTCCCACGCCGCTGACACGCCGCGATATAACTGGAATACTGTTAAAAGCGGCGTTAAACCAAACTCACTCACTCACTCAGGTAATCTAAATAATGTATTGTAAATGATGTATTTGCCTATGTAAGATCTTCGGGTTCATTCATTCATTCACCCGTTCGTTCGTTCGTTCGTTCGTTCGTTCGTTCGTTCGTTCGTTCATCCATTCATTCATTCATATGGTGGTAATAAGTGTATAAAGTAAATCTAATCTCAGACAGGACTGATCTTCAGTAGCTCTAGATTACAGCTAGTATTTAGAATTGGCATACGTTGTCATCGATAGTTTCTGCATCGTCTCCAACAGCTCTATCATCAGACGCCTTCCCATCAGTAATGATAATGAGGCGTGGTTGGACGCGATGAACTCCGGATATACTGAAGGAGCCCCCTGAAGGAAAAGTCCACATGTCACGGATACGCTAGCAGAAGATTTGTAATGCCTTTGAAATAGTTAGTAAGTGAGTGAGTTGGGTTTAACACCCCACTGAATGTATATCCGTTTTATGTTGGAGAAGAGGCAAAAATGAGGCATTTGGTTAAACGCACTGACATGGATAAGGTGTTGACGGAGAGAGTCTGGGATTGGAAACCACAGCTTTAAACAAAGATCTTACCTCGGCCACTGAGCGCCTGCAGACATTCTTTGAGTGCTTCAAAAAGCGGCGATCTACCACCAAATACAATATTTTCTGAAAATAAGAAACTGTTATATTTTACGTGTCCTACAATGTGCACAATGATCACGATACACCTGAAACATTCTTCATGAAACTTATGTATTTTAATAGGCAACCCCAGGCGTTCATGAAATTTCAAATAATACAAAAGCACTGGTACGAAGCCTCCGGTTTCTCATCTTTTGTCATTTCGGAGATCACAGATAAATGACCACAATTCATTGGTCTACCTCAAATGCTAAGCAATGTATGAGCGATGTGTATATGTGTGCGTTCCTCTACCTACCGATAGCAGTTATGATGCTCCCGTAGTCATTGCTGAGATGATGCTCAACCCGCGGAGTTCCTCCAAAAGACACCACAGCAACGTTCTCCTCTATCTCGTACTGGGATGTGATGTCGTCCAACCCTGCAATAGCGAGGCATGTCCTATCTTTAAAACTTCATTTCAAACTGTCACCTGAAGTTAACCACTTTGAGAGTAACATGGTTTTCTGTGTGTGGAAATGTAGACACTGTCTTGTCCTTTGTACGGAGATGCCACCCTCTGTATGAACCAGAGCATGACAACAACATACACACTGAGAATAGAGACACTGCCAGAAGAAGGAAGTGAGAACAGGTCAGTCCTGCCTTTGTATAATACATTTAACAGGGAATGTGTCAGTACATATGTTATAGTATATGTACCGTGGAGAACAGACATGGGCAAACTGTTCGTCAAACCTTGATTGTATGAATGATCATAAGTTCAATTCTCGTCTTGCTGAGTGATAGGCCAAACAGGGAGGACAACTACTAAAACTGACTGTACTTTGAACACACAATGCCATTTAGAAAGTGTTATCCCAAATATAACATCTGTTACATTTGACCACTTTCTTGGCATTGTGTGTTCATAGCTTTCGGAGCAGTGCCAATTTACACATGGTGCCTCTCACTCACTCTGGCACTGTGGTTTCGAATCCCGGACGGGACTCAACCCAAAAAAAGTACGAGAATCTATACTTTACTCAGAAAGTGTTATCCCAAATATAACATTTGTTACATACGAAATTGACTTGTGAGAATTATTACCATCAATGAAGCTACAAGCGATCCTCTTCATTTCCTTAAATCCATCGGTTCCCATACTTGAGGATGCATCAAGACACAAGATGGTATCTAGACCTTTTGCCTTGGGTGGCGCTGGGTTCACTGATTGTATAAGAGAACGAAATACATATTTTCACAACAAATGCAACTGGATCTGATTTAACTACAACTCTACGAACAAGTGCTGAGTATGTAACTTTACAACAAGTATTGTAAGCTGCCATGTACTACAGGTATGTGGGAGACAGGTCGAGGGAAGAACCGCTACATACGTTTAATCCTATTCTGTCTGCTGCTTTCTGCCCTCCTCCCATCATAGGTAAGGCATTGCTGGGGTGTTGTGAGATTTCCTGCTGTTGTTGTGGCAGATGGTAGATCTTCAACAACTTTAATATTTTTCATGCCTAAAACACCCGGAGTTTCACCGTATCCACCGGTCGCTGACAACCTTGAGACAAGATCAGTATCAACTGAAAGTACGTATATTCAAGAAATACACGACGAGTGGGAGTTGTTAATCCTACAATAAAACACTGCAGGGAGAACAAAAAAAGAGGGGCGCAGTGTCATATTTCTCTCACCTTTGGGTGCGATCGTTTGACAATTGCGTTCATCTGCGCTGTCGAGCTACATCTGTGGGGAACAATTCAATAGACACTTCCCTCTAGAAAATAACGTCGTAATATTTACGTCATCAAATTGCGAGCGCATGTTCGTATCTCCAGAAATGATGTCATGGTAGAACAATGTTTTATCGTGAAATAAACCACGCTTCGCTCTTCATTGTTCTTTGCTATTAATCTATCTATTAGCTATCTTATATTTTGAAATAACATGACAATCGGTTTGTTTACACACGATCGCTACTAAGTACTAAGGTTTAGCATATACGTACTCAAAATCAGGAAGCTGTGTGACCCCTGGTTTGTCCTCTACGTGATTAGGGTCGACTACATGATGCAGTACCCTCTTAACATCTGAGTTCACCTCTGAGTTGTCTACATCTGAGCTGTTGCCCGTTATTCCAAACGTTCGGTTTACTTGTCGATACTGATCAACTGAAGGTGGAGTTTGTGCTGTTGTAACGGTTGCTATAATGGTCTCCTGTGTGTTCTGTTTTCCTTCTGCCGCTCCCTCGTATTTCTCAGATGTCCTGTCAGAGGATGCTGCCGGACCAGGAACATGATTTTGATTTCCTGAGTCTCTTTCTTCATGTTGACTGACAACGGGCGCAGAAGTACGTGACGGTGTCCTTGCGACAGGGGTTCTCTGCTGCACAGTCCACTCCTCAAACATAGATCTCAATGACTCGATCTGTTTCTCTATCTGAGAAAAACGCCTTTCTGTTCCACTTTCTGAAAGGGAATTAGGAAAGTAGGATATTTTCCATATGAATTTGTTTAAGCCCTTACACATATACACAATATAGCCAAAGATCTGGGACATTGGATGTCCACATATATATATATATATATATATCCCATATTGAAGTGATACTAATTTGTTAATTACTCTACCTCCTGATATCTGCATGCGATACTTTCTTGATCCAGTGTCATCACTACAGAACTGAAGGTTAAGTTTAACATCATCAGTTTCAGGGAGGATTTCTGAAAGTTGTTTTTTCAAAACGCTTGCCAGTTCTGGTCCGAGGTTTCTCATTTCTTCAATACCTTGCCCATTCTGATGAAGGAAGGTGAAGGTCAGCGGGTTGATCTTGATGCAAGTCAGCTTGGTTGTATATGTGTTGTAAAATGTGCAACATAGTTGGCGAAGGGTGCTGAAATTGTTTTCACAGAGACATTGAACGATCTTCTCGAGTAGGTTCTGATCACGCTGAACGGTTTCATAAGACGAGCGGTTACAAGAACTATCGTTAACACTGTCCCAGGTCAGACGGATTAGCTCTTGGTGGTCTGAAATAATACTTACATACTTATTGAATCAGCGAGAGAATGCATGTTGTTCATATTGCAATATTCCAGTCACACTGTCTGGGTGAAATGCATGCACATGCTTAATAAAATAGAGTTAAGAAAGAACTTCATGTGGACAATAGGCAATGTATTGATGTTTAAAGACCCGGAATATACACGATTTGTTTCAGATTTGAAATACATACCCTCAGGCTTTCCTTTTGCACCAATTTGATGCAGAACATGGCGACTGAGTGTGATATCGACTATCTCCGTGGACTGTTTTAGTGTTCTAGTTCTGGTATCTTCAACCTCACGAAATACTAAAGTCTTGGTGCCATCCCACGTGTTTGTCATCTTTCTGGAATCCTCTCTCTCTTTCAGTAACCTTTCCATGGTGAGGTCATCTGCCGCCTCTAGTGTCTAGTGTGATGTTTGTCCCAAGCTTGTAATGCATATCCCTCAATTAATAAAATCCAACAGCAGACAAATGACTTGAAAAGTATAAACATGTATACAAATAAAAAAAACACACAAACAATTTCATAAATTCATTTATATTCCTACATATAACCATATGCCACAATATGATACTACCGTGAAAATCCGGGTTAAAATAGGTCTTCAGCAACCCATGCTTGCCGTAAAAGGCAACTATCTTTGTGGTAAGAGCCGACTAACGGGATCGGGTGGTCAGGCTCACTGACTTTGTTTGAAGCATGTCATCGATCCCAATTGCGTGGATCTATGCCCATGATATCAATCACTGGATTGTCTGATTATTTGCAGACCGCCGTCATATAGCTGGAATATTTATTGCTGAGTGTGGCGTAAAACAACCAACCCACCAACTACCACTATTACTAGTTCTAAAAGTACTACTACTACCACTACTACTACTACTACTACTACTACTACTACTACTACTACTACTACTAATTATTTATAAATCATTACTATATTTGTTATATATTAACTAGTATTCTGTTTATTAATATATTAGTTATTCATTGAGAATGTTATGTAATCGAATATAGATTGAATGTAAACAAAGATATGTATTATGTGTCTGAATGAAAAGAAATATGATAACAATTGATATAGTCTGATATTGATATTGGTCTGCGAAAAGCAACATCATATCGTATCGGCTGACAATTATCATTTTAATGCATGTTACCTGATCATTTATGTATATCTGTGGGATGTAATCTTTGACGGGACTAACGGGCATTCGTTGATAGCTGGTGAAATGAGATTTTGCATTGTATTTGAATCGAAACAAGTCTCGACGATGCTATATCTGGAGACACGTCATCACCGCGTTCGTGACACAGTCACTGGTATTCATGGTTAAACTGATATAAGACAACGGGATGATAAAAGATACACTCCCTTGGCACGCATCGGCCTGTAATTAATTAGGTATAGCGAAACTGTTACACTTATACTTCATGCCAGTTTAAGATGTATTACAGGAATTATCGTAAGGAAACTTGTTAGCATTTGAATCGAAACCAGTCTGGACGATACTATAAAATAGACATGTCATTACTGCGTTTGTGACCCGGATATTCATGGTTAAACTCCGGTGCTATAATTTCAAGGGAATAGTACAGGATATACCCGCTTGACACGAGACGGCCAGAAATTAATAAGCTATGGCAAAACAGTAACATATATACTTGATGCTAGTTCGAGAGGTATTACAGAGAATATCGTTGTGAAACATGTTGGCATATGGGTTAACAGTGGGTAGCAATGAATTATGAAAACCTGACCGGGATCGTTGATGAGTTGAGAGCAATCTGACACATCTACGTGATATTATACTGAATATAACTTACAAGAAAAGACGATAACAGAGTTCTAGATACAACTACTTACTTGATTAAGCATATATTCCGTATTATCACACTAACACTAACAGCAATGTTTTCAGTTCATCAAACAACCAGTGCATCCACTTTCGTTTTCACAGAAATGAAATGACCTAATTTTGTATGAGCTGGATCTAAATATAGGAAGCACGTACGCGGACTAATCGGTATACTTCCCGCAAGCACATTATGTAGTATGCACAATGTGGTAATCGGCCCAGGGTCCTGTCGCCAGGCGTTTCAGTCACGATGACACAGTGATCAGTCGATAATCTTTGAGGATGTCGCCGAGTGGGTACGAAGAATCATGCTTATGTTTTGAAGTTCAAGCCAAGATTAAAGTTCTGTCAATCTTGAGTAGAAATACAATGATTGTTTTTGTGTTTATGACATCTAGTCACATTTGCCAACCATATGTATTTATTATATCTGGGATCCATGTTAATGTAAGATATAAACTACTCGTGGTCGTTTGTTATCGTACAATAAAGCACTACAGGGAGAATAAACCATGAGAGAACGCATCGTTCTTCATTGTTCTTTGCGATTCATGGCGAATTAGCTATCTTGTATAAGGAAATATATTGCATCTATGAAACTCCGATTTGTGCGTAATAAATTTTGGGATTTTCGTGATAAATATAATTTTGCCACGGGATGCCGGATGTCCTGAAATAATGGGTTGTGAAAACAATTGTTCTGCTCCCCCAGTCAGAGAATATAACTGTGTGTTATAATGTAGTGACGGAAACAAAAAATCTGTCTCCAACAAAACTCCAAACAGCCCACATAGATCACATATATCATGTCGTCGAAGTCAAATATTGTGCCATACTTCAGTTCATACTTCCTTTTCGAGCTTAATATCTTAAGGGGCATTGTTGTAAAGTATCGATGGACACACATCTTCCTCATTTCACATGTAGCTTTAGAAAATCCTAAACCAAAAATGGTATTTACATAATCACATAAATTATTCAATGTTATAATAGAAAACTAGTTTTCAAACATACTTTAATTGTTTTTATATACGCCGTATATTGAAATAACTCGGAAAATATTGCTCCTTGTATCTTTGAATACATTGATAATGCTGAACATATTCCCAACCACTCGAAACCGAACCCATTACAAAATAGATTTTGGTCAGTCTTGAAGCAAAACCTTTTCTGCAAAATGCACATAAGCTTCAAGAACGTTATGACTTCATGATTTAAGATCCTTCTGGATCATAACAAAAAAATTGCAAATATGGTCAGTGGTAGAGTAACATGTCTGAACCTGCTTGTTCTTCATTGAATCATATGTATTACACTTGCGATTTTAAGTATTAAAGCCACGTTTTGGTCCCCTCTACGGCGCCTGTTTATATCGACACTAATCTGGGCTACCGCAAAGACCATTATACCATATTTGGAATTTATCTCAGACATATTGGGCCACTCATGTCTTAGACATTTCAAAAACTAGCACCTCATGAAAGCTCATATAAACCTTAACTGACCAATGGGTGGATTTAAAATCTCCTCCTTTAATGGTTATTTGTTATAATCAGCAGGCTCTGTAAAGGGCCAGAAGTATATGTTTTCTATGTATTTTCTACACTTATCTAGGTCTCCTTAAATTAAACACGGATGGAGTAGGGACATCTAACGCAGACATAAAGTTACTGACGTGTGCAAATAGTGTTTTTGCAAAGTGAATGTTCAAGTTGTGTACACGTTTTTGAGCGTAATTACAGATGCCTGCCTCTGGTGTCTACATTTCACGACTTTTGAGGTACAATCGAGCATGCTCTTTCGACGAAGACTTCAAAGAGCGTCATACGACTCTTGCTCAAACGTTTCAAGTTTCAAGGTCTCAGTAAAGCTTTCAAAACGTTTTATGGTAGACATGGTTGAAATTTTAGGATGAAATTTCTAAATTTGACGCATCAATGACACAAATAATGTCCGATGCAAGTCCCTATTTTTACTTGTACCACATGTTTCCGTGTTGTTTTCCAGGTGAACAATTGATTTGTCTTTGCATGTGTTTATGAATGGTGTCGCCGGTGCGGCAGGCTAAACCCACCTTTTCCCGAACACCTAGTTTCATCACTATTTGATAGTGATTGCGTAGATGGATGCTCATGATGTCAGTCACTGGATTGTCTGGTCCTGACTCGAAGAGTTGAAATATTGCTAAGTGCGGCGTTAAACAACAAACAAATCATAAACACTTGCTCATGATATAAGTCGGAATCGTACAAACAATTATGCATTTAGGGTATGCCGAATTACGTCCTGCGAGGAATATATGAAAACATTTCAGCCTTGGGATCCTGGTGCATTCTAGGTTTCCAGTGGCCCATGCTTATAAGAGCAGACTAAACTTGTAATTGGGTTGTCATAATATAAATGTGTAATATGTGACGACAGTAAAGAGAAAGTAACCGAGCAATCGAGTAGCATTGAGATAAGATGAAACATGCCCCAAAACGGAGTGTACTGATGCATTGACACAGCGACAAAATCAAGTTCACACCAGTCCTATAAAACATCGACGTCGGATACAAGCCATACTAAAATCAAGCTGAAAGTCCCCAAACATGGGATCAAGGTGGGTATCAACGTTTCATACATTCAGAACACTGGTAAGGGAATGAGAAGATGAAAAATGGATGCACAAAGATTTACAGATGTAGGACTGAGTGACGTGTTTGTCGTGTACGTGGTGTAACATGTCGATGGCGGATGTGAGCTATGTTTGCGGTGTTACTCCAGTACATCAGTATAACGGTACGTTAGGATGTCGTTAGTCCAGCCTTCCTCACAATGGTCCCACCTCTTCTTAACGACACAGAAGAGTCAGGTCGACACGTACCAGTGAGCTGGCAGTGTTGTTAGGCATGTGCAATCGATCTGAGCTGAGTTTGGTTTCTTCTAAATGACATAATTGTTTTATGACATCTTTTCGCCACATGCTCATCGCCCACAGCCTGCAACACATTTGCACAAGTAATGAACGTCATGTGTGGCCTGAGCGGGTGTTTTTATACAGATAAGTTAAGGCATTGTTGTCTAATTTCCTGGACAATTGTGTTCATGTAAAGAAACCAAGATACTCCCTAATCTATTATATAACGTGGTTGATATATATAGAGGTTATCACGCGAGTGCGTTTGGGGATAGTAAATATCCTGCATTAGGAATAAACATTGTATTTAGCGAGCATTGGCGAGTAAGGTTTTGTTGCACATATGTTTTGTCTATTTGAGGTCCTTTAGGTTTGTATTATTATTTTAATAATGTCCGATGCAAGCCCCTTTTTTTTACTTGTACGACATGTTTCCATATTGTTTTTCAGGTGAACAATTGACTTGTCTTTGCATGTGTTTATGATGGATGTCGCCCGTGCGGCAGGCTAACCCTTCTGTATTGGATAAACCAGAAACTCCATACTGACTTTGTTGAAACTAATAAAAATGATAAGTTAAATTTGAATAACGTCTGACACGTTAAGTTAACCGTTCAAGAAGTATATTCGTTTTGCATCACAATAGGGTCAGTTTTTTTTGTCTCGGCTCGAACATTCCTTTCGTAGTCGACTCAGCAAAGATAAATGCTACTGAGCTTATGATGAAACTCGGGGACTTCAGTCAACGAGCAGAAACATTGACCCAGTTCAGTAAATATAAAACGTCAATGCAAGAGATTAACCAGTCTTGATTATCCGACGAAACAGATTCTATTTGGCGTAAAGGGAAAATTAGATGTGAAAATTATATGAATGGACCATTGAGAACCAGTGATAACACCAGGTGTTCGCGAGATAATAATACATTCGTTACAAAGAGTTTCACAGACGTGAAACGGTACAAATATCTAATAGCATTTATGATATAATGGGAGAGCAATATGGTTGACTGACATCTCCCTACCCTAAAGGCAAGCAGATGGTCAGTTTCGTAAAGACAAGTACGAGGATAAATATTGCACAATTTCAGATAATTTATTCAAAATTTAAAACATCACACAGTTACTATGCATGGATATCCATACCAAAACATTAATGCCAGAGTTTTCTGTTAAACAATGTCCTCATCAATAAGACGTAATTGTTATTGAAGTAAAAGAAGCTGAACAAAGTGCGTCTTTGTTTTTGCCAATTTTGTTTTCCAACAGGTTGAGTTCACGCTGTTCACCACAAGAGAAAGATTATGAGGCTCATCAAACGGAGAAGCAGTGCTACATCACGATCTTAGAAGACCTGCAGATTCGTAGCATGGTTTCAGCGAGCATGTTCTACGAACAATCGAGGAAATATGAAACGTATTACAACTATGGGATGGTACTAGCCAGTATTGCTACAGGACTGGCTGCAGCTCAGTTATCTCAGTCCATTCCCCTGGCGACGGATAACTATGCAGCTTTAGCCAAGGGAATCCTTGCTTCTGTTACGACAGCATCGACCGCCTACAAACTAGGAAGCACGTACATTCTTGACGAATGGAATCAGAAACAGAAGCAGTACAACGAAGCAGGCGCGGCGTGGCAGAGTATCGAGTTGCAGATCCGCCTCTTCCTCTGCTCTTCCAAAAAGGAAACAACTGTTAAATCATACAAAGTCTTCACAGATGCATGCATTGAAAAACGACGAGTTATCTGTTTGATTGCGAGACCCGAATCTTCTATTTACGAGAAATATCACGAAAAAGCAAACCCAACGTTGGAGTGGTATAAAAAGAAAAATGACATTATTACAAAAATCAGATCTCAAATGTTTGAAGACGCAAAGAAGCCAAAGAAACAATAGGAAGACAACGACTAAATAAGATTGAAAAAGTGTTTTCTGGTACTTTATACATGCACTATCAACTCTTCGCTCTCATTCTAGAAGCTGACTTCGTCATGGAGTATATACAAGCAAGCTTGAGTATTGAGTGGCTTGGACTTGGAAACTTTCACATTGGGTGTTTTTGACTGTCTGCAAATAGAAAGTTTAATAATGTTCGGATTTGCACCTGCTGTCACCGGGTTATTAAACTACCCTTGTCACGTCGTTCTACTGTGTCGTTGCTTTCTGTGTTAGAGAATTAGTGACCCGACTATTTCATTCTCTTGTGGTTGAATGACAGTCTTACCATGTATCGACTTGATGTTTGGTATCTCCTATAGGTTCGCCACCTTATTCGTGTATTCACAATGTGTTTTGTAACTATAAATGATGTTTATGGTCATTTTTGCTTCCTCAATAGTTGTACATAGCTTGTTGTAAATCTTTAATGATACCGATAATGATCCTGTGTCTTTACCCCCCCCCCCCCCCCCGTGTCAAAGTGTTGTTTTAGCTTCTGTCATTTTATTACTGTAATACAGTTGCTTACCTAAGCCGCCTGTGTATTTTCTCTGATTTAATTAATCAGCGATCTTTGTCAGTGCAGATTGAGCTTATGTGATCTTTTTTTGTCATCTATTGGTACAATTAGTTGTGGAAATAAACCCGTCAACAGCTTTCCACGTTTTCATTATTACTCTTTTTCAATTTTCTACATGCAAGTGTGAATAATGACTACAATATGTTCAATAAGCTAATTTCTCATGTACTACCAATACTGCGGAGGCTTACATGGCCGCCCCATCAGAAGGGCTTCAGGGGTCAAGTGAATTATCGTGATGTGTATTTATTTGAAACAAAAGAGGATTCACAGATGTCATTTCTGGGCTACTTTAGATCGGCATGATTAACAAACAAACAACCATGTTATCGAAACAACTATGTCATCATAGAAGGTAATTTGATTCCTTGTCTGGCCTAGAGAAACGTAGCTGAATGAGCTTTATGAATCAGCAATGGTACGCTCTGATTATCGCATGTGTATGTACCGTATAGAAAGTTTTTACATGTGTACATGTCTAAAACAATGAATCTGATTCATGGATAATATTTTATTGTATTTATTCAAATAAATTTCATCGTATCAAGTAATAAAATGTTATTAACAGCATGCATAATCAAACAGCAGATTCCAGTTTTGAAATTATAAAGATGAAGCATATACATCACGACTTAACGATTACTGGCAGAGAGTGTTGTGTTCACAAACACAAAATTTGCCCTGGATAGGGTGAGTAGTCAAATTTGAAAACACATACATCTTATATCGAGCTTCATACGACTAATAGGTGCTACACCATTCAGAAATACATAGAAACTTAATAGTACATACACAATTTTACTTATATAAAGGAGCGATGGAATCCTTCGAAACACACATGTTGAAGTATAATGTACACCAGGGGAGGTAACACATGTAACTCATCTGTCAGTGGTATTTGAAACACAACACGGTATATTACATTCTCCTCGTGTCAGTGTAAGGAGCACAGACAAGCCAGCGTATAGGGTAAACAACACGGACTGTCACTTCGATCGGGGATCAATACCTCTGTCATCTTGCTTAGGCCATCCAGACTTTTTTATGTGTTTCTCATCTCCAACCTTAACCAGCAGGAGAGTGGGCGGACGAAAAAAATAAATATAAAAATAAAAACTTGGTTTTCACTGATTGATTAACGCATGTAATAAACTTTTGAAGTTTAGAACATTATGAGGGTAACGCTATTTTTCAGGGCATTATCATTTGCAGAAGCCCAAGGTCTTACATTAACTCCCCGTCTCAGGAAGGCAGTTGAAAAGACCGAGGGCTTCTGTAAATGATTATGCCCTGAAAAAGAGCGTTACCGTTATTATAGCTAAAATGGATGATAAGATAAATGGATGATGGATTGTTATCAAATAAAAAGAAACAACAATATCGGTTTTGAAACATTTACTGCAATCAACACGAATGTCACTGACCGACTTTTATAAAAATGGAAACGTCATAGAACAATCAAGAAGACGTCACTATTGAACGGGACGTCACCTATCCCTACCCTATGACGTAACCTAACAACGGGCGTGATAATGGCCCATCGTCAAGCAATATGAGGGCATGATCAAGTTACTGTGGCCCGCTGATTTCTGATAACATGCGGGTGATAATTGTGATAATGTGATAATTCTATCCATTTTAGCTATAACTGGTAATAGTCTTTAAATTAATTCATTATGAAGATCGAATCGCTTTGCTTCGAAATTTTTAATGAATATAGCCGAAGAAAGATAAATATGAACTTGGTTTTAATGAATGTGCAATGGTAGGAGTATCTTTTTTTATCTCCTCGGGGCATAAATTTCTACATAGGCGGGGAAAACCGAGATAAGAAACCTTTTTATTGTTTCACGTCGGATGACAATTCAGGGCGGGCGAGAGATGGGAAACACAGAAAAAGATACGGACAAGTGTGTAGCTTCTTTCTTTAATCTGCAATGTAAGACAACATTTTGAGGTGGTGAAAGGTGAAATGGGGTTTAACGTCGCGGTCATGATTATTGCACTTATATAGCGACGTGCAACGCGTGTTGGTGTCTGCGAGTGTGCGTGCGTGCCTGTGTGTGTCTAGTTGTACTAATCCGGACTGATGCCAATTTTATAGTAATAGCCCACTGAGATACCATGCGGCAGTTGGATACCCCAATCTGACACAGTAGCCTGATTCCGAGCCTACCTGTCCTTGTTTTAGCCCCTTCATGCCGCGCGCCAGGCAGGGTAAAAACAAGTATCATCATTTAACGTCTTTTGGTATGAGGCGCCCTGGGATCGAACCCACGGTCTTTCGCTCTCCCGGCAGACACTCTATCCACTAGATGGTCATTTAACATTTTGATTGAAGACATTAATGAATATTTTTTTTCAATCAGTAAAACCACTTCAACAAATTCAGTAAATCACTTCCACTATTTGCAATAGGGTTACTGTTATCACTTACCAATCGGATATTTTCGCACCTTCCTCGTGAATCTGTCTGTCAGTGATTTTTCTACAGAATGCTCGAATAATACGAGGAATCTGAAAAGGACGGACGCAGATTGACCACACTTCAAATCAAAATATGTGTCTGGTCCAGATTGAATGTTTTAGAGTGTTTCGTGATACAAATGAAATATTGGTGAGTGAGTGAATGAGTGAGTTGGGTTTAACGCCGCTTTTAACAGTATTCCAGTTATATCGCGGCGTATCAGCTTAATGTGGGAGGAAAGCCCGAAGTGATGCAGGTCTCAGACATTTACCACTTCGGTGAAACCCACAAACACGGGTATGGTGCTGACAAACCTAGAAACATTTTAGGGGCGAACCGGGATTAGAACCCACAACCATAGGTTCCTGGCGTGTCCAAAGGACGCAACTCTGAACAGCGAATCGCGGTGCCTTAGACGACTAGGTGACCCCTGCCCCCGGAATATTGGGGGGGGGGGGGGGGGGGGGGGGGCGATGTACAACAATTAATATCAAACAAAATTATGCCAAAATTGCCCATAACAGTGGTGAAGATGCAATATTATCTATGAGAGTTCATCAGCAAAGCACCGGACCCCCCACAAAAAAAACAAAAAAACAAAAACAAAAACAAAAACAAAAACAAAAAAAATAAAAATAAAAAATGAATTATTTGAAAACAATTGAACAGTGTCGTATTTTCAAGTTCCCAAAACCCGAATCTCGCCGCCCCCACCTCCCCTATGATAAATGACCAGTCCCTTAGAAACGAATAGAACAGAATTGAAACAAGTAAACTTTATGACTTTTATCTTCCCTTGAATGTTTGATATTTTTTGCGTGTTCTTTGAATTTTTGTTGTGATGGTGAATACATCGGATAATCAATACATACAAAGGTACAAACACTACCTACCTTTTACCATCCTTTTCGATCATGCAATGTCCATCCTTTTTATTTTCATATGAGCTACTGAGTTTGATATTGTGCTCATCAGAATACGTTATCCATACACCATCACCATTCAGCCACTGCCACACATGCCTTGCCCTGTTTCTGTCACTTGCCCCTTTTTTCTTCGGCACTCCGTCTGCAATGAATATTAAAGCCGCCATCGGAAACATATACACGTATGAGTATTATTCGCATCATGCAATGAAATCCCGTTAGTTATGAAACCCAGGCTTATGGGCGATCTGTTCGACAACGTCCATATGACCCCAGCCTCCATAGTTGTCTCCCCTACGTTGACCAAAGAATGACCCGGACGGAAAATAAGAGAATGTAGTACCCTGTTTTAATGGGCTGTTTTGTTACTTTTGACAGATTAAATGAAAGATGACATATTTTATTGCCTTTTTTTATCCACAATCTTTACATGGAATTGACTCCAGCTTCAGTCTACTGATATATTTGACGAATTTTACACAGCTTTACAAACAGATGTAAATACTGCAGTCAAGACATTGGGAGATATACTGATCCACATTGCTTGTTCTTCTGGAGGTTTTTGTACACTATTTAACAATAAATCCAGAAGTCAACCAATTTGGTTTGACCATGAATGTACTCAACTGAAAAAAAGAAAAATATAGGTATCTTGATTTATTTAAGCAGTTCAAATGTAATGAAAATTTGCAAAAATACGTTACAGCCAAAAGAAAATTGAAAATATGCTGTGGTCAGAAAAAGAAACAATTTGATTGTAAAATAGTTGAAGATTTGAAAGATGCTGCAAAACATGGTAAATGTAAAACATTTTGGAACACCCTTAAACGGGTTTTATGTAGCAAACACTCTAAATGTGCAATATCTCCTGATGCTCTTCAGTTATATTTTAAAAATTTGTTAAACTCTAACAATGAAGATTTTAATGTACTTGTAAATGAATTCATTGACAGTCACTCTTGTGATAATTGTGATAGCTTACCCATTACAGATGAGTTGTTATCAGATATTATTACTGATGAAGAAGTAGCTGAAGCGTTAAAAAGATTAAAACTCGGGAAATCTACTGGTGAAGATGGAATCCCTCCAGAATTTTTTAAACTTTCAGAAACAATTCTTATTAAATACTTGAGACCTTTATTTAATAAAATATTAGATACCGGTATATTTCCTGAAGCATGGAACATTGGACTTATAATACATATACATAAATCTGGTGTTACCTCTGACCCCAACAATTATAGAGGATTACCCCTGCTAAATGCAAATGGGAAATTATTCACGTCAATACTTGAAAAAAGACTACTATCATGGATGGATATAAACGATTTAATACATGAAGCACAAGCTGGATTCAGATCCAACTATTCAGTAACAGACAACATTTTCACACTCCAGGCCCTTGTACTAAATATTTAACAAAGCGAGGGGGGCGATTTTATTGTGCTTTCATTGATTTCAAGAAAGCCTTTGACTTTGTGGAAAGGAAAAAAAATATTATATATGCTCTTTTACATAAAGGTTACCATGGCAAGTTGTATACTGTCTTAGCTAGTATGTATTCTGCTGTTAAGGCTTGTGTAAAAACAGACAAAGGTAGAACAGATTTGTTTACAACTAGCTCCGGTGTAGGACAAGGCTGTATCTTAAGCCCACTTCTGTTTATCTTCTTTATTAATGAGCTTGTAACTGGCATTTATAAAACGTGCTGTCATGGTGTGTTTGTTTCAGAAAGTATTGAAGATATGCTGCTACTTTTTGCCGACGATGTGACTATGTTCTCATATACAATTATTGGTCTACAAAGACAATTAGATATCTTAAGAAAATTTTGCATTACCTGGGGCCTTAGTGTGAATCTTGATAAAACAAAAATAATTGTATTCCGAAACGGTGGTATTATACGAAAAAATGAAAAATGGTTCTATGGTTCTATAAATGTAAAACTTGTCACTTACTACAAGTATCTTGGAGTAACTTTCTCCTCAAGGCTAATCTGGTCAATGGCCTGTAAAAGCCTAGCAGCACAGGCTTCTAAAGCCACTAGAGCCATTTATCATGCTTTCAAAAGAAATAGCTATATAACATTCGAAACAGCGTGTACAATGTTTGATTGTAAGATTGCTCCTATATTACTTTATGGGGCTGAAATCTGGGGGGCAAAATATTATGAATGTAAAGAAAAAGTACATACGTCCTATTTTAAAAATTATCTTTGTATCGGAAAATATGCCTCTAATAAAGCTATTCTTGGTGAAACTGGGCGATTAAATATGTTCGTGTTTAGCAAAATAAGGGTACTTAAATACTGGTTGAGATTGCTACGTATGAATCTATGTCGATATCCAAAACAATGTTACAATCTACTTAAACAGTTAGATGAAAATGATAAACACACCTGGGTGTCTGATGTAAGATATATTTTGTTTTCTTCAGGCTTTTCATTTGTATGGATATCTCAACATATTGGCGATGAAAATCTATTTTTACTCAAAATAAAACAAAGGCTGAGTGATATGTATTCTCAAGAGTGGCATCAAAATATCTGTCACATTATGCAAATTTGAAATCACTTTTACAGCCAGAATTTTACATCAATAATCTCACGAATAAAACACTCAGGAGAGCATATTGTAAATTCAGAATATCGCTACACGGTTTTAAGATTAACATGCTACGAAAGTCAAAACATACAAATGAAGACTTGAGTCTATATCTATGTACCCACTGTAAAGGGAGACAATTAGAGGATGAATTTCATGTTTTGTTTATATGTTCAAAATATTCTTCTGTGAGAAACCACTATTTGCCCTGGTTATCCAATGTCCATCATGATAATCACATTTTATGTAATCTACTCAACTAAAAAAATATCGACATTGTAAAGGCTTTGGCCTTATACTTAAATCATGTATTTAATGTGAAATAAGACTACTTGTATTTATTGTCCTGACATCACGTGACGCAGCAATTATTGTAATTGTAATTGTACTCTAGTCCACATGGCCCAAAATACTGAATAAAGAATCTTGAATCTTGAATCTTGACTCCAGCTTCCCATGATTTGTCCCCGAAACTTCCGGTGACCATTGTTGACAGTGTTTATTGCGAAATCTGGATGGTGGATCCAGGCTGATATTTTGCTGTTTTAGTGACACGAGACAGGTTGGTCATCATGCAACAGCCTACGACCGATATTAATTATTGTGGGCTGTCATGTTACTGTAGACAGCAAAGAAGGAAACTAGTTTGAAGCCATATACGTATGTACCAAGGGACATTACTCCATGTCTGTCACGATTTCACGTAAAACGGTATCGACACGATAAGCGGGGTTTCACTCTTTAAAAAGTTAGCTAATTCTTTGAACAATTATGTAAAATTTTTACAAACCTGTTGGTGCAGTGCGTTGCTGGTCACTTTGAGCGAGGGTCTGTTGTTTTGTTGTTTGTTCCACCAAACAAGCAACTGGATCTCTGCCAAATTGAATGACAAGAGTAGGAATGCAGTTTTGGCATGTTCTGAAGTAGTACAATCCTGAGGATGTGGAACCGGAAATACTACTCACCGAACACATAAATCAAACTTGCCACCGAGTCCATATCTGTATTCACGCGTCTTTCCCGTTCTCCATTTCACCTGCGTACGGAGAGACACAACGATTTACAATAAAACAATAAAACAATGACAGTAGGTACTTGGTGTAAAAGAGTGAGTGAGTGAGTATGGTTTTACGCCGCTTTTAGCAATATTCCAGCAATATCACGGCGGTGGACACCAGAAATGGGCTTCACAATGTACCCATGTCGGGAATGGAACCCGGGTCTTCGGCGTGACGAGCGAACGCTTTAACCACTTGCCTACCCGACCGCCCCTGGTGTAAAAGAAAAGCCAAGTGGGGACTCAGGGGTATTTTTGGTTTCAAGTAACCTTTGCTTGTGATAAGAGGTGACTAATGGATCGACTGATTAGGATCGTTGACGTGGTTTACTGCGTGCCACAGTACCCCGAGTGTCAGGTCGAGACTCGATTATTTACAGGCCACCGTCAAATAACTGGAATATTGCAGCCCTTAGCTTTAAACAAAAGAAAAGGACGAAAAGGTCTTCAAAGTTGTCTTCACATCAGCAGAAGTATATAATTTGCCTGAAGAGACAATAGCATGTATATTGATGATGCCTAAATGACATCTCACCATCACTCTGTCAGCCTGTCGTCTAATCACTGTCCCGTAGCTTCCAGATCCGCCATCGTCATCATTATACTTCTGTTGCCAGTCTGCGCCTGGTTGGATGACAGACATGTAGAAGTCGTTACATGACATGTCAGTGTTATATATCTTTACCCAAGCAGTATTTATCATACCTGTAACTTCCCACTTAATGAATATCTCTGTGAATAACCCGCTGAAAAGGAATGAACTTAAACAATACTTGCAGCTGAAATCCGGTTGTGTTTAATACGGGTAGCCACTCTGTAACAACCTACCTCTTTCAACCTGCATTCCGATCTGAATTCGGCCGTCTCTTCTCGGGGACCTTGGTTGGTCGTCCACAACCTTTACGTCGGAGTGTCCGCCTAGCCCATACCTGTACCTGTTGCACTCGCCATGGTCCCACGCAACCCAGACAGACTCTAGAAAAGATGCACTGAGTAAGTTAACTCTCCATCCGCTTGTTGCTACAAGAAGACACACTACACTTATCTCCCTTTACAAACAGGAAATGATAAATATTGTTGTTAGCAATTTCAGCTTAAAGGTGCCTAATATGAAAGCTTTAAGTACGATAACGATATATTAGGAGTAGGAATGTACGGGGGTCATTAATGTGTTATTGATTCCGTCTTTCATGGGGCCATGAGCTCATATTCAACAGAAGATATGGAGTAAACTGTTTTTCTCATTTCTCAGGGCAAGATATGTTCTCGGGAACATTTAAACCTTCTTTGTAACATGAGTGTTGGGTGCTACATTTCTCACTTCCTTCTCCATGGTTGGTAATAGTGCCAGGCACCCCCATGTCCTGGTCATCCCACTTCCAGTCCGCGCCCCTCACTACTCGTGATCCAAGGCTGGGTAGACCTTCTGACTCGTAGATGTTGTCAAACACATCAGTTGCTCTGCGGTCACTCCTACGTGCCCCGACATCCACCCTACTGGCCGGCCCATACTAAACAAACACTTCAATACTGTATCTAAAACCCATCCAGAATGGGAATATACTATAGACTGTATTTCAAATAAATATCTTAAACAACTCTGACATGGGTGTAAAGAAAAAAGTATACATAGAATGTCGTCCGTATGGTTTAGATAATTTTGACTGCATATATCATAATAGAAGCGACTTATTCTTGAACAGCAAATGCATGATAAACAATAATGCACGTATTCACCATGCAACAATTAGCAGAGCTCACACCTTATCCGCCTCTTTGGCATCTGACATTGTTTCGGTATTTCGGGCTACTCCAAATGAAGACAGTGGTAGCGCACTGTTCCCTGGATCTATCTGTCATGGACATGTAATTACAAAAACAATCTAACACACAAGATATCGATGGTTGTGTCATACAGAATACACAGACGCTCTGACATTATTCCATATTTAATACTTATGCAAATGTATATAGTTTGTAACGTACATTTAAAGAGCACGAGAAGATCAGGTATTCCAGTGGGAATTAACTTGATCTTATGCAGCAATCGCACAAACAGTAATCCTGCGGCAGCACTTAGTCTGATTGGACGATGTAGCACTGCTGGGAAGACATACCTTCTCAGCTGCTAAGGTTGGCGATGTTTTCCCAGCTTCGGATGACAAGGATGTCGCGCTGTTCACCGAATCGCTCTGCAATGGAGATGATACTTTTTAATACAATAATAAAAAACACACCACCTATATAGAGAATTCTCTATCAGCATATACTATGGACGTGACACATATTTACTCCTTGTGCAACTGTAATTACCTGAATGTCCCGGTGGGTAGAGCCGCTTGGCATTTCCGTTTCCTCTAAGCCCTTTCCATCCGAACGAGTGACAGTGTCTTGTAGAGATGTCTGGCAAGTCAAAATACAACGTAGTTAAATATACACATATACATAGATGAAAACTAATCCAACTGACATCACCCTTAGTTGGTATACATTTAAAGGATAGATAATAACCTTTAAGCTATATTTTCATTTTCAAACCTTGCAACCCTACCCGTGCTTAGAGGATAGATTAATCCCGGAAGCAAAGTATCAGACCTGCAAAGCACATTGTAATTCTCATCACAAAGTTAAGCTGATGCACCTATTCACCCTGCAGCAGTACACAGAACACATACCTCATCTGCTTCTTTGGTATCTGACATTCCTTCGGTATTTCGTGCTCCCCCAAATGACGACAATGGTGACGCTCTCTTCCCTGGATCTCTCTGTCATGGACATGCAATTGCAAAAACAATCTAACGCCCAAGATATTGATAGTTGTATTTTCCATTCTAATACGCAAATGCCCTGACATATATTTCCATACACAATACTTGTGCAACTATATGTACTTACATTTAAAGAACA
Organism: Haliotis rufescens; assembly: GCF_023055435.1. Classification (NCBI taxonomy): domain Eukaryota; kingdom Metazoa; phylum Mollusca; class Gastropoda; order Lepetellida; family Haliotidae; genus Haliotis; species Haliotis rufescens. The sequence continues at coordinate 49,923,565 of NW_025963779.1, read as the reverse complement.
TCAGAATGCTGGATAGTTCAAAAGTATACGCCTAGAGAATTACAAATAATCCTGAAGCAATATTCTGGTTGTACGATGTCGCACTGCTGAGCTCCCATTTCTTATGATTTGGTGTCCAATGTTTCCCAAACTTCCCATCCTTGATGCCTAGGGATGAATAATGGAAAATGCTACTTTACCTGATGACCCCGATGGCGACAGAGGCTTTGGATCTCCTTTCCATTCAAAAGCTTCCCATCTGACCAAGTGACCATGTCTTGTAGAAATGTCTGTCAAGTCAATATACACTACATATAACATGTATGAAACAACCAGTGCGCATTATAACATGTTTCACCACATTCTGTTGGAGAAGGAAGGGAATGAACATGTCTAATTACCGTGTTTGCATCGCCTACAGGGATCCACACCATGGCGTCGAACTCCTTGCATAGGCTCTCCTTCGGTCGTAAAATCCTTAATGTTGACACAAGCCGGTTCTTGTCCTAAAAGTAAGCGATGATGTTACCACATACATTCATTACCCATTTAGACACATCGCATCAATTAAAAGTGGCTATATCTCAGATAGTAGTGATGTGTAACATGTGTAAGGATACCATGTTAGACCAGCAACATCATTTGTGTCAGGTTAACCTTAGTTATCATCTGTAATTCACTATTAATTACAATGAATTGTACCTGCTGGGTTAAACATGTGGTTTTTGTGTCAATGTCAGAAGATGCTCTTTCCCCGGACACCAGACCGTCTGTCATCACAATGATCCGCGAGGGTTGAGATGTCTCCACACTATCGCCGTGCTGCCCTAGTGACAAAAATATACATTATCCTGCAGCCATGAACTATCTCACTATCTTCACACATATAATCTTACACTGCCATGACGCAAGCTGCTTGTTAGACAATAAGACATACCGATAGCTAGTGCTGCAACACTGACCAGCAGTCCTTGAAGTAGAGGAGAAGATCCGCCACACTGGATATCCTCTGAAACAGGATTACATATAGAAGTCGATTTTCTCGCTCTGAAACAATAGATGACACACAAATCAGTAGTCGCTACTGATTTTGATTTATTAAACCTCTCACCAAGACTTAAACACTGTCTGCATGTTTAATGAGAAACAATACACACATCCTTCCGGTACAGACGATCAGAACTATTTGTTTGTTTTTATGCAGGTGTTTGTGATGTATTTCATGTGCATCAGTAATACAAGTTGTACTACTGTTTAACTGAGTTTAACATGTGTATGGTGGTGATGATGCCAACATGCTTCACTTTCAACATGCTTCCTAAAACGGACCCGGACGTCTCACCTATTGCATCTCTCAGACTGCCATAGTCATTCGATAAGGGATGTAAAGCTGAGGCCCCACCTCCAAATGTCACAATAGCGATATTTTCCTCCTGTTCCAACTCCTCTGCAGTTTCTTCTATGCCTGGTTCAAACACACATTATTTCAAACACATTATGCAATACATTGCTGGCATTAGTGTTTGTTTGTTAATGTCGCAGTTTTAGTATTCGAGCTAAATTGTGGCTTTAAATAATAGAGCCTGGGACAAATCCATCGCCTCCTAAAACAAGCATTCAAACAAGAATGTCACCAAGACTCCCAACAGTGCGCTGCTGGTAGTGTTTTTTTCTAATTTATTTTTATTTGATTTTCATCACCTTCAAAAGTGACAATGAGATGCTTACCATCAATAAACGCTGCTAGATAATGCTTCATGGCCCTAAGCCCCTCTTCCCCAATACTGGATGATGTGTCAAGGCATAGGACGGTATTCATGACGCCCCTAGCTTTTGGATACTGGGGACCTTCTGTAAAAGGAACCAATATGGTTATTGGCATAAGGCGACACTGTGGATGTCAATGCGGTCACTCCATCACTTTACATTACACATTCACTGTGCAATGCCAAATCCTTACTAATACAGGTTTACTTCATTAAATCTCACATTACCTTCTCCTAAAGTCTTCTCCACACATTCCCAGATATTGCCCACTTCATAATGTTTGGCAAGGGCTGATTTGATAGCAGCTAGTACTTCCATTGTCTTCCCTGTTACTTCGAGGATCGGCTTGTCACCGGGACATGCAGACCTATAAACACAGCAGAGTTTATATAAACACATTGACAGTAAACTGGTCCACAACTATGATTGATAACAGTAAACAGAAAAATGGCATTATTAGTATGTAACCATATATAGGCTCTATTTACCGCACATATCTAATTATTTAGCCATACAACACCTTCTAATTTCATTGGACTCCTTCCCTGCATCATGTTCCCGATCATGAGGTTTTTCTTTGAGTTTCTCCTCTCTTAGTTTGCTATCTGACAGTCCTCCTACTCTTTCGATGTCATGTTGGGATTTTCGGTGGTCATCATCTATTTCATCAACATCAGTAAAGGGCTGAATTCCATTTGATTGATTTTCAGAACTTTCTTTCTCCACATCAGATAGTGGGGCTTTGACGTCATTCGTGCACACTGTAGATGATTTCAACTCTAAGTGTGTTTGTGGCTTTGTAGTGACGGTTTCTTTCTTGATTTCAAGCCCTTTCGTAGACCCTTTGATGACGGGGGTTGTTTCCAAGGAACGCTCGCTTGATTTTATCGGTTCAGTGACCAACACAAGTTGACCTTCAGCTATTTGCTGTGCATCCTTCTTCGAGTCTCTTCTTATGCGCTGTGTGATCATTGACAGAGCCTCTCTGATTTCATCGCTTTGTTCTCTCTGCTCCCTGATCTGGGCCTCAATTACCCTTCTGTGCTCGGATATCTCATGCTCTAAGGATCCAAAACGCTTATCTATGGATTCCTTATTGTCTTCGGCTTCGATGTCATGTAGTATTGTATCTGTAGATCTGTGAATCAGAGACTCATGTTTGTTATTGACATATGACAAATGCAATATTGCTTGCTGTAAAAGGCGACTATGCTTGTCGTAAGAGGCGACTAACTAGATCGGGTGGTCAGGCTCGCTGACTTGGTTAAAGCATATCATTGTATCCCAATTGCGCGGATCGATGCTCATGATGTCAATCACTGGATTGTTTGGTCAAGACTCGATTATTTACAGACCGTATATCCATATAGCTGGAATATTGCTGATTGCGGCATCAAACAACACATAAAAATACCAAATTATTTGCTGCCAAGGAACCAGTTTCAAACCAGAAGTTACACGAAACACAAATTAAGCAAATGACATCTTAATCAAGAGCATCGTGACAATATGCTTCCGTCTGATACATGTGTAGCGGCCATAAGATTTCCGAGTCCCGTGATGGGATTCGAACCACGGACCTTCTGATCAGAGGTCGGACGCCTTGTCCACATGACCAAAGAGGTTAACCCCGTCAGCAAGCTGACAAGGTAAGGATGTCATCTATGGGATGAATCCACGCCCTGCTATACATGTCAAGCATAGAGATTAATGTCCGAGGAACTTACACTGCCCTGTGCATAGACGGCAGATACGACATGTACATGGAGTCTGTGCGGAACTCGTTGTCTGATTGGAAGAAACACTCGCGCTTTACTTCAGCACAGGGAGGAAGTGATGAGTTGAACAACTTCATCCTCAGCTGCACCTGAGGCAGTGTGCTACAGCAAGTGGACATCATCTCTTTGAATATTGCCTGCAAGACACTTGAATTCCGAGCCATTGAGGTAAGCGACTCTTTGTCTTTGTGTAGCAGTATGAATCTGAGAGGAGCATATTTGACAGCAACCAACTTGGCATGGAAACTCTTGAACAGGTCAGATATGAACTGTTGCAGCATGGTTGTGTTTCGAGCAAGTGATTTGGCCAACTCATGTTGCAAGTCCACCTGTGCCTGAGAGTTCATGCTGAGAGTCACTGAGGAGAGGACGTATGTAACATCTGGGCTGTGCTCCCAATGGATGCAGAACAAGGTTTCTATCTCTGAAAATAACATACAAATATAGAGGTGCGTCAAATATCACAGGATACCAAAATATGATTAACATATATTTCTGAAACAAATAAATCAAGGAAAGAGTTCTTGGGAGCATTTCTTGTCTATCGGTTAACATCCATTGATATACTCAATGACGTACATGTGATATATATATCCTTACCCTCAACCTTCTCTTCCTTATCCAACATCTCAAACACGTTCTCGTTACATGCCACATCAACGACCACTGGGCTGCCGCTTTGAGATAAGGCTACACCGTTCCTTACTTCTCTA